>NC_050100.1:101945073-106945073 GCF_902167145.1 Zea mays | reverse complement strand
CACCTTGTTTGTACCACTGGGCCGGTGAGGGCGACGTGGTTCACACTTCGGTAGTGGTCCCTCTTCTACCGCTTCGTTTCGAAGTCCATGCTAGACCCTCCAGTGATCATGTGGATGACTCCGCGATATGGTTGTTCGGCGAAGTCTTCCGGCTTGGGTGCTTGGGGGGGTTATGGTGTTGTGGATTTGGGTGATGCGGAGGTTGTGGTGGTAGAATCTGCACTTCCTAGTGGTGCTAGTACACATGGTTGGGTGGATTTGGAGGCCCGTTGTTGTAGGGTTCTTGTTGTTGGTGGTGGTATGTGTGCGCGACGACCCTCTGATTGTCGGCTGGCTGAGCTCTAGACATTCTGTCCCTGGTGGCCTTTGTTTCTGGACAATCACTTGTTGGGTGCGCGCAGTCCTCGCCATGAAACAGACAGTAGAATCTGCGTGGTTGTTGCGTCCGTCCTCGGCCTCTCCCTGCGCAAAATGTCTGACAAGAAGACTGAAGCTGCCAAGGCCGAGGTGCACCGCCTGTTGGAAGCCAACTTCATCGAGCCAATTGCTTATCCTACATGGCTCACCAACGTGGTCATGGTGAAAAAGAAAAGCGGCAAGTGGTGCATGTGCATAGACTTCACCAGCCTCAATAAGGCTTGTCCAAAGGACAACTTCCCCCTGCCATAGATCGACAAAATAGTCGATAGCGCGGCAGGATGCGAAGTCATGTCCCTCCTCGATTGCTTCTCCGGTTACCACCAGATATACATGAAAGAGGAAGACAAGGCCAGCACAAGCTTCATCACACCCTTCGGCATGTACTGCTTTATCAGGATGCTAGAAGGCCTCAAAAATGTCGGGTCAACCTTTTCTCGCCTCACCAAGAGGGTCCTCGAAGGTCAAGTCGACCGCAACATTTTCACCTACGTAGACGACATCGTCATCGTGAGCAAAAACAAAGAGGACCACCTGGTCAACCTCGTAGAAACATTCGCTAATATGTGTGATGCACGACTTTGGCTCAACCACGAGAAGTGTGTCTTTGGAGTTCGCTAGGGGAAGATACTTGGTTACCTAGTATTGCACCGAGGGATCGAGGCCAACCCAACCAAGATCCAAGCGATCATCAATATTACACCTCCGCAGTCAGCCAGGGATGTCCAGTGACTGACAGGCTTGAACAGATTCATCTCCAAATCCACATAGCGCAGTCTACCCTTCCTCAAGACATTGTGTGCCGCAAAAGACTTCGCTTGGGGACCAGAGCAGGCGGCGGCCTTCGAGTCGCTCAAGCAACACCTGTCCGACTTAGCAACTCTTGCTAGCCCCGACCCTTCGCTGCCTCTTCTTTACATTGCAGCCTCACCATGTGCAGTCAGCGCAGCGTTAATCCAAGAGCAGGACAGAGAGGGCACGACCCGACAATGCCCAGTGTACTATGTCTCTGAAGTCCTCACGGCTTCTAAGTGCAACATGACTGAGCTAGAAAAAATTTCATACGCACTCGTCATGGCATCACGCAAGCTGCGCCATTACTTCGAGGCATTCAAAGTATAGGTCACTTTGGACAGGGGTCTGGGAGAATTGTTCAGGAACCCGGAGGCGTCCATCCGAATCGCCAAATGGGCAGCCGAACTCTCCGGGTACCACATCACCTTCGAGCCCAGAACAACGATTAAATCACAAGTCCTGACAGACTTCATCATTGACTGGACAGGACCAACACGGCAACAAGAAGAGTCCCTAGAGAAAGTGTGGACCATCCACTGCGACGGCGCGTGGTGCCATGCGAGGGCAAGCGCCGCAGCGATCATCACGTCACCCGCATGCGTCAAGTACAGATACGCAGCACGACTCAGCTTCGCCTTGGAGTCCGATAGATGCACTAACAATATAGCAGAGTATGAAGCTTGTGGCAGAACCGCCCGAATTATTCCAGCTTAAGTGACTAAGTCACGCCTCAGCGGCCGCAACACACTTAAATCAGAATAACCCGTCAGTCCCTCAGATCTAGTATGATAGAGCCACTTATCCAGGATCAAATACCACAAACTCACTCGAAGGTGAGTCATAGAAGAAATACAATAAAGCAGGAAAACCTCAAATTAAAGTACTGGAATTATTACATAAGTCGGAGTTTTTAAGTAGCTGATATGAGTTCACAAAATAAACTGCAGCAGATAATCGATATCATCAAAAGCGAGGAATAGGGCAAGGCCTAGCCCACTACTCCTCCTGCTCCTCTCCTACCGGAGCAGCATACCACTCGACCGTCCAATCCGGTGGCAGGGTGGTAGGTCAAGTCACACCATCAACCATATCCTGAAGCGTACCTGCAAAACCTATGCCACAAGCAAGGCTGAGTATACTAATACTCACCTAGACTTACCCGGTGTGAGGAAACTACTCCTCTACCTCTAGACCATGCCGCTGTTTGGTTGAGGGGTTTGGTTTGCCAAAAGCACTAGATGTATCTAAGGTCAACTTTTAGTTTTCCCAATTCTAGTATCATTATTTTAGCTAAGTTTGCTCTTTCTAAGCATACAAGGTAAGAATCATTTAGTACAATCAACAAGTTATCTCATGTAAAACTCATTTCACTTCTTACTCAATGTAGTACAAGGGGTCAAGTAGTCTCATTAGCTGCGAGAAGCAGACGGTTCGAATCGAGTTTTTAAACCTTGCAAGGTAAACCTAAACACACGACATGTAAGGGCACTCCGTCCCCACACACGTCAACCGTCCCCATCGATTCCCCATTTGCAGCTAGGGCTCACCACCTTGGTGTACAATGCTCCACTGAGCCTGGCTGCCGCCGTGTAGTGACCGCACTTGTACCCACCATAGCTAGCATGGGAGACCTAGTCTCAGGACAAGTGAGGAGAAAAGTCAGCGCCCGGCTTCACTCAGGTACTAGGTTTACCTGTTACCTTATTCCCTACATGTGTTTAGTACGTTCAAATGCTTGACTCAGGTATCCACACATTAATCCTTAATTCCTTTTCCCGTCTCATGGACAAGGCATCCACCCTGGATCCAAGTCCGTAGACCATCATAGATCCCGTTATCAAGATGAATACAATCAATTCTTGACCTCATGCGAGTGCTGAAAAATCAATGGACTTCTACCGAGATCCTGATTAGCATAACAGCTACTCGACCTAGCATACTAGTATCTATCTCAAAAAGGAATCCTGAGTTCATGCAACTAAGGGTTTCAAGCAACTCCTACACTTAAGTGCACATTACAAGCCTACAAACATTAAGTGTAGTAAAGTAGCATATATAATTTGGTTATGCATAAAATCAGTGCTTGCCTTCAAATGCTGGGGTTGCGGGGAGATCTTCGATGGCAGTCTCAGGAGCTTGCTCCTGGTCTTCCTCGTGGACAGCTCCTTGCTCAGGGATGAGCACGTACTCTCCGTCAGCGAGATTGCAATCTAATGAATGCAATGAGTAAGATACATGCATGGCATGATATGCAAGTTAGCAATTAAAATTTGATGGGGGATGATCAATATAATATGGTGGAGCTTATGCTTAATACTAAGATTTTTGTGGTACACTTAGCAAATTAGGGTCAAGCTTGGTTAAGCTAATTGGTAAGTTCATTTTGGTGTTCCACTGATTTATTTTTAATGTCTTAGTGAGAGTTTACTAAGATTCCTAGCTGAATTCATTAGAGTGCATCTTGGAAATAGGTGTCATTCCCAGTTGCAACTCGATGGCGAATTCGATGTCCCGGTCTAGGGGCATTCCTGGTAATTCATCAGGAAAAACATCTGCATACTCACAGACCACTGGAATCTTCTTCAAAGGTGACTCCATCATAGCAAAAGCACATGATCGAGTAGAATCTTGGCTAGGTAGATATAACACAAGGTCTTCGGATGTAGGAGAACGGATCTCCAAAGCTCTGGCAGCTACATCCAACACTACTTGGTGTTGAGTCATCTAGTCGGCTCCGAGAATGATGTCCATGCCCTCTAATCCTAAAATCAGGAGTGTGGTTTTGAAGGTTTTACTTCCCATAGGGATAGGCACATTTCGATTTAATTGGTTGGTTGCAATTTTACCCCCAGGTGTGGCTATCATGAATGACCCTTTAGTATGATAGAAAGGCAGTTGACATTTAGCACTGAACTTTTGGCTAATGAAACTATGAGATGCACCAGAATCAAATAGAATTAATGTAGGTTGATTAAAATCTGAAAAGATACCAGTCATGATGAGGGCTCCCTCAGTAACTCCTCCAAAGTAGTGAAGTTGAGCTTCCCTTGTCTGACTTGCACCTTCTACTTTCTTCCCTTGTCTTGATTTGGTGCTGTCATCTGCCTCTGCTGGTTCCTTGGGCAATTCTTAGCATAATGGCCCACATTGCCACAAGTGAAGCACTTGTTCCCATTTGCCTGGTGGAACTGTTGCTGCTGCGGAGGCTGATTATTCCTTAGAGCAGGGGCTAGAAAACGAGTGGGTGCTAGCTGCTGCTGCTGAGGTGGCCTGATCACCCATCTGCCTGCCTGCTGCTGAAATCCCCTGCTCTGATTGTGGGAAACAATCCTGAACCTCTGGGTCTGAGCGGATGGTGCTGCCATTGGTGCCTTCCTCTTCTTCTCTGCCTGGTGAGCTACAATACAATCCTCCTGGGAGATGGCCAGGTTGATCAACTCATTGAAGCTATCGGCCCGGACAGTGTTGAGACGCTCACGCAACTTGGTATTGAGACCCCTATAGAAGTGGTCTCTCTTCTTCTTCATCGGAATCAGCATGATAACCTATGTACTGGCACATGTCGTTGAAGGCCTGAGCATACTGCAATATCGTGCGGGTTCCTTGATTGAGTGCCAGAAATTCATTCAACTTGCGATCAAGAATTCCAGCTGGGATGTGGTGCCCTCTGAAAGCAGTCTTGAATTCCTCCCAAGAAACTTCACGATCAGCAGGTAGCATGGTGCGAAAATGGTCCCACCAAGTCCGATCAAGGGCACGAAGCTGCTGCGCGGCGAAGCGAGCCTTGGTGTCATCAGGGCAGTCTCCCGTGAGGAGGGGAAACTTGGACTCCACGACGTGTAACCACACGTCAGCGTCCAACGGATCCTCTGCCTTGGTAAACAAGGGCGGCTGCGTACTCAGGAACTCCTGGTAGGTTGTCGCTACCAGAGGTCGCTGCGGCTGGCCTCCACCATACTGCTGAGGGTGGGGCTGGCGCTGCAAAAGCTATCGCAGAATTTCGTTCTGCTGAGCCATCAGCTCCTGCACCGTGGGAGCTGGAGGAGTTGGCGGGGGAACTTGCTCGTTCTGCCCGCGACGCTGCCTAGCTACCATCTGAAAACAGAGATTGCCGCTATTGTTATCCCAATTCACAATTTCGAACAACATGCTATTATCTCATATGGAAGGAAATTGTCATAATCATAACATTAAGTTCGAACGACGATAACATGGTTACAAACATCCCACAGATCTCAAAAGTTCACAAGGGTTACATCAATTAGGGGAAAGTAGCCGTAAGCCTAGTCCAAAATCTGCCATTACTAAGCTCACGTAGGTTTCTATCCGCCTAAAGCGTCAAAACGACTGATCAATCCTGAGTAGTGGAAGCGACACTGGATGCGGGTGAAGGGGGCATCGTGGAGGTAGTCACATTAGCACCAAGGGCTGGCCCTAACTCCTCAAGAGCCTCTTCTCCCTCGCTTTCGGCCTCATTGGCCTCCATCTCTAGGTGGTGCATGTCTAGGTGGTCATTAGCTTCTTCAAGTTCCTACTGCACATCATGGAGCTGGTTTTCCATGACATCAATGGTGTTGTCTCGAATCTCCACCTGCTGCTCCAAGGTGGTGATGTATTGTCTTAGCCTTTCCACCTTTAGGTCCTTCTCTACCAGCTCGGAGGACAAGTCGACCATGAAGTCCTCCCGATTGTCGAGGGTGAGCTTGGTGGTTTGAGCGAGGTTAGAAAGATGTGCTATAGCGTCGCTCTGTAGGGCCTGAAGGCGGTACAACGCACTCATGCACTGAACAGTGACCCTCCCAACCAAGTCAGGATACATCGCCCACACGACCTTCACATGGCTCACACGGTTGCACCACATGGGGTCATCCTTATTCTCAGCAGGGGAAAAGTCGTCAGGGTCTTCATAGATGCCGCTTCAGTGGTGTCATTTGTCCTGAATCCAATCGTCTCGGAGTCAAGGGAACGCCAACCCGGCTGAAGGGGATGAGCCTCCAGAGTCAGCCAGACTCGGCAACGTGGTACCCGATGCTCTTCGTACAGCTGCACCGTATACAAAGGGGGCGTAGGGTAACCGGCGGAGTTAAGCACTTCCCACAAGATGGAAGGAAAACAATCATGAGAAAGGAAGTCAGAGCTGAAACGAGTGTCTCCTCCACTGGCTGGGGTAGGTGAGGTTATCTGCGGAAGGGTATCAGATGTAAAGATTATGGTGGAAGAGGAAAATAAAAAGAACCTGGGTGGTTTAAAAGGAAGCGGGTTAGTTCAAATTTTTACTTCTTGTATTTCTAATCCCTTTAGTTTTTATAATGCATGTATGCTGGAAATAACGTCTCCTCTCCGAATAAAAGGGTGCTCTTAGGGCATCCTTTAAAAAGCTAAGGAATGGCCCACAGGGCCAACTTACTTTCCCACCTATTTCTCCCTCTATTCCTAAGGCCTTTCGTCCTAGGTCTAGCGTTCTAGTCCTGACGATTCACACTAGTTTCTAAGCAAGTTTTAGATTTTTGAAAATTGGTGTTCATGGTTTATTGTTCTTCTCTGTGGTGGAATTTGCTCCGATACCAGCTGTGGCAGAACTGCCCGAATTATTCCAGCTTAAGTGCCTAAGTCACGCCTCAGGGGTCGCAACACACTTAAATCGGAATAACCCGTCAGTCCCTCAGATCTAGTCTGATAGAGCCACTTATCCAGGATCAAATACCACAAACTCACTCGAAGGTGAGTCACATAAGAAATACAATAAAGCAGGAAAACCTCAAATTAAAGTACTGGAATTATTACATAAGTCGGAGTTTTTAAGTAGCTGATATGAGTTCACAAAATAAACTGCAGCGGATAATCGATATCGTCAAAAGCGAGGAATAGGGCAAGGCCTAGGCCACTACCCCTCCAGCTCCTCTCCTGCCGAAGCAGCATCCCACTCGACCGTCCAACCTGGTGGCAGGGTGGTAGGCCAAGTCACACCATCAACCATATCCTGAAGCGTACCTGCAAAAATTATGCCACAAGCAAGGCTGAGTATACTAATACTCAGCTAGACTTACCCGGTGTGAGGAAACTACTCCTCTACCTCTAGACCATTCCGCTGTTTGGCTGAGGGGTTTGGTTTGCCAAAAGCACTAGCTGTATCTAAGGTCAACTTTTAGTTTTCCCAATTCTAGTATCATTATTTTAGCTAAGTTTGCTCTTTCTAAGCATACATGGTAACAATCTTTTAGTACAATCAACAAGTTATCTCATGTAAACCTCATTTCACTTCTTACTCAATGTAGTACAAGGGGTCAAGCAGTCTCATTAGCTGAGAGAAGCTGACGATTCGAATTGAGTTTTTAAACCTTGCAAGGTAAACCTAAACACATGACATGTAAGGGCACTCTGTCCCCACACACGTCAATCGTCCCCACCGATTCCTCATTCGCGGCCAGGGCTCACCGCCTTGGCGTACAATGCTCCACTGACCCCGGCTGTCGCCGTGCAGTGACCGCACTTGTACCCACCATAGCTAGCATGGGAAACCCAGTCTCAGGACAAGTGAGGAGAAAAGTCTGTGACCGGCTTCACTCAGGTACTAGGTTTACCGGTTACCATATTTCCCGACATGTGTTTATTACGTTCAAACGCTTGACTCAGGTATCCACACATTAATCCTTAATTCCTTTTCCCGTCTCATGGACAAGGCATCCACCCTGGATCCAAGTCCATAGACCAACATAGATCCCGTTATCAAGATGAATACAATCAATTCCAGACCTCGCGCGAGTGCTAGAAAAATCACTCGACTTCTACCGAGATCCTGATTAGCATAGCAGCTACTCGACCTAGCATACTAGTATCCATCTCAAAAAGGAATCTTGAGTTCATGAAACTAAGGGTTTCAAGCAACTCCTACACTTAAGTGCACATTACAAGCCTACAAACATTAAGTGTAGTAAATTTGCATATATAATTTGGTTATGCATAAAACCGGGGCTTGCCTTCAAATATTGTGGCCGCGGGGAGATCTTCAATGGCAGTCTCAGGAGCTTGCTCCTGGTCTTCCTCGTGGACAGCTCCTTGCTCAGGGATGAGCACATACTCTCCGTCAGCGAGATTGCAATCTAATGAATGCAATGAGTAAGATACATGCATGGCATGATATGCAAGAGAGCAATTAAAATTTGATGGGGGTTATCAATTTAATATGGTGGAGCTTATTCTTACTACTGAAGATTTTTGTGGTACACTTAGCAAATTAGGGTCACGCTTGGTTAAGCTAATTGGTAAGTTCATTTTGGTGTTCCACTGATTTCTTTTTAATGTCTTAGTGAGAGTTTATTAAGATTCCTAGCTGAATTCATTGGAGTGAGATTTATTATTCCCTCTCCTCTTTTTTATTTCTTTTATGCTTTTAAGGGGGGTTTGAACTACAAGATAGCTTAATAAATTTCCAAAAATTCTGCAAACATTACATTGGCTTCTTACTGGTGTATAATTCTTGGTCTCAAAATTTGGGGCTTAAAAAGTGAGGGGTTCTCTCTGTATAAAATTATCAAATATTAGGGCAGACGGGGTGTTTTGAACTACAACCTTCTTTTAACAGGGGGTTATTTTCTAAGACTTATTTTTGCTGGCATTTAGATGTTATAACATGACCTTGTACAAATTTTAAGCCACTAATACTTATTAGTTATTTGATTATGATTTTCTAAAGTTTCTAGCCAAAGGGGTGCTTTCTACTACCACTATATTTGAAAAATATCAAACAACAGATTTCTAATTTTTCCTATCTTCTTCTTTGTGCAAGAGCAATCATTCTAAATTTTGGTAACTTTTTGCTTAAGGGAAGGGTGGTAGGAATTTCTTGAATGAAATGGCCTTTCATGAAGTATTGGCAATGGGTATTATTTTGTAGTTTTGAATAGGTTTTGTATTTTTCTCTGGTGGTCTATTCTATTCATAATCTAGTAAAAATATACTTGCCCATTGTTGCACAATTTTTGGCTTGCTTATGATTTAATTGAAATATGGCTCAATATCAAGTTCTATTTGTTCACCCTACATAAAATGATGGGCTGGGGTGTTTATCATTTTTGTAGTGGTGTCCTAGTGGTTACAGGTCTGCTGAATTTTTCTTACCAATTTTGGAATTGTTCTCATATTTCTAATAATTGTCTTTCTAGTTTGATTAGTGCCTAATAAAATATTTCACTTCGAATTTATTCTGGACTAGGGTTCCTTTTATTTTTTCTAGGTTCTTTATTACTTAAGTGGACTAGGAAAAATATTTGCATCCACTGTTCATTATTTGGTAATAACTTTCTCATTTTCTTAAGTTTTGGGCATTTATGGCTTTTAATTGATAACCTGTTTAAATCTTCAATACTGGGGTGCTCAATATTTTTAAACAGTGTCTAAGTGGGGTTTGAACTTCTACAAATTTTCTTAAGTTCAGCACAGAAGCATAACTAATTTTCTTTTTTTAAAAAAGGTTTGGTCAGCTTCTTTAATTAATTCCAAATTCTAAAATTTAAAACAGAAAGAACAAGGTTCAATATTTTTATGTGATAGCTCATAATATTTTGAATCCACCAAAATTGGTTCTCTGCTGAATATAAAAAGAATAAACAAAAATGGATAAAGGAAAAACGATTTTGCACTGGCGTCACTGGCGAAAGGTTTTAAATGCATTACAGACAGATACTTGGTTCACTATTCATCTGAGTCTATGACTCTACAGAAAACCCCCTAGGGTTTTGTGAAATCAAACCTGTGATCCTTCCCCTAATAGAACAGCGACCGCGGCGGAAGAAAAGGGTGGAGGGGCTTACCGGCGGTGAGGTTGCTCCGGTGAGGGGTCGGGTGAGGTCCGGGGGTCTGTGGCGATCACGTCGAGGTACGGATCGTCGGCTGTGGTGGTCGAAGTAGGTCGGTCCACGTGCGCAGGAATTTGAGAATGGCTCACCGGATTGCTCGGTCTACGCGCGGTGGCGGGCGACCGAAGTCCGGCGAGGGCGATCCTGGGTCTCCGGTGAAGTTCTGCCGGGTCCGAGGACTTGGAAAGCTTCACGGGCTACTGGCAAAGCTAACCGAGTGACTGGCGCGGCTTGGAAGTGGCTGGAGGGAGCTGGCCGCGGTGGCCGAGGCTCAAGCAGTGATGGCGGGCGGGGGAGAGCTCGCCAGAGTTGGAGTTCTTGCTCGGGGCGTGAGGCAGAGTGAAGGGCAGACCGTTGCGCACCCGGGGTACTTATGGGCGCCCTCGAGCATGGCTGGGCGCAGGCGCGGGGGACAGAAGCCGACCGTGCACGGCGCGCGCAGAGGGCAGCCAGTGCGCGGCCGAGCGCTTGAGCACGAGATCGAACACGTGGAAGTGTGATTCTGCCCGAGTTCAAACGCCCGTTGGCCGACCAAAACGAGCATATCTTGCCAAGGATCCTGTGTAGCGTCTCTTCACCGTGCCAAGGTCTTTCTGTTGTGTGTGAGTCCCGAGTGAAGATATGGCCTGGGTGAGAAGATATGGTGGCCTGAAGATAGCTATGTCAGCACTGCCCAAACCGAGACAAAACCGATGTCAAGTCATGTCAAACGATTTGGGTTTGATCTCAAACTTCTCCAGAGTGTTCCTAGGGTATTTTGGCGCCACTTTGATATTTGGACTTTGAGGATTCGAGTTTTGGAAAACAGGGAACACATCTGAACTTTAGGAAAGGGTTTGAAATTCAGTTTTTTGAATTTTTGAATTTTCCCATAGGGCATGGGTTCATGGGCTGATTTGGGGATTTTGGAAAATTCAAATGGCAAAACTTTCTTACTATATTTTGTTGGTTATTTAGTGCACTAAAACTTTGTTATTTGGTCCTTACCAAAATTTTGTATTTTTCCCAAGTCTTTTCCCAAATTCCCTTTATGTGCTTAAATGGTCCACTTAGGATTAATTAGGGTTTGAGAGTTCTTCTTACCTTGAGGTTCATGGCATCACTAGTAGAGATCTTATCATCGATGATGTTCGTATTGCGTCACAGAATATGCAGGTATCATCATAGATAAAGATTTGTGACGAATTTGTGACGATTCCGATTTGGTCATAGGGGTCGCGTCACATTTGTTGTGTTGTGACGGACTGCCCATTTTCATCATCGGTGTGTATCCATTCTGTGATGAAATACGCGTTGTCATGAAAGTGAATTCATTCTATGATGATCAGGTTTGGTCATGGATGAAGGCACTTTTCCGTCATAATCGGTCATCTGCTCGGGCAAGCTGACGGCGTCGTTAACGTTGTTTGCTTTCTGTGACGGTCCGATATCGTCATAGATAGAGCCGTGTTTTGGTCATTAACAGCTGTTTGGAAGGGTCCCGATGGCGTATGCCACGCTGGCGCATGACGTCAGCGCTGATGTGGCTAATGACATGGCAGCTGACGTTAGAGCTGACGTGGCATATGGTTTATTATATGCCACTAGTTTGGTCACAGATGTGCAGAGAATAATTTTACTGGAAATTGCAAAAGATACTAGAACAGAGGAATGAGCACACGATTCCATATTCCGTAGATGAATAAAACTAGTATTCCGGTGAGCATACAAACTAAGTGGACAACACTGAACTCAGTTCACAGCATCACCACTTGACTTCACATTTCAGTTGAGTTTGCACAAACATAACAACATATAATAAAAAGTTGCCACCCACGAGCAACTTGAGTTTTTCTGTACCCTCATGTCAAAGAACAGGCCAAACACAGCAGCTCTGACCAGCGGCCCTCATGTCGAAGAAGAAGCGTTACCATGCAAGGACAAGAGCTTCTTGATGAACACATTGGTCTCCTCCATCTCCTTGATGTTCTTCTCTGTTATCTTCTTGTACTCCTCCAACTTCCTTTGTGTCCTCGCCTGCTGTTCCTCAGCTTCTTCACATTTCTTCCTGAGCCGGTCAAGTTCACCTTGAACAGCAGCCGTCGCTTTAGCTGCAAGTTGTTCCCGAAGCTCACTTTGATTTGATGATGATGACTTGGAGGATGCCGGTGTTTTGAAGCCAATGCTCTTCAGGAATTGGTGTGAGCTGCTATGGGACAGCACCTTGGACACAAGCTGCACATTGGATGCTCGCATCTCAGCTTCAGCAACAGGTTCAACCCTCAAAGCCTCCATATCAGACTAAAATATCATGGACAGAAAACAGTTACATGTTAATGCTAATGAGCAACACCAAGATGCTAATTCTTAGTTATTGCAATAATTTGAGGAAGACATATGACACAAGGTGTTTATAATGAAATAATAACCAATTCTACACTGACAGAAACTGATTGCAGTTGGCATTTGCTTTTGAGAGGTAAAAATGCAGAGATTTAGGCACAAATGATCTCTGATATCATGTTCCTTTCCAGAAGACTGTCAGTTGGACAATCAGGCAATAAAATTTCTATTTTCTGAAAATTAAAAACTGATAAGATGTGATATCTAGTGATGACAAATTATAGCAGATTTGGAGCTGATAATAATGTGAAACTCATCAATGGTGGAAGGATACTAGAGAGTAGCAAAACTCTTCCTAAATCTTTCTTAGTTAGAGATATTGTCTTGCAAAATGTGGTTGATTTCTACCCAATATTTCAAGTGAATGATGAACTATGTTGCCTCATATGATCGCATAAAAAATACACTAAATAAAGCAAACAAATGAACTTACAAGTGCTTCTCTTGCTGGTTCACTCAGGCCACGTTTGGAGCTGGTATGGCAGGTCTTGAAGGCGTCCACCGCATCTAGTTCTTCAGTCTGATCTAAGCTAGGTTCTTCTCTGTTTCTCTTTTGCTTCTGTTTCGTGGATAATCAATCATAGCGAAGTTTTCTTAGATCAAATGCAATAGAAGTTGTTGAGTGCACTTTCACATGCATGTAAGTATGCCTCATAGCAGCGAGAACCCATAGCCTGATGAAACTTGACTTTACTGTGGTTCTGCTTGTTCTTTTCACTTATTTCCTACAAGAGAATGAACATGTCAGATTAGATCATACGTTCAATATGCGAAGATCCTTTGCAAACTTATAGTGAAAGAAGAATATATGACAAGATACCCATACCATGTTCTTTGGATCAGACCACTTTGTAACTAATGCCCTCCACTGTTCATCAGTCATGTAAGATATAGGAGAAGTTGTCCTAATCTCATTTGCAGGTACACCATTGAAGTATTTCTGCTTGAGCCGATAATGCTGGTTTTTTACTGCAGAGTGTAGCATATCGGTGCAAGCTTCCTTTATTGCCTTGTCCTCAGTGTTAACGAACAAGCGCCCCTATGCATATGACAATTCCATAGTTAGTCAATTCAGGTTAAGCAGTATACAAGTGAACCATAGAATCAGTAATGCACTTACATTTAGCTGTGACACAAAGCTGTTGTAGTATTTTTGGTCGTCCTTGTAATCTTTCCAACGAGTTAGAATAGGCATGGTTTCCTGAATAATGATGCCAGCCTCTGATGCAAACTTGTCAGCTTGAACAGGTTCATGTGGCCTTTTTTTGCCTTCCTCAACAGCTATGGGTAGTCTCCTTTGCATAACTTTAGTCATCCTGTCCAGTTGTTTTCCCTTAGTTGCTGCCCTGGGTCTCCTTGGTGTTCGTTGTGTAGGAGCTACAAAATAGAATTCACATTTATTGAATAAGGAAATTGTTTTGTTTCATGCAAATCAGCAAATGAGATGCCAAATTTGACTGAAAAAACTATAACTTGCCTTAAGTTTCTTCATCTCTAGCTACATTGCCTTCAGTTTCTTCATCTCTAGCTACATTGCCTTCAACATCACCTGTACTGTCATGAGCAGCATATGCCATGTCTTCCTCTATAGCTCTGCTGAAATGATCAGCAAGTCCAGGTGATGCGGACATCAACACCAACACGAGCACATCTACACCAGCAGCACCTTCTCCAGCCCAGGCGCCACCCCTTCCATCTGGGCCAGTGACTCGGCCCCGTGCAAGAGAATTGAACTACATCATGTTGTTAAAGAACGAAGGCCCGGAAGAATAGACGACCAGCCCAATTGCGGCCCATAATGGACGACCTAGGGTTGGCCGCCCCTAGGGGCTGCGCCCCCTCTCTATTTATTCAGGAGCTGCGCCTCCTTTATTTCCTGAGTTTTGTTTTACGTTAGCCTTAGCTACTCTCGAACACGCGCAAATCTGCGCTGTCTTCGTGTATTCAGAACTCCACCCTCGAGTAATAGATTAGATTGCTCGCATCTTGTTCTTGTTCGTTCTTCGATTGCGCACAGGAAACGATCTTCGTGATCAGGCCGATCTCGCATCAGCAAGGTCGGTAACCACAGGGAGTTGGTTCAGCGATTGCATTGGCGCCTCGGGCTTGCTCGTCGTAGTCGGATCGCAAGGGTCATCTTCCGACAAATCGGAATTATCTCTACTCGCCGAAAGATCGGGCACCTCAGCTTCATCAATTGGTATCAGATTTCCAGGTTGATCGGTGAGTTTATCGAGCGTTTTTTTTCCTACAGTCCACAAAACCGCATAAAATTCAGGTTAGATCTTATCCCAGCACCCTTTTGAGCCTCACACTTTCTTTCAATAATCTGCATTGTTGAATTTGTGTGCTTTCGCGTCATTTGTTGCTGGTTGCATTGTGTTCTTCCACCATTCAAACCCTAGCGCCGCCACCATCTCCCGTTTGATCACGCCACAAACCGAGTCAACATTGTTTCCTTGTTTTTCTCCTTCGGTTACGTCAAAAAAAACAGAAAAAACAAACCGAGTCAACGGCCGTTTCCTTGATTTTCTCCTTCGGTTACGAAAAAAAACAAAAAAACAAACCGAGTCAACGCTTCCTTGTTTTTCTCCTTCGGTTACATCAAAAAAAAAACAGAAACAAAAAAAAAGAAAACGAAGGAGAAAGGATACGTTTGTTTCATCTCGGTCGTTTTTAAAACATAACTTGAGGAACCTTCCGTAAACCGGGCATAACTTTTCGCTCGGGTGTCCAAAAAATCTGAAATTTTTACAGGAGCTAGTTGACACCATTCTACGGTCTGTTTGGGGTTCGACAAAATTGTCAAAAAAATTCAGGAAAATAAAGAAAAAAATCCGTCAAAGTTCTCGCACGCTTTTCAGAGAACTTCCTGATTTTCTGTAGACCACATCTGATATCTGTTTTAGGTGAAACTTCGTGTAGCTCCTATCTTGTTGCTTCTTGTGCTGAGAAAAATATCAAAAAAATCATACAAAAAAGAAAAACAAAATCACCTGTGATTTCTACTAGTGCCTTTTTGGCATCACTAGTACAATATTTATGGTACTGCCATTCTGCTAGTTCCATCCATCCTTTGCACCTGTGGCCAGCAATATAGTTTCGTGTTTTGCACTATAATTCAACTTTGCATTATTGTTTGATCGTGCTAATCCTTGACTTGAGTGCAGCCTACCCACAACTCCACATATTTCTACGACGAGCAGGTTTCTGTTTCTCCACGCAATCGCTCATCCAATCTTTCACCGGTTCCACCTATTGGTTGCAGTTCACCACTGTGGCTTGGTAAGAACGGATAAGAACTTGATAACAGCACTAGTGTGAGCGCCTTGTGAGCAGTACACCCCTGTTTTTGTCGTTGGTTTTTCTCCTTTTGGTGTTTGCGCTAACTATGGCAGGAGCACACGACATGGTGGATGCCCAGTTGCAGGAAGTAAGGGGACAAGTTGATGGACTTGCTGCTGACATTAGGACGATGCATGAACGGCTTGATTCAACGATCACTTCGACGACCGAGCGTTTCAACCAACTTGACCTTGCTCAAACGGCGACTCGCACCACACTCGACACCATCCTGGCACGCCTTGATGCACTGACCACAAAGATGGAGCAGGAATACGGCGGTGACACTGAGCAGGACGATGGAGATCGCCGTGGTCGTGCACGTCGTGTGGTTCGTCATCCCCCTAATGACTTATTTTCTAAGATTAAATTTAAAATTCCATCTTTTAATGGTAAATATGATCCTGCTGCATATCTTGATTGGGAATTAGAGGTAGAACAGAAATTTTCATGCCATGATATTCCTGCTAATAGCCAAGTGAAGGCTGCCATTAGTGAATTTACTGATTTTGCTTTAATTTGGTGGCGTGAGTATAAACAAAAACTTCCCATTAACAGTGTCATTACTTGGACCCAATTAAAAACTGCCATGCGCCACAGATTTGTTCCTTCCTATTATGCTCGTGATTTGCTTAACAAAATGCAGCGTTTTCAACAAGGTTCACAGTCTGTTGAGGATTATTACCAGGAGTTACAAAAGGGTATGCTTCGTTGTGGTTTAGTTGAGTCGGATGACGCTGCTATGGCGCGTTTTCGTGGTGGTTTGAACAGGGAAATTCAGGATATACTTGATTATAAGGATTATTTTGATATAACCACATTGTTTGAATATGCTTGCAAAGCTGAACGTGAAGTGCAGGGACGACGATCAAAGACATATACTAACTCTCTTGCAGGCCGGGGTCCAACACACAGCTCAACTCCTTCCAGCCCTGCACCTTCTACTCCTAGCACTACATCGCACACAGGGACGACCAAGCCAGTGGCGCCCCCTGCCAAAGGCGCCGCTTCTTCCACAGGACGTACACGGGATATTCAGTGCCATCGTTGTAGAGGGTTTGGGCATATGATTCGGGACTGCCCAAACAAGCGTACCTTGCTTATACATGACAATGGTGAGTACTCTTCAGCCAGTGATTCTGAGGAAACTAGTCATGCTATGATTGCCACTAACCATGCAGAAAATGAGGAAGTCCACGTTGATCCTATCGACGCCGATAGGTATGAGAGTCTTGTTGTGCAGCGTGTTCTCAGCACACAGGTTGCCCAGGCCGAAAAAAATCAGCGACACACTCTATTCCATACCAAGGGCGTCGTGCACGAACGGTCAATTCGCATCATCATCGATAGTGGCAGCTGCAACAATTTGGCAAGTACAGCGTTGGTAGAGAAATTATCCTTGCCCACTCGCACACATCCACATCCGTATCACATTCAATGGCTTAATGATGGTGGTAAAATAAAGGTAACACGTTCGGTACGTGTCCCCTTTTCGTTGGGTTCTTATTCTGATTATGCTGATTGCGATGTTATTCCTATGGAAGCATGCTCTTTGTTATTAGGTCGACCTTGGCAATATGATACTGATAGTTTACATCATGGTCGTTCAAATCATTATTCTTTCATGTTTAAAGGCTAGAAAATAATTATACATCCAATGACCCCTGACCAAATTTTGAAAGATGATCTTACTAGGGCTGCTAAAACTGCACAACAAGTCAAATCGACATCAGCCGCACCTATTAAATCTGAAATCAAGTTGCACTCTCCTGTTTTACTTGCTACACGTGCTGATTTTGATGATCTCCATGAAGCTCATATGCCCTGTTATGCACTTGTATGCTCGCGAATGCTTGTTCCGCTTGATGATGCACCGTCTTTGGATATACCCTCTGCTGTTGTTAACCTTTTGCAGGAGTATGCTGATGTTTATCCTACGGACTTACCACCGGGTCTTCCTCCCCTCCGTGGCATTGAGCATCAGATCGATCTCATCCTCGGCGCTTCTCTTCCGAACCGCGCCCCGTACCGTACAAATCCAGATGAGACGAAGGAGATTCAGCGCCAGGTGCAGACGCTGCTTGATAAGGGTTACATTCGTGAGTCTCTTAGCCCTTGCTCGGTTCCTGTTTTACTCGTCCCAAAGAAAGATGGGTCATGGCGTATGTGCGTAGATTGTCGTGCTATTAATAACATCACAGTTCGTTATCGATATCCTATTCCACGCCTTGATGATATGCTAGATGAGCTTAGTGGTGCCGTTATTTTCTCTAAGGTTGATTTGCGTAGCGGTTACCATCAGATTAGAATGAAACTCGGTGATGAATGGAAAACGGCTTTTAAAACGAAATTTGGTTTATATGAATGGTTGGTTATGCCATTTGGATTGACTAATGCTCCCAGCACCTTTATGCGTTTAATGAACGAAGTCCTACGGGCCTTCATAGGTTTGTTTGTTGTGGTTTATTTTGATGATATCCTTATTTACAGCAAGTCTATAGAGGAGCATTTAGAACATTTGCGTGTTGTTTTTGACGCTTTGCGTGCTGCTCGCTTGTTTGGTAACATGGAAAAGTGCACATTTTGCACGCAACGTGTCTCGTTTCTTGGTTATGTGGTTACTCCGCAGGGCATTGAGGTGGATAGCAGCAAGATTGCTGCCATTCTGGAGTGGCCTTCACCGACGACGGTCACACAAATTCGGAGCTTTCTTGGACTTGCCGGTTTCTACCGCAGATTTGTTCGTGATTTTAGCTCCATTGCAGCGCCTCTACATGAGCTTACAAAGAAAGATGTGCCGTTTGCTTGGAGTGATTCGCAGGAGGTAGCGTTCAGCACTTTGAAAGATAAGTTAACCCAAGCTCCCCTATTGCAATTGCCTGATTTTAATAAAGTGTTTGAGCTTGAATGCGATGCTAGCGGTATTGGGCTAGGTGCTGTTTTGTTACAAGAAGGAAAACCAGTTGCTTATTTTAGTGAAAAATTAAGCGGTGCTAGTCTGAAATATTCTACTTATGATAAGGAGCTTTACGCTTTAGTGCGCACTTTGCATACATGGCAGCACTATCTTTGGCATCGTGAGTTTATAATCCATTCTGATCATGAGGCTTTAAAACATATTCGTACCCAAACAAATCTGAACCGTCGTCATGCTAAATGGGTAGAATTCATTGAGTCCTTTCCTTACATTATTAAACACAAGAACGGGAAGGACAATGTTATTGCTGATGCTTTGTCTCGTCGCTATACCATGCTGTCACAGTTAGATTTTAAAATCTTTGGTTTGGACACTGTGAAGGATCAATATGTTGACGATGCTGATTTTAAAGATGCTTTCGGCCATTGTATTAATGGGAAACCATGGGGCAAATTTCACATACAGGATGGGTTCCTGTTTCGCGCTAACAAGCTGTGTGTTCCAGCTAGCTCGGTTCGTCTTTTGTTGTTACAGGAAGCGCATGGAGGCGGTCTCATGGGGCATTTTGGCGTCTACAAGACACATGAGGTGTTGGCTGCCCACTTCTTTTGGCCTCGGATGCGCGCTGATGTGGAGCGCCTTGTTGCACGCTGCACTACTTGTCAGAAAGCTAAGTCACGGTTGAACAACCATGGTTTGTATATGCCTTTGCCTGTCCCTTCTTCTCCTTGGCTTGATATCTCTATGGACTTTGTTTTGGGCTTGCCTAGAACTAAGAAGGGGAGGGATAGTATTTTTGTGGTTGTTGATAGATTCTCTAAAATGGCTCACTTTATACCTTGTCATAAAACTGATGATGCTAGCATTGTTGCTGAATTGTTCTTTAGAGAAATTATTCGTTTACATGGTATTCCAAAAACAATAGTCTCTGATCGTGATGCTAAGTTTCTAAGCCATTTTTGGAGATCTCTTTGGAATAAATTGGGAACTAAATTGTTGTTTAGCACTACTTGTCACCCTCAGACTGATGGACAAACTGAGGTAGTAAATAGAACTTTATCTACCATGCTTAGGGCTGTTTTAGACAAGAATTTGAGACGTTGGGAGGATTGCTTGCCTCATGTTGAATTTGCTTACAATCATGCCACGCATTCTTCTACAAAGATGTGCCCTTTCCAGATTGTTTATGGTTACATTCCTAGGGCACCTATTGATTTGATTTCACTTAATGCTGCGAACGCCCCACATGTAGATGCTTCTGCACATGTTGAACAAATGATTACCATACATGAACAAACGAAACAGAACATTGCTGCTACTAATACAAAAAATCAGGTTGCTGGTAGTAAAGGAAGAAAACATGTTACTTTTGAACCTGGTGATATGGTTTGGTTGCATTTGAGAAAGGATCGTTTTCCTACTTTGCGCCGTTCTAAATTGATGCCTCGTGCTGCTGGTCCTTTTAAGATACTAACCAAGATTAATGATAATGCTTATACCCTCGACCTACCTGCGGAGTTTGGTGTTTCCACTAGTTTTAATGTTGCAGATTTGAAACCGTATGCGGGAGAAGATGAGGAGTTGCCGTCGAGGACGACTTCAGTTCAAGAAGGTGAGGATGATGCGGACATCAACACCAACACGAGCACATCTACACCAGCAGCACCTTCTCCAGCCCAGGCGCCACCCCTTCCATCTGGGCCAGTGACTCGGCCCCGTGCAAGAGAATTGAACTACATCATGTTGTTAAAGAACGAAGGCCCGGAAGAATAGACGACCAGCCCAATTGCGGCCCATAATGGACGACCTAGGGTTGGCCGCCCCTAGGGGCTGCGCCCCCTCTCTATTTATTCAGGAGCTGCGCCTCCTTTATTTCCTGAGTTTTGTTTTACGTTAGCCTTAGCTACTCTCGAACACGCGCAAATCTGCGCTGTCTTCGTGTATTCAGAACTCCACCCTCGAGTAATAGATTAGATTGCTCGCATCTTGTTCTTGTTCATTCTTCGATTGCGCACAGGAAACGATCTTCGTGATCAGGCCGATCTCGCATCAGCAAGGTCGGTAACCACAGGGAGTTGGTTCAGCGATTGCATTGGCGCCTCGGGCTTGCTCGTCGTAGTCGGATCGCAAGGGTCATCTTCCGACAAATCGGAATTATCTCTACTCGCCGAAAGATCGGGCACCTCAGCTTCATCACCAGGTGTAGTAGGGCTGTTTGGTATGTCATCATTAGCATCTGTTTGTTCTTGTACATTGTGGCCATCTGTCTCTGTAGAGTGAAGCCTTTTTGAAGGTTGCTCCTCTGGTTGTCGACCTGCCCTCACTATCTTGTTGAACCTAATTCTTGGAGCCATGTTGGGGTTTCTCTTCTTCTTTGAAGCAAGGGTTGTGTTTCTAGCACTTCTAGGATATTGTCCACAAAAAAATAGTCATGTGCATTTAAAAGCAAGACCATATATTATTTAAGAGGTATGAAATAAAGAAGATGAATCTAAAAGCATGAGCATATATTAAACACCAGATTAAAAACATTGAAATGCAATGCAACTATTTTCCATCCACTACTTTGAAGATAGAAGGAGCACCTTAATTTCCAGGGGTTGTGGCTGCTCATAAGATTCAGTGTCATCATCATCAGTATCTCCTTGATCATCATCGTCAAGGAGATAGACAGAGACATATGAATCCGGATCTGACTATTAGTTTTCTTGTTTGCTGCATTTTCCCCTTTGTTGATGCAGATGGTGGTAAAGATTTATTTAGAACAGAAGTATATTTGTTCAGACCCAAATCTTGCATCTTCTTTATATTCTCCTCCACTTGTTTATCCTGTCTTCTCTCATAATCAGTTATCTCATGTTGAACTACTTGCAAGATAGATAAGAACAAGCACACTATGTGTATTAGATAATATAAAGGATTTTACTAAAAGCTAAGAGGTACTACTATTTGCAGGGAAGATAAGAGGAAATAGGTAGTAGTGCCATGTGTAGAGCAAATAGATAAGATGTGTAGATTCAGTCATAATGAAGCTTGCTTATGATTCTGCAATTTCATAATTGTGGTTGCACTATAACTGTAGTTTTTCCCCTGATCTACGTAATTGTTGGCTTCAGCCTTTATGAGTTTTCCTAAAAGATTGTATTTATGATTGTACTCATGCTTCTAAGTAAAGGAAAAAGGCATTATGGGACTCTTTGGTGGCTTGCATTAGCATGTATCTAGGCTTCTGCAGTGTACTTCGCCTGTTTGGTTGTGGAAATCTTTATGCAGGCTTAAACGATGTTCAAAGTACTAGCTAGTACATTGATTAGGCGATGTAGATTTACACAAGCTGATGAACAAAAAAAGTGGAGATATTCTCATCTCTTTCTACCAGTACTAGAAACATAAGTTCTCTACTAAAACATGGATGTGACTGCATATAACACAATGTAAGGAACCAAACACAACTGTACCAAATGTGTCTTGTTTGTGCAGGATAACTAAACACTAAGATATTGTACACAATTATTCTGGCTTAGATTGTGCTGCATAAGGTCTAATACAAGCAATAGCCAATGGACGCAATCAATCAATTACACACCCTATGTTGAGGATTTCTTTCGCATGCATGTTAGATTAATTGGGTCTCTCACGGTAGTTATGGATGGGGACCAGCTTTCCTAGTGTGCGGAATGCTGCATCATTGGCCCTTCCATGCCATTTTTATAAACACAGTGATGCACTCACATGTGTGTCGATGAATGAATGATGTATCTAGCATCACTAGGTTTGGTTAGATCCAGCTTGGTAATAGTTAGCAACTAAGAATTAGGCAGAGTGAACCATAAGTATGCATAAAGGTGTGCTACCCGTATTAGGCATGTGGCTAACCTTCTTCTTGTTGTGGACCTTTCTGACTTGTTTGCCTCCTTATGTTCACCATCAAGGTTGTCGGCGATGACCCAAATCCAACGATGGTTAGGGTTTAGGGGTTGACAAGAGAAATGTGGATGGGGCGTGTTAGGTGGAAGGGGCGAGAGAAATGCGGAAGGCAATGAGATAGAGCAGGATGCGGCGAGTGAAGTCGGCGATGACGCAGCTCATCGACGCGATGAGAGGTAAGGGGTCGGCGGTGAGGTACCTGGTCGAGGAGGCAGGTCGTCGACGGTGGTTGTGTCCCGGCGGCGGCGATTAGGATTGGAGAAAATTGTGGGGGAGAAAGAAGAGGAGTGGGGGAAAAAGAGGATGAGTGACCCAGCGGCGTTTGTTTTAGTGACGACGCCGAAAAATGTTTTTTGGCGCCCAATTTGTTTGGCAATGCGGAGGCTAATGCGTTTAAATATAGTAGTGCTGGGTACATATTGAAAACACTTGAATAGCCCAATGGTTTGACCTTCTAACTCTAAGATCGAGCTCCGAGGTCCAAGCCTGCAAGGAGACTGTAACACCCCGAGCTTTAAGGGACAAAGCCGGGTGCGTCTCATACATGCGCCAAAGAAGACAACATATATAATAACAGAGTGTATAAAGATAAATGTCACAATAATCAGAGTACTTATTACATAGCGGAAGTCTTACAAAATAAAAGATAAATATAACAGGATCTAAAATCCATCCTTCGCACCAGAAAGTCAACTGGGAGACGCCACCTAGATCGAATTGAACTTCTCGATGTGTGCCTCCACTTGAACCACCTGTTCTTCTCCTGTGGGGGGTGTGAGACAGCAAGGGTGAGCTCACACATGTTCATCGCTCAACAAGTTGTGGGGAATAATCTGCACGAACTCACCAAAGGTGGGAGTTCATGTGATGTGTAAGGCTAATCAACAACCGGGGTTAAAGCTGAGCATTGCTTTTAAGTAGTTGGTCAAAATTTTATTAGCAGTTACTAAATGTAAGTAAATACCAAACCTTAATAAAAATGATAGAACAAAATTAATAAATAATCCCATGCATATGTAAATGACAAAATTGAATTTAAGTTCCATAAATTAATCATCAGAGAGTCCTGAGCTGCTCATGACCGCGAGCACGGCTAGTAAACCAGTTTTACACTCTGCAGAGGTTGTACCCTGTACCCACAAGTCGTGTATCCCATGTCGCCAGGGTTAGCTAGACCCTTACACACTACCGACGTGAATGGCTAGGGATCCACTATGAGGCCTTTACAAAGTTCCACTAGCTTCCGAAAACCCGCTACAGTTTATGGGAAGAGCACTTGCAAAGAATCCCCCGTCTGACCGCCATCGCAGCAAAATCAACCCAAGAACCTCCTTGCATGCAATCCTACTGCCCTTGCCCCTTTCGGGTAAGGTACTGTTCCACTAGCTTTCCTAGTTAGTTGGCCAAGGGCGTCCCATTAAACCCTTGTGGTGGCACGTGTTTCTCAAGTTAAGCTCCATGTTCCAATTAACATTAATGATCTTGACATGAACTGATGTGCACCCGTTGGGTGATTGCCCGATCTTTCGATGAGAGGGTGTGGAATAACTCGATTGGGGGAGGAGACGACGTTCACGGCCCGACTACAGCCTTCCAAAGACGCTGCGCCTTAGCAACCGATACACCACCTCCTATGGCTGTCACGATCTTGTGGAGCGTGACACCCTGGCCACTAGGGCACTCGTCCTGCAAGCAATCGAAGAACTAGCAAGAACAAGTAGAACAAGTACTGAATTACCAGATCTAAATGTAGGTTTAAAGATCAAACTACAATATGGTGGGGTTCCGAAGACAAGAAGACGGGCGGCTGAACTAGCACGCGCGCTTGCAAGCAAGTAGCGAGAGCTAAACTTGATCTAAACAAAACCCGCTGTTCTTGGTGGCGGCTAGGGGGTTTATAAACATGGGAGGACGACCACAAGGGTATTGGGGTCGTGCTGCAACCCTAGGATGCGTCCCTAATGGACCTAACTTGATACACGACCCATTGGGCCAAAATAGGGTGACGCAGCACCATGGGCAGAAAAGGCAGGAAATGTCTCGGTAAGAAAACAATGATTACGGCGGCCTCAGAACAGATATGACTATAATTCCGGATCCATATGAAAGTAGACTTGATAAGCTTTCCATGTTGTGCTTGAACATTCCAATCCGAGCCCGCATCTGACCGTGGTGACCGTCACAAGTTGGTGTTCTTCTGCAGTCCGAATCCAGCATGTTCAAATCCTTTTCCCTTTCGGTCTTCTCCCTGATTCCTAAGCAAAACAAGAGTGCACGGGTCTCCATGGTCTAAATATGATGGACATGAACTCAAGAGTGTAATCACCTGATGGTTGAGTTGACGAGCACGAGCGCGAGTAATGGGACCAGAAATTGGTACTTGTATTGGTATAGATGCATCAGTAGTGTGGATGTCTTCATCATTCTCCCCTTCTTGCATTTGAGTCGTCCTCGACTCAAGCTCAACTTCCTCTCCCAAGTAGGGCTTTAAATCTGCAATGTTAAATGTGGGGCTAACCCCAAAGTCTGCAGGCAGATCTAGCCTATATGCATTGTCGTTAATTTTCTCTAGCACTTTAAACGGTCCATCGGCTCGAGGCAACAATTTAGATTTTCGTAATTCAGGAAACCTTTCCTTTCTCAAATGCAACCAAACTAAATCTCCAGGTTCAAAATTTATTTCCTTTCTACCTTTATCACTAGCAAACTTATATCTAGCATTCATACGCTCTATGTTTTCTTTAGTAGTTTCGTGCAGTTTTAACATCAATTCAGCACGCCTAGTAGCATCAAAATTTAGTTTTTCAGAAGATGGCAAAGGCATTAAATCAATAGGAGCACGAGGTAACAAACCATATACAATCTGAAATGGGCACATCTTTGTAGTAGAATGCAATGATCGATTATAAGCAAATTCAATATGAGGCAAACAGTCCTCCCACATCTTAATATTCTTCTTTAGAACTGCCCTTAACATAGTAGACAAAGTTCTATTCACAACTTCAGTTTGACCATCAGTTTGAGGATGACATGTAGTAGAAAATAAAAGCTTAGTCCCCAATTTTGCCCACAAAGTCCTCCAAAAATGACTAAGAAATTTAGCATCACGATCAGAAACGATTGTGTTGGGCACACCATGCAAGCGAACAATTTCACGAAAGAACAAATCAGCAATATGAGTAGCATCGTCAGTTTTATGACATGGTATGAAATGTGCCATCTTAGAAAATCTATCAACAACCACAAACACACTATCACGTCCCTTCCTAGTCCTAGGCAATCCCAGCACAAAAATCCATAGAAATATCTTCCCAAGGAGCACTAGGAACGGGTAGAGGCAAATACAAACCGTGTGGATTTAACCGTGACTTCGCCTTTTGGCATGTCGTGCAACGAGCAACCAATCTCACCACATCTCTTCTCATCTTGGGCCAAAAGAAATGACCAGCAAGTATGTCCTCCGTTTTCTTTGCTCCAAAATGTCCCATTAAGCCACCTCCATGTGCTTCCTGTAACAACAACAAACGAACGGAGCTAGCTGGAATGCATAGCTTGTTAGCTCTAAACACAAACCCATCACTAACGATATATTTGTTCCATCCTTTCCCATCTTTACAATGCAGCAACACATCTTTAAAATCAGCATCATGAACATATTGGTCTTTAATCGTCTCTAATCCAAAGATTTTGTAGTCAAGTTGATTCAGCAAAGTATATCTCCTAGACAAAGCGTCAGCAATGATATTCTCTTTTCCTTTCTTGTGCTTAATAACATAAGGAAACGATTCGATAAATTCAACCCACTTAGCATGTCTACGGTTCAGTTTTCCTTGACTACGAATATGTTTCAAAGATTCATGATCAGAATGAATAACAAACTCTTTGGGCCACAAATAATGCTGCCATGTTTCTAATGTTCGCACAAGAGCATATAATTCCTTATCATAAGTAGAATAATTTAGAACAGACCCACTCAATTTTTCACTAAAATATGCAACAGGTTTGCCTTCTTGTAACAAAACACCACCCAATCCAATTCCACTAGCATCACATTCAAGCTCAAAAGTCTTATTAAAATCAGGAAGTTGGAGGAGAGGTGCATGTGTCAACTTATCTTTCAGCACGTTGAAAGCATGCTCTTGTACTTTGCCCCAACTAAAATGCACTCCCTTCTTCGTAAGCTCATTCAAAGGTGCAGCAATGGTGCTAAAGTCCTTCACAAAACGGCGATAGAAGCCAGCAAGTCCTAGGAAACTCCGCACCTGTGTGATAGTCTTTGGCATAGGCCATCCATGTATCGCTTCTACCTTGGCTTGATCAACCTCAATTCCCTGTGGAGTCACAACATAACCAAGAAACGAAACTCGATCGGTGCAAAATGTGCACTTCTCAAGGTTACCAAATAAACGTGCATCTCGTAAAGCATTAAAAACAGCACGCATGTGATCAACATGTTCATCCATAGATTTGCTGTAGATTAATATGTCATCAAAGTATACTACCACAAATTTTCCAATGAAGGCACGCAAAACCTCGTTCATTAATCTCATGAAAGTGCTAGGTGCATTAGTTAACCCAAAAGGCATGACTAACCACTCATACAATCCGAACTTAGTTTTGAAAGCAGTTTTCCATTCATCTCCCAATTTCATACGAATCTGGTGGTACCCACTACGCAAATCAACTTTAGAAAAGACAATGGCACCACTCAATTCATCAAGCATATCATCTAAACGTGGAATAGGGTGTCGATAACGTATCGTGATATTATTAATAGCCCTACAATCAACACACATACGCCATGTTCCATCTTTTTTAGGCACTAAAATAACCGGAACAGCACACGGACTAAGAGACTCACGCACGTAACCTTTGTCGAGTAGTTCTTGCACTTGTCGCTGAATTTCTTTTGTTTCCTCTGGATTTGTCCTATATGGCGCACGATTCGGCAAAGATGCACCAGGAATAAGATCAATTTGGTGCTCAATCCCTCGTATAGGTGGCAGCCCCTCTGGTATCTCACTTGGAAATACATCAGAATACTCCTGCAAAATGTTAGTAATAACAGGAGGCAAAGAATGCTGCATATCTTGAATTGAAATCAAAGCATCCTTGCATACCAAGGCGTAGGCAACAGTAGTGGAAGCAAATAATTCATTAACATCAGTTTTTGTTGCAAGCAAGCAATGTCCTTTCAATTTTATCCCATCTTTGTTATTACCAACAACTTTAATATTCTTGTTGTTCTCAGTTTTAGCTTTGGTAGCTTTAGCAACATCATCACGCACAATAGCCTCAGGGGACATGGGAAGCAAAATAATTTTCTTATCATGGTATATGAGAGAATATTGATTTGATCTACCATGATGCATACAATCTGAATCAAATTGCCATGGTCTACCTAGCAGAATATTACAAGCATCCATAGGCACAACATCACAGTCAACAACATCACGATATGAACCAATAGCAAAATTAATTCGTACCAGCTTGGTTACCTTGACCTTACCACTATTGTTGAGCCATTGAATGTGATATGGATGCGGGTGCGGTTTGGTCGTAAGTGCAAGCTTCTCCACCATGTCGCTGCTAGCCAAGTTGTTGCAGCTACCTCCATCAATGATCAAACGACATGAACGCTCCTTAATGACACACTTTGTTTGAAACAACGTATGTCGCTGATTCTGCTCTGCCTTCTCCATTTGTGCACTAAGCACACGCTGTACAATGAGGCTCTCATAATGCTCTGCATCATCTGCACCAATCTGTTCTTCGGGTGGTTCCTTAGTGCCTACATCATCAGCCGCAAGCAAAGCAAGTGTAGCTTCATCCAAATCACTAGCAGAGGAATACCCACCATCGTCTTTTACCACCAAAACACGCTGATTAGGACAATAACGCTGCACGTGTCCATAGCCCTTGCATCGATAACACAGAACATCTCTTGTTCTACCTGTGGAAGCTACTGAAGAGGCACTACCTGCGGGTTTCTGGGCAGATTTGGTTGCTGAATTTGTGGAAGATGCACGTGGTTTGTCGCTGGAGGAAGGCGGGGGTGCTGGTCGACTTGGCGAGGGAGTTGGTGCTAGTGTACGGCCGGTCATGGATGTAGTCGTGCGCTGTTGCCATGGTGTAGGTTTTCCTGCAGAAACATTAGACCTTGCACTAGCACGTCGTCCCTGCACTTCCCTTTCAGCTTTGCAAGCAAGATGAAACAATCGGGTTACATTAGCATAATCTTTATAAGCAAGGATGTCCTGAATTTCCCTATTTAACCCACCCAAAAATCTAGCCATAGCAGATTCCTCACCCTCCTCTATGTTACAACGCAGCATACCCATTTGTAATTCCTGATAATATTCTTCTACACTTTTAGTACCCTGTCTCAATTGTTGCAACTTGTTTAACATATCACGTGCATAATAAGAAGGAACAAATCTAGCCCGCATGACCCGTTTCAACGCATCCCAAGTTTGTGGCATGTTATTAGGATTCTTCTTACCATGTTCTATCCACCAAACAGAAGCAAATTCAGTAAACTCACTAGTAGCAGCTCTAACCCGCGCATTCTCAGGAAATTCATGGCATGCAAACTTTTGATCAACCGCAATCTCCCAAGTAATGTAAGCATCAGGGTCATATTTACCATCAAAAGGAGGTATTTTAAATTTAACCTTACTAAAAGCATCATCATTACCATGTACCTCACGTCGGTGAAAACCACCCATACCTCTACGGTTAGTACGTAGTCGCCGGCGATTAGGTGCTTCTTGGTCATCTTGTTCAGTATCAGCAACATAGTCATCCCAGTTACCTTCGGCGCCCTCATCACGCCCACCATTGATATTAGCATGCATCTCATCAAACCGCCTCAAGAGTGCGACAAGGCTCTTGTCAATATGAGCAACTGTCATTTCCACATTTGCAAGTTTGGTGTTCGTGTCGATCTGTGTGGCCTCCAATTGCCCCATCTTTTCATTCGTCACCTGCATGTCATTATCAAGACCTTCCGTGTGCGTCTTCACTAGCCTTACAAAGTGTTGTATGATACCCTTGGTGCGAGGAGAGTGTGGCATATTACGAGAAGCATCATCAACCTCCAATCCTGCCATGGTTAGACGAACAGAGGCAACAAGAAAAAAAAACGTGAAGGAATAAAAACTCTACAACTATTAGGATGTAGCTACTGCAAGGCGCTCACTCTCAACCTGCCACACAAGCTCTTACCAATTCTTACCTTGCACAACAGGAGGGGTCAGCAACCAACAAGTCTGCAACCGTGGAATAAGTGTATTGGTGCCGCAGCAACACGACCTGTCAAACTGTAGTCGAAATATGTAGAGTTGTAGGTGGGCTGAAGCAAGGAATACACTAGTACCACGTTAGTTACAAAAGCAAGCTGAATAATCGTTCAACGGTGGTACTGTGCTGGTCCTAGGCTAAACCAGGCTAGAGACGTGAGCCTAGGCACAAAGGTAGTCACTGAAAAAGAACAACTAGCACAGCACAAAGAGAAACAACAGATTTAGAGATTCAGCCCCCTTCTTCTTCTTTTCCTTTTTTTTTTCTTTTCTATTCTTTTTTTTTTCTTCTTCTTCTGTTTTTTTTTTGCAGGGGCCTAAACCCTTTTTTTTCACTATGACAACCCAAACAATAAAGATATTGCTAACAACCCCTTTAAATCAGATTTAACAAATCTTGTTAATATAGAAAGTCCAGAAATCTCTACGATGATTGCGGAGCGCTCAGAACGAATTTTGAGATAAGGTCAGATCCGTTGGAAAGAAGATAAGATAAGCTTTCCAGATTGTATTTAAACTTCCAAATCGGATATGATATGTATCCGTGGTGGCAAAAACGAACCAGAGATGTTTTTGGTGATGGTGGATTTCGTGGTGACCAAAACGTGGTAGAACTCAAAACTCTAAAGGAATAAACTAAGACCAGCAACTCGACACAACCGATGCAACCAAAAACTCAACAAGCCCTAACTAAGTAGTACTAGTAAATGCTCAATGGTTTATAGGATTGCGGTAAAACTAATCTACTATTTTTTGGCTTTTTCTGGACTATAGGAGATAAGAAAACAGCGAAGAAAAGTAAATCTCTCACCGATAAACCTTGCTCTGATTACCAACTGATGTGCACCCGTTGGGTGATTGCCCGATCTTTCGATGAGAGGGTGTGGAATAACTCGATTGGGGGAGGAGACGACGTTCACGGCCCGACTACAGCCTTCCAAAGACGCTGCGCCTTAGCAACCGATACACCACCTCCTATGGCTGTCACGATCTTGTGGAGCGTGACACCCTGGCCACTAGGGCACTCGTCCTGCAAGCAATCGAAGAACTAGCAAGAACAAGTAGAACAAGTACTGAATTACCAGATCTAAATGTAGGTTTAAAGATCAAACTACAATATGGTGGGGTTCCGAAGACAAGAAGACGGGCGGCTGAACTAGCACGCGCGCTTGCAAGCAAGTAGCGAGAGCTAAACTTGATCTAAACAAAACCCGCTGTTCTTGGTGGCGGCTAGGGGGTTTATAAACATGGGAGGACGACCACAAGGGTATTGGGGTCGTGCTGCAACCCTAGGATGCGTCCCTAATGGACCTAACTTGATACACGACCCATTGGGCCAAAATAGGGTGACGCAGCACCATGGGCAGAAAAGGCAGGAAATGTCTCGGTAAGAAAACAATGATTACGGCGGCCTCAGAACAGATATGACTATAATTCCGGATCCATATGAAAGTAGACTTGATAAGCTTTCCATGTTGTGCTTGAACATTCCAATCCGAGCCCGCATCTGACCGTGGTGACCGTCACAAGTTGGTGTTCTTCTGCAGTCCGAATCCAGCATGTTCAAATCCTTTTCCCTTTCGGTCTTCTCCCTGATTCCTAAGCAAAACAAGAGTGCACGGGTCTCCATGGTCTAAATATGATGGACATGAACTCAAGAGTGTAATCACCTGATGGTTGAGTTGACGAGCACGAGCGCGAGTAATGGGACCAGAAATTGGTACTTGTATTGGTATAGATGCATCAGTAGTGTGGATGTCTTCATCATGAACATAAATAGAATAACAAAATAACTGGAACATGGATATAATGAAATATTTATCCCAAAACCATGTAAAGCAATAGCAAAACTACCAAAGTGATTCAGGGATAACAAGGTAAAGAGATAAACAATCTAGGGTGACCTATTGGGTCCCATCAAAATTAAACCTATGCATGAATAAGTGATATTAAAGAACATTATTGGGTATAAAATTGGTCAAGGGCATATCTTGCCTTCAATGAGCTCCTTCTTAGCTACTTATATCTGCTGGTCACCAGGATCCTCGGTCATAGGCTCCTCTACTCGCCACTATACAAACAAGCACAGTATATAGAGAAAATTAACATCACACCAAACATATAAACAAAATACATTAAAATAAAATCCAAGGAACATGAATCATAATTTTTGAATTTCCAAAGGTTTTATGTGCTTAAAATAGGATTAAGTGAGAAATTAATTTTCTTACTGTTTTCATGTAAAAACAATGGTACTAGATGATGAACAATAATATTACAAAATTATAGCAACTGGAATGGACTAAAAAGTATTTAATATCAATTTTCTATGATTTATACAAGTTTCTACTATTATTTTTGTATTAAAAATGAATTTAGAATTAATTTCTATGATTTTATTTGTTATCTGGACTGCGCGCAATAATACAAAGAATTGCAGGGTGCCATCTAAAAATTCTAGGGCCTCAGTGTAAGTTTCTTTCAACTGCTTGGGACTGCGGGTTAATTCGCTAATTTATCACGAGCTCTTAGGGGTATCATGATCTCAGGGCCGTATGATCGCGGATCAAGGGTTAGGATTAGACCTACCCTTATACTGGACCGGTATGCCACATGGTTCGTCAGATCTCTATCGTATGGTTCAAAGCCGACCACGCCTTCCTAACCACCGGATCCTGATCCAATGACCAAGAATCAATGCTATCCCCGATCTGATGTGAGACATCCTCAACACAATCGACGGCCAGATCTACTAGCTAATCACAGACGTTTACTCTAGATCTGATGGCACAGGGCTCATCACCCTCCTCCAGCCATCCAGTCGCCCTGAAACGCCGTGGCGCCCACTGTTTGGCCATGACGCCCCGCCGGTGAAGGCAGAACCGACACCCCTTCATCGTGCTAATCGGTGCAACGCGATGCGGACGAACGAATGAGTAGAATCAAAGCAAAGTAATAGCAGTTGAGTTGACACCAGAGTTTGTCCTCGACACGGAGTGGCGCCACGAAAGTGTCACAACGCAGCGAAGAATTCCTGGGCGCTCTAGATGATTTTGCCACCAAAACTTAAATTCGGTCGAGGCAACACGAGATAGAGATGAACGCGAGTCGGGGGAAGGAGAGCTTAGCGTGAGTCGCGCAGCCATAATCCCTAGCCACGACATATGGCGGTGCTACGGCGGTGGCCGAGCTCCGGCAAGGAATCGCGGGGCCCCCGATCGGCAATCCCAACCAGAGAGACCCGGTGCGCCTTCTACACCCTAGGCGAAGCCCCCAGAACCACCAGGATAAATTCCCGAGCGGCGGCAAGGCGAATTCCATGGTGGCGGCACATGCCCTATTCTACGGTGAGCTCCACAGTGACTTTGGTTTGGAATCCAGGAAACGCGGCCACAGATTTTTATACCCAGGCGCAAGGCGATTCCACCCCCTACTCCCTAGCGAAACCCAGCATCAAGTTGTTGCAACAGATTTCCGGAATCTGCGGAGGTCTTCAGCGACCCAGCAATGGCGGCTGCGACGACATTCTGTTAGCTGGGAGGATGGAAACACGGTCAATCGTGGGGCACGATGTCAGTGGGATAAAGCATACCCAGGTGCAGTACGTGTGTCTGGGATGCGGGACCAGCCGGCTGGTGTCCGCGCGCGCAACAGCCAGCGACGAGGCGCAGCGCCCGCGCGCGGGTGGGGAGGCTGGCGCGTGGGCCACATGGAACAGTGACCAAGGTGAGCGGCACAAAGGAATTGAGCTGAGCGGCATCCGAGGGGATTTGGGCCCGACCTGGGCTGAAGAGTGGAGGAGTTGGTGGGCTGAAATGGCGCAGGGAGCCCACTTTCTCTTTTCTTTTTCTTTTTCTCTTATGTTTTATTTTCTGTTTTCTTTTATCCTTAATTCTTTTGAACATAAATTTGAATTTGAATATGAGTTTCACCTTTGAGTCAACTATATAAATTCAAACCCTATTATAGGAATCACATGTCTTTATTTACTTATTTCTCTCCACATTATATTTATTTTCTTCTCTTTTTCTAATTTCTAGAATTTCTTTTAGATGTCAAGTTCCACTTTGGACTTTAATATATTTCTTTTTACAATATTTTTATGTTATCACAAAATGCACACAAAATAAAATCCCTGCATGATGCACGTATTATTTTTAGGTGTCTTTTGTTATTTATTTATTTGTTTAAGTGAGGTGTTCACATGGGCTGGTGAATAGAGATAACACATATATAGATAAAGGAAACACTATTTCTCCTTATATTCCTTACAAATTGGGTATTACAAATCCTACCCCCCTTAACAAGAATCTCGTCCTCGAGATTTAGGAAGAACTAGAGAAGAGATGGGGCAAATCTATACGAAGCTCTTCTTCTCTTTCCCAAGTAGCTTCATCTTCTCCATGGTGAATCCATTGCACTTTGCACACCTTAATAACTTTATTTCTTGTAACACGAGTCAAAGTGTCAAGAATCTTGATAGGGTACTCCGTGTAAGTCAAATCACCCTGAACACTAAGCTTTTCCATTGGTAACTGTTCCTTAGGGACACAGAGACACTTCTTAGGTTGAGACACATGGAATACATTATGCACATCAGATAGATTATCAGGTAGCTCGAGTTGATTGGCCATCTCTCCAACTCGCCCAAAAACTCTGAATGGTCCAATAAAGCGAGGGGACAATTTGCCCTTGACTTTAAATCTCTTCATTCCACGAAGTGGTGATACCTTGAGGTACACATGATCACCTTCCTCAAACTCCGGTGGTCTTCTTCTATTATAGGCGTAGCTCTTTTTCCTAGTCTAAGCTATCCTCAAGTTCTCCCTGATTATACAAACTTGTTCTTCTGCCTCTTGAATAAGTTCAGGTCCAAAGAACTGGCTTCCTCTAGTCTGATCCCAATATAGAGGAGCCTACATTTCCTATCATACAGAGTCTCGAACAGTGACATCCTCAGACTGGCCTGGTAACTATTATTATATGAGAACTCAGCATAAGGTAGACTCTTGTCCCAACTACTACCATGCTGAAGGGCACAAGCTCTCAACATGTCCTCCAATACTTGATTAGTCCTTTCAGTCTGTCCATCAGTCTGAGGATGGTAGGCCAAACTAAAATTCAACTTCATATCCATATTCTCATGAAAACTTTTCCAAAATCTGGAGGTAAACTGTGATCCTCTATCTGAATCAATCTTCTTCGGTACACCGTGTAGAGACCCAATCCGAGCCATACATAACTCTGGCAATTGAGATTCCTTGTAAGTAGTCTTGACCGGAATGAAATGAGCCACTTTGGTCATTCTATCCACAATAACCCATATAGAATCATATCCTTTCGAGGTGCGAGGCAATCCAGTAATGAAGTCTATACCAATCTCTTCCCACTTCCACTCCGGTATCTTTAGTGGTTATTATAGTCCAGTTGGTCTTTGGTGTTCGGCCTTAACTCTTTGACACCCATCGCACATAGCCACATGTGCAGCCACATCTCTCTACTCTCTTTAGCCCACACCACCAGTACTTCTGCTTCAAATCCTGATACATCTTGGTACTACCAGGATGAATAGAATAATCCAAGTCATGGGCTTCCTTTAAAATAGTCTCACGAAGGCTTTCAATCTCTGGAACACATATCCGATCCTTGATCCATACCGTGCCTTGCTCATCCTCCGTGAATTTTGGACCTCTACCTTCAGTAGTCAGGTCCTTAATCTCTTGTATTTTAGCCTCACCAATCTGTCCTTCTACGGATTTCTTGCTCCAAGGTAGGTTTCACATCAATAATAACTCCTTCAGTGTGAGCAACTATCCTTAGGTTAAGTCTCCTGAAATCCTCAACAATCTCATCGGGTAGCTGGGCAACAACAGCTGAATGAACATGCACCTTTTGACTCAAGGCATCTGCAACCAAATTCGCCTTGCCCGGGTGTTAGTGAATTTCCAAATCATAGTCCTTAATAAGCTCCATCCAACGGCATTGCCTAAGGTTGAGATCCTTCTGAGTGAATATATACTTCAAACTCTTATGATCCGCGTACACTTGGCACTTGGTTCCCATGATATAATGTCTCCATATCTTAAGTGCGTGCACAATAGCTGCTAACTCTAAGTCATGAGTGGGGTAGTTAAATTCTTGTTTCCACCACTGACGAGACGCGTAAGCAATCACGTGTCCTTCATGCATGAGCACACATCCCAAGCCTTGGCCACATGCGTCACAATAAATGTCAAATCCTTTCTGTAGATCTGGCATAACCAACACTGATGATGACATTAATCTCATTTTAATTGATCAAAGCTATCTTGGCACTTCTCGTCCCACTTAAACTCGCTTCCCTTCTCCAGAAGTGAGGTCATAGGCTTAGCAAACTTAGAAAATCCTTCATTAAATCTCCGATAATATCCTGCAAGTCCCAAGAAACTCCGGACCTCAGTAACTGTAGTGGGTATGCTCCACGCCACTATCTCCTTGACTTTAGCAGGATCCACTGATATCCCTCCATTAGAAATAATATGTCCGAGAAATGGCACCTCACCAATCCAAAACTCGCACTTGCTAAACTTGGCGTAGAGTTGATTATCTCGTAGCTTCTGTAGCACCAATCTCAGATGTTCCTCATGATCACTGGCACTCTGGGAATAGATAAGAAAATCGTCGATGAATACCACGATGAATCTGTCCAAATACTCCATAAACACCTTATTCATCAAATTCATAAAATAAGCTGGTGCATTGGTTAATCCAAACGACATAACAGTGAACTCATATAATCCATATCAGGTAGAGAAAGTTGTCTTGGGAATATCCAATGGCCTAATCTTCATTTGATGGTAACCCGATCTGAGGTCAATCTTAGAGAACACCCTTGCACCTCTCATCCGATTAAATAAATCCTCAATGCGGGGTAATGGATACTTGTTCTTCACAGTGACATCGTTAAGGGACCTATGATCCACGCACATCCCTTGCCATGCTTCTTTCATCTGTACAAATAGAACTGGCGCTCCCCCAAGGTGAGGAATTCGAACGAATGTACCTAGCCTCTTGTAATTCCGTTAACTGCTTCTTCAGTCCCTTTAACTCTTCTACAGACATCCTATATGGCCGTTTGAAAGTAGGGGCAGCCCATGTAAGGGATCAATGACAAACTCAACTTCCCTATATGGTGGCATCCCTGGTAACTCTTCTGGGAAGACATCCGAAAAATCTCTAACCACATGGATGTTGACACCAACAAACTTCCCATCTACTAAGAATGCTGCTAGTCTGGTGGCGGTAGTTACTGCAATTCCAACTTCAAAACTTTCTCCTTTGGAACTGGTGAGTTCTATGGTTCCCTTAGCAAAATCTATAAACAGTTTTTGCCTTTCTTAACCATGACATACAAAGGATCAAGTCTATACTGCTCTCTTCTAACAGTATAGGGATAGCCATCTGGGTTAGAAACAAAGGGTAAGAAAGGAAGAATTGTAGACAAGGCGAGTAATTACGAGGAATGTTACTGCAGGGGATTTATTAGCTAAGTAGATTAGTGTGTCACCTACTAACGCTAATACATTACCTTATGGTGGTACATGCTAAGATGCCCGTCTATACTATTTCAATCAATCAAAAAAGCAAATCAGGCATTGATCATCAGAACAATCAACCAACATTTTTAATAGAGAAAATAAATTTTAATTTCTTTTTTTAGGTCTCCTCTCTCTTAAAAAGGTTATAAATGTAGGATTCCAAGGTGTGAAATCCTTCTTGTCTTAGAGTAGAAAAGATAAGAATGGTCAGAGTGGAACAGTAGAAGGTGAGACATGATCAAGATAAGTATAGAAAGAATCAAAGTAAGGTAAGTATAAAATGAATCAGAATAAGATAAGTAGGTAAGGGTTTGTTCATTTCTATCTAGGTTTCATCCTACAGTCAACATTTCCTCGGATACCACTTCTGTAACACCCCAAGCTTTAAGGGACAAAGTCGAGTGCGTCTCATACATGCGCTAAACAAGACAACATATATAATAACAGAGTGTATAGAGATAAATGTCACAATAATCAGAGTACTTATTACATAGCGGAAGTCTTACAAAATAAAAGATAAATATAACAGGATCTAAAATCCATCCTTGGCGCCAGAAAGTCAACTAGGAGACGCCACCTAGATCTAATCGAACTCCTCGATGTGTGGCTCCACTTGAAGCACCTGTTCTTCTCCTGTGGGGGGTGTGAGACAGCAAGGGTGAGCTCACACATGTTCATCGCTCAACAAATTGTGGGGAATAATGTGCACGAACTCACCAAAGGTGGGAGTTCATGTGATGTGTAAGGCTAATCAACAATAGGGGTTAAAGCTGAGCATTGCTTTTAAGTAGTTGGTCAAAATTTTATTAGCAGTTACTAAATGTAAGTAAATACCAAACCTTAATAAAAATGATAGAAAAAAATTACTAAATAATCCCATGCATATGCAAATGACAAAATTGAATTTAAGTTCCATAAATTAATCATCAGAGAGTCCTGAGCTACTCATGACCGCGAGCACGGCTACTATACCAGTTTTACACTCTGTAGAGGTTGTACCCTGTACCCATAAGTCATGTATCCCATGTCGCCAGGGTTAGCTAGACCCTTACACACTACCGAGGTGAATGGCTAGGGATCCATTACAAGGCCTTTACAAAGTTCCACTAGCTTCCGAAAACCCATTACAATTTATGGGAAGAGCACTTGCAAGAATCCCACGTCTGATCGCCATCGCAGCAAAATCAACCCGAGAACCTGATATAGCTGAGGTGCCCGATCTTTCGGCGAGTAGAGATAATTCCGATTTGGCGGAAGACGACCCTTGCGATCCGACTACGACGAGCAAGCCCGAGGTGCCAATGCAATCGCTGAACCAACTCCCAGTGGTTACCGACCTTGCTGATGCGAGATCGGCCTGATCACTAAGATCGTTTCCTGTGCGCAATCGAAGAACGAACAAGAAAAAGATGCGAGCAATCTAATCTATTACTCGAGGGTGGAGTTCTGAATACACGAAGACAACGCAGATTTGCGCGTGTTCGAGAGTAGCTAAAGCTAACGTAAAACAAAACTCGAAAACAAAGGAGGCGCAGCTCCTGGATAATTAGAGAGGGGGCGCAGCCCCTAGGGGCGGCCAACCCTAGGTCGTCCACTATGGGCCGCAGTTGGGCAGGTCGTCTATTCTTCTGGGCCCTCATTCTTCAGTAGCATGACGAAGTTAAGATCTCTGGCACGGGCCCGAGTGATTGGCCCAGCTAATGAAGGAAGTGGCGCTTGATGTGGAGGTGCTGCTGGTGTAGTCGTACTCATAGTGATGTCCTCATCATCCTCCCCTTCTTGAAGTGAAGTCGTCCTCGACGACAACTCCTCATCCTCGGCCATATATGGTTTCAAATCTGCAACATTAAAACTAGTGGAAACACCAAATTCCACAAGCAGGACAAGGATATAAGCATTATCATTAATCTTTGTTAGCACCTTAAAAGGACCAGCAGCACGAGGCATTAATTTAGAACGGCGCAAAGTAGGAAACCGATCCTTTCTCAAGTGCAACCAAACCATATCACCTGGCTCAAAAGTAACATGTTTTCTTCCTTTACTACCAGCAACCTGATTTTTTGCATTAGTAGCAGCAATGTTCTGTTTCGTTTGTTCATGTATGGTAATCATTTGTTCAACATGTGCAGCAGCATCTACATGTGGAGCGTTCGCAACATTAAGTGAAATCAAATCAATAGGTGCCCTAGGGATGTAACCATAAACAATCTGGAAAGGGCACATCTTTGTAGAAGAATGTGTGGCATGATTGTAAGCAAATTCAACATGAGGCAAGCAATCCTCCCAACGTCTCAAATTCTTGTCTAAAACAGCCCTAAGCATGGTAGATAAAGTTCTATTTACTACCTCAGTTTGTCCATCAGTCTGAGGGTGACAAGTAGTGCTAAACAACAATTTAGTTCCCAATTTATTCCAAAGAGATCTCCAAAAATGGCTTAGAAACTTAGCATCGCGATTAGAGACTATTGTTTTTGGAATACCATGTAAACGAATAATTTCTCTAAAGAACAATTCAGCAACAATGCTAGCATCATCAGTTTTATGACAAGGTATAAAGTGAGCCATTTTAGAGAATCTATCAACAACCACAAAAATACTATCCCTCCCCTTCTTAGTTCTAGGCAAGCCCAAAACAAAGTCCATAGAGATATCAAGCCAAGGAGAAGAAGGGACAGGCAAAGGCATATACAAACCATGGTTGTTCAACCGTGACTTAGCTTTCTGACAAGTAGTGCAGCGTGCAACAAGGCGCTCAACATCAGTGTGCATCCGAGGGCAAAAGAAGTGGGCAGCCAACACCTCATGCGTTTTGTAGACGCCAAAATGCCCCATGAGACCGCCTCCATGCGCTTCCTGTAACAACAAAAGACGAACCGAGCTAGCTGGAACACACAGCTTGTTAGCGCGAAATAGGAACCCATCCTGTATGTGAAATTTGCCCCATGGTATCCCATTAATACAATGGCCGAAAGCATCTTTAAAATCAGCATCATCAACATATTGATCCTTCACAGTGTCCAAACCAAAGATTTTAAAATCTAATTGTGACAGCATGGTATAGCGACGAGACAAAGCATCAGCAATAACATTGTCCTTCCCGTTCTTGTGTTTAATAATGTAAGGAAAGGACTCAATGAATTCGACCTATTTAGCATGACGACGGTTCAGATTTGTTTGGGTACGGATATGTTTTAAAGCCTCATGATCAGAATGAATTATGAACTCACGATGCCAAAGATAGTGCTGCCATGTATGCAAAGTGCGCACTAAAGCGTAAAGCTCCTTATCATAAGTAGAATATTTCAGACTAGCACCGCTTAATTTTTCACTAAAATAAGCAACTGGTTTTCCTTCTTGTAACAAAACAGCACCTAGCCCAATACCGCTAGCATCGCATTCAAGCTCAAAAACTTTATTAAAATCAGGCAATTGCAAGAGGGGAGCTTGGGTTAACTTATCTTTCAAAGTGCTGAATGCTACCTCCTGTGAATCACTCCAAGCAAACGGCACATCTTTCTTTGTAAGCTCATGGAGAGGCGCTGCAATGGAGCTAAAATCACGATAAATCTGCGGTAGAAACCGGCAAGTCCAAGAAAGCTCCGAATTTGTGTGACCGTCGTCGGTGTAGGCCACTCCCGAATGGCAGCAATCTTGCTGCTATCCACCTCAATGCCCTGCGGAGTAACAACATAACCAAGAAACGAGACACGTTGCATGCAAAATGTGCACTTTTCCATGTTACCAAACAAGCGAGCAGCAAGCAAAGCATCAAAAACAGCACGCAAATGTTCTAAATGCTCCTCTATAGACTTGCTGTAAATAAGGATATCATCGAAATAAACAACAACAAACAAACCTATGAAGGCCCGTAGAACTTCGTTCATTAAACGCATAAAGGTGTTGGAAGCATTAGTCAATCCAAATGGCATAACCAACCATTCATATAAACCAAATTTCGTTTTAAAAGCCGTTTTCCATTCATCACCGAGTTTCATTCTAATCTGATGGTAACCGCTACACAAATCAACCTTAGAGAAAATAACGGCACCACTAAGCTCATATCATCAAGGCGTGGGATAGGATATCGATAACGAACTGTGATGTTATTAATAGCACGACAATCTACGCACATACGCCATGACCCATCTTTCTTTGGAACGAGTAAAACAGGAACCGGGCAAGGGCTAAGAGACTCACGAATGTAACCTTTATCAAGCAGCGTCTGCACCTGGCACTGGATCTCCTTCGTCTCATCTGGATTTGTACGGTATGGGGCGCGGTTCGGAAGAGAAGCGTCGGGGATGAGATCGATCTGATGCTCAATGCCACAGAGGGGAGGAAGACCCGGTGGTAAGTCCGTAGGATAAACATCAGCATACTCCTACAAAAGGTTAACAACAGCAGGGGGTATATCCAAAGACGGTGCATCATCAAGCGGAACAAGCATGCGCGAGCATACAAGTGCATAACAGGGCATATGAGCTTCATGGAGATCATCAAAATCAGCACGTGTAGCAAGTAAAACAGGAGAGTGCAACTTGATTTCAGATTTAATAGGTGCGGCTGATGTCGATTTGACTTGTTGTGCAGTTTTAGCAGCCCTAGTAAGATCATCTTTCAGAATTTGGTCAGGGGTCATTGGATGTATAATTATTTTCTGGCCTTTAAACATGAAAGAATAATGATTTGAACGACCATGATGTAAACTATCAGTATCATATTTGCCAAGGTCGACCCAATAACAAAGAGCATGCTTCCATAGGAATAACATCGCAATCAGCATAATCAGAATAAGAACCCAGCAAAAAGGGGACACGTACCGAACGTGTTACCTTTATTTTACCACCATCATTAAGCCATTGAATGTGATATGGATGTGGGTGTGTGCGAGTGGGCAAGGATAATTTCTCTACCAACGCTGTACTTGCCAAAATGTTGCAGCTGCCACTATCGATGATGATGTGAATCGACCGTTCGTGCACAACGCCCTTGGTATGGAATAGAGTGTGTCGCTGATTTTTTCGGCCTGGGCAACCTGTGTGCTGAGAACACGCTGCACAACAAGACTCTCATACCTATCGGCGTCGATGGGATCAACGTGGACTTCCTCATTTTCTGCATTGTTAGTGGCAATCATAGCATGACTAGTTTCCTCAGAATCACTGGCTGAAGAGTACTCACCATTGTCACGTATAAGCAAGGTACGCTTGTTTGGGCAGTCCCGAATCATGTGCCCAAAACCTCTGCAACGATGGCACTGAATATCCCGTGTACGTCCTGTGGAAGAAGCGGCGCCTTTGGCAGGGGGCGCCACTGGCTTGGTCGTCCCTGTGCGCGATGTAGTGCTAGGCATAGAAGGTGCAGGGCTGGAAGGAGTTGAGCTGTGTGTCGGACCCCGGCCTGCAAAAGAGTTAGTGTATGTCTTTGATCATCATCCCTGCACTTCACGTTCAGCTTTGCAAGCATATTCAAACAATGTGGTTATATCAAAATAATCCTTATAATCAAGTATATCCTGAATTTCCCTGTTCAAACCACCACGAAAACGCGCCATAGCAGCGTCATCCGACTCAACCAAACCACAACGAAGCATACCCTTTTGTAACTCCTGGTAATATTCCTCAACAGATTGTGAACCTTGTTGAAAACGCTGCATTTTGTTAAGCAAATCACGAGCATAATAGGAAGGAACAAATCTGTGGCGCATGGCAGTTTTTAATTGGGTCCAAGTAGTGACACTGTTAATGGGAAGTTTTTGTTTATACTCACGCCACCAAATTAAAGCAAAATCAGTAAATTCACTAATAGCAGCCTTCACTTGGCTATTAGCAGGAATATCATGGCATGAAAATTTCTGTTCTACCTCCAATTCCCAATCAAGATATGCAGCAGGATCATATTTACCATTAAAAGATGGAATTTTAAATTTAATCTTAGAAAATAAGTCATTAGGGGGATGACGAACCACACGGCGTGCACGACCACGGCGATCTCCATCGTCCTGCTCAGTGTCACCGCCGTATTCCTGCTCCATCTTTGTGGTCAAGGCTTCAAGGCGTGCCAGGATGGTGTCGAGTGTGGTGCGAGTCACCGTCTGAGCAAGGTCAAGTTGGTTGAAACGCTCGGTCGTCGAAGTGATCGTTGAATCAAGCCGTTCATGCATCGTCCTAATGTCAGCAGCAAGTCCATCAACTTGTCCCCTTACTTCCTGCAACTAGGCATCCACCATGTCATGTGCTCCTGCCATAGTTAGCGCAAACACCAAAACACCAAAAGGAGAAAAACCGACGACAACAGGGGAATGGTGGTGACAACTTGCTCGCTCAATGGAATGCTGTTATCAAGTTCTTATACGTTCTTACCAAGCCATAGTGGTGAACTGCAATCAACAGGTGGAACCGATGAAAGATTGGATGAGCGATTGCGTGGAGAAACAGAAACCTGCTCGTCGTAGAAATATGTGGAGTTCTGGGTAGGCTGCACTCAAGTCAAGGATTAGCACGATCAAACAATAATGCAAAGTTGAATTATAGTGCAAAACACGAAACTATATTGCTGGCCACAGGTGCAAAGAACGGATGGAACTAGCAGAATGGCAGTACCGTAAATATTGTACTAGCGATGCCAAAAAGGCACTAGTAGGAATCACAGGTGATTTTGTTTTTCTTTTTTGTATGATGTTTTTGATATTTTTCTCAGCACAAGGAGCAACAAAATAGGAGCTACACGAAGTTTCACCTAAAACAGAGTTCAGATGTGGTCTACAGAAAATTAGGAAGTTCTCTGAAAAGCGTGCGAGAACTTTGATGAATTTTTTCTTTATTTTCCTGAATTTTTTTTTGACAATTTTGTCGAAACCAAACAGACCGAAGGTGAGTTTGGCCGTCCTCAGAATGGTGTCAACAAGCTCCTGTAAAAATTTCAGATTTTTTGGACAACCGAGCGAAAAGTTATGCCCGGTTTAAGGAAGGTACCTCAAGTTATGTTTAAAACGACCGAGATGAGTCAACAAGTTCCTTACTTTTTTTTGTTTGTTCTCTGGTTCTATCCATTCTCTTTCATTTTCTTTTTTTCTTTTGTTTCTGTTTTTTTACGTAACCGAAGGAGAAAACCATGGAAGATGGTTGTGGCGCGCTAGGGTTTGATGTAACCGAAGGAGAAAAACAAGGAAGAAAGAAGGATGGTGAGAAAAAAACACAATGCGACCAGCAACAAATGACGCGAAAGCACACAAATTCAACAATGCAGATTATTGAAAGAAGGTGTGAGGCTCAAAAGGGTGCTGGTATACGGTCTAACCTGAATTTTTATGTGGTTTTGTGGACTGTAGGAGAAAAAAACACTCGATAAACTCACCGATCAACCTGGAAATCTGATACCAATTGATATAGCTGAGGTGCCCAATCTTTCGGCGAGTAGAGATAATACCGATTTGGCGGAAGATGACCCTTGCGATCCGACTACGACGAGCAAGCCCGAGGCGCCAATGCAATCGCTGAACCAACTCTTTGTGGTTACCGACCTTGCTGATGCGAGATCGGCCTGATCACGAAGATCGTTTCCTGTGCGCAATCGAAGAACGAACAAGAAAAAGATGCGAGCAATCTAATCTATTACTCGAGGGTGGAGTTCTGAATACACGAAGACAGCGCATATTTGCGCGTGTTCGAGAGTAGCTAAAGCTAACGTAAAACAAAACTCGAAAACAAAGGAGGCGCAGCTCCTGGATAAATAGAGAGGGGGCGCAGCCCCTAGGGGCGGCCAACCCTAGGTCGTCCACTATGGGCCGCAGTTGGGCTAGTCGTCTATTGTTCTGGGCCCTCATTCTTCAGTAGCATGACGAAGTTAAGATCTCTGGCACGGGCCCGAGTGATTGGCCCAACTAATGAAGGAAGTGGCGCTTGATGTGGAGGTGCTGCTGGTGTAGTCGTACTCATAGTGATGTCCTCATCAGAACCTCCTTGCATGCAATCCCCTACTACCCTTGCCCCTTTCGGGTAAGGTGGTCTTCCACTAGCTTTTCTAGTTAGTTGGCCATGGGTGTCTCATTAAACCCTTGTGGTGGCACGTGTTTCTCAAATTAAGCTCCATGTTCCAATTAACATTAATGATCTTGACATGAACATAAATAGAATAACAAAATAATTGGAACATGGATATAATGAAATATTTATCCCAAAACCATGTAAAGCAATAGCAAAACTACCCAAGTGAACTAGGGATAACAAGGTAAAGAGATAAACAATCTATGGTGACCTTTTGGGTCCCATCAAAATTAAACCTATGCATGAATAAGTGATATCAAAGAACATTATTGGGTATAAAAGTAGTCAAGGGCACAACTTGCCTTCAATGAGCTCCTGCTCAGCAACTTCTATCTGCTGGTCACCAGGATCCTTGGTCACAGGCTCCTGTACTCGCCACAATACAAACAAGCACAATATATAGAGAAAATTAACATCACACCAAACATATAAACAAAATACACAGTAATAATATACACATTAAAATAAAATCCTAGGAACAGGTATCATAATTTTTGGAGTTATAGATTTTAAGTTATGAATTTCCAAAGATTTTATGTGCTTAAAATAGGATTAAGTGAGAAATTAATTTTCTTATTGTTTTCATGTCAAAATAGTGGTACTAGATGATGAACAATAATATTACAAAAATTTTAGGAACTAAATGGACTAAAAAGAATTTAATATGAATTTTCTATGATTTATACAAGTTTCTACCATTATTTTTGTGTTAAAAATGAATTTAGAATGAATTTCTATGATTTTATTTGTTATCTGGACTGCGCGCAATAATACAAAGAACTGCAGGGTGCCATCTAAAAATCCCAGGGCCTCAGTGTAAGTTTCTTTCAACTGCTTGGGACTGCGGGTTAATTCGCTAATTTATCAGGTGCTCTTAGGGGTATCGTGATCTCAGGGTCGTATGATCGCGGATCAAGGGTTAGGATTATACCTACCCTTATACTGGACCGGTATGCCACGTGGTTCGTCAGATCTCTATCATACGGTTCAAAGCCAACCATGCCTTCCTGACCACCGGATCCTGATCCAATGACCAAGAATCAATGCTATCCCCGATCTGATCTGAGATGTCCGCAACACAATCGACGACCAGATCTGCTAGCTAATCACAACCGTTTACTCTAGATCTGATGGCACGGGGCTCATCACCCTCCTCCAGCCATCCAGTCGCCCTGAAACGCGGCGGCGCCCACTGTTTGGCCGTGACGCCCCGCCGGTGAAGGCAGAACCGACACCCCTTCATCGTGCTAATCGGTGCAACGCGATGCGGACGAACGAATGAGTAGAATCAAAGCAACGTACTAGCGGTTGATTTGACACCAGAGCTAGTCCTCGACACGCAGTGGCAACACGACAGAGCCACAACGCGGCAAAGAATTCCTAGGCGCTCTAGATGATTTTGCCCCCAAAACTTAAATTCGGACGAAGCAACACGAGAAAGAGATGAACGCGAGTCGGGGGAAGGAGAGATTACAACGAGTCGCGCAGCCATAATCCCTGGCCACGGAGTATGGCGGTGCTACGACAGCGTCCGAGCTCCGGCAAGGAATCATGGGGCCCCCGATCGGCAATCCCAACCAGAGAGACAAGGTGCGCTTTCTACAGCCCTAGGCGAAGCCCCCAGACCCACCAAGATAAATTCACGAGCGTCGGTAAGGCGAATTCCGTGGTGGCGGCACATGCCCTATTCTACGGTGAGCTCCACGGTGACTTTGGTTTGGAATCCAGGAAACGCGGCCACAGATTTTTATACCCAAGCGCAAGGTGACTCCACCCCCTACTCCCTAGCGAAACCCGTCATCAAGTTGTTGCAACAGATTTCCAGAATCTGTGGAGGTCTTCAGCAACCCAGCAATGGCAGTCGCGATGGCATTCTGTTAGCGGGGAGGACGGAAACACGGTCAATCGTGGGGCCCTGCGTCAGTGGGAGAAAGAGTACCCAAGTGCGGTACCTGTGTCTAGGATGCGGGCCCAGCCGGCTGGTGTCCACGCATGCAACAGCAAGCGACGAGGCGCAGCGCCCGTGCGCGGATGGGGAGGCTGGCGCGTGGGCCCCACGGAACAGTGAACAAGGTTAGCGACACAAAGGAATTGAGTTGAGCGGCATCCGAGGGGATTTGGGCCCAACCTGGGCTGAAGAGTGGAAGAGTTGGTGGGCTGAAATGGCGCAGGGAGCCCACTTTCTCTTTTCTTTTTCCTTTTCTTTTATGTTTTATTTTCTGTTTTCTTTTATCCTTAATTCTTTTGAACATAAATTTGAATTTGAATATGAGTTTCACCTTTGAGTCAATTATACAAATTCAAACCCTATTATAGGAATCACATGTCTTTATTTACTTATTTCTCTCCACATTATATTTATTTTCTTCTCTTTTTCTAATTTCTAGAATTTCTTTTAAATGTCAAATTCCACTTTGGACTTTTCACAAAATGCACACAAAATAAAATCCCTGCATGATGCATGTATTATTTTTAGGTGTCTTTTGTTATTTATTTATTTGTTTAAGTGAGGTGTTCACATGGGATGGTGAATAGAGATAACACATATATAGATAAAGGAAACACTATTTCTCCTTATATTTCCTTACAAATTGGGTATTACAGAGACATTGTGTGTTTTGCCTACGTTTTTTATTTATTCTTTGTTTTTATTTCTCTCTATGATTTTTTTTGCAATTATCTATTCATGGACACATTAGTTTGGTTTATGATCATGTTATATAATATTTGGAAATAATTTTAACATAGTGGTACTATACATCTCTCACTTGCAATAGCATCTCTTACTTAGTAATTAGCCTCTATATGAGAGATATATGCCTTTCTTAGGATGTGTGTCACCACTTTGTCCGAAGGATTTGAAACTTTTTTTGTCAAAATTGAACACCAAAATGAATGGTCCTTGCAAGTTTTTAGATTTTTATAGCTAGGTTATGGTATTGTAAGAAATATCTTTAAGAAATGCATCAAATAATTACAGTAATTGGTAAACTAGGTCTGAAAAATGCATAAATGCACACAACATCATAGGTTGGTTCAATAAACATCCCATTAAAGTTTGAAATGATTTGGAGAAAGTGGGAGTATAGATCCATCACAAGCATGAACATATCTCACTGAGTAACTAGGCTCTATGTGAGAGATGTATGCCTTTTCTGAGGATGTATGTCACCACTTTGTCCGAAGGATTTGAAACTTTTTTGTCAACATTGAACACCAAAATGAATGGTCCATGCAAGTTTTTAGATTTTTATAGCTAGGTTATGGTATTGTAAGAAATATCTTTAAGAAATGCATCAAATAATTACAGTAATTGGTAAACTAGGTCTGAAAATTGCATAAATGCATACAACATCATAGGTTGGTTCAATAAACATCCCATTAAAGTTTGAAATGATTTGGAGAAAGTGAGAGTATAGATCCATCACAAGGATGAACATATCTCACTGAGTAACTAGGCTCTATATGAGAGATGTATGCCTTTTCTGAGGATGTATGTCACCACTTTGTCAGAAAAACTGAAATTGTTTTGTCAACATTGTACACCAAAATGAAGTGTACATGCAAGTTTTTAGATTTTTCTAGCTACCGAAGGTGTTTTTACCACTTATTCTTTAGTAAAATAACAAATAACATTAATAGTTAACTAGTCCTAAAAATTGCACCGGCACACAACATCATGGTACACCTCCATCAACACCCCCAAAAAAATTGAAATGATTTGGAGAAACTGGTACTATACATCTAAATAAATAAAAGCAAAATACAAAAATGATTGAAAAATGTCAATAAACACAAAAAAATTCTGACTATTGCATATCTCAAACCTAGGACGCTAAGGTTCAAAGAAGGGAGTGGTTACCATTGCACTAGTTAAGTTTGTTCATCAGTAACCGAGCGCAATTTTATTTAACTAATGGCACTTACGAATCATTCTAAAAACAAAAAACAAACTGAAACGAGTGGCACTTAGAAATGGTACATTTCAGTATTCATAGGATTCACATTTCAGTATTTCACTGAAACGAATGGCACTTAAAAAACGAATGGCACTTAAAAAAACTGTAACGACAAATCCAAAGGATTCACATTTCAGTATTTCACTATTTCTGTAGCTAGTAACTAAACACTTGGTTCAGTATTTCACTATTTCTGTAGCTAGTAACTAAACACTTGGGCACTTCGCAGTAGACACTGGAATCAATTCCATTAAACAAAGTTCAGCCTATCCAAGATTTTTCGCAGTAAACACAAGAATCAGTTCCATTAAACACTTGGGCACTTCGCAGTATTTCGCAGTAGCACTTAGAAATTAATTCTGGCTGCAACTGATAGATATCCAAGATTTAGCTTCTCAGCCTAACAAGGTTCAGAAAACCACAATCAGACCATTAGAAACATATTGTCCAGACAGCCACCATCACGCCATTATAAACCTTTTTGTCAAACTGCACAGTGCAATAGATATCCAATATTTTCACTACCGATGCTGATGATCGTGAGTTCATGAAGTTGACGTCTTCCCTGGAATACGCTGCTCATGAGTTCAATTCATTCAATCAAGCCATGGTGAGTATCAGAAATGTTGTATTAGTCTGAAAAATAGGCTTGTTCATAAATCAACTATCAATACTAGAAATCCTCATCTTCATCTTCTATGGACATGTCATCATTGTTGTCGTCGCCACCATCATTAAAATATTGAAGCATTGTATCATCTTCCTCCTCATCCTCACTATCTTCAAGAATAATAGTAGCTTCCTTCTTTTTTCTTATTAGTTCCTATAAATTGCCTTCAATTAGAGTGGCTTCTCCACCTTCAGCATTGTGCAGAACCTCATTATCATCACCTTCTTGCACTATATGCTCATTATCAGAACAATAATCATCCTGATGCACATCATTACTGCCCTCATATTTTTCAACCACATCATAAATATTCCTATGTTCAAATTTCTGCACAACTCGGAAATCTTTACATTGTGGAGTTGTGTCTTCCAGGTAAAATATCTTTTTCGCTTGGTCTGCCAAGATAAAAGGATCATACTTGTACCAAAATGACTGCATATTGATGGATTTGAAATGTCTGTCATCTCGAATGCGCACAGTCTTGCCTACTTGGTTGTACCAATCGCATCGAAATAGAACCACCGTCCGACGAACTTGATAATTCGAGTTATATTGTAACTCAATTACCTCTTTAAGGACACCATAAAAATCTATGTTCTCCCCATTATGTTCACCTTCAGTCATTACACCACTATTTTGTGTCTGCATGAACTTCTCACGATCCACTGTGCTAAACCGCACTCCATTAATCTTGCAAGCTGTACTAGTCTTAACTCGTCGAGCTGGGCCACATGACAGTGCCCACAGTCCTTTGCTAACTAATTCTGGATTCTCATTACGCTTCTTCTCAGTCTCTCGCAACAAAATTACTTAGCTCAGCAATTACATATGCATACCAAAAAATTTAGTAAACCTATAACATAAAAGTTTTGTGACTTACATGGGACATAAACCACTTTGCAAATCCTTGTTGAACCATTCGATCAACATCATTTGGACGTGCACCTTGCTGTGATAGCTCCTCCCTATACAGACTGCATGGCATACTTTATTCATAAGATTATTTTCAAATTTAATAAATAAAACATAAATTAAATCTCAAACATGTAAACGATACTTATTTTATTCCTCTACTTCATCAGCATTATGTAGCACATACCAAACTAACTTATTCATGATAGCATCATCAATGTACTCAGTCTTAGTAGCTCCAACAAGAGTAGCACCATGCTTAAAAACAGAGATGTCATTAGGCAATGGCATCTCTGTACCACTATCATCATCTTGGTTAAATCTAGTGTCAACATCCTTCATGTACCTAGAACAAAATGTCAAGGTATCACTTGCCATATATGCCTCAACAATTGATCCTTCTGGCATAGCCCTGTTCCTTACAAAATTTTTCAAAGTTCCTAGTCGCCTTTCTATTGGGTACATCCATCCATACTGAACAGGTCCTCTATGTAGTGCCTCATCGGGAAGATGGACACACAAGTGCACCATGACATCAAAGAAGGCAGGTGGAAAGATTTTCTCAAGCTTGCATAGGATCAATGGAATTTCTCCTTTCAGCCGTTTCACAACATCTATCCGTAGATTTCTACTGCCTAGTTCACTTTCTTGTGCCATCGTGTTTCCTCAGAAGTTTGTTTTGAAGCAAAAATTCTTTTCAACCTTGGCAACAGTGGAAAATGCCTCAAAACCTTATGTGGAACCCGCTTCGAACAAGTTTCATCTTTCCATCTAGACTCCTTGCATACTGGGCACTCATTCATTTTAGCATTAACATTTCGAAACAACACACAATTGTTCTTGCACACATGGATGTTTTCGTATCCAAGGCCCAATTCTTTAAAATATTTCATGGCCTCATCATATGATTTTGGCAACTCACTGTTAGGGTATCCATCTGACATCAGCTTCATCATTGCTGATAATGTTGTATTACAGATTTGACAATGAGACTTTATATACAACATCCTCACCATAAAAGAAAATTTTGAATGGCTAGAACCCGGACTAAGCACCTTCTTTGAATCTCCAAGAACTCCTGCAAATTTTGGCTCTTCTCCATCAGCCTCTGCCGCTACAAACAGTTCACCGATCACCTCTAGTACTCCATGACCATCATCGTAAACATCATCGTCCACATCCATATGTATCGCAAAGTCATGATCATATCCTTCGACCTCCTCCTCTATACCCTCAACTTCTGTATCTGCCAACTCCCCATGATGAATCCACCTCGTGTATGTAGCTGACATTCCATAAATGTGTATATGGGTTTCTACTTCACTCTGAGGTCGCAACCTTTGATTAAGACAATTCACGCATGGACAATGAATGTGTGTCTTCAGGGTATCTTTCACTAACAAAATTCATGAACTCTTCAACTCCTTTCACATATGCAGGTGTGAATTGTTTCCCATAAACCCATCTTCTATCCATCTATTTTGACAATAAGTTAGAACTTGCATTAACTCCCTAACTATGATTAAATTTAACAAAATTGAAAACCACATCGAACACATGCATATATGAAATAAAATTCAAACACACATGGAACCTTATTGTAAAAAACAACACATCAAACCTTGGCTTTTCTTCCCGCCCTGCCGTTGTTCTGTTTTCCATTCTCTTTGTGTTGTTTAGATAGTCTGGTAATAAAACAACTAGCAGAACGCATGTGGGGTTTGGTTGAATCGGGTAATACAAATGAAGAAAATTCAGAAACAACAATATAGCGTTTGGTTTGGTTTCTGAATTTTCTGAATCAGATGAAGCACATTGACTACTAGCAGACCAAGGTGTTGTTTGGTTAGGAGCACGTAAATGTAAACGGCAAGCGAGTGGCTGCCACCGTGATTCCCAAAAAAGGAAACAAAACTGCACATTGTTTGGTTCATATCCGTAATGGGAAAATTTCAAGAAAACTAGAAGCACCAGCGATGCCATCCCACATGTAGCATTATGGCATTTTAATAAGTGTGGGATTTGATTCCACAATATCCATTTACACCATATCAGAACCAAACACAAAGTAATGTTATTGTCTCGCACTGTAAATGAGTCCCGGAGCAAAAGAGACGAACCAAATAGCACCCTAGTAGCAAAATAACCGATAGTGAACCACAGGGAGAGGGAGAGGGAGAGGAAGAGGAAGAGGCCGAGGGTACTCACCGGCGATGTGTGTGGCGGCGAAGGAAGATGAAGAGGACACAGCGCGACACGAGATGGAGGAGGGGAACCTTGCTGCTCGGCATGGCGCGAGATCACCAGGAGGAGGACCATGGCGGCGTTCGGCGATTTGTGTCTGGTCACAGCGTGCGATACGGGTTGGTCCAACCAAACGCTTAACAATGGGAATAGGTTATAGTGTAAATGGATTACAGGTTAAAAACACACATTTGTTATAACAACAAGCATGTGGTCTAGTGGTAACACTACTACCTGTGCAAGGTCAGGTCGTTGGTTTGAAGCTCCATGGGAGCATTTTTTTGCCAAATAAATCTGAGCAACCGAGGCCGGGGGCTGTGTCCCACTTTGCCAAAACACAATGCGGGCCGTGTAGGCCAAGGATCCCACGCCGTCAAGTGGTGTACACGTGGGGCGACTATTACTAAAACTCATAAATGACCAATTTATTTCATCATTACCTCGACCAAATAAGGGAAATTAGCGATGACGATATCTAATCTAATCTGTGACGAATTTGTTTCGTCAAAAGTGTGTTTCTATGACGTTCCTTTCATTTTCGTCATTAAAATATTCAAGCCTAATCTTTGTCACTTGTAATTTTTTACGAAGATGTAAATTTGGTCATAGAAAGGTATCAATTTGTGACTGAAGTAACCAGCGTTGAGGCGGAACCGCCCGAATTATTCCAGCTTAAGTGCCTAAGTCACGCCTCAGGGGCCGTAACACACTTAAATCGGAATAACCCGTCAGTCCCTCAGATCTAGTCTGATAGAGCCACTTAACCAGGATCAAATTCCACAATCTCACTCAAAGGTGAGTCACAGGAGAAATACAATAAAGCAAGAAACCTCGAATTAAAGTACTGATTTATTACATAAATCGGAGTTTTTCAAGTTGCTGATAAGAGTTCATAAAATAAGATGCAGCGGATAATCGATGTTGTCGGTAGCGAGGGAATGGGCAAGGCCTAGCCCACTACTCCTCGTGATCCTCTCCTGCCGGAGCAGCATCCCACTCGACCGTCCAACCCAATGGCAGGGTGGTAGGCCAAGTCACACCATCAACCATATCCTAAAGCGTACCTACAAAATTTATGCCACAAGCAAGGCTGAGTATACTAATACTCAGCTAGACTTACCTGGTGTGAGGAATCTACTCCTCTACCTCTAGACCATGCAGTTGTTTGGGTGAGAGGTTTGGTTTGCCAAAAGCACTAGCTATATCTAAAATCAAGTTTTAGCTTTTCCATTTCTAGCATCATTAGCTTTACTAAGTTTGCTCCTTCTAAGCATACATGGTAACAAGCATTTAGTTCAATCAACAAATTATCTCATGTAACCTCATTTCACTTCTTACTCAATGTAGTACAATGGGTCAAGCAGTCTCATTAGCTGCGAGAAGTAGATGATTCGAATCGAGTTTTATCCTTGCAAGGTAAACCTAAACACACGACATGTCAGGGTACTCCGACCCCACACATGTCAACCGTCCCCATAGATTCCCCGTTCACGTCCAGGCCTCACCGCCTTGGCATGCAATGCTCCACTGACCCCGGCTGCCACCGTGCAGTGACCGCACTTGTACCCACCATAGCTAGCATGGGAGACCCAGTCTCAGGTCGCATGAGGGATAAAGTCCACGCCCGGCTTCACTTAGGTACTAGGTTTACTGGTTACCATATTTCCCGACATTTGCTTAGTACGTTCAAAAGCTTGACTTAGGTATCCACACATTAATCCTTAATTCCTTTTTCCCGTCTCATGGACAAGGCATCCTCCCTGGATCCAAGTCCATAGACTAACATAGATCCCGTTATCAAGATGAATACAATCAATTCCTAACCTCGCGCAAGTGCTAGAAAAATCACTCGACTTCTACCGAGATCCTGATTAGCAAAGCAGCTACTCGACCTAGCATACTAGTATCCATCCCAAAAAGGAATCCTAAGTTCATGCAACTAGAGGTTTCAAGCAACTCCTACACTTCAGTGCACATTGCAATCCTACAAGCATTAAGTGTAGTAAAGTAGCATATAATAATACAGTTATGCATAAAACTGGGGCTTGCCTTCAATAGCTGGGGCTGCGGGGAGATCCTCGATGGCAGCCTCGAGAGCTTGCTCCTGGTCTTCCTCTTGGACAGTCCCTTGCTCGATGATGAGCACGTACTCTCCGTCAGCGAGATTACAATCTAATGAATGCAATGAGTAAGATACATGCATGATATGATATGTGCTTTAGCAATTAAACTTTGATAGTGAATGATCCACTTAAATCAGTTAGAGTTTAATCTTGCTACTAAAGATTTTTGGTGGTATACTTAGTATTTTAGATCACACTCAGTTAATCTATGTGGTAAGTTCATTTTGGTGTTTCACTGAATTCTTTTTAAAGCCTTAGTGAGAATTGTCAAGATTTCTAGTTGAACTTATTTGGGCGAGGTTTATCTTTCATTTCTTTCCCTCTATTTCTTTTATGTTTTTAGAGTGGGTTTGAACTACAAGTTGTCTTAATAAATTTCCAAAAAAATATGTAAAAATTACAGTGGCTTTTTACTGGTGTATAATTCTCTGTCCTAAAATTTGGGGTTAAAGATTGGATAGTTCTCTCTGGAAAAAATTATAAAATGCTAGGGTAGAAGGGGCGTGGTTTGAACTACAACTACCATTTAACAGTAGGTAATTTTCTAAGACTTATTTTTGCTGGGATTTAGGTGTTATAACATGACTTTGCACAAAGTTCTAGCCATTAATACTTATTAGTTATTTTACTATTATTTTCTAAAGTTTTTAGCCAAAGGGGTGCTTTCTACTACCACTATATTTGAAAAATATCAAACAACAGATTTCTGATTTATTTCCTAGCTTCATTGCGCAAGAGCAATCATTCTGAAGTCTGGCATCTTTTTGCTTAAGGGAGGGGGTGGTCGGAATTATTTGGATTAAATGGCATCTTTTTACTAGGAAGTATTGGCAATAGGTATTATTTTGCATCTTTCCAATGGGTTTGCATTTTTCTCTGGTGGCCTATCTCATTATTGATCTAGCAAAATTTTATTTGCCCATTATTGCATTTTTTTGGGTTACTCATGATTTATTTGAAATATGACTCATTATCAAGATTTATTTGTTTACCCTACTTAAAATGATGGGCTGGGGTGTTTATCATTTTTGCAGTGGGGTTTTGGTGGTTACAAGTCCACTGGATTTTTATTAACAAATTTAGGTCTGGTTTCATAACTCCAATAATTTTTTTCTAGTTAGAATAATGCTAAATAAAACATTCCACTTTACTTATGTTCTGGACTAGTGGTCTTTTTATTTTTCCTAGGTTCTCTATTACTTAAGTACGCTAGGAAAAATAATTGCGCTCACTGTACATTAATTCCTAATGCCTTTCTCATTTTCTTAAGTTTTGGGTAAAAATGGCTTTTAATAGATATCCCTACTTGAATTTTCAATACTAGGGTTCCCACTATTTTTAAACAGTGTTTAAATGGGGTTTGAACATCTACAAATTTTCTTAGGTTCAGCACAGAAGCATAACTAATTTTCTTTAATTAAACAAGGTTTGGTCAGTTTCTGTATTTAATTCTAAACTCTAAAATTTAGAACAGAAAGCATGGGGTTCAGTATTTTTAGTTGGTAGTCCATAATATTTAGAACCCAGCAAAATTGGTTTGACAATTTTTGGTTTAGTATTTCTTAAGTTATGAATTTCCTAAGTTCTCTGTTCAATAAAAAGATTAATCAGAAATGATTAAATGGAAAACTACTTTGCAATAGGGTCCCTGGCGGGTGTTTTCATGTTTCCTTACAGACTAGTCCTTGGGCTACTATTCAAGTGAGTCACTTACAGTTCAGAAAACCCCCTGGATTCTTCTAATCCTAACCCGAGGTCCTTCCCCCAAATCAAACAGTACCCCGCGGCGGAGGGAAATGGCGGAGGGGCTTACCGGCGGTGAGACTGCTCCTGTGAGATGGCCGAGGGTGTAGGGGAGGTCCTGAGGGTCACGGCGATGTGCGGGTCACCGTCGGGGATAGTCGGAGTCGGCCGGTCCACGTGCGCAGGCGGGGGAGCTCGTCGACGGCGAGGTGTCTGGCCTATCCAAGGCACAATTGACCAATCAAACAGGTCAGAGAGCTTTACCAGGGATCATGGAGGGTGTGTGCGAGGAATTGAAGAACGGTCACCGGATTGCTCGGTCTACGCGTGCAGGCAGGTGGCCGAAGTCCGACGAGGACGATCTCGGTTCTCCGGTGAAGTTCTGCCGGGTCCGAGGACTGGGAAAGCTTCACAAGCTATTGGCGAAGCTAACCGAGCGGCTGGTGTGGCTTGGAAGTAACTGGAGTGGGCTGTCTGTGGTGGTCGAGGCTCGGGTGGCAATGGCGGGCGGAAGAGAGCTCGCCGGAGCTAAGGAGGGGCGTCTGGCCGGCGAAGGTGAGCACGGGGTGAGGTGAGTGTCACACCCGGCTTTAAGGAACAAAGCCAGGTGCATCTCATACATGCGCCAAGAAGACAACATATATAATAACAGAGTGTATAGAGATAAATGTCATAAAACATCAGAGTATTTATTACATAGCGGAAGACTTAATACAAAATAAAAGAATAAACATAAAATGAACTAAGGATCGTTGGCGCCAATGTCAACTGAGAAACGTCACCTAGATCAGATCATACTCCTCGCCTTGCGGCTCCTCCTGAACCACATGTTCTTCTCCTGTGGGGGGTGTGAGACAGCAAGAGTGAGCTCACATACGTTCATCGCTCAACAAGTTGTGGGGAATAATGTGGCATGAACTCACCAAAGGTGGGAGTTCATGAAGTGTAAGGCTGATCAATGAAATAAAGGCTGAAGCTGAGCATTGCTTTTTATAAGTGGGTCAAAATTTTATTAGCAATTACTAAGTGTAAGTAAATACCAAACCTTAATAATAATAAAGAAAAGTAATAGTAAAATAATCCCAAATGCGATGCAAATGTCAAATTAAATTTAAGTTCCATAATTAATCATGTGAGGGTCCGAGCCGCTCATGACCGTGAGCACGACTAGTATACCAGTTTTACACTCTGCAGAGGTTGCGCATCTTTACCCACAAGTCATGTTACCCATCTGCCAAGAGATGGCCAATCCCATACACCTCTACCGAGGAGGCGAGGCAGGGTAACACTACGAGGCCTTTACAAAGTTCCACTAGCTTCAGAAATCCCGCTACAGTTTATAGGAAGCTCCAATGCAGGGTTCTTGCCTGACCGCCATTGCAGCAAAATCAACCCAAGGACCTCCCTACACTGACCACTCCCCTACTGCCCTTGCCCCTTTCGGGTAAGGAAGACCTCCACTAGCTTTCCTAGTTAATCAGCCAAGGGCGTCCCATTATACCCTTGTGGTAGCACTGTTTTCTCGGGTGGTCGCTCCATGTTCCCATTAACATAATGATCTTAACATGAACAGTAATAATAAAAGAGAATAAAAGACTAATTATGAATAAAGTATCTTCATACCCAAATCCACATAAAGCAATAGCAGGTACTACCCAAAGAAATATTTCAGTGGTGAACAAGGTATAAAGATAGCCAAAACTAGGGTAACCTATTGGGTCCCATCAAAATTATCCTATGCAGATCATTATAATTAATAAGAACATGGCTGGGAAAAAGTAAGTGATCAAGGGCACAACTTGCCTTCAATGAGCTCCTGCTCAGCTACTTCTACTTGTTGAACTTCAGATTCTACAGTGGCTTGCTCGTCTACTCGCATCAACACAATACATACATAGTATATCATAAATTAACATCACATCAAACATGTAAATAAAATATATAGTAAAAATCTACACATTAAATGAAATCATAGGAACTGGAATCACTAAATTTGGAGTTATAGATTTCAAGTTATGAATTTCTTAAGATTTAAAGTGCTTGAAATAAGATTAAATGATAAATTAATTTTCTTACTGCTTTCATGTCAAAACAGAGACACTAAATGGTAGTGAATATTATTACAAAATTTTAGAAATTGGAATGGTTCAATTTGGACCAAAAATGGAATTTCTATGAATTTTACAAGTTTCTAGATTTGTTTTTGTATTAAAAACGAATTTCTAATATCAATTCTCTGTTTTTAATACTCTCTGGACTGGGCCTCAATTACAAGCAACTCCAGGGGGTCTCGGGTAAAAATGCCCCAGACCCAGGGGAACACCCGAGTGGAGCGCGGGTTTATATATATAAACGACAGGGGCCTTTTTGAAAAACGTACCCGCGAAGGGGTACGCAGCGCCCACGGCGGTTGGATTAGAAATCTACGGTCCAGATTGGATCTAACATAAAACGAAACGGTACGCGATCTCCACCGTCAGATCAACGATCGAGCGTCAAGATTTAAAATCCTAAGATTGCTTCTCACGCGCCCGATCCGCATCGGACGACCGGGAGGAGTTTAAGCCAAACAGGTATCAGGATCTAATCAGGGCCGTTCGCCTTGCATCCAACAGCGCCCGGACAGCCCGGCGCCGCGCGCCAACGACGGCGAACGCCATCGCCGGCGAAGCAATTTCCCATTGCCAGCGCATTAAACTATAATCCAAACGGTTCTACTTGTGGTAATGAACGCGAACACGGGAAAGGGGACTCATACCAGTACTGGCACGGGCGAGGGCATCGTTCACGGTGCGGCGTAGCCCTGCAGCGGGTGAAGAAGTCCGGCGAGCGATTCCTAGACCCGCTGTCAACCGAACTCCGATTACTCCCTTCCACAGCTTGGTTAGGGACCAAACTACCACCGTATGGCCAAATCGCGACCCGCCCTCTTCTGCAGACGTGAATCCGCCGCGGCGGGTGTTTTCTTCCCCCCCGCGCGCTTTGCCCTAGCTTTCACCCACATGCGCTGATTGGATTCGAGTTGGTACTAGTGGATTGGACTCGGGATGGCGCCCCACGTCCCTGGTCTTATGGGGGAAGGTGGCCTCGAGTTGATCGGAGCAGCCACGGCGCAGCGGAAGGAGCTCCGGTGGATGCGGTCGGTAGTTGAGGTGTCTGACAGACGGGCCCCAGGTGGAAAGTCACCCGCGGGGCGAGAGCGTGGTGCTGCACGGTGGGTCCCCGGATCCAGCGACTGACTTCAATCCGCGCTCCCGTGAGAGATGACCGACGAGCGGGCCCCAAATGTAAGCGAGCAACGGTGCGGTGGAGTGTGGGCCGCGCGAGGGAAATTCCCTGGTGGGCCGAATAGCCACCAGTGAGCCCATTATCCGTTTTTTTCCTGTTCTTTTTATTTTTCCTTTAATTCCCTTTTCCCCTCTTTATTTAAATCTCAAATTTGAATTTGAGGCCTTTTATGAGTTTCACTTTTGAGTTAGATGTACACATTCTAATAATACATTTTATTATATATATATATATATATATTATACCCATTATCACTCATATAATATTTTTCTTCTTCTCTTCTTTTCTAAATTCTTGAGTTTTCTTTAGACCTTAAATTTCCATTTAGGGAATTAATATATTTCTTTTCACATTATTTTATGTTGTCACAAATGCACAAAATAAAATCCCAGCATGATGCAGGTATTATTTTTAGGTGTCTTTTGTCATTTATTTATTTGTTATATGTGGTGTTCACATGAAATGATAGGTGTAGATGACAACCATATATATAAAGGAATAAAATTTTTCCTTTTTAGACTTTTCTTACAAAGTGGGTGTTACAAATCCTACCCCCCTTAAAAATAATCTCGTCCTCGAGATTTAAGAAGATCTAGGGAAAAGGTGGGGAAAATCTATGCGAAGCTCTTCTTCTCTTTCCCAAGTTGCTTCATCTTCACTGTGGTGACTCCATTGCACTTTGCACATCTTTATAACCTTATTCCTTGTAACTCGAGACAATGTATCCAGAATCTTGACGGGGTACTCAGCATAAGTCAGATCCTCTTGAACACTAAGGTCCTCCATTGGTAATTGTTCCTCAGGTACCCTGAGACATTTCTTCAGCTGGGATACATGAAATACATCATGAACATCCGCAAGATGATCCGATAACTCCAATTGATATGCAACCTCTCCCACTTGCTTTAAGATTAAGAAGGGTCCAATAAAGCGAGGGGACAACTTTCCTTTGACTTTGAATCTTCTCATACCCCGGAGTGGTGACACCTTCAAATAGACGTAATCACCCTCCTTAAACTCAAGTAGTCTTCTCCGGGTGTCAGCATAACTTTTCTGCCTTGACTGTGCAGTTCTCAAATTCTCCCTTATTTGCTGAACTTGTTCCTCTGCTTCCTGTATAATCTCAGGCCCAAACAACTGCCTTTCACCAGTTTGATCCCAATACAGTGGAGTCCTGCACTTTCTGCCATACAAAGCCTCAAACGGTGACATCTTCAAACTGGCCTGATAGCTATTATTATAGGAGAACTCAGCATACGACAGACTCTTATCCCAACTTCCACCATGTTTAAGAGCACAAGCTCTTAACATATCTTCAAGCACTTGGTTAGTCCTCTCTGTCTGCCCATCAGTCTGGGGATGGTAAGCCGAACTAAAATTCAATCTCGTATCCAATGACTCGTGTAGCTTCTTCCAATACCGAGAGGTAAACTGTGATCCCCGGTCTGACACAATCTTCTTTGGCACACCATGCAGGCATACAATCCGTGCCATGTACAACTCTGCCAACTTGGCTCCTGAATACGTGGTCTTCACTGGAATAAAGTGGGCTACTTTAGTTAGCCTGTCCACAATCACCCATATAGAATCATATCCACCAGACGTGCAGGGTAATCCAACAATGAAATCCATGCCAATCTCTTCCCATTTCCACTCAGGTATCTTTAGTGGATGCAGTAGTCCGGCTGGCCTCTGGTGTTCAGCCTTAACTCTTTGGCACACGTCGCACATAGCCACATGTGCAGCCACATCTCTCTTCAAACCATACCACCAATACTTTTGCTTCAAATCCTGATACATCTTAGTACTTCCAGGATGGATAGAATAAATTGAGTCATGTGCTTCCTTCAATATAGTTTCCCGAAGACTATCAATATCGGGAACACAGATTCGATTCTTGAACCATATCGTGCCTTGCTCATCTTCCGTGAATTCCGGACCTCGACCTTCAGTAATTAGATCCCTAATCTCTTGTATCTTAGCATCACCAATCTGTCCTTCTGCGGATTTCTTGCTCCAAGGTAAGTTCCACATCAATAGTAACTCCTTCAGTGTGAGCAATTATCTCCAGGTTAAGTCTCCTGAAATCCTCAATAATCTCATCAGGTACCTGGGCAACAACAGCTGAATGAACGTGCTCCTTTCGACTTAAGGCATCTGTAACCAAATTTGCCTTGCCCGGGTGATAGTGAATCTCCAAATCATAATCCTTAATAAGCTCCAACCAACAGCGTTGCCTAAGGTTGAGATCCTTCTGAGTGAATATATACTTCAAACTCTTATAATCCATGTACACTTGACACTTGGTTCCCATGAGATAATGTCTCCAAATCTTAAGCGTGTGCACAACGACTACCAGTTCTAAGTCATGAGTGGGGTAGTTCAATTCATATTTCCGCAACTGACGAGACGCATAGGCAATCATATGTCCTTCTTGCATAAGCACACATCCAAAGCCTTAGCCACATGCATCACAATAAATGTCAAATCTCTTCTGTAGATCTGGCATAACCAACACTGGTGGTGACATCAACTTCTTCTTTAATTGATCAAAACTATCTTGGTACTTCTCGTCCAACTTAAACTCTCTTCCCTTCTCCAGAAGTGAGGTCATAGGCTTGGCAATCTTAGAGAATCCTTCAATAAATCTCCGATAATATCCTACAAGCCCCAAGAAACTCCGAATCTCCGTAACTGTAGTGGGTATGCTCCACGCCACTATCCCTTGACTTTAGCAGGATCCACTGATATCCCTCCATTAGAAATGATATGTCCAAGAAATGACACCTTGCCAATCCAAAACTCACATTTTCTATACTTGGCGTAGAGTTGATTATCTCGTAGCTTCTGTAGCTCCAATCTCAGATGTTCCTCATGATCGCTTCACTCTTAGAATAGATAAGAATATCGTCGATGAACACCACGAGGAATCAATCCAAATACTCCATAAACACCTTATTCATCAAATCCATAAAATAAGCTGGTGCATTAGTTAGACCAAATGACATAACGGTGAACTCATATAAACCATATCGGGTTGAGAAAGTTGTCTTGGGAATATCCGATGGCCTAATCTTCATTTGATGGTAACCCGATCGGAGATCAATCTTGGAGAATACCCTAGCATCTCTCATCCGATTAAATAAATCTTCAATGCGGGGTAATGGATACTTGTTCTTCATGGTGACATCATTAAGGGTCCTATAATCCACACACATCCTTTGTGATCCATCTTTCTTCTGTACAAACAGAACTGGTGCTCCACAAGTGAAGAACTCGGACGAATGTACCCGACCTCTTGTAACTCAGTTAACTGTTTCTTCAGTTCCTTTAACTCTTCTACAGACATCATGTATGGCCGTTTAGAAATAGGGGCAGTTCCAGGTAAGAGATCTATGACAAACTCAACTTCCCTATCTGGTGGCATCCCTGGCAACTCCTCTGGAAAGACATCCAGAAAATCCTTAACCACATGGATGTTGTCACCAACAAACTTCCCATCTACTAAGAATGTCGCTAGTCTGGTGGCGGTAGTTACTGCAATTCCAACTTCAAATCTTTCTCCTTTGGAACTAGTGAGTTATATGGTTCCTTTAGCACAGTGTATAAACTGCCTTTGCCTTTCTTAACCATGACATACCAAGGATCACGTCTATAGTGCTCTCTTCTAACACTATAGGGGTAGCCCATCTAGGTTAGAAACACAGGGTAAGAAAGGAAGAGTTGTAGACAAGGCATGTAATTACGAGGCATGTTACTTTGGGGGATTTATTAGCTGAGTGTGTCGCCTATTAAAGCTAATTCATTACCTTATGGTGGTACATGCTAAGATGACCGTCTATACTATTTCAATCAATCAAAGAAGAAAATCAGGCATTGATCATCAGAACAATCAACCAACATTTTTTAATAGAGAAAATAATTTTTAATTTATTTTTTTAGGTCCCCTATCTCTTAAAAAGGTTATAAATGTAGGATTCCAAGGTATGAAATTCATCTTGTCTTAGAGTAGATAAGGTAAGAGTAATCAGAGTATGATAGCAAAAGGTGAGACAAGATCGAGATAAGATAAGTATAGAATGACTCAGAGTAAGGTAAGTAGGTAAGGGTTTTGTCCATTTCTATCTAGGTTTCGTCCTACAGTCAACATTTCCTCTAATACCACTTCTGTCACACCCGGCTTTAAGGAACAAAGCCAGGTGCATCTCATACATGCGCCAAGAAGACAACATATATAATAACAGAGTGTATAGAGATAAATGTCATAAAACATCAGAGTATTTATTACATAGCGGAAGACTTAATACAAAATAAAAGAATAAACATAAAACGAACTAAGGATCGTTGGCGCCAATGTCAACTGAGAAACGTCACCTAGATCAGATCATACTCCTCGCCTTGCGGCTCCTCCTGAACCACCTGTTCTTCTCCTGTGGGGGGTGTGAGACAGCAAGAGTGAGCTCACATACGTTCATCGCTCAACAAGTTGTGGGGAATAATGTGGCATGAACTCACCAAAGGTGGGAGTTCATGAAGTGTAAGGCTGATCAATGAAATAAAGGCTGAAGCTGAGCATTGCTTTTATAAGTGGGTCAAAATTTTATTAGCAATTACTAAATGTAAGTAAATACCAAACCTTAATAATAATAAAGAAAAGTAATAGTAAAATAATCCCAAATGCGATGCAAATGTCAAATTAAATTTAAGTTCCATAATTAATCATGTGAGGGTCCGAGCCGCTCATGACCGTGAGCACGGCTAGTATACCAGTTTTACACTCTGCAGAGGTTGCGCATCTTTACCCACAAGTCATGTTACCCATCTGCCAAGAGATGGCCAATCCCATACACCTCTACCCAGGAGGCGAGGCAGGGTAACACTACGAGGCCTTTACAAAGTTCCACTAGCTTCAGAAATCCCGCTACAGTTTATAGGAAGCTCCAATGCAGGGTTCTTGCCTGACCGCCATCGCAGCAAAATCAACCCAAGGACCTCCCTACACTGACCACTCCCCTACTGCCCTTGCCCCTTTCGGGTAAGGAAGACCTCCACTAGCTTTCCTAGTTAATCAGCCAAGGGCGTCCCATTATACCCTTGTGGTAGCACTGTTTTCCCGGGTGGTCGCTCCGTGTTCCCATTAACATAATGATCTTAACATGAACAGTAATAATAAAAGAGAATAAAAGAGTAATTATGAATAAAGTATCTTCATACCCAAATCCACATAAAGCAATAGCAGGTACTACCCAAAGAAATATTTCAGTGGTGAACAAGGTATAAAGATAGCCAAAACTAGGGTAACCTATTGGGTCCCATCAAAATTATCCTATGCAGATCATTATAATTAATAAGAACATGGCTGGGAAAAAGTAAGTGATCAAGGGCACAACTTGCCTTCAATGAGCTCCTGCTCAGCTACTTCTACTTGTTGAACTTCAGATTCCACAGTGGCTTGCTCGTCTACTCGCATCAACACAATACATACATAGTATATCATAAATTAACATCACATCAAACATGTAAATAAAATATATAGTAAAAATCTACACATTAAATGAAATCATAGGAACTGGAATCACTAAATTTGGAGTTATAGATTTCAAGTTATGAATTTCTTAAGATTTAAAGTGCTTGAAATAAGAATAAATGATAAATTAATTTTCTTACTGCTTTAATGTCAAAACAGAGACACTAAATGGTAGTGAATATTATTACAAAATTTTAGAAATTGGAATGGTTCAATTTGGACCAAAAATGGAATTTCTATGAATTTTACAAGTTTGTAGATTTGTTTTTGTATTAAAAACGAATTTCTAATATCAATTCTCTGTTTTTAATACTCTCTGGACTGGGCCTCAATTACAAGCAACTCCAGGGGGTCTTGGGTAAAAATGCCCCAGACCCAGGGGAACACCCGAGTGGAGCGCGGGTTTATATATAAACGACAGGGGCCTTTTTGAAAAACGTACCCGCGAAGGGGTACGCAGCGCCCACGGCGGTTGGATTAGAAATCTACGGTCCAGATTGGATCTAACATAAAACGAAACGGTACGCGATCTCCACCGTCAGATCAACGATCGAGCGTCAAGATTTAAAATCCTAAGATTGCTTCTCACGCGCCCGATCCGCATCGGACGACCGGGAGGAGTTTAAGCCAAACAGGTATCAGGATCTAATCAGGGCCGTTCGCCTTGCATCCAACAGCGCCCGGACAGCCCCCCTCTCCTCCTACCCCGAGACGGCGCCGCGCGCCAACGACGGCGAACGCCATCGCCGGCGAAGCAATTTCCCGTTGCCAGCGCATTAAACTATAATCCAAACGGTTCTACTTGTTGTGGTAATGAGCGCGAACACGGGAAAGGGGACTCATACCAGTACTGGCACGGGCGAGGGCATCGTTCACGGTGCGGCGTAGCCCTGCAGCGGGTGAAGAAGTCCGGCGAGCGATTCCCAGACCCGCTGTCAACCGAACTCCGATTACTCCCTTCCACAGCTTGGTTAGGGACCAAACTACCACCGTATGGCCAAATCGCGACCCGCCCTCTTCTGCAGACGTGAATCCGCCGCGGCGGGTGTTTTCTTCCCCCCGCGCGCTTTGCCCTAGCTTTCACCCACATGCGCTGATTGGATTCGAGTTGGTACTAGTGGATTGGACTCGGGATGGCGCCCCACGTCCCTGGTCTTATGGGGGAAGGTGGCCTCGGGTTGATCGGAGCAGCCACGGCGCAGCGGAAGGAGCTCCGGTGGATGCGGTCGGTAGTTGAGGTGTCTGACAGACGGGCCCCAGGTGGAAGTCACCCGCGGGGCGAGAGCGTGGTGCTGCACGGTGGGTCCCCGGATCCAGCGACTGACTTCAATCCGCGCTCCCGTGAGAGATGACCGACGAGCGGGCCCCAAATGTAAGCGAGCAACAGTGCGGTGGAGTGTGGGCCGCGCGAGGGAAATTCCCTGGTGGGCCGAATAGCCACCAGTGAGCCCATTATCCGTTTTTTTCCTTTTCTTTTTATTTTTCCTTTAATTCCCTTTTCCCCTCTTTATTTAAATCTCAAATTTGAATTTGAGGCCTTTTATGAGTTTCACTTTTGAGTTAGATGTACACATTCTAATAATATATTTTATTATATATATATTATACCCATTATCACTCATATAATATTTTTCTTCTTCTCTTCTTTTCTAAATTCTTGAGTTTTCTTTAGACCTTAAATTTCCATTTAGGGAATTAATATATTTCTTTTCACATTATTTTATGTTGTCACAAATGCACAAAATAAAATCCCAGCATGATGCAGGTATTATTTTTAGGTGTCTTTTGTCATTTATTTATTTGTTATATGTGGTGTTCACATGAAATGATAGGTGTAGATGACAACCATATATATAAAGGAATAAAATTTTTCCTTTTTAGACTTTTCTTACAAAGTGGGTGTTACAGTGAGGCGCGCCTAGGGAGGCTTTATAGGCGCGGGCGGGCACGGCCGAGGGCGAGGGCGCGCGGCGGACTTGACCGAACGCTAGGGCGAGCGCGCGCACGGGTTGGGCGAACGCCGGCGTGCCGACCAGGGTCGAACACGTGTGGGCGTTCATTCTGCCCAAGTTCTGGCGCGTGTGGTCATTCATCCGAGCCTGCTCTTGCCTTGGTCAGTGCACAAAACCTCTTCTCCTCCCTATAAGCTACCGAGCTTGTGTGGGGGTCATAGGATTTTGCCTACTGGTTTCAAAGATTTGGAGCCCTAAAATTTGGTCTGTCTCCCTGCTCGAGCCCGATGCAAATCCTGCATTTTGTCGTGTCTAGGGCTCGCGTCCCAATGCCATCTTCTGGCATGTGACAGAGGGATTAGTTAGGCACAATTTTTTCAATGGGGTCAATAGGATTTGAGCTAGGGATCAAGGTGAACACGCTCGGTCTTTAGCTCAAGGGCTGAAATTCAGAATTCTGAATTTCAGAAATCCCCATTGAACCCTCACTTGAGAAGCTTGTTTTAGAGTTTTTATTAAACTATTTTGGACAAGCTTTCATAATATTTATTGTTGCTTATTTAGTATACTTCAATGTTTATATTTGGCCTAAGCCTTGATTTTATATTTTTCATAGTCTTTTGCCCCTTTTCCTCAATTCTACTTAAAGAGCTCAATTAGGGTTGGTATTAGGGTTTCAACATTTTGCTCATTTAAAAAAAATTGTTTTGAACATGATTCTTTAGATATACACTTAGTAGATCTTTTCTTCTCAAGTTAATTTGATGCTTCATGCTTAATTTGGCTCACATAAAATGTTAATTCTTGGGTTGGCACTGAGAGAAACCCTAGGTGACACTAGGGTGTCACAGCCTTCCCCCCTTAAAGGAATCTCGTCCCGAGATTCGGGTCAGAGTCCTCCTGGGGTGAAGCGAAGGGTGAGACTTACAGGAAGTGGGTGCTCTATTATTAGGGCAAACTGCTCTTCGAATGTTATTCTCTTTGCAACTTCAGAAGGAAGTCCTATTAAGTTTTGTTTCATAATTACTTCATTATGATTTAAGGTTATATTTCTGAAATTTAGATTTGAAAGGCAGGAGGAGGGGTTGGGTATGATTACGTACCAATTTCCTTAGGTAGGCAATTGGGGAAGTTGGATCGCAAGAATTCCTTAGTCTCCCAAGTAGCCTCTTCCTCTGAGTGATTACTCCACTGGACCTTATACATCTTGATCAATTTAGCCCAAGTTGATCTCTCTTTGCAATCCAGAATCTTGGAAGGGTACTCTTGGTACGATAGATCTGGCTCTATCTCCAATTTTGGCTCTGCTCTGATCTCGGTCGGCAATCGAACACACTTCTTCAGCTGAGATACATGGAACACATTGTGGATGGCAGACATTTTTGAAGGTAACTTCAATTTATATGCCACGAGTCCACATGCTTCTATGATCTCATAATGTCCAATGTAATGAGGGGCTAACTTGCCTTTGATTCCAAACCTCTGCACTCCCTTGGTGGGTGATACTTTCAAATACACGAAATCTCCCACCTCGAACTAGAGAGGTTTTCTTCTCTTATCATGGTAACTCTTCTGCCTTGCCTGAGCAGCTTCTAGATTCTTCCTGACTAGTTTGACCTTCCTTTCGGCTTTAGTCACTAAGTCAGGTCCAAAAACTTCTCTTTCTCCAGGCTGAGACCAATTGAGTGGTGTTCTACACCTTCCATAAAGAGCTTCGAAGGATGCCATCTTTAGGCTGGATTGATAACTGTTGTTATAAGCAAACTCTGCCAAGGAGAGGTGCTTATCCTAGTTCTTGCCACAATCGATTGCATAAGCTCTCAGCATATCTTCAAGAATTTGGTTTGCCCTTTCAGTCTGACCATCGGTCTGTGGGTAGTAAGCTAAACTTCTGATTAGCTTGGTTCCCAAAGACTCCTGTAGTTGTTCCCAAAATCTGGCAACAAATTGGGCTCCTCGGTCAGAAACAATGGTCCGAGGCAATCCGTGCAAACACACGATCCGGTCAATGTACAACTCTGCATACTTTTGAGCCTTATTAGTGGTGTGCACATGGAGAAAATGTGCCACTTTCGTCAGTCGGTCCACAATAACCAAAATCGAATCATGATGACGAGAGGTGTTAGGCAGACCCACGATGAAATCCATGTTGATGTCATCCCATTTCCACGAAGGTATGGACAGGGGTTGCAAAGCTCTTGCTGATTTCAAGTGGCTGGCCTTTATCCTCTAACAGGTGTCACATTCTGATACATACTGGGCTATCTCCCTCTTCATTCTGGTCCACCAATACAAAGGCTTCAGATCATGGTACATTTTGGTGCTTCCTGGATGCATAAAGAATTTGGAGATATGGGCATCATCCAAGATTTTCTTCTTGAGATCCTTGTTTTTAGGAACCACCAATCTGCTTTCAAACCATAATATACCCTTTCCATCTTGGCAGAAACATTTATAATTTTTAGTCTTCTGATGGAGATTCTCCTTGATAATTTGCACTGCCTTGTCACTGAGCTGGGCCATGATGATCTGGTCTTGCAAAGCTGGCTCAATGGAAATGTGAGAAAAAGAACCAGAAGGAATCACTTCAATCTGCATCTTGCTCAACTCTCACACAAGGTGTTAATGCGAGAATCCATCAGAACACAGTTGCATTGCAACTGTCGACTCAAGGCATCTGCTACCACATTGGCTTTTCCTAGGTGATAATGTACCTCCAGGTCATAGTCCTTGATCAGCTCTAGCCATGTTCTCTGCCTCATGTTTTGATCAGCCTGAGTAAAGATGTACTTAAGGCTCTTATGATCAGTAAAGATGTTGGAGTGGGTTCCCATCAAATAGTGCCTCCATATTTTTAATGCATGAACCACTTCTGCCAACTCAAGGTCATGAGTGGGATAATTCTGCTCATGAGGCCTGAGTGCTCTTGAGGCGTAAGCAATGACTTGGTTGTCTTGCATCAAGACACAACCTAGTCCAGTGCCAGAGGCATCACAATACGCATCAAAAGGCTTGCTGCTGTCGGGTTGCGCTAACACCGGTGTTGTGGTCAGATGTTGCCTCAATGCATGGAAGGCATCTTCGCGCTTCTGACCACAAACAAACATGGCTTCTTTCTTCAACAGCTCAGTTATGGGCTTCACAATTCGAGAGAAATCCGGAATAAATCTTCGGTAATAACCTGCTAATCCCAGAAAGCTCCGAATCTGACGGACAGTCGTTGGTGGCTTCTAGTTCATCACCTCTTGCACTTTATTAGGATCAACAACTATTCCTGGCTGAGAGATAGTGTGACCCAAGAATTTGATTTCCTTTAGCCAAAAATCACATTTTGACAACTTGGCATAAAGGTGGTGCTCTCGCAGATGTTGAAGCACTACATGCAAATGCACGACATGTTCTTCTTCATTCTTTGAGTACACCAAGATATCATCGATGAAAACCACTACGAATTTGTCCAATTCAGGCATGAAAATAGAATTCATCAGATACATGAAATATGCTGGTGCATTAGTCAGCCCAAAAGACATCACCAAGAATTCATATAGCCCATATCTGGTTGAGAAAGTTGTCTTCGGAATATCGCTTGCTCGTATCTTGATCTGATGGTAGCCGGAGCGAAGGTCTATCTTGGAAAACAGTTTGGCCCCGACCAACTGGTCAAAAAGAACATCGATACGAGGCAAAGGATACTTGTTTTTGATAGTCACCGCATTAAGAGGGCGGTAATCTATACACAGCCTCAAGCTTTCATCTTTCTTCTTTACGAACAGGGTTGGACATTCCCAAGGCGAAGTACTTGGGCGAATAAATCCCTTATCCAGCAACTCCTGCAATTGCTTCTTCAATTCTGCCAACTTAGCGGGTGGCATCCGGTAAGGCCTTTTGGAAATTGGTGTCGTTCCCGGTTGCAACTCGATGGCGAATTCAATATCACGGTCTGGTGGCATTCCTGGCAATTCATCAGTGAAGACATCTGCATACTCATAGACCACTGGGATCTTTTTTCAGAGGTAACTCTGTCATAGAGAAAGCACATGACTGAGTAGAACCTTGACTGGGCAGAATAAAGGTGAAACTCCCATAGAACGGGGAATTGATTTCCACGATGCGGCTGGCTACATCAAGCACTACTTGGTGTAGGGTCATCCAATTAGCTCCCAGAATAATATCCACATTTTCCAAACCCAAAACAAGAAGGGTGGTCTTGACAATGTTGCTTTCCAGTTGAATAAGCACACTTTGGTTTAATTGATTAGTTGCAATTTTACCCCCAGGTGTGGCAATCATAAATGACCCTTTTGAGTTGTAGAAAGGCAGTTGACATTTAGCACTGAACTTTTGGCTAATGAAACTATGAGATGCACCAGAATCAAACAGAATTAAAGCAGCTTGATTATAAACTGAAAAGATACCGGTCATGATGGGGGCTCCCTCAGGTACTTCCTCCAGAGTAGTGAAGTTGAGCTTCCCTTGCCTGACATGTACCTTCTGCTTTCTTCCCTTGTCTTGATTTGGTGCTGGCATCTGCCTCTGCTGATTCCTTGATCAATTCTTGGCATAGTGGCCCACATTGCCACAAGTAAAGCACTTGTTCCCATTGCCCTGGCGGAACTGCTGTTGCTGCTGCGGAGGCTGATTGTTCCTTGGAGCGGGAGCTGGAAAGCGGTTGGGTGTCGGCTGCTGCTGCTGAGGTGGTCTGATCACCCATCTGCCTGCCTGTTGCAGAAATCCCCTGCTCTGATTGTGAGAAAAAATCCTGAACCTCTGGGCCTGAGCAGATGGTGCTGCCATTGGTGCCTTTCTCTTCTTCTCTGCCCGGTGAGCTACAATGCAATCCTCCTAGGAGATGGCCAGGTTGACCATCTCATTGAAGCTATCTACCCTAATAGTGTTAAGACGTTCCGCAGCTTGGTGTTGAGACCCCTGCGGAAGCAGTCTCTCTTCTTCTCATCAGAATCAGCATGGTAACATGCATACTGGCACAGGTCGTTGAAGGCCTGAGCGTACTGCAATACCATTCGGGTTCCTTGATTAAGTGCTAGAAACTCATTCAACTTGCGATCGAGAATTCCGGCTGGAATGTGGTGCCCTCTGAAAGCAGTCTTGAATTCCTCCCAAGACACTTCACGATCAGCGGGGAGCATGGCACGGAATTGGTCCCACCAAGTCCGAGCAGGGCCGTGAAGCTGCTGCGCGGCGAAGCGAGCCTTGGCATCATCAGGGCAGTCTCCCGTGAGGAGGGGAAACTTGGACTCAACGACGCGGAGCCACACGTCGGTGTCCAACGGATCCTCTGCCTTGGTGAACAAGGGTGACTGTGTGCTCAGGAACTCTTGGTAGGTTGCCGCTGCCGAAGGTCGCTGATGCTGGCCTCCACCATGCAGCTGAGGGTGGGGCTGGCGCTGCAAGAGCTGTCGCAGAATCTCATTCTGCTGGGCCATCAGCTCCTGCACTGTGGGAGCTGGAGGAGGTGGCGGGGGAACCTGGTCGTTATGCCCGCGACGCTGCCTAACTGCCATCTGAAAACAAAGATTGTTGCTATTGTTATCCCAACTCACAATTTCGAACGACAAGCTATTATCTCATATGGAAGGAAAACACTACAACAGAACAACCCTGTAGCTACGCATGTCTAGCAACGCATGGTTTTATATGTTGCAAGGAAGCATATAACAACACTTATTATGTGTTGCAAGTGTTATGTGTTTCTTAGGAGCACAAAGCAACACATATTATGTGTTGCAAGTGTTATGTGTTGCTAACGAGCATAGAGCAACACTTATTATGTGTTGCAAATATCATCGATGTAGTTATTGTATGTTGCAATTAAACCATTAAGTGATTAGATTTGTAGCTACCATAGCCATGATTTATATATGTTGCAAGGTAATCCATACAGTATTGTAAGTATAACTACTGTAGAAAATTACTATTGTAATTATACATACTGTACAAATTTACGCAACTGTTTTATGTACACCGTAAAAATTTATAGAAAACTGATATTGCAAAAAACAAAATAGTATACCTTGGTATTTGATCCTGCAACCTAACCTATGGGCATACCATAATCTATGCTTTAGTAACCAAAAGAGCTATTGACGAGTTATGATAAGAAAGTGTTTATATTTTACTTATTCAATCTTCTGAACGCGGTGGAGCCCGACCTGGCCTGTAGGAGCCCCATCCGGCCATTCCCGTTCTTCTTTCAAAACCGATCCAGGTCCCACACCGGAGGTACGCTAGGGTTCCACCTGAGCTCTTCCTTCTTCCCGCTCTGCTCGTCTCCCCATTGGATTCCTCGCCGCTTGTGGTTTCTTCCCCATTGTCATAGAGTCAGGCAAAGGTCCTGTGCGCCGTCGCAGATCTTAGGGAGGTCAGTGCGCCGTCGCTATTCCTTTGTCTCTGTGCGCCCTCGCTCATCTTCTCTTCGTCTCTATGTGCCATAGCTCCTCTTCCCTTCATCGAAGTTCCTGGTGGCGTGGATATTCTGGATTGTTCCGTGCATAGTTCCTAGCAGCACAACGACATAAGTCAGAGGGGGAGAAGCCAATCATCATCCGGTACGTTTCTTGATTTCCTCTTCTTGTTGCCTCCGATCGACGAACACTAGGGATGCGCTTCGAACCAGTATCCGGGTCTCAGTTTCTTAGGGAGTGCATGAAAGGTTGAACTAGTACCATTATTTATTGACTTTCTAACAATCAGAAGAGTAAGGTATGGAAAATTTTCTGAACATATCTAAAACATGATATTTGTTTATGTATAGACTAGCTGGGTAAATAGAACTTTGAGCTATTATTGTTTTACTTGTAGACATCTAGAAATCAATATACTAATACAATTGAGAAATAAGTTTTAGATTTTTTATAGTAGAATTAACATCAGTATTTTTATAGTTTCATAATGGATTTAGAGGTGGTGAAGCTTCTTTTGCAATGTTCTAAAGGCTCGGCTCAATATGTAGCCGGTGTAAAAGGCTTCTTAGAATTTGCATTCAAAGATAAACCTGAAGGAAGCAAGAATTATTGCCCTTGTAAGTCATGCGTGCACACTACTGTGCAGCCAAGTGATGTTATGTTTGAGCATTTGGTGTGCAATGGGATACTTGAGAATTATGACCAATGGGATTTTCATGGAGATACTTCTGGGCATGGAAATAATAATATGGGTCAAAATAGTTGTAGTAATGAAAGACAAGTTAATATGACGCAAATGATTCATGATACAATACAACACATGTATGATGACACACTTATGGTTGATGGCAATGCTCCTACGAAAGGGTCCTGTTTGGATGCAGCAAAGTTTTATAAGATGATTGAGGAATCAAATAAGCTGCTATGGACAGGATGTGAGTTGACAATTCTGACTTTATTGGTGCTTCTATTTAATATAAAATCAATGAACAAATGGACGGATAAATCTTTTGGTGATCTTCTTGACATTCTTCGTATGGCTATTCCAAATGGACAACAACTCCCCAAGAATTTTTATGAAGCCAAAAAAATTATTTCAAAATTTGGATTAGGGTATGAGGACATTCATGCTTGTCCAAATAATTGCCAACTATATTGGAAGGGAAAAAAGATGATGATTTCTGCTCTACCTGTAAGGCCTCACGGTGGAAGGGTATGCAACCTGAGTCGGTTTTAATAAAGAAACAAAGAAGGAAAGCTAGTCCTTGCAAAGTTTTGCGATACTTTCCTATTAAAGATAGGCTAAAAAGATTGTTTATGTACAAGGATATAGCACCTCTCATAAGGTGGCATGATGAAGAGAGCATAAAGGATGGTGCATTACGTCATCCAGCAGATGCACCCGTATGGACCAGGTTCGATGAAAAGTTCCCATTTTTTGCATCAGACTCTCGCAATATTCATTTTGGGTTGGCTACAGATGGGTTTAATCCATTTGGGATGTTGAGCAGTACTCATAGTTGTTGGCCAGTAGTTTTAACAGTATATAACCTACCTCCGTGGTTATGCATGAAAGATCATAATCTTATGTTGTCCTTATTGATTCCTGGTCCTAAAAGTCCTGGAGACAAAATTCATGTGTTCTTGGAACCACTATTGGAGGACCTGAAAGATATATTTCAGAATGGCATGTCCACATATGACGCATCGAGAGATGAACTATTTAATTTGCGAGGGGTTGTTTTAATGACGACAAGTGACTTGCGAGGTTTAGGAATGCTCTCATCACATATGGTTCATGGCGAATTTGCTTGCCCGCCATGTGGTGACAATGCATGGACCAAACGTCTAAAGCATGGTCGTAAGTCATCTTTTATGGGACACCGTCAATGGCTTGATGAAGACCATCCTTATCGTTTTGATGCAGATTCATTTGATGGAACAACAGAGTTAAGATCAGCTCCTATGACCTATTATGATCGTTCGATTTTGCCTAACATAATTTCACTAGGGGATTTTAAGAATTCTAAAACTTACAAGTCAGTAAGTAGCCTGTTCACATTGCCATATTGGGATCATAATATTCTTAGATACAATCTTGATGTGATGCATATTGAGAAGAATGTTTTTGATAATCTACATGGTACACTGTTCAATTTAGATGGAAAGACAAAAGATAATCTCAAATCTCGTCTAGATTTACAAGACATGAACATTAGACAAGACCTGCACCCCCAAGAGAAACCTTCCGGGAAATGGTATTTGCCACCACCAAGATATGCTATGAATAAAAGTGAGAGGCAAGCATTCTGTAAAGTACTTCGAGGAATAACAGTTCCTGATGGGTATTGTAGGAATATAGCGACATGTGTTAATGTTGCGGAAGGGAAATTTGTTGGTCTAAAAACTCATGATTGTCATGTCATGATGCAACAACTTATGCCTATTGCTTCCAGGGGGATTCTTCCAGATGATATTACAGCACTACTGTTTGAGTTGTCTGCATTTTTTCGAGGGATATGTTCAAAAGTTCTCCGTGTCGATGAGTTGGACCATTTGGAAAAATCTATTATTATTACTCTATGCAAAATGGAGATGGTTTTTCCTCCTGGTTTTTCACGGCGATGGTTCATTTAATAGTTCATCTTGTGGCTGAATGTAAGATTGCTGGACCTGTCAATTATCGATGGATGTATTATATTGAGAGGTACTAATGAGCTATGGTAACAATATTCGTTATACAAATATTTTGGTTGTTCAATCTAATAATTTAGTTATTTTGTTTGTGTTGTAGGTACTTAGGAAAGCTAAAGTCATATGTTCGTAATAAAACTTATCCAGAAGCTTGTATTGCAAATTCATTTTTGGCAGATGAATGCATGGTGTTTTGTTCTAGGTACATCGATGGTTTCTCGACTAAACATAACAAACCATCAAGGAATGATGATACAATAGATGAGTTTGCTTCTAGCTTGTTTGGACATGCTTCTTCTTTGTTTCCTCCTAATGGGAAAGCTTTAGGAAAATCATCAAATTTCATTTTATCTGAGGTTGAGAAATTGCAAGTGCATAGATATGTACTTTTTAATTGTGAAGCTATGATTCCTTACCTCAAGTAAGATACTATACTTACTGTTTGATTTATTCCATATTTGTATTGTAATTTTGTGTTAAATACTAAGTAGGGAGCATGCAAGTCATCTGAAAAGGAAAAGACGCCAACGTCGCCTAACTCCAAAAGCAATTGAACAACTACAGAATAAAGAATTCCCTCATTGGTTTACAGAACATGTAAGTATGTGGATAGGATTTTAGTATCGCAATGGTTATAATTACAACTATTTAAACTATGTTTTTCTTACGATACACAGATCCTGCACCTGGAGGAAACAAATGGAAGTGATACCATCAATGAAGACATTAGATGGTTAGCTCGAGGGCCCCTAGATTCAGCAAAACGTCATAGAGCATATAACATTCGTGGTTTCAGATTTAGATCCAAAAGGTATGACAAGGCAACTCAGAATAGCAGCGTTGTTGTTAATGCAAAGACATCAATTTATTCTTCTGCGGCTGATAGTAACCCTATTCTTGGAGATATTATGTACTATGGAAGGATAATTGATATAATTGAGGTCGATTATTACAGTAGATTTTCAGTGGTTTTGTTCAAATGTGAATGGGTCGATGTGACTAGAGGTAAAGGAGTGCAAACAGATAAATATGGGTTAAACCTAGTTAATTTTTCTCATCAAATTCATAAAGGTGACAAGGTTGAGGATGACCCATTTGTATTTGCCAATCAAGTTGATCAAGTTTTCTACATAAATGACCATATTAATGAAGGATGGTCAGTTGTTATGAAGATGAAGCCTAGAGATGTATTTGACATGGGAGATGAATGGAATGATGTAGAATGTGACCACTATCATGTCAGTACTGTGGCAGATCTATTTAATAATGCATATAACAAAAAATCATGGACTAGGCAAGATTAGGAAGGAATTACTGTAGATGCAGCAACAATATATACTTGTCCCAATTTAGATGAAGAAAATGAGTAATAATGTCAAACGTGAGCGTTTTTTTGTTAGCAGTGGTAAAATAGCTTTATACTTTTCTTGCTAATATCTTTATTTTTGTGCACTCAGATATTGGCAAGGGAAATCTGTGGTTGAGCCATACGCTGTTGATCTCAAAGAAATCTGCTGTCAACAATATTTAGCAGTGGTAAATCTGTGGTAAATCTGTGGGAAATCTGTCAGATATTTAGCAGTGGTAAATCTGTGGTTCAACAATATTTAATAGTGTTTTGTTGTATACTTACATTGTAGAGCTTTCGGCTGCCAACAGGGAAATCTGCTAGGATGCTTTCGGCCATACGCTGTTGATCTCAAAGATCAGGGAGGAGTACCCTGACCGCATGATGCTTACATTCTCAGTTTTCCCCTCACCGTAAGTATCTGATACTGTGGTTGAGCCATACAATGCCACTCTTGGTGAAAGTTTGTTTGCTATTACACTCTAGACAAGGGCAAACTGACCACGTTTATGGTTCATGACTTGACTATGTGGCCATTAAGATGTCAAATTAGTACTAAATCTGACTACATCAGCTACCCACGAGCAGGTGTTGAGAAAATCTGATAAGCCCTTTTTCTGGACCTGCTTTATTATGTAATTAAGCAACATAGATGGCCTGTTTTGCAGATGTTGGCGTGTTGTATTGGCATTTGGACCCTAAGAAGTCTGAAAGCGAGGAGGAACTAGCAAAAATCCGCAGAGACAGAGGATACAGTTACATGGTTTACACTAACTAGTCTCCCATGAATTCCAATAGCTTTCTGAACCTCTTATGTTGTATCCTTTACATCTTGTATATGATATCATTACCTGAATGTGAGTTATTTCTGAAGGATCTTATTGAGATATGTCCCGACAAACTGGAAAACTATGAGAAGGTGAAGAACTTCTTCCGTGAGCACATGCACGCTGACGAAGAGATCCGCTATTGCTTGGAGGGCAGCGGGTACTTTGACGTCCGCGATAAAGATGACAAGTGGATTCGAATTTGGATAAGGGAAGGAGACATGATCATCCTACCAGCTGGAATTTATCATCGTCTCACCCTCGACAGTGCTAAATACACGAAGGTACCAACATGATCTTAGGATCATAGGAGCTTCGAATTTGATCAACTGGTGATCTCTGTTGCACAATCATGAATACAACTCATGAAATCTGTTTCATGAACTGAGGCAATGAAGACATGATTGGCCTTTTGTAGTGGTAGCAAAAAAATATATGGTGCTGACTCCCTGAAGGCCAAATAAGTTCAGTTGGTAGAAATAATTGCAGATCAAGTGTGTACTGTATGTGGCAATTATGTTTTTGTTTTAAATTAAGAAATTTGATAGGCTGTATTTTTTTCAGAACATTACAAAGATCAGCTATTTTAATTACGTTCCTTAATTTTAAGTTATGTTGTTTTTACATGTGCAGCTCATGAGGCTTTTCATTGGGGAACCAGTCTGGACCGCATTAAACCGCCCTCAGGAGGACCACCCGGCGAGGCAAGAGTATGTCAAGAATGTGAGTGCGGGCACTAGATTTGCTCTTGCAGCTCACTTCCTGTCCAACATGAACCTGCCCTCCAAGCCCTTCTAGAGAATGTGCAACAAAGCTCCACTCCTGGCTGGATAACCAGTTATTAGACCTGTTGTACCTGCGTTCTTGGAAGGTGTAATGTTGTGTGTGGAATGTTGTGTGTGGAATCAGTATTAGTACTAGAGAAATATATATAGGGCTGCAAATGTTGTGTGTGGAGTTGTCTCGTGTGCTGAACTGCAAATATAATTTCCACTTGTGTTGTTGCCAGCAAATAGAAAGAAGAAATATAGCAGGTAATATTGAATACTTGTATGTTCTGAATACTAATGCTAGCAGCTACAAGTATGTCTGGAGTGGACTCACAAATAACATAACTAGCAGTTCAAGCTAGCGACCTAGAACAGAAGGAACCAGATCTATGAAGGTTTGCATGTGAAGTTTAAAAAAAGGTTATGTTGTTTGCATTTTTTCGAGGGATATATATGTTCAAAAGTTTTGCTGCCAAAAGTATTAATAAAAGTATTGTTATGTTAAGTTCAAAGCTGACATACTTTATTATCGTAAAATCAGTATTAGTACATTCATTCCAGCACACCTGCCTGCGACTACATTTCAACGGGGAAAGCAACAGAACAAGACGAGGGGAAAGAAAGTCCGATCCGTTTCAAACAAACCGACTTGAGCTCTTCACCGTAACACAAGGGGCATATTTGTCCACACGCGAGATCACTGCGACCCGTTACCTGTAGATAGCTGTGTATGCCGGGTTAAGACGAGAACAATACCAAAACTACAAAAGATACATTGTTATAATTACAGGATTCTAATTGGCACCTTCGGGATACCACTTTTACGAATCCGTGAGATCGGGATACCTGAGATCCAAAATACTCGATGAGGGGGATTGAAACGCAAGAAACTCTAACAGCCGTAATGCGAAGCTTCCAGGAGCAGCGGATGCGTACGCCAGCTGCAGGTGGAGAGACGCGTTTACGCCTACCGTTGCTATATGATCGGACGATGAATATTAAATAAGATGACGTGGACAATGTGATAGAGCCCGTTTTGAACCCGCTTTCATATATAGACGATTTGTGCCGGGCAGGGCAGGGCTACAGGAATTGGAGTTCCACCCAAGCGCCAGAGGATGCCGTGGAGTTCACGAGTGTCGTTGACAGGGTCGAGGACATGGACAACAGGGATGACAGTAGGTCGAACATCTCCCACCACTACAGGGGGTGGACTACGGCCTCGTGAGTCTATGAGAGAGAAGGGGATGGGGGTGCAGTACGAGGCGGCGACGATGTGAGGATGGGAGAGAGAACATAGAAGGATTGACAGAGGATTCGGAACAAGCGATCAGATGGACGGCCATGGTTTTTTGGGAGAATCAATTTAAAAACATTATAAAATTTATTATATTTGTAAATATTTCATAACCAATTGAAAAACATTATAATCAACATTTTTACATCTTTGTACTTTTAGACCGATGATTTTTTAATACATATAGTTAAAAATTATTTTTATTTATGACCCATGATTTATCAATGTATGGAAGTTAGATTTGGCAAAGCTTTCTTTTTAATTCCATCTAATAAGTATTTCCCTCCATTTTACCTCTGTCTCCAAAAGTATTTCCCTCCATTTTTTTACTGCTAAAGCAAATCTCACGACGCTCCATAATCATCGCGCAGTTTCCATCTTCAACTAGATAACCTCACGCGGGCTCATCTCCTCTTCATCTTCCTCACCCAGCCGCCAGGCGCCAGCCATCGCGCGCTCCAGCTATCGCGCCCAGACAGCCACAATCGCGCGCTCCAGGCCAGGAGCCGCCATCGCGCCAGGAGCCGTCATCGCGCCAGACGACGTCGGCTGCCCTCCAGGCTCTAGGTATGCCACCGCCCGCCGGGCCCCCTCCTCCCTCCTCAGTCCTCCCTACGCCCTACAGGACCCAGGTATGCCGTCGCCCGTCGCCTGCCAGCCCGCCCTCCAGATCCAGTGAATGTGTGATAAACTGTTTGGTATATGGAGCAACTCCTATGATCCCTTGGCTGCTGATGTTCATAATCCCACTCATATTGAATAATCCCACTCACCACTACTAATCCCTTGCTGTTGATGTTCATAATCCCATGGCTCGTATAATCCACTCCTAATCCCTTGCTGCTGATGTTAGAAAAATTCAGTGCATACTAGTTACTCGACAGTTGCTACCTGAGTTATATCAGTATTTGTCGTTAGTCGGTATGCTAGTCCACAAAAAATGCAGTAGCACTAGCACACGAACTCTGATAATTTATGTCATTGTGTAGTGGAGATGCCAAGGGGAAGGAGGAAGCAGACCGTTGAAAGCAATGAGGAGTATCTATCAGAGGACCATGTAGGGCAAAAAAAATTACAGAAAACTCTTGCACATGAATCAGAAAGCGAGATGGAAGAAGAATCGTTTGCCGTAGGTGGACATGATCAAAGTGGTGAGGTTTCTGAAATGGAGCCTAATTCTAAGAACCCAACTGATATGGATGCAGACATTGAGGTTGAAGACGAAGGTACTGAAATAAGATAATGTACTTTTTAAGAATAGTCGTAATCATCCATTTGTAACCATTTGTTCCATTATTTTTGCATTTTGACCCCAGATAGAGACAATTGTGGAGGTGAAAAGGCGGGGTAAGACAAAACTATTACAGGTGTGGAACATTCCTAGAGGGCATAGGATTGTAGTACAATGTAATGAACTTGACCAGCCAATTGGAGAAGAGGCAGGAATCATGGGAAAATTCCTTGGCATGGTAGCCAGGAATGGAAACTTGTGTAGCTTAAGCTACAAGGATTGGAGGCTTTTGATAGGTAAGAAAGAGAGATTGACTAATGAGCAGAAAAATAAGGAGGATATACTTAAGCAAGTAAAGGTATGACACATTTATTGCAGTAATTATCTAGAAGATGATACATAGGGTAATTTTACCATTGTCTTTATATATTGTATGCAGAGGAGATTCCTTTATCCTGCTCGTATGGAAAAATGGGTACTAAAAACCATTGGAGAGACATGGAGGCAACATAAATCTAACTTAAAATCCATATATTATGATGCACATAAGGGTTTGGAAGCTAATTACAACAACGTTCCACCTGGGGTAATTGCGGATCAGTGGATTGCACTTGTGAATCATTGGGTGACCACAAAAGCAAAGGTTCATGGCTACCTTTACATTAATCAATTATCTTGTGCAACTTGTCAGTTGCGATTACATTATCTATGTAATCATTTTATGGTAGGATATAAGCATGGCGAATACGAATAACTGTGGAAAAAAAAGACTACCCATACAGCCGGCACAAAGAGTTTCACTCGGACTAGAGAGGATTTGGTACTTCTGTTCCAACTACACTTGTGAAGAACATGCTTTTTACAACCATATTTCCGTCACTAATCTTTATTACCTTACATGTCCAAAAGAGGGAAAAAGATCCTGAGAAGAAATACCCTCACAGGGCTATTTTATATATCCACACACACAAAGCAAACCCTACCAAGAACACAAATCCACATGTGGTACAATTTTCGACAAATATTTACTGGTTCAAAATTTTTATGTACTTGTGACATGCTGAATAATTTAATCCTTTTAAAAGAATGATTTGAAGGAACTGTTAGCAGAGCATCCAGAATTTGCAGACACTAGCCAAGGAAAGATTGCATGGAATGGAGATGCACTAAACAAGATATTAGGAGAAGAGAAGCCTGGTCATGTGCATGGCCTTGGTCTTGTTCCAAACCCGAACAAAGTGTTAGATGGGACAACATCAAGATGTCTTAATCAGCTACATGTAACATCTTTGGACCCAACAGCAAGTGAAGATGTCCTCTCTTTGAAACTTCAGATGGAAAAACTCGTAAACCATGTACACAAGCAAGATGCTACTATACAAGAGTTGCAACAAAAGAGTGTACTCTTCGAACAGCATCAAAGTGTACATGTAAAATTATTGAACTCCATTTCACAATCAGTTCATACAGTAGGTCTATGTGTAACATCTAATCCATTTGGTTATTTGTTTGCTATGACAGGGATGTTTGGACGATCTTCCAGCGAATCAATTTCCAACGTCTTCAAAATGTAAAGTAGGCATCTGTATGGAATTTACACATCCGCACTTTCTTACATTTTAGTACCTACTACTTCATCTTGTAGTTATTTTTCATCAGCGTGTATATGTTGAGCCACAAAATCAAGAATTCAGGATGGACAATGAAAAAACTTACTCTCAGGTATGATTGCATTACATTGCCTTGTTTGCTTCAGATTGTTGTGGCTGCGCTATGGCTTTTTCTACAACACAACATAGTTATTTTACAATGTACAGCAGCAGCCATAGCTACAGCCCCAGCAAAAAGTAGCGCTACTCAATACCCCCTATAAATTTTTTGCTAAACTATTAATCTGTATTTCATAAAGAGAGAGCAAGAGGCAAAGGAGTTCGAGGATTTGCAACCAACATTCAGAAAAACTTCTACTATCCATAAGGTCCTCTGCTACCTCATAACTCATCTTTCTAGATTTCATGGTATAATGCAAACATTAATAATATGTATTGAATTAAAGAAGATTAAGGTGGCTGATACTAGGCAAGGTAAATTACAACCAACTGATAGACTAGCCACTACCCATAAGGTCAGCTACATCAAAATTTCAATACATGGAATATATACGCCCTACAAAGTGATGTTTTATTATATTCATTTTTCAATTTAATATATTGGCAGACAAGGCAATTTGAGTTGGAAAGAGACATTACCTTCGATAATACTAAGCTCGCTAATTCATCGAAGGTGGGAATGCAATAAATTTATTCAACATACATAATCATGATTGCTTATCTTTACATTGATGTCTCGCACATACAGAGTATGACCAAGGAAGCAACTTCTACTTCCTTAAATGAAGAAGCATCTAAGAACCAGGTACTTCTACACATGACCCATGTATTGTATTCATTGTTCATTAGTAATTAGTAGTATCTCACATACTACTCATTCTTGAATGGAGATGCATTTTAATTGGCAGTACACTAGGGTGTTGCATAACTAAATTGAAGTTAATAATATGTACAAAATTAACTATTTCGTAATCATCCAAAAATATTAAAATATTGAATACTCATTGTGATGTAATGACAGGTAAAAAGGAAAGATATGCAATCTGCAACTACCTTTGATAAAACCAAGTGTGCTACCACATCAAAGGTGACAGTGAAAATCAACTTTCTTGTTAAGTATATCGAATTGTTTTCATTACTAATATGCATTAGTTATAGGTTATGGTGCATGAAACAAAAGGTGACTCAAAAAATTGTGTACATTCATATTCTTAAATCCACTTTACTAATTCGATATTTTTGTCCATAAATCAGGGTACTCCAGGTGACCGACCAACAGATGAGTCAATATTGGTAAAATCAAAATTTTCTTACCATTATTGTGCCCACATTACATAAGTATTTACTGATACACTTGAGCATGTTTACTAGACTGGAGCACAAGTGTTCTTAAAAAGCTGGAGATGTCCAACCAAGACTGTTGCCTTAGGCCCAGTACTTGGTCGAGACCCAAATCATAAAGTTGGAGGTGTTAAGTTAGGCAGAGAATTTTGGATGGTGCGTGTTAGACTTGTAATACTACCTATTGAGCCTTTGATTTGACCATACGACAACATGGAGGTTATTGGTGATGTCGGCAACAATCTTATAGCATGGCCTTCGTGTTGTGTATGAACTACCCTCTTACTTAACTAGTCATTACTACTCCGAACTACTACTATCAGTTTCAGTATTATGATTATCCGTGCAGATTGAAGACGACAAAAACTGATATATGCTCATTTCAACATCACGACGCTTCAACTCAGTTCAGGATGATATCATGATGTAAGTTCACTGTAATCCCCTCATTGTGGTTTATTGTTTTAGACTCTTGGACCCCTAAGAAATTTACGATGTTCCTATATATGATAGTATAACACATGGTGCTCAATTATTTTTGCATCATCAACATGAGTCCACCACAATTGTTTTTCTAAAATGCTATCTTATTGTTCATCAATTTCAGTTCAATGTTGCGTAAGAGCTATATTTCATTTCAAGCTACTGAAACTTCTTCATTAAAATATGTAATTATCATAGTGACACATAATTAAATCAAGGACCTAGTAGAGTTGAAGCTGGAATTGGTTTGGGTCAAACCGGATGGCGTGGATCGGTTTTTGTTTCTAGGTTGATGTAGTTTGGGTGGGGATGGTTAGAGAAGAGGCACATTTCTGGTTTGGCTCGGCGCAACATGTTAAATAAGCTTGTCCAATGTGAAATGGTACTTCAACATCAGTGCAATTCAGTGCAGATCAGTGCCGATCAGTATTGTAATTTGGTTGGTTGTCTGGATGCACCAAGACATGCAATTCAGTGCAGATCGGTTTTGGGGAGAGGGAGTGGTTTGGAGTTGAGTACAGTATTATTCTAGTCTATACACATTCAGTAGCACATCCAGTTCTTAGGTTGTTTCGTCAGGGGCAATTGATCTCGCAGGGATGTCCAATAACAATGATATTGTTGTTAACTTGATTCTTGTGTAGAATTGGCTACCTCCATTTAAATTTATGCACGGGTACAATATAGAACATCATGAAACATTAATGTTATTGATCACTAACTTCTATTATTTTCTTTTCAGTTTCGAAGCTGCAAGATTTCTACAGAATCCGAAGAGTACTTATTTCAAACCGGATGGCGTGGATCACTACCTCCATTTAAATAGTTTTGCTTATTTCACTACGATGAATTTTAGATTTGATTAGGATATGAGTCATACGTTGTTTATATCTTTGTCCCAAAAATACTTGAACACGCATCAAGCGGTGATTATTTTAAGTTCTGCTACGCTGAATCGTGACTATTATTTTATTTAAATGCAAAATTATTTGTCCTTTATTGTTCTGTAATCAGTCATGGTACTTCATGGTGCATAGAAGGTAAAAACTTACTTTTCATCCAGTTTGCTATCGTTATATGTTCTGTCTGCATTTACTACCTATTTTGCCTTCCAATGTTTTCCAAATGAGCCTTATGTTTCCCAATTTACTTCTGTTAGTTACTTCTTTAGGGGCACACTCTTCTTTCCTGTTTCACTGCTAGAACTTGATCATGTCTTAGAATTTGGTCTTTTCCTACCAGTAACTGTTTTTCTATACTTATTCATGAATGCAATAAATGAGTTGGCATATCTTAATTCCATACTACCTCATGTTTTAGGATAAGTCTCATGTTGCTGGCAAGAACGGGAAGGACCTTCTATCTATGGCTAAACTGCAAGGTGAGATTAGAAAAGGTGAGTCATGATTGTTTGTTTTTAGGAAAAACATCTTCTATCAATCTCATATCCTCAAACAGTTCTTGTACTTTGAGTTTTGGGTTTAGCATCTAAGAGAAAAATATTTGCTATTTAGGTTTCTTTTGAGTGCTCTAATCATAATGTTTCAGCTGGCAGCATTCGAACTTAGAAGCATCATATGAGAAAGGTACCTGTGATAGTGAAGTAGTGAATCTATAACTCTTTTTGTATGGTGGTGGTGTTGTACTTCGTGTAAAGTAAATATGGTCATCAGTTTGCTTCAATTAATGATGCTATGGGGCATGGAATGATAATTCACCTTCTTGTTTCAGTGGGAGGGTGAGATAAATGAAGCGTTAAGAGACCATTCTAACTGCCATAGAAGGCGATTAACAAAACAGGATAGAAGTTTCTCTCGCAGGTAAACTATATCCAGCTTCCTCTATGCACACTACGACACTAAGACATTGCATCTCTGACACACACACGATCGACGCCACATAAACGAAATTGTCACTTCGACACTGTAGTACTCAAAATTGTATACAAAGAATAATTGAGAGAGCTCCTCATTTTGTGTGCCTCATTTGCATCATGAAAAGAGCATACACAGAATTTAGAGACGAATTAAGACAAATGATAAAAAAATAATAATAAATGAATATAATAATATGTATCATGTTGGAGTTTTATTGTTTGTGCATTAAATAAAATAATAATGTTAATAATAATAATAATAAATCTAAAGGTTTGATTAAACCCTAAATTTGAAAATAGGGTTTTGAAAATAGGAAGAAGAGGAATGATATAAAAATATAAGTAATATAATTAAATTTACAAGATTAGTACTTTAAGGTCACACTATAATTTGAGAATGAAATTTTCACAATGTTTAAAGTTAAATTCGAATTCAAATTGATCTTGAAAATAGATAAAAGAAAATGGAGGTAAAAAGAAAAAGCTAGCAGAATCCATCTGGGCCGATTCTCCTCCCCTCGGCCCATACCATTTTTTGCCTACGGTCCAATTCCCCACTCGCGCGCGCCTGTCTCTCTGTCGTCACTCTTCCGCGTGGGGCACATTCGCCAGGCCGGTCTTCTTCCTCGGGTAGTTGTGCTTGGACCGATTCTCTCGCCTGGGAGCTCGCCAAGGTCGTTCCCTTGCTCCCTAGGGGCCATAAATGTGCAGACCTGGTCCATCACTTCGCCGCATCCCTCCCATGCCGCTCCTTCCCGAAGCCGTCCAGGAAATCCAATGCCTTCTCTCGCCTTGTTTCCTCTCCGTCGCATACGCGCGGACGCGAATGCCGCGTTGGAGAAGATCCACGCCATGACTGGGACCTATGGCGTCGATATGGAAGCCAAGCAGAACAGGGAGATCGAGGGCGCTGTCTGTTCGAAGTACTGTGGAATGTTCATCGGGTGGAGCACTTCGTCACCAACACGGATCTTCCATCTCGACGTCGTCCGGAATCCAGGATCGGGCTTGGGGATAGCGCGCTATCTTGAGGAGCGTTCCACGGCGAGAAATTTGGAGTAGAAAGCTATGGTTGGGCAGCAATTTCTCGCCAGACAGGGAGTCCGCCGCCGTGTATCCGCCTAATCCCGTGGGCGGCATTGTCCGCGCTACAGCACAGGTAACAACCTAAGCTACTAAGCTCGCCTCGTCCTCCTCGTCGCGTAGCACCAATCAATTTCAGAGTTGGGGTCGCTTAGGTGATGTATCGTGCGCGCCGGTGAGCTTCCGCCATGGCTCTGGGTTCTGTCGTCCGCCGCCGCCGCCTGGTAACGCTGTGGGGTTAGGGGAGGACCTGTCTGCCGTTGATTTCACGATGGGCAACCGAGATTGGAAGTTGGTACTGATTGGGGCGGGCGTGTGCGCGATCATCTGAATTGGATCGTAGGGATGACATTAGATCAAGACTAAATTCGATCTGGGCCGTCTGTGTCCGATCGGACGGTGGATATATGAGCATACCCCTTCGCGACGCATTTTTATTAAAGAGCCCTTATGTTTCCCCGAAAACAACCCGCAGTCCACGTAGTAGTAGTCTGTGTCTTAGGATTAATTGTGCCGAGCCCCCTGGCTTTTGATTAAATTTTGTGCGCAGTACAGAGTGAAATAAAAATAAAGGAATAATTAGGGAAATTGATTTTTAGTATATAAATAATTGCAGAAACTTGTTTAAACCCTAGAAAATTCATATGAACTCCAAATTGATCCATTCCAATTCCTATAATTTTGTAATAATGTTGTTTATCACCCTGTGTCTCTGTTTTAACATGAAAATGGTATTAAAAATTTATCTCTTAATTAATCTCGTACCAAATACATAAACCCTAGGAAATTCGTATCTCCTCCGTTTAAACTCCGATTTGATCCGTTCAAGTTCCGTTAGTCTCGTAGCAACGCATAGATTATTTTTACACAGTGTTTTATTATGTTTGATGTGATGTTAATTTGTGCTATACTATGTATGTATTGTGTTGATGCGGGTAGACGAGCAAGCCACTGTGGAAACTGAGGTTCAACAAGTAGAAGTAGCTGAGCAGGAGCTCATTGAAGGCAAGTTGTGCCCTTGATCACTTACTTTTTCCCAGCCATGTTCTTATTAATTATAATGATCTGCATAGGATAATTTTGATGGGACCCAATAGGTTACCCTAGTTTTGGCTATCTTTATACCTTGTTTACCACTGAAATATTTCTTTGGGTAGTACCTGCTATTGCTTTATGTGGATTTGGGTATGAAGATACTTTATTCATAATTACTCTTTTATTCTCTTTTATTATTACTGTTCATGTTAAGATCATTATGTTAATGGGAACATGGAGCGACCACCCGGGAAAACAGTGCTACCACAAGGGTATAATGGGACGCCCTTGGCTGATTAACTAGGAAAGCTAGTGGAGGTCTTCCTTACCCGAAAGGGGCAAGGGCAGTAGGGGAGTGGTCAGTGTAGGGAGGTCCTTGGTTGATTTTGCTGCGATGGCGGTCAGGCAAGAACCCTGCATTGGAGCTTCCTATAAACTGTAGCGGGATTTCTGAAGCTAGTGGAACTTTGTAAAGGCCTCGTAGTGTTACCCTGCCTCGCCTCCTAGGTAGAGGTGTATGGGATTGGCCATCTCTTGGCAGATGGGTAACATGACTTGTGGGTAAAGATGCGCAACCTCTGCAGAGTGTAAAACTGGTATACTAGCCGTGCTCACGGTCATGAGCAGCTCGGACCCTCACATGATTAATTATGGAACTTAAAATTTAATTTGACATTTGCATCGCATTTGGGATTATTTTACTATTACTTTTCTTTATTATTATTAAGGTTTGGTATTTACTTACACTTAGTAATTGCTAATAAAATTTTGACCAACTTATAAAAGCAATGCTCAGCTTCAGCCTCTATTTCATTGATCAGCCTTACACTTCATGAACTCCCACCTTTGGTGAGTTCATGCCACATTATTCCCCACGACTTGTTGAGCGATGAACGTATGTGAGCTCACTCTTGCTGTGTCACACCCCCCCCACAGGAGAAGAACAGGTGGTTCAAGTGGAGCCAAGTATCAAGGAGTTCGATTCGATCTAGGTGGCGTCTCCCAGTCAGCTTTCTGGCGCCAAGGATAGATTTTAGATCCTGCGATATTTATCTCTTATATTGTAAGACTTCCGCTATGTAATAAAGTACTCTGATTATATTGTGACATTTATCTCTATACACTCTGTTATTATATATGTTGTCTTCTTTGGCGCATGTATGAGATGCACCCGGCTTTGTCCTTTAAATCCGGGTGTGACAGAAGTGGTATCAGAGGAAATGTTGACTGTAGGACGAAACCTAGATAGAAATGGACAAAACCCTTCCCTACTTACCTTCTTATGATTCATTCTATACTTACCTTACTCTGATTCTCTCTATACTTATCTTGATCCTGTCTCACCTTCTACTGTTCTACTCTGATTATTCTTATCTTTTCTACTCCAAGACAAGATGGATTTCACACTTTGGAATCCTACAACTATGAACTTTTTCAGAGATAGGGAACCTAAGACGAAATTAAAAAAATTATTTTCTCTATTAAAAATGTTGGTTGATTGTTCTGATGATCAATGTCTGATTTGCTTCTTTGATTGATTGAAGTAGTATAGACGGGCATCTTAGCATGTACCACCATAAGGCAATGTATTAGCTTTAGTGGATAACACACTAATCTACTTAGCTAGTAAATCTACCGCAGTAACATTCCTCGTAATTACTCGCCTTGTCTACAATTCTTCCCTTCTTACCTTGTGTTTCTAACCCAGATGGGTTATACCCCTATAGTGTTAGAAGAGAGCACTATAGACGTAATACTTGGTATGTCATGGTTAAGAAAGTCAAAGGCAGTTTATGCACTGTGCTAAAGGAACCATAGAACTCACCAGTTCCAAAGGAGAAAGATTTGAAGTTGGAATTGCAGTAACTACCGCCACCAGACTAACGACATTCTTAGTCGATGGGAAGTTTGTTGGTGACAACATCCATTTGGTTAAGGATTTTCCGGATGTCTTTCCAGAGAAGTTACCAGGGATGCCACCAGATAGGGAAGTTGAGTTTGTCATTAATCTCTTACCTGGGACTGCCCCTACTTCTAAATGGCCATACAAGGTGTATGTAGAAGAGTTAAAAGAACTCAAGAAGCACTTAACAGAGTTGCAAGAGGCTGGTATATTCGTCCGAGTCCTCACCTTGGGGAGCACCGGTGTTATTTGTACAGAAGAAGGATGGATCACAACGGATGTGCGTGGACTATAGATCACTTAATGATGTCACCGTGAAGAACAAGTATCCATTACCCCATATTGAGGATTTGTTTGATCAGATGAGAGGAGCCAGGGTATTCTCGAAGATTGATCTCCGATCGGGATACCATCAGATGAAGATTAGGCCATCGGATATTCCCAAGACGAATTCCTTGACCCGATATGGTTTATATGAGTTCACCGTTATGTCGTTTGGACTAACTAATGCACCAGCCTACTTTATGGATCTAAAGAATAATGTGTTCATGATCTGGACAGATTCGTCGTGGTTTTCATCGACGATATTTTTATTTATTTCAAGAGTAATAGTGATCATGAGGAACATCTGAGATTGGTGCTACAGAAGCTACGAGATAACCAACTCTATGCCAAGTTTAGCAAGTGCGAATTTTGGATTGGCGAGGTGCCATTTCTTAGACATATCATTTCTAATGGCGGAATTTCGGTGGATCCTGCCAAGGTTAAGGAGATAATGGAGTGGAGAGTACCCACTACAGTTACTGAGATTCGGAGTTTCTTGGGATTAGCAGGATATTATCGGAGATTTATTGAAGGATTTTTCTAAGATTGCTAAGCCTATGACATCGCTTTTGGAGAAAGGAAGAGAATTCAAGTGGGATGAGAAATGTTAAGAGAGTTTTGATCAATTGAAGGAGAGACTAATGTCACCACCAGTATTGATTATGCCAGATCTACAGAAGGTATTTGACATTTACTGTGATGCATGTGGCCAAGGACTTGGATGTGTGCTTATGCAAGAAGGTCATGTGATTGCCTATGCATCTCGTCAGTTGAGGAAGCATGAATTGAACTACCCCACCCATGACTTAGAGCTGGATGCCGTTGTGCATGCACTTAAGATTTGGAGACACTACATCATGGGAACTAAGTGCCAAGTATACACGGATCATAAGAGCTTGAAGTACATATTCACTCAGAAGGATCTCAACCTTAGGCAACGCCGTTGGTTGGAGCTTATTAAGGATTATGATTTGGAGATTCACTATCACCCGGGCAAGGCAAATTTGGTTGCAGATGCCTTGAGTCGAAAGGAGCATGTTCATTCAGCTGTTGTTGCCCAGCTACCCGATAAAATTATTGAGGATTTCAGTAGACTTAGCCTGGGGATAGTGGCTCACACTGAAGGAGTTATTATTGATGTGGAACCTACCTTGGAGCAAGAAATTCGTAAAGGTCAGGTTGGTGATGCTAAAATACAAGAGATTAAGGATCTGATTACTGAAGGACGAGGTCCGGAATTCACAGAGGATGAGCAAGGTACTATATGGTTCAAGGATTGGATATGTGTTCCGGAGATTGATAACCTTCGTGAGACTATATTAAAGGAAGCCCATGATTCTGATTACTCTATCCACCCTGGTAGCACTAAGATGTATCAGGATTTGAAGCTGAAACACCGGTGGTATGGATTGAAGAGAGATGTGGCTGCACATGTGGCTATGTGCGATGGGTGTCAAAGAGTTAAGGCTGAACACCAGAGGCCAGCTGGACTACTGCATCCACTTAAGATACCCGAGTGGAAATGGGAAAAAAATTGGTATGGATTTCATTGTTGGATTACCCCGCACGTCTGCTGGATATGATTCTATATGGGTGATTGTGGACAGGCTAACTAAAGTAGCCCACTTTATTCCAGTGAAGACCACGTATTCAGGAGCCAAGTTGGCAGAGTTGTACATGGCACGGATTGTATGCCTACATGGTGTGCCAAAGAAGATTGTGTCAGACCGGGGATCACAGTTTACCTCTCGATATTGGAAGAAGTTGCACGAGTCATTGGATACAAGATTGAATTTTAGTTCGGCTTACCATCCCCAGACTGATGGGCAGATAGAGAGGACTAACCAAGTGTTAGAAGATATGTTAAGAGCTTGTGCTCTTAAACATGGTGAAAGTTGGGATAAGAGTTTGCTGTATGCAGAGTTCTCTTACAATAATAGCTATCAGGCCAGTTTGAAGATGTCACCGTTTGAGGCTTTGTATGGCAGAAAGTGCAGAACTCCACTATATTGGGATCAAACTGGTGAAAGGCAGTTGTTTGGGCCTGAGATTATACAAGAAGCAGAGGAGCAAGTCCAGCAAATAAGGGAGAATTTGAGGACTGCGCAGTCAAGACAGAAGAGCTATGCTGATGCCCGGAGAAGACTGCTTGAGTTTAAAGAGGGAGATTATGTCTATTTGAAGGTGTCACCACTCCGGGGTATGAGAAGATTCAAAGTCAAAGGAAAGTTGTCCCCTCGCTTTATTGGACCCTTCTTAATCTTAAAGCGAGTGGGAGAGGTCGCATATCAATTGGAGTTACTGGATCATCTTGCGGATGTTCATGATGTCTTTCATGTATCTCAGCTGAAGAAATGTCTCAGGGTACCTGAGGAACAGTTACCAATGGAAGAGCTCCGTGTTCAGGGTGATTTGACTTACACGGAGTATCCGATCAAGATTCTTGATACATTGACTCGAGTTACAAGAAATAAGGTTATAAGGATGTGCAAAGTACAATGGAGTCATCACGGAGAAGATGAAGCTACTTGAGAGAGAGAAGAAGAGCTTCGAATAGACTTTCCCTATCTTTTCCATAGATCTTCCCAAATCTCGAGGACGAGATTATTTTTAAGGGGGGTAGGATTTGTAGTACTCAAAATTGTATACAAAGAATAATTGAGAGAGCTCCTCATTTTGTGTGCCTCATTTGCATCATGAAAAGAGCATACACAGAATTTAGAGACGAATTAAGACAAATGATAAAAAAATAATAATAAATGAATATAATAATATGTATCATGTTGGAGTTTTATTGTTTGTGCATTAAATAAAATAATAATGTTAATAATAATAATAATAAATCTAAAGGTTTGATTAAACCCTAAATTTGAAAATAGGGTTTTGAAAATAGGAAGAAGAGGAATGATATAAAAATATAAGTAATATAATTAAATTTACAAGATTAGTACTTTAAGGTCACACTATAATTTGAGAATGAAATTTTCACAATGTTTAAAGTTAAATTCGAATTCAAATTGATCTTGAAAATAGATAAAAGAAAATGGAGGTAAAAAGAAAAAGCTAGCAGAATCCATCTGGGCCGATTCTCCTCCCCTCGGCCCATACCATTTTTTGCCTACGGTCCAATTCCCCACTCGCGCGCGCCTGTCTCTCTGTCGTCACTCTTCCGCGTGGGGCACATTCGCCAGGCCGGTCTTCTTCCTCGGGTAGTTGTGCTTGGACCGATTCTCTCGCCTGGGAGCTCGCCAAGGTCGTTCCCTTGCTCCCTAGGGGCCATAAATGTGCAGACCTGGTCCATCACTTCGCCGCGTGCCGCATCCCTCCCATGCCGCTCCTTCCCGAAGCCGTCCAGGAAATCCAATGCCTTCTCTCGCCTTGTTTCCTCTCCGTCGCATACGCGCGGACGCGAATGCCGCGTTGGAGAAGATCCACGCCATGACTGGGACCTATGGCGTCGATATGGAAGCCAAGCAGAACAGGGAGATCGAGGGCGCTGTCTGTTCGAAGTACTGTGGAATGTTCATCGGGTGGAGCACTTCGTCACCAACACGGATCTTCCATCTCGACGTCGTCCGGAATCCAGGATCGGGCTTGGGGATAGCGCGCTATCTTGAGGAGCGTTCCACGGCGAGAAATTTGGAGTAGAAAGCTATGGTTGGGCAGCAATTTCTCGCCAGACAGGGAGTCCGCCGCCGTGTATCCGCCTAATCCCGTGGGCGGCAGTGTCCGCGCTACAGCACAGGTAACAACCTAAGCTACTAAGCTCGCCTCGTCCTCCTCGTCGCGTAGCACCAATCAATTTCAGAGTTGGGGCCACTTGGGTGATGTATCGTGCGCGCCGGTGAGCTTCCGCCATGGCTCTGGGTTCTGTCGTCCGCCGCCGCCGCCTGGTAACGCTGTGGGGTTAGGGGAGGACCTGTCTGCCGTTGATTTCACGATGGGCGACCGAGATTGGAAGTTGGTACTGATTGGGGCAGGCGTGTGCGCGATCATCTGATTTGGATCGTAGGGATGACATTAGATCAAGACTAAATTTGATCTGGGCCGTCTGTGTCCGATCGGACGGTGGATATATGAGCATACCCCTTCGCGACGCATTTTTATTAAAGAGCCCTTATGTTTCCCCGAAAACAACCCGCAGTCCACGTAGTAGTAGTCTATGTCTTAGGATTAATTGCGCCGAGCCCCCTGGCTTTTGATTAAATTTTGTGCGCAGTACAGAGTGAAATAAAAATAAAGGAATAATTAGGGAAATTGATTTTTAGTATATAAATAATTGCAGAAACTTGTTTAAACCCTAGAAAATTCATATGAACTCCAAATTGATCCATTCCAATTCCTATAATTTTTTAATAATGTTGTTTATCACCCCGTGTCTCTGTTTTAACATGGAAATGGTATTAAAAATTTATCTCTTAATTAATCTCGTACCAAATACATAAACCCTAGGAAATTCGTATCTCCTCCGTTTAAACTCCGATTTGATCCGTTCAAGTTCCGTTAGTCTCGTAGCAACGCATAGATTATTTTTACGCAGTGTTTTATTATGTTTGATGTGATGTTAATTTATGCTATACTATGTATGTATTGTGTTGATGCGGGTAGACGAGCAAGCCACTGTGGAAACTGAGGTTCAACAAGTAGAAGTAGCTGAGCAGGAGCTCATTGAAGGCAAGTTGTGCCCTTGATCACTTACTTTTTCCCAGCCATGTTCTTATTAATTATAATGATCTGCATAGGATAATTTTGATGGGACCCAATAGGTTACCCTAGTTTTGGCTATCTTTATACCTTGTTTACCACTGAAATATTTCTTTGGGTAGTACCTGCTATTGCTTTATGTGGATTTGGGTATGAAGATACTTTATTCATAATTACTCTTTTATTCTCTTTTATTATTACTGTTCATGTTAAGATCATTATGTTAATGGGAACATGGAGCGACCACCCGGGAAAACAGTGCTACCACAAGGGTATAATGGGACGCCCTTGGCTGATTAACTAGGAAAGCTAGTGGAGGTCTTCCTCACCCAAAAGGGGCAAGGGCAGTAGGGGAGTGGTCAGTGTAGGGAGGTCCTTGGTTGATTTTGCTGCGATGGCGGTCAGGCAAGAACCCTGCATTGGAGCTTCCTATAAACTGTAGCGGGATTTCTGAAGCTAGTGGAACTTTGTAAAGGCCTCGTAGTGTTACCCTGCCTCGCCTCCTAGGTAGAGGTGTATGGGATTGGCCATCTCTTGGCAGATGGGTAACATGACTTGTGGGTAAAGATGTGCAACCTCTGCAGAGTGTAAAACTGGTATACTAGCCGTGCTCACGGTCATGAACAGCTCGGACCCTCACATGATTAATTATGGAACTTAAATTTAATTTGACATTTGCATCGCATTTGGGATTATTTTACTATTACTTTTCTTTATTATTATTAAGCTTTGGTATTTACTTACACTTAGTAATTGCTAATAAAATTTTGACCAACTTATAAAAGCAATGCTCAGCTTCAGCCTCTATTTCATTGATCAGCCTTACACTTCATGAACTCCCACCTTTGGTGAGTTCATGCCACATTATTCCTCACGACTTGTTGAGCGATGAACGTATGTGAGCTCACTCTTGCTGTCTCACACCCCCCCACAGGAGAAGAACAGGTGGTTCAAGTGGAGCCAAGTATCGAGGAGTTCGATTCGATCTAGGTGGCGTCTCCCAGTCAGCTTTCTGGCGCCAAGGATAGATTTTAGATCCTGCGATATTTATCTCTTATATTGTAAGACTTCCGCTATGTAATAAAGTACTCTGATTATATTGTGACATTTATCTCTATACACTCTGTTATTATATATGTTGTCTTCTTTGGCGCATGTATGAGATGCACCCGGCTTTGTCCTTTAAATCCGGGTGTGACAGACACAGTCATTTTGTGCACTGAAACTGAATTTTTTAGTTTGACACCACACAAACTGATTACAGAACAAAACACAGTCTATTTGTGCACTCAATCAAGAACACAGTCTGCTTGTGCACTGAAACTTCCCTGATCACCGCCCCCATTCCTCGTGCAACTTCTCCCACCTGCAGCTTCGTTTTTCCTTTCCTATATTAGGGGTGCAGCAACAGATCGGAGGAACTAGGTTCGTTTTTCCCTCTACCCTGCGTGATATTGTGCTCTTCATGAATGAATTTTTTGACCGACTCGTGATTCCTTCTACCCGATGTGTTTCTATTCATTACAAATTTTTTTAATCTCTCATTGGATGCCAGGTCTCCATATGTAGCCTGATTTGTGCACGTTAGGTGCTTGTGAAAATGCCAATATAATTGTCAAATTGTTTATGTAAGATTCACACAACCGCTAGTGTATTTCTGGATCTATTAACTGCTAGTGTATGTGGGCATGTGGCCTTTCTACGAAATAGTAGCCTTTGTACATCCATTACTGAAGTAAGCACAATACTGCTGAAAGATGTTTCATGAGCTGTTGATAATTTTTTCCTATGTTGGCCAATCTATGTCGCTTTCTATGTTGATAATATTTTGGTCTGTGCAGCGGATATGGCAAGGGTACGAGAAAGCGCACCATTCAAATCCAGGAATAGTATATGGCAGAGGAGCCTATTGGGGAAACAAGTCATCGGCCACGAGACGTTGTTCGATTCATACTGTCGTAGAAAAAATGACAATTCACACATTGTGTAATGAATTAAGTTGTGGATGATATTTTGTAATGGTACTACTATTTTTAATACAGAATAATTTCAGATTATTTGGCATGTGTCAGCCTATAACAGTTTGGAAATTGATCATGTGCAATGCACATGCTCTGCATATTTGTTTTGATCCAAATAAAAAAATAATTATAAATATTTGATTATGGTTCATTACTTGCAATATATATAACCCACAATAATATAAATAAATTAATAAAAAATAAAAATCAAAAGTTCCTTACAACGTATATAAGCGTTGGCATAATACATTCTAAACGGTGTGATACCTCTAGAGCAGAATTGGACTAGTTGTGATAGAAACACATATAACCGTTGCAGTAGCCATAAGTATCTGTTGCTGTTTAGCACCGGTTATTAATAGTAGTTACCAACGCATATGTATGTGTTGTAATACACCCTAGCAACGGCAACATAAGCAACACATAATTATGTGTTGGTATAGGCCCTAGCAACGCTTATAATGACATTTAGCAACACATATATGCTTTGTTATAGGGGGTGTTATTTTGTAGTGAAAATGCCATAATCATAATATTAGGTTCGAAACGAAGATAACATGGTTACAAACATCCCACAGATTTCAAAAGTTCACAAGGGTTACATCAATTAGGGGAAAGTACTCATAAGCCTAGTCCAAAATCTGACATTAACTAAGCTCGCGTAGGTTTCTATCTGCCTAAAGCATCAAAGTGACTGATCAACCCTCAGCGGTGGAAGCGACACTGGATGCGGGTGAAGGGGGCATCGCGGAGGTAGTCCCATTGGCACTAGGGGCTGGTCCTAACTCCTCGGGAGCCTCTTCTCCCTCGCTTCTGGCCTCATTGGCCTCCATCTCCAAGTGGTGCATGTCCAGGTGGTCATTTGCCTCTTCGAGTTCCCACTGCACATCGTGGAGCTGGTTCTCCAAGACATCAATAGTGTTGTCTCAGATCTCCACCTGCTGCTCCAAGGTGGTAATGCGCTGGCTCAGCCTTTCCACCTGCAAATCCTTCTCCACCAACTCAGAGGATAAGTCGACCACAAAATCTTCTCGGCTGTCAAGGGTGAGCTTGGTGGTTTGAGCAATGTTAGCAAGATGTGCCATAGCGTCGCTCTACAGGGCCTGAAGGCGATACAGCGCACTCATGCACTGAAAAGTGACCCTCCCAACCAAGTCAGGATACATTGCCCACACATCTTTCACATGGCTCACACGGTTACACCACATGGGTTCATCCTTCTTCTCAGCAGGGAAGAGTCCCAAGGGGTGCATCACCATCTTCAGGGGATGGTAGCCACAAAAAGTCGTCAGAGTCTTAATGGCTGCCACCTCAGTGGTGTCGTCCGTCCTGAATCCAATCGTCTCGGAGTCAAGAGAACGCCAACCCGGCTGAAGGGGATGAGCCTCCAAAGTCAGACAGACTCGGCAACGAGGTACCTGATGCTCCTCATACAATTGCACCGTGTACAAAGGGGGCGTAGGGTAACCTGCGGAGTTAAGCACTTCCCACAAGATGGAAGGAAAGCCATCGTGAGAAAGGAAGTCAGAGCTGAAACGAGTGTCTCCTCCACGGTGAATTCATCTGTGGAAGGGTATCAAAGGTAAAGATTATGGTGGAAGGAAGAAAAATAAAAGAGTCTGGATGGTTTTAAAAGGAAGCGGGTTAGCTCAAGTTTTAATTCCTTTTAGCTTTTATAATGCATGCATGCTGAAAGTAACGTCTCCTCTCCGAATATAAGGTGTTTTAAGGCATCCTTTAAAAATCTAAGTACTAGCCCACAGGGCCTACTTAATTAGCCACCTATTTCTCCCACTATCCCTAAGGCCTTTCGTCCTAGGTCTAGCAATCTAGTCCTGACAATTCTTAGCAGTTTCTAAGCAAGTTTTAGATTTTGAAAATTGGTATTCATGGTTTATTGTCCTTCTCTGTGGTGGAGTTTGCTCCGATACCAGCTGGGGCAGAACTGCCCGAATTATTCCAGCTTAAGTGCCTAAGTCACGCCTCAGGGGCGGTAACACACTTAAATCGGAATAACCGGTCAGTCCCTCAGATCTAGTCTGATAGAGCCACTTAACCAGGATCAAATTCCACAATAGTCACAAGAGAAATACATTACAGCCGGAAACCTCGAATTAAAGTACTAAATTATTACATAAATCGGAGTTTTTCAAGTTGCTGATAAGAGTTCATAAAATAAGATGCAGCCGATAATCGATGTCGTCGGTAGCGAGGGAATGGGAAAGGCCTAGCCCACTACTCCTCGTGCTCCTCTCCTGCCGGAGCAGCATCCCACTCGACCGTCCAACCCGGTGGTAGGGTGGTAGGCCAAGTCACACCATCAACCATATCCTGAAGCGTACCTGCAAAAATTATGCCACAAGCAAGGCTGAGTATACTAATACGCAGCTAGACTTACCCGGTGTGAGGAATCTACTCCTCTACCTCTAGACCATGCAGCTGTTTGGCTGAGGGGTTTGGTTTGCCAAAAGCACTAGTTGTATCTAAAATCAAGTTTTAGCTTTTCCATTTCTAGCATCATTAGCTTTACTTAGTTTGCTCCTTCTAAGCATACATGGTAACAAGCATTTAGTTCAATCAACAAATTATCTCATGTAACCTCATTTCACTTCTTACTCAATGTAGTACAATGGGTCAAGCAGTCTCATTAGCTGCGAGAAGCAGACGATTCGAATCGAGTTTTATCCTTGCAAGGTAAACCTAAACACATGACATGTCAGGGTACTCCGACCCCACACATGTCAACCGTCCCCATCGATTCCCCATTTGCGTCCAGGCCTCACCGCCTTGGCATACAATGCTCCACTGACCCCGGCTGCTGTCGTGCAGTGACCGCACTTGTACCCACCATAGCTAGCATGGGAGACCCAGTCTCAGGTCGCATGAGGGATAAAGTCTGCGCCCGGCTTCACTCAGGTACTAGGTTTACCGGTTACCATATTTCCCGACATGTGCTTAGTACGTTCAAAAGCTTGACTCAGGTATCCACACATTAATCCTTAATTCCTTTTTCCCGTCTCATGGACAAGGCATCCTCACTGGATCCAAGTCCATAGACTAACATAGATCTCTTTATCAAGATGAATACAATCAATTCCTGACCTCGCGCGAGTGCGGAAAAATCACTCGACTTCTACCGAGATCCTGATTAGCAAAGCAGCTACTCGACCAAGCATACTAGTATCCATCCCAAAAAGGAATCCTAAGTTCATGCAACAAGAGGTTTCAAGCAACTCCTACACTTAAGTGCACATTGCAATCCTACAAGCATTAAGTGTAGTAAAGTAGCATATAATAATACGGTTATGCATAAAACTGGGGCTTGCCTTCAATAGCTGGGGCTGCGGGGAGATCCTCGATGGTAGCCTCGGGAGCTTGCTCCTGGTCATCCTCTTGGACAGTCCCTTGCTCGGGGATGAGCATGTACTCTCCGTCAGCCAGATTACAATCTAATGAATGCAATGAGTAAGATACATGCATGATATGATATGTGCTTTAGCAATTAAACTTTGATAGTGAATGATCCACTTAAATCAGTTAGAGTTTAATCTTGCTACTAAAGATTTTTGGTGGTATACTTAGTATTTTAGATCACACTCAGTTAATCTAAGTGGTAAGTTCATTTTGGTGTTTCACTGAATTCTTTTTAAAGCCTTAGTGAGAATTGCAAGATTTCTAGTTGAACTTATTTGGGCGAGGTTTATCTTTCATTTCTTTCCCTCTGTTTCTTTTATGTTTTTAGAGTGGGTTTGAACCACAAGTTGTCTTAATAAATTTCCAAAAATTCTGTAAACATTATAGTGGCTTTTTATTGGTGTATAATTCTCTGTCCTAAAATTTGGGGCTTAAAGAGTGGATAGTTCTCTCTGGACAAAATTATAAAATGCTAGGGCAGAAGGGGTGGTTTGAACTACAACTACCATTTAACAGTAGGTAATTTTCTAAGACTTATTTTTGCTGGCATTTAGATGTTATAACATGACTTTGCACAAAGTTCTAGCCATTAATACTTATTAGTTATTTTACTATGATTTTCTAAAGTTTCTAGCCAAAGGGTGCTTTCTACTACCACTATATTTGAAAAATATCAAACAACAGATTTCTGATTTTTCCTAGCTTCTTCTTTGCGCAAGAGCAATCATTCTTAAGTTTGGCATCTTTTTGCTTAAGGGAGGGGGTGGTAGGAATTATTTGGATTAAATGGCCTTTTCCATGAAGTATTGGCAATAAGTATTATTTTGCATCTTTCCAATGGGTTTGCATTTTTCTCTGGTGGCCTATCTCATTATTGATCTAGCAAAATTTTATTTGCCCATTATTGCATTATTTTTGGGTTACTCATGATTTATTTGAAATATGACTCATTATCAAGTTTTATTTGTTTACCCTACTTAAAATGATGGGCTGGGATGTTTATCATTTTTGCAGTGGGGTTTTGGTGGTTACAAGTCCACTGGATTTTTATTAACAAATTTGGGTCTAGTTTCATAACTCCAATAATTGTTTTCTAGTTGGAATAATGCTAAATAAAACATTCCACTTTACTTCTGTTCTAGACTAGTGGTCTTTTTATTTTTTCTAGGTTCTCTGTTACTTAAGTAGGCTAGGAAAAATAATTGCATTCACTGTTCATTAATTCCTAATGCCTTTCTGATTTTCTTAAGTTTTGGGTAAAAATGGCTTTTAATAGATATTCCTACTTGAATTTTCAATACTAGGGTTCCCACTATTTTTAAAGAGTGTTTAAATGGGGTTTGAACATCTACAAATTTTCTTAGGTTCAGCACAGAAGCATAACTAATTTTCTTTAATTAAACAAGGTTTGGTTAGTTTCTGTATATAATTCTAAACTCTAACATTTAGAACAGAAAGCATGGGGTTCAGTATTTTTATTTGGTAGTCCATAATATTTAGAATCCAGCAAAATTGGTTTGACAATTTTTGGTTAAGTATTTCTTAAGTTATGAATTTCCTAAGTTCCCTGTTCATTAAAAAGATTAATAAAAAATGATTAAATGGAAAACTACTTTGCAACGGGGTCCCTGGCGGGTGTTTTCAAGTTTCCTTACAGACTAGTCCTTGGGCTACTATTCAAGTGAGTCGTTGACAGTTCAGAAAACCCCTTGGATTCTTCTAATCCTAACCCGAGGTCCTTCCCCCAAATCAAACAGTACCCGCGGCGGAGGAAAGGGCGGAGGGGCTTACCGGCGGCGAGACTGCTCCGGTGAGATGGTCGAGGGTGTAGGGGAGGTCCTGAGGGTCACGGCGATGTGCGGGTCGCCGTCGGGGATGGTCGAAGTCGGTCGGTCCACGTGCGCAGGCGGGGGAGCTCGTCGGCGGCGAGGAGTCCGGCCTATCCAGGGCACAATTGACCAATCAAACAGGTTAGAGAGCTTTACCAGGGATCAAGGAAGGTGTGTGCGTGAGGAATTGAAGAACGGCTCACTGGATTGCTCGGTCTACGCGCGCAGGCAGGCGGCCAAAGTCCGGCGAGGACGATCTCGGTTCTCCGGTGAAGTTCTGCCAGGTCTGAGTGATGGGAAAGCTTCACAAGCTATTGACGAAGCTAACCGAGTGGCTGGCGCGGCTTGGAAGTAATTGGAGTGGGCTGGCCATGGTGGCCGAGGCTCGGGTGGCAATGGCGGGCGGAAGAGAGCTCGCCAGAGCTAAGGAGGTGCGTCTGGCCGATGAAGGTGAGCACGGGGTGAGGTGAGGCACGCTTGGGGAGGCTTTATAGGCGCGGGCAGGCATGGCCGAGAGCGAGGGCGCGCGGCGGACTTGACCGAACGCTGGGGCGAGCGCGCGCGGGGGTTGGGCGAACGTCGACGTGCCGACCAGGGTCGAACACGTGTGCGCGTTCATTCGGCCCAAGTTCTGGCGCGTGTGTTCATTCATCCGAGCCTGCTCTTGCCTTGGTCAGTGCACAAAACCTCTTCTCCTCCCTATAAGCTATCGATCTTGTGTGGGGGTCATAGGATTTTGCCTACTGGTTTTAAAGATTGGGAGCCCTAAAATCTGGTCTGTCTCCCTGCCCGAGCCCGAGGCAAATCCTGGGTTTTGTCGTGTCTAGGGCTCGCGTCCCAATGCCATCTTCTGGCATGTGACAGAGGGATTAGTTAGGCACAATTTTGCCAATGGGGTCATTAGGATTTGAGCTAGGGATCAAGGTGAACACGCTCGGTCTTTAGCTCAAGGGCTGAATTTCAGAATTCTGAATTTCAGAAATCCCCATTGAACCCTCACTTGAGAAGCCTATTTTAGAGTTTTTATTAAACTATTTTGGACAAGCTTTCATAATCTTTATTGTTGCTTATTTAGTATACTTTAATGTTTATATTTGGCCTACGCCTTGATTTTATATTTTTCATAGTCTTTTGCCCCTTTTCTTCAATTCTACTTAAAGAGCTCAATTAGGGTTGGTATTAGGGTTTCAACATTTTTCTCTTTTTTAAAAAAAAACTTATTTGTTTGCAACATGATTCTTTAGATATACACTTAGTAGATGTTTTCTTCTCAAGTTAATTTGATGCTTCATGCTTAATTTGGCTCACATGAAATGTTAATTCTTGGGTTGGCACTGAGAGAAACCCTAGGTGACACTGGGGTGTCACAAGCGTCACAAGAAAATCGTCACTGGTGATCAAATTCTTACTAGTGCATGATTAAGGAGAATTTCTTAAGATGGAAAAGACTCACTTTAAACCTTTGTTATTAATTTTTGATGTTCATTCCTCTATTTGGTTCACATGTGATAATGGTTTTAAGTTAGCTTTAAGAAGAAACCCTAGGTGACACTGGGGTGTCACAAAGCTGTCATCCTAGGACTCCGCAAATTACGAGCACTTGGTGTCACTACATGCATAATCAGGACAGATTCCAAAGTAGTCGCCGGCCAGGTCAAGAAGGAATACTCAGCGAAAGACCCTGCACTCATGCAGTATCTTATAGTCGTCCGCTGTCTCGAGAGACAATTCAAGGGTTTCACCCTACAACATATCAACAGTGCCAAGAACGAAGAGGCCAACGCCTTGGCTAAAGCAGCGCCCAAGGGCGAGGTCTTGCCCTCCGACGTGTTCTACCACATCATCGGCACACTAGGTGTCCGCAACCCAGAAGGTTTACAAATAACTCAGGACACCGAAGGCCACCGCATCGTCAACCTCATCATGGTCGAAGATTGGCGGGCCCCAATAACTCTGTATGTGCAAGTCCACTACCATCCAAGTGATCGCAATGAGGCCAAACGAATAAAGCACAGAAGTCGGGACTTCACATTAGTCGAGGGCCAGTTATACAATAAGGGGATCAGCCAGCCCATGCTGAAGTGCATAACTGAAACCGAAGGCATACAAATCCTCCACGAAGTCCACAACGGAACTCGTGGCTCCCACTCAGGAACTAGGGCCCTCGCTGCCAAGGTGATTCGTTAGGGAATTTACTGGTCCGCAATAATTTGTATTGCCAATCGATTCACGAGGTCATGCGAAGCCTGCCAAAAGTTCTCTCCTCGCTGAGGCAGCCCTTCGCAATTCACCAAGCTCATCGCCCATACATGGCCACTTCAACGCTGGGGGCTGGACATCGTTGGACCACTGCCTACGGCTCAAGGGAACCTCAAATTCACCTTCGTCGCTGTCGAATATTTCACAAAGTGGATCGAGGCTAGAGCAGAATCCACAATAACATTGAAGACCGCTCAAAAATTCTTCTGGCAAAACATTGTCTATCGCTTCAGAGTCCCGTCCGAACTCACAGTCGACAATGACAAACAGTTCGACAGCCAAGACTTCAGAGATTTCTGCCTTTCCATCGGCACCAAGCCTGTCTTCGCCTTGGTGTACCACCCACAATCCAACGACGTTGTTGAGCGCGCCAATGGCAAGATTTTTATTGCCATCAAGAAAAGGCTTCTCGACGACAAAAAGGGCAAATGGGAAGGTCCATTCATCGTCAAGACGAAGGCATCCCCCAGTGCTTACAGGCTGGCAACATCATCCGGTGAAGACTTAGAGCATTCCTGGAACATCGATAATCTCTAGAAATTTTTTGTTTAAGTCTCAGGGCCTACGCGCCTATGTAATTCTGCAAACAATGTTGCTTAGGCCCGTGCTCTTTTCCTCCTGGGGGTGAGGTTTTTAACGAGGCGGAGTCATATAATATAATAGTGAACAGCCCCGCAAAAAAATCCAAGTATCACCATGTCGAAAAAGACCGCTTCGACGGTCTTCGGCATTCGACCGATTCGAAGTCACCGCGACAAGTAGCGTAGACTACCCTCTTGTGCGACAAACTCCACGCAAAAGTCGCCTAAGGGTGCAGTCGGATTAGCACAACAAGAGCATAATACGAAGTCTTTTACTAAAAGACATTCCGCGCAAAAAGTCACCTAAGGGTGCAGCCGGATTAGCACAACAAGTGCATAATACGAAGCCTTTTACTAAAAGACACTCCGTGCAAAAGTCGCCTAAGGGTGCTGCCGGACAAGCACAAGAAGTGCACGACACGGAGTCTTCCCCACAAAGGCAACTTCGTGCAAAAGTCGCCTAAGGGTGCAGCCGGACAAGCACAACAAGTGCACGACACGAAGTCTTCCCCACAAAGGAAACTCCATGCAAAAGTCGCCTAAGGGTGTAGTCGGACAATGACAACAAGAGCGCAATACGAAGTCTTTACTAATAGACAACTCCGTACAAATTATAGGAAAGGGCCACCAACCCCACTGTACAAATAAAAACCTCACACCAGTAAGCGAAGGGTCACATTGCAATTCAAGTCAAATTACATACACACAGCGAAGGCCCACCGCACAAATAAATACAATTGAGCTGAGGATAGCGTCTCCACTTACTAGCGAGGGCACCACACACTACATCGGTTCAGCCTTCGGGATAATGCCCGCCTCCCGATAATTAAACAACATCATCCTCAATTCCTCACCCTCAAACAGATTCCGCAGATCCCCCTCACCAATACTCGTCCCAAACAACGAGGATAGCAAATCGTGTTGGCCACCCTGATCTACCCGAAGACGGGTTCGCTCCAACCCCATCCGACGGCGCCTACCACTTCGCGACACCTCGCCAACGCTGTTTCGCCACCACTTTTCGTCGTCGGCGTTCGGACCTCGCGCCGACCGGGGGATTAAACGATTCGCCCAACTCCAGTCGCGGCGAAGACTCCACCGCGGCCACATCTAACGCGACAAAATAATCCAAATCTTCATCCGAAGACTCTTCACTCCAAGTAAACGGGCTCTCGAACTCACCATCAGACGAAAAAGACCCAGATTCAGAACCAGACAAACTATCATTAGCAAGCACTGCGTTCGCGGCCGCCACAAAATTAGTACCATCAGTAGGTGTTGCTTGCGCAAGCCTAGGCGTCGGAACCTGCGCAGCAACCGATTTTCAGTATCACAAAAATAAAACCCTACATCCAACGCCCCTAACTCTATTCCGCCACCTGCGAAGGGCCGACCGACGCATCAGGGTCTTCGGCAGCTGGTGCGGCCGCCACCAAAGTGTCTTCAGGCAGCATGGCGACCACCGCAGGGTCATCTTCGCTAGCACCAGTTGGCGGCGCCGGCTGCTCAGTCCCCGCCCTAGCACCCTCCGCCAGAGGCATCGTGCTCCCTAATTCTCCCTAGTCTTCAATCTCCTCATCATTCCCCATCTACAAAAACATAACCAAACATAAGCACCTATTCTTTACAACAAATACACTAAAGTAAAATAACAATCCGTACCTACTCCATCGCCTGGTCAGACCTTTCCCGGACAGTATCACGGCCGTGAGGGCCCCACATCCTATCATAAAGTGCCCCAGCGCACTGCTTTAGCACCGCGTCTTCCACTTGGAAGATTTCACGTTGGAAGTATTCGTTGGATCGATCAAAGACTTCGAAGTGCCTACATCCCTCACGGGACAAGGCATTCGCAGCTCCCTCACAGGTGATGAGTGAAGCAAAGGACATGAGACCCGCCACGATCGTCGGTAGGACCTCCAGTTCCTCCTGCAACCATCCAAGAAAGCAGAGGCCCACCTCCTTACCAGACGCATCAAAGGGGGCCGTACGAGCACCAAGCTGTCGGTACGCGTCCACGAGCAACGCACGCGCCTGTTTGACCCCTGTGTGGGTAGAGGCCTCTGCCTTGTCCAGAAAGCCGCGCAGGCTCCTATGGCTCGCCTCCGCCTCTGCAGCACGTTGGAGGGCGAGGCTAGCCTCGGCGCACGCAAGCTTGGCATCAGCGCACGCAGCCCGCGCCTCCATGCAGGCTTTGTCAGCATCCTCCTTTTCAGCTGCCACCAGGCAGCCGAGCTCCTCTTTTTTGGCCTCCGTAGCCGACAACTTGTCCATCAAGTTGCGGCTCTTGCTTTCCGCGGCTGACTTGTCCCGCATAGCCTCAGTGAGCTGCGTCCGGAAGCGCTCATTCCTCCCTTCGAGTTGCCACCTTTCGACAGCGAACTCTGAGGTCAGGGCCCCCGACGCAATCCGTTCGGTGAAGGCAGCCGCCTGGCATCAACCACCGTCAAATTCAAAGTCATACAAAAAGAACACACTGCTGAAGACAACTAACATGCTTCAGCTACTGCGCAACTGAGCCTACCACGTCCTTAGAGGCGGCGGCCGAAGCGATCTCGCCACTGGCACAAAATTGGGCCCACGGGTCCTGCGTAGACCCCGTCACACCAATCGCCACGACGACCGACCTAGCCGCCACCGGCGTTCAAAAACCCCGCGGGATCACTTCGAGCGAGGGCAGCGTATCCGCCATCTAGCGATGTCTTCAGCACCAAATGACCTAAATCGAACTGGTCCCTCAGAGGGCAAATGTTGGGGCGAAGGCAAACACACTACCCTTCGCTTGATGCCCTCGTCGCCTCACCGCTTCGACGAAGACTACATCCACAGAGCACGCCCGAGCGAGCTGAATGCGTCGATTGGATGAAGACCGGCGCGGTCCCCCTTCATCGTCGATGTTGCAAGACGAAGGCTCTGTTGAAGTCTACGAGTCTCACGTTGTCACCGCGCTAGTAGGCCCATGCGAGATTTGGCCCATTGTAACAGGCCCCGCGTGGAGTTTGTATTATAGGTCGTGTTTGTAATAGCCTTTACTGTAATGACTTATTGTAACCTCCCCTCGTGGGAATATTCTGGGGATAAACTCGGTAATCGAGGGGCACAAACGTCTTTGGCAAGGGACGGGTCATCACTCGAGTGCCTATAAATACCCCCCTACTTTGCCCTCACAGAGGCAGATTAACAAAGCTATTGCCATCCCACAACGAACTTTGCCAGTACTCTTTCCACTTTCTCGTTCGATCTACTTTTCCAGGAGAGCAAGTTCCAACAGTCCTCAACACCGGTGCACGCCGCTGTCCGTCCACACCTCCAACTCTATTGCCGGTGGCAGCAGCCATCGTTAATTGCCAATGGCAGCAGCCATGGTAGTGTCTGGCCGCTGTTGATGCTCCCTGGCCGATCTTTGGTGCTCACCTCTGCTCACACATGGCACAGTAGGTCGCCCAGATTCCAACTTCACCGTCGTCCTCCATCTCCTCACCATCACACCAACCGTCCCTGCTTCCTCCTCGCCTCAGCTCACTCTCTCACCGCCCCTCAGTTCGTTCGGTGGCCAGATTCCTTCACCATGCGTGCTGGGTCTCTGGTTCTTTGCATCGCTGAGCCCCTTGTGGTCGGTGCTCCGGGCTCCATCCGTGGTAGTTGTTTGAGCTCCTTCCCCAGCTGCATCTGTGGTCATCGAGCACTCGAGCTGCATTGGGCTCGCCTCACCCGGCTGTCATCTCCAACCTTCGCCTCGACGCAGTCATTCCTTGTACTCAACACGGAGGTTCGCCGTTGGTCCCTGCTACAACATTGGCATGCCGTGGCCTGGTCGAGTTTTCCTCAGCGTCGCGCTAGCCATGCAAATCTCACTGTCGCTCTCGGACCTCGCCATCGTCCCACTCACTCTTGTCACCGTGAAGACTATTCAGCACCGCTTGCTCTCGATGGTCTATTGGTCTGCATGTGTGGTGGTTTGGTGAAGAGTGGAGTTTGATAGAAGCAGAAAATGAAGTTCGTGTGAGGCTCGCCTAGTGCTCGACGAAACGCCTCACCCATGAAAGCATCATCGTTTTCGGGAAATTTCACATTGATTGGTTATAATGTGCTAGCTCGCTACTCATGTTAATTAATCTAATGGATCGGATGATATAATATTTGTAATGATTCTCTTGTATGTCGTGTAGGCCATGTAGGCGTGATAAGTGATGATATTAAGTACTTGTGAAATGCTTGGTTCATGTAGTAATATGATAGAGTCCAATATTGTTAAATCGATGCCTCGTGTGATGTGTCCACTATACTACTTCCTTGATGCTTGCGCAAAATCTTGTTGATTAAGAAATTAATTAACTTGTTCTCATCCTTATCCTGATTATTTGGTGTCTAAAGTTAGTAAGTCGAGATATTGTAATTAGTTGGTAGGATATGCAAGTGAGTCTGGAAAAGTAGTTTAGACAATTAACTAAATTGCTTCTATCCATCCTATGAATGTTTTGGTGGTAGGCGTTTTCTGTATTGCTCGTGTCAGATGATGTTTGTTTGATAAAGTCGATGCTCTGCTTTAGTGATCGTTATATTATAACTAGTGATCAGTTAGATGTCTTGAATAAGATGGTGATTGTTGTTCTGAGTGTCTAAACATAAGTAATATAAATAAGCTGGTTACAACTGAAACTTGAAAACTTCATAGTGGATAGAGCACGTAAATACTTTAGATATTTAAATTATTGATTCTATAAGTTTTCTACAACACTTTTCTATTTAATAATATTTTACCAGCTAGATCAAATAGCATGATGCTTTAATTAGTTGGTGTGCGATGCGTAGTAATATGAGAAAATAGTTTAGCATTTCCTTGATGTTTTATTCGGTTAGTGTATAATGCGGGTTAACCCAAAAAAGGAGCTAGTTGTCACACCCGGATTTCAGGGGCACCAAGACCCGGGCGCGAACATAATCACCAGGTGTGCTAGGACCAAGTCTCACACATATGATGAATCATGGCACAGGATCGAATGTCACATCTTTACTACATAACAGGAGTTCTATAAAAAATAGATAAATAATTACATTATAAGGAGACAACGGTCCAGCAACCCAAAGTTGACTGGGAGACGACGGCCTAGACCTGTCACGAACTCATCACAGCATCCTCCATGCGCCTCATCCTGCGGTACCTGTTCTTGACCTGTGGGGGGTGTGAGACAGCAAGAGTGAGCTCACATACGTTCATCGCTCAACAAGTTGTGGGGAATAATGTGCATGAACTCGCCAAAGGTGGGAGCTCACGTGAAGTGTAAGGCTTATCAAAGAGGATGGTTAGAGCTGAGCATTGCTTTTAAAGTTGGTCAAAATTTTATTAGCAATTACTAAGTATAAGTAAATACCAACCCAATTAAGTAGTAGAACAAAAGTAACATCATCACCTGTGATGCAATGCATATGACAAATTGAATTTAGTTCCATAAATTAATCATCAGAGAGTCCTGAGCTGCTCATGACCGCGAGCTCGGCTAGTATACCAGTTTTACACTCTGCAGAGGTGGTACCCTTTACCCACAAGTCATGTTACCCATCTGCCAAGGGATCGCGACTTCCCATACACCTCTACCGAGGAGGCGAGGCAGGGTAACACTACGAGGCCTTTACAAAGTTCCACTAGCTTCAGAAAACCCGCTACAGTTTATAGGAAGCTCCAATGCAGGGTTCTTGCCTGACCGCCATCGCAGCAAAATCAAGCAAGGACCTCCCTACACTGACCACTCCCCTACTGCCCTTGCCCCTTTCGGGTAAGGTAGTCCTCCACTAGCTTTCCTAATTAATCAGCCAAGGGCGTCCATAAACCCTTGTGGTGGCACATGTTTCTCAAGTTAAGCTCTATGTTCCAATTAACATTAATGATCTTGACATGAACAGTAAATAACAACGGATAACAAAAGTATAATCATGAATAATGTGTATCTCAATGCCCAAAACCACATATAGCACTAGCAAGTACTACCCAAAAAGTTCAGTGGTAAACAAGGCATAAATGTAGACAAACTAGGTAACCTATTAGGTCCCATCAAAATTAACCTATGCAGATCATTATGATTAATTAGAACATGAGTGGGTAAAAGAAGTGATCAAGGGCACAACTTGCCTGGGACTTGAGATTCCAGGTACCAACTTGCTCTTCAGATGACGTGTCCTCACGCTAGTCGTAGCATCACAAACAAACAGTGTATAGGCAAGATTAACATTACACCAAACATAAGGATAAACTGTATAATTATGATCTACGCGTTGCTACAAGATCGTAGAAACAAGAACCACTAAATTCGGAGCTACGGATTGTGAGTTATGAATTTCCAAAGATTTTATGTATTTGATATGTAATTATTTGGGAGATCAATTTTATTATTGTTTTCATGTCGAAATAGAGACATTAGATGATAAACAATAATATAATAAAATTATAGGAATTGGAATGGACTAAAAAGGACTTCATATGAATTTTATATGAATTACACAAATTCTAGCATTTATTTTCTCATTAAAATCATTTTCTAATCACTTTTTTCTGGATTTTATAATTCCCTGGACTGGGCGCACTATTTACAGATAAGGCAGGGGCCATAGCGCAATTAAACCCTAGACTCAGAACATTATTCACAGGACTGCGGGTTAGTTTTGCAGAACTGCGAGGGCTCTTTTGCATATCGCATCCGCGAAGGGGGTATCGCGATCACAGGGCCGTCAGATCTGAGATCAAGGGTTTGGATTAGATCCACGATTTAAATGAAACGGTATACAACAGGATCCGTCCGATCCACTATTAACGGCTACAATCTGCGGTATCCAGAGATCCGTCCAGATCCGGTCGATAGCAGATCAACGGTTCGGATATAAAGTACCGACTATCAACTTAGATCCATCCGATCCGAGATGGACGGCATAGATCTACCTACTGAAACGCTGCACAGATTTAATCTAAGCCGCATGCGCGAAATCAAACGGCCATGCGCACAGCACACAGTCATTCATCTGGAGCCGTTGATCATGAGATTAACGGCCCGACGTCTTTCCTTCCTCACGCAGCTACCAGGCGGCGGCGCCACCAGCCATTACGGCGAGGCCTTGCCGGAGAGTCGTTACTCCGACGATCCAGAGCCCCGATCCCTACCCTGCAAGGTTCTACACGTAGCCGACATAAAAGCGAGTGACCTGACAGCGTTCTCACCGTGCAGATTGCAGTCGAGCTCCCTGGTGTCGTCGTTGGGGCGGATTCGCGGCTGAGCGGAACGATGGCGAGGGATTGTTGGCGCTGCCATGTCTTCGGCGAGGAATTCTGCCCGACCAGAGCGCCAATTCGCACCAGGACGGCCCCAACCGTGGCGGCAATGTTTTTATCTTATGCGGCTCCATCAATGGCTACGGGAGCGCTGGTTCTTATATGCCCAAGAGCCCCGACCGAGTTATGGACTCCGATGAAGTTCGCCCGGAGATCCCGCGAGACCGGTTGGATATGCCCAAGGGAAAGGGCAAGGCGTCCGCACTAATCCCGCGTTGAACGCATGCGCTCCCGAGATCTCCTCGGTTTGTTGCAGTGGAGACCAGGTCGACGAAGGAGGCGGGTCTGCCAACACGGTCCCACACGACGGTGAAACAACAGTCGCGGCCGAGCAGGGGAAGGAAACAGCGGTTGGTGGGCTGGCTGCGTGGAGTTTGTAGATGGGCCGAGCAGAGAAGAAACGACCCAGGCGCATGGTGATCCTTTTCTTTTCTTTTTTTTTTCTATTTTCTTATTTCCTTTCTATTTATTCAAATTCTATTATTCGAATTTCATACTTGATTTGCAGATTGTTCACTAATTATATTGCATAATTAAAAGTAATAATTTTGGGTATATATTTATATATATTTTTTGTTTCATTTTATATCCTTTCCCCTTTTCTTTTCTCTCCTTTTTCCCACTTCTATTTTCAAACCCTAATCTCCTTTTGGGTTCCAATTAAATTTTCTTATTGGTATATTTTGATTAATAGTGTTGTTATTATTATTATATGCACAACAAACAAATCTCCAATATGATGCACAAGTGGTTTAGTTCACATTAGTCATTTAACCCCTTTAAACGTGGTTGTTTACATGCTTAGTTACATTGAAACAAACCAAATAAGAGAATTATCTTCATTACCCTGGTTTACAAATTTGGGTATTACAAATCCTACCCCCCTTAAAAATAATCTCGTCCTCGAGATTTGTAAGAAAAGGGATATAGAAATAACGGTTTGTAATTTATGTTTCAGTTTCTAAGTGGTTTTAATACCAAAAGATTTTATTTTGTTCAAGTTTGTAACACAAATTAGCAGGTGATTATGAAAGCATGGGTATATATGTATATCTACTTTATTATGTAGGATAGAAGATATCTTCAAAGCATAGATAGGTTTGGGGTAAGAAAGAATGGGGTAAGAAAAGACTCCATCCAAGATTGTGGCTCTTGATTCCTTTGAAGATCAGGCTTGAACCTTATCCTTTCTTGATTCGATGAGGTCGATCATATTCGATCTTCATTCTTGAAGTTGTTATCTGAATTAGGGACATGTAGTTAAGATAAAGTAGTAAGTGGAGCAGCTAGTTTAGTAGGTGGCTATGAGTTAAATGAGATTAGTTAGAATATGGTTTGGTTGTTTTGTTTCTGAATGGTTTGGATCGGTTACGTAACCTATTATGTAGGTCAAGTTGTTGGGTATGGCCGAGTTGATCTAAGTCACCAATTTAGGCTTAGGTGAATTAGGAGTATGATCTTATCCTTTGTACCAGTATTGAGTAGCTCACACTAAATTAGATCATAATAGATTAGATAAAATCTAGATTAGATTGGTATGACTAGCTTGACTAGATAAGATCTGATTAATTTGCATTAGATCATGGTTGTTAAACTAGGGTGGATAAGTATGCTTATTAGGATAAGATGGATCCATGAGTGTAGGATATAATCTTTTAAGATGAGATGGATATTGTTAGGCTAGATACTTTAATGAGGGATAATTTAGTTTATCTAGTTATTTTTATAAGCATTTTTTTCCTATATGTATATGCAGATGTTATTGTGGACATTACTCCACAACTAATCACACCCAATCAAAGATCCAAATCAGACAAGTATCATAAGAACAAACATTCAAGTTCATAGAGATAAAAAATATTTTTGTTTTTGTTCCTAAGATTAGGTCTCCTATTCCTAAAAGTCACTTTAGGCACAGGATTTCAAAGTGTGAAATCCACATTTGTCTTTAGAGAGAGTAGGTAAGAATAATCAGAGTAAAGCGGAAATAGATGAGAAAAGATTAAGATAAGTTTAGAAAAGGATCAGAGTAGCAAAGGTAAGTAGATAATGGTTGTCCAGTTCTATCTAGGTTTCGTCCTACAGTCAACATTCCTCTGATACCACTTCTGTCACACCCGGATTTCAGGGGCACCAAGACCCGGGCGCGAACATAATCACCAGGTGTGCTAGGACCAAGTCTCACACATATGATGAATCATGGCACAGGATCGAATGTCACATCTTTACTACATAACAGGAGTTCTATAAAAAATAGATAAATAATTACATTATAAGGAGACAACGGTCCAGCAACCCAAAGTTGACTGGGAGACGACGGCCTAGACCTGTCACGAACTCATCACAGCATCCTCCATGCGCCTCATCCTGCGGTACCTGTTCTTGACCTGTGGGGGGTGTGAGACAGCAAGAGTGAGCTCACATACGTTCATCGCTCAACAAGTTGTGGGGAATAATGTGCATGAACTCGCCAAAGGTGGGAGCTCACGTGAAGTGTAAGGCTTATCAAAGAGGATGGTTAGAGCTGAGCATTGCTTTTAAAGTTGGTCAAAATTTTATTAGCAATTACTAAGTATAAGTAAATACCAACCCAATTAAGTAGTAGAACAAAAGTAACATCATCACCTGCGATGCAATGCATATGACAAATTGAATTTAGTTCCATAAATTAATCATCAGAGAGTCCTGAGCTGCTCATGACCGCGAGCTCGGCTAGTATACCAGTTTTACACTCTGCAGAGGTGGTACCCTTTACCCACAAGTCATGTTACCCATCTGCCAAGGGATCGCGACTTCCCATACACCTCTACCGAGGAGGCGAGGCAGGGTAACACTACGAGGCCTTTACAAAGTTCCACTAGCTTCAGAAAACCCGCTACAGTTTATAGGAAGCTCCAATGCAGGGTTCTTGCCTGACCGCCATCGCAGCAAAATCAAGCAAGGACCTCCCTACACTGACCACTCCCCTACTGCCCTTGCCCCTTTCGGGTAAGGTAGTCCTCCACTAGCTTTCCTAATTAATCAGCCAAGGGCGTCCATAAACCCTTGTGGTGGCACGTGTTTCTCAAGTTATGCTCTATGTTCCAATTAACATTAATGATCTTGACATGAACAGTAAATAACAACGGATAACAAAAGTATAATCATGAATAATGTGTATCTCAATGCCCAAAACCACATATAGCACTAGCAAGTACTACCCAAAAAGTTCAGTGGTAAACAAGGCATAAAGGTAGACAAACTAGGTAACCTATTAGGTCCCATCAAAATTAACCTATGCAGATCATTATGATTAATTAGAACATGAGTGGGTAAAAGAAGTGATCAAGGGCACAACTTGCCTGGGACTTGAGATTCCAGGTACCAACTTGCTCTTCAGATGACGTGTCCTCACGCTAGTCGTAGCATCACAAACAAACAGTGTATAGGCAAGATTAACATTACACCAAACATAAGGATAAACTGTATAATTATGATCTACGCGTTGCTACAAGATCTTAGAAACAAGAACCACTAAATTCGGAGCTACGGATTGTGAGTTATGAATTTCCGAAGATTTTATGTATTTGATATGTAATTATTTGGGAGATCAATTTTATTATTGTTTTCATGTCGAAACAGAGACATTAGATGATAAACAATAATATAATAAAATTATAGGAATTGGAATGGACTAAAAAGGACTTCATATGAATTTTATATGAATTACACAAATTCTAGCATTTATTTTCTCATTAAAATCATTTTCTAATTACTTTTTTCTGGATTTTATAATTCCCTGGAATGGGCGCACTATTTACAGATAAGGCAGGGGCCATAGCGCAATTAAACCCTAGACTCAGAACATTATTCACAGGACTGCGAGTTAGTTTTGCAGAACTGCGAGGGCTCTTTTGCATATCGCATCCGCGAAGGGGGTATCGCGATCACAGGGCCGTCAGATCTGAGATCAAGGGTTTGGATTAGATCCACGATTTAAATGAAACGGTATACAACAGGATCCGTCCGATCCACTATTAACGGCTACAATCTGCGGTATCCAGAGATCCGTCCAGATCCGGTCGATAGCAGATCAACGGTTCGGATATAAAGTACCGACTATCAACTCAGATCCATCCGATCCGAGATGGACGGCACAGATCTACCTACTGAAACGCTGCACAGATTTAATCTAAGCCGCATGCGCGAAATCAAACGGCCATGCGCACAGCACACAGTCATTCATCTGGAGCCGTTGATCATGAGATTAACGGCCCGACGTCTTTCCTTCCTCACGCAGCTACCAGGCAGCGGCGCCGCCAGCCATTACGGCGAGGCCTCGCCGGAGAGTCGTTACTCCGACGATCCAGAGCCCCGATCCCTAGCCCGCAAGGTTCTACACGTAGCCGACATAAAAGCGAGTGACCTGACAGCGTTCTCACCGTGCAGATTGCAGTCGAGCTCCCTGGTGTCGTCGTTGGGGCGGATTCGCGGCTGAGCGGAACGACGGCGAGGGATTGTTGGCTCGGCCATGTCTTCGGCGAGGAATTCTGCCCGACCAGAGCGCCAATTCGCACCAGGACGGCCCCAACCGTGGCGGCAGTGTTTTTATCTTATGCGGCTCCATCAATGGCTACGGGAGCGCTGGTTCTTATATGCCCAAGAGCCCCGACCGAGTTATGGACTCCGATGAAGTTCGCCCGGAGATCCCGCGAGACCGGTTGGATATGCCCAAGGGAAAGGGCAAGGCGTCCGCACTAATCCCGCGTTGAACGCATGCGCTCCCGAGATCTCCTCGGTTTGTTGCGGTGGAGACCAGGTCAACGAAGGAGGCGGGTCTGCCAACACGGTCCCACACGGCGGTGAAACAACAGTCGCGGCCGAGCAGGGGAAGGAAACAGCGGTTGGTGGGCTGGCTGCGTGGAGTTTGGAGATGGGCCGAGAAGAGAAGAAACGGCCCAGGCGCATGGTGATCCTTTTCTTTTCTTTTTTTTTCTATTTTACTTATTTCCTTTCTATTTATTCAAATTCTATTATTCGAATTTCATACTTGATTTGCAGATTGTTCACTAATTATATTGCATAATTAAAAGTAATAATTTTGGGTATATATTTATATATTTTTTTGTTTCATTTTATACCCTTTCCCCTTTTCTTTTCTCTCCTTTTTCCCACTTCTATTTTCAAACCCTAATCTCCTTTTGGGTTCCAATTAAATTTTCTTATTGGTATATTTTGATTAATAGTGTTGTTATTATTATTATATGCACAACAAACAAATCTCCAATATGATGCACAAGTGGTTTAGTTCACATTAGTCATTTAACCCCTTTAAACGTGGTTGTTTACATGCTTAGTTACATTGAAACAAAGCAAATAAGAGAATTATCTTCATTACCCTGGTTTACAAATTTGGGTATTACACTAGTTAGGTTGCTTCTATTCACATTATGAATTTAGGTGTCCAAAAGGGCTAAGCCTATGTTTCGTTAGTCTATTGATGACTACCAAGCTTAGGCGTTTATAGGTCGTGTCTAAGGTTATTGTTTTCTTGAGGTTTGAGCTAGCCCGGTTAAACCGAATGAACGTGATTATTGTGCTAGTGATTCATAGGTATATAGGGTTTACTTATGAAAGTTGTGATGCCTTGCGGTTAAATATTTAATCCTCCTCGGTATAGCAGTAATTAGTCGTGTGCTATTCCTGTTTATATTCATTCATAGGCATTATGCATCTCATTAGGTACGCTAGTTGGTCACGTGGAGTGGATGGCAAGAGTCGAGTGACCTCAAGATGATGCAAAGAGTGGACATCTCCGCAAGACAATGTCGTCAGTCGGGCTAACCTAAAGATGGATAAATCAAGCAAGTGCTTGGCTAAGAGATGATCGGCAAGCAAGTCTCGTCTAATAAACACTAACCTAGTGTTGGTTTCCAGGCAAGCCCAGGTGCATTATCCCTTTCCTTGTTGTTCTAAAATCTTTATCACCTTATATGATGCATTAGGTAATAGGAGTTGTGTGCTAAACAATTGATTCATTTCCTTCCTTGGAAAATTGATTACCATTCCTTGATACCTCTTTTATGAAAAATATTTTTATGATGCTTAGCCTTGCATAGAAAACAAAATGTTTTGTTTTGAAAAAAAGTGATGCTTCACATGGAATGGGTATTTTTACAAAGAAAAGACTTATGATGATGAATCCATCATGGCCATGATGGATTCAACATCTGAAAAGTGTACCTCTGTCAGGTACCAAACTTTGGGTTTTTAAATGATAAAGATGAGACTAGGCAGGTGACTTGCACGAGAAGGGAGTCTTGGTGTAGTGTCTCAGTCTGAATCATTTAAGGACCGAACCGATGTAGGCTTGAAGATTGAGGTCCTTCTAACTGGCCACATGACTCGTCATGGGCAAGCTTTGCCTCGGTCGAACCAATACCAGAAAGGCTACCACACAATGGGAGTGGAGAGATGGTGAGAGTAGCGTGTAGCCTCCATGGCAAGAGGCTGGACGATGGAGTATCTGTGCTCTCAATTGGCGTGAACCCATTCTAGTCTTGAGAAACATAGGTGCGAGTTGACATATGCAAGGGTTAAGTTCTACATATGTCATTAGGTTGGAGATCCCCAACTGGGTATTAATCGATTTGGATCGTCATTACTTCTTGGACATGAAGACTTGGTCACTGCCCTACACATAGCGACAAGTGAACAGAAGGGATGATAAAGGATGGCTAGTATAGGCCAAGTGCTTGATCTAAGAATAGAAAGAAATCTAGATGCAGGTAATTACTTAACCTGATAAGTAAAATGAATTTTTAAGGATCCACTCATAGTAAGCTTTATTGCAAAAGGAGTCTTTGAATCTTGACAAGCTTTACCTTGATTCCCAAAAGCCACCATATCCTTGAGAGTCTTTTTCCTTAGACGGGTAAGACTTGCGAAAGTACACTTCGTACTCAGGGTTTTCGAACCCATGTTGTTGCAGGTACTAGATTTGTGCTGATGTGGATGGTGCTAAGCGCCTGTGGGCACGGCCTTCTTATAGGTCTAAGTAGCTCTTCTATACTTCTTATTGAGGATGGTCACTTAAGCTAGCATGAATTTCAAACTTATGAAAATTATACATCATTCAAAGTGAAATACTTTGGATTTACTTTATAATCACTCTAATCTTGTACAAACTTTTTGTAATAAAGAAATTTCGCTGCAAATGTTGGTGTGTGATTTGTGTTTACTTAATCATGTGATCTTTGTGGTATGTGGTTTATCGAGGGTCCTTGTGTACATGAATAGTCATCTAAGGTCATTGCGACGGGGACAGGTGCATGTGGGCCCGATAACTTTGGAGGTTCTGCCACAGCTGGTATCGGAGCAGGATTAAGTATGATACGGTCACATACGTATTTACAAAACAAAGTTTTGGTTTTTGAAAACTATAGATTTGAAAAACTAAAATGCTAGCGACATCTTATGTTAAGCCCTAAATTAAGGACTATCAGGTGGCTTAGATCAAAACACTAATCCACAACCAGGGGGATAATGCATACATGTGTAATGTTATTTTTTCGGCCATTTAGTCTTGAATGGATCTACACTCAGGTAAGGTGAGATGTGAGAGCATGACCGAACAATCGTCGGTCTAGGGGAGAGGTATCAAATATACACAACTTCTATCTTCTTTTAGGACTTTGTCGGCAGCTTCGGTCAGCAGCGTGTCGACAGCTTCGTCTATAGCCTCATTAGCAATTTTAATCATATCGAGCGCCTCATTCACAGATGGATCAGTTTTAGGATCATATGGCTTTAGAGAGGGAAAAAGCTCATCTGCGTTAAAACACAAATATGTGTTAGTACTGAAGCTACAAAATTTACGAAGCTAAGCCATAAAGGATATACCTATAAGTCTGGCTCATTCAGCAGATTCTTTAACTCTTTTATCCTCTTCTAAGGCGTCATAGACTCTTTCTCATTTTTTCTAATGGCATCATCAGCTATTTCTCAGCCACCATTCAGCCATACCTCGGAATAAAACTTCCCACCTAGTGTAGTAGCTTCGGCCAAAGGGTTTCTAACATCATTGGCTGAGAAGGAAACACGTAGCGACAAGTGAACTGAAGAGATGATAAAAGATGGCTAGTATAGGCCAAGTGCTTGATCTAAGAATAAAAAGAAATCTAGATGCGGGTAATTACTTAACCTGATAAGTCAAATGAATTTTTAAGGATCCACTCATAGTAAGCTTTTTTGCAAAAAGAATCTTTGAATTTTGACAAGCTTTACCTTGATTCCCAAAAGCTAGCATATCCTTGAGAGTCTTTTTTCTTAGATGGATAACACTTGCGAAAGTACACTTTGTACTCATGGTTTTCGAACCCATGTTGAGGTACTAGATTTGTGCTGCTGTGGATGGTGCTAAGCGTCGGTGGGCACGACCTTCTTATTGGTCTAAGTAGTTCTTCTATACTTCTTGTTGGGGGCCTTCTTCCTCGCCGAAGGTCCTCCAAGTAAAAACACCTTCGGCAGGGTAATATGCAAGCAGACACAACACGAATGTATAAGTCGAAGCTACAATCCAGGGAGCTTCGGCATGACAACGCGCCTTGAAACGAAGGGCCGCACCGACTTAAAGAGTAAAAGACCATTTAGTCCATGATAACATGTGTTTTAGTTATGATTAGTTACCAAGGACACAAATGTAATTTCATCTGGGCTGCGACCCGTGCCTATAAATAGATGAACAGTACCCTCGTACTGTTCACGCTGGCTTGTATTCACTCACTCGTCATACTCGGATTCACACCTTCTGTCGAGCCGAAGGTATAAATGTAATTCAATATTGTCCATGTTTATTCATGATTATATAATAAAAATGTCTTAATGCTACCATATGATTATTCATGTTTTATATGTAAGTCATATGATCGTGCTTTCCATTGTATATTGAGATGATGAAGGTATGTCCTTCAAGACCTTCGTTTGAAGATCATTATATCCTAAGGGAAATAATGCTTCGAAGGACAAAGGTCTTTAATCATTAACATTTGTGTTGCCTTGTTCTTAATTCAAAGCATTTGAGAATAAGTCTCCAACATTGGCGCCCACCTCCGGTGAACTCACTTCCACTGTTGAGATGATGGCTTCGTTCAACAACCAAGCTGCAGCACCTTCGGTCATGAAGCTGGTGCTCCCAATCATGGGCGGTTCAAGTGCAGAGCCAGCCAACAAAAAGCAGAAGAAGGAAGCGCAGAGAAGAGTGCAGCATGTTGGGGTGCAAGGACCCTTCGTCAGGTCCAAGTGGTCCCACATCCCAATCACCTTCTCCCAGGAGGATCTTCAGCTTAAAAATTATCCCCACAACGACGCTATGGTTATATCTTGTGTTATCAAGGGATTTCTGGTCCACAATGTTCTCATTGACACAGGCAGTGCAGCCGACATCATATTTGCAAAAGCTTTTAGATAGATGCAAGAGCCAGAGGACAAGATTCATGATGCTACACACCCTCTTTGTGGCTTCGGAGGAAGACAGATTGTGGCACTTGGCAAAATCACAATGTCAGTTACCTTCGGTTATGTTCACAACACAAGAACTAAGCAAGTTGTTTTTGACATTGTCGACATGGAGTACCCGTACAACGCAATTATTGGATGAGGGACACTCAATGCCTTCGAAGCAATACTTCACCCAGCATACTTATGCATGAAGATACCTTTGGAACAAGGGCCCATTGCTGTCCATGAAAGTCAAGAAATTGCTAGAAGGGCTGAAGGGAGTTGGATAGATTCAAAGGCAATCCACAACATAGATGGAGCCGAAGCTTGTCAACAATATAAAAACAAAAGAGAGAAGGCTACTTCGGCAGATCAGCCGAAGCCTATGCTCCTATGTGGAGATATAGCAGATCAAAGGGTACTGCTGGGGTCTTAGCTATGTGATGAGCAGGAAAAAAACTCTGATAAGGTTTTTGTTCAACAACAAAGATGTCTTCGCTTGGACAACCAATGATCTTTGTGGTGTCAACAGAGATGTCATTGAGCATTCACTTAATGTGGATCCATCTTTCAGGCCAAGGAAGCAAAGACTTCGGAAGATGTCTGATGATAAAGCTGAAGGTGATCGGAACGAAGTAAAGAGACTTCTCAGTGCTGGTGTTATCAGAGAAGTAACATATCCAGAATGGCTAGCGAACACTGTTATGGTGAAGAAGGCTAATGGCAAATGGAGAATGTGTATTGACTTCACAGATTCGGAGCTCATGAGTTTATTGGACGAGTTCCCATTACCAAGAATAGACTCTCTCGTAGATGCAGCAGCTTCTTCGGAGCTCATGAGTTTATTGGACTGCTACTCAAGCTATCCTCAAATTCGGATGAAGAAGGAAGATGATCCAAAGACTAGTTTCATAACTCTCAGTGGTACTTATTGTTACATTAGGATGCCTGAGGGGCTTAAGAATGCTGGAGGAAGCTTCAGCAGAATGACATCCAAGGTCCTTCATTCTCAAATAGGCCGGAATGTGCTGACTTATGTTGATGACATTATAGTAAAAAGCATGAAGCAAGAGAATCACATTGCTGACTTACAAGAAACATTTGCCAATTTCAGGCAAGCTGGTCTCAAATTAAATCCAGAAAAGTGTGTTTTTGGAGTAAAGAAGGGCAAGTTCCTTGGCTGTCTGGTATCAACGAAGGGAATTGAAGCTAACCCAAATAAGATTGAAGCTATCCTTTGGATGGAACCGCCAAATACAAAGAAGGGGCTCAATGGTTGGCAGGAAGGCTAGCATCGTTAAATAGATTTATATCCAGATCAGCAGAAAGAAATCTACCATTCTTTCAAATACTGAAGTCAGCCGAAGTTTTCAATGGGGTCCGGCTCAGCAAAGGGCTTTCGAAGAGTTAAAGCAATACTTGATAGACTTGACAACTCTAACTCCACCTTCGCAAGGGGCTCCATTACTCTTATATGTAGCAGCTTCTCACTCTACAGTCAGTGGAGCGCTTGTACAAGAGAAGCAAGATGGCCAAGTTAAAAAACAAGTACCAGTATATTTCGTCTCCGAAGTTCTAAGTTTATCAAAGAAAAATTATACAGAATTGGAGAAGGTGCTATATGCTGTGTTGATGGCCTCCAGGAAGCTTCGGCATTATTTTCAAGCATATCATATAATTGTTCCTTCGTCGCAACCTCTGAAGGACATAATGAGGAATAGAGAAGCTACTGGAAGGATCGGAAAATGGGCTGCCAAGCTCAATGATTTTTCTATTGATTATGTTCACCGATCCTCAATTCAGTCTCAGGCCTTAGCGGACTTCATTGGACGCCAGGGGTTCAGGAAGAAGAAGTAACAAAAGACGCCGAAGCCTGGACAGTCTTCTGTGATGGTTCTTGGGGAACCTTCGGCGCAGGAGCGGTCAATGTTCTAGTAGCGCCCTCTAAAGTCAGAACATGCTATGCAGCAAGGTTGGACTTTAGTTGTACAAATAACATTGCTGAATACGAAGCCCTTCTGTTGGGGCTTCGGAAGCTAAAGGCAATGGGAATAAGAAGGGCGATCCTTAAAACTGACTCCCAAGTTATCTCTGACCATGTAGACAAAAGCAGCAAGGCAAGGGATCCGAAGCTTGAAAAATATTTGGACACAGTCCGAAGGTTAGAGGCCTCTTTCGAAGGTTTTTCTGTAAAAAATATTCCAAGAGGGGAAATGAGCATGCAAATCTACTAGCCAAGTCAGCAGCACAGGGCTCCCTCTACCTTCGGAAGTATTCTTTGAGATAATAAAAGCACCTTCGATTGAACTTATGGAGAGAGCAGTACTCGCAATATCACCTGTACATAGTGAAGATTGGAGGACTGAAATCATATCTTTCCTCCAAGGTAACTGTCTTTCGGATGACGAAGTTTATAATAAAAAAATAGAAGCAAGTACAAGACCATACGTCATGATAGAAGGGGAGTTATACAAACATGGAGTTTGCTCTCCACTTCTGAAGTGTTTATCCAAAACCGAAGGTATAGAGCTAATGAAGGAAATACATGCAGGTTTGTGTGGATCTCACATTGGGTCTAGACCTTTGTTGGGAAAGGTTTTTAGACAAGGGTTTTATTGGCCAAAGGTAGCTTCTGATGCAGCAGATCTGGTTCAAAAGTGCGAAAATTGTCAAAAATGTGTAAGAGACCAGAAACAACCTTCGCCGCTAACTCAGTTAATACAACCAACCTGGCCATTGCAAAGATGGGGCCTAGATTTGTTGGGTCCACTCCCACCAGCACAAGGCAACTTGAAGTATGTTGTAGTGGCAGTAGAATATTTTTCCAAGTGGATTGAGGCGAAGCCCTTAGCTACAATAACTTCAGTCACGGTCCAAAAATTCTTCTGGCAAAATATTGTTTGTCGCTTCGGTGTGCCGAAGGCAATAACCATGGACAATGGTACACAATTTGATGCCGAAGCATTCAAAGATTTTTGTGACCGAATTGGTACGAAGATTCATTTTGCATCTGTTAGACATCCAGAATCAAATGGACTGGTAGAAAGAGCAAATGGTATTATAATAATAGAAATAATGAAGCTAATCTTCAACCAGCCCAGAGGAAATTGGCCAGACGAGCTGATTAAAGTAGTGTGGAGCCACAACACAACTGCGTCAAGGTCAACATGATTTACACCCTTCAAGCTCTTATTTGGTGACGAAGCAATAACTCCAGAAGAGGCAAAGGCAGGTTCAATAAGAATAACAGCTTCGGCAGAAGACGAAGCTGATTATCAAGTAACAAAAGATACTATAGAAGGGACCAGACTTTAGGCTATAGAGCCCATCAATAAATATCAGGTTGAAACAATAAAGTGGCGTGATAGAAAAGTTCGATTGAAAAACATCAAGCCAGGGCATCTGGTGCTTCGGAGAGTGGCCAACCCAGACACAGTGGGCAAGTTGCAACTGAAGTGGGAAGGTCCTTTTCTGGTAGTATCTTCGTCAAGACCTGGTTCTTATAGATTGAAGGATATGAAAGGCAACAACATACTCAGATCTTGGAATGCGGATGAGCTTCGGCGTTACTATGTGTAATTTGATGTAATCCTTTTTTATTTTTTTTCTATGGCACCCTTTTTCTTTCAAGAGGGGAGAAAGGTTTTTAATGGGGCCATAGCTTGTAATTTTTCATTCTTATTTAGCCCTACGAGGGCCAAATCCCCCAAAGATGTAATATGTAAAATCTGAGCATGCACCATCGAGTGCAAAAAGAAAAACAAGGAGAAGCTCAAAAGACGTCCACAAGGGGATGCAGAGCATGACGAAGCTGCAAAAAGTCATTCCTAAGGGAGCGCATCATAAGTTTTTTGCTCAAAAGTCATTCCTAAGGGAATGCAGAGCTAAAAGCATGATGAAGCTGCAAAAAGGTCGTTCCCAAGGGAGCACAGCGTAAGTTTTCTGCTCAAAAGTCGTTCCAAAGGGAATGCAGAGCCAAATACCACCGAAATATAAGGTGAAGAAGTTTAAAAGTCGGTTTTAAGGGGATGCATAACTTATATGCCACCGAAATAGAAGGTGAAGAAGCTCAAAAGTCGTTTCTAAGGGGATGCAGAGCTTAAAAGACTCAAAAGTCGTTCCTAAGGGGATGCAGAGTCTGGGTGTGGTTCGGGACATTCATTTGCATGTTACATTACATCATTCATTGCATTCATAAACATTCATGTAGACATTCATAGGATCATCATCATCATAACATGAAGCACAAACAGAAATACTTTAGCTTTGATAACAATGCTTCGATGAGCATGAAGAAGCAAGGATACACTTCGTTGTGTACGAAAAGAAGGGAAGGTGTTTTTCGCCTTCGGCTCAAAAGATACAAGTTTCGTCCATAGCAAAGCAATTTTTACATGGATGAAAAGGTAAAAATATATTACAAGGTATGGACAAATATACAAGTAATGTTCGATTCCCAATTACAATATCTTTAACAAAGATAATATAAATGTTTCTAAGCTTTATGCAGAAGCTTCACCAATCTTCGAAATGTGCTTTGGACTATTGACCTTCGGCATCGTCATCCTATACACAACAAAGCAGTATAAGGTAAGTAAGCAACATGTATAAGTATTGTACCGGCTTAAGCAAGCTTCGGGCCTCGTCACTAGCCAAATCTCGACCACCCTTCGCCAAAATATGTGTTATAAATCTGCTCCCTTTGCTCCGGGCTTTACTGGGGATGTCAACCAAATCTGATGGAGATAGGCTGAAGTTTGGCCTATTTACAATTTTTGCATAGGTATAGCCAGCCTTTAGAAATGCTGCAGCTGTGCCACGAGAAGCTAGCAGGGCACAGAAGTCATTGTGCCTGACTATTACTTCGTCAAGCGCCTACACTTCGCCTTCAATGTGTTCGAAGGTGCTCGATATTGTCACACCCGGTTTTGGAAGGTAAACCGAATGCGAACCATGTACGTGCCAGGATCAGAACTCACGTACACAGGGATTACATAATTGGACATCATCACACAATGCTTGAATTAATTAGCAGAAAGGTACTTAGTTACATCAAGATGTCTGAGACATCCACAGAGTCTATTACATAAACATAGTGTTTGACAATAACATCAAAGTGCGGAGTAACGAAACGTAGAATGTAAGCCAACACAGGCAGCTGATTGGGGGTTTGCCACTAAAGTAAACTAGAACTCGTCGTAGTCCTGGAACTCCTCAAAGTCATCCATGTTGCCAGCTTCACCTCCTGAGCACTGAAAATAGTGGGGACAACCTGAGGTGGGTGGTTTGTAAAGCAAGAGTGAGTACTCATCAACGTACTCAGCAAATGTCCCGTTTGGCTAAAGTGGACTAGCTGTATGTGGAGTTAAGGTTAAGCAGTTGCTTTTAGTTGGTCGAGTTTTATTACTGTAAGTAGAGCCAAATTTTAGTAATAACCCAGTTATTACTCAAAAGTACTCCCTCTAAGAGCAAATACCAGAGATCAGGATTATAATCATCATTGCTATTCACCATCATAAAAGTAACCAAAGTTCTTCTAATCGAAGAGGATCCCAAGGTTGCTCATAACCGTGAGCACGGCTGATATACCAGTTTCTAACACTCTGCAGAGGTTGCACACTTTACCCACAATCTGTGATTCCCATTCTGCCCGGGGTTTTAGCCTCCCCATTGATCACTACCAAGGTGACCTAGCAGGGTCTCACTACGTAGCCTTTACAAATATTTCCCAGAAGTCATAGCCGCCTGTTATGTTTCTCCATTTTGATAAACATAGTACATCTCCCTAGAGGAAGGGTGACTAACAAAATCAAATCAAAGAACCTCTGCAACCAGCCTCGGCAGAGCAAGTACTTGTGCCTGGACCCCATTGACAGCCCTACGGCGAAGCCAACTACTCCTCTGGTTCCTCGAATTAATCAGCTAAGGGCGTCCCATTCCACCCTCATGGTTGCACTGTTATCCAGGGTTGTCACTCCCCAAACAGGTCCTTACGGAGAGGTACTCAGGAAACAACCTGAGCCCCCTAAAGAATCATAAGGACCTCATCGGGATAACATCATCGTATCATAAAAGATCACATCATGTTCATTGATTAAGTTAAAGCAATAGCATAAGCTAACCATGATTAACCCAGAAAGGTAAACAAGGGTAAGGTAAATACAGACTAGTCAATTCTTAAGTTTCAATAATGTAATGCGGGACAGTGAATTATAATGTAAAGAAGGACATGATAGGTCTGAGAACACTTGCCTTCACCAGGTTGTTGCTCAGAGGGATCTTCGGCAACACACTCAGGAACCACGAGCTGCTCGTTGTCTAAGTAAAGCGAGCATACATTTAATACATTTGAAAGGTAAAAATGAACATCACACATGTACAAACATTTGAACACAACTCAAAAAGGCATAGAATCAAGTACAGGGGAATATATCAAGTTATGAAAATGGACTAATCCTAATTGGGGAACTGATTACTCTCTAAATGTTTGGAACATAGCTCGAAAAGGTTAAGTAGTGATTAAAACAAAGGAAAGCTAAAATTATAAGATGAACTACACTCATTTAGGAATTTGATTATCTTTTAAGTATTATCTATAATTACATTCCTAATTCTATTTATGTCATTAAGGCCTAAAGGTTAAGCCAAAAATAAATCCAAGTAATGCATAACACTAATCTCACAAGATTGAATATACTTTATTCCTAGGGTTCTCCTTTTATTTATTTTATTAAATAAATAAATCAACATATACTTTAATTCTATATCCAAGTGTAAAAATTAAAGTATACAGATTACAGTTGGTCATATTTTATTTGAACAGAGAATAATTTGGTGAACATTTTGCAATTTGAACCACTAAATTTGGAGTTCATATGAAAAAGATATGAAATAAACAAGTTTTCAAGTTTGAAATATGAAATTAGGGCTAAATCTGTGATTAAATAAAAGTCCTGGGGTCTAATTAAAACAAACCAGGGTCCTATGCGCTAAGACAGAGGACGACAGGTTGATTTCCAAAAACCAGCGGGGTTCTTAAGCAAAACAACCACGCGAAGGGGTATCGGGCTCCCTCAATCGTTGGATCAGAAACCGACGACTGAGATTAGATTGCGCAGGCGCGCGCGTGCGTGGCTGACAAGCGGGGCCAGGGCGTCAGCAGGTCAAGGCTGGCTGGCCGGCCGGGCCCAGAGGCAGAGGTGAGGGTGAGGGGGGAGAGGGGGCGGTCAGATCCCGATCGAAGGGCTAGGATTAGATCTACTCGGGTTGAGTCCGAACCACCAGATTTTGGATAGACGACCGAGATCTAACGGGCAGGGCTGGCTTAGGCGCGGTGGCGCCGCTCGGTCCCGCGGCGAGAGTTCACCGGAGATGAGCAGACCGGCCACGGCGGGGCGCTAGAGGCTCGGGGACTGACCTAGGCGCAATCAGGGAGGTCTGGCGAACCCGACCATGGCCTACATGCTGGCGTAGGAGCACCAGAGGGCGCAGACCACGGTGGAGCGGGCTAACAGCGGCACTGGTTTGCTCCGGCGAGCAATCGTGTGAGCTATAGAGCAAGGATAACCAAATTAAGGGCACGGGCAGGTTGCTCACCTCGAGCAGAAGCGCTGGCGTCGCGAAGCAGCAGCGGAGGCACAGAGGCTCGACGGGGCGACGGTGCGGACTCCGGCTGCGCAAGAAAACGCTCCGGTGAGCGTGGACCAGGTGTAGCAGGGAGGGAGAGGGCACACCGAAGGGTGTCCTGAGTAGCTGACGGCAAGGCGAAGCTCACCGTGGTACTGGACGGGGCACGACCGCAACGGCGGCCACGAAACAAATGGTAGGCGTCAGCGGGCGGTGGCGGAGCTCTCGATTCGTGTAGGCAGAGCGAGAGAGAGGGCGAGGGAGCTAGGCAGAGGGCGCAAATGAGAGAGGGGAGGTGGGCGAGCAGGGCGCGGGGGTCAAAAGGGGCGCGGGGGCTTTGATGTGGCCGGAGAGCGCGCGGTCGTGGGCGCGTCCACGGCGGGAGATCGTGGGCGAGTGGTTAGAGACGACTGACAGGTGGGGACGGCGGGACAGAGAGAGGGAGAGAGGGTGCGCGCGAGAGAACTAGCGCCGACAGGTCTGGCCCATGGGACAGAGAGAGAGGGAGGGAGGCACGCTCGGGTTTGCGCCGACAGGCGGGACCCGTCTGTCAGACGCAGGGGGCGCGCGTGGGGGCTGGGCTAAATGGGCCGGCTTGGTCTAAAATGGCTTTTTCTATTTTCCTAGATTTTCTATTTCCTTTTCTATTTATTTTCTCTAGGATTTTCAATTCAAATTCAAATCAAGTTTCAAATTCAAACCAAATCAACCATGTGCAACCATTCAAAAAATATTTGGGGTTCAACATAATGCAACATTCCATTACTCATATGTTTTGGGAAAAATAAAATAAATAATCCCTAACTAAAACAACTAACTCTAATTAAAATAGAAAGAGAGAGGGAAAACTAGAGAGAGAGAAACTAAAGTGAGATAGAGAAGAGTAACATCTGAATTTGGATGATCATAAGAAAGAAATTTTATACCCCCAAATTTAGGGTGTTACAGATATGTTTTCGGCTGAAGGGGTAAACTTTTCAGTGCTGGCCCCAACTGAGTTAAAAACCTTTTTCAGTCGTTGTACGCAGCGGCTGCCAAAATCCAGACACATGTTCCGAAGTTTTTCCAAAGATTGCTGCAGCTTCGTATTCTTGGCAGCTTCGGCTTCGTATTTCGTCTGCAAGCTTTTTCTCTCTTGTTCGAAGCTCTCTGATTTTTGCAGGAGTTCCCTGTTTAATCTAGCATTTTTGGCTTGCGCTTCTGCAAGGGAACCTTCCATTGCTTGTAGTAGGAAATCTTTCTTTTCAAGAGAAGCTTCGGATTCTTTGATTTTGTTCTCTAAGCCCTCGATTATAATTTCGTTCTTTTTATCCTCGAGGTCTTGTTGCATTTGCAGTGCTTTGCTCAGCAGCATAGGTGTTTTTCGGACCTTCCGCATTTCGAAGCCTTTGAGATTTTTCGCGGATCGAGCTCATTACGAAAAATGATATAGCACCGCGAAGGGGCTACTGTTGGAGGCCTTCTTCCTCGCCGAAGGTCCTCCAAGTAAAAACACCTTCGGCAGGGTAATATGCAAGCAGACACAACACGAAGGTACAAGGCGAAGCTACAATCTAGGAAGCTTCGGCATAACAATGCGCCTTGAAACGAAGGGCAGCACCGACTTAAAGAGTAAAAGACCATTCAGTCCATGATAACTTATGTTTTAGTTATGATTAGTTACCAAGGACACAAATATAATTTCATCTGGGCTGCGTCCCGTGCCTATAAATAGATGAACAATACCTCCGTACTGTTCACGTTGGCTTGTATTCACTCACTCGTCACACTCGGATTCTCACCTTCTATCGAACCGAAGGTATAAATGTAATTCAATATTGTCCATATTTATTAATGATTATATAATAAAAATGTCTTAATGATATCATATGATTATTCATATTTTTATATGTAAGTCATGTGATCCTGCTTTCCATTGTATATTGAGATGATGAAGGTATTTCATTCACGACCTTCGTCTGAAGATCATTATAACATAAGAGAAATAATGTTTCGAAGTATGAAGGTCTTTAATCATTAACATTTGTGTTGCCTTTTTTCTTAATTCAAAGCATTTGAGAACAAGTCTCCAACACTTTTTATTGAGGATGGTCACTTAAGCTAACATGAATTTCAAACTTATGAAAATTATACATCATTCAAAGTGAAATACATTGGATTTACTTTATAATCACTCCGATCTTGTATTAACGTTTTGTAGTAAAGAAATTCCGCTGCGGTGTGGAGCCCACCGGCGAGCCCCCACCCCAAGCCTTAGGGCATCATATCTAATCTTCTATTCGCTACACATTGCTGGAATTAAGGGGTGAAGCAAAAGGTAAAGGTCTCACCTAGGATGGTGGCGTAGAGGTTCTCGGCCACGTGGTGCGGCGACTTGGTCGAGAGCTTCATGTTCGACAAGCAATCGGAGCAGTTCTGAGGTGGCACCTTGCCTCGTCTAACACGCATATGATCTGGCGCACTCCCTCAATCTCTCCTAGCTGCCTGAATGGTGCCACTGGTGAAGAACGCCAGCGGCGGATCCCATTTATCTCTCTGTCTCTCTCCTGTCCACGCCCAACAACAGAGTATCTGGTGGCTCTCAGTGGCTTGGAGTCCAGGGAATTATATAACCTAGGGATAGGGGTCAAGGATTAGGGATCAGGGGTGCGCAGAAGCGTCGGCCATGGGACAGGAGATCAGGCAGTTGCGGAGATCCCGCGACGATCTAGTTTTTAACAACTTGTTGTAGAAGAAGCTTCTGCCATGCTGGGTATACTTGGCAGTGAAATCGAGACTGGCATGGCTAAGGTGAGACGGGCAGTGACTAGCTTGGGGGACCCATGTGCCGGCCCCGGACTCAAGCACTCTTGCGACCCCGACAGCAAGGAGGCTAGCCGTCCGGCCCCACCCATTAGCACTGGGATGACTTCATGGGCTAGTAAACGGCAGCGGGTAGTTAGAGCATCTCCAATAGATTCTAATATCCTCGTCCCAATCCAGATTTTAGGAAGAAAAAGGAAAAATAACCATCCAGCAGTACTGTATCTAATATCCCTATGTTCCCGCGTGCGTAAAAACTCGCTCCCGCTGCGCAAATGTCCGTCGTCTCTGAAGCTCCCAATCCCCTCTGTTTCTTCTCTTCTTTTCGTTAGCGTCCTGTGTCAGTCAGTTTCACGCGTACCTGTCAAGCGCCCACTCTCCTCGGTCGATCTAGAGAAAGTTCTTCGTGGCTTGTGTTTGTCTCGGTCTCAGCAATAACAGGTCGTACGTGATAAAGCAACCAAAAAATCCGCTTAAATTCCTGCGGTACTGGCTCATAAAGATCCGGTTAGTCACTTCTTAACATAATAGTTGCTTATTTGCAGATTTAGGACATGAGAGTTATTTTATATTAGAAAACTTGTTTATTTTCAGATTTGAAACAATACTGTGTACGCGGCCGCAGGGCAACAAGCACGATGAAAAAAGGCCTACGATGAACAATTCAAAAGTGTTTTAGGAAACATATCGGGAGCTATTGGAGTATTATCTTTTTTTTGGGTTTAATACTTTTAAGGAGATCCCAATTTTAATGTTTTGGGCGCAATATTTTTTGAAGCTGTTGGAGTTGCTCTTAGGCCGGCTAGGAGGCAAGGAGCCAGCCTAGCGAGGCTTTTCTTCATTTCCTTTTTTTGTGTTCTATTTTATCTACTAATTCAAATCAAATTCAAATATAGTTTGAATTCTCAATTCAATTAGAATTTACAGTCAATAAATTCCAACATGGTTGCAAGTTATTTATTTTGTTTATATTATTTATTCATTTATTTAGGCAACTACAACACACATATAATGCCTCTTAAGCATGTATTTTAAATGTGTGGCTAGTTTTAGAGGTTTATTTATAAAGCCCAAAACTTGTATCAAAAATATATAAATAAATAAATAAAATTATTTTTTAGTGGTTTGGGAATTTATAGAACCTTTGGAGATGATTTGAATTTCTTCTATTCGTGCATAATCAAAATATTGGAATTATATTGGTCAAATAACAAATAAATAAATACAGAAATATGCATCTCATGCTGAGGTTCTTGTATTTCTGCACTTGTATTCAAATTTGTGAGACAAGTCTAAGTTGAAAATTAGAATTTGAAAATGGAAGGAGAAAAGAAAAGAGAAGAAGACAAAGAATATACAATAAAGAAAGAAAAATAATATTAATGCAAAATAGTAGAAGTTATATTCACATTAGAATTATGTTTGATTTTTAGAAGTTTGAAGTTCAAAAATAGAATTTAAATTTAGTTGAATCATTGAATTTGGAAGATATAAAAGAAAGGATAAAAGAAAAGAAAAAAAGAGAAAACAAAAGAACGTTTTGCAGGGCCCAAAACTCAGTTTTCGGCCCATCTCCCTCTTTTCTCTCTCGGCCCAAATTAGAGTTGCGCGCCTGCCGCCGCACTGACAGTTGGCCCCACCGGGCAGCCACTGCCTCCTCGCCTGTGCGCGTTCTGCATTGGTGGGACCCGTTTCTTAGCCCCTGTTTGTTTCAGCTTTTCGTAGCTTCTGGCCACCAAAAGCTGCTGCGGACTGCCAAACACTCAACTTTTCAGCCAGCTTCTATAAAATTCGTTTGAGTAAAAATCATTTAAAATCAACATAAACATATAATCGGTTGTGTTGTCGCAATAGTAGTAATCCGTCACTTTATAGTTCCTGAACCCTATGGACAACTTTATCTTCCTCTGCACGTAATCCTAATAATACTCATATTCTCTACATAGTCAGATTTTTCCTACACAGGCCAGCCTCTCCTACATGCGCGTTCCGTGGATTTATGCCACTGGCTAACGGGCCCCGCATTTCAGCTATCGGACGCTACTGTGGTTCTTTCCCCTCGCAACAAACCCCGCACTACAGGAAAACGACCAGTTTCCGACGGCCTACACTGTTTCCGACGGTTCCTAGGGTACCGTCGGAAATAGTCTTATTTCCGACGGCCTACGGCCAGCCGTCGGAAATACGTCTATTTCCGACGGCCCACCACCTTGGCCGTCGGAAATAAAGAGAGTCCCTAACGTCCGTTACCCCGCGCACGCACGCACACAACGCACACACGCACCCACGTCCGCGCCGCACGCACAGCGCGCCGCCGCAGCCCGCACAGCGCGCCGCCGCCGCCGGGGGGCTCGCCAGAGCCGCCGCCGGTCAGGGGGCTCGCCAGAGACGCCGCCCGCGCCCTTGGACAGCGCCGCCCGTGGCCGCCGCCGCCCGGGGGGCTCGCGCGCCAGAGCCGACGCCGCCGCCCGTGGCCAGCGCCGCGGTGGACGCCGCCGCCTCCCCGCCCCTGGCCAGCGCCGCCCGTGGCCGCCGGGACCTCCCCGCCGTCGTCCACAGCCTCCGCGGCCGTTGCCCGAGGCCGCAGCGGCCCGCCGCCGCGTTACCCGAGGACGCAGCCGTCCCCGAGCCCGAGGCCGTCGTCGAGTCTTGTCACGTGAGCGCGCGCACGTGGCCGTTCGCACGGGGCCGAACGCGGCCGCACGTGAGCGCGCGCACGCAGCTTCACACCGGTCGCCAGCCGTCACTCCTGTGGGCAATTCAGGTAATTTTGAACTTTATTAATGTCATGTTGTAGTATAATGTGATGCTGTAGTATAATTTGATGTGATGTTGTAGTATAATGTGATGCTGTAGTATAATTTGATGTGATGTTGTAGTATAATGCGATACTATACTAAAATAGGTTTAAACTTATGCGTCACCCGTTTCGGTCCAACACATTGCTTAATAAAGTAGTGTGTTGTACCGAAATTGTCCCTTTTTGGACAGCCTTAGAGTGAACGACATATCAAATATGATTTATGATTAGTCAATGAGTTTGAGTGAGATTTCGACAGCATAACCCTCTTGTTCTCCGTTGCACCATTACGGGCGTGCAATGGAGAACAACGGGGTTATGCTGCCGAAATTTCGTTCAAACTCATTGACTTATCATAAATCTGTGATATGTCGTTCACCCTTAGGTGGGTTTAGGACCTATCCTTTCCTATAATTGTAGGACCACTGGCTGATAATATATCTAGAAATTAATGAACTTGTCTTGATCTTTAATTAGTCGAACGATGGGTGATAGTCGTCGCTGGATGTATGAAGGCTGGCGAAAAAATGATCCTTCGCTTGAGTGGATACAGAAAACCGAAGATTTTATCAATCGTGTTTTTTCTTCGTCAAGAAATGGTCGAGTGTGGTGCCCATGCAGTGTTTGCAAAAATTATCAACGTCAAACCAAGAAAGAGATGTCTGGTCATCTTTGCAAAAATGGCTACGTGCCAAATTATGAAGTTTGGGTGCATCATGGTGAGGAGCTTCCCCGTGGATATGCTCCAGAAGGTCAAGACGATTTTGACCCGGATTTAGACCGAATGGAGGAGATGGTTCAGGATTTAAGAGAGGATCCCGATTTAGTGTTTCCAGATAATCCTGAGGATCCTCAACCGCCGGAAGTTAAAAAATTCTTTGAACTTCTCAAAGCAGCAGAAGAGCCGTTGCACGAACACACGAGAGTAACCATTCTTGCTTTTGTGACGCGACTTATGGCTATCAAGTCTAAGTTCGCATTCTCCATCAACTGCTTAAATGAACTTTTGAATTTGATCAGCGACGTATTACCACCAGATCACAAAATGCCCAAAGACGTGTATCAGTCAAGAAAGTTACTCTCTGGCTTAGGTATGGAGTATCAAAAAATTGATGTTTGTCCAGATAACTGTATGCTTTTCTGGAAGGAAAATGAAAAATTAGACAAATGTTTGAGATGCAGCAAATCAAGGTTCGTTGAGGTCGTAAATGAAGATGGAGATAAATTGACAACAGAAGTAGCAAAGAAGCAACTTCGTTACATGCCTCTCACGCCTCGTGTAAAACGGTTGTTTCTCTCAAAAAACACCGCTAAGCAGATGAGATGGCACAAAGAACGTGACCGCGAGAACCCTCAAGTTATGATGCACCCATCTGATAGTGATGCGTGGAAGGCGCTTGATGATTTTGATTCGGATTTTGCTAGTGAAGCTAGAAATATTCGAATCGGGTTGGCGACGGACGGGTTCTCACCTTTCAATATGACCGCATCGCCGTATTCTTGTTGGCCTGTATTTGCAGTTCCATACAATCTTCCACCTCACCTTTGCATGAAATACGATTACATGTTTCTGTGTCTAATCATTCCTGGACCAGAACACCCTGGAAAACATCTCAATGTAATGTTGGAACCTTTAGTCGATGAGTTGAAAAAATTGTGGGAAGGAGTCGAAGCTTACGATTGCTACAAGAAAGAGAGATTCAATCTTCGAGTTGCGTACTTGTGGTCGATTCATGATTTCATGGCCTACGGTATTTTTGCTGGATGGAGTTGTCATGGAAAGTTGACATGTCCAATATGTGGTAAGGATACAGATTGTTTTCGTCTTGAGTTTGGTGGGAAGATCTGTTACTTTGATTGCCACAGATGTTTCTTGCCTCTCGATCACCCGTTCAGATTTGAGGCAAATCAATTTCGAAAAGACACCATTGTTACCAAAGGCCCACCGAAGCGTTTGAGTGGCGCAGAGATTCATGCTGCGCTCGATAATTTGAAACCAGACGGTACTTGTTACCTGGGATTTGGAATAGAACATAATTGGACACATAAATGTTCTTTGTGGGAACTCCCTTATACGGAGGCCTTGATTCTGATGCACAACATTGATGTCATGCACCAAGAGCGGAATGTTGCTGAAAGCATTATTAGTACATGTATGGATTTTCCCGATAAAACCAAAGATAATATAAAGGCCAGAAAAGATTTACAGAAAATTTGTAACCGACCAAGCCTAGTCTTGCTTCAGAGTGGTGCTAAGCCACGTGCGTCATTTTGTCTAAAATCTAAGCAAAAGAAAGAGGTGATGGTGTGGTTGAAAAACTTAAAATTTCCAGATGGGTATGCCGCGGGATTCAGAAGGTCCGTGAATTTGAGGACAGGAAAAATGAATGGATTGAAGAGTCATGATTATCACATTATTATGGAAAGATTACTTCCTGTAATGTTTCGGGGTTACTTGAATAATGATGTGTGGACGGCGTTAGCTGAGTTAAGCTACTTCTATAGACAACTTTGTGCTAAAGAAATTAAAAAAGATGTGATGGAGAAATTAGAGAAGGAGATTCCGGTCCTTATTTGCAAATTGGAAAAAATATTTCCCCCTGGATTCTTCAATCCGATGCAACATCTACTTGTACACCTTCCATATGAAGCTAAGATTGGGGGTCCTGTGCAGTATAGATGGATGTATCACATAGAAAGGGCACTTAAGAAGCTTAGTGCAATGGTTGGCAACAAGGGAAGAGTTGAAGGGTGTATTGCTGAAGAATTTAAATATAAAGAGATATCAGCCTTCACGAGTGTATACTTTGCAGAAGAACACAATGTAAATGCACCTACATTAAGGTATAATGTTGATCAAGCTGGTCCATGCAGTAAACTCAAAATTTTGTCATTCGAGGGAAAGACAGTTGGAGCATCAACTGAATATCACATTGGACGTGAAGAAAAGTTGGATGCATTACTCTACATGTATGAAAACATGGAAGAGATGACTCCATACTTCAAGTAAGCATAGATTTTCAAAATTGAAGAGCAACATGTGCTCATTACTCCTCGTAACTCTTTTATTTACTTTTTTTCAACAGAGAGTACGAACGACAGAATAAGGGTAAACTGTCGACGAGGTTGTATGAAATCATGCTTCGCGAAGGAAAAGAAGGCACTCCCAATTTCATTAATTGGTTTCGAGTTCATGTAAATATCACATCCGTTTTCTTATGTGTTCATATAGTTTATCTTTTTAATAGTTCCTCCTATTGATCTATATTCGTAACTGACAGTGCGAAAAAACTTCCAACGTTGACGAGGACTTACGTCAGATGTCACGTGCACTTGTCAAAGTCAGAAGCTATGGTCGTTATGATGTCAAGGGATATCGTTTTCGTTCAACCAAATTTGAATGTACTCGACCGTTAGCTGCGACAACAAATACTGGTGTGGTATGTTGGTCTTTTGATGAGCAAGGAAGGGAGATGAATTATTATGGAACTATCAAAGATATATTGGAATTCGACTTCGCTGGGGGAAAAATCTGAAAGTTATGTTCTTCAAATGTGATTGGATCGATCCTAAACATGGGATACGACAAAACCAATTTGGTATGGTAGAAGTCAAACACGAGCGTATAATGACTCGTGGTTGTAGTAAATTTGTTCTTGGTTTTCAAGTGGACCAAGTGTATTATATGTCATATCCCTGTATCGATCTTAAAGACTGGTGGGTAGTGTACAACGTAAATCCCCGTGAAAGATTATATTTAAAGGGTGATACAAGTTATCGACAAAATGAGGTGGAAGCTGATGTTGAAGAAATTTATCAAGAAATTGAAGTTCCACCCGTTTTTAATATAGAAACAACAATGGAGCCAGATTCAGTAGCGGGCGATCTTAATGATGTAATAGTTCCTCCAAAAAGGAAACGGAAGTCGAAGAAGAAAAAGACGCCCGAGAGAAAGTCGACGCGCTTGAGAAGACAACAAATTAATCCTGATTTCGAATATGATTAAGAAGTAAATATTTATTTTGATGAATTAAAATTTAATTTATTGTTATACTATGTTGTTATCTCTTTATTGTTATACTAATATAATTTTCAATATGCAGGATGGCGGCTCGAAAGTTGAAGAATTTTGTGAAGGGCATGACGAAGGGCTCTTCTTCTTCTTCAGGAAGAAGCAAAGCACAGGAGTGTCTGTTCCAGGGTACCGAGTCGCTCTCGAGCAACAGACGACAGGCTTTGATGGAACATCTTCCACCTGATATGCATGGACAGGTGTGATTACTCTAAATTATTATTTTATTTCAATATAGTAATATTTATATGAATCTAATGATTAAAGTGTTTCATGTGCAGGATGTTAACGAGACTCGAGAGGAGGAGGCGAGGGGTGAGGATGCGGCCGATTACGATGCGGCCGATGCAGACTATGAGCAGGAAGATGATGCTGGAGGTGGAGGTGGAGATGGGTGGTCTTCCGGTGGTGGTCAGTTTGAGGGTGGATGGTCAGCAGGCGGATGGGACTCATGGCCTAGCAGTGATGCTGGAGCTTCTAGTGGTGGAGGGTCTTCTCGGGCACGGAAGTCGAGGAAAACACATTGGGTGCCTCCTCCTAAAGTTCCTGCTCGTGAGGAGGATAAGATTTTGATCGTACCGTGTGGCGACGAGTGAGTTGATTCTAATGTTAAATATTTGTTCATGCATTATATGAAATTTGTTAATGCTTCTTTTGTACAATGTGGTTGCAGGTCTTGGATTGATGCATCTTTTCAAGGTCAAGGACGTCGCACACAGGTGAATAAAGTTTTGGGAAGTATATGCAAATATCTCTGGCCTGGTGTAGTGATGGAGAAAGGCGTTGAGGTGCCTTGTATGTCTTGGGATCAGTACGGGCTCGCGTTCAATGCGGAACATAGGAATGCCCAAGGTGCTGTGTGGCATGAGTTCTGGGTATGTTCTCTAGCCCAACTTGAATTGATTCAACTATACAATGTGCTAAAAATCTTGTTTCTTGTTTTTTTCAGAAACGTTACAAGTTGCCTGAAGATGGAAGTATGAACGATCGTGCACGGATCGTTTTTAACAAGAGCGCGACTACCTTGGTTAGGGATCAGATGTATTATGCTCGGATCCAGGTCACTTCTGATTACATATTAAGGCAGGAAGGACGTCGGCCACGTTCCAAAAGTGAGGCATCAAACAAATACTTAACCGAAGAAGAATATCTTGAGGTAAATTGTTTTTATCCTAATTCATGTCCAAGTGTTAGTACTAACAATACATTGGATCGAAATAAAGTTTTCAGACTCGGTGCCATGGATGGCATCAAATGAGGCTGGTTGGCGGGCTGTATGCAAATATTGGGCAACAGATGGATTTAAAGGTGTTTCAATGAGAAACAGCTCAAATCGTGGGCATGATGTTCACCACAGATATGGTGGTGATGGCCACGTTCGTTTGGCAAAGCGCATGGTAAGTGTAATTTATGGTCGTGCATATCATGAATCTTCTATGTGTTTATGTTATTTTCTCTTGCTTGTAGGAAGCTAGTTCTGGTGTTACGCCGAGTGATGTTCAGGTTTACCTTAGAGGTCACAGGGGGTCGGATCCTACAAATCCAGAACAGTTGTGTTCTCAGTCAGCTGCTGAGCGTGTGGTGAGACTTTCGCAACTAGTTACAATGCACTTCTATTCTAAGAGTCGAGAAAAATATAACTGCATTATTTATTATTTGTCAGGCCTCATATGGTGCTTCCATGATGTCGGAGCATGGGCAAGACTATGATTGGATGAATCAGCCTATCGATCCTCAGGTTGTGTATGCTAGTGGAGGCGGAAAACCTCATGGACGGTGAGTTTGCTATTATTAATTCGTCGATTTGATCTTTTCTAACATGATGTGTTGCGTGTTTAACTTCTTTCTATTTTTTTCTAGTTACCCCATGTTTGGTAGTGTTATCGACTCGACTCAGGTGAGGCCTGAAAGGTCTCGTCCATCGAGGTCGTCTAGCCGTGGTCCTCGCTCTAGTACCCAAGGAAACGCCGAGCTGATCCGGATGCAGGAAGCTTTGAGGCGGCAGGAGGAGTATAACAAGCAACAACAAGAGTACTGGGCTGCTCAATTTGCACGACAGGAGGAGATGATGCAGGTAATTAGATCCTCGTGAGCCTCTACTATAATTGGAGCACATATTTTCTAATATATCCTCGTAACATAGCTTTCAATTTCTTTCAGCAAATAGCACTAGGGCAACGTCCAGATTTTTCAGCGATGACTATGCCACCTCCTCCACCTATCCCGCAGTTTGTACCGACTCCACAATTTAGTTGGCCCACACCTGCACCTCAGGTTATATTACTTGACTTTTTCTTTTGACGTTGCATAACAAGAATTTAACTACTAACACATTTTTTTGAATGTTGTAGGTCCCTCCAGGAAACTTGCTAACTCCGGGAAATGAGGACTCTGAAGATGCGGTCGCTTCTTTTGTGGACGGTCTTCTAAACAGTGGAGGAGCTAGCGGATCAAATCAACCACATCCATTTGATCAACCTCCTCCATTTGAGTAGCCTGTCTGCTTGTGTTTTTCTCGTACTATGGACTTGTGAACTTGTGGTATTGGGAACTTGTGTTATTGTGAACTTCTGAACATGTGAACTTGTGAACATTGTGAATTTGTGCTTTAACTTGTGAACTTGTGCTTTAACTTGTGAACTTGTGTTATTGTGTGTTTCATGTGGTATTGTATGTGATTCTGGATGAAAACTGGATATTGTGTGCAGATTGAATTTGTGTGATTGTTTGTAAAACAAAAAGCAAACAAATTCTGTTTCTCTGTTTTTTAATTACTTCCGACGGCCGCTTATTTCCGACGGGGCCGTCGGAACTAAGCTGTGACGGCGTCAGGCGCCGGCGGCCGGCCGTCTGCGGGGCCCACCTCGCTTTATTTCCGACGGCGCCACCCTGGCCGTCGAAAATAGGTTTACTTCCGACAGCGCCGTCGGAAACGCTGATACTTCCGACTGGGTATCCCCTACGGCGTTACTTCCGACGGGACCCGTCTTAAGCCGTCGGAAGTAACTACTTCCGACGGTTCAGGACTTATTTCCGACGGTTTAGGCCGTCGGAAACTGGTCGTTTTTCTGTAGTGCCGTCGAAGCGCTCGGCACCGCGAGAAAGCGGACTTCGCTGCACATCCTGCCGAATCGACCTCCCGAAGCTCATATAGCTAGCTTTGCTGTGCATCCTGCCGAACCGACCTCCCGAAGCTCAGCGCTGACTCTCGGGATCTCGCTCCTCCTTTCACCCCCACAAGCCATCACCGGACAAAAAGGGTTGAGAGGAGGGAGACGCATATTGCCGCCACCCTGGAACCTGAAGCCCGACGCAACCCAGCCCTCGACGATTGTCCAGAGTGGTTCGGTCGGTCGTGGGGAGGGTTGTTGGCATATTGCCTAAGGCGAATCGAGATCCAGCGCTCAGGAATATCTCGTTGGAGTTCGTGTGCCACAGCTATCCACCCTGCCTCGTAGCCGACCATGTTCGCGACATAATGGCCGGTAAGACTTCTCCCAATGAAGTCGCCTTGTTCCCCCTTACATGTATCTGTTGTCGTGTACGCTTGTAGCTGCAAGGTTGGGCCAGGGCAGTACTCCGGCGCCACCGCTGCCACGGTTTCCTGACGTGCCCCGGCGGGCTATGGGAGAGAGATACACTGTGGCCGTCGATTCTTTATCGAACGGTCATGATTAGGACACTAGACATCAGCGGCTTGGATCGATCTAGGGTCATCGATTTTTGATCCGTCGATCTGTCTTAAGTGCTTGGGTGGGTATGTTGAATCCCAAACGTTTCATTGGGATCCTAATGTCGTGATTAGATCACTAGTGATTGAATCCTGTGCGCGGATTTATCCATCAACGATTGGATCTGTGTACCGGTTCAATTGATGCCAGATCTAATCCGTGTGGTCGAGGAAAGATCCAGCGACGTGGATTAACCATACCCCCTTCGCCGCCTCGCATTTCCAATTAGGACCATGAGTTTTACTGAAACCAACCCGTCGTCCATGCTGTACCTAATGCAGTACAAACAGGTCCAGGAAATTTATAGTTTATACCCTGAGTTCTTCTATATTCATGGCCCTAGTCCAGATGTCACAACCGGATTTTAGGGGTCCAAAACCCGGGCGCAAAATAATTACCAATTGTGCTAGGAATAAGTCTCACACATATGATGACACATGGTACAGAAATGAATGTCACATCTTTACTATATAATAGGAGTTCTATACAAAATAGTTAAATAATTACATCATACGCAAACGATGATCCAGCAACAAAAGTTGACTGAGAGACGACGATCTAGACCTCACATGAACTCATCACAACATTCTCCATGTGCCTCATCATGTGGTACCTTTTCTTGACCTGGGGGGATGTGAGTACAGCAAGGGTGAGCTCACATACCTTCATCGCTCAGCAAGTTGCGGGGAATAATGTGCATGAACTCACTAAAGGTGGGAGCCCATGTGGAGTGTAAGGCTTACCAAAGAGGATGGTTAAAGCTGAGCATTGCTTTTAAAGTTGGTCACAATTTTATTAGCAGTTACTAGGTATAAGTAGATACCTACCCAATTAAATAAGAGATCAAGATTAATAACAGCACCCACAATGCAATGCAAAGGACAAATTGAGTTTAATTCCATAAGTTAATCATGTGAGTGTCCGAGCCACTCATGACCGTGAGCACGGCTGATAAACTAGTTTTACACTCTGCAGAGGTTGCACATCTTTACCCTAAACCCTAAACCCATTTTCCATGGGGTTGTACGGACCCCATACACCCCTACGACGGAAGCGAGGCAGGGTAGCACTATGAGACCTTTCCAAAGTTCCACTAGTTCGAGAAAACCCACTACGGATTTAGGAAGAAGAAAGCATAGGAATCCCTCGTCTGAAAAGCTTTAGAGACAGTTCGACACGAGGACCTCCCTATACTTTGTAGTGACGCCTCCCCGCTTGCCCCTACCCAGATAAGGTAATCTCTCCCTAGCTTTCCTACGGTTTTAAGGTAATCTCTCTCCAACTTTATATTTTTCATTTATAATTTTGAGGTCAATTTTAAGTTATGTTTTCAATAAAATGCATCACTACAAAATCATCAGCAAGAGATGCACCATTCTTTATTTATTTATTGGTCACCTAACTAATTTAGTACCATTAATTGATTATGAAAAGGAAGGGTCCTAATAAATTTTCTAAAGGTTTCAAAAAATCTCAAAACACTATCATAAATATATTTATTTATTTTATTTTATTCATTTACCAATTTTGGGCTTTACACGAGACAGCTGAGAAATTAATTAAAATTAGTACAGAAATCATTTTTAGTGCAAAAAAAAGTACCAACCTTAGGAAATTTATAACTATGAATTTAACTCCTTTTTGCCCCATTCCAGTTACATTAAATTTGTATTAATATTGTTTATCATCTGGTATCCCTGTTTTGTCATGAAACATAGATTAGAATTTTGCACTTAATTTATTCTATATCAAACACTTAAAACATCAGAAAATTATAACTCTTTAACCGTAATTCCGAATTTAGTGATTCTCGAACCTACGATCTCGTTATGATGCGTAGAATATTATTATGCAATATGTCTTATGTTTGGTGTGATGTTAATTTTTCCTATACTATGTTTGTTTGTATTGCTACGAATAGCGGTAAGGTTATGAGTCACATGAAGAGCAAGTTGGTACTTGGGAATCTCGAGTCTAAGGCAAGTTGTGCCCTTGATCACTTTTCTCTAACTAATAATGTTCCTGTTAATCACTGTGACATGCTTAGGTTAATTTGATGGGACCTAATAGGCCTCCCTAGCATTGTTTGTCCCCCACCTTGCAAACAAATGAAATATTGGGTAATTTTGCTATTACTCTACCTGGTTTTGGGAAAGTAATATTATATTATGTTCATGTTCCAATTTTGTTGTTGTTGATTATTGTTCATGATAAGATCATTATGTTAATTAGAACATGGAGGACCACCCGGGAAAACAGTGCTACCACAAGGGTGGTATGGGACGCCCTTGGTTGACTTATTAGGAAAGCTAGTGGTGGACAACCTTACCTGAAAGGGTCAAGGGCGGTAGAGGAGCTGTGTATAGGGAGGTTCTTGGGTCGATCATGCTGCGATGGCTTTTCGGACGAGGGATTCCTATATTGCCCTTCCCAGAAACCGTAGCGGGTTTTCTGAAGCTAGTGGAACTTTGTAAAGGCCTCGTAGTGGATCTCTAGCCATTCACCTCGGAATTGTCTAAGGGCCTTGTAAACCCTGGCTAGACGGAATACACGACTTGTGGGTAAAGATGCGCAACCTGTGCAGAGTGTAAAACTAGTATATCAGCCGTGCTCACGGTCATGAGTAGCTCGGACCCTCACATGAGTAATTTATGGAACTAAAGTTAATTTGTCATATGCATTGCATTATGGGTGTTATTATTAAGTTTGATCTCTTATTTATTTGGTTTGGTATCTACATATACTTAGTATCTGGTAATAAAATTTTGACCAACTTTAAAAGCAATGCTCAGCTTTAACCATCTCCTTTGTGATGAGGACATCACTATGAGTACGACTACACCAGCAGCACCTCCACATCAAGCGCAACTTCCTTCATTAGCTGGGCCAATCACTAGGGCCCGTGCCAGAGATCTTAACTTCGTCATGCTACTAAAGAATGAGGGCCCAGAAGAATAGACGACCAGCCCAACTGCGGCCCATAGTGGATGACCTAGGGTTGGCCGCCCCTAGGGGGCGCACCCCCTCTATTTATCCAGGAGCTGCGTCTCCTTTATTTTGGAGTTTTGTTTTACGTTAGCCTTAGCTACTCTCGAACACGCGCAAATCTGCGCTGTCTTCGTGTATTCAGAACTCCACCCTCGAGTAATAGATTAGATTGCTCGCATCTTTTTCTTGTTCGTTCTTCGATTGCGCACAGGAAACGATCTTCGTGATCAGGCCGATCTCGCATCAGCAAGGTCGGTAACCACAGGGAGTTGGTTCAGCGATTGCATTGGCGCCTCGGGCTTGCTCGTCGTAGTCGGATCGCAAGGGTCATCTTCCACCAAATCGGAATTATCTCTACTCGCCGAAAGATCGGGCACCTCAGCTACATCAATTGGTATCAGATTTCCAGGTTGATCGGTGAGTTTATCGAGCGTTTTTTTCCTACAGTCCACAAAACCGCATAAAAATTCAGGTTAGATCTTATCCCAGCACCCTTTTGAGCCTCGCACTTTCTTTCAATAATCTGCATTGTTGAATTTGTGTGCTTTCGCGTCATTTGTTGCTGGTTGCATTGTGTTCTTCCAACATTCAAACCCTAGCGCCGCCACCATCTCCCGTTTGATCACGCCACAAACCGAGTCAACATTGTTTCCTTGTTTTTCTCCTTCGGTTACGTAAAAAAACAGAAAAAACAAACCGAGTCAACGGCCGTTTCCTTGATTTTCTCCTTCGGTTACGAAAAAACAGAAAAAAACAAACCGAGTTAACGACCGCTTCCTTGTTTTTCTCCTTCGGTTACATAAAAAAACAGAAACAAAAAAAAAGAAAACGAAGGAGAAAGGATACGTTTGTTTCATCCCGGTCGTTTTTAAAACATAACTTGAGGAACCTTCCGTAAACCGGGCATAACTTTTCGCTCGGGTGTCCAAAAAATCTGAAATTTTTACAGGAGCTAGTTGACACCATTCTGAGGCCGGCCAAACTCACCTACGGTCTGTTTGGGGTTCGACAAAATTGTCAAAAAAATTCAGGAAAATAAAGAAAAAAATTCGTCAAAGTTCTCGCACGCTTTTCAGAGAACTTCCTGATTTTCTATAGACCACATCTGATATCTGTTTTAGGTGAAACTTCGTGTAGCTCCTATCTTGTTGCTTCTTGTGCTGAGAAAAATATCAAAAAAATCATACAAAAAAGAAAAACAAAATCACCTGTGATTTCTACTAGTGCCTTTTTGGCATCACTAGTACAATATTTACGGTACTGCCATTCTGCTAGTTCCATCCATCCTTCGCACTTGTGGCCAGCAATATAGTTTCGTGTTTTGCACTATAATTCAACTTTGCATTATTGTTTGATCGTGCTAATCCTTGACTTGAGTGCAGCTGTTGGAACTTGCTCTCAGCAGCAAGGAGGCCAACAAGGGTGAACGGTGGTGACAACAGGGTTACATGCACGGGGGCAATAGCTCTGTTAATCTAGCCTCTCACGGGCACTGTGCGGGGGTATTTATAGGTATCTGAGTGCCCAGCGCCTTGTGTTAAGGACGCATGTGCCCTCAGACACCTAGTTTATCCCCAGAATATTCCCATAAAGCGGGGTTACAAGCCGTAATTACAAGAATGCCTTTACAAACTAGGCCCGTAACGCAAAGGCGGCCACGCGGGGCCCGTTACAATGGGCCAGATCACACGTGGGCCTCAGAGCAGGACGAGGCCGTGCTACGGGGAGACGTCACCACAGGCCTTCGTCTTGTGCTGAATGAAGCGAAGGGTGTCCCTGCCCGTTTTGTCTTCGTCAGACCAGCGACTGCAGCGAGAGACGACGAGCGAAGGGTGGCGTCTTTGCCTTCGCCCCAACATTTGCCCTCCGAGGGACCAGTTCGACAAAGTCACCTGGTGCCGAAGACGTCGCTAGATGGCGGAGACGCTGCCCTCGCTCGAAGTGGTTCCGCGGGGGTTTCTGATGTGACCGTTGATGGACGGCGTACTGTTGGATTGCGGGTTTCCCGAAGAGCCGCGCCCTGCCTATAAAAGGGGGCGGGGCCGGCGCTGTTTGAACTTTGCCTTCCGCGCTCCGTGAAAACCCTAGCCTCCCGCCGCCTTGCTGCTCTCCTTCTTCCGCTGCTCCTTTTTCTCGCCGGAGTGCTGGCTCGAGTGAAGCAAACCGCCCGCCGCCGCCGACGGTACGTAGCAATGCCGTCCTCTTCTTCTTCCTCCGACACCGCGCCCCCGGCCGCCGCCTCGTCTGAGGAGACGTTGAGTAGCGTGATGGTGGAGGAGTTGCGCGCCGGCGACTCTGTTGATTTTGGTGTGTCACGGATGACGTCAGCCCGCGTTGAAGATATGCAGCGGTTGGGCTACTTTGGCGGCGGGGTTGCTCGTGCTCCGGGGACGGAGGAAGTCCCCGAGCCGGAGGTTGAGTTGGTCGTTTTTGAGGCGTTCTTCGCCGCCGGTCTCCGCTTGCCTGCGCACCGGTTTGTCGGCGAAGTCCTGCGTAGATTCAATGTTCAGATACATCAGCTAACACCGAATGCCATGGTGGCGCTGGCGAAGTATGTCTGGGCGACGACTTCGTACGGCGGGCAGCCGTCTGTTGAAGTTTTTGCGAAGAATTATTGTTTGCATTGGCAGAAGAGGATGGTTGGGGACGGAGTTGCCCAGTTCGGGTCATGCACATTCACGCCGAAGACCGGCAAGACCACAATGCCAGTAGTGGAGTTGGTTCCGTGCGCCCGCAACAAGTGGGGCAATTGGAATGAATTTTGGTTTTACGTTGCAGAGGGTACTGTCGAAGGCCATAAAGGTCTCCCTGTGTCTGAGATGTGCTCTCATTATTACTCTGCGTATCCGCCTTTTGAAGTGGCAGAGGAAGATGCAGACGAAGGGGCCCTTCGGTGCGCCGCCGGTCAGAGCAGTGGGCGTGATTTAGTTGAAGAGTTTGTGGCGTATGGGGTGTGGCCCTTGGCGCACGGTTGGGTGCTGGGCGAAGTGTGCCCTCGCCAGATGCCTTTTCACGGAGGAAGGGTTGTGCGAAGCCCTGCCTTCGCACTGAATCTGCGGAACCGCGACCCGGCTGCCTTTGTGCACGACGCGGAGGACGGGGCCGTGCGGCTCGTGGGGCGTTACGTGCCGAGGACGGAAGGCCAGCGCAGCTTTGATATCCGCGGGTCAAATGACCGTCTGAACAGGGTCTTCGAATTAAATCAATTGCCGTACGATGGATATCCTGGTCAAGACGAAACCGACCGCCGCGGGAAGAAACCGGCGGTGGAGACAGGAGACGACCCTGCGCCGGCGGCCGCCCCTCCCTCGAAAAAGAGAAAATTAGGTACTGCGATGGGAGGGATTAAGGTGTCTGATAGTTTTGCTAGGGATTTAATGAGGACGTGTGCGGCCCCGGGGGAGAGGATGTCTTCGCCCGAGCTCCGGGAGTCTTCGGCTCGGATGCTGAGGGTTACCGGGGGTTGCTGGCCTAGAAATGTTCCTATCCCCTGCGCGGCTGAGGAGGACTGTTTTACATCTCGTATGGTTCATCGGTGGAGAGTTTTTCCTTACGGGCGAAATATCAGTGCTGTTATGTGGACAGTGATGGACAAGGATCGCCAAGGGGCGGCGCAAAAACGCCAGGCGACTGTCAGGATTCACGAAGCTCGGCCGAAAAGGCCGCGGGGAACTGCGAAGGCTGTGGCCTCCGGCGGAGGTAAGCCGCCGCTGGCGGCGAAGGCTGGCGCCTCTGCACCTAGCAAGGCGCCGGAGGCAACGGCGGGCGCCGGAGGCACCAAGTCAGCGAAGGTGGTGCCCCCGGCCAGCGGAGTGGCGGAGGCTTCGAAGGCGGCCCGAGCGCTGCCGCTGGCGGGCAAGCGTGTTGCCGACTTCGGCACCGACATTACTGTGGATGACTATCTTGGTGGTAAGTCGCTGGCCTATTATTGTCATTTTTTTAAATTCGAAGATGCGTTGCAGGGTCGGACGAGGGCCAGCTTGCCATAGTTGCGCCGGCCGCGGCGATCGCGACGGCTGCGCAAGCGCCGAAGGCGAGGGGCGAGATCCTTGGCGCCGGAGGCGAGGTGCCGGCCCTCGCGTTGGTCAGGGACGAGGCGGGCGCGGCGACCCGCCGGCTGAAGGGAGTGACGGAGGCGCTGAGTCAGGCGACGGAGGCGCTGAGTCAGGTCCGCTAATCTATACTCCCTCCTCCCCCCCTCCGGGTGGCTGATTTCCTTATGTGTGCTCTGCAGGTGGCTGATTTCACCAGCCGTACTGCGTCGGGGGCCCTTACGGCGGCTTTGTCTGCCGAAGTCGAGAGACTTCGGACGCAACATGCTGACGCTGTCCGTGAGAAGTCGGCCTCCGACAGCAAGTGCCGCAATCTGACAGACAAGGTGGCTGCCCTGGAGAGGGAGAAAATTGACCTCCGGCGCCAACTGGCGGCGGAGAGGAGGGAAGCCAACGAGGCCATCGCCAAGGAACAGGCTGCGCAGGCGGATGCCAAGCTGGCGCGGGCGGAGGGCAATCTTGCCAAGGAGCTCGTAGAGCAACTGCAAGGGCGGCTCACCGCCCTGGAGAGCCACGCGAAGGAGGCCGAGGCCGCGATGCGTGCGGAGGCCGAACGGACGCGCACACAGCTTATGGATACATATCGTGAGCTTGGTGCGCGGACCGGTGACTTCGAGGTGCCGGACCGGGAGCCCGGGCTTCGCTGTCTGCAGTGGGCGCAGGAGGAGCTGCTGGAACTTCCAACCGTTGTGGGGGGTTGATGTCGTACGCCTCCCTGGTCACCTGCGAGGGGGCGATGAACGCGCTCTCCCGCGAAGGGTGCCGGCACTTCGAGGCCTTCGACCAGGTGGATGAAGATTTTGAGCGAGACATCTATAAGGTCGAAGACCCCGTAGTGAAGGAGTCCGCCGGGGCCCTTTACGACCGGATGTGGGGTCTGTACGGTCGTGAGGTGGTCAGGGAGCGCGCCGAGGCTGCGAGGGCTCAGGTAACGTTGTTGTTTGTTTGGTGTTTGCTGTATGCGGGCTGTGCGTGTGTTTGCTGAATCTGTGTGTCTTGTCCTAGGCGGAGCGCGGCGAGCGGGTGGACGACTTCGGGGCTCTGGACAGCGTGCTGCCAGATCTGGGGTCGACCCTCGCGGAGGCTGTGACTGGGGTCGACCTGGAGCCAACCCCGGAGGCCGCAGCGATCGCGACGGCTGCCCCCCCATCCGCTGCGACTGGCGAAGGCGACCCTGATGCCCCCGCAGCCGTTGTGCCGAGTGCTGAAGGTTCCGCGGCGGAGGCGGCGGAAACTGCGGCGGAGGCCGCGGCGGAGCCTTCGGCGGAGGCAACGGCGGAGGCTCCCGCAGCGCCAGGGCCTTCGCAGGTGGCGTAGTGGGTGTTTAGGGTTGGGGAATTTTTGGATGTTGTGCTGAATTTTGGTTGCTGCGCAGGTTCAAGAATTTGGGCCTGCGCACGCAACCGCTACTACTGAGTTTTTGGCGGCTTCGACCGCGGAAGGTGGGAATGAATATGGTGGGCCTGTATCTGAGTTTTTTGATTTTACTGACTCTGGGAACTCGGTTGAGTGGACTGAGGAGTCGTCGGAGGAGGACTTGGATTATTTTGCGGCCTTGGACGTGGCTGCGGCGGAGGCGTCGCCACACACCGCGGACGCGTCAAACGTGCCAGGTCCTAGCACCGGACGCCGACGACGAAGGGCGGTTGCAAAGCGTAGGGTTAGCGCGGAGGAAGGGGCTCGGCTTCGCGTGAGTAGGGCTGGTCGGCAGGAGCTGCTGTCTTCGCCGGCCGCCGCGGGTGTAGGGGAAGGGGAGCTGCGAAGTCTTTTTGCGGGTGAGGAGCTTAGGATAATGTTATTTAATTATAGGGAGATGGGAATTATTCCTAAGATTGAGCCGATGTAGAGTGTGGCGCCCTCGCTTGTATATGTGTAAAGGCTTGTAAGATGAAGGTGTGTGCCCTCGCGCGCCTGTGCCGGCGAGGGCGCTGTGTACTTTGTGTGGCATGGTTGGCTATGCTGTGCTGGTGTGATTGTAGTCGGTCTTAGCGCGGATGGTTTGATGCTGTCGCTTCTGCTTTTTGTTGTACTAGTTTGCCCGCGCCCTTAGGCGGCTTCTGCGCGGAGTCTTCGCGAGGGACATCGGAAATTTTCGCACTTGTTGTGCTAAGTCCGGCTGCACCCTTAGGCGACTTCTGCGCGGATAGTCTTCGCGATAGACGTCGGAATTTTTTCGCACTTGTTGTGCTAAGTCCGGCTGCACCCTTAGGCGACTTCTGCGTGGATAGTCTTCGCGATAGACGTCGGAATTTTTTCGCACTTGTTGTGCTAAGTCCGGCTGCACCCTTAGGCGACTTCTGCGCGGATAGTCTTCGCGATAGACGTCGGAATTTTTTCACACTTGTTGTGCTAAGTCCGGCTGCACCCTTAGGCGACTTCTGCGCGGATAGTCTTCGCGATAGACGTCGGAATTTTTTGCACTTGTTGTGCTAAGTCCGGCTGCACCCTTAGGCGACTTCTGCGCGGACTTGTCGCACGCGAGGGTGGCTAGCGCTTAGCCTCGCGGTGACCTCGAATTGGTCGAATGCCGAAGACCGTTGTCGCGGTCTTTTTTCGACACTTGTTTTTGCGGGGGATTTTTCTCACATATATTACATGGCTCCGCCTCGTTAAAAACCTCACCCCCCGGGAGGAAAAGAGTGCGGGCTGGTACAAGATTGTTTGTGGTGAATTACAAAGGCGAAATCAGCCCTAAGTGGATCAAACAAAAAAATTTGCGAAGGTTGTCGATGTTCCAGGAGTGCTCCAGGTCCTCGCCATTTGGCGTTGTGAGCCTGTAGGCGCTGGGGGAAGCTTTTGTTTTGACTATGAAGGGGCCCCCCCACTTGGGCTCCAACTTGCCCTTGGACTCCGTCCGAGCTGTTCGGATGAGTACGAGGTCCCCCTCGCTGAACTCCCTCGGGATGACTGCGCGGTCGCGCCATGCTTTGGTCTGGGCTTGATATTTGTTTAGGGCCTGTAGGGCGAAGACCCGGTCTCCGTCAATGAGATCTTTTGAAGTTGGCTCATCCACGTCGGGGACGGCTGACGGAACTGTACGCGGGGACCCATGCTTTATTTCTTGCGGGGTCATTGCCTCCGATCCGTATAGAAGGCGGAAAGGAGTGAACCCGGTCGCCCTGCACTCGGTTGTGTTTAGCGCCCAGACTGCCTCCGGTAATAAATCGGTCCATCTGCCTTTTCTTTCATCGAGGAGCATCTTTTTGACAGCTGTGAATATTTTCCCATTGGCGCGCTCCACGACCCCGTTGGACTGCGGATGATAGACTGAAGCGAAGGCAAGCTTGGTGCCGATGGAGAAACAAAAATCCTTGAAATCTTGGCTGTCGAACTGCTTGCCATTGTCAACTGTTAGCTCGGACGGTACTCCGAAGCGGCAAACGATGTTCTGCCAGAAGAATTTTTGGGCAGTCTTTGATGTGATTGTGGAAACAGCCCTCGCTTCAATCCATTTGGTGAAGTATTCGACGGCTACGAAGGCGAACTTAAGGTTCCCCTGAGCAGTGGGCAGGGGCCCGACGATGTCCAGGCCCCAGCGCTGGAGAGGCCATGTATGGGCGATCAGCTTTGTATATTGCGAGGGGTTGCCTGACCGAGGAGAGAACTTCTGGCAGGCTTCGCAGGACCTCGTGAGCCGATTTGCGGCGCAGATCATTGCAGGCCAGTAAAACCCTTGTCGGATCACCTTGGCTGCCAGGGCCCTTGGCCCTGCGTGCGAGCCGCACGTGCCACTGTGGACTTCGCGTAGGATCTGCATGCCTTCGGTTTCGGTGACGCATTTGAGCATTGGCTGACTGACCCCTTTCTTGTATAGTTGGCCCTCGATCAGAGCGAAGTCCCGGCTTCGATGTCTGAGGCGCTTCGCCTCACTGACGTCGGCTGGATGATAGTACCCCTGTAGGAACAGGGTTATTGGTGCCCTCCAGTCTTCGGTCATGATTAGGTTGACTATACGGTGGCCCTCGCTATCATTAGTTATCTGGAGCCCTTCGGGGCTCCGGACGGCTGGAGTGCCGATGGTGTGAAAAACACGTCGGAGGGCAGGGGCTCGCCCCTGGCGGCGGCCTTGGCTAAGGCGTCGGCCTCCTCGTTCTTGGCCCTATCCACATGCTGCAGGGTGAATCCCTTGAATTGTCTCTCGAGACTCCGGATAGCCGCGAGGTATTGCATGAGGGCGGGGTCTTTTGCTGCATAGTCTTTCTCGACCTGTCCGGCAACTATCTTGGAGTCTGTCTTGATGATACATGTGGTGACTCCGAGGGCCCTTAGCTTGCGGAGGCCGAGGATAACCGCTTCATACTCTGCTATATTGTTTGTACATTTGTCGGATTCCAGAGCGAAGTTGAGGCGTGCTGCATATCTGTGTTTGACTCCGACTGGTGAGGTGACGACTGCAGCGACGCCTGCCCCCGCATGGCACCATGCACCGTCACAATGGATGGTCCAGATCTTCTCTGTGGACGGGTCCGGCTGTGTTGCTGGCCCAGTCCAGTCGACGACGAAGTCTGCCAGGACTTGCGACTTGATGGCTGTCCTGGGCTCGAAGCTGATGTGGTAGCCGGAGAGTTCGGCTGCCCACTTGGCAATCCTCACCGATGCCTCCGGGTTTCTGAATAGTTCGCCGAGCCCTCTGTCAGAGGTGACTCGGACCTTGAATGCTTCAAAGTAATGGCGCAGTTTGCGCGAGGACATGACAACTGCGTAGGCGATCTTCTCCAGCTCTGTCATGTTGCATTTGGACGGTGTCAGGACTTCGGAGACATAATAAACAGGGCACTGTCTGACTGCGCCTTCGACTGACTGCTCTTGCACTAGTGCCGCGCTGACCGCGTGCGGCGAGGCCGCGACATAAAGCAATAGGGGGAGCGAGGAGTCGGGGCTGGTGAGGATGGCCAGCTCCGACAGGTACTGTTTGAGTGAAGCGAAGGCCGCTGCTTGCTCCGGTCCCCAGGCAAAGTCTTTCGCGCCGCGGAGTGTTTTGAGGAAGGGGAGACTTCGCTCGGCGGACCTGGAGATGAATCTGTTGAGAGCGGCCAGTCTGCCTGTCAGACGCTGGACGTCCCTGACGGACTGCGGAGGCGACATGTCGACGATGGCCTGGATCTTGGTTGGGTTGGCCTCGATGCCGCGGTGTGACACCAAGTAACCCAGTATCTTGCCCTGGCGAACACCGAAGACGCACTTTTCCGGGTTCAGGCGGAGTCGTGCATCTCGCATGTTCGTGAATGTCTCGGCGAGGTCGGCGAGGTGGTCCTCCTTATTCTTGCTGGCGACGACGATGTCGTCCACATATGTAAATATGTTTCTACCGACCTGCCCTTCGAGTACTGTTCTGGTGAGTCTGGAGAAGGTGGACCCCGCATTCTTGAGTCCCTCCGGCATCCTGATGAAGCAATAAGTGCCGAAGGGTGTTATAAAGCTGGTGCTAGCCTTGTCTTCCTCCTTCATGTATATCTGGTGATAGCCGGAGAAGCAGTCGAGGAGTGACATGACCTCGCATCCGGCCGCGCTATCGACTATTTTGTCGATCCGCGGCAACGGGAAATTGTCCTTCGGGCAGGCCTTATTGAGACTGGTGAAGTCTATGCACATTCGCCATTTCCCGCTTTTTTTCTGCACCATTACGACATTGGAGAGCCACGTGGGGTAAGCCACTGGCTCGATGAATTTAGCTTCTAGGAGGCGGTGCACTTCCGCCTTGGCGGCCTCTGTCTTTTCGTCGGACATTTTGCGGAGCCTTTGCTTTTTTGGTCGCACCGAAGGGTCAATTCCCAAGCTGTGCTCAATTATGGATCGGCTGACTCCGACCAGGTCTAGGGCGGACCAGGCGAAGACATCTTTATTCTTGGCCAGGCAGTAGAGAAGCTTCTCTTCTTCATGTGACGTGAGGTCTTCGCTGATAGTGACTATCTGCTTGGGCGTGGCCTGATCAAGGGGAACAGTCTTGGTTCCGTCTTGGCTCTGCAACTGTGCCTTCTCGTGCTGCTTGTCGGTTGGGCTGGCGGGCGCGGGGACCTCGCGCTGGGTCGTGAGGCAGTGTACGTTCCTCTGACCAGGCACGAAGTCCCGCTCTATGTTGCGCGCCGTCTGCTGGTTGCCGTAGATCGTGATAGCGCCTAGCGGACCTGGTATCTTCATACATAGGTACAGTCCGTGGATGGCAGCTTCGAACTTATTGATGGAGCCCCGGCCCATGATGGCGTTGTACGGATATACCATGTCGACAATGTCGAAGGTTACTTGCTCACTTCGGGCATTGGGTGCTACACCGAAGGAGAGGGGCAACTCTATCTTGCCAACTGGGAAGGTGCCCTTGCCGCCGAAACCATACAAGGGGTTGTCCGAAGGCTTCAGCAAGCTGTGGCTTATACCCATGCGGTCGAAGGCATGGAGGAAGATGATGTCCGCCTGACTGCCGTTGTCGACTAGGACTTTGTGTAAGTCCCAGCCTGCCACGCTGCAATTGATAACCATAGCGTCGATGTGGTGGAGCTCTTCGGATTTGGCATATTTTTCAAAGAGCTGATATAGCTCCTGGAGGTTTTTGGGTGGATCTCTGATACAATGACTGTAGAGGACGCCGGCACGAAGGCCACTGATGGCGTAGTGGATAGCGATCTGATCATCGACGGAGGGCAGCTGTGACTTGAGTGTTAGGAATTTGCGGTAATACTCCCGCAGAGTCTCCTTTTCCAGCTGCTTGCAAAGCGAGAGCTCGGCCAGGGCGTCAGTGTCTGGGCGGTACCCTTGGAAGTTGAGCAGGAACTTGTCCCTGAGACTTCTCCACGAATCAATGGACAGCGGAGGCAATCTGGTGAACCAGGTGAGTGCTGGGCCCTCTAGGGCGATGATGAAAGACTTCGCCATTGTGGCGTCGTCCCCTCCGGCGGATGCAACGGCGACTTGATAACTCATTATGTATTGCGCCGGATCGGTGCTGCCGTTGTACTTGGGATATGCCCCTGCTCGGAAGTTAGCTGGCCACGGCGTCACTTGCAGGTGTGGCGCCAGGGGACTTCGCTCATCGAGGTAGTTGACCCCTTGGAATGGTGCGCCGTGCTGGAAGGCGTAATCATGTTGGGGGAAACACGGGTTCTCCGGCTGCGGCCGGTGTTGCAGGGGTGGGCCATGCTGCAGGCCGAGGTGGCCTTCGCGCGTGTCCTCCGGTTGCGCGCGCTGCTGGAGGGGTGGCTCTTGCTGTAGACCGAGGTGGCCTTCGCGCTGCATCAGCGCGATCTCGCGCTCGAGGTCTTGGGCCTTCTGCTCCTCGTCGCGTATCATCTGCCGCACCTTGGCTAATGCGGACACACGTTGGCGCTTGGCTTCCAGTATCTCTTTCTGCCTCTGGAGATTGCAGTTCTTGAGGCGCAGGGCGCGCAGCTGTAACTGTTCTTCTGTTGAGACGCCGAGGACCTCGCCGTCCTCGGTGAGATCCTCGCCCTGCCCTGGGGCGAAGCCTGGGGGCGGCTGCGATTGTCCTTCGGGCCCGCAGGTGCGGAAGGTGTCGTCTTCGCAGGTGCGGGGAATGTTGTCTTCAGTGGGCTCTTGGTGGGTGGATTGGGTGAGGACGAGGGCCTTGCCCTTTCTCGCGGCCAGCAGTGCTGCCTTCGCAGCCTCGTCAGCCTTCGGGTTAGCTCTCTTGGGTGCCATCGCGGGTGGTCTTGTCGTAGCACGAACGGTGGGCGCCAAATGTTGGAACTTGCTCTCAGCAGCAAGGAGGCCAACAAGGGTGAACGGTGGTGACAACAGGGTTACGTGCACGGGGGCAATAGCTCTGTTAATCTAGCCTCTCACGGGCACTGTGCGGGGGTATTTATAGGTATCTGAGTGCCCAGCGCCTTGTGTTAAGGACGCATGTGCCCTCAGACACCTAGTTTATCCCCAGAATATTCCCATAAAGCGGGGTTACAAGCCGTAATTACAAGAATGCCTTTACAAACTAGGCCCGTAACGCAAAGGCGGCCACGCGGGGCCCGTTACAATGGGCCAGATCACACGTGGGCCTCAGAGCAGGACGAGGCCGTGCTACGGGGAGACGTCACCGCGGGCCTTCGTCTTGTGCTGAATGAAGCGAAGGGTGTCCCTGCCCGTTTTGTCTTCGTCAGACCAGCGACTGCAGCGAGAGACGACGAGCGAAGGGTGGCGTCTTTGCCTTCGCCCCAACAACAGCCTACCCACAACTCCACATATTTCTACGACGAGCAGGTTTCTGTTTCTCCACGCAATCGCTCATCCAATCTTTCACCGGTTCCACCTGTTGCTTGCAGTTCACCACTGTGGCTTGGTAAGAACGGATAAGAACTTGATAACAGCACTAGTGTGAGCGCCTTATGAGCAGTACACCCCTGTTTTTGTCGTTGGGTTTTCTCCTTTTGGTGTTTGCGCTATGGCAGGAGCACACGACATGGTGGATGCCCAGTTGCAGGAAGTAAGGGGACAAGTTGATGGACTTGCTGCTGACATTAGGACGATGCATGAACGGCTTGATTCAACGATCACTTCGACGACCGAGCGTTTCAACCAACTTGACCTTGCTCAAACGGCGACTCGCACCACACTCGACACCACCCTGGCACGCCTTGATGCATTGACCACAAAGATGGAGCAGGAATACGGCGGTGACACTGAGCAGGACGATGGAGATCACCGTGGTCGTGCACGTCGTGTGGTTCGTCATCCCCCTAATGACTTATTTTCTAAGATTAAATTTAAAATTCCATCTTTTAATGGTAAATATGATCCTGCTGCATATCTTGATTGGGAATTAGAGGTAGAACAAAAATTTTCATGCCATGATATTCCTGCTAATAGCCAAGTGAAGGCTGCCATTAGTGAATTTACTGATTTTGCTTTAATTTGGTGGCGTGAGTATAAACAAAAACTTTCCATTAACAGTGTCATTACTTGGACCCAATTAAAACTGCCATGCGCCACAGATTTGTTCCTTCCTATTATGCTCGTGATTTGCTTAACAAAATGCAGCGTTTTCAACAAGGTTCACAGTCTGTTGAGGACTATTACCAGGAGTTACAAAAGGGTATGCTTCGTTGTTGTTTAGTTGAGTCGGATGACGCTGCTATGGCGCGTTTTCGTGGTGGTTTGAACAGGGAAATTCAGGATATACTTGATTATAAGGATTATTTTGATATAACCACATTGTTTGAATATGCTTGCAAAGCTGAACGTGAAGTGCAGGGACGACGATCAAAGACATATACTAACTCTCTTGCAGGTCGGGGTCCAACACACAGCTCAACTCCTTCCAGCCCTGCACCTTCTACGCCTAGCACTACATCGCGCACAGGGACGACCAAGCCAGTGGCGCCCCCTGCCAAAGGCGCCGCTTCTTCCACAGGACGTACACGGGATATTCGGTGCCATCGTTGTAGAGGGTTTGGGCATATGATTCGGGACTGCCCAAACAAGCGTACCTTGCTTATACGTGACAATGGTGAGTACTCTTCAGCCAGTGATTCTGAGGAAATTAGTCATGCTATGATTGCCACTAACCATGCAGAAAATGAGGAAGTCCACGTTGATCCCATCGACGCCGATAGGTATGAGAGTCTTGTTGTGCAGCGTGTTCTCAGCACACAGGTTGCCCAGGCCGAAAAAATCAGCGACACACTCTATTCCATACCAAGGGTGTCGTGCACGAACGGTCGATTCGCATCATCATCGATAGTGGCAGCTGCAACAATTTGGCAAGTACAGCGTTGGTAGAGAAATTATCCTTGCCCACTCGCACACATCCACATCCGTATCACATTCAATGGCTTAATGATGGTGGTAAAATAAAGGTAACACGTTCGGTACGTGTCCCCTTTTCGCTGGGTTCTTATTCTGATTATGCTGATTGCGATGTTATTCCTATGGAAGCATGCTCTTTGTTATTGGGTCGACCTTGGCAATATGATACTGATAGTTTACATCATGGTCGTTCAAATCATTATTCTTTCATGTTTAAAGGCCAGAAAATAATTATACATCCAATGACCCCTGACCAAATTTTGAAAGATGATCTTACTAGGGCTGCTAAAACTGCACAAGTCAAATCGACATCAGCCGCACCTATTAAATCTGAAATCAAGTTGCACTCTCCTGCTTTACTTGCTACACGTGCTGATTTTGATGATCTCCATGAAGCTCATATGCCCTGTTATGCACTTGTATGCTCGCGCATGCTTGTTCCGCTTGATGATGCACCGTCTTTGGATATACCCCCTGCTGTTGTTAACCTTTTGCAGGAGTATGCTGATGTTTATCCTACGGACTTACCACCGGGTCTTCCTCCCCTCCGTGGCATTGAGCATCAGATCGATCTCATCCCCGGCGCTTCTCTTCCAAACCGCGCCCCGTACCGTACAAATCCAGAGGAGACGAAGGAGATCCAGCGCCAGGTGCAGACGCTGCTTGATAAGGGTTACATTCGTGAGTCTCTTAGCCCTTGCTCGGTTCCTGTTTTACTCGTTCCAAAGAAAGATGGGTCATGGCGTATGTGCGTAGATTGTCGTGCTATTAATAACATCACAGTTCGTTATCGATATCCTATTCCACGCCTTGATGATATGTTAGATGAGCTTAGTGGTGCCGTTATTTTCTCTAAGGTTGATTTGCGTAGCGGTTACCATCAGATTAGAATGAAACTCGGTGATGAATGGAAAACGGCTTTTAAAACGAAATTTGGTTTATATGAATGGTTGGTTATGCCATTTGGATTGACTAATGCTCCCAGCACCTTTATGCGTTTAATGAACGAAGTTCTACGGGCCTTCATAGGTTTGTTTGTTGTTGTTTATTTCGATGATATCCTTATTTACAGCAAGTCTATAGAGGAGCATTTAGAACATTTGCGTGCTGTTTTTGATGCTTTGCGTGCTGCTCGCTTGTTTGGTAACATGGAAAAGTGCACATTTTGCACGCAACGTGTCTCGTTTCTTGGTTATGTGGTTACTCCGCAGGGCATTGAGGTGGATAGCAGCAAGATTGCTGCCATTCGGGAGTGGCCTACACCGACGACGGTCACACAAATTCGGAGCTTTCTTGGACTTGCCGGTTTCTACCGCAGATTTGTTCGTGATTTTAGCTCCATTGCAGCGCCTCTACATGAGCTTACAAAGAAAGATGTTCCGTTTGCTTGGAGTGATTCGCAGGAGGTAGCGTTCAGCACTTTGAAAGATAAGTTAACCCAAGCTCCTCTCTTGCAATTGCCTGATTTTAATAAAGTTTTTGAGCTTGAATGTGATGCTAGCGGTATTGGGCTAGGTGCTGTTTTGTTACAAGAAGGAAAACCAGTTGCATATTTTAGTGAAAAATTAAGCGGTGCTAGTCTGAAATATTTTACTTATGATAAGGAGCTTTACGCTTTAGTGCGCACTTTGCATACATGGCAGCACTATCTTTGGCATCGTGAGTTCATAATTCATTCTGATCATGAGGCTTTAAAACATATTCGATGATCATGAGGCTTTAAAACATATTCGTACCCAAACAAATCTGAACCGTCGTCATGCTAAATGGGTCGAATTCATTGAGTCCTTTCCTTACATTATTAAACACAACAACGGGAAGGACAATGTTATTGCTGATGCTTTGTCTCGTCGCTATACCATGCTGTCACAATTAGATTTTAAAATCTTTGGTTTGGACACTGTGAAGGATCAATATGTTGACGATGCTGATTTTAAAGATGCTTTCGGCCATTGTATTAATGGGATACCATGGGGCAAATTTCACATACAGGATGGGTTCCTGTTTCGCGCTAACAAACTGTGTGTTCTAGCTAGTTCAGTTCGTCTTTTGTTGTTACAGGAGGCGCATGGAGGCGGTCTCATGGGGCATTTTGGCGTCTACAAAACGCATGAGGTGTTGGCTGCCCACTTCTTTTGGCCTCGGATGCGCGCTGATGTTGAGCGCCTTGTTGCACGCTGCACTACTTGTCAGAAAGCTAAGTCACGGTTGAACAACCATGGTTTGTATATGCCTTTGCCTGTCCCTTCTTCTCCTTGGCTTGATATCTCTATGGACTTTGTTTTGGGCTTGCCTAGAACTAAGAAGGGGAGGGATAGTATTTTTGTGGTTGTTGATAGATTCTCTAAAATGGCTCACTTTATACCTTGTCATAAAACTGATGATGCTAGCATTGTTGCTGAATTGTTCTTTAGAGAAATTATTCGTTTACATGGTATTCCAAAAACAATAGTCTCTAATCGCGATGCTAAGTTTCTAAGCCATTTTTGGAGATCTCTTTGGAATAAATTGGGAACTAAATTGTTGTTTAGCACTACTTGTCACCCTCAGACTGATGGACAAACTGAGGTAGTAAATAGAACTTTATCTACCATGCTTAGGGATGTTTTAGACAAGAATTTGAGACGTTGGGAGGATTGCTTGCCTCATGTTGAATTTGCTTACAATCATGCCACGCATTCTTCAACAAAGATGTGCCCTTTCCAGATTGTTTATGGTTACATTCCTAGGGCACCTATTGATTTGATTTCACTTAATGCTGCGAACGCCCCACATGTAGATGCTTCTGCACATGTTGAACAAATGATTACCATACATGAACAAACGAAACAGAACATTGCTGCTACTAATGCAAAAAATCAGGTTGCTAGTAGTAAAGGAAGAAAACATGTTACTTTTGAGCCAGGTGATATGGTTTGGTTGCACTTGAGAAAGGATCGGTTTCCTACTTTGCGCCGTTCTAAATTAATGCCTCGTGCTGCTGGTCCTTTTAAGGTGCTAACAAAGATTAATGATAATGCTTATATCCTTGACCTGTCTGCGGAATTTGGTGTATCCACTAGTTTTAATGTTGCAGATTTGAAACCATATATGGCTGAGGATGAGGAGTTGTCGTCGAGGACGACTTCACTTCAAGAACGGGAGGATGATGAGGACATCACTATGAGTACGACTACACCAGCAGCACCTCCACATCAAGCGCAACTTCCTTCATTAGCTGGGCCAATCACTAGGGCCCGTGCCAGAGATCTTAACTTCGTCATGCTACTGAAGAATGAGGGCCCAGAAGAATAGACGACCAGCCCAACTGCGGCCCATAGTGGACGACCTAGGGTTGGGCGCGCCCCCTCTATTTATCCAGGAGCTGCGTCTCCTTTATTTTGGAGTTTTGTTTTACGTTAGCCTTAGCTACTCTCGAACACGCGCAAATCTGCGCTGTCTTCGTGTATTCAGAACTCCACCCTCGAGTAATAGATTAGATTGCTCGCATCTTTTTCTTGTTCGTTCTTCGATTGCGCACAGGAAACGATCTTCGTGATCAGGCCGATCTCGCATCAGCAAGGTCGGTAACCACAGGGAGTTGGTTCAGCGATTGCATTGGCGCCTCGGGCTTGCTCGTCGTAGTCGGATCGCAAGGGTCATCTTCCGCCAAATCGGAATTATCTCTACTCGCCGAAAGATCGGGCACCTCAGCTAGATCACTTTGGTAAGCCTTACACTTCACATGTGCTCCCACCATTGGTGAGTTCATGCACATTATTCCCCACAACTTGTTGAGCGATGAACGTATGTGAGCTCACCCTTGATGTACTCATATTCTCCCTAGGTCAAGGATAGGTACCACAAGATGAAGTGTGACACCCCAGTGTCACCTAGGGTTTCTTCTTTAAGCTAACCCAAAACCATTATCACCTGTGAACCAAATAGAGGAATGAACATCAAAAAATAACAAAGGTTAAAGTGAGTCTTTTTCATCTTAAGAAATTATCCTTAATCATGCCATGAACCTCAAGGTAAGAAGAACTCTCAAACCCTAATTAATCCTAAGTGGACCAGTTAAGCACATAAAGGGAATTTGGGAAAAGACTTGGGAAAAATACAAAATTTTGGTAAGAACCAAATAAAAAAGTTTTAGTGCACTAAATAACCAACAAAATATAGTAAGAAGGTTTTGCCATTTGAATTTTCCAAAATCCCCAAATCAGCCCTTGAACCCATGCCCTATGGGAAAAATTCAGAAATTCAGAAAGCTGAATTTCAAACCCTTCCTAAAGTTCAGATGTGTTCCCTATTTTTCAAAACTCAAATCCTCGAAGTCAAAATACCAAAGTGGTGCCAAAATACCCTAGGAACACTCTGGAGAAGTTTGAGATCAAACCCAAATCGTTTGACACGACTTGACATAGGTTTTGTCTCGGTTTGGACAGTGCTGACAGAGCAATCTTCAGGCCACCATATCTTCTCACCCAGGCCATATCTTCACTCGGGACTCACACACGACAGGAAGACCTTGGCACGGTGAAGAGACGCTACATAGGATTCTTGGCAAGATATGCATGTTTTGGTCGGCTAACAGGCGTTTAAACTCGGGCAGAATCACACTTCCACGTGTTCGATCGCGTGCCCAAGCGCTCGGCCGCGCATGGCTGCCCTCTGTGTGCGCGCCACGCACGGTCGGCTTCTATCCCTCGCGCCTGCGCCCAGCCATGCTCGCGGGAGCCTATAAGTACCCCGGGTGCACAACGGTCTACTCTTCACTCCGCCTCACGCCCCGAGATAGAAATCCAACTCCGGCGAGCTCTGCTCCGCCCGCCATCACCGCCCGAGCCTCGGCCACCGTGGCCAGCTCCCCCCAGCCACTTCCAAGCCACGCCAGTCACTCGGATAGCTTCGCCAGTAGCCTGTTGTAACACCCCGAGGTCCACAAACACCCCGGAATGCTACTAAACAACACTTCTGACATCTATATATAAAATTTCGGCAGCATCCCCTTTGCAAAATTGCATAAATGAGGGGGCAACAGTGTATAAACATATATCATGACAAAAACATACTAAGTATTATTAATCGGCTAGCAAAGAGAAGTTAAACATACGACATGAACTGAATTAACTAGTGCGCACGACTAGTTAAAAAAACAAACTTCCTTTGACAATAAGTTTCTAATTAAATCATGGCTGCGCCTGGGCAGCGTTATTGTGAGAGTGAAAGTGGACGTGCTGCTACTACCCTCATTCCCACCATGTATCAAGTACCTGCATTGAGTAATGCAAGAGTGAGATGACACATCTCAGCAAGTAAAATAATATCAAACTGTTTAACCACATAAGAACATTGTTTTACCACCACTTGATTCCACAACTTTCTTATTACGAAGGTGCAGCACGTATACAACGTACAACACACCTAGTCACCACACCTCGCAGGTAGAAACCACAATAGTAACATAGTAATGTCACACTTCATATATACCTCATGAGTGCAAATGTCTACAAATGAAAGGATGACTTCTGCCTTCATACCTCTAAGGATATGAAGCCGCATCGTACCCCTCCTCGGGCAACGTACGATGCTAAAAATGTACCGGTACGGTCGGACCATAAGATCACGACATAACTTCAAAATGCAAGATGGATGATGCGATGTGCATGTCATGCCTACAACACTTCATATAACGTGATTCAAAAAGATACTTCAACTTCATCCGAGATGGGAATCAACCACATATATCATTACCAAATTATGATCATCCACAATATTAGACAATTGAGAATTAATACTTCCAAACAAATAAACTTCATCATAGAATTCAATGATTAATATAATTAAAACTTATGCATACTCAATGACAAGGAATAGGATGCAAACCAAACGGTAGCAACCACCATTGTATTTACTTGCCTTTACCGGAAGTTCGGGGAAATCTCTAAGTACGATCCGGAAGTCCACCACCTGTTTTTGATACACAACTTAGTGCACCAATTTCACATAATCAGGTTCATAAACGACGCTGCACCTACGCACAAACTCAAACCCCGCCGCGGATTACATCTCTCCCCACACCCACCAAACTGCAGCGGCGCTGCTTAATAATTTCATAACTTTAAAATTATGACAGTAGTGGTAACAAACAAAAACTCCAGAGACAACTACATAAAATTCTCCACAAGTTTTGTATACAATTTATAATTAAATTCCAACATCTAATTAGCTCAAAACAGTCCACAAGATGAACCCTGTAATCTGTTTTTTGTCTTTTGGACAGCGACATACCCGGATTCAAACAGCGATATCTTTTAAAATATAATTCTAAATCAAGCGCATAAGTACTCATTGGAAAGATACGACAAAGCCCTACATGATTATCATACTGGTTAACACTAATTACCCACGAAAAATTCCCAGAAACTGCTAATACTACTGCTGTTCACCCACCTGAAAAATCTGTTTTTTTGGACAGCAACATAACCGGATTCAAACAACGATATCTCCTAAATTATAACTCCGAATCGAGCGCATGAGTATTCGTTGGAAAGGTATGACAAAGCTCTACATGATTCTCCCACTGATCCCCATTAATTGCCCACGAAAAATTCCCAGAAATCCCTAGAACTACTGCTGTTCGTCCACCCATTAAATTTCTGGACAGCACCTCTACCAAATCGCATAGGTAAACATATAACCAATTGGATTGCAGCACAAATACAACAAAATGATCACGAAATTCACCTTGGGTTCCTCCTTTCCTCCTTCTTTTCTTCCTTCTTACTCCCTCCAAACTCCCATGGAAGACTCGCACCCACACGACGGACACCAAGCGGGGAGACTCCACCATGGAGAGGAAGAGGTGGGGGGGCGGCTAGGTTTGAGGGATGGCGCTGGAATCACTTGGGGAAGAAGGAGAGGGATTGGGGTGGCTGCAAGAGTGGAAGAGAGAGGAGGGGGGGCGGCCAAAGGGGTGGGGGAGTGAGAGGGAGGGGGCGGCTAGGGTTAAGGGGGGAAAACTAATGGGCTCCCCACCGCCGGATCGAGATCCACGGCCCAAACTCGCTCTCACGTCTGCTCCCAACCCCAACACACAAATCCAACAAGTATTCTACTGTTTTACTGGTGAATTCTTCCTAAAAAACTCCAACCCCAACTACACAGATCACGAAAGAAAAGGGGAAAATACATTTAACTCCTTTTCAAAAAATTGGGTATCACACTCTACCCCCTTAAAAAGAATTCGACCTCGAATTCCGACGCTTCTATCGGAACGACAAGGAAAGATCAATGAATCACAAAACTCACACATAAAGAAAGGTTCTGGTACTTCTGCCGCATCAACTCCTCAAGCTCCTAGGATTCTAAGATACGCAGCAAACGACACTCTAGAGTCTGGTCTTGCTACACAGGAATCGGCTCTAGCTCGATTTGATGGTCTCGATTCCGCAAATACTTCCACAACATAAAGACATGGAATACATGGTGTACTCTGATCATAGACTCCGACAATTGTAGGTGCTAAGCCAAGCTGCCAACTCGAGCTAAGATACTAGACGGTCCTATATAACTTGGACAAAGGTTTCCTGACACCAAATCAACATTGACACATGCAAGTACTTCAATGAATATATATATATGAATGCAATACATATTGTGCTCAAATAGCCTAAACCAAACCTATCCAAACAAGAGTAACTTCAAAAGATCAATTTAATGCTTGCATATTTCTAGACAGCAGCACAACGGTTATTTGTTTTCCTCATAACTCACAAAATATGCATCCAATAGAAGTAAACTAGGACTTTATGGAAAGCTTACAAAGTCCACTATACCCTTGGTATTATCATCACCACAAGATTTGACACTTAGAAAGGCCAAACAATGCGAAACGTAAATTTTTGTCCAGACTTGGACAGAATTCAACTACTCACTTCTTTATAATTTATAAGAACTGATTCGAAGTTTAACTTGGGCAAACAAGGTCGGTTTCGAAATCTATACAGAATCTGGACAGATTCCAAGACTAGACTTGAGAAAATCATAACTCCCAAACTACTAGACCTATGGTCATGAAATTTTACACAAGTAAGGTGAAGAAGTTGGCTACAACTTTTATATACAACACCTCTACCGAAAACATGGTGTAATTCATTGAACTAGTGGCATAACCAAAACTGGTCATGTAGTCCCAAACAACAAGCAATAGATTTATTCAGGTTCTATACTCTTCTAGGATTAAGCGTTCATCGAAGGACTAATAAATTTAGGTTCTTCATTACGAGACACTTAGAGCCAACATAAGGGTAGAAGCAATATGCTTACTTTTTAAATCATTTTAAGCCTGACCTCACATCATGCAAGCAAGAATCGATTTAAGCATACTATGTCTACCCACATATCCATCCAAGCACATTCTATACATTATATCATCCCATCGAAGAACTCTCTCTCTCTCTCTCTCTCTTTTTAATTATACTATGCATATATATATATATCCATCCAATAACTCACACAATCTGCATCTCCACCTAGACTTCACACGACGTAACTATTTCATACTTACGCAAACACGCCAAGACCAGAAAACATGGCTTCACAACAATACGTACTGGCCTATTCAAATATCCCTCGCTATCTCTCTGTTTCAGCCCACGCTCCGCATATACAATAACAAGATAACTATCACAACCACTACATCTATTCCCTCCCACCATACAACATAATTAACATGGATTGCGAAAGAGCTCACCATAACTAAACCAAACTCCCAAAGAAATATCCCTAAATAGAAAATTGACAATCAACAGCACAAATGCTCATTCTGTCTCTACCTCTTTCACTATAAAAGCAATGATAACAAAGAAATATTGCAAAATCATCTAAACTTCATGACCTACAACTTTTGTATTCAAAGGATAAACAAAGTTTTATTTTATCTCCATTTTTTTTAATTTGACTTGTAAGGCGACATACATGATCTGCCACCAGAACCTGACGGAACATGACCCATAAATTCAAAATCTCATAACTCTCTGCATCTAACAAAATTTTACAAATATAAACTCATTGAAAAGATTATAACATTCCCTAAAACTTTTATTATAATGAGTGTCTCAGAATTGGTTTCCAAACCGATAAAACAATGCAACTGCTTTGTTGCAAAACTGATAGGTTAGAAACAATGGACAACTAAAATTCAAAAATACTATAACTCCTGCTATACTCAACTTAAAACTACAACGAACACGCGTTGGAAAAGTTTGGAAGTTGTCCACGACTTTTGCAATAAGTTGCACCCAAATTTATCTTTACAGCCCTCAACTCTGCATGACCTACAGCTAAACTCAGCCTGAGATACTGCACATCAGAGATTCGACTTATATCCGGACAACCACCTTTCCCAATCTATTTAACAGACAATTACAAGTAAATACCTATTAAAAGGTACTAAGAAAAACTAAAAGTTTTTCTTAAAGAGAATTCCCAAATTTGGGCTCTGAAACTATCACAACGCGGTCGATTTATTAGTGGTTTTAACGACACCGAAAGTTCAGACACAACGGTGCAACAACTTCAGAGTAGCCTAACTCCAATTATATGCAATGAAAATTTACAAACCAATACTCTTTGGGAAGATCATGAAATTACTAAAACTTTCATAATCCAACAAAACCCAAAATTTACCGTATTCAATGTCTATACTTCCATACCAAATTAAGGCTGCTATAGGAAACCCATAACTCTCAAATGTTGAGACCAAACTGGGTGATTGAGCATCCTATGCAAAGATGAAGAAACCTACTACAAAACATTCTAGATAAGTGAAGCCTGACTCAGCCTCCAACTAATTTAAAATGACTCCCAAAACAAAACAACAGCTTACCCATAATAAAAAAAACAATATAAAATAAAACCCAAGGCATTGGCAGGTGCGATCAACACTAGGATTTTCCACTACCAAATGGGGATGCAACTCCCCAAAGCCTTTATGCAACACTTTACCTAATAGGTTAGAACACTAAGCACAACAATCAACAAATTCAACAACCTCGTTTGTTAATGCCACTAAGGTCAAACATCCATGTATCGACAATGTATGAAACACCTGACATACCCGCCTCTAGCACTATAAAACATGGTTGTTATTACACTAGAATCCAACTATTAGAGCTCTCCACAACTATTCTGTTGACGTGAAGAAAATGGTGCTCATGTCATGCAACGTCTTTTCCTCCTCTCAAAAGAGATAAAATGATGAAGACATCCACACTACTGATGCATCTATACCAATACAAGTACCAATTTCTGGTCCCATTACTCGCGCTCGTGCTCGTCAACTCAACCATCAGGTGATTACACTCTTGAGTTCATGTCCATCATATTTAGACCATGGAGACCCGTGCACTCTTGTTTTGCTTAGGAATCAGGGAGAAGACCGAAAGGGAAAAGGATTTGAACATGCTGGATTCGGACTGCAGAAGAACACCAACTTGTGACGGTCACCACGGTCAGATGCGGGCTCGGATTGGAATGTTCAAGCACAACATGGAAAGCTTATCAAGTCTACTTTCATATGGATCCGGAATTATAGTCATATCTGTTATGAGGCCGCCGTAATCATTATTTTCTTACCGAGACATTTCCTGCCTTTTCTGCCCATGGTGCTGCGTCACCCTATTTTGGCCCAATGGGTCGTGTATCAAGTTAGGTCCATTAGGGACGCATCCTAGGGTTGCAGCACGACCCCAATACCCTTGTGGTCGTCCTCCCATGTTTATAAACCCCCTAGCCGCCACCAAGAACAGCGGGTTTTGTTTAGATCAAGTTTAGCTCTCGCTACTTGCTTGCAAGCGCGCGTGCTAGTTCAGCCGCCCGTCTTCTTGTCTTCGGAACCCCACCATATTGGAGTTTGATCTTTAAACCTACATTTAGATCTGGTAATTCAGTACTTGTTCTACTTGTTCTTGCTAGTTCTTCGATTGCTTGCAGGACGAGTGCCCTAGTGGCCAGGGTGTCACGCTCCACAAGATCGTGACAGCCATAGGAGGTGGTGTATCGGTTGCTAAGGCGCAGCGTCTTTGGAAGGCTGTAGTCGGGCCGTGAACGTCGTCTCCTCCCCCAATCGAGTTATTCCACACCCTCTCATCGAAAGATCGGGCAATCACCCAACGGGTGCACATCAGTTGGTAATCAGAGCAAGGTTTATCGGTGAGAGATTTACTTTTCTTCGCTGTTTTCTTATCTCCTATAGTCCAGAAAAAGCCAAAAAATAGTAGATTAGTTTTACCGCAATCCTATAAACCATTGAGCATTTACTAGTACTACTTAGTTAGGGCTTGTTGAGTTTTTGGTTGCATCGGTTGTGTCGAGTTGCTGGTCTTAGTTTATTCCTTTAGAGTTTTGAGTTCTACCACGTTTTGGTCACCACGAAATCCACCATCACCAAAAACATCTCTGGTTCGTTTTTGCCACCACAGATACATATCATATCCGATTTGGAAGTTTAAATACAATCTGGAAAGCTTATCTTATCTTCTTTCCAACGGATCTGACCTTATCTCAAAATTCGTTCTGAGCGCTCCGCAATCATCGTAGAGATTTCTGGACTTCCTATATTAACAAGATTTGTTAAATCTGATTTAAAGGGGTTGTTAGCAATATCTTTATTGTTTGGGTTGTCATAGTGAAAAAAAGGGTTTAGGCCCCTGCAAAAAAAAAACAGAAGAAGAAGAAAAAAAAAGAATAGAAAAGAAAAAAAAAAGGAAAAGAAGAAGAAGGGGGCTGAATCTCTAAATCTGTTGTTTCTCTTTGTGCTGTGCTAGTTGTTCTTTTTCAGTGACTACCTTTGTGCCTAGGCTCACGTCTCTAGCCTGGTTTAGCCTAGGACCAGCACAGTACCACCGTTGAACGATTATTCAGCTTGCTTTTGTAACTAACGTGGTACTAGTGTATTCCTTGCTTCAGCCCACCTACAACTCTACATATTTCGACTACAGTTTGACAGGTCGTGTTGCTGCGGCACCGATACACTTATTCCACGGTTGCAGACTTGTTGGTTGCTGACCCCTCCTGTTGTGCAAGGTAAGAATTGGTAAGAGCTTGTGTGGCAGGTTGAGAGTGAGCGCCTTGCAGTAGCTACATCCTAATAGTTGTAGAGTTTTCATTCCTTCACGTTTTTTTTTCTTGTTGCCTCTGTTCGTCTAACCATGGCAGGATTGGAGGTTGATGATGCTTCTCGTAATATGCCACACTCTCCTCGCACCAAGGGTATCATACAACACTTTGTAAGGCTAGTGAAGACGCACACGGAAGGTCTTGATAATGACATGCAGGTGACGAATGAAAAGATGGGGCAATTGGAGGCCACACAGATCGACACGAACACCAAACTTGCAAATGTGGAAATGACAGTTGCTCATATTGACAAGATGATGAAGACATCCACACTACTGATGCATCTATACCAATACAAGTACCAATTTCTGGTCCCATTACTCGCGCTCGTGCTCGTCAACTCAACCATCAGGTGATTACACTCTTGAGTTCATGTCCATCATATTTAGACCATGGAGACCCGTGCACTCTTGTTTTGCTTAGGAATCAGGGAGAAGACCGAAAGGGAAAAGGATTTGAACATGCTGGATTCGGACTGCAGAAGAACACCAACTTGTGACGGTCACCACGGTCAGATGCGGGCTCGGATTGGAATGTTCAAGCACAACATGGAAAGCTTATCAAGTCTACTTTCATATGGATCCGGAATTATAGTCATATCTGTTCTGAGGCCGCCGTAATCATTGTTTTCTTACCGAGACATTTCCTGCCTTTTCTGCCCATGGTGCCGCGTCACCCTATTTTGGCCCAATGGGTCGTGTATCAAGTTAGGTCCATTAGGGACGCATCCTAGGGTTGCAGCACGACCCCAATACCCTTGTGGTCGTCCTCCCATGTTTATAAACCCCCTAGCCGCCACCAAGAACAGCGGGTTTTGTTTAGATCAAGTTTAGCTCTCGCTACTTGCTTGCAAGCGCGCGTGCTAGTTCAGCCGCCCGTCTTCTTGTCTTCGGAACCCCACCATATTGTAGTTTGATCTTTAAACCTACATTTAGATCTGGTAATTCAGTACTTGTTCTACTTGTTCTTGCTAGTTCTTCGATTGCTTGCAGGACGAGTGCCCTAGTGGCCAGGGTGTCACGCTCCACAAGATCGTGACAGCCATAGGAGGTGGTGTATCGGTTGCTAAGGCGCAGCGTCTTTGGAAGGCTGTAGTCGGGCCGTGAACGTCGTCTCCTCCCCCAATCGAGTTATTCCACACCCTCTCATCGAAAGATCGGGCAATCACCCAACGGGTGCACATCAGTTGGTAATCAGAGCAAGGTTTATCGGTGAGAGATTTACTTTTCTTCGCTGTTTTCTTATCTCCTATAGTCCAGAAAAAGCCAAAAAATAGTAGATTAGTTTTACCGCAATCCTATAAACCATTGAGCATTTACTAGTACTACTTAGTTAGGGCTTGTTGAGTTTTTGGTTGCATCGGTTGTGTCGAGTTGCTGGTCTTAGTTTATTCCTTTAGAGTTTTGAGTTCTACCACGTTTTGGTCACCACGAAATCCACCATCACCAAAAACATCTCTGGTTCGTTTTTGCCACCACGGATACATATCATATCCGATTTGGAAGTTTAAATACAATCTGGAAAGCTTATCTTATCTTCTTTCCAACGGATCTGACCTTATCTCAAAATTCGTTCTGAGCGCTCCGCAATCATCATAGAGATTTCTGGACTTTCTATATTAACAAGATTTGTTAAATCTGATTTAAAGGGGTTGTTAGCAATATCTTTATTGTTTGGGTTGTCATAGTGAAAAAAAAGGGTTTAGGCCCCTGCAAAAAAAAAACAGAAGAAGAAGAAAAAAAAGAATAGAAAAGAAAAAAAAAGGAAAAGAAGAAGAAGGGGGCTGAATCTCTAAATCTGTTGTTTCTCTTTGTGCTGTGCTAGTTGTTCTTTTTCAGTGACTACCTTTGTGCCTAGGCTCACGTCTCTAGCCTGGTTTAGCCTAGGACCAGCACAGTACCACCGTTGAACGATTATTCAGCTTGCTTTTGTAACTAACGTGGTACTAGTGTATTCCTTGCTTCAGCCCACCTACAACTCTACATATTTCGACTACAGTTTGACAGGTCGTGTTGCTGCGGCACCGATACACTTATTCCACGGTTGCAGACTTGTTGGTTGCTGACCCCTCCTGTTGTGCAAGGTAAGAATTGGTAAGAGCTTGTGTGGCAGGTTGAGAGTGAGCGCCTTGCAGTAGCTACATCCTAATAGTTGTAGAGTTTTTATTCCTTCACGTTTTTTTTTCTTGTTGCCTCTGTTCGTCTAACCATGGCAGGATTGGAGGTTGATGATGCTTCTCGTAATATGCCACACTCTCCTCGCACCAAGGGTATCATACAACACTTTGTAAGGCTAGTGAAGACGCACACGGAAGGTCTTGATAATGACATGCAGGTGACGAATGAAAAGATGGGGCAATTGGAGGCCACACAGATCGACACGAACACCAAACTTGCAAATGTGGAAATGACAGTTGCTCATATTGACAAGAGCCTTGTCGCACTCTTGAGGCGGTTTGATGAGATGCATGCTAATATCAATGGTGGGCGTGATGAGGGCGCCGAAGGTAACTGGGATGACTATGTTGCTGATACTGAACAAGATGACCAAGAAGCACCTAATCGCCGGCGACTACGTACTAACCGTAGAGGTATGGGTGGTTTTCACCGACGTGAGGTACATGGTAATGATGATGCTTTTAGTAAGGTTAAATTTAAAATACCTCCTTTTGATGGTAAATATGACCCTGATGCTTACATTACTTGGGAGATTGCGGTTGATCAAAAGTTTGCATGCCATGAATTTCCTGAGAATGCGCGGGTTAGAGCTGCTACTAGTGAGTTTACTGAATTTGCTTCTGTTTGGTGGATAGAACATGGTAAGAAGAATCCTAATAACATGCCACAAACTTGGGATGCGTTGAAACGGGTCATGCGGGCTAGATTTGTTCCTTCTTATTATGCACGTGATATGTTAAACAAGTTGCAACAATTGAGACAGGGTACTAAAAGTGTAGAAGAATATTATCAGGAATTACAAATGGGTATGCTGCGTTGTAACATAGAGGAGGGTGAGGAATCTGCTATGGCTAGATTTTTGGGCGGGTTAAATAGGGAAATTCAGGACATCCTTGCTTATAAAGATTATGCTAATGTAACCCGATTGTTTCATCTTGCTTGCAAAGCTGAAAGGGAAGTGCAGGGACGACGTGCTAGTGCAAGGTCTAATGTTTCTGCAGGAAAATCTACACCATGGCAACAGCGCACGACTACATCCATGACCGGCCGTACACTAGCACCAACTCCCTCGCCAAGTCGACCAGCACCCCCGCCTTCCTCCAGCGACAAACCACGTGCATCTTCCACAAATTCAGCAACCAAATCTGCCCAGAAACCCGCAGGTAGTGCCTCTTCAGTAGCTTCCACAGGTAGAACAAGAGATGTTCTGTGTTATCGATGCAAGGGCTATGGACACGTGCAGCGTTATTGTCCTAATCAGCGTGTTTTGGTGGTAAAAGACGATGGTGGGTATTCCTCTGCTAGTGATTTGGATGAAGCTACACTTGCTTTGCTTGCGGCTGATGATGTAGGCACTAAGGAACCACCCGAAGAACAGATTGGTGCAGATGATGCAGAGCATTATGAGAGCCTCATTGTACAGCGTGTGCTTAGTGCACAAATGGAGAAGGCAGAGCAGAATCAGCGACATACGTTGTTTCAAACAAAGTGTGTCATTAAGGAGCGTTCATGTCGTTTGATCATTGATGGAGGTAGCTGCAACAACTTGGCTAGCAGCGACATGGTGGAGAAGCTTGCACTTACGACCAAACCGCACCCGCATCCATATCACATTCAATGGCTCAACAATAGTGGTAAGGTCAAGGTAACCAAGCTGGTACGAATTAATTTTGCTATTGGTTCATATCGTGATGTTGTTGACTGTGATGTTGTGCCTATGGATGCTTGTAATATTCTGCTAGGTAGACCATGGCAATTTGATTCAGATTGTATGCATCATGGTAGATCAAATCAATATTCTCTCATATACCATGATAAGAAAATTATTTTGCTTCCCATGTCCCCTGAGGCTATTGTGCGTGATGATGTTGCTAAAGCTACCAAAGCTAAAACTGAGAACAACAAGAATATTAAAGTTGTTGGTAATAACAAAGATGGGATAAAATTGAAAGGACATTGCTTGCTTGCAACAAAAACTGATGTTAATGAATTATTTGCTTCCACTACTGTTGCCTACGCCTTGGTATGCAAGGATGCTTTGATTTCAATTCAAGATATGCAGCATTCTTTGCCTCCTGTTATTACTAACATTTTGCAGGAGTATTCTGATGTATTTCCAAGTGAGATACCAGAGGGGCTGCCACCTATACGAGGGATTGAGCACCAAATTGATCTTATTCCTGGTGCATCTTTGCCGAATCGTGCGCCATATAGGACAAATCCAGAGGAAACAAAAGAAATTCAGCGACAAGTGCAAGAACTACTCGACAAAGGTTACGTGCGTGAGTCTCTTAGTCCGTGTGCTGTTCCGGTTATTTTAGTGCCTAAAAAAGATGGAACATGGCGTATGTGTGTTGATTGTAGGGCTATTAATAATATCACGATACGTTATCGACACCCTATTCCACGTTTAGATGATATGCTTGATGAATTGAGTGGTGCCATTGTCTTTTCTAAAGTTGATTTGCGTAGTGGGTACCACCAGATTCGTATGAAATTGGGAGATGAATGGAAAACTGCTTTCAAAACTAAGTTCGGATTGTATGAGTGGTTAGTCATGCCTTTTGGGTTAACTAATGCACCTAGCACTTTCATGAGATTAATGAACGAGGTTTTGCGTGCCTTCATTGGAAAATTTGTGGTAGTATACTTTGATGACATATTAATCTACAGCAAATCTATGGATGAACATGTTGATCACATGCGTGCTGTTTTTAATGCTTTACGAGATGCACGTTTATTTGGTAACCTTGAGAAGTGCACATTTTGCACCGATCGAGTTTCGTTTCTTGGTTATGTTGTGACTCCACAGGGAATTGAGGTTGATCAAGCCAAGGTAGAAGCGATACATGGATGGCCTATGCCAAAGACTATCACACAGGTGCGGAGTTTCCTAGGACTTGCTGGCTTCTATCGCCGTTTTGTGAAGGACTTTAGCACCATTGCTGCACCTTTGAATGAGCTTACGAAGAAGGGAGTGCATTTTAGTTGGGGCAAAGTACAAGAGCACGCTTTCAACGTGCTGAAAGATAAGTTGACACATGCACCTCTCCTCCAACTTCCTGATTTTAATAAGACTTTTGAGCTTGAATGTGATGCTAGTGGAATTGGATTGGGTGGTGTTTTGTTACAAGAAGGCAAACCTGTTGCATATTTTAGTGAAAAATTGAGTGGGTCTGTTCTAAATTATTCTACTTATGATAAGGAATTATATGCTCTTGTGCGAACATTAGAAACATGGCAGCATTATTTGTGGCCCAAAGAGTTTGTTATTCATTCTGATCATGAATCTTTGAAACATATTCGTAGTCAAGGAAAACTGAACCGTAGACATGCTAAGTGGGTTGAATTTATCGAATCGTTTCCTTATGTTATTAAGCACAAGAAAGGAAAAGAGAATATCATTGCTGACGCTTTGTCTAGGAGATATACTTTGCTGAATCAACTTGACTACAAAATCTTTGGATTAGAGACGATTAAAGACCAATATGTTCATGATGCTGATTTTAAAGATGTGTTGCTGCATTGTAAAGATGGGAAAGGATGGAACAAATATATCGTTAGTGATGGGTTTGTGTTTAGAGCTAACAAGCTATGCATTCCAGCTAGCTCCGTTCGTTTGTTGTTGTTACAGGAAGCACATGGAGGTGGCTTAATGGGACATTTTGGAGCAAAGAAAACGGAGGACATACTTGCTGGTCATTTCTTTTGGCCCAAGATGAGAAGAGATGTGGTGAGATTGGTTGCTCGTTGCACGACATGCCAAAAGGCGAAGTCACGGTTAAATCCACACGGTTTGTATTTGCCTCTACCCGTTCCTAGTGCTCCTTGGGAAGATATTTCTATGGATTTTGTGCTGGGATTGCCTAGGACTAGGAAGGGACGTGATAGTGTGTTTGTGGTTGTTGATAGATTTTCTAAGATGGCACATTTCATACCATGTCATAAAACTGACGATGCTACTCATATTGCTGATTTGTTCTTTCGTGAAATTGTTCGCTTGCATGGTGTGCCCAACACAATCGTTTCTGATCGTGATGCTAAATTTCTTAGTCATTTTTGGAGGACTTTGTGGGCAAAATTGGGGACTAAGCTTTTATTTTCTACTACATGTCATCCTCAAACTGATGGTCAAACTGAAGTTGTGAATAGAACTTTGTCTACTATGTTAAGGGCAGTTCTAAAGAAGAATATTAAGATGTGGGAGGACTGTTTGCCTCATATTGAATTTGCTTATAATCGATCATTGCATTCTACTACAAAGATGTGCCCATTTCAGATTGTATATGGTTTGTTACCTCGTGCTCCTATTGATTTAATGCCTTTGCCATCTTCTGAAAAACTAAATTTTGATGCTACTAGGCGTGCTGAATTGATGTTAAAACTGCACGAAACTACTAAAGAAAACATAGAGCGTATGAATGCTAGATATAAGTTTGCTAGTGATAAAGGTAGAAAGGAAATAAATTTTGAACCTGGAGATTTAGTTTGGTTGCATTTGAGAAAGGAAAGGTTTCCTGAATTACGAAAATCTAAATTGTTGCCTCGAGCCGATGGACCGTTTAAAGTGCTAGAGAAAATTAACGACAATGCATATAGGCTAGATCTGCCTGCAGACTTTGGGGTTAGCCCCACATTTAACATTGCAGATTTAAAGCCCTACTTGGGAGAGGAAGTTGAGCTTGAGTCGAGGACGACTCAAATGCAAGAAGGGGAGAATGATGAAGACATCCACACTACTGATGCATCTATACCAATACAAGTACCAATTTCTGGTCCCATTACTCGCGCTCGTGCTCGTCAACTCAACCATCAGGTGATTACACTCTTGAGTTCATGTCCATCATATTTAGACCATGGAGACCCGTGCACTCTTGTTTTGCTTAGGAATCAGGGAGAAGACCGAAAGGGAAAAGGATTTGAACATGCTGGATTCGGACTGCAGAAGAACACCAACTTGTGACGGTCACCACGGTCAGATGCGGGCTCGGATTGGAATGTTCAAGCACAACATGGAAAGCTTATCAAGTCTACTTTCATATGGATCCGGAATTATAGTCATATCTGTTCTGAGGCCGCCGTAATCATTGTTTTCTTACCGAGACATTTCCTGCCTTTTCTGTCCATGGTGCTGCGTCACCCTATTTTGGCCCAATGGGTCGTGTATCAAGTTAGGTCCATTAGGGACGCATCCTAGGGTTGCAGCACGACCCCAATACCCTTGTGGTCGTCCTCCCATGTTTATAAACCCCCTAGCCGCCACCAAGAACAGCGGGTTTTGTTTAGATCAAGTTTAGCTCTCGCTACTTGCTTGCAAGCGCGCGTGCTAGTTCAGCCGCCCGTCTTCTTGTCTTCGGAACCCCACCATATTGTAGTTTGATCTTTAAACCTACATTTAGATCTGGTAATTCAGTACTTGTTCTACTTGTTCTTGCTAGTTCTTCGATTGCTTGCAGGACGAGTGCCCTAGTGGCCAGGGTGTCACGCTCCACAAGATCGTGACAGCCATAGGAGGTGGTGTATCGGTTGCTAAGGCGCAGCGTCTTTGGAAGGCTGTAGTCGGGCCGTGAACGTCGTCTCCTCCCCCAATCGAGTTATTCCACACCCTCTCATCGAAAGATCGGGCAATCACCCAACGGGTGCACATCACAAGAGCCTTGTCGCACTCTTGAGGCGGTTTGATGAGATGCATGCTAATATCAATGGTGGGCGTGATGAGGGCGCCGAAGGTAACTGGGATGACTATGTTGCTGATACTGAACAAGATGACCAAGAAGCACCTAATCGCCGGCGACTACGTACTAACCGTAGAGGTATGGGTGGTTTTCACCGACGTGAGGTACATGGTAATGATGATGCTTTTAGTAAGGTTAAATTTAAAATACCTCCTTTTGATGGTAAATATGACCCTGATGCTTACATTACTTGGGAGATTGCGGTTGATCAAAAGTTTGCATGCCATGAATTTCCTGAGAATGTGCGGGTTAGAGCTGCTACTAGTGAGTTTACTGAATTTGCTTCTGTTTGGTGGATAGAACATGGTAAGAAGAATCCTAATAACATGCCACAAACTTGGGATGCGTTGAAACGGGTCATGCGGGCTAGATTTGTTCCTTCTTATTATGCACGTGATATGTTAAACAAGTTGCAACAATTGAGACAGGGTACTAAAAGTGTAGAAGAATATTATCAGGAATTACAAATGGGTATGCTGCGTTGTAACATAGAGGAGGGTGAGGAATCTGCTATGGCTAGATTTTTGGGCGGGTTAAATAGGGAAATTCAGGACATCCTTGCTTATAAAGATTATGCTAATGTAACCCGATTGTTTCATCTTGCTTGCAAAGCTGAAAGGGAAGTGCAGGGACGACGTGCTAGTGCAAGGTCTAATGTTTCTGCAGGAAAATCTACACCATGGCAACAGCGCACGACTACATCCATGACCGGCCGTACACTAGCACCAACTCCCTCGCCAAGTCGACCAGCACCCCCGCCTTCCTCCAGCGACAAACCACGTGCATCTTCCACAAATTCAGCAACCAAATCTGCCCAGAAACCCGCAGGTAGTGCCTCTTCAGTAGCTTCCACAGGTAGAACAAGAGATGTTCTGTGTTATCGATGCAAGGGCTATGGACACGTGCAGCGTGATTGTCCTAATCAGCGTGTTTTGGTGGTAAAAGACGATGGTGGGTATTCCTCTGCTAGTGATTTGGATGAAGCTACACTTGCTTTGCTTGCGGCTGATGATGTAGGCACTAAGGAACCACCCGAAGAACAGATTGGTGCAGATGATGCAGAGCATTATGAGAGCCTCATTGTACAGCGTGTGCTTAGTGCACAAATGGAGAAGGCAGAGCAGAATCAGCGACATACGTTGTTTCAAACAAAGTGTGTCATTAAGGAGCGTTCATGTCGTTTGATCATTGATGGAGGTAGCTGCAACAACTTGGCTAGCAGCGACATGGTGGAGAAGCTTGCACTTACGACCAAACCGCACCCGCATCCATATCACATTCAATGGCTCAACAATAGTGGTAAGGTCAAGGTAACCAAGCTGGTACGGATTAATTTTGCTATTGGTTCATATCGTGATGTTGTTGACTGTGATGTTGTGCCTATGGATGCTTGTAATATTCTGCTAGGTAGACCATGGCAATTTGATTCAGATTGTATGCATCATGGTAGATCAAATCAATATTCTCTCATACACCATGATAAGAAAATTATTTTGCTTCCCATGTCCCCTGAGGCTATTGTGCGTGATGATGTTGCTAAAGCTACCAAAGCTAAAACTGAGAACAACAAGAATATTAAAGTTGTTGGTAATAACAAAGATGGGATAAAATTGAAAGGACATTGCTTGCTTGCAACAAAAACTGATGTTAATGAATTATTTGCTTCCACTACTGTTGCCTACGCCTTGGTATGCAAGGATGCTTTGATTTCAATTCAAGATATGCAGCATTCTTTGCCTCCTGTTATTACTAACATTTTGCAGGAGTATTCTGATGTATTTCCAAGTGAGATACCAGAGGGGCTGCCACCTATACGAGGGATTGAGCACCAAATTGATCTTATTCCTGGTGCATCTTTGCCGAATCGTGCGCCATATAGGACAAATCCAGAGGAAACAAAAGAAATTCAGCGACAAGTGCAAGAACTACTCGAGAAAGGTTACGTGCGTGAGTCTCTTAGTCCATGTGCTGTTCCGGTTATTTTAGTGCCTAAAAAAGATGGAACATGGCGTATGTGTGTTGATTGTAGGGCTATTAATAATATCACGATACGTTATCGACACCCTATTCCACGTTTAGATGATATGCTTGATGAATTGAGTGGTGCCATTGTCTTTTCTAAAGTTGATTTGCGTAGTGGGTACCACCAGATTCGTATGAAATTGGGAGATGAATGGAAAACTGCTTTCAAAACTAAGTTCGGATTGTATGAGTGGTTAGTCATGCCTTTTGGGTTAACTAATGCACCTAGCACTTTCATGAGATTAATGAACGAGGTTTTGCGTGCCTTCATTGGAAAATTTGTGGTAGTATACTTTGATGACATATTGATCTACAGCAAATCTATGGATGAACATGTTGATCACATGCGTGCTGTTTTTAATGCTTTACGAGATGCACGTTTATTTGGTAACCTTGAGAAGTGCACATTTTGCACCGATCGAGTTTCGTTTCTTGGTTATGTTGTGACTCCACAGGGAATTGAGGTTGATCAAGCCAAGGTAGAAGCGATACATGGATGGCCTATGCCAAAGACTATCACACAGGTGCGGAGTTTCCTAGGACTTGCTGGCTTCTATCGCCGTTTTGTGAAGGACTTTAGCACCATTGCTGCACCTTTGAATGAGCTTACGAAGAAGGGAGTGCATTTTAGTTGGGGCAAAGTACAAGAGCACGCTTTCAACGTGCTGAAAGATAAGTTGACACATGCACCTCTCCTCCAACTTCCTGATTTTAATAAGACTTTTGAGCTTGAATGTGATGCTAGTGGCATTGGATTGGGTGGTGTTTTGTTACAAGAAGGCAAACCTGTTGCATATTTTAGTGAAAAATTGAGTGGGTCTGTTCTAAATTATTCTACTTATGATAAGGAATTATATGCTCTTGTGCGAACATTAGAAACATGGCAGCATTATTTGTGGCCCAAAGAGTTTGTTATTCATTCTGATCATGAATCTTTGAAACATATTCGTAGTCAAGGAAAACTGAACCGTAGACATGCTAAGTGGGTTGAATTTATCGAATCGTTTCCTTATGTTATTAAGCACAAGAAAGGAAAAGAGAATATCATTGCTGACGCTTTGTCTAGGAGATATACTTTGCTGAATCAACTTGACTACAAAATCTTTGGATTAGAGACGATTAAAGACCAATATGTTCATGATGCTGATTTTAAAGATGTGTTGCTGCATTGTAAAGATGGGAAAGGATGGAACAAATATATCGTTAGTTATGGGTTTGTGTTTAGAGCTAACAAGCTATGCATTCCAGCTAGCTCCGTTCGTTTGTTGTTGTTACAGGAAGCACATGGAGGTGGCTTAATGGGACATTTTGGAGCAAAGAAAACGGAGGACATACTTGCTGGTCATTTCTTTTGGCCCAAGATGAGAAGAGATGTGGTGAGATTGGTTGCTCGTTGCACGACATGCCAAAAGGCGAAGTCACGGTTAAATCCACACGGTTTGTATTTGCCTCTACCCGTTCCTAGTGCTCCTTGGGAAGATATTTCTATGGATTTTGTGCTGGGATTGCCTAGGACTAGGAAGGGACGTGATAGTGTGTTTGTGGTTGTTGATAGATTTTCTAAGATGGCACATTTCATACCATGTCATAAAACTGACGATGCTACTCATATTGCTGATTTGTTCTTTCGTGAAATTGTTCGCTTGCATGGTGTGCCCAACACAATCGTTTCTGATCGTGATGCTAAATTTCTTAGTCATTTTTGGAGGACTTTGTGGGCAAAATTGGGGACTAAGCTTTTATTTTCTACTACATGTCATCCTCAAACTGATGGTCAAACTGAAGTTGTGAATAGAACTTTGTCTACTATGTTAAGGGCAGTTCTAAAGAAGAATATTAAGATGTGGGAGGACTGTTTGCCTCATATTGAATTTGCTTATAATCGATCATTGCATTCTACTACAAAGATGTGCCCATTTCAGATTGTATATGGTTTGTTACCTCGTGCTCCTATTGATTTAATGCCTTTGCCATCTTCTGAAAAACTAAATTTTGATGCTACTAGGCGTGCTGAATTGATGTTAAAACTGCACGAAACTACTAAAGAAAACATAGAGCGTATGAATGCTAGATATAAGTTTGCTAGTGATAAAGGTAGAAAGGAAATAAATTTTGAACCTGGAGATTTAGTTTGGTTGCATTTGAGAAAGGAAAGGTTTCCTGAATTACGAAAATCTAAATTGTTGCCTCGAGCCGATGGACCGTTTAAAGTGCTAGAGAAAATTAACGACAATGCATATAGGCTAGATCTGCCTGCAGACTTTGGGGTTAGCCCCACATTTAACATTGCAGATTTAAAGCCCTACTTGGGAGAGGAAGTTGAGCTTGAGTCGAGGACGACTCAAATGCAAGAAGGGGAGAATGATGAAGACATCCACACTACTGATGCATCTATACCAATACAAGTACCAATTTCTGGTCCCATTACTCGCGCTCGTGCTCGTCAACTCAACCATCAGGTGATTACACTCTTGAGTTCATGTCCATCATATTTAGACCATGGAGACCCGTGCACTCTTGTTTTGCTTAGGAATCAGGGAGAAGACCGAAAGGGAAAAGGATTTGAACATGCTGGATTCGGACTGCAGAAGAACACCAACTTGTGACGGTCACCACGGTCAGATGCGGGCTCGGATTGGAATGTTCAAGCACAACATGGAAAGCTTATCAAGTCTACTTTCATATGGATCCGGAATTATAGTCATATCTGTTCTGAGGCCGCCGTAATCATTGTTTTCTTACCGAGACATTTCCTGCCTTTTCTGCCCATGGTGCTGCATCACCCTATTTTGGCCCAATGGGTCGTGTATCAAGTTAGGTCCATTAGGGACGCATCCTAGGGTTGCAGCACGACCCCAATACCCTTGTGGTCGTCCTCCCATGTTTATAAACCCCCTAGCCGCCACCAAGAACAGCGGGTTTTGTTTAGATCAAGTTTAGCTCTCGCTACTTGCTTGCAAGCGCGCGTGCTAGTTCAGCCGCCCGTCTTCTTGTCTTCGGAACCCCACCATATTGGAGTTTGATCTTTAAACCTACATTTAGATCTGGTAATTCAGTACTTGTTCTACTTGTTCTTGCTAGTTCTTCGATTGCTTGCAGGACGAGTGCCCTAGTGGCCAGGGTGTCACGCTCCACAAGATCGTGACAGCCATAGGAGGTGGTGTATCGGTTGCTAAGGCGCAGCGTCTTTGGAAGGCTGTAGTCGGGCCGTGAACGTCGTCTCCTCCCCCAATCGAGTTATTCCACACCCTCTCATCGAAAGATCGGGCAATCACCCAACGGGTGCACATCATAAAATTTGCAATACTCATAAAGCAATGGAGGGATAACAACAAGAAAAACTAATGTACTTCTTGACACAGACTCATGCAAAAGCTTCATAAATATTACTTTCAATACTAAAATAATAACACGATACTATGCTCAACAGGAGTAATTGGACGTCAATAAGACAATCCACATAACCAAACTACCTTGATTAACCTCACATACAACAAAACCTACTATTACTGCACTTGAACAATTTGTACCTCGTGATATCACAGGATGCACTCAAAGTAGTAGACATACATGATCTATCAAACCATCATTCATATAAGAAAAATCTCAATCTAATGCAACAACCCCATCATTAAAGAGATAGATGACTAACAAACATAAGCAACTCCCAGTTAAGCATTGACTTCGTTTAAGATAAAGCGGTCCAAATAATGATTCAACAAGCATGCATAGAGAAACTGCTCATAAAAAAAATCGAACTGCCATACAATGTTGGCAAATAAAAAAAAAATAAAACGGGTTGTCAATATCGCCCACATGACTAGCATGCAACAACTAAAAATTATGCATAGCCTTTATGGCTATTGAAACAAGCCATAGAAGGAAAACATGCACGACATAAAATCCACTTGAAACCACCCTATTTATTGTTAAAAATAAGGTTGTACATAATAAGAAAACCTATCAGGTAGACATGGTTGGACTTATCAATCTATGTCATCTCACAAATTCACTCGAGTTCTACCAGTCTAAAGATTTCATAGATGTTACAACGTTGCCTCTGCTCTATAGAGACAAACCAATTTTATACTAAGACCAAGTTAGCAAGTAGCCACACTAGCCAAAAAAAGTGAGGCGCAAAACATTGCACCCAAGGAAATATTACATTGATAAGTTGGGTTGTAACCCAACAGTCAATCAAACTCAACAACACCATAAAACTACATTATATAGTGTTTTCACACTACACCAAGTCGGATTAGACCCACTATACACAAGCTCAATAAACAATCGGTCCTATAAGTACAAGAACCCAAGAATCCTTTTGGGAAAAAACATCCACAGTCAAGCATATAGAAATATATGATGGTAATAGCTCAGAGATTTGAAAACATTGCATCCCAAAAAATACATCATGACGATACGTAAATAAAACAAGTACATTAGTAGCTTCACTTGCATAATATCTTCAATAACAACCACATCAAGAAACCAATATTAAATAGAAGTAACATATCATATCAAGCATTACGTCGTTAACGACATACCCCATCAAACCATAAAGGGATTTGGAGTAAGGAAGTTCTAGTCATCTATACAATAAAATACTAATATGAAAGATATACGAACCCATACCCTTCCTATATGTGCAAGTGTGTCAAATTTATCTTCAAATTGCGTAGAATCTAAAGCCTATCCTTTGATACCAACTGTAACACCCCGAGGTCCACAAACACCCCAGAATGCTACTAAACAACACTTCTGACATCTATATATAAAATTTCGGCAGCATCCCCTTTGCAAAATTGCATAAATGAGGGGGCAACAGTGTATAAACATATATCATGACAAAAACATACTAAGTATTATTAATCGGCTAGCAAAGAGAAGTTAAACATACGACATGAACTGAATTAACAAGTGCGCACGACTAGTTAAAAAAACAAACTTCCTTTGACAATAAGTTTCTAATTAAATCATGGCTACGCCTGGGCAGCGTTATTGTGAGAGTGAAAGTGGACGTGCTGCTACTCCCCTCATTCCCACCATGTATCAAGTACCTGCATTGAGTAATGCAAGATTGAGATGACACATCTCAGCAAGTAAAATAATATCAAACTGTTTAACCACATAAGAACATTGTTTTACCACCACTTGATTCCACAACTTTCTTATTACGAAGGTGCAGCACGTATACAACGTACAACACACCTAGTCACCACACCTCGCAGGTAGAAACCACAATAGTAACATAGTAATGTCACACTTCATATATACCTCATGAGTGCAAATGTCTACAAATGCAAGGATGACTTCTGCCTTCATACCTCTAAGGATATGAAGCCGCATCGTACCCCTCCTCGGGCAACGTACGATGCTAAAAATGTACCGGTACGGTCGGACCATAAGATCACGACATAACTTCAAAATGCAAGATGGATGATGCGATGTGCATGTCATGCCTACAACACTTCATATAACGTGATTCAAAAAGATACTTCAACTTAATCCGAGATGGGAATCAACCACATATATCATTACCAAATTATGATCATCCACAATATTAGACAATTGAGAATTAATACTTCCAAACAAATAAACTTCATCATAGAATTCAATGATTAATATAATTAAAACTTATGCATACTCAATGACAGGGAATAGGATGCAAACCAAACGGTAGCAACCACCATTGTATTTACTTGCCTTTACCGGAAGTTCGGGCAAATCTCTAAGTACGATCCGGAAGTCCACCACCTGTTTTTGATACACAACTTAGTGCACCAATTTCACATAATCAGGTTCATAAACGACGCTGCACCTACGCACAAACTCAAACCCCGCCGCGGATTACATCTCTCCCCACACCCACCAAACTGCAGCGGCGCTGCTTAATAATTTCATAACTTTAAAATTATGACAGTAGTGGTAACAAACAAAAACTCCAGAGACAACTACATAAAATTCTCCACAAGTTTTGTATATAATTTATAATTAAATTCCAACATCTAATTAGCTCAAAACAGTCCACAAGATGAACCCTGTAATCTGTTTTTTGTCTTTTGGACAGCGACATACCCGGATTCAAACAGCGATATCTTTTAAAATATAATTCTAAATCAAGCGCATAAGTACTCATTGGAAAGATAAGACAAAGCCCCACATGATTATCATACTGGTTAACACTAATTACCCACGAAAAATTCCCAGAAACTGCTAATACTACTGCTGTTCACCCACCTGAAAAATCTGTTTTTTTGGACAGCAACATAACCGGATTCAAACAACGATATCTCCTAAATTATAACTCCGAATCGAGCACATGAGTATTCGTTGGAAAGGTATGACAAAGCTCTACATGATTCTCCCACTGATCCCCATTAATTGCCCACGAAAAATTCCCAGAAATCCCTAGAACTACTGCTGTTCGTCCACCCATTAAATTTCTGGACAGCACCTCTACCAAATCGCATAGGTAAACATATAACCAATTGGATTGCAGCACAAATACAACAAAATGATCACGAAATTCACCTTGGGTTCCTCCTTTCCTCCTTCTTTTCTTCCTTCTTCCTCCCTCCAAACTCCCATGGAAGACTCGCACCCACACGACGGACACCAAGCGGGGAGACTCCACCATGGAGAGGAAGAGGTGGGGGGGGGGGGCGGCTAGGGTTGAGGGATGGCGCTGGAATCACTTGGGGAAGAAGGAGAGGGATTGGGGTGGCTGCAAGAGTGGAAGAGAGAGGAGGGGGGCGGCCAAAGGGGTGGGGGAGTGAGAGGGAGGGGGCGGCTAGGGTTAAGGGGGGAAAACTAATGGGCTCCCCACCGCTGGATCGAGATCCACGGCCCAAACTCGCTCTCACGTCTGCTCCCAACCCCAACACACAAATCCAACAAGTATTCTACTGTTTTACTGGTGAATTCTTCCTAAAAAACTCCAACCCCAACTACACAGATCACGAAAGAAAAGGGGAAAATACATTTAACTCCTTTTCAAAAAATTGGGTATCACACCTGTGAAGCTTTCCAAGTCCTCGGACCCGACAAAACTTCACCAGAGACCCATGATCGTCCTCGTCAGACTTCGATCGCCCGCGGCCACACGTAGACCGAGCAATCCGGTGAGCCATTCTCAAATTCCTCACGCGCATACCTTCCTTGATCTTTGGTAAAGCTCCCTGACCCATTCGATTGGATTATGGTGCCGTGAGCAGGCCGGATTCCTCGCCGCCGACGAGCTCCCCTGCCTGCGCTCGCGGACCGACCTACTCTGACCACCATCGCCGACGATCCGTACCTCGACGTGATCGCCAAAGACCCCCGGACCTCACCCAACCCCTCACCGGAACAACCTCGCCGCCGGTAAGCCCTTCCGCCCTTTTCTTCCGCTGCGGTCACTGTTCCATTAAGGGAAGGATCGCAGGTTCGATTTTGAAAAACCCTAGGGGGTTTTCTAAAGAGTCATAGACTCAGATGAATAGTGAACCGAGGACCTGTCTGTAATACACTGAAAACCTTTCGCCAGGGACCCCAGTGCAAAACCCTTTTTCCTTTATCCATTTCTGTTTATTCTTTTTAAATTCAGCATAGAACTTAGGAAATTTATATCCTGAGTAATATTCAACCAAAATTAGCCAAACCAATTTAGCTGGTTTCAAAATATTGTGAACTATCACATAAAAATACTGAACTCTGTGCTTTCTCTATTAAATTTTAGAGTTTAGAATTAATTAAAGAAACTGACCAAACCTTTTTAAAAGGAAGAAAATTAGTTATGCTTCTGTGCTGAACTTAAGAAAAGTTGTAGAAGTTCAAACCCCACTTAGACACTGTTTACAAATATTGAACACCCCATTATTGAAGATTTAAACAGGATTATCTACTAAAGGCCATAATTGCCCAAAACATAAGAAAATGAGAAAGGTACTAGAAATAATGAACAATGGATGCAAATATTTTTCCTAATCCACTTAAGCAATAAAAAAGCTAGGAAAAATAAAAGGAACCCTAGTCCAGAGCAAATTCTAGGTGAAATGTTTTATTAGGCACTAATCAAACTAGAAAGACAATTATTAGGATTATGAAAATATTTTCAAAATTGTTAAAAAAAATTCAGTGGACTTGTAACCACTAGGACACCACTACAAAAATTATAAATACCCCAGTCCATCATTTTAAGTAAGGTGAACAAATAGAACTTGATATTGAGCCATATGTCAATTAATTCATAAGCAAACCAAAAGGTGTACAATAGTGGGTAAATAAATTTTTACCAGATTAATAATGAAGTAGGCCACCAGAGAAAAATGCAAAACCCAATTGAAAGCTGCAAAATAATACCCAATGCCAATACTTCAAGAAAAATGCCATTTAATTCAAGAAATTCCTACCACCCTTCCCTTAAGCAAAAAGTTACCAAAATTTAGAATGATTGCTCTTGCACAAAGAAGAAGATAGGAAAAATTATAAATCTGTTGTTTGATATTTTTCAAATATAGTGGTAGTAGAAAGCACCCCTTTGGCTAGAAATTTTAGAAAATCATAATACAATAACTGTTAAGTATTAGTGGCTGAAAATTTGTACAAAGTCATGTTATAACATCTAAATGCCAGCAAAAATAAGTCTTAGAAAATAACCCCCTGTTAAAAGAAGGTTGTAGTTCAAAACACCCCGTCTGCCTTAATATTTGATAATTTTATACAGAGGGAACCACTCACTTTTTAAGCCCCAAATTTTGAGACAGAGAATTATACACCAATAAGAAGCCACTGTAATGTTTGCAGAAGTTTTGGAAATTTATTAAGCTATCTTGTAGTTCAAACCCACCTTAAAAGCATAAAAGAAATAGAAAAGAAGAGAGTGAATAATAAATCTCACTCCAATGAATTCAGCTATGAATCTTAATAAAATCTCACTAAGACAATAAAAAGAAATCAATGGAACACCAAAATGAACTTACCAATTAGCTTAACCAAGCTTGACCCTAATTTGCTAAGTGTACCACAAAAATCTTCAGTAGTAAGATTAAGCTCTACCTTATTAAATTGATCACCCCCCATCAAATTTTAATTGCTAAATTGCATATCATGCCATGCATGTATCTTACTCATTGCATTCATTAGATTGCAATCTCGCTGATAGAGAGTACATGCTCATCCCTGAGCAAGGAGTTGTCCACGAGGAAGACCAGGAGCAAGCTCCCGAGACTGCCATCGAGTATCTCCCTGCAGCCTCAGCATTTGAAGGCAAGCCCTGGTTTTATGCATAACCAATTTATATATGCTACTTTACTACACTTAATGTTTGTAGGCTTGTAATGTGCACTTAAGTGTAGGAGTTGCTTGAAACCTATAGTTGCATGAACTCAGGATTCCTTTTTGAGATGGATACTAGTATGCTAGGTCGAGTAGCTGTTTTGCTAATCAGGATCTCGGTAGAAGTCGAGTGATTTTTCTAGCACTTGCGCGAGGTCAGGAATTGATTGTATTCATCTTGATAACGGGATCTATGATGGTCTACGGACTTGGATCCAGGGTGGATGCCTTGTCCATGAGACGGGAAAAAGGAATTAAGGATTAATGTGTGGATACCTAAGTCAAGCGTTTGAACGTACTAAACACATATTGGGAAATATGGTAACCGGTAAACCTAGTACCTGAGTGAAGCCGGGCGTGGACTTTTCTCCTCACTTGTCCTGAGACTGGGTCTCCCATGCTAGCTATGGTGGGTACAAGTGCGGTCACTGCACGGCGGCAGCCGGGGTTAGTGGAGCATTGTATGCCAAGGCGATGAGCCCTAGCCGCGAATGGGGAATCGATAGGGACGGTTGACGTGTGTGGGGACGGAGTGCCCTTACATGTCGTGTGTTTAGGTTTAGCTTGCAATGTTTAAAAACTTGATTCGAATCGTCTGCTTCTCGCAGCTAATGAGACTGCTTGACCCCTTGTACTACAGTGAGTAAGAAGTGAAATGGGGCTTCATATGAGATAACTTGTTGATTGAATTAAATGCTTGTTACCATGTATGCTTAGAAGGAGCAAACTTAGCTAAGATAATGATGCTAGAATTTGAAAAGTTAAAAGTTGATTTTAGGCTCAGCTAGTGCTTTTGGCAAACCAAACCCCTCAGCCAAACAGCTGCATGGTCTAGAGGTAGAGGAGTAGTTTCCTCACACCGGGTAAGTCTAGCTAAGTATTAGTATACGCAGCCTTGCTTGTGGCATAACTTTTGCAGGTACACTTTAGGATATGGTTGATGGTGTAACTTGGCCTACCACCCTGCCACCGGGTTGGACGGTCGAGTGGGATGCTGCTCCGGCAGGGGAGGAGCAGGAGGAGTAGTGGGCTAGGCTTGCCCTATTCCTAGCTTTTGACGATATCGATTACCCGCTGCAGTTTATTTTGTGAACTTAAATCAGCTACTTGAAAAACTCCAACTTATGTAATAATTCCAGTACTTTAATTTGAGGTTTTCCTGCTTTATTGTATTTTTTCTGTGACTCACCTCGAGTGATTTTGTGGTATTTGATCCTAGTTAAGTGGCTCTATCAGACTAGATCTGAGGGACTGACGGGTTATTCCGATTTAAGTGTGTTGCGGCCCCTGAGGCGTGACTTAGGCACTTAAGCTGGAATAGTTCGGGTGGTTCTGCCACAGCTGGTATCGGAGCAAATACCACCACAGAGAAGAACAGTAAACCATGAATACCAATTTTCAAAAATCTAAAACTTGCTTAGAAACTAGTATAAATCGTCAGGACTAGAATGCTAGACCTAGGACGAAAGGCCTTAGGAATAGAGGGAGAAATAGGTGGCTAAGTAAATAGGCCCTGTGGGCCAGTCCTTAGCTTTTTAAAGGATGCCATAAGAGCACCCTTTTATTCGGAAAGGAGACGTTATTTCCAGCATGCATGCATTATAAAAAAACTAAATGGTACAGAAACTAAAGAAGTAAAAATTTGAGCTAACCCGCTTCCTTTTAAAACACCCAGGTTCTTTTATTTTCCTTTTCCACCATAATCTTTACATCTGATACCCTTCCGCAAATGACCTCACCTACCCCCGCCAGTGGAGGAGACACTCGTTTCAGCTCTGACTTCCTTTTTCATGATGGTTTTCCTTCCATCTTGTGGGAAGTGCTTCACTCCGTCGGTTACCCTACGCCCCTTTGTACACGGTGCAGGTGTACGAGGAGCATCGGGTACCATGTTGCCGAGTCTGGCTGACTCTGGAGGCTCATCCCCTTTAGCCGGGTTGGCGTTCCCTTGACTCCGAGACGATTGGATTCAGGACGGACGACACCACTGAAGCGGTAGCTACGAAGACTGATGTGGACACCCCTAGCATTGACACTAAAATTATAAAGAATAAGAATGCAACAAATATTTATGGTCCAGTTACAAGAATGCGAGCTAAACAACTAGAGAAGGAAATTTATTCTCAGGTGAATGCTAACCTTATTTTAATTAATCACAACGATCTAGATCAGTCAGTGCTTTCAAGTTGTTGTTTGAATATTCTTAGGAATGATGGCGTGTACCCAAGTTCATGGGACGATGATGGATTTTGCCTTCCAACATTGTGATGATCAGCTCTCTCTGTGACATGCTGGTATTGCAGTGTGAAACTTAGAAGAATAATGATAGCTTGGTGCTTGGACATGCTTGTGAGAATAAAGGGAGAAGGATAGACCATTCAGCTACCATGTAGATCAACCGTGGATCACAAATAAATTTGTGAGTTAAGAAGGCAGTCAGCAACCAGGTTGATGTCCACACACGTACAAGCATGCAGAAGAGTATCAACCATCCAAAGAGTTCCATTAGGCCAGGCTATTAATAGAAGGAGTGCTACAACTTCCCACTGTGTGTTCCCATTTATTTTATCTAAACTGAAAACACCACTAGTGCTATATGTATCCATGTAATAGATGACGAGTGGATCTTTTTGGCTGCCAATTCAGAAATACAAACTCTTTGTGTTCTCAACGTGAGTCTTGAGAGACTTGCGGACTTGTTCTTTCAATTCCCGAGGGAGTTGTAGAACACCGAACTGCGGTTCACCCAGTTTGTGCCTTCACGTCTATATGGCGTGATTGCGTGGGCTAGCTTCATCGGTACGTGGAAGGGCGATTGTCTCGGTTGTTCGTCGTGTGTGCAAGATCTCGCGGTGCGCAGCCTCTTCGTCAGGTCACGCAACGATATTTATCAAGTTTCGAAAATCCTTCGAGAAGATCGGGCCACAAACAATTGCTCCCGCGTAACCTGTACGCGTGCGCACATCATCTGGTATCAAAGCCTCGGTTGACTCGGTAGGATCATTCTTGCTTTTGGTAGGATAGATTTTTATATACCTACAGTCCACAAATAGCCGCAAAAAATTTATATATATACCTATTGCCTTTCACTTGTGCAGCTGATTCGTAGTTTGCATTATCGAGTTTTCAATCCTCTGAAACTTGACTTTTTGCTGATCTGAATTTCGTTTTTTTCCTCCATGTCATTATGATCTTACCCTTTGATCTGATCTTCATTTTCTCTTTGAAACATACACAAAAATTCCCTCCCATCCCTCCCTTGATTGTTTCCTCTTGCGCAGATCAATTTGCACCTGATATTTCTAGTTGTTCTGCACTACGTTAATTTGCAATTATGTGATAGTTTCTCAAGTGCACACAAAAAAAGGAAATGAATTGAGTTTCAGTTAAAAAAAGATCAAAATAAAAGAAAAGAAAAGAGAAGAGAGATATCAATTCTGCAGACAAAAGAGATTGAGTTGCAGTTCGATTGGTGCCAATTGTGTCCTTCGTTCCACTACTTTTATCTTGCTCCTTTCCTTTCCACCTGTTTTTTCTCTCTGATCAGCAATTTAGACTTGTGTTTCTATTTGGATTATTATTCGATTTTGCATACATACATTCAGCTTGTAGTACATTACAAATTTACCCCACCAAGCTCCACCCAAAGCATTCGCGAGCTGTACACCTTCGACTCTGTGACAATCGTTCTTCCACTACTATTGTTGCCCCGGTTCACTCTCTTTCAGTGAAATAAAGAACTTGTGCAGTAAGTGGTGAGGGAGTGACTCCACAAAAAAATACATTGTCCTATTTTTTCCTATACTAATATGACAGGACAAGATGGATCTCACTCAAACTTCGGTGGTGCTGTTTCGAGTGCGGAGTTCGAAGCGATGCAACAACAAATTACTCAATTGATACAGCAACTACAGGTGCTTCAGCATGATCTACGCCATGCACCTAACATGGAGGATCAACCTGACAATGAAGAACATGTGGAAGATGATGATCATGCTGCCTTGGAGGCAGAGGCAGCACGTTGTGCTGCTGTTGGAGGTGGTGGCCGAGGACGTGGTGCTGGTCGAGGACATGGTGCTAGTTTTGGCAATTTCGGTGCTCCGAATATGAGGCCACAATTTTTTGGCCGTGCACAACGTGTTCCAATTGGAGGTGCTACAGGTTTTGATGGTGATCCTAATTCTGGTTATCAAAATGGCCATCGAGCAGGTTATCATGGCCGCCGTGGTGGTTACGATGATCGTGGAGGTGGTCACTTTGGTGGTTTTGGTGACCACCAATTTGCTGGTGATGATGGCCACCGTGATCAGCGTCGTGGTGATCCAGAACGCCGACGAGGTGAAGATGGTCTGGGCAAAGTTAAAGTGTCCATACCTGCATTTAACGGCAAGGAAAATGCTGATTCTTATTATGAGTGGGAGACAAAGGTGGAACAAATATTTGATTTGTATGAGTACCCTGCTGAGAAGAAGGCAAAGTTGGCAACCCTTGAATTCAAAGGTTATGCCATCACATGGTGGAATCAAATCCATGCAGAATATCATCGTGTGGGACAAGATCGTATCACTTGGGAAGACATGAAAAGGGAAATGAGACGTCGTTTTGTTCCTGCATATTATTCTCGTGACTTACATTTGCGGCTCAAACGCCTTGTGCAAGGTACTCGCAGTGTTGATGAATATTTTCAAGAAATGGAGATGTGCCTACTCTGTACGGGAATTACTGAGGATGAGGAATCTACACTGGCTCGATTCTTGGTTGGCCTTAATAAACCCATCGCTGATAAAGTGGACATGACGAACTACACAAATCTAACAGAATTGGTTCATTTTGCTAAAAGGGCAGAACGACAGCTTGCTGGATCTTATAAAAGCCATGTTTCTTTTTCAGCACAAAATAGTTCTACTCCATGGCGCAATTCACAACAGCAAGGCTCGAGGGCACACACGCCTTCATCTCATGCAGCTTCTACACCATCTCGTGCAACCCCTCGCTCAGTTTCAGCTTCTGGAAAGCAATCTGATGGGAAAGGCAAAGCTATGAGTTCTAATCAGTACAACTCCTCTACTGCAGCAGCCAAAAAAAGACAAGTAATATTGAGTGTTTTAAGCGTGGTGGTCATGGGCATAAGCAAGCTGAATGCCCCAATCGGCATGTTATTCTAGCACTTGCAGATGGTTCGTATGATTCACAAAGTGAGGAGGAGGATGTAACCCATGACACCAATATACATGATGAAAATTTGGAAACTTTTGAGTATGAAGCAGAGGATGGTGAATGCGAATTGGGCCTGAATTGTTTAGCACTGAAACAAGTTCATTGTATTGCTGAGAAGCACATGACTCAAGCTATTGTTCCTAGCTCTCTAGAAGAAATTACTTGTGCTGATTTTGATGAACTACTTACTGATATTGGTGATTTGTACACTCATATTTCTCCACCAGAAGCTAGTCACCATGAATCTTCTACTGATCCCTCTAATAATTGGAGTATCACATTACTGGCTGCACCCTATCACATTTCAGGTAGCCACAAGACCACTACTGTAGCTGTTGCACCGGATCAAGTAGTGCAAGAAGTCATTTGTGCTCCAGAGTTTGGTACTGAACTACCATTATTTCCATTATCACATGATTTGTCAAGCACATCACAGCCCAATTATCACTCGCTGCAATCTGAATGTTTATCATCTCCTTTTGGTTCACCGCATCATTCTTTGGTGGTATGTCGTGTTCTTTCAACACAATTAGTTGCAGCTAAGCAAGGACAGCGCCATAATTTATTTCAATCACGATGCAAAGTGAAAGGACAGGTGTGCAGATTTATAATTGATGGTGGCAACTGCAACAATATTGTTAGTGTCCTGCTTGTTGAGAAGCTTGGCCTGAAAATGCATCGCCACCCTCACCCGTACTATATGCAATGGTTGAATAATTCAGGGATAGTGAAGGTTACATACATGGTTCGCTTGCCATTCTCAATTGGTGACTATAATGATGAGGTGGATTGTGACATTGTTCCAATGCAAGCATGCCACTTACTATTGGGTCGTCCATGGCAATTTGATGTCGATTCTTTGCATTTTGGTCGCTCAAATAAATACTCGTTTGTTCACAAAGAGAAGAAAGTGATCCTTGTCCCACTAACTCCTGAAGATATACATGCTTCTGATGTTGCTCGCATGAATAGAGAAGAGAGTGAGAAAAGAAAAATGAGTGAGACACACAACAATAGTAAGGGAGAGAATCCTAAACCACTCCACTCCATAAAGCCCACTGAAAATAAAAGATTGCCACAAAATACCAAATGTTTATTAGTGACCAAGGGAGATTTGCGAGAAATACAAAACACAACAGCCCAATTCTTTGTGCTTTTGCACAAGGACACTTTGATTTCTACTAACACCTTACCCTCGACATTGCCAACTGCTGTTCTTGATTTATTGCAGGAATTTGAGGATGTGTTTCCTGATGAGGTGCCCGATGGTCTCCCTCCCATACGTGGCATTGAGCACCAAATTGATTTGGTTCCCGGTGCTTCTCTTCCAAATCGCCCAGCCTACCGAACTAATCCCGACGAAACAAAAGAAATTGAACGGCAGGTAAAAGACCTTATGGACAAAGGGTACGTACGAGAATCACTTTCTCCATGTGTTGTTCCAGTTCTTTTGGTCCCTAAGAAAGACGGTTCTTGGCGCATGTGTGTTGACTGTCGTGCTATTAATGCTATAACTATTAGATACCGTCATCCTATTCCTTGTCTTGATGATATGTTAGATGAATTGTGTGGCTCCATTATTTTCTCCAAAATTGATTTATGCAGCGGCTATCACCAAATTCGCATGAAAATTGGAGATGAATGGAAGACAACTTTTAAGACTAAATTTGGTTTATATGAATGGCTTGTGATGCCCTTTGGTTTGACAAATGCTCCTTCAACTTTTATGCGTTTAATGAATCATGTTTTGAGGGAATTTATTGGCAAATTTGTGGTTGCATACTTTGATGATATCTTGATCTACAGTAAATCTTTTGATGAACATATTGATCACATTCGCCAAGTACTTACTACTTTGAGAGCTGAAAAGTTATATGGTAATATTTCTAAGTGCACTTTTTGCACAGATCGTGTTGTTTTCCTTGGTTTTGTTGTGACTGCAGAGGGCATCCAGGTTGATGAAGACAAAATCAAAGAAATAAAGGACTGGCCTGTACCAAAAAATGTGAGTCAAGTTCGAAGTTTCCATGGGCTAGCAGGTTTCTATCGGAGGTTTGTCAAAGATTTTAGCACAATTGCTGCACCACTAAACAACTTGACAAAGAAAGAAGTTCCATTATTGTGGGGAGATGAACAAGAGAGAGCATTCCAAGAGCTAAAAACAAAACTATGTGAGGCACCACTCCTACAATTACCAGATTTTGGTAAGACTTTTGAGATTGAGTGTGATGCAAGTGGTATTGGCATAGGAGGTGTGCTACTTCAAGAAGGTAAACCCATTGCTTACTTTTCTGAAAAAATAAATGGTCCACACCTGAACTACTCTGTTTATGACAAAGAGCTTTATGCCTTAGTTCGAGTTTTAGAAACATGGCAGCATTACTTATTCCCTAAAGAATTTGTCATACACTCTGATCATGAAGCTTTGAAATATCTGAAAAGTCAAGGTAAATTGAACCGTCGGCATGCGAAATGGATCGAGTTCATTGAAACATTCCCCTATGTTGTCAAACATAAGCATGGCAAAGATAATATTGTTGCAGATGCTTTGTCAAGAAGATGTGCTTTGGTTACACAACTAGACACAAAAGTGCTTGGTTTGGAATCAATTAAAACACTTTATGCTGATGACTCTGATTTTAATGAATCTTTCTCTCATTGCATTGCTGAAAAAGGATGGGATAAATTCTATATTCATGATGGATTCTTATTTCGGACTAACAAACTTTGCATTCTAGCTTGCTCGATTCGTGGTGTTCTTTTGCAGGAAGCACATGCAGGTGGTTTAGCTGGTCATTTTGGTGTGAAAAAGACATTGGACATGCTTTCCGATCATTTCTTTTGGCCACATATGAGACGTGATGTCCAACGGCATGTTGAGCGCTGCATAACCTGCTTGAAAGCTAAGTCCCGCCTTAATCCCCATGGTCTATATACTCCATTACCAATTCCAAATGTACCTTGGGAAGATATATCCATGGATTTTATTTTGGGGTTACCTTGGTCTCAAAGGGGGAGCGATTCCATTTTTGTTGTTGTTGATCGCTTCTCTAAGATGGCACATTTTATTCCATGCCACAAGAACGACGATGCCTCACATGTTGCTAAATTATTTTTCAGGGAGATTGTTCGTTTACATGGCGTGCCAAAGACTATTGTTTCAGATCGGGATGCCAAATTTCTTAGCTACTTTTGGAAGACATTGTGGGGTAAACTAGGCACCAAATTGTTATTTTCTACCACTTGTCATCCACAAACCGATGGTCAAACTAAGGTTGTCAACCGTACTCTCTCGACTATGTTGTGAGCTGTGCTGAAAAAGAATCTGAATATGTGTGAACAATGCCTTCCACATGTCGAGTTTGCTTATAACAGGGCAGTACATTCAACAACTAATTTTTGTCCATTTGAAATTGTTTACGGTTTTAAACCACATACACCGATGGATCTTTTGCCCTTACCATTGCAGGAACAAGTTAATTTAGATGCTATCAAGAGATCTGAGTTGATCAAAAAAATACATGAGGACACAAGGACAAATATTAAGAAGAAATCTGCTCAGTATGCCAAGCAAGCAAACAAGGGTAAGAAAAAAGTACTTTTTAAACCAGGTGATCTAGTGTGGCTACATTTGCGCAAGGATCGATTTCCTCAACACCGCAAGAGTAAGTTATCACCCTGAGGAGATGGTCCATTCAGGGTTCTTGCAAAAATAAATGATAATGCTTATAAACTAGAGCTCCCGTCTGAATATTCCAATGTGAGTGCAACATTCAATGTTAAAGACTTGCTTCCATTTGTTGGTGAGTCAGAGTCGAGGACGACTCCTTCTCAAGAGAGGGAGGCTGATGAGGACACCCCTAGCATTGACACTAAAATTATAAAGAATAAGAATGCAACAAATATTGATGGTCCAGTTACAAGAATGCGAGCTAAACAACTAGAGAAGGAAATTTATTCTCAGGTGAATGCTAACCTTATTTTAATTAATCACAATGATCCAGATCAGTCAGTGCTTTCAAGTTGTTGTTTGAATATTCTTAGGAATGATGGCGTGTACCCAAGTTCATGGGACGATGATGGATTTTGCCTTCCAACATTGTGATGATCAGCTCTCTCTGTGACATGCTGATATTGCAGTGTGAAACTTAGAAGAATAATGATAGCTTGGTGCTTGGACGTGCTTGTGAGAATAAAGGGAGAAGGACGGACCATTCAGCTACCATGCAGATCAGCCGTGGATGTCAAATAAATTTGTGAGTTAAGAAGGCAGTCAGCAACCAGGTTGCTGTCCACACACGTACAAGCATGCAAAAGAGTATCAACCATCCAAAGAGTTCCATTAGGCCAGGCTATTAATAGAAGGAGTGCTACAACTTCCCACTGTGTGTTCCCATTTATTTTATCTAAACTGAAAACACCACTAGTGCTATATGTATCCATGTAATAGATGACGAGTGGATCTTTTTGGCTGCCAATTCAGAAATACAAACTCTTTGAGTTCTCAATGTGAGTCTTGAGAGAATTGCGGACTTGTTCTTTCGATTCTCGAGGGAGTTGTAGAACGCCGAACTGTGGTTCACCCAGTTTGTGCCTTCACGTCTATATGACGTGATTGCGTGGGCTGGCTTCATTGGTACGTGGAAGGGCGATTGTCTCGATTGTTCGTCGCGTGTGCAAGATCTCGCGGTGCGCAGCCTCTTTGTCAGGTCACGCAACGATATTTATCAAGTTTCGAAAATCCTTCGAGAAGATCGAGCCACAAACAATTGCTCCCGCGTAATATTTACGTGTGCGCACATTGCCGAGTCTGGCTGACTCTGGAGGCTCATCCCCTTTAGCTAGGTTGGCGTTCCCTTGACTCCGAGACGATTGGATTCAGGACGGACGACACCATTGAAGCGGTAGCTATGAAGACCCTGACAACTTTTTGTGGCTTCCATCCCCTGGAGATGGTGATGCACCCCTTGGGACTCTTCCCTGCTAAGAAGAAGGATGACCCCATGTGGTGCAACCGTGTGAGCCATGTGAAGGACGTGTGGGCGATGTAACCTGACTTGGTTGGGAGGGTCACTGTTCAGTGTATGAGTGTGAAGCCTTCAGGCCCTGCAGAGCGACGCTATGGCACATCTTGCTAACCTCGCTCAAACCACCAAGCTCACCTTCGACAGCCGAGAAGACTTTGTGGTCGACTTGTCCTCTGAGCTGGTAGAGAAGGACCTATAGGTGGAAAGGCTGAGCCAGCGCATCACCACCTTGGAGCAGCATGTGGAGATCCGAGACAACACCATTGATGTCTTGGAAAACCAGCTCCATGATGTGCAGCAGAAGCTCGAGGAAGCTAATGACCACCTAGACATGCATCATCTGGAGATGGAGGCCAATGAAGCCGGGAGCGAGGGAGAAGAGGCTCCTGAGGAGTTAGGACCAACCCTGGTGCCAATGTGACGGCCTCCGAGATGCCCCCTTCACCCGCATCCAGTGTCGCTTCCACTACTCAGGGTTGATCAGTCGTTTTGACGCTTTAGGCGGATAGAAACCTATGCAAGCTTAGTAATGGCAGATTTTTGACTAGGCTTACTAGTACTTTCCCCTAATTGATGTAACCCTTGTGAACTTTTGAGATCTGTGGGATGTTTGTAACCATGTTATCTTCATTCAAACCTAATATTATAATTATGGCAATTCTTCTTCCATATGAGATAATAGCATGTTGTTCGAAATTGTGAATTGGGATAACAATGGCGACAATCTCTATTTTCAGATGGTAGCTAGGCAGCGTCGCGGGCAAAACGAGCAAGTTCCCCTGCCACCTTCTCCAACTCCCACATTGCAGGAACTGATGGCCCAGTAGAACGAGATTCTATGACAGCTTTTGCAACGCTAGCCCCACCCTCAGCAGTATGGTGGAGGCCAGCCGCAGCGACCTCCGGCAGCGGCAACCTACCAAGAGTTCCTGAGTATGCACCCGCCCTTGTTCACCAAGGCAGAGGATCCGTTGGACGTTGACGTTTGGTTACGCGTCATGGAGTCCAAGTTTCCCCTCCTCGCAGGAGACTGCCCTGATGATACCAAGGCTCGTTTCACAGCGCAGCAGCTTCGCGGCCCTGCTCGGACTTGGTGGGACCATTTCCACGCCATGCTACCTGCTGATCGTGAAGTCTCTTGGGAGGAATTCAAGACTACTTTCAGAGGGCACCATATCCCAGCGGGAATTCTTGATCGCAAGTTGAATGAATTTCTGGCACTCAATCAAGGAACCTGCACAGTATTGCAGTATGATCAGGCCTTCAACGACCTATGCCAGTACGCAGGATATCATGTTGATTTCAATGAGAAGAAGAGAGATCGCTTCCGCAGGGGTCTCAATACCAAGTTGCGTGAGCATCTCAACAATGTCCAGGCCGATAGCTCAATGAGTTGGTCAACCTGGCCATCTCCCAGGAGGATTGTATTGTAGCTCATCGGGCAGAGAAGAAGAGGAAGGCACCAATGGCAACACCATCCGCTCAGACCCAGAGGTTCAGGATTGTTTCCCACAATCAGAGCAGGGGATTTCAGCAGCAGGCAGGAAGGTGGGTGATCAGGCCACCTCAGCAGCAGCAGCCAACACCCACTTGTTGTCCTGCTCCCGCTCCCGCTCCAAGGAACAATCAGCCTCCGCAGCAGCAGCAGTTCCGCGAGGGTAATGGGAACAAGTGCTTCACTTGTGGCAATGTTGGCCACTATGCTAAGAATCACCCAAGAAATCAGCAGAGGCAGATGCCAGCACCAAATCAAGACAAGAGAAGAAAGCAGAAGGTGCAAGTCAGACACGGGAAGCTCAACTTCACTACTTTGGAGGAGTTACCTGAGGGAGCCCCCATCATGACTGGTATATTTTCAATTTTTAATCAACCTGCATTAATTCTATTTGATTCTAGTGCATCTCATAGTTTCATTAGCCAGAAGTTCAGTGCTAAATGTCAATTGCCTTTCTATCATACAAAAGGGTCGTTCATGATAGCCACACCTGGGGGTAAAATTGCAACCAACCAATTAAACCGAAATGTGCCTATCTCAATGGGAAGTAGAATCTTCAAAACCACACTCCTGATTTTGGGATTAGAGGGTATGGACATCATTCTTGGAGCCGACTGGATGACTCAACACCGAGTAGTGTTGGATGTAGCTGCCAGAGCTCTAGAGATCTGTTCTCCTACATCCGAAGACCTGGTGTTGTATCTACCCAGCCAAGATTATACTCGATCATGTGCTTTTGCTATGATGGAGTCACCTTGGAAGAAGATTCCAGTGGTCTGTGAGTATGTAGATGTTTTTCCTGATGAATTACCAGGAATGCCCCTAGACCGGGACATCGAATTCGCCATCAAGTTGCAACCGGGAACGACACCTATTTCCAAGAGGCCTTACCGGATGCCACCCGCTGAGTTGGCAGAGTTGAAGAAACAGTTGCAAGAATTGCTGGACAAAGGTTTTATCCGCCCAAGTACTTCGCCTTGGGGATGTCCAGCCTTGTTTGTGAAGAAGAAAGATAAAAGCTTGAGGCTGTGCATAGATTACCGCCCACTTAATGCGGTGACTATCAAGAACAAGTATCCTTTGCCTCGTAATGATGTTCTTTTTGATCAGTTGGTCGGAGCCAAAGTGTTTTCCAAGATAGACCTTCGCTCCGGCTATCATCAGATCAAGATACAGGCAAGTGATATTCCGAAGACTGCCGACTGCCTTCTCAACCAGATATGGGTTGTATGAATTTTTGGTGATGTCATTTGGGCTGACTAATGCACCAGCATACTTCATGTATCTGATGAATTTTGTTTTCATGCCTGAACTGGACAAGTTTGTAGTGGTTTTCATCGATGATATCTTGGTGTACTCGAAGAATGAAGAAGAGCATGCCAGTCATTTGCATGTAGTGCTTCAACGTATGTGAGAGCACCATATTTATGCCAAATTGTCAAAATGTGATTTTTGGCTAAAGGATATTAAATTCTTGGGTCACACTATCTCTCAGGCAGGCATAGCTGTTGATCCTGATAAGGTGCAAGAGGTGATGAACTAGAAGCCGCCAACGACTGTCCGCCAGATTCGAAGTTTTCTGGGATTGGCTGGTTATTATTGAAGATTCATTCTAGATTTCTCTCGGATTGCGAAGCCCATAACTGAATAGTTGAAGAAAGAAGCCAAGTTTGTTTGGGGTCAGAAGTGTGAAGATGCCTTCCACACATTGAGGCCACATCTGACCACAGCACCGGTGTTAGCGCAACCCGAAAGCAGCAAGCCATTTGATGTGTACTATGATGCCTCTGGCACTGGACTGGGTTGTGTCTTGATGCAAGACAACTGAGTCATTTCTTACACATCAAGAGCACTCAGGCCTCATGGGCAAAATTATCCCACTCATGACCTGGAGTTAGCAGTCGTGGTCCATGCATTGAAAATGTGGAGACACTATTTGATGGGAACCCACTGCAACATCTTCACAGATCATAAGAGCCTTAAGTACATCTTTACTCAGGCTGATCTCAACATGAGGCAGAGAAGATGGCTAGACCTGATCAAGGACTATGATCTAGAGGTACATTATCACCCAGGGAAGGCCAATGTGGTGGCAGATGCCTTGAGTCGGAAATTGCAATGCAACTGTGTTATGATGGATTCTCGCATCAACACCCTATGTGATCAGTTGAGCAAAATGAAGATTGAAGTGATTCCTTCTGGTGCTTTGTCTCACATTTCCGTTGAGCCAACTTTACAAGACCAGATCATCATGGCCCAACTCAGTGACAAGGGAGTGTAAATCATTAAAGAGAACCTCCGTCAGAGGACAGAGAAGTATAAATGTTTCCACCAAGATGGAAAGGGTATATTGTGGTTTGAAAGCAGATTGGTGGTTCCTAAAAATAAAGATCTCAAGAAGAAAATCTTGGATGAGGCCCATCTCTCCAAATTCTCCATGCATCCACGAAGCACCAAAATGTACCATGATCTAAAGCCCTTGTATTGGTGGACCAAAATGAAGAGGGAGATAGCCCAATATGTATTAGAATGTGACACATGTCAGAGGATAAAGGCAAGCCACTTGAAATCAGCTAGAGCTTTGCAACCCCCATCTATACCTTCGTAGAAATGGGATGACATCAGCATGGATTTTATCGTGGGTCTGCCCAACACCTCTCGTCATCATGATTCAATTTGGGTTATTGTGGATCGATTGACGAAAGTGGCACATTTTCTTCCAGTGCACACCACTGATAAGGCTCAGAAGTATGCAGAGTTGTACATTGACCGCATCGTGTGTTTGCACGGATTACCTCGAACCATTGTCTCTGACCGAGGAGCCCAATTTGTTGCCAGATTTTGGGAACAACTGCAACAGTCTTTGGGAACCAAGCTAATCAGAAGTTCAGCTTACCACCCGCAGACTGATGGTCAGACCGAGAGGGTAAATCAAATTCTTGAAGATATGCTGAGGGCTTGTGCGATCGATTGTGGCAAGAACTGATGGTTAGATTGAAGATATCCTTGGTAGAGTTTGCTTATAATAACAGTTATCAATCCAGCCTAAAGATGGCACCCTTCGAAGCTCTATATGGAAGATGGTGTCGAACACCCCTCAATTGGTCTAAGCCTGGAGAAAGAGAAGTTTTCGGACCTGACTTAGTGACTGAAGCTGAAAAGAAGGTCAAACTAATTAGGAAGAATCTGGAAGCTGCTCAGGCCAGGCAGAAGAGTTACCATGATAAGAGAAGGAAACCTCTCCAGTTTGAGGTGGGAGATTTCGTATATTTGAAGGTATCACCCACCAGGGGAGTGCAGAGGTTTGGGATCAAAGGCAAGTTAGCCCCTCGCGACATTGGACCTTACGAGATCATAGAAGCATGTGGACCCATGGCATACAAATTGAAGTTACCTCCAAAAATGTCTGCCATCCACAATGTATTCCATGTATCCCAACTGAAGAAGTGTGTTTGATTGCCGACTGAGATCATAGCAGAACCAGATTGGAAATAGAGCTAGATCTATCATACCAATAGTACCCTTCCAAGGTTCTGGATTGCAAAGAAAGATCAACTCGGGCTAAATCGATCAAGATGTATAAGGTCCAATGGAGTAATCACTCAGAAGAAGAGGCTACTTGGGAGACTGAAGAATTTTTGCGTTCCAACTTCCCCAATTGTCTACCTAAGGAAATTGGTACGTAATCATGCCCAACCCTCCCCCTGCCCTTTGAATCTAAATATAAGACAAATGATCTTAATGTAGAAAGAGTTAATTGTAAGATTAAAATTAAAAGGACTTCCTTCCGAAGTTGCAAAGAGAATGGCATTCGAAGAGCAGTTTACTTAATGAATAAATCACCCACATCAAGAAAGCCTTAACCCTCACTTCACCCCGGGAGTACTCCGACTCGAATCTCGGGACGAGATTCCTTTAAGGGGGAAGGCTGTGACACCACAGTGTCACCTAGGGTTTCTTCTTTAAGCTAACCCAAAACCATTATCACATGTGAACCAAATAGAGGAATGAACATCAAAAATTAATAACAAAGGTTACAGTGAGTCTTTTTAATCTTAAGAAATTCTCCTTAATCATGCCATGAACCTCAAGGTAAGAAGAACTCTCAAACCCTAATTAATCCTAAGTGCACATAAAGGGAATTTGGGAAAAGACTTGGGACAAATACAAATTTTTGGTAAGAACCAAATAACAAAGTTTTAGTGCACTAAATAACCAACAAACTATAGTAAGAAGGTTTTGCCATTTGAATTTTCCAAAATCCCCAAATCAGCCCTTGAACCCATGCCCTATGGGAAAAATTCAGAAATTCAGAAAACTGAATTTCAAACCCTTCCTAAAGTTCTGATGTGTTCCCTATTTTCCAAAACTCAAATCCTCGATGTCCAAATACCAAAGTGGCGCCAAAATACCCTAGGAACACTCTAGAGAAGTTTGAGACCAAACACAAATCGTTTGACATGACGTGACACCGGTTTTGTCTCGGTTTGGACAGTGCTGACAGAGCAATCTTCAGGCCACCATATCTTCTCACCCAGGCCATATCTTCACTCGGGACTCACACACGACCGGAAGACCTTGGCATGGTGAAGAGACGCTACACAGGATCCTTGGCGAGATATGCACGTTTTGGTTGGCCAACGGGCGTTTGAACTCGGGCAGAATCACACTTCCACGTGTTCGATCGCGTGCCCAAGCGCTCGGCCGCGCACTAGCTGCACTCTGCGCGCGCGCCGCACACGGTTGGCTTCTGTCCCCCGCGCTTGCGCCCAGCCATGCCCGAGGGCGTCTATAAGTATCCCGGGTGCACAACAGTCTGCCCTTCACTCCACCTCACGCCCCGAGCAAGAACTCCAACTCCGGCGAGCTCTCCTCCACCCGCCATCACCGCCCGAGCCTCGGCCATCGTGGCCAGCTTCCCCCAGCCACTTCCAAGCCACGCCAGTCACTCGGTTAGCTTCGCTAGTAGCCCGTGAAGCTTTCCAAGTCCTCGGACCCGGCAGAATCGTGGGTTCGATTTCATAAAACCCTAGGGGGGTTTCTACAGAGTCATAGACTCAGATGAATAGTGAACCGAGGACCTATCTATAATACACTGAAAACCTTTCGCCAGGTACAAAACCCTTTTTCCTTTATCCATTTCTATTTATTCTTTTTAAATCTAGCATAGAACTTAGGAAATTTATATCCTGAGTAATATTCAACCAAATTTAGCCAAACAATTTTGCTGGATTCAAAATATTGTGAACTATCACATAAAAATAGTGAACCCTGTGCTTTCTGTTTTAAATTTTAGAGTTTGGAATTAATTAAAGAAACTGACCAAACCTTTTTAAAAGGACGAAAATTAGTTATGCTTCTGTGTTGAACTTAAGAAAATTTGTAGAAGTTCAAACCCCACTTAGACACTGTTTAAAAATATCGAACACCCCAGTATTGAAGATTTAAACTGGATTATCTACTAAAGGCCATAATTGCCCAAAACTTAAGAAAATGAGAAAGGTACTAGAAAATAATAAACATTGGATGCAAATATTTTTCCTAATCCACTTAAGCAATAAAGAAGCTAGAAAAAATAAAAGGAACCCTAGTCCAGAGCAAATTCGAGGCAAAATGTTTTATTAGGCACTAATCAAACTAGAAAGACAATTATTAGGATTATGAATACAAGTTCAAAATTGTTAAGAAAAATTCACTGGACTTGTAACCACTAGGAAACCACTACAAAAATGATAAATACCCCAGTCCATCATTTTAAGTAAGGTGAACAAATAGAACTTGATATTGAGCCATATGTCAATTAAATCATAAGCAAGCCAAAAGTTGTGAAATAATGGGCAAATAAATTTTTACCAGATTAATAATGAAGTAGGCCACCAGAGAAAAATGCAAAACCCAATTGAAAGCTGCAAAATAATACCCATTGCCAATACTTCAAGAAAAAGGCCATTTAATTCAAGAAATTCCTACCACCCTTCCCTTAAGCAAAAAGTTACCAAAATTTAAAATGATTTCTCTTGCACAAAGAAGAAGATAGGAAAAATTAGAAATCTGTTGTTTGATATTTTTCAAATATAGTGGTAGTAGAAAGCACCCCTTTGGCTAAAAACTTTAGAAAATCATAATAAAATAACTAATAAGTATTAGTGGCTGCAAATTTGTACAAAGTCATGTTATAAAATCTAAATGCCAGCAAAAATAAGTCTTAGAAAATAACCCCCTATTAAAAGAAGGTTGTAGTTCAAAATACCCCCTCTGCCCTAATATTTGATAATTTTATACAGAGAGAACCACTCACTTTTTAAGCCCCAAATTTTGAGACAGAGAATTATACACCAGTAAGAAGCCATTGTAATATTTGCAGAATTTTTGAAAATTTATTAAGCTATCTTGTAGTTCAAACCCACCTTAAAAGCATAAAAGAAATAGAAAAGAAGAGAGAGAATAATAAATCTCACTCCAATGAATTCAGCTAGGAATCTAAATAAACTCTCACTAAGACATTAAAAATAAATCAATGGAACACCAAAATAAACTTACCAATTAGCTTAACCAAGCTTGACCCTAATTTGCTAAGTGTACCACAAAAATCTTCAGTAGTAAGATTAAGCTCTACCTTATTAAATTGATCATCCCCCCATCAAATTTTAATTGCTAAATTGCATATCATGCCATGCATGTATCTTACTCATTGCATTCATTAGATTGCAATCTCGCTGACGGAGAGTACGTGCTCATCCCTAAGCAAGGAGCTGTCCACGAGGAAGACCAGGAGCAAGCTCCCGAGACTGCCATCGAGGATCTCCCCGCAGCCCCAGCATTTGAAGGCAAGCCCCGGTTTTATGCATAACCAATTTATATATGCTACTTTACTACACTTAATGTTTGTAGGCTTGTAATGTGCACTTAAGTGTAGGAGTTGCTTGAAACCTTTAGTTGCATGAACTCAGGATTCCTTTTTGAGATGGATACTAGTATGCTAGGTCGAGTAGCTGCTATGCTAATCAGGATTTCGGTAGAAGTCGAGTGATTTTTCTAGCACTCGCGCGAGGTCAGGAATTGATTGTATTCATCTTGATAACGAGATCTATGATGGTCTATGGACTTAGATCCAGGGTGGATGCCTTGTCCATGAGACAGGAAAAGGAATTAAGGATTAATGTGTGGATACCTGAGTTAAGCGCTTGAACATACTAAACACATGTCGGGAAATATGGTAACCGGTAAACCTAGTACCTGAGTGAAGCCGGGCGCGGACTTTTCTCCTCACTTGTCCTGAGACTGGGTCTCCCATGCTAGCTATGGTGGGTACAAGTGTGGTCACTGCACGGCGGCAGCCGGGGTCAGTGTATGCCAAGGCGATGAGCCCTGGTCGCGAACGAAGAATCGATGGGGATGGTTGACGTGTGTGGGGACGGAGTGCCCTTACATATCGTGTGTTTAGGTTTATCTTGCAAGGTTTAAAAACTCGATTCGAATCATCTGCTTCTCGCAGCTAATGAGACTGCTTGACCCCTTGTACTACATTGAGTAATAAGTGAAATGAGGCTTCATATGAGATAACTTGTTGATTGAATTAAATGCTTGTTACCATGCATGCTTAGAAGGAGCAAACTTAGCTAAGATAATGATGCTAGAATTTGAAAAGCTAAAAATTGATTTTAGACTCAGCTAGTGCTTTTGGCAAACCAAACCCCTCAGCCAAACAACTGCATGGTCTAGAGGTAGAGGAGTAGTTTCCTCACACCAGGTAAGTCTAGCTGAGTATTAGTATACTCAGCCTTGATTGTGGCATAACTTTTGCAGGTACACTTTAGGATATGGTTGATGGTGTAACTTGGCCTACCACCCTGCCACCGGGTTGGACGGTCGAGTGGGATGATGCTCCGGTAGGGGAGGAGCAGGAGGAGTAGTGGGCTAGGCCTTACCCTATTCCTCACTTTTGACGATATTGATTAACCGCTGCAGTTTATTTTGTGAACTCAAATTCCAATACTTTAATTTGAGGTTTTCCTGCTTTATTGTATTTCTTCAGTGACTCACATTCGAGTGAGTTTTGGTATTTGATCCTGGTTAAGTGGCTCTATCCGACTAGATCTGAGGTACTGACGAGTTATTCCGATTTAATTGTGTTGCGGCCCCTGAGCCGTGACTTAGGCACTTAAGGTGGAATAATTCGGGCGATTCTGCCACATTAAGCGCGTGAATGATCCTGTGATGAGTTCGTGAGTGGACTAGGTCGTCGTCTCCTAGTCAACTATGGTTGTTAGATCATTATCTTCATATGATGTAATTATTTAACTATTTTGTACAGAACTCCTTTATATATTAAAGATGTGACATTTATTTTTGTACCATGAGTCATCATATGTGTGAGACATGATCCTAGCACAGATGTGAATCACGCTCGAGTTTGGCTCCTAAATCCGGGTGTGACAGAAGTGGTATCAGAGCAATGTTAAATGTAGGACGAAACCTAGATAGAAATGAATAACCCTTACTTAATTACCTTTGCTACTTTGATTCTTTCTAAAACATACCTCAATCTTTTTGCATCTATTGCTGCTTTACTCTGATCTTTTCACTTCTAAAGACAAAAGTGGGTTTCACACTTTGAAATCCTGTACCTAAAGTGACCTTTAGGAATAGGAGACCTAATCTTAGGAACAAAAACAAACTATTTTTATAGGTATTTATACACTTGAATGTTTGTTATTATGATATCTATCTAATTTGGTTATTTGATTGAGTGTGATGGGTTGTGGAGTAATGACCACAATTGTATCTGCATATACATATAGGCATAAAAAATATGTTCATAAGATAATTAGACAACCTAGATTATTCCCCATTAAAATATATCTAGCTTCATAGATCCATTCTAATCTTAAAAGATTCTATCTTATCCTTCCATCCTATCCTAACCACTTTGCTTATCTCATCCTAGAGTAACAACTATGATCTAATCTAAATTTATTAGATCTTATCTAGTATGAACTAGTCATACCAATCTAATCTAATGTAAGTTCATTTAACAGTTTAGTTATTCCTGGTGAAATAGATTAGACCTTACTCCTATAAACATGTCTTAATCCTAAATTGGTGCCCTAGACCAACTCGGACATGAGCAACAACTTAACCAACATAGTGGGTTGTATGACCTATCTAGCCCAACCTAAAAGAAAAGTAAACCTTGTTGACCAATCCCACTTTTCACAACCATCTACCTATCTAAATCTCTCTTGGTGTGTAACACCAATACCGAAGGTCTCTAACTCTCGTGGTAACACTAAGACCCAAGAAAGAAGACAACATCATCGTCAAGGAAGGATAGGCGCCAAAGAACATCTTCGGACAAGTCAAGAGCTGCCACCCAGTATAGGAATTCTCCATACCTTATCCTATCCTTCTCTAATATTACCCATTAGCAAAAATACAATATGCCCATGATTTTCTAGCCACTTTCTTACCAGTATTAGAAACTTAAAAGAAAAGAAAACTTTGGTTCTTGAAAATAATTAGGAACTAAAAGCTAAAGCCTTCTATACCCCTTTTTCTACTAATCTCGAGGGCGAGATGATTTTTAAGGGGGGTAGGATTTGTAAAGCCCAAAATTTGTATAAAAATATAAATAAATATAATTATTTTTAGTGGTTTGGGAATTTATGGAACTTTTGGAGATGATTTGAATTTCTTCTATTCGTGCATAATCAAATAATGGAATTATATTTGTCAAATAACAAATAAATAAATACATAAATATACATCTCATGCTGAAGTTCTTGTATTTCTGCACTTGTATTCAAATTTGTGAGACAAGTTTAAGTTGAAAAATGGAATTTTAAAATGGAAGGAGAAAAGAAAAGAGAAGAAGAAAAAGAATATACACTAAAGAAAGAAAAATAATATTAATGCAAATAGTAGAAGTTATATTCACATTATGGTTGTGTTTGATTTTTGGAAGTTTGAAGTTCAAAACAGAATTTAAATTTAGTTGAATCATTGAATTTGGAAAATATAAAACAAAGGATAAAATAAAAAGAAAAAAAGAGAAAACAAAAGAACGTTTTGCTGGGCCCAAAACTCTTTTTTCGGCCCATCTCTCTCTTTTCTCTCTCTCAGCCCAAATTAGAGTTGCGCGCCTGCCACCGCGCTGACAGCTTGGCCCCACCGGGCAGCCACTGTCTCCTTGCCCGCTCGCGTTCTGCATTGGTGGGACCCATTCTTCAGCCTCTTCTGCAAGCGCATGCCGCGGATTGGTGCCACTGGCTAACGGGCCCCGCATGTCAGCCGATGCACGCTACTATGGTTCTTTCCCCTCGCAACAAACCACGCCGAAGCGCTCAACACTGCTGGAAAAGCAGACTCCGCTGCGCATCCCACCGAACTGACCTCCCGAAGCTCATATCGCTGACTCTCGGGCTCTCGCTCCTTTCACCCCCACAAGCCATCACCGGACGAAAAGGGTTGAGAGGAGGGAGACGCAGATTGCCGCCACCCTAGAACCTGAAGCCCGACGCAACCCAACCCATCGATTCTTTATCGGACGGTCACTATTAGGACAACAAGTGTTAGCAGATTTGGTCGATTTAGGGTCGTTGATTTTTGATCCGTCGTCTTGAGCGCTTGGGTGGTTATGTAAAATCCCAGACGTTAGATTGGGATGCTAAAGTCGCGATTAGATCATGAGTGATTGAATCCCGTGTGCGGATTTATCCATCAACGGTTGGACCTGCGTACCGGTTCAATAGATGCCAGATCTAATCCGCGCAGTCGGGGAAAGATCCAGCGGCGCGGATTAACCATACCCCCTTCACTGCCTCGCATTTGCAATTAGGACCTCGAGTTTTACTGAAACCAACCCACCCTCCACGTTGTACCTAATGCAGTAAAACAGGTCCCAAAAATTTATAGTTTAGACCCCGAGTTCTTCTATCGTGCTCACGGTCATGAGTAGCTCGGACCCTCACATCAGTAATTTATGGAACTAAACGTAATTTGTCATATGCATTGCATTGTGGATGTTATTATTAAGTTTGATCTCTTATTTATTTGGGTTGGTATCTACTTATACTTAGTAACTACTAATAAAATTTTGACCAACTTTAAAAGCAATGCTCAACTTTAACCATCTTCTTTGGTAAGCCTTACACTTCACATGAGCTCCCACCTTTCGTGAGTTCATGCACATTATTCCCCACAACTTGTTGAGCGATGAACGTATGTGAGCTCACCCTTGCTGTACTCACATTCCTCCCCAGGTCAAGTACATGTACCACCGGATGAAGCACATGAAGGATGCTGTGATGAGTTCATGAGTGGTCTAGGCCGTTGTCTCCCAGTCAACTATGGTTGCTAGATCATTGTCTTCGTATGATGTAATTATTTAACTATTTTGTATAGTATTCCTTTATATATTAAAGATGTGACATTCATTTCTGTACCATGAGTCATCATATGTGTGAGACATGATCCTAGCACAGATGTGAATCGCGCCCGGGTTTGGCCCCTAAATCCGGGTGTGACATTATTGTAACACCCTGAATTTTGAGGTATAAAAATTTCTTTGCTCTTTACTCAAAATTCAGGTGTTACCCTTTCCTTTCTTCACTTTTCTTTTCCCTTTGTCAAAACAGTAGAGAGTTATTTTAGTTCCATATTGGCGTGAGCTCTAGAAGTGTCATTATTGTTGCATTCATGCTGTTGCATAATGTTTCTAAGTGCAATAAGTGTTTGAATCATGTTCATATATCTTGTAGAAGTCTTCTGCAAAATTTCATATTTTTCTGAAGATTTATCTATTTTCCAAAAATCTATTTATTTGAGGTACTTCAAAACATTTTCAAAAGTTCTAAATATGTTTTTGAGTTCATTGGGTGCCAAATCATGTCTAGGAATTTTCCTAAAATTTTTTGAGCCTTTCTTAGCAAACACACTTCCCTGTGGGCCCTTGTTGGTATGAGTACTCGTGAAAAACTCCTGAATGAGCCTATGATGGATATGTTCAGGTTTGTTCATTACAACATCATTGCAAACACACTTCCCTTCGATGAATGATTCATATATATCGAGGCACGTGCCGCTACAACCACCAAAATCGATGATATTCCAGTGTTTTGTTAATTATGTAACACGTCATAGGAAAAAGATGTGGTAGTACAAAAAAATTTACATATGGGAAATTATTGGACTCTTACGCAGATCATGCATACCTTCTTGTTTCAATATCATTTGAATATGTAAACTCTAACAATGATCGAGCACATTAAAATCTTGAGGTTAGTGGAGAATAGGCAATGACTGTTGGGTCATTAGTGATCCCTTGTAAACACAATAGATAATGGCAATAGGAAACAAAAGATATTTATGATAGAAAAGTGAACCCAAAAACAAAGATAAAAAATAAAACTAACATGACCCACTAGTATTTGGTCGAGGACTAGGGGCCCTGATAGTGTGCAACATCACCGCCGAGATGTTAGTCTCCCTACCCAACTATCAAAACCCACTAGTATTTGGTCAAGGACTAGGGGCCCTGATATTGTGGAACATCACCGCTGAGATGTTTGTCTCCCTACCCAACAATCAAAAGTATTTTGATATAGAAATGTTGGTGAAAGACAACATCATAAATAGTATGGTGAGACCCCTCACAATGTTGTGTGGTGATGGTGTTGTTGTACCAATATTTTGTTCACGCTAGCAACCTATTACACACCGCATGGATTGTTTCAGTTTTATACTATTGGAAAACCCTATGAGATGTGAGGTCGAGTAATGAATGTGCAAATCTTACATTGGATGTTGGTGTGGAGTCGAATGTTGGAATGCTGGTAAGCACATCACCAATGGCATCAAATATGTTGTCCTACTGCATAATATAAAAATTTGATGAATATAGATCCGTGGTACCATAAATGGCCAAAAATTGTGGTTTATGAATGATGAATAGGTAGTGCCATCTTTTGCAATCCTTGTTTTTTTTGCAAATGTGTCAGTTTGGAGGGGGTCTTTACAAAGACCATGTGCATACACTAGTAGAAAACTGTTCAATGCCTGTGATGCCCACTAATTTGTATAGGTGGACTCCGTTAACGTGCACCAGTGGTAGTAAACTGGCGGCCCAGACTCAAAGAACTACTAGCTGAAAACACAATTTCACTAACAGTTGGCTTAAGGAACTACCTTTGAAAACATGTTTTACATTGTGGTCTAGTTAAGTGAACCGCTAGTGAAAACCTTTTTTCACTTGCGGTTAATTAATCAAACCGCCAGTGATGTTTTTGGTATACTTCTCCCACGAACATTACTATTTCTCGTAGCCACCTTCAATTAGAGGCGATTTTGGAGTTCAAGATTTCACGAAATACAAGGGCAAAAGTTTTTTCTTCATTTTTTGGAAGAAGGTTGCTTAGAAAGGATGGATTATTTTCCTCTTGCCAATTTTTTCATTCTTCCTTAATTTTAGCCATATTTTGGATATAGCGTTTCTCCATGTGTTAGAGAGAAAGTAGCTAGGTTATTGTCTTTATTTCCTTAAATGAGGTTTCTTAAAATGCTTAGAAATTGTCTCTCCTCTCTTCATTTTCATGTTTATTTGTCAATTTAGTTTATCCAAGATATATTTAGTTGTTTAATGAATGGTATGTTTGTATAGAAAGAGGAAGATAGGTCTAATTGGTAATTAAATTTTTTGTTTATTATTTGCTAAGAAAGGTTGGCTTATGTTTATCTTGCCAATTTTTGTCCATTCTTACTTAATTTTAACCACTTTTTGGATCTAGGGTTTCACCATGTGTTAGGGAGAAGAGTAGCTAGGTTATTGTCTCTATTTTCTCAAGTGAGGTTGCTTAAAATGGTTAGATATTGTCTCTCCTCTCTCCCTTTTCATGTTTAGTTCTCGATTAGTTTATCAAAGATATATTTAGTTGTTTAATGAATGTTGCTAGGAAAGGTTGGTTATGTTTCTCTTGCCAATTTTGTTCATTCTTGATCAATTTTAGCCACTTTTTAGAAATAGGGTTTCACCATGTGTGTTTATGTGTGTTTAGGACACTTTAATACATGCAATTATGGAGAGGTCATTCTAGATATATAAATTATCAAGACTAGATACATCATACATATCTGAGATCCATAGGTTTATTGATGTCGCTATGAACCATGCTTGGAGAACAAAGACAAGGCACATATATTGTCCATGCATAGACTACAAAAATGTTGTTGTATTTGATGACACAAAATGAATCATTTTTCATCTGGTATGCCGAGGATTTATGAAGGATTACATGACTTGGACAAAGCATCGAGAGAGGTGTCGGTGTTTTGGGTCCGACCGCACACCCGGGGTTGCCCCTCAAGGTGTTTTTAGGAGTAGGACGGTGTCGACGACTGTAGCAAAATGGTTCGTGCCGATCGCACGAGGGACAGCGGACAAGGTTTACAGGTTCGGGCCGCTTAGAGATGCGTAACACCCTACGTCCTGGTGAGTATATGAGTGAGGTTACAAGAGGACTCTCTGGATTGAGGGTGCCGAGAGTTTACGTAGGTGGCTAAGTAAGAGTAGGGCCGATGCATCTGAAGGGGTGCCCCCTAGGCCTTATATACTCGACCGTGGGGCAGTACATGTGATATGATAACGTCAAGTAGCTAAAAGATAGTGAACCTCTTGAGCTTATCCCTACGTAACCCTCGCCGACTTATCCTCGCATGGCTCTGTTGCATGGGGGCTTCAGCGCGGGAAAGTCGGGTCTCTGTTGCGATTTATTCGTTCGACGTTGTGGGCCGTCCGGGTTTGCACCAATCCAGTCTCACGTCTTCTCTTCTTTGTCGGTTGTCTTTCCCTAGGCCCACGAAAGAATGACCTTACGAATTATTGGGCCCTTGGGCCTTTCGTGAGGCCTTTTACTTCTTTAGTGGACCCAGGGGATATCTATCCCCCACAAGCCCCCGATCTTTGGGTTGATTTAGAGGTAATCGACTCAAAGATCCAAGGTCCAAAAATGACTCCCTGCTGTCTTCTCTTGCTCCGATCACTCGTTCGACCAAAGTTTAGTTTTGTGCCTGTGCCTTAGAGGTCGGCATTTTGGATTGTAAGATTCTGGACTTCATTGGGTGCACCGGAGGTGCACCCAATGGGTGTAGCCCCCGACCTTTGAGTAGATTTTAGAAGATAATCTACTCGAAGGTCTTCTCCAAAGATTATCTCCATTCGCGCTCCTGCATCTCGGTTGAGGATTGATCTTTTCAATCTTGTCCCACGCCTTAGAAGTCGGCGCTATATCGGTTTAGAATGATACTCCATGGGGTGCACCGGAGGTGCACCCAATGGGTGTAGCCCCCGACCTTCAAATGGATTTTTTAAGGATAATCCATTCGAAGGTCTTCCTTTTTGAAAAAATTGGCATGAAGCTATTCGCATTATGCTTTGGAGGTCAGTATTATGTCATCACAATTTTGCTGCAGAGGTCAGCATATATTTTGTCTTTAGCAGCCGAGTTTGCAATCCGTCCATATCTTGCTAGGTAATGCAATTTATTTGCTTCTGCAACTTGATTGGACGTTTGATGGACGTTCTGTGTCTAGTCCTCACATCGCTTCTGTCGGTCATATCTTGTACTTTGCTGGCTATATTTGGCTTTCCTCTGATCCTTACTGATATCTCATTTTTGTCTTGAGGTATTTACTGCATGCCCTGCACGGATGTGATCGTTTTGAAAAATATACTGATAATTCCTGGGCGTCCCCCCCAATGGGTGTGGGCAAGGGACGGCTTGGTACGCTGAGTGTTTTAGCCGGCTACTTCTGAGTAGTAATGTGATGGGACGGCTAGTGTAATCATATCCTTTGCGCTGTTGACTGGAGTCCCAATGGGTGTAGTGTTGCATGAAACGGCGCCCGCCGTCTGACGTGTCTTCAGATGGGTGGGAGTGCTTATTGAATGCTTTGCGACTGTTCAGTGACCGCGGTTGGAAGTGAGCGGTTGCCTTTCCTTTCAATAAATAACGTCCTTGCTCCTCTGGTTTTTTCGCATCCTTTGCTGTTCTCTGCTTCTTCCCTTTCTTCTCTCCCAAAGCTTCCACCATGGGCAAGAACAACAAGCGCAAGCGTGAGCCGACTCCTCCATCGGAGGAGTTTGGTGACTCGGAATACTCAGAGGAGGAGTTCTCCTCTGAGTCCGAGGGATCTCCGGCTCCCATCCCCCTGCGAGAGTCGTCTGATGACTCAGACGACTCCCAGGGGCTTGCGGCGGAGGTCTGGACGTACATCCGGGCCGTCGAGCGCTCCGGGCTCGAGGGCTCGGATGAGTCTGAGTTCTCCTCGGATGAGGAGGACTCGGACGGCGGCGAGGACGAAGATGATGACGACGACGACGACGACGACGATGGTGGCGACGGAGACGGTGATGGCGGCAACGACGGCGGAGGCAGCGGTGGCCAGGGCAGCACCAGAGGCGGCAGTAGCAAGGGCAGCACCAAGGGCGGCAGCAGCACGGGCAGCGGCGGCAAGGCCAGTGGCTAAACGCCACTGGTCTTTAGATATTAGTATAGTGTAGTTAAAATAATGTAGTAGTAATGTAGAGTAGTATAGTGTAGTTTAGTAGTAGTAGTAATGTAGAGTAGAAGTAGGGAAGCACCGACTCGCGAAGAGTTGGTTTGTAAACTTATTAACTTCCCCTTAATGAAGAACCGTCGTTGACCCCCCTTTTCGATGACTCGGCGTTGCTTTTTCTGAATGCTGAACTGATTCTTTTGATATAGTAGAAACAACGCCGAGCGATGTGAAGGTTGACATCAGCGTTTTAGAAGTAACACCGAGCAACCGAACACGAAACCGATGTTTTAGAGGCGACGCCGAGTCAGTGAAGATCAACATCGGCATTTTAGAAGTAATGCCGAGCGATAGAATACGAGTTCAGCGTTCTGGAGGCAACGCCGAGTGATAGAAGGTCGGCATCGGCATTTTAGAAGTAATGCCGGGCAATAGAATACGAGTTCGGCGTTTTAGAGGCAACGCCGAGTGTTTAAAGGTCGACGTCGGCATTTTAGAAGTAATGCCAAGCGATTTGGACACGAGGTCGGCGTTTTAGAAGCAACGCCGGGTGATTGAAGGCCGGCGTCGGCATTTTAGAAGTAATGCCGAGCGATAGAATACGAGTTCGGCGTTTTAGAGGCAACGACGAGTGTTTAATGGTCGATGTCGGCATTTTAGAAGTAATGCCAAGCAATTTGAACACGAGGTCGGCGTTTTAGAGGCAGCGCCGAGTGATAGAAGGTCGGCGTCGGCATTTTAGAAGTAATGCCAAGCGATTTGGACACGAGGTCGGCGTTTTAGAAGCAACGCCGAGTGATTGAAGGTCAGCGTCGGCATTTTAGAAGTAATGCTGAGCGATAGAATACGAGGTCGGCGTTTTAGAAACAACGCCGAGTGATAGCCGGCCGCACGAGTTATTTTGAGGATAATAACCGAGCGATGAAGTGGCACGTCGGCTTTCTTGGAAATAACTGTTTAGATGCCCACGTGGCATGCTGGGATTTCGGAAGTAACCGCCGGGTGATGACTGGGCACTTTTTGAATGGGTATCTGGCTCAAGAATATTCCATAAGAGTTGCGCTTTTAGCTGCCTTTGCTTTCCGTGCCCTAGTTCTTGCATTCCCGCATCTGAATCTCCTCTGCCACTCGCCTCCTACTCTGTCCGCCAGTGAGAAGCAAGATGGCGCCCAAGAGAAAAACTGCGAACTCGTCTGCTGCGGTGATCCCCGCAATCGACCCCAACAGTCAGTTACCTTTCGCAGGTAACCACATGTCCGTTATTTCCGAAGCTGAGCTTCTCCGTCTTGTCTCCATCGGGGTTCTTCCTCCGCGTGAACTCTGTTCTTGGCGGGTTTGCCATGGGACTACTGTCCCAACCGAAGATACCCACGAGTCAGTAGTTTATGCTCCCTTTCTTCTCCGCGGCCTCGGCCTTCCAATCTCTCCTTTTTTCCGTGGCCTTCTTGACTTTTATCACATCAACTTGACCCATTTGAACCCTAATTCCATTCTCCAAATCTCCATCTTCGTCCACCTATGTGAAGCCTACCTCGGTGTGCTGCCGCATTTTGGTTTGTGGAAGTATCTGTATCATTGTCGCCCTGGGATGGCCGGGGGGCAACATCAGCTGGTCGGAGGTGCTAGTTTGGAGATGCGCCGTGGGCGGAAGACCGAGTATCTTGAGATTCCCCTCAAAGATAGCATTAAAGGGTGGCGTCTGGAGTGGTTTATAGTTGACAATTATGGAAATTCTCTCCCCTCCCGGTCGGGAAGACAGCCAGACGTTCGTACCCCGAGTTGGACTGAGTCTCCTACAGATCAAGAAATTGCCGAAGCAGGCGTGTTGCTTACTGAAATCGGATTACTGAAAGAAAGAGGTCTGACTGCCGAAGCTGTGGTCACTGATTTTGTTTTCAAGAACATTCAGCCACTGAAAGACAGGGCTTATCCAGCATATCTGTATCGAGGGCTGGCTGACTCAACTCGGGTTACTAATAAGAGAATTCCTTCTGTTGACTTGGTAAGCCGACTTGAAATGATCCTCAGGGGTAAAGTTTCGAATGTTGGTGCTCCAGTGGCATACTCGGCCTGGCACCTACCTCCTCCCAAAGCTTTCACCCTTTTTGTGTCAAATCCACCTGTGACTGACAGCAATTTGGGCCTTAGAGTGCGACCCTCTGCTGAGGAAGTCAGTACTTTAGTTGCTTCGCTCGGGGCGATTCCTGATGATGAACGGCAGGTTTATTTTGAAGTGCCTCTGAACCCCAGTGATGCTGACATAAATGACATGCTTGATCTATTAGCTGAGGATTCGTCCGATGCTGCTCCTGATGGTACCTTGGCAGTGGTGCCCCTTCCAGAGGTTGATACAACTTTGGATGTCCCGAAACCTGTCAGCACTCGTCCGAGGCGCCCTAGCCGAACCAGTCAGCCCGAGCCTTCTGCTGATGAGCAAAAGAAAAAGAGAAGACGCCTCCGGCGAGTATCCAGTTTTGATGAGGACGCCGGCACTTTAGCTCCTGCTGCTGAAGAAGTGCCTGTAATCGGTCTTACTGACACTGAACCCAATGGGTGTGCCCAAACTGTTGCTGATCCCAGTGGGAGTGCTGCTTGTGCTGCCGCTGTGGAGGATGAAGAGGAAGAAGATGAAGCTCCTTTAACTCAGAAAAACAGTCGGCAATTCATTGCTAGCGGTGGAAGTAGTGGAGTTCCTTCTCCTGCTTTGTCTGCCCTTATTGGTCTGCAAGAGCTGTCCATGGCCAACTTTGATCAAACTCTAGAGGATATGGTCCCAGAGGATTTGCTATCGGATCCTGTGGATGTTGATGCAACAGAGACTTGTGCTGCCGTGCCCGATGCTGGGTTGAGGTCATCCCGTGCCTCGTCGACCTTAGAGCATGATCTCGAGGGTCGGGATGCTGATTTGGATTGTCCTGGTCCCATGGAAGTAGCTGAAGGCCCGTCAACCTTAGAGGTGGTTACGGCGGAGAGCTTGGACCCCTTGAATAGTGCTGACACGCGCCCAGCCCCGAGGATGTCACCGGGGAAGGCTTAGCTCGGGTGAAGAGTGTAAGCCACTGCCCAGCCCCCGAGGGTGTTGCCGGGGATGATCCGGCTCAAGTGGGCAGTGCCAATTTTGACCCAGCCCCCAAGGGTGTCCAAGCGAGGTCTCCTTCCTGCACTTCCATGGACGTTCACGCAGGATCTCCTCCACATTCTGGTTGTATGGTGGTAGCCCAAACTTTGGATCAGGGGGTCGCTTTAGAGGGCAGCATCCCCACTGGTCTGGCATTAGGCTCTGTTGAAAGTACTGAGCTCGTTCCTGCTGGTCTGCTGCAAGCTGCTTCGGGTGGTGGTCCGGCACCTGGTTATCAGCTGATTTCTCCTGGATTGGGGATCCCTTCGCTCTTTTCCAACCTCCAGGTGCTGTGCTTTGCTTTAGTTTGATCTTTATGTTGCATGAATTGTTGTCATTATGTTCATCCGCTCTTCTTATCAGGCTTTGGTGGATGAAATGATCAGCCAGTTGAAGTCACATGGTGCTTCCCTCCCAGAAGTGGCTTCATCCCTTGAGCGTTGGAATCCGGTGTTGCTTCCTCATCGTGTATCCGAGTTGGAGGCAACTAATGCTGGTTAACGCCCTTTCTTCTTCTTCCTTGCCTTTGGTCGCGGAATGTTTTACCTTTTAGCCTTATTTCGTTTGATTACCTCTTGACAGGAATGACTCGGCAGATTGCAGCTCTTGAGGAAAAACATTCCCGAGATCAAGCTGAGATGGCTCGACGGTGCACTGACTTCGAGGAGAAGTACTTTCTGAGCCAAACTGAGTTGAATCAGGTCTCCGCTGCCTTGGATGACGCCAATGCTCTGAGTTCCTCTCTCCATGCTCGGCTCGATGCTGAGAAGGTGACTTACAAAACTGTGCCTTGCCTTGCTGTGCTCTTACCACTTGTTTAGTTCCTGAAGGGGTTGATTTTTGCTTGCAGGAGGAAAAACGTATTCTCGCTGCTTCTCGCGATAATCTGGATAGGTTGTACCGAGATTCTAGCAATTCGCTGACCATCTTGGAGAGGAGTCACCGTTTTACAATGGAAGAACTGGACAATCAGCGTTGCAAGCTGCAGGAGTCTTTGGATGAAGTGACCCGCCTTACGCAGTTGCTATCAGCAAAGGATGCCACCATCAAGGAACTCCGAGCTTCTAAGAAATCCATTGCTCAGGAGTTAGAAGCTGCTCGGCTGGCTACTAGGGTTGCCGAAGAAACTGCTATCACTTTCAAAGCTCAGCGTGATAAAGCCCTGGATAAGGCTATTCGGGCGGGACGAATCTTGATGAGGAGACCCGGCGTGGTTGTTCCTGAGGATATAAGGGCGGACGTGATCGCTGCCCCTGATTCCTCGAGTCGCCCTTCTTCGTCGGTCGCTCCTGAGAAAGATATTGCCAAATAGAAAACATTTTGCGTGCTTTGAGCGCGCGGTTAGTATGATCGAGTTAGAGGACCTCAGTTTAGTATTCGGACGATATGATTGCTCTCTTATTGTATCAGAATTCATTAGTTCGTAATTTTGTGGTAATGAAACGACGCATGATGATTGTGAGATTCGTTTGCGGGATATAGAAGTCATCCCCTGAACTGCATGAGCGCGAGTATGCTGTACCGACTTAAGCCATCAGTGACTTTAGCCGATAACTTCGTTTGTAGGGCATAGTGGTTACCCTGAGTTGGGTTAGCGTGAGCATGTTGCACCGCCTTAAGTCGTTGCCGACTTAAGTCGATTGCTCCGTTAGCAGGGCATAGTGGTCACCCTGAGTTAAGTAAGCGTGAGCATGTTGCACCGCCTTAAGTCGTTGCCGACTTAAGTCGATTGCTCCGTTAGCAGGGCATAGTGGTCACCCTGAGTTAAGTAAGCGTGAGCATGTTGCACCGCCTTAAGTCGTTGCCGACTTAAGTCGATTGCTCCGTTAGCAGGGCATAGTGGTCACCCTGAGTTAAGTAAGTGTGCAAGTCAATCGTCGATGAACTGAGTATCTTTGAAAACCTCTTTTTTATTGATGACATGTTTCCACTTTACAGATTACATCATTGCTCCAGCAGTTTTGAGATACAGCTAGGGATAAAACTTTCTGAGGTGTTCTATATTCCAGGAGTTCCCAACTTCTGTGCCATCCATCTGAGTGAGACGATACGATCCGGGCCGAGTGACCTCTGATACTATGAAAGGCCCTTCCCATAAGGGTGATAATTTGTGCCGTCCCTCCCCCGTTAGAATTCGGCGGAGGACGAGGTCCCCTATCGAAAAGGAACGTTGCCGCACAGCCTTGTCGTGATAGCGCCTCAGAGTCTGCTGGTACCGTGCAGATTGGATCACTGCGTTCAGTCGTTCTTCCTCAAGTACATCAATATCCTCCAGCCTGGTGGCCTCGGCTTCTGCTATGCTTTCGAAGATCAATCTTGGCGCCCCGAATTTGAGATCAGCAGGCAGCACTGCCTCCGACCCATAGACCATGAAGAAAGGAGTGTTTCCATGCAGGGCTCGGCTAGGTTGGGTTCTCAGGCTCCAAACAACATAAGGCAGCTCTCTTATCCACTTTCCTGCGAATTTTTCATTCTTATCGAAGACTCTTTTCCTGAGTGCCTCCAGTATCATTCCGTTGGCTCGCTCAACCTGCCCGTTGGCTCTTGGATGTGCTACAGATGCGTACTCGATCTGAATGCTTTTTTGCTCGCAGAAGTCAAAGAATTCTGAGCTGGTGAAGTTGGATCCTAAGTCAGTGATGATGCTGTTTGGTATCCCGAATCTGAATATTATATCCTGTATGAATTCCACGGCCTTAGCAGATGTTAAAGAAGCAATGGGCTTGAACTCTATCCATTTAGTGAATTTGTCAATCGCCACCAGTACATGAGTATATCCCCCTTGAGCTTTCTTGAAAGGTCCAATCATATCCAGTCCCCAGCATGCGAAAGGCCAGGTTACTGGTATGGTTTGCAGCTGCTGTGCAGGCATATGCTGTTGCTTTGACAAGTATTGGCAAGCTTCACACCTCTGAACTAGCTCGGCTGCATCATTCTTTGTTGTTGGCCAATAGAATCCTGACCTGAAGACCTTCCCGACTAGTGTTCTGGAGGCTGCATGTATTCCACATTGCCCTGCATGGACTTCCTCCAGAAGTTGTTTCCCGGAGGACGGGAGAACGCACTTCATGAGAACTCCTGATGCTCCCCTTCTGTACAATATCTCCCCAATGAGTGTGTAGTGAGCCGACTGCCTGACAATACGCTCTGCCAAGTTCTTGTCGTCTGGTTCTTCTTCGTTCTTTATATACTTAATGATCGGCCTTCTCCAGTCATCGGAGTCTGACTTGGGTTGATCTACGATGTTGCACTCTTCTGTTTGATCCATTGAGATACTCGGCTGCATGATTTCTTGCACGAAAACTCCGGGTGGGACCTGAGTTCGACCGGATCCGAGTTTGGACAGTACATTGGCTACCGTGTTCCGATCTCTTTCTACATGATGAAATTCCAGACCTTCGAATTTATCTTCCAGCTTTCGGACGGCAGCGCAGTATTTTCCCATTGAATTACTTGAGCAATCCCACTCCTTGTTTATCTGGCTGATAACTACCAGAGAATCCCCGTATACCATCAATCTCTTGACGCCCAGTGATATGGCAATGTTTAATCCATGGATCAGAGCTTCATACTCGGCTGCATTGTTGGAGGCCGGGAATAGTAACTGGAGGGCGTACTTGAGGTGTTCGCCTCTAGGTGCAGTGAAGAGAATCCCTGCTCCTGCTCCCTGCAGCTTCAGCGAGCCATCAAAATACATTCGCCATACTTCTGCAGTCTCTGGATTATCCGGTACTTGCTGTTCGGTCCATTCTGATACGAAATCAACTAGTGCTTGGGTTTTGATGGCGGTGCGAGGTCGGAACTCGATGTCGTGTGATCCCAACTCGCAAGCCCACTTGGCTATTCGGCCAACGGCTTCCTTGTTGTGAAGAATATCCCCTATTGGAAAACCAGTGACCACTATGACTTTGTGGTCGTCAAAGTAGTGGCGCAGCTTGCGGGCAGTTAGATGTACTGCGTATAATAGCTTCTGAACTTGAGGATACTTTTTCTTTGAGGGGCCCAGAACTTCACTGATGAAGTAAACAGGATGTTGTACTGGGTAGGCATGTCCTTCTTCTACTCGCTCGACTACCAACGCGGTGCTTACCACGTGAGTCGTGCAAGAGATGTACAACAGCAAATCTTCAGCCGGTTGAGTTGATGTAGCTCGCCGAGGTGGTTTCAGTACTGGTGGTGTTGTTAAGAATTTTTTCAATGCATCTAGAGCTTCTTGTGCTTCTGAAGTCCATTGAAACTTATCCACCTTCTAAAGCAGCTTGTAAAATGGCAAACCTTTCTCTCCCAGTCTAGATATAAATCTGCTCAGAGCTGCCATACATCCAGTGAGTCGCTGAACCTTCTTTTGTGACCGAGGAGCTTCCATCTTCATGATAGCTTCGATCTTATCTGGATTAGCCTCAATTCCCCGGTGGCTGACGATAAATCCGAGCAACTTTCCTGCTGGTACCCCGAAAACGCATTTTTCAGGATTGAGCTTCCATCTATATCTTCTCAGGCTGTTGAAAACCAGCTGTAAATCTTCGATGAAGTTTTCCGAATTCTCAGTTTTGATCACCACGTCATCAACGTAAGCCTCCACACGCTTGCCCCAGTGATCGGCTAGGCATGTTTGAATGGCTCTCTGATAAGTCGCTCCAGCGTTTTTGAGGCCGAACGGCATGGAGGTATAACAGAAAGCACCAAACGGAGTGATGAACGCCGTTTTTTCCTCATCTTCTTTTGCCAGACTAATCTGGTGATACCCGGAATAGCAATCTAAGAAAGACAACACAGAACATCCAGCAGTGGAATCCACCACCTGATCTATCCTCGGGAGCCCGAAGGGATCCTTCGGACAGTGTTTGTTGAGATCGGTATAGTCGACGCACATGCGCCAATCCACTTTATTCTTTTTGAGTACAAGAACAGGATTGGCTAGCCACTCAGGGTGTAATACTTCTCTAATAAATCTAGCCGCGACCAGACGAGCTAATTCGGCACGAATGGCCTCTCTCTTGTCGGGCGTGAAGCGACGTAGCTTTTGTCGAATCGGCCTCGCCTGGAGGTAGACTTTCAGTTTGTGCTCGGCCAGTTCTCTTGGGACTCCCGGCATATCCACAGGTTGCCATGCGAATACGTCCCGGTTATCTTGCAGAAACTGGACGAGCGCGCTTTCCTATTTGTCGTCCAAGCTGGAGCTGATGATAGCCGTCTTGCGCTCGTCAGCGAACCCCAGGTTGATTCTTTTGGTTTCTTCAGTCGGCCGCATAGAGGTCGCGACCTGAGCTTCATTCGCCGGTACCGTGGGGTCCTCCTCAGGCTTAGAGTTCGCCGATGTAGAAGGAACCGTCGACGGCTTGGTGGTGAGGGCTGCTTGAATGGCCACTCGGAAACATTCTGCGGCGCCTTGGAAGTCGGCGCGCACAGTTATGATTCCTCGTGGTCCCGACATCTTCAGTATCATATATGTGTAATGTGGAATGGCCATGAACTTGGCCAATCCCGGCCTTCCGATGATGGCGTTGTACCCGCAGTCGAAGTTTGCCACTTCAAACCTCAGGAACTCGGTTCTGTAGTTCTCCGGAGTTCCGAAGGTAACCGACATGTAGATGTGGCCCAGCGGGTATTCCCCTTCCGTCGGCACGATGCCGAAGAAAGGAGTGTCCGACTCGTGGAGCTCTTTGAGGTGAACTTCCAAGCCTTGGAGCGTACGGGGGAAGGTGACATTGATGCTGCTCCCCCCGTCCACTAGCACCTTCTTTACCCGGCTCTCTCGGATCACCGGATCGACGAGAAGCGGGTATTTGCCTGGATGGTCGAAGTTGAACCATTGATCCTCCCGAATGAAAGTGATCGGGTGCTCCGACCACCGGTATGGGGCGGGAGGACCGGTGGTTGCCACCAGTATCTGGCGGTCGTTGAGCTTTTGTTGTCTTTTGTTCTCCTGCGACCCATGTCCGCCGAAGATGACGTTGACCTCCCTGTCGACGCGTGGGAAAGCTCCTCCTCCTCCCTCCTCCTGCCGATGGGGCCGTCGTGGTTCATCTGGTCCTCCCCTCGGCGGAGGAGGCGGTAGAGGTTGGAAGGGTCGGCCGTGCCCGACGGAGTGCTTGAAGTCCCGGCAGTTTCGAAGAGTATGGCGCATGTCCTTGTGGTACGGGCACTGGGCGTCGAGGATGTCGTCCAGCGTGCGCTCGCCTCCACGAGGTCCTCCTCGGGCGCGAGAGGCGGGTGGTCCGGCGGCGTGTACTTCTTCTCGAGGCCTCTTCTCCCAGCGTTTGTCGGATGGCTGGTTCGCGTCGCGTCGTGGTGCTGCCGGAGCAGGCTTTGCTCCTCCGATGAGATCCTGGGCCCGCTCGTCGGCGGTGATGTAGAGGTCGGCTTCCCGGAACAGCTCCTCGGAGGTAGTCGGCGCCTTTTGTAGTATGGCTCGGACGAAAGCCGAGTCATTGGATCCTCTGTAGAAGTCCTCGATCACAGCCGCCTCCGTGACCTCGGGGATGCGGTTTCTCATGGTCTGGAACCTTTTGAGGTATGACCGGAGAGTCTCATCCCCCCGGCGCTTGATGGATTTGAGGTCCCATGGTTGCGCTGGCTTGTCGGAGAGAGACTGGAAGTTGGCGGTGAAACGTCGACTGAAATCTCCCCAGTTGTCGATGCAGTGTCGGGGTAGATGTCGTAGCCACTGCAACGCGTCTTGCCCAAGGACGATGGGTAGATACGCGGTCATGACGTCTTCGGATGCTCCGGCAGCCCGAGCAGCGGTGGTGTAGACGGCTAACCAACCCCCTGGATCCTGCTTAGGTTCATATTTGTCGACATTGGATACCTTGAAATTGGGAGGCCATTGGATGGCCCTAAGGCGCGGAGTAAGAGCGGATACTCCGCACGTGTCCTCCTGTCGTCGGGGATGACGTCTGTCCCGGGGAGGGGAGTGATGGTGTGGTTCCTCGACCGTCCCCGGGTGGTACCGCCAGTTGAAGCTGTTGCCGACTCAGTCCTGGTGGCCTGGCTTTGAGTCGGGAAGCCATGATCTCGGTCATACTCCTCCCGACGGCGAATTTCGTTCTCATGCCGTCGTTCGCGTGAAGCATTGATGGAGCTTCGCGCGTCTCGGCGACGGTTGATGGCGTGTCGCAAATCGTTTGGCGGGTGAGCGAGCGGTAGAAGATGGTTGGCCGCCTGGGTGAACAGGCGTCGGTATCCCTTGGCGTCGGGAGTCCGAGGAAGTCCGTCAGCTATCCGAGCTAGAACGCCTCCGACCTCGCTCGGCGTGTTCATAGCTCGGGCGAAGTCGGGGTTCAGGTTGCGCCCGAAGAGCGGATTCTCCCGGCGTTGCCTTGCATCTTGCTCGGCTTGCTCCTGAGTCCGTCGGCGATCACGTCGTCGGGAGTTCCTTCGTTCCCTGAAGACACGTTCTTCCGGAGTTTCCCCTATCTCTGAGACCTCGTCTCGCGAGACAGGCTGCTCCGGATCCCGTTCTCCGGCCGCGTGATGTCGTCGAACGTTCCTGCGTCGGTTCCTCCGTCGGCGGGATTCTCGTTGAGGTGGTTCTTCTCCAGGCGCGGTCGGTTCGTCGTCAGAGATGGCGGGCGACTCCACTCTCCCGATGAAGAGGATGTCGGGGTAGAACGGTACTGCTGTTGTGGCGACTTTCTTTCCGTTCTCCTTTGAGGTCAGAGAAATGGGAAGAACGACTTGCCTCTCCCTGGTCTCCTCCTTTCTCACGACCTGTGTCCACTCTTTCGTCGGGGAAGTAGACGGTGGGGTCTTCCGAGTTGGCGAGCTTCTAGCTCCAGCCCCCCCGGAGACGATCTTTTTCCGAAGAGCAGGAGGTTGCGCTTCTCCGGCATTTTCGGGGTTTGTTGGAGGAGACTTCTTTTCCGGCGGATCCGCGATACGATGTAGAATTCCCTCTTCATCCGCGACAGATGAGATCGTCCCGAAGCGGAACACGGATCCGGGACGCATGGTGATCTTGCTGCAGAAGGTGACGGCCATTGAGCTAGCTTGGATCGTCGACACACCCCCTACCTGGTGCGCCAGCTGTCGGTGTTTTGGGTCCGACCGCACACCCGGGGTTGCCCCTCAAGGTGTTTTTAGGAGTAGGACGGTGTCGACGACTGTAGCAAAATGGTTCGTGTCGATCGCACGAGGGACAGCGGACAAGGTTTACAGGATCGGGCCGCTTAGAGATGCGTAACACCCTATGTCCTGGTGAGTATATGAGTGAGGTTACAAGAGGACTCTCTGGATTGAGGGTGCCGAGAGTTTACGTAGGTGGCTAAGTAAGAGTAGGGCCGATGCATCTGAAGGGGTGCCCCCTAGGCCTTATATACTCGACCGTGGGGCAGTACATGTGATATGATAACGTCAAGTAGCTAAAAGATAGTGAACCTCTTGAGCTTATCCCACGTAACCCTCGCCGACTTATCCTCGCATGGCTCTGTTGCATGGGGGCTTCAGCGCGGGAAAGTCGGGTCTCTGTTGCGATTTATTCGTTCGACGTTGTGGGCCGTCCGGGTTTGCACCAATCCAGTCTCACGTCTTCTCTTCTTTGTCGGTTGTCTTTCCCTAGGCCCACGAAAGAATGACCTTACGAATTATTGGGCCCTTGGGCCTTTCGTGAGGCCTTTTACTTCTTTAGTGGACCCAGGGGATATCTATCCCCCACAAGAGGGTAGCTCTTCGACTTATACAACTAGAAACTATGTGAACATCCACAACAGATTTTAATTAATTCACGAGACATAAAAACCACTTCCACAGAGTGAACTTATAGTGCCAAAAATTACTGATCATGCTTTTGCTGGAGGAATTGAATGCAATAGAACTCATGTTCTGCCAAATGATATGGATGAGAAAGATGTAGAATTCTTAGAGGCAATATTGCATCATCATACGGATCAGTTAATGCTCTTCATGAGAGGTACAGAGGCTCTAATGAAGGCAGCAGAAGAGACTTTGTATGATGAGTCTAAAGGTTGTACCAAAGAGTTCAGGACGTTGTGATCTATGGTAAAGATGTACCTAGAATTAACAACAGTGGTTCATGCATTCAAAACCTGGAGGCACTACCTATATTGGTAGAAGTGTGATGTTTACACAGACCACATGAGTCAAAATTATATATTCACCCAATCAGAGCTGAATATGCGACAGCGAAGATGGCTAGATTTGATTAAATACTATAAATTAGAGATACATTACCATCTAGGCAAAGTGAATGTGGTTGGAGATGCACTAAGCAGAAAGAGTCAAGTCAACGTGATGGCTGCTCACCCGATGACGTATGAGTTAGCTAAGGAGTTTGACAGGCTGAGCCTCGGATTTCTGAACAGCACCCAGGGAGTGACAGTTGAGCTGGAACCCACCCTAAAGTTGGATATCAGAGAGGGACAGAAAGATGATGAAAAGATTAGCAAGATCCGCCAGCTAACATCAGAAAGGAAAGGAAAAGACTTTCGAGAAGATGTAGAAGGCATGATATGGTTCAAGGACTACTGTGTGTTCCTGATATCTAGTCCATTCAGGAGTTAATTCTCAAATGATCTCATGAGACCACATATTCCATACACACCGGAAGCGAAAAGATGAACAAGATCAGAAAAGGAGGTTTTGGTGGTATCGAATGAAAAGGGAGATTGCAGAGCATGTGACCATTTGTGACAGTTGTCAGAGAACCAAAGTAGAGCATCAGAAACCAGCTGGACTTTTGCAGCCATTGCAGATTCCTCAGTTGAAGTGGGATGAGATCAGAATGGATTTCATAGTTGTCCTACCTCATACTCGGGCCGGCTACGATTCCATTTGGGTGATTGTGGACCGCTTGACAAAGGTGGCCCATTTTATACCAGTGAATACAACGTATAATGGAGCAACGCTAGCTGAGTTACACATGTCTCAGATTATTTGTTCATAGGGTGTTCTGAAGAAGATAGTGTTAGATCGAGGAACATAGTTTACCTCTCATTTTTGGCAGCAACTACAGGAAGCTTTAGGCACACATTTGAAGTTCAGTTCAGCTTATCACTCGCAGACCGACGGTCATACTGAAAGAACTAACTAGATTCTGGAATACATGATGAGAGCCTATGCATTGCAAGATAAGTCAGGTTGGGATAAGAAGTTGCCTTATGCGGAATTCTCTTATAACAACAGCCATCAGGCCAGTTTGAAGATGTCACTGTTTCAGGCACTATATGGGAGGAGTTGTAGAACTCCACTGCTTTGGATCTACCTGGAGAGAGGCAGGTGTTTGGCCCAGACATTTTGCTCGATGCAAAAGAAAACATCAAAATGGTTCGAGAGAATCTGAAGATAGCACAATAAAGACAGTGCAGTTATGCTGACACAAGAAGAGAACTGAGTTTCGAAGTGGGAAATTATGTCTATCTAAAGGTGACACCTATCAGAGAGTCAGAAGGTTCGGAGGCAAGGGCAAGTTAGCACTGCAATATATTGGACCGTACCAGATTCTTGCAAGGCGTGGAGAAGTGTCATATTAGCTTAGCTTACCAGAATATATGTCAGCAGTGCATGATGTTTTCCATGTGTCTCAGTTGAAGAAGTGCTTGCCAGTGTCAGAGGAGTAGTTGCCAATGGAAGCATTAGAAGTCCAAGAAGACCTAACATATGAGGAGAAACCAACATAGATTCTGGAGTCAGCACACAAAGTCACACGAAGGAATACCATCAGAATGCGCAAAGTCAGATGGGGTCACCACTCTGAAGAAGAAGCAACCTAAAAACGCATAGATGATCTGAAAGCCAAGTATCCTGAACTCTATGCTAGCCAGCCTTGAATCTCGGGGTGAGATTCTTTTAAGGGGGATAGGTCTGTAACACCCAGAATTTTGGGGTATAAAAAATTATTTGCTCTTTACTCAAAATATAGGTGTACCCTTTCCTTTCTTCACTTTTCATTTCCCTTTGTCAAAACAGTAGAGAGTTATTTTGGTTCTTTATTGGCGTGAGCTCTACAAGTGTCATGATTGTTGCATTCTTGTTGTTGCATAATGTTTCTAAGTGCAAGAAGTGTTTGAATCATGTTAATATATCTTGTAGAAGTCTTCCTCAAAATTTCATATTTTTCTGAATATTTTTCTATTTTCTAAAAATCTATTTATTTGAGGTACTTAAAAACATTTTTTAAAAATTCTAAATATGTTTTTTGAGTTCATTGGGTGCCAAATCATGTCTAGGAATTTTTTAGAATTTTTGGAGCATTCGAGATACTTTTCAGATATTAAAAACGATTTCAGCCTTTTTCTGAAATTACTTTTAATTTTAAAAATGGGATAATTATGAAAAAAATATCTTCAAACCCTAGCAATATATATATGGATGGAATCCTCTCGTCGAGCCTTTCTGAATTTTGAAACCCCACCCCAGTCTAGATCCAAAACTACTGAAATTGCTCGCCGAAGTTTGGAATGATTCCAACTCCGGTGAGCAATTACTTTCAATCCATGCGTCATTGGCTGATCCGAGGGTACTGCTACGTGCGTCAGTAAAGAGCTTCATCCCAGTGCTTTCGTTTCACCATTTTCCCGTCCGTGCAGGGACCCCTCTCTCTTCCCGCACCTCCCCGGCGGCGGTGCCCCCTCCCACTTCTTCCCCCCAGCACGACTCTCCCCCACTTTTCACCGGAGGCGGCGGCCAGCCTCCCCCACCCCCGCGCGCGAGCCCGGCCGGCCGCCTCCCCCTGCGCGTCGGCCTCCCCCTCCCCTCCTCTTTCCATGGTGAGAGGAAGGAGATGGAGGGAGGAGGAAGATGGTGTTTTTGCGAAATCCCCCTACGGAATTTTGAAACTGTGCGCAAAATTTCGTTTCATTTTAAAATCGTGAGAAATTTTGTGTTTTAAATCCTATTCACTCTGTTGAAGTTGCGTTAGATTCGTATTAAAATTGTCTATAAGTTAGAAGCAATATTCTTTGCTGTTGCACATTTCATTTAATTTATTTAAACGTGTTGGCCACCTGTTCTCAAATGCTATAAATCAAGAATAAGGAAACACAATTGTTAATGGTTAAAGACCTTCGTCCTTCGAAGCATTATTTCCTCTTGGATATAATGATCTTCAGATGAAGGTTATGAAGGACATACCTTTATCATTTTAGCATACAAATATGAATGTAAACAAGAAAGTATAGGAACACAAAAGAATAAAGGTAATAATAATTATGTGTCAATAATCTATTTATTCTTGTATTCCATAAACATGAATGAACATCAACAATATTCATATTACATTGGTACCTTCGGCTTGTCAGAAGGTGAGGGTGCGAGGATGACGCGAGAGTGAATACAATTTAGCGTGAACAGTATGGTGTTACTGTTCATCTATTTATAGGCACGGGACGCAGCCTAGATAAAAGTACATTTATGTCCCTAGTAACTATCTATAATATTAACATGAATTATTGGGGACTGTATGGTCTTTAGCTTCTTTCAGTCATCATAAAATTTGAGCTTCATCAACATGTCAAGCCGAAGTCCCTTAGCTTCTAGCTTCATCGCCTATTCTTTATTTCCCTTCGTTCTGTCATGAGAGGTCCTCCATCCCAAAGACAAAGCTTCCTGTAACTATTCATAATCATGCTGAAAACGTATGGTTAGTCAAGTTTTTGAGGAACTTCAGAAGAGGAAGGCCCCCAATAGTAGCCCCTGTAGTATTAATTTGTTTCTTTGCAATAGATTTAGACTGCGATGTGAACGAAGGCCTTTCGCCGAAGGTCCGAAAAAACACCTTCCCTTCGCTAGAATAACGAATGACACTGACATGCCGAACCCACCAAATCCTGGAGCGCTAGGCATATAAATAGGAGCTCGTATTAAAAGCGTTTCTTGTGCCATTTCAGCTGCTTACACTGTGCTCGCCATTTTAAACTTTCTTGCTTTGTCCAGTTTTGATCGGATTTAAGCTTCGACATTTCAGCAAGGTTTGATTTGATGGCTGACGAGAAGAAGACTGTCGATTCGACGATGTTCGAGTTTTACGAAGCTATATGGAAAGGACCAATGCAAAAAAGGTTGCGCATGTGACACTAGCTAGGATATCTGAGAGTTCCAGTGATAGTGAAGATTTTGGTGCGGAAAGTGAGAATGAGGGTGGCGAAGATCGGCCCTAGAGACCAAGCCATGTTGTCTTTGGGAAGTCAACAATCAAGCAAGGACAAATTGATGCAATGAGGGGAAGGTACTTCCGTGACATTTCTATTGTGAGGGCTAGACGGGAGAATAATGTCCCCCAGCCCGAAGCTGACGAGGTGGTCGTTTTTAGAAGCTTCATGAAAGCAGGGCTTTGGTTCCCCTTAGATAAGATACTGGTCGAAGTCCTAAAAACTTTCGAAATTTTCTTACATCAGCTTACTCTCGAAGCTATCATCAAGATAGAGATCTATATTTGGGCCATGAGGAGCCAAGGGTTAGAACCAAATGTGAAATGCTTCTGCAACATGCATGCATTGTCTTATGAGACGAAGGCCACCGAAAAAGAGCAATATCACAACAACTTCGATTGCTATGGCTTCGTAACCCGCTCTAAGGTGAGCAACCTAGTTCCAACATTTCGCAATAGGTGGCCGGTGGCCTGGATGCAGGAGTGGTTCTATGTGAAAAATGATCTGGTTGAAAGGGATGATATCAAGGGGATTATCCAACGTCCTATATGGTCTCACTTCGGCATTAGGAGACCATCCCTTGCCCTTGGGAACGATATACAAGCGTGCCAAGCTGCTTTTAACATAGTATGCACTTATAAAGGCACCAAGGACTTAGTCCAGGAACATATTGCTTATAGAGTGTGGCCACTCGGAAGCGGATGGGAGATGCCGAAGGAAACTGCCACTGGCTCTAGCAAAGGTGGTCTAGTCTATCTAAAATATACATTCAAGTACAGGAGCCAGTTCGATGAGCCAAATGACGACTGGTTGAATGCCATCGAAGCAACCAGTGATGAACTGCTTGGTGCTTACTCAAGGGCTGAGGATGATGCTATGACATCAGCCTTCGGGGGTCGAGGGAAGAAGAGACTGAATAGAGTTTTCGATGCCATCGGATTTGTGTATCCAGACTATTGCTATCCTGCACGGAAGCAAGGGAAAAAGAGGAAAACTACTACTTCGGCGACTTCTAGCACGCTAAAGTCAAAAAAGATTAAGGTTCTGACTCACCGGCTTAGGCACATTGAGACGACCAAAGTGCCGAAGCTGATTGATGGTTCTTCTTGCGCATCTGAGCCCCCTCGCTTCGGTCCTATCGAAGCTAGAGCGAAGCCGGCTGAAGAGCTAGAATTAAAGAAACCCACAAAGCAATCGAAGGCTCTGAGCCCGTTGCAAAGGATGGAGGTACCGAAGGCGTCGAAGATTCCTACAGCAACTCCGAAAAGGAGGATGGCTAGCGTACTAGACGCTGTTATAGAATCCGCGAAGACGTTAACTCCTGTCTCTACTGAAGCACCTAGTGCGGAAGGCAAGATTATAAAGAAATCTGCCGAGGCTGGCACAACGCAGGCTGCGGTTGAGGCTGGGCCCTCAGTCCCTACCAAAGCAAGACCTTTAGAGGCTGCTAAGGAGGGTGCTGAAGCAAGACTTTCAGAGGTTGCTGAAGGACCATTAATGCTAGGAAAAGAGGGTGCTACCGTAGAATCTGAGTCCCCTGCTCCTGTAGCACCTACCGAGGAATTGGAATTCAAAGTGCATCATGCTTCAGGGAAAAAATTATCAAAGGAGCAAACTGCCGAAGCGCAACATTACGCGAGGGATCTGCAATACCCTCGAGGGTCCTTGGTGTATGGTGGGTATGATGAAGATGACTTCCTTTATTGTCTGCCTGACAATAAAGAGATTCATGTCTGTCGGGAAATGGAAGAAAATGTAGGATATCCGAAGCTTGAACTAAGCTTATCTGCAATGACGGAGGACCAGCTCGCAGATAGCCTTGCCTATAATAGTATGAAGGTGAGAATACTTTAACCTGTCGGAAAGCATATTATTTTTGTAGCTTATTTCTTTTATCAATATGTGCTCATCCTTTGTTTCTATAGGGCTTAATTCTAAGCAAGGCTTTAAAGGTCCAGAAGAAAGCATAAGATGAAAGCTGCTAGTTAGCTCTTGGAAATCTTCGATCAGAGGTTATTACACTAAGAAATGAAGCTCTTGAAAAAGACAAAATACTGCTCTCTTTAGTGGATAGGCTGAAAACCAGTGAAGCCAAGCTTAACGCACAAGCCGAAGCTCACAAAGCCGAGGTTGAAGACTTAAAGAAAAAGCTTGCCGAAATGAATGAAAATTTCGAAGTTGCGAACGCAAAGCAAGAAATAAGTGAAATGGAAAGAGTAAGAGTGCAGAAAAACATTGAAGAACTTTGGGATTCTAAGGAAAAATGCTACGAAGTGTCCATGAAATGCGCAAAGAAACTAAAAGATAGCTTTAGAAAGGTGGGAGCTTATTCTTTGGAGCAGAAATTTATTTATGGTGATCCCGATGGGGTTATCTAGTGGATAGGCGAAGAGGTCGAAGCTTTTGATGAGATACTTAGCGATCGTGGGGATTTTTATGCTATTGCTGGTGCCGAGGAGCCGCGACAATTATAGAAAAAGTCGGGTGTGAACATGTTAAGGATTCACAGCTCTTGTTAGATGTTGTAGTGAGATGGTCGTCAGTTTTGTCGTTGTGCATGGGTTTGTAAGTTGGTATGTGCACGAGTATGGTTTTAGCATAGATTAAAAGTACGTGGGGGAAAAAGTGGTACGCATGTGTATGGTAGTTGTGATTGCGTTAACTTGAACAAAGAGTCTCAAGTGCATGTCGTGCTATGGTTGTATTTGAGATAGTAAATTATAAGAGTTGCGCAATATGAGGTTCGATCGATGTAGTTAATATTGATTGGACTGTAGAGAGGTAGTGACATGCCGAAGTAGTCATCGCTTCCTCTGCGGTTAAGTCGATGTCACGTGTGATGATGCTATTTACGTGGTGAATGTGTTTGTTGAATGTATGTGATAATTTTAGTGCACTAAATGACACGGATAAAAATTAGTAAGTCTACTTGTTAGTCCTAATTTGATTGTTTTAACTCTAATAAATGGTAAAGTGTTAGTAATTGCAGTCGCTGGAACATGGTAATTTTTGAAGTAACTAGAAGCTGGAAACTATAAGTTGCTGTTTTGGACTGCACGCAGTGATTTCTCCGTGTTGTATGTTTGATAAACTAAATCATGTTTTCTGTAGAAACGTCATATAGAAGAGTTGTAGATAACCTTATTATCTTGCTTTTACTAAAATTTGACAGCCATAAACCTGATCGTTTAGGAGTTGTGCTTTTCACAAGTCCAGCACCTGAATCTGTCAAATTTCTGAACAGACTTTAGAGATTGCAATGGTTGCTTAAGTTACTTTTGAAATCAGTTATTGGTGGTCACAAGAAAGTTGTAGATAACTTTATTATCTTACTTGTGTTAAAATTTGACAGGCATAAGTCTGATCGTTTAGGAGTTATGCTTTTTACAAATTCAGTAACTGAATCTGTCCAATTTCTGTACAGATTTCAGAGAACATTGTTTGCTCAAGTTAAGGTTAAAATCTGTTCATGGTCATTATAAGAAAGTTGTAGATACTTTTTTTTATCTTGCTTGTGTTAAAATTTCACCCCCATAGGTCTGACAGTTTAGGAGTTATGAATTTTACAAACTGGTTTCTGTGTTCTGTCCACTGTCAGAACAAATTTCGAAAACTGTAATGTTTGATTTGATTAAACCTGGGATAACTTCTTGGTGATTATAAAAGTTATGTAGTGCTTTTGCCAAGCTTTCCAAAAAGTCTTGGATCACTCTTTTTGGTGGTCTGAAGGTTAAGTTATGGATGTTTAAAGTGTGAAGACTGAATCTGTCCAGTTCTGGACAGCACAACCTTCATAGTGTATTTTACCCTTGACACATATTAAACCAGCCAGGGATTTTTATAAATAATTTTTAGAACATTTAATTAGCTTTCCATAAGTCTAAGATCATTTTGTTTGGAAGTCTGAATCTTTAGTTGTGAAATTTTGAAGTTGCAAGTCTGAATCTGTCCAAATCTAGACAGGGCTGTTGTATTAACACTTTTTGACCTTGCTAAGTGTTGAATCATGTTGTGATGACAATACCAAAGTTGTAGAGCACTTTTTAAGCTTTACAGAAAGTCCTAGTTTTGCTATTTTTGGATTAATATTTGAAGAGTTATGATTAAAACAAGTAACTGTTGTGCTGCTGTCCTAAAAATCTGCATGTGCTCATTTAATTGTTAGTTCACCTTTTTTGCTAAAAATGGTTGGTTAGCACTAAATTAATATAGACTTGCCATGACTAAGCTGAATAATGCATGTGTGTCATGTTTTATATGTTTTTTCTCTAGTTGATTTTGATATAAGAGTTTCATAGACATGGATGCCTAGGTCCTATTTAACTTACGTTGTCTTGGTTGCTCTTGTGTGGTCAATAGGAGAACAAATGAATGATTAAGGTGAGCCTAGTAAATGCCTGTACTTGTGATGTCGTAGTCGCGTTGCGTAAATAAATAAAATGTTGTCGTCTTTTTAATGGTGTTAATGTTGAACGCCGTTGCCGTGTAGATAACTAAAGCTAAATATATAGTTCCCGAAGGAGACAATCTTTTCTACTATTTATTCTTCTGGGTTTCAAACTATCCTCTACTTTCAAAATCTGTATAAGATTTTGCATTTCCAAACTTTTAAATGTTATTATTTACTTTAGGGCAATATACTTTATCTATCTTTAAAATACATTTAACTCAAATATTTTGAAAACCTTTTATAACTCCAAAATAGGATTTTGGTGTTACACCTTGGTGGCTCATATGGTTGGTCATCTTTTTTTGGCTTTTTGTGGGGTCAAAAAGTATTCGCCCATGCATCTGGGGTGCCATATCAAGGTGAGGTTTGGCTAGGACGGGTGTAAAGATGGGTGATAGTGAGTAGCATCAAGTTCTGTATATCTCACGACGGATTGTCTGGTTAAATACACGTACTGTTCGACAGTATGCGCGGGTTGTCCGGCCTTGTGGATGGAGCATCTAGAGATGTATTCGGATAGTCCGACGCTATGCACGGACGGTCCGAATTGATCTATTAGGGGTTTGCGCGAAATGCACTGGCCCTAGAGTGGATTTCGGTTGTTCGGTTTTGAAAACGGAGCCGCTCATAGGTGGTCTAGGCGGTCCGCGCTCATGCGCGGACGGTCTGGCTATGCGCAGATCGTTAGATTTACCCCCGATCCATGTTGGAGGGTGTGGTTGTTTAGGATATGTGTTGATCGGCATCCTGTATAGTGGATGGGATTGGTCATGCCAATTTGCAGCCGATGAATCATGTGTATTTTCCCTCTTTTCAACCTCATTCGAAGGAAAATTAGCATCAATAGATTTATCAAATGCACGTGCTAGCCTCTTGTAATCATCTTACATACCCCCTATTATTTTTTGCATCTTCTCTCATTGTTCATCTATGTATGGTCTAAGAGCCTAGATCTCGTTTGTTTTGATTACCTTGGGGGTAGTTGCAGTAGGTCGAAGCAAAGCTAGATCAGTCGCTCATTGTCAGACGACCTTGTGATTCCTGCCCACCTTGAAGTTGGCTAGGAATTTGGCCTGGGCCTCCTTAATAAGCTATTTTTTGTGCTCCTCAAATTCCCGCTAATCTTTAGCTGACAAAGTCTACTTAGTCGAGTCAATGATGTTGCTCGGAGAGACATCGGTGTGATCTTTTGGACTGGCCATTGAGGGTCGATCTAATAGATCTTCACACCTTGTCCGCTATAGAGTCACCAAAACTTCATTGGCGCCGATCTGGGCACGAATCACTACGAGGTGTACCGACGGCGGTGCTCTCTATGGCAAAGCAGATAGTCCATGGCCTAGGGCTAGATGGTATGCGACCTATGGTAGGAGGGGGTTCTTCTCTGCACCGAAGTCGGACGGTCCGTGCCTGGTGGTCAGACTATTCACATGTGCACAATGATGGTAGCATTTGCCAACAACACCTCGATCTGATTCCCCTGGAGAGACCCTGTTAGTGAGGTGAGATCCTAGGGTTTGTCTTTGGATTGGCAAGCCACCTAAGATGACTCCAGATGTTGTAGAGCCGAAGATAGGTGAAATCAAGGATGAGAAGGCTAAGTTACTTCTACTCCGAGAGCATGAAAAGTAGAAGAATGGTAAATAAATTGACTAGTTTGATTGTTGATCCCTCAATCTGTTGTACCCTTAAATTATATAAGGGGGAGATCTGGAACCATGTTTTGGTGTTCTGCAACAACTCCGATGAGTTTAGCTGGATAAACATGTGTGGAAAAAGGAGCTTAACTGCCTGATCTAACCCTATCGTAGACCATCTACGCCTATGGGCGGACCATCCAATCGCCAGACCGTCCAGGTCTCAAGACCGGACCGTTCGATCGTGCCTAATGCCACAAATGGTGCTCAACAATATGTTTGTTAGATATCTTTATGTTACTATTTGTTAATATGTATTTAATTAATTCTTATATATATATATCACAATGAGTTCTCTAATCAAGGACCAAGGATTATGGCCCCACCACATGGGCTAGAGTGTTTCACAAGAACAAGGCCACCAATTCGATGGTGAAGGATACCAAACCCCTAGTGACCCTTGTTCTAACATAGATAGGATCACTTGTCGTGTGTTGCAACGTTACCCTAATCATGATCCACGAGAAGATGAGGTAAAGTACACATCATTGATTTCGTATGTGTACCTAGTCAGCTGATTTCACAATGTCTATTACACATGCATGATTTCTTGTGTATTTTGTTACATGAATAAGAGGTCTTGTCTCAATTTCATGATAATGGATGAAAAAGTGCCACTTCAAGATGCATCAGATGTACCTAAGACGACCACCGAGAGTTCAAGGAAAAAGAAGCCAAGATCAAAAACGAGGTGATAGTGGACTAAATAGGTGGTCGGACAACAAATATAGAGTCCTAGAAGTGAGCCAAAAAGGTCAGCCTCTAGCTCCTGAAGAGACTATGTTTAAGTTTTGAAATGCACTTTAGTTCTTAGTTAGAGATAATCTTGACGTCACAATCTGACAGTGGAAAGATGTGTCAGCCGATGTCAGGAATCAAATTTCAGATAAGCTCTTAATGAGGTTAGTTTTGCCTCGAAGTTTAGAAGAACATGTAAAGCAATACGTATTGAAGCAGTGTACCATCATGTTTCAAAATTGGAGGTCCAACTTGAATACCAAGTGGGCAAATAAAGTCTTGGACCAGACAAATAGGTATAAAATCTCAGCAAGTCAGTGGAATGTTTTTGTAGAGTAGAGGAGTAACCCAAAGTTCTTATCTCTAATTGAAGCCAATTCAGAACTGGAAAACAAGAACAAGTACCACCACCACCTAGGCGCAGGTGGTTACTAGCACCAAGTTCCTAAATGGAGACAAGAAAATGCTGCGAAAAAGGCCGCAGGGTTGCCAGCGTTGTTCGAGCAACTTGGTGAAAGGACCGCCAATTGGATCTATGCTAAAAAACCAAGAAAAACCGATACCGGTTTGACTTTTGATAATCCCATTGTCGAAGAAGCAACAAAGATGGCAGCTAAGCAGAGTGAAGGATCATTCAAGCCATAATGGGATAGAGACATCCTTACAGTTGGCCTGGGTCACACCGAGCGTCTAGGTCTTGTATGAGGCATCTTGTCCTAAGAAGGATGGAAAGAACGATTTGGACCAAAGTGGGAAGGTATATACAAGAAATGTGATTGATACAAGGAAGGAATGACAAATTATTTTAAGGATAGGTGTGGCGGAACTGCCCAGATTACTCTAGCTTAACTGCTCAACCATCCATAGAAGGCAACTATACACTTAAACTGGAATAAACTATCAGTCTGTTGGATCAAGTCCGATTAACCACTTGACAAGGATCGAGTACCACTTTCTCACACGAAGGTGAGACATGGAATAATAATAAAGCATGAAACCACAATTTAAAAGTACTCAAGTTATTACATCAATCATAGTTTGGATAAAGGAAACATTGTTCGCAACGTTGCAGTGGATAAAAGCTAATGTCGATGAATAGAGAATAGGGCAAGGCCTAGCCCACTACTCCTGATCCTCTTCTGCAGAGGTGGCATCCCACCCGACCGTCCAACCTGGTGGTAGGGTGGCTGGCCAATTCACACCATCTACCATGTCTTGCAATAAACCTGTAAAAGTTATGCCACAAGCAAGGCTGAGTATAATGTTGGTCACTTGTTCTCAAATGTTGTGAATCAAGAACAAGGCAACACAATTGTTAATTATTAAGGACCTTCGTCCTCTGAAGCGTTACCTTCTCTCGGACATAATGATCATCAGACGAAGGTCATGAAGGACGTGCCTTCATCATTTCATGGATAAATAAGAATACATAAAGATAATAAATATAACTCATTGGTTCATTCACATTTATATTTCATATTATACAGATGAACATTAACAAAGTTTAAATCACATTGATACCTTCGGCTTGTTCGAAGGTGCTGATGCGAGAATGATTACAATCCAGCATGAATAGTACAGTGACATTGTTCACCTATTTATGGGCTTGGGACGCAGTCCGGGTAAAAGTACATTTATAACCTTTAACATTTGTTCATAATTGTAACACAAATCACTAGGGACTAGCTAGTCTTTTCCTCCTCAGTTTGGTCTAGGCCGAAGCTGTTGGCAGCTTCGGCATTTGCCATCGTTGCTTCTAGACGAGATCTTCATCTTGAGAACCTTCAGCAGAGAAAAAGAAAGTCTTCAAAATCACTTTACCGATGGTGTCTTTGTCTTAAGGACCTTCGGTGGAGAAGAAGACCCCCAACAGTAGCCCCTTCGCGATGTTAGATCATTTTTTCATAACGAGCTCAATCCAGGAACAATACGAAGGCTTCGGAATGCCGAAGGTCTGAAAACACCTTCCCTAAGTTTGTTATTAAAAAATATATAAAATATTCATAGCGCTTGCCGGTCCATCGATCAACCAGTATGTGCGTCTTGGCGGTTCACCTTCTTCTCCTGCAGGGCTATATAAACAGACAAGTTGGTGAGAAGTTACAACAGCATTCATTGCTATTGCACCGTTGTACTGTTGAAAATTTTCATTGAAGCCAAAGCTTTCTGTATTATACTTCGAACAAGCATTTATTCGCTCAAGCACAACTTCGTCTGTGAGAGTCTGAACAACAAAATGGACAGAGTAAGATCAACTGCAAGGGTAACCCACGAGGGAGATTAGACTAAAACGACTGAGACAGCTCCCATCTCAGAAATGATGAAGTGCTCTGGGCTGGTTGTGCAGGAAGAAACTATTGTCGAAGGTACTTCTAATGCCGAAGCTGAACAGGCCATAGCTGAAGCTGAAAGTGATAATGAAAGTGAGGATGACGATAACATTCTATGTCCGACTAAGCCCAGCCATGTTGAATTTGGGAGATCCACAGTTAAAGCTGAAGATCTAGTTCTAATGAAGAAGCTAGGATATTTTGGAGAAAGTGATGACGAACTGGTTTGCTTTGCTAGAGAGGATACAATTCTAGAGCCGAAAGAAGATGAAGTTGTAGTCTTCAAGAGCTTCTTTAGGGCGGGACATCGGTTCCCCTTTATGAGATGATAGGTGAAGTTTTGAAAAAGTTTGAAATCTACCTACATCAGCTGACCTCGAACGCCATTGTCAGGCTCAGCTTGTATATCTGGGCTCTTCGAAGCCAAGGAAAGAGTGCCAACGTCGAAGGGTTCTACTGGGCACATGAGCTTCATTATCAGATGAAGGCAAGAGCTGACATCCTGCACAATAACTTCGAATGCTACAACTTCTCATACTGGAAGGACACAAAGGCCCCCATGATAGGCTACCACATCAAATGGCCTACTAGGTGGACAAACTAGTGGTTTTACGTGAAAGCAGACGAGAAGAAAAGGGAGAAACTCATGAGCATGTTGATGAGTCCGTTGAGATTGAAGATCGGCATGACTCGGCCCTTGTGCAATATGTAGTTGGGGTCTCCTTGCCAGTTGGCCGAAGTGGAGTTCAGGGTCGTGGCTGAGCATATCAGCACTAGAGACTTACTGCAGGAATACTTAGCGAACAGGACATTTCCGACCTCTGGCGGTTGGGGAATGCTGTAGAAGAAAGAAGGGAAAAAGTATGAACCTGTCAGGCTGCCTTACCTGTAACACCCCTGGTGTTACTGGCACTAAAACTTGAGCAAAACATCATGTGCATTAACATTTCATGATTGTTTGTTACACCTAGAATGCATTCACTAGGTAAAATTTTCAAACAAGTTGTGATGATGTGACTGGAAGAGTGCTTAGCCTTAGGGTAGGGTACTTAGCACAGGAATTAGGACCTATGGATTGAAATGAAGCCAAGGTGAGTAAAATATCAAAAGTATTTAGAAATGCCCAAAAGAGATTAAGAGTGATAGATTTGAATGGCACAAAGACCCTAGTGTGCCCAAAACCCTAAAAGAAACCCTAGAAAACCCTAATTGGAACCCTAGGGGGGTAAATGCAAATTCCATGCACTTTTGGACCAAAGTGCAAATATCAATGTGAAAGACCATAAAAAACCAAATAACTTTCACATTGGAGAATTTTCATGTTGAATGTTGAAATTTGGACTTATTTGCAAAAGGGTCACATAAGCACTATGTGACTAAGTCTGAAAATCAGTGAAGTTGAGTCATTTTTGAAGCTCTGTATCTCTAAATTCATGAGAATTTTGCCCTAGGTCAATATAGCAAACTTGTAGAGATATGTTAAGGGTACAAGTTTGATTAAGTGACTAAGCATTGGTGTTGTACAGAAATTGGAGTAAAATGGACAGAAAGATTGGCTGTCAGTCGAGTCAGAAGACTGGAATCTGACTAATAGTGAACCTTGATAAACTTTGAAGCCGATTTAAGTGTGATCGAGTGTGCAAATAACCAGGGTCACTGTGGCAAAGTTGAAGCTCTAACATTAGTGAACAACTTTGTTATACCAAGCTTGACCAGGCGCTGAACGATTTTTAGAGTAAATCGCTCTCAAACTTGCTCTGTTAGGCGCCCTGAAGGGAGTTCGCGATGGTACAGTTACTGAACAAGATTGCAGATAAAGTGTATCTCGCCGCTGGTGACGCCCGCGCTTCGTGCCCTCTGTGGTGTGGATCACGATCGGCAGTAAAAAGATCTTCACCGAGGATGAACTTAGGGCACTGTTTTGCCCTGTCGCCGTACCCACTTGCACCAGCGACATGGCTGCGCGACCGTCGCCATTGTGCCGCCATCTCACTCGGTTGTGACACGCCTTAAGTCATCTCACGACTCGTCGCATGCCATGAAGACTTGGCAGTGACCACCGTAGGCCGTCAACCAGTGAACGCCATGTTAGCGAACTCCGGTGACTCTTCCCCCTTCTCACCGCGAGCGCTTCTCCATTCAAATTGACCCTTCTCACGGTCGTCCACTATAAATTGATGCCTCAACCTGTTCCGCTAGATTGTTACGAAGCCAGAGCACCAACCCTCACCCTCGATTAGCCACCATAGCCGGAGAATTTTGTTCTTACCCCAAATCTATTGTCTGCGCCACCGTGAGACGTCGCGCCGTGGCTAGCCGCCTCCAGGTTCGCCCTCTCTCTCCTTTTCCGTGTTTCAACACCCACGCATGCTTGTGATGCTCATTGGCTCAACCCATTGAGCTAGACCACGCTCAATCGACCGGAGCACCTTGATTTGTATACGGTGTTCACCGTCGCCGTGGGTGGGAGAATCCAGGGCAGGATTGGTTCAATTGAGGCATGGTTTAGATTTGCCTCGCGTCAGGGACGCTAGCCCAACATTTAGTTTAGGCAGTCAACACCGATCATGGCCGGTCTTAGCAAAGAGATGGCCGACGGCGAGCGCGCCGTTGCCAGGGTTCGTTTTGGAGAAGAAACAGAAATCAAAGGGCCTTAGTGCAATCGTCAGAGACACATATGAATAGTGCGCAAGGATTCTTAATTGGTTATTTAAAAAGTCGAGGTCCTCTATGTAAAGCCGCCAACGAGGGAACGCGCGGGCACGTTTCGCCTAGACATGGGCCAGTTCGGGCTGGTTTCAGCCCATCACTATTCATCATTTTCCCTTTTCTTTTTCTACCAGGCTTAGGAAATTTATAGAAAATTCTAGAAAAATGATAAAATCATGGGACCAATTTTACTAGACTTCTAAATTACCCTAGTATTTAATGAAAATAGTTCCAAGATTTTTATGCCCAACCATGAATTATTTAGCATTTAAGAAGGCCTAAACCTAGTCTTTTGGAATTCTAGAAATTACTTGATTGCTCCAAAAATCATAAAACTTTTTGGGCAAGCTTAATATGGTAATTAGAGCCCTTGGGCGAAGTTTTACATGTTTTGGACAATGTTTGATTTCCAAACTCAAACCCTAGCTTTCTTAGGTAATATTTGCCTTATCCTAATGGAGTACTGACTCAGAAAACCCTAATTACCTAAGTGTACCATGAAGGAAAGTTGTATTCATGATACAACTTGATGTATCTCTATTGTTGGGGACTTGTTCTCAAATGCTATGAATTAAGAACAAGGCAACACAGAAAGAAGTTAATGGTTAAAGCCCTTCGTCCTTCGAAGCATTATTTCCCTTAGGATATAACGATCTTCGGACGAAGGTCACGAAGGACATACCTTCATCATCACAGTTTACATCGATGAAAGAAGAAGCTTGTGAAACATGAGAAATAACTTGAATAATCATATAACATTATTTATATGTCCTTATTATATAATCATGGATGAATAAGAACAATATTGAATTACATTTGTACCTTCGGCTTGATAGAAGGCAAAGTACAAGTGTGACGCATGAGCGAGTACAAGTCAGCGTGAACAGTACGGGGGTACTGTTCATCTATTTATAGGCACACGGCGCAGCCTGTGTGAAATTACATTCATGCCCTTCATGTTCACTATTGACTTAAGAACAATCTGTTGAGGACTAGATAGCCTTTTCCTCCTTAAGTCGGTTCCTTTTTCTGCTACTGAGCCGAAGCTCCCTTGCGTGCAGCTTCGGCGCTGGTTCAACCTTCGTTCTGACCCTGCTTTCCATATTGTGTACAACTTCGTCCCGAGTTCGAAGGTTCCTGTACATATATTATGCTTGGGAAACATTGTTAATCATGTTTTTGAGGACCTTCGGAAGATGAAGGCCCCCAACAGTAGCCCCTCGCAGTATTAATTTGTTATAACAACGAATTTAGACTGCGACGTGAACAAGGACCTTAAGACGAAGGTCCGAAAAAACACCTTCCCTTTGCTAGAATAGCAACAATCAATGACAGACGGGGCCCTCCAAGTTGCAGCGTGCTAGGCGTATAAATATGAACTCACACCGGCAACATTTGTTACGTTGTTTCTGCCATTTGCATTATTTTCTCAAACTTTTAGCTCTTGCTCACTAGCGCTCGCTAGATTTTCAAGCTTTTTGAGCTTCGGTTAAAAGCCACGTTTTCACCATGTCTAGGGAAAAATGACTGAGAAGGTGAAGCTGACTGAAGAGACGAACCTGTTTGAGGAGAAGAAGGTTGCAGATCCTTATATTGCTGGATTTATTGAGTCCATGGCAAAAACAAACACAGAGAAGATTACCAAAGAGATACTGGAAGGTTTATCTGAAGATACTGGTGACAGCAAGAGCTATGATGTGGAAAGTGGGGATGAAGATTCTGAAGATCGGCCCTGGCGACCAAGCCATGCTGTCTTCGGAAAATCGACCATTAAATAGAGTCATCTTGAGAACATGAGAGGAAGGTATTTTCGGAACATGTCTATCGTGAGGGCTGGCGGAGACAACAACGTCCCTGCTCTTGAGGAAAACGAAGTTATTATCTACCGAAGCTTTTTTAAGGCTGGACTTCGGTTTCCTTTGAGCAAGTTTGTAGTTGAAGTGCTGAATATCTACCAAATCATCCTTCATCAGATCACCCCTGAAGCTATAATGAGGATGGGGATTTTTGTTTGGGCTGTAAGGAGTCAGGGGCTAGAGCCAAGCGCGAAGTGCTTCTGCAGTATGCACGAGCTCTTATATGAGACAAAGGCTATTAGCAAAGAACAGTACCACAACAACTTCGGTTGTTATGGATTTATTGCTCGCCCCAACGCAAGCCACCCAGTGCCAACATTTCAGAAGAGATGGCTCAGGGCCTAGATGGAAGAGTGGTTTTATGTGAAGAATGATTTAAAGTCAAGGGAAGACATTAAAGAAATCATCCAGCGCCACATCTGGTCCCGCTTCGGCCTCCGAAGGCCGAAGGTGGAAATTGATGACGTTGTCGAAGCGTGTCAGAGGGCTTTCAGCACTGTTTGCTCCTTCATTAGCACAAGAGATTTGATTCAGGAACATATAGCCTTCAGGGTATGGCCACTTGTGGAAAGATGGGAGATGCCGAAGGAGACCACCACTGATTCTAGTGATGGTGGATTGGTCTGACTGAAATATACCTTCAGATTTAGGGAGAAGTTTGATGAGCCAAATGATGATTGGCTGAAGTGTATTGAAGCTACCAGCGATTAGCTGCTTGGAGCTTACTACAAGGCCGAAGATAATGCTTTGTCTGCAGCCTTCAGAGGTCGGGGGAAGAAAAGACTGAATAGGGTTTTTGATGCGATCGGCTTCATATACCCCAATTACCGCTACCCGCTGCGAGGGCAAGAGAAAAAGAGGAAGATTGCTGCTTCGGTCACCCCAGATGAGCATGTGCCAAAGAGCAAAAAGGTGAAGGTTCTGACCCACTGGCCGCGCTATATTGAACCGGCCGTAGTACCTGAATTCGACGCAGGGTCCTCCTCAGCAGCTGAAGCAACAGAAACTGCTCCGATTGCACAGAGCACTGAAGAGGCGACCGTAATGCCGAAGGTACCCATAGCCGAGCCAGTCGAGGCTAAGGTTGATAGGGCTGAAGAGTCAAAGATTGAAGAAATAATAAAAGTGCCAAAAATTATGAGTCCTCCAACAGAGACAAAACTGTCGAAGGTGCAAAAGGCTTCTGCTGCAACTCCCAAGAGGAGGAGAATGGCCAACGTGCTGGATGCTGTGCTAGAAACTACGAAGGTCTTAAGCCCTGCTGCTACAAAGAAAGTTGCTGAAGCTACAAAAACGCAGGTCGAAGCCAAAACTGGGCAAGCAGAAACCGAAGCCGCATAAGCTCAAACTGAAGCCGAAGCTGGGCTTTCAGTGCCCACCGAGATGGAGCCTGCTGAGCCTAAGCAAAAAACTACAGAGCGGATTGCATCTAAAAAGATCGAAGCTCCTGCTCCCAAAGCTTCGAACAAAGGCACTAACTACATCATTCGTCATGCTTCGGGAAAAGAACTATCCCAAGAAGAAATGCTAGAAGCACGACACTATGCCCAAAAATTGAAATATCCGAAGGGGGCGTTAGTGTTCAATGGTAGTGACGAAGAAGATTTTCTGTACTATCTCCCGGATAACAAAGAAATATCCGTTTGCCGGGAGACAGGTAAGAGCATCGGATTCCCGAAGCTAGAAGACGGCCTTTCGATTTTATCGAAGGATGAACTCGCTGACAGCCTAGCATACAATAGTATAAAGGTATACAAATTTACTTTTAAGTTGGAAACTAGCATATTTCATTGTCATACTTAATTCTTTCTTCTTATTTACAGGGCTTAATTCTTAGTAATGCCCTGAGGGCACAAAAGAATATTGAAGATGAAAGCTATACAATGGCTCTGAGTAACCTTCGTTCAGAAGTTATTGAATTGAGAAACGAAGGTCTGAAAAAAGACAAAATCTTAATTTCATTGGTAAATAAAGTAAAGGAAGATGAAGCTAACTATAAAGCTCAAGCCGAATCCCAGAAAACGGAAATTGAAGATCTTCGGAGGCAACTGGCCGAAGCTAAGGAAAAATGCGCAGTCGCTCAAACTAATCAAGAAATCAGGAAATATTGGAAAAATTATCTAGAGAAAAATGTTGAAGAACTTCGCGCATCCAAGGAAAGGTGCTTTGAGAAGTCTTTGGATTGCGTAAAGAAAATAAAAGCTAGCTTCGCCAAAGTGGGCGCCTATTCTACTGAAGAAAACTTCATAAGAGGCGACCCCGAAGGTGTTGTTGAATGGATAAGTGGAGAGGCCGAGACCTTCAAAGAAATTTTAAGTGATCGTGGGGATGTTTGCGCATTTTCTGGTGCGCGGGGAATTTCAGCCATCTTGGAGAAGGCGGGATGCGATCACATTAAAGTCGTGGCCCAGGCCGAAGCTGCCTTCTCCGTAGATGATACGAAGGATCCTTCAGCTGAAGCGACCTTGATGGGCGGAAAATTTTACAATGATGTCTGGGTGAATTGTGGCCGAGAGATGGCCCATGAAATTATAAAGAAAAGTGAAAAGGATACCCATGACGCCCGAGCAGAAGCAAGACGAGCTGAAGAAGCTGCCGAGCGCGAAAAGCGTATAGGTATTGTTTTTTGGCTTTTAGCTTCAGCATTTGTTTTTGTGGCTTCGGACTGATTAACTTTTCCTACTTCAGCTGAATTATCTCCGCCACCGGAACCACTCGATCCCCTAGCCGATCTAGAAATGAAGGAAGCACTGGACATTATAAACATGGCTGAATCCATTGTCGACGAAGTCGTGAACAAATTGCTGAACGAAGTTGGAGAGAAGGTCCTCAAAAAGGAATTGTAATAAACATCTTGAAAAGCTTGATGTATATTGTGACAAAAACTATGTAATATTTGGAGTATGTAATGTTGAATTGAATATATAAATTATTGCAGTTTATTTCTTTGTGATGTATGCAATTTACACACATACCGTTTTTGAGCCTTCAGCGAAAAAACACCTTCCCTTCTTTTCATGCTTCGTAAAGAAAAAAGCTCCATGCTTCGTAGAGAAAGATATCCATATTTCGTAAAGAGAGATCCCTTCTTTGTGACAAGGTTGATAAAACTTTATTTCCTGAAACATAGTTTGTGCCTTGGCACCTTTTTATTTTGACGAAGCATTTGCCGAAGATCAGCTTCGTATTCAATTCTTGTGTCACTGATGCAATATGATGTATGATGTAATGTTATGCTAAATGATGTAATGATATGATGCAAAATGATGAGGATGCTGAAAACACACACCCACATGCCCACACCGGAACACACAAGCTCTGCATCCCCTTAGGAACGTATTTTTGAGCTTCTTCACCTTTTATTTCGGTGATATAAGTTCTGCATCCCCTTAGGAATGTCCTTTGAACTTCTTCGCCTTCTATTTCAGTGGTATAAGTTCTGCATCCCCTTAGAAACAACTTTTGAACTTCTTCGCCTTATATTTCGGTGGTATTTGGCTCTGTATTCCCTTTGGAACGACTTTTGAGCAGAAAACTTACGCTATGCTCCCTTAGGAATGACTTTTTGTAGCTTCGTCAAATTTAGCTCTGCATTCCCTTAGGAACGTGTTTTGAGCATAAAACTTACGCTGCACTCCCTTAGGAACGACTTTTTGTAGCTTCGGAATTTTTGAGCTTCGTAACTTTTGAGCTTCGTAAGTCTGTGAAGAAGATATATTTGATTCTGATAGAAGCAAAATCATTACAAGAAAAATAAAACTAAGTTTTCATTGCTTGTTCCTTATTCAAAAACAAAATAACCTAGAATATAAAAGCATTTAGGAAGTAGGATATTGCTCAGTATATGTGCTTTGATTCTGGTAATGTTGAGGACTTGTTCTCAAATGCTATGAATTAAGAACAAGGCAACATAAAATGTTAAATATTAATGCCCTTCGTCCGCTGAAACATTATCTCCCCAAGGATTTAATGAACTTCGGACGAAGACCACAAGCAGGATATTACGAAGGTTTCACCTTCGTAATTAAACTTACAAAATAATACAAAGTAATATAAAATATGAAACATTAAAGATAAATATATCAGAAATAAATGACATCATTCGCATATCTTATTATATGAATCTAAGATGTTAGAACATGATGTTTAGGTACATTTATACCTTTGCCTTGACAAATAATAATTCCCGAGTGATGCGTTTGCAATTACAGGAATGCGTGAACAGTAAAGGAATACTGTTCACTATTTATAGGCACAGGACACAGCCTGTGAGGAATTACAATCATGCCCCTCATAAAAGTTTACAACAATGACTCAGACCCTTATGGACTAAAAGGTCATTCTATCTTTAAGTCGGTTCGACCCTTCATCTTCGGATATGCTGTAATACCGAAGCTTCATGAATGGTACCTTCGGCATCACGTACGAGCAGCTTCAGCCCAAGCTGTTTCTTTACGCAGGACCTTCGGCGACGAAGCATGGTCCCAACAGTAGCCCCTTCGCGGTGCTAGATTATTTTTCGTAACGAGCTTGATTGGTGAAAAAAGTCGCTTAGGCTTCAGGAAGCCGAAGGTCCGAAAAACACCTTCCCTGAGCTCGTTGTCGAGAAACGATACAGTTTCCACGCGCGGAGCGGTCCCACCATGCAGGTTCACTTTTTTGGTTCTTGCGGCCCACCGTGCAGTGGGTGCGAGCGACTGTTTTCCCGGTGTAAAAATCCTGACGATTCACCTTCTTACCTGCAGCACTATATAAACAGACAGGTAGGTGTGAAGTTTGATGAGGACATCACTATGAGTACGACTACACCAGCAGCACCTCCACATCAAGCGCCACTTCCTTCATTAGCTGGGCCAATCACTCGGGCCCGTGCCAGAGATCTTAACTTCGTCATGCTACTGAAGAATGAGGGCCCAGAAGAATAGACGACCAGCCCAACTGCGGCCCATAGTGGACGACCTAGGGTTGGCCGCCCCTAGGGGCTGCGCCCCCTCTCTCTATTTATATAGGAGCTGCGCCTCCTTTGTTCTTCGAGTTTTGTTTTACATCTAGCTTTAGCTACCCCAGAACACGCACAAATACGTGTTGTCCTCTGTGATTCAGAACTCCACCTCGAGTGATATTAAGATTGCTCGCATCTTTTTCTTGTTCGTTCTTCGATTGCGCACAGGAAACGATCTTCGTGATCAGGCCGATCTCGCATCAGCAAGGTCGGTAACCATTGGAAGTTGGTTCAGCGATTGCATTGGTGCTTCGGGATCGCTCGTCGTAGTCGGATCGTGAGGGCCTACTTCCACCAAATCGGAATTATCTCCACTCACCGAAAGATCGTGCACTCCAGCTCTATCAAGTGGTATCAGATTTCCAGGTTGATCGGTGAGTTTATCGAGTGTTTTTTTTCCTACAGTCCACAAAACCACATAAAAATTCAGGTTAGACCTTATACCAGCACCCTTTTGAGCCTCGCACCTTCTTTCAATAATCTGCATTGTTGAATTTGTGTGCTTTCGCGTCATTTGTTGCTGGTCGCATTGTGTTTTTTCTCACCATCCTTCTTTCTTCCTTGTTTTTCTCCTTCGGTTACATCAAACCCTAACGCGCCGCAACCATCTTCCTTATTTTTCTCCTTCGGTTACATCAAACCCTAGCGCGCTGCAACCATCTTCCTTGTTTCTCTCCTTCGGTTACATCAAACCGAGTCAACGCCGCTTCCTTATTTTTCTCCTTCGGTTACGTCAAAAAAACTGAAAAAAAACCTAGTCAACGCCGCTTCCTTGTTTTTCTCCTTCGGTTACGTAAAAAAAAACAGAAACAAAAAAAAGAAAACGAAGGAGAAAGGATACAAAGCGGTTGTCTCATCTCGGTCATTTTAAACATACCTTCCTTAAACCGGGCATAACTTTTCGCTCGTTTGTTCAAAAAATCTGAAATTTTTACAGGAGCTTGTTGGCACCATTCTGAGACCGGCAAACGACCAAAGGTCAATTTGGCTTCAACAAAATTGTCAAAAAAATTCAGGAAAATAAAGAAAAAAATCCGTCAAAGTTCTCGCACTACTTCCAGATTTTCTGTAGACCACATCTGAACTCTGTTTGAGGTGAAATTTCGTGTAGCTCCTAGTTTGTTGCTCCTTGTGCTGAGAAAAATATCAAAAAAATCATACAAAAAAAAAAGAAAAACAAAATCACCTGTGGTTCCTACTAGTACCTTTTTGGCCTCACTAGTACAATATTTGCGGTACTGCCATTCTGCTAGTTCCATCCGTCCTTTGCACTTGTGGCCAGCAATATAGTTTCGTGTTTTGCACTATAATTCAACTTTGCATTATTGTTTGATCATGCTAATCCTTGACTTGAGTGCAGCCTCCCAAAACTCCACATATTTCTACGACGAGAAGGTTTCTGTTTCTCCAGGCAATCGCTCATCCAATCTTTCACCGGTTCCACCTGTTGGTTGCAGTTCACCACTGTGGCTTGGTAAGAACGGACAAGAATTTGATAACAGCATTTCATTGAGCGAGTTGTCACCACCATTTCCCTGTTGTCGTCGATTTTTCTCCTTTTGGTGTTTTGGTGTTTGCGCTAACTATGGCAGGAGCACACGACACGGTGGATGCCCAGTTGCTGGAAGTAAGGGGACAAGTTGATGGACATGCTGCTGACATTATGACGATGCATGAACGGCTTGATTCAACGATCACTTCGACGACCGAGCGTTTCAACCAGCTTGACCTTGCTCAAACGGCGACTCGCACCACACTCGACACCATCCTGGCACGCCTTGATGCGTTGACCACAAAGATGGAGCAGGACTACGGCGGTGACACTGAGCAGGACGATGGAGATCGCCGTGGTCGTGCACGCCGTGTGGTTCGTCATCCCCCTAATGACTTATTTTCTAAGATTAAATTTAAAATTCCACCTTTTAATGGCAAATATGATCCTGCTGCATATCTTGATTGGGAGTTAGAGGTTGAACAAAAATTTTCATGCCATGATATTGCTGCACATTCTCAGGTTAAAGCTGCTATTAGTGAATTTACTGATTTTGCTTTAATTTGGTGGCGTGAGTATAAAATGAAACATCCCACTGCCATTCCAACCACTTGGGATCAGTTGAAAGCTGCGATGCGACATCGATTTGTGCCTTCGTATTATGCTGTGATTTGCTTAATAAAATGCAGCGTTTTCAGCAAGGTTCTCAATCTAATGAGGACTATTTCCAGGAGTTACAAAAAGGTATAATTCGTTGTGGGATATTGGAGGACAACGACGCTGCTATGGCACGTTTTCGTGGTGGTTTAAACCGCGAAATGCAGGATATACTTGATTATAAGGAATATTATGATATGACTACTTTATTTGAATATGCTTGCAAAGCTGAACGTGAAGTGCAGAGACGCCGCTCGAAGACATATTCTAACCCTTTTGCAGGACGAAGCTCGACATCCACCTCAGCACCAGTTCCCCCTGCGCCATCCACGTCCACCACTACTCCACGCGAGAAGATGACCAAACCAGCCAGCACTTCCCTACCCACAGGTCGTACACGGGATATTCAGTGTCATCGCTGTAGAGGATTTGGCCATGTGATTCGAGACTGCCCAAACAAGCGCACTTTGCTCATTCGTGACGATGGTGAGTACTCTTCCGCTAGTGATTCTGAAGAAATTGAACATGCACTACTTGCCACTAACCATGCAGCTCAGGCGGAGGTACATGTTAACCCGGGCGACGCTGATAGGTATGAAAGTCTTGTTGTGCAGCGTGTTCTTAGTACACAGGTCGCTTTGCCCGAGAAGAACCAGCGACACACTCTGTTCCATACAAAGGGTGTTGTGCAGGAGCGGTCAATTCGCATCATTATCGACAGCGGCAGTTGCAACAATTTGGCGAGTACCATGTTGGTCGAAAAGTTGTCGTTACCCACTCGTAAGCATCCAAACCCATATCACATTCAATGGCTTAATGATGGTGGTAAAATAAAAATCACGCATTCCGTGCGTGTTCCTTTCTCCATGGGTGCTTATTCTGATTTTGTTTATTGTGATGTTATTCCCTTGGAAGCATGCTCTTTGTTACTTGGTCGACCTTGGCAATATGATACTGATAGCTTGCATCATGGTCGTTCGAATCATTATTCTTTCATTTTTAAGGGCCAGAAAATAATTATACATCCAATGACCCCTGAACAAATTGTTAAAGATGATCTTGCCCGAGCTGCTATAACTGCTAAACAACTTGATCCATCGCCCTTTGTTCCTTCTGAAATCAAGTTAAAGGCTCCTGTTTTACTTGCTACACGTGCTGATTTTGATGATCTACACGGTGCTCATTTGCCATGCTATGCACTTGTATGCTCTAGTGTCCTCATTTCACTTGATGATGCACCATCTTTGGTTATTCCCCCTATGGTTGCTAACCTTTTGCGGGAGTACGCTGATGTCTTTCCCAAAGACTTACCACCGGGTCTCCCACCACTTCGTGGCATTGAGCACCAGATCGACCTCATTCCCGGCGCACAGCTTCCGAACCGCGCACCGTACCGTACAAATCTGGATGAGACGAAGGAGATTCAGCGCCAGGTACAGGCATTGCTTGACAAGGGATACATTCGTGAGTCTCTTAGCCCTTGCTCTGTTCCTGTGTTACTTGTTCCCAAGAAAGATGGGTCATGGCGTATGTGTGTAGACTGTCGTGCTATTAATAACATCACTATTCGTTATCGATATCCTATACCACGCCTTGATGATATGCTAGATGAGCTTAGTGGTGCCATTATTTTCACTAAGATTGATTTGCGTAGTGGTTACCACCAGATTAGAATGAAACTGGGTGATGAATGGAAAACGACTTTTAAAACAAAATTTGGTTTATATGAATGGTTGGTTATGCCGTTTGGATTGACTAATGCTCCCAGCACTTTTATGCGAGTGATGAATGAAGTTCTAAGGCCCTTCATAGGATTGTTTGTGGTTGTTTATTTTGATGATATCCTTATTTACAGCAAATCTAAGAAAGAGCATTTGGAACATTTAAGTGCTGTTTTTGATGCATTGCGTGCTGCCCAGTTATTTGCTAACATGGAAAAATGCATCTTTTGTACACGACGTGTCTCATTTCTTGGTTATGTTGTTACTCCACAGGGCATTGAGGTGGATAGCAGCAAGATTGCTGCCATTCGGGAGTGGCCTACACCTACGACGGTCACACAAATTCGGAGCTTTCTTGGACTTGCCGGTTTCTACCGCAGATTTGTTCGTGATTTTAGCTCCATTGCAGCACCTCTACATGAGCTTACAAAGAAAGATGTGCCATTTGCTTGGAGTGATTCGCAGGAGGAAGCGTTCAACACTTTGAAAGATAAGTTAACCCAAGCTCCCCTATTGCAATTGCCTGATTTTAATAAAGTGTTTGAGCTTGAATGCGATGCTAGCGGTATTGGGCTAGGTGCTGTTTTGTTACAAGAAGGAAAACCAGTTGCTTATTTTAGTGAAAAATTAAGCGGTGCTAGTCTAAAATATTCTACTTATGATAAGGAGCTTTACGCTTTAGTGCGCACTTTGCATACATGGCAGCACTATCTTTGGCATCGTGAGTTCATAATTCATTCTGATCATGAGGCTTTAAAACATATTCGCACCTAAACAAATCTGAACCGTCGTCATGCTAAATGGGTAGAATTCATTGAGTCTTTTCCTTACATTATTAAACACAAGAACGGGAAGGACAATGTTATTGCTGATGCTTTGTCTCGTCGCTATACCATGCTATCACAGTTAGATTTTAAAATCTTTGGTTTGCACACTGTGAAAGATCAATATGTTGACGATGCTGATTTTAAAGATGCTTTCGACCATTGTATTATTGGGAAACCATGGGGCAAATTTCACATACAGGATGGGTTCCTGTTTCGCGCTAACAAGCTGTGTGTTCCAGCTAGCTCGGTTCGTCTTTTGTTGTTACAGGAAGCGCATGGAGGCGGTCTCATGGGGCACTTTGGCGTCTACAAGACACATGAGGTGTTGGCTGCCCACTTCTTTTGGCCTCGAATGCGCGCTGATGTTGAGCGCCTTGTTGCACGCTGCACTACTTGTCAGAAAGCTAAGTCGCGATTGAACAACCATGGTTTGTATATGCCTTTGCCTGTTCCTACTTCCCCTTGGATTGATATTTCGATGGATTTTGTTTTGGGATTGCCTAGAACTAAGAAGGGGAGGGATAGCATTTTTGTGGTTGTTGATCGATTCTCCAAAATGGCTCATTTCATACTTTGTCATAAGACTGATGATGCTAGCAATGTTGCTGAATTGTTTTTTAGAGAGATTATTCGTTTGCACGGTATTCCCAATACAATAGTCTCGGATCGTGATGCTAAGTTTCTAAGTCATTTTTGGAGATCTCTGTGGAATAAATTGGGAACTAAATTGCTGTTTAGCACCACTTGTCATCCTCAGACTGATGGTCAAACTGAGGTAGTTAATCGAACTTTGTCTACCATGCTTAGGGCTGTTTTAGACAAAAATTTGAAACGTTGGGAGGATTGCTTGCCTCATGTTGAGTTTGCTTATAATCACACAACACATTCTTCTACAAAGATGTGCCCTTTTCAAATTGTTTAGGGTTACATTCCTAGGGCGCCTATTGCTTTGTTTTCGCTTGATGCTGCGGACGCACCACACATAGATGTTGTTGCACATGTTGAACAAATGATTAACCTCCATGAACAAACTCAACAAAATAGTGCTGCTACTAATGCAAAAAATCAGATTGCTGGTAGTAAAGGAAGAAAACTTGTTACTTTTGAGCCAGGTGATATGGTTTGGTTGCACTTGAGAAAGGATCGGTTTCCTACTTTGCGTTGTTCTAAATTAATGCCTCGTGCTGCTAGTCCTTTTAAGGTGCTAACAGAGATTAATGATAATGCTTATATCCTTGACCTGCCTGCGGAATTTGGTGTTTCCACTAGTTTTAATGTTGCAGATTTGAAACCATATATGGCCGAGGATGAGGAGTTGCCGTCGAGGACGACTTCACTTCAAGAAGGGGAGGATGATGAGGACATCACTATGAGTACGACTACACCAGCAGCACCTCCACATCAAGCGCCACTTCCTTCATTAGCTGGGCCAATCACTCGGGCCCGTGCCAGAGATCTTAACTTCGTCATGCTACTGAAGAATGAGGGCCTAGAAGAATAGACGACCAGCCCAACTGCGGCCCATAGTGGACGACCTAGGGTTGGCCGCCCCTAGGGGCTGCGCCCCCTCTCTCTATTAATATAGGAGCTGCGCCTCCTTTGTTCTTCGAGTTTTGTTTTACATCTAGCTTTAGCTACCCCAGAACACGCACAAATACGTGCTGTCCTCTGTGATTCAGAACTCCACCTCGAGTGATATTAAGATTGCTCGCATCTTTTTCTTGTTCGTTCTTCGATTGCGCACAGGAAACGATCTTCGTGATCAGGCCGATCTCGCATCAGCAAGGTCGGTAACCATTGGAAGTTGGTTCAGCGATTGCATTGGCGCTTCGGGATCGCTCGTCGTAGTCGGATCGTGAGGGCCTACTTCCACCAAATCGGAATTATCTCCACTCACCGAAAGATCGGGCACTCCAGCTCTATCAAAGTTACCACAGCATTCATTGCTATTGCACTGTTTTGCTGCCAAAAATTTAACCATAGCCGAAGCTTGACTTTCGCATTCAAACGAAGCTCCAGTTTAGTTTTTGCTTCGTCAGACGAAGAGCTTCGGAAAAAAGGTTATTAATTTGCAAGGAATTTTTAAGAAATTCAAAATCAAATGGCCAGAGTGCGCTCTACAGCTAGAGTTGAGCGTGATGGAGATGAGGCCGAAGCTGCTGAAACTGTTCCGATTTCTGAAGCGATGAAGCGTTCCGGGCTAGTTACAGCAGAGGACACACCTGCTGCCGAAGCAACACAAGCTGATGTTGAAGAAGTTGGTTCTGAGGATGAGTTCAGCTGCGGGGTACCAACTAAACCTAGTCATTTGGACTTTGGAAAGTCCACCATCTCTGAAGCTGAACTTCCAAAATTGGTGAAGCTGGGCTACTTCAGCGAAGCAAAAAAGGAGCTGGTTCGTTTTGGCGGAGAGGAAACTACTCCGAAGCCGGAAAAGAATGAGGTAGTAGTGTTCAAAAGCTTCTTTAAAGCAGGATTAAGATTTCCTTTGAGTGGGATGATTGCTGATGTTTTGAAGAAATTTGGGGTTTACCTTCATCAGTTGACCCCTAATGCCATTGTCAGATTAAGTGTTTATATTTGGGCCCTTCGTAGTCAAGGAGTGGAACCGTTCGGCGAAGGTTTCTGCCGAGTCCATGAACTACACTATCAGACTAAAGCCAGAAGAGATGGTCTTCATGAGAATTTTGGATGTTACAACTTTGCTTATCGCAAGACTTCGAAGTTTCCAGTGATAAGCTACCGAAGCAAATGGCCAGCCAAATGGAAATCTGAGTGGTTTTATGTTAAAGTTGATAAAGATGAAGATAAATTGGTCCAGAGTCCACTAGAGCTAACCTTCGGAGAAACAAGGCCCCGATGCAACATGATAAGGGGGAGCCCGAGCCAAATTGCTATGGCTGAATTTCGCGTGATTTCAGATCACATTGGCACTAGGGACTTGGTGCAGGAATTTCTGGCTTTTAAAGTGTTCCAACAATGAGGGATTGGGAGATGCCGAAGCTGGAGGGGGAAAAGAAAAAGGGAGAACTTGTTCGATTACATTATTACTACAAGTTTAAGAAACACTTTAAAGAACCCTGCCAGGAATGGTTAGACACAATCGAGATTATGTGCAACGATATCCTCGGAAATTATTCTAAGAAGGAAGATCAGTTGATGACATCAGCCTTCGGCAGTCGCCCCAAACGAAGATTGAATCGGGTACTAGATGCCTTGAATTTTGAGTATCCTGATTATGAGCAACTAGGCGGAGATGCCGACGGCCCGAAGAGAAAAAGAATTGCCAGCGCCCTTGATAAGGAAAGCACCAAATTGGCCAAAAAGGAACAAGAAATTTCCAAAAAACTGAGCCCAGAGCTGAAGGTAGCTGCTCCAAGAAAAAGAAAAGCTGCATCTCCAAAACCTGCATCTCCAGAACCAAAGACATTGGTCCGAGAGGAGGAAGCTCCTGCGACACCTTCAGCTGCCGAAGTAGAAGAGATTCTGAAGGTAATGACTGAATCTTTGCCTGTCAAGCTAAGTCCGCTGGCGCCGGAACTGACGAAGTTTTTTCAGAAGGACAAAGAAGCTTCGGCAGCAGAAAGTCCTGCAAAGCCGAAAAAACAAAGAATTATCCAAGTGGCAGATGTGATTCATCAGACACCGCCACCGGTATCGGTGTCAAAAATTGTTATTGCCGAGACCGCTGGAGCCGAAGCCGCCGCAGCCGAAGCTACCGGAGCCGAAGCCACCAGAGCCGAAGCCGGGACCACAGAAGATTCGAACCTGGAAACCACACTTGATGTTATTGACAATATACTTCTGAAAATGGCTGAAGAAGAAGCTGCTGTGGCTGCGGTGAACACGGCTACTGAAAAAGGAAAAGAGCAGGTTGAAGACATTTTGGAGGAAGGAAATTTTAACTTTCAAGATTTACCTGGACAAGAATTAACATGTGCAGAAAAAGAAGAGCTGAAGAAATATGCCATATCTTGTGGATATAAACCAGGGTCTATGCTATTTGGTGGGGTCAACGAAGGGAAGCTAAGATGCCTTCGGAATCGCACCGAGGCCAAAGTTGTCAGGACCTTCTCCAAAAGCGTTGGCCTGCCGAAGATAGAAGCGCACCTTTGCAGGTACCAGCGACAACATATCGCCGGTAGCTTGCTCTATGCTAATTTTAAGGTAAAAAATATTATTATTATTTTATTATTATTATTATTATTATTATTTAGGTCGTTTTCTGACGAAGGTTGTTTTGGCAGAGTATACTACTAAGTAAAGTGCTAACAATTTAACAAGATCTTGAAGAGGAGAAAAACAAAGCTATCATCAAAGATTTAGAAGACAAAGTTGAAAATTACGAAGCTGTTCTGAAGAAGAAGGATTTCGTCATTCAAGACCTCGAAATCATAGCTAAAGAACACGAAGCTGCCTTAGAAAAGAAAGACTTCGTAATTCATTCTATGGAAGGCTCACTGGCTGAGGTCCAAGCCGAAAATGACAGGTTAAAGAATGAATTACTCAAAAAGTCAGAAAAATCTGAGCAGGAAAAGAAGAATCTCGAGACAAGTCTCAAGGCCGAGATCGAAAAGAATTCAATTTTGCAAAAATCATTGAAGGAGCTTCAGGAGAGATGCCTAAATTTCGGCAGCCGATGCGTGCAACGGCTGAAGGATGTGTTTCACTCTATCGGAGCCAGCTCTGAAAAATTTACACCTTCAGCTGAAAACCTGCCCAGCACCTTGGAATACATTGAAGGCGAGGTTGATGCTCTTGACGAAGTTATTGCTGGGCATGCTGACTTCTGTGCCCTGGTAGCTTCTCGAGGCACAGCTACCGCTTTCCTGAAGGCTGGCTGTACGCACGGAAAAATTGTAAACATGCCAAACTTTAGCTTGTCAGCAGCAAATTTTGTTGATATCCCAAGCCTAGCCCGAAGCATCAGAAACAGATTTATGACCCAGATTTGGGTAAATGGCGGGCGAAAAATGGCTGGTGACGAAGCTCGGAGCCACCTTAAGCCGGTGAGAGACTTATATTTGTTACTTTTACCTTTTCCTTGAAATTTGCACCTTTCTTATTCTGCTTTTTAATATGTGTAGGATGACGAAGCTGAAGAATGACGGGCTGAAGCTTAACAGTTGCTATAAAAGACTTTCCTGCAAAAAATTCTGGAGAAATCTTTGTAATATAATTTGTGGAAAAAACTTATGTAAATTTGTACATACCTTGTAATATATCTTGTCTCCTTTATCCGTGTACAATCTGCTTTGATGTGAACGAAACTTCACTTTTGAGCCGAAGGCGAAAAACACCTTCCCTTCTTTTCGTACACAACGAAGCATGAACATTTCCTCTTTCTTCGAAGTTTTTCTCATAGCCGAAGCATTTGTCTTTTGTGGAATGATGATGATGATTCTATATATGTCTAAATGAATGTTTATGAATGCAAATGTCATGATGTAATGTATCGTGCAAATGAATATCGGAATATATATTCAAAACCATAATCATGGCCCTTCATCCCCCTTGGGAATGATTCAAATCTTTTTGCCGTTTACTTTTCGGCTTCACCGTTTACTTTTCGGTGTATCTGCGCTGACTTTTCGCTGTAAGCCTCCCTTAGGAGCTTCTTCGCCTTTTACTTTCGGCGGAATCAGCGTTTATTTTTCGCTGTAAGCCTCCCTTAGGAGCTTCTTCGCCTTTTACTTTCGGCAGAATCAGCGTTTATTTTTCGCTGTAAGCTTTGCATTCCCTTAGGAACGACTTTTGAGCTTCTCCCTGTTTTCTTTTCTTTTCCCTTTGCATTTACATTTACATTTTGGGGGGATATCACTCTTATAGAATTGAAATAAGGAAAAGAAAAATTACATGTTGTGGCCCCATTAAAAACCTTTCTCCCCCTTTGGAAAGGAAAAGGGTGCCACAAAAAAGAATAGAAAAAATTACATCAAGCTTAATATCGCCGAAGCTCATCCGCATTCCATGATCTAGGAATGTCGTTGCCGTCCATATCCTTCAATCTGTAGGAACCGGGTCTTGACGAAGATACTACCAAAAAAGGTCCTTCCCACTTCAGTTGTAATTTGCCTACTGTCTCAGGGTTGGCTACTCTTCGAAGCACCAAGTGTCCTGGTTCAATGTTCTTTAGCCTAACCTTTCTATCACGCCATTTTATTGTTTCAGCTTGGTATTTGTTGATGTTTTCCACAGCTTGAAGCCTGATCCCTTCTATAGCATCTTTTTCCACAGAGTAATCAGCTTCAGCTTCGTCTTCTGCCGAAGCTAAAATTCTTATTGATCCTGCTTTAGCTTCTTCCGGAGTTATTGCTTCGTCACCAAACAATAGTTTGAATGGTGTAAAGCCTGTTGATCTTGATACTGTTGTGTTATGGCTCCACACCACTTTGATTAATTCGTCTGGCCACTTTCCCCTGGGCTGATTGAAGATTAACTTCATTATTCCTGTCATTATGATCCCATTAGCTCTTTCAACAAGTCCATTTGACTCCGGATGTTGTAACACCCGGTTTTAAGGGACAAAGCCAGGTGCGTCTCATACATGCGCCAAGAAGACAACATATACAATAACAGAGTGTATAGAGATAAATGTCACAATAATCAGAGTATTTATTACATAGCGGAAGACTTACAAAAATAAAAGATAAATATAACACGAACTAAGGATCGTCGGCGCCGATGTCAACTGAGAAACGCCACCTAGATCAGATCATACTCCTCGCCTTGTGGCTCCTCCTGAACCACCTGCTCTTCTCCTGTGGGGGGGTGTGAGACAGCAAGGGTGAGCTCACACATGATCATCGCTCAACAAGTTGTGGGGAATAATGTGACATGAACTCACCAAAGGTGGGAGCTCATGGAGTGTAAGGCTTATCAAAGAGAATGGTTAAAGCTGAGCATTGCTTTTAATGTTGGTCAAACTTTTATTAGCAGTTACTAAGTGTAAGTGAATACCAAACCTTAAATAAAGTAATAGAACAAAATTAATAATAAACCCATGCATATGCAAATGACAAAATTGAATTTAGGTTTCATAATTTAATCATCAGAGAGTCCTAAGCCGCTCATGACCGTGAGCTCGGCTAGTATACCAGTTTTACACTCTGCAGAGGTTGTACCCTTTACCCACAAGTCGTGTATCCCATGTCGCCAGGGTTAGCTTAGGCCCTTAGACACTACCGAGGTGAATGGCTAGGGATCCACTACGAGGCCTTTACAAAGTTCCACTAGCTTCCGAAAACCCGCTACAGTTTATGGGAAGAGCACTTGCAAGAATCCCCCGTCCGACCGCCATCGCAGCTAAATCAACCCGAGAACCTCCTTGCATGCAACTCCCCTACTGCCCTTGCCCCTTTCGGGTAAGGTAGTCTTCCACTAGCTTTCCTAATTAATCAGCCAAGGGCGTCCATAAACCCTTGTGGTGGCACGTGTTTCTCAAGTTAAGCTCTATGTTCCAATTAACATTAATGATCTTGACATGAACATAAATAGAATAACAAAAAGAATTGGAACATAGAGGTAATAAATGATTATCCCAAAACCACATAAAGCAATAGCAAACTACCCAAGTGATTCAGGGGTAAACAAGGTAATGAGATAAACAATCTAGGGTGACCTATCGGGTCCCATCAAAATTAACCTATGCATGGATAAGTGATATTAAAGAACATTATTGGGTAAAAAGTGGTCAAGGGCACAACTTGCCTGGCACTTGAGATTCCAGGTACCAACTTGCTTTTCAGATGACACGTGTCCTCGCGCTAGTCGTAGTAATACAAACAAACATGGTATAGACAAAAATTAACATCACACCAAACATAAGAATATACTGCATAATAATGATCTACGTGTTTCTACGAGACTAACGCAACTTGAACGGATCAAATCGGAGTTAAAACGAAGGAGTTATGATTTTCTGAAGATTCCATGTGTTTTGTACAATATTAATTAGGTGATCCAATTTAATATAGGTTTCATGGCAAAACAGTGGAACTATTTGATAAACAATATTATTATAAAATTATAGGAACTGGAATGGGTTGATTTGGACTAGGTATGCATTTTCTATACATTAACCAAGTTCTTGCATTTATTTTTACACTAAAATCAATTTCTAAATGATTTTATAGGTTTTTTTTCCCTGCCTGGACTAGGCCTCAATTTCTGGTAAGCACAGGGGCCACTGCGCAATTAGTTCCAAGACTCAGGACACACCCTCTACGGATTGCGGGTTGATTTCTATTAATCGCAGGGACTCTTTTGTATAATGCTCAGGCCGAAGGGGTATCGTTGTATCGTAGCCGCACGATTTGATCTGGGCGGCCAGGATTAAATCACCACGGTACACACGGCCGCATCACTCGGAGCCGTTGGATTCCGATCCAAGGCCACGCATTCGCCATGACCCTGCCCGCACGATTATGATCCGACGCTCGATATCTTACGGCCGCAATCGGCTAGAGATCTCCCGATCGGTGCCGTTGCCTACGAAATCAACGGCCACCGCACCTTTCTTCCTCCCCAACACACAGACCATGCGTGGCGGCGCCGCCCAGTTAATCCTACGGATGTGAGCACGGCGGCGAACAACGGATCCGCGATTTGGCGAGCTATTCCGAACGCGGTGATGAGCAATCGGTAGAGGAGATTACGACGAACTCAATGGGGGTAATCTTACCGGTGGTTGATCGGTGCAGAGAGCCGACGACGGGGTTTGGCGGCAGTAGCGGCCTCCGTCGAGCAATTATGGAGGTCCAGGGGCCCTTCTCGTCCAGCGATGTGATGAGCGGCTCCAGTGGTGTCAGGCGAAACTCCCTGCACTCCAATTCGGCCACGGGTGGCGCGGAGGTCTGGGAACAAGCACGGCGGCTACTTTCTTTCGCAATGGCGCACGGTGGCAATGAGGAAAGGGAGAGGAAAGGAGGGGGTCGGTTCGCAGATATAGAAGGTGAGGATCACGACGCGCAGAGATAGCGCTCGGCCATAGTCATATCCCAGGGATCCGGTCAAGGCACGGAGCAAGAAATCCGCGGTGGTTGTTGAGCCCGGGTCAGCGAAAATCGGGCGCGCGCGGAGATCTCGCCCACGGCCTATCATCAGCAGGATCCGATTCACGCGGGGACTCATAGTATCAGAGGTGAGCGGAGGTCATCAACCGGCCCAAGTGCCCCCGAATTTCCCGGCGGCCGGTGAGCTCGCGAGCGAGTCGCGCGGGGGAGAAGACTCCCAGGTGCAGTCGGGCGGCAGACAGGTTGGCCCACCAGGAAGTCACACAGGAGCGGCAGTGAGCGCGAGGCGGCAACGCTGACTAGTGGACCCCGGATCGGCAGGCGCAAGCGCGAGGAGAGGTGGGCCGCGCGTCCAGGATAGTTTAGCTGGGCCAGAAATGAATTTAGTCGGCCCGTGTAGCATCTTCTTCTTTTCTTTTTCTATTATTCCCTTTTCTTTCTTCCTATTTCTTTCACATTTCAATTTTTTTCCTTTTATTTTTAATTCCCAATTTGAACTTCAAATAGGAATGTGAATTTTATACTTAAATCAAAGGTAGACTTTATTCATACCAGTATGAAAAATATATTTGTTCAAATATAAGTTCTGTTATAATGGATTCTCTTTTCCTTTTCTAGTTAATTTCCAAATTCTAGATTCCAAACTAGTTTTAACCCTAATCCCAACACTAATACATTTTTTTTTACTTTTATTATCATCATTGAATGCTCAAACACTAAACTCCACATGATGCACTATTCCCTTTGTTTTAATACCATTGTTAGTAGCTATGTGACCCCAAATTTGAATAAGCAAAAATGGGGAAAAACAAGCAAGAAATCAGATAATCCTTTTTATACCTCCCAATAATTATACATTCTACAACTCCAATCATTTGGGTATTACAAATCCTACCCCCCTTAAAAATAATCTCGTCCTCGAGATTTAAGAATGACTAGGGAAAAGATGAGGAAAATTTATGTGAAGCTCTTCTTCTCTCTTCATGGTGACTTCATTGCACTTTGCACATCTTTATCACCTTATTTCTTGTAACTCGAGTTGATAGGCCATCTCTCCAATTTGCCTAAAAAAAACTCTGAATGGTCCGATAAAACGAGGGGACAGTTTGCCCTTAATCTTGAATCTCCTCATTCCATGAAGTGATGACACCTTGAGGTACACATAATCACCTTCCTCAAATTCCAGTGGTCTTCTTCTATTGTCCGCATAGCTCTTTTGTCTGGTCTGAGCTACTCTTAAATCCTCCCGAATTATACGGACTTGATCTTCTGCCTCTTGAATAAGTTCAGGTCCAAAGAACTGTCTTCCTCCAGTCTGATCCAATATAGAGGAGCCCTGCACTTCCTCCCATATAAAGCTTCAAAAGGTGACATCTTCAGACTGGCCTGATAGCTATTGTTGTATGAGAGTTCAGCATAAGGTAGACTCTTATCCCAACTTCCTCCATGCTGAAGGGCACATGCTCTCAACATATCTTCCAATACTTGATTAGTCCTTTCAGTCTGTCCATCGGTCTGAGGGTGATAAGCTGTACTGAAATTCAACTTCATACTCATGTTCTCATGAAAGCTTCTCCAAAATCTTGAGGTAAACTGCGAACCTCAATCAGACACGATCTTCTTTGGTACTCCATGTAGACACACAATCCGAGCCATATATAACTCTGCTAGCTGAGAACCTTTATAAGTAGTCTTGACAGGAATAAAGTGAGCCACTTTGGTCAGTCTATCCACAATAACCCATATAGAACCATATCCTTTCGAGGTGCGAGGCAATCCAGTAATAAAATCCATACTCTTCCATTTGGGTATCTTCAATGGGTATAATAGTCCAGCTTGTCTTTGGTGTCGGCTTTAACTGTTTGACACCCATCGCACATAGCCACATGTGCAGCCACATCTCTCTACTCTCTTCAATCCATACCACCAGAACTCCTACTTCAAATCTTGATACATCTTGGTACTACCAGGATGAATAGAATAATCCGAGTCATGGGCTTCCTTTAAAATAGTCTCACGAAGGCTTTCAATCTCCGGAACACATATCCGATTCGTGAACCATACGGTGCCTTGCTCATCTTCCGTGAATTCTAGACCTCGACCTTCAGTAATAAGATCCTTAATCTCTTGTATTTTAGCATCACCAATTTGTCCTTTGCGGATTTCTTGCTCCAAGGTAGGTTCCGCATCAATAATAACTCCTTCAGTGTGAACAACTATCCCCAGGTTAAGTCTCCTAAAATCCTCAATAACCTCATCGAGTAGCTGGGCAACAACAACTAAATGAACATGCTCCTTTCGACTCAAGGCATCTGCAACCAAATTTGCCTTGCCCGGGTGATAGTGAATCTCCAAATCATAATCCTTACTAAGCTCCAACCAACGGCGTTGCCTAAGGTTGAGATCCTTCTGAATGAATATATACTTCAGACTCTTATGATCCGTATATACTTGGCACTTCTTGTTCCACTTAAATTCTCTTCCTTTTTCCAAAAGCGATGTCATAGGCTTAGCAATCTTAGAGAATCCTTCAATAAATTTCCAATATTATCCTGCAACTCCTCTACGGACATTCTATATAGCCGTTTAGAAATAGGGGCGGTTCCAGGTAAGAGATCAATAACAAGCTCAACTTCTCTATCAGGTGGCATCCCTGGTAACTCTTCTGGAAAGACATCCGGAAAATCTCCAATCACCCGGATGTTGCTACCAACAAACTCCTCTGGCATAGAGAACATTGCACGCATGGCTGAGGAGGTTACTACAATATTAACTTGAAATCTTTCTCCTTTAGTGGTAGTGAGCTCTATGGTACCCCTACCACATGCTATAACGGCCTTTGCCTTTCTTAGCCATTACATACCAAGGATCAGGTCTATACTGCTTGCCTCTAATATTATAGCAGTAGCTCCAAATTCTCTACCCATAATGGTCCATGTCAATCCACGAGTCATTTGATTCGCCTCAACAGGCCCTTTTAGGTGTAATTACTCTCATGGGTTTTCTCATATTGTCCAACACATGTGCACAACCAAAATCTCAGCATGACGCACAATTTTATTAGCAACTCATGGGGTCAAATAGACCTTTTTATTCCTCCTAAAATAGTATCATACCGAATACTAACTAAAGAAACATGTAGAGCTTACAAATAGTAGTAATTTATATATATGTTTATGTAGTTTGGTGGAGTTGGTGGTGGTGGGGATGGTGGTTGTTGCCGTTGTCTCTCCAACCGTGATTGCCTTATTTCTTGATGTATCTCCAGACGGGCCTGACGTATTTCCTCGCGTTCTTGTCTTATCTGGTTTTGCATCTCAGTCATCATGTCTGTCAGTTGTTGTATTACCAACCTTTGGGCTGCAATCACTTGATCGGTTTCAACAGGTGGAGGATTTGGAGGATTCATTTCTGTTTGCTGTTGCATGATAATCTTTCCTTTCCTGGTATTGACCATCTGAGTTAGATACATATGGCAAGAGAATAGTAGCCAAGGCAGGTACTTACAAATCAGGTTATTTTGGGGGATTTATTAGCTAAGTAGATTAGTGTGTTATCCACTAAAGCTAATTCATTACCTTATGTTGGTACATGCTAAGATGTCCATATATAATAATTCAATCAATCAAAGAAGCAAATCAGGCATTTATCATCAGCACAATCAACCAATCATTTTTAATTAAAGGAAATAGTTTTAAATTTTGTCTTAGGTTCCCTATCTCTTAAAAAGATCATAGTGGTAGGATTCCAAGGTGTGAAATCCATCTTGTCTTAGAATAGAGGAGGTAAGAATGATCAGAGTAGAACAGCAAAAGGTGAGACAAGATCAAGATGAGATGAGTATAGAATAAGTCAGAGTAAGATAATTAGGAAAGGGTTTGTCCATTTCTATCTAGGTCTCGTCCTACAGTCAACATTTCCTCTGATACCACTTCTGTAACACCCGGTTTTAAGGGACAAAGCCAGGTGCGTCTCATACATGCGCCAAGAAGACAACATATACAATAACAGAGTGTATAGAGATAAATGTCACAATAATCAGAGTATTTATTACATAGCGGAAGACTTACAAAAATAAAAGATAAATATAACACGAACTAAGGATCGTCGGCGCCGATGTCAACTGAGAAACGCCACCTAGATCAGATCATACTCCTCGCCTTGTGGCTCCTCCTGAACCACCTGCTCTTCTCCTGTGGGGGGGTGTGAGACAGCAAGGGTGAGCTCACACATGATCATCGCTCAACAAGTTGTGGGGAATAATGTGACATGAACTCACCAAAGGTGGGAGCTCATGGAGTGTAAGGCTTATCAAAGAGAATGGTTAAAGCTGAGCATTGCTTTTAATGTTGGTCAAACTTTTATTAGCAGTTACTAAGTGTAAGTGAATACCAAACCTTAAATAAAGTAATAGAACAAAATTAATAATAAACCCATGCATATGCAAATGACAAAATTGAATTTAGGTTTCATAATTTAATCATCAGAGAGTCCTGAGCCGCTCATGACCGTGAGCTCGGCTAGTATACCAGTTTTACACTCTGCAGAGGTTGTACCCTTTACCCACAAGTCGTGTATCCCATGTCGCCAGGGTTAGCTAGGCCCTTAGACACTACCGAGGTGAATGGCTAGGGATCCACTACGAGGCCTTTACAAAGTTCCACTAGCTTCCGAAAACCCGCTACAGTTTATGGGAAGAGCACTTGCAAGAATCCCCCGTCCGATCGCCATCGCAGCTAAATCAACCCGAGAACCTCCTTGCATGCAACTCCCCTACTGCCCTTGCCCCTTTCGGGTAAGGTAGTCTTCCACTAGCTTTCCTAATTAATCAGCCAAGGGCGTCCATAAACCCTTGTGGTGGCACGTGTTTCTCAAGTTAAGCTCTATGTTCCAATTAACATTAATGATCTTGACATGAACATAAATAGAATAACAAAAAGAATTGGAACATAGAGGTAATAAATGATTATCCCAAAACCACATAAAGCAATAGCAAACTACCCAAGTGATTCAGGGGTAAACAAGGTAATGAGATAAACAATCTAGGGTGACCTATCGGGTCCCATCAAAATTAACCTATGCATGGATAAGTGATATTAAAGAACATTATTGGGTAAAAAGTGGTCAAGGGCACAACTTGCCTGGCACTTGAGATTCCAGGTACCAACTTGCTTTTCAGATGACACGTGTCCTCGCGCTAGTCGTAGCAATACAAACAAACATGGTATAGACAAAAATTAACATCACACCAAACATAAGAATATACTGCATAATAATGATCTACGTGTTTCTACGAGACTAACGCAGCTTGAACGGATCAAATCGGAGTTAAAACGAAGGAGTTATGATTTTCTGAAGATTCCATGTGTTTTGTACAATATTAATTAGGTGATCCAATTTAATATAGGTTTCATGGCAAAACAGTGGAACTATTTGATAAACAATATTATTATAAAATTATAGGAACTGGAATGGGTTGATTTGGACTAGGTATGCATTTTCTATACATTAACCAAGTTCTTGCATTTATTTTTACACTAAAATCAATTTCTAAATGATTTTATAGGTTTTTTTCCCTGCCTGGACTAGGCCTCAATTTCTGGTAAGCACAGGGGCCACTGCGCAATTAGTTCCAAGACTCAGGACACACCCTCTACGGATTGCGGGTTGATTTCTATTAATCGCAGGGACTCTTTTGTATAATGCTCAGGCCGAAGGGGTATCGTTGTATCGTAGCCGCACGATTTGATCTGGGCGGCCAGGATTAAATCACCACGGTACACACGGCCGCATCACTCGGAGCCGTTGGATTCCGATCCAAGGCCACGCATTCGCCATGACCCTGCCCGCACGATTATGATCCGACGCTCGATATCTTACGGCCGCAATCGGCTAGAGATCTCCCGATCGGTGCCGTTGCCTACGAAATCAATGGCCACCGCACCTTTCTTCCTCCCCAACACACAGACCATGCGCGGCGGCGCCGCCCAGTTAATCCTACGGATGTGAGCACGGCGGCGAACAACGGATCCGCGATTTGGCGAGCTATTCCGAACGCGGTGATGAGCAATCGGTAGAGGAGATTACGACGAACTCAATGGGGGTAATCTTACCGGTGGTTGATCGGTGCAGAGAGCCGACGACGGGGTTTGGCGGCAGTAGCGGCCTCCGTCGAGCAATTATGGAGGTCCAGGGGCCCTTCTCGTCCAGCGATGTGATGAGCGGCTCCAGTGGTGTCAGGCGAAACTCCCTGCACTCCAATTCGGCCACGGGTGGCGCGGTGGTCTGGGAACAAGCACGGCGGCTACTTTCTTTCGCAATGGCGCACGGTGGCAATGAGGAAAGGGAGAGGAAAGGAGGGGGTCGGTTCGCAGATATAGAAGGTGAGGATCACGACGCGCAGAGATAGCGCTCGGCCATAGTCATATCCCAGGGATCCGGTCAAGGCACGGAGCAAGAAATCCGCGGTGGTTGTTGAGCCCGGGTCAGCGAAAATCGGGCGCGCGCGGAGATCTCGCCCACGGCCTATCATCAGCAGGATCCGATTCACGCGGGGACTCATAGTATCAGAGGTGAGCGGAGGTCATCAACCGGCCCAAGTGCCCCCGAATTTCCCGGCGGCCGGTGAGCTCGCGAGCGAGTCGCGCGGGGGAGAAGACTCCCAGGTGCAGTCGGGCGGCAGACAGGTTGGCCCACCAGGAAGTCACACAGGAGCGGCAGTGAGCGCGAGGCGGCAACGCTGACTAGTGGACCCCGGATCGGCAGGCGCAAGCGCGAGGAGAGGTGGGCCGCGCGTCCAGGATAGTTTAGCTGGGCCAGAAATGAATTTAGTCGGCCCGTGTAGCATCTTCTTCTTTTCTTTTTCTATTATTCCCTTTTCTTTCTTCCTATTTCTTTCACATTTCAATTTTTTTCCTTTTATTTTTAATTCCCAATTTGAACTTCAAATAGGAATGTGAATTTTATACTTAAATCAAAGGTAGACTTTATTCATACCAGTATGAAAAATATATTTGTTCAAATATAAGTTTTGTTATAATGGATTCTCTTTTCCTTTTCTAGTTAATTTCCAAATTCTAGATTCCAAACTAGTTTTAACCCTAATCCCAACACTAATACATTTTTTTTTACTTTTATTATCATCATTGAATGCTCAAACACTAAACTCCACATGATGCACTATTCCCTTTGTTTTAATACCATTGTTAGTAGCTATGTGACCCCAAATTTGAATAAGCAAAAATGGGGAAAAACAAGCAAGTAATCAGATAATCCTTTTTATACCTCCCAATAATTATACATTCTACAACTCCAATCATTTGGGTATTACAGATGTCGAACTGATGCGAAATGGATCTTCGTGCCAATTTGATCGCAAAATTCTCTGAAAGCTTCGGAATCAAACTGTGTCCCATTATCCACAGTAATGGCCTTCGGCACTCCGAAGCGACAAACAATATTTTGCCAGAAAAACTTTTGAGTAGTGACCGAAGTTATTGTGGCTAAAGGCTTTGCCTCAGTCCACTTAGAAAAATATTCCACTGCCACTACAACATATCTTATGTTGCCTTGTGCTAGTGGTAACGGACCTAACAAATCAAGGCCCCACCTTTGCAGTGGACAAGTGGGTTGTATTAACTGAGTTAAAGACGAAGGTTGTTTTTGATCTCTTGCACATTTCTGACAACCTTCGCACTTTTGGACAAATTCCGCTGCATCCGACGCTGTCTTTGGCCAATAAAATCCTTGACGGAAAACTTTTCCAAGCAAAGGCCTAGATTCAATGTGAGATCCACATAAGCCTGTGTGTATTTCCTTCATCAATTCTATACCTTCGGCTCTAGATAAACACTTGAGTAACGGAGAACAGACCCCCACGCTTATATAGTTCCCCTTCTATTATAACATATGGTCGAGCTCTTGCCTCTATCCTCCTGTTATAAGCTTCGTCATCTGAAAGAAAGTTACCCTGAAGGAAAGAGATGATCTCAGTTCTCCATTCTTCACTATAAACAGGGGATATATTGAGGACCGCTCTTTCAAGAAGCTCAACCGAAGGTGCTTTTATTGTTTCGAAAAATACTTCCGAAGGTAAGGGCAGCCCCTGTGCTGCTGACTTAGCTAATAAATCAGCATATTCATTTTCTCCACGAGGAATATTTTTAACAGAAAAGCCTTCAAAGGAAGCCTCAATCCTTCGGACCGTGTCTAAATATTTTTTAAGCTTCGGATCTCTTGCTTTATAACTTTTATCAATATGACCAGAAATAACTTGGGAATCAGTTTTTAGAACCGCCCTTCTGATTCCCATCGCCTTTAACTTCCGAAGACCCAAAAGTAAAGCTTCGTACTCAGCAATATTATTTATGCAACTAAAATCAAGTCTTGTTGCATAACAAGTTTTAACTTTGGAAGGTGCAACCAACACAGCAGCTGCTCCTGCTCTGAAGGTTCCCCAAGATCCATCACAAAATACTGTCCAAACTTCAGCATCTTTATTCGTTTCTTCTTCCTGGGCCCCTGGCGTCCAGTTAGCAATGAAGTCTGCCAATGCTTGAGATTGAATCGAAGATCTTTGCACATAATCAATACAGAATTCATTGAGCTCCGCGGCCCATTTTCCAACCCTTCCAGTAGCTTCTCTATTTCTCATAATATCCTTCAACGGTTGTGAAGAAGGAACAACTATATTGTATGCCTGAAAATAGTGTCGAAGCTTCCTGGAGGCCATTAAAACAGCATACAACACCTTCTCCAACTCTGTGTAATTTTTCTTTGATAAACTAAGAACTTCGGATACAAAGTATATTGGGGCTTGCTTTTTGACTTGACCTTCAAGCTTCTCCTGGACAAGTGCTGCACTTACCGCTGAGTGCGAAGCTGCCACATATAACAATAGAGGAGCCCCTGGCGTTGGTGGAGTTAGTGTTGTTAGGTCTATCAAATATTGCTTCAGCTCTTCGAAGGCTTTCTGCTGAACTGGTCCCTATTGAAAAACTTCAGCTGACTTCAGTACTTCGAAAAATGGTAAATTTCTCTCTCCTGATCTAGATATAAATCTGTTGAGAGATGCCAGTCTTCCTGTCAATCTTTGAGCTCCCTTTTTTGTACTTGGTGGCTCCATTCGAAGGATGGCTTCGATTTTATTTGGATTAGCTTCAATCCCTTTTGTTGAGACTAGACAGCCAAGAAATTTCCCTTTCTTCACTCCGAAGACACATTTTTCTGGGTTCAACTTTAAACCAGCCTGTCTAAAATTAGCGAAGGTCTCCTGTAGATCAGCAATGTGATTATCTTGCTTCGTGCTTTTTACAATGATATCATCAACATAAGTTAGCACATTTCTGCCTATCTGAGAATGAAGAACCTTCGCTGTCATTCTGCTGAAGCTTCCTCCAGCATTCTTGAGCCCCTCAGGCATCCGAAGGTAACAATATGTTCCACTAGGGGTTATGAAGCTGGTTTTTGGCTCATCCTCCTTCTTCATCCAAATTTGATGATAGCCTGAATAACAATCCAGCAGACTCATAAGCTCTGATGAAGCTGCTGCATCGACTAGAGAGTCTATCCTTGGCAATGGAAACTCGTCCTTCGGACAGGCCTTGTTGAGATCAGTAAAATCAATACACATTCTCCATTTACCATTGGCCTTTTTTACCATAACAGTGTTAGCCAGCCATTCTAGGTATTTTACCTCTCTGATAACTCCGGCACTAAGGAGCCTTTTTACTTCATTCCGAGCACCTTCGGCCTTGTCATCAGACATCTTTCGAAGTCTCTGCTTTCTGGGTCTAAAGGATAGGTCAACATTGAGCGAATGGTCAATAACATCCCTGTTGACTCCACAAAGATCATTGGTTGACCATGCAAAAACATCTTTGTTGTTGAACAGAAACCTTATCAAGGTTTTCTCCTGTTCTTCAGACAGTTGGGATCTGTAATATCCCAAAAAAATGTTGACCAAAAGTTAATCTCTGGTGCGTGGATGAGGTAAAGGGTTGTGGGCCATTGGATGCAAAGATAGAAGTCATCTGAGACGTCGTTTCTTTCTCCCACAAAAACCCTAGGTGGCCACCCCTTTTTTTTCCCTTCACCCCCCTCTTGGCCGCCACCCCCTTTTCTCCCCCTTGGCTGGACGCCCCCTCCCCCTATGGCAGCCATCATCCATTGCTTCCTCCCCCAAGATCTTCCCCTACGCAGCAAGGATCGAGAAAAGGAGGGGCACGTTGAATTGAAGAGGAAGAGAGGATCAAGGAGATGTTCTTCCCCATTTCTTCTTGAAGATTTCTTGGGGAAACCCTAGGTATGGATGAGATCCTTGTTCCTCCCTGTAATTATAGGCTTTTGGAGGTTGTGGATCATGGGAATTAAAGGATTAGAGGTTGGATTTGATGTGGGGTTAGGTTTTGATCCCGAATTTAGTTTTCTGCAGAATGGCAGATTCGACAGTTTCTGTTCATGTCAGTTTTCTGTGGTCTTAGTGGCCTCAAAAAAATGAAAAGTCTATGTATGAGTCGTAGATGATTTGTAGATCTTTCCATGGCCGCGAAGAACACCTCAATCGGACATCCGACCAGAAAGTTATTGCAGTTTTACTATAGCAGTTTTTCAGTCTCATAATTCTGTGCAGAATCTGTTCTCTTAAGATTTAGGAAATTTTATCAACAGAATTAAACTGTGGGTTGGTAAAAGAAGTTGTAGATAATTTCATAAGCTTTCCAGATTGTTAAAGAGTGCATTCATATGATTTGTGAAACTCCAGTTATGTTTGTTTTACTGTGGCTGTTCCTGTTTACCTGACAAAAATGAGTGGGTCTGTTCACTGGTGGGTTTCATCTAGTAAATGGCCGAATTGGCTCTTCCAACTATGGAGACTTTTGTAGAGGGATAAAAGTTCTTACTTCCAGCAGAATTTCATAATTTTTGGTTCAGTAGTTTGGGAGATATCGAATTTTAAAGTTAACCATACTGCTGTCTAAAACAGATTCAGTCAGTTATCTTGTCAGATGTTTTAGAACTTGTAGATGGCAGAATTTAATTATCTATTTAATACTGAAGTTGTAGAGTATTTTTTGTAGATACTCCTAGAGTATTTGTTTGATATCACCGCTGTTTTAATTTTAAAGATACAAAATTAACAAACAGCGTTGTTGCTGTATGGCATGTGGTTCAGGGTGGGAGTCTTTCCACTGGGTCTTGGTTTCAAGTGTAGGAGTGTTTTGTTGATTGATGGCAAATGTTTGTGAAATATTTGTACTAAGCTTTATGCCCACTAGCAGGTGGCTACACTCCAGATCATGTCTAGTACATTTCTTCTTCTTCGATGAAGGCAAGTGAATGTAGCGGTGGTTGCTTCCGTTCTGACCTGTTATTTCTATTGCCTACACTCTAATATTCAGAAGTATCAGATTCTTTCATAATTGGACTCTATGGTGATGCTTTACTTGCTTGCATTATACTGATGCTCAATCATATATTGATGATGATTATGATTTGAGTATGACTCACGAGATTAATTCACATATCTGAAGGTAAATGAAGTATTATTTGAGGTTGGTATTGTATCTGAAGGTAAATGAAGTATTATTTGAGGTTTGTGTTGTATCTGAAGGAAGTGAAGTTTATTGATAAATGTAGCATGCCATATACATTGCATGACTCATTTGCATATGAAGTTTTGTCGTGACCTATGGTCCGACCGTACCGGTACAACTTAGCATCGTACGTTGCCCGAGAAGGGGTACGATGCGGCTTCATACCCTTAGAGGTATGAAGGCAGAGGACATATGCATTGCATTCATATGCATTCATTGAAGTGATATTTGCAGATGATGTGGTTTTATACCCCCAGAGGTATGAAGATAGAGTACCTACACATTGCATTCCTATGCATACATTGAAGTGATATTTGCAGGTATTGTTGACGCAGGGAAGTGTTATAGAACCTATTGTGGTTGTTCGAGGAAATGAGATGGTATTGGTTATAGTGGGACTACTGAGTTCTATATCTACAAGTATTTCTGATTTTTTTTATTGTGACTCTTTTGAAATGTTGATGAATTCAATTTGTGGTTTAAATATCTCGTCAGAACAATTAGCTTGCTGAGATGTTTCATCTCACTCTTGCATTACTCAATGCAGGTGCTTGTTGCTCATCAAGGGGAGTGGGAAGTAGCAGCACATCCACCTTCACTCTCATAATAATGCTGCCCAGACACAGCCATGATTTAATTAGAAACTTCTTGTCAAAGGATGTTTGTTTTTAACTAGTCGTGCGCACTGATTAATTCAGTTCATTGTTGTTATGGTTGTCTTCCCATTGCTAGCAAATTATTAATGTCTTATATGTTTTCTTATCATGATATCTATTTATACTTTGTTGCTTCCCCCGTTTATGCAATTTTCAAAGGAGATGCTGTCGAAATTTTATATATGAATGTTAGATGTGTAGTTTAGTAGCATCCTGGGGTGTTTGTGGATCCCGGGGTGTTACAGTTGGTATCAAAGCATAGGCTTTAGATTCTTGGCAATTTGAAGATAAATTTGACACACTTGCACATATAGGAAGGGTATGGGTTCAAATATCTTTGATATATATTAATGTCTTTGGAGTGCAGATGACAATAGTTTCACCCCTCCCTATTCCTTTACGGTGATGTGGTAAGTTGTTTATGGCTTAATGCTTGATATAATTTATTTATGAAATTTTGATATTGTTTTATTAATGCGGTAGATATCGCTGGTCATTGGTGAGAATGAAGTTGTTATTATGCTTGTGATATACAAGTATGCCTATGTTGTTTTCACCATGTTTTTCATGGTTGAGTTTTATTACAATAATATTGTTATATATGCTTGATTGTGGATGTTTCTAAGAGGAGTGTGAATTGCGTGTTTTGGGGTACAAGGTAATCATCAATTTGAATTTAAGTTGTTGAGCGGTTGGTGGATAGCTCCAACTATCATTGCAAAGAATGATTGTTTATGTTGAGAAACCAGTTTTGAAAGAAATGAATATTGGTACTTTATATGGATTTTTGGGGGAAGTCTTTTCATAGCCAGAATGGCTTACATGTCTCTCTCATATTGTGTGTTCTAGTTGCCACAAAGCCTAGATGTGGTTTAAAGTGGTTGCCTGTTAGTCATACTAATTGTAGAATAAATCTTTGATTCTCTTGATCCATTGATTATGTATTGATACATTGAGGATCTGATGGTTCCCTTTTCGATGCATGCTTGTGGAGCCATTTTTTTAGACCACCTATCTATTGGTTTGAAGGAAGTCCTTGCCTAGCCTAGAGTTGGTTGGGTGTGGCTAGTCACCTACTCCTAGATGATGTGGTGTTTACATCAGCTTAATATGTTTGTCAAATGTGTGAAGGATTAGGGGTTATTATTATTGACTTTGTATGTCTGGTACTTTGAGTGCATCGTATGATAGAATGAAATGTAAGTTTCTGAACTACAGTAGATGAAGACTTATATTATGTGTAGGTTATCCTTACTAGTTGGATATTTTTCTTAGTTGAGATGTTGAATGAAGTATAGTGACATGGGTTAAGCAAGTATTGTGTTGTTGTTGGGCTATCAGTGCTCTATGTAGAGTTTTTTGGCATTTCTTCGATGAACTATGCCGCACAAGATGTTATTGGCTTCTTTTGGCTTTATTGCTCCATTAGTTCTATAGATTTTCTCCCTTTTGGTGGGGTGCAAGGAATGTTAGATTACATGATTATCTTTTCATGATGGCAAGAATAAGGTTTAGGAAGATTAGGAGTTTTGTTCCAATAGAACTACTTGTTTCATGGTGCTTTAAGGTGAGGTGTTTGATCTTCTTATACATTCGTCGGGTGTAGATGTTTCACCATTTAATTAAAATTAATGGTTGAAGTTGGTAAGGGTTGTGCTTGGTCCATATTACCCCTTCATAAAAGAGTGTTGTCTTAAGACATTGATGTTGATGTATAGCTGCATCCAAATTTGATGGTGTGAAATTGTAGGGTTGATTGCAACTATGACATGCTTTGAGCTTCATTACATGTTGTTTCATGCTTGATGTCAGGTCGTGTAGTTTCCTTAGACAATTAGTCCAAGGTAGAAGTTCTTGTGTTAATTAAGACCAATAATGGATCCATGTTTTGAATTGTGGTGCTATATGGGGTACCTTGGGTGTTTTTCTAGGAGTGGCCGAATTCGAGGTCGAATTCTTTTTAAGGGGGGTAGAGTGTAATATCCCAAAAAAATGTTGACCAAAAGTTAATCTCTGGTGCGTGGATGAGGTAAAGGGTTGTGGGCCATTGGATGCAAAGATAGAAGTCATCTGAGACGTCGTTTCTTTCTCCCACAAAAACCCTAGGTGGCCACCCCTTTTTTTCCCTTCACCCCCCTCTTGGCCGCCACCCCCTTTTCTCCCCCTTGGCTGGACGCCCCCTCCCCCTATGGCAGCCATCATCCATTGCTTCCTCCCCCAAGATCTTCCCCTACGCAGCAAGGATCGAGAAAAGGAGGGGCACGTTGAATTGAAGAGGAAGAGAGGATCAAGGAGATGTTCTTCCCCATTTCTTCTTGAAGATTTCTTGGGGAAACCCTAGGTATGGATGAGATCCTTGTTCCTCCCTGTAATTATAGGCTTTTGGAGGTTGTGGATCATGGGAATTAAAGGATTAGAGGTTGGATTTGATGTGGGGTTAGGTTTTGATCCCGAATTTAGTTTTCTGCAGAATGGCAGATTCGACAGTTTCTGTTCATGTCAGTTTTCCGTGGTCTTAGTGGCCTCAAAAAAATGAAAAGTCTATGTATGAGTCGTAGATGATTTGTAGATCTTTCCGTGGCCGCGAAGAACACCTCAATCGGACATCCGACCAGAAAGTTATTGCAGTTTTACTATAGCAGTTTTTCAGTCTCATAATTCTGTGCAGAATCTGTTCTCTTAAGATTTAGGAAATTTTATCAACAGAATTAAACTGTGGGTTGGTAAAAGAAGTTGTAGATAATTTCATAAGCTTTCCAGATTGTTAAAGAGTGCATTCATATGATTTGTGAAACTCCAGTTATGTTTGTTTTACTGTGGCTGTTCCTGTTTACCTGACAAAAATGAGTGGGTCTGTTCACTGGTGGGTTTCATCTAGTAAATGGCCGAATTGGCTCTTCCAACTATGGAGACTTTTGTAGAGGGATAAAAGTTCTTACTTCCAGCAGAATTTCATAATTTTTGGTTCAGTAGTTTGGGACATATCGAATTTTAAAGTTAACCATACTGCTGTCTAAAACAGATTCAGTCAGTTATCTTGTCAGATGTTTTAGAACTTGTAGATGGCAGAATTTAATTATCTATTTAATACTGAAGTTGTAGAGTATTTTTTGTAGATACTCCTAGAGTATTTGTTTGATATCACCGCTGTTTTAATTTTAAAGATACAAAATTAACAAACAGCGTTGTTGCTGTATGGCATGTGGTTCAGGGTGGGAGTCTTTCCACTGGGTCTTGGTTTCAAGTGTAGGAGTGTTTTGTTGATTGATGGCAAATGTTTGTGAAATATTTGTACTAAGCTTTATGCCCACTAGCAGGTGGCTACACTCCAGATCATGTCTAGTACATTTCTTCTTCTTCGATGAAGGCAAGTGAATGTAGCGGTGGTTGCTTCCGTTCTGACCTGTTATTTCTATTGCCTACACTCTAATATTCAGAAGTATCAGATTCTTTCATAATTGGACTCTATGGTGATGCTTTACTTGCTTGCATTATACTGATGCTCAATCATATATTGATGATGATTATGATTTGAGTATGACTCACGAGATTAATTCACATATCTGAAGGTAAATGAAGTATTATTTGAGGTTGGTATTGTATCTGAAGGTAAATGAAGTATTATTTGAGGTTTGTGTTGTATCTGAAGGAAGTGAAGTTTATTGATAAATGTAGCATGCCATATACATTGCATGACTCATTTGCATATGAAGTTTTGTCGTGACCTATGGTCCGACCGTACCGGTACAACTTAGCATCGTACGTTGCCCGAGAAGGGGTACGATGCGGCTTCATACCCTTAGAGATATGAAGGCAGAGGACATATGCATTGCATTCATATGCATTCATTGAAGTGATATTTGCAGATGATGTGGTTTTATACCCCCAGAGGTATGAAGATAGAGTACCTACACATTGCATTCCTATGCATACATTGAAGTGATATTTGCAGGTATTGTTGACGCAGGGAAGTGTTATAGAACCTATTGTGGTTGTTCGAGGAAATGAGATGGTATTGGTTATAGTGGGACTACTGAGTTCTATATCTACAAGTATTTCTGATTTTTTTTATTGTGACTCTTTTGAAATGTTGATGAATTCAATTTGTGGTTTAAATATCTCGTCAGAACAATTAGCTTGCTGAGATGTTTCATCTCACTCTTGCATTACTCAATGCAGGTGCTTGTTGCTCATCAAGGGGAGTGGGAAGTAGCAGCACATCCACCTTCACTCTCATAATAATGCTGCCCAGACACAGCCATGATTTAATTAGAAACTTCTTGTCAAAGGATGTTTGTTTTTAACTAGTCGTGCGCACTGATTAATTCAGTTCATTGTTGTTATGGTTGTCTTCCCATTGCTAGCAAATTATTAATGTCTTATATGTTTTCTTATCATGATATCTATTTATACTTTGTTGCTTCCCCCGTTTATGCAATTTTCAAAGGAGATGCTGTCGAAATTTTATATATGAATGTTAGATGTGTAGTTTAGTAGCATCCTGGGGTGTTTGTGGATCCCGGGGTGTTACAGGATCCCAATAGCACCTTCTGCTCTGCTATGTCCTCACATAAAAGCATGGGTTTCGGCTCATCGGTCGAAGCAGCTTTCTCCCTTCTAAACTTGTACTGCTCACAAGCTTCAGCTCCATCTATATTATGGATTGCCTTTGAGTCTGTCCAGTTTCCTTCGGCCCTTCTGGCAGCTTCCTGACTTCCATGAATGGCGATGGGTCCTTGGTCCGAAGGTATCTTCATGCAAAGATATGCTGGATGAAGAATTGCTTCGAAGGCATTGAGAGTACCACGACCAATGATTGCATTGTAAGGGTATTCCATGTCAACAATGTCGAACACAACTTGTTCAGTCCTTGTGTTGTTAATAAATCCGAAGGTTACTGGCATTGTGATTTTTCCAAGTGCTACAATCTGCCTTCCTCCGAAGCCACAAAGGGGATGTGTGGCATCATGGATCTTGTCTTCGGGCTCTTGCATCTGTCTGAAGGCCTTAGCAAATATGATATCAGCTGCAATGCATGTATCAACCAAAACATTATGGACCAGAAATCCTTTGATCACACAAGAGATAACCATAGCATCGTTGTGTGGGTAATCCTTGAGCTGAAGATCCTCTTGAGAGAAGGTAATTGGAATGTGAGACCATCTTGACTTGATGAAGGGTCCTTGTACCCCTACATGTTGTACTCTTCTCTGTGCCTCCTTCTTCTGTTTCTTGTTAGCCGGCTCTGAGCATGAACCGCCTGTTATCGGGAGAATCAGCTTTGGAGCCGAAGCGGTTCCAGCTTGGTTCTTGAACGAAGCCATTGTCTCAGGAAAGTGGAAGTGAGTTCACCGGAGGTGGGCGCCAATGTTGGGGACTTGTTCTCAAATGCTATGAATTAAGAACAAGGCAACATAAAATGTTAAATATTAATGCCCTTCGTCCGCTGAAACATTATCTCCCCAAGGATTTAATGAACTTCGGACGAAGACCACGAGCAGGATATTACGAAGGTTTCACCTTCGTAATTAAACTTACAAAATAATACAAAGTAATATAAAATATGAAACATTAAAGATAAATATATCAGAAATAAATGACATCATTCGCATATCTTATTATATGAATCTAAGATGTTAGAACATGATGTTTAGGTACATTTATACCTTTGCCTTGACAAATAATAATTCCCGAGTGATGCGTTTGCAATTACAGGAATGCGTGAACAGTAAAGGAATAGTGTTCATTATTTATAGGCACAGGACACAGCCTGTGAGGAATTACAATCATGCCCCTCATAAAAGTTTACAACAATGACTCAGACCCTTATGGACTAAAAGGTCATTCTATCTTTAAGTCGGTTCGACCCTTCATCTTCGGATATGTTGTAATACCGAAGCTTCATGAATGGTACCTTCGGCATCACGTACGAGCAGCTTCAGCCGAAGCTGTTTCTTTCTGCAGGACCTTCGGCGACGAAGCATGGTCCCAACAGGTACAATACTATTGACTGTACGAGCTTCGGACTCCTCCCTGAAGTCACGTTGTTGTTGGGAGTGCTGGCGCCCTTCTGGCTGCTAGCTTCGGGAATATGTAGGCTGCAGTGGCGGTGGCGGTGGGAGCTGAGGCCAGGAAGCCTGTGAATGGCTTGCCGAAGCAACAGAAACTGCAGGTTGGTTGCCCACATATTCCGGTATGTAGGGAGAGTGGCACGAAGCAGTATGTAGGACTTGCTTCGGCTGATTGTGCCAAGCTTCTGCTTCAGCAATCTTCTTTTGCTTCAGAATAGTGATCTGGCAGGTTCTTGTAGTGTGGCCTTTGTCCTCACCACAGAATAAGCAATAAATTTTCCTGGGCTGATCCCCATATCTTCCTCCGAAGCCCCTGCCGCCTCTGCCCCTTGGAGCTGGCGGCCTAAAGGAGCTTTGCTAATGTCCCGAAGATTGTGAGGTGTGCTATGGTCTCTGAAGCTGGCTTCCTTTGTCATCATTCTGACTAGAGCTGTGGATTGATCTGACATGCCTAGGGTAGATTCTCCCTCCGAAGCCCCTAGTCATTTCAGAAAATCTGTAAGCTTCCTCCCTTCTTTGTTGGAAGTCATTATCAGCCCAGATGTATTCATCCATTTTCTAAAGCAGCTTCTCCAGAGTTTGAGGAGGTTTCCTGGCAAAGTACTGGGCCGTAGGTCCTGGCCGAAGACCCTTGATCATGGCCTCAATAAAAATTTCATTGGGCACTATGGGCGCTTGTGCTCTCAGTCACAAGAACCTTCGGACATACGCCTGAAGGTATTCCTCATGGCCTTGTGTGCACTGGAACAAGGCCTGAGCTGTGACTGGCTTCGCCTAAAAGCCCTGAAAACTGGCAACCGGCATGTCCTTGAGCTTCTGCCATGACATGATTGTCCCTGGCCGAAGAGAAGAATACCATGTCTGGGCCACATTTCGGACTGCCATGACGAAGGACTTTGCCATGACAGCTGCATTGCCTCCATATGAGGATATTGTTGCCTCATAGCTCATCAAGAATTGCTTCGAGTCCGAGTGGCCATCGTACATACGTAGCTAGGGTGGCTTGTAGGATTGTGGCCATGGAATGGCCTGCAATTCTGATGCTAGGGGAGAAGCATAATCAAAAGTAAAGGTACCATGATTAAAATCATCGTAGCATTCGTCTTCGTTGAATGAGCCCTCTTGACGAATCTCCTTGTGTTGAGGCCTTCGGTCATGATCATCTTGAGTAAGATGACGCACTTCCTCAGTAGCTTCATTGATCTTCCTCTGAAGGTCAGCCAGCCAAGCCATCTTATCCTTTTTCCTTTGCACCTGCTGGTGGATGATCTCCATGTTCCTGATCTCCTTGTCCAACTCCTCCTCCTGAAGTGTTGGACTGGTGGCCTTTCTCTTTTGGCTTCTGGCCTCTCGGAGAGAGAGGGTCTCCTGGTTTGTGTCCAGTGGCTGTAGTGCAGCCCCTGGCGCTGTTATCTTCTTCGGTAGCATGACGAAGGTTGATGCTTTACCGAAAACTGTGGAAGTGAGTACACCGGAGGTGGGCGCCAATGTTGGGGACTTGTTCTCAAATGCTATGAATCAAGAACAAGGCAACACAGAAAGAAGTTAATGGTAAATGCCCTTCGTCCTTCGAAGCATTATTTCCTTAGGATATAACGATCTTCGGACGAAGGTCATGAATGACATACCTTCATCATCACAGTTTACATCGATGAAAGAAGAAGCATGTGAAACATGAGAAATAACATGAATAATCATATAACATTTTTTTATGTCCTTATTATATAATCATGGATGAATAAGAACAATATTGAATTACATTTGTACCTTCGGCTTGACAGAAGGCAAAACTACAAGCGTGACGCACGAGCGAGTACAAGTCAGCGTGAATAGTACGGGGGTACTGTTCATCTATTTATAGGCACAGGGCGCAGCCTTTGTGAAATTACATTCATGCCCTTCATGTTCACTATTGACTTAAGAACAATATGTCGAGGACTAGATAGCCATTTCCTTCTTAAGTCGGTTCCTTTTTCTGCTACTGGGTTGAAGCTCCCTTGCGTGCAGCTTTGGTGCTGGTTCAACCTTCGTTCTGACCCTGCTTTCCATATTGTGTACAGCTTCATCCCGAGTCCGAAGGTTACTGTACATATATTATGCTTGGGAAACATTGTTAATCATGTTTTTGAGGACCTTCAGAAGACAAATGCCCCCAACATCTATTATAACTACATATTCATAGCATCACATGTGCATTCATGTATATATATGGTTATGTATAGAAAACGAAGAAGAAGTGAGTGTCGAAGAAGAAGAGACTGCACCACCAACTGAGACTCCACCTGTCGGGAATAGTTTTTATTTTGATATCTGTGGAACAGATCCCGAATCCCCTACAACACCAGGCAAGCCCCGGTGCATTTACCTTTTCCTTGTGATTTTAAACTCTTTATCACTTGAATGATGCATTAGGTGATAGGAGTTGGGTGCTAAACCAATTGCTGCATTTCCTTCCTTGGAACTATTTACCCTTCCTTGATTACCTGTTTCGTTAAAAAGTTTTCTGATGCTTAGTCTTGCTTTAGAAAACAAAAATGTTTTGGTTTTAAAAAAAAGATGATGCTTCAGATGGAATGGGATGTTTTCAAAAATAAAACTGGATGGTGGATCCATCATGGCTGTGATGGGTTCAACATCTGAAAATATGTACCTCTGCCAGGTACCGAACTTTGGGATTTTAAATGATAAAGCTGTGACCGGGCGGGTGACTTGCACGAGAAGAGAATCTCGGTGTAGTGTCTCCATCTGAGTCGATTTAGGACCGTGTCGATGTAGGCCTGATAATCGAGGACCTTTTAACTAGCCACATGCCTCGTCATGGGTAAGCTTTGCCTCGAGCAGACCAATACTAGAAAGGCCAACACGCAATGGGAGTGGAGAGATGGTGAGAGTAGTGTGTACCCTCCGTGGCAAGAGGCTGGATGGTGGTGTATCTGTGCTCTCGGTTGGCGTGAACCCGGTCTGGTCTTGAGAAACCTGGTGGTGAGTTGACATATGTAAGGGTTAAGTGCTACATATGTTGTGTGGTTGGAGATCCCCAGCTGGGTATTAATCGATTCGGATCGCTGTTACTTCTCGGTCATGAAGACTTGGTCACTAACTTACACGTAGAAATCCAGTAAACTAAAGGGATGAAGAAAAGATGACTAGTGTAGGCCAAGTGCTTGAACTAGGGTAGAAAGAACTCTAGATTCTGGTAATGACTAAACCTGATAATAAAACTAGATTTTTAAGGATCCACTATTAGTAAGCATTTCTGCAAACAGAATCTTTGATTCTTGAATAGCCTTACCTTGACTCCCTCAAGCCAGCATATCCTTGAGAGTCATTTTTCTTTATCAGGTAAGACTTGCGAAAGTACACTCCGTACTCAGGGTTTTCTAACCCATATTGTTGTAGGTGTGGAGACAGCAGAGTTTTGCTATTTCTGTTCAAAGGTGGTACCCAAGGAAGAGCCCCAACAGTGAAGTTCGTCACTGGAGGATGTTGGCCTCCCACTTTGAAAACAATAAACCTGTGTGCGGGAGGGTGTTTTGCCTCCCTGGTCTGTAATAATAGTTTATGCACTCATAATACCCTGGTTTTGTAATAATAATACTCTCTCTCTATATATTGATGAATGTAAATTAAGTTATTGTAATTTGTTTCCGCTTATTCTTTCCTCCGATGTGACGTAATATCTGCGTGACGGGTGAAGCACTCTTGGGAGATATGATGAGGATACAGTTATCGAACTTGTCAAGTGATTATGTGCATCTACAGGGTTGTCCAAGGTTCTTAGGACAAGGACAACTGTAGGTGGGCCTAATACCTTGGGAGGTTTTGTCACATTACCGATTTAAGTTCCAGAAAAGATTCAAGGAACCATGCAATGAATTGTTGGAATTAATAGAAACTATGTGTAATGAAATTCTTGGAAATTATATGAAGGAAGAGGATCAGTTGATGACTGCTACCTTCGGCACCCGCCCAAAGCGAAGGTTGAATCGTGTGATGGACTCTCTAAACTTTGAGTATCTTGATTACGAGAGGCTTGAATAGACAGGCTATCCGGTCAGTTAAGGAGGACCAGAAAGCTTTGAAGAAGTAGAAAACTCTATCGGAGCTGAAGGAATCGGCTCCCAAGAAACGGAAACTCATCAAGATACCTTCTGTGGAAACAAAGGTACAAGATGTGCCGAAGTAGATTATGAGCCCTTCTTCATCTTCTGCTGCTAGGGTTTCGGAAATTTTGAAGTTAATGACTGAATCTTTACCATTTGCATTGCTAAGTCCTCTGAGGTTGGATCTGACTAGCCTCTTGCAGCCAAAGGAAATCGCTTCGGCTACCGAGGGGAAAAACGGGGGGCCAAAGAAGCGGCATATGATGAATGTAATGGAAGCTATTGAACAGACCCTGTCCCTACCTTTGGCGGATAAAGCTACTATACCCGTAAATGCTGAAGATATCGCCGTTGCCGAAGCCGAGTATCTTGCAACCAAACTGTCAGAAATCGACAGACTTATTTCGGATGTGGTTGATGAGAAAGATGTAGTCGCAGTGCCTTTTGATAAGGTGAAGAGAATTGAAGAGACCTCTTTGGAAGATATGAATTTCGACCTTCGACACCTGGGCGACCAACAAATTTCCGAAGAGGACTAAGTAGAATTGAAGGAATTTGCCATATCCTGTAGCTACCAACCTGGATCAGTGCTCTTCGGTGGGGTTGATGAAGAGATTTTGGGATGCATTCGCGACCGTGCCAAGGCTAAGACTATAAGCACTTTATCTAAGAGCATTAGATTCATGAAGCTAGAAAATGATATTAGTTGCTATAGACGATGGCACATCATTGGGAGCTTGTTTTACTCAAACTTCAAAGTAAGACTCCTTTACAAGTTATCAATGGTATCTTCATGTTGATTTAAGTATTCTAACTTTAGTTCATTTTTCAGAGTTCATTGCTAAGCAAAGCCTTGAAGATACAGTAAGATGGCGAAGATAGGAAAAATGAAATTGTTGTCGAAGGCTTTGAAGATAAGATCAGAAAAATTGAAGATTCTTTGAAAGAAAAAGATAGCTTGCTGCGTTCAACTGAAGGCTCACTTGCCGAAGCTCGGGATTAGAATGAAAAATTAGGCAAAGAGCTAAAGGAAACTCAAACACTTTTGGAAGAGAACTCAAGCCGGTTCAGCCGTGAAACCGAAGCTTTCAATATGACAATCAAGGTCGAAGCTGAGAAGAACCTGAAACTGAGTGAAATGCTTAAAGCTCTTAAGATTAAATGCTTCAGCTTTGCGACCCAATGTACTGCTCAGCTAAAAAGTATCTTCAATTCAGTCGGAGCCGTGTCCAAAGAAGACAATCTTTCTGCCGAGGATATCCCCGGAGCACTTGAATGTATTGAAAAGAAGTTGACGTCCTCAATGAAGTCATAACTGGCCACGGTGATTTCTGTGCGCTAGTAGCTTCTCGTGGTACGGCTGCTACTTTCATAAAAGTCAGATGCAATCATGTAAGAGCCATCAACAGGCCAAACTTCAGCCTGTCGCCATCTTACCTTATTGACATTCCAACCGAAGCCCGAAGCATATGCAATAGATTTATTACCTAAATCTAGGCAAAGGGCGTCCGAGAACTGGCTGGAGACGAAGCTCGAAATCTGCTCAACAAGGTATAAAAAATCTCTTTACCTTTACGCTTTTATTTTATATTGTCTTACCATGTTCCTCAATACCCTTGCCTTTGTCATTATTCAGGATGACGATGCCAAAAGCTAGTGGGTCGAAGCTAGATCTGAAGTACTAAAGGAAACTTTGGAAACTCCCTTTGCTAGTAGCTGTAAAAACACTTTTGGAAGCTCTTTGTGAAAAGAAGTGTATTATTTGACGAAGAATTGTAATTAACTATGAACATATAGTTGTAAATATTTGTAAATGCTTTGTACTGCTATTTTACCTTTCATTCGTGTGTTATCTGCTTTGCTGTGGATGAAACCAATGCTCATAGCTTTTTGAGACGAAGGCGAAAAACACCTTCCCTTCTTTTCGTTCACATCGAAACACCTTTTAAACACCTTTTGAGCAGAATCAAACATCGGCTCCCTCATATACAATGAAACTTTATTTGAGATGAAGCATCTTCATATATACAAGGTGTAACACCCCTGGTGTTACTGGCACTAAAACTTGAGCATAACATCATGTGCATTCACATTTCATGTTGCTTGTCACACCAAGAATGCATTCACTAGGTAAAATTTTCAAACAAGTGGTGATGATGTGACTTGATGTGTGATCAACCCTAGGGTAGGGTATTTAACCCTGAATTAGGGCTTATGGATAAAAGAGAAACCAAAATGAGTAAAAATCTCAAAAGTCATTAGCAATGTTTACAAGATATCAAAGCTGATGGACTTTAGTGGCACAAAAACCCTAAAGTACTCAAAACCTTAAAAGAAACCCTAGAAAACCCTAATTAGAACCCTAGGGGGGTAAATGTAAATTCTAGGCACTTTTGGGCCGAAGTGCAAATAGCAAAGTGATAAAACATCACAAACCAAGTAACTTTTACATTGGAGGATTTTCAAGTAGTATGGAGGAATTTGGACTTATTTGCAAAAGTACCCCATGAACACTATATGGTTAAGTCTGAATTTCAGTTGAATAGGGTCAACTTTAGAGCTCTGTATCTCTATGTTCATGAGTATTTTGCCCTAGGTCAATATAGCAAACTTGTAGAACTATGTTATGGGTACAAGTTTGATCTAGTGACTAAGCATTAGTGTTGCACAAAAATTGGAGTAAAGTGGACAGAAAGATTTGCTGTCAGTCGAGTCAGAAGACTGGAACGTGACCGACAATGAACCTTAATAAACTTTGAAGCCGATTTAAGTGTGATTGAGTGTGCAAATAACCTGGGTCACGGTGGCAAAGTTGAAGCTCTAACATTAGTGAACAACTTTGTTATACCAAGTTTGATCTGGCACTGAACGATTTTTGGAGCAAATCACTCTCAAACTTACTCTGTCAGGTGCCCTAAAGGGAGTTTGCGATGGTACAGTAACTAAACAAGATTGCAGATACAACTTATCTCGCCGCTGGTGACCCTCCCACTCGAATTCGCACCAGCGCTACGACTCGCGCCCAGTAACGCGCGGATGATGACCTCTGGTGAAAAGATCTCGCCGTGGATGAACTTGGAGCACTGTGGCTGCTCTGTCTCCCATCCACTTGCCGGCGACGTGGCCATGCGGTGTCGCCGGGGTGTACACCATTCACTACGATTGCGCCATGCCATGACCCTTTCACCACATCGTTACCAGCTGTAATAGCTCACCAGTGACCATCGTAGCTCCTTAGCCTGTGACTGCCACTGTAGTTCACGTCAAAGACTTTCTCCTTTCTCCGGCCGCTAGCACACTTTCTTCAAATTGGATGCCACCGCCGATGGAGTCCATAAATTGCTGCCCCAGTGAGCTCCGCTAGGTTATTGCGCATCCAAAGCACCAGCTCTTGCCTCCGATCGTCCACCAGAGCCGCCCAGTTCCCCATTTCCCCCAAATCAGTCAGAACCCCGCCGTGAGAGTCTCTCACTGTGGCCAGCACTCCTCAGTTGGTTCATGCCTCTCTGTTGGATGTTCTAGCATCACTAGGGTCTCCTGTTGCTTGTAGGCTCGATTGATTGAACTAGACCACACTGGATTGCCCTGAACACTATAGTTTCTTCTCGGTTTTCGCTGTCATCGTGAGCAAGCGTGCTCCGGTCCGGATTAGTGCAATTAGATGGGGGATTAGTGTCACCATGGGTGGATTTAGGTGTCACCTAGGTTAGAGCGCAGGTCATTGAGTATCTTGGCCGGTACAGGCTCGCCGGAGGTATGCTCGTCGCCGTCCACCATCATGGACCTGGCGCTACGAAGAAATAGAAATGCAGGGGCCTCTAGGGCCTCTGAGTAAGGGCCCGTTTGGCAAAGCTCCAGCTCCTGCTTCTTTAGCTCTAGATCCTGATCCTCGTGAGGAGCTGATCCTCTTGATTCTCCTAGAAAATCAGAATCATTTTTAAAACCATTTGACAAGTAAACTGATTCTTGTCTTCTGAGAGTTGGTGGTCTGTGGCGATTGTCTGTTTTACTCTTTGCAGTTCAACTTTATTACAAACCAATAATTAGGATGCATATACGGGAAAAAATATGAAACAATAACATATAAAATATTTCCATCATAGTAGTGCATAAAATGGTCTCAAATGTTTAATCCATAAATTGGCTCGTTATGTTTTTTGTCCAATGGCAATTGCGGGTAATTTCGATCAAACTTTAAGGGGAGGTCCATATTTGGTTGGTTGAGGAGCTGTTTTAAGGGAGGGTGGAGCAGGTTTTTTAGATCCCACCTTTCTTCACAAAAACGACTCCGGATCTTTCGGCTCCACACGAGAATCAGTTTTAAAAAATACCCGTTTGGCACGGGTATTCCAGATCCTCGCTTAGAATCAGGAGCTGGAGCTGTGCCAAACGGGCCCTAAATGTCAGAGACAGGTGAATAGTGTGCAAAGTTTTTTACCGGTTATTTGAATGCCCGAGGTCCTCTATGCAAAAACGACACCGCGGGCGCGCGCGAGCGCGTTTTGCCTGGTAGTGGGCCGGTTCGGGCTGGTTTCAGCACACCTCTTTTCACCATTTTTCCTTTTCTTTTTCTGCCAGGCTTAGGGAATTTGTAGAAAATTCTAGAAAAATGATAAAAATATGAGACCAATTTTACTAGACTCCTAAATCCTTCTATTATTTAATAAAAATAGTTCCAAGATTTTGAACCCCAACCATGAATTATTTAGTAATTAAAAAGGCCAAAACCTAGACTTTTGGAATTTTAGAAATTATTTGATAACTCCAAAAATCACAAAAACTTTTTAGGTAATCCTAATATGATAGTTAGAACCCTTGGGTGAAGTTTGACATGTTTTGGACATTATTTGATCCCAAAACCCCAAACCCTAGTTCTTAGAATAAAACTGCCTAACCCTACTAGGGTGTTAGCCTAGAAAACCCTAATTACCCTAGTGTACTGTGAAGGAAAGTAGTATTCAAGATACAACTTGATGTGTCACTAATAAAATTGCATATTCATAGCATCACATGAGCATTCATGTTTATATATGGTTATGTATAGAAAACGAAGACGTATGTGTCGAAGAGGAAGAGACTGCACCACCAACTAAGACTCCACCTGCCAGGAATTGTTTTTATTTTGATATTTGTGGAACAGATCCCGACTCCCCTACAACATAAGGCAAGCCCCGGTGCATTTACCTTTCCTTGTGATTTAAAACTCTTTTTCACTTGAATTATGCATTAGGTGCTAGGAGTTGAATGCTACACAATTGTTGCATTTCCTTCCTTGAAGTCGACTACCATTCCTTGATTACCTATTTTATTAAAAGGTTTTCTGATGATTAGTATTGCTTTAGAAAACAAAAAAATTTTGGTTTTAACAAAAGATGATGCTTAAGATGGAATGGGATATTTTCAAAAATAAAACTTGATGATGGATCCATCATGGCCGTGATGGGTTCAACATCGGACAAGATGTACCTCTGCCAGGTACCAAACTTTGGGATTTTAAATGATAAAGCTGAGACCGGGCGGGTGACTTGCACGAGAAGAGAGTCTCGGTGTAGTGTCTCCATCTGAGTCGATTAAGGACCGTGTCGATGTAGGACCTGATGATCGAGGACCTTTTAACTTGTCACATGCCTCATCATGGGTAAGCTTTGCCTCAGGCAGACCAATACCAGAAAGGCCAACACGCAATGGGAGTGGAGAGATGGCGAGAGTAGCGTGTACCCTCCGTGGTAAGAGGCTGGACGGTGGTGCATCTGTGCTCTCGGTTTGGCGTGAACCCGGTCTGGTCTTGAGAAACCTGGTGGCGAGTTAACATATGCAAGGGTTAAGTGCTACATATGTCATGTGATTGGAGATCCCCAGTTGGGTATTAATCGATTTGGATCGCCGTTACTTCTCGGACATGAAGACTTGGTCACTGACTTACATGTAGCAATCCTGTAAAGAAAAAGGGTGATAAAAGACAGCTAGTGCAGGCCAAGTGGTTGAACTAGGGTAGAAACAACTCTAGATTCAAGTAATGACTTAACTTGACAATAAAACTGATTTTTAAGGATCCACTATTAGTAAGCATTATTGCAAACAGAGTCTTTGATTCTTGATCAAGCCTTACCTTGACTCCCTCAAGCCACCATATCCTTGAGAGTCTTTTCTTTTGTCGCATAAGACTTACGAAAGTACACTCCTTACTCAGGGTTTTCGAACCCATGTTGTTGTAGGTGAGGAAACAGTAGACTTTTGCTGTTTCTGTTCAAGGGTGGTACCCAAGGAAGAGCCCCACTAGTGAAGTCTGTCACGGGAGGATGTTGGCCTCCCACTTTAAAGATAATATACTTTTGTGTGGGAGGGTGTTTTGCCTCCCGGGTCTATAATAACAATACATTATGCACTCATAGTACCCTGGTATTGTAATAATAATAATACTCTCTCTATATTGGATAAATGTAAATTAAGTTATTGTAATTTGCTTCTCCTTATTCTTTCCTCCGATGTGATGTAATATCTGCGGGACGGGTGAAGCGCTCTTGGGCGGAATGATGAAGATACAGTACCAAACTTGTCAAGTGGTTATGTGTATCTACAGGATTGTCCAAGGTCCTTAGGACAAGGACAACTGTAGGTGGGCCTAATACCTTGGGAGGTTCCGTCACAGCTTGTATCGGAGCGAAATCCATCTCTTCAGATAGTACGTAGCACCTCAAAAGAATTTTCAAATACTCAGCTAGAAATATTCTTTCATTCTTACCTTACCACTTTCGGTAGCCCCTTATCTTATAGAATTGGGTAACAAAGTGCAATAAATAAGAAGTTGGGGATCAACGAAGGTTGATTCCATATTTATTAGGTTATGCATGCATCATATTTAAAAATATACTAATAAATTTTCCCCTCTTATGGAGACATGGCACGTACAACGAAAACTGCACGCAAATCTACTGGACCTTTTGGTGTGCCTCGCCATCAGCTAGCCCCCAGACATGAAGGGAGTAGTAGTGGCAGCAATGACCCAATTGGAGACCTGGAACCAAGGTGGAACAACTTCGAGCAGAGCTACATCACCGGAATAGGGCATGGGCGCAGGACAGCCAGCGTATAGCTGAATTATCAGCTGACGTCAGCTGCTTGCAATATGAGATTTCAGAACGGGATTCGTCCATTGATTAGGTCGTCAACTCGCGTTCGATCGCTTGGGACCGCGAAGCAAAAGCTCGAGCTCATTTGGCAGAGCTTAGTGCGGGCCTCGACAGCCTGCAAGTGTAATGTAATACTTTACATGAAGAAGTACATGTACTGTATGCTCGACTATATACCACCAAGAAAGGACCTTCCCATTTAAGCTGAAGTTTTCCCACTGTATCTAGGTTGGCCACTCTCCAAAGTACCAAGTGTCCTGGCTTGATATTCTTTAATCTTACCTTCCGATCTCGCTATTTGACAGTTTCGGCTTGATACTTATTGATGTCATCTATTGCCTGAAGTATGGTCCCTTCTACGGTATCTTTTGTTATTTTACAATCCTCTTCGTCTTCTGGCAAAGCTGAGGTCCTTATTGAACCTGTTCTTGCTTCTTCAGGTGTTATTGCTTCATCATCGAATAAAAGCTTGAATGGGGTAAATCCTTTTAACCTTGAGACAATAGTGTTGTGGTTCCATACCACTTCTATTAATTCATCTGGCCACTTTCCTTTTGGCTGATTGAAGATTGACTTCATTATTCCTGTTAATATGATTATGTTAGCTCATTCTATGAGTCCATTTGATTATGTATGCCTCACATATGCAAAATGTATTTTTGTACCAATTTGGTCACAAAAAGTTTTGAATGTTTCATCATCAAATTGAGTTTTGTTATCAACTGTAATGGACTTCGGGCACACCGAACCGGCAAACAATATTCTGCCAGAAAAACTTCTAGACCGTGGCCAAAGTTATTGTACCTAGAGGTTTAGCTTCAATCCATTTTGAAAAATACTCCACCGCTACAACAAAATATTTTAAATTTCCTTATGCTGGTGGAAGTGGGCCTAATAAATCTAGGCCCCACCTTTGCAATGGCCAAATGGGTTGGATTAGCTGAGTTAAAGACAAAGGTTGTTTTTGGTCTCAGGCACACTTCTGGCAGTCTTCACATTTTGAACTAAATCCGCTGCATCCGAAGCTGCCTTCGGCCAATAAAATCCTTGTCTAAAAACTTTTCCAAGCAAAGGCCTGGACCCAATATGAACTCCACATACCCCTGCATGTATTTCTTTCATTAGCTCCTGGCCTTCGGCTCTGGACAAACACTTCAACAATGGAGAGCAAACTCCTTGTTTATACAATTCTCCTTCTATGATCATGTGAGGCCTTGTCTTGGCTTGCATTCTTTTTATATAAACTTCGTCGTCCGAAGGATAATTGCCTTGCAAGAAAGATACAATCTCAGTCCTCCAATCTTCATTGTGCACTGGTGAGATTGTAAGCATCACTCGTTCCATGAGCTCGACTGAAAGTGCTTTTATTATTTTAAAGAATACTTCCGAAGGTAGTGGAGCCCCCATGCCGCTGATTTATCTAATAAACCTACATGCTCATTTTCTCTTCTTGGGATATTCTTTACTGAGAAGCCTTCGAAAGAGGCTTCCATTCTTCAAACTGTATCCAGATATTTCTCAAGCTTCGGATCTCTTGCTTTGCTGCTTTTGTCGATATGGCCTGTGATAACCTGTGAATCAGACTTGAGGACTGCCCTTTATTCCCATTGCCTTGAGCTTTCGAAGCCCCAAGAGAAGGGCTTCGTATTCTGCAATGTTATTTGTGCAGTTGAACTCCAGCCTGGCTGAGTAACAGGTTTTGATCTTAGATGGTGAAATTATGATAGCAGCTGCACCTGCGTCAAAGGTTCCCCATGACCCATCATAGAACACTGTCCAAGCTTCGTTATTTTTGTTCTTTCTTCTTCCTGAGCCCCTGGCGTCCAATTAGCAATGAAGTCTGCTAACGCTTGAGATTGGATTGAAGACATGTGAAGATAATCAATAGTGAATTCATTCAGCTTTGCAGCCCACTTTCCAACTCTTCCTGCGGTTTCTCTATTCCTTATTTTGTCCTTGAGAGGCTGAGAAGAATGTTGTCACACCCGGTTCTGGGGGCAAAACCGAATGCATAGCATATGTGGGCCAGGATCCATTTTCCACACATATGTTGACGTCACAAGTGTAATATATCAAAAGACAATGCAATAAACATGTTCGGATGAGATTGCAATTGAGAATGAGCAATTAAGGCAAGAGGTGGCTCGCCTAGGCAAGGCTTTGTATGACAAGAAAGGCAAAGCCAACCAAATCCAACCTCCTCATGATAACACCACTGCGGAGTGAACAAGCCTATGGAGAGAGAAACTGTGATTTGTAGGCTATGCCACAAGGAAGGCCACAAGTCTTACCAATGCAAGGCGAAGACCGGGGATAAGCAAAAGCAAAATCTCAATGTCACACTCGGGTTTTAGGGGGCCAAAACCCCGATGCGAAATAATCACATGTGTGGTAGGATCAAGTCTCACACATATGATGACTCATGGTACAGAAACAAATGTCAAATCTCTAATATATATAATGGAGTTCTGTACAAAATAGTTAAATAATTACATCATACGAAGACAATGATCCAGCAACCCTAGTTGACTGGGAGTCGACGACCTAGATCTCTCACGAACTCATCGCGACATCCTTCATGCACCTCATCTTGTGGTACCTGTTCTTGACCTGGGGGAATTTTAGTATAGCAAGGGTGAGCTCACATATGTTCATCACTCAACAAGTTGTGGGGAATAATGTGCATGCACTCACCAAAGGTGGTAGCTCATGTGAAGTGTAAGGCTTACCAAAGGAGATGGTTAAAACTGAGAATTGCTTTTAGAGTTGGTAAAAAATTTATTAGCAGTCACTATGTATAAGTAGATACCAAACCAAATAAGTAAGAGATCAAAATTAATAATAACACCCACGATGCAAAGCATATGAAAGATTAAGTTTAGTTCCATAATTTATTCATGTACGGGTCCGAGCTGGTCATGACCGTGAGCACGGGTGATATACCAGTTTTACAATCTTCAGAGGTTGGGCATCTTTATGCACAAGTCATGTTACCCATTTGCCAAGGGATCGCGACATCCCATTCATCTCTGCTGAGGAGACGAGGCAGGTACCACAACGAGGCCTTTACAAGGTTCCACTAGCTTTAGAAAACCCGCTATAGTTTCTGGGAAGGGCAATATACGAACCCCCGTCTAAAAAGCCATCACAACATGATCGACCCGAGAACCTCCCTATACATAGCTCCTCTACCGTCCTTGCCCTGTTCAGAGAAGGTAGTCCTCCACTAGCTTTGCTAATTAGTCAGCCAAGGGCGTCCCATACCACCCTTCTGGTAGCACTGTTTTCCCGGGTGGTCGCTCCATGTTCCAATTAGCATAATGATCTTGTAATATAACATTAATTAAAACAAGGGCGTAATATAAACAATATAACTAGAACATGATCGTAATATAACATTAATTTCCCAAAACCAGGTAGAGCAATAGCAAAACTACCCAATAGAGCTTTTGTTTGCAAGATAGGGGATAAACAATGCTAGGGAAATCTATTGGGTCCCATCAAATTAACCTAAGCATGTCACAGTGATTAATAGAAACATTATTAGGTAAAGAAGAGTGATCAAGGGCACAACTTGCCTTAGACTCGAGATTCCCAGGTACCAACTTGGTCTTTAGATTCTCGTTACCTCGTTGCTACTCGTAGCAATACAAACAAACATGATATAGGCAAAATTAACATTACACCAAACATAAGAACAAACTGCATAATAATGTTCTACGCATCGCGACAAGATCCTAGGTTCGAGAACCACTAAAATTGGAGTTATGGTTAAAGAGTTATGATTTTCCGAAGATTTAGGTGTTAGATATAAAACCAACTAAGTGTATAATTTTAACCTATGTTTTAGATCAAAATAAGTTACTAGATGATAAACAACATTATTATGAATTTAATGCAAGTGGAATGGATCAAAAAGGAGTCAAAATGAATTACTTATGAATTAAACAACTTTCTAGAATTATTTTGATACTAATAATTATTTTCTGATTAAATTATGAATATTCCTAATAACTTCGGACCGCAGACATAATTACCCGAGGGCACAGGGTCGAACTTATAAATTTCAGGACCCGATTGTATTTTTTGTTGAACTGAAGTGGACTGCGGGTTCATAACGAGAACGGTTAGGGACTCTTTAGCAAAAAAGGCATGACCGAAGTGGTAAGAGTCCATCTCGGCCGTCCGATCTAAATCGATGGGCTCTTTAGCAAAAGAGGCATGACCACGGGCCTGTCAACGACATGGCTCAAATCGAGCCAACGACGGATCTCACTACTCCTCCGTCCCATCGGCGATGATGGTTCGTGGCACCGCTAGGGTTGGCCTTATATACCCCTAGCTAGGCACATGATGGAACAACATTCTGTTGAGGAATCTCCGGAGTCCGCGCGACACGGAGTTGCGTCTGTTTCGAACCTGGCTCGAGATGGAAGGAGGATATGACATATAGACCCCACAAGTCAGCGCCTCGAGTCGACCAGAGCGCAAGGGATTGAGTGACTGGCATACTGACTCCATAAGGCAGTGAGAGCTCCCGCGCGCGTGGGCAGTCAGATGAGAGACGGGGAGTGGGTTGCACGATTTGTAACTGGGCTGGCGTGACAAGGATTGGGATGGGCCAAGCTGGGGTTTCGGCCCACGACGCATGTTGGTCTTCTTTTCTCTCCTTTTTTATTCCTGTTTTGTTTTTTTCACTCAAATTCATAATTTGAATTCAAATTTGTTTATGGGTTTCACACAGGGATCAAGTGCTCAAATAAAAGTACTAGCCTAAAATGATATATTTATTCATATATATATATATTTCTTTAGTTTATATTGTTTCCTTTTTCTCCTTTTCTATTTTTTTAATCTTCAAATTCAAATTTCGAATCCCAACTTATATTTGAGTGGAGATCTAGAATCTAGCTAAATACACAATCAAAGAAATACTCAGCACGATGCATATTCCTCTTTTTATGTCAATACTTTTATATGCACATTTCATACACACTAAAATAAAGAATAGGTATTTTAAGAAATATAATCTCTAGTTTATAAAATTCTTTAGAGAATATATATATATTAACAAAGGAATAGCTAAAATCATATAGGGGTACTTTTATTAAATCTTTATTAGAAATTATTTTTGTTCTAGGAGATGTTAGTTTCAAGAATAAGATAAGTATCGTTAAATGATATTTTAATTCAAAAATCTTTGGAGAACTTTTCTTAGTTTTCAAAATAGGATTTTGCGTGCTACACTCAGGCAAAAGCCAACAAGCAAAATCTCCAACACATACATCAACAAGGTGGACAAAATGGCTACTACACCATTTCTTATCAAGAAGAAAAAGAATGGAAATGTGGTAGGAATCAAGGCCAACAAGCAAGCCAACAAAGGAAAAGGGGCCAAATGCATCTTGGTGCCAAAGGAGATTATCTCAACCATGAAAAGCACCAAGAAGATTTGGATCCCAAGAGGGAAGTGAGAAGTCCGAAGGACATCGAGGAATTTGGAGACTTGGCAAAATTGGGATGTATATCAGGGATGCATCATAATGGATCAAGTCTATTGCCAAGTGGGTTAGTGAATACTTTGGACCCAAATTCCCCACCCATGACTAAGGTAACTAGATTTATTGCATTTCTTTGTTTTTAAATATGTGTATCTGTTTTCTTATTTCTAGTTTTTACCTTACATGCCTAGTTTTACATGTGCTATTTACTTTTGATTAGACTTGCATGCATACTAGGTCAAATCATATGGTAGGAATACTCGTTTTCAATTCATATTCTTGAGCAAACCTACATGGTTTAAAATGTTTAGTTAAGCACGGCACATAGCTTATTTAAAATTGCTAAGTAAATAAATGACACTGATGCTTCAAAGTTTATATCCTACTAGTGGTATTCTCCAAATGGTGTCATTTTGACTTATATGTGCCAATGCTTGGATTATAGATAATTTGCCCCTCTTGATATCAAAATCAAAGTGCATGTCTCCTACAAGTATTCAAAACTTGTATGCACACTTTTAGGGGGAGGTTACTCCATAATCTAAGTATTTCAGACCAATACTTGTTTTCAAGTCTATTATGTGTAGTACTCTCATTGAAGGAAAACGGAGTCCCCAGAGAAAGACAATAAACTTCCACTACAAAGCTACAAAATCTTCATTTGGTTCCACAGGTGGTTTCACTTAACAAGTGGTTCCATTCAACAATTGGTATCATTTACATGTCTTCTCCAGGCTTTGATTAGACTATATTTCATATCTTTTATTTCCCATGTTGCTATAAATGCATATGTTGTCAAAATATATCTTTTACCTATGCATAAGGGGAGTTAGTCTAATCAAACTATATCTTGCACCTCTCTTTGTCATGTTCTTTTCTTAAGTAGAGGATCTCCGCCAGGGGGAGTATTTATTCGTCTATGACAAAGGAGACAATATTCTTGCAAAAGGGAGAATACTCTTTTAAAGGGAGTATTCTTTTTAGAGGGCAAGACTTTTATTTGCTTCCTATATGCTTTTAATGTCTTCCTTTTTGGTGGTTGATGCCAAAGGGGGAGAAGTTTTAGGGACCAAAGCATGAAAAATATATCAAACACCAAACACCACCCGATTTCAATGTTTTAAATTTTTAATCTTACAAGTGGTTTTGGTCTTTCAAGTATCTTTTGATGAAGACATCCACACTACTGATGCATCTATACCAATACAAGTACCAATTTCTGGTCCCATTACTCGCGCTCGTGCTCGTCAACTCAACCATCAGGTGATTACACTCTTGAGTTCATGTCCATCATATTTAGACCATGGAGACCCGTGCACTCTTGTTTTGCTTAGGAATCAGGGAGAAGACCGAAAGGGAAAAGGATTTGAACATGCTGGATTCGGACTGCAGAAGAACACCAACTTGTGACGGTCACCACGGTCAGATGCGGGCTCGGATTGGAATGTTCAAGCACAACATGGAAAGCTTATCAAGTCTACTTTCATATGGATCCGGAATTATAGTCATATCTGTTCTGAGGCCGCCGTAATCATTGTTTTCTTACCGAGACATTTCCTGCCTTTTCTGCCCATGGTGCTGCGTCACCCTATTTTGGCCCAATGGGTCGTGTATCAAGTTAGGTCCATTAGGGACGCATCCTAGGGTTGCAGCACGACCCCAATACCCTTGTGGTCGTCCTCCCATGTTTATAAACCCCCTAGCCGCCACCAAGAACAGCGGGTTTTGTTTAGATCAAGTTTAGCTCTCGCTACTTGCTTGCAAGCGCGCGTGCTAGTTCAGCCGCCCGTCTTCTTGTCTTCGGAACCCCACCATATTGTAGTTTGATCTTTAAACCTACATTTAGATCTGGTAATTCAGTACTTGTTCTACTTGTTCTTGCTAGTTCTTCGATTGCTTGCAGGACGAGTGCCCTAGTGGCCAGGGTGTCACGCTCCACAAGATCGTGACAGCCATAGGAGGTGGTGTATCGGTTGCTAAGGCGCAGCGTCTTTGGAAGGCTGTAGTCGGGCCGTGAACGTCGTCTCCTCCCCCAATCGAGTTATTCCACACCCTCTCATCGAAAGATCGGGCAATCACCCAACGGGTGCACATCAGTTGGTAATCAGAGCAAGGTTTATCGGTGAGAGATTTACTTTTCTTCGCTGTTTTCTTATCTCCTATAGTCCAGAAAAAGCCAAAAAATAGTAGATTAGTTTTACCGCAATCCTATAAACCATTGAGCATTTACTAGTACTACTTAGTTAGGGCTTGTTGAGTTTTTGGTTGCATCGGTTGTGTCGAGTTGCTGGTCTTAGTTTATTCCTTTAGAGTTTTGAGTTCTACCACGTTTTGGTCACCACGAAATCCACCATCACCAAAAACATCTCTGGTTCATTTTTGCCACCACGGATACATATCATATCCGATTTGGAAGTTTAAATACAATCTGGAAAGCTTATCTTATCTTCTTTCCAACGGATCTGACCTTATCTCAAAATTCGTTCTGAGCGCTCCGCAATCATCGTAGAGATTTCTGGACTTCCTATATTAACAAGATTTGTTAAATCTGATTTAAAGGGGTTGTTAGCAATATCTTTATTGTTTGGGTTGTCATAGTGAAAAAAAAGGGTTTAGGCCCCTGCAAAAAAAACAGAAGAAGAAGAAAAAAAAAGAATAGAAAAGAAAAAAAAAGGAAAAGAAGAAGAAGGGGGCTGAATCTCTAAATCTGTTGTTTCTCTTTGTGCTGTGCTAGTTGTTCTTTTTCAGTGACTACCTTTGTGCCTAGGCTCACGTCTCTAGCCTGGTTTAGCCTAGGACCAGCACAGTACCACCGTTGAACGATTATTCAGCTTGCTTTTGTAACTAACGTGGTACTAGTGTATTCCTTGCTTCAGCCCACCTACAACTCTACATATTTCGACTACAGTTTGACAGGTCGTGTTGCTGCGGCACCGATACACTTATTCCACGGTTGCAGACTTGTTGGTTGCTGACCCCTCCTGTTGTGCAAGGTAAGAATTGGTAAGAGCTTGTGTGGCAGGTTGAGAGTGAGCGCCTTGCAGTAGCTACATCCTAATAGTTGTAGAGTTTTTATTCCTTCACGTTTTTTTTTCTTGTTGCCTCTGTTCGTCTAACCATGGCAGGATTGGAGGTTGATGATGCTTCTCGTAATATGCCACACTCTCCTCGCACCAAGGGTATCATACAACACTTTGTAAGGCTAGTGAAGACGCACACGGAAGGTCTTGATAATGACATGCAGGTGACGAATGAAAAGATGGGGCAATTGGAGGCCACACAGATCGACACGAACACCAAACTTGCAAATGTGGAAATGACAGTTGCTCATATTGACAAGAGCCTTGTCGCACTCTTGAGGCGGTTTGATGAGATGCATACTAATATCAATGGTGGGCGTGATGAGGGCGCCGAAGGTAACTGGGATGACTATGTTGCTGATACTGAACAAGATGACCAAGAAGCACCTAATCGCCGGCGACTACGTACTAACCGTAGAGGTATGGGTGGTTTTCACCGACGTGAGGTACATGGTAATGATGATGCTTTTAGTAAGGTTAAATTTAAAATACCTCCTTTTGATGGTAAATATGACCCTGATGCTTACATTACTTGGGAGATTGCGGTTGATCAAAAGTTTGCATGCCATGAATTTCCTGAGAATGCGCGGGTTAGAGCTGCTACTAGTGAGTTTACTGAATTTGCTTCTGTTTGGTGGATAGAACATGGTAAGAAGAATCCTAATAACATGCCACAAACTTGGGATGCGTTGAAACGGGTCATGCGGGCTAGATTTGTTCCTTCTTATTATGCACGTGATATGTTAAACAAGTTGCAACAATTGAGACAGGGTACTAAAAGTGTAGAAGAATATTATCAGGAATTACAAATGGGTATGCTGCGTTGTAACATAGAGGAGGGTGAGGAATCTGCTATGGCTAGATTTTTGGGCGGGTTAAATAGGGAAATTCAGGACATCCTTGCTTATAAAGATTATGCTAATGTAACCCGATTGTTTCATCTTGCTTGCAAAGCTGAAAGGGAAGTGCAGGGACGACGTGCTAGTGCAAGGTCTAATGTTTCTGCAGGAAAATCTACACCATGGCAACAGCGCACGACTACATCCATGACCGGCCGTACACTAGCACCAACTCCCTCGCCAAGTCGACCAGCACCCCCGCCTTCCTCCAGCGACAAACCACGTGCATCTTCCACAAATTCAGCAACCAAATCTGCCCAGAAACCCGCAGGTAGTGCCTCTTCAGTAGCTTCCACAGGTAGAACAAGAGATGTTCTGTGTTATCGATGCAAGGGCTATGGACACGTGCAGCGTTATTGTCCTAATCAGCGTGTTTTGGTGGTAAAAGACGATGGTGGGTATTCCTCTGCTAGTGATTTGGATGAAGCTACACTTGCTTTGCTTGCGGCTGATGATGTAGGCACTAAGGAACCACCCGAAGAACAGATTGGTGCAGATGATGCAGAGCATTATGAGAGCCTCATTGTACAGCGTGTGCTTAGTGCACAAATGGAGAAGGCAGAGCAGAATCAGCGACATACGTTGTTTCAAACAAAGTGTGTCATTAAGGAGCGTTCATGTCGTTTGATCATTGATGGAGGTAGCTGCAACAACTTGGCTAGCAGCGACATGGTGGAGAAGCTTGCACTTACGACCAAACCGCACCCGCATCCATATCACATTCAATGGCTCAACAATAGTGGTAAGGTCAAGGTAACCAAGCTGGTACGAATTAATTTTGCTATTGGTTCATATCGTGATGTTGTTGACTGTGATGTTGTGCCTATGGATGCTTGTAATATTCTGCTAGGTAGACCATGGCAATTTGATTCAGATTGTATGCATCATGGTAGATCAAATCAATATTCTCTCATATACCATGATAAGAAAATTATTTTGCTTCCCATGTCCCCTGAGGCTATTGTGCGTGATGATGTTGCTAAAGCTACCAAAGCTAAAACTGAGAACAACAAGAATATTAAAGTTGTTGGTAATAACAAAGATGGGATAAAATTGAAAGGACATTGCTTGCTTGCAACAAAAACTGATGTTAATGAATTATTTGCTTCCACTACTGTTGCCTACGCCTTGGTATGCAAGGATGCTTTGATTTCAATTCAAGATATGCAGCATTCTTTGCCTCCTGTTATTACTAACATTTTGCAGGAGTATTCTGATGTATTTCCAAGTGAGATACCAGAGGGGCTGCCACCTATACGAGGGATTGAGCACCAAATTGATCTTATTCCTGGTGCATCTTTGCCGAATCGTGCGCCATATAGGACAAATCCAGAGGAAACAAAAGAAATTCAGCGACAAGTGCAAGAACTACTCGACAAAGGTTACGTGCGTGAGTCTCTTAGTCCGTGTGCTGTTCCGGTTATTTTAGTGCCTAAAAAAGATGGAACATGGCGTATGTGTGTTGATTGTAGGGCTATTAATAATATCACGATACGTTATCGACACCCTATTCCACGTTTAGATGATATGCTTGATGAATTGAGTGGTGCCATTGTCTTTTCTAAAGTTGATTTGCGTAGTGGGTACCACCAGATTCGTATGAAATTGGGAGATGAATGGAAAACTGCTTTCAAAACTAAGTTCGGATTGTATGAGTGGTTAGTCATGCCTTTTGGGTTAACTAATGCACCTAGCACTTTCATGAGATTAATGAACGAGGTTTTGCGTGCCTTCATTGGAAAATTTGTGGTAGTATACTTTGATGACATATTAATCTACAGCAAATCTATGGATGAACATGTTGATCACATGCGTGCTGTTTTTAATGCTTTACGAGATGCACGTTTATTTGGTAACCTTGAGAAGTGCACATTTTGCACCGATCGAGTTTCGTTTCTTGGTTATGTTGTGACTCCACAGGGAATTGAGGTTGATCAAGCCAAGGTAGAAGCGATACATGGATGGCCTATGCCAAAGACTATCACACAGGTGCGGAGTTTCCTAGGACTTGCTGGCTTCTATCGCCGTTTTGTGAAGGACTTTAGCACCATTGCTGCACCTTTGAATGAGCTTACGAAGAAGGGAGTGCATTTTAGTTGGGGCAAAGTACAAGAGCACACTTTCAACGTGCTGAAAGATAAGTTGACACATGCACCTCTCCTCCAACTTCCTGATTTTAATAAGACTTTTGAGCTTGAATGTGATGCTAGTGGAATTGGATTGGGTGGTGTTTTGTTACAAGAAGGCAAACCTGTTGCATATTTTAGTGAAAAATTGAGTGAGTCTGTTCTAAATTATTCTACTTATGATAAGGAATTATATGCTCTTGTGCGAACATTAGAAACATGGCAGCATTATTTGTGGCCCAAAGAGTTTGTTATTCATTCTGATCATGAATCTTTGAAACATATTCGTAGTCAAGGAAAACTGAACCGTAGACATGCTAAGTGGGTTGAATTTATCGAATCGTTTCCTTATGTTATTAAGCACAAGAAAGGAAAAGAGAATATCATTGCTGACGCTTTGTCTAGGAGATATACTTTGCTGAATCAACTTGACTACAAAATCTTTGGATTAGAGACGATTAAAGACCAATATGTTCATGATGCTGATTTTAAAGATGTGTTGCTGCATTGTAAAGATGGGAAAGGATGGAACAAATATATCGTTAGTGATGGGTTTGTGTTTAGAGCTAACAAGCTATGCATTCCAGCTAGCTCCGTTCGTTTGTTGTTGTTACAGGAAGCACATGGAGGTGGCTTAATGGGACATTTTGGAGCAAAGAAAACGGAGGACATACTTGCTGGTCATTTCTTTTGGCCCAAGATGAGAAGAGATGTGGTGAGATTGGTTGCTCGTTGCACGACATGCCAAAAGGCGAAGTCACGGTTAAATCCACACGGTTTGTATTTGCCTCTACCCGTTCCTAGTGCTCCTTGGGAAGATATTTCTATGGATTTTGTGCTGGGATTGCCTAGGACTAGGAAGGGACGTGATAGTGTGTTTGTGGTTGTTGATAGATTTTCTAAGATGGCACATTTCATACCATGTCATAAAACTGACGATGCTACTCATATTGCTGATTTGTTCTTTCGTGAAATTGTTCGCTTGCATGGTGTGCCCAACACAATCGTTTCTGATCGTGATGCTAAATTTCTTAGTCATTTTTGGAGGACTTTGTGGGCAAAATTGGGGACTAAGCTTTTATTTTCTACTACATGTCATCCTCAAACTGATGGTCAAACTGAAGTTGTGAATAGAACTTTGTCTACTATGTTAAGGGCAGTTCTAAAGAAGAATATTAAGATGTGGGAGGACTGTTTGCCTCATATTGAATTTGCTTATAATCGATCATTGCATTCTACTACAAAGATGTGCCCATTTCAGATTGTATATGGTTTGTTACCTCGTGCTCCTATTGATTTAATGCCTTTGCCATCTTCTGAAAAACTAAATTTTGATGCTACTAGGCGTGCTGAATTGATGTTAAAACTGCACGAAACTACTAAAGAAAACATAGAGCGTATGAATGCTAGATATAAGTTTGCTAGTGATAAAGGTAGAAAGGAAATAAATTTTGAACCTGGAGATTTAGTTTGGTTGCATTTGAGAAAGGAAAGGTTTCCTGAATTACGAAAATCTAAATTGTTGCCTCGAGCCGATGGACCGTTTAAAGTGCTAGAGAAAATTAACGACAATGCATATAGGCTAGATCTGCCTGCAGACTTTGGGGTTAGCCCCACATTTAACATTGCAGATTTAAAGCCCTACTTGGGAGAGGAAGTTGAGCTTGAGTCGAGGACGACTCAAATGCAAGAAGGGGAGAATGATGAAGACATCCACACTACTGATGCATCTATACCAATACAAGTACCAATTTCTGGTCCCATTACTCGCGCTCGTGCTCGTCAACTCAACCATCAGGTGATTACACTCTTGAGTTCATGTCCATCATATTTAGACCATGGAGACCCGTGCACTCTTGTTTTGCTTAGGAATCAGGGAGAAGACCGAAAGGGAAAAGGATTTGAACATGCTGGATTCGGACTGCAGAAGAACACCAACTTGTGACGGTCACCACGGTCAGATGCGGGCTCGGATTGGAATGTTCAAGCACAACATGGAAAGCTTATCAAGTCTACTTTCATATGGATCCGGAATTATAGTCATATCTGTTCTGAGGCCGCCGTAATCATTGTTTTCTTACCGAGACATTTCCTGCCTTTTCTGCCCATGGTGCTGCGTCACCCTATTTTGGCCCAATGGGTCGTGTATCAAGTTAGGTCCATTAGGGACGCATCCTAGGGTTGCAGCACGACCCCAATACCCTTGTGGTCGTCCTCCCATGTTTATAAACCCCCTAGCCGCCACCAAGAACAGCGGGTTTTGTTTAGATCAAGTTTAGCTCTCGCTACTTGCTTGCAAGCGCGCGTGCTAGTTCAGCCGCCCGTCTTCTTGTCTTCGGAACCCCACCATATTGTAGTTTGATCTTTAAACCTACATTTAGATCTGGTAATTCAGTACTTGTTCTACTTGTTCTTGCTAGTTCTTCGATTGCTTGCAGGACGAGTGCCCTAGTGGCCAGGGTGTCACGCTCCACAAGATCGTGACAGCCATAGGAGGTGGTGTATCGGTTGCTAAGGCGCAGCGTCTTTGGAAGGCTGTAGTCGGGCCGTGAACGTCGTCTCCTCCCCCAATCGAGTTATTCCACACCCTCTCATCGAAAGATCGGGCAATCACCCAACGGGTGCACATCATCTTTGGTCTAAAATAGGAAGTAAGTGAATTATGGAGTTCGGGGAGGCTTAAGTCCATAATCTCACTTTGAGGGGACATTCATGCATCCTAGCAAGTAGATTGCATATTTTCATTAAAATGTTTGCTATATTTGCTTGCTTCGGTTGTGTTGTCATCAATCACCAAAAAGGGGGAGATTGTAAGGGAAATGGACCCCGGGCCATTTGGCAAAGTGATTTTGGTGTTTGATGATCAACATAACTTGTGGACTAATGTGATCGCTAGTGTTTATGTTTATAGTTCACATGATGCTAAAGTGACTTGGACTAAGGCATTGAGGAAGCAACACCTCAAAAGAAGACATTATGAAGACCATAAGTGAAGATCAACAAGTATCAAGCAAAGTCCAAGAAATGAAGAAAAGTGTTGCCATTGGCGGACCGTCCAGCTGAGAGCACTAGACTGTCCGGTGCACTAGGAAATAGTAGCCCAACGGCTAATTCTTGGTGGCACTGTGGAGGAGAGCCTGAACTGTCCGGTGCAAGGCTGACAGTGCCAACGGTCACCTGACAGATCCAATGGCTAGTGGCGCACCAGACAGGGCACCGGACTGTCTAGTGCCTACCATCGGACTGTCCGAAATGCCGCAGAGAGCTGCAACTTTTCTCCAGCTGCTATATTTGAGTTGGGGCCTATAAATAATTCACCCAACCGGCCATTTGAAAGTGTGGGAGCCCAAACAACATACAAGGCATATTGTAGCCATTTACAAGTGCTCAAACACCCAAGTGCTTAATAGAATCACTCGGTCATTAGCGTAGGTGCTTTGCGAAGTGCTTAGGTTAGTTAGACCACATTAGCGCTTGCTCTAGGTGAATCCTAGTTAGTTAACCGAGTTCAGAAAAACCACAAACCCCTCGGCTCTTGTGCGAGCCGTTGTAATTGTACCAAATGGGGCGAGAGTCTTGCGAGACCGTGAAAACCGAGTTTGTGTCATGGCCGCCAGCGTGTACTAGAGGGAACAAGGCCCACGTCCTTTTGGCCGGAAGCTCAATGTGGCAGAACCACCCAGATTATTCTAGCTTAAGTGCCTGAGTCATGCCTTGAAGGCAGCAACACACTTAAATCAGAATAACCTCTCAATTCCTCGGATCTAGTCCAATAAATCCATTTACCAAGGATCGAGTACCATTAGCACACATGATGGTGAGACTCAGAGATAATGCAATAAACATGAAACCACAAATTAAAGTACTTGAGTTATTACATAAATTGGAGTTTGATAAAAGATAACAGTGTTCTTAATGTTGCAGCAGATGATAAATAACGTCGATAACGAAGAATAGGGTAAGGTCTGGCCCACTACTCCTCCAGGTCCTCTCCTACCGAGGCGGCATCCCACTCGACTGCCAACCCGGTGGCAAGGTGGCTGGCCAAGTCACACCATCAACCATGTCTTGCAGTGAACCTGCAAAAATGATGCCACAAGCAAGGCTGAGTATACTAATACTCAGCTAGACTTACCCGGTGTGAGGAGTCTACTCTTCTACCTCTAGACCATGAAGCTTTTTGGCTGAGGGGGGTTTGGTTTGCAAAAAGCACTAGATGAGTCTAAAACAAGTTTTAACTTTTCAAGTTCTATAGTACTTTTTCACACTAGGTTTGTTCCTTTCTAAGCATACATTGTAACAATCATTTAGTGCAATCAACATATTATCTCAAGAAACCTCATTTCACTTATTACTCGATGCACATTAGTTGTGAGAAGGAGACGATTCGAATCGAGTTTTAACCTTGCAAGGTTAACCTAAACACATGACATGTAGGGGCACTCCGTCCCCACACACGTCAGCCGTCCCCATCGATTCCCCAGCAACAGATCAGGGCTCATGGCCTTGGCAAACAATGCTCCATTGACCCCAGCTACCACCGTGCAATGGCCGCACTTGTACCCACCATAGCTAGCATGGGAGACCCGTCTCAGGACCAATGAGGGATAAAGTCTGCGGTCGGGTTCAATCAGGTACTGGGCTTATCGGTTACCATATTTTCCAACATGTGTCTAGTACGTTGAAACGCTTGACTCAGGTAGCCACATATTAATCCTTAAGTCCATTCCTGTCTCATAGACAAGGCATCCACCTAGATTCATGCCCATAGACCATTATAGATCCCAATATCAAGATGAATACAATCAATTCCTGACCTCGCGCGAGTGCTCGAAAAATCACTAGACTTCTACCGAGATCCTCCATTAGCATAACAACTACTCGACCTAGCATACTAGTATTGATCTCAAAGTAATCCTGAATTCATGCAACTAGGGTTTCAAGCAATTCCAACAATTAAGTGCACAATACAAGCCTACAAACATTAAGTGCAGTAAAATAGCAAATATAACGGTTATGCATAAAACCGGGGCTTGCCTTCAAATGTGGGTGCGACGGAAGGTTCCTCGGCGACGAGCTTGGGAGCTGGTTCCTGGGCTTCTTTCTGCTGAGCCTCTTTCTCTCGGATCAACACGTACTCTCCGTCCACGAGATTGCAATCTAATAAATGCAAATGCATGAGAATTTATGCACCATGTATACCCCTTGTGCATGCTAGGAATTTAAAGCTTCTTTTATCTCTGCTCTAGACATTCCCAAAAATTCTACAAAAATTACAGTGGTTTCTTACTGACTTAATTAATCTTTCCTAAAAGTTTGGGAAGTAGAGCATAAGGGGGCTACCTTGTATAAAAATGACAAGGTCTGGGGCAGAGAGGGCACTTTGAACTACAACCCTTGTGTAGAAGTGACTTCTTCCCTAAAGCTTATTATTGTTGAAGTCTATGGGTAATATTATGCTCCTATGACAAATTTTACACAAGGTCTAGGGCAGAGGGGGCTTAGTGGTTGCTTACAACTAACACTCCTTTTGAAAAATGTCAAACAATAGATTTTTCCATTTTTTTCTAGTTTCTTCTTTGCGCAAGAGCAATCAATCCCAAAGTTGGTCATTTTTACTCATAGGGGATGGGCTATATGATTTCTTGAAGTTTTATAAACTTTCTCATGGGGCAGGGGTGGGGCAGACTGTGCAACTACCTCATTTTTATATTTTTCTCCCATAGTATATGGTTAGGTTTTTAGAAAAATTAGGGTTTTTTACTGTTTTCCATTTTTTGTTTCTCTTTTTATTTTCTAAAGGTAATTGCATAAACCTAACTTCATTTCTTTAACCCACTTACCTTGGTTTACTGAGGAGGTTAGTATTTTTGCAGTGGATCAACAATGGTTAAATGACTACCAAAATTTTCTTAAACTTAGTGCATATGTCCTACTATTTTTACCATTATCTTCACTTAAATACTTAATATCTAATTTAATTAATAATTTCCAGAACAGTACTGGACTATGCTTCATCATATTTTTCCCATGAACTACATCACATAGGCATGCTAGGAAAATAGGATTACTCTCTGGTTCCTATTTTTAGTATCCTTTTTTATTTTCCTAAAGTTTGAGCAAAAACAAGTTTTAGAGGATAAACTTTGCTTAACCTTGTGTACCGCAGTAACTGCTGGTCATGTATCTTCATAAATTTTCTCAACCTCAGTCTAAATGTTTTACTATTATTTTCCCTATTTTCAAGACTTAAGCAGTTTTTTATTTAAATGAAAACTCAAAAGGTAATACAGGAACCATGGGGTCTACTATTTTTGCTTGGTAATTTATATTATGTAGAGTCTAGCAAAATTGTTTTGACCAAATTCGGATGAATATTAATCAAGTTATGCCTTTTCTAAGTTTGCCACAGATTAAAAATGAATTAGAAATTCGAATGGAAAAGAAAAACATCTTTGTGGTTGGGTCACTGGGTTTGTTCTTCCCTTTCTCTTACAAATGAGTCCTCGAGGGTTCACAGAAAACCCCCTAGGTTTCTATCTCTCTCAAACTGTGGTCCTCTCTCAGCCGGAACAGTGTTCTGTGAAGAAAACACGGCGGTGCCGTTCAACGCCGTCGGTAGCGTTCCGAGGGTGAGGTCGGGGAGAAGCGAAAGGATGCGACGATCATGCTAGTACCTTTGGTTTGGCCGGAGGTGGTCGGAGTCGTGCTGGCCACGTGCGGGGGCGGATGAGGTCATCGGCGGTGAGGGGCTTGTCCTGTACACGGCGGTAGACTTTGATTGGACTACTTCGAGAGCTTCACTAGGTGATGTAGAGGTTGTGCACGCAAAGAATCAAAGAATGGTGCGCCAGCTTACCTGGGCCACGTACTCTGGTAGGCGAAGGAAGTCCGGCGAGGACGATCGGTTGTCTCCGGTGGGGTAGCTCTCCGTTTGAGGGCTCGGGAAGTTTCACCGGACTCTGGGGAAACTGGCCGAGTAGCTGGCTTGGGCGGGGATGGGCAGGAGCAGCCGATCTACAGTGGTCGAGTTCGGGCGGCTCTGGCGGGCGGCGGAGCTCTATGTTTTTAGGCGATTCTCCGGTGGCCGAGCGCAAGCGAGAGTAAGGGGGCTACGGGGAAGGATGTTCAAGGGTCCGGGCGGCTTATAAAGGCGCGGGTGCAGTGAGGGTGCGCGGGTGGACTGACTGTGCGCGAAAATGAGTGCGCGCGTGGGTTGGGCGAGCTCTGGCCTACCGACCATGGTCGAACACGTGGTGGTGTTGCGTGTGTAGTCACTTGTCCGAGCCTGCTCTTGCCTTGGCCAATGCACAAAACCTATTCACCTCCCCTCAAGCTACCGATTCTGTGTGGTGGTCATGGGATTTTGCCTAATGGAACCAGAGATATGGCACACTCAAGTTTGGTGTCTTTTGCTAAAAATAAACCACATGTGATAACAGGTCACAGAGGTAGGTGCTAAAGAAGAAACCCTGAGTAACACCTAGGGTGTTACACTCGATAGTGGAGACGGTGGGGAGCGTCCGAGAGGAGGCAGAAGCGGAGCACCACTTGCGCATGGAGAAGGCCCGCGACTCTCTACGGTGTTACTCGAACGAGGTGTTTGGCCCTTGCGTGGACTTCCCTATGCGTAGGGGCACCAACGATGATTAGTCGGGACCTTACGTGGTTCCAGATACCTCGATAAAAATAATGGCGTCATCCATGAGAGTTTTGTATCTCTACCTTGCTCTTTAACTTCCGCATTTACATTAAGTATTTAAGTTTCGATCTTGTCTTTGTGGTTAGATTATTTATATTGAAACTTAGCCTTTGCAGTAGAGATAGCAATACTTAGACAAAACCTAGTTTGCACATTCTAGATTATTTATTTGCATAGGTTTTGCTCTAGGGATTAACTTGTGGCCTACTTTAGAGAGAATTTTTAGAAGTACTAATTCACCCCCTCTTAGGCGTCACCATTTCCTTCAGCGTGTAGGCTCTGCAAAGCGATGCCATGGCACACTTGACAGGCCTAGCTCAGACTACCAAGCCAACCCTCAATGATAGGGAGGTCTTCGTGGTAGACTTGTCCTTTTGAGTTGGTAGATAAAGATCTCCAAATTGAGCAGATGAGTAACCGCACCCGTGAGCTTGAGCAGTAGGTGGAAATCTAGGACAATACCATTGAGGTCCTAGAGAACCAGCTCCATGATGTGCAGGTGGAACTGGACGAGACCAATGCTCAATTGGAAATGCACCACCAGGAGATGCAACAAGAGATGGAGGCAGAAGGAGATAGCGACGAGGAGGAGGACCCCGAGGAGATTGAGCAGCTTCTAGCCTAGACACCCCTCACTCTAGAGGACCCCTTCATCTGAGACTAGTGTCGCCTCTATTGCTCGTGGTTAGATGGGTTAGTAGAAACATGTTAGGAAGATGTGCTCTCCATAGCTTAGCTTTTGGGCGCCGTATTATGTACTAAACTAGAGAGTCAAGTCCTTCGAATATGATGTAACCCAGGAAAACCTCTATGATTAATGCAAAGAAATGGATGTTTTAAGTTTCAGGCCATGATTCGAGCTTTACCTTTCCCAGTTAAGTCTCAAGATACGAAATGAATTGGATTTTACTGCTTATTCGTAATGATTGAGTCACTTTTCGTAAACTTGGATTATAAATATAACAACAAGAAGTTGGTATATTACATATGGTAGGAAGAGCGTGTCGTGGCTAGCATGAGCAGGTTCCTCCATCGCCACCGTAGGTTCACATAATGTAGAAGCTAATGGCTCAGCAGAATGAGATTCTGCAATAGATGGAACAACGCCAGCCCTAGCCTGTCACACCTGGATTTTAGGGGTCCAAAGCCCGGGCGTGAAATAATCACCAAATGTGATAGGATCAACTCTCACACATATGATGACTCGCGGTACAGAAATGAATGTCACATCATTTATATATAACGGAGATCTATACAAAATAGTTAAATAATTACATCATATGAAGACAATGATCCAGCAACCACAGTTGACTAGGAGACGATGGCCTAGACCCCTCACGAACACATCACAGCATCCTGCATGCGCCTCATCCTACGGTACCTGTTCTTGACCTGGGGATGTGAGTACAGCAAGGGTGAGCTCACATACGTTCATCGCTTAACAATTTGTGGGGAATAATGTGCATGAACTCACCAAAGGTGGGAGCCCATGTGAAGTGTAAGGCTTACCAAAGAGGATGGTTAAAGCTGAGCATTGCTTTTAAAGTTGGTCAAAATTTTATTAGCAGTTACTAAGTATAAGTAGATACCAACCCAATTAAGTAAGAGATCAAAATTAATAATAACACCCTCAATGCAATGCAAATGACAAATTGAGTTTAATTTCATAAGTTAATCATGTGAGGGTCCGAGCTGCTCATGACCGTGAGCATGGCTGATATACCAGTTTTACACTCTGTAGAGGTTGCGTATCTTTACCCACAAGTCGTATTACCCATTTGCCACGACGTTGAACGGACCCCATACACCTCTACCAAGGAAGCGAGGCAGGGTACCACTATGAGACCTTTACAAAGTTACACTAGCTTCAGAAAACCCGCTACAATTTCTAGGGAGTGCAGCATAGGAATCCCCCATCTGAAAAGCCATCTCAACAAAATCAGCCCGAGAACCTCCCTATACCGACCACTCCCCTACTGCACTTGCCCCTTGGATAAGGTAGTCCTCCACTAGCTTTCCTAATTAGTCAGCAAGGGCATCCCATACCACCCTTGTGGTAGCACTGTTTTCCTAGGTGGTTCTCCATGTTCCAAGTAACAATATAATGTTATCATGAACAATAATTAAACAACAACATAATTGGAACATGATCATAATGAAACATTAGTTTCCCAAAACCAGGTAGAGCAATAGCAAATCTACCTAATAATTCATCTGTTTGCAAGGTTGGGGATGAATAATGCTAGGGAAACCTATTAAGACCCATCAAATTAACCTGAGCATGTCACATTGATTTACAAGAACATTATTAGGTAAAAAGGAGTGATCAAGTGATAGGAACGGGGGTGCCCGATCTTCCGTCAGGTGAAGGTAACTATCGATTTGGTGGAGATGTCATACAGATGATCCGGCTTCCAATCAACACGACTAGAACCCCGCAATCGCAGCACCACTTCTCCTCTGGTTATCAACTGTGCACTGCGCGATTGACCTCGCCACGAGGGCTAATTCCTTCCTGAGAATCAAAGACACAAGCAAGAACAAGAAAGAACACAATCTAGAATATTGCGGATGAATGATTAAGCTCACAAGTTGGTGTCTCACAAACCGATCTACGGCGACTGTTCTTCACAGATCTAACTTAAGCAAAACCTGAGCCCTAATGTGGTGGTGGCTACTGATTATATAAGGGTTAGGAGCGTGACTCCCTCCCTGGATGCGCCCTAATGGGCCCAACAAAGATACACGGCCCAAAGGCCAATTACGGTGTCGCAGCACCGAGACAGATTACGGACGTCGGTTTGGTCCTCCACCTTGATCCGAACGTCCTTGCTGGCCTTCCACGCCTCCAAGTCCTTCACCATGTCCTTGCTGGTCCTTTCCTTCATTCCTAAGTACAATTAATTCATTAGGTAGCACACTATTCTCAAATGCACAAGAATAAGTACATAGGAACGAGCTCACTTGCAAATTCAATTGTCTTGCGCGTGCGCGAGTAATCGGACCTTGAACATCAACTAGGGGAGTGTTGTTTATATCCATGGTAGTGATGTCCTCATCATCCTCCCCCTCTTGAAGTGGAGTCGTCCTCGACTCAAGTTCATCTTCTTCCCCCAAATACGGTTTCAAATCTGCAATGTTAAATGTAGGACTAACCCGGAACTCGGGAGGCAACTCAAGTTTATATGCATTATCATTTATTTTCTCCAAAATCTTATATGGACCAGCAACACGTGGCACCAATTTAGACTTTCTTAACTCTGGAAATCTATCTTTTCTCAAGTGCAACCACACTAAATCACTCACTTCAAGCTTAACTTGTTTTCTATCTTGACTACAAGCAATTCTATATTTTTCAGTCATCTTTTCAATGTTTGCTTTAGTTGAAGCATGAAGTTTCAAAATAAAGTCAGCACGCACCTTAGCATCACTATGTACTTGCTCGGTAGTAGGTAAAGGCAAAAGATCAATAGGAGCATGAGGGTTAAAACCATACACTACCTGAAAAGGACTTACCTTGGTGGTGGAGTGTTCCGCCCGATTATATGCAAACTCGCATGCAGCAAACACTCTTCCCACATTTTCATGTTTTTCTTCAATATTGCTCGCAGCATTGCAGACAATGTTCTATTCACAACTTATGCTTGTCCATCAGTTTGGGCATGACAAGTAGTAGAAAACAACAATTTTGTCCCCGATTTGTTCCATAGAGTACGCCAAAAATGACTCAAGAATTTTACATCATGATCTGAAACAATAGTAGAAGGCATACCATGCAAACGAACAATCTCTTTGAAAAAGAGGTTAGCAATACGAATGGCATCATCTGTTTTGTGACAAGGTATAAAATGTGCCATCTTAGAGAAACGATCAACCACAACAAAAACACTATCGCTCCCCCTCTTCATCCTAGGCAACCCCAAAACAAAATCCATAGAAATATCCGCCCACGGAACTGAAGGAATAGGAAGAGGCATATACAAACCATGTGGGTTCAATCGTGACTTAGCTTTTTGACACGTCGTGCATCTTGCTACAAAGCGCTCAACATCACGCCGCATTCGAGGCCAAAATAAGTGTGTGGACAGCACAACCTCTGTCTTCTTGGCACCGAAGTGACCCATCAAACCACCACCATGCGCTTCTTGCAACAACAAAAGACGAACCGAACCAACTGGGATGCATAGGCGGTTAGCTCTAAACAAGTATCCATGATTTAGCACAAATTTATTCCATGTGGCTCTCTTTACAATTTAATGCAACCTCTTTAAAATCATCATCAAAAGCATATTGTCCCTTAATTGTTTCAAGTCCAAAAATACGACAATCAAGTTGAGACAACATAGCATAGCGTCTAGACAAAGCATCGACAATCACATTATCATTCCCCTTTCTATATTTAATGATGTAAGGAAAAGTTTCAAGAAATTCTACCCTCTTAACATGTCTACGGTTCAGATTTGTTTGACTACGAAGATGCTTAAGTGACTCATGATCAGAATGAATAACAAATTCCTTAGACCACAAATAATGTTTCCATGGTTGCAAAGATCGTATGAGAGCATATAATTCTTTATCATAAGTGGAATAATTAAGAACAGGGCCATTCAATTTCTCACTAAAATATGCAACGAGTTTACCTCCTTGCATCAAAACAGCACCAATGCCAACTCCACTTGCATCACATTCGAGTTCAAAAGTCTTACCAAAGTCAGGAAGTTGGAGTAGTGGCGCGTGTGTAAGCTTCTCTTTTAAAAGAGCAAAAGAATCCTCTTGTGACTGCCCCCAATAAAATGAAACACCATTCTTGGTCAACTCATGTAATGGGGTAGCGATGGTGCTGAAATCCTTCACGAAACGATGATAAAATCCAGCAAGTCCAAGAAAACTCCGCACTTGTGTCACCGTCCATGGCGTTGGCCAACTCTGAATAGCATGCACCTTGGCCTCATCAACCTCAATACCCTGTGGAGTGACAACATAGCCAAGTTCGGTGCAAAAGGTGCATTTCTCAAGGTTAGCAAATAAGCGTGCGGCGCGCAAAGCATCAAAAACAGCATGTAGATGGTCAAGATGTTCAGATAAACAAGTCTTGTAGATCAAGATATCATCAAAATAAACCACCACAAATTTTCCAATAAATGGGCACAAAACCTTGTTCATCAAACGCATAAAAGTACTAGGGGCATTAGTTAATCCAAAAGGCATCACTAACCACTCATACAAGCCGAACTTGGTTTTAAAAGCAGTTTTCCATTCATCGCCTAATTTCATTCTAATTTGGTGGTACCCACTGCGCAAATCATTCTTAGAAAATATTTTAGAACCACTTAACTCATCAAGCATATCATCTAATCGAGGAATAGGATCACGATACCGGATAGTGATGTTGTTAATGGCTCTACAATCTACACACATGCGCCAACTGCCATCTTTCTTTGGAACCAAAATGACAGGAACAAAACAAGGACTAAGGCTCTCACGTACATATCCGCGGTCCAAAAGGTCTTGGACTTGGCGCTGAATCTCCTTAGTCTCCTCAGGATTTGCTCGATATGCAGCACGGTTGGGCAAGCTCGCTCCAGGAATCAAATCAATCTGGTGCTCAATCCCACGAATGGGAGGTAGTCCTGGAGGTAACTCAGAGAGAAAAACATCTCAGAACTGCTGCAAAAGGTTAGTCACAGATGCAGGCAAAGTGCTAGCAATATCATCAATAGAAAAGAAAGCATCTTTGCAAACCAAGGCATAGCAACAAGCATCAGTAGCATGAGTTTCAAGAAGATCAGATTTAGTAGCAAGCATGATAGGAGTTTTCAATTTAATTTGTTGCTGAATTTCTATCTCATTAGTTGGTTCCTTATGGGTACTTGCAGCTCTATCTTTATCAACTTGTACAATTTCAGCAAGAGTCAAAGGTAGCAAAGTAATGTTTTGATCTTTATGCCTAAAAGTGTATGTATTACTCCTACCATGGTGACGTGCATCAGTATCATATTCCCAAGGTCTACCCAACAAAAGAGAACAAGCTTCCATAGGTACTACATCGCAATCTGCATAATCAGAATACATACCAATGGAGAAATGCACTCGTACCATGTGTGTTACCTTAACCTTTCCTAAATCATTGATCCACTGAATGTGGTATGGATGTGGTCGTGGACGTGTGGTCAGGCCAAGCTTCTTGACCAAATCTGAACTCACCAAATTATTGCAGCTTCCACCATCAATAATAACACGTGCACACCGATTCTCGATGGCGAAGAAAGTCTGGAACAAATTATGGCGTTTTTGCTTCTCTAATGATTCAGGCTGAGAACTAAGAACACGCTGCACCATGATGCTTCGAAGGTTCACCGTAGCATCAGCACCAAGCATGGCATCATCATTAGCAGCAACATCACTGGAGTCATCATCGTCACCCTCATCGTCGGAAGCACTAATGTAGCCATCATCCGTAGCAATGTATGTTCGCTGACTCGGGCAATCCTTCTTCACGTGACCAATCCCATGACAGCGGTGGTAAACAATACCCGAAGAACGACCACTGGAAGGTGCTGCAGGAGCTGGTGAATTCTGTTTATTGGTGGGTACCTGCAAAGGAAGTTTACCAACATGTGCAGCAGGTGTCGAGGGAGGTCACGTGGACGTTGGAGTGGTCGAAGGTGTATGACTCGAGGTAGGTGTGTGCGTCCGTGATGTAGAGGAGGAGCCAAAAGTAGCCCAAGGTCGATGTTGGCATCCCTACAATTCCTTCTCTGCAAGCATAGCAAACTGGAATAACTTGTTGACAGTGTTAAATTCTTTGTAATCCACAATGTCCTAAATGTCACGCCACAAACCTGAATAAAAACGGCAAAGAGCGTCCTCATGTCCCTCTACTATCCCACAACGCTGCAATCCCTTGTGAAGCTCAGCATAATAATCTTGAACAGATTTATCCCCTTGCTCTAAATGCATAAATTTCTTACACAATTCTCTATGATAAGATGGGGGAACAAATCTATCGCGCATAGCTACCTTAAGATCTTCCCAAGTCGTAGGTTCTCTACCATCCCCAACTAGACCAGTCCACCAGACAATAGCAAAATCTTTAAATTCACTAGTGGCTTGTCTAACTTGATGTCGTTTAGCTACAAGGTGGGTAGCAAATTTCTGTTCTATTGTCATCTCCCAATCAAGATATCCCTCAGCATCATAATGACCCAAAAAATATGGTATAGAAAATTTTATCTTAGCATAAGGGTCGTCAGGAGCACGATTGTTATTACCTTGCTGGCGGTGTGGCATACCTTCTGTGTTTTGATGAAGACGGCAACGTAGGCGCAAATCTCTGGTGGCCGCTTCATCATAATTACCTTCTTCATCAAACACCGCATCGTCGGGAAGACGTGGACGAGGAGGTGGTGGTGGTGGTGCTTGTTGTTGCGTCTCCAACATAGCAAGTCTATCGACGATCTGGGACAATCATCGATCCAGTCTCTCGTAAGTCTTGCCAAGGTCCATGTCAATGAAGGCATCATGCACTGACTTGTGGACCGTCTCCTCCATTTGCTTCTTTAGGAGCTGGTTGTTTGCCTCAAGATCTTGGCGGCTAACACATTCATTGAAGTCTGTAGGGATCCTTGCTTCTTCTTCGTCGCCTGCCATCGAAACACAAAAAACAGGAAACAAACAGTGAAGGTTATCCCTAATAATTTCACTACACGCTCCTCTCAGGTGGAACACAGGAACACGCTCTAATGTATCTTACCAAGCTCTTACAAGTGTCTGACGAAATACAAGCAAAGGATGGTACAATCTGAGGCTGGTTCATGATACTTAACAAGAGGGAGTGAAACCGCGATTGCAAGGTCAAAGTTGTATTGATCAGAAGAAAGTATGTGGAGCTGTAGGACACGCACAATATGTATGTGAATGTGGAACAAAATCGAGTGCAGATGAGCGAAGTTCAATAAATATCCAAAGCACAAGTCACAATTGCTGGCTAAGAGATGTATCCGAGGCATAGCACAACAAGTTGGAACAAAGAACAATGGAAACTAGCAGAATGGCAGTACCGTAAATATTGTACTAGCGAGGCCAAAAAGGCACTATTAGGATTCACTGGTGATTTTGTTTTTCTTTTTTGTATGATTTTTGGATATTTTCCTCAGCACAAGAAGCAATAAAATAGGAGCTACACCAAGTTTCACCTAAAACAGTGATCAGATGTGGTCTACAGAAAATGAGCAAGTTCTCTAAAAAGCGTGCAAGAGCTTTGATAAATTTTTTTCTTTATTTTCCTGAATTTTTTTGACAATTTTATAGAAACCAAAGAGGCCATTGGCGAGTTTGGTTGGCCTCCGAATGGCGTCACCAAGCTCCTGTAAAAATTTCAGATTTTTTGAACAACCGAGCGAAAAGTTATGCCCGGTTTAAGGAAGGTACCTCAAGTTATGTTTTTGGGAGGCACGAATAGAAGGCGGCGCGGTTAGGGCAAAACTTCCCTATCTGCAATTTATCTAGGGCTGGCGCGGCGGCGGCTAGCGAGGGCAAGTCGATTAATGGGTGGATCGACTTGTGATTTGGGTAATGGTGGATGGGATAGCGGCTAGCGAGGGCAGTTGATCTACGACGAAGATACACCCTAAACCAGCAACACGACTCGACCACGGACACGAACTGAACAAAGCCAAACTGAAAACGAAATTGCAAAGGCTAAACAAGGGTTCTAGGTTAGCGGAATTTTGTATGGCAATTATCTGGAGTTATAGGATGAAAAACCTAAAGTAAACTAGGGTAAGCCTGACGGTAATACCTGAGTCTTTGAATACCACTTGATAGGAACGGGGGTGCCCGATCTTCTGTCAGGTGAAGGTAACTATCTATTTGGTGGAGATGTCACACAGACGATCTGGCTTCCAATCAACACGACTAGAACCCCGCAATCGTAGCACCACTTCTCCTCTGGTTATCAACCGTGCACTGCACGATTGACCTCGCCACGAGGGCTAATTCCTGCATGAGAATCGAAGACACAAGCAAGAACAAGAAAGAACACAATTTAGAATATTGCGGATGATTGATTAAGCTCACAAGTTGGGGTCTCACAAACTGATCTACGATGACTGTTCTTGACAGATCTAACTTAAGCAAAACCCGATCCCTAATGTGGTGGCGGCTACTGATTATATAAGGGTTAGGAGCGTGACTCCCTCCCTGGACGCGCCCTAATGGGCCCAACAAAGATACACGGCCCAAAGGCCAATTACGGTGTTGCAGCACCGAGACAGATTACGGACGTCGGTTTGGTCCTCCACCTTGATCCGAACGTCCTTGTTGGCCTTCCATGCCTCCAAGTCCTTCACCATGACCTTGCTGGTCCTTTCCTTCATTCTTAAGTACAATTAATTCATTGGGTAGCACACTATTCTCAAATGCAAGAATAAGTGCATAGGAACGAGCTCACCTGCAAATTCAATTGTCTTGCGCGTGCGCGAGTAATCAGAACTTGAACATCAACTAGGGGAGTGTTGTTTGTATCCATGGAAGTGATGCCCTCATCATCAAGGGCACAACTTGCCTTAGACTTGAGATTCCAGGTACCAGGATGATCTTCAGATTCTCGGAACCTCACTGCTATTCGTAGCAATCCAAACAAACATGGTACAAGCAAAATTAACATCACACCAAACATAAATACAAACTGCATAATAATGTTCTACGCGTTGTAACTAGATCATAGGTTCAAGAATCACTAAATTCGGAGTTACGGTTATAAAGTTACGATTATCTGAAGATTTAAGTGTTTAATATAGAATAAACTAAGTGCATAATTTTAATCTAAGTTTCAGGACAAAATAAGGTTATCAGATGATAAACAATATTATTATGAATTTAATGCAACTAGAATGGATCAAAAAGGAGTTCAAATGAATTACTTATGAATTAAACAAGTTTCGGGAATAATTTTCATACTAAAAATCATTTTCAGATTTAATTATGAATATTCCTAGTAATTCTGGATTGGGGATACAATTGCCAGAGAGGTAAGGGTTGTTTTTGCTAATTTTAGGGTCTCTGCGTAATACTCTTTAAAAAGGGATGGACGACGGGTTGTTTTATTATAAACCCAAGCCCTCATTTGCACTTTCGCGCGATGTAACACCTCAGGTGTTACCAAGACACTGGCTTCATATTTGCACTGATGACTTGTTATCACATGTGGTTAATTAGAGGAGAAGGAGCACCTAAAACCTTGGAAACATGGGTTAGCTAAGAAATGTTAATGACAAAAGCTTTACCCAAACATTTTGAACAATTGTCATCTTGAGCCAAAGAGGTTAAACCCTAGACCCCTAAGGGCACTAGACTTCCAAGGAAGGGATCAGTGGATAAGTTAATCAAATGGCCAAATCTTGATTCTAATCTTTAAACAAAGTTTAAGTAACATTATAATCTACAAAATGCAGAGGGGAAACATTACAAAAAGGCCCCTCAAAGACCCCAAATCCACTCTTTAAGTAGATAGCACACTAGAGCTCTCTAATCTTCTCTAAGTCAAAATTTAACCCTAATCTAAAGATCAGACATGTTCACTTAGTAAATGGCGCCAAAACCACTTGGTCTGAATACCAAAAAGGTGCCAAACTACCTAAGGAAGCCACTAGAAAAATTTGAACCCGAGCCAAAACAATTTGACATGAATTGACATCACTTTTGTCTCGGGGTGGACAGTAAGACAACCCAGATTTGGCGTCCGCAAATCTTCTGACCTAGGGCTTATCTCCCCTTGGAACTCACATACAAGAGATAGCCATAGGTGCCAGGAAGAGGTCTGCGCCGGAGTTTTGCCAAGATTCGCACGTTTGCGATCTCAGCAAGCTTTTGAACAAGGGCAGAAGAACACCTCCACGTGTTCGACGTGCCCTGAACTAGCCAGAGCATGCCCGACGCCCAAACCCGCGTGCCCCGCGCCGCGCCAAGCCACGCATGTGTCCCCTGCCCGTGCCCGCTCCTATAAAGCCAGCCAAGGCTTCAGCCGTACGCCCCCGCACGCTCTCGACCTCACTGGAGCACGAGATCGCTGGAGTTTGCCCTACACACGGCGTGCCAGCGGTCGCCCGAGCACCCACCACCGTAGACTGGCCAGCAGAGCCATTCCCAGCCCCGTCCAACCCTCGAGAGAGACTCTACATGCCTCGGTGAAGCTCCCAGAGTGAGGAATCAAGCTCTGCCTCGCCGGAGACGCCGGATCAAGGTCACCGGCATTCACCCGACCGCCGACGAACGTAGACCGAGCTCCACGATGAGTTATTCTTCGACTCCTTGCACGGGTCGACTCATTAGCACCCTGTGAAGCTCCCCGTGCCCTTGGATTGACATATATCGCCGTGGATAGGCCGGAGCACCCGGCGCCGACGAGCTCGCCCGCCTGCGCACGTGGACCGGCCGATTCCGGCCATCACCGTCGTCGAGCCGTACCTCGTCATGGCCGCAAGGACCTCCCGAAGCCAACCCCACCCTTCGCTGGACCTCCCTCGCCGCCGGTAAGCCGCGCCGCCCTTTTTCCTTTCGTGGGTACTGTTCAAAAGGGGGGAGGGACCTCGGGGAAGAAGGAATAGAAGTCAGGGGGGTTTTTGAACTGTCAGAGACTCAGATGAATAGTTGCACAGGGGTATAAGTTGAAGGATTGGTTTAGGAAAAGCCCAGGGTCCTCGGTGTAAACCGGTTTTTCCAGAAAATCTTTTAAACATTTCTCATTTAATACAAACAGAGCTTGTAAAATTCATAACTCCAGTTTTATTAAACCAATTTGAGTCAAACCAATTTTGCTACGTTTTGAATAATGTAAACTGCTTAGGAAAAATACAAAACCCCTAAGTGTTGCAGAAGAATTTAAAGTTTGGAATTAAATTGTGTTCTGGCCAAAAGCTAAATAAAAGAGGAAAAAATAGTTACATTGTTAGACTGAGGTTAAGAAAAGTCAGAGAAGTACTTAATCACTCCCTAATCTGTTTAAAAATAGAAAACTCCTCAGTACACCAAATTAAGGTAGGGTTTGCCTTTTTAATCATTTTTAGCCTAAAGTTAAAGAAAATAAAAACCAGGGAGCAACCATATTTTTGTTAGCTCACTTATTCAGTATAGTTCACTTGAAAATTTTGTTGGACCCTTGTTTAGTACAAAAGGAAAGAGATACCTTTTATTTTATGCAAACAATGAAAACTTAGGAAAATCTTAGAGAAATAATCCTGAGGAGAAAACACCCCAAACCTTTGGATGACTAATATTTTGTTATTATGAATATAGGAAAAATATGAGTTCTATTGTTTGATATTTTTTCAAATAATAAGTCAGTTATAAGTACCTTTTTGGCATTAAACTTTAGAAAATCACAACTAAATATCCAGTAGGTCTTTTTCTGTGATTTTTATCACAGAGGCCTAATATCACCTATGAATCTGGACAAAAATAAAAATTGGTATAGAGACCTGTTGGGGGCCTTCGGCTTCCGAAGGTCCTCAAAAACATAATTTGACAATGTTTTCCAAGTATGCGAGCAGGTATCTTCGGAATCAGGTTACAGGTATACAAGAGCATGGTCAAGACGAAGCTTGACTGGGATGGAAGGCGATCATGACGAAGGATAAGACGATCACGAAGCTATGTGCAGAAAAGCTTCGGCATGACAGCAGAAAAGGGGAACCGACTTAAAGATGAAAAGCCAAATTAGACCTCGAAGAATTACTATAGAGTTATTGATAAATGTAAAGGGCATTAATGTAATTTTACACGGGCTGCGTCCCGTGCCTATAAATAGATGAACAGTACTCCCGTACTGTTCACGCTGACTTGGCATTCGTTTTTTGCATCACGCCTGTACCTTTACTTTTCATCAATCCGAAGGTACATTTATAATTTGTTTTTATGGATTTGATAATAAAAAGAAGTTGATGAAAATATCTGTATTATTATTTGTATTTCATATATGTGTTCTTTTTCATCATCTATCGAACTTACGAAGGTCTTTTTCTTCGTAACCTTCGTCCAGAATTCATTATATCCGAAAGGACATAATGTTTATAAGGACGAAGGACTTTAACATTTAACACTTTTTATGTTGCCTTGTTCTTAACTCTAAGCATTTGAGAACAAGTCCCCAACATTGGCGCCCACCTCCGTTGAACTCACGTCCATTTCTTGAGTTTTTAACACCTTCGGCAAGCATCACCTTCGTCATGCCGCCGAAGAAAGCTTCAGCCACAGGGACTGCCACTCTGCAGCCGCTGGATCCCAATCAGGATGTCCTTTCTCTTACGGAGGCCCGAAGCCAGAAGAGGAAGGCCACCAGCCCAACGCCTCCGGAGGACAACTTGGACCAAGAAATCCAAAACCTGGAGATGCTCCATCAACAGGTTCAACGAAAGAAGGAAAAGATGGCTCGTCTAGCTGACCTACAGAGGCAGATAGATGAAGCTTCGGAAGAAGTTCGTCATCTTGCTCAAGATGACCAGAACCGAAGGCCTCCGCGCAGGGAGCTTCATCAGGAGGGCTTCTATAATGAGGATGACTAGTATGAGGATTTCCATCATGGAAATTTTGCTTTTGATGATGCTTCTCCTCTGTCAATAGAACTGCAGGCTACACCATGGCCCCAATCTTACAAGCCACCCCAGCTCCCCATGTACGACGGCCATTCAGACCCGAAGCAATTTTTGATGAGCTATGAAGCAACCATATCTTCGTATGGTGGAAATACTACAGTCATGGCAAAGTCTTTCGTCATGGCCGTCAAGAGTGTTGCACAAACCTGGTACTCCTCTCTTCAGCCAGGGACAATCACCTCATGGCAAAAGCTGAAGGACATGTTGATAACCAGCTTCCAAGGGTTTCAGATGAAGTCGGTTACTGCTCAAGCTTTATTCCAGTGCACCCAGGACCACGAAGAATACCTTCAGGCGTATGTCCGAAGGTTTCTGCGTCTGAGGGCACAGGCGCCAACAGTGCCCAATGAAATTGTCATTGAGGCCATGATTAAGGGACTTCGGCCGGGACCTTCAGCGCAATACTTTGCCAGGAAGCCTCCTCAAACTTTGGAGAAGCTGCTCCAGAAGATGGACGAGTATATTCGAGCTGACAATGACTTTCGCCAAAGAAGGGAGGAAGCATTCAGGTTCTCTGAAATGACCAGGGGCTTCGGAGGAAGATTTCATCCGAGGCACGTCAGGTCAATTCACAACTCTACTCAAAGTGATGATAGAGGGAGCCAACAACAAAGGCCACAATACTCCTCGCAAGTTTCGGGGCAGCAGCAAAGCTCCTTCCGGCTGCCAGCGCCAAGGGGCAGAGGCGCCAGGGGCTTCGGGGGAAGATTTGGGGATCAGCCAAGAAAAATTTACTGCCTATTCTGTTGTGAAGACAAGGGCCATACCACCAGGATGTGCCATGTTACCATCCAAAAGCAAAAGGAGATAGCAGAAGCTGCAGCACAACAGAGTCAGCCGAAGCAGGTCATGCATACTGCTTCGTACCATTCGCGTTACATTCCAGAATATGTAGGCAATCACCCTGCAGCTTCTGTTGCTTCGGCAAGCCAACCCCAAGCATCTTGGCAACAGCCTCCACCGCCACCACCAACACAACGAGGTCAGCAGCCAGAAGGGAGTCAGCACACTCACCTTCAGCGGGACTTCAGAGAGGAGTCCGAAGCTCGCACAGTCAATAGCACTGTGCCAGAGTCGAAACACATTTACTGACAAATATCCTACCTCGACAGCAGCTTTTCGCATTTTCGCATCCAGTATTACTTTTTTTTTAATAAGGAACAATTATGGGAAGTTTAAGTGTCTTTTATCATTTTTCAATTTCTTGTAACAGTTTCGCTTTTTACCATAATGAAAATATATCTTCTCCATAGGCTTGAGTTGCCGAAGCATAAGAATTTATGGTGGCACGGAGGACCTTCGAATTATCAAAAATTTGTTCTAAGGGACGCAGTGCAATTTATTCGAAGCAGTAAAAAGTCGTTCCTATGGGAACGCAGTGTAAGTTTTCTGCTCAAAAGTCGTTCCGAAGGGAATGCAGAGCTTACAGCGAAAAATAAACGCTGATTCCGCTGAAAGTAAAAGGCGAAGAAGCTCCTAAGGGAGGCTTACAGCGAAAAATAAACGCTGATTCCGCTGAAAGTAAAAGGCGAAGAAGCTCCTAAGGGAGGCTTACAGCGAAAAATAAACGCTGATTCCGCTGAAAGTAAAAGGCGAAGAAGCTCCTAAGGGAGGCTTACAGCGAAAAATAAACGCTGATTCCGCTGAAAGTAAAAGGCGAAGAAGCTCCTAAGGGAGGCTTACAGCGAAAAATAAATGTTGATTCCGCTGAAAGTAAAAGGCGAAGAAGCTCCTAAGGGAGGCTTACAGCGAAAAATAAACGCTGATTCCGCTGAAGTAAAAGGCGAAGAAGCTCCTAAGGGAGGCTTACAGTGAAAAATAAATGTCAACCTTCGGCAAATATCATTTTGCACAACATTACATCATTTCATCATTTGCATAGCATAACATCATACATCATAGTGCATCAACAACGCAAGAAGGGGGGTCTCGATATTGATATTCGAAGATTGTTTTGAAGAAATAGTGACAAGGAACAAAAAATAGCCATTGAAAAGTTATACCTTCGTCAAACTCTGAAATGGAAGGATCTATTGATTATTGATTTTACGAGGATTGATTACTGATTTTTACGAAGCATGAAAAGAAGAGAAGGTGTTTTTTCGCCGAAGGCTCAAAAATGGTATGTATATGATGTTTCATGCATCGTAAAAAATAGAATTATAAACAGCTAATATGCTACGTCCAAAGTTATACAATGTTACACATGATTCTCAACAAGCATTACAATCTAAATGTTTTTACAGCAGCATCTAATCTTCCTTTAAGACTACTTCTGCAGCTTCGTTTAGAAGCTGATCAACAACTCTATCCATGATGGCTTCGGCCATTTGTCTAATTTCGTCATCCCCCTTTGTGTGGGGGCCTGGAGATAGATCAGCAGGTTCTGAGGGAAGAGAAGATACGGATATATTACTATTACAAACCATGAACAAGTTCGAAATCAAAAAGTTACAATGAGGAGCCAGAAATCACTAATTAATACCTATTTGCCCTTCGGGCTCTGCGCTTTTCTCAGCAGCCTCTGCTACCTTTCTAGCATCATGGATGCCTTTTTCACTTTTTTGAATAATTTCTTGGGCCATTTCTCGGCCGCCATTGTCCCAGATGTCGGTGAAAAATTTTCCACCGACCAGGCTTGCTTTGGCCGAGGGGTCTTTTATATCTTCGGAGGACAAGGTAGTTTCGGATTGTGCTAAAGATTTCACATGCTCACAGCCTTTCCTCTCCAAAACAGTAGCAATCCCCCTGGCGCCTGAAAAAGCACATATGTCTCCGCGGCTATTCAAGATTTCCTCGAAGGCCTCAGCTTCGTGACTGATCCATTCAATCGGGCCTTCTGGATTACCCCTTGTGAAGTTTTCTTCGCTAGAGATTGCGCCAACGCTGGCGAAGCTGGATTTTATTTTCTTAGCACATTCTATGGATTTGTCATAGCACCTTTTCTTGGATGCGTGAAGCTCTTCAACATTTCTTTCTAGATGATTTGCCCATTGATCACTAAGTTCTCGTTTCGTCTCTTCAAGTATGTGTTCTTCCTTAGCTCTGGCTAGCTGTTTCCGAAGATCCTCAATTTCGCGTTTTTGGGCTTCAGCTTGAGCCTTAGAAGTAGCTTCGTCTTCCTTTATTTTATCCACCAATGTAAGCAGAATTTTATCTTTTTCCAAAGCTTCGTTCCTCAGCTTAATAACCTCTGTTCGTAGGTTGTTGAAAGCAATATTATAGCTCTCGTCTTCAGCATTCTTTTGCGCTCTCAAAGCGTTGCTCAGTATTAAACACTATATGAAAAGAATTAGTATAAGAATAAAAGAATGATTCAAAAATTATAAATTTCCAAATATACAATTTTCATACCTTCAGACTATTATATGCAAGGCTATCCGCAAGATCGTCCTTCGTCATAGCACAGAGGCCGGCTTCAAGCTTCGGAAACCCCATACTTCTAGCCATCTCCCGGCAGACAGATAATTCTTTGTTGTCTGGGAGGCAGTATAAGAAGTCATCTTCGTCTGTGCCATTGAATACTAAGGCCCCCTTCGGATACTTCAGTTCTCGGGCATAGTGATTAGCTTCAAAAATCTCTTCTTCAGATAATCCCTTCCCCGAAGCATGTCGTACAATATAATCAAGTACTTTGGAAGATGCTTCGGGGGCACCAGTGCCAGTTTCTTCAGCCAAAATTTGTTCTGCTATTTCTGTTTTTTCGGCTTCCCAGGATTTCACCTTGGCGGGCTCTGAAGGCCCGGCTTCAGTTTCAGACTGTTGCTTTGAAGCTTTGGCAACAAAGGCTTCAGTGTGCACTTTGGAAGTTTTAACAATTTTCTTTGGAGTTGTGCTCGAAGATTTAATTGTCTCTAAAACATCTAGCACATTAACCATCCTTTTTCTTTTAGGGGTCACTGCTGGACCCTTATGGCTTTTTGTTGCCTCAGTTTTTGCTGAAGGACTCAAGACTTCTGATGTCTTTATTTCTTCAGCCCTCGGTTCTTCTATTTTTTCAGTCGCTCGCACTTCGGCCAGCACTTCAATATTTGGCAGGGGAGTTGGCTCTTTAGCTTCGGTGGCCGAAGAGGTCTCACCGGCAAACGCAGGCACTGTGGCCGGTTCAATATAACGTGGCCGGTGTGTGAGAACCTTTACCCTTTTCCTCTTCGGCGCCGGCTCACTAGGAGCGGCTGAAGCAGTTTCCTTCGCAGAAGATGTATTCTTTCTTTTTTGACCCCGTGCTGGATAACGGTAGTCGGGGTAGAAAAACCTAATTGCATCAAATACTCGGTTGAGCCTCTTCCTCTTTCAGCCTCCGAAGGCCGCCGATAATGAAGTATCTTCGGCCTTTGAGTATACACCAAGTAATTCATCACTGATGGCCTCAATACTTTTCAACCAGTCATCATCTGGCTCAACAAATTTATCTCCGTATTTAAATGTGTATTTCAGCCTGACTAGTCCACCTTCGTCAGTTTCTTTAATTGATGAGGACATCCTCCACTATTACCCGTTGGCAAAGACGCAATTGACCCAGTTGGCCCAATTGTAGTCGGACGGCGACCGTGTGAGCCTCAGAATTATCCCACCTCGCTTAACTTGGGAGGAGGAAGCCACTTTAAAAGGGAGAGCCACCCTTCCCCCATTGGACTAGTCTTTTGGGGTGATTGGGCCTTTCCCTGAGTTGGGTGTGCTTAATGAACTGTTGGGCTCCGGGCAACCCTAATTTGTTGGGCCTCGGCCAACCCCACCTGGGCTGGGTGTATCATCTGGTATCAAAGCCAGGGCCCATTTTAAGAAGGTGGGAATGATGAGGACATCCTCCACTATTACCCGTTGGCAAAGACGCAATTGACCCAGTTGGCCCAATTGTAGTCGGACGGCGACCGTGTGAGCCTCAGAATTATCCCACCTCGCTTAACTTGGGAGGAGGAAGCCACTTTAAAAGGGAGAGCCACCCTTCCCCCATTGGACTAGTCTTTTGGGGTGATTGGGCCTTTCCCTGAGTTGGGTGTGCTTAATGAACTGTTGGGCTCCGGGCAACCCTAATTTGTTGGGCCTCGGCCAACCCCACCTGGGCTGGGTGTATCATTAATGGTCTCCTTCGGCATTTCCCATTTTTCCGCAAGTGGCCATACTCTGAAGGCAATGTGTTCTTGGACCAAATCCCGTGTCCCAATAAAAGAGCAAACAACACCGAAGGCTCTGTGGCATTCTTCGGCTGCTTCATTCATTTCCACCTTCGGCCTCCGCAGGCCGAAGCGTTGCTAGATAGGACGCATAATGATACTTTTAATATCTTCCCGTGATTTCAAGTCATTCTTCACGTAAAACCATTCCGTCATCCAGTCGCCGGGCCACCTCTTTCGAAAGGTTGGCATGGGGCATCTTGACCTAGACCGGGCGCCGAAGCTGTAGCAGCCAAAATTGTTGTGATACTGTTCTTTGCCCCAGGGTTTTGTCTCGTACAATAACTCATGTATGTTGCAGAAACTTTTTGCATTAGGTTCCAAACCTTGGCTCCTCACGGCCCACACAAAGATGCTCATCCTTATGATTGCTTTGGGGGTAAGTTGGTGAAGGTAGATTTCAAATATCTTCAGTATTTCTACAACAAAACTGCTCAAGGGAAATCGTAATCCAGCCTTCCAGAAGCTTCGGAATACCATGACTTCATTTTCCTCAGGAGTCGGACAAGTCTTCTCTCCTTCGTCAGCCCTCACAACGGACAAGTCCCAAAAATATCTGCCCCTCATATTGACAAGATGATTTTCTTTAATACTGGATTTACCAAAAACTGCATGGCTTGGTCGCCAAGGTCGATCTTCGGAGTCTTCACCACCACTATCCACATCATAACTATCACTGTCACCAGTATCTTCAGATAAACCCTCCAAAATCTCCCTAGTAATCTTCTCCGTATTAGTCTTTGACATTGATTGAAGAAAGCCCAGATGCATCTCCTCAGAAAGGCTTAGCTTCGAATCACCAACAGCTTTCTTATCTTCAGACATCTTTGCAAACCCTGAGAAAGTGCTCTCGAAACCGAAGCTTAAAAATCTAAAAAGCCAAGCAAGTGTTGTTGCGCGTAGGCTAAAAGTTGGATGAGTAGAAGCAGATGGCAAGAGAGCGTGCCAAATAAACTCGTGGTGAGCTCTTATTTATACACCTAGTGCGTTGAAAACTGGAGGATCCCGCTTGTCAAAGACTGTTGCTATTCTAGCAAAGAGAAGGTGTTTTTTCGGACCTTCGGCTTAAAGCCTTCGTCCATGTCGCAATATGAATTTATCATTCCAGCAAATTAATATTGCGAGGGGCTACTATTGGGGGCCTTCGGCTTCCGAAGGTCCTCAAAAACATGATTTGACAATGTTTTCCAAGTATGCGAGCAGGTATCTTCGGAATCAGGTTACGGGTATACAAGAGCATGGTCAAGACGAAGCTTGACTGGGATGGAAGGCGATCATGACGAAGGATAAGACAATCACGAAGCTATGTGCAGAAAAGCTTCGGCATGACAGCAGAAAAGGGGAACCGACTCAAAGATGAAAAGACAAATTAGACCTCGAAGAATTACTATAGAGTTATTGATAAATGTAAAGGGCATTAATGTAATTTTACACAGGCTACGTCCCGTGCCTATAAATAGATGAACAGTACTCCCGTACTGTTCACGCTGACTTGGCATTCGCTTTTTGCATCACGCCTGTACCTTTACTTTTCATCAATCCGAAGGTACATTTATAATTTGTTTTTATGGATTTGATAATAAAAAGAAGTTGATGAAAATATCTGTATTATTATTTGTATTTCATATATGTGTTCTTTTCATCATCTATCGAACTTACGAAGGTCTTTTTCTTCGTAACCTTCGTCCAGAATTCATTATATCTGAAAGGACATAATGTTTATAAGGACGAAGGACTTTAACATTTAACACTTTTTATGTTGCCTTGTTCTTAACTCTAAGCATTTGAGAACAAGTCCCCAACAAGACCCCACTTAAATCATAGCTATAGTGTAAAATGCCCTTTACACTTGTTTTTGTTAATTTTGCACAAGTAGTATCTGAATTGATCTCCACCTCAAATTTTTAGGAGAACCCACCAATGTCAATATTTACCCACTGAAACTTTTATAACATTTTTGAAAAATGTTAACTAACCCCGATAGTTCAAAAATGCTTAATAAGAAGCAATAGAAAGAGAATGGGGAACTTTGGGGAGAAATAGATGAAAATACAAAACCCTTAAGTATATCCAAAAAGAAACCCTAAAAACACTAAACTTAATGCTGTTTTACTATGCATAACCTTTCCAAATGTTCATATCATTTTTATGCATATATCTTGTTCATTGCATTCGATAGACTGTAATCTCGCTGACGGGGAGTACATCCTCGTGCCGGAGCAAGGAATTGCTCAGGAGGTAGCCCAGGATCCAGCACCAGAGCCTGCCCTCGAGGATCTGCCTGCCCCAGCTTTGGAAGGCAAGCCCTGGTTTTATGCATAACCTACTTATTATGCTATTTTACTACACGTATTGTTTGTAGGTTTGAAATGTGCACTTAAGTGTAGGAATTGTTTGGAACCTTAGTTGCATGAACTCAGGTTTTTCCCTTGTGATGGACTAGTATGCTATGTCGAGTAGCTGCTTTACTAATTAGGGATCTCGGTAGAAGTCGAGTGATTTTTCTAGCACTCACGCGAGGTCAGGAATTGGTTGTATCCATTTTCATATCATAATGATGATGGTCTGTGGACAACAATCCATGGGGGTTGGTTGTCTACAAGACGGAAATTGGAATAAGGATTAAGGTGTGGTGCCGTGTGTCAAGCATTTGAACGTACTAAGCACATGCCGAGAAATATGGTAAATCGGTAAGCCTAGTACCTGATTGAACCTGGCAGCAGACTTTACCCCTCACGTGACCTGAGACGTGGTCTCCCATTCCGGTTATGGTGGGTACAAGTGCGGTCACTGCACGACGGCAGTCGGGGTCAGTGAGGCATTGTACGCCAAGGCAGTGAGCCCTGATCTGCTGGCGGGGAATCGATGAGGACGGTTGATATGTGTGGGGACGGAGTGCCTTGCCCCGTCGTGTGTTTAGGTTTACCTTGCAAGGATAAAAACTCGATTCGAATCATCTGCTTCTCGCAGCTAATGAGACTGCTTGATCCATGCTGCTACTTTGAGTAACAAGTGGAAATGTGATGACTTGGCAAAAGTTGTTGATTGCTAAATGTTTGATACCATGTATGATTAGATAGGTACACATTTAGTCTTAAGAGAGTCACACTAAAACCTGAAAAAGCTAAAACTTGATTTTTAGACTTAGCTAGTGCTTTTGGCAAGCAAACCCCTTAGCCAAACAGCTGCATGTCTAGAGGTAGAGGTGTAGACTCCTCATACCGGGTAAGTCTAGCTGAGTATTAGTATACTTAGCCTTGCTTGTGGCATAATTTTACAGGTTCTCTGGAGGACATGGTTGCTGGAGTGACTTGGCCGTCCATCTTGCCACCGGGTTGGACAGTCGAGTGGGACCCTACCTCGGCTGAGGAGGAGCATGAGGAGTGATGGGACAGGCTTTCCCATCCCTCCATTTATTTATCGTTAGTTTTATTCCGCTGCATTCCGAACAATGATGACTACTTTTTCTAAAACTCTGATGATGTTGTAATAAATTTAATACTCCTTACTGTATGGTTTTATGCTTTATTGTATTTGTTCTGTGCCTCACCAACGAGTGAGTACGTGGTACTTGATCCTGTTAGTGGCCTCGTCGGACTAGATCCGAGGGACTGACGTGTTATTCCTATTTAAGTGTGGTCTAGCCTCTAAGGTGGGACTTAGGCACTTAAGTTTGAATAATTCGGGCGGTTCCGCCACATCTGGTATTGGAGCTTGTACCACCACAGAGGAATCAATAAACTGTAATTACCATCCTTTTGAAAAGTAAAACTGGTTAGAAACAAATATTGGATAGATCGGTAAGGTGATAGGTATGGATATAGAGCGTGAAGCCTTAGGGTAATAGAAGGGTAGCTAGGTGGCTAATTGAGTAAGCCCTACAGGCTACTATAAGGAATGGGATTTTTTCTCTATTCCCGATAAATTATGTGAGGTCGTTTAGGACGAGCATGCATGCATCATTTAATCAAACTACTTGGTAATTAGTTAAGAGCTTTAAAATGATATGAGGCATGATAACAAAAGATTAAGTACACTCAGTGACCTTATTGTAACCTTCAATAGGCCAAGCCTTGATCCCCTTTTTACTTTTATAATTCTTTTTCTTTTTCACTTACGCTTAACCATACACAAATGACTTCTCACGGATCCTCGGACGGAGGGAACGCACATTCCCACACGGACGGACTTGCACGAGAGGGTTTTCTCCGTATCTTGTCGGAGGTACTGCAGGGAGCTGGTTACACGACGCCTCCCCAGTACGTGGTGCAGCTGTTCGAGAAGCACCGAGTGCCCCGCTGTAGGGTGAGGATGACCTTGGAGCCTCATCCCTTACAGCCAGGCTGGCGTTCGTTGGACTCCGAGTCTTTTGGATACCGGGCTGAGGATACTATCGAGGCCATTGCTCTCCACGGGCTGACCACCTTCTGTGATTTTCACCCCTTGGAGCTGTCCACTCACCCCATTGGTTTGTTCCCCGCGGAGAAGGAGGACGACCCAATGTGGAAGGATCGAGTGGAACATGCCAAGGATGTGTGGGCTCTATACCCAGGGCAGACTGCTCACCTCACGGTGCGATGCATGAATGCCCTGTATCGTCTGCAAATGATGCGAGGAGAGACAATGTCTCAGCTAATGGCATTGTCGGAGGCTACCAAGATCACCCTAGACAACAGAGAGGAACTTGTGGTAGACCTATCCACTGAGATGGTGGAAAAGGACCTGCAGGTGGAAGAGATGGCCAAACAGATTCAGGAGCTTGAGGAGCTAGTGGGAGGCTGGGAGAACACCATTGAGGTTCTCGAGGATCAGCTGATCAACACTCAACAACAACTCAAGGAGGCTAACCAGCATTTGGATATGCACCATCAGGAGATTCAGGACATGGAGGCCAACGAGGATGTTGACATTGAGGGAGGAGCGGAGCCGGAGCCCGCATCAAGCCTAGACACTGCTGGCTCGGGGAGGCCCGCTTCCCCCGAGTCAAGTGTTGCCTCGTTTGTCCATTGAGTTGCAGCGATAGAGTTAGAAGTGTGTGGCCGTAGAACTCCTCGAAGCTTGCTTAGCTTTTGCACCCTTGGGGTACTAGGCTAGACAAAGTTGAGTCTTTTGGGTCACTGATGTAATCGTAACAAACTCTTTTGGAAGTATGGATGATGAATGATGTCAACTTTAATTTATGAAGAAAAGTTTTATGCCACGTAGTGTCTTTTATGAATTATGCAAGAAAATATTGGTTTTACCCTTTCAAATCTTTCACCACGTATGAACCCTGACATCAGAAGTATGATATTGAGAGCATCCTTAATTTTTTAGATGGCAGGAAGAGCGCGTCGTGGACAGAATGAACGCATTCCTCCACCACCGCCACCGCCTCCTACCATGCAAGAGTTGATGACTCAGCAGAATGAGATTCTGCGACAGTTGGCTCAGCGTCAGCCGCCACCCCAGCATTATGGTGGTGGTGATCACCATCAGCGTCCCCCAGCAGCAGCCACTTATCAGGAGTTCCTCAGCACTCAGCCGCCATTGTTCACTCAGGCAGAGGATCCGCTTGATGCTGATGTATGGCTTAGGGTAGTGGAATCCAAATTTCCACTACTAAATGGAGTTTGTTCAGATGTGGCTAAGGTTAGGTTCGCCACCCAGTAGCTTCGCGGACCCGCGCGAACATGGTGGGATCATTTCCTCGCTATGCAGCCAGTTGACCACGTGGTGGAATGGAGAGAGTTCAAGGCAGCCTTCAGAGGGCATCACATACCAGCAGGCATTATGGACCGCAAGCTTAATGAGTTTCTGGCACTTACTCAGGGGAATCGCACTGTATTGCAGTACGCTCAGGCCTTCAATGACCTGTGTTAGTATGCCGGATATCATGCAGACACTGATGAGAAGAAGAGGGATAGGTTCAGGAGGGGGCTCAGCACTAAGCTCCGCGACCATCTCAATACCGTCAGGGGCAACAGTTACAATGAGTTAGTCAACATGGTCATTTCCCAGGATGACTGCATAACAACCCGTCAGGCAGAAAAGAAGAGGAAGACCCCTATGGCAGGAACATTAACTCAGCCTCAGCGCTTCATAATTGTATCTAACACTCAGAACAGGGGACCTCAGCAGCAGCAAGGACGATGGGTGATCCGACCACAGCAGCAGCAGCAGGCACCCAACCGCTCTCAGCCCCCAGTTTAGAGGAACAACAATCAGCCACAGCAGCAATACCGTCAAGCCAATGACAACAGATGTTTCACTTGTGGTAACACTGGGCACTATGCCAAGAATTGCCCCAGGAATCAGCAGAGGCAGGGACAGGGTTCCAATCAGAACCAAGGCAAGAGGCAGAAGGTGCAAGTGAGGCAAGGCAGGCTAAACTTCACCACCATGGCTGACATTCCAGAGGGAGCACCCGTCATGACTGGTATCTTTTCCGTTTTGAATAATCCTGCAATCATTCTTTTTTATTCTGGTGCATCCCACAGTTTTATCAGTACAAAATTTAGTACCAAATGCCAGATACCTTTCCATCACAACAATGGGGGTATTACAATTTCAACACCAGGAGGCAGGGTTGCCACCTATCAAATCAACAGGCATGTGCCTATAAAGTTTGGTAGTCTGATAATTAAATCCACCCTCCTCATTTTGGGATTGGATAGTGTGGATATCATTTTAGGAACTGACTTGTTAACAAGACATCAGGCAGTAATTGATATTGCAGCACGGGCCATTGAGGTGCACTCGCCTACTTGTGGTGAAACCACATTATATTTGTCTGTACCCGTTCCTGTGCATTCACCATGATAGAATCACCGGTTGAGAGAATCCCAGTGGTCTGTGACTACCCAGATGTTTTTCCGGATGAATTGCCAGGGATGCCACCCGACAGAGACATAGAGTTCGTGATTGAATTACAACCCGGAACTGCCCCTATATCCAATAGACCTTATAGGATGCCTCCAGCAGAATTGGCGGAGTTGAAAAAGCAGTTGCAAGAATTGTTGGACAAGGGGTTTATTCGCCCAAGTACTTCTCCATGGGGATGTCCCGCCTTTTTCGTGAAGAAGAAAGATGGGAGTTTGAGGTTGTGTGTTGATTACTGCCCTCTCAATGCGGTAACCATCAAGAATAAGTACCCATTGCCCTGCATTGATGTATTGTTTGATCAGTTGGTGGGAGCCCATGTATTTTCAAAGATAGACCTTCGTTTCGGCTACCATCAGATCAAGATCAGGGCTAGTGATATTCCAAAGACAGCTTTCTCTACCAGATATGGGCTTTATGAGTATTTGGTGATGTCTTTCGGGCTGACCAATGCCCCGGCTTATTTCATGTATTTGATGAACTATGTCTTTATGCTAGAGCTGGACAAGTTTGTGGTGGTCTTCATTGATGACATTCTGGTTTATTCCAAAAATGAAGCTGAGCATACTGTGCATCTACACATCGTACTTCAGTGACTGCGTGATCATCAGTTGTATGCTAAATTGTCCAAATGTGATTTCTGGCTGAAGGAGATAAAATTTTTGGGTCACACCATTTCTAAGAATGGGATATCAGTTGATCCTGAAAAAGTACAAGAAGTGATGGATTGGAAACCTCTTACCACAATATGGCAGATCCGTAGTTTTCTGGGATTGGCAGGGTATTATTGACGATTTATTCTGGATTTATCCAGGATTGCCAAGCCAATGACTGAATTGTTGAAGAAAGGATTCAAGTATGAATGGAGCCAGAAATGTGAAGAGGCCTTTCATACATTGAGGCAGCATTTGACAACAGCACCCGTGTTAGCTCAGCCTGACAACACCAAACCCTTCGAGGTTTATTGCGATGCTTCAGGCACCGGATTGGGATGTGTCTTGATGCAAGACCACAGAGTTATTGCCTATGCATCCAGAGCACTCAGACCCCATGAGCAGAACTACCCCACTCATGATCTGGAGTTAGCAGCCGTAGTTCATGCTCTGAAGATATGGAGACATTACTTAATGGGAGCTCATTGTAATATCTATAATGATCACAAGAGTCTCAAATATATCTTCACTCAGGCTGATCTTAATATGAGGCAGAGAAGATTGTTGGAACTCATCAAGGACTATGATTTGGAAGTGCATTACCATCCTGGCAAAGCCAACGTTGTGGCAGATGCTTTAAGTCGGAAGGCCCAGTGCAACTGTGTGATCATGGACTCTAAGATCGCCACTCTGTGTCACGAGTTATGCAAATTGAACCTAGAAGTCATTCCCTCAGGTACCTTGAGTTATATCTCAGTGGAGCCCACCTTACATGAGCAAATAGTCATGGCACAGATCGGTGACAAGGGTGTTCAAGTCATTAAGGAAATGATCGAACAAAAGGTGGACAAATACAAATGCTTCTGTCAGGACAGCAAAGGAATTCTATGGTTTGGAGACCGATTGGTTGTTCCCAAGAACCCCGAGCTTAGAAAAAAAATATTGGATCAAGCTCACCTTTCCAAATTCTCCATGCATCCCGGAAGTAACAAGATGTATCATGATCTCAGATATTTGTATTAGTGGACCAGAATGTAAAGGTAAATTGCTAGGTATATATCTGAGTGCGACACTTGCCAGAGAGTCAAGGCCAGTCATTTGAAGGTGGCAGGCACTTTACAGCCCCTTCCCATACCATCTTGGAAATGGGAGGATATTTGCATGGATTTCATTGTGGGATTGCCCAATACCTCCTAGCACCACGATTCTATTTGGGTCATTGTGGATAGGTTGACTAAGACAGCTCATTTCTTACCAGTACATACCACCCACCGGACCGAAAAGTATGCAGAAATTTATATTGATCAGATACTTTGTTTGCATGGAATACCAAGGACTATTGTGTCGGACAGAGGAGCACCATTCATGGCACGTTTCTGGGAGCAATTGCAAGAATCACTTGGGACCCACGTAATAAGAAGCTCAGCGTACCATCCTCAAACAGATGGTCAGATAGAGAGGGTAAATCAGATTTTGGAAGACATGTTGAGGGCATGTGTACTACACTATGGAAAGAATTGGGACAAGTGTCTTTCCTTGGCATAATTTTCTTATAATAATAGCTACCAGTCCAGCCTAAAGATGGCACATTTCGAGGCCTTTTATGGGAGAAGATGTAGGACACCGCTAAATTGGTCACAAGCTGGAGAAAGAGAAATATTTGGACCTGACCTGGTACTTGAAGCATAGGAGAAAGTCAGAGTCATTAAGAAGAACTTAGAAGCTGCTCAGGCCAGACAAAAGAGCTATCATGACAGGAGGAGGAAGCCTCTACAGTTTGATGTGGGAGATCACGTTTATCTTAAGGTGTCACCCACCAAAGGTGTTCAGAGGTTTGGAATCAAGGGCAAGTTAGCTCCTCGCTACATTGGGCCCTATGAGATCAAGGAGACTTGTGGACCTGTAGCATATCAATTGAAGTTGCCACCCCATATGTCAGCAGTTCATGATGTGTTCCACGTATCTCAGCTACGAAAGTGTGTCCGCTTACCCACAGAAGTGCTACCTGAACTAGAATTGGAGATAGAACCAGACTTGTCCTATCAAGAGCACCCCGTCAAGGTATTGGATCAAAAGGAGAGATCAACGCGGGCAAGGTCAACCAGGATGTATAAGGTTCAGTGGAGTCACCATTCAGTAGAAGAGGCTACGTGGGAGACTGAGGATTTTCTACATTCTCGCTTCCCCGACTTTCTGCCCAAAGGAGTCGTTACGTAATCCAAAAATCCCACCCCCACCTGCCTTTTGAATCTAAATATAAGAAAAACTTAGATGTTAAAGGTATAGTAAGCTTTGAAAATAACTTTAAAAGGGCTTCCTTCTGAAGTTGCAAAGAGAATGACATTCGAAGAGTAGTTAACTAGAGAAACTTGGCTAAAGGAAAATGCAACACACTAGCACACCTTCTTAGTACCCCCTAAAGGATCCCTACCCAAAATCTCGGGGCGAGATTCCTTTAAGGGGGGAGGGCTGTAACACATCAGGTGTTACCAAGACACTGGCTTCATATTTGCACTGATGACTTGTTATCACATGTGGTTAATTGGAGGAGAAGGAGCACCTAAAACCTTGGAAACATGGGTTAGCTAAGAAATGTTAATGACAAAAGCTTTACCCAAACATTTTGAACAATTGTCATCTTGAGCCAAAGAGGTTAAACCCTAGACCCCTAAGGGCACTAGACTTCCAAGCAAGAGATCAGTGGATAAGTTAATCAAGTGGCCAAATCTTGATTCTAATCTTTAACCGAAGTTTAAGTAACATTATAATCTACAAAATGCAGAGGGGAAACATTACAAAAAGGCCCCTCAAAGACCCCAAATCCACTCTTTAAGTAGAGAGCACACTAGAGCTCTCTAATCTTCTCTAAGTCAAAATTTAACCCTAATCTAAAGATCAGACGTGTTCACTTAGTAAATGGCGCCAAAACCACTTGGTCTGAATACCAAAAAGGTGCCAAACTACCTAAGGAAGCCGCTGGAAAAATTTGAACCCGAGCCAAAACCATTTGACATGAATTGACATCACTTTTGTCTCGGGGTGGACAGTGAGACAACCCAGATTTGGCGTCCTCAAATCTTCTGACCTAGGGCTTATCTCCCCTTGGAACTCACATACAAGAGATAGCCATAGGTGCCAAGATTTGCACGTTTGCGATCTCAGCAAGCTTTTGAACAAGGGCAGAAGAACACCTCCACGTGTTCGACGCGTCCTGAACTCGCCAGAGCACGCCAGGCGCCCGAACCCGCGCACCCCGCGCCGCGCCAAGCCACGCCTGTGTCCCTGCCCGCGCCCGCGCCCGCGCCTATAAAGCCATCCAAGGCTTCAGCCGTACGCCCCCGCGCGCTCTCGACCTCACCAGAGCACGAGATCGCTGGAGTTTGACCTACACACGGCGTGCCAGCGGCCGCCCGAGCACCCGCCACCTTAGACCGGCCAGCAGAGCCATTCCTAGCCCCGTCCAACCCTCGAGAGAGACTCTACGTGCCTCGGTGAAGCTCCCAGAGCGAGGAATCGAGCTCTGCCTCGCCGGAGACGCCGGATCAAGGTCACCGGCATTCACCCGACCGCCGGCGAACGTAGACCAAGCTCCATGGTGAGTTATTCTTCGATTCCATGCACGGGTCGACTCATTAGCACCCCGTGAAGCTCCCCATGCCCTTGGATTGACATATATCGCCGTAGATAGGCTGGAGCACCCGCCACCGACGAGCTCGCCCGCCTGCGCACGTGGACCGGCCGATTCCGGCCATCACCGTCGTCGAGTCGTACCTCATCGTGACCGCAAGGACCTCCCAAAGCCAACCCCACCCATCGCCGGACCACCCTCGCCGTCGGTAAGCCGCGCTGCCCTTTTTCCTTTCGCGGGTACTGTTCAAAAGGGGGGAGGGACCTCGGGGAAGAAGGAATAGAAGTTAGGGGTGTTTTTGAACTGTCAGAGACTCAGATGAATAGATGCGCAGGGGTATAAGTTGAAGGATTGGTTTAGGAAAAGCCCAGGGTCCTCGGTGTAAACTGGTTTTTCCAGAAAATCTTTTAACCATTTCTCATTTAATACAAACAGAGCTTGTAAAATTCATAACTCCAGTTTTATTCAACCAATTTGAGTCAAACCAATTTTGCTTGGTTTTGAATAATGTAAACTGCTTAGGAAAAATACAAAACCCCCTAAGTGTTGCAGAAGAATTTAAAGTTTGGAATTAAATTGTGTTCTTGCCAAAAGCTAAATAAAAGAGGAAAAATAGTTACACTGTTAGACTAAGGTTAAGAAAAATCAGAGAAGTACTTAATCACTCCCTAATCTGTTTAAAAATAGAAAACTCCTCAGTACACCAAATTAAGGTAGGGTTTGCCTTTTTAATCATTTTTTAGCCTAAAGTTAAAGAAAATAAAAAAAGTAGTTTAAATTAAAAACTAGGGAGCAATCACATTTTTGTTAGCTCACTTATTCAGTATAGTTCACTGGAAAATTTTGTTGGACCCTTGTTTAGTACAAAAGGAAAGAGATACCTTTTATTTTATGCAAACAATGAAAACTTAGGAAAATCTTAGAGAAATAATCCTGAGGAGAAAACACCCCTTTGTTATTATGAATATAGGAAAAATATGAGTTCTGTTGTTTGATATTTTTTCAAATAATAAGTTAGTTATAAGTACCTTTTTGGTATTAAACTTTAGAAAAATCACAACTAAATATCCAGTAGGTCTTTTTTTGTGAATTTTAACACAGAGGCCTAATATCACCTATGAATCTGGACAAAAATAAAAATTGGTACATAGACCCCACTTAAATCATAGCTATAGTGTAAAATGCCCTTTTACACGTGTTTTTGTTAATTTTGCACAAGTAGTATCTGAATTGATCTCCACCTCAAATTTTTAGGAGAGCCCACCAATGTCAATATTTACCCACTGAAATTTTTATAACATTTTTGAAAAATGTTATCTAACCCCGATAGTTCAAAAATGCTTAATAAGAAGCAATAGAAAGAGAAAGGGGAATTAGGGGAGAAATAAATGAAAATACAAAACCCTTAAGTATATCCAAAAAGAAACCCTAGAAAAACACTAAATTTAATGATGTTTTACTATGCATAACCTTTCCAAATGTTCATATCATTTTTATGCATATATATTGTTCATTGCATTCGATAAACTGTAATCTCACTGACGGGGAGTACATCCTCGTGCCGGAGCAAGGAGTTGCTCAGGAGGTAGCCCAGGATCCAGCACCAGAGCCTGCCCTCGAGGATCTGCCTGCCCCAGCTTTGGAAGGCAAGCCCCGGTTTTATGCATAACCTACTTATTATGCTATTTTACTACACTTATTGTTTGTAGGTTTGAAATGTGCACTTAAGTGTAGGAGTTGTTTGGAACCTTAGTTGCATGAACTCAGGTTTTTCCCTTGTGATGGATACTAGTATGCTAGGTTGAGTAGCTGCTTTACTAATTAGGGATCTTGGTAGAAGTCGAGTGATTTTTCTAGCACTCGCGCGAGGTCAGGAATTGGTTGTATCCATTTACATATCATAATGATGATGGTATGTGGACAACGATCCATGGGGGTTGGTTGTCTACAAGACGGAAATTGGAATAAGGATTAAGGTGTGGTACCATGTGTCAAGCGTTTGAACGTACTAAACACATGCCGAGAAATATGGTAAATCGGTAAGCCTAGTACCTGATTGAACCTGGCAGCAGACTTTACCCCTCACGCGACCTGAGACGTGGTCTCCCATTCCGGTTATGGTGGGTACAAGTGCGGTCACTGCACGACGGCAGTCGGGGTCAGTGAGGCATTGTACGCCAAGGCGGTGAGCCCTGATCTACTGGCGGGGAATCGAAGGGGATGGTTGATATGTGTGGGGACGGAGTGCCTCGCCCCGTCGTGTGTTTAGGTTTACCTTGCAAGGATAAAAACTCGATTCGAATCATCTGCTTCTCGCAGCTAATGAGACTGCTTGATCCATGCTGCTACATTGAGTAACAAGTGGAAATGTGATGACTTGGCAAAAGTTGTTGATTGCTAAATGTTTGATACCATGTATGATTAGATAGGTACACATTTAGTCTTAAGAGAGTCACACTAAAACTTGAAAAAGCTAAAACTTGATTTTTAGACTCAGCTAGTGCTTTTGGCAAGCAAACCCCTCAGCCAAACAGCTGCATGTCTAGAGGTAGAGGAGTAGACTCCTCACACCGGGTAAGTCTAGCTGAGTATTAGTATACTCAGCCTTGCTTGTGGCATAATTTTATAGGTTCTCTGGAGGACATGGTTGCTGGAGTGACTTGGTCGTCCATCTTGCCACCGGGTTGGACAGTCCAGTGGGACCCTACCTCGGCTGAGGAGGAGCATGAGGAGTGATGGGACAGGCTTCCCCATCACTCCATTTATTTATCGTTAGTTTTATTCCACTGCATTCCGAACAATGATCACTACTTTTGCTAAAACTCTGATGATGTTGTAATAAATTTAATACTACTTACTGTATGGTTTTATGCTTTATTGTATTTGCTCTGTGCCTCACCAACGAGTGAGTATGTGGTACTTGATCCAGTTAGTGGCCTCGTCGGATTAGATCCGAGGGACTGACGTGTTATTCCTATTTAAGTGTGGTCTAGCCTCTAAGGTGGGACTTAGGCACTTAAGTTGGAATAATTTGAGCGGTTCCGCCACATCTGGTATCGGAGCTTGTACCACCACAGAGGAATCAATAAACTGTAATTACCATCCTTTTGGAAAAGTAAAACTGGTTAGAAACAAATATTGGATAGATCGGTAAGGCGATAGGTATGGATATAGAGCGTGAAGCCTTAGGGTAATAGAAGGGTAGCTAGGTGGCTAATTGAGTAAGCCCTACAGGCTACTATAAGGAATGGGAATTTTTCTCTATTCCCGATAAATTGATGTGAGGTCGTTTAGGACGAGCATGCATGCATCATTCAATCAAACTACTTGGTAATTACTTAAGAGCTTTAAAATGATATGAGGCATGATAACAAAAGATTAATACACTAAGTGACCTTATTGTAACCTTCAATAGGCCAAGCCTTGATCCCCTTTTTACTTTTATAATTCATTTTCTTTTTCACTTACGCTTAACTGTACACAGATGACTTCTCACGGATCCTCAGACGGAGGGCACGCACATTCCCACACGGACGGACTTGCACGAGAGGGTTTTCCCCGTATCTTGTGGGAGGTACTGCAGGGAGCCGGTTACACGAAGCCTCCCCAGTACACGGTGCAGCTGCTCGAGAAGCACCGGGTGCCCCGCTGTAGGGTGAGGATGACCCTGGAGCCTCATCCCTTACAGCCAGGCTGGCGTTCGTTGGACTCCAAGTCTTTCGGATACCGGGCTTAGGATACTATCGAGGCCATTGCTCTCCACGAGCTGACCACCTTCTGTGGTTTTCACCCCTTGGAGCTGTCCACTCACCCCATTGGTTTGTTCCCCGCGGAGAAGGAGGACGACCCAATGTGGAAGGATCGAGCGGAACATGCCAAGGATGTGTGGGCTCTATACCCAGGGCAGACTGCTCACCTCACGGTGCGATGCATGAATGCCCTGTATCGTCAGCAAGTGATGCGAGGAGAGGCAATGTCTCAGCTAATGGCATTGTTGGAGGCTACCAAGATCACCCTAGACAACAGAGAGGAACTTGTGGTAGACCTATCCACTGAGATGGTGGAAAAGGACCTGCAGGTGGAACAGATGGCCAACCAGATTCAGGAGCTTGAGGAGCTAGTGGGAGCCAGGGAGAACACCATTGAGGTTCTCGAGGATCAGCTCATCAAAACTCAACAACAACTCAAGGAGGCTAACCAGCATTTGGATATCCACCATCAGGAGATTCAGGACATGGAGGCCAACGAGGATGTTGACATCGAGGGAGGAGCGGAGCCGGAGCCTGCATCTAGCCTAGACACTGATGGCTCGGGGAGGCCCCCTTCCCCCTAGTCAAGCGTTGCCTCGTTTATCCATTGAGTTGCAGGGATAGAGTTAGAAGTGTGTGGCGGTAGAACTCCTCGAAGCTAGCTTAGCTTTTGCACCCTTGGGGTACTAGGCTAGACAGAGTTGACTCTTTTGGGTCACTCATGTAATCGTAACAAACTCTTTTGGAAGTATGGATGATGAATGATGTCAACTTTAATTTATGAAGAAAAGTTTTATGCCACGTAGTATCTTTTATGAATTATGCAAGAAAATATTGGTTTTGCCCTTTCAAATCTTTCACCACGTATGAACCCTGACATCAGAAGTATGATATTGAGAGCATCCTTAATGTTTTAGATGGCAGGAAGAGCGCGTCGTGGACAGAATGAACGCATTCCTCCACCACCGCCACCGCCTCCTACCATGCAAGAGTTGATGGCTCAGCAGAATGAGATTCTGCGACAGTTGGCTCAGCATCAGCCGCCACACCAGCATTATGGTGGTGGTGATCACCATCAGCGTCCCCCAGCAGCAGCCACTTATCAGGAGTTCCTTAGCACTCATCCGCCATTGTTCACTCGGGTAGAGGATCCGCTTGATGATGATGTATGGCTTAGGGTAGTGGAATCCAAATTTCCACTACTAAATGGAGTTTGTTCAGATGTGGCTAAGGTCAGGTTTGCCACCCAGCAGCTTCGCGGACCCGCGCGAACATGGTGGGATCATTTCCTCGCTATGCAGCCAGTTGACCACGTGGTGGAATGGAGAGAGTTCAAGGCAGCCTTCAGAGGGCATCACATACCGGCAGGCATTATGGACCGCAAGCTTAATGAGTTTCTGGCACTTACTCAGGGGAATCGCACTATGTTGCAGTACGCTCAGGCCTTCAATGACCTGTGTCAGTATGCCGAATATCATGCAGACATTGATGAGAAGAAGAGGGATAGGTTCAGGAGGGGGCTCAGCACTAAGCTCCGTGACCGACTCAACACCGTTAGGGCCAACAGTTACAATGAGTTAGTCAACATGGCCATTTCCCAGGAGGACTGCATCACAGCCCGTCAGGCAGAAAAGAAGAGGAAGACCCCTATGGCAGGATCATTAGCTTAGCCTCAGCGCTTCAGAATTGTATCTGACACTCAGAACAGGGGACCTCAGCAGCAGCCAGGACGATGGGTGATCCGACCATAGCATCAGCTGCAGGCACCCAACCACTCTCAGACCCCAGTTCAGAGGAACAACAATCAGCCACAGCAGCAATACCATCAAGCCAATGACAACAGATGTTTCACTTGTGGTAACACTGGGCACTATGCCAAGAATTGCCCCAGGAATCAGTAGAGGCAGGGACAGGGTTCCAATCAGAACCAAGGCAAGAGGCAGAAGGTGCAAGTGAGGCAAGGCAGGCTAAACTTCACCACCATGGCTGACATTCTAGAGGGAGCACCCGTCATGACTGGTATCTTTTCCGTTTTGAATAATCCTGCAATCATTCTTTTTGATTCTGGTGCATCCCACAGTTTTATCAGTACAAAATTTAGTGCCAAATGCCAGTTACCTTTCCATCACACCAATGGGGGTATTACAATTTCAACACCAGGAGGCAGGGTTGCCACCTATCAAATCAACAGGCATGTGCCTATAAACTTTGGTAGTCTGATAATTAAATCCACCCTCCTCATTTTGGGATTGGATAGTGTGGATATCATTTTAGGAACTGACTTGTTAACAAGACATCAGGTAGTAATTGATATTGCAGCAAGGGCCATTGAGGTGCACTCGCCTACTTGTGGTGAAACCACATTATATTTGCCCGATCAGGGTTGTACCCGTTCCTGTGCATTCACCATGATAGAATCACAAGTTGAGAGAATCCCAGTGGTCTGTGACTACCCAGATGTTTTTCCGGATGAATTGCCAGGGATGCCACCCGACAGAGACATAGAGTTCGCGATTGAATTACAACCCGGAACTGCCCCTATATCCAATAGACCTTATAGGATGCCTCCAGCAGAATTGGCGGAGTTGAAAAAACAGTTGCAAGAATTGTTGGACAAGGGGTTTATTCGCCCAAGTACTTTTCCATGGGGATGTCCCGCCTTATTCGTGAAGAAGAAAGATGAGAGTTTGAGGTTGTGTGTTGATTACCGCCCTCTCAATGCGGTAACCATCAAGAATAAGTACCCATTGCCCCGCATTGATGTATTGTTTGATCAGTTGGTGGGAGCCCAGGTATTTTCAAAGATAGACCTTCGTTTCGGCTACCATCAGATCAAGATCAGGGCCAGTGATATTTTGAAGACAGCTTTCTCTACCAGATATGGGCTTTATGAGTATTTGGTGATGTCTTTCGGGCTGACCAATGCCCCGGCTTATTTCATGTATTAGATGAACTCAGTCTTTATGCTAGAGCTAGACAAGTTTGTGGTGGTCTTCATTGTTGACATTCTGGTTTATTCCAAAAATGAAGCTGAGCATACTGAGCATCTACACATCGTACTTCAGCGACTGCGTGATCATCAATTGTATGCTAAATTGTCCAAATGTGATTTCTGGCTGAAGGAGATAAAATTTTTGGGTCACACCATTTCTCAGAATGGGATATCAGTTGATCCTGAAAAAGTACAAGAAGTGATGGATTGGAAACCTCTTACCACAATACGGCAGATCCGTAGTTTTCTGGGATTGGCAGGGTATTATTGACGATTTATTCCGGATTTATCCAGGATTGCCAAGCCAATGATTGAATTGTTTAAGAAAGGAGTCAAATATGAATGGAGCCAGATATGTGAAGAGGCCTTTCATACATTGAGGCAGCATTTGACAACAGCACCCGTGTTAGCTTAGCCTGACAACACCAAACCCTTCGAGGTTTATTGCGATGCTTCAGGCACTAGATTGGGATGTGTCTTGATGCAAGACTACAGAGTTATTGCCTATGCATCCAGAGCACTCAGACCCCATGAGCAGAACTACCCCACTCATGATCTGGAGTTAGCAGCCGTAGTTCATGCTCTGAAGATATGGAGACATTACTTAATGGGAGCTCATTGTAATATCTATAATGATCACAAGAGTCTCAAATATATCTTCACTCAGGCTGATCTTAATATGAGGCAAAGAAGATGGTTGGAACTCATCAAGAACTATGATTTGGAAGTGCATTACCATCCTGGCAAAGCCAACGTTGTGGCAGATGCTTTAAGTCGGAAGGCCCAGTGCAATAGTGTGATCATGGACTCTAAGATCGCCACTCTGTGTCATGAGTTATGCAAATTGAACCTAGAAGTCATTCCCTCAGGTACCTTGAGTTATATCTCAGTGGAGCCCACCTTACATGAGCAAATCGTCATGGCACCGATCGGTGACAAGGGTGTTCAAGTCATTAAGGAAATGATCGAACAAAAGGTGGACAAATACAAATGCTTCTGTCAGGACAGCAAAGGAATTCTATGGTTTGGAGACTGATTGGTTGTTCCCAAGAACCCCGAGCTTAGAAAGAAAATATTGGATGAAGCTCACCTTTCCAAATTCTCCATGCATCCCGGCAGTAACAAGATGTATCATGATCTCAGATCTTTGTACTGGTGGACCAGAATGAAAAGGGAAATTGTTAGGTATATATCTGAGTGCGACACTTGCCAGAGAGTCAAGGCCAGTCATTTGAAGGTGGCAGGCACTTTACAGCCCCTTCCCATACCATCTTGGAAATGGGAGGATATTTGCATGGATTTTTGTAACGCCCTGAATTTGGGGGTAGAATTTTTTTCTTCTTTTCTCTCACCAAATTCAGGCGTTACTCTTTCCTTTTTCCCTTTTCTTCTCGCCAAGCCTTGTTATTTTTCAAAAGTTATAGCGAGAATTAGCTCGACATCTTGTGTAAGCAAAACCTAGAACTATTTTTGTTTGTTGCATCATGCCGGATTATGCACTCTTTTGTTTATGGTTGAGTGAAGTGGAGAATTAGGCATATAAGAAAATGAGGAAATTAGAAAAAGAAAAGCCTTTTCTTTTTCTCTCTCCCCCCTTCTCCCCTTTTGGCCCAGCCGCCCCCTTCCCCTTGGCCCATGCGGCCCAGCCGCCCCTCCCCCGCCGTGGGCCGGCCTGGCGGCCCAGCCGCGCGCCCCCTCCCCCCATTTGGGCCCAGCCGACCCAACCGCCCCCCCTCCCCTTTTCTTTTTTCCAAAAATCCTCCCCGCGGGCCCCACCCGTCATCCCTCTCTCTCCCTCACCCTAACCCTAACCCTAACCCTAGCCGTCGCCGCCCCTCCCTGTCGGCGCCCTGCCCACGCCCACTCGGCCCCGGCCCCGGCGAGCTCGGCCCCGGCCCGACCCCGCCCGGCGCGCCGCTCCCCGGCGCCCCGCGCCCGACCCTCGCCGCGGCTCGGCCGCCCTGCCTTGGCCGCCCCCGGCCCAGGCGAGCCTGCACCCCGGCTGCCCCGGCTCGGCCGCCTCCCCCGGCGTTCCCCGCCCGGCCCCGGCGCGCCGCCCTTCGGCCGCCCGCGCCCCGCCTCGCCCGCACCCCGCCCCCGCCCCGTCCGCTCGGCGCTCCGGCGAGCCCGCCCCCGATCTCGGCCGGCCCCGCCTCGCCGCGCCCGTCCCCGGCGAGCTCGGCCCCGCCCCGTGCTCGGTCCGCTCCGGCGAGCCCGCCCCTTCCCCGCCCTCGCCCAGCCTGGCTCCGGCGAGCCCGCCCCGCCCCGCCGCGGCCGCGCCCCGCCGCGCCCGGCCTCGTCCCGCGCCCGCTCGGCCCGGCTCCATGGCCGCCCCGGTGACCCGCGTCGCCCCGTGCCCGGCCGCCCCCGGCAAGCCGCGCCCGGCCCCGCCCCCGGCCGCCCTCCCCACGCTCGCTCGGCCCCGCTCGGCCGGCGCGCCGCCCCGGGCTCGCGCCCGGCCGTGTCCTCGCCCAGCCGCGTCCTCGCTCGCCCTTGCTCGCTTGCCCCGGCACGCTTGCCCGTTCGCCCCGGCGTGGCCTCGAGCTCGGCCCAGCGTGCCTTTAGCGCTCGGCTAGCGCTCGGCCCCGACGTGCGCACGGCTAGTTCGTGGCGTGTGCGTGCGGCCTCGCGTGCGTGCTCGCGTAGTGCGCGTGCCTTGGCACGACCCGTCGTGCCCCGTCTACCCCCAGACGCCCCGTATACCCCCCTGTGTCCTATGTGCGCTAATCACGTGCCTTTAGCGCTCGGCCCCAACGTGCGCACGGCTAGTTCGTGGCGTGTGCGTGCGGCCTCGCGCGCGTGCCTTGGCACGACCCGTCGTGCCCCGTCTACCCCCCCCCCCCCCCCCGTGTCCTATGTGCGCTAATCACGTGTTCATATTAATAAGATAGGAGTCTCAATTTGGAAATTGGTTACGGTAGTTAATTTGTATAGCTAATCATCTATCTCATTCAATGATAATCTACTAAAAGTGGTCACATTTACATTAGTGCATGTAGCTAATTCTTTTGTTAGAACCAATTGGAACTAGAGCACATGACGTTTAGTCATTCGTTTACCCGTAGTGCGTCTCGGGCATAAGCTTTAACTCTCGCAAGGCCTTTTCTCATTTCTTTCTAACCATGGTAAGTTCATTATCGTATGTGATATTCTATGCATATCTACTTTATTTGTTCTCTCATATGGTGTACTGTTTGTTTCCTAATTTGAATGGATGGATGTATGTATGCTTGCAATCGCATAGAGAACGATCCGGTTGAAGAGCCCGAGGAACTCGCAGGAGAAGCCCCTGAGCAGCAGTCAGTTGGTGGAGGCAAGTGTCCCTTGACCTATCTCTGTCCTATTCATTCTTTAATTCACCTCCCGCTTTACACATTTATGCCTAAGGATTGACTAGCTTTGTTATCCATGTCCTTGTTTACCTATTTAGGTTGGATTATTATTGCTTAGCTTTATGCTATTGCTTAACTCTAATCAATGAACATGATGAGATTATCTATGATACGCTGTTTTCCCCTCACTTATGATGATGTTATACTTGTGGTCTTCAAGGGGGCTCGAGCGGTTTCTCGAGTGCCTCTCCGTAAGGACCTGTTCTATGGATGACCGCCCGGGAAAACAGTGCAACCATGAGGGTGGAATGGGATGCCCTTAGCTGAATAATTAGAGGATCCGGGGTGTAGTTCACTTAGCCGTCGTGCCGTCAATGGGGCTCGGTGTATGTGGCTCGCTCTGCCAAGTTTTGGTTCGCCCCTTGGGGAGGAGTGCGGTGCATTTAGGAAACCTAACGGGTGGCTACAGCCTCGGGGAATCTTTGTAAAGGCTACGTAGTGAGACCCTGCCTGTTCACCTCGGTAGTGTTTAAGGGTTTGATCGGCCCGAGGCAAGAATGGGAATCACGGCTTGTGGGTAAAGTGCACAACCTCTGCAGAGTGTTTGAAAACTGATATATCAGCCGTGCTCACGGTTATGAGCGGCCAAGGGAGCTCCAGTGATTAGTGGTACTTGATCAGAGACATTATGGTACAGGTGGCTATGAGATCGATGGTTCCGGTTATGACTATGGTGCTAGTAAGTGGTATTCTTTCCGTTTGGAAATGGTACATCGGGCTAATAACTTGGGTTAATGCTAAAACCTGGCTTTCTATTAGTAAATAATAATCTGACCAACTAAAAGCAACTGCTTGACTTATCCCCACATAAAGCTAGTCCACTACAGCCAAACAGGATACTTGCTGAGTATGTTGATGTGTACTCACCCTTGCTCTACACACCAAACCCCCCATCCCCAGGTTGTCAGCATTGCAACCACTGCTCAGGAGAAGATGAAGCTGTGGAAGGAGACCTTCAGGAGTTCCAAGACTACGACGAGTTCTAGGCGTGGGTTAGCGGCAACCCCCAGTCGGCTGCCTGTGAAGGCCGCGTTTATCTACGTTTCTTTTTCGCACTTTGATTTATTGTAAGGACTATATGGACGTCTCAGACGTATGATGTAATCGACTATTATTTCCCTTTTTAATACTATTTGAGCACTGTGTGATGATGTCCATGTTATGTAACTGCTGTGTACGTGAATTACTGATCCTGGCACGTACATGGTTCACATTCGGTTTGCCTTCTAAAACCGGGTGTGACATAAGTGGTATCAAAGCCGTGCTGACTGTAGGACCGCTAACCTAGAGTAGAATGGTCGTTCTAAGGACTATAGACCTTTGTCCCTGCCTTGACTTTGATATCCCTTCAAAAGTTGGTCATACCGACCAAACCTATGTTCTACTATATATTATACCTTGCTGAAAATTATGTTTTATTCTAATCCTTCATTTATTTATGGTTCATTACTTGCTGGTCATATTAATTCAGTTCTCACTCTTTTGCTTGCGGTGTCTTTTGTAGATGGCTCGACTTAGACACACTGCACGAAAGTCCGTCATCCCCTTCTTACCCTCCCGCCTTGCTGAGCGTCCGCTTCGCCGTCTCATGGCCGGACAGTCCAGCCACTTGGAGAGGCTGCACCACCGCCTGCATGAGGAGCAGGAACGTCGACGATAGGAACAGGAGCAGCAGGGCTCTTCTTTCTTGCTCCAACATGAGATAGAGTCCGTGAGGAGCTGCTCCCCTGTGCTTCCTCTGGAGGCGCCCCCTGCACCACCACTGGGTGCCCCAGCCTCTGGAGTAGCTGCTGGAGGAGACCCAGACGACGGAGGTGGCGATGACAGCTCGAGCCACGACACCGACCTCTCTGCTGACCATGAGCCGGAAGGATGGGTTGCTCGACCCATCACTCGCGACGCTGCTCGCGGGTGTCGCTTCCACGATGCGCTCGACACCCTGCTATGTCGGACACTTAACCGACGTACTTGGTCCATCGAGTATCGCTGTGTGGTCTACCAGCATAGTCGCGGGGTCTACCCGGACCGCTGGGAGGCGACCTGCTTGGTGCGCCGCCCGGAGAACAGTCTCCAGGGTGCAGAGGCCTGCTCAGAGCACTATTCTATCTCTGAGCGGGACTCAGCTGAGGCGGCCATGCAAGATGCTGCACGGCGTGCGTTTTCGCACTACTGCTCGGTTCTCGGTGGGGTAGCTGACGGTCTCGACCTGAAGTATTACCCCCGCCGTCCATCTAGCAGCACAGGAGGCATGATTGTCTCGCCTGTCGGTGAGGGCAATCCTAGGTTGAGCAGCACAGTCAACCTAGCCGCCGTGCTAAACACGGAGCTGGACCATGCATTAGACGAGCTGAGTAGGGCTCGTGCTGAGATCGCCCTGCTGCGAGCTGAGTGCGCGGAACGTCGTCACCTGGATGATGGTTCCCCCGCTCCCGTCGGGACTCAGCACCCGTACCGCTCACCTCGGCGTGGACACCAGTCTTATGGCAATCCCGACTGCAAGACAAAGATAAATCTAGAACCAAAGATCGTTAGAGTTGGATCTTGTAATTAATACAAAATATATACGTAGAAGCTACAGTCTTAGCGTTAGTCTCGCTCTTAGTTAAGTCTTAGTTAGACAGGGTAGTTTGCTATATCCTATGCATTTACGTTTGTCATGATGAACTATGTTTGGTTTGGATCTTTGTAATGGATGTCACCAGAGTGTGGGTATCCCCTGCATTTTGGTTTACCTATTATGTTAATGGAGTTAGCTATATAGTTGGGAAACCTTTTATTCCACTTTCCTCTTTATCTGAGAAGCTGTGTAGTCTGTGTTGGAGATCAGTGAAGATGCTCATCTGTTCAGTGCTGTTGAAGAATTCTATACTCTTTTCTTATGCTGCAAGATTTGCCAGATCGGTTCTGATGTGTGGTTGCATTCTGCAGATGTCAGAGAACAGGCGCAGAGGAGGAAGGCGTGCTCAGCAGGAGCGAGCCGCTCAGCAGGAAGAGGTACCCCAGCAACAGCACCTGCCGCCCCCACCCCCGATGTCGATCGAGCAGATGTTTCTGATGCAGACTCAGGCAGTTCAAGCCATCGGTCAGACTCTGGCCGCCATTCAGCAGCAGCAGCAGCAACAACAACAGCAGGCCCCACCTCAGCCTCAGATGCCTCAGATGCCTAGAGATAAGCGTGCTGAATTTATGAAGGGTCATCCACCAACGTTCGCTCATTCTTCTGACCCCATGGATGCTGAAGACTAGCTGCGCACTGTGGAGCGGGAGTTGCATACCGCTCAGTGTGATGACAGGGAGAAAGTCCTGTATGGTCCCCGTTTGTTGAGAGGAGCAGCCCAATCATGGTGGGAGTCTTACCTCGCCACCCATGCCCACCCCGACACCATCACTTGGGAAGAGTTCAGAGGAAGCTTTCGTCAGTACCATGTTCCGGCAGGTCTGATGACAGTGAAGAAGGAGGAGTTCCTGGCTCTCAAGCAAGGGTCATCGTATGTCAGTGAGTACCGGGACAGGTTTCTGCAGTTGTCTCGCTATGCTCCTGAAGATGTCAACACCGACGCCAAGCGACAGTACCGTTTCCTGAGAGGCTTGGTTGACCCTCTGCAGTACCAACTGATGAATCACACCTTCCCGACATTCCAGCACCTGATTGACAGAGCAATTATGACGGAGAGGAAGCGTAAGGAGATGGAGGATCGTAAGCGCAAGATCAGTGGACCCCAGCCTGGAAGCAGCAACCGTCATCGTTTCTCAGGCAATCAACCTCAGCAGTTCAGGCAGAACCAGCGTCCACCTCAGCAGCATCAGCAGTTCCAAAGGCAGTATCCTCAGCATCAGTACCAGAACCGTCAGAGCAATCAGTCAGGAGGTCAGTTTCAGAGGCAGAATCAGCAGGCACCTCGTCTTCCTGCCCCAGCCCAGCAGAACAGTCAGGCAGCACCAGCTCAGGTTGGAAACAGAGCATGTTTCCACTGTGGAGAGCAAGGCCACTGGGTGATGCAATGTCCGAAGAAGGCAGCCCAGCAGCAATCAGGACCCAATGCCCCAGCAAAGAAGAATGTGTCTCAGCCTGGAGCGGGCAACCGCTCTCAGCCGCGTTATAATCATGGAAGACTGAACCACTTGGAGGCTGAAGCAGTTCAGGAGACCCCCGGCATGATAGTAGGTATGTTCCCAGTCGACTCCCATATTGCAGAAGTGTTATTTGATACTGGAGCAACGCATTCTTTCATTACTGCATCATGGGTAGAAGCACATAATCTTCCAATTACTACCATGTCAACTCCCATTCAAATTGACTCAGCCGGTGGTAGAATTCGAGCCAATAGCATTTGTTTGAATGTAAGTGTGGAAATAAGGGGGATAGCGTTTCCCGCTAACCTTATAGTAATGGGTACTCAGGGAATAGATGTCATCCTAGGGATGAATTGGCTAGATAAGTATCAGGCAGTTATCAGTTGTGATAAAAGGACAATCAAGTTGGTGTCCCCACTAGGAGAGGAAGTGGTGACCGAGTTAGTCCCGCCTGAGCCAAAGAAAGGAAGTAGTTATCAGATGGCTGTCGATAGCAGTGAAGCAGACCCAATTGAGAGGATCAAGGTTGTGTCCGAGTTCCCAGATGTGTTTCCAAAAGACTTACCGGGTATGCCACCAGAGCGGAAAGTTGAGTTTGCCATAGAGCTTCTTCCTGGAACCACCCCTATCTTTAAGAGAGCTTACAGAATATCTGGACCAGAGTTGGTTGAACTTAAGGAGCAGATTGATGAGCTGTCAGAGAAAGGTTACATTCGGCCAAGCACCTCGCCTTGGGCCGCTCCTGTCTTGTTTGTGGAAAAGAAAGATGGCACCAAAAGGATGTGTATCGATTATCGAGCTTTGAATGAAGTCAAGATCAAGAACAAGTACCCTTTGCCTAGAATAGAAGATCTGTTCGACTAGTTGAGAGGAGCCAGTGTGTTCTCCAAGATTGATTTGAGGTCAGGTTATCATCAGCTCAGGATCCGACCTTCGGACATTCCAAAGACGACATTCATTACCAAGTATGGGTTGTATGAGTTCACTATGATGTCTTTTGGCCTAACCAATGCACCAGCGTTCTTCATGAACTTGATGAACAGTGTATTCATGGATTATCTTGACAAGGTTGTGGTGGTATTCATTGATGACATTCTGGTTTATTCTCAAAGTGAAGAAGAGCATGCAGGTCATTTGAAGATGGTATTGCAGAGATTGCGAGAGCACCAGCTGTATGCAAAGTTGAGCAAGTGTGAATTCTGGATCAATGAAGTCCTGTTCTTGGGTCACATAATCAATAAAGAAGGATTGGCCGTGGATCCGAAGAAAGTGGCAGACATTCTGAACTGGAAAGCGCCAACGGATGCTCGAGGAATCAAGAGTTTCATTGGAATGGCCGGATATTATCGGTGATTCATTGAAGGGTTTTCGAAGATTGCGAAACCAATGACAGCGTTGCTAGGCAACAAGGTTGAGTTTAAGTGGACCCAGAAATGTCAAGAGGCCTTCGAAGCGCTGAAAGAAAAGTTGACAACAGTGCCTGTCCTAGTCTTGCCTGATGTGCACAAGCCCTTCTCGGTGTATTGTGATGCTTGTTACACAGGTTTGGGATGTGTGTTGATGCAAGAGGGAAGAGTTGTGGCTTACTCGTCTCGACAGTTGAAGGTTCATGAGAAAAATTACCCAATCCATGATCTAGAGTTGGCAGCAGTGGTTCACGCACTGAAGACATGGAGGCACTTCCTGTATGGACAGAAATGTGATGTTTACACAGACCACAAGAGTCTGAAGTACATATTCACTCAGTCAGAGTTGAATATGTGTAACACCCGGCTTTAAGGAACAAAGCCAGGTGCATCTCATACATGCGCCAAGAAGACAACATATATAATAACAGAGTGTATAGAGATAAATGTCATAAAACATCAGAGTATTTATTACATAGCGGAAGACTTATTACAAAATAAAAGTGTAAACATAAAACGAACTAAGGATCGTTGGCGCCAATGTCGACTGAGAAACGCCACCTAGATCAGATCGAACTCCTCAGTGTTAGGCGGCTCCTCCTGAACCACCTGATCATCTCCTGTGGGGGGTGTGAGACAGCAAGGGTGAGCTCACACATGATCATAGCTCAACAAGTTGTGGGGAACCAGTGGACATAAACTCACAAAGGTGTGAGTTCATGTGATGTGTAAGGCTTAATCAATGACAGGGGTTAAAGCTGAGCATTGCTTTTAAGTAGTTGGTCAAAATTTTATTAGCAATTACTAAGTGTAAGTAAATACCAAACCATAAGTAAAGTAATAGAACAAAATTAATAACAAACCCATGCAATGCAAATGACAAAATTGAATTTAAGTTCCATAATTTAAACATCAGAGAGTCCTGAGTTGCTCATGACCGCGAGCACGGCTAGTATACCAGTTTTACACTCTGCAGAGGTTGTACCCTTTACCCACAAGTCGTGTATCCCATGTTGCCAGGGTTTGCAAGGCCCTTAGACACTACCGAGGTGAATGGCTAGGGATCCACTACGAGGCCTTTACAAAGTTCCACTAGCTTCCGAAAACCCGCTACAGTTTATAGGAAGTTCCAATGCAGGGTTCCTGGCTGACTGCCATCCCAGCAAAATCAACCAGGGACCTCCCTACACTGACCACTCCCCTACTGCCCTTGCCCCTTTCGGGTAAGGTAGTCTTCCACTAGCTTTCCTAATTAATCAGCCAAGGGCGTCCCATTAAACCCTTGTGGTGGCACGTGTTACTCAAGTTAAGCTCTATGTTCCAATTAACATTAATGAACTTGACATGAACATAAACAGAATAACAAGAATAATTGGAACATAGATATAATCAATGATTATCCCAAAACCATGTAAAGCAATAGCAAACTACCCAGTGATTCAGGGGTAAACAAGGTAATGAGATAAACAAATCTAGGGTGACCTATTGGGTCCCATCAAAATTAACCTATGCATGGATAAGTGATATTAAAGAGCATTATTAGGTAAAAAGTGGTCAAGGGCACAACTTGCCTTCAATGAGCTCCTGCTCAGCTACTTCAACCTGCTGCTCACCAGGATCTTCGGTCACGGGCTCTTCTACTCGCCACAATACAAACAAGCACAGGATATAGGGAAAATTAACATTACACCAAGCATGTAAACAAAATACACAGTAATAATCTGCATATTAAAATAAAAACCTAGGAACTGGAATCATAATTTTCTGAGTTATAGATTTTAAGTTATGCATTTTTAAAGGTTTAATGTGCTTTAAACAGGGTTGAGTGATAAATAAATTCCTTACTGTTTTCATGACATAACAGAGGCTCTAGGTGATAGAGAATTAAATTACAAAATTTTAGGAACTGGAATGGACTAATTTGGAGTTAGTATGAATTTTCTATGAATTTACAAAGTTCTAGTAATTATTTTCCTATTAAAAACCCATTTATAAATCATTTTTCCTGATTTTATTATATCCTGGGCTGGGCCTCAATAAATGGAAAACGCAGGGGCTACGGAGTAAGAATCCGCAGACACAGGGAACAGCTGCGTAAGGATGGCGGGTTGATTTGCTAAAAAGTGAGGGGTTCTTTTATAACTTTGACCCGCGAAGGGGTATCGGTGAATCTGAGCCGTCCGATCACAGATCTAGGGTCTGGATTAGATCGGCGTGATCTCGAAGCGGTACGCAAACGGGGCCCTCGGATTCAGAATCAAAGGCCCGGATTTAATTAACCCTAGATCTAGATCCTACCGCACGACGCGAGATCAACGGTGTGGATTTCTTCCGAGCGAAGGGGTACGCTGGACCTAATCGGGACTGTCCGTTAATGATCCAACGGTGCTCGATCCCCACCCCAACTAGGCAGGCACGCGCGGCGGCGCCGCCCACACCCACGGCGGTGCACCGCCGGCCGCAACCATTAACCCCGCTCGGAGCCCCGAAACTCTATTCCAAACACTACTGCTCGAACCTAGAGTTGCTTCGAACTTAATGAGGACGAGTTTACCGTGGATTATGCAGCGGCGGCCACTGACTCCACGTGAAGGCGGATGGTTAACTCCGACGAGCGATTGATGCCGACCTGAGGATCAATCCCGCCGGGGTCTGCTAGGGTCGTCTTTCCAGGAGCGCGGTGAAGCTTCACGGTCCCTCCCCAAGGCTTCAATGGTGACGAGGCCAGGAATCGGCCGCGGCGACGCTATCCCCTCCGGGCTTCTCTGTGGGCGGCTAGAAGGGGGAAACGGGGAAAGGGTGACTGCGGCGCGGTGAGGGGAGGTTAGGCAGTTGAGGGGGGGCCCGTGCCCGACCTTTATGGTCCCGCGAGTCCGCGCCGAGGTGGGGGGGTCGTTGGGAGTCAGCGCGGCAATGGCGGGGAGGTGGCGCGCCGTTGAGAAGAAAGCGCTGACCAGTGGCCCCAGGAACGGGATCACGGCGCGCACGGGAGAAGCTGTGCTGACAAGCGGGTCCCGCTGTCAGTGTCAACAAACGGAAGCAGGCGCGCACCAGAGACCGTCCAAACGGGCCCGCGCGACGGCGAGCCAACACGCGCGCGTGCGGATGACGGGTCGGTCCCACTTGTCGGTCGCTAGAGCTCGATGCACGCGGAGGTGCAAGCGCGGCTGACGGGAGGGGCCCGCGTGTCGGCGCCATTCCTCCGAGTGGGCTTCGCAGAAGTTGGTCATATGGGCCGATTTGGTGGTTTGAGGCCCACTTCGGTTTCCTTCTCTTTTTCTTTTGTTTTTACTATTTTCTTGTTTTCTTTTCTTTTTCAAATCCAAACTTCAATCCAAATTCAAACTTTGTGGCACTTTATATACTGGCCAATCCTATCAACTGTGATGAAGTAATTTTAATGATAATTTTATTTGTATTGAATAATATTCCTTTCTCTTCTCTATTTTCAAGGATTTATTTTAGGTTTTAATTTTCCCTTTTTGGTCTTTAATATTTTATTGTTACAAAATGCACACAAAAATAAAATATTCAACATGATGCATGGATTTAGTAGCATATCTTTTTATTAATTGTTCTCGGACATGGTGTTCACATATGATGATGCACAAAGATCAAACTCACATAAAGAGAAACTGTTTCTCTATTGGTATTATTCCTAACCAATTACAAAGTGGGTATTACAAATCCTACCCCCCTTAAAAATAATCTCGTCCTCGAGATTTAAGAGGATCTAGGGAAAAGGTGGGGAAAATCTATGCGAAGCTCTTCTTCTCTTTCCCAAGTTGCTTCGTCTTCACCGTGGTGACTCCATTGTACTTTACACATCTTTATCACCTTATTTCTTGTAACTCGAGTCAAAGTATCCAAAATCTTAATCGGGTACTCCGTGTAAGTCAAATCATCTTGAACACTGAGTTCATCCATGGGTAACTGTTCCTCGGGAACACGGAGACACTTCTTGAGTTGAGATACGTGAAACACATTATGCACATCTGATAGGCTAGCAGGTAACTCGAGTTGGTATGCCATCTCTCCAACTCTCCTAAAGATCAAGAATGGTCCAATATAGCGAGGGGACAATTTGCCCTTAACTTTGAATCTCCTCATTCCACGAAGTGGTGACACCTTGAGATACACATAATCTCCTTCTTCAAATTCCAGTGGCCTTCTTCTATTATCAGCGTAGCTCTTTTGCCTGGTTTGAGCCACCCTCAAATTCTCCCGAATTATACGAACTTGTTCTTCTGCTTCTTGAATCAGTTTAGGCCCAAAGAACTGTCTCTCTCCAGTCTGATCCCAATACAAAGGAGTTCTGCACTTCCTCCCATATAAAGCTTCAAAAGGTGACATCTTCAAACTAGCCTGATGGCTATTGTTATAAGAGAACTCAGCATAAGGTAGACTTTTATCCCAACTTCCTCCATGCTGAAGGGCACATGCTCTCAACATATCCTCCAATACTTGATTAGTCCTTTCAGTCTGTCCATCAGTCTGAGGGTGATAAGCTGTACTGAAATTCAACTTTGTACTCATGTTCTCATGAAAGCTTCTCCAAAACCTTGAGGTAAACTGCGAACCTCGATCAGACACGATCTTCTTTGGTACTCCATGCAAACACACAATCCGAGCCATGTATAACTCTGCTAGCTGAGAACCTTTATAAGTAGTCTTCACAGGAATAAAGTGAGCCACTTTAGTCAATCTATCCACAATCACCCATATTGCATCATATCCTTTCTGGGTGCGAGGCAATCCAGTAATAAAATCCATACCAATCTCTTCCCATTTCCACTCGGGTATCTTCAGTGGATGCAGTAGTCCAGCTGGCCTCTGGTGTTCAGCCTTAACTCTTTGACATACATCGCACATAGCTACATGTGCAGCTACATCTCTTTTCAATCCATACCACCAATACTTTCGCTTCAAATCCTGGTACATCTTGGTACTACCAGGATGAATAGAATAATCTGAATCATGGGCCTCCTTCAATATAGTCTCTCGAAGGCTTTTAATGTCAGGAACACACATCCTGTCCTTGAACCATACAGTGCCCTGCTCATCTTCCGTAAATTCCGGAACTCGACCTTCAGTAATCAGATCCTTAATCTCTTTTATTTTAGCATCACCAATTTGTCCTTTGCGGATCTCTTGCTCCAAAGTAGGTTCCATATCAATAGTAACTCCTTCAGTATGAGCGACTATCCCCAGGTTAAGTCTCCTGAAATCCTCAACAATCTCATCGGGTAGCTGGGCAACAATAGCTGAATGAACATGCTCCTTGCGACTCAAGGCATCTGCAACCAAATTTGCCTTGCCCGGGTGATAGTGAATCTCCAAATCATAATCCTTAATAAGCTCCAACCAACGGCGTTGCCTAAGGTTGAGATCCTTATGAGTGAATATATACTTCAAACTCTTATGATCCGTATATACTTGACACTTGGTTCCCATGATGTAATGTCTCCAAATCTTAAGCGCATGCACAACGGCTGCTAGTTCCAAGTCATGAGTGGGGTAGTTCAGTTCATGCTTCCGCAACTGCCGAGATGCATAGGCAATCACATGTCCTTCTTGCATAAGCACACATCCAAGTCCTTGGCCACATGCATCACAATAAATGTCAAATCCCTTCTGCAGATCTGGCATAATCAATACTGGTGGCGACATCAACCTCTTCTTCAATAGATCAAAGCTGTCTTGACACTTCGCGTCCCACTTAAATTCTTTTCCTTTCTCCAAAAGCGAAGTCATAGGTTTAGCAATCTTAGAAAATCCTTCAATAAATCTCCAATAATAGCCTGCTAATCCCAAGAAACTTCGAATCTCAGTAACTGTAGTGGGTACTCTCCACTCCATGATCTCCTTAACTTTAGTAGGATCCACTGAAATTCCTCCATTAGAAATAATATGACCAAGAAATGGCACCTCGCCAATCCAAAACTCACACTTGCTGAACTTGGCATATAGCTGGTTATCTCGTAGCTTCTGTAGCACCATCCTTAGATGTTCCTCGTGATCACTATCACTCTGAGAATAAATAAGAATATCGTCGATGAATACCACGACGAATCTGTCCAAATACTCCATAAACACCTTATTCATCAAGTTCATAAAATAAGCTGGGGCATTGGTTAATCCAAACGACATAACAGTAAACTCATATAATCCATATCGAGTCGAGAAAGCCGTCTTGGGAATATCTGATGGTCTAATCCTCATTTGATGGTATCCTGATCGGAGATCAATCTTCGAAAATACTCTTGCACCTCTCATCTGATCAAATAAATCCTCAATACGGGGCAACGGATACTTGTTCTTCACTGTAACATCATTAAGAGATCTATAATCCACACACATCCGCTGCGATCCATCCTTTTTCTGTACAAACAAGACCGGTGCTCCCCAAGGTGAGGAACTCGGACGAATGTACCCGGCCTCTTGTAACTCAGTTAACTGCTTCTTAAGTTCCTTCAACTCCTCTACGGACATCCTATAGGGCCGTTTAGAAATAGGGGCGGTTCCAGGTAAGAGGTCAATAACAAACTCAACTTCTCTCTCAGGTGGCATCCCTGGTAACTCCTCTGGAAAGACATCCGGAAAATCTCTAACCACCCGGATGTTGTCACCAACAAACTCCTCCGGTATAAAGAACATTGCACGCATGGGTGAGGAGGTTACTGCAATATTAACTTGAAACCTTTCTCCTTTAGTAGTAGTGAGTTCTACGGTACCTCTACCACATGCTATAACGGCCTTTGCCTTCCTTAACCATGACATACCAAGGATCAAATCTATACTGCTTGACTCCAATATTATAGCAGTGGCTCCAAATTCTCTACCCATAATGGTCAATGTCAATCTACGTGTCATTTGATTCGCCTCAACAGGCCCTTTAGGTGTAATTACTATCATGGGTTTTCTCATATTTAGCAGTGGTATTTCATTTGTGTTGGCATATCTAGCTGACATGAATGAATGTGTAGCACCAGAATCAAATAATATGGTTGCAGGAATTGCATTAATATAAAACATACCAATTACGAGGTCCCCTCCATCCGGAGTAGCATCAACGCTGACTTGATTAACCTTGGCAATAGAATATCCCTTGCTAGAACCTGGTGTTTGCTGCCTGTTTTGAACTGGTGTAGTAGCAATCCTCTGTGGGCAGACATTTGCATAATGACCATTCTTCCCACACTTGAAACAAGTAGTGCCCGGACTCTGTCCTGAAAACTTCGTCGGGGTGCCAGTAGGAGTAGCCTGTCGAGGGGGTGTCCTCAGTGGTGACTGCTGAACTGGGCGTGGTCCTCCGGGTCGAGTCGGTGTACCCTGTGGTGAACTATAGCGAGGACGAACACTGCTGCTTCCTTGTCCTTGAGATATAGCCTTTCTCTTCAAATCGCCCAGCTGAACACGCTTGTGTTCAATAGCAAGTGCCTTATCCAACAGTCTCTGAAATGATGGAAATGTGTGTGCCACTAGAGCATACTGCAGGGGTCCATTAAGTCCTTCAATGAAATGCTCCTGCTTCCTCTCGTCTTCAGCAACTTCTTCAGGGGCATATCTGGATAACTGAATAAACTTGTCTCTGTACTCGCTAACTGACATACTTCCTTGCTTCAGCGACAGAAACTCCTTTTTCTTGATCTTTATCATACCAGCTGGAATATGGTAGTTCCTGAATTGTGTACTGAACTCTGCCCAGGTGATAGTATCAGCAGCATCGTGGGCAGCAGTATATGAATCCCACCAGTCCGCAGCAGGACCAGTCAGACGTCCAGAAGCATATAAAACCTTCTCCCGATCAGTGCACTATGCAATATTCAGCATCTTCTCAACGGACTTCAGCCAATCATCCGCGTCCAGTGGATCAGGTGAGCTAGCGAATGTAGGTGGCTTATGACTCATGAACTCCCGGTGCTTATCACGGGGTGGAACTGGTGGTGGTGGTGGAGGCAGTGGCACTTGTTGCTGCTGTTGCTGTTGTTGTGCCCTCCTTTCCTGGCGTATCTCATCCCACTCCTGGCGCAACTCCTGTCGTATATCCTCTCTTTCCTGACGCATCTCTTGGCGTTCCTGCTGCATCTGGGCACGCATATCAGCCATAGTATCTGCCATTTGCTGCATCACCGCCATCTGAGCAGCAACCAGTGGGTCAACTCCGCCTGGTGGAGGATGAGGAGGATCCATCTCTGCAGGTTGTGGCTGGGGTTGTCTGTATATTCTCCGAGTGTGTCGATTGGGAGGCAAATCAATTCCACCACCCCACCTGGTATTGACCATCTGGGTTAGATACATATGGTAAGAAAATAGTAGACAAGGCAGGTATTTACAAGCAAGTTATTTTGGGGAATTTTATTAGCTAAGCAGATTTATATTTTACCTACTAAAGCTAATTCAACACCTTATGTTGGTACATGCTAAGATGTCCATCTAAAATTCAATCAATCAAAGAAGCAAATCAGGCATTTAGCATCAGCACAATCAAACAACATTTTTTTTAAAGAAAATAGTTTTAATTTTGTCTTAGGTTCCCTATCTCTCAAAAGATCATAGTGGTAGGATTCCAAGGTGTGAAATCCATCTTGTCTTAGAGTAGAAAAGATAAGATTAATCAGAGCAGAGTAGCAAAAGGTGAGACAAGATCAAGATGAGATAAGTATAGAATGAGTCAGGGGTTTGTCCATTTCTATCTAGGTTTCGTCCTACGGTCAACATTTCCTCTGATACCACTTCTGTAACACCCGGCTTTAAGGAACAAAGCCAGGTGCATCTCATACATGCGCCAAGAAGACAACATATATAATAACAGAGTGTATAGAGATAAATGTCATAAAACATCAGAGTATTTATTACATAGCGGAAGACTTATTACAAAATAAAAGTGTAAACATAAAACGAACTAAGGATCGTTGGCGCCAATGTCGACTGAGAAACGCCACCTAGATCAGATCGAACTCCTCAGTGTTAGGCGGCTCCTCCTGAACCACCTGATCATCTCCTGTGGGGGGGTGTGAGACAGCAAGGGTGAGCTCACACATGATCATAGCTCAACAAGTTGTGGGGAACCAGTGGACATAAACTCACAAAGGTGTGAGTTCATGTGATGTGTAAGGCTTAATCAATGACAGGGGTTAAAGCTGAGCATTGCTTTTAAGTAGTTGGTCAAAATTTTATTAGCAATTACTAAGTGTAAGTAAATACCAAACCATAAGTAAAGTAATAGAACAAAATTAATAACAAACCCATGCAATGCAAATGACAAAATTGAATTTAAGTTCCATAATTTAAACATCAGAGAGTCCTGAGTTGCTCATGACCGCGAGCACGGCTAGTATACCAGTTTTACACTCTGCAGAGGTTGTACCCTTTACCCACAAGTCGTGTATCCCATGTTGCCAGGGTTTGCAAGGCCCTTAGACACTACCGAGGTGAATGGCTAGGGATCCACTACGAGGCCTTTACAAAGTTCCACTAGCTTCCGAAAACCCGCTACAGTTTATAGGAAGTTCCAATGCAGGGTTCCTGGCTGACTGCCATCCCAGCAAAATCAACCAGGGACCTCCCTACACTGACCACTCCCCTACTGCCCTTGCCCCTTTCGGGTAAGGTAGTCTTCCACTAGCTTTCCTAATTAATCAGCCAAGGGCGTCCCATTAAACCCTTGTGGTGGCACGTGTTACTCAAGTTAAGCTCTATGTTCCAATTAACATTAATGAACTTGACATGAACATAAACAGAATAACAAGAATAATTGGAACATAGATATAATCAATGATTATCCCAAAACCATGTAAAGCAATAGCAAACTACCCAGTGATTCAGGGGTAAACAAGGTAATGAGATAAACAAATCTAGGGTGACCTATTGGGTCCCATCAAAATTAACCTATGCATGGATAAGTGATATTAAAGAGCATTATTAGGTAAAAAGTGGTCAAGGGCACAACTTGCCTTCAATGAGCTCCTGCTCAGCTACTTCAACCTGCTGCTCACCAGGATCTTCGGTCACGGGCTCTTCTACTCGCCACAATACAAACAAGCACAGGATATAGGGAAAATAAACATTACACCAAGCATGTAAACAAAATACACAGTAATAATCTGCATATTAAAATAAAAACCTAGGAACTGGAATCATAATTTTCTGAGTTATAGATTTTAAGTTATGCATTTTTAAAGGTTTAATGTGCTTTAAACAGGGTTGAGTGATAAATAAATTCCTTACTGTTTTCATGACATAACAGAGGCTCTAGGTGATAGAGAATTAAATTACAAAATTTTAGGAACTGGAATGGACTAATTTGGAGTTAGTATGAATTTTCTATGAATTTATAAAGTTCTAGTAATTATTTTCCTATTAAAAACCCATTTATAAATCATTTTTCCTGATTTTATTATATCCTGGGCTGGGCCTCAATAAATGGAAAACGCAGGGGCTACGGAGTAAGAATCCGCAGACACAGGGAACAGCTGCGTAAGGATGGCGGTTTGATTTGCTAAAAAGTGAGGGGTTCTTTTATAACTTTGACCCGCGAAGGGGTATCGGTGAATCTGAGCCGTCCGATCACAGATCTAGGGTCTGGATTAGATCGGCGTGATCTCGAAGCGGTACACAAACGGGGCCCTCGGATTCAGAATCAAAGGCCCGGATTTAATTAACCCTAGATCTAGATCCTACCGCACGACGCGAGATCAACGGTGTGGATTTCTTCCGAGCGAAGGGGTACGCTGGACCTAATCGGGACTGTCCGTTAATGATCCAACGGTGCTCGATCCCCACCCCAACTAGGCAGGCACGCGCGGCGGCGCCGCCCACACCCACGGCGTGCACCGCCGGCCGCAACCATTAACCCCGCTCGGAGCCCCGAAACTCTATTCCAAACACTACTGCTCGAACCTAGAGTTGCTTCGAACTTAATGAGAACGAGTTTACCGTGGATTATGCAGCGGCGGCCACTGACTCCACGTGAAGGCGGATGGTTAACTCCGACGAGCGATTGATGCCGACCTGAGGATCAATCCCGCCGGGGTCTGCTAGGGTCGTCTTTCCAGGAGCGCGGTGAAGCTTCACGGTCCCTCCCCAAGGCTTCAATGGTGACGAGGCCAGGAATCGGCCGCGGCGACGCTATCCCCTCCGGGCTTCTCTGTGGGCGGCTAGAAGGGGGAAACGGGGAAAGGGTGACTGCGGCGCGGTGAGGGGAGGTTAGGCAGTTGAGGGGGGGCCCGTGCCCGACCTTTATGGTCCCGCGAGTCCGCGCCGAGGTGGGGGGGGGGTCGTTGGGAGTCAGCGCGGCAATGGCGGGGAGGTGGCGCGCCGTTGAGAAGAAAGCGCTGACCAGTGGCCCCAGGAACGGGATCACGGCGCGCACGGGAGAAGCTGTGCTGACAAGCGGGTCCCGCTGTCAGTGTCAACAAACGGAAGCAGGAGCGCACCAGAGACCGTCCAAACGGGCCCGCGCGACGGCGAGCCAACACGCGCGTGTGCGGATGACGGGTCGGTCCCACTTGTCGGTCGCTAGAGCTCGATGCACGCGGAGGTGCAAGCGCGGCTGACGGGAGGGGCCCGCGTGTCGGCGCCATTCCTCCGAGTGGGCTTCGCAGAAGTTGGTCATATGGGCCGATTTGGTGGTTTGAGGCCCACTTCGGTTTCCTTCTCTTTTTCTTTTGTTTTTACTATTTTCTTGTTTTCTTTTCTTTTTCAAATCCAAACTTCAATCCAAATTCAAACTTTGTGGCACTTTATATACTGGCCAATCCTATCAACTGTGATGAAGTAATTTTAATGATAATTTTATTTGTATTGAATAATATTCCTTTCTCTTCTCTATTTTCAAGGATTTATTTTAGGTTTTAATTTTCCCTTTTTGGTCTTTAATATTTTATTGTTACAAAATGCACACAAAAATAAAATATTCAACATGATGCATGGATTTAGTAGCATATCTTTTTATTAATTGTTCTCGGACATGGTGTTCACATATGATGATGCACAAAGATCAAACTCACATAAAGAGAAACTGTTTCTCTATTGGTATTATTCCTAACCAATTACAAAGTGGGTATTACAATATGAGGCAGCGAAGATGGTTGGAGTTGATCAAAGGCTATGAGTTGAAGATTCATTACCATCCGGGCAAAGCGAATGTAGTGGCAGATGCTTTGAGCAGGAAGAGTCAAGTCAATCTGATGGTCGCTCGTCCGATGCCTTACGAGTTGGCCAAAGAGTTTGACAGGTTGAGCCTCGGATTTCTGAACAATTCGTGAGGAGTCACAGTTGAGTTGGAACCTACCTTGGAGCACGAAATCAAAGAAGCACAGAAGAATGATGAGAAGATCAGTGAGATCCGGCGACTGATTCTAGATGGCAGAGGCAAAGATTTTCGAGAAGATGCAGAAGGTGTGATATGGTTCAAAGACCGCTTGTGCGTTCCTAATGTCCAGTCTATTCGGGAGTTGATCCTTAAGGAAGCTCATGAGACAGCTTATTCGATTCACCCTGGTAGTGAGAAGATGTATTAGCATCTGAAGAAGAAATTCTGGTGGTACGGAATGAAGAGGGAAATCGCAGAGCATGTGGCTATGTGCGATAGTTGCCGAAGAATTAAGGCAGAGCACCAGAGACCTGCTGGATTGTTGCAACTGTTGCAGATCCCTCAGTGGAAATGGGATGAAATCGGTATGGATTTCATAGTCGGATTGCCTCGCACTCGAGCCGGCGACGATTCCATCTGGGTAGTAGTGGACCGCTTGACCAAGTCAGCCCACTTCATACCTGTCAAGACCAACTATAGCAGTTGTAATGCCTAAATTTGTAACTCATATGAAGAGAGAGTATTTCCTTTATCTATATGTGTGTACCATCTCTAGTTAATACCACATGTGAATAAACACCATCAAAAGGGATTGAATAACCAATAACACCTAAATAAATCATGCATCATGCTGAGTTTTACTTGATTGTGCATTTGTGGCTAATAAAATAAAGGCATTGTTAATATATTAGTGGACACATGGATTTAAATTCTATTTTTGGAAAGCAAAATTTTAAAGAAATGTGGAGAAGGGGGGAAAAGCATTATCCATCACCAAATAAAATTTCTTAAAAATAAATTAATTTATCCCATGTCAAATTCCATTGGGATATTTAATTTGGAGGCAAGTTTGCTGTGGAATTCGAATTCAAATTCAAATTGGAGTTTGAATTGGAAAAAAAGAGAAAAGAAAATAGAAAATAAAATGGAAAAGATTAAAACCTTGCCTGGGCCTCAGACCTCCAATTCGGCCCATTTCTACTTCACTCATCTCCCGTGCGGCCCATCAACCTTGGGGAGCGTCGACAGGATGACCCCACGCGTCAACCGCCATCCGCTCGATTCCTTTGGATCTCACTGGAATGTGGGGCCGGCCCGTCATTCGCGCGCGCGGCTGCTCTGTCTCACCGCTGGGTGGGGCCATCGTGTCGGTCCCGGTCTTCCTCGCGGCTGAAGCCAATTCCGCGTCGCTGGTGAACAGAACCCGCCGAATCCGTCGCCGGAGACCTCGGATTCCGTTGCTGACCCACCCTGCGTATAAGAGAATCGGGCCGCATCCTTCTCTCCATCCGTTGCCCCTCGCGCAGACTCTTTTTTTTTCTTTTTTTCCCTCCTGTTAGCTGCCACCAAACCGAGCTCCAGTTATCCGCCGCCGACAGCAGTCCTCATCCACGCCATCGTCGGGGGCGCACAGGTGGGTCGGTGGTGTTGGCCGAACCACTAGGGAGCTCTAGGTGCCCTCGGACCAGAAGAACGGCCGCTGTATAGTCGGAATTCCTTGCCGGGGATCATCTGAGCCGCTGGGCATCGAAATTGGATCTCGCCTCTGCATAATCGCCGGTAAAACCTCATCTACCATACTCGCCACATCCATTACTACGTGTAGCACCCCCCTACGTTTGGCCTTGTGGGCTTGGGCGCGATTTCGCCCTCTCCGGTGAGGTCCGACGTCGTGCCACCCTGGTTCGCTGCGTCGCGCGGTCGGAGGAAGAAGAGAAGGGTTGGCCGTTAGATGGAAATCGGACGGCACAGAATAGATCAAGCGGGAGCCATAGATCTCTGATCATGCGGTTGTGGTTATATCAGGGTTCATAGAATCTGGGCCATCGGATTTTGATCCCACGGCCAATAGCGCATAACGGTTCATTGGGCGCCAGATCTAATCCTAGCCCTCGATTCTGGATCCTGCGGCTGATATCCCCCTGTACCCCTTCGCCCAGGCCTTTTTGCACATGAGCCCCTCGGTTTTCACCAAAACAACCCGCCGTCCAGCTGGGTTGCGGCCTGTGTCTTAGGTTTTTTTTATGCCGTAGCCCCTGCGCTTTCCTGAAATTGAGGCCCAATCCAGAGAGTTATTAAATCAGAAAAATGAATTGGAAAATGAGTTTTTAATATAAAAACAATTCATAGGATTTGTATAATTCATAGAAAATGCATATAAACTCCAAATTGGTCCATTCCAGTTCCTAAATTTTTATAATATTATTGTCTAACCATTAGTGCCTCTGTTTTAACATGAGAGATGATTTAAAATTTATCTATCACTTAATCTTGTATTAAGCACATAAAACATTAGAAAATCCATAACTTAAAATCTATAATTCCAAAATTAATGATTCCAGTTCCTGTGGTCATATTTTAATGTCTAGTTTATTACTGTATATTCTATTTGCATGTTTGATGTGATGTTAATTTATTCTATACTATGTATGTATTGTGTTGATGTGTGTAGACGAGCAAGCCACTGTGGAATCTGAGGCTCAGCAAGTAGAGTTAGCTGAGCAGGAGCTCGTTGAAGGCAAGTTGTGCCCTTGATCACCTCTTTTACCCATTCATGTTCTTATTAATCATAATGATCTGCATAGGTTAATTTTGCTGGGACCCAATAGGTTACCCTAGATTTTGACTATCTTTATACCTTGTTTCACCACTGGTTTTACTACTAAAGTTTTGGGTAGTTCATGCTATTGCTTTATGTGGATTTGGGTATAGAGATATTCATCACTCATTTTTATACTTGTTATTATCTGTTCATTATTTAATGTTCATGTTAAGATCATTATGTTAATGGGAACATGGAGAACCACCCGGGAAAACAGTGCTACCACAAGGGTTTAATGGGACGCCCTTGGCTGATTAACTAGGAAAGCTAGTGGAGGGCTACCTTACCCGAAAGGGGCAAGGGCAGTAGGGGAGTGGTCAGTGTAGGGAGGTCCTTGGGTTGATTTTGCTGCGATGGCGGTCAGACAAGAACCCTGCACTGGAGCTTCCTATAAACTGTAGCGGGTAGTCTGAAGCTAGTGGAACTTTGTAAAGGCCTCGTAGTGGTACCCTGCCTCGCTTCCTTGGTAGAGGTGTATGGAGTCTGATCAACTCCGTGGCAAATGGGTAACACGACTTGTGGGTAAAGATGCACAACCTCTGCAGAGTGTAAAACTGGTATACTAGCCGTGCTCATGGTCATGAGCGGCTCGGACACTCACATGATTAAATTATGGAACTTAAACTCAATTTGTCATATGCATTGCATCGCAGGTGAGATTGTTACTTTTGTTCTACTACTTAATTGGGTTGGTATTTACTTATACTTAGTAATTGCTAATAAAATTTTGACCAACTTTAAAAGCAATGCTCAGCTCCAACCATCCTCTTTGGTAAGCCTTACACTTCACATGAGCTCCCACCTTTGGCGAGTTCATACACATTATTCCCCACAACTTGTTGAGCGATGAACGTATGTGAGCTCACTCTTGCTGTCTCACCCCCCCCCCCACAGGTCAAGAACATGTACCACAGGATGAGGCGCATGAAGGATGCTGTGACGAGTTCGTGAGAGGTCTAGGTCGTCGTCTCCCAGTCAACTTTGGGTTGCTGGACCGTTGTCTCCTTATAATGTAATTATTTATTTATTTTGTACAGAACTCCTGTTATGTAGTAAAGATGTGACATTCGATCCTGTGCCATGATTCATCATATGTGTGAGACTTGGTCCCAGCACACCTGGTGATTATGTTCGCGCCCGGGTCTTGGTGCCCCGAAACCCGGGTGTGACAGAAGTGGTATCAGAGGAATGTTGACTGTAGGACGAAACCTAGATAGAAATGGATAACCCTTATCTACTTACCTCTGCTACTCTGATTCTTTCTAAACTTTTCTTAATCTACTATCATCTATTTTCGCTTTACTCTGATTATCCTTACCTTTTCCTTCTAAAGACAAATGTGGATTTCACACTTTGAAATCCTGTGCCGAAAGTGACCTTTAGGAATAGGAGACCTCATCTTAGGGACAAAATCAAAACTATTTTTGAAAATATTTGTATGCTTGAATGTTTGTTCTTATGATATTTGTCTGATTTGGATCTTTGATTGAGTGTGATGAGTTGTGGAGTAATGTCCACAATTACATCTGCATATATATCTAGGCATAAAGGATAGTATTTATAAAATAACTAGACAATCTAAGAATATCCCCATTAAAAGTATATCTAACCTAATAACTCCATCTTGTCTTGAAAGATTCTTTCTTATCTTAATAGACTCATCTTATCGTGAAAAGATTTTATGTCATCCTAATAGATCTAACTGACCTCAAAAGATTCTACCTTATCCCTTTGGATTCATCTTGCCATAATTAATATATTTATCCCACATTAGAATAACAACCATGATCTAATACAAATTAATGAGATCTTATCTAGTCTATCTAATCATAACAATCTAACCTAGATCTAATCTAATCTGAAGTGACTTATCAAACATGTTAGATAATACTGATGAGATAGATTAGACTCTACTCCTATAGAACATGTCTTAACTTAGTTCACCCTACACTAAAATAAGAACGACAGACCGACTTGGCCATATGCAACTACCTTAACCATCTGATAGTTGCATAACCCCTCGATTTTAACCTAGCAAGAGATTCTAACCTACCTACACCACATGATCCATCCCGCTCACATATATCTTAACCATAAGTCCTTAACTCGGATGGCAACTCCAAGAAGAAAGGCCAAAGAAGACCAACCACGTCAAAGAAGGATAAGCATCAACTCAAGTCTTCAAAGATCAAGTTGAATCAAGATCCACAGTTCTGGATGAAGTCTTTCCTTATTATACCCTTCCTTGCCACAACCTATACTTGTCATAACCGTACCTTATCTGACCTAATAAATGGCTAGACATATGTATATCCATATATTCCAAATGATCTACTAACATGTAAAAAAACTTCAAACAAAACTTTTGATTCCTAAACCAAATGAGAAACTAAATTTCAAACCAAACTGGTTGCATCCCTTTTTCTTACAAATCTCGAGGACGAGATTATTTTTAAGGGGGGTAGGATTTGTAATGCCTAAATTTGTAACTCATATGAAGAGAGAGTATTTCCTTTATCTATATGTGTGTACCATCTCTAGTTAATACCACATGTGAATAAACACCATCAAAAGGGATTGAATAACCAATAACACCTAAATAACTCATGCATCATGCTGAGTTTTACTTGGTTGTGCATTTGTGGCTAATAAAATAAAGGCATTGTTAATATATTAGTGGACACATGGATTTAAATTCTATTTTTGGAAAGCAAAATTTTAAAGAAATGTGGAGAAGGGGGGAAAAGCATTATCCATCACCAAATAAAATTTCTTAAAAATAAATTAATTTATCCCATGTCATATTCAAGTGGGATATTTAATTTGGAGGCAAGTTTGCTGTGGAATTCGAATTCAAATTCAAATTGGAGTTTTAATGGGAAAAAAAGAGAAAAGAAAATGGAAAAAGATTAAAACCCTGCCTGGGCCTCAGACCTCCAATTCGGCCCATTTCTACTTCACTCATCTCCCGCGCGGCCCATCAACCTTGGGGAGCGCCGACAGGATGACCCCACGCGTCAGCCGCCATCCGCTCGATTCCTTTGGATCTCACTGGAATGTGGGGTCGGCCCGTCATTCGCGCGCGCGGCTGCTCTGTCTCACCGCTGGGTGGGGCCATCGTGTCGGTCCCGGTCTTCCTCGCGGCTGAAGCCAATTCCGCGTCGCTGGTGAACTGAACCCGCCGAATCCGTCGCCGGAGACCTCGAATTCCGTTGCTGACCCACCCTGCGTATAAGAGAATCGGGCCGCATCCTTCTCTCCATCCGTTGCCCCTCGCGTAGACTCTTTTTTTTCTTTTTTTCCCTCCTGTTAGCTGCCACCAAACCGAGCTCCAGTTATCCGCCGCTGGCAGCAGTCCTCATCCACGCCATCGTCGGGGGCGCACAGGTGGGTCGGTGGTGTTGGCCGAACCACTAGGGAGCTCTGGGTGCCCTCGGACCAGAAGAACGGCCGCTGTATAATCGGAATTCCTTGCCGGGGATCATCTGAGCCGCTGGGCATCGAAATTGGATCTCGCCTCTGCATAATCGCCGGTAAAACCTCATCTACCCTACTCGCCGCATCCATTACTACGTGTAGCACCCCCCTACGTTTGGCCTTGTGGGCTTGGGCGCGATTTCGCCCTCTCCGGTGAGGTCCGACGTCGTGCCACCCTGGTTCGCTGCGTCGCGCGGTCGGAGGAAGAAGAGAAGGGTTGGCCGTTAGATGGAAATCGGACGGCACAGAATAGATCAAGCGGGAGCCATAGATCTCTGATCATGCGGTTGTGGTTATATCAGGGTTCATAGAATCTGGGCCATCGGATTTTGATCCCACGGCCAATAGCGCATACCGGTTCATTGGGCGCCAGATCTAATCCTAGCCCTCGATTCTGGATCCTGCGGCTGATATCCCCCTGTACCCCTTCGCCCAGGCCTTTTTGCACATGAGCCCCTCGGTTTTCACCAAAACAACCCGCCGTCCAGCTGGGTTGCGGCCTGTGTCTTAGGTTTTTTTATGCCGTAGCCCCTGCGCTTTCCTGAAATTGAGGCCCAATCCAGAGAGTTATTAAATCAGAAAAATGAATTGGAAAATGAGTTTTTAATATAAAAACAATTCATAGGATTTGTATAATTCATAGAAAATGCATATAAACTCCAAATTGGTCCATTCCAGTTCCTAAATTTTTATAATATTATTGTCTAAGCATTAGTGCCTCTGTTTTAACATGAGAGATGATTTAAAATTTATCTATCACTTAATCTTGTATTAAGCACATAAAACATTAGAAAATCCATAACTTAAAATCTATAATTCCAAAATTAATGATTCCAGTTCCTGTGGTCATATTTTAATGTCTAGTTTATTACTGTATATTCTATTTGCATGTTTGATGTGATGTTAATTTATGCTATACTATGTTTGTATTGTGTTGATGCGAGTAGACGAGCAAGCCACTGTGGAATCTGAGGCTCAACAAGTAGAGTTAGCTGAGCAGGAGCTCGTTGAAGGCAAGTTGTGCCCTTGATCACCTCTTTTACCCATTCATGTTCTTATTAATCATAATGATCTGCATAGGTTAATTTTGCTGGGACCCAATAGGTTACCCTAGATTTTGACTATCTTTATACCTTGTTTCACCACTGGTTTTACTACTAAAGTTTTGGGTAGTTCATGCTATTGCTGAGATATTCATCACTCATTTTTATACTTGTTATTATCTGTTCATTATTTAATGTTCATGTTAAGATCATTATGTTAATGGGAACATGGAGAACCACCCGGGAAAACAGTGCTACCACAAGGGTTTAATGGGACGCCCTTGGCTGATTAACTAGGAAAGCTAGTGGAGGGCTACCTTACCCGAAAGGGGCAAGGGCAGTAGGGGAGTGGTCAGTGTAGGGAGGTCCTTGGGTTGATTTTGCTGCGATGGTGGTCAGACAAGAACCCTGCACTGGAGCTTCCTATAAACTGTAGCGGGTAGTCTGAAGCTAGTGGAACTTTGTAAAGGCCTCGTAGTGGTACCCTGCCTCGCTTCCTTGGTAGAGGTGTATGGAGTCTGATCAACTCCGTGGCAAATGGGTAACACGACTTGTGGGTAAAGATGCACAACCTCTGCAGAGTGTAAAACTGGTATACTAGCCGTGCTCACGGTCATGAGCGGCTCGGACACTCACATGATTAAATTATGGAACTTAAACTCAATTTGTCATATGCATTGCATCACAGGTGAGATTGTTACTTTTGTTCTACTACTTAATTGGGTTGGTATTTACTTATACTTAGTAATTGCTAATAAAATTTTGACCAACTTTAAAAGCAATGCTCAGCTCCAACCATCCTCTTTGGTAAGCCTTACACTTCACATGAGCTCCCACCTTTGGCGAGTTCATACACATTATTCCCCACAACTTGTTGAGCGATGAACGTATGTGAGCTCACTCTTGCTGTCTCACCCCCCCCCCCCTACAGGTCAAGAACAGGTACCACAGGATGAGGCGCATGAAGGATGCTGTGACGAGTTCGTGAGAGGTCTAGGTCGTCGTCTCCCAGTCAACTTTGGGTTGCTGGACCGTTGTCTCCTTATAATGTAATTATTTATTTATTTTGTACAGAACTCCTGTTATGTAGTAAAGATGTGACATTCGATCCTGTGCCATGATTCATCATATGTGTGAGACTTGGTCCCAGCACACCTGGTGATTATGTTCGCGCCGGGTCTTGGTGCCCCGAAACCCGGGTATGACAGCAGTGCAGTATTGGCAGAGTTGTATATGTCTCGGATCGTTTGTCTTCATGGTGTGCCAAAGAAGATAGTGTCAGACCGAGGAACGCAGTTCACCTCTCATTTCTGGCAGCAGTTGCATGAAGCCTTGGGCACACATCTGAATTTCAGTTCAGCTTATCATCCGCAGACAGATGGTCAGACTGAAAGGACCAACCAAATTCTTGAAGACATGTTGAGAGCCTGTGCGTTGCAAGATCAGTCCGGATGGGACAAGAGATTGCCTTATGCAGAGTTTTCCTATAACAACAGTTACCAGGCCAGTTTAAAGATGTCACCATTTCAGGCGCTCTATGGAAGGAGTTGTAGAACTCAGTTGCAATGGGATCAGCCTGGAGAAAAGCAGGTGTTTGGGCCAGACATTTTGCTTGAAGCCGAAGAGAACATCAGGATGGTTCGAGAGAATCTAAAGATAGCGCAATCGAGGCAGCGAAGCTATGCAGACACAAGAAGAAGAGAGCTGAGTTTTGAAGTCGAAGACTTTGTCTATCTGAAAGTGTCACCGATCAGAGGAGTCAGAAGGTTCGGAGTCAAAGGCAAGCTAGCACCCCGCTACATTGGTCCGTACCAAATTCTCTCAAGGCGTGGAGAAGTGGCCTATCAGCTCAGTCTGCCAGACAATTTGTCCATTGTGCATGATGTCTTTCATGTGTCTCAGTTGAAGAAGTGCTTGCGTGTGCCAGAAGAGCAGTTGCCAGTGGAAGGTCTTGAAGTCCAGGAGGACTTGACCTACGTTGAGAAGCCAGTGCAGATCCTTGAGGTTGCAGATAGAGTCACCCGAAGGAAGACCATCCGAATGTGCAAGGTCAAATGGAATCACCATTCAGAGGATGAATCACCATTCAGAGGATGAAGCCTCCCCCGGCGTTCCCCGCCCGGCCCCGGCGCGCCGCCCTTCGGCCGCCCGCGCCCCGCCTCGCCCGCGCCCCACCCCCGCCCCGTCCGCTCGGCGCTCCGGCGAGCCCGCCTCCGACCTCGGCCGGCCCCGCCTCGCCGCGCCCGTCCCCGGCGAGCTCGGCCCCGCCCCGTGCTCGGTTCGCTTCAGCGAGCCCGCCCCTTCCCCGCCCTCGCGCAGCCTGGCTCCGGCGAGCCCGTCCCACGCCCGCTCGGCCCTGCTCCATGGCCGCCCCGGCGACCCGCGTCGCCCCGTGCCCGGCCGCCCCTGGCGAGCCGCGCCCGGCCTCGCCCCCGATCGCCCTCCCCGTGCTCGCTCGGCCCCGCTCGGCCGGCGCGCCGCCTCAGGCTCGCGCCCGTCCCCGCTCCGGCGAGCTCCGCCCGCCCCCGCGCTCGGCCTCGCCCGGCCGCGTCCTCGCTCGCCCGTGCTCGCTTGCCCCGGCACGCTTGCCCGTTCGCCCCGCCGTGCCTTGCTCGTGTCGTGACGGCCCCGGCGTGGCCTCGAGCTCGGCCCAGCGTGCCTTTAGCGCGCGGCTTTGAGCTCGGCCCCAACGTGCGCACGGCTAGTTCGTGGCGTGTGCGTGCGGCCTCGCGCGCGTGCCTTGGCACGACCCGTCGTGCCCCGTCTACCCCCCCCCCCCCCCCCCCCCCCCCCCGTGTCCTATGTGCGCTAATCACGTGTTCATATTAATAAGATAGGAGTCTCAATTTGGAAATTGGTTACGGTAGTTAATTTGTATAGCTAATCATCTATCTCATTCAATGATAATCTACTAAAAGTGGTCACGTTTACATTAGTGCATGTAGCTAATTCTTTTGTTAGAACCAATTGGAACTAGAGCACGTGACGTTTAGTCATTTGTTTACCCGTAGTGCGTCTCGGGCATAAGCTTTAACTCTCGCGAGGCCTTTTCTCATTTCTTTCTAACCATGGTAAGTTCATTATCGTATGTGATATTCTATGCATATCTACTTTATTTGTTCTCTCGTATGGTGTACTGTTTGTTTTCTAATTTGAATGGATGGATGTATGTATGCTTGCAATCGCATAGAGAACGATCTGGTTGAAGAGCCCAAGGAACTCGCAGGAGAAGCCCCTGAGCAGCAGTCGGTTGGTGGAGGCAAGTGTCCCTTGACCTATCTCTGTCCTATTCATTCTTTAATTCACCTCCCGCTTTACACATTTATGCCTAAGGATTGACTAGCTTTGTTATCCATGTCCTTGTTTACCTATTTGGGTTCGATTATTATTGCTTAGCTTTATGCTATTGCTTAACTCTAATCAATGAACATGATGAGATTATCTATGATACGTTGTTTTCCCCTCACTTATGATGATGTTATACTTGTGGTCTTCAAGGGGGCTCGAGCGGTTTCTTGAGTGCCTCTCCGTAAGGACCTGTTCTATGGATGACAGCCCGGGAAAACAGTGCAACCATGAGGGTGGAATGGGATGCCCTTAGCTGAATAATTAGAGGATCCGGGGTGTAGTTCACTTAGCCGTCGTGCCGTCAATGGGGCTCGGTTTATGCGGCTCGCTCTGCCAAGTTTGGGTTCGCCCCTTGGGGAGGAGTGCGGTGCATTTAGGAAACCTAACGGGTGGTTATAGCCCCGGGGAATCTTTGTAAAGGCTACGTAGTGAGACCCTGCCTGTTCACCTCGGTAGTGTTTAAGGGTTTGATCGGCCCGAGGCAAGAATGGGAATCACGGCTTATGGGTAAAGTGCACAACCTCTGCAGAGTGTTTGAAAACTGATATATCAGTCGTGCTCGCGGTTATGAGCGGCCAAGGGAGCTCCAGTGATTAGTGGTACTTGATCAGAGACATTATGGTACAGGTGGCTATGAGATCGATGGTTCTGGTTATGACTATGGTGCTGGTAAGTGGTATTCTTTCCGTTTGGAAAGGGTACATCGGGCTAATAACTTGGGTTAATGCTAAAACCTGGCTTTCTATTAGTAAATAATAATCTGACCAACTAAAAGCAACTGCTTGACTTATCCCCACATAAAGCTAGTCCACTACAGCCAAACAGGATACTTGCTGAGTATGTTGATGTGTACTCACCCTTGCTCTACACACCAAACCCCCCATCCCCAGGTTGTCAGCATTGCAACCACTGCTCAGGAGAAGATGAAGCTGTGGAAGGAGACCTTCAGGAGTTCCAAGACTACGACGAGTTCTGGGCGTGGGTTAGCGGCAACCCCCAGTTGGCTGCCTGTGAAGGCCGCGTTTATCTACGTTTCTTTTCCGCACTTTGATTTATTGTAAGGACTATATGGACGTCTCAGACGTATGATGTAATCGACTATTATTTCCCTTTTTAATACTATTTGAGCACTGTGTGATGATGTCCAAGTTATGTAACTGCTGTGTACGTGAATTACTGATCCTGGCACGTACATGGTTCGCATTCGGTTTGCCTTCTAAAACCGGGTGTGACAATTTCATTGTGGGATTGCCAAATACCTCCCAGCACCACGATTCTATTTGGGGCATTGTGGATAGGTTGACTAAGACAGCTCATTTCTTACCAGTACATACAACCCACCGGACCAAAAAGTATGCAGAAATTTATATTGATCAGATAGTTTGTTTGCATGGAATACCAAGGACTATTGTGTCAGACAGAGGAGCACCATTTGTGGCACGTTTCTAGGAGCAATTGCAAGAATCACTTGGGACCCACGTAATAAGAAGCTCAGCGTACCATCCTCAAACAGATGGTTAGATAGAGAGGGTAAATCAGATTTTGGAAGACATGTTGAGGGCATGTGTACTACACTATGGAAAGAATTGGGACAAGTGTCTTTCCTTGGCAGAATTTTCTTATAATAATAGCTACCAGTCCAGCCTAAAGATGGCACATTTCGAGGCCTTTTATGGGAGAAGATGTAGGACACCGCTAAATTGGTCACAAGGTGGAGAAAGAGAAATATTTGGACCTGACCTGGTACTTGAAGCAGAGGAGAAAGTCAGAGTCATTAAGAAGAACTTAGAAGCTGCTCAGGCCAGACAAAAGAGCTATCATGATAGGAGAAGGAAGCCTCTACAGTTTGATGTGGGAGATCACGTTTATCTTAAGGTGTCACCCACCAAAGGTGTTCAGAGGTTTGGAATCAAGGGCAAGTTAGCTCCTCGCTACATTGGGCCCTATGAGATCAAGGAGACTTGTGGACCTGTAGCATATCAATTGAAGTTGCCACCCCATATGTCAGCAGTTCATGATGTGTACCACTTATCTCAGCTATGAAAGTGTGTCCGCTTACTGAAAGTCACCTAGAGGGGGGGTGAATAGGGCGAAACTGAAATTTACAAAGTTAATCACAACTACAAGCCGGGTTAGCGTTAGAAATATAATCGAGTCCGTGAGATAGGGTGAAAAACAAATCGCAAGCAAATAAGAAGTGTGACACGCGGATTTGTTTTACCGAGGTTCGGTTCTCGCAAACCTACTCCCCGTTGAGGTGGTCACAAAGACCGGGTCTCTTTCAACCCTTTCCCTCTCTCAAACGGTCCCTCGGACCGAGTGAGCTTTCTCTTCTCAAATCAACCGGGAACAAAACTTCCCCGCAAGGACCACCACACAATTGGTGTCTCTTGCCTCGGTTACAAGTGAGTATTGATCTTAAGAAAGAATGAGAAAGAAGAAAGCAATCCAAGCGCAAGAGCTCAAAAGAACACGACAAATCACTCTCACTAGTCACTAATGCTTTTGTGGAATTGGGAGAGGATTTGATCACTTGGGTGTGTCTTGTATTGAATGCCTAGCTCTTGTAAGTGGTTGGAAGTGTGAAAACTTGGATGACTTGAATGTGGGGTGGTTGGGGGTATTTATAACCTCAACCACCAAACTAGCCGTTTGGTGGGGCTGTCTGTCGCATGGTGCACCGGACAGTGTCCGGTGCGCCAGCCACGTCACCAGGCCGTTGGGTTCCGACCGTTGGAGCTCTGACTTCTAGGCCCGCCTGGATGTCCGGTGACACACCGAACATGCACTGTAGAGTGTCCGGTGCGCCACTTCGCGTGTGCCTGACTTCTGCGCGCTCTGGCGCGCATTTAATGCTTCTGCAGGTGACCGTTGGCGCGAAGTAGCCGTTGCTCTGCTGGCTCACCGGACAGTCCGGTGTACACCGGACACGTCCGGTGAATTATAACGGAGCAAATTCCCGAAGCTGGCGAGTTCCAGAGTCGCTCTCCCCTGGGGCACCGGACAGTCCGGTGAATTATAGCGGAGCGCCTCTGGATTTTCCCGAAGGCGAAGAGTTCAGCGTGAAGTCTCCTGGTGCACCGGACATTGTCCGGTGGTGCACCGGACAGTGTCCGGTGGCACACCGGACAGTCCGGTGTGCCAGACCAGGGCACACTTCGGTTATCCCTTTGCTCTTTTTGATGAACCCAATTCTTGGTCTTTTTATTGGCTAATTGTGAACCTTTGGCACCTGTATAACTTATACACTAGAGCAAACTAGTTAGTCCAATTATTTGTGTTGGGCAATTCAACCACCAAAATTAATTAGGAAAATAGGTGTAAGCCTAATTCCCTTTCAATCTCCCCCTTTTTGGTGATTGATGCCAACACAAACCAAAGCAAATATGAAGGTGCATAGTTGAACTAGTTTGCATAATGTAAGTGCAAAGGTTGCTTGGAATTGAGCCAATATAAATACTTATAAGATACGCATGGATTGTTTCTTTAATTTTTGATATTTTGGACCATGCTTGCACCACTTGTTTTGTTTTTGCAAATTCTTTTGTAAATCCTTTTCAAAGTTCTTTTGCAAATAGTCAAAGGTAATTGGATAAGATTTTGCGAAGCATTTTCAAGATTTGAAATTTTCTCCCCCTGTTTCAAATGCTTTTCCTTTGACTAAACAAAACTCCCCCTAAATGAAATCCTCCTCTTAGTGAGGGTTTTGATATATCAATTTTGAAATACTAGTTTCTCCCCCTTTGGAACATAATAAGATACCAGTTTGAAATTTCCAGTTGAAAATCATTTTAAAATTAGGTGGTGGTGCGGTCCTTTTGCTTTGGGCTCATGCTCTCTCCCCCTTTGGCATAAATCGCCAAAAACGGAATCATTAGAGCCCTTAGAATTACTCTCTCCCCCCTTTGGTCATAAATAAATGAGTGAAGATTATACCAAAGATGGAGTGCTTTTCTCCCCTAAAGATGGAGAGTTGCTCGGAGTGATGGCGAAGGATGAGTTACGGAGTGGAAGCCTTTGTCTTCGCCGAAGACTCCAATTCCCTTTCAATATACCTATGACTTGATTTGAAATTCACTTGAAAACACATTAGTCATAGCACATGAAAGAGATATGATCAAAGGTATATGAATGAGCTATGCATGCAAGATATCAAAAGAAGTTCCTAGAATCAAGAATATTTAGCTCATGCCTAAGTTTGTTAAAAGTTTGTTCATCAAGAGGCTTGGTAAAGATATCGGCTAATTGATCTTTAGTGTTAATATAGGAAATCTCGATATCTCCCTTTTGTTGGTGATCCCTTGGAAAGTGATACCGAATGGCTATGTGCTTAGTGCGGCTATGCTCAACGGGATTATCTTCCATGCGGATTGCACTCTCATTATCACATAGAAGAGGAACTTTGGTTAATTTGTAACCGTAGTCCCTAAGGGTTTGCTTCATCCAAAGTAGTTGCGTGCAACAATGGCCTGCGGCAATGTACTCGGCTTCGGCGGTAGAAAGAGCTACGAAATTTTGCTTCTTTGAAGCCCAAGACACCAAGGATCTTCCCAAGAACTGGCAAGTCCCCGATGTGCTCTTTCTATTGATTTTACACCCCGCCCAATCGGCATCCGAATAACCAATCAAATCAAAAGTGGATCCCCTAGGATACCAAAGCCCAAACTTAGGAGTATAAACTAAATATCTCAAGATTCATTTTACGGCCGTAAGGTGAGCTTCCTTAAGGTCGGCTTGGAATCTTGCACACATGCATACGAAAAGCATAATATCCAGTCGAGATGCACATAAATATAGCAAAGAACCTATCATCGACCGGTATACCTTTTGATCGACGGATTTACCTCCTTCGTCGAGGTCGAGATGCCCATTAGTTCCCATGGGTGTCTTGATGGGCTTGGCATCCTTCATCCCAAACTTGCTTAGAATATCTTGAGTATACTTTGTTTGGCTTAGAAGGTGCCCTCTTGGAGTTGATTCACTTGAAATCCTAAGAAATACTTCAACTCCCCCATCATAGACATCTCGAATTTTTGTGTCATGATCCTACTAAATTGTTCACATGTAGACTCGTTAGTAGACCCAAATATAATATCATCAACATAAATTTGGCATACAAACAAGTCATTTTCAAGAGTTTTAGTGAAGAGTGTAGGATCGGCCTTTCCGACTTTGAATCCATTAGTGATAAGGAAATCTCTAAGGCATTCATACCATGCTCTTGGGGCTTGCTTGAGCCCATAAAGCGCCTTAGAAAGTTTGTAAACATGGTTAGGGTACTCACTATCTTCAAAGCCGGGAGGTTGCTCAACATAGACCTCTTCCTTGATTGGTCCATTGAGGAAGGCACTCTTCACGTCCATTTGGTAAAGGTTGAAGCCATGGTAAGTAGCATAGGCCAATAATATACGAATTGACTCAAGCCTAGCTACGGGTGCATAGGCTTCGACTTGGGAGTATCCATTGGCCACAAGTCGAGCTTTGTTCCTTGTCACCACACCATGCTCATCTTGCTTGTTGCGAAAGACCCACTTGGTTCCTACAACATTTTGATTAGGACGTGGAACCAAATGCCATACCTCGTTCCTAGTGAAGTTGTTGAGCTCCTCTTGCATCGCCACCACCCAATCCGAATCTCGAAGTGCTTCCTCTACCCTATGTGGCTCAATAGAGGAAACAAAAGAATAATGTTCACAAAAATGAGCAACACGAGATTGAGTGGTTACCCCCTTATGAATGTCGCCGAGGATGGTGTCGACGAGGTGATCTCGTTGGATTGCTTGGTGGACTCTTGGGTGTGGCGGCCTTGGTTCTTCATCCTCCTTGTCTTGCTCAATTGCATCTCCCCCTTGATCATTGTCGTCATCTTGAGGTGGCTCATATGTTTGATCTTCTCCTTCATCAACTTGAGCTTCATCTTTATTTTGAGTTGGTGGAGATGCTTGCGTGGAGGAGGATGGTTGATCTTGTGCATTTGGAGGCTCTTCGGATTCCTTAGGACACACATCCCCAATGGACATGTTCCTTAGCGCGATGCATGGAGCCTCTTCATCACCTATCTCATCAAGATCAACTTGCTCTACTTGAGAGCCGTTAGTCTCATCAAACACAACGTCACAAGAAACTTCAACTTGTCCAGAGGACTTATTAAAGACTCTATATGCCCTTGTGTTTGAATCATATCCTAGTAAAAAGCCTTCTACAGTCTTAGGAGCAAATTTAGATTTTCTACCTCTTTAAACAAGAATAAAGCATTTGCTACCAAAGACTCTAAAATATGAAATATTGGGCTTTTTACCGGTAAGGAGTTCGTATGATGTCTTCTTGAGGATTCGGTGTAGATACAACCGGTTGATGGCGTAGCAAGCGGTGTTGACCGCCTCGGCCCAAAACCGATCCGAAGTCTTGTACTCATCAAGCATGGTTCTTGCCATGTCCAATAGAGTTCTATTCTTCCTCTCCACTACACCATTTTGTTGTGGGGTGTAGGGAGAAGAGAACTCATGCTTGATGCCCTCCTCCTCAAGAAAGACTTCGATTTGAGAGTTCTTGAACTCTGTCCTGTTGTCACTTCTAATTTTCTTGATCCTTAAGCCGATCTCATTTTGAGCCCGTCTCAAGAATCCCTTTAAAGTTTCTTGGGTATGAGATTTTTCCTGCAAAAAGAATACCCAAGTGAAGCGAGAATAATCATCCACAATAACTAGACAGTACTTACTCCCGCCGATGCTTATGTAAGCTATCAGGCCGAATAGGTCCATGTGTAGGAGCTCCAATGGCCTGTCGGTCGTCATGATGTTCTTATGTGGATGGTGGGCACCAACTTGCTTCCCTGCTTGGCATGCGCTACAAATCCTGTCTTTCTCAAAATGAACATTTGTTAATCCTAAAATGTGCTCTCCCTTTAAAAGCTTGTGAAGATTCTTCATCCCAACATGGGCTAGTCGGCGGTGCCATAGCCAACCCATGTTAGTCTTAGCAATTAAGCAAGTGTCGAGTTGAGCTCTATCAAAATCTACCAAGTACAGATGACCCTCTAACACTCCCTTAAATGCTATTGAATCATTACTTCTTCTAAAGACAGTGACACCTACATCAGTAAAAAGACAGTTGTAGCCCATTTGACATAATTGAGAAACGGAAAGCAAATTGTAATCTAAAGAATCTACAAGAAAAACATTGGAAATGGAATGGTCAGGTGATATAGCAATTTTACCCAATCCTTTGACCAAACCTTGATTTCCATCCCCGAATGTGATCGCTCTTTGGGGATCTTGGTTTTTCTCGTAGGAGGAGAACATCTTCTTCTCCCCTGTCATGTGGTTTGTGCACCCGCTGTCGATGATCCAACTTGAGCCCCGGATGCTTAAACCTACAAAACATGTTTAGTTCTTGACTTTAGGTACCCAAATGGTTTTGGGTCCTTTGGCACTAGATACAAGAACTTTGGGTACCCAAACACAAGTCTTTGACCCCTTGTGCTTGCCCCCAACATACTTGGCAACTACCTTGCCGGATTTGTTAGTCAAAACATAGGATGCATCAAAAGTTTTAAATGAAATGTTATGATCATTTGATGCACTTGGAGTTTTCCTTCTAGGCAACTTAGCACGGGTTGGTTGCCTAGAACTAGATGTCTCACCCTTATACATAAAAGCATGATTAGGGCCAGAGTGAGACATCCTAGAGTGAATTCTCCTAATTTTGCTCTCAGGATAACCGACAGGGTACAAAATGTAACCCTCGTTATCCTGAGGCATGGGAGCCTTGCCCTTAACAAAATTAGACAATTTCTTAGGAGGGGCATTAAGTTTGACATTGTCTCCCTGGAAGCCAATGCCATCCTTAATGCCAGGGCGTCTCCCACTATAGAGCATGCTTCTAGCAAATTTAAATTTTTCATTTTCTAAGTCATGCTCGGCAATTTTAGCATCTAATTTTGCTATATGATCATTTTGTTGTTTAATTAAAGCCATGTGATCATGAATAGCATTAATATCAACATCTCTACATCTAGTGCAAATAGAAGTGTGCTCAATGGTAGACGTAGAGGGTTTGTAAGATTTTAATTCTACAACCTTAGCATGCAATATTTCATTTTTACTTCTAAGGTCGGAAATGGTAGTATTGCAAACATCAAAATCTTTAGCCTTAGCAATCAATTTTTCATTTTCATTCCTAAGGCTGGCAAGAGAAATGTTCAATTCTTCAATCTTAGCAAGCAAATCATCATTATCATTTCTAAGATTGGGAATTGAAACATTACAGGCAATGGAATCAACCTTAGCTAACAAATTAGCATTCTCATTTTTAAGGTTGTCTATAGTCTCATGGCAAGTGCTTAGTTCACTAGATAATTTTTCACATTTTTCAACTTCTAGAGAATAAGCATTTTTAACTTTAACATGCTTTTTATTTTCCTTGATTAGGAAGTCCTCTTGGGAGTCCAAGAGATCATCCTTCTCATGGATGACACTAATTAATTCATTTAATTTCTCCTTTTGTTGCATGTTTAAGTTGGCAAAAAGAGTTCGCAAATTATCTTCCTCATCACTAGCATTATTATCGCTAGAGGATTCATATCTAGTGGAGGATTTAGATTTAACCTTTTTCTTTTTGCCGTCCTTTGCCATGAGGCACTTGTGGCCGACGTTGGGGAAGAGAAGTCCCTTGGTGACGGCGATGTTGGCGGCGTCCTCGTCGGAGGAGGAGTCGCTAGAGCTTTCGTCGGAGTCTCACTCGCGACAAACATGGGCATCGCCGCCCTTCTTCTTGTAGTACCTCTTCTTCTCCTTTCTTCTTCCCTTCTTGTCGTCGCCCTTGTCACTGTCACTAGAAATAGGACATTTTGCTATAAAGTGACCGGGCTTACCACACTTGTAGCAAACCTTCTTGGAGCGGGGCTTGTAGTCTTTCCCCCTCCTTTGCTTGAGGATTTGGCGAAAGCTTTTGATGACAAGCGCCATTTCCTCGTTGTCGAGCTTGGAGGCGTCGATGGGTGTTCTACTTGGTGTAGACTCCTCCTTCTTCTCCTCCGTCGCCTTGAATGCGACCGGTTGAGCTTCGGACGTGGAGGGATCATCAAGCTCGTTGATCTTCTATGAGCCCTTGATCATAAACTCAAAGCTCACAAAATTCCCGATTACTTCCTTGGGAGTCATTAGTGTATATCTTGGATTGCCACGAATTAATTGTACTTGAGTAGGGTTAAGGAAAATAAGAGATCTTAGAATAACCTTAACCACCTCGTGGTCATCCCACTTTTTGCTCCCGAGGTTGCGCACTTGATTCACCAAGGTTTTGAGCCGGTTGTACATGTCTTGTGGCTCCACCCTTTGGCGAAGACGGAAGCGACCGAGCTCCCCCTCGATCGTTTTCCGCTTGGTGATCTTGGTGAGTTCATCACCCTCGTGTGCGGTTTTGAGCACGTCCCAAACTTCCTTGGCGCTCTTTAATCCTTGCACCTTGTTGTACTCCTCCCTACTTAGGGAGGCGAGGAGTATTGTTGTGGCTTGGGAGTTGAAGTGCTCGATTTGGGCCACCTCGTCCTCATCAAAATCCTCATCTCCTACGGATGGTACCTGTGCTCCAAACTCAACAACATTCCATATACTTTTGTGGAGTGAGGTTAGATGAAATTTCATTAAATCACTCCACCTAGCATAATCTTCACCGTCAAAGGTTGGCGGTTTGCCTAATGGAACGGAAAGCAATGGAGTATGTCTAGATGTGCGAGGGTAGTGTAAGGGAATCTTACTAAACTTCTTGCGCTCATGGCGCTTAGAAGTTACAGAGGGCGCGTCGGAGCCGGAGGTAGATGGCGATGAGGTGTCGGTCTCGTAGTAGACTACCTTCCTCATCTTCTTTTTCTTGTCCCCACTCCGATGCGACTTGTGGGAAGAGGCTTTCTTCTCCTTCCCCTTTCCCTTTTTACGGGACTCTTCCGATGAAGCTTTCTCGTGGCTTGTAGCGGGCTTTTCACCGGTCTCCATCTCGTTCTTGGCGTGTTCTCCCGACATCACTTCGAGTGGTTAGGCTCTAATGAAGCACCGGGCTCCGATACCAATTGAAAGTCGCCTAGAGGGGGGTGAATAGGGCGAAACTGAAATTTACAAAGTTAATCACAACTACAAGCCGGGTTAGCGTTAGAAATATAATCGAGTCCGTGAGAGAGGGTGAAAAACAAATCGCAAGCAAATAAGAAGTGTGACACGCGGATTTGTTTTACCGAGGTTCGGTTCTCGCAAACCTACTCCCCGTTGAGGTGGTCACAAAGACCGGGTCTCTTTCAACCCTTTCCCTCTCTCAAACGGTCCCTCGGACCGAGTGAGCTTTCTCTTCTCAAATCAACCGGGAACAAAACTTCCCCGCAAGGACCACCACACAATTGGTGTCTCTTGCCTCGGTTACAAGTGAGTATTGATCTTAAGAAAGAATGAGAAAGAAGAAAGCAATCCAAGCACAAGAGCTCAAAAGAACACGACAAATCACTCTCACTAGTCACTAATGCTTTTGTGGAATTGGGAGAGGATTTGATCACTTGGGTGTGTCTTGTATTGAATGCCTAGCTCTTGTAAGTGGTTGGAAGTGTGAAAACTTGGATGACTTGAATGTGGGGTGGTTGGGGGTATTTATAACCCCAACCACCAAACTAGCCGTTTGGTGGGGCTGTCTGTCGCATGGTGCACCGGACAGTCCGGTGCACACCGGACAGTGTCCGGTGCGCCAGCCACGTCACCAGGCCGTTGGGTTCCGACCGTTGGAGCTCTGACTTCTGGGCCCGCCTGGATGTCCAGTGACACACCGGACATGCACTATAGAGTGTCTGGTGCGCCACTTCGCGTGTGCCTGACTTATGCGCGCTCTGGCGCGCATTTAATGCTTCTGCAGGTGACCGTTGGTGCGAAGTAGCCGTTGCTCTGCTGGCTCACCGGACAGTCTGGTGTACACCGGACACGTCCGGTGAATTATAGCGGAGCAAATTCCCGAAGCTGGCGAGTTCCAGAGTCGCTCTCCCCTGGGGCACCGGACAGTCCGGTGAATTATAGCAGAGCGCCTCTGGATTTTCCCGAAGGTGAAGAGTTCAGCGTGAAGTCCCCTGGTGCACCGGACACTGTCCGGTGGTGCACCGGACACTGTCCGGTGCGCCAGACCAGGGCACACTTCGGTTATCCCTTTGCTCTTTTTGATGAACCCAATTCTTGGTCTTTTTATTGGCTAAGTGTGAACCTTTGGCACCTGTATAACTTATACACTAGAGCAAACTAGTTAGTCCAATTATTTGTGTTGGGCAATTCAACCACCAAAATCAATTAGGAAAATAGGTGTAAGCCTAATTCCCTTTCACTTACCCACAGAAGTGCTACCTGAACTAGAATTGGAGATAGAACCAGACTTGTCCTATCAAGAGCACCCCGTCAAGGTATTGGATCAAAAGGAGAGATCAACGCGGGCAAGGTCGACCAGGATGTATAAGGTTCAGTGGAGTCACCATTCAGTAGAAGAGGCTACGTGGGAGACTGAGGATTTTCTACATTCTCGCTTCCCTGACTTTTGCCCAAAGGAGTCGTTACGTAATCCAAAAACCCCACCCCCACCTGCCCTTTGAATCTAAATATAAGAAAAACTTAGATGTTAAAGGTATAGTAAGCTTTGAAAATAACTTTAAAAGGGCTTCCTTCTGAAGTTGCAAAGAGAATGACATTCGAAGAGCAGTTAACTAGAGAAACTTGGCTAAAGGAAAATGCAACACACTAGCACACCTTCTTGGTACCCCCTAAAGGATCCCTACCCAAAATCTCGGGGCGAGATTCCTTTAAGGGGGTAGGGCAGTAACACCTCAGGTGTTACCAAGACACTTGCTTCATATTTGCACTGATGACTTGTTATCACATGTGGTTAATTGGTGGAGAAGGAGCACCTAAAACCTTGGAAACATGGGTTAGCTAAGAAATGTTAATGACAAAAGCTTTACCCAAACATTTTGAACAATTGTCATCTTGAGCCAAAGAGATTAAACCCTAGACCCCTAAGGGCACTAGACTTCCAAGCAAGGGATCAGTGGATAAGTTAATCAAGTGGCCAAATCTTGATTCTAATCTTTAACCAAAGTTTAAGTAACATTATAATCTACAAAAGGCAGAGGGGCAACATTACAAAAAGGCCCCTCAAAGACCCCAAATCCACTCTTTAAGTAGAGAGCACACTAGAGCTCTCTAATCTTCTCTAAGTCAAAATTTAACCCTAATCTAAAGATCTGACGTGTTCACTTAGTAAATGGCGCCAAAACCACTTGGTCTGAATACCAAAAAGGTGCCAAACTACCTAAGGAAGCCACTGGAAAAATTTGAACCCGAGCCAAAACCATTTGACATGAATTGACATCAGTTTTGTCTTGGGGTGGACAGTGAGACAACCCAGATTTGGCGTCCGCAAATCTTCTGACCTAGGGCTTATCTCCCCTTGGAACTCAAATACAAGAGTTAGCCATAGGTGCCAGGAAGAGGTCTGCGCCGGATTTTTGCCAAGATTCGCACGTTTGCGATCTCAGCAAGCTTTTGAACAAGGGCAGAAGAACACCTCCACGTGTTCGACGCGCCCTGAACTCGCCAGAGCACGCCCGGCGCCCGAACCCGCGCGCCCGCGCCGCGCCAAGCCACGCCCATGTCCCTGCCCACGCCCGCGCCTATAAAGCCAGCCAAGGCTTCAGCCGTACGCCCCCCCGCGCTCTCGACCTCACCGAAGCACGAGATCACCTGGGTTTTCCCAGCACACGGCGTGCCAGCGTCCGCCCGAGCACCCGCCACCGTAGACCGGCCAGCAGAGCCATTCCTAGCCCCGTCCAACCCTCGAGAGAGACTCTACGTGCCTCGGTGAAGCTCCCAGAGCGAGGAATCGAGCTCTGCCTCGCCGGAGACGCCGGATCAAGGTCACCGGCATTCACCCGACCGCTGGCGAACGTAGACCGAGCTCCACGGTGAGTTATTCTTCGATTCCTTGCACGGGTCGACTCATTAGCACCCCGTGAAGCTCCCCATGCCCTTGGATTGACATATATCGTCGTGGATAGGCCGGAGCACCCGCCGCCGATGAGCTCGCCCGCCTGCGCACGTGGACCGGCCGATTTTGGCCATCACCATCGTCGAGTCGTACCTCATCGTGACCGCAAGGACCTCCCAAAGCCAACCCCACCCTTCGCCGGACCTCCCTCGCCATCGGTAAGCCGCGCCGCCCTTTTTCCTTTCGCGGGTACTGTTCAAAAGGGGGGAGGGACCTCGGGGAAGAAGGAATAGAAGTTAGGGGGGTTTTTGAACTGTCAGAGACTCAGATGAATAGTTGCGCAGGGGTATAAGTTGAAGGATTGGTTTAGGAAAAGCCAGGGTCCTCGGTGTAAACTAGTTTTTCCAGAAAATCTTTTAACCATTTCTCATTTAATACAAACAGAGCTTGTAAAATTCATAACTCCAGTTTTATTCAACCAATTTGAGTCAAACCAATTTTGCTAGGTTTGGAATATTGTAAAAATACAAAACCCCCTAAGTGTTGCAGAAGAATTTAAAGTTTGGAATTAAATTGTGTTCTTGCCAAAAGCTAAATAAAAGAGGAAAAAATAGTTACACTGTTAGACTGAGGTTAAGAAAAATCAGAGAAGTACTTAATCACTCCCTAATCTGTTTAAAAATAGAAAAATTCTCAGTACACCAAATTAAGGTAGGGTTTGCCTTTTTAATCATTTTTTAGCCTAAAGTTAAAGAAAATAAAAAAAGTAGTTTAAAATAAAAACCAGGGAGCAATCACATTTTTGTTAGCTCACTTATTCAGTATAGTTCACTGGAAAATTTTGTTGGACCCTTGTTTAGTACAAAAGGAAAGAGATACCTTTTATTTTATGCAAACAATGAAAACTTAGGAAAATCTTAGAGAAATAATCCTGAGGAGAAAACACCCCAAACCTTTGGATAACTAATATTTTGTTATTATGAATATAGGAAAAATATCAGTTCTGTTGTTTGATATTTTTTCAAATAATAAGTTACTTATAAGTACCTTTTTGGCATTAAACTTTAGAAAAATCACAACTAAATATCCCGTAGGTCTTTTTCTGTGAATTTTAACCCAGAGGCCTGATATCACCTATGAATCTGGACAAAAATAAAAATTGGTACATAGACCCCACTTAAATCATAGCTATAGTGTAAAATGCCCTTTTACACTTGTTTTTGTTAATTTTGCACAAGTAGTATCTGAATTGATCTCCACCTCAAATTTTTAGGAGAACCCACCAATGTCAATATTTACCCACTGAAATTTTTATAACATTTTTGAAAAATGTTAACTAACCCCGATAGTTCAAAAATGCTCAATAAGAAGCAATAGAAAGAGAAAGGGGAACTTTGGGGAGAAATTGATGAAAATACAAAACCCTTAAGTATATCCAAAAAGAAACCCCAGAAAAACACTAAACTTAATGTTGTTTTACTATGCATAACCTTTCCAAATGTTCATATCATTTTTATGCATATATCTTGTTCATTGCATTCGATAGACTGTAATCTCGCTGACGGGGAGTACATCCTCGTGCCGGAGCAAGGAGTTGCTCAAGAGGTAGCCCAGGATCCAGCACCAGAGCTTGCCCTCGAGGATCTGCCTGCCCCAGCTTTGGAAGGCAAGCCCCGGTTTTATGCATAACCTACTTATTATGCTATTTTACTACACTTATTGTTTGTAGGTTTGAAATGTGCACTTAAGTGTAGGGGTTGTTTGGAACCTTAGTTGTATGAACTCAGGTTTTTCCCTTGTGATGGATACTATTATACTAGGTCGAGTAGCTGCTTTACTAATTAGGGATCTCGGTAGAAGTCGAGTGATTTTTCTAGCACTCGCGCGAGGTCAGAAATTGGTTGTATCCATTTTCATATCATAATGATGATGGTCTGTGGACAACGATCCATGGGGGTTGGTTGTCTACAAGACGGAAATTGGAATAAGGATTAAGGTGTGGTATCGTGTGTCAAGCGTTTGAACGTACTAAGCACATGCCGAGAAATATGGTAAATCGGTAAGCCTAGTACCTGATTGAACCTGGCAGTAGACTTTACCCCTCACGCAACCTGAGACGTGGTCTCCCATTCCGCTTATGGTGGGTATAAGTGCGGTCACTGCACGACGGCAGTCGGGTCAGTGAGGCATTGTACGCCAAGGCGGTGAGCCCTGATCTGCTGGCGGGGAATCGATGGGGACGGTTGATATGTGTGGGGACGGAGTGCCTCGCCCCGTCGTGTGTTTAGGTTTATCTTGCAAGGATAAAAACTCGATTCGAATCGTCTGCTTCTCGCACCTAATGAGACTGCTTGATCCATGCTGCTACATTGAGTAACAAGTGGAAATGTGATGACTTGACAAAAGTTGTTGATTGCTAAATGTTTGATACCATGTATGATTAGATAGGTACACATTTAGTCTTAAGAGAGTCACACTAAAACTTGAAAAAGCTAAAACTTGACTTTTAGACTCAGCTAGTGCTTTTGGCAAGCAAACCCATCAGCCAAACAGCTGCATGTCTTAAGGTAGAGGAGTAGACTCCTCACACTGGGTAAGTCTAGCTGAGTATTAGTATACTCAGCCTTGCTTGTGGCATAATTTTACAGGTTCTCTGGAGGACATGTTTGCTAGAGTGACTTGGCCGTCCATCTTGCCACCGGGTTGGACAATCGAGTGGGACCCTACCTCGGCTGAGGAGGAGCATTAAGAGTGATGAGATAGGTTTCCCCATCCCTCCATTTATTTATCGTTAGATTTATTCCGCTACATTCCAAACAATGATCACTACTTTTGCTAAAACTCTGATGATGTTGTAATAAATTTAAAACTCCTTACTGTATTGTTTTATGCTTTATTGTATTTGCTCTGTGCCTCACCAACGAGTGAGTATGTTGTACTTAATCCTGTTAGTGGCCTCGTCGGACTAGATCCGAGGGACTGACGTGTTATTCCTATTTAATTGTGGTCTAGCTTCTAAGATGTGACTTAGGCAATTAAGTTGGAATAATTCGGCCGGTTCCGTCGCACACGGTCGAAGGGGTATGAAGCATATGGAGCCGCTAGATCGGAAACACACGGCCTAGATTATATCCGCCTATAAATGAACAGGTACGCTATTTTGACCGATCCACGACCAGTTCTCCATGACGCGAGTTAGCCGTAGCCCTCGGATCGACGATTGACAGCCCGATTTCCTTTATAACATGAAGGGGCAAGCAACCTGATCTCGGCCCCTCAACAAACAACCAATGGCCGGGAGCCATCCCCCCACCTCCGCATCCAGCAACCGGAGAGCGGCGATGTCCTATTTCCCCACGGTGGCGGGCCCAACGGGGTTGGCCGAGCCGGCACCCAAGAGCCCTACTTCTTAATTTATCAACGTTACACAGCCTAGGTACGATGGCGCTGAGGCCCCAGGTCACGTAGCATAGCGGCAACGCGGCGGATCCGTTACTCCGACGAGAAATTCCACTGTTCTGGTCGGCCGACCGCGCCCGCCAATGCCACACCCAACATCTACTAGCCCTGGCGGTTCCCTGGGACCACACACCAAGCTCTTGGCAACGGCGAAGCACTAGCTGGACAGCGGCGACCCACTGCCCCCATCTCTTTGGGATTGGTGACGACAAGGCAGCCACCATTGGTGTTTCTGGTTCACGATAGGAGGGCCGAGGGGGGCGGGGGGGTGCGGTGCTTTATATCCCGGGTGGAGAATTCTCGCGGCTGGCGCACCGAACTCAAGCTCGAGATCAACGTGCGGTTCTTACGGAGTTCTGTTGAGGAAGATGACCGCGGCTGGGGCCCACATGTCAGTGACTAACTCCCACAAACGTGCAATCTGTACATTAGGCTGACACGTGGGGCCCGACAGCTAGACGACGGACGAGCACGCGCGTGCGTGCAGTGGGCTGGGCCGGCAGAGGGGGGGAGGGAATCGGCCCAGGCGCCAATTTTTTTCTTTTCTTTTTTTGTTTCTTTATTTCTATTTTGTTGTTTTTTTTCCTTTTTTCGAATTTAAATTCAAATGTAGTTTGATCACCAACATTAAATGCACAAAAAAGAAAGCTCAGCTTGAAATACATGGTTTGTTTTATCTATCAACTATTTATTTAGTCAAATGAAGTATTCACCTATTATTCCTTTTAGATAAGTAGTACCTTGAATGTGTGACCAAATCAAAGGCTAATTCAATTTAAATATTCACTGCATATTTTAGAATGGATACATGTATAATCTTTATTTTAGGAGATGTTTTAACTTAATCAATAATTAGATAACTAAATAGAAGCCCTTTTTACTTAACGTCTATTAGAAGATTAGAAGGCATGTTTATTTTAGGAAGAGTAATTTCAAAGGTAGGAAAGGTCCTCATTATAAGTGTTACACAGCCACAACACTTTGGTGGTGGACAGCAGCAACGTCCAGAGGCGGCAACTACCTACCAAGAATTCCTCAGCAACCAGTTGCCACTATTCACCAGGGCCAAAGATTCGCTTTTTGGTGGAACTGCCCAGATTATTCCAGCTTAAGTGCCCAAGTCTCGCCTTAGAGGCAATGACTCACTTAAATCGGAATAAACTATCAATCCCTCGGATCTAGTCCGATAAAGCAATTTACCAAGCATCGAATGCTACTAGCTCACTCGAAGGTGAGGCACAAAGAAATACAATAAAGCATAATACCACAAATTTAAGTATCAATTGTGATTACATTATCAGAGTTTAAGAAACAAATCATAGATTTTGATGCAGCGGAAATAATTAACGGAGAAAACCGAGTAACATGGCGAAGCCTAGCCACGCTACTCCTCCTAGTCCTTCCCTGCAAAGGTAGCAACCCACTCGACTGTCTATCCCAGTGGTAGGGATGGAGGCCAAGTCACACCATCGACCAATTCATTTAAGGAGTACTTGTAAAAATTATGCCACAAGCAAAGCTGAGTATACTAATATTTAGCTAGACATACCCGGTGTGAGGGGTCTACCCCTCAACCTATAGACCATAAAGTTATTTGGCTGAGGAGTTCGGTTTGCCAAAAGAATTAGCTGAGTTTTAAGTCAAATTTTAAATTTTCAGGTTCTAAAATATTCCTGAATCTAGGTGAGCTTCTATCTATCCACACATGGTAACAAGCATTTAGTACAAGCTACACTTTATATCAATAGACCTCATTTCACTTCTCACTCGATGTAGCAACACATATCAAGCAGTCACATTAGCTGCGAGAAGCAGACGATTCGATTCGAGTTTTAACCTTGCAATGAAAACCTAAACACACGAAATGTGAGGGCACTCCGTCGCCACACACGTCAACCATCTCCATCGATTCCCTGGCAACAGAATAGGGCTCACGTCTTTGGCATACAATGCTCCACTGACCCTGGCCGCCACCGTGCAGTGACCGCACTTGTATCCACCATATCTTGAATGGGAGACTCCATCTCAGGTCCAGTGAGGGGGAAAGTCTGTGGGCTGGTTCAATCAGTTACTAGGCTTATCGGTCTTTCTTGACATGTGTTTAGTACGTTCAAATGCTTGACACATAGTACCACACATTAAGTCCATCCACTAGTTAAGTCCACTAGTTAAGTCCATCCTTCTTCGGGTCGTCCACCATCTTCATCTTACACACTACACGAAACCAGTTAACTTCCTTGAGCCTAAACTCTAGGAAGTTAGCCCTAAACTCTAGGAAGTTAGCTAAACCCTCAGAAGTAAAGCAATGTCGTTGGAAGTTTGGCTTTTGGAAATCTTTTGTCAGAAGTTAGCTTAACTTCCTAGAGACCTCTTGGAAGTTAGCTAACTTCCTAGAGCTAGCGGCCCCTTTTGGAAGCTAACTTCCTAAGGGCTACAGAAAACCGTAGGAAGTTATTCCTAGAGGCCGAATAAGCCTCTAAGAAGTTAATTTGACTAGTATTACAAATGCTGTTTATTTTCATTTTACACCACATTCCACTACATAACAAATATATCAATATCTATAGCACAACATATTTTCACGTAAAACAACTCATACACAATCACATAACAACAATTAAATCCATAGTCTCATCAATTACATCACAAAAGTCTCATCCATAGTCATAAGACACAACATCTCATCTAGTGATAATAAGAGACAATATCACAATATCTCCTACATGGTCATAAGACACAAAAGTCTCAAGTACCACAACACATAAAATGGAAGCTCACTATCGTCGATCACCAACGGGGTACATCGACGAGTGATGGTCGATACCTCCAACAACAAAGAGGGCTTCGACAAAGTATAACCCGTCATCTCGTTCCTGCATCGGCAAGGTAGCTAGAGGGGTCTGATATACCTGTACAAATGATATTTGCTGAGTTACACCATAATATAACTAACAGGTAAATGATGATGAATTTGCATACCTGATGTTCGGTAGGTGGACATGAAGACCAAGGATAATGTATGGGAGGTGGGGGGGGGGCACCAGGACGTGTATCCCTTAGGCTTGTGCTAGTTGCTACAAATTTGTCGAACTCATTCACATCAGCGTTTTAAATCAATACATATCTTAAAGTGAAAGCTATTATCTTTCAAACTTACTTGTATGAGTGTTTGCTATTGTTGAATTTGTGTAGCATAGTATTCATGCGTAGCTTGTTGCCTCAAGTAATCCTGATGTTGCCTAAGTTCTCCTCGCAGTTGCTCCTCTTCTATTGGACATTGAGTGGAGCGACAGGACCTACGAGCAGCAGACCGCGACGAACCTCCACGCTGAACCCTCACCTAGCTCGAGTAGATGACGTTAGCAAACATTGTGTACCTACAAACAAGTAACATCACGACAGATTCAGAATACATGTATTGCACTCAACCAATGAAACAATATAAGATATGTAGAGTCCGCACCTTCCATGAGTTTTCCGCCACTTGCATACACAACTTGAGGATTAATAGGTGAGGTCCTCCAGTCATAGTCTGGTCTGTGCTGACTAGACATCGCCTCGAAATATGTAGCCTCATACAAAAGAACAATGCAATCTTACATACAAAAATACATATAAACAGAACCTACCAAACATTTCAAAACACTCGCTAGACGATCTTATTGTGTTGCCTCATTCTTACTGTCTGGACGTCGCCCTTCACTGCCCAACATAGCTTGACTAATCACCTGGATTCAAGCATAGTGCATCATATCCCAAACAACATCTGCTGCATTCCTATGGAACACAGAGTGTGTGTGTGCTCGGTATGGGTATCTCCCATAATGTGAAACAATCATCGAGATGACAACTTGACAAAAAAATTAACATACCCAGAAGTCGTGCCAAACTGCAGTTTGTGCATTCTGATGTTGCACGTTTATTACAAGGGCATATTGATCCCATCTTGTGATAGGGACTTCCTTACCATCCTCAATCACTAATTCGGGTCATCTCATACGACACATTCAATAAAAAAAATATAAAACAAGTATAAAGAACGTACCTGACGGAAGCACAATCTGATCCGGGAGCAACACTTGGGATGGGAGACGAAGGGTACGGTGATGCTGGAGCCAAAGATGCGCTGCATCAGGGCCGACTCGTTCGCTGTCGAGCTAGGGCGCTGGTGTCGTGGCTGTCGGAGCGAAGGAGGTCGGGGAAGGAGGCGCGGCAAACGGGGTGGGCGTGGGGCGGGCAGGGGGCACGGCGGGCAGAGGGTGGCACAGCGGGAGGCGGGGGCATGACTGGCAGGGCGAGGTGCCGCAGTGCCGGTGGGGCGGGCGCGGCCAGCGGGGCGGGGTGGGGAGCGGCGCTGTGGCTTGGACATGAGGATGAAGGTAGAATGATAGGGATGGAGGTAGATGATGGTAGACTCGGGGATGAAGGTAAGAAATATAACTTCCTAGAGGAAAGCCGTAGGAAGTTAGCATGGGCGACTAACTTCCTAGAGGTACTATAGGAAGTTACATAACTTCCTAGAGGAGGTCGTATGAAGTAAGCAGGGGTAGCTAATTTCCTAGAGGAGACCGTAGGAAGTTAGCGGCTCGTTTGACGGCGCTCAGTCAATAGCTCAAAGCTAACTTCCTAGAGGCCACCGTAGGAAGTTAGCAGGCTAACTTCCTAGAGGAGGCTGTAGGAATTTAGCGGCTTGTTTGACTGCGCTCGTTGGTCAATAGTTGAAAGCTAACTTCCTAGAGGCGACAGTAGGAAGTTAGTAGGGGTGACTAACTTCCTAGAGGAGGACGTAGGAAGTAAGCGGCTCGTTTGACCGCCCTCGTTGGTCAACAGTTGAAAGCTAAGTTCCTACAACTTTTATAACAAACCATAGAAAGTTATGGTTATTTCCTAGAGCTATCAGTAGCCTCTCGGAAGTTGGTAATTTCCTACGGTTTGTTATAAAAGCTATAGGAAGTTTAGAAACCGTAGGAAGTTTATAATTTTGGTGTAGTGACGGTCAGCTCCACTTCACGTCCTTCGTTTCGCACGATCATCATCTCTTGGTCCTAAATGAGATGCATGATGCATATGTATGATTATGATGGAAAATACCATGAGACACTCCAAGGCACACGGTAGAGAACTAGGCACTAAATAGTAAGACATCGTAAATGGTCATACACTAGCGCTAGATATCTACACGTCATCAGGCACACGTAATCAATACCGCGTGAGTGCTATAAAATCACTCGACTTCTACCGAGATCTTGAATTGTCATAGAAACTACTCGACCTTGCATACTAGTATCCATCTCAGGGGAACCTGAGTTCATGCAGCTACGGTTTCAAGTAATTCCTAGACATAAGTGTACAATACAAGCCTACAACAATAATTGTAATAAAATAGCATATATATAATGGTTGTGCATAGAACTAGTGCTTGCCTACAATCCAACACTAGTTAGTGTTTGCTAGATGACACTAGCTTGGCAAGTATCCACTGGTTAAGTCCATCCTTCTTTGAGTCATCCACCATCTTCATCTTACGGTCGGCTTGACTTCACGTCCTTACGTTTCGCACGATCATCATCTCTCATTCCTAAATGAGATGCATGATGCATATGTATGAATATGATGGAAAATAGCTCAAGAGACTCCAAGGCACATGGTAGCAAACTAGTCACTAAATTGTAAGACATCGCTAACGGTCATACACTAGCGCTAGCTATCTACACGTCATCGGGCACATGTAATCAATACCACTAGAAAGACGACAGACACTTTCTATACTTAACCGAAGCAGACTTGACATCGTGAGCACAAGCATGTATCCATTCACTCTAGTTTTTCATTTGTTCCTTCATTATTATACTAGTTAAGTACACATACATTTTCTATGACTCCTAAACATCATATAGTCAGACTTAGATTTAAAATGGAATAATCATTTAATTGTGTTCTACAAACAGTCACAAGATTCTAGTGCAAGCACACACCGAAGAGAACACACAGGAGGAGATAGTCTAATCACAATTATATATTATATTATTTTAATGAGGTTGGTTATTTAGTAATATTCAGATTAGCAGCGCAAGTATTAGAAATGGTCATATATCATTAATTGGATTTCTTGTCCATATAGCGGCACTTGCTAAATTAACGTTGATTGAAGCTAATTACTTTCTAGACTTCAACAATTTAATTTACTACTTAGGGAGACATGCACTAGTTACTTATATATCACCAATTATGTAAGCTACTATTATAGGAATCATGAAATAACACTATCAATCATGCTCAATCACAACCCCAAGTAAAGCAATCGATTCAAAACAAACATGCTTGGACAACAGTACAACAATTATATGTTTTAATCAGAAATTTAGATTTATTCAACCAAAAAGAGTGATCTAAGACTTTTTAGAAAGCAAAACAAACCATACACAAATTTTTGTATTATTACTCAAATCGATTTTCAAGAGCTATCAAGGCAAAAACACAGCAAGCATCACAATTATGTCAACCATGGACAACAAACTGATACGGACTTTAGAGAAACATATCTCGACTCCTAGACATCAAATAAAATGGTTCTTAGTTTTATAGGAAGTTTATCACATTGTCTATAACCTTATTATTATAATCTTAAGATGGTTCAACATTTAACAAGGTCAAACAATACATTTAGACACCTTTGTCCAGACTTGGACAGATTCTATCTTCTTACTTCAAACACCTATAACTGGAGATCTAGACCACAAAAGACTTGATTTTATACATTTTGGAAATCTTAACAAAAGTCCTCTTATATAATCACCAAGAAGTGATTCCAAGTTTAATCAACCCAAACAATATAGTTTTCCAAAATATATCTAGAGAGTGGACAGAACACATAAATCGTTTTGTAAAATTCATAACTCACAAACTATCGGGCCTATGGTTATGAAATTTCAGCACAAATAAGATAAGGAAGTTATCTACAACTTTCTTATGATCAACAAGAATTAATTCTGTCCTTAACTTAAGCAACATTGCAACCTTCAGAATCTGTACTGAATTTGGACAGATTCGGGTACTTGACTTGTGAAAAGCATAACTTCTAAATTATTGATCCTTAGCTCAAAACATTTTAGGATGAGCTAGATGTATAAGTTAACTACAACTTTTATATAGCACATGTCTACAGAAAACACACTTTACTTTACTAGATTAATCGCATGAACAAAACTTTACATGTGGGAAGTTTCAGCTTGCTAGCACAAAAACACTCAACTCAATCACCAAGCCAAACTATAGAGAGATACAACCACCAATTCTAGGTATAAATTATCATGACTTAGTTATCAACTAGTAATTTTATTTCGAGGCACCAATCTCATATGCTTATGATATATAAATTGATTACCATGAAAGAGATACCTTACTTTACTAATGTAAATTGACATGTGAAGGTAAGTTAATTCCAACTTTATATTGCAATACATATCAATTCTAATGTCATCAAGCGACCACAACATCCCATGAGGATATAAGAACACTAGTTTCTAGTTTTATACCTATGGTTACTTTATTAATCATTTTTAACCACTTAGTCGACATCGATCGACTTAACCCCTACTCGACAATTTGAGCACCACAATTCACGGAACTCTACCTAGACATCTATCGTCACATAGAGAGCCTACTACTTCACATTGAAGTTCACACAGAGCGATAGAGCGACAATAATAAATAACACACAAGTAATCGACTTTTCTCTACGACTTTCAGCCAGGTTACCAAACAGATGTCATGATGACTACGAAAGCATGTCACCACTTCATCACACACCATTCATCGCCTATATGCGCACTAATTTTTTTCTCATGACATCCACACTCAAAATCAATCTTTACTACCATGCACCCTATGTGACGCGTAATTCAACGGACGCATAGTGCGTATTAACTCGACTTGTAGCATATAGGAAGCGATGACTACTTCAGCATGTCATCACTTCACTACATACGCCAAATTAATTTTAACCATACCGACCAAATGTAACTCCCCGTCCAATCCCTAGACCAGAGGTACTTACTCCTGGTAGCTCTCTAGGATCATATATCGTCCCTAGAGACCAACACGGGTCTTTTGTGCACACTTTGTCCTCACTCATGCGGACCCGAGAAAACTTCCCAGTTGGTCACTCATCCCAAATTGCTCCAAGCCAAGCACACTTAACTTGGAGGTTCTTTTCGAGCTAGGCTTCCAAAAAAGAAGATACACCTTGTTGATATGAATACTCTATTAATTTTATAAGCCTTAGGCCAGGATATCACACCAAACCTTCTTCTCGAGCAATAGGTAAACTTCTCTGTCTCGCATACAACCATGTTGCGGCATGCATTCGAGACAAACCCATCAATATATATATCGACTAACTTACTCGAACCACTACATATTTCATTCCGAAACGACATACCACATTTTATAACATAGAACCGATCCCATCCCACTGGACCTACTCGTCTACCTAATTATTCCTTGCAATATCAAGAGACAAAAACATCTCAACAACATTTTATATAATACTATCATGCACATAGCATATAGTTAATCACACTTGATACATACGATCATCAAGCACCCTTCGGCTAACCTACAACCGACGATTTCTAGGCGACACTACTAGTCATTACCTATCGCTCAAGCATCATTGCGGTTACCATACATCTATCCAGAGGTCATAGCCGCCCGTTAGGTTTCTCCAGTTTTATAAACACAGTACATCTCCCCAAAGGAAGGGTGACTAACAAAAACCAAATCGAGAACCTCTGCAACTAGCCTCGGCAGAGCAATTACTGTGCCCGGACCCCATTGATGGCCCTACGGCGAAGCCAACTACTCCTCTGGTTCCTCTAATTATTCAGCTAAGGGCGTCCCATTCCACCCTCATGGTTGCACGGTTATCGTAGGTTGTCACTCCCCAAATAGGTCCTCACAGAGAGGCACTCAGGAAACAGCCTGAGTCCCCTAAAGTAATCATAAGAACCTCATCGAGATAACATCATCGTATCATAAATCATCACATCATGTTCATTGATTAAGTTAAAGCAATAGCATAAGCTAACCATGATTAACCCAAAAAGGTAAACAAGGGTAAGGTAAATACAGATTAGTCAATCCTTAAGTTCCAATAATGTAATGCGAGACAGTGAATTATAAAGTAGAATAGGACATGATAGGTCTGAGGACACTTGCCTTCACCAGGTTGTTGCTCAGAGGGATCTTCGGCAACACACTTAGGAACCATGGGCTGCTCGTTGTCTAAATAAAGCGATCATACATTCAATACATTTGGAAGGTACAAATGAACAGCACATCAAGCATGTACAAGCATTAGAACACATCTCAAAAGGTATACTATTAAATAAAGGAGAATGAGATCAAATTATAAAATAAACTAATCTTAATTAGGAATTGATTACTCTCTAAGTGTTTGAAACACATCTAAAAAAAGGTAAAGTAGTAATTAAACAAAGAAAAAGATTAAATTATAAGATGAACTAATCTCATTTAGGATTTGATTATTCTTTAAGTGTTGTCCATAATTACATAACCTAATTCTATTCATTTCATTGAGACCTACAAGTTAAACCAGAGATGAATTCATGTAATACATATTATTAATCTCACAAGATTACATATACTTCAACTTCTAGGGCTTTTCCTTTTATCTATTTCATTAAATGAGTAAATCAACATATACATTAATCTTATATTCTAGGTGTAAAATTAAAGTGTATAGACTATATATGAACATAATTTATTTGGGCAGAGAATAATTTCATGAACATTTTGCAATTTGAACCACTAAATTTGGAGTTCATATGAAAAAGATATGAAATAAACAAGTTTTGAAGTTTAAAATATGAAATTAGGGCTAATTCTGTGATTAAATAAAAGCACAGGGGCTATTTAAAAGAAACCAGGGATTTGCGCGCTAAAACTCAGTACGACGGGTTGATTTGCTAAAACCCAAGGGTCTCTTAAATAAAACATACACGCAAAGGGGTACGGGGTGATCTCGACCATCGGATCAGAGATCAACGGACATGATTAGATCCCATGGACGCGCGCGCGGGCGCGAGCGCGTGGACGCGACTAATAGGCGGGGAAAGAGTGTCAGTGAACCAGGGCAGGCTTACCAGCCGGGCCCAGCGGTAGGGTCGCGGGTGAGGGGGAGATAGAAGAGCAGTCGGATCTGGATCGGAGGGCTAAGATTAGATCCACGCTGATTAAACCTAAACCGTTAGATCTCAAATGGACGCCCGAGATCCAACGGCCGGGGACCGGACATGAGCGCGGTGGTGCCGCTCGGTCCCGCGGTGAGGGCTCGCCAGAGACGAGGGTGGCGACCACAGCAAGGCTTTAGGGGCTTAGGGAAAGGGTTAGGCACGTTTAGGGCGACACGGCGAACACGACCGTGGGCGCAGAACCAGCACGGGGGCGCCACAGAACGCAGACCACGGTGGGAAAAGTCATGAGGCGGCGCAACTAACTCCGGTGAGCAATTGCGCGGGCTCTGGGGCGATACTTGCCGAAATAAAGGCATGGGAAGGTTGCTCACCTCGAGTGCAAACTCCGGGACGCTTGGAGAACGGTGGGGGTACGATGGAGCCTCGGGTCAACGGCGGCGGGGCTCGGGCTGCGCAAGAAACGCTCCGGTGAGCATGAATTAGGCAAACTAGAGAGGGGAAGGGCAAACCAGATGGTGTCTCGAGTAGCTGGCGGCCAGGCGGAACTCACCAAGGCAACAAACGGGGCGCGGGCTCGACGACGGTCGCAGAACAGACGACAGTCGATGGTGGGCGGTGGCGAAGCTCTCTAGTTGCGCGCGAAGAGCGAGAGAGAGGGCGAAATGGTTCGACTATGTGGCAAAACGGCCTGAATTATTCCAGCTTAAGTGCCCAAGTCGCACCCTTAAGGGCAGCAACACAATTAAACAGGAATAACCCGTCAGTCCCTCGGATCTAGTCCGATAAAGCCACTTATCCAGGATCGAATACCACTAGCTCACTCGAAGGTGAGGCACAGAGAAATACAATGAAGCATAATACCACAAATTTAATAAGTATCAATATTGATTACATTATCGGAGTTTCAAAAGCAGTAACAATATTTTTAGTGCAGCGGAAATAACTAAATGGAGAAAACCGAGTAACATGGCGAAGCCTGGCCACGCTACTCCTCCTGGTCCTCTCCTGTGGAAGCAATAACCCTCTCGACCATCTATCCCGGTGGCAGGGATGAAGGCCAAGTCACACCATCAACCAGAACAAGGAGGTACCTGCAAAAATTATGCCACAAGCAAGGCTGAGTATACTAATACTTAGTCACACTTACCCGGTGCGAGGAGTCTACTCCTCTACCTCTAGACATGCAGCTGTTTGGCTGAGGGGTTTGGTTTGCCAAAAGCACTAGCTGAGTCTAAAATCATATTTTAGCTTTTCAAGTTTTGGTATGATCCTTTTTAACTAGATGTGTACCTAGCTAGTCATACATGGTATCAAACATTTTTATCAATCAACATCCTTTACCAGTCACCTCATTTCCACTTATTACTCAATGCAGTACAATGGATCAAGCAGTCTCATTAGCTGCGAGAAGCAGACGATTCAAATCGAGTTTTTAAACCTTGCAAGGTAAACCTAAACACACAACGTGGCGAGGCACTCCGTCCCCACACAAATCAACCGTCCCCATCGATTCCCCGTCAATAGAGAGGGGCTCACCGTCTTGGCGTACAATGCCTCACTCACCCTGATTGCCGTCGTGCAGTGACCACACTTGTACCCACCATAACCGGAATGGGAGACCACGTCTCAGGTCGCGTGAGGAGGGCAATCTACGGGCAGGTTCACTCAGGTACTAGGCTTACCGATTTACCATATTTCTCGGCATGTGCTTAGTACGTTCAAACGCTTGACAGGTATCCGCACGTTAATCCTTATTCCAATTTCTCATCTTGTAGACAACGCATCCCCAAGAATCCATGTCCTCAAACCATCATTGTTTTGTTATCAAAATGGATACAACCAAGTCCTGACCTCGCGCGAGTGCTAGAAAAATCACTCGACTTCTACCGAGATCCCTAATTAGTAAAGCAGCTACTAGACCTAGCATACTAGTATCCAGCTCAAAAAGGAATCCTGAGTTCATGCAACTAGGGTTTCAGGCAACTCCTACACTTAAGTGCACAGTACAAGCCTACAATCATTAAGTGTGGTAAAATAGCATATATATATATATATATATATATATAAGGGTTATGCATAAAACCGGGGCTTGCCTTTTCTTTAACACTTAGATAGTGTTATGCTCAAGTTTTAGTACTAGTAACACCAGGGGTGTTACATCCTTCCCCCCATAAAAGAATCTCGTCCCGAGATTTAAAGTCCTAAGGTAAGTAGTGGAAAAGGAAACACGTCATATCTTTATTTCCTTATTTGTCTTACAAGGCAGGGGTGGTATGGTGGTTTACTTCTCCTTTACAATCCAATATACACATCTTACAAGTTACATGAAGTTAAAAAGCCAGGGAAATTCTTTTCTAAGAAGTCTTGGGTTTCCCATGTAGCTTCATCTTCAGTATGTTGGTTCCATTGTATCTTATAGAATTTAAGAGTTCTTCTTCGGGTGACTGTAGGATCTAGGACACTGGCTAGAGGGGGGGTGAATAGACGGTTTTGACTAAAATCAAAAACACTAGAGAAATTTAATCAATATGACAAGAGGTATAAATTCTCTAGTGATAACAAGTAAACAATCTATGAGAATCAACTAAGGTGATTGTATACTTGAAGAACAATATGCAAAATACTAATCACTTGCACGGCAATAAGTAATGCAAGAAAGTAAAGACACTGGATTTTATCCCGTGGTATCGGTGATTTTGCCGATCACCCCGAATCCATGTGGAGGTCGACATCAAGCTCTCACTTGCTCCTCTATCAAGACACGGCTTGATCTTTGAGCCAAGTGGACAAGAAATCACTCAATACCTCGTTTCCACTAATGTCACCTTTGCCGCTCCGGCGAGGTAGGCGCAAACCCCTCACAATGAACACCGCGACTCCTCCACAATCTTCTTGGAGAGCTCGACAGAGACAACACCCGAGCCGTCTAGGAGGTGGCAACCTCCAAGAGTAACAAGCCGATGATGCTTGCTCGGGGTACCACCTAGTGCCTCAAGAATCATCAATGGATGCAAATGCACTAGGAACTCTCAATCTCTCACTAGAATGCAATCTCAAGCAAGGAGTGTGACAGAATGAGTTGGAGGATCACAAATGAGCTCAATGTGTGCAAGGAATGGCCAAGAGGGCCCTCACACACGAGCTCCCCTTCTATTTATAGCACACCACTCAAATCCAACCGTTATGTGCAAACAACACACATTCTACGCACACGAGGACGGTCCGCGCCCTGGGGCCGGACGGTCCACCCCCTAGGACTAGAATCTGTCAGAGCTGTCAGAAAAGTGAGGTCCGAACAGTTCGCCCACCTTGGCCGGACCGTCCGCGACCTGGCAAATTGGAGCACCAGAGCTCAGACCAAGAGGAGTTAACACATGTGGACCGTCCGCCCTATAAGGCCGGACGGTTCATGACCTGGGAGTCAGTACTGTCCGGGCTTATCCTCCAGACAGTCCATAGTACAAATCCCAAAAACCACACAGTCCCTGCCCAAACGAATTTGGCACCGGCGGAAAGTCCACCCTACAAGACCGGACGGTCCGCACAATAATACAGGGACTGCGCCAAGAGCAGCCTTCTTTGGTCAGGACTGCGGACGGTTCGGCCCCAAGGCACGGACGGTCGGCAGTACAAATGAACAAGACCAGTCCTATGTAAACGCACTTCGGACCCCACTAGAGGATCGCGGACGGTCCGCCTATCCCAAGACTTAGCAATTTTCAAACACGCTTTTGAAAAGATTTTTAACTCTTGAAATTTGAAGCGTTGTTAGTCCTCATGCAAATGCAACCACTAGATGCTCTATGAGGCACTAAGTTTTGCACAGATCAAAGTCATTGACCCCTCTTAATAGTACGACTATCTAGCCTACTAATCCGGTCAAGTATCATCTCTAAACTCCTAGAGACCGGCAAAAACAAAACCTATGTTATACCCTTGCCTTCACTTGATCCACAACCAATGCTTATAAATCTCCAAGATTTTTTATTCTATGTGGTCTAACCCTGTATTCTTATTTCTCCAAGAACCGTTAGTCCACAAACAGTTGTCGTTAATTACCAAAACATCACTAAGGGGCCTAGATGATTCACAATCTCCCCCTTTTTGGTAATTGATGACAACACTACACATTATATCCAAGAGAAGTTTTGTTTTTCAAATCTCCCTCATACCTTAGGTATAAGAAGGATTTTAGAGATGAGTTTCATAAGACTTATCTTGACTTGAAGTTTCGTCCGAGAGATAGATAAATCCCAATAAAACTCAGAATGTAGGAATAGCTCCGCCTATGTGTGTGCATGATATTTCTAGTTGAAGATACAACACACATAATCGATCGGAGTTTTGATGGAGATCTTCCTACAGTCATGGTTATCGAGGCATACAAGAAGTAATATGTAAAGTAAGCGCAGTAAATTTAATCACTCCTCGATCAACCATTCACAGAATAATTCGAACTAATTTAAACATAAGATTTAACACACATAGTTCAACCCACAGAATATTACAAATATTTGTCCATAGCCATAAGACGTAGTTCACCAATTGCATGAGATATAAAGTTCAAATAGCAACCAATACGAAGTGCATAAGACATAAAATGGTAAACATGCACATGCATAGTCTCAATGTCCACATGAGCGAGCTCCCCCTGAATATGATATTTCCAACTTCTCTTCTCTTCTCTCCCCCTTTAGCATCAATTGCCACAAAGGTGGGGCCTCACTGACCACCAGGTGGAGGATACATGCTATAATAGTGAGTGCTGAAGGTGTCAAAGAGAGAGGAGAACTGCCCAAAGTCCTGCTAGACCTGCTGCTGCCTCTGACTTATATCTTGAATGCTTTCATTGGTAGATAGATTGTCAAACTGACTAGACAGAGCCCCCATATTGTCCTGAAAACTCTGCTGCATGTTGTTTAGTCTGGTCATGATAGGATCAGTGACATGGTCCTGGATGTGACTGCGAAATTCAGAAAGCTCGGAGCTTATTGCATCCAAATTATCATCAAAGCGAGATTGCATGGCATCCATGCGCTGGTCCATATGGGTCAGCATTCCCTGGAAGCGGCCATCCATGTGGGTCTGGAGCCCTTGCTGCATGTTCTGAAAGTAAGGGTCAAAATAGCCTGGACCAGGCTGCCAGTACTGCTGAGGCTGAGGAGGAAGCATCTGCTCTGCATCAGCTTCAGGAGCTTCTCCTGCATCATCACCATCTTCTTCCTCATCATCTGGGAAGGGAGTAAGAGGCCTGGTGAGGAACCCAATCTCATTCTTGAAGGGCCTAAAAGGTGTGTGAAGTATCTCACAGTGCCCCTCAAATCTGGTCTTGGCTTTAATGAGAGCCATAATGTAAGGAGCTTAGGCTAAGTTCTGATTGTTGTCCATTTTGAGGTCATTTAATTGTCTCATCATGAATAGCACAACATTCATTACCTCACCATTCATGACATGGTGGATAATGTTCCAGAACTTGTCTCTAATTTTGCTCTTGTCTCCACTCTTGGGAAGAATTGTGACTCTGGCAATTTTGTTAATCACAGCAGGATGATGCCTTATTCCTGCTGTCTCACCAAACCTCCTAGGAATTCCTAGCCTTGCTGGCTCATAGAATTGCACAAATTCTTCAAAGTTATCTTCAGTGTACAAATCAATCCCAGTTGAAATTGTATTATAATCCAGACTGTTTGCAGTAGCAAATTCAGCAAATGTTGCAGAATACCTCTTGAAACCAGTCATCCATGTGATGGATTCCTCATCGATATCAATCTCAGCAGTGGCTAGGAATTGCTTTACAGCCATCTCACTGAAATCAGTCCTCTGACCCATAAAGTGATAGAGACCACATGCCTCAAATTTTGGAATCAGGTCCTCCATAACTGATTGACCCAGCATAAAAGTCCAATCTATCACTTGATGCTTGTGAAATTTGGTATCCATCAATGTGCCCCAAAAGACATCAAATTGGAGCTGAGTGTGAAAGAATTGAATATTGGTGTCTGAGGGCAGAGCATATTGATTGACAGTCCTCCTAGAGCAATATTCTGCCATAGAGAACCTCCTCTTTGGATAAGTCCATCCTATGATGTCAATCGGATAGTCAGGATGAGCATGCGGAACATCTTCTATGTCCATAGAGACACTACCCCAGCTGAAGATTGGGCCTCTGAGTCTGTGGTTGGATTATAGTCTGCATCGTCTGCACGAGGGCGCTTTGATTTAAAACGACCGGCAAGCTTCTTCCGAAGACCACCCAGACCACTGCAATATATGTGAGAAATAACCATAGGTGAATTATTGATGACGCCACAACATAGATAAGCAAGTGTAACTCTCTGTCAGGGGCCAGACCGTCCGCGCTAGAGGGCCAGACAGTCCGTGCCAGGGGTCCGGACTGTCCACGCCAACATGGCGGACGGTCCGCGACCGTCCAGGGGCGATTCTCTAGAACCCTAGCCGCCCCGATCATTCAATCAACGATTCGGCAGAAAATAACCATCCAAACTTGTTCAAATTTTTGCACAACATTCACAATGAGTAGCACTAGCAATTCCACCAATTAGATTTGTGAATCCATTGCTTAATTCTAGATCAGAGAGAAAATCCGAAGAATCCCCAAATTTGAAGAAATTAGATGAAATCCATGAGATTATGAAATACCGGGATGAAGACATGATTGTTGAACTTCCCACAAGCTTCCGGATAGTCCGTGCGCAACTTCACTTCACCGTCCGCTCACAATCGACAAAAGTGACCTTTAGGCGTGTGGAGAGTGTGAGAGGAGAGGCAATGGATGAAAGTGACAAGTTGACTGCCTCTGCCCGATTTAACTGCCTGTCGCGGACGGTCCGCGCAAGGGCGGCGGACGGTCCGCGCCCTAGTAACTTAGACTATCTGCTCTGCTAACTCGGGCTATCCAGATCCTGATATGACGGACGGTCCGCGGTCCATAGGCGGACGGTCCGCGGCCTGATACTCAAATCTTCAAAGTTTGTCCACTTTGTGATTTTGAATTTCAAATATGATTTGATGCTCATATATGGACATTTCAGCCAATCCAAGGGTTAGTATGCATGCATATATGCATTATGTATTTGAGGAATACACATTTTCATTTCAAACTACTTAGATCAAACTAGAATGAAAAATTCATCAAAAATACCCAATAAATAGCCTAGAGATCATATTTAGAAGCGAAATGCAATACTACAGATGTGCGTTCAATCTCAAGCCACATTTGAGAGATCAATCACATTCATTTCACTTCTTAATGAGCAAAATCTAGTTTCATCCAATGGCTTTGTAAAAGTATCGGCCAATTGATCATCCGTGCCAATTGAATATATAGAGATGTCTCCCTTTCCAACATAATCCTTCAAGAAGTGATGTCGTATATCAATATGCTTAGTTCTTGAGTGTTGGACCGGATTTGTAGCCAATTTTACCGCACTCTCATTATCACACATGAGAGGCACATTCTTAAAAATGATCCCATAATCCAATAGAGTTTGTTTCATCCATAATATTTGAGCACAACAATTACCGTCCGATATATATTCCGCCTCGACGGTAGAGAGAGCAACGGAATTTTGCTTTTTAGAAGACAATGAAACAAGAGATCTCCCAAGAAATTGACAACAACCGGAGGTGCTTTTCCTATCAACTTTGCAACCCGCGTAATCCGAATATGAATATCCAATTAATTCAAATTGAGCACCTTTGGGATACCATAGACCAATATTGGGAGTATACTTCAAATATCTTAGAATTCCTTTTGCGGCCTTCAAGTGAATCTCTCTAGGTGAAGCTTGAAATCGAGCACACATGCAAACACTAAACATAACATCGAGCCTAGATGCGGTAATATAAAGTAAACTACCAATTATTGAGCGATAAAGTTTTTGATCAGCCATAGTACCTCCCTCATCTAAGTCTAGATGACCATTTGTTGCCATAGGAGTCTTGATAGGCTTTGCATTCTCTAAGCCAAATTTCTTGAGCATGTCCTTCAAATATTTTGATTGACTTATAAAGATTCCATCTTTCAATTGTTTGATTTGAATACCAAGGAAGAAGCTCAATTCTCCTATCATAGTCTGTTGGGGACTTGTTCTCAAATGCTATGAATTAAGAACAAGGCAACATAAAATGTTAAATATTAATGCCCTTCGTCCGCTGAAGCATTATCTCCCCCGAGGATTTAATGAACTTCGGACGAAGGCCATGAGTAGAATATCACGAAGGTTACACCTTCGTGATCAGCATTACAAAATAATATGAAATAAAATATAAAACATGAAACATTAAAGAAAGATGTACCAAAAATAGATAACATTATTCACATATTTTATTATATGAACCTAAATATCAAAACATAATGTTAAGGTACATTTATACCTTCGCCTTGGCAGAAAATAATAATTCCCGGGCAATGTATTTGCAATTACAGGATCACGTGAACAGTAAAGGAATACTGTTCACTATTTATAGGCACAGGACACAGCCTGTAAGGAATTACAATCATACCCATTATAAAAGTTTACAACAATGACTCAGACCCTTATGGACTAAAAGGTCATTCCATCTTTAAGTCAGTTCGATCCTTCATCTTCGGATACGCTATAACACCGAAGCTTCATGAGTGGTAGCTTCGGCATCACGTATAAGCAGCTTTTGCCGAAGCTGTTTCTCCCTGCAGGACCTTCGGCGACGAAGCATGGTCCCAACAGTAGCCCCTTCGCGGTGCTAGATCGTTTTTCGTAACGAGCTTGATCCGTGAAAAAAGTCTCTTAGGCTTCGGGAAGCCGAAGGTCCGAAAAACACCTTCCCTGAGCTCGTTGCCGAGAAACGATACAGTGTCCGAGCGCGGAGCGGTCCCACCATGCAAGTTCACTTTCTCGGTTTTTGCGGCCCACCGTTCAGTGGGTGCGAGCGACTGTTTGTCCGGTGTAAAAATCTTGACGATTCACCTTCTTACCTGCAGCACTATATAAACAGACAGGTAGGTGTGAAGTTACCACAGCATTCATTGCTATTGCACTGTTTTGCTGCCAACAATTTAACCATAGCCGAAGCTTGACTTTTGCATTCAAACGAAGCGCCAATTTGGATTCTGCTTCGTCTCAAGAAGAGCTTCGGAAAAAAGGTTATTAATTTCCAAGGAATTTTCAAGAAATTTAAAATCAAATGGCCAGAGTACGCTCCACTGCTAGGGTTGAGCGTGATGGAGATGAGACCGAAGCCGCTGAAACTGTTCCGATTTCCAAAGCAATGAGGCGTTCTGGGCTGGTTTCATCAGAGGACACACCTGCTGCCGAAGCAACACAAGCTGATGTTGAAGAAGCTGGTTCCGAAGATGAGTACAGCTGCGGGATGCCAAGTAAACCTAGTTATTTGGACTTTGGAAAGTCCACCATTTCTGAAGCTGATCTTCCTAAAATGGTGAAGATGGGTTATTTTAGTGAGGCCAAGAAGGAATTAATTCGTTTTGGTGGAGAGGAAACTATCCCAAAGCCAGGAAAGGACGAGGTAGTAGTCTTCAAAAGTTTTCTTAAAGCTGGTCTAAGGTTCCCCCTGAACAGGATGATTGTTATTGTACTGAAGAAGTTTGGGATTTACCTTCATCAGCTGACCCCCAATTCTATTGTTAGATTAAGTGTTTACATTTGGGCCCTTCATAGCTAGGGAGTGGAACCGTTCGGTGAAGGTTTCTGCCGAGTTCATGAACTACACTATCAGACTAAAGCCAGAGGAGATGGTCCGCACGAGAATTTTGGCTGTTACAACTTCGCTTATCGTAAGACTTCGAAGTTTCCAGTAATAAGCTACCGAAGCAAATGGCCAGCCGGATGGAAGTCTGAATGGTTTTATGTTAAAGTTGATGAAGATGAAGATAAACTGGTCTAGAGCCCGCTAGAATTATCCTTCGGAGAGACGAGGCCCTGATGCAACATGATAATGGGAAGCCCGAGTCAGACTGCTTTGGCTGAATTTCGAGTGATTTCAGATCATATTGGCACTAGAGACCTAGTGCAGGAATTTTTGGCTTTTAAGGTGTTCCCAACACTGAGGGAGTGGGAGATGTCGAAGCTAGAAGGAGAAAAGAAGAAGGGGGAACTTGTTCGATTGCCTTATCACTACAAGTTTAAGAAACATTTTAAAGCACCCTGCCAAGAGTGGTTGACCACCATTGAAATTATGTGCAACGAGATCCTCGACAATTACTCTAAGAAAGAAGATCAATTAATGACTGCAGCCTTCGGTACACGTCCGAAATGAAGGTTGAATTGTGTGCTGGATGCCTTGAATTTTGATTACCCTGACTATGAGCAACTGGGCGGAGATGCCGAAGGCCCGAAGAGAAATAAGATTGCCAGCGCCCTTGACAAAGAAGGCACCAAATTGGCTAAAAAGGACAAGAAAATTTCTAAAAAACTGAGCCCTGAGCCGAAGATAGCTGCTCCGAAGAAAAGGAAAGCTGCATCCCCAAAACCAAAGACGTCGGCCCGAGAGGAGGAAGCTCCTGCAACACCTTCTGCTACCGAACTGGAAGAGATTCTGAAGGTAATGACTGAACCTTTGCCTACCAGGCTAAGTCCGCTGGCGCCAGAACTGACGAAGTTTTTTCAGAAGGACAAAGAAGCTTCGGCAATAGAAAGTCCCGCAAAGCCGAAAAAACGAAGAATTATCCAAGTGGCCGATGTCATTCATCAGACACCGCCATCGACGTTGGCGTCAAAAATTGTCACTGCCGAAACCACAGCCACCAGAGCCGAAACCACCGGAGCCGAAGCTACCGGAGCCGAAGCTACCAGAGCCGAAGCCACCGGAGCCGAAGCTACCGGGGCAACCACTGAAGCCGAAGCCACCGGAGCCGAAACCGGGATCACTGAAGATCCTAATCTAGAAACCACACTTGGCGATATTGACAATATACTTCTGAGAATGGCTGAAGAAGAAGCTGCTGCGGTTGCGGTGAACACGACAACTGAAAAAGGAAAAGAGCAGATTGAAGACACTTTGGAAGAAGAAAATTTTAATTTTCAAGGTATACTTGGACAAGAGTTAACAAACGCTGAAAAAGAAGAGCTAAAGAAATATGCTATATCCTGCGGATACAAACCAGGGTCTCTGCTATTTGGTGGAGTGAATGAAGAGAAGCTAAGATGCCTTCGGAATCGAACCGAGGCCAAGGTTGTTAGAACTTTCTCAAAAAGCGTTGGCCTGCCGAAGATAGAGGCGGACCTCTGCAGGTACCAGCGACAGCATATTGCCGGTAGCCTGCTCTTTGCTAATTTCAAGGTAAAAACTCAACTTTTTATTGTTTTTTGAATTAATATGTTTTCTAACGAAGGTTGTTTTGGCAGAGTATACTACTAAGTAAAGTGCTGAGAATGCAACAAGATCTTGAAGAGGAGAAAAACAAAGCTACCATCAAAGATCTAGAAGACAAAGTCAAAAATTACGAAGCTGCTCTGAAGAAAAAGGACTTCGTCATTCAAGACCTTGAAATCAAAGTTAAAGAACACGAAGCTGCCTTGGAAAAGAAAGACTTCGTTATTCATTCTATGGAAGGTTCACTAGCTGAGGCCCAAGCCGAAAATGACAAATTAAACAATGAATTACTTATAAAGTCAGAAAAATCTGAGCAGGAAAAGAAGAATCTCGAAATAAGTCTCAAGACCGAAATCGAGAAGAATTCAAATTTGCAAAAATCATTGAAGGAGCTTCAGGAGAAATGCTTAGATTTCGGCAGCCGATATGTGCAGCGGCTGAAGGATGTGTTTCACTCAATTGGAGCCAGCTCTGATAAGTTTACACCTTCAGCTGAAAACCTGCCAAGCACCTTGGAATACATTGAGGGCGAAGTTGATGCACTTGACGAAGTTATTGCTGGGCATGCTGATTTCTGCGCCCTGCTAGCTTCTCGAGGCACGGCTACCGCTTTCCTGAAGGCTGGCTGCACGCACGGGAAGATTGTAAATAGGCCAAACTTCAGTTTGTCACCGGCAGATTTGGTTGACATCCCAAGCCTAGCCCGAAGCATAGGAAACAGGTTTATGACCCAGATTTGGATAAACGGCGGGCGAAAAATGGCTGGTGATGAAGCTCGGAGCCACCTTAAGCCAGTGAGAAACTTATACTTGTTACTTTTACCTTCTCCTTGAATTCTGAACCTTTCTCATTCCGTTTTAATATGTGCAGGATGATGAAGCTGAAGAATGACAAGCTGAAGCTTAACAGATGCTCCGAAGGACTTTTCTGCAAAAGATTCTAGAGAAATTTTTGTAATATAATTGTAAAGAAACTTATGTAAATTTGTGCATACCTTGTAATATATCTTTTCCCTTTTATCTGTGTACGATCTGCTTTGCTGTGGACGAAATTTTATTTTTGAGCCGAAGGCGAAAAACACCTTCCCTTCTTTTCGTACACAACGAAGCATGAGAATTTCCTCTTTCTCCGAAGTTTTTTCCTCATAGCCGAAACATCTGCCTTTTCTGTATGATATGATGATAATGATCCTATATATGTCTAAATGAATGTTATGAATGCAAATGTCATGATGTAATGTATCGTGCAAATGAATATCCAAATGTATATTCGAAACCATAATCATAGCCTTCATTCCCTTGGGAATGACTCAAATCTTTTTGCCGTTTATTTTTCGGCTTCATCGTTTACTTTTCGGTGTATCAGCGCTGACTTTTCGCTGTAAGCCTCCCTTAGGAGCTTCTTCGCCTTTTACTTTCGGCGGAATCAGCGTTTATTTTTCGCTGCAAGCCTCCCTTAGGAGCTTCTTCGCCTTTTACTTTTGGCGGAATCAGCGTTTATTTTTCGCTGCAAGCTCTGCATTCCCTTAGGAACGACTTTTGAGCTTCTCCCTATTTTCTTTTCTTTTTCCTTTGCATTCGATGGTGCGTTCTCAGCTTTTACATTTACATCTTTGGGGGATATCGCTCTTATAGAATTGAAATAAGAAAAAGAAAAATTACATGTTGTGGCCCCATTAAAAACCTTTCCCCCCCTTTGGAAAGGAAAAGGGTACCACAAAAAAGAATAGAAAAATTACATCACACTAAACATAATATCGCCGAAGCTCATCCGCATTCCATGATCTAGGAATGTCGTTGCCGTTCATATCCTTCAATCTGTAGGAACCGGGTCTTGACGAAGATACTACCAGAAAAGGTCCTTCCCATTTCAGCTGTAACTTGCCTACTGTCTCTGGGTTGGCTACTCTTCGAAGCACCAAATGTCCTGGTTCAATGTTCTTTAGCCAAACCTTTCTATCATGCCATTTTATTGTTTCAGCTTGGTATTTGTTGATGTTTTCCACAGCTTGAAGCTTGATCCCCTCTATAGCATCTTTTTCCACAGAGTAATCAGCTTCAGCTTCGTCTTCTGCCGAAGCTACTATTCTTATTGATCCTGCTTTGGCTTCTTCCGGAGTTATTGCTTCGTCACCAAACAATAGTTTGAATGGTGTAAAACCTGTTGATCTTGATATTGTTGTGTTGTGGCTCCACACCACTTTGATTAATTCATCTGGCCACTTTCCCCTAGGCTGATTGAAGATTAACTTCATTATTCTTGTCATTATGATGCCATTAACCCTTTCAACAAGTCCATTTGACTCCGGATCCCGAACTAACGCAAAATGGATCTTCGTGCTAATTTGTTCACAAAATTCTCTGAAAGCTTCGGAATCAAACTGCGTTCCATTATCCACAGTAATAGCCTTCGGCACTCTGAAACGACAAACAATATTTTGCCAGAAAAACTTTTGAATAGTGACAGAAGTTATTGTGGCTAAAGGCTTTGCCTCAATCCATTAAGAAAAATATTCCACTGCCACTACAACATATCTTAAGTTCCCTTGTGCTGGTGGTAACAGACCTAACAAATCAAGGCCCCACCTTTGCAACGGCCAAGTGGGTTGTATTAACTAGGTTAGAGACGAAGGTTGTTTTTGATCTCTTGCACATTTCTGACAACCTTCGCACTTTTGGACTAATTCCGCTGCATCCGAAGCTGCCTTTGGCCAATAAAATCCTTGACGAAAAACTTTTCCAAGCAAAGGCCTAGATCCAATGTGAGATCCACACGGGCCTGCGTGTATTTCCTTCATCAATTCTATACATTCGGCTCTGGATAAACACTTGAGTAATGGAGCACAGACTCCATGCTTGTACAACTCCCCTTCTATTATAACATATGGTCGAGCTCTTGCCTCTATCCTCCTGTTATAAGATTCGTCATCTGAAAGAAAGTTACCCTGAAGGAAAGAGATGATCTCAGTTCTCCAGTCTTCACTATAGACAGGAGATATGTTGAGGACTGCTCTTTCAAGAAGTTCGAACGAAGGTGCTTTTATTGTTTCGAAAAATACTTCCGAAGGTAAGGGCAGCCCCTGTGCTGCTGACTTGGCTAATAAATCAGCATGTTCATTTTCTCCTCGAGGAATATTTTTAACAGAAAACCCTTCAAAGGAAGCCTCAATCCTTCGGACCGTGTCTAAATATTTCTCAAGCTTCGGATCTCTTGCTTTATAACTTTTGTCAATATGACCAGAAATAACCTGGGAATCAGTTTTAAGAACCGCCCTTCTAATTCCCATTGCCTTTAATTTCCGAAGACCCAAGAGCAAAGCTTCGTACTCAGCAATGTTATTTGTGCAACTGAAATCAAGTCTTGTTGCATAACAAGTTTTAACTTTGGAAGGTGCGACCAACACAGCAGCTTCTCCTGCTCCGAAGGTTCCCCAAGAACCATCGCAAAATACTGTCCAAACTTCGGCATCTTTACTCGTTTCTTCTTCCTGAGCCCCTGGCGTCCAGTCAGCAATGAAGTCTGCCAACGCTTGGGACTGAATCGAAGATCTATGCACATAATCAATGCAAAATTCATTGAGTTCCGCAGCCCATTTTCCAACCCTTCCAGTAGCTTCTCTATTTCTCATAATATCCTTCAATGGTTGTGAAGAAGGGACAATTATATTGTATGCTTGAAAATAGTGCTGAAGCTTCCTGGAGGCCATCAAAACAGCATACAACACCTTCTCCAATTCTGTGTAATTTTTCTTTGATAAACTAAGAACTTCGGATACAAAGTATATTGGGGCTTGCTTTTTGACTTGGCCTTCAAGCTTCTCTTGGACAAGTGCTGCACTTATCGCTGAGTGCGAAGCTGCCACATATAACAACGAGGAGCCCCTGGCGTTGGTGGAGTTAGTGTTGTTAGGTCTATCAAATATTGCTTCAGCTCTTCGAAGGCTCTCTGCTGGACTGGTCCCCATTGAAAAACTTCGGCTGACTTCAACACTTCGAAGAATGGTAAATTTCTCTCTGCTGATCTAGATATGAATCTGTTGAGAGATGTCAGTCTTCCTGTCAATCTTTGAGCCCCCTTCTTTGTACTTGGTGGTTCCATTCGAAGGATAGCTTCGATTTTATTTGGATTAGCCTCAATCCCTTTTGTTGAAACTAGGCAGCCAAGAAATTTCCCTTTCTTCACTCCGAAGACACATTTTTCTGGATTCAACTTTAAACCGTCCTGTCTAAAATTAGCGAAGGTCTGCTGCAGATCAGCAATGTGATTTTCTTGCTGCGTGCTTTTTACAATGATATCATCAACATAAGTTAGCACATTTCTGCCTATCTGAGAATGAAGAACCTTCGCTGTCATTCTGCTGAAGCTTCCTCCAGCATTCTTGAACCCCTCAGGCATCCGAAGGTAACAATATGTTCCACTAGGGGTTATGAAGCTGGTTTTTGGCTCATCCTCCTTCTTCATCCAAATTTGATGGTAGCCTGAATAACAATCCAGCAGACTCATAAGCTCTGATGAAGCTGCTGCATCAACTAGGGAATCTATCCTTGGCAATGGAAACTCGTCCTTCGGATAGGCCTTGTTGAGATCAGTAAAATCAATACACATCCTCCATTTACCATTGGCCTTTTTTACCATAACAGTGTTAGCCAGCCATTCTGGGTATTTTACCTCTCTGATAACTCCGGCACTGAGGAGTCTTTTCACTTCATTCCGAGCACCTTCGGCCTTATCATCAGACATCTTCCGAAGCCTCTGCTTTCTGGGTCTGAAGGATGGATCAACATTGAGCAAGTGTTCAATAACATCCCTGTTGACTCCGCAAAGATCATTAGCTAACCATGCAAAAACATCTTTGTTGTTGAACAGAAACCTTATCAAGGTTTTCTCCTGTTCTTCGGACAGTTGGGATCTCAATAGCACCTTCTGCTCTGCTATGTCATCACATAAGAGCATGGGCTTCGGCTGATCGGCCGAAGCGGCTTTCTCCCTTCTGAACTTGTATTGTTCACAAGCTTCAGCTCCATCTATGTTATGGATTGCTTTTGAGTCTGTCCAGTTTCCTTCGGCCCTTCTGGCAGCTTCCTGACTTCCATGAATAGCAATGGGCCCTTGGTCCGAAGGTATCTTCATGCAAAGATATGCTGGATGAAGAATTGCTTCGAAGGCATTGAGAGTACCACGACCAATGATTGCATTGTAAGGGTATTCCATGTCAACAATATCAAACACAACTTGTTCAGTCCTTGTGTTGTTAATAAATCCGAAGGTTACTAGCATTGTGATTTTGCCGAGTGCTACAATCTGCCTTCCTCCGAAGCCACAAAGGGGATGTGTGGCATCATGGATCTTGTCTTCGGGCTCTTGCATCTGTCTGAAGGCTTTGGCAAATATGATATCAGCTGCACTGCCTGTATCAACCAAAACATTGTGAACCAGAAATCCTTTGATCACACAAGAGATAACCATAGCATCATTGTGTGGGTAATCCTTGAGCTGAAGATCCTCTTGAGAGAAGGTAATTGGGATGTGAGACCATCTTGACTTGATGAAGGGTCCTTGTACCCCTACATGTTGTACTCTTCTCTGTGCCTCCTTCTTCTGTTTCTTGTTAGCCGGCTCTGAGCATGAACCGCCTGTTATCAGGAGAATCAGCTTCGGAGCCGAAGCAGTTCCAGCTTGGTTCTTGAACGAAGCCATCAGCTCAAAAAGTGGAAGTGAGTTCACCGGAGGTGGGCGCCAATGTTGGGGACTTGTTCTCAAATGCTATGAATTAAGAACAAGGCAACATAAAATGTTAAATATTAATGCCCTTCGTCCGCTGAAGCATTATCTCCCCCAAGGATTTAATGAACTTCGGACGAAGGCCATGAGTAGAATATCACGAAGGTTACACCTTCGTGATCAGAATTACAAAATAATATGAAATAAAATATAAAACATGAAACATTAAAGAAAGATGTACCAAAAATAGATAACATTATTCACATATTCTATTATATGAACCTAAATATCAAAACATAATGTTTAGGTACATTTATACCTTCGCCTTGGCAGAAAATAATAATTCCCGGGCAATGTATTTGCAATTACAGGATCGCGTGAACAGTAAAGGAATACTGTTCAGTATTTATAGGCACAGGACACAGCCTGTAAGGAATTACAATCATACCCCTTATAAAAGTTTACAACAATGACTCAGACCCTTATGGACTAAAAGGTCATTCCATCTTTAAGCCGGTTCGATCCTTCATCTTCGGATATGCTATAACACCGAAGCTTCATGAGTGGTAGCTTCGGCATCACATATAAGCAGCTTTTGCCGAAGCTGTTTCTCCCTGCAGGACCTTCGGCGACGAAGCATGGTCCCAACATAGACATTTCAAATTCTTTTGACATCATTTTTCCAAATTCCTCACAAAACAATTCATTAGTGGATCCAAAAATAATATCATCAACATAAATTTGACAAATAAACAAATCTTTGCCAATTCTTTTAGTGAATAGGGTAGTGTCAACCTTCCCAATTTTAAAGTCTTTGGAAAGCAAGAAATCCCTAAGCCTTTCATACCAAGCGCGTGGGGCTTGCTTAAGCCCATAGAGAGCTTTAGAAAGCTTGAACACGTGGTTAGGTCTTTTGGGGTCCTCAAAACCGGGAGGTTGTTCAACATACACTAGTTCACTAATCTTACCATTTAGAAAGGAACTCTGTACATCCATTTGGTAGAGCTTGATATTATGAGCACAAGCATAAGCAAGAAGAATCCGGATTGCTTCCAATCTTGCCACGGGCGCAAATGTCTTGCCAAAATCCAATCCCTCTATTTGAGTATATCCTTGTGCAACTAATCTTGCCTTGTTTCTTACTACTACCCATCTTCATTGTACTTGTTGCGAAACACCCATTTTGTACCAATAACGTTGTGGTTCTTTGGTCTCTCAACAAGCTCCCAAACTTCATTTCGAGTGATGTTATTTAATTCTTCATGCATTGCATTCACCCAATCAACATCAAGTAGAGCTTCATCTACACGGTTAAGTTCCATACAAGATACAAAAGAGAAATGTTCACAAAATGAAGCTATACAAGAGCGAGTTTGAACACCCTTACTAATGTCACCCACAATTTGATCAACCGGGTGATCCTTCACAATAGAATGATGAATTCTTGATACCGTTTGATAATTGCTAGTTGAAGCATGAGGAGGAACATAATGACTTGAAGTATCTTGATCATGAGTATCCATAATTTCATCATTTTGTTGGCTTTGGTGATCTTCTTCATTTAGGGTTGAAGAGTAAGGAATGACAACCACACTATTTTCATCATCATCTTCCTTTGGCTTTATTTCACCAATGACCATTGTTTTCATAGCATTTATCAATTGAGTTCCAACAACATCATCAAGATTATTACTTTCATCTTGAGACCCATTAGTTTCATCAAACTCAACATCATATGCTTCTTCAATAATACCATGAGTTTTGTTGAAAACTCTATAAGCCTTAATATTTGATGAATATCCAAGTAGAAAACCCTCATCACATTTCTTCTCAAATTTAGAGAGCCGGCTTCCCATTCTCAAAATATAGCATTTGCAACCAAATACTCTAAAATATGAGATATTTGGCTTTCTACCAATGAGCAACTCATAGGGAGTTTTCTTCAAAAGCTTGTGACAATATAGCCTATTTGATGAGTGACATGCAGTGTTTATTGCTTCGGCCCAATAAGAATCCGACACATTATATTCGACTAACATAGACCTAGACATATCAATGAGAGTCCTATTCTTTATTTCAACAATACCATTTTGTTCCGGTGTATATTTGGAAGAAAATTCATATTTAATAACCTTGTCATCACAATATTCATCAATTCTAGCATTTTTGAATTCCGACCCATTATCACTTCTAACTTTCTTGATATCAAAATCAAATTGGTTTTGAGCCAATATAGCAAATGACTTGAATGTTTCAAACACATTAGATTTATCCCGAAGAAAGTAAACCCAAGTGAATCTAGAATAATCATCCACAATCACAAGACAATAGAAATTACAACCAATACTCACAAACGATGTTGGCCCAAATAAATCCATGTGAAGTAATTCCAAAGGTCGATGAGTAGACATTTGACTTTTATTTGGATGAGTATTTTCCACTTGCTTCCTAGCTTGACAAGAGCTACACAATTTGTTCTTCTCAAATTTCACATCTTTCAAACCACGGACTAAATCATGTTTGGTTAAACAATTGAGTTGCTTCATTCCAACATGACCAAGTCTTCTATGTCATAACCAACCTAGTGAAGCCTTTGAGAATAAGCAAGTTGTGAGCTTTGCCTCACTAGATGAGAAATCAACAAGGTAAAGATTTTCATATCTAAAACCTTTAAACTTAAGATTGCTACCATCAACACTAGAGATAATAACATCATCAACGGTGAAATTGCAACTAAATCCTAAATCACACAATTGAGCTACATATAGTAAATTAAAATTAAAAGACTCAACCAAGAGCACATTTGATATGGAATGATCATTCGAAATACCAATTTTACCCAAGCCTTTAACCTTTCCTTTGTGATTATCTCCAAATGTGATACTATCATAATTTGAGCAATCTTCCTCACTCATTTGGGTGAACATTTTCATATCTCCGGTCATGTGTTGAGTGCATCTACTATCCAACACCCAATGATTCCCTCCCGCCTTGTAGTCCACCTACAAAAGGAAATCAATCTCTTTTAGGTACCCAAACTTGCTTGGGTCCTTGGATGTTAGTGACTGTCAGAGAGGAAATTCTCCGGTCGGGTGGCGGAACGCACCCGCCCTAAATCCTAAGATGAGGAGGGGCCTAAGCGTTTTGCCTGTTAGGTGGAAACGAGAAGAACACAAGAACACACAAGGATTTAGAGTGGTTTGGGCCGCCGGAGGGTAATACCCTACTCCACTGTGTGATGTATTGAGCTTGAGAGCTTGAGTGAGTGTGCGAGCCTTGCTGGGTCTAAGTGAGCTTGCTTTGTAACGTTGTGTGCCCTCCCTTTTATAGCTCAAGGGGGCACGTACAAGGACACTGAGCCCCGACATGCGAGCCCAAGGACAAATGGAAGGAAGCAACTAATGCCTGTCACGCCAGGGTGAACTCTGAATGCTATAATGTCCGCGGCGCATACAGTGTTGACATGCCGCCTGCCTCCTTAGTAACGCGAGAGTGATGATGAGTATAGTGTATGCCGCAGCATGGGCGTACTGCCTGCCAACAGAATAGACAAGCACACCGCCTGCAGGATGGCCTGGTCGCCACTCGTCAGCGGAGTGGATAGGGCACATTAAATGCTGAGGCGGCACATCGCCTGCTAGTGGAGTGGACAAGGCACATTAAATGCTGAGGCGACACATTGCCTACCAGTGGAGTGGACAGGCGGCACGGCTTATCCTCAATAAATGCAGAGGCCGTGCGACCGAGAGGCCTTACGTTAGGCTTCACCCGCTAGCTTACGTCACGGGCAGTGGGCCACGTGGCAGCATCGGGTCTCCGCCTGAGCGGGGAGCAGAAGCGTATACGGTATGGTCAAAACATGTGTCGGCTCCGGACCCCTGCCTGGCCTTGATTAAAGTCTAGGTATTCTTTGCCCTAGAATCCTGGGACCCTGCTGAGAGTGGCCCACACCCAACACAGGGGGGTCCAGGACCCATCCCAGGGGTCCGGTTCGTGCCCGTGTGGGTCCTAGACCTTACCCAGAGGTCCGGTCCATATATACAGGGGTCCGATACTTTCCAATGGGGGTCTGGACCCACTGTTGATACTTTGGAGGATATTGTCTTCTCTGGCCACGTGGCGGCCCTGGAACCATCCACGTGGCCGGGTCGGGTGCTGCTCACAACGCGACTAGAGATAGCCGCGTGGGCACCGCGTCTTCATGCTGTAGTAATGGGTACCATGTTTCAGGGTACCGACAGTGGCCCCCGGGCCCACCTCAGGGGAGGATCTGAGCCTGCAAGTGGGGCCAAAGCCTGGTTGGCGATTGGCGCGCCGCTTTCGTGCGCTTGCTGACATGATTACTGCCAGCTCGCCTTCAGACACGCCAACTGCCACGTCTGTCCCCGCGGCTGAACCCGTGACCCTCGCACTTGATGGTTTAGCCGGGCCACGCGCGGGTGCCTCAATACCGCTGCATTGGTTTTGAAAATTCACCTTCTTTGTCTTCTGTGGCGGCCCCGTGGAGGCATGGTACTGGCGCGAGCGGCGGTTCAACTTCTCTGCACCTAGGAACTGACGTCCAAGGAGGATGACTCATGGGCCCAGACCCACGCATCAGACACTGGGCTGTTGGTTTTGGCGGAGGTGAAGAGGCGCGCTACCGCGGGCGGCGGCCCACTCCTCATGTGGCGGTTCACCTTCTTCGCACTCGGAGACCGACGCCCAAGGAGTATGACTCGTGGGCCCGGGCCCCCGTGTTAGAGTCTGGTCCGCTGCTTTCGGCGGAGATGAAGAGGCGCGGCGGTCGCTCATTTCGTGATGGTTCGCCTTCTTCGCACTCAGAGACCAGCGCCCAAGGAGTATGACTCGTGGGCCTGGGCCCCCATGTTAGAGGCTGGGTTGCCTTGGTGCACGTCGGGCGAGATCTTCTGCGGCGTCTTGGGGCATGAACGGGAGAGTCCTCCTTAAAAAGGGATTCCCCCAAGTGCGGCAGTCACTCTTTTCACTAGCTGCGCCCTTTCGCCTTCGAGCTTTCCGCGCTCTTCTGTCGCCGTAGCCGCCATGGCCTTGCTAGACCCTCCCGAGTGCTTCCAGTCTAAGGTGGCACTCAACTTGGTGCGCAACCTGCTCGGATGGGGTGCGCCGGCGTTCGCCGGAAGGATCCATGTCGGCGCCTCTCCCCTCAGCGATCTCGCCACTAGGGAGTTTGTGCTCTTTGTCTCCAACCTCCCCTGCGGGTTGGCGCTGCCGATCTCGTCTTTCTTCGTGCTGCTGCTGGAGGAGCTCGGCCTCCAACCTCAGCACTTCACACCCCGCTTCATCCTTCAGGCGGCCATCTTCACCTACCCCTGTGAGATGTCCGTGGGGGCGACTGTTCTTCCTCCAGCATTCGGACGAAAGGGTGTTGCGCAGCGACCTTCCGGGGGTGGAAAGCGAGCTGAGCTACGGCTCCATCTTTCGCGTGAGCTTCACGAGCGCCCCATGGTACACCTCCATGAACTGGTCTAGCTCCAACTCCATGAAGTGGGAAGCAAGCTACGCTGCGGCTCCATCTTCCACGCCTCCATCTCTTTGGCTTTAATGGCCTCGGCGTCGCCTCCAATGGTGACCGCTGGTCCGGTTGCTGATACTGAAGACGCCACCCGGGAGGTCGTACAAGATGCCGTGGAGATGGCGGCCGCGCCAGCGCTACCCAATTGATATCGAGTAGCTCATACCTATAGAAATGAGGCTAGGGCCCCGCTTGAAGGCAGATGTAATAACTTTGTTTTTGTAAGATACTTTTGGGAACTATCAATTAAATAGCTCTTATCTGTATGATGCTTGTTCTTGCTGTGTGTGGTTTTAACAACTCCTTTCCTAATACTTGGCCCCCTGGGATGTAGGCTCGACGTGTTGAGGCTAGGTACTAGCATACCTAAGAAAGAGTTGGTGTCCCAGCCCCCAGGAGGCGGCCTCGACTAGGACCTAGACCTGCACACATCTTCGGCTAGGAGTGTTAGTAGCACACCCATCAGGACCCATCGTCTGGTATCAGCCATCCTTTGATTCATGCAACAGGACCTGCAGGATTTAGCCTGGGAAGCCAAGCCGTGTGCCCGGACCCCCTGAATCACAGTTCCAGATACTAGGACACCCATCGCAGAGTGGTGGAGCATGTAGGCTTACGGTACGGGACCAGGCTAAGCGGCTACACGGCTCCGGACCACCCTAGGGGACGTGCGTCCATTCTTTAGAACCGGACCCTAGGTTCTCAGACCAACAGGGCTATAGTTCCAAATACTAGGATACCCATCGCACAGTGGTGGAGCGTGCAGGCTTAGGGTGCGGAACCAAGCTAAGCGGCTACACAACTCCGGACCACCCCAGGAGACGAGTACCCATTCTCTAGAACTGGCCCCCAGGCTGCCGGACCCCCTTGCTTTCGTAGAGGGGTCCTAAACTGCAAGCCTGGCTACTCAATTCGGATGTCATCATACCAACAAGGGTGGGAGACCGTATGGGTGGGTTAGATAAAAAATAATAATATCTGGAATCTGTAGCAGAATAAAACCATCACAGGGGCACATATGAGGAGGTAAATTCTTTCCTTATAACTTGACATGCATGAGTGCAAACCAATAGGCCGGGCTTATGAGGGCGGACCTCACCGGGTTGGCGTACACGTATACACAACCTAGTTACCAGAAGAAATCATAACCCCTCGGACTTGCTTCTGTGGGTAGAACTTACAGGAATGCTCTATATTCCATGGATTGGAAAGAGGCACCCCTTCAGTTATGGCGAGGTGGGCACTCCCGGGTCAGCATGCTTCCATCACCTTGAAGGGTCCTTCCCAACTGGGGGAGAGTTTGTGGAGCCCTTCTCTGTTCAGTACTCGCCATAGGACTAGGTCCCGGACCCCGAGCTCCCTACTATGCACGATCCGCTGACGGTGGCGCCCGAGCGCTCGGTTGTATCGTGCATTTCAGGTCGCCGCTTGCCATCTGCGTTCGTTGATGAAGTCCACGTCCTTACACCGTAGCTATTCCTGCATAGACTCGTTAAAATACTGGACCCGTGAGGAGCCCATAAGGGTTTCCAGGGGAAGGCAGGCTTCAGCCCCATAGACCAGTAAGGACGGGGTCTCCCCAGTGGCCCGACTAGTTGTCATTGCCGGAGTCGGAGTCTCCAGTGAAAACATCCTTCAGGACCCCCTCGGGTGACTGATACCCAAGGTCCGTTTCTCTCGTAGCCACCTAGCCGCTGTCGACCCTTTCCTTGCCAGGCCGGCGACGAGGAGGGGAGCCATCCTTGGAGGTCTGCTCGCGCCATTCGCTGACGTGCTTCATGAGTTCGATGATCTCGCGACACTCTGCGTCACTATGGCGACTGTTGGGGTGTATAGGGCATGAGCCGCTATTACCCCTCTATGGCCGTGGGCGCTTGTTGCGCTCGTTTCGGCCCCCAGTAGTAGCTGCAACGACCAGAGCAGCAGACGGCGGCCTCTCGAAGCCGCGGTTCTTCTTCTTCTTCTTTTTGCCATCCTGAGCGACGGCACCCAAGCCACCCATCTGGGCAACCCCGGTCTGTGGTGCCGAGTGCCATGCACGGCCCTCGGCAGCCCTGACGCACTTGTCGGCCAGAGTGAAGAGCGTGGTGATAGTTTCCACGTCATGTGTGGCCAACTTCTCCAGCATCTTTTCATCACGCACCCCCTGGCGGAAAGCGGTGATGATGGAAGCATCGGAGATATGGGGTATAGTTCCTCATACCTTGGTGAAGCGGGAGATGAAGGTCTAGAGAGTTTCCCCGGGCTCCTGCCTCACAGCATGGAGGTGAGCCTCCATGCCATGCCGCTGATAAGCACTGGCGAAGTTCACTGCGAACCACGCGTAGAGCTCTTCCCAGGAGTAGATTGATCTTGGGGTAAGGTTCATGAGCCAAGTCCGAGTAGGCCCAGACAAGGCAACATGAAAAAATGTTGCCATTACGGCGGTGTCTCCACCCGCTGCCGTAATGGCGGTGACTTACACCTGCAAGAATTTCAACGGGTTGGACGCACCGTCGTACTTTTTCGGCAGGTGCGATCGAAACTTGGATGGCTAGGTCGCCGCGCGGAGATGATCTGCGAGTGTGGTGCAGCACATGCTAGCCAAAGAGACACCCGCCTAGAACCGAGCGCCCACTGGGGTTCGCGGTGCTACCATAGCAAAGTCTTGATCGAGGTTGCGACCCTCGATGTTTAGCTGGCGCTCACGCGCCCTCTCTAGAGAGATTCGACCGTTTTCACGACCCTCGAAGTCTTGTCGGTGCTCCCGCGCCCTCTCCAGAGAGACCCGGGCATCCTCTCCCGCACGCCTGCGGTTGAGCTCTACCCGGAGGTCATCTTCTGTGCACCCCTCACAGAGGGTGAGCGCACAGACGCCGTCGCCTCATGTTGGCGTCGGGATGACCGTGGCCTAGACCTAGTCGAGCCAGAGTGTGCCATGCCGAGCAGTCGGTCGACGTCGTCACGCCACTGCTTCATGGCCCCCGGTGAGGCCGTGGAGCTTGGAGGGTGGCGCAGCAACTCCCTGGCCACAGACAACGCCCCCGGAGCAGCCCTTGATGGCATCCGGGATGTCTGGGCGGTTGTGTGCTGTTGTGCAGCGTGCACAGCAGCAGTGCCCGACACTGGGTGGTTGGGAACCCGTGGCGTGGAAGAAGCAGCTTCCTCCTCCACTAGGAAATCCTTCGAAGTCTCGGCGCGGTGCTCAACGATTTGCACCATCATGCTGAGCAAGAAAACAAGCAAAAACCTAAAGCCTAGCCCCCTACCTAGCGTGCCAAATGTCGGAGAGGAAATTCTCCGGCCGAGTGAATGAGTGCACCCGCCCTAAATCCTAAGATGAGGAGGGGCCTAAGCGTTTTACCTGTTAGGTGGAAACGAGAAGAACACAAGAACACACAAGGGTTTAGAGTGGTTCGGGCCGCCGAAGCGTAATACCCTACTCCACTATGTGATGTATTGAGCTTGAGAGCTTGAGTGAGTGTGCGAGCCTTGCTGGGTCTAAGTGAGCTTGCCTTGTAACGCCGTGTGCCCTCCCTTTTATATCTCAAGGGGGGCACGTACAAGGACACTGAGCCCCGACATGTGGACCCAGGGACAAATGGAAGGAAGCAACTAATGCCTGTCACGCTAGGGTGAACTCCGAACGCTATAATGTCCGCGACGCATACAATGTTGACATGCCGCCTACCACCTTAGTAACGCGCGAGTGATGATGAGTACAGTGTATGCCACAGCATGGGCATACTGCCTGCCAACGGAATAGACAGGCACGCCGCCTGCAGGATGGCCTGGTCGCCACTCGTCAGCGGAGTGGACAGGGCACATTAAATGCTGAGGCGACACATTGCCTGCCAGTGGAGTGGACAAGGCACATTAAATGCTGAGGCGGCACATCGCCTGCCAGTGGAGTGGACAGGCGGCGCGACTTATCCGTAATAAATGCAGAGGCCGCGCGACCTAGAGGCCTTACGTCAGGCTCCACTCGCTGGCTTACGCCATGGGCACTGGGCCACGTGGCAGCATCAGGTCTCCGCCTGAGCGAGGAGCAGAAGCGTATACGGTATGGTCTGGACACGTGTCGGCTCCGAACCCCCGCCTGGCCTTGATTAAAGTCTGGGTATTCTTTGCCCCAGAATCCCGAGACCCTACTGAGAGTGGCCCGGACCACACATAGGGGGGGTCCAGGACCCATCCTAGGGGTCCGGTTCGTGCCCGTGTGGGTCCTGGACCTTTGGTCTAGTCCGTATATACAGGGGTCCGGTACTTTCCAATGGGGGTCTGGACCCACCGTTGATACTTTGGAGGATATTGTCTTCTCTGGCCACATGGCGGCCCTGGAACCATCCACGTGGCGGGGTCGGGTGCTGCTCACCACGCGTCTAGAGATAGCCGCGTGGGCACCACGTCTTCATGCTGTAGCAAGGGGTACCCCTGTTTCAGGGTACCGACAGTGACCAAGGTCTTTGGCACCCAAATAGCTTTCTTCTTGTTGCCAACAATTGAAGTACCAACAAATTTAGCATGAACACTTTTTGCATTACGAGAAAGAACATAACAATGCTCAAAACAAGTGGAGGATACATTCTTAAGCTTAGGACAATTTTTCTTAATATGTCCCTTCTTGTGACACTTGTGACACACTTTGTCACATTCTTTCACAAACAATGTCTTTTGCTTTATAAAAGCATTCTTTCCTTTCTTGGGAACATATCCAAGACCCTCACGGTTAAGTGAGCACCGTTGACTTCCCAATATGAAATCCAATTTAGCCTTTCCACGTATGCCTTCTCTAGATCATGAGTTAGAGCATTTACTCTATCTACTAACACTTCATTCTCAACAATGATTTGTGATTCATTAAGAGCAAAATTATCATTCATAAGAGAAATTTTGCATTTATCACAAATAGAGTTAGTAGGTAGTGGTTCACTTGTAGGACTATCAAGTAAGTCACAAGTGACTCCAACATCCTCGGTGACCACCACAACTTCATGCACAATAGATGAGTTTTGAGCTTCTGCAAGCTTCTCACAATTCTCTTTTAGATCGTTGTGAGAGGTCTTGAGCTCCTCAAAAGACACTTGGAGGTTTTTATACAATTCCTTCAAGGTCTTAAATTTTTCTTTTTATTTGTGCATGTAGTCATCGGCCTCACCTAACATTCGAACAAGATCATCATATGAATAGCCATCATCATCAACATCATCATCATCATCATTTATATCATTTAAATCGGTGATGATTTTTACCTTAGCATCTCCCTTTGCCATGAGACAATGAGGGGATGGAAAAAGTGAGGGAGGTTCCTTGATGGCAATTTCGGCATTAAGCTTGGATGAGGTGTCATCATCATCATCATCCGAGCTATCATCCGAATCCCATTCAACTAGGTAGGCTTTGCCATCTTTCTTCTTATTGTAGAATTTCTTCTTCTTATCATCTCCATCTTTGCCCTTCTTCTTGTTAGGGCAATTCATGGCAATGTGACCGGGTTCCCCGCACTCAAAACATTTTCTATCATTGAAAGCATTCCTTCTTGTTGTTTGGCCTCTTCTAGGTTGACCTCTCTTCATCTTCATGAATTTGTTGAATTTATTTACAAATAGGGCCATATCTCCATCACTCTCACTTTCATTTTCTTCATCATCACTATATTCTTTTTCAATTGCCTTAGAAGCTTTAGTTTTGTAACACCCAGGTGTTACCAAGGCCCTACTTGTACACATGACTTGTTATCACATGTATTAAGTGGAGGAGAGGGAGCCCCAAAGCCTTGGAAACAATGTATTAACTAAGAATGTTAATGACAAAAGCTTCACCCCAAACATTTTGAGCAATTGTCACCTTGGGCAAAAGAGGTTAAAACCTAGACCCTTAAAGCACTAGACTTCCAAGCAAGGGATTAGTGGGCAAGCTAATCAAGTGGCCAATTCATGTTTCTAATCCTCAACGAAAATCTAAGTACACTAGTGTATCTACAAAAACAGTAAAGGAATCATTACAAAAAGGCCCCTTAAAGACCCAAAATCCATTCCTTAAGTAGAAAGCACACTAGAGCTCTCTAATCTTCTCTAAGTCAAAAATAAACCCTAGTTTAAAGATTAGACGTGTTCAGTTAGTAAATGGTGCCAAAACCACTTGGTCTGAATACCAAAAAGGAGCCAACCTACCTAAGGAACCCACTGGAAAAATTTGAACCCTAGCCAAATTCGTTTAACATGATTTGACACCGCTTTTGTCTCGGGGTGAACAGTGACACAACCCAGATTTGGCGTTCGCATATCTCCCTAGCTAGGGCATATCTACCATTGGAACTCACATACAAGAGATAGCCCTAGGTGCCAGGAAGAGGTCTGCGTAGGATTCTTGCCAAGATTCACACGTTTGCGATCTCAACAAGCTTTTGAACAAGGGCAGAAACACACCTCCACGTGTTCGACGCGCCCTGACCTCGCCAGAGCACGCCCGGCGCCCAACCGCGCGCGCCCCGCACCGCACCAAGCCAAGCCCGTGCCACTACCCGCGCCCGCGCCTATAAAGCCAGACGGCATTCAACCATACGCCCCCGCCCGCTCTCGACCTCGCCGGAGCGCAAGATCACCGGCGTTTGCCCGGCGCACAGCGTGCCAGCGGCCGCCCGAGCACCCACCACCGTAGACCGGCCAACCGGGCCATTCCCAGCCCCGTCCGATCCTCGAGAGAGACTCTACGTGCCTCGGTGAAACTCCGAGAGCGAGGAATCGAGCTCTGCCTCGCCGGAGACACTAGATCAAGGTCACCGGACTTCTCCCGACCGCTGGCGAGCGTAGACCAAGCTCCACGGTGAGCCTTTCTTCAATTCCTTGCACGGGTAGACTCCTTAGCACCCTGTGAAGCTTTCCGTGCCCTTGGATTGAACAATATCACCGTGGATAGGCCGGAGCACCCGCCGCCGACGAGCTTGCCCGCCTGCGCACGTGGACCGGCCTATTCCGGCCATCACCGTCGTCGAGTTGTACCTCGTCGTGACCGCAAGGACTTCCCGAAGCCAACCTAGCCCTTCGCCGGACCTCCCTCGCCGACGGTAAGCCGCGCCACCCTATTTACTTCCGTGGGTACTATTCAAAAGGGGGGAGGGACCTCGGGGAAGAAGGAAAGGAAGTGAGGGGGTTTTTGAATTGTCAGAGACTCAGATGAATAGTTGCGCAGGGGTATAAGTTGAAGGATTGTTTTAGGAAAAGCCCAGGGTCCTCGGTGTAAATGGTTTTTCAGAAAACCTTTTAAACATTTCTCTTTTAAATACAAACAGAGCTTGTAAAAGTCATAACTTTAGTTTTATTCAACCAAATTTAGTCAAACCAATTTTGCCAGGTTCTAAATAATGTGAACTACTTAGGAAAAATACAAAACTCCCTAAGTGTTGCAGAAGAATTTGAAGTTTTGAATTAAATAGTGTTCTGGCCAAAAGCTAAATAAAAGAGGGAAAAATAGTTACACTGTTAGAATGGGGTTAAGAAAAATCAGAGAAGTACTTAATCAGTCCCTAATCTGTTTAAAAATAGTAAACCCCTAAGTACACCAAAGTAAGGAAGGGTTTACCATTTAAAATCATTTTAGCCCAAAGTTAAAGAAAATAGAAAAGGTAGTTTAAAATAAGAACCAGGGGACAACCGCATTTTTGCTAGCTCACTTAGTTAGTATAATTTACTGGAATACTTTGCTAGACCCTCTGTTAGTGCAAAAGAAATGCATTTCCTGTTATTTTATGAAAACAATGAAAACTTAGGAAAATCTCAGAGAAATAATCCTGAGAAGAAACCACCCCCAGCCTTGGGATAACTAATATTTTGTTATTATAAATATAGGAAAAATATGAGTTCTATTGTTTGATATTTTTCAAATAACAAGTTAGTTATAAGTACCTTTTTGGCATTAAACTTTAGAAAATCACAACTAAATATCCAGTAGGTCTTTTTCTGTGATTTTTAGCACAGAGGCCTATTATCACCTATGGACCTTAGCAAAAATAAATTTTAGTCCAGAAACCTCACCTAAATCAGAGCTATAGTGTAAAGTGCACTTTTACTATTACTTTTGTTATTTTTGCACAAGGAGTATCTGAATTAATTTCAACCTCAAATTTTTAGAATAAACCTAGAGGTAAGGGCTTACCCACTGTAATTTTTATAACATTTTTGGAAAATGTTAACTGACCATGATAGTTCAAAAATGCTTAATGGGAAGCACAATAGAAAGAAACAAGGAATTTTGAGGAGAAATAGAAAATGTACAACCAAACCTTACGAGGGGCTCATGGAGCATAAAAATATAATTAAAAAGTGTGACTTCCTTCAAAATCTCAAAGATGAAAGTCTAAAACCCTTAAGTATACCCAAAAGAAAACCCTAGAGTCTCACTCAACTTAGTACTAATTTACCATGCATAACCTTTACAATTTATCATGTCATTAATAAGCATATATCTTATTCATTGCATTCGATAGACTGTAATCTCGCTGACGGGGAGTACATCCTCGTGCCGGAGCAAGGAGTTGCTTAGGAGGTAGCCCAGGATCCAGCACCAGAGCCTGTCATCGAGGACCTATCTGCCCCAGCTTTGGAAGGCAAGCCCCGGTTTTATGCATAACCATTATATATGTTATTTTACTGCACTTAATGTTTGTAGGCTTGTACTATACACTTAAGTGTAGGAGTTGACTGAAACCCTAGTTGCATGAACTTAGGATTTCCCTTTGAGATGGATACTAGTATGCTAGGTCGAGTAGCTGCTTTACTAATTAGGGATCTCGGTAGAAGTCGAGTGATTTTTCTAGCACTCGCGCGAGGTCAGGACTTGGTTGTATCCATTTTTATATCGAATTGATGATGGTATGTGGACAACGATCCATGGGGATGCATTGTCTATGAGACAGAAATTGGAATAAGGATTAAGGTGTGGTACTATGTGTCAAGCGATTGAACGTACTAAACACATGTCGAGAAATATGGTAAATCGGTAAGCCTAGTACCTGAGTGAACCTGCCCGCAGACTTTACTCCTCACACGATCTGAGACTTGGTCTCCCATTCCGGTTATGGTGGGTACAAGTGCGGTCACTGCATGACGGCAGTCGGGGTCAGTGAGGCATTGTACGCCAAGGCGGTGAGCCCTGATTTGTTGACGGGGAATCAATGGGGACGATTGATATGTGTGGTGAAGGAGTGCCTCGCCACGTCGTGTGTTTAGGTTTACCTTGCAAGGTTTAAAAACTCGATTCGAAACGTCTGCTTCTCGCAGCTAATGAGACTGCTTGATCCATGCTGCTACATTGAGTAACAAGTGGAAATGTGTTGACTTGGCAAAAGATGTTGAATGCTAAATGTTTGATACCATGTAAGGTTAGATATGTACACATTTAGTCTTAAGAGAGTCACACTAAAACTTGAAAAAGTTAAAACTTGATTTTTAGACTCAGCTAGTGCTTTTGGCAAAGCAAACCCCTCAGCCAGACAGCTGCATGTCTAGAGGTAGAGGAGTAGACTCCTCACACTGGGTAAGTCTAGCTGAGTATTAGTATACTCAGCCTTGCTTATGGCATAATTTTACAGGTTCTCTGGAGGACATGGTTGCTGGAGTGACTTGGCCGTCCATCTTGCCACCAGGCAGGACAGTCGAGTGGGACCCTACCTCGGCAGAGGAGGAGCATGAGGAGTGATGGGACAGGCTTCCCCATCCCTCCGTTTATTTATCGTTAGTTTTATTCCGCTGCATTCCGAACAATGAGCACTAATTTTTCTAAACTCCGATGATGTTGTAATAAATTTAATACTCCTTAATGTATGGTTTTATGTTTTATTGTATTTGCTCTGTGCCTCACCATCAAGTGAGTACGTGATACTTGATCCTGTTAGTGGCCTCGTCGGACTAGATCCGAGGGACTGACGTTTTATTCCCATTTAAGTGTGGTCTAGCCTTTAAGGTGGGACTTATGCACTTAAGTTGGAATAATTTGGCCGGTTCCGCCACAGCTGGTATCGGAGCTTGTACCACCACAGAGGAATGAATAAACTGTAAATACCATCCTTTTCAAAAGTAAAACTGGTTAGAAACAAATGATGGATAGATCGTCAGGATGATAAGGATAGACCTAGGATGTGAAGCCTTAGGATAATGGAGGGGTAGCTAGGTGGCTATTTGAGTGAGCCATACAGGAGACTATAAGGAATGGGAATTTTTCCCTATTCCCTCTAAGTTGAAATGAGGTCGTTTAAGATGAGCATTCATGCATCATTTGCTTAAACTACTTGATGATTGGGTAAAAAATTTAAATACATGATAATGAAAGATTAAGTACACTCAGTGACCTTATCGTAACCTGCGATAGGCCAAGCCTTGACCCCTTTTATTTTTTTGTTATTCTTTTTCTTTTTCGCTTACGCTTACCCGTACACACATGACTTCTCACGGATCCTCGGAAGTAGGGAACGCACAATCCCACACGGATGGACTTGCACGAGAGGGTTTTCCCCGCATCTTGTGGGAGGTACTTCAGGGAGCCGGTTATACGACGCCTCCCCAGTACGCGGTGCAGCTGTTCGAGGAGCACCGGGTGCCCCACTGTAGGGTGAGGATGACCTTGGAACCTCATCCCTTGCAGCCAGGCTGGCATTCGTTGGACTCTAAGTCTTTCGGATACCGGGCTGAGGACACTATCGAGGCCATTCCTCTCCACGGGCTGACAACCTTCTATGGTTTTCACCCCTTGGAGCTATCTACTCATCCCATTGGCTTGTTGCCCGCTGAAAAGGAGGACGAGCCAATGTGGAAAGACCAAGTGGAGCATGCCAAGGATATATGGGCTCTTTACCCAGGGCAGACTGCTCACTTGACGGTGCGATGCATGAATGCCCTGTACCGCCTGCAAGCGGTGTGAGGTGACACAATGTCTCAGCTAATGGCCTTGGTGGAGGCTACCAAGATCACCTTAGATAACAGGGAGGAACTGGTGGTAGACCTATCCACTGAGATGGTGGAAAAGGACCTACAGGTAGAACAGATGGCCAACCAGATCCAGGAGCTTGAGGAGCTAGTGGGAGCCAGGGAGAACACCATTGAGGTTCTCGAGGATCAGCTGATAAACACTCAACAACAACTCGAGGAGGCTAACCAGCACTTGGATATGCACCATCAGAAGATTCAGGACATGGAGGCCGACGAGGATGTTGACATCGAGGGAGGAGTGGAGCCGGAGCCCGCTTCTAGCCTAGACACTGCTGACTCAGGGAGACCCCCTTCCCCCGAGTCAAGCGTTGCCTCGTTTGTTCATTAAGTTACAGGGATAGGGTTAGAAGTGTGTGGCGGTAGAACTCCTCGAAGCTAGCTTAGCTTTTGCACCCTTGGGTACTAGGCTAGACAGAGTTGAGTCTTTTGATCACTGATGTAATCATAGCAACCTCTTTTGGAATTATGGATGGTGGATGATGTCAACTTTTAATTGTGAGGGAAGTTTTATGTCATGTGGTATCTTTTATGAAATATGCAAGGAAATGTTGGCATTTTGCAAATCTTGTCCTTTTGAATCTTTCACCACGTATGAACCCTGACATCAGAAGTATGATATTAAAAGCATCATAAATTTTCAGATGGCAGTAAGAGCGCGCCGTGGACAGAATGAGCACATTCCTCCACCACCGCCACCGCCTCCTACCATGCAAGAGTTGATGGCTCAGCAGAATGAAATTTTGCGTCAGTTGGCTCAGCGTCAGCCGCCACCTCAGCACTATGGTGGTGGTGATCACCATCAGCGTCCCCCAGCAGCGGCCACTTATCAGGAGTTCCTCAGCACTCAGCTGATGTGCACCCGTTGGGTGATTGCCCGATCTTTCGATGAGAGGGTGTGGAATAACTCGATTGGGGGAGGAGACGACGTTCACGGCCCGACTACAGCCTTCCAAAGACGCTGCGCCTTAGCAACCGATACACCACCTCCTATGGCTGTAACGATCTTGTGGAGCGTGACACCCTGGCCACTAGGGCACTCGTCCTGCAAGCAATCGAAGAACTAGCAAGAACAAGTAGAACAAGTACTGAATTACCAGATCTAAATGTAGGTTTCCAAATCAAACTCCAATATGGTGGGGTTCCGAAGACAAGAAGACGGGCGGCTGAACCAGCACGCGCGCTTACAAGCAAGTAGCGAGAGCTAAACTTGATCTAAACAAAACCCGCTGTTCTTGGTGGCGGCTAGGGGGTTTATAAACATGGGAGGACGACCACAAGGGTATTGGGGTCGTGCTGCAACCCTAGGATGCGTCCCTAATGGACCTAACTTGATACACGACCCATTGGGCCAAAATAGGGTGACGCAGCACCATGGGCAGAAAAGGCAGGAAATGTCTCGGTAAGAAAACAATGATTACGGCGGCCTCAGAACAGATATGACTATAATTCCGGATCCATATGAAAGTAGACTTGATAAGCTTTCCATGTTGTGCTTGAACATTCCAATCCGAGCCCGCATCTGACCGTGGTGACCGTCACAAGTTGGTGTTCTTCTGCAGTCCGAATCCAGCATGTTCAAATCCTTTTCCCTTTCGGTCTTCTCCCTGATTCCTAAGCAAAACAAGAGTGCACGGGTCTCCATGGTCTAAATATGATGGACATGAACTCAAGAGTGTAATCACCTGATGGTTGAGTTGACGAGCACGAGCGCGAGTAATAGGACCAGAAATTGGTACTTGTATTGGTATAGATGCATCAGTAGTGTGGATGTCTTCATCATTCTCCCCTTCTTGCATTTGAGTCGTCCTCGACTCAAGCTCAACTTCCTCTCCCAAGTAGGGCTTTAAATCTGCGATGTTAAATGTGGGGCTAACCCCAAAGTCTGCAGGCAGATCTAGCCTATATGCATTGTCGTTAATTTTCTCTAGCACTTTAAACGGTCCATCGGCTCGAGGCAACAATTTAGATTTTCGTAATTCAGGAAACCTTTCCTTTCTCAAATGCAACCAAACTAAATCTCCAGGTTCAAAATTTATTTCCTTTCTACCTTTATCACTAGCAAACTTATATCTAGCATTCATACGCTCTATGTTTTCTTTAGTAGTTTCATGCAGTTTTAACATCAATTCAGCACGCCTAGTAGCATCAAAATTTAGTTTTTCAGAAGATGGCAAAGGCATTAAATCAATAGGAGCACGAGGCAACAAACCATATACAATCTGAAATGGGCACATCTTTGTAGTAGAATACAATGATCGATTATAAGCAAATTCAACATGAGGCAAACAGTCCTCCCACATCTTAATATTCTTCTTTAGAACTGCCCTTAACATAGTAGACAAAGTTCTATTCACAACTTCAGTTTGACCATCAGTTTGAGGATGACATGTAGTAGAAAATAAAAGCTTAGTCCCCAATTTTGCCCACAAAGTCCTCCAAAAATGACTAAGAAATTTAGCATCACGATCAGAAACGATTGTGTTGGGCACACCATGCAAGCGAACAATTTCACGAAAGAACAAATCAGCAATATGAGTAGCATCGTCAGTTTTATGACATGGTATGAAATGTGCCATCTTAGAAAATCTATCAACAACCACAAACACACTATCACGTCCCTTCCTAGTCCTAGGCAATCCCAGCACAAAATCCATAGAAATATCTTCCCAAGGAGCACTAGGAACGGGTAGAGGCAAATACAAACCGTGTGGATTTAACCGTGACTTCGCCTTTTGACATGTCGTGCAACGAGCAACCAATCTCACCACATCTCTTCTCATCTTGGGCCAAAAGAAATGACCAGCAAGTATGTCCTCCGTTTTCTTTGCTCCAAAATGTCCCATTAAGCCACCTCCATGTGCTTCCTGTAACAACAACAAACGAACGGAGCTAGCTGGAATGCATAGCTTGTTAGCTCTAAACACAAACCCATCACTAACGATATATTTGTTCCATCCTTTCCCATCTTTACAATGCAGCAACACATCTTTAAAATCAGCATCATGAACATATTGGTCTTTAATCGTCTCTAATCCAAAGATTTTGTAGTCAAGTTGATTCAGCAAAGTATATCTCCTAGACAAAGCGTCAGCAATGATATTCTCTTTTCCTTTCTTGTGCTTAATAACATAAGGAAACGATTCGATAAATTCAACCCACTTAGCATGTCTACGGTTCAGTTTTCCTTGACTACGAATATGTTTCAAAGATTCATGATCAGAATGAATAACAAACTCTTTGGGCCACAAATAATGCTGCCATGTTTCTAATGTTCGCACAAGATCATATAATTCCTTATCATAAGTAGAATAATTTAGAACAAACCCACTCAATTTTTCACTAAAATATGCAACAGGTTTGCCTTCTTGTAACAAAACACCACCCAATCCAATTCCACTAGCATCACATTCAAGCTCAAAAGTCTTATTAAAATCAGGAAGTTGGAGGAGAGGTGCATGTGTCAACTTATCTTTCAGCACGTTGAAAGCGTGCTCTTGTACTTTGCCCCAACTAAAATGCACTCCCTTCTTCGTAAGCTCATTCAAAGGTGCAGCAATGGTGCTAAAGTCCTTCACAAAACGGCGATAGAAGCCAGCAAGTCCTAGGAAACTCCGCACCTGTGTGATAGTCTTTGGCATAGGCCATCCATGTATCGCTTCTACCTTGGCTTGATCAACCTCAATTCCGTAACCTTTGTCGAGTAGTTCTTGCACTTGTCGCTGAATTTCTTTTGTTTCCTCTGGATTTGTCCTATATGGCGCACGATTCGGCAAAGATGCACCAGGAATAAGATCAATTTGGTGCTCAATCCCTCGTATAGGTGGCAGCCCCTCTGGTATCTCACTTGGAAATACATCAGAATACTCCTGCAAAATGTTAGTAATAACAGGAGGCAAAGAATGCTGCATATCTTGAATTGAAATCAAAGCATCCTTGCATACCAAGGCGTAGGCAACAGTAGTGGAAGCAAATAATTCATTAACATCAGTTTTTGTTGCAAGCAAGCAATGTCCTTTCAATTTTATCCCATCTTTGTTATTACCAACAGCTTTAATATTCTTGTTGTTCTCAGTTTTAGCTTTGGTAGCTTTAGCAACATCATCACGCACAATAGCCTCAGGGGACATGGGAAGCAAAATAATTTTCTTATCATGGTGTATGAGAGAATATTGATTTGATCTACCATGATGCATACAATCTGAATCAAATTGCCATGGTCTACCTAGCAGAATATTACAAGCATCCATAGGCACAACATCACAGTCAACAACATCACGATATGAACCAATAGCAAAATTAATTCGTACCAGCTTGGTTACCTTGACCTTACCACTATTGTTGAGCCATTGAATGTGATATGGATGCGGGTGCGGTTTGGTCGTAAGTGCAAGCTTCTCCACCATATCGCTGCTAGCCAAGTTGTTGCAGCTACCTCCATCAATGATCAAACGACATGAACGCTCCTTAATGACACACTTTGTTTGAAACAACGTATGTCGCTGATTCTGCTCTGCCTTCTCCATTTGTGCACTAAGCACACGCTGTACAATGAGGCTCTCATAATGCTCTGCATCATCTGCACCAATCTGTTCTTCGGGTGGTTCCTTAGTGCCTGCATCATCAGCCGCAAGCAAAGCAAGTGTAGCTTCATCCAAATCACTAGCAGAGGAATACCCACCATCGTCTTTTACCACCAAAACACGCTGATTAGGACAATCACGCTGCACGTGTCCATAGCCCTTGCATCGATAACACAGAACATCTCTTGTTCTACCTGTGGAAGCTACTGAAGAGGCACTACCTGCGGGTTTCTGGGCAGATTTGGTTGCTGAATTTGTGGAAGATGCACGTGGTTTGTCGCTGGAGGAAGGCGGGGGTGCTGGTCGACTTGGCGAAGGAGTTGGTGCTGGTGTACGGCCGGTCATGGACGTAGTCGTGCGCTGGTGCCATGGTGTAGATTTTCCTGCAGAAACATTAGACCTTGCACTAGCACGTCGTCCCTGCACTTCCCTTTCAGCTTTGCAAGCAAGATGAAACAATCGGGTTACATTAGCATAATCTTTATAAGCAAGGATGTCCTGAATTTCCCTATTTAACCCGCCCAAAAATCTAGCCATAGCAGATTCCTCACCCTCCTCTATGTTACAACGCAGCATACCCATTTGTAATTCCTGATAATATTCTTCTACACTTTTAGTACCCTGTCTCAATTGTTGCAACTTGTTTAACATATCACGTGCATAATAAGAAGGAACAAATCTAGCCCGCATGACCCGTTTCAACGCATCCCAAGTTTGTGGCATGTTATTAGGATTCTTCTTACCATGTTCTATCCACCAAACAGAAGCAAATTCAGTAAACTCACTAGTAGCAGCTCTAACCCGCGCATTCTCAGGAAATTCATGGCATGCAAACTTTTGATCAACCGCAATCTCCCAAGTAATGTAAGCATCGGGGTCATATTTACCATCAAAAGGAGGTATTTTAAATTTAACCTTACTAAAAGCATCATCATTACCATGTACCTCACGTCGGCGAAAACCACCCATACCTCTACGGTTAGTACGTAGTCGCCGGCGATTAGGTGCTTCTTGGTCATCTTGTTCGGTATCAGCAACATAGTCATCCCAGTTACCTTCGGCGCCCTCATCACGCCCACCATTGATATTAGCATGCATCTCATCAAACCGCCTCAAGAGTGCGACAAGGCTCTTGTCAATATGAGCAACTGTCATTTCCACATTTGCAAGTTTGGTGTTTGTGTCGATCTGTGTGGCCTCCAATTGCCCCATCTTTTCATTCGTCACCTGCATGTCATTATCAAGACCTTCCGTGTGCGTCTTCACCAGCCTTACAAAGTGTTGTATGATACCCTTGGTGCGAGGAGAGTGTGGCATATTACGAGAAGCATCATCAACCTCCAATCCTGCCATGGTTAGACGAACAGAGGCAACAAGAAAAAAAACGTGAAGGAATGAAAACTCTACAACTATTAGGATGTAGCTACTGCAAGGCGCTCACTCTCAACCTGCCACACAAGCTCTTACCAATTCTTACCTTGCACAACAGGAGGGGTCAGCAACCAACAAGTCTGCAACCGTGGAATAAGTGTATCGGTGCCGTAGCAACACGACCTGTCAAACTGTAGTCGAAATATGTAGAGTTGTAGGTGGGCTGAAGCAAGGAATACACTAGTACCACGTTAGTTACAAAAGCAAGCTGAATAATCGTTCAACGGTGGTACTGTGCTGGTCCTAGGCTAAACCAGGCTAGAGACGTGAGCCTAGGCACAAAGGTAGTCACTGAAAAAGAACAACTAGCACAGCACAAAGAGAAACAACAGATTTAGAGATTCAGCCCCCTTCTTCTTCTTTTCCATTTTTTTTTCTTTTCTATTCTTTTTTTTTTCTTCTTCTTCTGTTTTTTTTTGCAGGGGCCTAAACCTTTTTTTTCACTATGACAACCCAAACAATAAAGATATTGCTAACAGCCCCTTTAAATCAGATTTAACAAATCTTGTTAATATAGAAAGTCCAGAAATCTCTACGATGATTGCGGAGCGCTCAGAACGAATTTTGAGATAAGGTCAGATCCGTTGGAAAGAAGATAAGATAAGCTTTCCAGATTGTATTTAAACTTCCAAATCGGATATGATATGTATCCGTGGTGGCAAAAACGAACCAGAGATGTTTTTGGTGATGGTGGATCTCGTGGTGACCAAAACGTGGTAGAACTCAAAACTCTAAAGGAATAAACTAAGACCAGCAACTCGACACAACCGATGCAACCAAAAACTCAACAAGCCCTAACTAAGTAGTACTAGTAAATGCTCAATGGTTTATAGGATTGTGGTAAAACTAATCTACTATTTTTTGGCTTTTTCTGGACTATAGGAGATAAGAAAACAGCGAAGAAAAGTAAATCTCTCACCGATAAACCTTGCTCTGATTACCAACTGATGTGCACCCGTTGGGTGATTGCCCGATCTTTCGATGAGAGGGTGTGGAATAACTCGATTGGGGGAGGAGACGACGTTCACGGCCCGACTACAGCCTTCCAAAGACGCTGCGCCTTAGCAACCGATACACCACCTCCTATGGCTGTAACGATCTTGTGGAGCGTGACACCCTGGCCACTAGGGCACTCGTCCTGCAAGCAATCGAAGAACTAGCAAGAACAAGTAGAACAAGTACTGAATTACCAGATCTAAATGTAGGTTTCCAAATCAAACTCCAATATGGTGGGGTTCCGAAGACAAGAAGACGGGCGGCTGAACCAGCACGCGCGCTTACAAGCAAGTAGCGAGAGCTAAACTTGATCTAAACAAAACCCGCTGTTCTTGGTGGCGGCTAGGGGGTTTATAAACATGGGAGGACGACCACAAGGGTATTGGGGTCGTGCTGCAACCCTAGGATGCGTCCCTAATGGACCTAACTTGATACACGACCCATTGGGCCAAAATAGGGTGACGCAGCACCATGGGCAGAAAAGGCAGGAAATGTCTCGGTAAGAAAACAATGATTACGGCGGCCTCAGAACAGATATGACTATAATTCCGGATCCATATGAAAGTAGACTTGATAAGCTTTCCATGTTGTGCTTGAACATTCCAATCCGAGCCCGCATCTGACCGTGGTGACCGTCACAAGTTGGTGTTCTTCTGCAGTCCGAATCCAGCATGTTCAAATCCTTTTCCCTTTCGGTCTTCTCCCTGATTCCTAAGCAAAACAAGAGTGCACGGGTCTCCATGGTCTAAATATGATGGACATGAACTCAAGAGTGTAATCACCTGATGGTTGAGTTGACGAGCACGAGCGCGAGTAATAGGACCAGAAATTGGTACTTGTATTGGTATAGATGCATCAGTAGTGTGGATGTCTTCATCATCAGCCGCCGTTGTTTACTCGAGAAGAGGATCCACTTGATGCTGATGTATGGCTCAGGGTAGTGGAATCTAAATTCCCACTACTAAATGGAGTTTGTTCGGATGTGGCTAAGGTCAGGTTCGCCACCCAGTAGCTTCGCGGACCCGCGTGGACATGGTGGGACCACTTCCTCGCTATGCAGCCAGTTGACCACGTGGTGGAATGGAGAGAGTTCAAGGTAGCCTTCAGAGGGCATCACATACCGGCAGGAATTATGGACCGCAAGCTCAATGAGTTTTTGGCACTCACTAAGGGGAATCATACAGTGTTGCAGTACGCTCAGGCTTTCAACGACCTATGTCAGTATGCAGGCTATCATGCAGACACTGATGAGAAGAAAAGGGACAGGTTCAGGAGGGGCCTCAGTACTAAGCTCCGCGACCGTCTCAATACAGTCAGGGCCAATAGTTATAATGAGTTAGTCAACATGGCCATTTCCTAGGAAGACTGCATCATAGCCCGCCAGGCAGAAAAGAAAAGGAAGACCCCTATGGCAGGACCTTCAGCTCAGCCTCAGCGCTTTAGGATTGTATCTGACACTCAGAACAGGGGACCTCAGCAGCAGCAAGGACGTTGGGTGATCCGACCACAGCAGCAGCAGCAGGCACCGAACCGTTCTCAGCACCCAGTTTAGAGGAACAACAATCAGCCACAGCAACAGCAGCACCGTCAAGCCAATGACAACAGATGCTTCACTTGTGGTAGCACTGGACACTATGCCAAGAATTGCCCCAAGAACCAGCAGAGGCAGGGGCAGAATTCCAATCAGAACCAAGGCAAGAGGCAGAAGGTGCAAGTGAGACAAGGTAGACTGAACTTCACCACCATGGCTGACATTCCAGAGGGAGCACCCGTCATGACTGGTATCTTTTCTGTTTTGAATTATCCTGCAATCATTCTTTTTGATTCTGGTGCATCACACAGTTTTATCAGTGCAAAATTTAGTGCCAAATGTCAGTTACCTTTCCATCACACCAATGGGGGTATTACAATTTCAACACCCGGAGGCAGGGTTGCCACCTGTCAAATCAACAGGAAGTTGCCTATAAATTTTGGTAGTCTGATAATTAAAACCACCCTCCTCATTTTGGGATTGGATAGTGTGGACATCATTTTAGGAACTGACTAGTTAACAAGACATCAGGCAGTAATTGATATTGCAACAAGGCCCATTGAGATACACTCACCTACTTATGGTGAAACTACATTATATTTGCCTAACCAGGGTTGTACCTGTTCCTGTGCCTTCACCATGATAGAATCACCTGTTGAGAGAATCCCAGTGGTCTGTGACTACCCAGATGTTTTTCCGGATGAATTACCAGGGATGTCACCCGACAGGGACATAGAGTTCGCAACTGAGTTGCAACCCGGAACTGCCCCTATATCCAAGAGACCTTATAGGATGCCTCCAGCAGAATTGGCAGAATTGAAAAAGCAACTACAAGAGTTGTTGGACAAAGGATTCATTCACCCAAGTACTTCACCATGGGGATGTCCAGCCTTGTTCGTGAAGAAGGATGAGAGTTTGAGGTTGTGTGTGGACTACCGCCCTCTCAATGCGGTAACAATAAAAAATAAGTATCCGTTGCCCCGCATTGATGTATTGTTTGATCAGTTGGTGGGAGCCAAAGTATTCTCCAAGATAGACCTTCGCTCTGGCTATCATCAGATAAAAATTAGGGCTAGTGATATTCCGAAGACAACTTTCTCGACCAGATACAGGCTTTATGAGTACTTGGTGATGTCTTTCAGGCTGACCAATGCCCCGGCTTATTTCATGTATTTGATGAACTCAGTGTTTATGCCAGAGCTGGACAAGTTTGTGGTGGTTTTCATTGATGACATTCTGGTATATTCATGGAATGAACAGGAGCATACTATGCACTTGCATACAGTACTTCAGAGACTACGCGATCATCGTTTATATGCTAAGTTGTCCAAATGTGATTTCTGGTTGAAGGAAATCAAAATTTTGGGTCACACCATTTCTCAGGATGGGGTATCAGTTGACCCTGAGAAAGTACAAGAAGTGATGAATTGGAAACCTCCTACCACTGTGCGGCAGATTTGGAGTTTTCTGGGATAGGCAGAGTATTATCGACGATTTATTCCGGATTTCTCCAGGATTGCCAAGACAATGACTGAATTGTTGAAGAAAGGAGTAAAGTATGAATGGAGTCAGAAATGTGAGGATGCCTTCCATGCATTGAGGCAGATCTGATAACAGCACTCGTGTTAGCCCAGCCCGACAATACCAAACCCTTTGAGGTTTATTGCGATGCTTCAGGTACTAGATTGGGATGTGTCTTGATGCAAGACAACCGAGTTATTGCCTATGCATCCAGAGCACTTAGGCCTCACGAGTAGAACTACCCCACTCATGATCTGGAGTTAGCAGCCGTAGTTCATGCTCTGAAGATATGGCGACATTACTTGATGGGAGCTCATTGTAATATCTATACTGATCACAAGAGTCTAAAATATATTTTTATTCAGGCAGATCTTAATATGAAGCAGCGAAGATGGTTGGAATTAATCAAGGACTATGATTTGGAAGTGCATTACCATCTTGGCAAGGCCAATGTTGTGGCAGATGCCTTAAGTCGGAAGGCCCAGTGCAACTGTGTGAGTATGGATTCCAAGATTGCCACTCTGTGTGACGAGTTATGCAAGTTGAACCTAGAAGTTGTTTCTTCAGATACCTTGAGTTATATCTCAGTTAAGCCCACGTTACATGAACAAATAGTCATGGCACAGATTGGTGACAATGGTGTTCAAGTCATCAAGGGTATGCTCGGACAAAAGGTGGATAACTACAAATGTTTCCTTTCAGGACATCAAGGGGATTTTATGGTTTGGAGACCGATTGGTTGTTCCTAAGAACCCCGAGCTCAGAAAGAAAATATTGGACGAAGCTCACCTTTCCAAATTCTCCATGCACCCCGGCAGTAACAAGATGTATCATGATCTCAGGTCCTTATACTGGTGGACCAGAATGAAGAGGGAAATTGCTAAGTATATATCTGAATGCGACACTTGCCAAAGAGTCAAGGCTAGTCATTTGAAGGTAGCAGGCACCTTACAGCCCCTTCTGATACCATCTTGGAAATGGGAGGATATTTGCATGGACTTTATTGTAGGATTGCCCAATACCTCCCGGCACCACGATTCTATTTGGGTCATTGTGAATAGGTTGACCAAGACAGCTCATTTCTTGCTAGTACATACCACCCACAGGACAGAAAAATATGCAGAAATCTATATTGACCAGATAGTTCGTTTGCATGGGATCCCAAGGACTATTGTGTCTGACAGAGGAGCACCGTTCGTATCACGTTTCTGGGAGCAATTGCAAGAATCACTTGGGACCCACGTAATAAGAAGCTCAGCATACCATACTCAAACAGGTCGTTAGACAGAAAGGGTGAATCACATTTTGGAAGACATGTTGAGGGCATGTGTGCTACACTATGGTAAGGATTGGGACAAGTGTCTTTCATTGGCAGAGTTCTCTTATAATAACAGCTACCAGTCCAGCCTAATGATGGCACCTTTTGAGGCCTTGTATGGGAGAAGGTCTAGGACACCGCTAAATTGGTCACAAGCTAGAGAAAGGGAAATATTTGGACCTGACCTGGTACTTGAAGCAGAGGAGAAAGTCAGAGTCATTAAGAAGAATTTAGAGGCTGCCCAGGCCAGGCAAAAGAGCTATCATGACAAGAGGAGGAACCCTCTACAGTTTGAAGTGAGAGATCATGTTTATCTTAAGGTGTCACCCACCAAAGGTGTTCAGAGATTTGGAATCAAGGGCAAGTTAGCTCCTCACTACATTGGGCCCTATGAGATCAAAGAGACTTGTGGACCTATAGCATATCAATTGAAGTTGCCACCCCATATGTTAGCAGTTCATAATGTGTTCCACGTATCTCAGCTACGAAAGTGTGTCCACTTACCCACGGAAGTGCTACCTGAATCAGAATTAAAGATGGAACCAGACTTATCTTATCAAGAGCACCCCGTCAAGGTATTGGACCAAAAGGAGAGATCAACACATGCAAGGTCGATCTAGATGTATAAGATTCAGTGGAGCCACCATTCAGTAGAAGAGGCTAGATGGGAGACTGAGGATTTTCTACGTTCTCGCTTCCTCGACTTTCTGCCAAAAGGAGTTGATACGTAATCCAAAACCCCACCCCACCTGCCCTTTGAATCTAAATATAAGAAAAACTTAGATGTTAAGGGTAAAGTAAGCTTGAGCAATAACTTTAAAAGGACTTCCTTCTGAAGTTGCAAAGAGAATGACATTCGAAGAGCAGTTAATTAGAGAAGCTTGATTAAAGGAAAATTTCAACACACCAACACACCTTCTTGGTACCCCTCTAAAGGATCCCTACCCAAATCTCGGGACGAGATTCCTTTAAGGGGGAGGCTGTAACACTCCAGGTGTTACCAAGGCCCTACTTGTACCCATGACTTGTTATCACATGTATTAAGTGGAGGAGAGGGAGCCCCAAAGCCTTGGAAACAATGGATTAACTAAGAATGTTAATGACAAAAGCTTCACCCCAAACATTTTGAGCAATTGTCACCTTGGGCAAAAGAGGTTAAAACCTAGACCCTTAAAGCACTAGACTTCCAAGCAAGGGATTAGTGGGCAAGCTAATGAAGTGGCCAATTCATGTTTGTAATCCTTAACCAAAATCTAAGTACACTAGTGTATCCACAAAAATAGTAAAGGAATCATTACAAAAAGGCCCCTTAAAGACCCCAAATCCATTCCTTAAGTAGAAAGCACACTAGAGCTCTCTAATCTTCTCTAAGTCAAAAATAAACCCTAGTTTAAAGATCAGACGTGTTAACTTAGTAAATGGTGCCAAAACCACTTGGTCTGAATACCAAAAAGGAGCCAACCTACCTAAGGAACCCACTGGAAAAATTTGAACTCGAGCCAAATTCGTTTGACATGATTTGACACCACTTTTGTCTTGGGGTGAACAGTGAGACAACCCAGATTTGGCGTCCGCATATCTCCCTAGCTAGGGCATATCTGCCATTGGAACTCACATACAAGAGATAGCCCTAGGTGCCAGGAAGAGGTCTGCGCAAAATTTTTGCCAAGATTCACACGTTTACGATCTCAGCAAGCTTTTGAACAAGGGCAGAAACACACCTCCACGTGTTCGAGGCGCCCTGACCTCGCCAGAGCACGCCCGGCGCCCGACCCCGCACGCCCCGCGCCGCGCCAAGCCAAGCCCATGCCACTGCCCACGCCCGCGCCTATAAAGCCAGCTGAGGCTTCAAACGTACGCCCCCGCCCGCTCTCGACCTCGCCGGAGCGCAAGATCATCGACGTTTGCTCGGCGCACAACGTGCCAGCGGCCGCCCGAGCACCCACTACCGTAGACCGGCCAACCGGGCCATTCCAAGCCCCGTTCGACCCTCGAGAGAGACTCTACGTGCCTCGGTGAAACTCCCAGAGCGAGGAATCAAGCTCTGCCTCGCCGGAGACACCAGATCAAGGTCACCGGACTTCACCCGATCGCCGGCGAGCGTAGACCGAGCTCCACGGTGAGCCTTTCTTCAATTCCTTGCATGGGTAGACTCCTTAGCACCCCGTGAAGCTTCCCATGCCCTTGGATTGAACTATATCGTCGTGGATAGGCCGGAGCACCCGCCGCCGACGAGCTCGCCCGCCTACGCATGTGGACCGGCCGATTCCGGCCATCACCGTTGTCGAGCCGTACCTTGTCGTGATCGCAAGGACTTCCCGAAGCCAACCCAGCCCTTCGCCGGACCTCCCTCGCCGCCGGTAAGCCGCGCTGCCCTATTTACTTCCGCGAGTACTGTTCAAAAGGGGGGAGGGACCTCGGGAAAGAAGGAAAGGAAGTCAGGGGGGTTTTTGAATTGTCAGAGACTCAGATGAATAGTTCCGCAGGGGTATAAGTTGAAGGATTGTTTTAGGAAAAGCCTAGGGTCCTCGGTGTAAACTGGTTTTTCAGAAAACCTTTTAAACATTTCTCTTTTAAATACAAACAGAGCTTGTAAAAGTCATAACTTCAGTTTTATTCAACCAAAATTAGTCAAACCAATTTTGCCAGGTTGTAAATAATGTGAACTACTTAGAAAAAATACAAAACCCCCTAAGTGTTGCAGAAGAATTTGAAGTTTTGAATTAAATAGTGTTCTGGCCAAAAGCTAAATAAAAGGGGAAAAAATAGTTACACTGTTAGAATGGGGTTAAGAAAAATCAGAGAAGTACTTAATCACTCCCTAATCTGTTTAAAAATAGTAACCCCTCAGTACACCAAAGTAAGGAAGGGTTTACCATTTAAATCATTTTAGCCCAAAGTTAAAGAAAATAGAAAAGGTAGTTTAAAATAAGAACCAGGGGGCAACCACATTTTTGGTAGCTCACTTAGTTAGTATAATTCACTAGAAAGTTTTGCTAGACCCTCTATTAGTGTAAAAGAAATGCATTTCATGTTATTTTATGAAAACTTAGGAAAATCTCAGAGAAATAATCCTGAGAAGAAACCACCCCCAGCCTTGGGATAACTAATATTTTGTTATTATAAATATAGGAAAAATATGAGTTCTGTTGTTTGATATTTTTCAAATAACAAGTTAGTTATAAGTACCTTTTTGGCATTAAACTTTAGAAAATCACAACTAAATATCCAGTAGGTCTTTTTCTGTGATTTTTAGCACAGAGGCCTATTATCACCTATGGACCTTAGCAAAAATAAATTTTAGTCCAGAAACCTCACCTAAATCAGAGCTATAGTGTAAAGTGCCCTTTTAATCAGAGCAAGGTTTATCGGTGAGAGATTTACTTTTCTTCGCTGTTTTCTTATCTCCTATAGTCCAGAAAAAGCCAAAAAATAGTAGATTAGTTTTACCGCAATCCTATAAACCATTGAGCATTTACTAGTACTACTTAGTTAGGGCTTGTTGAGTTTTTGGTTGCATCGGTTGTGTCGAGTTGCTGGTCTTAGTTTATTCCTTTAGAGTTTTGAGTTCTACCACGTTTTGGTCACCACGAAATCCACCATCACCAAAAACATCTCTGGTTCGTTTTTGCCACCACGGATACATATCATATCCGATTTGGAAGTTTAAATACAATCAGGAAAGCTTATCTTATCTTCTTTCCAACGGATCTGACCTTATCTCAAAATTCGTTCTGAGCGCTCCGCAATCATCGTAGAGATTTCTGGACTTCCTATATTAACAAGATTTGTTAAATCTGATTTAAAGGGGTTGTTAGCAATATCTTTATTGTTTGGGTTGTCATAGTGAAAAAAAAGGGTTTAGGCCCCTGCAAAAAAAACAGAAGAAGAAGAAAAAAAAGAATAGAAAAGAAAAAAAAAAGGAAAAGAAGAAGAAGGGGGCTGAATCTCTAAATCTGTTGTTTCTCTTTGTGCTGTGCTAGTTGTTCTTTTTCAGTGACTACCTTTGTGCCTAGGCTCACGTCTCTAGCCTGGTTTAGCCTAGGACCAGCACAGTACCACCGTTGAACGATTATTCAGCTTGCTTTTGTAACTAACGTGGTACTAGTGTATTCCTTGCTTCAGCCCACCTACAACTCTACATATTTCGACTACAGTTTGACAGGTCGTGTTGCTGCGGCACCGATACACTTATTCCACGGTTGCAGACTTGTTGGTTGCTGACCCCTCCTGTTGTGCAAGGTAAGAATTGGTAAGAGCTTGTGTGGCAGGTTGAGAGTGAGCGCCTTGCAGTAGCTACATCCTAATAGTTGTAGAGTTTTTATTCCTTCACGTTTTTTTTTCTTGTTGCCTCTGTTCGTCTAACCATGGCAGGATTGGAGGTTGATGATGCTTCTCGTAATATGCCACACTCTCCTCGCACCAAGGGTATCATACAACACTTTGTAAGGCTAGTGAAGACGCACACAGAAGGTCTTGATAATGACATGCAGGTGACGAATGAAAAGATGGGGTTTTTGTTTAGATCAAGTTTAGCTCTCGCTACTTGCTTGCAAGCGCGCGTGCTAGTTCAGCCGCCCGTCTTCTTGTCTTCGGAACCCCACCATATTGTAGTTTGATCTTTAAACCTACATTTAGATCTGGTAATTCAGTACTTGTTCTACTTGTTCTTGCTAGTTCTTCGATTGCTTGCAGGACGAGTGCCCTAGTGGCCAGGGTGTCACGCTCCACAAGATCGTGACAGCCATAGGAGGTGGTGTATCGGTTGCTAAGGCGCAGCGTCTTTGGAAGGCTGTAGTCGGGCCGTGAACGTCGTCTCCTCCCCCAATCGAGTTATTCCACACCCTCTCATCGAAAGATCGGGCAATCACCCAACGGGTGCACATCACCTTTTACCCTTACTTTTGTTATTTTTGCACAAGGAGTATCTGAATTAATTTCAACCTCAAATTTTTAGAATAAACCCAGAGGTAAGGCCTTAACCACTGTAATTTTTATAACATTTTTGGAAAATGATAACTGACCATGATAGTTCAAAAATGCTTAATGGGAAGCACAATAGAAAGAAACAGGGAATTTTGAGGAGAAATAGAAAATGTACAACCAAACCTTCCAAGAGGCTCATGGAGCATAAAAATATAATTAAAAAGTGTGACTTCCTTCAAAATCTCAAAGATGAAAGTCTAAAACCCTTAAGTATACCCAAAAGAAAACCCTAGAGTCTCACTCAACTTAGTACTATTTTACCATGCATAACCTTTACAATTTATCATGACATTAATAAGCATATATATTATTCATTGCATTCAATAGACTGTAATCTCGCTGACGGGGAATACATCCGCGTGCTGGAGCAAGGAGTTGCTCAGGAGGTAGCCCAAGATCCAGCACCAGAGCCTGCCATCGAGGACCAGCTTTGGAAGGCAAGCCCCGGTTTTATGCATAACCATTATATATGTTATTTTACTGCACTTAATGTTTGTAGGCTTGTACTGTGCACTTAAGTGTAGGAGTTGACTGAAACCCTAGTTGCATGAACTCAAGATTTCCCTTTGAGATGGATACTAGTATGCTAGGTCGAGTAGCTGCTTTACTAATTAGGGACCTCGGTAGAAGTCGAGTGATTTTTCTAGCACTCGCGCGAGGTCAGGACTTGGTTGTATCCATTTTTATATCGAATTCATGATGGTCTGTGGACAACGATCCATGGGGATGCGTTGTCTATGAGACGGAAATTGGAATAAGGATTAAGGTGTGGTACCGTGTGTCAAGCGTTTGAACATGCTAAACACACGCCGAGAAATATGGTAAATCGGTAAGCCTAGTACCTGAGTGAACCTGCCCGCAGACTTTACTCCTCACGCGACCTGAGACATGGTCTCCCATTCCGGTTATGGTGGGTACAAGTGCAGTCACTGCACGACGGCAGTCGGGGTCAGTGAGGCATTGTACGCCAAGGCGGTGAGCCCTTATCTGTTGACGGGGAATCGATGGGGACGGTTGATATGTGTGGGGACGGAGTGCCTCGCCACATCGTGTGTTTAGGTTTACCTTGCAAGGTTTAAAAACTCGATTCGAATCGTCTGCTTCTCACAACTAATGAGACTGCTTGATCCATGCTGCTACATTGAGTAACAAGTGGAAATGTGTTGACTTAGCAAAAGATGTTGAATGCTAAATGTTTGATACCATGTATGGTTAGATAGGTACACATTTAGTCTTAAGAGAGTCACACTAAAACTTGAAAAAGCTAAAACTTGATTTTTAGACTCAGCTAGTGCTTTTGGCAAAGCAAACCCCTCAGCCAAACAACTGCATGTCTAGAGGTAGAGGAGTAGACTCCTCACACCGGGTAAGTCTAGCTGAGTATTAGTATACTCAGCCTTCCTTGTGGCATAATTTTACAGGTTCTCTGGAGGACATGGTTGCTGGAGTGACTTGGCCGTCCATCTTGCCACCGGGCTGGACAGTCGAGTGGGACCCTACCTCGGCAGAGGAGGAGCATGAGGAGTGATGGGACAGGCTTCCCCATCACTCTGTTTATTTATCGTTAGTTTTATTCTGCTGCATTCCAAAAAATGAGCACTACTTTTGCTAAACTCCGATGATGTTGTAATAAATTTAATACTCCTTAATGTATGGTTTTATGTTTTATTGTATTTGCTCTGTGCCTCACCATCAAGTGAGTACGTGGTACTTGATCCTGTTAGTGGCCTCGTCGGACTAGATCCGAGGGACTGACGTTTTATTCCCATTTAAGTGTGGTCTAGCCATTAAGGTGGGACTTAGGCACTTAAGTTGGAATAATTCGGGCGGTTCCGCCACAAGCTTTGAGAGCGATTGATTCATTCTTCACTTTCTTTGCCAAACTTATAGCATCGGCTTGAGATTTCTTGAATATATCTTGAGTAAGAATTCCCCCAATACTTCGGTTGGAGAAGTTGTAGATAGATCACTTCTTACTAACATGGTCACAATGGTCTCATACTTCTCCAGAAGAGATCTAAGGAACTTATGAGTGAAATCCACATCCGGTACATTAAAACCAAGTCCCTTGAGTTCATTCACTATCTCATTTAACAGGTTGAACATATCAGATACACTTTCATCTTCTTTCATAATGAATTGCTCAAATTTTCCTTTGCACACATATAGCTTCGCACTCTTCACAATTGTAGTTCCTTCATGAATTTCCATTATCTTAATCCAAATCTCATGAGCATCATAGAATACATTCATGGCTTGATCATTTGTAAGAATGTTTTCATTGTCACTAACCGATGGTTCATCTTCTTTCAACACAACAGACCCATCCTTGACAATTGACCAAATTTTTCGACCCATTGCACTAAGATGCATTGACATTCTTATTTTCCAATAGTAGTAGTTATTCCCATCAAAATGTGGTGGCTTCCCAATGTGCACATTGTTGTTACTAGCCATTTTTTCCCACTCCAGGATGATTAGATCCACAAACAATGGAGTTCTCGGCTCTGATACCACTTGTAGGATCTAGGACGCCAGCTAGAGGGGGGGTGAATTGACGGTTTTGACTAAAATCAAAAACACTAGAGAGATTTAATCAATATGACAAGAGGTATAAATTATCTAGTGATAACAAGTAAACAATCTATGAGAATCAACTAAGGTGATTGTATACTTGAAGAACAATATGCAAAATACTAATCACTTGCACGGCAATAAGTAATGCAAGAAAGTAAAGACACCGGATTTTATCCTGTGGTATCAGTGATTTTGCCGATCACCCCTAATCCACGTTGAGGTGTTCTTCAAGCTCTCACTTGCTCCTCAATCAAGACATAGCTTGATCTTTGAGCCAAATGGACAAGAAATCACTCAATACCTCGTTTCCACTAATGTCACCTTTGCCACTCCGGCGAGGTAGGCGCGAACCCCTCACAATCAACATCGCGGCTCCTCCACAATCTTCTTGGAGAGCTCGACGGAGACAACACCCGAGCCATCTAGGAGGCAGCAACCTCCGAGAGTAACAAGCCAATGACACTTACTCGGTGTACCACCTAGTGCCACAAGAATCACCAATGGATGCAAATGTACTAGGAACTTTCAATCTCTCACTAGAATGCAATCTCAAGCAAGGAGTGTGAGAGAATGAGTTGGAGGATCACAAATGAGCTCAATGTGTGCAAGGAATGGCCAAGAGGGCCCTCACACACGAGCTCCCCTTCTATTTATAGTACACCACTCAAATCCAACCGTTATGTGCAAACATCACACATTCTGCGCACACGCGGACGGTCCGCCGTACACATAAGGGCTATTTTTTCCGTTTGAAATCTGTCAGAGTTGTCAGAAAAGTGAGGTCCAAATAGTCCGCCCACCTTGGCCGGACCGTTGGCGACCTGGCAACTTGGAGCACCAAAGCTCAGACCAAGAGGAGTTAACACATGCGGACGTCCGTGACCTGGGAGTAAGTACTGTCCGGGCTTATCCTCCGGACAGTCTGTAGTACAAATCCCAAAAACCACATAGTCCTTGCCCAAACCAATTTGGCATCGGCGGACAGTCCGCCCTACAAGGATGGACGGTCCGCACAATAATAAGGGACTATGCCGAGAGCAGCCTTCTCTGGTTAGGACTGCGGACGGTTTGGCCCCAAGGCCCGGATGGTTCACATTACAAATGAACAGGACCAGTCCGAAGTAAACACACTTTGAACCCCACTGGAGGATCGCGGACGGTTCGCCCACATTGCCCGAACGGTCCGCCTATCCCAAGACTCAGCAATTTTCAAACACGCTTTTAAAAAGATTTTTAACTCTTGAAATTTGAAGCGATGTTAGTCCTCATGCAAATGCAACCACTAGATGCTCTATGAGGCACTAAGTTTTGCACAGATCAAAGTCATTGACCCCTCTTAATAGTATGGCTATCTAGCCTACTAATCCGGTCATGTATCTTCTCTAAACTCCTGGAGACCGGCAAAAATAAAACCTATGTTATACCTTTGCCTTCACTTGATCCACAACCAATGCTTATAAATCTCCAAGATTTTCTATTCTATGTGGTCCAACCCTGCATTCTTATTTCTCCAAGAACCGTTAGTCCATAAACAGTTGTCGTTAATTACTAAAACATCACTAAGGGGCCTAGATGATTCATAGTGACCCTGTCCTTTTGATCCAGGACTCGAATAGGATGTTCTGAATATGTTAAGTCTGGTTCCAAGGTAACATCCACCACATCAACGGTTCGATCTGGAACCCAAAGACACTTCTTCAATTGGGATACATGGAACACATTGTGCACCGCAGACAACGTTTCGGGTAGTTGGAGTCGGTGTGCCACTGGTCAACATTGTTCAAGAATAAGAAACAGACCAATGTATCGGGGTGCAAGCTTTCCTTTTACACCGAAACGATTCACACCCTTCATTGGTGATACTTTTAGGTACACATAATCTTGGACTTGAAAGTACAAGGGTCTGCATCATTTGTCTGCATAACTCTTTTGTCGAGCTTGTGCCTCTTTCAAGTTATGTATGATTCGTTGAACCTTTTCTTCCATCTCTTTAACCATATCAGGCCTGAAAAACCACCTTTCTCCTGGTTCAGACCAATTCAAGGGGGTACAGCACCGTCGTCCATATAATGCTTCAAATGGTGCCATCTTAATACTTTCTTGATAACTATTGTTATATGAAAACTCTGCCAATGGTAAACAGTCATCCCATTTCTGCGGAAATTCTAGAACACATGCCCGTAACATGTCTTCAAGTATTTGATTTACTCTTTCAGTTTGCCCACTTGTTTGAGGATGATATGCCGAACTGTGGAGCAACTTTGTACCTAGGGACTTATATAGTTCTTCCCAGAACTTGGATACAAATTGCGGTCCGTGATCCGACACAATTATTTTTGGGACCCCGTGCAGACTGAGGATACGAGCAATGTAAAGTTCTGCATATGTGGCCACTGTATACTTGACTTTGACGGGAAGAAAGTGGACGATCTTTGTAAGTCGATCAATTATAACCCAGATAGAGTCAAAACCTCTAGCGGTCCTGGGTAACCCCACGATGAAGTCCATGCTAATGTCTTCCCATTTCCAAGTCGGGATGGGCAAGGATTGCAGTGGACCAGCAGTCTTCATATGTATTGCTTTGACACATCTACAGGTGTCACATCTCGCCACATAGCGTGCAATTTCAATCTTCATTTTTGTCCACTAATAATGTTGCTTTAAATCTTGATACATCTTAGTGCTTTCGGGATGGATGGAATATTGACTAAGATGAGCTTCATCCAAAATTTGCTAGCGGACTTCATCATTTTAGGTACAACTATACGATCATTAAACCATATTATGCCTTGATCATCCTTTCTGAAGCAATTAGCTTTGTCGGCTTCTATTTTCTCAAGAATATGTTTCATACCCTTATCATTTCTTTGGGCATCAATAATCTTTTGCAGAAGAACTGACTCAAGCCTTAATTGGATCAAAGTTCCATGTTATGCATGCATCATGTTTAAAAAATCTACTAATAAATCTTCCCCTCATATGGAGATATGCCATGAACAAGGAAAACCGCGCGCAAGTCCACTGGACCTATTGGTGTGCCTCATCATCAGTTGGCTCCAAGACATGAAGGCAGCAGTAGCGGCAGCAACGATCCAATCGGAGACTTGGAAGCCCAAGTGGAACAGCTTCGGAAGGAGCTACGTCACCGAAACAGGGTGTGGGCACAAGACGGTCAGCGTATTGCTGAGTTAGCAGCTGACGTCAGACGCCTGCAAGACGAGCTTGCTGAACGGGATTTGGCAGTCAATTGGGTCGTCAACTCACGTTCGGTTGCTTGGGACCGCGAAGCCAAAGCTCATGCTCATGTGGCAGAGCTTAGTGTGGCCCTCGATAACTTGCAGGTGTACTGCAATACTTTACATGAAGAAGTACATGTACTGTATGCGCGACTGCACCCGGACGTGCCTGCCGACCATATTGCAATGGGAGCCGGACCATCAGGGACAGCAGGTGAAGAACCTGATGGGGAGTTGGACCTTTTTAGGCCTCCTCTTTCCATGAACCTAGCTGCCGATCGGTCTCCCGCAGCAGGAAATGAAGAAACCAAGGACGATGAAGACTAGACTAAGAATAGTTTAGAAACTATACCTATGTAAAATAAGTAGTGAAGTCATGTTGTACACTTGAGTCTGTATCATTACATTTTGGTAATGTAAAATGATGGTGTGTATCGGCATGTTATATTTTTTCCAAATGTTTCTTTGCCTCAGATGCCATCAAGGACTCGTGCGCATGACGGTGCAGGGACTTCTCGTGGTCGGGAAGATACTCCTAATCCGCCACCTGTACCACCAACACTAGCCGAGGCTATTGCTGCCTTGGTCAATGCTACTGCAGATAATACCTGCTTCTTATGTGAGATGGCGGGTAATCAATTCCAGCAGCATGGCAAAAGAGTTCCTCCACAGGGACCGCGTGAAACCTCGTACATGGAATTCTCTGAAATGCGTCCTCCGCTCTTTGTTAAAGCAGAAGACCCTTTTGAAGCTGATGAGTGGATAAGGGTAATGGAGCAGAAGTTCGGATTAATCCGTTGAACAGAAACACAGAAGCCGTTGTTCGCCGCCCAACAACTAAGAGGCCTTGCCAGTACCTGGTGGGGAAATTTTATAGCAGTTCAACCAGCCGGACATGAGGTTAGTTTTACCCTAAGGAGCTAGGGTTTTGGGTTTAGGAATCAAACAATGTCCAAAGCAAGTCAAACTTCACTCATGGGATCTAAATATCATATTAGGCTTATCCAAAAAGTTTGGTGATTTTTGGAGTTATTAAATAATTTCTAAAATTCTAAAAGTCTAGGTTTTGGCCTTCTTAAATACTAAGTAATTCCTGGTTTGGACTAAAATTCTTGGAATTATTTTTATTAAATACTATAAGAATTTAGGAGTCCAACAAAATTGGTCTCATATTTTTATCATTTTTCTATAATTTTCTATGGATTTCCTAATTCTGGCAGAAAAAGAAAAAAGAGAAAGCATAAACAGTAATGGGCTCAATTTAGCCCGAGCCGGCCCATGACAGGCGAAAGCACGCCCGCATGCGCCCGCGGTGTTTGCTTTGCGTAGAGGACCCTGCTCTTTTAAATAACTCGTAAAGGCTCCCGCGCACTATTCCTATGTGTCACTAACATTCGCAGATAGCCTCTTCCCTTCTCTATTTCTTCACAAGTCGAGACCCCCGACCATGGACAGTGGAGCAGTAGCTCCTGCGAGCCTGTACTGGCCGGATAACGCAACGACCGGTGCTCCGGTGCGGCTGACACCTAATTCCGCCCCTAACGACCATAACCCCTCCATCAATTGCAGAGTTCTAACTCTAAATCGCTCTGTCCACGGTGATGGCGCAAACTAAGGATAACCTGAGGCGTTCCCGACGATCTAATGCGGTCTAATTCAATTGGCTGGGCCGTAAGCATCCCTAGCGCACAAGGGTGCTGAAACAAGGGCAAGGAAGGTATGAACAAACCTGTAGATGTCTGGCCGTGGCGAGCTCACGCACGACGGAGTTCTTACTGATTTGGGGGAACTTCAAAATTGGAGCGCTCTGGTAGACAATCTGAGGCACAGGCGGGTGCGTTGAATGCAAAAATACCTAACAGAGCTCACTGGGGGGTAATTTATAAGCTCCATCGGTGGTGGCGGCTAATTCCGAGAGGACGCGCGACGGCCGGGAATGAGAGTGAGTCATCGTAGCGGTCTGCCGTGGCGGTCAATGGGCAATGAGCTATGGCGGTTACTGGGTAGTCACTACGGCTTGCGACGACTTGGTAAATGGCCTGAGGCATGGCGCAACCGCAGTGAATGGTGCATATTCCTGTGACGGCCGCTCGGCCACGTCACCGACGCAACTTGGCACGACAACAGGGCGAAACAGTGCCCCGAGTTCATCCTCAACGCGATATTTCTTACCCTGAGCAGTTATCTGCACTTTACTAAGCATGAATCGCAACGGCAATGACGATCATGGCGCGAAGCTCACCGGCAGCACGTTCACTGCATCTGAAGATTTTTTGTTCACTGTACCATCAGGGTCTTATTCAGTCTGCCTGACAAAGCAATTTGCAGGGCATTAATCTCTGATTTCTACGTGGCAACTTGTTAATCCCTCTATAACAAAGTTCTTATCCTATAATCCAGCTATAATTGACTATAGAAACTCTGGCCATTTGCTTACAGGATTAAGCACAAATCCACTCCAAAGTTCTTCAGTGTTCACTGTCAGACACAATTTCAGGGTTACACTCGACTGACAGACCAACTTCAGGTCTATTTTTCTCCCACTTTCATGTAGCACTAGGGCTTACTTACTTAATAAAATTTGTTCTCTTTATATAGCTCTACAAGTTTGCTATATTGACCAAAAGCAAAATCCTCTAGAATTCTGAGATATGGGGTTCCAATGTTGACCCCATTGAACTGAATTCATACTTAGGCATATAAAGTGCATGGGGTGCTTTTTTGCAAAGAAGTCCAAATCCCACTATTTGACTTGCAACTTCTCAAGTGTGAGAAACACATGATTTGTGGTGTTCTATTACTTTGATATTTGCAATTTGGTCCAAAAGTGCACAAAATTTACACTTAACCCCCTAGGGTTTCAATTTGGGTTTCTAGGGTTTGTTTTTAGGGTTTTGGGCACACTAGGGTTTTGGTGCCACCAAAGTTCATCAAATGTGATACCTTATGATCATTTCTCATGTCTTTTGAGGTTTTAACTTATTTGGGCCTCACTCACATCCATAAGCCATGATTTAGGGTTAAGTACTCTACCCTAGGGTTAATCACATATCAAGCCACATCATTACAACTTATTTGAAATTTTTACCTAGTGAATGCACTCTAGGTGTAACAAACACATGATATGCCAATGCTCATGATGTTATGCTCAAGTTTTAGTACTAGTAACACTAGGGATGTTACACGAAGCGCGCGATGCAGCACACTAATAAGATCTGAATTTAAACTAATTCGCCGCGTGACGAAGCACGCGACGCAATACGTTAATTAAACTAAATTCAAAACTAATTAAACTGAAATTAAACTAGTTTGTCGCGTGACGAAGCACATTAATTAAACAAAATTTAAACTTAGTTAAAACCAAAAATTAACCACCGCACGCGTGGGGCTGCGCGCGAGGCCGAGCGGGGGGGGGGGGGGCACCGCCGGGGCCGAGCAGGAGCCGCACAAAGAGGAGGTGAGTAGGGCCCGCGAAGGGGGGTGGGGGGGCGAGCAGGGGGCGTCACCGTCGGGCCCGAGAAGGGGGGCCACACGGGGGGGGGGGGGGGGGGGGGGCGAACAGGGCGCCGCCGCCGGGGGCCGAGTAGGGGGCCGCCACCAGGGCTGAGCAGGGGGCCGCGCGAGGGGCGAGCAGGGCGCCGCCAGGGCCGAGTAGGGGGCCGCGTAGGGGCGCGCCGTGCAGGGAAGAAGAAAGGGAAGGGGGAGGGAGAGAGAGAGGAAGGGAGAGAGGGAGGGCTCACCTTGGGGATCCAAATCCGGCGATAACTGTCACCAAATCACCTAGGGCACAAGGGGGAAGAAAGAGAGGTGGAAGAGAGGGAGTTGCCGCGCGGAAAAAAATTGAATGAGGGAAAGAGAGAGAAGGGGGGCACATGGGGGAGGAAGGGGCGCTAGGGGCGCGCGTCCAGGGCCGGGCCGGGCTAGGTCGGGCTGGGCCGAGCTGGGCTGGGTCGCATCGTGGGTCGAAATCCCACGTCACGCACAACCACTGATCAGAATCCAATCGCGAATCGAAATCTGAAACGAGACGAGGCGAACATGCGATTAAACATGACATCAGGCAAAAGAAATATGCTTCGGTATGATGCAACACCCATGACAACTTAGGTTTTTGTTTACAAGCAATACTGACACCAGTTGCTATACTGCTTTGAAACTAGGAAGAAGGAGCGAAACGGGAAGAGAAAAGAGAGTAACGCCTGAATTTGGTGAGCATTAAAGAAGAAGAAAAATTCTACCCCCAAATTCATGGTGTTACATCAACTTCTGCTTCAACATCTCAAATGATTCTTGGCACGCTGGGGTCCACTTGAACTCAACCTTCTTTTCTAGCAAAGCTGTCATTAGTCTGGCAATCTTGGAGAAACCTTCAACGAAACGCCGATAGTAACCGGCCATTCCAATGAAACTCTTGATTCATCTGACATCTTTTGGTGCTTTCCAGTCTAGAATCGCTGCTACCTTCTTTGGATCTACAACTAGTCCATCTCAGTTTATAATATAACCCAAGAACAGAACTTCGCTAATCCAGAACTCGCACTTACTAAGCTTGGCGTACAACTGGCAATCTCGTAGCCTCTGAAGTACTTTCCTCAAATCTTCCTCATGCTCTTGCTCATTCTGGGAATATATAAGAATGTCATCAATGAACACCACTACGAACTTGTCGAGGTAATCCATGAACACGCTGTTCATCAGATACATGAAGTAAGCTGGCGCATTCGTCAAACCGAATGACATAACCATGAACTCATATAGTCCATACTTGGTGATGAATGTTGTCTTCGGTATATCCGAAGGTCGGATTCTGACCTGATGGTAACCTGACCTCAGATCTATCTTTGAGAACACACTAGCTCCTCTCAACTGATCAAATAGGTCCTCGATTCAAGACAAGGGGTACTTATTCTTGATAGTGACTTCATCCAAAGCTCTATAATCGATGCACATCCTCTTCATGCCATCCTTCTTCTCCACAAATAGCACTGGGGCTGCCCAAGGTGAGGTACTTGGTCTGATGTAGCCTTTCTCTAACAACTCATCAATCTGCTTCTTCAGTTCCGCTAACTCTAGACGGGACACTCGATAAGCTCTCTTGAAAATAGGGGCGGTGCCTAGGATAAGCTCTATGGCAAATTCAACCTTCCCTTCAGGCGGCATACCTGGTAACTCTTTAGGGAACACGTCGGTGAATTTTGACACAATTCTAATTTCCTCAATCGAATTGGCATCCTTGTCATCTACTGATAAATGGTGACAGGCTCCTTCTTCTAGTTCAGGCAAGTACAACTTAGTTACTACTTCCTTTCCGGATAGGGACACCAACTTGACTATTCTCTTGTCACAACTGATAGTGGCTTGATTTCTGTGCATCCAATTCATCCTTAGGATGACATCTAACCCTTGAGTTCTCATTACTACTAGGTTAGCGGGGAAGTCTATCCCCCTTATCGGACAGATCCTATCGGATTGAACTTTTCCCCAACTGAATTAACTCTTAAAGGTGGGATCATTGGTTCTATGAGGATGTTATGTGATTCTACCCAAGATGTAGAAACAAAAGAATATGTGGCACCAGTATCAAATAATACTTTTGCTGGGTAGAATTCGACTGAAAACATACCTACTGCCACATCCTGAGCATCCTGGATTGCTTCGGCCTCTAGGTGATTCACCTTTCCATGGTTGTAGGCCTGACCACGACCTCCTGGTGCTTGCTGTAGCGCTCCTTGTCTTGTTGGGGTATTGACTGCTGGCGACTGCTGAGCTGCTTTCTTTGGACAGTTCTTTGCCCAGTGTTGGGGGTCTGCTTCATCGCTGAAGGTCTTTTAAGAAGAAACCTTCGGAAGATCAGCACATAAGCAAATACAGTGTGAAGGTACATGCCGAAGCTACCATCCAGGGAGCTTCGGCATAACGACATGCCTTGAGACGAAGGGCTGCACCGACTTAAAGAGAAAAAGACCAATCGGTCCATAATAATTTGTGTCATGATTGTAACTAGTTGTCGAGGACATAAATGTAATTGTGACCGGGCTGCGTCCCGTGCCTATAAATAGATGAACAGTACCCCCATACTGTTCATGCTGGCTTGTATTCGCTCGTGCGTCACACTTGAACTTTTGCCTTCTGTAAAGTCGAAGGTATGTTCTTCATGACCTTCGTCTGAAGATCGTTGTATCCTAATGGAAATAATACTTCGTAGGACGAAGGGCATTAACCATTAACCTCTTTTTGTGTTGCCTTGTTCTTAACTCATAGCATTTGAGAATAAGTCCCCAACATTGGCGCCCACCTCCGGTGAACCCACTTCCACTCTTGAGCTGATAGCTTCGTTCAACAACCAAGTCGTAGCACCTTCGGCTACGAAGCTGGTGCTCCCGATAACAGGTGGCTCAAGTTTAGAGCCGGCTAACAAGAAGTAGAAGAAGGAAGCGCAGAGAAGGGTGCAGCATGTTGGGGTGTAGGGACCCTTCATCAAGTCAAAATGGTCCCACATCCCAATCACCTTCTCCCAGGAGGACCTTCAGCTCAAAGATTACCCTCACAATGAAGCTATGGTCATATCTTGTGTCATCAAGGGATTTCTGGTCCATAATGTTCTGGTCGATACAGGCAGTGCAGCGGTTATCATATTTGCTAAGGCCTTCAGACAGATGCAAGAGCCAGACGACAAGATTCATGATGCTACACACCCTCTTTGTGGCTTCAAAGGAAGGCAGATTGTAGCACTCGACAAACTCACAATGCCAGTGACCTTGTTGACATGGAGTGAACAGGTTGTCTTTGACATTGTTGACATGGAGTACCCCTATAATGCAATCATTGGTCGAGGGACACTTAATGCCTTCGAAGCAATACTTCATCCATCATATTTATGCATGAAGATACCTTCGAAACAAGGGCCCATTGTTGTCCATGGGAGTCAAGAAGCTGCCAGAAGGGCCGAAGGAAACTGGATAGATTCAAAGGTAATTCATAATATAGATGGAGCCGATGCCTGTCAGCAGTATAATACAAAAGAGAGAAGGCTGCTTCGGCGAATCAGCCAAAGCCTATGCTCTTATGTGAAGACATAGCAGAACAAAGGGTACTGCTGGGGTCTCAGCTATCTGAAGAGCAAGAGAAGATTTTGCTAAGATTTTTATTCAACAAAAAAGATGTCTTTGCTTGGTCAGCCAATGATCTCTGTGGTGTCAACAGAGATGTCATTCAAGATTCACTCAATGTGGATCCATCTTTCAGGCCAAGAAAACAAAGGCTTCGAAAGATGTATGAAGACAAATCTGAAGGTGCTCGGAACGAAGTGAAGAGACTTCTTAGTGCTGGTGTCATCAGAGAGGTAAAATACCAGGAATGGCTAGCCAACACTATTATGGTGAAGAAGGCCAACGGTAAATGGAGAATGTGTATTGATTTCACAGATCTCAACAAGGCATGCCTAAAGGATGAGTTCCCATTGCCAAGAATAGAATCTCTAGTAGATGCGACAGCTTCTTCAGAGCTCATGAGTCTACTGGTTTGTTACTCAAGGTATCATCAAATCTGGATGAAGAAGAAAGATGAGCCAAAGACTAGCTTCATAACTCCCAGTGGCACCTATTGCTACCTTCAGATGCCTAAGGGGCTCAAGATTGCTGGAGGAAGCTTCAACAGAATGACAATCAAGGTCCTTCATTCTCAAATAGGCAGGAATGTACTGACCTATGTTGATGATATCATAGTGAAAAGCGCGAAGCAAGAAAATCACATTGCTGATTTGCAAGAGACATTTGCCAATTTCAGGCAAGCTGGCCTGAAGTTAAATCCAGAAAAGTGTGTTTTTAGGGTGAAGAAGGGCAAGTTCCTTGGCTGTTTGGTATCAACGAAGGGAATTGAAGCCAACCCGAGAAAGATTTAAGCTATCCTTCGGATGGAGCCGCCAAGTATAAAGAAGGGGGCCCAACGGCTGGCAGGAAGACTAGCATCACTGAACAGATTCATATCCAGATCAGCAGAAAGAAATTTGTCATTCTTTGAAATACTGAAGTCAACTGTTGGGGGCCTTCGGCTTCCGAAGGTCCTCAAAAACATGATTTAACAATGTTTCTGGAGTATAATACATGAACAGGTACCTTCGGACTTGGATCGAAACCACAGTGTGAAGAAGTACAAGGAATACGAAGGATGGTGCAGAGCCGTAGCTATGCGCATGGGAGCTTCGACATGATAGCAGAAAAGGAAACCGACTTAAAGATGAAAAGGCTATATAGACCTTGATGGATTACTATAGAGTTATTAGCAAATGTAAAGGGCATGGGTGTAATTTTACATGGGCTGCATCCCGTGCCTATAAATAGATGAACAGTGCTCCCGTACTGTTCACGCTGACTGGACATTTGCTTTTGCATCACGCTTGTACTTTTACCTTCTTTCAAGCCAAAGGTACACTTGTAATTTGATATCATTTCTATTTTTCCATAGTAATAAAATAGAAATGAGCTGATAATAATACATGTCTGCTTATATTATCTTTTATGTTTTATATAATTCTTTCTTCATTATTATATGTTGTGTTGATGAAGGTATGTCCTTCATAACCTTCATCCGAAAATCATTATATCCCAAGGGAAATAATGCTTCGAAGGACGAAGGACTTTAACGTTTAACATTCTTTGTGTTGCCTTGTTCTTAACTCATAGCATTTGAGAACAAGACCCCAACATTGGCTTCGGTTTTGCTCATCTTGAGCAAGATGACATACTTCTTCAGTGGCTTCGTCAATCTGCCTTTGTAGGTCAGCTAGCCGAGCCATTTTTTCCTTCTTCTTTTGCACTTGCTGATGAAGCATCTCCATATTCCTGATCTCTTGGTCCAACTCATCCTCCTGGGGTGTTGGACTGATGGCCTTCCTCTTCTGGCTTTTGGCCTCTCGAAGAGAAAGGGTCTCCTAGTTTGGGTCCAGTGGCTGCAGAGCAGCAGCCCCTGTCGCTGAAGCTTTCTTCGGTGGCATGACGAAGGTTAAATGCTTGCCGAATGTGGTCGAAAAGGATTCACCGGAGGTGGGCGCCAATGTTGGGGACTTGTTCTCAAATGCTATGAGTTAAGAATAAGGCAACACAAAGAATGTTAAACGTTAAAGTCCTTCGTCCTTCGAAGCATTATTTCCCTTGGGATATAATGATTTTCGGACGAAGGTTATGAAGGGCATACCTTCATCAACACAACATATAATAATGAAGAAAGAATTATATAAAACATAAAAGATAATATAAGCAGTCATGTATTATTATCAGCTCATTTCTATTTTATTACTATGGAAAAATAGAAATGATATCAAATTACAAGTGTACCTTCGGCTTGAAAGAAGGTAAAAGTACAAGCGTGACGCAAAAGCAAATGTCTAGTCAGCGTGAACAGTACAGGAGCACTGTTCATCTATTTATAGGCATGGGACGCAGCCCATGTAAAATTACACCCATGCCCTTTACATTTGCTAATAACTCTATAGTAATCCATCGAGGTCTAAATAGCCTTTTCATCTTTAAGTCGGTTTCCTTTTCTGCTATCATGCCGAAGCTCCCCTGCGCATAGCTTCGGCTCTGCACCATCCTTCGTATTCCTTGTACTTCTTCACACTGTGGTTTTGATCCAAGTTTGAAGGTACCTGTTCATGTATTATACTCCAGAAACATTGTTAAATCATGTTTTTGAGGACCTTCGGAAGCCGAAGGCCCCCAACATCAGCCGAAGTTTTTCAATGGGGCCCAGCTCAGCAAAAAGCTTTCGAAGAGTTGAAGCAATACTTGATTGATCTAACAACACTAACTCCACCTTCGCTAGGGGCTCCATTACTGTTATATGTGGCATCTTCGCACTTTGCAGTTAGTGGGGCTCTTGTACAGGAGAAGCTAGATGGCCAAATCAAAAAGCAGGCTTCAGTGTACTTCGTCTTCGAAGTTTTAAGTTTATCAAAGAAAAATTATACAGAATTGGAGAAGGTGTTGTATGTTGTGTTAATGGCCTCCAGGAAGCTTCGACATTATTTTCAAGCATATCACATAATTGTTCCTTAGTCATAGCCTCTGAAGGACATAATGAGGAACAGAGAAGCTACTGGAAGGATTGGAAAATGGGTTGCAGAGCTTAACGAATTCAGTATTGACTATGTGCATAGATTCTCAATTCAGTCCCAGGCGTTAGCAGACTTCATCGCTAATTGGATGCCAGGGGTTCAGGAAGAAGAAACAAATAAAGACGTCGAAGCTTGGACATTGTTCTGCGATGGTTACTGGGGAACCTTCGGTGCAGGAGCGGCTGCTGTCCTAGTTGCCCCTTGTAAAGTTAGAACATGTTATGCAGCAAAGCTTGACTTTAGTTGTACAAATAATATTGCTGAATACAAAGCACTTCTGTTGGGGCTTCAGAAGTTAAAGGCAATGAGAATAAGAAGGGCCATCCTTAAAACTGACTCTCAAGTCATTTCTGGTCAAATAGACAAAAGTAGCAAGGCTAGAGACCCGAAGCTTGAAAAATATTTGGACACAGTTCGAAGGCTCGAAGCTTCTTTTGAAGGATGTCAAGAATATTCCAAGAGGGGAAAATGAGCATGCTGATTTGTTAGCCAAGTCAGCGGCACAGGGGCTCCCGCTACCTTCGAAAGTATTTTTTGAAACAATAAAAGCACCTTCGGTTGAACTTATGGAGAGAGCAGTCCTTGCAATTTCCCCAGTACATAGTGAAGATTGGAGGACTGAAATTATATCTTTCCTCCAAGGTAATTGTCTTTCGGATGACGAAGCTTATAATAAGAGAATGGAAGCAAGGACAAGACCGTATGTGATAATAGAAGGGGAATTATATAAACATGGAGTCTGTTCTCCACTCCTCAAGTGTTTATCCAGAGCTAAAGGTATTGAATTATTGAAGGAGATACATGCAGGTCTATGTGGATCTCATATTGGGTCTAGGCCCTTGCTGGGAAAAGTGTTTAGACAAGGATTTTACTGGCCGAAGGCAGCTTTGGATGCAGCAGAGCTAGTTCAAAAATGTGAAAATTGTCAAAAATATGCAAGAGACCAGAAGCAACCTTCATCTCTCACCCAGCTAATACAGCCTACCTGGCCATTTTAAAGATGGGGCCTGGATTTGTTAGGCCCACTTCCACCAGCGCAAGGTAATCTGAAATATGTTGTGGTGGCTGTAGAATATTTTTCTAAGTGGATTGAAGCAAAGCCTTTGGCTACAATAACTTCGGTTACAGTCCAGAAATTCTTCTGGCAAAATATTGTTTGTCGCTTCGGTGTACCGAAGGCTATAACTGTGGACAATGGAACACAGTTTGATGCTGAAGCATTCAAGGATTTCTGTGATCAAATTGGCACGAAGATTCATTTTGCATCATTTAGGCATCCGGAGTCAAACGGACTGGTAGAAAGAGCAAATGGTATTATAATGACGGGGATAATGAAGCTAATCTTCAACCAGCCCAGAGGAAAGTGGCCAGATGAGTTGATTAAAGTAGTGTGGAGCCACAATACAACCACATCAAGATCAACAGGTTTTACACCTTTCAAACTACTATTTGGTGACGAAACTATAACTCCAGAAGAAGCTAAAGCAGGGTAAATAAGAACAACAGCTTCGGCAGAATACGAAGCTGAATATCACATAGCAAAAGATACTATAGAGGGGACCAGACTTCAGGCTATGGAGAACATCAATAAATATCAAATTCGGTTGAAAAATATTAAGCCAGGGCATTTGGTGCTTCAGAGAGTGGCTAAGCGAAACAATAAAATGGCATGACAGAAAAATTCGGTTGAAAAATATTAAGCCAGGGCATTTGGTGCTTCGGAGAGTGGCTAATCCAGACATGGTAGGCAAATTGCAGCTGAAGTGGGAAGGACCTTTTCTGGTGGTATCTTCGTCGAGGCCCGGATCTTACAGATTGAAGGATATGGACGGCAACGACATACCCAGATCTTGGAATGCGGACGAGCTTCGGCGATATTATGTGTAATTTGATGTAATCTTTTTTCATTTTTTCTATGGCACCCTTTTCCTTTCCAAAGGGGGAGAAAGGTTTTTAATGGGGCCATAGCTTGTAATTTTTCCTTTCTTACTTATCTCCACGATAGCCAAATCCCCCAAAAGGATGTAAAATGTAAAATCTGAGCATGCACCATCGAGTGCAGAGATAAAAAAGAGGAAAAGCAGGGAGAAGCTCAAAAGTCGTCCCCAAGGGGATGCAGAGTATTACGAAGCTGTAAAAAGTCGTTCCTAAGGGAATGTTGTGCCAAATACCGCTGAAATATAAGGCGAAGAAGTTCAAAAGACATTCCTATGGGGATGCAGAACTTATACCGCCGAAATAGAAGGCGAAGAAGTTCAAAAGACGTTCCTAAGGGGATGCAGAACTTATACCACCGAAATAGAAGGTGAAGAAGCTCAAAATACGTTCCTAAGGGGATGCAGAGCTTAAGACTCAAAAGACGTTCCTAAGGGGATGCAGAGTCTGGGTGTGGCTTCGTGTGCGTGTGTTTGGACATTCATTTGCACATTACATCACATCATTCATTGCATTCATACACATTCATTTAGACATTCGTAGAATCATCATCATCATAACATAAAGTACAAACAGATGCTTCGGCTTTGAGGACAAAGCTTCGATGAGTATAAAGAAGCAAAGATATGCTTCATTGTGTACGAAAAGAAGGGAAGGTGTTTTTTGCCTTTGGCTCAAAAGATACAAGTTTCATCCATATCAAAGCAATTCACACATGGATGAAAAGGTAAAAATATATTACAAGGTATGGACAAATTTACAGAGTAATGTTTGATTCCTAAATTACAATATCTTTTACAAATATAATTCAAATGTCTCTAAAGCTTTGTGCAGCAGCTTCATCAGTCTCCGCCAAGCTTCGGATTATTGACCTTCGACATCGTCATCCTGTACACAACAAAGCAGTATAAGGTAAAAAGTAATCTTAGGAGAAGGTAAGCAACAGGTACAAGTTTAATACCGGCTTAAGATGACTTCGAGCTTCGTCACCAGCTAAGTCCCGCCCACCCTTCGTCCAAATTTGTGTTATAAATCTATTTCCAATGCTTCGGGATAGGCTGGGGATATCAGTCAAGTCCGCTGGTTAAAGGCTGAAGTTCGACCTGTTTACAATCTTTCCGTGCGTGCAACCAACCTTCATAAAAGCTACCGCTGTGCCACGAGAAGCTAGCAGGGAACATAAGTCACCATGCCTAGCTATAACTTCGTCAAGCGCCTCAACTTCGCTCTCAATATGTTCGAAGGTGCTTGGCAGGTCTTCAACCGAAGGTTTAAATTTGTCAGAGCTAGCTTCCACTGAGTTAAAGACCTGTTTCAGCCGTTGCACGCACCGGATGCCGAAGTTCAAGCATCTGTCCAGAAGCTCTTTTAAGGATTTTTGCAGATTCAAACTTTCCTCGATTTTGGCTTCAAGCTTCGCATCAAAATTCTTCTTTTCTTGCTCGAAGTTTTCTGATTTTTGGAGGAGTTCATCGTTTAATCTAGCAACTTCGGCTTGGGCTTCTGCCAATGAACCCTCCATTGACTAAAGAAGGAAATCTTTCTTTTCTAGAGAAGCTTCTTTGATAGGAACGGCGGTGCCCGATCTTCCGTCAGGTGAAGATAACTATCGATTTGGTGGAGATGTCACACAGACGATCCAGCTTCCAATCAACACGACTAGAACCCCGCAATCGCAGCACCACTTCTCCTCTGGTTATCAACCGTGCGCTGCGCGATTGACCTTGTTCTTGACAGATCTAAACTTAAGAAAAACCCAACCCTAATGTGACGGCGGCTGCTGAATAAATAGAGTATTAGGGCGTGCGTGACCCCTGGACTCGCCCCTAATGGGCTCCGACGTGATACACGGCCCAACGACCCAACAGACGGTGTCGCAGCACCAGAACAGAATCGGAATGCTGACTTGTTTCGACGATTCCCGTTGACTCCGAACGAATTTTAGGGTGGAACCAGTTGGGTTGGTTAGATAATCTCCTTATCTTTCCAACCATGTTGAGTCTATCGCAATTGGAGTCCGGATGCATCTTGGGCATCCATTTTAGTGCAGACTGGTCCTGGAACCCGAGATGGAGTCGCAGCCGAGTCGGACTTGATCTCCTTCCTGTTGTGGCGCCCTTGCTGCTCCTCCTCAACACCTAGGCCTTTCCTAAGTCCTTGCTGGTCCTCTCCCAGGTTCCTAATCATCAAAACATCCATGGTCCCAAGCGTAAGCTCTGAAACACAATTAACTAGGGTAGAACGTACCTAGAGATTTAGCTGTCGTGCACGCGATCGTGTTATCGGTCCATTCATTGTATGTATAGAAGTTGATGAAGACATCCACACTACTGATGCATCTATACCAATACAAGTACCAATTTCTGGTCCCATTACTCGCGCTCGTGCTCGTCAACTCAACCATCAGGTGATTACACTCTTGAGTTCATGTCCATCATATTTAGACCATGGAGACCCGTGCACTCTTGTTTTGCTTAGGAATCAGGGAGAAGACCGAAAGGGAAAAGGATTTGAACATGCTGGATTCGGACTGCAGAAGAACACCAACTTGTGACGGTCACCACGGTCAGATGCGGGCTCGGATTGGAATGTTCAAGCACAACATGGAAAGCTTATCAAGTCTACTTTCATATGGATCCGGAATTATAGTCATATCTGTTCTGAGGCCGCCGTAATCATTGTTTTCTTACCGAGACATTTCCTGCCTTTTCTGCCCATGGTGCTGCGTCACCCTATTTTGGCCCAATGGGTCGTGTATCAAGTTAGGTCCATTAGGGACGCATCCTAGGGTTGCAGCACGACCCCAATACCCTTGTGGTCGTCCTCCCATGTTTATAAACCCCCTAGCCGCCACCAAGAACAGCGGGTTTTGTTTAGATCAAGTTTAGCTCTCGCTACTTGCTTGCAAGCGCGCGTGCTAGTTCAGCCGCCCGTCTTCTTGTCTTCGGAACCCCACCATATTGTAGTTTGATCTTTAAACCTACATTTAGATCTGGTAATTCAGTACTTGTTCTACTTGTTCTTGCTAGTTCTTCGATTGCTTGCAGGACGAGTGCCCTAGTGGCCAGGGTGTCACGCTCCACAAGATCGTGACAGCCATAGGAGGTGGTGTATCGGTTGCTAAGGCGCAGCGTCTTTGGAAGGCTGTAGTCGGGCCGTGAACGTCGTCTCCTCCCCCAATCGAGTTATTCCACACCCTCTCATCGAAAGATCGGGCAATCACCCAACGGGTGCACATCAGTTGGTAATCAGAGCAAGGTTTATCGGTGAGAGATTTACTTTTCTTCGCTGTTTTCTTATCTCCTATAGTCCAGAAAAAGCCAAAAAATAGTAGATTAGTTTTACCGCAATCCTATAAACCATTGAGCATTTACTAGTACTACTTAGTTAGGGCTTGTTGAGTTTTTGGTTGCATCGGTTGTGTCGAGTTGCTGGTCTTAGTTTATTCCTTTAGAGTTTTGAGTTCTACCACGTTTTGGTCACCACGAAATCCACCATCACCAAAAACATCTCTGGTTCGTTTTTGCCACCACGGATACATATCATATCCGATTTGGAAGTTTAAATACAATCTGGAAAGCTTATCTTATCTTCTTTCCAACGGATCTGACCTTATCTCAAAATTCGTTCTGAGCGCTCCGCAATCATCGTAGAGATTTCTGGACTTCCTATATTAACAAGATTTGTTAAATCTGATTTAAAGGGGTTGTTAGCAATATCTTTATTGTTTGGGTTGTCATAGTGAAAAAAAAGGGTTTAGGCCCCTGCAAAAAAAAACAGAAGAAGAAGAAAAAAAAAGAATAGAAAAGAAAAAAAAAGGAAAAGAAGAAGAAGGGGGCTGAATCTCTAAATCTGTTGTTTCTCTTTGTGCTGTGCTAGTTGTTCTTTTTTAGTGACTACCTTTGTGCCTAGGCTCACGTCTCTAGCCTGGTTTAGCCTAGGACCAGCACAGTACCACCGTTGAACGATTATTCAGCTTGCTTTTGTAACTAACGTGGTACTAGTGTATTCCTTGCTTCAGCCCACCTACAACTCTACATATTTCGACTACAGTTTGACAGGTCGTGTTGCTGCGGCACCGATACACTTATTCCACGGTTGCAGACTTGTTGGTTGCTGACCCCTCCTGTTGTGCAAGGTAAGAATTGGTAAGAGCTTGTGTGGCAGGTTGAGAGTGAGCGCCTTGCAGTAGCTACATCCTAATAGTTGTAGAGTTTTCATTCCTTCACGTTTTTTTTTCTTGTTGCCTCTGTTCGTCTAACCATGGCAGGATTGGAGGTTGATGATGCTTCTCGTAATATGCCACACTCTCCTCGCACCAAGGGTATCATACAACACTTTGTAAGGCTGGTGAAGACGCACACGGAAGGTCTTGATAATGACATGCAGGTGACGAATGAAAAGATGGGGCAATTGGAGGCCACACAGATCGACACAAACACCAAACTTGCAAATGTGGAAATGGCAGTTGCTCATATTGACAAGAGCCTTGTCGCACTCTTGAGGCGGTTTGATGAGATGCATGCTAATATCAATGGTGGGCGTGATGAGGGCGCCGAAGGTAACTGGGATGACTATGTTGCTGATACTGAACAAGATGACCAAGAAGCACCTAATCGCCGGCGACTACGTACTAACCGTAGAGGTATGGGTGGTTTTCACCGACGTGAGGTACATGGTAATGATGATGCTTTTAGTAAGGTTAAATTTAAAATACCTCCTTTTGATGGTAAATATGACCCTGATGCTTACATTACTTGGGAGATTGCGGTTGATCAAAAGTTTGCATGCCATGAATTTCCTGAGAATGCGCGGGTTAGAGCTGCTACTAGTGAGTTTACTGAATTTGCTTCTGTTTGGTGGATAGAACATGGTAAGAAGAATCCTAATAACATGCCACAAACTTGGGATGCGTTGAAACGGGTCATGCGGGCTAGATTTGTTCCTTCTTATTATGCACGTGATATGTTAAACAAGTTGCAACAATTGAGACAGGGTACTAAAAGTGTAGAAGAATATTATCAGGAATTACAAATGGGTATGCTGCGTTGTAACATAGAGGAGGGTGAGGAATCTGCTATGGCTAGATTTTTGGGCGGGTTAAATAGGGAAATTCAGGACATCCTTGCTTATAAAGATTATGCTAATGTAACCCGATTGTTTCATCTTGCTTGCAAAGCTGAAAGGGAAGTGCAGGGACGACGTGCTAGTGCAAGGTCTAATGTTTCTGCAGGAAAATCTACACCATGGCAACAGCGCACGACTACATCCATGACCGGCCGTACACTAGCACCAACTCCCTCGCCAAGTCGACCAGCACCCCCGCCTTCCTCCAGCGACAAACCACGTGCATCTTCCACAAATTCAGCAACCAAATCTGCCCAGAAACCCGCAGGTAGTGCCTCTTCAGTAGCTTCCACAGGTAGAACAAGAGATGTTCTGTGTTATCGATGCAAGGGCTATGGACACGTGCAGCGTTATTGTCCTAATCAGCGTGTTTTGGTGGTAAAAGACGATGGTGGGTATTCCTCTGCTAGTGATTTGGATGAAGCTACACTTGCTTTGCTTGCGGCTGATGATGTAGGCACTAAGGAACCACCCGAAGAACAGATTGGTGCAGATGATGCAGAGCATTATGAGAGCCTCATTGTACAGCGTGTGCTTAGTGCACAAATGGAGAAGGCAGAGCAGAATCAGCGACATACGTTGTTTCAAACAAAGTGTGTCATTAAGGAGCGTTCATGTCGTTTGATCATTGATGGAGGTAGCTGCAACAACTTGGCTAGCAGCGACATGGTGGAGAAGCTTGCACTTACGACCAAACCGCACCCGCATCCATATCACATTCAATGGCTCAACAATAGTGGTAAGGTCAAGGTAACCAAGCTGGTACGAATTAATTTTGCTATTGGTTCATATCGTGATGTTGTTGACTGTGATGTTGTGCCTATGGATGCTTGTAATATTCTGCTAGGTAGACCATGGCAATTTGATTCAGATTGTATGCATCATGGTAGATCAAATCAATATTCTCTCATACACCATGATAAGAAAATTATTTTGCTTCCCATGTCCCCTGAGGCTATTGTGCGTGATGATGTTGCTAAAGCTACCAAAGCTAAAACTGAGAACAACAAGAATATTAAAGTTGTTGGTAATAACAAAGATGGGATAAAATTGAAAGGACATTGCTTGCTTGCAACAAAAACTGATGTTAATGAATTATTTGCTTCCACTACTGTTGCCTACGCCTTGGTATGCAAGGATGCTTTGATTTCAATTCAAGATATGCAGCATTCTTTGCCTCCTGTTATTACTAACATTTTGCAGGAGTATTCTGATGTATTTCCAAGTGAGATACCAGAGGGGCTGCCACCTATACGAGGGATTGAGCACCAAATTGATCTTATTCCTGGTGCATCTTTGCCGAATCGTGCGCCATATAGGACAAATCCAGAGGAAACAAAAGAAATTCAGCGACAAGTGCAAGAACTACTCGAGAAAGGTTACGTGCGTGAGTCTCTTAGTCCGTGTGCTGTTCCGGTTATTTTAGTGCCTAAGAAAGATGGAACATGGCGTATGTGTGTTGATTGTAGGGCTATTAATAATATCACCATACGTTATCGACACCCTATTCCACGTTTAGATGATATGCTTGATGAATTGAGTGGTGCCATTGTCTTTTCTAAAGTTGATTTGCGTAGTGGGTACCACCAGATTCGTATGAAATTGGGAGATGAATGGAAAACTGCTTTCAAAACTAAGTTCGGATTGTATGAGTGGTTAGTCATGCCTTTTGGGTTAACTAATGCACCTAGCACTTTCATGAGATTAATGAACGAGGTTTTGCGTGCCTTCATTGGAAAATTTGTGGTAGTATACTTTGATGATATATTGATCTACAGCAAATCTATGGATGAACATGTTGATCACATGCGTGCTGTTTTTAATGCTTTACGAGATGCACGTTTATTTGGTAACCTTGAGAAGTGCACATTTTGCACCGATCGAGTTTCGTTTCTTGGTTATGTTGTGACTCCACAGGGAATTGAGGTTGATCAAGCCAAGGTAGAAGCGATACATGGATGGCCTATGCCAAAGACTATCACACAGGTGCGGAGTTTCCTAGGACTTGCTGGCTTCTATCGCCGTTTTGTGAAGGACTTTAGCACCATTGCTGCACCTTTGAATGAGCTTACGAAGAAGGGAGTGCATTTTAGTTGGGGCAAAGTACAAGAGCACGCTTTCAACGTGCTGAAAGATAAGTTGACACATGCACCTCTCCTCCAACTTCCTGATTTTAATAAGACTTTTGAGCTTGAATGTGATGCTAGTGGAATTGGATTGGGTGGTGTTTTGTTACAAGAAGGCAAACCTGTTGCATATTTTAGTGAAAAATTGAGTGGGTCTGTTCTAAATTATTCTACTTATGATAAGGAATTATATGCTCTTGTGCGAACATTAGAAACATGGCAGCATTATTTGTGGCCCAAAGAGTTTGTTATTCATTCTGATCATGAATCTTTGAAACATATTCGTAGTCAAGGAAAACTGAACCGTAGACATGCTAAGTGGGTTGAATTTATCGAATCGTTTCCTTATGTTATTAAGCACAAGAAAGGAAAAGAGAATATCATTGCTGACGCTTTGTCTAGGAGATATACTTTGCTGAATCAACTTGACTACAAAATCTTTGGATTAGAGACGATTAAAGACCAATATGTTCATGATGCTGATTTTAAAGATGTGTTGCTGCATTGTAAAGATGGGAAAGGATGGAACAAATATATCGTTAGTGATGGGTTTGTGTTTAGAGCTAACAAGCTATGCATTCCAGCTAGCTCCGTTCGTTTGTTGTTGTTACAGGAAGCACATGGAGGTGGCTTAATGGGACATTTTGGAGCAAAGAAAACGGAGGACATACTTGCTGGTCATTTCTTTTGGCCCAAGATGAGAAGAGATGTGGTGAGATTGGTTGCTCGTTGCACGACATGCCAAAAGGCGAAGTCACGGTTAAATCCACACGGTTTGTATTTGCCTCTACCCGTTCCTAGTGCTCCTTGGGAAGATATTTCTATGGATTTTGTGCTGGGATTGCCTAGGACTAGGAAGGGACGTGATAGTGTGTTTGTGGTTGTTGATAGATTTTCTAAGATGGCACATTTCATACCATGTCATAAAACTGACGATGCTACTCATATTGCTGATTTGTTCTTTCGTGAAATTGTTCGCTTGCATGGTGTGCCCAACACAATCGTTTCTGATCGTGATGCTAAATTTCTTAGTCATTTTTGGAGGACTTTGTGGGCAAAATTGGGGACTAAGCTTTTATTTTCTACTACATGTCATCCTCAAACTGATGGTCAAACTGAAGTTGTGAATAGAACTTTGTCTACTATGTTAAGGGCAGTTCTAAAGAAGAATATTAAGATGTGGGAGGACTGTTTGCCTCATATTGAATTTGCTTATAATCGATCATTGCATTCTACTACAAAGATGTGCCCATTTTAGATTGTATATGGTTTGTTACCTCGTGCTCCTATTGATTTAATGCCTTTGCCATCTTCTGAAAAACTAAATTTTGATGCTACTAGGCGTGCTGAATTGATGTTAAAACTGCACGAAACTACTAAAGAAAACATAGAGCGTATGAATGCTAGATATAAGTTTGCTAGTGATAAAGGTAGAAAGGAAATAAATTTTGAACCTGGAGATTTAGTTTGGTTGCATTTGAGAAAGGAAAGGTTTCCTGAATTACGAAAATCTAAATTGTTGCCTCGAGCCGATGGACCGTTTAAAGTGCTAGAGAAAATTAACGACAATGCATATAGGCTAGATCTGCCTGCAGACTTTGGGGTTAGCCCCACATTTAACATTGCAGATTTAAAGCCCTACTTGGGAGAGGAAGTTGAGCTTGAGTCGAGGACGACTCAAATGCAAGAAGGGGAGAATGATGAAGACATCCACACTACTGATGCATCTATACCAATACAAGTACCAATTTCTGGTCCCATTACTCGCGCTCGTGCTCGTCAACTCAACCATCAGGTGATTACACTCTTGAGTTCATGTCCATCATATTTAGACCATGGAGACCCGTGCACTCTTGTTTTGCTTAGGAATCAGGGAGAAGACCGAAAGGGAAAAGGATTTGAACATGCTGGATTCGGACTGCAGAAGAACACCAACTTGTGACGGTCACCACGGTCAGATGCGGGCTCGGATTGGAATGTTCAAGCACAACATGGAAAGCTTATCAAGTCTACTTTCATATGGATCCGGAATTATAGTCATATCTGTTCTGAGGCCGCCGTAATCATTGTTTTCTTACCGAGACATTTCCTGCCTTTTCTGCCCATGGTGCTGCGTCACCCTATTTTGGCCCAATGGGTCGTGTATCAAGTTAGGTCCATTAGGGACGCATCCTAGGGTTGCAGCACGACCCCAATACCCTTGTGGTCGTCCTCCCATGTTTATAAACCCCCTAGCCGCCACCAAGAACAGCGGGTTTTGTTTAGATCAAGTTTAGCTCTCGCTACTTGCTTGCAAGCGCGCGTGCTAGTTCAGCCGCCCGTCTTCTTGTCTTCGGAACCCCACCATATTGTAGTTTGATCTTTAAACCTACATTTAGATCTGGTAATTCAGTACTTGTTCTACTTGTTCTTGCTAGTTCTTCGATTGCTTGCAGGACGAGTGCCCTAGTGGCCAGGGTGTCACGCTCCACAAGATCGTGACAGCCATAGGAGGTGGTGTATCGGTTGCTAAGGCGCAGCGTCTTTGGAAGGCTGTAGTCGGGCCGTGAACGTCGTCTCCTCCCCCAATCGAGTTATTCCACACCCTCTCATCGAAAGATCGGGCAATCACCCAACGGGTGCACATCAGAAGTGATGTCCTCATCATCCTCCTCTTGAATTGGAGTCGTCCTCGACTCGATCTCATCTTCGTCACCCATATATGGTTTCAAATCTGAAATGTTAAAGGTGGGACTAACCCGAAAATCTAGAGGCAACTCAGGTGGTAATCCAGGGGGTATCTCAGAGGGAAACACATCCATATCCTCATCATCCTCCCCCTCTTGAAGTGGAGTCGCCCTCGACTCAAGATCATCTTCTTTTCCTAAATATGGCTTTAAATCTGAAATTTTAAATGGTCCAGTAGCACGGTTGGGCAAGCTCGCTCCAGGAATCAAATCAATCTGGTGCTCAATCCCACGAATGGGAGGAAGTCCTGGAGGTAACTCAGAGGGAAAATATATCGGAACTGCTGCAAAAGGTTAGTCACAGATGCAGGCAAAGTGCTAGCAATATCATCAATAGAAAAGAAAGCATCTTTGCAAACCAAGGCATAGCAACAAGCATCAGTAGCATGAGTTTCAAGAAGATCAGATTTAGTAGCAAGGATGACAGGAGCTTTCAATTTAATTTGTTGCTGAATTTCTGTCTCATTAGTTGGTTCCTTATGGGTACTTGCAGCTCTATCTTTATCATCTTGTACAATTTCAGTAAGAGTCAAAGGTAGCAAAGTAATGTTTTTATCTTAATGCCTAAAAGTGTATGTATTACACCTACCATGGTGACATGCATTAGTATCATATTCCCATGGTCTACCCAACAAAAGAGAACAAGCTTCCATAGGTACTACATCGCAATCCGCATAATCAAAATACATACCAATGGAGAAATGCAATCGTACCATGTGTGTTACCTTAACCTTGCCTAAATCATTGATCCACTGAATGTGGTATGGATGTGGCCGTGGACGTGTGGTCAAGCCAAGCTTCTTGACCAAATCTGAACTCACCAAATTATTGCAGCTTCCACCATCAATAATAACATGTGCATGCCGATTCTCGATGGCGAAGAAAGTCTGGAACAAATTATGGCGTTACTGCTTCTCTAATGATTCATGCTGAGCACTAAGAACACGCTGCACCATGATGCTTCGAAGGTTCACCGTAGCATCAGCACCAAGCATAGCATCATCATCAGCAACATCACTGGAGTCATCATCGTCATTCTCACCGTCGGAAGCACTAATGTAGCCATCATACGTAGCAATGCATGTTCGCTAACTCGGGCAATCCTTCTTCACGTGACCAATCCCATGACAGTGATGGCAAACAATACCCAAAGAACGACCACTGGAAGGTGCTGCAGGTGCTGGTGAATTCTGTTTCTTGGCGGGTACCTGCAAAGGAAGTTTACCAACATGTGCAGAAGGTGTCGAGGGAGGTCGCGTGGACACTATAGTGGTTGAAGGTGTATGACTCGAGGCAGGTGTGTGCGTCCGTGATGTAGAGGAGGCACCAAAAGTAGTCCTAGGTCGATGTTGGCGTCCCTGCAATTCCTTCTCTGCAAGCATAGCAAACTAGAACAACTTGTTGATAGTGTTAAATTCTTTGTAATCCATAATGTCCTGAATGTCACGCCGCAAACTTGAATAAAAACGGTGAAGAGCGACCTCATGTCCCTCTACTATCCCACAACTCTGCAATCACTTCTAAAGCTTAGCATAATAATCCTGAACAGATTTATCCCCTTGCTCTAAATGCATCAATTTCTTACGCAATTCTCTATGATAAGATGGGGAAACAAATCTATCGCGCATAGCTACCTTAAGATCTTCCCAAGTCGTAGGTGCTCTACCATCCCCAACTAGACCAGTCCACCAAACAATAGCAAAATCTTTAAATTCACTAGTGGCTTGTCTAACTTGATGTCGTTCAGGTACAAGGTGGGCAACAAATTTCTGTTCTATCGTCATCTCCCAATCAAGTATCCCTCAGCATCATAATGACCCGAAAAAGATGGTATAGAAAATTTAATCTTAGCATAAGGGTCATCAAGAGCACGATTGTTATTACTTTACTGGCGGTGTTGGTGTGGCATACCTTCTGTGTTTTGATGAAGACGGCGACGTAGGCGCAAATCTCTGGTGGCCGCTTCATCATAATTACCTTCTTCATCAAAGACGGCATCATCGGGAAGACGTGGACGAGGAGGTGGTGGTGGCGGTGCTTGTTGTTGCGTCTCCAACACAGCAAGTCTGTCGATGATCTAGGACAATCGTCGATCCAGCCTGTCGTAAATCTTGCCAAGGTTCATGTCAATGAAGGCATCATGCACTGACTTGTGGACCGTCTCCTGCATTTGCTCCTTCAGGAGCTTGTTGTTTGCCTCAAGATCTTGGCGGCTAACACATTCATCGAAGTCTGTGGGGATCCTTGCTTCTTCTTCGTCGCCTGCCATCAAAACACAAAAACAGGAAACAAACGGTGATGGTTATCCCTAATAATTTCACTACACGCTTCTCTCAGGTGGAACACAGGAACACGCTCTAATGTATCTTACCAAGCTCTTACAAGTGTGTGACGAAATACAAGCAAAGGATGGTACAATCGGAGGCTGGTTCGTGATACTTACCAAGAGGTAGTGAAACCGCGATTGCAAGGTCAAAGATGTATTGATCAGAAGAAAGTATGTGGAGCTTGGGAGGCCAAAAATTAATATCAAGGATTAGCAAAAATCGAGTGCAGATTAGCGAAGTTCAATAAGTGTCCAAAGCACAAGTCACAATTGATGGCTAAGACGTGTCCTATCGAAGCACAACAAGGTAAAAGTAACAAACTAGCAGAATGGCAGTTCTGTAAATAGCACAAATTTTTTAGCATTAGTAGAAATCAAAGGCACGTTTCCAAAGGAGTACCAGCAAACGAGCTCGAAATATTCCGAATTTTTTATCACTGATCCAAAATCACAAAAGATGGAAGCACACAAAATTTCACTTGAAACAGAGTTGTATTGTGGCCTAGAGAAAATCACAAAGGATCTCTAAAATTCTTGAAAACACTTTTTTTTAATTATCTTCTCGATTTTTTTTGAATTTTTTGACCGAACCAAACAAGCCATAGGCTAGTTTGGGTCACCCCAGAATGGAGTCAGGAATCTGCTGTAAAAATTTGAGCTCAAACGGAGCACCGAGCGAAAAGTTATGCCCGTTTTATGGAAGGTACCTCAAGTTATGGTTTTCAAGGGCACAAATTATAGGAACCGTAGCGGCGGCTATAGAGCAAAGGGGCACAAACCTCCCTGGTATAAGTAATAGGTAAGCGCCAGATGAAGAAACAAGGAGGGGCTGCAATGCAAGGCGGCTTGCAACCTAATCTAGGGCTAGCGTGCGAGAGTTCACACAAGGCGGGTAGCGAGGGTAAATCGAGTAATGTGGTGTCTCGACTTGTAATCTGGGAAAGGTAGATGGGACAACGGCGGAAACAAATAACAGCGATAGGGCGGTTGAACTACGATGACGACACGACCTAAACCAGCAACAAGACTCGAACAAAGACATAAATTCAACAAAGCAATCTAAAACGAAATTGCAAGGCTAAACAGGGTTATAGGACTGCGGAATTTTTTTTATATGGCAATTATCTGGAGTTATAGGATGAAAAACATAAATTAAACTAGGGTAAGCCTGACAGTAATACCTGGGTCTTTGAATACCACTTGATAGGAACGGGGGTGCCCGATCTTCCGTCAGGTGAAGATAACTATCGATTTGGTGGAGATGTCACACAGACGATCCAGCTTCCAATCAACACGACTAGAACCCCGCAATCGCAACACCACTTCTCCTCTGGTTATCAACCATGCACTGCGCGATTGACCTCGCCACAAGGGCTAATTCCTACCTGAGAATCAAAGACACAAACAAGAACAAGAAAGAACACAATCTAGAATATGGTGGATGAATGTTAAGCTCACAAGTTGGGGTCTCACAAACCGATCTACGGCGACTGTTCTTGACAGATCTAAACTTAAGCAAAATCCAACCCTAATGTTCCGGCGGCTGCTGAATAAATAGAGTATTAGGGCGTGCGTGACCCCTGGACTCGCCCCTGATAGGCTCCGACGCGATACACGGCCCAACGGCCCAACAGATGGTGTCGCAGCACCAAAACAGAATCAGAACGCTGACTTGTTTCGACGATTCCCGTTGACTCCGGACGAATTTTAGGGTGGAACCAGTTGGGTTGGTTAGATAATCTCCTTATCTTTCCAACCATATTGAGTCCGTCAAAATCGGAGTCAGGATGCATCTTGGGCGTCCATTTTAGTGTAGACTGGTCCTGGAACCCGAGATGGAGTCGCAGCCGAGTCGGACCTGATCTCCTTCCTGTTGTGGCGCCCTTGCTGCTCCTCCTCAACACCTAGGCCTTTCCTAAGTCCTTGCTGGTCCTCTCCAAGGTTCCTAATCATCAAAACATCCATGGTCCCAAGCGTAAGCTCTGAAACACAATTGACTAGGGTAGAATGTACCTGGAGATTTAGCTGTCGTGCACGCGATCATGTTATCGGTCCATTCATTGTATGTATAGAAGTGATGTCCTCATCATTCTTGGTCTTTGATTTTCTTTTCGAAGCCCTCGATTATAATTTCATTCTTTTTATCTTCGAGGTCTTGTTGCATTCTCAGCGCTTTGCTCAGCAACATACTCTGTGCAAAATAAACTTCATCAGAAATCTTTGCTTCATCGCAAAACAATAAAAAGTTGAGGAAAAAACTTTACATTAAAATCAGAATAGAATAAGCTACCGACGATATGTTGTCGTCGGTAGCTGCTGATGTCAGCTTCAAGCTTCGGAAAACCAACACTCTTCGACAGAGTGCTGATAATCTTCGCACTAGTACGGTCTAAAATACATCCTAAGGCTTCATCATTAACTCCGCCAAAGAGCATTGCCCCTGGCTGGTAGCCACAAGATATAGCATACTCCTACATCTCCTCCTTCTCAGCCTTAGGAGATCAAGTCCGACTCGGCTGTGACTCCATCTCGGGTTCCAGGACCAGTCTGCACTAAAATGGACGCCCAAGATGCATCCGGACTCCGATTCTAACGGACTCAATATGGTTGGAAAGATAAGGAGATTATCTAACCAACCCAACTGGTTCCACCCTAAAATTCATCTGGAGTCAACGGGAATCGTCGAAACAAGTCAACCTTCCGATTGAAGCCTTTTTCTTCCAAAGTATCGTCGGCAATTTCCTTCCCTTTCTCATGCACTGTGGCCAGAACTTCTTCTACAGCTGTAACAGTCTCCTCCGCAGCCAAATCCAAGAGCACTTTATCAATAGCAGATAATGTACTCTCCAGATTGGTAGCTTCGGAAGTTGCAGCTTCGGCAAAAGCAGCAACTTCGGCAACTGGTGTTTTTTTTACGCTAAGGCCGGCAGTGGCATTTCCTCAATGGCCTGCATAACAGTAACAATTCTTCGCTTCATTGACTCAATCGCCTTTTTCACTACCGAAGGCTCGTCCTTCTTCTGTAAAAGCTTCGTCAGTTGCGGCCCTAGTGGACTTAGCAGCTTGATAGGTAAGGATTCAGTCATTACCTTTAAAATTTCTTCTACTTCGGCAGCATAAGGCGTCGAAGGAGCTTCCTCTTCTATCTCATCCATCTCTGGCTCTAGAGTTGCAGTTTTTCTCTTCTTCGAGGTCGCCACCTTCGGCTCAGGACTGGATTTTCTCTTTTTAAAAGTTTTTTCGTCTTCTTTTACCATCCTAGCAGCCTGTTTGCTCATAACACTAACAACTCTTTTTTCTTTGGCCCTTCGGCACCCTTGTTTAGTCGTTCATAGTCAGTGTATTCAAAGTTTAAAGCGTCCATTACCCAATTCAACCTTCGTTTTGGTCGAGTGCCGAAGGGTGCAGTCATCAGCTGATCTTCTTTTTTGGTATAATTGCCCAAAATTTCGTTGCACATTGTCTCAATCATCTCTTACCACTCTTGGCAAGGCTCTTTTAAATGTTTCTCAAATTTGAACCGATAGGGCAATTGAACAAGTTCATTCTTCTTCCTTGTTTCTTTCAGCTTCGGCATATTCCATTCACTCAATGTTGGAGACACCCTATTGGCCAGATATTCTTGCACTAGATCCCTAGTGCTGATATGTTCAGCCACCACTCTGAATTTTGCTACGGCCAGCTGGCATGGTGACCCTAGCTTCATATTGCACAAGGGTCTGGTCATCCCGAAGCTTAAACTCAGTGGGCTCATGACCATCGTCTTCAACTTCTCCCTCTTCTTCTCATCGGCCTTGATATAGAACCACTCACTCTTCCAGCTAATTGGCCACTTGGTGCGATAGCTGAGGACCGAAGCCTTCGTATCCTTGCGATACGCGAAGTTATAACAGCCAAAATTTTCATGTAGCCCGTCTTCTCTAGCCTTCGTTTGGTAATGTAGCTCATGCACTCGGCAAAAAGCTTCGGCATTTGGGTCCATCCCTTGGCTTCGAAGGGCCCAGATGAAAATGTTGAGCCTAACGATGGTGTTAGGGGTCAGCTGATGAAGAAAGATTTCATAATTATCCAAAATTTCTCCAATTATCTCGTTCAGCGGAAACCGTAATCCTGCTCTGAAAAAGCTTTTGAAAACTACCACTTCATCATCTTTCGGTGTCGGAGTGGTTTCTTCCCCGGCAAAACGAATAAGCTTCTTCTTAGCTTCTCCGAAGTAGCGCAGCTTCACCATCATGGGCATATCGGTTTCAGACATAGTAGATTTTTCAAAATCCAAGTGGCAAGGTTTTGACGGGATCAGAATGCTATAATCCTATTCTTCCTCATCAACGTTTTCTTCCTCAACATCTTGTTCAGCTTCGGCAGCAGGTGCACCTTCTTCAATGGCTCCCTCCGTCACGACTAGGCCCGATTGTCTCATGACTTCGGAGATCGGAGCTTCAGTCTCCTCCCCTTCACGGGTCACCCTCGTAGTCGAGCGTACTTTGGCCATCTGATGATGATTTTTTGCAGTTTTTACGAAGCTGATGTTTTTTATAGTTTTTTTATGAAGCTCCCTCTTTTGATGAAGCTAATTCAAGATGATGGTTTGCTCGAGAATGCAGTGAAAAAGCTTCGGCTATGGTTAAATTTTTAAACAGCACAACAGTGCAATGGCAATGAATGCTGTGGTAACTTCACACCTACCCGTCTGTTTATATAGTGTGCAGGTGGGAAGGTGAATCGCCATGTTGCCCGCACCTGCTGAACAGTTACCTGCACCCGCTGAACGGTGGACCACTCGGTGCTTGGGAGGTGAATCGCCAGATCGTGCGTACTCGCCGCATGGTGGGCCACCTCGCGCTCGGAATATTTTAATCGTTTCTCGGCAACGAGCTTAGAGAAGGTGTTTTTCGGACCTTCGGCATTTCGAAGCCTTGGAGATTGTTCACGGATCAAGCTCGTTACGAAAAACGATCTAGCACCACGAAGGGGCTACTGTTGGGGGTCTGCTTCATCACCGAAGGTCTTTTAAGAAGAAACACCTTCGGAAGATCAGCACATAAGCAAATACAGCGCGAAGGTACACGTTGAAGCTACCATTCAGGGAGCTTCAGCATAATGACATGCCTTGAGACGAAGGGCTGCACCAACTTAAAAAGGAAAAGACCAATCGGTCCATGATAATTTGTGTCATGATTGTAACTAGTTGTCGAGGACATAAATGTAATTGTGACCGGGCTGCGTCCCGTGCCTATAAATTGATGAACAGTGCCCGTACTGTTTACGCTGGCTTGTATTCACTCGTGCGTCATGCTTGGACTTTTGCCTTCTGTAAAGCCGAAGGTATGTCCTTCATGACCTTCGTCCGAAGATCGTTATATCCTAAAGGAAATAATACTTCAAAGGACGAAGGGCATGAACCATTAACCTCTTTTTGTGTTGCCTTGTTCTTAACTCATAGCATTTGAGAACAAGTCCCCAACACCCAGTGATTTTGTTCTCCATAGTAGAAGCATGCACGACCTCCTACTTGCGCTGGAGCTTCTTGGCCATTCTGGTTGGGTGCTGGGTCAGGAAGGCAAGCTACCTAGTTGTTTTGACGTTGGTACTGATTTCCTCCAGGTTGGGTGTGCTTACGGTACTACTGCTGCTGCTGCTGCTGAGGAAACTGTCTCTAGTACTGCTACTGCTGGTTCTGACGCTGATGCTGGTGACCTAGAGGGTGACATTGCCTGAATTGCTAGGGTGGGTTGCTTGAGTAGCGGGGACGACTGCTACTCCCGACCTGAGATCCAACGATCTTGCGTTTCCTATCCTCCATCTCTCGACACTTCCTTTCAGTCATGATCGCTCTGTCTATCAAGTGCTGGAAGGTGGGGAAAGTGTGGTTCATCATCTGGTAGTGAAGGGGGTCAACCAATCCTCTTAGAAAGCGGTACTGCCTCTTAGCATCCGTGTTGACATCTTCTGGGGCATAACGTGACAACTGCAGAAACTTGTCCCTATACTCACTGACGGATAGGGAACCATGCTTCAGGGCGAGAAACTCCTCCTTCCTCACTATCATCAGTCCCCTCAGGCACATGGTAGCGACAGATGTTGTCCCTGAACTGCTCCTAGGTGATGGCTTCAGGGTTGGCATGAGTGGCGAGGTAAGACTCCCACCAAGACTGTGTTGCTCCCCTTAGCTATCGGGGACCATACAACACCTTCTCATGATCGTTGCACTGAGCAGTGTGCAACTCATGTTCCATGGTACGCAACCAATCTTCAGCGTCCATGGGATCAGCAGAGTGAGCAAAGACAGGGGATGGCCCCTCATGAATTCTGCCCGCTTGTCTCTGGGAACCTGTGGCATCTGGACTTGCACTGGAGGCTGAGGTGGGGATGGTTGCTGCTGCATTGCTGCTAGTGTTTGACCAATTGCTTGGACTGCCTGAGTCTGCATCAGGAACATCTGCTCAATGGCCATCGGGGGTGGCGGTGGTGTTGGGGACTTGTTCTCAAATGCTATGAGTTAAGAACAAGGCAACGCAGAGAAGGTTAAATGTTAAAGTCATTTGTCCTACGAAGCATTATATCCCTTTGAAAGATAATGATTTTCGGACGAAGATTGCGAAGGACGTACCATCGTCAAAGCAACATATAAACGAGGAAAAAAACATATGGGATGTAAAAGACAATACCAACAGTTATTTATTATCATCAAATCATCAAATCATTTTTATTTTATTATTAAGGAAAAATAAAAATAATAACAAGTTACAAAAATACCTTCGGCTTGAAAGAAGGTAAAAGTACAAGCGTGATGCAAAAACAAATTCCCAGTCAGCGTGAACAGTACGGGAGTACTGTTCATCTATTTATAGGCATGGGACGCAGCCCATGTAAAATTACATCCAGGCTCTTTACATTTGCTAATAACTCCATAGTAATTCATTGGGGTCTAGATAGCCTTTTCCCCTTTAAGTCGGTTTCCTTTTTCTGTCATCATGCCGAAGCTCCCTTGCGCACAGCTTCGGCTCTGTTCCATCCTCCGTTTCCATTGTGCTTCTTCACATTGTGATTTTGACTCAAGTCCGAAGGGTCCAAGTCCGAAGGTACCTGTTCATGTATTATACTCCAGAAATATCGTTAAATCACGTTTTTGAGGACCTTCGGAAGTCGAAGGCCCCCAACAGTAGCCCCTCGCAATATTAATTTGTTAGAATGATAAATTCAGATTGCGATAGGGATGAAGGCCTTAAGCCGAAGGTCCAAAAAAACACCTTCTCTTTGCTAGAATAGCAATAGTCAATGACAAGCGGGGCCCTCCTACTTGCAACGCACTGGGCGTATAAATAAGAGCGCACTACGAGCACATTTGGCACACTTTCTTGCCATCTGCTCTTGCTTTCTCAATTTTGAGCTCTTGCACTCCAATGCTTGCCTGGCTTTTAAAATTTTTAGCTTCGGCCTTAAGAGCACGTTTTCAACATTTCTGAAGATGTCTCAAGATAACAAAGCTGTCGCCGAAACAAAGCTGAGCCTTTCTGAAGAGAAGAATCTTGGGTTTCTTGAATCGATAGCAAAGACGAACACAAAGAAGATCACTAGGGAGATTTTAGAAGGTTTATCTGAAGATACTGGTGAAAGTGACAGCTATGATATAGAAAGTGGAGGTGAAGACTCCGAAGATCGACCGTGGCGACCCAGTCACACAGTCTTCGGAAAGTCGAGTATTAAACAGAGTCATCTCGATAACATGAGGGGAAGATATTTTCGAGACATGTCTACCGTGAGGGCCGATGACGGAGAGAGGACTGTGCCTACTCCCGAAGAGAATGAAGTTATGATCATCCGAAGCTTTTTTAAAGCTAGGCTTCGGTTCCCCTTAAGAAAATTTGTGGTTGAGGTTTTAAAGATCTATCAAGTTTACCTTCATCAAATTACTCCCGAAGCGATTATAAGAATGGGAATCTTCGTCTGGGCCGTGAGGAGCCAGGGCTTGGAGCCAAATGCAAAAAGTTTCTGCAGTATGCACGAACTGCTTTATGAGACGAAACACTGGGCAAAGAGCAATATCATAACAACTTTGGCTGTTATAGCTTCGTCGCTCGTTCTGGCTCGAGCTGCCCTGTGCCAACCTTCCAGAAAAGATGGCCTGGGGACTGGATGAAGGAATGGTTTTACGTGAAAAATGACTTAAAGGCACGAGAGGACATTAAAGATATTATCATGCGTCCTATCTGGCAGTGCTTCGGCCTTCGGAAACCGAAGGTGGAAATTGATGAAGCAGCCAAAGAATGCCAAAAGGCCTTCGACATAGTCTATTGTTTCATCGGGACGAGGGATTTAGTCTAGGAGCACATAGCCTTCAGAGTGTGGCCGCTTGTAGAGCAATGGGAAATGCCGAAGGAAACTATTAGTAAGTCTGACGAAGGCGGACTGGTTAGGTTGAAATACACCTTCAGATACGAGGGTAAGTTTATTGAGCCAGATGATGATTGGCTGAAGTGCATCGAAGCTACAAGAGACGAACTGCTTGGACCATATTCAAAGGAAGAAGATAACGCGCTGTCTGCGACCTTCGGAGGCCGGAAGAAGAAGAGGTTGAATAGAGTTTTCGATGCTATTGGGTTTATGTACCCTGATTACCGCTACACGCTAAAAGGGCAAAAGAGAAAAAGCGCAACTTCTGGAAAAGGTGATGCTCCAGTTGCTCTAAGTGAGGTCGCGCCAAAGAGGAAAAGGGTGAAGGTCCTTACTCACCGACCACGCTTCATCGAACCGGCCTCAGTGCCCGAATTTGGTGGTGAGACCTCTATGGCTACTGAAGCAAAAGGACCTGCTCTTACCCAGAAGAATGAAGAGCCGGCTGCAACGCCGAAGGCTGAAAAAATTGGAGAGCCGAGAGCTGAAGGGACAAAAACATCAGAAATTTTAAGTCCTTCGGCAGAAGTTGAAGTACCAAAAACCCAAAAAGGTCCAACAATGACCCCCAAAAGAAAAAGGATGGTTAATGTTCTGGATGTATTAGAGACAATAAAGTTTTCAAGCACTACTCCGAAGAAAATTGCCGAAGTTCCCAAAGTGCAAATTGAGACAACAGCCTCTGAGGCCGAAGCTACAAAGCACCAAGCTGAGACTGAAGCTGGGCCTTCAGAGCCTGCCAAGATGAAATCCTTGGAAACCATAGAAAAAGAAACAGAAGCGGCAGAACAAATTTTGGCTGAAGAAACTGCCACTGCCACCCCCGAAGCATTTTCCGAATCTCTCAATTATATTTTACGACATGCTTCGGGGAAAAAGTTGACTGAAAAAGAAAAGCAAGAGGCTCAGTTCTATGCCCAAAAATTGAAATATCTGAAGGGGGCATTGATTTTCAATGGCAGCGGAGAAGAAGACTTCTTATATTGTCTCCTAGACAGCAAGAAGATCTCTGTCTGCCGGGAGATGGGGAGAAGCTTCGGATTCCCGACGCTAGAATACGGGCTCTCAGTGTTATCAAAAGATGAATTGGCCGACACCTTAGCGTACAACAACTTAAAGGTGAGAGAATAAGATTTTTGTGCTTAAAAACAAGATTTTTTTCGTTTGCTTATACTTAATACCACACTTCTTTTGCAGGGCCTTATTCTTAGCAACGCCCTCAGGGCACAAAAAAGCGCTGAAGACGAGGGATATACCATGGCCTTGAATAACCTTCGTTCCGAAGTAATTGAGCTAAGGAACGAAGGTCTTGAAAAAGACAAAATATTAAACTCATTGATAAACAAGATAAAAGAAGACGAGGCTACTTCGAAAGCCCAAGCTGAGACTCAGAAGTGCGAAATTGAAGATCTTCGGAAACAGCTGGCAGAAGAAAAATTAAAATGTGCAGTTGCCGAAGCTGACCGAGACGCCAGTGAATACTGGAAAAATCACTGGGAAAAAACAGTTGTGGAGCTTCGTTCTTCAAAAGAAAGATGCTATGAAAAATCTATGGCATGTGTACAAATGATCATTTTCACTGACAGCTTCTCAGATAAAGAGGAAAGTGGAAATAAAGGGATTACCTAACTAAATAACTGATTTTATTAATAACTACACCAAGTTGCAAGGGATACCCACACTTTGATGTCAATCATTACAAAGATCCAACTTCATTACATGTTCATCACGACAAGCATTCCAACATATGATAAGCAAACGAATTCTAACTAAGACTGACTAGACTAAGACACCGAATTAGTCATTATTATAGACTCTGACTCTGTCGATCTATCCGGGTCCTATAGTCTGGGGTACCATACTCGAAGCGACCACGGGGCGGTGAACGGTAAGGGTGCTGAATCTCGACAGGGGCTAGAGAACCACCATCTAGATAGTGGCGTGCCACGCACTCAGCACGCAATTCCACAACCCTTGACCGAACCTTGCCCAACTCGTCAAGGGCCTGGTCTAGCTCGGTGTTGAGCACAGCGGCCAGGTTGACCATGTTGTTCAGCCTGGGATTGCCCTTACCAACTGGCAAGACAATCACACCTCCAACACTGTCGGTCGAACGACGAGGGTAGTACTTCAGGTCAAGGCCATCAGCTTCCCCGCTGAACAACGAGCAATACTGAGAAAGTGCACGTCGCGCTGCATCTTTTATGGCTGCCTCAGTACTATCCCTCTCAGTGATAGAATAGTGCTTTAAGAAGGCCTCTGCACCCCGAAGATTATCGTCCAGACAGCACACCAAGCAAGTAGCCTCCCACTGGTCCAGGTATAACCTGTGACGATGCTGGTAGACTACACAACGATACTCGATAGACCAAGTGTGTCGGTCGAAGGCCCAACATAACAAGGTGTCGAGAGCATCGTGGAAGTGACATCTGAGAGCGGTGTCGTGAGTGATGGGTCTAGCGATGTAATACTCGATTTTGTAAACAAAGAATATGGAGAGGTCTCCTCATGTCATGTGCCCTATTTGGATCATATAAAGAGAACACATATAATTGAGATTGATTTATTTAAAACTAATGATATTAAAATAAAGAGAAAATGCATCATATTGGATTTTTGTTTGTACATTTAAAACAATAATAATATGAATAAAAATAAGATAGTAATGAGTTGAGAATTTGGATTTAACCCCAAAAGTGCAAATTGGGGAACTTGGAAATAGCATAGAAAGAGGGAAATACTATACAAAACAAAATAAAAATTATACATAAATAAATAGTTACCATACTATGTGTAATTGAACAAAAAAATTGTGAAGATGAATTCACCACACACTTTGAACTTAAAATTGGAATTCAAATTGAATTTGAAAAGGGAAAGGAAAGAAAATAAAAAGAAAAAGATTAAAACCTTGATTGGGCTGGCTTCATCCATTTTGGCCCACCTCGCGCTAGCTCAAACCCCCCACCGCGCGCGCTGACATCCGGGCCCGCTCCGTCAGCCTCGCGGGCGCGCACTCTGTGGACCTGGCGCTGGCTTGGGAGCCCACGTGCAGTCTCACCGAACCCCCCCCCCCCCCTCTCACTGTTACACTGCCGTGCGGGCCTCCCTCAGCTGGTCGTCTTCCTCGCGCGAAATTCACGCCGTGGGCGGAGCTAACGGCCGTGCGCATCGCGCGGGCGCTTCTTCCCTATCCTCCGCGCTAGATCCCCACGTCTCCGACTCCGCCGGTCCTGGAAGATAAAGGCTGACCACGCCCGCGAGCCGTCACTCGTACTCAAGCCGATAGAACCTTGACGCGAGCGATTTTACGCGTGCAGCGGAGGTGAGAAGTCTGCCGCTGCGACTGCCCTTGCCAACGCTGTGGCTGCACCTCCGTGCTGGAATCTGGGAACCTGCTGGGCGCGGTGAAGCTTCGGCCCACACTGGATTGGGCGAACATTACCCCGGCTGTGAGCAAATTCTCGCCGTGGTTGAAGACCTTCCGCAGATTCGCGCCATCGCGCGGCCAGGGGGAGTCTTCACCTCGAATCGAGGTAATTAGTGTACTATCTTCGTCGCGTTTCACTGATCAACTAGTAGGGTAGCTTGAATTGGGAATTTGCGCTCTGCTGCGTGGAAATCGTTGGGACTCCGACGATGGATCGCCGTGGTCCTTGGGCCGCCGCCGCGCTGTTACAGCTGGGTAGGAAGAAGAGTTTTCAATCGTTGGATGCCCTCTGATCGGCTACGATGGAACCCTGGGGTGTAACGCTTAGGTCAAGAAATCTGATCCGTTCAGATCCGATCGGGCGGATCAAGTGACTTTGGGGTAAATAAAATCTGTGCCGTCGATTCCAGATCCTGGGGACGGGATCGCGTACCGATTCGCCGGATATACAATCTAATCTGTACCGCCTGCTGCTAATCGAGCGGCCGAGATCCAAGCGTACCCCTTCGCGGGTACGTTTTACGAAATAGACCTTATGATTTGAGAGAATACAACCCGCCGTCTAGTGAGGTGTTCACTGAGTCTAGGGAATCTTCTACGTAATCCCCTGGTCTTTTTGAAAATTGACGCCCAGTCCAGAGATGATTAAAAATAGAGAAATAATATTAGAAATTCATTTTTAATACAAAAACAATTGCTAGAACTTGGAAAATTCATATCTAATTCATTTTAAATCCAAATTGACCCATTCCAATTTCTAAAATTTTGTAATAAGATTCTCTATCATTTAGTGTCTCTGTTTTAACATGAAAACAGTAAGAAAATTAATTTATCATTGAATCCTATTTCAAGCACATTAAATCTTAGGAAATTCATAACTTGAAATCTATAACTCCAAATCTAATGATTCCAGTTCCTATGATCTCATTTTAATGTGTAGATTTTTACTGTATATTTTATTTGCATTTTTGATGTGATGTTAATTTATGCTATACTATGTATGTATTGTGTTGATGCGAGTAGACGAGCAAGCCACTGTGGATTCTGAGGTTCAGCAAGTAGAAGTAGCTCAACAGGAGCTCATTGAAGGCAAGTTGTGCCCTTGATCACTTACTTTTTCCCAGCCATGTTCTTATTAATTATAATGATCTGCATAGGTTAATTTTGATGGGACCTAATAGGTTACCCTTGTTTTGGCTATCTTAATACCTTGTTTGCCACTGAATATTTTTGGGTAGTACTTGCTATCGCTTATTGTGGTTTTGGGTATGGAGATACACTATTGATAATTACACTTTTATTATCTTTTTATTATTACTGCTCATGTTAAGATCATTATGATAATGGGAACATGGAGCGACCACCCGGGAAAACAGTGTTACCACAAGGGTATAATGGGACGCCCTTGGCTGATTAACTAGGAAAGCTAGTGGATGACTTCCTTACCTGAAAGGGGCAAGGGCAGTAGGGGAGTGGTCAGTGTAGGGAGGTCCTTGGGTTGATTTTGCTGCGATGGCGGTCAGGCGAGGGATTCCTGCACTGGAGCTTCCTATAAACTGTAGCGGGATTTCTGAAGCTAGTGGAACTTTGTAAAGGCCTCGTAGTGTTACCCAGCCTCGCCTCCTCGGTAGAGATGTATGGGATTGGCCATCTCTTGGCAGATGGGTAACATGACTTGTGGGTAAAGATGTGCAACCTCTGCAGAGTGTAAAATTGGTATACTAGCCGTGCTCACGGTCATGAGCAGCTCGGACCCTCACATGATTAATTTATGGAACTTAAATTTAATTTGACATTTGCATCGCATTTGGGATTATTTTTTACTATTACTTTATTTATTATTAAGGTTTGGTATTTACTTACACTTAGTAACTGCTAATAAAATTTTGACCAACTTATAAAAGCAATGCTCAGCTTCAGCCTTTATTTCCTTGATCAGCCTTACACTACATGAACTCCCACCTTTGGTGAGTTCATGCCACATTATTCCCCACGACTTGTTGAGCTATGAACGTATGTGATCTCACTCTTGCTGTCTCACCCCCCCCCCCACAGGAGAAGAGCAGGTGGTTCAGGAGGAGCCACAAGGCGAGGAGTTTGATCTGATCTAGGTGGCGTTTCTCAGTTGACATTGGCGCCAACGATCCTTAGTTCGTTTTATATTTATTCTTTTATTTTGTAATAAGTCTTCCGCTATGTAATAAATACTCTGATTATATTATGACATTTATCTCTATACACTCTGTTATTATATATGTTGTCTTCTTTGGCGCATGTATGAGATGCACCCGGCTTTGTCCCTTAAAACCGGGTGTGACAGAAGTGGTATCAGAGGAAATGTTGACTGTAGGACGAAACCTAGATAGAAATGGACAAACCCTTACCTACTTACCTTCTTCTAATTCATTTTATACTTACCTTACTCTCATTCTCTCTATACTTATCTTGATCATGTCTCACCTTCCACTGTTCTACTCTGATGACTCTTACCTTTTCTACTCCGAGACAAGATGGATTTCACACCTTGGAATCCCTACCCCTATGACATTTTTAAGAGATAGGAAACATAAGACAAAATTAAAATTATTTTCTCTATTAAAAATGTTGGTTGACTATTCTGATGATCATCAATGCATGATTTGCTTCTTTGATTGATTGAAATAGTATAGACGGGCATCTTAGCATGTACCACCATAAGGTAATGAATTAGCTATGGTAGGTAAAACATTAATTTACTTAGCTAATAAATCCCCCAAAGTAACTTGATTCGTAATCACCTGCCTTGTCTACTATTCTCTCTTACCATATGTTTCTAACCCAGATGGGCTACCCCTATAGTGTTAGAAGAGAGCACTATAGACGTGATTCTTGGTATATCATGGTTAAGAAAGGCAAAGGTGGTTTATACACTGTGCTAAGGGAACCGTATAACTCACCAGTTCCAAAGGACAAAGATTTGAAGTTGAAGTTGCAGTAACTACCATCATCAGACTTGCGGCATTCTTAGTAGATGAGAAGTTTGTGGGTGACAACATCCGTGCAGTTAGGGATTTTCCGGATGTCTTTCCAGAGGAGTTATTAGGGATGCCACCAGATAGGGAAGTTGAGTTGGTCAGTGATCTCTTACCTGGGACTGCTCCTATTTCTAAACGGCCGTACAGGATGTCCGTAGAAGAACTAAAGGAACTTAAGAAGCAATTAACAAAATTAAGAGGCTGTGTACATTCGTCCGAGTTCTTCACCTTGTGGAGCGCCAGTTCTATTTGTACAGAAGAAAGATGGATCGCAAGGGATGTGCATGGATTATAGGACCCTTAACGATGTCACTGTGAAGGACAAATGTCCATTACCCGCATTGAGGATTTATCTAATCAGATGAGAGGTGCAAGGGTATTCTCGAAAATTAATCTCCGATCGGGTTACCATCAAATAAAGATTAGGCCATCGGATATTCCCAAGATGGATTCCTCGACCCGATATGGTTTATATGAGTTCACCGTTATGTCATTTGGACTAACTAGTGCACCAACCTATTTTATGGATCTGAAAAATAAGGTGTTCATGATCTGGACAGATTCGTCGTGGTTTTCATCGACGATATTTTTTATTTATTCCAAGAGTGATAGTGATCATGAGGAACATCTGAAATGGGTGCTACAGAAGCTACGAGATAATCAACTCTACGCCAAGTTTAGCAAGTGCGAGTTTTGGATTGACAAGGTGCCATTCATTGGACATATTATTTCTAATGGAGGAATAGCAGTGGATCCTGCTAAAGTGAAGGAGATAATGGAATGGAGCGTGCCCACTACCATTACTGAGATTCGGAGTTTCTTGGGGCTTGTAGGATACTATCAGAGATTTATTAAAGGATTTTCTAAGATTGCTAAGCCCATGACCTCACTTATGGAGAAGGGAAGAGAGTTTAAGTGGACGAGAAGTGCCGAGAAAGCTTTGATCAATTAAAGAAGAGATTGATGTCGCCCCAGTGTTGGTTATGCCAGATCTACAAAAGGGATTTGACATTTATTGTGATGTATGTGGCTAAGGCTTTGGATGTGTGCTTATGCAAGAAGGACATGTGATTGTCTACACGTCTTGTCAATTGCGGAAATATGAGTTGAACTACCCCACTCATGACTTAGAACTTGCATCTGTTGTGCACGCACTTAAGATATGGAGACATTATATCATGGGAACCAAGTGTCGAGTGTACACGGATCATTAGAGTTTGAAGAACATATTCACACAACAAGATCTTAACCTTAGGCAACGACGTTGGTTGGAGCTTATTAAGAATTATGATTTGGAGATTCACTATCACCCGGGCAAGGTAAATTTGGTTTCAGATGCCTTGAGTCGAAAGGAGCACGTTCATTCAGCTGTTGTTGCCCAGCTACCCGATGAGATTGTTGAGGATTTCAGGAGACTTAACCTAGGGATAGTTGCTCACACTGAAGAAGTCACCATCAAATTGGAATCTACCTTGGAGCAAGAAATTCGTAAAGGCCAAGTGGGTGATGCTAAAATTCAAGAGATTAAGGATCTGATTACGGAAGGTAGAGTGCCAGAATTCACGGAGGATGAGCAAGGCACTGTATGGTTCAAGGATCGGATATGTGTTCCAGAGATTGATAGCCTTCGGGAGACTATATTGAAAGAGACCCATAATTCTAACTACTCTATCCACCCTGGTAGCACTAAGATGTATCAGGATTTGAAATAGAAATACTAGTGGTATGGATTGAAGAGAGATGTGGCTGCACATGTGGTTATGTGCAATGTGTGTCAAAGATTTAAAGCTAAACACCAGAGGCCAGCTGGACTACCGCATCCACTAAAGATACCCGAGTGGAAGTTGGAAGAAATTGGTATGGATTTCATTACTGGATTGTCTCGCACCCCGAAAGGACATGATTCGATATGGGTGATTGTGGATAGACAGACCAAAGTGACTCATTTCATTCCGGTCAAGACTACTTATAAGGGATCTCAATTGGCAGAGTATATATGGCTTGGATTGTGTCTCTACACGGTGTACCGAAGAAGATCGTTTCGGATAGAGGATCATAGTTTAACTCCAGATTTTGGAAAAGTTTTCATGAGAAATTGGATATGAAGTTGAATTTTAGTTCGGCCTACCATCCTCAGACTGAAAGGACTAATCAAGTATTGGAGGACATGTTGAGAGCTTGTGCCCTTCAGCATGGTTGTAGTTGGGACAAGAGTCTACCTTGTGCAGAGTTCTCTTATAATAATAGCTATCAGGCCAGTTTGAAGATATCACCGTTTGAGGCTTTGTATGGCAGAAAGTGCAGGACTCCATTGTATTGGGATCAAACTTGTGAAAGATAGTTATTTGGACCTGAGATTATACAAGAAGCAGAGGAACGAGTTCAGCAAAAAAGGGAGAATTTGAGAACTGCACAGTCCAGGCAGAAAAGCTATGCTGATACCCGGAGAAGACTGCTAGAGTTTAAGGAGGGAGATTATGTCTATTTGAAGGCGTCACCACTCCGGGGTATGAGAAGATTCAAAGTCAAAGGAAAGTTGTCCCCTCGCTTTATTGGACCCTTTTTAATCTTAAAGCGAGTGGGAGAGGTTGCATATCAATTGGAGTTACCGGATCATCTCGCAGATGTTCATGATGTTTTTCATGTATCTCAGCTGAAGAAATGTTTTAGGGTACCTGAGGAACAATTACCAATGGAGGACCTTAGTGTTCAAGAGGATTTGACTTATGCTGAGTACCCCATCAGGATTCTTGATACATTGACTCGAGTTACAAGGAATAAGGTTATAAAGATGTGCAACGTGCAATGGAGCCACCACGGGGAAGATGAAGCAACTTGGGAAAGAGAAGAAGAGCTTCGCATAGATTTTCCCCACCTTTTCCCTAGATCTTCTTAAATCTCGAGTACGAGATTATTTTTAAGGGGGGTAGGATTTGTAATACTCGATTTTGTAAACAAATAATATGGAGAGGTCTCCTCATGTCATGTGCCCTATTTGCATCATAAAAAGAGAACACATATAATTGAGATTGATTTATTTAAAATCAATGATATTAAAATAAAGAGAAAATGCATCATATTGGATTTTTTTTGTACATTTAAAACAATAATAATATGAATAAAAATAAGATAGTAATGAGTTGAGAATTTGGATTTAACCCCAAAAGTGCAAATTGGGGAACATGGAAATAGCATAGAAAGAGGGAAATACTATACAAAACAAAATAAAAATTATACATAAATAAATAGTTACCATACTATGTGTAATTGAACAAAAAAATGTGAAGATGAATTCACCACACACTTTGAACTTAAAATTGGAATTCAAATTGAATTTGAAAAGGGAAAGGAAAGAAAATAAAAGGAAAAAGATTAAAACCTTGATTGGGCTGGCTTCATCCATTTCGGCCCACCTCGCGCTAGCCCAAACCCCCCACCGCGCGCGCTGACATCCGGGCCCGCTCCGTCAGCCTCGCGGGCGCGCACTCTGTGGTCCTGGCGCTAGCTTGGGAGCCCACCTGCAGTCTCACCGAACCCCCCCTCTCACTGTTACACTGCCGTGCGGGCCTCCCTCAGCTGGTCGTCTTCCTCGCGCGAAATTCGCGCCGTGGGCGGAGCTAACGGCCGTGCGCATCGCGCGGGCGCTTCTTCCCTATCCACCGCGCTAGATCCCCACGTCTCCGACTCCGCCGGTCCTGGAAGATAAAGGCTGACCACGCCCGCGAGCCGTCACTCGTACTCAAGCCGATAGAACCCTGACGCGAGCGATTTTACGCGTGCGGCGGAGGTGAGAAGTCCGCCGCCGCGACTGCCCTCGCCAACGTTGTGGCTGCACCTCCACGCTAGAATCTGGGAACCTGCTGGGCGCGGTGAAGCTTCGGCCCGCACTGGATTGGGCGAACCTTACCCCGGCTGTGAGCAAATTCTCGCCGTGGTTGAAGACCTTCCGCAGATTCGCGCCATCGCGCGGCCAAGGGGAGTCTTCACCTCGAATCGAGGTAATTAGTGTACTATCTTCTTCGCGTTTCACTGATCAACTAGTAGGGTAGCTTGAATTGGGAATTTGCGCTCTGCTGCGTGGAAATCGTTGGGACTCCGACGATGGACCGCCGTGGTCCTTGGGCCGCCGCCGCGCTGTTACAGCTGGGTAGGAAGAAGAGTTTTCAACCGTTGGATGCCCTCTGATCGGCTACGATGGAACCCTGGGGTGTAACGCTTAGGTCAAGAAATCTGATCCGTTCAGATCCGATCGGGCGAATCAAGTGACTTTGGGGTAAATAAAATCTGTGCCGTCGATTCCAGATCCTGGGGACGGGATCGCGTACCGATTCGCCGGATATACGATCTAATCTGTACCGCCTGCTGCTAATCTAGCGGTCGAGATCCAAGAGTACCCCTTCGCGGGTACGTTTTACGAAATAGACCTTATGATTTGAGAGAATACAACCCGCCGTCGAGTGAGGTGTTCACTGAGTCTAGGGAATCTTCTGCGCTAATCCCCTGGTCTTTTTGAAAATTGACGCCCAGTCCAAAGATGATTAAAAATAGAGAAATAATATTAGAAATTCATTTTTAATACAAAAACAATTGCTAGAACTTGGAAAATTCATATCTAATTCATTTTAAATCCAAATTGACCCATTCCAATTTCTAAAATTTTGTAATAAGATTCTCTATCATTTAGTGTCTCTGTTTTGACATGAAAACAATAAGAAAATTAATTTATCATTGAATCCTACTTCAAGCACATTAAATCTTAGGAAATTCATAACTTGAAATCTATAACTCCAAATCTAATGATTCCAGTTCCTATGATCTCATTTTAATGTGTAGATTTTTACTGTATATTTTATTTGCATTTTTTATGTGATGTTAATTTATGCTATACTATGTATGTATTGTGTTGATGCGAGTAGACGAGCAAGCCATTGTGGATTCTGAGGTTCAGCAAGTAGAAGTAGCTGAGCAGGAGCTCATTGAAGGCAAGTTGTGCCCTTGATCACTTACTTTTTCCCAGCCATGTTCTTATTAATTATAATGATCTGCATAGGTTAATTTTGATGGGACCTAATAGGTTACCCTAGTTTTGGCTATCTTTATACCTTGTTTGCCACTGAATATTTTTGTGTAGTACTTGCTATCGCTTATTGTGGTTTTGGGTATGGAGATACACTATTCATAATTACACTTTTATTATCTTTTTATTATTACTGCTCATGTTAAGATCATTATGTTAATGGGAACATGGAGCGACCACCCGGGAAAACAGTGCTACCACAAGGGTATAATGGGACGCCCTTGGCTGATTAACTAGGAAAGCTAGTGGATGACTTCCTTACCTGAAAGGGGCAAGGGCAGTAGGGGGGTGGTCAGTGTAGGGAGGTCCTTGGGTTGATTTTGCTGCGATGGCGGTCAGGCGAGGGATTCCTGCACTGGAGCTTCCTATAAACTGTAGCAGGATTTCTGAAGCTAGTGGAACTTTGTAAAGGCCTCGTAGTGTTACCCAGCCTCGCCTCCTCGGTAGAGGTGTATTCCCCACGACTTGTTGAGCTATGAATGTATGTGAGCTCACTCTTGCTGTCTCACACCCCCCCCACAGGAGAAGAGCAGGTGGTTCAGGGGGAGCCACATGGCGAGGAGTTTGATCTGATCTAGGTGGCGTTTCTCAGTTGACATTGGCGCCAACGATCCTTAGTTCGTTTTATATTTATTCTTTTATTTTGTAATAAGTCTTCCGCTATGTAATAAATACTCTGATTATATTATGACATTTATCTCTATACAGTCTGTTATTATATATGTTGTCTTCTTTGGCGCATGTATGAGATGCACCCGGCTTTGTCCCTTAAAACCGGGTGTGACAAGCGATCCATCCCTCTTGCTCCTGCTCCTCCAAGAGCTCCGTGCCGTGGCTCGAACTGCCTCCAGCGTCGTCGTCGTCTCCATCTCCGTCAGGGTCTCCTCCAGCAGCCGGGATGCCCAGTGGTGGTGCAGGGGGCATCTCTGGTTGAGGTGCAGGGTAGGCGGCCTCCCAGACTCCTCCTGCTGAGGCGAGGGGGAAGATTCCTACTGCTCCTAGTCCTGCTCCTGCTCCTGGCATCGACGCTTCTACTCCTCATGCAGACGACGATGCAGTGTCTCCAGGTGACTAGACTGACCTGGCACCATACGACGCAGTGGATGCTCTGCTAGGCAAGAAGGGAAAATGGGGATCACAGACTTACGTGCAGTGCACCTAATACGAGCCATCTACAAAAGACATCGTAAGCACAAGAGTGAGAATAGAACTATAAGACCAAAAAGTAAATAGAAAGAAAAGTGAGACAAAATTTTGTGAGATAAGTAGATAACATAGAATTAGTCAAGATGACCAACTTTTGAAATGACACTTAGGTCAAGGTAAGAGTAGGGGTCTATAGTCCTTAGGGGGACCATTCTAGTCTAGGTTAACGGTCCTACAGTTAGCAAGGCTTTGATACCACTTACGTCACACTCGATTTTGGAAGGCAAACCGAATGCGAACCATGTACGTGCCAAGATCAGAACTCACATACACAACGATTACATAATTGGACATCATCACACAATGCTCAAATTAAATAGCGGAAAGGTACTTTAATTACATCAAGATGTCCAAGACATCCATAGAGTCTAATACATAGCCATAGTATTCAACATTAATATCAAAGTGCGGAAGTATGAAAAGTAGAGGCTAAGCCTACACAGGCAGCTGACTAGGGGTTTGCCACTGAAATAAACTAGAACTCATCGTAGTCCTGGAACTCCTCAAAGTCCTCCATGTTGCCAACATCTCCTCCTGAGGACTGAGTACAGTGGGGACAACCTAGGGTGGGGTGGTTTGTAAAGCAAGGGTGAGTACACATCAACGTACTCAGCAAATATCCCGTTTGGCTAAAAGTGGACTAGTTGTATGTGGAGTTAAGGTTAAGCTGTTGCTTTTAGTTGGTCAAGTGTTATTACTACAAGTAGAGCCAAATTTTAGTAATAAACCCAGTTATTATCTAGAGGCACTCCCTCCAAGAGGAAATACCAGAGTTGAAAATTATAACCATCACTGCTAACCATCATCATAAAAGTAACCAGAGTTCTTCTAATCGAAGAGGATCCCAAGGCCGCTCATAACCGTGAGCACGGCTGATATACCAGTTTATAACACTCTGCAGAGGTCACACACTTTACCCACAAGTCATGATTCCCTTTCTGCCCGGGGTTATAGCCTCCCCATTGATCACTACCAAGGTGACCTAGCAGGGTCCCATTATGTAGCCTTTACAAAGATTTTCTAGAGGTCATACCCGCCCGTTAGGTTTCTCCAGTTTGATAAACATAGTACATCTCCTCAAAGGAAGCGTGACTAACAAAAACCAAATCGAGAACCTCTGCATCCAGCCTCGGCAGAGCAAGTACTGTGCCTAGACCCCATTGACGGCCCTATGGCGAAGCCAAATACTCCTCTGGTTCCTCTAATTATTCAGCTAAGGTCGTCCCATTCCTCCCTCATGGTTGCACTGTTATCCCGGGTTGTCACTCCCCAAACAGGTCCTTACGGAGAGGCACTCAGGAAACAGCCTGAGTCCCCTAAAGTAATCACAAGAACCTCATCGTGATAACATCATCGTATCATAAATCATCACATCAAGCAATAGCTTAAACTAACCATGATTAACCCAAAAACGTAAACAAGGGTAAGGTAAATACAGACTAGTCAATCCTTAAGTTCCAATAATGTAATGGGGGACAGAATTATAAAGTAAAATAGGACATGATAGGTCTGAGGACACTTGCCTTCACTAGGTTGTTGCTCAGAGGGATCTTCGACAACACACTTAGGAACCACGGGCTGCTCGTTGTCTAAATAAAGCGATCATACATTCAATACATTTGGAAGGTACAATTGAACAGCACATCAAGCATGTACAAGCATTGGAACACATCTCAAAAGGTATAGTATTAAATAAAGGAGAATGAGATCAAATTATAACATAAACTAATCTTAATTAGGAATTGATTACTCTCTAAGTGTTTGGAACACATCTCAAAAAGGTAAAGTAGTAATTAAACAAAGAAAAAGATTATAAGATGAACTAATCGCATTTAGGAATTGATTATTCTTTAAGTCTTGTCCATAATTACATAACCTAATTCTATTCATTTCATTGAGACCTACAAGTTAAACCAGAGAAGAATTCATGTAATACATATTATTAATCTCACAAGATTAAATATACTTCAACTTGTAGGGTTTTTCCTTTTATCTATTTCATTAAATGATTAAATCAACATATACATTAATCTTATATTCTAGGTGTAAAATTAAGGTGTACAGACTATAGATGAACATAATTTATTTGGGCAGAGAATAATTTCATGATATTTTGCAATTTGAACCACTAAATTTGGAGTTCATATGAAAAAGATATGAAATAAACAAGTTTTGAAGTTTAAAATATGAAATTAGGGCTAATTCTGTGATTAAATTAAAACACAGGGGACTATTTAAAAGAAACCAGGGGTCTGCGCGCTAAAACTTAGGACGGTGGGTTGATTTCCTAAAACCTGAGGGTCTCTTAAGTAAAACATACACGCGAAGGGGTATGGGGTGATCTCGACCATCGGATTAGAAATCAACGGACAAGATTAGATCTCGTGGACGCGCGCGCGGACGTGAGCGCGCGGACGTGACTCACACGCGGGGATGGGATGTCAGCGAACCAGGGCGGGCTGACTAGCCGGGCCCAGCGGCAGGGGCGCGGGTGAGGGGGAGAGAGAAGAGCAGTCGGATCTGGATCGGAGGGCAATTGCACAGGCTCTAGGGCGATACTTGGCGAAATAAAGGCATGGGAAGGTTGCTCACCTCGAGTGCAAACTCTAGAATGCTTGGAGAACGGCGGGGGTGCGATGGATCCTCGGGTCAACGGTGGCGGGGCTCCTTCTGTGCAAGAAACATTCCGGTGAGTGCGGACCGGGCAAACCAGAGGGGGGAAGGGCAAACCAGAGGGTGTCCCGAGTAGCTGGCGGCAAGGTGGAACTCACCGAGGCAACAGACGAGGCGCAGGCTTGACGACGGTCGCAGAACCGACGACAGTCGACGGTGGGCGGTGGCGAAGCTCTCTAGTCACGCGCGCAGAGCGAGAGAGAGGGCAGGAGGGTTCGGCTGAGGGTGCAAGTGAGCGGGGGAAGGTGGGCGAGCGGGGCGAGGACATGCGGAGGTGGCCGGAGATCGCACGGTCGTGGGCGTGTCCTCGGCGGGGGATCGTGGGCGGGAGGTTGGGGACGAGCTGACAGGTGGGGTCGGCGAGATAGGGAGAGAGAGCGGCGGGCATGCGAGAAGAACGGCGCCGACAAACCTGGCCCACGGGGCAGCGAGAGAGAGAGGGAGAGAGGGCGCGTGGATTGGCGCCGATAGGCGGGACCCGCCTGTTAGGCACCGAGGGCGCGCGGGGCTAGGCTTGATGGGCCGACTTGGGCTCAATTGGCTTTTCTATTTTTCTAGGGAATTGCTAATTGTTTTTCTATTTATTTTCTCTAGGGTTTTCAATTCAAATTCAAATCAAGTTTTAACATCAAACCAAATCAAACATGTGCAACAATTCAAAGAGTATTTGGAACTCAACATGATGCAACATTTCATGACTCATCTGTTTTGTCAAAAATAAAATAAATAATCCCTCACTAACTAAGCTAACCCTAACCTAAAGAGGAAGAGAGAGAGAGAGAAACTAGAGGGAAGAGTAACACCTGAATTTGGATGATAATAAGAAAGAAATTTTATACCCCAAATTTATGGTGTTACACAGACCACTGGAATCTTCTTCAAAGGTAGCTCTATCATGGAAAAAGCACATGACCGAGCGGTCTCTTGGCTGGGCAGATACAACATAAGGTCTCCAAAGGTAGGAGAACGGATTTCCAGAGCTCTGGCAGCTACATCCAACACTACCCGGTGTTGAGTCATCCAGTTAGCTCCCAAAATGATGTCCATGTTCTCAAGTGTAGTTTTGAAGGTTTTGCTTCCGAGTAGGATAGGTACATTTCGATTTATTTGATTTGTTGCAATCTTGCCCCTATGCATTGCTATCATAGAAGACCCTTCGGTATGATAGAAAGGCAGTTGACATTTAACACTGAATTTCTAGCTAATGAAGCTATGCGATGCACCAGTGTCAAACAGAACAAATGCAGGTTGATTAAACATTGAAAAAGTACCAGTCATGACGGGCACTCCTTCAGGTAGCTCTTCCAAGGTAGTGAATTTGAGCTTCCCTTGCGTGACTTGCACTTTCTGCTTCCTCCCTTTCTCTTGGTTGGGTGCTGGCATCTGCCTTGGTTGATTCCATGGGCAATTCTTGGCATAGTGGTCTGCGTTGCTACACGTGAAGCATTTGTTTCCATTCCCCTAGCGGGACTGCTGCTGCTGCTGAATTGATTGTTCCTTGGAGCGGGAGCAGGGAGACAGTTTGGTACTTGCTGCTACTGGAATCCTCTACTCTGACTGTTGAAGACAATCCGGAATCACTAAGGCGGAGCTGAGGGTCCTGACATTGGTGCCTTCCTCTTGTTCTCTGCCCGATGAGCTACAATGCAGTCTTCCTATAATATGGCAAGATTGACCAGATCATTGTAGCTGTTCACGCGAACAGTGTTGAGGCGCTCACGAAGCTTAGTGTTGAGTCCCCTACGGAAATGGTCTCTCTTCTTCTCATCTGAATCTGCTTGATAGCTCGCATATTGGCATAGGTCATTGAAGGCCTGAGCATACTACAACACAGTGCGGGTTCCCTGAGTCAAGGCCAAGAACTCATTGAGCTTGCAGTCCATAATCCCTGCTGGAATATGGTGTCCTCTGAAAGCCGTCTTGAATTCCTCCCATGTCACCACGTGGTCAGTAGGTAACATGGTGCGGAATTGGTCCCACCATGTCCTAGCAGGTCCACGGAGCTGTTGTGCGGCGAAGTGGGTATTTGCGTTGTCAGGGCAAGCTCCCGTGAGGAGTGGGAACTTGGACTCCACAACCCTTTGTCACACATCGGCGTCCAGTGGGTCCTCTGCCCTGGTGAACAAGGGCGGTTGCGTGCTCAAGAACTCCTGGTAAGTCACCGAGGTCGGAGGCCGTTGCTGCTGGCCTCCACCATACTATTGAGGGTGGGGCTGGCGCTGCACTAGCTGCCGCAGAATCTCATTCTGCTGAGCCATTAGCTCCTGCATCGTGGGAGCTAGAGGAGGTGGTGGGGGAACCTGCTCGTTCTGCCCACGACGCAGCCTAGCTGCCATCTGAAAACACAAATTTGCGCCATTGTTACCTCGATTTGCGATTCTGAGCAACATTCTTTATATCATATGGAGAAAATTACATAACATAATATTGAACCAAATGAGGATAATATGACTGCATTCATTTCATTGATCACCAAAGTCTTCCCTAGGTTACAACATTTTAGGGGATTCACCCTTTAGCCTAGTCCAAAATCTGATACCAAAACTAAGCTCGCGTGGGTTCCTATCCTCCTAATATGTCAAACTAACCCATCAACCCTGAGTGGTAGAGGCAACACTGGATGCAGGTGAAGGGGGTACTCCGAATGGAGTCGCATTTGGACCGGGAGCTGGCTCTAATTCCTCGGGATCCTCCTCTCCTTCGCTCCTGTCTCATTTGCCTCCATGTCTTGGTGGTGCATCTCCAAGTGGTCGTTGGCTTCCTCAAGTTCCTCCTGCACATCATGGAGCTGGATCTCCAGGATATCAATGGTGTCATCCCGGATTTCCGCCTACTTCTCTAGAGTCGCGATGCGCTGGCTTAACTGTTCCACCTATAGGTCTTTTTCCACCAGTTCTGAAGACAAATCGACCACGAAGTCCTATCGACTATCGAAGGTGATCTTAGTAGTCTGAGCGAGATTAGTGAGGTGTGCCATGGTGTCGCTCTACAGGGCTTGTAGGCGGTACAGTGCGCTCATACACTGAATAGTAATACTCCCAACCTGGTTGGGATGCATGGCGCACACGTCCTTCATGTGGCTCACTCGATTGCACCACATGGGATCATCCCTCTTCTCGGCGGGGAAGAGTCCAAGTTGGTACCTAATAAGGGTCGCTAAAGATCAACCGTCGTGTAGTGCTAGTGGGTGCATCATCATTTCCAGGGGATGATATTCGCAGAAGATTGTTAGGGCTTTTAGCGCTGCGACCTCGGTGGTGTTGTCCGCACTGAAGCCGACAGTCTCGCAATCATGGGAACGCCATCTAGGCTACAGAGGGTGAGACTCCAGGGTCAGCGAAACCCTGCAACGTGGCACCCGATGCTGCTCGTATAGCTGCACCGTATACAGAGGGGGTGTAGGGTAACCGGCGGAGCAGAGCACCTCCCATAAGATGGAGGGAAAGCCCTCATGGGAAAGGTAGTCAAAACTGAAGCGAGTGTCTCCTCCATTGATAGGGGTGGGTGAAGTCATTTGTGAAAAGAGGTTTAGAAGTAAGTGATACGATAGCGGCAAGGAGAAACGTGTGCCCGGGTTGTTAAAAGGAGGTGGGTTAACTTAGATTTACCCATTCCAACCCATTTCTTGTTATCCATTATTAACCATGCTTTTTAAGTTCATACTTAGATGCATTTTTTCTTAGCTTCTAATTTCGTCATGTTTTATAATGCATGCATGCTAGAAAGAACGTCTTCTCACCGATTAGAGGGGTGCTTCTAGGGCGTCCCTACTATTTTAAGGTTGGCCTATATGGCCTACTTATATAGCCACCTATTTTCCCAACTATTCTTAAGGCCTTTCGTCCTAGGTCTAGCGTTCTAGTCCTGACGATCCAATACTAGTTTCTAAGCAAATTTTATTTTTGAAAAGTAGGTATTCACGACTTATTGATTCCTCTGTAATGGTAATCGATTCGATACCAGCTGCCGCAGAACCACCCGAATTATTCTAGCTTAAGTGCCCAAGTCGTGCTCTTAAAGGCAGCAACACACTTAAACCGGAATAAACCGTTTAGTTCTTCGAATCTTGTCCGATAGAGCCACTTACCAAGGATCGAATACCATTAGCTCACACGATGGTGAGGCATAGAGAGAATACAATAAACATGAAACCACAAATTAAAGTACTAGAGCTATTACGAAGATTGGAGTTTTAATAAAAGATAACAAGTCCTCAAATAAAATGGAGTGGATAATCGATAACGATGATACTGAGGAATAGGGCAAGGCCTAGCCCACTACTCCTCTTGGTCCTCTCCTGTCGAGGCAGCATCCCACTCGACCGTCCAACCCGGTGGCAGGGTGGAAGGCCAAGTCACACCATCAACCATATCTTGTAGCGTACCTGAAAAAATATGCCACAAGCATGGCTGAGTATACTAATACTCAGCTAGACTTACCCGGTGTGAGAAGTCTACTCCTCTACCTCTAGACCATGCAACTGTTTGGCTGAGGGGTTTGATTTGCCAAAAGCACTAGCTGAATCTAAAGACAATTTTAGCTTTTCCAATTCTAGCATATATAATTAAGCTAGGTTTGCTCCTCTCTAAGCATACATGGTAACAATCATTTAGTACAATCAACATGTTATCTCAAGTAAAACCTCATTTCACTTTTTACTCAATGCCATACAAGGGGTCAAGCTGTCTCATCAGCTGCGAGAAGTAGACGATTTGAATCAAGTTTTAACCTTACGAGGTAAACCTAAACACACGACATGTAGGGGCACTCCGTCCCCACACACGTCAATTGTCCCCATCGATCCCCCGTTCGCGGCCAGGGCTCACCGCCTTGGCATACAATGCTCCACTAACCCGGGCAGCCACCGTGTAGTGACCGCACTTGTACCCACCATAGCTAGCATGGGAGACCCCGTCTCAGGACAAGTGAGGAGGAAAGTCCGTGCCTGGCTTCACTCAGGTACTTGGCTTACCAGTTACCATATTTCTCGACATGTGTTTAGTACTTTGAAACGCTTGACTCAGGTATCCACACATTAATCATTAATTCCATTTCCGTCTCATAGACAAGGCATCCACCCTGGATCCAAGTCCATAGACCATCATAGATCCCGTTATCAAGATGAATACAATCAATTCCTGACCTCGCGCGAGTGCTAGAAAAATCACTCGACTTCTACCGAGATCCCTAATTAGCAAAGCAGCTACTCAACCTAGCATACTAGTATCCATCTCAAAAAGGAATCCTGAGTTTATGCAACTGGGGGTTTCAAGCAACTCCTACACTTAAGTGCACATTACAAACCTACAAACATTAAGTGTAGTAAAGTTGGAACGGCATCTCCGGTGAGGGTGCTCTCGGTTTCTTGCTTCGGGAAGATTTATGGGGCTCTGGGGAAGCTAGTCGATGCACTGGATCGGTGGGAGGTGGACAGGAAGAGGCCTGGCCACAGTGGTCGAGCTCTAGAGGTGGTGGTGAGTCGCGGGGAGGTCGCCAGAGCTGCGGGCTGGCTCTGGGGAGCTGGGCGCGGTGCGGAGGGAGTACGACCGAGGCCGTGCTGCTCTTATAGGCGCGGACGCGGTGCACGGTCGGGCATGGACTGGTGCGGGCGCGCGGGCTGGCATGCACCGGCTCGTCAGCCACGGTCGAGCACGTGGCATATCGCTTCTACTCCTGTTCTAACACTGATAGGCTTCATACCTTCACGAATTTGGGCAAGATTGCTGTGTAAGATATGTCCCTAGTGTAATATTTGTCATTTATGTGTGGGAGCCGAGGGGTTTTAGGCCGTGTACAGAGAGTTGTCGAGTCATCGATTTGCTAGTGTCTAGATGTTGTGTCCCATGGAAAAACCATGCCAAATCATGTCAAACGACTGAGATTTGACTCCAAATTTTTCCAGGGCGTGCCTTAGTTAACTTGGCACCAATTTGATATTTGGATCATGTGAATTTGAGTCTTGGAACTAGGCGAACACGGTTGATTAAGAAGAGAGGGTCAATTTTTAGAATTCTGAATTTCCAATTGAGTCTTCACTTAAGTGGCTGTTTTGGGAATTTTGCAAAACCCTTTTGATTAAACTTACTTACTATATTTTGTAGCTTATTTAGTGTACTACAACTTTGTTAATTGGTGCAAATTATGATTTTATGTTTTTCATAGTCTTTTCACTAAATTCCCTTTTTGTGTTCAAATGACTTAATTAGGGTAGTACTAGGGTTTTGAATATTTTTCTCACTTGAGGTGCATGATGGTGTTACGGTATGGTTCCTGAGATGAAAAAGGTTTGATTAAGTTCTTGCATCTAAAATTTGGGTGTCTTTTGCTCAATTTCAGTCACAGGTGATAATGTTCACCAGTTGGGTACTGAGGGAAAAACCCTGAGTAACACTAGGGTGTTATAGACGTTCCAAGATCTTAGAATGCATATGAGATTTAGAGATATTACATATAAACTACGTAATCTTCTTTATTTCCCCTATGGCACCATTTTCCTTTCAAGAGGGGAGAAAAGGTTTTTAATGGGGCCATAGGTTGTAATTCTTCATTTTTTCTTGTGCAGCCCTGTGCAATATAAGGGCCAGCTTCCCCCACCTATAAAATGTAAAGATCTAAGATTACACCATCGAATGTAAAAGAGTATGAAAAATCTCCAAAGTCGTCCCTAAGGGGATGCAGAGCTAAAATGTCACCTAAGTCAAAGGTGAAGAAGCTCCAAAGTCGTTCCTAAGGGGATGCAGAGCTTAGCTCTAAAGTCATTCCTAAGGGGATGCAGAGCTAAAATACGACCTAAGTAAAAGGTGAAGAAGCTCCAAAGTCGTTACTAAGAGGATGCAGAGCTTAGCTCCAAGGTCGTTCCTAAGGGGATGCAGAGTTGAAGAGACTCCAAAGTCGTTCCTAAGGGGATGGAGAGTGTGGGTGTGAATTTGTGTGCGTTTTTTATCTTCGACACACATTTGCATACTTCATCACATCATCTTCTGCATTCATATAAACATACATTAGATATCTGTAGCTTCATCGCATCATGACATATCACATAAAGCATTAGGAAAGAGAGAAAGTTTCTGCTTTCAACATGAAAATGTTTCGTTGTGAACAAAGATGCTTCATCATGAATGAAGATGCTTCGTTATAAACGAAGATGTTTAACAGGAAAAGAGGGGAGAACTCTTCGTTATGTACGAGGGGCATCTTTTGATTTTGGTCCAAAGGTGCTTCGATGTGAACAAAAAGAAGGGAAGGTGTTTTTCGTCTTTGGCTCAAAAAGCTGGGAGCATTGGTTTCGTCCATAGCAAAGCAAACAACAGTGGGATAAAATGTAAAGAAACATTATGATGTATTCATAGATGTTTACAAATTTTTTTACATTTAAAAGAAGCTTAAAAACAGTGGAATACAATGTTTTTCTTGTACAAAGAAGCCTAAAAAGTGTTTTCAGTCATTAGCGCAACAAAGAAAAGCTTCTAAATCTTTCTTGAGATCTTCAGAGTAATCTTCGATTCATCAACCTCTACCAACATCACCCTAAAAACAACAAAGGCAAAGGTATTGAGAAATGTAACAAGGAAAAATCTGAAATAAAAACATGAAATTAAAGAAAACTACCATACCTTGCCAAGCAAAGCTCGAGCTTCGTCTCCGGCTGCTTCTCGACCACCCTTAGCCCAGATTTGAGTAAAAAACCTATTGCCTATACTTCTGGTTTTAGCTGGAATATTAGTTAAGTCGGCCGGAGAAATAGCAAATGTAGGTTCGTTGACATCTCTCAAGTGTTTGCATACATTTTTTTGAAGATGTTAGCCGTTCCCGGGCGGCCACCAGCGCGTAGAAGTCCCCATGCCCTTCCATTACTTCATCAAATTCATTAATTTACTTCTCCATGAAATCGAGGGCCTTTGGAATGTCTTCGGTGGAGTAATTCTTTTCCCCTAATACTGCCCAACTGAGTTGAAAATTTCGCGCAAGCGGTTGGAATGCCACGAAGCTTGAGCATGTCTCTCGAAGCGACATTAAAGCTTCAGATAATTTAGAACTCTTTCTGCTTTGGCTTCGATCTTATTCTTCAAGCTTCTGGCCTCATGCTCATAACAATTTTTAGCTTCCTTTAATTCTGAATGTGATTTTTCAAGCTCTTTATCCTAATCACAAATGCATGCAGCCTGATCTGTGATCCGAAGTTGAGATTCGGCCAGGTTTGTTTCCGCATTTTTAATCTTCGAATCCTTCTCTGCCAAAGAATTTTCAAGTTCTTTCACCCTTTTCTACAGGTTATTGACAACAAGTTCATTCTTCTTATCTTCATCTTCTTGCTGAAGATTCAAAGCTTTACTCAGCAATAAGCTCTGCCAAAAAACAAGTTAGCCACAAAATCTGAAAGTTTAAAAATTTAAAAAGTCAAAGAGGTGGACATAAGAGTTTATACCTTAAAATTTGAGTAGAATAAGCTCCCAACAATGTGTTGTCTTCTATAGTTACTGTGGTCCTGCTCAAGCTTCGGAAATCCAATTGTCTTTGATAAAGTATTAACAATCTTTGCTCCAGCTCGGTCAGGAATACACCGAAAAATCTCTTCGTCCACAACAACAAAGAGCATAGATCTTGGCTTGTATCCGCCAGCAAGGGCGAATTCTTTCAATTCAGAAATACCTTCATCGGACAGATCTTGCCCGCCCAGGTGCCGTGGGTCCAAATCTATGTCCTCCGAAGCCTTATCAGTGGATACTTCGACTATGTCTTTCTCAGGAGCCACATCAGATATAAGTCTGTCAATCTCTGACATTATGGTCCTAAGGTTCTCAACTTCAGGTGTGGCTTCATTAGCTTCAACTTCGGTAGTATCTTCGACATTAGTAGGCACATCATTTTTTTCCGCCGAAGCCGAGGGCGGGGTCTTTTGGATGGCTTGCATTACGTCCATCATTCGTCGTTTCTTCTAACCCCCACATTTCCCCGGTAGCTGAAGCAGTCTCCTTTCCTCCCGAGCTTTATTCAAATCCCTTCTCCTTTAACTGCAATAGGCTAGTCAGAACTGACCCCACGGGACATAGCATTGCAAACGGGAAGGGTTCGTCATTACCTTTAGTATTTTTGAAACATCGATAGAGGAAGACGGAGAAGGGCCTGTAACCCTTTTTGGTACATCTTGTATCTTCATCTCTGCAGTAGCCATCCTAACAGGCTTTCGTTTTTTGGGGGTCAAATCCTTCGACTCTGCTAGAACTTTCTTCTTCTTAACAGCCCTATTATCTTCTTTGATGGACCGGATGGCATGCCTTTTCAGAATACTCACAACCCTCTTTCTCTTTGCTCCCTCGGTCCCTTCATCAAGCCTGTCGTAATCTAGATATTCAAAGTTAAGAGCATCCATCACCCGATTCAACCTTCGTTTTACACTAGTGCCGAAGGTAGCTGTCATCAACTGATCTTTATTCTTCATGTAGTTCCCATGAATTTCATTGCACATTATTTCTATTAGCTCCAACCATTCAGTGCAGGGTTTGATAAATCTTTTTTAGAATTTAAACCGATAAGGAAGTCATACAAGTTCATACTTTTTCCCTTCTTCCCTTTTCTTCAGCAATCCCCACCCACTAGAAGTTGGAAGCGTTCTGTTTGCCAAATATTCTTACACCAAGTCCCTAGTGCTAATATGTTCTGCCACGACTCTAATTTCCACTTCGACCAAATGGTAGGGGGACCCCAGCTGCATGTTGCACAAGGGTCAAGTCATGCCGAAGCTCAATTTTAAGGGACTCATCACCATACTCATAAGCTTCTCCCTCTTCTTCTTGTCAGCCTTCACATAAAACCATTCATTTGCCCACCCGGTCGCCACTTAGTGCAGTAACCAATCATAGGAGTCGTGGTGTTCTTTCGGTATGCAAAGTTGTAGCACCCAAAGTTCTTGTGCAGGCCATCGGCCCTAGCCTTCGTCTGATAATGGAGTTCGTGCACCTGACAAAACCCTTCAGCATTGGCACTCTTTCCTTTGCTTCAAGAGCCCAAATGTACATACTAAGTCTAACTATGGCATTGGGGGTCAGCTAATGTAGGTAAATTTCGAACTTCTTTAGAACCTCACCGATCATCTCGTAAAGGGAGAACCAGTCCGTCATCATTCTCGTACCAGCAAAACGAACCAGTCCGTTATCATTCTCTCAAAGTATCCTAGTTTTTTCATTAAAATTAGATCCTCTACCTTAATTATGGATTTCCCGAATTCTATATGGCTGGGTTTGCTCGAGCTTAGAATGACATCATCGTCCTCATCTTCATCTTCACTATCAGCTTCGGCGATGGTCGGTTTAGCTTTGGCATCAACAACATCTTCTGTTGGAATTTGTTCTTTCTCTTCTTGCACAACCAACCCAGAACGCATCATCATCTCTGAAATGGGGGCTGTCTCAGAAGTTCTAGCCTCTTCTCCTTCGCGTCCCACTCTAGCAATAGATCTCACTCTAGCCATTTCAGTTTTCATTCTTTGACAGACGAAGTTACACTTAAACGATGGAATGTTTGTCCGAAGTGTAAGCAGCGAGTTCGTAGAAAGCAGCAAGCTTCGGCTTCAGTAAAAATTTCTAGCAGCACAACAGTGCAATAGCAATGAATGTTGTGGTAACTTCTCACCAACTCGTCTATTTATATAGCCCTGTAGGTGAAGAAGGGGAACCGCCAAGACGCACGTATTGGCGGATCGGTGGACCAGTAAGCGCTGTGAATTTTAAATTCATTTTTTAATAACAAGCTAAGGGAAGGTGTTTTTTAGACCTTCGGCATCCAGAAGCCTTCGTATTTTTTGCGGATCGAGCTCGTTATGAAAAAACGATCTAGCACCATGAAGGGGCTACTATTGGGGGCCTTCCTCTTCTGAAGGTCCTCAAAAACACGACTAACCATTTATTTCTAGCATAATGTCGAGTATTACAGGAGCTTCGTCATAAACGAAGGTTCACGATGGGAGTCTTCTTCTCCGCCGAAGGTCTTTAAGACGAAGATATAGCCCGAAAATGACAACGATGAATGCCGAAGCTATAGCCGAAGAGCAACAACATTGGCTTAAAGTAGTGTCGAAGATCCAGCATGATGATGAGCCAAAGAGGAAAAAACTAGCTAGTCCCTAATGATTTATGTTACAATTATGAACACATGTTAAGGTCATAAATGTATTTTTACCTGGGCTACGTCCCGTGCCTATAAATAGGTGAACATTACCACAGTACTGTTCACACTGGATCGTAATCGCTCTCGTGTCAACACCTTTGAATAAGCCGAAGGTATCAATGTAATATAAATCTTATTAATATCCATGTGTTTATCATGAAATAAATATATGAATCGATATATGAATGGATAATATTTATCATCTCTATGAATTGTTATTCTTGCAAATGATGAAGGTGCGTCCTTCATGACATTTGTCTGAAGATCATTATATCCGAAAGGAGATGATGCTTCAGAGGACGAAGGCCCCTAATCTTTAACAATTGTGTTGCCATGTTCTTGATTCACAGCATTTGAGAACAAGAGGCCAACATATATGTATACATTTCTTAAGCATTGCATTCTGTAGATTGCAATCTCGCGGATGGAGAATATGTGTTGATCCAAGAGCAAGGAACTGAGTAAAGAGAAGTCTAGGAACCAGCTCCTGAGCATGTCACCGAGGAACTTCCCACCACACCCGCATCTGAAGGCAAGCCCCGATTTTATGCATAACTGTTAAATATGCTATTTTACCACAATTATTGTTTGTAGGCATGTACTATGCACTTAAGTGTAGGAATTGCTTGAAACCCTAGTTGCATGAAATCAGGATCTCCTTTGAGATGGATACTAGTATGTTAGGTCGAGTTTGCTATGATAATTCAGGATTTCGGTAGAAGTCAAGTGATTTTTCTAGCACTTGTACGAGGTCAGGAATTGATTGTATTCATATTGATAACAGGAACTATGTGTAACACCCTGAGATCCACAAACACCTTGAGGTGCTACTAAACTACACATCTAACATTCATATATAAAATTTCGACAGCATCTCCTTTGAAAATTGCATAAACGAGGGAGCAACAGAGTATAAACAGATATCATGATAAAAAAACATACTAGACATTAATAATCTCCTAGCAATGGGAAGATAACCATAACAACATGAACTGAATTAACTAGTGTGCACGACTAGTTAAAAACAAGCATCCCTTGACAAGAAGTTTCTAATTAAATCATGGTGCGCTTGGGCAGCGTTATTATGAGAGTGAAGGTGGACGTGCTTCAACTTCCCTCATTCCCAACATAAATCAAGTACCTGCATTGAGTAATGCAAGAGTGAGATGACACATCTCAGCAAGCAAAATAATATCAAACTGTTTAACCACATGAGAACATTGTTTTACCACTACTTGATTTCACAACCTTCTTATTACGAAGGTGCAGCACGAATACAACCTACAACACACCTAGTTACCACACCTCGTAGGTAGAAACCATTATAGTAACATAGCAATGTCACACTTCATATATACCTCATGAGTGCAAATGACTGCAAATGCAAGGATGACTTCTGCCTTTATACCTCTAAGGATATGAAGCTGCATTGTATTCCACCTCGAACAACGAACGATGCTAAATGTACCAGTACGGTTGGACCATAGGATCATGACATAACTTTAAGATGCATGATGGATGATGCAATATGCATGACATGCCAACAACACTTCATTACATGTAACATGCTTCATAATAGAGACTTCAACTTTCTCAAAGACATGAGTCAACCACATATACCATTCTCAAATCATGTTCAACAATATTGTTAACATATACCATCAATACTTTCGATCAAATAAAACCTCATCGTAGAATTCCATGTTTAACACATGCAATACTTATGAATACTCAATGACAGGGAATAAGATATGAATCAAGTGATAGCAAACCACCACTTCATTTTATTTGCCTTCGCTGGGAATTTGAAATGGCACTAGGTACGATCCGGAGCCCCACCACCTGTTGTGGGCATTAAACTTAGTACAAACATTCACATAGCATTTGCTAATAATCAACACCACTCCTACGCACAACCCCAACACTGACATGAACAACCACTACTCCCTACCACCCGCCAACAGAAGTAGTGCTACTTGTTAATTTTGTATCTTTAAAATTATTATAGCAGTGCTATGAAACAAAATATCTGGAAGCATCTACACAAAACACTCTACAAATTTTGCAATATATAAGTTCTAAAAAATCCGACAAGATAACCGATTGAATCTGTTTTAGATAGCAACATAATTAACTTCAAAGTTCGTTATCTTCCAAACCACTAAACCAAAAATTATGAAATTTTGCTGGAAGTAAGGACTTTTATCCCTCTACAAAAGTATGCATAGTGGAAAGAGCCAATTTGGCCATTTAATAGATAAAACCCACCAGTGAACAGACCTTCTCGGTTTGCTAGGTAAACAGGTACATCCACTATAAAGCAAACATAACTGGAGTTTCAAAATTCATATGAATACACTCTTTATCAATATGGAAAGCTTATGAAATTATCTACAACTTCTCTCACTAACACAAAGTTTAGTTCTGTTGATAGAATTGCCTAAATCTTAGGAGAACAGATTCTGCACAGAATTATGAGATTAAAAAACTGTTATAATCAAACTTCAATTGCTCTCTGATCTGATGTCCGATTGAGATGTTCTTTGCGGCCATATAAAGATCTACAAATTATCTATGACTCAAAGATAGACTTTTTTATTTTTTAGACCACTAAGACTACGAAAAACTAGCATGAACAGAAACAGTCGAATCTGCCACTCTATAGAGACTAATTTCGAGATCAAAATGTAATCCCCCATCTAATCCAACCAATAAAGGCTAATTGTAGGGCCTAAAACTCATGCAAAACAAGGGAAAGCATTCATGAAGTGGAGAAAATAGAGAGTGAGGGAAGGAAATCCAACCAATTCTTGGAGAGGAAAGACGACGATGGGCAACGGTATGCCCTCATCTCCCCTCTCTTCTCTCCCTTGTTCTTCCTCACTTCTCTTGGGGCAAGGTACAATAGGGTGATGGCTACTAGGGGTGCGAGGACGTGGTTGCTAGGGTTAGGGAGGTATAAATCGAAGAAAACTTCCACAATCCTAATATCTAATGACTCAGATCAACCGACACTCGAGAAGACTCATCCGGACTCCAAACAAGGCAAACTAGTAATTGATCGGAATCATCTCGACGAGATCTATACATCTACAACCTCCGATCTGTAACACCCCAGGTGTCACCAAGGTCCTGACTCCCTACTTGTACTCATGACATGTTATCTCATGTGGTTAAGTGGAGGAGAGGGAGCCCCAAAACCTTGGAAACCATGGTTTAGCTAAGAATGTTAATGACAAAAGCTTCACCCCAAACATTTTGAGCAATTGTCACCTTGGTCCAAGGAGGCTAAACCCTGGACCCCCTTAAAGCACTATACTTCCAAGCAAGGGATTAGTGGGCAAGCTAATCAAATGACCAATTCTTGTTTCTAATCCTTAACCAAGATTTAAGTACACTAATGTATCTACAAAAACAGTAAAGGAAGCATTACAAAAAGGCCCCTTAAAGACCCCAAATCCATTCCTTATGTAGCAAGCACAATAGAGCTCTCTAATCTTCTCTAAGTCCAAAATAAACCATAGTTTAAAGGTCAGACGTGTTCACTTAGTAAATAGCGCCAAAACCACTTGGTCTGAATACCAAAAAGAAGCCAAACTACCTAAGGAACCCACTGGAAAAATTTGAACCCGAGCCAAATTCGTTTGACACGATTTGACACCACTTTTTCTCGGGGTGAATAATGAGACAACCCAGATTTGGCGTCTGCATATCTCCCTAGCTAGGGCATATCTGCCATTGGAACTCACATACAAGAGATAGCCCTAGGTGCTAGGAAGAGGTCTGCGCAGGATTTTTGCCAAGATTCGCACGTTTGTGATCTCAGCAAGCGTTTGAACAAGGGCAGAAACACACCTCCACGTGTTCGACGCGCCCTAACCTCGCCAGAGCATGCCCGGCGCCCGACCCCGCGCGCCCCGCGCCAAGCCAAGCCAAGCCAGTGCCCCGCCCGTGCCCGCGCCTATAAAGCCAGCCGAGGCTTCAACCGTACGCCCCCGCTCGCTCTCGACCTCACCGGAGCGCAAGATCACCGGCGTTTGCCCTGCACACGGTGTGCCAGCGGCCGCCCGAGCACCCACCACCGTAGATCGGCCAACTGAGCCCTTCCCAGCCTTGTCCGACCCTCGAGAGAGACTCTGCATGCCTCGATGAAGCTCCCAGAGCGAGGAATCGAGCTCTGCCTCGCCGGAGACACCAGATCAAAGTCACCGGACTTCACCCGACCGTCGGCGAACGTAGACCGAGCTCCACGGTGAGCCTTTCTTCAATTCCTTGCACGAGTAGACTCCTTAGCACCCTGTGAAGCTTTCCATGCCCTTGGATTGAACTATATCGCCATGGATAGGCCGGAGCACCCTCCACCGACGAGCTCGTCCGCTTGCGCACGTGGATCGGCCGATTCCAGCCATCACCGTCGTGGAGCCGTACCTCGTCGTGACCGCAAGGACTTCCCGAAGCCAACCCCATCCTTCGCCGGACCTCCCACGCCGCCGGTAAGCCGCGCCGCCCTTTTTACTTCTGCGGGTACTGTTCAAAAGGGGGGAGGGACCTCGGGGAAGAAGGAAAGGAAGTCAGGGGTGATGTAGTTGAGGTGCCCGATCTTTCGGCGAGTAGAGATAATTCCGATTTGGCGGAAGATGACCCTTGCGATCCGACTACGACGAGCAAGCCCGAGGCGCCAATGCAATCGCTGAACCAACTCCCTGTGGTTACCGACCTTGCTGATGCGAGATCGGCCTGATCACGAAGATCGTTTCCTGTGCGCAATCGAAGAACGAACAAGAAAAAGATGCGAGCAATCTAATCTATTACTCGAGGGTGGAGTTCTGAATACACGAAGACAGCGCAGATTTGCGCGTGTTCGAGAGTAGCTAAGGCTAACGTAAAACAAAACTCAGGAAATAAAGGAGGCGCAGCTCCTGAATAAATAGAGAGGGGGCGCAGCCCCTAGGGGCGGCCAACCCTAGGTCGTCCATTATGGGCCGCAATTGGGCTGGTCGTCTATTCTTCCGGGCCTTCGTTCTTTAACAACATGATGTAGTTCAATTCTCTTGCACGGGCCCGAGTCACTGGCCCAGGTGGAAGGGGTGGCGCCTGGGCTGGAGAAGGTGCTGCTGGTGTAGATGTGCTCGTGTTGGTGTTGATGTCCGCATCATCCTCCCCTTCTTGAACTGAAGTCGTCCTCGACGGCAACTCCTCATCTTCTCCCGCATATGGTTTCAAATCTGCAACATTAAAACTAGTGGAAACACCAAACTCCGCAGGTAGGTCGAGGGTATAAGCATTATCATTAATCTTGGTTAGTATCTTAAAAGGACCAGCAGCACGAGGCATCAATTTAGAACGGCGCAAAGTAGGAAAACGATCCTTTCTCAAATGCAACCAAACCATATCACCAGGTTCAAAAGTAACATGTTTTCTTCCTTTACTACCAGCAACCTGATTTTTTGTATTAGTAGCAGCAATGTTCTGTTTCGTTTGTTCATGTATGGTAATCATTTGTTCAACATGTGCAGAAGCATCTACATGTGGGGCGTTCGCAGCATTAAGTGAAATCAAATCAATAGGTGCCCTAGGAATGTAACCATAAACAATCTGGAAAGGGCACATCTTTGTAGAAGAATGCGTGGCATGATTGTAAGCAAATTCAACATGAGGCAAGCAATCCTCCCAACGTCTCAAATTCTTGTCTAAAACAGCCCTAAGCATGGTAGATAAAGTTCTATTTACTACCTCAGTTTGTCCATCAGTTTGAGGGTGACAAGTAGTGCTAAACAACAATTTAGTTCCCAATTTATTCCAAAGAGATCTCCAAAAATGGCTTAGAAACTTAGCATCGCGATCAGAGACTATTGTTTTTGGAATACCATGTAAACGAATAATTTCTCTAAAGAACAATTCAGCAACAATGCTAGCATCATCAGTTTTATGACAAGGTATAAAGTGAGCCATTTTAGAGAATCTATCAACAACCACAAAAATACTATCCCTCCCCTTCTTAGTTCTAGGCAAGCCCAAAACAAAGTCCATAGAGATATCAAGCCAAGGAGAAGAAGGGACAGGCAAAGGCATATACAAACCATGGTTGTTCAACCGTGACTTAGCTTTCTGACAAGTAGTGCAGCGTGCAACAAGGCGCTCCACATCAGCGCGCATCCGAGGCCAAAAGAAGTGGGCAGCCAACACCTCATGTGTCTTGTAGACGCCAAAATGCCCCATGAGACCGCCTCCATGCGCTTCCTGTAACAACAAAAGACGAACCGAGCTAGCTGGAATACACAGCTTGTTAGCGCGAAACAGGAACCCATCCTGTATGTGAAATTTGCCCCATGGTTTCCCATTAATACAATGGCCGAAAGCATCTTTAAAATCAGCATCGTCAACATATTGATCCTTCACAGTGTCCAAACCAAAGATTTTAAAATCTAACTGTGACAGCATGGTATAGCGACGAGACAAAGCATCAGCAATAACATTGTCCTTCCCGTTCTTGTGTTTAATAATGTAAGGAAAGGACTCAATGAATTCTACCCATTTAGCATGACGACGGTTCAGATTTGTTTGGGTACGAATATGTTTTAAAGCCTCATGATCAGAATGGATTATAAACTCACGATGCCAAAGATAGTGCTGCCATGTATGCAAAGTGCGCACTAAAGCGTAAAGCTCCTTATCATAAGTAGAATATTTCAGACTAGCACCGCTTAATTTTTCACTAAAATAAGCAACTGGTTTTCCTTCTTGTAACAAAACAGCACCTAGCCCAATACCGCTAGCATCGCATTCAAGCTCAAACACTTTATTAAAATCAGGCAATTGCAATAGGGGAGCTTGGGTTAACTTATCTTTCAAAGTGATGAACGCTACCTCCTGCGAATCACTCCAAGCAAACGGCACATCTTTCTTTGTAAGCTCATGTAGAGGCGCTGCAATGGAGCTAAAATCACGAACAAATCTGCGGTAGAAACCGGCAAGTCCAAGAAAGCTCCGAATTTGTGTAACCGTCGTCGGTGTAGGCCACTCCCGAATGGCAGCAATCTTGCTGCTATCCACCTCAATGCCCTGCGGAGTAACCACATAACCAAGAAACGAGACACGTTGCGTGCAAAATGTGCACTTTTCCATGTTACCAAACAAGCGAGCAGCACGCAAAGCGTCAAAAACAGCACGCAAATGTTCTAAATGCTCCTCTATAGACTTGCTGTAAATAAGGATATCATCGAAATAAACAACAACAAACAAACCTATGAAGGCCCGTAGAACTTCGTTCATTAAACGCATAAAGGTGCTGGGAGCATTAGTCAATCCAAATGGCATAACCAACCATTCATATAAACCAAATTTTGTTTTAAAAGCCGTTTTCCATTCATCACCGAGTTTCATTCTAATCTGATGGTAACCGCTACGCAAATCAACCTTAGAGAAAATAACGGCACCACTAAGCTCATCTAGCATATCATCAAGGCGTGGAATAGGATATCGATAACGAACTGTGATGTTATTAATAGCACGACAATCTACGCACATACGCCATGACCCATCTTTCTTTGGGACGAGTAAAACAGGAACCGAGCAAGGGCTAAGAGACTCACGAATGTAACCCTTATCAAGCAGCGTCTGCACCTGGCGTTGGATCTCCTTCGTCTCATCTGGATTTGTACGGTACGGGGCGCGGTTCGGAAGAGAAGCGCCGGGGATGAGATCGATCTGATGCTCAATGCCACGGAGGGGAGGAAGACCCGGTGGTAAGTCCGTAGGATAAACATCAGCATACTCCTGCAAAAGGTTAACAACAGCAGGGGGTATATGCAAAGACGGTGCATCATCAAGCGGAACAAGCATTCGCGAGCATACAAGTGCATAACAGGGCATATGAGCTTCATGGAGATCATCAAAATCAGCACGTGTAGCAAGTAAAACAGGAGAGTGCAACTTGATTTCAGATTTAATAGGTGCGGCTGATGTCGATTTGACTTGTTGTGCAGTTTTAGCAGCCCTAGTAAGATCATCTTTCAAAATTTGGTCAGGGGTCATTGGATGTATAATTATTTTCTGGCCTTTAAACATGAAAGAATAATGATTTGAACGACCATGATGTAAAGTATCAGTATCATACTGCCAAGGTCGACCTAATAACAAAGAGCATGCTTCCATAGGAATAACATCGCAATCAGCATAATCAGAATAAGAACCCAGCGAAAAGGGGACACGTACCGAACGTGTTACCTTTATTTTACCACCATCATTAAGCCATTGAATGTGATACGGATGTGGATGTGTGCGAGTGGGCAAGGATAATTTCTCTACCAACGCTGTACTTGCCAAATTGTTGCAGCTGCCACTATCGATGATGATGCGAATCGACCGTTCGTGCACGACGCCCTTGGTATGGAATAGAGTGTGTCGCTGATTTTTTTCGGCCTGGGCAACCTGTGTGCTGAGAACACGCTGCACAACAAGACTCTCATACCTATCGGCGTCGATGGGATCAACGTGGACTTCCTCATTTTCTGCATGGTTAGTGGCAATCATAGCATGACTAGTTTCCTCAGAATCACTGGCTGAAGAGTACTCACCATTGTCACGTATAAGCAAGGTACGCTTGTTTGGGCAGTCCCGAATCATGTGCCCAAACCCTCTGCAACGATGGCACTGAATATCCCGTGTACGTCCTGTGGAAGAAGCGGCGCCTTTGGCAGGGAGCGCCACTGGCTTGGTCGTCCCTGTGCGCGATGTAGTGCTAGGCGTAGAAGGTGCAGGGCTGGAAGGAGTTGAGTTGTGTGTTGGACCCCGGCCTGCAAAAGAGTTAGTATATGTCTTTGATCGTCGTCCCTGCACTTCACGTTCAGCTTTGCAAGCATATTCAAACAATGTGGTTATATCAAAATAATCCTTATAATCAAGTATATCCTGAATTTCCCTGTTCAAACCCCCACGAAAACGCGCCATAGCAGCGTCATCTGACTCAACCAAACCACAACGAAGCATACCCTTTTGTAACTCCTGGTAATATTCCTCAACAGATAGTGAACCTTGTTGAAAACGCTGCATTTTGTTAAGCAAATCACGAGCATAATAGGAAGGAACAAATCTGTGGCGCATGGCAGTTTTTAATTGGGTCCAAGTAATGACACTGTTAATGGGAAGTTTTTGTTTATACTCACGCCACCAAATTAAAGCAAAATCAGTAAATTCACTAATGGCAGCCTTCACTTGGCTATTAGCAGGAATATCATGGCATGAAAATTTCTGTTCTACCTCCAATTCCCAATCAAGATATGCAGCAGGATCATATTTACCATTAAAAGATGGAATTTTAAATTTAATCTTAGAAAATAAGTCATTAGGGGGATGACGAACCACACGACGTGCACGACCACGGCGATCTCCATCGTCCAGCTCAGTGTCACCGCCGTATTCCTGCTCCATCTTTGTGGTCAATGCATCAAGGCGTGCCAGGATGGTGTCGAGTGTGGTGCGAGTCGCCGTTTGAGCAAGGTCAAGTTGGTTGAAACGCTCGGTCGTCGAAGTGATCGTTGAATCAAGCCGTTCATGCATCGTCCTAATGTCAGCAGCAAGTCCATCAACTTGTCCCCGTACTTCCTGCAACTGGGCATCCACCATGTCGTGTGCTCCTGCCATAGTTAGCGCAAACACCAAAACACCAAAAGGAGAAAAAAAAACCAACGACAAAAACAGGGGTGTACTGCTCACAAGGCGCTCACACTAGTGCTGTTATCAAGTTCTTATCCGTTCTTACCAAGCCACAGTGGTGAACTGCAACCAACAGGTGGAACCGGTGAAAGATTGGATGAGCGATTGCCTGGAGAAACAGAAACCTTCTCGTCGTAGAAATATGTGGAGTTTTGGGTAGGCTGCACTCAAGTCAAGGATTAGCACGATCAAACAATAATGCAAAGTTGAATTATAGTGCAAAACACGAAACTATATTGCTGGCCACAAGTGCAAAGGACGGATGGAACTAGCAGAATGGCAGTACCGAAAATATTGTACTAGCGAGGCCACTAGTAGGAATCACAAGTGATTTTGTTTTTCTTTTTTGTATGATTTTTTTGATATTTTTCTCAGCACAAGAAACAACAAAATAGGAGCTACAGGAGGTTTCACCTAAAACAGAAATCAGATGTGGTCTATAGAAAATCAGGAAGTTCTCTGAAAAGCGTGCGAGAACGTTGACGGATTTTTTTCTTTATTTTCCTGAATTTTTTTGACAATTTTGTCGAACCCCAAACAGACCGTAGGTTAGTTTGGCCGGACTCAGAATGGTGTCGACAAGCTCCTGTAAAAATTTCAGATTTTTTGGACACCCGAGCGAAAAGTTATGCCCGTTTTACGGAAGGTACCTCAAGTTATGTTCTATAAACGACCGGGATGAAACAACCGTATCCTTTCTCCTTCGTTATCTTTTATTCTGTTTTTTTTTTGAGTAACTGAAGGAGAAAAACTAGGAAGCGGTTGTTGACTCGGTTTGTTTTTTTTTTCTGTTTTTTTTTGGTAACCGAAGGAGAAAAACAAGGAAACGGCCGTTGACTCGGTTTGTTTTTTCTGTTTTCTTTTTGACGTAACCGAAGGAGAAAAACAAGGAGACGATGTTGACTTGGTTTGTGGCGTGATCAAATGGGAGATGGTGGCGGCGCTAGGGTTTGAATGGTGGAAGAACACAATGCAACCAGCAACAAGGAAACGTGAAAGCACACAAATTCAACAATGCAGATTATTGAAAGAAAGTGCGAGGCTCAAAAGGGTGCTGGGATAAGATCTAACCTGAATTTTTATGTGGTTTTGTGGACTGTAGGAAAAAAAACGCTCGATAAACTCACCGATCAACCTGGAAATCTGATACCAATTGATGTAGTTGAGGTGCCCGATCTTTCGGCGAGTAGAGATAATTCCGATTTGGCGGAAGATGACCCTTGCGATCCGACTACGACGAGCAAGCCCGAGGCGCCAATGCAATCGCTGAACCAACTCCCTGTGGTTACCGACCTTGCTGATGCGAGATCGGCCTGATCACGAAGATCGTTTCCTGTGCGCAATCGAAGAACGAACAAGAAAAAGATGCGAGCAATCTAATCTATTACTCGAGGGTGGAGTTCTGAATACACGAAGACAGCGCAGATTTGCGCGTGTTCGAGAGTAGCTAAGGCTAACGTAAAACAAAACTCAGGAAATAAAGGAGGCGCAGCTCCTGAATAAATAGAGAGGGCGCGCAGCCCCTAGGGGCGGCCAACCCTAGGTCGTCCATTATGGGCCGCAATTGGGCTGGTCGTCTATTCTTCCGGGCCTTCGTTCTTTAACAACATGATGTAGTTCAATTCTCTTGCACGGGCCCGAGTCACTGGCCCAGGTGGAAGGGGTGGCGCCTGGGCTGGAGAAGGTGCTGCTGGTGTAGATGTGCTCGTGTTGGTGTTGATGTCCGCATCAAGGGGGGTTTTTAAATTGTCAGAGACTCAGATGAATAGTTGCGTAGGGGTATAAGTTAAAGAGTTGTTTTAGGAAAAGCCCAGGGTCCTCGGTGTAAACTGGTTTTTCAGAAAACCTTTTAAACATTTCTCTTTTAAATACAAACAGAGCTTGTAAAATTCATAACTTCAGTTTTATTCAACCAAATTTAGTCAAACCAATTTTGCGAGGTTCTAAACAATGTGAACTACTTAGGAAAAATACAAAACCCTCTAAGTGTTGTAGAAGAATTTAAAGTTTTGAATTAAATAGTGTTCTAGTCAAAAGCTAAATAAAAGAGGGAAAAATAGTTATACTGTTAGACTGGGTTAAGAAAAATCAGAGAAGTACTTAATCCCTCCCTAATCTGTTTAAAAATAGTAAACCCCTCAGTACACCCAAGTAAGGAAGGGTTTACCATTTAAAATCATTGTAGCCCAAAGTTAAAGAAAATAGAAAGGGTAGTTTAAAATAAGAACCAGGGGCAACCACATTTTTGCTATCTCACTTAGTTAGTATAATTCACTGGAAAATTTTGTTAGACCCTCTGTTAGTGCAAAAGAAATGCATTTCCTTTTATTTTAGGAAAATAATGAAAACTTAGAAAAACCTTAGAAAAATAGTCCTGAGGAGAAACCACCCTCAGCCTTGGGATAACTAATATTTTGTTATTATAAATATAGGAAAAATATGAGTTCTATTGTTTGATATTTTTCAAATAAAAAGTTAGTTATAAGTACCTTTTTGGCATTAAACTTTGGAAAATCACAACTAAATATTCAGTAGGTCTTTTTCTGTGATTTTTAACACAGAGGCCTAATATCACCTATGAATCTTGACAAAAATAAAGTTTGGTGCAGAGATCTCACTTAAATTAGAGCTATAGTGTAAAGTGCCCTTTTCCCCTTACTTTTGATAATTTTACACAGGTAGCATATGAATTAATTTCAACCTCAAACTTTTAGAATAACCCACAGAGGTAAGGGTTTACCCACTGTAATTTTTATGACATTTTTGAAAAATGTTAACTAACCATGATCGTTCAAAAAAGCTTAAATAGAAGCACAATGGAAAGAAAAAGGAAAATGTTGGGAGAATTAGATGATGTACCACCAAACCCTTTTAAATATCTCATGGAGCATAAAAATATAATTCAAAAGTGTGACTTCCTTCAAAATCTCAAAGATGAAAGCCTAAAACCCTTAAATATACCCAAAAGGAACCCTAGAGTCTCACTCAACTTAGTACTATTCTACCATGCATAACCTTTACAATTTATCATGTCATTAATAAGCATATATCTTATTCATTGCATTCGATAGACTATAATCTCGCTGACGGGGAGTACATCCTCGTGCCGAAGCAAGGAGTTGCTCAGGAGGTAGCCCAGGATCCAGCACCAGAGCCTACCATCGAGGATCTGCCTGCCCCAGCTTTGGAAGGCAAGCCCCGGTTTTATGCATAACCTATTCTATATGCTATTTTACTGCACTTAATGTTTGTAGGCTTGTACTGTGCACATAAGTGTAGGAGTTGACTAAAACCTTAGTTGCATGAACTCAGGTTTTCCCTTGTGATGGATACTAGTATGCTAGGTCGAGTAGCTGCTGTTGCTAATTAGGGATCTCGGTAGAAGTCGAGTGATTTTTCTAGCACTCGCGCGAGGTCAGGAATTGGTTGTATCCATTTTTATATCGTAATGATGATGGTCTGTGGACAATAATCCATGGGGAGTGGTTGTCTACGAGACGGAAATTGGAATAAGGATTAAGGTGTGGTACCGTGTGTCAAGCGTTTGAACGTACTAAGCACATGCCGAGAAATATGGTAAATCAGTAAGCCTAGTACCTGAGTGAACCTGGCAGCAGACTTTACCCCTCACGCGACCTGAGACGTGGTCTCCCATTCCGGTTATGGTGGGTACAAGTGCGGTCACTGCACGACGGCAGTCGGGGTCAGTGAGGCATTGTACGCCAAGGCGGTCAGCCCTGATCTGCTGGCGGGGAATCGATGCGGAAGGTTGATGTGTGTGGGGACAGAGTGCCTCACCACATCGTGTGTTTAGGTTTACCTTGCAAGGATAAAAACTCGATTCGAATTGTCTGCTTCTCGCAGCTAATGAGACTGCTTGATCCATGCTGCTACATTGAGTAACAAGTGGAAATGTGATGATTTGGCAAAAGTTGTTGATTGCTAAATGTTTGATACCATGTATGATTAGATAGGTACACCTTTAGTCTTAAGAGAGTCACACTAAAACTTGAAAAGGCTAAAACTTGATTTTAGACTCAGCTAGTGCTTTTGGCAAACCAAACCCCTCAGCCAAACAGTTGCATGTCTAGAGGTAGAGGAGTAGACTCCTCACATCGGGTAAGTCTAGCTGAGTATTAGTATACTCAGCCTTGCTTGTGGCAAAAATTTTACAGGTTCTCTGGAGGACATGGTTGTTGGAGTGACTTGGTCGTCCATCTTGCCACCGGGTTGGACAGTCGAGTGGGATCCTACCTCGGCAGAGGAGGAGCATGAGGAGTGATGGGACAGGCTTCCCCATCTCTCCGTTTATTTTCCGTTAGTTTTATTCCGCTGCATTCTGAACAATGATCACTGCTTTTGTTAAACTCCGATGATGTTGTAATAAATTTAATACTCCTTAATGTAGGGTTTTATGTTTTATTGTATTTGCTCTGTGCCTCACCATCAAGTGAGTATGTGGTACTTGATCCTGTTAGTGGCCTCATCAAACTAGATCCGAGGGACTGACGTTTTATTCCCATTTAAGTGTGGTCTAGCCTTTAAGGTGGGACTTAGGCACTTAAGTAGGAATAATTCGGGCGGTTCCGCCACAGCTAGTATCGGAGCTTGTACCACCACAGAGGAATCAATAAACTGTAAATACCATCCTTTTCAAAAGTAAAACTTGTTAGAAACAAATGTTGGATAGATCGTCAGGACGATAAGGATAGACCTAGGACGTGAAGCCTTAGGATCAGGGAGGGGTATGATGTGCACCCGTTGGGTGATTGCCCGATCTTTCGATGAGAGGGTGTGGAATAACTCGATTGGGGGAGGAGACGACGTTCACGGCCCGACTACAGCCTTCCAAAGACGCTGCGCCTTAGCAACCGATACACCACCTCCTATGGCTGTCACGATCTTGTGGAGCGTGACACCCTGGCCACTAGGGCACTCGTCCTGCAAGCAATCGAAGAACTAGCAAGAACAAGTAGAACAAGTACTGAATTACCAGATCTAAATGTAGGTTTAAAGATCAAACTACAATATGGTGGGGTTCCGAAGACAAGAAGACGGGCGGCTGAACTAGCACGCGCGCTTGCAAGCAAGTAGCGAGAGCTAAACTTGATCTAAACAAAACCCGCTGTTCTTGGTGGCGGCTAGGGGGTTTATAAACATGGGAGGACGACCACAAGGGTATTGGGGTCGTGCTGCAACCCTAGGATGCGTCCCTAATGGACCTAACTTGATACACGACCCATTGGGCCAAAATAGGGTGACGCAGCACCATGGGCAGAAAAGGCAGGAAATGTCTCGGTAAGAAAACAATGATTACGGCGGCCTCAGAACAGATATGACTATAATTCCGGATCCATATGAAAGTAGACTTGATAAGCTTTCCATGTTGTGCTTGAACATTCCAATCCGAGCCCGCATCTGACCGTGGTGACCGTCACAAGTTGGTGTTCTTCTGCAGTCCGAATCCAGCATGTTCAAATCCTTTTCCCTTTCGGTCTTCTCCCTGATTCCTAAGCAAAACAAGAGTGCACGGGTCTCCATGGTCTAAATATGATGGACATGAACTCAAGAGTGTAATCACCTGATGGTTGAGTTGACGAGCACGAGCGCGAGTAATGGGACCAGAAATTGGTACTTGTATTGGTATAGATGCATCAGTAGTGTGGATGTCTTCATCATTCTCCCCTTCTTGCATTTGAGTCGTCCTCGACTCAAGCTCAACTTCCTCTCCCAAGTAGGGCTTTAAATCTGCAATGTTAAATGTGGGGCTAACCCCAAAGTCTGCAGGCAGATCTAGCCTATATGCATTGTCGTTAATTTTCTCTAGCACTTTAAACGGTCCATCGGCTCGAGGCAACAATTTAGATTTTCGTAATTCAGGAAACCTTTCCTTTCTCAAATGCAACCAAACTAAATCTCCAGGTTCAAAATTTATTTCCTTTCTACCTTTATCACTAGCAAACTTATATCTAGCATTCATACGCTCTATGTTTTCTTTAGTAGTTTCGTGCAGTTTTAACATCAATTCAGCACGCCTAGTAGCATCAAAATTTAGTTTTTCAGAAGATGGCAAAGGCATTAAATCAATAGGAGCACGAGGTAACAAACCATATACAATCTGAAATGGGCACATCTTTGTAGTAGAATGCAATGATCGATTATAAGCAAATTCAATATGAGGCAAACAGTCCTCCCACATCTTAATATTCTTCTTTAGAACTGCCCTTAACATAGTAGACAAAGTTCTATTCACAACTTCAGTTTGACCATCAGTTTGAGGATGACATGTAGTAGAAAATAAAAGCTTAGTCCCCAATTTTGCCCACAAAGTCCTCCAAAAATGACTAAGAAATTTAGCATCACGATCAGAAACGATTGTGTTGGGCACACCATGCAAGCGAACAATTTCACGAAAGAACAAATCAGCAATATGAGTAGCATCGTCAGTTTTATGACATGGTATGAAATGTGCCATCTTAGAAAATCTATCAACAACCACAAACACACTATCACGTCCCTTCCTAGTCCTAGGCAATCCCAGCACAAAATCCATAGAAATATCTTCCCAAGGAGCACTAGGAACGGGTAGAGGCAAATACAAACCGTGTGGATTTAACCGTGACTTCGCCTTTTGGCATGTCGTGCAACGAGCAACCAATCTCACCACATCTCTTCTCATCTTGGGCCAAAAGAAATGACCAGCAAGTATGTCCTCCGTTTTCTTTGCTCCAAAATGTCCCATTAAGCCACCTCCATGTGCTTCCTGTAACAACAACAAACGAACGGAGCTAGCTGGAATGCATAGCTTGTTAGCTCTAAACACAAACCCATCACTAACGATATATTTGTTCCATCCTTTCCCATCTTTACAATGCAGCAACACATCTTTAAAATCAGCATCATGAACATATTGGTCTTTAATCGTCTCTAATCCAAAGATTTTGTAGTCAAGTTGATTCAGCAAAGTATATCTCCTAGACAAAGCGTCAGCAATGATATTCTCTTTTCCTTTCTTGTGCTTAATAACATAAGGAAACGATTCGATAAATTCAACCCACTTAGCATGTCTACGGTTCAGTTTTCCTTGACTACGAATATGTTTCAAAGATTCATGATCAGAATGAATAACAAACTCTTTGGGCCACAAATAATGCTGCCATGTTTCTAATGTTCGCACAAGAGCATATAATTCCTTATCATAAGTAGAATAATTTAGAACAGACCCACTCAATTTTTCACTAAAATATGCAACAGGTTTGCCTTCTTGTAACAAAACACCACCCAATCCAATTCCACTAGCATCACATTCAAGCTCAAAAGTCTTATTAAAATCAGGAAGTTGGAGGAGAGGTGCATGTGTCAACTTATCTTTCAGCACGTTGAAAGCGTGCTCTTGTACTTTGCCCCAACTAAAATGCACTCCCTTCTTCGTAAGCTCATTCAAAGGTGCAGCAATGGTGCTAAAGTCCTTCACAAAACGGCGATAGAAGCCAGCAAGTCCTAGGAAACTCCGCACCTGTGTGATAGTCTTTGGCATAGGCCATCCATGTATCGCTTCTACCTTGGCTTGATCAACCTCAATTCCCTGTGGAGTCACAACATAACCAAGAAACGAAACTCGATCGGTGCAAAATGTGCACTTCTCAAGGTTACCAAATAAACGTGCATCTCGTAAAGCATTAAAAACAGCACGCATGTGATCAACATGTTCATCCATAGATTTGCTGTAGATTAATATGTCATCAAAGTATACTACCACAAATTTTCCAATGAAGGCACGCAAAACCTCGTTCATTAATCTCATGAAAGTGCTAGGTGCATTAGTTAACCCAAAAGGCATGACTAACCACTCATACAATCCGAACTTAGTTTTGAAAGCAGTTTTCCATTCATCTCCCAATTTCATACGAATCTGGTGGTACCCACTACGCAAATCAACTTTAGAAAAGACAATGGCACCACTCAATTCATCAAGCATATCATCTAAACGTGGAATAGGGTGTCGATAACGTATCGTGATATTATTAATAGCCCTACAATCAACACACATACGCCATGTTCCATCTTTTTTAGGCACTAAAATAACCGGAACAGCACACGGACTAAGAGACTCACGCACGTAACCTTTGTCGAGTAGTTCTTGCACTTGTCGCTGAATTTCTTTTGTTTCCTCTGGATTTGTCCTATATGGCGCACGATTCGGCAAAGATGCACCAGGAATAAGATCAATTTGGTGCTCAATCCCTCGTATAGGTGGCAGCCCCTCTGGTATCTCACTTGGAAATACATCAGAATACTCCTGCAAAATGTTAGTAATAACAGGAGGCAAAGAATGCTGCATATCTTGAATTGAAATCAAAGCATCCTTGCATACCAAGGCGTAGGCAACAGTAGTGGAAGCAAATAATTCATTAACATCAGTTTTTGTTGCAAGCAAGCAATGTCCTTTCAATTTTATCCCATCTTTGTTATTACCAACAACTTTAATATTCTTGTTGTTCTCAGTTTTAGCTTTGGTAGCTTTAGCAACATCATCACGCACAATAGCCTCAGGGGACATGGGAAGCAAAATAATTTTCTTATCATGGTATATGAGAGAATATTGATTTGATCTACCATGATGCATACAATCTGAATCAAATTGCCATGGTCTACCTAGCAGAATATTACAAGCATCCATAGGCACAACATCACAGTCAACAACATCACGATATGAACCAATAGCAAAATTAATTCGTACCAGCTTGGTTACCTTGACCTTACCACTATTGTTGAGCCATTGAATGTGATATGGATGCGGGTGCGGTTTGGTCGTAAGTGCAAGCTTCTCCACCATGTCGCTGCTAGCCAAGTTGTTGCAGCTACCTCCATCAATGATCAAACGACATGAACGCTCCTTAATGACACACTTTGTTTGAAACAACGTATGTCGCTGATTCTGCTCTGCCTTCTCCATTTGTGCACTAAGCACACGCTGTACAATGAGGCTCTCATAATGCTCTGCATCATCTGCACCAATCTGTTCTTCGGGTGGTTCCTTAGTGCCTACATCATCAGCCGCAAGCAAAGCAAGTGTAGCTTCATCCAAATCACTAGCAGAGGAATACCCACCATCGTCTTTTACCACCAAAACACGCTGATTAGGACAATAACGCTGCACGTGTCCATAGCCCTTGCATCGATAACACAGAACATCTCTTGTTCTACCTGTGGAAGCTACTGAAGAGGCACTACCTGCGGGTTTCTGGGCAGATTTGGTTGCTGAATTTGTGGAAGATGCACGTGGTTTGTCGCTGGAGGAAGGCGGGGGTGCTGGTCGACTTGGCGAGGGAGTTGGTGCTAGTGTACGGCCGGTCATGGATGTAGTCGTGCGCTGTTGCCATGGTGTAGATTTTCCTGCAGAAACATTAGACCTTGCACTAGCACGTCGTCCCTGCACTTCCCTTTCAGCTTTGCAAGCAAGATGAAACAATCGGGTTACATTAGCATAATCTTTATAAGCAAGGATGTCCTGAATTTCCCTATTTAACCCGCCCAAAAATCTAGCCATAGCAGATTCCTCACCCTCCTCTATGTTACAACGCAGCATACCCATTTGTAATTCCTGATAATATTCTTCTACACTTTTAGTACCCTGTCTCAATTGTTGCAACTTGTTTAACATATCACGTGCATAATAAGAAGGAACAAATCTAGCCCGCATGACCCGTTTCAACGCATCCCAAGTTTGTGGCATGTTATTAGGATTCTTCTTACCATGTTCTATCCACCAAACAGAAGCAAATTCAGTAAACTCACTAGTAGCAGCTCTAACCCGCGCATTCTCAGGAAATTCATGGCATGCAAACTTTTGATCAACCGTAATCTCCCAAGTAATGTAAGCATCAGGGTCATATTTACCATCAAAAGGAGGTATTTTAAATTTAACCTTACTAAAAGCATCATCATTACCATGTACCTCACGTCGGTGAAAACCACCCATACCTCTACGGTTAGTACGTAGTCGCCGGCGATTAGGTGCTTCTTGGTCATCTTGTTCAGTATCAGCAACATAGTCATCCCAGTTACCTTCGGCGCCCTCATCACGCCCACCATTGATATTAGCATGCATCTCATCAAACCGCCTCAAGAGTGCGACAAGGCTCTTGTCAATATGAGCAACTGTCATTTCCACATTTGCAAGTTTGGTGTTCGTGTCGATCTGTGTGGCCTCCAATTGCCCCATCTTTTCATTCGTCACCTGCATGTCATTATCAAGACCTTCCGTGTGCGTCTTCACTAGCCTTACAAAGTGTTGTATGATACCCTTGGTGCGAGGAGAGTGTGGCATATTACGAGAAGCATCATCAACCTCCAATCCTGCCATGGTTAGACGAACAGAGGCAACAAGAAAAAAAAAACGTGAAGGAATAAAAACTCTACAACTATTAGGATGTAGCTACTGCAAGGCGCTCACTCTCAACCTGCCACACAAGCTCTTACCAATTCTTACCTTGCACAACAGGAGGGGTCAGCAACCAACAAGTCTGCAACCGTGGAATAAGTGTATCGGTACCGCAGCAACACGACCTGTCAAACTGTAGTCGAAATATGTAGAGTTGTAGGTGGGCTGAAGCAAGGAATACACTAGTACCACGTTAGTTACAAAAGCAAGCTGAATAATCGTTCAACGGTGGTACTGTGCTGGTCCTAGGCTAAACCAGGCTAGAGACGTGAGCCTAGGCACAAAGGTAGTCACTGAAAAAGAACAACTAGCACAGCACAAAGAGAAACAACAGATTTAGAGATTCAGCCCCCTTCTTCTTCTTTTCCTTTTTTTTTCTTTTCTATTCTTTTTTTTTCTTCTTCTTCTGTTTTTTTTTGCAGGGGCCTAAACCCTTTTTTTTCACTATGACAACCCAAACAACAAAGATATTGCTAACAGCCCCTTTAAATCAGACTTAACAAATCTTGTTAATATAGAAAGTCCAGAAATCTCTACGATGATTGCGGAGCGCTCAGAACGAATTTTGAGATAAGGTCAGATCCGTTGGAAAGAAGATAAGATAAGCTTTCCAGATTGTATTTAAACTTCCAAATCGGATATGATATGTATCTGTGGTGGCAAAAACGAACCAGAGATGTTTTTGGTGATGGTGGATCTCGTGGTGACCAAAACGTGGTAGAACTCAAAACTCTAAAGGAATAAACTAAGACCAGCAACTCGACACAACCGATGCAACCAAAAACTCAACAAGCCCTAACTAAGTAGTACTAGTAAATGCTCAATAGTTTATAGGATTGCGGTAAAACTAATCTACTATTTTTTGGCTTTTTCTGGACTATAGGAGATAAGAAAACAGCGAAGAAAAGTAAATCTCTCACCGATAAACCTTGCTCTGATTACCAACTGATGTGCACCCGTTGGGTGATTGCCCGATCTTTCGATGAGAGGGTGTGGAATAACTCGATTGGGGGAGGAGACGACGTTCACGGCCCGACTACAGCCTTCCAAAGACGCTGCGCCTTAGCAACCGATACACCACCTCCTATGGCTGTCACGATCTTGTGGAGCGTGACACCCTGGCCACTAGGGCACTCGTCCTGCAAGCAATCGAAGAACTAGCAAGAACAAGTAGAACAAGTACTGAATTACCAGATCTAAATGTAGGTTTAAAGATCAAACTACAATATGGTGGGGTTCCGAAGACAAGAAGACGGGCGGCTGAACTAGCACGCGCGCTTGCAAGCAAGTAGCGAGAGCTAAACTTGATCTAAACAAAACCCGCTGTTCTTGGTGGCGGCTAGGGGGTTTATAAACATGGGAGGACGACCACAAGGGTATTGGGGTCGTGCTGCAACCCTAGGATGCGTCCCTAATGGACCTAACTTGATACACGACCCATTGGGCCAAAATAGGGTGACGCAGCACCATGGGCAGAAAAGGCAGGAAATGTCTCGGTAAGAAAACAATGATTACGGCGGCCTCAGAACAGATATGACTATAATTCCGGATCCATATGAAAGTAGACTTGATAAGCTTTCCATGTTGTGCTTGAACATTCCAATCCGAGCCCGCATCTGACCGTGGTGACCGTCACAAGTTGGTGTTCTTCTGCAGTCCGAATCCAGCATGTTCAAATCCTTTTCCCTTTCGGTCTTCTCCCTGATTCCTAAGCAAAACAAGAGTGCACGGGTCTCCATGGTCTAAATATGATGGACATGAACTCAAGAGTGTAATCACCTGATGGTTGAGTTGACGAGCACGAGCGCGAGTAATGGGACCAGAAATTGGTACTTGTATTGGTATAGATGCATCAGTAGTGTGGATGTCTTCATCAGGGTAGCTAGGTGGCTATTTGAGTAAGCCCTATCGGCTACTATAAGGAATGGGAATTTTTTTCCTATTCCCTCTAAGTTGAAATGAGATCGTTTATGACGAGCATGCATGCATCATATACTTAAACTACTTGATAATTTGGTAAAACTTTAAATACACGATAATCAAAGATTAAGTACACTCCATGACCTCCACATAACCTCAGAAATGGCCAAGCTTTGATCCCCTTTTATTTATGTAATTCTTTTTCTTTTTCGCTTACGCTTAACCGTAAACAGATGACTTCTCACGGATCCTCGGAAGGAGGGAACGCACATTCCCACACGAATGGACTTGCACGAGAGGGTTTTCCCCACATTTTGTGGGAGCTGCTGCAGGGGGCTGGTTATATGACGCCTCCCTAGTACGCGGTGCAGCTGTTCGAGGAGCACCGGGTGCCCCGTTGTAGGGTGAGGATGACCCTGGAGCCTCATCCCTTACAGCCAGGCTAGCGTTCGTTGGACTCCTAGTCTTTCGGATACCGGGCTGAAGACACCATCGAGGCCATTGCTCTCCACGGGCTGACGACCTTCTGTGGTTTTCACCCCTTGGAGCTGTCTACTCATCCCATTGGCTTGTTCCCCTCCGAAAGGAGGACGACCCAATGTGGAAAGACCGAGTGGAACATGGCAAGGATATATGGGCTCTTTACCCAGGGCAGACTGCTCACTTGACGGTGCGATGCATGAATGCCCTATACCGCCTGCAAGCGGTGCGAGGAGAGGCAATGTCTCAGCTAATGGCATTGGTGGAAGCTACCAAGATCACCCTAGATAACAGGGAGGAACTGGTGGTAGACCTATCCACTGAGATGGTGGAAAAGGACCTACAGGTGGAACAGATGGCCAACCAGATCCAGGAGCTTGAGGAGCTAGTGGGAGCCAGGGAGAACACCATTGAGGTTCTCGAGGATCAGCTAATAAACACTCAACGACAACTTGAGGAAGCTAACCAGCACTTGGATATGCACCATCAGGAGATTCAGGACATGGAGGCCAACGAGGATGTTGACATCGAGGGAGGAGTGGAGCCGGAGCCCGCATCTAGCCTGGACACTGCTGGCTCAGGGAGACCCCCTTCCCCCGAGTCAAGCGTTGCCTCGTTTGTTCATTAAGTTATAGGGATAAGGTTAGAAGTGTGTGGCGGTAGAACTCGTCGAAGCTAGCTTAGCTTTTGCACCCTTGGGGTACTAGGCTAGACAGAGTCGAGTCTTTTGATCACTGATGTAATAGTAACAAAATCTTTTGGAATTATGGATGGTGGTTGATGTCAACTTTTAATTATGAGGGAAGTTTTATGTCATGTGGTATCTTTTATGAAATAGGCAAGGAAATGTTGGCATTTTGCAAATATTGTCCTTTTGAACCTTTCACCACGTATGAACCCTGACATCAGAAGTATGATATTAAGAGCATCCTAAATTTTTAGATGGCAGGAAGAGCGCGCCGTGGACAAAATGAGCGCATTCCTCCACTCCCGCCACCTCCTCCTACCATGCAAGAGTTGATGGCTCAGCAAAATGAGATTCTACGTCATTTGGCTCAGCGTCAGCCGCCACCTCAGCACTATGGTGGTGGTGATCACCATCAGCGTCCCCCAGCAGCTGCCACTTATTAGGAGTTCCTCAGCACTCAGCCGCCATTGTTCACTCGGGTAGAGGACCCACTTGATGCTGATGTATGGCTCAGGGTAGTGGAATCCAAATTCCCACTACTAAATGGAGTTTGTTCAGATGTGGCTATGGTCAGGTTCGCCACCCAGCAGCTTCGCGGACCCGCGCGGACATGGTGGGACCACTTCCTCGCTATGCAGCCAGTTGACCACGTGATGGAATGGAGAGAGTTCAAGACAGCCTTCAGAGGGCATCATATACCGACAGGCATTATGGACTGCATGCTTAATGAGTTTCTTGCACTCACTCAGGGGAATCGTACTATGTTATAGTACGCTAAGGCCTTCAAAGACCTGTGTCAGTATGCAGGCTATCATGTAGACACTGATGAAAAGAAGAGGGACAGGTTCAGGAGGGGACTCAGTACTAAGCTCCGTGATCGTCTCAATACAGTCAGGGCCAACAGTTACAATGCGTTAGTCAACATGGCCATTTCCCAGGAAGACTGCATCACAGCCCGCCAGGTGGAAAAGAAAAGGAAGACCCCTGTGGAAGGACCATCCACTCAGCCTCAGCGCTTCAGGATTGTATCTGACACTCAGAACAGGGGACCTCAGCAGCAGCAAGGACGTTGGGTGATCTGACCACAGCAGCAGCAGGAGGCACCCAGCCGCTCTCAACCCCTAGTTCAGAGGAACAACAATCAGCCACAGCAGCAGTACTGTCAGGCCAATGACAACAGATGCTTCACTTGTGGCAGCACTGAACACTACGCCAAGAATTTCCCGAGGAACCAGTAGAGGCAGGGGCAGAATTCCAATCAGAACCAAGGCAAGAGACAGAAGGTGCAAGTGAGACAAGGCAGGCTGAACTTCACCACCATGGCTGACATTCTAGAGGGAGCACCCGTCATGACTGGTATCTTTTCCGTTTTGAATTATCCCGCAATCATTCTTTTTGATTCTGGTGCATCACACAGTTTTATCAGTGCAAAATTTAGTGCCAAATGCCAGTTACCTTTCCATCGCACCAATGGGGGTATTACAATTTCAACACCAGGAGGCAGCGTTGCCACCTATCAAATCAACAGGCATGTGCCTATAAAGTTTGGTAGTCTGATAATTAAAACCACCCTCCTCATTTTGGGATTGGATAGTGTGGATATCATTTTAGGAACTGATTGGTTAACAAGACATCATGCAGTAATTGATATTGCAGCAAGGACCATTGAGATACACTCACCTACTTGTGGTGAAATTACATTATATTTGCCTAACTAGGGTTGTACCGATTTCTGTGCCTTCACCATGATAGAATCACCTGTTGAGAGAATCCCAGTGGTCTGTGACTACCCAGATGTTTTTCTGGATGAATTACCAGGGATGCCACCCGACAGGGACATAGAGTTCGCAATTGAGTTGCAACCCGGAACTGCCCCTATATCCAAGAGACCTTATAGGATGCCTCCAGCAGAATTGGCAGAATTGAAAAAGCAATTACAAGAGTTGTTGGACAAAGGATTCATTCGCCCAAGTACTTCACCATGGGGATGTCCAGCCTTGTTCGTAAAGAAGAAGGATGAGAGTCTGAGATTGTGTGTCGATTACCGCCCTCTCAATGCGGTGACCATCAAGAATAAGTATCCATTGCCCTGCATTGATGTATTGTTTGATGAGTTGGTGGAAGCCAAGGTATTTTGCAAGATAGACCTTCGCTCTGGCTACCATCAGATCAAGATTAGGGCCAGTGATATTCCGAAGACGGCTTTCTCTACCAGATATGGGTTTTATGAGTACTTGGTGATGTCTTTCGGGCTGACCAATGCCCCGGCATATTTCATGTATTTGATGAACTCATTGTTCATGCCAGAGCTGGACAAGTTTGTGGTAGTCTTCACTAATGACATTCTGGTTTATTCCAAAAATGAAGCTGAGCATACTGAGCATCTACACATCGTACTTCAGCGACTGCGTGATCATCGTCTATATGCTAAGCTGTCCAAATGTGATTTCTGGCTCAAGGAGATAAAAATTTTGGGTCACACCATTTCTCATGATGGGGTATCAGTTGATCCTGAGAAAGTACAAGAAGTGATGAATTGGAAGCCTCCTACCACTGTGCGGCAAATTCGGAGTTTTCTGGGATTGGCAAGGTATTATCGACGATTTATTCCAGATTTCTCCAGGATTGCCAAGCCAATGACTGAATTATTGAAGAAAGGAGTAAAGTATGAACGGAGTCAGAAATATAAGGACGCCTTCCATGCATTGAGGCAGCATTTGACAACAGCACCCGTGTTAGCCTAGCCCGACAATACCAAACCCTTTGAGGTTTATTGCGATGCTTCACGCACTGGATTAGAATGTGTATTGATGTGAGTCAACGGAGTTATTGCCTATGCATCCAGGGCACTCAGTCCCCATGAGCAGAACTACCCCACTCATGATCTGGAGTTAGCAGCCATAGTTCATGCTCTGAAGATATGGAGACATTACTTAATGGGAGCTCATTGTAATATCTATACTGATCACAAGAGTCTCAAATATATTTTTACTTAGGCAGATCTGAATATGAGGCAGAGAAGATGGTTGAAATTAATCAAGGACTATGATTTGGAAGTGCATTACCATCCTGGTAAGGCCAATGTTGTGGCAGATGCCTTAAGTTGGAAGGCCCAGTGCAACTGTGTGAGTATAGATTCCAAGATTTCCACCCTGTGTGACGAGTTGTGCGAACTGAGCATAGAAGTTGTTTCCTCAGGTGCCTTGAGTTATATTTCAGTGGAGCCCATGTTACATGAGCAGATAGTCATGGCACAGATTGGTGACAAGGGTGTCCAAGTCATTAAGGAAATGATCGAACAGAAGGTGGACAAATACAAATGCTTCCGTCAGGACTGCAAGGGAGTTTTATGGTTTGGAGACCGATTGGTTGTTCCTAAAAATTCCGAGATCAGAAAGAAAATATTGGACGAAGCTCACCTTTCCAAATTCTCCATGCACCCCGGCAGTAACAAGATGTATCATGATCTCAGATCTTTGTACTGGTGGACCAGAATGAAGAGGGAAATTGCTAAGTATATATCTGAATGCGACACTTGCCAAAGGGTCAAGGCCAGTCATTTGAAGGTAGCAGGCACCTTACAGCCCCTTCCCATACCATCTTGGAAATGGGAGGATATTTGCATGGACTTTATTGTGGGTTTACCCAACACATCCCGACACCACGATTCTATTTGGGTCATCGTGGATAGATTGACCAAGACAACTCATTTCTTGCTAGTACATACCACCCAGAGGGCAGAAAAGTATGCAGAAATTTATATTGACCAGATAGTTCGTTTGCATGGAATACCAAGACTATTGTGTCAGACAGAGGAGCACCGTTCGTAGCACGTTTCTAGGAGCAATTGCAAGAATCACTTAGGACCCATGTAATAAGAAGCTCAGCATACCATCCTCAAACAGATGGTCAAACAGAAAGGGTGAATCAGATTTTGGAAGACATGTTGAGGGCATGTGTGCTACACTATGGTAAGGATTGGGACAAGTGTCTTTCATTGGCAAAGTTCTCTTACAATAACAGCTACCAGTCCAGCCTAAAGATGGCACATTTTGAGGCCTTGTATGAGAGAAGGTGTAGGACACCGCTAAATTGGTCACAAGCTGGAGAGAGGGAAATATTTGGACCTGACCTGGTACTTGAAGCAGAGGAGAAAGTCAGAGTCATTAAGAAGAATTTAGAGGCTGCTCAGGCCAGGCAAAAGAGCTATCATGACAAAAGGAGGAAGCCTCTATAGTTCGAAGTGGGAGATCATGTTTATCTTAAGGTGTCACCCACCAAAGGTGTTGAGAGATTTGGAATCAAGGGCAAGTTAGCTCCTTGCTCATTGGGCCCTATGAGATCAAGGAGACTTGTGGACCTGTAGCTTATCAATTAAAATTGCCACCGCATATGTCAGCAATTCATGATGTATTCCACGTATCTCAGCTACAGAAGTTTGTCCATTTACCCACGGAACTGCTACCGGAACCAGAATTGGAGATAGAACCAGACTTGTCTTACCCAGAGCACCCCGTCAGGATATTGGACCAAAAGGAAAGATCAACTCGGGCAAGGTCGATCAAGATGTATAAGGTTCAGTGGAGCCACCATTCAGTAGAAGAGGCTACTTGGGAGACTGAGGATTTTCTACGTTCTCGCTTCCTCGACTTTCTGCCCAAAGGAGTCGGTACGTAACCCAAAACCCCACCCCCACCTGCCCTTTGAATCTAAATATAAGAGAAACTTAGTTGTTAAGGGTAAAGTAAGCTTTGACAATAACTTTAAAAGGACTTCCTTCTGAAGTTGCAAAGAGAATGACATTCAAAGAGCAGTTAATCAGGGAAATTTGGTTAAAAGAAAAAGGCAACACCAAAGCACACCTTCTTGGTACCCCTCTAAGGGATCCCTACCCAAATCTCGAGACAAGATTCCTTTAAAGGGGGAGGGCTGTAACACCCCAGGTGTCACCAAGGCCCTGACTCCCTACTTGTACTCGTGACGTGTTATCTCATGTGGTTAAGTGGAGGAGAGGGAGCCCCAAAACCTTGGAAACCATGGTTTAGCTAAGAATGTTAATGACAAAAGCTTCACCCCAAACATTTTGAGCAATTGTCACCTTGGTCAAAGGAGGCTAAACCCTGGACCCCCTTAAAGCACTAGACTTCCAAGCAAGGGATTAGTCGACAAGCTAATCAAATGACCAATTCTTGTTTCTAATCCTTAACAAAGATTTAAGTACACTAATGTATCTACAAAAACAGTAAAGGAAGCATTACAAAAAGGCCCCTTAAAGACCCCAACTCCATTCCTTAAGTAGCAAGCACACTAGAGCTCTCTAATCTTCTCTAAGTCCAAAATAAACCCTAGTTTAAAGGTCCGACGTGTTCACTTAGTAAATGGCGCCAAAACCACTTGGTCCGAATACCAAAAAGGAGCCAAACTACCAAAGGAACCCACTGGAAAAATTTGAACCCGAGCCAAATTCGTTTGACATGATTTGACACCACTTTTGTCTCGGGGTGAACAGTGAGACAACCCAGATTTGGTGTCCGCATATCTCCCTAGCTAGGGCATATATGCCATTGTAACTCACATACAAGATATAGCCCTAGGTGCTAGGAAGAGGTCTGCGTAGGATTTTTGCCAAGATTCTCACGTTTGTGATCTCAGCAAGCGTTTGAACAAGGGCAGAAACACACCTCCACGTGTTCGACACGCCCTGACCTCGCCAGAGCACGCCCGGCGCCCGACCCCGCGCGCCCCGCCCCGCGCCAAGCCAAGCCAGTGCCCCGCCCGCGCCCGCACCTATAAAGCCAGCCGAGGCTTCAACCGTACGCCCCCGCTCGCTCTCGACCTCGCCGGAGCGCAAGATCACTGGCGTTTGCCCTGCACACGACGTGCCAGCGGCCGCCCGAGCACCCACCACTGTAGACCGGCCAACTGATCCCTTCTCAGCCCCGTCCGACCCTCGAGAGAGACTCTGCGTGCCTCCGTGAAGCTCCTAGAGCGAGGAATCAAGCTCTGCCTTGCCGGAGACACCAGATCAAGGTCACCGGACTTCACCCGACCGCCGGCGAGCGTAGACCGAGCTCCACGGTGAGCCTTTCTTCAATTCCTTGCATGGGTAGACTCCTTAGCACCCCGTGAAGCTTTACATGCCCTTGGATTGAACTATATCTCCGTGGATAGGCCGGAGCACCCGCCACCGACGAGTTCGCCCGCCTGCGCACGTGGACCGACCGATTCCGGCCATCACCGTTGATGAAGACATCCACACTACTGATGCATCTATACCAATACAAGTACCAATTTCTGGTCCCATTACTCGCGCTCGTGCTCGTCAACTCAACCATCAGGTGATTACACTCTTGAGTTCATGTCCATCATATTTAGACCATGGAGACCCGTGCACTCTTGTTTTGCTTAGGAATCAGGGAGAAGACCGAAAGGGAAACGGATTTGAACATGCTGGATTCGGACTGCAGAAGAACACCAACTTGTGACGGTCACCACGGTCAGATGCGGGCTCGGATTGGAATGTTCAAGCACAACATGGAAAGCTTATCAAGTCTACTTTCATATGGATCCGGAATTATAGTCATATCTGTTCTGAGGCCGCCGTAATCATTGTTTTCTTACCGAGACATTTCCTGCCTTTTCTGCCCATGGTGCTGCGTCACCCTATTTTGGCCCAATGGGTCGTGTATCAAGTTAGGTCCATTAGGGACGCATCCTAGGGTTGCAGCACGACCCCAATACCCTTGTGGTCGTCCTCCCATGTTTATAAACCCCCTAGCCGCCACCAAGAACAGCGGGTTTTGTTTAGATCAAGTTTAGCTCTCGCTACTTGCTTGCAAGCGCGCGTGCTAGTTCAGCCGCCCGTCTTCTTGTCTTCGGAACCCCACCATATTGTAGTTTGATCTTTAAACCTACATTTAGATCTGGTAATTCAGTACTTGTTCTACTTGTTCTTGCTAGTTCTTCGATTGCTTGCAGGACGAGTGCCCTAGTGGCCAGGGTGTCACGCTCCACAAGATCGTGACAGCCATAGGAGGTGGTGTATCGGTTGCTAAGGCGCAGCGTCTTTGGAAGGCTGTAGTCGGGCCGTGAACGTCGTCTCCTCCCCCAATCGAGTTATTCCACACCCTCTCATCGAAAGATCGGGCAATCACCCAACGGGTGCACATCAGTTGGTAATCAGAGCAAGGTTTATCGGTGAGAGATTTACTTTTCTTCGCTGTTTTCTTATCTCCTATAGTCCAGAAAAAGCCAAAAAATAGTAGATTAGTTTTACCGCAATCCTATAAACCATTGAGCATTTACTAGTACTACTTAGTTAGGGCTTGTTGAGTTTTTGGTTGCATCGGTTGTGTCGAGTTGCTGGTCTTAGTTTATTCCTTTAGAGTTTTGAGTTCTACCACGTTTTGGTCACCACGAAATCCACCATCACCAAAAACATCTCTGGTTCGTTTTTGCCACCACGGATACATATCATATCCGATTTGGAAGTTTAAATACAATCTGGAAAGCTTATCTTATCTTCTTTCCAACGGATCTGACCTTATCTCAAAATTCGTTCTGAGCGCTCCGCAATCATCGTAGAGATTTCTGGACTTCCTATATTAACAAGATTTGTTAAATCTGATTTAAAGGGGTTGTTAGCAATATCTTTATTGTTTGGGTTGTCATAGTGAAAAAAAAGGGTTTAGGCCCCTGCAAAAAAAAACAGAAGAAGAAGAAAAAAAAGAATAGAAAAGAAAAAAAAAAGGAAAAGAAGAAGAAGGGGGCTGAATCTCTAAATCTGTTGTTTCTCTTTGTGCTGTGCTAGTTGTTCTTTTTCAGTGACTACCTTTGTGCCTAGGCTCACGTCTCTAGCCTGGTTTAGCCTAGGACCAGCACAGTACCACCGTTGAACGATTATTCAGCTTGCTTTTGTAACTAACGTGGTACTAGTGTATTCCTTGCTTCAGCCCACCTACAACTCTACATATTTCGACTACAGTTTGACAGGTCGTGTTGCTGCGGCACCGATACACTTATTCCACGGTTGCAGACTTGTTGGTTGCTGACCCCTCCTGTTGTGCAAGGTAAGAATTGGTAAGAGCTTGTGTGGCAGGTTGAGAGTGAGCGCCTTGCAGTAGCTACATCCTAATAGTTGTAGAGTTTTTATTCCTTCACGTTTTTTTTCTTGTTGCCTCTGTTCGTCTAACCATGGCAGGATTGGAGGTTGATGATGCTTCTCGTAATATGCCACACTCTCCTCGCACCAAGGGTATCATACAACACTTTGTAAGGCTAGTGAAGACGCACACGGAAGGTCTTGATAATGACATGCAGGTGACGAATGAAAAGATGGGGCAATTGGAGGCCACACAGATCGACACGAACACCAAACTTGCAAATGTGGAAATGACAGTTGCTCATATTGACAAGAGCCTTGTCGCACTCTTGAGGCGGTTTGATGAGATGCATGCTAATATCAATGGTGGGCGTGATGAGGGCGCCGAAGGTAACTGGGATGACTATGTTGCTGATACTGAACAAGATGACCAAGAAGCACCTAATCGCCGGCGACTACGTACTAACCGTAGAGGTATGGGTGGTTTTCGCCGACGTGAGGTACATGGTAATGATGATGCTTTTAGTAAGGTTAAATTTAAAATACCTCCTTTTGATGGTAAATATGACCCTGATGCTTACATTACTTGGGAGATTGCGGTTGATCAAAAGTTTGCATGCCATGAATTTCCTGAGAATGCGCGGGTTAGAGCTGCTACTAGTGAGTTTACTGAATTTGCTTCTGTTTGGTGGATAGAACATGGTAAGAAGAATCCTAATAACATGCCACAAACTTGGGATGCGTTGAAACGGGTCATGCGGGCTAGATTTGTTCCTTCTTATTATGCACGTGATATGTTAAACAAGTTGCAACAATTGAGACAGGGTACTAAAAGTGTAGAAGAATATTATCAGGAATTACAAATGGGTATGCTGCGTTGTAACATAGAGGAGGGTGAGGAATCTGCTATGGCTAGATTTTTGGGCGGGTTAAATAGGGAAATTCAGGACATCCTTGCTTATAAAGATTATGCTAATGTAACCCGATTGTTTCATCTTGCTTGCAAAGCTGAAAGGGAAGTGCAGGGACGACGTGCTAGTGCAAGGTCTAATGTTTCTGCAGGAAAATCTACACCATGGCAACAGCGCACGACTACGTCCATGACCGGTCGTACACTAGCACCAACTCCCTCGCCAAGTCGACCAGCACCCCCGCCTTCCTCCGGCGACAAACCACGTGCATCTTCCACAAATTCAGCAACCAAATCTGCCCAGAAACCAGCAGGTAGTGCCTCTTCAGTAGCCTCCACGGGTAGAACAAGAGATGTTCTGTGTTATCGATGCAAGGGCTATGGACACGTGCAGCGTGATTGTCCTAATCAGCGTGTTTTGGTGGTAAAAGACGATGGTGGGTATTCTTCTGCTAGTGATTTGGATGAAGCTACACTTGCTTTGCTTGCGGCTGATGATGCAGGCACTAAGGAACCACCCGAAGAACAGATTGGTGCAGATGATGCAGAGCATTATGAGAGCCTCATTGTACAGCGTGTGCTTAGTGCACAAATGGAGAAGGCAGAGCAGAATCAGCGACATACATTGTTTCAAACAAAGTGTGTCATTAAGGAGCGTTCATGTCGTTTGATCATTGATGGAGGTAGCTGCAACAACTTGGCTAGCAGCGACATGGTGGAGAAGCTTGCACTTACGACCAAACCGCACCCACATCCATATCACATTCAATGGCTCAACAATAGTGGTAAGGTCAAGGTAACCAAGTTGGTACGAATTAATTTTGCTATTGGTTCATATCGTGATGTTGTTGACTGTGATGTTGTGCCTATGGATGCTTGTAATATTCTGCTAGGTAGACCATGGCAATTTGATTCAGATTGTATGCATCATGGTAGATCAAATCAATATTCTCTCATACACCATGATAAGAAAATTATTTTGCTTCCCATGTCCCCTGAGGCTATTGTGCGTGATGATGTTGCTAAAGCTACCAAAGCTAAAACTGAGAACAACAAGAATATTAAAGCTGTTGGTAATAACAAAGATGGGATAAAATTGAAAGGACATTGCTTGCTTGCAACAAAAACTGATGTTAATGAATTATTTGCTTCCACTACTGTTGCCTACGCCTTGGTATGCAAGGATGCTTTGATTTCAATTCAAGATATGCAGCATTCTTTGCCTCCTGTTATTACTAACATTTTGCAGGAGTATTCTGATGTATTTCCAAGTGAGATACCAGAGGGGCTGCCACCTATACGAGGGATTGAGCACCAAATTGATCTTATTCCTGGTGCATCTTTGCCGAATCGTGCGCCATATAGGACAAATCCAGAGGAAACAAAAGAAATTCAGCGACAAGTGCAAGAACTACTCGACAAAGGTTACGTGCGTGAGTCTCTTAGTCCGTGTGCTGTTCCGGTTATTTTAGTGCCTAAAAAAGATGGAACATGGCGTATGTGTGTTGATTGTAGGGCTATTAATAATATCACGATACGTTATCGACACCCTATTCCACGTTTAGATGATATGCTTGATGAATTGAGTGGTGCCATTGTCTTTTCTAAAGTTGATTTGCGTAGTGGGTACCACCAGATTCGTATGAAATTGGGAGATGAATGGAAAACTGCTTTCAAAACTAAGTTCGGATTGTATGAGTGGTTAGTCATGCCTTTTGGGTTAACTAATGCACCTAGCACTTTCATGAGATTAATGAACGAGGTTTTGCGTGCCTTCATTGGAAAATTTGTGGTAGTATACTTTGATGACATATTGATCTACAGCAAATCTATGGATGAACATGTTGATCACATGCGTGCTGTTTTTAATGCTTTACGAGATGCACGTTTATTTGGTAACCTTGAGAAGTGCACATTTTGCACCGATCGAGTTTCGTTTCTTGGTTATGTTGTGACTCCACAGGGAATTGAGGTTGATCAAGCCAAGGTAGAAGCGATACATGGATGGCCTATGCCAAAGACTATCACACAGGTGCGGAGTTTCCTAGGACTTGCTGGCTTCTATCGCCGTTTTGTGAAGGACTTTAGCACCATTGCTGCACCTTTGAATGAGCTTACGAAGAAGGGAGTGCATTTTAGTTGGGGCAAAGTACAAGAGCACGCTTTCAACGTGCTGAAAGATAAGTTGACACATGCACCTCTCCTCCAACTTCCTGATTTTAATAAGACTTTTGAGCTTGAATGTGATGCTAGTGGAATTGGATTGGGTGGTGTTTTGTTACAAGAAGGCAAACCTGTTGCATATTTTAGTGAAAAATTGAGTGGGTCTGTTCTAAATTATTCTACTTATGATAAGGAATTATATGCTCTTGTGCGAACATTAGAAACATGGCAGCATTATTTGTGGCCCAAAGAGTTTGTTATTCATTCTGATCATGAATCTTTGAAACATATTCGTAGTCAAGGAAAACTGAACCGTAGACATGCTAAGTGGGTTGAATTTATCGAATCGTTTCCTTATGTTATTAAGCACAAGAAAGGAAAAGAGAATATCATTGCTGACGCTTTGTCTAGGAGATATACTTTGCTGAATCAACTTGACTACAAAATCTTTGGATTAGAGACGATTAAAGACCAATATGTTCATGATGCTGATTTTAAAGATGTGTTGCTGCATTGTAAAGATGGGAAAGGATGGAACAAATATATCGTTAGTGATGGGTTTGTGTTTAGAGCTAACAAGCTATGCATTCCAGCTAGCTCCGTTCGTTTGTTGTTGTTACAGGAAGCACATGGAGGTGGCTTAATGGGACATTTTGGAGCAAAGAAAACGGAGGACATACTTGCTGGTCATTTCTTTTGGCCCAAGATGAGAAGAGATGTGGTGAGATTGGTTGCTCGTTGCACGACATGCCAAAAGGCGAAGTCACGGTTAAATCCACACGGTTTGTATTTGCCTCTACCCGTTCCTAGTGCTCCTTGGGAAGATATTTCTATGGATTTTGTGCTGGGATTGCCTAGGACTAGGAAGGGACGTGATAGTGTGTTTGTGGTTGTTGATAGATTTTCTAAGATGGCACATTTCATACCATGTCATAAAACTGACGATGCTACTCATATTGCTGATTTGTTCTTTCGTGAAATTGTTCGCTTGCATGGTGTGCCCAACACAATCGTTTCTGATCGTGATGCTAAATTTCTTAGTCATTTTTGGAGGACTTTGTGGGCAAAATTGGGGACTAAGCTTTTATTTTCTACTACATGTCATCCTCAAACTGATGGTCAAACTGAAGTTGTGAATAGAACTTTGTCTACTATGTTAAGGGCAGTTCTAAAGAAGAATATTAAGATGTGGGAGGACTGTTTGCCTCATATTGAATTTGCTTATAATCGATCATTGCATTCTACTACAAAGATGTGCCCATTTCAGATTGTATATGGTTTGTTACCTCGTGCTCCTATTGATTTAATGCCTTTGCCATCTTCTGAAAAACTAAATTTTGATGCTACTAGGCGTGCTGAATTGATGTTAAAACTGCACGAAACTACTAAAGAAAACATAGAGCGTATGAATGCTAGATATAAGTTTGCTAGTGATAAAGGTAGAAAGGAAATAAATTTTGAACCTGGAGATTTAGTTTGGTTGCATTTGAGAAAGGAAAGGTTTCCTGAATTACGAAAATCTAAATTGTTGCCTCGAGCCGATGGACCGTTTAAAGTGCTAGAGAAAATTAACGACAATGCATATAGGCTAGATCTGCCTGCAGACTTTGGGGTTAGCCCCACATTTAACATTGCAGATTTAAAGCCCTACTTGGGAGAGGAAGTTGAGCTTGAGTCGAGGACGACTCAAATGCAAGAAGGGGAGAATGATGAAGACATCCACACTACTGATGCATCTATACCAATACAAGTACCAATTTCTGGTCCCATTACTCGCGCTCGTGCTCGTCAACTCAACCATCAGGTGATTACACTCTTGAGTTCATGTCCATCATATTTAGACCATGGAGACCCGTGCACTCTTGTTTTGCTTAGGAATCAGGGAGAAGACCGAAAGGGAAACGGATTTGAACATGCTGGATTCGGACTGCAGAAGAACACCAACTTGTGACGGTCACCACGGTCAGATGCGGGCTCGGATTGGAATGTTCAAGCACAACATGGAAAGCTTATCAAGTCTACTTTCATATGGATCCGGAATTATAGTCATATCTGTTCTGAGGCCGCCGTAATCATTGTTTTCTTACCGAGACATTTCCTGCCTTTTCTGCCCATGGTGCTGCGTCACCCTATTTTGGCCCAATGGGTCGTGTATCAAGTTAGGTCCATTAGGGACGCATCCTAGGGTTGCAGCACGACCCCAATACCCTTGTGGTCGTCCTCCCATGTTTATAAACCCCCTAGCCGCCACCAAGAACAGCGGGTTTTGTTTAGATCAAGTTTAGCTCTCGCTACTTGCTTGCAAGCGCGCGTGCTAGTTCAGCCGCCCGTCTTCTTGTCTTCGGAACCCCACCATATTGTAGTTTGATCTTTAAACCTACATTTAGATCTGGTAATTCAGTACTTGTTCTACTTGTTCTTGCTAGTTCTTCGATTGCTTGCAGGACGAGTGCCCTAGTGGCCAGGGTGTCACGCTCCACAAGATCGTGACAGCCATAGGAGGTGGTGTATCGGTTGCTAAGGCGCAGCGTCTTTGGAAGGCTGTAGTCGGGCCGTGAACGTCGTCTCCTCCCCCAATCGAGTTATTCCACACCCTCTCATCGAAAGATCGGGCAATCACCCAACGGGTGCACATCAACCGTCGTCGAGCCATACCTCGTCGTGACCGCAAGGACTTCCCGAAGCCAACCCTGTCCCTCACCGGACCTCCCTCGCCACCGGTAAGCCGCGCCACCCTTTTTACTTCCGCGGGTACTGTTGAAAAGGGGGGAGGGACCTCGGGGAAGAAGGAAAGGAAGTCAAGGGGGTTTTCGATTTGTCAGAGACTCAGATGAATAGTTGCGCAGGGGTATAAGTTAAAGAGTTGTTTTAGGAAAAGCCCAGGGTCCTCGGTGTAAACTAGTTTTTCAGAAAACCTTTTAAACCTTTCTCTTTTAAATACAAACAGAGCTTGTAAAATTCATAACTTCAGTTTTATTCAACCAAATTTAGTTAAACCAATTTTGCCAGGTTCTAAATAATGTGAACTACTTAGGAAAAATACAAAAACCCCTAAGTGTTGCAAGAATTTAAAGTTTTGAATTAAATAGTGTTCTGGCCAAAAGCTAAATAAGAGAGGGAAAAATAGTTACACTGTTAGACTGGGTTAAGAAAAATCAGAGAAGTACTTAATCTCTCCCTAATCTGTTTAAAAATAGTAAACCCCTCAGTACACCCAAGTAAGGAAGGGTTTACCATTTAAAATCATTGTAGCCCAAAGTTAAAGAAAATAGAAAGGGTAGTTTAAAATAAGAACCAGGGGGCAACCACATTTTTGCTAGCTCACTTAGTTAGTATAATTCACTGGAAAATTTTGTTACACCCTCTGTTAGTGCAAAAGAAATGCATTTCCTTTTATTTTAGGAAAACAATGAAAACTTAGGAAAACCTTAGAAAACTAATCCTGAGGAGAAACCACCCCTAGTCTTGGGATAACTAATATTTTGTAATTATAAATATAGGAAAAATATGAGTTCTGTTGTTTGATATTTTTCAAATAAAAAGTTAGTTATAAGTACCTTTTTGGCATTAAACTTTGAAAAATCACAACTAAATATCCAGTAGGTCTTTTTCTGTGATTTTTATCACAGAGGCCTAATATCACCTATGAATCTTGACAAAAATAAAATTTGGTGCAGAGACCTCACCTAAATTAGAACTATAGTGTAAAGTGCCCTTTCCCCTTTCTTTTGATAATTTTACACAGGTAGCATCTGAATTAATTTCAACCTCAAACTTTTAGAATAACCCACAGAGGTAAGGGTTTACTCACTGTAATTTTTATGACATTTTTGAAAAATGTTAACTAACCATGATCGTTCAAAAATGCTTAAATAGAAGGACAATGGAAAGAAAAAGGAAAATGTTGGGAGAATTATATGATGTACCACCAAACCCTTTTAAATATCTCATGGAGCATAAAAATATAATTAAAAAGTGTGACTTCCTTCAAAATCTCAAAGATGAAAGCCTAAAACCGTTAAATATACCCAAAAGGAACCCTAGAGTCTCACTCAACTTAGTACTATTCTACCATGCATAACCTTTACAATTTATCATGTCATTAATAAGCATATATCTTATTAATAAGCATATATCTTATTAATAACTTAGTACTATTCTCGCTGACGGGGAGTACATCCTCATGCCGAAGCAAGGAGTTGCTCAAGAGGTAGCCCAGGATCCAGCACCAGAGCCTACCATCGAGGATCTGCCTGCCCCAGCTTTGGAAGGCAAGCCCCGGTTTTATGCATAATCTATTCTATATGCTATTTTACTGCACTTAATGTTTGTAGGCTTGTACTGTGCACTTAAGTGTAGGAGTTGACTAAAACCTTAGTTGCATGAACTAAGGTTTTCCCTTGTGATGGATACTAGTATGCTAGGTCGAGTAGCTGTTGTTGCTAATTAGGGATCTCGGTAGAAGTCAAGTGATTTTTCTAGCACTCGCGCGAGGTGAGGAATTGGTTGTATCCATTTTTATATCGTAATGATGATGGTCTGTGGACAACAATCCATGGGGAGTGGTTGTCTACGAGACGGAAATTGGAATAAGGATTAAGGTGTGGTACCGTGTGTCAAGCGTTTGAACGTACTAAGCACATGCCGAGAAATATGGTAAATCGGTAAGCCTAGTACCTGAGTGAACCTGACAGCAGACTTTACCCCTCACGCGACCTAAGACGTGGTCTCCCATTCCGGTTATGGTGGGTACAAGTGCGGTCACTGCACGACGGTAGTCGGGGTCAGTGTGGCATTGTACGCCAAGGCGGTGAGCCCTGATCTACTGGCGGGGAATCGATGGGGAAGGTTGATGTGTGTGGGGACGGAGTGGCTCGCCACGTCGTGTGTTTAGGTTTACCTTGCAAGGATAAAAACTCGATTCGAATCGTCTACTTCTCGCAGCTAATGAGACTGCTTGATCCATGCTGCTACATTGAGTAACAAGTGGAAATGTGATGATTTAGCAAAAGTTGTTGATTGCTAAATGTTTGATGCCATGTATGATTAGATAGGTACACCTTTAGTCTTAAGAGAGTCACACTAAAACTTGAAAAGGCTAAAACTTGATTTTAGACTCAGCTAGTGCTTTTGGCAAACCAAACCCCTCAGCCAAACAGCTGCATGTCTAGAGGTAGAGGAGTAGACTCCTCACACCGGGTAAGTCTAGCAGAGTATTAGTATACTCAGCCTTGCTTGTGGCACAATTTTTTACAGGTTCTCTGGATGACATGGTTGCTGGAGTGACTTGGCCGTCCATCTTGCCACCGGGTTGGACAGTCGAGTGGTATCCTACCTCGGCAGAGGAGGAGCATGAGGAATGATGGGACAGGCTTCCCCATCTCTCCGTTTATTTTCCATTAGTTTTATTCCACTGCATTCCAAACAATGATCACTACTTTTGTTAAACTTCGATGATGTTGTAATAAATTTAGTACTCCTTAATATAGGGTTTTATGTTTTATTGTTTTTTCTCTGTGCCTCACCATCGAGTGAGTATGTGGTACTTGATCCTGTTAGTGGCCTCGTCGGACTAGATCCGAGGGACTGACTTTTTATTCCCATTTAAGTGTGGTCTAGCCTTTAAGGTGGGACTTAGGCACTTAAGTTGGAATAATTCGGGCGGTTCCGCCACACGATCATCCACAGGACACACCATATTTGGATTATAAACATGGTTTAATTTTTAGGGCGTTACATTCTACCCCCTTAAAAGAATTCGTCCTCGAATTCTACCATTTCTACAAATCAAGACATTCATTAACGAGAAAACTCAGTCAGACTCTCTAATAGACTCATATAATAGACTAGTAGCATTGATGCCATCTTGAAAAAAGTTTTTCCCGAAACAACCTCTAACTCAGACTAATTTATCAAAGAAAACAATACACCTTGACAACAATCATAAAACAATATAAAATGAAACCCAAGCCATTGTCATAGGTGCAATCAACACTAGGATTTCCCATCATCGAATTTGGATGCAGCTCCCTAGTCTTTAAACAACAGTTCACCAAATACGTTAGAACACTAGGCACAACAATCATCGAACTCAACAACCTCGTTTGTTAATTCCACTAAGGCCAAACATCCATATATCGTTAATGTATGAAACACCTAACATATCACTCCCAAGCACTATAAAACACGGTTGATATTTCATTAGGATCCAACTACTAAAGACCTCCAAACTATTCTGTTGACATGAAGCAAATGGTGCTCATGTCATACAACGTCTTTTTCTCCTCTCAAAAGAGATAAAATTTGCAAGACTCATAAAGCAATGAAGGGATAACAACAAGAAAAACTAATGTACTTCTTGCCACAGACTCATGCAAAAGCTTCATAAATAATACTTTTCAACACTAAAATAAAAATACGATACTATTGTAACACCCCAGGTGTTTATATTCCGCTCGACAACAAGTATGGATTTAAGCACGTAATATCAGTGGATAAAATGGATGCTAAATTTTAATCATTTTCGGCTATCACAAATTTAATATCGCATATGTTTCGTCTGTCGCGAGTTTGACACCGTTTTTATCTATCCGGGCTCTTCCTAAATTTTCGTGATGTTCGGAACATAGTTGTTCCAAAAATCGGTGCGTCCGGTGATTATTTAAAATTCATCGCTCGCACGAATACGGATTCAGAAGCTCGACCCACTTGAATGATTTTTGTCCCGGGCAAATTAATTTGAACTCGACAACTAAAATGTTCGAGGCAAAATAATCCGAATCACGCATCATCCGAGAGAAATCGTGCGCGAGGTTATAATTCAATTTATTCTTCAACACACTCTTTAAGATACTAAAATCAACTGTGTTTTGATGGCGGATAAAATTTTATCCGAGATCGACTAAACCAGTGTTGTCTCAAATAATGTATCCGATATCCAGTCTGTTTACGTGTTGCCCAAAATAGTCACGAAAACTATCTAAACAAAATTTAGTCAGAATCGTAAACCTCGGATTTTCCGTTTCGTGATTCGGAAAATAGAGTGTGTAGCCATTTGCCGTATAACGTGTCGACCCTTTGTTTATCGCTAAAAATCTTAATTCTCAAAATATCTGCGAATTTTTAAAAAAAAGGAGAGTAAAGAAAATCCAAAAAAAGGATAATATCCTCATGCCGCCCTCCCCTGTCGATTTTTTTGTTGTGCGCGCGCGTTCTTAGCCTCCTGGTCGCGCCGCTTTGGCTCCGGGATAAAAATCCCGCCGCCCAGCCTCTGTCTTCTCCTCCACTGCGCCCCTCTCCCTGGTCCCTGCCATGGCGGCGCTTCTCACTGCGTTGCGTGCTGAGCTCCCTCCAGTCCTCCCTGCGCCCAGCCCCTTTTCCAGCCGCGCGCTCCTCCCTGATATTCTTTGCGCGCTTTGTCTTCCTCAAGCTCGCCGCACGCCAGACCTTCCTCTCTCCTGCTCCAGCTCGCCGGCGCGCGCCCCATCGCCGTAAGCTCTAATCGTCGCGCAGCTCTGGTTGCTCTTGCTTTTATCCATGGCCGCGCCATCTCTCGCCCCGCCCTGGCCGCATCGCTCAGTCCTCTGGCCAGTGCCCCGGCGGGTTCTGCCCGGCCACGGATCCCGCGTCCTTGTTCCTCGGCCTCCCGCATCTCCTTCCCTAGGGCTGGCCGAGTCCCTCCCATCTCCCTTGCCATGGCCGCGCCCCTCCAACTTGTCTCCCTCAAGCACGCTGCTCTCCTCCCTGCCCGGTCATGGGTGCCTAGCCGACCACCGCCAACTAGCAGCCGCGTCGGTTCTCCACATCCTCGCCCGGGAGGCTCAGCCGTCGTGCCCTCAAGCTCGTCCTGGCCGGCATCCTTCCTATGGCCAGCACTCGCCCCAACGCTGGCTCGGCCTACGCACCCAGCGCTGCGCTCTCTCCTTGTATCCATGGCGGCTATTCCCTAATCGCCCTCTAGCTCTGTTGTCGTGCAGCTCACCGGCGTTCGCCTGGCCGCTGTGCAGCCCCTCGGCTTCATCTTCCCCCTTCTGCTCTCTGCCGGTGCCTTCTCTTTTCTTCAATCCATGGTGCCCGACCGTCCATCTCCTAGGCCGTGGCGAGCCCCCTTCCGCCCCAAGCTCCATGGCTGCTGCGCTGTAATACCTAAATTTGTAACTCATATGAAGAGAGAATACTTCCTTTATGTATATGTGTATATTGTATTTACTTATCATCGCATGTGAAAACCGCACATAAACAAATAAACAATTAACAAAAGACACCTAAACAACCTATGCATCATGTTGGATTTATTTGTCTGTGCATTTAATAGCAGCAATATTAATAAAAATGTATTATTATCTAAATTTGAAGTTGACCTAAGTTACACTTAGAAATTTGGAACATAACATGGAAAAGAAAAAAAAAGAAAGAAGTTTTTCTGGTGCATGCTGGGCTTAAAACCCTTCTCTGGCCTAACTCCTTGACTCTGCGCGGCCCGTTTCGGCTTCAGTCCTCGGCCCATCCGGATTTCACGTGACCACGCACCCAGACCGCACTGACCAGCATGCCTCCTTCTCTCTTTTCTCGCCGACTTGTGGGGTCGTATGTCAGGTCCACCGTCTATCTCGCGCCGAAATCGGAACTAACATTGCTTGGGTTGCGCGGACCCCGGAAATCCTGAACCCGACCCTCAGCTATCCGCCAGCATAAAAGCAAACCGCGGCCGGCGTATCCGTCCAGCGAACACCGAATCCTATCCCTATCGAATCTGGGGTCTTAACACCATTGTCGTGCCGGCCGAGTGAGAGTCGAGGGGAGGAGCTCATAGTTTCTGTAGATCGCCGCCGCCGTGGGACATCGTCCCTGCCTACGCCCCGGTCGTGATGATTGTCCAGGGAGCTCTACCGTGACCCAACGATGGCGCAGGCGTGTGATTGCGCGTGCGCGATTAACCAGTGAATGGTTAATTTTTCGTCATGGTCCACTGTTGCCGCTGGACCGCCATGGGGGTGTCAACTGCGCCGTCACGATTCCTTGGCCCCGTTGGAGTATGGGGCGCGGGATCATGCTCATGGTACTTGTCGGTATCTATGGGATGGATGCTCGGAAGATTTACGGTCGGTGAGGGTGTGTGATGGGAGGAATTACTCACCGGCGGGCCAGCATCGCCATGGATCCGCCTCACGCCGCGAGCAGGGCACTCGTTGTCTCTAATCCCGGTAAGAAACCATCCAAACGGCTCGCCTCGTCTTTCTCGTCGCATAGTACCAATCAATTTCAGTGTTGGGGAGCCGGGGTACTGGGCGGAGGATCACCGGTGAGCCTCGCCGTCGGGGCGGTGGATTGTGCCACCGCGCAGGTGCCTCGCTGGGGGTGACAGGTCTGTGGCCTTCGGGTCGTCGGATCTGGTTTAGGCGGCTGGGATTAGAAGTCTCGTATCGAGTCGACCGGGCGATTGGTAACCGTAGGATTTCAATCCATCGCATATGATTAGATCGGTTGGGAAAGGTGTTGCGATCCGTAGATTCAGGAGTGGGCGGTCGTGATGTGACCACAGTCTTATTACCTGTTGTGCATTGGATCACGATCCAACCGTCGAAATCAAGTACCGATCGGGCACCCTGGCGATCTAATCTAGGCCATAGAATTTAGATCGTGCGGCTCACATTAGATCTTACCCCTTCGGCCGTCATCTTTACAGAAGAGTCCCTGCGTTTCCTCAGTATCAACCCGCAGTCCTACTGCTGGCTCTCTGAGTCTTAGGAACATTTGTGCAATAGCCCCTGCGTTCCTCCGTTATTGACGCCTAGTCCAGAATATTATAAAATCCAAAAAAGGAATTAGAAAATGATTTTTGATTTAAAAATAAATGCTAGAATTTGTTTAATTCATAGAAAATGCATACATAGTCCAAATTAATTCATTCCAATCTCTATAATTTTGTAATAATGTTGTTTATCACCTAATGCCTCTGTTTTGACATGAAAACAATAATAAAATTGATCTCCTAATTAATCTCATATCAAATACATAAAATCTTAGGAAATTCATAACTCCTCCGTTTTAACTCCGATTTGATCCGTTCAAGTTGCGTTATTCTCGCAGAAACGCGTAGATCATTATTGTTCAGTTTGCTCTTATGTTTGGTGTGATGTTAATTTTATCTATACCATGTCTGTTTGTATTGCTACGACTAGCGCGAAGGCGTATCATCTGAAAAGCAAGTTGGTACCTGGAATCTCAAGTGCCAGGCAAGTTGTGCCCTTGATCACTTCTTTTTACCCAGTCATGTTCTGATTAATCATAATGATCTGCATAGGTTAATTTTGATGGGACCCAATAGGCTACCCTAGTTTGTCTATCTTTGTACCTTGTTTACCACTGAACTTTTTGGGTAGTACTTGCTAGTGCTTTATGTGGTTTTGGGTATGAAGATACATTGTTCACGATTATACTTTTATTATCTGTTTATTACCACTGTTCATGATAAGATCATTATGTTAATTGGAACATGGAGCGACCACCCGGGAAAACAGTGCTACCACAAGGGTTTAATGGGACGCCCTTGGCTGATTAACTAGGAAAGCTAGTGGAGGTCTTCCTTACCCGAAAGGGGCAAGGGCAGTAGGGGAGTGGTCAGTGTAGGGAGGCCCTCGGGAGGATTTTTCTGCGATGGCGGTCCTGCAAGGGATTCCTGCATTGGAGCTTCCTATAAACTGTAGCGGGATTTCTGAAGCTAGTGGAACTTTGTAAAGGCCTCGTAGTGTTACCCTGCCTCGCCTCCTCGGTAGAGGTGTATGGGACTCATGACCCCTTGGCAGATGGGTAACACGGCTTGTGGGTAAAGATGCGCAACCTCTGCAGAGTGTAAAACTAGTATACTAGCCGTGCTCACGGTCATGAGCGGCTCGGACCCTCACATGATTAATTTATGGAACCTAAACTCAATTTGTCATATGCATTTGCATGGGATTATTTATTAATTTTGTTCTATTATTATTATGGTTGGTATTTACTTACATCTAGTAATTGCTAATAAAATTTTGACCAACTTTAAAAGCAATGCTCAGCTTTAACCATTCCCTTTGGTAAGCCTTACACTTCATGAGCTCCCACCTTTGGTGAGTTCATGTCACATTATTCCCCACAACTTGTTGAGCGATGAACGTATGTGAGCTCACTCTTGCTATCTCACACCCCCCCCCACAGGAGAAGAGCAGGTGGTTCAAGTGGAGCCACTTAATAAGGAGTTCGATTCGATCTAGGTGGTGTCTCCCAGTTGACTTTCTGGCGCCAAGGATGGATTTTAGATCCTGCTATATTTATCTTTTATTTTGTAAGACTTCCGCTATGTAATAAGTACTCTGATTATTGTGACATTTATCTCTATACACTCTGTGATTATATATGTTGTCTTCTTTGGCGCATGTATGAGATGCCCCCGGCTTTGTCCCTTAAAACCGGGTGTTACAGAAGTGGTATCAGAGGAATGTTGACTGTAGGACGAAACCTAGATAGAAATGGACAAAACCCTTATCTACTTACCTGACTCTGATTCTTTCTATACTTATTTTGATCCTTTTCAGCTCCTACTGTTCTACTCTGATTAACCTTACCTCTACTACTCTGATTCTTTTCTAAACTTACCTTAATCTTTTCTCATCTATTTCTGCTTTACTCTGATTATCCTTACCTTTTCTTTCTAAAGACAAAGGTGGATTTTACACTTTGAAATCTTGTGCTTAAAGTGACCTTTAGGAATAGGAGACCTATCCTTAGGAACAAAAACAAAACTATTTTTTTTATCTATGAACTTGAATGTTTGTTTTTATGATACTTGTCTGATTTGGATCTTTGATTGAGTGTGATGGGTTGTGGAGTAATGTCCACAATTACATCTACATATACATATAGAAAAAAAATGCTTATAAAAATAACTACATAAACTAGATTATCCCTCATTAATGTAGCTAGCCTAACAATATCTATCTCATCTTAAAAGATTCTATCCTACACTCATAGATCCATCTCGTCTCAAAAAAAAATCCTAACTTATCCTAATTAAAATATATCCAGCTTAATAGATCTACCTTATCTTAAAAGATACTCTATTGCCTTAATAGAATCATCCTATCTTGAAAAGATTTTATCTCATCCTAATAGATCTAACTGACCTCAAAAGATTCTAACATATCCTAGTAATATATATCCTACCCTAGTAGATCTATCTAACTTTAAACTAGTCTAATCTAGTCATATACAATCTAATCTCGATCCTATCTAGTCTTATATGATCTGATCTAGTGTGAGTTACTTAATGCTGGTACAAAGGATAAGGCCATACTCCTAATTCACTTAAGCCTAAATTGGTGACTTAGATCAACTTGGCCATACACAATAACTTGACCTACATAACAGGTTGCATAACTTAGCCAACCAATCTAGAAGCAAACAACCAAACTAAATTCTAACTAATCTTACTTATAGCTACCTACTAAACCTCTAGTCCCTAACTCGGATGAAGACACCATGGTCTGAGAAGAAGAGCTCAACCTCGACAAGGAAGGAGATGAGTCAAATCCAACTTCAAGGGGAATCACGATCCACAATTCAGGATGAAGTCTTTCCTTGCCACCAACTATACTTGCCATAACCGTACCTCATCTGACATAATAGATGGCTAGACTTACTATATTTTCCTAATCATCTTCTAACTAATATTTAAGAGCTTGGAACAAAACTTTTGGTTCCTAAACATAAACCATAAGGGAAACTAAAACCAAACTTATTGCATCCTTTTCTTAGAAATCTCGAGGACGAGATTATTTTTAAGGGGGGTAGGATTTGTAATACCTAAATTTGTAACTCATATGAAGAGAGAATACTTACTTTATGTATATGTGTATATTGTATTTACTTATCATCGCATGTGAAAACCGCACATAAACAAATAAACAATTAACAAAAGACACCTAAACAACCTATGCATCATGTTGGATTTATTTGTCTGTGCATTTAATAGCAGCAATATTAATAAAAATGTATTATTATCTAAATTTGAAGTTGACCTAAGTTACACTTAGAAATTTGGAACATAACATGGAAAAGAAAAAAAAGAAAGAAGTTTTTCTGGTGCATGCTGGGCTTAAAACCCTTCTCTGGCCTAACTCCTTGACTCTGCGCGGCCCGTTTCGGCTTCAGTCCTCGGCCCATCCGGATTTCACGTGACCACGCACCCAGACCGCACTGACCAGCATGCCTCCTTCTCTCTTTTCTCGCCGACTTGTGGGGTCGTATGTCAGGTCCACCGTCTATCTCGCGCCGAAATCGGAACTAACATTGCTTGGGTTGCGCGGACCCCGGAAATCCTGAACCCGACCCTCAGCTATCCGCCAGCATAAAAGCAAACCGCGGCCGGCGTATCCGTCCAGCGAACACCGAATCCTATCCCTATCGAATCTGGGGTCTTAACACCATTGTCGTGCCGGCCGAGTGAGAGTCGAGGGGAGGAGCTCATAGTTTCTGTAGATCGCCGCCGCCGTGGGACATCGTCCCTGCCTACGCCCCGGTCGTGATGATTGTCCAGGGAGCTCTACCGTGACCCAACGATGGCGCAGGCGTGTGATTGCGCGTGCGCGATTAACCAGTGAATGGTTAATTTTTCACCATGGTCCACTGTTGCCGCTGGACCGCCATGGGGGTGTCAACTACGCCGTCGCGATTCCTTGGCCCCGTTGGAGTATGGGGCGCGGGATCATGCTCATGGTACTTGTCGGTATCTATGGGATGGATGCTCGGAAGATTTACGGTCGGTGAGGGTGTGTGATGGGAGGAATTACTCACCGGCGGGCCAGCATCGCCATGGATCCGCCTCACGCCGCGAGCAGGGCACTCGTCGTCTCTAATCCCGGTAAGAAACCATCCAAACGGCTCGCCTCGTCTTTCTCGTCGCATAGTACCAATCAATTTCAGTGTTGGGGAGCCGGGGTACTGGGCGGAGGATCACCGGTGAGCCTCGCCGTCGGGGCGGTGGATTGTGCCACCGCGCAGGTGCCTCGCTGGGGGTGACAGGTCTGTGGCCTTCGGGTCGTCGGATCTGGTTTAGGCGGCTGGGATTAGAAGTCTCGTATCGAGTCGACCGGGCGATTGGTAACCGTAGGATTTCAATCCATCGCATATGATTAGATCGGTTGGGAAAGGTGTTGCGATCCGTAGATTCAGGAGTGGGCGGTCGTGATGTGACCACAGTCTTATTACCTGTTGTGCATTGGATCACGATCCAACCGTCGAAATCAAGTACCGATCGGGCACCCTGGCGATCTAATCTAGGCCATAGACTTTAGATCGTGCGGCTCACATTAGATCTTACCCCTTCGGCCGTCATCTTTACAGAAGAGTCCCTGCGTTTCCTCAGTATCAACCCGCAGTCCTACTGCTGGCTCTCTGAGTCTTAGGAACATTTGTGCAATAGCCCCTGCGTTCCTCCGTTATTGACGCCCAGTCCAGAATATTATAAAATCCAAAAAAGGAATTAGAAAATGATTTTTGATTTAAAAATAAATGCTAGAATTTGTTTAATTCATAGAAAATGCATACATAGTCCAAATTAATTCATTCTAATCTCTATAATTTTGTAATAATGTTGTTTATCACCTAATGCCTCTGTTTTGACATGAAAACAATAATAAAATTGATCTCCTAATTAATCTCATATCAAATACATAAAATCTTAGGAAATTCATAACTCCTCCGTTTTAACTCCGATTTGATCCGTTCAAGTTGCGTTATTCTCGCAGAAACGCGTAGATCATTATTGTTCAGTTTGCTCTTATGTTTGGTGTGATGTTAATTTTATCTATACCATGTCTGTTTGTATTGCTACGACTAGCGCGAAGGCGTATCATCTGAAAAGCAAGTTGGTACCTGGAATCTCAAGTGCCAGGCAAGTTGTGCCCTTGATCACTTCTTTTTACCCAGTCATGTTCTGATTAATCATAATGATCTGCATAGGTTAATTTTGATGGGACCCAATAGGCTACCCTAGTTTGTCTATCTTTATACCTTGTTTACCACTGAACTTTTTGGGTAGTACTTGCTAGTGCTTTATGTGGTTTTGGGTATGAAGATACATTGTTCACGATTATACTTTTATTATCTGTTTATTACCACTGTTCATGATAAGATCATTATGTTAATTGGAACATGGAGCAACCACCCGGGAAAACAGTGCTACCACAAGGGTTTAATGGGACGCCCTTGACTGATTAACTAGGAAAGCTAGTGGAGGTCTTCCTTACCCGAAAGGGGCAAGGGCAGTAGGGGAGTGGTCAGTGTAGGGAGGCCCTCGGGAGGATTTTGCTGCGATGGCGGTCCTGCAAGGGATTCCTGCATTGGAGCTTCCTATAAACTGTAGCGGGATTTCTGAAGCTAGTGGAACTTTGTAAAGGCCTCGTAGTGTTACCCTGCCTCGCCTCCTCGGTAGAGGTGTATGGGACTCATGACCCCTTGGCAGATGGGTAACACGGCTTGTGGGTAAAGATGCGCAACCTCTGCAGAGTGTAAAACTAGTATACTAGCCGTGCTCACGGTCATGAGCGGCTCGGACCCTCACATGATTAATTTATGGAACCTAAACTCAATTTGTCATATGCATTTGCATGGGATTATTTATTAATTTTGTTCTATTATTATTATGGTTGGTATTTACTTACATCTAGTAATTGCTAATAAAATTTTGACCAACTTTAAAAGCAATGCTCAGCTTTAACCATTCCCTTTGGTAAGCCTTACACTTCATGAGCTCCCACCTTTGGTGAGTTCATGTCACATTATTCCTCACAACTTGTTGAGCGATGAACGTATGTGAGCTCACTCTTGCTGTCTCACACCCCCCCCCACAGGAGAAGAGCAGGTGGTTCAAGTGGAGCCGCTTAATAAGGAGTTCGATTCGATCTAGGTGGCGTCTCCCAGTTGACTTTCTGGCGCCAAGGATGGATTTTAGATCCTGCTATATTTATCTTTTATTTTGTAAGACTTCCGCTATGTAATAAGTACTCTGATTATTGTGACATTTATCTCTATACACTCTGTGATTATATATGTTGTCTTCTTTGGCGCATGTATGAGATGCACCCGGCTTTGTCCCTTAAAACCGGGTGTTACATGCGCCTCCCCAGTCGAGCTCCTCAGCACCCATGTTCCCCTCTGTGTTCTCGTGCTCGGTCTCCATCTCCCTGGCTGCGCGCGTGTGCTTCACTGTTTGGTTGTTGTCGCGCCTAGCCTGGATTCCAGCGCCTCTTTGTGCTCTAGTTTTCTCTCTTCGCATTGATGTGCAAGCGCCTTCGTGCTCGCATCCCTTGGGCTCGTTTCGCCTTCGAGCGACACCGGCTGCGAGTTGAATTTAGTTTTGCCGAGTTACTCGGATTAAGTCCAATCGGTGTTGAGAGTTTGTCATGTGGTGTGTGGCGTGAAGATACAGAAGGAAAGGTCGTGGCCAGTTATGGAGAAATTTGTTGAATGTTGGATGGTGGTGTGCGTGAATTTCGTATATTACCTGGCAAGCGCTCGACAAGTTGCCTGGATCGGAAAATCATTACCGATCTCACGGATTTGAGTCAGGTATTGGAATGGTGAGCCGATTCACTATTTTTACTATTGATTTTTATGATCGTGAAATAAGACAGTTAGTTTGTGTATGAAGTTTAAGTAGAAATACCCATGATGCGAGGTGTGCTTCGATGAGTTTAGTTGTCGAGTATGTTTAAACTAGTTCTAAGTTGTAGTGTGTCGTATATCAGTAGTGTGTAGGTTAAATTTAGTGTTTTAAGCAATTATCGATAAGTCTGTCGATATTAATTATATTCAGTGTGCTTGCACGATGGAGTCGATGCCATGCTCTAGTAGTTAGTATAATCGGTCTATGTTTATGATCGGTAATTGTCGTAACCAATTAATGTGTTATATAAATTAATCTGGAAAATAGTTTAGAAAACTAGTTAAGTTAGTTTTAAGTACGATTATGGCCGATTGTGGTTAGCACCATCGACCTATATCTTATGCATCTTAATTTACAACATGAAAACGTATGTCTAGTGCAATTGGATTGATCTGATGTTGTGGTGTGTTTGTGTTCAATGGTGAGTTAATCACATTGTATAATGATCGTCGATTGGTAGGTTATGTGAGTGGTGCCTCGATGGGTGTATATGTTAAATATAATTAAATATGATTAAACAGGAGAAACGTGAGTGTTGTAGTTAGTATGTATAGTTTATTATTTTGTGATTATTGCGCTTAGTTGTATATCGATAACTAGTGTTTCCGTACAAAATGGTACAACGCCTCGCCGCTTGGTGTTTAATTCGCTGCCGAGTAGCAATATTTAGTCTTGTACTATTCTTGTTTATACGCATTCATGTGCATTATGCAAATCATTTAGGTATGTTGATTAACCACCTGATGCGGAGAACCAGAGCTGAGTCGACCACAAGATAATGTTAAGCGTGAGCTTTTCCACAAGATGATGCTGATGGATTAACCTGAAGACGGATAATCTGAACAAGTGCCAAGACAAAGGATGGTCGTCAAGTGATCGACGTCTAACAACACTAACTTAGTGTTATCCAGGCAAGCCCCGGTGCATTTGTCACCTCCTTGCTGTTTTAAACTCTTTATCACTTGAATGATGCATTAGGTGATAGGAGTTGGGTGTTAAACAAATTGTTGCATTTCCTTCCTTGGATCTGTTTACCATTCCTTGATTACCTATTTTATTAAAAGGTTTTCTGATGCTTAGTCCTGCTTTAGAAAAACAAATGTTTTGTTTTAAAACAAAAGGTGATGCTTCACAGTGGATGGGGTGTTTTCAAAAAATGAAGCTTGATGGTGGATCCATCATGGCCATGATGGGTTCAACATCAGAAAAGATGTACCTCTGCCAGGTGCCAAACTTTGGGTTTTAAATGATAAAGCTGAGACCGGGTGGATGACTTGCACGAGAAGAGAGTCTCGGTGTATTGTCTCCGTCCGAGTCGATTAAGGACCTTGTCGATGTAGGACTGATGATCGAGGACCCTTTAACTGGTCACATGCCTCGTCATGGGTAAGCTTTGCCTCGGGCAGACTAATACTAGAAAGGCCAACACGCAATGGAAGTGGAGAGATGGCGAGAGTAGCGTGTACCCTCCGTGGCAAGAGGTTGGACGATGGTGTATCTGTGCTCTCGGTTGGCGTGAACCCGGTCTGGTCTTAAGAACCCCGGTGGCGAGTTGACATATGCATGGGTTAAGTGCTACATATGTCATGTGATTTGAGATCCTCAGCTGAGTATTAATCGATTCAGATCGCCGTTACTTCTCGAACATGAAGACTTGGTCACTGACTTACATGTAGCATTCCAGTGAACAAAAAGGGTTGATAAAAGACAGCTAGTGCAGGTCAAGTGATTGAACTAGGGTAGAAAGAACTCTAGTGACAGGTAATGACTTAACTTGCTATTAAAAACTGGATTTTTAAGGATCCACTTTTAGTAAGCATTTTTGCAGACAGAGTCTTTACTACTTGATTAGCCTCACCTTGAGTCCCTTAAACCAGCAAATCCTTGAGAGTCTTTTCTTTAGTCGGGTAAGTCTTGCTGAGTACTTGCGTACTTAGGGTTTTATTCCCATTGTTGTTGCAGGTTACGAGTCACTTTGGTTGTGATTGGTAGCGCCGGTAGGCACGACCTTCTTACAAGTCTAAGTAACTCTTCTATACTTCTTATTGAGGATGGTCACTTGAGCTAGCATATATTTCAAAACTACAAATAATTTATAACAATTCAAAGTTATTTCTTTGAATCACTTTTGTAATCACTCCGATCATGTACATTGTAAACTTGATGTAACTTGTAAAATTTGGTAATAAGATTTCCGCTGCAAAATGTTGGTGTGTGATTTGTGTTTACTTAATCCTGCGGTCCTGGTTCTAAGTGGTTTATCTGGGGTCCATGGGACATTCGGACGGATCCTGTTAAGTTATCTGGTGCACATGCATCGCCGTATGTGGTCTTTGAGATAAGGACAAGTGCATGTGGGCCCAATAACTTGGGAGGTTCTACCACAGCTGGTATCGGGGTAGGATTAAGTATAATACGGTCACATACATATTTTCAAAACAAAGTTTTGGTTTTGAAAACCTATTTTCAACTAAACACATTGTTTGGTTTTGAAAAACAGATTTAAAAAAACTATAATGCTAGCGACATCCTCTGTTAAGCCCTAAATTAGGGACTATCAGGTGGCTTAGTTCAAAACCAATATCCCACAACCTGGGGTATTGCATACATGTGTAATGTTATTTTTGAGGCCATTCAGTCTTGAATGGATCGACGCTCAGGTAAGGTGAGATGTGAGAGCATGATCGAACAAACGTCGGTCTAGGTAAGATTGTAAAAAGCGCTTGATTATATGCATGTTACACATATGTATATATGAAAGCTACGATGTGGAGTAATTACTTTTCCGGGAATTCAGTACCCCATGGATGTGTATGGGTATACATGCATGGGAATACTAAGAAGTGTAATGTACTTGTAACGACGCACCTACGCTCAGGTAAGAAGGTGAGTTACCATAATGAGTTGCCCTATAGTTAAAGTGTGGCAACAGCGCCTATATGTGGCTCGACGCTTAATGATGAACTGGCCTCCATATAGCAATATATGGAGTATAAACTGTGATAAACTATCATGTGTGGATCTTGCATCATGGGAAATTGGGCTGTGATGGAATTTTCTACAGGTACACTAACCTCGAAAACGTATGTGTAGCTGACGACTAGCAAAATACCATGAGAGTCGTCAGTATGCCACCGAGATAAAATGCTATTGCCACATTATGTTGGCAAAACTTGTGAGGATGAATAGGACGAGCATGCATCCTGATTGTTGCATCATGTTTGTCACCTATACACCCAAGACGCTTTTCTCATCTTTATTCCAGTAACCAGTGATTGTAGATAATGTGGTGTAATGCTGAATTATGAACTTGATGTGCCAATAGAGAGTTGATAACTTGATTGCCTAAACCCAAAACTAGGCCATGTTCTTATTTAGTGAACCATGACCCAAAGTTGATTTTTCCGTTATCACTCCATGACCAAACACATAAAAATAAATGCTTAGATAATTTCTTTGCTGGACCTAAAGTGTACTCAGGATTAAAACAAGAATCTCGAGTCATGTTTTCCTTCTAAAATCATTCCCTTGTTCGATTTGTGCAAGCTGATATCTCTATTCCAGTTTGCCTGTTCTTAAGGATCGCCATGTTGCTTTATCAACCTAACCTTGGAAAGACATGTCCGATCATTTTCTTGAGTTTGATGCCTTTGGTTTCCCCATATCTATCGAAGGCATACCAACTTAACCTTATGATTGTTTTCCCCCATGTCTAATCAGATACTAATCCTTGACCTTGTAATCTCTGCGATGGGCATAGAAATATGCTTGGGGCTGAATTAACAGTCTTCCATCATGCTCATTCATCAACAAGTTTAAGTTATGGCCATGTCTTGTTCGTTTTTCATCGGGTCGTGATCTATTTGGCTCTCTACTTGTAACCATTCTTACAAGTGGAGTCTATTTTTGAATATTGTCATCCAGACTCAGTCTATTTGTGCCGTGCGAGATTTCTTATTGGTTACGTCTGATAATGGTGTTGTGACTAAAACCGATGGTGCCGCGACGAAACTGAGGGCCTCCTGTGGATGCATACACATGGTTGTGCTACTCGGCACACGCTGGTATCACGGTTAGTAGTTATAATCCATTATGAGACTATATCAATGTGTTATCTTGGCACAATGTCTAGTTTTGCCACGTGGGATTCATTATTAGTGTCTGTTCGATAATGGTGTCACGATTAATGACTTATGGTGCCGCAGCGAAACTGAGAGCCTCCTATGAATGCACACACAGGACTATGCTACTTGTCGGATACTGGTATCAAGGTCTCTGGTCATGATCCATTATGGAATTACACTGATGTGTTATCTTCCGTAGACCGCTCTCTTGGAACAATTTCTATGTTGTTTGTCAAGTGATCAAGCAACATCTATCGTCTCTGTTGGATCAAACGGGCATACCACTTTCATGTGTAGTCTTTTTTCTTTTGATCTTGGTAGTGACTACTCATACAAGTTCCCTTTACATCCTTTGTGTAAAGGTGAAGTCTTGGAGCTTTTTAGTGTTGGAAGACAGCTGATTAACTCTCAAAATGGAGATCTTCCCTGCTGTTGAGATGCAGGAGTTTGTTCATCCACTCTATTATTTAATCCATGTATTCCCTAACCAAGTGGATAATTCATCTTGTATGGAAGAAACGGATGAACAACCTGACCAAATGGATTTCTACCCAAGTGCATGATCTCCTGTTAACCAAAATGAACTCTCAACCCTTGGCTAACCGATGGTACTGAGAGGACCTGCTTAATGTCAAGGGTAGTTCAACTAGTTGGTTTTACTAACTTGTAGCTACATTGTGATCAAAGGTTGAGTTTAGAGATCAATTTATCAAGTTGTCTAAACTCACTTTGATTTAACCCACCCTAAAGAAAGTACTAACAAGAATCGAGATTAAGTCGGCTGTAACACCCGAGGTGTTTATCTCCCATAAACAGCGATTATGGATTTAAGCGCGGGATATCAGTAAATAAAGTGGACACTAAATTTTAATCATCTCGCAAAGGTTCGAGTTTGGTGTCGTATTTATTTCCATAATCTAAGCAATTAAAAGGGGGTTCGAGAAACTTTTGGATTATCGAATCTTGCTGGCGAATTCGGATATGTTCGGATTACGCGCGCAAGTGAATATGAAAATCAGAAAACTTCTGATTTTATGGAAAATTTGGAGCCCCGCTGTCCGAAAAGAATAAGCGACAGCTCATTAATTAAATTGTTCTTCTTCTCAGCATGTGATCCTTGGCGTCAAATCGGATGATCGATAGCTGGTGAAAATCGTAAAAACTAGACTGGATTAAATACGGTCTAAAATCCCGATACCGTGGATTCGGTCCATCTACACTCTGTCCGAACTCTAACCTTTGGAATTGAATCTGTTCCCTCCCTGTGGCGGGTGCAAAATCCGTATCTGAACAGTGCACAGCCTCTCAACCACGTAAACGATGCGTGTCGTCACTTCCGGAATGGATCACGCTCCCGATGCCTCATCAATATCGCGCATTTATTTCGTGATATATCGAGTCGTGTGCCTGTTTAAAATTTATAGATTAGAGAATACGAATTCGGAAGCTCGACCCACTCGAATGATTTTTATCCCAAACAAATTAAGTAGAATTCGACGAAAATGGTTTTCAGTCCGAAACAAACCAGACCAGCGTAATTAGAACTGAAAGCGAGTAATTAGTGATTAATTTAGTTCGCTAATTCATAGAATAAGATGTGTAGCCCGTATAATCGACCTATTATGTATCGCTGAAGTCTTTATTCAAAATATCTGTAATTTTTGAAAAAAAGAATGAAAAAAATCTAAAAAAATCCCACGTTCCTATCCCCTGGCCGCCCGTGGCCCTTGATCTTTTCCCATGCGATATGTTCATCTCCTGGCCGATTCTTGCATTTATCTCCACCTCCTCGTCTTCTCTCTCTCCAAGCCATGGCGTCAAGCCGCTCCTCCGCTCCTCCCTGGCTTCTCCTCCGCGCAGCTCCCTCATCCAGCTTCCCTACGCGTTCCTGCAGCCCCTTCCCATGGACGCCGCCGCCTCCCACTCCTCCCTGTCGAACTCTCCCTCTCCCTGAGTCCTTCTCCAGCTCGTCGCGCCCAGCTCGGATTTCTTCTTCCCGGCGCCGCGGCTTCTCAGCTCGCCGCGTTCTGCTCGGTCCCTCCGTGCCGCGCGCCCAGGTGCCTGCTCGCACTCTGCTCCTCCAGCCACGCGCAGCCGGCTTCTTCTCCGCGCGCTCCTGCTTCCATGGCTGGCGCGCTCTCTCTTTCTCCAGCGCCGCGGAGCTCCAGCTCGGTGCTCCTCTGCTCGATTTTCCTCTGCGTCGCGCGCCGGGCCTGCTCTCTGCTCGCTCCGCGCGCCTGGCTAGCTTCTGCTTAGACCGAGCCGTCTTCGAAGTGTCGCGCTGGAATCCTGGCCGCGCGCCCTTCCTGCCGCCGCGCCCCTAGTTCCAGCCGCGGCATCGCCTGCTCCAGCTCGCGAAGCTCCCTGTGCGCAGTCGCGCTCATCTGCTCGGTCCTCTGGTGCCCAGCCGCTTTTCCCTCTACTCTGTCTAAACCGCGACTCCCGCCGTCCCAGCTCGGAGCTCCCTTGCCGTGGTCGTCGCGTGCCTGCACGTAGCTCGCGCCTTGCTCGATTTTTCTGGTACACGCGCGGTACGTCGGTCGCCCCGCGTTCGTCCTCGACCTCGTCGCACGCTGCTCTTTGGTCTAGGTCTAGTTGTCGTGCGTATGCTGCTGGGATGGGCGACAATTGTTGCCATCGTGGTGTTGATTTTCCTTGTTGACCTTGCCGTCATCCATGGTCGCGACCTCGCCAAATGCGTTCGTCGCTTGGCCCTATGTCGTTAGGCTCGTCGACAGTGTTCGTTACCGCGTGCGCTTGTTCCTAATACGCATCGCGTCGTAAATGGATCTCGTCGATTGACTTCCGCTATCTGTCGTGCGGTGTGCCGGCATTCTCTTGCGGCACAGACCACGTCGTAGTGTAACCTTATTCGCTTCACGGTAGTACCATCGTCATCTGCTAGCTCCATCACTCGTCATTTATGGTATTTTTCCCCAACACCGAGCCTTTCTAATCTCGCCGTTCGTCGATGCAATTTATGTGTGCGGATGAAGAAACCGAAGCCAGTGTACATACCTCGCGGGTGTTCAGCTGAAGGTCGTCGTCGTTCAGGCAACTACCAAATCGAATTGTTATGTGGTGAGCCGATTTACTATTTTTGCTATTGATTTTATGATCGTGAAATAAGACGCTTAGTTTGCGTATGAAGTTTAAGTTAGAAAATACTCGTGATGCGAGGTGTGCTTCGAGGAGTTTAGTTGTCGAATATATTCGAACTAGATCTATTTTGCAGAGTGTAGTATTTTGGTGACGCGTAGGTTAAATTTAGTATTTTAAAATGTCTAAACAATAATATTCTTAGTAGTACTTATGACGAATTAAAATTATTTGATAAAATTAATGATAGACTATATATGATATCTTAAAATGGTATGTAATTTAATCTAGTCGCGTGGTCTAAAAAAAGTGATGTGCTTTTATTCTTGTTCTAGATTTAAACTCCTTAGACCAATGAGCTTAGAATTTAATTAATTAACTGATAAGTTGTGTTTAGGCTAATCGTGATTAATGTGTATAGTTGGCTGTTTCGTGATGTTTGCGTTAGATTCGGTTAATCTAGTGAAGCGTAACTATTGCGCTTAATCGTATACCGTATGAAGTTGTACAACGCCTCGCCGCTAGGTGTTTAATTCGCTATCGCGAGCACTATTTAGGTTTGCGATATTCCTGTCTATATACATTCATGTGCATAATGCATTTCATTCAGGTACGTGAATTAACCACGTGATGTGGAGAACCAGAACGCAGTCGACCACAAGATGGTGCTGATGAACGGAACTGAAGGTGGACAGACGAAACAAGTATCAGAACAAAAGCTGATCGTCAAGCGGACGTCGTCTAACAACACTAACCTAGTGTTATCCAGGCAAGCCCCGGTGCATGCAACCCCTTCCTTGTGTTTTTAAATAGTTTTTACACACTTTAAGTCTAGCGAATGTGCATTAGGTTTATAGGAGTTGCTTGGAAACCCTTTGATGCATTGCCTACCTTGATATCCATACCTTTATAGATACTTCTGCTGAAGTATCAAAATATGATTTACAAAAATGTTTATCCCTGCTTAGATCTTGTGGATAGAGGTTGTCCTTTGCGTTAATGCCTAGCTCAGGGGTTATCCTGAGAAAGGATGGCTTCTGCCTGCAAGAATATTTTCATTGGGAGCAATGGTGGGATCTTACTGCAAAGTTCCCTATAATGCTCTTTTCGTCCTAAGGAACACAAACAATCCTAAGGATGGAAGTACTTAAATCGAGACTTGGGTTAGGAACAGGTGATGTTCTACCCAGACTGATTAAGGATTATAGAGAATGTAGGCCTTCTGACCGAGGACCTTTTAACTGGTCACATGCCTCATCATGGGTAAGCTTTGCCTCGGGCAGACTAATACCAGAATAAGATAACACGCAATGGGAGTGGAGAGATGGCGAGAGTAGTGTGTACCCTCCGTGGCAAGAGGCTGGATGGTGGTGTATCTGTGCTCTCGGTTGGCGTGAACCTGATCTGGTCTTAAGAACCCCAGTGGCGAGTTGACATATGCAAGGGTTAAGTGCTACATAGGTCGTGTGATTGGAGATCCCCAGCTTGGTATTAATCGATTCAGGATCGCCTTTACTTCTCGGATATAAAGACTTGGTCACTGACTTGCAATCTAAGTCATGGATGGAATCTTAATAAGCAAAAATCATGTTGGATTGATTAATGTGATGGTGAAATTAGACTAGATGCAAACAAGGTCTATTAATACTTAATCTAGCATTAAAATATGGAAAGTAAGGACTCACTTTAGTAAACTATTTCTGCAAAAGTATCTAAGTTGATTCTTGTTAAAGCCTTTTCCTTGATTCCTATTTAACCAGCATACCCTTGAGAGTCTTTTCTTTAGTCGGGTAAGTCTTGCTGAGTAATTGCGTACTTAGGGTTTTACCCATTGTTGATGTAGGTCACGAGTCATTTTGATTGTGATTGGTGTTAAGCGGCGGTGGGCACTGCCTTCTTATAAGTCTAAGTAACTCTTCTATACTTCTTATTGAGGATGGTCACTTGAGCTAGCATATATTTTAAAACTATAAATAATTTATAACAGTTCAAAGTTTATTTCTTTGAATCACTTTTATAATCACTCCGATAAACAATGTAAATTTGCTGTAACGTGTAACTTCGAATTAAAGAAGTTTCGCTGCAAAATGTTGGTGTGTATGATTTGTGTTTACTTAATCCCACGGTTCTGGTTGTAAGTGGTTTATCCGAGGTCCTTGGGGCACTCGGACAGATCCTGTTAATTTATCTGGTGCACATGCATAGCCGTCTGAGGTCTTTGAGACAAGGGCAGGTGCATGTGGGCCCAATAACTTGGGAGGTTCTGCCACATCGGCCAGTAACCACCTAGTCATCGCTCAAGTCGTGCCTCGATCGCCACACGTATGGTTTTCCGACGTGCGTGATTAAGTCGAGCCATGATTAGTACTCGATAAAATGGATTAGTTGCGAAGGCAACATTTATAGATCCTTTCGCTGGTGATTTTTTGGGTCTCTATCAGTTTCTAGGACTTGGATTCTCTGACTAACACGAGTTAATTGTGATGTTATTCGACATTCACACCCATCTCGTGTGCTATGAACTTACCGTGACCACTTGTTGGTAAACCTCTTTCTGTGTGTTTTACCCAAGAGGTTGCATCTAGTTCTGTTTGAGTAAAGTCGCATATCTACCGCTCGCTCAACAGACTCAGATAGTACAGTGTCATCAGAAAAAGCAAATTGCACACATGGAACCTTATGTGTTCTTATGGCAGACATCTTCTCTACTGATGGACATCTCTAAATTATCCTTAGGCGATACATGTTATGTCCACTAGAGAAACAACCCCCTCAGACATTCGCCTTTGCTTGGAACTGCCTTATGATTACCGCTGATATGGACATGGGTTACATGCTTCTCTACTCTTAAAAGTCTTCCGCTCGGAATCTCGGGACGAGATTCTTTTAAGGGGGAGGGTTGTAACACCCTAGGTGTTTATATTCCGCTCGACAACAAGTATGGATTTAAGCACGTCATATCAGTGGATAAAACAGATGCTAAATTTTAATCATTTTCGGCTATCGCAAATTTAATATCACATCTGTTTCGTTTGTCACGAGTTCGACATTGTTTTTATCTATCCGGGCTCTTCCTAAATTTTTGTGATGTTCGGAACATAGTTGTTCCGAAAATCAGTGTGTCCGGTGATTATTTAAAATTCATCGCTCGCACGAATACGGATTTAGAAGCTCAACCCACTTGAATGATTTTTATCCTGGGCAAATTAATTTGAACTCGACAACTAAAATGTTCAGGGCAAAATAATCCGAATCGCGCATCGTCCGAGAGAAATCATGTGCGAGGTTATGATTCAATTTATTCTTCAGCACACTCTGTAAGATACTAAAATCAATTGTGTTTTGATGGCGGATAAAATTTTATCCGAGATCGACTAAACCAGTGTTGTGTCAAATAATGCATCCAATATCCAGTCCATTTATGTGTTGCCCAAAATAGTCACAAAAACTATCTAAACGAAATTTAGTCAGAATCGTAAACCTCGGATTTTCCGTTTCGTGATTCGGAAAATAGAGTGTGTAGCCATTTGCCGTATAGCGTGTCGACCCTTTGTTTATCGCTAAAAATCTTAATTCTCAAAATATCTATGAATTTCTAAAAAAGGAGAGAAAAGAAAATCCAAAAAAAGGAAAATATCCTCACGCCGCCCTCCCCTACCGATTTTTTTGCCGTGCGCGCGCGTTCTTATCCTCCTGGTCACGCCGCTTTGGTTCTGGGATAAAAATCTCGCCGCCCAACCTCTGTCTTCTCCTCCACGACGCCCCTCTCCATGGTCCCTGCCATGGTGGCGCTTCTCCCTGCGTTGCGCGCCGAGCTCCCTCAAGTCCTCCCTATGCCCAGCCCCTTTTCCAGCCGCGTGCTCCTCCCTGATATTCTCTGCACGCTTTGTCTTCCTCAAGCTCGCTGCATGCCAGGCCTTCCTCTCTCCTGCTCTAGCTCGCTGGCGCGCGCCCCATCGCCCTGAGCTCCAAACGTCGCGCACCTCCGGTTGCTCCTGCTTTGATCCATGGCCGCGCCATCTCTCGCCTCGCCCTGGCCGCATCGCTCAGTCCTCTGGCCAGTGCCCTGGTGGGTTCTGCCCAGCCACGAATCCCGCATCCCTATTCCTCGGCCTCCCGCATCTCCTTCCCCAGGGCCGGCGGAGTCCCTCCCATCTCCCTTGCCATGGTCGCGCCCCCTAGCTCGTCTCCCTCAAGCACGTCGCGCTCCTCCCTGCCCGGCCATGGGTCCCCAGCCAACCACCACCGACTAGCACTCGCGTCGGTTATCCACGTCCTCGCAGAGAGGCTCAGCCGTCGCGCCCTCAAGCTCGTCCTGGCCAACGTCCTTCCTATGGCCAGCGGTCGCCCCAACGCCGGCTCGGCCTGCGCGCCCAGCGCCGCGCGCTCTCCTTGTATCCATTGCGGCTATTTCGTGCTCGCCCTCCAGCTTTGTTGCCGTGCAGCTCACCGGCGTTCGCCTGGCCGCTACGCAGCCCCTCGGCTTCATCTTCCCCCTTCTGCTCTCAGCAAGTTCCTTCTCTGTTCCTCAATCCATGGCGCCCGGCTGTCCATCTCCTTGGCCGTGGTGAGCCCCCTTCCGCCCCAAGCTCCATGGCTGCTGTGCCTCCCCAGTCAAGCTCCTCAGTGCCCATGTTCCCCTCTGTTTCTCGTGCTCGGTCTCCATCTCCCTTGCTATGCGTGTGTGCTTCATTGTTTGGTTGTCGTCACGCCGAGCCCGGATTCCAGCGCCCCTTCATGCTCTGGTTTTCTCTCTTTGCGTCGATGTGCAAACGCCTTCGTGCTCGCATCCCTTGGGCCCGTTTCGCCTTCGCACGACACCGGCTGCGAGTTGAATTTAGTTTCGCAGAGTTACTCGGATTAAGTCCGATCGGTGTTGAGAGTTCGTCATGTGGTGTGTGGCGTGAGGATACAGAAGGAAAGGTCGTCGCCGGTTATGGATAAATTTGTTGAATGTTGGATGGTGGTGTGCGTGAATTTCGTATAATACCTGCCAAGCGCTCGACAAATTGCCTGAATCAGAAAATCATTACCAATCTCGCGGATTCGAGTCAGCTATTGGAATGGTGAGCCGATTCACTATTTTTACTATTGATTTTTATGATCGTGATATAAGACGCTTAGTTTGCGTATGAAGTTTAAGCAGAAATACCCATGATGCGTGGTGTGCTTCGATGAGTTTAGTTGTCGAGTATGTTTAAACTAGTTCTAAGTTGTAGTGTGTGGTATATCGGTAGTGTGTAGGTTAAATTTAGTGTTTTAAGCAATTATCGATAATTTTGTCGATATTAATTATATTCAGTGTGTTTACATGATGGAGTCAATGCCATGCTCTAGTAGTTAGTATAATCGGTCTATGTTTATGATCGGTAATTGTCGTAACCAATTAATGTGCTATATAAATTAATCTAGAAAATAGTTTAGAAAACTAGTTAAGTTAGTTTAAGTACGATTATGGTCGATTGTGGTTAGCACCATCAACCTATATCTTATGCATCTTAATTTACAACGTGAAAACATATGTCTAGTGCAATTGGATTGATCTGATGTTGTGGTGTGCTTGTGTTCAATGGTGAGTTAATCACATTGTATAATGATCATCGATTGGTAGGTTATGTGAGTGGTGACTCGATGGGTGTATATGTTAAATATAATTAAATATGATTAAACAGGAGAAACGCGAGTGTTGTAGTTAGTATGTATAGTTTATTATTTTGTGATTATTGCGCTTAGTCGTATATCGATAACTAGTGTTTCCGTACGAAATGGTACAACGCCTCGCCGCTAGGTGTTTAATTTGCTATCGTGTAGCAATATTTAGTCTTGTACTATTCTTGTTTATACGCATTCATGTGCATTATGCAAATCATTTAGGTACGTTGATTAACCACGTGATGCAGAGAACCAGAGCTAAGTCGACCACAAGATAATGTTAAGCGTGAGCTTTTCCACAAGATGATGCTGATGGATTAACCTGAAGACAGATAATTTGAACAAGTGCCAAGACAAAGGATGGTCGTCAATTGATCGACGTCTAACAACACTAACTTAGTGTTATCTAGGCAAGCCCCGGTGCATTTGCCACCTCCTTGCTGTTTTAAACTCTTTATCACTTGAATGATGCATTAGGTGATAGGAGTTGGGTGTTAAACAAATTGCTGCATTTCCTTCCTTGGATCTGTTTACCATTCCTCGATTACTTGTTTTATTAAAAGGTTTTCTGATGCTTAGTCCTGCTTTAGAAAAACAAATGTTTTGTTTTAAAACAAAAGGTGATGCTTCACAGTGGATGGGGTGTTTTCAAAAAAATAAAGCTTGATGGTGGATCCATCATGGCCATGATGGGTTCAACATCAGAAAATATGTACCTCTGCCAGGTACCAAACTTTGGGTTTTAAATGATAAATCTGAGACCGAGCGGGTGACTTGCACGAGAAGAGAGTCTCGGTGTAGTGTCTCCGTCTGAGTCGATTAAGGACCTTATCGATGTAGGCCTGATGACCGAGGACCCTTTAACTGGTCACATGCCTCGTCACGGGTAAGCTTTGCCTCGGGTAGACTAATACCAAAAAGGCCAACACACAATGGGTGTGGAGAGATGGCGAGAGTAGCGTGTACCCTTCGTGCAAAGAGGCTGGACGGTGGTGTATATGTGCTCTCGGTTGGTGTGAACCCGGTCTGGTCTTAAGAACCCCGGTGGCGAGTTGACATATGCAAGGGTTAAGTGCAACATATGTTGTGTGATTGGAGATCCTCAGCGGAGTATTAATCGATTCGGATCGCCGTTACTTCTCGGACATGAAGTCTTGGTCACTGACTTTCACGTAGCATTCCAGTGAACAAAAAGGGTTGATAAAAGACAGCTAGTGCAGGTCAAGTGATTGAACTAGGGTAGAAAGAACTCTAGTGACAGGTAATGACTTAACTTGCTAATAAAAACTGGATTTTTAAGGATCCACTTTTAGTAAGCATTTTTGCAAACAGAGTCTTTGCTACTTGATTAGTCACCTTGACTCCCTTAAACCAGCATATCCTTGAGGGTCTTTTATTTTGACGGGTAAGACTTACGAAAGTACACTCCGTACTCAGGGTTTTCGAACCCATGTTGTTGTAGGTGAGGAAACAACAGACTTTTGTTGTTTTTGCACTAAGGTGGTGCCCAAGGATGTGGTACCCAAGGACGAACCTCAACAGTGAAGTAGTTGCGGGAGGATGTTGGCCTCCTTTTTGAAAAACAATATACTTTTATGCGGGAGGGGTTTTTGCCTCCCAAGTTTGTAATAATAATACTTATGCACTCATACCCCTGGTTTTGTAATAACTATAACACCCTTTCTATATTTTGATAAATGTAAATTAAGTTATTGTAATTCGCTTCTGTAACACCCCAGGTGTTACCAAGGCCCTACTTGTACCCCTGACTTGTTATCACATGTGTTAAGTGGAGGAGAGGGAGCCCCAAAACCTTGGAAACCCATGGATTAACTAAGAATGTTAATGACAAAGGCATTACCCAAGCATTATGCAATTATCACCTTGGGCAAGAGAAGATTAAACCCTAGACCCTTCTTGAGCCCTTAACTCCCAAAACCCTGGTTTAAGGGAAAGGTTAAGCAAATGTGCAAATCATAAGTTAACCCTTAACCAAAGTTTAAGTAACATTATAATCTACAAAATGCAGAGGGGAAACATTACAAAAGGCCCCTCAAAGACCCCAAAACCACTCCTTAAGTAGAGAGCACACTAGAGCTCTCTAATCTTCTCTAAGTCAAAATTTAACCCTAATCTAAAGATCAGACGTGTTCACTTAGTAAATGGCGCCAAAACCACTTGGTCTGAATACCAAAAAGGTGCCAAACTACCTAAGGAAACCACTGGAAAAATTTGAACCCGAGCCAAAACCATTTGACATGATTTGACATCACTTTTGTCTCAGGGTGGACAGTGAGACAACCCAGATTTGGCGTCCGCATATCTCCCTACCTAGGGCATACCTGCCATTGGAACTCACATACAAGAGATAGCCATAGGTGCCAGGAAGAGGTCTGCGCCGGATTTTTGCAAAGATTCACACGTTTTCGATCTCAGCAAGCTTTTGAACAAGGGCAGAAGAACACCTCCACGTGTTCGACGCGCCCTGAACTCGCCAGAGCACGCCCAGCGCCCGACCCCGCGCGCCAAGCCGAGCCCGTGCCATTGCCTGCGCCCGCGCCTATAAAGCCAGCCAAGGCTTCAACCGTGTGTCCCCGCGCGCTCCTGGAGTTTGCCCTGCACATGGCGTGCCAGCGGCCGCCCGAGCACCCACCACCGTAGACCGGCCAACCGAACCATCCCCAGCCCCGTCCAACTCTCGAGAGAGACTCTACGTGCCTCGGTGAAGCTCCCAGACCGAGGAATCGAGCTCTGCCTCGCCGGAGATGCCAGATCAAGGTCACCGAACTTCACCCGACCGCCTGCGAACGTAGACCGAGCTCCACGGTGAGTTATTCTTCGATTCCTTGCATGGGTCGACTCATTAGCACCCCGTGAAGCTCCCCGTGCCCTTGGATTGACCTATATCGTCGTGGATAGGCCAGAGCACACGCCGCCGACGAGCTCACCCGCCTGCGCTCGTGGATCGGCAGATTCCGGCCATCACCGTCGTCGAGCCGTACCTTGTTGTGACCGCAAGGACTTCCCGAAGCCAACCCCGCCCTAAGCCGGACCTCTCTCGCCGCCGGTAAGCCGTGCCGCCCTGTTTTCTTCCGTGGGTACTGTTTAAAAGGGGGAGGTACCTCAGGGAAGAAGGAAGAGAAGTCGGGGGGGTTGAATTGTCAGCGACTCAGGTGAATAGTTGCGTAGGGGTATAAGTTGAAGGATTGTTTTAGGAAAAACCTAGGGTCCTCGGTGTAAACTGGTTTTCCAGAAAAACCTTTTAAACATTTCTCATTTAATACAAACATAGCTTATAAAATTCATAACTCTAGTTTTATTCAACTAAATTGAGTCAAACCAATTTTACTAGGTTTTGAATAATGTAAACTACTTAGGAAAAATACAAAACCCCCTAAGTGTTGCAGAAGAATTTAAAGTTTGGAATTAAATAGTGTTCTGGCCAAAAGCTAAATAAATGAGGGAAAAATAGTTACACTGTTAGACTGAGGTTAAGAAAAATCATAGAAGTACTTACTCACCCCCTAATATATTTAAAAATAGTAAACCTCTCAGTAAACCAAATTAAGGTAGGGTTTGCCATTAAAATCATTTCTAGCCTAAAGTTAAAGAAAATAGAAAAGGTAGTTTAAAATAAGAACCAGGGAGCAACCACATTTTTGTGAGCTCACTTATTCAGTATAGTTCACTGGAAAATTTTGTTGGACCCTTGTTTAGTACAAATGAAATGAGATACTTTTTATTTTATGCAAACAATGAAAACTTAGGAAAATCTTAGAAAAATAATCCTGAGGAGACCACACCCCAAACCTTGGGATAACTAATATTTTGTTATTATAAATGTAGGAAAAATATGAGTTCTGTTGTTTGATATTTTTCAAATAACAAGTTAGTTATAAGTACCTTTTTGGCATTAAACTTTAGAAAATCACAACTAAATATCCAGTAGGTCTTTTTCTGTGATTTTTAACACAGAGGCATAATATCACTCATGAATCTGGACAAAAATAAAATTTAGTGCAGAGACCTCACCTACACTAGAGCTGTAGTATAAAGTGTCCTTTTTCCCTTACTTTTGATAATTTCACACAAGTAGTGTCTGAATTAATTTCAGCTTCAAACTCCTAGAATAACCCACAATGGTAAATGTTTACCCATTGTAATTTTTGTGACATTTTTGAAAATTGTAATCTGACCATGATAGTTCAAAATGCTTATTTAGAAGCACAATGGAAAGTAGAAGGAAAATGTTGGGATAATTAGATAATGTACAACCAAAACCTTCCAAGTACCTCATGGAGCATAAAAGTATAATTAAAAAGTGTGACTTCCTTCAAAATCTCAAAGGTGAAAGGTATAAACCATTAAGTATACCCAACAGAAACCCTAGAGTCCCACTGAACTTAGTACTAATTTACTATGCATAGCCTTTACATTTTATCATGTCATTAATAAGCATATATCTTATTCATTGCATTCGATAGACTGTAATCTCGCTGACGGGGAGTACATCCTCGTGCCGGAGCAAGGAGTTGCTCAGGAGGTAGCCCAGGATCCAGCACCAGAGCCTGCCATCGAGGATCTGCCTGCCCCAGCTTTGGAAGGCAAGCCCCGGTTTTATGCATAACCGTTATATATGCTATTTTACTGCACTTAATGTTTGTAGGCTTAAATGTAGGAGTTGTTTGAAACCCTAGTTGCATGAACTCAGGATTTGCTTTGAGATGGATACTAGTATGATAGGTCGAGTAGCTGCTTTACTAATTAGGGATCTCGGTAGAAGTCGAGTGATTTTTCTAGCACTCGCGCGAGGTCAGGAATTGGTTGTATCCACTTTTGATAACAGAATGATGATAGTCTGTGGACATAGATCCATGGGGATGCGTGGTCTACGAGACAAAATTGGAATAAGGATTAACATGCGGATACCTGTGTCAAGCGTTTGAACGTACTAAGCACATGCCGAGAAATATGGTAAATCGGTAAGCCTAGTACCTGAGTGAACCTGGTAGCAGACTTTGCCCCTCACGCGACCTGAGACGTGGTCTCCCATTCCGGTTATGGTGGGTACAAGTGCGGTCACTGCATGACGGCAGTCAGGGTCAGTGAGGCATTGTACACCAAGGCGATGAGCCCTATTCTGTTGACGGGGAATCGATGGGGACGGTTGATGTGTGTGGGGACGGAGTGCCTCGCCACGTCGTGTGTTTATGTTTACCTTGCAAGGTTTAAAAAAACTCGATTCGAATCGTCTGCTTCTCGCAGCTAATGAGACTGCTTGATCCATTGTACTGCATTGAGTAACACGTGGAAATGTGTTGACTTGGCAAAAGATGTTGAATGCTAAATGTTTGATACCATGTATGATTAGATAGGTACACATTTAGTCTTAAGAGAGTCACACTAAAACTTGAAAAATCTAATATTTGATTTTAGACTCAACTAGTGCTTTTGGCAACCCAAACCCCTCAGCCAAACAGCTGCATGTCTAGAGGTAGAGGAGTAGACTCCTCACACCGGGTAAGTCTAGCTGAGTATTAGTATACTCAGCCTTGCTTGTGGCATAATTTTACAGGTTCTCTAGAGGACATGGTTGCTGGAGTGACTTGGCCGTCCATCTTGCCACCGGGCTGGACAGTCGAGTGGGACCCTACCTCGGCTGAGGAGGAGCATGAGGAGTGATGGGATAGGCTTCCCCATCCCTCCGTTTATTTATCGTTAGTTTTATTCCGCTGCATTCCGAACAATGATCACTACTTTTGCTAAAACTCCAATGATGTTGTAATAAATTTAATACTCCTTAATGTATGGTTTTATACTTTATTGTATTTTTTTTGTGCCTCACCATCGAGTGAGTACGTGGTACTTGATCTTGTTAGTGGCCTCGTCGAACTAGATCCGAGGGACTGACGTGTTATTCCTATTTAAGTGTGGTCTAGCCTCTAAGGTGGGACTTAGGCACTTAAGTTGGAATAATTCGGGCGGTTCTGCCACAGCTGGTATCGGAGCTTGTACCACCACAGAGGAATCAATAAACTATAAATACCATCCTTTTTCAAAAGTAAAACTTGTTAGAAACAAATGTTGGATAGATCGGTAAGGCGATAGGTATGGATATAGAGTGTGAAGCCTTAGGGTAATAGAAGAGTAGCTAGGTGGCTAATTGAGTGAGCCCTACATGCTACTAGAGGGGATGGGGATTTTCCCTATTCCCTACAAGTTGATGTGAGGTCGTTTAGGACGAGCATGCATGCATCATTTAATCAAACTACTTGGTAATTAGTTAAGAGCTTTCAAATGCTATGAGACATGACAACAACAGATTAAGTACACTCCATGACCTCAACACAACCTTAGAAAAGCCAGGCACTGATTCCCTTTTATTTTTATAATTCTTTTACTTTTTCGCTTACGCTTACCCTTACACAGATGACCTCTCACGGTTCCTCGGAAGGAGGGAACGCACATTCCCACATGGACGGACTTGCACGAGAGGGTTTTCCCCGTATCTTGTGGGAGGTACTTCAGGGAGCAGGTTACAAGACGCCTCCCCAGTACACGGTGCAGCTGTTCGAGAAGCACAGGGTGCCTCGCTGTAGGGTGAGGATGACCCTGGAGCCTCATCCCTTACAGCCAGGCTGGCCACTCACCCCATTGGTTTGTTCCCCGCGGAGAAGGAGGACGACCCAATGTGGAAGGATCGAGTGGAACATGCCAAGGATGTGTGGACTCTGTACCTAGGGCAGACTGCTCACCTCACGGTGCGATGCATGAATGCCCTGTATCGTCTGCAAGTGATGTGAGGAGAGGCAATGTCTCAGATAATGGCATTATTGGAGGCTACCAAGATCACCCTAGATAACAGAGAGGAACTTGTGGTGGACCTATCCACTGAGATGGTGGAAACGGACCTGCAGGTGGAACAGATGGCCAACCAGATCTAGGAGCTTGAGGAGCTAGTGGGAGCCAGGGAGAACACCATTGAGGTTCTCGAGGATCAGCTGATCAACACTCAACAACAACTCGAGGAGGCTAACCAGCATTTGGATATGCACCATCAGGAGATTCAGGACATGGAGGCCAACGAGGATGTTGACATCGAGGGAGGAGTGGAGCCGGAGCCTGCATCTAGCCTGGACACTGCTGGCTTAGGGAGACCACCTTCCCCCGAGTCAAGCGTTGCCTCGTTTGTTCATTAAGTTACAGAGATAGGGTTAGAAGTGTGTGGCGGTAGAACTCCTCGAAGCTAGCTTAGCTTTTGCACCCTTGGGGTACTAGGCTAAACAGAGTTGAGTCTTTTGGGTCACTGATGTAATCGTAACAAACTCTTTTGGAGTTATGGATGGCGGGTGATGTCAACTTTTATTTATGAAGGAAATTTTGTCATGTGGTATCTTTTATGAAATATGCAAGGAAATATTGGCTTTTTGCAAATCTTGTCCTTTCGCATCTTTTACCACATGTGAGCCCTGACATCACGCGTATGATATTAAAGAACATCCTGAATTTTCAGATGGCAGGAAGGGCGCGTCGTGGACAAAATGAGCGCATTCCTTCACCACAGCCACCGCCTCCTACCATGCAAGAACTGATGGCTCAGCAGAATGAGATTCCGCGATAGTTGGCTCAGCGTCAGCCGCCACCTCAGCACTATGGTGGTGGTGATCACCATCAATGTCCCCCAGCAGCAGCCACTTATCAGGAGTTCCTCAGCACTCAGCCACCGTTGTTCACTCGGGCAGAGGATCCACTTGATGCTGATGTATGGCTTAGGGTAGTGGAATCCAAATTCTCACTGCTTAATGGAGTTTGTTCAGATGTGGCTAAGGTCCGGTTCGCCACCCAGCAGCTTTGTGGACCCGCGCGGACATGGTGGGACCACTTCCTCGCTATGCAGCCAGTTGACCATGTGGTGGAATGGAGAGAGTTCAAGGCAGCATTCAGAGGGCATCACATACCGGCAGGCATTATGGACAGCAAGCTTAATGAGTTTCTGGCACTCACTCAGGGGAATCGTACTGTGTTGCAGTACGCTCAGGCCTTCATTGACCTGTGTCAGTATGCTGGATACCACACAGACACTGATGAGAAGAAGAGGGATAGGTTCAGGAGGGGCCTTAGTACTAAGCTCCGTGACCGTCTCAACACCGTCAGGACCAACAGTTACAATGAGTTAGTCAACATGGCCATTTCTCAGGAAGACTGCATCACGGCCAGCCAGGCAGAAAAGAAAAGGAAGATCCCTGTGGCAGGACCTTCAGCTCAGCCTCAGCGCTTCAGGATTGTATCAGACACTCAGAACAGGGGACCTCAGCAGCATCAAGGACGTTGGGTGATCCGGCCACAGCAGTAGCATCAGCAGCAGGCACCCAACCGCTCTCAGCCCCCAATTCAGAGGAACAACAATCAGCCGCAGCAGCAATACCGTCAAGCCAATGACAACAGATGTTTCACTTGTGGTAACACTAGACACTATGCCAAGAATTGCCCCAGGAATCAGCAGAAGCAGGGACAAAATTCCAATCAGAATCAAGGCAAGAGATAGAAGGTGGAAGTGAGACAAGGCAGGCTGAACTTCACCACCATGGCTGATATTCCAGAGGGAGCACCCGTCTTGACTGGTATCTTTTCGGTTTTGAATTATCCTGCAATCATTATTTTTGATTATGGTGCATCACACAGTTTTATCAGTACCAAATTTAGTGCCAAGTGCCAGTTACCTTTTCACCACACAAATGGGGTTATTACAATTTCTACACTAGGAGGCAGGGTAGCCACCTATCAGATCAATAGACACGTACCAATAAGGTTAGGTAGCTTCATATTTAAAACCACTCTCCTGATCATGGGATTGGATAGTGTTGATATTATCCTAGGGACTGATTGGTTATCGCGACACCATGCGGTAATCGATGTTGTAGCCAGGGCCATAGAGATCCACTCCCCACTGCATGGAGAGATCACCCTGTACCTACCCGACTAAGGATGTACCCGTTCCTGTGCCTTCACTATGATAGAGTCACCTGTTGAGAGAATCCCAGTGGTCTGTGAGTACCCAGATGTTTTTCTAGATGAATTACCAGGGATGCCACCCGACAGGAACATAGAGTTTGCAATTAAGTTGCAACCCGGAACTGCACATATATCCAAGAGACCCTATAGGATGCCTCCAGCAGAATTGGCAGAATTGAAAAAGCAACTACAAGAATTCTTGGACAAGGGATTTATTCGCCCAAGTACTTCACCATGGGGATGTCCCGCCTTGTTTGTGAAGAAGAAAGATGAGAGTCTGAGGTTGTGTGTGGACTACCGCCCTCTCAATGCGGTGACCATCAAAAATAAGTATCTGTTGCCACGTATTGATGTATTGTTTGATCAGTTGGTGGGAGCCAAGGTGTTTTCCAAGATAGACCTCCGCTCTGCCTATCATCAGATTAAAATCAGGGCCAGTGATATTCCGAAGACAGCTTTCTCTACCAGATATGGACTTTATGAGTACTTGGTGATGTCTTTCGGGCTGACCAATGCCCCGGCTTATTTCATGTATTTGATGAACTCAGTATTCATGCCAGAGCTGGACAAGTTTGTGGTGGTCTTCATTGATGACATTCTGGTTTATTCCAAAAATGAAGATGAGCATACTGAGCATCTACACATCGTACTTCAACGACTGCGCGATCATCGCCTATATGCTAAGCTGTCCAAATGTGATTTGTGGCTGAAGGAAATAAAATTTTTGGGTCACACCATTTCTCAGGATGGGATATCAGTTGATCCTGAGAAGGTACAAGAGGTGATGGATTGGAAACCTCCTACCATGGTACGACAGATTCGGAGTTTTCTGGGATTGGCAGGGTATTATCGACGATTTATTCCGGATTTCTCTAGGATTGCCAAGCCAATGACTGAATTGTTGAAGAAAGGAGCCAAGTATGAATGGAGCTAGAAATGTGAGGATGCCTTTCATACACTAAGGCAACATTTGACAACAGCACCCGTGCTAGCTCAGCCTGACAACACCAAACCCTTTGAGGTTTATTGCGATGCTTCAGGCACTGGATTAGGATGTGTCTTGATGCAAGACAATAGAGTTATTGCCTATGCATCCAGAGCACTCAGGCCTCACGAGTAAAACTACCCCACTCATGATCTGGAGCTAGCAGCAGTCGTTCATGCTCTGAAGATATGGAGATGATGTGCACCCGTTGGGTGATTGCCCGATCTTTCGATGAGAGGGTGTGGAATAACTCGATTGGGGGAGGAGACGACGTTCACGACCCGACTACAGCCTTCCAAAGACGCTGCGCCTTAGCAACCGATACACCACCTCCTATGGCTGTCACGATCTTGTGGAGCGTGACACCCTGGCCACTAGGGCACTCGTCCTGCAAGCAATCGAAGAACTAGCAAGAACAAGTAGAACAAGTACTAAATTACCAGATCTAAATGTAGGTTTAAAGATCAAACTCCAATATGGTGGGGTTCCGAAGACAAGAAGACGGGCGGCTGAACTAGCACGCGCGCTTGCAAGCAAGTAGCGAGAGCTAAACTTGATCTAAACAAAACCCGCTGTTCTTGGTGGCGGCTAGGGGGTTTATAAACATGGGAGGACGACCACAAGGGTATTGGGGTCGTGCTGCAACCCTAGGATGCGTCCCTAATGGACCTAACTTGATACACGACCCATTGGGCCAAAATAGGGTGACGCAGCACCATGGGCAGAAAAGGCAGGAAATGTCTCGGTAAGAAAACAATGATTACGGCGGCCTCAGAACAGATATGACTATAATTCCGGATCCATATGAAAGTAGACTTGATAAGCTTTCCATGTTGTGCTTGAACATTCCAATCCGAGCCCGCATCTGACCGTGGTGACCGTCACAAGTTGGTGTTCTTCTGCAGTCCGAATCCAGCATGTTCAAATCCTTTTCCCTTTCGGTCTTCTCCCTGATTCCTAAGCAAAACAAGAGTGCACGGGTCTCCATGGTCTAAATATGATGGACATGAACTCAAGAGTGTAATCACCTGATGGTTGAGTTGACGAGCACGAGCGCGAGTAATGGGACCAGAAATTGGTACTTGTATTGGTATAGATGCATCAGTAGTGTGGATGTCTTCATCATTCTCCCCTTCTTGCATTTGAGTCGTCCTCGACTCAAGCTCAACTTCCTCTCCCAAGTAGGGCTTTAAATCTGCAATGTTAAATGTGGGGCTAACCCCAAAGTCTGCAGGCAGATCTAGCCTATATGCATTGTCGTTAATTTTCTCTAGCACTTTAAACGGTCCATCGGCTCGAGGCAACAATTTAGATTTTCGTAATTCAGGAAACCTTTCCTTTCTCAAATGCAACCAAACTAAATCTCCAGGTTCAAAATTTATTTCCTTTCTACCTTTATCACTAGCAAACTTATATCTAGCATTCATACGCTCTATGTTTTCTTTAGTAGTTTCGTGCAGTTTTAACATCAATTCAGCACGCCTAGTAGCATCAAAATTTAGTTTTTCAGAAGATGGCAAAGGCATTAAATCAATAGGAGCACGAGGTAACAAACCATATACAATCTGAAATGGGCACATCTTTGTAGTAGAATGCAATGATCGATTATAAGCAAATTCAATATGAGGCAAACAGTCCTCCCACATCTTAATATTCTTCTTTAGAACTGCCCTTAACATAGTAGACAAAGTTCTATTCACAACTTCAGTTTGACCATCAGTTTGAGGATGACATGTAGTAGAAAATAAAAGCTTAGTCCCCAATTTTGCCCACAAAGTCCTCCAAAAATGACTAAGAAATTTAGCATCACGATCAGAAACGATTGTGTTGGGCACACCATGCAAGCGAACAATTTCACGAAAGAACAAATCAGCAATATGAGTAGCATCGTCAGTTTTATGACATGGTATGAAATGTGCCATCTTAGAAAATCTATCAACAACCACAAACACACTATCACGTCCCTTCCTAGTCCTAGGCAATCCCAGCACAAAATCCATAGAAATATCTTCCCAAGGAGCACTAGGAACGGGTAGAGGCAAATACAAACCGTGTGGATTTAACCGTGACTTCGCCTTTTGGCATGTCATGCAACGAGCAACCAATCTCACCACATCTCTTCTCATCTTGGGCCAAAAGAAATGACCAGCAAGTATGTCCTCCGTTTTCTTTGCTCCAAAATGTCCCATTAAGCCACCTCCATGTGCTTCCTGTAACAACAACAAACGAACGGAGCTAGCTGGAATGCATAGCTTGTTAGCTCTAAACACAAACCCATCACTAACGATATATTTGTTCCATCCTTTCCCATCTTTACAATGCAGCAACACATCCTTAAAATCAGCATCATGAACATATTGGTCTTTAATCGTCTCTAATCCAAAGATTTTGTAGTCAAGTTGATTCAGCAAAGTATATCTCCTAGACAAAGCGTCAGCAATGATATTCTCTTTTCCTTTCTTGTGCTTAATAACATAAGGAAACGATTCGATAAATTCAACCCACTTAGCATGTCTACGGTTCAGTTTTCCTTGACTACGAATATGTTTCAAAGATTCATGATCAGAATGAATAACAAACTCTTTGGGCCACAAATAATGCTGCCATGTTTCTAATGTTCGCACAAGAGCATATAATTCCTTATCATAAGTAGAATAATTTAGAACAGACCCACTCAATTTTTCACTAAAATATGCAACAGGTTTGCCTTCTTGTAACAAAACACCACCCAATCCAATTCCACTAGCATCACATTCAAGCTCAAAAGTCTTATTAAAATCAGGAAGTTGGAGGAGAGGTGCATGTGTCAACTTATCTTTCAGCACGTTGAAAGCGTGCTCTTGTACTTTGCCCCAACTAAAATGCACTCCCTTCTTCGTAAGCTCATTCAAAGGTGCAGCAATGGTGCTAAAGTCCTTCACAAAACGGCGATAGAAGCCAGCAAGTCCTAGGAAACTCCGCACCTGTGTGATAGTCTTTGGCATAGGCCATCCATGTATCGCTTCTACCTTGGCTTGATCAACCTCAATTCCCTGTGGAGTCACAACATAACCAAGAAACGAAACTCGATCGGTGCAAAATGTGCACTTCTCAAGGTTACCAAATAAACGTGCATCTCGTAAAGCATTAAAAACAGCACGCATGTGATCAACATGTTCATCCATAGATTTGCTGTAGATCAATATATCATCAAAGTATACTACCACAAATTTTCCAATGAAGGCACGCAAAACCTCGTTCATTAATCTCATGAAAGTGCTAGGTGCATTAGTTAACCCAAAAGGCATGACTAACCACTCATACAATCCGAACTTAGTTTTGAAAGCAGTTTTCCATTCATCTCCCAATTTCATACGAATCTGGTGGTACCCACTACGCAAATCAACTTTAGAAAAGACAATGGCACCACTCAATTCATCAAGCATATCATCTAAACGTGGAATAGGGTGTCGATAACGTATGGTGATATTATTAATAGCCCTACAATCAACACACATACGCCATGTTCCATCTTTCTTAGGCACTAAAATAACCGGAACAGCACACGGACTAAGAGACTCACGCACGTAACCTTTGTCGAGTAGTTCTTGCACTTGTCGCTGAATTTCTTTTGTTTCCTCTGGATTTGTCCTATATGGCGCACGATTCGGCAAAGATGCACCAGGAATAAGATCAATTTGGTGCTCAATCCCTCGTATAGGTGGCAGCCCCTCTGGTATCTCACTTGGAAATACATCAGAATACTCCTGCAAAATGTTAGTAATAACAGGAGGCAAAGAATGCTGCATATCTTGAATTGAAATCAAAACATCCTTGCATACCAAGGCGTAGGCAACAGTAGTGGAAGCAAATAATTCATTAACATCAGTTTTTGTTGCAAGCAAGCAATGTCCTTTCAATTTTATCCCATCTTTGTTATTACCAACAGCTTTAATATTCTTGTTGTTCTCAGTTTTAGCTTTGGTAGCTTTAGCAACATCATCACACACAATAGCCTCAGGGGACATGGGAAGCAAAATAATTTTCTTATCATGGTGTATGAGAGAATATTGATTTGATCTACCATGATGCATACAATCTGAATCAAATTGCCATGGTCTACCTAGCAGAATATTACAAGCATCCATAGGCACAACATCACAGTCAACAACATCACGATATGAACCAATAGCAAAATTAATTCGTACCAGCTTGGTTACCTTGACCTTACCACTATTGTTAAGCCATTGAATGTGATATGGATGCGGGTGCGGTTTGGTCGTAAGTGCAAGCTTCTCCACCATGTCGCTGCTAGCCAAGTTGTTGCAGCTACCTCCATCAATGATCAAACGACATGAACGCTCCTTAATGACACACTTTGTTTGAAACAATGTATGTCGCTGATTCTGCTCTGCCTTCTCCATTTGTGCACTAAGCACACGCTGTACAATGAGGCTCTCATAATGCTCTGCATCATCTGCACCAATCTGTTCTTCGGGTGGTTCCTTAGTGCCTGCATCATCAGCCGCAAGCAAAGCAAGTGTAGCTTCATCCAAATCACTAGCAGAAGAATACCCACCATCGTCTTTTACCACCAAAACACGCTGATTAGGACAATCACGCTGCAAGTGTCCATAGCCCTTGCATCGATAACACAGAACATCTCTTGTTCTACCCGTGGAGGCTACTGAAGAGGCACTACCTGCTGGTTTCTGGGCAGATTTGGTTGCTGAATTTGTGGAAGATGCACGTGGTTTGTCGCCGGAGGAAGGCGGGGGTGCTGGTCGACTTGGCGAGGGAGTTGGTGCTAGTGTACGACCGGTCATGGACGTAGTCGTGCGCTGTTGCCATGGTGTAGATTTTCCTGCAGAAACATTAGACCTTGCACTAGCACGTCGTCCCTGCACTTCCCTTTCAGCTTTGCAAGCAAGATGAAACAATCGGGTTACATTAGCATAATCTTTATAAGCAAGGATGTCCTGAATTTCCCTATTTAACCCGCCCAAAAATCTAGCCATAGCAGATTCCTCACCCTCCTCTATGTTACAACGCAGCATACCCATTTGTAATTCCTGATAATATTCTTCTACACTTTTAGTACCCTGTCTCAATTGTTGCAACTTGTTTAACATATCACGTGCATAATAAGAAGGAACAAATCTAGCCCGCATGACCCGTTTCAACGCATCCCAAGTTTGTGGCATGTTATTAGGATTCTTCTTACCATGTTCTATCCACCAAACAGAAGCAAATTCAGTAAACTCACTAGTAGCAGCTCTAACCCGCGCATTCTCAGGAAATTCATGGCATGCAAACTTTTGATCAACCGCAATCTCCCAAGTAATGTAAGCATCAGGGTCATATTTACCATCAAAAGGAGGTATTTTAAATTTAACCTTACTAAAAGCATCATCATTACCATGTACCTCACGTCGGCGAAAACCACCCATACCTCTACGATTAGTACGTAGTCGCCGGCGATTAGGTGCTTCTTGGTCATCTTGTTCAGTATCAGCAACATAGTCATCCCAGTTACCTTCGGCGCCCTCATCACGCCCACCATTGATATTAGCATGCATCTCATCAAACCGCCTCAAGAGTGCGACAAGGCTCTTGTCAATATGAGCAACTGTCATTTCCACATTTGCAAGTTTGGTGTTCGTGTCGATCTGTGTGGCCTCCAATTGCCCCATCTTTTCATTCGTCACCTGCATGTCATTATCAAGACCTTCCGTGTGCGTCTTCACCAGCCTTACAAAGTGTTGTATGATACCCTTGGTGCGAGGAGAGTGTGGCATATTACGAGAAGCATCATCAACCTCCAATCCTGCCATGGTTAGACGAACAGAGGCAACAAGAAAAAAACGTGAAGGAATGAAAACTCTACAACTATTAGGATGTAGCTACTGCAAGGCGCTCAATCTCAACCTGCCACACAAGCTCTTACCAATTCTTACCTTGCACAACAGGAGGGGTCAGCAACCAACAAGTCTGCAACCGTGGAATAAGTGTATCGGTGCCGCAGCAACACGACCTGTCAAACTGTAGTCGAAATATGTAGAGTTGTAGGTGGGCTGAAGCAAGGAATACACTAGTACCACGTTAGTTACAAAAGCAAGCTGAATAATCGTTCAACGGTGGTACTGTGCTGGTCCTAGGCTAAACCAGGCTAGAGACGTGAGCCTAGGCACAAAGGTAGTCACTGAAAAAGAACAACTAGCACAGCACAAAGAGAAACAACAGATTTAGAGATTCAGCCCCCTTCTTCTTCTTTTCCTTTTTTTTTCTTTTCTATTCTTTTTTTTTTCTTCTTCTTCTGTTTTTTTTTGCAGGGGCCTAAACCCTTTTTTTTCACTATGACAACCCAAACAATAAAGATATTGCTAACAACCCCTTTAAATCAGATTTAACAAATCTTGTTAATATAGGAAGTCCAGAAATCTCTACGATGATTGCGGAGCGCTCAGAACGAATTTTGAGATAAGGTCAGATCCGTTGGAAAGAAGATAAGATAAGCTTTCCAGATTGTATTTAAACTTCCAAATCGGATATGATATGTATCCGTGGTGGCAAAAACGAACCAGAGATGTTTTTGGTGATGGTGGATTTCGTGGTGACCAAAACGTGGTAGAACTCAAAACTCTAAAGGAATAAACTAAGACCAGCAACTCGACACAACCGATGCAACCAAAAACTCAACAAGCCCTAACTAAGTAGTACTAGTAAATGCTCAATGGTTTATAGGATTGCGGTAAAACTAATCTACTATTTTTTGGCTTTTTCTGGACTATAGGAGATAAGAAAACAGCGAAGAAAAGTAAATCTCTCACCGATAAACCTTGCTCTGATTACCAACTGATGTGCACCCGTTGGGTGATTGCCCGATCTTTCGATGAGAGGGTGTGGAATAACTCGATTGGGGGAGGAGACGACGTTCACGGCCCGACTACAGCCTTCCAAAGACGCTGCGCCTTAGCAACCGATACACCACCTCCTATGGCTGTCACGATCTTGTGGAGCGTGACACCCTGGCCACTAGGGCACTCGTCCTGCAAGCAATCGAAGAACTAGCAAGAACAAGTAGAACAAGTACTAAATTACCAGATCTAAATGTAGGTTTAAAGATCAAACTCCAATATGGTGGGGTTCCGAAGACAAGAAGACGGGCGGCTGAACTAGCACGCGCGCTTGCAAGCAAGTAGCGAGAGCTAAACTTGATCTAAACAAAACCCGCTGTTCTTGGTGGCGGCTAGGGGGTTTATAAACATGGGAGGACGACCACAAGGGTATTGGGGTCGTGCTGCAACCCTAGGATGCGTCCCTAATGGACCTAACTTGATACACGACCCATTGGGCCAAAATAGGGTGACGCAGCACCATGGGCAGAAAAGGCAGGAAATGTCTCGGTAAGAAAACAATGATTACGGCGGCCTCAGAACAGATATGACTATAATTCCGGATCCATATGAAAGTAGACTTGATAAGCTTTCCATGTTGTGCTTGAACATTCCAATCCGAGCCCGCATCTGACCGTGGTGACCGTCACAAGTTGGTGTTCTTCTGCAGTCCGAATCCAGCATGTTCAAATCCTTTTCCCTTTCGGTCTTCTCCCTGATTCCTAAGCAAAACAAGAGTGCACGGGTCTCCATGGTCTAAATATGATGGACATGAACTCAAGAGTGTAATCACCTGATGGTTGAGTTGACGAGCACGAGCGCGAGTAATGGGACCAGAAATTGGTACTTGTATTGGTATAGATGCATCAGTAGTGTGGATGTCTTCATCAGGAGACATTAGTTAATGGGCGCTCATTGTAATATCTATACTGATCACAAGAGTCTCAGATATATTTTCACTCAGGCTGATCTTAATATGAGACAGAGAAGATGGTTGGATTTAATCAAGGACTATGATTTGGAAGTGCATTATCATCCTGGCAAGGCCAATGTTGTGGCAGATGCCTTAAGTCGGAAGGCCCAGTGCAACTACGTGAATATGGATTCCAAGATTGCCACCCTGTGTGACGAGATGTGCAAGCTGAACATAGAAGTTGTTTCCTCAGGTGCCTTGAGTTATATTTCAGTGGAGCCCACTTTGCTGGAGCAAATAGCCATGGCACAGATCAGTGACAAGGGTGTTCAAGTCATTAAAGAAATGATCGGACAAAAGGTGGACAAATACAAATTCTTCCGTCAGGACAGCAAGGGAATTTTATGGTTTGGAGACCGATTGGTTGTTTCTAAAAATCCTGAACTCAGAAAGAAAATATTGGACGAAGCTCACCTTTCCAAATTCTCCATGCACCCCGGCAGTAACAAGATGTATCATGATCTCAGATCCTTGTACTGGTGGACCAGAATGAAGAGGGAGATTGCTAAGTATATATCTGAATGCGACACATGCCAGAGAGTCAAGGCCAGTCATTTGAAGGTAGCAGGCGCCTAACAGCCCCTTCCCATACCATCTTGGAAATGGGAGGATATTTGCATGGATTTTATTGTGGGATTGCCTAGTACCTCCCGGCACCACGATTCTATTTGGGTCATTGTGGATAGATTGACCAAGACAACTCATTTCTTGCCAGTTCATACCACCCATAAGACAGAAAAATATGTAGAAATCTATGTTGATCAAATAGTGCGTTTGCATGGAATTCCAAAGACTATTGTATCTGACAGAGGAGCACTGTTTGTGGCACGCTTTTGGGAGCAGCTCCAAAAGTCACTTGGAACCACTGTGATTAGGAGTTCAACATACCATCCTCAGGCAGATGGTCAGACAGAGAGAGTGAATCAAATTCTCGAAGACATGTTGAGGGCATGTGTGCTACACTATGGGAAGAACTGGGACAAGTGTCTTTCCTTGGCAGAATTTTCTTATAATAACAGCTACCAGTCCAGCCTAAGGATGGCACCTTTTGAGGCCTTGCATGGGAGAAGGTGTAGGACACCACTAAATTGGTCACAAGCCAGAGAAAGGGAAATATTTGGGCCTGACCTGGTACATGAAGCAGAGGAGAAAGTCAAAGTCATTAAGAAGAACTTAGAGGCTGCTCAGGCCAGGCAAAAGAGCTATCAGGACAAGAGAAGGGAACCTCTACAGTTTGAAGTGGGAGATCATGTTTATCTTAAGGTGTCACCCACCAAAGGTGTTCAGAGATTTGGAATCAAGGGCAAGTTAGCTCCTCGCTACATTGGGCCCTATGAAATCAAGGAGACTTGTGGACCTGTAGCATATCAATTGAAGTTGCCACCCCACATGTCAGCAGTTCATGATGTGTTCCACGTATCTCAGCTGCAAAAGTGTGTCCGCTTACCCACAGAAGTGCTACCTGAACCAGAATTGGAGATAGAACCAGACTTGTCCTATGAAGAGCACCCCATCAAGGTATTGGATCAAAAGGAGAGATCAACGTGGGCATGGTCGATCAGGATGTATAAGGTTCCGTGGAGCCACCATTCAGTAGAAGAGGCTACGTGGGAGACTGAGGATTTTCTATGTTCTCGCTTCCCCGACTTTCTGCCTAAAGGAGTCGGTACGTAATCCAAAAACCCCACCCCACCTGCCCTTTGAATTTAAATATAAGAAAAACTTAGATGTTTAAGGTATAGTAAGCTTTGAAAATAACTTTAAAAGGACTTCCTACTGAAGTTGCAAAGAGAATGACATTCGAAGAGCAGTTAACTAGAGAAACTTGGCTAAAGGAAAATGCAACACACCAGCGCACCTTCTTGGTACCCCCTAAAGGATCCCTACCCAAAATCTCGGGACGAGATTCCTTTAAGGGGGAGGGCTGTAACACCCCAGGTGTTACCAAGGCCCTACTTGTACCCCTGACTTGTTATCACATGTGTTAAGTGGAGGAGAGGGAGCCCCAAAACCCTTGGAAACCCATGGATTAACTAAGAATGTTAATGACAAAGGCATTACCCAAGCATTATGCAGCCATCACCTTAGGCAAGAGAAGATTAAACCCTAGACCCTTCTTGAGCCCTTAACTCCCAAAACCCTGGTTTAAGGGAAAGGTTAAGCAAAGGTGCCAGGAAGAGGTCTGCGCTGGATTTTTGCCAAGATTCGCACGTTTGCGATCTCAGCAAGCTTTTGAACAAGGGCAGAAGAACACCTCCACGTGTTCGACGCGCCCTAAAATCGCCAGAGCACGCCCAGCGCCCGACCCCGCGCGCCCCGCGTCGCGCCAAGCCGAGCCCGTGCCATTGCCCGTGCCCGCGCCTATAAAGTCCGCCAAGGCTTCAGCCGTGCGTCCCCGTGCGCTCTCGACCTCACTGGAGCACGAGATCGCCGGAGTTTGCCCTGCACACGATGTGCCAGCGGCCGCCCGAGCACCCACCACCGTAGACCGGCCAACCAAACCATCCCTAGCCCCGTCCAACCCTCGAGAGAGACTCTACGTGCCTCGATGAAGCTCCCAGAGAGAGGAATCGAGCTCTGCCCCGTTGGATACGCCGGATCAAGGTCATCGGACTTCACCCGACCGCCGGTGTTGGGGACTTGTTCTCAAATGCTATGAATTAAGAACAAGGCAACATAAAATGTTAAATGTCAATGCCCTTCGCCCGCTGAAGCATTATTCCTTCAAGGGTTTAATGAACTTCGGACGAAGGTTAACACGATACAATTACGAAGGTTGAATCTTCGTAATTGAACTCTTAGAGATTATATAAAATAATGCGAGATATAAAGCATTAAAGACAAGTAAATTATAAGTAAACAATATCATTTACATATTATATAAACTTAATGTATTCAAATATAATATTAGATACATTTATACCTCTGCCTTGGCAAAGAATAATTTCCGAGTGATGCGATTGCAATTACAGGAATGCGTGAACAGTAAAGGAATACTGTTCACTATTTATAGGCACAGGACACAACCTGTGAGGAATTACAATCATGCCCCTCATAAAAGTTTACAACATTGACTCAGACCTTTATGGACTAAAAGGTCATTCTATCTTTAAGTCGGTTCGACCTTTCATCTTTGGATATGTTGTAATACCGAAGCTTCATGAATGGTGCCTTCGGCGTCACGTACGAGCAGCTTCAGCCGAAGCTGTCTCCTTCTGCAGGACCTTCGGCGACGAAGCATGGTCCCAACAGTAGCCCCTTCGCGGTGCTAGATCGTTTTTCGTAATGAGCTTGATCCGTGAAAAAAGTCTCTTAGGCTTCAGGAAGCTGAAGGTCCAAAAAACACCTTCCCTGAGCTCGTTGTCGAGAAACGATACAGTTTCCAAGCGCGTAGCGGTCCCACCCTGCAGGTTTACTATTTGGTCTTTGCGGCCCACCGCGCAGCGGGTGCGAGCAGCTGTTTGCCTGGTGTAAAAATCCTGACGATTCACCTTCTTACCTGCAGCACTATATAAACAGACAGGTAGGTGTGAAGTTACCATAGCATTCATTGCTATTGCACTGTTTTGCTGCCAAAATTTTTAACCATAGCCGAAGCTTGACTCTCGCAGTCAGACGAAGCTCCAGTTTAGTGCCTACTTCGTCAGAAGAAAAGCTTCGGGAGAAGAAGTTATTTAGTTCCCAAGAAATCTTTCAAGAAATTCAAAATTAAATGGCCAGAGTGCGCTCTACCGCTAGAGTTGAGCGTGAGGGAGGCGAAGCCGAAGGAGCGGAGACTGTTCCTATCTCCGAAGCAATGCAACGATCCGGATTGGTGACCTCGGAAGGAATCCCCACTACCGAGACAGAACAGATTGTTGCCGAAACAGAACAAACTACTGCCGAAGCGGAGGAAGGAGATATTGAGGAAGCTGATTCCGATGATGATTACCATATCGCCGTACCGAGCAAGCCCAGCCATTTGGACTTCGGAAAGTCAACTATCTCCAAGGCTGATTTTTCCAAGATGGTGAAGTCGGGCTATTTCAGTGAAAATGAGAAGAAGCTACTTCGCTTCGGGGGAGATGAAACTACTCCGAAGCCAGAAAAGGATGAAATAGTTATTTTCAAGAGTTTTCTAAAAGCTGGGTTGAGATTCCCTTTAAATAGAATGATCTCTGATGTGCTGCAAAAGTTTGGTATCTATTTTCACCAACTGACTCCTAACGCCATTGTCAGGCTTAGCGTTTACATCTGGGCTCTCCGAAGCCAGGCGGTGGAGCCGTTTGCCGACAGCTTTTGTCGAGTTCATGAGCTGCATTACCAGACTAAGGCCAGAAAAGATGGATTACATGAAAATTTTGGTTGCTATAATTTTGCCTATCGGAAAACCACAAAGTTTCTTGTGATCAGCTACCGAAGCAAATGGCCGGCAGGCTGGAAGTCAGAATGGTTTTATGTCAAAGTTGACGAAGACAAAGAGAAGCTGGTATAGAGCCCTCTTGAACTGATCTTCGGAGAAACAAGACCCCGATGCAAAATGGCAGTAGAAGGTCCAACTTGGGCTGCACTGGCTGAATTCAAAATTATTGCAGAACATATTGGCACTAGAGATTTAGTGCAGGAATTTCTGGCCTTCAGGGTATTTCCAACTATGAAAGAGTGGACTATGCCGAAGCTTTAAGGAGAAAAGAAAGAGGGGGAACTTGTCCGACTACCCTATTATTATAAGTTTAAGAAATATTTTAAAGCACCCTACCAAGCATGGCTCGATATAATTGAAATAATGAGTAATGAAATTCTTGGAAATTACTCCAAAAAAGAGGACCAACTGATGACAGCAGCCTTCGGCACTCGGCCGAAGCGAAGGCTGAACAAGGTGCTTGATGCTATAGGATTTGAATATGCTGATTATGGTCGATTGGGCGGAGATGCTGGAGGCCCGAAGCGAAAAAGAATTGCCAGCGCTACTGACGAAGAGGTCGCCAAGGTAGCCAAAAAGAAAAAGAAAGATTCTGAAAAACTTAGCCCTGAAGAGTTAAACCCTGAGCCGAAGGTGGCCACTACAAGAAAGAGAAAAAGTGCATCTCCAGAGCCGGAAACGCTGGTTCGAGAAGAAGATACTCCTGCTACTCCTTCTGCTGTTGAAGTAGAAGAGATTATGAAGGTAATGACTGAACCCTTGCCTATCAGGCTAAGTCCGCTGGCACTGGAACTAACGAAGTTTTTTCAGAAGGACAAGGCAGCTTCGGCAGACGAAGGCCCTGCACTGCCGAAAAAACGAAGGATTATTCAAATAGCAGATGTAATTCATGGGACACCGTCACCAACACCGGCATCAAAAATTACCATTGATCAAACTGCCGAAGCTAAAGGCACCGCAGTCGAAGCCACCAGAGCGGAAATCTTCGAAGCTGATACTGGCGCAGCCGAAGCTGCCGGGGCTGAAATCGGGGCCACAGAAGGTCTGAACCTGGGAGAGACACTTGAAGTTATTGATAACATACTCCTAAAAATGACTGAGGAATAATCTGTTGTGGCTGCGGCAAGCACAGCTACTGAAAAGGGGAAAAAACAAGCTGAAGACATTTCGGAGGAAGAAGATTTTGAATTTCAAGATTTACTTGGGCAAGGACTGACAGACGCTGAAAAGGCAGAACTTAAAAAATGTGCCATAGCCTGCGGATACAAGCCAGGGGCTACACTATTCGGTGGGGTTAACGAAGGAAAACTGAGGTGCCTTCGAAACCGCAGCGAAGCTAAAATTGTTAGAACTCTCTGCAAGAACATTGGCTTGCCGAAGCTAGAAGCGGACCTCTGCCGTTACCAACGACACCATATCGCCGGAAGCTTGCTTTATGCTAATTTCAAGGTAACAAATATTTTTGTTATTTTATTACTATTATTATTATTATTATTATCTTTTAGGTCATTTTCTGACGAAGATCGTTTCGACAAAGCATATTATTAAGTAAGGTTCTAAAAATGCAACAAGATCTCGAAGAAGAGAAGAACAAGGCCGTCATTCAAGATTTGGCTGAAAAAGTTGAAAATTACGAAGCTAATCTGAAAAAGAAAGACTTCACAATCCAAGACCTTGAAATCATGGTTAAAGAGCACGAAGGTGCATTAGAAAAGAAAGATTTTGTTATTCAGACCATGGAGGGTTCTTTGGCTGAAGTCCAAACTGAGAATAACAAGTTAAAGAATGAATTGCTCCAACAGTCAGAAAAATTTGAGCAAGAAAAGAAATATCTTGAAGCAAGCCTGAAAACTGAAGTGGATAAAAATTCAAATTTGCAGAAGTCCTTTGAAGAACTTCAAGAGAAATGCTTAAGCTTCGGCAGCCGATGCGTGCAGCGGCTGAAGGATGTGTTTCACTCTGTTGGAGCCATCTCTACGAAATTTACACCTTCAGCTGAAAATCTGCCCAGCACATTAGAATATATTGAAGGCGAAGTTGATGCCCTTGACGAAGTTATTGGTGGGCACGCCGACTTCTGCGCCCTGGTAGCTTCTCGGGGCACAGCTACTGCTTTTTTGAAGGCTGGCTACACGCATGGAAACATTGTGAACAGACCAAACTTCAGCTTGTCAGCATTAGATCTGATAGATATCCCAAGCCTAGCCCGAAGCATTGGAAATAGATTTATGACCCAGATCTGGGTAAGTGGCGGGCGGAAATTGGCAGGTGACGAAGCTCGAAGTCATCTTAAGCCGGTAAGAAAATTATGTTTGTTACTTTTACCTTCTCCTTTGAAATTTGCACCTTTCTTATTCTGCTGTTTGGTATACACAGGATGACGAAGCTGAGGAATGACGAAGCTGATGTTTGACGAAGCTGAAGACGAAACCTAGGCTGAAGCTTAAAGTTGCTTACAATATGCTCTCCTGCAAAAATTCTGGAGAAACTCTTGTAATATAGCTATGGAACAACTCATGTAAATTTGTACATACCTTGTAATATATTATGTCTCCCTTATCCGCATACAGTCTGCTTTGCTGTGGACGAAACTTCTCTTTTGAGCCGAAGGCGAAAAACACCTTCCCTTCTTTTCGTACACAACGAAGCATAAAAAAAATTCCTTCAAAGTTTTTGATGTGCACCCGTTGGGTGATTGCCCGATCTTTCGATGAGAGGGTGTGGAATAACTCGATTGGGGGAGGAGACGACGTTCACGGCCCGACTACAGCCTTCCAAAGACGCTGCGCCTTAGCAACCGATACACCACCTCCTATGGCTGTCACGATCTTGTGGAGCGTGACACCCTGGCCACTAGGGCACTCGTCCTGCAAGCAATCGAAGAACTAGCAAGAACAAGTAGAACAAGTACTGAATTACCAGATCTAAATGTAGGTTTAAAGATCAAACTACAATATGGTGGGGTTCCGAAGACAAGAAGACGGGCGGCTGAACTAGCACGCGCGCTTGCAAGCAAGTAGCGAGAGCTAAACTTGATCTAAACAAAACCCGCTGTTCTTGGTGGCGGCTAGGGGGTTTATAAACATGGGAGGACGACCACAAGGGTATTGGGGTCGTGCTGCAACCCTAGGATGCGTCCCTAATGGACCTAACTTGATACACGACCCATTGGGCCAAAATAGGGTGACGCAGCACCATGGGCAGAAAAGGCAGGAAATGTCTCGGTAAGAAAACAATGATTACGGCGGCCTCAGAACAGATATGACTATAATTCCGGATCCATATGAAAGTAGACTTGATAAGCTTTCCATGTTGTGCTTGAACATTCCAATCCGAGCCCGCATCTGACCGTGGTGACCGTCACAAGTTGGTGTTCTTCTGCAGTCCGAATCCAGCATGTTCAAATCCTTTTCCCTTTCGGTCTTCTCCCTGATTCCTAAGCAAAACAAGAGTGCACGGGTCTCCATGGTCTAAATATGATGGACATGAACTCAAGAGTGTAATCACCTGATGGTTGAGTTGACGAGCACGAGCGCGAGTAATGGGACCAGAAATTGGTACTTGTATTGGTATAGATGCATCAGTAGTGTGGATGTCTTCATCATTCTCCCCTTCTTGCATTTGAGTCGTCCTCGACTCAAGCTCAACTTCCTCTCCCAAGTAGGGCTTTAAATCTGCAATGTTAAATGTGGGGCTAACCCCAAAGTCTGCAGGCAGATCTAGCCTATATGCATTGTCGTTAATTTTCTCTAGCACTTTAAACGGTCCATCGGCTCGAGGCAACAATTTAGATTTTCGTAATTCAGGAAACCTTTCCTTTCTCAAATGCAACCAAACTAAATCTCCAGGTTCAAAATTTATTTCCTTTCTACCTTTATCACTAGCAAACTTATATCTAGCATTCATACGCTCTATGTTTTCTTTAGTAGTTTCATGCAGTTTTAACATCAATTCAGCACACCTAGTAGCATCAAAATTTAGTTTTTCAGAAGATGGCAAAGGCATTAAATCAATAGGAGCACGAGGTAACAAACCATATACAATCTGAAATGGGCACATCTTTGTAGTAGAATGCAATGATCGATTATAAGCAAATTCAATATGAGGCAAACAGTCCTCCCACATCTTAATATTCTTCTTTAGAACTGCCCTTAACATAGTAGACAAAGTTCTATTCACAACTTCAGTTTGACCATCAGTTTGAGGATGACATGTAGTAGAAAATAAAAGCTTAGTCCCCAATTTTGCCCACAAAGTCCTCCAAAAATGACTAAGAAATTTAGCATCACGATCAGAAACGATTGTGTTGGGCACACCATGCAAGCGAACAATTTCACGAAAGAACAAATCAGCAATATGAGTAGCATCGTCAGTTTTATGACATGGTATGAAATGTGCCATCTTAGAAAATCTATCAACAACCACAAACACACTATCACGTCCCTTCCTAGTCCTAGGCAATCCCAGCACAAAATCCATAGAAATATCTTCCCAAGGAGCACTAGGAACGGGTAGAGGCAAATACAAACCGTGTGGATTTAACCGTGACTTCGCCTTTTGGCATGTCGTGCAACGAGCAACCAATCTCACCACATCTCTTCTCATCTTGGGCCAAAAGAAATGACCAGCAAGTATGTCCTCCGTTTTCTTTGCTCCAAAATGTCCCATTAAGCCACCTCCATGTGCTTCCTGTAACAACAACAAACGAACGGAGCTAGCTGGAATGCATAGCTTGTTAGCTCTAAACACAAACCCATCACTAACGATATATTTGTTCCATCCTTTCCCATCTTTACAATGCAGCAACACATCTTTAAAATCAGCATCATGAACATATTGGTCTTTAATCGTCTCTAATCCAAAGATTTTGTAGTCAAGTTGATTCAGCAAAGTATATCTCCTAGACAAAGCGTCAGCAATGATATTCTCTTTTCCTTTCTTGTGCTTAATAACATAAGGAAACGATTCGATAAATTCAACCCACTTAGCATGTCTACGGTTCAGTTTTCCTTGACTACGAATATGTTTCAAAGATTCATGATCAGAATGAATAACAAACTCTTTGGGCCACAAATAATGCTGCCATGTTTCTAATGTTCGCACAAGAGCATATAATTCCTTATCATAAGTAGAATAATTTAGAACAGACCCACTCAATTTTTCACTAAAATATGCAACAGGTTTGCCTTCTTGTAACAAAACACCACCCAATCCAATTCCACTAGCATCACATTCAAGCTCAAAAGTCTTATTAAAATCAGGAAGTTGGAGGAGAGGTGCATGTGTCAACTTATCTTTCAGCACGTTGAAAGCGTGCTCTTGTACTTTGCCCCAACTAAAATGCACTCCCTTCTTCGTAAGCTCATTCAAAGGTGCAGCAATGGTGCTAAAGTCCTTCACAAAACGGCGATAGAAGCCAGCAAGTCCTAGGAAACTCCGCACCTGTGTGATAGTCTTTGGCATAGGCCATCCATGTATCGCTTCTACCTTGGCTTGATCAACCTCAATTCCCTGTGGAGTCACAACATAACCAAGAAACGAAACTCGATCGGTGCAAAATGTGCACTTCTCAAGGTTACCAAATAAACGTGCATCTCGTAAAGCATTAAAAACAGCACGCATGTGATCAACATGTTCATCCATAGATTTGCTGTAGATTAATATGTCATCAAAGTATACTACCACAAATTTTCCAATGAAGGCACGCAAAACCTCGTTCATTAATCTCATGAAAGTGCTAGGTGCATTAGTTAACCCAAAAGGCATGACTAACCACTCATACAATCCGAACTTAGTTTTGAAAGCAGTTTTCCATTCATCTCCCAATTTCATACGAATCTGGTGGTACCCACTACGCAAATCAACTTTAGAAAAGACAATGGCACCACTCAATTCATCAAGCATATCATCTAAACGTGGAATAGGGTGTCGATAACGTATCGTGATATTATTAATAGCCCTACAATCAACACACATACGCCATGTTCCATCTTTTTTAGGCACTAAAATAACCGGAACAGCACACGGACTAAGAGACTCACGCACGTAACCTTTGTCGAGTAGTTCTTGCACTTGTCGCTGAATTTCTTTTGTTTCCTCTGGATTTGTCCTATATGGCGCACGATTCGGCAAAGATGCACCAGGAATAAGATCAATTTGGTGCTCAATCCCTCGTATAGGTGGCAGCCCCTCTGGTATCTCACTTGGAAATACATCAGAATACTCCTGCAAAATGTTAGTAATAACAGGAGGCAAAGAATGCTGCATATCTTGAATTGAAATCAAAGCATCCTTGCATACCAAGGCGTAGGCAACAGTAGTGGAAGCAAATAATTCATTAACATCAGTTTTTGTTGCAAGCAAGCAATGTCCTTTCAATTTTATCCCATCTTTGTTATTACCAACAACTTTAATATTCTTGTTGTTCTCAGTTTTAGCTTTGGTAGCTTTAGCAACATCATCACGCACAATAGCCTCAGGGGACATGGGAAGCAAAATAATTTTCTTATCATGGTATATGAGAGAATATTGATTTGATCTACCATGATGCATACAATCTGAATCAAATTGCCATGGTCTACCTAGCAGAATATTACAAGCATCCATAGGCACAACATCACAGTCAACAACATCACGATATGAACCAATAGCAAAATTAATTCGTACCAGCTTGGTTACCTTGACCTTACCACTATTGTTGAGCCATTGAATGTGATATGGATGCGGGTGCGGTTTGGTCGTAAGTGCAAGCTTCTCCACCATGTCGCTGCTAGCCAAGTTGTTGCAGCTACCTCCATCAATGATCAAACGACATGAACGCTCCTTAATGACACACTTTGTTTGAAACAACGTATGTCGCTGATTCTGCTCTGCCTTCTCCATTTGTGCACTAAGCACACGCTGTACAATGAGGCTCTCATAATGCTCTGCATCATCTGCACCAATCTGTTCTTCGGGTGGTTCCTTAGTGCCTACATCATCAGCCGCAAGCAAAGCAAGTGTAGCTTCATCCAAATCACTAGCAGAGGAATACCCACCATCGTCTTTTACCACCAAAACACGCTGATTAGGACAATAACGCTGCACGTGTCCATAGCCCTTGCATCGATAACACAGAACATCTCTTGTTCTACCTGTGGAAGCTACTGAAGAGGCACTACCTGCGGGTTTCTGGGCAGATTTGGTTGCTGAATTTGTGGAAGATGCACGTGGTTTGTCGCTGGAGGAAGGCGGGGGTGCTGGTCGACTTGGCGAGGGAGTTGGTGCTAGTGTACGGCCGGTCATGGATGTAGTCGTGCGCTGTTGCCATGGTGTAGATTTTCCTGCAGAAACATTAGACCTTGCACTAGCACGTCGTCCCTGCACTTCCCTTTCAGCTTTGCAAGCAAGATGAAACAATCGGGTTACATTAGCATAATCTTTATAAGCAAGGATGTCCTGAATTTCCCTATTTAACCCGCCCAAAAATCTAGCCATAGCAGATTCCTCACCCTCCTCTATGTTACAACGCAGCATACCCATTTGTAATTCCTGATAATATTCTTCTACACTTTTAGTACCCTGTCTCAATTGTTGCAACTTGTTTAACATATCACGTGCATAATAAGAAGGAACAAATCTAGCCCGCATGACCCGTTTCAACGCATCCCAAGTTTGTGGCATGTTATTAGGATTCTTCTTACCATGTTCTATCCACCAAACAGAAGCAAATTCAGTAAACTCACTAGTAGCAGCTCTAACCCGCGCATTCTCAGGAAATTCATGGCATGCAAACTTTTGATCAACCGCAATCTCCCAAGTAATGTAAGCATCAGGGTCATATTTACCATCAAAAGGAGGTATTTTAAATTTAACCTTACTAAAAGCATCATCATTACCATGTACCTCACGTCGGTGAAAACCACCCATACCTCTACGGTTAGTACGTAGTCGCCGGCGATTAGGTGCTTCTTGGTCATCTTGTTCAGTATCAGCAACATAGTCATCCCAGTTACCTTCGGCGCCCTCATCACGCCCACCATTGATATTAGCATGCATCTCATCAAACCGCCTCAAGAGTGCGACAAGGCTCTTGTCAATATGAGCAACTGTCATTTCCACATTTGCAAGTTTGGTGTTCGTGTCGATCTGTGTGGCCTCCAATTGCCCCATCTTTTCATTCGTCACCTGCATGTCATTATCAAGACCTTCCGTGTGCGTCTTCACTAGCCTTACAAAGTGTTGTATGATACCCTTGGTGCGAGGAGAGTGTGGCATATTACGAGAAGCATCATCAACCTCCAATCCTGCCATGGTTAGACGAACAGAGGCAACAAGAAAAAAAAAACGTGAAGGAATAAAAACTCTACAACTATTAGGATGTAGCTACTGCAAGGCGCTCACTCTCAACCTGCCACACAAGCTCTTACCAATTCTTACCTTGCACAACAGGAGGGGTCAGCAACCAACAAGTCTGCAACCGTGGAATAAGTGTATCGGTGCCGCAGCAACACGACCTGTCAAACTGTAGTCGAAATATGTAGAGTTGTAGGTGGGCTGAAGCAAGGAATACACTAGTACCACGTTAGTTACAAAAGCAAGCTGAATAATCGTTCAACGGTGGTACTGTGCTGGTCCTAGGCTAAACCAGGCTAGAGACGTGAGCCTAGGCACAAAGGTAGTCACTGAAAAAGAACAACTAGCACAGCACAAAGAGAAACAACAGATTTAGAGATTCAGCCCCCTTCTTCTTCTTTTCCTTTTTTTTTTCTTTTCTATTCTTTTTTTTTTCTTCTTCTTCTGTTTTTTTTTGCAGGGGCCTAAACCCTTTTTTTCACTATGACAACCCAAACAATAAAGATATTGCTAACAACCCCTTTAAATCAGATTTAACAAATCTTGTTAATATAGGAAGTCCAGAAATCTCTACGATGATTGCGGAGCGCTCAGAACGAATTTTGAGATAAGGTCAGATCCGTTGGAAAGAAGATAAGATAAGCTTTCCAGATTGTATTTAAACTTCCAAATCGGATATGATATGTATCCGTGGTGGCAAAAACGAACCAGAGATGTTTTTGGTGATGGTGGATTTCGTGGTGACCAAAACGTGGTAGAACTCAAAACTCTAAAGGAATAAACTAAGACCAGCAACTCGACACAACCGATGCAACCAAAAACTCAACAAGCCCTAACTAAGTAGTACTAGTAAATGCTCAATGGTTTATAGGATTGCGGTAAAACTAATCTACTATTTTTTGGCTTTTTCTGGACTATAGGAGATAAGAAAACAGCGAAGAAAAGTAAATCTCTCACCGATAAACCTTGCTCTGATTACCAACTGATGTGCACCCGTTGGGTGATTGCCCGATCTTTCGATGAGAGGGTGTGGAATAACTCGATTGGGGGAGGAGACGACGTTCACGGCCCGACTACAGCCTTCCAAAGACGCTGCGCCTTAGCAACCGATACACCACCTCCTATGGCTGTCACGATCTTGTGGAGCGTGACACCCTGGCCACTAGGGCACTCGTCCTGCAAGCAATCGAAGAACTAGCAAGAACAAGTAGAACAAGTACTGAATTACCAGATCTAAATGTAGGTTTAAAGATCAAACTACAATATGGTGGGGTTCCGAAGACAAGAAGACGGGCGGCTGAACTAGCACGCACGCTTGCAAGCAAGTAGCGAGAGCTAAACTTGATCTAAACAAAACCCGCTGTTCTTGATGGCGGCTAGGGGGTTTATAAACATGGGAGGACGACCACAAGGGTATTGGGGTCGTGCTGCAACCCTAGGATGCGTCCCTAATGGACCTAACTTGATACACGACCCATTGGGCCAAAATAGGGTGACGCAGCACCATGGGCAGAAAAGGCAGGAAATGTCTCGGTAAGAAAACAATGATTACGGCGGCCTCAGAACAGATATGACTATAATTCCGGATCCATATGAAAGTAGACTTGATAAGCTTTCCATGTTGTGCTTGAACATTCCAATCCGAGCCCGCATCTGACCGTGGTGACCGTCACAAGTTGGTGTTCTTCTGCAGTCCGAATCCAGCATGTTCAAATCCTTTTCCCTTTCGGTCTTCTCCCTGATTCCTAAGCAAAACAAGAGTGCACGGGTCTCCATGGTCTAAATATGATGGACATGAACTCAAGAGTGTAATCACCTGATGGTTGAGTTGACGAGCACGAGCGCGAGTAATGGGACCAGAAATTGGTACTTGTATTGGTATAGATGCATCAGTAGTGTGGATGTCTTCATCAGTTTTTCCTCATTTCTGAAGCACCTGTCTTCTTTGTGTAGCATGATGATGATTCTATATATGTCTAAATGAATGTTTATGAATGGAAATGACATGATGAAATGTACTGTGCAAATGAATATTGGGACACATGTTCAAAAACCATAAGCACAGCCCTTCATCCCCTTAGGAATGATACAGATCTTTTTGCTGTTTACTTTTCAGCTTCACCGTTTACTTTTCGGTGTATCAGCATTGACTTTTCGCTGTAAGCCTCCCTTGGGAGCTTCTTCGCCTTTTACTTTCAGCGGAATCAGCGTTTATTTTTCGCTGTAAGCCTCCCTTAGGAGCTTCTTCGCCTTTTACTTTCAACGGAATCAGCGTTTATTTTTCGCTGTAGGCTTTGCATTCCCTTAGGAACGACTTTTGAGCTTCTCCCTGTTTCCTTTTCTTTTTTCCTTTGCGTTTACATTTACATTTTTTGGGGATGTCATTCTCATAGAATTGAAATAAGGAAAATTACATGTTGTGGCCCCATTAAAAACCTTTCTCCCCCTTTGGAAAGGAAAAGGGTGCCACAAAAAAGAATATAAAAAATTACATCAAACTAAACATAATATCGCCGAAGCTCATCCGCATTCCACGATCTAGGAATGTCGTTGCCGTCCATATCCTTCAATCTGTAGGAACCAGGTCTTGACGAAGATACTACTAAAAAGGGGCCTTCCCACTTCAGCTGTAATTTGCCTACTGTCTCAGGATTGGCTATTCTTCGAAGTACCAAGTGTCCTGGTTCAATGTTCTTCAGCTTGACCTTTCTGTCACGCCATTTTATTGTTTCAGCTTGATATTTATTGATGTTTTCCACAGCTTGAAGTCTGATCCCTTCAATAGCATCTTTTTCTACAGAGCAATCAGCTTCGTTTTCGCCTTCTGCCAAAGCTACTGTCCTTATTGATCCTGTTTTGGCCTCTTCTGGGGTTATTGCTTCGTCACCGAACAATAGTTTAAAGGGTGTAAAGCCTGTTGACCTTGACATGGTTGTGTTATGGCTCCACGCCACTTTGATTAACTCGTCTGGCCACTTTCCCCTGGGCTGATTGAAGATTGACTTCATTATTCCTGTCATTATGATCCCATTGGCTCTTTCGACAAGTCCATTTGACTCTGGGTGTCGGACTGATGCAAAATGGATCTTCGTGCCGATTTGATCACAAAATTCTCTGAAGGCTTCAGAATCAAACTGTGTCCCATTATCCACAGTAATAGCCTTTGGCACTCCGAAGCGACAAACAATGTTTTGCCAGAAAAACATTTGAATAGTAAATGAAGTTATTGTGGCTAAGGGCTTTGCCTCAATCCATTTGGAAAAATATTCCACTGCCACTACTACATGTCTTAGGTTCCCCTGTGCTGGTGGTAATGGGCCTAGTAAGCCGAGGCCCCACCTTTGCAACGCCCAAGTGGTTTGTATTAATTGAGTTAAAGACGAAGGTTGTTTTTGATCTTTTGCACATTTCTGACAACCTTCGCACTTTTGGACTAGATCCGTTGCATCCGAAGCTGCCTTTGGCCAATAAAATCCTTGGCGAAAAACTTTCCCAAGCAAGGGCCTAGATCCAATGTGAGATCCACACAGGCCTGCATGTATTTCCTTCATTAATTATATACCTTCGGATCTGGATAAACACTTGAGCAATGGGGAACAGACCCCACGTTTGTATAACTCCCCTTCTATTATGACATATGGTCGAGCTCTTGCTTCTATTCTCCTGTTATAAGCTTCGTCGTCTGAAAGAAAATTACCCTGAAGGAAAGAGATGATCTCAGTTCTCCAATCTTCACTATAAACAGGGGATATGTTAAGGATTGCTCTTTCAAGAAGCTCGACCGAAGGTGCTTTTATTGTTTCAAAAAATACTTCCGAAGGTATAGGCAGCCCCTGGGCTGCTGACTTAGCCAATAGATCAGCATATTCATTTTCTCCACGAGGAATATTTTTGACAGAGAAACCTTCGAAGGAAGCCTCAATCCTTCGGACTGTATCTAGATATTTTTCAAGCTTCGGGTTTCTTGCTTTATAACTCTTGTCGACATGACCAGAAATAACTTGAGAATCAGTTTTAAGAATGGCCCTTCTGATTCCCATTGCCTTTAATTTCCGAAGACCCAAGAGCAGAGCTTCATACTCAGCGATGTTATTTGTGCAACTAAAATCAAGTCTTGCCGCATAACAAGTTTTAACTTTGGAAGGTGAAACCAACACAGCAGCCGCTCCTGCTCCGAAGGTTCCCCAAGACCCATCGCAAAACACTATCCATGCTTCGACATCTTTATTTGTTTCTTCCTCCTGAGCCCCTGGCGTCCAGTCAGCAATGAAGTCTGCTAACGCCTGGGACTGAATCGAAGATCTATGAACATAATCAATACAAAATTCATTGAGCTCTGCAGCCCATTTTCCAATCCTTCCAGTAGCTTCTCGGTTTCTCATAATATCCTTCAGAGGTTGTGAAGAAGGAACAATTATGTTGTAAGCTTGAAAATAGTGCCGAAGCTTCCTGGAGGCCATCAAAACAGCATACAGTACCTTCTCCAATTCTGTATAATTTTTCTTCGATAAACTAAGAACCTCAGATACGAAATATATTGGGGCCTGCCTCTTAACTTGGCCTTCAAGCTTCTCCTGGACAAGTGCTGCACTTACCGCTGAGTGCGAAGCTGCCACATATAATAACAAAGGAGCCCCTGGCGTAGGTGGAGTTAATGTTGTTAGATCTATCAAATACTGCTTCAGCTCTTCGAAGGCTTTCTGCTGGATTGGTCCCCATTGAAAGACTTCGGCGGACTTCAACACTTCGAAGAATGGTAAGTTTCTCTCTGCTGATCTGGATATGAATCTGTTGAGAGATGCCAGCCTTCCTGTCAATCTTTGAGCCCCCTTTTTTGTACTTGGTGGTTCCATTCGAAGTATAGCTTCGATTTTACTTGGGTTGGCCTCAATTCCCTTTGTTGAGACTAGGCAACCGAGAAATTTCCCTTTCTTTACTCCGAAGACACATTTTTCTGGATTCAACTTTAGACCGGCCTGTCTAAAATTAGCGAAGGTCTCCTGTAAATCAGCAATGTGGTTATCTTGCTTCGTGCTTTTTACAATGATATCATCAACATAAGTTAGCACATTCCTGCCTATCTGAGAATGAAGGACCTTCGCTGTCATTCTGCTGAAACTTCCTCCGGCATTCTTAAGCCCCTCAGGCATCCGAAGGTAACAATATGTCCCACTAGGGGTTATGAAGCTGGTTTTCGGTTCATCCTCCTTCTTCATCCAGATTTGATGATAGCCTGAATAGCAATCCAGCAAACTCATAAGCTCTGATGAAGCTGCTGCATCAACTAAGGAATCTATCCTTGGCAATGGAAATTCGTCCTTCGGACATGCCTTATTGAGATCAGTAAAATCGATACACATTCTCCATTTACCATTGGCCTTCTTCACCATGACAGTGTTAGCCAACCATTCTAGGTATTTTACTTCTCTAATAACTCCGGCACTGAGGAGTCTTTTCACTTCATTCCGAGCACCTTCGGCCTTGTCATCAGACATTTTCCGAAGCCTCTGCTTTCTGGGTCTGAAGGATGGATCAACATTGAGCGAATGCTCAATAACATCCCTGTTAACTCCACAAAGATCATTAGCTGACCAAGCAAAAACATCTTTATTGTTGAAGAGAAACCTTATCAAGGTTTTCTCCTGCTCTTCAGACAATTGAGATCCCAATAGCACCTTCTGCTCTGCTATATCCTCACATAAGACCATGGGCTTCGGCTGATCAGCCGAAGCAGCTTTTTCCCTTCTGAACTTGTATTGCTCACAAGCTTCAGTTCCATCTATATTATGGATTGCTTTTGAGTCTGTCCAATTTCCTTCGGCCCTTCTGGCAGCTTCCTGACTTCCATGGATAGCAATGGGCCCTTGGTCCGAAGGTATCTTCATGCAAAGATAAGCTGGATGAAGAATTGCTTCGAAGGCATTGAGAGTACCACGACCAATGATTGCATTGTAAGGGTATTCCATGTCAACAATATCAAACACAACTTGTTCAGTCCTTGTGTTGTTGATAAATCTGAAGGTTACTGGCATTGAGATTTTGCCGAGTGCTACAATCTGCCTTCCTCCGAAGCCGCAAAGGGGATGTGTGGCATCAAGAATTTTATCTTCGGGCTCCTGCATCTGCCTGAAGGCTTTAGCAAATATAATATCAGCTGCAATGCCTGTATCAACCAGAACATTGTGGACCAGAAATCCTTTGATAACACAAGAGATAACCATAGCATCGTTGTGTGGGTAATCCTTGAGTTGAAGATCCTCTTGGGAGAAAGTAATAGGAATGTGAGACCATCTTGACTTGATGAAGGGTCCTTGCACCCCGACATGCTGTACCCTTCTCTATGCCTCCTTCTTCTGCTTCTTGTTGGCTGGCTCTGAGCATGAACCGCCTGTTATCGGGAGTACCAGCTTCGGAGTCGAAGCAGCTCCAGCTTGAATGTTGAACGAAGCCATCAGCTCAGAAAAATGGAAGTGAGTTCACCGGAGGTGGGCGCCAATGTTGGGGACTTGTTCTCAAATGCTATGAATTAAGAACAAGGCAACATAAAATGTTAAATGTCAATGCCCTTCGCCCGCTGAAGCATTATTCCTTCAAGGGTTTAATGAACTTCGGACGAAGGTTAACACGATACAATTACGAAGGTTGAATCTTCGTAATTGAACTCTTAGAGATTATATAAAATAATGCGAGATATAAAGCATTAAAGACAAGTAAATTATAAGTAAACAACATCATTTACATATTATATAAACTTAATGTATTCAAATATAATATTAGATACATTTATACCTCTGCCTTGGCAAAGAATAATTTCCGAGTGATGCGATTGCAATTACAGGAATGCGTGAACAGTAAAGGAATACTGTTCACTATTTATAGGCACAGGACACAACTTGTGAGGAATTACAATCATGCCCCTCATAAAAGTTTACAACATTGACTCAGACCTTTATGGACTAAAAGGTCATTCTATCTTTAAGTCGGTTCGACCTTTCATCTTCGGATATGTTGTAATACCGAAGCTTCATGAATGGTGCCTTCGGCGTCACGTACGAGCAGCTTCAGCCGAAGTTGTCTCCTTCTGCAGGACCTTCGGCGACGAAGCATGGTCCCAACAACCGGTGAACGTAGACCGAGCTCCACGGTGAGTTATTCTTCGATTCCTTGCACGGGTCGACTCATTAGCACATCGTGAAGCTCTCCGTGCTCTTGGATTGACCTATATCGCCGTGGATAGGCCGGAGCACACGCCACCGACGAGCTCACTCGCCTGCGCTCGTGGACCGGCCGATTCCGGCCATCATCGTCGTCGAGTCGTACCTCGTTGTGACCGCAAGGACTTCCTGAAGCCAACCCCGCCCTTCGCCGGACCTCCCTCGCCGCGGGTAAGCCGCGCCGCCCTGTTTTCTTCCGCGAGTACTGTTTAAAAGGGGGGAGGGACCTCGGGGAAGAAGGAAGAGAAGTCGGGGGTTTTTTGAATTGTCAGCGATTCAGGTGAATAGTTGCGCAGGGGTATAAGTTGAAGGATTGTTTTAGGAAAAGCCCAGGGTCCTCGGTGTAAACTGGTTTTCCAGAAAAACCTTTTAAACATTTCTCATTTAATACAAACAAAGCTTGTAAAATTCAAAACTCTAGTTTTATTCAACCAAATTGAGTCAAACCAATTTTGCTAGGTTTTGAATAATGTAAAATACTTAGGAAAAATACAAAACCCCATAAGTGTTGCAGAAGAATTTAAAGTTTGGAATTAAATAGTGTTCTGGCTAAAAGCTAAATAAAAGAGGGAAAAATAGTTACACTGTTAGACTGAGGTTAAGAAAATTCAGAGAAGTACTTAATCACCCCCTAATCTGTTTAAAAATAGTAAACCCCTCAGTACACCAAATTAAGGTAGGGTTTGCCATTTAAATCATTTCTAGCCTAAAGTTAAAGCAAATAGAAAAGGTAGTTTAAAATAAGAACCAGGGAGCAACCACATTTTTGTGAGCTCACTTATTCAGTATAGTTCACTGGAAAATTTTGTTGGACCCTTGTTTAGTACAAAAGAAATGAGATACCTTTTATTTTATGCAAACAATGAAAACTTAGGAAAATTTTAGAAAAATAATCCTGAGGAGACCACACCGCAAACCTTGGGATAACTAATATTTTGTTATTATGAATGTAGGAAAAATATGAGTTCTGTTGTTTGTTATAAGTACCTTTTGGAAAATCACAACTAAATATCCAGTAGGTCTTTTTCTGTGATTTTTAACACAGAGGCCTAATATCACCTATGAATCTGGACAAAAATAAAATTTAGTGTAGAGACCTCACCTACACTAGAGCTGTAGTATAAAGTGTCTTTTTTCCCTTACTTTTGATAATTTTACAAAAGTAGTGTCTGAATTAATTTCAGCTTCAAACTTCTAGAATAACTCACAATGGTAAATGTTTACCAATTGTAATTTTTGTGACATTTTTGAAAATTGTAATCTGACCATGATAGTTCAAAATGCTTATTTAGAAGTACAATGGAAAGTAGAAGGAAAATGTTGGGATAATTAGATAATGTACAACCAAAACCTTCCAAGTACCTCATGGAGCATAAAAGTATAATTAAAAAGTGTTACTTCCTTCAAAATCTCAAAGTGAAAGGTATAAACCCTTAAGTATACCCAACAGAACCCTAGAGTCCCACTGAACTTAGTACTAATTTACTATGCATAGCCTTTACAATTTATCATGTCATTAATAAGCATATATCTTATTCATTGCATTCGATAGACTGTAATCTCGCTGACAGGGAGTACATCCTCGTGCCAGAGCAAGGAATTGCTCAGGAGGTAGCCTAGGATCCAGCACCAGAGCCTGCCATCGAGGATCTGCCTACCCCAGCTTTGGAAGGCAAGCCCTGGTTTTATGCATAATTGTTATATATGCTATTTTACTACTCTTAATCTTTGTAGGCTTGTACTGTGCACTTAAATGTAGGAGTTGTTTGAAACCCTAGTTGCATGAACTCAGGATTCCCTTTGAGATGGATACAAGTATGCTAGGTCGAGTAGCTGCTTTACTAATTAGGGATCTCGGTAGAAGTCGAGTGATTTTTCTAGCACTCGCGCGAGGTCAGGAATTGGTTGTATCCACTTTTGATAACAGAATGATGATAGTCTATGGACACGGATCCATGGGGATGCGTGGTCTACGAGACGAAATTGGAATAAGGATTAACGTGCGGATACCTATGTCAAGCGTTTGAACGTACTAAGCACATGCCGAGAAATATGGTAAATCGGTAAGCCTAGTACCTGAGTGAACCTGGCAGCAGACTTTGCCCATCACGCGACCTGAGACATGGTCTCCCATTCCGGTTTTGATGGGTACAAGTGCGGTCACTGCACGACGGCAGTCGGGGTCAGTGAGGCATTGTACGCCAAGGCGGTGAGCCCTGTTCTGTTGACAGGGAATCGATGGGGACAGTTGATGTGTGTGGGGACGGAGTGCCTCGCCACATCGTGTGTTTAGGTTTAGCTTGCAAGGTTTAAAAAACTCGATTCGAATCGTCTACTTCTCGCAGCTAATGAGACTGCTTGATCCATTGTACTGCATTGAGTAACAAGTGGAAATGTGGTGACTTGGCAAAAGATGTTGAATGCTAAATGTTTGATACATGTATGATTAGATAGATACACATTATGTCTTAAGAGAGTCACACTAAAACTTGAAAAAGCTAAAATTTGATTTTAGACTCAGCTAGTGCTTTTGGCAACCCAAACCCCTCAGCCAAACAACTGCATGTCTAGAGGTAGAGGAGTAGACTCCTCACACCGGGTAAGTCTAGCTGAGTATTAGTATACTCAGCCTTGCTTGTGGCATAATTTTACAGGTTCTCTGGAGGACATGGTTGCTGGAGTGACTTGGCCGTCCATCTTGCCACCGGGCTGGACAGTCGAGTGGGACCCTACCTCGGCTGAGGAGGAGCATGAGGAGTGATGGGATAGGCTTCCCCATCCCTCCATTTATTTATTGTTAGTTTTATTCCGCTGCATTCCGAACAATGATGACTACTTTTGCTAAAACTCGGATGATGTTGTAATAAATTTAATACTCCTTAATGTATGATTTTATACTTTATTGTATTTGCTCTGTGCCTCACCATCGAGTGAGTACATGGTACTTGATCCTGTTAGTGGCCTTGTTGGACTAGATCCGAGGGACTAACGTGTTATTCCTATTTAAGTGTGGTCTAGCCTCTAAGGTGGGACTTAGGCACTTAAGTTGGAATAATTCGGGCGGTTCCGCCGCCACAGCTTCCGCTTATTCGTTCCTCCAATGTGTTGTAATATCTGCGTGACGGGTGAAACGCTCTTGGGCGAGGGAAGGAAACAGATACCAAACTTGTCGAGTGATATGTGCATCTACAGGGTTGTCCAAGGTCCGTTGGAAAAGGACAACTGTAGGTGGACCTAATGACTTGGGAGGTTCCATCACAACTATGCTCAACAGGATTAATTGGACTACAGTAAGACAATCCACATAACCAAACTACCTTGATTAACTTCACATACAACAAAACCTCCTATTACTGCACTTGAACAATTTGTATCTCGTGATATCATATGATGCATTCAAAGTAGTAGACATACATGATCTATCAAACCATCATTCATATGAAAAAAATCTCAATCTGATGCTACAACCACATCATTATAGAGATAGATGACTAACAAACATAAGCAACTCCCAGTTAAGCGTTGACTTCGTTTAAGATAAAGCGGTCCAAATAATGATTCAACGAGCATGCATAGAGAAATTGATCATAAAAAAATCAAACTACCATATATTGTCGGCGAATAAAAAAAATAAAACGGGTTGTCAATATCGTCCACATGACTAGCCTGCAACAACTAAAAATTATGCATAACCTTTATGGCTATTGAAACAAACCATAGATGGAAAACATGCACGCCTCTTCAACTATAATATAGACATAAAATCCACTTGAGACCACCCTATTTATTGTTAAAAATATGGTTGCACACCATAAGAAAACCTATCAGGTAAACATGGTTGGACATATCTATCCATGTCATCTTACAAATTCACTTGAGTTCTACCAGTCTCAAGATTTCATAGACAGTAGAACATTGCCTTTGCTCTATAGAGACAACCCAATTGTATATTAAGATCAAGTTGTCAAGTAGCCACACTAGCCAAAAAGGGGTGAGGCACAAAGCATTGCATCCATGGAAATATTACATTGATAAGTTGGATTGTAACCCAACACACAATCAAACTCAACAAAACCATAAAACTACATTATATAGTGTTTTCACACCACACCAAGTCGGATTAGACCCACTATACACAAGCTCAATAAACAATCGGTCCTACAAGTACTAGAACACAAAAATCCTTTTGAAAAAAAAACATCCATAGTCAAGCATATAGAAATATATGATAGTAATAGCTCAAAGAATTCAAAACATTGCATCTAAAAACGTCATGACGATATGTATATAAAACAAGTACTTTAGTAGCTTCACTTGCATAATAACTTCAATAACAACCACATCAAGAAACCAATATTAAATAGTAGTAACATATCATATCAAGCATTGAGCCATTAACCACATACCCCATCAAACCATAAAGGAATTTGGAGTAAGGAAATTCTAGTCATCTATACTTTAAAATACTAATATGAAAGATATATGAACCCATAACCTTCCTATATGTGCAAGTGTGTCAAATTTATCTTCAAATTGCCTAGAATATAAAGCCTATGCTTTGATACCAACTGTAACACCCCGGGATCCACAAACACCCCAAGGTGCTACTAAACTACACATCTAACATTCATATATAAAATTTCGTTAGCATCTCCTTTGAAAATTGCATAAACGAGGAAGCAACGGAGTATAAACAGATATCATGATAAGAAAACATACTAGACATTAATAATTTGCTAGCAATGGGAAGATAACTATAACGACATGAACTGAATTAACCAGTACACACGACTAGTTAAAAACAAACATAATTTGACAAGAAGTTTCTAATTAAATCATGGCTGCGCCTGGGCAACATTATTATGAGAGTGAAGGTGGACGTGTTTCTACTTCACTAATTCCCATCATGAATCAAGTACCTGCATTGAGTAATGCAAGAGTGAGATGACACATCTCAACAAGTAAAATAATATCAAACTGTTTAACCACATAAGAACATTGTTTTACCACCACTTGATTTCACAACTGTTGGTCACTTGTTCTCAAATGTTGTAGGTTAAGAACAAGGCAACACAATTGTTAATTATTACGGACCTTCGTCTTCCAAAGCGTTATCTTCACATGGGTATAATGCTCATCAGACGAAGGTCAAGAAGGACATACCTTCATTATTTAATATGTGAATTGGAATGCGAAAGGATAAATACAGTAATTCCATCTCATTATTTCATTTATATTTACATTTCATAAAACATATATGATAATAATAGTATTAATAGTACATTGATACCTTCGGCTTGCTCGAAGGTGAAAACGCGAGAGAGTGATTACAAGTCAGTGTGAACAGTACGGTGCTACTGTTCATCTATTTATAGGCACGATACACAACCTGAGTAAAAGTACATTTATGCCCCTGACATTCATCTATAATCATAACACGAATCATTAAGGACTGAGTAGTCTTTGTCCCTTTTCGGTCATCATCATACTTGGTCTTCGTCATCACATCAAGCCGAAGCTCTTCGGCTATAGCTTCGTCGTCCATTCTTATCACCTTCGGGCTACATCTTCACCCTGTCATGAGAGAAGACCTTCATGATGAAGCCAAAGCCCCATGTAATAATCCATGTCATACTGAAAACATATGGTCAGTCATGTTTTTGAGGACTTTCGGAAGAGGAAGGCCCCCAATAGTAGCCCCTCGTAGTATTGATTTGTTTCTTTGTAACAAATTTAGACTACAACGTGAACGAAGGCCTTTAGCCGAAGGTCTGAAAAAACACCTTCCCTTCGCTAGAATAGCGAATCACACTGAATTGTGGGGCCCACCGAACTGTGGGGTTCTGAGTATGTATATATAAGCCTGTGTCATGAGTATTTCTCGTGCTATCTAGCTGGTTGCGCTGTGTTTGCTATTTTGAGTTTCTTTTCTTTCTTAAACTCAATTGACTTTTGAGCTTCGACATCTGCGTAACCATCATCTAAATGGCTGAGGAGAAGAAGATCATTGACCCTGTGCTAACTAGTTTTTACGAAGCTATGGAGAAGACTAATACAGAAAAAAATCACCAATGAGATGCTAGCTGTGTTGTCTGAGAATTCCAGAGACAGCGAGATTTTCGATGTAGAGAGCAGGAATGTGGAAGTTGAAGATCGGCCATGGACGCCTAGCCATGTTGTTTTTGGAAAGTCATCTGTTAAGCAACGGTAGATCGAAGCGATGAAAGACATATACTTTCGTGATATTTCTATCATGAGGGCTGGAGGGGAGAATACTGTTGTTGTTCCCGAAGCTAATGAGGTGGTAGTTTTCTGGAGCTTCATGAAAGTTGGACTTCGTTTCCCACTCCATAAGATGTTGGTCAAAGTTCTGAAAACTTTTGAAATATACCTTCATCAACTTATCCCCAAGGCTCTTGTCAAAGTATGGGTTTTTATATGGGCATGAGGAGCCAAGGGTTAGAGCCAAACGCCAGGTGCTTCTATAATATTCACAAATTATCCTATCAGACGAAGGCGACTAGGAAAGAACAATACCACAAAAAATTTGGGTGCTACAGCTTCGTGTCCTGCTCTGAGGCCAGTTATCCTGTGCCTACATTTCGGAAGAACTGGCCGAGCTCTTGGATGCAGGAGTGGTTTTATGTGAAGAACGACATGGACCAGAGGGAGGATATAAGGGGCATCATTCAACGTCCTATATGGTCACGCTTTGGCATCAGAAGACCTTCAGCCGCACTCGGTAATGACGTGCAAGCGTGCCAGATGGCTTTCAACACTATATGCACCTATATCGGCACGAGGGATTTGGTCCAAGAGCATATTACTTACAGAGTATGGCCCCTTGCAAGTGGATGGGAAATGCCGAAGGAGGTTGCAGCTGGCTCTAGCCAAAGTGGCCTAGTTTATCTAAAGTACACATTTCGGTTCAGGGATCGGTTTGACGAGCCAAATGATGATTGGTTGGATGCTATAGGGGCAACAAGCGATGACCTGCTTGGAGCCCACTCGAGGGCTGAAGACGAAGTTATGACAGTCGCCTTCGGCGCTCGAGGGAAAAAGAGACTGAACAAGGTTTTCGATGTTATCGGATTTATCTACCACTGACTACTGTTTTACTATTCGGAAACAATAGGGGGAAATGAAAATTGCTGCTTTGATATCTTCTAGTGCGTCGAAGGCGAAGAAAGTGAAGGTCTTGACATATGATGAATCATGGCACAGGATCAAATGTCACATCTTTAATACATAACAGGAGTTCTATACAAAATAAGTAATTACATTATAAGGAGACAACGGTCCAGCAACCCAAAGTTGACTGGGAGACAATGACCTAGACCTCTCACGAACACATCTCAACATCCTCCATGCGCCTCATCCTGTGGTACCTATTCTTGACCTGTGGGGGTGAGACAACAAGAGTGAGCTCACATACGTTCACAGCTCAACAAGTTGTGGGGAATAATGTGCATGAACTCACCAAAGGTGGGAGCTCATGTGAAGTGTAAGGCTTACCAAAGAGGATGGTTAGAGCTGAGCATTGCTTTTAAAGTTGGTCAAAATTTTATTAGCAGTTACTAAGTATAAGTAAATACCAAACCCAATTAAATAGTAGAACAAAAGTAACATCACCTGTGATGCAATGCATATGACAAATTGAATTTAAGTTTCATAATTTAATCATGTGAGTGTCCAAGCTGCTCATGACCGTGAGCATGGCTAGTATACCAGTTTTACAGTCTGCAGAGGTTGCGCATCTTTACCCACAAGTCATGTTACCCATCTGCCAAGAGACGGCCAATCCCATACACCTCTACCGAGGAGGCGAGGCAGGGTAACACTACGAGGCCTTTACAAAGTTCCACTAGCTTCAGAAAACCTGCTAAAGTTTATAGGAAGCTCCAGTGAAGGAGTCCCTCACCGGACCACCATCGCAGCAAAATCAACCAAGGACCTCCCTACACTGACCACTCCCCTACTGCCCTTGCCCCTTTCGGGTAAGGTAGTCATCCACTAGCTTTCCTAGTTAATCAGCCAAGGGCCGGCGTCCCGTTAAACCCTTGTGGTAGCACTGTTTTCCCGGGTGGTTCTCCATGTTCCCATTAACATAATGATCTTATCATGAAAAGTAAATAATAAACAGATAATAAAAAGTGTAATCATGAGTAATAAATATCTCTATACCCAAAACCACATAAAGCAATAGCATGTACTACCCAAAAATTTAGTAGTAAAACTAGTGGTGAAACAAGGTATAAAGATAGTCAAAATCTAGGGCAACCTATTGGGTCCCATCAAAATTAACCTATGCAGATCATTATGATTAATAAGAACATGACTGGGTAAAAAGAAGTGATCAATGACACAACTTGCCTGGGACTTGAGATTACAGGTACCAACTTGCTCTTCAGATGACACGTAACCTCGCGCTAGTCGTAGCAATACAAACAAACAGTGTATAGGCAAAATTAACATTACACCAAACATAAGAACAAAATACATATTAATAATCTACATATTAAAATAAGATCATAGAAAAAAAGAATCATTAATTTTGGAGTTATAGGTTTTAAGTTACGAATTTCCAAAGGTTTTATACATTTGATACAGGATTAATAAAGAGATACATTTTAATATAGTTTTCATGTCAAAACAGAGACTAGATGGTAGACAATATTAAAACAAAATTAATATCTCTAGAATGAATTAATTTGGAGCTAAAATGAATTTAAAATGAATTATATGAGTCTCTAGATTTATTTTTATATTAAAACCCATTTTTCTAAATAAATTCTAAATTTCCCATGGCTGCTGGACTGGGGACACTATTTTCCAGAAGCCTAGGGGGTCACAAGAAAATTCCAGGACCCAAGCGCGATGATCTTATCACTATAACGGATGGAGGGTTGTTTTAACACAAGTGCAGGGGCTTCTTTGAAAAACGACCAGGGCCGAAGGAGTACGCACAATTCCCGACCATCCGATCCCACGCGGACGGCCAGATTAAATAAACGAAGGGGTAAGTTGATTCTAATCTCAGCCGCCCATGAATTTCTCAACGGCCCAGATTTTAATCAATGGATTGTACTGAGGCGCACACGATCCCTATCCAACGACGCGCAACATCACCCCAAACCGGTATCGCCCGCCATCAATCCCGGCCGCTCATCACGAAGACAACGGCCAGAGCCTTTCTTCTTTCTACAGTCATCCGAGCGATCAAAAGTGGAGCTCGAGGGCGGCATAGATCACCGGCACGTAGAGGTCCGGCGACCCGGCGTGTCCTCCCCCAACTGAATCGACCTAGGCCTATAACAGTGTTTCACGAACTCGTAGAAGTCACATACCGGTGTTGGTCACTGACATAGCAGGCTGGCCACGACAACAGGTGGATTCGTGGCGACGATGTATCCATGGCAAGCAATTCCAAGAGCTCCACCCATGACGAGGCCACGGCGGTATTCCGAGCGGCATGATGAGGCCCGTGGGTCCAATTCCGAAGACCCGCCATTGCCATTAGCTAAAATCACTCGCACCGGCATCTCACGTTCTCTCTCTCTCTCTCTGGTGCTACAATGGTGAGGGCTTCACAGCGTTCGATGGCTGATGGGCGAGCAAGGTGCCTGACTTTATACCCCGAAGCCGAGGAAAGCGGATTCCGAAGGGGAGGAAAGTTGTTACGCCCACCCGATGACTCCGGTTTGTTTTGGCGAAGCACGGAATTCGGATCAAGGGACCCTGCCGAGAGCTCCACAGTCTGTTTGGGGGGTCGTTACGAGGTAGGAGAAGAGTCTTCGGTGCGGGGCCCACTGGCAGCGACTTCACACACATGCGCATTACGCGGAACAGATAGGAGGGAGGCTCGAGCAGGGGTCCCACCGGTTGGTCCTACTGGTCAGAGAGCCAAGAGCGAATAAGAACATACGCGCGTAGACTGGGTGGATAACACGGGGCCCCACCGGCTAGGGAGTGCGCGCGCAACGGGAGATGGGCTGGCGAGGGGTGCAGCGAGAGTGGGCTGGAAGCAGTGGTTTTGGCCCAACGTCAGCAAAAAATCCTTTTCTTTATTTCTTTTCTATTTTCTTGTCTATTTCTAAATTGTTATATTCAAATCTACTTTTGGATTTCAAATTTGAGTTTAAGTCTCGACCAGAACTATATGCGCATTCAAAATTGCCAGCATGCAACATAGTTTAGTTTTGTATCTATTAACAAGAGATATTATTGTTAAGAGTCAATCTCTAATGCATCATGGATATTCCCAAATCAATTTTGTGTTTCAATTCAAATTTGACTCTGGTTTCACATTTATTTTCAAAAATAAAAGTACAATCAAAATCCAATATGTGATGTAGTATTAATATTATTTCATTTATTTGTTTATTTGTTATTTGCATAATTTAATGCCATTAGTTGATTATGCAAAGGAAAATAAAAACATTCAAGGAATTTCCCCAAAATGCTCACTTATAAATTTATTTAGTTTATTCATTCTATTATTAATTTTTTTCTTATACCAATTTTGGGCTTTACAATATTATCCCCCTAGACCAACACGAGCCTTTTGTGCGCACTTTGTACTCACTCATGCTCACCCGAGAAAACGTCCCGGTCGGTCACCCATCCCAAATTTCTCCAAGCCAAGCACACTTAACTTGGAGGTTCTTTCGAGATAGGCTTCCGGAAAAGAAGATGCACCTTGTTGGTATGGATACTCTATTAATTCTATTAAGCCTTGAGCCAGGAAATCACCATCCTAGGGGTCAGGATATCACAATCCACCCCCTTAGAAAACCGACATCCTCGTCGGTCAACCTCAATCCAGGAACCTCCCCTCTTGGCCACGTCTATATGTCTAGTGTCGTCATATGCCTTGCCATGTGACCACTCTGGGCCCACATGCGTCATGCGCCATATATCCAAACCCCCTAGCCCACACATGCCTGTGAAACCACGAGGGTCGGTTCTGATATCACTTGTAACACACCGTCCAATCCCTGGACCAGCGGTACTTACTCCTGGCAGCTCTATAGTATCATATATTGTCCCCACAGACAACACGAGTCTTTTGTGTGCACTTTGTCCTCACCCATGCGCACCCGAGAAAACTTCCTGGTCGGTCACCCATTCCAAATTGCTCCAAGCCAAGCACGCTTAACTTGGAGGTTCTTTCGAGATAGGCTTCCGAAAAAGAAGATGCACCTTGTTGGTATGGATACTCTATTAATTCTATTAAGCCTTGGGCCAGGAAATCACCATCCTAGGGGCTAGGATATCACATTGAACGTGCAAGAGTTACCCCTTCTGCCACAAAACTAGGTCATGTTGTGCCAGTCAAGGCTAGTACAAACCCGGCCGAATTAAGTAATTACATTATAAGGAGACAACGGTCCAGCAACCCAAAGTTGACTGGGAGACGACGGCCTAGACCACTCACGAACTCATCACAGCATCCTCCATGCGCCTCATCCTGTGGTACCTGTTCTTGACCTGTGGGGGGTGTGAGACAGCAAGAGTGAGCTCACATACGTTCATCGCTCAACAAGTTGTGGGGAATAATGTGCATGAACTCGCCAAAGGTGGGAGTTCATGTGAAGTGTAAGGCTTACCAAAGAGGATGGTTAGAGCTGAGCATTGCTTTTAAAGTTGGTCAAAATTTTATTAGCAATTACTAAGTATAAGTAAATACCAAACCCAATTAAGTAGTAGAACAAAAGTAACAACATCACCTGCGATGCAATGCATATGACAAATTGAATTTAGTTCCATAAATTAATCATGTGAGGGTCCGAGCTGCTCTTGACCGTGAGCACGGCTGATATACCAGTTTTACACTCTGCAGAGATTGTGCATCTTTACCCACAAGTCATGTTACCCATCTGCCAAGGGATCGCGACTTCCCATACACCTCTACCGAGGAGGCGAGGCAGGGTAACACTACGAGGCCTTTACAAAGTTCCACTAGCTTCAGAAAACCCGCTACCGTTTATAGGAAGCTCCAATGCAGGGATCCCTCGCATGATCGCCATCGCAGCAAAATCATCCCAAGGACCTCCCTACACTGACCACTCCCCTACTGCCCTTGCCCCTTTCGGGTAAGGTAGTCCTCCACTAGCTTTCCTAATTAATCAGCCAAGGGCGTCCATAAACCCTTGTGGTAGCACTGTTTTCCCGGCTGGTCGCTCCATGTTCCAATTAACATAATGATCTTATCATGAACAGTGATAATAAACAGATAATAAAAGTATAATCGTGAACAATGTATCTTCATACCCAAAACCACATAAAGCACTAGCAAGTACTACCCAAAAAGTTCAGTGGTAAACAAGGTATAAAGATAGACAAACTAGGGTAACCTATTGGGTCCCATCAAAATTAACCTATGCAAATCATTATGATTAATTAGAACATGAGTGGGTAAAAGAAGTGATCAAGGGCACAACTTGCCTGGGACTTGAGATTCCAGGTACCAACTTGCTCTTCAGGTGACACGTGACCTCGCTGCTAGTCGTAGCAATACAGACAAACATGGTATAGGCGAAATTAACATTACACCAAACATAAGAGAAAACTATATAATAATAATCTACGCGTTGCTACGAGATCGTGGGAACAAGAACCACTAAATTCGGAGTTACGATTATTAAGTTATGAATTTCCGAAATTATTTAGTGCTTAGAATAGATTAATCCAAATGAACAATTTTAATTCAAGTTTCATGGATAAACAGTGTTACTAGTTGCTAGACAATATTAATACAAAATTATTGCAACTGAAATGACTCAATTTGGAGCTAAAATGAATTAACTATGAATTTCACAATTTTCTAGTATTGTTTTCTATTAAAAATCATTTCTAAAATAAATTCTGAATTTCTTTAGGCTTCTGGACTAGGGACAAAATTTTAACAAAGACTAGGGGGTTCTTCATAAATTCCAGGACTAAACGGTAATAGTCTTGTAATGGCACGGGATGGCGGGTTGAATAAGAAAAACTGCAGGGGCTCTTTAGCAATTATCCATGGCCGAAGGGGTATGCTTCAATCTGGACCATTGGATCAGTGTTGGACGCATGAGATTAAATCAAGTCCCCCCTGAACCGGTACGCGATCCTGCCCGCAAGATCCTAATCCTACGATCACGATTTTATGAAATGAGATCCAACAGGATCCGTTTGTTTAACAGATCAGCGGCCCAGATCATGCACGCGAAAGGGTACTCTCCCTCTAATCTGGAGCGTCCGCTCCACGATCAATGACCACGCTTTCCTTCTCGACCCGAGGACCGGATGCGGCGGCGCTTGCACAGCCCGCGGCGGCGGCCATGGCTGGCCGACGGCCAAATCCCGCCAGCGCGCACAAAACTCCATTACAACAGGTACCCAGCCTTGCACACGCAATAATGAAAGGGTAGGATGGGTTCTTACCAGCCGCAATGGCCCCGGATTCCGCGACCCCGGCGCTGCGACGTTGTCGGCCCACGGAAGGGAATGGAGTCGCGGCGGAGCTTCGACTCCGGCAAGAAATTCCCTCGCGCAGGACACCAATCAGCCGAGGCGAGCTCCCAATCATACCCAGCATGGCCCGACGATGCTCCCGCGCAGTGGATTTGGTTCCTTGGTGGGGGCTGGTGGACAATCGGCGTTCAACCGCGGCAGAAATCCTGCAACTCTACGACGGCTCGCTCGTGGTTCCTCCTGTTGGTTAATAGCGGACTAGGAGAAGAGAAGAGCACGACTTTATGGGCGAGATTAATGTCCGAGTTGGCCGGTCCGGAGATCAAGCGGGATCCCAACAACCCAGCACGAAAGAAGCTCCACGACCTGAGTCCGTCCTGAGGTGGATGAAGGCCCTGGCTGGTGGGACCCAGATGTCATCGTGTGTGCTCACCAAGCGTGGCCGTCATGTTCGCGTTTGTTACGAGATTGAAGAAATCTGCCTGACCAGCCGGTCCTCCAAGCAGCGACTCAAGAAAAGAAAATCGGATGCTGTCCTCATTACAGGGTGACACGAGACAATGATTGGTAAACAGAAAAGAAATAAAATAAAAAAAGAATCATAGCCTGAGTGGGTAGAAAGAAGAGTGGCCGAGGCTGGGGAAGAAAACAACCCAAGCCTATTTTTTTCATTTTATATTTCATTTTTATTTCCTATTTTGTTTTCAAATGTCAAACTCCAAAAGAGATTTGAACGAAGTTTAGAGTTTATCTAAATTTCAAATGCTCAATCAAAGATATGGCTTGCCATGCAAAGTTTATTTTATGTTATTTATTATTTTGTCCACATGATCCGAATATGTACTCCACACACCTAATTTATTTAAAGAAATCATTATTTTAGTATGTAATCCATTTAAAAGTTTCAAACTTAGTATTTACTTCTTATTTAGTTTTTTTTAAGAAAGTATATCCTTTATCACCAGTCATTTTAATTCAATTTTTTTAAGTTTCCCAAATCCTAGAATAGTATTTTGGGTGTTACAAGTTACCCCTTCTGCCACAGAACTAGGTCATGTTGTGCCAGTTAAGGCTAGTACAAACCCGACCGAAGAGCCAAAATTAGAGAAGGCAGCACATGAGTTGAAGGTGTTGAGCCCACCAGGTACAATAGGATTACCAAAGCCAGCAAGCGTTCCCGTAGTGACTCCAAGAAAAAGGAGAATGACTAGCGTGCTAGACGCTGTTTTGGAGTCCACATAGACATCAGCTCCTGCCTCTGCCGAAGCTGTCAGCACACAGATTAGGATGCAAGGAAAACTACTGTCGCGAGCGTAGTCAATGCTCCTGCTGAAGATGGACCTTCGAAAGCTCCTACCGAAGCTGGACCTTCGAAAACTGCACCGATAGAATCGAAGAAATAGAGTGTTCTTGATAATTCTAAATCTCCTGCTCCTGAAGCATCCCTTAAAGAGCTAGAATTCATTGTTCGTTATGCTTCAGGAAAGCAGCTATCAGAATAGCAGGTTGTCGAAGTGCAACACTATGCCAAGGATCTGAAATACCCACGAGGGTCCTTGGTATATGGTGTCAATGACAAAGATGACTTCCTTTATTGTCTGTCAGATAGTAAAGTAATACATATCTGCCAGGAAATAATGGACAATACAGGATATCCGAAGCTTAAACTTGGCCTATCTGCAATGTCGAAAGATTAACTTACAAACAGTCTTGCTTACAATAGCCTGAACGTGTGTGTACTTTGACTCGTCTACTTTTTTGGATTTTCTTGTCGGTATTATATTCTCACTCTTAGTTTTCCAAGGCTTAATTCTAAGCAAGGCTTTGAAGGCCCAGAAGGATGAAGAGGATGAGAGCTACCTCATAGCTCTTGGGAATCTGCGTTTAGTAGATAAACTGAAATCTAATGAGGCCAAGCTTGCTGCCCAAGCCGAAGCTCACAAAGCCGAAGTACAAGAGCTAAACAGGAAGGTTGCTGAAGCAACTGAAAATTTTGAAGTTGAAGTGGTGAAGCATGAGATATGCAAAATCGAAAGATCAAGAGCGTAGAAGAATGCCGATGAGCTTCCATGGAATGTGCAAAAAATCTAAAGAGCAGCGTTGCTAAAGTTGTAGCCTTCTCGGAGCAAAAGTTCATCCGCGGTGACCCAGATGGAGTTATTCAGTGGATCAGTGGTGAGGCTGAAGCTTTTGAAGAGTTTCTCAGTGACAGAAGGGATTTTCGAGCCTTCGTCATTGCCCGCGGGGCCGCATCAATTCTGGAAAGGGTCGGCTGTGATCATGCGAAGGCTATTGTTCAGCCAGAGTTTGCTCTCTCAGTCGACGACATGAAAAATCCTTCAGCCGAAGCTTCTGCGCTAAGTGGTAAATTTTACTATGAGGTATGGCTGAAGGGTGGTTGAGAAGTCGCCAATGAAGCTATCAGAAGAAAAGAAAAGGAAACTCATGATGCTTTGGAAGAGATGAGAAGGGCTGAAGAAGTTGCCGAGCGGGCTAAGCTTATAGGTATGCATCTGTTGTGTTTTAGCTTCATAATCTGTTTTAACTTCAGAATTAACAAACATATACTACGGTGCAACTGAACTATCTCCGCCTATGGAGCCATACGATCTAGAAGCCGACCAGTTCCAGAAGGAGGCACTCGAGACTATCAAAATTGCCAATGAAGCTGTTGATGAAGATGTCAATAAGCTGTCGAGAAGGTCTTGAAGGAAGACTAGAACTTTTATTTTTGCTAGTTTAATATCGTTGAACATGATCTCTAGTCTTGCAATAAACACTTGTAAACAATTTGTGCATATATTGATGTAATATATTTCTTTGTGATGCATGAAACTTCCGTACATACTGTTTTTGAGCCGCTGGCAAAAAACACCTTTCCTTCTTTTCATGCTTCACGAAGAAAAGATTCCCCTTCTGTCGATTCCATAGTGTGTATTTTGCCATGATTGCTGCATAGTAATACTGCTGACGAAGATTCCTCTCCTGTGTAAAAATATATCTGCCGAAGGCATATTTTGTGCTACAACACATTCTTTCATAGTATTTTCGAAGGAGCAATTTTCCTTCTTCTCCACGGCTTTTTATTGATGCAAAATGATGTATGATATGATGTTATGCGATATGATATGATGGTATGATGCAAATGATGTTTATGCCGAAGATAAAAACCCACACGAGTACACACCCAGACTCTGCATCTCCTTGGGGATGACTTTGGAGTCTCTTCACCTTTTACTTAGGTGGTTTTTCAGCTCTGCATTCCCTTAGGAACGACATTGGAGCTAAGCTCTGCATCCCCTTAGAAACAACTTTGGAGCTTCTTCACCTTTGACTTAGGTGGTATTTAAGCTCTGCATCCCCTTAGGAACGACTTTGGAGCTTCTTCACCTTTTACTTAGGTGGTATTTTTGCTCTGTATTCCCTTAGGAACGACTTTGGAGCTTCGTAACTTACTCTGCATTCCCTTAGGAACGACTTTGGAGCTTCTTCACCTTTTACTTAGGTGGTATTTTTGCTCTGCATTCCCTTAGGAACGACTTTGGAGCTTCGTAACTTACTCTGCATTCCCTTAGGAACGACTTTGGAGCTTCTTGATCCATTTTTGTTACACTCGATGGTGTAACCACTGGCTTATTACATCAAACTGAAGGTTAAACCTTCTTGTATTGTCTTTTTAAAATAAAATGTAAAGGAAAAAAAGAGTAAAAATACATTGGATCAAGACACTCTTTGGCCGAAACGTTGTGCCACCTTAAGTAGATATGCCTCGATTCGGACACAGTGTTGTTGACTGTGCGAGCTTCAGACTCCTCCTGAAGGTCGTGCTGTTGCTGAGCCTGACGATGCCCTTCTGGCTGTTAATTATGAACTGGGGCAGGCGGCAGCGGTGGCGGTGGTGGCAACTTAGCCCAGGAAGCTTGGGAGTGACATGCGGAAGCAACGAAAGACGTAGGCTGTTGATTGCCCACATACTCTGCATATACGGAGAGTAGCACGAAGCAGTATGCAAGACCTGTTTCGGCGGGTTCTGCCATGCTTTGGCTTCAGCGATTTCCATCTACTTCTGGATCGTGACTTAGCACGTCCTTGTGGTATGTTGTTTATCTTCACCGTAGAATAGACTGAACAGTCTCCTGGGCTAATTACCATATCTTCCTCCGAAGCTTCTCCCCCCTCTGCCCCTTGGAGCTGGTGGCCTGAAAGAACTTTGTTGTGCCCCTGATGGTTGAGAGCTGTGTTGTTGCCCTTGGGTATGATTCCCCCTGTCGTCGCTTGAGCTAGGATTATGGATCGACCTAACATGCCTAGGGTGGAGTCTTCCTCTGAAGCCCCTGGTCATCTCGGAGTATCTGTAGGCTTCTTCTCTTCTTTGCCGAAAGTCATTGTCGGCTCTGATGTACTCATCCATTTTCTAGAGAAGCTTATCTAAGGTTTGCAGTGATTTCCTTGCAAAATATTGTGCCGTTGGTCCTGGTCTGAGCCCCTTGATCATGGCTTCAATGACAATCTCAATGGGCACTGTAGGCGCCTGAGCTCTTAGTCGCAAGAACCTTCGGACGTACGCCTGCAGGTACTCCTCATGGTCCTGCGTGCATTGGAACAGAGCTTGGGCAGTGACTGGCTTCATCTGGAAATCCTAGAAGCTAGTGACTAGCATGTCCTTTACTTCTGCCACAACGTAATTGTCCCTAGCCGAAGAGAAGAATACCATGTTCGAGCCACCCTTCTGACTGCCATGACGAAGGACTTCGCCATGATGGCAGTGTTGCCCCCATATGAGGATATGGTTGCTTCGTAGCTCATCAGGAACTGCTTCAGATCTGAGTGCCCATCGTAGATGGGGAGCTGAGGTGGCTTGTAAGATGGTGGCCACGGGGCAGCCTGCAACTCTATTGTTATAGGAGAAGCATCATCAAAAGCAAAGTTACCATGATGAAAGTCATCATACCATTCATCATCATTGATTGGGCTTTCTTGACGAAGCTCCCTGTGTTGGGGCCTTTGGTCTTGGTCATCTTGAGTAAGGTGACGCATTTCTTTAGCAGCTTCGTCGATCTTTCTCTGAAGGTCAGCGAGCCGAAGCATATTTTCCCTCTTCCTTTGCACTTGTTGGTGAATAGCCTCCAAGTCCCTGATCTCCTGGTCCAGCTCCTCCTCTTGAGGTGTTGGGCTAGTAGCCATTCACTTTTGGCTCCTAGCTTCTCGCAGGGAGTGGTTGCAGGGCAGCCCCTAGCGTTGTTGTCTTCTTCGGCGCCATGGCGAAGGTGGATGCTTGACGAAGGTGGTCATCTTAGTTCACTGGAGGTGGGCGCCAATGTTGGTCACTTGTTCTCAAATGTTGTAGGTTAAGAACAAGGCAACACAATTGTTAATTATTACAGACCTTCGTCTTCTGAAGCATTATCTTCACATGGGTATAATGCTCATCAAATGAATGTCAAGAAGGACATACCTTCATCATTTAATATGTGAATAGGAATGCGAAAGGATAAAGACAGTAATTGCATCTCATTATTTCATTTATGTTTCCATTCCATAGAACATATATGAATATTAACAGTATTAACATTACATTGATACCTTCGGCTTGCTCAAAGGTGAAAACGCGAGAGAGTGATTACAAATCAGAGTGAACAGTACAGTGCTACTTTTCATCTATTTATAGGCACAAGACACAGCCCGAGTAAAAGTACATTTATGCCCCTAACATGCATCTATAATCATAACACGAATCATTAAGGTCTGAGTAGTCTTTGTCCCTTTTCGGTCATCATCATACTTGGTCTTCGTCATTACATCAAGCCGAAGCTCTTCGGCTATAGCTTCGTCATCCATTCTTATCACCTTCGGGCTACATCTTCACCCTGTCATGAGAGAAGACATTCATCCAAAGCCGAAGCCCCCTATAATAATCCACACTACTAGAGATATGCTTATTTAAGACGCACATTTTAAGACAGATATCAATGTATTTTATAGAAGCGCCTTTTATCATATGGTGATGAGTAAGATAAGACGGTTTATTGGAGATCCGTCTTTAATAAAGAAGTGTTTTGAGACAGTTACATCGTAAGAAATGTCTCTTATTGATTTAAGACAGATTGTTATTGAAAACCGTCTCAAATGAATATACCTTTTGAGTCATTAAGATTGCAAGAATTGTCTTATATTTTGGTTAGCTTATTAGACACTTGTGTATATGAAACCATCTTAAATAAAGATATTATTAGTCATCTAGACTATATGGATTATTTTAAATGTTAGTGAGTATATTATACACTTCTAGATATGAAACCATCTTCGTATCATATTTCAAAAAGACGTATTGTGAAAAAATGTACTAAATAGTAAATCCAGCTTAGTTTCATGATATATATAAAATGTAAAACTTATCTTTGTAACTTGTTACAGATGGTAAAATAGACCCACATGTGATTCGATCATTAATGTCACACAACATATATTTTGCTTTAATTCCTATCATTCACGCATCAAGGGCTTTAGTAAGCTATACCTATCCTATGTTGAATATATTAGTACTTTTACATTTATATTGTCAAACTTTAAAAACTCGGTGACTTCAAATTGTCTCCCACGGGTAGAGTAAAATAGGGATACGTTGTAACACCCCAGGTGTTTATATTCCGCTCGACAACGAGTACGGATTTAAGCACGTAATCAGTGGATAAAACAAATGCTAAATTTCAATTATCTTTGCCTATCGCGATTGCAATATCGCATCTGTTTCATTTGTCACGAGTTCGACATTGTTTTTATTTTCATCTATCTGGGCTCTTCCTAAATTTTCGTGATGTTCGGAACATAGCTGTTTCGAAAATCGGTGGTCCGGTGATTATTTAAACTCATCGCTCGCGCACATACGAAATTCGGAAGTTCGACCCACTCTGATGATTTCTATCGTGACTAAATTTATCTGAACTCGACGACTAAAATACTCAGTGCAAAATAATTCGAATCGTGCGTCGTCTGAGTGAAATCGTGCGCGAGGATATGATTCAATTTATCCTTCAGCACGCTGTTTTGACGACGAAATCGCGTATGCATTAGCGGATCTGGTTTCGGCTAATCACGCAGAGCAGATTAAAATACCGAAGCCGAACTCGTTGCAATTTGGTCTGTTTACATCGTGGCCGGAATAGTCACGAAAATTGTCCAAACGATATTCGGACAGAACCGTCTAAGCTGTTATTCTTCTGACTCTCTGCTTCATGATTTGGAAAAATAAAAGGTATAGCCATATTACGTGTCGACTCTTTAATCATCACTAAAAATCCCGATTCAAAATACCTGTGATTTTTGGTAAAAAAGAGAGAAAGAAAAAGAAATTAAAATTGGAAAATATCTCTCTTGCCGCTCAGCCGTTCTAGATTTTTCAGTCACGCGCTTTCAGATTTTTCAGTCACTCACGTCTTCATCTCCAGCCACCGCTCGTCCGTGGAAAAATCCAGCCGCCCTCTCTTCGGGCTAGTTTGGGAACCACATTTTCCCAAAAGATTTCTATTTTTTCTTGAGAAAATAAACTAATTTTTCTTAAGAAAATAAAAATCTCATGGAAAATTAGAGTTTCCAAACTATGCCTTCAACATTTTTTCCCCACCGCTGAAGGCTGCTTCTTATCCCCATCGCGTCTTCTTCCTCCGATCGCGCGTTCCCAATTTCAGCAGTCTTCTTCTCCAGGGAATCGCAGAGCTCCCTGGCGAGCGCCTCTTCTCTTGCCGCGCGGCCTGCTCCCTCTGCCTGCGTATTTCTCTGCTCGCCATGGAGTTTGCCGAGCTCTCCACCGCCCTGGTTTCTCTCTCCCTCCATCTCTCTCTAGCGCCGCTTCTCTTCTCCAGGCCGCCGGCTTCTGCTCGTCGAGCTCCTGTGTGCTCATCCCTCTGCTCGGGACGCGCCCTGCCGAGTCCCTCTCCATCCCCATGGCGCACTGCTCCTCTTCATCCCCTAGCCGGTTCCCTGCGCGCGTGCTCCAGTCTCCTTCCAGTGCCGCGTCCCAGCCCCTCTGCTCCCTAGCGAACTCGCCCCAGCCCCCTGAGTCTCCAAGCTGTGGAGCTTCTTCCTCCCCTACGCAGATCGTTCTTCCTCCGCTCGGTGCCCCCTCGGCTCGCCCCCATGGTGCTGGTCGTGTCCCTCTGCGCCGGTCGCTTCTTCTTGCTCTTCCATGCCGCGGCAATCGCCCTGCTGCTCCAGCGCTCCCAGCCGAGCGGTTCTCTGCTCCTGCGCGCCGAACTCCTCTGTTGGCTGCGTCCTGCTCGCCTTCAGCCGTCCATGGAGCTGCTCGCGCCCAGCTGTTTCTCTCCCTCCCTCTATTTCTTCCTCGCTGCGCGCTGCGGTGCTCAGCTCTCCAGCGCCGGTGCCCAGCTCGCCAGGGCCGCGTGTGCTTCAGCGCCGCGCTCTGCTCGCGGAGTTCCTTCGCGACGTTCATCTCCCTGCTCAGCTTAATTACTGATTTTGTATAGATTTGTCTGACAATGCTGAGGTATACAAATCACTGCTCATCTTAACAGGGCAAGCATTGAACCAAATTTCCATGATCTGTATCTGAAGTTCTTTGATAAAGTAAACTCAAAATCCTTGAACAAGGAAATACTGAAAGCCACATATGAGAACTGCAAGGTTTTTGTTCTCTCCAATTCGTCTGCCCTGTTTTTATTTTTTGCTAGCCATTTTGTTTAAACTTGGATACTTTTGCTGCAGGTCTTGTTAAGATCAGACCTTATCAAATCTAGTTCCGAGGAGCGCTACTTGCTAAAAAACCTAGGCAATTGGTTGGGAAAGTTCACCATTGGTAGGAATCAGGCACTAAGGGCTAAGGAGATTGATCCAAAATCTCTTATCGTGGAGGTACTGCTTCTCTGCATTAAACTCATTGGTAGTTGGAGACTTGGAGTTCCAAAAGCTCCCTTAGGCTGTCTAGATCCTTTATTTAGTATTGCTCTATATTATTTAATATGATATTTCTGTTTCACCTGTGTTTTTTGGTAAAATTTATGTGCTTCCTGAGGTGTACAATTCACTTCAATCGATTCAATTTGTCTGCTCATAATCTTTGGAGAATTTTTTCTTCAGGCATATGAGAAAGGATTGATGATTGCGGTCATACCATTCACTTCAAAGGTGTCCATTCCTGCTAACTTTTTTTGTAAAATATTTCTCCAAAGATTACAATATGATTAAACTAGCTCAAAGAAAATCCAATTATTAACTTGGGTGCATCATGAGTCATGACCATTGGCTGCTCTGCAGTCCTTGAACCTTGCCAGTCAAGTATCGCATATCGACCTCCAAATCCCTGGACCATGGGAATTCTAAGTCTACTTGCTGAAATTTATAATCTTCCAAACCTCAAGATGAATCTAAAATTTGATATTGAGGTCCTCAACATTCCTTTTTTGATAGTTTCTTTATTGACTTTGTATCTGCCCTAGCTACCCATGGCCATGCTAAATGTTCTTTTGGGATTTCAGGTGCTATTTTAAGAACCTTACTGTTGACATAAAGGATGTGAAACCAACTTCCCTGCTCAAAGATCGTCTACGCGAAGTCGAGGGAAATCCAGATTTTTCAAATAAAGATGTTACTGCATCTCAAACCTCTGTGGTTGCAGAAGTCCCTTCAGGGACCATCCCTTCACTAACTCATATGGAACAACAACCTGAGATCAATATCACATCCCGAGCTATGAGCCTTCCAAATATACTTAATCAGGTTGGCTTTGAACTTCTGTATCGAATATGTGGTACACTCTTCTGCCATTATAGTTGGAATATATTTTCTTTGCAGTATGCTGCTCCTGTCTGTCTACCTACAAACAACACGGTAGAAGATGACAAAGTTGCTCTGATGATGCCTGAGCAAGTGCCCTCGTTGACCCAGGTTTCGCCAGCACAAACACAATCAACATCACCATCTCCATTTTCTGTTAACCAGGTTAACTTAATGTTTTAACTACTATTATTTATCTAAACAACTAGATTATGTTATATGATTTGTTTTCATTTGTGATATGTAGCTTATGGCGGCTATTCCACGTGAAGAGATATGTTTCAAAATAAATCCAAAGCTCGGCTCCCTTGGTCCACAACTGCAATATAGCAAGTATGCCTCCAAGTTTCTGAAAGGAATTTGTTATATTTCATTTCTTATTTAATCTGAACTTCTTTTGTTGCTGATAAATTACTTGCTTTATCTAGAATTATGGATTTGGCTTTGGATAAGGCTAACAGGGAGATAATACTCCCTGTTATTCAAAGAAGTGTGACCATAGCAAGCCGAACTACAAAAGAACTTATTCTGAAGGTTACTTTCTTACCTTCTTTGGTTTAAGATGTTAGTGTGATGATACTGTTGACACATATTTCTTGAAGGATTATGCACTAGAGTCTGATAACAATACGATAACTCGATCCGCACATTTGATGGTTAGAACATTAGCCGGAAGTCTGGCACATGTTACTTGCAAGGTATTTCTGCTTGAGGCCTTTGTGCTGTTGATGCAGTGCTATACCTGCTTGTTGATTCTATTAACCCCTAACATTTTGTATCTGTTGAATACAACTAATAATTGTATTTCTCTCTTTCTCTGCTATAGGAACCTCTTCGTGTTGCACTATATTCTAATCTTCGGAATCTCATTCAGAACCTTATGAGCGGCAGTTAAACTATCGAGCAACTTATTCACACGCTAATCAATGATAACTTGGATCTTGGCTGTGCCTTCATTGAGGCTGTGGCAACACGTCAGGTAGCTTCTTGACAATTCTAATTCTGCTGAACTAAGTACACCTTTGACTTCTCCTTAAGCAGATTTAAAAGCTTAAGGTTTACAATCCCGGATTGTTTTTACAATTCTAATGGAGTTGTCAATTTTCTGGACATCTGACAATGATTACTCAAAGATAAACTATATCGTGTTAAAGGCTAGTTGGGTACTACCACTGTCCTAAAATGTAATCGATTTGAGTTTGTCCTAAGTAACTACATTAAGTTTGACCAAGTTCATAGAAAAGAGTATTAAGTATTAGTGGCATTGAGGAGATCAACTATAAAAATATATTTCATAAATGTATGAGTTGAAAATGATGTTCATCTATTATTGTAAATATTATTCTTCTCTATAAATTTGCCAAATTTAGGATAGTTTGACGTAGAGCAACTCAAAAACATTATATTTCAGGATGGGTCTATTTATTATTAACATCTTCTGTTTGATCACCATTGGAAGTAGATCTGGCTTGGGGTATAGTAGATTGAATATAGAGGTACATGGGGTGTACAATATATAGGCAAGGATCATCAAGTTTGACGTCGGCAACGTGGTCATGGTGACTGGCGGGAGGAACACCGGGCGTGTAGGAGTCATCAAGAACAGGAAGAAGCACAAGGCAGCTTTGAGACCATCCACGTGCTGCTTGGAGCTTTTTGCTATGTCTAGTTTTCTCCTATTTGTTGTACAGGAAAACATAGAATATAATTCAAATTTGATGGTCGCAAAAGTGTGGAGACTTTAATTCATATAAAATTAGGCTTAACATTAGTGCAAACAATTGTATTTTAGTTTAGATTTAGAGTACACTTATGTATGCGTTATTTGACAATGCTTATGATATATTGAATGGTACTTATTTATATTATATTAATTATAATGTTGTTCAATATATGTGTATGTATATTTCTCTTTCAAATTATTATAACATGATATCTGAAAAAATGATTATAAATTGAAGAATGTACTGCCATGTAAGTCATTTCGTTTAAATTTTAATAAGACAGTTACCAAAATGTCTAATATCAGTCTCTTAAATAAGACGGTTTCTAAAACGTCTATTATTAGTCACCTAAATAAGATGGTTTTCCTATTGTAATCGTCTATTATTGTAGGATATTCGAGACGCTTTGATAAATACTTTATGACTTTTAATGTTTGTATTCTCTATGATTCTTAGAAGCAGTGTCTTAAAAAAAACCTAATTCAAGACGGTTTATCGGACGAAATGACTTAAACAAATACCTTTTTTAGACGGTTTATTGGACAAAATGACTTAAACAAATACCTTTTTCAGACGGTTATAAATTAAAAACTATCTTATATAATATCTTTTAAGACGGTTTATAACCATCTTAAATGTGGGACATCTTTTGCGACTCCATCAAAATTGGACACTTCATAAGCGTCTTAATAACTAAAAATTAACCGTCTCATATAGCATGATCTGTAGTAGTGCCATGTCATACTGAAAACATATAGTGAGTCATGTTTTTTAGGACCTTCAGAAGTGATGAGGACATCACTTCTATACATACAATGAATGGACCCATAACACGATCTCGTGCACGACAGCTAAATCTCCAGGTACATTCTACCCTAGTCAATTGTGTTTCAGAGCTTACGCTTGGGGCCATGGATGTTTTAATGATTAGGTACCATGGAGAGGACCAGCAAGGACTTGGGAAAGGCCAAGGTGTTGAGGAGGAGCAGCAAGGGCGGCCACAACAGGAAGGAGATCAAGTCCGACTCGGCTGCGACTCCATCTCGGGTTCCAGGACCAGTCTGCACTAAAATGGACGCCCAAGATGCATCCGGACTCCGATTGCGACGGACTGGATATGGTTGGAAAGATAACGAGATTATCTAACCAACCCATCTGGTTCCACCATAAAATTCATCAGGAGTCAACGGGAATCGTCGAAACAAGTCAGTGTTCAGATTCTGTTTTAGTGTTGCGACACCGTCTGTTGGGCCGTGTATCGCGTCGGAGCCCATTAGGGGCGAGTCCAGGGGTCACGCATGCCCTAATACTCTATTTATTCAGCAGCCGCCGCCACATTTAGGTTTGGGTTTTGCTTAGATCAATTTTGTCATCGAACAGTATCGTCGTCATCGGTTTGTGAGACCCCATCTCGTAATCAATACAATTTTGGTTGCATTTCTTTCCTGTTCTTGCTTGTGTTCTTGATTGCGCTTGCAGGGATAAGCCTTCGTGGCGAGGTCATTCGTGTGTCACGGGTGATATCCAACGGAGCCGTGGTGTAGTGATTGCGAGGAACCGTTCGCTCGGAGCCTTGGATCATCAACGTCGAGATCTCCACTCAATCAAGTTATCGTATCTCACGGAAGATCGGGCCGTGTCTACTATCAAAAAGAGGAAGGCCCCCAACAACAACCTTCTTATTATGAAGGTGCAACACTAATACAACGTACAATACACTCGCAAGTAGAAACCACAATAGTAACATAGCAATGTCACACTTCATATATACCTCATGAGTGCAAATGACTGCAAATGCAAGGATTGACTTCTGCTTTCATACCTCTAAGGATACGAAGCGACATTGTACCCCTCCCCGGGCAACGTACGATGCTAAATGTAACGGTATGGTCGGACCATAAGATCACGACATAACTTCAAGATACAAGATGGATGATGCATGACATGGCAACAACACTTCACTACATTTAACATGCTTCATAATAGAAACTTCAACCTACTCAAAGACGTGAGTCAACCACATATACCATTCTTATATCATGTTCATCAACATTATTAACATATACCATCAATACTTTCGATCAAATAAAACTTCAACGTAGAATTCCATGTTTAACACATGCAATACTTATGAATACTGAATGACAGGGAATAAGATACGAATCAAGCGATAGCAAACCACCATTGCATTTTACTTGCCTTCGCCGGGAATTCGGAATGGCACTAGGTACAATCCGGAGCCCCACCACTTGTTGTTGGCTTTAAACTTAGTACAAACATTCGCATAGCATTTGTCAATAATCAACACCGCTCCTACGCACAACCCCAACAATGACGTGAACAACCACTGCTCCCTACCACCTACCAACATCAGCAGTGCTGCTTGTTAATTTTTGTATCTTTAAAATTATTATAGCGGTGCTATGAAACAAAATATCTGGAAGCATCTACACAAAACACTCTACAACTTCGATATGTGATGGATAATTAAAATTTGCCATCTATAAGTTCTTAAACATCTGACAAAATAACATGTTGAATCTGTTTCAGATAGCAGCATAGTTAACTTCAAAGTTCGATATCTCCCAAACTACTCAACGAACAATTATGAAATTTTGCTAGCAGTAAGGACTTTTATCCCCTACAAAAGTCTCCATAGTTGGAAGATCCAATTCGGTCATTTAATAGATAAAACCCACCAGTGAACAGACCTGCTCGGTTTGCTAGGCAAATAGGTAGAGCCACTGTAAAACAAACATAACTGGAGTTTCAAAAATCATATGAATACACTCTTTATCAATCGGGAAAGCTTATAAAATTATCTACAACATCTATCACTAACTCAAATTTTAATTCTATTGATAGAATTGCCTAAATCTTTAGAGAACAAATTCTGCACAGAATTATGAGACTGAAAAACTATTATAATCAAACTTCAATTACTCTCTGATCTGATGTCCGATTGAGGTGTTGTTTGTGGCCATAGATATCTACAAATTATATACGACTCATAGATAGGCTTTTTATTTTTTTGAGGCCACTAAGACCACGGAAAACTGGCATGAACAGAAACTATCGAATCTGCCACTCTGCAGAGACTAACATCGAGATCAATACAATTTTGGTTGCGTTTCTTTCCTGTTCTTGCTTGTGTTCTTGATTGCGCTTGCATCGTGGGGAGGTCATTCGTGTGTCACAGGTGATAACCAACGGAGCCGTGGTGTAGTGATTGCGAGGAACCGTTCGCTCGGAGCCTTGGATCATCAACGTCGAGATCTCCACTCAATCAAGTTATCGTATCTTACGGAAGATCGGGTCGTGTCTACTATCAATTGGTATCAAATTTCCAGGTTGCCCATGAGGTATAATTCTACCTTTATATTAGTTTTGTTTCGTCCCATAGTCCACAAAAAGCCAAAAAAAATTACGATCAGTTTATTCCGACCTAAAACCATCGCCTTAGCCTTTGCACAATTCAGTTTTAGAGTCCGCAGTTCTGAGTTCGTGTTCTAGTTGAGTTTGGTTGCTGGATTAGATTTGTTTTGGTTCAGTTTGATTGTATCCATCCTCTTCCATCCTACAAAACTGACCCTATCTACAAAACAGATCCTATCTCTACAACCGACCCTATCCACAAAACAGATCCTATCTCTACAACCGATCCTATTCACAAAATAGATCCTATCTCTACAACCGACAATATCCACAAAACATATCCTATCTCTAAAACCGACCATATCCACAAAACAGATCCTATATCTAAACCGACCATATCCAGAAAAAATCCTATCTCTAAAACTGACCCTATGCTCCATAGTCGTCGATTCGTTTCCTACTGATTTGTGCCTTTGAAAACCATAACTTGAGGTACCTTCCATAAAACGAGCATAACTTTTCGCTCGGTGCTCCGTTTGAGCTCAAATTCCGTTTGAGCAAATTTTTACGGCCTATTTGGTTCAGTCAAAAAATTCAAAAAAATCGGGAAGATAATTAAAAAAATTGTTTAAGTGTTTTCAAGAATTTTAGAGATCCTTTGTGAATTTCTCTAGGCCACAATACAACTCTGTTTCAAGTGAAATTTTGTGTGCTTCCATCATTTGTGTTTTTGGATCAGTGGTAAAAAATTCAGAATATTTCGAGCTCTTTTGATGGTACTCCTTTTGAAACGCGCCTTTGATTTCTACTAGTGCTGAAAAATCTGCCCTATTTACAGAACTGCCATTCCCACTAGATACTTGTACCTCCTTTCTTGTGCTTTGGTCCAACTGTTCTATTACATTTTTTAGGCCAGCAACTAGGATGAGTACTTGGAACACTTATTCAGCATTGCTATCTGTTACTGACTTGTGTGCCACATATATATATTTAGTCAGCCTTTCCATACCTCCAATTTTCTCTCGAGCAGAACAGGTACTCTTTTGCAATCACACCCACGCTCGTCGGACAGTCACACCGGCCACCGTTTGCCACCTGCAGTGCTGGTAAGAACGTTGTAAGAGCGGGGTAAGACGCTTCATAATTTGTATTCCACCACCTTCACCACCACCCTGAGAGATAGTTGTAGGGTTCACATTGTTTGTTGCCTTTTGTCTCTGTTTTGTGCTAACAATGACAGGACCAAAGAATCAAATGGACAAGGACAAGGGGCCTAAACTTAACGACGATGAGTGTGTCTCTCAAATGGAATTGAAGGAGATGATGCGCGCAATGACTGAAGCTTTTAAAAAATACCAGGACTCTGCCTCGACATCCTATGAGCAGCTTGATCGACGAGTTGATGAACTTGTTACACGCATGGACGTACTGGAGGCTCGTTCCCCACCACCAATTCCAGCCCCATCTCACTCTCCTGTGGACGACGACGACGATGACGACAATGTTTATGCACCGCTGCCACAACGCCTCGCACGTAATCGACAAGGTATGGGAGGTAATGGTAGACGTCGTCATCATAATCCTCAACCAGACCATGATCCATTTGCTAAGATTAAGTTCTCTATTCCACCGTTTATGGGTTCTTATGATGTTGAAGCTTACTTAGACTGGGAGATGATGGTAGAACAAAAATTTAATTCCCATCTTGTTCCTGAGCAGCATAGGGTTAGACAAGCCACTAGTGAATTTAGAGATTTTGCTATCATTTGGTGGAATGAACTTGTTAACACACATGCTGCACCACAAACATGGAATGCGTTAAAAGAGGAGATGTGAGCTCGCTTTGTTCCCCCTTCTTATAGACGTGATCTTCAAAAAAATTGCAACGCTTAGATCAGGGAGACATGTCGGTACAGGAATACTACCAAGAGCTTCAGAAAGGTATGCTACGATGTGGGGTAGTTGAGGATCCGGAGGATCAAATGGTTAGGTTTTATGAGGGATTGAGGCGGGAGATTCAGGATATTGTTGATTATAAAGAATATCATTCTATACAACGCTTGTTCCATCTTTCTATGTTGGCAGAAAAAGAATTGCAGGGTCATCAACAGCGGAGGAGCAGCACTTTCGCGCCACACCAACCACCGACGCTAGCCAACGCGTCAACCTCTTCGGGCGTACGGACATCCACATCTTCCTCCACCAGCGGCACACGCAGCACCGCACCTTCGGCATCACAGGGACACGACAATAGCAAGTCCTTGGTGCCTTCGGGTGTTGCACCAAAACCTGCTACGACCACCTCTTCCACAGGCCGCTCCTCCGACATCAAGTGCCACCACTGCCAGGGACTTGGCCATATTCAGCGAGATTGCCCTAGCAAACGGGCATACATTGCTACTAGTGATGGTGGGTATGTTAGTGCTTCTGATGTTGAAGATGAAGATACTATTGGAGCTAACATTGCAGAGACTTATGATGGTGATGAAGAGGTTCTTGGTACAACAGCGATCGAGACCTATAAGGCCTTGATTGTGCAACGAGCTTTGAGTGCCACAGCTAGTGATGACGACAACAGACAGCGCCACAACCTCTTCAACATGTTCCTCATCGTCAAGGACTGTCGTGTACATACCATCATTGACGGTGGTAGCTGAAACAACTTGGTGAACGTTGAGTTGGTCAAGAAGCTTGGCTTGACCACACGACAGCATCCCCACCCTTATCACATTCAATGGTTTAACAACAACGGTAAGTTCAAGGTAACAAAAACAACAAGGGTGCATTTTTCTATTGGCTCTTACCATGACTTTGCTGATTTCGATGTGGTGAGTATGGATGCTTGCTCTCTTTTACTGGGACGTCCTTGGGAGTTTGATACTGATGCTAGTCACCATGGTAGATCTAATAAATATACTTTCATGCATAAGGGAAAGAAAATTGTGTTGCTTCCTATGACTCCCACTGAAATTGTCCACTTTGAACATGAGAAAAAGACTAATGCTAAGCAAAAAGGTGTTTTGAACTCTGAAAATCAGCAACCTATTAAGTTAAACACTCCTACTTTGCTAGCCACTAAATCTGATCTTGATGAGTTACATGCCTCTATTGGACTTTGCTATGCCCTAGTGTGCAAAAATGTTTTCTATTCCATTGATGATACATCTATTGCTTTGTCACCGGCTATTGCTAACCTTTTGCAAGAGTATATGGATGTGTTTCCCTCTGAGATATCCCCTGGATTACCACCTGAGTTGCCTCCAGATTTTCGGGTTAGTTCCACCTTTAACATTTCAGATTTGAAGCCATATATGGGTGACGAAGATGAGATCGAGTCGAGGACGACTCCAATTCAAGAGGAGGAGGATGATGAGGACATCACTTCTATACATACAATGAATGGACCGATAACACGATCTTGTGCACGACAGCTAAATCTCCAGGTACGTTCTACCCTAGTCAATTGTGTTTCAGAGCTTACGCTTGGGGCCATGGATGTTTTAATGATTAGGTACCTTGGAGAGGACCAGAAAGGACTTGGGAAAGGCCAAGTTGTTGAGGAGGAGCAGCAAGGGCGGCCACAACAGGAAGGAGATCAAGTCCGACTCGGCTGCGACTCCATCTCGGGTTCCAGGACCAGTCTGCACTAAAATGGATGCCCAAGATGCATCCGGACTCCGATTGCGACGGACTGGATATGGTTGGAAAGATAACGAGATTATCTAACCAACCCATCTAGTTCCACCCTAAAATTCATCCGGAGTCAACGGGAATCGTCGAAACAAATCAGCATTCAGATTCTGTTTTGGTGTTGCGACACCGTCTGTTGGGCCGTCTATCGCGTCGGAGCCAATTAGTGGCGAGTCCAGGGGTCACGCATGCCCTAATACTCTATTTATTCAGCAGCCGCCGCCACATTTAGGTTTTGGTTTTGCTTAGATCAATTCTGTCATCGAACAGTATCGCCGTCATCGGTTTGTGAGACCCCATCTCGTAATCAATACAATTTTGGTTGCGTTTCTTTCTTGTTCTTGCTTGTGTTCTTGATTGAGCTTGCAGGGATAAGCCTTCGTGGCGAGGTCATTCGTGTGTCACGGGTGATATCCAACGGAGCCATGGTGTAGTGATTGCGAGGAACCGTTCGCTCGGAGCCTTGGATCATCAACGTCGAGATCTCCACTCAATCAAGTTATCGTATCTCACGGAAGATCGGGCCGTGTCTACTATCAAAAAGAGGAAGGCCCCCAACAACAACCTTCTTATTATGAAGGTGCAACACTAATACAACGTACAATACACTCGAAAGTAGAAACCACAATAGTAACATAGCAATGTCACACTTCATATATACCTCATGAGTGCAAATGACTGCAAATGCAAGGATGACTTCTGCTTTCATACCTCTAAGGATACGAAGCGACATTGTACCCCTCCCCGGGCAACGTACGATGCTAAATGTAACGGTATGGTCGGACCATAAGATCACGACATAACTTCAAGATACAAGATGGATGATGCAATGTGCATGACATGGCAACAACACTTCACTACATTTAACATGCTTCATAATAGAAACTTCAACCTACTCAAAGACGTGAGTCAACCACATATACCATTGTTATATCATGTTCATCAACATTATTAACATATACCATCAATACTTTCGATCAAATAAAACTTCAACGTAGAATTCCATGTTTAACACATGCAATACTTATGAATATTGAATGACAGGGAATAAGATACGAATCAAGCGATAGCAAACCACCATTGCATTTTACTTGCCTTCGCCGGGAATTCGGAATGGCACTAGGTACAATCCGGAGCCCCACCACTTGTTGTTGGATTTAAACTTAGTACAAACATTCGCATAGCATTTGTCAATAATCAACACCGCTCCTACGCACAACCCCAACAATGACGTGAACAACCACTGCTCCCTACCATCTACCAACATCAGCAGTGCTGCTTGTTAATTTTTGTATCTTTAAAATTATTATAGCGATGCTATGAAACAAAATATCTGGAAGCATCTACACAAAACACTCTACAACTTCGGTTTGCGATGGATAATTAAAATTTGCCATCTATAAGTTCTTAAACATCTGACAAAATAACATGTTGAATCTGTTTCAGATAGCAGCATAGTTAACTTCAAAGTTCGATATCTCCCAAACTACTCAACGAACAATTATGAAATTTTGCTAGCAGTAAGGACTTTTATCCCCTACAAAAGTCTCCATAGTTGGAAGAGCCAATTCGGTCATTTAATAGATAAAACCCACCAGTGAACAGACCTGCTCGATTTGCTAGGCAAACAGGTACAACCACTGTAAAACAAACATAACTGGAGTTTCAAAAATCATATGAATACACTCTTTATCAATCTGGAAAGCTTATGAAATTATCTACAACATCTAACACTAACTCAAATTTTAATTCTATTGATAGAATTGCCTAAATCTTTGGAGAACAAATTCTGCACAGAATTATGAGACTGAAAAACTATTAAAATCAAACTTCAATTACTCTCTGATCTGATGTCCGATTGAGGTGTTGTTTGCGGCCATAGAAATATCTACAAATTATATACGACTCATAGATAGGCTTTTTATTTTTTTGAGGCCACTAAGACCACAGAAAACTGGCATGAACAGAAACTATCGAATCTGCCACTCTGCAGAGACTAAGATCGAGATCAAAATCTAATCCCCCATCTAATCCAACCAAGAAAGGCTAATTGCAGGGCCTAAAACTCATCCAAAACAAGGGAAAGCATTCATCAAGTGGAGAAAAGAGAGAGATGAAAGGAAATCCAACCAATTCTTGGAGAGGAACGACGACGATGGGTGACGGTATGTTGTCATCTCCCCTCTCTTCTCTCCCTTGTTCTTCCTCTCTTCTCTTGGGGCAAGGCACAAAAGGGTGATGGCTGCTAGGGGTGGGAGGACGTGGCTGCTAGGGTTAGGGAGCTATCAATAGAAGAAAACTTCCACAATCCTAATATCCAATGACTCAGATCAACTGACACTCGAAAAGGCTCATCCGGACTCCAAACAAGGCAAACTAGTAATTGATCGAAATCATCTCGACGAGATCTATACATCTACGGCCTCCGATCATACACAGGACACACCGTATTTAGATTATAAACATGGTATAATTTTTAGGGCGTTACACTATGATGGTCTATAGACGCAGATCCTGGGTGGATGCTTTTTCTATAAGACGGGAATGGACATAAGGATTAATGTGTGGCTACATGAGTCAAGTGTTTGAATGTACTAAACACATGTTGGAAAATATGGTAACCGATAAGCCTATTACCTGATTGAACCTACCCGCACACTTTCCTCCTCATTGGACCTGAGATGGAGTCTCGCATGCTAGCTAAGGTGGGTACAAGTGCAATCATTGCACGACAGCAGCCGGGGTCTATGGAGCGTTGTATGCCAAGGCTGTGAGCCCCGTTCTATTGCCAGGGAATCGATGGGGACAGTTGACATGTGTGTGGACGGAGTGCCCTAACATGTCGTGTGTTTAGGTTAACCTTGCAAGGTTAAAAACGTGATTCGAATCGTCTACTTCTCACAGCTAATTAGACTGCTTGACCCATTATACTGCATCGATTAAGAAGTGAAATGAGGGTTACCCAAGAAGAAGTGTTGTTTGAAATAATTGTTTGTTACAATGTATGCTTAAAAAAGGAGCAAACTTAGTTTAAAGAATATTATAGAACTTGAAAAGCTAAAACTTGATTTAAACTCAGCTAGTGCTTTTGGCAAACCAAACCTCTCAGCCAAACATCTTCATGGTCTAGAGGTAGAGGAGTAGTTTCCTCACACCGGTTAACTGTAATACCCAAATAATTAGATTTATAAAATGTATAAGAATTGGAAATTATAAAAGGCTTATTTTATTACTTGTTTGTTACCCTCATTTTTGCATACTTAAATCATGGGGTCAAATTGACTACTAACAAATATATTAAATAAAAGAAATAATGCGTCATGCTGGAGTTTATTATATTATGCACTGATTGGGGGAATTGATTTTGGAATTTAAACTTAGGGGATTCAAATTTGAAAGTGAAAGAATTGAAACAGAATAAGAAAGCATAAAAGAGAAGAAAAAATGGAAATAGAAAAGAAGAATCCAGCTCTACTCCTAGGCTAAACCTAGCCCATCTGACCTCGGCCTAGCTTCACCCCGTACGCCCACTCCCATGGAAAAAAGGGGGGAAGATTTGAGTTGCTGCGCTGACTGAGGGGGCCCAGGTGCCAGCCTTTCCCCTCCGTCCCTTTCATTTACATGCGGGCTGTGCTTAGCTTTTAATGATGTCTGCCAATCTAGGCTCTCTCTTTGCCATGGGGCCCAGCTCCCGGGGTCTTCTAGCTGAACTCGTGGAGGTCAAAATCCTTCCCCTGCCGATGCGCAACAACTCCTCCACATAATCCCAACAACCTAACCCGCCAGCGCCGACTACGGTTTAGGGATTATGATCTGGCCGCGGATATAAAGCCCCACACCGCGACCCTCTCGCCCTCTGTTGTGAATTCCTAGGTAGCCACAAGATTGCCGGGGGGAGTTTGGAGCCGCCACCGTCGACCGGCGAGAGAGGCTTCGATTCGGGCTGGGGTTACATCGGTGGCGCTTCATTGGTATGCGGGGAGTCTGCGCGTGGTGCCGGCGCATTTGAATCAGTCGAGGGCAGGGCGGCATTCCACGTGGAAATCGTCCGCCGTCGTAAGACTTCACCATTGCTGAAGCATGGCTCCTATCACCTTAATTCCAGGTATGGGGCCTTCAAACTAATTTGTCTAATTTCCCTTTTTGTAAGGCACCTTCTCGCATTAGATTTCTTCCTCGGGGTGGCTGGTAATCCTTGCCGCACTTGGGAGAATCTCCACCGCGCCACCCTCCTCTATTGTCGGGAATTTGCGGGGGCTGGTTGCAACACCCCAGGTGTTACCATGGCCATGGCACATATATGCACTAATGAATTGATCACATGTGGGAGAGACTTGAGAAGAAGAGCATAAAACCTTGGGAACCATGTATTAACCAAGAATGTTAATGACCAAAAGCATTACCCAAGCATTTATGCAATTATCACCTTGGGCAAGAGAAGAATAAACCCTAGACCCTTCTTGAGCCTTAACTCCCAAAACCCTGGTAAAGGGGGGGGGAAAGGTTAAGCAAATGTGAAAATCATGAGTTAACCCTTAGCCAAAGTTTAAGTAACATTATAATCTACAAAATATAGAGGGGAAACATTGCAAAAAGATCCCTTAAAAACCCCAAATCCATTCCTTAAGTGGAGAGAGCACTAGAGCTCTCTAATTCCTTCTAAGTCAAATTTTAAACCTAATCTAAACATCCACCGTGTTCACTTGGTAGATGGCACCAAAACCACTTGAATTGTATACCAAAAATGTGTCATACCACCTAAGGCACCCACTAAAAAAGTTTGAAACCGAGCCCAAGACGTTTGACAAGAGTTGGCATGGCTTTTGTCGCGAGGTGGGCAGAGGGACAAGCCTGATTTGGCGTCCGCAAATCTCCCTACCTAGGGCATATCTGCCATGGGGACTCACATATAAGAGACAACCCTAGGTGCTAGGAGGAGGCCTGCGCCGGATTTTTGCCAAGATTCGCACGCTTGCGATCTCGGCGAGCTGTTGAACACGGGCAGAAGAACACTTCCACGTGTTCGACGCGCTCTGAGCGCGCCAGAGCACGCCCGCGCCCGACCACGCGCGCCCCACGCCGCGCCGAGCCACGCCCGTCTCCCCTGCTCGTGCCCGCGCCTATAAAGCCTCCTTAGGCATCGACCGTACTCCTCCGCGCACGCTCGACCTCACCGGAGCCAGAGACCACCGGCGTTTGCCCTGCAAATGGCGTGCCCGCGGCCACCCGATCCCCCGCCACCGCAGACCGGCCTGCAGAGCCCTTCCCAGCCACGCCCGACCCTCGGAAGAGACCGTGCATGCCTCGGTGAAGCTCCCCGAGCAAGGAATCGGACTTTTCCTCGCCGGAGAAGCCAGTCCACGGTCGCCGGACTTCACCCGACCACCGGTGAACGTAGACCGGGTAAGTCTCTGCACCATTTTTCGATTCCTTGCGCACATAGCCTCTACGTCATCCCGTGGAGCTCATCATGCCGTTCAATTGAACTAGATCGCTGTGGTTCAGCCGGAACACCCGCCGCCGACGGGATCACCCGCCTGCGCACGTGGACCGGTCGATTCCGGCCACCACCGCCGTTAAGCCGTACCTCGCTGTGACAGCCAGGACCTCCCGAAGCCAACCCCGCCCCTCGCCGGACCTCTCTCACCACCGGTAAGCCGCGCCGCCCTTTTCCTTTCCGCGGGTACTTTTTGCATAAGGGGAGGGACCTCGGGGAAGAAGAAAGAAAGGCCAGGGGGTTTTGTGCGCTGTCAGTGACTCAGGGGAATAGTAGCGCAGGGGTAGAAATGAGCGGGTTGATTTAGAAAGAACCCAGGGTCTCCGATGCAAAGTAGTTTTCCAAGAAACCTTTTAAAATATTCTGATTTAAATCCAAACAAAATTTGAAAAATTCATAACTTCAGTTTGGTTTACCCAAATCAAGTCAAACCAATTTTGCCAGATCCTAAATAATACAAACTACTTAGGAAAAATATAAAGCCCCTAAGTGTTACAGAAAACTTTAAAGTTTTGATTTAAATGATTAACTAGTCAAAAGCTAAAAGAAATAAGGAAAAATAGCTACACTATTTGACTGGGGTTAAGAAAATTTAGAGAAGTACTTGGTCACTTCCTAACATGTTTAAAAATAATAAACCCTTCTGTACACCCCATTAAGGTAGAGTTTACCATTTAAATCATTTTTAGCCTAAAGTTAGAGAAAATATTAAAGGTAATTTAGAATAAGAACGAGTGAACACCCACATTTTTGTTAGTTTACTTATTCAGTATAGTTCACTAGAAAAATCTATTATACCCTTGTTTAGTATAGAATAAATGAGATACCTTTTATTTTAGGAAAACAAGGAAAACCTAGAAAAACCCTAAAAATAACCCCAAGGGAAAAACACCCTAAACCTTGAGGTAACTAAAGTTTTGTGGTTAAGAACATAGGAAAAATATGAAATCTGTTGTTTGACAATTTTCAAATAACAAGATAGTAGTAAGTGCCTTTTTAACATTAAACTTTAGAAAATCACAACTAAATAACCACTAAATGTCCTTCTGTGATTTTTGGCACAGAGGCATGTTATTACTTTTGGATACCAGCAAAAATGACTCTTAGGACAAAACCCACCGCTAGTTAAGAGTTGTAGTGCAAAGTGACCCCTTTGCCCCAACTTTTGTTATTTTTGTCCAGGGCATACTCTATTTAATTTGGACCTCAAATTTATAGGGCAAACTACAATAACAAATAGTGACCTCCTGTAATTTTTATAGAATTTTTGGAAAAAGTTAAACCACTGATGTAGTTCAAACCCACACTAGAATTCATAAATAGAAAAGGAAAAAGGGAAATTAATAATGGAGATTAATGTCATCATAACCCAACCAGCAAAACCCCTTAAATGCCTACTAAAACATCTAAGGGAAATCCAAGCTTCAATCCACTATGCTTATCCCTAGGCAAAACCCAAACCTAAAGTTGATAAGCATAAACCACTAAGAGCCACGTATAACCAAGAAACCCTAAGTTACTAACTAACTTAGTTTTCTTTCACTTAGCATGATGATTATTACATCCTGCATAATCATAGCATACATATTCTTATTCATTGCATTCTATAGATTGCAACCTCGCTGACGGAGAGTACGTCCTCGTGCCGGGCAAGGAGTTGCTCAGGAGGTAGCCCCGGATCCAGCACCAGAGCTTACCCCAGAGGATCTGCCTGCCCCAGCTTTGGAAGGCAAGCCCCGGTTTTATGCATAACCTGTTTATTATGCTATTTTACTACACTTAATGATTGTAGGATTGAATGTGCACTTAAGTGTTGGAGTTGTTTGAAACCCTAGTTGCATGATCTCAGGAATCCTATTGAGATGAATACTAGTATGCTAGGTTGAGTAGCTTCTTTGCTAATTAGGGATCTCGGTAGAAGTCGAGTGATTTTTCTAGCACTCGCGTGAGGTCAGGAATTGGTTGTATCGATTTATATATCATACTGATGATGGTCTGTGGACAACGGTCCATGGGGATGCGTTGTCTACGAGACGGAAATTGGAATAAGGATTAAGGTGTGGTACCGTGTGTCAAGCGTTTGAACGTACTAAGCACCTGCCGAGAAATATGGTAAATCGGTAAGCCTAGTACCTGAGTGAACCTGCACGCAGACTTTACCACTCACGTGACCTGAGACGTGGTCTCCCATTCCGGTTATGGTGGGTACAAGTGCGGTCACTACACGACGACAGTCGGGGTTAGTGAGGCATTGTACGCCAAGGCGGTGAGCCCTGATCTGTTTGCAGGGAATCGATGGGGACGGTTGATGTGTGTGGGGACGGAGTGCCTCGCCATGTCGTGTGTTTAGGTTTACCTTGCAAGGTTTAAAAACACGATTCGAATCGTCTGCTTCTCGCAGCTAATGAGACTGCTTGATCCATGTTGCTACATTGAGTAACAAGTGGAAATGAGATGACTTGGCAAAAATTGTTGATTGCTAAATGTTTGATACCATGTATGATTAGATAGGTATACATTTAGTCTTAAGAGAGTCACACTAAAACTTGACAAAGCTAAAACTTGATTTATAAACTCAGCTAGTGCTTTTGGCAACCAAACCCCTCAGCCGAACAGCTACATGTCTAGAGGTAGAGGAGTAGACTCCTCACACCGGGTAAGCCTAGCTGAGTATTAGTATACTCAGCCTTGCTTGTGGCATAATTTTACAGGTTCTCTGGAGGACATGGTTGCTGGAGTGACTTGGCCGTTCATCTTGGCACCGGGTTGGACTGTCGAGTGGGACCTTGCCTCGGCTGAGGAGGAGCATGAGGAGTGATGGGATAGGCTTCCCCATTTCTCCGTTTATTTACCGTTAGTTTTATTCCGCTGCACTTCGAACAATGATGACTACTTTTGTTAAAACTCCGATGATGATATAATAAGTTTAATACTCCTTAATGTATGGTTTTATGCTTTATTGTATTTGCTCTGTGACTCACCATCGAGTGAGACTGTGGTACTTGATCCTATCAGTGGCCTTGTTGGACTAGATCCGAGGGATTGACGGGTTATTCCCATTTAAGTGTGGTCCAGCCTCTAAGGCGAGACATAGGCACTTAAGTTGGAATAATTCGGACGGTTCCACCACAGCTGGTATCGGAGCTCGTACCACCACAGAGGTATCAATAAACTATAAATACCATCCTTTTTCAAAGTAAAACTGGTTAGAAACAAGTGTTGGATAGATCGTCGGGACGATAAGGATAGACCTAGGACGTGAAGCCTTAGGATAATAGAGGGGTAGCTATGTGGCTATATGAGTAAGCCCTACCGGCTACTATAAGGGATGGGAGTTCCTCCCTATTCCCTCTACGTTGATGTGAGGTCGTTCAGGACGAGCATGCATGCATCCTTAATTAAACTAATGGATAATTGGGTAAGAACTTTAGTACAAAATGATGACAAACTAAGTACCCCAGTACCATTGTCGTAGTTATAGAGAGGCTGAGTTGTGATCCCTTTTCTTTTTTTATAATTATTTTTTTCTTTTACTTACGCTTAACCGTACACAGATGACTTCTCACGGATCCTCGGATGAAGGGAATGCATAGTCCCACACTGACAGGCTTGCACGAGAGGGTTTTCCCTGTATTTTGTGGGAGGTACTATAGGGAGCTGGTTACACGACGCCTCCCCAGTACGCGGCGCAGTTGTTCGAGAAGCACCGAGTGTCCCGCTGTAGGGTGAGGATGACCCTGGAGCCTCATCCCCTACAGTCAGACTGGCGTTCGCTGGACTCCGAGTCTTTTGGATACCGGGCTGAGGATACTATCGAGGCGATTGCTCTTCACGGACTGACCACATTCTGCGGATTCCACCCCTTGGAGTTGTCCACTCACCCCATTGGCTTGTTCCCCACGGAGAAGGAGGACGACCCAATGTGGAAGGACTGAGTGGAGCATGCCAAGGACATCTGGGCTATCTACCCAGGTCAGACTGCTCACTTGACGGTGCGGTGCATGAATGCCCTGTATCATCTGCAAGTGATGTGTGGAGAGGCGATGTCCCATCTAATGGCATTATTGGAGGCTACCAAGATCACTTTGGATAACAGAGAGGAACTTGTGGTTGACTTGTCCACTGAGATGGTGGAAAAAGACCTACAGGTGGAACAATTGTCGAATGAGATCCAATAGCTTGAGGAGCTAGTGGGAACCAGGGAGAACACTATCGAGGTTCTCGAGGATTAGTTGATCAACACCCAGCAGCAGCTTGCAAAGGCTAACCAGCACTTGGATACGCACCACCAGGAGATCCAAGACATGGAGGCCAACAAGGATGTCGACATCGAGGGAGGAGAGGAGCCTGCCTCCAGTTTGGACACTGCTGGCTCAGGGAGACCACCTTCCCCCGAGTCGAGTGTGGCCTCGTTTGCTCACTAGGTCGCAAGGATAGAGTTAGAAGTCTGTGATGGTAGGACTCCTCGAAGCTAGCTTAGCTTTTGCACCCTTGGGGTACTAGGCTAGATAGAGTTGAGTCTTTTGAGTTATTGATGTAATCGTGATAAACTCTTTTGGAAGCATGGTTGATGAATGCTGTCAGTCTTAATTTAAGAAGAAAAGTTTAGACAATGTGGAATCTTTTATAATTATGCAAAAATATATTGGTTTCGCCCTTTTGACTCTTTCACCACGATTGAACCTTGAACCTCAGAAATGTGATATTCAAAATATATATGATTTTTCAGATGGCAGGAAGAGCGCGTCATGGTCAGAATGAGCGCGTTCCTCCACCCCCGCCACCGCCTCCTACTCTGCAGGAGCTGATGGCTCAGCAGAACGAGATCTTGAGACAGCTAGCTCAGCGTCAGCCACCACCTCAGCACTATGGTGGTGGAGATCATCAGCGTCACCCCGCGGGAGCCACTTATCAGGAGTTCCTCAGTACCCAGCCACCGTTATTCACCAGGGCAGAGGACCCACTTGATGCGGACGTTTGGCTGAGAGTAGTGGAATCCAAATTCCCGCTACTCCATGGAGTTTGTTCAGAGGTGACTAAGGTCAGGTTCGCCACCCAGCAGCTTCGCGGACCCGCGCGGACATGGTGGGACCACTATCTTGCTATGCAGCCAGCTGACCATGAAGTGGAATGGAGAGAGTTCAAGGTAGCTTTCAGGGGGCACCATATACCAGTGGGCATTATGGACCGCAAGCTCAACGAGTTTCTGGCACTCACTCGAGGGAACTGGACAGTGTTACAGTATGCTCAGGCTTTTAATGACCTGTGCCAGTATGCCAGATATCATGCAGACACCGACGAGAAGAAGAGGGACAGGTTCAGGAGGGGGCTCAGCACTAAGCTCCGTGACCGTCTCAACACAGTCAGAGTTAACAGCTATAATGAGTTAGTCAACATGGCCATTTCTCAGGAAGACTGTATCGCAGCTCGTTAGGCAGAGAAGAAGAGGAAGACCCCTGTGGCAGGACCTTCAGCTTAGCCGCAGCGCTTCAGGATCGTGTCTGACACTCAGAACAGGGGACCCCAGCAGCAACAAGGACGTTGGGTGATCCGGCCACAGCAGCAGCAGCAGGCATCCAACCGCACCCAGTTTCCAGTACAGAGGAACAATCAACAGCAGCAGCAATACCGCCAGGCCAATGACAACAAGTGTTTCACTTGTGGTAACACTGGGCATTATGCTAAGAATTGCCCCAGAAACCAGCAGAGGCAAGGACAGAATGCCAACCAGAACCAAGGCAAGAGGCAGAAGGTGCAAGTGAGGCAAGGCAGGCTGAACTTCACCACCATGGCTGATATTTCAAAGGGAGCACCCGTCGTGACTGGTATCTTTTCAGTTTTGAATTATCCTGCTGTTATTCTCTTTGATTCTGGTGCATCACATAGTTTTATCAGTGCCAAATTTAGTGCCAAGTGCCAATTACCTTTTCACCACACCGATGGGGTATTACAATTTCAACACCAGGAGGCAGGGTTGCCACCTATCAAATCAATAGATATGTGCCTATAAAGTTGGGTAGTTTGATAATTAAAACCACCCTCCTCATATTGGGTTTGGATAGCGTGGATATCATATTTGGAACTGACTAGTTAACAAGACATAAGGCAATAATTGATATTGCAGCTAGGGCCATTGAGGTGCACTCACCTACTTGTGGTGAAACTACGTTATATTTGCCTGATCAGGGTTGTACCCATTCTTGTGCATTTACCATGATAGAGTCACCAGTTGAAAGAATCCCTGTGGTCTGTGACTACCCAGATGTTTTTCCAGATGAATTGCCAGGGATGCCACCCGATAGAGACATAGAGTTCGCAATTGAATTGAAACCCGGGACTGCTCCTATCTCCAAGAGACCCTATAAGATGCCTCCCGCGGAATTAGCGGAGTTGAAAAGGCAGCTACAAGAGTTGTTGGACAAGGGGTTCATTCACCCAAGTACTTCACCTTGGGGATGCCCAGCTCTATTTGTGAAGAAAAAGGATGAGAGTTTGAGAATGTGTGTTGATTACCGCCCTCTCAATGCGGTAACCATCAAGAACAAATACCCACTGCCCCGCATTGATGTTTTGTTTGATCAGTTGGTGGGAGCCAAAGTGTTCTCCAAGATAGACCTTCGCTCGGGCTACCATCAGATCATGATCCGTGCCAGTGATATTCCGAAGACGGCTTTCTCTACCATATATGGGCTCTATGAGTTTTTGGTGATGTCTTTTGGGCTGACCAATGCCCCGGCTTATTTCATGTACCTGATGAACTCAGTATTCATGCTAGAGCTGGACAAATTCGTGGTGGTTTTCATTGATGATATTCTGGTTTATTCCAAGAATGAAGCTGAGCACACTAAACATTTGCATACTGTACTTCAGAGACTGCGTGACCATCAGTTGTATGCCAAATTGTCTAAATGTGATTTCTGGCTGAGGGAAATTAAATTTGGATCACACAATTTCTCAGGATGGGGTCTCAGTTGATCCTGAGAAGGTACAAGAGGTAATGGATTGGAAACCTCCTACCACGGTGAGACAGATTCGGAGTTTTCTGGGATTGGCAGGGTATTATCGACGATTCATTCCGGATTTCTCTAGGATCGCCAAACCAATGACTGAACTATTGAAGAAGGGAGTCAAGTATGACTGGAGCCAGAATTGTGAGGATGCCTTTCATACACTAAGGCAACATTTGACAACAGCACCAGTGCTAGCTCAACCTGATAACACCAAGCCCTTTGAAGTTTATTGTGATGCTTCCGGTACTGGTTTGGGATGTGTCTTAATGCAAGACAACAGAGTAATTGCTTATGCCTCCCGGGCACTTAGACCCCATGAGCAGAACTACCCCACACATGATCTGGAGTTAGCAGCTGTGGTTCATGCTCTCAAGATATGGAGACATTACCTGATGGGAGCTCACTGTAACATTTACACTGACCATAAGAGCCTCAAATACATTTTCACTCAAGCGAACCTTAATATGAGGCAGAGGAGATGGTTAGAGCTAATCAAGGACTATGATTTGGAGGTGCATTACCATCCTGGCAAGGCCAATGTTGTGGCAGATGCCTTAAGCAGGAAGGCCCAGTGCAATTGTATGAACATGGATGCAAGAGTCACCACCCTATGTGATGAGTTGTGCAAACTAAACCTGGAAGTTGTTTCCTCGGGTGCTTTAAATTATATCTCGGTGGAGCCCACATTGCAAGAGCAAATAGTCAGGGCATAGATTGAAGACAAGGGTGTTCAGGTCATTAAGGAAATGATCAAGCAGAAAGCAGAAAAATACAAATGCTTCCGTCGGGACAGCAAAGGAATCCTATGGTTTGGAGATCGATTGGTTGTTCCCAAGGACCCTGAGCTCAGAAAGAAGATATTGGATGAAGCTCACCTTTCAAAATTCTCCATACACCCGGGCAGCAATAAGATGTATCATGATCTCAGATCCTTATACTGGTGGACCAGAATGAAGAGGAAAATTGCCAAGTACATATCTGAATGTGACACCTGCCAGAGAATCAAGGCCAGTCATTTGAAGGTAGCAGGTCCTTTGCAACCCCTTCCCATACCATCTTTGAAATGGGAGGATATTTGCATGGATTTCATCGTGGGATTGCCCAATACCTCCCGGCACCATGATTCCATTTGGGTCATTGTGGACAGATTGACCAAGACAGCTCATTTCTTGCCAGTGCATACCACCCACAGGACGGAGAAGTATGCAGAAATCTACATTGACCAGATAGTTCGTTTGCATGGAATACCAAGGACTATAGTTTCGGACAGAGGAGCACCATTTGTGGCACGATTTTGGGAGCAATTGCAGGAATCACTTGGGACCCATGTAATAAGAAGCTCAGCATACCATCCTCAATGAGATGGCCAGATAGAAAGGGTAAATCAGATTTTGGAAGACATGTTGAGAGCCTGTGTGCTACACTATGGAAAGGATTGGGACAAGTTTCTTTCTTTGGCCGAGTTCTCTTATAATAACAGCTATCAGTCCAGTTTGAAGATGGCACCTTTTGAGGCCTTATATGGGAGAAGGTGTAGGACACCGCTCAATTGGTCTTAAGCAGAAGAGAGGGAAATATTTGGACTAGACTTAGTACTTGAAGTAGAGGAAAAGGTCAGAGTCATTAAGAAGAACCTAGAAGCTGCTCAGGCCAGGCAAAAGAGCTACCATGACAAGAGAAGGAAGCCTCTGTAGTTTGAAGTGGGAAATCATGTTTATCTTAAGGTGTCACCCACAAAAGGTGTCCAGAGATTTGGGATCAAGGGCAAGTTAGCTCCTCGCTACCATGGACCCTATGAGATCAAGGAAACTTGTGGACCTGTAGCATATAAATTGAAGTTGCCACCCCACATGTCAGCTGTTCATGATGTGTTCCATGTATCCTAGCTACGGAAATGTGTCCGCTTACCCACTGAAGCGCTACCTGAACCGGAAATTGAGATAGAACCAGACTTATCTTATCAAGAGTACCCCGTCAAGGTATTGGATCAGAAGGAGAGATCAACGCGGGCAAGGTCGATCAGAATGTATAAGGTTCAGTGGAGTCACCATTCAGTAGAAGAAGCTACATGGGAGACTGAGGATTTTCTACGCTCTCGCTTCCCGTACTTTCTGCCCAAGGGAGTCGGTACGTAACCTAAAACCCCACCCCCACCTGCCCTTTGAATCTAAATATAAGAAAAACTTAGATACTAAAGGTGTAGTAAGCTTTAGAAATGACATAAAAAGGACTTCCTTCTAAAGTCGCAAAGAGAATGACATTCGAAGAGCAGTTAACTAGAGAAACTTGGATAAAAGAAGGAGCAGCGCACCGACACGCCTTCATGGCACCCCCTCCAGAGGACTCTACCTAAAATCTCGGGACGAGATTCCTTTAAGGGGGGAGGGCTGTAACACCCCAGGTGTTACCATGGCCATGTCACATATATGCACTAATGACTGTGATCACATGTGGGAGAGACTTCAGAAGAAGAGCATAAAACCTTGGGAACCATGTATTAACCAAGAATGTTAATGACTAAAAGCATTACCCAAGCATTTATGCAATTATCACCTTGGGCAAGAGAAGAATAAACCCTAGACCCTTCTTGAGCCTTAACTCCCAAAACCCTGGTAAAGGGGGGGGGGAAGGTTAAGCAAATGTGCAAATCATGAGTTAACCCTTAGCCAAAGTTTAAGTAACATTATAATCTACAAAATACAAATGGGAAACATTGCAAAAAGATCCCTTAAAAACCCCAAATCCATTCCTTAAGTGGAGAGAGCACTAGAGCTCTCTAATTCCTTCTAAGTCAAATTTTAAACCTAATCTAAAGATCCACCGTGTTCACTTGGTAGATGGCACCAAAACCACTTGAGATGTATACCAAAAATGTGTCATACCACCTAAGGCACCCACTGGAAAAGTTTGAAACCGAGCCCAAGACGTTTGACAAGAGTTGGCATGGCTTTTGTCGCGAGGTGGGTAGAGGGACAAGCCAGATTTGGCATCCGCAAATCTCCCTGCCTAGGGCATATCTGCCATGGGGACTCACATATAAGAGACATCACTAGGTGCTAGGAGGAGGCCTGCGCCGGATTTTTTTGCCAAGATTCGCACGCTTGTGATCTCGGCGAGCTGTTGAACACGGGCAGAAGAACACTTCCACGTGTTCGACGCGCTCTGAGCGCGCCAGAGCACGCCCGCGCCCGACCCCGCGCGCCCTACGCCGCGCCGAGCCGCACCGTGTCCCCTGCTCGCGCCCGCGCCTATAAAGCCTCCTTAGGCGTCGACCGTACTCCTCCGCGCACGCTCGACCTCACCGGAGCCAGAGACCACCGGCGTTTGCCCTGCAAACGGCGTGCCCGCGGCCACCCGATCCCCCGCCACCGTAGACCGGCCTGCAGAGCCCTTCCCAGCCACGCCCGACCCTCGGAAGAGACCGTGCATGCCTCGGTGAAGCTCCCCGAGCAAGGAATCGGACTTTGCCTCGCCGGAGAAGCCAGTCCACGGTCGCCGGACTTCACCCGACCGCCGGTGAACGTAGACCGGGTAAGTCTCTGCACCATTTTTCGATTCCTTGCGCACATAGCCTCTACGTCATCCCGTGGAGCTCATCGTGCCGTTCAATTGAACTAGATCGCTGTGGTTCAGCCGGAACACCCGCCGCCGACGGGATCACCCGCTTGCGCACTTTCGGCCACCACCGCCGTCAAGCCGTACCTCGCTGTGACCGCCAGGACCTCCCGAAGCCAACCCCGCCCCTCGCCGGACCTCTCTCACCACCGGTAAGCCGCGCCGCCCTTTTCCTTTCCGCGGGTACTTTTTGCATAAGAGGAGGGACCTCGGGGAAGAAGAAAGAAAGGCCAGGGGGTTTTGTGCGCTGTCAGTGACTCAGGGGAATAGTAGCGCAGGGGTAGAAATGAGCGGGTTGATTTAGAAAGAACCCAGGGTCTCCGATGCAAAGTAGTTTTCCAGGAAACCTTTTAAAATATTCTGATTTAAATCCAAACAGAACTTGAAAATTTCATAAGTTCAGTTTGGTTTACTCAAATCAAGTCAAACCAATTTTGCCAGATCCTAAATAATACAAACTACTTAGGAAAAATATAAAGCCCCTAAGTGTTACAGAAAACTTTAAAGTTTTGATTTAAATGATTAACTGGTCAAAAGCTAAAAGAAATAAGGAAGAATAGCTACACTATTTGACTGGGTTTAAGAAAATTTAGAGAAGTACTTGGTCACTTCCTAACATGTTTAAAAATAATAAACCTTTCTGTACACCCCATTAAGGTAGAGTTTACCATTTAAATCATTTTTAGCCTAAAGTTAGAGAAAATATTAAAGGTAGTTTAGAATAAGAACCAGGGAACACCTACATTTTTGTTAGTTTACTTATTCAGTATAGTTCACTAGAAAAATCTATTGTACCCTTGTTTAGTATAGAATAAATGAGATACCTTTTATTTTAGGAAAACAAGGAAAACCTAGGAAAACCATAGAAAAATAACCCCAAGGGAAAAACACCCCAAACCTTGAGGTAACTAATGTTTTGTTGTTAAGAACATAGGAAAAATATGAAATCTGTTGTTTGACATTTTCCAAAATAACAAGATAGTAGTAAGTGCCTTTTTAACATTAAACTTTAGAAAATCACAACTAAATAACCACCAAATATCCTTCTGTGATTTTTGGCACAGAGGCATGTTATTACTTTTAGATACCAGCAAAAATGACCCTTAGGACAGAACCCACCCCTAGTTAAGAGTTGTAGTGCAAAGTGACCCCTTTGCCCAAACTTTTGTTATTTTTGTCCAGGGCATACTCTATTTAATTTGGACCTCAAATTTATAGGGCAAACTACAATAACAAATAGTGACCTCCTGTAATTTTTATAGAATTTTTGGAAAAAGTTAAACCACTAATGTAGTTCAAACCCACACTAGAATTCATAAATAGAAAAGGAAAAAGGGAAATTAATAATGGAGATTAATGTCATCATAACCCAACCAGCAAAACCCCTTAAATGCCTACTAAAACATCTAAGGGAAATCCAAGCTTCAATCCCCTATGCTTATCCCTAGGCAAAACCCAAACCTAAAGTTGATAAGCATAAACCACTAAGAGCCACGTATAACCAAGAAACCCTAAGTTACTAACTAACTTAGTTTTCTTTCACTTAGCATGATGATTATTACATCCTGCATAATCATAGCATACATATTCTTATTCATTGCATTCGATAGATTGCAACCTCGCTGACGGAGAGTACGTCCTCGTGCCGGAGCAAGGAGTTGCTCAGGAGGTAGCCCCGGATCCAGCACCAGAGCCTACCCTAGCTTTGGAAGGCAAGCCCCGGTTTTATGCATAACCTGTTTATTATGCTATTTTACTACACTTAATGATTATAGGATTGAATGTGCACTTAAGTGTAGGAGTTGTTTGAAACCCTAGTTGCATGATCTCAGGAATCCTATTGAGATGAATACTAGTATGCTAGGTCGAGTAGCTGCTTGGCTAATTAGGGATCTCGGTAGAAGTCGAGTGATTTTTCTAGCACTCGCGCGAGGTCAGGAATTGGTTGTATCCATTTATATATCTGATGATGGTCTGTGGACAACGGTCCATGGGGATGCGTTGTCTACGAGAAAGAAATTGGAATAAGGATTAAGGTGTGGTACCGTGTGTCAAGCGTTTGAACGTACTAAGCACATGTCGAGAAAAATGGTAAATCGGTAAGCCTAGTACCTGAGTGAACCTGCCCGCAGACTTTACCCCTCACGCGACCTGAGACGTGGTCTCCCATTCCGGTTATGGTGGGTACAAGTGTGGTCACTGCACGACGGCAGTCGGGGTCAGTGAGGCATTGTACGCCAAGGTGGTGAGCCCTGATCTATTGCCAGGGAATCGATGGGGACGGTTGATGTGTGTGGGGACGGAGTGCCTCGCCACGTCGTGTGTTTAGGTTTACCTTGCAAGGTTTAAAAACTCGATTCGAATCGTCTGCTTCTCGCAGCTAATGAGACTGCTTGATCCATGCTGCTACATTGAGTAACAAGTGGAAATGAGATGACTTGGCAAAAGTTGTTGATTGCTAAATGTTTGATACCATGTATGATTAGATAGGTATACATTTAGTCTTAAGAGAGTCACACTAAAACTTGACAAAGCTAAAACTTGATTTATAAACTCAGCCAGTGCTTTTGGCAACCAAACCCCTCAGCCAAACAGCTGCATGTCTAGAAGTAGAGGAGTAGACTCCTCACACCGGGTAAGCCTAGCTGAGTATTAGTATACTTAGCCTTGCTTGTGGCATAATTTTATAGGTTCTCTGGAGGACATGGTTGCTGAAGTGACTTGGCCGTCCATCTTGCCACCGGGTTGGACTGTCGAGTGGGACCCTGCCTCAGCTTAGGAGGAGCATGAGGAGTGATGGGACAAGCTTCCCCATTTATCCGTTTATTTACCGTTAGTTTTATTCCGCTGCACTTCGAACAATGATGACTACTTTTGTTAAAACTCCGATGATGATGTAATAAGTTTAATACTCCTTAATGTATGGTTTTATGCTTTATTGTATTTGCTCTGTGACTCACCATCGAGTGAGATTGTGGTACTTGATCCTGTCAGTGGCCTTGTCGGACTAGATCCGAGGGATTGACAGGTTATTCCCATCTAAGTGTGGTCCAGCCTCTAAGACGGGACTTAGGCACTTAAGTTGGAATAATTCGGACGGTTCCGCCACACTGGTGGCTGGTGAAAGCACCTTCTTGCTAATCGTCATGTCCTCCTTATCGAGTGGCATCGGTCAATCAAGCGAATCGGCAACCATGGGCCAGTGCGTGTTTTCCGGCCATGGCGCTCTGCCGCGATACACGCGCCGTCGTGACTGGGTTCGCCGTGGGGGAGAGGTCGGGTTTTGGGCGTTGATCGGCAACCGGACGCGAGGGATTAGATCATGTCGTGCACATCCCAGAACCGTTGGTGTTCTGATGGTTGGACGCAATTAGAAGCCGTGTTCCCCTTCACGCGATCAGTTTGTGCCGTCCATCCTAGAACATGCGGCCACCAGGTTTTACCGGTTCAGTTATTGTGTGGTTTAATCCAGGAGGTCGGCGTGTGATCCAACGGTCAGGAGTTCCCGATACCGTATAATCCAGGTAATTATTCAAAAGAGCCCCTCTGTTCCCGGTCAATCAACTCGTGATCCAGTTATATGTAAAACTCAGTGCCAATAGGTCCTACTTTTAACAGATAAGACTCTAGAGTTTATAAGAATAGTAGCCTCAGTCCAGCGATCTAGGAGAATTATGATTTAAATCCGAAAATAGATTAATGTATATGAAATAAATCTAAGAACTTGTAAAATTCATGTTTAACTCATTTTAACTCCAAATTAATCCATTCCAGTTGCATTAATTTTATTTGAATATTGTTTATCACCTGGTAACTCTGTTTTATCATGAAACATAGATTAAAATTAATCATTTGGTTATTCTATATCGACCACCTAAATCTTCGGAAAATCGTAACTCATTAATCGTAGCTCCGAATTTAGTGATTCTCGAACCTACGATCTTATTACAATGTGTAGAATATTATCATGCATTATATTCCTCGGTTTGGTGTGATGTTAATTTATCCCGTACCATGTTTGTTTGTATTATTGCGAGTAGACGAGCAAGCAACCGAGGACCCCGGTACTCAGGAGGTGGAAAATACTGAGCAGGAGCTCATTGAAGGAAAGTGGTGCCCTTGACCACTTTTATTTACCCAATAATGTTCTCTATAATCACTTTGGAATGTTTAGGCTTAATTTTGATGGGACCCAATAGATCACCCTAGTCTGCTTACCTTATGCCTTGATCACCACTGAACTTTTAGGTAGTCATGTTATTGCTATATGTGGTTTTGAGTGTTGAGATAAATTTGTCACATGATCATTCTTTATATTACTGTTGATTATTTATTATTCATGATAAGATTACTGTGTTCACTGGAACATGGAGAACCACTCGGGAAAACAGTGCTACCACAATGGTGAAATGGGACACCCTTGGCCAAGTAATTAGGAAAGCTAGGGAGAGATTACCTTTCCTGAAAAAGGCAAGTGGGGAGGCATCACTGCATAGTATAGAGAGGTTCTCGGGTAAGACTGCCTAGTTTCCGGATGGGGGATTCCTATGCTTCCTTCTTCCGGAATTCGTGGCGGGTTTTCTTGAACTAGTGGAACTTTGGAAAGGTCTCGTAGTGCTACCCTGCCTCGTCACCTCGGTAGAGATGAATGGGACTTCTAGACCGCTTAGCAAATGTGTAGCATGGCTTGTAGGTAAAGATGTGCAACTTCTGCAGAGTGTAAAACTGGTATATCAGCCGTGCTCATGGTCATGAGCGGCTCGGACACTCACATGATTAATTTATGGAAGTAAATTTAATTTGTCATTTGCATCGCATTGTGGTTTATTATTAATTTTGATCTACTATTACTTTGGTATGGTATACACTAACATTCAGTAACTCCTAATAAAATTTGACCAACTTATTAAAAGCAATGCTCAGCTTTAACCTTTATTTGTTGATCAGCCTTGCACTACACATGAACTCCCACCTTTGGTGAGTTGATGCACATTATTTCCCACAACTTGTTGAGATATGATCTTTTGTGAGCTCACCCTTGCGATATACAAAACCCCCCACAGGTGAAGAGCAGGTAGTCCAGGAAGAGGTCTACAACGAGGAGTACGAGCTTATCTAGGTGGCGTCTCCCAGTCAGCTTGATGGCGCCAAGGAATAATTATTAGTTCTCTTTATTGTTATCATTTGTTTTTGTAAGACACTTCCGCTATGTAATAATATTTGTGACATTTATCTCTATACACTTGGTCATTATATGTGTTGTTCTTCTTTAGCACACATATGAGACGCACCCGACTTTACCCCTTAAATCCGGATGTGACAGAAGTGGTATCAGAGGAAATGTTGACTGTAGAACGAAACCTAGATAGAACCGGACAAAACCTTTACCTACTTACCTTACTTTAGTTTTTTCTGTACTTTTCTTGATCCTGTCTCACCTTCGTCTGTTCTACTCTGACTACTCTTACCTTTTCTACTCTAGAAAGATAAGAAGGATTTTACACCTTGGTATCCTACATCTACAGACTCCCTAAAGAGATAGGAGACCTAAGACAAAAAATATATACATATTTTCTGTATCTAAAGTGTTTGGATGTTTCTTCTTATGATAAATGCTTGATTTGCTTCTTTGATTTACTGAAATAGTATAGCAGGACATTCTTGTGATACCCAATTTTCTGAAAAGAAGTTAAATTTCTTTTCCCTCTTTTTTTCGTGCTCTGTGCTAGTGGGGTTTGGAGTTTTAGGAGGCACATACCTCAGAGAAGCAGTAGATCTTTTTTGGTATTCTTTCGCTAGGGCCGGGAGCTCAGATTTGAGACTAAGTTTTGGGCAGTTGATTCACATCCGATGGATGGGAGGCCCCCTCTCCCCATCCAACCCTAGCCGCCCTCTTACCCTCCCCACCCCCTTGCAGCCCCCCATCACCTTGCAGCCCCCCATCACCTTGCAGCCGACCCCCTCCCTCTCTCTCCCCATCCTCTCCCCACTCTCATTGCAGCCGCCACCCCCTTTTCCCCTCAATTCCAACCCTAGCCGCCCCCCTTCCATTCCCTCCCAAGGTGCAGCCATCCCTCCTCCGTTGGATCTCCATCGAGTTGGTGCAAGCCTCTAATTGGTGGGAAGAAGAAGGAAGGGGTGAAGGAAGAACTCAAGGTGATCTTATGTTTATTTTGTATTTGTGCTGCAATTACATTTGATTATCCATTCACCTAGGCGAATTGGTAGTAGTGCTGTCCTGATTTTGGTGGCGGACGGACAGCAGTAGTGTGGGTAGTTTCTGGGATTTTTGCTGGGTAATTAGCTGTAATCACTGTGAAAATCATGTAGAGCTTTATCATATCTTTCCATAGAGTACTTATGTGTTCGATTCGGTGGAATATTCTAGGAGATATCGCATTTTGAACCCAGCTAGGTTGCTGTCCAAAAACTGAATGCAGGGTGTACATTGTCGGCTATTTGAGGCCATCGAGATTTTAGAATTTAATTATCTTTTAAATACAAAACTTGTAGGAAATTTTATGTAGATGTTTCTAGAGTTTTTGTTTGATATCACTGCTGTTATAATTTTAAAGTTATGAAATTATCAAGCAGCACCGCTGCAGTTTGGTGGGCGATGGGGATAGTTATTGCTCGCGACGGGTTGGAATTGTGCGTAGGTGCGGCGTTGTTTATTAGCGATTGTTATGTGAATATGTGCACTAAGTTGTGTGTCAAAACATGCGGTGGACCTCTGGATCGTACTTAGTACCTTTCAAAATCCCCTGTGAAGGCAAGTAAAAACAGTGATGGTTTATACCATTCGGTTATATTATGTGCCATGTTCTTGAACTTATGTATATTATCGAATGTGTTTATCGTTGAAATCCTTTACAAGAATTGTTGTTTGAAGTTTTTCATGTTCTACTATTTTAAATATGTTGAGGGCATTGTTCGAGCATGTTATATGCGTTGATTCCTATCTTGTGGAAGTGGAAGTATCTATTTAACACATGTTAAATGGGGTGGACTTATGTTGGTTTTTCATGCATAGTGCATCCAACATTCTTTGCATTGAAGTTTCGTCGCGATCATATGGTTCGACTGTACCAGTACAATAAGCATGGTACGTTGCCTGAGGAGGGGTACGATGCAGCTTCGTATACCTAGAGGTATGAAGGCAGAAGTCGTTATTGCATTGTAGTCATATACACTCATGAGGATTATGTGGAATCTGTCATTGATATGTAATATTGTGGATATCCTCTTTGTGATTTGGGAACTAAGTGTCTGGTACTTTGTATACTTGCTGCACTCTAATATTTAAGAAGGGAGTTGTGAACTCCGTGGTTGGTAAAACATTGTTTTTACGTTGTCTAATTGTTGGTTGATTATTTTACTTGCTGAGATGTGTCATCTCACTCTTTGCATTGTTTGATGCAGGCACTTGAACCTTGCTTAGGGAAAAGAGGGAAGTAGCAGCACGATCACTACATTTCTAAACAACTTTACCACTGAGTAGTAATGTCTTTAATCATGGGTTTGGGGTCAAGGATGTTGGTCATTTTTTAAAAAAAAGTATGTGAAAGTGGTCCATTATGTTCCGATCATTATGGTGGTCGTATTTTTGGTTAGCTGAATTAATCATGTTTTGAATGTTTACTCTTTTCTTGCATCATGTTTACACACTGTGGTTTCCTCGTTATGCAACTTTCAAGGGAGGTGCTGTGGAATTTTTCTTTCTGTCTTTATCTTTTAATACATAGCAATTTGTGGGAAGGGTATCTGGTGACACCTATTGTGTTGGGATAATGGGGTGTTACAGTTGGTATCAGAGGTATAGGTTGTAGGTCCTAGCAAGGAAATGATGATAAATTGACACACTACACATATAGGATGGGTTGCTTGCTTTACTATTGCTATATTAGGAATTGTGAGTGCTCGTTGATATTATTTGAAGTTTGTGTTATGCCAATTTTATTTATTTATTTACTTACTCATGTGGCTGCAGTTATGCCTCCTCGTAGGGCTCATGGCAGCCCGCAAGATCCTAGTGGGGATTCTTTGAGTCCGGTGGCAATGTTAGCCGTGATGCAGGCCATGCAGTAGGAGTTGGCGATTCTAAGGCAAGTCATTCTTGTTGCTCCTGCTGGTGCTACTCAGGGTGTCGGTGGTGGAGGAGTTCCCAGGGGCGCTGTCCCTGTGGGTGCTGCTCCAAGTGGTGGGGCTGAGGTGCCCTTCCCATCAGTGGTCAGTGGATGGGCATGAAGTTGGACACCTTTGATGGCAGTGGTATTCTGGTTGAGGCGGCGGATTGGCTGACTTATGTGGAAGAAAAGATGGATGTTTTTTAGATTGTGTATGGGGATCGTGTTCATTTTGGCACGCAGCTGTTAAAGGGGGAGGCTCAAATTTGGTGGAGAGGCATGCAGGCAGCTCACTTGTCTTCATCGGGAGTACTGACCTGGGATGTTTTTATCAGGCAGTTTGAAAGGAGATTCTACCCAGTCACCTTCCTGGAGAAGATGAAGATAGATTTGCAGTCTTTCAAGCAGGAGAAGAAGTCAGTCATAGAAAATGAAGTGGGCTTTAACAAGATGGTCCGCTTTGTTCCTCATGTGGCTTACAATGAAATGGAAAAGGCGAGCCTGTTCCGTCAGGGCCTGAAACCCTCTATCAGCCATGCTCTAGGCGCCTTTCCACTGGTGGATTTTTGTACTATGGTTTAGCAGGCATTGGGGATGGAGATGCAACATCAATACACCATGGAATCTTAGGTGTTGATCTGCCTCGTGGCCACGACGCGAGGAGGGGCAACATTAGGGGTCCATCCCACAAGAGGGGAAAGTCACAACATCAGTGCCACCACCCCTATAGTGGCAAACCCTCCAAATCGGGTACTTCAGGAGGGAGTACACTGAGGTATCGGGCTGTTCCTAAGCCTGGGTTGGGGTTGGTGTTTTTCCATTGTGGTGAAGCGCATCGCCGTGCCGAGTGTCAGTGGAGTGACAGGTGCTCTATCTACAGCCAGGATCACAAGGATGTGGTGTGTAGGAGGAATCTCAATGGGAAACTTAAATGGTAGCCAATGACTTCTTCCTCTTCGTAGGGCACTGTCAACATGATGTCAAGCGCTGAGCAACAATTTTCTGTACCACCCCCTCAGCAGCAGTTCTATATGCCCAGGACTCCTCAATTCGTGCCTATGCCAGGTTTCACTCAGTACATGGCCGTGCCCACTCCTGCACCGATCGCTCCTGTACCATTTTAGTTTGGAGCTCCACGTCTGCCTCATCCTGTGACTCTGTGGGGTTCTTCTGTTAATTTCACTCTGGGAGCTTCCTCTTCTATGGGTGTTTCTGGAGCATATGTGCTGCCCTCTGCAGACGGCAGAGATCAGGGAGACGTGGTGACAGGTATGGTCTTAGTTGATTCGTTTGATGCCCATGCTCTTTTGACTCTGGCGCTAGTTTTTTGTTTGTTTCGGAGAATTTTGTGTCGCGTGCTAGTCTATCGGTGTAGAGGATGGGTCACCCAATTGTGGTTAGTTCTGCTAATGGCTCCATTAGTAGCTGTTAAGTCTTCCTGTGTTGTTCCATCGTTCTTGCTGATGAGGTCTTTTCAGCTAATCTCGTGGTGATTTCCCTGGGGCCATTTGATGTTATCTTGGGTATGGATTGGTTATCTCAGTATCGCGTAGTTATATCCTGTTTTTGGAAGACAGTGTTATTGCAGGCACCGTCGGGTAGGGAGGTGGTATTCTTGGGAAGCTCTCCTAAGTACACTCTTTCCTCGTCCCAATTACTTCTGGATCGTTGGTCAAGGAAGTCATGAATCCTTTTCTCCATGATGGTGGAAAGTGAGGCTGCCTTGCGGGTGCAGGACATCCGTGTGGTGAGTGATTATGCCGACGTGTTTCCAGCGAAGCTACCAGGCCTTCCACTAGAGCACGATGCGGCTTTTGAAATCAAGCTGATTCCGGGTACGCAGCCTATTCATAAGGGTACGCTGCCTATTCATAAGGCCCCGTATCGGTTGGCTCCAAAGTAGCAGGTTGAATTGAAGCGGCAATTGGACGATCTGCTGGCTAAGGGTTTCATTAGGCCTAGCAGGTCACCATGGGCTTTCCCGGTATTGTTTGTTGATAAGAAGGATAAAAGCAAGAGGTTATGTGTGGTTTATCGTGCTTTAAATCAAGTGACAATCAAGAATAATTATCCGCTACCTCATATTGATGTTCTCTTTGAATAGTTGAGAGGTGTCCAGGTATTCTCAAAAATTGATTTGAACTCTGGGTATCATGAATTGAGGATTCACGAGGAGGATATTGAGAAGATAGCTTTTAGCACCAGGTATGGGCATTTCAAGTTTATCGTCATGTCTTTTGGCTTAACTAATGCCCCTGCTGCTTTAATGGAAGCAATGAATAGGATGTTGCATGAGTTCTTGGATGACTTTGTGGTTGTGTTTCTGGACAATATTCTGATTTACTCGAAAATGGAGGAATAGCATGAGTGGCATTTCCGTCTCGTTCTAGGTGCTCTTAGGGAGAATCAATTCTATGGCAAAATGAAGAAGTGTGCCTTTTGGCTGTCTGAAGTTGCTTTTTCTGGATCATGTGATTAATCAGCATGGCATTGCAGTTGACTCCAAGAATGACGCTGATGTGGTGGAGTGGAAGAGACCCTCTAGTTCTCAGAAATCCGAAGTTTCTTGGGGCTTGCTGGATATTATAGGCATTTCGTGCAAAAAATTTCCAGCATTACTAAGCCATTGACTAGACTCTTGGAGAAGGGTGTTCTTTTCGTCTCGTCCAACGATTGCGAGGTCAGTTATCAGGCATTGAAGACCAAGTTGGTGAATGCTCCTATCTTAGCCTTGCCTAAGAGTGGTAAGTGTTTCACAGTTTATACAGATGCTTCTCGTCTTGGCCTTGGCTGTGTGTTGATGCAGGAAGGCAGAGTGATTGCTTATGGCTCAAGGCAGTTGAAGAAGCTTGAGGGGAATTATCCTACACATGACCTCGAGTTGGCTGCTGTTGTCTTTGCCCTAAAATCATGGAGGAATTATCTCTATGGCGAATCTTGTGACATTTACACCTATCATAAGAGTCTCAAGTATATTTTCACTCAGAAAGAGCTGAATTTGAGGCAACGTCGGTGGCTTGAGTTGATAAAGGATTTTGATCTGTCAATTCAATATCACCCAGGGAAGGCAAATGTGGTGGCTGATGCCCTTAATAGGACCGGTGTTCCAAAAGTGGACATACCTTTGATTGCAGATCTGGACCATATGGGAGTTGCTTTGTGCTATGTTGGCAACGCTAGAGAGGAGACTCAGATGCTCATTCAACCCTCCCTTCTGGAGAGAGTGCGCGCAGCACAGCAACAGGATCGTTTGTTGCAGGAAGCTCGGAAGAGGGTCGACGATGGTAAATCTCGTGAGTTCACCATTGATGAGAAGCTCAGAGGCCGCTGTTTCAGGGGCCGCCTTTGTGTGCCACAGAAATCAGAGGTGAAGACGGATATCTTGAGAGAAGCTCATAAAACACCTTACACCGTTCACCCTGACGAAACCAAAATGTACAGGGATTTGAAGCAAAACTTCTAGTGGAAGAGAATTAAGGTTGATGTTTCTAAGTATGTGGCAGCCTGTGAGGTGTGCTAGTGCGTGAAGGCCGAACATAAGAGGTCTGCAGGTTTATTGAAGCCGTTGGAAATTCCAGAGTTGAGGTGGGAGCATATCACTATGGATTTCGTGGTTGGCTTACCTCGTTCTCCTCGAGACAGGGATGCTATATGGGTTGTAGTGGATCGCTTAACTAAGTCTGCGCACTTTATTCCCACGAAGACCACAAATTCAGCTTCAGAGTTGGTTCCCTTGTATATGAAAGAAGTAATCATGCTTCACGGTGTGCCTAAGTCCATTGTTTCAGATCGGGACTCCAAATTTGTATCCAAGTTCTCGGAGAGTCTTCACAGTGCTTTGGGTACCAAGCTTTCCCTTAGTGTTGCTTTTCACCGTCAGGCTGATGGTCAGTCGGAGCGAACTATCCAAACCTGGGAAGACATGTTGCGTGCTTGTGTCCTATCATGTAATGATAGCTGGGAGGATGATCTCGCTTTGGCTGAGTTCGCTTATAACAACAGCTATCATGCTAGCATCAAGATGGCACCTTATGAGGCCTTATATGGCAGGCGGTGTATCTCCCTTTATGCTGGGAGACTTTGGGAGAGAGATCTTTGGTCGGTCCTGATTGGGTTCAGCAGACATCTGAGAAAGTTTGGGAGATTCGTTATAATATTTTGGCCGCTCAGAGCATCAGAAGAGTTATGCTGATGTGAGGAGGAAGGACTTGGAATTTGCAGTCGATGATCAAGTCCTTCTCAAGGTTTCACCTACTAGAGGAGTTGTTCGATTCGGTGTCTCTGGGAAGCTTAGCCCGAGATACATTGGACCGTTCTCTATCTTGGCCTGGGTTGGCAGCTTGGCTTATCGCTTGCAATTGCCGGAATCCATGGTAGGGTATCACCTACTAGAGGAAGTTTTTGCGGGATCCAGACCATCAAATCAAGTTGGAACCGATTGTTGTGTAGCAAGATCTAACTCTAGAGTGTCGCCTGGTGCATATTTTGGAGTCCTCGGAGCGTGTCATGAGAAGGAGAACAATTAAGTATGTTAAGGTCTTGTGGACTAATAAGTCTGAGCGAGAGGCTACTTGGGAACTTGAGGAGCTGATGCGGCAGAAGTACCCCAAACTTTTCGTTATGGGTGAGTTTTTGTCTTCGCTGATCTCTCTTTTGTCGTTCCGATAGAAGCGTTGGAATTCGAGGTCGAATTCTTTTTAAGGGGGCAGAGTGTGATACCCAACTTTCTGAAAAGAAGTTAAATTTCTTTTTCCTATTTTTTCGTGCTCTGTGGCAGTGGAGTTTGGAGTTTTAGGGGGCACATACCTTAGAGAAACAGTAGATTTTTTTGGCATTCTTTCACTAGGGCCGGGAGCTCAGATGTGACAGTATGTTTTGGGTCGTTCATTCGCATCCGATGGATGGGAGGCCCCTCTCCCCATCCAACCCTAGTCGCCCCCCCGCCTCTTACCCTCTCCACCCCCTTGCAGCCGCCCCCATCTCTTTGCAACCGACACCCTCCCTCTCTCTCCCCCATCCTCTCCCCACTCTCATTGCAGCCGCCGCCCCCTTCTCCCCATCCAATCCTAGCCCCCCTTCCATTCCCTCCCAAGGTGCAGCCATCCGTCCTCCCTTGTGTGACACCTAGTGTCACCTAGGGTTTCTTCATGTGAACCAAAGTGAGGAAAGAACATCAAAAATTAAGAACAAAGGTTTAAGTAAGTCTTTTTCATCTTAAGAAATTCTCCTTAATCATGCCATGCACCTCAAGGTAAGAAGAACTCACAACCCCTAAATAATCCTAAGTGTGCCATTTAAGCACATAAAGGGAATTAGAGAAAAGACTTGGGAAAAATACAAAATTTTGATATGAACCAAATAACAAAGTTTTAGTGCACTAAATAACCTACAAAATATAGTAAGGAAGTTTGGCCATTTGAATTTTCAATAATCCCCAAATCAGCCCATGAACTAAGGCCCTATGGGAAAATTCAGAAATCAGAAATCTGAATTTCAGAACCCTTTCCCAAGTTCAGATATGTTCCCTGTCTTCCAAAACTCGAATCAATAAAGTCCAAATATAAAAGTGGTGCCAAATTTCCTTGAACATGCTCTGGTAAAGTTTGAACTCAAACCAAAACCGTTTGACATGATTTTGGCGCAGTTTGTTCTCGGGACTCGGCTGTCTGACACTAGCGAATTGGCGATGTTACAACTCCCTGTCCCTAGCCTAAAACCGCGCAACATCCACACACAAATGACAAAGCACAGTCAGGGGAACAAATCCTTCACAGCGATCTTGCCCAAATTCACGAAGATTTGCGCCCAATCGGTGTTAGAACACGGGCAGAAGCAACGGCTCCACGTGTTCGACCGCGGCTGACATGCCCGGTTCACGCCAGTTCGCGCACCCACGCCCAGCCGTGCACGCCCACGCGCCCTCGCCGGTCCACGCCCGCCCACGCACCGCGCCGTGCCTATAAAGCAGCCCAAGGCCTCAGTAGTACCTCCTCGCGCGCTCTCTGTCCTGCCCAAGCCGAAGTTCACCGGATCTTGCCTCGAGCATGCCGCGCCACCGCCCGCCAAGCCACCCGAGCCTCGGCCACCATGGCCAGCTCACTCCAGCCACCCCCAAGCTGCGCCAGTCGCTCGGTTAGCTTCGCCAGAGGCCCGTGAAGCTTCCCAAGTCCTCGTACCCGGCAAAGCCTCACCGGAGACCTCGGATCACCCTTGCCAGACTTCGGTCACCCGCCGCCGTGCGTGAACCAAGCTAACCAGTAAGCCATTTTCCAATTCCTCACACCCATGTCTTCCCTAGCATCCAATGAAGCTCTCTGACCCGTTCAATTGGACTATCGCGCCGTGAGCAGGCCGGATTCCTTGCCACCGACAAGCTCGCCCGCCAGCGCACATGGACCGACCTACTCCGACCACCACCACCGACGATCCGCACCTCAACGTGTTCGCCAGAGACCCCCAGACCTCGCCCGACCCTTCACCAGAGCAACCTCGCCGCCGGTAAGCCCCTCCGCCCTTTTCTTCTGTCGCAGTCAGTGTTCCATTAGGGGAAGGACTGTGGGTTCGATTTAGCAGAACCCCAGGGTGTTTTCTGCAGAGTCATAGACCTAGATGTATAGTAAACCGAGGACCTGTTTGTAATACACTTAGAATCTTTCGCCAGGGACCCAGATGCAAAACCATTTTCCTTTAAACCATTTCTGTTTATTCTTTTTAAATTAAGCAGAGAACTTAGGAAATTTGTATATTGAGAAATGTTCAACCAAATTTAGTCAAACCAATTTTACTGGATTCAAAATATTATGAACTATCAAATAAAAATACTGAACTCTGTGCTTTCTATTTTTAATTTTAGAGTTTGGAATTAAATAAGGAAACTGCTCAAACCTTATTAAAATGAAGAAAAATAGTTATGCTTCTGTGCTGGACTTAAGAAAATTTGTAGAAGTCCAAACCCAACTTAGACACTGTTTAAAAATATTAAACACCCATGTATTAAAGATTTAAACAGGGTTATCTATTAAAAGCCATAATTGCCCAAAACTTAGGAAAATAAGAAAGGCACTAGAAAATAGTGAACATTGGATGCAAATATTTTTCCTAGTCTACTTAAGTAATGAAGAATCTAGCAAAAATAAAAGGAACCCTAGTCCAGAACAAATTCAAGGTGAAATGTTTTATTAGGCACTAATAAAACTAGAAAGACCATTATTAAAAATATAGGAACAATATCAAATTTGGTAAGAAAAATTCAGTAGACTCCTAACTACTACGACACCACTACAAAAATGATAAACACCCCAGCCCGTCATCTCAAGTGGGTTGAACAAATAAAACTTGGTATTGAGCCATATTCCAATTAAATCATAAGTAAGCAAAAAGATGTGCAACAATGGGCAAATAAATTTTTACCAGATTAGTAATGAAGTAGGCCACCAGAGAAAAATGCAAAAACCTATTCAAAACTACAAAATAACACCCATTACCCCTACTTCATGAAAAAGGCCATTTAATTCAAGAAATTCCTACCACCCTTCCCTTAAGCAAAAAGTTACCAAATTCTAGAATGATTGCTCTTGCGCAAAGTAGAAGATAGGAAAAATTAGAAATTTGTTGTTTGATATTTTTCAAGTATAGTGGTAGTAGAAAACACCCCTTTGGCTAGAAACTTTAGAAAACCATAGTAAAATAACTAATAAGTATTAGTGAATATAAATTGGTACAAAGTCATGTTATAACATCTAAATGCCAGCAAAAATAAGTCTTATAGAATAACCCACTGTTAAAAGGAAGTTGTAGTTCAAAACACCCCCTTTGCCCTAACACTTGATAATTTTGTACAGAGAGAACCCCTTACTTTTTAAGCCCCAAAGTTTGAGACAAAGAGTTATACACCAGTGAGAAGCCACTGTAATTTTTACAGAAATTTTTGGAAATTTGTAAAACTATCTTGTAGTTCAAACCCACCATAAAGGCATAAAAGAAAAAGGAAAAGAAGATATAAATTAGGAGGAATAAGGAATCTCACCCCAATGAATTCAGCTAGGAATCTTAATAACTTTCACTAAGACATTAAAAGGAAATCAGTGGAACACTAAAATAAACTTACCAATTAGCTTAACCAGACTTGACCCTAATTTGCTAAGTGTACCACAAAAATCTCCAGTAGAAAGATTAAGCTCTACCTTATTAATTTGATCCTTCACCATCAAATTTTAAGTACTAAAATGCATATCATGTCATACAAATATCTTAATCATTGCATTCATTAGATTGCAATCTCGCTGACGGAGAGTACGTGCTCATCCCTGAGCAAGGAGCTGTCCATGAGGAAGATCAGGAGCTAGCTCCCGAGCCTGCCATCGAGGATCTCCCCGCAGCCCCAACAATTGAAGGCAAGCCCCGGTTTTATGCATAACCGTTTATATATGCTACTTTACTACACTTAATGTTTGTAGGCTTGGAATGTGCAGTTAAGTGTAGGAGTTGCTTGAAACCTTTAGTTGCATGAACTCAGGATTCCTTTTTGAGATGGATACTAGTATGCTAGGAAGAGTAGCTGCTTTGCTAATTAGGATCTCGGTAGAAGTCGAGTGATTTTTTTAGCACTCACGTGAGGTTAGGACTTGATTGTATTCATCTTGATAACGGGATCTATGATGGTTTATGGACATGGATCCAGGGTGGATGCCTTGTCCATGAGACGGGAAAAGGAACTAAAGATTAATGTGTGGATACCTGAGTCAAGCGTTTGAACGTACTAAACACATGTCGGGAAATATGGTAACCGGTAAACCTAGTACCCGAGTGAAGCCGGGCGCGGACTTTTCTCCTCATTTGTCCTGAGACTGGGTCTCCCATGCTAGCTATAGTGGGTACAAGTGCGATCACTGCACGGTGGCAGCCGGGGTACGAGTGGAGCATTCTATGCCAAGGCGGTGAGCCCTGGCCCCGAACGGGGAATCGATGGGGACGGTTGACGTGTGTGGGGACGGAGTACCCCTACATGTCGTGTGTTTAGGTTTACCTTGCAAGGTTAAAAACTCGATTCGAACCGTCTGCTTCTCGCAGCTAATGAGACTGCTTGACCCCTTGTACTACATTGAGTAAGAAATGAAATGAGGCTTTACATGAGATAACTTGTTGATTGTATTAAATGACTGTTACCATGTATGCTTAGAAAGAGGAAACTTAGCTAAATAATGATACTAGAAATGGAAAAGCTAAAAGTTGAACTTAGATAAAGCTAGTGCTTTTGGCAAACCAAACCCCTCAACCAAACAGCTGCATGGTCTAGAGGTAGAGGAGTAGATTCCTCACACCGGGTAAGTCCTGCTGAGTATTAGCATACTCAGCCTTGCTTGTGGCATAATTTTTGTAGGTACGCTTTAGGACATGGTTGATGGTGTGACTTGGCCTACCACCCTTCCACTGGGTTGGACGGTCGAGTGGGATGCTACTCTAGCAAGAGAGGAGCAGGAGGAGTAGTGGGCTAGACCTTGCCCTATTCCTCACTTTCGACGAAATCGATTATCCGTTGCAATCTATCTTATGAACTTATTTTAGTTTACTTGAGAAAATCTGATTTATGTAATTACTACTCTACTAAATTTTCCTGTTTTATTGTATTTCCTCTGTGACTCACCTTCAAGTGGGTTAGTGGTATTTGATCCTGGATAAGTGGCTTTATCAGACTAGATCTGAGGGACTGACGAGTTATTCTGATTTAAGTGTGTTGCGGCCTTTAAGGCGTGACGTGGGCACTTAAGCTGGAATAATTCGGGCGGTTTTGCCACAGCTAGTATCGGAGCAATACCACCACAGAGAAGAGCAATAAACCATGAATACCAACCTTCTAAATTCTAAAACTTGCTTAGAAACTAATGTGAATCGTTAGGACTAGAACGCTAGACCTAGGACGAAAGGCCTTAGGAATAGTGGTAGAAATAGGTAGCTAATTAAGTAGGCCCTGTGGGCCAATCTTTAGCTTCTTTTAAAGGATGCCCTAAAAAGCACCCTTCTGATTCGGAGAGGAGACATTATTTCCAGCATGCATGCATTATAAAATTAAAAGGCTTAGAAATTAAGGAAATAAAAATTTGAACTAACTCGCTTCCTTTTAAATCACCTAGGCTCTTTTTATTTTCTTTCTTCCACCAAAATCTTTACATCTGATACCCTTTCGCAGATGACCTCACCTACCCCCGCCAATGGAGGAGACACTCGTTTCACCTCTGATTTCCTTTCTCACGATGGTTTTGCTTCCATATTGTGGGAAGTGCTTAACTCCGCCGGTTACCCTATGCCGCCTTTGTACACAGTGTAGCTGTACGAGGAGCATCGGGTACCATGTTGCCGAGTCTGGCTGACTCTGGAGGCTCATCCCCTTCAGCCGGGTTGGCGTTCCCTTGACTCTGAGACAATTGGATTTAGGACAGACGACACCACTGAAGCGGCAGCTATGAAGACCCTCACGACTTTCTGTGGCTACCATCCCCTGGAGATGGTGATGCACCCCTTGGGACTTTTCCCTGCTGAGAAGAAGGATGACCCCATGTGGTGCAACCATGTGAGCCATGTAAAGGACGTATGGGTGATGTATCCTGACTTGGTTGGGAGGGTCACTGTTCAGTGCATGTGCGTACTGTACCACCTTCAGGCCCTGCAGAGCGACGCTATGGCACATCTTGCTAACCTCCCTCAAACCACCAAGCTCACCCTCGACAGCCGAGAGGACTTCGTGGTCGACTTGTCCTCATAGTTGGTGGAGAAGGACCTATCGGTGGAACGATTGAGCCAGCGCATCACCACCTTGGAGCAGCAGGTGGAGATCTGAGACAACACCATTGATGTCCTAGAAAACCAGCTCCATGATGTGCAGCAGGAACTTGAAGAAGCTAATGACCACCTGGACATGCACCACCTAGAGATGGAGGCCAATGAGGCCGGAAGCGAGGGAGAATGTAACACCCCAGATGTTTATCGTCTGCTCGACAATGAGAATGGATTTAAGCACGTAATATCAGTGGATAAAACGGATGGTAAATTTTAATCACCTTCGCTGATCACGATTTTCATATCGCATCTGTTTTGTCTGTCACGAGTTCAACATCGTTTTTAATTATTCGGGCTCTTCCTAAATTTTCGTGATGTTCGGAACAACGTTGTCCCGAAAAATGGTGCGTCCGGTGATTATTTAAACTCATCACTCGCGCAAATATGAATTCGGAAGCCCGAACCACTCGGATGATTTTATCCCGGGCCAATTAAATAGAACTTGTCGACTAAGGTTTTCGATGCAAATAATTCTGTTCCCACTCGTCAACCGAGCAGCTCGTCCGAGGATGTATAATTGAAATTTATTCGTTTAGTAAATTATCTGCCCTAAAATTAAATCAAGCGCAGTCTAAATTTGTCGAAGCCGAAATCCGTGTAGTTCGGTCCGTGTGTTTCTCATATCGATCTGAATCTCCAGATGTTAATAACGGGTGAAAACGCATCTGAAATTCACCAAATCAAATCATTCTCAAATATTACTGTCGATCTTATTTTGGTTCGATCTTTTATATATTTTCAGATCAAAATATCAGATCCCCAAATATCTGTGATTTTCCATTAAAAAAGGAAGAAAATAAAAATATCTTCTAAATCCTATCTGCTGCCGCACCTGGGTCCGATTTTTGCCGCCGCTCAGCTTCAAAAAAATCCCATCGCCACTCAAGCACAGAATCTCCTTTATCTTCTTCCTAGCGCGCTCCAATTTTTCTTCTCCACCGCGCGCTCCATTTTCCTCTGTGCGCGCACGCGGCCTCCTCTCTCTACCTTCTACGCGTCTCTCTTTGCGTGCTTCTCTCTCGCGCGCGGACCTCTCTCCTCCCCTGCGCTCGCCCATGGTGCCCAGCCCCTGTTCCTCGCTTCTCCTTGTTCCTGCTGCGACCGCCGTGTGGGAGATGTAGCTGGCGGTGGTGCAAGCCATCGCCGTGGTGATGCTGCCGAGCAGCCCATCGCGACGCTACTATCCCTGGTGCTGAGCTCTTCCCCCATCCCCTCCCCATCTCCCTCAAACTCGCCCCCAGCGGCCCCTCCTCCATTTCCCTGTGTGTCGCGGTGCTCTAGCTCAGTCCTGCTCCGTGCGGGCCTCCTCTGCTTCTCCTCCGTGGAGCACCCGCCCATGGCAGCCACGTCCTCGAGCTCCATTTCCCTGGCACGAGGAGCTTCTCCATAGCTCCATCTCCCAGCTCGCAGAGCTCCCAGCGTCGCGCCCCAATCCCCTCTGCTTGCTCGGCGCCCGTCTCCTATGGCGCCTGGCAGCCGCTTCCTCTCTTCTCATCGCGCCCAGCTGTTTCTTTCTTCTCCCTCCCCAGCTCCTCTCTACTCGCGCTGCGGTACTCCTTGCCAGCTCCCGGTGCCTAGCTTCTTGAACTCCCTATGCGCGCGCTCGATCTCCGGCTCCGGCGTCGAGCTCTGGTGATTTTCCTCCGCCGCACCCCTGTTCACTTGATTGGTGCTGATGGTGGTTTTGGTAAAAGCCCTGCTGGTAGCTTTGGTGCAACAAGTGGTTCGAGTGGCGCTGATGGGTTCTCTGCTGGCACACCTTGTGATGGTACTTTGCTGCGGGAGGTAGCGACAGCTTTGGCAACGGTAACGTTGGTGCTCGCAACCTAGCCATGGACCTCAGCGCCCTTCCTACCCGGCCTCGCCTCGGCCTCATCGATCTAGCGTGCCCTGGTGCCCCTGCTCGCTGTTGGGTCGACCGTCGGCAGCTTCCCAGCCTCCGTCGTGCTCGACAACAAGTATTTCATGTCGGAGCAGCGGCTGCGACGCCCTCCTTGCATCATGCTCGCCAGATCAGGCCTCGCGTTGTCGATCTGTGCAATTCCTGTTCAGCTATTGGTTTTCGCCGGTTGTCGATTTCCTTTTCGCTATGGTCATCCCGTCGGCTGTTCCTATCCGAGCTAGCCTAGCTCTCCAGCCGTCGCGTCCTCTTTACCCGTTGAGCCGTGTGTTGCCGCGTTCACCTCGTTGTGTCGTCATGGACTTGTCGGCGTACTGCTGTGGTACCTGGATCGCGCTCGCCTCAACTCAAACAAGTCGTACTGCCATCATCGTCGTCAAATGGAAATCGTCGCGCTGGCACGTCGATATCGTCGATCGTCATCCTCGTCTACGCCAAGTCCCAAGCCGTGAGGACGGAGCTAGCAGCATGAAGTACGTGTGGCACCTACCAAGCACGCTCGACAAATTGCCTAAATCAGAAAATCATTACCGATCTCGCGGATTCGAGTCAACTGTTAGAATGGTAAGTTGATTCGTTATTCCAGTCGACTAGGTATAATATTTATTAGATTGCCTGAGTTGTTTACGGTGATTTGATCGGTAGTCGTACATGTTGTTGATCCCTTGCCTTATAGTAGTTATTACGTTCTATGTCGTTTGCTTGGGTTATTAGTTTCGAGTAATTTAATATTAGTACGGTATTTAACGTATAATCGACGAAAAACCTGGATTCGTATTTGTTAATCAATATAGTGAATCTGAGCTAAATTTATTATTGGCGCGCAAGTTTGTTAGCCGAATTGTTAGATAGATTAAATAAATATGTGTGGTGCGAAATAAAATTAAATTAGTTCTTGGTAAGCAAAGTGGTATAATTTATAAAGCGAGGGATAAGTTTAGAATTTAATTAATTAGCTAATAAGTTGTGTTTAGGCTAAGTGTATTAAAGGTGTATAGTTTGTTGCTCGTGATGTTTGCGTTAGGTTCGTTTAATCTAAAGAAGCGTAATTATTGTGCTTAGTCGTACATCGATAACTAGTGTTTTCGTATGAAATAGTACGACGCTTCATCACTAAGTGTTTAATTCTTGTCAGTGTAGCACTATTTAGATCTGTTCTATTCTTGTTTATCTGCATTCATGTGCATTATGCAAATCATTTAGGTATGTGAATTAACCACATAATGTGGAGAACTAGAACTGAGTCGACCACAAGATGGTGCTAATGAACGGAACTGAAGATGGACAGACGAAACAAGTATCAGAACAAAGGCTCATCGCCAAGTGGACGTCACCTAACAAACACTAACGTAGTGTTTATTCCAGGCAAGCCCCGGTGCATGCAACCCCTTCCTTGTGTTTTTAAATAATTTTTACACACTTTAAGTCTAGCGAAATGTGCATTAGGTTTATAGGAGTTGCTTGGAAACCCTTTGATGCATTGGCTACTTTGAAATCCATACCTTTATATGTACTTCTGATGAAGTATCAAATATGATTAAAAAAATTGCTTAGCCTTGCCTAGAGGTAAATCTTGAGGATATAGGTTGTCCTTTGTGTTAATGCCTAGCTCAGGGGCTATCCTGAGGAAGGATGGCTTCTGCCTGCAAGAATATTTTCATTGGGAGCAATGGTGGGATCTTACTGCAAAGTTCCTTGTAATGCTCTTTTCATCCTAATGAATACAAACAATCCTAAGGATGGAAGTACTTAAATCGGGACTTGGGCTAGGAACAGGTGATGTTCTACCCAGGTTGATTAAGGATTATACTGAATGTAGGCTTGATGATCGAGGACCTTTTAACTGGTCACATGCCTCATCATTGGTAAGCTTTGCCTCGGGCGGACTAATACCAGAATAAGATAACACGCTATGGGAGTGGAGAGATGGTGAGAGTAGGGTGTTCCCTCCGTGGAAGAGGCTAGACGGTGGTGTATCTGTGCTCTCGGTTGACGTGAACCTGATCTGGTCTTGAGAACCCCGGTGGCGAGTTGACATATGCAAGGGTTAAGTGCTACATATGTCGTGTGATCGGAGATCCCCAGCTGGGTATTAATCAATTCGGATTGCCGTTACTTCTCGGACTTGAAGACTTGGTCACTGCCCTGCAATCTAAGTCATGGATGGAATCTTAATGAGCAAAAATCATGTTGGATTGATTAATGTGATGGTGAAATAAGACAAGATGCAAACAAGGTCTATTAATACTTAATCTAGCATTAAAATGTTCAAAGTAAGGACTCACTTTAGTAAGCTATTTCTGCAAAAGTATCTAAGTTGATTCTTGCTAAAGCCTCTCCTTGATTCCCAAATCCAACATACCCTTGAGAGTCTTTTCTTTAGTCGTGTAAGTCTTGCTGAGTAATTCCATACTCACGATTTTATTCCCTGTTGTTTTTCAGTTTTAACTTTGTGCTACTGTTGATGGTGTTAAGTGCCGCTGGGCTCGGCCTTCTTATAAGTCTAAGTAACTCTTCTATACTTCTTATTAAGGATTGTCACTTGAGCTAGCATATATTTCAAACTTACAAATAATTTATAACATTTCAAAGTTATTCCTTTGAACCACTTTTGTAATCACTCCGATAAATACAATGTAAACTTGCTGTAACTTGTAAAATTTGGTAATAAGATTTTCCGCTGCAAAAATGTTGGTGTGTGATTTGTGTTACTTTATCCTGCGGTCCTGGTTGAAAGTGGTTTATCTAAGGTCCTTGGGGCACTCGGATAGATCCTGTTAAGTTATCTGGTGCACATGCATAGCCGTCTGAGGTCTTTGAGATAAGGACAGGTGCATGTGGACCCAATAACTTGGGAGGTTCTGCCACAGCTGGTATCGGAGCAGGATTAAGTATATACAGTCACATACGTATTTTCAAAACAAAAATTTGGTTTTAGAAAACCTATTTTCAACTAAACACATTGTTTGGCTTTGAAAAACAGTTTTAAAAAAAACTATAATGCTAGCGACATCCTCTGTTAAGCCCTAAATTAAGGACTATCAGTTGGCTTAGTTGAAAACTATAACCCATAACTGGGTGGGTATTGCATACATGTGTATTGTTATTTTTAAAGCCATTCAGTTTTGAATGGATCGACGCTCAAGGTAAGGTGAGATGTGAGAGCATGACCGAACAAATGTCGATCTAGGGAAGAGTATAAAAGGCGCTTGATTATATACATGTTCCACATATGTATATATGAAGGCTGCGAAGTGGAGTAATTACTTTTCTGGGAATTTAGTACCCCATGTGTGTGTATGGGTATACATGCATGGGAATACTGAGAAGTGTAATGTACTTGTAACAACGCACCTACGCTCAGGTAAGAAGGTGAGTTACCATAATTAGTTGCCCTGTGGTTAAAGTGTGGTAACGGCGCCTGTCGGCGTTTCGAGACAGGGGGGTCCCAAAGCCGACGAGTGAGTGTGCTGCGTGCCCCAGCCCAGATGGGTCGAGCGCGTGGGCGAGCGCGAAGGGGGGAGAGGCGAGGTGGCCGGAGTCGAGCGTGAAAGAGGTGGAAGTCCCGCGGCCTTCGTGTTCGTCCCGCGCCCAGGTCGGGTGCGCTTGCAGTAGGGGGGTTACAAGCGTCCACGCGGGTGAGGGAAGCGAGCGGCCCCAAGAGAGCGCCTGTCCCGTCCTCGGTCCCGCGCGGCCAACCTCCTCTAAGAAGGCCCTGGTCCTCCCTTTTATAGTCGTAAGGAGAGGATCCAGGTGTACAATGGGGGGTGTAGCAGAGTGCTACGTGTCTAGCGGAGAGAAAGCTAGCGCCCTAGGTACATGCCAATGTGGCAGCCGGAGAGGTCTTGGCACCTTGCTGGCGTGATGTCGTGGCTGTCGGAGGTGTGACGGAGCCTGGCGGAGGGACAGCTGTTGGAGCGGTCGAGTCCTTGCTGACGTCGCCCTGCTTCCGTAAGAGAGCTGGGGGCCGCCGTCGTCACAGAGCTTGTGGAGCGCCATCATTGCCCATCCGGCGGAGCTGGCCGGATGGGACGCCGGTCTTGTTCTTCGTGACCCGAGTCGATTCGGGGTAGGACGATGATGACGCTTCCTGTTGACGTGGCGGGTCTGTGCCCTAGGCGGGGTGACGTGGGGGCTCCTCCGAAGCCGAGGTTGAGTCTGTCTTCTGTTGCCGAGGCCGAGTCCGAGCCATGGGGTCGGGCGAGGCGGAGGTCGTTTGGCCGAGGCCAGGGCGGAGTCCGAGCCCTGGGGTCGGGCGAGGCGGAGTTTCGTCGTCTTCCGGGTCTTAGCCCGAGTCCGAGCCCTGGGGTCGGGCGGAGCGGAGTTCGCCGTCTTCCTGGTCTTAGCCCGAGTCCGAGCCCTGGGGTCGGGCGGAGCGGAGTTCGCCGTCTTCTGGGTCTTAGCCCGAGTCCGAGCCCTGGGGTCGAGCGGAGCGGAGTTCTCCGTCTTCCGGGTCTTAGCCCGAGTCCGAGCCCTGGGGTCGGGCGGAGCGGAGTTCGCCGTCTTCCGGGTCTTAGCCCGAGTCCGAGCCCTGGGGTCGGGCGGAGCGGAGTTCGCCGTCTTCCGGGTCTTAGCCCGAGTCCGAGCCCTGGGGTCGGGCAGAGCGGAGTTCGCCGTCTTCCGGGTCTTAGCCCGAGTCCGAGCCCTGGGGTCGGGTGGAGCGGAGTTCGCCGTCTTCCGGGTCTTAGCCCGAGTCCGAGCCCTGGGGTCGGGCGGAGCGGAGTTCGCCGTGGCGCCTTTGGCAAGGCCTGACTGTCTGTCTGACTCACCCTTTGCGTTAAATGCTCCTGCAACTCGGTCAGTCGGTGTGGCGATTTAGTCAGGGTCGCTTCTGAGCGAAGCCAAGGCCTCGGGCGAGCCAGTGATGTGTCCGCCGTAAAAAGGGGGGCCTCGGGCGAGACGGAAGTCTCTCGAGGTCGGCTGCCCTTGGCCGAGGCTAGGCTCGGGTGAAGCGTGATCGAGTCACTCGTGTGGACTGATCCCTGACTTAATCGTACCCATCAGGCCTTTGCAGCTTTATGCTGATGGGGGTTACCAGCTGAGAATTAGGCGTCTTGAGGGTACCCCTAATTATGGTCCCCGACAGCGCCTATGCGTGGCTCGACGCTTAATGATGAGCTGGCCTCCATATAGCAATATATGGAGTATACACTGTGATAAACTGTCATGTGTGAACTGCATCATGGGAAATTGGGTTGTGATGGATTTTTCTGCAGGTACACTAACCTCAAAAACGTATGTGTAGCTGATGACTAGCAAAATACCGTGAGAGTCGTAAGTATGCTATCGATATAGAACGCTATCGCCACATTATGTTGGCAAAATCAGTGAGGACGAATAAGACGAGCATGCATCCTGATTGTTGCATCTTGTTTGTCACCTATACACCTAAAATGTTTCTCTCATCCTTATTACAGTAACCAGTGATTGTGAATAATGTGTTGTAATGCTGTATTATGAACTTCTATGAAATAGTTGTCCTCCCTTCTTAGGTGATCTAATTAGGAATTATATGTGTTGCTCTTGTACTTGATGTGTCGATAGAAGATTAGTGACTTGTTGCCTAAACCCAAAACTAGGCTCTATTCTTATTTAGTACACCACGACCCAAATTTGAATTTTCCGTTATCACCCCATGACCAAACACATACAAATAAATGCTTAGATAATTTCTTTGCTGGGCCTAAAGTGTACCCGGACTTGAAACAAGAATCTCGAGTCATGTCTCCATCCTAAACCATGTCCTTATTCAGTTGGTGCAAGCTGATGTACCTTATCTAGTTTGCCTGTTTTTAAGGACCGCCATGTTGTTTAATCAACCTAATCTAGGAAAAGCATGTCCGATCATTTTCTTAAGTTTGATGCCTTTGGTTTCCTCATATCTATCGAAGGCATGCCAACTTAATCTTATGATTTTTTTCCCTCCTTAACTAATCCGATACTAATCCTTGACCTTGTGATCTCTGCGATGGGCATAGAAATATGCTCGGGGCTGAATTAACAGTCTCCCATCGTACTCCCTTCATTAACAAGTTTAGGTTATGGCCATGTCTTGTTCATTTCATCGGGCCATAATCTATTTGGCTCTCTACTTGTAACCATTCTTACAGGTAGAGTACCTCTTTGTATATTGTCACCCTTGCTCAGTCTATTTGTGACACGCGACATTTCTTATTGGTTATGTCTGGTAATGGCGTTATGACTAAAACCGGTGGTGTCGTGATGAAACCGAGGGCCTTCTGTGTGTGCGCACACATGGTTGTGCTGCTCGGTACGCGCTGGTATCATGGTTAGTAGTTGTAATCCATTATGAGACTATATCAATGTGTTATCTTGGCACAATCTGTTTTTGTTACGTGAGATTCTTTATTGATGCCAGTTCGATAATGGTGTCATGATTAAGGACTTATGGTGCCACAGCGAAATTGAGAGCCTCCTGTGAATGCGCACACAGGACAGTGCTACTCGTCGGATGCTGGTATCGAGGTCTCTGGTCATGATCCATTGTGGAACTACACTGATGTGTTATCTCCCATAGATCTCTTCCTTAAAACACTTTCTATGTTGTTTGTCAAGTGATCAAGCAACATCTATCATTTCCATTGGATCAAAACAGCATACCACTTTCAGGTGTGGTCACTTTTCTTTTGGTAGTGACTACTTATACAAGTTCCCTTTGCATCCTTTGTGTAAAGGTGAAGCCTTGGAGCTTTTTAGTGTTGAGAGACAACTGATTAGCTCTCAAAATGGAGACCTGCTTCCCTGCTACTAAGATGCAAGAGTTTGTTCATTCGCTCCCTTATTTAATCCATGTATTCCCGAACCAAGTTGGTTCATCTCGCATGCAGAAACGGATGAACAATCTGACCGAATGGATTTCTACCCAAGTGCATGATCACCTGTTAACAAAAGTGAGCTCTCGACCGTTGGCTTACCGATGTACTGAGGGGACCTACTCAATGTCAAAAGTAGTTCAACAAGTTGGTTTTACTAACTTGTAACTGCATTATGATCAAAGGTTGAGTTTAGAGATCGTTTTGTCGAGTTGTCTAAACTCACTTTTGTACAACCCATCTTAAGGAAGTGTTTATAAGAATTGAGATTAAGTCAGCCAGTAACCACCTAATTATCGCTCTAGTCATGCCTTGATCGCCTCACGTATGGTTTTCCGACGTGTGTGATCAAGTCGAGCCATGATTAGTGCTCGATAAAATGGATTGGTTGCGAAGGCCGCATCTACAGATCCCTTCGCTGGTGATTTTTCGAGTCTCTATCATTTTCTTGGACTTGGATTCTCTGGCTAACACAAGTTAACTATGATGTTATTCGACATTCACACCCATCTCATGTGCTATGAACTTACCGTGACCACTTGTTGGTAAACCTCTTTCTGTGTGTTTTACCCAAGAGGTTGCATCTGGTTCTGTTTGGGTAAAATCGTGTATTAGTCGCTCGCTCAACAGACTCAGATAGTAAAGTGTCATAAAAAAAGCAAACTGCACACATGGAACCTTATGTGTCCCTCTGGCAGATATCGTCTCTATTGGTGAACATCTTTAAATTGGCTTAAGGCGATACATGTTATGTCCACTAGAGAAACAACCTTCTGAGACACTCATCTTTGTCGGGAACTGTCTTATGATTATCGCTGATATGGACACGGATTACATGCTTCTCTACACTTAAAAGCCTTTCGCTACGAATCTTGGGACGAGATTCTTTTAAGGGGGGAGGGCTGTAACACCCTAGGTGTTTATCGTCTGCTCGACAACGAGTATGGATTTAAGCATGTAATATCAGTGGATAAAATGGATGCTAAATTTTAATCACCTTCGCCGATCGCGATTTTAATATCGCATATGTTATGTCTGTCACGAGTTGGACATCGTTTTTAATTATTCGGGCTCTTCCTAAATTTTTGTGATGTTCGGAACATCGTTGTCCCAAAAATCGGTGCGTTCGGTGATTATTTAAACTCATCGCTCGCGCAAATACGAATTCGGAAGCCCGAACCACTTGGATGATTTTATCCCGGGCCAATTAAATAGAACTCGTCGACTAAGGTTTTCGGTGCAAATAATTTTGTTCCCACTCATCAACCGAGACAACTCGTCCGAGGATTTATAATTGAAATTTATTCGTTTAGTAAATTATCTGCCCTAAAATTAAATCATGCACAGTCTAAATTTGTCGAAGCTGAAATCCGTGTAGTTTGGCCCGTGTGTTTCTCGTCTCGATCTGAATCTCTAGATGTAAATAATGGGTGAAAACGCATCTGAAATTCACCAAATCAAATCCATCTCAAATATTACTGTCGATCTTATTTTGGTTCGACCTTTTATACATTTTCAGATCCAAATATCAGAACCCCAAATATCTGTGATTTTCTATTAAAAAAATGAAGAAAATAAAAATATCTTCTAAATCCTATCTGTTGCCGCCCCTGGGTCCGATTTTTGCCGCCGCTTAGCTTCAAAAAAATCTCATCGCCGCTCAAGCACAAAATCTCCTTTATCTTCTTCCCCAGCGTGCTCCAATTTTTCTTCTCCACTGCGCGCTCTATCTTACTCTGGGCACGCACGCGGCCTCCTCTCTCTACCTTCTATGCGTCTCTCTCTGTGCGCTTCTCTCTCTCACACGGACCTCTCTCCTCCCCTGCGCTTGCCCATGGTGCCCAGCCCCTGTTCCTCACTTCTCCTTGTTCCTGGTGCGGCCGCCGTGTGGGAGATGCAGCTGGCGGTGGTGCAGGCCGACACCGTGGTAATGCTGCCGAGCAGCTCCATCGTGACGCTCCTTGTGACGGAACCTCCCAAGTCATTAGGCCCACCTACAGTTGTCCTTGTCCAACGGACCTCAGACAACCCTGTAGGTGCCCCTGAATCACTTGACAAGTTTGGTATCTATTTTTCTTACCTTTCCCAAGAGCGTTTCACCCGCCACAGAGACATCACAAGCATCGGAGTTACGAGAATGCGGAAGCAATTACATGAACTTACCTTTATTTAAAAGTAAGATCGAGTTGAATATTTACAAACCAGAATATAACCTACGAGTGCATAGTACTATTATTACACCCCAAGGGAGGCAAAAACCCCTCCCGATAAGTTTTAAACAAAAGTTTTTATGGAGGATCCTTTCCTCCCGCAGCTTTACTCCTGGTGTTCTTCCTTTGGTACCACCTTAGAACAGAAGCAACAAAAGTTGGTTGCTTCCTCACCTAAAAACAACGGGGAATAAAACCCTGAGTATGGAATTACTCAGCAAGTCTTACCCGACTAAAGAAAAGACTCTCAAGGGTATGCTGGTTATAAGGGAGTCAAGGTAAGGTTTCTCAATAATCAAAGACTGTTTTGCAGAAATGCTTACTAAACATGGATCCTTAAAAATCCAGTTTTATTTGTCAAGCCAAGTAAAATTACCTATAACTAAAGTTCTTTCTACCCTAGTTCAATCACTTGACCTGCACTAGCCAATTTCTTAACAACCCATCATCTTAACTGGAGTTCTACGTATAGGGCAGTGACCAAGTCTTCATAACCGCGAAGGTACGGCGATCCAAATCGATTATACTCAGCTGAGGATCTCCAATCACACGACATATGTAGCACTCAACCCTTGCATATGTCAACCTGCCACCGGGGTTCTTAAGACCAGATCAGGTTCACGTCAACCGAGAGCACAGATACACCACCGTCCAGCCTCTTGCCACGGAGGGTACACGCTACTCTCGCCATCGCTCCACTCCCATTGCGTGTTATCTTATTCTAGCCTTAGTCTGCCCGAGGCAAATCTTACCCATGACGAGGCATGTGACTAGTTAAAGGGTCCTCGGTCAGCAAGCCTACATCGAGACGGTCCTTAATCGACTCAGACGGAGACACTACACCGAGACTCTCTTCTCGTGCAAGTCACCCGCCCGGTATCAGCTTAATCATTTCAAACCCAATGTTTGGTACCTGGCAGAGGTACATCATTTCCGATGTTGAACCCATCACGGCCATGATGGATCCACCATCAAGTTTTATTTTCGAAAAAATCCCACCCACTTTTGCCACACCATCTTTTGTAAAAACAAAACATTGTGTTTTTCTAAAGCAAGGCCAAGCATAAAAAATCTTTTTGTAAAACAGGGATTTCAAGGAAGGTAATCAAATCCAAGGAAGGTAATGCAGGAATTGTTTTAGCAATCAACTCCTATCACCTAATGCATCAAGCAAGTGAGAAAGATTTTTAAAACACAAGGAGGTGGCAAATGCACCGGGGCTTGCCTTCGTTTATCGGTGAGTCAGGCTCGAATCCGTAGATGTCAAAGTAAAAACAATTTCCTGCCTAATGTTCCGTAGGTGGTGGTGGTGAAGTCTTCTCTTCTTCTACCTCAACTTCTTCCTCGTTTTCTAAATATAACCATATATATATATATAAGAATGAATGCCATGTAATGCTCATGAGAGTGCAAAGATAATAAGAGTTTATTATCTAAAGTCTTGAATACAACTTTCCTTCATGGAACTCCGAGAACTTAGGGTTTCCGGAGCCAACAGTGAAGTTCAAAGAGCAGGGGGTGAGGGTTTTGGGTTCTAATTATCAAACAAGGTCCAAATCATACCAAAATCTACCCAAGGCTTCTAAATATTATATAAAGGTCATCTAAAAAGTTTGGGGATTTTTGGAATTATTATCTATTTTCTAAAAATCCAGAAACAAGGTTTTAGGCTATTTTAAATGCTCCAAAATTTCCTATTTGATCTAAAAGTCATGAAACTATTTTTATTAAATTCTATGGAAAATTAGGAATCTAGGAAAATTGGTTTGACATTTTTAGGATTTTTCTACAATTTTCTACAGATTTCCAAAGTTTCACTAAAAAGAAAAAGGAAAAGCTTAAACAGTGCTAGGCCGATTATAGCCCAGGCGGCCCAAACCCAGGCCGAAACACGCGCGCGTCTACGCCCATGCTGGAGACTTTGCAGAAAGGCCCTCGGTGTTCTGGATAACCCGAAGTGGGTTCTTTTACTGTGGCACTAAGTCGCTGACAGTTTACAAGAAAGACCTCCACGTTCTATTCCTTTACCGAGCGAGGTCCTCGACGACGACGAGCGTGACAGAGCTCCGGTGAGCTCGTAGACCGGCCGATTGGGGCAAGAACTGGCGCTCCCGAGTGGCAGACGCCGAATTGAACCTCACCGGCACATTTCCCCAACCTAATTTCATGAATGGTGGTCTAATTTGGTCTGGCCACGGTGAGCGCGCGGATGAACCAAAAAAACCACGCGTTCTCGGCGATTGGCGGTGGTCTAGTTCAACTGGGTGTGTCGGCAAGCAACACGGACGCATGAGAATGCTTAAATGAGAGAGCAGGCAGCATGAACTAACCGGAATTGCGCTGGCCGCGGTGAGGTCGTTTTCACGGTGTTCTTGAGCAGATTTAGGGGAAGTTCAAAATTCGCGCTCACTGGTGATCGACTGAGAGCAATACTGGGTGGTGTGGTGCGTGATGATGTTGCGGAGCTAACAGCGGGCTCAATTTATAGGCCTAGTGAGCGGTGGCCGGAAATTCGAGCGATGACGCGCGGCGGTCAGAGGAGGGGAAGTTTACTGGCGCGCGTGAATTCGTGTTCTATGTCGTGGCAGTCACTCCGGCGATCAACGGGGAGCTAAAGCAAGTGACGGCGATGCGGTGGAGATGCTTAGACACGCGGCGCAAGGCCGAAAGGCGGCGGTCACCGACGTGCATATCAGAATCCACCGCGACGAGCTGTACGGTGGCCGGAATATTTTACTAGCCGTAGCTTATCCACGGCGACGTACTCCGAGCGTTAACCACTTAACCAGAGCACGTATCGAAACGGCGGCGACACGAATTGCGGCGGAGGTCGTCGGCGGTGAGATGCGCGGTTGATCTGATCTTGTTCAGGCACTGTACCATGGGATTCCTCATTGAGTTGGCGTGACAGATCATCTTTGAGCTCAATTTTCTCCCAAATTCATATGGCAACATAACCAATGCCCTGCAGCAAAGTTGTAGCCCTACCAACCATCTTCATCTTTGTTATAGCCTCCCTAGATAGATTCTCACTGGATCATGGTCGAAATGGCTCTCAAACATGGTTCTAGGCCACTGTCAGTGTGAAATTCAGACTTTAACAGCCTGACAACCAGACATTAGACCTAATTATCTCCAATTTCTTCTCAATAACTATGCTTACACTCTTAAGCAAAGTTGTTCTCCTTTTATAGAGCTACAAAATTGATGTGGTGACTTAGGGCAAAATCCCTTCTGTTTGAAAGTTACAAGGTCACAAAGATGAGCACATCACACTGAAATTCAGACTTAGTCAAAAGAGTTCAAATGTGGCTCTTTTGCAATTAAGTCCAAAACTCAGGGTTCAAGTTGCAAATCTTCATAATTGTGAACCACATAACTTAAAACACCTTACTTTACTAGTTTTTGCACTTTAGTCCAAAAGTGCACTAATTTTACACTTAGCCCCCTAGGGTTTAGTTTTAGGGTTTTCCAGGGTTCCAATTAGGATTTTTGATATCTTAGGGGTGTGAATGTAATGTATGTCCATTCTTAAGAACATTTTATGACTATTTCATTAAACTTTAGGGTTTTCCCTATTTGGCTCTTGTTTACCCTTCAGAACCCTATTTAAGGTTAAGTACCCTATACTAGGGTCTTACTTACAAAATGCCATATCAATACAACTTGTTTGAAATTTTTGCCTAGTGAATGCACTCTAGGTGTTTAAAACATATGCAATGGCAATACTTATGATGTTATGCTTAAGTTTTAGTGACAGTAACACCAGGGGTGTTACATCCTTCCCCCCATAAAAGAATCTCGTCCCGAGATTAAAAGTCCTAGGGCAAGTAATGGAAAAGGAAACACGACATGTCTTTATTTCCTCATTCTTGGTACAAGGCAGGGGTGGTTTGGGGCTCACTCCTTTATTGCAACAATTTCATACACTTTACTAATTACAAGAGGCTAAAAAGCCTGGGAAATTCTTGTCTAAAAAGTCTTGAGTTTCCCATGTAGCCTCATCTTCGGAATGTTGGTTCCACTGTATCTTATAAAACTTGAGAGTTTTCTTTCGGGTAATCCTGTCCTTTTGATCCAAGACTCGAATGGGATGTCCGGAATATGTCAAGTCTGGTTCAAGGACAACATCTGTCACTTCAATGGTTCGATAAGGAACCCGAAGACACTTCTTCAATTGTGACACATGGAACACATTATGTTTTGCAGACAAGGTTTCGGGTAGTTGAAGTCGATACACCACTGGCCCATATCTTTCAAGAATGAGAAAATGACCAATGTATCGAGGTGCGAGCTTCCCTTTAACCCCAAAACGTGTTACACCCTTCATTGGGGAGACCTTCAGATAGACATAATCTCCAACGGGAAAGTATAAGGGTATCCGGTGTGTGTCTGCGTAACTCTTTTGGCGAGCTTGAGCTTTCTTCAAATGATGAATTATTAGCTGAACTTTTTCTTCGGTCTCTTTCACCATATCAGGCCTAAAGAAATACCTTTCACCTGGTTCAGACCAATTTAGCGGAGTACGACATCGTTGTCCATATAAAGCTTCAAAGGGTGCCATCTTAATGCTTTCTTGATAGCTATTATTATATGAGAACTCTGCTAATGGTAAACAATCATCCCATTTTTGGGGAAATTCCAAAGCACAAGCCCGCAACATATATTCAAGTATTTGATTTACCCTCTCAGTCTGTCCAGTGGTTTGAGGATGATAGGCTAAACTATGGAGCAACTTAGTATCCAAAGCCTTGTGAAGTTCTTCCCAAAATTTGGACACGAATTGCGGTCCACGATCCGACACTATAGTCTTCGAGACACCATGCAAACTGAGAATACGGGCAATGTATAATCCTGCATACGTGGCCACAGTATATTTTACCCTGACTGGAAGGAAGTGGGCAATCTTTGTAAGTCGATCTACGATAACCCAGATAGAATCATACCCTTTGGTGGTACTGGGTAATCCCACAATAAAGTCCGTACTAATATCCTCCCATTTCCATGTTGGAATCGGTAATGATTGCAATGGCCCAACAGTCTTCATATGTATGGCTTTGACACGTCTGCAGGTGTCACATCTTGCCACATAGCGTGCGATTTCCAATTTTCATTTTTGTCCACCAATAATGTTGCTTCAGATCTTGATACATCTTAGTGCTTCCGGGATGAATAGAATAGCGACTAAGATGTGCTTCATCTAAAATTTGCTTGTGGACCCCTTCATTCTTCGGCACAACTATGCGGCCGTTGAACCATACAATGCCTTGATCGTCTTCTCTGAAACATTTGGCTTTTCCAGCCCTTATCTTCTCACGGATGTATTTCATACCCTCATTATCCCTTTGAGCATCCATTATCCTTTGTAAAAGGACTGACTCAAGCTTTAGTTGACTTAAGCCTCCTTGTTGGATCATTTTGAGGTTTAACTTCTCCATCTCCTGGCACAATGTAATGTTAGAAGTCCTCATAGTTAAACAATGGCAGGAGGCCTTGCGACTGAGTGCATCTACCACTACATTAGCTTTTCCTGGGTGATAATGAATTTCCAATTCATAGTCCTTAATAAGCTCGAGCCATCGTCTTTGTCTCATATTGAGCTCAGACTGGGTGAAGATATAATTCAAGCTTTTATGATCTGTATAAATGTGACAGAAATTACCCAGCAGATAATGACGCCAGATCTTCAGGGCATGAACCACGTCAGCTAGCTCCAGATCATGAGTGGGATAATGCTCCTCATGCCGGCGTAACTGCCTTGAAGCATACGCTATTACTCGGCCTTCTTGCATTAATACACAGCTGAGACCACTGCGTGATGCGTCACAATACACATCAAAAGGCTTATCAATGTCCGGTTGAGCCAATACCGGAGCAGTGGTTAATAATATCTTCAAGTGCTCAAAAGCTTCATTACACTTTGAAGACCAATTGAATCTGGCTTCACAAGCTTAGAAAAATCTGGTATAAATCGGCGGTAATAGCCAGCTAGTCCAAGGAAGCTTCGGACTTGATGAACAGTGGTTGGGGGTTTCCACTCTAAGATATCCTTGACCTTGCTGGGATCTACCACAATCCCCCTGGCAGATAACACGTGTCCCAGAAATTGAATTTCTTCCAGCCAAAACGCGCACTTACTGAACTTGGCATATAATCGATGTTCTCTTAAGCGCGTCAATACGATCCGTAAGTGTTGAGCATGCTCCTCTTCATTCTTGGAATATATTAAGATATCATCTATGAAGACCACCACAACTTTGTCCAACTCGGGCATGAATACCGAGTTCATCAGATAAGTGAAGTGGGCAGGAGCATTTGTCAGTCCGAAAGACATTACCATGTATTCAAATAATCCATACCGCGTAGTGAATGCGGTCTTTGGTATATCCTCAGGCCGAATACGGATCTGATGATAGCCCGATCTGAGATCAATCTTGGAGAATACCCTTGCTCCGGTCAGTTGATCAAATAAAATGTCAATCCGTGGAAGAGGGTACTTGTTCTTGATAGTGACCTCATTCAGGGGTCGATAATCCACGCACATCCGCAATGTTTGATCCTTCTTCTTGACGAATATGGTTGGGCAACCCCATGGTGATGAGCTTGACCGGATGAATCCTTTCTCTAGTAGATCTTGTAATTGAATCTTCAGTTCTGCCAACTCATTTTGGAGGCATTCGGTACACTCTTCTAGAAATGGGGCCGTACCGGGCTTCAACTCAATTACAATTCTACATCCCTTTCAGGTGGCAATCCAGGCAAATCTTCTGGAAAGACATCTAGGAACTCACATACTACCGGAATATCCTTGATCTCCTGTATAATGGCTTCATAAATTCTGCCAATTGGTTTAGCTGGAATGGGGATAGACAAAAGAATTTCCTCTTGATTATGACTCAACCTGATGGTTCTCTGATCAGTGTTGAGGGTTGCTTTATGTTGGGCCAACCAATTCATGCCCAAAATCACATCTATGTCTTGGCCTTTCAGAACAATCATATTAGTAGGAAAGTCCTGTCCAGCCAATGTTACGGGCACTTGGAAAGCCACTTCTTTGGTAAAGAGTTGTCCCCTAGGCGAATGTATTTTAAACCCTTCCCTTGATTCATGGTATGGAATGCAATGTTGCTCCACAAATTTCTTGCTGATGAATGTATGCGAAGCACCAGAATCAAAGAGAATAATTGCGGGATGATTGGCCACAAGGAACGTACCCATCATTACCGGTTCGCCGTCCGGTGTGGTGGCCACTTGAGTGTAATAAATTCGTCCCGTCTTGTTTATATTCTTGCCCACATTTCCCTTAGCTTGAGAAGAATTCCCAGTACCTTGTTGATTGTTTGAGTGATTCTGCTTCGGGTAGGGGCAATCCTTAATAAAGTGCCCAGATTTTCTGCAATTGAAGCATCCTGTTGACGAACTGGGAAGGGCAAGGAAACGAGTGCCAGGGGCACCCGGCCGACTTGTTGTAGTGGGGGCAGCATTGGGACGGATGAACACTGGTTGTTTGAATGGGAAGGAGGGTGGACGTGATGAAGAACGACCCTGATTAAAAGGCCGAATAACTATCCGTTGCCTTTTCTCGGGGCCCTGATTAGGCCTGTTGCCTCCATTCCCCTTGGTCTTTCCAGAACTTGTATATTTAGATTCAACTGCCAGCACTGTGCTGACAGCCCTTCCGTATGTGAGGTCGATGCAGGTAGCCATTTTTCTTTGCATCCAATCATTTAAACCCCTCATGAAACAGTTCTTCTTCTTTATGTCGGTGTTGACTTGGTCAATTGCATACTGAGATAAGTGATTAAATTTATTGAGATACTGGGTGACAGTATCTCCGCCTTGCTTCAACTTCATGAATTCCTCCTGTTTCATGTGGAGTACCCCTTCCATTATGTAATGTTCTCTGAAGGCTAGCTTGAATTCATCCCAGGTGATCTGATGATCGGCCGGCTGAACGGCCACAAAGTTTCCCCACCAGGTGCTGGCAGGGCCACGCAATTCCTGAGCTGCGAACAGGGGCTTTTGAGTTTCAGAACATCGAAGAAGTCCTAATTTCTGCTCAATGACGCGGATCCATTCATCCGCCTCTAAAGGGTCTTCTACCTTGATGAACAACGGAGGGCGCGTCTCGGAGAAGTCCAAATAAGATGTTTCCTAGGGGCCTTGCGGATAGCCCCGCCCGCCTTGTTGTTGGAGTTGTTGACCCGCCATCTCCCGTAGGAAGCGGGTATTATCTGTTGTAGCGTTTACCAAAGCAGCGATGGCCTCGGCAAGTGTCGGGGGTACTAGAGGTGGGTTTGGTGTTGCCTCCCTCCCACAGGAGGTACTAGCCCCATCCTGAGCACGAGTCCGGGAAGGCATGTGGCAACAAACATTTGAAAACAATATAATATGCCAAAGAAAACCATCCATTTTACATTACTAAAAAGAGTAATGTTAAAACTCGAATTTTACAACAGCATTACACTACCTATTATACATCACTACTATTTCTACTATTACACTATACTACTCCTGCTTCCTGTTGCTCCTGGTAGCCTCGTTGTCGGGCGTAGGAGACCACTCATCGACCAACTTCATAGAGGGAGGGGCCTGAAAAGGTCCAATTCGGCGGCATTTTTCCCCTGAGTTTATCTTAAAGACCAGATAGTAAGAGTGCAACATATAGAAGGTGTGAATCAACTAAGGTTGATTCTGTAATTACACATGCATCATGCTAAGAACTATGCTAATAAAATTTCCCCCTTAGAAAAATGTCGCCGCGCACGAGGGGAACTGCGCGCAAGCATACTGGCCCAATTGGTGTGCCATGTCATCAACTTGCCCCAAGACATGAGGATAGCAGTAGTGGGAGTAATGATCCGATTAGGGATCTTGAAGCAAAAGTTAATCAGCTTCAAACAGAACTCCAACGCAGGATTGACATATGGGTCGCAGATGGCGACAGAATCAATGAATTGATAAGCGACGTCCGCCGCCTGCGAGATCAGCTCGCGGATCGAGATTTAGCGCTTGACTGGGTGGTTCAATCTCGTTTGCTTGCCTGGCTAAGGAGGCAAAAGCTCGAGCCCGAGTAGAAGAGCTTAGCTCAGCCATTGATAACCTGCAGGCTTATTGCAATACTCTTCATGAAGAAGTTCATGTACTGTATTCACAATTGCACCCCATGTACCTGCGGATCCTGTTGGGACAGAAGCCGGACCTTCTCATGTAGCGGGAAAAGTTTTCGAAAATAAAACTTGATGGTGGATCCATCATGGCCGTGATGGGTTCAACATCGGAAAAGATGTACCTCTGCCAGGTACCAAACTTTGGGTTTGAAATGATTAAACTGAGACCGGGCGGGTGACTTGCACGAGAAGAGATTCTCGGTGTAGTGTCTCCGTCTGAGTCGATTAAGGACCGTCTCGATGTAGGCTTGCTGACCGAGGACCCTTTAACTGGTCACATGCCTCGTCATGGGTAAGCTTTGCCTCGGGCAGACTAAGGCCAGAATAAGAAAACACGCAATGGGAGTGGAGCGATGGTGAGAGTAGCGTGTACCCTCCATGGCAAGAGGCTGGACGGTGGTGTATCTGTGCTCTCGGTTGACGTGAACCTGATCTAGTCTTAAGAACCCCGGTGGCGGGTTGACATATGCAAGGGTTGAGTGCTACATATGTCGTGTGATTGGAGATCCTCAGCTGAGTATAATCGATTCGGATCGCCGTACCTTCGCGGTTATGAAGACTTGGTCACTGCCCTATACGTAGAACTCCAGTAAAGATGATGGGTTGTTAAGAAATAGGCTAGTGCAGGTCAAGTGATTGAACTAGGGTAGAAAGAACTTTAGTTATAGGTAATTTTACTTGACTTGACAAATAAAACTGGATTTTTAAGGATCCACCTTTAGTAAGCATTTCTGCAAAACAGAGTCTTTGATTATTGAGAAACCTTACCTTGACTCCCTTATAACCATCATACCCTTGAGAGTCTTTTCTTTAGTCGGGTAAGACTTGCTGAGTAATTCCATACTCAGGGTTTTATTCCCCGTTGTTTTTAGGTGAGGAAGCAACCAACTTTTGTTGCTTCTGTTCTAAGGTGGTACCGAAGGAAGAACACCAGGAGTAAAGCTGTGGGAGGAAAGGATCCTCCATGAAAACTTTTGTTTAAAACTTATTGGGAGGGGTTTTTGCCTCCCTTGGTGTGTAATAATAGTACTATGCACTCGTAGGTTATATTCTAGTCTGTAAATATTCAACTCTATCTTACTTTTAAATAAAGGTAAGTTCATGTAATTGCTTCCGCATTCTCGTAACTCCGATGCTTGTAATGTCTGCGTGACGGGTGAAACGCTCTTGGCAAAGGTAAGAAAAGCAGATACCGAACTTGTCAAGTGATTCAGGGGCACGTACAAGGTTGTCTGATGTCCGTTGGACAAGGACAACTGTAGGTGGGCCTAATGACTTGGGAGGTTCTGTCACAGCTGGTATCGGAGCGAAGCCCTTCTCTGCAGATATTATGAGGCATCTTCAAAAGGATTTTCTAAAGACTTATCTAGAAAATCTCTTCCCTTCTTACCTAAGTATTTCTGAAGAGTTTATCTTAAAGACCAGATAGTAAGAGTGCAACATATATAAGGTGTGAATCAACTAAGGTTGATTCTGTAATTACACATGCATCATGCTAAGAACTATGCTAATAAAATTTCCCCCCTTAGAAAAATGCTGTCGCGCACGAGGGGAACCACCACTCAGGGTCTCCTGAACTGCTTCAGCCTCCAAGTGATTCAGTCTCCCTTGGTTAAAACGTGGCTGAGAGCGGTTGCCTGCTCCAGGCTGAGACACATTGTGCTTTGCTGGGGCATTGGGGCCTGACTGTTGCTGGGCTGCCTTCTTCAGACATTGCATCACCCAGTGGCCTTGCTCTCCACAGTGGAAACATGCTCTGTTTCCAACCTAAGCTGGTGCTGCTTGACTGTTCTGCTGGTTTGCTGGGGCAGGAAGATGAGGTGTCTGCTGATTCTGCCTCTGGAACTGACCTCCTAACTGATTGCTCTGACGGTTCTGATACTGGTGCTGAGGATACTGCCTTTGGAACTGCTGATGCTGAGGTGGACGCTGGTTCTGCCTGAACTGCTGAGGTTGATTGCCTGAGAAACGAGGACGATTGCTGCTTCCAGGCTGGGGTCCACTAATCTTGCGCTTACGATCCTCCATCTCCTTACGCTTCCTCTCTGTCATGATTGCTCTGTCAATCAGGTGTTGGAATGTCGGGAAGGTATGATTCATCAGCTGATACTGAAGAGGGTCAACCAAGCCTCTCAGGAAACGATACTGTCTCTTGGCGTCGGTGTTGACATCTTCAGGAGCATAGCGAGACAACTGCAGAAACCTGTCTCGGTACTCACTGACAGACGATGACCCTTCCTTGAGAGCCAGGAACTCCTCCTTTTTCACTGTCATCAGACCTGCGGGCACATGATACTGATGAAAGCTTCCTCTAAACTCTTCCCAGGTGATGGTGTTGGCATGGGTGACGAGATAAGACTCCCACCATGACTGAGCTGCTCCTCTCAACAGACGAGGACCGTACAGGACTTTCTCCCTGTCATCACACTGAGCGGTATGCATCTCCCGCTCCACAGTGCGCAGCCAGTCTTCAGCATCCATGGGGTCAGAAGAATGAGCAAACATTGGGGGATGACCTCTCATGAATTCAGCATGCTTGTCCTTGGGCATCTGAGGCATCTAAGGTTGAGGTGGTGCTTGCTGCTGCTGCTACTGCTGAATGGCGGCCAGAGTCTGACCGATGGCTTGAACTGCCTGAGTCTGCATCAGAAACATCTGCTCGATGGACATCGGGGGCGGGGGCGGCAGCTGCTGTTGCTGGGGCACCTCTTCCTGCTGAGCGGCTTGCTCCTGCTGAGCACGCCTTCCTCCTCTGCGCTTGTTCTCTGACATCTGCAGAATGCAACCATACATCAGAACTGATCTAGCAAATCTTGCAGCATAAGAAAAGAGTATAGAATTCTCCACAACACTGAACAGATGAGCATCTTCACTGATCTCCAACACAGACCACACAGCTTCTCAGATAAAGAGGAAAGTGGAATAAAAGGCTTCCCAACTAGATAACTAACTCCATTAACATAACAGGTAAACCAAAATGTAGGGGGTACCCACACTCTGGTGACAGTCATTACAAAGATCCAAATCAAACATAGTTCATCATGACAAACATAAATGCACAGGATATAGCAAACTACCCTGTCTAACTAAGACTAACTAAGAGCGAGACTAACGCTAAGGCTGTAGCTTCTACGTGTATATTTTGTATTAATTACAAGATCCGACTCTAGCGATCTATGGTTCTAGATTTATCCTGGTCTTGCAGTCGGGATTGCCATAAGACTAGCGTCCACGCCGAGGTGAGCGGTACGGGTGCTGAGTCCCGACGGGAGCGGGGGAACCATCATACAGGTGACGACGTTCCGCACGCTCAGCCCGCAGCAGGGCGATCTCAGCACGAGCCCTACTCAGCTCGTCTAATGCATGGTCCAGCTCCGTGTTTAGCACGACGGCTAGGTTGACTGTGTTGCTCAACCTAGGATTGTCCTCACCAACAGGTGAGACAATCACGCCTCCTGTGCTGCCAGATGGACGGCGGGGGTAATACTTCAGGTTGAGACCGTCAGCTACCCCACCGAGAACCGAGCATTAGTGCAAAAGCGCACGCCGTGCGACATCTTGCATGGCCGCCTCAGCTGAGTCCTGCTCAGAGATAGAATAGTGCTCTGAGCAGACCTCAGCACCTTGGAGACTATTCTCCGGACGACGCACCAAGCATGTCGCCTCCCAGCGGTCCGGGTAAACCCCGCGACTATGCTGGTAGACCACACAGCAATACTCGATGGACCAAGTACGCCGGTTAAGTGCCCGACGTAGCAGGGTGTCGAGTGCATCGTGGAAGTGACACCCGCGAGCAGCGTCGCGAGTGATGGGTCAAACAACCCATCCTTCCGGCTCCTGGTCAGCAGAAAAGTCAGTGTCGTGGCTCGAGTTGTCGTCGCCACCTCCGTCGTCTGGGTCTCCTCCAGCAGCTACTCCAGAGGCTGGGGCGCCCAGTGGTGGTGCAGGGGGCGCCTCTAGAGGAAGCACAGGGGAGCAGCTCCTCACGGACTCTATCTCCTTCTGGAGCGAGAAGGAAGAGCCCTGCTGCTCCTATCGTCGACGTTCCTGCTCCTCATGCAGGCGGTGGTGCAGCCTCTCCAAGTGGCTGGACTGTCCGGCCATGGGACGGCGAAGCGGACGCTCAGCAAGGCGGGAGGGTAAGAAGGGGATGACAGACTTTCGTGCAGTGTGTCTAAGACGAGCCATCTACAAAAGACACCGCAAGCAAAAGAGTGAGAACAGAATTAATATGACCAGCAAATAATGAACCATAAGTAAATGAAGGATTAGAATAAAACATAATTTTCAGCAAGGTATAATATATAGTAGAATATAGGTTTGGTCGGTATGACCAACTTTTGAAGGGATATCAAAGTCAAGGCAGGGACAGAGGTCTATAATCCTTAGAACGACCATTCTACTCTAGGTTAGCGGTCCTACAGTCAGCACGGCTTTGATACCACTTATGTCACACCCGGTTTTAGAAGGCAAACCGAATGCGAACCATGTACGTGCCAGGATCAGCAATTCACGTACACAGCAGTTACATAACATGGACATCATCACACAGTGCTCAAATAGTATTAAAAGGGGAAATAATAGTCGATTACATCATATGTCTGAGACATCCACATAGTCTTTACAATAAATCAAAGTGCGAAAACGAAACGTAGATAACACGGCCTTCACAGGCAGCCGACTGGGGGTTGCCGCTAACCCAAGCCTAGAACTCATCATAATCTTGGAACTCCTGGAAGTCTTCTTCCACAGCTTTATCTTCTCCTGAGCAGTGGTTGCAATGCTGACAACCTGGGGAGGGGGGGTTTGGTGTGTAGAGCAAGGGTGAGTACACATCAACATACTCAGCAAGTATCCTGTTTGGCTGTAGTGGACTAGCTTTATGTGGGGGATAAGTCAAGCAGTTGCTTTTAGTTGGTAGGATTATTATTTACTAATAGAAAGCCAGGTTTTAGCATTAACCCAAGTTATTAGCCCGATGTACCCTTTCCAAACAGAAAGAATACCACTTACCAGCACCATAGTCATAACCAAAACCATCAGTCTCATTGCCACCTATAAACCAAAGTGTCTCTGATCAAGTACCACTAATCACTGGAGCTCCCTTGGCCGCTCATAACCGCGAGCACGGCTGATATATCAGTTTTCAAACACTCTGCAGAGGTTGTGCACTTTACCCACAAGCCGTGATTCCCTTTCTGCCTGGAGATCATGACTCTCCATTGATCACTACCAAGGTGACCAAGCAGGGCATCACTACGTAGCCTTTACAAAGACTCCCCGGGGCTGTAGCCACCCGTTAGGTTTCCTAAATGCACCGCACTCCTCCCCAAGGGGCGAACCCAAACTTGGCAGAGCGAGCCGCATACACCGAGCCCCATTGACGGTACGACGGCTAAGCGAACTACACCCCGGATCCTCTAATTATTCAGCTAAGGGCACCCAATTCCACCCTCATGGTTGCACTGTTTTCCCAGGCGGTCATCCAAAGAATAGGTCCTTATGGAGAGGCACTCGAGAAACCGCTCGAGCCCCCTTAAAGGCCACAAGTATAACATCATAATAAGGGGAGGGAAAACAGTGTATCATAGATAATCTCATCATGTTCATTGATTAGAGTTGAGCAATAGCATAAAGCTAAACAATAATAATCCATCCCAAATAGGTAAACAAGGACATGGATAATAAAAGCTAGTCAATCCTTAGGTATACATGTGTAATGTGGGAGGTGAATTAAAGAATGAATAGGACAGAGATAGGTCAAGGGACACTTGCCTCCACCAACCGACTGCTGCTCAGGGGCTTCTCCTGCTAGTTCCTCGGGCTCTTCAACCGGATCGTTCTCTATGCGAGTGCAAACATACATACATCCATCCATTCAAATTAGGAAACAAACAGTACACCATACAAGAGAACAAGTAGATTAAACATGCATAGAATATGACATGCCATATTGCATTTACCATGGTTAGAAAGAAACGGGGAAAGGTCTCGCAGGGGTTAAAGCTTATGCTCGAGGCGCACTACGGGTAGACGAATAACTAAACGTTACGTGCTCTAGTTCTACTTAGCTCCAATAATAAGGATTAGCTACATGCACTAATAGAAACGTGACCACTTTTAGTAGATTAACATTAAATGAGATAGACGATTAGCTATACAAATTAACTAACGTAACGAATTTCTAAATTGATACTCCTATCTTATTAACATGAACAATGTGATTAGCACACATAAAAAATAAAAGGGGGGTAGACGGGCACGTCTGGGGGGTAGACGAAGGCACGACGGGTCATGCCAAGGCACTGCGCACTATGCGAGCACGCGCGCAAGGCCGCACGCACGCGCCGCGAACTAGACGTGCGCACGTCGGGGCCGCGCGCTAGCCGAGCTCAAGGCCGCGAGCCATAGGCACGCTGGGCCGAGCTCGAGGCCGCGTCGGGGCCGTCATGACGCGAGCAAGGCACGCCGGGGCGGGCGGGCGAGCACGGAGCACGGGCGTGGCGGAGCACGGCCGGGGCCGGGACGGCGCGGGGTCGAGGTGGGGCAGCCGGGGCGGGGGCGGGGCGGCTCGCCAGGGCGGCGTGAGGTCGGGGGCGGGGCGGCTCGCCGAGGGGCGACGCGAGGGCGGGGCGGGGGCGGCTCGACGGGGCGGGTCGGGGGTGGCTCGCTGGGGGGCAGCGCGAGGGTGGTGCGGGGGCGGCTCGCCGGGGCCGAGCGAGGTCGGGGCGGGGGCGGCTCGCCGGGGCGGGGCAGGTCGCCGGGCAGGGCCGGGCGCGGGGCGGCTCGCTGGGGAGCGGCGCGAGGGCGGGGCGGGGTGGCTCGCCGGGGAGCCGGGCGGGGCCGGGCGCGGGGCGGCGCGCCGGGGAGAGGGAGGGAGGGGGCTCACCACACGGGGGGAAGGCGACGCCGCGGCGGCGGCGGCGTAGGGAGAGGGCTGCGGCGGCGGTTAGGGTAGGGGAGAGGGAGAGCGAATGACGGGCGGGGCCCGCAGGGGATGGGAGACAGAGAATTTGGGGAAAGGGGGAGGGGCGGCTGGGCCGCTTTGGGCCCAAAGGGGGCGCGCGGGGGGGGGGGGGGGGGCTGGGCCGGCCGGGGTGGCCCACGGCGGGGGAGGGAAAGGGGAGGGGGGCGCGGTTGGGCCGGCCGGCTGGGCCAGGCGCGAGGGGGAGGGGGCGGCTGAGCCAAAAATGGGGAAGGAGGGGGGGAAGAGAAAAAAAGGTTTTTTTCTTTTTTTTCCTAAAATCTATTTTCCTCTAGATGAATGCATTCACATTTTTAAACAATCAAAAGGTATGCATGGTTCGGCATGGTGCATCACAGAAAATAAAGTATTTTAGGGTTTTGCTTTATATGGGATCTCAAGCCGAATCCCGCTATAACTTTGGAAAAGATCAAGGTTTAGTGAGGAGAAAAGGGAAAAGGAAAGGGTAACGCCTGAATTTGGTGAGGGAAAAGAAGAAAAAAATTCTACTCCCAAATTCAGGGCGTTACAATTACATTTGATTATCCGTTCACCTTGGCGAATTGGTAGTAGTGATGTCCTGATTTTGGTGGCGGGCGGACAGCAGTAGTGTGGGTATTTTCTGAGATTTTTGTGGGGATAATTATCTGTAATCACTGTGAAAATCATGTAGAGCTTTGTCATGTCTTTCCATAGAGTACTTATCCGTTTGATTCTGTTGGAACTTGCTCTCAGTCGCAAGGGGGCCAACGAGGATGAACAGTGTAGTTAACAGGGTTATGTGCTAGAAGGCAATAGCTCTGTTCATCTGGCCTCTCACGGGCACTGTGCGGGGGTATTTATAGGTACCTGAGCGACCAGCGCCTTGTGCTAAGGACGCATGTGCCCTCAGCTACTTAGGTTATCCCCAGAATATTCCCATAAAGCAAGGTTACAGACTGTAATTACAGGGATGCCTTTACAAATTAGGCCCGTAACACGCGGCGGCCACGCAGGGCCCGTTACAATGGGCCGGAACACACGTGGGCCTTTGAGCTGGACGAGGCCGCACTTTGGGTTGCCTCCGTCGTAGGCCTTCGTTTGGTGCCGAGTCGAGCGAAGGGTGTCCCTGGCCGTTTTGCCTCCGTTAGGCCAGCGACAGCAGCGAAGGCCTCAAGCGAAGGGTGGCGTCTTTGCCTTCGCCCCAACATTTGCCCTCCGAGGGACCAGTTCGACAAAGTCACCTGGTGCCGAAGACGTCGCTAGATGGCGGAGACGCTGCCCTCGCTCGAAGTGGTTCCGCGGGGGTTTTTGACATGATCGTTGATTGACAGCGTACTGTTGGATTGCGGGTTTCCCGAAGCGCCGCGCCCTGTTGGATTGCGGGTTTCCCGAAGAGCCGCGCCCTGTCTATAAAAGGGGGCGGGGGTCGGCGCTTTTCGAACTTCACTTTCCGCGCTCCGTGAAAACCCTAGCCGCCTTTTTCACCGTCTTGCCGCTCGTCTGCCCGTCGTGCTCTTGTTCGCCGGAGATCTGGCTCGAGTGAAGCAGACCGCCCGCCGCCGCCGACAGTACGTAGCGATGCCGACCTCCTCTTCTTCCGCTGCCGCTACGCCGCCGGCCGACCCCTCGCCGCCGGCCGCCGCCTCGCCGCCGGTCGACGCCTCGTCTGAGGAGACGCTGAGTAGTGTGATGGCGGAGGAGTTGCGCGCTGGCGATTCTGTTGATTTTGGCGTGTCGCGGATGTCGTCGGTCTGCGTGCAAGACATGCAGCGGTTGGGTTACTTCGGCGGCGGAGTTGCTCGTGCCCCGAGGACGGAGGAAGTCCCCGAGCCGGAGGGCGAGTTGGTTGTGTTCGAGGCGTTCTTCGCCGCCGGTCTCCGCCTGCCTGTGCATCGATTTGTTGGCGAAATCCTGCGTAGGTTTGACGTTCAGATACATCAGCTGACACCGAATGCCGTGGTGGCTCTGTCGAAGTATGTCTGGGCGATGACTTCGTACGGCGGACAGCTATCGGTCGAAGTCTTTGCGAAGTATTATTGTTTGCACTGGCAGAAGAGGATGATTGGAGATGAAGTTGCTCAGTTTGGGTCCAGCACGTTTACGCCGAAGACCGGCAAGACCACAATGCAGGTAGTCGAGTTGGTTCCTTGCGCCCGCAACAAGTGGGGCAACTGGAATGAGTTTTGGTTTTATGTTGCTGAGGGTGCCGTCGAAGACCATGAGGGACTCCCCGTGTCCGAGATGTGTTCTCATTTTTACTCAGCGTACCCGCCGTTTGAAGTGGTGTAGGAGGATGCGGACGAAGGGGCCCTTCGGTGCGCCACCGGCCTGAGCAGTGCGCGCGATTTGGTTGAAGAATTCGTGGCGTACGGGGTATGGCCATTGGCGCATGGCTGGGCGTTGGGCGAAGTGTGCCCTCGCCAGATGCCTTTCCATGGTGGGAGGGTGGTGCGAAGTCCCGCCTTCGCGCTGAATCTACAAAACCGCGATCCTGCCGCCTTTGTGCGTGAGGCGGAGGATGGGGCGGTACGGCTCGTTGGTCGTTATGCGCCGAGGACAGAGGTCCAGCGCAGCTGGGATATCCGCGGGTCGAATGACCGTTTGAACAGGGGTTTTGAATTGAATCAATTGCCGTATGACGGCTATCCTGGTCAAGACGATGTGGACCGCCGTGGGAAGAAGCCGGTGGTGGAGACTAGAGACGACCCTGCGCCGGCGGCCGCCCCATCCTCTAAAAAGAGGAAATTAGGTACTGCTATGGGAGGACTTGGGGTTTCTGATGGTTTTGCTAGAGAGTTGATGAGGACATGCGCGGCCCCGGGGGGAAGGATGTCTTCGCCCGAGCTCCGGGAGTCTTCGGCTCGGATGCTGAGGGTTACCGGGGGTTGTTGGCCTAGGAATGTTCCTATCCCCCGCGCGGCTGGCGAGGACTTTTTTACATCTCGCATGGTTCGTGAATGGAGAGTTTTTCCTTACGGGCAGAATATTGCTGTTGTTGTGTCGGCAGTGATGGACAAGGATCGCCAGGGAGCTGCACAAATGCGCCAGGCGGTTGTCAGGCTCGTTGAAGCCAGGCCGAAGAGGCAGCGGGGGTCTGCGAAGGCTGCGGCTCCCGGCGGAGGCAAGCCGCCGCTGGCGGCGAAGTCGGGCGTCCCTGCATCTAGCAAAGCGCCGGAGGCAACGGCAGGCGCCGGAGGCTCCAAATCGACGAAGGCTATGCCGCCGTCCAGCAGAGTGCCGGAGGTCGCGAAGGCGGCCCGAGCGTTGCCGTTGGCGGGCAAGCGTGTCACCGACTTCGCCACCGATATTAGTGTGGACGACTATCTTGGTGCTAAGTCATTGGCTCGTTTTTTTTTAATTTATTTGTTGGTACGTCGCAGGGTCGGACGAAGGCCAACTTGCTATAGTTGCGCCTGCCGCGGCGACCACGACGGCTGCCGTAGTGCCGAAGGCGAAGGGCGGGGCTCTTAGCGCCGGAGGCGAGATGTCGGCACTCGCGGCTGTCAGGGATGAGGCGGGCGCTGCGTCCCGCCGGCTGAAGGAGGTGACGGAGGCGCTAAGTCAGGTCCTCTGAGCTAGACTTCGGTTTTTTTTTGTCGGCTTGCTGGGGCCACGGTCTTACGTGTGTTCTGCAGGTGGCTGACTTCGCCAACCGCACAGCGTCGGGGGCCCTCACGGCAGCTGTGTCTGCCGAAGTCGAGAGACTTCGGACACAACATGCCGACGCCGTCTGTGAAAAATCGGCCGCCGACAGCAAGTGTCGCAAGCTGGCGGACAAGGTGGCCGCGCTGGAGGGAGAGAAGGCTGACCTCCGGCGCCAATTGGCGGGGGAGAGGAGGGAGACCAACGAGGCCCTCGCCAAGGCACAGGCTGCGCAGGCGGAGGCTAATCTGGCACGGGCGGAGGGCAATCTTGCCAGGGAGCGCGCCGAGCAGTTGCAGGAGCGGCTCATCGCCCTGGAGAGCCGCGTGGAGAGGGCCGAGGCCGCGACGCGCGCGGAGGCCGAACGGACGCGCAAACAGCTTATGGATACATACCATGAGCTGGGCGCGCGGACCGGTGACTTCGAAGTGCCGGACCGAGAGCCCGGACTTCGCTGCCTGGAGTGGGTGCAGGAGGAGTTGCAGGCGCTCCCCACTGTCGTGGGGGGGTTTATGTCGTATGCCTCCCTGGTCACCTGCGAGGGGGCGATGAACGTGCTCTCTCGCGAAGGGTGCCGGCACTTCGAGGTCTTCGACCAAGCTGACGAAGACTTTGAGCGAGATATCTACAAGGTTGAGGACCCCATAGTGAAGGAATCCGCCGGAGCCATCTACGACCGGATGTGGGGTCCGCACGGTCGCGAGGTGGTTAGGGAGCGGGCCGAGACGGCGAGGGCTCAGGTAACGTTTGGCGTTTGTTTGGAGTTTTCTGGATGTGGGCTATATGTGGTTTTTGCTGAATTTGCGTGCTGTGACCTAGGCGGCGCGTGGCGAGAGGGTGGATGACTTCGGGGCGTTGAACAGCGCGATGCCTGACCCGGAGCCGACCCCGGCGGAGGCCGTGTCCGGGGCCACACTGGAGCCGCCGCTGACGACCGCAGAAAACGCACCGGATACCTCCGCATCTGCTGTGGCCGGCGGAGACCTGCCCCCAGAGACCGCCGAAGGCGCGCCTGATGCCCCCGCAACCGCTGCGCCGAGTGCTGAAGATCCTGCGATGGTGGCGGCGGAGGCGACGGCGGAGGCAACGGCGGAGGCAACGGCGGAGGCTCCGCAGGTGGCGTAGTGGGTGTAGATAGTTAGGGAATTTTGGATATGTTGCTGAATTTTGGTTGCTGCGCAGGTTCAAGATTTTGGGCCTGCGCACGCAACCACCACTGCTAAATTTTTGGCGGCTTCGACCGCAGATGGTGGTAATGAATGTGGTGGATCTGCATCTGAGTTTTCTGATTTTGCTGACTCTGGGAGCTCGGTTGAGTGGACTGAGGAGTCGTCGGAGGACTTGGACTACTTTGCGGCCTTGGATGTGGCTGCGGCGGAGGCTTCATCGCACGCCGCGGACACAGAAGATGTGGCTGGTCCTAGCACCGGGCGCCGGCGACGAAGGGCGGTTGCGAAGCGTAGAGTTAGTGGGGCGGAGGGGGGTCGACTTCGTGTGAGTAGGGCTGGCCGGCAGGAACTGTTGTCTTTGCCGGCCGCAGTGAGTACAGGTGAAGGGGAACTGCGAAGTCTTTTTGCGGGTGAGGAGCTTAGGATAATGTTATTTAATTATAGGGAGATGGGAATTATTCCTAAGGTTGAGCCGATGTAGAGTGTGGTGCCCTCGCTTGTATATGTGTAAAGGCTTGTATGATGAGGTTGTGTGCCCTCGCTTGTCTATGCCTGCGAAGGCGTTGTCTACTTGGTCTAGTGTGTTTTGTTATGCTGTGCTGGTGCGTGTATAGTCGGTCTTGGCGCGGACGGTTTGATGTTGTCGTTTCTGCTTTTGTTGTGCTAGTCCGGCTGCACCCTTAGGCGTCTTCTGCACGGATAGTCTATGCGGTAGACTTCGGTTTCTTTGCACTTGTTGTGCTAGTCCGGCTGCACCCTTGGGCGACTTCTACGCGGATAGTCTTCGCGGTAGACTTCGGTTTTTTCGCACTTGTTGTGCTAGTCCGGCTGCACCCTTAGGCGACTTTTGTGCGGATAGTCTTCGCGGTAGACTTCGGTTTTTTCGCACTTGTTGTGCTAGTCCGGCTGCACCCTTAGGCGACTTCTGCGTGGATAGTCTTCGCGGTAGACTTCGGTTTTTTTCGCACTTGTTGTGCTAGTCCGGCTGCACCCTTAGGCGACTTTTGCGCGGATAGTCTTCGTGGTAGACTTAGGTTTTTTCGCACTTGTCGCACTTTTGCACGGATTTGTCGCACGCGAGGGTGGCTAGCGCTTAGCCTCGCGGTGACCTCGTATTGGTCGAATGTCGAAGACCGTCGTCGCGGTCTTTTTTCGACGCATGTTTTTGCGGGGGATTTTTCACACATATATTACATGGCTCCACCTCGTTAAAAACCTCACCCCCCGGGAGGAAAAGAGTGCGGGCCGGTATAAGATTGTTTTTGCGGATTACAAGGGCGAATCAGCCCTGGTGAGTCAAACAAAAAATTTGCGGAGGTTGTCGATGTTCCAGGAGTGCTCCAGGTCTTCGCCGTTTGGCGTTGTGATGTGCACCCGTTGGGTGATTGCCTGATCTTTCGATGAGAGGGTGTGGAATAACTCGATTGGGGGAGGAGACGACGTTCACGGCCCGACTACAGCCTTCCAAAGACGCTGCGCCTTAGCAACCGATACACCACCTCCTATGGCTGTCACGATCTTGTGGAGCGTGACACCCTGGCCACTAGGGCACTCGTCCTGCAAGCAATCGAAGAACTAGCAAGAACAAGTAGAACAAGTACTGAATTACCAGATCTAAATGTAGGTTTAAAGATCAAACTACAATATGGTGGGGTTCCGAAGACAAGAAGACGGGCGGCTGAACTAGCACGCGCGCTTGCAAGCAAGTAGCGAGAGCTAAACTTGATCTAAACAAAACCCGCTGTTCTTGGTGGCGGCTAGGGGGTTTATAAACATGGGAGGACGACCACAAGGGTATTGGGGTCGTGCTGCAACCCTAGGATGCGTCCCTAATGGACCTAACTTGATACACGACCCATTGGGCCAAAATAGGGTGACGCAGCACCATGGGCAGAAAAGGCAGGAAATGTCTCGGTAAGAAAACAATGATTACGGCGGCCTCAGAACAGATATGACTATAATTCCGGATCCATATGAAAGTAGACTTGATAAGCTTTCCATGTTGTGCTTGAACATTCCAATCCGAGCCCGCATCTGACCGTGGTGACCGTCACAAGTTGGTGTTCTTCTGCAGTCCGAATCCAGCATGTTCAAATCCTTTTCCCTTTCGGTCTTCTCCCTGATTCCTAAGCAAAACAAGAGTGCACGGGTCTCCATGGTCTAAATATGATGGACATGAACTCAAGAGTGTAATCACCTGATGGTTGAGTTGACGAGCACGAGCGCGAGTAATGGGACCAGAAATTGGTACTTGTATTGGTATAGATGCATCAGTAGTGTGGATGTCTTCATCATTCTCCCCTTCTTGCATTTGAGTCGTCCTCGACTCAAGCTCAACTTCCTCTCCCAAGTAGGGCTTTAAATCTGCAATGTTAAATGTGGGGCTAACCCCAAAGTCTGCAGGCAGATCTAGCCTATATGCATTGTCTTTAATTTTCTCTAGCACTTTAAACGGTCCATCGGCTCGAGGCAACAATTTAGATTTTCGTAATTCAGGAAACCTTTCCTTTCTCAAATGCAACCAAACTAAATCTCCAGGTTCAAAATTTATTTCCTTTCTACCTTTATCACTAGCAAACTTATATCTAGCATTCATACGCTCTATGTTTTCTTTAGTAGTTTCATGCAGTTTTAACATCAATTCAGCACGCCTAGTAGCATCAAAATTTAGTTTTTCAGAAGATGGCAAAGGCATTAAATCAATAGGAGCACGAGGTAACAAACCATATACAATCTGAAATGGGCACATCTTTGTAGTAGAATGCAATGATCGATTATAAGCAAATTCAATATGAGGCAAACAGTCCTCCCACATCTTAATATTCTTCTTTAGAACTGCCCTTAACATAGTAGACAAAGTTCTATTCACAACTTCAGTTTGACCATCAGTTTGAGGATGACATGTAGTAGAAAATAAAAGCTTAGTCCCCAATTTTGCCCACAAAGTCCTCCAAAAATGACTAAGAAATTTAGCATCACGATCAGAAACGATTGTGTTGGGCACACCATGCAAGCGAACAATTTCACGAAAGAACAAATCAGCAATATGAGTAGCATCGTCAGTTTTATGACATGGTATGAAATGTGCCATCTTAGAAAATCTATCAACAACCACAAACACACTATCATGTCCCTTCCTAGTCCTAGGCAATCCCAGCACAAAATCCATAGAAATATCTTCCCAAGGAGCACTAGGAACGGGTAGAGGCAAATACAAACCGTGTGGATTTAACCGTGACTTCGCCTTTTGGCATGTCGTGCAACGAGCAACCAATCTCACCACATCTCTTCTCATCTTGGGCCAAAAGAAATGACCAGCAAGTATGTCCTCCGTTTTCTTTGCTCCAAAATGTCCCATTAAGCCACCTCCATGTGCTTCCTGTAACAACAACAAACGAACGGAGCTAGCTGGAATGCATAGCTTGTTAGCTCTAAACACAAACCCATCACTAACGATATATTTGTTCCATCCTTTCCCATCTTTACAATGCAGCAACACATCTTTAAAATCAGCATCATGAACATATTGGTCTTTAATCGTCTCTAATCCAAAGATTTTGTAGTCAAGTTGATTCAGCAAAGTATATCTCCTAGACAAAGCGTCAGCAATGATATTCTCTTTTCCTTTCTTGTGCTTAATAACATAAGGAAACGATTCGATAAATTCAACCCACTTAGCATGTCTACGGTTCAGTTTTCCTTGACTACGAATATGTTTCAAAGATTCATGATCAGAATGAATAACAAACTCTTTGGGCCACAAATAATGCTGCCATGTTTCTAATGTTCGCACAAGAGCATATAATTCCTTATCATAAGTAGAATAATTTAGAACAGACCCACTCAATTTTTCACTAAAATATGCAACAGGTTTGCCTTCTTGTAACAAAACACCACCCAATCCAATTCCACTAGCATCACATTCAAGCTCAAAAGTCTTATTAAAATCAGGAAGTTGGAGGAGAGGTGCATGTGTCAACTTATCTTTCAGCACGTTGAAAGCGTGCTCTTGTACTTTGCCCCAACTAAAATGCACTCCCTTCTTCGTAAGCTCATTCAAAGGTGCAGCAATGGTGCTAAAGTCCTTCACAAAACGGCGATAGAAGCCAGCAAGTCCTAGGAAACTCCGCACCTGTGTGATAGTCTTTGGCATAGGCCATCCATGTATCGCTTCTACCTTGGCTTGATCAACCTCAATTCCCTGTGGAGTCACAACATAACCAAGAAACGAAACTCGATCGGTGCAAAATGTGCACTTCTCAAGGTTACCAAATAAACGTGCATCTCGTAAAGCATTAAAAACAGCACGCATGTGATCAACATGTTCATCCATAGATTTGCTGTAGATCAATATGTCATCAAAGTATACTACCACAAATTTTCCAATGAAGGCACGCAAAACCTCGTTCATTAATCTCATGAAAGTGCTAGGTGCATTAGTTAACCCAAAAGGCATGACTAACCACTCATACAATCCGAACTTAGTTTTGAAAGCAGTTTTCCATTCATCTCCCAATTTCATACGAATCTGGTGGTACCCACTACGCAAATCAACTTTAGAAAAGACAATGGCACCACTCAATTCATCAAGCATATCATCTAAACGTGGAATAGGGTGTCGATAACGTATCGTGATATTATTAATAGCCCTACAATCAACACACATACGCCATGTTCCATCTTTTTTAGGCACTAAAATAACCGGAACAGCACACGGACTAAGAGACTCACGCACGTAACCTTTGTCGAGTAGTTCTTGCACTTGTCGCTGAATTTCTTTTGTTTCCTCTGGATTTGTCCTATATGGCGCACGATTCGGCAAAGATGCACCAGGAATAAGATCAATTTGGTGCTCAATCCCTCGTATAGGTGGCAGCCCCTCTGGTATCTCACTTGGAAATACATCAGAATACTCCTGCAAAATGTTAGTAATAACAGGAGGCAAAGAATGCTGCATATCTTGAATTGAAATCAAAGCATCCTTGCATACCAAGGCGTAGGCAACAGTAGTGGAAGCAAATAATTCATTAACATCAGTTTTTGTTGCAAGCAAGCAATGTCCTTTCAATTTTATCCCATCTTTGTTATTACCAACAGCTTTAATATTCTTGTTGTTCTCAGTTTTAGCTTTGGTAGCTTTAGCAACATCATCACGCACAATAGCCTCAGGGGACATGGGAAGCAAAATAATTTTCTTATCATGGTGTATGAGAGAATATTGATTTGATCTACCATGATGCATACAATCTGAATCAAATTGCCATGGTCTACCTAGCAGAATATTACAAGCATCCATAGGCACAACATCACAGTCAACAACATCACGATATGAACCAATAGCAAAATTAATTCGTACCAACTTGGTTACCTTGACCTTACCACTATTGTTGAGCCATTGAATGTGATATGGATGTGGGTGCGGTTTGGTCGTAAGTGCAAGCTTCTCCACCATGTCGCTGCTAGCCAAGTTGTTGCAGCTACCTCCATCAATGATCAAACGACATGAACGCTCCTTAATGACACACTTTGTTTGAAACAATGTATGTCGCTGATTCTGCTCTGCCTTCTCCATTTGTGCACTAAGCACACGCTGTACAATGAGGCTCTCATAATGCTCTGCATCATCTGCACCAATCTGTTCTTCGGGTGGTTCCTTAGTGCCTGCATCATCAGCCGCAAGCAAAGCAAGTGTAGCTTCATCCAAATCACTAGCAGAAGAATACCCACCATCGTCTTTTACCACCAAAACACGCTGATTAGGACAATCACGCTGCACGTGTCCATAGCCCTTGCATCGATAACACAGAACATCTCTTGTTCTACCCGTGGAGGCTACTGAAGAGGCACTACCTGCTGGTTTCTGGGCAGATTTGGTTGCTGAATTTGTGGAAGATGCACGTGGTTTGTCGCCGGAGGAAGGCGGGGGTGCTGGTCGACTTGGCGAGGGAGTTGGTGCTAGTGTACGACCGGTCATGGACGTAGTCGTGCGCTGTTGCCATGGTGTAGATTTTCCTGCAGAAACATTAGACCTTGCACTAGCACGTCGTCCCTGCACTTCCCTTTCAGCTTTGCAAGCAAGATGAAACAATCGGGTTACATTAGCATAATCTTTATAAGCAAGGATGTCCTGAATTTCCCTATTTAACCCGCCCAAAAATCTAGCCATAGCAGATTCCTCACCCTCCTCTATGTTACAACGCAGCATACCCATTTGTAATTCCTGATAATATTCTTCTACACTTTTAGTACCCTGTCTCAATTGTTGCAACTTGTTTAACATATCACGTGCATAATAAGAAGGAACAAATTTAGCCCGCATGACCCGTTTCAACGCATCCCAAGTTTGTGGCATGTTATTAGGATTCTTCTTACCATGTTCTATCCACCAAACAGAAGCAAATTCAGTAAACTCACTAGTAGCAGCTCTAACCCGCGCATTCTCAGGAAATTCATGGCATGCAAACTTTTGATCAACCGCAATCTCCCAAGTAATGTAAGCATCAGGGTCATATTTACCATCAAAAGGAGGTATTTTAAATTTAACCTTACTAAAAGCATCATCATTACCATGTACCTCAGGTCGGCGAAAACCACCCATACCTCTACGGTTAGTACGTAGTCGCCGGCGATTAGGTGCTTCTTGGTCATCTTGTTCAGTATCAGCAACATAGTCATCCCAGTTACCTTCGGCGCCCTCATCACGCCCACCATTGATATTAGCATGCATCTCATCAAACCGCCTCAAGAGTGCGACAAGGCTCTTGTCAATATGAGCAACTGTCATTTCCACATTTGCAAGTTTGGTGTTCGTGTCGATCTGTGTGGCCTCCAATTGCCCCATCTTTTCATTCGTCACCTGCATGTCATTATCAAGACCTTCCGTGTGCGTCTTCACTAGCCTTACAAAGTGTTGTATGATACCCTTGGTGCGAGGAGAGTGTGGCATATTACGAGAAGCATCATCAACCTCCAATCCTGCCATGGTTAGACGAACAGAGGCAACAAGAAAAAAAAACGTGAAGGAATGAAAACTCTACAACTATTAGGATGTAGCTACTGCAAGGCGCTCACTCTCAACCTGCCACACAAGCTCTTACCAATTCTTACCTTGCACAACAGGAGGGGTCAGCAACCAACAAGTCTGCAACCGTGGAATAAGTGTATCGGTGCCGCAGCAACACGACCTGTCAAACTGTAGTCGAAATATGTAGAGTTGTAGGTGGGCTGAAGCAAGGAATACACTAGTACCACGTTAGTTACAAAAGCAAGCTGAATAATCGTTCAACGGTGGTACTGTGCTGGTCCTAGGCTAAACCAGGCTAGAGACGTGAGCCTAGGCACAAAGGTAGTCACTGAAAAAGAACAACTAGCACAGCACAAAGAGAAACAACAGATTTAGAGATTCAGCCCCCTTCTTCTTCTTTTCCTTTTTTTTTCTTTTCTATTCTTTTTTTTTCTTCTTCTTCTGTTTTTTTTTTGCAGGGGCCTAAACCTTTTTTTTTCACTATGACAACCCAAACAATAAAGATATTGCTAACAGCCCCTTTAAATCAGATTTAACAAATCTTGTTAATATAGAAAGTCCAGAAATCTCTACGATGATTGCGGAGCGCTCAGAACGAATTTTGAGATAAGGTCAGATCCGTTGGAAAGAAGATAAGATAAGCTTTCCAGATTGTATTTAAACTTCCAAATCGGATATGATATGTATCCGTGGTGGCAAAAACGAACCAGAGATGTTTTTGGTGATGGTGGATCTCGTGGTGACCAAAACGTGGTAGAACTCAAAACTCTAAAGGAATAAACTAAGACCAGCAACTCGACACAACCGATGCAACCAAAAACTCAACAAGCCCTAACTAAGTAGTACTAGTAAATGCTCAATGGTTTATAGGATTGTGGTAAAACTAATCTACTATTTTTTGGCTTTTTCTGGACTATAGGAGATAAGAAAACAGCGAAGAAAAGTAAATCTCTCACCGATAAACCTTGCTCTGATTACCAACTGATGTGCACCCGTTGGGTGATTGCCCGATCTTTCGATGAGAGGGTGTGGAATAACTCGATTGGGGGAGGAGACGACGTTCACGGCCCGACTACAGCCTTCCAAAGACGCTGCGCCTTAGCAACCGATACACCACCTCCTATGGCTGTCACGATCTTGTGGAGCGTGACACCCTGGCCACTAGGGCACTCGTCCTGCAAGCAATCGAAGAACTAGCAAGAACAAGTAGAACAAGTACTGAATTACCAGATCTAAATGTAGGTTTAAAGATCAAACTACAATATGGTGGGGTTCCGAAGACAAGAAGACGGGCGGCTGAACTAGCACGCGCGCTTGCAAGCAAGTAGCGAGAGCTAAACTTGATCTAAACAAAACCCGCTGTTCTTGGTGGCGGCTAGGGGGTTTATAAACATGGGAGGACGACCACAAGGGTATTGGGGTCGTGCTGCAACCCTAGGATGCGTCCCTAATGGACCTAACTTGATACACGACCCATTGGGCCAAAATAGGGTGACGCAGCACCATGGGCAGAAAAGGCAGGAAATGTCTCGGTAAGAAAACAATGATTACGGCGGCCTCAGAACAGATATGACTATAATTCCGGATCCATATGAAAGTAGACTTGATAAGCTTTCCATGTTGTGCTTGAACATTCCAATCCGAGCCCGCATCTGACCGTGGTGACCGTCACAAGTTGGTGTTCTTCTGCAGTCCGAATCCAGCATGTTCAAATCCTTTTCCCTTTCGGTCTTCTCCCTGATTCCTAAGCAAAACAAGAGTGCACGGGTCTCCATGGTCTAAATATGATGGACATGAACTCAAGAGTGTAATCACCTGATGGTTGAGTTGACGAGCACGAGCGCGAGTAATGGGACCAGAAATTGGTACTTGTATTGGTATAGATGCATCAGTAGTGTGGATGTCTTCATCACGTTGTAAGCCTGTAAGCGCTGGGGGAAGCTTTCGTCTTGACTATAAAGGGGCCCTCCCACTTGGGCTCCAGCTTGCCCTTGGACTCCATCCGAGCTGTTCGGACGAGTACGAGGTTCCCTTTGCTGAATTCCCTCGGGATGACTGTGTGGTCGCGCCATGCTTTGGTCTGGGCTTGGTATTTGTTTAGGGCCTGTAGGGCGAAGACTCGGTCTCCGTCAATGAGATCCTTTGAAGTTGGCTCGTCCACGTCGGGGACGGTCGACGGAACTGTTCGCGGGGACCCATGCTTTATTTCTTGTGGGGTCATGGCCTCCGATCCGTATAGAAGGCGGAAAGGAGTAAACCAGTCGCCCTGCACTCAGTCGTGTTTAGTGCCCAGACTGCCTCGGGTAACAAATCGGTCCATCTGCCCTTTTTTTCATCGAGGAGCATCTTTTTGACAGCTGTGAAGATTTCCCATTGGCGCGTTCCACAACCCCATTGGACTGCGGATGATAGACTGAGGCGAAGGCAAGCTTGGTGCCAATGGAGAAACAAAAATCCTTGAAGTCTTGGCTGTCAAACTGCTTGTCGTTGTCAACTGTTAGTTCGGACGGTACTCCGAAGCGGCAAACAATGTTTTGCCAGAAGAATTTTTGGGCAGTCTTTGATGTTATTGTGGAAACAGCCCTTGCCTCGATCCATTTGGTGAAGTACTCGACGGCGACGAAGGCGAACTTAAGGTTCCCCTGAGCGGTGGGCAGGGGCCCGACAATGTCCAGGCCCCAGCGCTGGAGAGGCCATGTGTGGGCGATCAGCTTTGTATACTGCGAGGGGCTGCCTGACCGAGGAGAAAACTTCTGGCAGGCTTCGCAGGACCTTGTGACCCGATTTGCGGCGCAGATCATTGCGGGCCAGTAAAAGCCCTGGCGGATTACCATAGCAGCTAGGGCCCTTGGTCCTGCGTGTGAGCCGCACGTGCCACTGTGGACTTCACGCAGGATCTGGATGCCTTCGGTTTCGGTGACACACTTAAGCATTGGCTGACTGACCCCTTTCTTGTAGAGTTGGCCTTCAATCAGTGCGAAGTCCCGGCTTCGATGTCTGAGGCGCTTGGCCTCGCTGATGTCGGTTGGATGATAGTACCCCTGTAGGAACAGGGTTATTGGTGCCCGCCAGGCTTCGGTCATGATTAGGTTGACTATGCGGTGGCCCTCACTATCATTAGTTATTTGGAGCCCTTCGGGGCTCTGGACGGCTGGCGTGCCGATGATATGAAGAACACATCGGAGGGCAAGGACTCGCCCCTGGTGGCGGCCTTGGCCAATGCGTCGGCCTCCTCATTCTTGGCCCTATCCACATGTTGCAAGGTGAATCCCTTGAATTGCCTCTCGAGACTTCGGATGGCCGCGAGGTATTGCATAAGTGCGGGGTCCTTTGCTGCGTAGTCTTTCTCGACCTGGCCGGCAACTACCTTGGAGTCTATCTTGATGATGCAAGTGGTGACTCCGAGGGCCCTTAGCTTGCGGAGGCCGAGGATGACTGCTTCATATTCTGCTATATTATTTGTGCATCTGTCGGATTCCAGAGCGAAGCTGAGGCGTGCCGCATATCTGTGCTTGACCCCGGCTGGTGAGGTGATGACTGCGGCGGCGCCTGCCCTCGCATGGCACCATGCGCCGTCGCAATGGATCGTCCAAACCTTCTCTGCGGACGGGTCGGGTTGTATTATTGGCCCAGTACAGTCGACGACGAAGTCTGCCAGGACTTGTGACTTGATGGCTGTCCTGGGCTCGAAGGTGATGTGGTAGCCGGATAGTTCGGTTGCCCACTTGGCAATCCTCACCGATGCCTCCGGGTTTCTGAATAATTCGCCGAGTCCCCTGTCTGAGGTGACTCGGACCTTGAATGCTTCGAAGTAGTGGCGCAGTTTGTGCGAAGACATAACGACTGCGTAGGCAATCTTCTCCAGCTCTGTCATGTTGCACTTGGACGGTGTCAGTACTTCGGAGACAAGGTAAACAGGGCACTGCCTGACCATGCCCTCAACTGTCTGCTCCTGCACTAGTGCCGCGTTGACTGCATGCGGCGAAGCCGCGACGTAGAGCAATAGGGGGAGCGAGGAGTCGGGGCTTGTGAGGATGGCCAGCTCTGACATGTAATGTTTTAGTGAGGCGAAGGCCGCTGCCTGCTCCGGTCCCCAGGCGAAGTCTTTTGCACCGCGGAGTGTTTTGAGGAAGGGGAGACTTCGCTCGGCGGACCTGGAGATGAATCTGTTGAGAGCGGCCAATCTGCCTGTCAGACGCTGGACGTCCCTGGCGGACTGCGGAGGCGTCATGTTTACGATGGCCTGGATCTTGGTTGGGTTGGCCTCGATGCTGCGGTGTGATACCAGGTAGCCCAATATTTTGCCTTGGCGAACGCCGAAGACGCACTTTTCCGGATTTAGGCGGAGTCGTGCGTCTCGCATGTTCGCGAATGTCTCGGCGAGGTCGGCGAGATGGTCCTCCTTGTTCTTGCTGGCGACGACGATGTCGTCCACATATGTAAATATATTTCTGCCAACCTGCCCTTCGAGTACTGTTTTGGTGAGTCTGGAGAAGGTGGACCCGGCGTTCTTGAGTCCCTCCGGCATCCTGATGAAGCAATATGTGCCGAAGGGTGTTATAAAGCTGGTGCTAGCCTTGTCTTCCTCCTTCATGTATATCTGGTGGTAACCGGAGAAGCAGTCGAGGAGTGACATGACCTCGCATCCGGCCGCGCTATCGACTATTTTGTCGATCCGCGGCAACGGGAAATTATCCTTTGGGCAGGCCTTGTTGAGACTGGTGAAGTCTATGCACATTCGCCATTTCCCGCTTTTTTTCTGCACCATTACAACATTGGAGAGCCATGTGGGGTAAGCCACCGGCTTGATGAATTTAGCCTCTAGGAGGCGGTGCACCTCCGCCTTGGCGGCCTCTGTCTTTTCGTCGGACATTTTGCGAAGCCTCTGCTTTTTTGGTCGCACCGAAGGGTCAATTCCCAAGCTGTGCTCAATTATGGATCGGCTGACTCCGACCAGGTCGAGGGTGGACCAGGCGAAGACATCTTTATTCTTGGACAGGCAGCAGAGGAGTTTCTCTTCTTCGTGCGAGGTGAGGTCTTCGCTGATAGTGACTGTCTGCTTGGGCGTGGCCTGATCGAGGGGGACAGTCTTGGTCCCGTCTTGGCTCTGCAGCTGTGCCTTGTCGTGGTGTTTATCGGTTGAGTTGGCGGGCGCGGGGGCCTCGCGCTGGGCCGTGAGGCAGTGCACATTTCTCTGACCGGGCACGAAGTCCCGCTCTATGTTGCGCGCCGTCTGTTGGTTGCCGTAGACCGTAATGACGCCTAGCGGACCTGGTATCTTCATACATAGGTACAGTCCATGAATGGCGGCTTCGAACTTATTGATGGAGCCCCGACCCATGATGGTGTTGTATGGATATACCATATCCACGATATCGAAAGTCACTTGCTCACTTCGGGCATTGGGTGCTACACCGAAGGAGAGGGGCAACTCTATTTTGCCGACGGGAAAGGTGCCCTTGCCGCCGAAGCCATACAACGGGTTGTCCGAAGGCTTGAGCAGGCTGTGACTTATACCCATGCGGTCGAAGGTGTGGAGGAAGATGATGTCCGCCTGACTACCATTGTCGACTAGGACTTTGTGTAGGTCCCAGCCTGCCACGCTGCAATTGATAACCATAGCGTCGATGTGGGGGGCGCTGCGCAGGTCGACGTCTCGTGCGTCGAAGGTTAGCGGTATGTGGGACCACTTTGTCTGCACGACTGGGCCGGTGACGGCGACATGGTTGATGCTGCGGTAGTGGTCCCGCTTCTGCCGCTTGGTGTCGAAGTCAGTGCTGGATCCCCCAGTTATCATGTGAATGACTCCGCGATATGGTTGATCGGCGAAGTCTTCCTGCTTTGGGGCGTGGGGGATGTTTTGATGTTGCTGGTGTGGTGGTGGGGGTGGGGGAGGTACGATTTGTACTTCCTGATGGTGTTGGTAAGCGTGGTGCGGTGGATGCGGGGCGGGGGCGTGGATATATGGTGGAGGGGGTTGCTGGTAAGTGTGCGCGACAACTCTGGGGTTGTCGGCTGGCTGCGCCCGTGCCATTCTGTCTCTGGTGGCCTTCGTTTCGGGGCAATCTTTGGTTTGGTGGGCGCAGTCTTCGCCATGGAAGAGGCAGTAGAATCGGCGCGGCGGCTGCGCACGCCCTCGACCCCTACCACGAGTTCCATTTCCGCGGCCCTGGGAGGGATATTCCTGGCGACGGGGGGGGGGTCAGCAGCGGGATGCTGGTAGGCGATGTTGTGCACTTGCTGCTGATTGCGGCCGTCTCGACCGGAGTCTGGTTGCGGAGTCCTCGTCCACGTGCGGCTGGACTGTGGAGCATCTTTGGGTTTCCGCTGTGACTCAACATTGCGCTGGTGGAGCTCTTCGGATTTGGCATATTTTTCAAAGACCTGATATAGCTCCTAGAGGTTCTTGGGCGGATCTCTGATACAGTGGCTGTAGAGGACGTCGGCACGAAGGGCACTGATGGCGTAGTGGATAGCGATCTGATCATCGACGGAGGGCAGCTGTGACTTGAGTGTTAAAAATTTGCGGTAATACTCCCGCAGAGTCTCCTTTTCCAGCTGCTTGCAAAGCGAGAGCTCGGCCAAGGCGTCGGTGTCTGGGCGGTATCCTTGGAAGTTGAGTAGGAACTTATCCCGGAGGCTTCTCCAGGAATCAATGGACAGCGGGGGCAACCTAGTGAACCAGGTGAGACCTGGGCCTTCCAGGGCGATGATGAAGGACTTCGCCATTGTGGCGTCGTCCCCTCCGGAAGATGCGACGGCTACCTGATAACACATTATATATTGTGCTGGGTCGGTGCTGCCGTTGTACTTGGGATATGCCCCTGCCCGGAAGTTAGCTGGCCAAGGCGTCACTTGCAGGTGTGGCGCCAGGGGACTTCGCTCGTCGAGGTAGTTGACCCCTTGGAATGGCGCGGCGTGCTGGAAGGTGTGGTCACGCTGGGGGAAACGGGGGCCTTCCGGTTGTGCGCGGTCTTGCAGGGGTGGCCCATGCTGCAGGCCGAGGTGGCCTTCGCGTGTGTCTTCCAGTTGTGCGCGCTGCTGGAGGGGTGGCCCGTGCTGCAGGCCAAGGTGGCCTTCGCGCTGCATCAGCGCGATCTCCCGCTTGAGGTCTTGGGCCTTCTGCTCTTCGTCGCGTATCATTTGCCGCACTTTGGCTAGTGCGGACACGCGCTGGCGCTTGGCCTCCAGTATCTCTTTCTGCCTCTGGAGATTGCGGTTTTTGAGGCGCAGGGCGCGCAGCTGTAGCTGTTCTTCCGCTGAGACGCCGAGGACTTCACCATCCTCGGTGAGGTCCGCGCCCTCCAGTGGGGCGAAGCCTGGGGGTGGCTGCGATTGTCCTTCAGGTCCGCAGGTGCGGAGAGTGTCGTCTTCGCAGGTGCGGGGAACATTGTCTTCAGTGGCCTCTTGGTGGGTGGATTGGGTGAGGGCGAGGGCCTTGCCCTTTCTTGCGGCGAGCAGTGCTGCCTTCACAGCTTCGTCAACCTTCGGGTTAGCTCTCTTGGGTGCCATCGCGGGTGGTTTTCTCGTAGCACGAACGGTGGGCGCCAAATGTTGGAACTTGCTCTCAGTCGCAAGGGGGCCAACGAGGATGAACAGTGTAGTTAACAGGGTTACGTGCTAGAAGGCAATAGCTCTGTTCATCTGGCCTCTCACGGGCACTGTGCGGGGGTATTTATAGGTACCTGAGCGACCAGCGCCTTGTGCTAAGGACGCATGTGCCCTCAGCTACCTAGGTTATCCCCAGAATATTCCCATAAAGCAGGGTTACAGACTGTAATTACAGGGATGCCTTTACAAATTAGGCCCGTAACACGCGGCGGCCACGCAGGGCCCATTACAATGGGCCGGAACACACGTGGGCCTCTGAGCTGGACGAGGCCGCACAGTGGGTTGCCTCCGTCGTAGGCCTTCATTTGGTGCCGAGTCGAGCGAAGGGTGTCCCTTGCCGTTTTGCCTCCGTCAGGCCAGCGACTGCAGCGAAGGCCTTGAGCGAAGGGTGGCGTCTTTGCCTTCACCCCAACAGATTCGGTGGAATATTCTAGCAGATATCGCATTTTGAACCCAGCTAGGTTGCTGTCCAAAAACTGAACGCAGGGTGTACTTTGTCGGCTATTTGGGGCCACCGAGATGTTGAAATTTAATTATCTTTTGAATACGAAACTTGTAGGGAATTTTATGTAGACATTTCTGGAGTTTTTGTTTGATATCACTGCTGTTATAATTTTAAAGTTATGAAATTATCAAACAGCGCTGCTGCAGTTTGGTGAGTGATGGGGAGAGTTGTTACTCGCGACGGGTTGGAATTGTGCGTAGGTGCGGCGTTGTTTATTAGCGATTGTTATGTGAATATGTGCACTAAGTTGTGTGTCAAAACAGTTGGTGGACCTCCGGATCGTACTTAGTACTTTCCCAAATCACCGGTGAAGGCAAGTAAAAACAATGATGGTTTATATCATTCGGTTATATTATGTGCTATGTTCTTAAACTTATGTGTAGTATCGAATGTGTTTATCATTGAAATAATTTATAAGAATTGTTGTTTGAAATATGTTGAGGGCATTGTTCGAGCATGTTATATGTGTTGATTCCTATCTTGGGGAAGTGGAAGTATCTATTTAACACATGTTAAATGGGGTGGACTTATGTTGGTTTGTCATGCATAGTGCATCCATCATTCTTTGTATTAAAGTTTCGCCACGATCATATGGTCCGACCGTACCGGTACAATAAGTATCATATGTTGCCTAAGGAGGGGTACGATGCAGCTTCATATCCCTAGAGGTATGAAGGCACATGTCGTTATTGCATTGTAGTCATATGCACTCATGAGGATTATGTGGAACCTGTCATTGATATGTTAATATTTTGGTTCACCTCTTTATGATTTGGGAACTAGGTGTTTGGTACTTTGTATACTTGCTGCACTCTAATATTTAAGAAGGGAGTTGTGAACTCCATGGTTGGTAAAACACTGTTTTTACGTTGTCTAATTGTTGGTTGATCATTTTACTTAGTGAGATGTGTCATCTCACTCTTGCATTGTTTGATGCAGGCACTTGAACCTTTCTTGGGGAAAAGAGGGAAGTAGCAGCACTATCACTACACTTCTAAACAACTTTACCACTGAGTAGTAATGTCTTTAATCAGGGGTTTGGGGTCAAGGATGTTGGTCATTTTTTTAAAAAAAGTGTGTGCAAGTGGTCTATTATTTTCTGGTTATTATGGTGGTCGTATTTTTGGTTAGCCGAATTAATCATGTTCTCAATGTTTACTCTTCTCTTGCATCATGTTTATACACTATGGTTTCCTCGTTGTGCAACTTTCAAGGGAGGTGCTGCCGAATTTTTCTTTTTGTCTTTATCTTTTAATACATAGCAATTTATCCGAAGGGTATCTGTAACACCCACTTTGTAATTTGCTGGAAATAATACCAATAGAGAAACAATTTCTCTTTATGTGAGTTTAACCTTTATGCATCATCACATGTGAACACCTCAATATATATATATATATATATATATATATATATATATATATATATATATATATATATATATATATATATATATATATATATATATATATAATCAAGGACATGCCACTAAATTGTGCATCATGATGGAGTTTTGCTTGTTTGTGCACTTAGTAATAAAATAATAGTAAAGGAAATACAATAATGAGATGGATATTTGAATTTAACTCAAAGTTGCACTTTAGGGTTTTGGAAATATTATGTAGAACAGAAAAAGAGAAGATATATAAAATATAAAGGAAGTTTATATATTTCCAAAATTATTACCTTAGGGTCACAATATAATCAAAGATAAATTTAGTACAAGATTTGAATGTAAATTCGAATTCAAGTTGGATTAGAGATTAGAAAAAAAAGAGAAGGGATTACCTGTTGGGCTGGCGGCTTCCATTTTGGCCCATGTCTCCCTTACCTGCCGCGCAGCCCAAGTCGCACCTGAGCCAATTTCTGTGTCGCCCTCTGCCATGCGGGCCCATGTGGCCAGGCTCTCGCCAAGTCGCCGCGGCGTGGGATCCCCTCCGTAACCCGTCTCTGCCGCCATGACGCAGCTTCCCCAACGAACCCCGGCGAATTTCTAGGGGCTGAGCGCCGCTCGTGGAGCGGACTTCAACGGCTCAGCTAATCCCTGCCCAGTTCTCGCGCCTATATCGGTGCCCTTGACCTCGCCCTTCCTCGCGCACTTAACCCACCAGCGTCCCCACGAGAGCTCCTGCGGCGAACGCCATTACCGCCGCAAGGGAGCAGTAGAGAGAGAACCGCGGGTTCTGGCGCTGGCGACGTATTGTGGGGCATTGGTGACCACCCTGATCGCGCGGTGAAGCGGCGCCGTGGTCCCAGACAGCGGCCGGGTACCTTCACGCCAGCCGTGCGTCGCGGCGGATTCGACGCCGACCCGTGCTCATCCCCTGCCGTGGACCCGCTCAACCTTCACGAATTACTCCGGTATGATGCCCTCCATCGATCTCACTACCCATATGCAGTAGTTTACGCCCCTCCGATCGATTCACAGCGGCCAGAGTAAAGTTTTGGGTGTGGTCCGGCAATGGACCACCGTGGTCCAGGGCGCCGCCGTGTTCTACTTGAACCAGAGAAGAAGACTCGGTGTTGGCCGTTGATTACGTGATGGGCGTCCAGGATTAGAGCTGGGAAGGAAGGTTCTGTAGCCGTTGGATGGTCATCGTGCATCGACGATTCGAGCGCGTATATCGGTTGGTGCAGTCGATCCCGACCAATGGATCGAGATCGGATGGGCTGCACCAGAGCGAGCGTAACCAGATACGGATCGTAGATCTTGAATCCGACGGTAGTAAACGCGTACCGGTTCGTGGGGGTTTAGCATGGCTCGATCTAATCGCGGCCGTCCGCGCTTGATCGGATGGCTGTGATCCGACGATACCTCTTCGCTGGTTCATTTTGCATATGAGCCCCTGAACTACTTAGGAATTAACCCGCCATCCGCGCGGGGATTAAGTCTGAGTCTTCAGATAAATTGCGCTAAGGCCCCTGTCTTTCTCCGAAATAGTGGGCCCAGTCCAGTAGTGAGTTAAATGGATTAAATGAAATAGAAATTGGATTTTTAATATGAAAATAAACCCTAGAACTTGTTTATTCCATAGAAAATGCATATGAACTCCAAATCACTCCATTCCAGTTGCAAAAATTTAGTAATATTATTCTCTTTCACTTAGAGTATCTGCTTTTACATGAAAACAGTAAGAAATTTAATCCCTCACTTAATCCATTTTAAACACATGAAACCTTTGAAAATCCATAACTTAAATTCTATAACTCCAAAAATTATGACTCCTGTTCCTAGAATTTTATTTTAATGTGTAGATTATTACTGTGTATTGTATTTATATGTTTGGTGTAATGTTAATTTCTCTATATGCACTGTGCTTGTTTGTATTGTGGCGAGTAGAAGAGCCCGTGACCGAGGATCCTGGTGAGCAGCAGGTTGAAGTAGCTGAGCAGGAGCTCATTGAAGGCAAGTTGTGCCCTTGACCACTTTTTACCCAATAATGTTCTTTAATGTCACTTATTCATGCATAGGTTAATTTTGATGGGACCCAATAGGACACCCTATATTGTTTATCTCATTACCTTGTTTACCCCTGAATCACTTGGGTAGTTCGCTATTGCTTTACATGGTTTTGGGATAATCATTTATTATATCTATGTTCCAATTATTCTTGTTATTCTATTTATGTTCATGTTAAGATCATTAATGTTAATTGGAACATAGAGCTTAACTTGAGAACCACGTGCCACCACAAGGGTTTAATGGGACGCCCTTGGCTGACTAATTAGGAAAGCTAGTGGAAGACTACCTTACCCGAAAGGGGCAAGGGCAGTAGGGGAGTGGTCAGTGTAGGGAGGTCCTTGGTTGATTTTGCTGCGATGGCGGTCAGACAAGAACCCTGCATTGGAGCTTCCTATAAACTGTAGCGGGTTTTCGGAAGCTAGTGGAACTTTGTAAAGGCCTCGTAGTGTTGCCCTGTCGCGCTTCCTAGGTAGAGGTATATGGGATTCGTGACCCCTTGGCAGATGGGTAGCATGACTTGTGGGTAAAGGGTACAACCTCTGCAGAGTGTAAAACTGGTATACTAGCCGAGCTCACGGTCATGAGCAGCTCAGGACTCTCTGATGATTAAATTATGGAACTTAAATTCAATTTTGTCATTTGCATATGCATGGGTTTATTATTAATTTGTTCTATTACTTTATTTAAGGTTTGGTATTTACTTATACTTAGTAATTGCTAATAAAATTTTGACCAACTACTTAAAAGCAATGCTCAGCTTTAACCATTCTCTTTGATAAGCCTTACACTCCATGAGCTCCCACCTTTGGTGAGTTCATGTCACATTATTCCCCACGACTTGTTGAGCGATGAACGTATGTGAGCTCACTCTTGCTGTCTCACACCCCCCACAGGAGAAGAACAGGTGGTTCAGGAGGAGCCACAAGGCGAGGAGTTTGATCTGATCTAGGTGGCGTTTCTCAGTTGACATTGGCGCCAACGATCCTTAGTTCGTTTGATGTTTATTCTTTTATTTTGTAATAAGTCTTCCGCTATGTAATAAACACTCTGATGTTTTATGACATTTATCTCTATACACTCTGTTATTATATATGTTGTCTTCTTGGCGCATGTATGAGATGCACCTGGCTTTGTTCCTTAAAGCCGGGTGTGACAGAAGTGGTATCAGAGGAATGTTGACTGTAGGACGAAACCTAGATAGAAATGGACAGAACCCTTACCTACTTACCTTCTTCTGATTCATTCTACACTTACCTTACTCTGATTCTTTCTACACTTATCTTGATCCTGTCTCACCTTCTACTGTTCTACTATGATCATTCTTACCTCCTCTATCTTAAGACAAGATGGATTTCACACCATGGAATTCTACCACTATGATCTTTTTAAGAGATAGGGAACCCAAGACAAAATTTAAAACTATTTTCTTTAAAAATGTTGTTTGATTGTGCTGATGAATAATGCCTGATTTGCTTCTTTGATTGATTGAAACATTATAGTTGGGCATCTTAGCATGTACCACTATAAGGTAATGAATTAACTTTAGTAGGTGACACACTAATCTACTTAGTTAATAAATCCCCCGCAGTAACATTTCTCGTAATTACTCGCCTTGTCTACAATTCTTCCTTTCTTACCCTGTATTTCTGATCCAGATGGGCTACCCCTATAGTGTTAGAAGAGAGCACTATAGACGTGATCCTTGGTATGTCATGTTTAAGAAAGGCAAAGGCAGTTTATACACTGTGCTAAAGGAACCATAGAACTCACCAGTTCCAAAGGAGAAAGATTTGAAGTTGGAATTGCAGTAACTACCGCCACCAAACTAGCGACATTCTTAGTCAATGGGAAGTTTGTTGGTGTCAACATCCGTGTGGTTAGAGATTTTTCGGATGTCTTCCTAGAAGAGTTACCAGGGATGCCACCAGATAGGGAAGTTGAGTTTGTTATAGATCTCTTACCTGGGACTACTCTTACTTCCAAACGGCCATACGAGATGTATGTAGAAGAGTTAAAGGAACTTAAGAAACAATTGACGGAGTTGCAAGAGGCTGGGTACATTCGTCCGAGTTCCTCACCTTGGGGAGCGCCGGTTCTGTTTGTACAGAAGAAGGATGGATCACAACAGATGTGTGTGGATTATAGATCTCTCAATGATGTTACGGTGAAGAACAAGTCCGTATAATTCGAGAGAATTTGAGGGTAGCTCAAACGAGACAAAAGAGCTACGCTGATAATAGAAGGAGGCCACTGGAATTTGAAGAAGGAGATTATGTGTATCTCAAGGTGTCACCACTTCGTGGAATGAGGAGATTCAAAGTTAAGAGCAAATTGTCCCCTCGCTATATTGGACCATTCTTGATCTTTAGGAGAGTTGGGGAGATGGCATACCAACTCGAGTTACCAGATAGTCTATCGGATGTGCATAATGTGTTCCACGTATCTCAACTGAAGAAGTGTCTACGTGTCCCTGAGGAACAGTTACCAATGGAAGAGCTCGGTGTTCAAGGTGATTTGACTTACACGGAGTATCCTATCAAGATTTTGGATACTTTAACTCGAGTTACAAGAAATAAGGTGATAAAGATGTGCAAAGTGCAATGGAGTCACCATGGCGAAGATGAAGCGACCTGGGAAAGAGAAGAAGAGCTTCGCGTAGATTTTCCCCACCTTTTCCCTCGTTCTTCCTAAATCTCGAGGACGAGATTCTTTTTAAGGGGGGTAGGATTTGTAACACCCACTTTGTAATTTGCTGGAAATAATACCAATAGAGAAACAATTTCTCTTTATGTGAGTTTAACCTTTATGCATCATCACATGTGAACACCTCAATATATATATATATATATATATATATATATATATATATATATATATATATATATATATATATATATATATATATATATATAATCAAGGACATGCCACTAAATTGTGCATCATGATGGAGTTTTGCTTGTTTGTGCACTTAGTAATAAAATAATAGTAAAGGAAATACAATAATGAGATGGATATTTGAATTTAACTCAAAGTTGCACTTTAGGGTTTTGGAAATATTATGTAGAAGAGAAAAAGAGAAGATATATAAAATATAAAGGAAGTTTATATATTTCCAAAATTATTACCTTAGGGTCACAATATAATCAAAGATAAATTTAGTACAAGATTTGAATGTAAATTCGAATTCAAGTTGGATTAGAGATTAGAAAAAAAAAAGAGAAGGGATTACCTGTTGGGCTGGCGGCTTCCATTTTGGCCCATGTCTCCCTTACCTGCCGCGCAGCCCAAGTCGCACCTGAGCCAATTTCTGTGTCGCCCTCTGCCATGCGGGCCCATGTGGCCAGGCTCTCGCCAAGTCGCCACGGCGCGGGATCCCCTCCGTAACCCGTCTCTACCGCCATGACGCAGCTTCCCCAACGAACCCCGGCGAATTTCCAGGGGCTGAGCGCCGCTCGTGGAGCGGACTTCAACGGCTCAGCTAATCCCTGCCCAGTTCTCGCGCCTATATGGGTGCCCTTGACCTCGCCATTCCTCGCGAACTTAACCCACCAGCGTCCCCACGAGAGCTCCTGCGGCGAACGCCATTACCGCCGCAAGGGAGCAGTAGAGAGAGAACAGCGGGTTCTGGCGCTGGCGGCGTATTGTGGGGCATTGGTGACCACCCTGATCATGCGGTGAAGCGGCACCGTGGTCCCAGACAGCGGCCGGGTACCTTCACCCCAGCCGTGCGTCGCGGCGGATTCGACGCCGACCCGTGCTCATCCCCTGCCGTGGACCCGCTCAACCTTCACGAATTACTCCGGTATGATGCCCTCCATCGATCTCACTACCCATATGCAGTAGTTTACGCCCCTCGGATCGATTCACAGCGGCCAGAGTAAAGTTTTGGGTGTGGTCCGGCAATGGACCACCGTGGTCCAGGGCGCCGCCGTGTTCTACTTGAACCAGAGAAGAAGACTCGGTGTTGGCCGTTGATTACGTGATGGGCGTCCAGGATTAGAGCTGGGAAGGAAGGTTCTGTAGCCGTTGGATGGTCATCGTGCATCGATGATTCGAGCGCGATTATCGGTTGGTGCAGTCGATCCCGACCAATGGATCGAGATCGGATGGGCTGCACCAGAGCGAGCGTAACCAGATACGGATCGTAGATCTTGAATCCGACGGTAGTAAACGCGTACCGGTTCGTGGGGGTTTAGCATGGCTCGATCTAATCGCAGCCGTCCGCGCTTGATCGGATGGCTGTGATCCGACGATACCTCTTCGCTGGTTCATTTTGCATATGAGCCCCTGAACTACTTAGGAATTAACCCGCCATCCACGCGGGGATTAAGTCTGAGTCTTCAGATAAATTGCGCTAAGGCCCCTGTCTTTCTCCGAAATAGTGGGCCCAGTCCAGTAGTGAGTTAAATGGATTAAATGAAATAGAAATTGGATTTTTAATATGAAAATAAACCCTAGAACTTGTTTATTCCATAGAAAATGCATATGAACTCCAAATCACTCCATTCCAGTTGCAAAAATTTAGTAATATTATTCTCTTTCACTTAGAGTATCTGCTTTTACATGAAAACAGTAAGAAATTTAATCCCTCACTTAATCCATTTTAAACACATGAAACCTTTGAAAATCCATAACTTAAATTCTATAACTCCAAAAATTATGACTCCTGTTCCTAGAATTTTATTTTAATGTGTAGATTATTACTGTGTATTGTATTTATATGTTTGGTGTAATGTTAATTTCTCTATATGCACTGTGCTTGTTTGTATTGTGGCGAGTAGAAGAGCACGTGACCGAGGATCCTGGTGAGCAGCAGGTTGAAGTAGCTGAGCAGGAGCTCATTGAAGGCAAGTTGTGCCCTTGACCACTTTTTACCCAATAATGTTCTTTAATGTCACTTATTCATGCATAGGTTAATTTTGATGGGACCCAATAGGACACCCTATATTGTTTATCTCATTACCTTGTTTACCCCTGAATCACTTGGGTAGTTCGCTATTGCTTTACATGGTTTTGGGATAATCATTTATTATATCTATGTTCCAATTATTCTTGTTATTCTATTTATGTTCATGTTAAGATCATTAATGTTAATTGGAACATAGAGCTTAACTTGAGAACCACGTGCCACCACAAGGGTTTAATGGGACGCCCTTGGCTGACTAATTAGGAAAGCTAGTGGAAGACTACCTTACCCGAAAGGGGCAAGGGCAATAGGGGAGTGGTCAGTGTAGGGAGGTCCTTGGTTGATTTTGCTGCGATGGCGGTCAGACAAGAACCCTGCATTGGAGCTTCCTATAAACTGTAGCGGGGTTTCGGAAGCTAGTGGAACTTTGTAAAGGCCTCGTAGTGTTGCCCTGCCGCGCTTCCTAGGTACAGGTGTATGGGATTCGTGACCCCTTGGCAGATGGGTAGCATGACTTGTGGGTAAAGGGTACAACCTCTGCAGAGTGTAAAACTGGTATACTAGCCGAGCTCACGGTCATGAGCAGCTCAGGACTCTCTGATGATTAAATTATGGAACTTAAATTCAATTTTGTCATTTGCATATGCATGGGTTTATTATTAATTTGTTCTATTACTTTATTTAAGGTTTGGTATTTACTTATACTTAGTAATTGCTAATAAAATTTTGACCAACTACTTAAAAGCAATGCTCAGCTTTAACCATTCTCTTTGATAAGCCTTACACTCCATGAGCTCCCACCTTTGGTGAGTTCATGTCACATTATTCCCCACGACTTGTTGAGCGATGAACTTATGTGAGCTCACTCTTGCTGTCTCACACCCCCCACAGGAGAAGAACAGGTGGTTCAGGAGGAGCCACAAGGCGAGGAGTTTGATCTGATCTAGGTGGCGTTTCTCAGTTGACATTGGCGCCAACGATCCTTAGTTCGTTTTATGTTTATTCTTTTATTTTGTAATAAGTCTTCCTCTATGTAACAAACACTCTGATGTTTTATGACATTTATCTCTATACACTCTGTTATTATATATGTTGTCTTCTTGGCGCATGTATGAGATGCACCTGGCTTTGTTCCTTAAAGCCGGGTGTGACAGTATCTCGTGACACCTATTGTGTTGGGATAATGGGGTGTTACTGTAATATCCCAAAAAAAATGTTGCCAAAGGTTTATCTTCGGTGCGTGGATGTGGGGAAAGAGTTGTGGGCCGTTGGATGCAAAGTCAAGAGACATCTGATGCGTCGTTTCTTTTTCCCACAAAACCCTAGTGGTCGCCCCCCTATTTTTCCCTTTTCTTGGCCGCCAACCCCCCCTTTTCCCCACCCTTGGCCGCCCCTCCCCCTTCCCCTTGCAGCCACCCTCCACTACTTCCTCCTCCCTCTAGATCTCCCCCTCCCCACGCAGCAAGGATCGAGAAGAGGAGGAGCAAGATGGATTGAAGAGGAAGAGAGGATCAAGGAGATGTTCTACCCCCATCTCTTGCAGATTTTCTTGGGGAAACCCTAGGTAAGGATAGGATTCTTGTTCCTCTCTATAATTATATGCTTTTGGAGGTTGTGGATCATGTGGATTGAAGGATTAGAGGTTGGATTAGATGTGGGGTTAGGTTTTGATCTCGAATTTAATTTCTGCAGAATGGCAGATTCGACAGTTTCTGTTCATGTCAGTTTTCCGTGGTCTTAGTGGCCTCAAAAAAATAAAAAATCTATATATGAGTCGTAGATAATTTGTAGATCTTTCCGTGGCCGTGAAGAACACCTCAATCGGACATCAGAACAGAAAGTTATGAAAGTTTTATTATAGCAGTTTTTCAGTCTCATAATTCTGTGCAGAATCTGTTCTCTTAAGAGTTAGGCAATTTTATCAACAGAATTAAACTTTGGGTTGGTAAAAGAAGTTGTATATAATTTCATAAGCTTTCTAGATTGTTAAAGAGTGCATTCATATGATTTGTGAAACTCCAGTTATGTTTGTTTTACTGTGGCTGTTCCTGTTTGCCTGACAAAAATGAGTGGGTCTGTTCACTGGTGGGTTTCATCTAGTAAATGGCCAAATTGGCTCTTCCAACTATGGAGACTTTTGTAGAGGGATAAAAGTTCTTACTTCCAACAGAATTTCATAATTTTTGGTTCAGTAGTTTGGGAGATATCGAATTTTAAAGTTAACCATACTGCTGTCTAAAACAGATTCGGTCAGTTATCTTGTCAGATGTTTTAGAACTCGTAGATGGCAGAATTTAATTATCCATTGAATACTGAAGTTGTAGAGTATTTTGTGTAGATACTCCTAGAGTATTTGTTTGATATCACCGCTGTTTTAATTTTAAAGATACAAAATTAACAAACAGCGCTGCTGCTGTATGGCATGTGGTTCAGGGTGGGAGTCTTTCCACTGGGTCTTGGTTTCAAGTGTAGGAGTGTTTTGTTGATTGATGGCAAATGTTTGTGAAATATTTGTACTAAGTTTTATGCCCGCTAGCAGGTGGCTATACTCCAGATCATGTCTAGTACATTTCTTCTTCTTCGATGAAGGCATGTGAATGTAGCGGTGGTTGCTTCCGTTCTAACCTGTTATTTCTATTGCCTACACTCTAATATTCAGAAGTATTGGATTCTTTCATAATTGGACTCTATGGTGATGCTTTACTTGCTTGCATTATACTGATGCTCAATCATATATTGATGATGATTATGATTCGAGTATGATTCATGAAATTAATTCACACCCCTGAAGGTAAATGAAGTATTATTTGAGGTTGGTATTGTATCTGAAGGTAAATGAAGTATTATTTGAGGTTGGTATTGTATCTGAAGGTAAATAAAGTATTATTTGAGGTTTGTATTGTATCTGAAGGAAGTGAAGGTTATTGATAAATGCAGCATGCCATATACATTGCATGACTCATTTGCATCTGAAGTTTTGTCGTGACCTATGGTCCGACCGTACCGGTACAATTTAGCATCGTACGTTGCCCGAGGAGGGGTACGATGCGGCTTCATACCCTTAGAGGTATGAAGGCAGAGGACATATGCATTGCATTCATATGCATTCATTGAAGTGATATTTGCAGATGATGTGGTTTTATACTCTCAGAGGTATGAAGATAGAGTACCTACACATTGCATTCATATGCATACATTGAAGTGATATTTGCAGGTATTATTGACGCACGGAAGTGTTATAGAACCTATTGTGGTTGTTCGAGGAAATGAGATGGTATTGGTTATAGTGGGACTACTGAGTTCCATATCTACAAGTATTTCTGATTTTAATTGTGACTCTTTTAAAATGTTGATGAATTCAATTTGTGGTTTAAAGATCTCGTCAAAATTATTCGCTTGCTGAGATGTTTCATCTCACTCTTGCATTACTCAATGCAGGTGCTTGTTGCTCATCAAGGGAAGTGGGAAGTAGCAGCACATCCACCTTCACTCTTATAATAACACTGCTTAGGCGCAGTCATGATTTAATTAGAAGCTTCTTGTCAAAGGACGTTTGTTTCTAACTAGTTGTGCGCACTGGATAATTTAGCTCATGCCGTTATGGTTGTCTTCCCATTGCTAGCAGACTATTAATGTCTATTATGTTTTCTTATCATGATATCTATTTATACTTTGTTGCTTCCCCGTTTATGCCATTTTCAAAGGAGATGTTGTCGAAATTTTATATACGAATGTTAGATGTGTAGTTTAGTAGCATTCTGGGGTGTTTGTGGATCCCGGGGTGTTACAGTTGGTATCAAAGCTTAGGCTTTAGATTCTTGGCAATTTGAAGATAAATTTGACACACTTGCACATATAGGAAGGGTATGGGTTCAAGTATCTTTGATATATATTAGTGACTTTGAAGTGCAGATGACAATAATTTCACCCCTCTCGATTCCTTTACGGTGATGTGGTAAGTTGTTTATGGCTTAATGCTTGATATAATTTATTTCTGAAATTTTGATATTGTTTTATTAATGCGGTAAATATCGCTGATCATTTGTGAGAATGAAGTTGTTATTATGCTTGTGATATACAAGTATGCCTATGATGTTTTCACTATGTTTTTCATGGTTGAGTTTTATTACAATAATATTGTTATATATGCTTGACTGAGGATGTTTCTAAGAGGAGTGTGAATTGCGTGTTTTGGGGTACAAGGTAATCATCAATTTGAATTTAAGTTGTTGAGCGGTTGGTGGATAGCTCCAACTATCTTTGCAAAGAATGATTGTTTATGTTGAGAAACCAGTTCTGAAAGAAATGAATATTGGTACTTGTATATGGATTTTGGGGGAAGTCTTTACATAGCCAGAATGGCTTACATGTCTCTCTTCTATCGTGTGTTTTAGTAGCCATAAAGCCTAGATGTGGTTTAAAGTGGTTGCATGTTAGTCATGATAATTGTAGAATAAATCTTTGATTTTTCTTGATCCATTGATTATGTATGAATACGTTGAGGATTTGATGGTTCTCTTACCGATGCATGTTTGTGGAGCCATTGTTGGACCACTTATCTATTGGTTTGAATGAAGTCATTGCCTAGCCTAGAGTTGGTTGTGTGTGGTTATTCACCTATTCCCTAAATGATGTGGTTTTTACATCAGCTTGGGATGTTTGCCAAATGTGTGAAGGATTACAGGGTTAGTATTGGCCCTTTATGTCTGGTACTCTAAGTGCATCATATGATAGAATGAAATGTAAGTTTCTGAACTACAATAGATGAAGACTCATATTATGTGTATGTTAACTTTAGTAGTTGGATATTTTTCTTAGTTGAGATGCTGAATGAAGTATAGTGACATGGGTTAAGCAAGTATTGTGTTGTTGTTAGGCTGTCAGTGCTCTATGTAGAGTTTTTGACATTTCTTCGATGAACTGTGCCGCACAAGATTTTATTGGCTTCTTGTCGGCTTTATTGCTCCATTAGTTCTATAGATTTTCTCCCTTTTGGTGGGGTGCAAAGTATGTTAGATTACATGATTATCTTTTCATTATGGCAAGAACAAGGTTTAGGAAGATTAGGAGTTTTGTTTCAATAGAACTACTTGTTTCTTCGTGCTGTGAGGTGAGGTGTTTGATCTTCTTATACATTCATCTGGTGTGGATGTTTCACCATTGAATTAAAATGAATTGTTGAAGTTGGTAAAGGTTGTGCTTAGTGCATATTACCCCTTCATAAAAGAGTGTCGTTTTAAGACATTGATGCTGATGTATGGCTGCATCCAAATTCGATGTCGTGAAATCGTAGTGTTGATTGCATCTATGACTTGGTTTGAGCTTCATTACATGTTGGTTCATGCTTGATGTCAGGTTGTGTAGTTTCCTTAGACAATTAGTCCAAGGTAGAAGTTCTTGTGTTAATTAAGACCAATAATGGACCCATGTTTCGAATGGTGGTGCTATATGGGGTACCTTGGGTGTTTTGCTTGGAGTGGTCGAATTCGAGGACGAATTCTTTTTAAGGGGGGTAGAGTGTAATATCCCAAAAAAATGTTGCCAAAGGTTTATCTTCGGTGCGTGGATGTGGGGAAAGAGTTGTGGGCCGTTGGATGCAAAGTCAAGAGACATCTGATGCGTCGTTTCTTTTTCCCACAAAACCCTAGTGGTCGCCCCCCTATTTTTCCCTTTTCTTGGCCGCCAACCCCCCCTTTTCCCCACCCTTGGCCGCCCCTCCCCCTTCCCCTTGCAGCCACCCTCCACTACTTCCTCCTCCCTCTAGATCTCCCCCCCCCCCCCACGCAGCAAGGATCGAGAAGAGGAGGAGCAAGATGGATTGAAGAGGAAGAGAGGATCAAGGAGATGTTCTACCCCCATCTCTTGCAGATTTTCTTGGGTAAACCCTAGGTAAGGATAGGATTATTGTTCCTCTCTATAATTATATGCTTTTGGAGGTTGTGGATCATGTGGATTGAAGGATTAGAGGTTGGATTAGATGTGGGGTTAGGTTTTGATCTCAAATTTAATTTCTGCAGAATGGCAGATTCGACAGTTTCTGTTCATGTCAGTTTTCCGAGGTCTTAGTGGCCTCAAAAAAATAAAAAGTCTATATATGAGTCGTAGATAATTTGTAGATCTTTCCTTGGCCGTGAAGAACACCTCAATCGGACATCAGAACAGAAAGTTATGACAGTTTTATTATAGCAGTTTTTCAGTCTCATAATTCTGTGCAGAATCTGTTCTCTTAAGAGTTAGGCAATTTTATCAACAGAATTAAACTGTGGGTTGGTAAAAGAAATTGTAGATAATTTCATAAGCTTTCCAGATTGTTAAAGATTGCATTCATATGATTTGTGAAACTCCAGTTATGTTTGTTTTACTGTGGCTGTTCCTGTTTGCCTGACAAAAATGAGTGGGTCTGTTCACTGGTGGGTTTCATCTAGTAAATGGCCAAATTGGCTCTTCCAACTATGGAGACTTTTGTAGGAGTATCGAATTTTAAAGTTAACCATACTGCTGTCTAAAACAGATTCAGTCAGTTATCTTGTCAGATGTTTTAGAACTTGTAGATGGCAGAATTTAATTATCCATTGAATACTGAAGTTGTAGAGTATTTTGTGTAGATACTCCTAGAGTATTTGTTTGATATCAACGCTGTTTTAATTTTAAAGATACAAAATTAACAAACAGCGCTGCTGCTGTATGGCATGTGGTTCAGGGTGGGAGTCTTTCCACTGGGTCTTGGTTTCAAGTGTAGGAGTGTTTTGTTGTTTGATGGCAAATGTTTGTGAAATATTTGTACTAAGTTTTATGCCCGCTAGCAGGTGGCTATACTCCAGATCATGTCTAGTACATTTCTTCTTCTTCGATGAAGGCAAGTGAATGTAGCGGTGGTTGCTTCCGTTCTAACCTGTTATTTCTATTGCCTACACTCTAATATTCAGAAGTATTGGATTCTTTCATAATTGGACTCTATGGTGATGCTTTACTTGCTTGCATTATACTGATGCTCAATCATATATTGATGATGATTATGATTCGAGTATGATTCATGAGATTAATTCACACCCCTGAAGGTAAATGAAGTATTATTTGAGGTTGGTATTGTATCTGAAGGTAAATGAAGTATTATTTGAGGTTGGTATTGTATCTAAAGGTAAATAAAGTATTATTTGAGGTTTGTATTGTATCTGAAGGAAGTGAAGGTTATTGATAAATGCAGCATGCCATATACATTGCATGACTCATTTGCATCTGAAGTTTTGTCGTGACCTATGGTCCGACCGTACCGGTACAATTTAGCATCGTACGTTGCCCGAGGAGGGGTACGATGCGGCTTCATACCCTTAGAGGTATGAAGGCAGAGGACATATGCATTGCATTCATATGCATTCATTGAAGTGATATTTGCAGATGATGTGGTTTTATACTCTCAGAGGTATGAAGATAGAGTACCTACACATTGCATTCCTATACATACATTGAAGTGATTGATGAAGCTGAGGTGCCCGATCTTTCGGCGAGTAGAGATAATTCCGATTTGTCGGAAGATGACCCTTGCGATCCGACTACGACGAGCAAGCCCGAGGCGCCAATGCAATCGCTGAACCAACTCCCTGTGGTTACCGACCTTGCTGATGCGAGATCGGCCTGATCACGAAGATCGTTTCCTGTGCGCAATCGAAGAACGAACAAGAACAAGATGCGAGCAATCTAATCTATTACTCGAGGGTGGAGTTCTGAATACACGAAGACAGCGCAGAATTGCGCGTGTTCGAGAGTAGCTAAGGCTAACGTAAAACAAAACTCAGGAAATAAAGGAGGCGCAGCTCCTGAATAAATAGAGAGGGGGCGCAGCCCCTAGGGGCGGCCAACCCTAGGTCGTCCATTATGGGCCGCAATTGGGCTGGTCGTCTATTCTTCCGGGCCTTCGTTCTTTAACAACATGATGTAGTTCAATTCTCTTGCACGGGCCCGAGTCACTGGCCCAGGTGGAAGGGGTGGCGCCTGGGCTGGAGAAGGTGCTGCTGGTGTAGATGTGCTCGTGTTGGTGTTGATGTCCGCATCATCCTCCCCTTCTTGAACTGAAGTCGTCCTCGACGGCAACTCCTCATCTTCTCCCGCATACGGTTTCAAATCTGCAACATTAAAACTAGTGGAAACACCAAACTCCGCAGGTAGGTCGAGGGTATAAGCATTATCATTAATCTTGGTTAATATCTTAAAAGGACCAGCAGCACGAGGCATCAATTTAGAACGGCGCAAAGTAGGAAAACGATCCTTTCTCAAATGCAACCAAACCATATCACCAGGTTCAAAAGTAACATGTTTTCTTCCTTTACTACCAGCAACCTGATTTTTTGTATTAGTAGCAGCAATGTTCTGTTTCGTTTGTTCATGTATGGTAATCATTTGTTCAACATGTGCAGAAGCATCTACATGTGGGGCGTTCGCAGCATTAAGTGAAATCAAATCAATAGGTGCCCTAGGAATGTAACCATAAACAATCTGGAAAGGGCACATCTTTGTAGAAGAATGCGTGGCATGATTGTAAGCAAATTCAACATGAGGCAAGCAATCCTCCCAACGTCTCAAATTCTTGTCTAAAACAGCCCTAAGCATGGTAGATAAAGTTCTATTTACTACCTCAGTTTGTCCATCAGTCTGAGGGTGACAAGTAGTGCTAAACAACAATTTAGTTCCCAATTTATTCCAAAGAGATCTCCAAAAATGGCTTAGAAACTTAGCATCGCGATCAGAGACTATTGTTTTTGGAATACCATGTAAACGAATAAATTCTCTAAAGAACAATTCAGCAACAATGCTAGCATCATCAGTTTTATGACAAGGTATAAAGTGAGCCATTTTAGAGAATCTATCAACAACCACAAAAATACTATCCCTCCCCTTCTTAGTTCTAGGCAAGCCCAAAACAAAGTCCATAGAGATATCAAGCCAAGGAGAAGAAGGGACAGGCAAAGGCATATACAAACCATGGTTGTTCAACCGTGACTTAGCTTTCTGACAAGTAGTGCAGCGTGCAACAAGGCGCTCCACATCAGCGCGCATCCGAGGCCAAAAGAAGTGGGCAGCCAACACCTCATGTGTCTTGTAGACGCCAAAATGCCCCATGAGACCGCCTCCATGCGCTTCCTGTAACAACAAAAGACGAACCGAGCTAGCTGGAACACACAGCTTGTTAGCGCGAAACAGGAACCCATCCTGTATGTGAAATTTGCCCCATGGTTTCCCATTAATACAATGGCCGAAAGCATCTTTAAAATCAGCATCGTCAACATATTGATCCTTCACAGTGTCCAAACCAAAGATTTTAAAATCTAACTGTGACAGCATGGTATAGCGACGAGACAAAGCATCAGCAATAACATTGTCCTTCCCGTTCTTGTGTTTAATAATGTAAGGAAAGGACTCAATGAATTCTACCCATTTAGCATGACGACGGTTCAGATTTGTTTGGGTACGAATATGTTTTAAAGCCTCATGATCAGAATGGATTATAAACTCACGATGCCAAAGATAGTGCTGCCATGTATGCAAAGTGCGCACTAAAGCGTAAAGCTCCTTATCATAAGTAGAATATTTCAGACTAGCATCGCTTAATTTTTCACTAAAATAAGCAACTGGTTTTCCTTCTTGTAACAAAACAGCACCTAGCCCAATACCGCTAGCATCGCATTCAAGCTCAAACACTTTATTAAAATCAGGCAATTGCAATAGGGGAGCTTGGGTTAACTTATCTTTCAAAGTGCTGAACGCTACCTCCTGCGAATCACTCCAAGCAAACGGCACATCTTTCTTTGTAAGCTCATGTAGAGGCGCTGCAATGGAGCTAAAATCACGAACAAATCTGCGGTAGAAACCGGCAAGTCCAAGAAAGCTCCGAATTTGTGTGACCGTCGTCGGTGTAGGCCACTCCCGAATGGCAGCAATCTTGCTGCTATCCACCTCAATGCCCTGCGGAGTAACCACATAACCAAGAAACGAGACACGTTGCGTGCAAAATGTGCACTTTTCCATGTTACCAAACAAGCGAGCAGCACGCAAAGCGTCAAAAACAGCACGCAAATGTTCTAAATGCTCCTCTATAGACTTGCTGTAAATAAGGATATCATCGAAATAAACAACAACAAACAAACCTATGAAGGCCCGTAGAACTTCGTTCATTAAACGCATAAAGGTGCTGGGAGCATTAGTCAATCCAAATGGCATAACCAACCATTCATATAAACCAAATTTCGTTTTAAAAGCCGTTTTCCATTCATCACCGAGTTTCATTCTAATCTGATGGTAACCGCTACGCAAATCAACCTTAGAGAAAATAACGGCACCACTAAGCTCATCTAGCATATCATCAAGGCGTGGAATAGGATATCGATAACGAACTGTGATGTTATTAATAGCACGACAATCTACGCACATACGCCATGACCCATCTTTCTTTGGAACGAGTAAAACAGGAACCGAGCAAGGGCTAAGAGACTCACGAATGTAACCCTTATCAAGCAGTGTCTGCACCTGGCGCTGGATCTCCTTCGTCTCATCTGGATTTGTACGGTACGGGGCGCGGTTCGGAAGAGAAACGCCGGGGATGAGATCGATCTGATGCTCAATGCCACGGAGGGGAGGAAGACCCGGTGGTAAGTCCGTAGGATAAACATCAGCATACTCCTGCAAAAGGTTAACAACAGCAGGGGGTATATCCAAAGACGGTGCATCATCAAGCGGAACAAGCATTCGCGAGCATACAAGTGCATAACAGGGCATATGAGCTTCATGGAGATCATCAAAATCAGCACGTGTAGCAAGTAAAACAGGAGAGTGCAACTTGATTTCAGATTTAATAGGTGCGGCTGATGTCGATTTGACTTGTTGTGCAGTTTTAGCAGCCCTAGTAAGATCATCTTTCAAAATTTGGTCAGGGGTCATTGGATGTATAATTATTTTCTGGCCTTTAAACATGAAAGAATAATGATTTGAACGACCATGATGTAAACTATCAGTATCATATTGCCAAGGTCGACCTAATAACAAAGAGCATGCTTCCATAGGAATAACATCGCAATCAGCATAATCAGAATAAGAACCCAGCGAAAAGGGGACACGTACCGAACGTGTTACCTTTATTTTACCACCATCATTAAGCCATTGAATGTGATACGGATGTGGATGTGTGCGAGTGGGCAAGGATAATTTCTCTACCAACGCTGTACTTGCCAAATTGTTGCAGCTGCCACTATCGATGATGATGCGAATCGACCGTTCGTGCACGACGCCCTTGGTATGGAATAGAGTGTGTCGCTGATTTTTTTCGGCCTGGGCAACCTGTGTGCTGAGAACACGCTGCACAACAAGACTCTCATACCTATCGGCGTCGATGGGATCAACGTGGACTTCCTCATTTTCTGCATGGTTAGTGGCAATCATAGCATGACCAGTTTCCTCAGAATCACTGGCTGAAGAGTACTCACCATTGTCACGTATAAGCAAGGTACGCTTGTTTGGGCAGTCCCGAATCATGTGCCCAAACCCTCTGCAACGATGGCACTGAATATCCCGTGTACGTCCTGTGGAAGAAGCGGCGCCTTTGGCAGGGGGCGCCACTGGCTTGGTCGTCCCTGTGCGCGATGTAGTGCTAGGCGTAGGAGGTGCAGGGCTGGAAGGAGTTGAGCTGTGTGTTGGACCCCGGCCTGCAAAAGAGTTAGTATATGTCTTTGATCGTCGTCCCTGCACTTCACGTTCAGCTTTGCAAGCATATTCAAACAATGTGGTTATATCAAAATAATCCTTATAATCAAGTATATCCTGAATTTCCCTGTTCAAACCACCACGAAAACGCGCCATAGCAGCGTCATCTGACTCAACCAAACCACAACGAAGCATACCCTTTTGCAACTCCTGGTAATATTCCTCAACAGATTGTGAACCTTGTTGAAAACGCTGCATTTTGTTAAGCAAATCACGAGCATAATAGGAAGGAACAAATCTGTGGCGCATGGCAGTTTTTAATTGGGTCCAAGTAATGACACTGTGAATGGGAAGTTTTTGTTTATACTCACGCCACCAAATTAAAGCAAAATCAGTAAATTCACTAATGGCAGCCTTCACTTGGCTATTAGCAGGAATATCATGGCATGAAAATTTCTGTTCTACCTCTAATTCCCAATCAAGATATGCAGCAGGATCATATTTACCATTAAAAGATGGAATTTTAAATTTAATCTTAGAAAATAAGTCATTAGGGGGATGACGAACCACACGACGTGCACGACCACGGCGATCTCCATCGTCCTGCTCAGTGTCACCGCCGTATTCCTGCTCCATCTTTGTGGTCAAGGCATCAAGGCGTGCCAGGATGGTGTCGAGTGTGGTGCGAGTCGCCGTTTGAGCAAGGTCAAGTTGGTTGAAACGCTCGGTCGTCGAAGTGATCGTTGAATCAAGCCGTTCATGCATCGTCCTAATGTCAGCAGCAAGTCCATCAACTTGTCCCCTTACTTCCTGCAACTGGGCATCCACCATGTCGTGTGCTCCTGCCATAGTTAGTGCAAACACCAAAACACCAAAAGGAGAAAAAAACCAACGACAAAAACAGGGGTGTACTGCTCACAAGTCGCTCACACTAGTGCTGTTATCAAGTTCTTATCCGTTCTTACCAAGCCACAGTGGTGAACTGCAATCAACAGGTGGAACCGGTGAAAGATTGGATGAGCGATTGCGTGGAGAAACAGAAACCTGCTCGTCGTAGAAATATGTGGAGTTGTGGGTAGGCTGCACTCAAGTCAAGGATTAGCACGATCAAACAATAATGCAAAGTTGAATTATAGTGCAAAACACGAAACTATATTGCTGGCCACAGGTGCAAAGGATGGATGGATGGAAATAGCAGAATGGCAGTAACGTAAATATTGTACTAGTGATGCCAAAAAGGCACTAGTAGAAATCACAGGTGATTTTGTTTTTCTTTTTTGTATGATTTTTTTGATATTTTTCTCAGCACAGGAAGCAACAAGATAGGAGCTACACGAAGTTTTACCTAAAACAGATATCAGATGTGGTCTACAGAAAATCAGGAAGTTCTCTGAAAAGCGTGCGAGAACTTTGACGAATTTTTTTCTTTATTTTCCTGAATTTTTTTGACAATTTTGTCGAACCCCAAACAGACCGTAGGTAAGTTTGGCCGGCCTCAGAATGGTGTCAACTAGCTCCTGTAAAAATTTCAGATTTTTTGGACACCCGAGCGAAAAGTTATGCCCGGTTTAAGGAAGGTACCTCAAGTTATGTTTTCAAACGACCGGGATGAAACAATCGTATCCTTTCTCCTTCGTTGTTTTTTGTTTCTGTTTTTTTTTTGACGTAACCGAATGAGAAAAACAAGGAAACGATGTTGACTCGGTTTGTTTTTTTTTTCTGTTTTTTTTTCGTAACCGAAGGAGAAAATCAAGGAAACGGCCGTTGACTCGGTTTGTTTTTTTTTCTGTTTTTGTTTGACGTAACTGAAGGAGAAAAACAAGGAAACAATGTTGACTCGATTTGTGGCGTGATCAAACGGGAGATGGTGGCGGCGCTAGGGTTTGAATGGTGGAAGAACACAATGCAACCAGCAACAAGGAAACGCGAAAGCACACAAATTCAACAATGCAGATTATTGAGAGAAAGTGCGAGGCTCAAAAGGGTGCTGGGATAAGATCTAACCTGAATTTTTATGTGGTTTTGTGGACTGTAGGAGAAAAAAAACGCTCGATAAACTCACCGATCAACCTGGAAATCTGATACCAATTGATGAAGCTGAGGTGCCCGATCTTTCGGCGAGTAGAGATAATTCCGATTTGTCGGAAGATGACCCTTGCGATCCGACTACGACGAGCAAGCCCGAGGTGCCAATGCAATCGCTGAACCAACTCCCTGTGGTTACCGACCTTGCTGATGCGAGATCGGCCTGATCACGAAGATCGTTTCCTGTGCGCAATCGAAGAACGAACAAGAACAAGATGCGAGCAATCTAATCTATTACTCGAGGGTGGAGTTCTGAATACACGAAGACAGCGCAGAATTGCGCGTGTTCGAGAGTAGCTAAGGCTAACGTAAAACAAAACTCAGGAAATAAAGGAGGCGCAGCTCCTGAATAAATAGAGAGGGGGCGCAGCCCCTAGGGGCGGCCAACCCTAGGTCGTCCATTATGGGCCGCAATTGGGCTGGTCGTCTATTCTTCCGGGCCTTCGTTCTTTAACAACATGATGTAGTTCAATTCTCTTGCACGGGCCCGAGTCACTGGCCCAGGTGGAAGGGGTGGCGCCTGGGCTGGAGAAGGTGCTGCTGGTGTAGATGTGCTCGTGTTGGTGTTGATGTCCGCATCAGTGATATTTGCAGGTATTATTGACGCACGGAAGTGTTATAGAACCTATTGTGGTTGTTCGAGGAAATGAGATGGTATTGGTTATAGTGGGACTACTGAGTTCCATATCTACAAGTATTTCTGATTTTAATTGTGACTCTTTTAAAATGTTGATGAATTCAATTTGTGGTTTAAAGATCTCGTCAAAATTATTCGCTTGCTGAGATGTTTCATCTCACTCTTGCATTACTCAATGCAGGTGCTTGTTGCTCATCAAGGGAAGTGGGAAGTAGCAGCACATCCACCTTCACTCTTATAATAACACTGCTTAGGCGCAGTCATGATTTAATTAGAAGCTTCTTGTCAAAGGACGTTTGTTTCTAACTAGTTGTGCGCACTGGATAATTTAGCTCATGCCGTTATGGTTGTCTTCCCATTGCTAGCAGACTATTAATGTCTATTATGTTTTCTTATCATGATATCTATTTATACTTTGTTGCTTCCCCGTTTATGCCATTTTCAAAGGAGATGTTGTCGAAATTTTATATACGAATGTTAGATGTGTAGTTTAGTAGCATTCTGGGGTGTTTGTGGATCCCGGGGTGTTACAGTTACAATTCTAGCATGTACCACCATAAGGTAGTATGTTAGTATTAGTAGGTGACACACTAATCTACTGAGCTAATAAAACCCCCAAAAGATCATGTCTCGTAATTACTCGTCTTATCTGCAATTCTATCTTACCATGTATTTCTAACCCAGATGGTCAATACCAGGAAGGGATGTAGTATAGATCTACCTGCCAACGAACGATGCAGGATTGTTAACCAACCACGACCAAAAATGAATCCACCAAACCCTCCACCGGCTGAAATAGACATAGTAGCTGTCGTGCAGATGCAGCTGCTGCAACAAATGGCAAACACTATGATGGAAATGCAAGCTCAGATGCGGCAAGAACATCAAGAGATGCACCAGGAGCGGCAGCAAATGTGACAGAAACTCCGGTAGGAATGATTGGAATGGCAGCAACAACCACCACTACCTCGACCACCACTAGCAGCTCCACCCCGGGACAAGCACCAGGAATTCATGAGTCACAAGCCACCTACATTCTCCACCTCTCGAGATCCTCTTTAGGTAGATGATTGGCTGAAGACTGTGGATAAAATGCTCAGCATTGCTCAATGCACTAATCAGGAGAAGGTGCTCTATGCGTTAGGTCGTCTCACTGGCCCTGCTGCTGATTGGTAGGACTCCTACTGTGTTGCCCATGCTTCTTCTAATACTATCACCTGAGCAGAGTTCTCTACACAATTCCAAAACTACCATATTCCTGTAGGCTCAATGAATTTTTGTCACTTAAGCAAGGCAACATGTTAGTCATTGAATACCGTGATAAATTTATTCAGTTGTCAAGGTATGCTCCAGAGGAAGTTGTTGATGATGAAAGGAAGCAGAAGCATTCATGGAAGGACTTATTGGGCCACTCCAGTACCAGCTGGTATCTAACACCTTCCCATCTTTCCAAAGGCTTCTAGACATGGCTATAGCTGTTGAACACAAACGTGTTCAGCTGGGCAAAATGGAAAGGAAGGCTATTGCCCAAGGACAGAGGAGCAGTAGTGTCTGCCCTCGCTATGTATCACCCCAGGGTACACTAGCTCGTCCTGGAAGAGGGAAAGAGTCCTACTAGCAAACTACTCAGCAGACACCACAGGCGACACCGTAGACTCCGCATACTCGTCAGGCTGCCCCCACTGGCACCCCGACGAGACCTGCTGGCTGGGGCACTACTACAGGCACCACATGCTTCAAGTGTGGTGAGGTGGGTCAATATGCTAATGTTTGTCCAAAGAGGAACCCCAACACACCAGCTCGTGGTAATTCTTAGGGCAAGCAGACATAGACGCCAGGCAGCAACCTATAGCATCGCCGGGGTTAATCAAATCAACGTTGAAGCTACTGAGGATGGTCCTAACATCGTCATTGGTACGTTCTTCATTAATTCAGTGCTAGCTACTATACTTTTTCATTCTAGAGCTTCGCATTCATTCATATCTACTCGTTATGTTCATGCAAATAGTCTACCTTACCTTGCCCTGCGTAGACCTGTGATAGTAATTACACCTAAAGGGGCTTATGAAGCAACATATATGAGTCATAGAATAGAAGTAGCAATTTTGGAAAGAAAGTCTGGGCTATGTCTATAGTTGTGGGGGACAGATATCCCCCGGGTCCACTGGAAGAGTAAAAGACCTCACGAAAGGCCCAAGGGCCCAATAAATCGTAAGGTCATTCTTTCGTGGGCCTGGGGAGGGACAATCAGCAAAACAGGTTGACATGAGGCCGGATTGGTGCAAGCCCGGACGCCCCACAACGTTGAGCGAGCGACCACAACAGAGATCCGACTTTCCCGTGCTGGAGCCCCCATGCAACGGGGCCATGCGAGGATAGGTCGGCGGAACTATAGAGAGATAAAATCAAACAGTTCACTATCTTTTAGTTACACATTGTTATCATATCCGCGTGTATTGTCCCACGGTCGAGTATATAAGGCTTAGGGGGCACCCCTTCAGAACGATCGACCCTATTATTCAGCCACCCACCTCAACTCTCTGCATTCTCAATTCAGAGAGCTACCTTGTAACCTCATTCACCAAGCATACTCACCAGGACGTAGGGTGTTACGCATCTCTAAGCGGCCCGAACCTGTAAACATTGTCCACTGTCCCTCGTGCATCTGGCACGAACCATTTTGCTACAGTCGGCGACACCGTCCTACTCCTAAAAACACCTTGAGGGGCAACCCCGGGTGTGCGGTCGGACCCAAAACACCGACAGCTGGCGTGCCAGGTAGGGGGTGTGTCGACGATCCAAGCTAGCTCAATGGCCGTCACCTTCCACAACAAGATCACCCTCCGTCCCGGATCAGTATTCTGCTTCGGAACAATCTCATCCGTAGCAGATGAAGAGGGAACTCTACACCGCATTGCAGATCCGCCGAAAAAGAAGTCTCCTCCAACAAACTCCGAAAATATCGGAGAAGTTCTCCGGGAAAAGATCGCCTTCAGAAAGTCAGGGGCCGAGAGCCCGCTGACCCGGAGAACTCCACTGTCTATTTCCCCGACAAAATAATGGACACAGATCGCGAGGAAGAAGGAGACCAAGGGGAAGCAAATTGTTCTTTCCGTTCCTCCACCCTCAAAGGAGAACGGAAAGAAGGTCGCAACGACAGCAGCACCATTCTATGCCGATGTCCTCTTCATCGGGAGAGTGGAGTCGCCTCCCGTCTCCGACGACGAGCCGACCGCACCTGGAGAAGAACCACCTCAACGAGAATCCCGCCGACGGAGAAACCGGCGCCGGAACGTTCGGCGACATCACGAGGCCGGAGAACGGAATCCGGAGCAACCTGTCTCGCGGGACGAGGTCTCGGAGATAGGAGAAACTCCGGAGGAACGCGTCTTCAGAGAACGAAGGAACTCCCGGCGACGTGATCGCCGCTGAGATCAAGAACAAGCTGAGCAAGACGCAAGGCAACGCCGGGAGAATCCACTCTTCGGGCGCAACCTGAATCCCGACTTCGCCCGAGCCATGAACACGCCGAGCGAGGTTGGGGGAGTACTAGCTCGAATAGCTGATGGACTCCCTCGGACTCCCGACGCCGAGGGCTACCGACGGCTGTTCACCCAGGCAGCCAACCATCTTCTACCGCTTGCTCACCCGCCGAACGATCTACGACACGCCATCAACAGTCGCCGAGACGCACGAAGTTACATCAATGCTTCGCGTGAACGACGGCATGAGAACGAGATCCGCCGCCGGGAAGAGTACGACAGGGATCATGGCATCCCAGCTCGGAGCCAGGCCACCAGAACTGAGTCGGCAACGGCCTCGACTGGCGGTACCACCTGGGGACGGTCGAGGAACCACAACAACTACTCCCCTCCCCGGGACAGACATCATCCACGACGACAGGAGGACACGTGTGGAGTGTCTGCTCTTACTCCACGCCTTAGGGCCATCCAATGGCCTCCTAACTTCAAGGTATCCAATGTCGACAAATATGAACCTAAGCAGGATCCAGGGGGCTGGCTAGCCGTCTACACCACCGCTGCTCGAGCAGCCGGGGCGTCCGAAGACGTGATGACCGCGTACTTACCCATTGTCCTCGGGCAAGACGCGCTGCAATGGGTGCGACATCTACCTCGACACTGCATCGACGACTGGGGCGACTTCAGTCGACGCTTCACCGCCAATTTCCAGTCCCTCTCCGACAAACCGGCGCAACCATGGGACCTCAAATCCATCAAGCACCGGGGGGACGAAACTCTCCGGTCGTACCTTAAAAGGTTCTAGACCATGAGAAATCATATCCCCGAGGTCACGGAGGCGGCCGTGATCGAGGACTTCTACAGAGGATCCAACGACTTGGCTTTCGTCCGAGCCATATTACAGAAGGCGCCGACTACCTCCGAGGAGCTATTTCGGGAAGCCGACCTCTACATCACCGCCGACGAGCGAGCCCAGGACCTCATCGGAGGAGCGAAGCCCGCACCGGCAGCACCACGACGCGACGCGAACCAGTAGCCCGACAAACGCTGGGAGAAGAGACCTCGCGAAGAAGTACACGCCGTCGAACCACCAGCCTCTCGTGCCCGGGGAGGACCTCGCGGAGGCGAGCGCACGCTGGACGACATCCTCGACGCCCAGTGCCTGTACCACAAGGACATGCGCCACACTCTTCGGAACTGCCGGGACTTCAAGCATTCCGTCGGGCACGGCCGACCCTTCCAACCTCTACCTCCTCCGCCGCCGAGGGGAGGACCAGAAGAACCACGACAACCCCAGCAGCAGGAGAAGGGAGGAGGAGGAGCTTTCCCGTGCGTTGACAGGGAGGTCAACGTCATCTTCGGCGGACACGGATCGCAGGAGAACAGAAGACAACAAAAGCTCAACGATCGCCAGATACTGGTGGTGACCACCGGTCCTCCCGCCCCGTACCGGTGGTCAGAGCACCCGATCACTTTCACTCGGGCGGATCAATGGCTCAACTTCGACCACCCAGGCAAATACTCGCTCCTCGTCGATCCGGTGATCCGAGAGAGCAGGGTGGAGAAGGTGTTGGTGGACGGGGGGAGCAGCATCAATGTCACCTTCCCCCGGACACTCCAAGGCTTGGGAGTTCACCTCAAAGAGCTCCACGAGTCGGACACTCCCTTCTTTGGCATCGTGCCGACTGAAGGGGAATACCCGCTGGGCCACATCTACATGCCCGTCACCTTTGGAACTCCGGAGAACTACAGAACCGAGTTCCTGAGGTTCGAAGTGGCAAACTTCGACTGCGGGTACAACGCCATCATCGGGAGGCCGAGATTGGCCAAATTCATGGCCATTCCTCATTACACGTACATGATACTGAAGATGCCAGGACCACAAGGAATCATAACTGTGCGCGCCGACTTCCAAGGCGCCGCAGAGTGTTTCCGAGTGGCCATCCAAGCGGCCCTCACCACCAAGCCGTCGACGATTTCTTCAACACAGGCGAACTCTAAGCCTGAGGAGGACCTTGAAGTACCGGCAAACGAAGCTCAGGCCGCGACCTCTATGCGGCCGACTGAAGAAACTAAAAGGATCAACCTAGGGTTCGCTGATGAACGCAAGACTGCCATCATCAGCTCCAGCCTGGACGACAAATAGGAAAGCGCGCTCGTCCAGTTTCTGCAAGATAACCGAGATGTATTCGCATGGCAACCTGCGGATATGCCGGGAGTCCGAAGAGAACTGGCCGAGCACAAACTGAAGGTCTATCCCCAGGCAAGGCCGATTCGACAAAAACTACGTCGTTTCACGCCCGACAAGAGAGAGGCCATTCGCGCCGAGTTAGCTCGCTTGGTCGCGGCTGGATTCATTAGAGAGGTGTTACATCCCGAGTGGTTAGCCAACCCTATTTTTGTACTCAAAAAGAATAAAGTGGATTGGCGCATGTGCGTCGACTATACTGATCTCAACAAACATTGTCCAAAGGATCCCTTCGGGCTCCCGAGGATAGACCAGGTGGTGGACTCCACCGCTGGATGTTCTGTGCTGTCTTTCCTGGATTGCTATTCCGGATACCATCAGATTAGTTTGGCAAAGGAAGACGAGGAAAAAACAGCGTTCATCACTCCGTTTGGTGCTTTCTGTTATACCTCCATGCCGTTCGGTCTCAAAAATGCTGGAGCAACTTATCAGAGAGCTATTTAAACATGCTTAGCCGATCACTGGGGCAAGCGTGTGGAGGCCTACGTAGATGACGTGGTAATCAAAACGGAGAACTCAGAAAACTTCATTGAAGACTTACAGCTGGTTTTCAACAGTCTGAGGCGGTATCAATGGAAGCTTAATCCCGAAAAATGTGTTTTTGGGGTACGAGCAGGAAAGTTACTCGGGTTTATTGTCAGCCACCGGGCAATTGAGGCTAATCCGGATAAGATTGAAGCTATCATGAAGATGGAAGCACCTCGATCACAAAAGAAGGTTCAGCGACTTACTGGATGTATGACAGCTCTGAGCAGATTTATATCCAGGCTGGGGGAAAAAGGTTTACCATTTTACAAGCTACTCAAGAAGGTGGAAAAGTTTCAGTGGACTTCAGAGGCATAGGAAGCTCTAGATGCACTGAAAAGATTCTTGACAACATCGCCAGTACTGAAGCCGCCACGGCGAGCCACATCAACTCAACCAGCTGAAGATCTGTTGCTGTACATCTCTTGCACGACTCACGTGGTAAGCACCGCGTTGGTAGTCGAGCGAGCAGAAGAAGGACATACCTACCCAGTGCAACATCCTGTTTACTTCATCAGTGAAGTTCTGGGCCCCTCGAAGAAAAAGTACCCTCTAGTTCAGAAGCTATTATATGCAGTACTTCTAACTTCCCGCAAGCTACGTCACTACTTTGATGACCACAAAGTCATAGTAGTCACTGGTTTTCCGATAGGGGATATTCTTCACAACAAGGAAACCATTGGCCGAATAGCCAAGTGGGCTTGTGAGCTGGGATCTCATGACATCGAGTTCCGACCTCGCACTGCCATCAAAACTCAAGCACTGGTTGATTTCGTATCAGAGTGGACTGAACAGCAAGTACCAGATAACCCAGAGACTGCAGAAGTATGGCGAATGTATTTTGATGGCTCGCTGAAGCTGCAGGGAGCAGGAGCGGGAATTCTCTTCGCCGCACCTGGAGGCGAGCACCTCAAATATGGCCTCCAGTTGCTGTTTCCGGCCTCCAACAATGCAGCCGAGTATGAAGCTCTGATCCATGGATTGAACATCGCCATGTCATTGGGCATCAAGAGACTGATGGTATACGGAGACTCTCTGGTAGTCATTAGCCAGATAAACAAAGAGTGGGATTGTTCAAGCGATTCAATGGGAAAGTACTGCAGTGCCGTCCGAAAGCTAGAAGATAAATTTGAGGGTCTGGAATTTCATCATGTAGAAAGAGATCGGAACACTGCAGCCGATGTGTTGTCCAAGCTAGGATCCAGTCGAACTCAGGTCCCACCTGGAGTCTTTGTACAAGAAATACTACAGCCGAGCATCTCAATGGATCAAGCAGAAGAGTGTAATATTATAAATCAACCAGAGTCAGACTCTGATGATTGGAGAAGGCCAATCATCAGGTATATAAAGAATGAAGAGGAACCAGATGATAAAAATGCAGCTGAGCGCATTGCCAGACAATCGGCTCACTACACACTCATTGGGGAGACATTATACAGAAGGGGTGCATCAGGCGTCCTCATGAAGTGCATTCTCTCATCTACTGGGAAGCGACTTCTGGAGGAGGTCCATGCCGGGCAATGTGGAATACATGCGGCGTCCAAGATACTAGTCGGGAAGGTTTTCAGGTCAGGATTCTATTGGCCAACATCGAAGAGTGATGCAGCCGAGTTAGTTCAAAGGTGCGAAGCTTGCCAGTACTTGTCAAAACAACAACATCTGCCAGCACAGCAACTGCAGACCATACCAGTGACTTGGCCCTTTGCGTGCTGGGGACTGGATATGATTGGACCTTTCAAGAAAGCTCAAGGAGGATACACTCATGTACTGGTAGCAATCGACAAATTCACTAAATGGATAGAATTCAAACCCATTGCCTCTTTGACTTTAGCTAAGGCCGTGGAATTCATACAAGACATAATATTCAGATTAGGGATACCAAACAGCATCATAACTGACCTAGTATCCAACTTCACAAGTTCAGAGTTCTTCGACTTTTGCGAACAAAAAAGCATTCAGATCAAGTATGCTTCTGTAGCACATCCAAGAGCCAACGGGCAGGTTGAGCGAGCCAACGGGATGATACTGGAGGCACTCAGGAAAAAGGTCTTCGATAAGAATGAAAATTTCGCAGGAAAATGGATAAGAGAATTGCCCTATGTCGTCTGGAGCCTAAGAACCCAGCCTAGCCGAGCTCTGCATGGAAACACTCCTTTCTTCATGGTCTATGGGTCAGAGGCAGTATTACCTGCCGACCTCAAGTTCGGAGCGCCAAGGTTAATCTTCGAAAACATAGCAGAAGTCGAAGCCACCAGGCTGGAGGACATTGATATACTCGAGGAAGAACGGCTGAATGCAGTAATCCAATCAGCACGATACCAGCAGACTCTAAGGCGCTATCACGACAAGGTCGTGCGGCAGCGATCCTTCTCAGTAGGAGATCTCGTCCTCCGCCGAATTCTAACGGGGGAGGGACGACACAAGTTATCGCCCTTATGGGAAGGACCCTTCATAGTAGCAGAAGTCACTCGGCCAGGATCATATCGTCTCACTCAGATGGACGGCACAGAAGTCGGGAACTCCTGGAATATAGAACACCTCAGGAAATTTTATCCCTAGCTGTATTTCAAAAGCTATCGGGACGACGATGTACTCTGTAAAATGGAAATATGTCATCAATAAAAGGCTTCAAAGATACTCAGTTTGTTCATGATTGACTTGCATTCTTACTTAACTCGGGGTGACCACTATGCCCTGCTAACGGAGCAATCGGCTTAAGTCGGCAACGACTTAAGGCGGTGCAACATGCTCACGCTTACCTAACTCGGGGTGACCACTATGCCCTGCTAACGGAGCAATCGGCTTAAGTCAGAAACGACTTAAGGCGGTGCAACATGCTCACGCTTACTTAACTCGGGGTGACCACTATGCCCAGCTAACGGAGCAATCGGCTTAAGTCGGCAACGACTTAAGGCGGTGCAACATGCTCACGCTTACTTAACTCGGGGTGACCACTATGCCCTGCTAACGGAGCAATCGGCTTAAGTCGGCAACGACTTAAGGCGGTGCAACATGCTCACGCTTACTTAACTCATGGTGACCACTATGCCCAGCTAACGGAGCAATCGGCTTAAGTCGGCAACGACTTAAACCGGTGCAACATGCTCGCGCTTACTTAACTCGGGGTGACCAATATGCCCTGCTAACGGAGCAATCGGCTAAAGTCAGCAGCGACTTAAGCCGGTGCAACATGCTCGCGCCTACGCAATTCAGAGTGACCACTACACCCTATTAGCAGAAGCAATCGACTTAAGTCAGCAGCGACTTAAGGCGAGCTGACGTGCTTACGATTACACATATAGGGATGACTTCTATATCCCGCAAACAAATGACAAAACCATCGCACATCATTTTACCACTGCAAATTTACGAACTGATAAATTCTGAAACAATAGGAGAATAACAATATCATTTAAGTACTGAAATGACATCCTCTAACAAATGTCTGACCATGCTAACCGCGCGCCCAAAGCACGCAACATGTTTCTCTATTTTGTGATATTTTTCTCAGGAGCAATCGATGAGGAAGGGCGACTCGAGGAATCAGGGGCAGCGTTCACGTCAGCCCTTATATCTTCGGGAACAACCGCGCCGGGTCTCCTCATCAAGATTCGCCCCGCCCGAATGGCCTTGTCCATGGCTCTGTCGCGCTGGGCTCTGAGGGTAACGGAAGTTTCTTCAGCAACCTTGGCAGCCAGCCGAGCAGTTTCTAACTCCTGGGCGATGGATCTCTTGGAAGCTCGGAGTTCTTTGATGGTAGCGTCCTTCGCTGATATCAACTGCTTGAGCCGGGTCACCTCATCCGTGGATTCCTGCAGCTTACAGCGTTGGTTGTCTAACTCTTCCATGGTGAAGCGATGACTCCTCTCCAGGATGGTCAGTGAGTTGCTAGAATCACGATACAATCTGTCAAGACTGTCACGAGAAGCAGCAAGGATACGTTTTTCTTCCTGCAAACAAAAGTCAACTCCCTCAAACATCAAGCAAGTAATAGGATCACAACAAGGCAAAGCACAGTTTCATAAGTCACCTTTTCAGAATTAAGCTGAGCATGAAGAGAAGAACTCAGTGCATTGGCGTCATCTAAGGCAGCAGAGACCTGAGCTAGTTCAGTCTGACTTTGAGAATACTTTTCCTCAAAGTTAGAGCACCGCTGGACCAATTCAGCCTGATCTCGAGAATGTTTTTCCTCAAGAGTGGAAATCTACCGAGTCATACCTAGCAGGAGACAATCAAACAAAAGGGGTCAGAATGTAAAGCAGTCTACAGTGAAGACAAAGAGAAGCAAAAAAGCACTAACCAGCATTGGTCGCCTCCAAGTCAGAGACACGATGTTGAAGTAACACTGGATTCCAACGTGCAAGAGACAAAGCTCCTTCTGGAACAGAAGTACCTTGTAACCTCAGCTGGCTAGCCATCCCGTCCACCAAAGCCTGATAAGGAGAACAGATGAGTGTAATGACAGCAGTTCATGCGGTGTAAAAATCAAGCTAAAGTATATCACAGTACCTGGAGGTTGGAAAAGAACGAAGGGACCCCCAAATCATGAGAGATCAATTGATGACCGGGCATAAGGCCGCCACCCGAAGCAGCTTGCAACGAACCAGCAGGAACCAACTCAGTGCCATCAACAGAGCCCACAACTTGGTCAGCGGGGACGCTGCCCTCTAAAGCGACCCCTTGGTCCAAAGCTTGGGCTACCACCATACAGCCGGAGTGCGGAGGCGATCCCACATGAACGTCCATGGAAGTACAAGAGGGAGACCCCGCTCGGACACCCTCGGGGGCTGGGTCATAGTTTGCACTGCCCACTTGAGCCGGATCATCCCCGGCAGCACCCTCGGGGGCTGGGCAGTGGCTTGCACTTCCCACCCGAACCAAGTCATCCCCGGCAACATCCTCGGGGGCTGGGCAAGTGTCAACACCATCCTTGGGGTCCAAGTTCTCTTCGGTAGCCACCTCTAAAGCTGATGGGCCCTCAGTTACTTCCATGGGACCAGGACGATCCAAGTCAGTCTCCTGACCCTCGAGATCGCGCTCTAAGGTCGACGAGGCATGGGATGACCTCAACCCAGCATCAAGCACATCAACACAAACCTCCATCACACCATCATCTGCTGGCTCTGATAACAAATCCTCTGGAACCATATCCTCAAGAGTCTGATCAAAATTCGCCAGGGACAATTCTTGCAGACCAATGAGAGCAGACAAAGCAGGAGAAGGAACTCCACTACTTTCACCACTAGCGATGAACTGCCGACTGTTTTTCCGAGTCAAAGGAACTTCATCCTCTTCCTCCCCGTCGTCTTCATTAGCAACACAGGTAGCACACCCATTGGGATCAGCAACAGATGGAACACCCACATTGGGATCAGCAGCAGATTGGGCACACCCATTGGGGTCAGTGTCAATAAATTCAGTCACAGGCGTTTCTTCATCAGCAGGAACTGAAGTACCAACGTCCCGATCCAAACTGGATACTCGCCGGAGGCGTCTCTTTTTCTTTTTCTGCTCATCAGCAGAAGGATCAGGTTGATTGGCTCGACAAGGGCGCCTCGGGCGAATACTGGCAGGCTTCTGAGTATCCAAGGTCGTACCAGCTTCTGGGAGGGGCGCCACCACCAATGTCCCAGCAGGAGCAGCATCAGAAGAGTCCTCAGCCAGCAAATCAAGCATAGCACTTATCTCTGCATCGCTAGGATTCAGGGGCACCTCAAAATGAACCTGCCGTTCATCATCAGGAATCTCCCCGAGCGAGGCAACCAAGGCACTAACTTCTTCAGCAGAGGGCCGCACTCTAAGGCCCAAACTGCCATCAGTGACAGGTGGATTTGACACAAAAAGAGTGAAGGCTTTGGGAGGAGGGAATTCTTCTCTAAGGATCATCTCAAGTCGGTTCACCAAGTCTAAAGAGGGAATTCTTCTGTTGGTAACCCGAGTTGAGTCGGCTAGGCCTCGATACAGATAAGCCGGGTATGCCCTGTCTTTCAACGGCTGAATATTCTTGAAGACAAAATCAGCAACCACAGCTTCAGCAGTCAGGCCCCTCTCCTTCAGCAATCCAACTTCAGCTAGCAAAGCACCTGCCTCAGCCACCTCCTGATCCGTGGCGGACTCGGTCCAACTCGGGGTGCGAACGTCCGGCTGTCTTCCCGACCGAGGGGGGAGAGAGTTTCCATAATTCTCAACAATGAACCACTCCAAGCGCCATCCCTTGATGCTGTCTTTGAGAGGGATTTCAAGATACTCAGTCTTCCTCCCACGACGCATCTCCAAGCTAGCACCCCCAACCAACTGATGTTGTCCTCCGGCCATCCCAGGGCAGCAGTGATACAAATACTTACACAACCCAAAATGTGGCAGCACGCCAAGAAAGGCTTCGCATAAATGAACAAAAATGAAAATTTGCAGGATAGAATTGGGATTCAGATGGGTCAAGTTAAGATGGTAGAAATCAAGGAGGCCGCGGAAAAAGGGAGAAATGGGAAGACCGAGGCCGCGGAGAAGGAAAGGAGCGTAAATCACGGACTCATGGGTATCCTCTGTCGGGACAGTGACCCCATGGCAAATCCGCCAAGAGCAGAGCTCCCTCGGGGAAGAACCCCGATGGACACGAGATGGAGAAGTTCGGGCTCGGAGATGACAGACATGTGGTTACCTGCGAAAGGCAACTGGCTGTTGGGGTCGATTGGAGGAATCACCACGGCTGACGAACTCGAGGCCTTCCTCTTGGGCGCCATCTCGATTCTACCGGCGAGCAGAGTGGGAGGCGAATTGCAGAGAGGATTCGGAAGCAAGAAAGCAAGAACTAGGGCACGGAAAGCAGAGGCGGCTAAAAGCGCAGCACTTATGGGATATTCCCGAGCCAGATACCGTTTCAAAAAGCGCCCAGTCAGCACCCAGCGGTTACTTCCAAAACACCGGCGTGCCACGTCATCACCCGGCGGTTATTTCCAAAACACCGATGCGCCACATCATCACTCGGCTATTATCCTCAAAGTGGCCCACGCAGCCCGCTATCGCTCGGCGTTACCTCTAAAAAACGCTGACGTCGCTCTCAGGTCACTCGGCGTCACCTCTAAAACGCTGACGTCATCTTCAAGTCGCTCGACGTTACCTCTAAAACGCTGACGTCGCCCTTAAGTCGCTCGGCAGTTGACTCTAAAACTACGGCATCGTCTTCAAGTCGCTCGGCGTTACCTCTAAAACGCTGACGTCGCCCTTAAGTCGCTCGGCAGTTGACTCTAAAACTCCGACATCGTCTTCAAGTCGCTCAGCGTTACCTCTAAAACGCTGACGTCGCCCTCAAGTCGCTCGGCAGTTGACTCTAAAACTCCGACATCGTATTCAGTCACTCGGTGTCACTTCTAAAACGCTGACGTCGTCTTCAAATCGCTCGGCGTTACCTCTAAAACGCTGACATCGCCCTCAAGTCGCTCGGCAGTTGACTCTAAAACTCCGACATCGTATTCGGTCACTCGGCGTCACCTCTAAAACGCTGACGTCATCTTCAAGTCGCTCGGCGTTACCTCTAAAACGCTGACGTCGCTCTCAAGTCGCTCGGCGTTACCTCTAAAACGCTGACGTCGCCCTCAAGTCGCTCGGCAGTTGACTCCAAAACTCCGACATAGTGTTAAGTCGCTCGGCGCTACCTCTAAAATGCTGATGTTGTCTTCAGTCGCTCAGCAGTTACTTTTAAAACTCCGACGTCGTCTACAAGTTACTCGGCAGCTACCTCTAAAATCGTCGAAATGATGCCAGAGTTATTTACTTACAAACTCCAAGGAAATCAACTTCACAAATAAGCAGGATAATTGGCACAGAGAAGGCAACATAATTTCTTCATTAAAGGGAAGATATCATACTTACAAATCAACTCATTATGAGTTGATACTTCCCTACTACTACTACTACTACATTACATTATACTACTACTACTACTACTACTACACTACATTATGCTATACTACTCTACACTACTAAATACTACTACATTATTCTAACTATACTATACTAACATCTAAAGACCAGTGGCATCTAGCCACTAGCCCTGTTGCTGCCTCTACCGCTGCCGCCCCTGTTGCTGCCCCTGCTGCTGCCGCCACCGCCGCTGCCGCCCCTGCTGCTACCGCCGTCGCCATCCTTGCTGCCGCTGCTGCCGCCCCTGCCGCTGCCGTCACCGTCACCGCCGCCACCGCCTTCGTCGTCGTCGTCGTTGTCGTCATCGTCCTCGCCGTCGCCGCCACCGTCCTCCTCGGACGAGTCCTCCTCATCCGAGGAGTACTCCAACTCATCCGAGCCCTCGAGCCCGGAGCGCTCGACGGCCCGGATGTACGTCCAGACCTCCGCCACGAGCCCTTGGGAGTCGTCCGAGTCGTCAGACGACTCACGCAGGGGGAGGGAAGCCGGAGACCCCTCAGACTCAGAGGAGAACTCCTCCTTTGAGTACTCCGAGTCACCAAAATCCTCCGATGGAGGAGTTGGCTCACGCTTGCGCTTGTTGTTCTTACCCATGGTGGAAGCGAAAGGGAGAGAAGAAAAGCAAGCAACAGAGAACAGCAAGAGATGTGAAAAAGCCAGAGAGACAGCGGCATTATTTATAGAAGGAGAAGGCAACTGCTCACCTCCAACCGCGGTCACTGAACAGTCGCAAAGCATTCAATAAGCACTTCAACCCGTCTGAAGACACGTCAGGCGGCTGACGCCGTTTCACGCAACACAACACCCATTGGGACTCCAGTCAACAGCGTGGATGATATGATTACACCCGCCGTCACATCACATTACTACTCAGAAGCAGCCGGCTAAAACACTCAGCGTACCAAGCCGTCCCTTGCCCACACCCATTGGGGGGGGGGACGCCCAGGAATTATCAGTATATTTTTCAAAACTGTCACATCCGTGCAGGGCATGCAGTGAATACCTCATGACAAAAATGAGATATCAGTAAGGATCAGAGGAAAGCCAAATATAGCCGGTGAAGTACAAAATATGGCCGACAGAAGCGACGTGAAGACTAGACAGAGAACGTCCATCAAATGTCCAATCAGTCGCAGAGCAAATAAATTACACCAACTAGCAAGATATGGATGGATTGTGAACTCGGCTGCAAAAGACAAAATACATGCTGACCTCTGAAGCATAATATTGATGACATAATGCTGACCTCCAAAGCATAATGCGGATGGCATCATGCCGATTTTTACAAGCAGAAAGGATAATCTTCAGCAAAAAGACACAAAAGGAAGACCTTCGAATGGATTATCCTCAAAAATCCACTTGAAGGTCGGGGGCTACACCCATTGGGTGCACCTTCGATCACCATTTCAAGCCAAGATAGTGCCGACTTCTAAGGCATGGGACAAGATTAAAGACAAGGCTGGCCCTCAACCAAAACGCAGGAGTAAAGATGAAAATAATTTCTGGTGAAGACCTTTGAGTAGATTATTTTCTAAAATCTACTCGAAGCTCGGTGGCTACACCCATTGGGTGCACCATGAAGTTTAGGGTCCTACAAAATGAAATGCCGACCTCTAAGGCACAAGCACGAAACAAAGCTTCAGTTTACGAGTGATCAAAGCAGGAGGAGACAGTAAGAAATCGTTTTCTTCAAATTACCTGCAAGCTGGACCTGGGATCTTTGGGCTGATTACCTCAAAATCAACCCAAAGATCGGGGGCTTGTGGGGGACAGATATCCCCCGGGTCCACTGGAAGAGTAAAAGACCTCACGAAAGGCCCAAGGGCCCAATAAAACGTAAGGTCATTCTTTCGTGGGCCTGGGGAGGGACAATCAGCAAAACAGGTTGACATGAGGCCGGATTGGTGCAAGCCCGGACGGGCCACAACGTTGAGCGAGCGACCACAACAGAGATCCGACTTTCCCGCGCTAGAGCCCCCATGCAATGGGGCCATGCGAGGATAGGTCGGCGGAACTATAGAGAGATAAAATCAAACAGTTCACTATCTTTTAGTTACACATTGTTATCATATCCACGTGTATTGCCCCACGGTCGAGTATTTAAGGCCTAGGGGGCACCCCTTCAGAACGATCGACCCTATTATTCAGCCACCCACCTCAACTCTCTGCATTCTCAATTCAGAGAGCTACCTTGTAACCTCATTCACCAAGCATACTCACCAGGACGTAGGGTGTTACGCATCTCTAAGCGGCCCGAACCTGTATACATTGTCCACTGTCCCTCATGCATCTGGCACGAACCATTTTGCTACAGTCGGCGACACCGTCCTACTCCTAAAAACACCTTGAGGGGCAACCCCGGGTGTGCGGTCGGACCCAAAACACCGACAATAGTGCTAGAAGAGAGTACAATAGACTTAATCCTTGGCATGAACTGGTTAAAATAGTGGAATGCAGTAATACATTGTGCTAGAGGAACATTATAACTTTCTAGTCCTTATGGAGATAGATTTGAAGTCACAGTTGCACCACCCACATCTAACACACATGCTGTATACATGATCAATGGTAAATTTGTGGGAGATCACATCAAATTGTTAGAGAATTCCCAGACGTCTTTCCAGAGGAGTTACCTGAAATGCCACCGGATAGAGAAGTTGAATTCGTTATTGATCTCTTACCTGGAACGACTCCCATTTCTAAAAGACAATACAGAATGTTAGTGGAAGAATTAAAAGAACTTAAGAAGCAACTAACAGAGTTACTGGAGGTAGGGTACATTTGTCCGAGTTCCTCACCTTGGGGAGCATCGGTTCTGTTTGTACAGAAGAAAGATGGTTCACAAAGGATGTGTGTTGATTATAGATCACTTAATGATGTTACAATCAAGAATAAGAATCCTTTCCCTCGTATTGAAGATTTATTTGATCAGATGAGAGGTGCTAGGGTATTCTCTAAAATTGATCTCAGGTCTGGATATCATCAAATGAAGATTAGGCCATTTGACATTCCCAAGACAATTTTCTCAACCCGATACGGTCTATATGAGTTCACGTCATGTCGTTTGGCTTAACTAATGCACCAGCCTTCTTCATGAATTTGATGAACAAGGTGTTCATGGAGTATCTTGATAGGCTCGTCGTGGTATTCATCGACGACATTTTGATTTATTCCAAGAATGATAGTGTGTAACACCCCATGTGTTACTCAGGGTTTTCCTTTAGTACCCACATGGTGATCCATTATCACATGTGTTTTAGTTGGAGCAAAAGGCACCAAACTTGAGGAGCTAAAACTTAATCAAGTCTTTTTCACTTTAAGAATCATACCCTAACCATATTAAGCTTAAGTAAGAAAGGAAATGCCAAAACCCTAACAACCTTTTCTTTAGAGCAATGGAGCACTGAAAAGAAATTCAGTAAAAGACCAAGAAAATCACATTATCATGATTTGGGCCAATTAAAAAAGTTGTGGTACACTAAATAACCTACAAAATATAGTCAGAAAGTTTACCCAAAAGAGATTAGGATTTTAGAATTTTGAAATCCAACCCTCTCACAAAGATCAACCGCGTTCACCTTGTTCCAAAACTCAAAACCACATGGTCCAAATAACAAAATGGCGCCAAAATATCCTAGGCACGCTCTGGTGAAATTTGAAATCAAACCAAAATCGTTTGACATGATTTGGCTTGGTTTTGGTCTTGGGTTCCTGCTCGGGGATAGACCAGACTTGACCACACATTTTCTCCATGTTCCCAAGGCAATCTACACTCTGGACCAGTAGAGAAAAGATAGGATATGGTTCAGAGAAGAGAAGTTACAAAGGATTTTGCTGAGAACTACTCATTAAGGTGACCAAACAGACACTTAAACACGAGCAGAAGCAAACCGCCACGTGCTCGACCGCGACTGGCACGGCAGTGCATGCCCGACCGCACACCTGCGCCCACACCCATGCCTATAAGAGCCCACAAGGCCTCGACCATACTCCCCCGCATGCCCTCACTCCCGCCAGAGCCAAAGATCGTCGGAGTTCGCCGCAAAGAGCAGGCACCACCGCCCGAGCACGGCCGACATGGCTAGCCATTCTCGTAGACCCCCAACCTCGTCCGAGCCCTTGGACAGCTTCCCTGAGAGGCCGTGAAGCCTTCCCAAGCTTGATCCAAGGCCCTACCCCATCGAAACAGTGAGATCGACCTCACTGGACTTCGGCCGCGCGCCGCCGCACGTGGACCGGACTACAAGGTGAGCCATTCCCAAATTCCATGCACCCACGACCTCACTGACATTTTGTGAAGCTCCCTGACTCACTGGATCAAACTCTACCACCGTGTTCAAGTCGAGCTTCTCGCCGCCAACAAGCTCGACCGCCTGTGCATGAGGCCAGAACAGCTCCGGCCACCACATGCGACGAGCTGACCATCGACGGGACCCTCGTGACCACCCCGACGTTGCCGACCACCCCACCGGAACTTCACCATCGCCGGTAAGCCACGCCACGACAATTTTCCTTTCTACTACTGGTCCGAGGAACGTATGGACCACGGGTTAGATGCCAGGAAATTCCACGGGGTTAAGTGTTAAGCCACAGACTCAGCTGAATAGTAGACCAAGGACTCGTTTGTAAGGGAAGAAGAAAACTTTAACTAGGGACCCGAGTGCAAAGATGTTTTTTCTTTTCGTTTTCGAATTTCTAAGTTATTTTAAATCTGCAGCAAACTTGATAAATACATAACTTAAAGAATATTCATCCAAATTTGGTCAAACCAATTTTGCTAGACTCTATAAAATATGAACCATCAAACAAAAATAGTAAACCCCATGTTTCCTATACTATTTTCTAGAGTTTTGAATTAAATTAGAAAACTGCCCAATACTTAATACTGGATAGAAAAATAGAAATACTTTTCGACTAGGCTTGAGAAAATTTATGGAGATACTTGATCAGTAGTTACAATGTTTAAAAATGTTAAGTACCCAGTACCCAAGCTTAAACAAATTTTATCCCATAGGATATGTTTTTACCCAAACCATGGAAAATAGAAAAGGGCACTAAAAATGGAAACGAGAGAGCAATATTGTTTTCCTAACATGATTAAGTGATAAAGTTCATAAGAAAAATATGTGAAACCCTAGTACAGTAATGTTCTGGAATTTATGATGTTATTTAGGTATTGAGTATTTAAGCAAGATAATGATTAAAAATATGAGGACATCTTGACCACTATTATACCACTACAAAAAAATTTAGTAGCCCTGATACACCCCACCCCCTACCCCATGAGAAAGATCATATATTCTAAGAAATCATACAACCCATCCCCTATAAGTAAAAATAACCAACTTTAGGAATGGTTGCTCTTGCGCAAAGAAGAAATTTGGCATAGGAACAAATTATCACCCACAAACACCAGCAAAAATAAGTATTAGGGCAGAAACCATCTCTACTCAAGGGTTGTAGTTCAAGTACCCCCTTTGCCATAGATTTTAATATTTTTGTGCAGAGAAAACCATTCCCATTTTAGGCCTCAATTTTTGAGACAGATGTATGTGATCTAGTGGAAAGCCACTGTAATTTTTATAGGATTTTTGGAAATTTCTAAAACAGAGATGTATTTCAACCTACCCTATAAAAGACCTTAAAAGTTAAAAAGAGAAAGAAATCCTTGAAACCTAGTATGCACTTTAGACATGTATAATTGGATAATTATGTTGCATTCATACTCATACATTTGCATTCGTTAGATTGCAATCTTGTAGACGGAGAGTACGTCTTGATTCAAGAGCCAGAGGAACAACAGGAGGAAGTTCGGGAACCAGCTCCCGAACTTGTCGCCGAAGAATCTCCGGCTGCACCCGCAATTGAAGGCAAGCCCCGGTTTTATGCATAATCGTTTATATATGCTATTTTACTACACTTAATGTTTGTAGGTTTGTAATGTGCACTTAAGTGTAGGAGTTGGTTGAAACCCTAGTTGCATGAACTCAGGATTCCTTTTTGAGATGGATACTAGTATGCTAGGTCGAGTAGCTGCTTTGCTAATTAGGGATCTCGGTAGAAGTCGAGTCATTTTTCTAGCACTCGGGCGAGGTCAAGAATTGATTGTATTCATCTTGATAACGGGTTCTATGATGGTCTATGGACTTGGATTCAGGGAGGATGCCTTGTCTATGAGACGGAAATGGAATTAAGTATTAATGTGCGGATACCTGAGTCAAGAGTTTGAAGGTACTAAACACATGTCGGGAAATATGGTAACCGGTAAGCCTAGTGCCTTACTGAAGCCGGGCGCGGACTTTCCCCTCACTTGTCCTGAGACGTGGTCTTCCATGCTAGCTATGGTGGGTGCAAATGCAGCCACTACATGGAGGTAGCCGAGGTCAGTGGTGCATTGCATGCCAAGGCGGTGAGCCCTGGCCACGAATGGGGAATCGATGGGGACGACTGATGTGTGTGGGGACGGAGTGCCCCTACATGTCGTGTTTTTAGGTTTACCGTGCAAGGTTAAAACTCGATTCTAATCGTCTGCTTCTCGCAGCTAATGAGACTGCTTGACCCCTTGCACTGCATCAAGTAAAAAGTGAAATGTGGTTTCTTGAGATAACATGTTGGTTGCACTAAATGATTGTTACCATGTATGTGCAGAGAGGAGCAAACCTAGCTTAATTAAATATGCTAGAACTGGAAAAGCTAAAATTGTTTTTAGACTCAGCTAGTGCTTTTGGCAAACCAAACCCCTCAGCCAAACAGCTTCATGGTCTAGAGGTAGAGGAGTAGACTCCTCACACCGGGTAAGTCTAGTTGAGTATTAGTATACTCAGCCTTGCTTGTGGCATATTTTTTATAGGTACACTACATGACATGGTTGATGGTGTGACTTGGCCTTCCACCCTGCCACCGGGTTGGACGGTCGAGTGGGATGCCGCCTCGGCAGGAGAGGACTAGGAGTAGTGGGCTAGGCCTTGCCTTATTCCTCAGTATCGTCGTTTTTGATTATCCGCTACATTATTAAGAACTTGTTGTTTTTCTTATCAAACTCTGATTTATGTAATAACTCTAGTACTTAAATTATGGTTTCATGTTTATTGTATTATCTCTGAGTCTCACCATCATGTGAGCTAATGGTACTCGATCCTTGGTAAGTGGCTCTATCAGACGAGATTCGAAGAACTAAATGGTTTACTCTGATTTAAGTGTGTTGTCGCCTTTAAGGTGTGACATCGGCACTTAAGCTAGAATAATTCAGGCGGTTCTATCACAGCTGGTATCGGAGCGATTACCATTACAGAGGAATCAATAAGTCATGAATGCCAACTTTTCCAAAATAAATTTTGCTTAGAAACCAGTGTTGGATCATCAGGAATAGTGTCACACCCGGTTTTAAGGGACAAAGCCGGGTGCATCTCATACATGCGCCAAAGAAGACAACATATATAACAACATAGTGTATAGAGATAAATGTCATAACATAATCAGAGTACTTATTACATAGCGGAAGACTTACAAAATAAAATATAAATATAACAGGATCTAAAATCCATCCTTGGCGCCAGAAAGTCAACTGGGAGACGTCACCTAGATCAATTCGAAAGCCTCAGTGTTAGGCGGCTCCTCTTCGACCACCTGTTCTTCTCCTGTGGGGAGTGTGAGACAGCAAGATTGAGCCCACATAGGTTCATAGCTCAACAGTCGTGGGGAATAATGTGCATGAACTCACCAAAGGTGGGAGTTCATGTGAAGTGTAAGGCTGATCAACAAAAAAGAGGTTGAAGCTGAGCATTGCTTTTATAAGTTGGTCAAAATTTTATTAGCAATTACTAAGTGTAAGTACCAAACCTTAATAATAATAAGGAAAAGTAATAGTAAAATAATCACAAATGCGATGCAAATGTCAAATTAAATTTAAGTTCCATAAATTAATCATGTGAGGGTCCGAGGTGCTCATGACCGTGAGCATGGCTAGTATACCAGTTTTACACTCTACAGAGGTTGCACATCTTTACCCACAAGTCATCTTACCCATCTGCCGAGGAGGCGAGGCAGGGTAACACTACGAGGCCTTTACAAAGTTCTATTAGCTTCAGAAATCCCGCTACAGTTTATAGGAAGCTCCAGTGCAGGAATCCCTCGCCTGACCGCCATCGCAGCAAAATCAACCCAAGGACCTCCCTACACTGACCACTCCCCTACTGCCCTTGCCCCTTTCTGGTAAGGAAGTCATCCACTAGCTTTCCTAGTTAATCGGCCAAGGGCGTCCCATTAAGCCCTTGTGGTAGCACTGTTTTCCCGGGTGGTCGCTCCATGTTCCCATTAACATAATGATCTTATCATGAATAGTAATAATAAACAGATAATAAAAGTGTAGTAATTAATAGTGTATCTCCATACCCAAAACCAGAATAAGCGATAGCAAGTACTACCCAAAAATATTCAGTGGCAAAACATGGTATAAAGATAGCCAAAACTGGGATAACCTATTGGGTCCCATCAAAATTAACTTATGCAGATCATTATAATTAATAAGAACATGGCTGGGAAAAATTAAGTGATCTAGGGCACAACTTGCCTTCAATGAGCTCCTGCTCAGCTACTTCTACTTGCTGAACCTCAGATTCCACAGTGGCTTGCTCGTCTACTCGCATCAACACAATACATACATAGTATAGCAAAAATTAACATTGCACCAAACATGTGAATAAAATACACAATAAAAATCTACACATTAAAATAAGATCCTAGGCGTAGAAATCATAATTTTTGGAGTTATAGATTTTAAGTTATGAATTTTCAAAGGTTTTATGTGCTTAAAATAGGATTAAATGAGATATTAATTTTCTTACAGTTTTCATGTCAAAACAGAGACACTAAATGATAGACAATAATATTACAAAATTTTAGAAATTGGAATGTGTCGGCGTTTCGAGACAGGGGGGTCCCTAAGCCGACGAGTGAGTGTGCTGCGTGCCCCAGCCCAGATGGGTCGAGCGCATGGGCGAGCGCGAAGGGGGGAGAGGCGAGGTGGCCGGAGTCGGGCGTGAGAGAGGTGGAAGTCCCGCGGCCTTCGTGTTCGTCCCGCGCCCAGGTCGGGTGCGCTTGCAGTAGGGGGGTTACAAGCGTCCACGCGGGTGAGGGAAGCGAGCGGCCCCAAGAGAGCGCCTGTCTCGTCCTCGTCCCCGCGCGGCCAACCTTCTCTAAGAAGGCCCTGGTCCTTCCTTTTATAGTCGTAAGGAGAGGATCCAGGTGTACAATGGGGGGTAGCAGAGTGCTACGTGTCTAGCGGAGAGAGAGAGCTAGCGCCCTGGGTACATGCCAATGTGGCAGCCGGAGAGGTCTTGGCACCTTGCTGGCGTGATGTCGTGGCTGTCGGAGGAGCGACGGAGCCTGGCGGAGGGACAGCTGTTGGAGCGGTCGAGTCCTTGCTGACGTCGTTCTGCTGCCGTAAGAGAGCTAAGAGCCGCCGTCGTCATAGAGCTTGGGGGCGCCATCATTGCCCATCCGGCGGAGCTGGCCAGATGGGACGCCGGTCTTGTCCTTCGTGACCCAAGTCGGCTCGGGGTAGGTTGGTGATGGCGCTTCCTGTTGACGTGGCGGACCTGTGCCCTAGGCAGGGCGACGTGGGGGCTCCTCCGAAGTCGAGGTCGAGTCTGTCTTCCGTTGCCGAGGCCGAGCCCGAGCCCCCGGGTCGGGCGAGGCGGAGATCGTTTGGCCGAGGCCAGGGCGGAGTCCGAGCCCTGGGGTCGGGCGAGGCGGAGATCGTTTGGCCGTCTTCCGGGTCTTAGCCCGAGTCCGAGCCCTGGGGTCGGGCGGAGCGGAGTTCGCCGTCTTCCGGGTCTTAGCCCGAGTCCGAGCCCTGGGGTCGGGCGGAGCGGAGTTCGCCGTCTTCCGGGTCTTAGCCCGAGTCCGAGCCCTGGGGTCGGGCGGAGCGGAGTTCGCTGTCTTCTAGGTCTTAGCCCAAGTCCGAGCCCTAGGGTCGGGCGGAGCGGAGTTTCCCATGGCGCCTTTGGCAGGGCCCGACTGCCTGTCAGACTCACTCTGTCGAGTGGCACTGCAGTCGGAGTGGCGCAGGCGGCGCTGTCCTTCTATCAGACTGGTCAGTGGAGCGGTGGAGTGACGGCGGTCACTTTGGCTCTGCCGGGGCGCGTGTCAGGATAAAGGTGTCAGGCCACCTTTGCGTTAAATGCTCCTGCAACCTGGTCAGTCGGCGCGGCGATTTAGTCAGGGTTGCTTCTAAGCGAAGCCAAGGCCTCGGGCGAGCCGGGGGTGTGTCCGCCGTAAAATGGGGGGCCTCGGGCGAGACGGAAGTCTCTCGAGGTCGGCTGCCCTTGGCCGAGGCTAGGCTCGGGCGAAGCGTGATCGAGTCACTCGTGTGGACTGATCCCTGACTTAATCATACCCATCAGGCCTTTGCAGCTTTATGCTGATGGGGGTTACCAGCTGAGAATTAGGCGTCTTGAGGGTACCCCTAATTATGGTCCCCGACAGTAGCCCCCGAGCCTCGAAGGGAGTGTTAGCACTCGCTTGGAGGCTTCCATCGCACTTTTTTGCAAGGGGACCAGCCTTTCTCGGTTGCATTTCGTTCCGGTGGGTGCGCGCGAGCGCACCCGCCGGGTGTAGCCCCCGAGGCCTCGGAGGAGTGGTTACACTCCTTCGAGGTCTTAATGCCTTGCGTAATGCTTCGGCTGGTCTAGTCGTTTCCTCATGCGAACTGGCCGTAGCCCGGGTGCACGGTCGGGGCCCAAGCTCTCGGGCTGGTATGTTGACGCTGTCAACGGTTTGGCCGGAGCCGGGTTTGCGAGAGCAGCCCCCGAGCCTCTGCACAGGGCGAGAGGACGATTAGGGACAGACTCGACTTTTTTACATACGCCCCTACGTCGCCTTTCCGCAAGGAGGAGGGGGGAGTGCGCCATGTTACCCTCGATGGGCACCGAACATGGTGTCTCCGGTGAGCTGCAAGCGGGTAATCCGAGTGGACGTCCGTGCCCCGTTCGTTGGGGGTCGGCTAGGGGCCCAGAGGCACGCCCAAAAGTACCTGCGGGTGATTTGCCGGACCCGGTCCCCTGGTGACGGGGTCCGAGGGCTTGATGCCTCCCTCCGATGGGATTCCGTTACAAGATCGTTCCCGCTGGTCTCGGAAATGTCCTAGGGTACCTCGGTAGCGCAGCCCGAGCCTCGGTTATGTATCGAACGTACCCCCGGTCATCCCTCGCTCGGTGTCTGAGGCGACTGTGAACCCTTCGGGGGCCAGCCTTCGAACCCCTGATCAGTAGTGGGCGTGGAGCCCGAGTAGCCTGAGGCGACCATGGAACCCTTCGGGGGGCTGGCCTTCGAACCCCTGACCAGTAGTGGGTGTCGGGCCCACGCGATCTGAGGCGACTGTTGAACCCTTCGGAGGGCCAGTCTTCGAACCTCTGATCAGTAGGGAGGGGCTCGGAGCCCGGTTCCTTCGCGGAGAAGGATCCTTTTCGGGGTATCCCCCTTTCCCGGTCCCTGTTGCAAGAGATAGAGAAAGAGGAAAAAGGAAAAGGGTGCGAAATCGAACGACGTGGCGTACCTCTTTTTGACGCGGTTATTACGGCGAAGGTGAAGCGTCGTCCGCTTCTCCTGCCAGAGGCTCCGCCTGTCCCGCCGCGGAGTTAATGCGACGGGGCGAGTGGTTGGTGGGGCGGCCGTTACGCGTGCGCGATCCGTTCGAGGAACGGGTCACGGGTGCACCGTCTTCACGCCGTGGGAGGAGGCTCTTTTGCTGTCCCAGGATGAGACGTGAGCCTGGCTGACGACGTGACTGCTGCGCCCGCCCGCCTGCCACCGCCATTACTGCCGGCCCACTTTCGGTCGCTTTGACCAACGCGCCAGGCTGGCGCTGCTGGGTCGTGCGCTGGGTCGCCTCGAGTCGCGGCATAGGCTCCGCAACCGAAGAGGTGCGACGGCGGCACAAGTGGCGGTGCGGTTGCTTGCATGCAGCAACTGGCGCGCTGGTTGCGCGACGCGTGGGCCTGGGCCTCCAAGCTGGCGTGTCGGAAGTCGGAGAAGCGCGTCCACCTGGCGCGGTTGCATGCCGCCTGCATGGCTGCCCGCCCCTTCCGCCCGTTGGTCTGGGCAAAAGTGGGGGGTCGCTTGTAACCGCCGGGCGGTCGTGCGCACCACGCCCGGCGGTTTGGCTTCTTCTGCCCTGAGCCGGTTTGCATGACATGCGGGACCCAGCCCCCGAGTCGCAGGGGAGGGCCTTGGAGCGTGTTGGAGAAGACTTAGCCCATGGCGTCTGGGGGCGCACGTAGGGAGAGTTGCCTTTAAAAGGGGGGAGACTCCTTTCAGAAGGCAACCATGGCTTCCTCCTCCCTTAAGCGTCGCGTCTTTCCATCTTCCAAGCCCCCGGATGGGGGGTATCCGCCGCCTTTCCGCCTCCTCGTTGGAGGAACGCAACTCCATGGGAGTTGGTACCTCTCAGCCATCGTTCGGCTTCAAGGATTTTCATCACGCAGCCTGGCCACGCCCCGCCACCGGCGGTGACCCAAGATGGTGACCTCCAGTTCGACGGTGGGGAAAGCGGGCCAGGTCGTGGCCTCTACTCCTCCCTCGGCCCCAAGGATTTTCGTCATCCAGGCCAAGATGGAAGATGAGGCGAGTCGGGGGGGCTGCCCCCGCATGGGTCGGCTGCCTTTTTCTTCCCCCGCGCCTGGGGGAGAATGGCGTCCTTGAGTCCCACGGGGACTTCCTCCAGCCATGCCGGGATAGGTAGGGCGCCAGTGGCCCTGGGCCTCCGTCTCCCGGCCCGAATGGCTGGTTCTCGTCCTCAGCGGGGGAGAGCCCTCCCGTCATGACACCTGCCACAAAGCTGCTGCCTAAGCCGCTTCGCTGCCCGGGGCGTGGGTGGTTGGCGTCGTGGTTAGAACGGGCGGCAGCGGGCCGCTCATCATTCTTCTGTTGCTCCGCAGGCCTTCCCCCCCGGAGTGGGGTTGTTCGTACCTGCGGAGGGGGAACCGGAGTTCCGTTTGTAATGGCACTTCGAATGCCGGTGTGTTTGTTCATTGCGGCTGTCGGGGCCTGAACATGTATGTAATTTTGGCACGGAGCCGTGTTTTCTCCTCATTTTTGAGCACTAAGTCTCGCCTGTTGATTATCTGAACCGCTTCACCAAACATGAGTCGCCCCGTGTCAAGGTGACGAGTGAGGTATCCGTATCCCGGAGGCGTAGGAATCCCTCGGCTCGATCAGCCTTGTTGTCTGGGGCTCCTCTGGCTTAGTTCAAGAGACCCCTCGGCCGCTCTTCGATGAGCCGAGGCCAGGGGTAGCGATATCAGTATGAAACAGAGGCGGAGTTGGCTCGAGAATGGGAACCTGGTTGACCGGAGCCTAGCCGGGTTGTCCGTCAGCGGGGCCGACGCCGGAGTCGATCAGCCGAGGCCTCGGGTCGGGCTGGCGCCCTCAGAAGATGCTTGGCCGAGGCCTCAGGGGTAACCGGCCGAGCCGCCTGCTCGGGCCGGATTCCCGGAGAAGCCCTTGATCGCATCGCCGTCCGAGGCTGGGTCGGACTTTGCTGAAGACGTCGTCGATGCCGAGGGTGCTACGGCTCCCTTCAGCGTGAAGACCCGAGCCTGCAGGATCAGATCGTCTTGTAGCGTGTGCCTTCTGCGGCCGCCGAGGCCAGAAAACACACCCTTGCCGTGCTTGCAAAGCCGCGTCTTTTTTCCTCTTGTTTCGAGCATCTGGACTCTCTGTTGGTAACAGGGATGTTTGTGTGAGCGAGAGTTGCTTCTCGCGGAAGGGACGAGTGAGGTATTCGTATCCCAGAGGCGTGGGAGTCCCTCGGCTCGGTCGGCCTTGCCGCTTACGCGTACTTTCACCCATCCATGAGGCCCTGTCCCCGACTTAGTCGAGAAAGCTTGAAGGACTGCTTCGGCAGGAGAGCTTCCGAACGTGAAGACTTGTTCGGTCCACGGAGTCGCTTTATCCGAACGCGAGTTACTTATCGCAGAAGGTGATGAGTGAGGTATCCGTATCCCGGAGGCGTAGGAGTCCCTCGGCTCGGTCAGCCTTGGCTGCTTACGTGTACTCCGTCGTTTCCAGGATCCGCTTTCCGAAGTAGTCAAGAAGCACGAAAGAAATCCTGCTAAAGAGATCCTTTTTTCGAGAAAAAATTCGACGCAGAGGGGGTCTCCCCCCTTTTAGCCCCCGAGGGAGGGTCGGGCTTCGCCGAGGCGAGGCCGACCCTTCCTTGATGACTAAACTTTGCGTTGGTGCGAGGTATGTGAATAACTTGAAAACATCTTAAGGGTAGAAGCGACGTAGCTGTTTGATGTTCCAAGCGTTGCCGTAGATCTCGCCTTGATTGTTGGCCAGCTTGTATGTTCCGGGCTTCAGAACTTTGGCGATGACGAATGGCCCCTCCCAGGGGGGCGTGAGTTTGTACCTCCCTCGGGCGTCTTGCCGCAGCCAAAGCACCAGATCGCCCACCTGGAGGTCTCGAGACCGGACCCCTCGGGCGTGGTAGCGTCGCAGGGACTGCTGGTACCGCGCCGAGTGTAGTAAGGCCCTGTCCCGAGCCTTCTCCAGCTGGTCCAGCGAGTCTTCTCGGCTAGCTTGGTTGCTTTGGTCGGTGTAGGCCCTCGTCCTCGGGGAGCCATATTCCAGGTCAGTGGGCAAGATAGCTTCGGCCCCGTAGACCAGGAAAAACGGCGTGAAACCCGTGGCACGACTCGGCGTCGTCCTTAGGCTCCAGACCACCGAGGGGAGTTCCTTCATCCATCGCTTGCCGAACTTGTTGAGGTCGTTGTAAATCCGAGGCTTGAGCCCTTGTAGAATCATGCCGTTGGCACGCTCTACTTGCCCATTCGACATGGGATGAGCCACGGCGGCCCAGTCCACCCAGATATGGTGATCCTCGCAAAAATCCAAGAATTTTTTGCCGGTGAACTGGGTACCGTTGTCGGTGATGATGGAGTTTGGGACCCCGAAGCGATGGATGATGTTGGTGAAGAACGCCACCGCCTGCTCGGACCTGAGGCTGTTCAGGGGTCGGACCTCGATCCACTTGGAGAATTTGTCGATGGCGACCAGCAGGTGCGTGTAGCCCCCGGGCGCCTTCTGCAATGGACCGACGAGGTCCAGACGCCATACAACGAAGGGCCAGGTGATGGGTATCGTCTGCAGAGCCTGAGCGGGCAGGTGGGTCTGCTTCGCATAGAATTGGCACCCTTCGTAGGTGCGGACAATTCTAGTGGCGTCAGCCACCGCCGTCGGCCAGTAGAAGCCTTGCCGGAAAGCATTCCCGATAAGGGCTCGAGGCGCTGCATGATGGCCGCAAGCCCCCCGAGTGTATTTCTTGCAGTAGTTCCTGACCTTCGGCGATGGAGATGAATCGCTGGAGGATGCCCGAGGGGCTGCGATGGTAGAGCTCCTCTCCATCGCCCAGCAAGACGAACGACTTAGCGCGTCGCGCTACCCGCCGAGCCTCGACTTGGTCGAGGGGTAGCTCTCCCTGGCGGAGATATTGCAGGTACGGGGCCTGCCAATCTCGATCAGGCGTGGCCCCGCTCTGCTCTTCCTCGACGTCCAGTGCCTCACCCTCGGGGGCCGAGGGTACCTCGGGCTGAGCCGAGGGTGCCTCGGGCTGTGCCGAGGGTGCCTCGGGCCGTGCCGAGGGTGCCTCGGGCTCGGGCGCGTCGTCGATCTCGACAGAGGGTCGATGCAGATCCCGGGAGAAGACGTCCGGGGGGACCGTCGTTCGCCCCGAGGCTATTTTAGCCAGCTCGTCTGCAGTCTCGTTGGAGCGCCGAGCGATGTGGTTGAGCTCGAGCCCGAAGAACTTGTCCTCCAGGCGCCGAACCTCATCGCAGTAGGCCTCCATCTTCGGGTCGCGGCAGTGGGAGTTCTTCATGACTTGGTCGATGACGAGCTGCGAATCACCACGGGCGTCGAGGCGTCTGACCCCTAGCTCGATGGCGATCCGCAACCCGTTGACCAGAGCTTCGTACTCGGCCACATTGTTGGACGCCGGAAAATGGAGGCGCAGCACGTAGCGCAGGTGCTTTCCAAGGGGCGAGATGAAGAGCAGGCCCGCGCCGGCTCCTGTCTTCATCAGCGATCCGTCGAAAAACATGGTCCAGAGCTCCGGTTGGATCGGAGCCGTCGGCAGCTGGGTGTCGACCCATTCGGCCACGAAGTCCGCCAACACCTGGGACTTGATGGCCTTCCGAGGGGCGAACGAGATTGTTTCGCCCATGATTTCCACCGCCCACTTTGCGATCCTGCCCGAGGCCTCTCGGCACTGGATGATCTCCCCCAGGGGGAAGGATGACACCACAGTTACCGGATGAGACTCGAAGTAGTGTCGTAACTTCCGCCTCGTCAGGATCACAGCATACAACAACTTCTGAACTTGTGGATAGCGGATCTTGGTTTTGGACAGTACCTCGCTGACGAAGTAGACTGGCCTCTGAATGGGCAATGCATGCCCTTCCTCTTGCCTCTCGACCACAATCGCGGCGCTAACCACCTGAGTGGTCGCGGCGACGTAGACCAAGAGGGCTTCTCCATCCGCCGGGGGCACCAAGACAGGCGCCTTTGTAAGAAGCGCCTTCAGGTTCCCGAGGGCTTCCTCGGCCTCAGGGGTCCAAGCGAAACACTCGGCCTTCCTTAAGAGGCGGTACAGAGGCAGACCTCTTTCGCCGAGGCGTGAGATGAAGCGGCTCAGGGCCGCGAGGCATCCCATGACCCTCCTTTTAAGTCCTTGATGGGTCCCATGCTAGTGATGGCCGCGATCTTCTCCGGGTTGGCCTCGATGCCTCGCTCGGAGACGATGAACCCCAGGAGCATGCCTCGGGGCACCCCGAAGACACACTTCTCAGGATTGAGCTTGACTCCTTTCGCCTTGAGACATCGGAATGTCACTTCAAGGTCGGAGAGGAGGTCGGAAGCCTTCCTTGTCTTGACTACGATGTCATCGACGTAGGCCTCGACTGTGCGACCGATGTGTTCGCCGAACACATGGTTCATGCACCGCTGGTACGTCGCGCCCGCATTCCTCAAACCGAACGGCATGGTGACATAGAAGTACATGCCGAACGGCGTGATGAAAGAAGTCGCGAGCTGGTCGGACTCTTTCATCCGGATCTAGTGATACCCTGAGTAGGCATCGAGGAAGGACAGGGTTTCGCACCCAGCGGTGGAATCCACGATCTGATCGATGCGAGGCAGAGGGTAGGGAACCTTCGGACATGCTTTGTTGAGACCAGTGTAGTCTACACACATCCGCCATTTCCCCCCTTTCTTCCTCACAAGCACAGGGTTGGCAAGCCATTCGGGATGGAATACCTCTTTGATGAACCCCGCTGCTATTAGCTTGTGGATCTCTTCGCCAATCACTCTGCGCTTCTCCTCGTCGAATCGGCGCAGAGGCTGCCTGACGGGTCGGGCTCCGGCCCGAATATCCAGCGAGTGCTCGGCGACATCCCTCGGTATGCCGGGCATGTCCGAGGGACTCCACGCAAAAACGTAGGCGTTTGCGCGGAGAAAGTCGACGAGCACTGCTTCCTATTTGGGATCGAGCCCGGAACCGATCCGGATCTGCTTGGTGGTGTCGCCACTGGGGGCAAGAGGGACGGCCTTAACCGTCTCCGCTGGCTCGAAGTTGCCGGCGTGAAGCTTCACGTCTGGCACCTCCTTAGAGAGGTTCTCCAGGTCGGCGATGAGGGCCTCGGACTCGGCGAGGGCCTCGGCGTACTCCACGCACTCCACGTCGCATTCGAACGCGTGTTTGTACGTGGGGCCGACGGTGATGACCCCGTTGGGGCCCGACATCTTGAGCTTCAGGTAGGTGTAGTTGGGGACGGCCATGAACTTCGCGTAGCATGGCCTCCCTAGTACGGCGTGGTAGGTTCCTCGGAACCCGACCACCTCGAACGTCAGGGTCTCCCTTCGGAAGTTGGAGGGTGTCCCGAAGCAGACGGGGAGGTCGAGTCGTCCGAGGGGCTGGACGCGCTTCCCAGGGATGATCCCGTGGAAGGGCGCAGCGCCTGCTCGGACGGAGGACAGATCGACGCGCAGGAGCTTGAGGGTCTCGGCGTAGATGATGTTGAGGCAGCTGCCCCCATCCATCAGGACCTTGGTGAGCCTGACGTTGCCGACGACGGGGTCGACGACGAGCGGGTATTTCCCCGGGCTCGGCACGTGGTCGGGGTGGTCGGTCTGGTCGAAGGTGATGGGCTTGTCGGACCAGTCTAGGTAGACTGGCGCCGCCACCTTCACCGAGCAGACCTCCCGGCGCTCTTGCTTGCGGTGCCGAGCCGAGGCGTTTGCCGCATGCCCACCGTAGATCATGAAGCAGTCGCGGACCTCGGGGAATTCTCCTGCTGGGTGATCTTCGTTCTTGTCGTCGTCGCGAGCCCTGCCACCCTCGGCGGGTGGCCCGGCCCTGTGGAAGTGACGCCGAAGCATAATGCACTCCTCGAGGGTGTGCTTGATGGGCCCCTGATGGTAGGGGCACGGCTCCTTGAGCATCTTGTCGAAGAGGTTTGCACCTCCGGGGGGCTTCCGAGGGTTCTTGTACTCGGCGGCGGCGACAAGGTCCGCGTCAGCGGCGTCGCGTTTCGATTGCGACTTCTTCTTGCCTTTCTTCTTGGCGCCGCGCGGAGCAGACGCCTCGGGAGCCTCTTCCGATGGGCAGCCCTGGGGCTGCTTGTCCTTTCGGAAGATAGCCTCGACCGCCTCCTGGCCAGAGGCTGATGAAGACATCCACACTACTGATGCATCTATACCAATACAAGTACCAATTTCTGGTCCCATTACTCGCGCTCGTGCTCATCAACTCAACCATCAGGTGATTACACTCTTGAGTTCATGTCCATCATATTTAGACCATGGAGACCCGTGCACTCTTGTTTTGCTTAGGAATCAGGGAGAAGACCGAAAGGGAAAAGGATTTGAACATGCTGGATTCGGACTGCAGAAGAACACCAACTTGTGACGGTCACCACGGTCAGATGCGGGCTCGGATTGGAATGTTCAAGCACAACATGGAAAGCTTATCAAGTCTACTTTCATATGGATCCGGAATTATAGTCATATCTGTTCTGATACCAACTGATGTGCACCCGTTGGGTGATTGCCCGATCTTTCGATGAGAGGGTGTGGAATAACTCGATTGGGGGAGGAGACGACGTTCACGGCCCGACTACAGCCTTCCAAAGACGCTGCGCCTTAGCAACCGATACACCACCTCCTATGGCTGTCACGATCTTGTGGAGCGTGACACCCTGGCCACTAGGGCACTCGTCCTGCAAGCAATCGAAGAACTAGCAAGAACAAGTAGAACAAGTACTGAATTACCAGATCTAAATGTAGGTTTAAAGATCAAACTCCAATATGGTGGGGTTCCGAAGACAAGAAGACGGGCGGCTGACTAGCACGCGCGCTTACAAGCAAGTAGCGAGAGCTAAACTTGATCTAAACAAAACCCGCCGTTCTTGGTGGCGGCTAGGGGGTTTATAAACATGGGAGGACGACCACAAGGGTATTGGGGTCGTGCTGCAACCCTAGGATGCGTCCCTAATGGACCTAACTTGATACACGACCCATTGGGCCAAAATAGGGTGACGCAGCACCATGGGCAGAAAAGGCAGGAAATGTAGATGATACACCCAGCCCAGGTGGGGTTGGCCGAGGCCCAACAAATTAGGGTTGCCCGGAGACCAATAGTTCATTAAGCACACCCAACTCAGGGAAAGGCCCAATCACCCCAAAAGACTAGTCCAATGGGGGAAGGGTGGCTCTCCCTTTTAAAGTGGCTTCCTCCTTCCAAGTTAAGCGAGGTGGGATAATTCTGAGGCTCACACGGTCGCCGTCCGACTACAATTGGGCCAACTGGGCCAATTGCGTCTTTGCCAACGGGTAATAGTGGAGGATGTCCTCATCATTCCCACCTTCTTAAAATGGGCCCTAGCTCTGATACCAGATGATACCCCCAGCCCAGGTGGGGTTGGCCGAGGCCCAACAAATTAGGGTTGCCCGGAGACCAATAGTTCATTAAGCACACCCAACTCAGGGAAAGGCCCAATCACCCCAAAAGACTAGTCCAATGGGGGAAGGGTGGCTCTCCCTTTTAAAGTGGCTTCCTCCTTCCAAGTTAAGCGAGGTGGGATAATTCTGAGGCTCACACGGTCGCCGTCCGACTACAATTGGGCCAACTGGGCCAATTGCGTCTTTGCCAACGGGTAATAGTGGAGGATGTCCTCAGGATGACTATGTTGCTGATACTGAACAAGATGACCAAGAAGCACCTAATCGCCGGCGACTACGTACTAACCGTAGAGGTATGGGTGGTTTTCACCGACGTGAGGTACATGGTAATGATGATGCTTTTAGTAAGGTTAAATTTAAAATACCTCCTTTTGATGGTAAATATGACCCTGATGCTTACATTACTTGGGAGATTGCGGTTGATCAAAAGTTTGCATGCCATGAATTTCCTGAGAATGCGCGGGTTAGAGCTGCTACTAGTGAGTTTACTGAATTTGCTTCTGTTTGGTGGATAGAACATGGTAAGAAGAATCCTAATAACATGCCACAAACTTGGGATGCGTTGAAACGGGTCATGCGGGCTAGATTTGTTCCTTCTTATTATGCACGTGATATGTTAAACAAGTTGCAACAATTGAGACAGGGTACTAAAAGTGTAGAAGAATATTATCAGGAATTACAAATGGGTATGCTGCGTTGTAACATAGAGGAGGGTGAGGAATCTGCTATGGCTAGATTTTTGGGCGGGTTAAATAGGGAAATTCAGGACATCCTTGCTTATAAAGATTATGCTAATGTAACCCGATTATTTCATCTTGCTTGCAAAGCTGAAAGGGAAGTGCAGGGACGACGTGCTAGTGCAAGGTCTAATGTTTCTGCAGGAAAATCTACACCATGGCAACAGCGCACGACTACGTCCATGACCGGCCGTACACCAGCTCCAACTCCCTTGCCAAGTCGACCAGCACCCCCGCCTTCCTCCGGCGACAAACCACGTGCACCTTCCACAAATTCAGCAACCAAATCTGCCCAGAAACCAGCAGGTAGTGCCTCTTCAGTAGCCTCCACGGGTAGAACAAGAGATGTTCTGTGTTATCGATGCAAGGGCTATGGACACGTGCAGCGTGATTGTCCTAATCAGCGTGTTTTGGTGGTAAAAGACGATGGTGGGTATTCCTCTGCTAGTGATTTGGATGAAGCTACACTTGCTTTGCTTGCGGCTGATGATGTAGGCACTAAGGAACCACCCGAAGAACAGATTGGTGCAGATGATGCAGAGCATTATGAGAGCCTCATTGTACAGCGTGTGCTTAGTGCACAAATGGAGAAGGCAGAGCAGAATCAGCGACATACGTTGTTTCAAACAAAGTGTGTCATTAAGGAGCGTTCATGTCGTTTGATCATTGATGGAGGTAGCTGCAACAACTTGGCTAGCAGCGACATGGTGGAGAAGCTTGCACTTACGACCAAACCGCACCCGCATCCATATCACATTCAATGGCTCAACAATAGTGGTAAGGTCAAGGTAACCAAGCTGGTACGAATTAATTTTGCTATTGGTTCATATCGTGATGTTGTTGACTGTGATGTTGTGCCTATGGATGCTTGTAATATTCTGCTAGGTAGACCATGGCAATTTGATTCAGATTGTATGCATCATGGTAGATCAAATCAATATTCTCTCATATACCATGATAAGAAAATTATTTTGCTTCCCATGTCCCCTGAGGCTATTGTGCGTGATGATGTTGCTAAAGCTACCAAAGCTAAAACTGAGAACAACAAGAATATTAAAGTTGTTGGTAATAACAAAGATGGGATAAAATTGAAAGGACATTGCTTGCTTGCAACAAAAACTGATGTTAATGAATTATTTGCTTCCACTACTGTTGCCTACGCCTTGGTATGCAAGGATGCTTTGATTTCAATTCAAGATATGCAGCATTCTTTGCCTCCTGTTATTACTAACATTTTGCAGGAGTATTCTGATGTATTTCCAAGTGAGATACCAGAGGGGCTGCCACCTATACGAGGGATTGAGCACCAAATTGATCTTATTCCTGGTGCATCTTTGCCGAATCGTGCGCCATATAGGACAAATCCAGAGGAAACAAAAGAAATTCAGCGACAAGTGCAAGAACTACTCGACAAAGGTTACGTGCGTGAGTCTCTTAGTCCGTGTGCTGTTCCGGTTATTTTAGTGCCTAAAAAAGATGGAACATGGCGTATGTGTGTTGATTGTAGGGCTATTAATAATATCACGATACGTTATCGACACCCTATTCCACGTTTAGATGATATGCTTGATGAATTGAGTGGTGCCATTGTCTTTTCTAAAGTTGATTTGCGTAGTGGGTAGCACCAGATTCGTATGAAATTGGGAGATGAATGGAAAACTGCTTTCAAAACTAAGTTCGGATTGTATGAGTGGTTAGTCATGCCTTTTGGGTTAACTAATGCACCTAGCACTTTCATGAGATTAATGAACGAGGTTTTGCGTGCCTTCATTGGAAAATTTGTGGTAGTATACTTTGATGACATATTAATCTACAGCAAATCTATGGATGAACATGTTGATCACATGCGTGCTGTTTTTAATGCTTTACGAGATGCACGTTTATTTGGTAACCTTGAGAAGTGCACATTTTGCACCGATCGAGTTTCGTTTCTTGGTTATGTTGTGACTCCACAGGGAATTGAGGTTGATCAAGCCAAGGTAGAAGCGATACATGGATGGCCTATGCCAAAGACTATCACACAGGTGCGGAGTTTCCTAGGACTTGCTGGCTTCTATCGCCGTTTTGTGAAGGACTTTAGCACCATTGCTGCACCTTTGAATGAGCTTACGAAGAAGGGAGTGCATTTTAGTTGGGGCAAAGTACAAGAGCACGCTTTCAACGTGCTGAAAGATAAGTTGACACATGCACCTCTCCTCCAACTTCCTGATTTTAATAAGACTTTTGAGCTTGAATGTGATGCTAGTGGAATTGGATTGGGTGGTGTTTTGTTACAAGAAGGCAAACCTGTTGCATATTTTAGTGAAAAATTGAGTGGGTCTGTTCTAAATTATTCTACTTATGATAAGGAATTATATGCTCTTGTGCGAACATTAGAAACATGGCAGCATTATTTGTGGCCCAAAGAGTTTGTTATTCATTCTGATCATGAATCTTTGAAACATATTCGTAGTCAAGGAAAACTGAACCGTAGACATGCTAAGTGGGTTGAATTTATCGAATCGTTTCCTTATGTTATTAAGCACAAGAAAGGAAAAGAGAATATCATTGCTGACGCTTTGTCTAGGAGATATACTTTGCTGAATCAACTTGACTACAAAATCTTTGGATTAGAGACGATTAAAGACCAATATGTTCATGATGCTGATTTTAAAGATGTGTTGCTGCATTGTAAAGATGGGAAAGGATGGAACAAATATATCGTTAGTGATGGGTTTGTGTTTAGAGCTAACAAGCTATGCATTCCAGCTAGCTCCGTTCGTTTGTTGTTGTTACAGGAAGCACATGGAGGTGGCTTAATGGGACATTTTGGAGCAAAGAAAACGGAGGACATACTTGCTGGTCATTTCTTTTGGCCCAAGATGAGAAGAGATGTGGTGAGATTGGTTGCTCGTTGCACGACATGCCAAAAGGCGAAGTCACGGTTAAATCCACACGGTTTGTATTTGCCTCTACCCGTTCCTAGTGCTCCTTGGGAAGATATTTCTATGGATTTTGTGCTGGGATTGCCTAGGACTAGGAAGGGACGTGATAGTGTGTTTGTGGTTGTTGATAGATTTTCTAAGATGGCACATTTCATACCATGTCATAAAACTGACGATGCTACTCATATTGCTGATTTGTTCTTTCGTGAAATTGTTCGCTTGCATGGTGTGCCCAACACAATCGTTTCTGATCGTGATGCTAAATTTCTTAGTCATTTTTGGAGGACTTTGTGGGCAAAATTGGGGACTAAGCTTTTATTTTCTACTACATGTCATCCTCAAACTGATGGTCAAACTGAAGTTGTGAATAGAACTTTGTCTACTATGTTAAGGGCAGTTCTAAAGAAGAATATTAAGATGTGGGAGGACTGTTTGCCTCATATTGAATTTGCTTATAATCGATCATTGCATTCTACTACAAAGATGTGCCCATTTCAGATTGTATATGGTTTGTTACCTCGTGCTCCTATTGATTTAATGCCTTTGCCATCTTCTGAAAAACTAAATTTTGATGCTACTAGGCGTGCTGAATTGATGTTAAAACTGCACGAAACTACTAAAGAAAACATAGAGCGTATGAATGCTAGATATAAGTTTGCTAGTGATAAAGGTAGAAAGGAAATAAATTTTGAACCTGGAGATTTAGTTTGGTTGCATTTGAGAAAGGAAAGGTTTCCTGAATTACGAAAATCTAAATTGTTGCCTCGAGCCGATGGACCGTTTAAAGTGCTAGAGAAAATTAACGACAATGCATATAGGCTAGATCTGCCTGCAGACTTTGGGGTTAGCCCCACATTTAACATTGCAGATTTAAAGCCCTACTTGGGAGAGGAAGTTGAGCTTGAGTCGAGGACGACTCAAATGCAAGAAGGGGAGAATGATGAAGACATCCACACTACTGATGCATCTATACCAATACAAGTACCAATTTCTGGTCCCATTACTCGCGCTCGTGCTCGTCAACTCAACCATCAGGTGATTACACTCTTGAGTTCATGTCCATCATATTTAGACCATGGAGACCCGTGCACTCTTGTTTTGCTTAGGAATCAGGGAGAAGACCGAAAGGGAAAAGGATTTGAACATGCTGGATTCGGACTGCAGAAGAACACCAACTTGTGACGGTCACCACGGTCAGATGCGGGCTCGGATTGGAATGTTCAAGCACAACATGGAAAGCTTATCAAGTCTACTTTCATATGGATCCGGAATTATAGTCATATCTGTTCTGAGGCCGCCGTAATCATTGTTTTCTTACCGAGACATTTCCTGCCTTTTCTGCCCATGGTGCTGCGTCACCCTATTTTGGCCCAATGGGTCGTGTATCAAGTTAGGTCCATTAGGGACGCATCCTAGGGTTGCAGCACGACCCCAATACCCTTGTGGTCGTCCTCCCATGTTTATAAACCCCCTAGCCGCCACCAAGAACGGCGGGTTTTGTTTAGATCAAGTTTAGCTCTCGCTACTTGCTTGTAAGCGCGCGTGCTAGTCAGCCGCCCGTCTTCTTGTCTTCGGAACCCCACCATATTGGAGTTTGATCTTTAAACATACATTTAGATCTGGTAATTCAGTACTTGTTCTACTTGTTCTTGCTAGTTCTTCGATTGCTTGCAGGACGAGTGCCCTAGTGGCCAGGGTGTCACGCTCCACAAGATCGTGACAGCCATAGGAGGTGGTGTATCGGTTGCTAAGGCGCAGCGTCTTTGGAAGGCTGTAGTCGGGCCGTGAACGTCGTCTCCTCCCCCAATCGAGTTATTCCACACCCTCTCATCGAAAGATCGGGCAATCACCCAACGGGTGCACATCAGAGGCGAACTTGGTGGCGATGTCCATCAGCTCGCTCGCCCTGGTGGGGGTCTTGCGACCCAGCTTGCTCACCAGGTCGCGGCAAGTGGTGCCGGCGAGGAACGCGCCGATGACATCCGAGTCGGTGATGTTGGGCAGCTCGGTGCGCTGCTTCGAGAATCGCCGGATGTAGTCCCGGAGCGACTCCCCCGGCTGTTGCCGGCAGCTTCGAAGGTCCCAGGAATTCCCGGGGCGCACGTATGTGCCCTGGAAATTGCCGGCGAAGGCTTGGACCAAGTCGTCCCAGTTGGAGATCTGCCCCGGAGGCAGGTGCTCCAACCAGGCGCGAGCAGTGTCGGAGAGGAACAGGGGGAGGTTACGGATGATGAGGTTGTCGTCGTCCGTCCCACCCAGTTGGCAGGCAAGGCGGTAGTCCGCGAGCCACAGTTCCGGTCTCGTTTCCCCCGAGTACTTCGTGATAGTAGTCGGGGGTCGGAACTGGGTCGGGAATGGCGCCCGTCGGATGGCCCGACTGAAGGCCTGCGGACCGGGTGGTTCGGGCGAGGGACTCCGATCCTCCCCGCTGTCGTAGCGCCCCCCACGCCTGGGGTGGTAGCCTCGGCGCACCCTTTCGTCGAGGTGGGCCCGACGGTCGCGTCGATGGTGCTCGTTGCCGAGGTGGCCCGGGGCCGCAGGCGCGGTGTTACGCGTGCGCCCGGTGTAGACCGAGGCTTCCCGCATGAATCGGGAAGTCGCGGCATGAGGTTCCGGGGGATGCCCCTGCCTTCGAGAGGCAGTGCTCTCGGCCCGTCGGGCCGCAGCGCCTTCCAGGAGATTCTTGAGCTCTCCCTGGATTCGCCGACCCTCGGTGGTCGATGGCTCCGGCATCGCGCGGAGGAGCATCGCCGCGGCTGCCAGGTTCTGACCAACCCCGCTGGATGCGGGCGGCGGCCTGACCCTGACATCGTTGGCGACACGGTGCTGGAGACCTTGGGGCAGGTGACGTATTTCTCCGGCCAGGGGTTGGCCCGCCCATACCTGCCCGACGTCCCGACGGATCGGCTCAAGCGCTCCTGTTCCCTCGTTGAGCCTGGCCTGCACCTCGCGGACTTGCTCGAGTTGTGGGTTGTAACCCCCCGCCGGAGCGGGGACCACAGCTAGCTCCCGCGGGATGTCGGCGCGAGGCACCGGCCTAGGAAGATCACCATCCTCCGGCATGCCGAGACGGTTGCCTTCGGAGGGATCCCCTAGCTCGATGTGGAAACATTCGCGGCTTGGGCCGCAGCTCTTGTTGTCAAGGCTGCGGCTTCCGTCGGAACAGTCGGAGAGGCAGTAGTCACATGCGGTCATGAAGTCCCGCATGGCACCGGGGTTGCCAAGTCCGGAGAAATCCCAACAGATGTTGGGATCGTCATCTTCCTCGGACCCAGAGGGCCCGTAGGTCGAGACGTCCGTCAACCGGTCCCAAGGCGACCGCATACGAAACCCCAGTGGGGTTGCACTCGCCTCAATGAGAGCGCCCGCCAAAGCGAGGTCGTTTGGCGGGTTGAGGCCGAGTCGAAATGACGTAAGATGGGAGTTAGTCGGTACCTTTTGGTCGACGAGGAGCGACATAGTCACATCGGGGACTGGTTGCACCACCATCTCAGGTACGAGGGCGACGTCCTTCAGGCTTTCCGCGAGCGCGCTGGCATCGTCTTCTTGCTCGGGATCAGCGTGTCGCGGGGGGACGGCGCTTGCCTTCGTCTCGAACGCGAGGTCGACGTCCGGCGTGCCTTCCGTCGGGGCGTCGGGGGCGTCGATTCGCTCGACAGCCGACGGAGCGCGGCCTCCCGCTTGGCCTTGGTTGCCTCGCCTCCTCCTCCGTTGACGGGGGAGAGGATGGAGCGAGCTCGAATGTTGTTCTTCCACCACGCGGGGAAGGTGTCGTCGATTCCGCCGCCAGCGGGCGGGTTGTCGGCCGCCATTGTCGTTGTCGCGCGGCGGTGGAAGAAGTATCATGTCGTAGCTGCCGTCGAAGGACATGAACTCAAGAGTCCCGAAACGAAGCACCGTCCCGGGCCGGAGAGGTTGCTGGAGACTGCCCATCTGGAGCTTGACGGGAAGCTGTTCGTCAGCACGCAGCAGGCCCCTACCTGGCGCGCCAACTGTCGGCGTTTCGAGACAGGGGGGGTCCCTAAGCCGACGAGTGAGTGTGCTGCGTGCCCCAGCCCAGATGGGTCGAGCGCGTGGGCGAGCGCGAAGGGGGGAGTGGCGAGGTGGCCGGAGTCGGGCGTGAGAGAGGTGGAAGTCCCGCGGCCTTCGTGTTCGTCCCGCGCCCAGGTCGGGTGCGCTTGCAGTAGGGGGGTTACAAGCGTCCACGCGGGTGAGGGAAGCGAGCGGCCCCAAGAGAGCGCCTGTCTCGTCCTCGTCCCCGCGCGGCCAACCTTCTCTAAGAAGGCCCTGGTCCTTCCTTTTATAGTCGTAAGGAGAGGATCCAGGTGTACAATGGGGGGTAGCAGAGTGCTACGTGTCTAGCGGAGAGAGAGAGCTAGCGCCCTGGGTACATGCCAATGTGGCAGCCGGAGAGGTCTTGGCACCTTGCTGGCGTGATGTCGTGGCTGTCGGAGGAGCGACGGAGCCTGGCGGAGGGACAGCTGTTGGAGCGGTCGAGTCCTTGCTGACGTCGTTCTGCTGCCGTAAGAGAGCTAAGAGCCGCCGTCGTCACAGAGCTTGGGGGCGCCATCATTGCCCATCCGGCGGAGCTGGCCAGATGGGACGCCGGTCTTGTCCTTCGTGACCCAAGTCGGCTCGGGGTAGGTTGGTGATGGCGCTTCCTGTTGACGTGGCGGACCTGTGCCCTAGGCAGGGCGATGTGGGGGCTCCTCCGAAGTCGAGGTCGAGTCTGTCTTCCGTTGCCGAGGCCGAGCCCGAGCCCCCGGGTCGGGCGAGGCGGAGATCGTTTGGCCGAGGCCAGGGCGGAGTCCGAGCCCTGGGGTCGGGCGAGGCGGAGATCGTTTGGCCGTCTTCCGGGTCTTAGCCCGAGTCCGAGCCCTGGGGTCGGGCGGAGCGGAGTTCGCCATCTTCCGGGTCTTAGCCCGAGTCCGAGCCCTGGGGTCGGGCGGAGCGGAGTTCGCCGTCTTCCGGGTCTTAGCCTGAGTCCGAGCCCTGGGGTCGGGCGGAGCGGAGTTCGCCGTCTTCCGGGTCTTAGCCCGAGTCCGAGCCCTGGGGTCGGGCGGAGCGGAGTTTCCCATGGCGCCTTTGGCAGGGCCCGACTGCCTGTCAGACTCACTCTGTCGAGTGGCACTGCAGTCGGAGTGGCGCAGGCGGCGCTGTCCTTCTGTCAGACTGGTCAGTGGAGCGGTGGAGTGACGGCGGTCACTTCGGCTCTGCTGGGGCGCGTGTCAGGATAAAGGTGTCAGGCCACCTTTGCGTTAAATGCTCCTGCAACCTGGTCAGTCGGCGCGGCGATTTAGTCAGGGTTGCTTCTAAGCGAAGCCAAGGCCTCGCGCGAGCCGGAGGTGTGTCCGCCGTAAAATGGGGGGCCTCGGGCGAGACGGAAGTCTCTCGAGGTCGGCTGCCCTTGGCCGAGGCTAGGCTCGGGCGAAGCATGATCGAGTCACTCGTGTGGACTGATCCCTGACTTAATCATACCCATCAGGCCTTTGCAGCTTTATGCTGATGGGGGTTACCAGCTGAGAATTAGGCGTCTTGAGGGTACCCCTAATTATGGTCCCCGACAGAATGGTTCCATTTGGAGCTAAAATGAATTTTCTATGCATTTTACAAGTTTCTAGATTTGTTTTTGTATTAAAAACGAATTTCTATAATTATTTCTCTGTTTTTAATCATCTATGGACTGGGCCTCGATTTCTAGAAAAGTTAGGGGGTTCTGGCATAAGTTTACCGAGACTCAGAGAATAGGAAATGAGGACGGCGGGTTGAATAGGTACAACTCCGGGGTCTCTTTAACAAAATATACCCGCGAAGGGGTATGCTGTGTTAACAGTCGTCCGATCTATATCCTGCGCGCCAGATTAGATTTGCGTTTCCCGGAACCGGTATGTGATGACCATCGTAGATTTGGAGATCGATGGTTTAGGTGAAAAACACACACGACTGCGCCCTGCCCGCACGATGGCGATCCGATGCTCCCGAACCCCCCGTGCCGAAGTGTTATGTGGGATATAATCCTACGCGTCTATCCCGAATCAGGCGGTCCCGGGGGCATCACCCCCACACGACACTGACGGCGGCGGCGCCGCCCGTCAATACGGTGGCGCCATGACCAGAATCTGGCCAATTGGTGTTCTGCCGACCTAACAGAGCGAACTTACACCGAAAGGAAGGGGGAAGGAAGGTGGACATGGATGGGCAACTCATACCGGGAATCATGCGCGCAGGCGTGCAGTCCATGGCGAAGCGCGGTCCGCGGCGGCAGTGCAACAACGGTGAGGGATTCGCCCGGTTCCGATGCCCAGCAACACCCGCCAAGGCCTTGAACGGCTTCACCACGCACCCACGATTCACCACAGCACGACAACACGCTCAGATCGGCGAGGGGGAAGGCTTGCCCCGTGCGGCGGCACTCGGCCCTCACGGTTCTTACGGCGGCAATGGAGATTAGTTTGGTTGGGGGCTAACTGCGTGTTGACGGAGTAAAGGGAGGATAGGGGCTCGGCTACGCCCCTTTTATGGTTGCCTAGGATTGGTTCGCGCGCGCCCACAACGGATTCCGCATCGCCCGCCGTGACCGAGCTCGCTCGAGCCAAGCGGCGAAGGAAGGGGGAGGTGGGCGCCTATCAACGAGGGCCCGCAAGCCAGTGAGCACGGTGTTACCAGAGGAAACCGACAACTGGGCCCCGCGCGTAAGTGAGCGCCCGCGGTGGGACTTGGGCTGGCGCGAAGTGGATCGAGGTGGGCCGAAACCAGTTCCTGGGCTGCGCGCGCTTTTCTATTTGCTTTCTGTTTTTCTTCTTATTTTCCATTTTCCTTTTCCCATTTCAAGTTCATTCTTGAATAAAATTTTAAATTCAAACTTTATGATAAACTTGTCCTCAGTTTGAATTGTGTAGTTTAATAATATCAGTGTGAAAGGTATTTATTCTGATTTTTATTTTATTTTATGTAGTATTTTTCTCATTTCTTCCCTTCTCTTATTTCAAACCCTAATTCTCAATCTAGGATTCAAGCATCTAGTAATTATTATCTTATTATTATTATCCTTATTATTTTATTTAATGAACAAACATATAAACTCCAACAAGATGCACTTTCTTTTATTTTAGTATCATTTGTTTTAATTAATCACTCTCAATTATATGTGTGCTCTTTTTTATGATGCAAATATGGCACATGAAATGAGGATATCACCATATAATCTTTTTATACATTTTTGAGTATTACAACTAGAATGCTAGACCTAGGACGAAAGGCCTTAAGAATAATGGGGTAGATAGGTGGCTATATAAGTAGGCCAGAAAGGCCGACACGAGGATAGAAGGGATGCCCTAGGAGCACCCCTCTGATCGATGAGAGGACGTTCATCCAAGCATGCATGCATTATAAACATGAATAATTAAAAGTTAAAGAAAATGCATTGAATCATGACCCCTAGCAACATTAGTTAAAAATGGGTAGCAAGAAAGTGAGTTGGAATAGATAAATCTAAGTTGATCCACCTCCTTTAAAACTTAAGCACACTTATCTCCTGTAACACCCTAGTGTTACCTAGGGTTCTTCTTATTGCTAACTCACGAACCATTATCTCATGTTAATCAAATTGAGCAAAAGACATTAAAAACTTGGGAATACAAATTCAACTAATACTTTTTGTCTTAAGAATCATGCCTTAATCATATCATGCACTCAAAGTGGGGAAAATGTCTAAACCCTAGAATAACCTTAAATAGGCCATTTAAGTAAAAAGGAAGAAATTGGTAAAAAGACCATGAAAAACATGGAATCATGGCTTAGGCCAATTATAAAAGTTGAAATAAACTAATTAAGCTATAATATCTATTAGAAAAGTTTGGACAAAATAATTAATTAAAATCCCCAAAAAGGCCATCCAAGTGGAGCTCTCTAGGGAAATCTGAAAATTCAGAGTTCTGAATTTCAGCCCTCACCTAGAACTTGAGCATGTTCACCCTGATCCCTAGCTCAAATCCTTAAGCCCCCATTGACAAAGTTGTGCTAAATTAACCCCTCTGCAACGTGTGTGAAGATGGCATCGATATTCATGCCATAGACACGTCAAATCCGGGTTTCGTCTCGGGTTTCAGCAGTGAGACAAACCAAATTTCATCACTCCATATCTTTGGCTCCAGTCAACAAAACCCATAAGCCTCCGCACATAAAAGACAAAGGAATGTCAGGTGAAGAGATCTTTCAATGGGATCATGGCCATAATCATGAAGATTTGGAGTCAATCCGCGCTTGAACTTGACCACTCTCTGCGCAGCCTCGTGCTCGACGCCGTGCCCAGGTGCCAGAGCGCGCACTGGCGCTCGCCCGCGCACACCCTGAGCGTGTGTCAGAGCCACCCCTCGACCGTGCTTGCCCGCGCCCTTAAAGACCACCCCCGGACGCGCCACACCTCACTCCTCGCATACCCCCGCTGACCAGACCCCGTCCTTAGCTCTAGCGAGCTCTGCGCCGCCCGCCCGAGCCACCCGCGCGTCGGCCACCATGGCCAGCCATTTCCAGAGATTTCTAGCCTCACCCAAGCCTCTGGATAGCTTCCCCGAGGAGCCGTGAAGCTTCTCCAAGCAAGGATTGAGGCCCTGCCTCACCGGAACAGTGAGATCACTGTCGCCGGACATCGACCGCCCTCCACCGCACGTAGACCGAGCTATCAGGTGAACCATTCTTCAATTCCTCGCGCCTATGCCTTCCCTGACACCTAGTGAAGCTCACTGACCGGTTTAATTGTACTCTACCGCCCTGGATAGGCCGGAGCCCTCGCCACCGACGAACTTCCCCGCCTGCGCACGTGGACCGACCTACTCCGACCATCCCCAACGATGATCCGCACATCGATTTGACCAACCTCCCATACGCCCTCGACCACCTCACCGGAGCAATCTCGCCGCCGGTAAGCCCCTCCGCCCTTTCTTCCACCGCAGGCACTGTTTAATTGGGCGAAGGACCTCAGGTTAGGTTTAGTAAAACCCCATGGGGTTTTCTGAATTGTGAGTGGCACATGTGAATATTGACCCGAGGACTAGTCTGTAAGGAAATTTGAAATCACACGCCAGGGACCCCGATGCAAAGTCATTTCCCATTTAACCATTTCTGATTATTCTTTTCAATGCACAGAGAACTTAGGAAATTCATAACTTGAGAAATATTTAACCAAAATTTGTCAAACCAATTTTGCTGGATTCAAAATAATATGAACTATCAAGCAAAAATAGTAAACCCCATGTTTTCCGTATTACTTTTTAGAGTTTTGAAATAAATAAGGAAATTGCCCAAACCTTATAAATACAAAGAAAAATAGAAATACTTTTGTACTAGGCTTAAGAAAATTTGTGGAGATACATAACCAACATATGCACTGTTTAAAAATACTAGGCACCCCCAATATACAAGATTAACTGAAGTTTTGCTATTAAAGACTATATCTGTCCAAAACTTAGAAAATTAAAGAAAGTAGTGGAAAATAATCAACAGAGGATGAACATATTTTTTCTTGTATACTTAAGTGACAAAGAACATAGGAAAAAATACAGAGAACCCTAGTCCAGAGCCAATCCATGGTTAAATATTTTGTTAGGCACTAAGAAATCATTAAAAACCATGATTAAAAATACAAGGACCACTGTAAAAAGGGTAAAGAAAAATTTAGTGGACTCCTAACTGCTAGAACATCAGTACAAAAATAATAGATACCCCAACCCCTCACAATAAGTGAGCTAAACATTTAAAATATGGAATTGGCTCATGTTCTAATTAAATCATAAGGAAGCCTAAAATTGTGCAACAGTAGGCAAATAAATTTTTACCCAACTATTGATGAAGTAAACCACAAGAGAAAAATACGAAACCTATTTAAAAATATAAGGTAGCACCCATTACCCCCCTACCCCATGAAAAAGGCCATATAATCCAAGAATTTCTACCCTTTTTCCCTTAAGCAAAAAGTTGCAATATTCTAGAATGATTGCTCTTGCACGAAGAAGAAGATAGGAAAAATTAGAGATCTGTTGTTTGACATTTTTCAGGTATAGTGGTAGTAGAAAGCACCCCTATTGCCAAGAATTTTAGAAAATCACACTAAAATAACCAATAAATATTAGTGGCTAAAAATTGGTACAAAGTCATGTTATTACACCAAAATGCCAGCAAAAATAAACTTTAAGGAATAATCTACTATTAGAGGAGAGTTGTAGTTCAAAGCACCCCCTCTGCCCTACAACTTGATAATTTTGTACAGAGAGAACCCTTAACTTTTTAAGCCTCAATTTTTGAGACAGAGAGTTACACACCAGTGAGAAGCTACTATAATTGTTACAAAATTTTTGGAAATTTATAAAGGTAGATTGTAGTTCAAGCCCACCTTAAAAGCTTAAAAGAAAATGAGAAGAAGAGAGAAATTGGGAAAGAATAATGAATCTCACCCCGATGAATTCAGCTAGGAATCTTAATAATCTTTCACTAAAACATTAAAAGGAAATAAGTGGAACACTAAAATAATCTGACCAATTAAGTTAACCAAACTTGACCCTAAATGGCTAAGTGTATCACTAGAATTTCCAGTAGTAAGATTAAGCTCTACCTTATTAACTTAATCATTTCACCATACTATTATCATTGCTAAATTGCATGTCATGGCATACATATATCTCACTCATTGCATTCATTAGATTTCAACCTCGCTGACGGAGAGTACGTGCACATTCCCGAGAAAGGAGCTGTCCACGAGGAAGACCAGGAGCCAGCTCCCGAGCCTGCCACAGAGGATCTCCCCGCAGCCCCAGCATTTGAAGGCAAGCCCCGGTTTTATGCATAACCAATTTATATATGCTACTTCACTACACTTAATGTTTGTAGGCTTGTGATGTGCACTTAAGTGTAGGAGTTGCTTGAAACCCTTAGTTGCATGAACTCAGGATTCCTTTTGAGATGGATACTAGTATGCTAGGTCGAGTTAGCTGCTTTGCTAATTAGGATCTCGATAGTGTTAGGGGTCTGCTTCGTCGCCGAAGGTCCCATAAGAAGAAACACCTTCGGAAGATTGACACAAAGCCGAAGCTATCAATCAAAAGGCTTCACAGTATATTTCCAAATGCACCGACTTAAAGATGAAATGACCAACCGGCCCATGACAACTTGTATTATGATTGTAAACCTTTGTAAGGGGTATGAATGTAATTTCTCACAGGCTGTGTCCTATGCCTATAAATAGATGAACAATACCCCCGTACTGTTCACGCTATCTTGTAATCGCTCGCATGCAACACTTGGATTTTTGCCTTCTGTCAAGCCGAAGGTATAAATATAATTAAATATCATATTTAAATATTCAAGTTTGTATAATGAAACATATGAATGATATTATGTATTTGTTCGTGTTATCTTTCATGTCTCATATGTTTCATCTTTCATTATCTTATAACCGTAATGATGAAGGTACATCCTTCATGATCTTCGTCCGAAGATCGTTATATCCTAAGAACTCAAGATTCAAATAAGAACAAGTAGAACTCAAGATTGTTTTGATTCAAATTTGGCATATATAGATCATTCTTTGCCACCACATGGTTTGTTTTTGCAAATCAAACTCAATTTCCTATCTCTAAGTCAAATTCACTTGTAGAGACATAAAGAGAGTTATTCCACGAGAAATTGATCAAAGATTCATAAACTCCCCCTTTTCCCATAATTAAACATTCTCCCCACAAGAGACCAACTTTTGACAAAAAGAGACAATAAGAGGATTTTGACAAAGCAAAAGCTCTATTCTACTATTTTCAAAATTCTCAAGTGGTAGCTTATCCATTTCTTGCTTTGGCCTTATTTTCTCCCCCTTTGGCATCAAGCACCAAAACGGAATCAATTTGGGCCCTCTAACCCCATTGCCTCACCAAAATCTTCAACTAAGAGTAAAAAGGCAATAAGAGTACAAAGATGAACTTGGAATATGTTACTCTTTCATCGGAGTGCAGTGGAAGTCTTGCATGGTCCAAATCCACCTTTTCCCTTTCAAACCTCCTTTGAGACTGAATTAAGCAAACTCAAGCACACAGTTAGTCTCAAAGGGTCAAGTTGTAGCACATCTCCCCCTAAATTTGTGCATCACTTGCAAATGGACTTGTAAGGTCCGGGGAGTGCTTGTACAACTTGAGCACCATAAATAAACAACGAAATGCATTAAGGAACATGATCAAGGCATAAGACACATGTATGCTATAAATCAATCCAGGTTCCGCGAATCTAGGAAATTTAGCTCACTACGCAGCTTGCAAAAGGTCGACTCATCTAGAGGCTTGGTAAAGATATCGGCTAGCTGGTTCTCGGTGCTAACATGAAACACTTCGATATCTCCCTTTTGCTGGTGGTCTCTCAAAAAGTGATGTCGGATGTCAATGTGCTTTGTGCGGCTGTGTTCAACAGGATTATCCGCCATGCGGATAGCACTCTCATTGTCACATAGGAGTGGGACTTTGCTCAGATTGTAGCCAAAGTCCCTGAGGGTTTGCCTCATCCAAAGTAGTTGCGCACAACACTGTCCTGCGGCAACGTACTCGGCCCAGCGGTGGATAGGGCAACGGAAGTTTGTTTCTTAGAACTCCATGACACCAGGGACCTTCCTAAGAATTGGCACGTCCCCGATGTACTCTTCCTATCGACCTTACATCCAGCATAATCAGAGTCTGAATATCCAATCAAGTCAAAGGTAGACCCCTTTGGATACCAGATCCAGAAGCAAGGCATATCGACTAAATATCTAAGAATTCGCTTTACAGCCACCAAGTGACATTCCCTTGGATCGGATTGAAATCTAGCACACATGCATACACTAAGCATAATATCCGGTCTACTAGCACATAAATAAAGTAGAGATCCGATCATAGACCGGTATGCCTTTTGATCAACGGACTTACCTCCTTTGTTGAGTCGGTGTGTCCGTCGGTTCCCATTGGAGTCTTTGCAGGCTTGGCGTCCTTCATCCCAAACCGCTTGATCAAGTCTTGCGTGTACTTCGTTTGGGAGATGAAGGTGCCATCCTTGAGTTGCTTCACTTGGAACCCAAGGAAATAGCTTAACTCGCCCATCATCGACATATCAAACTTTTGAGTCATCACCCTTCTAAACTCTTCACAAAACTTTTGGTTAGTAGAACCAAATATTATGTCATCGACATAAATTTGGCACACGATAAGATCACCATCACAAGTCTTAGTAAAAAGAGTTGGATCGGCTTTCCCAACCTTGAAAGCATTAGCAATTAAAAAGTCTCTAAGGCATTCATACCATGCTCTTGGGGCTTGCTTAAGTCCATAGAGCGCCTTAGAGAGCTTACACACGTGGTCGGGGTACCGTTCATCCTCAAAGCCAGGGGGTTGCTCCACGTACACCTCCTCCTTGATTGGCCCGTTGAGGAAAGCGCTCTTCACATCCATTTGGAACAACCTGAAAGAATGATGAGTAGCATAGGCTAACAATATGCGAATTGACTCTAGCCTAGCCACAGGAGCAAAAGTCTCCTCAAAGTCCAAACCTACGACTTGGGCATAACCTTTTGCCACAAGTCGTGTCTTGTTCCTTGTCACCACTCCGTGCTCATCTTGTTTGTTGCGGAACACCCACTTGGTTCCCACAACGTTTTGCTTGGGACGAGGCACCAGTGTCCAAACTTCATTTCTCTTGAAGTTGTTGAGCTCCTCTTGCATGGCCAACACCCAGTCCAGATCTAGCAAGGCCTCTTCTACCCTGAAAGGCTCAATAGAAGAGACAAAGGAGTAATGCTCACAAAAATTAACTAATCTAGAACGAGTAGTTACTCCCTTGCTAATGTCACCCAAAATCTGGTCGACGGGATGATCCCTTTGAATCATCGTCGGACTTGAGTTGGAGGTGCCGGTTGTGCTTCTTCCTCCATTTCATGATCATCTTGTGCTCCCCCTTGATCACACGTCTCCTCTTGATGAACCTGTTCATCGTCTTGAGTTGGGGGATGCACCATTGTTGAGGAAGAAGGCTGATCTTGCTCATTTTGTTCCTGTGGCCGCACATCTCCAATCGCCATGGTGCGTATTGCGGCCGTCGGAACGTCTTCTTCATCTACATCATCAAGATCAACAACTTGCTCTCTTGGAGAGCCATTAGTCTCATCAAATACAACGTCGCTAGAGACTTCAACCAAACCCAATGATTTGTTGAAGACCCTATATGCCTTTGTATTTGAGTCATAACCTAACAAAAACCTTCTACCGCTTTGGGAGCAAATTTGGAATTTCTACCCTTCTTCACTAGAATGTAGCATTTACTCCCAAAAACTCGAAAATACGAAACATTAGGTTTGTTACCGGTTAGTAGCTCATACGAAGTCTTCTTGAGGAGGCGATGAAGGTAGACCCGGTTGATAGCGTGGCAAGCCGTGCTCACGGCTTCCGTCCAAAACTGTTCGAGCGTCTTGAATTCACCAAGCATCGTCCTCGCCATGTCTAGTAGCGTCCTGTTCTTCCTCTCTACCACACCATTTTGCTGTGGTGTATAGGGAGCGGAGAACTCGTGCTTGATTCCTTCCTCCTCAAGATACTCCTCCACTTGAAGGTTCTTGAACTCGGACCCTTTGTCGCTCCTTATCTTCTTCACTTTGAGCTCAAACTCGTTTTGGGCTCTCCTTAGGAAGCGCTTGAGGGTCCCTTGGGTTTTATATTTATCCTGCAAAAAGAATACCCAAGTGAAGCGGGAAAAATCATCAACTATAACAAGATCATACTTACTTCCTCCTATACTTAGATAGGCGACGGGTCCGAAGAGATCCATATGAAGTAACTCCAGGGGTCTTGATGTTGTCATCACATTTTTGGCATGATGAAAGCTTCCCACCTGTTTCCCTGCTTGACAAGTTGCACAAGGTCTATCTTTTTCGAAAGTAACATTTGTTAGACCTATTACGTGTTCTTCCTTTAGAAGCTTGTGAAGGTTCTTCATCCCCACATGTGCTAAACGGCGATGCCACAGCCAGCCCATGATAGTCTTAGCAATTAAGCATGCATCTAGACCGGCCTCCTCTTTTGCAAAATCAATTAAATAAAGTTTGTCGTCTAGTACACCCTTAAAAGCTAATGAACCATCACTTCTTCTAAAGACAAACACATCTACATTTGTGAATAAACAGTTATATCCCATATTACAAAGTTGACTCACATACAACAAGTTATATCCAAGCAACTCAACTAAGAACACATTAGAAATAGAGTGCTCGGATGAAATAGCAATTTTTCCTAACCCTTTCACCTTGCCTTGGTTCCCATCACCGAATATGATTGAATCTTGGGAATCCTTGTTCTTGACGTAGGAAGAGAACATCCTCTTTTCCCCCGTCATGTGGTTTGTGCATCCGCTGTCGATAATCCAGTTTGAGCCTCCGGATGCATAAACCTGCAAGGCAAATTTAGGCTTGGGTCTTAGGTACCCAACTCATGTTGGGTCCTACAAGGTTAGTGATGTAGCTGAGGTGCCCGATCTTTCGGCGAGAGGAGATAATTCTGATTTGGCGGAAGGTGACCCTTGCGATCCGACTACGACGAGCAAGCCCGAGGCGCCAATGCAATCGCTGAACCAACTCCCTGTGGTTACCGACCTTGCTGATGAGAGATCGGCTTGATCACGAAGATCGTTTCCTGTGCGCAATCGAAGAACGAACAAGAAAAAGATGCGAGCAATCTAATCTATTACTCGAGGGTGGAGTTCTGAATACATGAAGACAGCACAGAATTGCGCGTGTTCGAGAGTAGCTAAGGCTAACGTAAAACAAAACTCGAAAAAACAAAGGAGGCGCAGCTCCTGGATAAATAGAGAGGGGGCGCAGCCCTAGGGGCGGCCAACCCTAGGTCGTCCACTATGGGCCGCAGTTGGGCTGGTCGTCTATTCTTCTAGGCCCTCATTCTTCAGTAGCATGACGAAGTTAAGATCTCTGGCACGGGCCCGAGTGATTGGCCCAGCTAATGAAGGAAGTGGCGCTTGATGTGGAGGTGCTGCTGGTGTAGTCGTACTCATAGTGGTGTCCTCATCATCCTCCCCTTCTTGAAGTGAAGTCGTCCTCGACGACAACTCCTCATCCTCGGCCATATATGGTTTCAAATCTGCAACATTAAAACTAGTGGAAACACCAAATTCCGCAGGCAGGTCTAGGATATAAGCATTATCATTAATCTTTGTTAGCACCTTAAAAGGACCAGCAGCACGAGGCATTAATTTAGAACGGCGCAAAGTAGGAAACCGATCCTTTCTCAAGTGCAACCAAACCATATCACCTGGCTCAAAAGTAACATGTTTTCTTCCTTTACTACCAGCAACCTGATTTTTTGCATTAGTAGTAGCAATGTTCTGTTTCGTTTGTTCATGTATGGTAATCATTTGTTCAACATGTGTAGCAGCATCTACATGTGGGGCGTTCGCAGCATTAAGTGAAATCAAATCAATAGGTGCCCTAGGGATGTAACCATAAACAATCTGGAAAGGGCACATCTTAGTAGAAGAATGCGTGGCATGATTGTAAGCAAATTCAACATGAGGCAAGCAATCCTCCCAACGTCTCAAATTTTTGTCTAAAACAGCCCTAAGCATGGTAGATAAAGTTCTATTTACTACCTCAGTTTGTCCATCAGTCTGAGGGTGACAAGTAGTGCTAAACAACAATTTAGTTCCCAATTTATTCCAAAGAGATCTCCAAAAATGGCTTAGAAACTTAGCATCGCGATCAGAGACTATTGTTTTTGGAATACCATGTAAACGAATAATTTCTCTAAAGAACAATTCAGTAACAATGCTAGCATCATCAGTTTTATGACAAGGTATAAAGTGAGCCATTTTAGAGAATCTATCTGTTGGGGACTTGTTCTTAAATGCTATGAGTTAAGAGCAAGGCAACACAGAAAATGTTAATCGGTAAAGTCCTTCGTCCTTCGGAGCATTATCTCCCTTAGGATATAATGACTTTTGGACGAAGGTTATGAAGGGCGCACCTTCATAAACACAGCATGCAATGACGAAGAATGAATCATAAGGAATATGAAGGATAACATAGACAAGTATATATTATTATTAACTTATTTTTTACATTATTATTATGAAGAAACAGAAATGACATCGAATTACAAATGTACCTTTAGCTTGGAAAGAGATGAAAGTACAGGTGTGACGCAAAAGCAAATGCCAAATCCGCGTGAACAGTACGGGGGTACTGTTCACCTATTTATAGACACGGGACATAGCCCATACAAAATTACATTCATGCCCTTTACATTTGGTAATGATTCTATAGTAATCCACCAAGGTCTGAATAGCCTTTTCATCTTTAAGTCGGTTTCATTTTCTGCTACCACGCCGAAGCTTCCCCGCTCACATCTTCGGCGCTGCATCAACCTTCATATTATCTTGGGCTTCTCCTACTGTGATATCGACTCGAGTCCGAAGATACCTGTTCACATATTATGCTCCAGAAATACTGTTAAATCCTGTTTTTGAGGACCTTCGTAAGCCGATGGCCCCCAACAGTAGCCCCTCGCAATATTAATTTGTTTAAAATAATAAATTTAGATTGCGACATGGACGAAGGCTTTAAGCCGAAGGTCCGAAAAAACACCTTCCCTTTGCTAGAATAGCAACATTCACTGACAGGCGGGGTCTTTCAATTTTCGACGCACTGGGCGTATAAATAAGATCATACCGCAAGCTCATTTGGCACGCTCTCTTGCCATCTGCTCCCGCTCACTCAATTTTTAGCTCTTGCGCACCAAGATTTGCTTAGCTTTTAAGTTTTGAAGCTTCGGCATTGAAAACAGTTTTTTAGTGTTTCCGAAGATGTCTGAAGATAAGAAGGCTGCTGCCGAGATGAAGCTGAGTCTCGATGAAGAGAAGAATCTGGGGTTTCTTATAGCGATGTCGAAGACCAATACAGAAAAAATCACCAAAGAGATTTTAGAAGGTTTGTCTGAAGATACTGGTGACAGCGACAGTTATGATGTGGATAGTGGTGGTGAAGACTCCGAAGATCGCCCTTGGCGACCAAGCCATGCAGTTTTCGGTAAATCAAGTATCAAAGAAAATCATCTTGTCAACATGAGGGGAAGGTATTTCCGGGACTTGTCCGTTGTTAGGGCCGACGAAGGAGAAAAGACTTGTCCGAACCCTGAAGAAAATGAAGTCGTAGTGTACCGAAGCTTTCTGAAAGCTGGACTTAGATTTCCCCTAAGCAACTTTGTCGTAGAGGTGCTGAAAATATTCGAAGTGTACCTTCACCAACTTACCCCCGAAGCAATCATAAGGCTGAATATCTTCGTGTGGGCCGTGAGAAGCCAAGGTCTGGAGCCTGATGCGAAAAGTTTCTGCAATATACACGAATTATCATACGAGACAAAACCTTGGGGTAAGGAACAGTATCACAATAATTTTGGCTGCTACAGTTTCGTTTCTCGGTCTGGGTCAAGCTGTCCCGTGCCAACCTTTCGGAAGAGATGGCCCGGCGACTGGATGACAGAATGGTTTTATGTGAAGAATGACCTGACAGTACGGGAAGATATCAAAGGTATAATTATGCGCCCTATTTGGCAAAGCTTCGGCCTGCGGAGGCCGAAGGTTGAAATGAATGAAGCTGCCGAAGAATGCCAGAGAGCCTTTGGTGTTATTTGTTCTTTTATTGGAACGAGAGATTTGGTACAAGAGCATATTGCCTTCAGAGTATGGCCGCTCGCAGAGAAATGGGAAATGCCGCAAGAAACCATAAAGGAGGCCGACGAAGGTGGACTTATCAGGCTGAAGTATACTTTCAAGTTCGGAGATAAATTTGTTGAGCCAGATGATGACTGGCTAAAAAGCATTGAAAATTTAAGTGATGAACTGCTTGGGGTTTACTCGAAGGCCGAAGATACTGCACTGTCAGCAGCCTTCGGAGGCCGAAAAAAGAAAAGACTGAACCGGGTGTTTGACGCAATCGGGTTCGTCTACCCTGACTATCGCTATCCCATTCGAGGGCAGAAAAGGAAAAGCACAACCTCTGCGAAAGAAGAAGCTGCAACTGCTCCTAGTGAGCCATCACCGAAAAGAAAAAGGATAAAAGTCCTCACACATCGGCCACGCTATATTGAACCAGCCTCGGTGCCTGAGTTCACCGGAGAGACCTCTTCGGCCACCGAAGCTGAAAAGCCAATCAAGCCAACCCTGCTGCCAGAAGTCGCAGAAATGGCCGAAGCGCCAACAAGAATAGAATTGGAAGAACCAGAGATTTTGTTACCAGCAACCAAAGAGATGGCCGAAGTGCCATCGACCGAAAAAATGGAAGACGTAAAGGGATCAACCGAGGGATCAAAAATATCAGAAGCTTTAAGTCCTTCAGCAAATGTTGAGACAATAAAAAACCAAAAGGGGCCAGCGGTGACTCCGAAAAGAAAGAGGATGGTCAATGTGTTAGATGTTTTGGAAACAATTAAGTCCTCAAGCACAACTCCGAAGAAGACTGTTGCAATTTCTGAAGCAAAAACTGAAATTTCTGATACTAAGGCTCCCGAGCCAGAAACTGAAGCTGAAGCTGGGCCCTCAGAGCCTACAAAGGTAAAATCCTTGGAAACCGAGGAAGAAAAAATAACGGAGCCAATTCTTGTTGAAGGAATCAGTGTTGTTGCCCCCGAAGCATCCCCCAAAGTCCTTGATTATATTGTTCGTCATGCTTCGGGGAAAAAATTATCAGAAAAAGAGAAGCAAGAGGCCCAGCTCTACGCCCAAAAACTGAAGTATCCAAAGGGGGCATTAATATTCAACGGCAGTGGAGAAGAAGACTTTTTGTATTGTCTCCCTGATAGCAAGGAGATTTCTGTCTGTCGGGAGATAAGCAAGAGCTTCGGATTCCCAACACTAGAAGACGGGCTCTCGGTGTTGTCGAAAAACGAACTGGCCGACAGCCAGGCATACAATAGCTTAAAGGTGCAAAAAATGAGATCTTTGTATTTTTTGTTGAGACCAAAATTTTTCGTTTGCTTAAATCTATTGACGTAAACACATTTTTCTTTGCAGGGCCTTATACTTAGCAATGCCCTCAGGGCCCAAAAAGATGCCGAAGATGAAGGGTGCGCTATAGCCCTGAGCAACCTTCGTTCCGAAGTAATTGAACTGAGGAACGAAGGTCTCGAAAAAGATAAAATACTACATTCATTGATAAATAAAATAAAAGAAGACGAAGCTGTTTTTAAAGGTCAAGCTGAGGCTCAGAAGCGTGAAATTGAAGATCTTCGAAAACAGCTGGCCAGAGCCAAAGAGGAACGCATACTTGAAGAAACGAGGCGAGAACTTAGCGACCAATGTGCAAATCATTTAGAGGGAACTGTTGAAGAGCTTCGCTCGTCCAGGAAAAGATGCTATAACAAATCTATGGAGTGTGTTAAAAAGTTGAAAGCTAGCTTCGCCAGCGTCGGCGCATTCTCGAGCGAAGAAAATTTTATAAGAGGCAACCCCGAAGGTGCCATCGAATGGATTAATCACGAAGCTGAGGCCTTCGAGGAAATTTTAAATAGCCGCGGAGACATATGTGCTTTCTCGGGTGCCAGGGGGATTGCCACCATTTTGGAGAAAAAGGGCTGCGAGCATGTAAAGATTTTAGCGCAATCCGAAGCTACCTTGTCCTTCGAAGATGCGAGAGATCCTTCAGCCGAGGCTAGCATGGTTGGTGGAAAATTTTTCACCGATATCTGGGATAATGGCGGTCGAGAAATGGCTCGAGAAATTATCCAAAAAAGCGAGAAAGGTATTCACGATGCTAGAGAAGTGGCTGAGGCTGCTGAGAAGAGCGCAGAGCCCGAAGGGCAACTAGGTATTAACTAATGGTTTTTATTGTGTTGTAATTTTTGGTTTTAAACTTCGTTCGCAATTTGTAATAGCAATGTAGCCATATCCTGTCCTCCTTCAGATCCTGCTAAAGCGTCTCCGGGCTCTCACCCGAAAGGAGACGACGAAATTAGAAAGATGGCTGAAGCTATTATGGACGAAGTTGTTAATCGGCTCCTGAATGAGGCTGCAGAAGTTGTTCTGAGAGAAGATTAAGTACTATTGTAAAAACTTCTGAAATGTAACATGTGTGACGTCTTGTAGCCCTGAATGTAATATACCTGCTTTTATTGTTCAATTCTTTACGATGCATGAAATTTTACATACGTACCGCTTTTGAGTCTTTGACGAAAAAACACCTTCCCTTCTTTTCATGCTTCGTGAAGAAGAATTTTCATTTGTCACAACAATATCCGTAGTGTTCTGATGAATAATATCCAAGCTTCGTGAAGATATTTTCCGAAGCTACATTTCCGAAGATCAATAGTGTATCTCCTTGCGACTTAGCATGATTTTCCCCTTTTTCAAAACATTCTTCTGAAGATCGATATTGTGTCCCCTTCTTGTGCCAAATGCAGCATGATGTATGATGCTTATGCTATGCGAAATGATGTGATGATGTTATGTTATGTAAGATGGTGTTTATTCCGAAGATACACACACATTCTTGCGATAAAACACATAATCTTTTTGCTATAAGCCTCCCTTAGGAGCTTCTTCGCCTTTTACTTCAGCGAAATCAGCGTTTATTTTTCGCTGTAAGCCTCCCTTAGGAGCTTCTTCGCTTTTTACTTTCAGCGGTATTCGCGTTGACTTTTCGCGCTTCGCCTTTTACTTAGGCGGTATCAGCGTTGACTTTTCGCTGTAAGCTCTGCATTCCCTTTGGAACGACTTTGGAGCAGAAAACTTACACTGCGCTCCCTTTGGAACGGCTTTTTGTGACTTCGGCAAACTTACTCTGCGTTCCTTAGAACGACTTTTTGTTGATTCGAAGAATTTTTGATAATTCGAAGGTCCTCTTTGTTATCGGAAATCTTTAAGCTTCAACAACTTAAGCATGTGGAGAAAGTATATTTTCCTTGTGGCAAACAACGAAACTATTACATGAAATCTAAACAATGTCCTTTATTACACAGAAAATAAAACTGAATGAAAAAGACTGCTATCAAGGTAGGATATTTGTCAATAGATGTGCTTTGACTCTGGCACAGTGCTGTTGACTGTGCGAGCTTCGGACTGTTCTCTAAAGTCCCTTTGGTGTGGAGCATATTGGCTCCCTTCTGGCTGCTGGCCTTGTTGTAGCGGTGGTGGAGGCAGAGGCTGTTGCCAGGAAGCTTGAGGTTGACTCGCCGAAGCAACAGAAACTACAGGGTGGTTGCCTACATATTCTGGGATGTAAGGCGAATGATACGAAGCAGTGTGCATGACCTGCTTCGGCTGAGCCTGTTGTGCTGCAGCTTCGGCTATTTCCTTTTGCTTCTGGATGGTAACATGGCACATCCTGGTGGTATGGCCTTTGTTCTCACCACAGAACAAGCAAAAAATTCTTCTTGGTTGATCGCCAACTCTTCCGCCGAAGCCCCTGGCGCCTCTGCCTCTCGGAGCTGGTGGTCGGAAGGAGCCTTGCTGTTGCCCCGAAGCCTGTGAGGAGCACTGTGGCCTTTGCTGCTGGCTTCCCCTATCATCATTTTGAGTAGAGTTGTGAATTGATCTAACGTGCCTCGGATAGAACCTCCCTCCGAAGCCCCTGGTCATTTCAGAAAACCTGAAAGCCTCCTCCCTTCTTTGACGAAAATCATTATCGGCTCGAATATACTCGTCCATCTTTTGGAGCAGCTTCTCCAAAGTTTGAGGAGGCTTCCTAGCAAAGTACTGAGCTGAAGGTCCTGGCCGAAGCCCCTTGATCATGGCCTCAATGACAATTTCGTTGGGCACTGTTGGTGCCTGTGCCCTCAAACGCAAGAACCTACGGACGTACGCCTGAAGGTATTCTTCGTGATCCTGGGTGCACTGGAATAGAGCTTGAGCAGTGACCGGCTTCGTCTGAAACCCTTGAAAGCTGGTTAACAACAAATCCTTCAGCTTTTGCCATGAAGTGATCGTTCCTGGTCGAAGGGAAGAATACCAGGTTTGAGCAACACTCCTGACAGCCATAACAAAAGATTTGGCCATGACTGCAGCATTGTCACCATACGAAGATACTGTTGCTTCGTAGCTCATCAAAAACTGCTTCGGGTCTGAGTGGCCATCGAATATGGGAAGCTGAGGCGGCTTGTAGGACAGAGGCCAAGGTGTAGCCTGCAGCTCAGCGGACAGAGGAGAAGCATCATCAAAAACAAAATTCCCATGATGGAAATTGTCATACCAGTCATCTTCGTTGAGGAAACCCTCCTGATGAAGGTCTTGGTGCTGAGGCCTTCGTTGTTGCTCATCTTGAGTAAGATGACGAACTTCTTCAGAGGCTTCGTCTATCTGTCTTTGCAGTTCAGCTAGCCTGGCCATTTTTTCCTTCTTCCTCTGCACCTGTTGATGAAGCATCTCCATGTCTCTGATTTCTTGATCTATCTCATCCTCTGGCGGTGTCGGGCTAACAACCTTCCTTTTCTGGCTTCGGGCCTCCCGAAGGGAGACTGTCTCCTGATTGTGGTCCAGCGGTTGCAGAGCTGCAGCCCCAGCTGCTGAAGCTTTCTTCGGCGCCATAGCGAAGGTTTATGATCGCCGAAGGTGTTCAAAAACTCAAAGAGTGGAAGTGAGTTCACCGGAGGTGGGCGCCAATGTTGGGGACTTGTTCTTAAATGCTATGAGTTAAGAGCAAGGCAACACAGAAAATGTTAATCGGTAAAGTCCTTCGTCCTTCGGAGCATTATCTCCCTTAGGATATAATGACTTTCGGACGAAGGTTATGAAGGGCGCACCTTCATAAACACAGCATGCAATGACGAAGAATGAATCATAAGGAATATGAAGGATAACATAGACAAGTATATATTATTATTAACTTATTTTTTACATTATTATTATGAAGAAACAGAAATGACATCGAATTACAAATGTACCTTTAGCTTGGAAAGAGATGAAAGTACAGGTGTGACGCAAAAGCAAATGCCAAATCCGCGTGAACAGTACGGGGGTACTGTTCACCTATTTATAGACACGGGACACAGCCCATACAAAATTACATTCATGCCCTTTACATTTGGTAATGATTCTATAGTAATCCACCAAGGTCTGAATAGCCTTTTCATCTTTAAGTCGGTTTCATTTTCTGCTACCACGCCGAAGCTTCCCCGCTCACATCTTCGGCGCTGCATCAACCTTCGTATTATCTTGGGCTTCTCCTACTGTGATATCGACTCGAGTCCGAAGATACCTGTTCACATATTATGCTCTAGAAATACTGTTAAATCCTGTTTTTGAGGACCTTCGTAAGCCGAAGGCCCCCAACACTATCAACAACCACAAAAATACTATCCCTCCCCTTCTTAGTTTTAGGCAAGACCAAAACAAAGTCCATAGAAATATCAAGCCAAGGAGAAGAAGGGACATGCAAAGGCATATACAAACCATGGTTGTTCAACCGTGACTTAGCTTTCTGACAAGTAGTGCAGCGTGCAACAAGGCGCTCAACATCAGCGCGCATCCGAGGCCAAAAGAAGTGGGCAGCCAACACCTCATGCGTTTTGTAGACGCCAAAATGCCCCATGAGACTGCCTCCATGCGCTTCCTGTAACAACAAAAGACGAACCGAGCTAGCTGGAACACACAACTTGTTAGCGCGAAACAGGAACCCATCCTGTATGTGAAATTTGCCCCATGGTATCCCATTAAAACAATGGCCGAAAGCATCTTTAAAATCAGCATCGTCAACATATTGATCCTTCACAGTGTCCAAACCAAAGATTTTAAAATCTAATTGTGACAGCATGGTATAGCGACGAGACAAAGCATCAGCAATAACATTGTCCTTCCCGTTCTTATGTTTAATAATGTAAGGAAAGGACTCAATGAATTCATCCCATTTAGCATGACGACGGTTCAGATTTGTTTGGGTACGAATATGTTTTAAAGCCTCATGATCAGAATGAATTATGAACTCACGATGCCAAAGGTAGTGCTGCCATGTATGCAAAGTGCGCACTAAAGCGTAAAGCTCCTTATCATAAGTAGAATATTTCAGACTAGCACCGCTTAATTTTTCACTAAAATAAGCAACTGGTTTTCCTTCTTGTAACAAAACAACACCTAGCCCAATACCGCTAGCATCGCATTCAAGCTCAAAAACTTTATTAAAATCAGGCAATTGCAAGAGGGGAGCTTGGGTTAACTTATCTTTCAAAGTGCTGAACGCTACCTCCTGCAAATCACTCCAAGCAAACGGCACATCTTTCTTTGTAAGCTCATGTAGAGGCGCTGCAATGGAGCTAAAATCACGAACAAATCTGCGGTAGAAACCGGCAAGTCCAAGAAAGCTCCGAATTTGTGTGACCGTCGTCGGTGTAGGCCACTCCTGAATGGCAGCTATCTTGCTGCTATCCACCTCAATGCCCTGCGGAGTAACCACATAACCAAGAAACGAGACACGTTGCGTGCAAAATGTGCACTTTTCCATGTTACCAAAGAAGCGAGCAGCACGCAAAGCATTAAAAACAGCACGCAAATGTTCTAAATGCTCCTCTATAGACTTGCTGTAAATAAGGATATCATCTAAATAAACAACAACAAACAAACCTATGAAGGCCCGTAGAACTTCGTTCATTAAACGCATAAAGGTGCTAGGAGCATTAGTCAATCCAAATGGCATAACCAACCATTCATATAAACCAAATTTCGTTTTAAAAGCCGTTTTCCATTCATCACCGAGTTTCATTCTAATCTGATGGTAACCGCTACGCAAATCAACCATAGAGAAAATAACGGCACCACTAAGCTCATCTAACATATCATCAAGGCGTGGAATAGGATATCGATAACGAACTGTGATGTTATTAATAGCACGACAATCTACGCACATATGCCATGACCCATCTTTCTTTGGAACAAGTAAAACAGGAACCGAGCAAGGGCTAAGAGACTCACGAATGTAACCTTTATCAAGCAGCGTCTGCACCTGGCGCTGGATCTCCTTCGTCTCATCTGGATTTGTACGGTACGGGGCACGGTTCGGAAGAGAAGCGCCGGGGATGAGATCGATCTGATGCTCAATGCCACAGAGGGGAGGAAGACCCGGTGGTAAGTCCGTAGAATAAACATCAGTATACTCCTACAAAAGGTTAACAACAGCAGGGGGTATATCCAAAGACAGTGCATCATCAAGCGGAACAAGCATGCGCGAGCATACAAGTGCATAACAGGGCATATGAGCTTCATGGAGATCATCAAAATCAGCACGTGTTGCAAGTAAAACAGGAGAGTGCAACTTGATTTCAGATTTAATAGGTGCGGCTGATGTCGATTTGACTTGTTGTGCAGTTTTAGCAGCCCTAGTAAGATCATCTTTCAAAATTTGGTCAGGGGTCATTGGATGTATAATTATTTTTTGGCCTTTAAACATGAAAGAATAATGATTTGAACGACCATGATGTAAACTATCAGTATCATATTGCCAAGGTCGACCCAATAACAAAGAGCATGCTTCCATAGGAATAACATCGTAATCAGCATAATCAGAATAAGAACCCAGCGAAAAGGGGACACGTACCAAACGTGTTACCTTTATTTTACCACCATCATTAAGCCATTGAATGTGATACGGATGTGGGTGTGTGCGAGTGGGCAAGGATAATTTCTCTACCAACGCTGTACTTGCCAAATTGTTGCAGCTGCCACTATCGATGATGATGCGAATCGACCGTTCGTGCACAACGCCCTTGGTATGGAATAGAGTGTGTCGCTGATTTTTTTCGGCCTGGGCAACCTGTGTGCTGAGAACACGCTGCACAACAAGACTCTCATACCTATCGGCGTCGATGGGATCAACGTGGACTTCCTCATTTTCTGCATGGTTAGTGGCAATCATAGCATGACTAGTTTCCTCAGAATCACTGGCTGAAGAGTACTCACCATTATCACGTATAAGCAAGGTACGCTTGTTTGGGCAGTCCCGAATCATGTGCCCAAACCCTCTGCAACGATGGCACTGAATATCCCGTGTACGTCCTGTGGAAGAAGCGGCGCCTTTGGCAAGGGGCGCCACTGGCTTGGTCGTCCCTGTGCGCGGTGTAGTGCTAGGCGTAGAAGGTGCAGGGCTGGAAGGAATTGAGCTGTGTGTCGGACCCCAGCCTGCAAAAGAGTTAGTATATGCCTTTGATCGTCGTCCCTGCACTTCACGTTCAGCTTTGCAAGCATATTCAAACAATGTGGTTATATCAAAATAATCCTTATAATCAAGTATATCTGAATTTCCCTGTTCAAACCACCACGAAAACGCGCCATAGCAGCGTCATCCGACTCAACCAAACCACAACGAAGCATACCCTTTTGTAACTCTTGGTAATATTCCTCAACAGATTGTGAACCTTGTTGAAAACGCTACATTTTGTTAAGCAAATCACGAGCATAATAGGAAGGAACAAATCTGTGGCGCATGGCAGTTTTTTATTGGGTCCAAGTAGTGACACTGTTAATGGGAAGTTTTTGTTTATACTCACGCCACCAAATTAACGCAAAATCAGTAAATTCACTAATGGCAGCCTTCACTTGGCTATTAGCAGGAATATCATGGCATGAAAATTTCTGTTCTACCTCCAATTCCCAATCAAGATATGCAGCAGGATCATATTTACCATTAAAAGATGAAATTTTAAATTTAATCTTTGAAAATAAGTCATTAGGGGGATGACGAACCACACGGCGTGCACGACCACGGCGATCTCCATCGTCCTGCTCAGTGTCACCGCCGTATTCCTGCTCCATCTTTGTGGTCAACGCATCAAGGCGTGCCAGGATGGTGTCGAGTGTGGTGCGAGTCGCCGTTTGAGCAAGGTCAAGTTGGTTGAAACGCTCGATCGTCGAAGTGACCGTTGAATCAAGCCGTTCATGCATCGTCCTAATGTCAGCAACAAGTCCATCAACTTGTTCCCTTACTTCCTGCAACTGGGCATCCACCATGTCGTGTGCTCTTGCCATAGTTAGCGCAAACACCAAAACACCAAAAGGAGAAAAAAAACCAGCGACAAAAACAGGGGTGTACTGCTCACAAGGCGCTCACACTAGTGCTGTTATCAAGTTCTTATCCGTTCTTACCAAGCCACAGTGGTGAACTGCAACCAACAGGTGGAACCGGTGAAAGATTGGATGAGCGATTGCCTGGAGAAACAGAAACCTTCTCGTCGTAGAAATATGTGGAGTTTTGGGTAGGCTGCACTCAAGTCAATGATTAGCACAATCAAACAATAATGCAAAGTTGAATTATAGTGCAGAACACGAAACTATATTGCTGACCACAAGTGCAAATGATGGATGGAACTAGCAGAATGGCAGTACCGTAAATATTGTACTAGCGAGGCCACTAGTAGGAATCACAAGTGATTTTGTTTTTCTTTTTTGTATGATTTTTTTGATATTTTTCTCAGCACAAGAAGCAACAAAATAGGAGCTACACGAAGTTTCACCTAAAACAGAGTTCAGATGTGGTCTACAGAAAATCAGAAAGTTCTCTGAAAAGTGATGTGCACCCGTTGGGTGATTGCCCGATCTTTCGATGAGAGGGTGTGGAATAACTCGATTGGGGAAGGAGACGACGTTCACGGCCCGACTACAGCCTTCCAAAGACGCTGCGCCTTAGCAACCGATACACCACCTCCTATGGCTGTCACGATCTTGTGGAGCGTGACACCCTGGCCACTAGGGCACTCGTCCTGCAAGCAATCGAAGAACTAGCAAGAACAAGTAGAACAAGTACTGAATTACCAGATCTAAATGTAGGTTTAAAGATCAAACTACAATATGGTGGGGTTCCGAAGACAAGAAGACGGGCGGCTGAACTAGCACGCGCGCTTGCAAGCAAGTAGCGAGAGCTAAACTTGATCTAAACAAAACCCGCTGTTCTTGGTGGCGGCTAGGGGGTTTATAAACATGGGAGGACGACCACAAGGGTATTGGGGTCGTGCTGCAACCCTAGGATGCGTCCCTAATGGACCTAACTTGATACACGACCCATTGGGCCAAAATAGGGTGACGCAGCACCATGGGCAGAAAAGGCAGGAAATGTCTCGGTAAGAAAACAATGATTACGGCGGCCTCAGAACAGATATGACTATAATTCCGGATCCATATGAAAGTAGACTTGATAAGCTTTCCATGTTGTGCTTGAACATTCCAATCCGAGCCCGCATCTGACCGTGGTGACCGTCACAAGTTGGTGTTCTTCTGCAGTCCGAATCCAGCATGTTCAAATCCTTTTCCCTTTCGGTCTTCTCCCTGATTCCTAAGCAAAACAAGAGTGCACGGGTCTCCATGGTCTAAATATGATGGACATGAACTCAAGAGTGTAATCACCTGATGGTTGAGTTGACGAGCACGAGCGCGAGTAATGGGACCAGAAATTGGTACTTGTATTGGTATAGATGCATCAGTAGTGTGGATGTCTTCATCATTCTCCCCTTCTTGCATTTGAGTCGTCCTCGACTCAAGCTCAACTTCCTCTCCCAAGTAGGGCTTTAAATCTGCAATGTTAAATGTGGGGCTAACCCCAAAGTCTGCAGGCAGATCTAGCCTATATGCATTGTCGTTAATTTTCTCTAGCACTTTAAACGGTCCATCGGCTCGAGGCAACAATTTAGATTTTCGTAATTCAGGAAACCTTTCCTTTCTCAAATGCAACCAAACTAAATCTCCAGGTTCAAAATTTATTTCCTTTCTACCTTTATCACTAGCAAACTTATATCTAGCATTCATACGCTCTATGTTTTCTTTAGTAGTTTCGTGCAGTTTTAACATCAATTCAGCACGCCTAGTAGCATCAAAATTTAGTTTTTCAGAAGATGGCAAAGGCATTAAATCAATAGGAGCACGAGGTAACAAACCATATACAATCTGAAATGGGCACATCTTTGTAGTAGAATGCAATGATCGATTATAAGCAAATTCAATATGAGGCAAACAGTCCTCCCACATCTTAATATTCTTCTTTAGAACTGCCCTTAACATAGTAGACAAAGTTCTATTCACAACTTCAGTTTGACCATCAGTTTGAGGATGACATGTAGTAGAAAATAAAAGCTTAGTCCCCAATTTTGCCCACAAAGTCCTCCAAAAATGACTAAGAAATTTAGCATCACGATCAGAAACGATTGTGTTGGGCACACCATGCAAGCGAACAATTTCACGAAAGAACAAATCAGCAATATGAGTAGCATCGTCAGTTTTATGACATGGTATGAAATGTGCCATCTTAGAAAATCTATCAACAACCACAAACACACTATCACGTCCCTTCCTAGTCCTAGGCAATCCCAGCACAAAATCCATAGAAATATCTTCCCAAGGAGCACTAGGAACGGGTAGAGGCAAATACAAACCGTGTGGATTTAACCGTGACTTCGCCTTTTGGCATGTCGTGCAACGAGCAACCAATCTCACCACATCTCTTCTCATCTTGGGCCAAAAGAAATGACCAGCAAGTATGTCCTCCGTTTTCTTTGCTCCAAAATGTCCCATTAAGCCACCTCCATGTGCTTCCTGTAACAACAACAAACGAACGGAGCTAGCTGGAATGCATAGCTTGTTAGCTCTAAACACAAACCCATCACTAACGATATATTTGTTCCATCCTTTCCCATCTTTACAATGCAGCAACACATCTTTAAAATCAGCATCATGAACATATTGGTCTTTAATCGTCTCTAATCCAAAGATTTTGTAGTCAAGTTGATTCAGCAAAGTATATCTCCTAGACAAAGCGTCAGCAATGATATTCTCTTTTCCTTTCTTGTGCTTAATAACATAAGGAAACGATTCGATAAATTCAACCCACTTAGCATGTCTACGGTTCAGTTTTCCTTGACTACGAATATGTTTCCAAGATTCATGATCAGAATGAATAACAAACTCTTTGGGCCACAAATAATGCTGCCATGTTTCTAATGTTCGCACAAGAGCATATAATTCCTTATCATAAGTAGAATAATTTAGAACAGACCCACTCAATTTTTCACTAAAATATGCAACAGGTTTGCCTTCTTGTAACAAAACACCACCCAATCCAATTCCACTAGCATCACATTCAAGCTCAAAAGTCTTATTAAAATCAGGAAGTTGGAGGAGAGGTGCATGTGTCAACTTATCTTTCAGCACGTTGAAAGCGTGCTCTTGTACTTTGCCCCAACTAAAATGCACTCCCTTCTTCGTAAGCTCATTCAAAGGTGCAGCAATGGTGCTAAAGTCCTTCACAAAACGGCGATAGAAGCCAGCAAGTCCTAGGAAACTCCGCACCTGTGTGATAGTCTTTGGCATAGGCCATCCATGTATCGCTTCTACCTTGACTTGATCAACCTCAATTCCGTAACCTTTGTCGAGTAGTTCTTGCACTTGTCGCTGAATTTCTTTTGTTTCCTCTGGATTTGTCCTATATGGCGCACGATTCGGCAAAGATGCACCAGGAATAAGATCAATTTGGTGCTCAATCCCTCGTATAGGTGGCAGCCCCTCTGGTATCTCACTTGGAAATACATCAGAATACTCCTGCAAAATGTTAGTAATAACAGGAGGCAAAGAATGCTGCATATCTTGAATTGAAATCAAAGCATCCTTGCATACCAAGGCGTAGGCAACAGTAGTGGAAGCAAATAATTCATTAACATCAGTTTTTGTTGCAAGCAAGCAATGTCCTTTCAATTTTATCCCATCTTTGTTATTACCAACAATTTTAATATTCTTGTTGTTCTCAGTTTTAGCTTTGGTAGCTTTAGCAACATCATCACGCACAATAGCCTCAGGGGACATGGGAAGCAAAATAATTTTCTTATCATGGTATATGAGAGAATATTGATTTGATCTACCATGATGCATACAATCTGAATCAAATTGCCATGGTCTACCTAGCAGAATATTACAAGCATCCATAGGCACAACATCACAGTCAACAACATCACGATATGAACCAATAGCAAAATTAATTCGTACCAGCTTGGTTACCTTGACCTTACCACTATTGTTGAGCCATTGAATGTGATATGGATGCGGGTGCGGTTTGGTCGTAAGTGCAAGCTTCTCCACCATGTCGCTGCTAGCCAAGTTGTTGCAGCTACCTCCATCAATGATCAAACGACATGAACGCTCCTTAATGACACACTTTGTTTGAAACAACGTATGTCGCTGATTCTGCTCTGCCTTCTCCATTTGTGCACTAAGCACACGCTGTACAATGAGGCTCTCATAATGCTCTGCATCATCTGCACCAATCTGTTCTTCGGGTGGTTCCTTAGTGCCTACATCATCAGCCGCAAGCAAAGCAAGTGTAGCTTCATCCAAATCACTAGCAGAGGAATACCCACCATCGTCTTTTACCACCAAAACACGCTGATTAGGACAATAACGCTGCACGTGTCCATAGCCCTTGCATCGATAACACAGAACATCTCTTGTTCTACCTGTGGAAGCTACTGAAGAGGCACTACCTGCGGGTTTCTGGGCAGATTTGGTTGCTGAATTTGTGGAAGATGCACGTGGTTTGTCGCTGGAGGAAGGCGGGGGTGCTGGTCGACTTGGCGAGGGAGTTGGTGCTAGTGTACGGCCGGTCATGGATGTAGTCGTGCGCTGTTGCCATGGTGTAGATTTTCCTGCAGAAACATTAGACCTTGCACTAGCACGTCGTCCCTGCACTTCCCTTTCAGCTTTGCAAGCAAGATGAAACAATCGGGTTACATTAGCATAATCTTTATAAGCAAGGATGTCCTGAATTTCCCTATTTAACCCGCCCAAAAATCTAGCCATAGCAGATTCCTCACCCTCCTCTATGTTACAACGCAGCATACCCATTTGTAATTCCTGATAATATTCTTCTACACTTTTAGTACCCTGTCTCAATTGTTGCAACTTGTTTAACATATCACGTGCATAATAAGAAGGAACAAATCTAGCCCGCATGACCCGTTTCAACGCATCCCAAGTTTGTGGCATGTTATTAGGATTCTTCTTACCATGTTCTATCCACCAAACAGAAGCAAATTCAGTAAACTCACTAGTAGCAGCTCTAACCCGCGCATTCTCAGGAAATTCATGGCATGCAAACTTTTGATCAACCGCAATCTCCCAAGTAATGTAAGCATCAGGGTCATATTTACCATCAAAAGGAGGTATTTTAAATTTAACCTTACTAAAAGCATCATCATTACCATGTACCTCACGTCGGTGAAAACCACCCATACCTCTACGGTTAGTACGTAGTCGCCGGCGATTAGGTGCTTCTTGGTCATCTTGTTCAGTATCAGCAACATAGTCATCCCAGTTACCTTCGGCGCCCTCATCACGCCCACCATTGATATTAGCATGCATCTCATCAAACCGCCTCAAGAGTGCGACAAGGCTCTTGTCAATATGAGCAACTGTCATTTCCACATTTGCAAGTTTGGTGTTCGTGTCGATCTGTGTGGCCTCCAATTGCCCCATCTTTTCATTCGTCACCTGCATGTCATTATCAAGACCTTCCGTGTGCGTCTTCACTAGCCTTACAAAGTGTTGTATGATACCCTTGGTGCGAGGAGAGTGTGGCATATTACGAGAAGCATCATCAACCTCCAATCCTGCCATGGTTAGACGAACAGAGGCAACAAAAAAAAAACGTGAAGGAATAAAAACTCTACAACTATTAGGATGTAGCTACTGCAAGGCGCTCACTCTCAACCTGCCACACAAGCTCTTACCAATTCTTACCTTGCACAACAGGAGGGGTCAGCAACCAACAAGTCTGCAACCGTGGAATAAGTGTATCGGTGCCGCAGCAACACGACCTGTCAAACTGTAGTCGAAATATGTAGAGTTGTAGGTGGGCTGAAGCAAGGAATACACTAGTACCACGTTAGTTACAAAAGCAAGCTGAATAATCGTTCAACGGTGGTACTGTGCTGGTCCTAGGCTAAACCAGGCTAGAGACGTGAGCCTAGGCACAAAGGTAGTCACTGAAAAAGAACAACTAGCACAGCACAAAGAGAAACAACAGATTTAGAGATTCAGCCCCCTTCTTCTTCTTTTCCTTTTTTTTCTTTTCTATTCTTTTTTTTTTTCTTCTTCTTCTGTTTTTTTTGCAGGGGCCTAAACCCTTTTTTTTTCACTATGACAACCCAAACAATAAAGATATTGCTAACAACCCCTTTAAATCAGATTTAACAAATCTTGTTAATATAGAAAGTCCAGAAATCTCTACGATGATTGCGGAGCGCTCAGAACGAATTTTGAGATAAGGTCAGATCCGTTGGAAAGAAGATAAGATAAGCTTTCCAGATTGTATTTAAACTTCCAAATCGGATATGATATGTATCCGTGGTGGCAAAAACGAACCAGAGATGTTTTTGGTGATGGTGGATTTCGTGGTGACCAAAACGTGGTAGAACTCAAAACTCTAAAGGAATAAACTAAGACCAGCAACTCGACACAACCGATGCAACCAAAAACTCAACAAGCCCTAACTAAGTAGTACTAGTAAATGCTCAATGGTTTATAGGATTGCGGTAAAACTAATCTACTATTTTTTGGCTTTTTCTGGACTATAGGAGATAAGAAAACAGCGAAGAAAAGTAAATCTCTCACCGATAAACCTTGCTCTGATTACCAACTGATGTGCACCCGTTGGGTGATTGCCCGATCTTTCGATGAGAGGGTGTGGAATAACTCGATTGGGGAAGGAGACGACGTTCACGGCCCGACTACAGCCTTCCAAAGACGCTGCGCCTTAGCAACCGATACACCACCTCCTATGGCTGTCACGATCTTGTGGAGCGTGACACCCTGGCCACTAGGGCACTCGTCCTGCAAGCAATCGAAGAACTAGCAAGAACAAGTAGAACAAGTACTGAATTACCAGATCTAAATGTAGGTTTAAAGATCAAACTACAATATGGTGGGGTTCCGAAGACAAGAAGACGGGCGGCTGAACTAGCACGCGCGCTTGCAAGCAAGTAGCGAGAGCTAAACTTGATCTAAACAAAACCCGCTGTTCTTGGTGGCGGCTAGGGGGTTTATAAACATGGGAGGACGACCACAAGGGTATTGGGGTCGTGCTGCAACCCTAGGATGCGTCCCTAATGGACCTAACTTGATACACGACCCATTGGGCCAAAATAGGGTGACGCAGCACCATGGGCAGAAAAGGCAGGAAATGTCTCGGTAAGAAAACAATGATTACGGCGGCCTCAGAACAGATATGACTATAATTCCGGATCCATATGAAAGTAGACTTGATAAGCTTTCCATGTTGTGCTTGAACATTCCAATCCGAGCCCGCATCTGACCGTGGTGACCGTCACAAGTTGGTGTTCTTCTGCAGTCCGAATCCAGCATGTTCAAATCCTTTTCCCTTTCGGTCTTCTCCCTGATTCCTAAGCAAAACAAGAGTGCACGGGTCTCCATGGTCTAAATATGATGGACATGAACTCAAGAGTGTAATCACCTGATGGTTGAGTTGACGAGCACGAGCGCGAGTAATGGGACCAGAAATTGGTACTTGTATTGGTATAGATGCATCAGTAGTGTGGATGTCTTCATCAAAAAGCGTGCGAGAATTTTGATGAATTTTTTTCTTTATTTTCCTGAATTTTTTTGACAATTTTGTCGAAACCCAAACAGACCATAGGTCAGTTTGGCCGGCCTCAGAATGGTGTCAACAAGCTCCTGTAAAAATTTCAGATTTTTTGGACACCCGAGCGAAAAGTTATGCCCGTTTTACGGAATGTACCTCAAGTTATGTTTTAAAACGACCGGGATGAAACAACCGTATCCTTTCTCCTTTGTTTTCTTTTTTTGTTTCTGTTTTTTTTTTTGACGTAACCGAAGGAGAAAACAAGGAAGCGGCCGTTGACTCGGTTTGTTTTTTTTTCTGTTTTTTTCGTAACCGAAGGAGAAAAACAAGGAAACGGCCGTTGACTCGGTTTGTTTTTTCTGTTTCTTTTTTGACGTAACCGAAGGAGAAAAACAAGGAAACGATGTTGACTCGGTTTGTGGCGTGATCAAACGGGAGATGGTGGCGGCGCTAGGGTTTGAATGGTGGAAGAACACAATGCAACCAGCAACAAATGACGCGAAAGCACACAAATTCAACAATGAAGATTATTGAAAGAAAGTGCGAGGCTCAAAAGGGTGCTGGGATAAGGTCTAACCTGAATTTTTATGTGGTTTTGTGGACTATAGGAAAAAAACACTCGATAAACTCACCAATCAACCTGGAAATCTGATACCAATTGATGTAGCTGAGGTGCCCGATCTTTCGACGAGAGGAGATAATTCCGATTTGGCGGAAGATGACCCTTGCGATCCGACTACGACGAGCAAGCCCGAGGCGCCAATGCAATCGCTGAACCAACTCCCTGTGGTTACCGACCTTGCTGATGCGAGATCGGCCTGATCACGAAGATCGTTTCCTGTGCGCAATCGAAGAACGAACAAGAAAAAGATGCGAGCAATCTAATCTATTACTCGAGGTTGGAGTTCTGAATACACGAAGACAGCGCATAATTGCACGTGTTCGAGAGTAGCTAAGGCTAACGTAAAGCAAAACTCGAAAAAACAAAGGAGGCGCAGCTCCTGGATAAATAGAGAGGGGGCACAGCCCCTAGGGGCGACCAACCCTAGGTCGTCCACTATGGGCCGCAGTTGGGCTGGTCGTCTATTCTTCTGGGCCCTCATTCTTCAGTAGCATGACGAAGTTAAGATCTCTGGCACGGGCCCGAGTGATTGGCCCAGCTAATGAAGGAAGTGGCGCTTGATGTGGAGGTGCTGCTGGTGTAGTCGTACTCATAGTGGTGTCCTCATCAGTTAGTTACAATAGTCTTAGGGACCCAAATGCAAGTCTTGTCTCCCTTACATTTGGCCCCTAATTTCCTAGCAATTACCTTCTTATCCTTTCTACAAATAGCAAAGGAAGCATTGCAAGCATCATAAATTGTAGAAGGTTCATTTATTACTTTCCTAGGAGCATGAACAATATTTCTTCTAGGCATATGATGAACAACATTTTTCCTAGTCAAATTTCTATCATGCATAATAGAAGAACTGGAAGCAATCATGGCGTGAGAGTTAAAAGCATCATAACTTCTATAAACATTCCTAGAATGTCTCCTATCATGATACATGAAAGCATGGTTCTTTTGAGCCCTACTAGCCATAGGGGCCTTCCCTTTCTCCTTGGCGGAGATGGAAGCCTTATGGCTTGTTAAGTTCTTGACTTCCCTTTTGAAGCCAAGACCATCCTTAATTGAGGGGTGTCTACCAATCGTGTAGGCATCCCTTGCAAATTTTAGCTTGTCAAATTCACTTTTGCTAGCCTTGAGTTGGGCATTAAGACTAGCCACTTCATCATTCAATTTAGAAATTGAAACTAGGTGTTCACTACAAGCATCAACATTAAGATCTTTACACATATTGCAAATTTCAACATGTTCTACACAAGATGTTGATTTATTAGCTATTTCTAACTTAGCATTCAAATCATCATTTATGCTCTTTAAGCTAGAAATAGAGTCATGGCATGTAGACAGTTCACAAGAAAGCATTTCATTCCTTTTAATTTCTAATGCAAGAGAATTTTGTGCCTCTACAAATTTATCATGCTCTTCATACAAAAGATCCTCTTGCTTTTCTAACAACCAATTCTTATCATTCAAGGCATCAATTAATTCATTAATCTTATCAACCTTAGTTCTATCTAGGCCCTTGAATAAACATGAATAGTCTATTTCATCATCATCACTAGACTCATCCTCACTTGAAGAAGCATAAGTAGTATTGTTTCGAGTACATACCTTCTTCTCCTTTGCCATGGGGCATGTGTGATGCTCGTTTGGGAAGAGGAATGATTTGTTGAAGGCAGTGGCGGTGAGTCCTTCGTTGTCGGAGTAGGACGAGGAGCAATCTGAATCCCACTCCTTTCCAAGATGTGCCTCGCCCTTTGCCTTCTTATAGTTCTTCTTCTTTTCCCACTTTCCACTCTTCTTTTCCTGGTCACTATCATTATCGGGGCAATTAGCGATAAAATGACCAATCTTACCACATTTGAAGCAGGAGCGCTTCCCCTTCGTCTTGTTCTTGTTGGGGTGCTCCTTGCGACCCTTTAGCGCTGTCTTGAACCGCTTGATAATGAGGGCCATTTCTTCCTCATTAAGTTCGGCCGCCTCAACTTGCGCCACCTTGCTAGGTAGCGCCTCCTTGCTCCTTGTTGCTTTGAGAGCAATGGTTTGAGGCTCGTGGATTGGGCCATTCAAAGCATCATCCACGTATCTCGCCTCCTTGATCATCATCCGCCCGCTTACAAATTTCCCAAGAATTTCTTCGGCGACATCTTGGTGTACCTAGGATTCTCACGAATATTGTTTACAAGATGTGGATCAAGGACAGTAAAGGACCTTAGCATTAGGTGGACGACGTCGTGGTCCATCCATCGCGTGCTTCCATAGCTCCTTATCTTATTGACGAGGGTCTTGAGCCTGTTGTACGTTTGGGTTGGATCCTCCCCCCTGATCATCGCGAATCTCCCGAGTTCACCCTCCACCAACTCAATCTTGGTGAGCATGGTAACGTCGTTCCCCTCATGTGAGATCTTGAGGGTGTCCCAAATCTGCTTGGCGTTATCCAAGCCGCTCACCTTATGGTATTCATCCCTGCACAATGATGCTAGAAGAACAGTAGTAGCTTGTGCATTTTTGTGAATTTGCTCATTAATAAATATAGGACTATCAGTACTATCAAATTGCATTCCACTCTCGACTATCTCCCATATGCTTGGATGGAGAGAGAACAAGTGACTACGCATTTTGTGACTCCAAAATTTGTAGTCCTCTCCATCAAAATGAGGAGGTTTACCAAGTGGAATGGAGAGTAAATGAGTATTGGTACTTTGAGGAATACAAGATTAATCAAAAGAGAAGTTAGAATTAATCGTCTTCTTTTTCTCGTAGTCGTTGTCGTCATCCTTTTGGGAGGAGGAAGATTCGTCGCTGTCGTAGTAGACTATCTCCTTGATGCGCCTTGTTTTCTTCTTCCTCCCGTCTTTTCTTTTGTGGCCCGAGCCTGAGTCAGTAGGCGTGTCATCCTTTGGATCATTGACGAAGGACTCCTTCTCCTTATCATTGACCACCATCCCCTTGCCCTTAGGATCCATCTCTTCGGGCGATTAGTCCCTTTCTTGAAGAGAACGGCTCTAATACCAATTGAGAGCACCTAGAGGGGGTGAATAGGTGATCCTGTAAAAGCTTGAAACTTAATCCACAAAACTTGATTAGGAGTTAGCACAATTAAGCCAAGTGGCTAGAGAGGAGAGCTTGCACAACACGATAACCACAAAGAGATCAACACAGAGTTGTCACAGTGGTTTATCCCGTGGTTCGGCCAAGTCCAACACTTGCCTACTCCACGTTGTGGCGTCCCAACGGACGAGGGTTGCAATCAACCCCTTTCAAGCGGTCCAAGGAGCCGTTGAGTGCATTCCAGGAAGGCAATTCTTGCCTTCTGTCGCCTGGCGCACCGGACAGTCCGGTGCACCACCGGACACTGTCCGGTGCAGATTTCTTTCCTTCTTTGGCGAAGCCGACCGCTGGCGCTCTGGAGCCGTTGGCGCACCGGACACTGTCCGGTGCACACCGGACAGTCCGGTGCCCCCTTCTAGCCGTTGGCTCGGCCACGCGTCACGCACAGATTACGCGGTCGACCGTTGGCCCGGCCGACCGTTTGCTCACCGGACAGTCCGGTGCACACCGGACAATCCGGTGAATTATAGCCATACGTCGCCGACGATTTCTCGAGAGCAGCAAGTTCGCCTGAGTCAGCCTGGCGCACCGGACACTGTCCGGTGCACCACCGGACAGTCCGGTGCACCCAGACTGAGCTGACTTCGGCTGAACAAAACCATCTTTAATTTCAACATGATTTTTCCTGTTTCCAGCACTTAGACATAATACATTAGTCTCCAAAACAATATACTAAGTCTTAGAAACATACCTTTATACTTGATTTGTACTTTGTCCACCATTTAACACTTAGGCACTTGTGTTGGACACTAAATCACCAAAATACTTAGAAATGGCCCAAGGGCACATTTCCCTTTCACCTTCGGGGTAGGTGCAGCTGCTGTTTTGGTTGCACCTTCCAAAGTCAGAACATGCTATGCAATAAGGCTTGATTTCAGCTGCACAAATAATATTGCTGAATACGAAGCTTTGCTTTTGGGGCTTCGTAAGTTAAAGGCAATGGGGATAAGAAGGGCGGTCCTTAAAACCGATTCCCAAGTTATTTCTGGTCATGTTGACAAGAGTTGTAGAGCAAGAGACTCGAAGCTTGAGAAATACCTGGATACAGTTCAAAGGCTTGAAGCTTCTTTCGAAGGGTTTTCTGTCAAGAATATTCCACGAGGAGAAAATGAGCACGCTGATCTGCTAGCTAAGTCAGCGGCACATGGGCTGCCTTTACCTTCGGAAGTATTCTTTGAGACAATAAGAGCACCTTCAGTGGAACTTCTTGAAAGAGTAGTGCTCAATATATCTCCTATTCATAGTGAAGATTGGAGAACCGAGATTATATCTTTTCTCCAAGGCAACTGCCTTTCAGATGACAAAGCTTATAATAAGAGAATAGAAGCAAGAGCTCGACCATATGTAATAATAGAAGGGGAGTTATACAAACATGGAGTCTGCTCTCCACTGCTCAAGTGTCTATCCAGAGCTGAAGGTATAGAATTGATGAAGGAAATACATGCAAGATTGTGTGAATCTCACATTGGATCTAGACCTTTGCTGGGGAAAGTCTTCAGACAAGTTTTTTATTGGCCAAAGGCAGCTTCGGATGCAGCGGATCTGGTTCAAAAATGTGAAAATTGCCAAAAAAATGCGCAAGAGACCAGAAACAACCTTCGTCGTTAACCCAACTGATACAACCAACCTGGCCATTGCAAAGATGGGGTCTGGATTTGTTAGGTCCACTTCCACCAGCACAAGGCAATTTAAAATATGTTGTGGTGGTTGTAGAATATTTTTCCAAGTGGATTGAAGCGAAGCCTTTGGCCACAATAACTTCGGTCACAGTCCAGAAATTCTTTTGGCAAAACATTGTTTGTCGCTTCGGCGTACCAAAGGCTATAACTGTGGACAATGGAACACAGTTTGATGCCGAAACCTTCAAGGAATTCTGTGATCAAATCGGCACAAAGATCCACTTTGCGTCAGTCAGACATCCAGAATCAAATGGACTTGTCGAAAGAGCAAATGGTATTATAATGACAGGAATAATAAAGTTAATTTTTAACCAGCCTAGAGGAAAGTGGCCGGAAGAGTTGATTAAAGTGGTGTTGAGCCACAACACGACTGTATCAAGATCAACAGGTTTTACGCCATTCAAGCTATTATTTGGTGACGAAGCCATAACCCCAGAAGAAGCTAAGACGGGGTCAATAAGAACAACAGCTTCGACTGAAGACGAAGCTGATTATCATGTAGCAAAAGACAATATAGAAGGGGTCAGACTTCAGGCTGTGGAAAATATTAATAAATATCAAGCCAAAACAATAAAATGGTGCGACAGAAAAGTCTGGCTGAAAAATATCAAGTCAGGGCATCTGGTGCTTCGGAGAGTGGCTAATCCAGACACAGTAGGCAAACTACAGCTAAAGTGGGAAGGACCTTTTTTGGTCGTATCTTCGTCAAGGCCCGGTTCTTAAAGACTAAAAGATATGGATGGCAATGATATTCCTAGGTCTTGGAATGATGATGAGCTTCGGTGGTATTATGTATAGATTCATGTAATCTTTTTCTATTTTTCTATGGCACCCTTTTCCTTTCCAAAGGGGGAGAAAGGTTTTTAATGGGGCCATAGTTTGTAATCTTTTCCTTTTTTATTCAGCTCCACGAGAGCAAAATCCCCCAAAATATGTAAATGTAAAATCTGAGCATGCACCATCAAGTGCAGAGAAAAAGAAAATACAGGGAGAAGCTCGAAAGTCGTCCCTAAGGGGATGCAGAGCATGATGAAGCTACAAAAAGCCGTTCCTAAGGCAGTGCAGCGTAAGTTTTCTGCTCAAAAGTCGTTCCTTAGGGAATGCAGAGCCAAATACCGCCGAAATATAAGGCGAAGCGCAAAAAGTCAACGCGAATACCGCTAAAATAGAAGGTGAAGAAGTTCAAAAGACGTTCCTTAGGTGATGTAGAACTTACACCGAAAAATAAACGGTGCAGCCGAAAAATAAACGACAAAGAGATTTCAGTCATTCCTTAGGGAATGAAGGTTGTGGATGAAGCTTCGAATGTGTGTGCCTGGGCATTCATTTGCACGATACATTACATCATACATTGCATACATAAACATTCATTTAGACATACATAGGATCATCATCATCATCATACCATACAGATACAGACAGTTGCTTCGGCTCTAAGAATGCAGCTTCGAAAGCAGAATCATGCTTCATTGTGTACGAAAAGAAGGGAAGGTGTTTTTCGCCTTCGGCTCAAAAAGTACAAGTTTCGTTCACATCGAAGCATTTCACACATTGATGGAAAGGTAAAAATATATTACAAGGTATGGACAAAATTTAAAGAGTAGAATCTAATTCTTAAATTACAATATTTTTTATAAAGGTTAATACAAGAGTTTTTAGAGTTTTTTTTCATAGCTAGCTATTCAAGCTTCATCACCATCTATTCAGCTTCGGATCGTCTGCTAAGCTTCGACTTTGGGCTCTTCGGCTTCGTCATCCTGTACACATTAAAGTGTTATAAGGAAAATTCAAGTTTAAAGAAAAAGGTAAGCACAAGGTATCATTTTGTTACCGGCATAAGATGACTTCGAGCTTCGTCACCAGCTAAGCTTCGTCCACCCTTCGTCCATACTAGTTTTATAAATCTGTTTCCTATGCTTCGGGCAAGACTGGGAATATCAATCAGATCTGCAGGTGATAAGCTAAAGTTGGGTCTATTGACAATCTTTCCATGTGTGCAACCGGATTTCAGGAAGGCAACATCTGTGCCCCGAGAAGCTACCAGGGCACAGAAATCGCCGTGTCCAGCTATAATTTCATCAAAAGCATCAATTTCACCCTCGATATGTTTGAAGGCCCCTGGCAGGTCTTCAATCGAAGGACTAAATTTTTCATAGCCGGCTCCAACTGAATTGAAGATCTGCTTCGGCCGTTGCACACATCGGTTACTGAACTGCAGACATTTGTTTTGAAGCTCTGTCAATGATTTTTTGCAAATTTGAACTTTTTTCGACCTCAACCTCAAATTTTGCATCAAACCTCTGCTTTTCTTGTTCGAAGCTTTCTGACTTTGAGAGAAGCTCCGTATTCAACTTTGCAATTTTAGCTTCAACTTTTGCCAGTAAACCCTCTGCTGTCTGAAGTTCGAAATCCTTCTTTTCAAGAGCAGCTGCTTGATCTTTTATTTTGCTTTCTAAACCCTCAATTATAACTTCATGCTTTTTATCTTCAAGATCTTGTTGCATCCTCAAAGCTTTACTCAATAGCATGCTCTGTGCAGAAGCAACCTTCGTTAGAAAACACCTTTATTGTTAAAAACAATAAAAAGTCGAAGAAAAGTTTTTACCTTGAAATTAGAATAGAATAAACTACCGACGATATGCTGTCGTCGGTAGCGGCTAATGTCAGTCTCAAGCTTCGGGAAACCAATACTCTTCGATAAAGTACCGATAACCTTCGCTCTGGTTCGGTCCCGAAGACACCCTAAGCTTTCGTCATCAACACCACCGAAGAGTAACGCCCCTGGTTCATACCCGCAAGATATGGCATAGTCTCTCAACTCTTCTTTCTCAGCCTTTGACAATTCTTGTCCAATTAAGTTTTGAAAGTTAAAATTTTCTTCTTCCAAAGCATCTTCGGCTATTTCCTTCTCTTTCGCAAGCACTGTGGCCATGGCCTCTTCGGCAGCTGTAGCAGCTTCTTCTGCGGCCATGTCAAGAAGTATCTTATCAATATTAGAAAGTGTGCTTTCTAGATTTGCATCTTCAGCCGGTTCAGCTTTGGCAGTTATAGCTTCAGTAGGTGCAGCTTCGGTAGCTGTAGAGCTCTCAACAGCTGGTGCCTTTGAAGCCGAAGCTGGTCGTGGTGTCTCTTCAATAGCTTCTGTCACAGTAATAATTCTTCGTTTTTTGGCCCAGCTGCCTTCTTCGCTATCGAAGGCTCCTTCTTCTTCTAAAAAAGCTTTATCAGATGTGGCGTCAGTGGACTTAGCTTGATAGGCAAGGATTCAGTCATTACCTTTAAAATTTATTCCACGTTAGTAGCAGAAGGTGTTGCAGGAGTTTCTTCTTCTATATCAGTCGCCTTCTGCTTTGGAGCCGCAGCTTTTCTCTTCTTCGGAGCAACTGCCTTCGTGCAAGGCTCAACTTTTTCTTCTTCAGGTTTTCTTCATCTTCTTTAACCATTCTAGCGGCCTGTCTGCCCGCAACACTGACAACTCTTTTTCTTTTCTGTCCTTCGGCGCCCTTGTTCAAACACTCATAATCAGGATATTCAAAATGTAGAGCATCCATTACCCGATTCAATCTTCGCTTCGATCGGGAGCCGAAGGCAGTAGTCATTAACTGATTTTCTATTTTCGTATAGTTGCCTAGAATCTCATTGCACATAACTTCGATCGTATCCAACCATTCTTGGCAGGGTTACTTGAAGTGTTTTTTGAACTTAAAGTGATAAGGCAGCCGAACGAGTTCACTCTCTTTCTTCTCTTCTTCAAGTTTCGGCATACCCCACTTCCTCAGTGTTGGGAATACTCTGTTGGCTAAGTATTCCTGGACTAGATCCCTAGTTCCAATATGTTCAGACACAATTCTAAACTCATACACAGCAACTTGGCATGGATCCCCCGGTGTCATGTTGCACTGAGGCCTAGTCAACCCGAAGATTAGCTTCAACGGGCTCTGAACTAGCTTCTCCTTTTTCTCATCAATTTTAACATAAAACCATTTAGATTTCCAACTGGTCGGCCATTTAGTATGATAGCTGACCACTGGTGTTCTCATGCAAAATTATAGCAGCCGAAGTTCTCATGCAATCCGTCTTCTCTAGCCTTCGTCTGATAGTGAAGTTCATGTACTCGGCAAAATGCTTCGGCGAGCGGCTCTACCTCTTGACTTCGGAAAGCCCAGATGTACACGCTGAGCCTAACAATGGCGTTAGGCGTCAGCTGATGAAGGTAAATCCTGAATTTTTCCAAGACTTCTGTAATCATTCCGTGTAGAGGAAATCTCAACCCTGCTTTGAAGAAGCTCTTAAAAACTACAACTTCATCATTTTCTGATTTCGGGATAGTCTCTTCCCTGCCAAAGCGAACCAACCCCTTCTCGACTTCTCTGAAGTAGCATAGCTTCGTCATCATAGTCATATCAGCTTCAGACACAGTCGATTTCCCAAAATCCAAATGGCTGGGCTTCGATGGCATAATGATGTTATAATCAATCTCTCCTTCATTAGCATCACCTTCTTCAATATCTGCCTGCTCAGCTTCAGTGGTGGGTGTATCTTCGTCAGAAGCGCCCTCAGTTTCATCCAATCCTGACCGCCTCATAACTTCAGAGATCGGGGCAGTTTTAGCAGCTTCGGTTTCCTCACCGTCGCGTGTAACCCTGGCTGTTGAGCGTACCCTGGCCATCTAATGTTAAATTTCTTGCGTTTTGACGAAGTTGAAATTTTTTTTATCTTTGCTGAAGCTCCCTCTTGTCACGAAGCTAGAGCTAAATGATCCTTTGGTTCAGAATACAGTGAGCAAGCTTCGGCGGTGGTCAAATTTTTCGGCAGAACAACGATGCAATAGCAGTAAATGTTGTGGTAACTTCACACCTACCCGTCTGTTTATATAGTGCTGCAGGTGGGAAGGTGAATCATCAAGCCACTCGCACCCGTTGAACAGTCACACGCACTCGCTGAACGGTGGACCATAGAGCCCAAGAAGCTGAATCGCCAGATCACGCGTACCCGTTGCATGGTGGGACCATCCTTCACTCAAAATATTTTTATCGTTTCTCGTCAACGAGCTCAGGGAAGGTGTTTTTCGGACCTTCGGCATTCCGAAGCCTGAGAGAGTTTTTCACGGGTCGAGCTCGTCACGAAAAACGATTCAGTACCGTGAAGGGGCTACTGTTGGGGGCCTGCTTCGTCGCTGAAGGTCCCATAAGAAGAAACACCTTCGAAAGATTGACACAAAGCCGAAGCTATCAATCAAAAGGCTTCGGAGTATTTCCAAATGCATGGACTTAAAGATGAAATGACCAACCGGCCCATGACAACTTGTATTATGATTGTAAACCTTTGTAAGGGGTATGAATGTAATTTCTCACAGGCTGTGTCCTGTGCCTATAAATAGATGAACAGTACCCCATACTGTTCATGCTATCTTGTAATCGCTCGCACGCAACACTTGGATTTTTGCCTTCTATCAAGCCGAAGGTTTAAATATAATTAAATATCATATTTAAATATTCAAGTTTGTACTATGAAACATATGAATGATATTATGTATTTGTTTGTGTTATCTTTCATGTCTCATATGTTTCATCTTTCATTATCTTATAACCGTAATGATGAAGGTATGTCCTTCATGACCTTCGTCCGAAGATCGTTATATCCTAAGGGAAATAATGCTTCGAAGGATGAAGGACTTTAACATTTAATATTTTGTGTTGCTTGTTCTTGATTCATAGCATTTGAGAACAAGTCCCCAACAGGTAGAAGTCGAGTGATTTTTCTAGCACTCTAGCGATGTCTGGAATTGAATGTATTCATCTTGATAACGGGATCTATGATGGTCTATGGACATGGATCCAGGGTGGATGCCATGTTCATGAGACGGAAATGGAATTAAGGATTAATGTGTGGATACCTGAGTCAAGCATTTGAACGTAATATGGTAACCAGTAAACCTAATACCTGAGTGAAGCCGGGCGCGGACTTTCCTCCTCACTTGTCCTAAGACTGGGTCTCCCATGCTAGCTATGGTGGGTACAAGTGCGGTCACTACACGGCAGCAGCCGGGGTCAGTGGAGCATTGTATGCCAAGGCGGTGAGCCTTGGCCGCGAACAGGGGATCAATGGGGACGGTTGACGTGTGTGGGACGGAGTGCCCCTACATGTCGTGTGTTTAGGTTTACCTTGCAAGGTTTAAAAACTCGATTCAAATCGTCTGCTTCTCGCAGCTAATGATACTACTTGACCCCTTGTACTACATTGAGTAAAAAGTGAAATGAGGTTGATTTGAGATAATATGTTGATTGTACTAAATGATTGCTACCATGTACGCTTTAGAAGAAGCAAACTTAGCTAAAGTTAATGATACTAGAATTGGAAAAAGCTAAAATTGATTTTTAGACTTAGCTAGTGCTTTTGGCAAACCAAACCCCTCAGCCAAACAACTGCATGGTCTAGAGGTAGAGGAGTAGATCCTAACACCGGGTAAGTCTAGCTGAGTATTAGTATACTCAGCCTTGCTTGTGGCACAATTTTTGCAGGTACACTTCAGGACATGGTTGATGGTGTGACTTGGCCTTCCACCCCGCCACCGGTTTGGACGGTTGAGTGGGATGCTGCTCCAGCATGAGAGGAGCAGGAGGAGTAGTGGGCTAGGTCTTGCCCTATTCCTCATCATTCGACGTTATCGACTATCCGCTCCAATTTAAATGATGAACTTGTTTCAGTTTACTTAAAAACTCCGATTTATGTAATAACTCCATTACCTTAATTTGTGGTTTCCTGCTTTATTGTATTCTCTCTGTGACTCACCTTCGAGTGAGCTAGTGGTATTTGATCCCGGGGAAGTGGCTTTATTAGACTAGATCTGAGGGACTGACGGGTTATTTCGATTTAAGCTGGAATAATTTGGGCGGTTCCACCACAACTGGTATTGGAGCAAATACCACCATAGAGAAAGCAATAAATCGTGAATACCAACTTTTCAAAAGTAAAACTTGCTTAGAATCCAGTATTGGAATTGTCAGGACTAGAACGCTAGACCTAGGACCAAAGGACTTAGGAATAGTGGGGAAAACATGTGGCTAATTAATTAGGCCCTATGGGCTAGTCTTATGATTTCAAGGATGCCCTAAAAGCACCCTTCTAGTCGGTGAGTAGACGTTCTTTCTAGCATGCATGCATTATAAAACACGAAAGGATTAGAAATTAAAGGAGCAAAAATTTAATCTAACCCACCTCCTTTTTACAACCTAGGCTCGCATGTTTTCCTTTTTCCACCGTAACCTTTCCATCTGATCCTCTTCCACAGATGACTTCACCCACTCCCGCCAATGGAGGAGACACTCATTTCAGTTCTAATTTCCTTTCTCACGAGGGTTTCACTTCCATCTTGTGGGAGGTGCTCAACTCTGCCGGTTACCCTACGTCCCCTTTGTTCACGGTGCAGCTGTACGAGGAGCATCGGGTGCCACGTTGCTGATTCTGGCTGACTCTGGAGGCACACCCCCTTCAGCCGCGCTAGCATTCCCTTGACTCCGAGACTATTGGATTTAGGACGGATGACACCACCGAGGTGGCAGCTATGAAGACCCTGATGACTTTCTGTGGCTACCATCCCTTGGAGATGGTGATGCACCCACTGGGACTCTTCCCCGCTGAGAAGAGGGATGACCCCATGTGGTGCAACCATATGAGCCATGTGAAGGACATGTGGGCTATGTATTCCGAGTTAGTTGGGAGGATCACTGTTCAGTGTATGAACGCATTGTACCGCCTATAGGCCCTGCAGAGCGACGCTATGGCACACCTTGCTAACCTCGCTCAGACCACTAAGCTCACCCTCGACAGCTGAGAGGTCTTCATGGTCGACCTGTCTTCAGAATTGGTGGAGAAGGACCTACAGGTGGAACAACTGAGCCAGCGCATCGCTACCCTGGAGCAGTAGGTGGAGATCCGGGACAACACCATTCATGTCCTGGAAAACCAGCTCCACGATGTGCAGGAGTAGCTAGAGGAAGCTAACGACCACCTAAACATGCACCACCTGGAGGTGGAGGCAAACGAGGCCAAAAGCGAGGGAGAGGAGGCTCCCAAGGAGTTAGGACCAGCCCTTGGTACCAATGCGACTCACTCCGAGATGCCCCCTTCGCCCGTATCCAATGTCGCTTCCACTACTCAGGGTTGATGTGTTAATTTGATGCATTAGGAGGATAGAAACCCGCGCGAGCTTAGTTGGCATCAGATTTTGGACTAGGCTTATGGGTACTTTCCCCTTATGGGTACTTTCCCCTAAATTGTTGTAACCCAGGAGAACTTTTGCGAGCAAAGAAATGAATGTAATCATGTTATCCGCGTTCGAGTTGATGTTATGTTATGGCATTTTCTTTCCGTATGATATAAAGCATATTGTTCAGAATTGTGAATTAGGATAACAATGGCGACAATCTCTGTTTTCAGATTACAGCTAGGCAGCGTCGCGGGCAGAACGAGCAAGTTCCCCCGCCACCTCCTCTAGCTCCCACGGTGCAGGAGTCGATGGCTCAGCAAAATGAAATACTGTGATAGCTTTTGCAGCGCCAGCCCCACCCTCAGCAATATGGTGGAGGCCAGCCGCAGCGACCTCCGGCCGCGACAACCTATCAGGAGTTCCTGAGCACGCAGCCACCCTTGGTCACCAAGGCAGAGGATCCGTTGGACGCCGAAGTGTGGCTACGTGTCGTGGAGTCCATGTTTCCCCTCCTCACAGGAGACTGCCCTGATGACACCAAAGCTCGCTTCGCCGCGCAGCTGCTTCACGGACCTGCTCGGACATGGTGGGACCATTTCCGCGCTATGCTACCTGCTGGTCATGAAGTGACATGGGAGGAGTTCAAGACTGCCTTCAAGGGTCATCACATTCCAGCAGGGATTCTGGACCACAAGCTAAATGAGTTCCTGGCACTAACTCAAGGGACCTGATGACTCTGATGAATAGAAGAGAGATCACTTCCATAGAAGCCTCAGCACCAAGCTGCGTGAGCGTCTCAACACTGTTCGGGCTGATAGCTTCAATGAGTTGGTCAACCTAGCCATATCACAGGAAGACTATATTGTAGCTCACCGGGCAGAGCAGAAGAGGAAGGCACCAATGTCAGGACCCTCCGCTCCAATCCAGAGGTTCAGGATTGTCTCCAACAATTATAGTAGAGGATTTCAGCAGCAGACAGGAAGATGTGTGATCAGGCCACCTCAGCAGCAGCAAGCACCCAACCGCTTTCCAGCTCCTGCTCCAAGGATCAATCAACCCCAAAAGCAGCAGCAGTTCCGCTAGGGAAATGGGAACAAGTGCTTCACTTGTGTCAATGTGGGCCATTATGCCAAGAATTGCCCAAGGAATCAGCAAAGGCAGATGCTAGCACCAAATCAAGGCCGAGGAAGGAAGCAGAATGTGCAAGTCAGGCACGGGAAACTCAATTTCACTACTCTGGAGGAGTTACCTGAAGGAGCCCCCATCATGACTGGTATCTTTTCAGTTTTTAATCAACTTGCATTAATTCTATTTGATTCTGGTGCATCTCATAGCTTCATTAGCCAGAAGTTCAGCGTTAAATGCCAACTGTCTTTCTATCATACAAAAGGGTCTTTCATGATAGCAATGCCTAGGGGCAAAATTGCAACGAACCAATTAAATCGAAATGTGCCTATCTCACTGGGAAGTAAAATCTTCAAAACCACACTCCTGATTTTGGGATTAGAAGGTATGGACATCATTCTCGGAGCTGACTGGATGACTCAACACCGAGTGGTGTTGGATGTAGCTGCCAGAGCTCTAGAAATCCGTTCTCCTACCTTCGGAGACCTTGCCTTGTATCTACCCAGCCAAGAATCTACTCGATCATGTGCTTTTGCTATGATAGAGTTACCCTTGAAGAAGATTCCAGTGGTCTGTGAGTATGCAAATGTTTTTCCTGATGAGTTGCCAGGAATGCTACCAGACTGTGATATTGAATTCGCCATCGAGTTGCAATCGGGAATGACACCTATTTCCAAAAGACCTTACCACATGCTACCCGCTGAATTGGTAGAATTGAAGAAACAATTACAAGAATTTTTGGACAAGGGTTTCATCCACCCAAGTACTTCGCCTTGGGGATGTCTAGCCTTATTTGTGAAGAAGAAAGATGAGAGCTTGAGGCTTGGTATAGATTACCACCCCCTCAATGCGGTGACTATGAAGAACAAGTATCCCTTGCCTCGTATTGATGTTCTTTTCGATCAATTAGTTAGAGCCAAAGTGTTTTCCAAAATATACCTTTGCTCCGGCTATCATTAGATCAAGATACGAGCAAGTGATATTCCGAAGACTGCCTTCTCAACCAGATATGGGCTATATGAGTATTTGGTGATGTCGTTTGAGCTGACTAATGCGCCAGCATAATTCATGTATCTGATGAATTCTATCTTCATGCCTGAACTAGACAAGTTTGTGGTGGTTTTCATTGACGATATATTGGTGTACTCCAAGAATGAAGAAGAGCATGCCGGTCATCTGCATGTAGTGCTCCAACGTCTGCGAGATCACTGTCTTTATGCCAAACTGTCTAAATGTGATTTTTGGCTGAAAGAAATCAAATTCGTGTGTCACACTATCTCTTAGGTTGGCATAGATGTTGATCCAGATAAAGTGCAAGAGGTGATGAACTCGAAGCCGCCAACAACTGTCCATCAGATTCGAAGTTTTCTGGGATTGGTTGGTTATTATCGAAGATTCATTCCAGACTTCTCTCGAATTGTGAAGCCCATAACTGAATTGTTGAAGAAAGGAGCCAAGTTTGATTGGGGTCAGAAGTGTGAAGATGCTTTCCACACCATGAGGCAACATCTGACCACAGCACCAGTGTTAGCGCAACCCGACAACAACAAGCCATTTGATGTGTATTGTGATGCCTCTGGCACTGGACTGGGTTGTGGTTTGATGCAAGACAATTGGGTCATTGCCTACGCATCAAGGGCACTCAGGCCTCATGAGCAAATTATCCCACTCAGGCCTCTGGCACTGGACTGGGTTGTGGTTCATGCATTGAAGTTGTGGAGACACTATTTAAAGGGAACCCACTGCAACATCTACACAGATCATAAGGCCTCAAGTATATCTTTACTCAGGCTGATCTCAACATGAGGTACAGAAGATGGCTAGAGCTTATCAAGGACTACGACCTGGAGGTACACTACCACCCAGAGAAAGCCAATGTAGTGGCTGATGCCTTAAGTCGGAAGTGATAATGCAACTGTGTTGAGCAAGATGAAAATCGAAGTGATTCCTTCTAGTGCTTTGTCTCACCTTTCCATTGAGCCAACTTTGCAAGACCAGATAATCATGGCCCAACTCAGTGAAAAGGGAGTGCAAATTATTAAGGAGAACCTCCATCAGAAGACAAAGAAGTATAAGTGTTTCCGCCAAGATGGGAAGGGTATATTGTGGTTTGAAGACAGATTGGTGGTTCCTAAAAGCAAGGATCTCAAGAGGAAAATCTTGAATGAGGCTCATCTCTCCAAATTCTCCATGCATCCAAAAAGCACCAAGATGTACCATGATCTGAAGCCCTTGTATTGGTGGACTAGAATGAAGAAGGAAATAGCCCAGTATGTGTCGGAATGTGACACATGTCAGAGGATAAAGGCAAGCCACTTAAAATCAGTTGGTGCCTTGCAACCCCTATCAATACCTTCATGGAAATGGGATGACATCAGCATAGATTTTATTGTGGGTCTACCCAACACCTCTCGGCATCATGATTCGATTTGGGTCATTGTGGACCGATTGACAAAAGTGGCACATTTTCTTCAAGTGCACACCACTAATAAGGATCAGAAGTATGCAGAGCTGTATATTGAGTGAATCATGTGTTTGCATGGATTACCCTGGACGATTGTCTCTGACCGAGGAGCCCAATTCGTTGCCAGATTTTTGGAAGCAATTGCAAGAGTCTTTGGGAACCAAGCTAACAAGGAGTTCAGCTTACCACCCACAGACTGATGGTCAGACCGAAAGGGTGAATCAAATTCTTGAAGATATGCTAAGGGCTTGTGCGTTCTATTACGGCAAGAACTGGGATAAGTACCTCTCGTTGGCAGAGTTTGCTTATAACAACAGTTATTAGTCCAGCCTAAAGATGGCACCTTTCGAAGCCCTATATGGAAGAAGGTGTCGAACACCCCTCAACTGGTCTCAGCCTGGAGAAAGAGAAATTTTTGGACCTGACTTAGTGACTGAAGTCGAAAGGAAAGTCAAACTAATCAGGAAAAATCTAGAAGCTGCTCAGGCCAGGCAAAAGAGTTACCATGATAAGAGAAGAAAACCCCTTCAGTTTAAAGTGGGAGATTTCGTATATCTGAAAGTATCACCCACCAAAGGAGTGCAAAGGTTTGGGATCAAGGGCAAGTTAGCCCTCGCTACATTGGACCTTACGAGATTGTGGAAACATGTGGACCCATGGCATACAAATTGAAGTTACCTCCAAAAATGTCTGCCATCCACAACATATTCCATGTATCTCAACTGAAGAAATGTGTTCGATTGCTAACCGAGATCATAGCAGAACCAGAAGTGGAGATAGAGCCAGATTTATCATACCAAGAGTACCCTTCCAAGGTTCTGGATTGCAAAGAAAGATCAACTCGGGCTAAGTCAATCAAAATGTATAAGATCCAATGGAGCAATCACTCAGAGGAACAGGCTACTTGGGAAACTGAGGAATTCCTACATTCAAACTTCTCCGATTGTCTACCTAAGGGAATCAGCACGTAACCATGCCCAACCCCTCCCGCTGCCCTTTGAATCTAAATATAAGAAGAATGACCTTAACATAAAATGAGTTAGTTGTAAAACTAAATCAAAAAGGACTTCCTTCTGAAGTTGTAGAGAGGATAACATTCAAAGAGCAGTTTACTAGAGAACCTTAATAAACAAACAACCAAATTCAAGCAAGCCATAACCTTCGCTTCACCCCGAAGAACTCCGACCCGGATCTCGGGACGAGATTCCTTTAAGGGGGGAAGGCTGTAACACCCCAGTGTTACCTAGGGTTCCTCTCAGTGCTAACTCAAGAACTTGGGAACACAAATTCAACTAAGACTTTTTGTCTTAAGAATCATGCCTTAATCATATCATGCACTCAAAGTGGGGAAAATGTCTAAACCATAGAATAACCTTAATTAGGCCAGGAGTTCCTCATGCCATTCTCAAACTGATGGCCAAACAGAAAGGGTAAACCAGATTCTTGAAGATATGCTAAGAGCTTGTGCGATCCATTATGTTTAAAATCGGGACAAGTGTCTCTCCATAGTAGAATTTTCCTACAACAACAACTATTAAGCTAGTATAAAAATGGCACCCTTCGAGGCCTTATATGAAAGGAGATGTCGAACACCCCTAAACTGGTCACAACAGGCGAGAGAGAAATCTTTGGACCGGATTTGGTGCTAGAAGCCGAAAGAAAAGTTAGGATAATCAGAAAGAATCTAGAGGCTGCCCAAGCCAGGCAAAAGAGCTATCATGACAAAAGAAGGAAACCCCTATAGTTTGAAGTGGGAGAGCATGTATATCTGAAAATTTCACCCACAAATGGAGTGGATAGATTCAGGATTAAGGGTAAATTATCCCCTCGCTATATTGGACCCTATGAGATCACCGAGGCATGTGGGCCAGTGGATTATAAGTTGAAATTACCACCAAAAATGTCTGCCATACACAATGTGTTCCATGTGTCACAATTGAAGAAGTGTGTCCGGGTACCAACATAAATCTTGGTTGAGCCTGAAGTGGAAATAGGATCCGACCTATCCTACCAAGAATACCATGCCAAGCTTCTGGACTAAAAGGAAAGATCCACCCGTGCGAAGGAATCAGAATGTATAAGATGCAATGGAGCAACCACACGGATGAAGAGGCTACATGGGAGATTGAGGATTATCTGAGCAAAAAACTACCCTAATTTCCTACCTAAAAGAGTTGGTACGTAACCATACCCATGCCCTCTGATCCCAAATATAGAAAAGATACTCTTAATGAAAACAGAAATAAAGTGGTGAAACTAGATGTAGTAGGGCTTCCTTCTGAAGTTGCAAAGAGGATGACATTCGAAGAGCAAGTTTCCTCATGAACCCTAATTAGGTGACCCACTCTATCCATGCAATAGTTACCTGCCTCCTCACCCCTGGGGGACCCAACTCAAATCTTGTGACGAGATTATTTTAAGGGGGAGGGCTATAACACCCCAAGTGTTTACTAAGGTTCCTTCTTGGCACCTTCACCAGAGTTATTATCACATGTAGTTAAAAATAAAACAAGTGATGTCATACTCAAGGACTAAGACCTTAAGTAAATACCAAGTTATCAAGAATGATCACCCAAATTATCTTATAATCATCAAAAGGAGCAGGTGTAAGTCCCAAAATTTGTGTAAGAAAAAAATGATAATAATAATAAAATAAATATATAAAGAAATAAAATAGTACATTCAAATATCTCAAATTATACTTGAGAGTGGAAAATTGAGAACTAAATTTTGAAAACCAAGAATTATTTTAGAAAAGAAGTAATAGAAGAGTTTTCTATTCAACTAAATGATTATGCATATCATTAAATGATGCACCAAAAGCATCATTTACATGAATATTTAATGTTGAAGTAACTTTAATTCCTATTCCACAATCAAAATACTATTTTCTTAAAAAGAAATGAACAATAGGAGTGTGTTTCATAGTTCTAACATCTATCAAATAAATAAAATAATTAAAATAAATATACATCTATTGCATCATATTTGATTTTGATTATGTATTAAAGAATTGAATTCCTAAATCTTGGAATTTGAGATTTTGTGAAATCAAATAATATGAGAATATCTCATTTTACTAAGTAAATAAGGGATATATAAAATAAAACAAACCATGTATAACAAATTAGAGTTTTCTTTGAGCACTTAAATATACTCTAAATCTGAACCTTGTTTGCATTTAATTTAAGATTTGAATTTGAATTCAAAATGGAAATACAAACTATAAAGAAAAAGATATAGATATAAAAATAATGGTACCTCCCATATTATTGGGTTCTATTTGTATATTTAAAATAAGTATAAGCTCACCGTTAGAATTGAATTAAAATTTGAACTTTAGAAGTTGAAAGAGAAAGAAAACAGAAAATAAAAACATAAAATAAAAAGAAAAGGAACCAATTGGGCTCATTCTCGCAGTTCCAGCCCATTAACTACTTTTCCTTCACGTTCCTGCGCTGACACCATGCCCCGCTTGCCATTCTCGCTCGTCGGGTGATCGCTTTGGCCGCTGCTCCGCGGGACCCATGGGCAGCCACTCCACGCTCGCGCTGATATTAGTGACTGACGCACTGGGCCCACTCGCCAGACTCTGTGCTCTCCTGTAGATCTTCCTCGCCCCACGCGGCGAACGCATCCTCCGAAATCCACGATGCCGCATGCGCCCATCTCGCCACCTGCGTGTGCACGACTTGTTCGCCCATGCAATTCGCCTTCAATCTCTCTCCCTCACTGACACCTCGACCGTGCGATAATAGAGCACGTCACAACGGCGACGCGAGTATGGCGGAAGTGGGGCGACCAAATTCGCCTGCGACCATCCGTGAAGGGAGGGCTATAATACTGGGTCCTCGTGGTTTGCCTTCGACCGTTCCATTGCCGTAAACCACGAAACCAAACGAAGGTGAGTGCCGCAGAAGGCCGGGAGAGGGAGCCACGTCCTGGGATCGTCGCCACGGGTGAACCTCATCGCACCTACGGTCGGAGCCAGGCAGTTGTGCATTGGGGCTTCTCTGGACTTGTTGGGAGGTGGTCGTAGCCTCTCCGCTCGGGATTGCTTGTCGGCGCCTCAAGAATTTCTTGCTGTCGTTATCGGTCCACCGCGGACAGCATCCCCTACGTGGTCTGGGCTCGACACCGAGTAAGCGCCGGTATGAATCCACTTCCTATGCTCGTTGGGCCATTCTATTCGCGTTGCGCGTCTCGGTTTGGGCAATAGGGCTCGTCTGGGTGGGGCCATCGCTCACTGGCGATTACTCCGCCGAGGTGCTGAGGGCGCCGCCGTACTTTGGAGCCGGTCGGTGAGGAAGGGCTGCCGGTCGTTGATCCTGCAGCGAATGGTTGCGATTAAATCTTGGCGTACCCCTTCGGCTAAATGAATCGCGGCCGTTCGTTTTGATGTACGCATCAGTTTAAATCTGCCATCATAAAATCGCAGTCGTAGATCGGTGATCTGACGTCCGTTATAGCATACCGGTTCGGATTGAAGACAACTTTAATCTGAACCCTCTATTGTAGATCTAACGGCTATCATGCGCCGATACCCGTTCGTCTCTGCTGTTTTGCAAAAAGGACCACATAGTTTTATTAAATTAACCCGCCGTCCACTACAGGGTTAGCCTGAGTCTAGGAATTTTCATGGATTAGCCCCTGTGCTTCCTGGTATTAGTGTGCGCAATCCAGGAGATAAAGAAAATAAGAAAAAGGAATTTAGAAATTGATTTTGAGTTGAAAAATAATTGCAGAAGCTCAATTAATTCATAGAAAATTCATATGATGTCCAAATTAGTCCATTCCAATTGCTATAATTTTGTAATATTATTGTTTATCATTTAGTACCACTATTCTGACATGAAAGTCACATTAAAATTTATATTCTATTTAATCTTGTACAAAACACATAGAATCTTCGGAAATTCATAACTCAAAATCTATAACTCTGATTTGATCCGTTCAAGTCGCGTTAGTTTCGTATAACTATTTACTACGCAGTAACAATATTGATTATATCATGTCTCATTCTTTTCTAATTAGATCTTTATTTAACTTATGTTGGTTAGTCTTGTTAAACTGCTTATCATTATAATATTCTAGAATATGATCTGTGGTCAATTCATAACTTAGATTAAAGTTGAGGTAGTTATTTATAGAATAATCTCTCATATAATTTATATTAACCAATTTATAATATAGTTTAATATTTTAATCACATAGATCTTCTATACAATCATAACTCCTTAATCATAACTCCGATTTTAGTGGTTCTTGATCCCGCGATCTTGTAGCTTCACATAGATCATTATTATTCAGTTTGTACTTATGTATGGTGTGATGTTAATTTTGCCTATACCATGTTTGTTTGTATTGGTACGACTAGCACTGTCACGAGGATCCGAAGAATCACCCGGGTAACTGGAATCTCAAGTGCCAGGCAAGTTGTGTCCTTGATCCACTTTTGTTACCCAATAATATTCTTTATTATCACTATTTAATGCATAGGTTTAATTTTGATGGGACCCAATAGGTCACCGTAGTCTGTTTATCTTGTTTACCTTGTTTACCCCTGATTCACTTGGGTAGTTATGCTGTTGCATTATGTGGTTTCGGGATAATATTTCATTACATCCATGTTCCAGTTATTCTGTTATGTTATTTATGTTCATGATAAGATCATTATGTTAATTGGAACATGGAGCGACCACCCGGGAAAACAGTGCTACCATAAGGGTTTAATGGGACACCCTTGGCTAATTAACTAGGAAAGCTAGTGGTGTTGGGGCGAAGGCAAAGACGCCACCCTTCGCTCGAGGCCTTCGCTGCAGTCGTTGGTCCAACAGAGACAAGACAACGGGCAGGGACACCCTTCGCCCCATACGACATCAGACGAAGACCTGCGACGAGGTCATCCCACCGTGCGCCCTCGTCCAGCACGGAGGGCCACGTGTGATCCGGCCCATTGTAACGGGCCCTGCGTGGCCGCTGCATGTTACAGGCCTAATTTGTTAAGGCATCGCTGTAATTACAGTCTGTAACCCTGCTTTATGGGAATATTCTGGGGATAACCTAGGTGTCTGAGGGCACATGCGTCCTTAACACAGGACGCAGGGCACTCAGATACCTATAAATACCCCCGCACAGTGCCCGTGAGAGGCTAGATTAACATAGCTATTGCCATCTTGCGTGAGAACCCTGTTTACGTCACTACACCTCCCGTTGGATCCCCTTGCAACAGAGAGCAAGTTCCAACATTTGGTGCCCACCGTTCGTGCGACGAAAAAACCACCCGCGATGGCACCCAAGAAAGTTAACTCGAAGGCTGACGAGGCTGCGAAGGCAGCACTGCTGGCCGCAAAAAAAGGCAAGGCCCTCGCCCTCACCCACTGCACTCACCACGAGGCTACCGAAGACGACATTCTCCGCACCTGCGAAGACGATGCTCTCCGCACCTGCGGCCCTGAAGGACAATCGCAACACCCCCAAGGCTTCGCCCCACCGGAGGGCGTGGACCTCACCAAGGACGGCGAGGTCCTCGGCGTCTCGGCGGAAGAACAGCTACAGTTGCGCGCCCTACGCCTCAAGAACCGCAATCTCCAGGGGCCGAAAGAGATACTGGAGGCCAAGCGCCAGCGCGTGTCTGCACTAGCCAAGGTGCGGCAAATGATACACGACGAAGAGCAGAAGGCCCAGGACCTCGAGCGGGAGATCGCGCTGATGCAGCGCGAAGGCCACCTCGGCCTGCAGCACGGGCCACCCCTGCAACATCGCGCACAACTGGAAGACACGCGCGAAGGCCACCTCGGCCTGCAGCATGGGCCACCCCTGCAACAGCGCGCACAACCGGAAGACCCGCGTTTCCCCCAGCGCGACCACACCTTCCCGCACGCCGCGCCATTCCAAGGGGTCAACTACCTCGACGAGCGAAGTCCCCTGGCGCCACATCTGCAAGTGATGCCTTGGCCCGCCAACTTCCGGGCAGGGACCTATCCCAAGTACAACGGCAGCACTGACCCGGCACAATACATAATGAGTTATCAGGTCGCCGTTGCGTCCTCCGGAGGGGACGACGCCACAATGGCGAAGTCTTTCATCATCGCCCTCGAAGGCCCAGCTCTCACCTGGTTCACCAGGTTGCCTCCGTTGTCCATTGATTCCTGGAGAAGCCTCCAGGACAAGATCCTGCTCAACTTCCAAGGGTACCGCCCAGACACGACGCCTTGGCCCAACTCTCGCTCTGCAAGCAGCTGGAAAAGGAGACTCTGCGGGAGTATTACCGCAAATTTCTAACACTCAAGTCACAGCTGCCCTCAGTCGATGACCAGATCGCCATCCACTACGCCATCAGTGGCCTTCGCGCCGGCGTCTTCTATAGCCACTGCATCAGAGATCCGCCCAAGAACCTCCAGGAATTATATCAGCTGTTTGAAAAATACGCCAAATCCGAAGAGCTCCACCAGCGCAAGGTTGAGTCTCAAAGGAAGCCCAAAGATGCTCCACAGACCAGCCGCACGTGGACGAGGACTCCGCAGCAAGACTCCGGTCGAGACGGCCGCAATCAACAGCAAGTGCACAACATCGCCAACCAGCACCCCGCTGCTGAAGCCCCTCGCCGCCAGGAATATCCCCCCCAGGGCCGCGGAAATGGAACTCGCGGTAGGGGTCAGGGGCGTGCGCAGCCGCCGCGCCGATTCTACTGCCTCTTCCATGGCGAAGACTGCGCCCACCAAACCAAAGACTGCCCAGAAACGAAGGCCACCAAAGATAGGATGGCACGGGCGCAGCCAGCCGACAACCCCCGAGTTGTCGCGCACACTTACCAGCAACCCCCTCCACCATATATCAACGCCCCCGCCCCGCATCCACCGCACCACGCTTACAAACACCATCAGGAAGTACAAATCGTACCTCCCCCACCCCCACCACCACACCAGCAACATCAAAACATCTCCCACGCCCCAAAGCAGGAAGACTTCACCGATCAGCCGTATCGCGGAGTCATTCACATGATCACTGGGGGGTCCAGCACCGACTTCGACACCAAGCGGCAGAAGCGGGACCACTACCGCAGCATCAACCACGTCGCCATCACTGGCCCAGTCGTGCAGACAAAGTGGTCCCACATACCGCTAACCTTCGACGCACGAGACGTCGACCTACGCAGCGCCCCCCACAGCGACGCCATGGTTATCAATTGCAGCATGGCAGGCTGGGACCTGCACAAAGTCCTAGTCGACAATGGCAGTCAGGCGGACATCATCTTCCTCCACACCTTCGACCGCATGGGCATAAACCACAGCCTGCTCAAGCCTTCGGACAACCCGTTGTATGGCTTCGGCGGCAAGGGCACCTTTCCTGTCGGCAAAATAGAGCTGCCTCTCTCCTTCGGTGTAGCACCCAATGCCCGAAGTGAGCAAGTGACCTTCGATATTGTGGATATGGTATATCCGTACAACGCCATCATGGGCCGGGGCTCCATCAATAAGTTTGAAGCAGCCATTCACGGACTGTACCTATGCATGAAGATACCAGGTCCGTTAGGCGTTATTACGGTCTATGGTAATCAACAGACCGCGTGCAACATAGAGCGGGACTTCGTCCCCGGACAAAGAAACGTGCACTGCCTCACGGCCCAGCGCGAGGTCCCTGTGCCCGCCAGCCCAACCGACAAAGAGCATGACAAGGCACAGCTGCAGAGCAACGACAGGACCAAGACTGTCCCCCTCGACCAGGCCATGCCCAAGCAGACAGTAACTATCAGCGAAGACCTCACTTCGCATGAAGAGGAGAAACTCCTCTGTTGCCTGTCCAAGAACAAAGATGTCTTCGCCTGGTCAGCCCTCGACCTGGTCGGGGTCAGCCGATCCATAATTGAGCATAGCTTGGGAATCGACCCTTCGGTGAGGCCGAAAAAACAGCGGCTTCGCAAGATGTTCGACGAGAAGACAGAGGCCGCCAAGGCAGAGGTGCACCGCCTCCTGGAAGCCAAATTCATCGAGCCGGTGGCTTACCCCACGTGGCTCTCCAACGTTGTGATGGTGCAGAAAAAGAGCGGGAAGTGGCGAATGTGCATCGACTTCACCAGTCTCAATAAGGCCTGCCCAAAAGACAACTTCCCGTTGCCGCGGATCGACAAAATAGTCGATAGCGCGGCCGGATGCGAAGTCATGTCACTCCTCGACTGCTTCTCCGGTTACCACCAGATATACATGAAGGAGGAAGACAAGGCTAGCACCAGCTTTATAACACCCTTCGGCACATATTGCTTCATCAGAATGCCGGAGGGACTCAAGAACGCCGAGTCCACCTTCTCCAGGCTTACCAAAATAGTGCTCGAAGGGCAAGTTGGCAGAAATATATTCACATATGTGGACGACATCGTCGTCGCCAGCAAGAGCAAGGAGGACCATCTCGCTGACCTCGCCGAGACATTCGCGAACATGCGAGACGCACGACTCCGCCTAAACCCGGAAAAGTGCGTCTTCGGTGTTCGCCAAGGCAAAATATTTGGCTACCTGGTATCACACCGCGGCATCGAGGCCAACCCAACCAAAATTCAAGCCATCATAAACATGACGCCTCCGCAGTCCGCCAGAGACGTCCAGCGCTTGACGGGCAGATTGGCCGCCCTCAACAGATTCATCTCCAGATCCGCTGAGCGAAGTCTACCTTTCCTCAAAACTCTCTGATGAAGACATCCACACTACTGATGCATCTATACCAATACAAGTACCAATTTCTGGTCCCATTACTCGCGCTCGTGCTCGTCAACTCAACCATCAGGTGATTACACTCTTGAGTTCATGTCCATCATATTTAGACCATGGAGACCCGTGCACTCTTGTTTTGCTTAGGAATCAGGGAGAAGACCGAAAGGGAAAAGGATTTGAACATGCTGGATTCGGACTGCAGAAGAACACCAACTTGTGACGGTCACCACGGTCAGATGCGGGCTCGGATTGGAATGTTCAAGCACAACATGGAAAGCTTATCAAGTCTACTTTCATATGGATCCGGAATTATAGTCATATCTGTTCTGAGGCCGCCGTAATCATTGTTTTCTTACCGAGACATTTCCTGCCTTTTCTGCCCATGGTGCTGCGTCACCCTATTTTGGCCCAATGGGTCGTGTATCAAGTTAGGTCCATTAGGGACGCATCCTAGGGTTGCAGCACGACCCCAATACCCTTGTGGTCGTCCTCCCATGTTTATAAACCCCCTAGCCGCCACCAAGAACAGCGGGTTTTGTTTAGATCAAGTTTAGCTCTCGCTACTTGCTTGCAAGCGCGCGTGCTAGTTCAGCCGCCCGTCTTCTTGTCTTCGGAACCCCACCATATTGTAGTTTGATCTTTAAACCTACATTTAGATCTGGTAATTCAGTACTTGTTCTACTTGTTCTTGCTAGTTCTTCGATTGCTTGCAGGACGAGTGCCCTAGTGGCCAGGGTGTCACGCTCCACAAGATCGTGACAGCCATAGGAGGTGGTGTATCGGTTGCTAAGGCGCAGCGTCTTTGGAAGGCTGTAGTCGGGCCGTGAACGTCGTCTCCTCCCCCAATCGAGTTATTCCACACCCTCTCATCGAAAGATCGGGCAATCACCCAACGGGTGCACATCAGTTGGTAATCAGAGCAAGGTTTATCGGTGAGAGATTTACTTTTCTTCGCTGTTTTCTTATCTCCTATAGTCCAGAAAAAGCCAAAAAATAGTAGATTAGTTTTACCGCAATCCTATAAACCATTGAGCATTTACTAGTACTACTTAGTTAGGGCTTGTTGAGTTTTTGGTTGCATCGGTTGTGTCGAGTTGCTGGTCTTAGTTTATTCCTTTAGAGTTTTGAGTTCTACCACGTTTTGGTCACCACGAAATCCACCATCACCAAAAACATCTCTGGTTCGTTTTTGCCACCACGGATACATATCATATCCGATTTGGAAGTTTAAATACAATCTGGAAAGCTTATCTTATCTTCTTTCCAACGGATCTGACCTTATCTCAAAATTCGTTCTGAGCGCTCCGCAATCATCGTAGAGATTTCTGGACTTCCTATATTAACAAGATTTGTTAAATCTGATTTAAAGGGGTTGTTAGCAATATCTTTATTGTTTGGGTTGTCATAGTGAAAAAAAAAGGGTTTAGGCCCCTGCAAAAAAAACAGAAGAAGAAGAAAAAAAAGAATAGAAAAGAAAAAAAAAAGGAAAAGAAGAAGAAGGGGGCTGAATCTCTAAATCTGTTGTTTCTCTTTGTGCTGTGCTAGTTGTTCTTTTTCAGTGACTACCTTTGTGCCTAGGCTCACATCTCTAGCCTGGTTTAGCCTAGGACCAGCACAGTACCACCGTTGAACGATTATTCAGCTTGCTTTTGTAACTAACGTGGTACTAGTGTATTCCTTGCTTCAGCCCACCTACAACTCTACATATTTCGACTACAGTTTGACAGGTCATGTTGCTGCGGCACCGATACACTTATTCCACGGTTGCAGACTTGTTGGTTGCTGACCCCTCCTGTTGTGCAAGGTAAGAATTGGTAAGAGCTTGTGTGGCAGGTTGAGAGTGAGCGCCTTGCAGTAGCTACATCCTAATAGTTGTAGAGTTTTTATTCCTTCACGTTTTTTTTTCTTGTTGCCTCTGTTCGTCTAACCATGGCAGGATTGGAGGTTGATGATGCTTCTCGTAATATGCCACACTCTCCTCGCACCAAGGGTATCATACAACACTTTGTAAGGCTAGTGAAGACGCACACAGAAGGTCTTGATAATGACATGCAGGTGACGAATGAAAAGATGGGGCAATTGGAGGCCACACAGATCGACACGAACACCAAACTTGCAAATGTGGAAATGACAGTTGCTCATATTGACAAGAGCCTTGTCGCACTCTTGAGGCGGTTTGATGAGATGCATGCTAATATCAATGGTGGGCGTGATGAGGGCGCCGAAGGTAACTGGGATGACTATGTTGCTGATACTGAACAAGATGACCAAGAAGCACCTAATCGCCGGCGACTACGTACTAACCGTAGAGGTATGGGTGGTTTTCACCGACGTGAGGTACATGGTAATGATGATGCTTTTAGTAAGGTTAAATTTAAAATACCTCCTTTTGATGGTAAATATGACCCTGATGCTTACATTACTTGGGAGATTGCGGTTGATCAAAAGTTTGCATGCCATGAATTTCCTGAGAATGCGCGGGTTAGAGCTGCTACTAGTGAGTTTACTGAATTTGCTTCTGTTTGGTGGATAGAACATGGTAAGAAGAATCCTAATAACATGCCACAAACTTGGGATGCGTTGAAACGGGTCATGCGGGCTAGATTTGTTCCTTCTTATTATGCACGTGATATGTTAAACAAGTTGCAACAATTGAGACAGGGTACTAAAAGTGTAGAAGAATATTATCAGGAATTACAAATGGGTATGCTGCGTTGTAACATAGAGGAGGGTGAGGAATCTGCTATGGCTAGATTTTTGGGCGGGTTAAATAGGGAAATTCAGGACATCCTTGCTTATAAAGATTATGCTAATGTAACCCGATTGTTTCATCTTGCTTGCAAAGCTGAAAGGGAAGTGCAGGGACGACGTGCTAGTGCAAGGTCTAATGTTTCTGCAGGAAAATCTACACCATGGCAACAGCGCACGACTACATCCATGACCGGCCGTACACTAGCACCAACTCCCTCGCCAAGTCGACCAGCACCCCCGCCTTCCTCCAGCGACAAACCACGTGCATCTTCCACAAATTCAGCAACCAAATCTGCCCAGAAACCCGCAGGTAGTGCCTCTTCAGTAGCTTCCACAGGTAGAACAAGAGATGTTCTGTGTTATCGATGCAAGGGCTATGGACACGTGCAGCGTTATTGTCCTAATCAGCGTGTTTTGGTGGTAAAAGACGATGGTGGGTATTCCTCTGCTAGTGATTTGGATGAAGCTACACTTGCTTTGCTTGCGGCTGATGATGTAGGCACTAAGGAACCACCCGAAGAACAGATTGGTGCAGATGATGCAGAGCATTATGAGAGCCTCATTGTACAGCGTGTGCTTAGTGCACAAATGGAGAAGGCAGAGCAGAATCAGCGACATACGTTGTTTCAAACAAAGTGTGTCATTAAGGAGCGTTCATGTCGTTTGATCATTGATGGAGGTAGCTGCAACAACTTGGCTAGCAGCGACATGGTGGAGAAGCTTGCACTTACGACCAAACCGCACCCGCATCCATATCACATTCAATGGCTCAACAATAGTGGTAAGGTCAAGGTAACCAAGCTGGTACGAATTAATTTTGCTATTGGTTCATATCGTGATGTTGTTGACTGTGATGTTGTGCCTATGGATGCTTGTAATATTCTGCTAGGTAGACCATGGCAATTTGATTCAGATTGTATGCATCATGGTAGATCAAATCAATATTCTCTCATATACCATGATAAGAAAATTATTTTGCTTCCCATGTCCCCTGAGGCTATTGTGCGTGATGATGTTGCTAAAGCTACCAAAGCTAAAACTGAGAACAACAAGAATATTAAAGTTGTTGGTAATAACAAAGATGGGATAAAATTGAAAGGACATTGCTTGCTTGCAACAAAAACTGATGTTAATGAATTATTTGCTTCCACTACTGTTGCCTACGCCTTGGTATGCAAGGATGCTTTGATTTCAATTCAAGATATGCAGCATTCTTTGCCTCCTGTTATTACTAACATTTTGCAGGAGTATTCTGATGTATTTCCAAGTGAGATACCAGAGGGGCTGCCACCTATACGAGGGATTGAGCACCAAATTGATCTTATTCCTGGTGCATCTTTGCCGAATCGTGCGCCATATAGGACAAATCCAGAGGAAACAAAAGAAATTCAGCGACAAGTGCAAGAACTACTCGACAAAGGTTACGTGCGTGAGTCTCTTAGTCCGTGTGCTGTTCCGGTTATTTTAGTGCCTAAAAAAGATGGAACATGGCGTATGTGTGTTGATTGTAGGGCTATTAATAATATCACGATACGTTATCGACACCCTATTCCACGTTTAGATGATATGCTTGATGAATTGAGTGGTGCCATTGTCTTTTCTAAAGTTGATTTGCGTAGTGGGTACCACCAGATTCGTATGAAATTGGGAGATGAATGGAAAACTGCTTTCAAAACTAAGTTCGGATTGTATGAGTGGTTAGTCATGCCTTTTGGGTTAACTAATGCACCTAGCACTTTCATGAGATTAATGAACGAGGTTTTGCGTGCCTTCATTGGAAAATTTGTGGTAGTATACTTTGATGACATATTAATCTACAGCAAATCTATGGATGAACATGTTGATCACATGCGTGCTGTTTTTAATGCTTTACGAGATGCACGTTTATTTGGTAACCTTGAGAAGTGCACATTTTGCACCGATCGAGTTTCGTTTCTTGGTTATGTTGTGACTCCACAGGGAATTGAGGTTGATCAAGCCAAGGTAGAAGCGATACATGGATGGCCTATGCCAAAGACTATCACACAGGTGCGGAGTTTCCTAGGACTTGCTGGCTTCTATCGCCGTTTTGTGAAGGACTTTAGCACCATTGCTGCACCTTTGAATGAGCTTACGAAGAAGGGAGTGCATTTTAGTTGGGGCAAAGTACAAGAGCACGCTTTCAACGTGCTGAAAGATAAGTTGACACATGCACCTCTCCTCCAACTTCCTGATTTTAATAAGACTTTTGAGCTTGAATGTGATGCTAGTGGAATTGGATTGGGTGGTGTTTTGTTACAAGAAGGCAAACCTGTTGCATATTTTAGTGAAAAATTGAGTGGGTCTGTTCTAAATTATTCTACTTATGATAAGGAATTATATGCTCTTGTGCGAACATTAGAAACATGGCAGCATTATTTGTGGCCCAAAGAGTTTGTTATTCATTCTGATCATGAATCTTTGAAACATATTCGTAGTCAAGGAAAACTGAACCGTAGACATGCTAAGTGGGTTGAATTTATCGAATCGTTTCCTTATGTTATTAAGCACAAGAAAGGAAAAGAGAATATCATTGCTGACGCTTTGTCTAGGAGATATACTTTGCTGAATCAACTTGACTACAAAATCTTTGGATTAGAGACGATTAAAGACCAATATGTTCATGATGCTGATTTTAAAGATGTGTTGCTGCATTGTAAAGATGGGAAAGGATGGAACAAATATATCGTTAGTGATGGGTTTGTGTTTAGAGCTAACAAGCTATGCATTCCAGCTAGCTCCGTTCGTTTGTTGTTGTTACAGGAAGCACATGGAGGTGGCTTAATGGGACATTTTGGAGCAAAGAAAACGGAGGACATACTTGCTGGTCATTTCTTTTGGCCCAAGATGAGAAGAGATGTGGTGAGATTGGTTGCTCGTTGCACGACATGCCAAAAGGCGAAGTCACGGTTAAATCCACACGGTTTGTATTTGCCTCTACCTGTTCCTAGTGCTCCTTGGGAAGATATTTCTATGGATTTTGTGCTGGGATTGCCTAGGACTAGGAAGGGACGTGATAGTGTGTTTGTGGTTGTTGATAGATTTTCTAAGATGGCACATTTCATACCATGTCATAAAACTGACGATGCTACTCATATTGCTGATTTGTTCTTTCGTGAAATTGTTCGCTTGCATGGTGTGCCCAACACAATCGTTTCTGATCGTGATGCTAAATTTCTTAGTCATTTTTGGAGGACTTTGTGGGCAAAATTGGGGACTAAGCTTTTATTTTCTACTACATGTCATCCTCAAACTGATGGTCAAACTGAAGTTGTGAATAGAACTTTGTCTACTATGTTAAGGGCAGTTCTAAAGAAGAATATTAAGATGTGGGAGGACTGTTTGCCTCATATTGAATTTGCTTATAATCGATCATTGCATTCTACTACAAAGATGTGCCCATTTCAGATTGTATATGGTTTGTTACCTCGTGCTCCTATTGATTTAATGCCTTTGCCATCTTCTGAAAAACTAAATTTTGATGCTACTAGGCGTGCTGAATTGATGTTAAAACTGCACGAAACTACTAAAGAAAACATAGAGCGTATGAATGCTAGATATAAGTTTGCTAGTGATAAAGGTAGAAAGGAAATAAATTTTGAACCTGGAGATTTAGTTTGGTTGCATTTGAGAAAGGAAAGGTTTCCTGAATTACGAAAATCTAAATTGTTGCCTCGAGCCGATGGACCGTTTAAAGTGCTAGAGAAAATTAACGACAATGCATATAGGCTAGATCTGCCTGCAGACTTTGGGGTTAGCCCCACATTTAACATTGCAGATTTAAAGCCCTACTTGGGAGAGGAAGTTGAGCTTGAGTCGAGGACGACTCAAATGCAAGAAGGGGAGAATGATGAAGACATCCACACTACTGATGCATCTATACCAATACAAGTACCAATTTCTGGTCCCATTACTCGCGCTCGTGCTCGTCAACTCAACCATCAGGTGATTACACTCTTGAGTTCATGTCCATCATATTTAGACCATGGAGACCCGTGCACTCTTGTTTTGCTTAGGAATCAGGGAGAAGACCGAAAGGGAAAAGGATTTGAACATGCTGGATTCGGACTGCAGAAGAACACCAACTTGTGACGGTCACCACGGTCAGATGCGGGCTCGGATTGGAATGTTCAAGCACAACATGGAAAGCTTATCAAGTCTACTTTCATATGGATCCGGAATTATAGTCATATCTGTTCTGAGGCCGCCGTAATCATTGTTTTCTTACCGAGACATTTCCTGCCTTTTCTGCCCATGGTGCTGCGTCACCCTATTTTGGCCCAATGGGTCGTGTATCAAGTTAGGTCCATTAGGGACGCATCCTAGGGTTGCAGCACGACCCCAATACCCTTGTGGTCGTCCTCCCATGTTTATAAACCCCCTAGCCGCCACCAAGAACAGCGGGTTTTGTTTAGATCAAGTTTAGCTCTCGCTACTTGCTTGCAAGCGCGCGTGCTAGTTCAGCCGCCCGTCTTCTTGTCTTCGGAACCCCACCATATTGTAGTTTGATCTTTAAACCTACATTTAGATCTGGTAATTCAGTACTTGTTCTACTTGTTCTTGCTAGTTCTTCGATTGCTTGCAGGACGAGTGCCCTAGTGGCCATGGTGTCACGCTCCACAAGATCGTGACAGCCATAGGAGGTGGTGTATCGGTTGCTAAGGCGCAGCGTCTTTGGAAGGCTGTAGTCGGGCCGTGAACGTCGTCTCCTCCCCCAATCGAGTTATTCCACACCCTCTCATCGAAAGATCGGGCAATCACCCAACGGGTGCACATCACTCTCCGCGGCGCAAAAGACTTCGCTTGGGGACCAGAGCAGGCAGCGGCCTTCGCCTCATTAAAACAGTACCTGTCGGAGTTGGCAGTCCTTACAAGCCCCGACTCTTCGCTACCTCTGTTGCTCTATGTTGCGGCTTCGCCGCATGCGGTCAGCGCGGCACTGGTGCAGGAGCAGATAGTTGAGGGCATGATCAGGCAGTGCCCAATTTATTACGTCTCCGAAGTGCTGACACCGTCCAAATGTAACATGACAGAACTGGAGAAGATTGCCTACGCAGTCGTTATGTCTTCACGCAAATTGCGCCATTATTTTGAAGCATTCAAGGTCCGGGTCACCTCAGACAGGGGACTCGGCGAATTGTTCAGAAACCCGGAAGCATCGGTGAGGATTGCCAAGTGGACGGCCGAACTCTCCGGCTACCACATCAATTTTGAGCCCAGGACAGCCATCAAGTCACAAGTCCTGGCAGACTTCGTCGTCGACTGGACTGGGCCAATAACACAGCCGGACCCGTCCGCATAGAAGGTTTGGACGATCCACTGCGACGGCGCATGGTGCCATGCGGGGGCAGGCGCCGCTGCAGTCATCACCTCACCAACCGGAGTCAAGCACAGATATGCGGCTCACCTCAGCTTCGATCTGGAATCTGACAGATGCACAAATAACATAGCAGAATACGAAGCAGTCATCCTCGTCCTCCGCAAGCCGAGGGCCCTTGGGGTCACCACCTGCATCATCAAAACAGACTCCAAGGTAGTTGCCGGCCAAGTCGAGAAAGACTATGCAGCAAAGGACCCCGCACTTATGCAATACCTCGCGGCCATCCAAAGTCTCGAGAGACAATTCAAGGGGTTCACCTTGCAGCATGTGGACCGGGCCAAGAATGAAGAGGCCGACGCATTGGCCAAGGCTGCCGCCAGAGGCGAGTCCCTGCCCTCCGACGTGTTCTTCCATGTCATCGGCATGCCAACCGTCCGGAGCCCCGAAGGGCTCCAAATAACCAATGACAGCGAGGGCCACCGCATAGTCAACCTTATCATGACCGAAGACTGGCGGGCACCAATAACCCTGTTCCTACAGGGGTACTATCAACCAACCGACATCAACGAGGCCAAGCGCCTCAAACATCGAAGCCGGGACTTCGCGCTGATTGAGGGCCAACTCTACAAGAAAGGGGTCAGTCAGCCAATGCTTAAATGCATCACCGAGACTGAAGGCGTCCAAATCATGCGCGAGGTCCACAGTGGTACTTGCGGCTCTCACGCAGGGCCAAGGGCCCTAGCCGCAAAAGTGATCCGCCAAGGTTTCTGTTGGCCCGCAATGATCTGCGCTGCAAATCGGGTTGCAAGGTCCTGCGAAGCCTGCCAGAAATTTTCTCCTCGATCAGGCAGCCCCTCGCAATTCGCAAAACTGATCGCCCACACATGGCCTCTCCAGCGCTGGGGCCTGGACATCGTCGGGCCCTTGCCCACGGCTCAGGGGAACCTTAAGTTCGCCTTCGTCGCTGTCGAATACTTTACCAAATGGATCGAGGCAAGGGCCGTTTCCACAATAACATCAAAGACTGCACAAAAATTATTTTGGCAAAACATTGTTTGCCACTTCGGAGTACCATCCGAACTAACAGTCGACAATGGCAAACAGTTTGACAGCCAAAACTTCAACGACTTCTGCTTCTCCATTGGCACCAAGCTTGCCTTCGCCTCAGTATATCACCCGCAGTCCAACGGAGTTATGGAACGAGCCAATGGAAAAATTTTCACAGCTATCAAAAAGATGCTCCTCGACGAAAAAAGGGCAAGTGGGCCGATTTGCTACCTGAGGCGGTCTGGGCGCTAAACACGACTGAGTGCAGGGCGACCGGCTTCACCCCTTTCCGCCTTCTATATGGATCGGAGGCCATGACCCCACAAGAAATAAAACATGGCTCCCCACGAACAGTTCCGTCAGCCGTCCCCGACGTGGACGAGCCCACTTCGAAGGATCTCATCGATGGAGATCGAGTCTTCGCTCTACAAGCCCAGAACAAATACCAAGCCCAGACAAAAGCATGGCGCGACCACACAGTCATCCCGAGAGAATTCAGCGAAGGGGACCTCGTACTCGTTCGAACAGCTCGGACAGAGTCCAGGGGCAAGCTGGAGCCCAAGTGGGAGGGCCCTTTCATTGTCAAGGCTTCCCCCAGCGCTTACAGGCTCACAACGCCAAACGGCGAAGACCTGGAGCACTCCTGGAACATCGACAATCTCCGCAAATTTTTTGTTTGACTCATCAGGGCCGGTTCGCCCTTGTAATTCGCAAAAACAATTTTATTCTGGCCCGCACTCTTTTCCTCCCGGGGGTGAGGTTTTCAACGAGGCGGAGCCATGTAATATACAAATGAAAAATCCCCCGCAAAAGCATGCGTCGAAAAAAGACCGCGACGACGGTCTTCGACATTCGACCAATACAAAGTCACCGCGAGGCTCAGCGCTGGCCACCCTCGCGTGCGACAACCCCACGCAGAAGTCGCCTAAGGGTGCAGCCGGACTAGCACAGTAAGTGCGAAAAATCAAAGTTTGCCGCGAAGACTATCCGTGTAGAAGTCGCCAAAGGGTGCAACCGGATTAGCACAATAAGTGCGGAAAATCAAAGTCTGCCGCGAAGACTATCCGTGCAGAAGTCGCCAAAGGGTGCAGCCGGATTAGCACAATAAGTGCGGAAAATCAAAGTCCACCGCGAAGACTATCCGTGCAGAAGTCGCCTAAGGGTGCAGCCGGACTAGCACAACAAGTGCGAAAAATCAAAGTCTACCGCGAAGACCATCCGTGCAGAAGTCGCCTAAGGGTGCAGCCGGACTAGCACAACAAGTGTGAAAAACCGAAGTATACCGCGGAGACTATCCGGGCAGAGGTCGCCTATGGGTGCAGCCGGGCTAGCGCAATAAGTGCGAAGAATCGACTATCCGCGCAACAGTCCGCGCAAAGACCGACTACACGCGCACCAGTCCAGCATAACAATTACACCTGACCAAGTACGTAACGCCTTCGCGAGCATAGCCGAATGTGCGAGGGCACACAACTTCATCATACAAGCCATTACACATGTACAAGCGAGGGCATCACACTCTACATCGGCTCAACCTTCGGAATAATTCCCATCTCCCTATAGTTAAATAACATTATCCTAAGCTCCTCACCCGCAAAAAGACTTCGCAATTCCCCTTCACCTGTACTCACGGCGGCCGGCAAGGACAACATTTCCTGCCGGCCAGCCCTACTCACACAAAGCCGACCCCCGTCCGCCCCACTCACTCTATGCTTCGCAACCGCCCTTCGCCGCTTACGCCCAGTACTCGGACCAGGCACATCTTCCGCATCCGCAGCGTGCGGTGAAGTCTCCGCCGCTGCCACATCCAAGGCCGCAAAGTAGTCCAAGTCCTCATCCGACGACTCATCAGTCCACTCAACCGAGCTCCTAGAGTCACTAAAATCAGAAAACTTAGATGCAGACCCATCCGATTTATTACCATCATCCACGGTCGAAGCCGCCAAAAAATTAGTAGTGGCGGTTGCGTGCGCAGGCCCAAAATCTTGAACCTGCGCAACAACCAAGATTCAGCAACATATCCAAAATTCCCTAACTACCCACACCCGCTACACCACCTGCGAAGACCCAGCCGTCGCGGGAGCCTCCGCTGTCGCCTCCGCCGCCACCGTCACAGGATCCTCAGCCCTCGGCGCAGCAGTTGGCGGCGGGCCTTCGCCGGCCGCAGCGGCCGCGGGAGCCTCAGGAACGCCTTCGGCGGTCTCCGGGGGGCGGGCCTCCGCCGGCCGCAGCGGCTGCGGGGGCATCAGGGGCGCCTTCGGCGGTCTCCGGGAGCGGCTCCAGGGCGGCCTCCGCCGGGTTCAGCTCCGGGTCAGGTAGCGCGCTGTTCAAAGCCCCAAAGTCATCCACCCTCTCACCACGCGCCGCCTGAGACAGAGCACATAAATTCAGCAAATCCATACATAGCCCACATCCAACAAACACCAAACAAAAGCCAAACATTACCTGACCCCTCGCCGTCTCAGCCTGTTCCCTGACCACCTCTCGACCGTGGGGGCCCCACATCCGGTCGTAGAGGGCTCCGATGGATTCCTTCACTATAGGGTCCTCAACCTTGTAGATATCACGCTCGAAATCCTCATCAGCTTGGTCGAAGACTTCATAGTGCCGGCACCCTTCGCGAGAGAGCGCGTTCATTGCCCCCTCGCAGGTGACCAAGGAAGCATAAGACATAAACCCCTCCACGATAGTGGGGAGCGCCTGCAACTCCTCCTGTACCCACTCCAGGCAGCGAAGTCCGGGCTCTCGGTCCGGCACTTCGAAGTCAGCGGTCCGCGCGCCCAGCTCATGGTATGAATCCATAAGCTATTTGCGAGTCCGCTCAGCCTCCGTGCGCGTCACGGCCTCGGCCCTCTCCACACGGCTCTGCAGAGCGTGGAGCCGCTCCTCCAACTGCTCGACGCGCTCCCTGGCAAGACCGCCCTCCACCCGCGCCAAATTGGCCTCCGCCTGCGCAGACTGCGCCTTGGCGAGGGCCTCATTGGCCTCCTTCCTCTCCTCCGCCAGCTGGCGCCGGAGGTCAGTCTTCTCCCCCTCCAGCGCAGCCACCTTGTCCGCCAGCTTGCGGCACTTACTGTTGGCGGTCGACTTCTCCCGGACGGCGTCAGCATGTTGCGTCCGAAGTCTCTCGACTTCGGCAGACACAACTGCCGTCAGGGCCCCCGACGCCGCGCGGTCTGCGAAGTCAGCCGCCTACAAGACACACATAAGACCACAGCCCCAGCGCAGCCGGTAAAAAAAACCGATGTCTAGCTCAACGTACCTGACTTAGCGCCTCCTTTATCTCCTTCAGCCGGCGGGACACAGCACCCGCCTCGTCCCTCACAGCAGTGAGTGCCGGCATCTCGCCGCCAGCACTAAGGGCACCGCCCTTCGCCTTTGGCACGACGGCAGCCGTCGTGGTCGCCGCGGCAGGCGGATCAACGAAAAGTTGGCCTTCGTCCGACCCTGCGACGTATCAACAAATTACAAAAAAAAGGAAAAAGAAAATCGAGCCAACGGCTTACCAACAAGATAGTCATCCACACTAATGTCGGTGGCGAAGTCGGCGACGCGCTTGCCCGCGGCGGCAAACCTCGGCCCGCCTTCGCGGCCTCCGGCACCCTGCTGGACGCCGGTGCAGCCTTCCCAGACTTGGAACCACCGGCGGCAGCCGCAGCCTCCGGCGCCCTGCTGGATGCAGGGACGGCCGACTTTGCCGCTAGCGGCGACTGGCCTCCGCCGGGGGCAGCAGCCTTCGCAGCCCCCCGCTGCCTCTTCGGCCTGGCTTCATGAAGCCTGACGACCGCCTGGCGCTTCTGTGCAGCTCCCTGGCGATCCTTGTCCATCACTGTAGACACAACAACAGCAATATTCCGCCCGTAAGGAAACACTTTCCATTCACGAACCATGCGAGATGTAAAAAAGTCTTCGCCGGCCGCTCGGGGGATAGGAACATTCCTAGGCCACCAACCCTCGGTAACCCTCAGCATCCGCGCCGAAGACTCCCGGAGCTCGGGCGAAGTCATCCTTCCCCCCGGGGCCGCGCATGTCCTCATCAATTCTCTAGCAAAACCATCGGAGACCCCAAGTCCTCCCATAGCAGTACCTAGTTTCCTCTTCTTAGAGGACGGAACGGCCGCCGGCGCGGGGTCGTCTCCAGACTCTACCACCGGTTTCTTCCTGCGACGATCCACATCGTCTTGGCCGGGATAACCGCCATACGGCAGTCGATTCAATTCAAAAACCCTGTTCAAACGGTCATTCGACCCGCGGATATCCCAGCTACGCTGGCCCTCTGTCCTCGGCACGTACCGACCAACGATCCGCACCGCCCCATCCTCCGCCTCACGCACAAAGGCGGCCGGATCGCGGCTTTGCAGATCCAGCGCGAAGACAGGACTTCGCACCAGCTTCCCACCATGGGAAGGCATCTGGCAAGGGCACACTTCGCCCAACGCACAGCCATGTGCCAAAGGCCATACCCCGTACGCCACAAATTCCTCAACCAAATCGCGCCCACTGCTCAGGCCGGCGGCGCACCAAAGGGCCCCTTCGTCCGCATCCTCCTCCGCCACTTCAAAAGGCGGGTATGCTGAATAAAAATGCGAGCACATCCCGGACACGGGGAGCCCCGGATGGTCTTCGACGGTACCCTCCGCGACGTAGAACCAAAACTCATGCCAATTGCCCCACTTGTTGAGGGCGCAAGGAACCAACTCAACTACCTCCATCGTGGTCTTGCCGGTCTTCGGCGTAAATGTATAGGACCCAAACTGGGCAACTTCATCTCCAATCATCCTCTTCTGCCAGTGCAGGCAATAGTACTTCGCGAAGACTTCGACTGATGGTTGTCCGTCGTACGAAGTCGTCGCCCAGACATACTTCGACAAAGCCACCACGGCATTCGGAGTCAACTGATGGATCTGAACGTTAAATCTGCGCAGGACTTCTCCAACAAATCGGTGCGTAGGCAGGCGGAGACCGGCGGTGAAGAACGCCTCGAACACAACCAACTCGCCTTCCGGCTCGGGGACTTCCTCCGTCCCCGGGACACGAGCGACTCCGCCGCCAAAGTAACCCAGCCGCTGCATATCTTGCACGCGGACCGACGACATGCGCGACACACCAAAATCCACCGTATCGCCGGCGCGCAACTCCTCCGCCGCCAAAGTACTCAGCGTTTCCTCAGACGACGCGTCGGCCGGCGGCGTAGTGGCAGCGGAAGAAGAAGAGGTCGGCATCGCTACGTACCGTCGGCGGCGGCGGGCGGTCTGCTTCACTCGAGCCAGATCTCTGGCGAACAAGAGCAAGGAGGGCAGACAAGCAGTCAGACGGTGGAAAAGGCGGCTAGGGTTTTCACGGAGCGAGGAAAGTGAAGTTCAAAACGTGCCGCCCCCACCCCCTTTTATACACAGGGCGCGGCGCTTCGGGAAACCCGCAGTCCAATAGTACGGTGTCAATCAACGGTCATGTCAAAAACCCCCGCGGAACCACTTCGAGCGAGGGCAGCATCTCCGCCATCTAGCGACGTCTTCGGCACCAGATGACTTAGTCGAACTAGTCCCTCGGAGGGCAAATGTTGGGGCGAAGGCAAAGACGCCACCCTTCGCTCGAGGCCTTCGCTGCAGTCGTTGGTCCAACAGAGACAAGACAACGGGCAGGGACACCGTTCGCCCCATACGACATCAGACGAAGACCTGCGACGAGGTCATCCCACCGTGCGGCCTTGTCCAGCACGGAGGCCCACGTGTGATCCGGCCCATTGTAACGGGCCCTGCGTGGCCGCTGCATGTTACGGGCCTAATTTGTAAAGGCATCCCTGTAATTACAGTCTGTAACCCTGCTTTATGGGAATATTCTGGGGATAACCTAGGTGTCTGAGGGCACATGCGTCCTTAACACAGGACGCTGGGCACTCAGATACCTATAAATACCCCCGCACAGTGCCCGTGAGAGGCTAGATTAACAGAGCTATTGCCATCTTGCGCGAGAACCCTATTTACGTCACTACACCTCCCGTTGGATCCCCTTGCAACAGAGAGCAAGTTCCAACAAGTGGATGACTACCTTACCCGAAAGGGGCAAGGGCAGTAGGGGAGTGGTCAGTGTAGGGAGGTCCTTGGGTTGAGTTTGCTGCGATGGCGGTCAGGCGAGGGATTCCTGCACTAGAGCTTCCTATAAACTGTAGTGGGTTTTCTGAAGCTAGTGGAACTTTGTAAAGGCCTCGTAGTGTTACCCTGCCTCGCCTCCTCGGTAGAGGTGTATGGGATTCATGACCCCTTGGCAGATGGGTAACATGACTTGTGGGTAAAGATACGCAACCTCTCAGAGTGTAAAACTGGTATACTATCCGTGCTCACGGTCATGAGCGGCTCAGACCCTCACATGATTAAGCTATGGAATTAAAACTCAATTTGTCATTTGCATCGCATTGGGATTACTTTATTATTACTTTTACTTATTATTACTAAGGTTTGGTATTTACTTATACTTAGTAAATGCTAATAAAATTTTGACCAACTTATAAAAGTAATGCTCAGCTTCAACCTTTATGTTATTGATCAGCCTGTACTTCACATGAACTCCCACCTTTAGTGAGTTCATGACACATTATTCCCCACAACTTGTTGAGCGATGAACATGTGTGAGCTCACCCTTGCTGTCTCACACCCCCCACAGGAGAAGAACAGGTGGTTCAAAAGGAGCCACACAACGAGGAGTTCGATTCGATCTAGGTGGCATCTCCCAGTTGACTTTCTCGCGCCAAGGATGGATTTTAGATCCTGTTATATTTATCTTTTATTTTGTAAGACTTCCGCTATGTAATAAATACTTTGATTATTGTGACATTTATCTCTATACACTCTGTTATTATATATGTTGTCTTCTTTGGCGCATGTATGAGATGCACCCGGCTTTGTCACTTAAAGCCCGGGTGTGACAGAAGTGGTATCATAGGAATGTTGACTGTAGGACGAAACTTAGATAGAAATGGACAAACCCTTACCTACTTACCTTACTCTGATTCTTTTCTACACTTTTCTCAATCTTTTCTCATCTATTTCCGCTTTACTCTAATTATTTTTACCCTTTCACTTCTAAGACAAAAGTGGATTTCACACTTTGAAATCCTGTACCTAAAGTGACCTTTAAGAATAGGAGACCTAATCTTAGGTGCAAAAACAAAACTATTTTTATAGGATCTATACGCTTGAGTGTTTGTTCTTATGATATCTGTCTGATTTAGATCTTTGATTGAGTGTGATTAGTTGTGGAGTAATGTCCACAATTATATCTGCATGAACATAAAGGTATACATATAAAAAATAGAATATATGAGATAACTAAACAACCTAGATTATCCCCCATTAAATTGTATCTATTTTAAATGGACCCTTCTTACCTTAAAAGATTCTCCCTTACCTTAATGGATCCCTCTTATCTTAAAAGATTCTTTCTTACCTTAATAGATCCATCTTATCCCAAAAAGATTCTATCTTACTCTTAGAGATTCATCTTGACCTAACAAGCATACTTATCCCAACCACTTTGCTTACCTCATAACAGTGTAACAAACATGATCCATTCCAAAATAAAATAAGTAGATCTTATCTAGTCTAATCTGATTACACCAATATAATTCTGATCCCATCTAATCTGATCAGATCTAATCTAAATGGACAAACATGTTAGATAATACGGGTAAAATAAGATTGGATCCTACTCTTATAAATATGTTTTAATCTAAATTGGAGACTTAATCCCACCTGACCTTGTGTGATTACCTTAACCATCAGATAGTTGCGTAACCCCTCTATTTTAACCTGACAGAGATTCTGACCTACCTACACTATACAATTCCTCCTATCTCAAAGGATTCTAACACATATTAATAATACATATTGTACCCTGGTAGATCTATCTAACTTAAACTAAGTTTAATCCAGTTATATCCAATCTAATCTAGACCCTACCTAATCCAATATGGTCTAATCTATGCTACAAGTATTAATTAGACCATATTCCGATAAATGGGATTTTAAAATCTAAAATTGGTGTCTTAGACCAACTTGTCCGAGAAACCACGACCTCGCCTATGTTAAAGGTTGCCCAACCCATTTATCCCAAAAGTAAAGTAAAATTCTGTTTAATCTATCTACCCCATATACCCACAAGTGTCATCCCAACTCAGATAAGGGCATCCAACACCACAACCGATGGTCCCTAAATCAAGAAGAAGGTTAACTTCGACAATAAAGAATATGAGTAGAAACAGACCTTGAGATGATTCAAGATTCACCACCTTGGAAGAAGTTTTTTTTTCTTTCTTACCTCAACCTCATCAGCTTATATCCTACATAATAAGCAGCTGGATACTTATGCTCTACTAATCACCCACTATTGACTAAAGAAATGAGACTCTGGACTTTTGAACCAATTAAAGACTAGTTACCCCAATCTAGACATAAAACAAAGATTAATCCTTACTAAAGAATCTTCAGACCATAACCAGCTACTAGCTTATTCATTTCGCTTATCGAATAATTTCTCTTGAAAAACTATTTTGCCATATGCTTCTAACTCTCTTGGTCAATACCAGGAAGGGAAGATTATCTGACAATAGCAAACAAAAATGAATCCTCCAAATCGTCCACCTGTTGGAATCAATCAAGTGGTTGCCGCCCAAATGCTGGTAATACAACTAATGGCAGACATGGTTACCGAAATGCAAAATCAGATAAGACCAGAACGCGATGAAATACACGAGGACCGGCTGGAGATACGTCGAGAAATAAGGCAAGCACAGTTGGAAAGACAACGACAACTTTGACACCCTAGTGTCACCTAGGATTTCTTCTTAGAGCTGACTCAAAACCAAATTCTCTCTGAGAGCCAAGTACCCTGAACTCTTTTCTAGCCAGCCCTGAATCTCGAGGGCGAGATTCTTTTAAGGGGGATAGGTCTGTAACACCCTGAATTTGGGGGTATAAAATTTCTTTTTAATGATCATCCAAATTCATGTGTTACTCTTCTCTATCTCACTCTAGTTTCCTTCTCTCTCTAGTTTTCTCTCTCTCTTTCTCCTTTAATTAGAGTTAGTTGTATTAGTGAGGAATTATTTATGTTATTTTTGACAAAACCTTATGAGTCATGACATGTTGCATCATGCTGAGTTTAAAATATTCTTTGAAGTGTTGCACAAGTTTGAATTTATTTGAAATTGAAACCTAGTTGGAATTTGGATTTGAAAACCCTATAGAAAAAGAAATAGAAAAGGAATTAGGAAATTCAGGGAAAAAGGAAAAGAGAAAGTAGCCCAGCCGGCCCACTAAGCCGATCCAGGCCGCGCACCTGCGCTGCCTGACAGGCGGACCCCGCCTGTCAGAGGCAGTTCCCGCTCGCGCGCCTTCCCTCTCTCGCTCACTGTCCAGTAGACCCAACCTGTCGGCGCCAGTTACTTCGCCTGCTCGCTCTCTATTTCGCGGGCCCGGTACGCAAGTGCCGAGCCGTTGCCCCCGCGCGTCCCCTTTTCTCTCTCTGCGCCGTGGGCTTGCCTTGTCAGATCCGCCTTCCACCGCCCGTCGTGGACTGGCGCGTGCGCACTCGCGCACGTCACCGGGTTTCTCGGCCACGACGCCCGCCCACGCGCCTAGCTCTCTTTTTAGAGCCCCGCCAGTGCCCCGCGCACACCCCTCACCTCATTTCACGCAGCCTCACCCTCTCTCGCGCTCTGCCCACGCCGCCAGCCGCCGCCGGAGACCCGCACCTGCGTTCCCGGCCATCCAGCTCGCCGGAGACCGCTCCAAGCCTCCCCGAGCTCCACCCCGAGGTGAGGCACCCGTTCCCGTGCCCAATTTCCCTTATTGCACCCTATGTTCGGCCAATTTCGCCTTCGCCGGTGCTCGGCCGTGGCGGTCCGCCGCGCTCGCGCAGTGGCTGGCCGATTGTAAAGCCCAAAATTGGTATAAGAAAAAAATAATAAAAATGAATAAATAAATAAATAAATAAATATGCATTTCATGCTGAGCTCTTTTGGTTTGTATAATCACTTTAAGTTTGAAATTTTGAAACTAGATTTAAATTTATAAAAAGAAACTAGAAAACATAAAAAGGGAAAATAATACACATTATAAATGACTAATATTATTGTAGAGAGCAAAAGTATAATTCATGTAGGCTTTTGTTTATATTTGAAATCTAGAGTTCAAAACAAAACTTGGAATTTGGTTTGGATAATTGAAATCTGAAATAGAATAATAAAAAAAAGAACTTTGCAACTGGGCCAACCGTCAAACTTCTGGCCCATTTTCCCCTTCAACCCCTGCGCCAGCCCAGCTCCCTTCCCACGCAACAGCCTCCACGCGGGCGCGTGCGTGTACCTGTGCTAGCGTGTGGGCCCTACCGGCAGACTCATAACCGCCCACACTACAACCCTTTGTCACTACCGTGTGGGCCCCGCTTGTCATTTGTCTTCCTCCTTCGTACTAAAACACGAGCAGAAAGTCGTGGAGGTCAGCCGTTGGAGCTTTCGGCCAAGCGAAAGCAAATCCTGGCAACAACCTCCGCATGGAACTCCGCCTTCCCCGGCCGCCAGCTTCTCTCAACCCGTCACCGTCGCGTGGGACCAGACGCACGGAATCTCTGTCATCGTTGTAACGGGCTCGCGAGATCCGCGAGCTTGGGGATTCTATTCCGCAAACTGCGCTAGGAATCGATTATCGTCACCGCCCTGCTCCAGCCTTATCTCTCCGCACCGTGACACTGGCTGTGGGTCCCGGCTGTCAGTGCTAGCTTCTTCTCCGTGATAATCTTCAACCAGACGCGTGATTTCCGCGGGCGCTTCAACCAGAATCCGTTGCTGCCTCTCGCCGCGAGCTTCGGAATTCTGTTGGGGATTGCTCTGCTCGCCCCTATAAAGCCCAGCCGATGCCCTCATCCCTTAGAACCGAGCACAAGCAACCACGTCATAGCAGAAACAGAGAAAGAGAGAGAAAGTTGGGAAGGCGGGCGGCTGCGTTGAGCTGTAGTCGCGCCGCACCCAGAACCTCGGATTTGTCCTCACCAGTCGCTGCGGTGCTTCGACTGGACACAGGGAAGCTACCCAACCACCAATTCGGCAAACGGTCGATCGGTGCTCCAGCGATTTCTCGCCGTAGGCCGTACTCCGCCCCAAATCCGCCATGTGCCGGGGTTGGGGCTTTTGGGTTCACAATCTGCGGTAAGGTTCCCTTAATCATGTTAGCTCCTTCCTCCTCTCTGTTTTTACCTAGGTGCGTGCGCCAAAAGACACTGGGGGCGCGGCACTGGGTGCGCGCCGGTGGGGTGCCACTGCGGTGTCCTCTACGTCGCCGTGGTCTGCCAGCGGGTTGGGGAAGATGTCCCTTGGTCGTCGGATCCACGTTGTGCGCTCTGGATTCCACCTTGGGGTAACTAAACTTGTGCCATTGATCATGGAGCGGACGTTCCAGATTAAAAGAGAAAGCAACACTTCGTGTGGGAGAATCTGATCCGTTTGATCGTGATCGAATGGCCCCGGGGCAGTCACGAGTACTTAAAATTTGGGCCATCGGATCTGAATCCAATGGCTTCACTCGGTGATCGATCAAGATCTGATCTGGCGCACTGGATTCTAATCGTGTGGCTCAAGATCACGCATACCCCTTCGCCGAGCCTTTATGCAAAAGAGACCCTAAAGAATCCTGAAACTAACCCGCCGTCCACGCGGGTGAATTCTGAGTCTAGGAAATCTTATAGATTAAACCCTGTGCTCCTCTGGTTTTGTGTGCCCAGTCCAGAGAATTAGAAAATCCAGTAAAAGTAAATAGAAAATGATTTTTAATGTGAAAATAAATGCCAGAAACTTGTGAAATTCATAGTTAATTCATTTTAACTCCAAATTGAGTTATTTCAGTTGCAATAATTTTATTTTAATATTTTTCATCGTCTAAATGTCGCTGTTTAGCCATGAAACTAGAATTAAAATTATTCATTAGGATTAATCTATTCTAAGCACTAAATAATTTCGGAAATTCATAACTTAATAATCGTAACTCCAAAGTTAGTGGTTCTTGTTCCCACGATCTCGTAGCAACGCGTAGATTATTATTATATAGATTGTTCTTATGTTTGGTGTAATGTTAATTTCGCCTATACCATGTTTGTATGTATTGCTACGACTAGCAGCGAGGTCACGTGTCACCTGAAGAGCAAGTTGGTACCTGGAATCTCAAAACCCAGGCAAGTTGTGCCCTTGATCACTTCTTTTTACCCAACCATGTTCTGATTAATCATAATGATCTGCATATGTTAATTTTGATGGGACCCAATAGGTTACCCTAGTTTGTCTATCTTTATACCTTGTTTACCGCTGAACTTTTTGGGTAGTACTTGCTAGTGCTTTATGTGGTTTTGGGTATGAAGATACATTATTCATGATCACACTTTTATTATCTGTTTATTATTACTGTTCATGATAAGATCATTATGTTAATTGGAACATGGAGCGACCACCCGGGAAAACAGTGCTACCACAAGGGTTTATGGATGCCCTTGGCTGATTAATTAGGAAAGCTAGTGGAAGCCTACCTTACCCGAAAGGGGCAAGGGCAGTAGGGGAGTGGTCAGTGTAGGGAGGTCCTTGGGATGATTTTGCTGCGATGGCGATCATGCGAGGGATCCCTGCATTGGAGCTTCCTATAAACTGTAGCGGGTTTTCTAAAGCTAGTGGAACTTTGTAAAGGCCTCATAGTGTTACCCTGCCTCGCCTCCTCGGTAGAGGTGTATGGGAAGTCGCGATCCCTTGGCAGATGGGTAACATGACTTGTGGGTAAAGATGTGCAACCTCTGCAGAGTGTAAAACTGGTATATCAGCCGTGCTCACGGTCATGAGCAGCTCGGACCCTCACATGATTAATTTATGGAACTAAATTCAATTTGTCATATGCATTGCATCGCAGGTGATGTTGTTACTTTTGTTCTACTACTTAATTGGGTTTGCTAATAAAATTTTGACCAACTTTAAAAGCAATGCTCAGCTCTAACCATTCTCTTTGGTAAGCCTTACACTTCACCTGAGCTCCCACTTTTGGTGAGTTCATGCACATTATTCCCCACAACTTGTTGAGCGATGAACGTATGTGAGTTCACTCTTGCTGTCTCACACCCCCCCACAGGTCAAGAACAGGTACCACAGGATGAGGCGCTTGGAGGATGCTGTGCGAGTTCGTGAGAGGTCTAGGCCGTCGTCTCCCAGTCAACTTTGGGTTGCTGGACCGTTGTCTCCTTATAATGTAATTATTTATTTATTTTGTATAGAACTTCTATTATGTATTAAAGATGTGACATTCGATCATGTGCCATGATTCATCATATGTGTGAGACTTGGTCCCATCACACCTGTTGATTATGTTCGTGCCCGGGTCTTGGTGCCCCGAAATCCGGGTGTGACAGAAGTGGTATCAAAGGAATGTTGACTGTAGGACGAAACCTAGATATAACTGGACAACCAATACTTACTTACCTTACTCTGAATCTTTTCTAAACTCATCTTAATCTTTTCTCATCTATTTCCGCTTTACTCTGATTATTCTTACCTTTTCACTTCTAAAGACAAAAGTGGATTTCACGCTTTGAAATCCTGTGCCTAAAGTGACCTTTAGGAATAGGAGACCAAAACTTAGGAACAAAAACAAAACTATTTTTTGTAGTTATTTATACGCTTGAGTGTTTGTTCTTATGAAACTTGTCTGATTTGGATCTTTGATCGAGTGTGATGAGTTGTGGAGTAATCTCCACAATTACATCTGCATATAGGCATAAAGATAAATAAGTAAAATTCATAAGATAACTAAACAACCTAAATTATCCTTCATTAAAATGTATCTATTTTAAATAGATCCTTCTTAACTTAAAGGATTCCATCCTATCCTAACAGGTTCATCTTATAAAAAATATCTTATTCTCATAATTGGTTTATGAGATAAACTAGACCAACTAAGAATACCCCCATTAAAATATAACAAGCCTAATAGTTTCATCTTATCCTAAAAGATACCCTCTCACCTTAATAGATTAATCTTATCTTGAAAAGATGTTATCTTATCCTAATAGATCTAACTGACCTCATATCTTAACCGATATAATCTAGATCCCATCTAGTCTAATATTATCCAATCTAAAGTGAGTTATTAACAGGTTAGTTAATCTGGTGATATGGGTTAGACACTGCTTCAACAAACATAACCTAACCTAAATTAATGTCATATACCAAGTTGTCCGTAAACAACAATATAACCTACATCACAGGCTGCCTAGTCCATTTGTTCGAAAAGCAAAATACAACTCTATTCAAACCTACCTACCTCGGGTACCCCGACTATCCTAACTATATGTCCTTAACTCGGATGGCAACTCCAAGAAGAAAGACCAAAGAAGACCAACCACGTCAAAGAAGGATAAGCATCAACTCAAGCCTTCAAAGATCAAGCTAGATCATCAGATGAATCAAGATCCACAAATCTTGATGGAGTCTTTCCTTACCCTACTCTTTTTACCCAAACCTATATATACTTTAAAGACATCTTATTATCCTACATAATAAAGTGGATATACATACCCATGCTTTCATAACCACTATCTAAATAACATGAAACTTCTTAATTCTTAAACTAATTAAAAGTTAAAGGCTAAATTATAAATAGAGCTTTTTACATCCCTATCCTTACAAATCTCGAGGACGAGATTTCTGTTAAAGGGGGTAGGATTTGTAAAGCCCAAAATTGGTATTAGAAAAAAAATAATAAAAATGAATAAATAAATATGCATTTCATGCTGAGCTCTTTTGGTTTGTATAATCACTTTAAGTTCGAAATTTTGAAACTAGATTTAAATTTATAAAAAGAAACTAGAAAACATAAAAAGGGAAAATAATACACATTATAAGATGACTAATATTATTGCAGAGAGCAAAAGTATAATTCATGTAGACTTTTGTTTATATTTGAAATCTAGAGTTCAAAACAAAACTTGGAATTTGGTTTGGATAGTTGAAATCTGAAATAGAATAATAAAAAAAAGAATTGTGCAACTGGGCCAACCGTCAAACTTCTGGCCCATTTTCCCCTTCAACCCCCACGCCAGCCCAGCTCCCTTCCCATGCAACAGCCTCCACGCGGGCGCGTGCGTGTACCTGCGCTGGCGTGTGGGCCCTACCGGCAGATTCATAACCGCCCACACTACAGCCCTTTGTCACTACCGTGTGGGCCTCGCTTGTCATTTGTCTTCCTCCTTCGTAGTAAAACGCGAGCAGAAAGCCGTGGATGTCAGACGTTGGAGCTTTCGGCCAAGCGAAAGCAAATCCTGGCAACAACCTCCGCATGGAACTCCGCCTTCCCCGGCCGCCAGCTTCTCTCAACCCGTCGCCGTCGCGTGGGACCAGACGCACGGAATCTCTGTCATCGTTGTAACGGGCTCGCGAGATCCGCGAGCTTGGGGATTCTGTTCCGCAAACTGCGCTAGGAATCGATTATCATCACCGCCCTGCTCCAGCCTTATCTCTCCACGCCGTGACACTGGTTGTGGGTCCCGGCTGTCAGTGCTAGCTTCTTCCCCGTGACAATCTTCAACCACACGCGCGATTTCCGCGGGCGCTTCAACCAGAATCTGTTGCTACCGCTCCCCGCGAGCTTCGGAATTCCGTTGGGGATTTCTCTGCTCGCCCCTACAAAGCCCAGTCGATGCCCTCATCCCTTAGAACCGAGCACAAGCAACCGCGTCATAGCAGAAACAGAGAAAGAGAGAGAAAGTTGGGAAGGCCTGTGTTGAGCTATAGTCGCGCCTCGCCCAGAACCTCGGATTCGTCCTTACCGGTCGCTGCGGTGCTTCGACTAGACACAGGGAAGCTACCCAACCACCAATTCGACAAATGGTCGATCGGTGCTCCAACGATTTCTCGCCGTAGGCCGTACTCCGCCCCAAATCCGCCATGTGCCGGGGTTGGGGCTTTTGGGTTCACAATCCATGGTAAGGTTCCCTTAATCATGTTAGCTCCTTCCTCCTCTCTGTTTTTACCTAGGTGCGTGCACCATAAGACACTGGGGGCGTGGCACTGGGTGCGCGCCGGTGGGCTGCCACTTGTTACTTTTGTTCAACTACTTAATTAGGTTGGTATTTACTTATACTTAGTAATTGCTAATAAAATTTTGACCAATTTTAAAAGCAATGCTCAGCTCTAACCATTCTCTTTGGTAAGCCTTACACTTCACCTGAGCTCCCACTTTTGGCGAGTTCATGCACATTATTCCCCACAACTTGTTGAGCGATGAACGTATGTGAGCTCACTCTTGCTATCTCACACCCCCCACAGGTAAGAACAGGTACCACAGGATGAGGCGCTTGGAGGATGCTGTGCAAGTTCGTGAGAGGTCTAGGCCGTCGTCTCCCAGTCAACTTTGGGTTGCTGGACCGTTGTCTCCTTATAATGTAATTATTTATTTATTTTGTATAGAACTTCTGTTATGTAGTAAAGATGTGACATTCAATCCTGTGCCATGATTCATCATATGTGTGAGACTTGGTCCCAGCACACCTGGTGATTATGTTCGCGCCCGGGTCTTGGTGCCCCGAAATCCGGGTGTGACACCGATTTAGCCCGGTCTAGTTCCCCGGTGGTAGTCCCTAAGGTGCATCTGCCTCTACTGAAGTTAGCCAAGGCCTTAGCGCGCCTTAAGTCCCCTTCCCATGGTCGTAATCGCTCACCGAAGTTTCTTCGCCCCGCCCGAGACTCTCTCACCGCCGTTCTACGCTCTCAACCCGTGGATTCATGGCCTCTTCCCCGCCATCGTGTTCGCCGTGGCACCCTTTTCCTCTCTGCCCAACTCCGGCGACCCCAGAGCCACCCTAGCTCGCGCCCGCCTCAACTCCGGCGACCTCACCGCCGCAGAGAGGAGCAGCGCCGCTCGCAGCCGTCTGTTTCCTTGGTTTGATCCCCTCCGTCCGATTCAGATCGAACGGCCCGGACCACGGGATACCGCTTCGCACACGCACGCCTGACGCCCTGGCCCGCCTGTCAGTGCCACCCACAGCCGCTCATCCTTCCCGGTCTAATTTCTCCCCGTCCGATCCTAATCGAACGGCTCGGACCCCTCGGACCCCATCGGACCCCCCCTGTCTGATCTTGATCGAACGGCTCGGACCCCCCTCGGACCCCTATAGCCATATGTTTTCCCTCTAGCGCTGGGCCCGCTCGGTCAGCACGCTCTCTGCCCCTCTGTCGCTAACACTCCCTGTCCCGCATGTCAGCGCTTGCCCGCCCGCGCGCGCGCCCTTGGCCGTCGGTTTCTAATCCAACGGTTAGATTCACCCGATACCCCTTCACGTGGCTGTTTTGCTTAAGAAACCCCCTAGTTTTAGGAAATCAAACCGCCATCCCTAGTTTTCACGCGCAGACCCCTGTAATCTTGCAGATTTAGCCCTGAACTTTTAAATAATCATAGAAGTAACCCTAATTTCATATTTTGAATTCCCAAACTTGTTTATTTCATAACTTTTGCATATGAACTCCAAATTTAGTGATTCAAATTGCAAAATGCTCATATAATTATTCTCTGTTTAAATAAAATGGTTTCACTTACTGTCTGAACACTCTAATTTGTAGGATTGAATATGAACTAAAATAGATGTAGTTTTATTTACTTAACAAAATAAATAAAAAGGGAACCTTAGAGATTTAATAATGTGTAAGCTTGTGAGATTAATAATAGGTATTACATAAGTTCATCTCTGTTCTAAATCTTAGGTCACCATAAAATAAATCGATCTATGATTTTGTACTTGTAAATAACACTTAGGAGAAATAGTAATCTATTCTCAAACAAAGATAATGTAGGTTATAGTTTATGTTATACTTTGAATCCTTTATCCCTTATGTAGTATTGTGTCTTTTTAAGATGTGTTCCAATGTTTGTACATGTTTGGTGTGGTGTTCATTTGTACTTTTCAAATGTATTGAATGCATGCTCGCTTTATTTAGACAACGAGCAGTCCGAGGTTCCTGAGTGTGTTGTTGGAGACCTCCCTGGGAACCTGGTGAAGGCAAGTGTCCTCCGACCTATCATGTCCTACTTTACTTTATAATTTATTGTCCCGCATTATATTATTGAAACATAAGGATTGACTAGTTTGTATTTCCCTTACCCTTGTTTACCTTTTTGGGTTAATCATGGTTAGCTTTTGCTATTGCTTAAACTTAATCAATGAACATGATGTGATCTTTTATGATACGTTGATGTTATCCTGATGGGGTCCTTCTGATTATTTTAGGGGGCTCAGGCCCTTTCCTGAGTGCCTCTCCGTAAGGACCTGTTTAGGGAGTGACAACCCGGGATAACAGTGCAACCATGAGGGTGGAATGGGACGCCCTTAGCTGATTAATTAGAGGAACCAGAGGAGTAGTTGGCTTCACCGTAGGGCCGTCAATGGGGTCTGGGCATAATACTTGCTCTGTCGAGGTTGGTTGCAGAGGTTCTTTGATTTGGTTTTTGTTAGTCACCCTTCCTTTGGGGAGATGTATTGTGTTTATCAAACTGGAGAAACCTAACGGGCGGCTATGTCCTCTGGGAAATCTTTGTAAAGGCTACGTAGTGAGACCCTGCTAGGTCACCTTTGTAGTGATCAATGGGAAGGCTAGAACCCTAGGCAGAATGAGAATCACGGCTTGTGGGTAAAGTGTGCGACCTCTGCAGAGTGTTAGAAACTAGTATATCGGGCGTGCTCACGGTCATGAGCAGCCTTGGGATCCTCTTCGATTAGAAGAACAATGGTTACTTTTATGATGATGGTTAACAATGGTGATTATAATCCTGATCTCTGGTATTTCCTCTTGGAGGGAGTGCCTCTGGGTAATAACTGGGTTATTACTAAAATTTGGCTCTACTTATAATAATAAAACTTGACCAACTAAAAGCAACTACTTAACCTTAACTCCACATACAGCTAGTCCACCTTAGCCAAACGGGACATTTGCTGAGTACGTTGATGTGTACTCACCCTTGCTTTACAAACCACCCCACCCCAGGTTGTCCCCACTGTTCTCAGTGCTCAGGAGGTGAAGCTGGCAACATGGATGACTTCGAGGAGTTCTAGGAATATGACGAGTTCTAGTTCTTTCTTAGTGACAAACCCCCAATCAGCTGCCTGTGTAGGCTTACATTCTACGTTTCGTTACTCCGCACTTTGATGTTATTGTTAAACACTATGTTTATGTAATAGACTCCGTGGATGTCTCAGACATCTTACTGTAACTAAGTACCTTTCCGCTATTTAATTCAAGCATCGTGTGATGATGTCCAATTATGTAATCGCTGTGTATATGAGTTCTGATCCTGGCGCGTACATGGTTCGCATTTGGTTTACCTTCTAAAACCGGGTGTGACATAAGTGGTATCAAAGCCTTGCTGACTGTAGGACCGCTAACCTAGACTAGAATGGTCGCCTTAAGGACTATAGACCTCTACTCTTACCTTGACCTTAGTGCCTTTTCAAAAGTTGGTCATCTTCACCAAAAAGGACTATAGCCTTGCTGACTCTATGTTGTTTACTTATCTCAAAAAGTTTTGTCTCACTTTCCTTTCTGTTTACTTCCTGGTCTCATAGTTCTAATCTTACTCTTGTGCTTACGATTTTCTTCTGTAGATGGCTCGTATCAGGTGCACTGCACGTAAGTCTGTGATCCCCTTTTTGCCTTCTCGACTGGCGGAGCGTCCCCTGCGTCGCACGGTGCCAGGCCAGTCCAGCCAGCTGGAGAGACTGCATCGTCGCCTACACGAGGAGCAGGAGTACCGACGCTAGGAGTAGGAGTAGGAGCAGCATGACTCTTCCCCCTCGCCTCAGCAGGAGGTGGAGTCTGAGAGGCCGCCTTCCTCTGCACCTCAGCCAGAGATGCCCCCTGCACCAACTCAGGGCATCCCGGCTGCTGGAGGAGACCCTGACGGAGACGGAGACGATGACGACGCTGGTCGCAGTTTGAGCCACGGCACAGAGCTTTCAGAGGAGCCGAAGCCGGAGGGATGGATCACTAGACCCATCACTCGTGACGCCGCTCGCGGGTGTCACTTCCACGACGCTCTCGATACCTTGCTGTGTCAGGCCTTCGACCGACACACCTGGTCTATCGAGTACCATTGTGTAGTCTACCAGCATCGTCGCGGGCTATACCCGAACCAGTGGGAGGCTACTTGTTTGGTGCGCTGTCCGGACGATGATCTCCGGGGTGCAGAGGCCTTCTCAGAGCAATATTCTATTACTGAGAGGGACACTGCCGAGGCAGCCATGCAAGATGCAGCACGACGTGCACTCTCTTAGTATTGTTCGTTGTTCAGCGGGGTAGCTGATGGCCTTGACCTGAAGTACTACCCTCGCCGTTCGACCGGCAGTGCTGGAGGTGTGATTGTCTTGCCAGTGGGTGAGGGCAATCCCAGGCTGAGTAGCATGGTCAACATGGTCATCGTGCTCAACACAGAGTTGGACCACGCCCTTGACGAGTTGGGCAAGGTTCGGGCGGAGGTTGCAGAATTGCGTGCTGAATGTGCGGCACACCACTATTTGGATGGTGGTTCTCCCGCCACTGTCGGGATTCAGCACCCTTACCGTTCACTGTCCCGTGGTCGCTTCAACTATGGTACCCAACACTGCAGGACTCGCATAGATTTAGATCCATAGATCGATGGAGTCGAAGTCTGTAATAATGTTTAATTCAGTGTCTTAGTCTAGTCAGTCTTAGTTAGAGTTAGTTTGGTTATCTTTTGTTGGATGCTTGTTATGATGAACATGTAATGAAGTTGGATCTTTGTAATGATTGTCACCAAGGTGTGGGTATCCCCTGCAACTTGGTGTAGTTATTAATAAAGTCAGTTATTTAGTTGGGTAATCCATTTATTTCCACTTTCCTCTTTATCTGAGAAGTTGTCAGTGAAGATGATCAATTGTTCAGCGATGTGAAGATTTCCGTATATCTTTTCTTATGCTGAAAGACTGCAGAGTCAGATCTGATATGTGTGTGGTTTCTACAGATGTCTGAGTACTAGCACAGAGGTGCGAGGCGTGCACAGCCAGAACAGCAGGCACCCCAAGAGGAGGTAGCCCCACAGTAGCATTTGCCACCGCCACCTCCGATGACCATTGAGTAGATGTTCTTGATGCAGACCCAGGCAGTTCAGGCAATTGGTCAGACATTAGCAGCGATGCAGCAGGCTCAGCAGCAGCCATCACCACCTTAGCCTCCAGTGCAAGTCCAGATGCCTCAAGTGCCCAGGGACAAGCGGGAAGAATTCATGAGGGGCCATCCCCCTGTCTTTGCCCACTCTGCTGATCCCATGGACCCAGAAGATTGGCTGCGTACCGTGGAGAATGAGTTGCACACTGCCTAGTGCAACGATCGTGAGAAGGTGTTGTATGGTCCCCGACAGTTGAGGGGAGCAGCACAGTCTTGGTGGGAGTCCAACCTCACCACCCATGCCAACCCTGAAGCCATCACTTGGGAGGAGTTCAAGGACAATTTCCGTCGGTACCATGTGCCCAAGGGACTGATGATAGTGAGGAAGGAGGAGTTTCTCACCCTGAAGCAAGGTCCCTTGTTCGTTAGTGAGTATAGGGACAAGTTTCTACATCTGTCGCGTTATGCCCCAGAGGATGTCAACACGGATGCCAAGAGACAGTACCACTTCTTGAGAGGATTGGTCGATCCCCTCCATTATCAACTGATGAACCACACCTTCCCCACCTTCCAGCATCTAATAGGCAGAGCAATCATGACTGAAAGGAAGCGTCGAGAGATGGAGGACACGAAATGCAAGATTGGTGGACCTCAGGTTGGGAGTAGCAGTCGTCCCTGATACTCAGGCAACCCACCTCAGCAATTTAAGCAAGGCCACCAGCACCAGCACCAGCATCAGCATCAACACCAGCACCAGTACCAGAGGTAGTTTCCTCAGCAACAGCAGCAGCAGTACCGTCAGAACACTCAGTCGGGAGGAAATCAGTACCAGCGTCAGAACAACCAGGCAGCTCGTCTTCCTGCCCCAGCAACCAACCAAAATGGCTAAGCAGCCCCAGCACAAGTAGGAGGTCGTGCATGCTTCTACTGTGGAGAACAGAATCACTAGGCTAAGAATTGTCCAAAGAAAGCAGCCTAGCAACCGCCAGCAGTCAATGCCCCAGCAAGACAAGGAGCACCACAGCAAGCACCAGGAGTCTGTGGTCAGGCCTACAACCATCGAAAGGTGAATCACCTAGAAGCCGAAGCAATCCAGGATGCTCAGGATGTGGCAGTAGGTATGTTTCCAGTCGAATCCTATCCAGCAAAAGTACTATTTGATACTGGTGCCACACATTCTTTTGTTTCTGCATCTTGGGTAGAATCGCATAACATCCCCATAGAACCAATGATCCCACCTTTGAGAGTTAATTCAGTTGGGGGAAAAGTTCAGTCCGATAGGATTTGTCTAAGGATTGAAATAAGGGGGATAGCCTTCCTTGCTAGCCATGTAGTCATGGGAACTCAAGGGTTAGATGTCATCCTAGGGATGAATTGGCTACATAGAAACCAAGCCACTGTCAGTTGTGATAAGAGAACCGTTAAATTGGTGTCCCCATCTGGAAAGGAGGTAGTAACCGAGCTATACTTACCTGAACTAGAAGAAGGAGCTTGTCACCATTTATCAGTAGTTGATAAGGAGTCCAATCCAATTAATACAATTAGGATTGTGTCAGAGTTCCCCGATGTATTCCCTGAGGAGTTACCAGGCATGCCACCTGAAAGGAAAGTTGAATTTGCCATAGAGCTTATCCTAGGCACCGCCCCTATTTCCAAGAGAGCCTATCGAGTGTTCGGACCAGAGTTGGTGGAACTCAAGAAGCAAATTAATGAGTTGTTAGAGAAAGGTTACATCAGACCAAGTATCTCACCTTGGGTAGCCCCAGTATTATTTGTGGAGAAGAAGGATGGCACGAAGAGGATGTGCATTGATTACAGAGCCTTGAATGAAGTCACTGTCAAGAATAAGTACCCTCTGCCTCGAATTGAGGACCTATTTGATCAGTTGAGAGGAGCCAGTGTGTTCTCAAAGATAGATCTGAGGTCAAGTTACCATCAGCTCAGGATCCGACCTGCAGATATACCGAAGACATGATTCATCACCAAGTATGGACTATATGAGTTCATGGTTTTGTCATTTGGATTTGACGAATGCGCTAGCATACTTCATGTACCTGATGAACTGTGTGTTCATGGACTACCTCGACAAGTTCGTAGTGGTGTTCATTGATGATATTCTTATGTACTCCCAAAATGAGCAAGAGCATGAGGAACATTTGAGGAAAGTACTTCAGAAGCTACAAGATTGCCAGCTGTATGCCAAGCTTAGCAAGTGTGAGGTCTGGATCAGCGAAGTTCTATTCTTGGGTCACATTATAAACCGATATGAATTAGATGTGAATCCAAAGATGGTAGCAGCGATTCTGGACTGGAAAGCACCAAAAGACGTCCGAGGAATCAAGAGTTTTATTGGAATGGCCGGTTACTATCGGTGTTTTATTGAAGGTTTCTCCAAGATTGCCAGACCAATGACAGCCTTGCTAGCAAAGAAGGTTGAGTTCAAGTGAACCCCAGCGTGCCAAGAATCATTTGAAATGTTGAAGCAGAAGTTAACAACAGCGCTAGTGTTGGTTCTGCCAGATGTTCAGAAGCCATTCTCAGTGTATTGCGATGCTTCGTACACTGGACTGGGATGTGTGTTAATGCAGGAAGGGAAAGTAGTGGCATACTCGTCTCGATAATTGAAAGTTCATGAGAAGAACTATCCTACTCATGATTTGGAGCTGGCAGCGGTGGTTCATGCATTGAAGACCTGGAGACATTATCTTTATGGGCAGAAGTGTGATATCTACATGGACCACAAGAGCCTCAAGTACATATTCACTCAATCAGAGTTAAACATGAGGCAGCGAAGATGGCTAGAATTGATCAAAGACTATGAGTTGGAGATCCATTATCACCTAGGCAAAGCAAACATAGTTGCAGATGCTCTTAGCAGGAAGAGTCAAGTCAACATGTTGGCCGCTCACGTGATGCCATATGAGCTAGCGAACGAATTCGACAAGTTGAGTCTCGGATTTCTGAACAACACCCAAGGAGTGACAATTGAGCTAGAGCCCACTCTAGAGCAAGACATCAGGAAAGGTCAGAAGGATGATAAGAAGATCAACGAGATCCGGCAGCTGATCATCGATGGCAATGGTCCAGATTTCCGTGAAGATGCAGAAGGAGTGGTATGGTTCAAACATAGGTTGTGTGTTCCCAACATCACCTCGATCCGGGAACTGGTTCTCAAGGAAGCTCACGAGACAACATACTCTATACACCCTAGTAGTGAGAAGATGTACCAAGATTTGAAGAGGAGATTCTGGTGGCATGGAATGAAAAGAGAGATAGCAGAGTATGTGGCTAGATGCGACAGTTGTCAGAGGATCAAGGCAGAACATCAGAGACCCGCAGGTTTGTTGCAGTCATTGCAGATTCCTCAGTGGAAATGGGATGAGATTGGGATGGACTTTATAGTTGGTCTGCCCTGCACTCGTGCTGGTTATGACTCCATCTGGGTAGTAGTGGACCGTTTAACAAAGACGACCCATTTCATACCAGTCAAGACCACCTATAACAGTGCAGTGTTGGCAGAACTATACATGGCTCGGATTGTGTGCTTGCATGGTGTCCCAAAGAAGATATTATCAGACCGAGGTACTCAGTTCACCTCTCATTTTTGGCAGCAGTTGCATGAAGCTTTGGGCACACACTTGAAGTTCAGCTCAGCTTATCACCCACAGGCAGATGGTCAAACAGAGAGAACCAATCAGATTCTGGAAGATATGTTGAGGGCTTGTGCTTTGCAAGATAAGATAGGTTGGGACAAGAGATTACCATATGCAGAATTCTCTTACAACAACAGCTATCAGGACAGTATGAAGATGTCACCATTCGAAGCACTTTATGGGAGGAATTGTAGAACTCTATTGCATTGGGATCAACTCGGCGAAAGACAGGTATTCGACCCCGAGATTTTGCTTGAAGCTGAAGAGAATATCAGGATGATCTGGGAGAATTTAAGGGCAGCGCAGTCCAAGCAGCGAAGCTATGCTGATATTAGGAGAAGAGAACTCAGTTTTGAAGTGGGAGACTATGTCTACTTGAAAGTGTTGCCCATCAGAAGAACCAAGAGGTTTGGAGTCAAAGGCAAGTTGGCACCTCGCTATATCGGCCCGTATCAGATTCAAGCCAGACGTGGAAAAGTGGCTTATCAGCTCAGCTTACCAGAGAACGTGACCACAGTGCATGATGTGTTTCATGTGTCTCAGTTGAAGAAATGCTTGCGAGTACTAGAGGAGCAGTTGCCAATGGAAGACCTTGAAGTTCAAGAGGATCTGATATATGTTGAGAAGCCAACGCAAATTCTGGAGACAGTAGATCGGGTCACTTGGAGGAACACCATAAGAATGTGCAAAGTCTAATGGAGCCATCACTCAGAAGAAGAAGCAACCTGGGAAAGAGAAGATGATCTTAGTGCCAAGTACCCTGAACTCTTTTCTAGCTAGCCCTGAATCTCGAGGGCGAGATGTTTTAAGGGGGTAGGTCTGTAACACCCTGAATTTGGGGGTATAAAATTTCTTTTTAATGATCACCCAAATTCATGTGCTACTCTTCTCTATCTCACTCTAGTTTCCTTCTCTCTCTAGTTTTCTCTCTCTCTTTCTCCTTTAATTAGAGTTAGTTGTATTAGTGAAGAATTATTTATGTTATTTTTGACAAAACCTTATGAGTCATGACATGTTGCATCATGCTGAGTTTAAAATATTCTTTGAAGTGTTGCACAAGTTTGAATTTATTTGAAATTGAAACCTATTTGGAATTTGGATTTGAAAACCCTATAGAAAGAGAAATAGAAAAGGAATTAGGAAATTTAGGGGAAAAGGAAAAGAGAAAGCAGCCCAGCCGGCCCACTAAGCCCAGCCAGGTCGCGCGCCCGTGCCGCCTGACAGGCGGACCCCGCCTGTCAGCGGTAGTTCCCGCTCGCGCGCACCTTCCCTCTCTCGCTTGCTATCCAGTGGACCCAACCTGTCGGCGCCAGTTACTTCGCCCGCTCGCTCTCCCGCTCTCTCTCTCTCTGTTTCGCGGGCCCGGTTTGCCAGTGTCGAGCCGTTGCCCCCACGCGTCCCCTTTTCTCTCTCTGCACCGAGGGCCTGCCTTGTCAGATCCGCCTTCCCACCGCCCGTCGTGGACCGGCGTGTGCGCACTCGCGCACGTCGCCGGGTTTCTCGGCCACGACGCCCGCCCACGCGCCCAGCTCTCTTTTTAGAGCCCCGCTAGTGCCCCGCGCACACCCCTCACCTCATTTTGCGCAGCTTCACCCTCTCTCGTGCTCTGCCCACGCCGCCACCCGCCGCCGGAGACCCGCACCCGCGTTCCCGGCCATCCAGCTCGCCGGAGACCGCTCCAAGCCTCCCCGAGCTCCGCCCCGAGGTGAGACACCCGTTCCCGTGCCCAATTTCCCTTATTGCGCCCTGTGTTCGGCCAATTTCGCCTTCGCCGGTGCTCGGCCGCGGCGGTCCACCACGCTCGCGCGGTGGTCGGACGATTTAGCTCGGTCTAGTTCCCCGGTGTTAGTCCCTAAGGTGCATCTGCCTCTGCTGAAGTTAGCCAAGGCCTTAGCGCGCCTTAAGTCCCCTCCCCATGGCTGGAATCACTCACCGGAGTTTCTTCGGCCTGCCCGAGACTCTCTCACCGCCGTTCTACCCTCTCTGCCCATGGATTCATTGCCTCTTCCCCGCCATCGAGTTCGCCGTGGCACCCTCTTCCTCTCTGCCCAACTCTGGCGACCCGGAGCCACCCTAGCTCGCGCCCGCCTCAACTCCGGTGACCTCACCACCGTGGAGAGGAGCAGCGCCACCCGCAGCCGTCTGTTTCCCCAGTCTGATCCCCTCTGTCCGATTCAGATCGAATGGCCCGGACCGCGGGATACCACTTCGCGCACGCACGCCTGACGCCTGGCCCGCCTGTCATCGCCACCTGCAGCCGCTCATCCTTCCTGGTCTGATTTCTCCCCATTCGATCCTGATCGAATGGCTCGAACCCCCCGGACCCCCCCCCCCCCCCCGTCCGATCTTGATCGAACGGCTCGGACCCCCTCAGACCCCTGTAGCCATCCGTTTACCCTCTGGGGCTGGGCCTGCTCAGTCAGCGCGCTCTCTCTCCCCGTGTGTCGCTGACACTCCCTGTCCCGCCTGTCAGCGCTCGCCCGCCCGCACGCACGCGCGCCCTCTTCCGTAGATCTAATCTCGGCCGTCGGTTTCTGATCCAACGGTTAGATTCACCTGATACCCCTTCGCGTGGCTGTTTTGCTTAAGAAACCCCCTGGTTTTAGGAAATCAACTCGCCGTCCCTGGTTTTCGCGCGCAGACCCCTGTAATCTTGCAGATTTAGCCCTGAACTTTTAAATAATCATAGAAGTAACCCTAATTTCATATTTTGAATTCCCAAACTTGTTTATTTCATAACTTTTGCATATGAACTTCAAATTTAGTGATTCAAATTGCAAAATGCTCATAGAATTATTCTCTGTTTAAATAAAATGGTTTCACTTACTGTCTGAACACTCTAATTTGTAGGATTGAATATGAACTAAAATAGATGTAGTTTTATTTACTTAACAAAATAAATAAAAAGGGAACCTTAGAGATTTAATCATGTGTAAGCTTGTGAGATTAATAATATGTATTATATAAGTTCATCTCTGTTCTAAATCTTAGGTCACCATAAAATAAATTGATCTATGATTTTGTACTTGTAAATAACACTTAGGAGAAATAGTAATCTATTCTCAAACAAAGTTAATGTAGGTTATAGTTTATGTTATACTTTGAATCCATTATCCCTTATGTAGTATTGTGTCTTTTTAAGATGTGTTCCAATGTTTGTACATGTTTGGTTTGATGTTCATTTGTACTTTTCAGATGTATTGAATGCATGCTCGCTTTATTTAGACAACGAGCAGTCCGAGGTTCCTGAGTGTGTTGTTGGAGACCTCCCTGGGAACCTGGTGAAGGCAAGTGTCCTCCGACCTATCATGTCCTACTTTACTTTATAATTTACTGTCCCGCATTATATTATTGAAACCTAAGTATTGACTAGTTTGTATTTCCCTTACCCTTGTTTACCTTTTTGGGTTAATCATGGTTAGCTTATGCTATTGCTTAAACTTAATCAATGAACATGATGTGATCTTTTATGATACGTTGATGTTAGATGGGGTCCTTGTGATTATTTTAGGGGGCTTAGGCTCTTTCCTGAGTGCCTCTCTGTAAGGTCCTGTTTAGGGAGTGACAACCCGGGATAACAGTGCAACCATGAGGGTGGAATGGGACGCCCTTAGCTGATTAATTAGAGGAACCAGAGGAGTAGTTGGCTTCACCGTAGGGCCGTTAATGGGGTCCGGGCACAGTACTTGCTCTACCGAGGTTGGTTGCAGAGGTTCTTTGATTTGATTTTTGTTAGTCACCCTTCCTTTGGGAGATGTACTGTGTTTATCAAATTAGAGAAACCTAATGGGCGGCTATGTCCTCTGGGAAATCTTTGTAAAGGCTACTTAGTGAGACCCTGCTAGGTCACCATGGTAGTGATCAATGGGGAGGCTAGTACCCGGGCAGAATGGGAATCATGGCTTGTGGGTAAAGTGTGCGACCTCTACAGAGTGTTAGAAACTGGTATATCAGCCGTGCTCGCGGTTATGAGCAGCCTTGGGATCCTCTTCGATTAGAAGAACAATGGTTACTTTTATGATGATGGTTAACAATGGTGATTATAATCCTGATCTCTGGTATTTTCTCTTGGAGGGAGTGCCTCTTGGTAATAACTGGGTTATTACTAAAATTTGGCTCTTCTTATAATAATAAAACTTGACCAACTAAAAGCAACTGCTTAACGTTAACTCCACATACAGCTAGTCCACCTTAGCCAAACGGGACATTTGCTGAGTACGTTGATGTGTACTCACCCTTGCTTTACAAACCACTCCACCCCAGGTTGTCCCCACTGTTCTCAGTGCTCAGGAGGTGAAGCTGGCAACATGGATGACTTCAAGGAGTTCTAGGAATATGACGAGTTCTAGTTCTTTCTTAGTGGCAAACCCCCAGTCAGCTGCCTCTGTAGGCTTACATTCTACGTTTTGTTACTCCGCACTTTGATGTTATTGTTAAACACTATGTTTATGTAATAGACTCTGTGGATGTCTCAGACATCTTGATGTAACTAAGTACCTTTCCGCTATTTAATTCAAGCATTGTGTGATGATGCCCAATTATGTAATCGTTGTGTACGTGAGTTCTGATCCTGGCACGTACACGGTTCGCATTCGGTTTACCTTCTAAAACCGGGTGTGACAAAATAACAAAGGTTTAGTGCACTAAATAACCAACAAAATATAGTAAGAAAGTTTGGCCATTTGAATTTTCCAAAATCCCCAAATCAGCCCAGGAACTAATGCCCTATTGGAAAATTCAGAAAACTGAATTTCAAACCCTTTCCCAAAGTTCAGAAGTGTTCCCTGTCTTGCAAGGCTCGAATCCATAAAGTTCAAATATCAAAGTGGCACCAAAATACCCTAGGAACACTCTGGAGAAGTTTGAAATCAAACCAAAATCGTTTGACACGACTTGACACAAGTTTTGTCTCGGTTTGGGCAGTGCTGACAGAGCTATCTTCACGCCATCATATCTTCTCACCCAGGCCATATCTTCACTCGGGACTCACACACGACAGGAAGACCTTGGTATGGTGAAGAGACGCTACACAGGATCCTTGGCAAGATATGCACGTTTAGGTCGGCCAACAGGCATTTGAACTTGGGCAGAATCACACTTCCACGTGTTCGATCGCGTGCTCATGCGCTCAGCCGCGCACTGGTTGCCCTCTGCGTGCTCGCCACGCACGGTTGGCTCCTGTCCCCCGCGTCTGCGCGCGCCCAGCCATGCCCGACGGTGCCTATAAGTACCCCGGGTGCGCAACGGTCTGCTCTTCACTCCGCCTCACGCCCCGAGCAAGAACTCCAACTCCCGCGAGCTCTCCTCCGCCCGCCATCACTACCCAAGCCTCGGCCACCGCAGCCAGCTCCCTCAAGCCACTTCCAAGCCACGCTAGTTGCTCGGTTAGCTTTGCCAGTGGCCCGTGAAGCTTTCCAAGTCCTCGGACCCGGCAGAGCCTCACCGGAGACCCAGGATCGCCCTCGCCGGACTTCGGTCGCCCGCTGCCGTGCGTAGACCGAGCAATCCGGTGAGCCATTCTCAAATTCCTCGCGCACATGTCTTCCTTGACCTCTGGTGAAGCTCCCTGACCCGTTCAATTGGACTATTGCGCCGTGAGCAGGCCGGATCCCTCGCCGTCGACGAGCTCCCCCGCCAGCGCACGTGGACTAACCTACTTCGACCACCACCACCGATGATCCGCACCTCGACCCCTCACCGGAGCAACCTCGCCACAGGTAAGCCCCTCCGCCCTTTTCTTCCGCCGCGGTCACTGTTCCATTAGGGGAAGGATCACGGGTTCGATTTCGCAAAACCCTAGGGGGTTTTCCGCAGAGTCATAGACTCAGATGAATAGTGAACCGATGACCTGTCTGTAATACACTTAAAACCTTTCGCAAGGGACCCCAGTGCAAAACCCTTTTTTCTTTATCTATTTATGTTTATTCTTTTTAAATTCAGCAGAGAACTTAGGAAATTTATATCTTGAGAAATATTTTACCAAATTTAGTAAAACCAATTTTACTGGATTTAAAATATTATGAACTATCACATAAAAATACTGAACTCTGTGCTTCTGTTTTAAATTTTAGAGTTTGGAATTATTTAAGGAAAATGACCAAATCTTATTAAAATGAAGAAAATTAGTTATGCTTCTATGCTGAACTTAAGAAAATTTGTAGAAGTTCAAACCCCACTTAGACACTATTTAAAAATATTAAGCACCCCAGTATTGAAGATTTAATTAGGGTTATCTATTAAAGTCCATAATTGCCCAAAACTTAAGAAAATGAGAAAGGTATTAGAAAATAATGAACAATGGATGCAAATATTTTTTCTAGTCTACTTAAGTAATAAAGAACCTAGGAAAAATAAAAGAATCCTAGTCCAGAACAAATCCAAGGTGAAATATTTTATTAGGCACTAACAAAACTAGAAGGACAATTATTAGCAATATGAGAACAATTTCAAAATTGGTAAGAAAAAATCAGTAGACTTGTAACCACTAGGACACCACTACAAAAATGATAAATACCCCAGTCCATCATTTTAAGTGGGTTGAACAAATAAAACTTGATATTGAGCCATATTTCAATTAAATCATAACCAAGCCAAAAAGTGTGCAACAGTGGGCAAATAAATTTTTACCAGATTATTAATGGGATAGACCACCAGATAAAAATGCAAAACTTATTCAAAACTACAAAGTAATACCTATTGCTCCTACATCATGAAAAAGGCCATTTAATTCAAGAAATTCCTATCACCCTTCCCTTAAGCAAACAGTTACCAAATTTTAGAATTATTGCTCTTGCGCAAAGAAGAAGATAGGAAAAATTGGAAATCTGTTGTTTGATATTTTTCAAGTATAGTTGTAGTAGAAAGCACCCCTTTGGCTAGAAACTTTAGAAAATCATAATAAAATAACTAATAAGTATTAGTGACAGAAAATTTGTACAAAGTCATGTTATAACATCTAAATGCGAGAAAAAATAAGTCTTAGAGAATAACCTATTGTTAAAAGAGAGTTGTAGTTCAAAACACCCCCTTTGCCCTAACACTTGATTATTTTGTACAGAGAGAACCCCTCACTTTTTAAGCCCCAAATTTTGAGACAGAGAAATATACACCGGTAAAAAGCCACTATAATTTTTGCAGAATTTTTGGAAATTTATTAAGCTATCTTGTAGTTCAAACCCACCTTAAAAGCATAAAAGAAATAGAGAAGAAGATTGTTAAAAATATCCATAAGATATAAAGAAGAAAATCAGTAGAACACTAAAAATGGGTTAACCATTCAGTAATCAACTTGACCCTAAATTTCTGAGTGTACCACAAAAATCTCGAGTAGTAAGAATAAGCTCTACCTTATTAAATTGATCATTCCCTATCAAATCTTAATTTCTAAATTACATATCATGCCATGCATATATCTTACTTATTGCATTCATTAGATTGCAATCTCGCTGACGGAGAGTACATGCTCATCCCTGAGCAAGGAGCTGTCCACGAGGAAGACCAGGAGCAAGCTCTCGAGACTACCATCGAGGATCTCCCCGCAGCCCCAGCATTTGAAGGCAAGCCCCGGTTTTATGCATAACCATTTATACATGCTACTTTACTACACTTAATGTTTGTAGGCTTGGAATGTGCACTTAAGTGTAGGAGTTGCTTGAAACCTTTAGTTGCATGAACTCAGGATTCTATTTTGAAATGGATACTAGTATGCTAGGTCGAATAACTACTTGGTTAATTAGGATCTCGGTAGAAGTCGAGTGATTTTTCTAGCACTCGCGCGAGGTCAGGAATTGATTGTATTCATCTTGATAACGGGATCTATGATGGTCTATGGACTTGGATCCAGGGTGGATGCCTTGTCCATGAGACGGGAAAAGGAATTAAGGATTAATGTGTGGATACGTGAGTCAAGCGTTTGAACGTACTAAACACATGTCGGGAAATATGGTAACCGGTAAACCTAGTGATGAAGACATCCACACTACTGATGCATCTATACCAATACAAGTACCAATTTCTGGTCCCATTACTCGCGCTCGTGCTCGTCAACTCAACCATCAGGTGATTACACTCTTGAGTTCATGTCCATCATATTTAGACCATGGAGACCCGTGCACTCTTGTTTTGCTTAGGAATCAGGGAGAAGACCGAAAGGGAAAAGGATTTGAACATGCTGGATTCGGACTGCAGAAGAACACCAACTTGTGACGGTCACCACGGTCAGATGCGGGCTCGGATTGGAATGTTCAAGCACAACATGGAAAGCTTATCAAGTCTACTTTCATATGGATCCGGAATTATAGTCATATCTGTTCTGAGGCCGCCGTAATCATTGTTTTCTTACCGAGACATTTCCTGCCTTTTCTGCCCATGGTGCTGCGTCACCCTATTTTGGCCCAATGGGTCGTGTATCAAGTTAGGTCCATTAGGGACGCATCCTAGGGTTGCAGCACGACCCCAATACCCTTGTGGTCGTCCTCCCATGTTTATAAACCCCCTAGCCGCCACCAAGAACAGCGGGTTTTGTTTAGATCAAGTTTAGCTCTCGCTACTTGCTTGCAAGCGCGCGTGCTAGTTCAGCCGCCCGTCTTCTTGTCTTCGGAACCCCACCATATTGTAGTTTGATCTTTAAACCTACATTTAGATCTGGTAATTCAGTACTTGTTCTACTTGTTCTTGCTAGTTCTTCGATTGCTTGCAGGACGAGTGCCCTAGTGGCCAGGGTGTCACGCTCCACAAGATCGTGACAGCCATAGGAGGTGGTGTATCGGTTGCTAAGGCGCAGCGTCTTTGGAAGGCTGTAGTCGGGCCGTGAACGTCGTCTCCTCCCCCAATCGAGTTATTCCACACCCTCTCATCGAAAGATCGGGCAATCACCCAACGGGTGCACATCAGTTGGTAATCAGAGCAAGGTTTATCGGTGAGAGATTTACTTTTCTTCGCTGTTTTCTTATCTCCTATAGTCCAGAAAAAGCCAAAAAATAGTAGATTAGTTTTACCGCAATCCTATAAACCATTGAGCATTTACTAGTACTACTTAGTTAGGGCTTGTTGAGTTTTTGGTTGCATCGGTTGTGTCGAGTTGCTGGTCTTAGTTTATTCCTTTAGAGTTTTGAGTTCTACCACGTTTTGGTCACCACGAAATCCACCATCACCAAAAACATCTCTGGTTCGTTTTTGCCACCACGGATACATATCATATCCGATTTGGAAGTTTAAATACAATCTGGAAAGCTTATCTTATCTTCTTTCCAACGGATCTGACCTTATCTCAAAATTCGTTCTGAGCGCTCCGCAATCATCGTAGAGATTTCTGGACTTCCTATATTAACAAGATTTGTTAAATCTGATTTAAAGGGGTTGTTAGCAATATCTTTATTGTTTGGGTTGTCATAGTGAAAAAAAAGGGTTTAGGCCCCTGCAAAAAAAACAGAAGAAGAAGAAAAAAAAGAATAGAAAAGAAAAAAAAAGGAAAAGAAGAAGACGGGCGGCTGAACTAGCACGCGCGCTTGCAAGCAAGTAGCGAGAGCTAAACTTGATCTAAACAAAACCCGCTGTTCTTGGTGGCGGCTAGGGGGTTTATAAACATGGGAGGACGACCACAAGGGTATTGGGGTCGTGCTGCAACCCTAGGATGCGTCCCTAATGGACCTAACTTGATACACGACCCATTGGGCCAAAATAGGGTGACGCAGCACCATGGGCAGAAAAGGCAGGAAATGTCTCGGTAAGAAAACAATGATTACGGCGGCCTCAGAACAGATATGACTATAATTCCGGATCCATATGAAAGTAGACTTGATAAGCTTTCCATGTTGTGCTTGAACATTCCAATCCGAGCCCGCATCTGACCGTGGTGACCGTCACAAGTTGGTGTTCTTCTGCAGTCCGAATCCAGCATGTTCAAATCCTTTTCCCTTTCGGTCTTCTCCCTGATTCCTAAGCAAAACAAGAGTGCACGGGTCTCCATGGTCTAAATATGATGGACATGAACTCAAGAGTGTAATCACCTGATGGTTGAGTTGACGAGCACGAGCGCGAGTAATGGGACCAGAAATTGGTACTTGTATTGGTATAGATGCATCAGTAGTGTGGATGTCTTCATCACCTAGTACCTGAGTGAAGTCGGGCATGGACTTTTCTCCTCACTTGTCCTGAGACTGGGTCTCCCATGCAAGCTATGGTGGGTACAAGTGCGGTCACTGCATGGCAGCAACTGGGGTCAGTGGAGCATTATATGCCAAGGCAGTGAGCCCTGGCCGCAAACGGAGAATCGATGGGGATGGTTGACGTGTGTGGGGACGGAGTGCCCCTACATGTCATGTGTTCAGGTTTACCTTGCAAGGTTTAAAACTCGATTCGAATCGTCTGCTTCTCGCAGCTAATGAGACTACTTGACCCCTTGTACTACATTGAGTAAGAAGTGAAATGAGGTTCTACATGAGACAACTTGTTGATTGTATTAAACGATTGTTACCATGTATGCTTAGAAAGGGCAAACTTAGCTAAAATAATGATACTAGAAATGGCAAAGCTAAAAGTTGACCTTAGATACAGCTAGTGCTTTTGGCAAACCAAACCCCTCAGCCAAACAGTTGCATGGTCTAGAGGTAAAGGAGTAGATTCCTCACACCGGGTAAGTCTAGTTGAGTATTAGTATACTCAGCCTTGCTTATGGCATAATTTTTGCAGGTACGCTTCAGGACATGGTTGATTGTGTAACTTGGCCTACAACCCTGCCACCGGGTTGGACGGTCTAGTGGGATGCTACTCCGGTAGGAGAGGAGCAGGAGGAGTAATGGGCTAGGCCTTGCCCTATTCCTCGCTTTCAACGATATCGACTATCCGCTGCAATTTATTTTGTGAAATTATATCAGCTCCTTGAAAAACTCCGATTTATGTAATAACTCATGTACTTTAATTTGAGGTTTTCTTGTTTTATTGTATTTCTTCTGTGACTCACCTTCGAGTAAGCTTGTGGTATTTGATCCTGGATAAGTGGCTTTATCAGACTAGATCTGAGGGACTGGCGGCTTATTCTGATTTAAGTGCGTTGTGACCTTTGAGGCGTGACTTGGGCACTTAAGCTGGAATAATTCGGATGGTTCTGCCACAGCTGGTATCAGAGAAAATACCACCACAGAGAAGAACAATAAACCATGAATACCAATTTTCAAAAATCTAAAACTTGCTTAGAAACTAGTGTGAATCGTCAGGACTAGACCGCTAGACCTAGGACCAAAGGCCTTAGGAATAGTGGGAGAAATAGGTGGCAAAGTAAGTAGGCCCTGTGGGCCAGTCCTTAGCTTTTTAAAGGATGCCCTAAGAGCACCCTTTTATTCGGAGAGGAGACGTTATTTCCAGCATACATGCATTATAAAAACTAAAGGGATTAGAAACTAAAGAAGTAAAAATTTGAGCTAACCCGCTTCCTTTTAAACCACCCAGGTTCTTTTTATTTTCTTCTTCCACCATAATCTTTACATCTGATACCCTTCCGCAGATGACCTCACCTACCCCTGCCAGTGGAGGAGACACTCGTTTCAGCTCTGATTTCCTTTCTCACGATGGCTTTCCTTCCATCTTGTGGGAAGTGCTTAACTCCGCTTACCCTACGCCTCCTTTGTACACGGTGCAGCTGTACGAGGTGCATCGGGTACCATGTTGCCAAGTCTGGCTGACTCTGGAGGCTCATCCCCTTCAACCGGGTTGGCATTCCCTTGACTCCGAGACGATTGGATTCAGGACGGACGACACCACTGAAGCGGCAGCTATGAAGACCCTGACAACTTTCTGTGGCTACCATCCCCTGGAGATGGTTATGCACCCTTGGGACTCTTCCCTGCTAAGAAGAAGGATGACCCCATGTGGTGCAACCGTGTGAGACATGTAAAGGACGTATGCACGATGTATCCTGACTTGGTTGGGAGGGTCACTATTCAGTGCATGAGCGCATTGTACCGCCTTCAGGCCCTGCAGTGCGACGCTATGGCACATCTTGCTAACCGCGCTCAAACCACCAAGCTCACACTTGATAGCCGAGAGGACTTCGTGGTCGACTTGTCCTCCGAGTTGGTGGAGAAGAACCTACAGGTGGAAAGGCTGAGTCAGCGCATCACCACCTTGGAGCAGCAGGTGGAGATCCGAGACAACACCATTGATGTCTTGGAAAACTAGCTCCATGATGTACAACAGGAACTTGAAGAAGCTAATGACCACCTGGACATGCACCACCTAGAGATGGAGGCCAATGTGGCCGGAAGCGAGGGAGAAGAGGCTCCTGAGGAGTTAGGACCAGCCCTGGTGCCAATGTGACTGCCTCCGCGATGCCCCCTTCACCCGTGTCCAGTGTCGCTTCCACTACTCAGGGTTGATAAGTCGTTTTGACGTTTTAGGAGGATAGAAACCTACACGAGCTTAGTAATGACAGATTTTGGACTAGGCTTACGGGTACTTTCCCCTAATTGATGTAACCCTTGAGGACTTTTGAGATCCGTGGAATGTTTGTAACCATGTTATCCTCGTTCGAACTTAATGTTATGATTATGACAATTTCCTTCCATATGAGATAATAGCATGTTGTTCGAAATTGTGAATTGGGATAACAATAGCGACAATCTCTGTTTTCAGATGGTAGCTAGCAAGCGTCGCGGGCAAAACGAGCAAGTTCCCCCGCCACCTCCTCTAGCTCCCACGGTGCAGGAGCTGATGGCTCATCAGAACGAAATTCTGCGACAGCTCTTGCAGTGCTAACCCCACCCTCAGCAGTATGGTGGAGGCCAGCCGCAGCGACCTTCGGCAGCGGCAACCTACCAGGAGTTCCTGAGTACGCAGCCTCCCTTGTTCACCAAGGCAGAGGATCCATTGGATGCTGACGTGTGGTTACGCGTCGTGGAGTCCAAGTTTCCCCTCCTCATGAAAGACTGCCCTGATGAAACCAAGGCTCGCTTCGCCGCGCAACAGCTTCGTGGCCCTACTCGGACTTGATGGGACAATTTCCATGCTATGCTACCTACTGGTCATGAAGTTTCTTGGGAGGAAATTAAGACTGCTTTCAGAGGGTACCACATCCCAGCTGGAATTCTTGATCGCAAGATGAATTAATTTCTGGCACTCAATCAAGGAACCCGCATGTTATTGCAGTATGCTCAGGCCTTCAACGACCTGTGCCAGTATGCAGGTTATCATGCTGATTCCGATGAGAAGAAGAAAGACCGCTTCCGCAAGGGTCTCAACACCAAGTTGCGTGAGCGTCTCAACACTGTCCGGGCTGATAGCTTCAATGAGTTGGTAAACCTGGCCATTTCCTAGGAGGATTGTATTCTAGCGCACCGGGCAGAGAAGAAGAGAAAGGCACCAATGGTAGCACCCTCCGCTCAGACCTAGAGGTTGTGGATTGTTTCCCGCAATCAGAGAAGGGGATTTCAGCAGCAGGCAGGCAGATGGGTGATCAGGCCACTTCAGCAGCACCATCCAGCACCCACTCGTTTTCCAGCTCCCGCTCCAAGGAACAATCAGACTCCACAGCAGCAGCAGTTCCACCAGGGAAATGGGAACAAGTGCTTCACTTGTGGCAATGTGGGCCACTATGCCAAAAATTGCCCTATAAATCAGCAGAGGCAGATGCCAGCACCAAATCAAGACAAGGGGAGAAAGCAGAAGGTGCAAGTTAGGCAAGGGAAGCTCAACTTCACTACTCTGGAGGAGTTACCTGAGGGAGCCCCCATCATGACTGGTATCTTTTCAGTTTTTAATCAACCTGCATTAATTCTGTTTGATTCTGGTGCATCTCATAGTTTCATTAGCCAGAAGTTTAGTGCTAAATGTCAACTGCCTTTCTATCATACAAAAGGGTCATTCATGATAGCCACACCTGGGGTAAAATTGCAACCAACCAATTAAACTGAAATGTGCCTATCTTAATGGGAAGTAGAATCTACAAAACCACACTCCTTATTTTGGGATTAGAGGGTATGGACATCATTCTCGGAGCCGACTGGATGACTCAACACCGAGTGGTGTTGGATGTAGCTGCCAGAGCTCTAGAGATCCGTTCTCCTACATCCGAACACCTTGTGTTATATCTACCCAGCCAAGATTCTACTCAATCATGTGCTTTTGCTATGATAGAGTTACCTTTGAAGAAGATTCCAGTGGTCTGTGAGTATGCAGATGTTTTTCCTGATGAATTACCAGGAATGCCCGCAGACCAGGATATCGAATTCGCCATCGAGTTGCAACCGGGAACGACACCTATTTCCAAGAGGCTTTACCGGATGCCACCCGCTGAGTTGGCAGAATTGAAGAAACAATTGCAAGAATTGCTGGACAAAGGTTTTATCCGCCCGAGTACTTCGCCTTGGGGATGTCCAGCCTTGTTTGTGAGGAAGAAAGATGAAAGCTTGAGGCTATGCATAGATTACCGCCCACTTAATGCGGTGACTATCATGAACAATCCTTTGCCTCGTATTGATGTTCTTTTCGACCAGTTGGTCAGAGCCAAAGTGTTTCCAAGATAGACCTTTGCTCCTGCTATCATCAGATCAAGATACGAGCAAGTGATATTCCGAAGACTGCCTTCTCAACCAGATATGAGCTGTATGAATTTTTGGTGATGTCATTTGGGCTAACTAATGCACCAGCATATTTCATGTATCTGATGAATTCGGTTTTCATGCCTGAGCTGGACAAGTTTGTAGTGGTTTTCATCGATGATATCTTGGTGTACTCAAGGAACGAAGAAGAGCATGTCGGTCATTTGCATGTAGTGCTTCAACGTCTGCGAGAGCACCGTCTTTATGCCAAATTGTAAAAATGTGATATTTGGCTAAAAGAAATCAAATTCTTAGGTCACACTATGTCTCAGGCAGGCATAGCTATTGATCCTAATAAGGTGCAAGAGGTGATGAACTGGAAGCCGCCAACTACTGTCCGTTAGATTCGAAGTTTTCTGCGATTGGCTGGTTATTATCGAAGATTCATTCCGGATTTCTCTCGAATTGCGAAGCCCATAACTGAATTGTTGAAGAAAGAAGCCAAGTTTGTTTGGGGTCAGAAGTGCAAAGATGCCTTCCATACATTGAGGCAACATCTGACCACAGCACCGGTGTTAGCACAACCCGACAGCAGCAAGCCATTTGATGTGTACTATGATGCCTCTGGCACTGGACTCGGTTGTGTCTTGATGCAAGACAACTGAGTCATTGCTTACGCATCAAGAGCACTCAGGCCTCATGAGCAAAATTATCCCACTCATGACTTGGAGTTAGCAGCCGTGGTCCATGCATTGAAAATGTGGAGACACTATTTGATGGGAACCCACTGCAACATCTTCACAGATCATAAGAGCCTTAAGTACATCTTTACTTAGGCTGATCTCAACATGAGGCAGAGAAGATGGCTAGAGCTGATCAAGGACTATGACCTGGAGGTACATTATCACCGAGGGAAAGCCAATGTGGTAGCAGATGCCTTGAGTCGGAAATTGCAATGCAACTGTGTTATGATGGATTCTCGCATCAACACCCTGTGTGATGAGTTGAGCAAAATGAATATTGAAGTGATTTCTTCTGGTGCTTTGTCTCACATTTCCGTTGAGCCAACTTTGCAAGACCAGATCATCATGGCCCAACTCAGTGACAAGGGAGTGCAAATTATTAAGGGAACCTCCATCAGAGGACAGAGAAGTATAATTGCTTCCGCCAAGATGGAAAGGGTATATTGTGGTTTGAAAGCATATTGGTAGTTCCTAAAAATAAGGATCTCTTGAAGAAAATCTTGGATGAGGCCCATCTCTCCAAATTCTCCATGCATCCAGGAAGCACCAAAATGTACACCACTGATAAGGCTCAGAAGTATGCAGAATTGTACATTGACCGTATCGTGTGTTTGCACGAATTGCCCCGGACCATTGTCTCTGACTGAGGAGCCCAATTTGTTGCCAGATTTTGGGAACAACTACAAGAGTCTTTGGGAACCAAGCTAATCAGAAGTTCAGCTTACCACCCACAGACTGATGGTCAGACCGAGAGGGTAAATCAAATTCTTGAAGATATGTTGAGGGCTTGTGTGATCGATTGTGGCAAGAACTGGGATAAGCACCTCTCCTTGGCAGAGTTTGCTTATAACAACAGTTATCAATCCAGCCTAAAGATGGCACCCTTCGAAGCCCTATATGAAAGAAGGTGTCGAACACCCCTCAATTGGTCTCAGCCTAGAGAAAGAGAAGTTTTCGGACCAGACTTAGTGACTGAAGCCGAAAGGAAGGTCAAACTAATCAGGAAGAATCTAGAAGCTGCTCAGGCTAGGCAAAATAGTTACCATGATAAGAGAAGGAAACCTCTCTAGTTCGAGGTGGGAGATTTCGTATATTTGAAGGTATCACCCACCAAGGGTGTGCAGAGGTTTGGGATCAAAGGCAAGTTAGCCCCTCATTACATTGGACCTTATGAGATCATAGAAGCATGTGGACCCGTGGCATACAAGTTGAAGTTAACTCCAAAAATGTCTACCATCCACAATGTATTCCATGTATCCCAAATGAAGAAGTTTGTTCAATTGCCGACTGAGATCATAGCAGAACAAGAAGTGGAGATAGAGCCAGATCTATCGTACCAAGAGTACCCCTCCAAGGTTCTGGATTGCAAAGAAAGATCAACTCGGGCTAAATCGATCAAAATGTATAAGATCCAATGGAGTAATCACTCAGAAGAAGAGGCTACTTGGGAGACTGGGAGATTTCTGCGTTCCAACTTCCCCGATTGTCTACCTAAGGAAATTGGTACGTAATCATGCCCAACCCGTCCCCCTGCCCTTTGAATCAAAACATAAGAAAATTGATCTTAATATAGGAAGAGTTAATTGTAACACTAAAATTTAAAAGGACTTCCTTCTGAAGTTGCAAAGAGGATGACATTCGAAGAGCAGTTTACCAAGAACCATAATGAATAAATCACCACTTCAAGTAAGCCTTAACCCTCACTTCACCCCAAGAGGACTCCGACCCGAATCTCGGGACGAGATGGGGGAAGGCTGTGACACCCCAGTGTCACCTAAGGTTTCTTCTTAGAGCTGACTCAAAACCATTATCACATGTGAACCAAATAGAGGAATGAACATAAAAAATTAAGGACAAAGGTTTCATCTTAAGAAATTCTCCTTAATCATGCCATGCACCTCAAGGTAAGAAGAACTCACAAACCCTAATTAATCCTAAGTGGACCATTTAAGCACATAAAGGGAAATTGGGAAAAGACTTGGGAAGAATACAAAATTTTGGTATGAACCAAATAACAAAGTTTTAGTGCACTAAATAACCAACAAAGTATAGTAAGAAAGTTTGGCCATTTGAATTTTCCAAAATCCCCAAATCAGCCCATGAACTAATGCCCTATGGGAAAATTCAGAAATTCAGAAAACTGAATTTCAAACCCTTTCCCAAAGTTCAGAAGTGTTCCCTGTCTTCCAAGGCTCGAATCCATAAAGTCCAAATATCAAAGTGGCGCCAAAATACCCTAGGAACACTATGGAGAAGTTTGAAATCAAACCAAAATCGTTTGACATGACTTGACACAGGTTTTTTCTCTGTTTGGGTAGTGCTCACAAAGCAATCTTCACGCCATCATATCTTCTCACCTAGGCCATATCTTCACTCGGGACTCACACACGACAGGAAGACCTTGGCACAGTGAAGATATGCTACACAGGACCCCTAGCAAGATATGCACGTTTAGGTTGACCAACAGGCATTTGAACTCGGGCAGAATCACACTTCCACGTGTTCGATCGCGTGCTCAAGCGCTCGGCCGCGCATTGGCTGCCCTCTACGCGCGCGCCGCGCACGGTCGGCTCCTGTCCCTCGCTCCTGCGCCCAGCCATGCCCGAGGGCGCCTATAAGTACCTCGGGTGCGCAATGGTCTGCTCTTCACTCCGCCTCACGCCCTCAGCAAGAACTCCAACTCCAGCGAGCTCTCCTCTGCCCGCCATCACTGCCTGAGCCTCGGCCACCGCGGCCAGCTCCCTCCAACCACTTCCAAGCCACGCTAGTTGCTCGGTTAGCTTCACCAGTGGCCCGTGAAGCTTTCTAAGTCCTCGGACCCGGCAGAGCCTCACCGGAGACCCATGATCGCCCTCGCCGGACTTCGGTCGCCCGCAGCTGCGCGTAGACCGAGCAATCTGGTGAGCCATTCTCAAATTCCTCGCGCACATGTCTTCCTTGACCTCTGGTGAAGCTCCCTAACCCGTTCAATTGGACTATCGCGCCGTGAGCAGGATACACGTGGACCAACCTACTCCGACCACCCTACACGAGCTCCCCCGCCTGCACACGTGGACCAACCTACTCCGACCACCACCGCCGACGATCCACACCTCGACGTGATCGCCAGAGACCCCCGGACCTCACCCAACCCCTCACCGAAGCAACCTTGCCGTCGGTAAGCCTCTCCGCCCTTTTCTTCCGTCGTGGTCACTGTTCCATTAGGGGAAGGATCGCGGGTTCGATTCCGCAATACCCTAGGGGGTTTTCTGCAGAGTCATAGACTCAGATGAATAGTGAACCGAGGACATGTCTGTAATACACTTAAAACCTTTCGCTAGGGACCCCAATGCAAAACCCTTTTTTCTTTATTTTTTTCTGTTTATTCTTTTTAAATTCAGCAGAGAACTTAGGAAATTTATATCTTGAGAAATATTTAACTAAATTTAATCAAACCAATTTTACTAGATTCAAAATATTATGAACTATCACATAAAAATACTGACCCATGTGCTTCAGTTTTAAATTTTAGAGTTTGGAATTAATTAAGAAAACTGACCAAACCTTATTAAAATGAAGAAAATTAGTTATGCTTCTATGCTGAACTTAAGAAAATTTGTAGAAGTTCAAACCCCACATAGACACTGTTTAAAAATATTAAGCACCCCAGTATTCAAGATTTAAACAGGGTTATCTATTAAAGGCCATAATTGCCTAAAACTTAAGAAAATGAGAAAGGTATTAGAAAATAATGAACAATGGATGCAAATATTTTTCCTAGTCCACTTAAGTAATAAAGAACCTAGGAAAAATAAAAGGAACCCTAGTCCAAAAAAATTCAAGGTGAAATGTTTTATTAGGCACTAATAAAACTAGAAGGACAATTATTAGCAATATGAGATCAATTTCAAAATTGGTAAGAAAAATTCAGTAGACTTGTAACCACTAGGAAACCACTACAAAAATGATAAATACCCCAGCCCATCATTTACGTGGGTTGAACAAATAAAACTTGATATTGAGCCATATTTCAATTAAATCATAAGCAAGCCAAAATGTGTGCAACAGTGGGCAAATAATTTTTTACCAGATTATTAATGTGATAGACCACCAGAGAAAAATGCAAAACCTATTCAAAACTACAAAGTAATACCCATTGCCCCTACTTCATGAAAAAGGCCATTTAATTCAAGAAATTCCTACCACCTTTCCCTTAAGCAAATAGTTACCAAATTTTAGAATGATTGCTCTTGCACAAAGAAGAAGATAGGAAAAATTGGAAATTGTTGTTTGATATTTTTCAAGTATAGTGGTAGTAGAAAGCACCCCTTTGGCTAGAAACTTTAGAAAATCATAATAAACTATCTAATAAGTATTACTTGCTGAAAATTTGTACAAAATCATGTTATAACATCTAAATGCCAGCAAAAATAAGTCTTAGAGAATAACCTATTGTTAAAAGAGAGTTGTAGTTCAAAACACCCCCTTTGCCCTAACACTTGATAATTTTGTACAGAGAGAACCCCTCACTTTTTAAGCCAAAAATTTTAAGACAAAGAATTATACACCAGTAAGAAGCCACTGTAATTTTTGCAGAATTTTTAAAAATTTATTAAGCTATCTTGTAGTTCAAACCCACCTTAAAAGCATAAAAGAAATAGAGAAGAAGAGAGGAATTAGAAAGATTAATAAGTATTACCCCAACATGGCAGCTAAGAATATTGTTAAAAATATTCATAATATATAAAGAAGAAAATCAGTAGAACAATAAAAATTGGTTAACCATTCAGTAATCAACTTGACCCTAAATTGCTGAGTGTACCACAAAAAATCTCTAGTAGTAAGAATAAGCTCTACCTTATTAAATTGATCATTCCCTATCAAATCTTAATTGCTAAATTACATATCATGCCATGCATATATCTTACTTATTGCATTCATTAGATTGCAATCTCGCTGACGGAGAGTACGTGCTCATCCCTGAGCAAGGAGCTATCCACGAGGAAGACCAGGAGCAAGCTCCCGAGACTGCCATCGAGGATCTCCCCGTAGCCCCAGCATTTGAAAGCAAGCCCCGGTTTTATGCATAACCGTTTATATATGCTACATTACTACACTTAATGTTTGTAGGCTTGGAATGTGCACTTAAGTGTAGGAGTTGCTTGAAACCTTTAGTTGCATGAACTCAGGATTCCTTTTTGAGATGGATACTAGTATGCTAGGTCAAATAGCTGCTTTGCTAATTAGGATCTCAGTAGAAGTCGAGTGATTTTTCTAGCACTCACGCGAGGTCAGAAATTGATTGTATTCATCTTGATAACGGGATCTATGATGGTCTATGGACTTGGATCTAGGGTGGATGCCTTGTCCATGAGATGGGAAAAGGAATTAAGGATTAATTTGTGGATACTTGAGTCAAGCGTTTGAACGTACTAAACACACGTCGGGAAATATGGTAACCGGTAAACCTAGTACCTGATTGAAGCCGGGCGCGGACTTTTCTCCTCACTTGTCCTGAGACTGGGTCTCCCATGCTAGCTATGGTGGGTACAAGTGTGGTCACTGCACGGCGGCAGCCAGGGGTCAGTGGAGCATTGTATGTCAAGGCGTTGATCCCTGGCCGCGAATGGGGAATCGATGGGGAGGGTTGACGTGTGTGGGGATAGAGTGCCCTGACATGTTGTGTGTTTAGGTTTACCTTGCAAGGTTTAAAACTCGATTCGAATCGTCTGCTTCTCGTAGCTAATGAGACTACTTGACCCCTTGTACTACATTGAGTAAGAAGTGAAATGAGGTTCTACATGAGACAACTTGTTGATTGTATTAAACTATTGTTACCATGTATGCTTAGAAAGGGCAAACTTAGCTAAAATAATGATACTAGAAATGGCAAAGCTAAATGTTGACCTTAGATACAACTAGTGCTTTTGGCAAACCAAATCCCTCAGCCAAACAGTTGCATGGTCTAGAGGTAGAGGAGTAGATTCCACACACCGAGTAAGTGTAGCTGAGTATTAGTATACTCAGCCTTGCTTGTGGCATACTTTTTACAGGTACGCTTCAGGACATGGTTGATGGTGTAACTTGGCCTACAACCCTACCACCGGGTTGGACGGTCGAGTGGGATGCTGCTCCGGTAGGAGAGGAGCAGGAGGAGTAATGGGCTAGGCCTTGCCCTATTCCTCGCTTTCGACGATATCGACTATCCGCTGCAATTTATTTTGTGAACTTATATCAGCTACTTGAAAAACTCTGATTTATGTAATAACTCTAGTACTTTAATTTGAGGTTTTCCTGTTTTATTGTATTTCTTCCGTGACTCACCTTCGATTGAGCTTGTGGTATTTGATCATGGATAAGTGGCTTTATCAGACTAGATCTGAGGGTCTGACGGCTTATTCCGATTTAAGTGCGTTGCGGCCTTTGAGGCGTGACTTGGGCACTTAAGCTGGAATAATTCGGGCGGTTCTACCGCAACAACAACAACCCCCACCACCACCACCCGCTCCACCAAGCTACATAAATATACATATATATTACTATTTTAGTTAAATGTTAATTTAGTTAGTAGACGCTATGGTACTACTATAGGAGGAATAATAAGGTCTAATTGACCCCATGTGTTGCTAATAAATTATGCATCATGCTGATATTTTTGTTTGTGCATATGTGTTGAGACAATATGAGTATACACCCTTTCCTTACAAATCTCGAGGACGAGATTTCTGTTAAGGGGGGTAGGATTTGTAAGTCCCAAATTTTGTATAAGAAAAAAATGATAATAATAATAATAAAATAAATATATAAAGAAATAAAATAGTACATTCAGATATCTCAAATTATACTTGAGAGTGGAAAATTGAGAACTGAATTTCAAAAACCAAGAATTATTTTAGAAAATGAGTAATAGAAGAGTTTTCTATTCAACTAAATGATTATGCATATCATTAAATGATGCGCCATAAACATCATTTACATGAATATTTAATGTTGAAGTAACTTTAATTCCTATTCCACAATCAAAATACTATTTTCCTAAAAAGAAATGAACAATAAGAGTGTGTTTCATAGTTCTAACATCTATCAAATAAATAAAATAATTAAAATAAATATACATCTATTGCATCATATTTGATTTTGATTATGTATTAAAGAATTGAATTCCTAAATCTTGGAATTTGAAATTTTGTAAAATCAAATAATATGAGAATATCTCATTTTACTAAGTAGATAAGGGATACATAAAATAAAACAAACCATGTATAACAAATTAGAGTTTTCTTTGAGCACTTAAATATACTCTAAATCTGAACCTTGTTTGGATTTAATTTAAGATTTGAATTTGAATTCGAAATGGAAATACAAAATATAAAAGAAAAAGAAATAGATATAAAAATAATGGGACCTCCCATATTATTGGGTTCTATTTGTATATTTAAAATAAGTATAAGCTCACCATTAGAATTGAATTCAAATTTGAACTTTAGAAGTTGAAAGAGAAAGAAAACAGAAAATAAAAACATAAAAGAAAAAGAAATGGAACCAACTGGGCTCATTCTCGCAGTTCCGGCCCATTAACCACCTTCTCGCACGGGGCCCACTTTTCCTTCACGTTCCTGCGCTGACACCAGGGCCCCGCTTTCCATTCTCGCTCATCGGGTGATCGCTTGGGGCGCTGCTCCGTGGGACCCATGGGCAGCCACTCCACGCTCGCGCTGATATTAGTGACTGACGCACCAGGCCCGCTTGCCAGACTCTGTGCTCTCCTGTAGATCTTCCTCGCCCCACACGGCGAATACATCCTTTAAAATCCATGATGCCGCATGCACCCATCTCGCCACCTGCGCGTGCACGACTTGTTCGCCATGCAATCCACCTTCAATCTCTCTCCCTCACTGACACATCAACCGCGCGATAACAGAGCACGTCACAACGGCGACACGAGTATGGCAGAAGTGGGGAGACCAAATTCGCTTGCGGCCGTCCGTGAAGGGAGGGCTATAATACCGGGTCCTTGGGTGTCGGAGGGATTTCCTCCGCCAGGTGGCGGAATGCACCCGCCCTAATCTAAGATGAGGAGGGGGCCTAAGCGGTTGCCTATTCGGTGAATTCCAGATGAATACAAGAGGACACGAGGGATTATAGTGGTTCAGGCTGCCGGAACGTAATACCCTACCTCCACTGTGTGTAAACTATATTGAGTGTAACTGAGCGTGTCCCTTGTAACGTTGTGTGCCTTCCCTTTTATAGTTTAAGGGAGGCACATACAAGGATGCTGACCCCGACATGCGGGCCCAGGAGCATAATGGAAGAAATACATTATGTGAATAACTAATGCTGACAGAGTAACGCATGAGTAATCAGCGGGGTCATGATGGCTGCAGTCCATGCAGCATTGATAGGTAGTAACTCTTTTCCTAGTGACGCGGGAGTAATGGTGAGTCATTGCCCTCGATATGGTAACGTGTGAGTAACTGCATGGCCCACGTATCGTGGACTGAGCACGCCGCCTGTCAGTGTAATGGACAGGCGTACGTCTTATCCGTAATGAATGCGAAGGCGCGCGTAGTTTAGAGGCGTCATGCAAGGTTCCGCCCGTTGGCTTATGCCGCGCAGTACGCCACGTGGTAGCATCGGGTCTCCGCCTGTGCGGGGAGCAGGATTGTATGTGGATAGGTCCCGATCCCACCAGACATGTCGGCTCCGGACCCTCGCCTGGGACCGGATTAAGGCTCGAGTATGTTCTGTCCTGGAACCCTGGGACCCCGCTGTGGGCGGCCCTGACCCCATACGGGAGGTCCAGATCCCATTCTAGGGGTCCGGTTCGCACACGTGGTGGTCCTAGGCCAAACTTGGAGGCATGGACCATATATACAGGGGTCCGACACGGGTCCGACACTCTCCCATGGGGGTTCTGACTTACTGTTGATGCCTTGGAGTATATCACTTTCTCTGGACACGTGGCGGTCCTGGACCCACCCATGTGGTGGGGTCAGGCGCTGTTGCTGGCCCAGAATAGTCGCCCGAGGCTGAGGCGAGTCATGGCCTAGTCCCACATACAGCTCTTTTACCACGCGACTAAAGATAGCCGCGTGGGTACTACGTCTTTATACAGTAGAAAGGGGTACCCTAGTTTCATGGTACCGACAGTGGCCCCCGGGCCCACCTCAGGGGAGGATGCGAGCCTGTAGGTGGGGCCAAAGCTCGTACTTTGCCTCAACATGATCTGATCGGTAATTGGCGCGCCGTTTTAGCGCGTCTGCTGATGCGCCCGCTGTCAATCCGCCTTCAGTCACGTCAACTGCCATATCTGTCTCCATGGCTGACTGACCCACAGCCCCACGCCTGGTGGTTTCTTCGAGCCACGCGCGGGGCGCCTCGTTGCCGCTGCATAACCTTTTGTCTTCTGCAGCGGCCCTGAGGGGGTGCACTATCGCGCGCGGCGGTTTGCATGGTGGTTCGCTCTTTCTGCACCCGAAATCCGGCACACAAACTGTATGACTTGTGAACCCGCCCCCCTGTGTCATAGAGTGGGCTGCCTGGGTCCTAGGTGCGCGTCAGGCGGGATTTCCTGCGGCGATTCAGGGGCGCGCGGAAGGGTTTCTCTAAACAAGGACTCAGGTTTCCTTGAAAAAGGATTCACCTCGCGTGCAGCAGTTACCTTTTTGCATTCTCTCCCAATCGCCTGTGCCCCTTTGCCTTCATGCTCCTCTGTTCCACGCCCGCGCCGCCACACACGCCATGGCTTCGCTTGGTCATCCAGATCGCTTTCAGTCTGAGGAGGCGCTCAACCTGGTGCGCGGCCTGCTTGGGTGGAGCGCGCTAGGGCTCGCCGGAAGAATCCACGCCGGTGCCGTCCTCCTTGGCGATCTCGCCACCGGGGAGTTCGTGTTGTTCACCTCCTACATCTCCTGCGGGTTGGCGCTGCCGATCTCACCCTTCTTCTTGCTGCTGCTGGAGGAGTTCGGGCTTCAGCTTCAACACCTCACGCCCCACTCCGTCCTCCAGGCAGCCATCTTCGTCCACCTCTGTGAGATGTTCGTAGGTGTGGCCCCTGTACTTCCCTCTTCCGCTACTTCTTCGTGCTGGTCAAGTCCGGAAAGACTAGGGACCACATCGGTGCCTACTACTTCTAGACGAGGCCAGATCCAGCCGTCGTCTACATCCCCACCTTTGGCGGTGCGAGGTGGGAAAACTGGCGCAACGACTAGGTGATTGCCAGCGCCGAGGCCAACGACCGCCTCGTCCTGCCGAGCGATGGGCCAGCGCTCGACCGCAAGCACTGGAGGACCAAGCCGTCCCTCTCGCCAGAGTTCCTGCCCGTATTGGACATGATAAACGGCTTGGCTACGAGCGGCCTAGACCTGATCATTTACCGGGCCGGGCCGAGTTCGGGTCGGGCCATACTGAACCCGATATAAAAACTCTTTAGCCCGAGCCCGCCCACGGCCCGACAAAAAATGTAAAATCCCAGCCCGAGCCCGCCCGTGGCCCGACCCGATGGCCCACGGGCCGACCCGATGACCCGACAGGCAGTGTGTCACCAGCTGCTGGCTACAGGCGTGGACGCGTTTTTTTAATTTTTCTTCTCACCCCCGCAGCCACGCACGCACTCTGACTCCGCACAGGCACGGTACTCCGGTCGGGCACTGTGAGTCTGTGTCTCTGTGATAAAAAAAAACCGGGCACGGTACGCCGCACAGGCCACCTGCTCAGTCCGTGATCAAAGCAGAGGCCTGCTGTGCTGATCTCTCTACCACAACATTGAAGATTAGCGGTGAACGCAAGTCACCGGTCCAGATTTCGGGCTGACGGGCTGGCCCGCGGGCTTAATTTTAGGCCCGAGCCCGACCCGAAAATATTGACGGGTTAAAAACACGGCCCGAGCCCGCCCAACACACTGGCCCGGCCCGACTGGGTCGGGTTTTTTTCGGGCGGGTCGGATCGGGTCGACCGGGTCGGGTGGCCCATGCTCAGGTCTAGAGCGGCCTGACATCGATGCACGTGGTCGGCGATCTCCTGAAGCGCCGGATCGCGCCGCTGCAGAGGAGACCGCACCTGTGCTGCTGGTTCACCGGCTCGAACGACATCGGTAGGATCCAGCGCGGGCCGGGCACCGATCTGTCATGGGACAAGCTGGTAGTCCTGGTGGGAGGGATTACTGGGAAAACTTTTGTCCCTGAGTCCCTGATACTCCCCCAGAACATCCATGTGCTCTGCGACGACCCAGGCCTGAGGACGGCGATCTTGGCCACGCTGCCGACCCTTGACGACAGCGGCGTAGCGGTTCGCCAGACCGGCTGCTGGGACCCCCTCCACAGGATCTGGATCTCCGATGCACCGGCTGGAGGTCCCCAGCTCGCCGGTGCGGCTCCCAGTGCCAACCCCGCCGTGGCCCTCAGCCCTTTGGACAAAGGCAAAGGGGCTGCAAGCAGTGCCTCTGCCCCAGGTAGCTCCAGGGGGTCGGAGGAGGAGAGGCGACTCAGGCTGCGTCGCGCTGACGGGTCGCTCGTTTCGGAGCCCCCTTAAAAGCGTCAAAGGACTGCAGGTGGGACCAAGGAGGCCAGCTCCCAGGCCCACGGCACGCAGAGGCGCGTCAGTCCTCCGGCCCCGCCGCCACCACCACCATGTAACACCCCAGGTGTTTATATTTCACTCGACAACGAGTTCGGATTTAAGCACATAACCGATGGATAAAATGGATTTTAAATTTTAAACATCTTCATCTATCGCGATTTTTATATCGCATCTGTTTCGTTTGTCGCGAGTGCGACATCGTTTTTATTTTTGTCTATCCGGGCTCTTCCTAAAATTTTCGTGATGTTCGGAACATAGCTGTTTCGAAGATCGGTGCGTCCGATGATTATTTAAAATTCGTCGCTCGCGCGAATATGAATTCGGAAGCCAGACCCACTCGGATGATTTTATACCGAACAGATTAAAAAAAACTCGACGATTAAAATGTTCGAGGCAAAATAATCTGTATCGTGCGTTGTCCGAGAAAAATCGTGTGCGAGGATATAATCCAATTTATTCTTCTGCACGCTGCTTCGAAGACAAAATCGCGTATACGTTCACATATATTGTTTCGGCTAATTTCGGTCGAATCACGCCGAACAAATTATCAGTGCCGAAATCAGTTTATTTCGGTCTGTCGTTTCTTGCCCGATCCAAAACTTTGGATATAAATGACGGGTGCAAATTCATCTGATTCCAAGTATTCGCTAAATCAAAATCGTGACTGCGCGTCCGAGAATTATAATTGAGCTTTAATTCTCGGGTAAATTACCGTGACTATAGAATCATGTGTTCTGACCGCAGATCAAATATCTCGTGCTTCGAATCGAATCAAACTGTGTCACCAATACTATAACTCTTTGATTATTAATACAAATCATGACCCAAAATATCAGCGATTTTCTTTATAAAAAAATGAAAAATGAAAAATGAAAATATCTCTAGAGATTATCCTCCACCGCTCTCTATCTCTAATTAATTCTTCAGCCGCCGAATACCTCCCTTTCCTACTTATCTTCTACGCACGGCGCTGTTCAGCTCAAAAAAAATCCCGCCGCTTCGTATCCGTTCCAATCCTCCCCTGACCTCTCTTCATCGTGCGTGGGCGCTCGCTGTGGGCAGCTCGTCGTTTTTCACCGCTGGCTGTGGCACTTCCTTGAGCCGTCGGACCACAAGCCTTCTCTCTCCACTCGGCTTCATCCCATCTCCCTGCTGAATTTTTTGCCGTGCGCGCTCTGCGTCCTCATCTCGTAACCGCCCGTGGAGTCTTCAAATATCCAGTCCCTGCGCCGCGCCCCTCTGCTGCTTGCTCTGGTGCTGCGTGCGCGTTCTCCCATGGCGCCGGTCCGTCCTCCTCTTCCAGCCGCGCCCAGGCCCTCTCCTTCCTCCCTCAGCCCCTGCGCTCAGAATTCCTCTGCTCCTCTTCATTCTCCAGCCGGTTCCCTGCGCACGTGCTCCAGCTCCGGCTGGATCTTCCTCTGGCGGCCGTCGGTCGGAGCTCCCTGGCCGCGCTGCGCCCTGCTCCCTTTGTCTCCCCTAGCGCGCGAGCTCTTGGGTGCGCGCCTGGATCCCTGCTGAGCTCGGTTCCATGGCCGCGATCCAGCTCGCCCAGCCCCAGCCGTTCCTCCTCCTGTAGCTCGCCCCTGCGCGTGCGTCTTCTCGCGTCGTCCCTGCGTCACGCGCGCGTTCCTTCCTGTGCGCGCCAGCAGCCGCGTCTCTCTGGTGTTTCCTCCCTGCGCGCATGAAATTTCCTTGCTCGCTGGGGCGCTTGATCCGTGCTCCACTGTGCCGTATTGTTTATCTGCACGCGTCAAGTTCCCACGCCGAGTTCGCCCGAGTCGCAGACCTGTGTGTCCTCATCGCGCCTACTGCTCGTCGGGTCAAGCCCCATGTTGCCGTGCCGCGTCGTCATCACTTCCTGTCGCGAGCTTGATCCTTGTTGTCATCGGGTTTTGTGCGTGCTCGCGTTTGCCGTCGAGTCATTGAACCCATCATCCCCTGCTCAACCCTACCCCGCCAGCTCGCTCGAGACACAATCTCATCGTCGTCCCGCGCGTCATCAAGAATCCCAAGAATCGGGTGAAGACGAAGCTAGTAGCGCGATATTCCCCAAACACTCGACAATTGACTGGATCAGAAAATCACTACCGATCTCGCGGATTCGAGTCGGCTATTGAAACGGTAAGCTGATAAATTATCCAAAATAGTTCGATCGTTGCATAAATTGATGTGCTAGTTCGAGGCGCATTAAGGTGCTCGATAAATTGCGTAAGTCACGAACCTCTCGCCGACTTCGCAGTTCTTGTGATTATCGAGCCAGATTCAGCTATGTCGAATTATTTCGCTATTCTAGTCACTTAGCTGAATTAGTGGACCGAGTAGAATTTTGGTAGGCATGTGTAAGGTTAAAATATTTTAATCACTTATAAAGATGTAGAATAATTCATAAAACGAGGGATAAGTTTAGAATTCAATTAATTAACTGATAAGTTGTGGTTAGGCTAATTGTATTAAAGGTGTATAATTTGTTGTTTTGTGATGTTCGCGTTAGGTTCGGTTAATCTAAAGAAACGTAATTATTGCACGTAGTCATATATTAATAACTAGTGTTTCCGTATGAAATTGTACAACGCCTCGCCGCTAGGTGTTTAAATTCGCCATCGCGTAGCACTATTTAGGGTTTTTGATATTCCTGTCTATATGTATTCATGTGCATAATGCATTTCATTCAGGTGCGATAATTAATCACGTGATGCGGAAGATGACTCAAGTCGACCCCAAGCGCGGGCTAACCCGCGGGATGATGTTGATGGACGGAACCGAAGATGGAAAATCTAGCGAATGTCAAGACAGAAGATGGTCGTCAAGCGGACGTCGTCTAACAAACACTAACGTAGTGTTTATTCCAGGCAAGCCCCGGTGCATTTGCCCCTTCCTTGTGTTTTAAATGCTTTTTCACCTTATCTGATGCATTAGGTGATAGGAGTTGTGTGATAAACAATTGATGCATTACCATTCCTTGGAAACTCCTTAATCCCGGTTTTATAAAAAGAACTGATAATGCTTAGCCCTGCTTAGAAACTGAAAAATCATTTGTTTTCAAAAAGAATGATTGTGGAACATTGGTTATGGGCCTTTCGTTTCAAAAATCAAAGCAAACTTATGGTGATGATTCCACTTCGGCCGGAGTGGGTTCATCATTTGGAAAAGAGTACCCCTGTCGGGTACCAAAAATGGGAAAATGGTTTGAATACATCTAGACCAGACGCTGAGCGGACGTGGTCGCCCGTCTGTGTCGATTAAGGACCGTTCGATGTAGGCCTGTTGTGGTGGAGACCTTGCAACTAGCCACATGCTCCGGTAAGCCTGAACCCGGCTATTCCATACGTGAAAAGACAACCGCGCACTGGGCGTGGGAGATGGTGGGAGTAGCGTGTACCCTCCTGGCTAGAGGCTGGATGGAGGAGTACTGTGCTCCCGAGTAGCGCGGACCGGTTCACGTTGTGGAGGATCTATGGGAACGGTTGACATATGCAAGGATTAAGTGCTACATATGTCGTGTGGTTAGGGATCCCCAGCTGGGTATAATCGGTTCGAATCGTCGTTGCTCCTTGGTCATGGAGACTCTATCCTCCGACCACTCATCGTAGTTGACAAGTGAAATATGAATTGGCTAAAAGAAAGCTAGACCAGGACAAGTGGATGCTCTAGATTAGGCAAATCTAGATTCAGGAAAAATACTAAACTTGTGAAGTAAAATTTTGGCATAAGGATTTACTACTAGTAAGCTCTTCTGCAAAACAGAGTCTTTGATTCTTGATAAGCCATACCTTGAATCCCTCTAGCCAGCATACCCTTGAGAGTCTTTTCTTTAGTCGGGTAAGTCTTGCTGAGTAATTCCATACTCAGGGTTTTATTCCCTGTTGTTTTTCAGGTTATAGTTTTGTGCTGCTGTTGATGGTGTTAAGTGCCGGTGGGCTCGGCCTTTTTATAAGTCTAAGTAATTCTTCTATACTTTTTATTGAGGATGGTCACTTGAGCTAGCATATATTTCAAACTTACAAATAATTTATAACATCTCAAGGTTATGCCTTTGAACCACTTTTGTAATCACTCCGATAAATACAATGTAAACTTGTTGTAACTTGTAAAATTTGGTAATAAGATTTTCCACTGCAAAATGTTGGTGCGTGATTTGTGTTTACTTAATCTTGCGGTCCTAGTTATAAGTGGTTTATCCGATGTCCTTGGGGCAATCGGACGGATCCTGTTAAGTTATCTGGTGCACATGCATAGCTGTCTGAGGTCTTTGAGACAAGGACAGGTGCATGTGGGCCCAATAACTTGGGAGGTTCTGCCACACACCATCTGGGGGTGATCACCCCCAGGAGCACTAGCTGCAGCAGCAGCAACAGCAGCAGTAGCAGGAGCGTCGATCGCCCCGCTTTCAGGGTCACTAGAAAGTCTAGGGCCCCAAGTAAGTGTAGCCCCTTTTTCCATGAGTCTAATCATCATGCTGACTAGTCTTAACCCATCATCTATTCGCTAGGGCTTCTTCCTCCGCCGCTCCCAAGGTCACGCCTCCTCTGCCAGATACCAGGCCCACTAGCGGGTCCGGCTCTCAGCAGCAGGAATCTGGTGAGAGTGGTGATGGCGGTCCGCCTCTGGATGCTGTTAAGACAGCGCCAGTGGCTTCCCATGCCCCATCCGGGGATTCGGCGGTAGCAGCGCCAGCGCCGAGCGACGTCGTAGAGGCAGAGGAGATCCCACCTGGGGGATCCGCGCCCACTCCCGACACTAGGGGTGACGCAGGAGGCGCGTCCAGCTCCAACCCCCTGCCTGCGTCGGAGGAGATGGAGGTGGTGTTTGTGCGGCGGCTCCGGTCGGGCGCCGAGCAAGAAGCGGCGCCAGTCCCACTCCCCCGCGTGTTGTCCCGTGCCCACCAGGTCCTTAGTGACACTAGGGCAGCAATCTTGCGGGACTGGGAGGCGCTTGAGGCTGAGCCCTAGCGCCTCAGTGACTGGCGCACCCAACTGGAGGAGCGCACCCGGACGACGTCCCGATAATTCATCTCCGAGCGGTCCCAACTCGAGCGGGACCGCAAGGAGTACAAGAGGGACCTCCAGAGGGTGTGCGCCATGGAGCTAGAGGCGTCCCTGTGACAACCCAGTGTCACCTAGGGTTTCTCTCAAATGCCAAACCAAGAATCATTATTTTATGTGAGCCAAAGTAAGCATGAGCATCAAAATAACTTAAGTGGCAAAGAATTCACCAAGCATATACCTAAAAGTATCATGATCAAAACAATTGAGACTTTTAAAAGATAAAAGTGTGCAACCCGAATTAAAAACTCTAAGTGAGCCCCATGAGCAAATTTCAAGAAAATAAGAAAAAGGGGATGAAAAGTTTAAAATTATGACTTGAGCCAATTATAAAAATTGAAGTATATTTAATAAGCAACAAGAAATGTTGAGAAAGCTTAGCCAAAATAACTCAATTAAAGCCCCAAATCAAGCTTCTCATGTGGGGACTTAATGGGAATTCTGAATTTCAGAATTCTGAAATTCAGTCCTTGAGCCAAAGATTAGGGATGTTCACCTTGATCCCTAACTCGAATCCTAATGGCCCCATTGACAAAATTGTGTCTAACTAACCCCTCTGTCGTGTGCCAGAAGATGGCATTGGGACGCGAGCCCTAGACACGACAAAACCTTGGATTTGCCTCGGGTTTGGGCAGGGAGACAGACCAGATTTCCTGGCTCCATATCTCTGCAACCAGTAGGCAAAATCCTATGACCCCCACACAAGAATGGTAGCTTGTAGGGAGGAGAAGAGGTTTTGTGCACTGACCAAGGCGAGAGCAGGCTCGGATGAGCGACCACACGCGCCAGAACTTAGGCAGAACGCACGGGCACACGTGTTCGACCCTGGTCGGCACGCCAGAGCTCGCCCAACCCGCGCGCGCGCTCACCCCCGCGTCCGGTCAAGTCCGCCGCGCGCCCACGCCCTCGGCCGTGCCCGCCCGCGCCTATAAAGTCTCCCCGAGCGCACCTCTCTTCGCCCCGCACTCACCCTCACCGGCCAGCCACTTTTCCTTAGCTCCGGCGAGCTTAATTCCGCCCGCCATTGCCGCCAGAGCTTCGGCCACCGTGGCCAGCCCACTCCAGCCATCCTCTGGGCAAGCCAGTGCTTCGGCTAGCTCCGCCAGTAGCCCGTGAAGCTTGCCAAGCCCTCGGACCCGGCCGGACTTCACCGGAGGCCCGAGATCGACCTCACCGGACTTCGTTCTTCCGCCACCGCGCGTGGACCGAGCTATTTAGTGAGTCCCCACCCAATTCCTTGCGCTCATATCTTCTCTGGCATCCCGTGGACCTCCCTGACCCATCTGATTGAACTATCTCGCCATGACCAGGCCGGTCTCCTCGCCGCCGACGAGCATCCCCGCCTGCGCGCGTGGACCGACCGACTCCGGCCATCTCCGACGGCGTCCCGCACACCGTTGTGATCCCCGAGACCTCCCCTTCGTCCTCGACCACTTCACTGGAGCAATCTCGCCGCCGGTAAGCCCCTCCACCCTTTCTTCCGCCGCGGTTACTGTTTAAGGTAGAAGAAGGACCTCGGGTTAGGATTTGTAGAACCCGAGGGGTTTTCTGTAATGTCAGTGACTCATGTGAATAGTAGCCTGAGGGCTGATCCGCGAAGAAAACTTAGAAAACCCGCCAGGGACCCCAGTGCAAAGTGGATTTCCATTTAATCAATTCTGTTATTCTTTTTAAAATGACCAGAGAACTTAGAAAATCCATAACTTGATGAAATCTTAATAAAAAGTTGTCAAACCAATTTTGCTAGCTCCTGAATATTATGATCTATCATTTAAAAATAGTAAACCCTATGCTTTCTGTTCTAAATTTTAGAGTTTAAAATTAAAAACAGAAACCCACTAAACCTTGTTTAATTAAGGAAAATTAGTTTTTCTTCTATGCTGAACTTAAGAAAATTTGTAGATGTTTAAACCTCATTTAGGCACTGTTTAAAAATAGTAGGAACCCCAGCATTGGAAAATATGATGTAGTTTTTTATTTAAAGCTATTTTGCCCAAAACTTAGAGAAAATCAGAAAGGCATTAGAAATTATTGAACAGTGATTAAGATTATTTTTCCTAGTTTACTTATGTAACAGAGAACCTAGGAAAAATACAGAGACCATTAATTTGGACCAGTTTTAAATTAAAATGATTTGTTTAGCCTTATATAGACTGAAAATCAATTATTAAAGAGGCAAAACTATAACCAAAATGCTTAATAAAAATCCAGTGGACTTATAACCATCAGAGCCCCACTACAAAAATACAGAGCACCTCAGCCCAACTTTTTAAGTAAGGAAAATAAATACAAAGTGATAATAAGGCATTTTTCCAATAAATCATGAACAACCCCTATTAATGTAATAATGGGCAACCAAAAATTAGCTAAGTCCATGATGAGATAAACTACCAGAGAAAAATGCAAACCCATGAAAAGGAAGCAAACCCATGCCTATTGACCATGATTTAAGAGAAAGGCCACTAAATTCAAATAATGCATACCACCCCTTCCCTTAAGCAAAAAGAGGCCAAACTTCAGAATGATTGCTCTTGCACAAAATACTAACTATGAAAAATAAGAACTCTGTTGTTTGATGTGTTTCAAATATAGTGATAGTAGAAAGCATCTATTTGGCTAGAAACTTGAGAAAACCATAGAAAAATAATTAAAAGGTAGTAATGACTAGAAATTTGTATCAAGTCATGTTATAACACCTAAAAGCCAGCAAAAATAAGTTTTAGAGAATTACCCACTGTTAAATAGTAATTGTAGTTCAAAGCACCCCTTCTGCCCTAGAGTTTAATAATTTTGTCTAGAGAAAACTATTCACTTGCTGATCCCCAAATTTTGAGACAAAGAAACACACACCAATAACAAGCCACTGTAATTTTTGCAGAATTTTTAGAATTTTATAAAAGCAACTTGTAGTTCAAACCTACTCCAAAACATTAAAGAGAATAAAAGAAAAGGAAAAGAAGAAATAAACCCCACCTCAATAAGTCTAACTTGAGTACTTATCATTTGTCCCTAAGACTTAAAAGGAATTCAGTGGAACCCCAAAAATAAACCTACCACTTACCTTAACTAAGTTTAACCCAATTTACCAAGTATACCACTAAAGGGTTTTACATAAGTAAAGTTAACTTGTTTTAACTCAAAAGATCATACACCTTTAAAGTTGTAATTTCTAAAAGCACATATCATATCATGCATATATCTTACGCATTGCATTCATTAGATTGTAATCTTGCCGACAGAGAGTACATGCTCATCCCCGAGCAAGGACCTGTCCAAGAGGAGGACCAGGAGCAGGCTTCAGAGGCTGCTATTGAGGATCTCCCCGCAGCCCCAGCAATTGAAGGCAAGCCCCGGTTCTATGCATAACCTGTTAATTATGCTATTTTACTACACTTAATGCTTGTAGGATTGCAATGTGCACTTAAGTGTAGGAGTTGCTTGAAACCTCTAGTTGCATGAACTTAGGATTCCTTTTTGAGATGAATACTAGTATGCTAGGTCGAGTAGCTGCTTGCTAATCAGGATCTCAGTAGAAGTCGAGTGATTTTCCTAGCACTCGCGCGAGGTCAGGAATTGATTGTATTCATCTTGATAACGGGATCTATGTTGGTCTATGGACTTGGATCTAGGGAGGATGCCTTGTCCATGAGACGGGAAAAATGAATTAAGGATTAATGTGTGGATACCTGAGTCAAGCTTTTGAACGTACTAAGCACATGCCGGGAAAAATGGTAACCGGTAAACCTAGTACCTGAGTGAAGCCGGGCGCGGACTTTATCCCTCATGCGACCTGAGACTGGGTCTCCCATGCTAGCTATGGTGGGTACAAGTGCGGTCACTGCACGGCGGCAGCCGGGGTCAGTGGAGCATTGTATGCCAAGGCGGTGAGGCCTGGACGCGAACAGGGAATCGATGGGGACGGTTGTCATGTGTGGGGTCGGAGTACCCTGACATGCCGTGTGTTTAGGTTTACCTCGCAAGGTTTAAAACTCGATTCGAATCGTCTGCTTCTCGCAGCTAATGAGACTGCTTGATTCCTTGTACTGCATCGAGTAAGAAGTGAAATGTGGTTACATGAGATAACTTGTTGATTGAACTAATTGATTGTTACCATGTATGCTTAGAAGGAGCAAATGTAGCTAAGTTAATGATGATAGAATTTGAAAAGCTAAAATTTGCTTTTAGAAACAGCTAGTGCTTTTGGCAAACCAAACCCCTCAGCCAAACAGCTGCATAGTCTAGAGGTAGAGGAGTAGACTCCTCACACTGGTTAAGTCTAGCTGAGTATTAGTATACTCAGCCTTGCTTGTGGCACCATTTTTGCAGGTACCATTCAGGAAATGGTTGATGGTGTGACTTGGCCTACCACCCTGCCACCGGGTTGGACGGTCGAGTGGGATGTTGCTCCGGCAGGAGAGGAGCACGAGGAGTAGTGGGCTAGGCCTTGCCCATTTCCTCATTACCGACAACATCGATTATCCGCTGCACTTTATTTTGTGAACTTTATTTGCTACTCAAAAACTCCGATTTATGTAATAACTCAGTACTTAATTTGAGGTTTCCTGTTTTATTGTATTTCTTCTGTGACTCACCTTCGAGTGGGATTGTGGAATTTGATCCTGGTTAAGTGGCTCTATCAGACTAGATCTGAGGGACTGACGGGTTATTCCGATTTAAGTATGTTACGGTCCCTGAGGCGTGACTTAGGCACTTAAGCTAGAATAATTCGGGTGGTTCTGCCACAGTCCCGGAGGGAGAAGAAGGTGACCAGGAGGGAGGAGGTCGTGATCCAGCAGGAGGCCCTCACAAAAGAGTACTAGGCCAAGCTGAGCGCCCTGGACCAAACTCTGGAAGCCCTGCGGGCCCAGCAGGTCAAGGCTGTGGAGAGGCTACAAAAGTGGCAACAAGAGCTCGAGGGCAACGCTAGCGACGCCGCCCTCACCGAGGAGAACCTTAATGCGAAGGAGCAGTCCTTGGACAGGCGGGAGACGGACCTCGCCAGGGGAGAGACGGATCTCGTCTTTAGGGAAGAAATGCTCACCCGGTGGGGCGAGTTGCTGGCCGAGCATGAGCTCGAGGCAGAGGAGAAAGAGAAGAAGCTGGAGGAACAGATCCGCCAGTTCAATGTGGCGCAGGCGGCGCCGGGCCCCCAGGCGGTGGAGGCCACCAGAAAAGCTCTTGAAGATCTCCAAGCGAAGCACCGCGCTGGGGTCCAACGCATTGCCGCGTGGGCCGGCGAGGCAAGCACGACACTGGTGCTGCTAGGGATGAGCCTTATCCTAGTGTCGGAGCTGCCAGCGTAGATCTTCGATGCGCTCCCGGTGCTGGACTCCACCGTCGATCGCCTCCGACGCTTGGATCAGATCCTCGGGGCCCGCCTGGAGGCAGAGGGCGGCAAGCTCCGCCGGGCGGTGGTTGAATATGTCCTGACGTGCTTCCGAAGTCACGACCCCGCCATATCCTTAGCGCCGGTGATCGTTGGTCCAGTAGTCGCCACAGAAGACGCCGCCCGGGAGAGTGTACAAGACACCGTGGAGCTGGTGGCCGAGCACTTCCAGCACGATCCTACTGACGACCTGTAGAGAGAAAGCAAGGGTTCCGCTGGGAAGCGACTGTAATAACTTTTGATTTTGTAAGATATTCTAAGAACCGCTAATGAGGTAGCATTGAAACTTAAACTTATCTGTATGTTATTTGTCTTTGCTATGTGTAGCGTTCCCCTTGGTACTTACTTGCCCCCCTAAGAGGTAGGCTCGACGTGTCGAGGCTGGATACCAGTATACCAAAGATAAAATTGGTGGTCTGGCCCCTAGGAGGTAGTCGCTACAGTTTGAGACTACCAACTACTGGACTAGGACCTGGACCTGCACACAACTTCGGCTTTGAAGTGTTAGGAGCACACCCATAGGACCCATCATCTAGTATCTGCCATCCTTTGATTCATGCAATAGGACCTGCAGGTTTTAGCTTGGGAAGGCAAGCCGTATGTCCGGTCCCATAGGATCACAGTTCCAAATACTAGGGTGCCCGTTGCAGAGTGGTGGAGCGTGCAGGCTTAGGGTGCAGAACCATCCTAAGCGGCTACACAACCCCGAACCCCTCCATGAGGCGAGCGCCCATTCTCTAGAACTGGTCCGCAGGTTGCCAGACCCCCTTTAGCAGTAAAGGGGTCTTGAACTGCAAGCCTGGCTACTCAATTCGGATGTCATCATACCAGCAAGGGTGGGAAACTGTATGGGTGGGTTAGATAAAAAGTAATGCTTGTAAAACGGAGTAGAATAAAACCATCACAAAAGCACATCTAGGGGTAAATCCTTTCCTTATAACTTGATATACATGGGTGTAGACCAACAGACAGGCTTACGAGGGCGGGCTTCACCGAATTGACGTACACATATGCGGAACCTAGTTACAAAGGAAGAAAACTCAACCCCCCAGTTTTGCTATTATGGATAGAACTTACGGAGATGCTCTATATTCCAGGGATTGGGAAGAGGCACTCCTTCTGTTGTGGCAAGGCAGACACACCCGGGTCGGCATATTTCCGTCACCTTGAAGGGTCCTTCCCAACTGGGGGAGAGTTTGTGGAGCCCTTCTTGGTTCAGTACTCGCCTTAGGACTAGGTCCTCGACCCTGAGCTCCCTACTATGCACAAACCGTTGGTGGTAGCGCCTGAGCGCTTGGTTGTACCGTGCATTTCGGATCACCGCTTGCCATCTGCGTTCGTCGATGAAGTCCACATCCTCACGCTGTAGCTGTTCCTACATAGACTCATCAAAAGACTGGACTCGTGGGGAGCCCATAATGATTTCCGAGGGAAGGCAGGCTTCGGCCCTCTAGACCAGGAAGAACGGGGTCTCCCCGGTAGCTCGACTGGGTGTGGTCTGGTTCCCCCATAGTACGGACGGAAGCTCGTTGACCCAATTTGCACCATGCTTTTTTAAGCAGTCATAGGTGCGTGTCTTGAGTCCCCTGAGGATCTCTGCGTTTGCCCTCTCAGCCTGGCCGTTGCTCCTGGGATGAGCCACAGATGCAAAGCAGAGCTGGGTGCCAATGCCCTCGCAATACTCTTGGAAGAGCCGACCTTTGAACTAGGTCCCGTTGTCCGTAATGATACGGCTTGGGACCCCAAATATACAGACAATCGACTTGATGAAGGCAACAGCAGCACATTGGGTGATACTGACCACAGGGGTGGCCTCCGACCACTTTGTAAATTTGTCGATGGCGACGAAGAGGAAACGGTACCCGCCGACAACCCTGGGAAATGGTCCCAGGATATCTACCCCCCATACGGCGAATGGCAAGGAGGGTGGAATCATTTGCAGAGCCTGAGCCGATGTGTGTATCTGCTTTGCATGGAACTGACATGCTTCGCAGGACTTTACCAACTCGGCTGCATCCTAGAGAGCAGTTGGCTAGTAGAAGCTGTGCTGGAAGGCCTTACCAACCAATGTGCGGGATGATGAATGACTTCCGCACTCTCCTCTATGGATCTCCGCGAGTATCTCACGACCCTCCTCCAGGGTGATGCACCGCATGAGAATGTCGTTGGCGCCACGGCGGTATAGATCCCCTTCTACCACCGTGTATCGTTTAGCCAACCGCACTATGCGCTCTGCGGACACATGATCTTCAGGAAGGATATTTTCTTTCAGGTAGTCCCGGATCTCAGAGATCCATGCATCGGGACCACTCTAAGATACTGGATGTGGCTCTAAGAGGTTGGCAGGACCCTCTATAGCATAGACAATCCTTGGTGGGTTCTGCAGAAGGAACGGCACTGGGACTGCTAGCTTCGAGGTGCTAATCTCGCCCCCTTCACTCGGTTCGGCAGGCTGGGCGGTAGGTCTCAGCCGCCGTCTTTCGAAGACGCCCTCGGGCACGGGTGCCCAAGTTGATGCCCTCGTGGAGAGTTCATCTGCCGCTGAGTTGTTTGCCCGAGGAACATGTTGCAGTTCTAGGGCAATGAAGTCCTTTTCCAGCTTCCTTACGTGGAGGAGATAAGCTGTGAGCCTGGGCTCGTTGCAGCTACATTCTCCATGGACCTGCTTGATAATCAGTTGGTAGTCCCCCTTCACGAGGAGCTGGTGGATCCCTAGGGATAGGGCCGCAGACAAGCCGAAGATCAGCGCTTCATACTCTGCCATGTTGTTGGTGGCCTTGAACTCAAGGTGCACCATGTACTTCACTTGATCTCCGCTTGGGTCGATGAGGACCACTCCAGCATCGCCACCCTGCTGGAGGGCGGATCCGTCAAAGAAGAGCGTCCAGTGGGGCTCGGTGAAGATCGGAGCCCTGGGCTCCGCAGGTGTGGGATCCGAATCAGGATCCGGACCCCCAGGAGAGCTCGGGGATGGGGTCCATTCCACGAAGAAGTCAGCCAGGATCTGGCTCTTGACAGCGTGGCGAGGCTGGAAGTCAAGTTAGAACTCGGCAAGCTCCGCTGCCCACTTGGCGATATTGCTCGTGGAGTTATAATTGTGGATAATGGCCCTTAACGGGAAGGAGGTCACCACCATGACTCTGTGTGCCTGAAAATAGTGGCGCAACTTCCTGGATGCAACAAGTATAGCATAGATGAGCTTGTGCGTCTCAAGGTACCTGGCCTTTGCCTCATGGAGGACTTCGCTGACGTAGTAGACTGGCTTCTGGATGGTTTGGACCCCTGCACTCGGTCCCGAGTCCTCAAACTCCTAGCCTTCTGTCAACATCGTGGTGGTCGGACCACCACCTTCTCCTAGGGGAACTTTCTGACTCTCCTGGGAATGTTGTGTCGTCCTTTCAGCGACCAGCACCATGCTCACCGCCTCTGTAGCCGCTGCAATGTACAAGTACAACGGTTCCCCTGGCTCTGGAGCTACCAGTATTGGTAGGGACACAAGGTGCTGATTCAACTCTTAAAAGGCTCGTTGTGCCTCTTCGGTCCAAGAGAATGGCTCGGACTTCCGCAATAGCTTGAAGAAGGGTAGCGCCCTCTCATCCAGTCTTGAGATGAAGCGGCTAAGGGCGGCCAGTGACCCCGTAAGGTTCTGGATGTCCTTGATGCGGGCCAGAGGCCTCATTGTCTCAACTGCCTTGATCTTCTCTAGGTTTGCTTCAAGGCCCCGGTGCGAAACCAGGAATCCCAGCAACTTCCCTGCAGAGACACCAAAGACGCACTTGTCCGGGTTCAGCTTCGTGTGGGTTGCCTGCAGCTTGTCAAAGACCTGGGTTAAGTCTTCCACTAGGGTCGACCCTCTCTTAGTCTTGACCATGATGTCATCAACGTATACCTCTACCCTGTCCCTAATCAGGTCACCAAAAGTCTTACTCATCGCCCGTACAAATGTTGGCAAGGCATTTTTCAGACCATAAGGCATTACAACATAACAGTAGAGCCCATCCATAGTTACAAAAGCGGTATGCTTCCTATCTTGCCTAAACATCTGGATCTGATGGAAACCAGAGTAAGCATCTAGGAAGGACAAGAGGTCGCACCCGGAGGTAGAATCCACGATTTGATCTATTTGTGGAAGCGGATATTGGTCCTTGGGACAGGCCTTATTGAGGTTGGTGTAGTCGATGCACATCCAAAGCTTCCCGTTAGCCTTGGGAACGATGACTGGATTGGCCAGCCATACTAGGTGATGGACCTCTTCGATGAAACCAGCGTCCAGCAGCTTCCGGACCTCCTTACGGATGAAATCCTGCCACTCGATGGACTGTCTCCGAGGCTTCTGACTCACTGGTTTGGCGTCAGGGTGGATGTTCAGATGGTGCTCGATCACCTCCCTAGGGATCCCAGGCATCTGCGATGGTTCCCATACGAATACGTCGACATTTGCCTAGAGGAAGGCGATGAGCGCGATTTCCTATTTTTCCTCCAGATCACCCGCGATGCGAGTGGTCTGGGAGGAATCCCCGCTGAGCTGGATGGTCTTGACGGGGACGGCATCTGCACCAGATGGTTGCACCTTAGGCACCTTGGCAGGCGCCTTAGTACAGGAAGTCGAGGGGTCCCTCCCCCCCGTCATCCGGGCGAGCGGCTTCTGCCGCCAGGGCGTGCAACTTCTCGACAGCTGCAAGAGCAGCGGGGTGGTCGCCCCGCATGGTGAGGACCCCAGCAGGGGACGACATCTTGAGGACCAAATACCCGTAATGGGCAATGGCCATGAACCGGTATAGGGCTGGCCTACCAATGATGGCATTGGAAGGGAGGTTAACCTTCACAACATCAAACTGGACGTTCTCAGTGCGGAAGTTTTCCTCAGTCCCGAATGTGACCGGGAGTGCGATGCTCCCATGGGGATACACCGGTTGAGGGTCCACTCCGGAGAACGGGCAAGAGGGTCCTAGTCGGGATCCTAGGATCTGCAGCTGCTTGAAAGCAGCATGGCTGATGACGTTGAGCCCAGCCCCACCATCAATCAGCACATGATGCAACTTCATGTTGGTGATGACAGGGGCGGTGATGAGTGGTAGTATACCAGCCCCTGCCATGTTTTCGAGGCAGTCGGATGCCCCGAATGAGATAGTGGTGCTCCGCCACCGCCGATGTGGGGCTGCCTTCGGGACCCCTGGGGTCGCTGAAAGGACCTCTCGGTGCTTTCGGGACCACTGGAGAAGTACGACGGTACGACAAACCCATCGGAATTCTTGCATGTCTACGTCACCGCCACTATGGCAGCTGGTGGAAACACAGCCATAATGGCAAGCTACTTTCATGTAGCCTTGACCGGGCCAGCCCGGACCTGGCTCATGAACCTCACCCCAGGGTCAATCTACTCCTCGGAAGAGCTCTGTGCACGGTTCACAGCGAACTTTGCAAGTGCTTATCAACAGCATGGCGTGGAGGCACATCTCCATGCAGTGAGGCAGGAACCCGGGGAGACTCTCTGGCTTTCATCTCCCGCTTCACCAAGGTATGGGGGACTATACCTCGCATCTCTGATGCCTCCATTATCACTGCTTTCCGACAGGGGGTGCGTGATAAGAAGATGTTGGAGAAATTGGCGACGCATGACGTGGAAACCGTCACTATGCTTTTGACTCTAGCCGACAAATGTGCCAGAGCTGCTGAGGGCCACGCATGGCACTGAACACCACAGACCGGAGTTACCCAGATGGGTGGCTCAAGTGCCACCACCTAGGGCGGTGGCAAGAAAAAGAAGAAGAACCACGGTCACAATAGGCCGCAGTCTGGTGCTCCAGTCGCCGTAGCTACAGCTAGGGGTCGGGACGAGCGCGGCAAGCGCCCACGGCAATAGGGAAGCGACAGTGGGTCATGCCCTGTTCACCCCAACAGTCGCCACAGCGCCTCGGAATGCCGAGAGATCCTGAAGCTCACGAAGTGCATCAATGAGCGGCGCGAGAAGGCCTCCAGGGATGGCTCGCCGCCTTGGCGCCGGCCTGGCAAGGAGAAGGTCGATGAAGGTGACCTGGCCGCCGGAGAATGGGACCTTGGATATCAAGCCCCCGAGCAAGTCCTCAACAACATCCTCACTGGAGACTTCGACTCCGGTGATGACAACGACCGCCGCAAGAAGTAGTACGTAATGTATGGCGGAAGCTGGGAGCTTACCTTCGAATGGCGATGTAGAGTCTACATCAGCAGATGTAGAGTCTCCCCGGGTTCCTGCCTCACTGCATGGAGATGTGCCTCCACACCAAGCTGTTGATAAGCACTTGCAAAGTTCGCTATGAACCGTGCACAGAGCTCTTCCCAAGAGTAGATTGACCCTGGGGTGAGGTTCATGAGCCAGGTTCGGGCTGGCCCAGTCAAGGCTACATGAAAGTAGCATGCCATTACGTCTGTGTTTCCACCAGCTGCCGTAATGGTGGTGACGTAGACCTACAAGAATTCCGACGGGTTTGTCGTACCGTCGTACTTCTCCGACAGGTGCGGCTGAAACTTGGGTGGCCAAGTCGCCACGCGGAGATGATCCGCTAGTGCGGTGCAGCCTACGCCGACCAATGGGACACCCGTCTGGATTTGAGCGTCCCTTGCAGTGAAGTCTTGATTGAGGTTGCGACCCTCGAAGTTTTGCTGGCGCTCACGCGCCCTCTCCAGAGAGATTCGAGCATCCTCGCCTGCACGCCTACGGTTGAGTTCTGCCCATAGGTCGTCATTCTGTGCCCCCTCACTGAGGGTAATTGCACAGACGCTGATGCCTCGCGTTGACGCCGATGCCTCGCGTTGACGCCGGAATGATTGTGGCCTGGATCTGGCCAAGCCAGGATGGGCCATGCCGAGGAGACGGTTGACATCTTCGCGCCACAGCCTCATGGCCCCCGGCGAGGCCGTGGAACTTGGTGGGTTACGCAGCAACTCCCTGGCTGCAGACAACGCCCCACCATGGGCAGCCCTCAATGGAGCCCTGGAGGTCTGCGCGGGCGTGTGCTGCTGCGTAGCGTGCATAGCAGCAGCACCAGGCGGAGGGCGGCTAGAACCTCGTGGCATGGAACATGCCGCCCCTTCCTCCATCAGGAAGTCCTCGGGAGACAACTCGCGGTGTTCGATGATTTGAACCATCGTGTCGAGGAAGAAAACAGGCGAAAAAACCTAAAGCTAGAGCCCCCTACCTGGCGTGCCAAATGTCGGAGGGATTTCCTCCGGCCGGGTGGCGGAATGCACCCGCCCTAATCCTAAGATGAGGAGGGGGCCTAAGCGGTTGCCTGTTTGGTGAATTCCAGATGAATACATGAGGACTCAAGGGATTATAGTGGTTCAGGCCGCCGGAGCATAATACCCTACCTCCACTGTGTGTAAACTCTATTGAGTGTAATTGAGCGTGTCCCTTGTAACGCTGTGTGCCTTCCCTTTTATAGTTTAAGGGAGGCACATACAAGGATGCTGAGCCCCGACATGCGGGCCCAGGAGCATAATGGAAGAAATACATTATGTGAATAACTAATACTGATAGAGTAACGCATGGGTAATCAGCGGGAGTCATGATGGCTACAGTCCATGCAACATTGATAGGTAGTAACTCTTTTCCTGGTGACGCGGGAGTAATGGTGAGTCATTGCCCTCGATATGGTAACGTGTGAGTAACTGCACGGCCCACGTATCGTGGACTGAGCACGCCGCCTGTCAGTGTAATGGACAGGCATACATCTTATCCGTAATGAATACGAAGGCGCGCGTAGTCCAGAGGCGTCATGCCAGGTTCCGCCCGTTGGCTTATGCCACACGCAGTATGCCATGTGGCAGCATCGGGTCTCCGCCTGAGCGGGGAGCAGGAGTGTATGTGGATATGTCCGGATCCCACCAGACCAGGTCTAGACACGTGTCGGCTCTGGACCCTCACCTAGGTCCTGATTAAGGCCCAAGTATGTTCTGTCCTGGAACCCTGGGACCCCACTGTGGGTGGCCCTGACCCCATACGGGGGGTCCGGATCCCATTCTAGGGGTTCGGTTCGCACACGTGGAGGTCCTGGTCCAAACTTGGAGGCCTGGACCGTATATTCAGGGGTCTGACACTAGTCCGGCACTCTCCCATGGGGGTCCGGACTCAGTGTTGATGCCTTGGAGTATATCACTTTCTCTGGACACGTGGCGATCCCGGACCCACCCATGTGGTGGGGTCAGGCGCTGTTGCTAGCCCAGAGTAGTCGCCCGAGGCTGAGGCGAGTTATGGTCTGGTCCCACATACAACTCTTTTACCACGCGACTAAAGATAGCCGCGTGGTTACTGCGTCTTTATACAGTAGTAAGGGGTATCCTAGTTTCAGGGTACCGACATCGGGGTTTGCCTTCGACCGTTCCATTGCCGTAAACCACCAAACCAAACGAAGGCGAGTGCCACAGAAGGTCGGGAGAGGGAGCCACGTCCTGGGATCGCCGCCGCGGGTGAACCTCACCGCACCTACGGTCGGAGCTGGGCTGTTGTGCATTGGGGCTTCTCTGGACTTGTTGGGAGGTGGTCATAGCCTCTCCGCTCGGAAATGCTTGTCGGCGCCTCGAGAATTTCTCGCCGTCGTTATCGGTCTGCCACGGACAGCATCCCCTACATGGTCTGGGCTCGACACCGAGTAAGCGCCGGTATGGATCCACTTCCTATGCTCGCTGGGCCATTCTAGTCGCGTTGAGCGTCTCGATTTGGGCAATAGGACTGTGTGGGTGGGGCCATCGCTTGCCGGCGATTACGCCGCCGTGGTGTGGCGGAACCGCTCGAATTATTCCAACTTAAGTGCCTAAGTCCCACCTTAGAGGCTAGACCACACTTAAATAGGAATAACACGTCAGTCCTTCAGATCTAGTCCGACGAGGCCACTAACAGGATCAAGTACCACGTACTCACTCGTTGGTGAGGCACAGAGCAAATACAATAAAGCATAAAACCATACAGTAAGGAGTATTAAATTTATTACAACATCATCAGAGTTTTAGCAAAAGTAGTGATCATTGTTCGGAATGCAGCGGAATAAAACTAACGATAAATAAATGGAGGGATGGGGAAGCTTGTCCCATCACTCCTCATGCTCCTCCTCAGCCGAGGTAGGGTCCCACTCAACTGTCCAACCCGGTGGCAAGATGGACGGCCAAGTCACTCTAGCAACCATGTCCTCCAGAGAACCTGTAAAATTATGCCACAAGCAAGGCTGAGTATACTAATACTCAGCTAGACTTACCTGGTGTGAGGAGTCAACTCCTCTACCTCTAGACATGCAACTGTTTGGCTGAGGGGTTTGCTTGCCAAAAGCACTACCTGAGTCTAAAAATCAAGTTTTAGCTTTTTCAAGTTTTAGTGTGACTCCCTTAAGACTAAATGTGTAGCTATCTAATCATACATGGTATCAAACATTTAGCAATCAACAACTTTTGCCAAGTCATCACATTTCCACTTGTTACTCAATGTAGCAGCATGGATCAAGCAGTCTCATTAGCTGCGAGAAGCAGACGATTCGAATCGAGTTTTTTATCCTTGCAAGGTAAACCTAAACACACGACGTGGCGAGGCACTCCGTCCCCACACATATCAACCGTCCCCATCGATTCCCCGCCAGCAGATCAGGGCTCACCGCCTTGGCATACAATGCCTCACTGACCCCGACTGCCGTCGTGCAGTGACCGCACTTGTACCCAGCATAACCGGAAAGGGAGATCACGTCTCAGGTCGCGTAAGGGGTAAAGTCTGCTGCCAGGTTGAATCAGGTACTAGGCTTACTGATTTACCATTTTTCTCGGCATCTGCTTAGTACGTTCAAACGCTTGACACACGGTACCACACCTTAATCCTTATTCCAATTTCCGTCTTGTAGACAACCAACCCCCATGGATCGTTGTCCACAAACCATCATCATTATGATATGAAAATGGATACAACCAATTACTGACCTCGCGCGAGTGCTAGAAAAATCACTCGACTTCTACCGAGATCCCTAATTAGTAAAGCAGCTACTCGACCTAGCATACTAGTATCCATCACAAGGGAAAAACCTGAGTTCATGCAACTAAGGTTCCAAACAACTCTTACACTTAAGTGCACATTTCAAACCTAAAAACAATAAGTATAGTAAAATAGCATAATAAGTAGGTTATGCATAAAACCGGGGCTTGCCTTCCAAAGTTGGGGCAGGCAGATCTTCAAGGGCAGGCTCTGGTGTTGGATCCTGGGCTACCTCTTGAGCAACTCCTTGCTCCGGCACGAGGATGTACTCCCCGTCAGCGAGATTACAGTCTATCGAATGCAATGAACAAGATATATGCATAAAAATGATATGAACATTAGGAAAGGTTATGCATAGTAAAACAACATTAAGTTTAGTGTTTTTCTAGGGTTTCTTTTTGGATATACTTAAGGGTTTTGTATTTTCATCTATTTCTCCCCAAAGTTCCCCTTTCTCTTTCTATTGCTTCTTATTAAGAATTTTTGAACTATCGGGGTTAGTTAACATTTTTCAAAAATGTTATAAAAATTTCAGTGGGTAAATATTGACATTGGTGGGTTCTCCTAAAAATTTGAGGTGGAGATCAATCAGATACTACTTGTGCAAAATTAACAAAAACAAGTGTAAAAGGGCATTTACACTATAGCTATGATTTAAGTGAGGTCTCTGTACCAATTTTTATTTTTTTCCAGATTCATAGGTGATATTAGGCCTCTGTGTTAAAAATCACAGAAAAATACCTACTAGATATTTAGTTGTGATTTTCTAAAGTTTAATGCTAAAAAGGTACTTATAACTAACTTATTATTTTAAAAATATCAACAATAGAACTCATATTTTTCCTATATTCATAATAACAAAAAATCAGTTATCCAAAGGTTTGGGGTGTTTTCTCCTCAGGATTATTTCTCTAAGATTTTCCTAAGTTTTCATTATTTGCATAAAATAAAAGGTATCTCTTTTTTTTTGTACTAAACAAGGGTCCAACAAAATTTTCCAGTGAACTATACTGAATAAGTGAGTTAACAAAAATGTGGTTGCTCCCTGGTTTTTATTTTAAACTACTTTTTTTATTTTCTTTAACTTTAAGCTAAAAATGATTAAAAAGGCAAACCCTACCTTAATTTGGTGTACTGAGGAGTTTTCTATTTTTAAACAGATTAGAGAGTGATTAAGTACTTCTCTGATTTTTCTTAACCTCAGTCTAACAGTGTAACTATTTTTTCCTCTTTTATTTAGCTTTTGGCCAGAACACAATTTAATTCCAAACTTTAAATTCTTCTGCAACACTTAGGGGGTTTTGTATTTTTCCTAAGCAGTTTACATTATTCAAAACCTAGCAAAATTGGTTTGACTCAAATTGGTTGAATAAAACTAGAGTTATGAATTTTACAAGCTCTATTTGTATTAAATGAGAAATGTTTAAAGTTTACACCAAGGACCCTGGGCTTTTCCTAAACCAATCCTTCAACTTATACCCCTGCGCAACTATTCATCTGAGTCTCTGACAGTTCAAAAAAACCCCTGACTTCTATTCCTTCTTCCCCGAGGTCCCTCCCCCCTTTTGAACAGTACCCGCGAAAGAAAAAAGGGCGGCGCGGCTTACCGGCGGCGAGGGAGGTCCGGCGAAGGGTGGGGTTGGCTTCGGGAGGTCTGCCCTTGTTCGAAAGCTTGCTGAGATCGCAAACGTGCGAATCTTGGCAAAAATCCGGCGTAGACCTCTTCCTGGCACCTATGGCTATCTCTTGTATGTGAGTTCCAAGGGGAGATAAGCCCTAGGTCAGAAGATTTGCGGACGCCAAATCTGGGTTGTCTCACTGTCCACCCTGAGACAAAAGTGATGTCAATTCATGTCAAATTGTTTTGGCTCGGGTTCAAATTTTTCCAGTGGCTTCCTTAGGTAGTTTGGCACCTTTTTGGTATTCAGACCAAGTGGTTTTGGCGCCATTTACTAAGTGAACACGTCTGATCTTTAGATTAGGGTTAAATTTTGACTTAGAGAAGATTAGAGAGCTCTAGTGTGCTCTCTACTTAAAGAGTGGATTTGGGGTCTTTGAGGGACCTTTTTGTAATGTTTCCCCTCTACATTTTGTAGATTATAATGTTACTTAAACTTTGGTTAAAGATTAGAATCAAGATTTGGCCACTTGATTAACTTATCCACTGATCCCTTGCTTGGAAGTCTAGTGCCCTTAGGGGTCTAGGGTTTAACCTCTTTGGCTCAAGATGACAATTGTTCAAAATGTTTGGGTAAAGCTTTTGTCATTAACATTTCTTAGCTAACCCATGTTTCCAAGGTTTTAGGTGCTCCTACTCCTCCAATTAACCACATGTGATAACAAGTCATCAGTGCAAATATGAAGCAAGTGTCTTGCTAAAACCTGAGGTGTTACACGTGTCGCGGAGGGCGCCGCCGTACCTTGGAGCCAGTCGGTGAGGAAGGGCTGCTGGTCGTTGATCCTGCAGCGAACGGTTGCGATTAAATCTTAGCGTACCCCTTCGGCTAAATGAATCGCGGCCATTCGTTTTGATGTACGCATCAGATTAAATCTGCGATCATAAAATCGCAGCCGTAGATCGGTGATCTGACGTCCGTTATAGCATACCAGTTCGGATTGAAGACAGCTTTAATCTGAACCCTCTATTGTAGATCTAACGGCTATCATGCGCCGATACCCGTTTGTCTATGCTATTTTGCAAAAAGGGCCACGTAGTTTTATTAAATTAACCCATCATCCACTGCAGGGTTAGCCTGAGTCTATGAATTTTCATGGATTAGCCCCTGTGCTTCCTGGTATTGGTGTGCACAGTCCAGGAGATAAAGAAAATAAGAAAAAGGAATTTAGAAATTGATTTTGAGTTTAAAAATAATTGCAGAAGCTCAATTAATTCATAGAAAATTCATATGATGTCCAAATTAGTCCATTCCAATTGCTATAATTCTGTAATATTATTGTTTATCATTTAGTACCACTGTTTTGACATGAAAGTCAAATTAAAATTTATATTCTATTTAATCTTGTACAAAACACATAGAATCTTCGGAAATCCATAACTCAAAATCTATAACTCCGATTTGATCCGTTCAAGTCGCGTTAGTTTCGTATAACTATTTACTACGCAGTAACAATATTGATTATACCATGTCTCATTCTTTTCTAATTAGATCTTTATTTAACTTATGTTGGTTAGTCTTGTTAAACTGCTTATCATTATATATACTAGAATATGATCTATGGTAAATTCATAACTTAGATTAAAGTTGAGGTAGTTATTTATAGAATAATCTCTCATATAATTTATATTAACCAATTTATAATATAGTTTAATATTTTAATCACATAGATCTCCTATACAATCATAACTCCTTAATCGTAACTCTGATTTTAGCGGTTCTCGATCCCGCGATCTCGTAGCTTCGCATAGATCATTATTATTCAGTTTGTACTTATGTATGGTGTGATGTTAATTTTGCATATACCATGTTTGTTTGTATTGCTACGACTAGCAGTGCAGTCACGAGGATCCAAAGAATCACACTAGTAACTGGAATCTCAAGTGCCAGGCAAGTTGTGCCCTTGATCCACTTTTGTTACACAATAATATTCTTTATTATCACTATTCAATGCATAGGTTTAATTTTGATGGGACCCAATAGGTCACCCTAGTCTGTTTATCCTGTTTACGTTGTTTACCCCTGATTCACTTGGTTAGTTATGCTATTGCATTATGTGGTTTCGGGATAATATTTCATTACATCCATGTTCCAATTATTCTGTTATGTTATTTATGTTTATGATAAGATCATTATGTTAATTGGAACATGGACCGACCACACGGGAAAATAGTGCTACCATAAGGGTTTAATGGGACGCCCTTGGCTGATTAACTAGGAAAGCTAGTGGATGACTACCTTACCCGAAAGGGGCAAGGGCAGTAGGGGAGTGGTCAGTGTAGGGAGGTCCTTGGGTTGATTTTGCTGCGATGGCGGTCAGGCAAGGGATTCCTGCACTGGAGCTTCCTATAAACTGTAGCGGGTTTTCTGAAGCTAGTGGAACTTTGTAAAGGCCTCGTAGTGTTACCCTACCTCGCCTCCTCGGTAGAGGTGTATGGGATTCATGACCCCTTGGCAGATGGGTAACATGACATGTGGGTAAAGATGCGCAACCTCTGCAGAGTGTAAAACTGGTATACTAGCCGTGCTCACGGTCATGAGCGTTTCGGACCCTCACATGATTAATCTATGGAATTAAAACTCAATTTGTCATTTGCATCGCATTGGGATTATTTTATTATTACTTTTACTTATTATTACTAAGGTTTCGTATTTACTTATACTTAGTAATTGCTAATAAAATTTTGACCAACTTATAAAAGCAATGCTTAGGTTCAACCTTTATGTTATTGATCAGCCTTACACTTCACATGAACTCCCACCTTTGGTGAGTTCATGACACATTATTCCCCACAACTTGTTGAGCGATGAACATGTGTGAGCTCACCCTTGCTGTCTCACACCCCCACAGGAGAAGAACAGGTGGTTCAAGAGGAGCCACACAATGAGGAGTTCAATTCGATCTAGGTGGCATCTCCCAATTAACTTTCTGGTGCCAAGGATGGATTTTTAGATCCTGTTATATTTATCTTTTATTTTGTAAGACTTCCGCTATGTAATAAATACTCTGATTATTCTGACATTTATCTATATACACTCTGTTATTATATATGTTGTCTTCTTTGGCGCATGTATGAGATGCACCCGGCTTTGTCCCTTAAAGCCCGGCTGTGACAGAAGGTGACCCAAAAGCAGGTGACCCAAAACCCCAAAAATACCCATACATTGAGCAAGAGAAATCAAATGAGGAAAAAATAGTTGAGCCCTACTATCATTGAGCCCTACTATCATGAACACACCAATTTTCTCTATAAAGATTTGTCTGCAAAACATCACCATAAATATTGGCTAAACCCTAAACCCTAAACAAAAATAAGTCTTAGGGTAGAAGCCACTTCTACACAAGGGTTGTAGTTCAAAGTGCCCTCTCTGCCCTAGCCCTAGCCATTTTTGTACAGGGCAAACCACATCTCCTCTGCACCCCAAATTTATAGAACTTAATTGGGTCAGTAAGAAGCCACTATAATTTTTAGAATTCTTGGAAAATTCTAGAGCAGAGGTGTAGTTCAACTTACCCTTAAAAATCTATTTAAGATGGGGAAAAGAAGGCATGGAAGAGATGATCCTGTTGGGGACCTTCGGCATCCGAAGGTCCTCAAAAACAGGATTTAACAGTATTTCTGGAGTATAATGTGTGAACAGGTATCTTCGGACTCAAGTCGGCATCACAGTAGACCAGAATAATACGAAGGTTGGTACAGCGTCGAAGGTGTGAGCAGGAAAGCTTCGGCGTGACAGCAGAAAGTGAAACCGACTTAAAGATGAAAAGGCTATTTAGACCTCGACAGATTACTATAGAGTTATTATCAACTGTAAAGGGCATGAATGTAATTTTGTATGGGTTGTGTCCCGCGCCTATAAATAGGTGAACAGTACTCCCGTACTGTTCACGCTGACTTGGCATTCGCTTTTTGCGTCACGCTTGTACTATCATCTCCTTCCAGTTGAAGGTACATTTGTAATTCAAAGATGTTTATGTCTATCTCTGATAATAATATATAATTATTTATGTTATCTTTTATATTCTCTACATTTTATCCTTCGTCACTGTATAATAAATTTATGAAGGCACACTCTTCATCACCTTCGTCCGAAAATCATTATATCCTAAGGGAAATAATGCTTCGAAGGACGAAGGATTTTAGCGATTAACATTTTTTATGTTGCCTTGTTCTTAACTCCTAGCATTTGAGAACAAGTCCCCAACAGATCCTTAATTTAGAAAAGGACACATAACAACCTAAAAGCTTAACATACATTCCTAACTTAATAGTGGTTAAGAACCTTTCCACAAGCTAACCAAGAAAGGAGCTTAACAAACAAGCTATCTAAATAAAGGCTTGATATCCTAGCATGCATATATATATATATATATATACATTTCTTATGCATTGCATACATTAGATTGCAATCTCGCGGATGGAGAGTACGTGTTGATCCAATAGAAAGGAACTAAGCAAGGAGAAGTCTAGGAACCAACTCCTGGGCCTATCATCAAGGAACTTCCCACCACACCCGCATCTGTAGGCAAACCCCGGTTTTATGCATAACCGTTAAATATGTTGTTGGGGGCCTTCGTCTTCCGAAGGTCCTAAAAAACACGACTAACATGTTTTCCAAGTATAATATACTGTCACAGGAACCTTTGGCTTTGAGATGAAGGTGTGCATGACATGAAGGGCGCGATCTAGGAGAAGGATGAATCAATTCCGAAGCTACGAATGAAGAAGCTTTGGCTTAGCGCTAGGGCAGTAATGGAGAATGGAACCGACCTAAAAGGGAATTTACTACCAAGTCCTCGATTGAGTATTCTTTAGTCAGTATTAAGTGTCAAGGACACGAATGTAATTTTACCCAAGCTACGTCCTGTGCCTATAAATAGATGAACATTAACACCGTACTGTTCACGCTGACTTGTATTCACTCGCACGTCACACTTGGATTCTCACCTTCTGTCAAGCGGAAGGTATAAATGTAATTCAATATCGTTGATGTTTATTCATGATTATATAATGAGAATATAAATAGTCTAATGATATCATATGATTATTCATGTTTTATTTATATGTGTCATATGATGCTGCTTTTCATTATGTATTGAGATGATGAAGGTATGTCCTTCATGACCTTCGTCTAAAGATCATTATATCCTAAGGGAGATAATGCTTCGAAGGACGAAGGTCTTTAACCATTAACATTTGTTTTGCCTTGTTCTTAAATCATAGCATTTGAGAGCAAGTCCCCAACAAATGCTATTTTACCGCAATTAATGTTTGTAGCCTTGTATTGTGCACTTATGTGTAGGAATTGCGTGAAACCATAGTTGCATGAACTTAGGATCCCTTTTGAGATGGATACTAGTATGCTAGGTCAAGAAGTTTCTATGATAATTCAGGATCTCGGTAGAAGTCGAGTGATTTTTCTACCACTCGTGCGAGGTCAGGAATTGATTGTATTCATCTTGATAACGAGAACTATGATGGTCTATAGACGCGGATCCAGGGTGGATGCTTTGTCTATAAAACAGGAATGGACTTAAGGATTAATGTGTAGCTACCTGAGTCAAGCATTTGAACGTACTAAACATATGTTGGGAAATATGGTAACCGATAAGCCTAGTACCTGATTAAACCTGCCCGCAGACTTTCCTCCTCATTGGACATGAGACGGAGTCTCCCATGCTAGGTATGGTGGGTACAATTGTGGTCATTGCACGGCGGTAGCCGGGGTCAGTGGAGCATTCTATGCCAAGGTCGTGAGCCCTATTCTGTTGCCAGGGAATCGATGGGGATTGTTGACTTGTGTGGGAACGGAGTGCCCTGACATGTCGTGTGTTTAGGTTTACCTTGCAAGGTTAAAAACTCGATTCGAAGCGTTTGCTTCTCGTAGCTAATGAGACTGCTTGACCCATTGTACTGCATCGAGTAAGAAGTGAAATGAGGATTGCCCAAGAAGAAGTGTTGTTTGAAATAATTAGTTGTTTCCATGTATGTTTAGAAAGGAGCAAACTTAGTTTAAAGAATATAATAGAACCTGAAAAGCAAAAACTTGATTTAAACTCAGCTAGTGCTTTTGGCAAACCAAACCTCTCAACCAAACAGCTTCATGGTCTAGAGGTAGAGGAGTAGTTTCTCACATCGAGTAAGTCTAGCTGAGTATTAGTATACTCAGCCTTGTTTGTGGCATCATTTTTACAGGTTTATTGCACGATATGGTTGATGGTGTGACTTGGCCAGCCACCCAGCCACCAGGTTGGACGGTCGAGTGGGATGCCGCCTCGATAGGAGAGGACCGTGTTGGGGACTTGTTCTCAAATGCTTCGAATTAAGAACAAGGCAACATAAAATGTTAAATGCTAATGCCCTTCGTCCATTGAAGCATTATCTCCCCAAGGATATAATGATCTTCGGACGAAGGTCACGAACGAAAGCCACGAAGGTCATACCTTCGTGATTAAAGGTATGAAATAATGAAAGATAAAAAACATATAAAACATGAAACATGAAAGAATAATATATCAAAGTACTTAAACTTATTCATATATTTCATCATACAAAATTAAATATTAAAACATAACCTTTAATCACATTTATACCTTCGTCTTGGCAGAAGGCAATAATCCGAGTGTCACGTGCAAGCGATTACAAGATTGCCTGAACAATACGGGGGTACTGTTCATCTATTTATAGGCTCAGGACACAGCCTGTGAGAAATTACATTCATGCCCTTTACAAATGCTTACAATCATAATACAAGCTATCATGGGTCGATTGGTCATTTCATCTTTAAGTCGATTCACTCCTTCGTCTTGAGGCATGTCACCATGCCGAAGCTTTATGGATGATAGTTTCGGCACTGCTTTTGAGAGAATCTGCCGAAGGTGTTTCTTCTTCCAGGATCTTCAGCGATGAAGCATACCCCCAACAGTAGCCCCTTCGCGGTGCTAGATCGTTTTTCGTAACGAGCTTGATCCGTGAAAAAATCTCCAAGGCTTCAGAGAGCCGAATATCCGAAAACACCTTCCTTGAGCTCGTTGCCGAGAAACGATCACAAAATTTCAAGCGCAGGATGGTCCCACCATGCAGCGGGTTAACGCGTCCTGGCGATTCACCTTCTCGGGTTCTGTGGCCCACCACTCAGTGAGTGCGGGCGACTGTTCGTCTGGTGCGGAAGACTTGACGATTCACCTCCCCACCTGCGGCACTATATAAACAGATGGGTAGGTGTGAAGTTAACACAACATTCATTGCTATTGCCCTGTTTTGCTGCCAAAAATTTGACCATAGCCGAAGCTTGTTCATCGCACTTAGCCGAAGCACCGCTGTTGACTTTGCTTCGTCACAAAAGGAAGAGCTTCGGAAAATTAAAAAAGTCAACAATTTCATCAAAAATTGTGAGGAATTCATCATCAAATGGCAAGGGTACTTTCCACTGCTAGTGTTACACATGACGGAGAAGAAGTTGAAACTACTGAGACCGCTCCGATTTCCGAAGTGATGAAATGGTCGGGGCTAGTAGTGACAGAAGATGTTTCTGATGAAGGTGCACCTGCTGCTGAGGCTAAGCAGGTTGGTGCTGAGGAAGATGAATTTGAAGATGATTATAGTGCCGTACCATCTAAACCTAGCCACCTGGAGTTTGGGAGGTCTACCGTTACCGAAGATGACATGCCTAAGTTGATGAAGTTAGGCTATTTCAGTGAGGCCAAAAAGGAGCTAATTCTCTTTGGCGGAGAGGAAATTACTCCGAAGCCGGAAAAGAATGAGGTGGTAGTCTTTAAAAGCTTCTTCAAAGCAGGATTAAGATTTCTTTTGAATGAGATGATTTATCTTCATCAACTAACTCCCAACGCCATCGTTAGGCTTAGCGTCTACATATGGGCCCTCCGAAGCCAGGGCGTAGAACCGTTTGCCGAAGGCTTCTGCCGGATGCATGAGCTTCATTATCAAACAAAAGCTAGAGAAGATGGGCTGCACAAAAACTTCAGCTGCTACAATTTTGCTTATCGCAAGGATGCGAAGTCTCCAGTTATCAGCTATCGTACCAAGTGGCCAGCTGGCTGGAAGACTGAATGGTTTTAAGCCAGAGTTGATGAGAAGAAGGAGGAATTGGTTCAAAGCCCATTAGAATTAATCTTCGGAGAGACTAGGCCCCGGTGCGACATGAAACCGGATAGCCAAAGCCAAATTGCATTGGGCGAATTTCGAGTTATTGTGGAGCACATTGGCACTAGGGATCTGGTGCAAGAATTCTTGGCTTTTAGAGTGTTCCTAACTTTGAAAGAATGGGACATGCCGAAGCTCAAAGGGGAAAAGAAAAAGAAGGAACTTGTTCGGTTGCCCTATTATTATAAATTCAAGAAACACTTCAAAGTACCTTGCCAAGAATGGTTAGACACGATTGAAGTTATGTGCAACGATATCCTTAGGAATTATTCTAAAAAAGAAGATCAACTAATGACTACAGCCTTTGGCACTCGTCCGAAGCGAAGGTTAAACCGGGTGATGGATACCCTGAACTTTGAGTATCCTGACTATGAGCGACTGGACAAAGGTGCCGAAGGACAGAAGAGAAAGAGAGTTGCTAGCATCATGGATAAAGAGGCTGCTAAATTGGTGAAAAAGGATGAAGAAACTTTGAAGAAAATAAAATTAAGCCCTGAGCCGAAGATAACTGCTTCGGAGAAAAAGAAAGCTTCGGCTCTGAAACAAAAAACAACTGAAATTGAGGACGAAGCTCCTCCAACACCTCCTGCTATCGATGTAGAAGAAATTTTAAAGGTAATGACTGAATCTTTGCCTGTCAAGATAAGTCCACTTGGGCCACATTTGATGAAGCTTTTTGAGAAGGAGAAGGAGCCTTCAGCAGCGAAGAAGCCAGATGAGTCGAAAAAACGAAGAATTATTCGTGTAGTTGAAGTTATCGAGCAAACGCCGCCGCTAGCATCGGCGTCAAAGACTCTAGCTATTGAGAGCTCTGCTGCTGCCGAAATTGTACCCGCCGAAGCCGAAAGTGACGAAGCTGAAACCGCTGAAGATGTGAATCTAGATGCCACGCTCTCTGAAATTGATACAATGCTTCTAGATGCGGCCGCGGAAGAAGCTACTGCAGCCGCTGAAGAGATCCCGGGCATAGTGGCTGGAAAGGGAAAGGGGAAAGCCGAGGATAATTCGGAAGAAGAGGACTTCAACTTCCAAGATATACATGGGCAAGAATTATCGAAGGCTGAAAAAGAAGAACTGAAAGAGTACGCTATATCTTGCGGATACAGACCAGGTGCGCTACTCTTCGGGGGAGTTAACGAAGAAAGCTTAGGATGCCTTCGGGGCCACACTGGGGCGAAGGTTGTTGGTACTATATCAAAGAGTGTTGGCTTCCCGAAGGTTGAAGCAGACCTCAGCAGGTACCGGCGGCAACATATCGCCGGCAGCCTATTTTATGCTAACTTTAAGGTAAAATTTTTATTTTTTCATTGCTTTGATATGAAGATTGTTTTCTGATGAAGCTTATGTTATCAGAGCTTACTGCAAAGCAAATTCCTGAGGATGCAACAAGACCTCGAGGACAAAAAGAACAAAGTTATAATTGAGAGCCTGGAGAAGAAGGTTAAAGATCATGAGGCTACTCTGGAAAAGAAAAACTTCATACTTCAAACCATGGAAAGTTCACTGGCGGAAGCCTAGGCCGAAATTGCTAGATTGAATAGTGAGCTCTCCATGGAAAAGAGAAATTTCGAAGCCAAACTCGAAGCTGAAGCTGAGAAAAATTCAAATTTGCGAAAATCATTGAAAGAACTTCAAGAAAAATGCTTGGACTTTAGCAATCGGTGCCTGCAGCGGCTAAAACAGGTTTTCAACTCGGTTGGAGCCGGTGCTGAGAAATTTAGTCCTTCGGTTGAGAACCTGCCGGAAACCTTCGAACATATTGAGGGCGAAGTTGATGCACTCGACGAAGTTATAGGTGGACACACCGATTTCTGCGCTCTGCTAGCTTCTCGGGGCAAAGCTGTTGCCTTCATGAAATCTGGCTGTGAACATGGAAAAATTGTCAACAGACCAAATTTTAGCTTATCTCCGATAGATTTAATTGATATCCCTAGCCTAGCTCAGAGTATAGGAAACAGATTCATAACTCAAATTTGGGTAAAAGGCGGGCGAAAATGGCTGGCGACGAAGCTCGAAGCCACCTTAAGCCGGTAAAAAATTTATGCCTATTACTTTACCTTCTCCTTGAAGTCTGCACTTTTCTCATACCATTTTAATATGTACAGGATGATGATGCTGAAGAAAAATGAGCCAAAGCTTGACAAGCGATCCGAAGCTCAGATGATCCGAAGCTCAGATGATCCAAAGCTGACTGATGTCAAAGCTGAAAACCTTGCTAGAAAAATTCTAGAGAAAAATCATGTAATATCATTGTAAATATTTGTAACTTAAGAATCAGATACTAATTCTGTAAATTCGTGCGTACTTTGTAATATATCTTTACCTTTTTGTCCATGTATTGAACTGCTTTGCTGTGGACGAAACTAGCATTTTTTGAGCCGAAGGCGAAAACACCTTCCCTTCTTTTCGTACACAACGAAGTATGAAACTACTTCTTTTTGTCTTTGCCGAAGCCTTATCTTTAGAACCGAAGCATCCGCTTGTGTTATGACGATGATGATCCTATGTATGTCTAAATGAATGTTTATGAATGCAAATGTATGATGTAATGTGTCATGCAAATGAATGTGCAAACACACGCATACGAAGTCACAACAATAGCCTTCATTCCCTTGGGAATGACCGAAGTCTCTTTGCCGTTTGTTTCTCGGTTTCACCACTTATTTTTTGGTGTATCAGTGCTGACTTTTCGCTGTAAGTTCTGCATCCCCTTAGGAATGTCTTTTGAACTTCTTCGCCTTCTATTTCGGCGGTATCACGTTGACTTTTCGCGCTTCGCCTTAATTTCGGCGATATTAGCGTTGACTTTTTGCTGTAAGCTCTGCATTCCCTTGGGAACGACTTTTGAGCAGAAAACTTACGCTGCGCTCCCTTAGGAACGGCTTTTTGTAGCTTCGTCGTGCTCTGCATCTCCTTAGGGACGACTTTCGAGCTTCTCCCTGTTTTTTCCTTTTTCCCTGCACTCGATGGTGCATGCTCAGTTTTTACATTTACATATTTGGGGGATTTTGCTCTCGTAGAGCTGAATAAGAAAAAAGAGAAATTACATGCTATGGCCCCATTAAAAACCTTTCTCCCTTTCGGAAAGGAAAAGTGTGCCATAGAAAAAATAAAAAGATTACATCAAGCTACACATAATATCGTCGAAGCTCATCCGCATTCCAAGGTCTAGGAATGTCATTGCCGTCCATATCCTTCAGTCTGTAAGAACCGGGTCTTGACGAAGATACTACCAAAAAAGGTCCTTCCCACTTCAGATGTAGCTTGCCTACTGTATCTAGGTTGGCCACTCTCCGAAGTACCAAATGCCCTAGCTTAATGTTCTTTAGCCGAACTTTTCTGTCACGCCATTTTATTGTTTCGGTTTGGTATTTATTGATATTCTCCACAACCTGAAGCCTGATCCCTTCTATAGCATCTTTTGCCACAGAATAATCAGCTTCTTCTGCCAAAGCCATTGTTCTTATTGATCCTGCCTTAGCTTCTTTTGGGGTTATTGCTTCGTCACCAAACAATAGCTTGAATGGTGTAAAACCTGTTGACCTTGATATTGTTGTATTGTGGCTCCACACCACTTTGATCAATTCATCTGGCCACTTTCATCTAGGCTGATTGAAGATTAACTTCATTATTCCCGTCATTATAATGCCATTGGCTCTTTCAACAAGTCCATTTGACTCCGGATGTCTGACCGATGCAAAATGAATCTTCGTGCCAATTTGTTCACAGAATTCCTTGAAAGCTTTAGCATCAAACTGTGTCCCATTGTCTACAGTAATGGCCTTCGGCACTCCGAAGCGACAAACAATGTTTTGCCAGAAGAACTTCTAGACAGTGACTGAAGTTATTGTGGCTAAAGGCTTCGCCTCAATCCACTTGGAAAAATACTCTACCGCCACCACAACATATTTTAGATTTCCTTGTGCTGGTGGAAGTGGGCCTAGCAAATCGAGGCCCCACCTTTGCAACGGCCAAGTGAGCTGTATTAATTGACTGAGGGATGAAGGTTGCTTCTGGTCTATTGCACATTTTTGACAGCCTTCACTTATTTGGACTAATTCTTCTGCATCCGAAGCTGCCTTCGGCCAATAAAATCCTTATCGAAAAACTTTTCCCAACAAGGGACTAGATCCAATGTGAGATCCACACAGACCTGCATGTATCTCTTTCATTAATTCCATACCTTCAGTTCTTGATAAACACTTAAGGAGTGGTGAACAAACTCCATGTTTATACAATTCCCGTTCTATTAATACATATGGTCTTGTTCTTGCCTCCATTCCCTTGTTATAAGCTTCGTCACATGAAAGACAATTGCCTTGGAGGAAAGATATTATTTCAGTTCTCCAGTCTTGACTGTGTACTGGGGAAATAGTAAGCACTGCTCTCTCCATGAGCTCAACTGAAGGTGCTATTATTGTTTCAAAAAATACTTCGGAGGGTAGTGGGAGCCCCTGAGCCGCTGATTTGGCTAGCAAATCTGCATGCTCATTTTCACCTCTTGGAATATTCTTGACGGAAAAACCTTCGAAGGAAGCTTCCAACCTTCGAACTGCATCCAGATATTTTTCAAGCTTTAGATCTTGTGCCTTGCTACTTTTATCCACATGCCCAGCAATAACTTGAGAATTAGTCTTTAGGATGGCCCTTCTTATTCCCATTGCCCTTAGTTTCCGAAGCCCCAATAGAAGTGCTTCGTACTCAGCAATATTATTTGTGTAACTGAAATCCAGTTTGACTGCATAACATGTCTTGACTTTCGAAGGTGCCACTAGGACCGCAGCTGCTCCTGCACCGAAGGCTCCCCAAGATCCATCGCAAAACACTATCCAAGCTCCAGCATCTTTACTTGTCCCCTCTTCGTGAGCCCCTGGCGTCCAATCAGCGATGAAATCTGCTAACGCTTGAGATTGAATTGAAGATCTGTGCATGTAGTCAATAGTGAATTCATTAAGCTCTGCGGCCCATTTTCCAATCCTTCCAGTAGCTTCTCTATTCCTCATGATATCCTACAGGGGTTGTGACAAAGGAACAATTATGTGATATGCTTGAAAATAATGCCGAAGCTTTCTGGACGCCATTAACATAGCATACAACACCTTCTCCAATTCTATATAGTTTTCTTTGATAAACTCAAAACTTTAGAGACAAAGTATACTGGGACTTTCTTTTTAGCTTGTCCTTCAAGCTTCTCTTGTACAAGTGCCGCACTCACTGCAGAGTGCGAAGCTGCCACATACAATAGCAATGGAGCCCCTAGCACGGGTGTTTTTAATATTGTTAAATCGATCAAATATTGCTTCAGCTCTTCGAAAGCTTTCTGTTGAGTTGGGCCCCATTGAAAAACTTCGGCTGACTTTAGTACTTTAAAGAATGGTAAATTTCTTTCTGCTGATCTAGATATAAATCGATTCAAAGATGCCAGTCTTCCTATCAGCCGTTGGGCCCCCTTCTTTGTGCTTGGCGGCTCCATTCGAAGGATAGCTTCGATCTTGCTTGGATTGGCTTCGATCCCCTTCATTGAAACTAGACAGCCAAGGAACTTGCCCTTCTTCACTCCGAAGACACATTTTTCTGGATTTAATTTCAGGCCAGCTTGCCTAAAATTAGCAAATGTTTCCTGCAGATCAGTAATGTGGTTTTCTTGCTTCGTGTTTTTCACTGTAATGTCATCAACATATGTTAGCACATTTCTGCCTATCTGAGAGTGAAGGACCTTGGCTGTCATCCTGCTGAAGCTTCCTCCAGCATTCTTAAGCCCCTCAGGCATCCGAAGATAACAATATGTACCACTGGGGGTTATGAAGCTGGTCTTTGGCTCATCTTCCTTCTTCATCCACATTTGGTGGTAGCCTGAATAACAATCTAGCAGACTCATGAGCTTTGACAAAGCTGCTGCATCTACTAAAGAATCTATTCTTGGTAATGGGAACTCATCTTTTGGACAAGCCTTATTCAGTTCAGTAAAATCAATGAACATTCACCATTTGCCATTGGCCTTCTGCACCATAATAGTGTTGGCTAGCCATTCTGGGTATTTCACTTCTCTGATGACACCAGCATTGAGAAGTCTTTTTACTTCATTTCGAGCACCTTCGACTTTATCGTCAGACATTTTCCGAAGCTTTTGTTTCCTGGGTCGGAAGGATGGAACGACATTGAGTGAATGTTCAATGACATCCCTGTTGACACCATAGAGATCGTTGGCTGACCATGCAAAAACATCTTTGTTGTTGAATAAAAACCTTATCAAGGTTTTCACCTACTCTTCAGATAATTGAGATCCCAGCAATACCTTCTGCTCTGCTATATCTTCACATAGAAGCATGGGCTTCGGCTGAGCAGCCGAAGCAGCCTTCTCTCTTCTTTACTTATACTGTTCACAAGCTTCGGCTCCATATATATTGTGGATTGCTTTTGAGTCTATCCAATTTCCTTCAGCCTTTCTGGCAGCTTCCTGACTTCCATGAACAGCAATGGGCCCTTGATCCGAAGGTATCTTCATGCATAAATATGCTGGATGAAGAATTGCTTCGAATGCATTGAGTGTTCCACGACCAATAATTGCATTGTAGGGGTATTCCATATCAATAATATCAAACACAACCTATTCAGTTCTTGTATTGTGGACAAATCCGAAGGTCACTGGCATTGTGATCTTGCCGAGTGCTACAATCTTCCTTCCTCCGAAACCACAGAGAGGGTGTGTAGCATCATAGATCTTATCTTCTGGCTCTTGCATCTGTCTGAAGGCCTTAGCAAATATGATATCCGCTGCACTGCCTGAATCAACCAGAACATTGTGGACTAAAAATCCCTTGATGACACAAGATATGACCATAGCATCGTTGTGAGTGTAATCCTTGAGCTGAAGGTCCTCTTGGGAGAAGGTAATTGGGATGTGAGACCATTTTGACTTGATGAAGGGTCCCTGCACCCCAAGATGTTGTACCCTTCTCTGGGCCTCCTTCTTCTGCTTCTTGTTGGCCGGCTCTGAGCATGAACCGCCTGTTATCGGGAGCACCAGCTTCGTAGCTGAGGCAGCTTCAGCTTGGTTGTTGAACAAAGCCATCAACTCAAAAAGTGGAAGTGAATTCACCGGAGGTGGGCGCCAGTGTTGGGGACTTGTTCTCAAATGCTTCGAATTAAGAACAAGGCAACATAAAATATTAAATGCTAATGCCCTTCATCCATTGAAGCATTATCTCCCTAAGGATATAATGATCTTCGGACGAAGGTCATGAACGAAAGCCACGAAGGTCATACCTTCGTGATTAAAGTTATTAAATAATGAAAGATAAAAAACATATAAAACATGAAACATGAAAGAATAATATATCAAAATACTTAAACTTATTCATATATTTCATCATACAAACTTAAATATTAAAACATAACATTTAATCACATTTATACCTTCGTCTTGGCAGAAGGCAATAATCCGAGTGTCACGTGCAAGCGATTACAAGATTGCCTGAACAGTACGGGGGTACTGTTCATCTATTTATGGGCTCAGGATGCACCTTTGAGAAATTACATTCATGCCCTTTACAAATGCTTACAATCATAATACAAGCTATCACGGGTCGATTGGTCATTTCATCTTTAAGTCGGTTCACTCCTTCGTCTTGAGGCATGTCACTATGCCGAAGCTTTATGGGTGATAGTTTGGGCATTGCTTTTGAGAGAATCTGCCGAAGGTGTTTCTTCTTCCAGGATCTTCGGCGACGAAGCATACCCCCAACAGACCAGGAAGAGTAGTGGGCCAAGCCTTGCCCTACTCCCCACTTATCGACGATAATTATTATTTGCTGCAATGTTAGGAACAATGTTTTCCTTTACCAAAACACCGATTTATGTAATAAATGAAGTACTTTAATTTGTGGTTTCATGTTTTATTGTATTTCTTTGTGTCTCACCTTGATTGAGCTAGTGGTAATCGATCCTTGGTAAGTGGCTTTATGGGACTAGATCCGAGGAATTGACAGTTTATTCCTATTTAAGTGTGTCATTGCCTTCAAGGCGAGACTTGGGCACTTAAGCTAGAATAATCTGGGTGGTTCCGCCACAGTTTTGATGTAAGAAAATCGAGTTATGGCCTACGCATCACAATCACTAAGATTGCATGAGCAGATTTATTCGACACATGATCTGGAGCTAGCTGGTGTAGTTCACGCCTTTAAAGATCTAGAGGCACTACTTCATTGCAACATTTATACAGATCACAAGAGCCTCAAGTATATTTTAACCCAGGTTGACCTCAACATGAGACTGAGAAGATGGTTAGATTTTATCAAGGACTATGACTTAGAATTACACTACCACCCTGGAAAGGCTAATGTGGTAACTGATACATTAAGTCGTAAAGCACAGTGCAATTTTGTTCGACCATAGACTCTCATGTCAACACCTTGTGTGATGAGTTGAACGAATTAATGATAGAAGTAGTTCCTTCTGGCACCTTGGATTATATCTCTGTTGAACCAACCTTCCTAGATCAAATTATCATGGCACAACTCAATGATAAAAGAGTGCAGATTATCAAGGAGATGCTCACCTAGAAAGTGGAAAAGTATAAGTGCTTTTGCCAAGAGAGTAAGGGGACATTGTGGTTCGAAGACCGACTTGTTGTTCCCAAGGATTCATAACTTAGAAAGAAAATCCTGGACAAGGCTCATCTCTCCAAATTTTCTATACACCCAAGGAGAAATAAGGTGTACCATGACCTGAAGCCCCTATACTACTGGACAAGGATGAAGAGAGAAATAGCTAAGTATGTCTTTGAGTGCGATACCTGTCAAAGGATCAAGGAAAGTCACCTTAAAGTAGCTCGCGCCTTACAGCCGCTTCCCATACCTTCTTGGAAATGGGAAGATATCAGCATGGATTTTTTTGTAGGATTTCCCAATACTTCTCGACATCATGATTCGATATGGGTAATTATTGATAGATTGACCAAGATAGCTCACTTCATACTAGTGCATTCCACTCTTCGAGCAGAGAAGTATGTAGAGATCCACATCGAATAAGTGGTACAATTGCATGGGTTTCCCAAGACCATTATTTGTGATCGAGGAGCTCAATTCATAGCAAGATTTTGGGAACATCTACAAGAATCATTCGGTACCAAACTAATCAGGAGTTCAGCATACCATCCTCAAACTGATGGCCAAACAGAAAGAGTGAATCAGATTCTTGAGGATATGTTAAGAGCCTGTGTGATTCAAAAAGGGAAATATATGGAAGGAGGTGTCAAACACCCCTTAATTGGTCGCAACTTAGAGAGAGAGCAATCTTTGGACCCAATTTAGTTCTTAAAGTTGAAGAAACAATCAAAATAATTAGGAAGAATTTGGAAGTCGCTCAAGCCAGGCAAGAGAGCTACCATGACAAAAGGAGAAAACCTCTATAGTTGAAGTGGGAGATCACATGTATCTCAAGGTCTCACCCACTAAAGGAGCGCAGAGATTTGGGATTAAAGGCAAATTAGCCCTTCGCTATATTTTACCGTATGCGATCATAGAAGCATGTAGACCAGTAGCTTACAAGTTGAAACTAACATCCCGTATGTCAGCAATACATGATGTATTCAACGTATATCAATTGAAAAAATGTGTGTTTGAGTACCAATAGAAGTCTTGATCGAAACCAAAATGGAAATAGAACCCAACCTATCATATCAAGAACACCTAGTCAAGATCTTAGATAGCAAGGAAAGATCCACTCGCAAAAGACGATCATGATGTATAAGATCCAATGGAGTAATTACACCGAGGAAGAAGCCACATGGGAAACCTGGATTGTTTAAGCAACAAATACTCAGAATTTCTACCTAAGGACGATGGTACGTAACCATACCCTCCAATGAACCTTGCCTTCTATCTCAAAATATATCATGCTAAGTATAATAGGGCTTCCTTCTGAAGTTGCAAAGAGGATGACATTCGAAGAGCTAGTTTCCCAAAGCAACTTAGTAGGTATGCCACCCTATTTAAGTAACAAGTTACCTGCCTCCTCACCCCTAAGGATCTTCACTCAAATCTCAGGATGAGATTCTTTTAAGGGGGAGGGCTGTAATACTCATGTATTACTAAGGGGTTTTGCTCAAAACTTTCAAAAGCTCTGTTACCCATGTAGGTTAAATTAAGCAAAAGAGACCATACATAGGAATCAAGGCCCCAAGTGAGTGCAAATCATCTTGGAAGATCTACCTTAGTCACCTCATTCAAATAAAAAGCGAAGAAAATAGCCAAAACTCTAAACACTTTACCTTGAGCAAAAGAAAGCACCAGCATCAAACAAGCAAGAAAACTATATGAACTACACTAAAAGAAGTTGTAGCACACAAAATTACTTATAAAAGTTAGCAAGGATGATAAACGATAAAGGTTCTGCAAAATGCCCAAATAGATCAGACAAGTGGGAGGATCAAAAGAAAAACCAGATTTTAGCTAACTAAGTTTCAGCCCCCCAAACGGGACACTACACGTTCACTAAGATCTAGGCATCAAACCTAATACCCACAATTAAGAAAATTGTGTCTATGTACCTTATCTGGACAAGACAATGCTTGTTCTGCCTTGGAACCGAGCAGGATGGTTGTGGTAGAACCGCTCGAATCATTCCAGCTCAAGTGCCTGAGTCACGCCTTGGAGGCAGCAACACACTTAAATCAGAATAACTCGTCAGTCCCTTAGATCTAGTCTCGTAAAGCCACTTACTAAGGATCGAGTACCATTAGCTCACACGATGGTGAGTCTCAGAGAGAATACAATAAACATGAAACCACAAATTAAAGTACTGGAGTTATTACATAAGTCGAAGTTTTAGCGAATGATAACAAGTTCATAAATAAAATGGAGAGGATAATCGATAACGACGATACGGAGGAATAAGGCAAGGCCTAGTCCACTACTCCTCCTGGTCCACTCCTGTCGAGGCAGCATCCCACTCAACCGTCCAACCCGGTAGCAGGGTGGAAGGCCAAGTCAACCATATCCTATAGCGTACTTGAAAAAAATTTGCCACAAGCAATGCTGAGTATACTAATACTCAGCTAGACTTACCCGGTGTGAGGAGTCTACTCCTCTACCTCTAGACCATGCAGCTGTTTGGCTGAGGGGTTTGGTTTGCCAAAAGCACTAACTAAGTCTAAAACAGTTTTAGCTTTACCAGTTCTAGTATATAAAATTAAGCTAGGTTTGCTCCTCTCTAAGCAGACATGGTAACTGTTGGGGGCCTTCGGCTTCCGAAGGTCCTCAAAAACATAATTTGACAATGTTTTCCAAGTATGCGAGCAGGTATCTTCGGAATCAGGTTGCGGGTATACAAAGGCATGGTCAAGACGAAGCTTGACTAAAATGGAAGACGATTGTGACGAAGGATGAAACGATCACGAAGCTATGTGCAGAAAAGCTTCGGCATGACAGCAGAAAAGGGAAACCGACTTAAAGATGAAAAGTCAAATTAGACCTCGGAGAATTACTATAGAGTTATTGATAAAAGCAAAGGGCATTAATGTAATTTTACATGGGCTGCGTCCCGTGCCTATAAATAGATGAACAATACTCCCGTACTGTTCACGTTGACTTGGCATTGACATCACGCTTGTACCTTTACTTTCCTTCAAGCCGAAGGTACATTTGTAATTTGTTATCGTTTATATAAGTAAAATAAATATAAATGAATTAATGTTCAAAGTAATCATATTATTTTATGTATGAACCTCTCTTACCTTTAATCATGATTATGAAGGTGTGACCTTCATAACCTTCGTCCGAAATCCATTATATCCAAAGGGAAATAATGCTTCGAAGGACGAAGGGCTTTGATATTTAACATTTTATGTTGCCTTGTTCTTAATTCATAGCATTTGAGAACAAGTCCCCAACAGTAACAATCATTTAGTACATTCAACATGTTATCTCAAGTAAAACCTCATTTCACTTTTTACTCAATGCAGTACAAGGGGTCAAGCAGTCTCATTAGCTGCGAGAAGCAGACGATTCGAATCGATTTTTAAACCTTGCAAGGTAAACCTAAACACACGACATGTAGGGGCACTCCGTCCCCACACACGTCAACCGTCCCCATCGATTCCCTAGCAATAGAATAGGGCTCACGACCTTGGCGTACAATGCTCCAATTGTCCCCGGCTGCCGCCGTGCAACGGCCGCACTTGTACCCACCATAGCTAGCATGGGAGAACCCGTCCTAGGTCCAGTGAGGAGTAAAGTCTGCAGGCAGGATCACTCAGCTACTAGGTTTATCGGTTACCATATTTTCCGACATGTGTCTAGTACTTTCAAACGCTTGACTCTGGTATCCACACATTAATCCTTAATTCAATTTCCGTCTCATAGACAAGGCATCCACCCTGGATCCAAGTCCATAGACCATCATAGATCCCGTTATCAAGATGAATACAATCAATGCCTGACCTCGCGCGAGTGCTAGAAAAATCACTCGACTTCTACCGAGATCCCTAATTAGCAGAGCAGCTACTCGACCTAGCATACTAGTATCCATCTCAAAAGGAATCCAGAGTTCATGCAACTAAGGGTTTCAAGCAACTCCTACATGTAAGTGCACATTACAAACCTACAAACATTTAGTGTAGTAAAGTAGCATATAAAAACGGTTATGCATAAAATCGGGGCTTGCCTTCAAAAGCTGGGGCTGCGGGGAGATCCTCGGTGGCAGGCTATGGCTCCTGAACTTCTTCTGGAACAACTCCTTGCTCGGGAATGAGCATGTACTCAACGTCAGCGAGGTTGCAATCTAAATGAATGCAATAAATAAGAGATATGTATGCTATGGTATGTGATTAATAATTGAAATGCGAGGTGAAAAACTCAAGTTAGCAGGACAGGTCTTAATTCCATGATTGTAGATTTTGGGGTACACTTGGTAATTAGAATTAGGTATAGTTAGTTTAGGAAGTTGGATTAAGGTTGTACTCAAAGATCCTTCAAGGTCTTGGTATAGAGTGATCAAGGTTCCTAGCTGGAATTATCTATGACTTAACTTAGTGCTTCATTTAACCCTTCTTCCCTTTTCTATTTTTGCTTCTTAGAGTAGGTTTGAACTACAACATAGCTTAAAAAATTTCCAAAACTTATGTAAAAATTACAATGGCTTCTCACTGGTTTGCATAACTTAGCCTCAAAAATTGAGGCTTAAAATGATAATGGTTTTCTTTGTACAAAAATATTAAAATTTAGGGCAGAGGAGGTACTTTGAACTACAACTCTCTTCTAACTGTGAATTTTCCCCTAAGGTTTATTTTTGCTGGCATCTAGGGGTAATAATATGACTTTGTACCAAATTTTAGCCAATGATACCTACTGGTCATTTTATGGTGATTTTCTAAAGTTTTAGGGCTTAGTGGTGCTTTCTACTACTACTATGTTTGAAAAATGTCAAACAACAGATTTCCTAATTTTCCTATCTTCTTCTTTGCGCAAGAGCAATCATTCTTGAAGTTGGTTAATTTTGCTCATAGGGAAGGGATGGTAAAATTTCTTGGAATATATGGTCTTTTTCATGGGGTAGGGAGTGAGGTGTATTTCATCACATCTTTACCTTAGTCTTATATTTTTTCTCTGGTAGTATGCATCATAAGTACTTAGATAAAAATTGGGTTGCTCACTGTTTCACATTTTTAATCTTTCTTTTGAATTATTTGAAGTATTGGCCAACTTCAAGTTCTCTTTGTTTAACTCACTTACTTTGATGGTCTGGGGTGTTTACCATTTTTGCAGTGGTATACTAGTGGTTAGAGGTCTACTTAAATTTTCTTGCTATTATTGCATGTGCCCAATATTTTTAACTATGGCCTTTGTTGACTTCTTAAGGACTAATTAAAATTATAATCTTAGACTACACTAAACTATGGTTCCATATTTTTTCCAGTGATCTATATCACTTAGGCATTCTAGGAAAAATATGTTCACTCTCTGGTTTTTATTTTCTATCCCCTTTTTCATTTTTCTAAAGTTTGGACAGAAATAGCCTTTAATGGATATCTCTGGTTCATTTTTGTATACTGGGGGTTCATTATTTTTAAACAGTGTATATGCCAGGTAAGTATCTCCACAAATTTTCTCCTGTCCAGTATAGAAGTATTTCTATTTTTCTCTGTATTAATAAGGTTTGGGTAGTTTTACAATTTAGATTCAAACTCTAAAAACTAGTACAGAAAACTTGGGGTTCAATATTTTTGTTTGACAATTCATAATTTTTAGAACCTAGCAAATTTGGTTTGACCAATTTTTGAAGTATAAATATCAAGTTATGCATTTTTTAAGTTGACTGTTGTTATTTATTGAAAGTTTAATTCAAAATCAAAGGGAAAACTAGTTTGCACTAAGACCCCTGGTTTCCTTCACTGTTTCTATTACATCTAGGTCCTCAGGGCACTATTCACTCGTGTGACTGACAGCATGAAAACCCCATAGGATCTACCCTAATCTAACCCGCGATCCCTGGGTTCTTGTAACAGTACCTGCGGCAAAGATTACGGTGGCGAGACTCACCGACGGCGAAATTGCTCCGGCGAAGTGGTCGATGATGTGGGGGAGGTCGCGGCGGTCATGTCGGTGTGCAGGTCATCAGCGGGGATTGATGTGCACCCGTTGGGTGATTGCCCCATCTTTCGATGAGAGGGTGTGGAATAACTCGATTGGGGGAGGAGACGACGTTCACGGCCCGACTACAGCCTTCCAAAGACGCTGCGCCTTAGCAACCGATACACCACCTCCTATGGCTGTCATGATCTTGTGGAGCGTGACACCCTGGCCACTAGGGCACTCGTCCTGCAAGCAATCGAAGAACTAGCAAGAACAAGTAGAACAAGTACTGAATTACCAGATCTAAATGTAGGTTTAAAGATCAAACTACAATATGGTGGGGTTACGAAGACAAGAAGACGGGCGGCTGAACTAGCACGCGCGCTTGCAAGCAAGTAGCGAGAGCTAAACTTGATCTAAACAAAACCCGCTGTTCTTGGTGGCGGCTAGGGGGTTTATAAACATGGGAGGACGACCACAAGGGTATTGGGGTCGTGCTGCAACCCTAGGATGCGTCCCTAATGGACCTAACTTGATACACGACCCATTGGGCCAAAATAGGGTGACGCAGCACCATGGGCAGAAAAGGCAGGAAATGTCTCGGTAAGAAAACAATGATTACGGCGGCCTCAGAACAGATATGACTATAATTCCGGATCCATATGAAAGTAGACTTGATAAGCTTTCCATGTTGTGCTTGAACATTCCAATCCGAGCCCGCATCTGACCGTGGTGACCGTCACAAGTTGGTGTTCTTCTGCAGTCCGAATCCAGCATGTTCAAATCCTTTTCCCTTTCGGTCTTCTCCCTGATTCCTAAGCAAAACAAGAGTGCACGGGTCTCCATGGTCTAAATATGATGGACATGAACTCAAGAGTGTAATCACCTGATGGTTGAGTTGACGAGCACGAGCGCGAGTAATGGGACCAGAAATTGGTACTTGTATTGGTATAGATGCATCAGTAGTGTGGATGTCTTCATCATTCTCCCCTTCTTGCATTTGAGTCGTCCTCGACTCAAGCTCAACTTCCTCTCCCAAGTAGGGCTTTAAATCTGCAATGTTAAATGTGGGGCTAACCCCAAAGTCTGCAGGCAGATCTAGCCTATATGCATTGTCGTTAATTTTCTCTAGCACTTTAAACGGTCCATCGGCTCGAGGCAACAATTTAGATTTTCGTAATTCAGGAAACCTTTCCTTTCTCAAATGCAACCAAACTAAATCTCCAGGTTCAAAATTTATTTCCTTTCTACCTTTATCACTAGCAAACTTATATCTAGCATTCATACGCTCTATGTTTTCTTTAGTAGTTTCGTGCAGTTTTAACATCAATTCAGCACGCCTAGTAGCATCAAAATTTAGTTTTTCAGAAGATGGCAAAGGCATTAAATCAATAGGAGCACGAGGTAACAAACCATATACAATCTGAAATGGGCACATCTTTGTAGTAGAATGCAATGATCGATTATAAGCAAATTCAATATGAGGCAAACAGTCCTCCCACATCTTAATATTCTTCTTTAGAACTGCCCTTAACATAGTAGACAAAGTTCTATTCACAACTTCAGTTTGACCATCAGTTTGAGGATGACATGTAGTAGAAAATAAAAGCTTAGTCCCCAATTTTGCCCACAAAGTCCTCCAAAAATGACTAAGAAATTTAGCATCACGATCAGAAACGATTGTGTTGGGCACACCATGCAAGCGAACAATTTCACGAAAGAACAAATCAGCAATATGAGTAGCATCGTCAGTTTTATGACATGGTATGAAATGTGCCATCTTAGAAAATCTATCAACAACCATAAACACACTATCACGTCCCTTCCTAGTCCTAGGCAATCCCAGCACAAAATCCATAGAAATATCTTCCCAAGGAGCACTAGGAACGGGTAGAGGCAAATACAAACCGTGTGGATTTAACCGTGACTTCGCCTTTTGGCATGTCGTGCAACGAGCAACCAATCTCACCACATCTCTTCTCATCTTGGGCCAAAAGAAATGACCAGCAAGTATGTCCTCCGTTTTCTTTGCTCCAAAATGTCCCATTAAGCCACCTCCATGTGCTTCCTGTAACAACAACAAACGAACGGAGCTAGCTGGAATGCATAGCTTGTTAGCTCTAAACACAAACCCATCACTAACGATATATTTGTTCCATCCTTTCCCATCTTTACAATGCAGCAACACATCTTTAAAATCAGCATCATGAACATATTGGTCTTTAATCGTCTCTAATCCAAAGATTTTGTAGTCAAGTTGATTCAGCAAAGTATATCTCCTAGACAAAGCGTCAGCAATGATATTCTCTTTTCCTTTCTTGTGCTTAATAACATAAGGAAACGATTCGATAAATTCAACCCACTTAGCATGTCTACGGTTCAGTTTTCCTTGACTACGAATATGTTTCAAAGATTCATGATCAGAATGAATAACAAACTCTTTGGGCCACAAATAATGCTGCCATGTTTCTAATGTTCGCACAAGAGCATATAATTCCTTATCATAAGTAGAATAATTTAGAACAGACCCACTCAATTTTTCACTAAAATATGCAACAGGTTTGCCTTCTTGTAACAAAACACCACCCAATCCAATTCCACTAGCATCACATTCAAGCTCAAAAGTCTTATTAAAATCAGGAAGTTGGAGGAGAGGTGCATGTGTCAACTTATCTTTCAGCACGTTGAAAGCGTGCTCTTGTACTTTGCCCCAACTAAAATGCACTCCCTTCTTCGTAAGCTCATTCAAAGGTGCAGCAATGGTGCTAAAGTCCTTCACAAAACGGCGATAGAAGCCAGCAAGTCCTAGGAAACTCCGCACCTGTGTGATAGTCTTTGGCATAGGCCATCCATGTATCGCTTCTACCTTGGCTTGATCAACCTCAATTCCCTGTGGAGTCACAACATAACCAAGAAACGAAACTCGATCGGTGCAAAATGTGCACTTCTCAAGGTTACCAAATAAACGTGCATCTCGTAAAGCATTAAAAACAGCACGCATGTGATCAACATGTTCATCCATAGATTTGCTGTAGATTAATATGTCATCAAAGTATACTACCACAAATTTTCCAATGAAGGCACGCAAAACCTCGTTCATTAATCTCATGAAAGTGCTAGGTGCATTAGTTAACCCAAAAGGCATGACTAACCACTCATACAATCCGAACTTAGTTTTGAAAGCAGTTTTCCATTCATCTCCCAATTTCATACGAATCTGGTGGTACCCACTACGCAAATCAACTTTAGAAAAGACAATGGCACCACTCAATTCATCAAGCATATCATCTAAACGTGGAATAGGGTGTCGATAACGTATCGTGATATTATTAATAGCCCTACAATCAACACACATACGCCATGTTCCATCTTTTTTAGGCACTAAAATAACCGGAACAGCACACGGACTAAGAGACTCACGCACGTAACCTTTGTCGAGTAGTTCTTGCACTTGTCGCTGAATTTCTTTTGTTTCCTCTGGATTTGTCCTATATGGCGCACGATTCGGCAAAGATGCACCAGGAATAAGATCAATTTGGTGCTCAATCCCTCGTATAGGTGGCAGCCCCTCTGGTATCTCACTTGGAAATACATCAGAATACTCCTGCAAAATGTTAGTAATAACAGGAGGCAAAGAATGCTGCATATCTTGAATTGAAATCAAAGCATCCTTGCATACCAAGGCGTAGGCAACAGTAGTGGAAGCAAATAATTCATTAACATCAGTTTTTGTTGCAAGCAAGCAATGTCCTTTCAATTTTATCCCATCTTTGTTATTACCAACAACTTTAATATTCTTGTTGTTCTCAGTTTTAGCTTTGGTAGCTTTAGCAACATCATCACGCACAATAGCCTCAGGGGACATGGGAAGCAAAATAATTTTCTTATCATGGTATATGAGAGAATATTGATTTGATCTACCATGATGCATACAATCTGAATCAAATTGCCATGGTCTACCTAGCAGAATATTACAAGCATCCATAGGCACAACATCACAGTCAACAACATCACGATATGAACCAATAGCAAAATTAATTCGTACCAGCTTGGTTACCTTGACCTTACCACTATTGTTGAGCCATTGAATGTGATATGGATGCGGGTGCGGTTTGGTCGTAAGTGCAAGCTTCTCCACCATGTCGCTGCTAGCCAAGTTGTTGCAGCTACCTCCATCAATGATCAAACGACATGAACGCTCCTTAATGACACACTTTGTTTGAAACAACGTATGTCGCTGATTCTGCTCTGCCTTCTCCATTTGTGCACTAAGCACACGCTGTACAATGAGGCTCTCATAATGCTCTGCATCATCTGCACCAATCTGTTCTTCGGGTGGTTCCTTAGTGCCTACATCATCAGCCGCAAGCAAAGCAAGTGTAGCTTCATCCAAATCACTAGCAGAGGAATACCCACCATCGTCTTTTACCACCAAAACACGCTGATTAGGACAATAACGCTGCACGTGTCCATAGCCCTTGCATCGATAACACAGAACATCTCTTGTTCTACCTGTGGAAGCTACTGAAGAGGCACTACCTGCGGGTTTCTGGGCAGATTTGGTTGCTGAATTTGTGGAAGATGCACGTGGTTTGTCGCTGGAGGAAGGCGGGGGTGCTGGTCGACTTGGCGAGGGAGTTGGTGCTAGTGTACGGCCGGTCATGGATGTAGTCGTGCGCTGTTGCCATGGTGTAGATTTTCCTGCAGAAACATTAGACCTTGCACTAGCACGTCGTCCCTGCACTTCCCTTTCAGCTTTGCAAGCAAGATGAAACAATCGGGTTACATTAGCATAATCTTTATAAGCAAGGATGTCCTGAATTTCCCTATTTAACCCGCCCAAAAATCTAGCCATAGCAGATTCCTCACCCTCCTCTATGTTACAACGCAGCATACCCATTTGTAATTCCTGATAATATTCTTCTACACTTTTAGTACCCTGTCTCAATTGTTGCAACTTGTTTAACATATCACGTGCATAATAAGAAGGAACAAATCTAGCCCGCATGACCCGTTTCAACGCATCCCAAGTTTGTGGCATGTTATTAGGATTCTTCTTACCATGTTCTATCCACCAAACAGAAGCAAATTCAGTAAACTCACTAGTAGCAGCTCTAACCCGCGCATTCTCAGGAAATTCATGGCATGCAAACTTTTGATCAACCGCAATCTCCCAAGTAATGTAAGCATCAGGGTCATATTTACCATCAAAAGGAGGTATTTTAAATTTAACCTTACTAAAAGCATCATCATTACCATGTACCTCACGTCGGTGAAAACCACCCATACCTCTACGGTTAGTACGTAGTCGCCGGCGATTAGGTGCTTCTTGGTCATCTTGTTCAGTATCAGCAACATAGTCATCCCAGTTACCTTCGGCGCCCTCATCACGCCCACCATTGATATTAGCATGCATCTCATCAAACCGCCTCAAGAGTGCGACAAGGCTCTTGTCAATATGAGCAACTGTCATTTCCACATTTGCAAGTTTGGTGTTCGTGTCGATCTGTGTGGCCTCCAATTGCCCCATCTTTTCATTCGTCACCTGCATGTCATTATCAAGACCTTCCGTGTGCGTCTTCACTAGCCTTACAAAGTGTTGTATGATACCCTTGGTGCGAGGAGAGTGTGGCATATTACGAGAAGCATCATCAACCTCCAATCCTGCCATGGTTAGACGAACAGAGGCAACAAGAAAAAAAAACGTGAAGGAATAAAAACTCTACAACTATTAGGATGTAGCTACTGCAAGGCGCTCACTCTCAACCTGCCACACAAGCTCTTACCAATTCTTACCTTGCACAACAGGAGGGGTCAGCAACCAACAAGTCTGCAACCGTGGAATAAGTGTATCGGTGCCGCAGCAACACGACCTGTCAAACTGTAGTCGAAATATGTAGAGTTGTAGGTGGGCTGAAGCAAGGAATACACTAGTACCACGTTAGTTACAAAAGCAAGCTGAATAATCGTTCAACGGTGGTACTGTGCTGGTCCTAGGCTAAACCAGGCTAGAGACGTGAGCCTAGGCACAAAGGTAGTCACTGAAAAAGAACAACTAGCACAGCACAAAGAGAAACAACAGATTTAGAGATTCAGCCCCCTTCTTCTTCTTTTCCTTTTTTTTTTCTTTTCTATTCTTTTTTTTTTCTTCTTCTTCTGTTTTTTTTTTGCAGGGGCCTAAACCCTTTTTTTTCACTATGACAACCCAAACAATAAAGATATTGCTAACAACCCCTTTAAATCAGATTTAACAAATCTTGTTAATATAAAAAGTCCAGAAATCTCTACGATGATTGCGGAGCGCTCAGAACGAATTTTGAGATAAGGTCAGATCCGTTGGAAAGAAGATAAGATAAGCTTTCCAGATTGTATTTAAACTTCCAAATCGGATATGATATGTATCCGTGGTGGCAAAAACGAACCAGAGATGTTTTTGGTGATGGTGGATTTCGTGGTGACCAAAACGTGGTAGAACTCAAAACTCTAAAGGAATAAACTAAGACCAGCAACTCGACACAACCGATGCAACCAAAAACTCAACAAGCCCTAACTAAGTAGTACTAGTAAATGCTCAATGGTTTATAGGATTGCGGTAAAACTAATCTACTATTTTTTGGCTTTTTCTGGACTATAGGAGATAAGAAAACAGCGAAGAAAAGTAAATCTCTCACCGATAAACCTTGCTCTGATTACCAACTGATGTGCACCCGTTGGGTGATTGCCCGATCTTTCGATGAGAGGGTGTGGAATAACTCGATTGGGGGAGGAGACGACGTTCACGGCCCGACTACAGCCTTCCAAAGACGCTGCGCCTTAGCAACCGATACACCACCTCCTATGGCTGTCATGATCTTGTGGAGCGTGACACCCTGGCCACTAGGGCACTCGTCCTGCAAGCAATCGAAGAACTAGCAAGAACAAGTAGAACAAGTACTGAATTACCAGATCTAAATGTAGGTTTAAAGATCAAACTACAATATGGTGGGGTTCCGAAGACAAGAAGACGGGCGGCTGAACTAGCACGCGCGCTTGCAAGCAAGTAGCGAGAGCTAAACTTGATCTAAACAAAACCCGCTGTTCTTGGTGGCGGCTAGGGGGTTTATAAACATGGGAGGACGACCACAAGGGTATTGGGGTCGTGCTGCAACCCTAGGATGCGTCCCTAATGGACCTAACTTGATACACGACCCATTGGGCCAAAATAGGGTGACGCAGCACCATGGGCAGAAAAGGCAGGAAATGTCTCGGTAAGAAAACAATGATTACGGCGGCCTCAGAACAGATATGACTATAATTCCGGATCCATATGAAAGTAGACTTGATAAGCTTTCCATGTTGTGCTTGAACATTCCAATCCGAGCCCGCATCTGACCGTGGTGACCGTCACAAGTTGGTGTTCTTCTGCAGTCCGAATCCAGCATGTTCAAATCCTTTTCCCTTTCGGTCTTCTCCCTGATTCCTAAGCAAAACAAGAGTGCACGGGTCTCCATGGTCTAAATATGATGGACATGAACTCAAGAGTGTAATCACCTGATGGTTGAGTTGACGAGCACGAGCGCGAGTAATGGGACCAGAAATTGGTACTTGTATTGGTATAGATGCATCAGTAGTGTGGATGTCTTCATCAGGGATGGCCGGAGTTGGTCGGTCCTTGTGCGCAAGTGGGGGAGCTTGTCGGCGGCAAGGAATTCCGACCTAACCATGGCGGTATAGTTCAACCCAGTGAGCTGGGGAGCTTCACGGGAAGCTAGGGAGGTTGTAGGCACAAGCAATTGGAAAATGGTGTACCTGGTAGCCCGGTCTACATGCGGCGGCGGGCGGCCGAAGTCCGGCGAGGGCAGTCCCGCTGCTCTGGTGAGGCAGGGTCTCGCTTCTCGCTTGAAGAAGCTTCACGGCCCCACGGGGAAGCTGTTCAGGGGCTCGGGCGAGGCTGGGTGTCTACGGGAATGGCTGGCCATGGTGGGCGGCACTCGGGTGGCTTAGGCGGGCGTCGCAGAGCTCGCAGAGCTAAGAGTTAGGTCGGGACTATGAGGACAGGTGCGGAGTGGAGTGTCACGCGTCCGGTTGTGGCTTTATAGGCACGGGCAAGCATAGCCGAGGGTCATTCTGACATGCGCTCGGGGCGTGCGCGAGGGAGCGCAAGTGCGCGCTCGGCCTCCTGGGCACGACGTCGAGCACGAGGCAGCACTGAGAGTGGTCGTTTTAAGGCGCCCATTGGCTCCAGACCTTTGCGATTATGGCCATGATCCCTTCGTAAGATCTCATCACCAGACTTTCCATTGGTGTTTGTGTGTGGCGACCTATGGATTTTGTTGACTAGAACCGAGTATATGGGGTGCTTTAGTAGGGTTTGTCTCACGACGCGAACCCGAGGTAAAACACTAGACTTGACGTGTCTAGGGCCCGAATCCCAATTCCTTCTTCACACATGTTGCAGAGGGGTTAATTTAACACAACTTTGTCAATGGGAGCCCAGGGTTTTGAATTAGGGATCAAGGTGAACGCGCTCGAGTTCTGAGTGAGGGGCTGAAATTCAGAAATCTGAATTTCATATTTCTATAGAGAGCCTCCAATTGAATGTCCTTTTTGGGGATTTTGAAAAATTCTTTTGGCCAAACTCTCCTACTACTTTTTGTAGTTTATTAAGTGTATTTCATCCTTTTTAATTGGTCTGAGCCATGATTTCATATTTTCATTGCTTTTTTACAAATTTCCCCTTTGCACTTAAATGGCTTAATTAGTGTTATTTTAGGGTTTGGGAATTTTTCTCACTTTGAGGTGCATGATATGGTGAAGGTATGATCCTTGAGATGAAAAATACTTAATTAAATATTTGTTCCTCAAGTTTGGTGTCTTTTTCTTAATTTGATTCACATGTGATAATGGTCTTGAGGTTAGTACTGAGAAGAAACCATAGGTAACACCTAGGTGTTATAGCCTTCCCCCCTTAAAGGAATCTCGTCCCGAGATTCGGTCGGGATCCTCCAGGGGTGAGGAGAAGGTTACGGTTTGCCTTCACGGTGTGGGTTTGCTTATTAAGGTTCTTTAGAAAACCTGCTCTTCAAATGCCATCCTCTTTGCAACTTCAGAAGGAAGTCCTTTTTGTTTTTGTTTCATAGCTTAACTTGGTTTATGTTAAGATCATCTTTCTTATATTTGGATTCAAAGGGTAGGGGGCTGGGGTATGGTTATGTACCGATTTCCTTAGGTAGACAATCGGGGTAGTTTGAGCGTAGAAAATCTTCAGTCTCCTAGGTAGCCTCTTCCTCCGAATGGTTGCCCCATTGGATCTTATACATTTTGATCGACCTTGTACGAGTTGATCTTTCCTTGCAATCTAGGACCTTGGAAGGGAGCTCTTGGTATGATAGATCTGGCTCTATCTCCACATCTAGTTCTGTTATGACCTCAGTTGGCAAACGAACACACTTCTTCAATTGGGATACATGGAATACATTGTGGATGGCAAACATCTTTGGAGGTAGCTTCAATTTGTATGCCACGGGTCCACATGCTTCTATGATCTCATAAGGTCCAATGTAGTGAGGGGCTAACTTGCCTTTGATCCCAAACCTTTGCACTCCTTTGGTGGGCGATACTTTCAGATACACGAAATCTCCCACTTCAAACTGGAGGGGTTTCCTTCTCTTATCATGGTAACTCTTTTTCCTAGCCTGAGCAGCTTCTATGTTCTTTCTGATCAGTTTGACTTTTCTTTCAGCCTCCGACACTAGGCGAGGCCCAAAGATTTCTCTTTCTCCAGGCTGTGACTAGTTGAGGGGTGTTCGACACCTTCTTCCATATAAGGCTTCAAAAGGTGCCATCTTCAAACTGGATTGATAACTGTTGTTATAAGCAAACTTTGCCAAAGAGAGGCACTTATCCCAGTTCTTGTCGTAATCGATCGCACAAGCCCATGTCTTCAAGAATCTGATTCACCCTTTCGGTCTAACCATCAGTCTGGTGGTGGTAAGCCAAACTTCTTATCAGTTTGGTTCCCAAGGACTCTTGCAATTGTTCCCAAAATCTTGCCACGAGTTGGGCTCCTTGGTCAGAGACAATTGTCTGAGGTAATCCGTGCAAACACACAATTCGGCCAATGTACAACTCGGCATACTTATGATCCTTATCGGTGGTGTGCATAGGAAGAAAATGCACCACTTTTGTCAATCGGTCCACAATGACCCAGATTGAATCATGATGTCGAGAGGTGTTGGGCAGACCCATAAAGAAATCCATTCTGATGTCATCCATTTTCCATGAAGGTATTGATAGGGGTTGCAAGGTACCAGCTGATTTTAAGTGACTTGCCTTTATCCTCTGACACATGTCGCATTCTGATACATATTTGGCTATCTCCCTTTTCATTCTGGTCCACCAATATAGGGGCTTTAGATCATGGTACATCTTGGTGCTTCCTGGGTGCATGGAAAATTTGGAGAGATGAGCCTCATCCAAGATTCTCTTCTTGAGGTCTCTATTTTTAGGAACCACCAATTTATCTTCAAACCAAAGTATCCCCTTGCGGTCTTGGCGAAAGCACTTATACTTCTCCACTTTCTGATGAAGATTCTCCTTAATGATTTGCACTCCCTTGTCACTGAGTTGGGCCATAACAACCTGGTCTAGCAAAGTTGGCTCGACGGAGATGTGAGAGAAGGTACCAGAAAGAATTACTTCGATCCTCATCTTACTCAACTCATCGCACAGGGTATTGATGCGAGAATCCATCATCATACAATTGAATTGTGACTTCCGACTTAAGGCATCAGCTACCACATTAGCTTTCCCTGAGTGGTAATGTACTTCCAAGTCGTAGTCCTTGATCAATTCTAACCATCTTCTCTGCCTCATGTTGAGATCAGCCTGAGTAAAGATGTACTTGGGGCTCTTGTGATCTGTATACATGTTGCAGTGGGTTTCCATCAAGTAGTGCCTCCACATTTTCAATGCATGAACCACAGCTGCCAACTCTAAGTCATGAGTAGGATAATTTTGCTCAGGAAGCCTGAGTGCTCTTGATGCGTAGGCAATGACTCGGTTGTCTTGCAACAAAACACAATCCAGTCCAGTGCCAGAGGCATCACAATACACATCAAACGGCTTGTTGTTGTCAGGCTACGCTAACACAGGTGCTGTGGTCAGATGTTGCCTTAAGGTGTGGAAGGCATCTTCACACTTCTGACTCCATTCATACTTTGCTCCCTTCTTCAACAATTCTTTCATGGGCTTCGCAATTCGGGAGAAGTCTAGGATGAATCGTCGATAGTACCCCGCCAATCCCAGAAAACTCCGAATCTGATGAACAGTTGTTGGTGACTTCATATTCATCACCTCTTGCACCTTATATGGATCAACAGCTATTCCTCCCTCAGAGATAGTGTGACCCAAGAATTTAATCTCCTTTAGCCAGAAATCACACTTGGACAACTTGGCATAAAGACGATGCTCTCTCAGACGTTGGAGTACAGTGTGCAAGTGTTTAGTGTGCTCTGCTTCATTCTTCGAGTACACCAAGAATATCGTCAATGAAAACCACCACATATTTGTCCAGTTCAGGCATGAAGACTGAATTCATCAGATACATGAAGCAGGCGGGGGCATTTGTCAACCCAAATGACATCACCAAATACTCATATAGCCCATATCTGGTTGAGAAGGCAGTCTTTGGAATATCGCTTGCTCGTATCTTGATCTGATGATAGCCAAAGCGAAGATCTATCTTGGAAAATACCTTAGCTCTGACCAATTGGTCGAAAAGAACATCAATTTGAGGCAAAGGATACTTGTTTTTGATAATCACCGCATTGAGTGGGCGGTAATCTATGCATAATCTCAAGCTTTCATCCTTCTTCTTCACGAACAAGGTTGGACATCCCCAAGGTAAAGTACTTGGTCGGATGAAACCCTTGTCCAGCAATTCTTGCAGTTGTGTCTTCAATTCTGCCAGCTCGGCGGGTGGCATCCGGTAGGGCCTCTCATCAGGAAAAACATCTGCATACTCACAGACCACTGGAATTTTCTTCAAGGGTAGCTCTATCATGGAAAAAGCACATGACCGAGTGGTTTCTTGGCTGGGCAGGTATAAGGTGAACTTTCCACAGGTGGGGGAATGGACTTCAACGATGTGGTTGGTGACATCTAGCACCACTTGGTGCTGGGTCATCCAGTTGGCTCCCAAAATAATATCAACATTATCCATCCCCAGAAGGAGGAGGGTGGTTTTGATAATTTTTCTTCCCAACTGAATAGGCACATTTTGATTTAATTGGTTGGTCGCTATCTTGCCTCCCGGCGTTGCGATCATGAAGGACCCTTGGGTATAATAGAAAGACAATTGACATTTGACACTGAACATCTGGCTAATGAAGCTATGCAATGCACCAGAGTCAAACAGAATCAATGCAGATTGATTAAAAATAGAAAAAGTACCAGTCATGACAGGTGCTCCTTCAGGTAGCTCCTATAGAGTAGTGAAGTTGAGCTTCCCTTGTCTGACTTGCACTTTCTGCTTCCTCCCTCTGTCTTGGTTGGGTGCTGGCATCTGCCCTGGCTCTTTCCACGGGGAATTCTTGGCATAGTGGCCCACATTGCCACACGTGAAGCACTTGTTTCCAGTCCCTTGGCGAAACTGCTGCTGCTGCGGTTGAGGTTGATTGTTCCTTGGAGCCAGAGCGGAAAAACGGTTGGGTGCTTGCTGCTGCTGTCGTGGCCTGATGATCCATCTTCCTGCCTGCTGTTGGAATCCCCTGCTCTGACTGTTGGAGACAATCCGGAACCTCTGGGGCAGAGCTGAGGGTCCTGACAGTGGTGCCTTCCTCTTCTTTTCTGCCCAGTGAGCTACAATACAGTCTTCTTACGATATGGCAAGGTTGATCAGTTCAATGAAGCTGTCAGCCCGAACAGTGTTGAGGCACTCACGAAGCTTGGTGTTAAGTCCCCTGTAGAAATGGTCTCTCTTCTTCTCGTATGAATCTGCATGATAGCCCGCATACTAGCACAGGTCGTTGAAGGCCTAGGCATACTGTAGCACAGTGATGAGGACATCAACACCAACACGAGTACATCTACACCAGCAGCACCTTCTCCAGCCCATGCACCATCTTCCCCAGTCCAGGCGCCACCCCTTCCACTTGGGCCAGTGACTCGGGCCCGTGCAAGAGAATTGAACTACATCATGCTGTTAAAGAACGAAGGCCCAGAAGATTAGAAGATGGCCCAATAGGAAGGCCCGGATGGGGGCCTAGGGAAGTCATGAACAGTAACCGCGGTACTGTAGCGCCGGCCCTAATGTTCACGCCTCTCTTCTATTTAGTCAGAGACCTGTTCCATTTAGAACTTGAGTTTTGTTTTACATCTAGCTTTAGCTACCCCAGAACACACACAAATACGTGCTGTCCTCTGTGATTCAGAACTCCACCTCGAGTGATATTAACATTGCTCGCATTTTTTTCTTGTCCGTTCTTCGATTGCGCACAGGAAACGATCTTCGTGATCAGGCCGATCTCGCATCAGCAAGGTCGGTAACCATTGGGAGTTGGTTCAGCGATTGCATTGGTGCTTCGGGTTCGCTCGTCGTAGTCAGATCGTGACGGTCTACTTCCACCAAATCGGAATTATCTCCACTCACCGAAAGATCGGGCACTCCAGCTATATCAAGTGGTATCAGATTTCTAGGTTGATCGGTGAGTTTATCGAGTGTTTTTTCTCCTACAGTCCACAAAACCACATAAAAATTTAGGTTAGACCTTATCCCAGCACCCTTTTGAGCCTCGCACTTTTTTTTAATAATCTGCATTGTTGAATTTTGATGTGCACCCGTTGGGTGATTGCCCGATCTTTCGATGAGAGGGTGTGGAATAACTCGATTGGGGGAGGAGACGACGTTCACGGCCCGACTACAGCCTTCCAAAGACGCTGCGCCTTAGCAACCGATACACCACCTCCTATGGCTGTCACGATCTTGTGGAGCGTGACACCCTGGCCACTAGGGCACTCGTCCTGCAAGCAATCGAAGAACTAGCAAGAACAAGTAGAACAAGTACTGAATTACCAGATCTAAATGTAGGTTTAAAGATCAAACTACAATATGGTGGGGTTCCGAAGACAAGAAGACGGGCGGCTGAACTAGCACGCGCGCTTGCAAGCAAGTAGCGAGAGCTAAACTTGATCTAAACAAAACCCGCTGTTCTTGGTGGCGGCTAGGGGGTTTATAAACATGGGAGGACGACCACAAGGGTATTGGGGTCGTGCTGCAACCCTAGGATGCGTCCCTAATGGACCTAACTTGATACACGACCCATTGGGCCAAAATAGGGTGACGCAGCACCATGGGCAGAAAAGGCAGGAAATGTCTCGGTAAGAAAACAATGATTACGGCGGCCTCAGAACAGATATGACTATAATTCCGGATCCATATGAAAGTAGACTTGATAAGCTTTCCATGTTGTGCTTGAACATTCCAATCCGAGCCCGCATCTGACCGTGGTGACCGTCACAAGTTGGTGTTCTTCTGCAGTCCGAATCCAGCATGTTCAAATCCTTTTCCCTTTCGGTCTTCTCCCTGATTCCTAAGCAAAACAAGAGTGCACGGGTCTCCATGGTCTAAATATGATGGACATGAACTCAAGAGTGTAATCACCTGATGGTTGAGTTGACGAGCACGAGCGCGAGTAATGGGACCAGAAATTGGTACTTGTATTGGTATAGATGCATCAGTAGTGTGGATGTCTTCATCATTCTCCCCTTCTTGCATTTGAGTCGTCCTCGACTCAAGCTCAACTTCCTCTCCCAAGTAGGGCTTTAAATCTGCAATGTTAAATGTGGGGCTAACCCCAAAGTCTGCAGGCAGATCTAGCCTATATGCATTGTCGTTAATTTTCTCTAGCACTTTAAACGGTCCATCGGCTCGAGGCAACAATTTAGATTTTCGTAATTCAGGAAACCTTTCCTTTCTCAAATGCAACCAAACTAAATCTCCAGGTTCAAAATTTATTTCCTTTCTACCTTTATCACTAGCAAACTTATATCTAGCATTCATACGCTCTATGTTTTCTTTAGTAGTTTCGTGCAGTTTTAACATCAATTCAGCACGCCTAGTAGCATCAAAATTTAGTTTTTCAGAAGATGGCAAAGGCATTAAATCAATAGGAGCACGAGGTAACAAACCATATACAATCTGAAATGGGCACATCTTTGTAGTAGAATGCAATGATCGATTATAAGCAAATTCAATATGAGGCAAACAGTCCTCCCACATCTTAATATTCTTCTTTAGAACTGCCCTTAACATAGTAGACAAAGTTCTATTCACAACTTCAGTTTGACCATCAGTTTGAGGATGACATGTAGTAGAAAATAAAAGCTTAGTCCCCAATTTTGCCCACAAAGTCCTCCAAAAATGACTAAGAAATTTAGCATCACGATCAGAAACGATTGTGTTGGGCACACCATGCAAGCGAACAATTTCACGAAAGAACAAATCAGCAATATGAGTAGCATCGTCAGTTTTATGACATGGTATGAAATGTGCCATCTTAGAAAATCTATCAACAACCACAAACACACTATCACGTCCCTTCCTAGTCCTAGGCAATCCCAGCACAAAATCCATAGAAATATCTTCCCAAGGAGCACTAGGAACGGGTAGAGGCAAATACAAACCGTGTGGATTTAACCGTGACTTCGCCTTTTGGCATGTCGTGCAACGAGCAACCAATCTCACCACATCTCTTCTCATCTTGGGCCAAAAGAAATGACCAGCAAGTATGTCCTCCGTTTTCTTTGCTCCAAAATGTCCCATTAAGCCACCTCCATGTGCTTCCTGTAACAACAACAAACGAACGGAGCTAGCTGGAATGCATAGCTTGTTAGCTCTAAACACAAACCCATCACTAACGATATATTTGTTCCATCCTTTCCCATCTTTACAATGCAGCAACACATCTTTAAAATCAGCATCATGAACATATTGGTCTTTAATCGTCTCTAATCCAAAGATTTTGTAGTCAAGTTGATTCAGCAAAGTATATCTCCTAGACAAAGCGTCAGCAATGATATTCTCTTTTCCTTTCTTGTGCTTAATAACATAAGGAAACGATTCGATAAATTCAACCCACTTAGCATGTCTACGGTTCAGTTTTCCTTGACTACGAATATGTTTCAAAGATTCATGATCAGAATGAATAACAAACTCTTTGGGCCACAAATAATGCTGCCATGTTTCTAATGTTCGCACAAGAGCATATAATTCCTTATCATAAGTAGAATAATTTAGAACAGACCCACTCAATTTTTCACTAAAATATGCAACAGGTTTGCCTTCTTGTAACAAAACACCACCCAATCCAATTCCACTAGCATCACATTCAAGCTCAAAAGTCTTATTAAAATCAGGAAGTTGGAGGAGAGGTGCATGTGTCAACTTATCTTTCAGCACGTTGAAAGCGTGCTCTTGTACTTTGCCCCAACTAAAATGCACTCCCTTCTTCGTAAGCTCATTCAAAGGTGCAGCAATGGTGCTAAAGTCCTTCACAAAACGGCGATAGAAGCCAGCAAGTCCTAGGAAACTCCGCACCTGTGTGATAGTCTTTGGCATAGGCCATCCATGTATCGCTTCTACCTTGGCTTGATCAACCTCAATTCCCTGTGGAGTCACAACATAACCAAGAAACGAAACTCGATCGGTGCAAAATGTGCACTTCTCAAGGTTACCAAATAAACGTGCATCTCGTAAAGCATTAAAAACAGCACGCATGTGATCAACATGTTCATCCATAGATTTGCTGTAGATCAATATGTCATCAAAGTATACTACCACAAATTTTCCAATGAAGGCACGCAAAACCTCGTTCATTAATCTCATGAAAGTGCTAGGTGCATTAGTTAACCCAAAAGGCATGACTAACCACTCATACAATCCGAACTTAGTTTTGAAAGTAGTTTTCCATTCATCTCCCAATTTCATACGAATCTGGTGGTACCCACTACGCAAATCAACTTTAGAAAAGACAATGGCACCACTCAATTCATCAAGCATATCATCTAAACGTGGAATAGGGTGTCGATAACGTATCGTGATATTATTAATAGCCCTACAATCAACACACATACGCCATGTTCTATCTTTTTTAGGCACTAAAATAACCGGAACAGCACACGGACTAAGAGACTCACGCACGTAACCTTTCTCGAGTAGTTCTTGCACTTGTCGCTGAATTTCTTTTGTTTCCTCTGGATTTGTCCTATATGGCGCACGATTCGGCAAAGATGCACCAGGAATAAGATCAATTTGGTGCTCAATCCCTCGTATAGGTGGCAGCCCCTCTGGTATCTCACTTGGAAATACATCAGAATACTCCTGCAAAATGTTAGTAATAACAGGAGGCAAAGAATGCTGCATATCTTGAATTGAAATCAAAGCATCCTTGCATACCAAGGCGTAGGCAACAGTAGTGGAAGCAAATAATTCATTAACATCAGTTTTTGTTGCAAGCAAGCAATGTCCTTTCAATTTTATCCCATCTTTGTTATTACCAACAACTTTAATATTCTTGTTGTTCTCAGTTTTAGCTTTGGTAGCTTTAGCAACATCATCACGCACAATAGCCTCAGGGGACATGGGAAGCAAAATAATTTTCTTATCATGGTGTATGAGAGAATATTGATTTGATCTACCATGATGCATACAATCTGAATCAAATTGCCATGGTCTACCTAGCAGAATATTACAAGCATCCATAGGCACAACATCACAGTCAACAACATCACGATATGAACCAATAGCAAAATTAATTCGTACCAGCTTGGTTACCTTGACCTTACCACTATTGTTGAGCCATTGAATGTGATATGGATGCGGGTGCGGTTTGGTCGTAAGTGCAAGCTTCTCCACCATGTCGCTGCTAGCCAAGTTGTTGCAGCTACCTCCATCAATGATCAAACGACATGAACGCTCCTTAATGACACACTTTGTTTGAAACAACGTATGTCGCTGATTCTGCTCTGCCTTCTCCATTTGTGCACTAAGCACACGCTGTACAATGAGGCTCTCATAATGCTCTGCATCATCTGCACCAATCTGTTCTTCGGGTGGTTCCTTAGTGCCTACATCATCAGCCGCAAGCAAAGCAAGTGTAGCTTCATCCAAATCACTAGCAGAGGAATACCCACCATCGTCTTTTACCACCAAAACACGCTGATTAGGACAATCACGCTGCACGTGTCCATAGCCCTTGCATCGATAACACAGAACATCTCTTGTTCTACCTGTGGAAGTTACTGAAGAGGCACTACCTGCGGGTTTCTGGGCAGATTTGGTTGCTGAATTTGTGGAAGATGCACGTGGTTTGTCGCTGGAGGAAGGCGGGGGTGCTGGTCGACTTGGCGAGGGAGTTGGTGCTAGTGTACGGCCGGTCATGGATGTAGTCGTGCGCTGTTGCCATGGTGTAGATTTTCCTGCAGAAACATTAGACCTTGCACTAGCACGTCGTCCCTGCACTTCCCTTTCAGCTTTGCAAGCAAGATGAAACAATCGGGTTACATTAGCATAATCTTTATAAGCAAGGATGTCCTGAATTTCCCTATTTAACCCGCCCAAAAATCTAGCCATAGCAGATTCCTCACCCTCCTCTATGTTACAACGCAGCATACCCATTTGTAATTCCTGATAATATTCTTCTACACTTTTAGTACCCTGTCTCAATTGTTGCAACTTGTTTAACATATCACGTGCATAATAAGAAGGAACAAATCTAGCCCGCATGACCCGTTTCAACGCATCCCAAGTTTGTGGCATGTTATTAGGATTCTTCTTACCATGTTCTATCCACCAAACAGAAGCAAATTCAGTAAACTCACTAGTAGCAGCTCTAACCCGCACATTCTCAGGAAATTCATGGCATGCAAACTTTTGATCAACCGCAATCTCCCAAGTAATGTAAGCATCAGGGTCATATTTACCATCAAAAGGAGGTATTTTAAATTTAACCTTACTAAAAGCATCATCATTACCATGTACCTCACGTCGGTGAAAACCACCCATACCTCTACGGTTAGTACGTAGTCGCCGGCGATTAGGTGCTTCTTGGTCATCTTGTTCAGTATCAGCAACATAGTCATCCCAGTTACCTTCGGCGCCCTCATCACGCCCACCATTGATATTAGCATGCATCTCATCAAACCGCCTCAAGAGTGCGACAAGGCTCTTGTCAATATGAGCAACTGTCATTTCCACATTTGCAAGTTTGGTGTTCGTGTCGATCTGTGTGGCCTCCAATTGCCCCATCTTTTCATTCGTCACCTGCATGTCATTATCAAGACCTTCCGTGTGCGTCTTCACTAGCCTTACAAAGTGTTGTATGATACCCTTGGTGCGAGGAGAGTGTGGCATATTACGAGAAGCATCATCAACCTCCAATCCTGCCATGGTTAGACGAACAGAGGCAACAAGAAAAAAAAACGTGAAGGAATGAAAACTCTACAACTATTAGGATGTAGCTACTGCAAGGCGCTCACTCTCAACCTGCCACACAAGCTCTTACCAATTCTTACCTTGCACAACAGGAGGGGTCAGCAACCAACAAGTCTGCAACCGTGGAATAAGTGTATCGGTGCCGCAGCAACACGACCTGTCAAACTGTAGTCGAAATATGTAGAGTTGTAGGTGGGCTGAAGCAAGGAATACACTAGTACCACGTTAGTTACAAAAGCAAGCTGAATAATCGTTCAACGGTGGTACTGTGCTGGTCCTAGGCTAAACCAGGCTAGAGACGTGAGCCTAGGCACAAAGGTAGTCACTGAAAAAGAACAACTAGCACAGCACAAAGAGAAACAACAGATTTAGAGATTCAGCCCCCTTCTTCTTCTTTTCCTTTTTTTTTCTTTTCTATTCTTTTTTTTTTCTTCTTCTTCTGTTTTTTTTTGCAGGGGCCTAAACCCTTTTTTTTCACTATGACAACCCAAACAATAAAGATATTGCTAACAACCCCTTTAAATCAGATTTAACAAATCTTGTTAATATAGGAAGTCCAGAAATCTCTACGATGATTGCGGAGCGCTCAGAACGAATTTTGAGATAAGGTCAGATCCGTTGGAAAGAAGATAAGATAAGCTTTCCAGATTGTATTTAAACTTCCAAATCGGATATGATATGTATCTGTGGTGGCAAAAACGAACCAGAGATGTTTTTGGTGATGGTGGATTTCGTGGTGACCAAAACGTGGTAGAACTCAAAACTCTAAAGGAATAAACTAAGACCAGCAACTCGACACAACCGATGCAACCAAAAACTCAACAAGCCCTAACTAAGTAGTACTAGTAAATGCTCAATGGTTTATAGGATTGCGGTAAAACTAATCTACTATTTTTTGGCTTTTTCTGGACTATAGGAGATAAGAAAACAGCGAAGAAAAGTAAATCTCTCACCGATAAACCTTGCTCTGATACCAACTGATGTGCACCCGTTGGGTGATTGCCCGATCTTTCGATGAGAGGGTGTGGAATAACTCGATTGGGGGAGGAGACGACGTTCACGGCCCGACTACAGCCTTCCAAAGACGCTGCGCCTTAGCAACCGATACACCACCTCCTATGGCTGTCACGATCTTGTGGAGCGTGACACCCTGGCCACTAGGGCACTCGTCCTGCAAGCAATCGAAGAACTAGCAAGAACAAGTAGAACAAGTACTGAATTACCAGATCTAAATGTAGGTTTAAAGATCAAACTACAATATGGTGGGGTTCCGAAGACAAGAAGACGGGCGGCTGAACTAGCACGCGCGCTTGCAAGCAAGTAGCGAGAGCTAAACTTGATCTAAACAAAACCCGCTGTTCTTGGTGGCGGCTAGGGGGTTTATAAACATGGGAGGACGACCACAAGGGTATTGGGGTCGTGCTGCAACCCTAGGATGCGTCCCTAATGGACCTAACTTGATACACGACCCATTGGGCCAAAATAGGGTGACGCAGCACCATGGGCAGAAAAGGCAGGAAATGTCTCGGTAAGAAAACAATGATTACGGCGGCCTCAGAACAGATATGACTATAATTCCGGATCCATATGAAAGTAGACTTGATAAGCTTTCCATGTTGTGCTTGAACATTCCAATCCGAGCCCGCATCTGACCGTGGTGACCGTCACAAGTTGGTGTTCTTCTGCAGTCCGAATCCAGCATGTTCAAATCCTTTTCCCTTTCGGTCTTCTCCCTGATTCCTAAGCAAAACAAGAGTGCACGGGTCTCCATGGTCTAAATATGATGGACATGAACTCAAGAGTGTAATCACCTGATGGTTGAGTTGACGAGCACGAGCGCGAGTAATGGGACCAGAAATTGGTACTTGTATTGGTATAGATGCATCAGTAGTGTGGATGTCTTCATCAAATTTGTGTGCTTTCATGTCGTTAGTTGCGGGTTGCATTGTGTTATTCCACCATTCAAACCCTTGCGTGCCGCCACCATATTCCATTTGATCACGCCACAAACCGAGTCAACGTCGCTTCCTTATTTTTCTCCTTCGGTTACGTAAAAAAAGATAGAAAAAAACAAACCGAGTCAACGCCGCTTCCTTGTTTTTCTCCTTCGGTTACGTAAAAAAATAGAAACAAAAAAAGAAAACGAAGGAGAAAGGATACAAAGCGGTTGTCTCATCTCGGTCGCTTTAAACATACCTTCCTTAAACTGGGCATAACTTTTCGCTCGGTTGTTCAAAAAATCTGAAATTTTTACAGGAGCTTGTTGACACCATTCTGAGGCTGGCCAAACTCGCCTACGGCCTGTTTGGTTTCGATAAAATTGTCAAAAAAATTCAGGAAAATAAAGAAAAAATCATCAAAGTTCTCGCACGCTTTTCAGAGAACTTCCTGATTTTCTGTAGACCACATTTGAACTCTGTTTTAGGTGAAATTTCGTGTAGCTCCTATTTTGTTGCTCCTTGTGCTGAGAAAAATATTAAAAAATCATACAAAAAAGATAAACAAAATCACCTGTGATTCCTACTAGTGCCTTTTTGGCCTCGCTAGTACAATATTTACGGTACTGCCATTCTGCTAGTTCCATCTGTCCTTTGCACTTGTGGCCAGCAATATAGTTTCGTGTTTTGCACTATAATTCAACTTTGCATTATTGTTTGATCGTGCTAATCCTTGACTTGAGTGCAGCCTACCCAAAACTCCACATATTTCTACGACGAGAAGTTTTCTGTTTCTCCAGGCAATCGCTCATCCAATCTTTCACCGGTTCCACCTGTTGGTTGCAGTTCACCACTGTGGCTTGGTAAGAACGGATAAGAACTTGATAATAGCATTCCATTGAGCGAGTTGTCACCACCAGTTCCCTGTTGTCGTCGGTTTTTCTCCTTTTGGTGTTTTGGTGTTTGCACTAACTATGGCAGGAGCACACGACACGGTGGATGCCCAGTTGCTGGAAGTAAGGGGACAAGTTGATGGACTTGCTGCTGACATTAGGACGATGCATGAATGGCTTGATTCAATGGTCACTTCGACGACCGAGCGTTTCAACCAGCTTGACCTTGCTCAAACGGCGACTTGCACCACACTCGACACCATCCTGGCATGCCTTGATGCGTTGACCACAAAGATGGAGCAGAACTACGGTGGTGACACTGAGCAGGACAATAGAGATCGCCGTGGTCGTGCACGCCGTGTGATTTGTCATACCCCAAATGACTTATTTTCTAAGATTAAATTTAAAATTCCACCTTTTAATGGCAAATATGATCCTGCTGCATATCTTGATTGCGAGTTAGAGGTTGAACAAAAAATTTCATGCCATGATATTGCTGCACATTCTCAGGTTAAAGCTGCTATTAGTGAATTTACTGATTTTGCTTTAATTTGGTGGCGTGAGTATAAAATAAAACATCCCACTGCCATTCCAACCACTTGGGATTAGTTGAAAGCTGCGATGCGACATCGATTTATGCCTTCGTATTATGCTCGTGATTTGCTTAATAAAATGCAGCGATTTTAGCAAGGTTCTCAATGTGTTGAGGACTATTTCCAGGAGTTACAAAAAGGTATGATTCGTTGTGGGATATTGGAGGACAACGATGCTGCTATGGCACATTTTCATGGTGGTTTAAACCGCGAAATCAGGATATACTTGATTATAAGGAATATTATGATATGACTACTTCATTTGAATATGCTTGCAAAGCTGAACGTGAAGTGCAGGGACGCTGATGTGCACCCGTTGGGTGATTGCCCGATCTTTCGATGAGAGGGTGTGGAATAACTCGATTGGGGGAGGAGACGACGTTCACGGCCCGACTACAGCCTTCCAAAGACGCTGCGCCTTAGCAACCGATACACCACCTCCTATGGCTGTCACGATCTTGTGGAGCGTGACACCCTGGCCACTAGGGCACTCGTCCTGCAAGCAATCGAAGAACTAGCAAGAACAAGTAGAACAAGTACTGAATTACCAGATCTAAATGTAGGTTTAAAGATCAAACTCCAATATGGTGGGGTTCCGAAGACAAGAAGACGGGCGGCTGAACTAGCACGCGCGCTTGCAAGCAAGTAGCGAGAGCTAAACTTGATCTAAACAAAACCCGCTGTTCTTGGTGGCGGCTAGGGGGTTTATAAACATGGGAGGACGACCACAAGGGTATTGGGGTCGTGCTGCAACCCTAGGATGCGTCCCTAATGGACCTAACTTGATACACGACCCATTGGGCCAAAATAGGGTGACGCAGCACCATGGGCAGAAAAGGCAGGAAATGTCTCGGTAAGAAAACAATGATTACGGCGGCCTCAGAACAGATATGACTATAATTCCGGATCCATATGAAAGTAGACTTGATAAGCTTTCCATGTTGTGCTTGAACATTCCAATCCGAGCCCGCATCTGACCGTGGTGACCGTCACAAGTTGGTGTTCTTCTGCAGTCCGAATCCAGCATGTTCAAATCCTTTTCCCTTTCGGTCTTCTCCCTGATTCCTAAGCAAAACAAGAGTGCACGGGTCTCCATGGTCTAAATATGATGGACATGAACTCAAGAGTGTAATCACCTGATGGTTGAGTTGACGAGCACGAGCGCGAGTAATGGGACCAGAAATTGGTACTTGTATTGGTATAGATGCATCAGTAGTGTGGATGTCTTCATCATTCTCCCCTTCTTGCATTTGAGTCGTCCTCGACTCAAGCTCAACTTCCTCTCCCAAGTAGGGCTTTAAATCTGCAATGTTAAATGTGGGGCTAACCCCAAAGTCTGCAGGCAGATCTAGCCTATATGCATTGTCGTTAATTTTCTCTAGCACTTTAAACGGTCCATCGGCTCGAGGCAACAATTTAGATTTTCGTAATTCAGGAAACCTTTCCTTTCTCAAATGCAACCAAACTAAATCTCCAGGTTCAAAATTTATTTCCTTTCTACCTTTATCACTAGCAAACTTATATCTAGCATTCATACGCTCTATGTTTTCTTTAGTAGTTTCGTGCAGTTTTAACATCAATTCAGCACGCCTAGTAGCATCAAAATTTAGTTTTTCAGAAGATGGCAAAGGCATTAAATCAATAGGAGCACGAGGTAACAAACCATATACAATCTGAAATGGGCACATCTTTGTAGTAGAATGCAATGATCGATTATAAGCAAATTCAATATGAGGCAAACAGTCCTCCCACATCTTAATATTCTTCTTTAGAACTGCCCTTAACATAGTAGACAAAGTTCTATTCACAACTTCAGTTTGACCATCAGTTTGAGGATGACATGTAGTAGAAAATAAAAGCTTAGTCCCCAATTTTGCCCACAAAGTCCTCCAAAAATGACTAAGAAATTTAGCATCACGATCAGAAACGATTGTGTTGGGCACACCATGCAAGCGAACAATTTCACGAAAGAACAAATCAGCAATATGAGTAGCATCGTCAGTTTTATGACATGGTATGAAATGTGCCATCTTAGAAAATCTATCAACAACCACAAACACACTATCACGTCCCTTCCTAGTCCTAGGCAATCCCAGCACAAAATCCATAGAAATATCTTCCCAAGGAGCACTAGGAACGGGTAGAGGCAAATACAAACCGTGTGGATTTAACCGTGACTTCGCCTTTTGGCATGTCGTGCAACGAGCAACCAATCTCACCACATCTCTTCTCATCTTGGGCCAAAAGAAATGACCAGCAAGTATGTCCTCCGTTTTCTTTGCTCCAAAATGTCCCATTAAGCCACCTCCATGTGCTTCCTGTAACAACAACAAACGAACGGAGCTAGCTGGAATGCATAGCTTGTTAGCTCTAAACACAAACCCATCACTAACGATATATTTGTTCCATCCTTTCCCATCTTTACAATGCAGCAACACATCTTTAAAATCAGCATCATGAACATATTGGTCTTTAATCGTCTCTAATCCAAAGATTTTGTAGTCAAGTTGATTCAGCAAAGTATATCTCCTAGACAAAGCGTCAGCAATGATATTCTCTTTTCCTTTCTTGTGCTTAATAACATAAGGAAACGATTCGATAAATTCAACCCACTTAGCATGTCTACGGTTCAGTTTTCCTTGACTACGAATATGTTTCAAAGATTCATGATCAGAATGAATAACAAACTCTTTGGGCCACAAATAATGCTGCCATGTTTCTAATGTTCGCACAAGAGCATATAATTCCTTATCATAAGTAGAATAATTTAGAACAGACCCACTCAATTTTTCACTAAAATATGCAACAGGTTTGCCTTCTTGTAACAAAACACCACCCAATCCAATGCCACTAGCATCACATTCAAGCTCAAAAGTCTTATTAAAATCAGGAAGTTGGAGGAGAGGTGCATGTGTCAACTTATCTTTCAGCACGTTGAAAGCGTGCTCTTGTACTTTGCCCCAACTAAAATGCACTCCCTTCTTCGTAAGCTCATTCAAAGGTGCAGCAATGGTGCTAAAGTCCTTCACAAAACGGCGATAGAAGCCAGCAAGTCCTAGGAAACTCCGCACCTGTGTGATAGTCTTTGGCATAGGCCATCCATGTATCGCTTCTACCTTGGCTTGATCAACCTCAATTCCCTGTGGAGTCACAACATAACCAAGAAACGAAACTCGATCGGTGCAAAATGTGCACTTCTCAAGGTTACCAAATAAACGTGCATCTCGTAAAGCATTAAAAACAGCACGCATGTGATCAACATGTTCATCCATAGATTTGCTGTAGATCAATATGTCATCAAAGTATACTACCACAAATTTTCCAATGAAGGCACGCAAAACCTCGTTCATTAATCTCATGAAAGTGCTAGGTGCATTAGTTAACCCAAAAGGCATGACTAACCACTCATACAATCCGAACTTAGTTTTGAAAGCAGTTTTCCATTCATCTCCCAATTTCATACGAATCTGGTGGTACCCACTACGCAAATCAACTTTAGAAAAGACAATGGCACCACTCAATTCATCAAGCATATCATCTAAACGTGGAATAGGGTGTCGATAACGTATCGTGATATTATTAATAGCCCTACAATCAACACACATACGCCATGTTCCATCTTTTTTAGGCACTAAAATAACCGGAACAGCACATGGACTAAGAGACTCACGCACGTAACCTTTCTCGAGTAGTTCTTGCACTTGTCGCTGAATTTCTTTTGTTTCCTCTGGATTTGTCCTATATGGCGCACGATTCGGCAAAGATGCACCAGGAATAAGATCAATTTGGTGCTCAATCCCTCGTATAGGTGGCAGCCCCTCTGGTATCTCACTTGGAAATACATCAGAATACTCCTGCAAAATGTTAGTAATAACAGGAGGCAAAGAATGCTGCATATCTTGAATTGAAATCAAAGCATCCTTGCATACCAAGGCGTAGGCAACAGTAGTGGAAGCAAATAATTCATTAACATCAGTTTTTGTTGCAAGCAAGCAATGTCCTTTCAATTTTATCCCATCTTTGTTATTACCAACAACTTTAATATTCTTGTTGTTCTCAGTTTTAGCTTTGGTAGCTTTAGCAACATCATCACGCACAATAGCCTCAGGGGACATGGGAAGCAAAATAATTTTCTTATCATGGTGTATGAGAGAATATTGATTTGATCTACCATGATGCATACAATCTGAATCAAATTGCCATGGTCTACCTAGCAGAATATTACAAGCATCCATAGGCACAACATCACAGTCAACAACATCACGATATGAACCAATAGCAAAATTAATTCGTACCAGCTTGGTTACCTTGACCTTACCACTATTGTTGAGCCATTGAATGTGATATGGATGCGGGTGCGGTTTGGTCGTAAGTGCAAGCTTCTCCACCATGTCGCTGCTAGCCAAGTTGTTGCAGCTACCTCCATCAATGATCAAACGACATGAACGCTCCTTAATGACACACTTTGTTTGAAACAACGTATGTCGCTGATTCTGCTCTGCCTTCTCCATTTGTGCACTAAGCACACGCTGTACAATGAGGCTCTCATAATGCTCTGCATCATCTGCACCAATCTGTTCTTCGGGTGGTTCCTTAGTGCCTACATCATCAGCCGCAAGCAAAGCAAGTGTAGCTTCATCCAAATCACTAGCAGAGGAATACCCACCATCGTCTTTTACCACCAAAACACGCTGATTAGGACAATCACGCTGCACGTGTCCATAGCCCTTGCATCGATAACACAGAACATCTCTTGTTCTACCTGTGGAAGCTACTGAAGAGGCACTACCTGCGGGTTTCTGGGCAGATTTGGTTGCTGAATTTGTGGAAGATGCACGTGGTTTGTCGCTGGAGGAAGGCGGGGGTGCTGGTCGACTTGGCGAGGGAGTTGGTGCTAGTGTACGGCCGGTCATGGATGTAGTCGTGCGCTGTTGCCATGGTGTAGATTTTCCTGCAGAAACATTAGACCTTGCACTAGCACGTCGTCCCTGCACTTCCCTTTCAGCTTTGCAAGCAAGATGAAACAATCGGGTTACATTAGCATAATCTTTATAAGCAAGGATGTCCTGAATTTCCCTATTTAACCCGCCCAAAAATCTAGCCATAGCAGATTCCTCACCCTCCTCTATGTTACAACGCAGCATACCCATTTGTAATTCCTGATAATATTCTTCTACACTTTTAGTACCCTGTCTCAATTGTTGCAACTTGTTTAACATATCACGTGCATAATAAGAAGGAACAAATCTAGCCCGCATGACCCGTTTCAACGCATCCCAAGTTTGTGGCATGTTATTAGGATTCTTCTTACCATGTTCTATCCACCAAACAGAAGCAAATTCAGTAAACTCACTAGTAGCAGCTCTAACCCGCACATTCTCAGGAAATTCATGGCATGCAAACTTTTGATCAACCGCAATCTCCCAAGTAATGTAAGCATCAGGGTCATATTTACCATCAAAAGGAGGTATTTTAAATTTAACCTTACTAAAAGCATCATCATTACCATGTACCTCACGTCGGTGAAAACCACCCATACCTCTACGGTTAGTACGTAGTCGCCGGCGATTAGGTGCTTCTTGGTCATCTTGTTCAGTATCAGCAACATAGTCATCCCAGTTACCTTCGGCGCCCTCATCACGCCCACCATTGATATTAGCATGCATCTCATCAAACCGCCTCAAGAGTGCGACAAGGCTCTTGTCAATATGAGCAACTGTCATTTCCACATTTGCAAGTTTGGTGTTCGTGTCGATCTGTGTGGCCTCCAATTGCCCCATCTTTTCATTCGTCACCTGCATGTCATTATCAAGACCTTCCGTGTGCGTCTTCACTAGCCTTACAAAGTGTTGTATGATACCCTTGGTGCGAGGAGAGTGTGGCATATTACGAGAAGCATCATCAACCTCCAATCCTGCCATGGTTAGACGAACAGAGGCAACAAGAAAAAAAAAACGTGAAGGAATGAAAACTCTACAACTATTAGGATGTAGCTACTGCAAGGCGCTCACTCTCAACCTGCCACACAAGCTCTTACCAATTCTTACCTTGCACAACAGGAGGGGTCAGCAACCAACAAGTCTGCAACCGTGGAATAAGTGTATCGGTGCCGCAGCAACACGACCTGTCAAACTGTAGTCGAAATATGTAGAGTTGTAGGTGGGCTGAAGCAAGGAATACACTAGTACCACGTTAGTTACAAAAGCAAGCTGAATAATCGTTCAACGGTGGTACTGTGCTGGTCCTAGGCTAAACCAGGCTAGAGACGTGAGCCTAGGCACAAAGGTAGTCACTGAAAAAGAACAACTAGCACAGCACAAAGAGAAACAACAGATTTAGAGATTCAGCCCCCTTCTTCTTCTTTTCCTTTTTTTTTTCTTTTCTATTCTTTTTTTTTCTTCTTCTTCTGTTTTTTTTTGCAGGGGCCTAAACCCTTTTTTTCACTATGACAACCCAAACAATAAAGATATTGCTAACAACCCCTTTAAATCAGATTTAACAAATCTTGTTAATATAGGAAGTCCAGAAATCTCTACGATGATTGCGGAGCGCTCAGAACGAATTTTGAGATAAGGTCAGATCCGTTGGAAAGAAGATAAGATAAGCTTTCCAGATTGTATTTAAACTTCCAAATCGGATATGATATGTATCTGTGGTGGCAAAAATGAACCAGAGATGTTTTTGGTGATGGTGGATTTCGTGGTGACCAAAACGTGGTAGAACTCAAAACTCTAAAGGAATAAACTAAGACCAGCAACTCGACACAACCGATGCAACCAAAAACTCAACAAGCCCTAACTAAGTAGTACTAGTAAATGCTCAATGGTTTATAGGATTGCGGTAAAACTAATCTACTATTTTTTGGCTTTTTCTGGACTATAGGAGATAAGAAAACAGCGAAGAAAAGTAAATCTCTCACCGATAAACCTTGCTCTGATTACCAACTGATGTGCACCCGTTGGGTGATTGCCCGATCTTTCGATGAGAGGGTGTGGAATAACTCGATTGGGGGAGGAGACGACGTTCACGGCCCGACTACAGCCTTCCAAAGACGCTGCGCCTTAGCAACCGATACACCACCTCCTATGGCTGTCACGATCTTGTGGAGCGTGACACCCTGGCCACTAGGGCACTCGTCCTGCAAGCAATCGAAGAACTAGCAAGAACAAGTAGAACAAGTACTGAATTACCAGATCTAAATGTAGGTTTAAAGATCAAACTCCAATATGGTGGGGTTCCGAAGACAAGAAGACGGGCGGCTGAACTAGCACGCGCGCTTGCAAGCAAGTAGCGAGAGCTAAACTTGATCTAAACAAAACCCGCTGTTCTTGGTGGCGGCTAGGGGGTTTATAAACATGGGAGGACGACCACAAGGGTATTGGGGTCGTGCTGCAACCCTAGGATGCGTCCCTAATGGACCTAACTTGATACACGACCCATTGGGCCAAAATAGGGTGACGCAGCACCATGGGCAGAAAAGGCAGGAAATGTCTCGGTAAGAAAACAATGATTACGGCGGCCTCAGAACAGATATGACTATAATTCCGGATCCATATGAAAGTAGACTTGATAAGCTTTCCATGTTGTGCTTGAACATTCCAATCCGAGCCCGCATCTGACCGTGGTGACCGTCACAAGTTGGTGTTCTTCTGCAGTCCGAATCCAGCATGTTCAAATCCTTTTCCCTTTCGGTCTTCTCCCTGATTCCTAAGCAAAACAAGAGTGCACGGGTCTCCATGGTCTAAATATGATGGACATGAACTCAAGAGTGTAATCACCTGATGGTTGAGTTGACGAGCACGAGCGCGAGTAATGGGACCAGAAATTGGTACTTGTATTGGTATAGATGCATCAGTAGTGTGGATGTCTTCATCAGACGCCGCTCGAAGCCATATTCTAATCCTTTTGCAGGACGAAGCTCGACATCCACCTCAGCACCAGTTCCCCCTGCGCCATCCATGTCCACCACTACTCCACGCGAGAAGACGACCAAACCAGACAACACTGCCCCACCAATAGGTCGTACACGGGATATTCAGTGTCATCGCTATAGAGGATTTGGCCATGTGATTCGGGACTGCCCAAACAAGCGCACTTTGCTCATTCGTGACGATAGTGAGTACTCTTCCGCTAGTGATTCTGAAGAAATTGAATATGCACTACTTGCCACTAACCATGCAGCTCAGGCGGAGGTACATGTCAACCCGGGCGACGCTGATAGGTATGAAAGTCTTGTTGTGCAGCATGTTCTTAGTACACAGGTCGCTTTGCCCGAGAAGAATCAGCGACACACTCTGTTCCATACAAAGGGTGTTGTGCAGGAGCGGTCAATTCGCATCATTATCGACAGCGGCAGTTGCAACAATTTGGTGAGTACCATGCTGGTCGAAAAGTTGTCGTTACCCACTCGTAAGCATCCAAACCCATATCACATTCAATGGCTTAATGATGGTGGTAAAATAAAAATCACACGTTCCGTGCGTGTTCCTTTCTCCATGGGTGCTTATTCTGATTTTGTTGATTGTGATGTTATTCCCATGGAAGCATGGTCTTTGTTACTTGGTCGACCTTGGCAATATGATACTGATAGCTTGCATCATGGTCGTTCGAATCATTATTCTGTCATTTTTAAGGGTCAGAAAATAATTATACATCCAATGACACCTGAACAAATTGTTAAAGATGATCTTGCCCGAGCTGCTATAACTGCTAAACAACTTGATCCATCGCCCTCTGTTCCTTCTGAAATCAAGTTGAAGGCTCCTGTTTTACTTGCTACACGTGCTGATTTTGATGATCTACACGGTGCTCATTTGCCATGCTATGCACTTGTATGCTCTAGTCTCCTCATTTCACTTGATGATGCACCATCTTTGGCTATTCCGCCTATGGTTGCTAACCTTTTGCAGGAGTACGCTGATGTCTTTCCCAAAGACATACCACCGGGTCTCCCACTGCTTCGTGGCATTGAGCACCAGATCGACCTCATCCCCGGCGCACGGCTTCCGAACTGTGCACCGTACCGTACAAATCCGGATGAGACGAAGGAGATTCAGCGCCAGGTACAAGCGTTGCTTGACAAGGGATACATTCGTGAGTCTCTTAGCCCTTGCTTTGTTCCTGTGTTACTTGTTCCCAAGAAAGATGGGTCATGGCATATGTGTGTAGACTGTCGTGCTATTAATAACATCACTATTCGTTATCGATATCCTATACCACGCCTTGATGATATGCTAGATGAGCTTAGTGGTGCCATTATTTTCACTAAGATTGATTTGCGTAGTGGTTACCACCAGATTAGAATGAAACTGGGTGATGAATGGAAAACGGCTTTTAAAACGAAATTTGGTTTATATGAATGGTTGGTTATGCCGTTTGGATTGACTAACACTTCTGCAACATGAGAGTCAACTGGGAACATACCTACTATCATGCCGGGGTCTCCTGAATTGCTTCAGCCTCCAAGTGATTCAGTCTTCCATGATTATAACGCGGCTGAGAGCGGTTGCCTGCTCCAGGCTGAGACACGTTCTGCTTTGCTGGGGCATTGGGACCTGACTGCTGCTGGGCTGCCTTCTTCGGACATTGCATCACGACATGGTCTTGCTCTCCACAGTGGAAACATGCTCTGTTTCCAACCTGAGCTGGTGCTGCCAGACTGTTCTGCTGGTTTGCTGGGGCAGGAAGACGAGGTGCCTGCTGATTCTGCCTCTGAAACTGATCTCCTCCTAACTGATTGCTCTAACGGTTCTGATACTAGTGCTGAGGATACTGCCTTTGGAATTGCTGATGCTGAGGTGGACGCTGGTTCTGCCTGAACTGCTGAGGTTGATTGCTTGAGAAACAAGGACGATTGCTGCTTCCAGGCTGGGGTCCACTGTTCTTGCGCTCACGATCTTCCATCTCCTTACGCTTCCTCTCTGTCATGATCGCTCTGTCAATCAGGTGCTGGAATGTCAGGAAGGTATGATTCATCAGTTGGTACTGAAGAGGGTCAACCAAGCCTCTCAGGAAACGGTACTATCGCTTGGCGTCAGTGTTGACATCTTCAGGAGCATAGCGAGACAACTGTAGAAACCTATCCCGGTACTCACTGACAGATGATGACCCTTGCTTGAGAGCCAGGAACTCCTCCTTCTTTACTGTCATCAGACCTGCAGGCACATGGTACTGATGAAAGCTTCCTCTGAACTCTTCCCAGGTGATGGTGTCGGGGTTGGCATGGGTGGCGAGATAAGACTCCCACCATGACTGAGCTGCTCCTCTCAACAGACGGGGACCATATAGGACTTTCTCCCTATCATCGCATTGAGAGGTGTGCAACTCTCGCTCCACAGTGCGCAGCCAGTCCTCAGCATCCATGGGGTCAGAAGAGTGAGCGAACGTTGGTGGATGACCTCTCATGAATTCAGCACGCTTGTCCCTGGGCATCTGAGGCATCTGAGGCTGAGGTGGGGCCTGCTGCTGCTGCTGTTGCTGCTGAATGGTGGCCAGAGTCTGTCCGATGGCTTGAACTGCATGAGTCTGCATCAGGAACATCTGCTCGATGGACATCGGGGGCAGGGTGACAATTGCTGTTGCTGAGGAACCTCATCCTGCTGAGGGGCTTGCTCCTGTTGAGCACGCCTTCCTCCTCTGCGCCTGTTCTCTAACATCTGCAGAATGCAACCATACATCAGAACTGATCTTGCAAATCTTGCAGCATAAGAAAAGAGCATAGAATTCTTCAACAACCCTAAACAGATGATCATCTTCACTGATCTCCAACATAGACCAACACAGCTTCTTAGATAAAGAGGAAAGTGGAATAAAAGGCTTCCCAACTAGATAACTAACTTCATTAACATATAACAGGTAAACCAAAATGCAGGGGATACCCACACTCTGGTGACAGTCATTACAAAGATCCAAATCAAACATAGTTCATCATGACAAACATAAATGCACAGGATATAGCAAACTAGCCTGTCTAACTAAGACTAACTAAGAGCGAGACTAACGCTAAGACTGAGACCAAGACTAAGACTAAAACTTCTATATTAAGCATTTATTACAAGACCCAACACTGACGATCTATGGTTCTAAATCTATCTTGGTCTTGCAGTCGGGATTGCCATAAGGCTGGTGTCCACGCCGAGGTGAGCGGTACGGGTGCTGAGTCCTGATGGGAGCAGGGGAACCATCGTCCAGGTGACGACGCTTCGCGCGCTCAGCCCGCAGCTGGGCAATCTCAGCACGAGCCCTACTCAGCTCGTCTAGCGCATGGTCCAGCTCCGTGTTTAGCACGGTGGCTAGGTTGACTGTGCTGCTCAACCTAGGATTGTCCTCACCAACAGGTGAGACAATCACGCCTCTTGTGCTGCCAGATGGACGGCAGGGGTAATACTTCAGGTTGAGACCGTTGGCTACCCCGCCGAGCACTGAGCAGTAGTGTGAAAGCGCACGACGTGCGGCATCTTGCATGGCCGCCTCAGCTGAGTCCCGCTCAGAGATGGAATAGTGCTCTGAGCAGACTTCCGCACCCTGGAGACTGTTCTCCGGACGGCGCACCAAGCAGGTCGCCTCCCAGCGGTCAGGGTAGACCCCGCGACTATGCTGGTAGACCACACAACGATACTCGATGGACCAAGTACGCCGGTCATGTGCCCGACGTAGCAGGGTGTCGAGCGCATCGTGGAAGTGACACCCGCGAGCAGCGTCGCGACTGATGGGTCGAGCAACCCATCCTTCCAGCTCCTGGTCAGCAGAAAAGTCGGTGTCGTGGTTTGAGCTGTCGTCGCCATCTCCGTCGTCTGGGTCTCCTCCAGCAGCTACTCCAGGGGCTGGGGCGTCCAGTGGTGGTGCAGGGGGCGCCTCCAGGGGAAGCACAGGGGAGCAGCTCCTCACAGACTCTATCTCCTGCTGGAGCGAGAAAGAAGAGCCCTGCTGCTCCTACTCCAGATGCAGGCGGTGATGCAGCCTCTCCAAGTGGCTGGACTGACCGGCCACGAGACGGCGAAGCGAACGCTCCGCGAGACGAGAAGGTAAGAAGGGGATGACAGACTTCCGTAAGACGAGCCATCTACAAAAGACACCACAAGCAAAAGAGTGAGAACAGAACTAGTATGACCAGCAAATAATGAACCATAAGTAAATGACGGATTAGAATAGAACACAGTTTTTCAGCAAGGTATAATATATAGTAGAACATAAGTTTGGTCGATATGACCAACTTTTGAAGGGATATCAAAGTCAAGGCAGGGACAGAGGTCTATAATCCTTAGAACGACCATTCTACTCTAGGTTAGCGGTCCTACAGTTAGCACGGGTTTGATACCACCGATGTCACACCCGGTTTTAGAAGGCAAATCGAATGCGAACCATGTACATGCCAGGATCAGCAATTCACATACACAGCAGCTACATAACATGGACATCATCACACAGTGCTCAAATAGTATTGAAAAGGGAAATAATAGTCGATTACATCATATGTCTGAGACATCCACATAGTCTTTACAATAATCAAAGTGCGAAAACGAAACATAGATAAACGCGGCCTTCACAGGCAGCCGACTAGGGGTTGCCGCTAACCCACACTTAGAACTCGTCGTAGTCTTGGAACTCCTGGAAGTCTCCTTCCACGGCTTCGTCTTCTCGTGAGCAGTGGTTGCAATGCGGACAACCTGGGGAGGGGGGGGTTGGTGTGTAGAGCAAGGGTGAGTACACATCAACATACTCAGCAAGTGTCCTATTTGGCTGTAGTGGACTAGCTTTATGTGGGGGGTAAGTCAAGCAGTTGCTTTTAGTTGGTCAGATTATTATTACTAGTAGAGAAAGCCAAGTTTTAGATTTAGCCCATGTTATTAACCCAAACGTACTCCTTTCCAAGCGAAAAGAGTACCACTTACCATTACCAGAGTCATTACCAAAAACCATCGACCTCGTTGCCACCTGTAATCCGAACATATCTGAACGAGTACCACTAATCACTGGAGCTCCCTTGGCCGCTCATAACCGCGAGCACAACTCATATATCAGTTTTCTAACACTCTGCAGAGGTTGTGCACTTTACCCACAAGCCGTGATTCCCTTTCTGCCCGGAGATCATGACTCTCCATTGATCACTACCAAGGTGACCCAGCAGGGCACCACTACGTAGCCTTTACAAAGATTCCTTGGGGCTGTAGCCGCCCGTTAGGTTTCCTAAATGCACCGCACTCCTCCCCAAGGGGGCGAACCCAAGCTTGGCAGAGCGAGCCGCATACACCGAGCCCCATTAACGACACGACGGCTAAGCGAACTACACCCCAGTTCCTCTAATTATTCAGCTAAGGGCATCCCATTCCACCCTCATGGTTGCACTGTTTTCCCGGGCGGTCATCCAATCGAACAGGTCCTTACGGAGAGGCACTCGAGAAAACCGCTCGAGCCCCCTTGAAGGCCACAAGTATAACATCATAATAAAGGAGGCGAAAACAGCGTATCATTGATAAATCTCATCATGTTCATTGATTAGAGTTGAGCAATAGCATAAAGCTAAATAATAATAATCCAACCCAAATAGGTAAACAAGGACATGGATAACAAAAGCTAGTCAATCCTTAATTATAACCGTGAAATGCGAGAGGTGAATTAAAGAATGTATAGGGCAGAGATAGGTTAAGGGACACTTGCCTCCACCAACCGACTGCCGCTCAGGGGCTTCTCCTGCGAGTTCTTCGGGTTCATCGATCGAATCGTTCTCTATGCGAGTGCAAACATACATACATCCATCCATTCAAATTAGGAAATAAACAAACAGTACACCATACAAGAGAACAAATAGATTAAACAGGCATAGAATATGACATACGATATTGCATTTACCATGGTTAGAAAAAGACGGGGGGGAGGCCTCGCAGGGGTTAAAGTTTATACTCGAGGCGTATTACGGGTACACGTGTAACTAGTCGTTACGTGCTCTAGTTCCTCTTAGCTCTAACAAAAGGATTAGCTACATGCACAACTCGAATCACGACCATTTTCATTTGATCGACATTAGATAAGGTAGATAATTACCTACATGAATTAACTAACGTAACCGATTTCTAAATTGAGTTTCCATTTATTAATTAAATAACGCGGTCACACACATGGAAAACACGGGGGGGTGTAGACGAGCGCGTCGCGAACGTGGCAGAGTGCTATGCGCCGCGCCGAGGGCACGGTGAGCCACGCCAAAGCACCGTGCACTACGCGAGCACGCGCGCGCAAGGCCGCGCTGACGCGTCGCGAATGAGTCACGCACACACCAAGGCCGAGCCGCGCACGCACCACGCAAGGGCCATATCGAGGGCGGACCGCACCATGGCCGGGACAGGGGACCGCACGGGGTCACCACGGCCGCGCCAGCCGAGCTCCGGCCGCGCACCAGAGGCACGCGAGCCGAGCTCCAGGCCGAGGGCCGCGGGGGACGGGACGGGGCGGTGCGCGGGGTCGCCACGGCTATGCTGCGCCGAGGCCGGACCGTGCGAGTGCGCGTGCGCAGGGGCAGGGGAACGGGGACGGGGCGGGGACGAGCAGCCGCCACGGCCGCGCATCACGCCGGGGTAGGGGGCGAGCAGCCGCCACGGCCGCGCATCACGCCAGGGCAGGGGGCCGCGTGGCTCGGTGGGCAGGGAGCGGGGCGGGCTGGGCGCGCCCTGGCCACACGCCATGGCCGGGTCGACCACGCGCGCCGGGGACGCCACGGCCGCGCCGGGGCGGGCCGCGCAGGGGCGGATGCGCCATGGCCGGGGGCAAGCGCGCAGGAGGGCACCACGCCGGGACGCGTCGCCGCGGGGAGTAGGGGAGGGAGGAGGCCGGGGCGAGCCGCGCCGGGCCGGGGGGACGCCATGGCCGGACCACGGGTGGACGAGCCGTGTCGGCGCACCGAGGCCGCGGGCGGACCGCGCCGGGACGCCGCGGGCGGGGCGAGCCGCACCGTCGCGGGCACTGGGAGGGAGCGGGGTCGGGCTGGGGGCGAGCGCGCCGCTCCGCGTCACCGGGGCAGACGGGGCCGGCGAGCGCCGAGGGCGGGGCGGACGAGGCCGGCGAGCTCGAGGGCGGGCACGACCGCGTCGCGGGGAGGGCGCCGACGTGCGCGGGGAAAGGAGGAGGGAGGGGAGAGGGAAGAGGAGAGGGGGAGGAAGGGGCTTACCGTGCGGGGCGAGGACCGGAGGTGGCGGTTCAGCGAGCGAGCAGGGGAGCGAGGCAGGTTGGGCAGGGGAGGAGAGAGGGGTTTGGGGCGGGGAGAGAGGGTGACAGGTGGGGCCCGTAGGGGGAGAGGCGGCAGCGGGCGTAACCGCCGCGCGCCGCGCGAGGGGGATGCGGGGGGGGTGCGGCTGGGCCGCCTCCTGGGCCCAAAGCGGGGGGGGCGAGGGGGCGAGCTAGGCCGCGTCGTCGCCGGCCCACGGCGCGAGGGGGGAAGGGGAGAAGGGGGCAAGGCCGGCTGGGCCGCGCGCCAAGGTGGGGGCGGCTGGGCCAAAAAGGGAGGATAGGGAGGGGAGAGAAAAGAAAAAGATTTTCTTTTTTTCTAATATCTATTTTCTATATGAATGCTTTCACACTTTCAATCAATAAAAAAATGCATGGTTCGGCATGGTGCAGCAAACCAAAGAAAATAACTCTAGGGTTTACTATTATCACATGACTTAAAGTTTTGAAGACAGGTGAGGTTTTAGCGAAAAGAAATGGGAAAGAGGGGTAACGCCCGAATTTAGCGAGCGATAGGGAAAGAAAAAAAATTCAACTCGAAATTAGGGGCGTTACACCAAGAACTCATTGAGCTTGCGATCCAGAATCCCTACTGGAATATGGTGTCCCCTGAAAGCCGTCTGAATTCCCCCCATGTCACCACATGGTTAGCAGGTAACATAGTGCGGAAATGGTCCCACCATGTCCTAGCAGGTCCATGAAGTTGTTGTGCGGCGATGTGGGTCTTTGTGCCATCAGGGCAAGCTCCCGTGAGGAGTGGGAACTTTGACTCCACAACCCTTAGCCACACATCAGCATCTAGCGGATCCTCGGCCTTGGTGAATAAGGGCGGCTGCATGCTCAAGAAATCTTGATAGGTTGCCGCGGCTGGAGGACGTTGCGGCTGGCCTCCACCATACTGCTGAGGGTGGGACTGGCACTGCAATAGCTGCCGCAGAATCTCTTTCTACTGAGCCATTAGCTCTTGCACCGTAGGAGCTGGAAGAGGTGGTGGGGGAACCTGCTCGTTCTACCCGCGACGATGCCTACCTGCCATCTGAAAATAGAATTTCCGCTGTTGTTATTTTGACTCATGGTTCCAACAGAATCCTTTATATTATGAGAAGAAAATGTCATAACATAGTACTAAAACCAACGAGAATAACATGCTTGCATTCATTACTCATAAAAGTCCTCCCCAGGTTACAACAATTTAGGGGATTCAACCTTAAGCCTAGTCCAAAAATTTGTGCCAACTAAGCTCGCGTGGGTTCCTATCCTCCTATTATGTCGACCAACCCGTCAACCCTACGTGGTAGAGGCAACACTGGATGCAGGTGAAGGGGGCACTCCGGAGGGAGTCGCATTGGGACCAGGACCTGACTCTAATTCCTCGGGATCGTCCCCTCCCTCGCTTCCTGCCTCATTTGCCTCCATATCCTGGTGGTGCATCTCCAGGTGGTTGTTGGCTTCCTCAAGTTCCTCCTGCACATCATGGAGCTAGATCTCTAGGATATCTATGGTGTTATCCCGGATCTCCACCTACTGCTCTAGGGTTGCGATGCGCTGGTTCAATTGTTCCACCTGTAGGTCTTTTTCCACCAATTCTGAAGACAAGTCGACCATGAAGTCCTCTCGACTGTCGAGGGTGATCATAGTAATCTGAGCAAGGTTAGTGAGGTGTGTCATGGCGTCGCTCTATAGGAATTGTAGGCAGTACAACGCGCTCATACACTGAACAGTGATCCTCCCAACTTGGTCGGGATGCATAGCCCATACGTCCTTCACGTGGCTCACTCTGTTGCACCACATGGGGTCATCCCTCTCTTCTCGGCAGGAAAGAGTCCTAGTGGGTGCATTACCATCTCCAAGGGATGATACCCACAGAAGGTTGTCAGGGTCTTCAGTGCTGTGGCCTCGGTGGTGTCGTCCGCCCTGAACCCGATAGTCAAGGGAACGCCAACCCGGTTGCAGAGGGTGAGCCTCCAGAGTCAGCCAAACCCGAAAACGTGGCACCCGATGCTCCTCGTACAACTGCACTTTGTACGTAGGGGGTGTAGGGTAACACCTCCCACAAGATGGAGGGAAAACCCTCGTGAGAATGGTAGTCGAAACTGAAACGAGTGTCTCCTCCATTGATGGGGGTGGGTGAAGTCATCTGTGAAAGAGGGTTAGATGTAAGTGTTATGGCAGTGGAAAGGAAAAAACATGTGCCTAGGTTGTTAAAAGGAGGTGGGTTAGATTAGATTCGTCTATTCCAACACATCTTATTATCCCTTATTAACAATGCTTGTTAGGCTTATTATCTTAACTTCTAGTTTATAATGCATGCATACTGGAAAGACGTCTTCTCACCAATCGGATGGGGTGCTTCTAGGGCATCCCTGCTATTATAAGACTAGCCTATATGGCCTACTTATTTAGCCACCTATTTCCCCATACTCCTAGGGCGTTTTGTCCTAGATCTAGCGTTCTAGTCCTGATGATCCAATACTGGTTTCTAAGCAAGTTTTATTTTTGAAATGTTGGCATTCATGACTTATTGATTCCTCTGTAATGGTAATCGCTCTGATACTATCTATGGCAGAACCACCCGAATATTCCAGCATAAGTGCCCGAGTCACGCCTTGGAGGCAGCAACGCACTTAAATAGGAATAACCCGCCAGTCCCTCAGATCTAGTCTGATAAAGCCACTTACCAAGGATCGAGTACCATTAGCTCACACGATGGTGAGTCTCAGAGAGAATACAATAAACATGAAACCACAAATTAAAGTACTAGAGTTATTACATAAGTCGGAGTTTTAGTGAAAGATAACAAGTTCAAAACTAAAATGCAGCGGATAATCGATAACGACGATACGAAGGAATAAGGCAAGGCCTAGTCCACTACTTCTCCTGGTCCACTCTTGTCGAGGCAGCATCCCACTCAACCGTCCAACCCGGTGGCAGGGTGGAAGGCCAAGTCACACCGTTGGCCAAAAGCACTAACTGAGTCTAAAAACAGTTTTAACTTTACCAGTTCTAGTATGTAAAATTAAGCTAGGTTTGCTCCTATCTAAGCAGACAGGGTAACAATCATTTTGTACAATTCAACATGTTATCTCAAGTAAAACCTCATTTCACTTTTTACTCAATGCAGTACAAGGGGTCAAGAAGTCTCATTAGCTTCGAGGAGCAGACGATTTGAATCGAGTTTTAAACCTGGCAAGGTAAACATAAACACACGACATGTAGGGGCACTCCGTCCCCACACACGTCAACCATCCCCATCGATTCCCTGGCAACAGAACAGGGCTCACAACCTTGACGTACAATGCTCCAACTGTCCACGGCTGCCGCCGTGCAACGGCCGCACTTGTACCCACCATAGCTAGCATGGGAGAACCCGTATCAGGTCCAGTGAGGAGTAAAGTCTATGGGCAGGTTCACTCAGGTACTAGGTTTATCGGTTACCATATTTCCTGACATGTGTCTATTACTTTCGAACGCTTGACTTAGGTATCCACACATTAATCCTAAATTCCATTTCCGTCTCATAGACAAGGCATCCACCCTAGGTCCAAGTCCATAGACCATCATAGATCCCGTTATCGAGATGAATACATCGCATGAGTGCTAGAAAAATCACTTGACTTCTACCGAGATCCCTAATTAGCAGAGCATCTACTCGACCTAGCATACTAGTATCCATCTCAAACAGAATCTTGAGTTCATGCAACTAAGGGTTTAAAGCAACTCCTACACGTAAGGTGTAGTAAAGTAGCATATAAAAACGGTTATGCATAAAACTAGGGCTTGCCTTCAAAAGCAGGGGCTGCGGGGAGATACTCGGTGGTAGGCTATGGCTCCTAAACTTCTTCTGGAACAACTCCTTGCTCGGGAATGAGCATGTACTCTCCGTCAGTGAGGTTGCAATCTAAATGAATGCAATGAATAAGAGATATGTATGCTATGGTATGTGATTAATAATTGAAATGTGAGGTGAAAAACTCAAGTTAGCAGGACATGTCTTAGTTCCATGATTGTAGATTTTGGGGTACACTTGGTAATTAGAATTAGGTATGGTTAGTTTAGGAAGTTGGATTAAGGTTGTACTCAAAGATCCTTCAAGGTCTTGGTGTAGAGTGATCAAGGTTCTTAGCTGGAATTATCTATGACTTAACTTAGTGCTTCATTTAACCCTTCTTCCCTTTTCTATTTTTGCTTCTTAGAGTAGGTTTGAACTACAACATAGCTTCAAAATTTTCCAGATATTATGTAAAAATTACAGTGGCTTCTCACTGGTTTGCATAACTCAGCCTAAAAAATTGAGGCTTAAAATGATAATGGTTTTCTTTGTACAAAAATATTAAAATTTAGGGCAGAGGAAGTACTTTGAACTACAATTCTCTTCTAACTGTGAATTTTCCCCTAAGGTTTATTTTTGCTGGCATCTAGGGGTAATAATATGACTTCGTACCAAATTTTAGCCAATGATACCCACTAGTCATTTTATGGTGATTTTCTAAAGTTTTAGGGCTTAGTGGTGCTTTCTACTACTACTATGTTTGAAAAATGTCAAACAACAGATTTCCTAATTTTCCTATCTTCTTCTTTGCGCAAGAGAAATCATTCTTGAGGTTGGTTAATTTTTCTCATAGGGAAGGGGTGGTAAAATTTCTTGGAATATATGGTCTTTTTCATGGGGTAGGGAGTGAGGTGTATTTCATCACATCTTTACCTTAGTCTTATATTTTTCTATGGTAGTATGCATCATAAGTATTTAGATAAAAATTGGGTTGCTCATTGTTTCACATTTTTAATCTTTCTTTTGATTTATTTGAAGTATTGGCCAACTTCAAGTTCTCTTTGTTTAACTCACTTACTGTGATGGTCTGGGGTGTTTATCATGTTTGTAGTGGTATACTAGTGGTTAGAGGTCTACTGAAATTTTCTTGCTATTATTGCATGTGCCCAATATTTTTAACTATGGCCTTTGTTGACTTCTTAAGGCCTAATTAAAATTATAATCTTAGATTACACTAAACCAGGGTTCCATATATTTTTCCTGTGATCTATATCACTTAGGCATTCTGGGAAAAATATGGTCACTCTCTGGTTTTTATTTTCTATCCCCTTTTTCATTTTTCTAAAGTTTGGGCAAAAATAGCCTTTAATGGATATCTCTGGTTCATTTTTGTATACTGGGGGGTTCATTATGTTTAAACAGTGTATATGGCAGGTAAGTATCTCCACAAATTTTCTCTAGTCCAGTATAGAAGTATTTCTATTTTGCTATGTATTAATAAGGTTTGGGTAGTTTTCTAATTTAAATTCAAACTCAAAAAATTAGTACAGAAAACATGAGGTTCAATATTTTTGTTTGACAGTTCACAATTTTTAGAACCTAGCAAAATTAGATTGACCATTTTTTATGTATAAAACTCAAATTATGCATTTTTGAAGTTGACTGCTATTATCTATTGAAAGTTTAATTCAAAAATGAAGGGAAAACTAGTTTGCACTGAGACCCCTGGTTTCCTTCACTGTTTCTATTACATCTAAGTCCTCAGGGCACTATTCACTCGTGTGGCTGACAGCGCAAAAACCCCCTACGATCTACCCTAATCTAACTCACGATCCCTGGGTTCTTGGAACAGTACCCGCGGTAAAGATTACGGTGGTGAGACTCACCGAAAGCGAAATAGCTCCGATGAAGTCGTCGATGACGTGGGGGAGGTCATGGCGGTCACGTCGGTGTGCAGGTCGTCGGCGGGAATGGCTGGAGTTGGTCGGTCCTCGTGCGCAGGAGGGGGAGCTTGTCGATGGCGAGGAATTCCGGCCTAACCACGGTGGCATAGTTCAATCCAGTGAGCAGGGGAGCTTCATGAGAAGCTAGGGAGGTTGTAGGCGCAAGCAATTGGAAAATGGTTTACCTGGTAGCTCGGTCTACGTGCGGCGGTGGGCGGCTAAAGTCCGGCGAGGGCGATCCCGCTGCTCCTATGAGGCAGGGTCTCGGTTCTCGCTTGAAGAAGCTTCACGGCCCCATGGGGAAGTTGTCCAGGGGCTCGGGCGAGGCTGGGTGTCTACGGGAATGGCTGGTCGCGGTGTCCGGCGCTCGGGTGGCTCGGGCGGGCGGCGCAAAGCTCGTCGGAGCTAAGAGCTGGGTCGGGACAGGGAGGATAGGTGCGGAGTGGATTGTCGCGCGTCCGAGGTGGCTTTATAGGGCGGGCAAGCATAGCCGAGGGCCGCTCTGACATGCGCTTGGGGCGTGCACGGGGGAGCACCAGTGCGCGCTCGACCTCCTAGGCACGGCGTCGAGCACGAGGCAGCGCTGAGAGTGGTCATTTTCAGGCGCCCATTAGCTCCAGATCTTTGCGATTATGGCCATGATCCCTTTGTAAGATCTCATCACCGGACTCCCCTTTGTCGTTTGTGTGTGGTGACCTACGGATTTTATTGACTGGAACCGAAGATATGGGGTGCTCTAGTAGGGTTTGTCTCACGGCACGAACCCGAGGTAAAACCCTTGACTTGACGTGTCTAGGGCTCGAATCCCAATGCCATCTTCACACATGTTGCAGAGGGGTTAATTTAACACAACTTTGTCAATGGGAGCCCAGGGTTTTGAGTTAGGGATCATGGTGAATGCGCTCGAGTTCTAAGTGAGGGGCTGAAATTCAGAAATCTAAATTTCAGATTTCTATAGAGAGCCTTTAATTGAATGGCCTTTTTGGGGATTTTGAAAAATTCTTTTGGCCAAACTCTCCTACTAATTTTTGTAGTTTATTAAGTGTATGTCAACTTTATAATTGGCCCAAGCCATGATTTCATATTTTTCATTGCCTTTTTACAAATTTCCCCTTTGCACTTAAATGGCTTAATTAGGGTTATTTTAGGGTTTGGGCATTTTTCTCACTTTGAGGTGCATGATATGGTTAAGGTATGGTCCTTGAGATGAAAAAGACTTAATTAAATATTTGTTCCTCAAGTTTGGTGTCTTTTGCTCAATTTGATTAACATGTGATAATGGCCTTAAGGTTAGTACTGAGAAGAAACCCTAGGTGTAACACCCTGAATTAAAATTTCTTTCCTAATATCTACCAAATTCAAGTGTTACCCTCTTCTTTACCTGCTTTTCTTCTCTTTTTCTAAATAATGGAGAGTTATTTTATTATATAAATATATATATATGAGTTTTTGGCGTAGTAAAATAAAATCCTAGAGAAGCTTTAATTGTTGCATTCATGTCGTTGCATAATGTTTATGAGTGTAAAGGTTTTTCAAACTATATCGAATTATCTTGATCTTGTTTTCGGAGGCTTTCGGGAACCTTCGAAACTTTTCTTCGAGTATGAAAATATGAATTTTTAGTTTTTCTAATATTAATTTAATACCTAAAATTTAGTATTTGCGAAAACAACTAAATCTTGGAAACTCGATAGTATATATATATGTTCCTCTCACCGAGCCCGTTCTTGATCTCGTGTCCTTTTCGCGGGATCATTAAAATGTCTTTCATCGCAAACGCCGCGCTGCTCGTGTTTACCATCGTCGTGTTCACAACCGCCTCTCTCGCTCGATCTCAACGCAGTTGACGACGAATTGGGCATCCATCTCCCGCGCCTGTTTTCTTATATAAATACACCCCACCGTCTCATAACTCCTCGTCTCGCCCAGATCCAGATCGCAGGCATGAAGGGGAGCAGTTACTAGGTACGCAGACATCCCACCTCTTGTTTCCCATCATCAATCCACCTCCAATTTCCAGAGACCCAGATCACACGAGCATGCTCCTTTGGTCCCTGACGACGTAGGTAAGCCTTCTCCTCTTCTCCCTTTTCCACCCAGGAGTGTGTAGCAGCCATTTCCCCCCAACAAATCCCCTTCCATGGACGCCTATCTAGAAGCCCATCACCGACAGATCCGTCCAGCCAAATCCCCTCGTAGCCTCATGCCCTCACCTCACTGAAGCCCCTAGTTTAAGCCCGATCTCGGGCCATGGCGCACGGCGTCCCTAGGCGCGGCTTCCCTTCCCCTGTTCTCGGCCGACGGCGAGAGCTTCCCTGCGCGTCATGGTGTGTGCACTCCACATCAGCACGTGCCAGTCCGCGCCTAGCCCCGACTCCCTCTTCCCTCTCTCTTCCATGCTCCCCTACTCTATGGTCGACTGCCCTACATCGGCGAGCGCCCCAGCGACCACGCCCTGTCTCGCTCCTCCCTGCCACCTGCGTGACAGGTGTCCAGTCCGTCGGCTAGAGCCCCTCGCGCCCAATCGATCGGCCGAGCGTGGCCCCTGCGGCATGGCTACATGCCACCTACGCGTTGCGTGAGCTCCTTCTTCCCCAAGTAGTCCCACCTCCATCCATTATCTCCATGCGTGCGTGTGGATGGAGGTTGGAGATGAGAGAACCTCTCTTTTCACACCTGATCCCACCTCTCCTTGATCCTATGTGGCTAAGACCCATGTGGTCCATTTTACGGTCAGCCTTTGACCAATAGAATAGCGCCACAAAGTCTAAATCTGAGAAACGCTATTTATTCAATATATATGTTGCGTGGCGAGTACGTTTCGACTCATTTCGGTCGTAGCCACTTCATAATAACCTCGACTACGTTTAGTAATATTATTTGGTCGCAACACATGTTTTTGTTAATTAAGTAATTAATCCAAGATTTATTTGAATGACATTCTAATTAAAATTAAGGTATAGTTTTAAAATGGTGATTTTATAGATGCAAATTAATGTGGTTAGTACTGACTCAGATATTTTCAACTAATATTTGTTTAATGTAAACGTGATGTCTGTTTAGCTTTCCTCGCGTATCGCGCGTGTCATTCGCGTGTGTCATGCGTGTTGTCGCGTGCGTTGTTTCGCACGCGTTGTCCGCACGTATCACGCGTGAGGATCGCATGCGTTGCCGCGTGTGGTCCGCACGCTAAGTCGCGTGTGTCCGCGCGTCATCGCGCATTGTTTGTGCACTATCGCATTGCTTGCACGTTATCGCGCGCGTGTTCGCGTGTCATTCGCGCGCTGTTTGCGTGTCGTCGTCACTTCCTTCGCGCGTTCGTGCCGCGCGTCTGTTTCGTGTGTCGCGTGGTGTCTACGTGTGATAATAAATTGTTGTCGCTTATAAATGCTCATGTTAATAACGTTAATTCGTCAGGTCACATATTTTAGATAATTAACTTAAGGTTTGCTCGACTAATATTTATTAGATTAATATCCTAATTAGATTAAATGTGTAGTGTTTAACTTGCTCGTTTATAGTAAACATTGACATGGCAAATATTAAGTTAACTACATTTTATTTATTTAATATTTGTTTAGTACAAACGTGTCACCTATTTAATTTGTCTCGCCAGTCCCGCGTGCTGGTTCACGCGTCATTCACGCTAGTTCTGCGCAATGCTTCATGTGTCGTCAGCGTGCTATGTCGCTCGTGTCCGCGCGTTGTTCTGCACGCAGTCGTGCTGTTTCGCGCGTCGTAAATTCGCCTCGCTTAGAATCTCTCGTGTTAATTAAATTACTGGTTTAACTGATAGCTACTAGTGTAACATGGTATCGAAGCTAAATGGTAAATATTATTTATATTTGATAATGTTGAATTAAAAGTTATAGTTATACCTGTATAACGTAAACACGATAACTTCTCGACCGTAGCTTCGACTGTCTCGTTTTATTTCCTAGCGTGACTGTAGTAACACGCTCTATTTCATTTTACATATTTTATTATATTTTATCTTGTATGATGTAATTTTCTTATGCAATTATATGTTTGCTTGTGCCTGTTTGTATTTGTTGTGCGACACAAATAGATTGCGACCTGTTCCCGAGCTTCGAGGAATCAACGATCAAGATTTGGTGAACCACTGGTCCTGAGATCAAGCTCTTTGAGTTCTACGAAATTGAAGACGCTGAGCATTTGTTTGGTGAAGGCAAGTGCCCTCTGACCTATTATGTCCCATTTACTTTATAATTCATCAACCCGCATACCATGATCAACCTAAGGATTGACTAGCTTTGTATTTACCTTGTTCTTGATTACCTTTTGGGTTTCTATGGTTACCTTCATGCTATTGCTTTACTTTAATCAATGAACATGATGTGAACACTTATGATACAATGTTGTCATTATGATTATGATGTTGGACTGGTGATACTTTAGGGGGCTTGAGCGGTTTCTCGAGTGCCTCTTCGTAAGGACCTGTTCGTTGGATGACCGCCCAGGAAAACAGTGCAACCATGAGGGTGGTATGGGACGCCCTTGGCCAAGTAATTTGGGAAGTCTTATGTTGGGTGCTGGTTTTGGTCATTGGGGAACGGAGGCATCTGTTATGGCTCCTATATTCTCGCTCAGGGATTTTGGTACGGGCGTCGTCCCACGGCTTTTCCCTGAGGGTAGAGGTATATGTTTTGGTACGCCAGATGGTCTCTATGGAAATGGTGCCATATGTTATGGCTTCTATAATCTCGCTCAGGGATTTTGGTACGGGCATCGTCTCATGGCTTTCCCTGAGGGCGGAGGTATATGTTTGGTACGTCAGATGGTCACTATGCAATGGTCATCTCCAACATTCGCATAGTGAAGATCCTAGGGAAAAGCCATGTAGTGAAACCTTGCCTACTCACCTTGGAAGTGTTTAAGGGTCCATACAACCCGAGGCAAAAAGGAATCACGACTCATGGGTAAAGTGTGCAGCCTCTGCAGAGTGTTATGAAACTGATATATCAGCCATGCTCGCGGTTATGAGCGGCCAAGGGAGCTCCATTGATTAGAGACACATTGATCAGAGATACTTTGTTTACAGGTGATGATGAGGATAATGATGGTTTTGATTATGATTATGATTATGATTATGATTATGGTTTTTTGTATTCTTTCCATTTGGAAAGAGTACTTTTGGGTTAACAACTTGGGTTAATGCTAAAACCTGGCTCTATACTAGTAATAATTACCTGGCCAACTAAAAGCAACTGCTTGATCCTAACTCCACATAAAGCTAGTCCACGTCAGCCAAATGGGACATTGGCTGAGTACGTTGATGTGTACTCACCCTTGCTTTCACAAAAACACCAGGTTGCCTTTGGAGCAATCTATGCTCAGGTAAAGAAGAAAGCATTGAGGCGGATCTCCAGGAGTTCTAGGACGTCGATGAGTTCGAGGATTAGGCTAGCGACCTCCCCTAGTCAGCTGCCTGTGGTGGGTTAATTTACGTTGGCTACGTTTCGATTCTGTGTACTTTGATTTATGTTATGTAAATGACTCTAGTCTTTAATATCATTACTTATTCTTTATTGTTATTCGAAGCATTATGCTATGATGAGTCATTTATGTAATCGATGTGTACGTGAATTTTTTATCCTGGCACGTACATGGTTCGCATTCGGTTTACCTTCCAAAACTGGGTGTGACACTAGGTAACACCTAGGTGTTACAATGATGGTCCATATTTCCAGGCCTCATATATCTTACACTAGTGATCGAAATCCTTGACCCATACAAAAGGGCTTGCTTGGAGTGAGGAGTGAGAGCACCTAGAGAGAGGGTAAATAGGTGATCCTGTAAAAACAGCTCAACAACACAAACTTGGTCTAAAATAACTGAGTGAAACCAAAAACCAAGTTCGAATGAAGAGTGAGAGAGGAGAGAACTTCTTCACTTGATTGCTCTTACAAGATGAGTATTAAACTTAGAGTAATATGAACGTGAAGTGAAGTACTAGAATAAATAGAATCGCAATAAAGTAGAGAGACATGTGACACGGTGATTTTTATCCCGGGGTTCGGTCAAGCGTAATATGCTTGCCTAGTGCATGTTGTAGTGTCCCAACGTACGAGGGTTGCACTCAACCTCTCTCAAGTGATCCAAAGGTCAAACTTGAGTACCACAATTTTCTTCCTTATATCAAATCCCTGAAGTGAGGAATATTCACAATTTGAAGTCTCTCATGCCTTACACAATTGATCTCCAATAAACACATGAGTAAAGGGGGAAGTTGAGACACACACAAGAGACAAACTTGCAGCAACACACACGAGTCAAGAGAGAGGAGCATAGAATAGCACATCAGAATTACAACTCAAAAGAAGTGCTCAAATATCTAGCTAGCAAAGCAAAGGCGTGCATGCGATGTCTTGGTTGTAGAATGTTCAATGGGAGTTTGGTGTCATGGTAGAGGCGACTAGGGGCCCCTTTTATAGCTCCAAGGGCAAAAGGAGTCGTTGCTCCTCCATTTGGAAGGCTCTGATTGCTTTTTGTCCGAGGGTGCACTGGAATATCCGGTGCACACCGGACAGTGAATAGTGCGCGATTCCTGTCCTTGTTTGGCGAAGCCGACCATTACCAATCTCTGGTCCCATGGCACACCGGACAGTCCGGTGCAGCCTAGTGACCATTGGTTGGGCACACATGGCGCCCGCTGATCGCTCGATCGATTGTTGGCCAGGGGTGCAGCTAGCACACCGAATAGTCCGGTTTACACTGGACGGTCTAGTGAATTCTAGTCGCGGTGCCCCAGCACATTCCCAAGAGCGGTCTGTTCATCGGGTGTGCCAGCCTGAGCACCAGACACTTTCTGGTGTACCGCAGGCTGGTGCAAGTTTGGTTAACTTCAGCCAAACTTCTCCATTTGAATTTCTCTCGATTTGAAAAGTTCCCTAGCACTTAGTAGAACACAGTTAGTACTAAAAATAACTTACTAAGTGTTAGAATCATACATTTGTTTCTTCAGTAGTATAGGATGTTCAACTCACTCCTATCACTCTCAACTTGCTTCTCTTTGACCCTATGCTCATACTCACAGTAGCATGTTAGATCAAAGTGATGGGTTGGGCATTTCATCACCAAAACACTTAGAAATAGTCCAAGGGCACATTTCCCTTTGAAGGAGAACACGCCATGTACAGAGATCTTGTCAAGATTGGTCTTGAAACGGTGACTACAGAGGCGAGAAGGCGATCTCAAGAAACTGGCCACGTGTTCGACCTAGGATGACACACTAGAGCGCGCCCAACCCGCACCTACGCGCGCCCCGACACCCACGGTTGGCTCCTTCCTTGTCGCCCACGCTCGCACATATTAAGGCTGCCCAAACCTTTGGGTATTACCCCTGACACTGTGGCAGAACCTCCCAAGTTATTGGGCCCACATGCACCTATCCTTGTCTCAAAGACCTCAGACAGCTATGCATGTGCACCAAATAACTTAACAGGATCCGTCCGAGTGTCCCAAGGACCCCGGATCAACCACTTACAACCAGAACCGCAAGATTAAGTAAACACAAATCACACACCAACATTTTGCAGTGGAATTCTTATTACCAAATTTTACAAGTTACATCAAGTTTACCTTGTTTATCGGAGTGATTACAAAAGTGGTTCAAAGAAATAAACTTTGAAATGTTATAAATTGTTTATAAGTTTGAAATATATGCTAGCTTAAGTGACAATCCTCAATAAGAAGTATAGAAGAGGTACTTAGACTTATCAGAAGGCCGAGCCCACCGGCACTTAGCACCATCCAGAGCAACACACTTCTATTTTCGGTTCTTCCTCCTGATTGGGAACCACCTTTGCACAAAAGTAGCAAAGCTCCGTAGGCTCTTCACCAAAAACAACATGGGACAAAGCCCTAAGTACGAAGTGCACTTTCGCAAGCCTTACCCGACTAAGGAAAAAGACTCTCATGGATATGCTGGATTTAGGAATCAAGGAGAGGCTCTTAGCAAGAATCAACTTAGATACTTTTGCATAAATAGCTTACTAAAGTGAGTCCTTACTTTCAATATTTTAATGCCAGATTAAATATTAATAGACTCTGGTTGCACCTAGTCTAATTTCACCATCTCATCAATACAACATCATTTTTACTCATAATGTTTACATCATGACTTAGGTTGCAGGTCAGTGACCAAGTCTCCACTATTCGGGGATATAACGGCGATCCGAATCGATTTACTCAGCTAAGGATCTCTAACCACATGACATATGTAGCACTTAACCCTTCCATATGTCAACCGTTCCCACAGATCCTCCACAACGTGAACCGATCCGTGCTAACCGGGAGCACAGTACTCCTCCATCCAGCCTCTAGCCAGGAGGGTACACGCTACTCCCACCATCTCCCACGCCTAGTGCGCTGTTGTATTTTCACGTATGGAATAGCCGGGTTCAAGCTTACCCTGTCCCATATCTAGGGCATGTGGCCAGTTAAGATAGTCCTTGATCATACAAGCCTACATATGCATCCAATCCTTAATTAACCTAGGTAGAACATCACCTGTTCCTAGCCCATGTCCCGATTTAAGTACTTCCATCTTTAGGATTGTTTTGTGTTCCTAAGGATAAAAAGAGCATTATAGGGAACTTTGCAGTAAGATCCCACCATGCTTCCAATGAAAATATTCTTGCAGGCAGAAGCCATCTTTCCTCAGGATAACCCCTGAGCTAGGCATTAACGCAAAGGACAACCTCTATCCACAAGATCTAAGAAGGGATAAGCATTTTTGTAAATTATATTTTGATACTTCATCAGAAGTATTTATAAAGGTATGGATATCAAGATAGGTAATGCATCAAAGAGTTTCAAGCAACTCCTATAAACGTAATGCATGAGGCGCAGTTCGACGTCGAGGAAACGAGCACCACCAGCGGCCAGACGCTGGCGGCGAACTGCGGATGTGACGTGACAGAGAGACACGGCGCAGTGGAGTTGGACGAGCGCAGGGGCGAGCAGAGAAGCACGGCGCGTGCGCAGAGAGGAGCTCCACGACGAGGGAGCTCGGCCGGCAGGAAGGAGCTAGGAAGCCGCGGCACTGGAGAAACAGAGGAGATGGGCGCGCCATGGCTAGGACAAGCATCAGAGAAAGGCAGCAACGGCTTGAGTAGAGGAGGAGCACTGGCGAGCAGAGAGGGTCCCGACCATGGAGGAGCACCAGGCGCGGCCAGAACGGAAGCTTGTACTTGGGGAGAAAGATGAGCAAAGGGCGCTATGATGAAGCTGGGACGACCGAATGCCAAGGGCGAGCTCCACGGCGTCCAGGAGCCCAGCCACCGCCATGGCATGTTGGGGAATCGCGGCCGGTTGTAGGAGATGGGGAAGGGACGACCATGGGGAAGAAGAGGACCTGGGTGCGGTAGAATTGTAGGAGAGGTACTCACCGTGTAGTAGATAAGACCAGAGTCGTACACAACAATAAAGTAGAAGACAAGAGCAGTGGAAAATCAAGGGGAGAGAGAAACGTGAAGGAGAAGCTCCTCCCCAAGCGGCGGCTGGAAAAAAATAAAGGGGAGGCGGCTGGAGATATTTTTCTTTTTTTAAATTCATAGATATTTTGAATTGGGATTTTTAGTGATGATTAAAGGGGCGACACATATTATGGTAAACGGCTACACACTCTATTTTCCGAATCACGAAACAGAAAATCAGAGGAATAACAGCTTAGACGGTTCTGTCAGAATCTCGTTTGGTTAATTTTCGTGACTATTCCGGCCACGATGTAAACGGGCCATGTTGAAATGGGTTCGGCTTCGTTATTTTAATCTGCCCTACGTGATTCGATCGAAATTAGCCGAAACCAGATCCGCTAATGTATACGCAATTGCGTTGTCAAAACAGCGTGCTGAAGGATAAATTGGACCATATCCTCGCGCACGATTTCACTCAGACGTGCGATCCAGATTATTTTGCCCCGAACACTTTAGTTGTCGAGTTTAAATTAATTTGTCTGGGATAAAATCATCCGAGTTAGTCGGGCTTCCGAATTCGTATTCGCGCGAGCGATGAGTTTTAAATAATCACCGGACGCACCGATTTTCGGAACAACGATGTTCCGAACATCACGAAAATTTAGGACGAGCCCGGATAGCTCAAAATGATGTTGAACTCGCGACAGACGAAACAGATTAAGACAGAGAGACTGTTATTTAGTTCCATCTAATTTTACGATTCTCACTAGCTGTCGATCATTTGCGTTAACGTTTAGGATCACATGCTGAGAGAAACAATTTAATTAATGTGCTGGCGCATTACTCTTTTCGGATAGCGCGAGGCTTCGAATTTTTACAAAAAATCGGAAGTTTTCTGATTTTCGTATTCACTTATGCGCTCGATCTGAACCAGTTCAAAATTCGCCAGCGGCAAAGATTCGATAATCCAGAAGTTTCTCGAACCCCATTTAATTGCGTAGATTATCGAAATGAAAATGGCACCAAACTCGAACCTTTGCGAGATAATTAAAATTTAGTGTCCATTTTATTCATCGCTATCATGTGTTAAGGTCCGCACTCGTGGTCGAGCAGATGATAAACACCTGGGGTGTTACAGACACTCCCTCAACCTAGTGCCAAGCTCCACCCGAGGCCTTGTCAACTCCGGCGAGCTCAGTGCGCTCTGCCATTGCCTCTGAGCGCTAGCCAATGCAGCCAGTCCTCCACGATCGTGTCCAACCCCACTCAGTAGCACCAACGACTTCCGCAGAACTTTGTAAAGCTTTCCCGAGCCAGAGCCAGAGCCCAATCTACAACCCACCAGAACAGTGGAATCGGTGTCATCGGAGATCGAATTTCCGCCAGTGAATGTGGGTCGGCTTCCGCAACCCACCATCACACAATTCCTCTGAGATCCAGCACCCACCAACCCTATAGAGCTTCCCCGCCGACCGGAGCAAGATCTACCATCATCGTTCGCTTCGGAATTTGGAGCCGTTGTCGACCACCGCAGCCTGCGAATGTGGACCGAGCAACTCCGCCCATCTCCGACAATGACCCGACAACCAACATGGTCACCAGAACCTTCCCGACCTCCCCGACCACCCGACAGGAGTGCTACCACCACTGGTAAGCCGCTCCGCTACTTTCTTCGCCACGGGCACAATTTCAACCAACCCAGGACCGTGGGTGTAACACCCTGAATTTGGGGGTATAAAATTTCTTCTCTAATACCTACGAAATTCAGGTGTTACTCCTTTTCTCACCTCTATAGATTTTGTTTTTCATTTTCTTTAATAGAATTTTGGGTTAATTATGTGAGAGATATATTATTTTCTTTAGAATATTAAAACATAGGGGAGATATGAATGTTTGCATCATGTTGAGCCTAAACTTTGTTTTTGGTTGATGCACATGTTTGAAATTTTTGAATTTGAATTGTGGTTTGATTTTAATTCCATAGAGAATATAAAAAGAAAAGGAACTAGAAATTCAAAGGAAAAAGGAAAACCCAATTCAGCCACCCGACCCAGCTCAACCTAGCCCCACGCGCCCGCTCCATCCCTGACAGGCGGCCCCCACGTGTCAGCGCCAGCCCAGCCTCGCGCGCTCGCACCCTTTCTGTCCCTCTGCCCTGTGGGGCCTATCTATCGGTGTCGGTTTCCCTCATGCGCGTGCATTGTTCTCTCTCTGTCCTACGGGCCTGCCCCGTAAGCACCAAACCGCCCCCCTCTACGTCGTGGGCCAACCCTATCAGCTCTGCCTTCCCCATGAACCACCACTGACCAATGCACGCCTAACAAGAACCACAACCACATTGCCTGCACACTCGCCCCAGCTCCTTTTTGAGCCCCGACCGCACCCGCTCTCTCTCCCCTGCCACATTTCACCCACGCTCACCCTCTCTCACGCTCTGCCGCCGCCGCCCGAGCTCGTCGGTGACCAACGCCCGCCGTGTCGGCCGTCCAGGGCACCAGTCACCATGCCATGTCCTCTAGCACCGCCCCGAGGTGAGGAACTCGCTCTCATGCTCTAGTTGCCTTAATTCTGCCCTATCGTAGTTAATTCGTGATCGCTGGTGCTCGGCCACGCTAGTTCATCGCGCCCACGCGGCGTCTGGCTGAATTATCCCCGTCTCGAGCCCTTGCTTTGGTTCGTAACGTTCCCCCTCCCTCTTTGAAGCTAGTCTGGGCTTTAACACACCCTTTTTCCCTTCCCGCGGCCAGGATTCCTCGCCGGAGTTACCCCAACCTGCCTGGAGCACACCCTCTGCCGTTCACTCGTCTCCGGTTCAGTTCTCGTGGCCGGAGCACCGCCAGTGAGTTCACCGGGCCCTCCTCGCTAGTTCCAGCCAACCCCGATGACACTAGACCCCCAAAGGTTGCGTCTGCCCTATCTCCGGCGACCCCGCCGGCGCAGACAGGAGTGGCACCGGTCACTGAGCCGTTAACCCCTGTGCTCCAGATCTTAACCGTTTATTCTTGATCTAGCGGTCTAGATCTCTAGACACCGCTTCGCGTGAGTGCGCCTTACTGCTGGGTCCCACCAGTCGGTTGCCTGCGCCCCTAGCGTTGTGCCCGACCTGTCCGCCCGCCTCCGTTCATAGTCGCTGACCTCCCTGGCCAGCGTGTCAGCGCTCGCCCGCACCGGCGCGCGCGCTTGCACTCAGATCTGATCTCGGCCGTCGATCTGTGATAGGATGGCTGAGGGCGCCCCGTACCCCTTCGCTTGGTTATTTTGTTAAAGAGCCCCTCGGTTTCCTGGAAATATAACCTGTAGTCCTATTTCTTGCGCTTAGACCCCTGGTTTCTTGCAAAGAAGCCCCTGACCTTTATTTTAATCACATAATTGGGTCTAATTTAGTGTTATTGAATTCTAAAACTTGTGAATTTCATATATTTTGCATATGAACTCAAAATTGGTTGGCTCAAACTGCAAAATGTTCATAAATTATTCTCTATCTGGTTAAATTACAACCTTTCACTGTTTGCATGTCTTGATTTTATGACTAGAAAATAGTTCATTAAAGTGATGGATTATTCATTAAAAGGAAAATAAAAAGGAAACACTAATGAATAGTTAAGTGGTTAACTTTTTGAAATTAATCTCATTTAATATATGATCCCACCCCTAGAATAACTTTGGTAATTCATTAAGATAGCTATAGTTAAGTTATGTAATCCACTAAGATACGCGATACTTAGAGAACCACAAACCTCTAGGTGTACTAATCTACCCTAGGACCTAAAACTTCACTTTTGTGTTTATACTTTTCTATTGAACTTGTGTTCACTCTATTGCATATGTTTGGTGTTCTGTTTATTTGTCATTTCCCAAATGTGTAAATGAATGATTGCTTTGCGTAGACAATGAGCAGTCCGAGGTTTCCGAGTGTGTTGCAGGAGACTTCCCTGAGCAGCAACCTGGTGAAGGCAAGTGTCCTCTGACCCATTATGTCTTATTTACTTTATAATTCATTGTCCTGCATACCATGATCAACCTAAGGATTGACTAACTTTGTATTTACCTTATCCTTTATTACCTTTTGGGTTATTATGGTTAGCTTCATGTTATTGCTTTACTTTAATCAATGAACATGATGAGAACATTTATGATACGATGATGCTATCTTGATTATGATAATGAACTTGTGATACTTTAGGGGACTAAGGCTGTTTCGTGAGTACCTCTCCGTAAGGAAGTGTTGGATGACCACCTAGGAAAATAGTACAACCATAAGGGTGGAATGGGATGCCCTTAGCTGATTAATTGGATGAACTTGGGGGGTGTAGTTGGCTTTGCCATCGTGCCGTCAATGGGGGCTGGGGCATAGTGCTTGCTAGACTAAGAGTGGGTGCCAAGGTTCATTCGATTTGGTTTTGTTAGTCACCGACCTTAGGGAGGAGTACTGTGTTTGTACGACTGGCGAAACCTAACGAGCAACTATACACCAGGTGAATCTATGTAAAGGCTACATAGTGAAACCTTGCCGACTCACCATGGTAGTGTTTGAGGGTTTGATCGACTTGAGGCAAAAAGGGATCATGACTCGTGGGTAAAGTGTGCAATCTCTATAGAGTGTTAGAAAATGGTATATCAGCTGTGCTCGTGATTATGAGAAGCCTTGGGAGCTTCTTTGATTAAGATAACTTTGGATATGTTTATGATGATGCTTAATGGTGATGATTATAACTATGGTTTCTGGTATTTCCTCTTGGAGGGAGTACTTTTGGGTAATAACTTGGGTTTATTACTAAAACTTGGCTTACTACTAGTAATAAATACCTGACCAACTAAAAGCAACTATTTTGACCTTAACTCCACATATAGCTAGTCCACTTTAGCTAAATGGGACATTTGCTCAGTAGGTTGATGTGTACTCACTCTTGCTTTAAACAACACCCAACCCCAAGTTGTCCCTATTACTACCAGTGCTCAAGAGAAGATGAAGGCAACATGGAGGACTTTTAGGAGTTTCAGGACTTCGATGAGTTCCAGTTGTGTTTAGTGGCTGTAACACCCTTGGTGTTACAAGAACTAAAACTTGGGCATGGCATCATATGCATTGACATGTCATTATGTTTGCTACACCTAGAATGTATCCACTAGGCAAAAACTTCAAAACAAGTTGTGATCTGTTGACTTGAAGTGCTTCTTAACCCTAGAATAGGGTACTTAACCAAGGATAGAGGTATGTGGGTGTGTGTGATGCCAAATTAAGTATTATCTCAAAAGTTAGTGGAAATGTTCATAAGGGACTAAACTTGATGGATTTGAGTGACACACAAACCCTAGAACACTCAAAACCCTAATAAGAACCCTAGAAACCCTAATTTGTGCCCTAGGAGATGGGATCAATTTCTATACACTTTTGGACCAAAGTGCATATATCAAAGTGGTAGAGTATCAAAAACTAAGAAACTTTTACATTGGAAGATTTTCAAGTGTTGTGGAACAAATTGGAGTAATTTGTAAAGGTTCCCAAGGGCACCTATATGGCTAGCTCTGAAATTAGTGTGATTATGCTAAGTTTGTGTCCTTGTATCTCTTAATCTATGGAGATTTTGCCCCAAGTCATTGCAACAAAATGGTAGAGCTATGTTAGTAGTTCAAGTTTGATTAAGTGACTAAACCTTGGAGTTACATGGAAATGGGAGAAAATGGACTTGAAGATGGGTTGTCAGTCATAAGAAATTTGTGAACCAAGCTTAATAGTGGTGCTGGTCTGACTTTGGAGATAAATTAAAGATGATTCAGTGGGTTTAAGTCCAAGGTCACTATGGTGAAGTTGAATACTGTATATAAGAGTATAACTTTGTTAAAGTAAGGTTGGTTTATTGTTATGTGAAAATAGAAGTAATGGTGTCTCGAAGTGGTGTTGTTAGTCGGTCTGATGGGGAAAGGAATTGGATTACTTCATTTGGTTATACTGAATCTAGGGTTTGGTGTTATTGAGCCAACTTTGGCATCGTCGTGTGCTTAATCCGTGGAGATGTTCGGTATGAACGTTATACCAAAGTGAAAGAACATTGATTAATGTAACACTTTGATGAGGACCGATTTACAAGTAGCTACACGAATCAGGGCGCAATGTTCATCCGAACTTGGGCTGGCAGGCAAGATAGCGATATAGGTTCGCTGGGGATAAGAATGCCACCGCTGCCGTGTTCACTGCTCGGACTCGCGGGCGTTGGTAAAAATCTTCCGGGACGTGGCGCATGTAACCAGGAGGTGGCGTCGTTCGACCGAAGCATTTCACTTGGGCGCTCGTAGCGGCCTTACCCGTGCACAAGCTCGCCAGTGCACATGAAGATCTTTTGAATTCCATCTGATTCCTGCAAGGTCCCTATAAATTGAGCCCAAGCGCTACTTCTTTACCATCTTACGCACCTGAGTGCTAGCGTGACCCGCTCAATTTTGTGAAGAAACCTAGTGAAGCCATTGGCTTCCCCTCATCGTCCTCGGCTCCACCGTGAAAGACCACTCCGTGGCCAGGTCAAATTGAGCAAGCATTCCTTAAATTCTGTCCTGTTCGAACTTCCTCTGGTGCTTGGGGTACTCATCGATCCATTTAATCTAATGTTACTACCTTTATCTCATCGAAACAGCCCTTCGACACCAGAACACTTCGTTGTTAGTCACCCCGATGTGGACTGCCCTCTCTGTTCTTCGTCCAGACCGTCCCACTGTCGTTCCAAGCTCCTGGTGAGTCCTTAGTGCTTGTCGTGCCTATCAATTGAGTTCTACCGCGTCGCAGCTTCGGGACCAAGCTCGGCGAACCTCGGAGTCCGCGACGAACCGAGTAACGTCGTCCGTAGGCCATGATAATCTGATTGGTTGTGGGATGGTGGTTGTTTATGCCCGGGAAAGAGGTCGGGTGCTCATCGCCTCGGGAGAGGGCTGCCGGTGGTGAGCTCCGGTAGCGGCAGCAAGGTGTTCGATGCGGCATCGTCGAGGACTCACGGTCATAAATAATACCAAGAAGAAGGGCTCAGATGTGAGTGTAAATGGCACATGTGAATAGTATCAGAGGACACTTCGCAATTGTTTGAACCATTAGGGGTCTTTGCGCAAGTTCACCCACGTGGTCGCGGGCGCGCCCGACTTCTGCGTAGGCTTAGGTCTTCTGGGCTGAATTCGGCCCGATACTGTTCATTAGTTTTTCCTTTTCCTTTTTCTATTATGTTGGGAAATCTGTATAAAATAATTGAAAAATGGTAAAAATATGAAACCAATTTTGGTAGACTCCTAAAATCATCTAGTATTTAATAAAAATAGTTCCAAGATTGTTATCACAAGCCTGGAATTAATTAGCATTTAAAGATGCTCAAACTAAGCCTTTTAGAATTTTAGAAATAGTTTAGTAGCTCCAAAAATGGTAAAGCTTTTTGGGTAAGCTTAGTTTGATGATTAAAGACCTTGGGCGAAGTTTGAACTGATTTGGACATTGTTTGGTCCCAAACCCAATAAACTAGCCTCCTAGGGTTTAATTGCCTAATACTAATAGACTACTAACTTAGGAAACCCTAGTGAATAGTGTGTACCGTGAAGGAAAGTTGTATTCAAGATACAACTTATTATGTTTATATTATGTAACTATATATTCATAGCATCACATCAGCATTCATATACATGTACTGTCATGTATAGAAAACGAGGAAGAGGCTGTAGTTGAAGAAGAAGAAGTTGTACCTCAAGCTGAGAATCCACCAGCCGAGAATAACTTCTACTTCGACATCTGTCGAACAGACCCAGAACCTCCTGCAACACAAGGCAAGCCCCGGTGCATTTACCCTTTTCCTTGCTGTTTTAAACTCTTTATCACTTGAAATGATGCATTAGGTGATAGGAGTTGTGTGCTAAACAATTGCTACATTCTTTTCCTTGGAACTGATTACCATTCCTTGTTACCTGATTTGCTTAAAGTTTTCTAATGCTTAGCTTTTCTTTAGAAAACAAAATGTTTTGTTTTAAAACAAAAGGTGATGCTTCACGCTGGATGGGAATTTTTACAAAGAAAAGACTTGTGATGGTGAATCCATCATGGCCATGATGGGTTCAACATCTGAAAAGATATACCACTGTCAGGTACCAAACTTTGTGTTTTAAGTAATAAAGACGAGACCGGGCGGGTGACTTGCACGAGAAAGGAGTCTCGGTGTAGTGTCTCCGTCTGAGTCGCTTAAGGACCGAGCCAATGTAGGCCTGCTGACCGAGGACCTTTTAACTGGCCATATGCCTCGTCATGGGTAAGCTTTGCTTCGGTCGAACTAATACCAGAAAGGCCACCATGCAATGGGAGTGGAGAGATGGCGAGAGTAGCGTGTACCCTCCGTGGCAAGAGGCTGGACGGTGGAGTATCTATGCTCTCGGTTGGCGTGAACACATTCTGGTCTTGAGAAACCTGGTGGCGAGTTGACATATGCAAGGGTTAAGTGCTACATATGTCGTGTGGTTAGAGATCCCCAGCTGGGTATTAATCGATTCGGATCGCCGTTACTTCTCGGACATGAAGACTTGGTCACTGGCTACACATAGCAATCAAGTGCACTAAAGGGTTGATAAAAGACGACTAGCATATGCCAAGTGCCTGATCTAGGATAGAAAGAACTCTAGATGCAGGTAACTACTTAACCTGATAATAAAAATGGATCTTTAAGGATCCACTCATATTAAGCTTTTCTGCAAACGGAGTCTTGATTCTTGATAAGCTTTACCTCGATTCCTCAAAAGCCAACATATCCTTGAGAGTCTTTTTCCTTTGACGGGTAAGACTTACGAAAGTACACTCCGTACTCAGGGTTTTTGAACCCATGTTGTTGTAGGTGATGAAACAACCGAGTTCTGATGTTTCTGCTCTAAAATGGTGCCAAAGCAAGAAGAAGATCACTGAACTTGTTTGTGGGAGGGTGTTTTGCCTCCCAGTTATGTAACAATAAGTGCTACACTCGAACACCCGGCTATGTAATAGATATTCTTTCTATATTTTAATATGAATGTAAATTATATTATTGTAATCCTTCCGCTCATTCTCGTCTCCGATTATGTGTAATGTCTGTGTGATGGGTTAAGCGCTCATGGACGATATGATGAAGATACAGATAACTGAACTTGCCGAGTCATTACGTGCACCTACATGACTATCTGAGGTCTTTAGGACAAGGACATCTGTAGGTGGGCCTAATACCTTGGGAGGTTCCGTCATAGTGGCAAACCCCGATTCAGCTGTCTGTGAAGGCCCGAAAGTGCATTCATCCCTTTCGTGAGTTTTGTTGATTTGGATAACAACATATTTAAAGGTCTAACAAGTTTGCTAAATGTTGAACAGGAAATTTAGTATGATGAACATACTTGAATAGTGTATAATGATCAGTGGACAAAGGTTCAACATAAGGTTAAATAACTAGTGAGACAATGCAAATGGATATAATATGGTCTCTATATTGGTTTGAATATATGAACAAGACCTAAGAAATCACTATGCATAAATATGATCAGAATAAGAGGTTGAAATGATTAAGAGGATTGGTCAAGCCAAAGTGAATGAGATATGATGAATCATGAATTGGCTTGACCATATTAATATTAGTCCATATGTGCTTCTATGAGAATCAAAGTAGAGCTTGATTGATCTTAGCATTTATATCTAGATGACATTCAAGCAAGGTTCATAATATCAAAGAAATGATTCTCTCAATGGATGCTCAATATGATGTGACTCAAGAATGGCTTGATAGGGTGAAGATAGCAAGAAAAGGGCTTCGAGGAACTAAGGGAAGGTGAAGGCCAAACGACGACTTGTGGACCGAGGTACCATGGCTAAGGTGAAGAAGAGAGTACTTGCACTAAGTCGATGAACTAATCAGCTATGAAGAGTTATAATATGTTGATGCATCAGTAGGGTGACTTGAAGCCATGAGTTCAACTCATATATGGTGAAATGGTACAAGTCACAGGGTTTGATTTGTGTTTGCTTCAAAAGGTGAGACAAAGATGTTTGTGATCCTTATGAAGCAATGCCATCGAGAAATCACACATGAGACACCAATGACTCAAGGAGTTTACTTAATCATATTTCATTTAACTTGAGTATAGGAATTGTCGTACTATCTGGGGATCCATAAAGAAGGTTGGTGTTGGTACTAAAGCTCAAAATCCTTGATCTAAAACTTCTATTTTACCCTTGATAATCCTCAGTGAAAGTATGTAGTACAACCTTTTTAAGTGTATCTTGGCCAAAATTTCTCTCTTGAAAATACTGGTTCAGCTGGTTTTCAGGTTGGTTCAGTTGGTATTCAAAAACCAGCTCAACCGATCACTCAACCGGCTTTCAGTCTGGTGGAAACTGGTTCAGCCGGTTTTTGTACCGTTCACTTTTTTCTGCCAATCTGCTGTGTCAGCCAAAAAGCTGTGCGCAACTTTTTGAAAACCGGCTCAATCGGTTTTTGTGCAGAAAAGTCAAAAACGGCTAGTTTTGGAGCCCCACCTATATATACTCACTCCTACCTCTCTCCCCCACATAAGAGCACGCACTAAACTCCATTTCTAACCTGAGAAACACCTCCCACTCTCTCTCACACACCTCCTGCCTCTCCCATTTCAAATCTTTGGAGATAAATCTTTGAGTGAGACTGAAGAGCTACGATTTTTGTGCTTCATCTCCAAATCCTTCTTGTTCTTCTTGATTTGAGCTTTGGTACTACATCGAGTTCTTTGTGCATTTATTACTCTTGGAGCCTCTATCTCCTAGACGACTAGGTGTTTCTTGTGAGTCTCTAGATCTTGTGGAAGACCACAAGAAAGTTTGTATTACCCGCTCGTTTGAGCAAAGATTAGTGTGTGGGCTTGACATTTGTGGTCGGCAAAGGGAGGATTAGGGTTGAAAGAGACCCGACCCTTTTTGGGCGCCTCAATGAGGAAGTAGGGCACCTTGATGGTGTGACCAAACCTCAGGATAAATCTTGTGTCTCTTGTGTTCTTGCTCATTGTGTTTGTTTGTGTTCTTCGTTCTCTCACCATTCCGTGAAAGATTTTTGTTTATATCTTTTTGGTGTGTGAATTTTGATAAGTGCCCTTCTCAGATCTACTACTTTGAACCTATTGGATCAACTAGAACATCTCATTTCCAAAGTTAACAGGGTGGATTTTGAGATCAATTCAGTTTTATATCTCATTCTTTAGTTGAGCTCGTGCAGACCGGCTGATACGATTTTGACACCGGCTGAACCAGTTTTGCCCAGTTAGTTTCTAGTTTTTTGTTGAAAAAATTTCAACTTTCCTATTCACCCCCACTCTAGGCAACTTTCAATTGGTATTGGAGCCTAATCCTCGTTCTAACGCTTAGCCTCGTGAGGAAAAGATTATGTCAGGGGGACTAAGAAATGAAAGTGCTTCTAAGCTTGAAAAAGTTGAGGTTGCCTCAACTTCATCTTTTGGTGCAATAGACCTACCATGAGAATTGCCGAAAGGATGTTCTTCAAAATGAAGGAAGATGAGGCGAAGAACAAGATTGAAGAAGAAGAAAATGATCGATGGCCAAACGACAAATCCACATCTTCACAAGGTTCGTCTTTCAAATTCACTTCTCATATGTGCTTTGTCGCTAATGGGAGTGACAGTGAAAGCGAAAGTGAGGATGAGGATGACCATGAAAGTGATAGTGAAGATGAGAATGATCTTCAAAAATTCTTCACTCAACTAAGCAAGAATAACCGGATGAGCTTGCTCAAACTCATGAAAAGAGCGGAAGAACAAAAGGAAATGCTTCATAAGCAAGAAGATATCCTCATCGAAAAAATCAAAGACTTAGAGAAGTTGACCAAAGAGCATGAGAAGCTAAAGTGCTCTCATGATGATTTGGTCCAAAGGTATGAAAAGATTTCAATTGAGCAAACTAGTACTTCAAATGTCTACTTGTGTTGCTCAATTAGAAAAAGAAAATACTATGCTCAAGAACACGATAGAAAAGCTAAATATTGAAAATCTAGCTTAGCAAGAAAAACATGATATGCTTGTGTGCTCTCATAATAAATTTATGGATTCACATATCATGTTAGAAATGGCTCTTGAGGTTATGTTAACTAATTTTAAATCATACCAACCTCATATGTGCACATGTGTTGAAATTGAAACTATATCACCAAGTGCTAACAATTGTTGTTATCAAGCAAGCCAATCATCCATTGAGCTAGAAATTTCAGAATTAGTGATATTTCTATCACACAAGAAAATAAAGAGCTCAAGGAAAAAGTTGGAAGGCTAAGAAGGAGCTTAACTCTTTTGAAGGGGAAGTGACATGCTCAACCTTCTCACGATAACCATGATAACATGGTGAAAAAGCTTGAGAAGGGGACAATCGTTGCATGCACAAACCCCCTTCGAAAGAATGCTAACTTCCCCAAGAAAGGCATGAGCAAACATCAAGAGAAGAAAGCCAAAGCTCATGACAACTGCCTCAACCACGCCTCCACATGCTCCACACAAGGTAACAAGCAAGCCACTCTTCCAAATAAGAGAAGATGCACTAGAAAGTGTTATCAATGTCATGAGAAGGGACATGTGGCTTAACTTTGGAAAGAAAGAGGCTCACTAACCATGTAGCAAACTAGAAGCAAGGCAAGAAGGAGTCTTTCAAAATTAAAAATCATATTTTCTACACTTGCCGAAGAAAGGGACATCTTTACAAGGATTGCCCATGATGAAGTATCCTAAGCCTACCATGTCAATTCATTCATATTTGCTTAGGAGACCGAAAAATGACATTTGTGCTAGAAAGGTAATTAGTTCACCTAAAACTAGCACAAATGCCATTTGGGTGCCTAAGTACTTATTAGCTAACCTTGGTGGACCCATCCAAAAATGGGTACCAAAATGTACTTAATAAGTTTTGCAGGTACCCAGAGATGATATGAAGCTTTGGGGGTGCTTGAGCAGTTTAACTCAATGCTTATCTCAAGCTATCAATCTTGCATTGTCTATCCTTTAAGATTGACCCAAAGATGAATTGAGTTGTTATACCACTAACTTCATATTCATCTCTAGCAAGAATTTGTGTTGTAGGGAATAAGGATTAACTTTTGTGGAAATCAAGCAAAAGGCCTACAACTAAGGATATCCAAAGGATGGTAACATTTAAATCTTAAGTGCACATTGCTTTCAATTGGTATATTCCTCTATGTCTTGTGTAGCAACATAGGAAAAATGAAGCAATTAAGAATGATCTTAAAGGAATTTACCTTGCCTTGGAAAAGTTCCAATCATATGGTAGATTGAATATTTTTTTATTCTTATATTTGGCAATCTACATACTTTAATTGATGATAATTAATTCGTGGCATATTTCAAATGAATTATCGTATTATTTTCATGACCTAGACGTAAAGAGGATTATCCCATATTCTTAAATGAATAGAGTGCTAAGTAAGAAATTCAAATTCTTAGAGCACTTTCGAAAAGGGGAATTCTCCATATGACTAGAGTTGTGAAACTAATGTTTCAATCTAAGTGTTTACGTAGTCTCACAACATGAGAATGTGTTTCTCACATGGAATGTGCCATTCAACATTAAAAGAAGATAAAAACAATACTATGTGATGTATTCCCTCTTGTTTAAATTGGTTTTGAGTCTTCTACATTAATCACTCACCATGTTATGAATTGAACTACCATGTAAACTTAATTAAATAATCATGCTATTTTCACCTTGTGTAAATCGATGTTATGCATGATGCTTGCAAGGGTAATTTAGTTCATATCATGAGGTTTCGTTTTTTTGTAACCTTCTTGTCATTCATATACTAGAGGTTGCTAAATAGGAAACTATTGCCTCTGTTTGTAATGCAATCTCTTTTAAGCTATTTCATGGAAATTCATAAGTAGAGATTGTGCTCTTTCAATTGCTAAAATTAAAAGCATTAAAGGTTAATCTTCACCTAAAAGAAAGATTAGGAATGCTCAAGGCAAAGGTATGGAACTAATTGCTTCAATTGGTAGTTGATCAATAGTAGTTCCTTTCAAGTGGCATTCTTTCAATTGGTAATAATCTATTCTATGGAAAGAAATGTCAATATGAAGGTTAAATTCCTTTTGGCTTAAATTTGTAAATTGGTGCATATTGTTAATTCACTCATCCATGTGCATTAACTTAAAAGGTATTTAATTTATGCCTTTATGCCTCATAAATGATGATTTATTTGCCATTCATATATAAATATCATCATTCATTAAATACTTCCTTGTACAACTAATACCTCTTTTCAAAGTGTTTTATCAACTAGTTTTAAAAGGAAAAGAGATAACAAAGAAGGAAGTCTCCACAAATGATGAAAAAAAGAATACTACGATGACACCACCACAGGTAGCAAGATCTTTCAAATTGGTATAACAAATGGTACGATCTATCTAGTTGTATGTATTCTTAAGGATAAGTTAATTCATTGCAAATTTGTCATGCCTTGACCATGATATGTAATGTACTCCTCATGAGACTCTTAACTGAATTGAAAGTGCATGTGGCAAGTCATTCAAATACTTGATGCACATATCTAGTGGGAGAACATTATATATCTTGTGTTATAGAGAATAAGTTTCCCTTGAGTAAGCTATACTAAGACAATCCAAAATGGTAAATTTGTATCTCAATCATATGGATTCTAATCTTTGTTTTCTAAATAGCTACTCTTGATGCAGTTTAAAATTCCCTTATTGTTAAATCTTAAAGTGCATAAGAATCCTTTTTGTTGATATTCATCACATACATATGCACTAACATGGATATGATTTTTAAACTGTAAAAGGTACAATTAGTGATCCATACTCTCTAAATTTTGGAAACCCATATTTTGATATCTTAGAAATCTACTTCAATCGGTATCCATATGCCTCACATTGAATTGGATCACTAAGTTGTAAATTCCATGTGTAACTTATCTTTATGATATGAATGCTTGTGCGACAAACCTTGATAAGATAGGTGCACCCAAGGTCAAGCTAGGTTCATCATCAAGAAGGCAACATAATGATGTATCAAGAAAAGGAGAAAAGGCTCCTATTCTTAACTCTAGGTTTTATCTGTGTGATTAAATATTGACTTGAAATCATGTAAGATGGTTGTCAAGTATATGTGGGTGTCTACACAAAGAAAAAGGGCACAATAAAGATTGTGTGGGTACTCAAGGCTCTTACTACTAATGTGACGGAACCTCCCAAGTAATTAGGCCCACCTACAGTTGTCCTTGTCCAACGGACTTTGGACAACCCTGTAGGTGCCCCTGACTACTTGACAAGTTCGGTATCTTTCCTTACCTTACCAGGAACGTCTCACCCGTCTTGCAGACATTACAGAACATCGGAGATAAAGAAATGCGGAAGCGAATTACATAAACTCACATTTTATTTCAAAAGCAAGCTTGAGTTATTTTTATTACAGACCAGACTAAAAGTGAGTGCAGAGTAGTAATATTATACAAACCAGGGAGGCACAGACTCCTCCCGAGAAGCTAAAAGCAAAAGATCCTAAGTGGAGGACCGAGTCCTCCCGCACTTCAGTCTTGATTTTCTTCTTTTGGAACCACCTTGGCACAGAAGCAGCAAAAGTCTGCTACTTCCTCACCTAAAAACAACGAAGGGATAAACCCTGAGTATGGAATACTCAGCAAGTCTTACCCGACTAAAGAAAAGACTCTCAAGGGTATGCTGGTTATATGGGAGCCAAGGTAAGGCTTTTCAATATTCAAAGACTCTGTTTTGCAGAAATGCTTACTAAAGTGGATCCTTAAAATCCAGTTTTAATTTGACAAGTTAAGTAAAATTACCTGCACTAGAGTTCTTTCTACCCTAGTTCAATCACTAGTCCTATACTAGCCAATTTCTTAACAAAAGCCCATCGTCTTTAGTGGAATGCTATGTGTAGGGCAGTGACCAAGTCTTCATAACCGCGAAGGTACGGCGATCCGAATCGATTATACTCAGCTGAGGATCTCCAATCACACGACATATGTAGCACTTAACCCTTGCATATGTCAACCCGCCACCGGGGTTCTTAAGACCGGATCAGGTTCACGCAAACCGAGAGCACAGCTACACCACCGTCCAGCCTCTTGCCACGGAGGGTACACGCTACTCTCGCCACCGCTCCACGCCCATTTCGTGTTATCTTATTCCGGCTTTAGTCTGCCCGAGGCAAGGCTTACCCATGACGAGGCATGTGACCAGTTAAAGGGTCCTCGATCATCAAGCCTACATCGACAAGGTCCTTAATCGACTCAGACGGAGACACTACACCGAGACTCTCTTCTCGTGCAAGTCACTCGCCCGGTCTCAGCTTAATCATTTCAAACCCAAAGCTTGGTACCTGACAGAGGTACATCTTTTCCGATGTTGAACCCATCAAGGCCTTTGATAGATCCATCATCAAGTTTATTTTCGAAAAACATCCCACCCACTTTTGCCACATCATATTTTGTAAAAACAAAACCTTTCGTTTTTCTAAAGCCAAGCTAAGCATCAAAAAGCTTTTATAAAACAGGTGATTAAGGAAGGTAATCAAATTCAAGGAAGGTAATGCAGGAATGGTTTTATCAAACAACTCCTATCACCTAATGCAGCAATCAAGTGAGAAAGATTTTAAAATAGCAAGGAAGGTGGCAAATGCACCGGGGCTTGCCTTCGTTTACAGGTGATTCGGGTTCGGATCCACAGATATCGAAGTAGAAACTATTCCCAGCCTGGGATTCCGAAGGTGGTGGTGTCCTGTCTTCGGGGACTTCTACCTCTTCTTCACGTTCTAATCATAACCATACATAAGTATAAGAATGGATGCCATGGGATGCTCATGAGGATGCAAAGATAATATAAATTTATTATCTAGGTCTTGAATACAACTTTCCTTCACGGAGTTCCGGGAACTTAGGGTTTCCGGAGTCGGTAAAGGAGTTCATAGGGCAGGGGGGGTGTTTTGGGGTTTGGTGATCAAACAAGGTCCAAATCAATTCAAACTCTACCCAAGGTCTCTAAATAGTGTATAACACTCATATAAATATTTTGGGCATTTTAGGACTTACCAATTATTTTCTAAAAATCTATAACCAAGACTTTTAACTACTTTAAATACCCTAAAATTTCTTACTTTCACTAAAAATCATAAACTTATTTTTACTAAATTCTAGGGAAAATAACAAGTCTAGGAAAATTAGTTTCACAATTTTAGCACTTTTCTACATTTTTCTACATATTTTTGAAGCTCTGCTGAAAAAGAAAAAAGGAAAAGAATTAAATAGAACTGGGCCGGATTCAGCCCAGCGGCCCAAGTCCAGGGAGGAGAGCGCCCGCACGCGGCCGCGCCCTGGCGACTTTGCAAAAAGGGCCCCGAGTTTTTGTCAAACAGCAAACGAAGTCATTCACTGTTTCTATGTATCACTGACAGTGTACAGAAACACCCCTGATGTTCTATTTCCTCACCCGACTCATCCTCGACGGCGTTCATGCCACGCCGAGCTCCGGCGAGCACCTACGCCGGCCGATTGGGGCTACGGCTAGGGTTTCTGAGCAGCGGACACCGAATTCAAGCCCTAAGGACCATTTCCCCCCAATTAATTTCAAGATTATAGCCCTACAGTTTCCTGCCCACGGAAACCATGAGCACTGCGGACGGATCAACGCGTTCCCGGCGTCTAGTGGGCTCCTAGTTCAATTGGATGGGTTGGCGAGTATCACAGACGTATGCAAATGCGTAAACAAGGGAGCAGAGGGGAGGAGCTGACCCGAATTGAGCTGACCACGACGAACGGATTTTCACGGTGGCGGAAGGTGATTTGGGGCAAAACCAAAATTCAGGCTCTCGGAGGCACGATTGCTAGCGATTGTTGGTGGCCGAGGGGGTGATGGTGTTACGCAACTAGGGGAGGGCTCAATTTATAGGCGGAGTGAGCGGTGGCCGCAAATTTTGGACGAGCAACACGGCGGCCGGAGGTGAGGAAGAATCCTGGGCGCGGTGAATATGTGTCCAGAGGTGTGGCGGTTGTTCCGGTGATCGACGGGGAGTTAGAGTAAGTCGTGGCGGTGCGGTGGAAAGTGAGAGCCACGCGGCGCACGGCCGGGAGGCGGCGGTCACCGGCGGGCTTATCGGTTTCCACCGCGGTGAACACGGTACGGCGGCCGGAATTCTTTACTGACCGGGGCTTATCCATGGCGGCGATATTTACGTGACCCCGAGCTTATCTACTGCCCACGATGCACGAACCATGGCTATCCGTCAACAATCCCGGCGAAAAGTCACCGGCGACGAGCAGGGGGGTGAACCTGTGATCTTCTTCAGTTTGGAACTTACTGTACCATGGCAAGGGTCATCAAACAACCTGACAGCCACGGTTTAGGGCCATTGTTCTCAAAATTTTGCATTACGACTTGGTCATCTCTCTGCACCAAAGTTATAGGGCTAAAGTTAATCTTTAACTTTGCCACAAAGCTTACTATCAAATAGTCACTAAATTCTCTTCGAAATCGAGCTCAAAGTTCATCCCATCACACTTGATGAAGACATCCACACTACTGATGCATCTATACCAATACAAGTACCAATTTCTGGTCCCATTACTCGCGCTCGTGCTCGTCAACTCAACCATCAGGTGATTACACTCTTGAGTTCATGTCCATCATATTTAGACCATGGAGACCCGTGCACTCTTGTTTTGCTTAGGAATCAGGGAGAAGACCGAAAGGGAAAAGGATTTGAACATGCTGGATTCGGACTGCAGAAGAACACCAACTTGTGACGGTCACCACGGTCAGATGCGGGCTCGGATTGGAATGTTCAAGCACAACATGGAAAGCTTATCAAGTCTACTTTCATATGGATCCGGAATTATAGTCATATCTGTTCTGAGGCCGCCGTAATCATTGTTTTCTTACCGAGACATTTCCTGCCTTTTCTGCCCATGGTGCTGCGTCACCCTATTTTGGCCCAATGGGTCGTGTATCAAGTTAGGTCCATTAGGGACGCATCCTAGGGTTGCAGCACGACCCCAATACCCTTGTGGTCGTCCTCCCATGTTTATAAACCCCCTAGCCGCCACCAAGAACAGCGGGTTTTGTTTAGATCAAGTTTAGCTCTCGCTACTTGCTTGCAAGCGCGCGTGCTAGTTCAGCCGCCCGTCTTCTTGTCTTCGGAACCCCACCATATTGTAGTTTGATCTTTAAACCTACATTTAGATCTGGTAATTCAGTACTTGTTCTACTTGTTCTTGCTAGTTCTTCGATTGCTTGCAGGACGAGTGCCCTAGTGGCCAGGGTGTCACGCTCCACAAGATCGTGACAGCCATAGGAGGTGGTGTATCGGTTGCTAAGGCGCAGCGTCTTTGGAAGGCTGTAGTCGGGCCGTGAACGTCGTCTCCTCCCCCAATCGAGTTATTCCACACCCTCTCATCGAAAGATCGGGCAATCACCCAACGGGTGCACATCAGTTGGTAATCAGAGCAAGGTTTATCGGTGAGAGATTTACTTTTCTTCGCTGTTTTCTTATCTCCTATAGTCCAGAAAAAGCCAAAAAATAGTAGATTAGTTTTACCGCAATCCTATAAACCATTGAGCATTTACTAGTACTACTTAGTTAGGGCTTGTTGAGTTTTTGGTTGCATCGGTTGTGTCGAGTTGCTGGTCTTAGTTTATTCCTTTAGAGTTTTGAGTTCTACCACGTTTTGGTCACCACGAAATCCACCATCACCAAAAACATCTCTGGTTCGTTTTTGCCACCACGGATACATATCATATCCGATTTGGAAGTTTAAATACAATCTGGAAAGCTTATCTTATCTTCTTTCCAACGGATCTGACCTTATCTCAAAATTCGTTCTGAGCGCTCCGCAATCATCGTAGAGATTTCTGGACTTCCTATATTAACAAGATTTGTTAAATCTGATTTAAAGGGGTTGTTAGCAATATCTTTATTGTTTGGGTTGTCATAGTGAAAAAAAAGGGTTTAGGCCCCTGCAAAAAAAAACAGAAGAAGAAGAAAAAAAAGAATAGAAAAGAAAAAAAAAAGGAAAAGAAGAAGAAGGGGGCTGAATCTCTAAATCTGTTGTTTCTCTTTGTGCTGTGCTAGTTGTTCTTTTTCAGTGACTACCTTTGTGCCTAGGCTCACGTCTCTAGCCTGGTTTAGCCTAGGACCAGCACAGTACCACCGTTGAACGATTATTCAGCTTGCTTTTGTAACTAACGTGGTACTAGTGTATTCCTTGCTTCAGCCCACCTACAACTCTACATATTTCGACTACAGTTTGACAGGTCGTGTTGCTGCGGCACCGATACACTTATTCCACGGTTGCAGACTTGTTGGTTGCTGACCCCTCCTGTTGTGCAAGGTAAGAATTGGTAAGAGCTTGTGTGGCAGGTTGAGAGTGAGCGCCTTGCAGTAGCTACATCCTAATAGTTGTAGAGTTTTTATTCCTTCACGTTTTTTTTCTTGTTGCCTCTGTTCGTCTAACCATGGCAGGATTGGAGGTTGATGATGCTTCTCGTAATATGCCACACTCTCCTCGCACCAAGGGTATCATACAACACTTTGTAAGGCTAGTGAAGACGCACACAGAAGGTCTTGATAATGACATGCAGGTGACGAATGAAAAGATGGGGCAATTGGAGGCCACACAGATCGACACGAACACCAAACTTGCAAATGTGGAAATGACAGTTGCTCATATTGACAAGAGCCTTGTCGCACTCTTGAGGCGGTTTGATGAGATGCATGCTAATATCAATGGTGGGCGTGATGAGGGCGCCGAAGGTAACTGGGATGACTATGTTGCTGATACTGAACAAGATGACCAAGAAGCACCTAATCGCCGGCGACTACGTACTAACCGTAGAGGTATGGGTGGTTTTCACCGACGTGAGGTACATGGTAATGATGATGCTTTTAGTAAGGTTAAATTTAAAATACCTCCTTTTGATGGTAAATATGACCCTGATGCTTACATTACTTGGGAGATTGCGGTTGATCAAAAGTTTGCATGCCATGAATTTCCTGAGAATGCGCGGGTTAGAGCTGCTACTAGTGAGTTTACTGAATTTGCTTCTGTTTGGTGGATAGAACATGGTAAGAAGAATCCTAATAACATGCCACAAACTTGGGATGCGTTGAAACGGGTCATGCGGGCTAGATTTGTTCCTTCTTATTATGCACGTGATATGTTAAACAAGTTGCAACAATTGAGACAGGGTACTAAAAGTGTAGAAGAATATTATCAGGAATTACAAATGGGTATGCTGCGTTGTAACATAGAGGAGGGTGAGGAATCTGCTATGGCTAGATTTTTGGGCGGGTTAAATAGGGAAATTCAGGACATCCTTGCTTATAAAGATTATGCTAATGTAACCCGATTGTTTCATCTTGCTTGCAAAGCTGAAAGGGAAGTGCAGGGACGACGTGCTAGTGCAAGGTCTAATGTTTCTGCAGGAAAATCTACACCATGGCAACAGCGCACGACTACATCCATGACCGGCCGTACACTAGCACCAACTCCCTCGCCAAGTCGACCAGCACCCCCGCCTTCCTCCAGCGACAAACCACGTGCATCTTCCACAAATTCAGCAACCAAATCTGCCCAGAAACCCGCAGGTAGAACAAGAGATGTTCTGTGTTATCGATGCAAGGGCTATGGACACGTGCAGCGTTATTGTCCTAATCAGCGTGTTTTGGTGGTAAAAGACGATGGTGGGTATTCCTCTGCTAGTGATTTGGATGAAGCTACACTTGCTTTGCTTGCGGCTGATGATGTAGGCACTAAGGAACCACCCGAAGAACAGATTGGTGCAGATGATGCAGAGCATTATGAGAGCCTCATTGTACAGCGTGTGCTTAGTGCACAAATGGAGAAGGCAGAGCAGAATCAGCGACATACGTTGTTTCAAACAAAGTGTGTCATTAAGGAGCGTTCATGTCGTTTGATCATTGATGGAGGTAGCTGCAACAACTTGGCTAGCAGCGACATGGTGGAGAAGCTTGCACTTACGACCAAACCGCACCCGCATCCATATCACATTCAATGGCTCAACAATAGTGGTAAGGTCAAGGTAACCAAGCTGGTACGAATTAATTTTGCTATTGGTTCATATCGTGATGTTGTTGACTGTGATGTTGTGCCTATGGATGCTTGTAATATTCTGCTAGGTAGACCATGGCAATTTGATTCAGATTGTATGCATCATGGTAGATCAAATCAATATTCTCTCATATACCATGATAAGAAAATTATTTTGCTTCCCATGTCCCCTGAGGCTATTGTGCGTGATGATGTTGCTAAAGCTACCAAAGCTAAAACTGAGAACAACAAGAATATTAAAGTTGTTGGTAATAACAAAGATGGGATAAAATTGAAAGGACATTGCTTGCTTGCAACAAAAACTGATGTTAATGAATTATTTGCTTCCACTACTGTTGCCTACGCCTTGGTATGCAAGGATGCTTTGATTTCAATTCAAGATATGCAGCATTCTTTGCCTCCTGTTATTACTAACATTTTGCAGGAGTATTCTGATGTATTTCCAAGTGAGATACCAGAGGGGCTGCCACCTATACGAGGGATTGAGCACCAAATTGATCTTATTCCTGGTGCATCTTTGCCGAATCGTGCGCCATATAGGACAAATCCAGAGGAAACAAAAGAAATTCAGCGACAAGTGCAAGAACTACTCGACAAAGGTTACGTGCGTGAGTCTCTTAGTCCGTGTGCTGTTCCGGTTATTTTAGTGCCTAAAAAAGATGGAACATGGCGTATGTGTGTTGATTGTAGGGCTATTAATAATATCACGATACGTTATCGACACCCTATTCCACGTTTAGATGATATGCTTGATGAATTGAGTGGTGCCATTGTCTTTTCTAAAGTTGATTTGCGTAGTGGGTACCACCAGATTCGTATGAAATTGGGAGATGAATGGAAAACTGCTTTCAAAACTAAGTTCGGATTGTATGAGTGGTTAGTCATGCCTTTTGGGTTAACTAATGCACCTAGCACTTTCATGAGATTAATGAACGAGGTTTTGCGTGCCTTCATTGGAAAATTTGTGGTAGTATACTTTGATGACATATTAATCTACAGCAAATCTATGGATGAACATGTTGATCACATGCGTGCTGTTTTTAATGCTTTACGAGATGCACGTTTATTTGGTAACCTTGAGAAGTGCACATTTTGCACCGATCGAGTTTCGTTTCTTGGTTATGTTGTGACTCCACAGGGAATTGAGGTTGATCAAGCCAAGGTAGAAGCGATACATGGATGGCCTATGCCAAAGACTATCACACAGGTGCGGAGTTTCCTAGGACTTGCTGGCTTCTATCGCCGTTTTGTGAAGGACTTTAGCACCATTGCTGCACCTTTGAATGAGCTTACGAAGAAGGGAGTGCATTTTAGTTGGGGCAAAGTACAAGAGCACGCTTTCAACGTGCTGAAAGATAAGTTGACACATGCACCTCTCCTCCAACTTCCTGATTTTAATAAGACTTTTGAGCTTGAATGTGATGCTAGTGGAATTGGATTGGGTGGTGTTTTGTTACAAGAAGGCAAACCTGTTGCATATTTTAGTGAAAAATTGAGTGGGTCTGTTCTAAATTATTCTACTTATGATAAGGAATTATATGCTCTTGTGCGAACATTAGAAACATGGCAGCATTATTTGTGGCCCAAAGAGTTTGTTATTCATTCTGATCATGAATCTTTGAAACATATTCGTAGTCAAGGAAAACTGAACCGTAGACATGCTAAGTGGGTTGAATTTATCGAATCGTTTCCTTATGTTATTAAGCACAAGAAAGGAAAAGAGAATATCATTGCTGACGCTTTGTCTAGGAGATATACTTTGCTGAATCAACTTGACTACAAAATCTTTGGATTAGAGACGATTAAAGACCAATATGTTCATGATGCTGATTTTAAAGATGTGTTGCTGCATTGTAAAGATGGGAAAGGATGGAACAAATATATCGTTAGTGATGGGTTTGTGTTTAGAGCTAACAAGCTATGCATTCCAGCTAGCTCCGTTCGTTTGTTGTTGTTACAGGAAGCACATGGAGGTGGCTTAATGGGACATTTTGGAGCAAAGAAAACGGAGGACATACTTGCTGGTCATTTCTTTTGGCCCAAGATGAGAAGAGATGTGGTGAGATTGGTTGCTCGTTGCACGACATGCCAAAAGGCGAAGTCACGGTTAAATCCACACGGTTTGTATTTGCCTCTACCCGTTCCTAGTGCTCCTTGGGAAGATATTTCTATGGATTTTGTGCTGGGATTGCCTAGGACTAGGAAGGGACGTGATAGTGTGTTTGTGGTTGTTGATAGATTTTCTAAGATGGCACATTTCATACCATGTCATAAAACTGACGATGCTACTCATATTGCTGATTTGTTCTTTCGTGAAATTGTTCGCTTGCATGGTGTGCCCAACACAATCGTTTCTGATCGTGATGCTAAATTTCTTAGTCATTTTTGGAGGACTTTGTGGGCAAAATTGGGGACTAAGCTTTTATTTTCTACTACATGTCATCCTCAAACTGATGGTCAAACTGAAGTTGTGAATAGAACTTTGTCTACTATGTTAAGGGCAGTTCTAAAGAAGAATATTAAGATGTGGGAGGACTGTTTGCCTCATATTGAATTTGCTTATAATCGATCATTGCATTCTACTACAAAGATGTGCCCATTTCAGATTGTATATGGTTTGTTACCTCGTGCTCCTATTGATTTAATGCCTTTGCCATCTTCTGAAAAACTAAATTTTGATGCTACTAGGCGTGCTGAATTGATGTTAAAACTGCACGAAACTACTAAAGAAAACATAGAGCGTATGAATGCTAGATATAAGTTTGCTAGTGATAAAGGTAGAAAGGAAATAAATTTTGAACCTGGAGATTTAGTTTGGTTGCATTTGAGAAAGGAAAGGTTTCCTGAATTACGAAAATCTAAATTGTTGCCTCGAGCCGATGGACCGTTTAAAGTGCTAGAGAAAATTAACGACAATGCATATAGGCTAGATCTGCCTGCAGACTTTGGGGTTAGCCCCACATTTAACATTGCAGATTTAAAGCCCTACTTGGGAGAGGAAGTTGAGCTTGAGTCGAGGACGACTCAAATGCAAGAAGGGGAGAATGATGAAGACATCCACACTACTGATGCATCTATACCAATACAAGTACCAATTTCTGGTCCCATTACTCGCGCTCGTGCTCGTCAACTCAACCATCAGGTGATTACACTCTTGAGTTCATGTCCATCATATTTAGACCATGGAGACCCGTGCACTCTTGTTTTGCTTAGGAATCAGGGAGAAGACCGAAAGGGAAAAGGATTTGAACATGCTGGATTCGGACTGCAGAAGAACACCAACTTGTGACGGTCACCACGGTCAGATGCGGGCTCGGATTGGAATGTTCAAGCACAACATGGAAAGCTTATCAAGTCTACTTTCATATGGATCCGGAATTATAGTCATATCTGTTCTGAGGCCGCCGTAATCATTGTTTTCTTACCGAGACATTTCCTGCCTTTTCTGCCCATGGTGCTGCGTCACCCTATTTTGGCCCAATGGGTCGTGTATCAAGTTAGGTCCATTAGGGACGCATCCTAGGGTTGCAGCACGACCCCAATACCCTTGTGGTCGTCCTCCCATGTTTATAAACCCCCTAGCCGCCACCAAGAACAGCGGGTTTTGTTTAGATCAAGTTTAGCTCTCGCTACTTGCTTGCAAGCGCGCGTGCTAGTTCAGCCGCCCGTCTTCTTGTCTTCGGAACCCCACCATATTGTAGTTTGATCTTTAAACCTACATTTAGATCTGGTAATTCAGTACTTGTTCTACTTGTTCTTGCTAGTTCTTCGATTGCTTGCAGGACGAGTGCCCTAGTGGCCAGGGTGTCACGCTCCACAAGATCGTGACAGCCATAGGAGGTGGTGTATCGGTTGCTAAGGCGCAGCGTCTTTGGAAGGCTGTAGTCGGGCCGTGAACGTCGTCTCCTCCCCCAATCGAGTTATTCCACACCCTCTCATCGAAAGATCGGGCAATCACCCAACGGGTGCACATCAACACTGCTCCTGGAAATTCAGTTCAGGGAGGGACTGACAGCCCGACTTTGAGCTTAATTATCTCTCAAATACTCTTAACAACCATGCTTACCACCTTAAGCAAAGTTGTTCTTCTTTGATAGATCTTCAAATTTGGTGTGGTGACCTAGGGCAAAAACCCTATAATTTGAAAGTTACAAAGCCCCAAAGTTGAGCCAAATTCTCTGATTTTCAGACTTAGAATAGAACTCAATTGAGGTTCATTTTGCATTTAAGTCCACAACTTAGGGTTTGGCTTTCAAGTCCACATACTTGTAATCCAAAGGACTTAAGATACTTGTTTGGCTTGGTTTTTGCACTTTAGTCCAAAAGTGGACCAATTTTGCACATAAGCCCCTAGGGTTTGGTTTCAGGGTTTGCCAGGGTTCTAATTAGGGTTTCTGGTATCCCAGGGGTACAAAAGTGATTCAAGTTTATTCTTAGGGTCATTTTATGACTTTTACCCTAAAGCTTTTAGGGTTTCTCAACTTGGGTTAAGTTTTACCCCTTTTACTCCTTTTTCCACTGTTTAGGGTTAAGTTCTTTAACCAGGGTTTCATTTGCAAAAACATTAAAACAATACAACTTGTTTGAAATTTTTGCCTAGTAAATGCACTCTAGATGTATCAAACATATGCAATGCCAATGCTCATGATGCCATGCTCAAGTTTTAGTTATAGTAACACCAGGGGTGTTACAACTAATCTCAAAGGACTCAATTCAAATTGGGTACCAAGATATGAAGCTTAAACTTGTTTTGCAGGATCACTCCTTCAATGGATCAAGTTGGGTGCTCGATAATGAATGTATAAAGCATATTTGGAGATAGTAGCAAGGGTGGTAACAACTGAATCTCAAGTGCATATTATTTTCAAATCTTATCTCTTTTTTGACATCTGTAGCCACTAAGGAAAAAGAAGCACTTAAGGATATACATCAGTTGTTGATTATAAAATAGAATTATGTGACGTATTCTCTATCTAGTTAATTTGGATTTGATTCTTCTTTATTAGACACTCACCATAATATGGATTAAGTCAGCCCTTTAGACTTCATTGAACAACCATGCATATTATCCATGTCCTTCAAAATATATTGTGCATGAGGGCTCAAGGGAAATTTAGTCCATATTATGAGGTTTCTCTATTTTAGCAACTCGCTTGCCTTCCACATATAAAGGGTTGCTAAATAAGAAACTAGTGCTTGTGCTACTAATTCCATCTCTTGTGTTGAGTTTATCCATAGATTTCTAGTGTTGAGTTTATCCATATAAAATCTATGTCAAGAGATGGTGCTTGTTTTAAATTGGATAAATCACAAGCTTAAAGGATATTATTCAACTAAAATAAGATGAAGTTGATAAGAGGCCAAGGTATGAAAACTTACTCTCCTTCAGTTGTTTTAGTATTCTATCCTTAGTGGGATGTACCATAGTATAGGTTAAATTCCTTGCAATTTAAAATTTTCAATAGTGCATATAACTTTGACATCAACTATATGTGTGCACTAATTTAAATGAATTTAGTCTATCCTTTTGGGTTTCAAGAATGATGATTCATTTTTCATCCACATATAAGGATCATCATTTGCGAAACCCTCTCTTGTGTTTTTAATGCTCTCTTTTCTAAGTGTTTCAACAAGGTCCTTCCATGTTCTTTCAAGATGGATTCAAAATCTACAAATATAAGAGACTTGGTTCTTTCAATCACTGAGTTTCAATGGGTCTCATATCAAGTATGATCGAACCAAGCAAAGATGAATGAAGTTCAAGATCGCTTGGTTGGATGAAATCATAAAGAGAAAATAAATCATAGTGAATCAAGAAGGAAGTTGAACTATCCTATCAACCAAATAATGAAGAAGTAGTGACATATTTATATGATATCCTTCATTATGAGTCTCACACCTTGGAGAACATCAAATGAGGATGAATGGTTCCATGAAAATGGTCAATGAATTTATGTAGTTCTGTGAAGAGGATAAGTTTCTCTTTGGTATGCTAAATTGACTCAATCCAAGTCATGATGAAGGCTGATGGGCATCAATGAAAATCATCATGCTTTGTGTAAAGAAGTCTCAATTCCGTCAAAGCACTAAGTTGAAAAATGATGATTATGGTAGAGACAATGTGGAATGTAAGTTTGGAACCCCCTTGAAAATGTAAAATGTAAAGGTACATCACTTCATGTCACTTCTCCATTACCTTTGTGCCATCTAAGGACCCTTTTCATGATAGTGTGTTCCCATCTTGCTTAATCATAATTTCTACCCTTTATATTCTTTGTATCCTTTTGGGAGATTTATGACAAAGGGGAGAAATTTTGCATTAAAGCTTACCTTTAGTCTTATGTAACTAAGTGTTAGAAGACTTTTAAAAAGGGGAGAAATAATTAACAAAAAGGGGAAGTCATAAGAAAAACATAAGATGTAGAATGTTGATAAGTGCATTCCATGTCATGAGCATCACGTTTATTTTATGACACACTGCATCCCATGAATAATATGATATAAGTTGTCTATACTTTGACCCAAATATGTGCTTTTGGCATTTGAGTACAAAATTGTTATTTTCTGAAATGCACATATTTAGGGGGAGGAAACTATATCATAGAATTCAAAATCGCATTTGTCAAATCCTATGTAAGCTTTAAATGTGTTGTCATCAATCACCAAAAAGGGGGAGATTGAAAGTGCATTCATCCCTTTTGTGAGTTTTGGTGATTTGGATAACAACACATATAAAGGTCTAACAAGTTTGCTAAGTGTTGAACAGGAAATTAAGTATGATGAACATACTTGAATAGTGTATAATGATCAGTGAACAAAGGTTCAACACAAGGTTAAATAACCAGTGAGACAATGCAAATGGATATAATATGGTCTCTATATTGGTTTGAATATATGGACAAGACCTGAGAAATCGCTATGCATAAATATGATCAGAATAAGAGGTTGAAGTGATTAAGAGGATTGGTCATGTCAAAGTGAATGAGATATGATGAATCATGAATTGGCTTGACCATATTAATATTAGTCCATATATGCTTCTATGAGAATCAAACTAGAGCTTGATTGATCTTAGCATTTATATCTAGATGACATTCAAGCAAGGTTCACAATATCAAAGAAATGATTCTCTCAATGGATGCTCAAAATGATGTGACTGAAGAATGGCTTGATAGGGTGAAGATAGCAAGGAAAGGGCTTCGAGGAACTAAGCGAAGGTGAAGGCCAAGCGACGGCTTGTGGATCGATGTACCATGGCTAAGGTGAAGAAGAGAGTACTTGCACTAAGTTGATGAACTAATCAGCTATGAAGAGTTATAATATGTTGATTCATCAGTAAGGTGACTTGAAGCCATGAGTTGAACTCATATATGGTGAAATGGTAGGAGTCACAGGGTTTGATTTGTGTTTGCTTCAAATGGTGAGACAAAGATGTTTGTGATCCTTATGAAGTAATGCCATCGAGAAATCACACATGAGACACCAATGACTCAAGGAGTTTACTTAATCATATTTTATTTAACTTGAGTATAGGAATTGTCGTGCTATCAGGGGGATCCATAAAGAAGGTTGGTGTTGGTACTAAAGCTCAAAATCCTTGATATAAAACTTCTATTTTACCCTTATTAATCCTTAGTGAAAGTATGTAGTACAACCTTTTTAAGCCTATCTTGGCCAAAAAATTTCTCTCTGGAAAATACTGGTTGAACTGGTTTTCAGGATGGTTCAGCTGGTATTCAAAAACCACCTCAGCGGGTCACTTAACCGGTTTTCAGTCTTGTGGAAACCGGTTCAGCCAGTTTTAAAACCAGTTCAGCCGGTTTTTGTACTGTTCACTTTTTTCTGCCAGTCTGTTGTGTCAGCCACAAAGCTGTGCGTAGCTTTTTGAAAACCGGCTTAGGGCTTGTTCGGTTAGCTCTCAATCCATGTGGATTGAGTGGGATTGGATGGGTTTGAAACCCAAACAAGTCAAACCTCTTCTCATTTTTTTCCAATCCCATCCAATCCATGTGTTTTGGGAATAACCGAACAAGCCCTTAGCCGGTTTTGGGACCGGCTCAACCGGTTTTTATGCAGAAAAGTCAAAAACGGCTAGTTTTGGAGCCCCACCTATATATACTCACTCCTACCTCTGTCCCCCACACAAGAGCACGCACCAAACTCCATTTCTAACCTGAGAAACACCTCCCACTCCCTCTCACACACCTCTTGCCTCTCCCACTTCAAATCTTTGGAGATAAATCTTTGAGTGAGATTGAAGAGCTGCCATTTTTGTGCTTCATCTCCAAATCCTTCTTGTTCTTCTTGATTCGAGCTTTGGTACTACATCGAGTTCTTTGTGGATTCATTACTCTTGGAGCTTCTAGCTCCTAGATGACTAGGTGTCTCTTGTGAGTCTCCAAATCTTGTGGAAGACCACAAGAAAGTTTCTATTACCCACTCGTTTGAGCAAATATTAGTGTGTGGGCTTGACCTTTGTTGTCGGCAAAGGGAGGATTAGGGTTGAAAGAGACCCGACTCTTTGTGGGCGCCTCAACGAGGAAGTAGGGCACCTTGGTGGTGTGACCGAACCTCAGGATAAATCTTCTATCTCTTGTGTTCTTGCTCATTGTGTTTGTTTGTGTTCTTCGTTCTCTCAGCATTCCGTGAAAGATTTATTTATGTCTTTTTGGTGTGTGGATTTTGAGAACTGCCCTTCTTAGATCTACTACTTTGAACCCTGTGGATCAACTAGAACATCTCATTTCCAATGTTAACTGGGTGGATTTCGAGATAATTTAGTTTTATATCTCATTCTTTACTTGAGCTCGTGCAAACCGGATGAACCGGTTTTGACACCGGCTGAACCGGTTTTGCCCAGTTCGTTTCTAGTTTTTGTTGAAAAAGTTTCAACTTGCCTATTCACCCCCCTCTCGGCAACTTTCAAGGCCTTATCATACTACGTTTTGTAATCCACACTTTGATTATGTTTATGACTTAAGTAAATGACTATATGGATTTCTTGGACATCTTGATGTAATAAATTACTTATTTCCGCTATTAATTTGAGCAATGTGTGATGATGTCCAATTATGTAATCACTATGTACGTGAGTTTCTAATCCTGTAACGTACATGGTTCGCATATGGTTTGCCTTCCAAAACTGGGTGTGACATAAGTGGTATCAAAGCCTTGCTGACTACCATTGCTCAGCAGGAGGTGGAGTCAGGAGGCAGCCCTCCTCTTTGCCTCAGCTAGAGGTGCCCCTTGCACCACAACAGGGCACCTCGGCTGCTGGAGGAGACCCTAACGGAGATGACGACGATGGTGGCAGTTCGAGCCATAGCACAAAGCTTTTGGTGGAGCAGGAGCCAGAAGGATGGGTTGCCCGACCCATCAATCGTGACGCCGCTCGCGGTTGTCATTTCCACGACACTCTCGACATCTTGCTGTGTTGGGCCTTCTACTAACACACTTGGTCCATCAAGTACCATTGTGTAGTCTACCAGCACAGTCGTGGGTTATACCCGGACCAGTGGGAGGCTACCTGCTTGCTGTGCCATCCGGACAATGATCTCTAGGGTGCAGTGGCCTACTCAAAGCATTATTCTATCACTGAGCGGGACACTACTAAGGCAGCCATGCAGGATGCTGCATTGCGTGCACTTTTGCAGTAATGTTCGTTGTTCAGTGGGCGTTGCTCGATTGGTAGTACCAGAGGTGTGATTGTCTCACTTGTTGGTGAAGGCAATCCGAGATTGAGCAGCATGGTCAACCTGGTCGCCGTGCTCAACACCGAGCTGGACCACCACTACAAGAAACTGATAAATGTTCGTGGGTAAAATTAAAAACGTGGGTACCGACGTTCTTACATGAGTTAAGATCATGGGTTTAGTTAAAAACGTGGGTACCCACGTTCTTAAATTAAGTTCGTGGGCCCAGCGAAAACCGTCGAATTTAACTCATTAGGAACGTGGGTACCCACGTTCTTAAGTTAAGTTCGTGGGCCAGCTGGACATCGTCGAACTTAACCCAAGACACCTAAATCCCTACCCCGCGCCGCGCGCCCTGAGCCTCTCTCTCACCAGCGCTTTCCTGCCCAGCGCGCCGCCGCCTAAACATAGACCGCGCGCCGCCCCGCCGACCACTACACCACCCAAGGTCGGTCGCCGCCGCTAGCCCGCCAAATCCCGTCCTCGGCTCGCCGCCCCGTAGCCAACGCCAACCGCGCCGCCGCCAGCACCTCGCCGCCGCAAGGCCGCCCAAGCTCGTTCTCTGCCATCGTCCTTCGCGGTCCTCCTCGGTCGCCGGTCGTCCTCCGCCGCAAGGCCGCCCAAGCTCGGCTCGCCTCCGTGTAAGTACATCCCCAATAAGTGTTATTGTGTTGTATCACATTTACCTATATATATCAAATGGAACATTTCTCCAAGTGCTACAATAATGAAGATTGTTAGGGCATTTACAACACCATTAAATACATGTATCTTGAGCGGTCTCCAGCAAGGTAAGCGAAAAAAATCAGAAGACTGTATGTTCGCAAAGAACCTGTCTCTTACACAATTTTCAAGCATAATAGACTTTAGCGCCTAGTTGAGCTGTATTTAGAATTAATACATTTATGATTTAGAGACATTTTGTTGTTCAATTTATACAATTTGAAAAGAAGAGAGTATTATTAAACTGCAGTGCTTCTTGAGCCATTCTATATGCAAATCCAACCATTTTCCATCCCATCCAGCAGAGATCGATCTACTCTAGCTAGATCAACCAATGTCATAAATCATATAAGATCTGGATAGCCTGAAAATTCAACAAATGTCATAAATGCAGTTTGTCCTCATCACAGCCATGTACCACGCGCGGCGGTTTTTTTTAAAATACTAGTATTTAATTATATGGCGTGGTAAATCTTAAAGAGCTCACCAGCTCTGTAGGATTCAAACAGCATGAGCCCAACTATATTGAATCCAGCCTTATCTTCGTGGTCTCATCCTGTTGGAGTTGGCCCATGACGACCACAAGGGTCATTTTAGTTCAATATATATATATATATGTTATTTGACAGTATTTTCTGTTTTTTTCTTTTTACTTCTTCTGATTCTTAGGTAACAAGTAGTTCTCAAACATTTTGCAAATCAGGAATGAGAGTTACCTACTATAGTAAAAATAATATGAACCAAGAGTGAGTAAAAGAACAAAACTACAACAGAGTAACATGGTTCGGGCAACGAAGTACACTGCAGAATAATGTCACAAGCCTATTCCACCTCTTCCACCCACATTCTTGTGAATGAGGAGCCTGGGTTGCCAATTTATCATCGAGGCCTTCACCATGGTGATCCTCTCTCTCCCATGCTCTTCATCTTAGTCATAGATATTCTGAATTCATTGGTTAATTATGCTACAAATAACCATCTGCTTCAGCCCCTTGCTGTCCATCATGCCAAACATCGTATTTTCTTTTATGCAGATGATGCAGTCATTTTTAAGGTCTTTTTAAACTGATTTACTTGTTATCAAGCATATTCTTGGACTGCCCCTTGCTGTCCACAGATCCCCCAAGGAGTCCTTGCATCTGCTTGTGGTTGTCGACGATGGTATAGATAGCAGTAACATTGTACACAAGTAGCAAGCAACACCCCACCTCCTTGTATTGACTGTTGCATTTTTTATGAAACCTAAAGCCGTGTTTCCATCTAATTGTAGGCCCATTTGACTCTAGTCTCCGGTCTCTCTCTCACTCTAACTACAGGCCGGCCTGCGTCTCCTCGATCATCACCACCTTGACGATCTCCGTGAAGGTATTTTTATTCTTTCTTTGATGCATATTATTAGAATTAGTTTGTTAGTTAAAATTTGATGCATGATTTTTGGGTAGTTGTTACAATTGATGCATAATTTCTTGTTCATTGTAAATTATTCGATGTTAGGTTCAATGTTTGGTTAATTTTTTATGTCTAGTGATCCTTCCTAATAGAAGAAGGGCTTAATGATGTTTATTTACACATTTTTTATTTATGTTTGTATGCATAACGATGTTTATTTATACATTTTTTATTTATGTTTGTATGCTTAATGAGGTTTACTTACATATTTTTTATACATTGAGTTATTTAGTTTTTGAAATGGATGACAATAGAAGAAGGGCGATGTATGATGGATTCAATAGCGTGACTCTAGGTCACTCAAAGGAATGGGTTAGGGTTGCAAAACAATTCGTGGATCTCGCATTTTCCGGTGGACCTCGTGTGGTGAAGTGTCCGTGTACCAAGTGTCAGAATTTTAAGTATGCGAGAAAGATCGAAGAACTGGAGCATCACCTTTGCAAGAATGGGTTTATGCCTAACTATCTTGTGTGGCGCTCACATGGAGAAGTAGAGCAGAATATCACAGAGTCAGAAAGAATTGATGATGAGGAGGAGGATCGGATGGATGACTTGGTGGCTGATATTAGTATAGAGTATCCAACATTGGCCTCGGAACAGGGTACACCATAGGAAGTGCAGGAGTTTTATAAGCTTCTTCACGTGTCAGAGGAAAAAGTGCATGACGATACCACTGTGACCGTGTTGCAGGTGGTTACACGTGTTATGGCAATGAAGGCAAAGTATAACTTCTCGAATAACTGCTATAACGATATAATCAATCTGATTATTGATCTCATCCCATCGAACCATAAGATGCCAAAAGACTTATACCAGTCCAAAAAGATCGTGTCCGGTCTTGGGATGAAGTATAAGAAGATTGATGTGTGCGAAGATAATTGCATGTTGTTCTGGAAGGAATATGAAGCGGCCACCCATTGTCAGATATGCGGTAAATCAAGATATGCAGAGGTACTAAAAGAGGATGGAGCTACTTTTGCTACAAAAGTGGCAGTTAAACAGCTTCGATATATGCCCATCACCCCAAGGCTTAAACGTCTGTTTTTAACCCCAGAAACTGCGAAGCTAATGTTGTGGCATAAGGAAGGAGACCGTGAGAGCCAAGATCCAGACATTATGATGCATCCATCAGATGGCGATGCTTGGAAGGCTCTGGATCGTTTTGACCCAGAATTTGCAAGAGACGCTAGGAGTGTTCGTCTAGGCTTGTCCATTGATGGTTTCACTCCTTACGACAACAGTTCAACTTCATACTCTTGTTGGCCGGTTTTCATCATGCCCTACAACCCCCCTCCCAACAAATGCATGAAAGAAGGGTTCATATTTCTTTCCCTTATTATTCCAGGGCCTAAACATCCTGGAAAGAAGATCAATGTATTCATGCAACCGTTGATTGAAGAGTTCAAAGAGCTATGGGTAGGGGTAAAGGCTTATGATGGTCATCTAAAATGTGAATTTACCTTACGTGCTGCATATTTGTGGTCAATTCATGATTTGCCTGCATATGGTATTTGGTCTGGCTGGTGTGTCCACGGTTGACTGTGTTGTCCCATATGCATGGGGGACACACAAGCATATCGATTGGAGCATGGTAAAAAGGTCTCATTCTTTGATTATCATCGACGGTTTCTTCCATCCAACCACCCGTTTCGAAATGATACGAAGTCATTTAGAAGAGGCATAAAAGTTAAAGATGGTCCACCAAAACGTTTAATGGGTGAAGATATCCTGATACAACGTCGTGCCCATCAAAGGGCTTGTTGGAACTTGCTCTCTGCTGCAAGGGGATCCAATGGGGGGAGTAGTGACGTAAACAGGGTTCTCGCGCAAGATGGCAATAGCTCTGTTAACCTAGCCTCTTAAGGGCACTGTGCGAGGGTATTTATAGGTATCCGAGTGCCCAGCGTCTTGTGTTAAGGACGCATGTGCCCTCAGACACCTAGGTTATCCCCAGAATGATGTGCACCCGTTGGGTGATTGCCCGATCTTTCGATGAGAGGGTGTGGAATAACTCGATTGGGGGAGGAGACGACGTTCACGGCCCGACTACAGCCTTCCAAAGACGCTGCGCCTTAGCAACCGATACACCACCTCCTATGGCTGTCACGATCTTGTGGAGCGTGACACCCTGGCCACTAGGGCACTCGTCCTGCAAGCAATCGAAGAACTAGCAAGAACAAGTAGAACAAGTACTGAATTACCAGATCTAAATGTAGGTTTAAAGATCAAACTCCAATATGGTGGGGTTCCGAAGACAAGAAGACGGGCGGCTGAACTAGCACGCGCGCTTGCAAGCAAGTAGCGAGAGCTAAACTTGATCTAAACAAAACCCGCTGTTCTTGGTGGCGGCTAGGGGGTTTATAAACATGGGAGGACGACCACAAGGGTATTGGGGTCGTGCTGCAACCCTAGGATGCGTCCCTAATGGACCTAACTTGATACACGACCCATTGGGCCAAAATAGGGTGACGCAGCACCATGGGCAGAAAAGGCAGGAAATGTCTCGGTAAGAAAACAATGATTACGGCGGCCTCAGAACAGATATGACTATAATTCCGGATCCATATGAAAGTAGACTTGATAAGCTTTCCATGTTGTGCTTGAACATTCCAATCCGAGCCCGCATCTGACCGTGGTGACCGTCACAAGTTGGTGTTCTTCTGCAGTCCGAATCCAGCATGTTCAAATCCTTTTCCCTTTCGGTCTTCTCCCTGATTCCTAAGCAAAACAAGAGTGCACGGGTCTCCATGGTCTAAATATGATGGACATGAACTCAAGAGTGTAATCACCTGATGGTTGAGTTGACGAGCACGAGCGCGAGTAATGGGACCAGAAATTGGTACTTGTATTGGTATAGATGCATCAGTAGTGTGGATGTCTTCATCATTCTCCCCTTCTTGCATTTGAGTCGTCCTCGACTCAAGCTCAACTTCCTCTCCCAAGTAGGGCTTTAAATCTGCAATGTTAAATGTGGGGCTAACCCCAAAGTCTGCAGGCAGATCTAGCCTATATGCATTGTCGTTAATTTTCTCTAGCACTTTAAACGGTCCATCGGCTCGAGGCAACAATTTAGATTTTCGTAATTCAGGAAACCTTTCCTTTCTCAAATGCAACCAAACTAAATCTCCAGGTTCAAAATTTATTTCCTTTCTACCTTTATCACTAGCAAACTTATATCTAGCATTCATACGCTCTATGTTTTCTTTAGTAGTTTCGTGCAGTTTTAACATCAATTCAGCACGCCTAGTAGCATCAAAATTTAGTTTTTCAGAAGATGGCAAAGGCATTAAATCAATAGGAGCACGAGGTAACAAACCATATACAATCTGAAATGGGCACATCTTTGTAGTAGAATGCAATGATCGATTATAAGCAAATTCAACATGAGGCAAACAATCCTCCCACATCTTAATATTCTTCTTTAGAACTGCCCTTAACATAGTAGACAAAGTTCTATTCACAACTTCAGTTTGACCATCAGTTTGAGGATGACATGTAGTAGAAAATAAAAGCTTAGTCCCCAATTTTGCCCACAAAGTCCTCCAAAAATGACTAAGAAATTTAGCATCACGATCAGAAACGATTGTGTTGGGCACACCATGCAAGCGAACAATTTCACGAAAGAACAAATCAGCAATATGAGTAGCATCGTCAGTTTTATGACATGGTATGAAATGTGCCATCTTAGAAAATCTATCAACAACCACAAACACACTATCACGTCCCTTCCTAGTCCTAGGCAATCCCAGCACAAAATCCATAGAAATATCTTCCCAAGGAGCACTAGGAACGGGTAGAGGCAAATACAAACCGTGTGGATTTAACCGTGACTTCGCCTTTTGGCATGTCGTGCAACGAGCAACCAATCTCACCACATCTCTTCTCATCTTGGGCCAAAAGAAATGACCAGCAAGTATGTCCTCCGTTTTCTTTGCTCCAAAATGTCCCATTAAGCCACCTCCATGTGCTTCCTGTAACAACAACAAACGAACGGAGCTAGCTGGAATGCATAGCTTGTTAGCTCTAAACACAAACCCATCACTAACGATATATTTGTTCCATCCTTTCCCATCTTTACAATGCAGCAACACATCTTTAAAATCAGCATCATGAACATATTGGTCTTTAATCGTCTCTAATCCAAAGATTTTGTAGTCAAGTTGATTCAGCAAAGTATATCTCCTAGACAAAGCGTCAGCAATGATATTCTCTTTTCCTTTCTTGTGCTTAATAACATAAGGAAACGATTCGATAAATTCAACCCACTTAGCATGTCTACGGTTCAGTTTTCCTTGACTACGAATATGTTTCAAAGATTCATGATCAGAATGAATAACAAACTCTTTGGGCCACAAATAATGCTGCCATGTTTCTAATGTTCGCACAAGAGCATATAATTCCTTATCATAAGTAGAATAATTTAGAACAGACCCACTCAATTTTTCACTAAAATATGCAACAGGTTTGCCTTCTTGTAACAAAACACCACCCAATCCAATTCCACTAGCATCACATTCAAGCTCAAAAGTCTTATTAAAATCAGGAAGTTGGAGGAGAGGTGCATGTGTCAACTTATCTTTCAGCACGTTGAAAGCGTGCTCTTGTACTTTGCCCCAACTAAAATGCACTCCTTTCTTCGTAAGCTCATTCAAAGGTGCAGCAATGGTGCTAAAGTCCTTCACAAAACGGCGATAGAAGCCAGCAAGTCCTAGGAAACTCCGCACCTGTGTGATAGTCTTTGGCATAGGCCATCCATGTATCGCTTCTACCTTGGCTTGATCAACCTCAATTCCCTGTGGAGTCACAACATAACCAAGAAACGAAACTCGATCGGTGCAAAATGTGCACTTCTCAAGGTTACCAAATAAACGTGCATCTCGTAAAGCATTAAAAACAGCACGCATGTGATCAACATGTTCATCCATAGATTTGCTGTAGATTAATATGTCATCAAAGTATACTACCACAAATTTTCCAATGAAGGCACGCAAAACCTCGTTCATTAATCTCATGAAAGTGCTAGGTGCATTAGTTAACCCAAAAGGCATGACTAACCACTCATACAATCCGAACTTAGTTTTGAAAGCAGTTTTCCATTCATCTCCCAATTTCATACGAATCTGGTGGTACCCACTACGCAAATCAACTTTAGAAAAGACAATGGCACCACTCAATTCATCAAGCATATCATCTAAACGTGGAATAGGGTGTCGATAACGTATCGTGATATTATTAATAGCCCTACAATCAACACACATACGCCATGTTCCATCTTTTTTAGGCACTAAAATAACCGGAACAGCACACGGACTAAGAGACTCACGCACGTAACCTTTGTCGAGTAGTTCTTGCACTTGTCGCTGAATTTCTTTTGTTTCCTCTGGATTTGTCCTATATGGCGCACGATTCGGCAAAGATGCACCAGGAATAAGATCAATTTGGTGCTCAATCCCTCGTATAGGTGGCAGCCCCTCTGGTATCTCACTTGGAAATACATCAGAATACTCCTGCAAAATGTTAGTAATAACAGGAGGCAAAGAATGCTGCATATCTTGAATTGAAATCAAAGCATCCTTGCATACCAAGGTGTAGGCAACAGTAGTGGAAGCAAATAATTCATTAACATCAGTTTTTGTTGCAAGCAAGCAATGTCCTTTCAATTTTATCCCATCTTTGTTATTACCAACAACTTTAATATTCTTGTTGTTCTCAGTTTTAGCTTTGGTAGCTTTAGCAACATCATCACGCACAATAGCCTCAGGGGACATGGGAAGCAAAATAATTTTCTTATCATGGTATATGAGAGAATATTGATTTGATCTACCATGATGCATACAATCTGAATCAAATTGCCATGGTCTACCTAGCAGAATATTACAAGCATCCATAGGCACAACATCACAGTCAACAACATCACGATATGAACCAATAGCAAAATTAATTCGTACCAGCTTGGTTACCTTGACCTTACCACTATTGTTGAGCCATTGAATGTGATATGGATGCGGGTGCGGTTTGGTCGTAAGTGCAAGCTTCTCCACCATGTCGCTGCTAGCCAAGTTGTTGCAGCTACCTCCATCAATGATCAAACGACATGAACGCTCCTTAATGACACACTTTGTTTGAAACAACGTATGTCGCTGATTCTGCTCTGCCTTCTCCATTTGTGCACTAAGCACACGCTGTACAATGAGGCTCTCATAATGCTCTGCATCATCTGCACCAATCTGTTCTTCGGGTGGTTCCTTAGTGCCTACATCATCAGCCGCAAGCAAAGAAAGTGTAGCTTCATCCAAATCACTAGCAGAGGAATACCCACCATCGTCTTTTACCACCAAAACACGCTGATTAGGACAATAACGCTGCACGTGTCCATAGCCCTTGCATCGATAACACAGAACATCTCTTGTTCTACCTGTGGAAGCTACTGAAGAGGCACTACCTGCGGGTTTCTGGGCAGATTTGGTTGCTGAATTTGTGGAAGATGCACGTGGTTTGTCGCTGGAGGAAGGCGGGGGTGCTGGTCGACTTGGCGAGGGAGTTGGTGCTAGTGTACGGCCGGTCATGGATGTAGTCGTGCGCTGTTGCCATGGTGTAGATTTTCCTGCAGAAACATTAGACCTTGCACTAGCACGTCGTCCCTGCACTTCCCTTTCAGCTTTGCAAGCAAGATGAAACAATCGGGTTACATTAGCATAATTTTTATAAGCAAGGATGTCCTGAATTTCCCTATTTAACCCGCCCAAAAATCTAGCCATAGCAGATTCCTCACCCTCCTCTATGTTACAACGCAGCATACCCATTTGTAATTCCTGATAATATTCTTCTACACTTTTAGTACCCTGTCTCAATTGTTGCAACTTGTTTAACATATCACGTGCATAATAAGAAGGAACAAATCTAGCCCGCATGACCCGTTTCAACGCATCCCAAGTTTGTGGCATGTTATTAGGATTCTTCTTACCATGTTCTATCCACCAAACAGAAGCAAATTCAGTAAACTCACTAGTAGCAGCTCTAACCCGCGCATTCTCAGGAAATTCATGGCATGCAAACTTTTGATCAACCGCAATCTCCCAAGTAATGTAAGCATCAGGGTCATATTTACCATCAAAAGGAGGTATTTTAAATTTAACCTTACTAAAAGCATCATCATTACCATGTACCTCACGTCGGTGAAAACCACCCATACCTCTACGGTTAGTACGTAGTCGCCGGCGATTAGGTGCTTCTTGGTCATCTTGTTCAGTATCAGCAACATAGTCATCCCAGTTACCTTCGGCGCCCTCATCACGCCCACCATTGATATTAGCATGCATCTCATCAAACCGCCTCAAGAGTGCGACAAGGCTCTTGTCAATATGAGCAACTGTCATTTCCACATTTGCAAGTTTGGTGTTCGTGTCGATCTGTGTGGCCTCCAATTGCCCCATCTTTTCATTCGTCACCTGCATGTCATTATCAAGACCTTCCGTGTGCGTCTTCACTAGCCTTACAAAGTGTTGTATGATACCCTTGGTGCGAGGAGAGTGTGGCATATTACGAGAAGCATCATCAACCTCCAATCCTGCCATGGTTAGACGAACAGAGGCAACAAGAAAAAAAAACGTGAAGGAATAAAAACTCTACAACTATTAGGATGTAGCTACTGCAAGGCGCTCACTCTCAACCTGCCACACAAGCTCTTACCAATTCTTACCTTGCACAACAGGAGGGGTCAGCAACCAACAAGTCTGCAACCGTGGAATAAGTGTATCGGTGCCGCAGCAACACGACCTGTCAAACTGTAGTCGAAATATGTAGAGTTGTAGGTGGGCTGAAGCAAGGAATACACTAGTACCACGTTAGTTACAAAAGCAAGCTGAATAATCGTTCAACGGTGGTACTGTGCTGGTCCTAGGCTAAACCAGGCTAGAGACGTGAGCCTAGGCACAAAGGTAGTCACTGAAAAAGAACAACTAGCACAGCACAAAGAGAAACAACAGATTTAGAGATTCAGCCCCCTTCTTCTTCTTTTCCTTTTTTTTTCTTTTCTATTCTTTTTTTTCTTCTTCTTCTGTTTTTTTTTGCAGGGGCCTAAACCCTTTTTTTTCACTATGACAACCCAAACAATAAAGATATTGCTAACAACCCCTTTAAATCAGATTTAACAAATCTTGTTAATATAGGAAGTCCAGAAATCTCTACGATGATTGCGGAGCGCTCAGAACGAATTTTGAGATAAGGTCAGATCCGTTGGAAAGAAGATAAGATAAGCTTTCCAGATTGTATTTAAACTTCCAAATCGGATATGATATGTATCCGTGGTGGCAAAAACGAACCAGAGATGTTTTTGGTGATGATGGATTTCGTGGTGACCAAAACGTGGTAGAACTCAAAACTCTAAAGGAATAAACTAAGACCAGCAACTCGACACAACCGATGCAACCAAAAACTCAACAAGCCCTAACTAAGTAGTACTAGTAAATGCTCAATGGTTTATAGGATTGCGGTAAAACTAATCTACTATTTTTTGGCTTTTTCTGGACTATAGGAGATAAGAAAACAGCGAAGAAAAGTAAATCTCTCACCGATAAACCTTGCTCTGATTACCAACTGATGTGCACCCGTTGGGTGATTGCCCGATCTTTCGATGAGAGGGTGTGGAATAACTCGATTTGGGGAGGAGACGACGTTCACGGCCCGACTACAGCCTTCCAAAGACGCTGCGCCTTAGCAACCGATACACCACCTCCTATGGCTGTCACGATCTTGTGGAGCGTGACACCCTGGCCACTAGGGCACTCGTCCTGCAAGCAATCGAAGAACTAGCAAGAACAAGTAGAACAAGTACTGAATTACCAGATCTAAATGTAGGTTTAAAGATCAAACTCCAATATGGTGGGGTTCCGAAGACAAGAAGACGGGCGGCTGAACTAGCACGCGCGCTTGCAAGCAAGTAGCGAGAGCTAAACTTGATCTAAACAAAACCCGCTGTTCTTGGTGGCGGCTAGGGGGTTTATAAACATGGGAGGACGACCACAAGGGTATTGGGGTCGTGCTGCAACCCTAGGATGCGTCCCTAATGGACCTAACTTGATACACGACCCATTGGGCCAAAATAGGGTGACGCAGCACCATGGGCAGAAAAGGCAGGAAATGTCTCGGTAAGAAAACAATGATTACGGCGGCCTCAGAACAGATATGACTATAATTCCGGATCCATATGAAAGTAGACTTGATAAGCTTTCCATGTTGTGCTTGAACATTCCAATCCGAGCCCGCATCTGACCGTGGTGACCGTCACAAGTTGGTGTTCTTCTGCAGTCCGAATCCAGCATGTTCAAATCCTTTTCCCTTTCGGTCTTCTCCCTGATTCCTAAGCAAAACAAGAGTGCACGGGTCTCCATGGTCTAAATATGATGGACATGAACTCAAGAGTGTAATCACCTGATGGTTGAGTTGACGAGCACGAGCGCGAGTAATGGGACCAGAAATTGGTACTTGTATTGGTATAGATGCATCAGTAGTGTGGATGTCTTCATCACAGAATATTCCCATAAAGCGGGGTTACAGACTGTAATTACAGAGGCGCCTTTACAAATTAGGCCCGTAACACGCAGTGGCCACGCAGGACCTGCGACAATGGGCCGGATCACCCGTGGGCCTCCATGCTGGACGAGGCCGCACGGTGGGATGACCTCGTTGTAGGTCTTCGCCCGATGTCATATGGAGCGAAGGATGCCTTCGCCCGTTGTCTTGTCTCCGTTGGACCGACGACCACGGCGAAGGCCTCGAGCGGAGGGTGACGTCTTCGCCTTCGCCCCAACATTTGCCCTCCGAGGGACCAGTTCGACTAAGTCATCTGGTGCCGAAGACATCGCTAGATGGTAGAGACGCTGCCCTCGCTCGAAGTGGTTCCGCGGGGGTTTTTGACATGACCGTTGATTGACACCGTACTGTTGGACTGCGGGTTTCCCGAAGCGCCGCGCCCTGTGTATAAAAGGGGGCGGGGGGCGGCGCGTTTTGAACTTTATCCTTCCGCGCTCCGTGAAAACCCTAGCCGCCTTTTCCACCATCTTGCTGCTCGTCTGCCCTCCTTGCTCCTGTTCGCCGGAGATCTGGCTCGAGTGAAGCAAACCGCCCGCCGCCGCCGACGGTACGTAGCGATGCCGACCTCTTCTTCTTCCGCTGCCGCTACGCCGCCGGCCGACGTGTCGTCTGAGGAAACGCTGAGTACTTTGGCGGCGGAGGAGTTGCGCGCCGGCGATACGGTGGATTTTGGTGTGTCGCGAATGTCGTCGGTCCGCGTGCAAGATATGCAGCGGCTGGGTTACTTTGGCAGCGGAGTCGCTCGTGTCCCGGGGACGGAGGAAGTCCCCGCACCGGAAGGTGAGTTGGTTGTGTTCGAGGCGTTCTTCGCCGCCGGTCTCCGCCTGCCTGCGCACCGATTTGTTGGACAAGTCCTGCGCAGATTTAGCGTTCAGATCCATCAGCTGACTCCGAATGCCGTGGTGGCACTGTCGAAGTATGTCTGGGCGATGACTTCGTACGGCGGACAGCCATCAGTCGAAGTCTTCGCGAAGTACTATTGCCTGCACTGGCAGAAGAGGTTGATTGGGGATGAAGTTGCCCAGTTTGGGTCTTGTACATTTACGCCGAAGACCGGCAAGACCATGATGGAGGTAGTGGAGTTGGTTCCCTGCGCCCGCAACAAGTGGGGCAATTGGCAAGATTTTTGGTTCTACGTTGCGGAGGGTACCGTCGAAGACCATCCGGGGCTCCCCGTGTCTGAGATGTGCTCGCATTTCTACTCAGCATACTCGCCTTTTGAAGTGGCGGAGGAGGATGCGGACGAAGGGGCCCTTCGGTGCGCCGCCGGCCTGAGCAGTGGGCGGGATTTGGTTGAGGAATTTATTGCGTACGGGGTATGGCCTTTGGCGCATGGCTGGGCGTTGGGCGAAGTGTGCCCTCGCCGGATGCCTTCCCATGGTGGGAAGCTGGTGCGAAGTCCTGTCTTCGCGCTGGATCTGCATAGCCGCGATCCGACCGCCTTTGTGCGTGAGGCGGAGGATGGGGCGGTGCGGATCGTTGGCCGGTACGTGCCGAGGACAGAGGGCCAGCGTAGCTGGGATATCCGAGGGTCGAATGACCGTTTGAACAGGGTTTTTGAATTGAATGGACTGCTGTATGGCGGTTATCCCGGCCAGGACGATGTGGATCGTCGCGGGAAGAAACCGGTGGTAGAGTCTGGAGACGACCCCGCGCCGGCGGCCGCCCCGTCCTCTAAGAAGAGGAAACTAGGTACTGCTATGGGAGGACTTGGGGTTTCCGATGGTTTTGCTAGAGAATTGATGAGGACATGCGCGGCCCCGGGGGGAAGGATGTCTTCGCCCGAGCTCCGGGAGTCTTCGGCGCGGATGCTGAGGGTTACCGGGGGTTGGTGGCCTAGGAATGTTCCTATCCCCCGCGTGGCCGGCGAAGACTTTTTTACATCTCGCATGGTTCGTGAGTGGAAAGTGTTTCCTTACGGGCGGAATATTGCTGCTGTTGTGTCGGCAGTGATGGACAAGGATCGCCAAGGAGCTGCACAGAAGCGCCAGGCGGTCGTCAGGCTTCATGAAGCCAGGCCGAAGAGGCAGCGGGGGGCTGCGAAGGCTACTGCCCCCGGCGGAGGCCTGCCGCCGCTGGCGGCGAAGTCGGCCGTCCCTGCATCCAGCAGGGCGCCGGAGGCTGCGGCTGCCGCCGGTGGTTCCAAGACTGCGAAGGCTGCACCGGCGTCTGGCAGGGTGCCGGAGGCCGTGAAGGCGGCCCGAGGGTTGCCGCCGCCGGGCAAGCGCGTCGCCGACTTCGCCACCGACATTAGTGTGGAAGACTATCTTGTTGGTAAGGCGCTGGCTCATCTTTTTTTTAATTTGTTGATACGTCGCAGGGTCGAACGAAGGCCAACTTGTCGTTGTTCCGCCTGCCGTAGTGCCAAAGGCGAAGGGTGGTGCTCTTAGTGCTAGCGGCGAGATGCCGGCACTTGCTGCTGTGAGGGACGAGGCGGGCGCTGTGTCCCGCCGGCTGATGGAGATGAAGGAGGCACTAAGTCAGGTACATTGAGCTAGACTTCGGTTCGGTTTTTTTTTCGGCTTCGCTGGGGTTGTGGTCTTACGTGTGTTTTGCAGGCGGCTGACTTCGCAGACCGCGCGGCGTCGGGGGCCCTCACGGCAGTTGTGTCTGCCGAAGTCGAGAGACTTCGGACGCAACATGCCGACGCCGTCCGGGAAAAATCGGCCGCCGACAGCAAGTGCCGCAAGCTGGCGGACAAGGTGGCCGCGCTGGAGGGGGAGAAGACTGACCTCCGGCGCCAACTGGCGGAGGAGAGGAGGGAGGTCAATGAGGCCCTCGCCAAGGCGCAGGCTGCACAGGCGGAGGCCAATTTGGCGCGGGTGGAGGGCGGTCTTGCCAGGGAGCGCGCCGAGCAGTTGGAGGAGCGGCTCCACGCCCTGCAAAGCCGTGTGGAGAGGGACGAAGCCGCGACGCGCACGAAGGGTGAGCGGACTCGCAAACAGCTTATGGATTCGTACCATGAGCTGGGCGCGCGGATCGCTGAGTTCGAAGTGCCGGACCGAGAGCCCGGACTTCGCTGCCTGGAGTGGGTGCAGGAGGAGTTGCAGGCGCTCCCCACCATCGTGGAGGGGTTTATGTCTTATGCTTCCCTGGTCACCTGAGAGGGGGCGATGAACGCGCTCTCTCGCGAAGGGTGCCGGCACTATGAAGTCTTCGACCAAGCTGATGAAGATTTCGAGCGTGATATCTACAAGGTCGAGGACTCTGTAGTGAAGGAATCCGCCGGAGCCCTCTACGACCGGATGTGGGGCCCCCACGGTCGAGAGGTGGTCAGGGAACGGGCCGAGACGGCGAGGGGTCAGGTAATGTCTGGCCTTTGTTTGGTGTTTGTTGGATGTGGGCTATGTATGGGTTTGCTGAATTTGTGTGTTGTGTCTCAGGCGGCGCGTGGTGAGAGGGTGGATGACTTTGGGGCTTTGAACAGCACGCTGCCTGACCCGGAGTCGAACCCGGCGGAGGCCGCCTTGGAGCCGCTCCCGGAGACCGCCGAAGGCGCCCCTGAAGCCCTCGCAGCCTCTGCGGCTGGCGAAGGCCCACCCCTGGAGACCGCCGAAGGCGTTCCTGATGCCCCCGCAGCCGCTGCAGCCGGCGAAGGCCCGCCGCCAACTGCTGCGCCGAGGGTTGAAGATCCTGCGACGGTGGCGGCGGAGGCGACGGTGGAGGCTCCCACGACGGCTGGGTCTTCGCAGGTGGCGTAGTGGGTGTGGGTAGTTAGGGAATTTTGGATATGTTGCTGAATCTTGGTTGCTGCGCAGGTTCAAGATTTTGGGCCTGCGCACGCAACCGCCACTACTAATTTTTTGGCGGCTTCGACCGTGGATGATGGTAATAAATCGGATGGGTCTACATCTAAGTTTTCTGATTTTGGTGACTCTGGGAGCTCGGTTGAGTGGACTGAGGAGTCGTCGGATGAGGACTTGGACTACTTTGCGGCCTTGGATGTGGCAGCGGCGGAGGCTTCACCGCGCGCTGCGGATGCAGAAGATGTGCCTGGTCCGAGTACTGGGCGTAGGCGGCGAAGGGCGGTTGCGAAGCGTAGAGTGAGTGGGGCGAACGGCGGTCGACTTCGTGTGAGTAGGGCCAGCCGGCAGGAGCTGTTGTCCTTGCCGGCCGCCGTGAGTACAGGTGAGGGGGAATTGCGGAGTCTTTTTGCGGGTGAGAAGCTTAGGATAATGTTATTCAACTATAGGGAGATGGGAATTATTCCGAAGGCTGAGCCGATGTAGAGTGTGATGCCCTCGCTTGTACATGTGTAACGGCTTGTATGATGAAGTTGTGTGCCCTCGCGCATTCGGTTATGCTAGCGAAGGCGTTACGTACTTGGTCAGGTGTAATTGTTATGCTGGACTGGTGTGCGTGTAGTCGGTCTTTGCGCGGACTGTTGCACGGACAGGTGTAATTGTTATTGTGCTAGCCCGGCTGCGCCCGTAGGCGACTTTTGCACGGATAGTCCCCGCGGTAGACTTCGGTTTTTCGCACTTGTTGTGCTAGTCCGGCTGCACCCTTAGGCGACTTCTGCATGGTAAGTCTTCGCGGTAGACTTCGATTTTTTGCACTTATTGTGCTAGTCCGGCTGCGCCCTTAGGCGACTTCTACACGGGAAGTCTTCGTGGTAGACTTCGATTTTTCGCACTTATTGTGCTAATCCGGCTGCACCCTTAGGCGACTTCTGCACGGTAAGTCTTGGTGGTGGACTTCGATTTTTCGCACTTGTTGTGCTGATCCGGCTGCACCCTTAGGCGACTTCTGCACGGTAAGTCTTCGTGGTAGACTTCGATTTTTCGCACTTATTGTGCTAATCCGCGGCTGCACCCTTAGGCGACTTCTGCACGGAGTTGTCGCACGCGAGGGTGGCTAGCGCTGAGCCTCGCGGTGACTTCGTATTGGTCGAATGTCGAAGACCGTCGTCGCGGTCTTTTTTCGACGCATGTTTTTCTGGGGGATTTTTCACTTGTATATTACATGGCTCCGCCTCGTTAAAAACCTCACCCCCCGGGAGGAAAAGAGTGCGGGCCAAAATAAGATTGTTTTTGCGAATTACAAGGGCGAATCAGCCCTGATGAGTCAAACAAAAAAATTGAGGAGGTTGTCGATGTTCCAGGAGTGCTCCAGGTCTTCGCCGTTTGGCGTTGTGAGCCTGTAAGCGCTGGGGGAAGCTTTCGTCTTGACTATGAAGGGGCCCTCCCACCTGGGCTCGAGCTTGCCCTTGGACTCTGTCCGAGCTGTTCGGACGAGTACGAGGTCCCCTTCGCTGAATTCCCTCGGGATGACTGCGTGGTCGCACCATGCTTTTGTCTGGGCTTGGTATTTGTTTAGAGCCTGTAGGGCGAAGACTCGGTCTCCATCGATGAGATCCTTTGAAGTGGGCTCGTCCACATCAGGGACGGCTGACGGAACTGTTCGCGGGGACCCATGTTTTATTTCTTGTGGGGTCATGGCCTCCGATCCGTATAGAAGGCGGAAAGGAGTGAACCCGGTCGCCCTGCACTCAGTCGTGTTTAGTGCCCAGACCGCCTCGGGTAACAAATCGACCCACCTGCCCTTTTTTCGTCGAGGAGCATCTTTTTGACAGCTGTGAAGATTTTTCCATTGGCGCGTTCCACAACTCCGTTGGACTGCGGGTGATAGACTGAGGCGAAGGCGAGCTTGGTGCCGATGGAGAAGCAAAAATCCTTGAAGTCTTGGCTGTCAAACTGCTTGCCGTTGTCGACTGTTAGTTCGGACGGTACTCCGAAGCGGCAAACAATGTTTTGCCAAAAGAATTTTTGGGCAGTCTTTGCTGTTATTGTGGAGATAGCCCTTGCCTCGATCCATTTGGTGAAGTATTCGACAGCGACGAAGGCGAACTTAAGGTTCCCCTGAGCCGTGGGTAGGGGCCCGACGATGTCTAGGCCCCAGCGCTGGAGAGGCCATGTGTGGGCGATCAGCTTTGTGAATTGCGAAGGGCTGCCTGATCGAGGGGAAAACTTCTGGCAGGCTTCGCAAGACCTTGTGACCCGATTTGCGGCGCAGATCATTGCGGGCCAGTAGAAGCCTTGGCGGATCACCTTAGCAGCTAGGGCCCTTGGCCCTGCGTGAGTGCCGCAGGTACCACTGTGGACTTCGCGTAGGATCTGGACACCTTCGGTTTCGGTGACGCATTTGAGCATTGGCTGACTGACCCCCTTCTTGTAGAGTTGGCCCTCAATCAGTGCGAAGTCTCGGCTTCGATGTTTGAGGTGCTTGGCCTCGTTGATGTCGGTTGGGTGATAATACCCCTGTAGGAACAGAGTTATTGGTGCCCGCTAGTCTTCGGTCATGATAAGGTTGACTATGCGGTGGCCCTCGCTGTCATTGGTTATTTGGAGCCCTTCGGGGCTCCGGACGGCTGGTGTGCCGATGACATGGTAGAACACGTCCGAGGGCAGGGACTCGCCTCTGGCGGCAGCCTTGGCCAATGCGTCGGCCTCTTCATTCTTGGCCCGGTCCACATGCTGCAAAGTGAATCCCTTGAATTGTCTCTCGAGACTTCGGATGGCCGCGAGGTATTGCATGAGTGCGGGGTCCTTTGCTGCATAGTCTTTCTCGACCTGGCCGGCAACTACCTTGGAGTCTGTTCTGATGATGCAGGTGGTGACCCCAAGGGCCCTCAGCTTGCGGAGACCGAGGATGACTGCTTCATATTCTGCTATGTTATTTGTGCATCTGTCGGATTCCAGAGCGAAGCTGAGGCGAGCCGCATATCTGTGCTTGACTCCGGTTGGTGAGGTGATGACTGCCGTGGCGCCTGCCCCCGCATGGCACCATGCGCCATCGCAATGGATCGTCCAAACCTTCTCTGCGGACGGGTCCGGCTGTGTTATTGGCCTAGTCCAGTCGACGACGAAGTCTGCCAGGACTTGTGACTTGATGGCTGTCCTGGGCTCGAAATTGAAGTGGTAGCCGGAGAGTTCGGCTGCCCACTTGGCAATCCTCACCGATGCTTCCGGGTTTCTGAACAATTCGCCGAGTCCCCTGTCTGAGGTGACCCAGACCTTGAATGCTTCAAAATAATGGCGCAATTTGCGCAAAGACATAACGACTGCGTAGGCAATCTTCTCCAGTTCTGTCATGTTACATTTGGACGGTGTCAGCACTTCGGAGACGCAATAAATTGGGCACTGCCTGATCACGCCCTCAACTACCTGCTCCTGCACTAGTGCCGCGCTGAATGCATGCGGCGAAGCCGCAACGTAGAGCAACAAAGGTAGTGAAGAGTCGAGGCTTGTAAGGACTTCCAACTCTGACAGGTACTGTTTTAATGAGGCGAAGGCCGCTGCCTGCTCTGGTCCCCAAGCGAAGTCTTTTGCGCCACGGAGAGTTTTGAGGAAAGGAAGACTTCGCTCAGCGGATCTGGAGATGAATCTGTTGAGGGCGACCAATCTCCCCGTCAAGCGCTGGACGTCTCTGGCGGACTGCGGAGGCATCATGTTTATGATGGCTTGAATTTTGGTTGGGTTGGCCTCGATGCCGTGGTGTGATACCAGGTAGCCCAATATTTTGCCTTGGCGAACGCCGAAGACGCACTTTTCCGGGTTTAGGCGAAGTCGTGCGTCTCGCATGTTCGTGAATGTCTCGGCGAGGTCAGTGAGATGGTCCGCGTTGCTCTTGCTGGCGACGACGATGTCGTCCACATATGTGAATATATTTCTGCCAACTTGCCATGTGAGCACTGTCTTGGTAAGCCTGGAGAAGGTGGACCCGGCGTTCTTGAGTCCCTCCGGCATTCTGATGAAGCAATATGTGCCGAAGGGTGTCATAAAGCTGGTGCTAGCCTTGTCTTCCTCCTTCATGTATATCTGGTGGTAACCGGAGAAGCAGTCGAGGAGTGACATGACTTCGCATCCGGCCGCGCTATCGACTATTTTGTCGATCCGCGGCAACGGGAAGTTGTCCTTTGGGCAGGCCTTATTGAGACTGGTGAAGTCGATACACATTCGCCACTTCCCGCTCTTTTTCTGCACCATCACAACGTTGGAGAGCCACGTGGGGTAAGCCACCGGCTCGATGAATTTGGCTTCCAGGAGGCGGTGCACTTCTGCCTTGGCGGCCTCTGTCTTCTCGTCGGACATCTTGCGAAGCCGCTGTTTTTTCGGCCTCACCGAAAGGTCGATTCCCAAGCTGTGCTCAATTATGGATCGGCTGACCCCGACCAGGTCGAGGGCTGACCAGGCGAAGACATCTTTGTTCTTGAACAGGCAGCAGAGGAGCTTGTCCTCTTCATGCGAAGTGAGGTCTTCGTTGATAGTGACTGTCTGCTTGGGCGTGGCCTGGTCGAGGGGGACAGTCTTGGTCCCGTCGTTGCTCTGCAGCTGTGCCTTGTCGTGCTGTTTATCGGTTGGGCTGGCGGGCGCGGGGACCTCGCGGTGGGCCGTGAGGCAGTGCACGTTTCTTTGACCGGGCACGAAGTCCCGCTCTATGTTGCGCGCAGTCTGCTGATTGCCGTAGACCGTAATAACGCCTAACGGACCTGGTATCTTCATACATAGGTACAGTCCGTGAATGGCTGCTTCGAACTTATTGATGGAGCCCCGGCCCATGATGGCGTTGTACGGATATACCATATCCACAATATCAAAGGTCACTTGCTCACTTTGGGCATTGGGTGCTACACCGAAGGAGAGAGGCAGCTCTATTTTGCTGTCAGGAAAGGTGCCCTTGCCGCCGAAGCCATACAACGGGTTGTCCGAAGGCTTGAGCAGGCTGTGGCTTATGCCCATGCGATCGAAGGCGTGGAGGAAGATGATGTCCGCCTGACTGCCGTTGTTGACTAGGACTTTGTGCAGGTCCCAGCCTGCCACGCTGCAATTGATAACCATGGCGTCGCTGTGGGGGGCGCTACGCAGGTCGACGTCTCGTGCGTCGAAGGTTAGCGGTATGTGGGACCACTTTGTCTGCACGACTGGGCCAGTGATGGCGACGTGGTTGATGCTGCAGTAGTGGTCCCGCTTCTGCCGCTTTGTGTCGAAGTCAGTGCTGGACCCCCCAGTTATCATGTGAATGACTCCGCGATACGGCTGATCGGCGAAGTCTTCCTGCTTTGGGGCGTGGGGGATGTTTTGATGTTGCTGGTGTGGTGGTGGGGGGTGGGGGAGGTACAATTTGTACTTCCTGATGGTGTTGGTAAGCGTGGTGCGGTGGATGCGGGGCGGGGGCGTGGATATATGGTGGAGGGGGTTGCTGGTAAGTGTGCGCGACAACTCTGGGGTTGTTGGCTGGCTGCACCCGTGCCATCCTGTCTTTGGTGGCCTTCGTTTCTGGGTAGTCTTCGGTTTGGTGGGCGCAGTCTTCGCCATGGAAGAGGCAGTAGAATCGGCACGACGGCTGCGCACGCCCCCGACCCCTACCGCGAGTTCCATTTCCGTGGCCCTGGGGGGGATATTCCTGGCGACGAGGGGCCTCAGTAGCGAGGTGCTGGTTGGCGATGTTGTGCACTTGCTGTTGATTGCGGCCGTCTCGACCGGAGTCTTGCTGCGGAGTCCTCGTCCACGTGCGACTGGACTGTGGAGCATCTTTAGGCTTCCTTTGGGACTCAACCTTGCGCTGGTGGAGCTCTTCGGATTTGGCGTATTTTTCAAACAGCTGATATAATTCCTGGAGGTTCTTGGGCGGATCTCTGATGCAGTGGCTATAGAGGACGCCGACGCGAAGGCCACTGATAGCGTAGTGGATAGCGATCTGGTCATCGACTGAGGGCAGCTGTGACTTGAGTGTTAAAAATTTGCGGTAATACTCCCGCAGAGTCTCCTTTTCCAGCTGCTTGCAGAGCGAGAGTTCAGCCAAGGCGTCGGTGTCTGGGCGGTACCCTTGGAAGTTGAGCAGGAACTTGTCCCGGAGGCTTCTCCAGGAATCAATGGACAGCGGAGGCAACCTGGTGAACCAGGTGAGAGCTGGGCCTTCGAGGGCGATGATGAAAGACTTGGCCATTGTGGCGTCGTCCCCTCCGAAAGATGCAACGGCGACCTGATAACTCATTATGTATTGTGCTGGGTCGGTGCTGCCGTTGTACTTGGGATAGGTCCGTGCCCGAAAGTTAGCGGGCCAAGGCATCACTTGCAGGTGTGGCGCCAGGGGACTTCGCTCGTCGAGGTAGTTGACCCCTTGGAATGGCGCGGCGTGCGGGAAGGTGTGGTCGCGTTGGGGGAAACGCGGGTCTTCCGGTTGTGCGCGCTGTTGCAGGGGTGGCCCATGCTGCAGGCCGAGGTGGCCTTCGCGCGTGTCTTCCAGTTGTGCGCGCTGCTGTAGGGGTGGCCCGTGCTGCAGGCCAAGATAGCCTTCGCGCTGCATCAGCGCGATCTCCTGCTCGAGGTCCTGGGCCTTCTGCTCTTCGTCGCGTATCATTTGCCGCACCTTGGCTAGTGCGGACACGCGCTGGCGCTTGGCCTCCAGTATCTCTTTCTGCCTCTGGAGATTGCGGTTCTTGCGGCGCAGGGCGCGCAGCTGTAGTTGTCCTTCTGCTGAGACGCCGAGGACTTCACCGTCCTCGGTGAGGTCCGCGCCCTCCAGTGGGGCGAAGCCTGGGGGTGGCTGCGATTGTCCTTTAGGGCCGCAGGTGCGGAGAGTGTCGTCTTCGCAGGTGCGGAGAACGTCGTCTTCAGTGGCCTCTTCGTGGGTGGATTGGGTGAGGGCGAGGGCCTTGCCCTTTCTTGCGGCAAGTAGTGCTGCCTTCGCAGCCTCGTCAGTCTTCGAGTTAGCTTTCTTGGGTGCCATCGCGGGTGATTTTTTCGTAGCACGAACGGTGGGCGCGAAATGTTGGAACTTGCTCTCTGCTGCAAGGGGATCCAACGGGGGGAGTAGTGACGTAAACAGGGTTCTCGCGCAAGATGGCAATAGCTCTGTTAACCTAGCCTCTTAAGGGCACTGTGCGGGGGTATTTATAGGTATCCGAGTGCCCAGCGTCTTGTGTTAAGGACGCATGTGCCCTCAGACACCTAGGTTATCCCCAGAATATTCCCATAAAGCGGGGTTACAGACTGTAATTATAGAGGCGCCTTTACAAATTAGGCTCGTAACACGTAGTGGCCACGCAGGACCTGCGACAATGGGCCGGATCACCCGTGGGCCTCCATGCTGGACGAGGCCGCACGGTGGGATGACCTCGTTGTAGGTCTTCGCCCGATGTCGTATGGAGCGAAGGATGCCTTCGCCCGTTGTCTTGTCTCCGTTGGACCGACGACCACGGTGAAGGCCTCGAGCGGAGGGTGACGTCTTCGCCTTCGCCCCAACAGGGCTGCAGAAGGTCATGAGTTTGAAGGCTATGGTCAAGATCACAACTGGACTCATATTTCTTTTCTCTGGGAACTTCCGTTTGCGAATGTCTTGATTTTACCACACAACATAGATTTGATGCACCAAGAGCGCAATGTTGCTGAAAGCATCATAAGCATGTGTCTAAACATTAAGGGTAAAACAAAAGACAACATCAATGCCAGGAAAGATTTAGCTAATCTTTGCGATCGCCCTAGCCTTGAGGTCAAATTAAATCCTAATGGAAAGGAGAGGACACCACGAGCTCCATACTGTCTAAAGCCGGAAGAGCGAAAAGAAGTATTTCAATGGTTGAAAATGTTTAAGTTTCCAGACCGCTATGCAGCTAACATGAAACGTACTGTTAACCTCAACACTAATAAATTAAATGGTTTGAAGGCTCACGATTACCATATTTTGATGGAAAGACTTATGCCGGTAATGTTCCGTGGCTATTTGAAGCGTCCTCTGTGGAAGATGATTGCTGAACTTAGTTACATATATAGACATATATGTGCTAAGCATATCTCAAAGAAATTGATGATTCAATTTGAGAAACAAATCGTGGTGCTTGTATGCAAGATGGAAAAAGTATTTCCGCCTGGATTTATGAATGTGATGCAACATTTGCTAGTGCACTTACCTTATGAAGCATTGGTAGGAGGACCAGTGCAGTTTCGATGGATGTATAGTCAAGAAAGAGAATTGAAAAAACTTAGAGCTACTGTGAGGAACAAAGCAAGGGTTGAGGGGTGTATCGCAGAGGCCTTTGTAGCTAAAGAGATCACAATCTTCTCAAGTCAGTATTTATCACACACTAACAACGTGAATGCTCAGTCAACATGGTATCATACTGAAGAAGAAGGTCCTTCGACCGACCTTAGTGTTTTTCTCTGGAAGGGGAAAGGGGTCGGGGCTTCTACTGCACATTATGTTGACATAAGAGAGCGTAATTTCACCATGCTCTACTTGTACACCAACATGGAGGAACTTGATCCATACTTTGAAATGTTTGATTCCATATATTTAGCTGGCCACAAACCTACACCAAAGGAACTGGATAATCTACGTATGAAAGGGATGAATGGAGGTCCATGTTTCGTTGAATGGTTCCACGAGCATGTAATTATCTCTTTATAATTTTCCTTTGTGTACTTAGTTTTCTCATATGACTTGCTATTTACCAATATCTTTTTTTTTCTGCTTTATGTAGTGTAAGAAACTTGACTCTCTAGTCTCGGATGATTTGCGACAGATATCACATGGTCAGTTGAAAGCAAGAAAATATAGCCGCTATGATATTAATGGATACTATTTTCGAACATCAAAATTAGAAAAAATCCGCCCGCAGGCAGCCATGACAAACAGTGGAGTAGTAGCAACTGCCACAAATGCAGACGGAGGCACTCATGACTATTATGGTGTTCTTCAAGATATAACGGAGTACACTCTTGGTGGGGCCAAAGAGTTCATGTTTGTGTTATTTGATTGTGAATGGTTTGATCCTCAACAAACGCGAGAGGATGAATTTGGAATTGTGGAGGTAAAGCATGAATCACGGTTTAAAGGCAGCGATTATAGCAATGTTGTGCTTGCACATCAAGCACAACAGGTGTACTATCTAACATATCCTCATGAAAACTTGAAGTCTTTTTGGGTTGTATACAAAATTAATCCTGAAGTCCATCCGTTACGATATGATTATTACAACACAAATAACGAAGATGATGATTCTGTTAATATTTATCAAGAAGAAGGCGATCAGTCAGAAAATAGAGAATTTACTATATCTGAGGATTTAGGGCTCAATGAAGTAGCTAGTCTCGCCATAGATTTGATGGCAGAAGAACCAGGTCCTTCTAGGGAAAGGACTCGTAAGTCACAGAGAATTCTTGAAAAACAACAAAGACTTGAAATAATTGAGCAGCGCGTTGCTGAAGCAGATTCTGATGCCGATGGTTTTTGAAAAGTATATATATTTAAATTCTTGTATATGCATTCCTATTTCAATACTAAAAGTATATATATTTAAATTCTTGTAATGAAATTTGTGCAGATGATGAGGGTCATGGACAAGCTCAAAGGGAAGAAGCGTGGAGACCGTGGTGACTCCTCGAGGTCACAGTCGACTAGGGGTTCAGGTGGTGGGGATACATCCTCTATGTTGTTCCAGATATTTAATTTGTTTTATTTTCTTTTCTTCTACGTATACTTCGAGTACTTGATATATCTCATTGTTGATTATGTTTGTAGGGCTCTACAGCGTCAAGGCAACAACTAGAGCAACTCCTTGGTTGCATGGAGGAGCAGGGGCGCGAAGTGGCAAGCCATAGTGCACCTGGGCAAGAGCGCGAGGTGGCAGGCCATAGTGCACCTGGGCAAGAGCGCGATGTGGCAGGCCACAATGCACTTGAGCCAGAGCGTGAGGCGATAGGCTCAAGTGGACCTATGCTAGAGCAGGACCACAATGCATTTGAGCAAGCGCGCGAGGTGGCAGAGCACAATGCACCTAGACTAGAGGACGAGCTGGCACGCCAAGGTTCACCGATGCGTGATGATTATGACTATGGGGAGGACTACGATGGAGAGGCCGATGGAGAGGCCGATGATGAGGTTGTTACGATGACACAGGCAACGAACTTCAGGTAATTTTATTTTGACGAGGAGTTCTAGTTTTGTTGGATTGATATTATTACCAGTGCACAATTTACAATTTTGTAGGTTTCGGCGGTCCCTTAGAGTTCCACCGACACAACCCTTGGACCAACGTAGGGTCATAAACCCTGCAGGAGAGAGGAGCTGGGTGGAGGTGGCATGGAGTGGCAAAGGTCACCGGACACCGGTTAACACAGTGCTGGGATCTATAGCTCGTTTTCACTATCCAGGGGTGGTACAACTCAACGGGGCAGAGATAGGTGCGTATCACTGGGCTCACTGGGGCCTCAAACCATATGGACCCGACCGTACTCACCAAGACGCGGTGTGGTCATCGTTTTGGGTGAGTTTATTATGTCTTTTAAATTTACTTACCGTGGGCGTCTATAAATGAATTTAATTTCTTCTTCATTTTGCAGGAACAATTTAGATTGGACGAAACAGCAAACGAAGAACATGCAAAACGTGTATTCCACAATGCTGCTAGAAAAGTTATAAATGGTTCAATGTCAGATGCACGGGTCAAAGCTATTACCGTGTACTTCAAGAAAGTGAAGGGTCAAAGAATGACCAACAAGAAGGCATGTGAAATCCACTTGACAGCTGAGGAGTACAAACAAAGTGAAGTGGACTGGCTCACTGCTCATCCTGAAGCTTGGGTCAAGCTCTGCGAGTACTGGGCCTCAGATGAGTACAAAGTGATTTCAGATAGAAATCGTTTGAACCGGAAGAGCAAACCGGGCCTCCATCGATTTGGAGCAGATGGATTTATTGGGAAATCACAACGAATGGTATGACGAGCTATGTAACATTTAGTCTTTTTCCCTCAGACAAATTTGTATATTTTATTATGTCTCTTACTGCAGGAGGCTCGTGATGGTGTTGAACCCTGATTCATTGACGTTTACATGGAGGGACACCGAGGTCCAGATCCAGAGCATCCAGAAGTTTTATGTGACGACAGCGCGACAGAAAAGCTGGTAGGTGTAAATAATAACTATCTATTCTTAATTAACTTGTGACTCATTTATAATAAACATAAATTGTTTTGTAGACTCGTTATGCCGAGGAGGTTAGGAGGAAAGCAGGAGACGATGATCTAGATTGGAGGGTGGCACCTTTCGATCCGGATGCAGCATATGTTGCTGGTGGTGGGCTACCACATGGGAGGTATGATAAGATCAAAGTTGTGATATATAAAAACTATTGGTTCATAACTTGTGATGTTTCTAGGTTGGGGATCGGTGATGGGGTTGTGAGTCGCGATAGCTTTGGTCGTCGGTCAGTTTACTCGGTGGGGAGTAGATCTCGAACTTCAACTTCGAGGGAATAAGAGCTTGATGAGCAACTAAGACAACAACAACAACAAGTTCAACAACTATCTCAACAAGTTCAGATGATGCAGAGAATGTTGATGCAAGTAATAATTTTATTAATACGCTCAGAATCTGCCCAATCTCAGAATTTGCCCATATTTTTTTTTCTAACTCGCTCTGAGCCTTAGACAGCCCAAAATCGGTCTGGTCAATTGTTTAGTGATTTCTGCATTTATTAGGAGGTTGTCACAGCCTGTGATATTAACATACCCTTAACTAGGCGCTGAAGTATAATTGATGAAGACATCCACACTACTGATGCATCTATACCAATACAAGTACCAATTTCTGGTCCCATTACTCGCGCTCGTGCTCGTCAACTCAACCATCAGGTGATTACACTCTTGAGTTCATGTCCATCATATTTAGACCATGGAGACCCGTGCACTCTTGTTTTGCTTAGGAATCAGGGAGAAGACCGAAAGGGAAAAGGATTTGAACATGCTGGATTCGGACTGCAGAAGAACACCAACTTGTGACGGTCACCACGGTCAGATGCGGGCTCGGATTGGAATGTTCAAGCACAACATGGAAAGCTTATCAAGTCTACTTTCATATGGATCCGGAATTATAGTCATATCTGTTCTGAGGCCGCCGTAATCATTGTTTTCTTACCGAGACATTTCCTGCCTTTTCTGCCCATGGTGCTGCGTCACCCTATTTTGGCCCAATGGGTCGTGTATCAAGTTAGGTCCATTAGGGACGCATCCTAGGGTTGCAGCACGACCCCAATACCCTTGTGGTCGTCCTCCCATGTTTATAAACCCCCTAGCCGCCACCAAGAACAGCGGGTTTTGTTTAGATCAAGTTTAGCTCTCGCTACTTGCTTGCAAGCGCGCGTGCTAGTTCAGCCGCCCGTCTTCTTGTCTTCGGAACCCCACCATATTGTAGTTTGATCTTTAAACCTACATTTAGATCTGGTAATTCAGTACTTGTTCTACTTGTTCTTGCTAGTTCTTCGATTGCTTGCAGGACGAGTGCCCTAGTGGCCAGGGTGTCACGCTCCACAAGATCGTGACAGCCATAGGAGGTGGTGTATCGGTTGCTAAGGCGCAGCGTCTTTGGAAGGCTGTAGTCGGGCCGTGAACGTCGTCTCCTCCCCCAATCGAGTTATTCCACACCCTCTCATCGAAAGATCGGGCAATCACCCAACGGGTGCACATCAATAATAGACTTCAGGCTGTATACTAGGCGCTGAAGTATAATTTAGGTGTCCAGCTGGTCGAGCGAGCCTAGGAGTTTGCAGTGAATTAGGGTATTGAGACAAGGATCACCTTCTTCTGAATGAAAAAACTTGAAAACGGATAAGAACAGTACTGTGGCACTTATGAAACAATGGCATGGCATAGTCTTTAACGCAAGTAACATGTGATGTTCCGATCTTGCTTGATGGCTCATATGCTGCACAACAGTCAACTCGAGGACTGGTGCTAGGCAGGCTGAAAATGTTTGGTACAAACAGCACAGCTCGAAGAGAAATTGGCTACGGTGGTTATATGTCGTTGCCTTGAACATTGAACTGTGCTCCCCAGAAATGTCAAAGAAGTTGGCTTGCTGGAATCTTTGGGGGCAAGTAGTTAGGATGACCTTTGCTAGTTAGGACGCTTTTCCATTTGAAAAAAACATGGAAGATAGCTGACTTTTCTTCGTAAGTTTTATAGCTGGCAAGTAGTCAGGATGACCTTGAACATTGAACTGTCCAAACACTGTTCTCTATAGCTGGAAGGTTACAGTTGACCAAACTGTTTTTTCTGTACTTCCCCTCACTTAGCTTGTTTTATGAATAATGCCAGTAAATATCACATACAGCAGGCAGGTAGCTAATCAGTAATTGATTATTTGCAAATGAACTACAAATGTCAGCTGAAAAAGGATTGGTCTTCTTATGAAATTTACTGATCCCCAATGATGGACTCAAAAACTCTATAGATGCTTTCACTAGGTAACCATTAGTATTAAAAACAATGTTAGTTGGGTCTTAACGTGTACCCCTGGTCCAACTGGAAAAGCAACAGAGTGTACTAGTCAATGACTATATCGGACCCTTGAAAATTCTTCATCGCCCCTTCTTTTTCCTTTGTTTGTTCCTGCCATTGCTTTCTGGGATACTTGATAGATCTGCAGTGTACTTTGAGCTGCGAGTTGGGATGGGCATATTATAGGTTCAGGCTGTATACATGGCAGCGTGCCCTGCATATTATTAGATCATCCACATAGACCTCCACCACCATGAGAGAATTTCCAGCCCCTTTTCTGTAGACAGCATGTTCCACTACACACTTGTTGATTAGCTGATTTTTGTGTTATGTGTAATCTAGGCTATTCCTGTTTGCTTTCTTGATTAGCTGATTTTTGCGTTATGTGTAATCGCAATTTCTGTCATCTGCTAGTTACTGCCTGCATCAGTGAATTGTGACTTCAGTTGGTAAAGCCTAACTCATGGTTCAGTTGGTAACTTGCTTGTGACTTCAGTTGGTAAACCAACTTTGACATCAGCTAGCATCCCATCGTTTACAGCATTTTTACATCCAAGTTTTTTTTAAAATGGTCTGGTTGTAGAAATAAAAAAAAGCATGCACATAGATTATGGTGGCGCGAGTGCTTTTTAGCTCTGTCTTTCTTCTGTATCTATCAACCACTCTAATCCTACACGTTCCAGTGCACTTTATGTTTTCCATCGGATTCAGAATTTAGTTGTTTAGTATAAACTCTATATATACATTAGTTTAAAATAAAACTCAAGCTTATTGTATTTGCAGATGTATAGTGCTCAGATGGGATCTCAAATGGGACCCCAGTTCACCCGTCCGTCACAATCTGGACAGACACCAAACACCAATGAAACACAGGTATAGTTTTGTAGTATATTTACTTTCATTTAAAATTATAATCATGCATCGTTTTATTTGATAATAGGGTTCTGAGACCGGACAAGGAAACCCACAGATGGACATACATTGGTCTATGCCCCCTAGAGGACAGATTCTTCCTCCTCCACAACCAGGCATGGGATATTGGCCGCCACCACCATGGGGATATCCTACACATCCAATGGGGCCTTGGGGACGCCCCCCATGGCCAACACAGCCACTTCCGTCACCAGCGGTACGTTCTTGAATTTAATGCTAGTTGATTTCAATGCTAGTTGATTTTTCGAATATACTTAGTTGGGGTCTTAAACGTTGATACCATTTTTCCACAAACTCAGTTACTTGGGGTCTAAAACGATGGTACCATTTTCCATAAACTCGGTTAGGTTTAAGTTAATTTGACACTGACAAAATCCAGGATAATACAGCTAGTATGGCCAAAGACTTGTGTCGTTGTGCTTTCAATCTGTTGACTGGTGCCTTTGTCATATTGAGCTAGTTCTTAATGCCAGTTGTATATTAATGAGAATTTTTGTTTATTTTGTAGGATTCCACAACTCATCAAGTGACTCCTCCCCCTCACGATAACTTTGCGGACAGATGTCTCAATTCTAGTGGTGGAGCTACAAACAACAATCCGATGTCCTGATCGAGAGCGATGGAGCTAATGTTTGAACTTGTGTATTTGAACTTGTGAACTACAAATGTGAACTATGGATGTGAACTTATGTATTTGGACTTAATTATGTGAATTTGTGAACTTATGTATTTGGACTTGTGTGAATTTGTGATATGAACATATATCCATGTGTTTGAAATCTGTATTGTATGTGATGTTCTGTGTTGCATGTGATATTATGTGTGTCTAATTTTTCATTTCTGTATTTTTATTTTTTTCTGGAAAAGAGTTAAGAACGTGGGTACCCACGTTCTTAAGGTTAAGAACGTGGGTACCGTCAAACTTAATGGCAGCCCCCGCCGACCCACGCAGGACCTATAAGTTCGACGGCCACGTGGCACCGTCGAACTTAACTGTAAGAACGTGGGTGCCGTCGAACTTATGGGAAAGAATTCGACGGCCCCCGTCGAACTTAAAAACCCACGTTCTTAACCTTAAGTTCGACGGTACCCACGTTCTTAATGTTAAGTTCGACGGTACCCATGTTTTTAACCTTAAGAACGTGGGGGCCGTCGAACTTACTTCTTTAAGTTCGTCCAAAAATCGCCGTCGGCTATATTCGTCGGTAAACCCACGTTATTATGGGAAGTTCGACGGCCTATTACATTAAGTTCGACAGTTTTTCACCCACGTTCTTTAACCAGTTTCTTGTAGTGCACACCCTTGATGAGTTGGGCAAGGCTCGTGTGGAGATTGCAGAACTGCGTGCTGAGCGCATGGAGCGCCACCATCAGGAGGATGGTTCCTCCGCCTATGTTGGGAATCAGCACTCTTACCACTCGCCGCCCTGTGGTTATCATGCTTATGGCTCCCCTGACTGTAGTACCTGGATAAACTTGGACACTTAGATCGCTAGAGTTGGAGTTTGTAATAATTTTTAAGTCAGTGACTTAGTCTTAGTCAGTCTTAGTTTTAGTTTGCTTATCATGTGCTTCCATGTTTGTCGTGATGAACTTATGATGGAGTTCGCTCTTTGTAATGATTATCATCAAAGTGTGGGTATCCCTGCAATTAGTGTAGTTATTAATAAAAGTTAGTCATTTAGTTGGGCAACCTTTTATTTCCACTTTCCTCTTTATCTTAGAAGTTGTGTTGGCTGTGTTGAAAGTTACTGGAGATGCTCATTTGTTCAGTATTGTGACGAGTTCTATATATATTTCTTATGCTAAAAGACTATAGAGTTAGATCTGATGTGCGTATGCTTTCTATAGATGTCAAACAATAGGCGCCGAGGTGGAAGGCATGCCCAACAAGAGCAGCAAGCACCCTAGGGTGAGGCACCCTAATAGTAGTTGCCACCACCACCCCCAATGACAATAGAGTAGATGTTTCTGATGCAGACTCAAGTATTTCAAGCGATTGGTCAGACCCTGGCAGCCATGCAACTGGTGCACCAACAGCTGCCTCAACCTCAACCTGAACCGCAAGTGGAGATGTCGCAGATGCCAAGAGACAAGAGGGCGGAGTTCATGAGGGGTCATCCCCCTGTGTTTTCCCACTCTCCAGACCCCATGGACACCGAAGACTGGTTGCGCACGGTGGAGTGGGAGATGCATATCGCTTAGTGCAATGATAGAGAGAAGGTCTTGTATGGTCCCCGTCTGATAAGGGGAGTAGCTCAGTCCTAGTGGGAGTCCTACCTCGCCACCCATGCCAAGGCTGAAGCTATCACCTGGGAGGAGTTTAGAGACAACTTCCGCCAGTACCATGTGCTAGAAGGTTTGATGATAGTGAGGAAAGAAGAATTCCTGGCACTGAAGCAAGGCTCCATGTCTGTCAGTGAGTACAAGGACAAATTTCTGCAACTATCTCGCTACACACCTAAGGATGTCAACACTGATGCCACTAGGAGCCCAACTAAGCCCCAGCCGCCGCACCCTCCCCTTGGCTCTCCAGCCGCCACCGTCGCCTGCCGCTTCTCTCTCCCCTTGCTCTCTCACACGCGCGCGCCAGGAAGCCACTATAGCCGCCAGGGAGCCGCGCCCTCCTGCCTCCTCCCAGCCCGACGCGCCGCCAGGCGCCCTGCCCAGTCCCGACTGGCCCCAAGCACCGACGCGCCTAGGAGCCGCCCCCACAGCACTTGGCCGCGCCCAGCCCAAGCCAGGAACCCACCAAGCCGCCACCCCACCGACCGTTCTTCCTCGTTGTTAATGAACATCAAAGCATCCATTTCTTCTTCCCCCATTACCTCCATTGATGGCCATGAAGCACAGCCGATGCCTCTCTCCCTCCCCCGGCCGACCATCCCTCTCCCTCCCTCTCCTCAATAAAAACCGAGCTCCTCCTCTCTCCCTCCTTCCTACCCGAGCTCGCCCCAATCTCTCTCTCATTGTCCTCGCCGTTAGAGCCACCACCGTCGTCGCCAGAGTTCGCCACGCCGTCGCTGGAGCCCGTGGAACTCGCCGGAGCTACGCCCCCGTCGTACCAAGCCTTCACCTAGACGCATGCCCAAGCCATCCGCCGTTCGTCGCAAGGTTGAAGACGACCCAAAATATTTTATGTATTTTTGAAATTACTTTTGATTCAATTTGTGAATTGTATATTTATTATGTTGTAATATGAGCATGTTGCGATTCAAAATTCACATGTATGCGCGCTACAGAATTTTTGGTAAATATATGCGATTAGTAGTGCACCGTGATTATTCATGTTAGTCGATGCGGTAGCTTTTAGAATGTTGGATTAGAGAGAAATATGACGAAAATTTAGTAGTCACACGTTGGTGATAAAAACAGTAGATAGGAAATTTTATAGTTAATTTTGGTCACATTGAACTTTGGAAATTATTTGGAGAATTATAATCATAGATTCATTTTAATGGATTTAGTAAATGGTATAGAATTCATGACCATATAAACATTATAGGATTTTAGATAATTTATATCCGATTATTTTTAATAATATTTTCTTTTAGAAAGAAAGGAGAAAATACCACTAGTCGTATGGAAAATAGATTTTTAATGGCCAAAATAAAGATGCTCATAAGTATAGCACTTAACTTTTTAGAATTAGTAAAATACTTGTTTATGTTATTAAAAGCCCAATTGGTGATTTATGTTGATTTGTAGAATATTATGTTAGTAGACTCATTTTAGCTATAATCAATAATTCAAGTTAGAAATAAAAAGAATAAAATCTATTATTCTATTTATTAGTGTTAAAGAAAATAATTAGCTTTTATTTTTATAAAGGATGTTAATACTAGTTAAAATTATTATTATAGCACCTACTCATAATTTCACCATTTATGACTCGCAATAATAGTCATAATTGAATTAATAAGTATTTACTCGATTAGGACGTATTTATGTGTGTGATAAGTGTGATGTGTTAATGTGAATGTAATGGTGAATGATTACTTTGTACTAGTGTAGGTTTATTTATTTGGCGTACGTATTCTTTTGTATGTGCGATACGCGAATCGATGCTAGAAGTGGACTATGAGGTAGATGAGCCTAACACGTTCGAGGACGACCCGCAGGACACGTTCGTGCAAGGCAAGTGGATTCTCCGTCTGCATATTCTATTTGTACCTAATTAATGCATATAATGATGTTTACTTTTTGGATATACTGCATAACTTGATGGAATTTACCTAATTAAGGATTTCCTAGATTTACCAACTGTATTCCTTGATTAACCTGGGAAAATACTATGCTTTGCAAATTGATGCTACCACTCAACTTAATAATTGTCACTCTTGTTTATGATATTAATGTTCTGTAAATGAAATTGGTATTTTGACATTAACCCGATGGTTAAACAAGATTATTGCATTTTAATCGGAACATGGAGTGACCACCCGGGAAAACAGTGCTACCATGAGGGTGGTATGGGACGCCCTTGGCAAAATAACTAGGGAAGTCTTATGTTGGGTGTTGGTCGTGGTCGACCAGAACGGGGGCATCTAGCAAGCGCTTATAGTTTCGGCTCAGGCAGATTGGATACGGGCATAGTTTCCAAAGCTTTACCCTGCAGTCTGGACTATAAGATGGTTACATTAGGTGTGCTCTATGCAGTTTGACCATTTCTAGTATTTGCATATTGAGGACTCTAGGGAAAAGCCTCGTAGTGAGACCCTAGCCATTCACCTCAGAAGTGAATACGGGTCTGATCAACCTAGGCAAGAAGGGAATCGCGGCTCATGGGTAAAGATGTGCCACCTCTGTAGAGTGTAAAACTGATATGTCAGCCGTGCTCACGGTTAAGAGTAGCATGGACTCCTCACATGATAATTGAACTTGAAGATGGAAACAAATCGAGATCTGATGATCTGCCAATGGTTTGCTTAAGTGGTTTCACTTAAGTATTTTTGATATACACTAATACTTTTGTATAAATGGGATAATTGGGATACACTCTTATTAGTAAGACATGTGTTGTTAATAAAATATTGACCAACTAAAATGCTTACTGCTCAACCCTAGCCTTACCTTGTTAACTTGCATTAATTTTTCCCCCACTTGCTGAGCCCCGACGATAAGTGAGCTCACTGTTGCTAATATTTTGATCAGAGGGTGATGCTGGAGACTTTGCTGATGACGACGGTGAGTTTTAAGTCTAATGATGCGCCGGTCATCTTCCTGTGGGAGATTACCCATGTTATTTAATTCCGCCTTACTTTGATGTTGATACTTGTTAAAGATACAATGATTCAGATGATGTAATAAAGTAATCTACTCTCTTTACGCCTTTATTGCATTGTCTTTTGACATATTACACTTGTGACGTCAACATATGTGTAGAAATGGATCTTGGCACACATATGCTATGCGCTCGGTTCTGCCCCCTGGAACCGGGTGTGACAGCTCCCCATGCTAGCTAGCCGAAGTTGAATTTAGAGTGGTGGCTGCCAAGATTAGTACTAGGGACTTAGTACAAGAATATTTGGCAAACAAAACATTTCCAATTTCCAGCGGTTGGGGGATGCCGAAGAAGAAAGAAGCAGGGAAAAAGCATGATCTTGTACGACTACCCTACCATTTTAAATTTGAGAAACAATTCAAGAAACCTTGCAACGATTGGCTGGAGATGATTGAAACCATGTGCAACGAAATACTTGGTAATTATACCAAAAAAGAAGATCAATTGATGACTACCGCCTTCGGCACCCGGCCAAAACGAAGGCTGAACCGTGTTATGGATGCCTTAAACTTCGATTATCCTGACTATGAGAAGCTCGATGAAGGGGTCAAAGGGATAAAAAGAAAAAGAGTAGTCAGCATTCTGAGTAGGCAAGCTGCCCCATTGATAAAGGAAGATGAAAAAGCTTTGAAGAAACCAAGAATAGCACAAGAGCCAAAGATGGCAATTTCTAAGAAGCGAAAGCTTAACATAGTGCCTTCTTCTGAGCCGAAAGCGGGAGAAGAAGCTCCTTCGACGCCCTCTGCTACCGAAGTAGCGGAAATTCTGAAGGTAATGATTGACTCCCCATCCTTCAAGCTGCTAAGTCCACTGGGATCAGAACTGACACAATTTTTATAGAAGAAAGGACATCCTTCGGTTGCAGAGGAGAAAGTGAAAGAACAAAAGAAACAACAAATAGTAAATGTGATGTATGCCATTGAACGAACACCGCCTTCAGCTTCGGTGGCTAAGATTGTGACTGCTATGGGTGCCGGTGAAGCTGAAGCTATAATGCCAGATATTGACAAGGTTATATCAGATGTAATTAAAGATGTGGCTGTAGAGGAGGACTTGGCCACAATGCCAGATGAAGAAAGGAAAATTGATACAGGTCCTTCGGGCGAAGAAGATTTCGACCTTCGGCACCTAGGCGGTCAGGAGCTTTCGGAAGAAGAAAAATTGGAATTAAAAGAATTTGATGTGTCATGTGGATACCAACCAGGGTCTTTGCTTTCGGTGGGGTTGATGAGGAGATCTTAGGGTGTATCCGCGACCGCGCTGGGGCAAAGATAGTCGGCACTTTATTGAAGAGTGTCGGCTTTCCGAAGCTAGAGACTGATATCAGCTGCTACCAACGGCAACATATTGTCGGTAGCTTATTTTATTCCAATTTCAAGGTGAGACCTTTGACTAAGTTATTATTATCTTTGTGGTGAATTAAATGTTCTAACTATAACTTGTTGTTGCAGAGTATGCTGCTAAGCAAAGCGTTGAAAATGCAGCAGGATAATGAAGATAGGAAAAATGAAATTATAATTGAAGGCTTGGAAAATAAGATAAAAGATCTTGAAGCTTCTCTGGAGAAGAAGGATTTCCTGCTGCAAGCGGTTGAAGGCTCCCACGCGGAAGCACAATCTCAAAACACTAAATTAAGCGAGGAATTTGACAATACTCGAACAATTTTGAACAAAAAATCAGAGCGCTTTGACCAAGAAATAAAAGAACTGCAAGCAAAAGCTGAAGCCGAAGATGAGAAAAATACGAAGCTGTATGAGTCTTTGAAAGACCTTCGGAACAAGTGTACGGATTTTGCCACACGGTGCGTAAAACGACTGAAGGGAATATTCAACTCAATTAGAGCTGCTGCCGAAGAGATTACCCCTTCGGCCAAAGTCATCCCCAGAGCCTTCGAACATATTGAAAACGAAGTTGAAGCCCTCGACGAAGTTATAAGCGGGCACGGAGATTTCTGTGCCTTGGTAGCTTCTCGCGGGACGGCTGCTACGTTTATGAAGGCAGGATGTACTCACGCCAAGGTGGTTAACAAGCCAACTTTTAATCTTTCGGCATCAGATATAATTGATATCCCAGTCGAAGCCCGAAGCATAGGGCACAGATTTATTACTGAAATTTGGGCTAAGGTCGGGCGCGAGCTAGCTGGGGATGAAGCTCGAAAATTGCTTGATTCGGTATGAGACTTTTACCTGTCTTTTTACCTTTGTTTTCCTTTATTTTTGATTACCTTATACTTCCATTTGTGTGTAGGATGGTGGCACCGAAGGTTGTTGAGCTGAAGCTTGTTCCAAAGGGCTGAAGACTCTTGTAGCTTCGTTTTGTAATTATCTGTAAAAAACTTAGGATATCTTTGCATTATTTGGAAAAAGATTGTAATTATCAGTTGTACAAAACATTGTACATATTTGTCCATACCTTGTAATATAATTTTACCTCTTCGTCCATGTGTGAATTGCTTTGCTGTGGACGAAATCCACACTTTCAATTTTTTGAGCCGAAGGCAAAAAAACACCTTCCCTTCTTTTCATTCACATCGAAGCATTTTTTCATTAAGAACAAAATGCCTCCACACACCATGAAGTTTTATCTTAGACGAAGCATCCTCGTATTCAACGAAGCATTTTGTCACCATAGACAGACATCTTTTTCCTTTCCTGTTAATGCCCGTGCTTCATGTCATGATGATGATGATGATGATCCTACAAATGTCTAATGAATGTTTGTATGCAAAAATGATGTGATGGAATATGCAAATGTATGTCCCAAACGTACACGAAACCACACCCAGACTCTGCATCCCCTTAGGAACGACTTTGGAGTCTCTTCACCTTTTACTTAGGTGGTATTTCAGCTATGCGTCCCCTTAGGAACGACTTTGGAGCTAAGCTCTGCATCCCCTTAGGAACAACTTTGGAGCTTCTTCATCTTTTACTTAGGTGATATTTAAGCTCTGCATCCCCTTAGGAACGACTTTGGAGCTTCTTCACCTTTTATTTCGGTAGTATCTTGGCTCTACATTCCCTTAGGAACTACTTTTGAGCTTCGGAACTTACTCTGCGCTCCCTTAGGAACGACTTTGTAGCTTCGGAACTTACTCCACGCCCCCTTAGGAATGACTTTGTAGTTTCATCACCTCTTAGGTGACATTTTAGCTCCGCACCCCTTACGGACGACTTTTGAGCTTCTCCATATGGTGTTGTTCCTGATGTTACATTTTACATGCGAGGGAATTTAGCCCTTATATTGCATAGGGCTAAACAAAAAAATGAAAATTACAACCTATGGCCCCATTAAAAACCTTTCTCCCCTCTTGAAAGGAAAAGGGTGCTGTGGCGGAACTGCCCGAATTATTCTGACTTAAGTGCCTAAGTCCCACCTTAGAGGCTAGACCACACTTAAATGAGAATAACCCGTCAATCCCTCGGATCTAGTCCGACAAGGCCACTCACAGGATCAAGTACCACAATCTCACTCGATGGTGAGTCACAGAGCAAATACAATAAAGCATAAAACTATGCATTAAAGAGTATTAAATTATTACATCACCATTGGAGTTTTGCAAAAGTAGTCATCATTGTTCGAGTGCAGCGGAATAAAACTAACGATAAATAAATAGAGAGATGGGGAAGCCTGTCCCATCACTCCTCATGCTCCTCCTCAGCCGAGGCGGGGTCCCACTCGACAGTCCAACTCGGTGGCAAGATGGACGGCCAAGTCACTCCAGCAACCATGTCCTCCAAAGAACCTGTAAAATTGTGCCACAAGCAAGGCTGAGTATACTAATACTCAGCTAGACATACCCGGTGTGAGGAGTCTACTCCTCTTCCTCTAGACATGCAGTTGTTTGGCTGTGGGGTTGGGTCTTAAAAGCACTAGCTGAGTTTCTAAGTCAAGTTTTAACTTTGCCAGTTTAAGTGTGACTCTCTTAAGGCTAAATGTGTACTATCTACTCATACATAGTAGCAAACATTTCTAGCAATCAACATCTTATATCAACTCATCATATTTCCACTTGTCACTCAATGTAGTACAATGGATCAAGCGGTCTCACTAGCTGCGAGAAGCAGACGATTCGAATCGAGTTTTTATCCTTGCAAGGTAAACCTAAACACACGACATGCAGGGGCACTCCGTCCCCACACACATCAACCGTCCCCATCAATTCCCTGGCAACAGAAAGGGGCTCACCGCCTTGCCGTACAATGCCTCACTGACCCCGACTGCCGTCGTGTAGTGACCGCACTTGTACCCACCATAACCGGAATGGGAGACCACTTCTCAGGTCGCGTGAGGAGGGCAATCTGCGGGCAGGTTCACTCAGGTACTAGGCTTACCGATTTACCATATTTCTCGGCATGTGTTTAGTACGTTCAAACGCTTGACATAGGTATCCGCACGTTAATCCTTATTCCAATTTCCATCTCGTAGACAACCAATCCCCATGGATTGTTGTCCACAGACTAGTATCATGATGATATGAAAGTGGGCACAACCAATTCCTGATCTCGCGCGAGTGCTAGAAAAATCACTCGTCATCTACCGAGATCCTAATTAAATAAAGCATCTACTCGACCTAGCATACTAGTATCCATCTCAAAAGGATTCCTGAGATCATGCAACTAGGGTTTCAAACAACTCCTACACTTAAGTGCACATTCAATCCTACAATCATTAAATGTAGTAAAATAGCATAAATAACAGGTTATGCATAAAACTGAGGCTTGCCTTCCAAAGCTGGGGCAGGCAGATCCTCGGGGCAGGCTCTAATGCTGGATCCGGGGCTACCTCATGAGCAGCTCCTTGCTCCGGCATGAGGACATACTCTCCATCAGCGAGGTTACAGCCTATCGAAATGCAATGAGTATGTATGTCATGATTATGCAGAATTTAATAACATTATGCTAAAAGAAGAAAATCTAAGTTAATGAGTAACTTAGGGTTTCTTGGTCATACGTGGATTTTAGTGGTTTATGCTTATCACTCTTGGTTCAGGTTTTGTTAGGGATAGGCATAGTGGATGGGTATTTCCTTTATATATTTCAGTGGACAATTTACAAAGGGTTTTAGGATGACACTAATTTCCATTATTCCTTTTTCCCTTTTTTTATTTTTTTATTTATGAAATCTAGTGTAGGTTTGAACTACAACAGTGAATTAATTCTTTTCAAAAATCCTGTAAAAATTACAGTGGCTTGCCATTGGTCAGTATAGCCTGTTCTAGGACTTTGAGGTTCAATTTAAAAAGGCTATGCTCTAGACAAAAATAACAAAAGTTGTGTAAATGGGCCAGTTTGCACTACAACTCTTAATTAGGGGTGGGTTCTGTCCTAAGGGTTATTTTTGTTGGCATTTAACAGTAATAATAAGCTTCTGTGCCAAAAATCACAGAAAGCTAAGGGATAGTTTTTTAGTTGTGATTTTCCAAAGTTTTAATGCCAAAAAGGCACTTTCTACTACCTTGTCATTTGCAAAATGTCAAACAGCAGATTTCATATTTTTCCTATGTTCTTTATAACAAAAGATTTGCTATCCCAAAGGTTGGGGTGTTTTCACCTTGGGGTTAATTTGGTAGGGTTTTTCTGAGTTTCCCTTGTTTTCTTAAAATAAAAGGTATCCTATTTATTTTATACTAAATCAGGGTATAATAAATTTTTCTAGTGAACTACATTGAATAATTAGACTAACAAAAATATGGGGACTCTCTGGTTCTTTATTTAAATCACCTTTTCTATTTTCTTTAACCTTAAGCATAATATAAAATAAATGGCAAAAGCTACCTTAATGGGATGTACAGAGGGGTTTAGCATTTTTAAATAGGTCAGTAGGTGGTCATAAACTTCTCCAAATTTTCTTAACTCCAGTTAAATAGTGCAACTAGTTTTCTTCCCATTATTTAGCTTTTGGTCAAATCAGTATTTAAATCAGAACCCTAAAGTTTTCTGTAGTACATAGGGGTTTTATATTTTTCTTAAATAGTTTATATTATTTAAGATCTGAAAAAATTGTTTTGACTAAATTTGGATGAATAAAACAGAAGATATGAATTATTCAAGTTCTGTTCAAGCTTCACAGCCTCTCAGGGAAGCTATCCGAGGGCTTCGATCGAGCGGAGGAGGGCGGGAAAGGAGCTGGCCACGGTGGTTGCCCTCGGGCGGCTCTGGCGGGTCGCGGGGAGGTCGCCGGAGCTAAGGGCGAGCTCGGGGGAGTTAGGCGTGGTACGGAGGAGGCAACAGGGAAGGCAGTCGAGCACTGGGACGGGCTTTATAGTCGTGGCGCGGGCGTGGTCACGGGCGGCCGCGGGCGCGCGGGGGTTCATGCACGGGCGTGCTCTGAGCGCGCCCCCGAGTGTCAGCCCGCGTCGAACACGTGGGAGCTCGCTTCTGCCATGGTTCAACGGCGGATTTGGGCACCTTAGCGTGCGTATCTTGGCAAAACCACTGTGTACGGTCTCTTCCCTGCTCCATATCCTACCTTTTTGATGTGAGTTCCAAGTCAAGATACGGTCGGGGTAGGGAGATAGAGGGGTGAGAAGTTGCCTATGTCATAGTTGTCCAAACCGGGACAAAAGTTATGCCAAGTCGTGTCAAACGACTTAGGGTAGGTGTCAACTTCCTCCAGGGCATTCTAGGGGTAATTTGGCGCCACTTTGTCAATTGGGTCGAAGTGTTTTGAATTTTGGATGAGGGTGAACATGTGTGATCTTTGTCCAAAGGTTGGTTTTGGACTTAGGCATTTTCTGATTTTTCTTTTGTGTTCAAACCTTTGGTGAAATTTTTGGGGCTTTTCTGAAATCTTTTTGGGGTTACTTTCTTACTATTATTTGTAGGTTATTAAGTGTACTACAACTTTTATATTTGGCCCAAGCCATGATCATAAGGTTTTCATGACCTTTTGATCCTACTTACATCTAGGGTTCCTATTGTCCAAAGGGGTTTGCTTTAGGGTTTTGGGCAATTCTCCCCTTTAGATGTGCATGACAAGCTAGGGCATGATATCCAAGATGGGTTGCACTTGCTTAGAACCTTGAATTCTAAGTTTGATGTACTTTGCTCAAACTAACCCACATGTGATAGTAGGTTAAATGGTGTAGCCCTGGGTGGACACCCTGAGTAACACCTGGGGTGTTACAGCCCTCCCCCCTTAAAGGAATCTCGTCCCGAGATTTCAGGTAGAGTCCCTTGGAGGGGTGCTTGAAGGTGTGCTAGTGTGCTACCCTTCCCTTTATCCAAGTTTCTCTTGTTAACTGCTCTTTGAATGTCATTCTCTTTGCAACTTCAGAAGGAAGCCCTTTTTAAGTTAAATCCACAACTTAGACTATCCTTGTCATCTAAGTTTTCCTTATAATTGTATTCAAAGGGCAGGCGGGGGTGGGGTTTTGGGGTTACGTACCGACTCCTTTGGGCAGAAAGTCGGGGAAGCGAGAGCGTAGAAAATCCTCAGTCTCCCATGTAGCTTCTTCTACTGAATGGTGACTCCACTGATCCTTATACATTCTGATCGATTTTTCCCATGTTGATCTCTCCTTCTGATCCAATACCTTGACGGGGTACTCTTGATAGGACAGGTATGGTTCTATCTCAATGTCTGGCTCAGGTAGCACTTCAGTGGGCAGGCGGACACATTTCCACAGCTGAGATACATGAAACACATTGTGAACTGCTGACATGTGAGGTGGCAATTCCAATTGATAGGCTACGGGTCCACAACTTGCTTTGATCTCATAGGGTCCAATGTAGCGAGGAGCTAACTTGCCCTTGATCCCGAATCTCTGGACACCCTTGGTGGGTGACACCTTAAGATAAACATGATCTCCCACTTCAAACTGTAGAGGCTTCCGCCTCTTGTCATGATAGCTCTTTTGCCTGGCTTGAGCAGCTTCTAAGTTCTTTGCAATAACTCTGACCTTTTCCTCTGCCTCAAGTACCAAATCTGGTCCAAATATTTCCCTCTCTCCTGCTTGAGACCAATTCAGCGGGGTCCTGCACCTTCTCCCATACAAGGCTTCAAAAGGTGCCATCTTCAGACTGGACTGGTAGCTGTTATTATAAGAAAACTCTGCCAAGGAAAGACACTTGTCCCAATCCTTTCCGTAGTGCAGCACACATGCCCGCAACATGTCTTCCAAAATCTGATTTACCCTTTCCGTCTGGCCATCTGTTTGAGGATGGTATGCTGAGCTTCGTATTACCTGGGTCCCAAGTGAGTCTTGCAGCTGCTCCCAAAAGCGTGCCACAAACAGTGCTCCTCTGTCGGATACAATGGTCTTTGGAATACCATGCAACCGCACTATTTGATCAACATAAATTTCTGCATACTTCTCTGTTTTGTGGGTGGTATGCACTGGTAAGAAATGAGCGGTCTTGGTCAATCTGTCCACAATAACCCAAATTGAGTCATGGTGCCGGGAGGTATTGGGCAATCCCACGATAAAGTCCATGCAAATGTCCTCCCATTTCCAAGATGGTATGGGAAGGGGTTGCAAAGGGCATGTTGCCTTCAGATGACTGGCTTTGATTCTCTGGCAGGTATCGCACTCGGATATGTACTTGGCAATTTCCCTCTTCATTCTGGTCCACCAGTATAAGGATCTGAGATCGTGGTACATCTTGTTGTTGCCCGGGTGCATGGAGAATTTTGAAAGGTGAGCTTCATCCAATATCTTCTTTCTGAGCTCTGGGTCCTTGGGAACAACCAATCGATCTCCAAACCATAAAATTCCCTTGCTGTCCTGACGGAAGCACTTGTATTTTTCTGCCTTCTGCTTGATCATATCTTTGATAACCTGAACACCCTTGTCTTCAATCTGTGCCCTAACTATTTTCTCTTGTAATGTGGGCTCCACCGAGATATAGTTCAAGTCACCTGAAGAAACAACCTCCAGGTTTAGCTTGCACAATTCATCACACAGGGTGGTAACTCTTGCATCCATGTTCATACAATTGCACTGGGCCTTTCTGCTCAAGGCATCTGCCACAACATTGGCCTTGCCCGGATGGTAATGCACCTCTAAATCATAGTCCTTGATTAACTCCAACCATCTCCTCTGCCTCATGTTCAGATCTGCCTGAGTGAAAATGTATTTGAGACTCTTGTGATCAGTGTAAATGTTACAATGAGCTCACATCAAGTAGTGTCTCCATATCTTGAGAGCATGAACCACGGCTGCCAACTCCAGATCATGCGTAGGGTAGTTCTGCTCATGGGGTCTGAGTGCTCGGGAAGCATACGCAATTACTCTGTTATCTTGCATTAAAACACACCCCAATCCGGTACCAGAAGCATCACAATAAACTTCAAAGGGCTTGGTGTTATCAGGTTGAGCCAGCACTCGGGCTGTTGTCAAATGCTGCCTCAGAGTATGAAAGGCATCTTCACACTTCTGGCTCCAATTATACTTGACTCCTTTCTTCAATAGTTTAGTCATAGGTTTGGCAATTCTAGAGAAATCCGGAATAAATCGTCGATAATACCCTCCCAATCCCAGAAAACTCCAAATCTGTCTCACTGTAGTCGGGGGTTTCCAATCCATTACCTCTTGTACCTTCTCAGGATCAACAGATATCCCATCCTGAGAAATTGTGTGACCCAAGAATTTAATTTCCTTTAGCCAGAATTCACATTTAGACAATTTGGCATACAACTGATGGTCACGTAGCCTCTGAAGTACAGTATTCAAATGTTTGGTGTGCTCGGCTTCATTCTTGGAATAGACCAGAATATCATCAATGAAAACAATCACGAATTTGTCCAGCTCTGGCATGAATACTGAGTTCATCAGGTACATAAAATAAGCCGGGGCATTGGTCAGCCCAAAAGACATTACCAAAAACTCATAAAGCCCATATCTGGTTGAGAAAGCCGTTTTGGGAATATCACTGGTACGGATCTTGATCTGATGGTAACCTGAGCGAAGATCTATCTTGGAGAATACCTTGGCTCCTACCAACTGATCGAACAAAACATCAATGCGGGGCAGTGGGTATTTGTTCTTGATGGTCACCGCATTGAGAGGGCAGTAATCAACACACATTCTCAAACTCTCGTCCTTTTTCTTCACAAATAATGCAGGACATCCCCAAGGTGAAGTAGTTGGGCGAATGAATCCCTTGTCCAACAACTCTTGCAATTGCTTTTTCAGTTCTACCAATTCCGCGGGAGGCATCTTATAGGGTCTCTTAGAAATAGGAGCAGTCTCGGGCTGCAATTCGATTGCGAACTCGATATCTCGGTCAGGTGGCATCCCCGGCAATTCATCTGGAAAAATATCTGGGTAGTCACAGACCACTGGGATCTTTTCCTCGGGTGACTCTATCATAGTGAATGCACAAGAACGGGTACAACCCTGATCAGGCAAAAATAAGGTGGTCTCGCCGTAAGCAGGGGAGTGAATTTCAATGGCCCTCGCTGTAATATCCAATACTGCCTGATGCCTGGTCAACCAGTCAGTTCCCAATATAATATCTACGCTATCCAATCCTAAGATGAGAAGGGTGGTTCTAATCACAAGACTACCAAATTTTATAGGCACTTGCCTGTTGATTTGGTAGGTGGCAACCCTGCCTCCTGGTGTTGAAATTGTGATAATTGGTGTGGTGAAAAGGTAACTGGCACTTGGCACTAAATTTGGCACTGATAAAACTATGCGATGCACTAGAACCAAAAAGAATAATAGCAGGATAATTCAAAACTGTAAAGATACCAGTCATGACGGGTGCTCCCTCTGGAATATCAGCCATGGTGGTGAATTTCAGCCTGCCCTGCCTCACTTGCACCTTCTGTCTCTTGCCTTGATTCTGATTAACATTCTGCCCCTGCCTTTGCTGGTTCCTGGGACAATTCTTGGCATAATGTCTGGTGTTGCCGCACGTGAAACACCTGTTGTCATTTGCCTGGCGATATTGCTGTTGCTGTTGATTGTTCCTCTGAGCTGGAAACTGGGTGCGGTTGGGTGCCTGCTGCTGCTGCTGCTGCTGTGGTCGGATCACCCATCGCCCTTGCTGCTGCTGAGGGCCCCTGTTCTGAGGGTCAGACACAATCCTGAAGCACTGTGGCTGAGTTGAAGGTCCTGCCACAGGGTTCTTCCTCTTCTTCTCTGCCTGACGAGCTGTGATACAGTCCTCCTGAGAGATGGCCATGTTGACCAACTCATTATAGTTGTTGGCCCTGACGGTGTTGAGACGGTCGCGGAGCTTAGTGCTGAGCCCCCTTCTGAACCTGTCTCTCTTCTTCTCGTCCGTGTCTGCATGATATCCGGCATACTGGCACAGGTCATTAAAAGCCTGAGCATACTGCAACATGGTCCTGTTGCCCTGAGTGAGTGCCAGAAACTCGTTGAGCTTTCGGTCCATAATTCCGGCTGGTATATGGTGCCCCCTGAAAGCTGCCTTGAATTCTCTCCATTCCACCTCTCGGTCCTCTGGCTGCATAGCAAGAAAATGGTCCCACCAAGTCCTTGCGGGTCCGCGAAGCTGCTGGGTGGCGAACCTGACCTTAGTGACCTCTGAGCAAACTCCATGGAGTAGCGGGAATTTGGATTCCACTACTCTCAACCACACATCCGCATCAAGTGGGTCCTCTGCCCTGGTGAACAATGGAGGCTGGGTACTGAGGAACTCCTGGTAGGTAGCTGCTGCGGGGTGACGTTGATGATCTCCACCACCATAGTGCTGAGGTGGTGGCTGGCGCTGAGCTAGCTGCCTCAAGATCTCATCCTGCTGAGCCATTAGCTCCTGCAGAGTGGGAGGCGGTGGTGGCGGTGGAGGAACGCGCTCATTCTGGCCACGACGCGCTCTCCCGGCCATCTGAAAAATCACATGTATGCTCAATAACACATCTTCAAGTTTAAGGTTTAATCGCGGAGGAAGAGTCAAAAGGCGAAATTGATAGATTCCGATATAAACATAAAGGATTTCAAGAGGCATAAACTTTTCTTCCCAAATTAAGACTAACATCATCCATCAACCATGTTTCCAAAAGAGTTTATCACGATTACATCAATGGCCCAAAAGACTCAACTCTATCTAGCCTAGTACCCAAAGGGTGCAAAAGCTAAGCTAGATGTGAGGAGTCCTACCATCACCGACTTCTAACTCTACTCCTGATACTCAGTGAGCGAACGAGGCAACACTCGACTCGGGGGAAGGTGGTCTCCCTAAGCCAGCAGTGTCCAAGCTGGAGGCAGGTTCCTCTCCTCCCTCAATGTCGATGTCCTCGTTGGCCTCCATGTCCTGGATCTCCTGGTGATGCATATCCAGGTGCTCATTAGCCTCGGCAAGCTGCTGCTGGGTGTTAATAAGCTGATCCTCGAGAACCTCGATGGTGTTCTCCCTTGTTCCCACTAATTCCTCCAGCTCTTGGATCTCATTGGACAGCTGCTCCACCTGCAAGTCTTTTTCCACCATCTCAGTGGACAAATCAACCACAAGCACCTCTCCGTTGTCCAGGGTGATCTTTGTTGCCTCCAACAATGCCATCAGATGGGACATTGCCTCACCACGCATCACTTGCAGACGGTATAGTGCATTCATGCACCGTACTATCAAGTGAGCAGTCTGACCTGGATAGATAGCCCAGATGTCCTAGGCATGCTCCACCTGATCCTTCCACATTGGGTCATCCTCCCTCTCCGCGGGGAACAAGCCAATGGGGTGGGTGGACAGCTCCAAGGGATGGAATCCGCAAAACATGGTCAATCCGTGCAGAGCAATCGCCTCGATCGTATCCTCAACCCGGTATCCAAAGGACTCAGAGTCCAGCGAACACCAGCCTGGCTGCAGGGGATGAGGCTCCAAGGTCATCCTCACCCTACAACAGGGCACTCGGTGCTTCTCGAACTGCTGCACCGCGTACTGAGGAGGTGTCGTGTATCCGGCCCCTGAAGTACCTCCCACAAAATACGGGGAAAGCCCTCTCGTGCAAGCCCGTCAGTGTGGGACAATGCATTCCCATCGTCTGAGGATCCGTGGGAAGTCATCTGTGTACGGTTAAGCGTAAGTAAAAGAAAAAGAATTATAAAAAGAAAAAGGAAACACAACTCAGCCTCTCCCTAAATATAACAATGGTACTGGGGTACTTAGTTGGTCATCATTTTGTATTAAAGTCCTTACTCAATCATCCATTTGTTTAATTTAAGAATGCATGCATGCTCGTCCTGAACGACCTCACATCAATATAAAGGGAATAGGGAAGAACTCCCATCCCTTGTAGTAGCCTGTAGGGCTTAATTACTTAGCCACCTAGCTACCCCTCTATCATCCTAAGGCTTCACGTCCTAGGTCTATCGTGATCGTCCTACGATCTATCCAACGTTGTTTCTATCAAGTTTTACTTCGGAAAAGGATGGTATTTATATTTTATTGATTCCTCTGTGGTGGTACAAGCTCCGATACCAGCTGTGGCGGAACTGCCCGAATTATTCCGACTTAAGTGCCTAAGTCCCACCTTAGAGGCTAGACCACACTTAAATGGGAATAACCCGTCAATCCCTTGGATCTAGTCCGACAAGGCCACTAACAGGATAAAGTACCACAATCTCACTCGATGGTGAGTCACAGAGCAAATACAATAAAGCATAAAACTATGCATTAAAGAGTATTAAATTATTACATCACCATCGGAGTTTTGCAAAAGTAGTCATCATTGTTCGAGTGCAGCAGAATAAAACTAACGATAAATAAATAGAGAGATGGGGAAGCCTGTCCCATCACTCCTCATGCTCCTCCTCAGCCGAGGCGAGGTCCCACTCGACAGTCTAACCCGGTGGCAAGATGGACGGCCAAGTCACTCCAGCAACCATGTCCTCCAAAGAACCTATAAAATTGTGCCACAAGCAAGGCTGAGTATACTAATACTCAGCTAGACTTACCCGGTGTGAGGAGTCTACTCCTCTACCTCTAGACATGCAGCTGTTTGGTTGTGGGGTTGGGTTGCCAAAAGCACTAGCTGAGTTTCTAAGTCAAGTTTTAACTTTGCTAGTTTAAGTGTGACTCTCTTAAGGCTAAATGTGTACTATCTACTCATACATAGTAGCAAACATTTTTAGCAATCAACATCTTATATCAACTCATCATATTTCCACTTGTTACTCAATGCAGTACAATGGATCAAGCGGTCTCATTAGCTGCGAGAAGCAAACGATTCGAATCGAGTTTTTATCCTTGCAAGGTAAACCTAAACACACTACATGCAGGGGCACTCCATCCCCACACACATCAACCGTCCCCATCGATTCCCTGGCAACAGAAAGGGGCTCACCGCCTTGGCGTACAATGCCTCACTAACCCTGACTACCGTCGTGCAGTGACCGCACTTGTACCCACCATAACCGGAATGGGAGACCACGTCTCAGGTCGCGTGAGGAGGGCAATCTGCGGGCAGGTTCACTCAGGTACTAGGCTTACCGATTTACCATATTTCTCGGCATGTGTTTAGTACGTTCAAACGCTTGACACAGGTATCCGCGCGTTAATCCTTATTCCAATTTCCATCTCATGGACAACCAATCCCCATGGATTGTTGTCCACAAACTAGTATCATGATGATATGAAAGTGGGCACAACCAATTCCTGATCTCGCGCGAGTGCTAGAAAAATCACTCATCTTCTACCGAGATCCTAATTAAATAAAGCATCTACTCGACCTAGCATACTAGTATCCATCTCAAAAGGATTCCTGAGATCATGCAACTAGGGTTTCAAACAACTCCTACACTTAAGTGCACATTCAATCCTACAATCATTAAATGTAGTAAAATAGCATAAATAACAGGTTATGCATAAAACCGGGGCTTGCCTTCCAAAGCTGGGGCAGGCTCTAATGCTGGATCCGGGGCTACCTCCTGAGCAGCTCCTTGCTCCGGCACGAGGACGTACTCTCCATCAGCGAGGTTACAGTCTATCGAAATGCAATGAGTATGTATGTCATAATTATGCAGAATTTAATAACATTATGCTAAAAGAAGAAAATCTAAGTTAATGAGTAACTTAGGGTTTCTTGGTCATACGTGGCTTTTAGTGGTTTATGCTTATCACTCTTGGTTTAGGTTTTGTTAGGGATAGGCATAGTGGATGGGTATTTCCTTTATATATTTCAGTGGACAATTTACAAAGGGTTTTAGGATGACACTAATTTCCATTATTCCTTTTTCCCTTTATTTTTTTATTTATGAAATCTAGTGTAGGTTTGAACTACAACAGTGAATTAACTCTTTCCAAAAATCCTGTAAAAATTACAGTGGCTTGCCATTGGTCAATATAGCCTGTTCTAGGACTTTGAGGTTCAATTTAAAACGGCTATGCTCTAGACAAAAATAACAAAAGTTGTGTAAATGGGCCACTTTGCACTACAACTCTTAATTAGGGGTGGGTTCTGTCCTAAGGGTTATTTTTGTTGGCATTTAACAGTAAAAATAAGCTTCTGTGCCAAAAATCACAGAAAGCTAAGGGATGGTTATTTAGTTGTGATTTTCCAAAGTTTTAATGCCAAAAAGGCACTTTCTACTACCTTGACATTTGCAAAATGTCTAACAGCAGATTTTATATTTTTCCTATGTTATTTATAACAAAGGATTTGCTATCCCAAAGGATGGGGTGTTTTCACCTTGGGGTTAATTTGGTAGGGTTTTTCTGAGTTTCCCTTGTTTTCTTAAAATAAAAGGTATCCTATTTATTTTATACTAAATCAGGGTATAATAAATTTTTCTAGTGAACTACATTGAATAAGTAGACTAACAAAAATATGGGGACTCTCTGGTTCTTTATTTAAATCACCTTTTCTATTTTCTTTAACCTTAAGCATAATATAAAATAAATGGCAAAAGCTACCTTAATGGGATGTATAGAGGGGTTTAGCATTTTTAAATAGGTCAGTAGGTGGTCATAAACTTCTCCAAATTTTCTTAACTCCAGTTAAATAGTGCAACTATTTTTCTTCCCATTATTTAGCTTTTGGTCAAATCAGTATTTAAATCAGAACCCTAAAGTTTTTTGTAGTACATAGGGGTTTTATATTTTTCTTAAGTAGTTTATATTAGTTAAGATCTGACAAAATTGGTTTGACTAAATTTGGATGAATAAAACAGAAGATATGAATTATTCAAGTTCTGTTCAAATTTTAAATCAGATTTAATAAAAGGTTTCCTGGAAAACCACTTTGCACCGAGGTCCTTGGGTTATTTCTAAACTAACTCTCTCAGTTATACCCCCGCGCTACTATTTATCCGAGTCACTGACATTACGCAAAACCCCCTGACTTTCTCTTCTTCTCCCCCGTGGTCCCTCCCTAGGTTTAAACAGTACCCGCGAGAAAGAAAAGGGTGGCGCGGCTTACCGGCGGCGAGAGAGGTCCGGCGAGGGGTGGGGTTTGCTCCGGGAGGCTCTGACGGTCACAACGGGGTACGGCTCGACGGCGGGGATGGCCGGAATCGCTCGGTCCACGTGCGCAGGCGGGTGTTCTCGTCGGCGGTGGGTGTGCCGGCCAAACCACGACGACCTAGTCCAATCCAATGGCACGGTGAGCTTCACGGTATGACGTAGAGGCTATTTGTGCATTGAATCGAAAAATGGCACAGTGATTTACCCGGTCCACATGCGCTGGCGGGGTTCTGAACTCCGGCGAGCACGATTTCGCTATTCCGGTGGCGCGGGTCTTCGGTTCAAGCTCGTGCAAGCTTCACGGCCTCTAAGGGAAGCTATCCGAGGGCTTGGATCGAGCGGAGGAGGGCGGGAAAGGAGCTAGCCATGGTGGTTGCCCTCGGGCGGCTCTGGCGGGTCGCGGGGAGGTCGCCGGAGCTAAGGGTGAGCTCGGGGGAGTTAGGCATGGTACAGAGGAGGCAACGGGGAAAGCAGCCGAGCACTGGGACATGCTTTATAGCCGTGGCACGGGCGCGCGGGGGTTCGCGCACGGGCGTGCTCTGAGCAAGCCCCCGAGTGTCAGCCCGCGTCGAACACGTGGGAGCTCGCTTCTGCCATGGTTCAACGACGCATTTGGGCACCTTAGCGTGCGTATCTTGGCAAAACCACTGTGTACGGTCTCTTCCCTGCTCCATATCCTACCTTTTTGCTATGAGTTCCAAGTCAAGATACAATCGGGGTAGGGAGATAGAGGGGTGAGAAGTTGCCTATGTCATAGCTGTCCAAACCGGGACAAAAGCTATGCCAAGTCATGTCAAACGACTTAGGGTAGGTGTCAACTTCCTCCAGGGCATTCTAGGGGTAATTTGGCGCCACTTTGTCAATTGGGTCGAAGTGTTTTGAATTTTGGATGAGGGTGAACATGTGTGATCTTTGTCCAAAGGTTGGTTTTGGACTTAGGCATTTTCTGATTTTTCTTTTGTGTTCAAACCTTTGGTGAACTTTTTGGGGCTTTTCTGAAATCTTTTTGGGGTTACTTTCTTACTATTATTTGTAGGTTATTAAGTGTACTACAACTTTTATATTTGGCCCAAGCCATGATCATAAGGTTTTCATGACCTTTTGATCCTACTTATATCTAGGGTTCCTATTGTCCAAAGGGGTTTGCTTTAGGGTTTTGGGCAATTCTCCCATTTATATGTGCATGACAAGCTAGGGCATGATATCCAAGATGGGTTGCACTTGCTTAGGACCTTGAATTCTAAGTTTGATGCACTTTGCTCAAACTAACCCACATGTGATAGTAGGTTAAATGGTGTAGCCCTAGGTGGAAACCCTGAGTAACACCTGGGGTGTTACAGGTGCCATAGTGAAAAATAAGAAAATTACATCAATTACACATAATATCGTCGAAGCTCATTTGCATTCCAAGACCTGGGTATGTCGTTGTCGTCCATATCATTCAGTCTGTAAGAACCGGGTCTTGACGAAGATACCACCAGAAAAGGGCCTTCCCATTTGAGCTGAAGCTTCCCCACTGTATCGGGGTTAGCTATCCTTCGAAGCACCAAATGACCTGGCTTGATATTTTTCAATCGAACTTTTCTGTCATGCCATTTTATTGTTTCGGCCTGGTATTTATTGATGTGCTCTATGGCTTGAAGGCTAGTCCCTTCTATGGTGTCTTTTGTTACTTGGCAGTCAACTTCGTCCTCTGTAGAAGCTAAGGTTTTTATTGAACCTGCTCTTGCTTCTTCTGGTGTTATTGCTTCATCACCAAACAGAACCTTGAATGGAGTAAACCCTATTGACCTTGATACAATAGTGTTGTGGCTCCATGTAACACCCAAGGTGTTACTTAGGGTTTTCACTCAAGCCTACACTTTTGAACCAATCATCACATGTGGTTTAGTTTGAGCAAAAGACACCAAACTTGGGGGTCAAGATCCTAAGTAGGTGTAACCCATCTTAGAAGTCATGCTTTGGCCTTATCATGCACCTAAAGAGGAGAGAATGGCTCAAACCCTAATTCAACTCCCTTAGGCAAATGGAGCCCTAGAGGGGAGTATAGCAAAAAGGCAATGTAAACCACATTATCGTGACTTGGGCTAATTATAAAAGTTTTAGTACACTTAATACCCTACAAAAAATAGTAAGAGTGTGACCCCAAAAAAATTTCAGAAAAACCCCAAAAAGGTCACCAAAGAGAAGGGCATAAAAGAAAAATCAGATTTTTCTCACTTTCAAAACCAGCCCTCTTTCAAAGATCAAGCATGTTCACATTTTTCCAAACCTCAAAACCAAAGGGCCCAATTAACAAAATGGCGCCTAAAGACCCCTAGAACACTCTGGAAAAATTTGAAAGCAAACCCAATTGGTTTGACATGTTTTGGCGCCCATTTTGCACCACACAAGTCTGGTCGGACAGACTCAACTTCACCTCCTCGTAACTTGCCAACCCGAGGTCAAACCCACTCGAGCACTGCATGAGATACAAAGGGTATACAACAAGGAAGAAATCTTATACAGGGATTTTGGATAGATATGAAGAGATCATGGGCCAATCGACGCTTGAAGATGACCAGAGCGAATGCTGCCACGTGCTCGATGCCTTGTCTGACCAGCCGAGCGTGCACTGGCCGCTACCGCGCGCGCCCCCGCATGTGGTCGGCCGCCCCCGTGCCCATGCCTGTGTCGTGCCCGCGAGTGGATATAAAGCCCATCCTCATGCACGACCACCTTCCCTGTCGCCCCCTTCGCACAGCGCCTAACTTTCCCGAGCTCGCCCGCAGCTCCGGCTGATGAAGACATCCACACTACTGATGCATCTATACCAATACAAGTACCAATTTCTGGTCCCATTACTCGCGCTCGTGCTCGTCAACTCAACCATCAGGTGATTACACTCTTGAGTTCATGTCCATCATATTTAGACCATGGAGACCCGTGCACTCTTGTTTTGCTTAGGAATCAGGGAGAAGACCGAAAGGGAAAAGGATTTGAACATGCTGGATTCGGACTGCAGAAGAACACCAACTTGTGACGGTCACCACGGTCAGATGCGGGCTCGGATTGGAATGTTCAAGCACAACATGGAAAGCTTATCAAGTCTACTTTCATATGGATCCGGAATTATAGTCATATCTGTTCTGAGGCCGCCGTAATCATTGTTTTCTTACCGAGACATTTCCTGCCTTTTCTGCCCATGGTGCTGCGTCACCCTATTTTGGCCCAATGGGTCGTGTATCAAGTTAGGTCCATTAGGGACGCATCCTAGGGTTGCAGCACGACCCCAATACCCTTGTGGTCGTCCTCCCATGTTTATAAACCCCCTAGCCGCCACCAAGAACAGCGGGTTTTGTTTAGATCAAGTTTAGCTCTCGCTACTTGCTTGCAAGCGCGCGTGCTAGTTCAGCCGCCCGTCTTCTTGTCTTCGGAACCCCACCATATTGTAGTTTGATCTTTAAACCTACATTTAGATCTGGTAATTCAGTACTTGTTCTACTTGTTCTTGCTAGTTCTTCGATTGCTTGCAGGACGAGTGCCCTAGTGGCCAGGGTGTCACGCTCCACAAGATCGTGACAGCCATAGGAGGTGGTGTATCGGTTGCTAAGGCGCAGCGTCTTTGGAAGGCTGTAGTCGGGCCGTGAACGTCGTCTCCTCCCCCAATCGAGTTATTCCACACCCTCTCATCGAAAGATCGGGCAATCACCCAACGGGTGCACATCAGTTGGTAATCAGAGCAAGGTTTATCGGTGAGAGATTTACTTTTCTTCGCTGTTTTCTTATCTCCTATAGTCCAGAAAAAGCCAAAAAATAGTAGATTAGTTTTACCGCAATCCTATAAACCATTGAGCATTTACTAGTACTACTTAGTTAGGGCTTGTTGAGTTTTTGGTTGCATCGGTTGTGTCGAGTTGCTGGTCTTAGTTTATTCCTTTAGAGTTTTGAGTTCTACCACGTTTTGGTCACCACGAAATCCACCATCACCAAAAACATCTCTGGTTCGTTTTTGCCACCACGGATACATATCATATCCGATTTGGAAGTTTAAATACAATCTGGAAAGCTTATCTTATCTTCTTTCCAACGGATCTGACCTTATCTCAAAATTCGTTCTGAGCGCTCCGCAATCATCGTAGAGATTTCTGGACTTTCTATATTAACAAGATTTGTTAAATCTGATTTAAAGGGGCTGTTAGCAATATCTTTATTGTTTGGGTTGTCATAGTGAAAAAAAAGGTTTAGGCCCCTGCAAAAAAAAACAGAAGAAGAAGAAAAAAAAGAATAGAAAAGAAAAAAAAAGGAAAAGAAGAAGAAGGGGGCTGAATCTCTAAATCTGTTGTTTCTCTTTGTGCTGTGCTAGTTGTTCTTTTTCAGTGACTACCTTTGTGCCTAGGCTCACGTCTCTAGCCTGGTTTAGCCTAGGACCAGCACAGTACCACCGTTGAACGATTATTCAGCTTGCTTTTGTAACTAACGTGGTACTAGTGTATTCCTTGCTTCAGCCCACCTACAACTCTACATATTTCGACTACAGTTTGACAGGTCGTGTTGCTGCGGCACCGATACACTTATTCCACGGTTGCAGACTTGTTGGTTGCTGACCCCTCCTGTTGTGCAAGGTAAGAATTGGTAAGAGCTTGTGTGGCAGGTTGAGAGTGAGCGCCTTGCAGTAGCTACATCCTAATAGTTGTAGAGTTTTCATTCCTTCACGTTTTTTTTTCTTGTTGCCTCTGTTCGTCTAACCATGGCAGGATTGGAGGTTGATGATGCTTCTCGTAATATGCCACACTCTCCTCGCACCAAGGGTATCATACAACACTTTGTAAGGCTGGTGAAGACGCACACGGAAGGTCTTGATAATGACATGCAGGTGACGAATGAAAAGATGGGGCAATTGGAGGCCACACAGATCGACACAAACACCAAACTTGCAAATGTGGAAATGACAGTTGCTCATATTGACAAGAGCCTTGTCGCACTCTTGAGGCGGTTTGATGAGATGCATGCTAATATCAATGGTGGGCGTGATGAGGGCGCCGAAGGTAACTGGGATGACTATGTTGCTGATACCGAACAAGATGACCAAGAAGCACCTAATCGCCGGCGACTACGTACTAACCGTAGAGGTATGGGTGGTTTTCGCCGACGTGAGGTACATGGTAATGATGATGCTTTTAGTAAGGTTAAATTTAAAATACCTCCTTTTGATGGTAAATATGACCCCGATGCTTACATTACTTGGGAGATTGCGGTTGATCAAAAGTTTGCATGCCATGAATTTCCTGAGAATGCGCGGGTTAGAGCTGCTACTAGTGAGTTTACTGAATTTGCTTCTGTTTGGTGGATAGAACATGGTAAGAAGAATCCTAATAACATGCCACAAACTTGGGATGCGTTGAAACGGGTCATGCGGGCTAGATTTGTTCCTTCTTATTATGCACGTGATATGTTAAACAAGTTGCAACAATTGAGACAGGGTACTAAAAGTGTAGAAGAATATTATCAGGAATTACAAATGGGTATGCTGCGTTGTAACATAGAGGAGGGTGAGGAATCTGCTATGGCTAGATTTTTGGGCGGGTTAAATAGGGAAATTCAGGACATCCTTGCTTATAAAGATTATGCTAATGTAACCCGATTGTTTCATCTTGCTTGCAAAGCTGAAAGGGAAGTGCAGGGACGACGTGCTAGTGCAAGGTCTAATGTTTCTGCAGGAAAATCTACACCATGGCAACAGCGCACGACTACATCCATGACCGGCCGTACACTAGCACCAACTCCCTCGCCAAGTCGACCAGCACCCCCGCCTTCCTCCAGCGACAAACCACGTGCATCTTCCACAAATTCAGCAACCAAATCTGCCCAGAAACCCGCAGGTAGTGCCTCTTCAGTAGCTTCCACAGGTAGAACAAGAGATGTTCTGTGTTATCGATGCAAGGGCTATGGACACGTGCAGCGTTATTGTCCTAATCAGCGTGTTTTGGTGGTAAAAGACGATGGTGGGTATTCCTCTGCTAGTGATTTGGATGAAGCTACACTTGCTTTGCTTGCGGCTGATGATGTAGGCACTAAGGAACCACCCGAAGAACAGATTGGTGCAGATGATGCAGAGCATTATGAGAGCCTCATTGTACAGCGTGTGCTTAGTGCACAAATGGAGAAGGCAGAGCAGAATCAGCGACATACGTTGTTTCAAACAAAGTGTGTCATTAAGGAGCGTTCATGTCGTTTGATCATTGATGGAGGTAGCTGCAACAACTTGGCTAGCAGCGACATGGTGGAGAAGCTTGCACTTACGACCAAACCGCACCCGCATCCATATCACATTCAATGGCTCAACAATAGTGGTAAGGTCAAGGTAACCAAGCTGGTACGAATTAATTTTGCTATTGGTTCATATCGTGATGTTGTTGACTGTGATGTTGTGCCTATGGATGCTTGTAATATTCTGCTAGGTAGACCATGGCAATTTGATTCAGATTGTATGCATCATGGTAGATCAAATCAATATTCTCTCATATACCATGATAAGAAAATTATTTTGCTTCCCATGTCCCCTGAGGCTATTGTGCGTGATGATGTTGCTAAAGCTACCAAAGCTAAAACTGAGAACAACAAGAATATTAAAGTTGTTGGTAATAACAAAGATGGGATAAAATTGAAAGGACATTGCTTGCTTGCAACAAAAACTGATGTTAATGAATTATTTGCTTCCACTACTGTTGCCTACGCCTTGGTATGCAAGGATGCTTTGATTTCAATTCAAGATATGCAGCATTCTTTGCCTCCTGTTATTACTAACATTTTGCAGGAGTATTCTGATGTATTTCCAAGTGAGATACCAGAGGGGCTGCCACCTATACGAGGGATTGAGCACCAAATTGATCTTATTCCTGGTGCATCTTTGCCGAATCGTGCGCCATATAGGACAAATCCAGAGGAAACAAAAGAAATTCAGCGACAAGTGCAAGAACTACTCGACAAAGGTTACGTGCGTGAGTCTCTTAGTCCGTGTGCTGTTCCGGTTATTTTAGTGCCTAAAAAAGATGGAACATGGCGTATGTGTGTTGATTGTAGGGCTATTAATAATATCACGATACGTTATCGACACCCTATTCCACGTTTAGATGATATGCTTGATGAATTGAGTGGTGCCATTGTCTTTTCTAAAGTTGATTTGCGTAGTGGGTACCACCAGATTCGTATGAAATTGGGAGATGAATGGAAAACTGCTTTCAAAACTAAGTTCGGATTGTATGAGTGGTTAGTCATGCCTTTTGGGTTAACTAATGCACCTAGCACTTTCATGAGATTAATGAACGAGGTTTTGCGTGCCTTCATTGGAAAATTTGTGGTAGTATACTTTGATGACATATTAATCTACAGCAAATCTATGGATGAACATGTTGATCACATGCGTGCTGTTTTTAATGCTTTACGAGATGCACGTTTATTTGGTAACCTTGAGAAGTGCACATTTTGCACCGATCGAGTTTCGTTTCTTGGTTATGTTGTGACTCCACAGGGAATTGAGGTTGATCAAGCCAAGGTAGAAGCGATACATGGATGGCCTATGCCAAAGACTATCACACAGGTGCGGAGTTTCCTAGGACTTGCTGGCTTCTATCGCCGTTTTGTGAAGGACTTTAGCACCATTGCTGCACCTTTGAATGAGCTTACGAAGAAGGGAGTGCATTTTAGTTGGGGCAAAGTACAAGAGCACGCTTTCAACGTGCTGAAAGATAAGTTGACACATGCACCTCTCCTCCAACTTCCTGATTTTAATAAGACTTTTGAGCTTGAATGTGATGCTAGTGGAATTGGATTGGGTGGTGTTTTGTTACAAGAAGGCAAACCTGTTGCATATTTTAGTGAAAAATTGAGTGGGTCTGTTCTAAATTATTCTACTTATGATAAGGAATTATATGCTCTTGTGCGAACATTAGAAACATGGCAGCATTATTTGTGGCCCAAAGAGTTTGTTATTCATTCTGATCATGAATCTTTGAAACATATTCGTAGTCAAGGAAAACTGAACCGTAGACATGCTAAGTGGGTTGAATTTATCGAATCGTTTCCTTATGTTATTAAGCACAAGAAAGGAAAAGAGAATATCATTGCTGACGCTTTGTCTAGGAGATATACTTTGCTGAATCAACTTGACTACAAAATCTTTGGATTAGAGACGATTAAAGACCAATATGTTCATGATGCTGATTTTAAAGATGTGTTGCTGCATTGTAAAGATGGGAAAGGATGGAACAAATATATCGTTAGTGATGGGTTTGTGTTTAGAGCTAACAAGCTATGCATTCCAGCTAGCTCCGTTCGTTTGTTGTTGTTACAGGAAGCACATGGAGGTGGCTTAATGGGACATTTTGGAGCAAAGAAAACGGAGGACATACTTGCTGGTCATTTCTTTTGGCCCAAGATGAGAAGAGATGTGGTGAGATTGGTTGCTCGTTGCACGACATGCCAAAAGGCGAAGTCACGGTTAAATCCACACGGTTTGTATTTGCCTCTACCCGTTCCTAGTGCTCCTTGGGAAGATATTTCTATGGATTTTGTGCTGGGATTGCCTAGGACTAGGAAGGGACGTGATAGTGTGTTTGTGGTTGTTGATAGATTTTCTAAGATGGCACATTTCATACCATGTCATAAAACTGACGATGCTACTCATATTGCTGATTTGTTCTTTCGTGAAATTGTTCGCTTGCATGGTGTGCCCAACACAATCGTTTCTGATCGTGATGCTAAATTTCTTAGTCATTTTTGGAGGACTTTGTGGGCAAAATTGGGGACTAAGCTTTTATTTTCTACTACATGTCATCCTCAAACTGATGGTCAAACTGAAGTTGTGAATAGAACTTTGTCTACTATGTTAAGGGCAGTTCTAAAGAAGAATATTAAGATGTGGGAGGACTGTTTGCCTCATATTGAATTTGCTTATAATCGATCATTGCATTCTACTACAAAGATGTGCCCATTTCAGATTGTATATGGTTTGTTACCTCGTGCTCCTATTGATTTAATGCCTTTGCCATCTTCTGAAAAACTAAATTTTGATGCTACTAGGCGTGCTGAATTGATGTTAAAACTGCACGAAACTACTAAAGAAAACATAGAGCGTATGAATGCTAGATATAAGTTTGCTAGTGATAAAGGTAGAAAGGAAATAAATTTTGAACCTGGAGATTTAGTTTGGTTGCATTTGAGAAAGGAAAGGTTTCCTGAATTACGAAAATCTAAATTGTTGCCTCGAGCCGATGGACCGTTTAAAGTGCTAGAGAAAATTAACGACAATGCATATAGGCTAGATCTGCCTGCAGACTTTGGGGTTAGCCCCACATTTAACATTGCAGATTTAAAGCCCTACTTGGGAGAGGAAGTTGAGCTTGAGTCGAGGACGACTCAAATGCAAGAAGGGGAGAATGATGAAGACATCCACACTACTGATGCATCTATACCAATACAAGTACCAATTTCTGGTCCCATTACTCGCGCTCGTGCTCGTCAACTCAACCATCAGGTGATTACACTCTTGAGTTCATGTCCATCATATTTAGACCATGGAGACCCGTGCACTCTTGTTTTGCTTAGGAATCAGGGAGAAGACCGAAAGGGAAAAGGATTTGAACATGCTGGATTCGGACTGCAGAAGAACACCAACTTGTGACGGTCACCACGGTCAGATGCGGGCTCGGATTGGAATGTTCAAGCACAACATGGAAAGCTTATCAAGTCTACTTTCATATGGATCCGGAATTATAGTCATATCTGTTCTGAGGCCGCCGTAATCATTGTTTTCTTACCGAGACATTTCCTGCCTTTTCTGCCCATGGTGCTGCGTCACCCTATTTTGGCCCAATGGGTCGTGTATCAAGTTAGGTCCATTAGGGACGCATCCTAGGGTTGCAGCACGACCCCAATACCCTTGTGGTCGTCCTCCCATGTTTATAAACCCCCTAGCCGCCACCAAGAACAGCGGGTTTTGTTTAGATCAAGTTTAGCTCTCGCTACTTGCTTGCAAGCGCGCGTGCTAGTTCAGCCGCCCGTCTTCTTGTCTTCGGAACCCCACCATATTGTAGTTTGATCTTTAAACCTACATTTAGATCTGGTAATTCAGTACTTGTTCTACTTGTTCTTGCTAGTTCTTCGATTGCTTGCAGGACGAGTGCCCTAGTGGCCAGGGTGTCACGCTCCACAAGATCGTGACAGCCATAGGAGGTGGTGTATCGGTTGCTAAGGCGCAGCGTCTTTGGAAGGCTGTAGTCGGGCCGTGAACGTCGTCTCCTCCCCCAATCGAGTTATTCCACACCCTCTCATCGAAAGATCGGGCAATCACCCAACGGGTGCACATCACCGGCAACCTCCCCGCGACCCGCTAGAGCCGGCCGAGGGCACCCGCCGTGGCCAGACCATTCCCGCCCACCTCCGCTCGATCCGAGCCCTCGGGTAGCTTCCTTGGGAGACCGTGAAGCTTTCCCAAGCTTGAGCCGAGGACCAGCCCCACCGGAGCAGTGAGATCACGCTCGCCGGAGTTCGTGACCCCGCTGGAGCGCGTGGACCGGGTAAACCACTGAACCATTTTTCGATTCCTTGCGCACATAGCCTCTACATCACCCCGTGGAGCTCCTCATGCACTTTGATTGAACCCTACCGCCGTGGTTTGGCCGGAGCAGAAGTCGCCGACGACCTCCGCCGCCTATGCTTGTGGCCAGAGCAGCTCCAGCCACCGCCGACCCGCACACCGACGTGACCGCCATGACCTCCCCGACGTCACTGACCAGCCCACCGGAGCTCTACTACCGCCGGTAAGCCTCGCCGCCGTGATCTTTGCCCCGGTCACTTTTCCAATCAGCCATGGATCCCGGGATAGATTTGGGATAAGTCCAGGGGGTTATGTGTAAGGTTAGTGACTCATGCAAATAGTAGACCAAGGGCTGATTTGTGAGAGAAAGGGGGGAAGAAAACCCAGGGACTTCAGCACAAATCTATTTTTCTTTTCCATTTCGAATTTACTTTCTTTTAAATACTGCAGAGAACTTGATAAATACATGACTTGAAGAGTAATCATCCAAAATTAGTCAAACAAATTTTGCTAGACTTTGTGAAATATAAACTATCAAACAAAAATAGTAAACCCCATGGTTCCTGTAATGTTTTCTAGAGTTTTGATTCAAATAAGAGAACTGCCCAAAACTTATTAATAAAGGGAAAAATAGAAATATTGTTAGACCCGGGTTGAGAAAAATAGTGGAGACACTAACCTAGTAGTTACACTGTTTAAAATTAATAAACACCCTAGTATACAAGGTTAAGGAAGGTTTATTCACTAAAACTTGTTTATGCTCAAACTTAGGAAAATGAAGAAAAGGGATTGAAAATGGAAACCAGAGGGCAACCAGATTTTTCCTAGCATGCCTAAGTTATGTAGTTCAGAAGAAAAATCTGTTGAACCATAGTCCAGTGAAAAGAAATTGCACTCACAATTATTCATGAAAAACAGAGAAAACATTGAAAAGTCATAAGAAAATAATCCTAAGGAGAAAACACCCCTACCTTAGGAATGACTGTTCTTGTGCTAAGAAGGACCTAGAAAAATACAAGTTCTGTTGTTTGATATTTTTCAAATAGCAAGTTAGTTATAAGTGTCTTTTTGGCAATAAACTTTAGAAAATCATAACTACATAACCACTAAGTAAACCTCTGTGATTTTTGGCACAGAAGCATGTTATTACCCATAGATACCAGCAAAAATAACTCTTGGTACAGAACCCACACCTAGGTAAAAGTTGTAGTGCAAAGTAACCCCTCTGCCCCAGCTTTTGTTATTTTTGTCCAAGGCCTATTTTATTTGGTTTTGGCCCCAAATTTATAGAACAGACTACAGTGACCAATATTAACCCACTGTAATTTTTACAGAATTTTTGGAAATTTCTATATCACTGTTGTTGTTCAAACCCACCTTAAAGAGCATAAATAGAAAATAAAAAGAGGAATTAGTAGGGGAGAATAATGTTATCCTGACCAAAACAGCAAAACCCCTTGAGTACCTAATAGGACCTTTAAGGGGCAATCCAAGTCTTAATCCACTATGTTTGCCTCTAAGCAAAACCTCAAACCTAAATTGCTAAGCATAAACCACTAAGAGCTTCTTATAACAAGGAAACCCTAAGTTATCAACTAACTTAGTTTTTCTTCACTATGCATAATGGCTACTAAAATTCTACATATCATAGCATACATATATCTTATTCATTGCATTCGATAGATTGCAACCTCGCTGACGGAGAGTACATCCTCGTGCCGGAGCAAGGAGTTGCTCAGGAGGTAGCCCAGGATCCAGCTCTAGAACCTGCCATCGAGGATCTGCCTGCCCCAGCTTTGGAAGGCAAGCCCCGGTTTTATGCATAACCTGTTCTATATGCTATTTTACTACACTTAATGTTTGTAGGCTTGTATTGTGCACTTAAGTGTAGGAGTTGTTTGGAACCTTAGTTGCATGACTCAGGATACCTTTTGAGATGGATACTAGTATGCTAGGTCGAGTAGCTGCTTTACTAATTAGGGATCTCGGTAGAAGTCGAGTGATTTTTCTAGCACTCGTGCGAGGTCAGGAATTGAATGTATCCATTTTTATATCAGAATGATGATGGTCTGTGGACACAGATCCATGGGGATGCGTGGTCTACGAGATGAAATTGGAATAAGGATTAACGTGCGGATACCTGTGTCAAGCGTTTGAACGTACTAAGCACATGCCGAGAAATATGGTAAATCGGTAAGCCTAGTACCTGATTGAACCTGGCAGCAGACATTACCCCTCACGCGACCTGAGACGTGGTCTCCCATTTCAGTTATGGTGGGTACAAGTGCGGTCACTGCACGACGACAGTCGGGGTCAGTGAGGCATTGTACGCCAAGGCGGTGAGCCCTGATCTGCTGGCGGGGAATAGATGGGGACGGTTGATGTGTGTGGGGACAGAGTGCCCCTATATGTCATGTGTTTAGGTTTACCTTGCAAGGATAAAAACTCGATTCGAATCGTCTTCTTCTCGCAGCTAATGTGACTGCTTGATCCATTGTACTGCATTGAGTAAAAAGTGGAAATGTGATGACTTGGCAAAAGTTGTTGATTGCTAAATGTTTGATACCATGTATGATTAGATAGATACACATTCAGTCTTAAGAGAGTCACACTAAAACTTGAAAAAGATAAAACTTGATTTTTAGATTCAGCTAGTGCTTTTGGCAAGCAAACCCCTCAGCCAAACAACTGCATGTCTAGAGGTAGAGGAGTAGACTCCTCACAACGGGTAAGTCTAGCTAAGTATTAGTATACTCAGCCTTGCTTGTGGCATAATTTTTACAGGTTCTCTGGAGGACATGGTTGCTGGAGTGACTTGGCCGTCCATCTTGCCACCAGGTTGGACAGTCGAGTGGGACCCTACCTCGGCTGAGAAGGAGCATGAGGAGTGATGGGACAGGCTTCCCCATCCCTCCATTTACTTATCGTTAGTTTTATTCCGCTGCATTCTGAACAATGATCACTACTTTTGCTAAAACTCTGATGATGTTGTAATATAATTTAGTACTCCTTAATGTATGGTTTTATGCTTTATTGTATTTGCTCTGTGTCTCACCATCGAGTGAGTACGTGGTACTTGATCCTGTTAGTGGCCTCGTCGGACTAGATCCGAGGGAGTGACGTGTTATTCCTATTTAAGTGTGGTCTAGCCTCTAAGGTGGGACTCAGGCACTTAAGTTGGAATAATTCGGGCGGTTCTGCCACAGCTGGTATCGGAGCTCGTACCACCACAGAGGAATCAATAAACTATAAATACCATCCTTTTCAAAAGTAAAACTTGATAGAAACAAATGTTGGATAGATCGTCAGGATGATCAGGATAGACCTAGGACGTGAAGCCTTAGGATGATAGAGGGGTAGCTAGGTGGCTATTTGAGTAAGCCCTATAGGCTACTATAAGAGATGGGAGTTCTTCCCTATTCCCTCTAAATTGAACTGAGGATTTTTAGGATGAGCATGCATGCATCCTTACTTAAACTACTTGATAATTAGGTAAGAACTTTAATACATGATAAAGACAGATTAAGTACACTGAGTGACATTGTCATAGCCATAGAGAGGTCGAGTTTTGATCCCTTTTCATTTTATAATTCTTTTTCTTTTTCACTTACGCTTAACCATACACAGATGACTTCTCACGGATCCTCGGACGGAGGGAACGCACAGTCCCACACGGACGGACTTGCACGAGAGGTTTTTCCCCGTATCTTGTGGGAGGTACTTCAGGGAGCCGGTTACACGACGCCTCCCCAGTATGCGGTGCAGCTGTTCGAGAAGCACCGAGTCCACCGCTCTAGGGTGAGGATGACCCTAGAGCCTCATCCCTTACAGCCAGGCTAGCGTTCGTTGGACTCCGAGTCTTTCGGATACCGGGCTGAGGATACTATCGAGGCGATTGCTCTCCACGGGCTAACCACCTTTTGTGGTTTTCACCCCTTGGAGCTGTCTACTCATCCCATTGGCTTGTTCCCTGCTGAAAAGGAGGACGACCCAATGTGGAAAGACCGAGTGGAGCATGCCAAGGATATATGGGCTCTTTACCCAGGGCAGACTGCTCACTTGACGGTGTGATGCATGGATACTCTGTCTCGTCTACAAGTGAGGCAAGGAAAGGCAATGTCTCATCTAATGGCATTGTTGGAGGCTACCAAGATCACCTTGGATAGCAGAGAGGAACTTGTGGTAGAGCTGTCCACTGAGATGGTGGAAAAGGACCTACAGGTGGAACAGATGTCCAACGAGATACAAGAGCTTGAGGAGCTAGTGGGAACCAGGGATAACACCATTGAGGTTCTCGAGGATCAACTCATCAACACTCAGCAACAACTTGCGGAAGCTAACTAACATTTGGATATGCACCACCAGGAGATCCAGGACACGGAGGCCAACGAGGATGTCGACATCGAGGGAGGAGAGGAGCCAGAGCCTGCATCCAGCTTGGACACTGCTGGCTCAGGGAGACCACCTTCCCCGAGTCAAGCGTTGCCTCGTTTGCTCACTAGGCTGAAGAGATAGAGTTAGAAGTGTATGGCGGTAGAACTCCTCGGAGCTAGCTTAGCTTTTGCACCCTTAGGGTACTAGGCTAGACAGAGTTGAGTCTTTTGGGTCACTAATATAATCGTAACAAACTCTTTTGGAAGTTTGGATGATGAATGATGTCAGCTTTAATTTATGAATAAAAGTTTTATGCCATGTAGAATCTTTTATGAATTATGCAAAGAAATAGTGGTTTTACCCTTGCAAATATTTCACCGCATATGAATCCTGACATCAGCAATATGACATTGAGAGCATCCTTAATTTTTTAGATGGCAGGAAGAGCGCGTTGTGGAAAGAATGAACGCATTCCTCTACCACCGCCACCGCCTCCTATCATGCAAGAGTTGATGGCTCAGCAGAATGAGATTCTGCGATAGTTGGCTCAGCGTCAGCCGCCACCTCAGCATTATGGTGGTGGTGACCACAATCAGCGTCCCCCAGCAGCAGCCACTTATCAGGAGTTCCTCAGCACGCAGCCGTCGTTGTTCACTCGGGTAGAGGATCCGCTGGATGCTGATGTATGGCTTAGGGTAGTGGAATCCAAATTCCCACTACTAAATGGAGTTTGTTCAGATGTGGCTAAGGTCAGGTTCGCCACCCAGCAGCTTCACGGACCCGCACGGACATGGTGGGACCACTTCCTTGCTATGCAGCCAGTTGACCATGAGGTGGAATGGAGAGAGTTCAAGGCAGCTTTCAGGGGCATCATATACCAGCAAGCATTATGGATCGCAAGCTTAATGAGTTTCTAGCACTCACTCAGGGAAATCGGACAGTGTTGCAGTACGCTCAGGCCTTCAATGACCTGTGTCAGTATGCCGGATATCACGCAGACACTGATGAGAAGAAAGGGACAGGTTCAGGAGGGGGCTCAGCACTAAGCTCCACGACCGTCTCAACACAGTCAGGGCCAATAGCTATAATGAGTTAGTCAACATGGACATTTCTTAGGAGGACTGTAACACAACCCGTCATGTAGAAAAGAAGAGGAAGACCCCTGTGGCAGGATCATCAGCTCAGCCATAGTGCTTCAGGATTGTATCTGACACTCAGAACAGGGGACCTCAGCAGCAGCAAGGACGTTGGGTAATCCGACCACAGCAGCAGCAGGCACCCAACCGCTCTCAACTCCCAGTTCAGAGGAACAATCAACCACAGTAGCAGTAGTACCGTCAGGCCAATGACAACTGGTGTTTCACTTGTGGTAACCCTGGACATTATGCCAAGAATTGCCCCAGGAATCAGCAGAGGCCGGGACAGAATTCTAACCAGAACCAAGGCAAGAGGAAGAAGGTGCAAGTGAGGCAACGCAGGCTGAACTTCGCCACCATGGCTGACATTCCATTGGGAGCATCCGTCATGAGTGGTATCATTTCCGTTTTGAATAATCCTGCAATCATTCTTTTTGATTCTGGTGCATCACACGGTTTTATCAGTACAAAATTTAGTGCCAAATGCTAGTTACCTTTCCATCACACCAACGGGGGTATTACAATTTCAACACCAGGAGGCAGGGTTGCCACCTATCAAATCAACAGGCATGTGCCTATAATGTTTGCTAGTCTAATAATTAAAACCACCCTCCTCATTTTGGGTTTGGATAGCGTGGATATCATATTGGGAACTGACTGGTTAACAAGACATCAGGCAGTAATTGATATTGCAGCTAGGGCCATTGAGGTGCACTCTCCTACTTGTGGTGAAACCACATTATATTTGCCCAATCAGGGTTGTACCCGTTCCTGTGCATTCACTATGATAGAGTTACCTGTTGAGAGAATCCCAGTGGTTTGTGACTACCCAGATGTTTTTCCAGATGAATTACCAGGAATGCCACCCGATAGAGACATAGAGTTCGCGATTGAATTACAACCCGGAACTGCCCCTATATCCAAGAGACCCTATAGGATGCCTCCAGCAGAATTGGCGAAATTGAAAAGGCAACTACAAGAGTTGTTGAACAAGGGATTCATTCGCCCAAGTACTTCACCATGGGGATGTCCAGCCTTGTCTGTAAAGAAGAAGGATGAGAGTGTGAGATTGTGTGTCGATTACCGCCCTCTCAATGCGGTGACCATCAAGAACAAGTATCCATTGCCCCGCATTGATGTATTGTTTGATCAGTTGGTGGGAGCCAGAGTATTCTCCAAGATAGACCCAAGACGGCTTTCTCTACCAGATATGGGCTTTATGAGTACCTGGTGATGTCTTTCGGGCTGACCAATGCCCCGGCTTACTTCATGTATTTGATGAACTCAGTATTTATGCCAGAGCTGGACAAGTTTGTGGAGGTCTTTATTGATGATATTCTGGTTTATTCCAAAAATGAAGCTGAGCATGCTGAGCATCTACACATCGTACTTCAGCGACTGCGCGATCATCGTCTATATGCTAAGTTGTCCAAATGTGATTTCTGGCTGAAGGAGAAAAAGTTTTTGGGTCACACCATCTCTTAGGATGGGGTATCAGTTAATCCTGAGAAGGTACAAGAAGTGATGGATTGGAAACCTCCTACCACAGTACGACAAATCCGTAGTTTTCTGGGATTGGCAGGGTATTATCGACGATTTATTCCGGATTTCTCCAGGATTGCCAAGCTAATGACTGAATTGTTGAAGAAAGGAGTCAAGTATGAATGGAGCCAGAAGTGTGAGGATGCCTTTCATACACTAAGGCAGCATTTGACAATAGCACATGTGCTAGCTCAGCCTGACAACACCAAACCCTTTGAGGTTTATTGCGATGCTTCCGGTACTGGATTGGGATGTGTCTTGATGCAAGACAACAGAGTCATTGCTTATGCCTCCCGAGCACTCAGACCACATGAGCAGAATTACCCCACACATGATCTGGAGTTAGCGGCCGTGATTCATGCTCTCAAGATATGAAGACATTACTTGATGGGAGCTCATTGTAATATTTACACTGATCATAAGAGTCTCAAATATATCTTCACTCAGGCTGATCTTAATATGAGGCAGAGAAGATGGTTAGAATTAATCAAGGACTATGATTTGGAAGTGCATTACCATCCTGGCAAAGCCAATGTTGTGGCAGATGCCTTAAGTCGGAAGGCCCAGTGCAACTGTGTGATTATGGATGCAAAAATCACCACCCTGTGTGATGAGTTGTGCAAGCTGAACATAGAGGTTGTTTCCTCCGGTGCTTTAAGTTATATTTCAGTGGAGCCCACCTTACATGAGCAAATAGTCAGGGCACAGATTGGTGACAAGGGTGTTCAAGTCATTAAGGAAATGATCGAACAGAAGGTGGACAAATACAAATGTTTCCGTCAGGACAGCAAAGGAATTCTATGGTTTGGAGACCGATTGGTTGTTCCCAAGAACCCCGAGCTCAGAAAGAAAATAATAGATGAAGCTCACCTTTCCAAATTCTCCATGCACCCAGGCAGTAACAAGATGTACCATGATCTCAGATCCTTGTACTAGTGGACCCGAATGAAGAGGGAAATTGCTAAGTATATATCGGAATGCGACACTTGCCAAAGAGTCAAGGCCAGTCATTTGAAGGTGGCAGGCACCTTACAGCGCCTTCCCATACCTTCGTGGAAATGGGAGGATATTTGCATGGATTTCATTATGGGATTGCCCAATACCTCCCGACACCACGATTCTATTTGGGTCATCGTGGATAGATTGACCAAGACAGCTCATTTCTTGCCAGTGCATACCACCGACAAGACAGAGAAATATGCAGAAATCTATGTTGATCAAATAGTGCGTTTGCATGGAATTCCGAAGACTATTGTATCTGATAGAGGAGCATTGTTCGTGGCACGCTTTTGGGAGCAGCTCCAAAAGTCACTTGGGACCCACGTAATAAGAAGCTTAGCATACCATCCGCAGACTGATGGTCAGACAGAAAGAGTGAATCAAATTCTCGAGGACATGTTGCGAGCCTGTGTGCTACATTATGGTAAAAATTGGGACAAGTGCCTTTCCTTGGCGGAGTTCTCATATAACAACAGCTACCAGTCCAGCCTAAAGATGGCACCTTTTGAGCCTTGTATGGGAGAAGGTGTAGGACACCACTAAATTGGTCACAAGCTGGAGTAAGGGAAATATTTGGACCTGACTTGGTACTTGAAGCAGAGGAGAAGGTCAGAGTCATTAAGAAAAACCTAGAAGCTGCTCAGGCCAAGCAAAAGAGCTATCATGACAAGAGGAGGAAGCCTCTACAGTTTGAAGTGGGAGATCATGTTTATCTTAAGGTGTCACCCACCAAAGGTGTTCAGAGATTTGGAATCAAGGGCAAGTTAGCTCCTCGCTACATTGGGCCCTATGAGATCAAAGAAACTTATGGGCCTGTAGCATGTCAATTAAAGTTGCCACCCCATATGTCAGCAATTCATGATGTATTCCACGTATCTCAGCTACAAAAGTGTGTCTGCTTACCCACAGAAATGCTACCTGAACCAGTATTGGAGATAGAACCAGACTTGTCCTATCAAGAGCACCCCGTCAAGGTATTGGATCAAAAGGAGAAATCAACGCGGGCAAGATTGATCAGGGTGTATAAGGTTCAGTGGAGTCACCATTCAGTGGAGGAGGCTACATGGGAGACTGGGGATTTTCTACGTTCTCGCTTCACCGACTTTCTACCCAAAGGAGTCGGTACGTAATCCAAAACCCCACCCCCACCTGCCCTTCGAATCTAAATATAAGAAAAACTTAGATGTTAAAGGTACTGTAAGCTTTGAAAATGACTTTAAAAGGGCTTCCTTCTGAAGTTGCAAAGAGAATGACATTCGAAGAGCAGTTAACTAGAGCAACTTGGATAAAGGAAAATGCAACACCCCAGCACACCTTCTTGGTACCCCCTCTAAAGGACCCCTACCCAAAAATCTTGGGACGAGATTCCTTTAAGGGGGGAGGGCTGTAACACCCCAGGTGTTACTTAGGGTTTTCACTCAAGCCTACACTTTTGAACCCATCATCACATGTGGTTTAGTTTGAGAAAAAGACACCAAACTTGGGGGGTCAAGATCCTAAGTAGGTGTAACCCATCTTAGAAGTCATGCTTTGGCCTTATCATGCACCTAAAGAGGAGAGAATGGCTCAAACCCTAATTCAACTCCCTTAGGCAAATGGAGCCCTAGAGGGGAGTATAGCAAAAAGGCAATGTAAACCACATTATATGACTTGGGCTAATTATAAAAGTTGTAGTACACTTAATACCCTACAAAAAATAGTAAGAGTGTGACCCCAAAAAGATTTTAGAAAAACCCCAAAAAGGTCACCAAAGAGAAGGGCATAAAAGAAAAATCAGATTTTTCTCACTTTCAAAACCAGCCCTCTTTCAAAGATCAAGCATGTTAACATTTTTCCAAACCTCAAAACCAAAGGGCCCAATTAACAAAATGGCGCCTAAAGACCCCTTGAACACTCTAGAAAAATTTGAAAGCAAACCCAATTGGTTTGACATGTTTTGGCGCCCATTTTCCACCAGACAAGTCTGGTCGGACAGACCCAACTTCACCTCCTCATAACTTGCCAACCAGAGGTCAAACCCACTCGAGCACTGCATGAGATACAAAGGGTATACAACAAGGAAGAAATCTTATACAGGGATTTTGGATAGATACGAAGAGATCATGGGCCAATCGACGCTTGAAGATGACCAGAGCGAATGCTGCCACGTGCTCGATGCCTTATCTGACCAGCCGAGCGCGCACTGGCCGCTGCCGCGCGCGCCCCCACGTGTGGTCGGCCGCCCCCGTGCCCATGCCTGTGCCGTGCCCATGAGTGGCTATAAAGACCACCCTCATGCACGGCCACCTTCCCTATCGCCCGCTCCGCACCGCGCCTAACTTTCTTGAGCTCGCCCGTAGCACCGACGACCTCCCCACGACCCACCAGAGCCACCCGAGGGCGCCCGCCGTGGACAGACCATTCCCGCCCACCTCCGCTCGATCCGAGCCCTCGGATAGCTTCCTCGAGAGACCGTGAAGCTTTCCCAAGCTTGAGCCGAGGACCAGCCCCACCGGAGCAGTGAGATCACGCTCGCCGGAGTTCGTGACCCCGCCGGAGCGCATGGACCGGGTAAACCACTGAACCATTTTTCGATTCCTTGCGCACATAGCCTCTACATCACCCTGTGGAGCTCCTCGTGCACTTTGATTGAACCCTACCGCCATGGTTTGGCCGGAGCAGGAGCCGCCGACGACCTCTGCCGCCTGCGCTCGTGGCCAGAGCAGCTCCAGCCACCGCCGACGTCGACCCGCACACCGACGTGACCGCCGTGACCTCCCCGACGTCACTGACCACCCCACCGGAGCTCTATTGCCGCCGGTAAGCCTCGCCGCCGTGATCTTTGCCCCGGTGTTGGGGATTTGTTCTCAAATGCTTCGAATTAAGAACAAGGCAACATAAAATGTTAAATATTAATGCCCTTCGTCCGCTGAAGCATTATCTCTCCAAGGATTTGATGAGCTTCGGACGAAGGTCATGAGCAAAACATCACAAAGGTTTCACCTTCGTGATCAATCTTATAAAATAATATGAAATAAAATACAAAGCATGAAACATTATAGGAGAATATATTGAAAATAAATAACATTATTCACCTATTTATTATATGAACTCAAATATTAGAACATAACATTTAGATTTATTTATACCTTCGTCTTGACATAAGGTAATGATTCCACCGTAATGTGCCAATCGTTACTAGATTGCGTGAACAGTACATGGGCACTGTTCACCTATTTATAGGCACAGGGCACAGCCTGTGTAAAATTACATTTGTGTCCTTTACAATCGACTACAATAATGACACAAAACATCTTGGGTCTTCAGGTCATTTCATCTTTAAGTCGGTTCACCCCTTCGTCTCGAGATCTATTATTGTGCCGAAGCTTCATAAGTGATAGCTTCGATGCTGCTCCTGATAGGATCTGTCGAAGGTGTTATCTTTCTTTAGGATCTTCGGCTACGAAGCATACCCCCAACAGTAGCCCCTTCGCGGTGCTAGATCGTTTTTCGTAACAAGCTTGATCCGTGAAAAAGTCTAGGCTTCGGGATGCCGAAGATCCGAAAAATACCTTCCCTGAGCTCGTTGGCGAGAAACGATTAAAATAATCCACGCTCGAGGTGGCTCCATCTTGCAGCATCTACGCGCGCCCTAGCGATTCACCCTCTCAGACCCTGTGGCCCACTGTTCAGCGAGTGCGGGTAACTGTTTGCTCGGTGCGGGAGATTTTGACGATTCACCTTCCCACCTGCGGCACTATATAAAAAGATGGGTAGGTGTGAAGTTACCACAGCATTCATTGCTATTGCACTGTTTTGCTGCCAAATATTTAACCATAGCCGAAGCTTGATCATCGTGCTCAAACGAAGCGCCACTTTTGAATCTGCTTCGTCACAAGAGAAAGAGCTTCGGAAAAATAAAAAAAAAGTCAACAACAAAATTTTCAAGAAATTCATAATCAAATGGCAAGAGTTCGTTCCACTGCTAGGGTTGATCGTGAGGGGAATGAAACCGAAGCTACTGAGACTGTTCCGATTTCCGAAGCGATGAAGCGGTCTGGGCTAGTAACATCGGAGGATGCACCTGCCACTGAGGCAGAGCAGGCTGATGCTGAGGAGACTGAGTCTGAAGATGATTACAGCAGCGCGGTGCCAAGTAAACCCAGCCATCTGGAGTTTGGAAAATCCACCATCTTCGAAGGTGACTTACGTAAGATGTTGAGTTTGGGCTATTTAAGTCAAGCAAAGAAAGAGCTGATATGTTTTGGTGGGGAAGAAACTACCCCGAAGCCAGGAAAAGATGAAGTAGTGATCTTCAAAAGATTCTTTAAAGCTGGTTTAAGATTCCCTTTGAACAAGATGATCGCTGATGTGCTAAAGAAGTTTGGGATCTACCTTCATCAGCTAACTCCTAACGCTATCGTTAGGCTTAGCGTTTATATTTGGGCTCTCCGAAGCCAAGGGGTGGAACCATTTGCCGAAGGTTTCTGCCGAGTGCACGAACTTCATTATCAAACCAAGGCTAGGGGAGATGGACTACATGAAAACTTCGGCTGCTACAATTTTGCCTACCGCAAGAAAATTTCCAGTGATCAGTTACCGAAGCAAGTGGCCAGCTGGCTGGAAATCTGAATGGTTCTACGTCAAAGTTGACGAAGAGAAGGAGAAGCTAGTGCAGAGTCCGCTAGAGTTGATCTTCGGAGAAACCAGACCACCGTGCAACATGACACCAGAGGGTCCAACACAAATTGCTCTAGCTGAATTTAGAATTATTGCGGAGCACATCAGCACTAGGGACCTAGTGCAAGAATTTTTGGCTTTCAAAGTGTTTCCAACTATGAAAGAGTGGACCATGCTGTGGCGGAACCACCCGAATTATTCCAGCTTAAGTGCCTAAGTCACGCCTCAGGGGTCGTAACACACTTAAATCGTAATAACCCGTCAGTCCCTCAGATCTAGTCTGATGGAGCCACTTAACCAGGATCAAATTCCACAATGTCACTCGAAGGTGAGTCACAGAAGAAATACAATAAAACAGGAAACCTCAAATTAAGTGCTGAGTTATTACATAGATCGGAGTTTTTGAGTAGCAAATAAGAGTTCACAAAAATAAAATGCAGCGGATAATCGATGTCGTCGGTAATGAGGAAATGGGCAAGGCCTAGCCCACTACTCCTCGTGCTCCTCTCCTGTCGGAGCAACATCCCACTCGACCGTCCAACCCGGTGGCAGGGTGGTAGGCCAAGTCACACCATCAACCATTTCCTGAATGGTATCTGCAAAAGTTATGCCACAAGCAAGGCTGAGTATACTAATACTCAGCTAGACTTAACCGGTGTGAGGAGTCTACTCCTCTACCTCTAGACCATGTAGCTGTTTGGCTAAGTCGTTTCGTTTGCCAAAAGCACTAGCTGTATCTAAAATCAAGTTTTAGCTTTTCCATTTCTAGCATCATTAGCTTTACTAAGATTGCTCCTTCTAAGCATACATGGTAACAAGCATTTAGTTCAATCAACAAATTATCTCATGTAACCTCATTTCACTTCTTACTCAATGTAGTACAAGGGGTCAAGCAGTCTCATTAGCTGCGAGAAGCAGACGATTCGAATCGAGTTTTATCCTTGCAAGGTAAACCTAAACACACGACATGTCAGGGTACTCCGACCCCACACATGTCAATCGTCCCCATCGATTCCCCGTTCGCGTCCAGGCCTCACCGCCTTGGCATATAATAATACGGTTATGCATATAAACCGGGGCTTGCCTTCAATTGCTGGGGCTGCGGGGAGATCCTCAATAGCAGCCTCGGAAGCTTGCTCCTGGTCCTCCTCTTGGACAGATCCTTGCTCGGGGATGAGCACGTACTCTCCGTCGGCAAGATTACAATCTAATGAATGCAATGCGTAAGATATATGCATGATATGATATGTGCTTTTAGAAATTACAACTTTTGACGGTGTATGATCTACTTGAGTTAGATAAAGTTAAACCTTACTTATGTAAGACCTTTGGGTGGTATACTTGGTAAATTGGGTCAAACTTTAGCTAAGGTAAGTGGTAGGTTTATTTTTGGGGTTCCACTGAATTCTTTTTAAGCCTTAGTGAGAATTGATAAGTACTCAAGTTGGACTTATTGGGGTGAGGTTTATTTCTTCTTTCCTTTTCTTTTATTCTCTTTAATGTTTTGGAGTGGGTTTGAACTACAAGTTGCTTTAATAAAATTCCAAAAATTCTGTAAAAATTACAGTGGCTTGGTACTGGTGTATGTTTCTTTACCTCAAAATTTGGGGGTCAGAAGGTGAATAGATTTCTCTGGAAAAAATTATCAAATTTTAGGGTAGAAGGGGTGCTTTGAACTACAACTATTATTTAACCGTGGGTAATTCTCTAAAACTTATTTGTGCTGGCTTTTAGGTGCTATAAAATGACTTGATACCTATTTCTAGCCATTAATACCTTTTAGTTATTTTACTATGGTTTTCTCAAGTTTCTAGCCAAAGAGGTGCTTTCTACTACCACTATATTTGAAAAGTATCAAACAACAGAGCTCTTATTTTTCTTAGCTTTTGTTTTACGCAAGAGCAATCATTCTGAAGTTTGGCATCTTTTTGCTTAAGGGAAGGGGTGGTATGCATTATTTGGATTAAGTGGCCTTTCTCATAAATTATTAGCAATAGGCATGATTTTGCTCCTTTTTCATGGGTTTGCATTTTTCTCTGGTGGTTTATCTCATTATGGACTTAGCAAATTTTTGGTTACCCATTATTACATCATTATGGGTTATTCATGATTTATTTGGAAAATAACTCATTATCATTTTATATTTATTTTCCTTACTTAAAATGTTGGGCTGAGGTGTTCATTATTTTTGCAGTGGGGCTCTGGTGGTTATAAGTCCACTAAATTTTTATTATCAATTTTGGGTCTAGTTTTGTAATTCTAATAATTGATTTTCAGTTCAAATAATGCTAAATAAGACATTTTATTTTAAAACTGATCTGGACTAAAGGTCTCTTTATTTTTCCTAGGTTCTTTGTTACTTAAGCAAACCAGGAAAAATAATTCCACTCACTATTCATTAATTTCTAATGCCTTTCTGATTTTTCCTAAGTTTTGGGCAAAATAGCTTTAAATGAATATCTGCACTATATTCTTCAATACTGGGGTTCCTACTATTTTTAAAGAGTGCTTAAGTGAGGTTTGAACATCTACAAATTTTCTTAGGTTCAGCACAGAAGTAAAACTAATTTTCCTTCATTAAATAAGGTTTGGCCAGTTTCTGCTTTTAATTTTAAACTCTAAAATTTAGAATAGAAAGCATAGGGTTTATCATTTTTAAATGATAGTTCATAATATTTAGGATCTAGCAAAATTAGTTTGACAACTTTTGATCAAGAATTCATCAAGTTATGGATTTTATAAGTTCTCTAGTTATTTAAAAAGATTAACAGAATTGATTAAAATGGAAACCCACTTTGCACTAGGGTCCCTGGCGGGTGTTTTAAGTTTTCTTCACGGATCAGTCCCTGGGCTACTATTCAAATGAGTCACTGACGTTGCAGAAAACCCCTCGGGTTCTTCTAATCCTAACCCGAGGTCCTTCTCCTAACTTAAACAGTAACCGCGGCGGAAGAAAGGGCGGAGGGGCTTACCGGCGGTGAGATTGCTCCGGTGAGGTGGTCGAGGACGTATGGGAGGTCTCGGGGATCACAGCGATGTGCGGGTCGCCGTCGGGGATGGTCGGAGTCGGCCGGTCCACGTGCGCAGGCGGGGATGCTCGTCGGCGGCGAGGAGTCCGGCCTACTCACGGCGAGATAGTTCAATTGAACGGGTCAAAGAGCTTCACCAGGGAACAAGGAAGGGGTGTGCGCGAGAAATTGAAGAATGGCTCACCGGGGAGCTTGGTCCACGCGCGCAGGCGGGCGACCGAAGTCCGGTGAAGTCGATCTCGGGCTTCCGGTGAAGTCCTGCCGGGTCCAAGGGCTTGAAAAGCTTCACGGGCCACTAGCGGAGCTAGCCGAAGCACTGGCTCGACTTGGGGGTGGCTGGAGTGGGCTGGCCACGGTGGCCGAAGCTCTGGCGGCAATGGCGGGCGGAAAAGAGCTCGCCGGAGCTAAGGAGGGGTGGCTGGCCGGTGATGGTGAGCGCGGGGTGAAGTGAGGCGCGCCCGAGGAGGCTTTATAGGCGCGGGCAAGCACGGCTGAGGGCGGGGCTCGGACAAGCGCTCGGGGCGTGCGCGGCGAACGCCAGTGCGCGCTCTGGCGTCTGGCACAACGTCGAGCATGAGGCAGTGCAGAGAGAGGTCGAGTTCAAGCGCGGATTGGCCCCAAATCTTTGAGATTATGGCCATGATCCCGTTGAGAGATCTCTTCCTCTCAGGTCCCTTTGTCGTTTGTGTGTGGAGGCTAGCAGGTTTTGCTGACTGGATTAAGAGATAGAGAGGGGAGAAATCCTATTTGTCTCACTGCCACACACAGGGAGAACATCTCTGGTTTGACGTGTCCAAGGCACGCGTCCCAATGCCATCTCCTAGCACACGACAGAGGGGTTAGTTAGGCACATTTTTGTTAATGGGGCCATTAGGATTCGAGTTAAGGATCAAGGTGAACATGCTTGATCTTTGGCTCAAGGTCTGAATTTCAGAATTCTGAATTTCAGAATTCCCATTAAGTCCCCACATGAGAAGCTTGATTTGGGGTTTTGTTTGTGTTATTTTGGCCAAGCTTTCTCAACCTTTCTTGTTGCTTATTAATTATACTTCAATGTTTATAATTGGCTCAAGCCATGATTTTAATTTTTTCATATCCTTTTCCCTATTTTCTTTAAATTTTCTCATGGGGCTCACTTAGGGTTTTTATTAGGGTTGCAACATTATTACCTTTTTGAAAGACCCATTTGTTTTGATCATGATACTTTTAAGTATATGCTTGGTGGATTCTTTACTCTTAAGTCAATTGATGCTCATGCTTAATTTGGTTCACATAAAATGATGGTTCTTGGTTTGGCATTTTGAGAGAAACCCTAGGTGACACTGGGGTGTCACAGCCTTCCCCCCTTAAAGGAATCTCGTCCCGAGATTCGGGCCAGAGTCCTCCCAGGGTGAAGCGAAGGGTGAGACTTAAAGGAAATGGGTGGTTATTGTCATTATTAGGGTAAAACTGCTCTTCGAATGTCATTCTCTTTGCAACTTCAGAAGGAAGCCCTTTTAAGTTTACTTCATAGTTACTTCATTCTGAATTAAGATCACATTTTTGAAAATTAGGTTCGAAGGGCAGGAGGAGGGGGTTGGGTGTGATTACGTACCAGCTTCCTTACATAGGCAATCGGGGAAGTCAGATCTCAAGAATTCCTCGGTTTCCCAAGTAGATTCCTCCTCTGAGTGATTACTCCACTGGACCTTGTACATCTTGATCGATTTAGCCCGAGTTGATCTTTCCTTGCAATCCAGAATCTTGGAGGGGTACTCTTGGTACGATAGATCTGGCTCTACTATGATCTCGGTCGGCAATCGAACACACCTTTTCAGCTGAGATACATGGAATACGCTGTGAATGGCAGACATCTTTGAAGGTAACTTCAGCTTGTATGCCACGGGTCCACATGCTTCTATGACCTCATAAGGTCCAATGTAACGAGGGGCTAGCTTGCCTTTGATCCCAAACCTCTGCACTCCCTTGGTGGGTGATACCTTGAGGTACACAAAACTTCCCACCTCAAACTGGAGAGGTTTCCTTCTTCTATCATGGCAACTCTTCTGCCTGGCCTGAGCAGCTTCTAGATTCTTCCTGATTAGTTTGACCTTCCTTTCGGCTTCAGTCACTAAGTCAGGTCCAAAAACTTCTCTTTCCCCAGGTTGAGACCAATTGAGTGGTGTCCTGCACCTTCTTCCATAGAGAGCTTCAAAAGGTGCCATCCTTAGGCTGGATTGATAACTATTGTTATAAGCAAACTCTGCCAAGGAGAGGTGCTTATCCCAGTTCTTGCCACAATCGATTGCACAAGCTCTCAGCATATCCTCCAGAATTTGGTTTACCCTTTCCGTCTGAACATCAGTCTGTGGGTGGTAAGCTGAACTCCTGATTAGCTTGGTTCCCAAAGACTCTTGCAATTGTTCCCAAAATCTGGCAACAAATTGGGCTCCTCGGTCAGAAACAATGGTCCGAGGTAATCCGTGCAAACACACGATCCGGTCAATATACAATTCTGCATACTTCTGAGCCTTATCAGTGGTGTGCACAGAAAGAAAATGTGCCACTTTTGTCAGTCGGTCCACAATAACCCAAATCGAATCATGATGACGAGAGGTGTTGCGCAGGCCCACAATGAAATCCATGCTGATGTCATCCCACTTCCACGAAGGTATAGACAGGGGTTGCAAAGCTCCAGATGATTTCAATTGGCTTGCCTTTATCCTCTCATAGGTGTCACATTCTGATACATACTGGGCTATCTCCCTCTTCATTCTGGTCCACCAATATAAAGGCTTCAGGTCATGGTACATCTTGGTGCTTCCCGGATGCATAGAGAATTTGGAGAGATGAGCCTCATCCAAAATTTTCCTCTTGAGGTCCTGGTCTTTAGGAATCACCAATCTGCTTTTGAACCATAACACACCCTTTTCATCTTGGCGGAAACAATTATACTTCTCGACCTTCTGATGGAGATTCTTCTTGATAATCTGCACTCCCTTGTCACTGAGTTGGGCCATGATGATCTGGTCTTGCAAAGCTGGCTCAACAGAAATGTGAGACAAAGAACCAGAAGGAATCACTTCAATTTGCATCTTGCTCAACTCATCACACAAGGTGTTAATGCGAGAATCCATCAGAATGCAATTGCATTGCAACTTCCGACTCAAGGCATCTGCTACCACATTAGCTTTTCCTGGGTGATAATGTACCTCCAGGTCATAATCCTTGATCAGCTCTAGCCATCTTCTCTGCCTCATGTTGAGATCAGCCTGAGTAAAGATGTACTTAAGGCTCTTATGATCAGTGAAGATGTTGTAGTGGGTTCCCATTAGATAGTGCCTCCACATTTTTAATGCATGAACCACTACTGCCAACTCAAGGTCATGAGTGGGATAATTTTGCTCATGAGGCCTGAGTGCTCTTGAGGCATAAGCGATGACTCGGTTGTCTTGCATTAAGACACAACCTAGCCCGGTGCCAGAGGCGTCACAATATACATCAAAAGGCTTGCTGTTGTCGGGTTGCGCCAATACTAGTGCTGTGGTCAGATGCTGCCTTAATGCATCGAAGGCATCTTCGCACTTCCGACTCCAAACAAATTTGGCTTCTTTCTTCAGCAACTCAGTTATAGGCTTCGCAATTCGAGAGAAATCCGGAATAAATCTTCGGTAATAACCAACTAATCCCAGAAAACTCCAAATCTGACGGACAGTTGTTGGTGGCTTCCAGTTCATCACCTCTTGCACTTTATCAGGATCGACAGCTATTCCAGCCTGAGAGATAGTGTGACCCAAGAATTTGATTTCCTTTAGCCAAAAATCACGCTTAGGTAACTTGGCATAAAGGTGATGCTCTCGCAGACGTTGAAGCACTACATGCAAATGCCCGACATGTTCTTCTTCGTTCTTTGAGTACACCAAAATATCATCGATGAAAACCACTACGAACTTCTCCAATTCAGGCATGAAAACAGAATTCATCAGGTACATGAAATATGCTGGTGCATTTGTCAGCCCGAATGACATCACCAAAAATTCATATAGCCCATATCTGGTTGAGAATGCCGTCTTCGGAATATCACTTGCTCGTATCTTGATCTGATGGTAGCCAGAGCGAAGGTCTATTTTGGAAAACACCTTGGCCCCGACCAACTGGTCAAAAAGAACATCAATACGAGGCAAAGGATACTTGTTCTTGATAGTTACCGCATTAAGAGGGCGGTAATCTATACACAGCCTCAAGCTTTCATCCTTCTTCTTCACAAACAGTGCTGGACATCCCCAAGGCGAAGTACTTGGGCGAATAAATCCCTTATCCAACAACTCTTGCAATTGCTTCTTCAATTCTGCCAACTCAGCGGGTGGCATTCGGTAGGGCCTCTTGGAAATTGGTGCTGTTCCCGGTTGCAACTCGATGGCGAATTCAATATCCCGGTCTGGAGGCATTCCTGGCAATTCATCAGGGAAGACATCCGCATACTCACAGACTACTGGGATCTTCTTCAGAGGTAACTCCGTCATTGAGAAAGCACATGACTGAGTAGAACCTTGACTAGGCAGAATTAAGGTGAAGTTCCCGCAGAACGGAGAATTAACTTCCACGGTACGGCTGGCTACATCAAGCACAACTTGGTGCAAGGTCATCCAATTTGCTCCTAGAATAATGTCCACATTTTCCAAACCCAACACAAGAAGAGTGGTCTTGACAATGTGGCTTCCCAGTTGAATAGGCACACTTTGGTTTAATTGATTAGTTAAAATTTTACCCCCAGGTCTGACTATCATAAATGACCCTTTTGAGTGAGAGAATGGCAGTTCACATTTAGCACTGAACTTCTGGCTAATGAAACTATGAGATGCACCAGAATCAAACAAAATTAAAGCAGGTTGATTATAAACTGAAAAGATACCGGTCATGATAGGAGCTCCCTCAGGTACTTCCTCCAGAGTAGTGAAGTTGAGCTTCCCTTGCCTGACTTGTACCTTCTGCTTTCTTTCCTTGTCTTGATTTGGTGCTGGCATCTGCCTCTGCTGGTTCCTGGGACAATTCTTGGCATAGTGGCCCACATTGCCACAAGTGAAACACTTGTTCCCATTGCCCTGGCGGAACTACTGCTGCTGCGGAGGCTGATTGTTCCTTGGGGCGGGAGCTGGAAAGCGGTTGGGTGCCGGCTGCTGCTACTGCTGAGGTGGCCTGATCACCCATTTGCCTGCGTGCTGCTGAAAACCCCTGCTCTGATTGTGAGAAACAATCCGGAACCTCTGAGCCTGAGCGGATGGTGCTGCCATTGGTGCCTTTCTCTTCTTCTCTGCCCGGTGAGCTACAATGCAATCCTCCTGGGAGATGGCCATGTTGACCAACTCATTGAAGCTATCAGCCCGGACAGTGTTGAGTCGTTCCCGCAGCTTGGTGATAAGACCCCTGCGGAAGCGATCTCTCTTCTTTTCATCGGAATCAGCATGGTACCCTGCATACTGGCATAAGTCATTGAAGGCTTGCACATACTGCAGTATCGTACGGGTTCCTTGATTAAGGGCCAGAAATTCATTCAACTTCCGATCAAGAATACCAGCTGGGATGTGGTGTCCTCTGAAGGCAGTCTTGAATTCCTCCCAAGACACTTCACGATCAGCGGGGAGCATAGCATGGAAGTGGTCCCACCAACTCCGAGCAGGGCCGCGAAGCTGCTGTGCGGCGAAGCGAGCCTTGGCCTCATTAGGGCAGTCTCCCGTGAGGAGGGGAAACTTGGACTCGACGACGCGAAGCCACACGTCGGCGTCCAATGGATCCTCTGCCTTGGTGAACAAGGGCGGCTGCGTGCTCAGAAACTCCAGGTAAGTTGCCATTGCCGGAGGTCGCTGATGCTGGCCTCCACCATGCTACTGAGGGTGGGGCTGGCGCTGCAAGAGCTGTCGCAGAATCTCATTCTGCTGGGCCATCAGCTCCTGCACTGTGGGAGCTGGAGGAGGTGGCGGGGGAACCTGCTCGTTATGCCCGCGACGCTGCCTAGCTGCCATCTGAAAACAGAGATTGTCGCCATTGTTATCCCAACTCACAGTTTCGAACGACAAGATATCATCTCATATGGAAGGAAAAATGCCATAATCATAATATTAGGTTCGAAATGAAGATAACATGGTGACAACATCCCACAGATTTCAAAAGTTCACAGGGTTACATCAATTAGGGGAAAGTACCCACAAGCCTAGTCCAAAATCTGATATTAACTAAGCTCGCATAGGTTTCTATCCGCCTAATGGTGCCGAAGTGACTGCTTAGCCCTAAGCGGTGGAAGCGACACTGGATACGGGTGAAGGAGGCATCGCGGAGGTAGTCACATTGGCACCAGGGGCTGGTCCTAGCTCCTCGGGAGCCTCTTCTCCCTCGCTTCCAGCTTCATTGGCCTCCATCTCCAGGTGGTGCATGTCCAAGTGGTCATTTGCTTCTTCGAGTTCCCTCTGCACATCGTGAAGCTGGTTCTCCAAGACATCAATAGTGTTATCTCGGATCTCCACCTGCTGCTCAAAGGTGGTGATGCGCTGGCTCAGCCTCTCCACCTGCAGATCCTTCTCTACCAACTCGGTGGATAGATCGACCACAAAATCTTCTCGACTGTCGAGAGTGAGCTTGGCAGTTTGAGCGGTGTTAGCAAGGAGTGCCATAGCATCGCTCTGAAGGGCCTGAAGGCGGTACAGCGCACTCATGCACTGAACGGTGACCCTCCCAACCAAGTCAGGATACATCGCACACACATCCTTTACATGGCTCACGCGGTTACACCACATGGGATCATCCTTCTTCTCAGCAGGGAAGAGTCCCAAGGGGTGCATCACCATCTCCAGGGGATGGTAGCCACAGAAAGTCGTCAGAGTCTTCATGGCTGCCGCTTCAATGGTGTCGTCCGTCCTGAGTCCAATTGTCTTAGAATCAAGAGAACGCCAACCTGGCTGAAGGGGATGAGCCTCCAAAGTCAGCCAGACCCGACAACGAGGTACCCGATGCTCCTCATACAACTGCACCGTGTACAAAGGGGGCGTAGGGTAACCGGCGGAGTTAAGCACTTCCCACAAGATGGAAGGAAAGCCATCGCGAGAAAGGAAGTCAGAACTGAAACGAGTGTCTCCTCCACTGGCGGGGATGGGTGAATTCATCTGCGGAAGGGAATCAAAGGTAAAGATTATGGTGGAAGGAAAAAGAAAAAGAGAGCCCGGATGGTTCTAAGAAAGTGGGTTAGCTCAAGTTTTTAAATTCCTCTTTGTGTTTATAATGCATGCATGCTGGGAGTAACGTTGCCTCTCCAAAAATAGGGTGATTTTTTGGGCATCCTTAGAAATATAAGTACTGGCCCACGGGGCCTAATTAGTTAGCCACCTATTTCTCCCTCTATGCCTAAGGCCTTTCGTCCTAGGTCTAGCGGTCTAGTCCTGACGATCCGTAGCAGTTTCTAGGCAAGTTTTAGATTTTGAAAATTGGTATTCATGGTTTATTGTCCTTCTCTGTGGTGGAATTTGCTCCGATACCAGCTGTGGCGGAACCACCCGAATTATTCCAGCTTAAGTGCCTAAGTCACGACTCAGGGGCCGTAACACACTTAAATCGGAATAACCCGTCAGTCCCTCAGATCTAGTCTGATGGAGCCACTTAACCAGGATCAAATTCCACAATCTCACTCGAAGGTGAGTCACAGAAGAAATACAATAAAACAGGAAACCTCAAATTAAGTGCTGAGTTATTACATAGATCGGAGTTTTTGAGTAGCAAATAAGAGTTCACAAAAATAAAATGCAGCGGATAATCGATGTCGTCGGTAATGAGGAAATGGGCAAGGCCTAGCCCACTACTCCTCGTGCTCCTCTCCTGTCGGAGCAACATCCCACTCGACCATCCAACCCGGTGGCAGGGTGGTAGGCCAAGTCACACCATCAACCATTTCCTGAATGGTACCTGCAAAAGTTATGCCACAAGCAAGGCTGAGTATACTAATACTCAGCTAGACTTAACCGGTGTGAGGAGTCTACTCCTCTACCTCTAGACTATACAGCTGTTTGGCTGAGGGGTTTGGTTTGCCAAAAGCACTAGCTGTTTCTAAAATCAATTTTTAGCTTTTCAAATTCTATCATCATTAACTTAGCTAGATTTGCTCCTTCTAAGCATCCATGGTGACAAGCATTTAGTTCAATCAACAAATTATCTCATGTAACCTCATTTCACTTCTTACTCGATGCAGTACAAGGGGTCAAGCAGTCTCATTAGCTGCGAGAAGCAGACGATTCGAATCGAGTTTTAACCTTGCAAGGTAGACCTAAACACACGGCATGTTAGGGTACTCCGACCCCACACATGACAACCGTCCCCATCGATTCCCCATTCGCGTCCAGGCCTCACCGCCTTGGCATACAATGCTCCACTGACCCCGGCTGCCGCTGTGCAGTGACCGCACTTGTACCCACCATAGCTAGCATGGGAGACCTAGTCTCAGGTCGCATGAGGGATAAATTCCGCGCCCGGCTTCACTCAGGTACTAGGTTTATCGGTTACCATTTTTCCCGGCATGTGCTTAGTACGTTCAAAAGCTTGACTCAGGTATCCACACATTAATCCTTAATTCCTTTTTTTCTCATCTCATGGACAAGGCATCCTCCCTGGATCCAAGTCCATAGACCAACATAGATCCCATTATCAAGATGAATACAATCAATTCCTGACCTCGCGCGAGTGCTAGAAAAATCACTCGACTTCTACCGAGATCCTGATTAGCAAGCAGCTACTCGACCTAGCATACTAGTATTCATCTCAAAAAGGAATCCTAAGTCCATGCAACTAGGGGTTTCAAGCAACTCCTACACTTAAGTGCACATTACAATCCTACAAGCATTAAGTGTAGTAAAGTAGCATATAATAATACAGTTATGCATATAAACCGGGGCTTGCCTTCAATTGCTGGGGCTGCGGGGAGATCCTCAATAGCAGCCTCGGAAGCTTGCTCCTGGTCCTCCTCTTGGATAGATCCTTGCTCGGGGATGAGCACGTACTCTCCGTCGGCAAGATTACAATCTAATGAATGCAATGCGTAAGATATATGCATGATATGATATGTGCTTTTAGAAATTACAACTTTTGACGGTGTATGATCTACTTGAGTTAGATAAAGTTAAACCTTACTTATGTAAGACCTTTGGGTGGTATACTTGGTAAATTGGGTCAAACTTTAGCTAAGGTAAGTGGTAGGTTTATTTTTGGGGTTCCACTGAATTCTTTTTAAGCCTTAGTGAGAATTGATAAGTACTCAAGTTGGACTTATTGGGGTGAGGTTTATTTCTTCTTTCCTTTTCTTTTATTCTCTTTAATGTTTTGGAGTGGGTTTGAACTACAAGTTGCTTTAATAAAATTCCAAAAATTCTGTAAAAATTATAGTGGCTTGGTACTGGTGTTTATTTATTTGCCTCAAAATTTGGGGGTCAGAAGGTGAACAGTTTTCTCTGGACAAAATTATCAAATTTTAGGGCAGAAGGGGTGCTTTGAACTACAACTATTATTTAACAGTGGGTAATTCTCTAAAACTTATTTTTGCTGGCTTTTAGGTGCTAGAAAATGACTTGATACCAATTTCTAGCCATTAATACCTTTTAGTTATTTTACTATGGTTTTCTCAAGTTTCTAGCCAAAGAGGTGCTTTCTACTACCACTATATTTGAAAAATATCAAACAACATAGCTCTTATTTTTCTTAGCTTTTGTTTTGCGCAAGAGAAATCATTCTGAAGTTTGGCATCTTTTTGCTTAAGGGAAGGGGTGGTATGCATTATTTGGATTAAGTGGCCTTTCTCATAAATTATTAGCAATAGGCATGATTTTGCTCCTTTTTCATGGGTTTGCATTTTTCTCTGGTGGTTTATCTCATTATGGACTTAGCAAATTTTTGGTTACCCATTATTACATCATTATGGGTTATTCATGATTTATTTGGAAAATGCCTCATTATCATTTTATATTTATTTTCCTTACTTAAATTGTTGGGCTGAGGTGTTCATTACTTTTGCAGTGAGGCTCTGGTGGTTATAAGTCCACTGAATTTTTATTATCAATTTTGGGTCTAGTTTTGTAATTCTAATAACTGATTTTCAGTTCAAATAATGCTAAATAATACATTTTATTTTAAAACTGATCTGGTCTAAAAGTCTCTTTATTTTTCCTAGGTTCTTTGTTACTTAAGCAAACCAGGAAAAATAATTCCACTCACTGTTCATTAATTTCTAATGCCTTTCTGATTTTTCCTAAGTTTTGGGCAAAATAGCTTTAAATGAATATCTACACTATATTCTTCCATACTGGGGTTCCTACTATTTTTAAACAGTGCTTAAGTGAGGTTTGAACATCTACAAATTTTCTTAGGTTCAGCACAAAAGTAAAACTAATTTTCCTTCATTAAACAAGGTTTGGCCAGTTTCTGCTTTTAATTTTAAACTCTAAAATTTAGAACAGAAAGCATAGGGTTTATCATTTTTAAATGATAGTTCATAATATTTAGGATCTAACAAAATTAGTTTGACAACTTTTGATTAAGAATTCATCAAGTTATGGATTTTATAAGTTCTCTGGTTATTTAAAAAGATTAACAGAATTGATTAAAATGGAAACCCACTTTGCACTAGGGTCCCTGGCGGGTGTTTTAAGTTTTCTTCACGGATCAGTCCCTGGGCTACTATTCAAATGAGTCACTGACGTTGCAGAAAAACCCTCGGGTTCTTCTAATCCTAACTCGAGGTCCTTCTCCTAACTTAAACAGTAACCGCGGCGGAAGAAAGGGCGGAGGGGCTTACCGGTGGCAAGATTGCTCCGGTGAGGTGGTCGAGGACGTAGGGGAGGTCTCGGGGATCACAGCGATGTGCGGGTCGCTGTCGGGGATGGTCGGAGTCGGCCGGTCCACGTGCGCAGGCGGGGATGCTCGTCGGCGGCGAGGAGTCCGGCCTGCTCACGGCGAGATAGTTCAATTGAACGGGTCAGAGAGCTTCACCAAGGAACAAGGAAGGGGTGTGCGCGAGGAATTGAAGAATGGCTCACCGGAGAGCTTGGTCCACGCGCGCAGGCGGGCGACCGAAGTCCGGTGAAGTCAATCTCGGGCTTCCGCTGAAGTCCTGCTGGGTCCGAGGGCTTGAAAAGCTTCACAGGCCACTGGCGGAGCTAGCCGAAGCACTGGCTCGACTTGGGGGTGGTTGGAGTGGGCTGACCACGGTGGCCGAAGCTCTGGCGGCAATGGCGGGCGGAAAAGAGCTCGCCGGAGCTAAGGAGGGGTGGCTAGCCGGTGATGGTGAGCGCGGGGTAAAGTGAGGCGCGCCCGAGGAGGCTTTATAGGCGCGGGCGAGCACGGCCGAGGGCGGGGCTCTGACAAGCGCTCGGGGCGTGCGCGTCGAACGCCAGTGCGCGCTCTGGCGTCTGGCACAGCGTCGAGCATGAGGCAGCGCAAAGAGAGGTCGAGTTCAAGCGCGGATTGGCCCCAAATCTTTGAGATTATGGCCATGATCCCGTTGAGAGATCTCTTCCTCTCAGGTCCCTTTGTCGTTTGTGTGTGGAGGCTAGCAGGTTTTGCTGACTGGATTAAGAGATAGAGAGGGGAGAAATCCTGTTTGTCTCACTGCCACACACAGGGAGAAGATCTCTGGTTTGACGTGTCCAAGGCACGCGTCCCAATGCCATCTCGTGGCACACGACAGAGGGGTTAGTTAGGCACATTTTTGTTAATGGGGCCATTTGGATTCGAGTTAAGGATCAAGGTGAACATGCTTGATCTTTGGCTCAAGGTCTGAATTTCAGAATTCTGAATTTCAGAATTCCCATTAAGTCCCCACATGAGAAGCTTGATTTGGGGTTTTGTTTGAGTTATTTTGGCCAAGCTTTCTCAACCTTTCTTGTTGCTTATTAATTATACTTCAATGTTTATAATTGGCTCAAGCCATGATTTTAAATTTTTCATATCCTTTTCCCTATTTTCTTTAATTTTGCTCATGGGGCTCACTTAGGGTTTTTATTAGGTTGCAACATTATTACCTTTTTGAAAGACCCATTTGTTTTGATCATGATACTTTTAAGTATATGCTTGGTGGATTCTTTACTCTTAAGTCAATTTATGCTCATGCTTAATTTGGTTCACATAAAATGATGGTTCTTGGTTTGGCATTTTGAGAGAAACCCTAGGTGACACTGGGGTGTCACACATGCCGAAGCTTGAAGGAAAAAAGAAGGAAGGGGAGCTTGTTCGGTTGCCTTACCATTACAAATTCAAGAAACATTTCAAAGTGCCTTGCCAAAAATGGCTGGACACGATCGAAGTAATGTGCAATGAAATACTTGGCAATTACTCTAAAAAAGAAGATCAGTTGATGACCGCAGCCTTTGGCACCCATCCGTAGTGAAGGTTAAACCGAGTAATGGATGCACTAGGCTTTGAATATCCTGATTACGAGCGGCTAGACAAGGGTGCCGAAGGATAAAAAAAGAAAAGAGTGGCTGATGTTTTGAATAAACACGATGAAGAACAACCAAAGAAGAAAAAACTGGAACCTGAGCCAAAAACAGGTGTTTCAAAGAAGAGAAAAGCTTCGACTCCGAAGCAAAAAGCAATTGACGAAGAAGAAAAAACTGCTGCATCACCCTCTACGACCGATGTGGAGGAAATTTTGAAGCTAATGACTGAATCCTTGCCTGTCAAGCTGAGTCCATTACGGCCATATCTGACGAAGCTTTTTCAGAAGGACAAGGAGCCCGCGAAAACGAATAAAGCGGGTAGGCCAAAGAAGCAAAGAATCATTAGAGTGACAGAAGCCATCGAAGGGACACCACCACAAGCTTCGGCTCCGAAGGACCCAGCTGTTGAGAGCACAACAGCTACTGAAGCTACAAATGCCGAAGCTGTCGGAGCCGAAGACATTAATTTAGAAAGCATGGTTGCTGATATAGATAAAATATTATTAAACATGGCCGCGGAAGAAGCTACTGCAGAAGAGGCTGCTGCAGCCACCGAAGAGATTACAGCCTCAGAGCCCGAGAGAAAGAAAGAAATAACTGCGGACCCTTCGGAAGATGAAGCTTTTATGTTTCAAAACTTAGTTGGTCAAGAACTGAAAAAAGCTGAAAAAGAAGAGCTGAAAGAATATGCAATATCTTGCGGATACCGGCCTGGAGCACTTCTCTTCGGTGGCATAGATGACGAAAGGTTAGGCTGCGTGCGGGATCAAACTGGTGCAAAGGTTATCGGTACTATATCAAAGAGTATCGGCTTCCCGAAGCTCGAAACAGATATCAGCCGCTACCGACGACAGCACATCGTCGGTAGTTTGTTTTATTCTAATTTCAAGGTAAACAACTTTTCTCTGACTTTTATTATTTTTAGTAATGTAATACCCAATTTGTAATTTGCAAGAGCTAATATAAAAGGGAGAAGCGAGTTATTTTTATCTATGTGGGAGTTTGAACTTTTTGTGCCATCACATGTGAACACCATATTTTAAAACAGATAATTACAGAATATATGCCACTAAATCATTGCATCATGCTGAGATTTTTATTTTGTGTGCATTTTGTGACAATATAAAAATAATGTAAAAAGAAATATATTAAAAATCCAAATTTGGAGATTCATCCCTAATTTGCAATTTGGAGTTTAGAGAAGAAAAAGGTTATACAAAAATAGAGAATATATATATATATAAATAAATATATGGTTAAACCATCCACATTGTTGGGATACAATTTATACATTTAAAATGAGCTTAGGTTCACAGTTACAATGGAATCCAAACTTGAATTTGAAAAAAAAAATCTAAAAGGAAAATAGAAAGGAAAACAAAATACAAAAGAAAAGGAGAAAATCAGTTCTGGGCTCGCGCAAGCGCATTTTGGCCCATCTCCACTACTCGTTTCCTGCTTGGCCCAGCTCCTCTCGCTCCCTCTGTCTCGCGGGGCCCACATGTCATACCGCGCGCGCCTGCGAAGTCCGCTGACCGCGCGTACGTTGTAGTCGCTGCACCACGGGGCCCACACACCAGCTGTTGTGCCGCGCGTTCTTCCACCTCGTGATAAAATCGGATCGAGCTCAACCACCGCGCGATCCTCCCACGCGTCGTGTGTTCCCCCCCCCACCGTTTCTGTCGTGCCTTATATAGTCGCGGGGCAGAGCCGCCGTCCTCGGCTCCATCCCAAACCCTGCGTGCAACTCTTGTTCCGTCACCAGTTCGCCGTAGCCACCATCGCGGAGGGAGAGAGAGCCGCCACCGTTGACTCAGCCCTGTATCGCCGATTGATGGCCAGTGCGGTGTCGGGTTCGTTCATCGGCGCCTGGGGATTGTTGGCGTGAAGTATTACGCTCGGTCGACCGCCCAAGCGCCCGGGATTTCTCGTCGTTGCAGCATCTCCGCCGCGGAACTGCGTGTGCACGTGGGCAGCTTCCTTCCGATCATTACCGTTGGTAAGTCGCCTGCCCATTTAATCACCGTAATCCCAGCATCATATTGCGCAGTTAGGACCGAAGTTTAGAACCCGGGCGCGTGAGGTTGGTGGCCATTGGCCACGGCGCCGCCGTCCGTGTTGGACAGGGCCACCGTGTATGGGCCAGGTGAAAGAAGGCGATGTCCTGGCCGTTGATCCGCTGATGAGCGGCTAGGATCAGAGAGAGAGTTGTGAGATATTCTGAACCGTGGGATGGATGTTGGGCGGACAAGATCATCGGTAGTAAATCTCTTCGATCCGAGAAATGTGTGCCCTAGATCGCAGATCCTACGGTTCTGAGCGCGTACCGTTTCGATCTCGGGTGGGTTTGATCTGTGCCGTACACTTCTAATCCGACGGTCGTGATAGCTGCGTACCCCTTCGCGGGTCACTTTTGTTAAAGAGCCCCCGGACTTTTAGTGAATGAACCCGCCGTCCAGAGAGTGCTATTCACTGTGTCTTAGAAATTTTACCCCGGGGCCCCTGACCTTTCTGGTAAATGAGGCCCAGTCCAGAATAGTTTTTAACCCGAGAATTTAAATTGCAAATTGATTTTCAATGTATAAATAATGTCTAGAACTTATAAAATCCATAGAAAATGCATATGAACTCGAAATTACTCCATTCCAGTTCCTCAAATTTTGTAATTTTATTCTATACCACTTAGAGTCTCTGTTTTGTCATGAAAACAGTAAGAAATTTAATTCCTCACTTAATCTATTTTAAACACATAAAACCTTTAGAAATTCATATCTTAAAATCTATAACTCCAAAAATTATGATTCCTGTTCTTAGGATTCTATTTTAATATGTAGATTATTACTGTGTATTTGTTTACATGTTTGGTGTGATGTTAATTTTCCCTGTATACTGTGCTTGTTTGTGTTGTGGCGAGTAGACGAGCACGTGTCTGAGGATCCTGGTGAGCAGCAGATAGAAGTAGCTTAGCAGGAGCTCATTGAAGGCAAGTTGTGCCCTTGACCACTTTTTACCCAATAATGTTCTTTAATATCATTTACTCATGCATAGGTTAATTTTGACGGGACCCAATAGGTCACCCTAGATTGTTTATCTCATTACCTTGTTTACCCCGGAATCACTTGGGTAGTTTGCTATTGCTTTACATGGTTTTGGGATAATCATTTATTATATCTATGTTCCAATTCTTTTGTTATTCTATTTATGTTCATGTCAAGATCATTAATGTTAATTGGAACATAGAGCTTAACTTGAGTAACACGTGCCACCACAAGGGTTTAATGGGACGCCCTTGGCTGACTAATTAGGAAATCTAGTGGAAGACTACCTTACCCGAAAGGGGCAAGGGCAGTAGGGGAGTTGCATGCAAGGAGGTTCTCGGGTTGATTTAGCTGCGATGGCGGTCGAACGGGGGATTCTTGCAAGTGCTCTTCCCATAAACTGTAGCGGGTAGTCGGAAGCTAGTGGAACTTTGTAAAGGCCTCGTAGTGTTGCCCTGCCTCGCCTCCTAGGTAGAGGTGTATGGGAGTCGCGACCCCTTGGCAAATGGGTAACATGACTTGTGGGTAAAGGGTACAACCTCTGCAGAGTGTAAAACTGGTATACTAGCCGAGCTCACGGTCATGAGCAGCTCAGGACTCTCTGATGATTAAATTATGGAACTTAAATTCAATTTTGTCATTTGCATTGCATGGGTTTGTTATTAATTTTGTTCAATTACTTTACTTAAGGTTTGGTATTTACTTACACTTAGTAACTGCTAATAAAATTTTGACCAACTACTTAAAAGCAATGCTCAGCTTTAACCACTATCATTGATTAGCCTTACACATCACATGAACTCCCACCTTTGTGAGTTCATGTCCACTGGTTCCCCACAACTTGTTGAGTTATGATCATGTGTGAGCTCACCCTTGCTGTCTCACACCCTCCCACAGGAGAAGAATAGGTGGTTCAGGAGGAGCCACAAGGCGAGGAGTATGATCTGATCTAGGTGGCGTTTCTCAGTTGACATTGGCGCCAACGATCCTTAGTTCATTTCATATTTATCATTTTATTTTGTAATAAGTCTTCCGCTATGTAATAAATACTCTGATGTTTTGTGACATTTATCTCTATACACTCTGTTATTATATATGTTGTCTTCTTGGCGCATGTATGAGATGCACCTGGCTTTGTCCCTTAAAGCCGAGTGTGACAAAAGTGGTATCAGGGCAAATGTTGATTGTAGGACGAAACCTAGATAGAAATGGACAAAACCATTCCCTACTTATCTTACTCTGATTCATTCTATACTTACCTCATCTTGATCCTATCTCACCTTTTGTTGTTTCACTCTGATTACTCTTATCCTTTCTATTCTAAGACATGATGGATTTCACACCTTGGAATCCTACAGCTATGATCTTTTCAAGAGATAGGGAACCTAAGACAAAATTAAAACTATTTTTCTCTATAAAAAAATGTTGGTTGATTGTTCTGATGATAAATGCTTGATTTGCTTCTTTGATTGATTGAAACATTATAGTTGGGCATCTTAGCATGTACCACCATAAGGTAATGTATTAGCTTTAGTGGATAACACACTAATCTACTTAGCTAATAAATCCCCCGCAGTAACATTCCTCGTAATTACTCGCCTTGTCTACAATCCTTTCTTTCCTACCCTATGTTTCTAACCCAGATGGGCTACCCCTATAGTGTTAGAAGAGAGCACTATAGACGTGATCCTTGGTATGTCATGGTTAAGAAAGGCAAAGGCAGTTTATACACTGTGCTAAAGGAACTATAGAACTCACCAGTTCTAAAGGAGAAAGATTTGAAGTTGGAATTGCAGTAACTACTGCCACCAGACTAGCGACATTCTTAGTAGATGGGAAGTTTGTTGGTGTCAACATCCGTGTGGTTAGAGATTTTTCGGATGTCTTCCTAGAAGAGTTACCAGGGATGCCACCATATAGGGAAGTTGAGTTTGTCATTGATCCCTTACCTGGGCTGGCCCTACTTTCAAACGGCCAGACAGGATGTCTGTAGAAGAGTTAAAGGGACTGAAGAAGCAGTTAACGGAATTACAAGAGGCTGGGTACATTCGTTCGAGTTCCTCACCTTGGGGAGCACTGATTCTATTTGTACAGAAGAAAGATGGATCGCAAGGGATGTGCGTGGATTATAGGACCCTTAATGATGTCACTGTGAAGAACAAGTGTCCATTACCCCGCATTAAGGATTTATTTAATCAGATGAGAGGTGCAAGAGTATTCTCGAAAATTGATCTCCGATCGGGTTACCATCAAATGAAGATTATGCCATCGGATATTCCCAAGACGACTTTGTCAACCCGATATGGTTTATAGGAGTTTACCGTTATGTCATTTGGACTAACTAAGCACCAGCTTATTTTATGAATCTGATGAATAAAGTGTTTATGGAGTATTTGGACAGATTCGTCGTGGTATTCATCGACGATATTCTTATCTATTCCCAGAGTGATAGTGATCATGAGGAACATCTAAGGTTGGTGCTACATAAGCTACGAGATAATCAACTCTATGCTAAGTTTAGCAAGTATGAGTTTTGGAATGGCGAGGTGCCATTTCTTGGTCATATTATTTCTAATGGAGGAATATCTGTGGATCCAGCTAAGGTTAAGGAGATAATGGAGTGGAGAGTACCCACTACAGTTACTGAGATTCAGAGTTTCTTGGGATTACCAGGCTATTATCAGAGATTTATTGAAGGATTTTCTAAGATTGCCAAACCTATAACTTCGCTTTTGGAGAAAGGAAGAGAATTTAAGTGGGACAAGAAGTGCCAAGACAGCTTTGATCAATTGAAGAAGAGATTAATGTCGCCACCAGTATTGGTTATGCCAGACCTATAGAAAGGATTTGATATCTATTGTGATGCATGTGGCCAAGGCTTAGGATGTGTGCTCATGCAGGAAGGACATGTGATTGCCTATGCTTCTCGTCAGTTACGCAAACATGAATTGAAGTACCCCACTCATGACTTGGAATTGGCAGCCGTTGTGCATGCGCTTAAGATGTGGAGACACTACATTATGGGAACCAAGTGTCAAGTATACACGAATCATAAGAGTTTGAAGTATATATTCACTCAGAAGGATCTCAACCTTAGGAAACGCCGTTGGTTGGAGCTTATTAAGGATTACGATTTGGAGATTCACTATCACCCGGGTGATGTGCACCCGTTGGGTGATTGCCCGATCTTTCGATGAGAGGGTGTGGAATAACTCGATTGGGGGAGGAGACGACGTTCACGGCCCGACTACAGCCTTCCAAAGACGCTGCGCCTTAGCAACCGATACACCACCTCCTATGGCTGTCACGATCTTGTGGAGCGTGACACCCTGGCCACTAGGGCACTCGTCCTGCAAGCAATCGAAGAACTAGCAAGAACAAGTAGAACAAGTACTGAATTACCAGATCTAAATGTAGGTTTAAAGATCAAACTACAATATGGTGGGGTTCCGAAGACAAGAAGACGGGCGGCTGAACTAGCACGCGCGCTTGCAAGCAAGTAGCGAGAGCTAAACTTGATCTAAACAAAACCCGCTGTTCTTGGTGGCGGCTAGGGGGTTTATAAACATGGGAGGACGACCACAAGGGTATTGGGGTCGTGCTGCAACCCTAGGATGCGTCCCTAATGGACCTAACTTGATACACGACCCATTGGGCCAAAATAGGGTGACGCAGCACCATGGGCAGAAAAGGCAGGAAATGTCTCGGTAAGAAAACAATGATTACGGCGGCCTCAGAACAGATATGACTATAATTCCGGATCCATATGAAAGTAGACTTGATAAGCTTTCCATGTTGTGCTTGAACATTCCAATCCGAGCCCGCATCTGACCGTGGTGACCGTCACAAGTTGGTGTTCTTCTGCAGTCCGAATCCAGCATGTTCAAATCCTTTTCCCTTTCGGTCTTCTCCCTGATTCCTAAGCAAAACAAGAGTGCACGGGTCTCCATGGTCTAAATATGATGGACATGAACTCAAGAGTGTAATCACCTGATGGTTGAGTTGACGAGCACGAGCGCGAGTAATGGGACCAGAAATTGGTACTTGTATTGGTATAGATGCATCAGTAGTGTGGATGTCTTCATCATTCTCCCCTTCTTGCATTTGAGTCGTCCTCGACTCAAGCTCAACTTCCTCTCCCAAGTAGGGCTTTAAATCTGCAATGTTAAATGTGGGGCTAACCCCAAAGTCTGCAGGCAGATCTAGCCTATATGCATTGTCGTTAATTTTCTCTAGCACTTTAAACGGTCCATCGGCTCGAGGCAACAATTTAGATTTTCGTAATTCAGGAAACCTTTCCTTTCTCAAATGCAACCAAACTAAATCTCCAGGTTCAAAATTTATTTCCTTTCTACCTTTATCACTAGCAAACTTATATCTAGCATTCATACGCTCTATGTTTTCTTTAGTAGTTTCGTGCAGTTTTAACATCAATTCAGCACGCCTAGTAGCATCAAAATTTAGTTTTTCAGAAGATGGCAAAGGCATTAAATCAATAGGAGCACGAGGTAACAAACCATATACAATCTGAAATGGGCACATCTTTGTAGTAGAATGCAATGATCGATTATAAGCAAATTCAATATGAGGCAAACAGTCCTCCCACATCTTAATATTCTTCTTTAGAACTGCCCTTAACATAGTAGACAAAGTTCTATTCACAACTTCAGTTTGACCATCAGTTTGAGGATGACATGTAGTAGAAAATAAAAGCTTAGTCCCCAATTTTGCCCACAAAGTCCTCCAAAAATGACTAAGAAATTTAGCATCACGATCAGAAACGATTGTGTTGGGCACACCATGCAAGCGAACAATTTCACGAAAGAACAAATCAGCAATATGAGTAGCATCGTCAGTTTTATGACATGGTATGAAATGTGCCATCTTAGAAAATCTATCAACAACCACAAACACACTATCACGTCCCTTCCTAGTCCTAGGCAATCCCAGCACAAAATCCATAGAAATATCTTCCCAAGGAGCACTAGGAACGGGTAGAGGCAAATACAAACCGTGTGGATTTAACCGTGACTTCGCCTTTTGGCATGTCGTGCAACGAGCAACCAATCTCACCACATCTCTTCTCATCTTGGGCCAAAAGAAATGACCAGCAAGTATGTCCTCCGTTTTCTTTGCTCCAAAATGTCCCATTAAGCCACCTCCATGTGCTTCCTGTAACAACAACAAACGAACGGAGCTAGCTGGAATGCATAGCTTGTTAGCTCTAAACACAAACCCATCACTAACGATATATTTGTTCCATCCTTTCCCATCTTTACAATGCAGCAACACATCTTTAAAATCAGCATCATGAACATATTGGTCTTTAATCGTCTCTAATCCAAAGATTTTGTAGTCAAGTTGATTCAGCAAAGTATATCTCCTAGACAAAGCGTCAGCAATGATATTCTCTTTTCCTTTCTTGTGCTTAATAACATAAGGAAACGATTCGATAAATTCAACCCACTTAGCATGTCTACGGTTCAGTTTTCCTTGACTACGAATATGTTTCAAAGATTCATGATCAGAATGAATAACAAACTCTTTGGGCCACAAATAATGCTGCCATGTTTCTAATGTTCGCACAAGAGCATATAATTCCTTATCATAAGTAGAATAATTTAGAACAGACCCACTCAATTTTTCACTAAAATATGCAACAGGTTTGCCTTCTTGTAACAAAACACCACCCAATCCAATTCCACTAGCATCACATTCAAGCTCAAAAGTCTTATTAAAATCAGGAAGTTGGAGGAGAGGTGCATGTGTCAACTTATCTTTCAGCACGTTGAAAGCGTGCTCTTGTACTTTGCCCCAACTAAAATGCACTCCCTTCTTCGTAAGCTCATTCAAAGGTGCAGCAATGGTGCTAAAGTCCTTCACAAAACGGCGATAGAAGCCAGCAAGTCCTAGGAAACTCCGCACCTGTGTGATAGTCTTTGGCATAGGCCATCCATGTATCGCTTCTACCTTGGCTTGATCAACCTCAATTCCCTGTGGAGTCACAACATAACCAAGAAACGAAACTCGATCGGTGCAAAATGTGCACTTCTCAAGGTTACCAAATAAACGTGCATCTCGTAAAGCATTAAAAACAGCACGCATGTGATCAACATGTTCATCCATAGATTTGCTGTAGATCAATATGTCATCAAAGTATACTACCACAAATTTTCCAATGAAGGCACGCAAAACCTCGTTCATTAATCTCATGAAAGTGCTAGGTGCATTAGTTAACCCAAAAGGCATGACTAACCACTCATACAATCCGAACTTAGTTTTGAAAGCAGTTTTCCATTCATCTCCCAATTTCATACGAATCTGGTGGTACCCACTACGCAAATCAACTTTAGAAAAGACAATGGCACCACTCAATTCATCAAGCATATCATCTAAACGTGGAATAGGGTGTCGATAACGTATCGTGATATTATTAATAGCCCTACAATCAACACACATACGCCATGTTCCATCTTTTTTAGGCACTAAAATAACCGGAACAGCACACGGACTAAGAGACTCACGCACGTAACCTTTGTCGAGTAGTTCTTGCACTTGTCGCTGAATTTCTTTTGTTTCCTCTGGATTTGTCCTATATGGCGCACGATTCGGCAAAGATGCACCAGGAATAAGATCAATTTGGTGCTCAATCCCTCGTATAGGTGGCAGCCCCTCTGGTATCTCACTTGGAAATACATCAGAATACTCCTGCAAAATGTTAGTAATAACAGGAGGCAAAGAATGCTGCATATCTTGAATTGAAATCAAAGCATCCTTGCATACCAAGGCGTAGGCAACAGTAGTGGAAGCAAATAATTCATTAACATCAGTTTTTGTTGCAAGCAAGCAATGTCCTTTCAATTTTATCTCATCTTTGTTATTACCAACAGCTTTAATATTCTTGTTGTTCTCAGTTTTAGCTTTGGTAGCTTTAGCAACATCATCACGCACAATAGCCTCAGGGGACATGGGAAGCAAAATAATTTTCTTATCATGGTGTATGAGAGAATATTGATTTGATCTACCATGATGCATACAATCTGAATCAAATTGCCATGGTCTACCTAGCAGAATATTACAAGCATCCATAGGCACAACATCACAGTCAACAACATCACGATATGAACCAATAGCAAAATTAATTCGTACCAACTTGGTTACCTTGACCTTACCACTATTGTTGAGCCATTGAATGTGATATGGATGTGGGTGCGGTTTGGTCGTAAGTGCAAGCTTCTCCACCATGTCGCTGCTAGCCAAGTTGTTGCAGCTACCTCCATCAATGATCAAACGACATGAACGCTCCTTAATGACACACTTTGTTTGAAACAATGTATGTCGCTGATTCTGCTCTGCCTTCTCCATTTGTGCACTAAGCACACGCTGTACAATGAGGCTCTCATAATGCTCTGCATCATCTGCACCAATCTGTTCTTCGGGTGGTTCCTTAGTGCCTGCATCATCAGCCGCAAGCAAAGCAAGTGTAGCTTCATCCAAATCACTAGCAGAAGAATACCCACCATCGTCTTTTACCACCAAAACACGCTGATTAGGACAATCACGCTGCATGTGTCCATAGCCCTTGCATCGATAACACAGAACATCTCTTGTTCTACCCGTGGAGGCTACTGAAGAGGCACTACCTGCTGGTTTCTGGGCAGATTTGGTTGCTGAATTTGTGGAAGATGCACGTGGTTTGTCGCCGGAGGAAGGCGGGGGTGCTGGTCGACTTGGCGAGGGAGTTGGTGCTAGTGTACGACCGGTCATGGACGTAGTCGTGCGCTGTTGCCATGGTGTAGATTTTCCTGCAGAAACATTAGACCTTGCACTAGCACGTCGTCCCTGCACTTCCCTTTCAGCTTTGCAAGCAAGATGAAACAATCGGGTTACATTAGCATAATCTTTATAAGCAAGGATGTCCTGAATTTCCCTATTTAACCCGCCCAAAAATCTAGCCATAGCAGATTCCTCACCCTCCTCTATGTTACAACGCAGCATACCCATTTGTAATTCCTGATAATATTCTTCTACACTTTTAGTACCCTGTCTCAATTGTTGCAACTTGTTTAACATATCACGTGCATAATAAGAAGGAACAAATCTAGCCCGCATGACCCGTTTCAACGCATCCCAAGTTTGTGGCATGTTATTAGGATTCTTCTTACCATGTTCTATCCACCAAACAGAAGCAAATTCAGTAAACTCACTAGTAGCAGCTCTAACCCGCGCATTCTCAGGAAATTCATGGCATGCAAACTTTTGATCAACCGCAATCTCCCAAGTAATGTAAGCATCAGGGTCATATTTACCATCAAAAGGAGGTATTTTAAATTTAACCTTACTAAAAGCATCATCATTACCATGTACCTCACGTCGGCGAAAACCACCCATACCTCTACGGTTAGTACGTAGTCGCCGGCGATTAGGTGCTTCTTGGTCATCTTGTTCAGTATCAGCAACATAGTCATCCCAGTTACCTTCGGCGCCCTCATCACGCCCACCATTGATATTAGCATGCATCTCATCAAACCGCCTCAAGAGTGCGACAAGGCTCTTGTCAATATGAGCAACTGTCATTTCCACATTTGCAAGTTTGGTGTTCGTGTCGATCTGTGTGGCCTCCAATTGCCCCATCTTTTCATTCGTCACCTGCATGTCATTATCAAGACCTTCCGTGTGCGTCTTCACTAGCCTTACAAAGTGTTGTATGATACCCTTGGTGCGAGGAGAGTGTGGCATATTACGAGAAGCATCATCAACCTCCAATCCTGCCATGGTTAGACGAACAGAGGCAACAAGAAAAAAAAAACGTGAAGGAATAAAAACTCTACAACTATTAGGATGTAGCTACTGCAAGGCGCTCACTCTCAACCTGCCACACAAGCTCTTACCAATTCTTACCTTGCACAACAGGAGGGGTCAGCAACCAACAAGTCTGCAACCGTGGAATAAGTGTATCGGTGCCGCAGCAACACGACCTGTCAAACTGTAGTCGAAATATGTAGAGTTGTAGGTGGGCTGAAGCAAGGAATACACTAGTACCACGTTAGTTACAAAAGCAAGCTGAATAATCGTTCAACGGTGGTACTGTGCTGGTCCTAGGCTAAACCAGGCTAGAGACGTGAGCCTAGGCACAAAGGTAGTCACTGAAAAAGAACAACTAGCACAGCACAAAGAGAAACAACAGATTTAGAGATTCAGCCCCCTTCTTCTTCTTTTCCTTTTTTTTTCTTTTTCTATTCTTTTTTTTTCTTCTTCTTCTGTTTTTTTTTGCAGGGGCCTAAACCCTTTTTTTTCACTATGACAACCCAAACAATAAAGATATTGCTAACAACCCCTTTAAATCAGATTTAACAAATCTTGTTAATATAGGAAGTCCAGAAATCTCTACGATGATTGCGGAGCGCTCAGAACGAATTTTGAGATAAGGTCAGATCCGTTGGAAAGAAGATAAGATAAGCTTTCCAGATTGTATTTAAACTTCCAAATCGGATATGATATGTATCCGTGGTGGCAAAAACGAACCAGAGATGTTTTTGGTGATGGTGGATTTCGTGGTGACCAAAACGTGGTAGAACTCAAAACTCTAAAGGAATAAACTAAGACCAGCAACTCGACACAACCGATGCAACCAAAAACTCAACAAGCCCTAACTAAGTAGTACTAGTAAATGCTCAATGGTTTATAGGATTGCGGTAAAACTAATCTACTATTTTTTGGCTTTTTCTGGACTATAGGAGATAAGAAAACAGCGAAGAAAAGTAAATCTCTCACCGATAAACCTTGCTCTGATACCAACTGATGTGCACCCGTTGGGTGATTGCCCGATCTTTCGATGAGAGGGTGTGGAATAACTCGATTGGGGGAGGAGACGACGTTCACGGCCCGACTACAGCCTTCCAAAGACGCTGCGCCTTAGCAACCGATACACCACCTCCTATGGCTGTCACGATCTTGTGGAGCGTGACACCCTGGCCACTAGGGCACTCGTCCTGCAAGCAATCGAAGAACTAGCAAGAACAAGTAGAACAAGTACTGAATTACCAGATCTAAATGTAGGTTTAAAGATCAAACTACAATATGGTGGGGTTCCGAAGACAAGAAGACGGGCGGCTGAACTAGCACGCGCGCTTGCAAGCAAGTAGCGAGAGCTAAACTTGATCTAAACAAAACCCGCTGTTCTTGGTGGCGGCTAGGGGGTTTATAAACATGGGAGGACGACCACAAGGGTATTGGGGTCGTGCTGCAACCCTAGGATGCGTCCCTAATGGACCTAACTTGATACACGACCCATTGGGCCAAAATAGGGTGACGCAGCACCATGGGCAGAAAAGGCAGGAAATGTCTCGGTAAGAAAACAATGATTACGGCGGCCTCAGAACAGATATGACTATAATTCCGGATCCATATGAAAGTAGACTTGATAAGCTTTCCATGTTGTGCTTGAACATTCCAATCCGAGCCCGCATCTGACCGTGGTGACCGTCACAAGTTGGTGTTCTTCTGCAGTCCGAATCCAGCATGTTCAAATCCTTTTCCCTTTCGGTCTTCTCCCTGATTTCTAAGCAAAACAAGAGTGCACGGGTCTCCATGGTCTAAATATGATGGACATGAACTCAAGAGTGTAATCACCTGATGGTTGAGTTGACGAGCACGAGCGCGAGTAATGGGACCAGAAATTGGTACTTGTATTGGTATAGATGCATCAGTAGTGTGGATGTCTTCATCACCGGGCAAGGAAAATTTGGTTGCAGATGCCTTGAGTTGCAAGGAGCATGTTCATTCAGCTATTGTTGCCCAGCTACCTGATGAGATTGTTGAGGATTTTAGGAGACTTAACCTGGGGATAGTTGCTCACACTGAAGGAGTTACTATTGATGTGGAACCTACTTTGGAGCAAGAAATCCGCAAAGGACAAATTGGTGATGCGAAAATACAAGAGATTAAGGATCTGATTACGGAAGGTCGAGGTCTGGAATTCACAGAAGATGAGTAGGGCACTGTATGGTTCAAGGACAGGATGTGTGTTCCTGATATTGAAAGCCTTCGTGAGACTATATAGAAGGAGGCCACTGGAATTTGAAGAAGGAGATTATGTGTACCTCAAGGTGTCACCACTTTGTGGAATGAGGAGATTCAAAGTTAAGGGCAAATTGTCCCCTCGCTACATTGGACCATTCTTGATCTTTAGGCGAGTTGGGGAGATGGCATACCAGCTCGAGTTACCTGCTACTCTATCATATGTGCATAATGTGTTCCACATATCTCAACTGAAGAAGTGTCTCCGTGTTCCTGAGGAACAGTTACCAATGGAAGAGCTCAGTGTTCAAGGTGATTTGACTTACACGGAGTATCCTATCAAGATTTTGGATACATTGACTCGAGTTACAAGAAATAAAGTGATAAAGATGTGCAAAGTGCAATGGAGTCACCACGGTGAAGATGAAGCAACATGGGAAAGAGAAGTAGAGCTTCGCATAGACTTTCCTCACCTTTTCCCTCGTTCTTCTTAAATCTCGAGGACGAGATTCTTTTAAGGGGGTAGGATTTGTAATACCCAATTTGTAATTTGCAAGAGCTAATATAAAAGGGAGAAGCAAGTTCTTTTTATCTATGTGGGAGTTTGAACTTTTTGTGCCATCACATGTGAACACCATATTTTAAAACAGATAATTACAGAATATATGCCACTAAATCATTGCATCATGCTGAGATTTTTATTTTGTGTGCATTTTGTGACAATATAAAAATAATGTAAAAAGAAATATATTAAAAATCCAAATTTGGAGATTCAACCCTAATTTGCAATTTGGAGTTTAGAGAAGAAAAAGGTTATACAAAAATAGAGAATATATATATAAATATATGGTTAAACCATCCACATTGTTGGGATACAATTTATACATTTAAAATGAGCTTAGGTTCACAGTTACAATGGAATCCAAACTTGAATTTGAAAAAAATCTAAAAGGAAAATAGAAAGGAAAACAAAATACAAAAGAAGAGGAGAAAATCAGTTCTGGGCTCGCGCAAGCGCATTTCGGCCCATCCCCACTACTCGTTTCCTGCTTGGCCCAGCTCCTCTCGCTCCCTCTGTCTCGCGGGGCCCACATGTCATACCGCGCGCGCCTGCGAAGTCCGCTGACCGCGCATACGTTGTAGTCACTGCACCATGGGGCCCACACACCAGCCGCTGTGCCGCGCGTTCTTCCACCTCACGATAAAATCGGATCCGAGCTCAACCACCGCGCGATCCTCCCGCGCGTCGTGTGTTCCCCCCCACCGTTTCTATCGCGCCCTATATAGTCACGGGGCAGAGCCGCCGTCCTCGGCTCCATCCCAAACCCTGCGTGCAACTCTTGTTCCGTCACCAGTTCGCCGTAGCCACCATCGCGGAGGGAGAGAGAGACGCCACCGTTGACTCAGCCCTGTATGGCTGTATCGCTGATTGGTGGCCAGTGCGGTGTCGGGTTCGTTCATTGGCGCCTGGGGATTGTTGGCGTGAAGTATTACGCTCGGTCGACCGCCCAAGCGCCCTGGATTTCTCACCGTTGCAGCATCTCCGCCGCGGAACTGCGTGTGCACATGGGCAGCTTCCTTCCGATCATCACCGTTGGTAAATCGCCTGCCCATTTAATCACCGTAATCCCAGCATCATGTTGCGCAGTTAGGACCAAAGTTTAGAACCCGGGCGCGTGAGGTTGGTGGCCACTGGCCACGGCGGCGCCGTCCGTGGTGGGCAGGGCCACCGTGTCTGGGCCAGGTGAAAGAAGGCGATGTCCTGGCCGTTGATCCGCTGATGAGCGGCCAGGATCAGAGAGAGAATTGTGAGATATTCTGAACCGTGGGATGGATGTTGGGCGGACGAGATCATCGGTAGTAAATCTCTTCGATCCGAGAAATGTGTGCCCTAGATCGCAGATCCTACGGTTCTGAGCGCGTACCGTTTCGATCTCGGGTGGGTTTGATCTGTGTCGTATACTTCTAATCCGACGGTCGTGATAGCTGCGTACCCCTTCGCGGGTCACTTTTGTTAAAGAGCCCCCGGACTTTTAGTGAATGAACCCGCCGTCTAGAGAGTGCTATTCACTGTGTCTTATAAATTTTATCCCAGGGCCCCTGACCTTTCTGGTAAATGAGGCCCAATCCAGAATAGTTTTTAACTCGAGAATTTAAATTGCAAATTGATTTTCAATGTATAAATAATGTCTAGAACTTATAAAATCCATAGAAAATGTATATGAACTCCAAATTACTCTATTCCAGTTCCTAAAATTTTGTAATTTTATTCTCTACCACTTAGAGTCTTTGTTTTGTCATGAAAACAGTAAGAAATTTAATTCCTCACTTAATCTATTTTAAACACATAAAACCTTTAGAAATTCATATCTTAAAATCTATAACTCCAAAAATTATGATTCCTGTTCCTAGGATTCTATTTTAATATGTAGATTATTACTGTGTATTTTGTTTACATGTTTGGTGTGATGTTAATTTTCCCTATATATTGTGCTTGTTTGTGTTGTGGCGAGTAGACGAGCACGTGTCTGAGGATCCTGGTGAGCAGCAGATAGAAGTAGCTGAGCAGGAGCTCATTGAAGGCAAGTTGTGCCCTTGACCACTTTTTACCCAATAATGTTCTTTAATATCATTTACTCATGCATAGGTTAATTTTGACGGGACCCAATAGGTCACCCTAGATTGTTTATCTCATTACCTTTTTTACCCCTAAATCACTTGGGAAGTTTGCTATTGCTTTACATGGTTTTGGGATAATCATTTATTATATCTATGTTCCAATTCTTTTGTTATTCTATTTATGTTCATGTCAAGATCATTAATGTTAATTGGAACATAGAGCTTATCTTGAGTAACACGTGCCACCACAAGGGTTTAATGGGACGCCTTTGGCTGACTAATTAGGAAATCTAGTGGAAGACTACCTTACCCGAAAGGGGCAAGGGCAGTAGGGGAGTTGCATGCAAGGAGGTTCTCGGGTTGATTTAGCTGCGATGGCGGTCGGACGGGGGATTCTTGCAAGTGCTCTTCGCATAAACTGTAGCGGGTAGTCGGAAGCTAGTGGAACTTTGTAAAGGCCTCGTAGTGTTGCCGTGCCTCGCCTCCTAGGTAGAGGTGTATGGGAGTCGCGACCCCTCGGCAGATGGGTACCATGACTTGTGGGTAAAGGGTACAACCTCTACAGAGTGTAAAACTGGTATACTAGCCGAGCTCACAGTCATGAGCAGCTCAGGACTCTGTGATGATTAAATTATGGAACTTAAATTCAATTTTGTCATTTGCATTGCATGGGTTTATTATTAATTTGGTTCAATTACTTTACTTAAGGTTTGGTATTTACTTACACTTAGTAACTGCTCATAAAATTTTGACCAACTACTTAAAAGCAATGCTCAGCTTTAACCCCTATCATTGATTAGCCTTACACATCACATGAACTCCCACCTTTGTGAGTTCATGTCCACTGGTTCCTCACAACTTGTTGAGCTATGATCATGTGTGAGCTCACGCTTGCTGTCTCACACCCCCCACAGGAGAAGAACAGATGGTTCAGGAGGAGCCACAAGGCGAGGAGTATGATCTGATCTAGGTGGCGTTTCTCAGTTGACATTGGCGCCAACGATCCTTAGTTCGTTTCATATTTATCATTTTATTTTGTAATAAGTCTTCCGCTATGTAATAAATACTCTGATATTTTGTGACATTATACACTCTGTTATTATATATGTTGTCTTCTTAGCGCATGTATGAGATGCACCTGGCTTTGTCCCTTAAAGCCGAGTGTGATAAGTAACGAAGATGTTTTCTAACAAAGGTTGTTTGTGTACAGAGTATGCTGCTGAGCAAAGCTTTGAAAATGTAGCAGGACTTAGAAGATAAAAAGCATGAAGTTATAATTGAGAATTTAGAGAGCAAGATAAAATAGCAATCAGTTGCTATCAAAAAGAAAGACTTCGAGCTTCAAACAACCGAAGGCTTATTAGCGAAGGCTGAAGCTAAAATAACAGAATTAAATTCGAAGCTTCTCTCTCAATCAGAAAACTTTGAATAAGAAAAGCTGAAGCTTAATGCAAAACTTGAGGCCGAAGTCCAAAAAAGTTCAGAGTTGAAAAAATCATTGACAAGCCTTCAGAATAAATGACTGGAGTTCAGCAATCGATGCGTTCAACAGCTGAAGCAGGTGTTCTATTTTGTTGGAGCCAGCAGCGAGAAATTTACTCCTTCGGCTGAAGACCTGCCAGGTGCCTTCGAGCATATTGAAGGTGAAATTGATGATCTTGACGAAGTTATAGCTGGACATGGTGACTTCTGTGCCCTGGTAGCTTCTCGGGGCACAGTTGTTGCCTTTCTGAAGTCTGGCTGCGAACACGGAAAGATTATCAATAGACCCAATTTCAACTTATCACCAGCAGATTTGGATAACATTCCCAACCTTGCCCGAAGCATAGCCAATAGATTTATAAAATTAGTATGGACAAAGGGTGGACGAAGCAAAGCTGGTGATGAAGCTCGAAGTCACCTTAAGCCGGTAACAAAATCATACCTTGTACCTACCTCTTCCTTCGAAATTGAATTTTGCTTACAATACTTTAATATGTACAGGATGACGAAGCCGAGGCCGAAGCTGAGGAGTAAAAAGATGAAGCTCCATGGACACAGACGAAGCTTGAATAGTCTGTAGAAAAACTCTAAAAATTCTTGTAATAATTTGTGTAAAGAATGATGTAATTAAATTGTACTTCGTGGACCTTGTCCATACCTTGTAATATATTCTTACCTTTCCATCAATGTGTAAAGTGCTTTGATGTGAACGAAATTAGCATTTTTGAGCCGAAGGCGAAAAACACCTTCCCTTCTTTTCGTACACAGCGAAGCATAAAACTGCTTCTTTTTCTTTTTTCCGAAGCCTTCTCTTTAGAACCGAAGTAACTGTTTATGCTATGATGATGATGATCCTATGTATGTCTAAATGAATGTTTATGAATGCAAATGTATGATGTAATGTACCATGCAAATGAATGTCCAAACCCACACATACGAAGCCATAACCAAAGCCTTCGTTCCCTTAGGAACAACCAAAGTCTCTTTGCCGTTTATTTTTTGGCTTCACCGCTTATTTTTCGGTGTATCAGCACTGACTTTTCACTGTAAGTTCTGCATTCCCTTAGGAACGTCTTTTGAACTTCTTCGCCTTCTATTTCGGCGGTATCGTGTTGACTTTTCGCGCTTCGCCTTATACTTCAGCGGAATCAGTGTTGACTTTTCGCTGTAAGCTCTGCATTCCCTTAGGAACGACTTTTGAGTAGAAAACTTACGCTGCGCTCCCTTAGGAATGGCTTTTTGTAGCTTCGTTGTGCTCTGCATCCCCTTAGGGACGTCTTTCGAGCTTCTCCCTGTATTTTCTTTTCTCTTTGCACTCGATGGTGCATGCTCAGTTTTTACATTTACATCTTTGGGGGATATTGCTCTTGTAGAGCTGATATAAGAAAAAGAGAAATTACATGCTATGGCCCCATTAAAAACCTTTCTCCCCCTTTAGAAAGGAAAAGGGTGCCATAGGAAAAAGTAGGAAAAATAAAAAAGATTATATCAAGCTACACATAATATCGCCGAAGCTCATCCGCATTCCAAGATCTAGGAATGTCGTTGCCGTCCATATCCTTCAATCTGTAAGAACCGGGTCTTGACGAAGATACTACCAGAAAGGGTCCTTCCCACTTTAACTGTAGCTTGCCTATTGTATCTGGGTTGGCAACTCTCTGAAGTACCAAGTGTCCTGGCTTCATATTTTTTAACCGAACTTTTCTGTCACGCCATTTTATTGTTTTGGCTTGATATTTATTGATATTCTCCACAGCCTGAAGCCTGATCCCTTCTATAGCATCTTTTGCCACAGAATAATCAGCTTCGTCTTCTGCCGAAGCCACTGTTCTTATTGATACTGCTTTAGCTTCTTTTGGGGTTATTGCTTCGTCACCAAACAACAATTTGAATGGTGTAAAACCTGTTGACCTTAACATTGTTGTGTTGTGGCTCCACACCACTTTGATTAATTCATCTGGCCACTTTCCCCTAGGATGGTTGAAGATTAACTTCATTATTCCTGTCATTATAATGTCGTTAGCTCTTTCGACAAGTCCATTTGACTCTGGATGTCTAACCGATGCAAAATGAATCTTCGTGCCAATTTGTTCACAAAACTCTTTGAAAGCTTCGGCATCAAACTGTGTTCCGTTGTCCACAGTAATAGCCTTCGGCACTCCGAAGCGACAGACAATATTTTGGCAGAAAAATTTTTGGACAGTGACCAAAGTTATTGTGGCTAAAGGTTTCGCCTCAATCCACTTAGAAAAATATTCTACTGCCACCACAACATATTTTAGATTTCCTTGTGCTGGTGGAAGTGGGCCTAGCAAATCAAGGCCCCACCTTTGCAACGGCCAAGTGGGCTGTATTAATTGAGTCAAAGACGAAGGCTGTTTTTGATATCTTGCACATTTTTGACAGCCTTCGCATTTTTGGACTAATTCTGTTGCATCCGAAGCTGCCTTCGGCCAATAAAATCCTTGACGAAAAACTTTTCCTAGCAAAGGCCTAGATCCGATGTGAGAACCACACAGGCCTGCGTGTATTTCCTTCATCAATTTTATACCTTCAGCTCTGGATAAACACTTGAGCAATGGAGAACAAACTCCACGATGAAGACATCCACACTACTGATGCATCTATACCAATACAAGTACCAATTTCTGGTCCCATTACTCGCGCTCGTGCTCGTCAACTCAACCATCAGGTGATTACACTCTTGAGTTCATGTCCATCATATTTAGACCATGGAGACCCGTGCACTCTTGTTTTGCTTAGGAATCAGGGAGAAGACCGAAAGGGAAAAGGATTTGAACATGCTGGATTCGGACTGCAGAAGAACACCAACTTGTGACGGTCACCACGGTCAGATGCGGGCTCGGATTGGAATGTTCAAGCACAACATGGAAAGCTTATCAAGTCTACTTTCATATGGATCCGGAATTATAGTCATATCTGTTCTGAGGCCGCCGTAATCATTGTTTTCTTACCGAGACATTTCCTGCCTTTTCTGCCCATGGTGCTGCGTCACCCTATTTTGGCCCAATGGGTCGTGTATCAAGTTAGGTCCATTAGGGACGCATCCTAGGGTTGCAGCACGACCCCAATACCCTTGTGGTCGTCCTCCCATGTTTATAAACCCCCTAGCCGCCACCAAGAACAGCGGGTTTTGTTTAGATCAAGTTTAGCTCTCGCTACTTGCTTGCAAGCGCGCGTGCTAGTTCAGCCGCCCGTCTTCTTGTCTTCGGAACCCCACCATATTGGAGTTTGACTTTGAAACCTACATTTAGATCTGGTAATTCAGTACTTGTTCTACTTGTTCTTGCTAGTTCTTCGATTGCTTGCAGGACGAGTGCCCTAGTGGCCAGGGTGTCACGCTCCACAAGATCGTGACAGCCATAGGAGGTGGTGTATCGGTTGCTAAGGCGCAGCGTCTTTGGAAGGCTGTAGTCGGGCCGTGAACGTCGTCTCCTCCCCCAATCGAGTTATTCCACACCCTCTCATCGAAAGATCGGGCAATCACCCAACGGGTGCACATCAGTTGGTAATCAGAGCAAGGTTTATCGGTGAGAGATTTACTTTTCTTCGCTGTTTTCTTATCTCCTATAGTCCAGAAAAAGCCAAAAAAATAGTAGATTAGTTTTACCGCAATCCTATAAACCATTGAGCATTTACTAGTACTACTTAGTTAGGGCTTGTTGAGTTTTTGGTTGCATCGGTTGTGTCGAGTTGCTGGTCTTAGTTTATTCCTTTAGAGTTTTGAGTTCTACCACGTTTTGGTCACCACGAGATCCACCATCACCAAAAACATCTCTGGTTCGTTTTTGCCACCACGGATACATATCATATCCGATTTGGAAGTTTAAATACAATCTGGAAAGCTTATCTTATCTTCTTTCCAACGGATCTGACCTTATCTCAAAATTCGTTCTGAGCGCTCCGCAATCATCGTAGAGATTTCTGGACTTTCTATATTAACAAGATTTGTTAAGTCTGATTTTAAGGGGCTGTTAGCAATATCTTTATTGTTTGGGTTGTCATAGTGAAAAAAAGGGTTTAGGCCCCTGCAAAAAAAAACAGAAGAAGAAGAAAAAAAAAAAGAATAGAAAAGAAAAAAAAAAGGAAAAGAAGAAGAAGGGGGCTGAATCTCTAAATCTGTTGTTTCTCTTTGTGCTGTGCTAGTTGTTCTTTTTCAGTGACTACCTTTGTGCCTAGGCTCACGTCTCTAGCCTGGTTTAGCCTAGGACCAGCACAGTACCACCGTTGAACGATTATTCAGCTTGCTTTTGTAACTAACGTGGTACTAGTGTATTCCTTGCTTCAGCCCACCTACAACTCTACATATTTCGACTACAGTTTGACAGGTCGTGTTGCTGCGGCACCGATACACTTATTCCACGGTTGCAGACTTGTTGGTTGCTGACCCCTCCTGTTGTGCAAGGTAAGAATTGGTAAGAGCTTGTGTGGCAGGTTGAGATTGAGCGCCTTGCAGTAGCTACATCCTAATAGTTGTAGAGTTTTCATTCCTTCACGTTTTTTTCTTGTTGCCTCTGTTCGTCTAACCATGGCAGGATTGGAGGTTGATGATGCTTCTCGTAATATGCCACACTCTCCTCGCACCAAGGGTATCATACAACACTTTGTAAGGCTGGTGAAGACGCACACGGAAGGTCTTGATAATGACATGCAGGTGACGAATGAAAAGATGGGGCAATTGGAGGCCACACAGATCGACACAAACACCAAACTTGCAAATGTGGAAATGACAGTTGCTCATATTGACAAGAGCCTTGTCGCACTCTTGAGGCGGTTTGATGAGATGCATGCTAATATCAATGGTGGGCGTGATGAGGGCGCCGAAGGTAACTGGGATGACTATGTTGCTGATACTGAACAAGATGACCAAGAAGCACCTAATCGCCGGCGACTACGTACTAACCGTAGAGGTATGGGTGGTTTTCGCCGACGTGAGGTACATGGTAATGATGATGCTTTTAGTAAGGTTAAATTTAAAATACCTCCTTTTGATGGTAAATATGACCCTGATGCTTACATTACTTGGGAGATTGCGGTTGATCAAAAGTTTGCATGCCATGAATTTCCTGAGAATGCGCGGGTTAGAGCTGCTACTAGTGAGTTTACTGAATTTGCTTCTGTTTGGTGGATAGAACATGGTAAGAAGAATCCTAATAACATGCCACAAACTTGGGATGCGTTGAAACGGGTCATGCGGGCTAGATTTGTTCCTTCTTATTATGCACGTGATATGTTAAACAAGTTGCAACAATTGAGACAGGGTACTAAAAGTGTAGAAGAATATTATCAGGAATTACAAATGGGTATGCTGCGTTGTAACATAGAGGAGGGTGAGGAATCTGCTATGGCTAGATTTTTGGGCGGGTTAAATAGGGAAATTCAGGACATCCTTGCTTATAAAGATTATGCTAATGTAACCCGATTGTTTCATCTTGCTTGCAAAGCTGAAAGGGAAGTGCAGGGACGACGTGCTAGTGCAAGGTCTAATGTTTCTGCAGGAAAATCTACACCATGGCAACAGCGCACGACTACGTCCATGACCGGTCGTACACTAGCACCAACTCCCTCGCCAAGTCGACCAGCACCCCCGCCTTCCTCCGGCGACAAACCACGTGCATCTTCCACAAATTCAGCAACCAAATCTGCCCAGAAACCAGCAGGTAGTGCCTCTTCAGTAGCCTCCACGGGTAGAACAAGAGATGTTCTGTGTTATCGATGCAAGGGCTATGGACACGTGCAGCGTGATTGTCCTAATCAGCGTGTTTTGGTGGTAAAAGACGATGGTGGGTATTCTTCTGCTAGTGATTTGGATGAAGCTACACTTGCTTTGCTTGCGGCTGATGATGCAGGCACTAAGGAACCACCCGAAGAACAGATTGGTGCAGATGATGCAGAGCATTATGAGAGCCTCATTGTACAGCGTGTGCTTAGTGCACAAATGGAGAAGGCAGAGCAGAATCAGCGACATACATTGTTTCAAACAAAGTGTGTCATTAAGGAGCGTTCATGTCGTTTGATCATTGATGGAGGTAGCTGCAACAACTTGGCTAGCAGCGACATGGTGGAGAAGCTTGCACTTACGACCAAACCGCACCCACATCCATATCACATTCAATGGCTCAACAATAGTGGTAAGGTCAAGGTAACCAAGTTGGTACGAATTAATTTTGCTATTGGTTCATATCGTGATGTTGTTGACTGTGATGTTGTGCCTATGGATGCTTGTAATATTCTGCTAGGTAGACCATGGCAATTTGATTCAGATTGTATGCATCATGGTAGATCAAATCAATATTCTCTCATACACCATGATAAGAAAATTATTTTGCTTCCCATGTCCCCTGAGGCTATTGTGCGTGATGATGTTGCTAAAGCTACCAAAGCTAAAACTGAGAACAACAAGAATATTAAAGCTGTTGGTAATAACAAAGATGGGATAAAATTGAAAGGACATTGCTTGCTTGCAACAAAAACTGATGTTAATGAATTATTTGCTTCCACTACTGTTGCCTACGCCTTGGTATGCAAGGATGCTTTGATTTCAATTCAAGATATGCAGCATTCTTTGCCTCCTGTTATTACTAACATTTTGCAGGAGTATTCTGATGTATTTCCAAGTGAGATACCAGAGGGGCTGCCACCTATACGAGGGATTGAGCACCAAATTGATCTTATTCCTGGTGCATCTTTGCCGAATCGTGCGCCATATAGGACAAATCCAGAGGAAACAAAAGAAATTCAGCGACAAGTGCAAGAACTACTCGACAAAGGTTACGTGCGTGAGTCTCTTAGTCCGTGTGCTGTTCCGGTTATTTTAGTGCCTAAAAAAGATGGAATATGGCGTATGTGTGTTGATTGTAGGGCTATTAATAATATCACGATACGTTATCGACACCCTATTCCACGTTTAGATGATATGCTTGATGAATTGAGTGGTGCCATTGTCTTTTCTAAAGTTGATTTGCGTAGTGGGTACCACCAGATTCGTATGAAATTGGGAGATGAATGGAAAACTGCTTTCAAAACTAAGTTCGGATTGTATGAGTGGTTAGTCATGCCTTTTGGGTTAACTAATGCACCTAGCACTTTCATGAGATTAATGAACGAGGTTTTGCGTGCCTTCATTGGAAAATTTGTGGTAGTATACTTTGATGACATATTGATCTACAGCAAATCTATGGATGAACATGTTGATCACATGCGTGCTGTTTTTAATGCTTTACGAGATGCACGTTTATTTGGTAACCTTGGGAAGTGCACATTTTGCACCGATCGAGTTTCGTTTCTTGGTTATGTTGTGACTCCACAGGGAATTGAGGTTGATCAAGCCAAGGTAGAAGCGATACATGGATGGCCTATGCCAAAGACTATCACACAGGTGCGGAGTTTCCTAGGACTTGCTGGCTTCTATCGCCGTTTTGTGAAGGACTTTAGCACCATTGCTGCACCTTTGAATGAGCTTACGAAGAAGGGAGTGCATTTTAGTTGGGGCAAAGTACAAGAGCACGCTTTCAACGTGCTGAAAGATAAGTTGACACATGCACCTCTCCTCCAACTTCCTGATTTTAATAAGACTTTTGAGCTTGAATGTGATGCTAGTGGAATTGGATTGGGTGGTGTTTTGTTACAAGAAGGCAAACCTGTTGCATATTTTAGTGAAAAATTGAGTGGGTCTGTTCTAAATTATTCTACTTATGATAAGGAATTATATGCTCTTGTGCGAACATTAGAAACATGGCAGCATTATTTGTGGCCCAAAGAGTTTGTTATTCATTCTGATCATGAATCTTTGAAACATATTCGTAGTCAAGGAAAACTGAACCGTAGACATGCTAAGTGGGTTGAATTTATCGAATCGTTTCCTTATGTTATTAAGCACAAGAAAGGAAAAGAGAATATCATTGCTGACGCTTTGTCTAGGAGATATACTTTGCTGAATCAACTTGACTACAAAATCTTTGGATTAGAGACGATTAAAGACCAATATGTTCATGATGCTGATTTTAAAGATGTGTTGCTGCATTGTAAAGATGGGAAAGGATGGAACAAATATATCGTTAGTGATGGGTTTGTGTTTAGAGCTAACAAGCTATGCATTCCAGCTAGCTCCGTTCGTTTGTTGTTGTTACAGGAAGCACATGGAGGTGGCTTAATGGGACATTTTGGAGCAAAGAAAACGGAGGACATACTTGCTGGTCATTTCTTTTGGCCCAAGATGAGAAGAGATGTGGTGAGATTGGTTGCTCGTTGCACGACATGCCAAAAGGCGAAGTCACGGTTAAATCCACACGGTTTGTATTTGCCTCTACCCGTTCCTAGTGCTCCTTGGGAAGATATTTCTATGGATTTTGTGCTGGGATTGCCTAGGACTAGGAAGGGACGTGATAGTGTGTTTGTGGTTGTTGATAGATTTTCTAAGATGGCACATTTCATACCATGTCATAAAACTGACGATGCTACTCATATTGCTGATTTGTTCTTTCGTGAAATTGTTCGCTTGCATGGTGTGCCCAACACAATCGTTTCTGATCGTGATGCTAAATTTCTTAGTCATTTTTGGAGGACTTTGTGGGCAAAATTGGGGACTAAGCTTTTATTTTCTACTACATGTCATCCTCAAACTGATGGTCAAACTGAAGTTGTGAATAGAACTTTGTCTACTATGTTAAGGGCAGTTCTAAAGAAGAATATTAAGATGTGGGAGGACTGTTTGCCTCATATTGAATTTGCTTATAATCGATCATTGCATTCTACTACAAAGATGTGCCCATTTCAGATTGTATATGGTTTGTTACCTCGTGCTCCTATTGATTTAATGCCTTTGCCATCTTCTGAAAAACTAAATTTTGATGCTACTAGGCGTGCTGAATTGATGTTAAAACTGCACGAAACTACTAAAGAAAACATAGAGCGTATGAATGCTAGATATAAGTTTGCTAGTGATAAAGGTAGAAAGGAAATAAATTTTGAACCTGGAGATTTAGTTTGGTTGCATTTGAGAAAGGAAAGGTTTCCTGAATTACGAAAATCTAAATTGTTGTCTCGAGCCGATGGACCGTTTAAAGTGCTAGAGAAAATTAACGACAATGCATATAGCCTAGATCTGCCTGCAGACTTTGGGGTTAGCCCCACATTTAACATTGCAGATTTAAAGCCCTACTTGGGAGAGGAAGTTGAGCTTGAGTCGAAGACGACTCAAATGCAAGAAGGGGAGAATGATGAAGACATCCACACTACTGATGCATCTATACCAATACAAGTACCAATTTCTGGTCCCATTACTCGCGCTCGTGCTCGTCAACTCAACCATCAGGTGATTACACTCTTGAGTTCATGTCCATCATATTTAGACCATGGAGACCCGTGCACTCTTGTTTTGCTTAGGAATCAGGGAGAAGACCGAAAGGGAAAAGGATTTGAACATGCTGGATTCGGACTGCAGAAGAACACCAACTTGTGACGGTCACCACGGTCAGATGCGGGCTCGGATTGGAATGTTCAAGCACAACATGGAAAGCTTATCAAGTCTACTTTCATATGGATCCGGAATTATAGTCATATCTGTTCTGAGGCCGCCGTAATCATTGTTTTCTTACCGAGACATTTCCTGCCTTTTCTGCCCATGGTGCTGCGTCACCCTATTTTGGCCCAATGGGTCGTGTATCAAGTTAGGTCCATTAGGGACGCATCCTAGGGTTGCAGCACGACCCCAATACCCTTGTGGTCGTCCTCCCATGTTTATAAACCCCCTAGCCGCCACCAAGAACAGCGGGTTTTGTTTAGATCAAGTTTAGCTCTCGCTACTTGCTTGCAAGCGCGCGTGCTAGTTCAGCCGCCCGTCTTCTTGTCTTCGGAACCCCACCATATTGGAGTTTGACTTTGAAACCTACATTTAGATCTGGTAATTCAGTACTTGTTCTACTTGTTCTTGCTAGTTCTTCGATTGCTTGCAGGACGAGTGCCCTAGTGGCCAGGGTGTCACGCTCCACAAGATCGTGACAGCCATAGGAGGTGGTGTATCGGTTGCTAAGGCGCAGCGTCTTTGGAAGGCTGTAGTCGGGCCGTGAACGTCGTCTCCTCCCCCAATCGAGTTATTCCACACCCTCTCATCGAAAGATCGGGCAATCACCCAACGGGTGCACATCAGTTTATATAACTCCCCTTCTATTATAACATATGGTTGGGCCCTTGCCTCTATTCTCTTATTATAAGCTTTGTCATCTGAAAGGAAATTGCCCTGGAGAAAAGACATGATCTCGGTTCTCCAATCTTCGCTATAAACATGAGATATATTGAGCACTGCTCTTTCAAGAAGTTCCACCAAAGGTGCTTTTATTCTTTCAAAGAATACATCCAAAGGTAAAGGCAGCCCCTGTGCCGCTGACTTGGCTAGCAGATCAGCGTGCTCATTTTCTCCTCGTGGGATATTCTTAACAGAAAATCCTTCGAAGGAAGCTTCAAGCCTTCGAACTATATCCAAATATTTCTCAAGCTTCGGATCTCTTGCTTTACAACTCTTGTCAACATGACCAGAAATAACTTGGGAATCAGTTTTGAGAACCACCCTTCTTATCCCCATTGCCTTCAACTTCCGAAGCCCCAAAAGCAAAGCTTCGTATTCAGCAATATTATTTGTGCAACTGAAATCAAGTTTCACTACATAGCATGTTCTAACTTTGGAAGGTGCAACTAAAACAGCAGCTGCACCTGCCCCGAAGGTTCCCCAGGAACCGTCGCAGAATACTGTCCAGGCTTCAGCATCTTTACTTGCTTCTTCTTGCTGAGCCTCTGGCGTCCAGTCAGTGATGAAGTCTGCTAACGCCTAGGACTGAATCGAGGATCTGTGCATAGAATCAATGCTGAATTCATTGAGTTCTGCAGCCCATTTTCCAATTCTTCTGGTAGCTTCTTTGTTCCTCATAATATCCTTCAAAGGCTGTGCTGAAGGAACAATTATATGGTATGTTTGGAAGTAATGACGAAGCTTTCTGGAGGCCATTAAGACAACATATAGCACCTTCTCCAATTCTGTATAGTTTTTCTTTGATAAACTGAGAACTTTGGAGACAAAGTACACAGGGGCTTGCTTTTTAATTTGTCCTTCAAGCTTCTCCTGGACAAGCGCCGCACTCACTGCAGAGTGCGAAGCTGCCACATACAGCGGCAGAGGAGCCCCTGGCGCTGGTGGAGTTAGCGTCGTTAGATCGATCAGATACTGCTTCAGCTCTTCGAAGGCTTTCTGCTGAACTGATCCCCATTGAAAGTCTTCGGCCGACTTCAACACTTCAAAGAATGGTAAATTTCTCTCTGCTGATCTGGATATAAATCGATTCAAAGATGCCAATCTTCCTCTCAGCCGCTGAGCCCCCTTCTTTGTGCTTGGCAGCTCCATCCGAAGAATGGCTTCAATTTTGTTTGGATTAGCTTCGATTCCTTTTGTTGAAACTAGACATCCAAGGAATTTGCCCTTCTTTACTCCGAAGTCACATTTTTCGGGATTAAACTTCAGGCCAGCTTGCCTAAAGTTAGCAAATGTTTCCTGTAGATCAGCAATGTGATTTTCTTGCTTCGTGCTTTTTACTATGATATCATCAACATATGTTAGCACATTTCTGCCTATCTGAGAATGAAGGACTTTCGCGGTCATCCTGCTGAAGCTTCCTCCAGCATTCTTGAGCCCCTCAGACATCCGAAGGTAACAATATGTACCACTAGGGGTGATGAAGCTGGTTTTTGGCTCATCTTCCTTCTTCATCCAGATTTGATGATAGCCTGAATAACAATCTAATAGACTCATGAGCTCTGACGAAGCTGCTGCATCTACTAGAGAATCTATCCTTGGTAATGGAAATTCATCCTTCGGACAAGCCTTGTTGAGGTCAGTAAAATCAATGCACATTCTCTATTTACCATTGGCCTTCTTCACCATAACAGTGTTAGCTAGCCATTCTGGATATTTTACTTCTCTGATGACTCCAACGCTAAGAAGTCTTTTCACTTCGTTCCGAGCACCTTCGGCTTTGTCATCAGACATTTTCCAAAGCCTCTGCTTTCTGGGTCTGAAGGATGGATCAACATTGAGCGAGTGTTCAATAACATCCCTATTGACACCACAGAGATCATTAGTTGACCATGCGAAGACATCTTTGTTGTTGAACAGGAACCTTATCAAGGTTTTCTCCTGCTCTCCAGACAATTGAGATCCCAACAGCACCTTCTGCTCTGCTATATCTTCACATAAAAGCATGGGCTTTGGCTGATCAGCCGAAGCAGCCTTCTCCCTTCTGTACTTGTATTGCTCACAAGCTTCAGCTCCATCTATATTATGGATTGCTTTTGAATCTGTCCAGTTTCCTTCGGCCTTTTTGGTAGCTTCCTGACTTCCATGAATAGCAATAGGCCCTTGATCCGAAGGTATCTTCATGCAAAGATATGCTGGATGAAGAATTGCTTCAAAAGCATTGAGTGTTCCATGACCAATGATTGCATTGTAGGGGTATTCCATGTCGACAATATCAAACACAACTTGCTCAGTTCTTGTGTTGTTGACAAATCCGAAGGTCACTGGCATCGTGATCTTGCCAAGCGCTACAATCTGCCTTCCTCCGAAGCCACAAAGAGGGTGTGTAGCATCATGAATCTTATCCTCTGGCTCTTGCATTTGTCTGAAGGCCTTAGCAAATATAATATCCGCTGCACTGCCTATATCAACCAGAACATTGTGGACCAGAAATCCTTTGATAACTCAAGAAATAACCATAACATCATTGTGAGGGTAATCCTTGAGCTGAAGGTCCTCTTGGGAGAAGGTAATTGGGATGTGGGACCATCTTGACTTGATGAAAGGTCCTTGCACCCCGACATGTTGTACCCTTCTCTGTGCCTCCTTCTTCTGCTTCTTGTTGGCTGGCTCTGAGCATGAACTGCCTGTTATCGGGAGTACCAGCTTCGGAGCCGAAGCAACTCCAGCTTGATTGTTGAACAAAGCTATTAGCTCAAAAAAGTGGAAGTGAGTTCACCGGAGGTGGGCGCCAATGTTGGGGACTTGTTCTCAAATACTTCGAATTAAAAACAAGGCAACATAAAATGTTAAATATCAATGCCCTTCGTCCGCTGAAGCATTATCTCCCCAAGGATTTAATGAGCTTCGGACGAAGGTCATGAGCAAAACATCACGAAGGTTTCACCTTCGTGATCAATCTTATAAAATAATATTAAATAAAATACGAAGCATGAAACATTATAGGAGAATATATTGAAAATAAATAACATTATTCACCTATTTATTATATGAACTCAAATATTAGAACATAACATTTAGATTTATTTATACCTTTGTCTTGACAGAAGGTAATGATTCCAGCGTAATGTGCCAATCGTTACCAAATTGCGTGAACAATACAGGGGCACTGTTCACCTATTTATAGGCACAGGGCACAGCCTGTGTAAAATTATATTTGTGTCCTTTACAATCGACTTCAATAATGACACAAAACATCTTGGGTCTTCAGGTCATTTCATCTTTAAGTCGGTTCACCCCTTCGTCTCGAGATCTATTATTGTGCCGAAGCTTCATAAGTGATAGCTTCGGCGCTGCTCCTGATAGGATCTGTCGAAGGTGTTATCTTTCTTTAGTATCTTCGGCTACGAAGCATAACCCCAACACCCGGTCAATGTTCCAGTCAGCCAAGGATCGCGAGATAGATTTGGGATAAGTCCAGGGGGTTATGTGTAAGGTCAGTGACTCATGCAAATAGTAGACCGAGGGCTGATTTGTGAGAGAAAGGGGGAAGAAAACCTAGGGACTTCAGCGCAAACCTATTTTTCTTTTCCATTTCGAATTTACTTTCTTTTAAATACTGCAGAGAACTTGATAAATACATAACTTGAAGAGTAATCATCCAAAATTAGTCAAAAATTTTTGCTAGACTTTGTGAAATATAAACTATCAAACAAAAATAGTAAACCCCATGGTTCCTGTAATGTTTTCTAGAGTTTTGATTTAAATAAGAGAACTGCCCAAAACTTATTAATAAAGGGAAAAATAGAAATGTTGTTAGACCAGGGTTGAAAAAAATAGTGGAGACACTAACCTAGTAGTTACACTGTTTAAAATTAATAAACACCCAGTATACAAGGTTAAGGAAGGTTTATTCACTAAAACTTGTTTATGCTCAAACTTAGGAAAATGAAGAAAAGGGATTGAAAATGGAAACCAGAGGGCAACCATATTTTTCCTAGCATGCCTAGGTTATGTAGTTCACAAGAAAAATCTGTTGAACCATAGTCCAGTGAAAAGAAATTGCACTCACAATTATTCATGAAAAACAGAGAAAACTTTGAAAAGTCATAAGAAAATAATCCTAAGGAGAAAACACCCCTACCTTAGGAATGACTGTTCTTGTGCTAAGAAGAACCTTGGAAAAATACAAGTTTTGTTGTTTGATATTTTTCAAATAGCAAGTTAGTTATAAGTGTCTTTTTGGCATTAAACTTTAGAAAATCATATCTACATAACCACTAAGTAACCCTCTGTGATTTTTGGCACAGAAGAATGCTATTACCCATAGATACCAACAAAAATAACTCTTGGTACAGAACCAACACCTAGGTAAGAGTTGTAGTGCAAAGTAACCCCTCTGCCCCAGCTTTTGTTATTTTTGTCCAGGGCCTATTTTATTTATTTTTAGCCCCAAGTTTATAGGACAGACTACAGTGACCAATATTAACCCACTGTAATTTTTACAGAATTTTTGGAAATTTTGAAATCACTGTTGTAGTTCAAACCCACCTTAAAGAGCATAAATAGAAAATAAAAAGTGGAATTAGTAGGGCAGAATAATGTTACCCTGACCAAAACAGCAAAACCCCTTGAGTACCTAATAGGACCTTTAAGGGGCAATCCAAGTCTTAATACACTATGTTTGCCTCTAAGCAAAACCTCAAACCTAAATTGCTAAGCACAAACCACTAAGAGCTTCTTATAACAAGGAAACCCTAAGTTATCAACTAACTTAGTTTTTCTTCACTATGCATAATGGCTACTAAAATTCTGCATATCATAGCATACATATATCTTATTCATTGCATTCGATAGATTGCAACCTCGCTAACGGAGAGTACATCCTCGTGCCGGAGCAAGGAGTTGCTCAGGAGGTAGCCCAGGATCCAGCTCCAGAACCTGCCATCGAGGATCTGCCTGCCCCAGCTTTGGAAGGCAAGCTCCGGTTTTATGCATAACCTATTCTATGTGCTATTTTACTACACTTAATGTTTGTAGGCTTGTACTGTGCACTTAAGTGTAGGAGTTGTTTGGAACCTTAGTTGCATGACTCAGGATACCTTTTGAGATGGATACTAGTATGCTAGGTCGAGTAGCTGCTTTACTAATTAGGGATCTCGGTAGAAGTCGAGTGATTTTTCTAGCACTCGTGCGAGGTCAGGAATTGAATGTATCCATTTTTATATCAGAATGATGATGGTCTGTGGACACGGATCCATGGGGATGCGTGGTCTACGAGATGAAATTGGAATAAGGATTAACGTGCAGATACCTGTGTCAAGCGTTTGAATGTACTAAGCACATGCCGAGAAATATGGTAAATCGGTAAGCCTAGTACCTGATTGAACCTGGCAGCAGACTTTACCCCTCACGCGACCTGAGATATGGTTTCCCATTCCGGTTATGGTGGGTACAAGTGCGGTCACTGCACGACGGCAGTCGGGGTCAGTGAGGCATTGTACGCCAAGGCGGTGAGCCCTGATCTGCTGGCGGGGAATCGATGGGGACGGTTGATGTGTGTGGGGATGGAGTGCCCCTATATGTCGTGTGTTTAGGTTTACCTTGCAAGGATAAAAACTCGATTAAAATCGTCTGCTTCTCGCAGCTAATGAGACTGCTTGGTCCATTGTACTGCATTGAGTAAAAAGTGGAAATGTGATGACTTGGCAAAAGTTGTTGATTGCTAAATGTTTGATACCATGTATGATTAGATAGGTACACATTTAGTCTTAAGAGAGTCACACTAAAACTTGAAAAAGATAAAACTTGATTTTTAGATTTAGCTAGTGCTTTTGGCAAGCAAACCCCTCAACCAAACAGCTGCATGTCTAGAGGTAGAGGAGTAGACTCCTCACACCGGGTAAGTCTAGCTGAGTATTAGCATACTCAGCCTTGCTTGTGGCATAATTTTTACAGGTTCTCTGGAGGACATGGTTGCTGGGGTGACTTGGCCGTCCATCTTGCCACCAGGTTGGACAGTCGAGTGTGACCCTACCTCGGCTGAGGAGGAGCATGAGGAGTGATGGGACAGGCTTCCCCATCCCTCCATTTACTTATCGTTAATTTTATTCCGCTGCATTTCGAACAATGATCACTACTTTTGCTAAAACTCCGATGATGTTGTAATAAAATTTAATACTCCTTAATGTATGGTTTTATGCTTTATTTTATTTGCTCTGTGTCTCACCATCGAGTGAGTATGTGGTACATGATCCTATTAGTGGCCTCGTCAGACTAGATCCTGGGGACTGACGTGTTATTCCTATTTAAGTGTGGTCTAGCCTCTAAGGTGGGACTCAGGCACTTAAGTTGGAATAATTCGGGCGGTTCTGCCACACTCCAAACCACTTTTATTAATTCGTCTGGACACTTTCCCTTCGGCTGATTGAAGATTGACTTCATTATTCCTGTTATTATGATTCCATTTGCCCTTTCTACCAACCCATTTGACTCCGGGTGCCTCACTGATGCAAAGTATATTTTTGTACCAATTTGGCTACAAAAAGTTTTGAAAGTTTTAGCATCAAATTGAGTTCCATTATTCGGGTGCCTCACTATGTTCTGCCAGAAGAGTTTTTGTACTGTGGCCGAAGTTATTATAGCCAAAGGCTTTGCTTCAATCCACTTAGAAAAGTATTCCACTGCCACCACAACATATCTCAGGTTGCCTTGTGCTGGTGGTAACGGTCCTAACAAATCCAGTCCCCATCTTTGCAATGGCCAAGTTGGTTGTATTAGTTGGGTTAGAGACAAAGGTTGTTTCTGGTCTCTGGCGCATCATTGTCAATTTTCATATTTCTGGACTAAATCTGCTGCATCCGAAGTTGCCTTCGGCCAGTAAAAACCTTGTCTTAAAACCTTGCTTAGCAGAGGTCTGGGCCCAATGTGGGCACCACATAAGCCTGCATGTATCTCCTTCATTAATTCTTGTCCTTTGGTTCTGGACAAGCAATTGAGCAATGGAGAGTAGACTCCATGCTTGTATAACTCCCCTTCTATTATTACATAAGGTCTTGTCCTTGCTAACATTCTCTTGTTATAAGCTTCGTCATCTGAAAAATAGTTGCCTTGAAGAAAGGATACAATTTTAGTCCTCCAATCTTCACTATGCACAAGTGAAATTGTGAGCAATGCTCTTTCCATAATGTCAACTGAAGGTGCTTTTATTGTTTCAAAAATACTTCCGAAGGTAATGGGCCTGCGCTGCTGATTTAGCTATTAGTCTGCATGCTCATTCTCTCCCCTTGGGATATTTTTTACAGAAAATCCTTCAAAAGAAGCTTCCAACCTTTGGACTGCATCTAAATACTTTTCAAGCTTCAGATCCCTTGCCCTACTGCTTTTGTCCACACGGCCCGAGATAACTTGCGAATCAGTCTTGAGGATTGCCCTTCTTATTCCCATTGCCTTTAGCTTCCGAAGCCCCAAGAGAAGAGCTTCGTACTAAGCAATATTATTTGTACAGCTAAAGTCTAATTTTATTGCATAACATGTTCTGACCTTGGAAGGTGCAACTAGGACAACAGCTGCCCCTGCACCAAAGGCCCCGCAAGATCCATCACAAAACACTGTCCAAGCTTTGGCATCTTTCGTTGTTTCTTCATCCTAAGCCCTTGGCGTCCAATCAGCAATAAAGTCTGCCAACGCCTAAGATTGTATTGAAGATCTATGTACATAATCAATGGTGAATTCATTGAGTTATGCAGCCCATTTTCCGACCCTTCCTGTAGCTTCTCTGTTCCTCATTATGTCCTTCAGGGGTTGCGATGAAGGCACTATTATGTGGTATGCTTGAAAGTAATGCCGAAGCTTCCTGGAGACCATCAATACAGCATACAGTACCTTCTCCAACTCTGTGTAATTTTTCTTTGAAGGACTGAGTACTTCGGAAACGAAGTATACCGGTGCTTGCATTTTTACTTGGCCTTCTTGTTTCTCTTGTACAAGTGCTGCACTAACTGCAGCATGGGAAGCAGCCACATATAGAAGTAACGGGGCTCCTGATGAAGGTGGAGTTAAAGTTGTTAGATCTATCAAATACTGCTTCAGCTCCTCAAAGGCTTTCTGCTGAGCTGGACCCCATTGAAAGACTTCGGTTGATATCAATATTTCAAAGAAAGGTAGGTTCCTCTATACTGATCTTGAAATGAATCTATTTAATGATGCTAGCCTTGCTAACTGTTGAGCCCCCTTTTTTTAGAATTTGGTGACTCCATCCGAAAGATTGCTTCAATTTTGTTTGGGTTAGCTTCGATGCCCTTTGTCAATACCAGGCAACCAAGAAACTTGCCCTTCTTCACTCCAAAGACACATTTTTCTGGATTCAACTTGAGACCAGCTTGTCTGAAGTTGGCAAATGTCTCTTGCAAATCAGCGACATGATTTTCTTGCTTTGTGCTTTTTACTATAATATCATCAACGTATGTTAGCACATCTCTGCCAATTTGGTAGTGGAGGACTTTGGCAGTCATTCTATTGAAGCTTCCTCCAGCATTCTTGAGCCCCTCAGGCATCCGAAGGTAACAATAGGTGCCACTAGGAGTTATGAAGCTTGTCTTCGGCTCATCCTCCTTCTTCATCCAAATCTGATGATAACCCGAGTAACAGTCCAATAAACTCATGAGCTCCGAAGAAGCTGCTGCATCCATAAGGGAATCTATTCTTATTAGTGGAAATTCATCCTTTGGACACGCCTTGTTGAGGTCTGTGAAGTCGATACACATTCTCCATTTTCCGTTAGCCTTTTTTACCATAACGGTGTTGGCCAGTCACTCTGGATATGTTACTTCTCTGATAACACTGACACTTAGGAGTCTTTTTACTTCATTTCGTGCACCTTCAGCTTTATCATCGGACATTTTCCGAAGCCTCTACTTTCTTGGTCTGAAAGACGGCTCCACATTGAGTGAGTGCTCAATGATGTCTCTATTGACACCATAGAGATCATTGGCTATCCATGCAAAAACATCTTTGTTGTTAAACAAAAATCTTAGCATGGTCTTTTCTTGTTCGTCAGATAATTGAGATACTTTTTGCTCTGCTATGTCTTCACACAAAAGCATAGGATTCGGATGATCTGCTCAAGCAGCCTTCTCTCTTTTATGCTTATACTGCTGATAAGTTTCGGTTTCATCTATTATGAATAGCCTTCGAATTCGTCCAACTTCCTTTAGCTCTCCTGGCAGCTTCTTGGCTCCTGTGTACAGCAATGGGTCCTTGTTCCAAAGGTATCTTCATGCAAAGATATGTTGGATGAAGTATTGCTTCGAAGGCATTAAGCGTGCCCCGACCAATGATTGCATTGTATGGATACTCCATATCAACAATGTCAAAGACAACATGTTATGTTCTTGTGTTGTGAACATAACCGAAGGTGATCGACATTGTTATCTTGCCAAGTGCCACAATATGTCTTCCTTCGAAGCCACGAAGAGGGTGTGTTGCATCATGTATCTTGTCGTCTGGCTCTTGCATTTGCCTGAAAGCCTTTGCAAAGATGATATCTGCTGCACTGCCTGTGTCCAACAGGACATTGTGGACTAGAAATCCCTTGATGACACAGGATATGACCATTGCATCGTTGTGAGGATAATCCTTAAGATGAAGGTCTTCCTAAGAGAAGGTGATGGGAATATAAGACCACTTAGATCTGATGAAGGGTCCTTGTACTCCAATGATGTGCACCCGTTGGGTGATTGCCCGATCTTTCGATGAGAGGGTGTGGAATAACTCGATTGGGGGAGGAGACGACGTTCACGGCCCGACTACAGCCTTCCAAAGACGCTGCGCCTTAGCAACCGATACACCACCTCCTATGGCTGTAACGATCTTGTGGAGCGTGACACCCTGGCCACTAGGGCACTCGTCCTGCAAGCAATCGAAGAACTAGCAAGAACAAGTAGAACAAGTACTGAATTACCAGATCTAAATGTAGGTTTCCAAATCAAACTCCAATATGGTGGGGTTCCGAAGACAAGAAGACGGGCGGCTGAACCAGCACGCGCGCTTACAAGCAAGTAGCGAGAGCTAAACTTGATCTAAACAAAACCCGCTGTTCTTGGTGGCGGCTAGGGGGTTTATAAACATGGGAGGACGACCACAAGGGTATTGGGGTCGTGCTGCAACCCTAGGATGCGTCCCTAATGGACCTAACTTGATACACGACCCATTGGGCCAAAATAGGGTGACGCAGCACCATGGGCAGAAAAGGCAGGAAATGTCTCGGTAAGAAAACAATGATTACGGCGGCCTCAGAACAGATATGACTATAATTCCGGATCCATATGAAAGTAGACTTGATAAGCTTTCCATGTTGTGCTTGAACATTCCAATCCGAGCCCGCATCTGACCGTGGTGACCGTCACAAGTTGGTGTTCTTCTGCAGTCCGAATCCAGCATGTTCAAATCCTTTTCCCTTTCGGTCTTCTCCCTGATTCCTAAGCAAAACAAGAGTGCACGGGTCTCCATGGTCTAAATATGATGGACATGAACTCAAGAGTGTAATCACCTGATGGTTGAGTTGACGAGCACGAGCGCGAGTAATGGGACCAGAAATTGGTACTTGTATTGGTATAGATGCATCAGTAGTGTGGATGTCTTCATCATTCTCCCCTTCTTGCATTTGAGTCGTCCTCGACTCAAGCTCAACTTCCTCTCCCAAGTAGGGCTTTAAATCTGCAATGTTAAATGTGGGGCTAACCCCAAAGTCTGCAGGCAGATCTAGCCTATATGCATTGTCGTTAATTTTCTCTAGCACTTTAAACGGTCCATCGGCTCGAGGCAACAATTTAGATTTTCGTAATTCAGGAAACCTTTCCTTTCTCAAATGCAACCAAACTAAATCTCCAGGTTCAAAATTTATTTCCTTTCTACCTTTATCACTAGCAAACTTATATCTAGCATTCATACGCTCTATGTTTTCTTTAGTAGTTTCGTGCAGTTTTAACATCAATTCAGCACGCCTAGTAGCATCAAAATTTAGTTTTTCAGAAGATGGCAAAGGCATTAAATCAATAGGAGCACGAGGTAACAAACCATATACAATCTGAAATGGGCACATCTTTGTAGTAGAATGCAATGATCGATTATAAGCAAATTCAATATGAGGCAAACCGTCCTCCCACATCTTAATATTCTTCTTTAGAACTGCCCTTAACATAGTAGACAAAGTTCTATTCACAACTTCAGTTTGACCATCAGTTTGAGGATGACATGTAGTAGAAAATAAAAGCTTAGTCCCCAATTTTGCCCACAAAGTCCTCCAAAAATGACTAAGAAATTTAGCATCACGATCAGAAACGATTGTGTTGGGCACACCATGCAAGCGAACAATTTCACGAAAGAACAAATCAGCAATATGAGTAGCATCGTCAGTTTTATGACATGGTATGAAATGTGCCATCTTAGAAAATCTATCAACAACCACAAACACACTATCACGTCCCTTCCTAGTCCTAGGCAATCCCAGCACAAAATCCATAGAAATATCTTCCCAAGGAGCACTAGGAACGGGTAGAGGCAAATACAAACCGTGTGGATTTAACCGTGACTTCGCCTTTTGGCATGTCGTGCAACGAGCAACCAATCTCACCACATCTCTTCTCATCTTGGGCCAAAAGAAATGACCAGCAAGTATGTCCTCCGTTTTCTTTGCTCCAAAATGTCCCATTAAGCCACCTCCATGTGCTTCCTGTAACAACAACAAACGAACGGAGCTAGCTGGAATGCATAGCTTGTTAGCTCTAAACACAAACCCATCACTAACGATATATTTGTTCCATCCTTTCCCATCTTTACAATGCAGCAACACATCTTTAAAATCAGCATCATGAACATATTGGTCTTTAATCGTCTCTAATCCAAAGATTTTGTAGTCAAGTTGATTCAGCAAAGTATATCTCCTAGACAAAGCGTCAGCAATGATATTCTCTTTTCCTTTCTTGTGCTTAATAACATAAGGAAACGATTCGATAAATTCAACCCACTTAGCATGTCTACGGTTCAGTTTTCCTTGACTACGAATATGTTTCAAAGATTCATGATCAGAATGAATAACAAACTCTTTGGGCCACAAATAATGCTGCCATGTTTCTAATGTTCGCACAAGAGCATATAATTCCTTATCATAAGTAGAATAATTTAGAACAGACCCACTCAATTTTTCACTAAAATATGCAACAGGTTTGCCTTCTTGTAACAAAACACCACCCAATCCAATTCCACTAGCATCACATTCAAGCTCAAAAGTCTTATTAAAATCAGGAAGTTGGAGGAGAGGTGCATGTGTCAACTTATCTTTCAGCACGTTGAAAGCGTGCTCTTGTACTTTGCCCCAACTAAAATGCACTCCCTTCTTCGTAAGCTCATTCAAAGGTGCAGCAATGGTGCTAAAGTCCTTCACAAAACGGCGATAGAAGCCAGCAAGTCCTAGGAAACTCCGCACCTGTGTGATAGTCTTTGGCATAGGCCATCCATGTATCGCTTCTACCTTGGCTTGATCAACCTCAATTCCCTGTGGAGTCACAACATAACCAAGAAACGAAACTCGATCGGTGCAAAATGTGCACTTCTCAAGGTTACCAAATAAACGTGCATCTCGTAAAGCATTAAAAACAGCACGCATGTGATCAACATGTTCATCCATAGATTTGCTGTAGATCAATATGTCATCAAAGTATACTACCACAAATTTTCCAATGAAGGCACGCAAAACCTCGTTCATTAATCTCATGAAAGTGCTAGGTGCATTAGTTAACCCAAAAGGCATGACTAACCACTCATACAATCCGAACTTAGTTTTGAAAGCAGTTTTCCATTCATCTCCCAATTTCATACGAATCTGGTGGTACCCACTACGCAAATCAACTTTAGAAAAGACAATGGCACCACTCAATTCATCAAGCATATCATCTAAACGTGGAATAGGGTGTCGATAACGTATCGTGATATTATTAATAGCCCTACAATCAACACACATACGCCATGTTCCATCTTTTTTAGGCACTAAAATAACCGGAACAGCACACGGACTAAGAGACTCACGCACGTAACCTTTCTCGAGTAGTTCTTGCACTTGTCGCTGAATTTCTTTTGTTTCCTCTGGATTTGTCCTATATGGCGCACGATTCGGCAAAGATGCACCAGGAATAAGATCAATTTGGTGCTCAATCCCTCGTATAGGTGGCAGCCCCTCTGGTATCTCACTTGGAAATACATCAGAATACTCCTGCAAAATGTTAGTAATAACAGGAGGCAAAGAATGCTGCATATCTTGAATTGAAATCAAAGCATCCTTGCATACCAAGGCGTAGGCAACAGTAGTGGAAGCAAATAATTCATTAACATCAGTTTTTGTTGCAAGCAAGCAATGTCCTTTCAATTTTATCCCATCTTTGTTATTACCAACAACTTTAATATTCTTGTTGTTCTCAGTTTTAGCTTTGGTAGCTTTAGCAACATCATCATGCACAATAGCCTCAGGGGACATGGGAAGCAAAATAATTTTCTTATCATGGTGTATGAGAGAATATTGATTTGATCTACCATGATGCATACAATCTGAATCAAATTGCCATGGTCTACCTAGCAGAATATTACAAGCATCCATAGGCACAACATCACAGTCAACAACATCACGATATGAACCAATAGCAAAATTAATTCGTACCAGCTTGGTTACCTTGACCTTACCACTATTGTTGAGCCATTGAATGTGATATGGATGCGGGTGCGGTTTGGTCGTAAGTGCAAGCTTCTCCACCATGTCGCTGCTAGCCAAGTTGTTGCAGCTACCTCCATCAATGATCAAACGACATGAACGCTCCTTAATGACACACTTTGTTTGAAACAACGTATGTCGCTGATTCTGCTCTGCCTTCTCCATTTGTGCACTAAGCACACGCTGTACAATGAGGCTCTCATAATGCTCTGCATCATCTGCACCAATCTGTTCTTCGGGTGGTTCCTTAGTGCCTGCATCATCAGCCGCAAGCAAAGCAAGTGTAGCTTCATCCAAATCACTAGCAGAGGAATACCCACCATCGTCTTTTACCACCAAAACACGCTGATTAGGACAATCACGCTGCATGTGTCCATAGCCCTTGCATCGATAACACAGAACATCTCTTGTTCTACCTGTGGAAGCTACTGAAGAGGCACTACCTGCGGGTTTCTGGGCAGATTTGGTTGCTGAATTTGTGGAAGATGCACGTGGTTTGTCGCTGGAGGAAGGCGGGGGTGCTGGTCGACTTGGCGAAGGAGTTGGTGCTGGTGTACGGCCGGTCATGGACGTAGTCGTGCGCTGGTGCCATGGTGTAGATTTTCCTGCAGAAACAATAGACCTTGCACTAGCACGTCGTCCCTGCACTTCCCTTTCAGCTTTGCAAGCAAGATGAAACAATCGGGTTACATTAGCATAATCTTTATAAGCAAGGATGTCCTGAATTTCCCTATTTAACCCGCCCAAAAATCTAGCCATAGCAGATTCCTCACCCTCCTCTATGTTACAACGCAGCATACCCATTTGTAATTCCTGATAATATTCTTCTACACTTTTAGTACCCTGTCTCAATTGTTGCAACTTGTTTAACATATCACGTGCATAATAAGAAGGAACAAATCTAGCCCGCATGACCCGTTTCAACGCATCCCAAGTTTGTGGCATGTTATTAGGATTCTTCTTACCATGTTCTATCCACCAAACAGAAGCAAATTCAGTAAACTCACTAGTAGCAGCTCTAACCCGCACATTCTCAGGAAATTCATGGCATGCAAACTTTTGATCAACCGCAATCTCCCAAGTAATGTAAGCATCAGGGTCATATTTACCATCAAAAGGAGGTATTTTAAATTTAACCTTACTAAAAGCATCATCATTACCATGTACCTCACGTCGGTGAAAACCACCCATACCTCTACGGTTAGTACGTAGTCGCCGGCGATTAGGTGCTTCTTGGTCATCTTGTTCAGTATCAGCAACATAGTCATCCCAGTTACCTTCGGCGCCCTCATCACGCCCACCATTGATATTAGCATGCATCTCATCAAACCGCCTCAAGAGTGCGACAAGGCTCTTGTCAATATGAGCAACTGTCATTTCCACATTTGCAAGTTTGGTGTTCGTGTCGATCTGTGTGGCCTCCAATTGCCCCATCTTTTCATTCGTCACCTGCATGTCATTATCAAGACCTTCCGTGTGCGTCTTCACTAGCCTTACAAAGTGTTGTATGATACCCTTGGTGCGAGGAGAGTGTGGCATATTACGAGAAGCATCATCAACCTCCAATCCTGCCATGGTTAGACGAACAGAGGCAACAAGAAAAAAAACGTGAAGGAATGAAAACTCTACAACTATTAGGATGTAGCTACTGCAAGGCGCTCACTCTCAACCTGCCACACAAGCTCTTACCAATTCTTACCTTGCACAACAGGAGGGGTCAGCAACCAACAAGTCTGCAACCGTGGAATAAGTGTATCAGTGCCGCAGCAACACGACCTGTCAAACTGTAGTCGAAATATGTAGAGTTGTAGGTGGGCTGAAGCAAGGAATACACTAGTACCACGTTAGTTACAAAAGCAAGCTGAATAATCGTTCAACGGTGGTACTGTGCTGGTCCTAGGCTAAACCAGGCTAGAGACGTGAGCCTAGGCACAAAGGTAGTCACTGAAAAAGAACAACTAGCACAGCACAAAGAGAAACAACAGATTTAGAGATTCAGCCCCCTTCTTCTTCTTTTCCTTTTTTTTTCTTTTCTATTCTTTTTTTTTCTTCTTCTTCTGTTTTTTTTTGCAGGGGCCTAAACCCTTTTTTTCACTATGACAACCCAAACAATAAAGATATTGCTAACAACCCCTTTAAATCAGATTTAACAAATCTTGTTAATATAGGAAGTCCAGAAATCTCTACGATGATTGCGGAGCGCTCAGAACGAATTTTGAGATAAGGTCAGATCCGTTGGAAAGAAGATAAGATAAGCTTTCCAGATTGTATTTAAACTTCCAAATCGGATATGATATGTATCTGTGGTGGCAAAAACGAACCAGAGATGTTTTTGGTGATGGTGGATTTCGTGGTGACCAAAACGTGGTAGAACTCAAAACTCTAAAGGAATAAACTAAGACCAGCAACTCGACACAACCGATGCAACCAAAAACTCAACAAGCCCTAACTAAGTAGTACTAGTAAATGCTCAATGGTTTATAGGATTGCGGTAAAACTAATCTACTATTTTTTGGCTTTTTCTGGACTATAGGAGATAAGAAAACAGCGAAGAAAAGTAAATCTCTCACCGATAAACCTTGCTCTGATTACCAACTGATGTGCACCCGTTGGGTGATTGCCCGATCTTTCGATGAGAGGGTGTGGAATAACTCGATTGGGGGAGGAGACGACGTTCACGGCCCGACTACAGCCTTCCAAAGACGCTGCGCCTTAGCAACCGATACACCACCTCCTATGGCTGTAACGATCTTGTGGAGCGTGACACCCTGGCCACTAGGGCACTCGTCCTGCAAGCAATCGAAGAACTATCAAGAACAAGTAGAACAAGTACTGAATTACCAGATCTAAATGTAGGTTTCCAAATCAAACTCCAATATGGTGGGGTTCCGAAGACAAGAAGACGGGCGGCTGAACCAGCACGCGCGCTTACAAGCAAGTAGCGAGAGCTAAACTTGATCTAAACAAAACCCGCTGTTCTTGGTGGCGGCTAGGGGGTTTATAAACATGGGAGGACGACCACAAGGGTATTGGGGTCGTGCTGCAACCCTAGGATGCGTCCCTAATGGACCTAACTTGATACACGACCCATTGGGCCAAAATAGGGTGACGCAGCACCATGGGCAGAAAAGGCAGGAAATGTCTCGGTAAGAAAACAATGATTACGGCGGCCTCAGAACAGATATGACTATAATTCCGGATCCATATGAAAGTAGACTTGATAAGCTTTCCATGTTGTGCTTGAACATTCCAATCCGAGCCCGCATCTGACCGTGGTGACCGTCACAAGTTGGTGTTCTTCTGCAGTCCGAATCCAGCATGTTCAAATCCTTTTCCCTTTCGGTCTTCTCCCTGATTTCTAAGCAAAACAAGAGTGCACGGGTCTCCATGGTCTAAATATGATGGACATGAACTCAAGAGTGTAATCACCTGATGGTTGAGTTGACGAGCACGAGCGCGAGTAATGGGACCAGAAATTGGTACTTGTATTGGTATAGATGCATCAGTAGTGTGGATGTCTTCATCATCCAACATGCTGCACTCTTCTCTGCGCTTCTTTTTTCTGCTTCTTGTTGGCTGGTTCAGAACCTGAGCCGCCTGTGATCGGGAGCACCAGCTTCGTAGCCGAAGGTGCCACGGCTTGGTTGCCTTGCGAAGCCATCGTCACAGTTGTGGAAGTGAGTTCACCTGTAGGTGGGCGCCAATGTTGGTCCTTGTTCTCGAATGTTATACATCAAGAACAAAGTAACACAATTGTTAACGATTAGAAACATTCGTCCTTCAAAGCATTATCCCCTTTCGGATATAATGATCTTCAAACGAAGGTCATGAAGGACATACCTTCATCATCTCAGTAAATGAATGTAAATAAGGGTATATGAAATACAAGAGAATATAAATAATGATTATATGTCAGTAAGTTCTCATTCCATAAACATGAATAAACACCCATGATTTTATATTACATTGATACCTTCGACTTGCCAGAAGGTGAAGATGCGAGAGTGACGTGAGAGTGATTACAATCTAGCGTGAAAAATACGAGGGTATTGTTCATCTATTTATAGGCACAGTACACAGCCATACAAGATTACATTCATGTCCTTGACATCTACTTGTAATTATAATACAAATTAACAAGGACTAAACAGTCTTTTCTCCTTTAAGTTGGTTTCGTCCTTCATCTTCATCTCAATACCAAACTGAAGCTCCTTCAGCCATGGCTTCGGCTTTCATCCGTATTTCCTTTGTGTCCATTCCAGAGCTGAAGGCTGCTTCGGCAAACCATCGTACCGTCTTGCCGAAGGTGTTTTTGCCTTGATGACCTTCGGCGGAGAGGAAGACCCCCAATAGTAACACCCCGTCCAATCCCTGGACCGGCGATACTTACTCATGGCAGCTCGCTAGGATCATATATTGTCCCCACAAACCAACACGAGTTTTTTGTTCGCACTTTATCCTCACTCATGCGCACCCGAGAAAACGTCCTGGTCGGTCACCCATTCTAAATTTCTCCAAGTCAAGCACGTTTAACTTGGAGGTTCTTTCGAGATAGGCTTCCGAAAAAAAGATGCACCTTGTTGGTATGGATACTCTATTAATTCTATTATGCCTTGAGCCATGATATCACCATCCTAGGGGCCAGGATATCACAATCCACCCTTCTTAGAAGACCGATGTTTTCGTCAGTCAACCCCAATCCAGGAACCTCCCCTCTTAGCCACGTCCGTGTGTCTAGTGTCGTCATATGCCATGCCATGTGACCACTCCGGGCCCACATGTGCCATGCGCCATATACCCGAACCCCCTAACCCACACACGCCCGTGAAACCGTGAGGGTCGGCTCTGATACCACTTGTAACACCCCGCCCAATCCCTAGACCGACGGTATTTACTCTTGGTAGCTCGCTAGGAACATATATTGTCCCCACAGACCAACACGAGTCTTTTGTGCGCACTTTGTCCTCACTCATGTGCACCCGAGAAAACTTCTCGGTCGATACCCATCCTAAATTTCTCGAAGTCAAGCACGCTTAACTTGGAGGTCCTTTCGAGATAGGCATCCGAAAAAGAAGATGCACCTTGTTGGTATGGATACTCTATTAATTCTATTAAGCCTTGGGCCAGGATATCACATACACTGGACTAGGATGTGCGCTAATGCAAGAAGGGAGAGTAGTGGTGTACTTGTACCGACAACTTAAGATTCATGAGAGAAATTGCCCCACACATGACCTAGAATTAGCAGCAGTGGTTCATGCACTGAAGACCTAGAGGCACTATTTATATGGGCAGAAGTGCGATGTTTACATGGACTATAAGAGTCTTAAGTATATATTCACCGAGTCAGAGCTAAACATGAGGTAGTGAAGGTGGCTGGAATTAATCAAAGACTATGAGCTGGAGATATATTATCACCCAGGCAAAGCTAACATGGTTGCATATGCCTTGAGTAGGAAAAGCCAAGTCAACATGATGGTTGCTCATCCATTGCCATATGAGCTAGCGAAGGAATACAATAGGCTGAGTCTCAGATTTCTAAACAACACCCAAGGAGTGACAGTTGAGCTAGAACCCACTCTAGAAAAAGATACCAAATATGGGTAGAAAATGATGAGAAGATCGATGAAATTCGGTAGCTAATCCTAGATGGGAAAGGCAAAGACTTCCACGAAGACGCGGAAGGTGTAGTATGGTTCAAAGATCGGTTGTTGGTTTCCGACATCAAATCGATTCGGGAGCTGATTCCCAAGGAAGCCCATGAGACAACTTATTCCATTAACCCTGGCAGCGAGAAAATGTACCAAGACCTGAAGAAAAGATTCTTGTGGTACGGTATGAAAAGGGAGATCACAGAGTATGTTGCCATATGCGATAGTTGTTAGAGAATTAATGTGACGGAACCTCCCAAGTCATTAGGCCCACCTACAGTTGTCCTTGTCCAACGAACCTTGGACAACCCTGTAGATGCACATAATCACTCTACAAGTTCGGTATATGTATCCTTTTCCTCCCCCAAGAGCGTTTCACTCATCAAGCAGATATTACAACACGTCGGAGGGACGAATAAGCGAAAGCGAATTACAATAACTTATTTTACATTCATCAAAATATAGAGAGAGTGTTGTAGTTATTACAAACCAGGGTATATGAGTGCATAGATATTATTATTACAAACTTGGGAGGCAAAAACCCCTCCCGCATAAAAGTATATTGTTTTTCAAAAGGGAGGCCAACATCCTCCCTCAACCACTTCACTATTGTGGTTCGTCCTTGGGCACCACCTTAGAGCAAAAACAACAAAAATCTGTTGTTTCCTCATCTACAACAACATGGGTTCAAAAACCCTCAGTATGGAGTGTACTTTCGCAAGTCTTACCCGTCAAAATAAAAGACTCTCAAGGATATGCTAGCTTTAAGGGAGTCAAGGTAAGGCTTAATCAAGAATCAAGACTCTGTTTGCAAAAATGCTTACTAATAGTGGATCCTTAAAAATCTAGTTTTATTAACAAGTCTCCTTACCTATCACTAGAGTTCTTTCTACCCGAGTTCAAGCACTTGGCCTATACTAGCCATACCTTTATAAACCCCTTCTTGTTTACTGGAATGCTACGTGTAAGTCAGTGACCAAGTCTTCATGTCCAAGAAGTAACGGTGATCCGAATCGATTAATACTCAGCTGAGGATCTCCAATCACATGACATATGTAGCACATAACCCTTGCATATGCCAATTCGCCACCGGGTTTCTTAAGGCCAGACCGGGTTCATGTAAACCGAGACCACAGATACACCACCGTCCAGCCTCTTGCCACGGAGGGTACACGCTACTCTCGCCATCTCTCCACTCCCATTGCATGTTGGCCTTTCTGGTATTAGTCTGCCCGAGGCAAAGCCTACCAATGATGTGGCATGTGACCAGTTAAAGGGTCCTAGGTCATCAGGCCCACATCGAGACGGTCCTTAATCGACTCAGACGGAGACAATACACCGAGACCCTCTTCACATGCAAGTCACCCCTCCCGGTCCGAGCTTCGTCATTTAAAAACCCAAAGTCTGGTACCTGGCAGAGGTACATCTTTTCCGATGTTGAACCCATCATGGCCATGATGGATCCACCATCAAGTTTTGTTTTTGAAAACATCCCAATTCACTTGAAGCATCATCTTTTGTTAAAACAAAACATTTGTTTTTCTAAGAAGGACTAAGCATCAGAAAAACCTTTTAATAAAACAGGTAATCAAGGAATGGTGAACAGATCCAAGGAAGGAAATGCAACAATTGGTTTAACACCCAACTCCTATCACCTAATGCATCATTCAAGTGATAAAGAGTTTAAAACAGCAAGGAGGTGGCAAATGCACCAGGGCTTGCCTTGTGTTGTAGGAGAGTGGGGCTCTGCTCCACAAATATCAAAATAAAAGCAGTTCCCGGCAGGTGGATTTTCTGTTGATGGAGTAGTCTCCTCTTCTTCAACAGTCACTTCTTCTTCGTTTTCTATATATATAACCATATATAACCATGAAGGCTCATGTAATGCTTATGAAAATGCAATAATAGAAGAGATACATCAAGTTGTATCTTGAATACAACTTTCCTTCATGGTACACCGAAAAAACTAGAGTCTTCTTAGGTCAATACCCTAGTAGGGTTAGGCATTTTTACCCTAAGTACCTAGGGTTTTGGGTTTAGGAATCAAACAATACCCAAATCAAGTCAAACATCACTCATGGGATCTAATTACCAAATTAGGCTCATCCTAAAAGTTTGGTGGTTTTTCGAGTCTTCAAATAATTTCTAAAATTCCAAAATTCTAGTTTTTGGCACCTTTAAATGCTACATAATTTTTGGTTTGGACCAAACAAAATCCTAGAAATATTTTTATTAATTACTAGAGAAATTTAGGAGTCCAACAAAATTGGTCTCATATTTTTTATCATTTTCTATTATTTTCTATGGATTTCCTAGGTCTGGCGGAAAAGGAAAAAGGAAAATAATGAACAGTGTTGGGCTGAAAACTAGCCCAAGTCAGCCCTCGTCTAGGCGAAAACGCGCCCGCGCGCGCCCGCTCTGGCGTTTCTGCGCAAAGGCCCTAAGAATTTAAAAAAAAACAGAAAAGAACCCACACACTGTTTCTATGTGTCGCTGACAATTACAACCCCCCATACTTCTATTTCTTCACAGTTCTTGGTCCACGACGGGGCCATGCCGAACACCTGGCCGGAGCTGTGATTTCAGAGCGATGGTGACGCGGACAGAAGGCAACAAGCTTATAAACATCGACCACAAGTCTATCTGAGCAAAAACCCTCACTTAATTCAAAAGATTTGACCCTAATTGAAGCTTGTTCATGGTCACAGCGACGAAAAGACCCTGGTGAGCGTGTTCTGGACAACTAACGGCAGTGGTGCTAAAATTGAAGCTCGGGTGAGCTTCACGGGTTTACCAGAGATTGTGTACATGTCTAAATTTGGACTGAACGGGGACGGGAGAGTGGGCAACACAGAGGGTGTCCGCGGCAGCGTTCTACGGGGCGATCTGGTGTTCCAAGGTTTAGGGTTCGGTAAAGTTCAATTGATTGATATCGTGAGCAATATGAGGCTAAAGGCAAGCCAAAACAAGAGGTAGATGGGTAAGTAATGACCCGAGGAGGGCTGCCCACGAATGGGTCCTTCACGGCGGCGGAGGTGACAAAATTCAAGGAAATCTGATGATCTTGGTCGATAGGGGATGAAACGGGATGGTTAGTGTGCTAGGACTGGTGATCAACGATGGCGGTCGTGGTGATAACCTTCACCGGACCTCGCTGGCAATCAACGGCGACGTCGGGCGTGGTCCTTTTCTAGGGGCTAGACACGTCTTGTTGTGACAGTAGCACAGTTAAATCAACAATGTCGTGGATGAACGGAGGGAAGCGGCGCTGGTGACCAGGTACGGCCACAAGGGCCAGTGGCCGCGTGGCGGCCGGGATATGTGCGCTCCACCACGACGATCTTACCCAATCCATGAATATCGCTGCAAAGAGATGCCCGCCGAGCGACCGACAGAGACGCGGCGCGAATCACGGCGCCGATCGGAGCCGGTGGCGAGGTGCTCCGCACCTGGGATATTTCTGTAACTGTAGTATTGCAATTGTTCTTTAGAGCACCTGACTGAGCACAATTAGGGGCGATTTGCTCCAAAATTTGTGTGGCAACTTGATCATTCATCTATATCAAAGTTGTTGATCTACAATCCATCTTCAATTTTGTTATAGCATCCCCAGTCAAATTCTCATTGGATCCTGCTCAAATTGATCCCAAAGTTCGGCCAATGTCACTGGTGGCCATATTTCAGTTCAAAAGCTAACTAACAGCCCGATTTGAAGTCCTTTTATCTTCAATTTTTGTACAATACCAGAACTTAGTCACTTAATCAAACTTGTACTCCTAACATAGATCTACAAGTTTGCTATATTAACTTAGGGTAAAACTCTGATAGATTTAGAGCTATAGAGCCTCAAAGTTGACCCCATTGTTCTAAAATTCACACTTAAGCTTATAAAGCTTCATGGGGTACTTTTTGCAAATAGGTCCAATTTCCACTATTCAACATGCAAAACCTCCAATATAAAAGATATTTGGATTGAGGTGCTCTTTTACCTTGGTACTTGCACTTTGGTCCAAAAGTACACAAAAACTTACACTTAACCCCCTAGGGTTTCAATTAGGGTTTATAGGGTTTGTTTTAGGGTTTTTAGCACTTTAGGGTTTTGATGCCACCCTAGTCCTTCAAATGTGATATCTTATGATCAATTCTCATGTCTTTTGAGGTTTTAGCTTATTTGGCGTTTACTTATATCCATAAGTCATGATCTAGGGTTAAACACTCTACCCTAGGGTTAATCACACCTCAACTCACATCAATATAACTTAATTGAAAATTTTTACCTAGTGAATGCACTCTAGGTGTAACAAACACATGATATGCCAATGCTCATGATGTGATGGTCAAGTTTTAGTGATAGTAACACCAGGGGTGTTACAATTAAGGCGGAGCATCAAAGGCCCGCAGGTTTGTTGCAGTCGTTGCAGATTCCTCAATGGAAGTGGGATGAGATTGGGATGGACTTTATACTCGGTTTGACTCGCACTCGAGCTGGTTATGACTCCATCTAGGTTGTAGTGGACCGCTTAACAAAGGCAGCTAATTTCATACCACTCAAGAGCAACTACAATAGTGCCATGTTGGCAGATCTATACAAGTCCCGAATTGTATGCTTGCATAGTGTTCCAAAGAAGATAGTGTCCGATCAAGGAACCTAGTTCACTTCTCATTTTTTGCAACAGCTACATAATGCTTTGGGCACACATATGAAGTTTAGTTCAGCTTATCACCCGCAAACAGATGGTCAGACTGAGAGAACCAACCAGATCCTTGAAGACATGTTGAGGGCATGTGCTTTGTAGGATAAGTCAGGTTAGGACAAAAGGGTACCTTATGCAGAATTCTCCTACAACAATAGCTACTAGGCCAGTTTGAAGATGTCACAGTCCCAAGCACTCTATGGGAGGAAATGTCGAACTCCGTTGCACTAGGATTGGCCCGGCGAAAGGTAGGTGTTTGGTCCAGACATTTTGCTTGAAGCCGAAGAGAATATGAGAATGGTTTGGGAGAACCTAAAGACAGCGCTGTCCAGACAGCAAAGTTATGTCGACACCAGAAGAACAGAGCTGACTTTCGAAGTGGGAGATTATGTTTACCTGAAGGTGTCACCGATCAGAGGAGTCTGAAGGTTCGGAGTCAAGGGCAAGCTATCATCTTGATACATCGGACTCTACCAAATTAAGGCAAGATGTGGAGAAGTGGCATATCAGCTCAGCCTACCAAAAAGTCTGTCAGCCGTGCATGATGTGTTCCACATGTCCTAGCTGAAAAAGTTTTTGCGAGTACCAGAAGAGCAATTGCCAACTGAGGATCTCGAAGTTCAAGAAGACATAACATATATCGAGAAGCCAACTCAGATTCTGGAGACAGCAGACACGGCCACTCGAAGAAACACCATCAAAATGTGCAAAGTCAAGTGGGGCCAGCATTCAGAGGAAGAAGCAACTTGTTAAAGAGAGAATGATCTGAAAGCCAAATATCCTGAACTCTTTGCTAGCAAACCCTGAATCTCGAGGGCGAGATTCTTTTTAAGGGGGATAGGTTTGTAACACCCTAAATTTGAGGGTATAAAATTTCTTCTCTAATACCTACCAAATTTAGGTGTTACTCCTTTTCTTACCTCTATAGATTTTCTTTTCCATTCTCTTTAATAGAATTTTGGGTTAATTATGTGAGAGATATATTATTTTCTTTAGAACATTAAAACTTAGGGGAGATATGAATGTTTGCCTCATGCTGAGCTTAAACTTTGTTTTTGGTTGATGCACATGTTTGAAATATTTGAATTTGAATTGTGGTTTGATATGATTTGAACTCCATAAAGAAAATAAAAAAAAGGAATTAGAAATTGAAACGAAAAAGGAAAACCCAAATCAGACCAGCTGGCCCAGCTCGGCCCAGCCCCGCACACCCGCTCCCTACCCGACATGCTGCCCCCGCCTGTCAGCGCCAGCAGAGCCTCACGCGCTTTGCATCCCCTCTCTCCCTCTGCCCGTTGGTGCCGATCTATCGGCACCGGTTTCCCTCGCGTGCGCGCCCTGTTCTCTCTCTGTCCTATGGGCCCGCCCCATCAGCACCAATCTACCACCCCCCACACGCACACCCGTGCCTCTGTGCCGTGGGCCCACCCTGTCAGCTCCGCCTTCCCCGCGAACCACCACTGACCAGCGCGCACGCACGCCGAGAAGCACGGCTACATCGCCTGCCCACTTGCCCTAGCTCCTTTTTGAGCCCCGCCCGCACCCGCTCTCTCTCGCCTGCCTGATTTCGCTCACATCGCCCTCTCTCGCACTTTGCTGCCGCCACTCGAGCTCCCCAATGACCAACGCCCACTGTGTTAGCTGCCTAGGGTACTAGTTGCCGCGCTAAGCCTTCTCGAGCACCGTCTGAGGTGAGGAACTCGTGTTGGGGACTTGGTCTCAAATGCTATGAATTAAGAACAAGGCATCACAAAATGTTAAAGGTTAAGGCCCTTCGTCCTTCAAAGCATCATTCCCCTTAGGACATAATGATCTTCAGACGAAGGTCATGAAGGACATACCTTCATGATTGCAGTGTATATTAATGAAAGAAGAAGCATGTAAAACAACACAAATGATTATGTAACATTATTAATTCATCTTTTTATTATATTGTCATGAATAAACAGAAATAATATAGAATTACATTTGTACCTTCGGCTTGATAGGAGGAGATAGTACAAGCGTAATGCACGAGCGAGTACAAATCAGTATCTACAGTACGGGGGTATTGTTCATCTATTTATAGGCACAGGGCGCAGCCTGTGTAGAATTACATTTATACCCTTTATAATTGATTACATTCATGACACAAACTATCAAGGGTCAAACTATCTTTTCATCTTTAAGTCGGTGCAACCCTTCATCTTAGGCATGACGTTATGTCGAAGTTCCCTGTAAGGTAGCTTCGGCATTATTTCCATGCTGATCTTCCGAAGGTGTTTCTTCTTACAAGACCTTTGGCTACGAAGCAGACCCCCAATAGTAGCCCCTTTGTGGTGCTAGATCGTTTTCCATAACGAGTTTGATCCGTGAAAAATTTTCCTAGGCTTCGGAATGCCGAAGGTCCGAAAAACACCTTCCCTGAGCTCGTTGCCGAGAAACGATTAAAATAATCCGAGCGCGGGGTGGTACCACCATGTAGCAGGTATGCGCAATCTGCCTATTCATCTCATACACACCGTGGTTCACCGTTCAGTGAGTGCGGGTGACTGTTGAGCGGGTACGAGCAACTTGACGATTCACCTTCACACCTGCAGCACTATATAAATAGACGGGTAGGTGTGAAGTTACCACAACATTCATTGCCATTGTACTGTTGTGCTGCTGAAAAATTTAACCATAGCCGAAGCTTTCCAATCGCATTCTCAAGCAAAGCATCGTTTTGAACTAGCTTCGTCATAAGAGAGAGCTTCGTCACAAGCATAAAAATCATCAACATTCGTAAGAACTGCAAGGAAATCTGATGTGTCACGATGCCCGATCTTCACGACGTAGGATCAATCTTCATATAACTAGCTTTAAAGAAGCCAAGATAACTTGCTGTAAGTAGCGATAACTAGAGCAACCTGACAAATAAAACTCGAAGCCAACCACCATCTTTAACCGGCAACCTGAATCGAGGATTCGCCCAACCACACTCTCAAAGAACCAGCCAACACAACATACAATCAATCGAGGAGACCTCGAAGGGAGTAGGAGCACCAATTGGGAGCGGATGAAGCCGCCGCTTCTGCAATCCCGCGAAGGAATTCACAAGAGCAAATGGGTAGAGATCACTCTCAATATTTGTTAGCACACAACTGAAAAAAGGGGTTCTGTTTTAGATTCTCATAAGCTGCCCTACATCATAGACATAGGGGGGTATTTATACTAGTAAAAACCAGCCTTAGCGAGGTATAAACATGAAACAAAACTATTTTCACGTGCTAATGTGAAGGAGCCTCTTCGGGAGATCTGCAGAGCTGATTTCCGTGTGGCTATTTGATTTCTGCGCAGCCTTCAGTATTTTGACAATAACTTCTTCTAGGAATCTTCAAATGACGTGGGACTGGTTGCATTGGAAAGCTAACTTGATAAGCTTTCTCACCATATATAGCATGCTTAATGAAACTTCGTAGAATGATGCAGTTTAATACGAAAACTTGGTCATCAAGCAGACTGTTGACCTTCTGACCAGTCAGCACTAAAGTAGGTCGGCTGCCTTTCTGGTAGATTTGATTAAGTCGGCTTTAGAAGCATTGGAAACTAGACTTCAAGAGCTTTCCAAAAAGTACTTATGGACCTTTATAGCTTTTGGGAATCAAAAGATATGACTGTTTCTTCTGGACGGTTCTGTTGCGTTGGACTGACTCGGACATAGCTCTTCTTGTTGACTCGTCCTTGATATGTTTTGTCCTTCCTCTTTGGTGAACCTAAGTAATATCAACATATACGACTTAGGTAGCATAAAGTTCTCATTAGTGTTTAATTGAAATTCATAAAGTAGCGCGTGCACCTCTTGATGTAGCTTCTTAGCTCGGCTACGTGTAATTGGTCCATCAAATGCTTGGGTTGGTGATGATGTTGGTTGTACTTAAGTTGATGTAGTATTCCTTAGGGGTTATAACGTATTGCTTAATGGCATGGTCATATCATCCTCCTCCCCTTGAAAAGGAGTCGTCCTCGACTCTGAACTATCTTCACTTGTATATGGTAAGAGGTCAGCAACATTGAACGTGTTGCTCACGCCATAGCTTGGTGGAAGATCTATCTTGTATGCATTATCATTGATCTTGGCAAGAACACGAAATGGACCATCCCCTCGTGGCATCAATTTGGATTTGCGCTGATCAGGAAAACGCTCCTTGCACAAGTGAATCCAGACCAAGTCCCCCGGTTCAAATAACACTTTCTTTCTATGCTGGTTCATACTTGCAGCCTTGTGCACTGCTTTGAGCTCAATTGCTTCATTGGTCTTCTCATATATCTTTTTTATATATGCAGCACGCTTGGAAGCTTCCATATTGGTTCTTTCCTGCAATGGAAGGGGCAACAAATCTATGGGAGCAATGGGTTTGAACCCATATACAATTTCGAAGGGGCATAAATTTGTTGTAGAATGTACTGCCCTGTTATAAGCAAACTCCACGTGTGGCAAACATTCCTCCCAATCCTTCAAGTTCTTCTTTACCATTGTTCGCAGCAACATTGACAATGTACGATTCACCACTTCAGTTTGGCCATCAGTTTGGGGGTGGCATGTGGTGGAGAACAAAAGTTTAGTCCCAAGCTTTGCCCACAATGTCTTCCAAAAATAGCTCACAAACTTCACATCACGGTCAGATACGATGGTCTTGGGCACTCCATGTAGTCTCACGATTTCTCTGAAAAACAAATCAGCAACATGTGAAGCATCGTCGCTCTTGTTGCATGGAATAAAATGAGACATTTTTGAAAATCTATCAACCACAACAAAAATAGAATCTCTCTTTTTTTGAGTCTTCGGTAGCCCTAAAATAAAATCCATGCTTATGTCTTCCCAAGGAATTTTAGGAGCGGGTAAAGGAGTATATAAACTATGAGGGTTCAGTTTTGACTTAGCTTTGTGATAGGTGACACAACGTTCCACAAATCTGATGACGTCTCTCCTCATCTTGGGCCAATAGAAATTATCACTGAGCATGTCATAAGTCTTCTTTTGTCCAAAATGACCTGTTAGACTTCCTCCATGTGACTCCTGCAATAAAAGCAATCTAACCGAAGAATTTGGTACACAAAGTTTGTTAGCTCTAAACAAAAATCCATTATGTATATGACATTTTTCCCAACCTTTTCCATCTCTACAATGATTGTATGGTTCTGAAAATTCAGGATCATCATTATACATTTCTTTCAAATTTTCAAGCCCCAAAGCTTTTACCTCGAGTTGATTCAACAACACATTCCTTCGAGACAAGGCATCAACGACCACATTGTCCTTACCTTTCTTATATTTCACAATGTATGGAAATGTTTCGATAAACTCAACCCATTTGGCATGGCGACAGTTCAGTTTGGCTTGCCCTTTCAAATACTTCAAAGCTTCATGATCAGAATGAATAACAAACTCTTTTGGCCATAAGTAGTGCTGCCATGTTTCAAGCGCTCGGACCAAAGCATACAATTCTTTGTCATACACAGAATAATTTAATTGATCACCTCCCAATTTTTCACTAAAATATGCTATAGGTTTTCCTTGTTGCATTAAAACTCCTCCTATCCCAATCCCACTAGCATCACATTCTACTTCAAAAGTTTTAGTGAAATCAGGAAGAATAAGTACAGGTGCTTCAGTCAAACGTTTCTTCAATTCTTGAAAAGCATCTTCTTGTGAGTTTCCCCATTTAAATTCAACACCTTTCTTTATCATTCATTTAAAGCAGAAGCGATGGTACTGAAATCTCGCACAAATCTCCTATAAAAACCAGCAAGACCATGAAAACTTCTTACTTGACTTACATTCGTTGGAGCTGGCCAATCCTTGATGGCCACCACAAACGTTGGAGAAGCTGCTCCAGAAGATGGACGAATACATTCGAGCTGACAATGACTTCCGCCAAAGAAGGGAGGAAGCATTCAGGTTTTCTGAAATGACCAGGGGCTTCGGAGGAAGATTTCACCCGAGGCATGTTAGGTCAATCCATAACTCTGCTCAAACTGATGATCGAGGAAGCCAGCAGCAAAGGCCACAACACTCTTCACAAGCTTCGGCCCAACAGCAGAGTTCTTTTCGGCCGCCAGCGCCAAGGGGCAGAGGCGCCAGGGGCTTCGGGGGAAGGTTTGGAGACCAGCCAAGAAAAATATATTGCCTATTTTGTGGTGAAGACAAGGGCCATACTACCAGGATGTGCCATGTTACCATCCAGAAGCAGAAGGAAATAGCGGAAGCAGCAGCGCAACAGAGTCAGCCGAAGCAGGTCATGCATACTGCTTCGTATCACTCACCTTATATTCCAGAATATGTAGGCAACCACCCTGTAGCTTCTGTTGCTTCGGCAAGCCAATCCCAAGCATCCTGGCAGCAACCTCCACCGCCACCGCCGATTCAAAGAGGTCAGCAGCCAGAAGGGAGTCAGCGCACTAACCTTCAGCAGGACTTCAGAGAGGAGTCCGAAGCTCGCACAGTCAATAGCACTCTGCCAGAGTCGAAGCACATTTACTGACGAATATCCTACCTCAACAGCAGTTCTTTTGCGTTTTCTACATTCCTTATTACCCTTTTGTTAATAAGGAACAATTATGAAGAGTTTAAATGTCTTTAATTGAATTTCAATTTCTTGTAATACTTCCGTCTTTTACCATAATAAAAATATGTTTTTTCCGTAGGCTCGAGTTGCCGAAGCATACGAACTTATACTGATTTGAAGGATCTTTGTATTATCAAAAATTTTGATCTAATGGACACAGTACAAATTGTTCGAAGCAGTAAAAAGTCGTTCCTAAGGGAGCGCAGTGTAAGTTTTCTAAACGTACAGCGAAAAATAAACGCTGATTCCGCTGAAAGTAAAAGGCGAAGAAGCTCCTAAGGGAGGCTTACAGCGAAAAATAAACGCTGATTCCGCTGAAAGTAAAAGGCGAAGAAGCTCCTAAGGGAGGCTTACAGCGAAAAATAAACGCTGATTTCGCTGAAAGTAAAAGGCGAAGAAGCTCCTAAGGGAGGCTTACAGCGAAAAGTCAACGCTGATATAAAAAGTGTGTGTGCTTTATCACAGGGATATGTATCTACGACACAAATATCATTTTGCATAACATAACATCATCACATCATTTTGCATAACATAAGCATCATACAGCATAATGCATCTGGAACAAGAAGGGGATACAGTATTGACCTTCGGAACATATTTTGGGAAAGAGAAAATCGCGCTAAGGCACAAGGCAAATCGGCATGAAGTGTAGCCTCTTCGGAAAAGCAACACAAAACTTTTTTATAGCTTCGAAGAATATTTCACGAAGCTTGGACATTTTTTATCAGAAAAGTAAGCAAATTCTTATAGAGAAGATTTTCTTCACGAAGCATGAAAAGAAGGGAAGGTGTTTTTTCGCCGAAGGCTCAAAAAATGGTATGTATGCAAAGTTTCATGCATCGTAAAGAATTAAACTATAAATAGATTGTATATCACATTTAAAGTTACAATATATTACACATTTTTACATTTCAAATGTTTCTACAATGGCATTCAATCCTCTTTAAGCACTATTTCTGCAGCTTCGTTCAAAAGTTGGTTGACAACCTTATCCATAATAGCTTCGGCCATTTCTCTAATTTCATCGTCCCCCTTCGGGTGGGGGCCCGGAGATGCCTCAGCAGGTTCTGAGGGGAGAAAAGATACGACTATATTACTATTACAAACCGAGAACAGAGTTTGGAATTAAAAATTACAGCATGATAAAAACCACTAATTAATACCTATTTGCCCTTCGGGCTCTGTACTCCTCTTGGCAGCTTCCGCTACTTTTCTAGCATCATGGATGCCTTTTTCACTCTTTTGGATAATTTCATGTGCCAATTCTCGGCCGCCGTTATCCCAAATATCGGTGAAGAATTTCCCACCGATCACGCTTGCTTCGGGCGAGGGGTCTTTTATGTCATCAGTGGACAAGGTAGCTTCGGTCTGCGCTAAGGATTTTACGTGCTCGCAGCCTTTCTTCTCCAAGACAGCAGCAATCCCTCTAGCACCCGAAAAAGCGCAGATGTCGCCGCGGATATTCAGAATTTCCTCGAAGGCTTCTGCTTCGTGACTAATCCATTCCATTGGACCTTCAGGATTGCCTCTTGAAAAGTTCTCTTCACTAGAAAACGTGCCAACGCTGGCGAAGCTAGATTTTATCTTTTTGACGCACTCTATGGACTTAACATAGCATTTCCTCTGGGAGGCACGAAGCTCTTTGACACTTAACTCTAAATGATTGGCCAGTTGATCACTAAGCTCTCGTTTTGTTTCTTCAAGTATACGCTCTTCTTTAGCTCTAGCTAGCTGTTTCTGAAGATCTTTAATTTCACGTCTTTGGGCTTCGGCCTGGACCTTTGAGGCAGCTTCGTCCTTTTTTACCTTATCCACCAATGTAAGCAGAATTTTATCCTTTTCCAGAGCTTCATTTCTCAATTTAATAACTTCGGATCGTAGGTTGTTGAATGCAATTTCATAGCTCTCGTCTTCGGCACTCTTTTGTGCTCTTAATGCGTTGCTTAAAATTAAGCCCTATATGTAAAAGAGTTCGTATAAGAATAAAAGAATGAGTTACGAATTGTAAAATTTTCAAACGAACAATCCCCATACCTTCAGGCTATTGTGCGCAAGACTGTCCGCGAGATCCTCCTTCGTCATGGCACTTAATCCAGCTTCGAGCTTCGGAAACCCCATGCTTCTAGACATCTCCCGGCAGACGGATAATTCTTTATTGTCTGGGAGGCAATATAGGAAATCCTCTTCATCCGTCCCATTGAATACTAATGCCCCCTTCGGATACTTCAATTCTTTGGCATAGTGATTGGCTTCAAAAACTTCTTCTTCCGATAACTTTTTCCCTGAAGCATGACGCATAATATAATCGTACATTTTTGAAGATGCTTCGGGGACAGCAGTATCAATTTCTTCGACCAAAATAGGCTCTGACATTTTTATTTCTTCAGTTGCCTTTTCAATTCTTGCTTCTTCTGCTTCCAAAGGTTTTACCTTGGTTGGTTCTGAGGGCTCATTTTCAACTACGGTCTGTTGCTTCGGAGCCTTAGCAACGGATACTTCCGCAGGTGCCTCAGAAATTTCAGCAGTCTTCTTGAGAGTTGTGCTTGGAAGTTTAATTGTTTCCAAAACATCCAACACATTGACCATTCTTTTTCTTTTTGGGGTCACTGTTGGCCCCTTTTTAATTCTTGCTACTTCAATTTCTACTGAAGGACTTAAAATTTCTGATATTTTTGCTCCTTCAGTTGATCCTTTTGCTTCTTCCATCTTTTCTGTTGATGGCGCTTCGGCCATCTCTTTGGTTTCTGGTAATAAAACCTTTGTTTCCTCCAATTCTTTTGTTGTTGGCGCTTCGGCCATTTCTGCGACTTCTGGCAGCAGGGTTGGCTCTTCAGCCTCGGTGGCCCAAGAGGTCTCTCCGGTGAACTCAGGCACCGAGGCTGGTTCAATATAGCGTGGCCGATGTGTGAGAACCTTTATCCTTTTTCTTTTCGGTGCTGGCTCACTAGGAGCAGCCGCAGCTTCTTCCTTCGCAGAAGTTGTGCCTTTTCTTTTCTGTCCTCGAATGGGATAACGATAGTCGGGGTAGACGAACCCGATTGCATCAAATACCCGGTTGAGTCTTTTCCTCTTTCGGCCTCCGAAGGCCGCTGACAAAGCAGTATCTTCGGCCTTCGAATATGCCCCAAGCAATTCATCACTTACAGTCTCAATGCTCTTTAACCAATCATCATCTGGTTCAACAAATTTGTCTCCATACTTGAATGTGTACTTCAGCCGGACTAGCCCACCTTCGTCAGTTTCTTTAATAGTTTCTTTCGGCATTTCCCAATTATCCGCAAGAGGCCACACTCTGAAGGCAATATGTTCTTGTGTTAAATCCCTCGTCCCAATAAAAGAGCAGACAACTCCGAAGGCTCTCTGGCATTCTTCGGCCGCTTCATTCATTTCCACCTTCGGCCTTCACAGGCCGAAGCGTTGCTAGATGGGATACATAATGATCTTCTTTATATCCTCTCGAGATTTCAATTCATTTTTCACGTAAAACCATTCCGTCGTCCAGTCGCCAGGCCATCTCTTTCGAAAGGTCGGCACTGGGCAGCTTGACCCAGACCGAGAGCCGAAGCTGTAGCAGCCAAAGTTGTTGTGATATTGTTCCTTACCCCAGGGTTTTGTCTCGTATAACAATTCGTGCATGTTGCAGAAGCTTTTTGCATCAGGTTCCAAGCCTTGGCTCCTCACAGCCCACACAAAAATATTCATCCTTATGATCGCTTCGGGGATAAGCTGGTGAAGGTGGATTTCAAATATCTTCAGCACCTCCACAACAAAGTGGCTCAGGGGAAATCATAGTCCAGCTTTCAAGAAGCTTCGAAATATTACGACTTCATCTTCCTCAGGAGTTGGGCAAGTCTTCTCTCCTTCGTCGGCCCTTACAACAGACAAATCCCGGAAATATCTTCCCCTCATGTTGACAAGATGATTTTCTTTAATACTTGATTTGCCGAAAACCGCATGGCTTGGCCGCCAAGGGCGATCTTCGGAGTCTTCACCACCACTATCCGCATCATAACTGTCGCTATCACCAGTGTCTTCAGATAAACCTTCCAAAATTTCTTTAGTGATCTTTTCTGTATTGGTCTTCGACATAGATCGAAGAAAACCCAGATGCATCTCTTCAGAAAGACTCAACTTCATTTCGGCAGCAACCTTCTTCTCCTCAGACATCTCTTCGGAATTCTTGCCTTTCGCTTCCGAAGCTTAAAACTAGGAAGGCAACAAAATATTTGTGGGCAGAAAACTAATTGCGCAAGCAAAACAGATGGCAAGGGAGCGTGCCGAATAAATTGTGGCGAGCCCGTATTTATAAACCCATTATGTCGGAGGCTGGAAGGCCCCATTTGCCATTGACTGTTGCTATTCTAGCAAAGGGAAGGTGTTTTTTCGGACCTTCGGCTCGAAGCCTTCGTCCATGTCGCAATATAAATTTGTTATTCCAGCAAATTAATATTGCGAGGGGCTACTGTTGGGGGCCTTCGGCTTCCGAAGGTCCTCAAAAACGTAATTTGACTATGTTTTCCAAGAGAAATATGTGAACAGGTACCTTCGAAGACAGATTGCGAGTATACAAGAACATGGTTAAGACGAAGGTTGACTGGGACGGCGATCACGACGAAGGATAAGACAATCACGAAGCTGTGTGCAGAAGAGCTTCGGTATAACGGCAGGAAGAGGAAACCGACTTAAAGATGAAAAGCCGAATCAGACCTTGAAGAATTACTATAGAGTTATTGATAAATGTAAAGGGCATTAATGTAATTTTGCATGGGCTGCGACCCGTGCCTATAAATAGGTGAACAGTATTCCCGTACTGGACACGCTGACTTGGCATCTACTTTTGCGTCACACCTGTATTCTTATTCTTTCAAGCCGAAGGTACACTTGCAATTTATTATTGTTTACACAAGTGATATAAATAAAAATAGGTTGATAATTATGTTTATCTAAATTATGTTACTCCTTATACTTTGCATGAATATTGTCCATTTCTTTATCATGATCATGAAGGTATTGCCTTCATGACCTTTGTCCTAGACTCAATATATCCGAAGGGAAATAATGATTCAAAGGACAAAGGGCTCTGATATTTAACATTTTATGTTACCTTGTTCTTAATTCATAGCATTTGAGAACGTGTCCCCAACACACATGTTCATCAAAAGACTTTCTGTAATTAGAATATCATCGAAGTAGACAACAACAAATTTTCCAATGAAAGTTCTTAAGACATGGTTCATTAATCTCATAAAAGTACTAGGAGCATTAGTCAACCCAAAGGGCATCACTAACCATTCATACAACCCAAATTTTGTTTTAAATGCAGTCTTCCATTCATCTCCGGTTTTCATTCTTATTTGATGGTATCCACTTCTCAAATCAATTTTAGTAAAAATTATGGAACCACTTAATTCATCAAGCATATCATCTAGTCGTGGAATAGGATGGCGATAGCAAACGGTAATATTATTTATAGCTCTACAATCAACACACATCCTCCAAGATCCATCTTTCTTAGGTACTAAAATCACAGGAACAACACAAGGGCTTAAGCTTTCACGAACAAAACCTTTATCAAGAAGTTCTTGCACTTTCCTTTGTATTTCCTTAGTTTCTTCAGAATTGGTTCGATATGGTGGACGGTTAGGAAGTGCAGCCCCTAGAATAAGATCGATTTGATGCTCAATCCCTCGAATTGGAGGTAGTCCAGCCGGTGTTTCTTGTGGAAACACGTCTTCAAAGTCCTGCAAAAGATCAGCCACAACACTAGCAAGAGATGTTATGTCGTTAGGAGAAATCAAAACATCCTTGTTCACAAGTACAAAGAGTACTTGATATGGGTTGTTCCTCACTTCTCTCAGCTCAGATTTTGTGGCTAGCATAACTAGATGTTCTCCCTCTTCCTTCCTTTTATCTCTTGAATTTGGCTTGTAGCACTCGCTCATCGAATTGTGGATGGCACTCAATTTCTTTTGCTCTTCTCCTCCTCTACTTGCTGCACTAATTTCAGTTTTCTTTTGTAAATGTTCAGCCATGATTTGTTGAGGGGTCATAGGCTTGAGTACAAACTTTCTCCCTTTCAGATCTAGCGTGTATTGATTTGTTCTTCCACAATGCTGAGAATATCGGTCATATTGCCAAGGTCTTCCTAGCAGCATGTGACACACAGACATGGGTGCAACATCGCACTCCACTGTGTCAACATACTCTCCAATCTTGAACGAAACTTTCACCTTATAACCAATCTTGATATCTCCCGATTCATTCAGCCATTGGACATGATATGGATGAGGGTGTCGCTGCAACTTCAAACCAAGCTTTTCAACCATCTCTCGACTTGCAAGATTATAACAGCTCCCTCCATCAATGATCACCTTTACTACTTTGTCTTGCACTTTTGCTCGCGTTTGAAAAAGATTATGTCGCTGTCCAATTTCAGCTTCTTTCATTTGAACACTCAAGATTTGTGTAACCACTAGAGTAGTACCATGCTCAAATTCACATCTCGTATGTTCTTCAGATTTATCAATGCCATCTTCATTTCCCGCTTCAGCTTCCTCTTCACTGGCTGATGTATATTCTCCATCATCAGTCACAAGGATCACACGATTATTTGGGCATTCCTTTATGACATGACCACGACCTCCACACTTGAAGCACTGAATACCACTACTCTTGGCTGTTGAACCCACTGATGTTGAAGTGGATGCTGCTGGTTTATAACTCGGGTTTGGAGCAGCACCGTTCTTTCCACTAGAATTGCCTTGAATATTGGATCGCAGGCCTCCAGTTGAAGCTTTTGTTGCTGAGGATGCAGCAGTAAACCTTGAGATTGATTTGCTTCCTCCAGTCATGGTTCGTGCACCATATGGCAAGGGCTTACTGCTCTTAGCATCTTGTTGCAGCTCGCGTTCAGCTTTGGTGGCTTGATGTACCAAATCAATAAGACTTTGGTATGGCTGAAACTCAACAATACGCTGAATGTTGCGGTGTAACCCAGTCATGAAACATGCAATGGTTTGCTCTTCGTCTTCATACACATTGGCTCTAATCATGGCCTTCTCCATCTCCTTATAGTACTCCTCAACAGAGAAACTTCCTTGCCTCAAATTCTGCAATTTATCAAAAAGATCACGCCGATAATGCTTCGGCACAAAACGAATTATCATTTCTCGTTTCATCTCTTGCCAAGTAATAATAGGGTCCTCTCTATCTTCTTCACGATCACGAAGAAGTTGCTCCCACCAAATCAGAGCATATCCTTCAAACTTAAGAGATGCCATTGCAAGTTTCTTCTCCTCTGAATAATTATGTAGGCGGAAGATTTTCTCCACCTTCAGTTCCCATGTGAAATAATCTTCAGGATCAAATCTACCATCAAATTTTGGCATGGTAAACTTAAGTTTCCCAAATCTCTCTTCTTGGTTGATGCCTCTATGATGACGACGATAGCGACGTTGGGACTGATCATCATCCCCAAATTCAGATTCTTCATTGTCATTATTTCTTCGATTCCGGCCTCTTCCTCTACCATGTGCAGCACCTTGATTTCTCCTCCCATGTTCACTAGCTCTTCTAGAATAATTTCCTTCACCTTCTTCCCTATCTTCATCATGGTTTCTTACACCGTCAGGGAGTCGACGACGTCCTCTGATTTCAGCCATAAGTGTCTGAAGATCTTGTGCCAACAGATCTTGCTTGGCTTCTATGCTTTGTTTGAGCTCATTGAATTGTATCATGGTGACACAGTCTTCAATCTCAGCGTTGGGATCCATCTTCCTGCGAAATTAGTGGCGACAAGGCAACAAATATAGGTAGAATATGAAGCTATATAGAATCTCACAACCTCACCACTCTTACCAACCAAAGCTCTTATGAGGTCCCTGTGGGTTGCAAGAAAAATGTGTGGTGGTAACAAGAAAGTGATGGTTAAGCGAATACAAGACCAGAGTACCGATTACGATGGCTTATATGTGGAGCTTGGTGGGGAATAGTAAACAAGGAATGCAATCTGAATCCAAGTTGTTGTAAAGTTAAATAATAATCCAACTAGAAGTTCACTGCCTAGTGGTGACCACAAGATTCGAGTGATGGAAGTAGATCAAATACACGCGCAAAGAAATTTCAGATTTGATGCAAATCAAGGAGTATGATTGGAATGCAAGTGTTGCGATCAGACCCAACCAAAATTTTGCACCAAAAGACAATAGCAAACTGGTTGAACAACTTGATGAACTTTCCGCACTTGTGCACATAAACAAACCGATCGTTCTTCTTTTCTTTCACAATATTGCTCAACACTTTTTTTGGTACTTTTCTTTCTTCTCTTTTTTTGATACTCTTTTTATAGAACTAAACACAGAGATCTGATATGATATTGCACACTTTATAATAATTAACAAAGAACTCAACCAGCAGCTATAACTTAAATAGGATCAAAGTTAACACGAATGAAATGATGAGGGTTTTCAGATTTTTCTTTTTGTGGATATTTTTAGATATATATAAGAGGCTCAAAGGGAACACAAAGGATAGAGTGACCAGCAACTAAACAAGGACTCTAAGGACTGAAACTTAACAAAACTCACTGGGACAACGGATTGAAACAAAGGGCTATGACAAAATGTTTTATGGCTTTTTGGTGGATAGGACGAACACAGAATATATGTAGCTAAGGGTAAAGAATCCTACCGTGGCAACTATGGCTTTGATACCATATGATGCGTCACGATGCCCGATCTTCACGACGTAGTATCAATCTTCAGATAACTAGCTTCAAAGAAGCCAAGATAACTTGCTGCAAGCAGCGATAACTAGTGCAACCTGACAAATAAAACTCGAAGCCAACCACCGTCTTTAACCGGCAGCCTGAATCGAGGATTCGCCCAACCACACTCTCAAAGAACCAACCAACACAACCTACAATCAATCGAGGAGACCTCAAAGAGAGTAGGAGCACCAATTGGGAGCGGATGAAGCCGCCGCTTCTGCAATCCCGCGAAGGAATTCACAAGAGCAAAGGGGTAGAGATCACTCTCAATATTTGTTAGCACACAGCTGAACAAAAGGGTTCTATTTTAGATTCTCATAAGCTTCCCTACATCATAGACATAGGGGGGTATTTATACTAGTAACAACCAGTCTTAGCGAGGTATAAACACGAAACAAAACTATTTTCACGTGCTAATGTGAAGGAGCCTCTTCGGGAGATCTGCAGAGCTGATTTCCGTGTGGCTGTTTGATTTCTGCGCAGCCTTCAGTATTTTGACAATAACTTCTTATAGGAATCTTCAAATGACGTGGGACTGGTTGCATTGGAAAGCTAACTTGATAAGCTTTCTCACTATATATAGCATGCTTAATGAAACTTCGTAGAATGATGCAGTTTAGTACGAAAACTTGGTCATCAAGCAGACTGTTGACCTTCTGACCAGTCAGCACTAAAGTAGGTCGGCTGCCTTTCTGGTAGATTTGATTAAGTCGGCTTTAGAAGCATTGGAAACTAGACTTCAAAAGTTTTCCAAAAAGTACTTATGGACCTTCATAGCTTTTGGGAATCAAAAGATATGACTGTTTCTTCTGGACGGTTCTGTTGTGCTGGACTGACTCGGACATAGCTCTTCTTGTTGACTCGTCCTTGATATGTTTTGTCCTTCCTCTTTGGTGAACCTATGTAATATCAACATATACGACTTAGGTAGCATAAAGTTCTCATTAGTGTTTAATTGAAATTCATAAAGTAGCGCGTGCACCTCTTGATGTAGCTTCTTAGCTCGGCTATGTGTAATTGGTCCATCAAATGCTTGGGTTGGTGATGATGTTGGTTGTACTTGAGTTGATGTAGTATGCCTTGGGTGTTGTAACGTATTGCTTAATGGCATGGTCATATCAAAATCAACACCTGATGGCTAGAGTTCGTTCAACCGCTAGGGTGACCCGCGACAGGGAAGAGGCCGAAACTATAGAGACTGCCCCGATCTCTAAAGTGATGAAATAAACGGGAATGGTTGTGACAGAGAGGGTTACTGATGAAGGTGCACCTGCTGCCGAAGCTGAACAGGCTGACATCGAAGAAGATGATGCTGATCAAGAAGAAGAATACAACACTCTCATGCCATCCAAACCCAGTCACTTGGACTTTGGAAAATCAACTGTTTCTGAGGCTGATATGTCTATGATGATAAAGCTAGGCTACTTCGGAGAAGCTGAGAAGAAGCTGATTCGTTTTGGCGGAGAAGAAACCACTCCGACACCTGAAAAAGATGAGGTGGTAGTTTCCAGGAGCTTCTTTAGAGCAGGATTGAGGTTTCCTTTGAACGAAATGATTGGAGAAGTTTTGGAGAACTTCAAGATCTATCTTCATCAGCTGACTCCTAACGCTATCATTAGGCTCAGTGTCTTCATCTGGGCTCTACGAAGCCAGGGAATAGACCTGAATGCTGAAGCCTTCTGCCGAGTGCACGAGCTTCACTATCAGACGAAGGCCAGAGAAGATGGTCTTCATGAGAATTTTGGTTGCTACAACTTCGCCTACCGCAATGATATGAAGACCCCGGTGGTTAGCTACCGCACCAAATGGCCAACTGGTTGGAAAAATGAGTGGTTTTATGTTAAAGACGATGAGAAGAAGAGGGAGAAGCTGAAGACATTGGTGCTGGGCCTGCTGAGTTTGAGCTACGGGTTGACCAGGCCGCTATGCCGCATGGTGCCAGGGTCACCATGCCGAGAAGCTGTATCAGAATTCAGGGTAGTAGCCGAGCAGATCGGGACCAGGGATCTGGTCCAAGAATATTTGGCCTATAAGGTGTTCCCAACGCTAAGTGAATGGAACATGCCGAAGCTAAAGGGGACAAAGGAGAAGAATGAACTTGTGTGGCTACCTTATAAATTTAAATTTGAGAAACAGTTCAAAGGGCCGTGTCAAGAATGGTTAGAAATGATAGAGACCATGTGTAATGAAATTTTGGGGAATTACACTAAAAAAGAAGATCAGTTGATGACTGCAGCCTTCGGCACCCGACCGAAGCGAAGGTTGAATCGGGTGATGGATGCCCTGAACTTCGAATATCCTGATTACGAGCAATTGAACAAGGGTGCCGAAGGGCAAAAAAGGAAAAGGATTGTTAGTGTTCTGAGCAGACAAGCTGCGAGAATGGTAAAAGAAGATGAAGAAATTCTGAAGAGGAAAAAAATCAAGCCCTGAGTCGAAGGTAGTTGCTCCGAAGAAGAGCAAAGTTGCGGCTCCAAAGCCAAAAACAACTGAAATAGAAGAAGAGATTCCTTCAACACCTTCAGTTGCTGACGTGGAGGAAATTTTAAAGGTAATGACTGAATCCTTGCCTATCAAGCTAAGTCCACTGGGGCCACATCTGACGAAGCTTTTATAGAAGAAGGGGGAGCCCTCGGCAGCGAAGAAGTCTGTTAGGCCAGAAAGGCGGAGAATTATTACTGTTATTGAAGCCATTGAAGAAACACCACCGCCGGCTTTGGCGTCAAAAACACCGGCTGCCGAAGACACTGCAGCTACCAAAACTGCCCCCGCTGAAGCTGCAACTACCAAAGCTGAAAGGGCCGAAGATACAAATCTGGAGGGCACTTTTTCTAATATTGATAAGATGCTTTTGAACATGGCCGTGGAAGAAGCTGCTATAGCTGCCGAAGAGACCCTGGCCACAGTGCCCGGGAAAGAGAAGGAGTTTGCCGAAGATACTTCGGAGGAAAAGGATTTTAATTTTCAAAACATAATTGGTCAAAAGTTGTCTAAGGCTAAGAAGGAAGAGCTGAGGGATTATGCAATATTATGCGGCTATCAACCAGGAGCATTGCTCTTCGGCGGTGTTGACGACAAAAGCTTAGGATGCCTCCGAGACCGAACTGGAGTGAAGGTTATCAGTACTCCGTCGAAGAGTATTGGTTTCCTGAAGCTTGAGGCCGACATCAGATGCTACCGATGACAGCATATCATCGGTAGTTTATTCTATTCTAATTTCAAGGTAAAAACTTTACTTCGGCTTTTCATTGTTTTAACGACGAAGGTGTTTTTTGATGAAGGTTGTTTTTGCACAGAGCATGCTATTGAGTAAAGCCTTAAGAATGCAACAGGACCTTGAAGATAAAAATCATGAGGTTATAATTGAAGGCTTAGAGAGCAAATTAAAAGGTCACGAAACTTCAATCGATGGAAGGCTTACTGGCAGAAGTCCAAGCTAAAATTGCCAGATTGAATAATGAACTCCTCGCAAAGACAGAAAGCTTCGAACAAGAAAAGCAGAAATTGGATGCGAAGTTTGAGGCTGAAGTTGAAAAAAGTTCAAATTTACAGAAATCATTGAAAGAGCTTCAAGATAAATGCCTAATAAAATTTATAGCCTTGGACTAGCTCTGGAATTGGGTTCCCTGTATTTTTCATATGCTCTTTATTACTTAGGTATACTAGGAAAAATATGTTCATTCCCTGGTTTTCATTTTCTACTGCCTTTTTTCCTTTTCCTAAGGTTTGGGCAGAAATAACCTTTAATGGACATTCGTAGGTTATTTTTGTATACTGGTGTGCTCAGTATTTTTAAATAGTGTATATACCAGGCAAGTATCTCTACAAATTTTCTTCAGCCTAGTATATAACTATTCCTATTTTTCTCTAGATTAATATGATTTGGGTATTTTCCTAATTTAAATCAAGACTCTAGGAAGCATTGCAGGAACCATGGGGTTTTCTATTTTTTCTTGATAGTTTATGACAAGTAGGTCCTAGCAAAATTTGTTTGACCAAATTTGGTTGAATATAACTCAAGTTATGAATTTTCTAAGTTCTCTGCTCATTTGAAAAGAATAAACATAAAAGTTTAAAGGAAAACGACTTTGCATCGGGGTCCCTGGACTTAATCTTATCCGAGTCGTTTAAACCGTGCCCCTGAAAAACTGTTCATATGCGTCACTGAATTAGCACTTAACCCCCAGGCTTTTTACCCCCTCTAACCCACGCTCCTTCCTCACCTGAATAGTAACCGAGGAGGAAAAAGCGGTGGCGTGGCTTACCAGCGACGGTAGAGTTCCGGCAAAGGGTTGGGTGAGGTCCGGGGGTCTCTAGCGATCACGTCGAGGTGCGGGTCATCGGTGGTGGTGGCTAGAGGTGGGCTGGCCACGTGCGCAGGCGGTCGGGCTCGCCGACGGTGCGTGCTTCGGCCTCCTCATTGCGGTAGAGTCAAATCAAAGTGCTCGAGGAGCTTCATGGGAGGTCCATGATGACGTGGGTGCAAGAAATTGGAGAATGGCTCAACGTGTGACCCGGTCCACGCGCGGAGGCGGTCGGCCGAAGTCTGGTGAAGTCGCGCTTGCTTCTACGGTGAGGCAATGTCTCGGCTCAAGCTTGGGAAAGCTTCATCGCCTCTCCGGGAAGCCGTGTAGGGGCTAGGGCAAGGCTGGAGGTTGATAGGAAGGGCTAGCCATGGCAGCCGTGCTCGGGCAGTGATGGCAGGCGGTGCAGAGCTCGTCGAAGTTGGAGTTTCTGCTCGGGGAGTGAGGAGGAGTGAGGGGTCGACTCCTGTGCACTAGGGGTACTTATAGGCGCCCTCGGGCAATGGCTGGGCATAGGCGTGGGTGACAAAAGCCGACCGTGCGTGGCACACGTGTAGAGAGCGGCCAGTGCGCGGCCGAGCGCTTGAGCACGCGATCGAACACGTGGACGTTTGTTTCTGCCCTTGTTCAAATGTATGTTGGTCGACCTAAACGTGCATATCTTGCCAAGGATCCTGTGTATCGTCTCTTCACTGTGCCAAGGGATCTCTGTCTTGTGTGAGTCCCGAGTAAAGATATGGTCTGGGTGAGAAGATACGGTGGTGGGAAGTTGGCTCTGTCTACACTGTTCAATCCGAGACAAAACCCATGCCAAATCGTGTCAAACGATTTTGGTTTGATTTCAAACTTCACCAGAGCGTGCCTAGGGTATTTTGGTGCCACTTTGATATTTGGATTTTGTGGATTCTAGTTTTGAAAAATAGAGAACATAACTGATCTTTAGAAAGAGGTTTGAAATTCAGATTCTGAATTTTCCCATAGAGGCTTTACTTCATGGGCTGTTTTGGGAATTTTGAAAATCCAAATGACCAATCTTCCTTACTACATTTTGTAGTTTATTTAATGCACTATAACTTTGTTAATTGGTCCATATTAAGATTTTGTATTTTCCTAAGACTTTTCTCTAATTCCCTTTTTGTGCTCAAATGGTCAATTTGAATGGTGTTAGGGTTTTGGATGTTTTTCTCACTTGAGGTGCATGATGTGCTTAGTGTATGATTCTTGAGCTGAAAAAGATTTTTACTTAGGCTTTAATCCTTTAAGTTTGGTGTCTCTTGCATCATTAGAGCCACAAGTGACAATGGTCACAGTTTGGGGTACTGGGAAAAACCCTAAGTAACACTGGGTGTTACAACCGCCACCCTTGGCTCCCGTCGACCGGCCTCGGCCGAGCCCTCCTCTTGCCACCACTCCGTTATCGTCGTCGAGCTCTTCCCCATCAAAAGGTTAATTTTTTGCATATTTTATTCCATATTTTTGGTGACCGTTATTTAATTGCCGCTGAAATTAGTATATATTTGTAATTGTGTTTGTTTGATTAGTGTGTGTGATTAGTATTATTGTTCAGTTTGATTTCTTTAATGTATTAGTGGTATATGTGGTTTAGGGATTAGGGGCATATTGTATATGTGGCATTAATTTCATATTAATATGTGGTACTATTATATTATTAGTTTTGGAGGTACATTATATTGGTACGTAGTATAGTTGCATTATTAGGGTATGTGGTACTTAGTTTGACTTGATTAATAGTATATCATTCTTTGTTTTATATAGAAGTAATATATTGTTTAGTGGCAGCGACGTTATGCTGCCGAAATTTTTTTGGGTCCTGCTAGCTTGCTGTGGGTTTAGAACCTATCCTTGCCTATACATGTAGGACCGATACCCTTGACAAAGTTGAATAATGTTTTCACGATATGGTCCGGTTTAATAGTATCAGGCATGGCTAAATATTGTGCATGGATGTAAAATAGCTAGAGTAGAAATGGACGTCATTCTGATGATTGGGTAGCCAATACCAAAGATTTTGTGGATCACGTATTCTCCTTGTCATTAACTGGCACTGTCGGACGCCCTTGTAGGCGGCATGAAAACAATATATTTCTTAATAAGGAAAGAGTTAGCCTAGATCATTGTCAGTTTAGATTTATGCCCTGATATGAGGTGTGGCAACATCATGGTGAGGTAGTACCTAACCCGAATGTAGAAGAGGAGGACAACAATGATTGGGTTAGCGATGCATGCGATGCTAGATTCGCTACTGTTGGTTACTTGTTCTCAAAAGCTATGAATCAAGAACAAGGCAACACAAATGTTATCGACATAACACAAATGTACATGTGGAAGAAAAGAAGAACATAAAACCTTGGAAACATGGGTTAGCTAAGAGAAGTTAGTGGCAAGGGTTTCAACCACACAATTGGAACAATGGTCTTCAGGACCCAAGGTGATTAAACCCTAAGGACACCTAAGAGCACTAGACTTCCAAGCCAGGGGTCAGTGGATAAGTTAACCAAATTGCCAAAGCATGATCTTAGTCCCTAAACAAGTTTTAGTAACCTTGTAACCTAGCAAAGGCAGGGGGAACATTGCAAAAAGACCCCTTGAAGACCCCAATTCCCCCCCCCCCTTAAGGAGAGAGCACACTAGAGCTCTCTAATTCTTTCTAAGTTAAATTTTGAACCTAATCTAAAGATCCACCGTGTTCACTTAGTAAATGGCACCAAAACCACTTGGGTTGTATACCAAAAAGGTGTCATACCACCTAAAGCACCCACTGGAAAAGTTTGAAACCGAGCCCAAGACGTTTGACAAGATTTGGCATGGTTTTTGTCGCGAGGTGGACAGAGGGACAAGCCAGATTTGGCATCCGCAAATCTCCCTACATAGGGCATATCTGCCATGGGAACTCACATACAAGAGACAGCCCTAGGTGCTAGGAGGAGGTCTGTGCTGGATTTTTGCCAAGATTCGCACGCTTGCGATCTCGGCGAGCTGTTGAACAAGGGCAGAAGAACACTTCCACGTGTTCGACGCGCTCTAAACGCGCTAGAGCACGCCCAGCGCCTGACCCCGCGCGCCGCGCGCCGCGCCAAGCCGTGCCCGTGTCTCCTGCTCGCGCCCGCGCCTATAAAGCCCCCAGAGATGTCGACCGTACTCCTCCGCGCACGCTCGACCTCACCGAAGCACCAGATCACCGGCATTGCCCCGCGCACGGCATGCCCGCGGCCACCCGATCCCCCGCCACCGTAGATCGGCCAGCAGAGCCTCTCCCAGCCGCGTCCGACCCTCGGAGTAGACCGTGCATGCCACGGTGAAGCTCCCCGAGAAAGGAATCGAACTTTGCCTCGCCGGAGAAGCCAGTCCACGGTCGCCGGGCTTCACCCGATCGCCGGTGAACGTAGACCGGGTAAGTCTCTGCACCATTTTCGGATTCCCTGCGCACATAGCCTCTACGTCATCCCGTGGAGCTCATCGTGCCGTTTAATTGAACTAGATCGCCGTGGTTAGACCGGAGCACTCGCCGCCGACGAGTTCACCCGCCTGCACACGTGGACCGGTCGATTCCGGCCGCCACCGCCGTCGAGCCGTACCTCGCTGTGACCACCAGGACCTCCCGAAGCCAACCCCGCCCCTCGACGGACCTCTCTCGCCGCCGGTAAGCTGCACAACCCTTTTCCTTTCCGCAGCTACTGTTTACATAAGGGGAGGGACCTCGGGGAAGAAGAAGAAAAGGCCAGGGGGTTTTTGTGCGCTGTCAGCGACTCAGGGGAATAGTAGCGCAGGGGTATAACTGAAAGAATTAGTTTAGGAAGAACCCAGGGTCTTCGGTGCAAATGGGTTTTCCAGGAAACCTTTTTAAATATCCTGATTTAAATCCAAACAGAACTTGAAAAATTCATAACTTCAGTTTGGTTTACCCAAATCGAGTCAAACCAATTTTGCGAGACCTTAAATGATGTAAACTACTTAGAAAAAATATAAAACCCCTAAGTGTTACAAAAACTTTAAAGTTTTGATTTAAATGATTAACTGGTCAAAAGCTAAAAGAAATACGGAAAAATAGCTACACTATTAGACTGGGATTAAGAAAATTTAGAGAAGTACTTAATCACTTCCTAACCTGTTTAAAAATAATAAACTCCTCTGTACACCAAGTTAAGGTAGAGTTTACCATTTAAATCATTTTTAGCCTAAAGTTAGAGAAAATATTAAAGGTAGTTTAAAATAAGAACCAGGGAGCACCCACATTTTTGTTAGCTCCCTTATTCAGTGTAGTCCACTAGAAAAATTTATTATACCCTTGTTTAGTGCAAAAGAAAGGAGATATCGTTTAAGTTAGAAAAACAAGGAAACCTTAGAAAAACCCTAGAAAAATAACCCTGAGGAGAAAACACCCTAAACCTTGGGATAACTAATGTTTCGTTATTATGAACATAGGAAAAATATAAAATCCGTTGTTTGATATTTTTCAAATAACAAGTTAGTTATAAGCACTTTTTTGGCATAAAACTTTAGAAATTCACAACTAAATATCCAGTAAGCCTTTTTCTGTGATTTTTAACACAGAGGCCTAATATTACCTATGTATCTGAACAAAAATAAAATTTGGTACAGAAACCTCACTTAAATCACAGCTATAGTGTAAAATGCCCTATTAAAACGTGATTTTGTTAATTTTGCACAAGTAATATCTTAATTAGTATCCACCTCAAATTTATAGGACAGCCTACAGTGAGAAATAGTAACCCAGTGTAATGTTTATAGAATTTTTGGAAAAAGTTAAATCACTGTTATAGTTCGAACCCACCCCAAAAGCATAAATAGAAAAAGAGAAAGGAAATTAATAGTGGAGACTAATGTTACCCTAACCAAACCAGCAAAACCCTTGAATGCCTACTAAAGCAATTAAGAGGCAATCCATGTCTTAATCCATTAAGCTTAGGCAAAATCTCAAACCTAAATTGGTAAGCATAAACCACTAAGAGCCTCTTATAACCAAGAAACCCTAAGTTATTCACTAACTTGGTTCCCTTCACTTAGCATGATGATTTCTAAATTCTGCATAATCATAGCATACATGTTTCTTACTCATTACATTCGATAGATTGCAACCTAGATGACGGAGAGTACATCCTCGTGCCAGAGCAAGGAGTTGCTCAGGAGGTAGCCCCGGATCCAGTACCAGAGCCTACCCCAGAGGACCTGCCTGCCTCAACTTTGGAAGGCAGCCCCGATTTTATGCATAACCTGTTTATTATGCTATTTTACTACACTTAATGATTGTAGGATTGAATGTGCACTTAAGTATAGGAGTTGTTTGAAACCCTAGTTGCATGATCTCAGAAATCCTTTTGTGATGGATACTAGTATGCTAGGTCGAGTGGCTGCTTTATTAATTAGGGGTCTCGGTAGAAGTCGAGTGATTTTTCTAGCACTCGCGCGAGGTCAGGAATTGGTTGTATCCATTTTAATATCGTAATGATGATAGTCTGTGGACAACGGTCCATGGGGATGCGTTATCTACGAGACGGGATTTGGAATAAGGATTAAGGTGTGGTACCATGTGTCAAGCGTTTGAATGTACTAAGCACATGCCGAGAAATATGGTAAATCGGTAAGCCTAGTACCTGAGTGAACCTAGAAGTGGACATATCCCCTCACGCGACCTGAGACGTGGTCTCCCATTCCGGTTATGGTGGGTACAAGTGCGGTCATTGCACGATGGCAGTCGGGGTCAGCGAGGCATTGTATGCCAAGGCGGTGAGCCCTGATCTGCTGATGGAGAATCGATGGGGACGGTTGATGTAACACCCTAAATCTCATTTTGAGAATATAGTAAAAAAATCAACAAAAATCTTAAATTAGAATATTTTTTTGAATTCCCATAACTTTTGAAGGCACATCTCCTAATATAAAAGTTTTCTAATAAAAGGATTAACAAAATAGTTCTTATATGAACTAAATTATCTCTTGATGAATTATATAAGTGTCCATAAGGATATGTGTAAGAGAAATTTCTTTATAGAGATCATACAATATAGAACTATTTTCCTTATATTAAATATGTGGGATTTACACATTTAAAAAGGCAATGGCTTAAATAATAAATAAATAAAATAAAATATATTGCATATCATACTAGATTTTGAATTGTGCATTTAATTTGAATTTGGAAACTCAACTCATGGCTGAATTTGAAAATTTGCAAATCTGAAAAGAAAATAGAAAACAGGAAATAAAAAAGAGAAAACAACGTTTGGGCCTAAAGCCACCCAGCCGGCCCAACTACCCCATACGCGGCCTGGAAAAGGATCTTGTGCCGACAGGTGGGACCACCCTGTCGGCCACTCACGCGTCGCGCTCGCGCATTCTCTGGGTCGCCGTCGCGTGGGCCCCATGTAGTCAGCCTCTCATCCAGTGCGCCACGGAATCAAGCGGTGCTCTTACTGGCTGACGCGCGGGTCCCGCAACCGACTTTTCCGGGTCGTCTTCCTCCTCAACTCGGACTCTCTGCTGGCAACAAGATCCGCGGAAACCTCGCGCGCATGTGATTTGGTTGGGGATTTCCGATTTCGCCTTGGCTCTGATATCGCGCTGCCGTTGTAACCGATTCCCCCGAGTTCCCGACCGTAGCGCATCTCTCGGAGTATAAAACCGGGTCCGCGCCCCCACCTAGATCGAGCAGAAAACGTGAGGTTAGAGGAAGGAAGTCGCCGCCGTCGGTGCTCTCGTTGTTCCCTGCTAGCCAGGACCGCTCTGTAGGCACGGGGTTATTCACGGACGTCCTTCGAAGCTATGCATGGCATCGGTGAGCCCGATGCGTCCGGGGCACTACTCCAAATTGCTCATCGGAGCATGGCGGCATGGCGGAGTCGCCCCTCACCGTTGGCTGGCTAACTCGCTGCAAAGTTTACGGTAAGAAGTCCCTCAAACGGTTCACCTTCATCCCTCGATCGCGTTGCACCAGTTGGTGTGGGGGTAGGGCATCAAAGCGCATAGGTAGGCCAACTCCGGCGGGTCGCGGCGCCGCGTGGGAATCCTGCGCCGCTAGCTTGTGCGCTGGAGGAAGAAAGGCTCCTCGCCGTCGATCCGAATTGGACGGGCGAGATTAGAAGTTGGGATCGTTTTGGGCGAGTAAGTTAGAACCGTTGAGATCTGATCGGACGATTCTGAGTCAATCTCGACTTAATTAAATTCCGAGCGCTGATTTTTAATCCAACGGATCTGGTCTGAGTACCTTTTTGTTTGAGTGGGATCTAATCAGGCCCGTTGAATTTCGATAGGATGGTCGGGAATTGTGCGTACCCCTTCGCCCGCCTATTATGCATAAGAGCCCCTGGCATTCTTAAAAATAAAACCCGCCGTCCACTTGAATTGCTTATTGAGTCTGAGAATGTTTATGATTTAGCCCTTGCACTTTATAGAATTTGATGCCCAGTTTAGAGAATTAAAAAAATCAGTAAAAGTAATTAGAAAATGATTTTAATATGAAAATAAATGCTAGAAACTTATATAATTCATATTAAATTCATTTTAGCTCCAAATTAATTCATTCTAGAGACATTAATTTTATTTTAATATTGTCTAGCACTTAGTACCTCTGTTTAGCAATGAAACATGAATTAAAAATGTTCATTTGAATTACTCTATTCTAGGTGCTTAATAACTCCAGAAATTCATAACTCAATAATCGTAACTCCGTTTTGATTCATTCTAGTTGCATTAGTCTCACACTAATATTTATTATCATCTAGTAACTTTGTTTTTTCATGAAATATAGGTTAAAGTGTTGCACTTAGTCTATGCTATATTTAACCACGTGGATCTTCGGAAAACCAAAACTTCTTAACCGTAGCTCCGAATTTAGCGGTTCTCGAACCCACGATATCGTAACGACGCGTAGATTATTATTATGCAGTTTATTCTTATGTTTGGTGTGATGTTAATTTTGCCCGTGCCATGTTTGTTTGTATTGCTACGACTAGCGAGAGGTTACGAGCCATCTGAAAAGCAAGTTGGTACCTGGAATCTCAAGTCCCAGGCAAGTTGTGCCCTTGATTCACTTTTGTTACCCAATAATGTTCTTTATAATCATTTATCATGCATAGGCTTAATTTTGATGGGACCCGATAGGTCACCCTAGATTGTTTATCTCTTTACCTTGTTATCCCTGAATCACTTGGGTAGTTTTGCTATTGCTTTACATGGTTTTGGGATAATATTTTGTTATATCCATGTTCCAGTTATTTTGTTATTCTATTTATGTTCATGTCAAGATCATTAATGTTAATTGGAACATAGAGCTTAACTTGAGAAACACGTGCCACCACAAGGGTTTAAGGACGCCCTTGGCTGATTAATTAGGAAAGCTAGTGGAGGACTACCTTACCCGAAAGGGGCAAGGGCAGTAGGGGAGTGGTCAGTGTAGGGAGGTCCTTGGTTGATTTTGTTGCGATGGCGGTTAGGCAAGAACCCTGCATTGGAGCTTCCTATAAACTGTAGCGGGTTTTCTGAAGCTAGTGGAACTTTGTAAAGGCCTCGTAGTGTTACCCTGCCTCGCCTCCTCGGTAGAGGTGTATGGGAAGTCGCGATCCCTTGGCAGATGGGTAACATGACTTGTGGGTAAAGGGTACCACCTCTGCAGAGTGTAAAACTGGTATACTAGCCGAGCTCACGGTCATGAGCAGCTCAGGACTCTCTGATGATTAAATTATGGAACTTAAACTCAATTTGTCATATGCATTGCATCGCAGGTGAGGTTGTTGCTTTTGTTCTACTACTTAATTGGGTTGGTATTTACTTATACTTAGTTATTGCTAATAAAATTTTGACCAACTTTAAAAGCAATGCTCAGCTCTAACCATCCTCTTTGGTAAGCCTTACACTTCACATGAGCTCCCACTTTTGGCGAGTTCATGCACATTATTCCCCACAACTTGTTGAGCGATGAACGTATGTGAGCTCACTCTTGCTGTCTCACACCCCCACAGGTCAAGAACAGGTACCGCAGGATGAAGCGCATGGAGGATGCTACAATGTGTTCGTGAGAGGTATAGGCCGTCATCTCCCAGTCAACTTTTGGTTGCTGGACTGTTGTCTCCTTATAATGTAATTATTTATTTATTCTGTGCAGAACTCCTATTATATAGTAAAGATGTGACATTCGATCCTGTGCCATGATTCATCATAAGTGTGAGACTTGGTCCCAGCACACCTGGTGATTATGTTCGCACCCGGGTCTTGGTGCCCCGAAATCCAGGTGTGACAGTTGATGTGTGTGGGGACGGAGTACCTCGCCACGTCGTGTGTTTAGGTTTACCTTGCAAGGTTTAAAAACTCGATTCGAATCGTCTCCTTCTTGCAGCTAATGAGACTGCTTGATCCATGCTGCTACATTGAGTAACAAGTGGAAATGTGATGACTTGGCAAAAAGTTGTTGATTGCTAAATGTTTGATACCATATATGATTAGGTAGGTATACATTTAGTCTTAAGAGAGTCACACTAAAACTTGACAAAGCTAAAACTTGATTTATAAACTCAGCTAGTGCTTTTGGCAACCAAACCCCTCAGCCAAACAGCTGCATGTCTTGAAGAAGAGGAGTAGTCTCCTCGCACCGGGTAAGTCTAGCTGAGTATTAGTATACTCAGCCTTGCTTGTGGCATAATTTTACAGGTTCTCTGGAGGACATGGTTGCCGGAGTGACTTGGCCGTCCATCTTGCCACCGGGCTGGACAGTCGAGTGGGACCCTACCTCGGCTGAGGAGGAGCATGAGGAGTGATGGGATAGGCTTCCCCATCTCTCTGTTATCGTTAGTTTTATTCCGCTGCATTTTGAACCATGATGACTACTTTTGCTAAAACTCCGATTATGATGTAATAAATTTAATACTCCTTAATGTATGGTTTTATGCCTTATTGTGTTTGCTCTATGACTCACCATCGAGTGAGAATGTGGTACTTGATCCTGTCAGTGGCTTAGTCGGACTAGATCCGAGGGATTGACGTGTTATTCCCATTTAAGTGTGGTCTAGCCTCTAAGGCGGGACTTAGGCACTTAAGTTGGAATAATTCGGGCAGTTCCGCCACAATATCTTTCCTCCAAGGAAACTGTCTTTCAGATGATGAAGTTTGTAATAAAAGAATGGAATCAAGACAAAACCATATGTAATAATAGAAGGGGAGTTATATAAACATGGAGTCTGCTCTCCACTACTCAAGTGTTTATCCAGAACTAAAGGTCAAGAACTGAAGAAGGAAATACATGCAGGTTTATGTGGATCTCATATTGGGTCTAGGCCTATGCTCGGGAAGGTTTTTAGACAAGGATTTTACTGGCCGAAGGCAGCTTCATTTGCAGCAGACCTAGTTCAAAAATGCGAAAATTGCAAAAGATGTGCAAAGGACCAGAAGCAACCTTCGTCACTAACCCAGTTAATACAGCCAACTTGGCCACTGCAAAGGTGGGGTTTGGATTTGTTAGGTCCATTTCCACCTGCACAAGGAAATTTGAAATATGTCATTGTAGTAGTGGAATATTTCTCTAAGTGGATCGAAGCAAAGCCATTAGCCACAATAACTTCGGCCATAGTACATAAATTCTTTTGGCAAAACATTGTTTGTCTCTTTGGCATGCCGGTGTAAATAACTGTGGATAATGGAACACAATTTGATGCTAAAACATTCAAAGATTTCTACGACCAAATTGGTACAAAATTCATTTTGCATCAGTAAGGCATCCAGAATCAAATGGGTTTGTAGAAAGTGCAAATGGAATTATAATGACAGGAATAATGAAGTTAATCTTCAACCAGCCCAGTGGAAAGTGGCCAGATGAGTTGATTAAAGTGGTGTGGAGCCACAACACAACTGTGTCAAGGTCAACAGGTTTTACACTAGAAGAAGCAAAGACAGGATAAATAAGAACAATAGCTTCAACGGACGACGAAGCTGATTATCAAATAACAAAAGACACTATAGAAGGGACCAGACCGCAAGCCATAGAACACATCAACAAGTATCAGGCCGAAACAATAAGATGGCGTGATAGGAAAGTTTGACTGAAAAAATCAAGCCAAGTCATTTGGTGCTTCGGAGAGTGGCCAACCCAGATACAGTGGGTAAGTTACATCTGAAGTGGGAAGGTCCTTTTCTGGTAGTATCTTCGTCAAGACCCGGTTCTTACAGATTGAAGGATATGGACGGCAATGACATAACCAGATCTTGGAATGCGGATGAGCTTCGACGGTACTATGTGTAATTGATGTAATCTTTTTTATTTTTCCTATGGCACCCTTTTCCTTTCAGGAGGGGAGAAAGGTTTTTAATGGGGCCATATATTGTAATTTTCATTCTTATTTTGCCCTACGCAATACAACAGCCAAAATCCCCCAAATATGTAATATGTAAAACCAGAGTGCAAAAGAAAACAGGGAGAAGCTCAAAAGACGTCCCTAAGGGGATGCAGAGCTGTAATCACCACAAAAGATGACGAAGGTGCAAAAAGTCGTTCCTAAGGGAGCGCAGTGTAAGTTTCGAAGCTTCAAAAATTCATTCCTAAGGGAGCGCAGCGTAAGTTCCAAAGCTCAAAAGTCATTCCTAAGGGAATGCGGAGCCAAATGCCACCGAAATATAAGGTGAAGAAGCTCCAAAGTCGTTCCTAAGGGGACGCAAAGCTTAAAGACTCCAAAGCCGTTCCTAAGGGGATGCAGAGTCTGGGTGTGGCTTTGTGTGTGTTTGGGACATTCATTTTCACATTACATTACATCATTCATTGCATTCATACAGACATTAATTTAGACATTCGTACGATCATCATCATCATAACATGAAGCACGAACAGAAATACTCCATCTTCGACGACAGTGCTTTGATGAACACGAAGAATATTCGTTTCAAACATATACATTTTATGCAACGACATGCTTCATTGTGTACGAAAAGAAGGGAAGGTATTTTTCGCCTTTGGCTCAAAAGATACAAGTTTCGTCCAAAGTAAAGCAATTTGTACATGTATGAAAAGGTAAAAATATATTACAAGGTATGGACAAATATACACAGTATTGATTAATCCTCGATTACAGTTTTTTACAAAGATAATACAAATGTTTCTAAGCTCTATATAGGCAGGCCTAAGGAGAAGCTTCAGCAGCCTTCAGAATGTGCTTTGGATTATCAACCTTCGGCACCACTATCCTGCAAACAAACAAACGGTATAAGGTAAAAAGTATTTATAAGAGACAAGGCAAGCAACAGGTATAAGTTCCATACCGGTTTAAGCATGTTTCGGGCTTCGTCACCATCCAACTCTCGTCCAGCCTTAGCCCAAATCTGAGTTATGAATCTGTTTCTGATGCTCCAGGCTTCACTGGGAATATCAACCAAATCTGTTGGAAACAGACTGAAGTTTGGTCTATTAACCTTCTTCGCGTGCGTGCAACTAGCCTTAAAAAATGCGGCAGCTGCGCCGCGAGAAGCTAGCAAGGTACATAAGTCACCATGCCCGGCTATCACTTCATCAAGTGCATCAGCCTCATTTTCAATATGTTTGAAGGTATTTGGTATGTCTTCAACCGAAGGGGTAATATCTTCAAAGTTGGCCCCAACCGAGCTGAAGACCTTTTTCAATCGTTGCACGCAGCGACTACCAAAATTCAAGCACGTATCCCGAAGGTCTTTCAAAGATTTCTGCAGCTTTGTATTTTTGTCAGCTTCGGCTTCATATCTAGCTTGCAGATCTTTCCTCTATTGTTCGAAGTCCTTTGATTTTTCTTTCAAGACTGCTTGATTTTGGAGAAGCTCCTCGCTTAATCTAGCATTTTCAGCTTGGATTTCTGCAAGCGAGCCCTCCGTTGCTTGAAGTAGGAAGTCTTTCTTCTCCAGAGAAGCTTCGTAATCTTTGATCTTGTTTTCCAAGCCCTCGATTATGATTTCATTTTTCTTGTCTTTGAGGTCTTGTTGCATTCTCAGTGTCTTACTTAGCAGCATACTCTAGAAATAAGCCGACATCAGAAAACTTTGCTTCATCACAAAAATAAAAGAAACCTAGCAAAAGGAATTTTACCTTGAAATTGGAGTAGAACAAACTCCCGATGATATGTTGTTGCTGGTAGCCGCTAATATCGGCTTCAAGCTTCGGGAAACCGACACTCTTTGATAGAGTGCCGATTATCTTAGCCCCGGCACGGTCGTGAATGCATCCTAAGGCTCCTTCGTCAATTCCACTAAAGAGCATAGCTCCTGGCTGGTAGCCACAGGATGTTCCATATCCCTGTAGCTCCTTCTTTTCGGCCTCGGATAATTTTGACCGACCAGATTCCGAAGGTCGATGTCCTTTTCTTCCGAAGCAGCATCAGCAATCTTTTTCCTTTTGTCAGGCACTGCAGCCATGACCTTCTCTGCAGTCACAGCTGTCTCTTCCACAGCCATATCCGAGAGCATTTTATCAATCCTAGACAGTGTACTCTCAAGGTTGGCAGCGTCGGCAGCAGCTCCAGCTTCGGCAGAGGTATCAACTTCGGCAGTGGCCTCGGCGCTTGCAATAGGTGTTATTTTGGACACTGAGGCTAGTGGTGGTGTCCGCTTGATGGTTGCATGACATTGACAATTCTTCGCTTTTTCTGACCCTCAGTCTTCTCCTTTACAGCTGGGGGTTGGTCCTTCTTCTATAAAAGTTGTATCAGTTCTGGTCTGAGGGGACTTAGCAGCTTGATGGGCAAAGATTCAGTCATTACCTTTAAAATCTCTGCTATTTCAGCAGTGGGCGGTGTCGAGGGAGTCTCCTCTGTTATCTTCGGCTCCGGAGTTTCAGCCTTCCTCTTCTTCGAAACCGCCACCTTCGGTTCAGGAGAAGTTTTGGTCTTCTTTGAAGCCTTTTCATCCTCCTTTACCATTCTAGCAGCTTGTCTACTCAAAATACTAACAATTCTTTTCTTTTTTACCCCTTCGGCACGTTTGTCAAGCCTTTCATAATCAGGATATTCAAATTTCAAGGCATCCATCACCCGGTTCAACCTTCGTTTTGGCCAGGTGCCGAAGGCTGCGGTCAACAGTTGGTCTTCCTTTTTGGTATAATTTCCAAGTATTTCATTGCACATTGTCTTGATCATGTCCAGCCATTCTTTGCACGGGTTTTTGAATTGTTTCTCAAATTTGAAGCAGTAAGCAAGTCGAATGAGTTCATGCTTCTTCCCCGCTTCCTTCTTCTTCGACATTCCCCAGCCACTTGATGTAGGATATGTTCTATTATCCAAATATTCTTGCACTAAGTCTCTGCTACTGATCTGCTCAGCTACCACTCTAAATTCAACTTCGGCCAGCTGACAGGGTGACCCCAGTTGCATGTTTCATAGAGGCCGGGTCATTCCGAAGCTCAAGCTCAGAGGACTCATGACCATGGTCATCAGCTTCTCCCTGTTTTTCTCATCAGCCTTCAAATAAAACCATTCATTTTCTAGCCGTTGGCCACTTTGTGCGGTAGCTAAGGACTAGTGCCTTCGTATCCTTGCGATACGCAAAATTGTAACAACCAAAATTTTCGTGAAGACCATCTGCCTTGGCCTTCGTCTAATAGTGCAACTCATGCACGCGGCAGAAAGCTTCGGCATCCGGGCTCATCCCTTGGCTTTGAAGGGCCCAGATGAAGACACTGAGCCTAACAATAGCGTTAGGAGTCAGCTGATGAAGATATATTTTGAAGTTTTTTAGGACTTCCCCTATCATCTCATTCAGGGAAAACGCAGCCACTCTTTGAAGAAGCTCTTGAAAACCACAACTTCATCCTTCTTCGGCACCGGGGTAGTCTCTTCTCCAGCAAATCGAACAAGTTTGCTTTCATCTTCTCCAAAATAGCCCAGTTTCATCATCATAGGCATGTCGTCCTCAGATACAGTAGATTTTTCAAAATCTAGATGACTAGGCTTCGTTGGGATCAGAATACTGTAGTCTTCTTCGCTCTCGACATCTTCACCCTCAACCACAGTCTGCTCAGCTTCGACATTAGAAGTACCTTCGTCAGCTACAATAAGACCTGACTGTTTCATTACTTCTGAAATTTGTGCTGTCTCAGTGGCCTCGGCTTCTTGTCCCTCATGAGACACCCTAACAGTTGATCGCACTCTAGCCATTTTGATGGAGTTTTACAGTTTGACGAAGCTAACCCGTCTGACGAAGTTAACCTTAAACGATGAAGTGTTCGCATGAAAGCGCAGTACAGAAAGCTTTGGCTATGGTTAAATTTTTTAACAGCACAACAGTGCAATGGCAATGAATGTTGTGGTAACTCTTCACCAACCCATCTGTTTATATAGTGCTGCAGGTGGGAAGACGAACCGCCAGGTCGCCTGCACTTGCTGAAAAGTGGTCCACTCAACGTTTGGAATATTATAATCGTTTCTCGACAACGAGCTAAGGGAAGGTGTTTTTCAGACCTTCGGCATTCCGAAGTCTTCGAGTTTTTCGCGGATCGAGCTCGTTATGAAAAACGATCTAGCACCGCGAAGGGGCTACTGTTGGGGGCCTTCTTCTCCACCGAAGGTCCTCTAGGCAAAAACACCTTCGGCAAGATGACATGCAAGCAGGCGTGACATGAAGATTTATGCCGAAGCTACAATTGAAAGAGCTTCGGCATGATGACACACTTCAGACGAAGGGCGGCACTGACTTAAAGAGGAAAAGACCACATAGTCCCTGATAGTTTGTGTCATGGTTATGATTAGTTATCAAGGGTATGAATGTAATTTTGTCCGTACTGTGTCCCATGCCTATAAATAGATGAACAGTACCCTCGTACTGTTCACGCTGACTTGTAATCACTCGCACGTCACTCTAAGATTCTTACCTTCTGTCAACCCGAAGGTACAAATGTAATTTAATTTCATTGATGTTTATTCAAAGATATATGATGATAATATGAATAATCTAATGATCTGAAACGGTTATTCATGCTTTCTCTATGTTTCATACGATCATGTCTATATCTTGATATATTGCAATGAAGAAGGTATGTCCTTCATTACCTTCGTCCGAAGATCATTATATCCTAAGGGAGATAATGTTATGACGGATGAAGGTCTTTAACCGATAACATTTGTGTTGCATATCTTGAGATTCTTCTTTTCTTCAAGTAATGTCTCCATATCTTGAGAGCTGAACCACTACTGCTAACTCCAAATCATGTGTGGGGTAGTTCTGCTCATGGGGTCTGAGTGCTCGGGAGGCATAAGCAATGACCCTGTTGTCTTGCATCAAGACACATCCCAATCCAGTACCGGAAGCATCGCAATAAACCTCAAAGGGTTTGGTGTTATCAGGCTGAGCTAGCACTGGTGCTGTTGTCAAATGTTGCCTTAGTGTATGAAAGGCATCCTCACACTTCTGGCTCCAATCATATTTGACTCATTTCTTCAACAGTTCAGTCATTGGCTTGGCAATTCTAGAGAAATCCGGAATAAATCGTCGATAATACCCTGCCAATCCCAGAAAACTCCGAATCTGCCGCATTGTGCTAGGAGGTTTCCAATCCATTACTTCTTGTACCTTCTCAGGATCAACTGATATCCCATCCTGAGAAATTGTGTGACCCAAAAATTTAATTTCCCTCAGCCAGAATTCACATTTAGACAACTTAGCATATAAACGATGATCGCGCAGTCGCTGAAGCACGATGTGTAGATGCTCAGTATGCTCGTCTTCATTCTTGGAATAGACCAGAATATCATCAATGAAAACCACCACAAATTTGTCCAGCTCTGGGATGAATACTGAGTTCATCAGGTACATGAAATAAGTCGGGGCATTGGTTAGCCCAAAAGACATCACCAAGAACTCATAGAGCCCATATCTGGTAGAGAAAGCCGTCTTGGTAATATCACTGGCACGGATCTTGATATGATGGTAGCCCGAGCGAAGGTCTATCTTGGAGAACACTTTGGCTCCCACCAACTGATCAAACAAAACATCAATGCGGGGCAGTGGTTATTTGTTCTTGATGGTCACCGCATTGAGAGGGCGGTAATCGACACACATTCTCAGACTTTCATCCTTCTTCTTTACAAACAAGGCTGGGCATCCCCAAGGTGAAGTACTTGGGTGAATGAACCCCTTGTCCAAAAACTCTTGTAGCTGCTTTTTCAACTCCGCTAATTCCGTGGGAGGCATCCTATAGGGTCTCTTGGATATAGGAGCAGTCCCAGGCTGCAATTCAATCGCGAACTCTATGTCTCTGTCGGGTAGCATTCCCGGCAATTCGTCAGGAAAGACATCTGGGTAGTCACGGACCACAGGGATTCTCTCAACCGAGGACTCTATCATGGTGAATGCACAAGAGCGGGTGCAACCCTGCTCAGGCAAATATAAAGTAGTCTCGCCACAATAAGGGGAGTGAATCTCAATGGCCCTTGCTTCAATATCAATCACTGCCTGATGTTTGGTTAACCAGTCAGTTCCCAATATGATATCCACGCTCTCCAAACCCAAAAATGACAAGGTTGGTTTTGATTATCAAACTACCAAACTTTATAGGCACATTCTTGTTGATTTGATAGGTGGCAACCCTGCCTCCTAGTGTTGAAATGGTAATACCCCCATTGGTGTGGTGAAAAGGTAATTGGCACTTGGCACTAAATTTTGCACTGATAAAACTATGTGATGCACCAGAATCAAAAAGAATAATAGCAGGATAATTCAAAACTGAAAAGATACCAGTCATGACGGGTGTTCCCTCTGGAATGTCAGTCATGGTGGTGAAGTTCAGTCTGCCTTGCCTCACTTGCACCTTCTGCCTCTTGACTTGGTTTTGGATGGCATTCTGTCCCTGCCTCTGCTAGTTTCTGGGGCAATTCTTAGCATAATGTCCGGTGTTACCACAAGTGAAACACTTGTTGTCATTGGCCTGGCGGTACTGCTGCTGCTGTGGCTGATTGTTCCTCTACACTGGAAACTGGGTGCGGTTGGGTGCCTGCTGCTGCTGTTGTGGTCGGATCACCCAACGTCCTTGCTGCTGCTGAGGTCCTCTACTCTGAGTGTCAGATACGATCCTAAAGCTATGTAGTTGAGCTGAAGGTCCTGCCACAGGGGTCTTCCTCTTCTTTTCTGCTTGACGAGTTGTGATACAGTCCTCCTGAGAAATGGCCATGTTTACTAACTCATTATAGTTGTTGGCCCTTACTGTGTTGAGACGGTCACGGAGCTTAGTGCTGAGCCCCCTCCTGAACCTGTCCCTCTTCTTCTCGTCAGTGTCTGCATGATATCCGGTATACTGACACAGGTCATTGAAGGCCTGAGCATACTGTAACACTGTCCGGTTCCCTTGAGTGAGTGCCAGAAACTCGTTGAGCTTGCGGTCCATAATGCCTGCTGGTATATGGTGCCCCCTAAAAGCTGCCTTGAACTCTCTCCATTCCACCTCCTGGTCAACTGGTTGCATAGCAAGAATGTGGTCCCACCATGTCTGCGCGGGTCCGCGAAGCTGCTGGGTGGCGAATCTGACCTTAGTCACCTCTAAACAAACTCCATGGAGTAGCGGGAATTTGGATTCCACTACCCTCAGCCATACATCAGCATCAAGTGGGTCCTCGGCCCTGGTGAACAACGGTGGCTGAGTTCTGAGGAACTCCTGATAAGTGGCCGTTGTGGGGTGACGCTGATGATCACCACCACCATAATGCTGAGGTGGTGGCTGGCGCTGAGCTAACTGTCGCAAGATCTCGTTCTGCTGAGCCATCAGCTCCTGCAGAGTAGGAGGTGGTGGCGGTTGTGGAGGAATGCGCTCATTCTGTCCACGACGCGCTCTTCCTGCCATCTGAAAAATCATGTATATCTCAATATCACATTTCTGAGGTTCAAAGTTCAATCGTGGTGAAAGAGTCAAAAGGGTAAAACCAATATATTCTTGCATAATTATAAAAGATTCCACATGGCATAAACTTTTCTTCTTAAATTAAAACTAGCATCATTCATCATCCATGCTTCCAAAAGAGTTTGTCATGATTACATCAGTAGCTCAAAAGACTCTACTCTATCTAGCCTAGTACCCCAAGGGTGCAAAAGCTAAGCTAGCTTCGAGGAGTTCTACCGCCACAAACTTCTAACTATATCTCAATGACCTAGTGAGCAAACGAGGCAACGCTCGACTCAGGGGAAGGTGGTCTCCCTGAGCCAGTAGTGTCCAAGCTGGAGGCAGGCTCCTCTCCTCCCTCGATGTCGACATCCTCGTTGGCCTCCATGTCCTGGATCTCCTGGTGGTGCATATCCAGGTGCTGGTTAGCTTCCGCGAGTTGCTGCTGAGTGTTGATAAGCTGATCCTCGAGAACCTCAATGGTGTTCTCCCTGGTTCCCACTAGCTCCTCAAGCTCTTAGATCTCATTTGACAATTGTTCCACTTGTAGGTCTTTTTCCACCATCTCAGTGGACAAGTTAACCACAAGTTCCTCTCTGTTATCCAAAGTGATCTTGGTCGCCTCCAACAATGCCATCAGATGGGACATTGCCTCTCCACTCATCACTTGCAGACGATACAGGGCATTCATGCACCGCACCATCAAGTGAGCAGTCTGTCCTGGGTAGATAGCCCATATATCCTTGGCATGCTCCACTCGGTCCTTCCACATTGGGTCGTCCTCCTTCTCCGCGGGGAACAAGCCAATAGGGTGAGTGGACAGCTCCAAGGGGTGGAATCCGTAGAAGGTGGTCAGTCCGTGAAGAGCAATTGCCTCCATAGTATCCTCTGCCCTATATCCAAAAGACTCAGAGTCCAGCAAACGCCAGCCTGGCTGTAGGGGATGAGGCTCCAGGGTCATCCTCACCCTACAGCGAGGCACTCGGTGCTTCTCGAACAGCTGCACCGCGTACTGAGGAGGCGTCGTGTAACCAGCTCCCTGAAGTACCTCCCACAAAATACGGGGGAAACCTTCTCGTGCAAGCCCGTCCATGTGAGACTGTGCATTCCCTTCGTCCGAGGATCCGTGAGAAGTCATCTGTGTATGGTTAAGCGTAAGTAAAAAGAAAAAGAAGTATAAAATGAAAAGGGATCGCAACTCAGCCTCTCTATAACTACGACAATGGTACTGGGGGTACTTAATTTGTCATTATTGTGTATTAAAGTTCTTACCAATTATTAAATAGTTTAATTAAGGATGCATGCATGCTCGTCCTAAACGGCCTCACATCAACTTAGAGGGAATAGGAAGGAACTCCCATCCCTTATAGTAGCCTGTAGGGCTTACTTAATTAGCCACCTAGCTACCCCTCTATCATCCTAAGGCTTCACGTCCTAGGTCTATCCTGATCGTCCTACGATCTATCCAACATTTGTTGCTACCAAGTTTTACTTTGGAAAAGGATGGTATTTATAGTTTATTGATTCCTCTATGGTGGTACGAGCTCCGATACCAGCTGTGGCGGAACTGCCCGAATTATTCCAAACTTAAGTGCCTAAGTCCCGCCTTAGAGGCTAGACCACACTTAAATGGGAATAACACGTCAATCCCTTGGATCTAGTCCGACTAGGCCACTAACAGGATCAAGTACCACATTCTCACTCGATGGTGAGTCACAGAGCAAATACAATAAGGCATAAAACCATACATTAAGGAGTATTAAGTTTATTACATCATCATCGGAGTTTTAGCAAAAGTAGTCATCATGGTTCGAAATGCAGCGGAATAAAACTAACGATAACAGAGAGATGGGGAAGCCTGTCCCATCACTCCTCATGCTCCTCCTCAACCGAGGTAGGGTCCCACTCGACTGTCCAGCCCGGTGGCAAGATGGACGGCCAAGTCACTCCAGCAACCATGTCCTCCAGAGAACCTGTAAAATTATGCCACAAGCAAGGCTGAGTATACTAATACTCAGCTAGACTTACCCGGTGTGAGGAGTCTACTCCTCTACCTCTAGACATGCAGTTGTTTGGCTGATTGGTTTGGTTGCCAAAAGCACTAGCTGAGTTTATAAATCAAGTTTTAGCTTTGTCAAGTTTTAGTGTGACTCTCTTAAGACTAAATGTATACCTACCTAATCATACATGGTATCAAACATTTAGCAATCAACAACTTTTTGCCAAGTCATCACATTTCCAATTGTTACTCAATGTAGCAGCATGGATCAAGCAGTCTCATTTGCTGCGAGAAGCAGACGATTCGAATCGAGTTTTTAAACCTTGCAAGGTAAACCTAAACACACGACGTGGCGAGGTACTCCGTCCCCACACACATCAACCGTCCCCATCGATTCCCCGTCAGCAGATCAGGGCTCACCGCCTTGGCGTACAATGCCTCACTGACCCCGACTGCCGTCGTGCAGCGACCGCACTTGTACCCACCATAACCGGAATGGGAGACCACGTCTCAGGTCACGTGAGGGGATATGTCCACTGCCAGGTTCACTCAGGTACTAGGCTTACCGATTTACCATATTTCTCGGCATGTGCTTAGTACATTCAAACGCTTGACACACGGTACCACACCTTAATCCTTATTCCAATTCCCGTCTCATAGACAACGCATCCCCATGGACCGTTGTCCACAGACTATCATCATTACGATATTAAAATGGATAAACCAATTCCTGACCTCGCGCGAGTGCTAGAAAAATCACTCGACTTCTACCGAGATCCCTAATTAATAAAGCAGCTACTCGACCTAGCATACTAGTATCCATCACAAAAGGATTCCTGAGATCATGCAACTAGGGTTTCAAACAACTCCTATACTTAAGTGTACATTCAATCCTACAATCATTAAGTGTAGTAAAATAGCATAATAAACAGGTTATGCATAAAATCGGGGCTTGCCTTCCAAAGTTGAGGCAGGCAGGTCCTCTGGGGCGAGCTCTGGACTGGATCCGGGGCTACCTCCTGAGCAACTCCTTGCTCTGGCACGAGGATGTACTCTCCGTCAGCTAGGTTGCAATCTATCGAATGCAATGAGTAAGAAACATGTATGCTATGATTATGCAAAATTTAGAAATCACCATGCTAAGTGAAGGGAACCAAGTTAGTGAATAACTTAGGGATTCTTGGTTATAAGAGGCTCTTAGTGGTTTATGCTTACCAATTTAGATTTGAGATTTTGCCTAAGCATAATGGATTAAGACTTGGATTGCCTCTGAATTGCTTTAATAGGCATTCAAGGGTTTTTGCTGGTTTGGTTAGGGTAACATTAGTCTCCACTATTAATTTCCTTTCTCTTTTTCTATTTATGCTTTTGGTGTGGGTTTGAACTATAACAGTGATTTCACTTTTTCCAAAAATTCTATAAAAATTACAGTGGGTTACTATTTGTCACTGCATGTTGTCCTATAAATTTGAGGTGGATACTGATTAAGATATTACTTGTGCAAAATTAACAAAAACAAGTTTTAAAAGAGCATTTTACACTATAGCTGTGATTTAAGTGAGGTTTCTGTACCAAATTTTATTTTTGTCCAGATACATAGGTGATATTAGGCCCTTGTGTTAAAAATTACAGAAAAAGGCCTACTGGATATTTAGTTGTGAATTTCTAAAGTTTTATGCCAAAAAGGTGCTTATAACTAACTTGTTATTTGAAAAATATCAAAAAACAGATTTCATATTTTTCCTATGTTCATAATAACAAAACATTAGTTATCCCAAGGTTTGGGGTGTTTTCTCCTCAAGGTTTTTTTTCTAGGGTTTTTCTAAGGTTTCCTTGTTTTTCTAACTTAAAAGGTATCTCCTTTCTTTTGCACTAAACAAGGGTACAATAAATTTTTCTAGTGAACTACACTGAATAAGGGAGCTAACAAAAATATGGGTGCTCCCTGGTTCTTATTTTAAACTACCTTTAATATTTTCTCTAACTTTAGGCTAAAAATGATTTAAATGGTAAACTCCACCTTAACTTGGTGTACAGAGGGGTTTATTATTTTTAAACAGGTTAGGAAGTGATTAAGTACTTCTCTGAATTTTCTAATCCCAGTCTAATAGTGTTGCTATTTTTCCTTATTTCTTTTAACTTTTGACCAGTTAATCATTTAAATCAAAACTTTAAAGTTTTCTATAACACTTAGGGGTTTTACATTTTTACTAAGTAGTTTACATCATTTAAGGTCTGGAAAAATTGGTTTGACTCGATTTGGGTAAACCAAACTGAAGTTATGAATTTTTCAAGTTCTGTTTGGATTTAAATCAGGATATTTAAAAAGGTTTCCTGGAAAACCCATTTGCACCGAAGACCCTGGGTTCTTCCTAAACTAATTCTTTCAGTTATACCCCTGCGCTACTATTCCCCTGAGTCGCTGACAGCGCACAAAAACCCCCTGGCCTTTTCTTCTTCTTCCCCGAGGTCCCTCCCCTTATGTAAACAGTAGCCACGGAAAGGAAAAGGGCGGCGCAGCTTACCGGTGGCGAGAGAGGTCCGGCGAGGTTCGGGGTTGCCTTCGGGAGATCCTGGCGGTCACAGCGAGGTACGACTCGACGGCGGTGGCGGCCGGAATCGACCGGTCCACGTGCGCAGGCAGGTGAACTCGTCGGTGGCGAGTGCTCCGGCCTAACCACGGCGATCTAGTTCAATTAAACGGCACGATGAGCTCCATGGGATGACGTAGAGGCTATGTGCGCAGGGAATCGGAAAATAGTGTAGAGACTTACCCGGTCTACGTTCACCGGCGATCGGGTGAAGCCCGGCGACCGTGCACTGGCTTCTCCGGCGAGGCAAAGTTTGATTCCTTGCTCGGGGAGCTTCACCGAGGCATGCACGGTCTACTCCGAGGGTCGGACATGGCTGGGAGAGGCACTGCTGGCCGGTCTACGGTGGCGGGGGATCGGGTGGCCGCGGGCACGCCGTGTGTGGGGCAATGCCGGTGATCTGGTGCTCCGGTGAGGTCGAGCGCGCGCGGAGGAGTACGGTCGACGTCTCTGGGGGCTTTATAGGCGAGGGCGCGAGCAGGAGACACGGGCACAGCTTGGCGCGGCACGGGGCGCGCGGGGTCGGGCGCTGGGCGTGCTCTGGCTCTTTCAGAGCGCGTCGAACACGTGGAAGTGTTCTTCTGCCCTTGTTGAATAGCTCACCGAGATCGCAATCGTGCGAATCTTGGCAAAAATCCGGCGCATGCCTCCTCCTAGCACCTAGGGTTGTCTCTTGTATGTGAGTTCCCATGGCAGATATGCCCTAGGTAGGGAGATTTGCGGACACCAAATCTGGCTTGTCCATCTGTCCACCTAGCGACAAAAACAATGCCAAATCTTGTCAAACATCTTGGGCTCGGTTTCAAACTTTTCCAGTGGGTGCCTTAGGTGGTATGACACCTTTTTGGTATACAACCCAAGTGGTTTTGGTGCCATTTACTAAGTGAACATGGTGGATCTTTAAATTAGGTTCAAAATTTAACTTAGAAAGAATTAGAGAGCTCTAGTGTGCTCTCTCCTTAAGGGGGGGGGGGAAATTAGGGTCTTCAAGGGGTCTTTTTGCAATGTTCCCTCCCTGCCTTTGCTAGGTTACAAGGTTACTAAAACTTATTTAGGGACTAAGATCATGCTTTGGCAATTTGGTTAACTTATCCACTAACCCCTGGCTTGGAAGTCTAGTGCTCTTAGGTGTCCTTAGGGTTTAATCACCTTGGGTCCTCATGACCATTGTTCCAATTGTGTGGTTGAAACCCTTGCCACTAACTTCTCTTAGCTAACCCATGTTTCCAAGGTTTTATGTTCTTCTTTTCTTCCACATGTGATCACAGTCATTAGTGCATAAATGTAACCATGGTCTTGGTAACACCTGGGGTGTTACAGATATAATCTCAGTCCTCCAATCTTGACTATGCACAGGTGATATTGCAAGAACTGCTCTCTCCATAAGTTCGACTAAAGGTGCTTTTATTGTCTCAAAGAACACTTTCGAAGGCAAAGGGAGCCCCTGTGCCGCTGACTTAGCTAGAAAATCTGCATGCTCATTTTCCCCCCTTGGAATATTTTTTACACAAAATCCTTCGAAAGAAGCCTCCAGTCTTCGGACTGCATCCAAATATTTTTCAAGCTTCGGATCCCTTGCCTTGCTGCTTTTGTCTACATGGCCAGCAATAACTTGGGAATCAGTTTTTAGGATTGCCCTTCTTATTCCCATTGCCCTTAACTTCCAAAGTCCTAATAGAAGATCTTCGTATTCGGCAATATTATTTGTACAACTAAAGTCAAACTTTGTTGCATAGCATGTCCTGACTTCAGAGGGCGCTACTAGAACAGCAGCCGCTCATGTGCCGAAGGTCCCCAAGAACCATCTCAGAATACCGTCCAGGCTTCTGCATCTTTTGTTGCTTCTTCTCCCTGAGCCCCTGGCGTCCAATCAGCAATGAAATCTGCTACCCCCTGAGACTGAATTGAGGATCTATGTACATATTCAATAGTGAATTCATTGAGTTCCGCAACCCATTTTCCAATTCTTCCTGTAGCTTCTCTGTTTCTCATTATGTCCTTCAGAGGTTGAGAAGAAGGGACTATTATATGATACGCTTGAAAATAATGTCGAAGCTTTCTGGAGGCCATTAACATAGCATACAACACCTTCTCCAATTCTGTGTAATTTTTCTTTGATAAACTAAGTACTTCGGAGACGAAGTATACCGGTGCTTGTCTTATTACTTGGCCATCTTGCTTTTCTTGTACAAGTTCTGCACTGACTGCAGAATGGGAGGCAGCCACATACAGGAGCAACAAAGTTCCTGATGAAGGTGGAGTTAAAGTTGTCAAGTCTATCAGGTATTGCTTTAATTCTTCGAAAGCCTTATGCTTAGTCGGACCCCATTGAAAAACTTCGGCTGACTTCAGTATTTCAAAGAATGGCAGATTCCTTTCTGCTGATCTTGATATAAATCTATTAAGTGACGCCAACCATTCTGCCAATCGTTGAGCCCCCTTCTTTGAATTTGGCGACACAAAACATTAAGGAATAAGTAGTCTTTGTCCCTTTTCGATCATCATCATGCTCGACCTTCATCATTACATCAAAGCTGAAGCTCCTTGGTTAAAGCTTCATCGTCCAATCTTATTACCTTCGAGTTTCATCTTCATCTTGCTATATAAAAGAAACCTTCATCCTGAAGCCGAAACCCCCCCTGTAACAATCCATGTCATACTGAAAACATATGGTCAGTTACATTTTTGAGGACCTTCGGAGGAAGAAGGCCCCCAACAGTAGCCCCTCAAACTATTGATTTGTTTCTTTGTAACAAATTTAGACTGTGACGTGAACGAAAGCCTTTAGCTTAAGGTCCGAAAAATACCTTCCCCTCGCTCGAATAGCGAATTCCACTGACTTGTGGGACCCACCAATCTGTAGGGTTCTGAGTATATAAATAGAAGCCTGTGTTGTGAGTATTTTTCATGTTATTTGAGTTTCTTGCATTGTGTTTGCCATTTTAACCTTCCTTGATTCGTCGAGTTTGATTGGATTTTTAGCTTCGGCATTCTAGCAACCATTGTCCAAATGGCTGATGAGATGAAGAACATTGACCCGGCGCTGGCCGGATTTTACGAAGCCATGGAAAAAACCAACATGGAGAAGATCACCAATGAGATGTTAGCTAGAATATCTGAAAACTCTAGCGATAGTGAGAGCTTCGATGTGGAAAGTGGAAATGAAGATGTCAAAGATCAGCCATGGAGACCGAGCCATGTTGTCTTTGGAAAATCAACTATTAAACAAGGGCAGATCGAAGCAATGAAAGGGAGGTACTTCCGTGATATTGCAATCGTGAGAGCCGGAGGGGAGAATAATGTTCCTCTTCCCGAAGCTGACAAAGTGGTGATTTTCAGAAGCTTCATGAAAGCCGGACTTCGGTTCCCTCTTAACAAAATGTTGGTCGAAGTCCTTAAAACTTACGAAATCTATCTTCACCAACTTACCCCCGAAGCTATTGTTAAAGTAGAGGTTTTTATATGGGGCATGAGAAGCCAAGGGTTAGAGCCAGATGCCAGGTGCTTCTGCAATATGCACGAGCTATTATATCAGACGAAGGCAACTTGGAAAGAGCAATATCACAACAATTTTGGCTGCTACAACTTCGTACATCGCGCCGAGGCCAGCTATCTTGTGCTGACATTTCGGAAAAAGTGGCCAGGCTCCTAGATGCAAGAATGGTTTTATGTGAAGGTTGATCTAAGTGAGAGGGAAGATATAAAAAGGGGTCATTCAGCGCCCTATATGGTCTCACTTCGGCATCAGGAGACCGGCCATTGCAGTTGGAAACGACGTGCAAGCATGCCAGACAGCTTTTAATACAGTGTGTACTTACATTGGCACAAGAGACTTGGTCCAAGAGCATATTGCTTACAGAGTGTGGCCATTTGCTCATGGATGGGAGATGCCGAAGGAGGCTGCCGCTGGCTCCAGCCAAAATGATTTGGTGTATCTGAAGTGTACCTTTCGATATAGGAGCCAGTTTGATGAACCGAATGATGACTGGCTAGATGTCATAGAGGCGACTAGTGATGAGTTGCTTGGAGCATATTCAAAGGCCGAAGATGAAGCCATGACAACTGCCTTCGGAGCTCGGGGCAAAAAGAGGTTGAATAGGGTATTTGATGTGATCAGGTTTGTGTATCCAGACTACTATTATCCTTCGCGAAAGCAAGGGAAGAAGAGGAAAGCTGCTACCTCGGCGACTTCTAGTGCGTCAAGGTCAAAAAAGGTTAAAGTTTTGACGCGTCGGCCCAGGCACATTGAAACGGCCGCGTATCGAAGCTAATTGAGGGGGCCGCTCCTATTGTAGAGCCAAGTTGCTCTGCGCCGGTCGAAGCTAGGACAAAACCGGCTGAAGAGTCGAAACTGGAGAAGGCGGCAGAGCAGTTAAAAGCACTGAGTCCACCATGCACAATGGAACTACCGAAGCAATCAAACATCCCCGTAGCAATTCCAAGGAAAAGAAGAATGGCCAGCATGCTAGATGCTGTTATGGAGTCTATGAAATCATCAACTCCTGCTTTTGCCGAAGCGCCTAGCACAGAGGGTAAAGTTTCGAAGAAATCTAAGGAGGCCGGCATGATGGAGGCTATTTTTGAAGCTGGACCCTTAGAAGTTCCTGCCAAAGCTAGACCTTCGGAAAGCGCTCTGATAATCCTAGAGAAAGAGGGCACTTCTGAGAAATCCAAATCTTTTGCTCCTGAAGCTCCTGCTAACGAGCTGGAATTCATTGTGCGAGATGCTTCGAGGAAGCGTTTATCAGAAGAACAAATTGCCGAAGCGCAACATTATGCCAAGGATCTGAATTACCCCCGAGGGTCCTTGGTTTATGGTGGCGATGACGAAGATGATTTCCTTTATTGTTTGCGAGACAATAAAGAGATAAATGTCTGCCGGGAAATGGCAGACAATATAGGCTATCCCAAGCTAGAACTCGGCTTATCTGCGATGTCGAAGGATCAACTTGCGGACAGTGTATCGCTTACAATAGCCTGAAGGTCTGTATGTTTTGCTTGTCGTTCTATAATGAAACATTTATATGGTTTTTCTTACCCTTATTTCATGTTGATTTGTTGTTTTTCAGGGCTTGATTCTGAGGATGCAGAGGATGAGAGCTGCAAAATAGCTCTCGGGAACCATCGTTCAGAAGTTATATCATTGAGAAACGAAGCCCTTGAGAAGGATACGATATTACTTTCCTTAGTGGAAAATTTGAAATCTAGCGAGGCTAGCCTTGCTGCACAAGCCAAAGCTCATAGAGCCGAAGTGGAGAAGCTAAAAAAGAAAGTTGCTGAAGCTGCTGGAAATTTGCGAGATCGAAAGGTTTAGAGCTCAAAAGAATTGCGATGAGCTTCGTGCTTCAAAAGAGAAATGTTGTGAAATATCCTTGGAATGCACCAAGAAACTGAAAGACAACTTTGCTTGAGTTGGGGCATATTCTTCTGAACAAAAATTCATTTGTGGCGACCCTGATGTAATCGTCTAGTGGATCAGCGGAGAAGTCGAAGCCTTTGACAAAATTTTAACTGACCGAGGAGACTTCTGCGCATTCACTGGCGCTCGGGGGGCCACGTCGATTTTAGAGGAAGCTGGCTACGAACATGCTAAGGCTGTAGTTCAGCCAGGATTTGTTTTCTCGACGGATGACATCAAAGACCCTTCGGCTGAGGCTTCTGCGCTAGGCGGGAGATTTTACTCGGAGGTGTGGATGAAGGGAGGCCGTGATATAGCTGATGAAGCGATTAGAAAAAATGAAAAAGAATCTCACGACGCTCAAGAAGAAGCTAAACAAGCTGAAGAAGCTGCCGAGCATGCAAGACTTATAGGTACCTTTACTAAGGTTTAGCTTCGGAATTCGTTTTCAGCTTCGGAATTAACAAACATTTTTTATGATGCAGCTGAACTTTCACCCCCTCCAGAGCCATACAACCTTGAAGATGACCCAACCTTGAAGGAAGTGTTAGATATAATTAAAATTGCTAATGAAGCTGTTAACGAAGCTGTCAACAGTCTACTAAATGAAGCCGCTAAGAAAGTGCTAAAAGAGGATTAAAACTTTGTCTATTTAAGAGTTTAATGTTTGTACATGGCCTTCGTTTCTTTGTAAGAAACAAACAACAAGTATTTGTATATGTATTAATGTAATATATTTCCTTGTGATGCATGAAACCTTCGTACGTACCTTTATTTGAGCCGCTAGCGAAAAAACACCTTCCATTCTTTTCATGCTTCATGAAGAAAAAGATTCTCCTTATGTCACTGCTGATGAAGATTAACTCCCTGTGCAAAAATATATATGCCGAAGGCATATCTTGTGCTTTAGTATGTTCTTTCATAATTCGGCCAATTTTCTCAAAGAAGCAACTTTTCTTTGTTTCTCCATGGCTCTTTAATGATGCAAAATGATGCATGATGCGATGATATGCGATATGACATGATGGTATGATGTGAAATGTTATTTGTGTCGAAGGTAAAAAAGCACACGAATACACACCCCAGAGTCTGCATCCCCTTGGGAATGACTTTGTAGTCTCTTCACCTTTTACTTAGGTGGTATTTCAGCTCTGCATTCCCTTAGGAACGACTTTGGAGCTAAGTTCTGCATCCACTTAGGAACAACTTTGGAGCTTCTTCACCTTTTACTTAGGTGGCATTTAAGCTCTGCATCCCCTTAGGAACGACTTTGGAGCTTCTTCACCTTTGACTTAGGTGGCATTCAAGCTCTGCATTCCCTTAGGAACGACTTTTGAGCTTTGTGACTTACTCTACATTCCTTTAGGAACAACTTTGGAGGTTTGCGAGCCACTCTTGTTACACTCAATGGTGTAATTATAGCCTTATTACATTGGACTGAAGGTTATACCTTCTTGTATTGTCTTTTTTAAAGGAAATTGTAAAAATGAGAATAAGTAAAAATACATTGGGCTAAAACACTCTTTTGTGGAAGCGTTGTGCTGCCTTCAGTAGATATGCCTCGACTCAGGCACAGTGTTGTTGACTGTACGAGCTTCGGACTACTCTCGAAGGTCAGGCTATTGCTGAATCTGTCGGTGCCCTTCTGGCTGTTGATTGTGACTCAGGGCAGGCGCTAGTGGTGGTGGTGGTGGCAGCTGAGCCTAGGAAGCTTGGGAATGACTTGCTGAAGCAACAGACATTGTAGGCTATTGGTTACCCACATACTCTAGGATATACGGAGAGTAGCACGAAGCAGTATGCAAGACCTGCTTCGGCTGGTTCTACCGAGCTTCGGCTTCAGCGATTTCCTTCTGCTTCTAGATCGTGACTTGGCACATCCTTGTGGTGTGTCCCTTGTCTTCGCCGTAGAATAAGCAGAACAGATCCTGGGCTGATTACCATACCTTCCTCCGAAGCTTCTCCCCCCTCTGCCTCTCGGGGCTGGTGGCCTGTAGAAAGTTTGTTGCATGCCCGAAGACTTTGAGTTGTGTTGGCTGCTCTGAGTGTTGTTGGCCCTGTCAACGTTTGCATTGGGATTGTGGATTGTTCTGACATGCCTGGGGTGAAGTCTTCCTCCGAAGCCCCTAGTCATCTTAGAATACCTATATGCTTCTTCCCTTCTTTGGCGGAAGTCATTGTCAGCTCATATGTATTCATCCATCTTCTGGACAAGCTTCTCCAAGGTCTGTTGTGGCTTCCTTGCGAAATATTGAGCTATGGGTCCTGGTCGGAGCCCCTTGATCATGTTCTCAATGACAATCTCATTGGGCACTGTAGGCGCTTGAGCTCTTAGTTGCAAGAACCTTCGGACGTACGCTTGCATGTACTCCTCATGGTCCTGTGTGCATTGGAACAGGGATTGTGCAAGGACAAGCTTCGTTTGGAAACCCTGGAAGCTGGTGACTAGCATGTCCTTTAGCTTCTACCACAATGTGATTGTCCCTAGTTGAAGATAGGAATACCATGTCTGAGCCACACTTCTAACTGCCATGATGAAAGACTTCGCCATGACGGCAGTATTGCCCCCCATACGAGTATATTGTTGCCTCGTAGCTCAACAGGATCTGCTTTGGATCTGAATGCCCATCGTACATGGGGAGCTGAGGTGGCATGTAAGATGGTGGCCATGGGGTAGCCTACAACTCTGCTGGCAAAGGAGAAGCATCATCGAAAGCAATGTTACTATGGTGAAAATTGTCGTACCATTCATCTTCATTGATTGGGCTCTCTTGACGAAGCTCCCTGTGTTGGGGCCATCGGTCTTGATCATCCTGGGTGAGATGACACATTTCCTCAGCTACTTCATCAACCTTCCTCTGAAGGTCAGCTAGTCGAAACATCTTTTCTTTCTTCCTTTGTACTTGCTGATGAATGGCTTCTAGATCCCTGATCTTCTGATCCAACTCCTCCTCCTGAGGTGTTGGGCTGGTGGCCTTTCTCTTCTGGCTCCTCGCTTCTCGGAGGGAGAGTGTCTCCTAGTTTGTGTCTAGTGGTTGCAGAGCAGCCCCTGGCACTGTTGTCTTCTTCGGCGGCATGGTGAAGCTAAATGCTTGCCTTAGGTGGTCGTTTGAGTTCACAGTAGGTGGGCGCCAATGTTGGTCACTTGTTCTCAAATCTCAAATGCTGTAAATCAAGAACAAGGCAACACCGTTGTTAAGCATTAAGGACCTTCATCCTTTGAAGCATTATCTCCTCTCAGAGATAATGATCTTCGGCCGAAGGTCATGAAGAACGTGTCTTCATTATTTCATAGATAAATAGGAATACGCGAAGATGACAAATACAATTCAATGATTCATTCATATTTGTATTCATAAAACACATGGATATTAACAAAATTAATATTACATTGATACATTCGGCTTGCTCGAAGGTATGGATGCGAGAGAGTGATTACAATCCAGTGTGAACAGTACGGTGTTACAGTTCATCTATTTATAGGCACGGGACGCAGCCCAGATAAAATTACATTCATGTCTCTCACACTCATCTATTTTCATGACACAAAACATTAAGGACTAAGTAGTCATCGTCCCTTTTCGGTCATCATCATGCTCGGCCTTCATCACTACATCAAAGCCGAAGCTCCTTGGTTACAACTTCGTCGTCCATTGTTATTGCCTTCGGGTTTCATCTTCACTTTGCTATATAAAAGAAATGTTCTTGCCGAAGCCGAAACCCCTTGTAACAATCCATGTCATACTGAAAACAAATGGTCAATTATGTTTTTGAGGACCTTCGAAGGAAGAAGGCTCCCAACAACAGATGGAACAGCTCAGGGCGCCGGTAGATTGACATGTTCGTATTGCGGTTCAGATACAGATTGCTTCCGTCTTGTTCATGGTCGCCCTTCGTAATAGCTCCACATGCTACATATAGAACAGCTCAGGGCACCGTCAAGCACGAATTTTGGGTAAGAGTATTGTTTCAAACTAACATTTTATGATTTGTTTTATACTAACTTTATTTTCGATGTTGGACAAAGACGCTATCGTGTGGAACCTGAGGCTCAAGAGCATGCGGACCGAGTATTAGAGAAAAATGGGAAGAAGGTGTGCAAGGATGCATTTTCCAATGCTCGTCTATAGGTTGTGAACGCGTACATGAAGCACCGAGGGCATTCTATCATCAACTTTCGACAATATTCGGATGTCTACATGACTGTGGACCAGTACATGGAGGTAAAAATCTAATTTAGTAGCTCATTCAGATGTTAATGTAATTTTGTGCTAATGCTTAGATGTAGGTAACTCTTCCATGGATGGAACACCGCCCGTAGGCTTACAAGGCTTTGTGTGAGATATGGGCTTCGCCAGAGTGGATTGAGAAGTCAAACAGGAATCGACATAGGCAGCGCCATCAGCAGGACGAGGACAATGATGAGGTCATAGTCAACCATACCTATGGGCTGATGGATACATTCGGTTGGCGAAGCGAATGGTGAGTATGTAGTATTCTATTTTACTCAGGAATGGAATCGGTTTAAACTCATATATTTGCAGGAGGCTCAAACTAGAGTTGTCTCGAGCCCAATCGATGTTTATAGGCAAAAAACAGTGAAATATCCGATGATCTATGTAGTCAAGCGGTTGTTGAGCAAATGGTTAGTTGTTGTTATAGGGTTAATGTTTTCTTGCCATATAGCTATAAATTACATGTGTGTTGAACCTTCATATTGTATTGCAGGAGACTTACGTGCATGAGATGATTAGGACGTATGGAGATGACTATGATTGGCGAGGAGCGCCTACCATCGACGCTGAAGTTGTGCATTCTATTGGAGGAAAGGCCCATGGACGGTATTAACTTGTGAATGTTTTCAATAATATTGGAACTATGACCGAATAACTAATTTGCTTGTTTTTCAAGATATCTATGTTTACCGGTGTGATCTATTCGGTGGAGTTACAGTCTCGTGGTGGCTCCTCATCGCAGGGGGGTTGTGGTAGCAGCCGTATTCGGCGCTCTAGCATGAAGGACGCTACGAGGGAGCAGCAAGAAAATTTTCGTGAATAGCTGCGGCAACAACAAATGACATTCCTCCAAAAACAATCAGAGTATATGGTTGCTTACAACGTACAAGTGCAACAATCAATGAACATGAGTGTCTTATTTATTCTCAACACGGTCGATATTTGTGCTATAACTAATATATTGTATTGGCAACAGTCTTGGTTTCCAGAGCAGGCACAACAGCAACCATTCGTTTTTCCTCAATTTCAGTCGCTGATGCCTCAGTGTGGATTACATGCTCCGCCACCTCCACCTCAGGTGCTTCAATTTAGTTTAGACTTGTCATTTGTAATGACCTTTCAAATCTTGACTAAACTTGATTTTATAGGGATCCGGGGTTATGGGCCACAACACGCCACCACCAGTGTTACCAGCACCAGGAGGACCTTATGTAGGGGAGGGAGCTACTACATGAGAGGTTTGTTTGACAAACAATTGAATTGAATAGTGGTCATGTAATTGTGTAAACACTGTAGTTATTAATGTCTTCTTTTCTCTTTAGAATCCAAACCAGTTAAATGACTTCGTCAACGAGTTGTTCGCTTCTGGAGGTAGTGGTCACAACTACAACGACCCCGATATGTGATGGTTTGAGTCTTGTGCAGAATTGTGAATTTGTTTTATGTTGTGATGGACTATGTGATGTATTTGTGAACTATGAACTGTGATGGGGTGAACTATGAACCATTTTTGAACTGTGAATTTGATTTTGCTGAACTGTGATGTGGTTGTGAAGAATTGTGATACTTTGTGTAATTCTGAAATTACTATTTCTGTCATATTATTATGATTATATTGTTGCTAAAATTTGTGTTTTTGCATTTATTTCAATTTTTTCTCTTAAATTATTAATTTTTGGCGGCCAGCTGGTGGCCGGCGAAAATAATTGTGACACATTTTCGGCGGCGTTTATTTTCGACGGCCAGGGCTCAGCCACCGAAAATAAACCGTTTTTTCAGCTAATTTTTTCTGGTGGCCAGAGGCCGCCGAAAATAAGCTATTTTTAGCGGCAAAGACCCTATTTTCGGTGGTCCTGGCCCCCAAAAATGACTGTAGCTGCCGTAGTGAGTCCACTTTAGCCAAACGGGACATTTGCTGAGTACGTCGATGTGTACTCACCCTTGCTTTAAACACCACCCAGCACTAGGTTGTCCCCATTACTACCAATGCTCCGATAAGATGAATGCAACATGGAGAACCTTTAGGAGTTTCAGGACTTCGATGAGTTCTAGTTGTGTTTAGTGGCAAACCCTCGGTCAGCTGCCTATGAAGGCCTTACCGTACAATGTTTTGTAATTCACACTTTGATTATGTTTATGACATAAGTTAATGACTCTGTGGATGTCTAGGACATTTTGATGTAATAAAGTACTTATTCCGCTATTAATTTGAGCAATGTGTGATAATGTCCAACTATGTAATCATTATGTACGTGAGTTTCTGATCCTGGCACATACATGGTTCGCATCCGGTTTGCCTTCCAAAACCGGGTGTAACAGTGGGTTGGGATTTTAGAAATACATGGAGTTTTCTGTTAAGCCTGCAACACATGTGAATAGTTGTGGCAGAACCACCCGGATTATTCCAGCTTTAGTGCCCGAGTCATGCCTTGGAGGCAGCAACACACATAAATCGAAATAACCCGTCAGTCCCTCGGATCTAGTCCGATAAAGCCACTCACCAAGAATCGAATACCACTAGCTCACTCGAAGGTGTGGCACAGAGAAATACAATAAAGCATAATACTGCAAATTTAATAAGTATCAATAGGGATTACATTATCAGAGTTTCAGAAATAGTAACCGTAGTTTTTAATGCAGCGGAAATAACTAACGGAGAAAACCGAGTAACATAGCGAAGCCTAGCCACGCTACTCCTCCTATTCCTCTCCTGCGGAAGCAGTAACCCTCTCGACCATCTATCCCGGTGGCAGGGATGAAGGCCAAGTCACACCAGCAACCAAATCATCCAAGGAGTACTTGCAAAAATTATGCCACAAGCAAGGCTGAGTATACTAATACTCAGCTAGACTTACCCGGTGTGAGGAGTCTACTCCTCTACCTCTAGACCATGAAGCTATTTGGCTGAGGGGTTTAGTTTGCCAAAAGCATTAGCTGGTTCTAAAATCAAGTTTTAGCTTTTCAAATTCTAGAATAATAATTTTAGACTAGATGAGTACCAAGTTATTCATACATGGTATCAAACATTATATCAATCAACATCTTTTGCCAGTCATCTCATTTCCACTTATTACTTAATGCAGTATAATGGATCAAGCAGTCTCATTAACTACAAGAAGCAGACGATTTGAATCGAGTTTTAACCTTACAAGGTAAACCTAAACACACGACATGTCAGGGCAGTCCATCCCCACACACGTCAACCGTCCCCATCGATCCCCCGTTCGTGGCTAGGACTCACCGCCTTGGCATGCAATGCCCCACTGACCCCGATCGCCGCCGTGCAGTGGCTGCAGTTGCACCCACCATATCTAGAATGGGAGACCACGTCTCAGGACGAGTGAGGGGTAAAGTCCGCGCCCTGCTTCACTCAGGTACTAGGCTTACCGGTTACGATATTTCCTGACATGTGTTTAGTACGTTCAAACGCTTCACACAGGAATCCGCACGTTAATCCTTATTCCAATTTCGTCTTGTAGACAACGCATCCCCATGGATCTGTGTCCACAAACCATCATAATTCTGTTATTAAAATGGATACAACCAATTCCTGACCTCGCTCGAGTGCTAGAAAAATCACTCGACTTCTACCGAGATCCATAATTAGCAAAGCAGCTACTTGACCTAGCATACTAGTATCCATCTCAAAAAGGAATCCTGGGTTCATGCAACTAGGGTTTCAACCAACTCCTACACTTAAGTGCACATTACAAACCTACAAACATTAAGTGTAGTAAAGTAGCATATATAAACTGTTATGCATAAAACCGGGGCTTGCCTGGAATTCAACACTTAGATAGTGTTTCCTGGATGACACTCCCTTGGCGAGCATCCACTGCTTAAGTCCATCCTTCTTTGGGTCGTCCACCTATTGCATCTTGTGGTTGGCACCACATCACTTGCACGATCATCATCTCTCGGTCCTAAATGAGATACAAGATGCATATGTATGAATATTATGAAAGTAGCACAAGATATTTCAATACATGGTAGCGAAGTAACATTAACTAGTAAAACACTATAACAACTATATGCAAGCACTAGTTATTTATACGTCGTTGGGCACAACCTGTCAACATTACTGGAAAGACGACGAACATTTTTTATATTTAACCAACACAAACATGACATCATGAGTACAAGCATTCACCATGTTCACTTTAATCGTTCATTGGCTACTTATTATTAAACTAGTTAAGTACACCTAAATTTGTTGGAACTTATATATAGACAAACATAGTTAAAAAGGAATAGTCACTTAATCAGGTTTTACAATTGTTCGCAATACTCTAATGCAAGCATACATCCAAGGGCCCACAAGAAAGTGATAGCCTAATCACACTGCTTATTATACTAATCTATTGAGATAGCCCACAATTGTTTGGTTATTTAGTAATACTCAGATTAGCAGCACAATTATTAGAAATGGTAACATCTTATTAATTTTGTTTCTCGTCCACATAGTGACACTTGCTAAATTGACATTGATCGAAACTAATTTCTTACTAAACATCAACCATTTAATTTACTACTGCACTAGTTACTTGTATATCTCCAATTATATAATCTACTAATATAGGGATCATGAGATAACACTATCAATCATACTCAAGCAAGACAAGAGAGTAGAGCAATCAACCACAATCAACAAGATTAGGACAGCAGCACAACATTTACTTGTTTCAGTCGTAACTCACAAGATATTCACCTAAAAATAGTGATCAAATATTTTTTGGAAAGTCTAAGAAGTTCTCTACAACTTTTATATTGTCATCTCAAGGTGATTAGACACTTAACAAGGTTAAATAGTGATAAACGACAACTTTATTTAGATTTGGACAGATTCAGACTTGCGACTTCAAACATTCATAACTAGAGATTCATGTATCCAAACAAAGTGATCCTAGACTTTCTGGAAAGATAATAAAATTATCTACAAATCATTTATGAACATCTCAGGTTGATATAACATGTATCAAGAGTAAAAGACACTAGAAGGCTTTGTTGTCTAGAACTAGACATGTTTAGTCTTCACTCTTTAAACACCTATAACTTAATATTCGGACCACCAAAAAGGGTGATCCAAGAACTTTTGGAAAGCTTAGAAAAAGTACTACATAAATTTTATAATCACCAAGAAGTGATTTGTAGCTTTAAGGGACAAAGCCGGGTGCATCTCATACATGTGCCAAAGAAGACAACACATACAATAATAGATTGTATAGAGATAAATGTCACAATAATCAGAGTACTTATTACATAGCGGAAGTCTTACAAAATAAAAGATAAATAAAACAGGATCTAAAATCTATCCTTGGCGCCAGAAAGTCAACTGGGAGACGCCACCTAGATCGAATCGAACTCCTCGATACGTGGCTCCACTTGAACCACCTGTTCTTCTCCTGTGGGGGTGTGAGATAGCAAGGGTGAGCTCAGACATGTTCATCACTCAACAACTTGTGGGGAATAATGTGGCATGAATTCACCAAAGGTAGGAGTTCATGTGAAGTGTAAGGCTGATCAACAAAATAGAGGTTGAAGTTGAGCATTGCTTTTATAAGTTGGTCAAAATTTTATTAGCAATTACTAAGTATAAGTAAATACAAAACCATAATAAACAATAGAACAAAATTAATAAATAATCCCATGCAAATGCATATGACAAATTGAATTTAGGTTCCATAAATTAATCATGTGAGGGTCCGAGATGCTCATGACCGTGAGCACGGCTAGTATACCAGTTTTACACTCTGCAGAGGTTGCGCATCTTTACCCACAAGCAGTGTTACCCATCTGCCAAGGGGTCATGAATCCCATACACCTCTACCAAGGAAGCGAGGCAGGGTAACACTACGAGGCCTTCACAAAGTTCCACTAGCTTCAGAAAACCCGCTATAGTTTATAGGAAGCTCCAGTGCAGGAATCCCTCGCCTGACCGCCATCGCAGAAAAATCAACCCAAGGACCTCCCTACACTGACCACTCCCCTACCGCCCTTGCCCTTTTCGGGTAAGGTAGTCATCCACTAGCTTTCCTAGTTAATCAGCCAAGGGCGTCCCATTAAACCCATTTGGTAGCACTGTTTTCCCAGGTGGTCGTTCCATGTTCCAATTAACATAATGATCTTATCATGAACATAAATAACATAACAGAATAATTGGAACATGGATATAATGAAATATTAACCCAAAAACCATATAATGCAATAGCATAACTACCCAAGTGAATCAGGGGTAAACAAGGTAAACATGATAACAGACTAGGGTTACCTATTGGGTCCCATCAAAATTAAACCTATGCATTGAATAGTGATAATAAAGAATATTATTGGGTAACAAATGTGATCAAGGGCACAACTTGCCTGGCACTTGAGATTCCAGTTACTAGGGTGATTCTTCAGATCCTCGTGACCACACTGCTAGTCGTAGCAATACAACCAAACATGGTATAGCTAAAATTAAAATCACACCAAACATAAGGACAAACTGAATAATAATGATCTACGTGAAGCTACGAGATCGTGGGAACGAGAACCACTAAAACCGGAGTTACTATTAAGGAGTTATTATTTTATAGAAGATCTATGTGATTAAAATATTAAACTATATTATAAATTATCAATTGGTTAGTATAAATCATATGAGAGGTTATTCCATAAATAATTATCTCACTTTGATCTAAGTTATAAATGAACCATAGATCATATTTTAATAGATTATAATGATAAGTGGATTAACAAGGCTATCCAACATCAGTTAAATACAGATCTAATTAAAAAGTAATGAGATTTGGTACAATAAATATTGTTATTGCATAGTAAATATTCGTACGAGACTAACTCAACTTGAACGAATCAAATCGGAATCATATATTTTAAGTTATGAATTTCTAATGATTTTATGTGTTTTGCACAAGATTAAATAGGATATAAATTCTAATATGACTTTTTTGTGAAAACAGTGGTACTAGATGATAAACCATAATATTACAAAATTATAGGAACTGGAATGGACTAAAAAGGAGTTAGTATGAATTTTCTATGAATAAAATGAATTTCTGGAATTATTTATATATTAAAAAATCATTTTCTATAATTATTTATTTATTTTCTGTTGTTCTCTGGACTGGGCGTCAAAAATAGAGGAATGCAGGGGTTAACATGCAAAATGCTCGAAGACTCAGTATTCACCGCGCAGGATGGCGGGTTATTTTCTGATAATTGCGGGGTCTCTTATGCAAAGTTACAAGGCCGAAGGGGTACACGAGTGTTCTGACCGCCAGATCTCAAATCGACGCACATGATTAAATGTTTTCCCCCACCGAACCGGTACGCCCGATCTAGATCCGATGGTCGCGGGCGAAACATTACCTAGATCTAATCTAGTGCGTTCATCGGAAGATCAACGACGGATAACGGGTCTAGTCGAACCATTACCCCGACCTAATCTCGGCCACCAGATTACGATCTAATGGCCAGATTCCTTTACAACCCGGATCTAATCAGAGCCGTTACCTAAGAGATCGACGACTACTAATGTTTCTCCTTCCTCCAGACACCATCTGTAGTGGCAAGAGAGCACCGAGGCTACCACCATTGTCGGGGTTCATGCTCGGCGTTCTTGATGTGCACCCGTTGGGTGATTGCCCGATCTTTCGATGAGAGGGTGTGGAATAACTCGATTGGGGGAGGAGACGACGTTCACGGCCCGACTACAGCCTTCCAAAGACGCTGCGCCTTAGCAACCGATACACCACCTCCTATGGCTGTCACGATCTTGTGGAGCGTGACACCCTGGCCACTAGGGCACTCGTCCTGCAAGCAATCGAAGAACTAGCAAGAACAAGTAGAACAAGTACTGAATTACCAGATCTAAATGTAGGTTTAAAGATCAAACTACAATATGGTGGGGTTCCGAAGACAAGAAGACGGGCGGCTGAACTAGCACGCGCGCTTGCAAGCAAGTAGCGAGAGCTAAACTTGATCTAAACAAAACCCGCTGTTCTTGGTGGCGGCTAGGGGGTTTATAAACATGGGAGGACGACCACAAGGGTATTGGGGTCGTGCTGCAACCCTAGGATGCGTCCCTAATGGACCTAACTTGATACACGACCCATTGGGCCAAAATAGGGTGACGCAGCACCATGGGCAGAAAAGGCAGGAAATGTCTCGGTAAGAAAACAATGATTACGGCGGCCTCAGAACAGATATGACTATAATTCCGGATCCATATGAAAGTAGACTTGATAAGCTTTCCATGTTGTGCTTGAACATTCCAATCCGAGCCCGCATCTGACCGTGGTGACCGTCACAAGTTGGTGTTCTTCTGCAGTCCGAATCCAGCATGTTCAAATCCTTTTCCCTTTCGGTCTTCTCCCTGATTCCTAAGCAAAACAAGAGTGCACGGGTCTCCATGGTCTAAATATGATGGACATGAACTCAAGAGTGTAATCACCTGATGGTTGAGTTGACGAGCACGAGCGCGAGTAATGGGACCAGAAATTGGTACTTGTATTGGTATAGATGCATCAGTAGTGTGGATGTCTTCATCATTCTCCCCTTCTTGCATTTGAGTCGTCCTCGACTCAAGCTCAACTTCCTCTCCCAAGTAGGGCTTTAAATCTGCAATGTTAAATGTGGGGCTAACCCCAAAGTCTGCAGGCAGATCTAGCCTATATGCATTGTCGTTAATTTTCTCTAGCACTTTAAACGGTCCATCGGCTCGAGGCAACAATTTAGATTTTCGTAATTCAGGAAACCTTTCCTTTCTCAAATGCAACCAAACTAAATCTCCAGGTTCAAAATTTATTTCCTTTCTACCTTTATCACTAGCAAACTTATATCTAGCATTCATACGCTCTATGTTTTCTTTAGTAGTTTCGTGCAGTTTTAACATCAATTCAGCACGCCTAGTAGCATCAAAATTTAGTTTTTCAGAAGATGGCAAAGACATTAAATCAATAGGAGCACGAGGTAACAAACCATATACAATCTGAAATGGGCACATCTTTGTAGTAGAATGCAATGATCGATTATAAGCAAATTCAATATGAGGCAAACAGTCCTCCCACATCTTAATATTCTTCTTTAGAACTGCCCTTAACATAGTAGACAAAGTTCTATTCACAACTTCAGTTTGACCATCAGTTTGAGGATGACATGTAGTAGAAAATAAAAGCTTAGTCCCCAATTTTGCCCACAAAGTCCTCCAAAAATGACTAAGAAATTTAGCATCACGATCAGAAACGATTGTGTTGGGCACACCATGCAAGCGAACAATTTCACGAAAGAACAAATCAGCAATATGAGTAGCATCGTCAGTTTTATGACATGGTATGAAATGTGCCATCTTAGAAAATCTATCAACAACCACAAACACACTATCACGTCCCTTCCTAGTCCTAGGCAATCCCAGCACAAAATCCATAGAAATATCTTCCCAAGGAGCACTAGGAACGGGTAGAGGCAAATACAAACCGTGTGGATTTAACCGTGACTTCGCCTTTTGGCATGTCGTGCAACGAGCAACCAATCTCACCACATCTCTTCTCATCTTGGGCCAAAAGAAATGACCAGCAAGTATGTCCTCCGTTTTCTTTGCTCCAAAATGTCCCATTAAGCCACCTCCATGTGCTTCCTGTAACAACAACAAACGAACGGAGCTAGCTGGAATGCATAGCTTGTTAGCTCTAAACACAAACCCATCACTAACGATATATTTGTTCCATCCTTTCCCATCTTTACAATGCAGCAACACATCTTTAAAATCAGCATCATGAACATATTGGTCTTTAATCGTCTCTAATCCAAAGATTTTGTAGTCAAGTTGATTCAGCAAAGTATATCTCCTAGACAAAGCGTCAGCAATGATATTCTCTTTTCCTTTCTTGTGCTTAATAACATAAGGAAACGATTCGATAAATTCAACCCACTTAGCATGTCTACGGTTCAGTTTTCCTTGACTACGAATATGTTTCAAAGATTCATGATCAGAATGAATAACAAACTCTTTGGGCCACAAATAATGCTGCCATGTTTCTAATGTTCGCACAAGAGCATATAATTCCTTATCATAAGTAGAATAATTTAGAACAGACCCACTCAATTTTTCACTAAAATATGCAACAGGTTTGCCTTCTTGTAACAAAACACCACCCAATCCAATTCCACTAGCATCACATTCAAGCTCAAAAGTCTTATTAAAATCAGGAAGTTGGAGGAGAGGTGCATGTGTCAACTTATCTTTCAGCACGTTGAAAGCGTGCTCTTGTACTTTGCCCCAACTAAAATGCACTCCCTTCTTCGTAAGCTCATTCAAAGGTGCAGCAATGGTGCTAAAGTCCTTCACAAAACGGCGATAGAAGCCAGCAAGTCCTAGGAAACTCCGCACCTGTGTGATAGTCTTTGGCATAGGCCATCCATGTATCGCTTCTACCTTGGCTTGATCAACCTCAATTCCCTGTGGAGTCACAACATAACCAAGAAACGAAACTCGATCGGTGCAAAATGTGCACTTCTCAAGGTTACCAAATAAACGTGCATCTCGTAAAGCATTAAAAACAGCACGCATGTGATCAACATGTTCATCCATAGATTTGCTGTAGATCAATATGTCATCAAAGTATACTACCACAAATTTTCCAATGAAGGCACGCAAAACCTCGTTCATTAATCTCATGAAAGTGCTAGGTGCATTAGTTAACCCAAAAGGCATGACTAACCACTCATACAATCCGAACTTAGTTTTGAAAGCAGTTTTCCATTCATCTCCCAATTTCATACGAATCTGGTGGTACCCACTACGCAAATCAACTTTAGAAAAGACAATGGCACCACTCAATTCATCAAGCATATCATCTAAACGTGGAATAGGGTGTCGATAACGTATCGTGATATTATTAATAGCCCTACAATCAACACACATACGCCATGTTCCATCTTTTTTAGGCACTAAAATAACCGGAACAGCACACGGACTAAGAGACTCACGCACGTAACCTTTGTCGAGTAGTTCTTGCACTTGTCGCTGAATTTCTTTTGTTTCCTCTGGATTTGTCCTATATGGCGCACGATTCGGCAAAGATGCACCAGGAATAAGATCAATTTGGTGCTCAATCCCTCGTATAGGTGGCAGCCCCTCTGGTATCTCACTTGGAAATACATCAGAATACACCTGCAAAATGTTAGTAATAACAGGAGGCAAAGAATGCTGCATATCTTGAATTGAAATCAAAGCATCCTTGCATACCAAGGCGTAGGCAACAGTAGTGGAAGCAAATAATTCATTAACATCAGTTTTTGTTGCAAGCAAGCAATGTCCTTTCAATTTTATCCCATCTTTGTTATTACCAACAACTTTAATATTCTTGTTGTTCTCAGTTTTAGCTTTGGTAGCTTTAGCAACATCATCACGCACAATAGCCTCAGGGGACATGGGAAGCAAAATAATTTTCTTATCATGGTGTATGAGAGAATATTGATTTGATCTACCATGATGCATACAATCTGAATCAAATTGCCATGGTCTACCTAGCAGAATATTACAAGCATCCATAGGCACAACATCACAGTCAACAACATCACGATATGAACCAATAGCAAAATTAATTCGTACCAACTTGGTTACCTTGACCTTACCACTATTGTTGAGCCATTGAATGTGATATGGATGTGGGTGCGGTTTGGTCGTAAGTGCAAGCTTCTCCACCATGTCGCTGCTAGCCAAGTTGTTGCAGCTACCTCCATCAATGATCAAACGACATGAACGCTCCTTAATGACACACTTTGTTTGAAACAATGTATGTCGCTGATTCTGCTCTGCCTTCTCCATTTGTGCACTAAGCACACGCTGTACAATGAGGCTCTCATAATGCTCTGCATCATCTGCACCAATCTGTTCTTCGGGTGGTTCCTTAGTGCCTGCATCATCAGCCGCAAGCAAAGCAAGTGTAGCTTCATCCAAATCACTAGCAGAAGAATACCCACCATCGTCTTTTACCACCAAAACACGCTGATTAGGACAATCACGCTGCACGTGTCCATAGCCCTTGCATCGATAACACAGAACATCTCTTGTTCTACCCGTGGAGGCTACTGAAGAGGCACTACCTGCTGGTTTCTGGGCAGATTTGGTTGCTGAATTTGTGGAAGATGCACGTGGTTTGTCGCCGGAGGAAGGCGGGGGTGCTGGTCGACTTGGCGAGGGAGTTGGTGCTAGTGTACGACCGGTCATGGACGTAGTCGTGCGCTGTTGCCATGGTGTAGATTTTCCTGCAGAAACATTAGACCTTGCACTAGCACGTCGTCCCTGCACTTCCCTTTCAGCTTTGCAAGCAAGATGAAACAATCGGGTTACATTAGCATAATCTTTATAAGCAAGGATGTCCTGAATTTCCCTATTTAACCCGCCCAAAAATCTAGCCATAGCAGATTCCTCACCCTCCTCTATGTTACAACGCAGCATACCCATTTGTAATTCCTGATAATATTCTTCTACACTTTTAGTACCCTGTCTCAATTGTTGCAACTTGTTTAACATATCACGTGCATAATAAGAAGGAACAAATCTAGCCCGCATGACCCGTTTCAACGCATCCCAAGTTTGTGGCATGTTATTAGGATTCTTCTTACCATGTTCTATCCACCAAACAGAAGCAAATTCAGTAAACTCACTAGTAGCAGCTCTAACCCGCGCATTCTCAGGAAATTCATGGCATGCAAACTTTTGATCAACCGCAATCTCCCAAGTAATGTAAGCATCAGGGTCATATTTACCATCAAAAGGAGGTATTTTAAATTTAACCTTACTAAAAGCATCATCATTACCATGTACCTCACGTCGGCGAAAACCACCCATACCTCTACGGTTAGTACGTAGTCGCCGGCGATTAGGTGCTTCTTGGTCATCTTGTTCAGTATCAGCAACATAGTCATCCCAGTTACCTTCGGCGCCCTCATCACGCCCACCATTGATATTAGCATGCATCTCATCAAACCGCCTCAAGAGTGCGACAAGGCTCTTGTCAATATGAGCAACTGTCATTTCCACATTTGCAAGTTTGGTGTTCGTGTCGATCTGTGTGGCCTCCAATTGCCCCATCTTTTCATTCGTCACCTGCATGTCATTATCAAGACCTTCCGTGTGCGTCTTCACTAGCCTTACAAAGTGTTGTATGATACCCTTGGTGCGAGGAGAGTGTGGCATATTACGAGAAGCATCATCAACCTCCAATCCTGCCATGGTTAGACGAACAGAGGCAACAAGAAAAAAAAACGTGAAGGAATAAAAACTCTACAACTATTAGGATGTAGCTACTGCAAGGCGCTCACTCTCAACCTGCCACACAAGCTCTTACCAATTCTTACCTTGCACAACAGGAGGGGTCAGCAACCAACAAGTCTGCAACCGTGGAATAAGTGTATCGGTGCCGCAGCAACACGACCTGTCAAACTGTAGTCGAAATATGTAGAGTTGTAGGTGGGCTGAAGCAAGGAATACACTAGTACCACGTTAGTTACAAAAGCAAGCTGAATAATCGTTCAACGGTGGTACTGTGCTGGTCCTAGGCTAAACCAGGCTAGAGACGTGAGCCTAGGCACAAAGGTAGTCACTGAAAAAGAACAACTAGCACAGCACAAAGAGAAACAACAGATTTAGAGATTCAGCCCCCTTCTTCTTCTTTTCCTTTTTTTTTCTTTTCTATTCTTTTTTTTTCTTCTTCTTATGTTTTTTTTTGCAGGGGCCTAAACCCTTTTTTTTCACTATGACAACCCAAACAATAAAGATATTGCTAACAACCCCTTTAAATCAGATTTAACAAATCTTGTTAATATAGGAAGTCCAGAAATCTCTACGATGATTGCGGAGCGCTCAGAACGAATTTTGAGATAAGGTCAGATCCGTTGGAAAGAAGATAAGATAAGCTTTCCAGATTGTATTTAAACTTCCAAATCGGATATGATATGTATCCGTGGTGGCAAAAACGAACCAGAGATGTTTTTGGTGATGGTGGATTTCGTGGTGACCAAAACGTGGTAGAACTCAAAACTCTAAAGGAATAAACTAAGACCAGCAACTCGACACAACCGATGCAACCAAAAACTCAACAAGCCCTAACTAAGTAGTACTAGTAAATGCTCAATGGTTTATAGGATTGCGGTAAAACTAATCTACTATTTTTTGGCTTTTTCTGGACTATAGGAGATAAGAAAACAGCGAAGAAAAGTAAATCTCTCACCGATAAACCTTGCTCTGATTACCAACTGATGTGCACCCGTTGGGTGATTGCCCGATCTTTCGATGAGAGGGTGTGGAATAACTCGATTGGGGGAGGAGACGACGTTCACGGCCCGACTACAGCCTTCCAAAGACGCTGCGCCTTAGCAACCGATACACCACCTCCTATGGCTGTCACGATCTTGTGGAGCGTGACACCCTGGCCACTAGGGCACTCGTCCTGCAAGCAATCGAAGAACTAGCAAGAACAAGTAGAACAAGTACTGAATTACCAGATCTAAATGTAGGTTTAAAGATCAAACTACAATATGGTGGGGTTCCGAAGACAAGAAGACGGGCGGCTGAACTAGCACGCGCGCTTGCAAGCAAGTAGCGAGAGCTAAACTTGATCTAAACAAAACCCGCTGTTCTTGGTGGCGGCTAGGGGGTTTATAAACATGGGAGGACGACCACAAGGGTATTGGGGTCGTGCTGCAACCCTAGGATGCGTCCCTAATGGACCTAACTTGATACACGACCCATTGGGCCAAAATAGGGTGACGCAGCACCATGGGCAGAAAAGGCAGGAAATGTCTCGGTAAGAAAACAATGATTACGGCGGCCTCAGAACAGATATGACTATAATTCCGGATCCATATGAAAGTAGACTTGATAAGCTTTCCATGTTGTGCTTGAACATTCCAATCCGAGCCCGCATCTGACCGTGGTGACCGTCACAAGTTGGTGTTCTTCTGCAGTCCGAATCCAGCATGTTCAAATCCTTTTCCCTTTCGGTCTTCTCCCTGATTCCTAAGCAAAACAAGAGTGCACGGGTCTCCATGGTCTAAATATGATGGACATGAACTCAAGAGTGTAATCACCTGATGGTTGAGTTGACGAGCACGAGCGCGAGTAATGGGACCAGAAATTGGTACTTGTATTGGTATAGATGCATCAGTAGTGTGGATGTCTTCATCAGTTCTAGTGCATGTATCGTACTGTGAATAAGCGTAAATGAATGTGGAAGCCACGTGATCACAAGTGAAGTGTCTTACAGAGGGTTCGATGGTCAGCAGTGTTGTCCGCGACAACCATGGCGTACCCACGGTGGTTGAAGTGCTCTAGTGAGGAAATTCTCGGACGCCCAGACCATCCACACTAAGCACCCATCACGCAGACCACCGACGCAACCAGGCGAACGCGCCCGACGCTTCGACCCAGGCGGATCGACGACGAGGAAGTCTGACTCCGCACATGGCTTCCACGTCTACCCTTAGTGCCCGCTGGTGCTGCTGGACTACCCTCCCGAGGTCAGCGAATCCCGTAGAGATGGCCCCAAGGCTCCAGCTTTTAACCCCAAGCGCAGAGGAGGTCAATCCCATTCCCTCGGAAGCGCAGCGCGAGGTGGTTGAAACAGCTCGTGCGCATCCATCGGAAGCATGGCGGCAGGCATCCTTCAGTCAGCGCGTGCCCGAGAAGATAGGCTAGAGCGTGAAACGGCCCAGGCCAATCCGCATAAATTGGCGCACGATTCAACGGCCACCCGATGCCGCGGCGATGCACCAGGCCCTCTCTACCTCGGCGCAAAGTCATGCACTGAGCTCGGTGAAGTTCTTGATAGCGGGATTCACGGCTAGAAATAGGAACAACCCCATCGGCAACGGCGGCATCGCGCGGTGGTTTCGGCCTCAACAGAGAAAGATTCTGATGGTCGGGATCTGCGTCAGCTGCGACCGCGAGAAGCACGCGTTCAGCAAAAGGAGGACCCGACGAGGTGGCTGGATGAGAGCGGTAGCAGGATGAAGATGGAGTGCTTGCTGCTGGGGCCCGGACGTCAGTGGGAATGAGGCGCGCACAGGGTTCCTGGCCCGGCGACTGGAAGGGGTTTAGGCTGCGCGTGTTTGGGAAAAGGAAAGAGAAGTGGGCAGAGGAAGAGGTTTCTGGCCCACCAGGTAGGTATTCCCTTTTCCATTTTCTATATTCTGTTTTCAGATTTCTATTTAATTTACAATTTAAATCACAACCAAATCCAGTTTTAAAATCCAATTATCAACTAAATGCACCACACAAAAACACCCACATGAGATGCAAGTATTGTTCCACTAATTATCTTACCCTATTATTTGGGAAATTATTTCAAATATGCAAATGCACACATGAAATGTTTAAGGAAATATGGTGTTATGTATTATTGTTAAAATTTCAATTGAAGGTGAATATTCATTACTTAATTATTTTAGGAGAAAATATTGTATATTTGTTTTCTATCATGAGGCACTTTAACACATAAAGGAATATTTTATATATAGCCTTAGAAGGGGTTAATCCATTCTAATAAATGGAAGCTATTCTCATTGTTTCTTGAAATTTATAATTGAACTTATGTTTCTATTTTATTTTAACTGTCATAAAAAATCCATATTATAATTATTTTATTAGGACATTTTCCTTTGATTTCTTTTACTAATCCCAAAAATCATAATTTTGAGTGTTACATGATTCTATGTTTAACTAAATCAAACAATTCAATTTTCGAAATCTATTCTGATAGTGGACAGAACACAACAATTGTTTTTTAAAATTCATAGCTCTTAAACTATCAGGCCTATGGTTATGAAATTTTAACACAAGCAAGACAAGAAAATCATCTACAACTTTATTATAACAACCAAGAACTGATTATAACATTAACTTAAGCAAACAATGCAATCTCTGAAATCTGTACAGAAATTGGACAGATTCAGTTATTGAATTTGTGAAAAGCATAACTTATAAACGGTCCAACTTATGGCTGTCAAATTTTATCACGAGCAAGATAAGAAAAGCATCTACATCCCTTTTTGCAATAAATTTTATCACAAGCAAGATAAGAAAAGCATCTACAACTTTCTTATAACGACCATGACTGATTGTAACATTACTTAAGCAAACAATACAATCTCTGAAATCTGTACAGAAATTGGACAAATTCAGTTATTGAGTTTGTGAAAAGAATAACTTCTAAACGATCCGACTTATGGCTGTCAAATTTTATAACGAGCAAGATAATAAAGTTATGTACAACTTTTCTATATGACTTTTCTATAGAAAACATATTTTACTTAACTAGATTACATGCACAACCAAAACTGTACACGTAAGAATTTCAGTTTGCTAGCACAAGAGCACTTAACTAAATCACCAAGCAAACTTATAGAGAGATACTACCACCAATTTCTCAAGTTCGAATCATCAAGACTTAGTTATCAAGTTTCAATTTATATCAAGATACTTAATCATTTCGAGAAATATGCACGCTTTTGTTTACTTCTAATTTGTCTCTACTTCTTCTTATAATTATAAAATGTGTGTCATTTTAGCACCATATGAAACTATCTAATTTGGGGCTGGCATTTTTATGAGGCATAGGTAATAACAAATTATGACTAATGTATAAATTTCACATTCCCAGGTTTTATATTTTATTTAATACAAAAATAACAAATTGTTAATGCAATAAAGCATGTGAGAGAAAGTTAAATCTAAAACTAATTATTTTCTGTGGATGCATGACCATATTAAGTTTTCTTAGGATACATGATATCATGCAAGGACAGTGGAACACCATTTTCCATTTTACATTCATATATTATTTATAAACCATTTAAAACTACTTAATGTGCATTAAACAAGTTAAATCACTAACTTAATCATACATGCACCACAATTCATGAAATGTTTACCAGTCACCAAGCATCACACCAAGAGTCTACTGTAAAATTTGAATCCATTTGTATCAAAAGAGCTACAGATCCAAAAATAACAAGCAAAACAATCAACTTTTTCCTATTTAACATGTTTTAATTAACACACCAAGAAAACAATGAACAACATATATGTTTTATATTTTTCTTAGCTAGAGTATGACAACATCTATCTAACAAAACAGGTTTCATCATTTTTGATTTTTATAATTAAAACTACGGAGAGAAGCAAGTTCAATTGTTTTGTAAACCAGTTTTTAAAGACAAATTTATACAGAAAAACTTTTCCACTAAAACATGCCATCCTATAGATCCAACAGTTAGAGCATTTCATAAGGAAGCCAACAAAACAAATTTCACGATTTTAGGAGCTCTAAAACTCGAGATATGAATATTTGAAGGAAGAGCAAAAATCTGCAACTTTTGTGTACTCACATCTCGCCTTGGGCCCACCTGTCATAGTCTCAAGGGGGTCTTCTTCAACCTCACGAACAGCAACAGCGGGGAGGTTGTCGTGGCTGCACCTGGGGAAGAAAGGCTCGGCTAGAGCTTGAGGGAAACATGGGGGAGCGGCCCTGGCGCGGCTGGAGTGGGGGGTCCATGGAGAAGAGAGCCTGGTGGCCTAGGCTAGGGGAGCTGCGTGAGGGGCACTAGCTCACAGCCATGGGAGAAGAGCTCCCTACGCGCCCACCATGGGAGCCGAGGAAGAGCTCACGGATGGGGGAGGAAGAGGGCTAGTGCTCCACGGTTGGTTTGGGGAAGGAGAGGAGAAATGGCGTGAGGGAGAAGGGAGAGGGTGGGCTGCCATTTATAGAGCAAATCTCTGGACATGTCAGGTGGCAGTGAGCAGTGGCAAATGGAAAAATGTCGACATTGGGCGGCCATTTTTGGCGTTTTCTGCTTGTTTTCGGATCTTGGTCACTGCACGAAATATCTTCCTTGATCTACACTCTACAATTGCTGTACAGAACATGAGGTGATTCAGGCACTGGTTAGAGAGTTATAGACCCACGAAAATTGGTTTGTCAGTGGGTTAGAAATCAGTGGAAACTTGTGAAAACTGAGTATCAAAGCATATCAAACGGAATCGGATGAATGCCATCTTTTAATATGTTGTGCCTCTATTAGTTATCAACAAAAATTTTGGAACGTGATACGTCAACCCGAACGACACTGACTTTCAGACTTAGAAGAATTCGTATCCTGAAATCAGCTTTTTATTCTGTCTTGAGGGCACTGCTTGAGATACATAGAGATTGAAACAAGGTTTGGTTTAAATATAAAATTTGTTATATAACACAGGTTCTACAACTTTTATTAAAGGTCTAACCTCATATCTTGAATATAAATTAAAATTTCACTTTGGTCAATGTAGCATCATTATAAAGCTTCAAACTATATTTTTAAGCCAATCGGGGTATTTTCTCGACCTTTTGTCAACATGAACCCTTAATAACTTTTGTTTTAGAGTTGATATAGAGTTGTTTGACCAAGATGACAAGGTTTTTTTGAATTTCAAAATTAGCATTTGTTTAGACAAGCAGTTTCAAGCATGTATATGATTTATCTTTTCATGTGATTATTTGCTTTAAACTTCTAGAATTCTTTAGAATACACTTGATAGATAGAGATGAATTATGATATAGAGAAAACAAGTCGATTTGCTTAAGATTTAATTAGAGGTTGACACAAAGAGATTCTGCGGGAGAATGCGGATTCGGATTAAGTATTTGGACGTAGACCGACTATCGAGAAAGCAGATTCAGACACCGATTGGATAACATAACAACTATTGAGAGTCCGAATAAATGAGTCTGGACAGGAGTTGCGAGACAAGATTGACTTTCAAATTTGTGTTTGCTTCATGAAACAAAAAGTTTTAACAGGCTCCAAATTTGGCTGTTCTTGAGATCGAACAATTCCAAACTTGGTGAAACTTTCATGAGTAACTTGATGAATGGAGATAGATGCGATGGAGAAATAGAAATTTTCACTGAGCATCCGAGATTAGGATAAATCTCCCAACATAACACGAAATAGACACCTAGGGTGTCACAGCCTTCCCCCCTTAGAAGAATCTCGTCCCGATATTCGAATAAAGTCTCTTAAGGGTGGACAAGCATGTAACTCTCAGGCTGAAGATAGATGCAAATTCATGAGATGGTATCTGGCAAGATACTGAAGATAGATTTGGATAGAACATCGCAGCATACTGAGACCAAATGCAGTGATCACTTGAGAGAATGTCCACAAAAGATAGCACATCGATATAATTTTGTAATGGATCACGACGATTAATCGCGATACCATTGTGTGCCGAGCAGCTCAACCATGTGTGCGCGCCCACTGGAGGCCCTCAATTTCGTCGCGGCACCATAAATCGTTAGCCCTAATACCATTACCAAACGCAACCAACGATAAATCCACGTGGCATAAATAGATGGAGCCCTTGAGAGTATGGCTCGAAAAATAAGATCATGATAGGAGTTGAAGCATAGAATCGTTGGTAAAACAAGCAACACATGAGAATCTTCTTCAACTTCATGTACTATTTCGTAATCATCATGGATATTATTAGGCCAGAGATTAGTATAAGATGGGATACGAGAAGGAAGCACTCAAGAGATCATGATTAATGGGCTTCTTAGAGTCACGAGATATCTAATGACAGCAATAAAATCCACAGAACCAAAGGAATACACTATTTATAGATGAAGTTAGTAAAACATCGTCATGATCCTTGGAGAAGGGGGGGTATGAGAATGACCAGAAATGAGAGATTTAGGCAAATCAACATCCGATACTTGAGAACAAGTTATAGCAGATAACCAGAAAGCGGGGCAGAATCATTGGATGATCTAGAGATTTGACGGATAAGGTCACAACATGGTTCACAAAGGTAAGGATTACCAGATCCAGGTGAAAAGAGAGGTAGTCTCATGAGATCGATTCGGATGAGCAGCAGAAAGGCTATGAAGATTCAGGAAAGGATCTATGGAAAGAAACATGGCCTTGATAGGGTTTGTTCAACTAGACATCAAACAACAATTTTTTTTGACACAACAAGTGCACAAGGAGACTTGGGTTGGTCTAGCGGTTAAGCTATAGGGGTCTACAAGCTGTGCAGGTGTAACTTCAAGGGTAAAACACACAAGGGTTAGAAAATACCAACTCAAGCATGAATTTTTTAGGAGGTTTCACTTGCTAAACTCAAGGTTGTTTGGAGTGGGTCTTTTCATGAACAGAACAGACAACATTTTTTTTGCAAAAAGGGTTGAACAATTACAATACCACCTAGATAGCAAGACAAGAGAAACACATAACATGACCTAACAAGACTTACCAATCTGACACGAGGTAAGACATTTCTTATAGTTCCTACCATAGCAGTACATCACATTATTCACAAGTTCTTATTATTGGAATAAAGGTGAGAGAAGCATGTTGATGCACAAGAGACAATTATAATGCGAAAATCATGATGCATGCTCATTCTAGTCGTCTTCTCAGACCTAACTAATTTTTTGGGTGCTTCTACAACATCCTTCCTAATAATAGTAGTAGCCTTTATGGCCTATATAGATAGCTACCTAGCTACCCATCTATTTCCTAAGGCTTCACGTCGTAGGTCTATCCTTATCGTCCTGATATCGATCCAACTTTGGTTTCTAAGCAAGTTTTAATTAAGAAAAGGTTGGTAATCATTACTTATTGACTTCTGTGAAGTGGTACTCGCTCTGTTACCAGCTGTGGCAGAACCACCCGAATTATTCCAGCTTAAGTGCCCAAGTCATGCCTTGGAGGCAGCAACACACTTAAATTGAAATAACCCATCATTCCCTCAGATCTAGTCCGAAAAAGCCACTTACCAAGGATCGAATGCCACTAGCTCACTCGAAGGTGAGGCACAGAGAAACACAATATAGCATAATACCACAAATTTAATAAGTATCAATACTGATTACATTATCGGAGTTTCAGAAATAGTAACCATAGTTTTTAATGCAGCGGAAATAACTAACGGAGAAAACCGAGTAACATGGCGAAGCCTGGCCACGCTACTCCTCCTTATCCTCTCCTGCGGAAGCAGTAACCCTCTCGACCGTCTATCCCGGTGGCAGGGATGAAGGCCAAGTCACACCAACAACCAAATCATCCAGTACCTGCAAAAACTATGCCACAAGCAAGGCTGTGTATACTAATACTCAGCTAGACTTACCCGGTGTGAGGAGTCTACTCCTCTACCTCTAGACCATGAAGTTGTTTGGATGAGGGGTTTGGTTTGCCAAAAGCACTAGCTGGGTCTAAAATCAAGTTTTATCTTTTCAAGTTCTAGAATAATAATTTTAGACTAGATGAGTACGTAGCTATTCATACATGGTATCAAACATTATATCAATCAACATGTTTTGCCAGTCATCTCATTTCCACTTATTACTCAATGTAGTACAATGGATCAAGCAGTCTCATTAGCTGCGAGAAGCAGATGATTCGAATCGAGTTTTAACCTTGCAAGGTAAACTCACACGACATGTCAGGGCACTCCGTCCCCACACATGTCAATCGTCCCCATCGATCCCCCATTCGTGGCCAGGACTCACCGCCTTGGCATGCAATGCCCCACTAACCCCGGCCGCCGCCGTGCAGTGGCTGCCCTTGCACCCATCATATCTAGAATGGGAGACCACGTCTCAGGACGAGTGAGGGGTAAAGTTCGTGCCCGGCTTCACTCAGGTACTAGGTTTACCGGTTACCATATTTCCCGACGTGTGTTTATTACGGTCAAACGTTTGACACAGGTATCCGCACGTTAATCCTTATTCCAATTTCGTCTTGTAGACAACGCATCCCCATGGATCCGTGTCCACAGACCATCATCATTCTGTTATCAAAATGGATACAACCAATTCCTGACCTCGTGTGAGTGCTAGAGAAATCACTCGACTTCTACCGAGATCCCTAATTAGCAAAGCAGCTACTCGACCTAGCATACTAGTATCCATCTCAAAAAGGAATCCTAGGTTCATGCAACTAGGGTTTCAACCAACTCCTACACTTAAGTGCACATTACAAACCTATAAACATTAAGTGTAGTAAAGTAGCATATATAAACGGTTATGCATAAAACCGGGGCTTGCCTGGAATTCAACACTTAGATAGTGTTTGCTAGATGACACTCGCTTGGCGAGCATCCACTGGTTAAGTCCATCCTTCTTTGGGTCGTCGACCAACTGCATCTTGTGGTTGGCACCACATCACTTGCATGACCATCATCTCTCGGTCCTAAAAAAGATACATATGTATAAATATGATGAAAGTAGCACAAGATATTCCAATACATGGTAGTGAACTAACATTAACTAGTAAGACAATGTAACAACTATATGCAAGTGCTAGTTATTTATATGTCATTGGGCACAACCAGTCAACATTACTGGAAAGACGGCGAACATTTTCTATATTTAACCAACAAAAACACGACATCACAAGTACAAGCATTCACCATGTTCACTTTAATCGTTCATTAGCTACTTATTATTAAACTAGTTAAGTACACCTAAATTTGCTAGGACTTATATATAGAGAAACATATTTAAAAAGGAATAGTCACTTAATCGGGTTTTACAATTGTCCGCAATACTCTAATGCAAGCATACATCCAAGGGCACACAAGAAAGTGATAGCCTAATCACACTGCTTAATATACTAATCGATTGAGGTTGGTGTCGGTACCCTGGATTAGGGGTACCCCTTACTACGGTATAAAGGCACGATGCCTGTGCGGCTACCCTTAGCCGCACGAAGAATAGCCCGAGGGGTATCTCGTGGGCAGTTAAGGTGGCGTTCTCGGAGACAACGCCATCGGGCCTAGAAGGCGCAGGACCCCTGTGTGCACAACCCGGACCCCGAAGTAAAGCGGCCCGGAGCCATTGGATAGGGTTCGGACCCCACCAAGTGAGCTTCGAACCACCCATAACAAGGTCCCGAGAAAGGAAGTGACGTGACATAGGCATAGGTCCGGTATTGACGCGTGTCCAGGATATATCCGGAGCGCATCCGCTCCCACTCGGCCGAGGGACTAATGCCGCCACATGGCTTACTGTCCGTGACGTAGGCCAGCGGGTGGAGCATGACGTAAGGGTTCTGGGCCGCGCGGCCTCCGCATTTATTGCGGAAAGGACACACCGCCTGTCCACCCTTCTGACAGGTGATGTGCCCCCACGACATTTTTTGCGTCCTGTCCATTCCGCTGGCAGGCGGCGCCAGGGCCACCCTGCAAACGGCCCACCTGTCTAGTTCATTGCCAAAACAGTGCGCCGAGGATATACAGATCTTGGGTGTTAGGGCGCAAGAAGATCGCTCCAGCAGCAAGTATTAGTAGCTACATCCGCTATGTTCCTAGGCCCACATGTCGGGGCTCAGTACTCTTGTACATGTCCCCCTTTAGCTATAAAAGGGGAGGCATGCAACGTTACAACACAAGCTCAATCTTTAAGCATAGACCCAAGTCATCCAAGACAACTCAAGCAATACAACACACAGTGGAGTAGGGTATTACGCTCCGGCAGCCCGAACCACTCTAAACTCTTGCGTGTTCTTGTGTTCATTCCTTCATCTCGCAACAAACAAAATGCTTAAGCCCCTTCCACATCTTAGGACTTAGGGCGGGTGCACTTCGCCACCCAGCCGGAGAATTTCCTCTCCGACATTTGGCACGCCAGGAAGGGGGCTAGGCTTTAGGTTTTTGCTTGTTTTCTCACTCAGCATGATGGTGCAAATCGTTGAGCACCGCGCTGAGACTTCGGTAGATTTCGTGGTGGAGGAAGAAGTTGCTTCTTCCACACCACAGGTTCCCAACCGCCCTGTGCCGAGCACTGCTGTTGTGCACGCCGCACGGCAGCATGCAGCTGCACATACATCCCGGACTCCGTCGAGGGCGACTTCGGGAGCATTGTCGGCAGCCAGGGAGTTGCTGCGACACCCTCCAAGCTCCACGGCCTCACCAGGGGCCATGAAGCAATGGAGGGATGACGTCGACCGACTGCTCGGCATGTATAATAAGGAAAGACTTCATCATTGTGGTAGCACCGCAGACACCAATGGGCACCCGGTCCCAGGCGGGTGTTCCCTTGGCCGGCTTGGGCTGCGCCGCTCTCGCGGATCATCTCTGCGCAGCATCATGGCCATCCAAGTTCCGGCCACACCTGCTGTAAAAGTATGACGGTACGTCAAACCCGTCAGAATTCCTGCATGTGTACGTCACCGCCATCATAGCAGCAGGTAGGAACACCACTGTGATGGTGACATATTTTCATGTTGCCTTGTCTGGACCTGCCCGGACTTGGCTCATGAACCTAGCCCCAGGATCAATTTACACTTGGGAAGAGCTCTGCACACGGTTCACAGCGAACTTTGCCAGTGCTTACTAGTGGCATGGTGTGGAGGCCCACCTCCATGCGGTGAGGCAGGAGCCCGGGGAGACTCTCTAGACGTTCGTCTCCCGCTTCACCAAGGTGCGAGGTATTATACCTCGCATCTCCGATGCTTCTACCATCACGGCCTTCCGCCAAGGGGTACGTGATGAAAAAGATGTTGGAGAAGTTGGCCACGCATGACGTGGAAACAGTCTCCACCCTCTTTGCTCTGGCTAACAAGTGCGCCAGGGCTGCTGAGGGTCGTGCGTGGCACTCAGCGCCATAGACCAGGGCTGCCCAAACGGGTGGCTCAGGTGCCGTCGCACAAGACAGCAAGAAAAAGAAGAAAAAGAACCACGGCAACGAGAAGCCGCACTCCGCCGCTCTGGTCGTGGCAGCTGCGATTGGGGGGCGGGGTGACCACAGCGAATGCCCACGACCACCGAGGGGTAACGACGACACATGCCCCATGCACCCCAACAGTCACCACAGCGCCGCAGAATGTCACGAGATCATCGACCTCACAAAACGTGTCAGCGCGCGGCGCGAGTAGTCTTCCGGGGATGGCTCCCCACCTCGTTGCCGACCCGGCAAGGAAAGGGTCGACGATGAAGAGGTGGCCACGGCCGAACCGGACCTCGGGTATCAGTCACCCGAGGGGGTCCTAAAGGATGTCATCACTGGAGGCTCCAATTCCGGTGAAGGCGACTAGACGGACCACCAGGGGGCCCCGTGCTACCTGGCCTACGGGGCCGAAGCCTGCCTTCCCCTAGAAACCCTTCTGGACCACCCACGGGTCCAACCTTCCGATGGGTTTGTGTAGGGGCCACTACAACGCGAGGACGTGGACTCAAGCGACGGACTCAGGTGTCAAGTTCCAACCCGAAATGCACATCGTAACCAGGCGCCCAAGTATTATGGCCGACGGTTCATGCATAGTAGGGAACCCAGGGTCGGGACCTAATCCTGCGGCAAAGTACTAAACCAAGAGGGGATCCGCAACCTCTCCCCCAGCAGGGAGGAACCCCTCAAGGCGATGGAAATATGCCAAACCGAGGGATGCCAACTTTGATATAGCTGAAGAAGTACCCCTCCCTATTTCTGTAAGTTCAGTCCATAGAAGCAACTCTGAGGGGTTAACTTTTTCTCCTTTCATAATTAAAATTTTGCATAGGTGTACACCAGCCCGGTGAGGTCTGATGGTTCACACCCATGCATATCAAGTTATAAAGAGGAAATTCACCCCCTCGGACGCGTTTCTATGACAACTTTATCTTCCTGCTCCATGGATTTGGCCTACAGTTTTTAGATAACACCTTTTATCTAACCCACCCGCACGGTTCCCCATTTGTCCTGACATGACGACATCCGAATTGAGCAGACAGGCTTGCAGTTTAGGACCTTCTTTATGAAAGCAGGGGGTCCGACAGCCTGGGGGCCGGTTCCAAAGAATGGGAGCTCGTTCCATGGAATGGTTCGGAGCAGTGTAGCCGCTTAGCCTGGTCCCGTACCGTAAGCCTGCACATCCCACCATTTTGTGATGGGTACCTTAGTATTTGGAACTATAAGTTCTGTGGGTCCGACAACCTGGGGTCCGGCTCAGGAAAATGGGCACTTGTCTCCTGGGGTGGTCCGGAGCAGTGTAGCCGCTAAGCCTGGTCCCATACCGTAAGCCTACACACTCCACCACCCTACGACAGGAGTCCTAGTATCTAGAGCCGCGACCCAAGGGGGTCCGGACACGCAACTTGGCCATCCAGACTAAACCCTGCGAGTCCCGAGCATGTATCAAAGGATAGCTAATATCAGACAGGGGACTTTATGGGTGTACTACTAACGCTCCCTAGCTGAAGCTATGTACAGATCCAGATCCCGGCCGAGGCTGCCTCCCGAGAGTTGTCGACAACCCTTTTAGATACGCTGGTATCCAACCTCGACACATCAAGCCTGCATCCCAGGTGGGGGGTCAGGTACCAGGGAGGAGTCAACAATATCACGCACAGCAGGAACAAGTGGTACACAGATAAGTGCTAACACTGCTTGATAAATAGTACTCAAAAGTACATTACAAAAATCAAAAGTATTACGTCCGCCTTCAAGTGGAATCCTAGTTCCATCTCTACTCTGCAGGTATAAACTACCAGACGCCAGCGGAGTCACGCTGGAAAGCCCGCGGCCAGTGTCCTTGCGGAGTCCTCTAGAACGGCGTGACAACGGTGATGGCCGCCTCAATGCGTGCGCCATTGCAAAGAGGTCCTCGCCCCCGTCCTCCTACGGGGGGAGACAACTAGGCCATTAAAGCCAAAGAGTTGGAGGCTCAGCGGCAGGTGGCGCTGGTGGTCTCACCAGCAGAGGCAACCACCTCTGCAATGAGCAGCCTCACCAGTGGCGGCAACCACCTCAGCACCGACGATAGCGGCCACCTCTGCACCGGTGGCTTACCGGCAACGACGGCCGCCTCGCCGTGTGCAGAAAGGTCCTCGCCCCCGTCCTCCTACGGGGGTGAGGACAAGACCATCCAAGAACGCGGCCGCCACCTCTGCGGCGTACGACATCTTGTACAGCCCCGTGGGCGGCGTCAGAGCAGTGCGGCCAGTTGCGCAGGGAACGCCACGGATGCGGCAGACCTACGCACGGCGCGACCGTCACCCGTGCGGTGGACGAACAGCCGCGCCCCGTTTGGCGGCGGGAGGCAGTGCTGGAGGCGGCGCTAGAGCCATCTAAGCCAAGGAGCCACACACGCAGCAGCTGACGACGCCTGCAGCCAGCCGGACCCGCGTAGCCGAAGTTTGCCTCCTCCGCAAGGATGGTGAAAACATCCTTCTCCTCCAAATGCTGGAGCAAGAAGCGGGTACCAGCCCATGCGGAAGGTAGGACCCCAACTCGGCTCGCCTTCCACCCAAGCGAGGATGATGAACATCCTTGAAGCTGAGGGCAGGGGGAAGGCCGCAGCCCGGCTCGCTTCTCTCCACCACGAGGCTGGTGGTCATCCTTGTAGATGACCACTGGCGGGAGACTATAGCCGCGCTGCATCATGAAAATCCTTGAAGCCGAGCGATGGTAGAAGAGCGCCAACCCCCACGAGGTCGCGCTCCTCCAACAACAGTAAGAAGAAGACGAGATCAGCAGCACCACCGCGCAGGAAACGAAGAGCGCGAGCTCCCCGGCGGTGAGACCGCTGGGGGGAGTGGCCCTGACGTTGATCCCTCTAGCAAACACCGGCGTGCCCCATCCAGAGGCCTGGAAGGCGGAAGGGCGCGGTGAATGCAAGAGCAGCGAGGCATGGCTACTGCCCGAGGGAGGAACTCCTTTTTAAAGGCAGATTTCCTCGCTCGTGTCCCGAAGCGTCACGGGCAATGTCTCCCTCGATGCGCACCAGGGTTCCCATTCTATGACATGGGGGCCAAGCCTCACACGTCGTACAAGCTGGCCTGAAGCGCAAAGAAGGTGAATTGTCGCACTGGGAGCGTGCAACCGCCCTATGGTTACACGCCATTCCACCTTCACCGCAACCAGCAGTCATAAAGGCGAACCGCCGCACAAGGAGCGTGCAATCATCCTGCGGTTATTCACCCTTCCACCTTCACCACAACCAACGGTCAAGGAGGCGAACCGCCGCATAAGGAGCATGCAACCGCCCCGCGGTTGCGCGCCCCCTCAGCTTCGCTACAACCGGTGGTCCAACCTCTGGCATGGGGGCCCAGGGCCACATGTCATACACCCGGCGCGCCGGTTTCTGGGTGCCGGAAAGTCGCACCGCCGCTCGCGCCAATACCGCGCCTCCTCGAGTCCGTCACAGAAGACTAAGAAGATAAATTTTCAAAACCGATGCAGCGACTTGAGGCACCCCGCGCATGGCCCAACAGAGACATTAAGTATGGAGGTCACGGGCCAGTCAGCCGCGGGGCAGGCGTGGCAGTCGGCGTGACCATAGGCAGGCTGGCAGTAACTGCATCAACAGGTGCGCAGGAGCAGCGAGCCGATCGCTAGTCAACTCTGGCCCCACCTGCAGGCTCGCATCCTCCCCTAAGGCAGGCCCGGGGGCCACTGTCAATACCCTGGATTAGGGTTACCCCTTACTATGGTATGAAGGCACGATGCCTGTGAGGCTACCCTTAGCCGCACGGAGAACAGCCCCATGGGTATCTCGTGGGCAGTTAAGGTGGCGTTCTCGGAGACAACGCCATTGGGCCCAGAAGGCACAGGACCCCTATGTGCACAACCCGGACCCCCGAAGTAAAGCGGTCCGGAGCCATTGGATAGGGTTCGGACCCCACCAAGTGAGCTCCGAACCACCCATAACAAGGTCCCGAGAAAGGAAGTGACGTGACCTAGGCATAGGTCCGGTATTAACGCGTGTCCAGGCTCTATCCGGAGCGCCTCCGCTCCCACTCGGCCGAGGGAATAATGCCGCCACATGGCTTACTGTCCATGACGTAGGCCAGCGGGCGGAGCATGACGTAAGGGTTCTGGGCCACGCGGCCTCCGCATTTATTGCGAAAAGGTCACGCTGCCTGTCCACCCTTCTGACAGGCGATGTGCCACCATGACATTTATTGCATCCTGTCCATTCCGCTGGCACGAGGCGCCAGGGCCACCCTGCAAACAGCGCACCTGTCCAGTCCATTGCCATAACAGTGCGCCCGTGCTGCGCGGCGCATTGTACTCATCCCTTATACGAGAAGCTTCCCCCTGCATGCCGAGGATATACAGATCTTGGGTGTCAGGGCGCAAGAAGATCGCTCCAGCAACAAGTATTAGTAGCTACATCCGCTATGTTCCCGGGCCCACATGTCGGGGCTTAGTACTCTTGTACATGTCCCCCTTTAGCTATAAAAGGGGAGGCATGCGACGTTACAACACAAGCTCAATCTTTAGGCTTAGACCCAAGTCATCCAAGACAACTCAAGCAATACAACACAAAGTGGAGTAGGGTATTACGCTCTGGCGGCCCGAACCACTCTAAACTCTTGCGTGTTCTTGTGTTCATTCCTTCATCTCGCAACAAGCAAAACGCTTAAGCCCCCTCCACATCTTAGGACTTAGGGCGGGTGCACTCCGCCACCCGGACGGAGAATTTCCTCTCCGACAGTCGGTTATTTAGTAATACTCAGATTAGCATCACATTATTAGAAATGGTAACATCTCATTAATTTTGTTTCTCGTCCATATAGTGACACTTGCTAAATTGACGTTGATCGAAGCTAATTTCTTACTAGACGTCAACCATTTAATTTACTACTGCACTAGTTACTTGTATATCTCCAATTATAGAATCTACTAATATAGGGATCAAGAGATAAGACTATCAATCATACTCAGACAAGACAAGAGAGTAGAGCAATCAACCACAATCAACAAGATTAGGACAACAACACAACATTTACTTGTTTCAGTCGTAACTCACAAGATATTAACCTAAAAATAGTGATCAAATACTTTTTGGAAAGTCTAAGAAGTTCTCTACAACTTTGGTATTGTCATCTTAAGGTGATTAGAAACTTAACAAGGTTAAATAGTGATAAACGACAGCTTTATTCAGATTTGGACAGATTCAGACTTGCGACTTCAAAAATTCATAACTGGAGATTCATGTATCCAAACAAAGTGATCCTAGACTTTCTGGAAAGATAATAAAATTGTCAACAAATCATTTATAAACATCTCAGGATGATATAACATGTATCAAGAGTAAAAGACACTAAAAGTCTTTGCAGTCCAGAACTGGACATGTTCAGTCTTCACAATTTAAACACCTATAACTTAATCTTCGGACTACCAAAAAGAGTGATCCAAGAATTTTTGGAAAGCTTATAAAAATTACTACATAATTTTTATAATCACCAAGAAGTGATTATATGTTTAACTAAATCAAACAATTCAGTTTTCAGAATCTGTTCTGACAGTGGACAGAACACAGCAACTGTTTTGTAAAATTCATAACTCTTAAACTATCAGGCCTATGGTTATGAAATTTTAACACAAGCAAGATAAGAAAATCATCTACAACTTTATTATAACGACCATGAACTGATTGTAACAGTAACATAAGCAAACAATGCAATCTCTAAAATCTGTACAGAAATTGGACAGATTCAGTTACTGAATTTGTGAAAACCATAACTTCTAAACGATCAAACTTATGGTTGTCAAGTTTTATCAAGAGCAAGATAATAAAGTTATGTACAACTTTTCTATATGACTTTTTTTATAGAAATTATGTTTTACTTAACTAGATTACACGCACAACCAAAATTATACACGCAGGAATTTCATTTTGCTAGCACAAGAGCACTTAACTAAATCACCAAGCAAACTTATAGAGAGATACTACCACCAATTTCTCAAGTTCGAATCATTATGACTTAGTTATCAAGTTTCAATTTATATCAAGACACTTAATCATTTCAAGAAACATGCACACTTTTGTTTACTTCTAATTTGTCTCTAATTCTTTTTATAATTATAAAATGTGTGTCATTTTAGCACCATATGAAACTATCTAATTTGAGGCTGACATTTTTATGAGGCATAGATAATAACAAAATATTACTAATGTATAAATTTAACATTCCCAGGTTTTATATTTTATTTAATAAAAAATAACAAATTGTTAATGCAATAAAGCATGTGAGAGCAAGTTAAATCTAAAACTAATTATTTTCTGTGGATGCATGACCATATTATGTTTTCTTAGGATACTATGATATCATGCAAGGACAGTAGAACACCATTTTCTATTTTTACATTCATATATTATTTATAAACCATTTAAAACTACTTAATGTGCATTAAACAAGTTAAATCACTAATTTAATCATACATGCACCACAATTCATGAAAGTGTTACCCGTCACCAAGCATCACACCAAGAGTCTACTGTAAAAAGGTTAATCCATTTGGAGCAAAAGAGCTACAGATCCAAAAATAACAAGCAAAACAATCATCTTTTTCCTATTTAACATGTTTTAATTAACACACTAAGAAAACAGTGAACAACATATATGTTTTATATTTTTCTTAGCTAGAGTATGACAACATCTAACTAACAAAACATGTTTCATCATTTTTGGAGTTTTATAATTAAAACTACAGAGAGGAGCAAATTCATTTGTTTTGTAAACCAGTTTTTAAAGACGAATTTATACAGAAAAACTTTTCCAATAAAACTTGCCAACCTATAGATCCAATAGTTAGAGAATTTCATAAGGAAGCTAACAAGACAAATTTCACAATTTTAGGAGCTCTAAAACTCGAGATATGAATATTTGAAGGAAGAGCTAAAATCTGTAACTTTTGTGTACTCACATCTCGCCTTGGGCCCACCTGTCATAGTCTCAAGGGGGTCTTCTTCAACCTCACGAATAGCAACAGCAGGGAGGCTTTTGTGGCTGCATCTGGAAAGAAAGGCTCGGTTGGAGCTTGAGGGAAACAGGGGGGAGCGGCCCTGGCACGGTTGGAATGGGGGTCCATGGAGAAGAGAGCCCGGTGGCCTAGGCTAGGGGAGCTGCGGGAGAGGTGCTGGCTCACAGCCATGGGAGAAGAGCTCCCTGCGTGCCCACCATGGGAGACGAGGAAGAGCTCACGGATGGGGGAGGAAGAGGGCCAGTGCTCCACAGCTAGTTTGGGGAAGGAGAGGAGAAATGGCGTGAGGGAGAAGGGAGAGGGTGGGCTGCCATTTATAGAGCAAAGCTCTAGACATGTTAGGTGGCAGTGAGCAGTGGCAGATGGAAAAATGTCGACATTGGACGGCCATTTTTGACATTTTCTGCTTGTTTTTGGATCTTGGTCACTGCACGAAATACCTTCCTTGATCTACACTCTACAATTGTTGTACAGAAATTAAGGTGATTCGGGCACTGGTTAGGGAGTTATAGACCCACGAAAATTGGTTTGTTAGTGGGTTAGAAATCAGTGGAAACTTGTGAAAACTGAGTATCAGAGCATGTCAACATTTATATTTGGGGAAACCTGAGTTGTTCAACAAAAATTTGGGAACACGAGACGTCAACCCGAACGACAATGACTTTCAGACTTAGAAGAATTCGAATCCGGAAATCAGATTTTAATTCTGTCTTGAGGGCACTGTTTGAGATACTTGGAGATTGAGTCAAGGCTTGGTTTAAATATAAAATTTGTTATATAACACAGGTTCTACAACTTTTAATAAAGGTCAAACCTCATATCTTGAATATAAATTAAATTTTCACTTTGGTTAAGGTAGCATCATTATAAAGCTTCAAACTATATTTTTAAGGAAACCGGGGTATTTTCTCGACATTTTCTCAACGTGAACCCTTAATTACTTTTGTTGTAGAGTTGATATTGAGTTGTTTGAGAAAGATGATAAGGTTTTGTTGAATTTCAAAATTTGCATTTGTTAAGACGAGTAGTTTCAAGCATGTATATGATTTATCTTTTCATGTGAGTATTTGCTTTAAACTTCTAGATTTCTTTAGAATAGACTTGATAGATAGAGATGAATTCTGATATAGAGAAAACAAATCGATTTGCATAAGAATTAATTAGAGGTTGACACAAAGAGATTCTGCGGGAGAATGCAGATTCAGATTAAGTATTTGGATGTAGACCGACTATCGAGAAAGTGGATTCAGACACCGATTGGATAACATAATAACTATCGAGAGTCTGAATAAATGACTTTGGATGAGAGTTCCGAGACGAGATTGACTTTCGAATTTGCGTTTGCTTCAAGAAACAAAAAGTTTTAACAGGCTCCAAATTTGGTTGTTCTTGAGATCGAATAATTCCACACTTGGTTTAACTTTCATGAGTAACTTGATGAATGGAGATAGATGCGATCGAGAAATAGAAATTTTCACTGAGCATCCGAGATTAGGATAAATCTCTTGATATAACACGAAATAGACACCTGGGGTGTCACAATAGTACTCGGAGGACTCACTTGTGAGGAAAAATAGATTTTTTTACAGGTACCCGAGCGCTTAATGCAATTCCTTTTCCTTTTAAATTCAAATTCATATTATTCTGTAGTAAACATAAAATGCATAACTTGAAGAATATTTATCCAAATTTAGTCAAACAAATTTTGCTAGGCTCTGTACAAAAGTGAATTTTAGTGCAAAAATAGAAAACCACCCTAGTATAGTATTATTTCTAGAAGTTTTAAATTAATTTAGGGTAGTGATTAAAGTATGGAAACGAAAGGAAAATTAGTAGAACTTGTATGCTATAGTTAAGAAACATTTAGTAGGTGCCTAATGAATAGTGGAACCCTACAAAAAAGGCGTACGCCCTAATTCACCCATTTAAGTAGGATTTATAAATTGATTTAGAATTCTACATATTTCTTTGGAACCTATTTTTCATAGAGTACTTAAGTAACATAGTTCCAAGGAAAAATATAAAAAGGGCATAGTTCAGCAAGGATATATGGTTCCCCCTTCTCCATGAGAGATTTTGAGAAAACTTTAGAAAATCATAGAAACCTTTCCTTGTAGAGAAAAAAACCAACCTTAGGAATGATTTCTCTTGTGCGAAGAAAAGTTTAGAAAAATTCCCAAATCTGTTGTTTGACATTTTTCAAAAAGAAAGTTAGTTAAGAGCACCTTCTAACCCCAAAACTTTAGAAAATCACCACTAGATATCCACCAAGTATCCTTTTATAAAACTTGGCACAAGGCCATGTTTTCACACCTAAATACTAGAAAAAATAACCACTAGGGCAGTTGGCACTTCTACATTGGAGTAGTGTAAAGTGACCCATCTTCCCTAATCTTTGTTATTTTTGTCCATACCAGACCCTAGTTTCTCTAGTCCTCAAATTCATAAGCTAACCTAATTTAATCAGTAGGGAGCTATTGTAATTTTTGTGAAATTTTTGGAAAATTATAAAACTTGAATGTAGTTCAAAACACTATTAAAAGCTTATTAAGAAAAGAAGAAATGAGGAATAATCATTGAACATAAAATAAACCAGTAACAAAACTTAAAAACACATTAAGACCCTTGTTGCAAGTAACCTAGGTAATGATCCACTTCCTAGAAGTTCACCTAAATAAAAATGGCTTCCTAGTTTCATTCAAAAGGCTAGAATTACTTACTACACCCTCATTAAGAATTTGCATACCATAGTACTTATGTATATATATCTTATGCATCACATTCGTTAGATTGCAACCTTGCGGACAGAGAGTACATGTTAATTCCGGAGCAAGGAACTGAGCAAGGAGAAGCCCAGGAGCCAGCTCCCAGACCTGTCATTGTGGAACTCCTTGTTGAATCCGCACCTGAAGGCAAGCCCCCCATTTTATGCATAACCATTATATATGCTATTTTCTGTAATTATTGTTTGCAGGCTTCTACTGTTCACTTAAGTGTTGGAATTGCTTGAAACCATAGCTGCTTTGCTAATTTAAGGATCTCGGTAGAAGTTGAGTCATTTTTCTAACACTCGTGTGAGGTCAGGAATTGATTGTATTCGTCTTGATAATGAAAACTATGATGATATATGGACAAGGGTCCTGGGTGAATGCCCTGTCTTTGAGACGGAAATGGAATTAATGATTAATGTGTGGTACCTTGAGTCAAGCATTTGAACGTACTAAATACATATCGCGAAATATGGTAACCAATAAGGCTAATACCTGATTGAATGTGCCCATAGACTTTACTCCTCATTGGTCCTGAGATGGAGTCTCCCATGCTAGCTATGATGGTTACAAGTGCGGTTATTGCACGGCGGAAGTCCGGGCCAGTGGAGCATTGTATGCCAAGGCCGTGAGCCCTGTTCTGTTGCCAGGGAATCGACGAGGACAATTGATGTGTGTGGGGACGTAGTGCCCTGACATCTCGTGTGTTTAGGTTTACCTTGCAAGGTTAAAACTCGATTTGAATCGTCTGCTTCTCGCAGCTAATGAAACTACTTGATCCATGCTGCTACATCGAGTATGAAGTGACATGGGGTTTCTTGAGATAAATTGTTCATTGCATTAATTATTTGCTATCATGTATGCTTAGAAAAAAGCAAACCTAGTTTAGAGGATATTATAGAACTTGAATAAGCTAAAACTTAACATAGACTTAGCTAGTGCTTTTGGCAAACCAAACCGAAACCAAACAGCTTCATGGTCTAAAGATAGAGGAGTAGACTTCTCACACCGGATAAGTCTAGCTAAGTATTAGTATATCTAGGATTGCTTGTGACACAAATTTACAGGTTTATTGTAAGACATGGTTGATGGTGTGATTTGGCCAGCCACCCTGCCACCGAATTGGACGGTCGAGTGGGATGTCGCCTGGGCAAGAAAGGATCAGGACTTAATCCACCGGACTGACTGTTTATTTCAGTTTAAGTGTATGACGGGCTCCACGGAAATGTTGAGCAATTAAGCTAGAATAATCTGGATGGTTACGCCACAGCTATAGTTTCTATTGACACTTTAGTATAGAGTATAACATATAAAGACATGTGTGTCAACAACTATAGTTCAAATCTCATAGTTTCAGTTTTTTTTCATTTAAACATGAGGAGCACCACGATGGTGAACAGTGGGAAGAATAGAATCTTGTACTTTAGTACAGATATACACGCATGGCGCGTGTGTAGTTGATATGGGTGCTCGAGCTTGGCCTACTAATAAATCCGATGGAACTCATGCAGGATCGCCGCATACGCTGGACTGCGGAATCGATCACCTACGGGCAACTCGGCAGGGACCAGAAAACGACGGGTGTTGGTTGGGTTCGTCAAGAACCGCAGGCGCACCGGAAGTTGCCGCGCCAATATCTGCAAAAAGGGCGATCGAGGAATTATTGGCGCCACTAGCAACCCAACAAGCAACCTGCACTATGTTATGCACCAAATTATGGTGCGTTGCTTGCATCAGCTGCTAGTAGCTAGTGTCTGTCTGCGTCAACAGCCACCATAAAATTATGCTGTCGACCACGTACGCACCCTTCTGAATGATGTCCCATGCATATAGATGATATGCGTTACCTGAACCATATATACGGACATACAGAGGGGAGACAAACAGGATTCGTAAATCTCTTTTACATACGGTGTGCGCTCATGGTGGAAATAGAGCAGATGAGCGAGGTATTTTTCATTTTTTGATACATATAGAAATACGTACAACTCCTATTATTATAAAAAAAATCATGAACAATGTAATCCAAGGTACGTATATATGCCGACCGGATTATAATCGATCCTATGTTTATTGACTTTGTTATATGTTTTGTCTGGAGCAGCAAATCAAAACTGATATACACTTTTCGATTTTGAAGTTTCATCCATACTCCCTCAATCCCATAAAATAAGGCAAAAAAAATTCAACGTTTTAAAACATTTGAATAATAATTCAGCCAAAAACATATATTTTTAGTATATGCATGTATATATTTAGATTTGTATCTACTGATGGTATATTTAAAAATGAATGGTTAAGGTTTCACTTTAAAGACCGTGCCGAAAATTTATACATCTTATATCATAGGATAGATAGAGTATTATTTATCTAAAATGGTAGGTATTTGGTAGAGACCTGTTCCAGCAAAGAACGACACTAAAAAATAGTGTTGTGCAAGTTTCGGAGGTGGTAATCTAGGTGGCATGGTGTCAATGAGCAGAGGAAAAGAAACGTGGTGGTGGGAGGAGGGAAGATGAGTGAAGAAAGTGAAAGAGAGGGAAGGGAGGTGACATTGTTGGATTTATTATGGGCTAGGCCCATTTAAATTTGCTAAATCAATAAACTCTATGGTGTGTAAATGTGCACAATACTAATAGTACCGAATTGAAATTCCAAGGGTCGTTGGCTTGACTTATATAGTAGGAATTATTCCACTTAATTTGAGATGTTAAGAAACGAAAAAGGTGTGCCACACGCGCGCGCACCGCCGCTGCCCGGGCATGGACCGGACGTGGCGTGGCACAGCGAGCGGGTGAGGCATGGTATGGTTGTGTTAATTTTTAGCACTCATTAACCGCGGGAGTTTCAACTCCTGGTTAAAACTTTTCAGATCCCCGTCTCTTGAATAGTTGCACGCGAGACCCTTTCCCTTCACCTTCCCTTCCAGTGTCTCTTTGGTATAATACAGAAGCACAATCCAACTGCAAGGAAGGGCATTTTCCATCTCGTAACTCTGCGCGCATAGAGGAGCGAGAGGGCGGGTGCCTCCGAAGCCCTTGCTATTCGAGTCCTTGCATGGGGGATCGACAATTAGGTTTTTGGGAGCGTCTACACGACTGCCTGAATTAGAACTGTCGTACGTTGTTGTCTTCCTCATGGGTGACATCTTTTTCTTCTAGCGGAGAGACGTCTTCATCTCCTACGGAATGACGAGAGAAGATGGACAAGGACCTGGATCCTCGGAGCACACTTAACTTGGAGGTTCTTTCGAGATAGGCTTCCGAAAAAGAAGATGTACCTTGTTGGTATGGATACTCTATTAATTCTATTAAGCCTTGGGCCAGGATATCACCATCCCAGGGGCCAGGATATCACACAAAACAACCCCGCAAGCCTCACAAGGTTGTTGAGGTGAGGAATTTGGCACCTTCTGAACTTGTTCATTATTATTTGTGCGAGATGAATGGAATTTTGACCAAAGATGGTAAAAGACACTTTCTCACTTTTATAGATGACTCCACCAGATTTTGTTATGTGTACCTCTTAAAAACAAAAGACGAGGAATTTAATTATTCTAAGACCTATAAAGCTATAGATGAGAACCAACTTAAGAGGAAAATAAAACCATCTCATCGTTGAACTTATACTTATATCAAAGTCTATCTAGCTTAGGCTCGACATTTGAAACATCTCCTTCAGACACCTTCGACATGTCCCACTAGCTGCCAAAGGCCACGCTTTAAAAGTTAGGCACTCTTGAACAAGATCCCTCGTCCCAATGTATGTGCTAACAACATTGAAAGCAACTATGGCAGCTTGGGCTTCGATGTTAACATAATACTTTGGTTTCTTAAATCCAAAATTTGTGGCAATAGGAGATTGGATGATTTCTGATATGTCACCACATGCAGTTAAGTTATTCTTCATATAAAACCATTCTTTTTCCCACTCATTCGGTCACTTGCTTCGGTAGGCCAAGGATGGGAACATTGAACCCCTTCGGTATGCGAAGTTATAACAACCAAAATTATTGTGGAGGCCTCTTGTTGCCTTCGTCTAGAAATGCAATTCATGAATATGGCCGAACGCCTCACAGAAGGCTTTGGGATCAAATTCTGTTCCTTTGCTTTGAACAGCCCAGGTAAAAAAAATCCTAAGTGCACCATAGCATTTGGGGTAAGCTCATGGAGGTACATGTTAAACTGCTTTAGCACTGCAACTATCGTTTTATGCAAGGAAAACCTAATACCAGCATTTAAGAAACACCAAAACACAACAACTATGTCCTCCCTCGGACTTGGTACTAGCTCATCACCCCCTAACCGCACTAGTCAATATTGTCAATATAGCCGAAGCCATTAAGTACCTCAATGTGTCCTTTAATTTTGGACTTCCCAAAGTCCACATGGCTGGGCTTCGTAGGGTGAATAATCATGTTATGTTCTTCAAAAACCATTCCCACAGTGTCTTTGGACTGGTTCAACAAGACAACTTCAACCTAGGGAGCAGTGGCTCCCATCGTCGGAACAATTTCTTCAGCTTGGGCCTTTGGCATATTCTTCGGAGGTGTCACGACATCTTAAGCAACCCTCTAAGTGGAAAAAAGCAAGGGATCTATGAAACTAGCAAAGGCTTGTTTGGGAGCAAATGGATAGGGTTGGAAATTAGCTTCGAAGGAAGAGCGAGCACTAGCAGCAGTGAGCGCAAGTAGCAAAAGGCGTACCCTACAACGCTGGGTACGACCCCCTTTTATACGCATGATCAGTTCACTTTAATCGTCTCACCCAATGATCGTCGGGTCCCACCACGCGTGTCAATTGATTTCATAATGAGCTTCGGAAAGGTGTTTTTGGACCTTCGGCACTGTTGGTCCTTGTTCTTGGATGCTATACACCAAGAACAAAGCAACACAATGTTAACAATTAGATACCTTCATTCTTCGAAGCATTATCTCCCCTGGATATAATGATCTTCAGACGAAGGTCATGAAGGGCATACCTTCATCATTTCAGTGAGCAAAGATGTAAATAAAGACATATGAAACACAAAAAAATATAAACAACATTCCAAATCATTAGATTATTTATCTTCTTAATTCATAATCATGGATAAACATCAATAATATTTATGTTACATTTGTACCTTCGGCTTGACAGAAGATGGAAAAATGGGAGTGACCCAAGAGTGATTACAATTCAGCGTGAACAGTATGGTGTTACTGTTCATCTATTTATAGGCACAGGACGCAGCCTAGACAAAATTACATTCATGTCCCTGACATTTACTGTTGACCATAAGGCAAGTTGTCGAGGACTAAGCAGTCTTTTCTCCTTTAGGTCAGTTTCATCTTTCACCATCGTTATTGTGCTAAGCCGAAGCTTCTTCATCCACAGCTTCGGAGCTATTTTGTCCTTCCTTCGGACCGCACCTTCATACCATGCACACCTTCATTTCAAAGTCGAAGCCTCCTGTAACAGTCTATGTTATACTAAAAAACATGTTAGTTAAGTTTTTGAGGACCTTCGGAAGAGGAAGGCCCCCAATAGTAGCCCCTCTCAATATTAATTGTTTTTGCGTTTAACAAATTCAAATTGCGACGTGAACGAAGACATTTAGCCGAAGGTCCAAAAAACACCTTCCCTACGCTAGAATAGCGAAAGTCAATGACATGTAGGGCTCGCCAAGTTGCAATGAAGTGAGTATATAAATAGGAACCCGTAGTGAAAGCATTTGATGTGCCAACTCAATCGCTTGTGCTATTTTTTCAAGCTTGAATTTTCTTTCTCTTGTCAGATTTTGCTTGATTCGTTAGCTTCGGCATTTGCACAAGTGCTCACCAAATGGCTGAAGAGAAGAAGGTTGTTGATCCAGCTCTAGCTGGTTTTTACGAGGCCATGGAGAAGACAAACACAGAGAAGATTACAAATGAAATTCTAGCTGGTTTGTTTGAAAATTCTGACAATAGCGAAGGCTTTGATGTGGAAAGTGAAGACGAAGATGCCGAAAATCGGCCCTGGTGGCCGAGTCACACCATCTTCGAAAAATCATCCATCAAGCAGAGTCAAATTGATGCTATGAAAGGGAGATATTTCCAAGATATTTCCATTGTGAGGGTTGGAGGGGATAATGTCGCCTCTGCACCTGAAGTAGATGAAGTGGTTGTTTACAGGAGCTTCATGAAGGCAGGGCTTCGGTTCACGTTAAGTAAATTTCTAGTTGAAGTGTTGAAGACCTTTGAAATTTTTCTTCATCAGATTACCCTCGAAGCCATTATCAGGATGTGAGTTTTTATTTGGGCTGTGAGAAGCCAAGGACTGGAGCCACGTGCAAAATGCTTCTGCAATATGCATGAGCTATCTTAAGAAATGAAGGCTACTGGGAAAGAACATTATCACAATAATTTTGGTTGTTACGGCTTCGTGCCTCGCTCTGACGTGAGCTATCCAGTTCCGACGTTTCGGAAGAGGTGGCCAGGAGCCTGGATGGAAGAATGGTTTTATGTGAAGGATAACTTAGCTAAAAGGGAAGATATAAAAGGGATTATCCAACGCCCTATTTGGTCTCGCTTCGGCATTAGAAGACCAGCCACTGCTCTTGGAAATGAGATAGAAACATGCCAGAGGAGTTTTAACACTATGTGCACTTTTATTGGCACGAGGGACTTGGTCCAAGAGCACATTGCCTACAAAGTATAGCCTCTTGTGAGTGACTGGGAGATGCCAAAGGAAGTTGTTGCTGGGTCTAGTCAAGGCGGTTTGGTCTATCTGAAATATACCTTCAGATACAGAGGTGAGTTTGATGAGCCAAACGATGAATGGCTGAACTGTATTGAGGCGACCAGCGACGAGTTGCTTGGGGCCTATACAAGGGCCGAAGATGATGCAATGACCTTGGCCTTTGAAGGGCGAGGCAAGAAAAGGTTAAATAGAGTTTTTGACTTTATTGGTTTCGTATACATGGATTACAGCTATCCCTCGCGAAAGTAGGGAAAGAAAAGAAAAGCTGCTACTTCGGCCATTTCTGTTGCGCCGAAGGGTAAGAAGATTAAGGTTTTAATGCACCGGCCTAGATATATTGAAACGGCCATGGTGCCGAAGCTTGCTGAAGGGACATCTTCCACTGCTGAGCCAGGGCGGCCTGCTCCTGCCGGCTCCAAGGAAGAATTGGCTGAAGTGCCAAAGGTTCCTGCATCCGAGTCGACCGAAGCGCCGAAACATGCTGCCAAAGCCAAAGGAAAGGCAGCGAAGAGCCAGAGCTAGAGGAAACAATAGGGCTACCAAAAATCTTGAGCCTGCCACCGAAGCTAGAATTGCCGAAAGTATCAAAAGCTCCTGCAATAACTCCCAAGAGGAGGAGGATGGCTAGCGTGCTAGACGCTGTCATGGAGTTGACAAGGGCATCAACTCCTGCTTCTGCAAAGAGACTGCCAAAGCTGCTACAGCTCGCGTTGAAACCGAAGCTGGGCCCTCAGTTCCCACTGAAGCAGAGCCTGCTGGAAGTGAGGAGAGAATTGAACAAGGATCTTCAGACATTGGTTTGGCTCTAGAGGAAAAGACGCGCCCAAGAAGGTTGAATCTCCTACTCCCGAAGCACCTACTGAAGATCTTGACTTTATCATTCGACATGCTTCGGGTCAAAAGTTGTCCGTAGAAGAAATTGCAGAAGCCAAACATTACGCCCGAGAACTGAAGTACCCAAAGGGGGCCTTGGTGTATAACGGCACCAACAAAGATGACTTTCTATACTGCCTCCCGGACAATAAGGAAATATCCGTTTGCCGGGAGATAGCAAAAACATAGGATTTCCGAAGCTTGAAGTTGGACTTTCTGCTATGTCGAAGGATGACCTTGCAGACAGCCTTGCGTACAATAGTCTGAAGGTACAGAAGTTATGGGCTTTTAAGCGGATTATTTTTTGTCTCTTATTCTTGTACTGATCCTTTGTCTCTCACCTTTTTGTAGGTCTTAATTCTGAGCAACGCTTTGAGAGCACAAAAGAATGACGAAGATGAAAGCTGCCAGATAGCCCTTGGTAACCTTCGGTCAAAGGTTATCAAACTGAGGAATGAAGCTGCAGAGAAAGATAAAATTCTGCTTTCCTTAGTAGACAAAGTCAAGGCTAGAGAAGCCAATCTTGCCGCGCAGTCCGAAGCTTATAGAGCCAAAATTGAAAACTTAAAGAAAAAACTTGCCGAGAAGAATGAAGATTTTGAAGTGGCTAAAGCAAAACAGGAAATAAGCGAGTGGACTAGCGCAAGATTGCAAAAGAATGTAGATGAGCTTTAGGAATCGAAGGAGAGATATTACGAAAAATCCTTGGATTGTGCCAAGAAGTTAAAAGACAATTTTGCAAAGGTGGGTGCTTACTCATCCGAGCAGAAATTTGTTAGAGGAGATCCCGAAGGAATCATCGAATGGATCGGTGAAGAAGCCGAAGCTTTCGAAGAGATCCTTAGTGATCGCGGTAATTTCTGCGCCTTTGCTGGTGCCAGAGGGTTGCAACAATTTTGGAAAATTTTGGCTGCGAACACGTTAAAGTTGCAACCCAGACGGAGACTGTCTTCACTATGGAGAACATGAAGGATCCTTCGGCTGAGGCAACTTTGATGGGCGGGAAATTTTACTCCAACATTTGGAAGAAAGGCGTCCGAGAACTAGCCGACGAAGCTATAAAGAAGAATGAGAAAGAAACTCATGAAGTGCGAGAAGAAGCCAAGCGAGCCGAAGAGGCTGCCGAGCACACAAGGCGCATAGGTATTTTAACTGTGTCATAGCTTTAGTTTTTTTCTGATTTCGGATTAACAACTTATTACTTTTACTGTAGCTGAACTTTCACCACCACCTAAGCCCTATGATCCCGAAGCTGATCCAGCAATGAAGGTGGCACTAGAAACTATAAGAATTGCTGAAGAAGCTGTTGACGAAGCTGTCAACAAACTTCTGAACAAAGCTGCTGAGAAAATTTTGAAGGAAGACTAGACTTTTTTGTAGCTAGGAAATGCAACATTTGTGTGATGTAATATTCGTACGAGTTAAACATTGTATATCTATGTGTACATTAATGTAATATATTTCTTTGCGATGCATGAAATTTGCATACATACCATTTTTGAGCCTTCGGCGAAAAAACACCTTCCCTTCTTTTCATGCTTCGTAAAGAAAAAAGCCCTTCTACAGCAAAGCTGTTGTATGATATTGTTGTCGACAAAAATTTTCCTGGTAAGATTGTAATTGCCGAAGGTTTGCTTCGTGCCCCGGCACACTTTCATTCATCAAGTTATTGCCGAAAGTTTGCTTCGTGCCCCGGCACACTTTCATTCATCAAGTTATTACAGAAGGTTTGCTTCGTGCTCAATCTTTGCTGTTGATGCGACATGATGTATGATGTAATGCTATGCAGAATGATGCGATGATATGATGCAGCATGATGTTTATGCTGAAGACACATATCCACATGGAAACACTTAGACTCTGTATCCCCTTAGGGACGTCTTTGAGTCTCTTCACCTTATATTTCGGTGGCATTTAAGCTCTGCATCCCCTTAGGAACGACTTTGGAGCTTCTTCACCTTCTATTTCGGTGGCATTTAAGCTCTACATCCCCTTAGGGATGACTTTGGAGCTTCTTTGTTATGGAATCTCCCAAGTCATTAGGCCCACCTACAGTTGTCCTTGTCCAACGGACCTTGGACAATCCTGTAGATGCACATAATCACTTCACAAGTTCGGTATCTGTATCCTTTTCCTTGCCCAAGAGCGTTTCACCCATCATGCAGATATCACAGCACATTGGCGGGATGAATAAGTGGAAGCGAATAACATAATTTACATTCAAAATACAGAAAGAGTGTTATATTTATTACAACCCAGGGTATAAGAGTGCATAAGTATTATTATTACAAACTTGGGAGGCAAAAACCCCTCCCGCATAAAAGTATATTGTTTTTCAAAGAGGAGGCCAACATCCCTCCCGCAACCACGTCACTTCTGAGGTTCGTCCTTTGGCACCAAGTCATTGGGCACCACCTTAGTGCAAAAACAGCAAAATTCTGCTGTTTCCTCACCTACAACAACATGGGTTTGAAAACCCTGAGTACGAAGTGTACTTTTGCAAGTCTTACCTGTCAAAATAAAAGACTCTCAAGGATATGCTGACTTAAGGGAGTCAATGTAAGGCTTAATCAAGAGTCAAGACTCTGTTTGCAAAAATGCTTACTAATAGTGGATCCTTAAAAATCCAGTTTTATTAGCAAGTTAAGTCATTACCTGTCACTAGAGTTCTTTCTACCCTAGTTCAAGCACTTGGCCTATGCTAGGTATCCTTTTATCAACCCCTTTCTCTTCATTGGAATGCTACGTGTAGGGTAGTGACCAAGTCTTCATGTCCGAGAGGTAACGACGATCCAAATCGATTAATACCCAGCTGGGGATCTCCAATCACACGATATATGTAGCACTTAACCCTTGTATATGTCAACTCGCCACTGGGGTTCTTAAGACAAGACCAAATTCACGCCAACCGAGAGCACAGATACACCACCGTCCAGCCTCTTGCCATGGAGGGTACACGGTATTCTCGCCATCTCTCCACTCCCATTACGGGTTGGCCTTTCCTGGTATTAGTCTGCCCGAGGCAAAGCTTACCCATGATGAGGCATGTGACCAGTTAAAGGGTCATACGGAGACAGTACACCGAGACTCTCTTCTCGTGCAAGTCACCCATCCGGTCTCGGCTTTATCATTTCAAACCCAAAGTGTGGTACCTAGTAGAGGTACATCTTTTCTGATGTTGAGCCCATCACGGCCATGATGGATCCACCATCAAGTTTTATTTTTGAAAACATCCCATCCAATGTGAAGCATCACCTTTTGTTTTAAAACAAAACATTTGTTTATCTAAAGCAGGACTAAGCATCAGAAGACCTTTTATAAAGCAGGTGATCAAGGAATGGTAAATAGCTCCAAGGAAGGAAATGCAGCAATTGGTTTAACACCCAACTCCTAGCACCTAATGCATCATTCAAGTGAATAATAGTTTAAAATAACAAGGATGTGGCAAATGCACCGGCGCTTGCCTTGTGTTGTAGGAGAGTCGGGCTCTGTTCCACAGATGTCAAAGTAAAAACAGTTCCCGGCAGGTGGATTTTCTGTTGATGGAGTAGTCTCCTCTTCTTAAACAGTCACTTCTTCTTCGTTTTCTATAAATATAACCATATATATATATAACCATGAATGCTCATGTGATGCTTATGAAAATGCAATGATAATAAAGTTACACCAAGTTGTATCTTGAATACAACATTCCTTCATGGTGTACTAGGGTAACTATGGGTTTTCTAGGTTAGTACCTTAGTAGGGTTAGATATTTTTACCCTAAGGAGCTAGGGTTTTGGGTTTAGGAATCAAACAATGTCCAAATCAAGTAAAACTTCACTCATGGGATCTAAATATCATATTAAGCTTATCCAAAAAGTTTTGTGATTTTTGGAGTCATTAAATAATTCCTAAAATTCCAGAGGTATAGGTTTAAGTACTTTTAAATACTGATTAATTCCTTGTTTGGACTAAAAATCCTAGAACTATTTTTATTAAATACCAGAGAAATCTAGGAGTCGAACAAAGTTAGTCTCATATTTTTATCATTTTTCTATAATTTTCTATGGATTTCCTAAGTCTGGGCAGAAAAAGAAAAAGAGAAAGTATGAATAGTAACAGGCTGAAACCAGCCCGACACAGCCCATACCTAGGCGAAATGCGCTCGCACGCGCCCGTAGTGTCAGATTTTCACACGGGACCCTAGTGATTTGAAAAACCCGTAAAGAGTCCCGCGCACTATTTGCTTGTGTCACTGACATTTACACCGAGACCCTTCCCTTTCTTTTTCTTTACAACACCGGGTCCACGACGGTGGACGGCGACAAGCCGAGCTCCAGCGAGCTCGTACCGGCCGGATAATTCAACTACCGGTACTCTGGTGCGGTTGACACCTAATTCGACCTCTAACGATCATTACCCCTCAACTAATTTCAAGGTTCTAGCCCCTAATATCTCTGCCCACGGTGACAGCGCGATCAACGGACAAACCGAGGCATTCCCAGTGATCCTACGGGTTATAGCTCAATTAGTCGGGTTGAGAAACATCAAGAGCATACATGAATGCTACAATAAGAGCAAGGAGGGCATGATCGGACCTGTGGAGAGCTGGCCACGACGAGCTCACACAGTACGGTGTTCTTGGCAGATTTGGAGGAAATCCCAAATTAGAGCTCTCTGGTGGACAAATCCGAGACACGAGTGGGTGCGCTGGATGCGTGACTACCTAGCGGAGCTGATGGCATGCTCAATTTATAGGGCCCGAGGGCGGTGGCGTCCAATTTTGTGAAGGTGTGCTGGCGGCTGGAGCGAGAGAAGAGTTACTGGTGGCGATCTATCGTGGTGATTGCGCGGTAATAAGCTACGACGGTCACTGGGTAACGACCACGAGTCACGGAGACGTGGTAAGGTAGCCAAAGGCATGGCGCGACCGAGAAAAACGGCGGTGGCCGCGGTAATGGCCATGCGGCCACGTCGCCGGCAAGTGAATGGGTGACAGAGCGGCTACAGGGTTGTGAGCTCATCCATGGTGAAGATTTTTCCATGGTCGATCATAATCCATGCCATAGTGGGCATGAATCGCGGCGCCAGCGCGAATCAGGGCGTGTGGGTTGCCGGTGGCGAGGGGGGTGAACCTAAAGATCTTTTTCAGTGTATTGTACCATGTGAAACCACATTCTGAGCCTCTATTAGAGCAATTTGCAGAGCTTTGATCTCTAATTTCTATATAGCAACTAGCTAATCCTTCTGTAACAAAGTTGTTAATCTACAATCCAACTACAATTCGACTATAGTAACCATCCCCAACCAACCAATAGATCCTACTCCAATTCGACTTCAAAGTCCTGCTAATGTCACTAGTGGCCATATTCTAGTTCAAAAGCTGATTGAGAGCCCGATTTGAAGTCCTTTTATCTTCGATTTTTGTACAATACCGGAACTTAGTCACTTAATCAAACTTGTACTCCTAGCATATATCTACAAGTTTGCTATATTAACTTAGGGTAAAACTTTGATAGATTTAGAGCTATAGAGCCTCAAAGTTGACCCCATTTTTCTGAAATTCAGAATTATCCTTATAAAGTTTCATGGGGTACTTTTTGTAAATAGGTCCAATTTCCACTATTCAACTTGCAAATCTTCCAATATAAAAGATATTTGGTTTGAGGTGCTCTTTTACCTTGGTACTTGCACTTGGGTCCAAAAGTGCATAGATTTTGCAATTTACCCCCTAGGGTTCCAATTTAGGGTTTTCCAGGGGTCTTTTCAGGGTTTTTAGCACTTCAGGGTTTTTGTGTCACTAAAGTCCATTAAAGATGATATCTTATGATCAATTCTCATGTCTTTTGAGGTTTTAGCTTATTTGTTCTTTACTTATATCCATAAGCCATGATTTAGGGTTAAACACTCTACCCTAGGGTTAATCACACCTCAAGTCACATCAGTACAACTTATTTGAAATTTTTACCTAGTGAATGCACTCTAGGTGTAACAAACACATGTTATGCCAATGCTCATGATGTTATGCTCAAGTTTTTGTGACAGTAACACCAGAGGTGTTACATCCTTCCCCCATAAGAGAATCTTGTCCCGAGATTTAAAGTCCTAGGGCAAGTAGTGGAAAAGGAAACACGTCATATCTTTATTTCCTTATTTGTCTTACAAGGCAGGGGCTGGTATGGGGTTTATTCCATCTTTACAAGCAATTGTACATATCTCACAAATTACATGAAGCTAAAAAGCCAATGAAATTCTTTTCTAAGAAGTCTTGGGTTTCCCATGTAGCTTCATCTTCAGTATGTTGGTTCCATTGTATCTTATAGAATTTGAGAACTCTTCTTAGGGTGACCCTGTCCTTTTGATCCAGGACTCGAATAGGATGTTCTGAATACGTCAACTCTGGTTCCAATGTAACATCCATTACATCAATGGTTCGATCTGGAACCCGCAGGCACTTCTTCAATTGGGATGCATGGAACACATTGTGCACCTTAGACAACATTTCGGGTAGTTGGAGTCGGTATGCCACTGGTCCACATTATTCAAGAATAGGAAATGGACAAATGTATCAGAGCGCAAGCTTTCCTTTTACACCAAAACGGGTCACACCCTTCATTGGTGATACTTTCAGGTACACATAATCTTTGACCTGAAAGTACAAGGGTTTGCGCCGTTTGTCAGCATAACTCTTTAGTCGAGCTTGTGCTTCTTTCAAGTTATGTATGATTCGTTGAACCTTTTCCTCCATCTCTTTCACCATATCAGGCCTGAAAAACCACCTTTCTCCTGGTTCAGACCAATTCAAGGGGGTACGACACCATCGTCCATACAAAGCTTCAAATGGTGCCATCTTAATACTTTATTGATAACTATTATTATATGAAAACTCTGCCAATGGTAAAGATTCATCCCATTTCTGTGGGAATTCCAGAACGCATGCCTGCAACATGTCTTCTAGTATTTGATTTACTCTCTCAGTCTGCCCACTTGTTTGGGGATGATAGGCCGAACTGTGGAGCAACTTAGTACCAAGAGATTTGTGGAGTTCTTCCTAAAATTTGGATACAAATTGTGGTCCGAGGTCTGACACAATTGTTTGTGGGACCCCATGCAGACTGAGAATATGAGCAATGTAAAGTTCCGCATATGTGATTACTGGATACTTTACCTTGACTGGAAGAAAGTGGGCGATCTTTACAAGTAGATCAATTATAACCCAGATAGAATCAAATCCTTTTGATGTCTTGGGTAATCCCACAATGAAGTCCAATGTAATGTCCTCCCATTTCCAAGTTGGGATGGGCAAAGATTGCAGTGGACCAGCAGTCTTCATATATATGGCTTTGACATGTCTACAGGTGTCACATCTCGCCACATAGCGTGCAATTTTGATCTTCATTTTTGTCCACCAATGATGTTGCTTTAAATCTTGATACATCTTAGTGCTTCCGGGATTAATGGAATATCGACTAAGATGAGCTTCGTCGAATATTTGCTAGCGTACTTTATCATCCTTAGGCACAACTATGTGGTTATCAAACCATACTATGCCTTGATCATCCCTTCTGAAACAATTTGCTTTGCCAGCTTCTATTTTCTCATGAATATATTTCATACCCTTATCATTCCTTTGGGCATCAACAATTCTTTGCAGAAGAATCGACTCAAGCTTCAATTGGTTCAAGGTCCCATGCTGTATCATCCCCAGGTTTAATTTCTCCATTTCCTGGCATAATGTGGTGTCCGGAATCCTTACTGCAAGACAATGGCAAGAAGCCTTGCGACTTAGTGCATCTGCCACCAGGTTGGCCTTTCCTGGGTGATAGTGGATTTCTAATTCATAATCCTTAATCAGCTCAAGCCATCTTCTCTGCCTCGTGTTTAGTTCTGACTGGGTAAAAATATACTTCAAACTTTTAAGATCTGTATATATATGACAGATGTTTCCCAGTAGATAATGACACCATATGTTAAGGGCATGAACCAGAGCAGCTAATTCCAAGTCATGAGTTGGATAATGTTCCTCATGCTGGCAAAACTGTCTTGAGGCATATGCTATAACTCAGCCCTCTTGCATTAAGACACATCCGAGGCCACTGCCCAATGCGTCACAGTACACATCAAAAGGCTTTTCGATGTCCGGCTGAGCCTATATCGGAACAGTGGTCAACAATACCTTCAGCTGCTCGAAGGCTTCGTTGCATCTTGAGGACCAGTTAAATTTCGTATCATTCTTCAATAGACTTGTGATTGGTTTCACAATCTTGGAGAAATCCAGAATAAATCTGCGGTAATAGCCAGCCAGTCCAAGGAATCTTCGAACATGATGTACAGTGGTTGGTGGTTTCCACTCAAGAATATCCTTGACCTTGCTGGTATCAACCGCAATCCCATTTGCAGACAATACATGTCCCAAAAATTGGATTTCCTCCAGCCAAAACGCGCATTTGCTGAATTTAGCATATAATTGGTGTTCCCTTAAGCGCGTTAATACGATCCATAAATGTTTAGCATGCTCCTCTTCATTCTTGGAATAGATCAAGATATCATCAATGAAGACCACCACAAATTTATCCAACTCGGGCATAAACACCAAGTTCATTAGATATGTGAAGTGGTCAGGAGCATTTATCAATCTGAAGGACATAACCAAATATTCAAATAAATCATACCGCGTAGTAAATGTGGTCTTGGGTATATCTTCGGGTCAAATACAAATCTGATGATAGCCCGACTTGACGTCAATCTTGAAGAATACCCGTGCTCCAGTAAGTTGACCGAACAAGATATCGATCCGGGGAAGAGGGTACTTGTTCTTGATAGTGACCTAATTAAGGGGTCTGTAGTCCACACACATTCGGAGTGTTTGATCCTTCTTCTTGACAAAGATTGCGGACATCCCGAAGGTGATGAACTGGGCCGAATGAATCCCTTCTCCAGCAAGTCTTGTAATTGTGTCTTGAGCTCCGCCAATTCATTTGGTGGCATCCGGTACGATCTTCTAGAAATAGGAGCTGTATTGGGCTTCAGTTCAATCACAAACTCTACATCCCTTTCTAGAGGTAATCCAGGCAAATCTTCAGGAAAGACATCCGGAAATTCACATACTACCGAAATATCTTGGATTTCTGGTATGATAGCTTCATAGACCCGTCCAAATGGTTTGGCTGGAATAGCTACAGGGATGGACAGGAGAACCTCTTCATGGCCATGGCTCAACATGATTGTCCTTTAGTCAGTGTTGAGGATAGCTTTATGCTGGGCTAACCAATTCATGCCCAGAATTACATCTATATCTTGGCCTTTCAAAACAATCATGTTGGTGGGAAAATCCCGTTCAGCCAATGTTACTGGCACATGAAAGGCTACTTCCTTAGTAAATATTTGTCCCCCGGGCGAATGAACAATAAACCCTTCCCTTGATTCAGTGCAAGGAATGCAATGTTTTCCACGAATTTCTTGCTTATGAATGTATGCGAAGCACCAGAATCAAAGAGAATGACTACTGGGTGATTGGCCACAAGGAACGTACCCATCATTACCGGCTCTCCTTCCGGTGTAGTGGCCACATGAGTGTAATAAATTCGCCTAGTCTTCTTGACATTTTTGCTCGCGGAATTATTAGACATGTTCCCTTTACCTTGATTTGAGCTCCTAGAGTTCTGCTGATTGTTGGACTTATTCTACCTCAGATATGGGTGGTCTTTTATAAAATGACCAGACTTCCCACATTTGAAGCATTCAGTTGAAGAACTAGGGAGGGCGGGGAAACGAGCACGAGGGGCACTCGGCTGATTTGTAGAAGTGGGGGTAGTGGTAGGACGAATCAAAATAGGTTGTTTGAATGGATAGGAGGGTGGACGAGGCGAAGAACGATTCCGATTAAACGGTCGGATTACCAACCTGGTTCGCTTCTAAGGTATATGATTGGACCTGTCACCTCTAAATCCCTTGGATTTTCCCAGGCCTGTATTCTTGGCTTCTACTGCCAGCGCTGTGCTGACAGCTCTGCTGTAAGTAAGATCTAGACAGGTGGCCATTTTCCATTTGAGCCGGTCGTTGAGTCCTCTCATGAAGCAATTCTTCTTTTTCAGGTCAGTGTTTACTTGATCAATCGCATATTGGGATAAATGATTAAACTTGTTGAGATACTGCATCACAGTATCCCCTCCTTGTTTTAGTCGAATAAATTCCTCTTGTTTCATGTGAAGCACTCCTTTTGGAATATAGTGTTCACGGAATGCGAGCTTAAATTCATCCCAAGTGACCTGATGTCCGGCTGGTTGAATTGCCACAAAATTTCCCCACCAGGTACAGGCAGGGCTTCTTAGTTGTTGAGCAGCGAACAACGGCTTCTGTGTTTCTATGCAATGGATTAATCCAAACTTCTGCTCCATTACCCTTATCCACTCATTAGCTTCGAGAGGATCTTCAGCTTTAACAAAGAGTGGGGGACGCGTTTCAGAAAAGTCCAGATATGAGGTTTCATGCGGTCCCTATGGAGGAGCCCTTCCGCCTTGCTGCTGGAATTGATTACCCGCCATCTCACGTAAGAAGCGGGTATTATCTATAGTAGCGTTGACCAAGGCAGCGATAGCCTCAGCCAGCGTTGGTCGTACAGGTGGCGGATTAGGAGTATCTTCCCGACCACGGGAAGTACCGGCACCGTCATGCACACGAGTCCTTGATGGCATCTGAGGCAAAGAAACATTTGGGAAAAATATAACATGCCGATACACACCATCATTTTACATTACCAAAACGTAATGATACAGACTCAAGTGTACAACATGACCTCATTACTTATTTTACATAGGTATAGCTCCTAAACTATACTAATTTAGTCTTCATCGTCCTTGGTTTCTTTATTTCCTGCCGTAGGAGACCGTTCGTTAGCCAGGTTCATGGAAGGAGGAGGCTGAAAAAGGTCCAACTCCTCGTCAAGTCCTTCGTTTGCTATTCCTGACGGTCCGGCTCCCAAAGCAGCGTCGGAATGTACGTCTGGGTGTAGTCGTGCATACAACACATGTACTTCCTCATGTAAAGTATTGCAGTACACTTGCAGATTGTCAAGGGCCGCACTAAGCTCAGGCACACGAGCATGATCTTTGGCTTCCCAGTCCCAAGCAACCGAACGTGAGTTGACGGCCCAGTCGACCACCAGATCTCGTTCAGAAAGCTCGTCTTGCAAGGGTCTGACGTCAGCTGCCAACTCATTTATACGCTGACCGCCTTCTGCCCACACCCTATTTCGGTGACGTAGTTCCATCCGAAGCTATTTCACTTGGGCTTCCAAGTCTCCGATTGGATCGTTGCTGTCACTGCTCCTCCCTTCATGTCTTGGAGCCAACTCATGACGAGGCACGCTAATAGGTCCTGTGGACTTGTGCGCGGTTTTCCTCGTACGTGGCATATCTCCATAAGGGGGAAAATTTATTAGTATAGTTTTTAAACATGATGCATGCATAATTACGGAATCAACCTTCGTTGACTCCCAACCTCCTATATATTGCACTCTATTACCTGGTCTTACAAGATGAGCACTTTCAAAAAGTGGCAAGGTAAGAATGAAAGAAATTTTCTAGGATAAGTATTTGAAAATTCTTTTTGAAATGCTTCATAATATCTGAAGAGATGGGCTCCGCTCCGATACCAGCTGTGACGGAACCTCCCAAGTGATTAGGCCCACCTATAGTTGTCCTTGTCCAATGGACCTTGGGCAATCCTGTAGATGCACATAATCACTCGACAAGTTCGATATCTGTATCCTTTTCCTTGCCCAAGAGCGTTTCACCCATCATGCAGATATTACAACACATCGGAGGGACGAATAAGTGGAAGCGAATAACATAATTTACATTCAAAATACAGAAAGAGTGGTATAGTTATTACAACCCAGGGTATAAGAGTGCATAAGTATTATTATTACAACCTTAGGAGGCAAAAATCCCTCCCGCATAAAAGTATATTGTTTTTCAAATGGGAGGCCAACATCCCTCCCGCAACTACGTCACTGCTGAGGTTCGTCCTTGGGCACAACCTTAGTGCAAAAACAGCAAAATTCTGTTGTTTTCTCACCTACAACAACATGGGTTCGAAAACCCTGAGTACGAAGTGTACTTTCGCATGTCTTACCCGTCAAAATAAAAGACTCTCAAGGATATGCTGGCTTAAGGGAGTCAAGGTAAGGCTTAATCAAGAATCAAGACTCTGTTTGCAAAAATGCTTCCTAATAGTGGATCCTTAAAAATCCAGTTTTATTAGCAAGTTAAGTCATTACCTGTCACTAGATTTCTTTCTACCCTAGTTCAAGCACTTGGCCTATGCTAGCTATCCTTTTATCAACCCCTTTCTGTTCACTGGAATACTACGTGTAGGGCAGTGACCAAGTCTTCATGTCCGAGAAGTAACGGCGATCTGAATTGATTAATACTCATCTGGGAATCTCCATTCACACGACATATGTAGCACTTAACTCTTGCATATGTCAACTCGCCACCGGGGTTCTTAAGACCAGACCGGGTTCACGCCAACCGAGAGCACAGATACACCACCGTCCAGCCTCTTGCCACGGAGGGTACACGCTACTCTCGCCAACTCTCCACTCCCATTGCGTGTTGGCCTTTCTGGTATTAATCTGCCCATGGCAAAGCTTACCCATGATGAGGCATGTGGCCAGTTAAAGGGTCCTAAATCATCAAGCCTACATCGACACGGTCCTTAATCGACTAAGACAGAGACACTACACCGAGACTCTCTTCTAGTGCAAGTCACCTGTCCGGTCTCAGCTTTATCATTTCAAACCCAAAGTTTGGTACCTAGTAGAGGTACATCTTTTCCGATGTTGAACCCATCACGGCCATGATGGATCCACCATCAAGTTCTATTTTTGAAAACATCCCATCCACTGTGAAGCATCACCTTTTGTTTTAAAACAAAACATTTGTTTTTCTAATGCAGGACTAAGCATCAAAAGACCTTTTAAAAAAACAGGTGATCAAGGAATGGTAAATAGCTCCAAGGAAGGAAATGCAGCAATAGGTTTAACACCCAACTCCTAGCACCTAATGCATAATTCAAGTGAATAAGAGTTTAAAATAGCAAGGAGGTGGCAAATGCACCGAGGCTTGCCTTGTGTTGTAGGAGAGTCGGGCTCTGTTCTAGAGATGTAAAAGTAAAAACAGTTCCCTGCAGGTGGATTTTCTGTTGATGGAGTAGTCTCCTCTTTTTCAACAGTCACTTCTTCTTCGTTTTCTATATATATAATCATATATAACCATGAATGCTCATGTGATGCTTATGAAAATGCAATTATAATAAAGTTACACCAAGTTGTATCTTGAATACAACTTTCCTTCACGGTGTATGTCACACCCGGATTTTAGGGGTCCAAAACCCGGGCGCGAACATAAACACCAGGTGTGCTGGGACCAAGTCTCACACATATGATGCATAGTGGCACAGGATCGAATGTCACATCTTTACTATATAACAGGAGTTCTGTACAAAAATAATTAAATAATTACATCATATGAGGAAACGATCCAGCAACCCAAAGTTGACTGGGAGACGACGGCCTAGATCTCTCTCACGAACTCATCGCAGCATCCTCCATGCGCCTCATCCTGTGGTACCTGCTCTTGACCTGTGGGGGGGGGGTGTGAGACAGCAAGAGTGAGCTCACATACGTTCACCGCTCAACAAGTTGTGGGGAATAATGTGCATGAACTCACCAAAGGTGGGAGCTCACGTGAAGTGTAAGGCTTACCAAAGAGGATGGCTGAAGCTGAGCATTGCTTTTAAAGTTGGTCAAAATTTTATTAGCCATTACTAAGTATAAGTAAATACCAACCCAATTAAATAGTAGAACAGAAGTAACAACATCACCTGCGATGCAATGCATATGACAAATTGAATTTAAGTTCCATAGATTAATCATGTGAGGATCCGAGCCGCTCATGACCGTGAGCACGGCTAGTATACCAGTTTTACACTCTGCAGAGGTTGCGCATCTTTACCCACAAGTCATGTTACCCATCTGCCAAGGGATCGCGACTTCCCATACACCTCTACCGAGGAGGCGAGGCAGGGTAACACTACGAGGCCTTTACAAAGTTCCACTAGCTTCAGAAAACCCGCTACAGTTTATAGGAAGCTCCAATGCAGGAATCCCTTGCAGGACCGCCATCGCAGCAAAATCCTCCCGAGGGCCTCCCTACACTGACCACTCCCCTACTGCCCTTGCCCCTTTCGGGTAAGGTAGTCTTCCACTAGCTTTCCTAATTAATCGGCCAAGGGCGTCCCATTAAACCCTTGTGGTAGCACTGTTTTCCCGGGTGGTTCTCCATGTTCCAATTAACATAATGATCTTATCATGAACAGTAATAATAAACAGATAATAACAGTGTGATCATGAATAATGTATCTTCATACCCAAAACCACATAAAAGCACTAGCAAGTACTACCCAAAAAGTTCAGTGGTAAACAAGGTATAAAGATAATCAAACTAGGGTAACCTATTGGGTCCCATCAAAATTAACCTATGCAGATCATTATGATTAATTAGAACATGAGTGGGTAAAAGAAGTGATCAAGGGCACAACTTGCCTGGGACTTGAGATTCCAGGTACCAACTTGCTCTTCAGGTGACACGTGACCTCGCTCTAGTCGTAGCAATACAAACAAACATTGTATAGGCAAAATTAACATTACACCAAACATAAGAATACATTGCATAATAATAATCTACGCGCCATAACGAGATCGTAGAAACAAGAACCACTAAATTCGGAGCTTTAGTTATTAAGTTATGAATTTTCGAAATTATTTAGTGCTTAGAATAGATTAATCCTAACGAACAATTTTAACTCAAGTTTCATGGCTAAACAGTGTTATTAGTTGATATACAATATTAATACAAAATTATTGCAACTGGAATGGGTTAAAAAGGAGTAAAAATGGAATTTCTATGAATTAAATAAGTTCTGGATATATTTTTATACATAAAAACCATTTCCCAAATTATTTTTCTGAATTTCCTAAGCTTCTGGACTGGGCACACTAATATAGAGAAGGTCGGGGTTTAATCTGTAAAATCTACCAGACACAGCCAACTCCCGCGGGGACGGCGGGTTTATTCTGTAATACATCAGGGGCTCTTTAGAATAAATGCCGAGGCGAAGGGGTATGAGATTACCTGAGCCATAGGATCAAAATCAAACGTCCCACATTAGATCAAAGCCAGGACACATCGGCAGCCATCAGATCTTAATCCATCGGTCCATATCATTCATTGGCTTGTATGCACCGAGAGCCGGACATCGTTAGATCTATGGTCCAGATGAATCAAGCGAAGGAATACACTCTGGCCCAATCCTTGCCATTGGTGGCTAGATCAGTGGACAGGGGTTTTCTTCCACCCGACAGCGCATAGGCCGAGGCCACACAACACAGCGAATCTGCGGTGGCGCAACGCAACACCGGCAGAAGGTTCTTGCACCCGGCGCTAATCACCCCGTTCACGACGCACTGGGCGATGTGCATGCGCCTAGAAAGCTCAAGCCGACGTAGCAGATCAGTACGGGCGTGCACCCAAGCAGCCGCTGGGCAATGGAGAGAAGCGGCCAGGGCGAAGGCGCGCCAGAGTCCCGGTCGAGCGCGATAGGAAGGAGGGCCTGCAGAGCTGTTTGGGCGGCGACGAGGTTGGGGCCAGGACATGGTGGCCAACACCGTGCGCACGACACGGCAGCAAGGACCGGCGACACATCCCCATTACTTCGGTGCTCACTGGTGTTTCTACTCGCCGATGGCCTAGGGATTTTGGCATGGAGCGTATATATACTGCGCACAAGCCAAGGGGTGCGGAAGCGAGGAAATCAAATCCCAACAACCCGGAGCGATCCCGGTGGAGGCGGACCCGTTGGGTCTGTTGGTTTGGGGAAGAACCTGAACAATTCATTCCGGCCGCGGCGACATCGGAGGTTCTGTTTGCAGGGATACGGCTCACCAAATTCGCGATCGATCCGAAATCCACGGAACAGACTGTGAGCCGGTGCCAATCGAAGACGACGCATAGGTTTAATCATGGCGCAGAATCCGGTTCGGAAGGGGGGAAATGTGTGGCCGATTCAATCGGCCGAGCTCCATACCTGCTTGTTTCGGTGAGAGGAAAGAGGAACGGGATGACATGTGGGACCCTCAGTCAGTGCCTGGAGAGGAGTCATGTGTGGTCGAGGCGAGCTGCGCGCGTGATAATGGAAATGGGCCGGGTGAAGCAGTTTCGGCCCAAGTGCTGAGACGAGAGATTTTTTTTATTTTTTTTGCATTCTAGTTTATTTTCAGTTTTCAAGTTCAAATTCAAACATGAGTTTCAAATTCTTTTCTAAATGCAACATCCACAATATCGACATGAATGTAGATTATATATTTTTATAAACCTATATATTTATATTAATTATTTTATTCCCTTGTTTAGTTAAAGGCTTAAAATGTGACATACACTCATTTTATTTTATTTTTAGGAAAGAAATTACTTTTGAGTATGGGATCAACTTTCAAGTTAACTAAAACTAATATCCATTACCCTACTCATTTAGGGAAAATAATGTATTCTCTTTTACCAAGAGTCACTTAATCTTTAATGTATTTTTATTTAAGAGCATTCTTTTAAATTTCATGAGGAGAATATCTGATCCTACTAGATTGAAGATATTTCTATTTTTTTTTATGTTCACTCAATTTCTTAGTGTTACTTCTTATAAAAGACATAGAAGGAATACATGAACTCCTAACACATTTTAGGGCTTACAGTGTAGTAGGGTAACTATGGTTTTTCTAGGTTAGTACCTTAGTAGGGTTAGACATTTTTATCCTAAGGAGCTAGGGTTTTGGGTTTAGGAATCAAACAATGTCCAAATCAAGTCAAACTTCACTCATGGGATTTAAATATCATATTAAGCTTATCCAAAAAGTTTGGTGATTTTTGGAGTCATTAAATAATTCCTAAAATTCTAGAGGTATAGGTTTAAGCTCTTTTAAATACTAATTAATTCCTTGTTTGGACTAAAAATCCTAGAACTATTTTTATTAAATACATAGAAATCTAGGAGTCCAACAAAATTAGTCTCATATTTTAATCATTTTTCTATAATTTTTATGGATTTCCTAAGTCTGGCAGAAAAAGAAAAAGAGAAAGTATGAATAGTAACGGGCTGAAGCCAGCCCGATACAGCCCATACCCAGGCGAAATGCGCCCCCCCCCCCCCCCGTGCGCGCCCGCATTGTCAGATTTTCACAGGGGACCCTGGTGATTTGAAAACCCCATAAAGAGTTTCACGCACTATTTACTTGTGTCACTGACATTTACACCGAGATCCTTCCCTTTCTTTTTCTTTACAACGTCGGGTCCACGACGGTGGACGGCGAGAAGCCGAGCTCCGGCGAGCTCGTACCGGTCGGATAACTCAACTACCGGTACTCTGGTGCGGTTGACACCTAATTCGACCTCTAACGATCATTACCCCTCAACTAATTTCAAGGTTCTAGCCCCTCATTTCTCTGCCCATGGTGACAGCGCGATCAACGGACAAACCGAGGCGTTCCCGGTGATCCTACGGGTTCTAGCTCAATTGGTCAGGTTGAGAAGCATCAAGAGCATACAGGAATGCTACAACAAGAGCGAGGAGGCATGATCGGACCTGTGGAGAGCTGGCTACGGTGAGCTCACACAGTACGGTGTTCTTGGTAGATTTGGGGGAAATCCCAAATTAGAGCTCTTTGTTGGACAAATCCGAGACACGAATGGGTGCGCTGGATACGTGACTACATAGCGGAGCTGATGGCATGCTCAATTTATAGGGCCCGAGGGCGGTGGCGTCCAATTTTGTGAAGGTGTGCTGGCGGCCAGAGCGAGAGAAGAGTTACTGGTGGCGATCTATCGTGGCGATTGTAGGGTAATAAGCAACGACTGTCACTGGGTAACGACCACGACTCACGGCGACGTGGTAAGGTAGCCAAAGGCGTGGCGTGACCGAGAAAAACGGCGGTGGCCGCGGTAATGACCATGCGGCCACGTCACTGGCAAGTGAATGGGTGACAGAGCGGCTACAGGGTTCTGAGCTCATCCAAGATGAAGATTTTTCCATGGTCGATCATAATCCATGCCACAGAGGGCATGAATCGCAGTGTTGACGTGAATTCGGGCGCGCTGGTCGTCGGCGGCGAGGGGGATGAACCTGAATGATGTGCACCCGTTGGGTGATTGCCCGATCTTTCGATGAGAGGGTGTGGAATAACTCGATTGGGGGAGGAGACGACGTTCACGGCCCGACTACAGCCTTCCAAAGACGCTGCGCCTTAGCAACCGATACACCACCTCCTATGGCTGTCACGATCTTGTGGAGCGTGACACCCTGGCCACTAGGGCACTCGTCCTGCAAGCAATCGAAGAACTAGCAAGAACAAGTAGAACAAGTACTGAATTACCAGATCTAAATGTAGGTTTAAAGATCAAACTACAATATGGTGGGGTTCCGAAGACAAGAAGACGGGCGGCTGAACTAGCACGCGCGCTTGCAAGCAAGTAGCGAGAGCTAAACTTGATCTAAACAAAACCCGCTGTTCTTGGTGGCGGCTAGGGGGTTTATAAACATGGGAGGACGACCACAAGGGTATTGGGGTCGTGCTGCAACCCTAGGATGCGTCCCTAATGGACCTAACTTGATACACGACCCATTGGGCCAAAATAGGGTGACGCAGCACCATGGGCAGAAAAGGCAGGAAATGTCTCGGTAAGAAAACAATGATTACGGCGGCCTCAGAACAGATATGACTATAATTCCGGATCCATATGAAAGTAGACTTGATAAGCTTTCCATGTTGTGCTTGAACATTCCAATCCGAGCCCGCATCTGACCGTGGTGACCGTCACAAGTTGGTGTTCTTCTGCAGTCCGAATCCAGCATGTTCAAATCCTTTTCCCTTTCGGTCTTCTCCCTGATTCCTAAGCAAAACAAGAGTGCACGGGTCTCCATGGTCTAAATATGATGGACATGAACTCAAGAGTGTAATCACCTGATGGTTGAGTTGACGAGCACGAGCGCGAGTAATGGGACCAGAAATTGGTACTTGTATTGGTATAGATGCATCAGTAGTGTGGATGTCTTCATCATTCTCCCCTTCTTGCATTTGAGTCGTCCTCGACTCAAGCTCAACTTCCTCTCCCAAGTAGGGCTTTAAATCTGCAATGTTAAATGTGGGGCTAACCCCAAAGTCTGCAGGCAGATCTAGCCTATATGCATTGTCGTTAATTTTCTCTAGCACTTTAAACGGTCCATCGGCTCGAGGCAACAATTTAGATTTTCGTAATTCAGGAAACCTTTCCTTTCTCAAATGCAACCAAACTAAATCTCCAGGTTCAAAATTTATTTCCTTTCTACCTTTATCACTAGCAAACTTATATCTAGCATTCATACGCTCTATGTTTTCTTTAGTAGTTTCGTGCAGTTTTAACATCAATTCAGCACGCCTAGTAGCATCAAAATTTAGTTTTTCAGAAGATGGCAAAGGCATTAAATCAATAGGAGCACGAGGTAACAAACCATATACAATCTGAAATGGGCACATCTTTGTAGTAGAATGCAATGATCGATTATAAGCAAATTCAATATGAGGCAAACAGTCCTCCCACATCTTAATATTCTTCTTTAGAACTGCCCTTAACATAGTAGACAAAGTTCTATTCACAACTTCAGTTTGACCATCAGTTTGAGGATGACATGTAGTAGAAAATAAAAGCTTAGTCCCCAATTTTGCCCACAAAGTCCTCCAAAAATGACTAAGAAATTTAGCATCACGATCAGAAACGATTGTGTTGGGCACACCATGCAAGCGAACAATTTCACGAAAGAACAAGTCAGCAATATGAGTAGCATCGTCAGTTTTATGACATGGTATGAAATGTGCCATCTTAGAAAATCTATCAACAACCACAAACACACTATCACGTCCCTTCCTAGTCCGAGGCAATCCCAGCACAAAATCCATAGAAATATCTTCCCAAGGAGCACTAGGAACGGGTAGAGGCAAATACAAACCGTGTGGATTTAACCGTGACTTTGCCTTTTGGCATGTCGTGCAACGAGCAACCAATCTCACCACATCTCTTCTCATCTTGGGCCAAAAGAAATGACCAGCAAGTATGTCCTCCGTTTTCTTTGCTCCAAAATGTCCCATTAAGCCACCTCCATGTGCTTCCTGTAACAACAACAAACGAACGGAGCTAGCTGGAATGCATAGCTTGTTAGCTCTAAACACAAACCCATCACTAACGATATATTTGTTCCATCCTTTCCCATCTTTACAATGCAGCAACACATCTTTAAAATCAGCATCATGAACATATTGGTCTTTAATCGTCTCTAATCCAAAGATTTTGTAGTCAAGTTGATTCAGCAAAGTATATCTCCTAGACAAAGCGTCAGCAATGATATTCTCTTTTCCTTTCTTGTGCTTAATAACATAAGGAAACGATTCGATAAATTCAACCCACTTAGCATGTCTACGGTTCAGTTTTCCTTGACTACGAATATGTTTCAAAGATTCATGATCAGAATGAATAACAAACTCTTTGGGCCACAAATAATGCTGCCATGTTTCTAATGTTCGCACAAGAGCATATAATTCCTTATCATAAGTAGAATAATTTAGAACAGACCCACTCAATTTTTCACTAAAATATGCAACAGGTTTGCCTTCTTGTAACAAAACACCACCCAATCCAATTCCACTAGCATCACATTCAAGCTCAAAAGTCTTATTAAAATCAGGAAGTTGGAGGAGAGGTGCATGTGTCAACTTATCTTTCAGCACGTTGAAAGCGTGCTCTTGTACTTTGCCCCAACTAAAATGCACTCCCTTCTTCGTAAGCTCATTCAAAGGTGCAGCAATGGTGCTAAAGTCCTTCACAAAACGGCGATAGAAGCCAGCAAGTCCTAGGAAACTCCGCACCTGTGTGATAGTCTTTGGCATAGGCCATCCATGTATCGCTTCTACCTTGGCTTGATCAACCTCAATTCCCTGTGGAGTCACAACATAACCAAGAAACGAAACTCGATCGGTGCAAAATGTGCACTTCTCAAGGTTACCAAATAAACGTGCATCTCGTAAAGCATTAAAAACAGCACGCATGTGATCAACATGTTCATCCATAGATTTGCTGTAGATTAATATGTCATCAAAGTATACTACCACAAATTTTCCAATGAAGGCACGCAAAACCTCGTTCATTAATCTCATGAAAGTGCTAGGTGCATTAGTTAACCCAAAAGGCATGACTAACCACTCATACAATCCGAACTTAGTTTTGAAAGCAGTTTTCCATTCATCTCCCAATTTCATACGAATCTGGTGGTACCCACTACGCAAATCAACTTTAGAAAAGACAATGGCACCACTCAATTCATCAAGCATATCATCTAAACGTGGAATAGGGTGTCGATAACGTATCGTGATATTATTAATAGCCCTACAATCAACACACATACGCCATGTTCCATCTTTTTTAGGCACTAAAATAACCGGAACAGCACACGGACTAAGAGACTCACGCACGTAACCTTTGTCGAGTAGTTCTTGCACTTGTCGCTGAATTTCTTTTGTTTCCTCTGGATTTGTCCTATATGGCGCACGATTCGGCAAAGATGCACCAGGAATAAGATCAATTTGGTGCTCAATCCCTCGTATAGGTGGCAGCCCCTCTGGTATCTCACTTGGAAATACATCAGAATACTCCTGCAAAATGTTAGTAATAACAGGAGGCAAAGAATGCTGCATATCTTGAATTGAAATCAAAGCATCCTTGCATACCAAGGCGTAGGCAACAGTAGTGGAAGCAAATAATTCATTAACATCAGTTTTTGTTGCAAGCAAGCAATGTCCTTTCAATTTTATCCCATCTTTGTTATTACCAACAACTTTAATATTCTTGTTGTTCTCAGTTTTAGCTTTGGTAGCTTTAGCAACATCATCACGCACAATAGCCTCAGGGGACATGGGAAGCAAAATAATTTTCTTATCATGGTATATGAGAGAATATTGATTTGATCTACCATGATGCATACAATCTGAATCAAATTGCCATGGTCTACCTAGCAGAATATTACAAGCATCCATAGGCACAACATCACAGTCAACAACATCACGATATGAACCAATAGCAAAATTAATTCGTACCAGCTTGGTTACCTTGACCTTACCACTATTGTTGAGCCATTGAATGTGATATGGATGCGGGTGCGGTTTGGTCGTAAGTGCAAGCTTCTCCACCATGTCGCTGCTAGCCAAGTTGTTGCAGCTACCTCCATCAATGATCAAACGACATGAACGCTCCTTAATGACACACTTTGTTTGAAACAACGTATGTCGCTGATTCTGCTCTGCCTTCTCCATTTGTGCACTAAGCACACGCTGTACAATGAGGCTCTCATAATGCTCTGCATCATCTGCACCAATCTGTTCTTCGGGTGGTTCCTTAGTGCCTACATCATCAGCCGCAAGCAAAGCAAGTGTAGCTTCATCCAAATCACTAGCAGAGGAATACCCACCATCGTCTTTTACCACCAAAACACGCTGATTAGGACAATAACGCTGCACGTGTCCATAGCCCTTGCATCGATAACACAGAACATCTCTTGTTCTACCTGTGGAAGCTACTGAAGAGGCACTACCTGCGGGTTTCTGGGCAGATTTGGTTGCTGAATTTGTGGAAGATGCACGTGGTTTGTCGCTGGAGGAAGGCGGGGGTGCTGGTCGACTTGGCGAGGGAGTTGGTGCTAGTGTACGGCCGGTCATGGATGTAGTCGTGCGCTGTTGCCATGGTGTAGATTTTCCTGCAGAAACATTAGACCTTGCACTAGCACGTCGTCCCTGCACTTCCCTTTCAGCTTTGCAAGCAAGATGAAACAATCGGGTTACATTAGCATAATCTTTATAAGCAAGGATGTCCTGAATTTCCCTATTTAACCCGCCCAAAAATCTAGCCATAGCAGATTCCTCACCCTCCTCTATGTTACAACGCAGCATACCCATTTGTAATTCCTGATAATATTCTTCTACACTTTTAGTACCCTGTCTCAATTGTTGCAACTTGTTTAACATATCACGTGCATAATAAGAAGGAACAAATCTAGCCCGCATGACCCGTTTCAACGCATCCCAAGTTTGTGGCATGTTATTAGGATTCTTCTTACCATGTTCTATCCACCAAACAGAAGCAAATTCAGTAAACTCACTAGTAGCAGCTCTAACCCGCGCATTCTCAGGAAATTCATGGCATGCAAACTTTTGATCAACCGCAATCTCCCAAGTAATGTAAGCATCAGGGTCATATTTACCATCAAAAGGAGGTATTTTAAATTTAACCTTACTAAAAGCATCATCATTACCATGTACCTCACGTCGGTGAAAACCACCCATACCTCTACGGTTAGTACGTAGTCGCCGGCGATTAGGTGCTTCTTGGTCATCTTGTTCAGTATCAGCAACATAGTCATCCCAGTTACCTTCGGCGCCCTCATCACGCCCACCATTGATATTAGCATGCATCTCATCAAACCGCCTCAAGAGTGCGACAAGGCTCTTGTCAATATGAGCAACTTTCATTTCCACATTTGCAAGTTTGGTGTTCGTGTCGATCTGTGTGGCCTCCAATTGCCCCATCTTTTCATTCGTCACCTGCATGTCATTATCAAGACCTTCCGTGTGCGTCTTCACTAGCCTTACAAAGTGTTGTATGATACCCTTGGTGCGAGGAGAGTGTGGCATATTACGAGAAGCATCATCAACCTCCAATCCTGCCATGGTTAGACGAACAGAGGCAACAAGAAAAAAAACGTGAAGGAATAAAAACTCTACAACTATTAGGATGTAGCTACTGCAAGGCGCTCACTCTCAACCTGCCACACAAGCTCTTACCAATTCTTACCTTGCACAACAGGAGGGGTCAGCAACCAACAAGTCTGCAACCGTGGAATAAGTGTATCGGTGCCGCAGCAACACGACCTGTCAAACTGTAGTCGAAATATGTAGAGTTGTAGGTGGGCTGAAGCAAGGAATACACTAGTACCACGTTAGTTACAAAAGCAAGCTGAATAATCGTTCAACGGTGGTACTGTGCTGGTCCTAGGCTAAACCAGGCTAGAGACGTGAGCCTAGGCACAAAGGTAGTCACTGAAAAAGAACAACTAGCACAGCACAAAGAGAAACAACAGATTTAGAGATTCAGCCCCCTTCTTCTTCTTTTCCTTTTTTTTTCTATTCTTTTTTTTTCTTCTTCTTCTGTTTTTTTTTTGCAGGGGCCTAAACCCTTTTTTTTCACTATGACAACCCAAACAATAAAGATATTGCTAACAACCCCTTTAAATCAGATTTAACAAATCTTGTTAATATAGAAAGTCCAGAAATCTCTACGATGATTGCGGAGCGCTCAGAACGAATTTTGAGATAAGGTCAGATCCGTTGGAAAGAAGATAAGATAAGCTTTCCAGATTGTATTTAAACTTCCAAATCGGATATGATATGTATCCGTGGTGGCAAAAACGAACCAGAGATGTTTTTGGTGATGGTGGATTTCGTGGTGACCAAAACGTGGTAGAACTCAAAACTCTAAAGGAATAAACTAAGACCAGCAACTCGACACAACCGATGCAACCAAAAACTCAACAAGCCCTAACTAAGTAGTACTAGTAAATGCTCAATGGTTTATAGGATTGCGGTAAAACTAATCTACTATTTTTTGGCTTTTTCTGGACTATAGGAGATAAGAAAACAGCGAAGAAAAGTAAATCTCTCACCGATAAACCTTGCTCTGATACCAACTGATGTGCACCCGTTGGGTGATTGCCCGATCTTTCGATGAGAGGGTGTGGAATAACTCGATTGGGGGAGGAGACGACGTTCACGGCCCGACTACAGCCTTCCAAAGACGCTGCGCCTTAGCAACCGATACACCACCTCCTATGGCTGTCACGATCTTGTGGAGCGTGACACCCTGGCCACTAGGGCACTCGTCCTGCAAGCAATCGAAGAACTAGCAAGAACAAGTAGAACAAGTACTGAATTACCAGATCTAAATGTAGGTTTAAAGATCAAACTACAATATGGTGGGGTTCCGAAGACAAGAAGACGGGCGGCTGAACTAGCACGCGCGCTTGCAAGCAAGTAGCGAGAGCTAAACTTGATCTAAACAAAACCCGCTGTTCTTGGTGGCGGCTAGGGGGTTTATAAACATGGGAGGACGACCACAAGGGTATTGGGGTCGTGCTGCAACCCTAGGATGCGTCCCTAATGGACCTAACTTGATACACGACCCATTGGGCCAAAATAGGGTGACGCAGCACCATGGGCAGAAAAGGCAGGAAATGTCTCGGTAAGAAAACAATGATTACGGCGGCCTCAGAACAGATATGACTATAATTCCGGATCCATATGAAAGTAGACTTGATAAGCTTTCCATGTTGTGCTTGAACATTCCAATCCGAGCCCGCATCTGACCGTGGTGACCGTCACAAGTTGGTGTTCTTCTGCAGTCCGAATCCAGCATGTTCAAATCCTTTTCCCTTTCGGTCTTCTCCCTGATTCCTAAGCAAAACAAGAGTGCACGGGTCTCCATGGTCTAAATATGATGGACATGAACTCAAGAGTGTAATCACCTGATGGTTGAGTTGACGAGCACGAGCGCGAGTAATGGGACCAGAAATTGGTACTTGTATTGGTATAGATGCATCAGTAGTGTGGATGTCTTCATCACTGAAGATCATTTTCAGTGTGCTATACCATGGGAAACCCCATTCAGAGCCTCTATTAGAGCACTTTGCAGAGCTTTGATATCTAATTTCTATATAGCAACTAGCTGATCCTTCTGTAACAAAGTTGTTAATCTACAATCCAACTACAATTCGACTATAGTTACCATCCCCAACCGACCACTAGATCCTACTCCAATTCGACTTCAAAGTCCTGCCAATGTCACTGGTGGCCATATTTTAGTTCAAAAGCTGACTGATAGCCCGATTTGAAGTCCTTTTATCTTCGATTTTTGTACAATACCAGAACTTAGTCATTTAATCAAACTTCTACTCCTAACATAGATCTACAAGTTTGCTATATTAACTTAGGGTAAAACTCTGATAGATTTAGAGCTATAGAGCCTCAAAGTTGACCCCATTGTTCTGAAATTCAGACTTATCCTTATAAAGCTTCATGGGGTACTTTTTGCAAATAGGTCCAATTTCCACTATTCAACTTGCAAATCTTCCAGTATAAAAGATATTTGGTTTGAGGCGCTCTTTTACCTTGGTACTTGCACTTGGGTCCAAAAGTGCACAGATTTGCAATTTACCCCCTAGGGTTCTAATTTAGGGTTTTCCAGGGGTCTTTTCAGGGGTTTTAGTACTTCAGAGTTTTGGTGTCACTAAAGTCCATTAAAGATGATATCTTATGATCAATTCTCATGTCTTTTTAGGTTTTAGCTTATTTGGTCTTTACTTATATCCATAAGCCATAATCTAGGGTTAAACACTCTACCCTGTGGTTAATCACACCTCAAGTCACATCAGTACAACTTATTTGAAATTTTTACCTAGTGAATGCACTCTAGGTGTAACAAACACATGATATGCCAATGCTGATGATGTTATGCTCAAGTTTTAGTGATAGTAACACCAGAGGTGTTACATTCTTCACCTTCTATTTCGGTGGCATTTAAGCTCTACATCCCCTTAGGGACGACTTTGGATCTTCTTCACCTTCTATTTTGGTGGCATTTAGGAACAACTTTTGAGCTTTGGAACCTACTCTGTGCTCCCCTAGGAACGACTTTTGTATTGTGACTTGGCACATTCTTGTGGTATGGCCTTTGTCTTCGCCGCTGAACAAACAAAACAGTCTCCTGGATGATCTCTATATCTTCCTTCGAAGCTTCTGCCCCCTCTGCCTCTTGGAGCTGCTGGCCTGAAGGAACGTTGTTGCGGCCCTGTTGATTGGGAGCTATGTTGTTGCCTTTGAGGTTGGCTTCCCCTATCATGATGACTTGGGCTGGCGTTATGGATTGACCTGACATGCCTGGGGTGGAGTCTTCCTCCGAAGCCCCTGGCCATCTCAGAGTATCTGTAAGCTTCTTCCATTCTGTTGGGGACTTGTTCTCAAATGCTAGGAGTTAAGAACAAGGCAACATAAAAAATGTTAATCGCTAAAATCCTTCGTCCTTCGAAGCATTATTTCCCTTAGGATATAATGATTTTCGGACGAAGGTGATGAAGAGCGTGCCTTCATAAATTTATTATACAGTGACGAAGGATAAAATGTAGAGAATATAAAAGATAACATAAATAATTATATATTATTATCAGAGATAGACATAAACATCTTTGAATTACAAATGTACCTTGAACTGGAAGGAGATGATAGTACAAGCGTGACGCAAAAAGCGAATGCCAAGTCAGCGTGAATAGTACGGGAGTACTGTTCACCTATTTATAGGCGCGGGACACAACCCATACAAAATTACATTCATGCCCTTTACAGTTGATAATAACTCTATAGTAATCTGTCGAGGTCTAAATAGCCTTTTCATCTTTAAGTCGGTTTCACTTTCTGCTGTCACGCCGAAGCTTTCCTACTCACACCTTCGGCGCTGTACCAACCTTCGTATTATTCTGGTCTACTGTGATGCCGACTTGAGTCCGAAGATACCTGTTCACACATTATACTCCAGAAATACTGTTAAATCCTGTTTTTGAGGACCTTCGGATGCCGAAGGTCCCCAACAGTAGCCCCTCGCAATATTAATTTGTTTAAAATAATAAATTTAGATTGCGACATGGACGAAGGCTTTACGCCGAAGGTCCGAAAAAACACCTTCCCTTTGCTAGAATAGCAACATTCACTGACAAGCGGGGTCTTTCAATTTTCAACGCACTTGGCGTATAAATACGGTCATACCGCAAACTCATTTGACACGCTCTCTGGCCAACTGCTCCCGCTCAATCAATTTTTAGCTCTTGTGCACTAAGATTTGTTAAGCCTTTAGTTTTGAAGCTTCGGCTTTGAAAATAGTTTTTGGTGTCTCCGAAGATGTCTGAGGATAAGAAGACTGCTGCTGAGATGAAGCTGAGCCTGGACGAAGAGAAAAACTTGGGGTTTCTTATAGCGATGTCAAAGACCAATACAGAAAAAATCACCAAGGAGATTCTGGAAGGTTTGTCTGAAGATACTGGTGACAGTGACAGCTATGATGTGGACAGTGGTGGTGAAGACTCCGAAGATCGTCCCTGGCGACCAAGCCATTCAGTTTATGGTAAATCAATGTCACACCCGGCTTTAAGGAACAAAGCCAGGTGCATCTCATACATGCGCCAAAGACAACACATATAATAACAGACTGTATAGAGATAAATGTCACAAAACATCAGATTATTTATTACATAGCGGAAGACTTATTACAAAATAAAAGAATAAATATAAAACGAACTAAGGATCGTCGGCGCAAATGCCAACTGAGAAACGCCACCTAGATCAGATCAAACTCCTCGCCTTGTGGCTCCTCCTGAACCACCTGCTCTTCTCCTGTGGGGGGGGGTGTGAGACAGCAAGGGTGAGCTCACACATGATCATAGCTCAACAAGTTGTGGGGAACCAGTGGACATAAACTCACAAAGGTGTGAGTTCATGTGATGTGTAAGGCTAATCAATGATAGGGGTTAAAGCTGAGCATTGCTTTTAAGTAGTTGGTCCAAATTTTATTAGCAGTTACTAAGTGTAAGTAAATACCAAACCTTAAATAAAGTAATTGAACAAGATTAATAATAAACCCATGCAATGCAAATGACAAAATTGAATTTAAGTTCCATAATTTAATCATCAGAGAGTCCTGAGCTGCTCATGACCGTGAGCTCGGCTAGTATACCAGTTTTACACTCTGCAGAGGTTGTACCCTTTACCCACAAGTCATGCTACCCATCAGCCAAGGGGTCGCGAATCCCATACACCTCTACCTAGGAAGCGCGGCAGGGCAACACTACGAGGCCTTTACAAAGTTCCACTAGCTTCCGAAAACCCGCTACAGTTTATAGGAAGCTCCAATGCAGGGTTCTTGTCTGACCGCCATCGCAGCAAAATCAACCAAGGACCTCCCTACACTGACCACTCCCCTACTGCCCTTGCCCCTTTCGGGTAAGGTAGTCTTCCACTAGCTTTCCTAATTAGTCAGCCAAGGGCGTCCCATTGAACCCTTGTGGTGGCACGTGGTTCTCAAGTTAAGCTCTATGTTCCAATTAACATTAATGATCTCAACATGAACATACATAGAATAACAAAAAGAATTGGAACATAGAGGTAATAAATGATTATCCCAAAGCCATATAAAGCAATAGCAAACTACCCAAGTGATTCAGGGGTAAACAAGGTAATGAGGTAAACAATCTAGGGTGACCTATTGGGTCCCATCAAAATTAACCTATGCATAGATAAGTGATATTAAAGAACATTATTAGGTAAAAAGTGGTCAAGGGCACAACTTGCCTGGCACTTGAGAATCCAGGTACCAACTTGCCTTTCAGATGACACGTGCCTCGCGCTAGTCGTAGCAATACAAACAAACATGGTATAGATAAAATTAACATCACACCAAACATAAGAACAAACTGAATAATAATAATCTACACGTCGCTACGAGACTAACGCAACTTGAACGGATCAAATCGGAGTTAAAACGGAGGAGATACGAATTTCCTAAGGTTTTATGTATTTGATACGAGATTAATTAGGATACAAAATTTAATCTGACTTTCATGTCAAAACAGTGGTACTAATTGATAAACAATAATATTACAAAATTATAGGAATTGGAACGGACTAATTTGGGTTTAATATGAATTTTCTATGAATTAAATGAGTTTCTGCAATTATTTTTAAACCCAAAATCAATTTCTAAATTCCTTTTCCTTATTTTGTTTATCTCTTGGACTGCGCATATAATAAACCGAAACGCAGGGGGCTTGGCATAAGAATCCCTAAGACACAGAGCGCCGCAGTCGAGGACGGCGGGTTGATTCACAGTTTTCATAGGGTTTCTTTTGCATAAGTACACGACTGAAAGGTTATCGGAATGCCCCAGCCGTAGGATAAGAAATCTACGCCCCGGATTAGATCTCTGCTACTCAAAACGGTATGCGCTATGAGCCACTAGATCGAGATCTGATGGTCCAAATTTTATGAAACCCAAACCAACCATGACCGCCCGATTCGAAATCTACGGCCTACACTTTAACCCAACGAAATCAAGTCCGAGCCGTTCACCAAAGATCCAGCGGTGGACAACCCACATCTAATCCCTGCCGTCAACCCCATCTAACGGCTACAGGGCCATCTCTTTCCTCCCCTGGTTGTCAACACGGCGGCGCCAGCGCAGGGACGACGGCGCCATAGACATTGCTGCTCCCACCTCGCCGGTAGCTCCCCCAGGGCGGTACCCCGACGGGGAAACACCCAGCACCCAAGACCTCCGCCAAAAGCTGAGAGCAGGCACGGGTGACCCACAGGCGCGGCGGCGATTCCACTCTCTCTCTCTCTCTCTCGGCCATCTCTCTCCCGCCAGTCAGCTATGGTGGCCTGCGCTCCACACGGCGTACTATCCTATTCGTGGCCCTAAGAAAAACAGAGATAGGGACACAAAGAACTTGCTGGGGGCTGACTTACTCGTGATTGGATTTTTGCAGATCTTGGTCCGCGGTGACGGGCAGACGTACGGCTGAGGGCGTTCTCCGGTGATGGTGCAGAGGCTTTGGCGACATCACACGGCGGACGTTGATGAAGGAGCCTGACCATGCGTGTGGCAACCCAGCGTCATTTTCTACTTGCTTGTCGAGAAAACACGCGACTTCGGTCGGTCCTCCAAGCCAGCACAGGTCACGCCAGGAGACGTATACACCAACAGTGCATCCAAAGCTCGCAAGCGCACTCAACAATGGCCAATGCACAAAGCGGTGGTCACGGTTTCTCTTTCTCCTCAATGTTCCTGCACGGCGGAGATCTATATGGAGAGGCATGGAACTCGACGGCTGGAAAGGTTCTGGGGTGAAGGATAGAGCTTCTGAGAGCCAGCGGCGGCTGGGACTTGGAGCGCTGCTGAAAAGCATGAATGGCGTGGACGTAGGTGCTCGCGACTTGGGGAAGAACCAGGGGCTCGTCCGCTGGTCACAGGGCCGGAGGGAGGAGGACGAAGGGTGAGCGCCGTTCGCCGGAGAGCGAGATCCGCGGCCATGGACGCAGGGGTGTGGACGGCGCAGAGATTTATGCGGATTCATGGGGGAAATCGGGATAGAGGTGGCGGCGCGCTTATATAATCCTATAGAACTCAGCGATGGCCGAGGAACCCGGAGCCCACCGTGAAGTTGTTGCGAGAAATTTGGGAGTGGGAGTTCTGCGAGTTGCCAGGCTCCGAGGAAGACGGGTCTTACAAGTGGGGTCCGCGCTGTCAGTGCGTGGACGTGCACAATTGGGCCAGCGCGGTGGGAATTGAAGGGCTGGGCCGGCCGGTTTCAGCCCATAGAACCGAGGGAAAGCCTTCTTTTTATTTTCTTTTCCAATTTCTTTTTCTACTATTTCTATTTGCTAAATTCAAATTAGAATGTGATTTGTATCTCAACATTCAATTAATGTGAAACACTCAAAAAGTGCAGCATGAGATGCAGGGTTCATATTTATTATTACTCCATTTCTTTAAGTAAATGCTTTTAAACATATAAATTTAATGAGACAATGGTCATTAAGTAATTACGCGATAACTTTATTTAAAATGCTTATTACCTAATGTTCTTTCCCTCTTTTCTATATTCTTGAAATTCTTTTAGATCTTAAATTCCACTTAGGACTTTAACTTATTTCTTTTTACAATATTGTTATATTATCACAAAATGCTCACACAATAAAATCCCAGCATGATGCATGTGTCATTTTGGGTGTCTTTTGTTGTTTATTGTTTAAGTGAGATGTTCACATGTGATGGTAAAATAGAAGTAACACACACATATAGATAAGGGAATACAAGTAATTTCCACTTTTTATATCTCCTTACAAACTGGGTATTACAAATCCTACCCCCCTTAAAAAGAATCTCGTCCTCGAGATTTGGGAAGATCTAGGGAAAAGATGGGGAAAGTCTATGCGAAGCTCTTCTTCTCTCTTCATGTTGCTTCATCTTCTCCATGGTGACTCCATTGCATTTTGCACATCTTTATAACTTTGTTCCTCGTGACACGAGTCAGGATGTCAAGAATCTTGATAGGGTACTCCGTGTCAGTCAAATTACCCTGAACACTAAGCTCATCCATTGGTAACTGTTTCTCAGGGACACAGAGACACTTCTTAAGTTGAGACACATGGAATTCATTATGCACATCTCTCCAACTTGCCTAAAAATCAGAGTGGTCCAATATAGCGAGGGGACAATTTGCCCTTGACTTTGAATCTCCTTATTCCACGAAGTGGTGATACATTGAGGTACACATGATTTCTTTCCTCAAATTCCAGTGGTCTTCTTCTATTATCAGCGTAGCTCTTTTGTCTGGTCTGAGCTACCCTCCAATTCTCTTGAATTATATGAACTTGTTCTTCTGCTTCTTGAATCAGTTCAGGCCCAAAGAACTGTCTTTCTCCAGTCTGATCCCAATACAAAGGAGTCCTGCACTTCCTCCCATATAAAGCTTCAAAAGGTGACATTTTCAGACTGGCCTGATAACTATTGTTGTATGAGAACTCAGCATACGGTAGACTTTTATCCCAACTTCCTCCATGCTGAAGGGCACAAGCTCTCAACATATCTTCCAAAACTTGATTTGTCCTTTCAGTCTATCCATCAGTCTGGGGGTGATAAGCTGTACTAAAATTCAACTTCGTACTCATATTCTCATGAAAGCTTCTCCAAAATCTTGAGGTAAACTGCGAACCTCGATCAGACACGATCTTCTTTGGTACTCCATGTAAACACACAATCCGAGCCATGTATAACTCTGCTAGCTGAGAACCTTTATATGTAGTCTTCACAGGAATAAATTGAGCCACTTTAGTCAATCTATCCACAATCACCCATATAGCATCATATCCTTTCTGGGTGCGAGGCAATCCAGTAATGAAATCCATACCAATCTCTTCCCACTTCCACTCGGGTATCTTCAGTGGGTGTAACAATCCAGCTGGCCTCTGGTGTTCAGCCTTAACTCTTTGGCATACATCGCACATAGCCACATGTGCAGCTACATCTCTTTTCAATCCATACCACCAATATTTCCGCTTCAAATCCTGATACATCTTGGTACTACCAGGATGAATAGAATAATCCGAATCATGGGCTTCTTTTAAAATAGTCTCTCGAAGGCTTTCAATATCAGGAACACACATCCTGTCCTTGAACCATATAGTGTCGTGCTCATCTTCCGTAAATTCCGGAACTCGACCTTCAGTAATCAGATCCTTAATCTCTTTTATTTTGGCATCACCAATTTGTCCTTTGCGGATCTCTTACTCCAAAGTAGGTTCCACATCAATAGTAACTCCTTCAGTATGAGCAACTATCCCCAGGTTAAGTCTCCTGAAATCCTCAACAATCTCATCGGGTAGCTGGGCAACAATGGCTGAATGAACATGCTCCTTTCGACTCAAGGCATCTACAACCAAATTTGCCTTGCCCGGGTGATAGTGAATCTCCAAATCATAATCCTTAATGAGCTCCAACCAACGGCGTTGCCTAAGGTTGAGATCCTTCTGAGTGAATATGTACTTCAAACTCTTATGATCCGTGTATACTTGGCACTTGGTTCCCATGATATAATGTCTCCATATCTTAAGTGCGTGCACAACAGCTGCTAATTCTAAGTCATGAGTGGGGTAGTTCAATTCATGTTTCCGTAACTGACGAGAAGCATAAGCAATCACATGCCCTTCCTGCATGAGCACACATCCTAAGCCTTGGCCACATGCATCGCAATAGATATCAAATCCTTTCTGTAGGTCTGGCATAACCAATACTGGTGGCGACATCAACCTCTTCTTTAGTTGGTCAAAGCTATCTTGGCACTTCTCGTCCCACTTAAATTCTCTTCCTTTCTCCAAAAGTGAAGTCATAGGCTTAGCAATCTTAGAAAATCCTTCAATAAATCTCCAATAATATCCTGCTAATCCCAAGAAACTCCGAATTTCAGTAACTGTAGTGGGCACTCTCCACTCCTTAATCCCCTTTACTTTAGCAGGATCCACTGATATTCCTCCATTAGAAATAATATGACCAAGAAACGGCACCTCGCCAATCCAAAACTCGCACTTGCTAAACTTGGCGTAGAGTTGATTATCTCGTAGCTTCTGTAGCACCAATCTCAGATGTCCCTCATGATCACTATCACTCTTGGAATAGATAAGAATATCGTCGATGAATACCATGACGAATCTATCCAGATCATGAACACCTTATTCTTCAGATCCATAAAATAGGCTGGTGCATTAGTTAATCCAAATGACATAACAGCGAACTCATATAAACCATATCGGGTCAATAAAATCGTCTTGGGAATATCCGATGGCCTAATCTTCATTTGGTGATAACCCGGTCAGAGATCAATCTTCGAGAATACCCTAGCATCTCTCATCCGATCAAATAAATCCTCAATGCGGGGTAATGGATACTTGTTCTTCACAGTGACATCATTAAGGGTCCTATAATCCACGCACATCCCTTGCGATCCATCTTTTTTCTGTACAAATAGAACTGGCGCTCCACAAGGTGAAGAATTCGAACGAATGTACCCAGCCTCTTGTAACTCTGTTAATTGCTTCTTAGGTTCCTTAGTTCTTCTACGAACATCCTGTATGGCCGTTTGAAAGTGGGAGATGTACCAGGTAAGAGATCAATGACCAACCCAACTTCCATATCTGGTGGCATCCCTGGTAACTCTTTTGGGAAGACATCTAAAAAATCTCTAACCACATGGATGTTGACACCAACAAACTTCTCATCTACTAAGAATACCGCTAGTCTGGTGGCGATAGTTACTGCAACTTCAACTTGAAATCTTTGTCCTTTGGAACTGGTGGGTTCTACGGTTCCCTTAGCACAGTGTATAAACTGTCTTTGCCTTTCTTAACCATGACATACCAAGGATCAAGTCTATAGTGCTCTCTTCTAACACTATAGGGGTAGCCCATCTGGGTGAGAACACAGGGTAAGAAAGGAAGAATTGTAGACAAGGCGAGTAATTACGAGAAATGTTACTGCGGGGGATTTATTAGTTAAGTAGATTAGTGTGTTATCCACTAAAGCTAATACATTACCTTATGGTGGAACATGCTAAGATGCCCAACTATACTATTTTAATCAATCAAAGAAGCAAATCAGACATTGATCATCAGAACAATCAACCAACATTTTTAATAGAGAAAATAATTTTAATTTCGTCTTAGGTCTCCTATCTCTTAAAAAGTTCAGAAATGTAGGATTCCAAGGTATGAAATGCATCTTGTCTTAGAACAGAAAAGATAAGAGTAATTAGAGTATGACAGCAAATGGTGAGACAGGATCAAGAAAAGATAAGTATAGAATGACTCAGAGTAAGGTAAGTATAGAATGATTCAGAATAAGATAAGTAGGTAAGGGTTTTATCCATTTCTATCTAGGTTTCGTCCTACAGTCAACATTTCCTCTGATACCACTCCTGTCACACCCGGCTTTAAGGAACAAAGCCAGGTGCATCTCATACATGCGCCAAAGACAACACATATAATAACAGAGTGTATAGAGATAAATGTCACAAAACATCAGATTATTTATTACATAGCGGAAGACTTATTACAAAATAAAAGAATAAATATAAAACGAACTAAGGATCGTCGGCGCAAATGCCAACTGAGAAACGCCACCTAGATCAGATCAAACTCCTCGCCTTGTGGCTCCTCCTGAACCACCTGCTCTTCTCCTGTGGGGGGGGGGTGTGAGACAGCAAGGGTGAGCTCACACATGATCATAGCTCAACAAGTTGTGGGGAACCAGTGGACATAAACTCACAAAGGTGTGAGTTCATGTGATGTGTAAGGCTAATCAATGATAGGGGTTAAAGCTGAGCATTGCTTTTAAGTAGTTGGTCCAAATTTTATTAGCAGTTACTAAGTGTAAGTAAATACCAAACCTTAAATAAAGTAATTGAACAAGATTAATAATAAACCCATGCAATGCAAATGACAAAATTGAATTTAAGTTCCATAATTTAATCATCAGAGTCCTGAGCTGCTCATGACCGTGAGCTCGGCTAGTATACCAGTTTTACACTCTGCAGAGGTTGTACCCTTTACCCACAAGTCATGCTACCCATCAGCCAAGGGGTCGCGAATCCCATACACCTCTACCTAGGAAGCGCGGCAGGGCAACACTACGAGGCCTTTACAAAGTTCCACTAGCTTCCGAAAACCCGCTACAGTTTATAGGAAGCTCCAATGCAGGGTTCTTGTCTGACCGCCATCGCAGCAAAATCAACCAAGGACCTCCCTACACTGACCACTCCCCTACTGCCCTTGCCCCTTTCGGGTAAGGTAGTCTTCCACTAGCTTTCCTAATTAGTCAGCCAAGGGCGTCCCATTAAACCCTTGTGGTGGCACGTGGTTCTCAAGTTAAGCTCTATGTTCCAATTAACATTAATGATCTCAACATGAACATACATAGAATAACAAAAAGAATTGGAACATAGAGGTAATAAATGATTATCCCAAAGCCATATAAAGCAATAGCAAACTACCCAAGTGATTCAGGGGTAAACAAGGTAATGAGGTAAACAATCTAGGGTGACCTATTGGGTCCCATCAAAATTAACCTATGCATGGATAAGTGATATTAAAGAACATTATTAGGTAAAAAGTGGTCAAGGGCACAACTTGCCTGGCACTTGAGAATCCAGGTACCAACTTGCCTTTCAGATGACACGTGCCTCGCGCTAGTCGTAGCAATACAAACAAACATGGTATAGATAAAATTAACATCACACCAAACATAAGAACAAACTGAATAATAATAATCTACACGTCGCTACGAGACTAACGCAACTTGAACGGATCAAATCGGAGTTAAAACGGAGGAGATACGAATTTCCTAAGGTTTTATGTATTTGATACGAGATTAAATAGGATACAAAATTTAATCTGACTTTCATGTCAAAACAGTGGTACTAATTGATAAACAATAATATTACAAAATTATAGGAATTGGAACGGACTAATTTGGGTTTAATATGAATTTTCTATGAATTAAATGAGTTTCTGCAATTATTTTTAAACCCAAAATCAATTTCTAAATTCCTTTTCCTTATTTTGTTTATCTCTTGGACTGCGCATATAATAAACCGAAACGCAGGGGGCTTGGCATAAGAATCCCTAAGACACAGAGCGCCGCAGTCGAGGACGGCGGGTTGATTCACAGTTTTCATAGGGTTTCTTTTGCATAAGTACACGACTGAAAGGTTATCGGAATGCCCCAGCCGTAGGATAAGAAATCTACGCCCCGGATTAGATCTCTGCTACTCAAAACGGTATGCGCTATGAGCCACTAGATCGAGATCTGATGGTCCAAATTTTATGAAACCCAAACCAACCATGACCGCCCGATTCGAAATCTACGGCCTACACTTTAACCCAACGAAATCAAGTCCGAGCCGTTCACCAAAGATCCAGCGGTGGACAACCCACATCTAATCCCTGCCGTCAACCCCATCTAACGGCTACAGGGCCATCTCTTTCCTCCCCTGGTTGTCAACACGGCGGCGCCAGCGCAGGGACGACGGCGCCATAGACATTGCTGCTCCCACCTCGCCGGTAGCTCCCCCAGGGCGGTACCCCGACGGGGAAACACCCAGCACCCAAGACCTCCGCCAAAAGCTGAGAGCAGGCACGGGTGACCCACAGGCGCGGCGGCGATTCCACTCTCTCTCTCTCTCTCGGCCATCTCTCTCCCCCCAGTCAGCTATGGTGGCCTGCGCTCCACACGGCGTACTATCCTATTCGTGGCCCTAAGAAAAACGGAGATAGGGACACAAAGAACTTGCTGGGGGCTGACTTACTCGTGATTGGATTTTTGCAGATCTTGGTCCGCGGTGACGGGCAGACGTACGGCTGAGGGCTTTCTCCGGTGATGGTGCAGAGGCTTTAGCGACATCACACGGCAGACGTTGATGAAGGAGCCTGACCATGCGTGTGGCAACCCAGCGTCATTTTCTACTTGCTTGTCGAGAAAACACGCGACTTCGGTCGGTCCTCCAAGCCAGCACAGGTCACGCCAGGAGACGTATACACCAACAGTGCATCCAAAGCTCGCGAGCGCACTCAACAATGGCGAATGCACAAAGCGGTGGTCACGGTTTCTCTTTCTCCTCAATGTTTCTGCACGGCGGAGATCTATATGGAGAGGCATGGAACTCGACGGCTGGAAAGGTGGCGGCACAGAGATTTATGCGGATTCATGGGGGAAATCGGGATAGAGGTGGCGGCGCGCTTATATAATCCTATAGAACTCAGCGATGGCCGAGGAACCCGGAGCCCACCGTGAAGTTGTTGCGAGAAATTTGGGAGTGGGAGTTCTGCGAGTTGCCAGGCTCCGAGGAAGACGGGTCTTACAAGTGGGGTCCGCGCTGTCAGTGCGTGGACGTGCACAATTGGGCCAGCGCGGTGGGAATTGAAGGGCTGGGCCGGCCGGTTTCAGCCCATAGAACCGAGGGAAAGCCTTCTTTTTATTTTCTTTTCCAATTTCTTTTTCTACTATTTCTATTTGCTAAATTCAAATTAGAATGTGATTTGTATCTCAACATTCAATTAATGTGAAACACTCAAAAAGTGCAGCATGAGATGCAGGGTTCATATTTATTATTACTCCATTTCTTTAAGTAAATGCTTTTAAACATATAAATTTAATGAGACAATGGTCATTAAGTAATTACGCGATAACTTTATTTAAAATGCTTATTACCTAATGTTCTTTCCCTCTTTTCTATATTCTTGAAATTCTTTTAGATCTTAAATTCCACTTAGGACTTTAACTTATTTCTTTTTACAATATTGTTATATTATCACAAAATGCTCACACAATAAAATCCCAGCATGATGCATGTGTCATTTTGGGTGTCTTTTGTTGTTTATTGTTTAAGTGAGATGTTCACATGTGATGGTAAAATAGAAGTAACACACACATATAGATAAGGGAATACAAGTAATTTCCACTTTTTATATCTCCTTACAAACTGGGTATTACAATCAACTATCAAAGAGAATCATCTTGTCAACATGAGAGGAAGGTATTTCTGGGATTTATCCATTGTGAGGGCCGACGAAGGGGAAAAAACGTGCCCACACCCTGAAGAGAATGAAGTCGTAGTGTACCGAAACTTTTTGAAAGCTGGACTGCGATTTCCCTTGAGCAGCTTCGTCGTGGAGGTGTTGAAAATCTTCGAAGTCTATCTTCACCAACTTACCCCCGAAGCAATCATAAGGCTGAATATCTTCGTGTGGGCCGTGAGAAGCCAAGGTCTGAAGCCTGATGCAAAAAGCTTCTGCAATATACACGAATTATCATACGAAACAAAACCTTGGGGTAAGGAACACTATCACAATAATTTTGGCTGCTACAGTTTCGTTTCTCGGTCCGGGTCAAGCTGCCCCGTGCCAACCTTTCGGAAGAAATGGCCCGGCGACTGGATGACAGAATGGTTTTATGTGAAGAATGATCTGACAATACGAGAAGATATCAAAGGTATAATTATGCGCCCTATCTGGCAAAGCTTCGGCCTTCGGAGGCCGAAGGTTGAAATGAATGAAGCTGCCGAAGAATGCCAGAGGGCCTTCGGCGCAGTCTGCTCTTTCATTGGAACGAGAGACTTAGTACAAGAGTATATTGCCTTCAGGGTATGGCCGCTCGCGGAGAAATGGGAAATGCCACAAGAAACCGTAAAAGAGGCCGACGAAGGTGGACTTATCAGGTTGAAGTACACTTTTAAATTTGGAGATAAATTCGTTGAGCCAGATGATGACTGGTTAAAAAGTATTGAAAATTTAAGTGATGAACTGCTTGGGGCTTATTCGAAGGCCGAAGACACTGCAATGTCAGCAGCCTTCGGAGGCCGAAAAAAGAAGAGGCTGAATCGGGTATTTGATGCAATCGGGTTTGTCTACCCTGACTATTGCTATCCCATTCGAAGGCAGAAAAGAAAAAACACAACCTCTGCAAAAGAAGAAGCTGCAACTGCTCCTAGCGAGCCAGAACCGAAAAGAAAGAAGATAAAGGTCCTTACACATCGGCCGCGCTATATTGAACCAGCTTCGGTGCCTGAGTTTACCAGAGAAACTTCTTCGGCCACCGAAGCTGAAAAACCAACCGAGCCAACCTTGCTGCCGGAAGTCGCAGAAACGGCCGAAGTGCCAACAAAGATAGAATTAGAACAATCAAAGATTTTGTTATCAGAAACGAAAGAGAAGGCCGAAGCGCCGTCCACAGAAAAAATGGAAGAGGTAAAAGAAGCAACTGAGGGATCCAAAACATCAGAAGTTTTGAGTCCTGCAGCAAACATTGAGACAGTAAAAAATCAAAAAGTGCCAGCAGTGACTCCGAAAAGAAAGAGAATGGCTAATGTGCTAGATGTACTGGAAACGATCAAATCTTCAAGCACACCTCCGAAGAGGGCTGCTGTCATTCCTAAAACAACAACTGCAATTTCTGATTCTAAAGCTCCAGGGCAAGAGACTGAAGCCGAAGCTGGGCCCTCAAAGCCTGCAAAGATAAAATCCTTGGAAAGTGAGGCAGAAAAAATAACAAAGCCAACTTTTGTTGAAGAAACCGGTGTCATTGCCCCCGAAGCATCCCCCAAAGTTCGTGATTATATTGTTCGTCATGCTTCGGGGAAAAAACTATCAGAAAAAGAAGAGCAAGAGGCCCAGCACTACGCCCAAAAACTGAAATATCCAAAGGGGGCGTTAATATTCAATGGCAGTGGAGAAGAAGACTTCTTGTATTGTCTCCCCGACAGCAAGGAAATTTCTGTCTGTCGGGAGATGAGCAGAAGCTTCGGATTCCCAATTTTAGAAGATGGGCTCTCGGTGCTGTCGAAGAACGATCTGGCCGACAGCCTAGCTTACAATAGCTTAAAGGTGCGACAAATGAAATCCTTGTATTTTTTGTTGAGTCGAAAATTTTTCGTTTGTTTAAACCTATTGACGCAGACATATTTCTCTTTGCAGGGCCTGATACTTAGCAATGCCCTCAGGGCACAGAAAGATGCTGAAGACGAAGGGTGTTCTATAGCCCTGAGCAACCTTCGTTCCGAAGTTATTGAACTGAGGAACGAAGGTCTCGAAAAAGATAAAATGTTGCACTCATTGATAAATAAAAATAAGGAGGACGAAGCTGCTTTCAAAGGTCAAGCTGAAGCTCAGAAGCGGGAAATTGAAGATCTTCGGAAACAACTGGCCAGAGCCAAGGAAGAACGCATACTTGAAGAAACAAAGCGAGAACTCAGCGACCAATGCGCCGATCACCTAGAAATAACTGTTGAAGAGCTTCGTTCGTCCAGAAAGAGATGCTATAACAAATCTATAGAGTGTGTTAAGAAGTTAAAAGTTAGCTTCGCCAGGGTTGGTGCCTTCTCAAGCGAAGAAAACTTTACGAGAGGCAATCCCGAAGGTCCCATCGAATGGATCGACCACGAAGCTGAGGCCTTCGAAGAAATTTTAAATAGCCGAGGAGATATATGTGCCTTCTCTGGTGCCAGAGGGATTGCCACCATCTTAGAGAAGAAGGGCTGCGAACATGTAAAAATTTTAGCACAGTCCGAAGCTGCTTTGTCCTTTGAAGGTGCAAGAGATCCTTCGGCCGAAGCTAGTATAATTGGTGGAAAGTTTTTTACCGATATCTGGGATAATGGTGGCCGAGAAATGGCCGGAGAAATTATTCGAAGAAGTGAAAAGGGCATTCACGATGCTAGAGAAGTAGCTGAGGCTGCTGAAAAGAGCGCAGAGGCCGAAGGTCATTTAGGTATTAACTAATAGTTTTTATTGTGTTGTAATCTTTAGGCTTTAAGATTTGTTTGCGATTTGTAATAGCAATGTAGCCGTATCCTGTCTTACTTCAGATCCTGCTAAAATGTCTTCGGGCCCTCAGCCGAAAGGAGACGACGAAATTAAAAAGATGGCTGAAGATATTATGGACGAAGTCGTCAATCGGCTCCTGAACGAGGCTGCAGAAGTCGTTTTGAGAGAAGATTAAGTATTTTTGTGAAAACTTCTGAAATGTAATATACTGTAACATTTTGTAACCCCAAATGTAATATACCTATTTTTGTTAGTCAATTCTTTACGATGAATGAAACTTTACACGTACCGCTTTTGAGTCTTTGACGAAAAAACACCTTCCCTTCTTTTCATGCTTCGTGAAGAAAAAATTTATCTTTGTCACAATAATATCCAATGTTCTGATGAATAATATCCAGGCTTCGTGAAGATTTTTTCCGAAGCTACACTTCCGAAGATCAATAATGTATCTTTTTGTGACTATGATTTCTCCCTTTTTTCAAAGCGTTCTTCTGTAGATTGATAATGTGTCCACCTCTTGTGCCATGTGCAAAATGATGTATGATGCTTATGCTATGCGAAATGATGCGATGATGTTATGTTATGTGAGATGATGTTTATTCCGAAGATACATACGCATCCCTGCAATAAAACACAATCTTTTATAAGCCTCCCTTAGGAGCTTCTTCGCCTTTTACTTCAGCGGAATCAGCGTTTATTTTTCGCTGTAAGCCTCCCTTAGGAGCTTCTTCGCCTTTTACTTTCAGCGGTATTCGCGTTGACTTTTCGCGCTTCGCCTTTTACTTAGGCGGTATCAGCGTTGACTTTTCGCTGTATGCTCTGCATTCCCTTTGGAACGACTTTGGAGCAGAAAACTTACACTGCGCTCCCTTTGGAACGACTTTTTTTGTGACTTCGGCAAACTTACTCTGCGTTCCTTAGAACGACTTTTTGTTGCTTCGAAGAATTTTCGATAGTTCGAAGGTCCTCTTTGTTATCACAAGTCTTTGAACTTTAATCAATATAAGCCTGTGAAGAAAATATATTTTCCTTGTAGGAATCAACGAAACCAATTACATGAAACCTAAACAATGTCCTTTATTACAGAAAATAAAACTGAATGAAAAAGATTGCTATTAAGGTAGGATATTTGTCAATAGATGTGCTTTGACTCTGGCACAGTGCTATTGACTGTACGAGCTTCAGACTGCTCTCTGAAGTCCCTCTGGTGTGGAGCATACTGGCTCCCTTCTGGTTGCTGGCCTTGTTGCAACGGAGGTGGAGGCGGAGGCTGTTGCCAAGAAGCTTGAGGCTGACTCGCCGAAGCAACAGAAACTGCAGGATGATTGCCCACATATTCTGGAATGTAGGGCGAATGATACGAAGCTGTATGCATGACCTGCTTCGGCTGAGCTTGTTGTGCTGCTACTTCAGCTATTTCCTTTTGCTTCTGAATAGTAACATGGCACATCCTGGTAGTATGGCCTTTGTTCTCACCGCAGAATAAGCAAAAGATTCTTCTCGGTTGATCGCCAAATCTTCCTCCAAAGCCCCTGGCGCCTCTGCCTCTTGGAGCTGGTGGTCTGAAGGAGCTTTGCTGTTGCCCCGAAGCCTGTGAGGAACATTGTGGCCTTTGCTGTTGGCTTCCTCTATCATCATTTTGTGTAGAGTTATGAATTGATCTCACGTGCCTCGGGTAGAACCTCCCTCCGAAGCCCCTGGTCATTTCAGAAAACCTGAAAGCCTCCTCCCTTCTTTGGCGAAAATCATTATCGGCCCGAATGTACTCGTCCATCTTCTGGAGCAGCTTCTCCAAAGTTTGAGGAGGCTTCCGAGCGAAGTACTGAGCTGACGGTCCTGGCCGAAGCCCCTTGATCATGGCCTCAATGACAATTTCATTGGGCACCGTTGGTGCCTGTGCTCTCAAACGCAAGAACCTTCGGACATACGCCTGAAGGTATTCTTCGTGATCTTGGGTGCACTGGAACAGAGCCTGAGCAGTGACCGGCTTCGTCTGAAATCCTTGGAAGCTAGTTAACAACAAATCCTTCAGCTTCTGCCATGAAGTGATCGTTCCTGGTCGAAGGGAGGAATACCATGTTTGAGCCACACTCCTGACAGCCATGACGAAAGATTTGGCCATGACTGAAGCATTGCCACCATACGAAGATACTGTTGCTTCGTAGCTCATCAAAAACTGCTTCGGGTCTGAGTGGCCATCGAATACGGGAAGCTGGGGCGGCTTGTAGGACGGAGGCCAAGGTATAGCCTGCAACTCAGCGGACAGAGGAGAAGCATCATCAAAAACAAAATTCCCATGATGGAAATTGTCATACCAGTCATCTTCGTTGGGGAAACCCTCTTGATGAAGATCTTGGTGTTGAGGCCTTCGGTGCTGCTCATCCTGGGCAAGATGACGAACTTCTTCAGAGGCTTCGTCTATCTGCCTCTGCAGTTCAGCTAGCCTGGTCATCTTTTCTTTCTTCCTCTGTACTTGTTGATGAAGCATCTCCATATCTCTGATTTCTTGATCTATCTCGTCCTCTGGTGGTGTCGGGCTGACAGCCTTCCTTTTCTGGCTTCGGACTTCCCGCAGGGAGACTGTCTCCTGATTGTGGTCCAGTGGTTGCAGAGCTGCAGCCCCAGTCGCTGAAGCCTTCTTCGGCGCCATAACGAAGGTTTATGATCGCCGAAGGTGTTCAAAAAACTCAGAGTGGAAGTGAGTTCACCGAAGGTGGGCGCCAATGTTGGGGACTTGTTCTCAAATGCTAGGAGTTAAGAACAAGGCAACATAAAAAATGTTAATCGCTAAAATCCTTCGTCCTTCGAAGCATTATTTCCCTTAGGATATAATGATTTTCAGACGAAGGTGATGAAGAGCGTGCCTTCATAAATTTATTATACAGTGACGAAGGATAAAATGTAGAGAATATAAAAGATAACATAAATAATTATATATTATTATCAGAGATAGACATAAACATCTTTGAATTACAAATGTACCTTCAACTGGAAGGAGATGATAGTACAAGCGTGACGCAAAAAGCGAATGCCAAGTCAGCGTGAACAGTACGGGAGTACTGTTCACCTATTTATAGGCGCGGGACACAACCCATACAAAATTACATTCATGCCCTTTACAGTTGATAATAACTCTATAGTAATCTGTCGAGGTCTAAATAGCCTTTTCATCTTTAAGTCGGTTTCACTTTCTGCTGTCACGCCGAAGCTTTCCTGCTCACACCTTCGGCGCTGTACCAACCTTCGTATTATTCTGGTCTACTGTGATGCCGACTTGAGTCCGAAGATACCTGTTCACACATTATACTCTAGAAATACTATTAAATCCTGTTTTTGAGGACCTTCGGATGCCGAAGGTCCCCAACACATTCTTTACCAGAAATCATTATCAGCTCTGATGTATTCATCCATTTTCTGGAGAAGCTTCTCCAAGGTTTGCGGTGGCTTCCTTGCAAAATATTGTGCCGTTGGTGCTGGTGTGAGCCCCTTGATCATGGCCTTAATGACAATCTCATTGGGCACTGTAGGTGCCTGGGCTCTCAGTCGCAGGAACCTTTGGACATATGCCTGGAGATACTCTTCCTGATCCTATGTGCACTGTAACAGAGCTTGAGTGGTGACTGGCTTCGTTTGAAAGCCCTAGAAGCTAGTGACTAGCATGTGCTTTAGCTTCTGCCAAGACGTAATTGTCCCTGGCCGAAGAGAAGAGTACCAAGTTTGCTACGCTTTTGACTGCCATGATGAAGGATTTTGCCATGATTGCAGTATTTCCCCCATACGAATATATGGTTGCTTCGTAGCTCAACACGAACTACTTCGGGTCTGAGTGCCCATCATACATAGGAAGCTGAGGTGGCTTGTATGATGGGGGCCATGGGGTAGCCTAATATTCTGCTGCCAACGGAGAAGCATCATCAAAAGCAAAATTGCCATGATGAAAATCACCATACCATTCATCATCATTGTATGAATTCTCTTGACGAACCCCCTGTGCTGGGGCCTTCGATCTTGGTCATCCTGGGAGAGGTGACACATTTCTTCGGTGGCTTCATCAATCTTCTTCTAGAGATCCGTGAGCCGAAGCATCATCTCTCTCTCTTCTTTTGGACCTGTTGATGGATAGCTTCAAGATCCCTGATTTCTTGGTCCAGTTCCTCCTCCTGAGGTGTTGGGCTAGTAGCCTTCCTCTTCTAGCTCCTAGCTTCATGTAGTGTCACCTGATTAGTGTACAGTGGCTGCAATGCAGCCCCTGGCACTGTTGTCTTCTTCGGCGGCATGACGAGGGTCGATGCTTGTAGAAGGTGGTCGAATGAGTTCACCAGAGGTGGGCGCCAATGTTGGTCCTTGTTCTCGGATGCTATACACCAAGAACAAAGCAACACAATTGTTAACGATTAGAGACCTTCGTTCTTCAAAGCATTATCTCCCCTGGGATATAATGATCTTCAGACGAAGGTCATGAAGGGCATACCTTCATCATTTCAGTGAGCAAAGATGTAAATAAAGACATATGAAACACAAAAAGAATATAAACAATCATTCCAAATCATTAGATTATTTATCTTCTTATTTCATAATCATGGATAAACATCAATAATATTTATGTTACATTTGTACCTTTGGCTTGATAGAAGATGGAAAAACGGGAGTGACACAAGAGTGATTACAATTCAGTGTGAACAGTACGGTGTTACTATTCATCTATTTATAGGCACAGGACGCAACCTAGACAAAATTACATTCATGTCCCTGATATTTACTGTTGACCATAAGGCAAGCTGTCGAGGACTAAGCAGTCTTTTCTCCTTCAGGCCGGTTTCATCTTTCACCATCGTTATTGTGCTAAGCCGAAGCTTCTTCAGCCACAACTTCGGAGCTATTTTGTCCTTCCTTCGGACCGCACCTTCATACCATGCACACCTTCATCTCAAAGCCGAAGCCTCCTATAACAGTCTATGTTATACTGAAAAACATGTTAGTTAAGTTTTTGAGGACCTTTGGAAGAGGAAGGCCCCCAACGGGCGCAAGGCCTACCAATTACAAATTACAGCAATCTAAACTCATTATGAAATAACGACCTCATCCCGCAAGGGGCTACTGTTGGGGGGCTATATTGCTGAAGGTCCTTTGTTTTTTCATTTCACATAATTGCCTTAAGGGTACAAGGAAAGATTTTGCCGAAGATTGCTCGAATCTTGTGGATTATTTGTCTAACATCTGGCCTCAACGATAAACAAGTGCTTTTTCAGGAATGTTCTTACAGGAGTATGAAGCCAAGCTTCGACAGAGAGCGACATACAAAAAATACTTCATCTATATGCAAGCGGTGAAGACAATGGCCGAAGATAGCAGCTTCGGCCAAGAGCCAAAAGGAAGAAGCAGCTGAGTGACAAAGGCTGGGACTCGTGAAGTCAAGAATGAAGAAAAGTACACTACTACCTCTGGTTGTAATTGACTTATGTAAAAATGGATAGGCATTATTTTAAATCCACACTAGGTGGGTTCATGTTCCCTATAAATAAATGAACAATACCAGACATAAAGTACCTTTAGCCAGGTGCTACAGCTTCACATAGCTCAGCCTCTAAAACATCTACGTGTATGTTACAACAAGAAGCCAAAGTTATGATTGTAAACTTGTTTTGTATGAGAGAAATGAGATGCTAAGGCACATGAGATGTGTTTTCATATCTCTGTCATACTTCGTGCATTCGATTTGATCACTCTCTACCTTCGTCGTTGAGTTGTTACCCCAAAGGGATAACACTTCAAGGATGAAGGTCTTTACCTTTTAACATTGTGTTGCCTTGTTTTTGATTCCATACAACAATTGAAAACAAGTGACCAATAACTATCTTAACGAAGTCTACCGTGGAAGCAGAACTCACAGCTTTAGACAGTGCAGGGACTAAGGCCGAGTGGCTCCATGATTTCCTATTGGATTTACCGGTAGTTGAAAAACCGATACTGGCTATTTCCATGAACTGTGACAACCAAACTATGATTACAAGGATCAACAGTTCTAGAAATAACATGAAGTCTACAAGGGATGTTAAGAGAAGATTAAAATCTGTTAGAAAGCTAAAAAAACTCTAGAGTTATAACGGTGGATTATGTCCACACGTCAAATAATCTGGTAGATCAATTCATTAAGGGTCTGTCACATAATGTGATAGAAAGTGCATGGAGAGAAATGGGTATGAGACCCATGTGAAATCTACTATAGTGGTAACTTGCTCTATGTGATCGGAGATCCCATGAAGTAGAGTGGAGAAACAAGCTAGGAGTAGTTGGAGGGAAAGATCCCTTTATTAACTCATTTCTGATGCACATTTTTCCTATCTGTATGGCAGGATGGTATTTTCCTTAATGTATTCCAATAGTCTTATAAAGGTGAGATGTTGTCCGACATAACATCTTTTGAAGGGTACACCTTTATGTGTCATACTGCTGGTCACAGTCTATGGGACTTGGGTAATCCCTAAATACTCATGAAAGGCACTAAAGTGTGACTTATATGCTTCAAAATAGCGGGGATGGCTTTCGTAGCCTAGTATCAACAAAGGATTTGAGCGAATCTCATCTCGCACACAACTGTCAATTCAAGGCATAGTCCATTGTTCAATTGTGAATGAGTGAAACTCTCATTCGAGATGGATGTTCAACTTAACAGTCTCCATCAGAACACTGGTATATCAAAGAATTATGATTCTTATACTTCATCATTACAAACCCTAGAGTTTGGTGGGGATTGTTAAATTTATTATAGGCTAGGCCCATTTAAATTTGATAAATCAATAAACTATGTGGTGTGTAAATGTGCACAATACTAATAGTACCGAATTGGAATCCAAGGGTCGTTGGCTTGACTTATATGGTGGAATTATTCCACTTAATTTGAGATGTTACGGGATCAGCCTCAGGCCGGGCATGGCATGGCACGACATGACGAGCGGGTGAGGTGTGGTGTCACTACAGGAATCCAATTAATTCCCGTCAGCTTAGAACCGACTGGAATAAGCACTAAACTGACAAGGATTACTTATTCCCGTCGGTATATGGTTAATTCGAATTAGATGTCGGGGATAAGCTAATTCCCATCAGCGTCCCACGGGAATTTGTAATTCCCGTCGGCTGCATACAAGCCGACGAGAATTAGCTGTTAATACCCGTCGGCCCAGTAACTCCCGTCGGCCCTATCTGGCCGACGGGAATTATTCGAAATATTCCCGTCGGCCAAGTAGGACCGACGGAGTTACTGGGCCGACGCGAATTAACATTAATTCATGTCGGCTATGGTCAAGCCGACGGGGATTAACCTATACTGCTGCAAAAACAGCACCAAATGGTCATTATTTCTCCACAATTGCACACAACAACACACATAACCTATATGTCATCATACAGAACCAACACATTACAAACACATACATTGATAATCAATTTACACATCACCAACATAGTTTACATAAAACATTTCAAATAGGAACAACGAGATAAGTTAAAGTGTTTAGTTCATGAAAAACATAGCGTGCACGAGTTAAGAAACAAATACGACAAAACACCATATTTAGGGATAACCACCACTTGGGTGGTTAGAGCTTTGACAGCCGCCGCCACCAGGAGGAGGGAACGCAAAGAGGGACTCAACAAATCCAGTACCTGCTGTGGGATCAGACCCACTACCACCCGCTTCGGGCGTAACCTATGCAAGTTAGCAAAAATATCAACATTTTTAATGCAAATATCAACACGTTAAATGCAAATATCAACAAGTATACAAGTGTATAAAATCATCGAGAGTTATCAAATGTACCCTATCTCCAGGTGCAGGTATATGTGTCGGAGGGGTGTTGAACTGTTGAGTCCCCAATCCCTATTTAACGAATATTCAACAAGTTAATTATACGGTTCATGTTTTGCTACTACACTAACTAGATGGATGCTAGTTTAGACAATGTTATTAACCGAATTTGCTAAGATTAACGTACCAGAGCTGGTGTGGATGTAAACTGGCTCCATTGTGGTGGCGGTGGAATATTTGGTGTCATGCCCTGTTGCTACATTAACTGTTAAACATATATGTTACTATTGAAGATGTTGTATTGAAATATAATAATTTAGAGTTTGGATTATGTATACTCACTTGATATATCGCTTGGTTATGTGCATTGCAAGCCTCCATAAATTCTCGTTGCTGTCTCATCTGCTCACGTATCCTCATAATCTCCAACTCATGCTCGTTCGGTCGACGAGAGCACGAGCTACGGGAAGACAAACCTGTCCTCTGAGATCTCACTGACAATAAGTCAATGAATCCGTCGAAGAGTGTGTATCTATAAGTGATTCAAAAATTGTGATTACTTGTCATACCCGGTTTTGAAGGCAAACCGAATGCGAACCATGTACGTGCCAGGATCAGTAATTCACGTACACAGCAGTTACATAACATGGACATCATCACACAGTGCTCAAATAGTATTTAAAAGGGAAATAATAGTCGATTACATCATACGTCTGAGACGTCCATATAGTCCTTACAATAAATCAAAGTGCGGAAAAGAAACGTAGATAAACGCGACCTTCACAGGCAGCCGACTGGGGGTTGCCGCTAACCCACGCCTAGAACTCGTCATAGTCTTGGAACTCCTGAAGGTCTCCTTCCACAGCTTCATCTTCTCTTGAGCAGTGGTTGCAATGCTGACAACCTGGGGATGGGGGGTTTGGTGTGTAGAGCAAGGGTGAGTACACATCAACATACTCAGCAAGTATCCTGTTTGGCTGTAGTGGACTAGCTTTATGTGGGGATAAGTCAAGCAGTTGCTTTTAGTTGGTCAGATTATTATTTACTAATAGAAAGCCAGGTTTTAGCATTAACCCAAGTTATTAGCCCGATGTACCCTTTCCAAACGGAAAGAATACCACTTACCAGCACCATAGTCATAACCAGAACCATCGATCTCATAGCCACCTGTACCATAATGTCTCTGATCAAGTACCACTAATCACTGGAGCTCCCTTGGCCGCTCATAACCGCGAGCACGGCTGATATATCAGTTTTCAAACACTCTGCAGAGGTTGTGCACTTTACCCACAAAGCCGTGATTCCCATTCTTGCCTCGGGCCGATCAAACCCTTAAACACTACCGAGGTGAACAGGCAAGGTCTCACTACGTAGCCTTTACAAAGATTCCCCGGGGCTGTAGCCACCCGTTAGGTTTCCTAAATGCACCGCACTCCTCCCTAAGGGGCGAACCCAAACTTGGCAGAGCGAGCCACATACACCGAGCCCCATTGACGGCACGACGGCTAAATGAACTACACCCCGGATCCTCTAATTATTCAGCTAAGGGCATCCCATTCCACCCTCATGGTTACACTGTTTTCCCGGGCGGTCATCCATAGAACAGGTCCTTACGGAGAGGCACTCGAGAAACCGCTCGAGCCCCCTTGAAGACCACAAGTATAACATCATCATAAGTGAGGGGAAACAGCGTATCATAGATAATCTCATCATGTTCATTGATTAGAGTTAAGCAATAGCATAAAGCTAAGCAATAATAATCCAACCCAAATAGGTAAACAAGGACATGGATAACAAAGCTAGTCAATCCTTAGGCATAAATGTGTAAAGCGGGAGGTGAATTAAAGAATGAATTTGACAGAGATAGGTCAAGGGACACTTGCCTCCACCAACCGACTGCGGCTCAGGGGCTTCTCCTGCGAGTTCCTCGGGCTCTTCAACCGGATCGTTCTCTATGCGATTGCAAGCATACATACATCCATCCATTCAAATTAGGAAACAAACAGTACACCATACGAGAGAACAAATAAAGTAGATATGCATAGAATATCACATACGATAATGAACTTACCATGGTTAGAAAGAAATGAGAAAAGGCCTCGCGAGAGTTAAAGCTTATGCCCGAGACGCACTACGGGTAAACAAATGACTAAACGTCACGTGCTCTAGTTCCAATTGGACTTAACAAAAGAATTAGCTACATGCACTAATGTAAACGTGACCACTTTTAGTAGATTATCATTGAATGAGATAGATGATTAGCTATACAAATTAACTAACGTAACCAATTTCCAAATTGAGACTCCTATCTTATTAATATGAACACATGATTAGCGCACATAGGACACGGGGGGGGGGGGGGGTAGACGGGGCGTCTGGGGGTAGACGGGGCACGACGGGTCGTGCCAAGGCACGCGCACTACGCGAGCACGCGCGCGAGGCCGCACGCACACGCCACGAACTAGCCGTGCGCACGTCGGGGCCGAGCTCGAGGCCACGCCGGGACCGTCACGACGCGAGCAAGGCACGGCGGGGCGAACGGGCAAGCGTGCCGGGGCAAGCGAGCACGGGCGAGCGAGGACGCGGCCAGGCGAAGACACGGCCGGGCGAGGCCAGGCGCGGGGGCGGGCGGAGCTCGCCGGAGTGGGGACGGGCGCGAGCCCGGGACGGCGCGCCGGCCGAGCGGGGCCGAGCGAGCGAGGGGAGGGCGGCCGGGGGCGGCCGGGCACGGGGCGACGCGGGTCGCCGGGGCGGCCATGGAGCCTGGCCGAGCGTGGCGGGGCGCGGCCGCGGCGGGGCGGGGCGGGCTCGCCGGAGCCAGGCTGGGCGAGGGCGGGGAAGGGGCGGGCTCGCCGGAGCGGACCGAGCAAGGGGCGGGGCCGAGCTCGCAGGGGACGGGGGCGGCGTGGCGGGGCCCGCCGAGGTCGGGGGCGGGCTCGCCGGAGCGCCGAGCGGACGGGGCGGTGGTGGGGCGCGGGCGAGGCAGGGCGAGGGCGGCCATGGCGCGGGCGACTGAAGGGCGGCGCGCCGGGGCCGGGCGGGGAACGCCGGGGGAGGCGGCCGAGCCGGGGCAGCCGGGGCGCGGGCTCGCCGGGGCCGGGGCGGCCAAGGCGGGGCGGCCGAGCCGCGGCGAGGGGCGGGCGCGGGGCGCCAGGGAGCGGCGCGCCGAAGAGCGGCGCCGGGGGGCGGGGTCGGGGTCGGGGCCGGGGCCGAGCGGGCGTGGGGAGGGCGCCGACGGGGAGGGAAGGAGGAGGGAGGGGAGGAGAGGAGGGCGGGCCTCACCGGAGGGGGGGCGGCGGCGGCGCCGGGGAGGGGCGGCGGCGGCTAGGGTTAGGGTTAGGGTGAGGGAGAGAGAGAGAGGGATGACGGGTGGGGCCCGCGGGGAGGATTTTTGGAAAAAAGAAAAGGGGAGGGGGGCGGTTGGGCCGGCTGGGCCCAAATGGGGGGAGGGGGCGCGCGGCTGGGCCGCCAGGCCGACCCACGGTGGGGGAGGGGCGGCTGGGCCGCATGGGCCAAGGGGAAGGGGGCGGCTGGGACAAAAGGGGAGAAGGGGGGAGAGAGAAAAAGAAAAGGCTTTTCTTTTTCTAATTTCCTCATTTTCTTATATGCCTAATTCTCCACTTCACTCAACCACAAACAAAAGAGTGCATAATCCGGCATGATGCAACAAACAAAAATAGTTCTAGGTTTTGCTTACACAAGATGTCGAGCTAATTCTCGCTATAACTTTTGAAAAATAACAAGGCTTGGCGAGAAGAAAAGGGAAAAAGGAAAGAGTAACGCCTGAATTTGGTGAGAGAAAATAAGAAAAAATTCTACCCCCAAATTCAGGGCGTTACAAACCTATCTCCCTTAAAAGAATCTCGCCATCGAGATTCAGGGTTGGCTAGCAAAGAGCTCAGGGTATTTAGCCATCAGATCGTCTTCACGCTCCCAGGTTGCTTCATCCTCTGAATGGTGATTCCATTTGACCTTGCACATTCGGATGGTCTTCCTTCGGGTGACTCTATCTGCAACCTCAAGGATCTGCACTGGCTTCTCAACGTAGGTCAAGTCCTCCTGGACTTCAAGACCTTCCACTGGCAACTGCTCTTCTGGCACACGCAAGCACTTCTTCAACTGAGACACATGAAAGACATCATGCACAGCGGACAAATTCTCTGGCAGACTGAGCTGATAGGCCACTTCTCCATGCCTTGAGAGAATTTGGTACGGACCAATGTAGCGGGGTGCTAGCTTGCCTTTGACTCCGAACCTTCTGACTCCTCTGATCGGTGACACTTTCAGATAGACAAAGTCTCCGACTTCAAAACTCAGCTCTCTTCTTCTTGTGTCTGCATAGCTTCGCTGCCTCGATTGCGCTATCTTCAGATTCTCTCGAACCATCCTGATGTTCTCTTCGGCTTCAAGCAAAATGTTTGGCCCAAACACCTGCTTTTCTCCAGGCTGATCCCATTGCAACGGAGTTCTACAACTCCTTCCATAGAGCGCCTGAAATGGTGACATCTTTAAACTGGCCTGGTAACTGTTGTTATAGGAAAACTCTGCATAAGGCAATCTCTTGTCCCATCCGGACTGATCTTGCAACGCACAGGCTCTCAACATGTCTTCAAGAATTTGGTTGGTCCTTTCAGTCTGACCATCTGCCTGCGGATGATAAGCTGAACTAGAATTCAGATGTGTGCCCAAGGCTTCATGCAACTGCTGCCAGAAATGAGAGGTGAACTGCGTTCCTCGGTCTGACACTATCTTCTTTGGCACACCATGAAGACAAACGATCCGAGACATATACAACTCTACCAATACTGCACTGCTATAGTTGGTCTTGACAAGTATGAAGTGGGCTGACTTGGTCAAGCGATCCACTACTACCCAGATGGAATCGTAGCCGGCTCGAGTGCGAAGCAATCCGACTATGAAATCCATACCGATTTCATCCCATTTCCACTGAGGGATCTGCAACGGTTGCAACAATCCAGCAGGTCTCTAGTGCTCTGCCTTAATTCTTCGGCAACTATCACACATAGCCACATGCTCTGCGATTTTCCTCTTCATTCTGTACCACCAGAATTTCTTCTTCAGATCCTGATACATCTTCTCACTACCAGGGTGAATCGAATAAGTTGTCTCATGAGCTTCCTTAAGGATCAACTCCCGAATAGACTGGACATTAGGAACACACAAGCAGTCTTTGAACCATATCACACCTTCTGCATCTTCTCGAAAATCTTTGCCTCTGCCATCTAGAATCAGTCGCCGGATCTCACTGATCTTCTCATCATTCTTCTGCGCTTCTTTGATTTCGCGCTCCAAGGTAGGTTCCAACTCAACTGTGACTCCTCGCGAATTGTTCAAAAATCTGAGGCTCAACCTGTCAAACTCTTTGGCCAACTCGTAAGGCATCGGACGAGCGACCATCAGATTGACTTGACTCTTCCTGCTCAAAGCATCTGCCACTACATTCGCTTTGCCCGGATGGTAATGAATCTCCAACTCATAGTCTTTGATCAACTCCAACCATCTTCGCTGCCTCATATTCAACTCTGACTGAGTGAATATGTACTTCAGACTCTTGTGGTCTGTGTAAACATCACATTTCTGTCCATACAGGTAGTGCCTCCATGTCTTCAGTGCGTGAACCACTACTGCCAACTCTAGATCATGGATTGGGTAATTCTTCTCATGAACCTTCAACTGTCGGGACGAGTAAGCCACAACTCTTCCCTCTTGCATCAACACACATCCCAAACCTGTGTAACAAGCATCACAATACACCGAGAAGGGCTTGTGCACATCAGGCAAGACTAGGACAGGCGTTGTTGTCAACTTTTCTTTCAGCGCTTCGAAGGCCTCTTGACATTTCTGGGTCCACTTAAACTCAACCTTGTTGCCTAGCAACGCTGTCATTGGTTTCACAATCTTCGAAAACCCTTCAATGAATCGCCGATAATATCCGGCCATTCCAATGAAACTCTTGATTCCTCGAGCATCCGTTGGTGCTTTCCAGTTCAGAATGTCTGCCACTTTCTTCGGATCCACGACCAATCCTTCTTTGTTGATTATGTGACCCAAGAACAGGACTTCATTGATCCAGAATTCACACTTGCTCAACTTTGCATACAGCTGGTGCTCTCGCAATCTCTTCAATACCATCTTCAAATGACCTGCATGCTCTTCTTCGCTTTGAGAATAAACCAGAATGTCATCAATGAATACCACCACAAACTTGTCAAGATAATCCATGAATACACTGTTCATCAAGTTCATGAAGAACGCTGGTGCATTGGTTAGGCCAAAAGACATCACAGTGAACTCATACAACCCATACTTGGTAATGAATGCCGTCTTCGGAATGTCCGAAGGTCGGATCCTGAGCTGATGATAACCTGACCTCAAATCAATCTTGGAGAACACACTGCTCCTCTCAACTGGTCGAACAGATCTTCTATTCTGGGCAAAGGGTACTTGTTCTTGATCGTGACTTCATTCAAAGCTCGAAAATCGATACACATCCTTTTGGTGCCATCTTTCTTTTCCACAAACAAGACAGGAGCGGCCCAAGGCGAGGTGCTTGGCCGAATGTAACCTTTCTCTGACAGCTCATCAATCTGCTCCTTAAGTTCAACCAACTGTGGTCCAGATATTCTGTAAGCTCTCTTAAAGATAGGGGCGGTTCCAGGAAGAAGCTCTATGGCAAACTCAACTTTCCTCTCTGGTGGCATACCCGGTGATGAAGACATCCACACTACTGATGCATCTATACCAATACAAGTACCAATTTCTGGTCCTATTACTCGCGCTCGTGCTCGTCAACTCAACCATCAGGTGATTACACTCTTGAGTTCATGTCCATCATATTTAGACCATGGAGACCCGTGCACTCTTGTTTTGCTTAGGAATCAGGGAGAAGACCGAAAGGGAAAAGGATTTGAACATGCTGGATTCGGACTGCAGAAGAACACCAACTTGTGACGGTCACCACGGTCAGATGCGGGCTCGGATTGGAATGTTCAAGCACAACATGGAAAGCTTATCAAGTGTACTTTCATATGGATCCGGAATTATAGTCATATCTGTTCTGAGGCCGCTGTAATCATTGTTTTCTTACCGAGACATTTCCTGCCTTTTCTGCCCATGGTGCTGCGTCACCCTATTTTGGCCCAATGGGTCGTGTATCAAGTTAGGTCCATTAGGGACGCATCCTAGGGTTGCAGCACGACCCCAATACCCTTGTGGTCGTCCTCCCATGTTTATAAACCCCCTAGCCGCCACCAAGAACAGCGGGTTTTGTTTAGATCAAGTTTAGCTCTCGCTACTTGCTTGCAAGCGCGCGTGCTAGTTCAGCCGCCCGTCTTCTTGTCTTCGGAACCCCACCATATTGGAGTTTGATTTTTAAACCTACATTTAGATCTGGTAATTCAGTACTTGTTCTACTTGTTCTTGCTAGTTCTTCGATTGCTTGCAGGACGAGTGCCCTAGTGGCCAGGGTGTCACGCTCCACAAGATCGTGACAGCCATAGGAGGTGGTGTATCGGTTGCTAAGGCGCAGCGTCTTTGGAAGGCTGTAGTCGGGCCGTGAACGTCGTCTCCTCCCCCAATCGAGTTATTCCACACCCTCTCATCGAAAGATCGGGCAATCACCCAACGGGTGCACATCAGTTGGTATCAGAGCAAGGTTTATCGGTGAGAGATTTACTTTTCTTCGCTGTTTTCTTATCTCCTATAGTCCAGAAAAAGCCAAAAAATAGTAGATTAGTTTTACCACAATCCTATAAACCATTGAGCATTTACTAGTACTACTTAGTTAGGGCTTGTTGAGTTTTTGGTTGCATCGGTTGTGTCGAGTTGCTGGTCTTAGTTTATTCCTTTAGAGTTTTGAGTTCTACCACGTTTTGGTCACCACGAGATCCACCATCACCAAAAACATCTCTGGTTCGTTTTTGCCACCACGGATACATATCATATCCGATTTGGAAGTTTAAATACAATCTGGAAAGCTTATCTTATCTTCTTTCCAACGGATCTGACCTTATCTCAAAATTCGTTCTGAGCGCTCCGCAATCATCGTAGAGATTTCTGGACTTTCTATATTAACAAGATTTGTTAAATCTGATTTAAAGGGGCTGTTAGCAATATCTTTATTGTTTGGCTTGTCATAGTGAAAAAAAAAGGTTTAGGCCCCTGCAAAAAAAAAACAGAAGAAGAAAAAAAAAGAATAGAAAAGAAAAAAAAAGGAAAACAAGAAGACGGGCGGCTGAACTAGCACGCGCGCTTGCAAGCAAGTAGCGAGAGCTAAACTTGATCTAAACAAAACCCGCTGTTCTTGGTGGCGGCTAGGGGGTTTATAAACATGGGAGGACGACCACAAGGGTATTGGGGTCGTGCTGCAACCCTAGGATGCGTCCCTAATGGACCTAACTTGATACACGACCCATTGGGCCAAAATAGGGTGACGCAGCACCATGGGCAGAAAAGGCAGGAAATGTCTCGGTAAGAAAACAATGATTACAGCGGCCTCAGAACAGATATGACTATAATTCCGGATCCATATGAAAGTAGACTTGATAAGCTTTCCATGTTGTGCTTGAACATTCCAATCCGAGCCCGCATCTGACCGTGGTGACCGTCACAAGTTGGTGTTCTTCTGCAGTCCGAATCCAGCATGTTCAAATCCTTTTCCCTTTCGGTCTTCTCCCTGATTCCTAAGCAAAACAAGAGTGCACGGGTCTCCATGGTCTAAATATGATGGACATGAACTCAAGAGTGTAATCACCTGATGGTTGAGTTGACGAGCACGAGCGCGAGTAATAGGACCAGAAATTGGTACTTGTATTGGTATAGATGCATCAGTAGTGTGGATGTCTTCATCACCCGGTAAGTCCTTTGGAAACACATCTGGGAACTCGGACACAACCTTGATCCTCTCAATTGGGTCTGCTTCACTGCTATCGACAGTCATTTGATAACAACTTCCTTTCTTTGGCTCAGGCGGGACTAACTCGGTCACCACTTCCTCTCCTAGTGGGGACACCAACTTGATTGTCCTTTTATCACAACTGATAACTGCCTAATACTTATCTAGCCAATTCATCCCTAGGATGACATCTATTCCCTGAGTACCCATTACTATAAGGTTAGCGGGAAACGCTATCCCCCTTATTTCGACACTTACATTCAAACAAATGCTATTGGCTCAAATTCTACCACCGGCTGAGTCAATTTGAATGGGGGTTGACATGGTAGTAATTGGAAGATTATGTGCTTCTACCCATGATGCAGTAATGAAAGAATGTGTTGCTCCAGTATCAAATAACACTTCTGCAATATGGGAGTCGATTGGGAACATACCTACTATCATGCCGGGGGTCTCCTCAACTTCTTCAGCCTCCAAGTGGTTCAATCTTCCATGATTATAACGCGGATGAGAGCGGTTGCCCGCTCCAAGCTGAGACACGTTCTGCATTGCTGGGGCATTGGGGCCTGATTGCTGCTGGGCTGCCTTCTTCGGACATTGCATCACCCAGTGGCCTTGCTCTCCACAGTGGAAACATGCTCTGTTTCCAACCTGAGCTGGTGCTGCCTAACTGTTCTAGTGGGCTGGGGCAGGAAGACGAGGTGCCTGCTGATTCTGCCTCTGAAACTGACCTCCTGACTGATTGCTCTGACGGTTCTGGTACTGATGCTGAGGATACTGCCTTTGGAACTGCTGATGCTGCTGAGGTGGACGCTGGTTCTGCCTGAACTGCTGAGGTTGATTGCCTGAGAAACGAGGACGGTTGCTGCTTCCAGGCTGGGGTCCACTGATCTTGCGCTTACGATCCTCCATCTCCTTACGCTTCCTCTCCGTCATAATTGCTTTGTCAATCAGGTGCTGGAATGTCGGGAAGGTGTGATTCATCAGTTGGTACTGCAGAGGGTCAACCAAGCCTCTCAGGAAACGGTACTGTCGCTTGGCGTCGGTGTTGACATCTTCAGGAGCATAGCGAGACAACTGTAGAAACCTGTCCCGGTACTCACTGACAGACGATGACCCTTGCTTGAGAGCCAGGAACTCCTCCTTCTTCACTGTCATCAGACCTGCTGGAACATGGTACTGACGAAAGCTTCCTCTGAACTCTTCCCAAGTGATGGTGTCGGGGTGGGCATGGGTGGCGAGGTAAGACTCCCACCATGATTGGGCTGCTCCTCTCAACAAACGGGGACCATACATGACTTTCTCCCTGTCATCACACTGAGCGGTATGCAACTCCCGCTCCACAGTTTGCAACCAGTCTTCAGCATCCATGGGGTCAGAAGAATGAGCGAACGTTGGTGGATGACCCCTCATAAATTCAGCACGCTTATCTCTAGGCATCTGAGGCTGAGGTGGGGCCTGCTGCTGTTGCTGCTGCTGCTGCTGAATGGCGGCCAGAGTCTGACCGATGGCTTGAACTGCCTGAGTCTGCATCAGAAACATCTGCTCGATCGACATCGGGGGCGGGTGCGGCAGGTGCTGTTGTTGGGGTACCTCTTCTTGCTGAGCGGCTCGCTCCTGCTGAGCACGCCTTCCTCCTCTGCGCCTGTTCTCTGACATTTGCAGAATGCAACCACACATCAGAACTGATCTGGCAAATCTTGCAGCATAAGAAAAGAGTATAGAATTCTTCAACAACACTGAACAGATGAGCATCTTCACTGATCTCCAACACAGACCACACAGCTTCTCAGATAAAGAGGAAAGTGGAATAAAAGGTTTCCCAACTATATAGCTAACTCCTTTAACATATAACAGGTAAACCATAATGCAGGGGATACCCACACTCTGGTGACAGTCATTACAAAGATCTAAACCAAACATAGTTCATCATGACAAGCATAAATGCACAGGATATAGCAAACTACCCTGTCTAACTAAGACTAACTAAGAGCGAGACTAACGCTAAGACTGTAGCTTCTACATATATATATTTTGTATTAATTACGAGATCCAACTCTAACGATCTATGGTTCTAGATTTATCTTGGTCTTGCAGTCGGGATTTCCATAAGGCTGGTGTCCACGCCGAGGTGAGCGGTACGGGTGCTGAGTCCCGACGGGAGCGGGGGAACCATCATCCAGGTGACGACGTTCCACGCACTCAGCTCGCAGCAGGGCGATCTCAGCACGAGCCCTACTCAGCTCGTCTAATGCATGGTCCAGCTCCGTGTTTAGCACGGCGGCTAGGTTGACTGTGCTGCTCAACCTAGGATTGCCCTCACCGACAGGCGAGACAATCACGCCTCCTGTGCTGCCAGATGGACGGCGGGGGTAATACTTCAGGTCGAGACCATCAACTACCCCACCGAGAACCGAGCAGTAGTGCGAAAGCGCACGCCGTGCAGCATCTTGCATGGCCGCCTCAGCTGAGTCCCGCTCAGAGATAGAATAGTGCTCTGAGCAGGCCTCTGCACCCTGGAGACTGTTCTCCGGGCGGCGCACCAAGCAGGTCGCCTCCCAGCGGTCTGGGTAGACCCCGCGACTATGCTGGTAGACCACACAACGATACTCGATGGACCAAGTACGCCGGTTAAGTGCCCGACGTAGCAGGGTGTCGAGCGCATCGTGGAAGTGACACCCGCGAGCAGCGTCGCGAGTGATGGGTCGAGCAACCCATCCTTCCGGCTCATGGTCAGCAGAGAGGTCGGTGTCGTGCCTCGAGCTGTCGTCGCCACCTCCGTCGTCTGGGTCTCCTCCAGCAGCAACTCCAGAGGCTGGGGCGCCTAGTGGTGGTGCACGGGGCGCCTCCAGAGGAAGCACAGGGGAGCAGCTCCTCACGGACTCTATCTCCTGTTGGAGCGAGAAAGAAGAGCCCTGCTGCTCCTGTTCCTGTCGTCGACGTTCCTGCTCCTCATGCAGGCGGTGGTGCAGCCTCTCCAAGTGGCTGGACTGTCCTGCCACGGGACGGCGAAGCGGACGCTCAGCAAGGCGGGAGGGTAAGAAGGGGATGACGGACTTTCGTGCAGTGTGTCTAAGTCGAGCCATCTACAAAAGACACCGCAAGCAAAAGAGTGAGAACAGAATTAATATGACCAGCAAGTAATGAACCATAAATAAATGAAGGATTAGAATAAAACATAATTTTCAGCAAGGTATAATATATAGTAGAACATAGGTTTGGTCGGTATGACCAACTTTTGAAGGGATATCAAAGTCAAGGCGGGGACAGAGGTCTAAAGTCCTTAGAACAACCATTCTATTCTAGGTTAGTGGTCCTACAGTCAGCACGGCTTTGATACCACTTATGTCACACCCGGTTTTAGAAGGCAAACCGAATGCGAACCATGTACGTGCCAGGATCAGTAATTCACGTACACAGCAGTTACATAACATGGACATCATCACACAGTGCTCAAATGGGAAATAATATTCGATTACATCATACGTCTGAGACGTCCATATAGTCCTTACAATAAATCAAAGTGCGGAAAAGAAACGTAGATAAACGCGGCCTTCACAGGCAGCCGACTTGGGTTGCCGCTAACCCACGCCTAGAACTCGTCGTAGTCTTGGAACTCCTGAAGGTCTCCTTCCACAGCTTCATCTTCTCCTGAGCAGTGGTTGCAATGCTGACAACCTGGGGATGGGGGGTTTGGTGTGTAGAGCAAGGGTGAGTACACATCAACATACTCAGCAAGTATCCTGTTTGGTTATAGTGGACTAGCTTTATGTGGGGATAAGTCAAGCAGTTGCTTTTAGTTGGTCAGATTATTATTTACTAATAGAAAGCCAGGTTTTAGCATTAACCCAAGTTATTAGCCCGATGTACCCTTTCCAAACGGAAAGAATACCACTTACCAACACCATAGTCATAACCAGAACCATCGATCTCATAGCCACCTGTACCATAATGTCTCTGATCAAGTACCACTAATCACTGGAGCTCCCTTGGCCGCTCATAACCGCGAGCACGGCTGATATATCAGTTTTCAAACACTCTGCAGAGGTTGTGCACTTTACCCACAAGCCGTGATTCCCATTCTTGCCTCGGGCCGATCAAACCCTTAAACACTACCGAGGTGAACAGGCAGGGTCTCACTACGTAGCCTTTACAAAGATTCCCCGGGGCTGTAGCCACCCGTTAGGTTTCCTAAATGCACCGCACTCCTCCCCAAGGGGCGAACCCAAACTTGGCAGAGCGAGCCGCATACACCGAGCCCCATTGACAGCACGACAGCTAAGTGAACTACACCCCGGATCCTCTAATTATTCAGCTAAGGGCATCCCATTCCACCCTCATGGTTGCACTGTTTTCCCGGGCGGTCATCCATAGAACAGGTCCTTACGGAGAGGCACTCGAGAAACCGATCGAGCCCCCTTGAAGACCACAAGTATAACATCATCATAAGTGAGGGGAAAACATCGTATCATAAATAATCTCATCATGTTCATTGATTAGAGTTAAGCAATAGCATAAAGCTAAGCAATAATAATCCAACCCAAATAGGTAAACAAGGACATGGATAACAAAGCTAGTCAATCCTTAGGCATAAATGTGTAAAGCGGGAGGTGAATTAAAGAATGAATAGGACAGAGATAGGTCAAGGGACACTTGCCTCCACCAATCGACTGCTGCTCAGGGGCTTCTCCTGCGAGTTCCTCGGGCTCTTCAACCGGATCGTTCTCTATGCGATTGCAAGCATACATACATCCATCCATTCAAATTAGGAAACAAACAGTACACCATACGAGAGAACAAATAAAGTAGATATGCATAGAATATCACATACGATAATGAACTTACCATGGTTAGAAAGAAATGAGAAAAGGCCTCGCGAGAGGTAAAGCTTATGCCCGAGACGCACTACGGGTAAACAAATGACTAAACGTCACGTGCTCTAGTTCCAATTGGTCTTAACAAAAGAATTAGCTACATGCACTAATGTAAACGTGACCACTTTTAGTAGATTATCATTGAATGAGATAGATGATTAGCTATACAAATTAACTAACGTAACCAATTTCCAAATTGAGACTCCTATCTTATTAATATGAACACGTGATTAGCGCACATAGGACACGGGGGGGGGGGGGGGGGGGGGGTAGACGGGGCGTCTGGGGGTAGACGGGGCACGACGGGTCGTGCCAAGGCACGCGCACTACGCGAGCACGCGCGCGAGGCCGCACGCACACGCCACGAACTAGCCGTGCGCACGTCGGGGCCGAGCGCTAGCCGAGCTCAAAGCCGCGCGCTAAAGGCACACTGGGCCGAGCTCGAGGCCACGCCGGGGCCGTCACGACACGAGCAAGGCACGACGGGGCGAACGGGCAAGCGTGCCGGGGCAAGCAAGCACGGGCGAGCGAGAACGCGGCCGGGCGAGGACACGGCCGGGCGAGGCCGGGCGCGGGGGCGGGCGGAGCTCGCCGGAGCGGGGCCGAGCGAGCGCGGGGAGGGCGGCCGTGGCGGGGCCGGGCGCGGCTCGCTGGGGGCGGCCGGGCACGGGGCGACGCGGGTCGCCGGGGCGGCCATGGAGTCGGGCCGAGCGGGCGCGGGACGAGGCCGGGCGCGGCGGGGCGGGCTCGCCGGAGCCAGGCTGGGCGAGGGCGGGGAAGGGGCGGGCTCGCCAGAGTGGACCGAGCACGGGGCGGGGTCGAGCTCGCCGGGGACGGGCGCGGCGAGGCGGGGCCGGCCGAGGTCGGGGGCGGGATCGCCGGAGCGCCGAGCGGACGGGGCGGGGGTGGGGCGCGGGCAAGGCGGGGCGCGGGCGGCCATGGCGCGGGCGGCCGAAGGGCGGCGCGCCGGGGCCGGGCGGGGAACGCCGGGGGAGGCGGCCGAGCCGGGGCAGCCGGGGCGCGGGCTCGCCGGGGCCGGGGGCGGCCAAGGCGGGGCGGCCGAGCCGCGGCGAGGGGCGGGCGCGGGGCGCCGGGGAGCGGCGCCGACGGGCGGGGTCGGGGTCGGGGCCGAGCTCGCCGGGGCGGCCGAGTTCGCCGGGGCCGGGGCCGAGCGGGCGTGGGGAGGGCGCCGACGGGGAGGGAAGGAGGAGGGAGGGGAGGAGAGGAGGGAGGAGAGAGGGAGGAGGGCGGGCCTCACCGGAGGGGGGGCGGCGGGGGGGGGGGGGGGGCGGGGAGGGGTGGCGGCGGCGCGGGGGAGGGGCGGCGGCGGCTAGGGTTAGGGTTAGGGTTAGGGTGAGGGAGAGAGAGAGGGATGATGGGCGGGGCCCGCGGGGAGGGTTTTTGGAAAAAAGAAAAGGGGAGGGGGGGGCGGTTGGGCCGGCTGGGCCCAAATGGGGGGAGGGGGCGCGCGGCTGGGCCGCCAGGCCGGCCCACGGCAGGGGAGGGGCGGCTGGGCCGCATGGGCCAAGGGGAAGGGGGCGGCTGGGCCAAAAGGGGAGAAGGGGGGAGAGAGAAAAAGAAAAGGCTTTTCTTTTTCTAATTTCCTCATTTTCTTATATGCCTAATTCTCCACTTCACTCAACCACAAACAAAAGAGTGCATAATCCGGCATGATGCAACAAACAAAAATAGTTCTATGTTTTGCTTACACAAGATGTCGAGCTAATTCTCGCTATAACTTTTGAAAAATAACAAGGCTTGGCGAGAAGAAAAGGGAAAAAGGAAAGAGTAACGCCTGAATTTGGTGAGAGAAAAGAAGAAAAAATTCTACCCCCAAATTCAGGGCGTTACATTACTGCATGATCAATTTAGTGTCAACCATGTAATTTCATAAGTTAGAGCTTACCGTCCATGCGCTTTTCCACCCCCACTTGCGTACACTACCGAGGGATCCACCGGTTCATGTTGCAAGTCGAAGTCAGGGCCATGGCGCCGAACCATCTCCTCCCCATATGTCTCCTATACATCATTGACAACCTTACAAATGCAGGAATTTCTATACTTTGAACGTTTGTAATTTTGGGCCAAAACTCACGAGCTGATCCGTGGTTGTCTGGCTGCAGAGTTGGTCAGGGTTGTTAGGGTCTGGTCCTTTGTGGCCCTCCTCATAGAACTCAATGTCACTAGGCTTTTGGCCACGCGTAGCTTCCTGTATAAACAAAAAATATCCATAAGCAATCTTACTATTTGGTGATCGACATAGCTAGATCAAACTTACCATTCTTTTTGCTTTTCGGAGCATGTCGTCACCGCCAAACTTGTGGTTAGGATTGGTTCCTCGACATTGCCTGTGATGCACTGACGCTTTCTAGAAGCCTTCGGAAGCCCAATATCGAAACCAAGCATAGTACGCATCAGGCACGGGCGCCATCCATGGAACCATCACCTGCACACACAATATTACATATTATATCAATCACAGCAATCAATAAAAAGGGTAAAACAAATTGAATACTAACCTCACAATATTGATCCTCAGTCAAATATATCTGAGGACCCTTCCTGATGTGCACCCGTTGGGTGATTGCCCGATCTTTCGATGAGAGGGTGTGGAATAACTCGATTGGGGGAGGAGACGACGTTCACGGCCCGACTACAGCCTTCCAAAGACGCTGCGCCTTAGCAACCGATACACCACCTCCTATGGCTGTCACGATCTTGTGGAGCGTGACACCCTGGCCACTAGGGCACTCGTCCTGCAAGCAATCGAAGAACTAGCAAGAACAAGTAGAACAAGTACTGAATTACCAGATCTAAATGTAGGTTTAAAGATCAAACTACAATATGGTGGGGTTCCGAAGACAAGAAGACGGGCGGCTGAACTAGCACGCGCGCTTGCAAGCAAGTAGCGAGAGCTAAACTTGATCTAAACAAAACCCGCTGTTCTTGGTGGCGGCTAGGGGGTTTATAAACATGGGAGGACGACCACAAGGGTATTGGGGTCGTGCTGCAACCCTAGGATGCGTCCCTAATGGACCTAACTTGATACACGACCCATTGGGCCAAAATAGGGTGACGCAGCACCATGGGCAGAAAAGGCAGGAAATGTCTCGGTAAGAAAACAATGATTACGGCGGCCTCAGAACAGATATGACTATAATTCCGGATCCATATGAAAGTAGACTTGATAAGCTTTCCATGTTGTGCTTGAACATTCCAATCCGAGCCCGCATCTGACCGTGGTGACCGTCACAAGTTGGTGTTCTTCTGCAGTCCGAATCCAGCATGTTCAAATCCTTTTCCCTTTCGGTCTTCTCCCTGATTCCTAAGCAAAACAAGAGTGCACGGGTCTCCATGGTCTAAATATGATGGACATGAACTCAAGAGTGTAATCACCTGATGGTTGAGTTGACGAGCACGAGCGCGAGTAATGGGACCAGAAATTGGTACTTGTATTGGTATAGATGCATCAGTAGTGTGGATGTCTTCATCATTCTCCCCTTCTTGCATTTGAGTCGTCCTCGACTCAAGCTCAACTTCCTCTCCCAAGTAGGGCTTTAAATCTGCAATGTTAAATGTGGGGCTAACCCCAAAGTCTGCAGGCAGATCTAGCCTATATGCATTGTCGTTAATTTTCTCTAGCACTTTAAACGGTCCATCGGCTCGAGGCAACAATTTAGATTTTCGTAATTCAGGAAACCTTTCCTTTCTCAAATGCAACCAAACTAAATCTCCAGGTTCAAAATTTATTTCCTTTCTACCTTTATCACTAGCAAACTTATATCTAGCATTCATACGCTCTATGTTTTCTTTAGTAGTTTCGTGCAGTTTTAACATCAATTCAGCACGCCTAGTAGCATCAAAATTTAGTTTTTCAGAAGATGGCAAAGGCATTAAATCAATAGGAGCACGAGGTAACAAACCATATACAATCTGAAATGGGCACATCTTTGTAGTAGAATGCAATGATCGATTATAAGCAAATTCAATATGAGGCAAACAGTCCTCCCACATCTTAATATTCTTCTTTAGAACTGCCCTTAACATAGTAGACAAAGTTCTATTCACAACTTCAGTTTGACCATCAGTTTGAGGATGACATGTAGTAGAAAATAAAAGCTTAGTCCCCAATTTTGCCCACAAAGTCCTCCAAAAATGACTAAGAAATTTAGCATCACGATCAGAAACGATTGTGTTGGGCACACCATGCAAGCGAACAATTTCACGAAAGAACAAATCAGCAATATGAGTAGCATCGTCAGTTTTATGACATGGTATGAAATGTGCCATCTTAGAAAATCTATCAACAACCACAAACACACTATCACGTCCCTTCCTAGTCCTAGGCAATCCCAGCACAAAATCCATAGAAATATCTTCCCAAGGAGCACTAGGAACGGGTAGAGGCAAATACAAACCGTGTGGATTTAACCGTGACTTCGCCTTTTGGCATGTCGTGCAACGAGCAACCAATCTCACCACATCTCTTCTCATCTTGGGCCAAAAGAAATGACCAGCAAGTATGTCCTCCGTTTTCTTTGCTCCAAAATGTCCCATTAAGCCACCTCCATGTGCTTCCTGTAACAACAACAAACGAACGGAGCTAGCTGGAATGCATAGCTTGTTAGCTCTAAACACAAACCCATCACTAACGATATATTTGTTCCATCCTTTCCCATCTTTACAATGCAGCAACACATCTTTAAAATCAGCATCATGAACATATTGGTCTTTAATCGTCTCTAATCCAAAGATTTTGTAGTCAAGTTGATTCAGCAAAGTATATCTCCTAGACAAAGCGTCAGCAATGATATTCTCTTTTCCTTTCTTGTGCTTAATAACATAAGGAAACGATTCGATAAATTCAACCCACTTAGCATGTCTACGGTTCAGTTTTCCTTGACTACGAATATGTTTCAAAGATTCATGATCAGAATGAATAACAAACTCTTTGGGCCACAAATAATGCTGCCATGTTTCTAATGTTCGCACAAGAGCATATAATTCCTTATCATAAGTAGAATAATTTAGAACAGACCCACTCAATTTTTCACTAAAATATGCAACAGGTTTGCCTTCTTGTAACAAAACACCACCCAATCCAATTCCACTAGCATCACATTCAAGCTCAAAAGTCTTATTAAAATCAGGAAGTTGGAGGAGAGGTGCATGTGTCAACTTATCTTTCAGCACGTTGAAAGCGTGCTCTTGTACTTTGCCCCAACTAAAATGCACTCCCTTCTTCGTAAGCTCATTCAAAGGTGCAGCAATGGTGCTAAAGTCCTTCACAAAACGGCGATAGAAGCCAGCAAGTCCTAGGAAACTCCGCACCTGTGTGATAGTCTTTGGCATAGGCCATCCATGTATCGCTTCTACCTTGGCTTGATCAACCTCAATTCCCTGTGGAGTCACAACATAACCAAGAAACGAAACTCGATCGGTGCAAAATGTGCACTTCTCAAGGTTACCAAATAAACGTGCATCTCGTAAAGCATTAAAAACAGCACGCATGTGATCAACATGTTCATCCATAGATTTGCTGTAGATTAATATGTCATCAAAGTATACTACCACAAATTTTCCAATGAAGGCACGCAAAACCTCGTTCATTAATCTCATGAAAGTGCTAGGTGCATTAGTTAACCCAAAAGGCATGACTAACCACTCATACAATCCGAACTTAGTTTTGAAAGCAGTTTTCCATTCATCTCCCAATTTCATACGAATCTGGTGGTACCCACTACGCAAATCAACTTTAGAAAAGACAATGGCACCACTCAATTCATCAAGCATATCATCTAAACGTGGAATAGGGTGTCGATAACGTATCGTGATATTATTAATAGCCCTACAATCAACACACATACGCCATGTTCCATCTTTTTTAGGCACTAAAATAACCGGAACAGCACACGGACTAAGAGACTCACGCACGTAACCTTTGTCGAGTAGTTCTTGCACTTGTCGCTGAATTTCTTTTGTTTCCTCTGGATTTGTCCTATATGGCGCACGATTCGGCAAAGATGCACCAGGAATAAGATCAATTTGGTGCTCAATCCCTCGTATAGGTGGCAGCCCCTCTGGTATCTCACTTGGAAATACATCAGAATACTCCTGCAAAATGTTAGTAATAACAGGAGGCAAAGAATGCTGCATATCTTGAATTGAAATCAAAGCATCCTTGCATACCAAGGCGTAGGCAACAGTAGTGGAAGCAAATAATTCATTAACATCAGTTTTTGTTGCAAGCAAGCAATGTCCTTTCAATTTTATCCCATCTTTGTTATTACCAACAACTTTAATATTCTTGTTGTTCTCAGTTTTAGCTTTGGTAGCTTTAGCAACATCATCACGCACAATAGCCTCAGGGGACATGGGAAGCAAAATAATTTTCTTATCATGGTATATGAGAGAATATTGATTTGATCTACCATGATGCATACAATCTGAATCAAATTGCCATGGTCTACCTAGCAGAATATTACAAGCATCCATAGGCACAACATCACAGTCAACAACATCACGATATGAACCAATAGCAAAATTAATTCGTACCAGCTTGGTTACCTTGACCTTACCACTATTGTTGAGCCATTGAATGTGATATGGATGCGGGTGCGGTTTGGTCGTAAGTGCAAGCTTCTCCACCATGTCGCTGCTAGCCAAGTTGTTGCAGCTACCTCCATCAATGATCAAACGACATGAACGCTCCTTAATGACACACTTTGTTTGAAACAACGTATGTCGCTGATTCTGCTCTGCCTTCTCCATTTGTGCACTAAGCACACGCTGTACAATGAGGCTCTCATAATGCTCTGCATCATCTGCACCAATCTGTTCTTCGGGTGGTTCCTTAGTGCCTACATCATCAGCCGCAAGCAAAGCAAGTGTAGCTTCATCCAAATCACTAGCAGAGGAATACCCACCATCGTCTTTTACCACCAAAACACGCTGATTAGGACAATAACGCTGCACGTGTCCATAGCCCTTGCATCGATAACACAGAACATCTCTTGTTCTACCTGTGGAAGCTACTGAAGAGGCACTACCTGCGGGTTTCTGGGCAGATTTGGTTGCTGAATTTGTGGAAGATGCACGTGGTTTGTCGCTGGAGGAAGGCGGGGGTGCTGGTCGACTTGGCGAGGGAGTTGGTGCTAGTGTACGGCCGGTCATGGATGTAGTCGTGCGCTGTTGCCATGGTGTAGATTTTCCTGCAGAAACATTAGACCTTGCACTAGCACGTCGTCCCTGCACTTCCCTTTCAGCTTTGCAAGCAAGATGAAACAATCGGGTTACATTAGCATAATCTTTATAAGCAAGGATGTCCTGAATTTCCCTATTTAACCCGCCCAAAAATCTAGCCATAGCAGATTCCTCACCCTCCTCTATGTTACAACGCAGCATACCCATTTGTAATTCCTGATAATATTCTTCTACACTTTTAGTACCCTGTCTCAATTGTTGCAACTTGTTTAACATATCACGTGCATAATAAGAAGGAACAAATCTAGCCCGCATGACCCGTTTCAACGCATCCCAAGTTTGTGGCATGTTATTAGGATTCTTCTTACCATGTTCTATCCACCAAACAGAAGCAAATTCAGTAAACTCACTAGTAGCAGCTCTAACCCGCGCATTCTCAGGAAATTCATGGCATGCAAACTTTTGATCAACCGCAATCTCCCAAGTAATGTAAGCATCAGGGTCATATTTACCATCAAAAGGAGGTATTTTAAATTTAACCTTACTAAAAGCATCATCATTACCATGTACCTCACGTCGGTGAAAACCACCCATACCTCTACGGTTAGTACGTAGTCGCCGGCGATTAGGTGCTTCTTGGTCATCTTGTTCAGTATCAGCAACATAGTCATCCCAGTTACCTTCGGCGCCCTCATCACGCCCACCATTGATATTAGCATGCATCTCATCAAACCGCCTCAAGAGTGCGACAAGGCTCTTGTCAATATGAGCAACTGTCATTTCCACATTTGCAAGTTTGGTGTTCGTGTCGATCTGTGTGGCCTCCAATTGCCCCATCTTTTCATTCGTCACCTGCATGTCATTATCAAGACCTTCCGTGTGCGTCTTCACTAGCCTTACAAAGTGTTGTATGATACCCTTGGTGCGAGGAGAGTGTGGCATATTACGAGAAGCATCATCAACCTCCAATCCTGCCATGGTTAGACGAACAGAGGCAACAAGAAAAAAAAAACGTGAAGGAATAAAAACTCTACAACTATTAGGATGTAGCTACTGCAAGGCGCTCACTCTCAACCTGCCACACAAGCTCTTACCAATTCTTACCTTGCACAACAGGAGGGGTCAGCAACCAACAAGTCTGCAACCGTGGAATAAGTGTATCGGTGCCGCAGCAACACGACCTGTCAAACTGTAGTCGAAATATGTAGAGTTGTAGGTGGGCTGAAGCAAGGAATACACTAGTACCACGTTAGTTACAAAAGCAAGCTGAATAATCGTTCAACGGTGGTACTGTGCTGGTCCTAGGCTAAACCAGGCTAGAGACGTGAGCCTAGGCACAAAGGTAGTCACTGAAAAAGAACAACTAGCACAGCACAAAGAGAAACAACAGATTTAGAGATTCAGCCCCCTTCTTCTTCTTTTCCTTTTTTTTTCTTTTCTATTCTTTTTTTTTCTTCTTCTTCTGTTTTTTTTTTGCAGGGGCCTAAACCCTTTTTTTTCACTATGACAACCCAAACAATAAAGATATTGCTAACAACCCCTTTAAATCAGATTTAACAAATCTTGTTAATATAGGAAGTCCAGAAATCTCTACGATGATTGCGGAGCGCTCAGAACGAATTTTGAGATAAGGTCAGATCCGTTGGAAAGAAGATAAGATAAGCTTTCCAGATTGTATTTAAACTTCCAAATCGGATATGATATGTATCCGTGGTGGCAAAAACGAACCAGAGATGTTTTTGGTGATGGTGGATTTCGTGGTGACCAAAACGTGGTAGAACTCAAAACTCTAAAGGAATAAACTAAGACCAGCAACTCGACACAACCGATGCAACCAAAAACTCAACAAGCCCTAACTAAGTAGTACTAGTAAATGCTCAATGGTTTATAGGATTGCGGTAAAACTAATCTACTATTTTTTGGCTTTTTCTGGACTATAGGAGATAAGAAAACAGCGAAGAAAAGTAAATCTCTCACCGATAAACCTTGCTCTGATTACCAACTGATGTGCACCCGTTGGGTGATTGCCCGATCTTTCGATGAGAGGGTGTGGAATAACTCGATTGGGGGAGGAGACGACGTTCACGGCCCGACTACAGCCTTCCAAAGACGCTGCGCCTTAGCAACCGATACACCACCTCCTATGGCTGTCACGATCTTGTGGAGCGTGACACCCTGGCCACTAGGGCACTCGTCCTGCAAGCAATCGAAGAACTAGCAAGAACAAGTAGAACAAGTACTGAATTACCAGATCTAAATGTAGGTTTAAAGATCAAACTACAATATGGTGGGGTTCCGAAGACAAGAAGACGGGCGGCTGAACTAGCACGCGCGCTTGCAAGCAAGTAGCGAGAGCTAAACTTGATCTAAACAAAACCCGCTGTTCTTGGTGGCGGCTAGGGGGTTTATAAACATGGGAGGACGACCACAAGGGTATTGGGGTCGTGCTGCAACCCTAGGATGCGTCCCTAATGGACCTAACTTGATACACGACCCATTGGGCCAAAATAGGGTGACGCAGCACCATGGGCAGAAAAGGCAGGAAATGTCTCGGTAAGAAAACAATGATTACGGCGGCCTCAGAACAGATATGACTATAATTCCGGATCCATATGAAAGTAGACTTGATAAGCTTTCCATGTTGTGCTTGAACATTCCAATCCGAGCCCGCATCTGACCGTGGTGACCGTCACAAGTTGGTGTTCTTCTGCAGTCCGAATCCAGCATGTTCAAATCCTTTTCCCTTTCGGTCTTCTCCCTGATTCCTAAGCAAAACAAGAGTGCACGGGTCTCCATGGTCTAAATATGATGGACATGAACTCAAGAGTGTAATCACCTGATGGTTGAGTTGACGAGCACGAGCGCGAGTAATGGGACCAGAAATTGGTACTTGTATTGGTATAGATGCATCAGTAGTGTGGATGTCTTCATCACTTCCTTTTTGTTCAAGGGCCTACTTCTTCCGGATGATTTTGAAAATACATGTTTGTAGCCTGAATTCTCGCATAGTATATGGCATCCTTCACTAGCCTCTTTGCATTGTTTTGGAACACACATTCAGCATGCCCCATGTAATCCTCTCTGTTAGGCCACCGATATCAAAGCTACAACATAAAGAATACAAATACAATGGTATAAGTCATAGAATTACAATATTAAGAAATAGAACAAAAAAATAAAATATTCATACCCAAAAGTCATGACGCACAAGTCCTTGTCTGTCGGTGTGGTTTTGTTCCTGTTTTAACTTGTACTCGTCCTAGGTACTGACGAGCACTTCATCGACGCTATCTCCGTCTGACACCTTCACTATACCAGGGTATTGAAGGCGACAAAGAGAACCCAACGTAAGGTTAAACTGAGTGTGGTTTCCCTTGCCGTCAAAGGACAGATCCTCCCAATTCCAGCATTACACAAAAACATTAACAAAAAACATAATTGTTATATGAGACAAGTTAATATATTACACTCACCGATCTCCATGAGGCATGATTAAGATCATATCAGCCTCTCGCTCTATCGCCTGACGAGGCTTTACTGAGTGGCTTTTTCTTGAGTGACGTGTGTGTGTTGCTGAAGAGCCTCCTAAGCCATCATCCATTGGGTTGTTTGTAGAAATAGCTAACTTCCGCTAACGTTTTCCACACAGCATCGGAAATGTACCCATGAAACATTACATACATGAGCCGTTCCATAATTATGTGGAAGTCATGGCTCTTCAGTCCATTCATCTTCATTGTCTTCAAATTCATAGATCTTCTAAAACCACCAGCATAACCATCAGGGAATTTCAGATCATTCATCACTTCTTTTCGTTGCTTAGGTTTCAGACAATAGTCAACTTTTGGTTTGCCTCCGTTTTCTCTAAGCACTTGGGTTGGACAATTACATATCACGGCTAAGTCCATGCGTGCCTTGTCATTGTCTTTCGTTTTATCAGGGAAATCCATGCATGTATTTACGAGGGCTTGGCAAAAGTTACTCTCTTGATGCATGACGTCGATGTTGTGCATCAAAATCAATGACTTAGCATAAGGAAGCTCCCACAAGCCTATATGTGAGTCCAGTTATGCTCCTCATCAAAACCTTGATACCTTTTCCCACTCTCGTCTAGGACAAGTTTCCTATGCTCTTCTTTAATTTCTATCCCACTACATCGCTTGGGCGGTCCCTTCATGACGATGGTGCCCTTCCTAAACTCCTTTTTCTGCCTTCTCAAGGGGTGATTGAAGGGTAGAAAACATCTATGGCAATCAAAGTAACATATCTTTCCACCACCACTAAGACGAAAACAATCTGTATCTTTAGCACAATAAGGACATGTCAATCTACCATGCACGCTCCATCCAAAGAGAATACCATACGCCATAAAATCATGAACTGAGAACAGATACACAACACGAAGATTGAATTTCTGCTTCTTGAAGCAGTCATAGGCTTCCACTCCTTGCCATATCTTCTTTAACTCTTCAATCAGTGGTTGAAGCATCACATTGAGGTGTACGCCAGGATGCTCAGGCCCAGGTATAACAAGACATAGGAACATAAACTCATATTTCATGCAAAGAGCAGGTGGAAGGTTGTACGGTATGGCAATGATAGGCCAACATGAATACGACGCAGCAGTCATATTGAAAGGCGTGAAACCATCAGTTGCCAAGTCGATATGAACGTTTCTTGCATCGCTGGCAAACTCTGGATCAAAATTGTCAAGAGCCTTCCATGCATCACCATCTGATGGGTGCACCATTAACCCATCTTGTCTGTCCGTAAAATCTTTATGCCACCTCACGTGCATAGCGGTCTTCCTCGAGAGAAACAAACATTTCACTCTAGGAGTGAGAGGCATGTACCTGTTCTTCACTTGTTTTCAAATGTTATTAATTAAGAACTAGGCAACAGAGTTGTTAATGGTTAAAGACCTTCATCCTTCGAAACATTATTTCCTCTCGAATATAATGATCTTTGGACGAAGGTCATGAAGGACACACCTTCATGATTTCATGATAAAACATGAATATGAATATAAATAAGAAGATGCAGGAATATAGAGGAATCAAGATAATATTCGCCATATATTTTATGATTTATCTATCTTCATTAAAAATGAATAAACATTAATAATACTCATATTACAATGATACCTTCGGCTTGCCGGAAGGTGAAAGAGCGAGAGTGGCTTGAGAGCGATTACAATCCAATGTGAGCAGTACGGTGTTACTGTTCATCTATTTATAGGCACTAGACGTAGCCAGGATAAAAGTACATTTATATCCCTGGTAACTGCCTATAATCCTAACATGGATTATTGAGGACTATAAGGTCTTTAGCCCCTTTCAGTCATCATCATGCTTCTGAGCTTCGTCAATATGTTAGGTCGAAGGTCCTTGGCTTTTAGCTTCATTGCCAACTCTTTATCTCCCTTCATTCCGCCATAAGAGAAGTTCTTCACCCCAAAGCCGAAGCTTCTTGTGACTATTCATAATTATGCTGAAAACATACGGTTAGAAATATTTTTGAGGACCTTCGGAAGAGGAAGGCGCCCAACAGTAGTTTCTCGTAGTATTAATTTGTTTCCTTGTAACAAATTTAGACTGTGACGTGGACGAAGGCCTCTAGCCGAAGGTCTGAAAAAACACCTTCCCTTCGCTAGAATAGCGAATGACACTGACATGCTAGACCCACCAAGTCGTGGGTCGCTATGCATAAATATGAGCTCGTATTGAAAGTGTTTCTTGTGCTATTTCAGTTGCTTACACTGTGCTTGTGACAGAACCTCCCAAGTCATTAGGCCCACCTACAATTGTCCTTGTCCAACGGACCTCAGACAACCCTGCAGGTGCACCTGATCACTTGACAAGCTCGGTATCCGATTTTCTTACCTTGCCCAAGAGCGTTTCACCCGTCACGCAGACATTACAATACATCAGAGGTACGAAAATGCGGAAGCAGTTACAATAGCTTACTTTATTTAAACGTAAGAAAGAGTAGTATTTATTACAGACCAGAACAAATATAAGAGTGCGGAGTATTATTATTACATAACCTAGGAGGCGAAAACCCCTCCCGATAAACAGTAAAAGTTTTTCTTGACGGAGGACCTTTCCTCCCGCAGCTTCAGTCTTGATTTTCTTCTTTTGGCACCACCTTGGAACAGAAGCAACAAAAGTGTTGAGGACTTGTTCTCAAATGCTATGAGTTAAGAACAAGGCAACACAGAGAATGTTAAACGTTAAAGTCCTTCGTCCTTCGAAGCACTATATCCCTTTGAGAGATAATGATTTTCGGACGAAGGTTGTGAAGGACGTACCTTCGTCAAAGCAACATATAAACGAGGAAAGAAACATATGAGATATAAAAGACAATACCAACAATTATTTATTATCATCAAATCATTTCTATTTTATTAATAAGTAAAAATAAAAATAATAACAAGTTACAAAAGTACCTTCGTCTTGAAGGAAGGTAAAAGTACAAGCGTGACGCAAAAGCAAATGCCCAGTCAGCGTGAGCAGTACGGGAGTACTGTTCATCTATTTATAGGCACGGGACGCAGCTCATGTAAAATTACACCCAGGCCCTTTACATTTGCTAATAATTCTATAGTAATTCATCGGGGTCTAGATAGCCTTTTCCCCTTTAAGTCGGTTTCCTTTTTTCTTTCGTCATGCCGAAGCTCCCTTGCGCACACCTTCGGCTCTGTTCCATCCTTCGTTTCCTTTGTGCTTCTTCACACTGTGATTTTGACTCATGTCCGAAGGGTCCAAGTCCGAAGGTACCTGCTGATGTATTATACTCCAGAAACATCGTTAAATCACGTTTTTGAGGACCTTCGGAAGCCAAAGGCCCCCAACAAAAAGTTTGCTGCTTCTTCACCTAAAACAACATGGGACAAAGCCCTAAGTACGAAATGTACTTTCGCAAGTCTTACCCGTCAAAATAAAAGACTCTCAAGGATATGCTGGCCTTTGGGAGTTAAGGTATGGCTAATAATCAAAGACTCTGTTTGCATAAATGCTTACTAATAGTATATCCTTAAAATTCCAGTTTTATTTGTCAGGTTAAGTAAAGTTACCAGTATCTAGAGTTCTTTCTACCCTAGTTCAATCACTTGACCTATACTAGCCAATTTCTTAACAACCCTTCTTATTCACTAGAGTACTACGTGTATGTCAGTGACCAAGTCTTCATCTCCGTGAAGTTACGGCGATCCGAATCGATTATACTTAGCTGAGGATCTCCAATCACATGACATATGTAGCACTTAACCCTTGCATATGTCAACTCGCCACCAGGGTTCTTAAGACCAGATCCGGTTCACGCCAACCGAGAGCACAGATACACCACCGTCTAGCCTCTTGCCACGGAGGTGTTGGGGGCCTTCGGCTTCCGAAGGTCCTCAAAAACATGATTTGACAATGTTTTCCAAGTGAAGCATGTGAGCAGGTGTCTTTGGAATCGGATTATGAGTATACGAGAGCACAGTCAGGACAAAGCCTGAACGAGGCGAAAGATGATTATGACGAAGGTCTAGATGATCACGAAGCTGTGCGAAGGAAAGCTTCGGCATGATAGCAGAAAAGGGGAACCGACTTAAAGATGAAAAGGCAAATTAGTCCTCGAAGAATTACTATAGAGTTATTAGCAAATGTAAAGGGCATGGATGTAATTGTACATGGGCTGTGTCCCTTGCCTATAAATAGATGAACAGTATTCCCGTACTGTTCACGCGGACTTGGCATTCGCTTTGTGCATCACGCCTGTACTTTTACTTTCCTTCAAACCGAAGGTATATTTATAATTTGTTATTCTAAATATGATAATGCAAATAAAAATAAGTTGATAATAATGTTTATATTATTCTTCGTATTTTGCATATGAATTCTTTCTTATCATTTATGGTGCTTACGAAGGTTTTTCCTTCACAACCTTCGTCCGGAATTCATTATATCCGAAGGGACATAATGTCTTGAAGGATGAAGGACTATAATATTTAACACTTTTTATGTTGCCTTGTTCTTAACTCGAAGCATTTGAGAACAAGTCTCCAACATTGGCGCCCACCTCCGGTGAACTCACTTCCATTTTTTGAGTTTTGAACACCTTCGGCAATCATCACCTTCGTCATGCCGCCGAAGAAAGCTTCAGCAACAGGGGCTGCCGCTCTGCAGCCGCTGGATCCTAATCAGGATGCCCTTTCTCTTAGGGAGGTCCGAAGCCAGAAGAGGAAGGCCACCAGTCCAACGCCTCCGGAAGACGACTTGGATCAAGAAATCCAAAACTTGGAGATGCTCCATCAGCAGGTCCAACAGAAAAAGGAAAAGATGGCTCGTCTAGCTGACCTGCAAAGGCAGATAGACAAAGCCTCTGAAGAAGTTCGTCATCTTGCTCAAGATGACCAGAACCGAAGGCCTCCGCATAGAGAGCTTCATCGGGAAGGCTTCTACAACGAGGACGACTGGTATGAAGATTTCCATCATGGAAATTTTGCTTTTGATGATACTTCTCCTCTGTCAACAGAACTGCAGGCTACACCTTGGCCCCAGTCTTACAAGCCACCCCAGCTCCCCATGTACGACGGCCATTTAGACCCGAAGCAATTCTTGATGAGTTATGAAGCAACCATATCTTCGTATGGTGGCAATACTGCAGTCATGGCAAAGTCTTTCGTCATGGCTGTCAAGAGTGTTGCACAAACCTGGTACTCCTCTCTTCAGCCAGGAGCAATCACCTCATGGCAAAAGCTGAAGGACATGCTGATAACCAGCTTCCAAGGGTTTCAAACAAAGCCGGTCACTGCTCAAGCTTTATTCCAGTGCACCCAGGACCATGAAGAATACCTTCAGGCGTATGTCCAAAGGTTCCTGCGTCTGAGGGCACAGGCACCAACAGTGCCCAATGAAATTGTCATTGAGGCCATGATTAAGGGGCTTCGGCCGGGTCCTTCAGCCCAATACTTTGCCAGGAAGCCTCCTCAAATTTTGGAGAAGCTTCTCCAGAAGATGGACAAGTATATTCGAGCTGACAATGACTTCCGCCAAAGAAGGGAGGAAGCATACAGGTTCTCTGAAATGACCAGGGGCTTCAGAGGAAGATTCCACCCGAGGCACGTCAGGTCAATTCACAACTCTACTCAGAGTGATGATAGAGGGAGTCAACAGCAAAGGCCACAGTACTCCTCGCAAGCTTCGGGGCAGCAACAAAGTTCTTTCCGGCCACCAGCGCCAAGGGGCAGAGGCGCTAGGGGCTTCGGAGGAAGATTTGGGGATCAACCAAGGAAAATTTACTGTCTATTCTGTGGTGAGGACAAGGGCCATACCACCAGGATGTGCCATGTTACCATCCAGAAGCAAAAGGAGATAGCAGAAGCTGCAGCGCAACAGAGTCAGTCGAAGCAAGTCATGCATACTGCTTCGTACCATTCGCCTTACATTCCAGAATATGTAGGCAACCACCCTGCAGCTTCTGTTGCTTCGGCAAGCCAACCCCAAGCATCTTGGCAACAGCCTCCACCTCCACCACCAACGCAATGAGGCCAGCAGCCAGAAGGGAGTCAGCACACTCACCTTCAACGGGACTTCAGAGAAGAGTCCGAAGTTCGCATAGTCAATAGCACTGTGCCAGAGTCGAAGCATATTTACTGACAAATATCCTACCCGACAGCAGCTTTTCGCATTCAGTATTATTTTCTTTTTAATAAGGAACAATTATGGGAGGTTTAAGTGCTTTTTATCGTTTTCAATCTCTTGTAACAGTTTCGTTTTTTACCATAATGAAAATATATCTTCTCCATAGGCTTAAGTTGCCGAAGCATAAGAATTTATGGTGGCAAGGAGGACCTTCGAATTATCAAAAATTTGTTCTAAGGAACGCAGTGTAATTTCTTCAAAGCAGCAAAAAGTCGTTCCTAAGGGAGCGCAGTGTAAGTTTTCTGCTCAAAAGTCGTTCCGAAGGGAATGCAGTGCTTACAGCGAAAAATAAACGCTGATTCCGCTGAAAGTAAAAGGCGAAGAAGCTCCTAAGGGAGGCTTACAGCAAAAAATAAACGCTGATTGCGCTGAAAGTAAAAGGCGAAGAAGCTCCTAAGGGAGGCTTACAGCGAAAAATAAACGCTGATTCCGCTGAAGTAAAAGGCGAAGAAGCTCCTAAGGGAGGCTTGCAGTGGAAAAACGTTTATCTTCGGCAAATATCATTTTGCATAACATCACATCATTACATCATTTGCACAGCATAACATCATACATCATATTGCATCAACAACGCAAGAAGGGGGTCTCAGTATTGATATTCGAAGATTGTTTCGAGGAAATAGTGACAGGGCACAAAAATAGCTATCGAGGAATTATACCTTCGTCAAACTCTGAAATGAAAAGATCTATTGATTATTGATTTTACGAGGATTTGTTACTGATTTTATGAGAACACAGATATTATTTACGAAGCATGAAAAGAAGGGAAGGTGTTTTTTCGCCGAAGGCTCAAAAACGGTATGTATATGAAGTTTCATGCATTGTAAAAAATAAAACCATAAATAGCTAATATATTATATTCAAAGTTACAAAATATTACACATGTTTCTCAACAAGCATTATATTCTAAATGTTTTTACAACAGCATTTAATCTTCCCTTAGAACTACTTCTGCAGCTTCGTTTAGTAGCTGATCAACAACTTTATCCATGATGGCTTCGGCCATTTTCCTAATTTCGTCGTCCCCCTTCGTGTGGGGGTCCGAAGATGGCTCGGCAGGTTCTGAGGGAGGAGAAGATACGGCTATATTACTATTACAAACCATAAACAAGTTTGAAATCAAAAATTACAACAAAGAGCCAAAAACCACTAGTCAATACCTAATTGCTCTTCAGGATCCGCACTTTTTTCAGTGGCCTCTGCTATTTTCCTAGCATCATGAATGCCTTTCTCGCTTTTTCGTATAATTTCCTGGGCCATTTCCCGACCATCATTATCCCAGATGTCGGTGAAAAATTTTCCACCAACCAGGCTCGCTTCGGCCGAGGGGTCTTTTATATCTTCAGAGGATAAGGCGGCTTCGGATTGTGCTAAGAATTTTACATGGTCACAGCCTTTCCTCTCCAAAATGGTAGCAATCCCCCTGGCACCCGAAAAGGCGCATATGTCTCCTCGACTATTTAAAATTTCTTCAAAAGCTTCAGCTTCGTGGCTGATCCATCCAATTGGGCCTTCGGGGTCACCCCTTATGAAGTTCTCACTTGAGAATGCGCCAACGCTGGCGAAGCTGGTTTTTATTGTATTAACACATTCCATAGATTTTTCATAGCATCTTTTCTTAGATGCACGAAGCTCTTCAACATTTTTCTACAAATGGTTTGCCCATTGTTCACTGATTTCTCGTTTTGTTTCTTCAAGTGTGCGCTCCTCTTTAGCTCTGGCTAGTTGTTTTCGAAGATCTTCAATTTCACGCTTCTGAGCCTCAGCTTGAGCTTTAAAAGTAGCTTCGTCTTCTTTTGTTCTATTTATCAATGAATATAATATTTTATCTTTTTCGAGACCTTCGTTCCTTAGTTCAATTACTTCGGAACGAAGGTTGCTCAGGGCCATAACACACCCTTCGTCTTCAGCATCTTTTTGAGCCCTGAGGGCATTGCTAAGTATAAGGCCCTGCAAAAAGTTTGGTTTCAATAAGTTTAAACAAATGAAAAATTTTGATTTCAAGAAATAATACAAAGACCTCATTTTCGTACCTTTAAGCTATTATACGCCAAGCTGTCGGCTAGCTCATCTTTTGATAACACCGAGAGCCCGTTTTCTAATGTTGGGAATCCGAAGCTCTTGCTCATCTTCCGACAGACAGAAATCTCCTTGCTATCAGAAAGACAATACAAGAAGTCTTCTTCTCCGCTACCGTTGAATATCAATGCCCCCTTTGGATATTTCAGTTTTTGGGCATAAAACTGGGCCTCTTGCTTTTCTTTTTCAGTCAACTTTTTCCCCGAAGCATGTCGAAAAATATAATCGAAGGCTTCGGGGGCGGCAGTGCCAGTTTCTTCAGCCAAATTTTGTTCTGCTATTTCTGTTTCTTCGGCTTCCAAGGATTTCACCTTGGTGGGCTCTGAAGGCCCAGCTTCAGTCTCAGATTGGTGCTTTGAAGCTTCGGCACCAAAGGCTTCAATATGCACTTCAGAAGTTTCAACAATTTTCTTCGGAGTCGTGCTTGAAGACTTTATTGTCTCCAAAACATCCAGCACATTAACCATCCTTTTTCTTTTGGGGGTCATTGCTGGACCCTTTTGGCTCTTTGGTGCTTCAATTTTTGCTGAAGGACTTAAAATTTCATATGTCCTTGTTTCTGTAGCCTTTGGTTCTTCTATCTTCTTCATTTCTGGCATTATGATTGGATCTTCAACATTTGGCAGGGGAGTTGGCTCTTTAGCTTCGGTGGCCGAAGAGGTGTCACCGGCAAACTCAGGCACTGTGGCCGGTTCAATATAGCGTGGCCGATGTGTGAGAACCTTTATCCTTTTCTTCTTCGGCGCCGGCTCCCTAGGAGCGGCTGAAGCAACTTCCTTCGCAGAAGATGTACTCTTTCTTTTTTGACCCCGCGTTGGATAACGGTAGTCGGGGTAGACAAACCCAATTGCATCAAATACTCGGTTGAGTCTTTTCTTCTTTCGGCCTCCGAAGGCCGCTGACAGTGCAGTGTCTTCGGCCTTTGAGTATGGTCCAAGCAGTTCATCGCTTATGGCCTCAATACATTTCAACCAGTCATCATCTGGCTCAACGAACTTATCTTCGTATTTGAATGTGTATTTTAGCCTGACTAGTCCACCTTCGTCAGGTTCCCTGATGGTTTCCTTCGGCATTTCCCATTTATCTGCAAGTGGCCATACTCTGAAGGCAATATGTTCTTGCACCAAATCCCTTGTCCCAATAATAGAGCAAATCGCGCCGAAGGCTCTCTGGCATTTTTCGGCTGCTTCATCCATTTCCACCTTCGGCCTCCGGAGGCCGAAGCGTTGCCAGATAGGACGCATAATGATATCTTTAATATCTTCCCGTGTTTTCAAGTCATTCTTCACATAAAACCATTCTGTCATCCAGTCACCTGGCCACCTCTTTCGAAAGGTTGGCACGGGACAGCTTGACCCAGACCAGGCGCCGAAGCTGTAGCAGCCAAAATTGTTGTGATACTGCTCTTTACCCCAGGGTTTTGTCTCATACAATAGTTCATGTATGTTGCAGAAACTTTTTGCATTTGGTTCTAAACTTTGGCTCCTCACGGCCCAAACGAAGATGCCCATCCTTATGATTGCTTCGGGGGTAATTTGATGAAGGCAGATTTCAAATATCTTCAGTATTTCCACGACAAAACTGCTCAAAGGAAACCGCAGTCCAGCCTTTAAGAAGCTTCGGAATATCACGACTTCATTCTCCTCGGGAGTCGGACAGGTTTTCTCTCCTTCGTCAGCCCTCACAATAGACAAGTCCCGAAAATATCTACCCCTCATATTGGCAAGATGGCTTTGTTTAATACTTGATTTCCCAAAAACCGCATGGTTTGGTCGCCAAGGTCGATCTTCGGAATCTTCACCACCACTATCCACATCATAGCTGTCACTGTCGCCAGTGTCTTCAGATAAACCCTCTAAAATCTCCCTGGTAATCTTCTCTGTATTTGTCTTTGCCATTGATTGAAGAAAGCCAAGATGCATCTCCTCAGAAAGGCTCAGCTTCGATTCAGCAACAACTTTCTTATCTTCAGACATCTTCGAAAATACTGAGAAAGTGCTCTCGAAACCGAAGCTTAAAAATTTAAAAAGCCAAGCAAGTGTTGTTGCGCACAGGCTAAAAGTCGAGTGAGCAAGAGCAGATGGCAAGAAAGCGTGCCAAATAAACTCGTGGTGAGCTCTTATTTATACACCTAGTGCGTTGAAAACTGGAGGGTCCCGCTTGTCAATGACAGTTGCTATTCTAGCAAAGGGAAGGTGTTTTTTGGACCTTCGGCTTAAGGCCTTCGTCCATGTCGCAATATGAATTTATCATTCTAGCAAATTAATATTGCGAGGGACTACTGTTGGGGGGCCTTCGGCTTCCGAAGGTCCTCAAAAACATGATTTGACAACGTTTTCCAAGTGAAGCATGTGAGCAGGTGTCTTCGGAATCGGATTATGAGTATACGAGAGCATAGTCAGGACGAAGCCTGAATGAGGCAAAAGATGATTATGACGAAGGTCTAGATGATCACGAAGCTGTGCGAAGGAAAGCTTCGGCTTGATAGCAGAAAAGGGGAACCGACTTAAAGATGAAAAGGCAAATTAGTCCTCGAAGAATTACTATAGAGTTATTAGCAAATGTAAAGGGCATGGATGTAATTGTACATGGGCTGTGTCCCTTGCCTATAAATAGATGAACAGTATTCCCGTACTATTCACGCGGACTTGGCATTCGCTTTGTGCATCACGCCTGTACTTTTACTTTCCTTCAAACCGAAGGTATATTTATAATTTGTTATTCTGAATATGATAATGCAAATAAAAATAAGTTGATAATAATGATTATATTATTCTTCGTATTTTGCATATGAATTCTTTCTTATCATTTATGGTGCTTACGAAGGTTTTTTCCTTCACAACCTTCGTCCGGAATTCAATATATCCGAAGGGACATAATGTCTTGAAGGATGAAGGACTATAATATTTAACACTTTTTATGTTGCCTTGTTCTTAACTCAAAGCATTTGAGAACAAGTCTCCAACAGGAGGGTACACACTACTCTCGCCATCTCTCACTCCCATTACGTGTTATCTTATTCTGGTATTAATCTGCCCGAGGCAAAGCTTACCCATGACGAGGCATGTGACCAGTTAAAGGGTCCTCGGTCAGCAGGCCTACATCGAGAAGGTCCTTAATTGACTCAGACGGAGACACTACACCGAGACTCTCTTCTCGTGCAAGTCACCCGCCCGGTCTCAGCTTTATCATTTCAGATCCAAAGTTTGGTACCTGGCAGAGGTACATCTTTTCCGATGTTGAACCCATCATGGCCATGATGGATCCACCATCAAGTTTTATTTTTGAAAACATCCCACCCACTTTGAAGCATCATCTTTTTGTGAAAACAAAACATTTTGTTTTCTAGAGCAAAGCTAAGCATAAGAAAACCTTTTTGCAAATCAGGGATTAAGGAGAAGTTATCAAATCCAAGGAAGGAAATGCAGCGACTGGTTTAGCACACAACTCCTATTACCTAATGCATCAAGTAAGTGAGAAAGATTTCAAAATAACAAGGGGGTGGCAAATGCACCGGGGCTTGCCTGGTGTGATAGGTGAATTAGGCTCTGTTCCGCAGATATCAAAATAAAAACAGTTTGCTGCTTGAGGTTCTTCAGGTTGTGGTGGTGAAGTCCTCGCTTCTTCAACTTCTATTTACTCCTCGTTCTCTAGATATAGCCATATATAATCATGAATGCTGATGTAATGCTCATGAAGATGCAAAGATAAGGTCTTGAATATAACTTTCCTTCACGTATCTCCGAGAAATTAGGGTTTTCAGAGTCTATAGTGAAGTTCATAGGGCGGGGGGGCTAGGGTTTTGGGTTCTAAGTACCAAACATGGTCCAAAGCATACCAAATTTTACCCAAGGTTTCTAAATAATATTTAAAGTTTACCTAAAAAGTTTGGTGAATTTTGGAATTATTAATTATTCTCTAAAATTCCAGAAGTATGGATTTTGGCTATTTTAAATACCCCAAAATTCCCTATTGGAACTAAAAATCATGAAACTATTTTTATTAAATAATATAGAAAATTAGGAGCCTAGTAAAATTGGTATAGCATTTTTCTATAATTTTCTGGGAATTCTCAAAGTCCACAAGAAAAAGAAAAAGGAAAACATGCTACAGGATTGGGCTGAAACTGGCCTGGGTCGGCCCATTTACAGGCAGAAGCGTGCCCGCGCTGCTGGTTTTGCAGAAAGGCCCCTCACGGTTTAAATAACTAGAAAGGAAGTCATGGCACTATTCTGATGTCTCACTAACATTTGCAAGAACACCCCCGCGCTTCTACTCCTTTACAGCCTGAAGTCCACGACGGCGAACAGCGCGGGGCCGAGCTCCGCTGAGCTTGTACCGGCCGGATTACTTGATGACGGGTGCTCTACTTCAGCTGAAACCAAATTCAAGCCCTAATAATCGTTTCCCCTCAACTAATTTAACGAACGACGCTCTAACCTGCTCTGTCCACGGTGACCGTATGATCAACGGACATTCTAATGCGTTCCCGGCGATCTAAGGTAGCTTAGCTCAATTAAGTTGGTCGAGGAGTATCAGGGGAACACAAGAACACTAAAACGGAAGGGCAGAGGGTATGAGCGGACCTGAGACGAGCTAACCACGGCGAGGTCACACCGCTCGGTATTCTTGAGTGATTTGGGGGAAATCCCAAATTGGGGAGTTCTAGTGGATGATTCGAGGCACGGGTTGCTTCACTAGTTGCACAATTACTTAGCGGAGCAGGCGGGGTCGGCAATTTATAGGCTCCCACAGCGGTGGCCAGTGAATTTGAGAAAGATGCGCGGCGGCTGGAGAAGAAGAAGGTTACTGGCGCGCGCGATTGGTGGCAATTATCGTGGTAAGCTCCCCGGCGACCACCGGACGAGCTAACGTGAGTCACGGCGATGAGGTTAATATGCCAAGGAACGTGGTGCAAGGCCGCGAAGTGGCTATCTCCAGCGAACCCATCCAAATCGACCATGGTCTGCTCGGGTACGGTGGCCGGAGTAAAATAGTGGCCGGAGTGTATCCTCGGCGTGATATTTACGGACCCCGGTGTTATCCAGCTGATCCGAGCGCGAATCACCAACGGCGAGCACGAATCCGAGCGCACAGCACGTCGGTGGCGAGGGGATCTGAACCTGATCCAATCCGATCACTGTACCATTGCAAAGCTCATTCAGTCGGCCAGTCAGAGCATATTTGCCATCGATTTGCACCAGATTTTATGTAATGACTGAATTAACTATCTGTATCAAAGTTATAGCCTAATAAACCAGCTACAATCTTGTTATAGCAATCACAGTCAAACACTCACTAGATCATGCTCGAATCCCAGCTCAAAGATTGTCCAATCACACTGTGTAAAGCCCAAAATTTATATAAAAATAATAATAATAACAAAATAAATAAATAAGAAATATTATTATGTAAGGTTTTAGGATTATGGAACCATTGGAGATTACTTGATTTTGTGCATATTCAATCAAAGGAATTATATTGGTCAAATAAATAAATAAAAACGGAAATAGGCATCTCATGCTAAAGTCTTCTTGTATGTTGCATTTGTATTCGAATGTATGAGATAAGTTTAAGTTAATATATATATATATATATATATAATTTAAAAAAAGAGAAGGAATTAAGAAAAGAGAATGAAATAGAAAGGGGAAAAGAATTTTTATGAAGTCATATATTCTCTCCATAAATGAATAAATAGGAAAAATAAATAAATAAATAAATAACAATAGTATAAAAAGTAGAGTTTATATTCATTAGGAATATTTTAGACACTTAAAAATTTTAAGATCAAAACATGAGTTTAAATTTGAAGTAGGATTGAAAAGAGAGTAGAAATAATTAGAACATAAAAAGAAAAAAAAAGGATTTCTGCGCGCCTAGGCCTAGATTTCCAAAACTGGCCCAACACCCCCGCGCAGCCCAAACTCACTCGGCCCACTCCAATCTTTTCCACCTGTGGCCCACCTCTTCTTTACCGTGCCGCGCCGTCCGATCTCTCTCTAGCGCTTGGGACCCACTTGACAGGTTTCCTTCTTCCTCGCAAATAGACCGAAACAAACCCAGTCCCGCTCGCCGACCCGCGCGTCCGTGCCATGATTCCTGGGAAAGTGCTATGTGAATCTCTCTGGATGGTTGGGATCCGACCACGCCTTGGGGCTATATAACCTGGGCTTCCCTCAATCGATCAACAGGTGGACACCCGCGTCGTGTGCCAGGGCTATACGCAGAGGAAAGGATGGAGCTCACCGCCGTCGACGACCCGGGCCTAGACCGATGTTCTAGTCCCAGGAGGTAGCTCGGAAGCTTTACCAGAGCATGTGCAGTCTCGTGGTGGCATCAGATCTATGGAGGGAATCTGGGGCACTGTTGGACTTTCCCCGCCGTCGCTGCAGGGTCACCATCCGCCGTGGTCTGGGGGCTCCATGCGATGATTTCCGGTGAGGCTTCCTCTCCCAGGATCGATTTCTTCTCCTCTACATAAACCGTAGTTGAATCGAGGTCTTGTGCCTGGGAGTCGAGGCAAAGCAGTGCGACAATGGCGCCATGGCGGTGTACGCTCGCCACCGGGGCACGGGATACTAGATGAAGGGGGAGGCATGGTGATCGCCGTGAACCATGGATCTGGGATTCAATGGGTGGGATTAGATCGGGCTCATACCCTCTGCGTTTTTATCTCGGTCGTAGATCCGGATTCTAGTGGCCTGGATTGGACGCGGGGTTTAATCAAATCATGACCGTCGATCTTGGATCGTGCGGTCAGTATGGCATACCGGTTCAGATGGGTGAACTTCTAATCTGAGCTCTTGATTCACGATCTCACGATACACAGTTTGACGTACCCCTTTGGTTAGCACATTTTTCAAAAGAGACCCTGGGGTTTTACTTATTCAACCTGCCGTCCAGTGCGGTGGGAATCCTGAGTCTTATGATCTTTTGCGAGATAGCCCCTGTAGTTTCTGATATTTATGCACCCTGTCCAGAGAGTTAGAAAATCCAGTAAACATAATTAGAAAATGATTTTTAATGAGAAAATAAATGCTAGAAACTTGTATAATTCATATTAAATCCATTTTAATTCCAAATTGAGTCATTCTAGAGACATTAATTTTGTTTTAATATTGTTTATCACTTAGTAAATTTGTTTGGCCAGGAAACATGAACTAAAATTATTCACATGAGTTATGCTATTGTAGGTACTCATTAACTTCGGAAATTCATAATTTAATAACCGTAGAACCAAATTTAGTGATTCTTGTTCCTATGATCTCGTTACGCAACATAGAATATTATTATGCAGTTTATTCTTATGTTTGGTGTGATGTTAATTTTTCCTATACCATGTATGTTTGTATTGCTACGACTAGCGCGAGGTCACGTGTCATCCGAAGATCATCCTGGTATCTGGAATCTCAAGTCCTAGGCAAGTTGTGCCCTTGATCACTTCTTTTACCCAGTCATGTTCTGATTAATCATAATGATCTGCATAGGTTAATTTTGATGGGATCCAATAGGTTACCCCAGTTTGACTATCTTTATGCCTTGTTTACCACTGAACTCTTTGGGTAGTACTTGCTAGTGCTATATGTGGATTTGGGCATTGAGATACACATTATTCATACTTTTGTATCATTTGTTATTTACTGTTCATGATAAGATCATTATGTTAATTGGAACATGGAGCGACCACCCGGGAAAACAGTGCTACCACAAGGGTTTAATGGGATGCCCTTGGCTGATTAATTAGGAAAGCTAGTGGAGGACTACCTTACCCGAAAGGGGCAAGGGCAGTAGGGGAGTGGTCAGTGTAGGGAGGTCCTTGGTTGATTTTGCTGCGATGGCGGTCAGGCGAGGGATCCTTGCATTGGAGCTTCCTATAAACTGTAGAGGGTTTTCTGAAGCTAGTGGAACTTTGTAAAGGCCTCGTAGTGTTACCCTGCCTCGCTTCCTTGGTAGAGGTGTATGGGGCCCGTACAACCCTGTGGCAAATGGGTAACATGACTTGTGGGTAAAGATGTGCAACCTCTGCAGAGTGTAAAACTAGTATACTAGCCGTGCTCACGGTCATGAGCAGCTCGGACCCTCACATGATTAATTTATGGAACTTAAATTCAATTTGTCATATGCATTGCATCGCAGATGATGTTGTTACTTTTGTTCTACTACTTAATTGGGTTGATATTTGCTTATACTTAGTAATTGCTAATAAAATTTTGACCAACTTTTAAAGCAATGCTCAGCTTCAACCATCCTCTTTGGTAAGCCTTACACTTCACGTGAGCTCCCACCTTTGGCGAGTTCATGCACATTATTCCCAACAACTTATTGAGCTATGAACGTATGTGAACTCACTCTTGTTGTCTCACACCCCCCACAGGTCAAGAACAGATACCCCAGGATGAGGCGCATGGAGGATGCTGCTATGTGTTCGTGAGAGGTCTAGGCCGTCGTCTCCCAGTCAACTTTGGGTTGCTGGACCGTTGTCTCCTTATAATGTAATTATTTATTTATTTTGTATAGAACTCCTATTATATAGTAAAGATGTGACATTCGATCATGTGCCATGATTCATCATATGTGTGAGACTTGGTCCCAGCACATCTGGTGATTATGTTCGCGCCCGGGTCTTGGTGCCCCGAAACCCGGGTATGATACACTGTCAGTCTGAATTCAGACTTGGGGCATTCTGACAGCCCAACTTGGAGCCTAATTAACTCAAAACATTTCATGGCACCAAGGCATAATCCCTATAGCAAAGTTGTCCTCCTTTTATAGCTCTACAAACTTGATGTGTTGACCTAGGGCAAAACCTTCATAATTTCGAAGATATAGGGCTTCAAAGTTGACCCTATACCACTGAAATTCAGACTTAACTCAACAGAGTTTAAGTGGGGCTTTTTGCAAATAAGTCCAAATCTCAAGGTTTACTTTGCAAATCCACCTACATGTGAATCATATGAGTTAAGGTATCCTAATTTCATGGTTTTTGCACTTAGGTCCAAAATGTGCACACTTTTACAGATAACCCCTAGGGTTTCATTCCTGGGGTTTCCAGAGGTCTATTTAGGGTTTTTTTGCTTCTAGGGTTTGGATGCTACTTATGTTCATTCATGGTGATATTTTATGTTCATTTCAATTAGGTTTTGCAGTTTTCTCTTAGTTAAGCTTTGTTCATTCTTCTGAGCCCATTTTAGGGTTAAGTACCCTACTCTAGGGTTTTACTCATGAAATCAAGACAACTTATTTGAAAATTTTGCCTAGTTAATGCACTCTAGGTGTGACAAACACATGATATGCCAATGCTTATGATGTTATGCTCAAGTTTTAGTGAAAGTAACACCAGGGGTGTTACATCCTTCCCCCCATAAAAGAATCTTGTCCCAAGATTAAAAGTCCTAGGGCAAGTAATGGAAAAGGAAACACGACATATTTTTATTTCCTTATTTCTGGTACAAGACAGGGGTGGTATGGGGTTCATTCCTCTATTACAATAAATGTACACATCTTACAATTTACACGAAGCTAAAAAGCCTAGGAAATTCTTATCTAAAAACTCTTGAGTTTCCCAAGTAGCTTCATCTTCCTTGTGTTGGTTCCACTGTATCTTGTAAAACTTGAGAGTTTTCCTTCGGGTAATTGTGTCCTTTTGATCCAAGACTCGAATAGGATGTTCTGAATATGTCAAGTCTGGTTCTAAGGCAACATCCGTTACTTCAATGGTTCGATCGGGAACCCGAAGACACTTCTTCAATTGAGACACGTGGAACACATTATGTATTGCAAACAAGGTTTCGGGTAACTGGAGTCGGTATGCCACTGGTTCATATCTTTCAAGGATAGGAAAAGGACCAATGTATTGGGGTGCAAGCTTCCCCTTTACGCCGAAACGTGATATACCCTTCATCGGTGAAACTTTGAGGTAGACATAATCCCCAACTAGAAAGTACAAGGGTTGACGTCGTTTGTCTACATAACTCTTCTGTCGAGCTTGGGCTGCTTTCAAGTTATGAATTATTCGTTGAACTTTCTCTTATGTTTCCTTTACCATATCAGGCCTGAAGAAACTTCTTTCACCTAGTTCAGACCAGTTTAATGGAGTACGGCACCGCTGCCCATACAAAGCTTCAAAGGGTGCTATTTTAATACTCTCTTAATAGCTATTATTGTACGAGAACTCCTCCAATGGCAAGCATTCATCTCATTTCTGTGGAAATTCTAGAGCACAAGCTTGCAACATGCCCTCAAGTATTTGATTCACCCTCTCAGTCTACCCACTAGTTTGAGGATGATAGGCCGAACTATGGAGCAACTTAGTATCCAAAGCCTTGTGAAGTTCTTCCCAAAATTTGGACACGAATTGCGGTCCACGATCCGGCACTATGGTCTTCGGAACACCATGCAAACTGAGAATACGGGCAATGTATAACTCTGCATATGTGGCCACTTTATACTTTACCCTGACTGGAAGGAAGTGGGCGATCTTTGTAAGTCGATCAACAATAACCCAGATGAAATCATACCCTTTTATTGTCCTAGGTAACCCCATAATGAAGTCCATACTAATATCCTCCCATTTCCATGTAGGGATAGGTAAAGATTGTAATAGACCAGCATCTTTCATGTGTATGGCCTTGACACGTCTACAAGTGCCACATTTTGCCGCATAGCGTGCAATTTCAATCTTCATCTTCGTCCACCAATAATGTTGTTTTAGATCATGATACATCTTAGTGCTTCCGGGATGAATAGAATAGCGACTAAGATGTGCTTCATCTAGAATTTGCTGGCGGATCTCATCATTCTTAGGCACAACTATGTGGTTGTTAAACCATACAACACCTTGATCATCTCTTCTAAAGCAGTTGGCTTTACCGGTCTCTATTTTCTCATGAATGTGTTTCATACCCACATCACTTCTTTATGCGTCAATTATTCTTTGCAGGAGGACTGGCTCAAGCTTCAAGTGATTTGAAGTTCCATGTTGAATCATTCCCAGGTTCAACTTCTACATTTCTTGGCATAACGTAATGTCAGAAGTCTTCATCGTCAGACAATGGCAGAAAGCCTTGCGACTTAACGCATCTGCCACTACATTAGCCTTGCCTGGGTGATAATGGATTTCCAATTCATAATCTTTAATCAGCTCAAGCCATGTCCTTTGTCTCATATTAAGCTCTGACTGGGTAAAGATGTACTTCAAACTTTTATGATCTGTATAAATATGACAGATATTCCCTAGTAGATAATGACGCCATATTTTTAGGGCATGAACCACAGCAGCTAACTCCAAGTCATGAGTTGGATAATGTTCCTCATGCCGGCGCAACTGCCTTGAAGCGTAAGCTATCACTCGGCCTTCTTGCATTAGAACACAGCCTAGACCACTGCCTGATGCGTCACAATACACATCAAAGGGCTTTTCAATGTCCGGTTGAGCTAATACCAGACCAGTGGTCAATAATACTTTCATCTACTCAAAAGTTTCATTACATCTTGAAGACCAATTAAATTTAGTATCATTCTTCAATAAACTTGTGATTGGTTTCACAAGTTTGGAAAAATCTGGAATGAATCGGTGGTAATAACCAGCCAGTCCAAGGAAACTTCGGACTTGATGTACAGTGGTTGGGGGTTTTGATGAAGACATCCACACTACTGATGCATCTATACCAATACAAGTACCAATTTCTGGTCCCATTACTCGCGCTCGTGCTCGTCAACTCAACCATCAGGTGATTACACTCTTGAGTTCATGTCCATCATATTTAGACCATGGAGACCCGTGCACTCTTGTTTTGCTTAGGAATCAGGGAGAAGACCGAAAGGGAAAAGGATTTGAACATGCTGGATTCGGACTGCAGAAGAACACCAACTTGTGACGGTCACCACGGTCAGATGCGGGCTCGGATTGGAATGTTCAAGCACAACATGGAAAGCTTATCAAGTCTACTTTCATATGGATCCGGAATTATAGTCATATCTGTTCTGAGGCCGCCGTAATCATTGTTTTCTTACCGAGACATTTCCTGCCTTTTCTGCCCATGGTGCTGCGTCACCCTATTTTGGCCCAATGGGTCGTGTATCAAGTTAGGTCCATTAGGGACGCATCCTAGGGTTGCAGCACGACCCCAATACCCTTGTGGTCGTCCTCCCATGTTTATAAACCCCCTAGCCGCCACCAAGAACAGCGGGTTTTGTTTAGATCAAGTTTAGCTCTCGCTACTTGCTTGCAAGCGCGCGTGCTAGTTCAGCCGCCCGTCTTCTTGTCTTCGGAACCCCACCATATTGTAGTTTGATCTTTAAACCTACATTTAGATCTGGTAATTCAGTACTTGTTCTACTTGTTCTTGCTAGTTCTTCGATTCTTGCAGGACGAGTGCCCTAGTGGCCAGGGTGTCACGCTCCACAAGATCGTGACAGCCATAGGAGGTGGTGTATCGGTTGCTAAGGCGCAGCGTCTTTGGAAGGCTGTAGTCGGGCCGTGAACGTCGTCTCCTCCCCCAATCGAGTTATTCCACACCCTCTCATCGAAAGATCGGGCAATCACCCAACGGGTGCACATCAGTTGGTAATCAGAGCAAGGTTTATCGGTGAGAGATTTACTTTTCTTCGCTGTTTTCTTATCTCCTATAGTCCAGAAAAAGCCAAAAAATAGTAGATTAGTTTTACCGCAATCCTATAAACCATTGAGCATTTACTAGTACTACTTAGTTAGGGCTTGTTGAGTTTTTGGTTGCATCGGTTGTGTCGAGTTGCTGGTCTTAGTTTATTCCTTTAGAGTTTTGAGTTCTACCACGTTTTGGTCACCACGAAATCCACCATCACCAAAAACATCTCTGGTTCGTTTTTGCCACCACGGATACATATCATATCCGATTTGGAAGTTTAAATACAATCTGGAAAGCTTATCTTATCTTCTTTCCAACGGATCTGACCTTATCTCAAAATTCGTTCTGAGCGCTCCGCAATCATCGTAGAGATTTCTGGACTTCCTATATTAACAAGATTTGTTAAATCTGATTTAAAGGGGTTGTTAGCAATATCTTTATTGTTTGGGTTGTCATAGTGAAAAAAAAGGGTTTAGGCCCCTGCAAAAAAAAACAGAAGAAGAAGAAAAAAAAGAATAGAAAAGAAAAAAAAAGGAAAAGAAGAAGAAGGGGGCTGAATCTCTAAATCTGTTGTTTCTCTTTGTGCTGTGCTAGTTGTTCTTTTTCAGTGACTACCTTTGTGCCTAGGCTCACGTCTCTAGCCTGGTTTAGCCTAGGACCAGCACAGTACCACCGTTGAACGATTATTCAGCTTGCTTTTGTAACTAACGTGGTACTAGTGTATTCCTTGCTTCAGCCCACCTACAACTCTACATATTTCGACTACAGTTTGACAGGTCGTGTTGCTGCGGCACCGATACACTTATTCCACGGTTGCAGACTTGTTGGTTGCTGACCCCTCCTGTTGTGCAAGGTAAGAATTGGTAAGAGCTTGTGTGGCAGGTTGAGAGTGAGCGCCTTGCAGTAGCTACATCCTAATAGTTGTAGAGTTTTTATTCCTTCACGTTTTTTTTCTTGTTGCCTCTGTTCGTCTAACCATGGCAGGATTGGAGGTTGATGATGCTTCTCGTAATATGCCACACTCTCCTCGCACCAAGGGTATCATACAACACTTTGTAAGGCTAGTGAAGACGCACACAGAAGGTCTTGATAATGACATGCAGGTGACGAATGAAAAGATGGGGCAATTGGAGGCCACACAGATCGACACGAACACCAAACTTGCAAATGTGGAAATGACAGTTGCTCATATTGACAAGAGCCTTGTCGCACTCTTGAGGCGGTTTGATGAGATGCATGCTAATATCAATGGTGGGCGTGATGAGGGCGCCGAAGGTAACTGGGATGACTATGTTGCTGATACTGAACAAGATGACCAAGAAGCACCTAATCGCCGGCGACTACGTACTAACCGTAGAGGTATGGGTGGTTTTCACCGACGTGAGGTACATGGTAATGATGATGCTTTTAGTAAGGTTAAATTTAAAATACCTCCTTTTGATGGTAAATATGACCCTGATGCTTACATTACTTGGGAGATTGCGGTTGATCAAAAGTTTGCATGCCATGAATTTCCTGAGAATGCGCGGGTTAGAGCTGCTACTAGTGAGTTTACTGAATTTGCTTCTGTTTGGTGGATAGAACATGGTAAGAAGAATCCTAATAACATGCCACAAACTTGGGATGCGTTGAAACGGGTCATGCGGGCTAGATTTGTTCCTTCTTATTATGCACGTGATATGTTAAACAAGTTGCAACAATTGAGACAGGGTACTAAAAGTGTAGAAGAATATTATCAGGAATTACAAATGGGTATGCTGCGTTGTAACATAGAGGAGGGTGAGGAATCTGCTATGGCTAGATTTTTGGGCGGGTTAAATAGGGAAATTCAGGACATCCTTGCTTATAAAGATTATGCTAATGTAACCCGATTGTTTCATCTTGCTTGCAAAGCTGAAAGGGAAGTGCAGGGACGACGTGCTAGTGCAAGGTCTAATGTTTCTGCAGGAAAATCTACACCATGGCAACAGCGCACGACTACATCCATGACCGGCCGTACACTAGCACCAACTCCCTCGCCAAGTCGACCAGCACCCCCGCCTTCCTCCAGCGACAAACCACGTGCATCTTCCACAAATTCAGCAACCAAATCTGCCCAGAAACCCGCAGGTAGAACAAGAGATGTTCTGTGTTATCGATGCAAGGGCTATGGACACGTGCAGCGTTATTGTCCTAATCAGCGTGTTTTGGTGGTAAAAGACGATGGTGGGTATTCCTCTGCTAGTGATTTGGATGAAGCTACACTTGCTTTGCTTGCGGCTGATGATGTAGGCACTAAGGAACCACCCGAAGAACAGATTGGTGCAGATGATGCAGAGCATTATGAGAGCCTCATTGTACAGCGTGTGCTTAGTGCACAAATGGAGAAGGCAGAGCAGAATCAGCGACATACGTTGTTTCAAACAAAGTGTGTCATTAAGGAGCGTTCATGTCGTTTGATCATTGATGGAGGTAGCTGCAACAACTTGGCTAGCAGCGACATGGTGGAGAAGCTTGCACTTACGACCAAACCGCACCCGCATCCATATCACATTCAATGGCTCAACAATAGTGGTAAGGTCAAGGTAACCAAGCTGGTACGAATTAATTTTGCTATTGGTTCATATCGTGATGTTGTTGACTGTGATGTTGTGCCTATGGATGCTTGTAATATTCTGCTAGGTAGACCATGGCAATTTGATTCAGATTGTATGCATCATGGTAGATCAAATCAATATTCTCTCATATACCATGATAAGAAAATTATTTTGCTTCCCATGTCCCCTGAGGCTATTGTGCGTGATGATGTTGCTAAAGCTACCAAAGCTAAAACTGAGAACAACAAGAATATTAAAGTTGTTGGTAATAACAAAGATGGGATAAAATTGAAAGGACATTGCTTGCTTGCAACAAAAACTGATGTTAATGAATTATTTGCTTCCACTACTGTTGCCTACGCCTTGGTATGCAAGGATGCTTTGATTTCAATTCAAGATATGCAGCATTCTTTGCCTCCTGTTATTACTAACATTTTGCAGGAGTATTCTGATGTATTTCCAAGTGAGATACCAGAGGGGCTGCCACCTATACGAGGGATTGAGCACCAAATTGATCTTATTCCTGGTGCATCTTTGCCGAATCGTGCGCCATATAGGACAAATCCAGAGGAAACAAAAGAAATTCAGCGACAAGTGCAAGAACTACTCGACAAAGGTTACGTGCGTGAGTCTCTTAGTCCGTGTGCTGTTCCGGTTATTTTAGTGCCTAAAAAAGATGGAACATGGCGTATGTGTGTTGATTGTAGGGCTATTAATAATATCACGATACGTTATCGACACCCTATTCCACGTTTAGATGATATGCTTGATGAATTGAGTGGTGCCATTGTCTTTTCTAAAGTTGATTTGCGTAGTGGGTACCACCAGATTCGTATGAAATTGGGAGATGAATGGAAAACTGCTTTCAAAACTAAGTTCGGATTGTATGAGTGGTTAGTCATGCCTTTTGGGTTAACTAATGCACCTAGCACTTTCATGAGATTAATGAACGAGGTTTTGCGTGCCTTCATTGGAAAATTTGTGGTAGTATACTTTGATGACATATTAATCTACAGCAAATCTATGGATGAACATGTTGATCACATGCGTGCTGTTTTTAATGCTTTACGAGATGCACGTTTATTTGGTAACCTTGAGAAGTGCACATTTTGCACCGATCGAGTTTCGTTTCTTGGTTATGTTGTGACTCCACAGGGAATTAAGGTTGATCAAGCCAAGGTAGAAGCGATACATGGATGGCCTATGCCAAAGACTATCACACAGGTGCGGAGTTTCCTAGGACTTGCTGGCTTCTATCGCCGTTTTGTGAAGGACTTTAGCACCATTGCTGCACCTTTGAATGAGCTTACGAAGAAGGGAGTGCATTTTAGTTGGGGCAAAGTACAAGAGCACGCTTTCAACGTGCTGAAAGATAAGTTGACACATGCACCTCTCCTCCAACTTCCTGATTTTAATAAGACTTTTGAGCTTGAATGTGATGCTAGTGGAATTGGATTGGGTGGTGTTTTGTTACAAGAAGGCAAACCTGTTGCATATTTTAGTGAAAAATTGAGTGGGTCTGTTCTAAATTATTCTACTTATGATAAGGAATTATATGCTCTTGTGCGAACATTAGAAACATGGCAGCATTATTTGTGGCCCAAAGAGTTTGTTATTCATTCTGATCATGAATCTTTGAAACATATTCGTAGTCAAGGAAAACTGAACCGTAGACATGCTAAGTGGGTTGAATTTATCGAATCGTTTCCTTATGTTATTAAGCACAAGAAAGGAAAAGAGAATATCATTGCTGACGCTTTGTCTAGGAGATATACTTTGCTGAATCAACTTGACTACAAAATCTTTGGATTAGAGACGATTAAAGACCAATATGTTCATGATGCTGATTTTAAAGATGTGTTGCTGCATTGTAAAGATGGGAAAGGATGGAACAAATATATCGTTAGTGATGGGTTTGTGTTTAGAGCTAACAAGCTATGCATTCCAGCTAGCTCCGTTCGTTTGTTGTTGTTACAGGAAGCACATGGAGGTGGCTTAATGGGACATTTTGGAGCAAAGAAAACGGAGGACATACTTGCTGGTCATTTCTTTTGGCCCAAGATGAGAAGAGATGTGGTGAGATTGGTTGCTCGTTGCACGACATGCCAAAAGGCGAAGTCACGGTTAAATCCACACGGTTTGTATTTGCCTCTACCCGTTCCTAGTGCTCCTTGGGAAGATATTTCTATGGATTTTGTGCTGGGATTGCCTAGGACTAGGAAGGGACGTGATAGTGTGTTTGTGGTTGTTGATAGATTTTCTAAGATGGCACATTTCATACCATGTCATAAAACTGACGATGCTACTCATATTGCTGATTTGTTCTTTCGTGAAATTGTTCGCTTGCATGGTGTGCCCAACACAATCGTTTCTGATCGTGATGCTAAATTTCTTAGTCATTTTTGGAGGACTTTGTGGGCAAAATTGGGGACTAAGCTTTTATTTTCTACTACATGTCATCCTCAAACTGATGGTCAAACTGAAGTTGTGAATAGAACTTTGTCTACTATGTTAAGGGCAGTTCTAAAGAAGAATATTAAGATGTGGGAGGACTGTTTGCCTCATATTGAATTTGCTTATAATCGATCATTGCATTCTACTACAAAGATGTGCCCATTTCAGATTGTATATGGTTTGTTACCTCGTGCTCCTATTGATTTAATGCCTTTGCCATCTTCTGAAAAACTAAATTTTGATGCTACTAGGCGTGCTGAATTGATGTTAAAACTGCACGAAACTACTAAAGAAAACATAGAGCGTATGAATGCTAGATATAAGTTTGCTAGTGATAAAGGTAGAAAGGAAATAAATTTTGAACCTGGAGATTTAGTTTGGTTGCATTTGAGAAAGGAAAGGTTTCCTGAATTACGAAAATCTAAATTGTTGCCTCGAGCCGATGGACCGTTTAAAGTGCTAGAGAAAATTAACGACAATGCATATAGGCTAGATCTGCCTGCAGACTTTGGGGTTAGCCCCACATTTAACATTGCAGATTTAAAGCCCTACTTGGGAGAGGAAGTTGAGCTTGAGTCGAGGACGACTCAAATGCAAGAAGGGGAGAATGATGAAGACATCCACACTACTGATGCATCTATACCAATACAAGTACCAATTTCTGGTCCCATTACTCGCGCTCGTGCTCGTCAACTCAACCATCAGGTGATTACACTCTTGAGTTCATGTCCATCATATTTAGACCATGGAGACCCGTGCACTCTTGTTTTGCTTAGGAATCAGGGAGAAGACCGAAAGGGAAAAGGATTTGAACATGCTGGATTCGGACTGCAGAAGAACACCAACTTGTGACGGTCACCACGGTCAGATGCGGGCTCGGATTGGAATGTTCAAGCACAACATGGAAAGCTTATCAAGTCTACTTTCATATGGATCCGGAATTATAGTCATATCTGTTCTGAGGCCGCCGTAATCATTGTTTTCTTACCGAGACATTTCCTGCCTTTTCTGCCCATGGTGCTGCGTCACCCTATTTTGGCCCAATGGGTCGTGTATCAAGTTAGGTCCATTAGGGACGCATCCTAGGGTTGCAGCACGACCCCAATACCCTTGTGGTCGTCCTCCCATGTTTATAAACCCCCTAGCCGCCACCAAGAACAGCGGGTTTTGTTTAGATCAAGTTTAGCTCTCGCTACTTGCTTGCAAGCGCGCGTGCTAGTTCAGCCGCCCGTCTTCTTGTCTTCGGAACCCCACCATATTGTAGTTTGATCTTTAAACCTACATTTAGATCTGGTAATTCAGTACTTGTTCTACTTGTTCTTGCTAGTTCTTCGATTGCTTGCAGGACGAGTGCCCTAGTGGCCAGGGTGTCACGCTCCACAAGATCGTGACAGCCATAGGAGGTGGTGTATCGGTTGCTAAGGCGCATCGTCTTTGGAAGGCTGTAGTCGGGCCGTGAACGTCGTCTCCTCCCCCAATCGAGTTATTCCACACCCTCTCATCGAAAGATCGGGCAATCACCCAACGGGTGCACATCAGGTTTCCACTCCAAAATATCCTTGACTTTGCTGGGATCCACCGCAATCCCCTTGGCAGACATGTCCTAGAAATTGGATCTCCTCCAGCCAGAATGCACACTTACTAAACTTAGCATATAATTGGTGCTCCCTTAAGCGCGTTAATATGATCCGCAAATGCCGAGCATGCTCCTCTTCATTCTTAGAATATATCAAGATATCATCAATGAATACCACCACGAATTTATCCAACTTGGGCAAAAATACCGAGTTGATAAGATATGTGACATGGACACGAGCATTTGTTAGTCCGAAAGACATAACTAGATAATCAAATAATCCATACTGCATAGTGAATGCGGTCTTAGGTATATCTCCGGGTCAGATACGGATCTGATGATAACCCGACCTGAGGTGATTTTTGGAAAATACCCGAGATCCGGTAAGTTGATCAAATAGGATGTCAATCCGAGGAAGAGGGTACTTATTCTTGATTGTGACCTCATTAAGGAGTCTATAATCCACGCACATCCGAAGTGTTTGGTCCTTCTTGACAAAGATGGCTGGACAACCCCAAGGTGATGAACTTGGTCGGATGAATCCCTTATCTAGTAGATCTTGTAATTGGGTCTTGAATTCTACCAATTCATTCGGAGGCATTCGGTACGACCTTCTAGAAATAGGAGTCGTACCGGGCTTCAACTCAATCACAAAATCTATATCTCTCTCTGGAGGCAATCCAGGCAGATCTTCCGGAAAAGACGTCCGGGAATTCACATACTACCCGAATATCTTGGATCTCCGGTATGATAGTGTTGGGGACTTATTCTCAAATGTTATAAATTAAGAACAAGGCAACACAAAAACAGGTTATTTGTTAATGCCCTTCGTCCTTCGGAACATTATTTCCCTAGGGATATAATGATCTTCGGACGAAGGTCATGAAGGACATACCTTCATCATTTCAACACATATATAAACATATCAAGGGTGGATGGGGCATGTAAAGCATAAGGGATAATGTGAACAAACATATAACATCATTATACACATTTCTTATTATATAATCATAAATGAATGATGACAATACTGAATTACATTCGTACCTTCGGCTTGACAGAAAATGAAAGTACAAGCATGACGCAAGAATGGGTACAAGTCAGCGTGAACAGTACGGGGGTACTGTTCATCTATTTATAGGCACGGGATACAGCCCGTGTAAAATTACATCCATGCCCTTTACATTTGCTAATGAGTTTAAGGTAATCCACCGAGGTCTAAATAGCCTTTTTCCCTTTTAAGTCGGTTCCCTTTTCTGCCGTTATGCCGAAGCTCCCTTGCACGTAGCTTCGGCACTGCGTCAACCTTCATATTGTTCGTGCTTTTTACACTGTGTGGTTCTGATCCGAGTCCGAAGGCACCTGTTCATATATTACACTCGGGAAACATTGTTAAATCATGTTTTTGAGGACCTTCGGAAGACGAAGGCCCCCAACAGATAGCTTCATATACTCTGCCAGATGGTTTAGCTAGAATAGCTACAGGGATAGACAAGAGAACCTCTTCTTAGCCATAACTCAACCTAATGGTTCTCAGATCAGTGTTGAGGATTGCTTTATGCTGGGCTAACCAATTCATGCCCAAAATTACATCTATACCTTGGCCCTTTAGAACAATCATGTTTGTGGGAAAGTCCCGTTTAGCCAATGTTACGGGCACATGGTAAGCCACCTCTTTAGTGAATATTTGTCCCCCAGGTGAATGAATTATAAACCGTTCCCTTGATTCATTATATGGAATGCAATGTTGCTCCACAAACTTCTTGCTTATGAATGTATGTGAAGCACCAGAATCAAAAAGAATAACTGCAGGGTGATTGGCCACGAGAAATGTACCCATCATAACCAGTTCTCCTTTTGGTGTCGTGGCTACTTGCGTATAATAAATCCGCCCAGTTTTCTTCATATTTTGCCCGCGGTATTGTTCGCCGCATTTCCCTTGCCTTGAGCGGAACTCCCAGAACTCTGCTGATTATTTGATCTGTTCTGCTTCGGATATGGACAATCCTTGATAAAATGTCTAGACTTTCCACAATTAAAGCAGCCTGTTGAAGAGCTTGGGAGGTCAGAGAAACGAATACCAGGGGCACCCAGCTGATTTGTTGAGGTGGGGGCAGCAGCAGGACAGATAAAGACCGGTTGTTTGAAAGGGTAGGAGGGTGGACGTGGTGAAGAACGATTCTGATTAAAAGGTTGGATTACCAACCTTTGTCTTTTCTCAGGCCCCTGGTTGGGCGTGTCGCCTCCATAGCCCTTCGATTTTCCCGGGCCTTCATATTTAGCTTCGACTGCTAGTGCCATGCTGACAGCCCTACTATAAGATAGATCGAGGCAGGTGGCCATTTTTTGTTGTAACCGGTCATTAAGACCTCTCTGAAGCAATTTTTTTCTTCAGATCAGTGTTGACCTGATCGATGGCATACTGGGACAAGTGGTTGAATTTTTTGAGATACTGAGTGACAGTGTCTCCACCCTGTTTGAGCTTCATAAATTCTTCCTGTTTCATAAGGAGCACCCCTTCAGGAATATAGTGCTCCCAGAAAGCCAGTTTGAATTCGTCCCAGGTAATCAGCAGGCTGGATAGCCACATAATTTCCCCACCAAGTGTTGGCAGGGCCTCGCAACTGTTGCGCCGCAAATAAGGGTATTTGAGTCTCCGTGCATCGGAGAAGCCCAAACTTTTGTTTAATAACCCGAATCCACTCATCCGCTTCAAGAGGATCTTCAGCCTTGACAAATAATGGGGGACGTGTCTCCGAGAAGTCCAAATATGAAGTTTCGTGGGGTCCTTGCGGATACGCTCGCCCGCCTTGCTGTTGCATCTGTTGTCCCGCCATTTTCCATAGAAAGCGGGTGTTATCGGCTATTGCATTGACTAAGGCAGCGATAGCCTCAGCCAAGGTTGGGGGTATTGGTGGCAGGTTAGGAGTTGCTTCCCTCCTATGGGAGGTTCCCTCACCATCCTGTCCACTAGTCCTGGACGGCATCTGAGGCAAAGAAAATTTGGAAAATATAATATGCCAAAGCAAACCATCCATTTTACATTACTTAAAAGGGTAATGATACAGACTCGAATTTACAACAGAATACATTACCTATTACACATTATCACTATTTCTATACTACACTACTCTAGCTTCTTATCACTTTTGGTAGCTTCGCTGTCGGGTGTAGGAGACCATTTGTCGACCAGATTCATTGAAGGAGGGGGCCTAAAAAGGTCCAGTTCCCCACCAAGGGCTTCACCCGCTGCTCCAGATGGTCTGGCTCCCATCCCGACAGGATTCACAGGTACGTTAGGGTGCAGTTGTGAATATAATACATGAACTTCCTCATGTAGTGTATTACAGTAAACCTACAAGTTGTCCACGGCTGTGATAAGCTCCTCCACGCGGGCTCGAGCTTTGGCTTCCTTGGCCCAAGAAAGTGAACGTGAGTTAACAACCCAATCGAGCGCTAAATCTCGTTCAGCAAGTTGGTCTTGCAAGTGTCGGATGTCAGTTATTAACTCGTTTATTCGCTGACCATCCTCGACCCATACTTTGTTCCTGTGATGGAGCTCTATTTGAAGCTATTCTACTTGAGCTTCTAGATCCCCGATAGGATCTTTGCTACCACTACTACTGTCCTCATGCCTTGGAGCTAGTTGATGGCGTGGTACGCCAATTGGCCGGGTAGACTTGCGCGTGGTTTTTCTTGTGCGCGGCGGCATATTTCCATGAGGGGGAAAATCTTATTAGCATAGTTTTTAGCATGATGCATGTATAATTACAGAATCAACCTTAGTTGATTCACAACCTTCCATACATTGCACTCTACTATCTGGTCTTTAAGTACAGAAGGTAGTTAGATAAGAAGGAAAGAAATTTTCTAGATAAGTCTTTGAAAATTCTTTTTGAAAATGTCTCATAACATCTGCAGAGATGGGCTTCGCTACGATACCAGTTGTGACAGAACCTCCCAAGTCATTAGGCCCACCTACAATTGTCCTTGTCCAATGGACCTCAGACAACCCTATAGGTGCACCTGATCACTTGACAAGCTCGGTATCTGCCCAAGAGCGTTTCACCCGTCACGCAGACATTATAATACATCGGAGGTACGAAAATGCGGAAGCAGTTACAATAGCTTACTTCATTTAAACGTAAAATATAGTAGTATTTATTACAGACCAGAAAAAATATAAGAGTGCAGATTATTATTATTACATAACCTGGGAGGCAAAAACGCCTCCCGATAAACAGTAAAAATTTTTCTTAACGGAGGACCTTTCCTCCCACAGCTTCAGTCTTAATTTTCTTCTTTTGGTACCACCTTCGAACAGAAGCAACAAAAGTTTGCTGCTTCTTCACCTAAAACAACATGGGACAAAGCCTTGAGTATGAAATGTACTTTCGCAAGTCTTACCCGTCAAAATAAAAGACTCTCAAGGATATGCTGGCCTTTGGGAGTCAAGGTATGTCTAATAATCCAAGACTCTGTTTGCATAAATGCTTACTAACAGTGGATCCTTAAAATTCCAGTTTTATTTGTCAGGTTAAGTAAAGTTACCTATATCCAGAGTTCTTTCTACCCTAGTTCAATCACTTGACCTATACTAGCCAATTTCTTAACAACCCTTCTTATTCACTAGAGTACTACGTGTAAGTCAGTGACCAAGTCTTCATGTCCGCGAAGTTACAGCAATCCGAATCGATTATACTCAGCTGAGGATCTCCAATCACACGACATATGTAGCACTTAACCCTTGCATATGTCAACTCGCCACCGGGGTTCTTAAGACCAGATCAGGTTCACACCAACCAAGAGCATAGATACACCACCGTCTAGCCTCTTGCCATGGAGGGTACACGCTACTCTCGCCATCCCTCCACTCCCATTGTGTGTTATCTTATTCTGGTATTAGTCTGCCTCAGGCAAATCTTACCCATGACGAGGCATGTGACCAGTTAAAGGGTCCTCGGTCAGCAGGCCTACATCGAGAAGGTCTTTAATTGACTCAGATGGAGACACTACACCGAGACTCTCTTCTCGTGCAAGTCACGCGCCCGGTCTCAGCTTTATCATTTCAGACCCAAAGTTTGGTACATGGCAGAGGTACTTCTTGTCCGATGTTGAACCCATCATGGCCATGATGGATCCACCATCAAGTTTTATTTTTGAAAACATCCCACCCACTTTGAAGCATCATCTTTTTGTGAAAACAAAACATTTTATTTTCTAGAGCAAAGCTAAGCATAAGAAAACCTTTTTGCAAATCAGGGATTATGGAGAAGTAATCAAATCCAAGGAAGGAAATGCAACAACTGGTTTAGCACACAACTCCTATCACCTAATGCATCAAGTAAGTGAGAAAGATTTCAAAATAACAAGGGGGTGGCAAATGCACCGGGGCTTGCCTTGTGTGATAGGTGAATCAGGCTCTGTTCCGCAGATATCAAAATAAAAATAGTTTCCTTCCTGAGGTTCTTCAGGTGGTGGTGGTGAAGTCCTCACTTCTTCAACTTCTATTTCCTCCACGTTCTCTAGATATAGCCATATATAATCATGAATGCTGTTGTAATGCTCATGAAGATGCAAAGATAATAAAAGTTTATTATCTAAGGTCTTGAATATAACTTTCCTTCACAGATCTCCGAGAAATTAGGGTTTTCAGAGTCTATAGTGAAGTTCATAGGGCAGGGGGGCTAGGGTTTTGGGTTCTAAGTACCAAACATGGTCCAAAGCATACCAAATTTTACCCATGGTTTCTAAATAATATTTAAAGTTTACCTCAAAAGTTTGGTGAATTTTGGAATTATTAATTATTCTCTAAAATTCCAGAAGTATGGATTTTGGCTATTTTAAATATCCCAAAATTCCCTATTGGAACTAAAAATCATGAAACTATTTATATTAAATAATATAGAAAATTAGGAGCCTAGTAAAATGGGTTTGGCATTTTTATCATTTTTCTATAATTTTCTAGGAATTCTCAAAGTCCAGAAGAAAAAGAAAAAGGAAAACATGCTACAGGATTGGGCTGAAACTGGCCTCGGTCGGCCCATTTACAGGCGGAAGCGCGCCCGCGCGTGCCCTCGTTGCTGGTTTTGCAAAAAGGCCCCTCACGGTTTAAATAACTAGAGAGGAAGTCATGGCACTATTATGATGTCTCACTGACATTTGCAAGAACACCCCCGCGCTTCTATTCCATCACAGCCCGAAGTCCACGATGGCGAACAACGCGGGGCCGAGCTCTGGTGAGCTTGTACCGACCGGGTGCTCTACTTCAGCTGAAACCAAATTCAAGCCCTAATAATCGTTTCCCCTCAACTAATTTCACGAACAGCGCTCTAACCTGCTCTGTCCACGGTGACCGTATGATCAACGGACATTCTAATGCGGTCCCGGCGATCTAAGGTACCTTAGCTCAATTAAGTTGGTCGACGAGTATCAGGAGCACACAAGAACACTAAAACGGAAGGGCATAGGGTATGAGCGGACCTGAGACGAGCGGACCACGGCGAGGTCACACTGCTCGGTGTTCTTGAGTGATTTGGGGGAAATCCCAAATTGGGGAGTTCTAGTGGATGATTCGAGACACGGGTTGCTTCACTAGTTGCACAATTACTTAGCGGAGCAGGCGAGGTCAGCAATTTATAGGCTCCCACAGCGGTGGCCAGTGAATTTGAGAAAGACGCATGGCGGCCGGAGAAGAAGGTTACTGGCGTGCGCGATTGGTGGCAATTACCGTGGCAAGCTCCTCGGCGACCACCAGACGAGCTAACGTGAGTCACGGCGATGAGATTAATGTGCCAAGGAACGTGGAGCAAGGCCGCGAAGTGGCTATCTCCGGCGAACCCATCCAAATCGACCGTGGTCTGCTCGGGTACAGTGGCTGGAGTAAAATAGTGGCCGGAGTGTATCCTCGGCATGATATTTACGGACCCCCGGTGTTATCCAGCTGATCCGAGCGCGAATCACCAACGGCGACCACGAATCCGAGCGCACAGCACGTCGGCGGCGAGGGGATCTAAACCTGATCCAATCCGGTCACTGTACCATTGCAAAGCTCATTCAGTCGGCCTGTTAGAGCATATTTGGCATCGATTTGCACCAGATTATATGTAATGACTGAATTAACTTTTTGTATCAAAGTTATAACCTAATAAACTGGCTACAATCTTGTTATAGCAATCACAGTCAAACACTCATTAGATCATGCTCGAATCCCAGCTCAAAGATTGTCCAATCACACTGTTAGTCTGAATTCAGACTTAGGGCAGTCTTACAACCCAACTTTGAGCCTAATTATCTCAAAACATTTCATGGCACCAAGGCATAATCCCTATAGCAAAGTTGTCCTCCTTTTATAGCTCTACAAACTTGATGTGTTGACCTAGGGAAAAACCTTCATAATTTGGAAGATATAGGGCTTCAAAGTTGACCCTATACCAATGAAATTCAGACTTAACTCAATAGAGTTTAAGTGGGGCTTTTTGCAAATAAGTCCAAATCTCAAGGTTTACTTTGCAAATCCACCTACATGTGAATCATATGAGTTAAGGTATCCTAATTTCATGGTTTTTGCACTTAGGTCCAAAATGTGCACACTTTTACAGATAACCCCCTAGGGTTTCATTCCAGGGTTTTCCAGGGGTCTATTTAGGGTTTTTGTTCATTCTAGGGTTTGGATGCTACTTAAGTTCATTCATGGTGATATTTTATGATCATTTCAATTAGGTTTTGAAGTTTTCTCTTAGTTAAGCTTTGTTCATTCTTCTGAGCCCATTTTAGGGTTAAGTACCCTACTCTAGGGTTTTACTCATGAAATCAAGACAACTTATTTGAAATTTTTGCCTAGTTAATGCACTCTAGGTGTGACAAACACATGATATGCCAATGCTTATGATGTTATGCTCAAGTTTTTGTGACAGTAACACCAGGGGTGTTACAGTGCTCGCTATTTTAAACTCTATTGTTTTGTCACGAGTTTGAGCTTCGGCATTTCAACAAGATTTGATTTGATGGCTGGTGAGAAGAAACCTGCTGACCCGTCGCTGTTCGAGTTTTACGAAGCCATGGAGAGGACTAATGCAGAAAAGATCGCACATGAGACATTAGCTGCAATATCTAAGGGTTCCAGTGACATTGAAGACTTTGATGCGGAATGTGAAAATGAGGGTGCCAAAGATCAGTCCTGGAGGCCAAGTCATGTTGTCTTCGAAAAGTCAACAATCAAACAAGGACAGATTGATGCCATGAGGGTAAGGTACTTTCCTCACATTTCTATTGTGCGGGCTGGAGGGGAGAGTAATGTCCATCTGCCCAAAGCTGACAAGGTAATTGTCTATAGAAGTTTTATGAAAGCGGGGGTTCGGTTCCCTTTAGATAGTATGCTGGTCGAAGTGCTGAAAACCTTCGAACTCTACCTTCATCAGCTTACCCCCAAAACCATCATCAAGATAGGGGTTTACATTTGGGCTATGAGGAGCCAGGGACAAGAACCAAATGCAAAAAGCTTCTGGAATATGCATGAATTGTTATGGCTTTGGTTGTTATGGCTTTGTAACCCGTTTTGAAGTAAGCAACCCAGTTCCAACATTCTGCAAGAGATGGCCGGAGCCTGGATGCAAGAATGGTTCTATGTGAAGAACGATCTGGTTGAGAGGGAAGGCATCAAGGGGATTATCCAACGCCTTATATGGTCTCACTTCGGCATTAGGAGACCAACCCTTGCCCTCGGAAACGACATACAAGCGTGCCAAGCTGCATATAACACAGTATGCACTTACATAGGCACGAGAGACTTAGTCCAGGAACACATTGCCTTCAAGGTGTGGCCACTCGGGAGTGGGTGGGAAATGTCGAAGGAGACTGTTGCTAGGTCTAGCCAAGCTGGCTTGGTTTACTTGAAGTATAAATTCAAATACAGGAGCCAATTTGATGAGCCCAACGATGACTGGTTAGATGCCATTGACGCAACCAACGATGAGTTGCTTGGCGCCTACTCAAGGGCCAAAGATGATGCCATGACAGCGGTCTTCGGAGGCCGAGGCAAGAAAAGGTTGAATAGGGTTTTTTAAGTTATTGGTTTTGTGTACCCATATTACAGCTATCCTTCGCGAAAGCAAGGAAAGAAAAGAAGAGCTGCCGCTTCAACGATTTCTACTACGCCGAAGCCAAAGAAGATTAAAGTTTTGACACATCGGCCTAGCCACATTGAAACGACCGAAGTGCCTTAGCTTGCTGAAGGGCCTTCTTCTGCCGTTGAGTCAAGTCACCTCTCTACTGCCAAAGCCAGGGTGGAATCGGCCGAAGAGCCAATCTCGAAGATAGCAGTGGAGTAACCAAAAGCTTTGAGTTAATTGCAAGAAGCAGAACTGCCGAAGGTTCAAAAGATTGCTTCAATAACTCCGAACAGAAGGAGAATAGCCAGTGTATTGGATGCTGTTATGGAATCCTCAAAGGCGCTAATCCTGCTTGTGCGGAAGCTTCTCGCGTGGAAGACAAGAATACAAAGAAATCTACCGAAGCCGTCATGACGCAGGTTGAAACTAAAGCTAGGCCCACAGCTCCCGCCGAAACAAGGCCTGCGGAGATTGTTGAAAGGAATGTTGAATCATGACCTTCGGATGCCGCCAAAGTACCGTTACCGTTAGAAAAAGAGAAGGCTACTGAAGAATCTGAATTCCCTGGTCCTGAAGCACCTAGTGAGGAATTAGAATTTATAGTGTGTCACACTGCAGGGAAAAAACTAACGAAGGAGCAAATTGCCGAAGCTAGGCAATATGCCAAGATCTGAAGTATCCCCCAGGATCCTTGGTATACAACGGCACTGATGAAAATGACTTTCTATATTGCCTACCAGACAACAAGGAGATATCTATTTGTCGAGAAATGGCAAAGAATATGGGACTCCCGAAGCTAGAGCTTGGGTTATCTGCGATGTCGAAAGATGAACTTGCAGATAGCCTTGCCTATAATAGCTTGAAGGTATATATACTTTTGCTCGTAGAATAAGTTATGTTAGTTGGTGTTGGGGACTTGTTCTCAAATGCTATGAATTAAGAACAAGGCAACATAGAATGTTAACTACCCTTCGTCCTTTAGAACATTATTTCCCTTCGGATATAATGAATTTCGGACGAAGGTTGTGAAGGACATACCTTCACAATCATAATAAAAGATAAGAGAGATTTATACACAAAACACGAAAAATAACATGATTACTTTGAACATTATTATTAATTTATTTCTATTTATCTTACTTATATAAACAACAACAAATTACAAATGTACCTTCGGCTTGAAGGAAAGTAAGGGTACAAGTGTGATGCTAATGCAAATGCCAAGTCAATGTGAACAGTACGGGAGTACTGTTCATCTATTTATAGGCACGGGACGCAGCCTGTGTAAAATTACATTAATGCCCTTTACTTTTATCAATAACTCTATAGTAATTCTTCGAGGTCTAATTTGGCTTTTCATCTTTAAGTCGGTTCCCCTTTTCTGCTGTCATGCCAAAGCTTTTCTGCACATAGCTTCGTGATCGTTTCATCCTTCGTCATGATCGTCTTCCATTTCATTCAAGCTTCGTCTTGACAATGTTCTTGTATACCCACAACCTGATTCCGAAGATACCTGCTCGCATACTTGGAAAACATTGTCAAATCATGTTTTTGAGGACCTTCGGAAGCCGAAGGCCCCCAACAGTAGCCCATCACAATATTAATTTGCTGTAATGATAAATTCATATTGCGATATGGACGAAGGCCTTAAGCCGAAGGTCCGAAAAAACACCTTCTCTTTGCTAGAATAGCAACAGTCTTTGACAAGCGGAACCCTCCAGTTTTCAACGCACTAGGTGTATAAATAAGAGCTCATCACGAGTTTATTTGGCACGCTCTCTTGCCAACTGGTTTTACTCACCCAACTTTTAGCTTGCGCGCAACAACACTTGCTTGGCTTTTTAGATTTTTAAGCTTCGGTTTCGAGAGCACTTTCTCAGCGTTTGCAAGGATGTCTAAAGATAAAAAAGCTGTTGGTGATTCGAAGCTAAGTCTTTCTAAGGAGATGCATCTGGGCTTTCTTCAATCAATGTCGAAGACTAATACAGAGAAGATTACTAAAGAAATTTTGGAGGGTTTATCTGAAGATACTGGTGACAGTGACAGTTACGAAGTGGATAGTGGTTGTGAAGACTCCGAAGATCGACCTTGGCGACCAAGCCATGCGGTTTTTGGTAAATCAAGTATTAAAGAAAATCATCTTGTCAATATGAGGGCAGATATTTCCGGGACTTGTCCATTGTGAGGGCTGACGAAGGAGAGAAGACTTGTCCGACTCCTGAGGAAAATGAAGTCGTGGTATTCCGAAGCTTCTTGAAAGCTGGACTACGATTTCCCTTAAGCAGTTTTGTTGTAGAAATACTGAAGATATTTGAAATCTACCTTCACCAACTTACCCCCGAAGCAATCATAAGGATGAATATCTTTGTGTGGGCCGTGAGAAGCCAAGGTTTGGAACCTAATGCGAAAAGTTTCTGCAACATACATGAATTATTGTACGAGACAAAACCCTGGGGTAAAGAACAGTATCACAACAATTTTGGCTGCTACAGCTTCGGCTCCTGGTTTGGGTCAAGCTGCCCCGTGCTGACCTTTCGAAAGAGGTGGCCCGACGACTGGATGACGGAATGGTTTTACGTGAAGAATGACTTGAAATCACGGGAAGATATAAAAAGGATCATTATGCGTCCCATCTGGCAACGCTTCGGCCTGCGGAGACCGAAGGTGGAAATGAATGAAGCAGCCGAAGAATGCCAGAGAGCCTTCGGTGTTGTTTGCTCTTTTATTGGGACAAGGGATTTGGTCCAAGAACACATTGCCTTCATAGTATGGCCACTTGCGGAAAAATGGGAAATGCCGAAGGAAACCATTAAAGAAACTGACGAAGGTGGACTAGTCAGGCTGAAATATACATTTAAATACGGAGATAAATTCGTTGAGCCGGATGATGACTGGTTAAAAAGTATTGAGGCCATCAGTGATGAATTGCTTGGTGTATACTCAAAGGCCAAAGATACTGCATTATCAGCGGCCTTCGAAGGCCGAAAGAGGAAGAGGCTCAATCGAGTATTTGATGCAATTGGGTTTGTCTACCCCGACTACCGCTATCCAGCGCGGGGTCAAAAAAGAAAGAATCCATCCTCTGCAAAGGAAACTGTTTCAGCCGCTCCTAGTGAGCCGGCGCAGAAGAGGAAAAGGGTAAAGGTTCTCACACACCGGCCACGTTATATTAAACCGGCCATAGTGCCTGAATTTGCCGGTGAGACCTCTTCGGCCACCGAAGCTAAAGAGCCAACCCCCCTGCCAAATATTGAAGTGCTGGCCGAAGTGCCAGCGACTGAAAAAATAGAAGAACCGAGAGCTGAAGAAATAAAGACATCAGAAATCTTGAGTCCTTCGGCAGAAACTGAGACGACAAAAAGCCATAAGGGTCCAGCAGTGACCCCTAAAAGAAAAAGGATGGTTAATGTGCTAGATGTTTTAGAGACAATCAAATCTTCAAGCACACCTCCAAAGAAAGTTGTTAAAACTTCCGAAGTACATACTGAAGCCTTTGTCGCCGAAGCTTCAAAGCAACAATCTGAAATTGAAACCGGGCCTTCAGAGCCTGCCAAGGTAAAATCCTTGGAAGCCGAAAAAACAAAAATAGCAGAACAAATTTTGGCTGAAGAAACTGGCGCTGCTGCCCCCGAAGCATCTTCCAAAGTACTTGATTATATTGTACGACATGCTTCGGGGAAGAAATTATCTGAAGAAGAAATTTTTGAAGCTAATCACTATGCCCGAGAACTGAAGTATCCGAAAGGGGCCTTAGTATTCAACGGCACAGATGAAGATGACTTCTTATACTGCCTCCCAGACAGCAAAGAATTATCTGTCTGCCGGGACAGATGAAGATGACTTCTTAGTATGGCTAGAAGTATGGGGTTCCCGAAGCTTGAAGCTGGGCTCTGCGCTATGACGAAGGACGATCTTGCGGATAGCCTTGCATATAATAGTCTGAAGGTATGAGAATTGTATATTTGGAAATTTGTAATTTTTGAATCATTCTTTTATTCTTATACTAATTTTTTTTCATATAGGGTTTAATACTGAGCAACGCTTTGAGAGCGCAAAAGAATGCCGAAGACGAGAGCTATAATATTGCTTTCAACAACCTACGAACAGAGGTTATTAAGCTGAGGAACGAAGCTTTGGAAAAAGATAAAATTCTGCTTACACTGGTGGATAAAATAAAGGAAGACGAAGCTACCTCAAAGGCTCAAGCTGAAGCTCAAAAACGCGAAATTCAGGATCTTCGGAAACAGCTGGCCAGAGCTAAAGAAGAACGCATACTTGAAGAAACAAAACGAGAACTTAGTGATCAATGGGCAAATCTTCTGGAAATAAATATTGAAGAGCTTCGTGCATCCAAGAAAAGGTGCTATGACAAATCCATAGAGTGTGTTAAGAAGATAAAATCCAGCTTCGCCAGCGTTGGCGCATTCTCTAGCGAAGAAAATTTCACAAGGGGGAATCCAGAAGGCCCGATTGAATGGATCAGTCACGAAGCTGAGGCCTTCGAGGAAATCTTGAATAGCCGCGGAGACATATGTGCTTTTTCAGGCGCCAGGGGGATTGCTACTGTTTTGGAAAGAAAAGGTTGTGATCATGTGAAATCTTTAGCGCAATCCGAAACTGCCTTGTCTTCCGAAGATATAAAAGACCCCTCGGCCGAAGCAAGAATGGTTGGTGGAAAATTTTTCACCGACATCTGGGACAATGGCGGCCGAGAAATGGCCCAAGAAATCATTCAAAAAAGCGAAAAAGGCATCCATGATGCTAGGAAGGTAGCAGAGGCTGCTGAGAAAAGCGCAGAGCCCGAAGGGCAAATAGGTATTAATTAGTGATAACTGACTCTTCGTTGTAACTTTTTGATTTCGAACTTGTTCATGGTTTGTAATAGTAATATATCCATATCTTCTCTTCCCTCAGAACCTGCTGAGCTATCACCAGGCCCCCACACGAAGGGGGATGACGAAATTAAACAAATGGCCGAAGCCATCATGGATAGAGTTGTTGATCAGCTTCTAAATGAAGCTGCAGAAGTAGTCTTAAAGGAAGATTAAATGCTGCTGTAAAAACATTTAGATTGTAATGCTTGCTGAGTATCATGTGTAATATTGTGTAACTTTGGATATAGCATTTTAGCTGTTTATAATTCTATTTTTGACGATGCATGAAACATCATATACGTACCATTTTTGAGCCTTCGGCGAAAAAACACCTTCCCTTCTTTTCATGCTTCGTAAAAATCAATGATCAATCCTTGTAAAATCAATAATCAATAGGTCCTTCCGTTTCAGAGTTTGACGATGGTATAACTTTTCAACGGCTATTTTTTGTGCCTTGTCACTATTTCTTCAAAACAATCTTCGAATATCAATATCGAGACCCCCCTTCTTGCGTTGTTGATGCACTATGATGTATGATGTTATGCTATGCAAATGATGTAATGATGTAATGCTGTGCAAAATGATATTTGCCGAAGGTTAACATTAATTTTTCTCTGTAAGCCTCCCTTAGGAGCTTCTTCGCCTTTTACTTCAGCGGAATCAGCGTTTATTTTTCGTTGTAAGCCTCCCTTAGGAGCTTCTTCGCCTTTTACTTTCAGCGGAATCAGCGTTTATTTTTCGTTGTAAGCCTCCCTTAGGAGCTTCTTCGCCTTTTACTTTCAGCGGAATCAGCGCTTATTTTTCGCTGTAGGTTCAGAAAACTTACACTGCGCTCCCTTAGGAACAACTTTTTGCTGCTTCGAAAAAAAATTGCATTGCGTTCCTTAGAACAAATTTTTGATAATTCGAAGGTCCTCCTTGCCATCATAAATTCTCATGCTTCGGCAACTTAGGCCTATGGAAAAGATGTATTTTCATTATGGTAAAAAGTGAAACTATTACAAGAAATTGAAAGACGATGAAAGACATTTAGACTCTCCATAATTGTTCCTTATTAAAAGGAAAATAATACTGAATGTGAAAATGTGAAAAGCTGCTGTCGAGGTAGGATATTTGTCAGTAAATGTGCTTCGACTCTGGCACAGTGCTATTGATTGTGCGAGCTTCGGACTCCTCTCTGAAGTCCCGCTGAAGGTGAGTGTGCTGACTCCCTTCTGGCTGCTGACCTCGTTGTGTTGGTGGTGGCGGTGGAGGCTGTTGCCAAGATGCTTGGGGTTGGCTTGCCGAAGCAACAGAAGCTGCAGAGTGATTGCCTACATATTCTGGAATGTAAGGCGAATGGTACGAAGCAGTATGCATGACCTGCTTCGGCTGACTCTGTTGTGCTGCAGCTTCCGCTATCTCCTTTTTCTTCTGGATGGTAACATGGCACATCCTGGTGGTATGGCCCTTGTCTTCACCACAGAATAGGCAGTAGATTTTTCTTGGCTGATCCCCAAATCTTTCCCCAAAGCCCCTGGCGCCTCTGCCCCTTGGCGCTGGCGGCCGAAAAGAGCTTTGCTGCTGCCCCGAAGCTTTGGAGGAGTATTGTGGCCTTTGTTGTTGGCTCCCTCTATCATCACTCTAAGTGGAGTTATGAATTGACCTGACGTGCCTCGGATGAAATCTTCCTCCGAAGCCCCTGGTCATTTCAGAGAACCTGAATGCCTCCTCCCTTCTTTGGCGGAAGTCATTGTCAGCTCGGATATACTCGTCCATCTTCTGGAGCAGCTTCTCCAAAGTTTGTGGTGGCTTCCTGGCAAAGTATTGCGCTGAAGGTCCCGGCCGAAGTCCCTTAATCATGGCCTCAATGACAATTTCATTGGCAACTGTTGGCGCCTGTGCCCTCAGACGCAGAAACCTTCGGACATACGCCTGAAGGTATTCTTCGTGGTCCTGGGTACACTGGAATAAAGCTTGAGCAGTAACTGGCTTCATCTGAAACCCTTGGAAGCTGGTTATCAACATATCCTTCAGCTTCTGCCATGAGGTGATTGTCCCTGGCCGAAGAGAGGAGTACTAGGTTTGAGCGACACTCTTGACGGCCATGACAAAAGACTTTGCCATGACTGCAGTATTGCCACCATACGAAGATATGGTTGCTTCATAGCTCATTAAGAATTGCTTCGGGTCTGAATGACCGTCGTACATGGGGAGCTGAGGTGGCTTGTAAGACTGGGGCCATGGTGTAGCCTGCAATTCTGTTGATAGAGGAGAAGCATCATCAAAAGCAAAATTTCCATGATGGAAATCTTCATACCAGTCGTCCTCATTGTAGAAGCCCTCCTGATGAAGCTCTCTGCGCGGAGGCCTTCGGTTCTGGTCATCTTGAGCAAGATGACGAACCTCTTCCGAAGCTTCATCTATCTGCCTCTGAAGGTCAGCTAGACGAGCCATCTTCTCCTTCTTTCGTTGCACCTGTTGATGGAGCATCTCCAGGTTTTGGATTTCTTGGTCCAAGTCGTCCTCCTGAGGCGTTGGACTGGTGGCCTTCCTCTTTTGGCTTCGGGCCTCCCTAAGAGAAAGAACGTCCTGATTGGGGTCCAACGGCTGCAGAGTGGCAGCCCCTGTCGCTGAAGCTTTTTTCGGCGGCATGACGAAGGTGATGCTTGCCGAAGGTGTTCAAAGCTCAAGAAATGGAAGTGAGTTCACCGGAGGTGGGCGCCAATGTTGGGGACTTGTTCTCAAATGCTATGAATTAAGAACAAGGCAACATAGAATGTTAAATATCAAAGCCCTTCGTCCTTTAGAACATTATTTCCCTTCGGATATAATGAATTTCAGACGAAGGTTGTGAAGGACATACCTTCACAATCATAATAAAAGATAAGAGAGATTTATACACAAAACACGAAAAATAACTTGATTACTTTGAACATTATTATTAATTTATTTCTATTTATCTTACTTATATAAACAACAACAAATTATAGATGTACCTTCGGCTTGAAGGAAAGTAAGGGTACAAGCGTGATGCTAATGCAAATGCCAAGTCAACGTGAACAGTACGGAAGTACTGTTCATCTATTTATAGGCATGGGACGCAGCCCATGTAAAATTACATTAATGCCCTTTACTTTTATCAATAACTCTATAGTAATTCTTCGAGGTCTAATTTGGCTTTTCATCTTTAAGTCGGTTCCCCTTTTCTGATGTCATGCCGAAGCTTTTCTGCACATAGCTTCGTGATCGTTTCATCCTTCGTCATGATCGTCTTCCATTTCAGTCAAGCTTCGTCTTGACCATGCTCTTGAATACCCGCAACTTGATTCCGAAGATACCTGCTCGCATACTTGGAAAACATTGTCAAATCATGTTTTTGAGGACCTTCGGAAGCCGAAGGCCCCCAACAGTTGGTTTTCTTACTGTTTTTATGTTCTTACAAATATATTTCTGTGATTAGGGCTTAATTCTTAGTAAAGTTTTATGGGCTCAAAAAGAAGCTGATGACAAAAGCTGTCAGATTGCACTTAGGAATCTTCGGTCAGAGGTCAACACACTAAGGAATGAAGCCCTTGAAAAAGATAAGGTTCTACTCTCCTTAGTGGATAGGCTAAAAGTAAGTGAAGCCAGACTTAATGCACAAGCCGAAACTCACAAAGCCGAAGTTAACGATCTAAAGGAAAAACTTTCCGAAATGAATGAAAATTGTGAAGTTAATGATCTAAAGATAAGTGAATGGACAAGTTCAAGGCTACAAAAGAATGTTGAAGAGCTTCGTGATTCTAGGGAGAGGTGCTATGAAAGATCCATGGATTGTGCGAAGAAGCTAAAAGATAGCTTTGCGAAGGTGGGGGCGTATTCTTTAGAACAAAAATTTATTCGCGGCGACCCCGAAGGACTTATCCAATGGATAGGTGAAGAAGCTAAAGCTTTCGATGAGATCCTTAGCGATCGTGGAGATTTTTGTCCTTTTTCTGGTGCCCGAGGGGTTGTGGCAATTCTAAAAAAGGCTGGGTGTGAACATGTCAAGGCCGCAGCCCAGCCAGAATCTATTCTCTTAGCTAACAATACTAAGGACCCTTCAGCTGAGGCTTCTACATTGGGCGACAAATTCTACTCTGATGTGTGGATGAAGGGTGGTCGTGAGATGGCTGACGAAGCCATAAAGAAGAGTGAAAAAGAATCTCACGATGCCCGTGAGGAAGCTAAGCAAGCTGAGGAAGCTGCCGAACGCGCCATCATTATAGGTAATTTTTATTTGAAACTTTTTGTCTTGTTGTTCATTTTTACCTTCAAAATTTACCATCATATATTTATTACAGCCGGCCTCTCTCTCCCAGCAGAGCCATACAACCCTGAAGTTGATCCAATAACGAAAGAGGCTTTAGATGTAATGAAGATTGCTAACAAAGTTGTTGACGAAGTCGTCGACAAACTTTTACATGAAGCCGCCGAGAGGATACTGAAGGAAGACTAACTTCTTATGTACTAGGAAATGTAATATTTGTATATGAGTCGAACATCAAATATGTGTATGTATATTAATGTAATATATTTCTTTGCGATGCACGAAATTTGTGTACGTACCATTTTTGAGCCTTCAGCGAAAAAACAACTTCCCTTCTTTTCATGCTTCGCGAAGAAAAATTGCCGCCTCTATTGATTGAATACCTCATACTTTGCCACGGCTATTGTATAATAACATTGCTAATGAAGATTTCCCTGTTGTGTAAAATTGTGTCTGCCGAAGGTATACCTTGTGCTTCAGCACATTGTTTCAGAGTCCATCGGATATTTTCGTAGGAGCATTTTTTCCTTTTGCACAACTTGTTGATGCAATATGATGTATGATGTAATGCTATGTGAAATGATGTGATGATATGATGCAAGATGATGTTTATGTCAAAAATAAGCACCCACACGATAACGCATCCAGACTCTTCACCTCTGATTTAGGTGGTATTTAAGCTCTGCATCCCCTTAGGAACGACTTTGCAGCTTCTTCACCTTTGATTTAGGTGGTATTTTGGCTCTGCATTCCCTTAGAAACGAATTTTGAGCTTCAGAACTTACTCTGCGCTGCCTTAGGAACGACTTTTGTAGCTTCGGAATTTATTCTGCGCTCCCTTAGGAACGACATTGTAGCTTCGGAACTTACTCTGTGCTCCCTTAGGAACGACTTTGTAGCTTCGGAACCTAGTTCTGTCATACTCGATGATGTAACGACAATATTAATACATCAAGTTGAAAATTTATCCCTCCTGTATTATTTTTCTTTCAAGAAAATATAAAAGGCAGAAAGAGTTAAGATACATCAAATCATCATATTCCTTGGCTGGGGCACTGTATTCCTTTTAGTAAATATGCTTCGACTTAGGCATAGTGTTGTTGACTGTGCAAGCTTCGGACTCCTCCCGAAAGTCGCGCTGTTGCTGAATATGATTACGCCCTTCTGGCTATTGATTGTGGATCAGTGGTGGTGGTGGTGGCAACTGGGGCCAGGAAGTTGGGGAATGGCTTGCCGAAGCAACAGAAGTCGTAGGTTGTTGATTGCCTACGTATTCTAGGATGTATGGGGAATAACACGAAGCAGTGTGGAGGACTTGCTTCGGCTGACTCTATCGCACCTCAGCTTCAGCAATTTCCTTCTGCTTCTAAATTATAACCTGGCATGTTCTTGTTGTGTGGCCCTTATCCTCGCCACAAAAAAGATAGTACAACTTTCTGGGTTGGTTGCCAAACCTTCCTCCACTGAAACTTCTTCCTCCTCTGCCCCTCGGTGCCGGTGGTCTGAAAGAAGTTTATTGCATGCTTGAAGACTAAGAACAGTGGTGGCTATGCTAAACATTGCTGGCCCTTTCATCACTGGTATTAGAGTTGTGAATTGATCAGACATTCCTGGGATGAAGTCTCCCTCCGAAGCCCCTGGTCATCTCGAAAAACCTATAGGCTTCCTCCCTTCTTTGGCGAAAATCATTATCGGCTCGGATGAACTCATCCATCTTCTGAAGAAGCTTATCCAGAGTTTGTGGAGGTTTCCCATCAAAATATTGAGTTGTAGGTCCTGGCCTAAGTCCCATGATCATGGCCTCAATGATGATTTCGTTGGGCACTGTGGGTGCTTGTGCTCTTAGATGCAAGAACCTTCGGACATACGCCTGAAGGTATTCCTCCTGGCCTTGTGTGCATTGAAACAATGCCTGAGCAGTGACTGGCTTTGTCTGAAAACCTTGGAAACTAGTGACTAGCATATCCTTGAGCTTCTACAATGATGTAATTGTTCTTGGCCAAAGAGAGGAGTACCATGTCTGGGCCACACTTCAGACTGCCATGACGAAGGACTTTGCCATGACAGCAACGTTGCTTCCATATGAGGATATTGTCGCCTCATAACTCATCAAGAATTGCTTTGGGTCCGAGTGCCCATCATACATGGGCAACTGGGGTGGCTTGTAGGATTGTGGCCATGGGATGGCCTGCAGTTCTGCGGCCAGGGGAGAAGCATCATCAAAAGTAAAGTTACCATGATGAAAGTCATCGTACCATTCATCTTCGTTGAATGAGCTCTCCTGATAAAGCTCCCTGTGTTGAAGCCTTCGGTCCTGGTCATCTTGTGTAAGATGACACATTTCTTCAGCAGCTTCTTTAATCTTCTTCTGAAGGTCGGTCAGCCGTGCCATCTTCTCCTTTGCACTTGCTGATGGATGACCTCTAAATTTGCTCCTGAAGGTCGGTCAGCCGTGCCATCCCTCCTGATTTCTTGGTCGATTTGCTCCTCCTGAAGAGTTGGGCTGGTGGCCTTCCTCTTTTGGTTCCTGGCCTCTCGCAAAGAGAGAGCATCTTGATTTGTGTCCAGTGGTTGCAGAGCAGCCCCTGGCGCCGTTGCCTTCTTGGGCGGCATGTCGAAAATGGATGCTCTTCTGAAGGTTTTGGAAGTGAGTTCAACGGAGGTGGGCGCCAAATGTTGTTCACTTGTACTCAAATGCTATTAATGAAGAACAAGGCAACACAATTATTAATGGTTAAAGACCTTCGTCCTTCAAAACATTATTTCCACTCGAATATAATGATCTTCGGGCGAAGGTCATGAAGGACACACCTTCATCATTTCATGATAAAACATGAATATGAATATAAATAAGAAGATGAAGGAATACAGAGGAATCAAGATAACATCCGCCATATATTTTATGATTTATCTATCTTCATTAAACATGAATAAACATTAATAATATTTATATTACAATGATACCTTTGGCTTGCCGGAAGGTGAAAGAGCGAGAGTGGCTCGAGAGCGATTACAATCCAGCGTGAACAGTACGATGTTACTGTTCATCTATTTATAGGCACGGGATGCAGCCCGGATAAAAGTACATTTATATCCCTGGTAACTGCCTATAATACTAACATGGATTATTGAGGACTATAAGGTCTTTAGCCCCTTTCAGTCATCATCATGCTTCTGAGCTTCGTCAATATGTTAGGCTGAAGGTCCTTGGCTTTTAGCTTTGTTGCCCACTCTTTATCTCCCTTCATTCCTCCATAAGAGAAGTTCTTCACCCCAAAGCCGAAGCTTCCTGTGACTATTCATAATCGTGCTGAAAACATACGGTGAGACATATTTTTGAGAACCTTCGGAAGAGGAAGGCCCCCAACTGTACCGAAGCTGTTTATGTGCAACCTTTGTCACCACCGGTGCTTAACACCATCCACAGCAGCACAAATCTAGTACATGCAACAACATGGGTTCGAAAACCCTGAGTATGAAGTGTACTTTCGCAAGTCTTACCCGACTAAGGAAAAAAGACTCTCAAGGATATGCTGGATTTGGGAATCAAGGAAAGGCTTTTAGCAAAAATCAACATTAATAGTTTGCAGAAAGTTTACTAAAATGAGTCCTTTCTTTCAACATTTTAATGCTAGATTAAGTATTAATAGACCTTGTTTGCATCTAGTATAATTTCACCATCACATTAATCAATACAACATGATTTTTGCTCATTATGGTTCCATCCATGACTTAGATTGCAGGGCAGTGACCAAGACTTCATATCCGAGAAGTAACGGCGATCCGAATCGATTAATAACCAGCTGTGGATCTCCAACCACACGACATATGTAGCAATTAACCCTTGCATATGTCAACTCGCCACTGGGTTTCTCAAGACCAGAATGGGTTCATGCCAACCGAGAGCACATATACTCCACTGTCCAGCCTCTTGCCACGGAGGGTACACGCTACTCTCACCATCTCTCCACTCCCATTGCGTGGTGGCCTTTCTGGTATTGGTCCGACCGAGGACCTTGCATTAGATCTCCCAATGATCCTGGTGAAAATATTCTTGTAGGTAGAGCCATCCTTCCTCAGGATAAACCTTAGCTAGGCATTAGTGCAAAGGACAAACTCTATCTACAAGATTTACCTCTAGGCAGGACTAAACAATTTTGTAAATCATATTTGATACTTCACCATAAGTATCTATAAAAGGAATGGATTTCAAGGTAGTCAATGCATCAAAGGGTTTCCAAGCAACTCCTATAAACCTAATGCACATTTCGCTAGACTTAAAGTGTGTAAAAATCACTTAAAAACACAAGGAAGGCGTTGCATGCACCAGGGCTTGCCTGGAATAACACTAGGTTAGTGTTTGTTAGACGTCGATCACTTGACGACTAGCCTTTTGTGTTGGCACTTGTTCAGCCTGTCCATCTTTAGGTTGATGCACCAGCATCACCTTGTGATTAATCCAGTTCTTGTCCTTCACATCACGTGATCAACTAACGTACCTCATGGGATGCACAATGCACATGTATGAGTGCAAGTATAAATATTACAATATAGATAAAGCTACTCGAAGAATATTAAACACCTATAGCAAGACATCGCAAATCTAGTACTAAAATACTAGATGTCGATATCACATTAAAACTATAGCTATGACATTCTAACTTAATCGGATCCAATTCTAACAGCAAGCCATAACGAACCATTTATAAGCACCCTATCTCTCTTGACTAGAGCATAACATCTAAACTCAGACTTATTATTATAGAACATCCAAGATTTAAAATAACGAATAGTAGTATTTCATTTAGCTTCAGAATTACTATACTAAATTATCCTATAAAGGATATCAACTCAATAAAGCACTACACTATTCGATCCATCTGATAAAGTATTATTTATAAAAAATAGCGTTTTCGAAGACGACATTCTCAACAGATTAAATACCTATTTACGATATTTCGTTGTACGACAAATATAACTATGACACGTAAGCTTACAACGAGATAATCACCGCGACTATCACATTTATCCAATTCTATCGATTTAATTGATCAATATTCGACTATGGCACTTAGCCGATTAACGACATAAATACGACACTATTAAAGCAAATCACCACTTCACCACTACCTTTCAAATAGAAACTATCGGCTAGCTGAATAAAATCACAAACCTATCCTTCATACTAAGAACTGACAAATACTAGACGATGCGATTAATTCAACACGTATCACTCTTGTTAAAAATACAAGAATCATCGCAACTAATATATTTAATCGTTCTACTTATCCACCAAAAAGCAGGAGTAGTGACGTAACTCACCAGCATCCATGCGATAAGAAATTTCACGCGAACGGCGATGGCTTCCTGCTTCAAGCTTTTAACCGAACACCTGACGAGAATTATGCGTGTCTGCTTTCTTCTCTATCAACCTCATATTTTTCTCTCCAAGCGACGATGTGAGCGTAGCAAGCAGGGAGGTCGACCACGCGGCTCCAAAGCACAGCGGACGAAGAACACAGCAGTGCTGCGAGGCAAATTCCCGTGACAGTGACTTAGTGTGCTGGCGCAGGGGAAGGATCGAGATGCTATGGGGCGAGTTGGAGGAGAGGCAGATGAGCTCGGCAAGACGCAAGGGCCGAGCGACGGCAGGGTGAGCGCGCGCAGGGGCGAACAGCTCACGACCAAGCGACGACAAGCATGAGACCGAGGTGTGCTGCATGTCAGCGATTGACGAGAACTGAAGACCGGCGACGAGAGTCCGAGGAGCGAGCGCCACGGCCACAGGTGTGGGAAATCGACGGCGAGTAGGACGCGGATCAGGGAGCCTGCTTGGGAGTCGAGCAGGGGAGGATGGGGTTCAACTGCGAACGACGCAACGGTGAGGACATAGGACGTGGGGCGCACGACACGGACAAAGGACGAGTGCCGGGGCTGTCAGCTCGTCGCACCATCGGGTGACGACGACGAATAGTCGAGCGCTGTAAGGAGCTAGAGAACGACGATGGGCCCAGCTGCTCTGGGGAAGAGCTCGACGTGGCCATGGAGATGAGCTTGAGGGAGAGGAGCACCGCGGCTGGAGGGCAAGCTGCAGGAGAGGAGCGTAGGGCATGCTCGACCAGAAGCCAGGGCGATGCGGCGAGGTGGAATAGGGTCGGGCGTCTGCAAGCTCTGAGCGCAGGACTGCTTAAAATGTGTGCGATGTGGAGAGGTGGCCGGATAATGGAGTCCTCCTGATGACGTGGTCCATATAAGGAAGAGAGAGAGATACGCGTGGAAGAAACGCTGGGATAAGGAGAGAACTAGAGCGGTGACGAGCAGATAAGGGAGAAATAAGATTTCCCTTTCCAATTTATTTATATTCATTTTTCAAAACGTATTATACAAACATCCAGATTCCAAGGTTTGGGTTTAGAAGAGTTTAAATGAGCTAGGCTAAAATGATATCGGTAACGATAGTTTAAATGGTGTTAGTTTTAGTTGAAATCGAACTTCAATTTATTTTATTTTTATTTCTTTTAGCAAAAAAAATCTCAGAACTCTGAGTTCTAAAATTAGAATTTGCGCAAGGTCTAAATGGACTGGAAAGAGGTGACAAAGAAATAAGATGTGTACAAGGGTTGAACAAAAAAACTAGATCGATAACAATATTTAGACAAGACTTGATGTGATGAATACTTCGGAGTCGGATGAATCCTCACACGTTATTTATATCCGAGGTTTTGGATTTGGGCGAGAAACACATGGGCCAAACCAAACGAGATTAGCATCAGTATTAATACTTTATTGAGGAATTCAAATGAATTTGTTCGAGCAGGATGTAAACAGACTGAATTAAAACAACGTTTGTGTTGGGGGCCTTCGTCTTTCGAAGGTCCTCAAAAACACAACTAACATATTTTCCAAGTATAATACATTCACAGGGACCTTCAGTCTCGGAATGAAGCTATACACGATATGAAAAGCATCGTCTGGGAGAAGGTTGAACCAGTTCCGAAGCTACGCATAGAGAAGCTTCGGCTTAGCGGCGGAAAATGAAACTGACTTAAAGAGGAAAAGGCTATCTAGTCCTCGATAGGTTGTCCTTAAGTCAATAGTAAACATAAAGGGCATGGATGTAATTTTACACAGGCTGCGTCTTGTGCCTACAAATAGATGAACAGTAACACCGTACTGTTGAGGCTGACCTATATTCACTTGCACGTCACACTTGGATTCTCACCTTCTGTTAAGCCGAAGGTATAAATGTATTTCGATATTGTTCATGTTTATTCATGATGAGATAACAGAAACATCCTAATGATGTCATATGATTATTCATGTTATTTTCCATGTTTCATATGTTTCTTCTTTCATTATTATATACTGAAATGATGAAGGTACGTCCTTCATAACCTTCGTCTGAAGATTATTATATCCTAAGGGAGATAATGCTTCGAAGGACGAAGGTCTTTAACCATTAACATTTTGTGTTGCCTTGTTCTTAACTCATAGCATTTGAAAACAAGTCCTCAACATTGGCGTCCACCTCCGGTGAACTCATTCGACCACCTTCGACAAGCTGTGACCTTCGTCATGCCGCTGAAGAAAGCTTCAGGGCTAGGGGCTGCACTGCAGCCACTGGACATCAATCAGGAAACACTGCATGAAGCCTGAAGTCAAAAAAGGAAGGCTACAAGTCCAACGCCTCAGGAGGAGCTGGACCAAGAAATAAGGGACCTTGAAGCCATCCAACAGTAGGTCCAGAGGAAGAAAGAGAAGATGCTTCGTCTCTCCGATCTATAGAAGAAGATCGATGAGGCTGATGAGGAAATGTGGCATCTCACTCAAGATGACCAGGTTTGAAGGTCTCAACGCAGAGAGCTTCGTGAGGACAATTCCTACGATGATGATGAATGGTATGATGATTTTCATCATGTGAATTTTGGTTTTGATGATGCTTCTCCTCTGTCAGCAGAACTGCAGGCTACCCCATGGCCCCCATCATACAAGCGACCCCAGCTCCCCATGTATGATAGGCACTCAGATCCGAAGCAGTTTCTGATGAGCTACGAAGCAACCATATCTTCGTATGGGGGCAATACCGCAGTCATGGCGAAATCCTTCGTCATGGCAGTCAAGAATGTTGCGCAAACCTGGTACTTCGCTCTTCGGCCAAGAACAATCACATCATGGCAGAAGCTGAAGGACATGCTGATCACTAGTTTCCAAGGGTTTCAGACGAAGCCGGTTACTGCTCAAGCTTTGTTCTAGTGCACGCAAGACCACGAAGAATACCTCGAGGCGTAGGTCCGAAGGTTCTTGCATCTGAGAGCACAAGCGCCCATAGTGCCCAATGAAATCGTCATTGAGGCCATGATCAAAGGTCTTCGGCCAGGGCCTACGGCACAATACTTCGCTAAGACACCCCCTCGGACTCTGCAAAAGCTGCTTCAGAAAATGGAAGAGTACATTTAGGCCAATAATGATTTCCACCAGAGGAGGGAAGAAGTGATGAAGCTGAGGTGCCCGATCTTTCGGCGAGTAGAGATAATTCCGATTTGGCGGAAGATGACCCTTGCGATCCGACTACGACGATCAAGCCCGAGGCGCCAATGCAATCGCTGAACCAACTCCCTGTGGTTACCGACCTTGCTGATGCGAGATCGGCCTGATCACGAAGATCGTTTCCTGTGCGCAATCGAAGAACGAACAAGAACAAGATGCGAGCAATCTAATCTATTACTCGAGGGTGGAGTTCTGAATACACGAAGACAGCGCAGATTTGCGCGTGTTCGAGAGTAGCTAAGGCTAACGTAAAACAAAACTCAGGAAATAAAGGAGGCGCAGCTCCTGAATAAATAGAGAGGGGGCGCAGCCCCTAGGGGCGGCCAACCCTAGGTCGTCCATTATGGGCCGCAATTGGGCTGGTCGTCTATTCTTCCGGGCCTTCGTTCTTTAACAACATGATGTAGTTCAATTCTCTTGCACGGGCCCGAGTCACTGGCCCAGGTGGAAGGGGTGGCGCCTGGGCTGGAGAAGGTGCTGCTGGTGTAGATGTGCTCGTGTTGGTGTTGATGTCCGCATCATCCTCCCCTTCTTGAACTGAAGTCGTCCTCGACGGCAACTCCTCATCTTCTCCCACATACGGTTTCAAATCTGCAACATTAAAACTAGTGGAAACACCAAACTCCGCAGGTAGGTCGAGGGTATAAGCATTATCATTAATCTTGGTTAGTATCTTAAAAGGACCAGCAGCACGAGGCATCAATTTAGAACGGCGCAAAGTAGGAAAACGATCCTTTCTCAAATGCAACCAAACCATATCACCAGGTTCAAAAGTAACATGTTTTCTTCCTTTACTACCAGCAACCTGATTTTTTGTATTAGTAGCAGCAATGTTCTGTTTCGTTTGTTCATGTATGGTAATCATTTGTTCAACATGTGCAGAAGCATCTACATGTGGGGCGTTCGCAGCATTAAGTGAAATCAAATCAATAGGTGCCCTAGGAATGTAACCATAAACAATCTGGAAAGGGCACATCTTTGTAGAAGAATGCGTGGCATGATTGTAAGCAAATTCAACATGAGGCAAGCAATCCTCCCAACGTCTCAAATTCTTGTCTAAAACAGCCCTAAGCATGGTAGATAAAGTTCTATTTACTACCTCAGTTTGTCCATCAGTCTGAGGGTGACAAGTAGTGCTAAACAACAATTTAGTTCCCAATTTATTCCAAAGAGATCTCCAAAAATGGCTTAGAAACTTAGCATCGCGATCAGAGACTATTGTTTTTGGAATACCATGTAAACGAATAATTTCTCTAAAGAACAATTCAGCAACAATGCTAGCATCATCAGTTTTATGACAAGGTATAAAGTGAGCCATTTTAGAGAATCTATCAACAACCACAAAAATACTATCCCTCCCCTTCTTAGTTCTAGGCAAGCCCAAAACAAAGTCCATAGAGATATCAAGCCAAGGAGAAGAAGGGACAGGCAAAGGCATATACAAACCATGGTTGTTCAACCGTGACTTAGCTTTCTGACAAGTAGTGCAGCGTGCAACAAGGCGCTCCACATCAGCGCGCATCCGAGGCCAAAAGAAGTGGGCAGCCAACACCTCATGTGTCTTGTAGACGCCAAAATGCCCCATGAGACCGCCTCCATGCGCTTCCTGTAACAACAAAAGACGAACCGAGCTAGCTGGAACACACAACTTGTTAGCGCGAAACAGGAACCCATCCTGTATGTGAAATTTGCCCCATGGTTTCCCATTAATACAATGGCCGAAAGCATCTTTAAAATCAGCGTCGTCAACATATTGATCCTTCACAGTGTCCAAACCAAAGATTTTAAAATCTAACTGTGACAGCATGGTATAGCGACGAGACAAAGCATCAGCAATAACATTGTCCTTCCCGTTCTTGTGTTTAATAATGTAAGGAAAGGACTCAATGAATTCTACCCATTTAGCATGACGACGGTTCAGATTTGTTTGGGTACGAATATGTTTTAAAGCCTCATGATCAGAATGGATTATAAACTCACGATGCCAAAGATAGTGCTGCCATGTATGCAAAGTGCGCACTAAAGCGTAAAGCTCCTTATCATAAGTAGAATATTTCAGACTAGCACCGCTTAATTTTTCACTAAAATAAGCAACTGGTTTTCCTTCTTGTAACAAAACAGCACCTAGCCCAATACCGCTAGCATCGCATTCAAGCTCAAACACTTTATTAAAATCAGGCAATTGCAATAGGGGAGCTTGGGTTAACTTATCTTTCAAAGTGCTGAACGCTACCTCCTGCGAATCACTCCAAGCAAACGGCACATCTTTCTTTGTAAGCTCATGTAGAGGCGCTGCAATGGAGCTAAAATCACGAACAAATCTGCGGTAGAAACCGGCAAGTCCAAGAAAGCTCCGAATTTGTGTGACCGTCGTCGGTGTAGGCCACTCCCGAATGGCAGCAATCTTGCTGCTATCCACCTCAATGCCCTGCGGAGTAACCACATAACCAAGAAACGAGACACGTTGCGTGCAAAATGTGCACTTTTCCATGTTACCAAACAAGCGAGCAGCACGCAAAGCGTCAAAAACAGCACGCAAATGTTCTAAATGCTCCTCTATAGACTTGCTGTAAATAAGGATATCATCGAAATAAACAACAACAAACAAACCTATGAAGGCCCGTAGAACTTCGTTCATTAAACGCATAAAGGTGCTGGGAGCATTAGTCAATCCAAAGGGCATAACCAACCATTCATATAAACCAAATTTCGTTTTAAAAGCCGTTTTCCATTCATCACCGAGTTTCATTCTAATCTGATGGTAACCGCTACGCAAATCAACCTTAGAGAAAATAACGGCACCACTAAGCTCATCTAGCATATCATCAAGGCGTGGAATAGGATATCGATAACGAACTGTGATGTTATTAATAGCACGACAATCTACGCACATACGCCATGACCCATCTTTCTTTGGAACGAGTAAAACAGGAACCGAGCAAGGGCTAAGAGACTCACGAATGTAACCCTTATCAAGCAGTGTCTGCACCTGGCGCTGGATCTCCTTCGTCTCATCTGGATTTGTACGGTACGGGGCGCGGTTCGGAAGAGAAGCGCCGGGGATGAGATCGATTTGATGCTCAATGCCACGGAGGGGAGGAAGACCCGGTGGTAAGTCCGTAGGATAAACATCAGCATACTCCTGCAAAAGGTTAACAACAGCAGGGGGTATATCCAAAGACGGTGCATCATCAAGCGGAACAAGCATTCGCGAGCATACAAGTGCATAACAGGGCATATGAGCTTCATGGAGATCATCAAAATCAGCACGTGTAGCAAGTAAAACAGGAGAGTGCAACTTGATTTCAGATTTAATAGGTGCGGCTGATGTTGATTTGACTTGTTGTGCAGTTTTAGCAGCCCTAGTAAGATCATCTTTCAAAATTTGGTCAGGGGTCATTGGATGTATAATTATATTCTGGCCTTTAAACATGAAAGAATAATGATTTGAACGACCATGATGTAAACTATCAGTATCATATTGCCAAGGTCGACCTAATAACAAAGAGCATGCTTCCATAGGAATAACATCGCAATCAGCATAATCAGAATAAGTACCCAACGAAAAGGGGACACGTACCGAACGTGTTACCTTTATTTTACCACCATCATTAAGCCATTGAATGTGATACGGATGTGGATGTGTGCGAGTGGGCAAGGATAATTTCTCTACCAACGCTGTACTTGCCAAATTGTTGCAGCTGCCACTATCGATGATGATGCGAATCGACCGTTCGTGCACGACGCCCTTGGTATGGAATAGAGTGTGTCGCTGATTTTTTTCGGCCTGGGCAACCTGTGTGCTGAGAACACGCTGCACAACAAGACTCTCATACCTATCGGCGTCGATAGGATCAACGTGGACTTCCTCATTTTCTGCATGGTTAGTGGCAATCATAGCATGACTAGTTTCCTCAGAATCACTGGCTGAAGAGTACTCACCATTGTCACGTATAAGCAAGGTACGCTTGTTTGGGCAGTCCCGAATCATGTGCCCAAACCCTCTGCAACGATGGCACTGAATATCCCGTGTACGTCCTGTGGAAGAAGCGGCGCCTTTGGCAGGGGGCGCCACTGGCTTGGCCGGCCCTGTGCGCGATGTAGTGCTAGGCGTAGGAGGTGCAGGGCTGGAAGGAGTTGAGCTGTGTGTTGGACCCCGGCCTGCAAAAGAGTTAGTATATGTCTTTGATCGTCGTCCCTGCACTTCACGTTCAGCTTTGCAAGCATATTCAAACAATGTGGTTATATCAAAATAATCCTTATAATCAAGTATATCCTGAATTTCCCTGTTCAAACCACCACGAAAACGCGCCATAGCAGCGTCATCTGACTCAACCAAACCACAACGAAGCATACCCTTTTGCAACTCCTGGTAATATTCCTCAACAGATTGTGAACCTTGTTGAAAACGCTGCATTTTGTTAAGCAAATCACGAGCATAATAGGAAGGAACAAATCTGTGGCGCATGGCAGTTTTTAATTGGGTCCAAGTAATGACACTGTTAATGGGAAGTTTTTGTTTATACTCACGCCACCAAATTAAAGCAAAATCAGTAAATTCACTAATGGCAGCCTTCACTTGGCTATTAGCAGGAATATCATGGCATGAAAATTTCTGTTCTACCTCTAATTCCCAATCAAGATATGCAGCAGGATCATATTTACCATTAAAAGATGGAATTTTAAATTTAATCTTAGAAAATAAGTCATTAGGGGGATGACGAACCACACGACGTGCACGACCACGGCGATCTCCATCGTCCTGCTCAGTGTCACCGCCGTATTCCTGCTCCATCTTTGTGGTCAATGCATCAAGGCGTGCCAGGATGGTGTCGAGTGTGGTGCGAGTCGCCGTTTGAGCAAGGTCAAGTTGGTTGAAACGCTCGGTCGTCGAAGTGATCGTTGAATCAAGCCGTTCATGCATCGTCCTAATGTCAGCAGCAAGTCCATCAACTTGTCCCCTTACTTCCTGCAACTGGGCATCCACCATGTCGTGTGCTCCTGCCATAGTTAGCGCAAACACCAAAAGGAGAAAAACCAACGACAAAAACAGGGGTGTACTGCTCACAAGGCGCTCACACTAGTGCTGTTATCAAGTTCTTATCCGTTCTTACCAAGCCACAGTGGTGAACTGCAATCAACAGGTGGAACCGGTGAAAGATTGGATGAGCGATTGCGTGGAGAAACAGAAACCTGCTCGTCGTAGAAATATGTGGAGTTGTGGGTAGGCTGCACTCAAGTCAAGGATTAGCACGATCAAACAATAATGCAAAGTTGAATTATAGTGCAAAACACGAAACTATATTGCTGGCCACAGGTGCAAAGGATGGATGGATGGAAATAGCAGAATGGCAGTAACGTAAATATTGTACTAGTGATGCCAAAAAGGCACTAGTAGAAATCACAGGTGATTTTGTTTTTCTTTTTTGTATGATTTTTTTGATATTTTTCTCAGCACAAGAAGCAACAAGATAGGAGCTACACGAAGTTTCACCTAAAACAGATATCAGATGTGGTCTACAGAAAATCAGGAAGTTCTCTGAAAAGCGTGCGAGAACTTTGACGAATTTTTTTCTTTATTTTCCTGAATTTTTTTGACAATTTTGTCGAACCCCAAACAGACCGTAGGTGAGTTTGGCCGGCCTCAGAATGGTGTCAACTAGCTCCTGTAAAAATTTCAGATTTTTTGGACACCCGAGCGAAAAGTTATGCCCGATTTACGGAAGGTACCTCAAGTTATGTTCTAGTGATGCGACCGGAATGAAACAACCGTATCCTTTCTCCTTCGTTATCTTTTTTTTCTGTTTTTTTGACGTAACCGAAGGAGAAAAACAAGGAAGCGGCCGTTGACTCGGTTTGTTTTTTTTTCTCTGTTTTTTTCGTAACCGAAGGAGAAAATCAAGGAAACGGCCGTTGACTCGGTTTGTTTTTTCTGTTTTTTTTTTTGACGTAACCGAAGGAGAAAATTAAGGAAACGATGTTGACTCGGTTTGTGGCGTGATCAAACGGGAGATGGTGGCGGCGCTAGGGTTTGAATGGTGGAAGAACACAATGCAACCAGCAACAAATGACGCGAAAGCACACAAATTCAACAATGCAGATTATTGAAAGAAAGTGCGAGGCTCAAAAGGGTGCTGGGATAAGATCTAACCTGAATTTTTATGTGGTTTTGTGGACTGTAGGAAAAAAAACGCTCGATAAACTCACCGATCAACCTGGAAATCTGATACCAATTGATGAAGCTGAGGTGCCCGATCTTTCGGCGAGTAGAGATAATTCCGATTTGGCGGAAGATGACCCTTGCGATCCGACTACGACGAGCAAGCCCGAGGCGCCAATGCAATCGCTGAACCAACTCCCTGTGGTTACCGACCTTGCTGATGCGAGATCGGCCTGATCACGAAGATCGTTTCCTGTGCGCAATCGAAGAACGAACAAGAACAAGATGCGAGCAATCTAATCTATTACTCGAGGGTGGAGTTCTGAATACACGAAGACAGCGCAGATTTGCGCGTGTTCGAGAGTAGCTAAGGCTAACGTAAAACAAAACTCAGGAAATAAAGGAGGCGCAGCTCCTGAATAAATAGAGAGGGGGCGCAGCCCCTAGGGGCGGCCAACCCTAGGTCGTCCATTATGGGCCGCAATTGGGCTGGTCGTCTATTCTTCCGGGCCTTCGTTCTTTAACAACATGATGTAGTTCAATTCTCTTGCACGGGCCCGAGTCACTGGCCCAGGTGGAAGGGGTGGCGCCTGGGCTGGAGAAGGTGCTGCTGGTGTAGATGTGCTCGTGTTGGTGTTGATGTCCGCATCAAGAAGCTTATAGGTTTTCTGAGATGACTAGGGGCTTCAGATTATGAATCCACCCTAGGCATGTCAGATCAATCCACAACTCCAGTCAGAGTGATGATAGAGGAAGCCAATTTCAAAGACCACAGCATAGCTCACAGTCTTCAGGGTAGCAACAGAGCTCTTTCATGCCACCAGCTCCAAGTGGCAGAGGCGGCTAGGGCTTCGAAGGAAGATATGGGGATCAGCCCAGGAAACTCTACTGCTTATTCTGTGGTGAGGACAAGGGCCACACTACAACAACATGCCAGGTCACTATCCAGAAGCAAAAAGAGATTGCCGAAGCAGAAGCGCGGCAGAATCAGCCGAAGCAGGTTTTACACACTGCTTCGTGCTACTGTCCCTATATACCAGAATACGTGGGTAATCAACCTGCAGCTTCTATTGCTTCGGCAAGTCTTTCACAAGCTTCCTGGCCCTAGCTCCCACTTCCACCACCATTGCCACCTACTCATACCCGAAGCCAGCAGCCAGAAGGGCACCAGCACGCCCAACAACAGCGCGACTTCAGGGAGGAGTCTGAAGCTCGTACATTCAATAGCATTATACCAGAATCGAAGCATATATATTGAGGAATATCCTACTTTTGATGTACTTTCATCTTTTATGCCACTTTATTTTTTGTGAGAAACAAGTAATTTCAATTTCTTGTAATAATTATGCCTGCACCAGAATGAAATATATCTTCCTTATGGATTTACGAAGTTCGAAAGACGTCTCTAAGGAAATGAAGTAAATTTCGAAGTGCAAAAGTCGTTCCTAAGGGAATGTAGAGCCAAAAATTACGATCAGAAGCTTCAAAAGTCGTTCCTAAGGGAGCACAGTGTAAGTTTTCTGCTCAAAAGTCATTCCTAAGGGAATGCAGAGCCAAAAATTACAATCCGAAGCTGCAAAAGTCGTTCCTAAGGGAGCACAACGTAAGTTTTATGCTCAAAAGTCGTTACTAAGGGGATGCAGAGCCAAATACCACCAAAATATAAGTTGAAGAAGCTCAAAAGTCGTTCTTAAGGGGATGCAGAGCTTAAATGCCACCGAAATAGAAGGTGAAGAAGCTCAAAAGTCGTTCCTAAGGGGATGCAGAGCTTAAAGACTCAAAAGACATTCCTAAGGGGATGTAGAGTCTTGTGTATTACAGTGTGGGCGCGTGGGTGTGTGTCTTCGGCATCCTCATCATTTTGCATCATATCATCATATCATTTCGCATAACATTACACCATACATCATATTGCATTAACGGCACAAAATTTGAATACGAAGCAAACTTTCGGCAAATGCTTCGTCAAAATGAAAATGGGCTGAGGCACAAAGTAAGCTTCGGGAAATACAATTTTATCAGACTTGCCCTAAAAGGGATGTATCTTTATGAAGCATGAAAAGAAGGGAAGGTGTTTTTTCGCCGAAGGCTCAAAAACGGTATGTGTGTAAATTTCACGCATCGTAAAGAAATATATTACAGTTGTTGGGGACTTGTTCTCAAATGCTATGAGTCAAGAACAAGGCAACATAGAAAATGTTAATCGGTAAAGTCCTTCGTCCTTCGAAGCATTATTCCTCTCAGGATATAATGGTTTTCGGACGAAGGTTATGAAGGGCATACCTTCATAAATACATTATATAATGACGAAGGATGAATTGTAAAGAATATAATGAACAACATAAACAATTATATGTTATTATCATGTATAAACAGAAATCGTTGAATTACAAATGTACCTTCAACTTGAAGGAGATGAAAGTACAAGTGTGACGCAAAAGTGGATGCCAAATCAGCGTGAACAGTACGGGGGTACTGTTCACCTATTTATAGGCACAGGACACAGCCTATGCAAAATTACATTCATGCCCTTTACATTTGATAATAATTCTATTGTAATCTATCGAGGTCTGAATAGCCTTTTCATCTTTAAGTCGGTTTCATTTTGTTGCTATCATGCCGAAGCTTTCCTGCTCACACCTTCGGCGCTGTATCAACCTTCGTATTATTCTGGTCTGCTGTGATACCGACTTGAGTCCGAAGATGCCTGTTCACGCATGAAACTCCAGAAATATTGTTAAATCCTGTTTTTGAGGACCTTCGTAAGTCGAAGGCCCCCAACAGTAGCCCCTCGCAATATTAATTTGTTTAAAACAATAAATTTAGATTGCGATATGGACGAAGGCTTTACGCCGAAGGTCCGAAAAAACACCTTCCCTTTGCTAGAATAGCAACATTCACTGACAAGCGGGGTCTTTCAATTTTCAACGCACTGGGCGTATAAATACGGTCATACCGCACACTCATTAGGCACGCTCTCTTGCCATCTGCTCTCGCTCACTCGATTTTTAGCTTTTGCATAGTAAGATTTGCTGAGCTTTTAGCTTTGAAGCTTCGGCTTTGAAAACAGTTTTTTAGTGTTTCCGAAGATGTCTGGAGATAAGAAGGCTGCTGCTGAGATGAAGCTGAGTCTCGACGAAGAGAAGAACTTGGGGTTTCTTATAGCTATGTCGAAGACCAATACAGAAAAAATCACCAAGGAGATTCTGGAAGGTTTGTCTGAAGATACTGGTGACAGCGACAGTTATGATGTGGACAGTGGCGGTGAAGACTCCGAAGATCGCCCTTGGCGACCAAGCCATGCGGTTTTCGGCAAATCAACTATCAAAGAAAATTATCTTGTCAACATGAGAGGAAGGTATTTCCGGGATTTGTACATTGTGAGGGCCGACGAAGGGGAAAAAACTTGCCCACACCCTGAAGAGAATGAAGTCGTAGTGTACCGAAGCTTTTTGAAAGCTGGACTACGATTTCCCCTGAGCGAGTTTGTTGTAGAGGTGCTGAAAATATTCGAAGTCTATCTTCACCAACTTACCCCCGAGGCAATTATAAGGCTGAATATCTTCGTGTGGGCCGTGAGAAGCCAAGGTCTGAAGCCTGATGCAAAAAGCTTCTGCAATATACACGAATTATCATACGAAACAAAACCTTGGGGTAAGGAACAGTATCATAATAATTTTGGCTGCTACAGTTTCGTTTCTCGGTCCGGGTCAAGCTGTCCCGTGCCAACCTTTCGGAAGAGATGGCCCGGTGACTGGATGACAGAATGGTTTTATGTGAAGAATGACCTGTCAGTACGAGAAGATATCAAAGGTATAATTATGCGCCCTATTTGGCAAAGCTTCGGCCTTCGGAGGCCGAAGGTTGAAATGAATGAAGCTGCCGAAGAATGCCAGAGGGCCTTCGGCGTTATCTGTTCTTTTATTGGAACGAGAGATTTAGTACAAGAGCATATTGCCTTCAGGGTATGGCCGCTCGCGGAGAAATGGGAAATGCCGCAAGAAACCATAAAAAAGGCCGACGAAGGTGGACTTGTCAGACTGAAGTACACCTTCAAGTTCGGAGATAAATTCGTTGAGCCAGATGATGACTAGTTAAAAAGCATTGAAAATTTAAGTGATGAGCTGCTTGGGGCTTATTCGAAGGCTGAAGATACTGCACTGTCAGCAGCCTTCGGAGGCCAAAAAAAGAAGAGGTTGAATCGGGTGTTTGATGCGATCGGGTTCGTCTACCCTGACTATCGCTATCCCATTCGAGGGCAGAAGAGAAAAAACATAACCTCTGCAAAAGAAGAAGCTGCAACTGCTCCTAGCGAGCCAGAACCGAAAAGAAAAAGGATAAAGGTTCTCACACATAGGCCGCGCTATATTGAACCAGCTTCGGTGCCCGAGTTCACCGGAGAGACTTCTTCGGCCACCGAGGCTGAAAAGCCAACCAAATCAACCTTGCTGCCAGAAGTTGCAGAAATGGCCGAAGCGCCAACAAGGATAAAATTGAAAGAACCAGAGATTTTGCTACCAGAAACCAAAGGGATGGCCGAAGCGCCATCCACAGAAAAAATGGAAGAAGTGAAAAAACCAACTGAAGAAAAAACATCAGAAGTTTTGAGTCCTGCAGCAAATGTTGAGATAGTAAAAAATCAAAAAGTGCCAGCAGTGACTCCGAAAAGAAAGAGAATGGCAAATGTGTTAGATGTACTGGAAACAATTAAATCTTCAAGCACTCCTCCAAAGAAGACTACTGCCATTCCAGAAGCGAAAACTGAAATTTCTAATATTAAAGCTCCAGAACAAGAAACTGAAGCCGAAGCTGGGTCCTCAGAGCCCGCGAAGATGAAATCCTTGGAAACTGAGGAAGAAAAAATAACAGAGCCAACTTTTGCTGAAGAAATCGGTGTCATTGCCCCCGAAGCATCCTCCAAAGTCCGTGATTATATTGTTCGTCATGCTTCGGGGAAAAAATTATCAGAAAAAGAAGAGCAAGAGGCCCAGCGCTACGCCCAAAAACTGAAATATCCAAAGGGGGCGTTAATATTCAATGGCAGTGGAGAAGAAGACTTTTTGTATTGTCTCCCTGACAGCAAAGAGATTTCTGTCTGCCGGGAGATGAGCAAGAGCTTCGGATTCCCAACACTGGAAGACGGGCTCTCAGTGTTATCGAAAAATGATTTGGCCGACAGCCTAGCATATAATAGCTTAAAGGTACAACAAATGGAATCTTTGTAATTTCTTGCTGGGACCAAAATTTTTCCTTTAGTTAAGTCTATTGACACACACATATTTCTCTTTGCAGGGCTTGATACTTAGCAATGCCCTCAGGGCACAGAAAGATGCTGAAGACGAAGGGTGTACTATAGCCTTGAGCAACCTTCGTTCCGAAGTAATTGAACTGAGGAACGAAGGTCTCGAAAAAGATAAGATATTACATTCATTGATAAATAAAATAAAAGAAGACGAAGCTGCTTTTAAAAGTCAAGCTGAAGCTCAGAAGCGCGAAATTGAAGATCTTCGGAAACAACTGGCCAGAGCCAAGGAAGAACGCATACTTGAAGAAACAAAGCGAGAACTCAGCGACCAATGGGCAGATCACTTAGAAGGAACTGTTGAAGAGCTTCGGTCGTCCAAGAAGAGATGCTATAACAAATCTATAGAGTGTGTTAAGAAGTTAAAGGCTAGCTTCGCCAGGGTCGGCGCCTTCTCAAGCGAAGAAAACTTTACGAGAGGCAATCCCGAAGGTCCCATCGAATGGATCGACCACGAAGCTGAGGCCTTCGAAGAAATTTTAAATAGCCGTGGAGATATATGTGCCTTCTCTGGTGCCAGAGGAATTGCCACCATTTTAGAGAAGAAGGGCTGCGAACATGTAAAAATTTTAGCACAATCCGAAGCTGCTTTGTCCTTTGAAGATGCAAGAGATCCTTCGGCCGAAGCTAGCATGATCGGTGGAAAATTTTTCACCGATATCTGGGATAATGGTGGCCGAGAAATGGCCGGAGAAATTATTCAAAAAAGTGAAAAGGGCATTCACGATGCTAGAGAAGTGGCTGAGGCTGCTGAAAAGAGCGCAGAGCCCGAAGGTCAATTAGGTATTAACTAATAGTTTTTATTGTGTTGTAATTTTTGGTTTTAAGCTTCGTTTGCCATTTGTAATAGCAATGTAGCTGTATCCTGTCCTTCTTCAGATCCTGCTAAAGCGTCTCCGGGCCCTCAGCCGAAAGGAGACGACGAAATTAAAAAGATGGCTAAAGCCATTATGGACGAAGTCGTCAATCGGCTCCTGAATGAGGCTGCAGAAGTTGTTCTGAGAGAAGATTAAATGCTTATTGTAAATTAAACTTCTGAAATATAATATGTGTGACATCTTGTGGCCCTGAATGTAATATACCTGCTTTTATTATTTAATTCTTTACGATGCATGAAATTTTACATACGTACCGTTTTTGAGTCTTTGACGAAAAAAAACACCTTCCCTTCTTTTCATGCTTCGTGAAGAATAATTTCCATTTGTCACCACAATATTCGTGGTGCTCTGATGAATAATATCCAAGCTTCGTGAAAATGTTGTCCGAAGCTACTTAGCATGATTTTCCCTTTTCAAAACATTCTTCCGAAGATCGATGTCATGTCCCCTTCTTGTGCCGTATGCAACATGATGTATGATGCTTATGCTATGCGAAATGATGCGATGATGTTATACTGTGTAAGATGGTGTTTATTCTGAAGATACACACATTCCTGCGACAAAACACATAATCTTTTGAATCAGCATTGTCTTTTTACTGTAAGCCTCCCTTAGGAGCTTCTTCGCCTTTTACTTCAGCGGAATCAGCGTTTATTTTTCACTGTAAGCCTCCCTTAGGAGCTTCTTCGCCTTTTACTTTCAGCGGTATTCGCGTTGACTTTTCGCGCTTCGCCTTTTACTTAGGCGGTATCAGCGTTGACTTTTCGTTGTATGCTCTGCATTCCCTTTGGAACGACTTTGGAGCAGAAAACTTACACTGCGCTCCCTTTGGAACGACTTTTTTGTGACTTCGGCAAACTTACTCTGCGTTCCTTAGAACGACTTTTTGTTGCTTCGAAGAATTTTCGATAGTTCGAAGGTCCTCTTTGTTATCACAAGTCTTTCAACAATTTAAGCCTGTGAAGAAAATATATTTTCCTTGTGGGAATCAACGAAACTATTTACATGAAACCTGAACAATGTCCTTTATTACAGAAAATAAAACTGAATGAAAAAGATTGCTATTAAGGTAGGATATTTGTCAATAGATGTGCTTTGACTCTGGCACAGTGCTGTTGACTGTGCGAGCTTCGGACTGTTCTCTGAAGTCCCTTTGATGTGGAGCATATTGGCTCCCTTCTGGCTGCTGACCTTGTTGCAGCGGTGGTGGAGGCGGAGGTTGTTGCCAGGAAGTCTGAGGTTGACTCGCCGAAGCAACAGAAACTGCAGGGTGATTGCCTACATACTCTGTGATGTAAGGCGAATGATACGAAGCAGTGTGCATGACCTGCTTCGGCTGAGCCTGTTGTGCTGCCGCTTCGGCTATTTCTTTTTGCTTCTGGATGGTAACATGGCACATCCTGGTGGTATGACCTTTGTTCTCACCACATAATAAGCAAAAGATTCTTCTCGGTTGATCGCCAAATCTTCCTCCGAAGCCCCTGGCACCTCTGCCTCTTGGAGCTGGTGGTCGGAAGGAGCCTTGCTGTTGCCCCGAAGCCTGTGAGGAACATTGTGGCCTTTGCTGTTGGCTCCCTCTATCATCATTTTGTGTAGAGTTATGAATTGATCTAACATGCCTCGGGTAGAACCTCCCTCCGAAGCCCCTGGTCATTTCAGAAAACCTGAAAGCCTCCTCCCTTCTTTGGCGAAAATCATTATCGGCCCGAATGTACTCGTCCATCTTCTGGAGCAGCTTCTCCAAAGTTTGAGGAGGCTTCCTAGCGAAGTACTGAGCTGACGGTCCTGGCCGAAGCCCCTTGATCATGGCCTCAATGACAATTTCATTGGGCACCGTTGGTGCTTGTGCCCTCAAACGCAAGAACCTTCGGACATACGCCTGAAGATATTCTTCGTGATCCTGGGTGCACTGGAACAGAGCTTGAGCAGTAACCGGCTTCGTCTGAAACCCTTGGAAGCTAGTTAACAACAAGTCCTTCAGCTTCTGCCATGAAGTGATCATTCCTGGTCGAAGGGAGGAATACCAGGTTTGAGCGACACTCCTGACAGCCATAACAAAAGATTTGGCCATGACTGCAGCATTGCCACCATACGAAGATACTGTTGCTTCGTAGCTCATCAAAAACTGCTTCGGGTCTGAGTGGCCATCGAATACGGGAAGCTGAGGCGGCTTGTAGGACGGAGGCCAAGGTGTAGCCTGCAGCTCAGCGGATAGAGGAGAAGCATCGTCAAAAACAAAATTCCCATGATGAAAATTGTCATACCAGTCATCTTCGTTGGGAAAACCCTCCTAATGAAGGTCTTGGTGCTGAGGCCTTCGTTGTTGCTCATCCTGGGCAAGATGACGAACTTCTTCAGAGGCTTCGTCTATCTGCCTCTGCAGTTCAGCTAGCCTGGCCATCTTTTCTTTCTTCCTCTGCACTTGTTGATGAAGCATCTCCATATCTCTGATTTCTTGATCTATCTCGTCCTCTGGTGGTGTCGGGCTGACAGCCTTCCTTTTCTGGCTTCGGGCCTCCCGAAGGGAGACTGTCTCCTGATTGTGGTCCAGCGGTTGCAGAGCTGCAGCCCCAGTTGCTGAAGCTTTCTTCGGCGCCATAACGAAGGTTTATGATCGCCGAAGGTGTTCAAAAAACTAAAAGAGTGGAAGTGAGTTCACCGGAGGTGGGCGCCAATGTTGGGGACTTGTTCTCAAATGCTATGAGTCAAGAACAAGGCAACATAGAAAATGTTAATCGGTAAAGTCCTTCGTCCTTCGAAGCATTATTCCTCTCAGGATATAATGGTTTTCGGATGAAGGTTATGAAGGGCATACCTTCATAAATACATTATATAATGACGAAGGATGAATTGTAAAGAATATAATGAACAACATAAACAATTATATGTTATTATCATGTATAAACAGAAATCGTTGAATTACAAATGTACCTTCAACTTGAAGGAGATGAAAGTACAAGCGTGACGCAAAAGTGGATGCCAAATCAGCGTGAACAGTACGGGGGTACTGTTCACCTATTTATAGGCACAGGACACAGCCTATGCAAAATTACATTCATGCCCTTTACATTTGATAATAATTCTATTGTAATCTATCGAGGTCTGAATAGCCTTTTCATCTTTAAGTCGGTTTCATTTTGTTGCTATCATGCCGAAGCTTTCTTGCTCACACCTTCGGCGCTGTATCAACCTTCGTATTATTCTGGTCTGCTGTGATACCGACTTGAGTCCGAAGATGCCTGTTCACGCATTAAACTCCAGAAATATTGTTAAATCCTGTTTTTGAGGACCTTCGTAAGCCGAAGGCCCCCAACAACAGTAATTTACATGTTTCAATTGTTCCACACAGTTACATAGTATTTTTACAATAAAGTTGCACAGTATTATTACAACAAAGTCTACTCTTCTCTAAGGATCTTTTCTGCAGCTTCGTTTAATAACTTGTCGACAACTTCGTCGATAATAGAGTTTGCAAGGCTCATAACGTCCAGTGCTTCCTTCATCTTTGGATCAGCCAGAGGATTGTATGGCTCCGGCAGCGGTGATAACTCAGCTGTAATAGATAAGCTATTAGTTCGAAGCCACAAAGCAAGTACCGAAGTTAAAATTCAAAAAACAATACCTATGCGTCTTTCGCGCTCAGCAGCCTCTTCAGTTCACCTAGCTTCTTCTCGAGCGTCATGGGTGTCTTTTTCATTCTTTTTTATAATTTTGTGGGCCAATTCTCGGCCACCGTTTACCCAGACATCAGAATAAAACTTTCTGCCCATTAAAGTTGCTTCGGCTGAAGGGTCCTTCATGTCGTTTAAGAAGAAGGTGGCTTCAGCTTGAGCTGCAGCTTTCACATATTCGCATCCAGCCTTCTCCAGAATAGTTGTGACTCCCCGGGCGCCGGAGAAAGCAAAAATATCTCCGCGATCATTCAAAATTTTTTCAAAAGCTTCGGCTTCCCCGCTTATCCACTCAATGACACCTTCGGGGTCGCGTCGAATGAAGTTCTCCTCAGAGGAGTAGGCACCAACTTTTGCAAAGTTGTTTTTTCAATTTTTTTCACGCAGTCCAATGATTTTTCAAAGCATCTTTCCTTGGATTCGTGAAGCTCCTCAATATTTTTCTCCAGCCTAGCTTTCCACCATTCACTTATTTCCTGGCTGGCCTTCGCGACTTCACAAATTTCTTTGGCTTCGGCCAGTTGTTTCTAAAGGTCTTCAACCTCGGCTTTTTGGGCTTGCCTAAGCATTGTACTTAGCTTCGTCTTCTTTCATTTTATTCACCAATGAAATTAAAATTTTGTCTTTCTCTAGACCTTCGTTTCTCAGCTCAATTACCTCTGAGCAAAGGTTGCTAAGAGCTATTGTACAACTTTCGTCTTTGACGCTCTTTTGTGCCCTTAAGGCATTGCTAAGAATCAAGCCCTGCAAAGAAATAGAAAGAATTAAGCGTGACAATGAAATAATTCATTTCCAACTTTAAAGTTAACTCCTATACCTTTATACTGTTGTATGCAAGGCTATCAGCAAGATCATCCTTCGACATAGCCGAAAGGCCTTCCTCAAGCTTCGGAAATCCCATACTTTTAGCTATCTCCCAGCAAACGGATATTTCTTTGTTGTCCGGGAGATAGTATAGGAAATCATCTTTGTTAGTGCCTGTTGGGGACTTGTTCTCAAATGCTATGAGTCAAGAACAAGGCAACACAAAAATTGTTAAACGTTAAAGTCCTTCGTCCTTCGAAGCATTATTTCCCTCGGGATATAATGATTTTCGGATGAAGGTTATGAAGGACATACCTTCATAAGCACAACACATAATAATGAAGAAGGAACCATATAGAGTATAAGAGATAACATGAACAATTGTATATTATTATTAACTCATTTCTATTTCATTATTATGGAAAAATAGAAATGATATCAAATTAAAATGTACCTTCGGCTTGAGGGAAGGTAAAAGTACATGCGTGATGCAAAAGCAAATGCCAAGTCAACGTGAACAGTATGGGAGCACTGTTCATCTATTTATAGGCACGGGACGCAGCCCATGTAAAATTACACCCATGCCCTTTTCATTTGCTAATAACTATATAGTAATCCATCGAGGTCTAAATAGCCTTTTCATCTTTAAGTCGGTTTCCTTTTCTGCTATCATGCCGAAGCTCCCCTGCGCATAGCTTCGGCTCTGCACCATCCTTCGAATTCCTTGTACTTCTTCACACTGTGGTCTTGATCCAAGTCTGAAGGTACATGTTCATGTATTATACTCCAGAAACATTGTTAAATCATGTTTTTGAGGACCTTCGGAAGCCGAAGGCCCCCAACAGTAGCCCCTCGCAATATTAATTTGTTAGAATGATAAATTCAGATTGCGATATGGACGAAGGCCCTAAGCCGAAGGTCCGAAAAAACACCTTCCCTTTGCTAGAATAGCAACAGTCAATGACAAGCGGGGCCCTCATGTTTTCAACGTACTAGGCTTATAAATAAGAGCACACCACAAGCTCATTTAGCACGCTTTTTTGCCATCTGCTCTTGCTTGCTCAATTTTTAGCTCTTGTGCACCAACACTTGCTTGGTTTTTTAAATTTTCTAAGCTTCGGCCTTGAGAGCACTTTTTTAGCATTTCCGAAGATGTCTCAAGATAAAAAAGTTGTTGCTGAAACGAAGCTGAGCCTTTCTGAAGAGAAGAATCTTGGCTTTATTGAATCAATAGCGAAGACAAACACAGAGAAGATTACTAGGGAGATTTTAGAAGGTTTATCTGAACACACCAGTGACAGCGACAGTTATGACGTGGAAAGTGGCGGGGAAGACTCCGAAGATTGACCCTGGTGACCAAGTAATGCAGTTTTTGGAAAATCAACTATTAAACAGAGTCATCTCGACAATATGAGGGGAGGATACTTTCGAGATGTGTCTATTGTGAGGGCTGACAACGGAGACAAGACTTCTCCTACTCCCGAAGAAAATGAAGTCGTGATCTTCCGATGCTTCTTCAAAGTTGGGCTTCAGTTCCCCCTAAGTAGCTTTGTGGTTGAGGTTTTAAAGATATTCCAGATTTTTCTTCACCAGATTACTCCCGAAGCCATCATAAGAATGGGAATCTTCGTATGGGCTATGAGGAGTCAGGGCTTGGAGCCAAGTGCAAAAAGTTTCTGCAGTATGCACGAACTTTTATATGAGATGAAGCCCTGGGGTAAAGAGCAGTATCATAACAATATTGGCTGCTATAGCTTCGTTGCTCGCTCTGGGTCAAGATGCCTCGTGCCAACCTTTCGGAAGAGATGGCCCGGAGACTGGATGAAGGAATGGTTCTATGTGAAAAATGATTTAAAGGTACGGGAGGATATTAAAGAGATCATCATGCGTCCTATCTGGCAGCGCTTCGGCCTCCGAAAACCGAAGGTAGAAATCGATGAAGCAGCCGAAGAATGCAGAAAGGCCTTTGGCATAGTTTGTTCTTTTATCGGGACGAGGGACTTAGTCCAAGAGCACATGGCCTACAGGATATAGCCATTGATAGTCAACTGGGAGATGCCGAAAGAGGCCATCAGCAACCCCCACGAAGGTGGTTTGGTTCGACTAAAATATACCTTCAGGTTTGGAGACCAATTTATTGAGCCAGACGACGATTGGCTAAAGTGTGTCAAAGCTACAAGTGATGAACTGCTTAGGCCGTACTCCAAAGCGGAAGATAATGCGCTATCTGCGGCCTTCGGAAGCCGGAAAAAGAGGAGACTGAATAGAGTTTTTGATGCTATTGGGTTCATGTACCCTGACTACCGCTACCCGTAACGGGGGCAAAAAAGAAAAAGTGCAACTTCCGAGAAAGTTGATGCTTCAGCTGCTCCAAGCGAGCCCACGACGAAGAGAAAAAAGGTGAAAGTCCTTACTCACCGACCACGCTTCATTGAACCAGCCATAGTGCCTGAATTTGGCGGTGAAACCTCTTCGGCTACTGAAGCCAAAAAAACATGCGGTTACACAGAAAACTGAAGAGCCGGCTGCAATGCCGAAGGCATCACCAGCCAAATCAGGTGAGCCAAAGGCCATTAATATTGAAGGGGCAGAGGTCGAAAGAACAAAAATATTAGAAGTTATAAGCCCTTCGGCAGAGGTGACAGTGCCGAAGGCGCAAAAGGATCTTACAACGACCCACAAGAGGAAAAAGATGGTCAACATACTAGATGTACCGGAGAAAATAAAGACTTCAAGATCTACTCCAGGGAAAACAGCCGAAGCTTCAAAAACGCGAATTGAAACAAAACAAACTGAAGCCAAAGCAGCAAAGAGTCATGCCGAGACCGAAGCCGGGCCTTCAGAGCCCGCCAAGGAAAAATCCCTGGAAACTGGAGAAGAAGAAACGGAAAGAGAAGCTACAGAACAAATTCTGTCTGAACAAACTGCCACTCCTACTCCCGAAGCATCTTCCGAAATTCTCGATTATATTATATGACATGCTTCGTGAAAAAGGTTATCTGAAGAAGAAAAGCGAGAAGCTCAATATTACGCCCAGAAATTAAAATATCCAAAGGGGGCATTGATATTCAACGACAGCGGAGAAGAAGATTTCTTGTATTGTCTCCCAGACAGCAAGGAGATTTCTGTCTGCCGGGAGATGGGCAAGAGCTTCGGATTCCCAACACTAGAAAATGGGCTTTCGGTGCTCTCAAAAGATGAACTGGCGGACAGCTTAGCATATAATAGTTTAAAGGTATGAGAATGAAGTTTTCGTATTTAAAAATAAAAATTTGTTTTATTTGCTTATACTTAATACCACACTTCTTTTTGCAGGGCCTAATTCTTAGCAATGCCCTCAGGGCTCCGAAAAATGCCGAAGACAAAGGATGTACTATAGCTCTGAACAACCTTCGTTCCAAAGTGATTGAACTAAGGAACGAAGTTCTTGAAAAAGATAGAATCCTAAATTCATTGGTGAACAAAATAAAAGAAGATGAAGTTACTTTCAAAACCCAAGCTGAAGCTCAGAAATGCGAAATTGAAGATCTTCGAAAACAGCTGGCCGAAGCGAAATTGAAATGTGCTATTGCTGAAGCTGACCGAGACACCAGTGATTACTGGAAGAATTATTGGGAAAAGACAGTTGTAGAACTACGCTCTTCGAAAGAGAGATGTTTTGAAAATCCATAGAATGCGTGAGAAAAATAAAAACTAGCTTCGCCAAGGTTGGCGCATACTCCAGCGAGGACAACTTCATAAGAGGCGATCCTGAGGGCCCAATTGAATGGATCAGCGGCGAAGCCGAAGCTTTTGAGGAAGTTTTGAGTGGCCGTGGGGACGTCTGCGCCTTCTCTGGCGCGAGGGGAATTGCAGCTGTCTTGGAGAAGATAGGTTGCGATCATGTAAAATCTTTGGCGCAAACCGAAGCTGTTTTATCTGTTGAAGATACAAAAGACCCCTCGGCCGAAGCAAGCTTAGTTGGCGGAAAATTCTTTACTGACATATGGGAAAATGGCGGCCGAGGGATGGCCCATGAGATAATAAAAAAGAGCGAAAAAGATACTCACGATGCAAGAGAAGCAACAAAGGCAGTCGAAAAAGCTGCGGAACTCGAAAGGAGAATAGGTATCATTTAATAGCTTTCATCTTGATTTTTTAATTTTGTGACTTCGAACTTATTTACGTTTTCTATCGCAGCTGAGCTATCTCCTCCCCCAGAGCCCTTCGAGTCAATGGCCGACCCAGAAGCAGAGAAAGAAGATGAAATTACTAAAGTGGCCGAAGCTATTATGGACGAAGTTGTTTCTCGACTGCTAAATGAAGTTGCGGAAACAGTTTTAAAAGAAGAATAGTTGTTATTGTAAAAACATTTGGAATGTAATATTTGCTGAACAAAGTGTGTAACATTTTATAGTTTTGAATGTAATATATAAGTTGTTTGCAATTCAATTCTTTACGATGCATGAAACTTTACGTACATACCGTTTTTGAGCCTTCGGCGAAAAAACACCTTCCCTTCTTTTCATGCTTCGTGAAGAATATCCATATTCCGTAAAAACATCCAATCTCCGTAAAAACATTATACTTTGTAAGGAATAGATCTCGTTTCATATTAGAGTTGATGAAGTTGTACTTCTTCAAAACTTTTTTTGTGCCTTGGCACAACTTCTTCAGAGCAATTTCCGAAGATTAACATTGTATCCCCTTCTTGTGCCATTGATGCAATATGATGTATGATGTTATGTTATGCGAATGATGTAATGATGTTATGCTATGCAAAATGATATTTGTGCCGAAGATACACACACATTCCCACAGTAGAATACACAATCTCTTTGTCGTTTATTTTTCGGCTTCACCGCTTATTTTCGGTGTATCAGCGTTGACTTTTTGCTGTAAGTTCTGCATTCCCTTAGGAACGTCTTTTGAACTTCTTCGCCTTCTATTTCGGTGGTATTCACGTTGACTTTTCACGCTTCGCCTTATATTTCGGCGGAATCAGTGTTTATTTTTCGCTGTAAGCTCTGCATTCCCTTTGGAATGACTTTTGAGCAGAAAACTTACGCTGCGCTCTCTTAGGAACGACTTTTTGTTGCTTCGGCAAACTTACGCTACGTTCCTTAGAACGACTTTTTGTTGCTTCGGCAAAACTTGTAATATAATTGTGAAACCCGCGTTCTCTTGAGAACAACTTTCGTGCTTCACCGACTTTTGGAACTTCGTGAGTCTGTGAAGAAGGTATATTATATCATGACAATAACGAAGCTATTACAAGAAATTGAAAACAACAAAAGAACTAGGCTTTCAATGATTGCTCCTTATTAAAGAAGAAAATGATGACGAATGCAAAAACTGTTTCAAGGGTAGGATATCTCTTAGTAGATATGCTTCGATTCTGGCACAATACTGTTGACTGTGCGAGCTTCGGACTCCTCCCTGAAGTCTCTCTGCTGATGGTTCTGTTGACTCCCTTCTGGCTGTTGGCCGCGCGAATATGCAGGTTATAATGGTGGCGAAGGTGGAGGTTGTGGCCAGGATGCCTGTGACTGATTGGCCGAAGCAACAGACGCTGCGGGATGGTTACCCACATACTCTGGTATGTAGGGCGAGTGATATGAAGCAGTATGCATGACCTGCTTCGGCTGGTTCTGATGAGCTGCAGCTTCTGCTATTTCCTTCTGTTTCTGAATGGTGACATGGCACATCCTTGTAGTATGGCCCTTGTCCTCACCACAGAATAAGCAATAAATTTTCCTGGGCTGATCCCCAAACCTTCCTTCAAAGCCCCTGGCGCCTCTACCCCTTGGAGCTGGTGGTCGAAGGTAGTTTTGTTGCTGCCCCGAAGCTTGCGAGGAATACTGTGGCCTCTGTTGCTGACTTCCTCTGTCGTCATTCTGGGAGGAGTGGATTGATCTCACGTGCCTTGGGTGGATTCTTCCTCCGAAGCCCCTAGTCATCTCAGAGAACCTGTAGGCTTCCTCCCTTCTTTGACGAAAGTCATTATCAGCGCGGATGTATTCATCCATCTTTTGAAGAAACTTCTCCAGGGTCTGAGGGAGTTTCCTGGCGAAGTATTGGGCCGTAGGTCCCAGCCGAAGCCCCTTGATCATGGCCTCAATGACAATCTCATTGGGCACCGTTGGCGCTTGTGCCCTCAGACGCAAGAACCTTCGGACATATGCCTGGAGGTATTCTTCGTGATCTTGTGTGCACTGGAACAAACCTTGAGCGGTAACTGGCTTCGTCTGAAACCTTTGGAAACTTGTGATCAACATGTCCTTCAGCTTCTGCCATGATGTGATTGTTCCTAGCCGAAGAGAGGAGTACCAAGTTTGTGCAACATTCTTGACTGCCATGACGAAAGATTTCGCCACGACTGCAGTGTTGCCTCCATATGAGGATATAGTTGCTTCGTAGCTCATCAGAAACTGCTTCGGGTCTGAGTGCCCGTCATACATGGGGAGCTGGGGTGGCTTGTAAGATGGGGGCCAAGGTGTAGCCTGCAGTTCTGCTGACAGAGGAGAAGCATCATCAAAAGCAAAATTTCCATGATGGAAATTCTCATACCGTTCATCCTCGTTGAAGAAGCCTTCTTGATGAAGCTCCCTATGTTGGGGCCTTCGCTCTTGCTCATCTTGAGTGAGATGGCGTACTTCTTCAGTAGCTTCGTCAATCTGTCTCTGAAGGTCGGCTAGTCTAGCCATCTTCTCCTTTTTCCTTTGTACTTGTTGATGAAGCATCTCCATATTCCTTATTTCTTGATCCAATTCGTCCTCCTGGAGTGTTGGACTAGTGGCCTTCCTCTTCTGGCTTCGGGCCTCTCGAAGAGAAAGGGTCTCCTAGTTTGGCTCCAGTGGCTGCAACGCGGCAGCCCCTATCGCTGAAGCTTTCTTCGGTGGCATGACGAAGGTCAGTGCTTGCCGAAGATGGTCGAAAAGGGTTCACCGGAGGTGAGCACCAATGTTGGGGACTTGTTCTCAAATGCTATGAGTCAAGAACAAGGCAACACAAAAATTGTTAAACGTAATAATGATTTTCGGACGAAGGTTATGAAGGATATACCTTCATAAGAACAACACATAATAATGAAGAAGGAACCATATAGAGTATAAGAGATAACATGAACAATTGTATATTATTATTAACTTATTTCTGTTTCATTATTATGGAAAAATAGAAATGATATCAAATTACAATGTACCTTCGGCTTGAGGGAAGGTAAAAGTACAGGCGTGACGCAAAAGCAAATGCCAAGTCAATGTGAACAATACGGGAGCACTGTTCATCTATTTATAGGCACGGGATGCAACCCATGTAAAATTACACCCATGCCTTTTCATTTGCTAATAACTCTATAGTAATCCATCGAGGTCTAAATAGCCTTTTCATCTTTAAGTCGGTTTCCTTTTCTGCTATCTTGCCGAAGCTCCCCTGAGCATAGCTTTGGCTCTGCACCATCCTTCGTATTCCTTGTACTTCTTCACACTGTGGTCTTGATCCAAGTCCGAAGGTACCTGTTCATGTATTATACTCCAGAAACATTATTAAATCATGTTTTTGAGGACCTTCGGAAGCCGAAGGCCCCCAACAGTGCCATTGAACACTAAGGCCCCCTTCGGATATTTTAGTTTCTAGGCATAGTGTGTGGCTTCTAGGATTTCTTCTTCGGATATTTTTTTTCCCTGAAGCATGTCGAATAATGTAATCAACATCTTCAGCTGGAGCTTTGGGGGCAGGAGATTTTATTTTTTCTATCTTATCTTTCCCCGCTGCCATGCCAGTATCCGAAGTTTGCTGCTCAGCTTTATCTTCAGGCGCAGCAGCCTTCGTCTTAATGGGCACTAAAGGCCCAGCTTCGTCTTCGGCTTGGACTTTGATAGCTTCGGCAACTTCCTTAGTAAGAGCAGGGGTCAAGGCTTTTGTGGTCTCCTTAACAGCGTCTAGCACGCTGGCCATCCTCCTCCTTTTGGGAGTTGTGGCAGGAGCCTTTATCATCTTCGGCAATTCTACCGCTGCCGGTGGGCTCAAAATCTTTGGCATCATCATTGTTTTTTCCACTTCTGGCTCTCTAGCCATATCATCCTTGGCTTCGGCTAGCCTGACTGTAGGCACCTTCGGTACTACAATCAATTCTTCAACGCTTTGCACAGTGGGAGCAGCTTGTTTTGCTTCGACAGTTGAAGAGGTCCCTTCACCAAATTCAGGCACTACGGCCGGTTCAATATATCGCGACCGGTGGGTCAGAACCTTCATTTTCTTACCCTTCGGCACAACAGTGGTGGCCGAAGCGGCACTTTTTCTTTTCTTCCCTTGCATTCACAATGGGTAGTGATAATCAGGGTATAAGAAGCCAATTGCATCAAACACCCTATTCAATCTTTTCTTGCCTCGACCCCCAAAGGCCGCGGACAAGGCATCATCTTCGGCCTTCGAATATGTCCCAAGCAGCTCGTCGCTGGTAGCTTCAATGCATTTCAACCAGTCATCGTTTGGTTCATCAAACTTCTCTCTGAATCTGAAGGTATATTTCAATCGAACCAGGCCACCTTCATTGGATTCTGCATTAGTTTCCTTTGGCATTTTCCAGCTATCCACAAGTGGCCACACCCTATAGGCTATGTGCTCTTGGATTATATCTCTTGTGCCAATGAAGGCACAAACATTGCAAAAGGCCCTCTGGCATGCTTCGATGTCACCTTCAATAGCCACCTTCGGCCTTCGCAGGCCAAAGCGAGACCAGATGGGGCGCTAGATGATTTCCTTGATATCCTTTCTTTCAATCAGATCATTTTTAATATAAAACCACTCCTCCATCCAGGCCTCGGGCCATCTTTTCCGGTATGTTGGCACTGGGTAACTTGCATTAGAGCGGGCAATGAACCCGTAGCAACCGAAGTTGTTGTGGTATTGTTCTTTGCCGGTAGCCTTCATCTCGTATAATAGCTCGTGCATATTGCAGAAGCACTTCGCGCTCGGCTCCAGCCCCTGGCTTCTTACAGCCTAGACAAACATCCCCATCCTAATTATAGCTTCGGGGGTAATCTGCTGAAGAAAGATCTGGAATATCTTTAATACCTCAACCACAAATTTGCTCAGTGGGAATCGAAGGCCTGCCTTCAGGAAGCTTCGGTAGATAACAACTTCATTTTTCTCAGGAGCAGGGGCAGTGCTGTCTCCTCCAACCCTCACAATAGACATGTCGCGAAAATATCTCCCTCTCATGGCGTCAATATGACTATGTTTAATGCTCGATTTCCCGAAGATGGTATGGCTTGGCCACCAGGGCCGATCCTCAGAATCTTCATCTCCACTCTCCACATCATAACTATCACTGTCATCAGAATCTTCAGACAAACCCTCCATTAGCTCCTTAGTAATTTTCTCTGTATTTGTTTTTTCCATAGACTCATAAAACCCAGCGATAAAAGGATCCACAACTTTCTTCTCTTCATATAGCTTCTTCTCCTCAGTGAGCTTCTTCACCTCAGTCATCTCTTCCTCGGTCATCTTCTTCTCCTCAGACATGGAGCAAGCACGTCTTTAAATCGAACCTCGAAAATTAAGCAAGAGCTGGTAAGCAAGAGTTAAAAATTTGAGAAAATAACGCAAACAGCATAAATGGCGCATCAAATGTTGCCGCTGTGCGTTCCTATTTATACGCCTAGCGCTTTGCAACTTGGCAGGCCCTGTTTGTCATTGACTTTCGCTATTCTAGAGAAGGGAAGTTGTTTTTTCGGAGCTTCGTCTTAAAGCCTTCGTTCACGTCGCAGTCTGAATTTGTTGTTATAACAAATTAATATTGCGAGGGGCTACCTTTGGGGGCCTTCGTCTTCTGAAGGTCCTCAAAAACACAACTAACATGTTTTCCAAGTATAAAACATTCACAGGGACCTTCGGCCTCAGAATGAAGCTCTACACGATATGAAAAGCATGGTCTGGGAGAAGGTTGAATTAGTTCTGAAGCTACACGTAGAGAAGCTCCGGCTTAGCGGTGGAAAATGAAACCGACTTAAAGAGGAAAAGGCTATCTAGTCCTCGATAGATTGTCCTTAAGTCAATAGTAAACATAAAGGGCATTGATGTAATTTTACACAGGCTGCGTCTTGTGCCTATAAATAAATGAACAGTTACATTGTACTGTTCAGGCAGACCTGTATTCACTTGCACGTCACACTTGGATTCTCACCTTCACTTGCAATGTTTATTCATGATGAGATAATACAAACATCCTAATGATGTCATATGATTATTCATGTTATTTTCCATGTTTCATATGTTTCTACTTTCATTATTATATACTGAAATGATGAAGGTACATCCTTCATAACCTTCGTCTAAAGATTATTATATCCTAAGAGAGATAATGCTTTGAAGGATGAAGGTCTTTAACCATTAATATTTTGTTTTGCCTTGTTCTTAACTCATAGCATTTGAGAACAAGTCCCCAACAGTTTGGGCTACACATATTATTTTCTCGATGTTGGGGCCTTCGTCTTCCGAAGGTCCTCAAAAACATGATTAACAATGTTTCCCAAGTGTAATATATGTACAAGAACGTTCAAACTCGGAATAAAGTTGTACACAATATGAAAAGCATGGTCGAGACGAAGGTTGAACCAGCTCCGAAGCTATGCGTAAGGAAGCTTCGGTTCAGCAGCAGAAAAAGGAACTGACTTAAAGGGGAAAAGGCTATCTAGTCCTCGTTGGATTGTCCTTAAGTCAATAGTAAACATAAAGGGCATGAATGTAATTTTACATAGGCTGCGCCATGTGCCTATAAATAGATGAACAGTACCCTCGTACTGTTCACGCTGACTTGTATTCACTCGTGCGTCACGCTTGGACTTTTTGCCTTCTATCAAGCCGAAGGTACCAATGTAATTCAATATTGTTCATGTTCATTCATGATGATATAAAAAAGATATATTAATGATGTCATATGATTATTCATGTCATTTCTAATGTCTCATATGCTTCTTCTTTCATCAATATATACTAGTATGATGAAGGTACGTCCTTCATGACCTTCGTCTGAAGATCATTATATCCTAAGGGAGATAATGCTTTGAAGGACGAAGGACTTTAACCATTAATATTTTGTGTTGCCTTGTTCTTAATTCATAGCATTTGAGAACAAGTCCCCAACATTGGCGCCCACCTCCGGTGAACTCAATCGACCACCTTCAGCAGGTCGTGACCTTCGTCATGCCACCGAAGAAAACTTCTTCAGGGCTAGGGGCTGCACTGCAGCCACTGGACCAGGACACGCTGCGCGAAGCTCAAACTCAAAAGTGGAAGGCTACAAGTCCAACACCCCAGGAGGAGGAGCTGGACCAGGAGATAAGGGATCTCGAAGCTATCCATCAACAGGTCGAAAGGAAGAGAGAGAAGATGCTTCGTCTTTCCGATCTACAGAAGAAGATCGATGAAGCTTCTAAAGAAATACATCGTCTTACTCAAGATGACCAGGATCGAAGACCTCCACAAAGAGAGCTTCGTCAAGACAATTCCTATAATGATGATGATTGGTATGACGATTTCCATCATGGAAATTTTGCTTTTGATGATGCTTCTCCTCTATCAACAGAACTGCAGGCTACCCCATGGGCCCCATCATACAAGCCACCTCATCTCCCCATGTATGATGGGCACTCAGATCCGAAGCAGTTCCTGATGAGCTACGAAGCAACTATATCTTCGTACGGGGGCAATACCGTAGTCATGGCAAAGTCCTTCGTCATGGCAGTCCAAAGTGTGGCCCAGACATGGTACTCTTCTCTCCGGCCAGGGACAATCACATCATGGCCGAAGCTTAAGGACATGCTGATCACTAGCTTTCAAGGGTTTCAAACGAAGCCAGTTACTGCTCAGGTTTTGTTCCAGTGCACTCAAGACCATGAGGAGTACCTTCAGGCATATGTCCAAAGGTTCTTGCGCCTGAGAGCACAAGCGCCCACGGTGCCCAATGAAATCGTCATTGAGGCCATGATCAAAGGTCTTCGGCCAGGGCCTATGGCTCAATACTTCGCCAGGAAACCACCCCAGACTCTGGAGAAGCTGCTTTAGAAAATAGATGAGTACATCTGGGCTGATAATGACTTCTGCCAAAGAAGAGAGGAAGCTTACAGATTTTCTGAGATGACTAGGGGCTTCAGAGAATGAATCCACCATAGACATGTCAGATCAATCCACAGCTCCAGTCAGAACGATGACAAAGGAGGCCAGTTTCAGAGGCCACAGCACAGCTCACAGTCTTCAGGACAGCACCAAAGCTCCTTCAGGCCACCAGCCCCAAGGGGCCGAGGCAGTAGGGGCTTCGGAGGAAGATATGGCGATCAACCTAGGAAAATCTATTGCTTATTCTGTGGTGAAGACAAGGGCCACACGACAAGAACGTGTCAGGTTACCATTCAGAAACAAAAGGAGATTGCTGAAGCAGAAGCCCGGCAGAATCAGCCGAAGCAGGTTTTACATACTGCTTCATGCCACTCTCCTTACATACCAGAATATGTGGGCAATCAACCTGCAGCTTATGTTGCTTCGGCAAACCATTCACAAGCCTCCTGGCCCCAGCTCCCACCGCCACCACCATTGCAACCTACTTATACCCGAAGCCAGCAGCCAGAAGGATGTCAACATTCCCAACAACAACGTGACTTCAGGGAGGAGTCCGAAGCTCGTACAATCAACAGCACTGTACCAGAATCAAAGCACATATACTGAGCAATATCCTACTTCTGAAATACATTTATTTTCTATGCCATTTTGCTTTCTGTATAAGGAACAAGCAATGAAAACTTAGTTTTAATTTCTTGTAATGATTTTACCTGTACCAGAATGAAATATATCTTCTTCACAGATTTACGAAGCTCAAAAGTCGTTCCTAAGGGAATGCAGAGCCAACATAAACGAAGCTACAAAAGTCATTCCTAAGGGAGCGCAACGTAAGTCTTTTGCTCAAAAGTCGTTCCTAAGGGAATGCAGAGCCAAAATTGACTAAGCTACAAAAGTCGTTCCTAAGGTAGCGCAGTGTAAGTTTTCTGCTCAAAAGTCGTTCCAAAGGGAATGCAGAACCAAATACCGCCGAAATATAAGGCGAAGAAGTTCAAAAATCGTTCCTAAGGGGATGCAGAACTTATACCGCCGAAATAGAAGGCGAAGAAGTTCAAAAGACGTTCCTAAGGGGATGCAGAACTTATATCACCGAAATAGAAGGTGAAGAAGCTCAAAAGTCGTTCCTATGGGGATGCAGAGCTTGTGTGTTCCAGTGTGGGCGTGTGGGTGCGTGTCTTTGGCATCCTCATCATTTTGCATCATCATATCATCACATCATTTCGCATAACATTATATCATACATCATATTGCATTAACGGCACACGAATCAAATACGAAGCCAATCTTCGGCAAATGCTTCGTCAAATTGAAAATGTGCTAAGGCATGAAGTAAGCTTCGGGAAATACAGTTTTATCAGCCTTTTCATAAGAAGGGATCTCTTTCTTTACGAAGCATGAAAAGAAGGGAAGATGTTTTTTCGTCGAAGGCTCAAAAACGGTATGTGTGTAAATTTCATGCATCGCAAAGAAATAAATTACAACAGTCTACATATTTGATTCAATATTACATACTTCAAATATTACATAGTTTTGTTACAATAGAAGCCTAATCTTCCTTCATTTGTTCTATACATCAAGCTTTTCAAAATGATTATTACAATAAAACCTATTCCTCTTTAAGGACTTTCTCGGCAACTTCGTTTAGTAATTTGTTGACGATCTCGTCGATAACGGATTCAGCCATGCTTATGATATCCAATGATTCCTTCATCTCTGGATCAGCTAGGGGATCGTACGGCTCCGGAGGCGGGGATAGTTCAGCTGAAGTAGGTAAACAGATTAGTTCGAAGCCACAAAGCAAGTACCGAAGCTAAATAATCAAGAAATAATACATATATGCCTTTCGCGTTCTGTAGCTTCTTTAGCTCGCTTTGCGTCTGCCCGGGCGTCGTGGGTGTCTTTTTCATTCTTTTTTATAATCTCATGGGCTAGCTCTCGGCCACCGTTCACCAAGACATCGTTATAAAATTTCCCGCCCATTAAAGATGTTTCGGCGGAAGGATCCATCGTATCATCTATGGAGAAGGCAGCTTCGGCTTGGACTATGGCCTTAACGTGATCACATCCGGCCTTCTCCAGAATAGCTGAGATTCCTCGCGCACCGGAAAATGCGCAAACATCCCCGTGATCACTCAAAATTTCTTCGAAGGCTTCAACTTCTCCACTTATCCATTCAACAACGCCTTCAGGGTCGCCTCGTATGAAGTTTTCTTCAGAAGTATAGGCGCCCACTTTGGAGAAGCTAGTTTTTATTTTCTTCACACAATCCAAGGATTTTTCAAAACACCTTTCCTTAGACTCGCGAAACTCTTCAACATTTTTCTCTAGCTTTTTTCTCCAGTATTCACTGATCTCTTGCTGATGCTTTGCGAGAGCGCACTTCTCACTAGCTTCGGCCAGTTGTCTCCGAAGGTCTTCAACCTCAGCCTTTTGAGCTTTGGCTTGAGCATTGTATTTAGTCTCGTCTTCTTTTATTTTATCTACCAATGAAATAAAAATCTTGTCTTTCTCTAGACCTTCATTTCTTAGCTCAATCACCTCGGTCCAAAGGTTGTTAAGAGCTATTGCACAACTTTCATCCTCGGCACTTTTCTGTGCCCTCAAGGCATTACTAAGAATTAAGCCCTGCAAAAGAAGAAGAAAGACTTGAGCATGGCAATAAACTACTTCATTTTTCTAGCTTCAAAGTCAACTTTTATACCTTTATACTGTTGTACGCGAGGCTATCAGCAAGATCATCCTTCGACATAACTGAAAGGCCATCTTCGAGCTTCGGAAATCCCATACTTTTAGCTATCTCCCGGCAAACGGATATTTCTTTGTTGTCCGGGAGACAGTATTGGAAATCATCTTCGTTACTGCCATTGAACACTAAGGCCCCCTTCGGATATTTTAGTCTTTAGGCGTAGTGTCTGGCTTCTAGTTTTTTTTGGATAATTTCTTCCCCGAAGCATGTCGAATAATGTAGTCAACATCTTGGTTCTGAGCTTTGGGAGCAGGAGCTTCAGTCTTTTCCGGAACAATCTGCCCTGCTGTTTTGTCCTCAGGCGCGACAGCCTTTGTCTCAATGGACGCTGAAGGCCCAGCTTCGGACACATCTTGGACTTTGGTAGCTTTAGTCTTTAGGCGTAGTGTCTGGCTTCTACTATTTCTTCTTTGGATAATTTCTTCCCCGAAGCATGTCGAATAATGTAGTCAACATCTTCGTTCGGAGCTTCGGGAGTAGGAGCTTCAGTCTTTTTCGGTACAATCTGCCCTGTTGTTTTGTCCTCAGGCGCGACAGCCTTTGTCTCAATGGACGCTGAAGGCCTAGCTTCGGCCACATCTTGGACTTTGGTAGCTTCAGCATCTTTCTTAGTAGCTCCAGGGCTCAAGGCCTTCGTAGTCTCCAAGACAGCATCCAGCACGTTAGCCATTCTCCTCCTCTTGGGAGTTGCGGCAGGAGCCTTTTGCACCTTCGGCAAACTTGCCTCAGCTAGTGGGCTCAGAATTTCAGGCATTTTCTCTATTTTTCCGCCTGTTGCTCTTCAGCCTTATCAGTCTTAGCTTCGACTGCTCCGACTGTAGGTACCTTCAGCACTATAGTCGGCTCTTCAACACTCTACATAATCTGAGTAGCTTGTTGTGCTTCGACAGTTGAAGTGGCCCCTTCGCCAAGTTCAGGCACTACGGCCGGTTCAATATACCGCAGCCGGTGGGTCAGAACCTTCACCTTTTTGCTCTTCGGCACAGCTACGATGGCCGAAGCGGCATTCTTTCTCTTTTTCTGTTGCCCTTGTAGCGGGTAAAGATAATCAGGGTATATGAAGCCAATCGCATCAAATACCCTGTTCAATCTTTTCTTGCCCTGACCCCCAAAGGCTGCGGACAAAGCGTTATCTTCGGCCTTGGAATATGTCCCAAGTAGCTCATCGCTAGTAGCTTCAATACATTTCAACCAGTCATCATCTGGCTCATCAAACTTCTCCCTAAATCTGAAGGTATATTTCAATCGGACTAGGCCACTTTCATTGGAATCGGCAGTAGTCTCCTTCGGCATATCCCATCTTTCCACAAGTGGCCACACCCTGAAGGATATGTGTTCTTGAATTAAATCCCTCGTGCCAATGAAGGCGCATGCAGTACTAAAGGCCTTCCGGCATGCTTCAACATCGCTATCTATACTCACGTTCGGCCTTCGGAGGCCAAAGCGAGACCAGATGGTGCGCTGGATAATTTCCTTGATGTCTTCCCTTTTCTTTAAATCATTTTAACGTAAAACCTCTCCTCCATCTAGGCCCCGGGCCATCTTTTCTATAATGTTGGCACTGGGTGGCTTGCATTGGGGCGAGCAATAAATCCATAACAATCGAAGTTGTTGTAGTACTGTTCTTTGCCAGTAGCCTTCGTCTCATATAAAAGCTCGTTCATACTACAGAAGCACTTTGCGCTTGGCTCCAGCCCCTGGCTCCTTACAACCCAGACAAAAATCCCCATCATAATTATAGCTTCGAGGGTGATATGATGAAGGAAGATCTGGTATATCTTTAGCACTTCAACCACAAACTTGCTCAAAGGGAACCAAAGACCAGCCTTCAAAAAGCTTCGATAAATAACAACTTCAATTTCCTCAGGAGCAAGGACGATGTTGTTTCCACCAACTCTCACGATAGACATGTCACGAAAGTACCTTCCTCTCATGTTGTCAAAATGACTCTGTTTAATAGTTGATTTTTCGAAGACGGCATGGCTCGGTCGCGAGGGCCGATCTTCAGAATCTTCATCTCCACTCTCCACATCATAACTATCACTGTCATCAGTATCTTCAGACAAACCCTCCAGTACCTATTTAGTAATCTTCTCTGTGTTCATTTTTTACATAGACTCAAAAAATCCGGCGATAAAAGGATCCGCAGCTTTCTTTTCTTCAAACAACTTCGTCTCCTCAGGTAGCATCGTCTCCTCAGTCATCTTCTTTTCCTCAGTCATCTTTTCCCCAAACATGGTGCAAACACATCTTTAAACTGAAGCTCAAAAAGCTTGAAAATCAGGCGAGAGCTAGTGAGCAAGAGCTAAAAGCTTGAGAAAATAACACAAATGGCAGAAATGGCGGGTCAAATGTTGCTGGTGTGGGTTCATATTTATACGCCTAGTGCATGGCAACTTGGCAGGCCCCATTTGTCATTGACTTCCGCTATTCTAGCGAAGGGAAGGTGTTTTTCTGACCTTCGGCTTAAGGCCTTTGTTCACGTCGCAGTCTGAATTCGTTGTTACAAGAACAAATTAATACTGCGAGGGGCTACTGTTGGGGGCCTTCGTCTTCCAAAGGTCCTCAAAAATATGATTAACAATGTTTCCCAAGTGTAATATATGTACAGGAACCTTCGAACTCGGAATAAAGTTGTACACAATATGAAAAGCATGGTCGGGACGAAGGTTGAACCAGCTCCGAAGCTACGCGCAAGGAAGCTTTGGCTCAGCGGCAGAAAAAGGAACCGACTTAAAGGGGAAAAGGCTATCTAGTCCTTGTTGGATTGTCCTTAAGTCAATAGTAAACATAAAGGGCATGAATGTAATTTTACACAGGCTGCGCCCTATGCCTATAAATAGATGAACAGTACCCTCGTACTGTTCACGCTGACTTGTATTCACTCGTGCGTCACACTTGGACTTTTTGCCTTCTGTCAAGCCGAAGGTACTAATGTAATTCAATATTGTTCATCTTCATTCATGATGATATAAAAAGGATATATTAATGATGTCATATGATTATTCATGTCATTTCTCATGTTTCATATGCTTCTTCTTTCATCAATATATACTGCTATGATGAAGGTACGTCCTTCATGACATTCGTCTGAAGATCATTATATCCTAAAGGAGATAATGCTTCGAAGGACGAAGGACTTTAACCATTAATATTTTGTGTTGCCTTGTTCTTAACTCATAGAATTTGAGAACAAGTCCCCAACACTCGGATTTTGAAATAGGAAACCGAATTAGCTAACCGTTGTTCTAGTTTTATTTAGTTCAAGTTCGATTTATTTAAAACAGTCTGTCTCTAGTAATGTCTCTACCAAATTCGTAGAGACCGCTCGAACAAGAGCGAAATAATTAGATGACGTTTTCAATCAGCCTTATTCGATTAATTTTAAATGTGGCAGAACCGCCTGAATTATTCTAGTTTAAGTGCCTAAGTCACGCCTCAGGGGCCGTAACATAAATCGGAATAACTCAACAGTCCCTCAGATCTAGTCTGATGAAGCCACTTAACCAGGATCAAAACCGGCTTCACTCAGGTACTAGGTTTATCGGTTACCATATTTGCCGACATGTGTTTAGTACGTTCAAACGCTTGACTCAGGTATCCACACATTAATCCTTAATTCCTTTTCCTGTCTCATGGACAAGGCATCCTCCCTAGATCCACGTCCATAGACTATCATAGATCCCGTTATCAAGACGAATACAATCAATTCCTAACCTCGCGTGAGTGCTAGAAAAATCACTCGACTTCTACCGAGATCCAGATTTAGCAAAGTAGCTACTTGACCTAGCATACTAGTATTCATCTCAAAAAGGAATCCTAAGTTCATGCAACTAGAGGTTTTTAGCAACTCCTACACTTAAGTGCACATTACATGCCTACAAACATTGTAGTAAAGTAGCATATATATATATATATATATATATATATATATATATATATATACGGTTATGCATAAAATCGGGGCTTGCCTTCAATTGCTGGGGCTGCAGGGAGATCCTCGATGGCAGTCTCAGGAGCTTGCTCCCGGTCTTCCTCGTGGACAGCTCCTTGCTCAGGGATGAGCACGTACTCTCTATCAGCGAGATTGCAATCTAATGAATGCAATGAGTAAGATAGATGCATGGCATGGTATGTAATTTACAATTAAAATTTGATGGGGGATGATCAATTTAATAAGGTAGGGCTTATTCTTACTATTGGAGATTTTTGGGGTATACTTAGCAACTTAGGACCAGTTGGTTACTGAATGGTTAACCCATGTTTAGTGTTCCACTGATTTTCTTTTTTATATCCTATGGATATTTTTAACAATATTCTCAGCTGCCATGTTGGGGTAATACTCACTAATCTTTCTAATTCCTCTCTTCTTCTCTATTTCTTTTATACTTTTGAGGTGGATTTGAACTACAGGATAGCTTAATAAATTTCTAAAAATTCTGCAAAAATTACAGTGGCTTCCCACTGGTGTATAATTCTTTGTCTCAAAATTTGGGGCTTAAAAAGTGAGGGGTACTCACTGTATAAAATTATCAAACATTAGGGCAGAGGGGGTGTTTCGAACTACAACTCCATTTTAACAGTAGGTTATTCTATAAGACTTTTTTTTCTGGCATTTAGATGCTATAACATGACTTTGTACTAATTTTCAGCCACTAATACTTATTAGTTATTTTAGTATGATTTTCTAAAGTTTCTAGCCAAAGGGGTGCTTTCTACTACCACTATATTTGAAAAATATCAACAACAGATTTCTAATTTTCCTATCTTCTTCTTTGTGCAAGAGCAATCATTCTGAAAATTGGTAACTTTTTGCTTAAGGGAAAGGTGGTAGGAATTTCTTGAACTAAATGACATTTTTCATGAAGTATTGGCAATGGGTATTATTTGTAGTTTTGAATAGGTTTTGCATTTTTCTCTGGTGGCCTACTTCATTATTAATCTGGTAAAAATTTATTTGCCCACTATTGCACACTTTTTGGCTTGCTTATGATTTAATTGAAATATGGCTCAATATCAAGTTCTATTTGTTTATTCTACTTAAAATGATGGACTAGGGTGTTTATCATTTTTGTATTGGTGTCCTAGTGGTTACAAGTCCACTAATTTTTTCTTAAAAATTTTGAAATTGTTTTCATAATTCTAATAATTGTCTTTCTAGTTTGGTTAGTGCCTAATAAAATATTTCACCTTGAATTTGCTCTGGATCAAGAGATATGGAGGGGTGAAGTTGGGTTTGTCTCACTGCCGAACAATGAGAGAAGATCCCGGGTTTGACGTGTCCAGGGCACGCGTCCCAATGCCATCTTTAGGTATAAGGTAGAGGGTTTAGTTAGACACATTTTTGTCATTGGGAGCTTAGAGTTTTGAGATAGAGATCAAGGTGAACACGCTCGGTTTTGGTTTAGAGGCCAAAAATTCAGAAATCTCAATTTCAGATTTCTCCATTACACCTCCACTTGAATGGCTTGCTTGGGGTTTTTAACAAACCATTTTGGCCAAACTTTTATAATCTTTATTGTAGCTTAATTAGTGTATTCCAATTTTTATAATTGGCCTTAGCCATGATTCCATGTTTTTCATGGTCTTTTATCGCTTTTCTTCCTTTCTAGTTAAGTGGCTTAATTAGGGTTGATCTAGGGTTTCAACATTTTTCCCTTTTTTTGAAAACCCCATTTGTTTTAGACATGATTCTTTAGATATAAACATAGTGGATCTTTTATTCTTAGTTGATTGGTGCCTCTTGCCCAATTTGGTTTACATGAAATGATGGCACTTGAGTTAGCACCGAGAAGAAACCCTAGGTGACACTGGGGTGTCACATCCTCCCCCCCTTAAAGGAATCTCGTCTCGAGATTCGGGTCAGAGTCCTCCCGGGGTGAAGTGAGGGTTATGGCTTGCTTGAAGTGGGTGACTTTTTCATTAAGTAAAACTGCTCTTCGAATGTCATTTTCTTTGCAACTCCAGAAAGAAGTCCCTTTAATTTTTGTTTTACAATTAACTCTTTCCAATTTAAGATCATTTTTCTTATGTTTTGATTCATAGGGCAGGGGGAGGGTTGGGCATGATTACGTACCAATTTCCTTAGATAGACAATTAGGGAAGTTGGAACGTAGAAATTCCTCAGTCTCCCAAGTAGCCTCTTCCGCTGAGTGATTACTCCATTGGATCTTATACATTCTGATCGATTTAGCCCGAGTTGATCTTTCTTTGCAATACAGAACCTTGGAAGGGTACTCTTGGTACGATAGATCTGGCTCTATCTCCAATTTTGGTTCTGCTATGATCTCAGTCGGCAATTGAACACACTTCTTCAGTTGGGATACATGGAATACATTGTGGATGACAGACATTTTCGGAGGTAACCTCAATTTGTATGCCACGGGTCCACATGTTTCTATGATCTCATAAGGTCCAATAACGAGGGGCTAACTTTCCTTTGATCCCAAACCTCTGCACTCCCTTCATGGGTGATACCTTCAGATATACGAAATCTCCCACCTCGAACTGGAGAGGTTTCCTTCTCTTATCATGGTAACTCTTCTGCCTGGCCTGAGCAGCTTCTAGATTCTTCCTAATTAGTTTGACCTTCCTTTCGGCTTTAGTCACTAAGTCAGGTCCAAAAAGTTCTCTTTGTCCAGGCTGAGACCAATTGAGGGGTGTTCTACACCTTCTTCCATAGAGAGCTTCGAAGGGTGCCATCTTTAGGCTGGATTGATAACTGTTGTTATAAGCAAACTCTGCCAAGGAGAGGTGCTTATCCCAGTTCTTGCCACAATCGATCGCACAAGCCCTCAGCATATCTTCAAGAATTTGATTTACCCTCTCGGTCTGACCATCAGTCTGCGGGTGGTAAGCTGAACTTCTGATTATCTTGGTTCCCAAGGACTTGCAGTTGTTCCCAAAATCTGGCAATAAATTGGGCTCCTTGGTCAGAAACAATGGTCTGAGGCAATCCGTGCAAACACGATTCGGTCAATGTACAACTCTGCATACTTTTGAGCCTTATAAGTGGTGTGCACAGGAAGAAAATGTACCACTTTCGTCAATCGGTCCACAATAACCCAAATTGAATCATGATGACGAGAGGTGCTGGGCAGACCCACGATGAAATCCATGCTGATGTCATCCCATTTCCACGAAGGTATAGATAGGGGTTGCAAAGCTCCAACTAATTTCAAGTGGCTTGCCTTTATCCTCTGACATGTGTCACATTCTGATACATATTGGGCTATCTCCCTCTTCGTTCTGGTCCACCAATACAAGGGCCTCAGATCATGGTACATTTTGGTGCTCCCTGGATGCATGGAGAATTTGGAGAGATGGGCCTCGTCCAACATTTTCTTCTTGAGATCCTTATTTTTAGGAACCACCAATCTGCTTTCAAACCACAATATACCCTTTCCATCTTGGCAGAAACATTTATATTTCTCGGTCTTCTGATGGAGGTTCTCCTTAATGATTTGCACTCCTTTGTCACTGAGTTGGGCCATGATGATCTGGTCTTGCAAAGTTGGCTCAACGGAAATGTGAGACAAAGCACCAGAAGGAATCACTTCGATCTTCATTTTGCTCATCACACAAGGTGTTGACGCGAGAATCCATCATAACACAGTTGTATTGCAATTTTTGACTCAAGGCATCTGCCACTACATTGGTCTTTCCTGGGTGATAATGTACCTCCAGGTCATAGTCCTTGATCAGCTCTAGCCATCTTCTCTGCCTCATGTTGAGATCAGCCTGAGTAAAGATGTACTTAAGGATCTTATGATCTGTGAAGATGTTGCAGTGGGTTCCCATCAAATAGTGTCTCCACATTTTTAATGCATGGACCACGGCTGCTAACTCCAAGTCATGAGTGGGATAAATTTGCTCATGAGGCCTGAGTGCTCTTGATGCGTAAGCAATGACTCGGTTGTCTTGCATCAAGACACAACCCAGTCCGGTACCAGAGGCATCACAGTACACATCAAATGGCTTGCTGCTGTCGGGTTGCGCTAACACCGATGCTGTGGTCAGATGTTGCCTCAATGCATGAAAGGCATCTTTGCACTTCTGACCCCAAACAAACTTGGCTTCTTTCTTCAACAATTCAGTTATGGGCTTCGCAATTCGAGAGAAATCTGGAATGAATCTTCGATAATAATTAGCTAATCATAGAAAACTTCGAATCTGACGGACAGTCGTTGGCGGCTTCCAGTTCATCACCTCTTGCACCTTATCAGGATCAACAGCTATACCTGCCTGAGAGATAGTGTGACCCAAGAATTTTATCTCCTTTAGCCAAAAATCACATTTTGACAATTTGGCATAAAGACGGTGCTCTCGCAGACGTTGAAGCACTACATGCAAATGTCCGGCATGTTCTTCTTCGTTCTTTGAGTACACCAAGATATCATCGATGAAAACCACTACAAACTTGTCCAATTCAGGCATGAAAACAGAATTCATCAGATACATGAAGTACGCTGGTGCATTAGTCAGCCCAAATGACATCACCAAGAATTCATACAGCCCATATCTGGTCGAGAAGGCAGTCTTCGGAATATCACTTGCTCGTATCTTGATCTGATGATAGCCGGAGCGAAGGTCTATCTTGTAAAACACTTTGGCTCCGACCAACTAATCAAAAAGAACATCAATACGAGGCAAAGGATACTTGTTCTTGATAGTCACCGTGTTAAGTGGGCGGTATTCTATGCACAACCTCAAGCTTTCATCCTTCTTCTTTACAAGTAGGGCTGGACATCCCCAAGGCGAAGTACTTGGGCGGATAAAACCTTTGTCTAGCAACTCTTGCAATTGCTTCTTCAATTCTGCCAACTCAGCGGGTGGCATCCGGTAAGGCCTCTTGGAAATAGGTGCCATTCCCGGTTGCAATTCGATGGCGAATTCGATATCCCGGTCTGGGGGCATTCTTGGTAATTCATCCGGAAAAACATCTGCATACTCACAGACCACTGGAATCTTCTTCAGGGGTAACACCGTCATAGCAAAAGCACATGACTGAGTAGAATCTTGACTGGGAGAAACAAGGTGAAACTCCCACAGATTGGGGAATTGATTTCAACGATGCGGCTGGCTACATCAAGCACTACTTGGTGTCTGGTCATCCAATTGGCTCCCAGAATAATATCCACATTCTCCAAACCCAAAACAAGGAGGGTGGTTTTGATAATGTGGCTTCCCAGTTGAATAGGTACACTCTGGTTTAATTGGTTAGTTGCAATTTTACCCCCAGGTGTGGCTATCATGAATGACTGTTTTGTGCGATAGAAAGGCAGCTGACATTTAGCACTGAACTTTTGGCTAATGAAACTATGAGATGCACCAGAATCAAACAGAATTAATGCAGGTTGATTATAAACTGAAAAGATACCAGTCATGATGGGGGCTCCCTCAGGTAACTCCTCCAGAGTAGTGAAGTTGAGCTTCCCTTGCCTGACTTGTACCTTCTACTTTCTTCCCTTGTCTTGATTTGATGCTGGCATCGGCCTCTGCTGATTTCTTGGGCAATTCTTGGCGTAGTGGCTTACATTGCCACAAGTGAAGCACTTGTTCCCATTTCCCTGGCGAAACTGCTACTACGGAGGCTGATTGTTCCTTGGAGCGGGAGCTGGAAAACGAGTGGGTGCTGGCTGCTGCTGAGGTGGCCTGATCACCCATCTGCCTGCTTGCTGCTGAAATCCCCTGCTCTGATTGTGGGAAATAATCCTAAACTTCTGGGTCTGAGCGGAGGGTGCTGCCATTGGTGCCTTTCTCTTCTTCTCTGCTTGGTGAGCTACAATGCAATCCTCCTGGGAGATGGCCAGGTTGACCAACTCATTGGAGCTATCAGCCCGGACAGTGTTGAGACGCTCACGCAACTTGGTGTCGAGACCCCTGCGGAAGCGGTCTCTCGTCTTCTCATCGAAATCAGCATGATAACCTGTGTACTGGCATAGGTCGTTGAAGGCCTGAGCATACTGCAATACCGTGCGGGTTCCTTGATTGAGTGCCAGGAATTTATTCAACATGCGATCAAGAATTCCGGCTGGGATGTGGTGCCCTCTGAAAGTAGTCTTGAATTCCTCCCTAGAAACTTCATGATCAGCAGGTAGCATAGCACAGAAGTGGTCCCACCAAGTCTGAGCAGGGCCGCGAAGCTGCTGTGCGGCGAATCAAGCCTTGGTATCATCAGGGCAGTCTCCCGCGAGGAGGGGAAACTTGGACTCCACGACGCGTAACCACACGTCGGCGTCCAATGGATCCTCTGCCTTGGTGAACAAGGGCGGCTGCGTACTCCGGAACTCCTGGTAGGTTGCCGCTGCCGGAGGTCACTGCGGCTGGCCTCCACCATACTGCTGAGTGTGGGGCTGGCGCTGTAAGAGCTGTCGCAAAATCTCGTTTTGCTGGGCCATCAGCTCTGCACCATGGAGCTGGAGGAGGTGGCGGGGGAACTTGCTCATTATGCCCGCGACGCTGCCTGGCTGCCATCTGAAAACAGAGGTTGTCGCCATTGTTATCCCAATTTACAATTTCAAACAACATGCTATTATCTCATATGGGAAGAAATTGCCATAGTCATAACATTAAGTTTGAATGAAGATAACATGGTCACAAACATCCCACAGATCTCAAAAGTTCTCAAGGGTTACATCAATTAGGGGAAAGTACTCGTAAGCCTAGCCCAAAATCTGCCATTACTAAGCTTGCGTAGGTTTCTATCCTCCCAAAACGTCAAACAACTCGTCAACCCTGAGTAGTGGAAGCGACACTGGATGCGGGTGAAGGGGGCGTCGTGGAGGTAGTCACATTGGCACTAGGGGCTGGTCCTAACTCCTCAGGAGCCTCTTCTCCCTCGCTTCCGGCCTCATTGGCCTCCATCTCCAAGTGATGCATGTCCAGGTGGTCATTAGCTTCTTCAAGTTCCCGCTACACATCGTGGAGCTGGTTCTCCATGACATCAATAGTGTTGTCTCGTATCTTTATCTGCTGCTCCAAGGTGGTGATGCTGGCTCAGCCTTTCCACCTGTAGGTCCTTCTCTACAAACTCGGAGGACAAGTCAACCACGAAGTCTTCTTGGCTGTCGAGGGTGAGCTTGGCGGTTTGAGCGAGGTTAGCAAGATGTGCCATAGCGTCGCTCTACAGGGCCTGAAGGTGGTACAGCGCACTCATGCACTGAAGAGTGGCCCTCCCAACCAAGTCTGGGTACATCGCCCACATGTCCTTCACATGGCTCACGCGGTTGCACCACATGGGATCATCCTTCTTCTCAGCAGGGAAGAGTCCCAAGGGGTGCATCACCATCTCCAGGGGATGGTAGCCACAGAAAGTCATCAGGGTCTTCATAACTGCCGCTTCAGTGGTGTCGTCCATCCTGAATCCAATCATCTCAGAGTCAAGAGAACGCCAACCCAGCTGAAGGGGATGAGCCTCCAGAGTCAACCAGACTCGGCAACATGGTACCCGATGCTCTTCGTACAGCTGCACCGTGTACAAAAGGGGTTGTAGGGTAACCAGTGGAGTTAAGCACTTCCCACAAGATGGAAGGAAAGGCATCGTGAGAAAGGAAATCAGAGCTGAAATGAGTGTCTCCTCCACTGGCGAGGGTAGGTGAGGTCATCTGAGGAAGGGTATCAGATGTAAAGATTATGGTGGAAGAAGAAAATAAAAGGAACCTGTGTGGTTTTAAAAGGAAGTAGGTTAGCTCAAATTTTTACTTCTTTAGTTCTTAATCCTTTTAGTTTTATAATGCATGCATGCTGAAAATAACGTCTCCTCTCCGATTAAAAGGGTGCTTTTTAGGGCATCCTCTAAGAATCTAAATACTGGCCCATAGGGCCTACTTAATTAGCCACCTATTTCTCCCACTATCCCTAAGGCCTTTCATCTTAAGTCTAGCGTTCTAGTCTTGATGATTCACACCAGTTTCTAAGCAAGTTTTAGATTTTTGAAAATTTGGTATTCATGGTTTATTTTTCTTCTCTGTGATGGTATTTGCTCCGATACTAGCTGTGGAAGAAACCGCCCGAATTATTCCAGTTTAAGTGCCCAAGTCACGCCTCAGGGGTCGTAACACACTTAAATCAGAATAACCTGTCAGTCCCTCAGATCTAGTCTGATTAAGCCACTTAAATAGGATCAAATACCACAAACTCACTCGAAGGTGAGTCACAGAAGAAATACAATAAAATAGGAAAAACCTCAAATTAAAGTACTGGAGTTATTACATAAATCGGAGTTTTTCAAGTAGCTGATCTAAGTTCACAAATAAATTGCAGCGGATAATCGATATCGTCAAAAGTGAGAAATGGGGCAAGGCCTAGCCCACTACTCCTCCTGCTCCTCTCCTGCTGGAGCAGCATCCCACTCGACCGTCCAACCCGGTGGCAGGGTGGTAGGCCAAGTCACACCGTCAACCATATCTTGAAGCGTTCCTGCAAAAAATTATGCCACAAGAAAGGCTGAGTATACTAATACTCAGCTAGACTTAACCGGTGTGAGGAATCTACTCCTCTACCTCTAGACCATGCAGCTGTTTGGCTGAGGGGTTTGGTTTTCCAAAAGCACTAGCTGTATCTAAAATCAATTTTTAGCTTTTCACTTTCTAGCATCATTATCTTAGCTAAGTTTGCTCCTTCTAAGCATACATGGTAACAATCATTTAATTCAATCAACAAGTTATCTCATGTAGAACCTCATTTCACTTCTTACTCAATGTAGTACAAGGGGTCAAGCAGTCTCATTAGCTGCGAGAAGCAGATGATTCGAATCGAGTTTTAAAACCTTGCAAGGTAAACCTAAACACACGACATGTGAGGGCACTCCGTCCCCACACACGTCAACCATCCCCATTGATTCCCCATTCGTGGCCAGGCCTCACCACCTTGGCATACAATGCTCCACTGACCCCAGCTGCCGCCGTGCACTGGCCGCACTTGTACCTACCATAGCTAGCATGGGAGACCCAGTCTCAGGTCGCGTGAGGGGTAAAGTCCATGCTCGGCTTCACTCATGTACTAGGTTTACCGGTTACCATATTTCCCGACATGTGTTTAGTACGTTTGAAACGCTTGACTCAGGTATCCACACATTAATCCTTAATTCCTTTTCCCATCTCATGGACAAGGCATCCTCCCTAGATCTAAGTCCATAGACCATCATAGATCCCGTTATCAAGATGAATACAATCAATTCCTGACCTCGCGCGAGTGCTAGAAAAATCACTCGACTTCTACCGAGATCCTGATTTAGCAAAGCAGCTACTCGACCTAGCATACTAGTATTCATCTCAAAAAGGAATCCTGAGTTCATGCAACTAGAGGTTTCAAGCAACTCCTACACTTAAGTGCACATTACAAGCCTACAAACATTAATTGTAGTAAAGTAGCATATATATACGGTTATGCATAAAACCGGGGCTTGGCTTCAAATTCTAGGGCTGCGGGGAGATCCTTGATGGCAGTCTCGGGACCTTGCTCCTGGTCTCCTCTGATTTGATCCATTCAAGTTGCGTTAGTCTCGTACAAATATTTACTATGCAATAAAAACATTTATTATACCATATCTCATTATTTTATGATTAGATCTTTAATTAACTTATGTTGGTTAGTCTTGTTAATGTGCTCACCATTATCCACCAAAATATAATTTATGGTAAATTTATAACTTAGATTAAAGCTGAGATAATTATTTATAGAATAACCTCTCATAGGATTTATACTAACCAAGTTATAATATAGTTTAATATTTTAATCGCACGGATCTTCTATAAGATCATAACTCTTTAATCGTAACTCCGATCTTAGTGGTTCTCGATCCCATGATTTCGTAGCTTCGCGTAGAATATTATTATTCAGTTTGTACTTATGTTTGGTGTTATGTTAATTTTATCCATACCATGTTTGTTTGTATTGCTACGACTAGCAGTGAGGTCACGAGGCTCTGAAGATCATCCTGGTACCTGGAATCTCAAGTCCCAGGCAAGTTGTGCCCTTGATCACTTCTTTTACCCACTCATGTTCTAATTAATCATAATGATCTGCATAGGTTAATTTTGATGGGACCTAATAGGTTACCCTAGTTTGTCTATCTTTATGCCTTGTTTACCACTGAACTTTTTGGGTAGTACTTGCTAGTGCTATATGTGGTTTTGGGCATTGAGATAAACATTATTCATGATTATACTTTTGTTATCAGTTGTTATTTACTGTTCATGATAAGATAATTATGTTAATTGGAACATGGAGCGACCACCCGGGAAAACAGTGCTACCACAAGGGTTTAATGGGACGCCCTTGGCTGATTAATTAGGAAAGCTAGTGGAAGACTACCTCACCTGAAAGGGGCAAGGGCAGTAGGGGAGTGGTCAGTGTGGGGAGGTCCTTGGTTGATTTTGCTGCGATGGCGGTCAGGCGAGGGATCCCTGCATTGGAGCTTCCTATAAACTGTAGCGGGTTTTCTGAAGCTAGTGGAACTTTGTAAAGGTCTCATAGTGTTACCCTGCCTCGCTTCCTTGGTAGAGGTGTATGGGGCCCGTACAACCCCGTGGCAAATGGGTAACATGACTTTTGGGTAAATATGCGCAACCTCTGCAGAGTGTAAAACTGGTATACTAGCCGTGCAACCTCTGTAGAGTGTAAAACTGGTATACAACCCCGTGGCAAACTGGTATACAACCCCGTGGCAAACTGGTATACAACCCCGTGGCAGTGATGGTGGCAGCGACGGAAGCAAGGGCGACGGTGGTGACGACAGCGACGGCGGCAAGGGCGACGGCAGCAGTGGCGACGGTGGTAAGGGTGACGGCAGCGGCGACAAGGGCGACGGCAACGGCGGCAAGGCCATTGGCATAATGCCACTGGTTTAAATATTAGTATAGATAGTAGTAGTGGTAGTAGTAGCAGTAGAATAATGTAGTGTTAGTTAGTAGTGTAGTGTAAGTAGTAAGATAATGTAATGTAGTATCCAGGGTAGAAGAAGCTGACTCATAAAGAGTCAGCTTCGAGTTTCTGTTACCCCCTCCAGTATTAATCAAGGACACATTTGCTTCAAATGATCACTTTTGTGTTGGTTTTCATTTGCGCGCTTGAAAGTTTGTTTATGTGCTTGACAAGGCTGGTATTTTAGAGGTAATGTCCGAGTGACGACTGAGGCTTTTACTTTTCCGAGTGGTGATCTGGCACTTTAGAGATAATGCCCGACCCAAGAAACCCATTTATACTCGCGCCGATGTGCCTTTTTGATTTCTAAGCCCTAACTCAACTTTTTCCTCAGCCACTTCTCTACTTTCCTGAATTTCTGAGCCCGCTCGTTCCGCCCAAGGGATTGCAATGGCTCCCAAGCAGAAGAGGCAGAGCGCCGTTGCTGCGATTATCCTGCCCATTGATCCCAACAGCTAGCTTCCATTTGCTAGTAAGCACATGTCCATTATCTCTGAATTAGATCTTTTCCACCTCGTTGAGACTGGGGTTTTGTCGCCAAAGGAACTCTATTCTTGGCGGATCTGTCGTGGGGTCACTGTTCCGACAGAGGACACCCATGAATTTGTTGTATACGTGTCATTTCTTATCCGCGGACTTGCTCTTCCCATTTCTCCTTTTTTCTGCGGTCTCCTTGATTTCTATGATTTAAATCTGACACACTTAAACCATAACTCTATTCTTCAAGTTGTCATTTTCGTACATCTATGCGAGGCTTTTCTTGGAATTCTCCCCCATTTCAGAATCTGGAGGTATCTTTATAACTGTCGGCCTAGGATGGATGGAGGGCAACATCAGCTTGTCGGTGGCGCAAGTTTAGAGCTTCGCCGGGGGAGTAAAGTGGAATATCTCGATATCCCCCTGAATGACAGCATTAAGGGATGGCGTCTTGAGTGGTTCATCATGGAAAATCACGGCAAATCCCTCCCCCCTCGGTCAGGGAGGCAACCAGACATCCGTACGCCCAGCTGGGTAGAGTCTCCCACTTTTTCAGAGATAACCGAGGCCAAAGTGTTACTTGCTGAAATTTGCTTATTGAAGGATAGGGGTCTGACTGCTGAGGTCGTGGTCGCTGACTTTGTTTTCAAGAACATTCAACCCTTGAAGGACAAAGTTTATCCCGCTTATTTGTATACCGGCATCAATGATTCTACCCAGGTCACAAACAGATAGATTCCCGATGAGAACTTGCTGAGCCGACTGGACATGATACTAAGGGGTAGGATCTCGAATGCTGGTGCTCCTTTAGCTTACTCTGCGTGGAACCTACCCCCAAATAGGGTATTCTCTGAATTTGTCTCCAACCCTCTTGCTCATGATGGTAGCCTGGGCCATAGATTGTGACCCTCCCCCGAGGATATTGAAGCCTTGATTGCCCCACTTCGGAATCTTCCCGAGGCTGAGAGGCAGACTCATTTTGAGATGCCAGCTAGCATGATGATGCTGAGATGGACACCGTGCTTAGCTTGTTGCCTGGGGAATCGTCTGATTCTACCCATACCGAGTCGATGGCCATCACGACTCGACAAGAGTTTGGCAAGGATGTGGATATCTATCAACCCGAAGGTGCCCGCCCAAAGTGTTCACGCCGAGTGAGCCGCTCCGCTGCACCTGTCGAGGAGAAGAGGAAGAAAACGCGACTTCGGCGACTGTCGGGCCTGGATCAAGAGGCTGGTCCTTCTGCGTCGATCCTTGGTGATGGCCTGGTGGACGCCATTCCCAAGGTCAATGCTGAAGGTTGTGATGATGGGCAGGCTACTGGATGTGTGTTTGATGAGGAAGAAGAAGAAGAAGATGAAATTCCGCTGATCCACAAGAACAACCGTCACTATAGAGGCAGCGACGGGGGCAGCGCCTGTAACACCCCAGTAATTCTCAAAATCCCTCTCAGTGCTAACTCAAGAACCATTATTTCATGTGTACCAAATTGGGCAAAAGACACCAATCAACTTGAGAATAAAAGTCCCACTAAGTCTTTTATCTTAAAGATCATGCCTAAATCATATGGTGCATTCAAAAAAGGGGAAAATGTTGAAACCCTAGAACAACCCTAATTGAGCCAGTTATGTAGAAAGGAAGAAAAGGGGTAAAAAGACCAAGAAAACCATGGAATCATGGCTTAGGCCAATTATAAAAGTTGAAACACACTAACTATGCTACAATAAAGGTTATAAAAGTTTGGCCAAAATAGTTTGTTAAAGACCTCAAACAAGCCATTCCATTGGAGGCTTCCTAGAGAAATCTGAAATTCAGATTTCTGAATTTCAGCCTCTAACTCAAAACCGAGCGTGTTCACCTTAATCCCTATCTCAAAACCATAAGCTCCCATTAACAAAAATGTGCTAAACTAACCCCTCTACCATATATCTGAGGATGGCATTGGGATTCGAACCCTAGACACGACAAAACCGAAGATTTGCCTCGGGCTCGGGCTGAGAGACAGACTCGACTTGAGAGCTCTATATCTTTAGAACCAGTAGGCCAAATCCTATGATCCCCACACAAGATCGGTAGCTTATAGGGAGGAGAAGAGGTTTTGTGCACTGACCAAGGCAAGAGCAGGCTCGAATGAGTGACAACACGCGCCAGAACTCGGGCAGAATGAACGACACACGTGTTCGACCCTGGTCGGCACGCCGGCGTTCGCCCAACCCACGCGCGCGCTCGCCCCAGTGCCCGATCAAGTCTGCCACGCGCCCTGGCCCACGTCGTGCCTTTAAAACAGCCCCAAGGCCTCGGCCGTACTCCCCTGCACGCTCTCGGTCCAGCCCAAGCCAGACTTCGCTGGACTTCACCTTGAGCACGACGCGCCACCGCCCGCCAAGCCACCCAAGCCTCGGCCACCGCGACCAGCTCACTCCACCCACTCCCAGTCTGCGCCGGCTGTTCGGTTAGCTTCGCCAGAGGTCCGTGAAGCTCCCCAAGTCCTCGGACCCGGCAGAGCCTCACCAGAGACCCCGAATCACCCTCGGCGGACTTCTTCCGCTAACCGGCAAATGTGGACCGGGTAAGTCTCTGCGCCATTCTCAAATTCCTTCTGCATACCGCCTCTACGTCACCTGGTTGAGCCTCCTGAGCTAACCAATTGGACTATTGCGCCGTGAGCAGGCCGGATTACTCGATGCAGATGAGCTCACCCGCCTGCGCACGTAGACCGGCCTACTCCGACCATCCCCAGAGACGATCCGCACAATGGCGTGACCGTCAAGACCTCCCCTACACACTCGACCACTTCACTGGAGCAATCTCGCCGCCGGTAAGCCCCTCCGCCCTTTCCTCCGCTATGGCTACTGTTTTATTAGGGGAAGGACCGCGAGTTTGATTAAGCGGAACCCTTGGGGGTTTTCTCTGTAGTCAGAGACTCATGTGAATAGTAACCCGAGGACCCGTGAGCAAGGAAACTTAGAAACTTTCGCTAGGGACCCCAATGCAAAACCTTTTTCCTTTAACCATTTCTATTTATTCTTTTAAATGAGCAGAGAACTTAGGAAATTCATATCTTGAGAAATATTTAACCAAATTTAGTCAAACCAATTTTACTGGATTTAGAATATTATGCACTATCAAATAAAAATGTTGAACCCTATGGTTTCTGTAGTGATTTTTTTAGAGTTTGGAATCAAATAAGAAAACTGTCCAAACCTTTTTAAAATAAGGAAAAATAGTTATGCTTCTATGCTGGACTTAAGAAAAATTGTAGAAGTCCAAACCCAACTTAGGCATTGTTTAAAAATAATAAACACCCTAGTATACAAGATTAACTCAAGTTTTGCTATTAAAAACTATATCTGTCCAAAACTTAGGAAAATAAAAAAGACAATGGAAATTAATGAACAGTGGATAAACATATTTTTCTTAGTCCACTTTAAGTAATGAAGAACCTAGGAAAAATACAAAGAACTCTAGTCCAGAGCAAATCCAAGGTTAATTATTTTATTAGGCACAAATAAATCTAGAAAGGCCATAATTAGAAATATAAGGACCATTTCACAATTGGTAAGAAAAATTCAGTAGACTCATAACTACTAGATGTAATATCCCAAAAAAATGTTGCCAAAGGTTGATCTTCGGTGCGTGGATGTGGGAAAAGGGTTGTGGGCCGTTGGATGCTAAGTCGGAGTCATCTGTGGCGTCGCTTCTTTTCTCCCGCAAAGAAAACCCTAGTGGTGGCCTTTTCCCCCTTTTGCCCCTACTTGGCCGCCACCCCTTTCCCCCCCTCCCACACTTGGCCGCCCCTCTCTTCTTTTCCCTTGGGTTGGCTGTCCTCTCCTCCCATGGCAGCCCCTCTCCATGGCTTCCTCCTCCCTCTAGATCTCCCCTCCCCCGTGATGTGCACCCGTTGGGTGATTGCCCGATCTTTCGATGAGAGGGTGTGGAATAACTCGATTGGGGGAGGAGACGACGTTCACGGCCCGACTACAGCCTTCCAAAGACGCTGCGCCTTAGCAACCGATACACCACCTCCTATGGCTGTCACGATCTTGTGGAGCGTGACACCCTGGCCACTAGGGCACTCGTCCTGCAAGCAATCGAAGAACTAGCAAGAACAAGTAGAACAAGTACTGAATTACCAGATCTAAATGTAGGTTTCAAAGTCAAACTCCAATATGGTGGGGTTCCGAAGACAAGAAGACGGGCGGCTGAACTAGCACGCGCGCTTGCAAGCAAGTAGCGAGAGCTAAACTTGATCTAAACAAAACCCGCTGTTCTTGGTGGCGGCTAGGGGGTTTATAAACATGGGAGGACGACCACAAGGGTATTGGGGTCGTGCTGCAACCCTAGGATGCGTCCCTAATGGACCTAACTTGATACACGACCCATTGGGCCAAAATAGGGTGACGCAGCACCATGGGCAGAAAAGGCAGGAAATGTCTCGGTAAGAAAACAATGATTACGGCGGCCTCAGAACAGATATGACTATAATTCCGGATCCATATGAAAGTAGACTTGATAAGCTTTCCATGTTGTGCTTGAACATTCCAATCCGAGCCCGCATCTGACCGTGGTGACCGTCACAAGTTGGTGTTCTTCTGCAGTCCGAATCCAGCATGTTCAAATCCTTTTCCCTTTCGGTCTTCTCCCTGATTCCTAAGCAAAACAAGAGTGCACGGGTCTCCATGGTCTAAATATGATGGACATGAACTCAAGAGTGTAATCACCTGATGGTTGAGTTGACGAGCACGAGCGCGAGTAATGGGACCAGAAATTGGTACTTGTATTGGTATAGATGCATCAGTAGTGTGGATGTCTTCATCATTCTCCCCTTCTTGCATTTGAGTCGTCCTCGACTCAAGCTCAACTTCCTCTCCCAAGTAGGGCTTTAAATCTGCAATGTTAAATGTGGGGCTAACCCCAAAGTCTGCAGGCAGATCTAGCCTATATGCATTGTCGTTAATTTTCTCTAGCACTTTAAACGGTCCATCGGCTCGAGGCAACAATTTAGATTTTCGTAATTCAGGAAACCTTTCCTTTCTCAAATGCAACCAAACTAAATCTCCAGGTTCAAAATTTATTTCCTTTCTACCTTTATCACTAGCAAACTTATATCTAGCATTCATACGCTCTATGTTTTCTTTAGTAGTTTCGTGCAGTTTTAACATCAATTCAGCACGCCTAGTAGCATCAAAATTTAGTTTTTCAGAAGATGGCAAAGGCATTAAATCAATAGGAGCACGAGGTAACAAACCATATACAATCTGAAATGGGCACATCTTTGTAGTAGAATGCAATGATCGATTATAAGCAAATTCAATATGAGGCAAACAGTCCTCCCACATCTTAATATTCTTCTTTAGAACTGCCCTTAACATAGTAGACAAAGTTCTATTCACAACTTCAGTTTGACCATCAGTTTGAGGATGACATGTAGTAGAAAATAAAAGCTTAGTCCCCAATTTTGCCCACAAAGTCCTCCAAAAATGACTAAGAAATTTAGCATCACGATCAGAAACGATTGTGTTGGGCACACCATGCAAGCGAACAATTTCACGAAAGAACAAATCAGCAATATGAGTAGCATCGTCAGTTTTATGACATGGTATGAAATGTGCCATCTTAGAAAATCTATCAACAACCACAAACACACTATCACGTCCCTTCCTAGTCCTAGGCAATCCCAGCACAAAATCCATAGAAATATCTTCCCAAGGAGCACTAGGAACGGGTAGAGGCAAATACAAACCGTGTGGATTTAACCGTGACTTCGCCTTTTGGCATGTCGTGCAACGAGCAACCAATCTCACCACATCTCTTCTCATCTTGGGCCAAAAGAAATGACCAGCAAGTATGTCCTCCGTTTTCTTTGCTCCAAAATGTCCCATTAAGCCACCTCCATGTGCTTCCTGTAACAACAACAAACGAACGGAGCTAGCTGGAATGCATAGCTTGTTAGCTCTAAACACAAACCCATCACTAACGATATATTTGTTCCATCCTTTCCCATCTTTACAATGCAGCAACACATCTTTAAAATCAGCATCATGAACATATTGGTCTTTAATCGTCTCTAATCCAAAGATTTTGTAGTCAAGTTGATTCAGCAAAGTATATCTCCTAGACAAAGCGTCAGCAATGATATTCTCTTTTCCTTTCTTGTGCTTAATAACATAAGGAAACGATTCGATAAATTCAACCCACTTAGCATGTCTACGGTTCAGTTTTCCTTGACTACGAATATGTTTCAAAGATTCATGATCAGAATGAATAACAAACTCTTTGGGCCACAAATAATGCTGCCATGTTTCTAATGTTCGCACAAGAGCATATAATTCCTTATCATAAGTAGAATAATTTAGAACAGACCCACTCAATTTTTCACTAAAATATGCAACAGGTTTGCCTTCTTGTAACAAAACACCACCCAATCCAATTCCACTAGCATCACATTCAAGCTCAAAAGTCTTATTAAAATCAGGAAGTTGGAGGAGAGGTGCATGTGTCAACTTATCTTTCAGCACGTTGAAAGCGTGCTCTTGTACTTTGCCCCAACTAAAATGCACTCCCTTCTTCGTAAGCTCATTCAAAGGTGCAGCAATGGTGCTAAAGTCCTTCACAAAACGGCGATAGAAGCCAGCAAGTCCTAGGAAACTCCGCACCTGTGTGATAGTCTTTGGCATAGGCCATCCATGTATCGCTTCTACCTTGGCTTGATCAACCTCAATTCCCTGTGGAGTCACAACATAACCAAGAAACGAAACTCGATCGGTGCAAAATGTGCACTTCTCAAGGTTACCAAATAAACGTGCATCTCGTAAAGCATTAAAAACAGCACGCATGTGATCAACATGTTCATCCATAGATTTGCTGTAGATTAATATGTCATCAAAGTATACTACCACAAATTTTCCAATGAAGGCACGCAAAACCTCGTTCATTAATCTCATGAAAGTGCTAGGTGCATTAGTTAACCCAAAAGGCATGACTAACCACTCATACAATCCGAACTTAGTTTTGAAAGCAGTTTTCCATTCATCTCCCAATTTCATACGAATCTGGTGGTACCCACTACGCAAATCAACTTTAGAAAAGACAATGGCACCACTCAATTCATCAAGCATATCATCTAAACGTGGAATAGGGTGTCGATAACGTATCGTGATATTATTAATAGCCCTACAATCAACACACATACGCCATGTTCCATCTTTTTTAGGCACTAAAATAACCGGAACAGCACACGGACTAAGAGACTCACGCACGTAACCTTTGTCGAGTAGTTCTTGCACTTGTCGCTGAATTTCTTTTGTTTCCTCTGGATTTGTCCTATATGGCGCACGATTCGGCAAAGATGCACCAGGAATAAGATCAATTTGGTGCTCAATCCCTCGTATAGGTGGCAGCCCCTCTGGTATCTCACTTGGAAATACATCAGAATACTCCTGCAAAATGTTAGTAATAACAGGAGGCAAAGAATGCTGCATATCTTGAATTGAAATCAAAGCATCCTTGCATACCAAGGCGTAGGCAACAGTAGTGGAAGCAAATAATTCATTAACATCAGTTTTTGTTGCAAGCAAGCAATGTCCTTTCAATTTTATCCCATCTTTGTTATTACCAACAACTTTAATATTCTTGTTGTTCTCAGTTTTAGCTTTGGTAGCTTTAGCAACATCATCACGCACAATAGCCTCAGGGGACATGGGAAGCAAAATAATTTTCTTATCATGGTATATGAGAGAATATTGATTTGATCTACCATGATGCATACAATCTGAATCAAATTGCCATGGTCTACCTAGCAGAATATTACAAGCATCCATAGGCACAACATCACAGTCAACAACATCACGATATGAACCAATAGCAAAATTAATTCGTACCAGCTTGGTTACCTTGACCTTACCACTATTGTTGAGCCATTGAATGTGATATGGATGCGGGTGCGGTTTGGTCGTAAGTGCAAGCTTCTCCACCATGTCGCTGCTAGCCAAGTTGTTGCAGCTACCTCCATCAATGATCAAACGACATGAACGCTCCTTAATGACACACTTTGTTTGAAACAACGTATGTCGCTGATTCTGCTCTGCCTTCTCCATTTGTGCACTAAGCACACGCTGTACAATGAGGCTCTCATAATGCTCTGCATCATCTGCACCAATCTGTTCTTCGGGTGGTTCCTTAGTGCCTACATCATCAGCCGCAAGCAAAGCAAGTGTAGCTTCATCCAAATCACTAGCAGAGGAATACCCACCATCGTCTTTTACCACCAAAACACGCTGATTAGGACAATAACGCTGCACGTGTCCATAGCCCTTGCATCGATAACACAGAACATCTCTTGTTCTACCTGTGGAAGCTACTGAAGAGGCACTACCTGCGGGTTTCTGGGCAGATTTGGTTGCTGAATTTGTGGAAGATGCACGTGGTTTGTCGCTGGAGGAAGGCGGGGGTGCTGGTCGACTTGGCGAGGGAGTTGGTGCTAGTGTACGGCCGGTCATGGATGTAGTCGTGCGCTGTTGCCATGGTGTAGATTTTCCTGCAGAAACATTAGACCTTGCACTAGCACGTCGTCCCTGCACTTCCCTTTCAGCTTTGCAAGCAAGATGAAACAATCGGGTTACATTAGCATAATCTTTATAAGCAAGGATGTCCTGAATTTCCCTATTTAACCCGCCCAAAAATCTAGCCATAGCAGATTCCTCACCCTCCTCTATGTTACAACGCAGCATACCCATTTGTAATTCCTGATAATATTCTTCTACACTTTTAGTACCCTGTCTCAATTGTTGCAACTTGTTTAACATATCACGTGCATAATAAGAAGGAACAAATCTAGCCCGCATGACCCGTTTCAACGCATCCCAAGTTTGTGGCATGTTATTAGGATTCTTCTTACCATGTTCTATCCACCAAACAGAAGCAAATTCAGTAAACTCACTAGTAGCAGCTCTAACCCGTGCATTCTCAGGAAATTCATGGCATGCAAACTTTTGATCAACCGCAATCTCCCAAGTAATGTAAGCATCAGGGTCATATTTACCATCAAAAGGAGGTATTTTAAATTTAACCTTACTAAAAGCATCATCATTACCATGTACCTCACGTCGGTGAAAACCACCCATACCTCTACGGTTAGTACGTAGTCGCCGGCGATTAGGTGCTTCTTGGTCATCTTGTTCAGTATCAGCAACATAGTCATCCCAGTTACCTTCGGCGCCCTCATCACGCCCACCATTGATATTAGCATGCATCTCATCAAACCGCCTCAAGAGTGCGACAAGGCTCTTGTCAATATGAGCAACTGTCATTTCCACATTTGCAAGTTTGGTGTTCGTGTCGATCTGTGTGGCCTCCAATTGCCCCATCTTTTCATTCGTCACCTGCATGTCATTATCAAGACCTTCCGTGTGCGTCTTCACTAGCCTTACAAAGTGTTGTATGATACCCTTGGTGCGAGGAGAGTGTGGCATATTACGAGAAGCATCATCAACCTCCAATCCTGCCATGGTTAGACGAACAGAGGCAACAAGAAAAAAAAAACGTGAAGGAATAAAAACTCTACAACTATTAGGATGTAGCTACTGCAAGGCGCTCACTCTCAACCTGCCACACAAGCTCTTACCAATTCTTACCTTGCACAACAGGAGGGGTCAGCAACCAACAAGTCTGCAACCGTGGAATAAGTGTATCGGTGCCGCAGCAACACGACCTGTCAAACTGTAGTCGAAATATGTAGAGTTGTAGGTGGGCTGAAGCAAGGAATACACTAGTACCACGTTAGTTACAAAAGCAAGCTGAATAATCGTTCAACGGTGGTACTGTGCTGGTCCTAGGCTAAACCAGGCTAGAGACGTGAGCCTAGGCACAAAGGTAGTCACTGAAAAAGAACAACTAGCACAGCACAAAGAGAAACAACAGATTTAGAGATTCAGCCCCCTTCTTCTTCTTTTCCTTTTTTTTTTCTTTTCTATTCTTTTTTTTTTCTTCTTCTTCTGTTTTTTTTTGCAGGGGCCTAAACCCTTTTTTTTTCACTATGACAACCCAAATAATAAAGATATTGCTAACAACCCCTTTAAATCAGATTTAACAAATCTTGTTAATATAGGAAGTCCAGAAATCTCTACGATGATTGCGGAGCGCTCAGAACGAATTTTGAGATAAGGTCAGATCCGTTGGAAAGAAGATAAGATAAGCTTTCCAGATTGTATTTAAACTTCCAAATCGGATATGATATGTATCCGTGGTGGCAAAAACGAACCAGAGATGTTTTTGGTGATGGTGGATTTCGTGGTGACCAAAACGTGGTAGAACTCAAAACTCTAAAGGAATAAACTAAGACCAGCAACTCGACACAACCGATGCAACCAAAAACTCAACAAGCCCTAACTAAGTAGTACTAGTAAATGCTCAATGGTTTATAGGATTGCGGTAAAACTAATCTACTATTTTTTTGGCTTTTTCTGGACTATAGGAGATAAGAAAACAGCGAAGAAAAGTAAATCTCTCACCGATAAACCTTGCTCTGATTACCAACTGATGTGCACCCGTTGGGTGATTGCCCGATCTTTCGATGAGAGGGTGTGGAATAACTCGATTGGGGGAGGAGACGACGTTCACGGCCCGACTACAGCCTTCCAAAGACGCTGCGCCTTAGCAACCGATACACCACCTCCTATGGCTGTCACGATCTTGTGGAGCGTGACACCCTGGCCACTAGGGCACTCGTCCTGCAAGCAATCGAAGAACTAGCAAGAACAAGTAGAACAAGTACTGAATTACCAGATCTAAATGTAGGTTTCAAAGTCAAACTCCAATATGGTGGGGTTCCGAAGACAAGAAGACGGGCGGCTGAACTAGCACGCGCGCTTGCAAGCAAGTAGCGAGAGCTAAACTTGATCTAAACAAAACCCGCTGTTCTTGGTGGCGGCTAGGGGGTTTATAAACATGGGAGGACGACCACAAGGGTATTGGGGTCGTGCTGCAACCCTAGGATGCGTCCCTAATGGACCTAACTTGATACACGACCCATTGGGCCAAAATAGGGTGACGCAGCACCATGGGCAGAAAAGGCAGGAAATGTCTCGGTAAGAAAACAATGATTACGGCGGCCTCAGAACAGATATGACTATAATTCCGGATCCATATGAAAGTAGACTTGATAAGCTTTCCATGTTGTGCTTGAACATTCCAATCCGAGCCCGCATCTGACCGTGGTGACCGTCACAAGTTGGTGTTCTTCTGCAGTCCGAATCCAGCATGTTCAAATCCTTTTCCCTTTCGGTCTTCTCCCTGATTCCTAAGCAAAACAAGAGTGCACGGGTCTCCATGGTCTAAATATGATGGACATGAACTCAAGAGTGTAATCACCTGATGGTTGAGTTGACGAGCACGAGCGCGAGTAATGGGACCAGAAATTGGTACTTGTATTGGTATAGATGCATCAGTAGTGTGGATGTCTTCATCACCCCGCGCAGCAAGGATCGAGAAGAGGAGGAGCACATTGAGTTGAAGGGGAAGAGAGGATCAAGGAGATGTTCTTCCCCATCTCTTCTTGCAGAATTTCTTGGGGAAACCCTACGTATGGATGAGATCCTTGTTCCTCCCTGTAATTATGTGCTTTTGGAGGTTGTGGGTCATGGAAATTAAAGGATTAGAGGTTGGATTAGATGTGGGGTTAGGTTTTGATCTCGAATTTAGTTTTCTGCAGAATGGCAGATTCGACAGTTTCTGTTAATCACAATTTTCTGTGGTCTTAGAGGCCTCAAAAAAATAAAAAGTCTATATATAAGTCGTAGATAATTTGTAGGTCTTTCCGTGGCCGCGAAGAACACCTCAATCGGACATCAGATCAGAGAGTTATTGCAGTTTGATTATAGCAGTTTTTCAGTCTCTTAATTCTGTGCAGAATCTGTTCTCTTAAGATTTAGGCAATTTTATCAACAGAATTAAACCTTGGGTTTGTAAGAAAAGATGTAGATAATTTTATAAGCTTTCCAGATTGTTAAAGAGTGCATTCATATGAATTATGAAACTCCAGTTATGTTTGTTTTACTGTGGCTGTTTCTGTTAGCCTGACAGAAATGAGCGGGTCTGTTCACTGGTAGGTTTCATCAAGTAAATGGCCGAATTGGCTCTCCCAGCTATGGAGACTTTTGTAGAGGGATAAAAGTTCTTACTTTCAGCAGAATTTCATGATTTTTGGTTGAGTAGTTTGTGAGATATCGAATTTTAAAAGTTAACTATGCTGCTGTCTAAAACAGATTCAGTCAGTTATCTTGTTAGATGTTTTAGAACTTATAGATGGCAGAATTTAATTATCCATCGAATATCGAAGTTGTAGAATATTTTGTGTAGATACTCATGGAGTATTTGTTTGATATCATCACTGTTATAATTTTAAAGATACAAAATTAACAAACAACATTGCTGTTGTATGGCATGTGGTTCAGAGTGGGAGATTTTCCACCAGGTCTTGGTTTCAGGTGTAGGATCGATTTGTTGATTGTTGGCAAATGTTTGTGAAATATTTGTACTAAGTTTTATACCCGCTAGCAGGTGGCTACACTCTAGATCATGCCTAGTACATTTTTCTTCTTCGATGAAGGCAAGTGAATGTAGCGGTGGTTGCTTTCGTTCTGACCTGTTATTTCTATTGCCTACACTATAATATTCAGAAGTATTGGATTCTTTCATAATTGGACTCTTTGGTGATGCTTTACTTGCTTGCATTATACTGATGCTCAATCATATATTGATGATGATTATGATTCGAGTATGACTCATGAGATTAATTCACACCCCTGAAGGTAAATGAAGTATTATTTGAGGTTGGTATTGTATCTGAAGGTAAATGAAGTATTATTTGAGGTTGTATTGTATGTGAAGGAAGTGAAGTATATTGATAAATGCATCATGCCATATACATTGCATGATTCACTTGCATCTGAAGTTGGGTCGTGACCTATGGTCCGACCGTACCGGTACAACTTAGCATCGTACGTTGCCCGAGGAAGGGTACGATGCGGCTTCATACCCTTAGAGGTATGAAGGCAGAGGACATATGCATTGCATTCATATGCATTCATTGAAGTGATATTTGCATATGATGTGGTTTTATACCCTCAGAGGTATGAAGACTGAGTACCTACACTTTGTGTTCCTATGCATACATTGAAGTGATATTTGCAGGTATTGTTGACGCAGGGAAGTGTTATACAAACTATTGTGGTTGTTTAAGGAAATGAGATGGTATTGGTTATATTGAGACTACTGAGTTCTATATCTACAAGAATTTCTGATCTTAATTGTGATTCTTTTAAAACGTTGATTAATTCAATTTGTGGTTTAAATATCTTGTCAAAACAATTCGCTTGCTGAGATGTTTCATCTCACTCTTGCATTACTCAATGCAGGTGCTTGTTGCTCATCAAGGGAAGTGGGAAGTAGCAGCACATCCACCTTCACTCTCATAATAACGCTGCTTAGGCGCAGTCATGATTTAATTAGAAACTTCTTGTCAAAGGATGTTGTTTCTAACTAGTTGTGCGCACTGGTTGATTTAGTTCATGCCGTTATGGTTGTCTTTCCATTGCTAGCAGATTATTAATGTCTATTATGTTCTCTTATCGTGATATCTATTTATATTTTGTTGCTTCCCCGTTTATGTAATTTTCAAAGGGGATGTTGTCGAAATTTTATATATGAATGTTAGATGTGTAGTTTAGTAGCATTCTGGGTGTTTGAGGATCCCGGGGTGTTACAGTTGGTATCAGAGCATAGGCTTTAGATTCTTGGCAATTTGAAGATTAATTTGACCCACTTGCACATATAGGAAGGGTATGGGTTTAAATATCTTTGATATATGTTAGTGTCTTTGAAGTGCAGATGACAATAACCTCACCCCTCCCTATTCCTTTACGGTGATGTGGTAATTTGTTTTTGGCTTAATGCTTGATATAATTTATTTCTGAAATTTTAATATTGTTTGCTTAATGCTGTAGATATCGCTGGTCATTTGTGAGAATGAAGTTGTTATTATGCTTGTGATATACAAGTATGCCTATCTTGTTTTCACCATGTTTTTCATGGTTGAGTTTTATTACAATAATATTGTTATATATGCCTTATTGAGGATGTTTCTAAGAGGAGTGTGAATTGCGTGTTTTGGGGTACAAGGTAATCATCAATTTGAATTTAAGTAGTTGAGCGGTTGGTGGATAGCTCCAACTATCTTTGCAAAGAATGATTGTTTATGTTGAGAAACCAGTTCTCAAAGAAATGAAAATTGGTACTTTTATATGGATTTTTGGGGGAAGTCTTTACATAGCCAGAATGGCTTACATGTCTCTCTCTTCTATCGTGTGTTTTAGTAGCCATAAAGCCTAGATGTGGTTTAAAGTGGTTGCATGTTAGTCATGCTAATTGTAGAATAAATCTTTGATTTTTCTTGATCCATTGATTATGTATTAATACGTTAAGGATTTGATGGTTCTCTTCCCGATGCATGTTAGTGGAGCCATTGTCGGACCAATTATCTATTGGTTTGAATGAAGTCATTGCCTAGCCTAGAGTTGGTTGTGTGTGGTTAGTCACCTATTCCTAGATGATGTGGTTTTAACATCAGCTTGGGATGTTTTCCAAATGTGTGAAGGATTACGGGGCTAGTATTGACCTTTTATGTCTGGTACTCGGAGTGCATCATATGATAGAATGAAATGTAAGTTTCTGAACTACAGTAGATGAAGACTTATATTATGTAGGTTAACCTTACTAGTTTGGATATTTTTCTTAGTTGAGTTGTTGGATGAAGTATAGTGACATGGGTTAAGCAAGTATTGTGTTGTCGTTGGGCTGTCAGTGCTCTATGTGGAGTTTTTGACATTTCTTCGATGAACTGTGCCGCGCATAATGTTATTGGCTTCTTGTCGGTTTTATTGCTCCATTAGTTCTGTAGATTTTCTCCCTTTCGGTGGGGTGCAAAGAATGTTAGATTACATGATTATCTTTTCATTATGGCAAGAACAAGGTTTAGGAAGGTTAGGAGTTTTGTTTCAATAGAACTAATTGTTTCGTGGTGCTGTGAGGTGAGGTGTTTGATCTTCTTATACATTCATCTGGTGTGGATGTTTCACCATTAAATTAAAATGAATTGTTGAAGTTGGTAAAGGTTGTGCTTAGTGCATATTACCCCTTCATCAAAGAGTGTCGTTTTAAGACATTGATGCGGATGTATGGCTGCATCCAAATTCGATGTTGTGAAATCGTAGTGTTGATTGCATCTATGGCTTGGTTTGAGCTTCATTACATCCATGCTTGATGTCAGGTGGTGTAGTTTCCTTAGACATTTAGTCTGAGGTCGAAGTTCTTGTGTTAATTAAGACCAATAATGGACCCATGTTTTGGAATGGTGGTGTTATATGGGGTACCATGGATGTTTTGTTTGGAGTGGACGAATTCGAGGACGAATTCTTTTTAAGGGGGGTAGAGTGTAATATCCCAAAAAAATGTTGCCAAAGGTTGATCTTCGGTGCGTGGATGTGGGAAAAGGGTTGTGGGCCGTTGGATGCTAAGTCGGAGTCATCTGTGGCGTCGCTTCTTTTCTCCCGCAAAGAAAACCCTAGTGGTGGCCTTTTCCCCCTTTTGCCCCTACTTGGCCGCCACCCCTTTCCCCCCTCCCACACTTGGCCGCCCCTCTCTTCTTTTCCCTTGGGTTGGCTGTCCTCTCCTCCCATGGCAGCCCCTCTCCATGGCTTCCTCCTCCCTCTAGATCTCCCCTCCCCCGCGCAACAAGGATCGAGAAGAGGAGGAGCACATTGAGTTGAAGGGGAAGAGAGGATCAAGGAGATGTTCTTCCCCATCTCTTCTTGCAGAATTTCTTGGGGAAACCCTAGGTATGGATGAGATCCTTGTTCCTCCCTGTAATTATGTGCTTTTGGAGGTTGTGGGTCATGGAAATTAAAGGATTAGAGGTTGGATTAGATGTGGGGTTAGGTTTTGATCTCGAATTTAGTTTTCTGCAGAATGGCAGATTCGACAGTTTCTGTTAATCACAGATTTCTGTGGTCTTAGAGGCCTCAAAAAAATAAAAAGTCTATATATAAGTCGTAGATAATTTGTAGATCTTTCCGTGGCCGCGAAGAACACCTCAATCGGATATCAGATCAGAGAGTTATTGCAGTTTGATTATAGCAGTTTTTCAGTCTCTTAATTCTGTGCAGAATCTGTTCTCTTAAGATTTAGGCAATTTTATCAACAGAATTAAACCTTGGGTTTGTAAGAAAAGATGTAGATAATTTTATAAGCTTTCCAGATTGTTAATGAGTGCATTCATATGAATTATGAAACTCCAGTTATGTTTGTTTTACTGTGGCTGTTTCTGTTAGCCTGACAGAAATGAGCGGGTCTGTTCACTGGTAGGTTTCATCAAGTAAATGGCCGAATTGGCTCTCCCAGCTATGGAGACTTTTGTAGAGGGATAAAAGTTCTTACTTTCAGCAGAATTTCATGATTTTTGGTTGAGTAGTTTGTGAGATATCGAATTTTAAAAGTTAACTATGCTGCTGTCTAAAACAGATTCAGTGAGTTATCTTGTTAGATGTTTTAGAACTTATAGATGGCAGAATTTAATTATCCATCGAATATCGAAGTTGTAGAATATTTTGTGTAGATACTCATGGAGTATTTGTTTGATATCATCACTGTTATAATTTTAAAGATACAAAATTAACAAACAACATTGCTGTTGTATGGCATGTGGTTCAGAGTGGGAGATTTTCCACCAGGTCTTGGTTTCAGGTGTAGGATCGATTTGTTGATTGTTGGCAAATGTTTGTGAAATATTTGTACTAAGTTTTATACCCGCTAGCAGGTGGCTACACTCTAGATCATGCCTAGTACATTTTTCTTCTTCGATGAAGGCAAGTGAATGTAGCGGTGGTTGCTTTCGTTCTGACCTGTTATTTCTATTGCCTACACTATAATATTCAGAAGTATTGGATTCTTTCATAATTGGACTCTTTGGTGATGCTTTACTTGCTTGCATTATACTGATGCTCAATCATATATTGATGATGATTATGATTCGAGTATGACTCATGAGATTAATTCACACCCCTGAAGGTAAATGAAGTATTATTTGAGGTTGGTATTGTATCTGAAGGTAAATGAAGTATTATTTGAGGTTGTATTGTATGTGAAGGAAGTGAAGTATATTGATAAATGCATCATGCCATATACATTGCATGATTCACTTGCATCTGAAGTTGGGTCGTGACCTATGGTCCGACCGTACCGGTACAACTTAGCATCGTACGTTGCCCGAGGAGGGGTACGATGCGGCTTCATACCCTTAGAGGTATGAAGGCAGAGGACATATGCATTGCATTCATATGCATTCATTGAAGTGATATTTGCATATGATGTGGTTTTATACCCTCAGAGGTATGAAGACAGAGTACCTACACTTTGTGTTCCTATGCATACATTGAAGTGATATTTGCAGGTATTGTTGACGCAGGGAAGTGTTATACAAACTATTTTGGTTGTTTAAGGAAATGAGATGGTATTGGTTATATTGAGACTACTGAGTTCTATATCTACAAGAATTTCTGATCTTAATTGTGATTCTTTTAAAATGTTGATTAATTCAATTTGTGGTTTAAATATCTTGTCAAAACAATTCGCTTGCTGAGATGTTTCATCTCACTCTTGCATTACTCAATGCAGGTGCTTGTTGCTCATCAAGGGAAGTGGGAAGTAGCAGCACATCCACCTTCACTCTCATAATAACGCTGCTTAGGCGCAGTCATGATTTAATTAGAAACTTCTTGTCAAAGGATGTTGTTTCTAACTAGTTGTGCGCACTGGTTGATTTAGTTCATGCCGTTATGGTTGTCTTTCCATTGCTAGCAGATTATTAATGTCTATTATGTTCTCTTATCGTGATATCTATTTATATTTTGTTGCTTCCCCGTTTATGTAATTTTCAAAGGGGATGTTGTCGAAATTTTATATATGAATGTTAGATGTGTAGTTTAGTAGCATTCTGGGTGTTTGAGGATCCCGGGGTGTTACACTAGAACACCCCTACAAAAATAATAAACACCCCAGCCCATCATCATAAGTGGGTTGAACAATTAAAACTTGATTTTTAGCCATGTTCCAATTAAATCATAAGAAAGCCAAAATTGTGCAACAATGGGCAAACAATTTTTTTACCAAATTATTGATGAAGTAGACCACCAGAGAAAAATGCAAAACCTATTCAAAACTACAAAATAACACCCATTGCCCCTACCTCATGAAAAGGCCATTTAATTCAAGAAATTCCTGCCACCCTTTCCCTTAAGCAAAAAGTTTCCAAATTCTAGAATGATTGCTCTTGCGCAAAGAAGAAGATAGGAAAATTTAGAAATCTGTTGTTTGATATTTTTCATGTATAGTGGTAGTAGAAAGCACCCCATTGGCTAGAAACTTTGGAAAATCATAGTAAAATAACTAATAAGTATTAGTGGCTGAGATTTGGTACAAAGTCATGTTATTACACCTAAATGCCAGCAAAATAAGCCTTAGAGAATAACCTACTGTTAAAAAGGAGTTGTAGTTCAAATCACCCCCTCTGCCCTAATATTTGATAATTTTGTATAGAGAGAACCCCTCATTTTTAAGCCCCTGATTTTGAGAAAGAAAGTTATACACCAGTGAGGAGCCACTGTAATTTTTACAGAATTTTTGGAAATTTATAACACTGGCTGGTAGTTCAAACCCACCTGAACGACCTAAAAGAAAATGGAAAAGAAGAGATAGATTAGAAAGATTAATGTCTCACCCCATTAAATGCAGCTAAGAATCTTGTTAAAATTATCACTAAGACATAAAAAGGAAAATCAGTGGAACACTAAAAATAGTCTAACCATTCAGTAATCAACTTGACCCTAATTTACTAAGTATACCACATAAATCTCTAGTAGCAAGACTTAGCTCTATTTTCTTTCAATTAATCTTTCACCATACAATTTAAATTGCTAAAATTGCATATCATACCATACATATATCTTATCCCTTGCATTCATTAGATTGCAACCTTGCTGATGGAGAGTACGTGCCCATCCCTGAGCAAGGAGCTGTCCACGAGGAAGATCAGGAGCCAGCTCCCAAGCCTGCCATTGAGGATCTCCCCACCGCCCCAGCAATTGAAGACAAGCCCCGGTTTTATGCATAACCATTTATATATGCTATTTTACTACACTTAATGTTTGTAGGCTCGTAATGTGCACTTAAGTGTAGGAGTTGCTTGAAACCCATAGATGCATGAATTCAGGATTCCTTTTTGAGATGGATACTAGTATTCTAGATCGAGTAGCTGCTTTGCTAATTAGGATCTCGGTAGAAGTCGAGTGGTTTTTCTAACACTCGCGCAAGGTCAGGAATTGATTGTATTCATCTTGATAATAGGATCTATGATGGTCTATGGACTTGGATCCAGGGTGGATGCCTTGTCCATGAGACGGGAAAAGGAATTAAGGATTAATGTGTGGATACCTAAGTCAAGCGATTGAATGTACTAAACACATGTCGGGAAATATGGTAACCGATAAACCTAGTACCTAAGTGAAGCCGGGCGCAAACTTTACCCCTCACGCGTCCTAAGACTGGGTCTCCCATGCTAGCTATGGTGGGTACAAGTGCGGTCACTGCACGGCGGTAGCCAGGGTCAGTGGAGAATTTTATGCCAAGGCGGTGAGTCCTGGCCGCGAACGGGGAATCGATGGGGACGGTTGATATATGTGGGGATGGAGTACCCCTACATGTCGTGTGTTTAGGTTTACCATGCAAGGTTAAAACTCGATTCGAATCGTCTGCTTCTCGCAGCTAATGAGACTGCTTGACCTCTTGTACTACATTGATTAAGAAGTGGAATGAGGTTTTACTTGAGGTAACATGTTGATTGTATTAAATGATTGCTACCATGTATGCTTAGAAGGAGCAAACTTAGCTAAAAGTAATGATATTAGAATTGGAAAAGCTAAAATTAATCTTAGACTCAGCTAGTGCTTTGGCAAACCAAACCCCTCAGCCAAACAACTGCATAGTCTAGAGGTAGAGGAGTAGATTCCTCACACCGGGTAAGTCTAGCTGAGTATTAGTATACTCAGGCTTGCTTGTGGCAAATTTTTTGTAGGTACACTTCAGGATATGGTTGACGGTGTGACTTGGCCTAACACCCTGCCACCGGGTTGGACGGTCGAATGGGATGCTACTCCAGCAGGAGAGGAGCAGGAGGAGTAGTGGGCTAGGCTTTGCCCTATTCCTCGCTTTCGACGATATCAATTATCCGCTGCAATTCATCTTATGAACTTACTTTAGTTACTTGAAAAACTACGATTTATGTAATAACTCCAGTACTTTATTTTGAGGTTTCTTGTTTTATTGTATTTCTTCTGTGACTCACCTTCGAGTGAGCTTGTTCTATTTGATCCTGGATGAGTGGCTTTATCAGACTAAATCTGAGCGACTGACGGGTTATTCTGATTCAAGTGCGTTGCGGCCTTTAAGGCGTGACTTGGACAATTAAGCTGGAATAATTCGGGCGGTTCCGCCACAGTTGGTATTGGAGAAAATACCACCACAGAGAAAGCAATAAACCATGAACACCAACTTTCAAAAAATCTAAAACTTTCTTAGAAACCAATATTTGAATCGTCAAGACTAGCACGCTAGACCTAGGACCAAAGGCCTTAGGAATAGTGGGAGAAATAGGTGGCTAATTAAGTAGGCCATATGGGCCAGTCTTAGAATTTTTAAAGGATGCCCTAAAAAGCACCCTTTTGATTCGGAGAGGAGACATTACTTTCAGCATGCATGCATTATAAAACTAAATGAGTTAGAAATTAAAGGAGTAAAAAATTGATCCAACCTGCTTCCTTTTAAACCACCTAGGCTCTTTTATTTTTCTTTCTGCCACCATAATCTTTACATCTGATCCTCTTCCACAGATGACTTCACCCACCCCCGCCAATGGAGGAGACACCCGTTTCAGTTCCAATTTTCTTTCTCACGATGGTTTTCCTTCCATCTTGTGGGAAGTACTCAACTCCGCCGGTTACCCTACGCCCCTTTCGTACATAGTGCAGCTGTATGAGGAGCATTGGGTGCCACGTTGCCGAGTCTGGCTGACTGTGGAGGCACATCCCCTTCAGCCAGGTTGGCGTTCCCTTGATTCAGGACGGACGACACCACCGAAGAGGTAGCTATGAAGACCCTGACGACTTTCTATGGCTACCATCCCCTAGAGATGGTGATGCACCCCTTGGGACTCTTCTCCGCTGAGAAGAGGGATGACCCCATGTGGTGCAACCGTGTGAGCCATGTGAAGGATGTATGGGCCATGTATCCTGACTTGGTTGGGAGGATCACTGTTCAGTGCATGAGCGCACTGTACCGCCTACAGGCCCTGTAGAGCGACGCTATGGCACATCTTGCTAACCTCGCTTAGACCACCAAGCTCACCATCGACTTGTCCTCAGAGTTGGTGGAAAAGGACCTACAGGTGGAACGATTGAGCCAGCGCATCACCACCCTGAACCCTTGATGTCCGGGACAACACCCTTGATGTCCTGGAAAACTAGCTCCACGATGTGTAGCAGGAGCTTAAGAAAGCTAATGACAACCTGGACATGCACCACCTGGAGATGGAGGCCAATGAGGCCGGAAGCGAGGGAGAAGAGGCTCCCGAGGAGTTAGGACCAGCCCCTGGTACCAATGCGACTGCCTCCGAGATGCCTCCTTCACCCGTATCCAATGTTGCTTCCACTACTCAGGGTTGATGGGTCATTTTGATGCTTTAGGAGGATAGAAACCCACGCGAGCTTAGTTAACGACAGATTTTGGACTAGGCTTACGGGTATTTCCCCTAATTGATGTAACCCGTGAGAACTTTTTAGGATCAGTGCAATGTTTGTAACCATGTTATCCTCGTTCGAAATTAATGTTATGTCATGACAATTTCTTTCCGTATGAGATAAAAGCATGTTGTTTGAAATTGTGAATTGGGATAACAATGGCGACAATCTCTACTTTCAGATGGCAGCTAGGCATCATCACGGGCAGAACGAGCAAGTTCCCCCGCCACCTCCTCCAGCTCCCACGGTGCAGGAGCTAATGGCTCAGTAGAATGAGATTCTTGCGACAGCTCTTGCAGCGCTAGCCCCACCCTCAGCAGCACGGTGGAGGCTAGCCACAGCGACCTCCAGCCGCGGCGACCTACCAGGAGTTCTTGAGTACGCAGCCTCCCTTGTTCACCAAGGCAGAGGATCCATTGGACGCTGACGTGTGGTTACGAGTCATGGAGTCCAAGTTTCCCCTCCTCACGAGAGACTGCCCTGATGACACCAAGGCTTGCTTTGTCTCGCAGCAGCTTCGCGGACCAGCTCGGACATGGTGGGACAATTTCCGCGCCATGCTACCTGCTGGTCATGAAGTTTCTTGGCAAGAATTCAAGACTGCCTTCAGAGGACACCACATCCCAACTGGAATTCTTGACCGCAAGCTAAATGAATTCCTGGCACTCAATCAAGGAACCCGCACGGTATTGCAGTATGCTCAGGCCTTCAACGACCTATGCCAGTACGTAGGGTATCATGTTGATTCTGATGAGAAGAAGAGAGATCGTTTTCGTAGGGGTCTCAACACCAACTTGCGTGAGCGTCTTAACACTGTTTGGGCTGATAGCTTCAATAAATTGGTTAACCTGGCCATCTCACAGGAAGACTGTATTATAGCTCACCGGGCAGAGAAGAAGAGAAAGGCGCCAATGTCAGCACCCTCCGCTCAACCCTAGAGGTTCAGGATTGTTTCCCACAATCAGAGCAGAGGATTTCAGTAGCAGGCAGGTAGATGGGTGATCAGGTCATCTCAGCAGCAGCGGCCAGCACCCAACTGTTTTCCAGCTCCCGCTCTAAGGAACAATCAACCTCCGCAGTAGCAATAGTTCCGCCAGGGAAATGGGAACAAGTGCTTCACTTATGGCAATGTGGGCCATTATGCTAAGAATTGCCCAAGGAATCAGCAGAGGCAGATGCCGGCACCGAATCAAGATAGGGGAAGGAAGCAGAAGGTGCAAGTCTGGCAAGGGAAGCTCAACTTCACTACTCTGGAGGAGTTACCTGAGGGAGCCCCCATCATGATTGGTATCTTTTCAGTTTTTAATCAACTTGCATTAATTTTGTTTGATTCTGGTGCATCTCATAGTTTCATTAGCCAGAAGTTCAGTGCTAAGTGTTAATTGCCTTTCGGCCATACTCGAGGGTCTTTTATGATCGCAACGCCAGGAGGCAAGGTTGCGACAAACCAATTAAATCAAAGCGTGCCTATTTGGCTGGGAAGCCACATTGTCAAAACCACCCTCCTTATTCAAGGATAGGAAAATGTGGACATTATTTTGGGAGCTAATTGGATGACCCGGCACCAAGTGGTGCTAGATATAGCCAACCGCATCGTTGAAATTAAATCCCCAATCTGTGGGAGTTTCACCTTATCTCTGCCCAGCCAAGATTCTACTCGATCATGAGTTTTTGCTATGATAGAGTTACCCTTGAAGAAGATTCCAGTGGTCTATGAGTATGCAGATGTTTTTCCTGATGAATTGCCAGGAATGCCACCAGACCGGGATATTGAATTCGCCATCGAGTTGCAACCGGGAACGACACCTATTTCCAAGAGGCCTTATCGGAAGCCATCCGCGGAATTGGCAGAATTGCAGAAGCAACTTCAAGAATTGTTAGACAAGGATTTCATCCGCCCAAGTACTTCGCCTTGGGGATGTTCAGCCTTGATTGTGAAGAAGAAAGATGAAATCTTGAGGCTGTGCATAGATTACCGCCCACTTAATGCGGTGACTACCAAGAACAAGTATCATTTGCCTCATATTGATGTTCTTTTTGATCAATTGGTCAGAGCCAAAGTGTTTTCCAAGATAGAGCTTCGCTCCGACTATCATCAGATCAAGATACGAGCATGTGATATTCCAAAGACTGCCTTCTCAACCAGATATGGGTTGTATGAATATTTGGTGATGTCATTTGGGCTGACTAATGCACCAGCATACTTCATGTATCTGATGAACTCTGTCTTCATGCCTGAATTGGACAAGTTCGTGGTGGTTTTCATCGATGATATCTTGGTGTACTCAAAGAACGAAGAAGAGCATGCCGAGCATTTGCATGTAGTGCTTCAACATCTGCGAGAGCACCGTCTTTATGCCAAATTGTCAAAATGTGATTTTTGGCTAAAGGAAATCAAATTCTTGGGTCACACTATCTCTCAGGCAGGCATAGCTGTTGATCCTGATAAGGTGCAAGAGGTGATGAACTGGAAGCCGCCGACAACTGTTCGTTAGATTCGAAGTTTTCTAGGATTGGCTAGTTATTTTCAAAGATTCATTTCGGATTTCTCTCAAATTGTGAAGCCCATGACTGAATTGTTGAAGAAAGGAGCTAAGTTTGTTTGGGGTCAGAAGTGCGAAGATGCCTTCCATATGTTGAGGCAACATCTGACCACAGCACCGGTGTTAGCGCCAGCCGACAGCGGCAAGCCATTTGATGTGTACCGTGATGCCTCTGGCACTGGACTGGGTTGTGTTTTGATGCAAGACAATCGAGTCATTGCTTATGCATCAAGAGCACTCAGGCCTCATGAGCAAAATTATCCCACCCATGACTTGGAGTTAGCAGCCGTGGTTCATGCATTGAAGATGTGGAGACACTATTTAATGGGAACCCGCTGCAACAACTTCACCGATCATAAGAGCCTCAAGTATATTTTTACTCAGGCTAATCTCAACATGAGGCAGAGAAGATGGCTAGAGCTGATTAAGGACTATGACCTGGAGGTACATTATCACCAGGGAAAGCCAATGTGGTTGCTGATGCCTTGAGTCGGAAATCGCAATGCAACTGTGTTATGATGGATTCTCGCATCAACACCCTGTGTGATGAGTTGAACAAAATGAAGATTGAAGTGATTCCTTCTGGTGCTTTGTCTCACATGATGAAGACATCCACACTACTGATGCATCTATACCAATACAAGTACCAATTTCTGGTCCCATTACTCGCGCTCGTGCTCGTCAACTCAACCATCAGGTGATTACACTCTTGAGTTCATGTCCATCATATTTAGACCATGGAGACCCGTGCACTCTTGTTTTGCTCAGGAATCAGGGAGAAGACCGAAAGGGAAAAGGATTTGAACATGTTGGATTCGGACTGCAGAAGAACACCAACTTGTGACGGTCACCACGGTCAGATGCGGGCTCGGATTGGAATGTTCAAGCACAACATGGAAAGCTTATCAAGTCTACTTTCATATGGATCCGGAATTATAGTCATATCTGTTCTGAGGCCGCCGTAATCATTGTTTTCTTACCGAGACATTTCCTGCCTTTTCTGCCCATGGTGCTGCGTCACCCTATTTTGGCCCAATGGGTCGTGTATCAAGTTAGGTCCATTAGGGACGCATCCTAGGGTTGCAGCACGACCCCAATACCCTTGTGGTCGTCCTCCCATGTTTATAAACCCCCTAGCCGCCACCAAGAACAGCGGGTTTTGTTTAGATCAAGTTTAGCTCTCGCTACTTGCTTGCAGGCGCGCGTGCTAGTTCAGCCGCCCGTCTTCTTGTCTTCGGAACCCCACCATATTGTAGTTTGATCTTTAAACCTACATTTAGATCTGGTAATTCAGTACTTGTTCTACTTGTTCTTGCTAGTTCTTCGATTGCTTGCAGGACGAGTGCCCTAGTGGCCAGGGTGTCACGCTCCACAAGATCGTGACAGCCATAGGAGGTGGTGTATCGGTTGCTAAGGCGCAGCGTCTTTGGAAGGCTGTAGTCGGGCCGTGAACGTCGTCTCCTCCCCCAATCGAGTTATTCCACACCCTCTCATCGAAAGATCGGGCAATCACCCAACGGGTGCACATCAGTTGGTAATCAGAGCAAGGTTTATCGGTGAGAGATTTACTTTTCTTCGCTGTTTTCTTATCTCCTATAGTCCAGAAAAAGCCAAAAAATAGTAGATTAGTTTTACCGCAATCCTATAAACCATTGAGCATTTACTAGTACTACTTAGTTAGGGCTTGTTGAGTTTTTGGTTGCATCGGTTGTGTCGAGTTGCTGGTCTTAGTTTATTCCTTTAGAGTTTTGAGTTCTACCACGTTTTGGTCACCACGAAATCCACCATCACCAAAAACATCTCTGGTTCGTTTTTGCCACCACGGATACATATCATATCCGATTTGGAAGTTTAAATACAATCTGGAAAGCTTATCTTATCTTCTTTCCAACGGATCTGACCTTATCTCAAAATTCGTTCTGAGCGCTCCGCAATCATCGTAGAGATTTCTGGACTTCCTATATTAACAAGATTTGTTAAATCTGATTTAAAGGGGTTGTTAGCAATATCTTTATTGTTTGGGTTGTCATAGTGAAAAAAAGGGTTTAGGCCCCTGCAAAAAAAAAACAGAAGAAGAAGAAAAAAAAGAATAGAAAAGAAAAAAAAAAGGAAAAGAAGAAGAAGGGGGCTGAATCTCTAAATCTGTTGTTTCTCTTTGTGCTGTGCTAGTTGTTCTTTTTCAGTGACTACCTTTGTGCCTAGGCTCACGTCTCTAGCCTGGTTTAGCCTAGGACCAGCACAGTACCACCGTTGAACGATTATTCAGCTTGCTTTTGTAACTAACGTGGTACTAGTGTATTCCTTGCTTCAGCCCACCTACAACTCTACATATTTCGACTACAGTTTGACAGGTCGTGTTGCTGCGGCACCGATACACTTATTCCACGGTTGCAGACTTGTTGGTTGCTGACCCCTCCTGTTGTGCAAGGTAAGAATTGGTAAGAGCTTGTGTGGCAGGTTGAGAGTGAGCGCCTTGCAGTAGCTACATCCTAATAGTTGTAGAGTTTTTATTCCTTCACGTTTTTTTTCTTGTTGCCTCTGTTCGTCTAACCATGGCAGGATTGGAGGTTGATGATGCTTCTCGTAATATGCCACACTCTCCTCGCACCAAGGGTATCATACAACACTTTGTAAGGCTAGTGAAGACGCACACAGAAGGTCTTGATAATGACATGCAGGTGACGAATGAAAAGATGGGGCAATTGGAGGCCACACAGATCGACACGAACACCAAACTTGCAAATGTGGAAATGACAGTTGCTCATATTGACAAGAGCCTTGTCGCACTCTTGAGGCGGTTTGATGAGATGCATGCTAATATCAATGGTGGGCGTGATGAGGGCGCCGAAGGTAACTGGGATGACTATGTTGCTGATACTGAACAAGATGACCAAGAAGCACCTAATCGCCGGCGACTACGTACTAACCGTAGAGGTATGGGTGGTTTTCACCGACGTGAGGTACATGGTAATGATGATGCTTTTAGTAAGGTTAAATTTAAAATACCTCCTTTTGATGGTAAATATGACCCTGATGCTTACATTACTTGGGAGATTGCGGTTGATCAAAAGTTTGCATGCCATGAATTTCCTGAGAATGCGCGGGTTAGAGCTGCTACTAGTGAGTTTACTGAATTTGCTTCTGTTTGGTGGATAGAACATGGTAAGAAGAATCCTAATAACATGCCACAAACTTGGGATGCGTTGAAACGGGTCATGCGGGCTAGATTTGTTCCTTCTTATTATGCACGTGATATGTTAAACAAGTTGCAACAATTGAGACAGGGTACTAAAAGTGTAGAAGAATATTATCAGGAATTACAAATGGGTATGCTGCGTTGTAACATAGAGGAGGGTGAGGAATCTGCTATGGCTAGATTTTTGGGCGGGTTAAATAGGGAAATTCAGGACATCCTTGCTTATAAAGATTATGCTAATGTAACCCGATTGTTTCATCTTGCTTGCAAAGCTGAAAGGGAAGTGCAGGGACGACGTGCTAGTGCAAGGTCTAATGTTTCTGCAGGAAAATCTACACCATGGCAACAGCGCACGACTACATCCATGACCGGCCGTACACTAGCACCAACTCCCTCGCCAAGTCGACCAGCACCCCCGCCTTCCTCCAGCGACAAACCACGTGCATCTTCCACAAATTCAGCAACCAAATCTGCCCAGAAACCCGCAGGTAGTGCCTCTTCAGTAGCTTCCACAGGTAGAACAAGAGATGTTCTGTGTTATCGATGCAAGGGCTATGGACACGTGCAGCGTTATTGTCCTAATCAGCGTGTTTTGGTGGTAAAAGACGATGGTGGGTATTCCTCTGCTAGTGATTTGGATGAAGCTACACTTGCTTTGCTTGCGGCTGATGATGTAGGCACTAAGGAACCACCCGAAGAACAGATTGGTGCAGATGATGCAGAGCATTATGAGAGCCTCATTGTACAGCGTGTGCTTAGTGCACAAATGGAGAAGGCAGAGCAGAATCAGCGACATACGTTGTTTCAAACAAAGTGTGTCATTAAGGAGCGTTCATGTCGTTTGATCATTGATGGAGGTAGCTGCAACAACTTGGCTAGCAGCGACATGGTGGAGAAGCTTGCACTTACGACCAAACCGCACCCGCATCCATATCACATTCAATGGCTCAACAATAGTGGTAAGGTCAAGGTAACCAAGCTGGTACGAATTAATTTTGCTATTGGTTCATATCGTGATGTTGTTGACTGTGATGTTGTGCCTATGGATGCTTGTAATATTCTGCTAGGTAGACCATGGCAATTTGATTCAGATTGTATGTATCATGGTAGATCAAATCAATATTCTCTCATATACCATGATAAGAAAATTATTTTGCTTCCCATGTCCCCTGAGGCTATTGTGCGTGATGATGTTGCTAAAGCTACCAAAGCTAAAACTGAGAACAACAAGAATATTAAAGTTGTTGGTAATAACAAAGATGGGATAAAATTGAAAGGACATTGCTTGCTTGCAACAAAAACTGATGTTAATGAATTATTTGCTTCCACTACTGTTGCCTACGCCTTGGTATGCAAGGATGCTTTGATTTCAATTCAAGATATGCAGCATTCTTTGCCTCCTGTTATTACTAACATTTTGCAGGAGTATTCTGATGTATTTCCAAGTGAGATACCAGAGGGGCTGCCACCTATACGAGGGATTGAGCACCAAATTGATCTTATTCCTGGTGCATCTTTGCCGAATCGTGCGCCATATAGGACAAATCCAGAGGAAACAAAAGAAATTCAGCGACAAGTGCAAGAACTACTCGACAAAGGTTACGTGCGTGAGTCTCTTAGTCCGTGTGCTGTTCCGGTTATTTTAGTGCCTAAAAAAGATGGAACATGGCGTATGTGTGTTGATTGTAGGGCTATTAATAATATCACGATACGTTATCGACACCCTATTCCACGTTTAGATGATATGCTTGATGAATTGAGTGGTGCCATTGTCTTTTCTAAAGTTGATTTGCGTAGTGGGTACCACCAGATTCGTATGAAATTGGGAGATGAATGGAAAACTGCTTTCAAAACTAAGTTCGGATTGTATGAGTGGTTAGTCATGCCTTTTGGGTTAACTAATGCACCTAGCACTTTCATGAGATTAATGAACGAGGTTTTGCGTGCCTTCATTGGAAAATTTGTGGTAGTATACTTTGATGACATATTAATCTACAGCAAATCTATGGATGAACATGTTGATCACATGCGTGCTGTTTTTAATGCTTTACGAGATGCACGTTTATTTGGTAACCTTGAGAAGTGCACATTTTGCACCGATCGAGTTTCGTTTCTTGGTTATGTTGTGACTCCACAGGGAATTGAGGTTGATCAAGCCAAGGTAGAAGCGATACATGGATGGCCTATGCCAAAGACTATCACACAGGTGCGGAGTTTCCTAGGACTTGCTGGCTTCTATCGCCGTTTTGTGAAGGACTTTAGCACCATTGCTGCACCTTTGAATGAGCTTACGAAGAAGGGAGTGCATTTTAGTTGGGGCAAAGTACAAGAGCACGCTTTCAACGTGCTGAAAGATAAGTTGACACATGCACCTCTCCTCCAACTTCCTGATTTTAATAAGACTTTTGAGCTTGAATGTGATGCTAGTGGAATTGGATTGGGTGGTGTTTTGTTACAAGAAGGCAAACCTGTTGCATATTTTAGTGAAAAATTGAGTGGGTCTGTTCTAAATTATTCTACTTATGATAAGGAATTATATGCTCTTGTGCGAACATTAGAAACATGGCAGCATTATTTGTGGCCCAAAGAGTTTGTTATTCATTCTGATCATGAATCTTTGAAACATATTCGTAGTCAAGGAAAACTGAACCGTAGACATGCTAAGTGGGTTGAATTTATCGAATCGTTTCCTTATGTTATTAAGCACAAGAAAGGAAAAGAGAATATCATTGCTGACGCTTTGTCTAGGAGATATACTTTGCTGAATCAACTTGACTACAAAATCTTTGGATTAGAGACGATTAAAGACCAATATGTTCATGATGCTGATTTTAAAGATGTGTTGCTGCATTGTAAAGATGGGAAAGGATGGAACAAATATATCGTTAGTGATGGGTTTGTGTTTAGAGCTAACAAGCTATGCATTCCAGCTAGCTCCGTTCGTTTGTTGTTGTTACAGGAAGCACATGGAGGTGGCTTAATGGGACATTTTGGAGCAAAGAAAACGGAGGACATACTTGCTGGTCATTTCTTTTGGCCCAAGATGAGAAGAGATGTGGTGAGATTGGTTGCTCGTTGCACGACATGCCAAAAGGCGAAGTCACGGTTAAATCCACACGGTTTGTATTTGCCTCTACCCGTTCCTAGTGCTCCTTGGGAAGATATTTCTATGGATTTTGTGCTGGGATTGCCTAGGACTAGGAAGGGACGTGATAGTGTGTTTGTGGTTGTTGATAGATTTTCTAAGATGGCACATTTCATACCATGTCATAAAACTGACGATGCTACTCATATTGCTGATTTGTTCTTTCGTGAAATTGTTCGCTTGCATGGTGTGCCCAACACAATCATTTCTGATCGTGATGCTAAATTTCTTAGTCATTTTTGGAGGACTTTGTGGGCAAAATTGGGGACTAAGCTTTTATTTTCTACTACATGTCATCCTCAAACTGATGGTCAAACTGAAGTTGTGAATAGAACTTTGTCTACTATGTTAAGGGCAGTTCTAAAGAAGAATATTAAGATGTGGGAGGACTGTTTGCCTCATATTGAATTTGCTTATAATCGATCATTGCATTCTACTACAAAGATGTGCCCATTTCAGATTGTATATGGTTTGTTACCTCGTGCTCCTATTGATTTAATGCCTTTGCCATCTTCTGAAAAACTAAATTTTGATGCTACTAGGCGTGCTGAATTGATGTTAAAACTGCACGAAACTACTAAAGAAAACATAGAGCGTATGAATGCTAGATATAAGTTTGCTAGTGATAAAGGTAGAAAGGAAATAAATTTTGAACCTGGAGATTTAGTTTGGTTGCATTTGAGAAAGGAAAGGTTTCCTGAATTACGAAAATCTAAATTGTTGCCTCGAGCCGATGGACCGTTTAAAGTGCTAGAGAAAATTAACGACAATGCATATAGGCTAGATCTGCCTGCAGACTTTGGGGTTAGCCCCACATTTAACATTGCAGATTTAAAGCCCTACTTGGGAGAGGAAGTTGAGCTTGAGTCGAGGACGACTCAAATGCAAGAAGGGGAGAATGATGAAGACATCCACACTACTGATGCATCTATACCAATACAAGTACCAATTTCTGGTCCCATTACTCGCGCTCGTGCTCGTCAACTCAACCATCAGGTGATTACACTCTTGAGTTCATGTCCATCATATTTAGACCATGGAGACCCGTGCACTCTTGTTTTGCTTAGGAATCAGGGAGAAGACCGAAAGGGAAAAGGATTTGAACATGTTGGATTCGGACTGCAGAAGAACACCAACTTGTGACGGTCACCACGGTCAGATGCGGGCTCGGATTGGAATGTTCAAGCACAACATGGAAAGCTTATCAAGTCTACTTTCATATGGATCCGGAATTATAGTCATATCTGTTCTGAGGCCGCCGTAATCATTGTTTTCTTACCGAGACATTTCCTGCCTTTTCTGCCCATGGTGCTGCGTCACCCTATTTTGGCCCAATGGGTCGTGTATCAAGTTAGGTCCATTAGGGACGCATCCTAGGGTTGCAGCACGACCCCAATACCCTTGTGGTCGTCCTCCCATGTTTATAAACCCCCTAGCCGCCACCAAGAACAGCGGGTTTTGTTTAGATCAAGTTTAGCTCTCGCTACTTGCTTGCAAGCGCGCGTGCTAGTTCAGCCGCCCGTCTTCTTGTCTTCGGAACCCCACCATATTGTAGTTTGATCTTTAAACCTACATTTAGATCTGGTAATTCAGTACTTGTTCTACTTGTTCTTGCTAGTTCTTCGATTGCTTGCAGGACGAGTGCCCTAGTGGCCAGGGTGTCACGCTCCACAAGATCGTGACAGCCATAGGAGGTGGTGTATCGGTTGCTAAGGCGCAGCGTCTTTGGAAGGCTGTAGTCGGGCCGTGAACGTCGTCTCCTCCCCCAATCGAGTTATTCCACACCCTCTCATCGAAAGATCGGGCAATCACCCAACGGGTGCACATCATCACATTTCGGTTGAGCCAACTTTGCGAGACCAGATAATCATGGCCCAACTCAGTGATAAGGGAGTGCAAATCATTAAAGAGAACCTACATCAGAAGACATAGAAGTATAAGTGTTTTTGCCAAGATGGGAAGGGTATTTTGTGGTTTGAAAGCAGATTGGTGGTTCCTAAAAATAAGGATCTCAAGAAGAAAATTTTGGATGAAGCTCATCTCTCCAAATTCTCCGTGCATCCAGGAAGCACCAAAATGTACCATGATCTGAAGCCCTTGTATTAGTGGACCAGAATGAAGAGGGAGATAGCCCAATATGTATCAGAATGCGACACATGTCAGAGCATAAAGGCAAGCCACTTTAAAATAGTTGGTGCCTTGCAACCCCTATCAGTACATTCATGGAAATGGGATGACATCAGCAAGGATTTTATTGTGGGTCTGCCCAACACCTCTCGGCATCATGATTCGATTTGGGTCATTGTGGACCGACTAACAAAAGTGGCACATTATTTTCCAGTGCACACCACTGATAAGGCTCAGAAGTACGCAGAACTGTACATTGACTGAATCGTGTGTTTGCATGGATTACCTCAAACCATTGTCTCTGACCGAGGAACCCAATTTGTTGCCAGATTTTGGGAACAACTGCAAGAGTCTTTGGGAACCAAGCTAATAAGAAGTTCAGCTTACCACCCGCAGACTGATGGTAAGACCAAAAGGGTAAATTAAATTCTTGAAGATATGTTAAGGGCTTGTGCAATCGATTGTGGCAAGAACTGGGATAAGTACCTCTCTTTGGCAGAGTTTGCTTATAACAACAGTTATCAATCGAGCCTAAAGATGGCACCTTTCGAAGCACTATATGGAAGAGGGTGTCGAACACCCCTCAATTGGTCTCAGCCTGGAGAAAGAGAAATTTTTGGACCTGACTTAGTAACTGAATTCGAAAGGAAAGTCAAGCTAATCAGGAAGAATCTAGAAGCTGCTCAGGCCAGGCAGAAGAGTTACCATGATAAAAGAAGAAAACCTCTCCAGTTTGAAGTGGGAGATTTCGTCTATTTGAAGGTATCACCCACCAAAGGAGTGCAAAGGTTTGGGATCAAAGGCAAGCTAGCCCCTCGCTACATTGGACCTTATGTGATCGTGGAGACATGTGGACCCGTGGCATACAAATTGAAGTTACCTTCGAAAATGTCTGCCACTCATAATGTATTCCATGTATCCCAACTAAAGAGATGTGTTCGATTGTCGACCGAGATCATAGCAGAACCCGAAGTGGAGATAGAGTCAGATCTATTGTACCAAGAGTACCCTTCCATGGTTAGAGATCAACTCAGGCTAAATCGATCAAAATGTATAAGATCCAATGGAGTAATCACTAAGAGGAAGAAGCTACTTGGGAGACTGAGGAATTTCTACGTTCGAACTTCCCCGATTGTCTACCTGAGGGAATCGGTACGTAACCATGCCCAACCCCTCCCCCTGCCCTATGAATCTAAATATAAGGAAAATGACCTTAACATAAAAGGAGTTAATTGTAAGACTAAAACTAAGAGGACTTCCTTCTGAAGTTGCAAAGAAGATGACATTCGAAGAGAAGTTTACAAAAAAGAACCTTGATAAACAAACCACCAAATTCAAGCAAGCCTTAACCTTCGCTTCACCCCTGAGGACTCCGACCCAAATCTGGGGACGAGATTCCTTTAAGGGGGAAGGCTGTAACACCCCAGTAATTCTCAAAGTCCCTCTTAGTACTAACTCAAGAACCATTATTTCATGTGAACCAAATTGGGCAAAAGACACCAATCAACTTGATAATAAAAGTCCCACTAAGTCTTTTATCTTAAAGATCATGCCTAAATCATATGGTGCATTGAAAAAAGGGGAAAATGTTGAAACCCTAGAACAACCCTAATTGAGCCACTTAAGTAGAAAGGACAAAAAGGGGTAAAAAGACCTTGAAAAACATGGAATCATGGCTTAAGCCAATTATAAAAGTTGAAACACACTAACTAAGCTACAATAAAGGTTATAAAAGTTTGGCCAAAATAGTTTGTTAAAGACCTCAAACAAGCCATTCCATTGGAGGCTTCCTAGAGAAATCTGAAATTCAGATTTCTGAATTTCAGCCTCTAACTCAAAACCGAGCGCGTTCACCTTAATCCCTATTTCAAAACCCTAAGCTCCCATTAACAAAAATGTGCTAAACTAACCCCTCTACAACATATCTGAAGATGGCATTGGGATTCGGAACCTAGACATGACAAAACCGAAGATTTGCCTTGGGCTCGGGCTGAGAGACAGACCCGACTTGAGAGCTCCATATCTTTGGAACTAGTAGGCCAAATCCTATGATCCCCACACAAGATCGGTAGCTTATAGGGAGGATAAGAGGTTTTGTGCACTGACCTTGGCAAGAGCAGGCTCGGATGAGTGACAACACGGGCCAGAACTCGGGCAGAATGAACACGCACACGTGTTCGACCCTGGTCGGCACGTCGGCGTTCGCCCAACCCGCGCGCGCTCGCCCCAGTGCCCGGTCAAGTCTGCCACGCGCCCTCACCCGCGTCGTGCCTATAAATTAGCCCCAAGGCCTCGGACATACTCCCTCGCACGCTCTTGGTCCTGCCCAAGCCAAACTTCACCAGACTTCGCCTTGAGCACGATGCGCCACCGCCCGCCCGCCAAGCCACCCGAGCCTCGGCCACCGCGGCTAGCTCACTCCAGCCACTCCCAGTCTGTGCCGGCAGTTCAGCTAGCTTCGCCAGATTCCCATGAAGCTCCTCAAGTCCTCGGACCTGGTAGAGCCTCACTGGAGACCCCGAATCACCCTTGCCGGACTTCTTTCGCTCACCAGCGAACGTGGACCGGGTAAGTCTCTACGCCATTCTCAAATTCCTTCCACATACCGCCTCTACGTCACCTGGTCGAGCCTCCCGAGCTAACCAATTGGACTATCGCGCCGTGAGCAGCCCGGATTACTTGCCGCCGACGAGCTCACCCGCCTGCGCACGTAGACCGGCCTACTTCGACCATCCCCGGACACGATCCGCACATCAGCGTGACCGTCAAGACCTCCCCTACACCCTCGACCACTTCACCGGAGCAATCTTGCCGCCGGTAAGCCCCTCCGCCCTTTCCTCCGTCGCGGCTACTATTTCATTAGGGGAAGGACCGCGGGTTTGATTAAGCGGAACCCTAGGGGGTTTTCAGCGTAGTCAGAGACTCATGTGAATAGTAACCCGAGGACCCGTCTGCAAGGAAACTTAGAAACTTTCGCCAGGGACCCCAATGCAAAACCTTTTTCCTTTAACCATTTCTGTTTATTCTTTTAAATGAGCAGAGAACTTATGAAATTCATATCTTGAGAAATATTTAACCAAATTTAGTCACCAATTTTACTGCATTAAGAATATTATGCAATATCAAAATAAAAATGTTGAATCCTATGGTTTCTGTAGTGATTTTTTAGAGTTTGGAATTAAATAAGAAAATTGTCCAAACCTTATTATCTTATTAAAATAAGGAAAAATAGTTATGCTTCTATACTGGACTTAAGAAAAATTGTTGAAGTCCAAACCCAACTTAGGCACTGTTTAAAAATATTAAGCACCCCAATATACAAGATTAACTCAAGTTTTGCTATTAAAAACTATATTTGTCCAAAACTTAGGAAAATAAGAAAGACAATAGAAATTAATGAACAGTGGATGAACATATTTTTCTTAGTCCACTTAAGTAATGAAGAACATAGGAAAAATACAAAGAACCCTAGTTCAGAGCAAATCCAAGGTTAATTATTTTATTAGGCACAAAAAATCCAGAAAGGCCATAATTAAAAATATAAGGACCATTTCAAAATTGGTAAGAAAAATTTCAGTAGACTCCTAACTACTAGAACACCCCTACAAAAATAATAAACACCCCAACCCATCATCATAAGTGGGTTGAACAATTAAAACTTGATTTTTAGCCATGTTCCAATTAAATCAAAAGAAAGCCAAAAATTGTGCAACAATGGGCAAATGAATTTTTTACCAAATTACTGATGAAGTAGACTACCAGAGAAAAATGCAAAACCTATTCAAAACTACAAAATAACACCCCTTGCCCAACAAGCAATGATTGCTCTTGCGCAAAGAAGAAGATAGGAAAATTTAGAAATATGTTGTTTGATATTTTCAAGTATAGTGGTAGTAGAAAGCACCCCATTGGCTAGAAACTTTAGAAAATCATAGTAAAATAACTAATAAGTATTAATGGCTGAGATTTGGTACAACGTCATGTTATTACACCTAGATGCCAGCAAAAATAAGCCTTAGAGAATAACCTACTGCTAAAAAGGAGTTGTAGTTCAAAGCACCTCATGTGCCCTAATATTTGATAATTTTGTATAGAGAGAACCCCTCACTTTTTAAGCCCCAAATTTTGAGACAGAAAGTTATACACCAGTGAGGAGCCACTATAATTTTATAGAATTTTTTGAAATTTATAACACTGGCTTGTAGTTCAAACCCACTTGAAGGGCCTAAAAGAAAATGGAAAAGAAGAGATAGATTAGAAAGATTAATAAGTCTCACCCCAATAAATGCAGCTAAGAATCTTATTAAAATTATCACTAAGACATAAAAAGGAAAATCAGTGGAACACTAAAAATAGTCTAACCATTCAGTAATCAACATGACCCTAATTTATTAAGTATACCACAGAAATCTCTAATAGCAAGACTTAGCTCTATTTTCTTTCAATTAATCTTTCACCATACAATTTTAATTGCTAAAATTGCATATCATACCATACATATATCTAATCCCTTGCATTCATTAGATTGCAACCTCGCTGATGGAGAGTACGTGCTTATCCCTGAGCAAGGAGCTATCCACGAGGAAGATTAGGAGCCAGCTCCCGAGCTTGCCATCGAGGATCTCCCCGCAGCCCCGGCAATTGAAGGCAAGCCCCGGTTTTATGCATAACCGTTTATATATGCTATTTTACTACACTTAATGTTTGTAGGCTTGTAATGTGCACATAAGTGTAGGAGTTGCTTGAAACCCTTAGTTGCATGAATTCAGGATTCCTTTTTGAGATGGATACTAGTATGCTAGGTCGGGTAGCTGCTTTGCTAATTAGGATCTCGGTAGAAGTCGAGTGATTTTTCTAGCACTCGTGCGAGGTCATGAATTGATTGTATTCATATTGATAATGGGATCTATAATGGTCTATGGACTTGGATCCAGGGTGGATGCCTTGTCCATGAGACGGGAAAAGGAATTAAGGATTAATGTGTGGATACCTGAGTCAAGAGTTTGAATGTATTAAACACATGTCGGGAAATATGGTAACCGGTAAACCTAGTACCTGAGTGAAGCTGGGCGCGGACTTTACCCCTCACATGTCCTAAGACTGGGTCTCGCATGCTAGCTATGGTGGGTACAAGTGTGGTCACTGCACGGCGGCAGCCAGGGTCAGTGGAGCATTGTATGCCAAGGCGGTGAGTCCTGGCCGCGAACGGGGAATCGATGGGGACGATTGATATGTGTGGGGACGGAGTACCCCTACATGTCGTGTGTTTAGGTTTACCTTGCAAGGTTAAAACTCGATTGGAATCGTCTGCTTCTTGCAGCTAATGAGACCGCTTGACCCCTTGTGCTACATTGAGTAAGAAGTGGAATGAGGTTTTACTTGAGGTAACATGTTGATTGTATTAAATGATTGCTACCATGTATGCTTAGAAGGGGCAAACTTAGCTAAAAGTAATGATATTAGAATTGTAAAAGCTAAAATTAATCTTAGACTCAGCTAGTGCTTTGGCAAACCAAACCTCTCAGCCAAACAGTTGCACAGTCTAAAGGTAGAGGAGTAGATTCCTCACATCGGGTAAGTCTAGATGAGTATTAGTATACTCAGCCTTGCTTGTGGCAAAATTTTTGCAGGTACACTTCAGGATATGGTTGACGATGTGACTTGGCCTACCACCCTACCACTGGGTTGGACGGTCGAATGGGATGCTGCTCCAGCAGGAGAGGAGCAGGAGGAGTAGTGGGCTAGGCCTTGCCCTATTCCTCGCTTTCGACGATATCGATTATCCGCTGCAATTCATCTTATGAACTTACTTTAGTTACTTGAAAAACTCCGATTTATGTAATAACTCTATTACTTTAATTTGAGGTTTCCTGTTTTATTGTATTTCTTCTGTGACTCACCTTCGAGTGAGCTTGTGGTATTTGATCCTGGATGAGTGGCTTTATCAGACTAGATCTGAGGGACTGACGGGTTATTCCGATTTAAGTGTGTTGCGGTCTTTAAGGCGTGACTTGGGCATTTAAGCTAGAATAATTCAGGCGGTTCCGCCATAGCGACATTCCCTCCCAAGCCCTGTCGGCACTCGTCAGCCTTCAGGGGCTTTCAATATCAGACTTTGTTCAGGCATTGGAAGAGGTCATTCCCAAAGACATTTTATCAGAGCCTCCCACAACGGGAGCTACAGTCATTTTCGGCGGCCAAAAACCGCCGAAAATAAGGCATTTGCCGCCGAAAATAAGCTATTTTCGGCGGCCTTAGGCTTATTTTCGTTGGTTCCTGGCCACTAGAAAAAATCAGTCAAAAATAAGACTTTATTTTCGGTGGCCATGGACCAGCCGCCGAACATAGGCTATTTTCGGTGGCCGCCAGAACACCCGCCGAAAATAAAGACTTATTTTCGGCGGCGGCCACGTGGGCGCTGAAAATAAAGGCCTGCCGAAATTAGGACATCTTATTTTCGGCGGCCCAATGAGGCCGCCGAAAATTACTATTTTCAGAGAAAAAATTGGATAAAATGCAAAAATAACAGCAAATTCATCAACAATATAATCACAGAAACATTAAATCCACAATTGCACAATTCACAAATAGTACATAATATAAAGTTGGAGTTGTGACCACAATTGCACAATTCACAAATATGTCCATTACAACATCCGAGTTCACAAATAGTCCATACAACATAAAGTTCACAAATAGTCCATGCAACATAAAGTTCACAAATAGTCCATTACAAGACAGAATTCGGCACAAAACTAAACCATCACATATCTGGGTCATTGGAGTTGTGACCACTACCTCCAGAAGCGAAAAACTCGTTGACGAAGTCGTGTAATGGGTTTGGATTCTAAAGAAAAAAAGAAGACATTAATAACGGCAGTGTTTACATGCATGGCCACTATTCAAACAAATTGTTTATCAAACTAACCTCTCCTGGAGTAGCTCCCTCCCCTTCATAAGCTCCTCCTGGTGCTGGTATCACCGGTGGTGGCGTGTTGTGGCCCATGACCCCAGATCCCTACAAATCAAGTTTAGTAAAGATCTGAAATTAGGTTGATACAAACGACAAGTCTTAACTAAATTGAAGCACCTAAGGTGGAGGTGGAGGTGGCGGAGCATGTAATCCCCATTGAGGCATCGGCAGCTGAAATTGAGGGAAAACAAATGGTTGTTGTTGTGCCTGCTGTGGAAACCAAGACTGTTGCAAATATAATATATTAGTTATAGAACCAATATCGAGCGTGTTGAGAATAAATAAGACACTCACATTCATTGCTTGTTGCGTCTGTGCGTTGTAAGCAGCCATGTACTCTGATTACTGTTGGAGGAATGCCATTTGTTGTTGCCACAGCTCTTCACAAAACTTTTCTTGCTGCTCACTCATAGCGTCCTCCATGCTAGATACAGAGCGCTGACTACGGCTGCTACTACCAAAGCCTGCCTGTGACGAAGAGCCACCACGAGAATGCAACTCCATCGAATCGATCACACCAGTAAACATAGAATATCTTGAAGACAAGAAAAATGTCTATTTGGTCATAGTTCCAATATTATTGAAAAAATTCACAAGTTAATACCGTCCATGCGCCTTTCCTCCAATAGAATGCACAACTTCAGCGTCGAAGGTAGGCGCTCCTCGCCAATCGTAGTCTTCTCCATACTTCCTAACCATCTCCTGCCTGTATGTCTCCTGCAATACAATATGAAGGTTCAACACACATGTAATTTATAGCTATATGGCAAGAAAACATTAATCCTAACAACAACTATCCATACGCTCAACGGCCGCTTGACTACATAGCTCATTGGAGATTTCACTATTTTTCGCTCTATGCCCTCTCCTATAAACATCGATTGGGCTCGGGACAACTCCAGTTTGAGCCTCCTGCAAATATGAGTTTAATCCGGTTTCATTTCTGAGTAAAACAGAATACTACATACTCACCATTCGCTTCGCCAACCGAATGTTTCCATCAGCTCCATAGGTATGGTTGACTACGACCTCATCATCGTCCTCGTCCTGCTAATGGCGCTGCCTATGTCGATTCTTGTTAGACTTCTCAATCCACTCGGGCGAAGCCCATATCTCACACAAAGCCTTGTAAGCCTGCGGCCAGTGTTCCATCCATGGAAGAGTTACCTGCATATAAAGCGTTAGCTCAAAATTACATTCACTTCTGAATGAGCTGCTAAATTAGATTTTTACCTCCATGTACTGGTCTACAGTCAAGTAGACATCCGAATATTGTCGAAAGTTGTTGATAGAATGACCTCATCGCTTCATGTACGCGTTCACAACCTGTAGACGAGCATTGGAAATTGCATCCCTGCACACCTTCTTCGCATTTTTCTCTAATACCCGGTCTGCATGCTCTTGAGCCTTAGGTTCCACACGATAGCGTCTCTGTCCAACATCGAAAATAAAATTAGTTTGAAAACAACTAATAAATGTTAGTTCGAAACATTACTCTTACCCAAAAGTCGTGCTTGATGACGCCTTGAGTTGTTCCATATGTAGCATGTGGAGCTAGTGCGAAGTGCGACCAGCTAGTGCAAGGAACCACCACACCTTTCAGGTCGGTGACAATTCCTGGATTATGTAGATGACAGAGGTTACCTAAGACTTGATTAACCTGTCTATGGTGACCTCGACCGTCAAATGACATGTCATCCCATTGGCTGCATGACAAAAAAACAAGGAAGTCATGTCATATATATAGTGTACAATAAACAAATAAGTAAGAACAAAGTGGCCAAACGTGAGTACCTATCACCAACCGGGATGATCAGTACTCGAGCTTCAGATTGTGCAGGCGCTGACGGAGGTAGGACAAAGTGGCCCTTCCGAGTGCCCCATTCGTCGAACGACAGGAGCCTCGGTGGTATCGTCATCCGCCTCAGCATCTATGCCCACTTCCTCCTCCTCCTCAAGGGCCTGCACCTCCTCCTCCTCATTGGCATGCTCGTCCTCCTCCTCATGGTGTTGCACCTCCTCCTCGTCCTCCTCCTCTTCCTATGGACATGAAATAGAGACATATAAGACACATTTATATATAAGTGACTGACAAACAAGATCAATTACATAAACATTTACATCGGTACTCCATTGTAGAGTGATAGGTGTATCACGTAGTTCTGGCCGGGCGTGTCTCAGCAATGCCTCCTGTTCGCTCTACTAGAAGAACTCCTTGGAAAAGGGAACGTGCACCAGGGAGTATCCTGCTAGCCGCATTAAGAAACCCCCTAGCAGTGCGCTTTGTTTTCCTACCACTCATCCTATTCAATAGAAAAACATTAAAGGTATTAGCTCCATATAATTAAGTGAATTAATAAAAAATCAAATAATACATCACATAAAATGAAATTATGCATTACACATCAAAATTCATCAGAATCACGATCAAGGAGTCTTCTTCGATCCAAAGCTCGCAATGTGGCTTTTTTGTTCCTTGGATTTCGTTTTCGTTTCGGTGCAACACACTCATCAGAAGTGACATCATTACGGTCTCCGACTAGTGAGTTCAGTGCAACACCCTCATCGATAGTAAAGGTAGTTGTCAATTCTTCTTCTTGATAAACATCATCGGCCTGTTTGTCTTCGAATTGATAACCAGCAGTGCAAGGAGTATGTAAACGTTCCCTAGGGTTCACCTTATGAACTACCCACCATGCTTTAAACTTCGGATTTGGGTACGACATATAGTAGACCTGCTCGCACTGGTGTGCAAGGATAAAATTATCATGGCCTCGATGTCGTTCCTTGTGCTTTACTTCAGTTATGCCATATTGACTTTGTCTAATCCCATTAGTGTTGTCAAACCAATCACATAGAAAGAATACTAATTTCAATGTTTTGTTCCCTGCAAAATTAAACTCTAGGATGTTTTGAATGATGCCATAATAATTATTTTCTCTGCCGAGTGCATCAAGTGCCCTAGTCAGAACTCCAGTGTTACGTGTGGCTGCACGAGGACGAGACTTTTCAAATTGGTCTGAATGAAAGCGGAAGCCATTCACATCGTATCGACCAAAGGTTCTGCAAGTCACCGTCCCATAAGATAGTTGTCTCAAGTCCTTGTGTATGTTAGGAGTCTTTGTGCACTGCAAATAATATACAGTTAAAATGACTACCTTGCGTAAAAGGCTAAATGACATGAAAGTACGGAATATAAAGAGTTCACATGCTCGCAAAACCAGTCAACAAAATTAGGTCTTCCTTGCCTCCCATGTCGTCGCATCGTATCTAGTTGTTTGCTTGTAGGCTGATGGGAATAAGTCCAATTTTCCTCGTCGAACTTACTGTATGACAAATAAATAATTAAATATGGCTCCTTTAGTAAAGAAATTAAGGGGTAAAATAAAGACTTACATGAAATATGGCTCCATCTCTTCCATATTAGAGTACATGTATAGCAATGCGGACATTCTTTCATCCATGCTAAGGTGGTAGAACGTGCCCTTACTAGTACTTGTGCCTCTCCATTGGAAAATGTTGAGATCACTGACAGGAGGTTCCTCATCGACATTGTATCGCATGGTAGCAGCATAGACATTATGTGTAACGCCCTGAATTTGGGGGTAGAATTTTTTTCTTCTTTTCCCTCACCAAATTCAGGCGTTACCCTTTCCTTTTCCCTTTTCTCCTCACTAAACCTTGATCTTTTCCAAAGTTATAGCGGGATTCGGCTTGAGATCCCATATAAAGAAAAACCCTAGAATACTTTATTTTGTGTGATGCACCATGCCGAACCATGCATACCTTTTGATTGTTTAAAAATGTGAATGCATTCATCTAGAGGAAAATAGATTTTAGGAAAAAAAAGGGGAAAACCTTTTTTTCTTCCCCCCTCCTTCCCCATTTTTGGCCCAGCCGCCCCCTCTTCCTCGCGCCCGGCCCAGCCGGCCGGCCCAGCAGGCGGGGGGCGAGCTCGGAGGGAGCTGAGGTCGCTTGTATGATGGAGGCCATGGGATAGCCTGCAGTTCTGCTGCCAAGGGAGAAGCATCATCAAAGGTAAAGGTATCATGATTAAAATCATCATACCATCCATCCTCATTGAATAGGCCTTCTTGATGAAGCTCCCTATGCTAAGGCCTTCGATCTTGTTCGTCTTGAGCAAGATGGCGTACTTCTTCAGTGGCTTCGTCAATCTGCATTTGAAGATCAGCCAGTCAGACCATCTTCTCCTTCTTACTTTGTACTTGCTGATGGATTATCTCCATGTTTCTGATTTCTTGGTCCAACTCCTCCTCCTAGAGTGTTGGGCTAGTGGCCTTCCTCTTCTGGCTTCGGGCCTCTCGAAGAGAAAGGGTCTCCTGATTTGGGTCCAGTGGCTGTAGTGCGGCAGCCCCTGGCGCTGAAGCTTTCTTTGGCGGCATGACGAAGGTCAGTGCTTGCCGAAGGTGGTCAAAAAAGGGTTCACCGAGGTGGGCGCCAATGTTGGGGACTTGTTCTCAAGTGCTATGAATTAAGAACAAGGCAACACAAGATGTTAAATGTTAAAGCCCTTCATCCTTCGAAACATTATTTCCCTTAGGATATAATGATCTTCAGATGAAGGTCATGAAGGACATACCTTCATTATCGCAATGTACGTTAAATAAAAGAAGAAGTATATGAAATATAGAGAACAATATATACAATCATATAACATTATTGATTCATTTTATATAATCATAGAAAGGCAGAAACAATATTGAATTACAAAAGTACCTTTGGCTTGACAGGAGCAAAAAAGTACAAGCGTGACGCAAAAGCGAGTATAGGTCAGCGTGAACAGTACGGGAGTACTGTTCATCTATTTATAGGCACGGGACACAGCCCGTGTAAAATTACATCCATGCCCTTCACATTTGCTAATGACTTTAAGGTAGTCCAACGATGTCTAAATAGCCTTTTCCCTTTTAAGTCGGTCCCCTTTTTTGCCGTTATGCCGAAGCTCCCTTGCGTGTAGCTTCGGCGCTGCGTCAACCTTCATATTGTTCGTGCTTTTCACACTATGTGGTTCTAATCCGAGTCCGAAGGCACCTGTTCATATATTACACTCGAGAAACATTGTTAAATCATGTTTTTGAGGACCTTCGGAAGACGAAGGCCCCCAACAGTATCCCTCTTGTTAAGTAACTTACATTAGATTTGCTCAACATGAGATTAGCCTTCGTTAGTGTTGGGGACTTGTTCTCAAATGCTATGAATTAAGAACAAGGCAACACAAAAAGAAGTTAATGGTTAATGCCCTTCGTCCATCGAAGCATTATTTCCCTTAGGATATAATGATCTTCGGACAAAGGTCATGAAGGACATACCTTCATCATCACAATTTACATTGATAAATGGAGAAGCATATGAAACAAGAGAGAATAACATGAATAATCACATAACATTATTTACATATCTTTATTATATAATCCTGGATGAATAAGAACAATATCGAATTACATTTGTACCTTTGGCTCGAAAGAAGGTGAAAGTACAAGCGTGACGCACGAGCGAGTACAAGTCACCGTGAATAGTACGGGGGTACTGTTCATCTGTTTATAGGCACAGGTCGCAGCCCGTGTGAAATTACATTCATGCCCTTCATGTTCACTATTGACTTAAGAACAATCTATCGAGGACTAAATAGCCTTTTCCTCCTTAAGTCGGTTCCTTTTTCTGCTATCGAGCCGAAGCTCCCTTGAGCACAGCTTCGGCGCTGGTTCAACCTTCATTCCGACCCTGCTCTCCATATTGTGTACAACTTCATCCTGAGTCCAAAGGTTCCTGTACATATATTATACTTGGGAAACATTGTTAATCATGTTTTTGAGGACTTTCGGAAGACGAAGGTCCCCAACAGTAGCCCCTCGCAGTATTAATTTGTTATAACAATTAATTTAGACTGCAATGTGAACGAAGTCCTTAAGCCGAATGTCCGAAAAAATACCTTCCCTTTGCTAGAATAACAACAATCAATGATAGACGGGGCCCTCCAAGTTGCAGCGTACTAGGCGTATAAATATGAACTCACACCGGCTGCATCTGGTACGCTGTTTCTGCCATTTGCATTATTTTCTCAAACTTTTAGCTCTTGCTCACTAGCGCTCGCTAAATTTTCAAGCTTTTTGAGCTTCGGTTAAAAGACGCGTTTTTACCATGTCTGGTGAAAAAATGACTGAGAAGGAGAAGCTGACTGAGGAGACGAAGCTGTTTGAGGAGAAGAAGGTTGTGAATCCTTATATTGTTGGATTCATTGAGTCGATGGCAAAGACAAACACAGAGAAGGTTACTAAAGACATACTAGAGGGTTTATTTGAAGATACTGGTGACAGCGCTATGATGTCGAAAGTGTGGATGAAGATTCTGAAGATCGGCCCTAGCGGCCAAGCCATGCTGTCTTTGGAAAATCGACCATTAAAAAGAGTCATATTGAGAACATGAGAGCAAGGTACTTTCGGGATATGTCTATTGTGAGGGCTGGCGAAGACACAACGTCCCTACCCCTAAGGAAAATGAAGTTGTTATTTACTGAAGCTTCTTCAAGGCTGGACTTCGATTCCCTTTGAGCAAGTTTGTAGTTGAAATGCTGAAAATCTACCAGATGTTCCTCCATCAGATCACCCCCGAAGCTATAATGAGGATGGGGATTTTTGTCTGGGCAGTAAGGAGTCAAGGGCTAAAGCCAAGCACGAAGTGCTTCTGCAGTATGCACGAACTTTTATATGAGACGAAGGCCATTGGTAAAGAACAATACCACAACAACTTTGGTTGTTATGGATTTATCGTTCGCCCCAACGCAAGCCACCCGGTGCCAACATTTCGGAAAAGATGGCCCGGAGCCTGGATGGAAGAATGGTTTTATGTGAAGAATGATTTAAAGGCAAGGGTGGACATTAAAGAAATCATCATGCGCCCCATCTGGTCCGGCTTCGGCCTCCGAAGGCCGAAGGTGGAAATTGATGACGCTGTTAAAGCATGTCAGAAGGCTTTCAGCACTGTTTGCTCCTTCATTGGTACAATAGATTTGATTCAAGAACATATAGCCGTCAGGGTATGGCTGCTTGTGGAAAGCTGGGAAATGCCGAAGGAGACCATCTCTGGCTCCGGTCAGGGTAATTTAGTCTGATTGAAGTATACCTTCAGGTTTGGGGATAAGTTTGATGAGCCAAATGATGACTGGCTAAAGTGCATTGAAGCTACTAGCGACGAGCTACATGGGGCATACTCCAAGACCGAGGACAATGCCTTGTCCACAGCTTTCGAGGGTCGGAATAAGAAAAGATTGAATAGGGTATTTGATGCTATTGGCTTCGTATACCCTGACTATTGCTACCCTCTGCGAGGGCAAGGGATAAAGAGAAAGATTGCTACTTCGGGAAAGGTTGCTGCTTTGGCCATCACAGCTGAGCCGAAGGGCAAGAAGATGAAGGTTCTGACTCACCGGCCACGTTATATTGAACCAGCCGTGATACCTGAATTTGGTGAAGGTATTTCTTCAGCTGCCAAAGCAAAAGAAAATGTTCCAATTATGCAGAGCACTGGAGAGGCGACCGTAATGCCGAAGGTGTCCATAGCCGAGCCAGTCAAAGATAAGGCTGAAGAATCAAAGGCTGAAAAAATAATGCAATTTCCAAAAATTTTGAGCCCTCCGACAGAGACAACACTGCCGAAGGTACAAAAGGCTTCTGCTGCAACTCCCAAGAGGAGAAGGATGGCAAATGTGCTGGATGTTGTGTTGGAAACGACAAAAGCCTTGAGTCCTGTTCCTACAAGGAAAGTTGCCGAAGCTGCCAAAGCGCAACCCGAAACTGATACTAAGAAGGCAGAAGTCGAAGCTACAAAAACTCAGGCTGAAACCGAAGTTGCGGCTTCAACGCCCGCCGCGATGAAGCCTATCGCACATGAGGAAGAGATGACAGGACAGACTGCACCTGAAAAGGTCGAAGCTCCTGCTCCCGAAGCTTCGAACATTGACTACATTATTCATCATGCTTCGGGAAAAGAACTATCCCAAGAAGAAATGCTAGAAGCACGACACTATGCCCAAATATTTAATTATCTGAAGGGGGCGTTAGTGTTCAATGGTAGTGACAAAGAAGATTTTCTATACTGTCTCCCGGATAACAAAGAAATATCCGTTTGCCAGGATATAGGTAAAAGCATCGGATTCCCGAAGCTGGAAGACGGCCTTTCGATTTTATCGAAGGATGAACTTGTTGACAGCCTAGCATACTCAATTTGAAAATGAGGTATTTCATTTGATATACTCAATTTTTTCCTCCTCTTGTAGGGCTTGATTCTTAGTAATGCCCTTAGAGCGCAGAAAACTATTGAAGACGAAGGCTATACAATGGCTCTGAACAACCTTCGTTCAGAGGTGATTGAATTGAGAAACGAAGGTCTTCAAAAATACAAAATCTTAATTTCTCAGGTTAACAAAGTGAAAGAAGAGGAAGCTAGCTTCAAAATTCAAGCCAAAGCCCAAAAGTTTGAAATTGAAGACCTTCGGAAGCAACTGGCCGAAGCTAAAGAAAAATGCGCACTCGCAGAAGCCAACCAAGAAATCAGTGAATATTGGAAAAATTATTTAGAGAAAAATGTTGATGAACTTCGCACATCCAAGGAAAGATGCTTTGAAAAATCCTTGGACTATGTGAAGAAAATAAAAGCTAGTTTCGCCAAAGTGGGTGCCTATTCTACCGAAGAAAACTTCAGACGAGGCGACCCCGAAGGCGTTATTAAATGGATAAGTGGAGAGGCCAAGACCTTCGAAGAAATTTTAAGCGATTGAGGGGATGTTTGCGCATTTTCCAGTGAGCAGGGAATTTTAGCCATCTTGGAGAAGGCGGGATGCGATCATATTAAAGCCGTGGCCTAGGCCGAAGCTGCCTTCTCCGTAGATGATACGAAGGATCCTTCAGCTGAAGCGACCTTGATGGGCGAAAATTTTTACAATGATGTCTGGGTGAATGGTGGCCGAGAGATGGCTCACGGAATTATAAAGAAAAGTGAAAAGGAACCCATAAAGCCCGAGCAGAAGCAAGGCGAGCTGAAGAAGCTGCAGAGCGCGAAAAACGTATAGGTAATGCTTTTTGGCTTTTAGCTTCGGCATTTGTTTTTGTGGCTTTGGACTGATTAACTTTTCCTACTTCAGCTGAATTATCTCCGCCGCCGGAACTGTTCGATCCCCCTATCGGATCCAGAAATGAAGGAAGCGTTGGACATTATAAACATGGCTGAATCCAATGTTGATGAAGTTGTTAACAAATGACTGCACGAAGTTGCAGAGAAGGTCCTTAAAGTGGAATATCACTCATTGTAAAAACATTTTGGGATGGTCAATGTATGAGACACTAAAATGGACATTATAATTTTATTGTAAGAAGACTGTAATATTTGATGTGTGTAGCTTTGAATCGAATATGTAAATTAATGTAATTCATTTTTTTACGATGCATAAAACTTTACATACATACCATTTTGAGCCTTCGGCGAAAAAACACCTTCCCTTCTTTTCATGCTTCGTAAAGAAAAAGATCCATACTTTGTAAAAATATCCATGCTTCGCAAATAGGGATCCCTTCTTTTGTGGCAAGGCTGATGAAGCTGTATTTCCCGAAACTTACTTCGTGCCTTAGCACATTTTCATTTTTACGAAGCATTTGCCGAAGATCAACTCCGTGTTCGATTCTCGTGTCATTGATGCGATATGATGTATGATGTGATTGTTGGGGCGAAGGCAAAGACGCCACCCTTCGCTCGAGGCCTTCGCTGCAGTCGCTGGTCTGACAGAGACAAAACGGGCAGGGACACCCTTCGCTCTATTCGGCACCAGACGAAGGCCTGCGACGGCGTCATCCCACAGTGCAGCCTCGCCCAGCTCAGAGGCCCACGTGCGATCCGGCCCATTGTAACGGGCCCTGCGTGGCCGCCGCGTGTTACGGGCCTAATTTGTAAAGGCATCCCTGTAATTATAGTCTGTAACCCTGCTTTATGGGAATATTCTGGGGATAACCTAGGTAGCTGAGGGCACATGCGTCCTTAACACAAGGCGCTGGGCGCTCAGGTACCTATAAATACCCCCGCACAGTGCCCGTGAGAGGCCAGATTAACAGAGCTATTGCCATCTTGCGCGTAACCCTGTTGACATCATTGTTCACCCTTGTTGGCCCCCCTTGCGACCGAGAGCAAGTGCCAACATTTGGCGCCCACCGTTCGTGCTATGAGAAAACCACCTGCGATGGCACCCAAGAGAGCTAACCCGAAGGCTGACGAGGCTGTGAAGGCAGCACTGCTAGCCACAAGAAAGGGCAAGGCCCTCGCCCTCACCCAATCCACCCACCAAGAGGCCACCGAAGACGACACCCTCCGCACCTGCGGCCCCGAAGGACAATCACAGCCACCCCCAGGCTTCGCCCCGCTGGAGGGCGCGGACCTCACCGAGGACGGTGAAGTCCTCGGCGTCTCAGCGGAAGAACAGCTACAACTGCGCGCCCTGCGCCTCAAGAACCGCAATCTCCAGAGGCAGAAAGAGATACTAGAGGCCAAGCGCCAGCGCGTGTCCGCACTAGCCAAAGTGCGGCAAATGATACGTGACGAAGAGCAGAAGGCCCAGGACCTCGAACGGGAGATCGCGCTGATGCAGCGCGATGGCCACCTTGGCCTGCAGCATGAGCCACCCCTCCAACAGCGCGCACAACTGGAAGACACGCGCGAAGGCCACCTCGGCCTGCAGCATGAACCACCCCTGCAACAGCGCGCACAACCGGAAGGCCCGCGTTTCCCCCAGCGCGACCACACCTTCCCGCACGCCGCGCCATTCCAAGGGGTCAACTACCTCGACGAGCGAACCCCTGGCGCCACACCTGCAAGTGACGCCTTGGCCAGCTAACTTCCGGGCAGGGGCATATCCCAAGTACAACGGCAGCACCAACCCAGCACAATATATAATGAGTTATCAGGTAGCCGTTGCATCTTCCGGAGGGGACGACGCCATAATGGCGAAGTCTTTCATCATCGCCCTGGAGGGCCCAGCTCTCACCTGGTTCACCAGGTTGCCTCCGCTTTCCATTGATTCCTGGAGAAGCCTCCGGGATAAGTTCCTACTCAACTTCCAAGGGTACCGCCCAGACACCGACGCCTTGGCCGAGCTCTCGCTTTGCAAGCAGCTAGAAAAGGAGACTCTGCGGGAGTATTACCGCAAATTTTTAACACTCAAGTCATAGCTGCCCTCAGTCGATGATCAGATCGCTATCCACTACGCTATCAGTGGCCTTCGTTCCGGCGTCCTCTACAGCCACTGTATCAGAGGTCCGCCCAAGAACCTCCAGGAGCTATATCAGCTCTTTGAAAAATATGCCGAATCCGAAGAGCTCCACCAGCGCAAGGTTGAGTCACAGCGGAAACCCAAAGATGCTCCACAGTCCAGCCGCACGTGGACGAGGACTCCGCAGCCAGACTCCGGTCGAGACGGTCGCAATCAATAGCAAGTGCACAACATCGCCAACGAGCACCCCGCTGCTGACCCCCCTCGTCGCCAGGAATATCCCCCCCAGGGCCGTGGAAATGGAACTCGTGGTAGGTGTCGAGGGCATGCGCAGCCGCCGCGCCGATTCTACTGCCTTTTCCATGGCGAAGACTGCGCCCACCAAACCAAAGACTGCCCCGAAACGAAGGCCACCAGAGACAGAATGGCACGGGCGCAGCCAGCCGACAACCCCAGAGTTGTCGCACACACTTACCAGCAACCTCGTCCACCATATATCCACGCCCCCGCCCCACATCCACCGCACCACGCTTACCAACACCATCAGGAAGTACAAATCGTACCTCCCCCACCCCCACCACCACACCAGCAACATCAAAACATCCCCCACGCCCCAAAGCAGGAAGACTTCGCCGATCAACCATATCGTGGAGTCATTCACATGATAACTGGGGGGTCCAGCACCGACTTCGACACCAAGCGGCAGAAGCGGGACCACTACCGCAGCATCAACCATGTCGCCGTCACTGGCCCAGTCGTGCAGACAAAGTGGTCCCACATACCGCTAACCTTCGACGCACGAGACATCGACCTGCGCAGCGCCCCCCACATCGACGCTATGGTTATCAATTGCAGCATGGCAGGCTGGGACCTACACAAAGTCCTAGTCGACAATGGCAGTCAGGCGGACATCATCTTCCTCCACGCCTTCGACCGCATGGGTATAAGCCACAGCCTGCTCAAGCCTTCGGACAACCTGTTGTATGGCTTCGGCGGCAAGGGCACCTTTCCCGTTGGCAAAATAGAGTTGCCCCTCTCATTCGGTGTAGCACCCAATGCCCGAAGTGAGCAAGTGACTTTCGATATCGTGGATATGGTATATCCATACAACGCCATCATGGGTCGGGGCTCCATCAATAAGTTCGAAGCCGCCATTCACGGACTGTACCTATGTATGAAGATACCAGGTCCGTTAGGCGTCATTACGGTCTACGGCAACCAACAGACGACGCGCAACATAGAGCGGGACTTCGTGCCCGGTCAGAGAAACGTGCATTGCCTCACGGCCCAGCGCGAGGTCCCCGCACCCGCCAGCCCAACCGATAACCAGCACGACAAGGCACAGCTGCAGAGCCAAGACGGGACCAAGACTGTCCCCCTCGATCAGGCCACGCCCAAGCAGACAGTCACTATCAGCGAAGACCTCACCTCGCATGAAGAAGAGAAACACCTCTGCTGCCTGTCCAAGAATAAAGATGTCTTCGCCTAGTCCGCCCTCGACCTGGTCGGAGTCAGCCGATCCATAATTGAGCACAGCTTGGGAATTGACCCTTCGGTGCGACAAAAAAAGCAGAGGCTTCGCAAAATGTCCGACGAAAAGACAGAGGCCGCCAAGGCGGAGGTGCACCGTCTCCTGGAGGCAAAATTCATCGAGCCAGTGGCTTACCCCACGTGGCTCTCCAATGTTGTAATGGTGCAGAAAAAAGCGGGAAGTGGCGAATGTGCATAGACTTCACCAGTCTCAACAAGGCCTGCCCAAAGGACAATTTCCCGTTGCCGCGGATCGACAAAATAGTCGATAGCGCGGCCGGATGCGAGGTCATGTCACTCCTCGACTGCTTCTCCGGTTACCACCAGATATACATGAAGGAGGAAGACAAGGCTAGCACCAGCTTCATAACACCCTTCGGCACATATTGCTTCATCAGAATGCCGGAGGGACTCAAGAACGCCGGGTCCACCTTCTCCAGACTCACCAAAACTGTGCTCGAAGGGCAAGTTGGCAGAAATATATTTACATATATGGACGACATCGTCGTCGCCAGCAAGAGCAAGGAGGACCATCTCGCCGACCTCGCCGAGACATTCGCGAACATGCGAGACGCACGACTCCGCCTAAACCCGGAAAAGTGCGTCTTCGGCATTCGCCAAGGCAAAATATTGGGCTATCTGGTATCACACCGCGGCATCGAGGCCAACCCAACCAAGATCCACGCCATCGTAAACATGACGCCTCCGCAGTCCGCCAGGGACGTCCAGCGCCTGACAGGTAGATTGGCCGCTCTCCACAGATTCATCTCCAGGTCCGCTGAGCGAAGTCTCCCCTTCCTCAAAACACTCCGCGGTGCAAAAGACTTCGCATGGGGACCGGAGCAGGCAGCGGCCTTTGCCTCACTAAAATAGTACCTGTCGGAGTTGGCCGTCCTCACAAGCCCCGACTCCTCGCTCCCCCTATTGCTCTACATCGTGGCTTCGTCGCATGCGGTCAGCGCGGCACTAGTGCAGGAGCAGAAAGTTGAGGGCGTGGTCAGGCAGTGCCCTGTTTACTATGTCTCCGAAGTACTGACACCGTCCAAGTGCAACATGACAGAGCTGGAGAAGATTGCCTATGCAGTCGTTATGTCTTCGCGCAAACTGCGCCACTACTTCGAAGCATTCAAGGTCCGAGTCACCTCAGACAGGGGACTCGGCGAATTGTTCAGAAACCCGGAGGCATCGGTGAGGATTGCCAAGTGGGCAGCCGAACTATCCGGCTACCACATCAGCTTCGAGCCCAGGACAGCCATCAAGTCACAAGTCCTGGCAGACTTCGTCGTCGACTGGACTGGGCCAATAACACAGCCAGACCCGTCCGCTGAAAAGGTTTGGACGATCCACTGCGACGGCGCATGGTGCCATGCGGGGGCAGGCGCCGCTGCAGTCATCACCTCACCAGCCGGGGTCAAGCACAGATATGCAGCACGCCTCAGCTTCGCTCTGGAATCCGACAGATGCACTAATAATATAGCAGAATATGAAGCAGTCATCCTCGGCCTCCGCAAGCTAAGGGCCCTCGGAGTCACCACCTGCATCATCAAAACAGACTCCAAGGTAGTTGCCGGCCAGGTCGAGAAAGACTATGCAGCAAAGGACCCCGCACTTATGTAATACCTCGCGGCCATTCGAAGTCTCGAGAGACAATTCAAGGGATTCACCCTGCAGCATGTGGATCGGGCCAAGAATGAAGAGGCCGACGCATTGGCCAAGGCCGCCGCCAGGGGCGAGTCCTTGCCCTCCGACGTGTTCTTTCACATCATCGGCACGCCAGCCGTCCGGAGCCCCGAAGGGCTCCAAATAACTAATGACAGCGAGGGCCACCGCATAGTCAACCTTATTATGACCGAAGACTGGCGGGCACCAATAACCCTGTTCCTACAGGGGTACTACCACCCAACCGACATCAGCGAGGCCAAGCACCTCAGACATCGAAGCCGGGACTTCGCACTGATTGAAGGCCAACTCTACAAGAAAGGGGTTAGTCAGCCAATGCTTAAGTGCGTCACCGAAACCGAAGGCATCCAGATCCTACGCGAAGTCCACAGTGGCACGTGCGGCTCACACGCAGGGCCAAGGGCCCTGGCTGCTAAGGTGATCCGCCAAGGCTTTTACTGGCCCGCAATGATCTGCGCCGCAAATCGGGTCACAAGGTCCTGCGAAGCCTGCCGGAAGTTTTCTCCTCGGTCAGGCAGCCCCTCGCAGTATACAAAGCTAATCGCCCACACATGGCCTCTCCAGCGCTGGGGCCTGGACATTGTCGGGCCCCTGCCCACCGCTCAGGGGAACCTTAAGTTCGCCTTCGTCGCTGTCGAGTACTTCACCAAATGGATCGAGGCAAGGGCTGTTTCCACAATAACATCAAAGACTGCCCAAAAATTCTTCTGGCAAAACATTGTTTGCCGCTTCGGAGTACCGTCCGAACTATCAGTTGACAACATCAAGCAGTTTGACAGCCAAGACTTCAAGGATTTTTGTTTCTCCATTGGCACCAAGCTTGCCTTCGCTTCAGTTTATCACCCGCAGTCCAACGGAGTTGTGGAACGCGCCAATGGAAAAATCTTCACAGCCGTCAAAAAGATGCTCCTCGACGAAAAGAAGGGCAGATGGACCGAATTATTACCCGAGGCGGTCTGGGCACTAAACACGACTGAGTGCAGGGCGACCGGGTTCACTCCTTTCCGCCTTCTATACGGATCGGAGGCCATGACCCCACAAGAAATAAAACATGGGTCCCCACGAACGGCCCCGTCAGCCGTCCCCGACGTGGACGAGCCAACTTCAAAGGATCTCATCGACGGAGACCGAGTCTTCGTCTTACAGGCACTAAACAAATACCAAGCCCAGACAAAAGCATGGCGCGACCACTCAGTCATCCCGAGGGAGTTCAGTGAAGGAGACCTCGTACTCGTCCGAACAGCTCGGACAGAGTCTTGGGGCAAGCTAGAGCCCAAGTGGGAGGGCCCCTTCATTGTCAAGACGAAAGCTTCCCCCAGCACTTACAGGCTTGCGACGCCAAACGGCGAAGACCTGGAGCACTCCTGGAACATTGACAACCTCCGCAAATTTTTTGTTTGACTCATCAGGGCCGATTCGCCCTTGTAATTCGTAAAAACAATTTTATTCTGGCCCGCACTCTTTTCCTCCCGGGGGGTGAGGTTTTTAACGAGGCGGAGCCATGTAATATACAAGTGAAAAATCCCCCGCAAAAACATGCATCAAAAAAAGACCGCGACGACGGTCTTCGACATTCGACCAATACGAGGTCACCGCGAGGCTCAGCGCTAGCCACCCTTGCGTGCGACAAATCCGCGCAGAAGTCGCCTAAGGGTGCAGCCGGATTAGCACAACAAGTGCGAAAAAACCGAAGTCTACCGCGAAGACTATCCGCGCAGAAGTCGCCTAAGGGTGCAGCCGGATTAGCACAACAAGTGCGAAAAAACTGAAGTCTACCGCGGAGACTATCCGCGCAGAAGTCGCCTAAGGGTGCAGCCGGATTAGCACAACAAGTGCGAAAAAACCGAAGTCTACCGCGAAGACTATCCGCGCAGAAGTCGCCTAAGGGTGCAGCCGGATTAGCACAACAAGTGCGAAAAAACCGAAGTCTACCGCGAAGACTATCCGCGCAGAAGTCGCCTAAGGGTGCAGCCGGATTAGCACAACAAGTGCGAAAAAACCGAAGTCTACCGCGAAGACTATCCGCGCAGAAGTCGCCTAAGGGTGCAGCCGGATTAGCACAACAAGTGCGAAAAAACCGAAGTCTACCGCGAAGACTATCCGCGCAGAAGTCGCCTAAGGGTGCAGCCGGATTAGCACAACAAGTGCAAAAAAACCGAAGTCTACCGCGAAGACCATCCGTGCAGAAGCCGCCTAAGGGTGCAGCCGGACTAGCACAACAAACGCGAAAGTCAACAACACCAAACCGTCCGCGCCAAGACCGACTATATGCGCACCAGCACATCATAACAAAACACACCAGACCAAGTACATAACGCCTTCGCAAGCATAGCCAAATGTGCGAGGGCACACAACCTCATCATACAAGCCTTTACACATGTACAAGCGAGGGCACCACACTCTACATCGGCTCAACCTTAGAAATAATTCCCATCTCCCTATAATTAAATAACATTTTCCTAAGCTCCTCACTCGCAAAAAGGCTTCGCAATTCCCCTTCACCTGTACTCACGGCGGCTGGCAAAGACAACAGTTCCTGTCGGCCAGCCCTACTCACACGAAGCCGACCTCCCTCCACTTCACTCACTCTGCGCTTCGCAACCGCCCTTCGTCGCCGGCGCCCGGTACTAGGACCAAGCACATCTTCCGCGTCCGCAGCATGCGGTGAAGCCTCCGCCGCAGCCACATCCAAGGCCGCAAAGTAGTCCAAGTCCTCCTTCGACGACTCCTCAGTCCACTCAACCGAGCTCCCAGAGTCAGCAAAATCAGAAAACTCAGATGTAGAACCATCACATTTATTACCACCATCCACGGTCGAAGCCGCCAAAAATTTAGTAGTGGCGGTTGCGTGCGCAGGCCCAAAATCTTGAACCTGCGCAGCAACCAAAATTCAGCAACACATCCAAAATTCCCTAACTATCTACACCCACTACGCCACCTGCGAAGACCCAGCCGTTGCGGGAGCCTCCGCCGTTGCCTCCGCCGTTGCCTCCGCTGTCGCCTCCGCCGCCACCGTCGCAGGATCCTCAGCACTCGGCGCAGCGGCTGCGTGGGCATCTGGCGCGCCTTCGGCGGTCTCTGGGGGAAGGTCTCCGACGGCCGCAGCAGCTGCGGGGGCATCCGAAGCGCCTTCCGCGGTCTCCGGGGGCGGCTCCAGGGCGGCCCTGGACACGGCCTCCGCCGGGATCGGCTCCGGGTCAGGCAGCGCGCTGTTCAACGCCCCGAAGTCATCCACCCTCTCGCCACGCGCTGCCTAAGACATAGCACACAAATTCAGCAAACCCACACATAGCCCACATCCAGCAAACGCCAAACAAACGCCAAACGTTACCTGAGCCCTCGCCGTCTCGGCCCGCTCCCTGACCACCTTGCGACCGTGCGGACACCACATCCGGTCGTAGATGGCTCCGGCGGAGTCCTTCACTATGGGGTCCTCAACCTTGTAGATTTCTCGCTCAAAATCTTCATTGGCTTGGTCGAAGACCTCGAAGTGCCGGCACCCTTCACGGGAGAGCGCGTTCATCGCCCCCTCGCAGGTGACCAGGGAGGCATACGACATAAACCCCTCCACGATAGTGGGGAGCGCCTGCAACTCCTCCTGCACCCACTCCAGGCAGCGAAGTCCGGGCTCTCGGTCCGGCACCTCGAAGTCACCGATCCGCGCGCCCAGCTCATGGTATGAATCCATAAGCTGTTTGCGCGTCTGTTCTGCCTCCGCGCGCGACGCGGCCTCGGCCCTCCCCACACGGCTCTCCAGGGCGGTGAGCCGCTCCTGCAGCTGCTCGACGCGCTCCCTGGCAAGATTGCCCTCCGCCCGTGCCAGATTGGCTTCCGCCTGCGCAGCCTACGCCTGGGCGAGGGCCTCGTTGGTCTCCCTCCTCTCCCCCACCAGTTGGCGTCGGAGGTCGGTCTTCTCCCTCTCCAGTGCGGCCACCTTGTCCGCCAGCTTGCGGCACTTACTGTCGGCGGCCGATTTTTCGCGAACGGCATCAGCATGTTGCGTCCGAAGTCTCTCGACTTCGGCAGACACAACTGCCGTGAGGGCCCCCGATGCCGCGCGGTCGGCGAAGTCAGCCGCCTGCAAAACACACGTAAGACCGCGGCCCCAGCAAAGCCGACATATATAAAAAAACACCGAAGTCTAGCTCAACGGACCCGACATAGTGCCTCCTTCACCTCCTTTAGCCGGCGGGACACAGCGCCCGCCTCATCCCTGACAGCCGCGAGGGCCAACACCTCGCCTCCGGCGCAAAGAGCCCCGCCCTTCGCCTTCGGCACTACGGCAGCCGTCGTGGTCGCCGCGGCAGGCGCAACCATAGCAAGTTGGCCTTCGTCCGACCCTGCGACGTATCAACGAATAAATTTTAAAAAAAAACGAGCCAACGACTTACCACCAAGATAGTCGTCCACACTAATATCAGTGGCGAAGTCGGCGACACGCTTGCCTGACGACGGCAACGCTCGGGCCGCCTTCGCGACCTCCGGCACTCTGCTAGACGGCGGCACAGCCTTCGTCGATTTGGAGCCTCCAGCGCCTGTCGTTGCCTCCGGCGCCTTGCTAGATGCAGGGACGCCCGACTTTGCCGCCAGCGGCGGCTTTCCTCCGCCGGGGGCCGCAGCCTTCGCAGCCCCCCGCTGCCTCTTCGGCCTGGCTTCAACGAGCCTGACAACCGCCTGACGCTTTTGTGCAGCTCCCTGGCGATCCTTGTCCATCACTGCCGACACAACAGCAGCAATATTCCGCCCGTAAGGAAAAACTCTCCATTCACGAACCATGCGAGATGTAAAAAAATCCTCGCCAGCCGCGCGGGGGATAGGAACATTCCTAGGCCAACAACCCCCGGTAACCCTCAGCATCCGAGCCGAAGACTCCCGGAGCTCGGGCGAAGTCATCCTTCCCCCCAGGGCCGCGCATGTCCTCATCAACTCTCTAGCAAAACCATCGGAAACCCCAAGTCCTCCCATGGAAGTACCTAGTTTCCTCTTCTTAGAGGATGGGGCGGCCGCCGGCGCAGGGTCGTCTCTAGTCTCCACCACCGGCTTCTTCCCACGGCGGTCCACATCGTCTTGACCGGGATAGCCGTCATACGGCAGTTGATTCAATTCAAAAACCCTGTTCAGACGGTCATTCGACCCGCGGATTTCCCAGCTGCGCTGGCCCTCTGTCCTCGGCACGTAACGACCAACGAGCCGCACCGCCCCATCCTCCCCCTCACGCATAAAGGCGGCCGGATCGCGGCTTTGCAGATTCAGCGCGAAGGCGGGACTTCGCACCACCCTCCCACCGTGGAAAGGCATCTAGCGAGGGCACACTTCGCCCAACGCCCAGCCATGCGCCAAGGGCCATACCCCGTATGCCACAAATTCTTCAACCAAATCGCGCCCACTGCTCAGGCCGGCGGCGCACCGAAGGGCCCCTTCGTCCGCATCCTCCTCCGCCACCTCAAAGGGCGGGTACGCTGAGTAAAAATGAGAACACATCTCGGACACGGGGAGTCCCTCATGGTCTTCGACGGTACCCTCAGCAACGTAAAACCAAAACTCATTCCAGTTGCCCCACTTGTGCGGGCGCAAGGAACCAACTCGACTACCTGCATCGTGGTCTTGCCGGTCTTCGGCGTAAACGTGCAGGACCCAAACTGAGCAACTTCATCTCCAATCATCCTCTTCTGCCAGTGCAAGCAATAATACTTCGCAAAGACTTCGACCGATGGCTGTCCGCCATACGAAGTCGTCGCCCAGACATACTTCGACAGAGCCACCACGGCGTTCGGTGTAAGCTGATGTATCTGAACGTTAAACCTGCGCATGACTTCGCCAACAAATCGGTGCGCAGGCAGGCGGAGACCGGCGGCGAAGAACGCCTCGAACACAACCAACTCGCCCTCCGGCTCGGGGACTTCCTCTGTCCCCGGGACACGAGCAACTCCGCCGCCGAAGTAACCCAACCGCTGCATATCTTGCACGCGGACCGACGACATCCGCGACATGCCAAAATCCACAGAATCGCCGGCGCGCAACTCCTCCTCCATCAAACTACTCAGCGTCTCCTCAGATGAGGCGTTGGCCGGCGGCGAGGCATCGGCCGGCGGCGTAGCGGCAGCAGAAGAAGAGGAGGTCGGCATCGCTACGTACCGTCGGTGGCGGTGGGCGGTCTGCTTCACTCGAGCCAGATCTTCGGCGAACAAGAGCACGGCGGGCAGACGAGCAACAAGACGGTGGAAAAAGGCGGCTAGGGTTTTCACGGAGCGCGGAAAGTGAAGTTCAAAAAGCACCGACCCCCGCCCCCTTTTATAGACAGGGCGCGGCTCTTCGGGAAACCCGCAATCCAACAGGGCGCGGCGCTTCGGGAAACCCGCAATCCAACAGTACGCTGTCAATCAACGGTCATGTCAAAAACCCCCGCGGAACCACTTCGAGCGAGGGCAGCGTCTCCGCCATCTAGCGACGTCTTCGGCACCAGGTGACTTTGTCGAACTGGTCCCTCGGAGGGCAAATGTTGGGGCGAAGGCAAAGACGCCACCCTTCGCTCGAGGCCTTCGCTGCAGTCGCTGGTCTGACAGAGACAAAACGGGCAGGGACACCCTTCGCTCTATTCGGCACCAGACGAAGGCCTGCGACGGCGTCATCCCACAGTGCAGCCTCGCCCAGCTCAGAGGCCCACGTGCGATCCGGCCCATTGTAACGGGCCCTGCGTGGCCGCCGCATGTTACGGGCCTAATTTGTAAAGGCATCCCTGTAATTACAGTCTGTAACCCTGCTTTATGGGAATATTCTGGGGATAACCTAGGTAGCTGAGGGCACATGCGTCCTTAACACAAGGCGCTGGGCGCTCAGGTACCTATAAATACCCCCGCACAGTGCCCGTGAGAGGCCAGATTAACAGAGCTATTGCCATCTTGCGCGTAACCCTGTTGACATCATTGTTCACCCTTGTTGGCCCCCCTTGCGACCGAGAGCAAGTGCCAACAGTGATGCTATGCGGAATGATGTGATGATATGATGCAAAATGATGCTGATGTTGAAGACACACACCCACACGCCCACACTGAAACACACAAGCTCTGCATCCCCTTAGGAACGACTTTGGAGCCTTCTTCACTGTTTATTTTTCGGTGTTCACCGTTTATTTTTTGGTGTAAGTTCTGCATCCCCTTAGGAATGTCTTTTGAACTTTTTTGCCTTCTATTTTGGCGGTATAAGTTATGCATCCCCTTAGGAACGACTTTTGAACTTCTTCGCCCTATATTTCGGCGGTACTTGGCTCTCCATTCCCTTTGGAACGACTTTTGAGTAGAAAACATACGCTGCGCTCCCTTAGGAACAACTTTTTGTAGCTTCGGCAATTTTAGCTCTGCATTCCCTTAGGAATGACTTTTGAGCTTCGTAACTTTTGAGCTCCGTAAATCTGTGAAGAAGATATATTCCATTCTGATAGAAGCAAAATCATTACAAGAAATTAAAACTAAATTTACATTGCTTGTTCCTTATTAAAAAACAAAATGACATAGAACATAAAAGTATTTCAGAGGCAGGATATCGCTCAATAAATGTGCTTTGATTCTGGCACAATACTGTTGACTGTACGAGCTTCAGATTCCTCCCTGAATTCACGTTGCTGTTAAGAGTGCTGGCACCCTTCTTGCTGCTGGCTTCGGGAATAGGTAGGTTGCAGTGGTGGTGGCGGTGGGAGCTGAGGCCAAGAAGCCTGTGAATGGCTAGCCGAAGCAACAGAAGCTGCAGGATGATTGCCCACATATTCTGGTATGTAGGGAGAGTGGCACGAAGCAGTGTGCAAGACCTGCTTCGGCTGATTCTGCCGAGCTTCGGCTTCTGTGATCTTCTTTTGCTTCAGAATAGTGATTTGGCACATTCTTGTAGTATGGCCCTTGTCCTCACCACAGAATAAGCAATATATTTCCCCGGGCTGATCCGCATATCTTCCTCTGAAGCCCCTAGCGCCTCTGCCCTTGGAGCTGGCGGCCTGAAGGAACTTTGCTGCTACCCCAAAGAATGTGAGGTGTACTGTGGCCTCTGAAGCTGGCTTCCTTTGTCATCATTCTGACTATAGCTGTGGATTGATCTCACATGCCTAGGGTGGATTCTTCCTCCAAAGCCCTTGGTCATCTCAGAGAATCTGTAAGCTTCCTCCCTTCTTTGGCGAAAGTCGTTGTCAGCTCGGATGTACTCATCCATTTTCTGAAGCAGCTTCTCCATAGTCTGGGGGGCTTCCGGGCGAAGTATTGAGCCGTAGGTCCTAGCCGAAGACCCTTGATCATGGCCTCAATGACAATTTCATTGGGAACTGTGGGCGCTTGTGCTCTCAGTCGCAAGAAGCTTCGAACATACGCCTAAAGGTATTCCTCATGGTCTTGCGTGCACTGGAACAAGGCCTGAGCTGTGACTGGCTTCGTCTGAAAGCCTTGGAAACTGGTAACCAGCATGTCCTTGAGCTTCTGCCACGACGTGATTGTCCCTGGCCGAAGGGAAGAATACCATGTGTGAGCTACGTTCCGGACTACCATGACGAAGGACTTTGCCATGACAGCTGCATTGCCTCCGTATGAGGATATTGTTGCCTCATAGCTCATCAAGAATTGCTTTGGGTCCAAGTGCCCATCATACATGGGTAGCTGGGGTGGCTTGTAGGATTGTGGCCATGGGATAGCCTGCAATTCTGCTGCCAAGGGAGAAACATCATCAAAAGTAAAGGTATCATGATTAAAATCATCGTACCATCCAACTCCACTGAACAAGCCCTCTTGACGAAGCTCCCTGTGTTGGGGCCTTCGGTCTTGATCATCTTGAGCAAGATGACACACTTCCTTAGTAGCTTCATCGATCTTCCTTTGAAGATCGGCCAGCCGAGCCATCTTCTCCTTTTTTCCTTTGCACCTGTTGGTGGATGATTTCCATGTCCCTGATCTCCTTGTCCAACTCCTCTTGGAATGTTGGACTAGTGGCCTTTCTCGTCTAGCTTTGAGCCTCTCGGAGAGAGAGAATCTCCTAGTTTGTGTCTAGTGGCTGCAGTGCAGCCCCTAGCGCTGTTATCTTCTTCGGCGGCATGACAAAGGTCGATGCTTTGCCGAAGATTATGGAAGTGAGTACACCGGAGGTGGGCGCCAATGTTGGGGACTTGTTCTCAAATGCTATGAATTAAGAACAAGGCAACATAGAAAGAAGTTAATGGTTAATGCCCTTTGTCCATCGAAGCATTATTTCCCTTAGGATATAACGATCTTCGGACGAAGGTCATGAAGGACATACCTTCATCATCACAATTTACATTGATAAATGGAGAAGCATATGAAACATGAGAGAATAACATGAATAATCACATAACATTATTTACATATCTTTATTATATAATCCTAGATGAATAAGAACAACATCTATTTACATTTGTACCTTCGGCTCGATAGAAGGTGAAAGTACAAGCGTGACGCACGAGCGAGTACAAGTCAGCGTGAACAGTACGTGGTACTGTTCATCTATTTATAGGCACATGTCGCAGCCCGTGTGAAATTACCTTCATGTTCACTATTGACTTAAGAACAATCTATCGAGGACTAAATAGCATTTTTCTCCTTAAGTTGGTTCCTTTTTCTGCTATCGAGCCGAAGCTCGCTTGCGCACAGCTTCGGCGCTAGTTCAACCTTCGTTCCGACCCTGGTCTCCATATTGTGTACAGCTTCATCCCGAGTTCAAAGGTTCCTGTACATATATTATACTTGGGAAACATTGTTAATCATGTTTTTGAGGACCTTCGGAAGACGAAGGCCCCCCAACAGTTAGGTAACCGTCCAACCTCTTGCCACGTAGGGTACACACTACTCTCGCCATCTCTCCACTCCCATTGCGTGTTGGCCTTTCTGCTATTAGTCTGCCCGAGGCAAAGCTTACCCATGACGAGGCATGTGGCCAGTTAAATAGGTCCTCAATCATCAAGCCAACATCGACACGGTCCTTAATCAACGCAGACAGAGACACTACACCGAGACTCTCATCTCGTGCAAGTCACCCGCCCGGTCTCAGCTTTATCATTTAAAATCCCAAAGTTTGGTACCTGGCAGAGGTACATCTTATCCGATGTTGAACCCATCACGTCCATAATGGATCCACCATCAATTTTTATTTTTGAAAACATTCCCATCCACTGTGAAGTATCACCTTTTGTTTTTAAAACAAAATATTTTGTTCTTCTAAAGCAAGGCTAAGCATAAGAAAACCTTTAAATAAAACAGGTAATCAAGAAAGGATGAACAGTTTCACGGAAGGAAATGCAACAATTGGTTTAGCACCCAACTCCTATCACCTAATGCATCATTCAAGTGATAAATAATTTAAAATCATAAAGAAAGGGTAAATGCACCGGGGTTTGCCTTGTGTTGTAGGGGAGTCAGGATCTGTTCCACTAATATCAAAATAAAAGCAGTTCCCGGCAGGTGGATTTTCAGCTGGTGGTGCAGTCTCTTCTTCTTCAACACTTACTTCTTCTTTGTTTTCTATAGATAACCATACATATACATGAATGCTCATGTGATGCTATGAATATGCAATTGTAACAGAGATTCTTCAAGTTGTATCTTGAATACAACTTTACTTCACGGTACTCCTAAGTAACTAAGATTTTCTGAATCAACAACCTAGTGGGGTTAGGCAGTACTATTTCAAAAAGCTAGGGTTTTGGGGTTTTGGGGTCAAACTATGTCCAAAGCATACCAAACTTTACCCAAAGGCTCTAATTATTATATTAAGTTGTCCCAAAAATATTTATAATTTTTGGAGTAATTTAGTAATTTCTAAATTTCCAAAAGTATAGGTTTTGGCATTCTTAAATACTACATAATTCAAGGTTGGGGCTAAAAATCTTGGAACTAATTTTATTAATTACTAGAGGAATTTAGGAGTCTAGTAAAATTTATCTCATATTTTTACCATTTTACTAGAATTTTCTATAAATTCACTATTCTTGGTAGAAAAAGAAAAAGAGAAAGAATGAATAGTAACAGGCTGAAACCATCCCGATATGGCCCATGCCCAGGCGAAACGCGCTGTGCGCGCACCCGTGGTGTCATCTTTGCACAGAGGCCCCTGGCTGTTTGAAAAACCCATAAAGAATCCTTTCCACTATTTCCCCTGTCTCACTGACATCTGCACTAAGGCCCTTAGACTTCTTCCTCTTCACAACTTGAGTCCTCGATGGCGAACGACGGTGAGCACGCCCTCTGACGAGCTCGTACTGGCCGCTATGCTCAAAGACCAGAGCCCTAACTTGACCGACACCGAATTCCACCCTATACAACACTAATCCCTCCACCAATTGCACTAAACCGGCCTAGAGCACGTCAGCTCACGACGACGACAAAAACCGAGAGGAAACTATGGTGTTCAGGGCAATCTAGTGTGATCCAGTTCAATCGAATGGGTCTGTGAGCTACCGGGGACATGAGGGAGGCTAGAACACCAATTAAGGCTGGCCACGGCGAGTTCACTCACGGCGACGCGGAGAACTGAATTGGGGGAAAAAGGAAATTCGGGCGCAGTGGTGGCTAATCGGAGACAAGGGTGGGTGCTCTGGCTTCGTGATAACCCAACAGAGCTAGCGGTACCATCAATTTTGTGGCGGAACTGCCCGAATTATTCCAACTTAAGTGCCTAAGCCCCGCCTTAGAGGCTAGACCACACTTAAATGGGAATAACCCGTCAATCCCTCGGATCTAGTCCGACACGGCCACTGACAGGATCAAGTACCACAATCTCACTCGAAGGTGAGTCACAGAGCAAATACAATAAAGCATAAAACCATACATGTCAGAGTATGAAATTATTACATCACCATCATCATCATCGGAGTTTTTGCAAAAGTAACCATCATTGTTCGAAGTGCAGCGGAAATAAACTAACGGTAAATAAATAGAGAGATGGGGAAGCCTGTCCCATCACTCCTCATGCTCCTCCTCAGCCGAGGCAGGGTCCCACTCGACAGTCCAACCCGGTGGCAAGATGGACGGCCAAGTCACTCCAGCAACCATTTCCTCCAGAGATCCTGTTAAAATTATGCCACAAGCAAGGCTGAGTATACTAATACTCAGCTAGACTTACCCGGTGTGAGGAGTCTACTCCTCTACCTCTAGACATGAAGCTGTTTGGCTGTGGGGTTTGGTTGCCAAAAGCACTAGCTGAGTTTCTAAATCAAGTTTTTAACTTTGTCAAAATTAAGTGTGACTCTCTTAAGGCTAAAGATGTACTATCTATTCATACATAGTAGCAAACATTTTTAGCAATCAACATCTTGTATCATCTCAGCACAATTCCACTTGTTACTCAATGTAGCAGCATGGATCAAGCAGTCTCATTAGCTGCGAGAAGCAGACGATTCGAATCGAGTTTTTAAACCTTGCAAGGTAAACCTAAACACACGACATGTAGGGGCACTCCGTCCCACACACATCAACCGTCCCCATCGATTCCCCGTCAGTAGAGAGGGGCTCACCGCCTTGGCGTACAATGCCTCACTGACCCCGACTGGCCGCCGTGCAGTGACCGCACTTGTACCCACCATAACCGGAATGGGAGACCTCGTCTCAGGTCGCGTGAGGAGGGCAATCTGCTGCCAGGTTCAATCAGGTACTAGGCTTACCGATTTACCGTATTTCTCGGTATATGTTTAGTACGTTCAAACGCTTGACTCACGGTACCACACCTTAATCCTTATTCAAATTTTTATCCCGTGAACAACCAATCCCCATGGATTGTTGCCCACACCCAACATCAGTACGATATGAAAGTGGGTACAATCAATGTCCTGACCTCGCACGAGTGCTAGAAAATCACTCGTCTTCTACCGAGATCCTACTTAATAAAGCAGCTACTCGACCTAGCATACTAGTATTCATCTCAACAGGATTCCTGAGATCATGCAACTAAGGTTTCAAAAAAATCCTACACCTATGTGTACAATCAATCCTACAATCATTAAGTGAAGTAAAATAGCATAATTAACAGGTTATGCATAAAACCGGGGCTTGCCTTCCAAAGCAGTGGCAGACAGGTCCTCTGGTGCAGGCTCGGGTGCTGGATCCGGGGCTACCTCCTGAGCAGCTCCTTGCTCCGGCACGAGGATGTACTCTCCGTCAGCAAGGTTACAGTCTATCAAGATGCAATGAACATGTATGTCATGATTATGCAAGATTTAATAACATTAAGCTAAAAGAAATTAAGTCAAGAAGTAACTTAGGGTTTCTTGGTTATGTGGGGCTTCTAGTGGTATATATACATATACTTATTACCTTTTAGGCATAGGTTTTCTTTTAGGATAACATAGTGGATTTGTATTGTCCTTATAGATTTCAGTGGACAAATTTACAAGGGTTTTAGGATGACATTAATTACCACTATTCATTTTCCTTTTCTTAATTTCTACTTAGGGTTTCTAGGGTAGGTTTGAACTATGACAGGGGTTTAATATTTTCCAAAAATTCTGTAAAAAGTACAGTGGGTTGCCATTTGCTGTTCTAGCTGGTTTTAAGAATTTGAGGCTTAAAGTACAAAGCCTAGGCTTTAAACAAAAATAACAAGAGTTATGCAAAATGGGCCACTTTACACTACATCTCATAGTTAGGGGTGGGTTCTGCCCTAGAGGTTATTTTTGCTGGCATCCAATAGTAATGATAGGCTTCTGTGCAAAAAATCACAGGAAACTAAGGGGTGGTTATTTAGTTATGATTTTCTTAATTTTAATGTCAAAAAGGCACTTTCTACTACATTATTATTTGAAAAATGTCAAACAGCAGATTTCATATTTTTCCTAAGTTCTCATTAATAAAACATTAGTTATCCCAAGGGTGGGGGTGTTTTTACCTTGGGGTTATTTTTGTAGAGTTTTTCTAAGTTTCACTTGTTTTATTAAAACAAAAGGGATCCTACTTATTTTATACTAAAACAGGGTATGATATATTTTTCCAGTGAACTACCTTGAATAAGTATCCTAACAAAAATAGGGGTACTCTCTGGTTCATTATTTATACCCCTTTTTCTATTTTCCTTAATCTTAAGCATATTTCAAAACAAGGGGTAAAGACTAACTTATTTGGGTGGACAGAGAGGTTTAACATTTTTAAACAGATCAGTAGGTAGATATAAACTTCTCAAAATTTTTCTAACCCCAGTCAAATAGTGCAACTAATTTTTGCCCTATTATTGAGCTTTTGGTCAAAACTATAATTAAATCAGAGCTTTAAAGTTTTCTATAGTACATAGGGGGTTTTATATTTTTCTTAAGTAGGTTACATTATTTAGAGTCTGACAAAATTGGTTTGACCAAATTTGGATGAACTAAACAGAAGTTATGGATTTTCAAAGTTTCTGTTCAAATTTAAAATAAGGTTTAATAAGGTTTTCTGAAAAAGCAGTTTACACCGGGGTCCCTGGGTTTCAACTAAATCAACCTTCGCAAATCTACCCTCGCACCACTATTCCCCTGTGTCTCTGACATTTCACAAAACCCCCTGACCTTCTCTCCCTCTCACCCGCAGTCCTTCCCCCTATGCAAACAGTAACCGCGGGAAAGAAAAGGGTGGCGCGGCTTACCGGCGGCGAGGGAGGTCCGGCGAAGGGTGGGGTTGGCTCGGGGAGACTCTGGCGGTCACGTCGAGGTACGGCTTGATATCGGGGATGGCCGGAATCGCCCGGTCCACGCGCGCAGGCGGGTGTTCTCGTCGGCGGCGAGTGTACCGGCCAAACCACGGCGAACTGGTTCAATCCAAGGGCACGGTGAGCTTCATAGGGTAACGTAGGGACCGTGTGCACAATGAATCGAAGGATGGTTGAGTGGATTACCCGGTCCACGTACTCTGGCGGGGTTGAGAGCTCCGACGAGCGTGGACTGGCCTCTCCGGCGAAGCAAACTCCGATTCCTCGCTCGGGGAGCTTCACGGAGGTGTGCACAGTCTTCTCCGAGGGCTGGACGGGGTTGGGAATGGCTCTATTGGCCGGTCTACGGTGACAGAGGGATTGGGCGGCCGCGGACACGCTGCGCACGGGCAAACGGCGGCGAGCTAGACTCCGGTGAGGTTTGAGGGTGCGCGGAAGAGTGCAGTCGAAGTCTGGGAGGGTTTTATAGGCGCGGGCGCGGGCCATGGCGCTGGCTTGGCTCGGGCGCAGCGCTGGGCACGCGGGGGCGCGCGCGAGCGTGCTCTGGCGCGGGCAGGAAGCGTCGAACACGTGGAGGTGTGTTTCTTCCATTGTTCAAACGTCTCCAGAGATCGCAAACGTGCGAATCTTGCCATGAATCTGGCGCAGACCTCTTCCTGGCACCTAGGGCTATCTCACATGTGTGAGTTCCAATGGAGGATACGCCCTAGATCAGGAGATAGACGGGCGCCAAATCTGGCTTGTCTCACTGCCCACACCGCGACAAAACTGATGCCAAAACCTGTCAAACGTCAAAGTCTCGGTTTCCACTTTTTCCAGGGGGTGCCTTAGGTGGTATACCACATTTTTGGTATAGAACCTAAGTGTTTTTGGTGCCATCTTCAAGGTGAACACGGTTGGTCTTTGGATTAGGGTTAGAATTTGACTTAGAGGGAAATAGAGAGCTCTAGCTCTCTCTTCACTTGGAGATTTGAATTGGGGTTTCTCCAGGGGTCTTTTTGCAATATTTCCCTCCCCTAATTGATGGTTATAAGATTAGTTAAGGTTTGGGTAAAAATTACTCATGCTTTGCACACTTGTTCACTCTCTTTCCCCTCTTACCTAGGGTTTTGGGAGATAGGGTTTAAGAGAGGTCTAGGGTTCTTCTCCCCTCTTATCCAAGGTAGTAAGTGAGCAAGGATTAGAGTAATGCTTCTTAGGTCATTGGCAACTTGATTAGCACATGATCTCCAAAGTACTTATGTGTTGCCCTAAGCCTCTGCCACATATAATTCACAGTCCTTAGTGCCAAGGTGTGCTCTAGCCATGGTAACACCTGGGGTGTTACAGCCCTCCCCCCTTAAAGGAATCTCGTCCCGAGATTTTAGGTAGAGTCCCTTGGAGGGTGCTTGAAGGTGAGCTGGTGTTATTTTTCCTTTACACTTAAGTTTCTCTTATTAACTGCTCTTCGAATGTCATCCTCTTTGCAACTTCAGAAGGAAGCCCTTCTTAAGTTAAATCCGCAACTTAGACTATCCTCGTTATCTAAGTTTTTCTTATAATTGAATTCAAAGGGCAGATGGGGGTGGAGTTTTGGGGTTACGTACCGACTCCTTTGGGCAGAAAGTCGGGGAAGCGAGAGCATAGAAAATCCTAAGTCTCCCATGTAGCTTCTTCTGCTGAATGGTGACTCCACTGAACTTTATACATTCTGACCGACCTTGCCCGACTTGATCTTTCCTTTTGATCTAATACCTTGACGGGGTACTCTTGGTAGGACAAATCTTGTTCTATCACAAGGTCTGGTTCCGGTAGCACTTCAGTGGGTAGGCGAACACATTTCCGCAGCTGAGATACATGGAACACATTATGAACTCCTGACATGTGAGGTGGCAATTCCAATTGGTAGGCTACGGGTCCACAACTTGCCTTGATCTCATAGGGTCCAATGTAGCGAGGAGCTAACTTGCCCTTGATACCCAATCTCTGGACACCCTTGGTGGGTGATACCTTAAGGTAGACATGATCTCCCACCTCAAACTGTAGAGGCTTCCGCCTCTTATCATGATAGCTCCTTTGCCTGGCCTGAGCAGCTTCCAAGTTCTTGGTAATAACCCTGACCTTTGCCTCTGCCTCGATTACCAAGTCTGGCCCAAAAATTTCCCTTTCTCCTGCTTGAGACCAATTTAGTGGGGTCCTACACCTTCTCCCATATAATGCCTCAAAAGGTGCCATCTTCAGACTGGACTGATAGCTGTTATTGTAAGAAAACTCTGCCAAAGACAGACACTTGTCCCATTCCTTTCCATAGTGTAGTGCACATGCTCGCAACATGTCTTCCAAAATCTGATTTATCCTTTCTGTCTGGCCATTTGTTTGGGGGTGGTATGCTGAGCTTCGGATGACATGGGTCCCAAGTGATTCTTGCAATTGTTCCCAAAATCGTGCCACGAATGGTGCTCCTCTGTCTGAGACTATAGTCTTAGGTATCCCATGCAGACGAATTATTTGATCAATGTAGATCTCTGCATATTTCTCTGTCCTGTGGGTGGTGTGCACTGGCAAGAAATGCGCAGTCTTTGTCAACCTGTCCACGATAACCCAAATAGAATCATGGTGCCTGGAGGTATTGGGTAATCCCACTATGAAGTCCATGCAAATGTCCTCCCATTTCCAAGATGGTATGGGAAGGGGTTGCAAAGGGCCTGCTGCCTTCAAATGACTAGCTTTGATTCTCTGGCAGGTGTCACACTCGGATATGTACTTGGCAATTTCCCTTTTCATTCTAGTCCACCAATATAAAGATCTGAGATCGTGGTACATCTTGTTGCTACCAGGGTGCATGGAGAATTTGGAAAGGTGAGCTTCATCCAGTATCTTCTTTCTGAGCTCAGGGTCCTTGGGAACAACCAATCGATCTCCAAACCATAGAATTCCCTTGCTGTCCTGTCGGAAACACTTGTATTTTTCTGCCTTTTGCTTGATCATATCTTTGATAACCTGAACACCCTTATCCTCAACCTGTGCCCTGACTATCTGCTCCTGCAATGTGGGCTCCACCGAGATATAGCTTAGGTCACCCGAAGAAACAACTTCCAGGTTCAGCTTGCACAACTCATCGCATAGGGTGGTAACTCCCACATCCATGCTCATACAACTGCACTGGGCCTTTTTGCTCAAGGCATCTACCACAACATTGGCTTTACCAGGATGGTAATGCACCTCCAAATCATAGTCCTTGATTGACTCCAACCATCTCCTCTGCCTCATGTTCAGATCTGTCTGAGTGAAGATGTATTTGAGACTCTTGTGATCAGTGTAGATGTTACAGTGGGCTCCCATCAAGTAGTGTCTCCATATCTTAAGAGCATGAACTACAGCTGCCAATTCTAGATCATGTGTAGGGTAGTTCTGCTCATGGGGCCTGAGTGCTCGGGAAGCATAAGCAATGACTCTGTTTTCCTGCATCAAGACACATCCCAATCCAGTACCAGAAGCATCACAATAAACTTCAAATGGCTTGGTGTTGTCAGGTTGAGCCAACACTGGGGCTGTTGTCAAATGCTGCCTCAAAGTATGAAAGGCATCTTCACACTTTTGGCTCCACTCAAATTTGACTCCCTTCTTCAACAGTTCAGTCATTGGTTTGGCAATTCTGGAGAAATCCGGAATAAATCGTCGATAATACCCTGCCAATCCCAGAAAACTCCGAATTTGCTTCACTGTAGTCGGGGGTTTCCAATCCATTACCTCTTGTACCTTCTCAGGATCAACTGATATCCCATCCTGAGAAATTGTGTGACCCAAGAATTTAATCTCCTTCAGCCAGAATTCACATTTAGACAACTTAGCATAAAGATGATGATCGCGCAGCCGCTGAAGCACGATGTGCAGGTGCTCAGTATGTTCGTCTTCATTCTTGGAATAGACCAAAATATCATCGATGAAAACGACCACGAACTTATCCATTTCTGGCATAAACACTGAGTTCATCAGGTACATAAAATAAGCCGGGGCATTGGTCAGCCCAAAAGACATCACCAAAAACTCATACAGCCCATATGTGGTAGAGAAAGCCGTCTTGGGAATATCGCTGGCACGGATCTTGATCTGATGGTACCCTGAGCGAAGATCTATCTTGGAGAACACCTTGGCTCCTACCAACTGATCAAACAGAACATCAATACGGGGCAGTGGGTACTTGTTCTTGATAGTCACTGCATTAAGAGGGCGGTAGTCAACACACATCCTCAAACTCTCATCCTTTTTCTTCACAAATAATACTGGACATTCCCATGGTGAAGTGCTTGGACGAATAAACCCCTTGTCCAACAACTCTTGCAATTGCTTCTTCAATTCTGCCAATTCCGCGGGAGGCATCCTATAGGGTCTCTTAGAGATAGGAGCAGTCCCGGGTTGCAATTCGATGGCGAACTCAATGTCTCGGTCAGGTGGCATTCCTGGCAATTCTTCCGGAAAAACATCCGGGTAGTCACAGACCACTGGGATCTTTTCCACTGGGAGCTCTATCATAACGAAAGCACAAGAACGAGTACATCCCTGGTCGGGCAAATACAAAACAGTCTCGCCATAAGCAGGGGAATGGATTTCAATGGCCCTGGCTGCAATATCCAATACTTCCTGGTGCCTGGTCAACCAGTCAGCTCCCAAAATAATATCCACGCTATCCAATCCTAAGATGAGAAGGGTGGTTCTAATCACCAGACTACCAAATTTTATAGGCACTTGCCTGTTGATTTGATAAGTGGCAACTCTGCCTCCTGGTGTTGAAATTGTAATGCCCCCATCGGTATGGTGAAAGGGCAACTGGCATTTGGCACTAAACTTGGCACTGATAAAACTATGTGAAGCACCGGAATCAAAAAGAACAATAGCAGGATAATTTAAAACTGTAAAGATACCAGTCATGACGGGTGCTCCCTCTGGAATATCAGCCATGGTGGTGAAGTTTAGCCTGCCCTGCCTCACTTGCACCTTCTGCCTCTTGCCTTGGTTCTGATTAACATTCTGCCCCTGCCTCTGCTGGGTCCTGGGGCAATTCTTGGCGTAATGTCCGGTGTTGCCACAAGTGAAGCACCTGTTGTCATTTGCCTGACGGTACTGCTGCTGCTGATTGTTCCTCTGAGCTGGAAACTGGGTGCGGTTGGGTGCCTGCTGCTGCTGAGGTCGGATTACCCATCGCCCTTGCTGCTGCTGGGGTCCCCTACCCTGGGTGTCGGACACAATCCTGAAGCGCTGTGGCTGAGCTGAGGGTCCTGCCACAGGGGTCTTCCTCTTCTTCTCTGCCTGTCTAGCTGTAATGCAGTCCTCTTGGGAGATAGCCATGTTGACCAACTCATTGTAACTGTTGGCCCTGACGGTGTTGAGACGGTCACAGAGCTTAGTGCTGAGCCCCCTCCTGAACCTGTCTCTCTTCTTCTCATCTGTATCTGCATGATACCCAGCATACTGGCACAAGTCATTAAAGGCCTGGGCATACTGCAACACTGTCCTGTTGCCCTGAGTGAGTGCCAAAAACTCATTGAGCTTCCTGTCCATAATCCCGGCTGGTATATGGTGTCCCCTGAAAGCTGCCTTGAACTCCCTCCATTCCACCTCTCGGTCCTCTGGCTGCATAGCAAGAAAATGATCCCACCAAGTCCTTGCGGGTCCACGAAGCTGCTGGGTGGCGAACCTGACTTTGGTGACCTCTGAGCAAGCTCCATGGAGTAGCGGGAATTTGGATTCCACCACTCGCAACCATACATCTGCATCAAGTGGGTCCTCCGCCCTTGTGAACAATGGAGGCTAGGTGCTGAGGAACTCCTGATAGGTAGCCGCCGCGGGGTGACGCTGATGGTCTCCACCACCATAGTGCTGAGGTGGTGGCTGACGTTGAGCCAGCTGTCTCAAGATCTCATTCTGTTGAGCCATGAGCTCCTGCAGAGTGGGAGGCGGTGGCGATGGAGGAACGTGCTCATTCTGGCCACGACGCTGCCTCCCGGCCATCTGAAAAACCACATACTTAACACCTTATTTCCAAGTTCAAGATTTTATCGCGGAGAAGAAGTTAAAACAACATGATAGACTCCGACTTCAACAAAAGGATTTTAAAAGGCACAAATTCTTCCTTCCAAATTTAAACTGATGACAGCATCCATCAAACAAGCTTTCAAGAGAGTTTAGCACGATTACATCAATTGTCCCAAAATGACTCAACTCTATCTAGCCTAGTACCCCAAGGGTGCAAAAGCTAAGCTAGCTGCGAGTAGTCCGACCATCCCACTTCTAATCCTATCCTGAACACCTAGTGAGCGAACGAAGCAACACTCGACTCGGGGGAAGGTGGTCTTCCCGAGCCAGCAGTGTCCACAATAGAGGCAGGCTCATCTCCTCCCTCGATGTCGACGTCCTCGTTGGCCTCCAGGTCCTGGATCTCCTGGTGATGCATATCCAGGTGCTCGTTAGCCTCAGCAAGCTGCTGCTGAGTGTTAATGAGCTGATCCTCTAGAACCTCGATGGTGTTCTCCCTGGTGCCCACTAGCTCCTCCAACTCTTGGATATCCGTGGATAGCTGCTCCACCTGCAAGTCCTTCTCCACCATTTCTTGAGACAAATCAACCACGAGTTCCTCTCTGTTGTCCAACGTAATCTTTGTTGCCTCCAGCAGTGCCATCAGATGGGACATCGCCTCACCGCGCATCACCTGCAGACGGTACAGAGCATTCATGCACCGTACGGTCAAGTGCGCGGTCTGTCCTGGGTAGATGGCCCAGATATCCTTGGCATGCTCCACCCGATCCTTCCACATTGGGTCGTCCTCCCTCTCAGCGGGGAACAAACCAATGGGGTGGGTAGCCAGCTCCAAAGGATGGAATCCGCAGAAAGTAGTCAATCCATGTAGAGCGATCGCCTCGATCGTGTCCTCCGCTCGGTATCCGAAAGACTCGGAGTCCAAAGAGCGCCAGCCTGGCTGCAGGGGATGAGGCTCCAAAGTCATCCTCACTCTACAGCGGGGCACTCGGTGCTTCTCGAACTGCTGCACCGTGTACTGAGGGGGTGTCGCGTATCCAGCCCCCTGAAGTACCTCCCACAAAATGCGGGGAAAGCCCTCTCGTGCAAGTCCGTCAGTGTGGGTCAGTGCATTTCCGTCATCGGAGGATCCGTGGGAAGTCATCTGTGTACGGTTAAGCATAAGTAAAAGAAAAGGAATTATAAAAAGAACAAGGAAAAATAAAACTCAGCCTTTCTCTAGTTAAATGAAAAGGCACTGGGGACCTAGTTGGTTGTTATCTTGTTTTTAAGTCCTTTACTCAATTATCCATTTGCTTAATTAAGAATGCATGCATGCTCGTCCTGAACGACCTCACAACAAGATAAAAGGAATAGGGAAGAACTCCCATCCTGTAAAAGTGGCATGTAGGGCCTAGTTACTTAGCCACCTAGCTACCCTTCTATTACCCTAAGGCTTCACGTCCTAGGTCTATCCTGCTCGTCCTACTATCTATCCAATATTGTTTCTATCAAGTTTTACTTGGAAAAATGATGGTATTTACATTTTATTGATCCCTCTGTGGTGGTACAAGCTCCGATACCAGCTGTGGCGGAACTGCCCGAATTATTCCAACTTAAGTGCCTAAGCCCCGCCTTAGAGGCTAGACCACACTTAAATGGGAATAACCCGTCAATCCCTCGGATCTAGTCCGACACGGCCACTGACAGGATCAAGTACCACAATCTCACTCGAAGGTGAGTCACAGAGCAAATACAATAAAGCATAAAACCATACATGTCAGAGTATGAAATTATTACATCACCATCATCATCATCGGAGTTTTTGCAAAAGTAACCATCATTGTTCGAAGTGCAGCGGAAATAAACTAACGGTAAATAAATAGAGAGATGGGGAAGCCTGTCCCATCACTCCTCATGCTCCTCCTCAGCCGAGGCAGGGTCCCACTCGACAGTCCAACCCGGTGGCAAGATGGACGACCAAGTCACTCCAGCAACCATTTCCTCCAGAGATCCTGTAAAAATTATGCCACAAGCAAGGCTGAGTATACTAATACTCAGCTAGACTTACCCGGTGTGAGGAGTCTACTCCTCTACCTCTAGACATGCAGCTGTTTGGCTATGGGGTTTGTTTGCCAAAAGCACTAGCTGAGTTTCTAAATCAAGTTTTTAACTTTGTCAAAATTAAGTGTGACTCTCTTAAGGCTAAAGATGTACTATCTATTCATACATAGTAGCAAACATTTTTAGCAATCAACATCTTGTATCATCTCAGCACAATTCCACTTGTTACTCAATGTAGCAGCATGGATCAAGCAGTCTCATTAGCTGCGAGAAGCAGACGATTCGAATCGAGTTTTTAAACCTTGCAAGGTAAACCTAAACACACGACATGTAGGGGCACTCCGTCCCACACACATCAACCGTCCCCATCGATTCCCCGTCAGCAGAGAGGGGCTCACCGCCTTGGCGTACAATGCCTCACTGACCCCGACTGGCCGTCATGCAGTGACCGCACTTGTACCCACCATAACCGGAATGGGAGATCTCGTCTCAGGTCGCGTGAGGAGGGCAATCTGCTGCTAGGTTCAATCAGGTACTAGGCTTACCGATTTACCATATTTCTCGGTATATGTTTAGTACGTTCAAACGCTTGACTCACGGTACCACACCTTAATCCTTATTCAAATTTTTATCCCGTGAACAACCAATCCCCATGGATTGTTGCCCACACCCAACATCTGCACGATATGAAAGTGGGTGCAATCAATGTCCTGACCTCGCGCGAGTGCTAGAAAATCACTCGTCTTCTACCGAGATCCTACTTAATAAAGCAGCTACTCGACCTAGCATACTAGTATTCATCTCAACAGGATTCCTGAGATCATGCAACTAAGGTTTCAAACAATTCCTACACCTATGTGCACAATCAATCCTACAATCATTAAGTGAAGTAAAATAGCATAATTAACAGGTTATGCATAAAACCAGGGCTTGCCTTCCAAAGCAGTGGCAGACAGGTCCTCTGGTGCAGGCTCGGGTGCTGGATCCGGGGCTACCTCCTGAGCAGCTCCTTGCTCCGGCACGAGGATGTACTCTCCGTCAGCAAGGTTACAGTCTATCGAGATGCAATGAACATGTATGTCATGATTATGCAAGATTTAATAACATTAAGCTAAAAGAAATTAAGTCAAGAAGTAACTTAGGGTTTCTTGGTTATGTGGGGCTTCTAGTGGTATATATACATATACTTATTACCTTTTAGGCTTAGGTTTTCCTTTAGGATAACATAGTGGATTTGTATTGTCCTTATAGATTTCAGTGGACAAATTTACAAGGGTTTTAGGATGACATTAATTACCACTATTCATTTTCCTTTTCTTAATTTCTACTTAGGGTTTCTAGGGTAGGTTTGAACTATGACAGGGGTTTAATATTTTCCAAAAATTCTGTAAAAAGTACAGTGGGTTGCCATTTGCTGTTCTAGCTGGTTTTAAGAATTTGAGGCTTAAAGTACAAAGGCTAGGCTTTAAACAAAAATAACAAGAGTTATGCAAAATGGGCCACTTTACACTACATCTCTTAGTTAGGGGTGGGTTCTGCCCTAGAGGTTATTTTTGCTGGCATCCAATAGTAATGATAGGCTTCTGTGCAAAAAATCACAGGAAACTAAGGGGTGGTTATTTAGTTATGATTTTCTTAAGTTTAATGTCAAAAAGGCACTTTCTACTACATTATTATTTGAAAAATGTCAAACAGCAGATTTCATATTTTTCCTAAGTTCTCATTAATAAAACATTAGTTATCCCAAGGGTGGGTGTGTTTTTACCTTGGGGTTATTTTTGTAGAGTTTTTCTAAGTTTCACTTGTTTTATTAAAACAAAAGGGATCCTACTTATTTTATACTAAAACAGGGTATGATATATTTTTCCAGTGAACTACCTTGAATAAGTATCCTAACAAAAATAGGGGTACTCTCTGGTTCATTATTTATACCCCTTTTTCTATTTTCCTTAATCTTAAGCATATTTCAAAACAAGGGGTAAAGACTAACTTATTGGGGTGGACAGAGAGGTTTAACATTTTTAAACAGATCAGTAGGTAGATATAAACTTCTCAAAATTTTTCTAACCCCAGTCAAATAGTGCAACTAATTTTTGCCCTATTATTGAGCTTTTGGTCAAAACTATAATTAAATCAGAGCTTTAAAGTTTTCTATAGTACATAGGGGGTTTTATATTTTTCTTAAGTAGGTTACATTATTTAGAGTCTGACAAAATTGGTTTGACCAAATTTGGATGAACTAAACAGAAGTTATGGATTTTCAAAGTTTCTGTTCAAATTTAAAATAAGGTTTAATAAGGTTTTCTGAAAAAGCAGTTTACATCGGGGTCCCTGGGTATCAACTAAATCAACCTTCGCAAATCTACCCTCGCACCACTATTCCCCTGTGTCTCTGACATTTCACAAAACCCCCTGACCTTCTCTCCCTCTCACCCGCAGTCCTTCCCCCTATGCAAACAGTAACCGCGGGAAAGAAAAGGGTGGCGCGGCTTACCGGCGGCGAGGGAGGTCCGGCGAAGGGTGGGGTTGGCTCGGGGAGACTCTGGCAGTCACGTCGAGGTACGGCTTGACGTCGGGGATGGCCGGAATCGCCCGGTCCACGCGCGTAGGCGGGTGTTCTTGTCGGCGGCGAGTGTACCGGCCAAACCACGGCGAACTGGTTCAATCCAAGGGCACGGTGAGCTTCACGGGGTAACGTAGGGACCGTGTGCACAAGGAATCGAAGGATGGTTGAGTGGATTACCCGGTCCACGTACTCCGGCGGGGTTGAGAGCTCCGGCGAGCGTGGACTGGCCTCTCCGGCGAAGCAAACTCCGATTCCTCGCTCGGGGAGCTTCACGGAGGTGTGCACAGTCTTCTCCGAGGGCTGGACGGGGTTGGGAATGGCTCTATTGGCCGGTCTACGGTGACAGAGGGATTGGGCGGCCGCGGACACGCTGCGCACGGGCAAACGGCGGCGAGCTAGACTCCGGTGAGGTTTGAGGGTGCGCGGAAGAGTGCAGTCGAAGTCTGGGAGGGTTTTATAGGCGCGGGCTCGGGCCATGGCGCTGGCTTGGCTCGGGCGCGGCGCTGGGCATGCGGGGGCGCGCGCGAGCGTGCTCTAGCGCGGGCAGGAAGCGTCGAACACGTGGAGGTGTGTTTCTTCCATTGTTCAAACGTCTCCAGAGATCGCAAACGTGCGAATCTTGCCATGAATCCGGCGCAGACCTCTTCCTGGCACCTAGGGCTATCTCACATGTGTGAGTTCCAATGGAGGATACGCCCTAGATCAGGAGATAGACGGGCGCCAAATCTGGCTTGTCTCACTGCCCACACCGCGACAAAACTGATGCCAAAACCTGTCAAACGTCAAAGTCTCGGTTTCCACTTTTTCCAGGGGGTGCCTTAGGTGGTATACCACATTTTTGGCATAGAACCTAAGTGGTTTTGGTGCCATCTTCAAGGTGAACACGGTTGGTCTTTGGATTAGGGTTAGAATTTGACTCAGAGGGAAATAGAGAGCTCTAGCTCTCTCTTCACTTGGAGATTTGAATTGGGGTTTCTCCAGGGGTCTTTTTGCAATATTTCCCTCCCCTAATTGATGGTTATAAGATTAGTTAAGGTTTGGGTAAAAATTACTCATGCTTTGCACACTTGTTCACTCTCTTTCCCCTCTTACCTAGGGTTTTGGGAGATAGGGTTTAAGAGAGGTCTAGGTAGGGTTCTTCTCCCCTCTTATCCAAGGTAGTAAGTGAGCAAGGATTAGAGTAATGCTTCTTAGGTCATTGGCAACTTGATTAGCACATGATCTCCAAAGTTCTTATGTGTTGCCCTAAGCCTCTGCCACATATAATTCACAGTCCTTAGTGCCAAGGTGTGCTCTAGCCATGGTAACACCTGGGGTGTTACAAATTTATAGTGTTCGAGAGCGGTGGTGGCTAAGTTTAAGATGGCGCGCTGGCAACCGGATAGAGGGGAAGTCACTGGCGTAGGTGATACCGTGGCCTTCACCGTGGCAATGCCACCGGTGATGGATGGGCTTGCTACAAGGGTTCATTGCGACATGTCTAACCCTCCAAGGCACATGGCACACGATCAGTAAGTAGCCAACACCGGTGAAGATCATTCCGGCCGACCGCAGACCAAGTGGGTACGGCGAGCTCAACACTGACCGAGTCTGAGCTAATGCGGGCGCTAAGATCTGTTACTCCCCTCAGTTATCCACTTGCGCTGGGCACGAATCACGGTGGCTGGTGCGAATTCAGGCGCGAGATCATCGGCGGCGAGGGGCGATGAATCTTGGGATCTTTTTCAGCTGCTGTACAATGGGAAGCTCATTCAGAGCGCCTGACCGAGCATAATTGGGGGCGATTTTCTCCAAAATTTGTGTAGCAACTTGATCCTCCGTCTGTATCAAAGTTGTTGAGCTACAATCCATATTCAATTTTTGTACAGCATCCCCAGTCAAATTCTCATTGGACCTTGCTCAAATTTGATCCCAAAGTTCGGCCAATGTCACTAGTGGTCATGTTTCAGTTCAAGAGCTGACTGACAGCCTGACTTTAAGTCCTTTTATCTTCAATTTTTGTACAATACCAATACTTAGTCACTTAATCAAACTTGTACTCCTAACGTAGATCTACAAGTTTGCTATATTAACTTAGGGTAAAACTCTGGTAGATTTAGAGATATAGAGCCTCAAAGTTGACCCCGTTGTTCTAAAATTCAGACTTAACCTTATAAAGCTTCACGGGGTACTTTTGCAAAGAAGTCCAAATTCCTTCACACTACTTGAAAATTCTCCAATGTAAAAGCTACTTGGTTTGTGGTGCTCCTTTACTTTGCTATTTGCACTTTGGTCCAAAAGTGCCTAGAATTTACATTTACCCCCCTAGGGTTTCAATTAGGGTTTTCTAGGGTTTCTCTTTGAGTGTTGGGAAATTTAGGGTTTTTGTGCCACTAAAGTCCATCAAATGTGATACCTTATGAATATTTCTTATGACTTTTGAGGTCTTAACTTATTTGGGCTTCACTTATGTCCATAAGCCCCAATTCAGGGTTAAGTACCCTATCTTAGGGTTTATTACACACCAAGTCCTATCATCACAACTTGTTTGAATATTTTACCTCGTGAATGCACTCTAGGTGTGATAAGCAACATGAATGTCAATGCACATGAGGTAATGCTCAAGTTTTAGTGACAGTAACTCTAGGGTTATTACATCCTTCCCCCATAAAAGAATCTTGTCCCGAGATTTAAGGTCCTTGGTGAGTAATGGAAAAGGAAACGCGTCATATCTTTATTTCCTTGTTTGTCGTATAAAGCAGGGGTGGCATGGGGTTCATCCCAACTTTACAAACAATTGTACATATCTTACAGGTTACATGAAGCTAAAACCTAGGAAAATTCTTTTCCAAGAAGTCTTGAGTCTCCCAGGTAGCTTCATCTTCCGTATGCTGGTTCCATTGTACCTTATAGAATTTAAGAGTCCTTTTTCGGGTAATTCTGTCCTTCTGATCCAAAATTCGAATGGGATGTTCTGAATAAGTTAAATCTGGTTCTAAGACAACATCCACCACAATGATCGTTCGATTAGGAACCCGAAGGCACTTCTTCAATTGAGATACATGGAACACGTTATGTACTGCAGATAATGCTTCTAGAAGTTGAAGTCGGTATGCCACTGATCCACATTGTTCAAGAATGGGAAACGGGCCAATGTATCAGGGTGCTAGCTTCCCTTTTACCCCAAAACGATTCACACCATTCATTGGTGATACTTTAAAGTACACATAATCTTTAACTTGAAAGAACAAGGGCCAGCGTCGTTTGTCTGCATAACTTTTCTATCGAGCTTGGGCTTTTTTCAAGTGGTGTCTTATCTGTTGAACCTTTGCTTCTGTTTCCTTGACCAAGTCAGGCCTGAAATACCACCGTTCTCCAGGTTCTGACCAATTTAAGGGTGTCCGACACCATCGTCCATACAGTGCTTCAAATGGTGCCATCTTGATGCTCTCTTGATAGCTGTTATTATAAGAAAACTCTGCTAGTGGCAAACAGTCATCCCATTTCTGTGGAAACTCTAGGACACATGCCCGTAACATGTCTTCAATTATTTGATTTACTCTTTCAGTTTGCCCACTTGTTTGAGGATGATAGGCCGAACTGTGGAGCAGTTTAGTACCCAAGAATCTATGCAATTCACTCTAAAATTTGGATACAAATTGTGGTCCATGATCCGATACTTTCGTTTTTGGAATTCCATGCAGACTGAGAATACGGGTAATATAAAGTTCCGCATATGCGACCACTAGATATTTTGTCTTGATGGGCAAAAAATGAGCTATCTTTGTAAGCCGATCAATTATAACCCAGATAGAGTCAAAACCTTTAGTTATTCTGGGTAATCCCACAATGAAGTCCCTACTAATGTCCTCCCATTTCCAAGATGGGATGGGTAAAGATTGCAGTGGCCCAGCGGTCTTCATGTGTACTGCCTTGACACGTCTACAGGTGTCACATATTGCCACATAGCGTACAATCTCAATCTTCATTTTTGTCCACCAATAGTGTTGCTTTAAATCTTGATACATCTTAGTACTTCCAGGGTGAATGGAATATCGACTAAGATGAGCTTCATCCAAGATCTGTTGGCGGACTTCAGCATCTTTAGGCACAACTATGCGATCATTGAACCATAATATTCCTTGGTCATCTTTTCTGAAGAAATTAGCTTTGCTGGCTTCTATTTTCTCATGAATTTGTTTCATACCCTTATCGGTTCTTTGGGCATCAATAATTCTCTGTAGAAGAACTGACTCAAGCTTTAATTAGGTCAAAGTTCCGTGTTGTATCATTTCCAGGTTTAACTTTTCCATTTCTTGGCATAGGGTGGTGTCAGAGGTCCTTACGGTAAGACAATGGCAGGAAGCCTTGCGACTCAGTGCGTCTGCCACCACATTGGCTTTTCCTGGGTGATAATGGATTTCTAAGTCATAATCTTTAATCAGCTCTAGCCATCTTCTTTGTCTCATGTTCAGCTCTGACTGGGTAAAGATATATTTCAGACTTTTATGATCTGTATATAAATGACAAGTATTTCCCAGCAGATAATGATGCCATATCTTAAGGGCATGAACAACTGCAGCTAATTCCAAATCATGAGTTGGATAATGCTCCTCATGCTGGCGTAGTTGTCTTGAAGCATAAGCTCTGACTCGGCCTTCTTGCATGAGGACTCATCCGAGTCCACTTCCTGATGCGTCACAATACATATCAAAAGGCTTCTCTATGTCCGATTGAGCCAATACCGGAGCAGTGGTCAATAACACCTTCAGCTTCTTGAAAGCGTCATTGCATTTCAAGGACCACTCAAACTTGATGTCATTCTTCAATAAACCTGTAATAGGTTTAACAATCTTGGAGAAATCCAGAATAAACCTGCGGTAATATCCGGCTAGTCCAAGGAAGCTTCAAACTTGATGCACTATTGTTGGCGGTTTCCATTCTAGAATATCTTTAACCTTACTGGGATCGACCGCAATTACTTTTGCAAATAACACATGTCCTAGAAACTGGATTTCTTCCAACCAAAACGCGCATTTACTGAACTTAGCATACAATTGGTGCTCTCTTATGCGTGTTAGCACGATCTGCAAATGCTTAGTATGTTCCTCTTCATTTTTGGAATAGATCAGGATGTCATCAATGAAGACCACCACAAATTTATCTAACTCGGGCATAAACACTGAGTTCATTAAATACGTGAAGTGGGCTGGAGCATTTGTCAATTAGAAGGACATAACAAAATATAAAAATAATCCATACCGCGTAGTAAATGCGGTCTTGGGTATATCTTCGGGTCGAATACGGATCTAATGTTAACCTGACCTGAGGTCAATCTTGGAGAATACCCAAGCTCGAGTGAGTTGATCGAATAAGATATTTGTCAGGGGCCTTCGTCCTCCGAAGGTCCTCAAAAACACAACTAACATGTTTTGCAAGTATAATACCGTTACAGGGACCTTCGACCTCGGAATGAAGTTGTACACGATATGAAAAGCATGGTCGGGAAGAAGGTTGAACCAGTTCCGAAGCTATGCGTAGGGAAGCTTCGGCTTATCAGCGGAAAATGGAACCGACTTAAAGAGGAAAAGGCTATCTAGTCCTCGATAGATTGTCCTTAAGTCAACAGTAAACATAAAGGGCATGGATGTAATTTTACACAGGCTGTGTCCTATGCCTATAAATAGATGAACAGTAACACCGTACTGTTCACGCTGACTTGTATTCATTCGCACATCACGCTTGGACTTTTACCTTCTGTCAAGCTGAAGGTATAAATGTAATTCAATATTATCCATGTTTATTCATGATAAGATAATAAAAATGTTCTGATGATGTCGTATAATTATTTATGTTATTTTCCATGTTTCATATGCTTCTACTTACTTTATTATATACTGAGATGATGAAGGTACGTCCTTCACAATCTTCGTCTGAAGACCATTATATCCCAAGGGAGATAATGCTTCGTAAGACGATGGTCTTTAACCATTAACATTTTGTGTTGCCTTGTTCTTAACTCATAGCATTCTCCGGTGAACTCATTCGACCACCTTCGGCAAGTTCTGACCTTCGTCATGCCACCGAAGAAAGCTTTAGGGCCAGGGGCTGCACTGCAGCCACTAGACGTCAACCAAGACACATTGCGCGAAGCCCGAAGCCAAAAAAGGAAGGCTACAAGTCCAACGCCTCAGGAGGAAGAGTTGGACCAAGAGATCAGGGATCTCGAAGCCATTCATCAGCAGGTCCAAAGGAAGAAGGAGAAGATGCTTCGCCTTGCTGATCTTCAGAAGAAGATCGATGAAGCCCCTGAGGAAATGCGTCATCTCACCCAAGATGCACAGAGCTTCGCCAGGACAATTCCTATGATGATGATGTTTGGTATGATGATTTCCACCATCGAAATTTTGCTTTTGATGATGCTTCTCCTCTGTCAGCAGAACTGCAGGCTACACCATGGCCTTCATCATACAAGCCACCTCAGCTTCCCATGTATGATTGGCACTCTGATCTAAAGCAGTTTCTGATGAGCTACGAAGCAACCATTTCTTCATATGGAGGCAATACTGCAGTCATGGCGAAATCCTTCGTTATGGCAGTCAAGAATGTTCCACAAACCTGGTACGCCTCCCTTCGGCCGGGAAAAATCACATCTTGGCAGAAGCTAAATGACATGTTGATCACCAGTTTTCAAGGGTTTCAGACGAAGATGGTTACTGCTCAAGCTTTGTTCCAGTGCATGCAAGACCACAAAGAATACCTCTAGGCGTAAGTCCAAAGGTTCTTGCGTCTGAGAGCACAAGCGCCTACAATGCCCAATGAGATCGTCATTGAGGCCATGATCAAGGGGCTTCGGCCAAGACCTACATCTCAGTATTTTGCTAGCAAACCCCCTCAGACCCTAGAGTAGCTGCTTCAAAAGATGGATGAGTACATCCGAGCCGATAATGATTTTCTCCAGAGAAGGGAAGAAGCTTATAGGTTTTCTGAGATGACTAGGGGCTTCGGAGGAAGAATCCACCCTAGGAATGTTAGATCAATCCACAGCTCCAGTCAGAGTGAGGACAGAGGAAGCCAATTTCAAAGGCCACAACATAGTTCACAATCTTTAGGGCAGCATGAAAGCTCCTTCAGGCCACCAGCTCCAAGGGACAGAGGCTCGGAGGGAGATATGGGGATCTGCCCAGGAAAATCTATTGCTTATTCTGTGGTGAAGACAAGGGCCACACTACAAGAACGTGCTAGATTACCATTCAGAAGCAAAAAGAGATTGTCGAAGCAGAAGCCCGGCAGAACCAGCCGAAGCAGGTTTTACATACTGCTTCGTGCTACTCTCCCTACATACCAGAATATGTGGGCAATCAACTTGCAGCTTCTATTGCTTCGGCAAGCCATTCACAATCTTCCTTGCCTCAGCTTCCACTGCCACCACCATTATTACCTACTCATACTCAAAGCCAGCAGCCAGAAGTGCTCCAGCAGCCCCAATAGCAACGCGACTTTAGGGGGAGTCTGAAGCTCGTGCAGTCAACAACACTGTACTAGAATCGAAGCACATATACTGAGGAATATCCTACTTCTGAAGTACTTTTATCTTTTATGTCATTTTACTTTCTGTTTGAGAAACATGTAATGAAAAACTCAGTTTCAATTTCTTGTAATAATTCTGCCTACACAAGAATGAAATATATCTTCTTCATAGATTTACGAAGCTCGAAAGATGACTCTTAAAGGAACAAAGTAGACTTCGAAGCTCAAAAGTCGTTCCTAAGGGAATGTAGAGCCAAAATTGACGAAGCTACAAAAATTCGTTCCTAAGGGAGCGCAGCGTAAGTTTTCTACTTAAAAGTCGTTCCTAAGGGAATACAGAGCCAAAATTGACGAAGCTACAAAAAGTCGTTCCTAAGGGAGCGCAGTGTAAGTTTTCTCCTCAAAAGTTGTTCCAAAGGGAATGCAGACCCAAATACCGCCGAAATATAAGGCGAAGAAGTTCAAAAGTCGTTCCTAAGAGGATGCAGAACTTATACCACCGAAATAGAGGGTGAAGAAGCTCAAAATTCGTTCCTAAGGGGATGCAGAGCTTAGACTCAAAAGACGTTCCTAAGGGGATGCAGAGTATTTCGTGTACCAGTGTGGGCGTATGTGTGGGTGTTAAAGCATCATCATTTTGCATCATATCGTCGCATCATTTAGCATAGCATCATATCATACATCATATCGCATCAATAGAAAGATTGAATAGGAAGCAAATCTTTGGGAATAATTTCGTTGGATGAAAATGTGTTAAGGCACGAAACAAGCTTCGGGTGACAGTCCTATCTGATCTGCCCTAGAAGGGGTTTTCTTCTTTACGAAGCATGAAAAGAAGGGAAGGTGTTTTTTTGCCGAAGGCTCAAAAAGCGGTATGTGTGTATGTTTCATGCATCGCAAAGAAATAAATAACAACAATTTACATATTCGATTCAATGTTACATACATCAAATGTTACATAGTTTTGTTACAATAGAAGCTTAATCTTCCTTCAATTGTTCCATACATCATGCATTTCAAAATATTATTACAATAAAATCTATTCTTCTCTAAGGACTTTTTCTGCAACTTCGTTCAAAAGTTTATCGACGACTTCATCGATAATGGAGTTCGCCATGCTTATAATATCCAGTGCTTCCTTCATTTCTGGATCAGCTAGGGGGTTGTATGGCTCTGGTGGCGGGGATAGTTCAGCTGAAGTAGGAAACTGATTAGTTTGAAGCCACAAAGCAAGTACCGAAGCCAAAAAATCAAAAAACAATACATATACGCCTTTCGCGTTCAGCAGCCTCTTCAGCTCGCTTTGCTTCTGCCCGGGCATCGTGGGTATCTTTTTCATTATTCTTTATAATTTTGTTGGCCAGCTCTCGGCCACCGTTCACCCAGACATCGGAATAAAACTTCTCGCCCATTAAAGTCGCTTTGATTGAAGGATCCTTCGTATCGTCTATGGAGAAGGCAGCTTCGGCCTGGGCTATAGCCTTAACGTGATCACATCCGGCCTTCTCTAAAATAGCTACGATTCCCCGAGCGCCAGAGAAAGCACAAATATCCCCGCGATCATTCAACATTTACTCGAAGGCTTCAGCTTCTCCACTTATCCATTCAATAACGCCCTCGAGGTCGCGTGGGATAAAATTTTCTTTAGAAGAGTAGGCGCTTACTTTGGAGAAGCTAGTTTTTTATTTCTTCATGCAATCCAAGGATTTTTCAAAACACTTTTCCTTGGACTCGCGAAGTTCTTCAACATTTTTCTCTAGATTATTCTTCCAAAATTCACTAATCTCTTGGTTAGCCCATGTGAGTGCGCAGTTCTCATTAGCTTCGGCCAATTGTCTCCGAAGGTCTTCAACCTCGGCTTTTTGGGCTTCGACCCGAGCTTTGTACTTAGCTTCGTCTTTTTTTATTTTACTCACCAAAGAAATCAAAATTTTGTCTTTCTCTAGACCTGCGTTTCTCAATTCAATCACCTCTGAGCGAAGGTTGCTAAGAGCTATTGTACAACCTTCGTCTTCAGCACTCTTTTGTGCCCTCAAGGCATTACTAAGAATCAAGCCCTGCAAAGAAAAAGAAAGAATTGAGTATGCCAATAAGATACTTCTTTTCCAACTTCAAAGTTAACTTCTATAACTTTATACTATTGTACACGAGGCTATCAACAAGATCATCCTTCGACATAGCCGAAAGGCCTTCCTCAAGCTTCGGAAATCCCATAATTTTAGCTATCTCCCGGCAAACAGATATTTCTTTGTTGTCTGGGAGACAATATAGGAAATCGTCCTCGTTAGTGCCATTAAACACTAAGGCTCCTTTCGAATATTTCAGTTTTTGGGCATAATGTCTGGCTTCCAGGATTTCTTCTTCGGATAATTTTTTCCCTGAAGCATGTCGAAAAATGTAATCAATATCTTCAACTAGGGCTTCGGGGACAGGAGATTTTGCTTTTTCTGCCATGTCTTGCCCTGCTGCCATATCGGTATCTGAAGTTTGTTGATCAGCTTTATCTTCAGGCATGACAGCATTTAACTCAATGGGCGCTGAAGGCCCAGCTTCGGCTTCGGCTTCGGCTTGGACTTTGGTAACTTCAGCAATTTTCTTAGTAGGACCAGGGCTCAAGGCCTTTGTGGTCTCCAAGACAGAGCCCAGCACGCTGGCCATCCTCCTCCTCTTGGGAGTTGCGGTAGGAGCCTTTTGCACCTTCGGCAATTTTGCCTCTGCTGGTGGGCTCATAATTTCTGGCATTTTCATTGTTTTCTCCAACTGTGGCTCTTCGGCCTTATCATCCTTAGCTTTGGCTGGCCCGACTGTAGGCACCTTCGGCACTACAATCAGCTCTTCAGCGCTATGCACAATTGGAGCAGCTTTTTTGCTTCGGCAGTTGAAGAGGTTCCTTCGCCAAATTTAGGCACTATGGCCGGTTCAATATAGCGCGGCCGGTGGGTCAGAACCTTCATTTTCTTGCCTTTCGGCATAGCAGCGGTGATCGAAGCGACACTTTTTCTCTTCTTCCCTTGCCTTCGCAGCGGGTAGTGATAGTCAGGGTATACGAAGCCAATTGCATCAAATACCCTGTTCAATCTTTTCTTCCCCCGGCCCTGAAGGCTGTGGACAAGGCATCATCTTCGGCCTTGGAATACGTCCCAAGCAGCTTGTCACTAGTAGCTTCAATATATTTCAACCAGTCATCATTCGGTTTGTCAAACTTCTCTCTAAACCTAAAGGTATATTTCAATCGAACCAGGCCACCTTCACTGGATTCGACAGTAGTTTCCTTCGGCATATCCCAGCTCTCCACAAGTGGCCACACCCGGAAGGATATGTGCTCTTGAATTAAATCCCTTGTGCCAATGAAAGGCGCAAACAGTACTAAAGGCCTTCTGGCATGCTTCAACATCGCTATCAATATCCACCTTCGGCCTTCGGAGGGCGAAGCGAGACAAGATGGGGCACTGGATAATTTCCTTGATGTCTTCCCTTTTGATCAGATCATTTTTAACATAAAACCACTCCTCCATCCAGGCCCCGGGCCATCTTTTCCGGTATGTTGGCACCAGGTAACTTGCATTAGAGCGGGCAATGAACCCGTAGCAGCCGAAGTTGTTGTGGTATTGTTCTTTGCCAATAGCCTTCGTCTCGTATAAAGCTCATGCATACTGAAGAAGGACTTCGCGCTCGGTTCCAGCCCCTGGCTTCTTACAGCCCAGACAAACATCCCCATCCTAATTATAGCTTCGGCGGTAATCTGATGAAGAAAAATCTGAAAAATCTTTAATACCTCAACCACAAATTTGCTCAGTGGGAACCGAGACTTGCTTTCAGGAAGCTTCGGTAATAACAACTTTGTTTTCCTCAGGAGCAGGGGCAGTGTTGTCTCCTCCAACCCTCACAATGGACATATCGCGGAAATATCTCCCCCTCATGGCGTCAATATGACTTTGTTTGATGCTCGATTTCCCGAAGATTGTATGGTTTGGCCGCTAGGGCCGATCCTCAGAATCTTCATCTCCACTCTCCACATCATAATTATCACTGTCATCAGAATCTTCAGACAAGCCCTCCATTATCTCCTTAGTGATTTTCTCTGTGTTCGTCTTTGCCATAGATTTATAAAACCCAGCGATGAAAGCATCCACAACTTTCTTTTCATCATAAAGCTTCTTCTCCCCAGTTATCTTCTCCTCAGCCATCTTCTTCTCCTCAGACATGGGGCAAATGTCTTTAAACCGAAGCTCGAAAAGCTTGAAAATCAGACAAGAGCTAGTGAGCAAAAGCTAAAAAATAATGCAAACAACAGAAATGGTGTATCAAATACTGCCGCTATGGGTTCATATTTATACGCCTAGTGCCCTGCAACTTGGCGGGCCCCGTCTGTCATTGACTTTCGCTATTCTAGCGAAGGGAAGGTGTTTTTTCGGACCTTTGGCTTAAGGCCTTCGTTCACGTCGTAGTCTGAATTTATTGTTATAACAAGTTAACACTGCGAGGGGCTACTGTTGGGGGCCTTCATCATCCAAAGGTCCTCAAAAACACAACTAACATGTTTTCCATGTATAATATAGTTACAGGGACCTTCGGCCTCAGAATGAAGCTGTACACGATATGAAAAGCATGGTCAGGAAGAAGATTGAACCAGTTTCGAAGCTACACGTAGGGAAGCTTCGGCTTATCAGCGGAAAATGGAACCGACTTAAAGAGGAAAAGGCTATCTAGTCCTCGATAGATTGTCCTTAAGTCAACATTAAACATAAAGGGCATGGATGTAATTTTATAGAGGCTTTGTCCTATGCCTATAAATAAATGAACAGTAACACCGTACTGTTCACGCTGACTTGTATTCATTCGCACGTCACGCTTGGACTTTTACCTTCTGTCAAGCTGAAGGTATAAATGTAATTCAATATTATCCATGTTTATTCATGATAAGATAATAAAAATGTTCTGATGATGTCGTATAATTATTTATGTTATTTTCCATGTTTCATATGCTTCTACTTACTTTATTATATACTGAGATGATGAAGGTACGTCCTTCGCAACCTTCGTCTGAAGACCATTATATCCCAAGGGAGATAATGCTTCGTAAGACGAAAGTTGTTGGGGGCCTTCATCTTCCGAAGGTCCTCAAAAACATGATTTAACAATGTTTTCCTAGTGTAACATATGACCAGGTACCTTCGGACTCGGGTTAAAAGCATACACGATGTGAAAAGCATGGTCATGACGAAGGCTAATGTTGCTCCGAAGCTACGCGCAAGGTAGCTTCGGCTTAATGGCGGAAAAAGGAACCGACTTAAAGGGGAAAAGGCTATCTAGCCCCCGTTGGGTTGTCCATAAGTCAATAGTAATTTGAAGGGCATGAATGTAAATTTACACAGGCTACGCCCTGTGCCTATAAATAGATGAACAGTACCCTGTACTGTTGACGCTTACTTGTACTCGCTTGTACGTCACGCTTGTACTTTCATCTTCTGTCAAGCCGAAGGTACAAATGTAATTCAATATTGTTTATGTTCTTCCATAATAATATAACAAAGATGAATTAATAATGTTATATGATTGTTCATGTTGTCTCTCATATTTCGTATGTGTTGGGTCTATGCTTCGTCGCCGAAGGTCTTATAGGAAGAAGCGGTCTTCGGCTGAAGCTGTTTGTATAAGATGGCCGAAGGTTCCTCTTCATGAAGCTTTGGTATTACAAACCGACTTAAAGATAGAATGACCTTTTAGTCCATAAAGGTCTGAGTCAATGTTGTAAACTTTTATGAGGGGCATACTTGTAATTCCTCACAGGCTGTGTCCTGTGCCTATAAATAGTGAACAATATTCATTTACTGTTCACGCATTCTTGTAATTGCAATCGCATCATTCGGGAACCAATCTTTGCCAAGGCAGAGGTATAACTGTATTCAATGATTCAATATATATTGATTAAATATAATATGATTTGTTTATGTTTCAGTTACCTTTGATACCTTCTATTTTATGTTATCTTATACAATCTACTATAGTACGATTACGAAGACTTAACCTTCGTAATCGTATTCTCGTCAACCTTCGTCCAAGGTTCATTATCCTCAAGGGAATAATGTTTCGTGGACGAAGGACGTTAACATTTAACATTCTATGTTGCCTTGTTCTTAATTCATAGCATTTGAGAACAAGTCCCCAACATTGGCGCCCACCTCCGGTGAACTCACTTCCACTTTTTTGAGCTGATGGCTTCGTTCAACGACCAAGCTGGAGCTGCTTCGGACCCGAAGCTGGTGCTCCCGATTACAGGTGGTTCGTGCTCAGAACCAGTCAATAAAAAGCAGAAGAAAGAGGCGCAGAGAAGGGTACAACATGTTGGAGTGCAAGGAACCTTCATCAAGTCAAGATGGTCTCACATCCCTATTACCTTCTCCCAAGAGGATCTTCAACTCAAGGATTACCCACACAATGATGCCATGGTTATCTCTTGTGTTATCGAAGGATTTCTGGTCCACAATGTCTTGGTTGACACAGGCAGTGCAGCTGATATCATATTTGCTAAGGCCTTCAGACAAATGCAAGAGCCAGAAGATAAGATTCATGATGCTACACATCCTCTCTGTGGCTTCGGAGGAAGACAGATTGTAGCACTGGGCAAGATCACCATGTCAGTGACCTTCGGGTTCATCAACAACACTAGAACTAAGCAAGTTGTGTTTGACATTGTTGACATGGAATACCCTTACAATGCAATTATTGGTCGTGGCACCCTCAATGCTTTCGAAGCAATTCTTCATCCTTCTTATCTTTGCATGAAGATACCTTCGGATCAAGGACCCATCGCTATTCATGGAAGTTAGGAAGCTGCTAGAAGGGCCGAAGGAAACTGGACTGACTCAAAAGCAATCCATAACATAGATGGAGCTGAAGCTAGCGAACAGTACAAATTCAGAAGGGAGAAAGCAGCTTCAGCAGATCAGCCGAAGCCCATGCTCTTATGTGAGGACATAGCAGAGCAGAAGGTGCTGTTGGGCTCTCAATTATCCGAAGAACAGGAGAAAACCTTGATAAGGTTTTTGTTCAACAACAAAGATGTTTTTGCATGGTCAGCCAATGATCTCTGCGGAGTTAATAGGGATGTTATTGAACACTCGCTCAATGTTGACCCATCCTTCAGACCCAGAAAGCAGAGGCTTCAGAAAATGTCTGATGATAAGGCCGAAGGTGCTCGTAATGAAGTCAAAAGACTTCTCAGTGCAGGAGTTATCAGAGAAGTAAAGTACCCAGAATGGCTAGCTAACACTGTTATGGTAAAAAAGGCCAATGGCAAGTGGCGAATGTGTATCGATTTTACAGATCTCAATAAGGCTTGTCCGAAGGACGAATTCCCATTGCCAAGGATAGACTCTTTAGTTGATGCAGCAGCTTCTTCAGAGCTCATGAGTCTGCTAGACTGTTACTCAGGCTACCACCAAATCTGGATGAAGAAGGAAGATGAGCCGAAGACTAGCTTCGTAACCCCAAGTGGCACATATTGCTATCTTCGGATGCCTGAGGGGCTCAAAAACGCTGGAGGAAGTTTCAGCAGAATGACTGCGAAGGTTCTCCAGTCTCAGATAGGCAGAAATGTGTTAACTTATGTTGATGATATCATTGTCAAAAGCACGAAACAGGAAAATCACATTACTGATCTGCAGGAGACCTTCGCCAGTTTTTGACAAGCTGGCTTAAAGTTGAATCCAGAAAAATGTGTCTTCGGAGTAAAGAAGGGGAAATTTCTTGGATGCTTGGTTTCAACAAAGGGAATTGAAGCTAATCCAAGTAAAATTGAAGCTATACTTCGAATGGAGCCACCAACTATAAAAAAGGGGGCCCAAAGATTAACAGGGAGGTTGGCATCTCTTAACAGATTTATATCCAGATCAGCAGAAAGAAATTTACCATTCTTCGAAGTGCGGAAATCAGCCGAAGTCTTTCAATGGGGACCAAGCCAACAAAAAGCCTTCGAGGAACTGAAGCAATATCTGATAGATTTAACAACATTAACTCCACCAACGCCAGAGGCTCCTTTGTTATTATATGTGGCAGCTTCGCACTCAGCGGTAAGTGCAGCACTTGTCCAGGAGAAGCTTGATGGCCAAGTCAAGAAGCAGGTCCCAGTGTATTTTGTATCTGAAGTTCTTAGTATATCAAAGAAAAATTACACAGAATTAGAGAAGGTGTTATATGCTGTTTTGATGGCATCCAGGAAGCTTCGGCATTACTTTCAAGCATACAATATTGTTGTTCCTTCTTCGCAGCCGTTGAAGGATATTATAAGAAATAGAGAAGCTACTGGGCGGATTGGAAAATGGGCTGCAGAGCTCAATGAATTTTGCATTGATTATGTGCATAGATCTTCGATCCAGTCCCAGGCGTTAGCAGACTTCATTGCTGACTGGACGCCAGGGGCTCAGGATGAAGAAACAAAAAAAGATGCCGAAGTATGGACAGTGTTTTGCGATGGGTCTTGGGGAACCTTCGGGGCAGGAGCAGCTGCTGTGTTGGTCTCGCCATCCAAAGTTAAAACTTGTTATGCGGCAAGACTCAATTTCAGTTGTACAAATAATATTACTGATTACGAAGCCTTGCTTTTGGGTCTTCGGAAGCTAAAAGCAATGGGAATCAGAAGGGCCATTCTTAAAACTGATTCCCAGGTTGTTTCGGGTCATATCGACAAGAGTTGCAAGGCTAAAGACCCGAAGCTTGAAAAATATCTGGACATGGTTCGAAGAGTCGAAGCTTCCTTCGAAGGATTTTCTGTCAAAAATATCCCTCGAGGACAAAATGAGCATGCTGATTTGCTAGCTAAGTCAGCAGCACAGGGGCTGCCCTTACCTTCGGATGTGTTCTTCGAAACAATAAAAGCACCTTCGGTGGAACTTCTTGAAAGAGCAGTCTTCAATATATCTCCTGTTTATAGCGAAGATTGGAGAACTGAGATCATCTCTTACCTTCAGGGTAAATTCCTTTCAGATGACGAAACTTATAATAGGAGGATAGAGGCAAGAGCTCGTCCATATGTCATGATAGAAGGGGAGTTGTACAAGCATGGAGTTTGTGCTCCGTTACTCAAGTGTTTATCTAGAACCGAAGGCATAGAGTTGATGAAAGAAATACATGCAGGCCTGTGTGGATCTCACATTGAATCTAGGCCGTTACTTGGAAAAGTTTTCCGTCAAGGGTTTTATTGGCCGAAGGCAGCTTCGGATGCAGCGGAATTAGTTCAAAAGTGCGAAGGTTGTCAGAAATGTGCAAGAGATCAAAAACAACCTTCGTCCTTAACACAGCTCATACAACCCATCTGGCCATTGCAAAGGTGGGGCCTTGACTTGTTGGGTCCATTACCACTGGCCCAAGGGAACTTAAGATATGTTGTAGTGGCTGTGGAATATTTTTCTAAATGGATTGAGGCAAAGCCTTTAGCCACAATAACTTCGGCCACCGTCCAAAAGTTTTTCTGGCAGAATATTGTTTGTCGTTTTGGGGTACCAAAGGCCATCACTGTAGATAATGGAACACAGTTCGACTCCGAAGCTTTTAGAGATTTCTATGATCAAATTGGTACGAAGATCCATTTTGCATCAGTCAGGCATCCGGAATCAAATGGACTCGTTGAAAGAGCCAATGGCATTATAATGACAGGAATAATGAAGTTAATCTTCAATCAACCTAGGGGAAAGTGGCCAGATCAATTAATCAAAGTGGTATGGAGCCACAACACAACAATATCAAGGTCAACAGGCTTTACTCCATTCAAACTATTGTTTGGTGATGAAGCAATAACTCCAGAGGAAGCTAAAACTGGATCAATAAGAGTAGTAGCTTCGGCAGAATCAGGTTCTGAAGATGCTTATTCTGTGGAAAAAGATGCTTTAGAAGGGATCAGGCTTCAAGCTGTGGAGAATATCAATAAATATCAAGCCGAAACAATCAAATGGCGAGATAGAAAGGTTCGGCTAAAGAATATTGAGCCAGGACATTTGGTGCTTCGGAGAGTGGCCAACCCAGACACAGTGGGCACGTTGCAGTTGAAATGGGAGGGACCTTTCTTAGTAGCATCTTCGTCAAGACCCGGTTCATACAGATTGAAGGATATGGAAGGCAACGACATTCCTAGATCTTGGAATGCGGATGAGCTTCGGCGATATTATGTGTAACTTGATGTAATTTTTTATGTTTTTTTCTTTTTCGTGGCACCCTTTTCCTTTCTAAAGGGGGCGAAAGGTTTTTAATGGGGCCATCATATGTAATTTCCTTTTTTAGTTCTATAAGAGCAAAATCCCCCAAGGAATGTAAATGTAAAAGCTGAGAATGCACCATCGAGTGCCGAAAAGTAAAAAGCGAAGAAGCTCCAAAGTCGTTCCTAAGGGAATGCAGAGCTTACAGCGAAAAGTCAACGCTGATTCCGCCAAAAGTAAAAGGCGAAGAAGCTCCAAAGTCGTTCCTATGGGGATGCAGAGCTTACAGCGAAAAGTCAACGTTGATTCCGCCGAAAGTAAAAGGCGAGGAAGCTCCAAAGTCGTTCCTAAGGGAATGCAGAGCTGATGTGTGATTGTTTCTAAGGAAATAATGGCTGAGAGTATGGCTTCGGATATGTGTTTGGACATTCATTTGCACATCACATTACATCATAGCATTTGCATTCATAAACATTCATTCAGGCATATGTAGGATAATCATTATCATGGCATAAGTGGTTGCTTCGGCATAAGAGAAGAGCTTCTTCGCGTACAAAAAGGAGAGCTTCGAAAGAAAGGGAAATGTTGTTTTTCTATGCTTCGCTGTGTACGAAAAGAAGGGAAGGTGTTTTTTTTCGCCTTCGGCTCAAAAAAGATAATTTCGTTCACAACAAAGCACTTCACATGCATTAATGGAAGGGTAAGAGCATAATACAAGGTATGAACAGAACTCATTAAAGACAAATTTAGTTACATTTACAAAAGTTATCTCAAAAGTTTCCTGAGTCTGTCTACAGTCTATTCCTATTTAATCTTCGAGGGATTTTAGCTTCGGCGTCATTCTTTTTAATCATCGACTTCAGCTTCGTCATCCTACATGAATTAAGTTGTTGTAAGTCAAAATCGAGCTTGAAGGAAGAGGTAAGCATAAGGTTTGATTTCTTACTGGTTCAAGATGACTCCGAGCTTCGTCTCATGCCTTTTCTCGCCCACCTTTTGTCCATATCATTTTTACAAATCTATTGGAAATACTTCGGGCGAGATCAGGAATGTCATCTAGGATTGATGGTGATAAAGTAAAATTGGGCCTATTGACAATCTTTCCATGATCGCAGCCAGCTTTTAGGAAAGCTGCAGCAGTGCCCCGAGAAGCTACCCAGGCACAGAAGTCACCGTGCCCAGCTATAACTTCGTCGAGCTCGTCAATTTCACCCTCAATATGTTCGAAGGTCTTCGGTAAATCTTCAGCTGAGGGGGTGAATTTCTCACTGCTGGCTCCAACTGAGTGGAAAATTTTTCTTAATCGTTGAATACATTTGTTGCTAAATTCCAAACATTTTTCTTGAAGGCCCATCAATAGTTTTTTCAAATCTGAATTTTGTTGAGCTTCGGCTTCAAGTCTTGCATTAAGATCTCGCTTTTCTTGTTCAAACTGCTCAGATTGGCGGAGAAGCTTCGTGTTCAGTTCTGTTATTTTAGCTTCGGCCTCCGCCAATAAACCTTCAGTTGGTTGGAGCTCAAAGTTCTTCTTCTCAACAGCAGCTGTTTGCTCCTTTATTTTGCTTTCTAAATTTTCAATTATAACTTCGTGTTTCTTGTCTTCAAAATCTTGCTGCATTTTCAAGGCTTTGCTCAACAGCATACTCTGCACGAAAACAACCTTCGTTAGACATGTTTTCATTATTAAAAACAATAAAAGTTAAGGGAAAAGTAGTTCACCTTGAAATTGGAATAAAATAAACTACCAACGATATGTTGTCGTCGGTAGCGGCTAATGTCCGTTTCTAGCTTCGGAAAACCGATACTCTTTGACAGAGTACCGATAACTTTGGCTCCAGTTTGATCTCGAATACAATTTAATTTTTCATCATCAATACCTCCGAAGAGGAGTGCTCCTGGTTTGTACCCGCAAGATTTGGCATACTCTTTAAGCTCTTCTATTTCGGGTTTTGACATTTTTTCTCCAACTAAATTTTGAAACATAAAGGCCTCGTCCTCCGAAGCTTCGTCAACAATTTCCTTTTCTTTCCCTGGCACTGCGGCCATAGCCTCTTCGGCGGCAGTGGTAGCCTCTTCTCTGGCCATGTCTAGCAGCATTTTGTCGATGTCTTCGATTGTGCTTTCTAGATTCAAATCTTCAACTGAGGCAGCTTCGGCAGCCGCGACCTCCGAAGGTGTGATTTCAATATTTGTTTCTTCCTCAGCCGCTGGTGTTTTCTGAGCTGAAGCTCTTGGTGGTGTCTTGTCATTGACCTCTGTCACAGTGATAATTCTTTGTCTCTTTGCTTTAGTTGTTTTCTTCGATTTTTCGGGCTCCTTTTCCTTCTGAAAAAACTTTGTTAGTTGAGGCCCCAATGGACTTAGCTTCGCAGGCAGGGATTCAGTCATTACCTTCAGAATTTCCTCCACGTCAGCGGCAGAGGGTGATGCGGGGGTTTCTTCTTCGTCGGACATTTTTTGCTTCGGAGAAGACGCTTTCCTCTTCTTCGGAATTTTCTTCTTTGATGGCTCTTTCTCATCTTCATTTAAGGCTTCAGTTATCCTTTTCCTTTTCTGGCCCCCGGCACCTTTGTTCAGATTTTCATAGTCAGGGTATTCGAAACCCAGAGCGTCCAGCACTCGATTCAGTCTTCGCTTCGGACGGGTGCCGAAGGCCGCGGTCATCAACTGATCTTCTTTTTTGGAATAATTGCCGAGTATTTCATTGCACATTACTTCAATTGTATCCAGCCACTCTTGGCAAGGTGTTTTAAAGTATTTCTTAAACTTGAAATAATAAGGTAACCGTACAAGTTCACCTTCTTTCTTTTCTCCCTTTAGCTTCGGCATTTCCCATTCTTTTAAACTAGGAAAAACCTTGAAGGCCAAAAACTCCTGAACCAGGTCTCTTGTACTGATATGCTCTGCAATAATTCTGAATTCATTCATTGCTTTTTGAGTTGGACCTTCTGGTGTCATGTTGCAATGGGGGCGGGTTTCTCTGAAGATTAGTTCAAGTGGACTTTGCACAAGCTTCTCCTTGTCATCATCAACCTTGACATAGAACCACTCCGACTTCCAGCCTGCTGCCCATTTGCTCCGGTAGCTGATTACAGGAAACTTTGTGGTTTTCCGGTAAGCGAAATTATAGCAACCAAAATTGTCATGCAATCCATCTTTTCTAGCCTTCGTCTGATAGTGCAGTTCGTGATCTCGGCAAAAGCTGTCCGCAAACGGCTCCACCGCTTGGCTTCGGAGGGCCCAGATATAAACACTAAGCCTAAAAATAGCGTTAGGAGTCAACTGATGAAAATAGATACCAAATCTCTTCAGTACCTCTGCAATAATCCCATGTAGGGGGAATCTTAATCCAGCCTTTAGAAAGCTCTTGAAAATGACAATTTCATCTTTCTCCGGCTTTGGGGTAGTCTCTTCTCCCCCGAAGCGTAATAGCTTCTTCTGATTTTCACTGAAAAAGCCCGACTTTACCATCTTGGAGAGATCAGCCTTCGAAACAGTAGACTTTCCGAAGTCCAAGTGGCTGGGCTTGCTTGGCATGGCAATACGATAATCATCTTCAGGATCAGTTTCCTCAATGTTTTCTTCCTCTGCTTCGGCAGTTGTTTGTTCTGCTTGTTCTACATCAGCACTGGGGATCTTTTCCGAAGTCACCAGCCCGGATCGTTGCATAGCTTCGGAGATGGGAACAGTCTCCGAACCTTCAGTTTCGCCCCCCTCACGCTCAACCCTAGCGGTAGAACGCACCCTGGCCATTTAATTCTGAATTTGTGGAAATTTAATACTTTTTTTTTCTTCCGAAGTTTTTTCTTCTGACGAAGCAGGCTTCAAGCTGGAGCTTCGTTTGATTCCGAGAGTCAAGCTTCGGCGATGGCTAAAAATTTTGGCAGCAAAACAGTGCAAATAGCAATGAATGCTGTGGTAACTTCACACCTACTCGTTTGTTTATATAGTACTGCAGGTAAGAAGGCGAAGCGCCAGGATTTTTACACCAGGCGGACACCCGCTCGCACTCACTGTGTGGTGGACCGCAGAGACCAAACAGTAACTCTGCAAGGTGGGACCGCTACGCGCTGGCAAACTAAATCGTTTCTCGACAACGAGCTTAGGGAAGGTGTTTTTTAGACCTTCGGCTCCCCGAAGCTTAAGAGACTTTTTTCACGGATCAAGCTCGTTACGAAAAACGATCTAGCACCGCGAAAGGGGCTACTGTTGGGTCTATGCTTCGTCGCCGAAGGTCTTATAGGAAGAAGCGGTCTTCGGCTGAAGCTGTTTGTATAAGATGGCTGTTGGGCCCATGCTTCGTTGCGCCGAAGGTCTTGCGTGAAGAAGCAGCTTCGGCTGAAATCGTCCCCAGGAAATGGCCGAAGGTTCCTTTTTATAGAGCTTCGGCGTTGCAAACCGACATAAAGATAGAATGACCTTTTTATCCATAGAGGTCTAAGATAATGTTGTAAACTTTTGTAAAGGGCATAATTGTAATTCGTCACAGGCTGCGTCCTGTGTCTATAAATAGATGAACAGTACCCCCGTACTGTACACACGAATTTGGCATTTGCTTTTGCGTCACGCTTGTACTTTTTATCTTCTCTCAGGACCGAAGGTACATTTGTAATTTGAAATCATTTCTATTTTTCCATGTTAATAAAATAGAAATGATTCTATGATGATGCTTATATTATATTTCATGCTTTATATGAATCCTTCGTCATTACTTGTTATGTTTACGAAGGTATGTCTCTTATGACCTTCGTCCGAAACTCATTATTTCCCGAAGGGACATAATGCTTCGAAGGACGAAGGACTTTAACACTTAACACTTTTTATGTTGCCTTGTTCTTAACTCTTAGCATTTGAGAACAAGTCCCCAACATTGGCGCCCACCTCCGGTGAACTCACTTCCACTTTTCTGAGCTGATGGCTTCGTTCAACAATCAAGCTGGAGTTGCTTCGGACCCGAAGCTGGTGCTCCCGATCACAGGTGGCTCGTCCTCAGAGCCAGCTAACAAGAAGCAGAAGAAGGAAGCGCAGAGAAGAGTACAGCATGTTGGGGTGCAAGGACCCTTCATCAAATCAAGATGGTCTCACATTCCTATTACCTTCTCTCAAGAGGACCTTCAGCTCAAAGATTACCCACACAACGATGCCATGGTTATCTCTTGTGTTATCAAAGGATTTCTGGTTCACAATGTCTTGGTCGATACAGGCAGTGCAGCTGACATCATATTTGCTAAAGCCTTCAGACAAATGCAAGAGCCAGAAGATAAGATTCATGATGCTACACATCCTCTTTGTGGCTTCGGAGGAAGACAGATTGTAGCACTGGGCAAGATCACCATGTCAGTAACCTTCGGATTCATCAACAACACTAGAACTGAGCAAGTTGTGTTTGACATTGTTGACATGGAATATCCTTACAATGCAATTATTGGTCGTGGTACTCTTAATGCCTTCGAAGCAATCCTTCATCCTGCCTATCTTTGCATGAAGATACCTTCGGACCAAGGGCCTATTGCTATCCATGGAAGCCAGGAAGCTGCTAGAAGGGCCGAAGGAAGCTGGACCGACTCCAAGGCAATCCATAATATAGATGGAACTGAAGCTTGTGAACAGTACAAATTCAGAAGGGAGAAGGCAGCTTCAGCAGATCAGCCGAAGCCCATGCTATTGTGTGAGGACATAGCAGAGCAGAAGGTGCTGTTGGGCTCGCAATTATCTGAAGACCAGGAGAAAACCTTGATAAGGTTTTTATTCAACAACAAAGATGTTTTTGCATGGTCGGCTAATGATCTCTGTGGAGTAAATCGGGATGTTATTGAACATTCGCTCAATGTTGACCCATCCTTCAGACCCCGAAAGCAGAGGCTTCGGAAAATGTCTGATGACAAGGCCGAAGGGGCTCGCAATGAAGTAAAAAGACTCCTCAGTGCAGGAGTTATCAGAGAAGTGAAGTATCCAGAGTGGCTAGCTAACACTGTTATGGTGAAGAAGGCCAATGGCAAGTGGAGAATGTGTATCGATTTCACAGATCTCAACAAGGCTTGTCCGAAGGACGAATTCCCGTTGCCAAGGATAGACTCTCTAGTCGATGCAGCAGCTTCTTCAGAGCTCATGAGTCTCTTGGACTGTTACTCAGGATATCATCAAATCTGGATGAAAAAGGAAGATGAGCCGAAAACTAGCTTCATAACTCCAAGTGGCACGTATTGCTATCTTCGGATGCCTGAGGGGCTCAAAAACGCTGGAGGAAGTTTCAGCAGAATGACTGCGAAGGTTCTTTAGTCTCAAATAGGCAGAAATGTGTTGACCTATGTTGATGATATTATCGTCAAAAGCACGAAGCAGGAAAATCATATTGTTGATCTGCAGGAGACCTTCGCCAACTTCAGACAAGCTGGTTTGAAGCTGAATCCAGAGAAATGTGTCTTCGGAGTAAAGAAGGGTAAATTTCTTGGATGCTTGGTTTCAACAAAGGGAATCGAAGCTAATCCAAATAAAATCGAAGCTATACTTCGAATGGAGCCACCAACTACAAGAAAAGGGGCCCAAAGATTGACAGGAAGGCTGGCATCTCTCAACAGATTTATATCCAGATCAGCAGAAAGAAACTTACCATTTTTCGAGGTGCTGAAGTCAGCCGAAGTCTTTCAATGGGGCCCAAGTCAACAAAAAGCCTTCGAAGAGTTGAAGCAATACTTGATAGATCTCACAACATTAACTCCGCCAACGCCAGGGGCTCCTCTGTTGTTATATGTGGCAGCTTCGCACTCAGCAGTAAGTGCGGCGCTTGTCCAGGAGAAGCTTTATGGCCAGCTCAAGAAGCAAGTTCCAGTGTATTTTGTATCTGAGGTCCTTAGTGTCTCAAAGAAAAATTATACAGAGCTGGAGAAGGTATTATATGCCGTTTTAATGGCATCCAGGAAGCTTCGGCATTATTTTCAGGCATACAATATCATTGTTCCTTCTTCGCAGCCGTTGAAGGATATAATGAGAAATAGAGAAGCTACTGGACGGATTGGGAAATGGGCTGCAGAGCTCAACGAATTTTACATTGATTATGTGCATAGATCTTCGATCCAGTCTCAAGCATTGGCAGATTTCATTGCCGACTGGACGCCAGGGGCTCAGGATGAAGAAGCAAATAAAGATGCCGAAGTGTGGACAGTGTTTTGTGATGGCTCTTGGGGAATCTTCGGAGCAGGTGCAGCTGCTGTGTTGGTTTCACCATCCAAGGTCAAAACTTGTTATGCAGCAAGACTTGATTTCAGCTGCACGAACAATATTGCTGAGTACGAAGCCCTGCTTCTGGGCCTTCGGAAATTAAAGGCAATGGGAATCAGAAGGGCAATTCTTAAAACTGATTCCCAGGTGGTTTCGGGTCATGTTGACAAAAGTTGCAAGGCTAAAGATCCGAAGCTTGAAAAATATCTAGATACGGTCCGAAGGATCGAAGCATCCTTCGAAGGATTCTCTGTCAAGAATATTCCTCGAGGACAAAATGAGCATGCTGATTTGCTAGCTAAGTCTGCGGCACAGGGGCTGCCGTTACCTTCGGATGTGTTCTTCGAAACAATAAAGGCACCTTCAGTGGAGCTCCTTGAAAGAGCAGTCCTCAACATATCTCCTGTTTACAGCGAAGATTGGAGAACTGAAATAATCTCTTACCTTCAGGGTAAGTTCCTTTCAGATGACGAAGCTTACAATAAAAGAATAGAGGCAAGAGCTCGTCCGTATGTCATGATAGAAGGGGAATTATACAAACATGGAGTTTGCGCTCCGCTGCTCAAGTGCTTATCTAGAGCCGAAGGTATAGAGTTGATGAAAGAGATACATGCAGGCCTGTGTGGATCCCACATCGGATCCAGGCCATTACTTGGGAAAGTCTTCCGCCAAGGGTTTTATTGGCCGAAGGCAGCTTCGGATGCGGCGGAGTTAGTGCAAAAGTGCGAAGGTTGTCAGAAATGTGCAAGAGATCAAAAACAACCTTCGTCTTTGACACAGCTGATACAACCCATCTGGCCATTGCAAAGGTGGGGCCTTGACTTGTTGGGTCCATTACCACCGGCTCAAGGGAATCTAAAATATGTTATAGTGGCTGTGGAGTATTTTTCCAAGTGGATTGAGGCGAAGCCATTGGCCACAATAACTTCGGCCACTGTCCAAAAGTTTTTCTGGCAGAATATTGTCTGTCGCTTCGGGGTACCGAAGGCAATCACTGTAGATAATGGAACGCAGTTTGACTCCGAAGCTTTCAGAAATTTCTGTGATCAAATTGGAACGAAGATCCATTTTGCATCAGTCAGGCATCCGGAGTCAAATGGGCTCGTTGAAAGGGCCAACGGCATTATAATGTCAGGAATAATGAAGTTAATCTTCAATCAACCCAGGGGAAAGTGGCCAGATCAGTTAATCAAAGTGGTGTGGAGCCACAATACAACAACATCAAGGTCTACAGGCTTTACCCCATTCAAATTATTATTCGGTGACGAAGCAATAACTCCGGAGGAAGCAAAAGCTGGATCAATAAGAGTAGTAGCTTCGGCAGAATCAGGTCCCGAAGATGCTTGCCTTGTGGAAAAGGATGCTTTAGAAGGGATCAGGCTTCAGGCCGTGGAGAATATCAATAAATATCAGGCTGAAACAGTTAAATGGCGAGATAGAAAAGTCCGGCTAAAAAATATTGAGCCGGGACACTTGGTGCTTCGGAGAGTGGCTAACCCAGATACAGTGGGTAAGCTACAGTTGAAATGGGAAGGACCATTCTTAGTAGTATCTTCGTCAAGGCCTGGATCGTACAGATTGAAGGACATGGATGGCAACGAAATTCCAAGGTCTTGGAATGCGGATGAGCTTCGGCGATACTATGTATAACATGATGTAATTTTTTATGTTTTTTCTTTTCTTTTTCATGGCACCCTTTTCCTTTCCGAAGGGGGAGAAAGGTTTTTTAATGGGGCCATCATGTGTAATTTCCTTTTTTAGTCTTATAAGAGCAAAATCCCCCAAAAAATGTAAATGTAACAGCTGAGAACGCACCATCGAGTGCAGAAACTGAAAAAGAAAAAAGAGAAGAAGCTCCAAAGACGTCCCTAAGGGGATGCAGAGCTCTCAGCGAAAAGTCAACGCTGGTACCGTCTAAGTAAAAGACGAAGAAGCTCCAAAGACGTTCCTAAGGGAATGCAGAGCTTATACCGCCTAAGTAAAAGGCGAAGAAACTCCAAAGACGTTCCTAAGGGAATGCAGAGTTTATACCGTCTAAGTAAAAGACGAAGAAGCTCCAAAGACGTTCCTAAGGGAATGCAGAGCTTATACCGCCTAAGTAAAAGGCGAAGAAACTCCAAAGACGTTCCTAAGGGAATGCAGAGTTTATACCGTCTAAGTAAAAGACGAGGAAGCTCCAAAGTCGTTCCTAAGGGAATGCAGAGCTGATGTGTGGTTGATTCCAAGGAAATAATGGTTGAGTGTGGCTTCGGTTATATGCTTTGGACATTCATTCGCACATTACATCATAGCATTTGCATTCATAAGCATTCATTCATAGCATTTGTGTTCCTAAGTGGTTGCTTCGGCAAAAGGAAGAAGTGGTCTTTTATGTTCCGTTATGTACAAAAAAGAAAAAGCTTCGGCAAGAGGAAGAAGCGGTCTTTTATGTTTCGTCATGTACAAAAAAGAAAAAGCTTCGGCAAGAGGAAGAAGCGGTCTTTTATGTTTCGTCATGTACAAAAAAGAAAAGCTTTGGCAAAAAGAAGAAATGGTCTTTTTATGCTTCGTTGTGTCCGAAAAGAAGGGAAGGTGTTTTTTCGCCTTCGGCTCAAAATACTGATTTCGTCCACATCAAAGCGTCTCAATAAAAGGGTAAGAATATATTACAAGGTATGAACAAAGTTCCTTGAGAATAGATTAATTGTATTTACAAAAAGTTGTTACAAATTCTCCTGAGTTTTTTCTAGTCTACTCCTATTAATCTTCGTCAGGTTTCTGCTTCGGCGGCATATCCTTTAAGTATCACCTTCAGCTTCGTCATCCTACATGAATCAAGGTATCCCGAGTAAAAATCAAGTGTGAAGGAGAAGGTAAGTACAAAGTATGATTTCTTACTGGTTCAAGATGACTTCGAGCTTCGTCCCCAGCCTTCTCTCGCCCGCCTTTTGTCCATATCATTTTTATGAATCTATTTGAGATGCTCCGGGCGAGGTCAGGAATGTCGTCGAGAATTGATGGAGACAGGGCGAAGTTGGGCCTGTTGACAATCTTTCCATGCTCGCAGCCAGCCTTCAGGAATGCTGCAGCAGTACCCCGAGAAGCTACCCAGGCACAGAAGTCACCGTGCCTAGCTATAACTTCGTCAAGTTCTTCAATTTCAGCTTCGATATGATCGAAGGCTTTTGGTAAATCTTCATCCGAAGGGGTAAATTTCCCGCTGCTGGCTCCAACTGAGTAAAAGATCTTCTTTAGTTGTTGGATACAATTGTTGCTAAAATTCAAACATTTATCCTGAAGGCTTGTTAATGATTTCTTCAAATTTGAGTTGGCTTGGACTTCGGCTTCAAGTTTCGAATCAAGTTTTAGCTTCTCTTGTTCAAATTGTTTTGATTGGCAGAGAAGCTTCGAATTCAATTCTGCTACTTTGGCTTCAGTCTCTGCCAGCAAGCCTTCGGTTGATTGAAGTTCGAAGTCTTTCTTTTCAATAATAGCTGATTGTTCTTTTATCTTGCTCTCTAAATTTTCAATTATAGCTTCGTGCTTCTTATCTTCTAGATCTTGCTGCATCCTCAAAGCTTTGCTTAGAAGCATGCTCTGCAAATAAACAACCTTCGTTAAAGAATATTGCCATTATTAAAAAACAATAGAAGTTAGAGAGAAGGATGTTTACCTTGAAATTTGAATAAAATAAGCTGCCGACGATATGTTGTCGTCGGTAGCGGCTGATGTCTGTCTCTAGTTTCGGAAAACCGATACTCTTTGATAGAGTACCGATGACCTTAGCCCCAGCTGAGTCCCGGATGCAGCCCAGTTTTTCATCATCAATGCCTCCAAATAGAAGAGCTCCTGGCTTGTATCCGCAAGATTTGGCGTATTCCTTAAGCTCTTCTTTTTCGGCCTTCGACAGTTTTTGCCCGACTAAATTTTGAAATGAGTAGGCTTCGTCGTCCGAAGTGTCTTCGGCTATTTCTTTCCCTTTCCCAGGCACTGTGGCCATGGTTTCTTCAGCAGTGGTGGCAGCTTCTTCTGCAGCCATGTCTGTTAAAATTTTGTTGATGTCTTCAATAGTAGATTCTAAGTTTACATCTTCGGCTGTAGCGGCTTCGGTAGCCGCGACCTCCGAAGGTGCGACTTCGACATTTTCTGTGCCCTCAACAGCTGGTGTTTTCTGAATTGACGCCCTCGGTGGCGTCTTGTCAATAACTTCTGTTACGGCAATAATTCTTTGCCTTTTCGCTTTGGCTATCTTCGTTTTTTCCGGCTCCGCCACCTTTTGAAAAAGCTTCGTCAGTCGAGGCCCTAATGGACTTAGCTTCGTGGGCATGGGTTCAGTCATTACCTTTAGAATTTCCTCCACGTCGCTAGTAGAAGGTGGTGTGGGGGTCCCCTCTTCTTCGGATAGTTTTCGCTTTGGAGTTGATATTTTTCTCTTGACAATTTTCTTCTTTTTTGGTGGTTGTTCTTCATCCTTGTTTAAAGCTTCGGCCGCTCTTTTTCTTCTCTGGCCCTCAGCACCCTTGTTCAGCTGCGCATAATCAGGATATTCGAAACCCAGTGCATCAAGCACTTGGTTCAGCCTTCGCTTCGGACGGGTGCCGAAGGCTGCTGTCATCAGTTGATCTTCTTTTTTCGAATAATTTCCAAGAATTTCATTACACATCACCTCAACTGTATCCAGCCACTCTTGGCAGGGCTTCTTAAAATATTTCTTGAATTTGAAGTGGTAAGGAAGCCGGACAAGATCCCCTTCCTTCTTCTCCCCCTTTAACTTTGGCATTTCCCATTTTTTCAGAGTAGGGAAGACTTTGAATGCTAAGAATTCTTGAACCAGATCCCTGGTACCAATATGCTCTGCAATGATTCTGAATTCATCCATTGCCCGTTGAGTTTGACCCTCTGGTGTCATGTTGCAGTGGGGTCGGGTTTCTCCGAAAGTTAGCTCGAGTGGACTTTGCACAAGCTTCTCCTTGTCCTCATCAACCTTGACATAGAACCATTCTGATTTCCAGCCTGCCGGCCATTTGCTTCGGTAGCTGATTACAGGAAACTTTGCGGTTTTCCGGTAGGCAAAATTGTAGCAACCGAAGTTTTCATGAAGCCCATCTTTTCTGGCCTTTGTTTGATAATGCAATTCATGAACTCGACAGAAACTGTCAGCAAAAGGCTCCACTGCTTGGCTTCGGAGGGCCCAAATATAAACGCTAAGCCTAACGATAGCGTTAGGAGTTAACTGGTGAAGGTAGATGCCAAACCTCTTCAATATCTCCGCAACAATCTCGTGAACAGGGAATCTTAGCCCAGCCTTTAAAAAGCTTTTGAAGATGACAACCTCGTCCTTCTCTGGCTTCGGGGTGGTCTCTTCTCCCCCGAAGCGAAGTAGCTTCTTCTGATCTTCACTGAAAAAACCTGTTTTCACCATCTTGGCGAGATCAACCTTTGAAACAGTCGATTTTCCGAAGTCTAGGTGGCTGGGTTTGCTGGGCATGGCAATACGGTAGTCATCTTCGGAGTCGGTTTCTTCAATGTTCCCTTCTCCTTCGGCAGCTGTCGGGTTTGCTTCGGCAGCAGGCATTTCTTCCGCAGTCACCAGTCCGGAGCGCTGCATCGCTTCGGAGATGGGCACATGATGTGCACCCGTTGGGTGATTGCCCGATCTTTCGATGAGAGGGTGTGGAATAACTCGATTGGGGGAGGAGACGACGTTCACGGCCCGACTACAGCCTTCCAAAGACGCTGCGCCTTAGCAACCGATACACCACCTCCTATGGCTGTCACGATCTTGTGGAGCGTGACACCCTGGCCACTAGGGCACTCGTCCTGCAAGCAATCGAAGAACTAGCAAGAACAAGTAGAACAAGTACTGAATTACCAGATCTAAATGTAGGTTTAAAGATCAAACTACAATATGGTGGGGTTCCGAAGACAAGAAGACGGGCGGCTGACTAGCACGCGCGCTTACAAGCAAGTAGCGAGAGCTAAACTTGATCTAAACAAAACCCGCTGTTCTTGGTGGCGGCTAGGGGGTTTATAAACATGGGAGGACGACCACAAGGGTATTGGGGTCGTGCTGCAACCCTAGGATGCGTCCCTAATGGACCTAACTTGATACACGACCTATTGGGCCAAAATAGGGTGACGCAGCACCATGGGCAGAAAAGGCAGGAAATGTCTCGGTAAGAAAACAATGATTACGGCGGCCTCAGAACAGATATGACTATAATTCCGGATCCATATGAAAGTAGACTTGATAAGCTTTCCATGTTGTGCTTGAACATTCCAATCCGAGCCCGCATCTGACCGTGGTGACTGTCACAAGTTGGTGTTCTTCTGCAGTCCGAATCCAGCATGTTCAAATCCTTTTCCCTTTCGGTCTTCTCCCTGATTCCTAAGCAAAACAAGAGTGCACGGGTCTCCATGGTCTAAATATGATGGACATGAACTCAAGAGTGTAATCACCTGATGGTTGAGTTGACGAGCACGAGCGCGAGTAATGGGACCAGAAATTGGTACTTGTATTGGTATAGATGCATCAGTAGTGTGGATGTCTTCATCATTCTCCCCTTCTTGCATTTGAGTCGTCCTCGACTCAAGCTCAACTTCCTCTCCCAAGTAGGGCTTTAAATCTGCAATGTTAAATGTGGGGCTAACCCCAAAGTCTGCAGGCAGATCTAGCCTATATGCATTGTCGTTAATTTTCTCTAGCACTTTAAACGGTCCATCGGCTCGAGGCAACAATTTAGATTTTCGTAATTCAGGAAACCTTTCCTTTCTCAAATGCAACCAAACTAAATCTCCAGGTTCAAAATTTATTTCCTTTCTACCTTTATCACTAGCAAACTTATATCTAGCATTCATACGCTCTATGTTTTCTTTAGTAGTTTCGTGCAGTTTTAACATCAATTCAGCACGCCTAGTAGCATCAAAATTTAGTTTTTCAGAAGATGGCAAAGGCATTAAATCAATAGGAGCACGAGGTAACAAACCATATACAATCTGAAATGGGCACATCTTTGTAGTAGAATGCAATGATCGATTATAAGCAAATTCAATATGAGGCAAACAGTCCTCCCACATCTTAATATTCTTCTTTAGAACTGCCCTTAACATAGTAGACAAAGTTCTATTCACAACTTCAGTTTGACCATCAGTTTGAGGATGACATGTAGTAGAAAATAAAAGCTTAGTCCCCAATTTTGCCCACAAAGTCCTCCAAAAATGACTAAGAAATTTAGCATCACGATCAGAAACGATTGTGTTGGGCACACCATGCAAGCGAACAATTTCACGAAAGAACAAATCAGCAATATGAGTAGCATCGTCAGTTTTATGACATGGTATGAAATGTGCCATCTTAGAAAATCTATCAACAACCACAAACACACTATCACGTCCCTTCCTAGTCCTAGGCAATCCCAGCACAAAATCCATAGAAATATCTTCCCAAGGAGCACTAGGAACGGGTAGAGGCAAATACAAACCGTGTGGATTTAACCGTGACTTCGCCTTTTGGCATGTCGTGCAACGAGCAACCAATCTCACCACATCTCTTCTCATCTTGGGCCAAAAGAAATGACCAGCAAGTATGTCCTCCGTTTTCTTTGCTCCAAAATGTCCCATTAAGCCACCTCCATGTGCTTCCTGTAACAACAACAAACGAACGGAGCTAGCTGGAATGCATAGCTTGTTAGCTCTAAACACAAACCCATCACTAACGATATATTTGTTCCATCCTTTCCCATCTTTACAATGCAGCAACACATCTTTAAAATCAGCATCATGAACATATTGGTCTTTAATCGTCTCTAATCCAAAGATTTTGTAGTCAAGTTGATTCAGCAAAGTATATCTCCTAGACAAAGCGTCAGCAATGATATTCTCTTTTCCTTTCTTGTGCTTAATAACATAAGGAAACGATTCGATAAATTCAACCCACTTAGCATGTCTACGGTTCAGTTTTCCTTGACTACGAATATGTTTCAAAGATTCATGATCAGAATGAATAACAAACTCTTTGGGCCACAAATAATGCTGCCATGTTTCTAATGTTCGCACAAGAGCATATAATTCCTTATCATAAGTAGAATAATTTAGAACAGACCCACTCAATTTTTCACTAAAATATGCAACAGGTTTGCCTTCTTGTAACAAAACACCACCCAATCCAATGCCACTAGCATCACATTCAAGCTCAAAAGTCTTATTAAAATCAGGAAGTTGGAGGAGAGGTGCATGTGTCAACTTATCTTTCAGCACGTTGAAAGCGTGCTCTTGTACTTTGCCCCAACTAAAATGCACTCCCTTCTTCGTAAGCTCATTCAAAGGTGCAGCAATGGTGCTAAAGTCCTTCACAAAACGGCGATAGAAGCCAGCAAGTCCTAGGAAACTCCGCACCTGTGTGATAGTCTTTGGCATAGGCCATCCATGTATCGCTTCTACCTTGGCTTGATCAACCTCAATTCCCTGTGGAGTCACAACATAACCAAGAAACGAAACTCGATCGGTGCAAAATGTGCACTTCTCAAGGTTACCAAATAAACGTGCATCTCGTAAAGCATTAAAAACAGCACGCATGTGATCAACATGTTCATCCATAGATTTGCTGTAGATTAATATGTCATCAAAGTATACTACCACAAATTTTCCAATGAAGGCACGCAAAACCTCGTTCATTAATCTCATGAAAGTGCTAGGTGCATTAGTTAACCCAAAAGGCATGACTAACCACTCATACAATCCGAACTTAGTTTTGAAAGCAGTTTTCCATTCATCTCCCAATTTCATACGAATCTGGTGGTACCCACTACGCAAATCAACTTTAGAAAAGACAATGGCACCACTCAATTCATCAAGCATATCATCTAAACGTGGAATAGGGTGTCGATAACGTATCGTGATATTATTAATAGCCCTACAATCAACACACATACGCCATGTTCCATCTTTTTTAGGCACTAAAATAACCGGAACAGCACACGGACTAAGAGACTCACGCACGTAACCTTTGTCGAGTAGTTCTTGCACTTGTCGCTGAATTTCTTTTGTTTCCTCTGGATTTATCCTATATGGCGCACGATTCGGCAAAGATGCACCAGGAATAAGATCAATTTGGTGCTCAATCCCTCGTATAGGTGGCAGCCCCTCTGGTATCTCACTTGGAAATACATCAGAATACTCCTGCAAAATGTTAGTAATAACAGGAGGCAAAGAATGCTGCATATCTTGAATTGAAATCAAAGCATCCTTGCATACCAAGGCGTAGGCAACAGTAGTGGAAGCAAATAATTCATTAACATCAGTTTTTGTTGCAAGCAAGCAATGTCCTTTCAATTTTATCCCATCTTTGTTATTACCAACAACTTTAATATTCTTGTTGTTCTCAGTTTTAGCTTTGGTAGCTTTAGCAACATCATCACGCACAATAGCCTCAGGGGACATGGGAAGCAAAATAATTTTCTTATCATGGTATATGAGAGAATATTGATTTGATCTACCATGATGCATACAATCTGAATCAAATTGCCATGGTCTACCTAGCAGAATATTACAAGCATCCATAGGCACAACATCACAGTCAACAACATCACGATATGAACCAATAGCAAAATTAATTCGTACCAGCTTGGTTACCTTGACCTTACCACTATTGTTGAGCCATTGAATGTGATATGGATGCGGGTGCGGTTTGGTCGTAAGTGCAAGCTTCTCCACCATGTCGCTGCTAGCCAAGTTGTTGCAGCTACCTCCATCAATGATCAAACGACATGAACGCTCCTTAATGACACACTTTGTTTGAAACAACGTATGTCGCTGATTCTGCTCTGCCTTCTCCATTTGTGCACTAAGCACACGCTGTACAATGAGGCTCTCATAATGCTCTGCATCATCTGCACCAATCTGTTCTTCGGGTGGTTCCTTAGTGCCTACATCATCAGCCGCAAGCAAAGCAAGTGTAGCTTCATCCAAATCACTAGCAGAGGAATACCCACCATCGTCTTTTACCACCAAAACACGCTGATTAGGACAATAACGCTGCACGTGTCCATAGCCCTTGCATCGATAACACAGAACATCTCTTGTTCTACCTGTGGAAGCTACTGAAGAGGCACTACCTGCGGGTTTCTGGGCAGATTTGGTTGCTGAATTTGTGGAAGATGCACGTGGTTTGTCGCTGGAGGAAGGCGGGGGTGCTGGTCGACTTGGCGAGGGAGTTGGTGCTAGTGTACGGCCGGTCATGGATGTAGTCGTGCGCTGTTGCCATGGTGTAGATTTTCCTGCAGAAACATTAGACCTTGCACTAGCACGTCGTCCCTGCACTTCCCTTTCAGCTTTGCAAGCAAGATGAAACAATCGGGTTACATTAGCATAATCTTTATAAGCAAGGATGTCCTGAATTTCCCTATTTAACCCGCCCAAAAATCTAGCCATAGCAGATTCCTCACCCTCCTCTATGTTACAACGCAGCATACCCATTTGTAATTCCTGATAATATTCTTCTACACTTTTAGTACCCTGTCTCAATTGTTGCAACTTGTTTAACATATCACGTGCATAATAAGAAGGAACAAATCTAGCCCGCATGACCCGTTTCAACGCATCCCAAGTTTGTGGCATGTTATTAGGATTCTTCTTACCATGTTCTATCCACCAAACAGAAGCAAATTCAGTAAACTCACTAGTAGCAGCTCTAACCCGCGCATTCTCAGGAAATTCATGGCATGCAAACTTTTGATCAACCGCAATCTCCCAAGTAATGTAAGCATCAGGGTCATATTTACCATCAAAAGGAGGTATTTTAAATTTAACCTTACTAAAAGCATCATCATTACCATGTACCTCACGTCGGTGAAAACCACCCATACCTCTACGGTTAGTACGTAGTCGCCGGCGATTAGGTGCTTCTTGGTCATCTTGTTCAGTATCAGCAACATAGTCATCCCAGTTACCTTCGGCGCCCTCATCACGCCCACCATTGATATTAGCATGCATCTCATCAAACCGCCTCAAGAGTGCGACAAGGCTCTTGTCAATATGAGCAACTGTCATTTCCACATTTGCAAGTTTGGTGTTCGTGTCGATCTGTGTGGCCTCCAATTGCCCCATCTTTTCATTCGTCACCTGCATGTCATTATCAAGACCTTCCGTGTGCGTCTTCACTAGCCTTACAAAGTGTTGTATGATACCCTTGGTGCGAGGAGAGTGTGGCATATTACGAGAAGCATCATCAACCTCCAATCCTGCCATGGTTAGACGAACAGAGGCAACAAGAAAAAAAAACGTGAAGGAATAAAAACTCTACAACTATTAGGATGTAGCTACTGCAAGGCGCTCACTCTCAACCTGCCACACAAGCTCTTACCAATTCTTACCTTGCACAACAGGAGGGGTCAGCAACCAACAAGTCTGCAACCGTGGAATAAGTGTATCGGTGCCGCAGCAACACGACCTGTCAAACTGTAGTCGAAATATGTAGAGTTGTAGGTGGGCTGAAGCAAGGAATACACTAGTACCACGTTAGTTACAAAAGCAAGCTGAATAATCGTTCAACGGTGGTACTGTGCTGGTCCTAGGCTAAACCAGGCTAGAGACGTGAGCCTAGGCACAAAGGTAGTCACTGAAAAAGAACAACTAGCACAGCACAAAGAGAAACAACAGATTTAGAGATTCAGCCCCCTTCTTCTTCTTTTCCTTTTTTTTTTCTTTTCTATTCTTTTTTTTTTCTTCTTCTTCTGTTTTTTTTTGCAGGGGCCTAAACCCTTTTTTTTCACTATGACAACCCAAACAATAAAGATATTGCTAACAACCCCTTTAAATCAGATTTAACAAATCTTGTTAATATAGGAAGTCCAGAAATCTCTACGATGATTGCGGAGCGCTCAGAACGAATTTTGAGATAAGGTCAGATCCGTTGGAAAGAAGATAAGATAAGCTTTCCAGATTGTATTTAAACTTCCAAATCGGATATGATATGTATCCGTGGTGGCAAAAACGAACCAGAGATGTTTTTGGTGATGGTGGATTTCGTGGTGACCAAAACGTGGTAGAACTCAAAACTCTAAAGGAATAAACTAAGACCAGCAACTCGACACAACCGATGCAACCAAAAACTCAACAAGCCCTAACTAAGTAGTACTAGTAAATGCTCAATGGTTTATAGGATTGCGGTAAAACTAATCTACTATTTTTTGGCTTTTTCTGGACTATAGGAGATAAGAAAACAGCGAAGAAAAGTAAATCTCTCACCGATAAACCTTGCTCTGATACCAACTGATGTGCACCCGTTGGGTGATTGCCCGATCTTTCGATGAGAGGGTGTGGAATAACTCGATTGGGGGAGGAGACGACGTTCACGGCCCGACTACAGCCTTCCAAAGACGCTGCGCCTTAGCAACCGATACACCACCTCCTATGGCTGTCACGATCTTGTGGAGCGTGACACCCTGGCCACTAGGGCACTCGTCCTGCAAGCAATCGAAGAACTAGCAAGAACAAGTAGAACAAGTACTGAATTACCAGATCTAAATGTAGGTTTAAAGATCAAACTACAATATGGTGGGGTTCCGAAGACAAGAAGACGGGCGGCTGACTAGCACGCGCGCTTACAAGCAAGTAGCGAGAGCTAAACTTGATCTAAACAAAACCCGCTGTTCTTGGTGGCGGCTAGGGGGTTTATAAACATGGGAGGACGACCACAAGGGTATTGGGGTCGTGCTGCAACCCTAGGATGCGTCCCTAATGGACCTAACTTGATACACGACCTATTGGGCCAAAATAGGGTGACGCAGCACCATGGGCAGAAAAGGCAGGAAATGTCTCGGTAAGAAAACAATGATTACGGCGGCCTCAGAACAGATATGACTATAATTCCGGATCCATATGAAAGTAGACTTGATAAGCTTTCCATGTTGTGCTTGAACATTCCAATCCGAGCCCGCATCTGACCGTGGTGACCGTCACAAGTTGGTGTTCTTCTGCAGTCCGAATCCAGCATGTTCAAATCCTTTTCCCTTTCGGTCTTCTCCCTGATTCCTAAGCAAAACAAGAGTGCACGGGTCTCCATGGTCTAAATATGATGGACATGAACTCAAGAGTGTAATCACCTGATGGTTGAGTTGACGAGCACGAGCGCGAGTAATGGGACCAGAAATTGGTACTTGTATTGGTATAGATGCATCAGTAGTGTGGATGTCTTCATCAGCACAGTCTCCGAAGCTTCAGTTTCGTCCCCCTCACGCTCAACCCTAGCTGTAGAGCGAACTCTGGCCATTTAATTATGAACTTGTGAAACTTTGATACTTTTTTCTCCGAAGCAGGCTTCAAGATGGAGCTTCGTTCAAATCTGACAAACAAGCTTCGGTGATGGTTAAAAATTTTGGCAGCAAAACAGTGCAAATAGCAGTAAATGCTGTGGTAACTTCACACCTACTCGTCTGTTTATATAGTGCTGCAGGTAAGAAGGCGAAGCGGCAGGGTTTTTACACCAGGCGGGCAGTAACTTGTACTCGCTGCGCAGTGGACCGCAAAGACCAAACAGTGACTCTGCAAGGTGGGACCGACACGATCTCGGGAAATGGATCGTTTCTCGGCAACGAGCTCAGGGAAGGTGTTTTTTGGACCTTCGGCTTCCCGAAGCTTGAGAGGATTTTTTCACGGTTCAAGCTCGTTACGAAAAACGATCTAGCGCCGCGAAAGGGGCTACTGTTGGGCCCATGCTTCGTTGCGCCGAAGGTCTTGCGTGAAGAAGCAGCTTCGGCTGAAATCGTCCCCAGGAAATGGCCGAAGGTTCCTTTTTATAGAGCTTCGGCGTTGCAAACCGACATAAAGATAGAATGACCTTTTTATCCATAGAGGTCTAAGATAATGTTGTAAACTTTTGTAAAGGGCATAATTGTAATTCGTCACAGGCTGCGTCCTGTGTCTATAAATAGATGAACAGTACCCCCGTACTGTACACACGAATTTGGCATTTGCTTTTGCGTCACGCTTGTACTTTTTATCTTCTCTCAGGACCGAAGGTACATTTGTAATTTGAAATCATTTCTATTTTTCCATGTTAATAAAATAGAAATGATTCTATGATGATGCTTATATTATATTTCATGCTTTATATGAATCCTTCGTCATTACTTGTTATGTTTACGAAGGTATGTCTCTTATGACCTTCGTCCGAAACTCATTATTTCCCGAAGGGACATAATGCTTCGAAGGACGAAGGACTTTAACACTTAACACTTTTTATGTTGCCTTGTTCTTAACTCTTAGCATTTGAGAACAAGTCCCCAACAATGGCCGAAGGTTCCTCTTCATGAAGCTTCGGTATTACAAACCGACTTAAAGATAGAATGACCTTTTAGTCCATAAAGGTCTGAGTCAATGTTGTAAACTTTTATGAGGGGCATACTTGTAATTCCTCACAGGCTGTGTCCTGTGCCTATAAATAGTGAACAGTATTCCTTTACTGTTCACGCATTCTTGTAATTGCAATCGCATCATTCGGGAACCAATCTTTGCCAAGGCAGAGGTATAACTGTATTCAATCATTCAATATATATTGATTAAATATAATATGATTTGTTTATGTTTCAGTTACCTTTGATACCTTCTATTTTATGTTATCTTATACAATCTACTGTAGTACGATTACGAAGACTTAACCTTCGTAATCGTATTCTCGTCAACCTTCGTCCAAGGTTCATTATCCTTAAGGGAATAATGTTTCGTGGACGAAGGACGTTAACATTTAACATTCTATGTTGCCTTGTTCTTAATTCATAGCATTTGAGAACAAGTCCCCAACAGTATGTTTCTTCTTTTATTAACATATACCGCGATGATGAAGGTATGTCTTTCACGACCTTCATTTGAAGATCATTATATCTTAAGGGAAATAATGCTTCGATGGACGAAGGGCATTAACCTTTAACATTTGTGTTGCCTTGTTCTTAACTCATACCATTTGAGAACAAGTGACCAACGTTGGCGCCCACCTCCGGTGAACTCATTCGACCACCTTCGGCAAGCCCTGACCTTCGCCATGCCGCCGAAGAAAGCTTTAGGGCTAGGGGCTGCTGCGCTGCAGCCACTGGACACAAACCAGGAGACTCTTTCTATCCGAGAGGCTCGAAGCCAGAAGAGAAAGGCCACCAGTCCAACACTCCAGGAGGAGGAGTTGAACCAAGTGATCAGGGACATGGAAATCATCCATCAACAAGTACAAAGGAAAAAGGAGAAGATGGCTCGGCTGGCCGATCTTCAAAGGAAGATCGACGAAGCTACTGAAGAAGTGCGTCATCTTGCTCAAGATGACCAAGGCCGAAGGCCCCAACACAGTGAGCTTTGTCAGGAAGGCTTATTCAACGAAGATGGATGGTATGATGATTTCAATCATGATACTTTTACTTTTGATGATGCTTCTCCCTTGGCAGCAGAATTGCAGGCTATCCCATGGCCAAAATCCTACAAGCCACCCCAACTACCCATGTACGATGGGCACTCAGACCTAAAACAATTTCTGATGAGCTATGAGGCAACAATATCGTCATACGGAGGCAATGCAGCTGTCATGGCAAAGTCCTTCGTCATGGCAGTCCGGAACGTGGCCCAGACATGGTATTCTTCTCTTCGGCCAGGGACAATCACATCGTGGCAGAAGCTCAAGGACATGCTGGTCACCAGTTTCCAAGGCTTTTAGACGAAGCCAGTCACAGCTCAGGCCTTGTTCCAGTGCACGCAAGACCATGAGGAATACCTTCAGGCGTATGTCCGAAGGTTCTTGCGACTGAGGGCACAAGCGCCCACAGTGCCCAATGAAATATTCATTGAGGCCATGATTAAGGGTCTTCGGCCAGGACCTATGGCTCAGTACTTCGCCAGGAAGGCCCCACAAACTCTGGAGAAGCTGCTTCAAAAGATGGATGAGTACATCCGGGCTGACAATGACTTCCACCAAAGAAGGGAGGAAGCTTACAGATTCACTGATATGACCAGGGGCTTCAGAGGAAGAATCCATCCGAGGCATGTCAGTTCGATTCATAGCTCCAGTTAGAACGACGACAAAGGAAGCCAGCCTCAGAGGTCACAGTACACCTCAAAATCTTCGGGGCAACAACAAAGCTCTTTCAGGCCACCAGCTCCAAGGGGCAGAGGCGTCAGGGGCTTCAGAGGAAGATATGGGGATCAGCCCAGGAAGATCTATTGTTTATTCTGTGGTGAGGACAAGGGCCATACTACAAGAATGTGCCAAATCACCATTCAGAAGCAAAAGGAGATCGTGGAAGCCGAAGCTCGGTAGAATCAGCCGAAGCAGGTCTTGCACTCTGCTTCGTGCCACTCTCCCTATATACCAGAATATGTAGGCAATTATCCTGCAGCTTCTGTTGCTTCGGCTAGCCATTCACAGGCTTCCTGGTCACAGCTCCCACCCCCACCACCACTACAACCGACCTATTCCCGAAGTCAGCAGCCAGAAGGGCACCAGCACTCCCAACAGCAACGTGAATTCCGGTAGGAATCCGAAGCTCGCAGTCAACAGTACTGTGCCAAAATCAAAGCACATTTATTGAGCGATATCCTACCCCTAAAATACTTTTATGTTCTATGTCATGTTGTTTTTCAATAAGGAACAAGCAATGTAAATGTCGTTTTAAATTCTTGTAATGATTTTGTTTCTATTAAGATGGAATATATCTTCTTCAAAAACTTATGAAGCTCAAAAATCGTCGAAGCTCAAAAGTCGTTCCTATGGGAATGTAGAGGTAAAGATTGCCGAAGCTACCAAAAAGTCGTCCCTAAGGGAGCGCAGCGTATGTTTTGCCGAAGCTACAAAAAAGTCGTTTCTAAGGGAACGCACTGTAAGTTTTCTGCTCAAAAGTCGTTCCAAAAGGAATGCAGAGCCAAATACCGCCGAAATATAAGGCGAAGAAGTTCAAAAGACGTTCCTAAGGGGATGCAAAACTTATACCGCCAAAATAGAAGGCGAAGAAGTTCAAAATAAACAGTGAAGCCGAAAAATTAACGGCAAAGAGATTCCAATCGTTCCTAAGGGGACGCAGAGATTGTGTGTTTTAGTGTGGGCGTCTGGGTGTGTGTCTTTGGCATCAGCATCATTTTTTGCATCATATCATCACATCATCCCGCATAACATCACATCATACATCCTATCGCACCAATAACATGACTTGAATAGGAAGTCAATCTTTAGAGAACGCTTTATAAAAATGAAAATGTGCTAAGGCACAAAGTAAGCTGAGAAATACAGCTTCATCAGCTCTGTTGCAAAAGAAGGGATTCCTTGTTTACGAAGCATGGATGTTTCTACGAAGCATGGTTGTTTTTACAAAGCATGGTTGTTTTTACGAAGCATGGATATTTTCACGAAGCATGGATCTTTTTCTTTATGAAGCATGAAAAGAAGGGAAGGTGTTTTTTCGCCAAAGGCTCAAAAACGGTATGTATATAAAGTTTCATGCATCGCAAAGAAGTGAATTACAAATAATTTACATATTAGATTCAAAGATATACACATCAAATATTATAGTCTTGTTGCAACAAAGCTACATCGACCATCTAAAAATGTTTTTATAATAAGCGCTAGTCTTCTTTCAGGATCTTCTCCGCAACTCCATTTAGCAATTTGTTGACGACTTCGTCAACAATAGATTTAGCAATACTAATGATCTTCAGTGCTTCTTTCGTTTCTGGATTGGCCAGGGGATCAAACGGTTCCGGTGGCGGAGATAATTCAGCTACAGTGGAAAAATTAATCAGTCCGAAGCCACAAAAACAAATTCCGAAGCTGAACATCAAAAGATATTACCTATACGTTTTTCATGCTCAGCAGCTTCTTCAGCTCGCCTTGCTTCTACTCGGGCGTCATGGATGTCTTTTTCACTTTTCTTCATAATTTCATGAGCCATCTCTCGGCCACCATTCACCCACACATCATTATAAAATTTTCCGCCATCAAGGTTGCTTCAGCTGAAGGATCCTTCGTGACATCTGCGGAGAAGGCAGCTTCGGCCTGGGCTATGGTCTTGATGTGATCGCATCCTGCATTCTCCAAGATAGCTGAAATCCCCCGTGCACCGGAAAATGCACAGACATCCCCGCGATCACTTAAGATTTCTTCGAAGCTCTCGGCCTCCCCACATATCCGTTCGATAACACATTCAGGATTGCCTCGTATGAAGTTCTCATCGGTAGAATAGGCGCCCACGTTGGCGAAGCTAGCTTTTATTTTCTCCACGCAGCCCAAGGATTTTTCAAAGAATCTTTCCTTTGATGCGCGAAGTTCTTCAACAGTTTTCTCTAAATGGTTTTTCCAATATTCGCTGATCTCTCGGTTAGCTTTTGCAAGTGCGCATTTTTCTTTGGCTTCGGCCAACTGTTTCTGAAGGTCTTCAATTTCATTCTTTTGAATTTTGGCTTGAGCGTTGAAACTAGCTTCATCTTATTTCACTTTGTTTACCAATGAAATCAAGATTTTGTCTTTTTCAAGACCTTCGTTTCTTAATTCGATTACCTCTGAACGAAGGTTGTTCAGAGCCATCGTATATCCTTCATCTTCAATGTTTTTCTGTGCCCTGAGGGCATTACTGAGAATCAGGCCCTGCAAGTGGAGGAAATAATAAGTATGACAAATAAAATACCCCATTTTTAAAGTCAAATTTAACTCTTATACCTTTATGCTATTATATGCTAAGCTGTCAGCAAGCTCATCCTTCGATAAGATTGAAAGGCCATCTTCCAGCTTCGGGAATCCAATGCTTCTACCTATCTCCCGGCAAACGAATATTTCTTTATTATCTAGGAGACAATACAAAAAATCTTCTTCCCCACTGCCATTAAACACTAATGCCCCTTCGGGTATTTCAATTCTTGGGCATAGTGTCGTGCTTCTAGCTTTTCTTCTTGAGAAAGTCCGTTTCCCGAAGCATGACGAATGATGTAATCAGTGCTTTCTTTTGAAGCTTCGGGGCCAGGAGTTTCAACCATTTTAGACGCAATTTGCTCTGTCTCCTTTTCTTCAACTGCGGCAGGCTCTGTCTCAGTGGGCACTGAAGGCCCAGCTTCGGTTTTAGCTTGAAGACTTCTGCCTTCTTCGTTTCAGCTTTGGGTTGTGCCTTGGAAGCTTTGACAATTTTTCTTGTAGGAGCAGGACTCAAGGTTTTTGTTGTTTCTAACACAACATCTAGCACATTCGCCATCCTTCTCCTCTTAGGAGTTGCAATAGAACTCTTTTGTGCCTTCGACACTGTTGCCTCTGTCGAAGGGCTCAAAATCTCTGGCATTTTTCTTATTTCTTCAATTTTTGACCCTTCAGCCTTATCACCCGTCGTCTCAACTAGCTTAACTTAAAGTAACTTCAGCATTATAGCCGTCTCTTCAATCCTCTGCGCAGGAGGAACAGTTTCTTTTGTTTTGGCAGCTAAAGAGGCCCTTTCGTCAAATTCAGGTATCACGGCCGGTTCAATATAACGCGGCCGGTGAGTCAGAACCTTCATCTTTTTGCCCTTTGGCTCAGCTGTGTTAGCCGAAGCGACAACCTTTCCACAAGCAGCAATCTTTTTTTACCCTTTGCCCTCGCAGCAGGTAACAATAGTCAGGGTATAGGAAGTGTTGGGACCATGCTTCGTCGCCGAAGGTCCTGCAGAAAGGAAACAGCTTCGGCTGAAGCTGCTTAGACGTAATGCCAAAGGTATCATTCATGAAGCTTCGGTATTACAGCATGTCCGAAGATGAGGGATCGAACCGACTTAAAGAAAGAATGACTTTTTAGTCCATAAGGGTTTGAGTCAATGTTGTAAACTTTTAAGAGGGGCATGGTTGTAATTCTTCACAGGCTGTGCCCTGTGCCTATAAATAGTAAACAGTATTCCTTTACTATTCACGCATTCCTGTAATTGCTAACGCATCACTCGGGAATTATTGTTTGTGAAGGCAAAGGTATAAATGTACCTAAACGTTGTATTCAAATATCTTAAATTCATATAATAAGATATATGGATGATGTCATTTATTTTCAATGTATTTATCTTTAATGTTTCATGTTTTACTTTATTTTGTATTATCTTTATAAGTTTAATTACGAAGGTGGAACCTTCGTAATATTATGCTCGTGACCTTCGTCCAAAGTCCATTAAATCCTTGTGGAGATAATGCTTCGGCGGACGAAGGGCATTGACATTTAACATTTTATGTTGCCTTGTTCTTAATTCATAGCATTTGAGAACAAGTCCCCAACATTGGCGCCCACCTCCGGTGAACTCACTTCCACTTTCTTGAGCTGATGGCTTCGTTCAACAATCAAGCTGGAGCTGCTTTGGCTCCGAAGCTGGTACTCCCGATAACAGGCGGTTCATGCTCAGAGCCAGCTAATAAGAAGCAGAAGAAGGAGGCACAGAGAAGGGTACAACATGTCGGGGTGCAGGGACCCTTCATCAAGTCAAGATGGTCTCACATTCCAATTACCTTCTCCCAAGAGGATCTTCAACTCAAGGATTACCCACACAACGATGCTATGGTTATCTCTTGTGTGATCAAAGGATTTCTGGTCCATAATGTTTTGGTTGATACAGGCAGTGCAGCTGATATCATATTTGCTAAGGCCTTCAGACAGATGCAAGAGCCCGAAGACAAAATTCATGATGCCACACATCCCCTTTGTGGCTTCGGGGGAAGGCAGATTGTAGCACTCGGCAAAATCACAATGCCAGTGACCTTCAGATTTATCAACAACACAAGGACTGAACAAGTTGTGTTTGACATTGTTGACATGGAATACCCTTACAATGCAATCATTGGTCGTGGTACTCTCAATGCCTTCGAAGCAATTCTTCATCCAGCTTATCTTTGCATGAAGATACCTTCGGACCAAGGGCCCATTGCTATTCATGGAAGTCAGGAAGCTGCCAGAAGGGCCGAAGGAAATTGGACAGACTCAAAAGCAATCCATAATATAGATGGAGCTAAAGCTTGTGAGCAATACAAGTTCAGAAGGGAAAAAGCTGCTTCGGCTGATCAGCTGAAGCCCATGCTCTTATGTGAGGACATAGCAGAGCAGAAGGTGCTATTGGGATCTCAAATGTCCGAAGAACAGGAGAAAACCTTGATAAGGTTTTTGTTCAACAATAAAGATGTTTTTGCTTGGTCAGCTAATGATCTTTGCGGAGTTAACAGGGATGTTATTGAGCACTCGCTCAATGTTGATCCATCCTTCAAACCCAGAAAGCAGTGGCTTCGGAAGATGTCTGATGACAAGGCCGAAGGTGCTCGGAATGAAGTGAAAAGACTCCTCAGTGCCGGAGTTATTAGAGAGGTAAAATACCAGAATGGTTGGCTAACACTGTTATGGTAAAGAAGGCCAATGGTAAATGGAGAATGTGTATCGATTTTACTGATCTCAATAAGGCCTGTCCGAAGGACGAGTTTCCATTGCCAAGGATAGATTCCCTAGTTGATGCAGCAGCTTCATCAGAGCTTATGAGTCTGCTGGATTGTTATTCAGGCTATCACCAAATTTGGATGAAGAAGGAGGATGAACCGAAAACCAGCTTCATAACCTCTAGTGGAACATATTGTTACCTTCGGATGCCTGAGGGGCTTAAGAATGCTGGATGAAGCTTCAGCAGAATGACAGCGAAGGTTCTTCATTCCCAGATAGGCAGAAATGTGCTAACTTATGTTGATGATATCATTGTAAAAAGCACGAAGCAAGATAATCACATTGCTGATCTGCAGGAGACCTTCGCTAATTTTAGACAGGCTGGTTTAAAGTTGAACCCAGAAAAATGTGTCTTCAGTGTGAAGAAAGGGAAATTTCTTGGCTGTCTAGTCTCAACAAAAGGGATTGAAGCTAATCCAAACAAAATCGAAGCTATCCTTCGAATGGAGCCACCAAGTACAAAGAAGGGGGCTCAAAGATTGACAGGAAGACTGGCATCTCTCAACAGATTTATATCTAGATCAGCAGAGAGAAACTTACCATTTTTCGAAGTACTGAAATCAGCTGAAGTTTTTCAATGGGGATCAGTTCAGCAGAAAGCCTTCGAAGAGCTGAAGCAATAATTGATAGACCTAACAACACTAACTCCACCAACGCCAGGGGCTCCTCTGTTATTATATGTGACAGCTTCGCACTCAGCGGTAAGTGCAGCACTTGTCCAGAAGAAGCCTGAAGGCCAAGTCAAAAAGCAAGCCCCAATATACTTCGTATCAGAAGTTCTTAGTCTATCAAAGAAAAATTATACGGAATTGGAGAAGGTACTGTATGCTGTTTTGATGGCCTCCAGGAAGCTTCGGCATTATTTTCAAGCTTACAATATAATTGTTCCTTCTTCACAACCATTGAAGGACATCATGAGAAATCGAGAAGCTACTGGAAGGATTGGAAAATGGGCTGCAGAGCTCAATGAATTTTGTATTGATTATGTGCATAGGTCATCGATTCAATCCCAAGCGTTGGCAGACTTCATTGCTGACTGGACGCTAGGGGCTCAAGAGGAAGAAACGAATAAAGATGCCGAAGTATGGACACTGTTTTGCGATGGGTCTTGGGGAACCTTCAGAGCAGGAGCAGCTGCTGTGTTGGTTTCACCTTCCAAAGTTAAAACTTGTTATGCGACAAGACTTGATTTCAGTTGCACAAACAATATTGCTGAGTACGAAGCTCTGCTCTTGGGTCTTCGGAAGTTAAAAGCAATGGGAATCGGCAGGGCCATTCTTAAAACTGATTCCCAAGTTATTTCTAGTCATATTGACAAAAGCTACAAAGCAAGAGATCCGAAGCTTGAAAAATATTTAGATACAGTCCGAAGGATTGAGGCTTCCTTCGAAGGATTCTCTGTTAAAAATATTTCTCGTGGAGAAAATGAATATGCTGATCTATTAGCCAAGTCAGCAGCACAGGGGCTGCCCTTACCTTTGGAAGTATTTTTCGAAATAATAAAAGCACCTTCGGTCGAGCTTCTTGAAAGAGCAGTTCTCAACATATCTCCTGTTTATAGTGAAGATTGGAGAACTGAGATCATCTCTTTCCTTCAGGGCAATTTTCTTTCAGATGACGAAGCTTATAACAGGAGGATAGAAGCAAGAGCTCGACCATATGTCATAATAGAAGGAGAATTGTACAAGCGGGGGGTATGTTCCCCGTTACTCAAGTGTTTATCCAGAGCCGAAGGCATAGAATTGATGAAGGAAATACACGCAGGCCTGTGTGGATCCCACATTGGATCTAGGCCTTTGCTCGGAAAAGTTTTTCGTCAAGGATTTTATTGGCCAAAGACAGCTTCGGATGCAGCGGATTTAGTTCAAAAGTGCGAAGGTTGTCAGAAATGTGCAAGAGATCAAAAACAACCTTCGTCCTTAACTCAATTAATACAACCCACTTGGCCGTTGCAAAGGTGGGGCCTTGATTTGCTAGGTCCATTACCACCAGCACATGGGAACTTAAGATATGTTGTAGTGGCAGTGGAATATTTTCTAAGTGGATTGAGGCAAAGCCTTTAGCCACAATAACTTCGGTTACTATTCAAAAGTTTTTCTGGCAAAATATTGTTTGTCGCTTCGGAGTGCCGAAGGCCATTACTGTGGATAATGGGACACATTTTGATTCTGAAGCTTTCAGAGAATTTTGCGATCAAATTGGCACGAAGATCCATTTTGCATCGGTTCGACATCCGGAGTCAAACGGACTTGTTGAAAGAGCTAATGGGATCACAATGACAGGGATAATGAAGCTAATCTTCAATCAGCCCAGGGGAAAGTGGCCAGAAGAATTAATCAAAGTGGTGTGGAGCCATAACACAACAGTGTCAAGATCAATAGGTTTTACGCCATTCAAACTATTGTTTGGTGACAAAGCAATAACCCCGGAAGAAGCCAAAGCAGGATCAATAAGAACAGTAGCTTCGACAGAAGGCGAAGATGCAGTTGATCAGTCTGTGGAAAAAGATGCTATAGAAGGGATTAGGCTTCAAGCTGTGGAAAACATCAACAAATATCAAGCTGAAACAATAAAATGGCGTGACAGAAAGGTTAGGCTGAAGAACATTATGCCAGGACACTTGGTGCTTCGAAGAATAGCCAACCCTGAAACAGTAGGCAAATTACAACTGAAGTGGGAAGGACCTTTTTTGGTAGCATCTTTGTCAAGACCTGGTTCCTACAGATTGAAGGATATGGACGACAACGACATTCCTAGATCATGGAATGCGGATGAGCTTCGGTGATATTATGTTTAGCTTGATGTAATTTTCTTTTTCTATTCTTTTTTGTGGCACCCTTTTCCTTTCCAAAGGGGGAGAAAGGTTTTTAATGGGGCCACAACATGTAATTTTCCTTATTTTAATTCTATAAGAGTGATATCCCCCAAAAATGTAAATGTAAATGCAAAGGAAAAAGAAAAAGAAACAGGGAGAAGCTCAAAAGTCATTCCCAAGGGAATACAGAGCTTACAGCGAAAAATAAACACTGATTCCGCCGAAAGTAAAAGGCGAAGAAGCTCCTAAGGGAGGCTTACAGCGAAAAATAAACGCTGATTCCGCTGAAAGTAAAAGGCGAAGAAGCTCCTAAGGGAGGCTTACAGCGAAAAGTCAACGCTCATACACCAAAAAGTAAACGGTAAAGCCGAAAAGTAAACGGCCAAAAGATTTGAATCATTCCCAAGGGGATGAAGGGCTATGATTATGGTTTTTGAATATGTGTTTCGATATACATTACATCATGTCATTTGCATTCATAAACATTCATTTAGGCATATATAGAATCATCATCATACCACACAAAAAAGACAGATGCTTCGGCAATGGGGAAAAATTTCGAAGAAAGAGAAAATTTTTCATGCTTCGTTGTGTACGAAAAGAAGGGAAGGTGTTTTTCGCCTTCGACTCAAAAAGAGAAGTTTCATCCACAACAAAGCAGATTGTACCCGGACAAAGGAGACAAAATATATTACAAGGTATGTACAAATTTACATAAGTTTTTTCCATAATTATATTACAAAGATCCCTTCAGAATTTTTTGTAGGAAAGTCTATTATAGCAACTATCAAGCTTCAGACCGTCATACTTCAGCTTCATCATACTTCAGCTTCGTCATCCTGCACATATTAAAGAGCAGAATAAGAAAGGTGTAAATTTCAAGGAGAAGGTAAAAGTAACAAATATAAGTTTCTTACCGGCTTAAGGTGACTTCGAGCTTCGTCACCGGCCATCCTTCGCCCGCCATTTACCCAAATCTGGGTCATAAATCTATTTCCGATGCTTCGGGCTAGGCTCGGGATATCAATCAAGTCTGCTGCTGACAAGCTGAAGTTTGGTCTATTCACAATTTTTCCGTGCGTACAGCCAGCCTTCAGAAAAGCGGTAGCTGTGCCTCGAGAAGCTACCAGGGCGCAGAAGTCGGCATGTCCACCAATAACTTCATCAAGAGCATCAACTTCGCCTTCAATATGTTCCAAGGTGCTCGGCAGGTTTTCGGCTGAAGGTGAAATTTTTTCAGAACTGGCTCCAACAGAGTGAAATACGTCCTTCAGCCGCTGCACGCATCGGCTGTCGAAATTTAGACATTTCTCTTGGAGATCCTTCAATGATTTTTGCAAATTTGAATTTTTCTCGACCTCAGTCTTGAGACTTGCTTCAAGCTTCTCCTTTTCTTGCTCATATTTTTCTGACTTTTTCAGTAATTCATTCTTTAAACTGTCATTTTCGGCTTGGGCTTCAGCCAAGGAGCCTTCCATAGACTGAATAATAAAGTCTTTCTTTTCTAAGACACCTTCGTGTTCTTTAGCCATGATTTCAAGATCTTGAATGGTGAAGTCTTTCTTCTTCAGAACAGCTTCGTAATTTTCAACTTTTTCTTCAAAATCCTTGATGATAGCTTTATTCTTCTCCTCTTCAAGATCTTGTTGCATTTTTAGCACTTTACTTAATAATATACTCTGCCAAAACAACCTTTGTCAGAAAAAGACATAATAATAATAATAATAAAACAATAATAATATTTTTACCTTAAAATTCGCATAGAGCAAGCTGCCGGCGACATGATGTCGCTGGTACCTGCAGAGGTCTGCCTCTATCTTCGGCAGACCAACTCTTTTGGAGAGGGTTCTAACAATTTTGGCCACGGTGCGATTTCGAAGGCATCTTAGCTTCCCTTCGTTGACCCCACCAAATAGCATAGCCCCTGATTTATATTCGCAAGATATGGCATATTTTTTCAGCTCTTCTTTTCGGCGTCTGTTAAATTTTGTCCAAGCAAATCTTGAAAGTTAAAATCTCCTTCCTCCGAAATTTCATCAATCTGCTATTTCCCCTTCTCAGTTGCCGTGTTCACCGCAGCCACAGCAGCTTCGTCTTTAGCCATTTTTAGAAGTATATTGTCAATAACTTCCAGTGTGGTTTCCAGGTTTGAATCTTCGGTGGCCCCAGCTTCGGCTCCGGTAGCTTCGGCTCCGGTAGTTTCGGCGGCTTCAGCTTCGGCGGTCTCGGCAATAACAATTTTAGACGCCAATACCGGTGGCGGCGTCTGATGAATTACATCTGTCACTTGGATAATTCTGCATTTTTTCGGCTTTGCAGGACTTTCTGCTGCCGAAGCTTTTTTGTCCTTCTGAAAAAACTTTATCAGTTCCGGTGCCAGCGGACTTAGCTTGACATGCAAAGATTCAGTCATTACCTTCAGAATTTCTTCTACTTCGGCAGCAGAAGGTGTCGCAGGAGCTTCCTCATCTCGGACCAATCTCTCTGGTTCTGGAGATGCAGGCTTTGGAGATGCAGGCTTTGGAGATGCAGCTTTTCTTTTTCTTGGAGCAACCACCTTCGGTTCAAATTTTTCTTTCTTCTTTTTTGGTTGATCTTTGTCGTCTTTAATTAAAGTGCTAGCCACTCTTTTCCTTTTCTGCCCTTCGGCACCCTTGTCTAGCCGTTCGTAGTCAGGGTATTCAAAGCCTATAGCATCAAGCACTCTGTTTAGCCTTCGTTTCGGCCGGGTGCCGAAGGCTGCTGTCATCAATTGATCCTCTTTTTTAGAGTAATTCCCAAGAATTTCAGTACTCATTACTTCGATTGTTTCGAGCCATTCTTGGTAGGGTGCTTTAAAATATTTCTTGAATTTATACTGATAGGGCAAGCAGACAAGCTCCCCCTCCTTCTTCTCCCTTTCGAGCTTCGGCATAGCCCATTCCTTCATAGTTGGAAATATCTTAAAAGCCAAAAATTCCTGCACTAAATCTCTAGTGCCAATGTGCTCTGCAATAATCCTGAATTCAGCCAACGCGATTTGCGTTGGACCTTCTGGTGTCATATTGCATCGGGGTCTGGTCTCTCCGAAGATCAGTTCAAGCGGACTTTGTACCAGCTTCTCCTTGTCATCGTCAACTTTGACGTAGAACCATTCCGATTTCCAGCCTGCCGGCCACTTGCTTCGGTAGCTGATCACATGAAATTTTGTGCTTTTCCGATAGGCAAAATTATAAGAACCAAAATTTTCATGTAACCCATCTTTTCTGGCTTTGGTTTGGTAATGTAGCTCATGCACCCGGCAGAAACCTTCGGAAAACGGTTCCACCCCCTGGCTTCGGAGAGCCCAAATATAAACACTAAGCCTAACAATAGTGTTAGGAGTTAGTTGATGAAGATAGATCCCAAACTTCTTTAGCACATCAGCAATCATCCTATTCAAAGGAAATCTCAAACCAGCTTTGAAGAAACTCTTGAAAATCACTATTTCATCTTTCTGTGGCTTCGGGGTAGTCTCTTTTCCGCCAAAGCGAATCAGCTTTTTCTCATCTTCGCTAAAGTAGCCCGACTTCACCATCTTAGGAAAATCAGCCTTAGAGATGGTTGACTTTCTGAAGTCCATGTGGCTGGGCTTGCTTGGTACTGCGATACTGTGATCACCTTCAGAATCAGTCTCTTCAATATCTGCTTGTTCTGCTTCAGCAGCAGGGGTGTCTTCCGATGTCACCAAACCAGATCGCCTCATTGCTTCCGAGATAGGAACAGTTTCTGCAGCTTCGGTTTCGTCTCCTTCGCGCTCAGCTCTAGCAGTAGAACGCACTCTGGCCATTTGATTTTGAATTTCTTGAAAATTGCTTGGAAATTAATAACCTTTCTTCCGAAGCTCTTCTTCTGACGAAGCAGACACTAAACTGGAGCTTCGTTTGAATGCGAAAGTCAAGCTTCGGCTATGGTTAAAATTTTTGGCAGCAAAACAGTGCAATAGCAATGAATGCTGTGGTAACTTCACACCTACCCGTCTGTTTATATAGTGCTGCAGGTAAGAAGGTGAATCGTCAGGATTTTTACACCAGGCAAACGGTTGCTCGCACCCGCTGCACGGTGGGCCGCAAAAGCCAAAACAGTGAACCTTCATGGTGGGACCACTACGCGCTCGAAAACTGTATCGTTTCTCGACAACGAGCTCAGGGAAGGTGTTTTTCGGACCTTCGGCTTCCTGAAGCCTAAGAGACTTTTTTCACGGATCAAGCTCGTTACGAAAAACGATCTAGCACAGCGAAGGGCTACTGTTGGGACCATGCTTCGTCGCCGAAGATCCTGCAGAAAGGAAACAGCTTCGGCTGAAGCTGCTTAGACGTAATGCCGAAGGTATCATTCATGAAGCTTCGGTATTACAGCATGTCCGAAGATGAGGGATCGAACCGACTTAAAGATAGAATGACTTTTTAGTCCATAAGGGTCTGAGTCAATGTTGTAAACTTTTATGAGGGGCATGGTTGTAATTCTTCACAGGCTGTGCCCTGTGCCTATAAATAGTGAACAATATTCCTTTACTGTTCACGCATTCCTGTAATTGCTAACGCATCACTCGGGAATTATTGTTTGTGAAGGCAAAGGTATAAATGTACCTAAACATTGTATTCAAATATCTTAAATTCATATAATAAGATATATGGATGATGTCATTTATTTTCAATGTATTTATCTTTAATGTTTCATGTTTTACTTTATTTTGTATTATCTTTATAAGTTTAATTACGAAGGTGAAACCTTCGTAATATTATGCTCGTGACCTTCGTCCGAAGTCCATTAAATCCTTGTGGAGATAATGCTTCGGCGGACGAAGGGCATTGATATTTAACATTTTATTTTGCCTTGTTCTTAATTCATAGCATTTGAGAACAAGTCCCCAACAGGAAGCCAATAGCATCGAATACCCTGTTCAACCTTTTCTTATTCCGACTCCCGAAGGCTGCGGACAAGGCATTGTCCTCGGTTTTGGAGTACGCCCCAAGTAACTCGTCGCTAGTAGCTTCAATACACTTCAGCCAATCATCATTTGGTTCGTCAAACTTATCCCCAAACTTGAATGTATACTTCAGCCGGACCAAACCACCTTCACTAGAGTTAGTGATGGTCTCCTTCGGCATCTCCCAGTTTTCCACAAGCAGCCATACTCTGAATGCTATATGTTCTTGAATTAGATCTCTTGTGCCAATGAAGGAGCAAACAGTACTGAAGGCCTTTTGACACGCTTCGGCAGCGTCATCAATTTCGACCTTCGGCCTTCGCAGGTCGAAGCGGAACCAGATGGGACGCATAATGATTTCTTTTATGTCTTCCCTCATCTTTAGATCATTCTTCACATAAAACCACTCTTCCATCCAGGCCCCGAGCTATCTTTTCCGAAATGTGGGCAATGTGTGGCTTGCGTTAGGGCGAGCGATAAATCCATAACAACCGAAGTTGTTGTGGTACTTTTCTTTACCCATGGCCTTCGTCTCATATAGAAGTTCGTGCATACTGCAGAAGCACTTCACGCTTGGCTCTAGCCCTTGACTCCTTACTGCCCAGACAAAAATCCCATTCTTATTATGGCTTCGAGGGTGATCTGAAGTCCAGCTTTGAACAAGCTTCGGTAAATTTGGTAGGTCTTCAACACTTCAACTACAAACTTGCTCAAAGGGAAAATTTGGTAGGTCTTAAACACTTCAACTACAAACTTGCTCAAAGGGAACCGAAGTCCAGCTTTAAAGAAGCTTCGGTAAATCACAACTTCATTCTCCTCAGGGGCAGGGATGTTGTTGTCTCCGCCAGCCCTCACAATAGACATATCCCGAAAGTACCTTCCTCTCATGTTCTCAAGATGACTCTATTTGATGGTCGATTTTCCGAAGATTGAATGACTTGGCCTCCAAGGCCGATCCTCAGAATCTTCATCCCCACTTTTCACATCATAGCTATCTCTGTCACCAGTATCTTCAGATAAGCCTTCTAGTATCTCTTTAGTATTTTTCTCTGTGTTTGTTTTTGCCATCGATCAACAAATCCAGCAATATAAGGATCCACAGTCTTCTTCTCCTGAAATGGCTTCTCCTCTTCAGTCAGCTTTGTCCCAGCAGCAACCTTCTTTTCCTAAGAGATTTTTTCTTCAGAAATGGTGAAAACGCGTATTTTAAACCGAAGCTCAGAGAGCTTGAAAATCTAGCAAGCGCTAGTGAGCAAGAGCTGAAAGATTGAGAAAATAATGCAAATGGCACAAGCAGTGTATCAAATGCAGCTGGTGTGAGTTCCTATTTATACGCTCAGTATGCTGCAAGTTGGAGGGTCCCGTCTATCATTGACTGTTGCTATTCTAGCAAAGGGAAGGTGTTTTTTCGGACCTTCGGCTTAAGGCCTTCGTCCATGTCGCAGTCTGAATTTGTTATCTTAACAAATTAATACTGCGAGGGGCTACTGTTCGGGGCCTTTGCCTTCCGAAGGTCCTTAAAAACATGATTTAACAATGTTTTAAGTGTAACATATGAGCAGGTACCTTCGGACTCGGGTTAAAAGCATACATGATGTGAAAAGCATGGTCATGACGAAGGCTGATGTTGCTCTGAAGCTACGCGCAAGGGAGCTTCGGCTTAATGGCGGAAAAAGGAACCGACTTAAAGGGGAAAAGGCTATCTAGCCCCCGTTGGGTTGTCCATAAGTCAATAGTAAATGTGAAGGGCATGAATGTAAATTTACACAGGACGCCCCTGTGCCTATAAATAGATGAACAGTACCCCCATACTGTTCACGCTAACTTGTACTCGCTTGTACGTCACGCTTGTACTTTCATCTTCTGTCAAGCCAAAGGTACAAATGTAATTCAATATTGTTTCTGTTCTTCCATAATAATATAATAAAAATGAATTAATAATGTTATATGATTGTTCATGTTGTCTCTCATATTTCGTATGCTTCTTCTTTTATTAACATATACCGCGATGATGAAGGTATGTCCTTCATGACCTTCGTCTGAAGATCATTATATCCTAAGGGAAATAATGCTTCGAAGGACGAAGGGCATTAACCTTTAACATTTGTGTTGCCTTGTTCTTAACTCATAGCATTTGAGAACAAGTCCCCAACAATATTGATTCGAGGAAGAGGGTACTTGTTCTTGATAGTGACCTCATTAAGGGGTTTGTAGTCCATGCACATTCGAAGTGCTTGATCCTTCTTTTTGACAAAAATTGCTGGACATCCTCATGGTGATGAACTAGGCCTAGTGAACACCTTCTCAAGCAAGTCTTGGAGTTGAATCTTGAGTTCTGCCAATTCAATAGGTGGCATTCGGTACGACCTTCTAGAAATAGGAGCTGTACCGGGCTTTAGTTCAATTACAAATTCTACATTCCTTTTTGGAGGCAACCCAGGCAAATCTTCATGAAAAACATCCAAGAATTCACACACCACCGGAATGTTCTGAATTTTTGGTATGATAGCTTCATAAACTTGTCCCGAGGGTTTGGGTGGGACAGCTATAGGGATGGATAATTGAATCTCTTCATGGCCATGGCTCAATCTGATAGTCCTTAAGTCTGTATTGATGATGGCCTTATGCTGGGCTAACCAGTTCATGCCCAGAATTACATCTATGCTTTGCCCCTTTTAAAACAATCAAGTTGGTAGGAAATTCCCATCCGGCCAACATCACTGGTACGTGGAAGGCTACTTCCTTAGTAAATATCCGTCCCCCAGGTGAATGGATAATAAATCCTTCCCTTGATTCAGTGCAAGGAATGCAATGCTTTTCCACAAAATTCTTGCTTATGAAGGTGTGTGATGCACCAGAATCAAAGAGAATAACCGCTGGGTAATTGGCAACAAGATACGTACACATCATTACTAGCTCGCCCTCCGGTGTTGTAGCCACTTGAGTATAATAAATTCGTCCGGTTTTCTTGAAATGTTTGCCTGTTGTAGTACTAGCCGTGTTTCCCTTTCCTTGGTTGGAGTTCCTAGAGTTCTGTTGAAAGTTGGTTTTATTTTGCTTTGGCTATGGACAGCACTTGATAAAGTGTCTGGCCTTTCCACAGTTGAAGCAACCAGTAGAAGAACTAGAGAGATCAGGGAAATGAGTACCAGGGGCACTTGGCTGATTGGTAGGAGCAGGGGCAGTATTGGGACGAATGAAAACAGGCTGCTCGAAGGGATAGGAAGGTGGGCGAGGCAATGAACGATTCTGATTAAAAGGTTGGATCACCAACCTCGTTCTTTTCTCAGGCCCTTGATTTGACCTTTCACCTCCAAACCCCTTCGATTTTCCATGCCCGACATTTTTGGCTTCCACTGTAAGTGTTGTACCGACAACCCTACTGTAAGTGAGATCAGTATTTACTTGGTCAATAACATACTAGGATAGATGGTTGAATTTGTTGAGATACTGCATGACAGTATCTCCCCCTTGATTTAACCGGATGAACTCTTCTTGCTTCATATGGAGCACTCCCTCTAGAACATAGTGCTCACGGAAAGCTAACTTGAATTCCTCCCAAGTGATCAGATGTCCAGCTGGTTGAACCGCTACAAAATTTGCCCACCAAGTACTGGCAGGCCCTCCTAGTTGTTGGGCAACAAACAATGGCTTTTGTGTCTCTGTGCAGCGAATCAACCCAAACTTCTGCTCCATAACCCTTATCCACTCATCAGCTTCTAGAGGTTCTTCTGCTTTGATGAAGAGTGGGGGTCGGGTCTCAGAAAATTTTGAATATGTAGTATCGCACAGTCCTTGGGGAGGAGCTCTGCCCCCGTGTTGTTGGAACTGATTGCCCGCCATCTCACGCAAGAATCCACAGTGGCATTGACCAAAGCAGCGATAGCCTCGGCCAAAGTCGGTGGTACTGGTGGTGGGTTGGGAGTATCTTCCCGACCACAGGAAGTCCCCGCCCCATCATGTGCACGAGTCCGTGATGGCATTTGAGGCAAAGAAACATTTGGGACAATATAACATGCCAACATATACCATCATATTACATTACCAAAATGTAATTATATAGACTCCAGCGTACAACTTGACTTTAGTACTTATTTTACATAAGTATCACATTTAAACTATACTATTCTAGTCTTCATCGTCCTTGGTTTCTTCATTCCTACTGCAGGAGACCGTTCGTTAGCAAGGTTCATGGAAGGGGGAGGCCTAAAAAGGTCCAACTCCCCATCAGGTCCTTCACTTGCTGTCCCTGATGGTCCGGCTCCTATTGCAACAGCGTCAGCAGACACGTCTGGGTGCAGTCGAGCATACAGTACATGTACTTCCTCATGTAAAGTATTACAGTACACTTGCAGGCTATCTAGGGCCGCACTAAGCTCTACCACACGAGCTCAAACTTTTGCTTCACAGTCCCCAGCGATCAAACGCGAGTTGACGACCCAATCAATGGCCGAATCCTGTTTAGATATCTCATACTGCAAGCGGCTGACGTCAGCTGACAATTCAGCTATACGTTGGCTGTCCTGCGCCCATATCCTATTCCGGTGACGTAGCTCTGTCCGAAGTTGTTCCACCTTGGCCTCCAAGTCTCCAATTGGGTCATTGCTGCCACTACTACTCCCTTCATGTCTAGGGGCTAGCTGATGACGAGGCACGCCTAGAGGTCCAGTAGATTTGCATGCAGTTTTCCTTGTACGCGACATGTCTCCATAAGAGGGGAAGATTTACTATTATAATTTTAATCATGATGCATGCATATTCTAATAAATATGGAATCAACCTTCGTTGATCCCCAACTTCCTATATCTTGCACTCTCTTACCCCATTCTACAAGATAAGGGACTACCAGCTGTGATGGAACCTTCCAAGGTATTAGGCCCACCTACAGTTGTCCTTGTCCTAAGGACCATGGACAATCCCTGTAGATGCACATAATCACTTGACAAGTTTGGTACTGTATCTTCATCCTTTCACCCAAGAGTGCTTCACCCGTCACGCAGATATTACATCACATCGGAGGGAAGAATAAGCGGAAGCAAATTACAATAACTTAATTTACATTCATTCAATATATAGAGAGAGTATTATTATTATTACAATATCGTGGTACTTAAGAGTGCATAAAGTATTATTATTACAGACCCGAGAGGCAAAACACCCTCCCGCACAAAAGAGTATTGTTTTTAAAGTGGGAGGCCAACATCCTCCCGCGATTGACTTCACTGCTGGGGCTCATCCTTGGGTACCACCTTTGAACAAAAACAGCAAAAGTCTGTTGTTTCCTCACCTACAACAACATGGGTTCAAAAACCCTGAGTATGGAGTGTACTTTCACAAGTCTTACCCGTCAAAAGAAAAGACTCTCAAGGATATGCTGGCTGGAGGGAGTCAAGGTAAGGCTATTCAAGAAATCAAAGACTCTGTTTGCATAAATGCTTACTAATAGTGGATCCTTAAAAATCCAGTTTTATTATCAAGTCATTACCTGTAGCTAGAGTTCTTTCTACCCTAGTTCAAGCACTTGGCCTATACTAGCCGTCTTTTATCAACCTTTTCAGTTCACTGGAATGCTATGTGTAGGGCAATGACCAAGTGTTCATATCCTTGAAGTAACGGTGATCCGAATCGATTAATACCCAGCTGGGGATCTCCAACCACACGACATATGTAGCACTTATCCCTTGTATATGTCAACTCGCCACCGGGTTTCTTAAGACCAGACCAGGTTCACGCCAACCGAGAGCACAGATACACCACCGTCCAGCCTCTTGCCACGGAGGGTACACGCTACTCTCGCCATCTCTCCACTCCCATTGCGTGTTGGCCTTTCTGGTATTAGTCTACCCGAGGCAAAGCTTACCCATGACGAGGCATGTGGCCAGTTAAAAATGTCCTCAATCATCAAGCCTACATCGACACGGTCCTTAATCGACGTAGACGGAGAGACTACACCGAGACTCTCTTCTTGTGCAAGTCACCTGCCCAGTCTTAGCTTTATCATTTAAAATCCCAAAGTTTGGTACCTGGCAGAGGTACATCTTATCTGATGTTGAACCCATCACGGCCATGAACGATCCACCATCAAGTTTTATTTTTGAAACATTCCCATCCACTATGAAACATCACCTTTTGTTTTTAAAACAAAACATTTTGTTCTTCTAAAGCAAGGCTAAGCATAAGAAAACCTTTAAATAAAACAAGTAATCAAGGAAGGATGAACAGTTTCAAGGAAGGAAATGCAACAATTGGTTTAGCACCCAACTCCTATCATCTAATGCATCATTCAAGTGATAAATAATTTACAATCACAAGGAAAGGGTAAATGCACCGGGACTTGCCTTGTGTTGTAGGGGAGTCGAGATCTGTTCCACAGATATCAAAATAAAAGCAGTTCCTGGCAGGTGGAATTTCAGATGGTGGTGCAGTCTCTTCTTCTTCAACACTTACTTCTTTGTTTAATATACATAGCCATACATATACATGAATGCTCATGTGATGCTATGAATATGCAGTTGTAACAGAGATTCTTCAAGTTGTATCTAGAATACAACTTTCCTTCATGGTACTCCTAAGTAACTAGGATTTTCTGAATCAACACCCTAGTGGGGTTAGGGAGTACTATTTTAAGAAGCTAGGGTTTTGGGGTCAAACAATGTCCAAAGCATACCAAACTTTACCCAAAGGCTCTAATTATTATATTAATTTGTCCCAAGAAGTTTTATGATTTTTGGAGTTATTTAGTAATTTCTAAAATTCTAAAAGTATAGGTTTTGGCCTTCTTAAATACTACATAATTCATGGTTGGGGCTAAAAATCTTGGAACTAATTTTATTAATTACTAGAGGAATTTAGGAGTCTAGTAAAATTGGTCTCAAATTTTTACCTATTTTCTAGAATTTTATATAAATTCCCTAAGCCTGGCAGAAAAAAAAAGAGAAAGGATGAATAGTAACGGGCTGAAATCAGCCCGATACGGCCCATGCCCAGGCGAAACGCTCTACGCGCGTGCCCGTGGTATCATCTTTGCACAGAGGCCCCTGGTAGTTTGAAAAAACCATAAAGAATTCTTTCCACTATTTCCCTTGTCTCACTGACATCTGCACTAAGGCCCCTAGACTTCTTCCTCTTCACAACTTGAGTCCTCGATAGCGAACGACGGCGAGCACGCCCTCCGGCGAGCTCGTACTGGCTGCTATGCTCAAAGACCAGAGCTCTAACTTGACTGACACCGAATTCCACCCTCTACGACGCTAATCCCTCTACCAATTGCACTAAACCGACCTGGAGCACATCAGCTCACGATGACGGCGAAAACCGAGAGGAAACTATGGTGTTCAGGGCAATCCAGTGCGATTCAGTTCAATCGAATGGGTCTATGAGTTACCGGGGACACGAGGGAGGCTAGAACACCAATTAAGGAAGCTTGAACGGACCTGCAGAAGGCTGGCCATGGCGAGTTCACTCACGCGGCGCGGAGAACTGAATTGGGGGAAAAAAGAACTTCGGGCGTTGTGGTTGCTAATCGGAGGCAAGGGTGGGTGCTCTGGCTTCTTGATAACCCAACGGAGCTAGTGGTACCATCAATTTATAGTGTCCGAAAGCGGTGGCGGCTAATTTTAAGATGGCGCGCTGGCAACCGGAGAGAGGGGAAGTCACTGGTGTAGGTGATACCGTGGCCTTCACCGTGGCAAGGCCACCGGTGATGGACGGGCTTGCTACAAGGGTTCATTGCGACATGTTTAACACTCCCAGGCACGTGGTGCACGATCAGTAAGCGGCCAATGCTGATGAAGATCATTCTGGCCAGCCGCAGACCAAGTGGGTACGGCGAGCTCAACAGTGACCTAGTCCGAGCCAATCCGAGCGCTAAGATCTTTTACTCCTCTCAGTTATCCACTTGCGCTGGGCACGAATCGCGGCGGCCGACGCAAATCTGGGCACGAGATCACCGGCGGCGAGGGGCGATGAATCTTGGGATATTTTTAGCTACTATACAATGGGAACCTCATTCAGAGCGCTTGACCGAGCATAATTGGGGGCGATTTGCTCCAAAATTTGTGTAGCAACTTGATCCTCCGTCTGTATCAAAGTTGTTGAGCTACAATCCATCTTCAATTTTGTTATAGCATCCCTAGTCAAATTCTCATTGGACCCTGCTCAAATTTGATCCCAAAGTTCAGCCAATGTCACGGGTGGCCATGTTTCTGTTCAAGAGCTGACTGACAGCCCGACTTTAAGTCCTTTTATCTTCAATTTTTGTACAATACCAATACTTAGTCACTTAATCAAACTTGTACTCCTAACATAGATCTACAAGTTTGTTATATTAACTTAGGGTAAAACTCTGGTAGATTTAGAGATATAGAGCCCAAAGTTGACCCCATTGTTCTGAAATTCAGACTTAACCTTACAAAGCTTCATGGGGTACTTTTGCAAAGAAGTCCAAATTCCTTCATACTACTTGAAAATTCTCCAATGTGAAAGTTACTTGGTTTGTGGTGCTCCTTTACTTTGCTATTTGCACTTTGGTCCAAAAGTGCCTAGAATTTACATTTACCCCCCTAGGGTTTCAATTAGGGTTTTCTAGGGTTTCTCTTTGAGTTTTGGGAAATTTATGGTTTTTGTGCCACTAAAGTCCATAAAATGTGATACCTTATGAATATTTCTCATTACTTTTGAGGTTTTAACTTATTTGGGCTTCACTTACATCCATAAGCCCCAATTCAGGGTTAAGTACCCTATCCTAGGGTTTATTACACACCAAGTCCTATCATCACAACTTGTTTTAAAATTTTACCTAGTGAATGCACTCTAGGTGTGACAAGCAACATGAATGTCAATGCACATGATGTCATGCTCATGTTTTAGTGACAGTAACACCAGGGGTGTTATACTATCATCATTATTTCTTGAAATTTATAACTGAACTTATTATTTCAACTGTCATAAAAAATACATTTTATAATTATTTATTAGGACACTTTCCTTTGATTTCCTTTACAAATTTCAAAAATCATAATTTTGGGTGTTACAGGGAGGCTAGGGTTTGGTGTGATGGGGGCGGTTGCAGCAATCGGGAAGCGAGGAAGAGAGGGATGGGGTCGGCTACAAGAATGGGAAAGAGAGGAAGAGAGGGAGGGGGCGGCGGCTACAAGGGAGTGGGGAGGGTGAGAAGGGGGCTAGGGTTAGAGAGGAGAGGGGGCCTCCCGTCCATCGGATGTGAATCAACAGCCCAAAACTCAATCTCTCAACAGAGCTCCCGGCCCCAGCGAAAGAATGCCAAAAAAAGATCTACTGTTTCTCCGAGGTAAGTGCCTCCTAAAACTCCAAACCCCAATGGCACAGAGCACGAAAAAAAGAGAAAAATAAATTTAACTTCTTTTTAAAAAAATTGGGTATCACACTATACCCCCTTAAAAAGAATTCGATCTCAAATTCGAACGCTTCTATTGGAACAACAAAAGAGAGATCAGCGAAGACAAAAACTAACCCATAATGAAAAGTTCAGGGTACTTCTTCCGCATCAGCTCCTCAAGTTCCCAAGTAGCCTCGCGCTCAGACTGATTAGTCCACAAGACCTTAACATACTTAATTGTTCTCCTTCTCATGACACGCTCCGAGGACTCCAAGAAATGCATCGGGCGACACTCTAGAGTCAGATCTTGCTGCACCGCAATCAGTTCCAACTCGATTTGATGGTCCGGATCTCGTAAAAACATCCTCAACATAGAGACATATCCATGCCATGGATTCCGGCAATTGCAAGCAATAAGCCAAGTTGCCAACCCGGGCCAAGATAGAGAACAGTCCAACGTATCTCGGGCTAAGCTTCCCGAAGACACTGAACCGAACCACTCCTCTAGTAGGTGATACCCTGAGAAGGATTTGATCACCTACTGCAAATTCCATGTCCCGCCTCCTCACATCAGCATAACTCTTCTTACGACTCTGAGCGGCCAAAATATTCTGATGAATCTCCCAAACTTTCTTAGATGTCTGCTGAACCCAATAAGGACCAACCAAAGATCTCTCTCCCAAAGTCTCCCAACACAAAGGGGAGATACATCGCCAGCCATACAAGGCCTCATACGGTGCCATCTTGATGCTAGCCTGATAGATGTTGCTATAAGCGAACTCAGCCAAGGCGAGATGATCCTCCCAGCTACCCTTCCATGATAGAACACAAGCACGCGACATGTCTTCCAAGGTTTGGATAGTTCGCTCCGACTGGCCATTAGTCTAAGGGTGAAAAGCAACACTAAGAGAAAGCTTGGTACCCAAAGCACTGTGAAGACTCTCCCAGAATTTGAATACAAATTTGGAGTCCTGATCTGAAACAATGGACTTAGGCACACCGTGAAGCCTGATTACTTCTTTCATATACAAGGGAACCAACTCTGAAGCTGAATTTGTGTTCTTCATGGGAATAAAGTGCGTAGACTTAGTTAAGTGATCCACTACAACCCATATAGCATCCCTGCCTCGAGGAGAATGAGGTAAGCCAACCACGAATTCCATAGTGATATGCTCCCACTTCCACTCTGGAATTTCTAACGGCTTCAATAAACCTACAAGCCTCTTATGATCGGCCTTCATGCGCTGGCACACCTCACAGGCTATCACATACTTAAAAACATCGACCTTCATTCTCTTCCACCAGAAGTTTTGCTTCAAATCCCTGTACATTTTGGTTTCGCCATGGTGAACGGTGTAAGGCGTTTTATGAGCTTCTCTCAAGATATTTGTCTTCACCTCTGATTTTTGTGGCACACAAAGGTAGCCCCTGAAACAAACCAAATCATTCTCATCAATGGTGAACTCACGAGGTTTACCATTGCCAACCCTCTTCCGAGCTTCCTATAACAAACGATCCTGCTGTTGTGCCACGCACACTCTCTCTAGAAGGGAGGATTGAATGAGCATCCGAGTCTCCTCTCTAGCAGTGCCAACATAGCACAAAGAAACTCCCATATGGTCCAGATCAGCAATCAAAGGCATGGCCACTTTTGGAATACCGGTCCTGATAAGGGCATCAGCCACCACATTTTCCTTCCCTGGGTGATATTGAATTGACAGATCATAATCATTTATCAACTCAAGCCACCGACACTGCCTCAAATTATGTTATTTCTGATTGAAGATATACTTGAGACTCTTATGATCGGTGTAAATGTCACAAGATTTGCCATAGAGGTAATGCCTCCACGATTTGAGGGCAAAAACAACAGCGGGCAACTCGAGGTCATGGGTAGGGTAATTCCCATCATGCTTGTTCAACTGCCTCGAGCCATAAGCAATCACTCTGTGTTCCTGCATCAACACACAACCAAGGCCAATACGAGAAGCATCTGTATAAACTGTGAAATGCTTACAACTCTCAGGCAAGGCTAAAATAGGAGCATTCACCAACTTCTTCTTCAATGCCTGATAACTGACCTCGCAATCGTTGGACCAGACAAAAGGAACACCCTTCTCCAAGAGTCTAGTCAATGGCTTAGTAATGCTAGAAAAGTTTGGCACGAAACGCCAATAATATCCGGCAAGCCCAAGAAACTTCAGATTTCTAAGACACTAGAGGGTCTCTTCCACTCCACCACAGCAGCAACATTCTTGGGGTCAACCGCAATGCCATGCTGATTAGTGACATGACCCAGGAAAGCAATTTCAGATAGCCAAAAGGCACACTTCTTTAATTTGCCATAGAATTGATTCTTCCTAAGAGCACCCAGAATGAGACGGAGATGCCGCTCATGCTCTTCCTCCGTTTTCGAGTAAATCAGGATATCATCCGGTAACACAACCACAAAGTCATCCAAGACTCATGCAACATCCTATTCATTGCTTCCATAAAAGCAGCAGGGGCATTAGTTAAGCCAAAAGACATGATGATAAACTCAAAATGCCCATACCTGGTGCTAAAAGTTGTCTTCTCAATATCCTCCTCGTGAATCCTCAACTGATGATACCTAGAGTTCAAATCAATTTTAGAGAACACCTAGGCACCCCTCAACTGTTCAAAGAGAACATCAATACGAGGTAGCAGATATTTATTCTTGATTGTCACTTGATTTAAAGAACGATAATGTGGCGGAACCACCCGAATTATTCCAGCTTAAGTGCCTAAGTCACGCCTCAGGGGTCGTAACACACTTAAATCGGAATAACCCATCAGTCCCTCAGATCTAGTCTGATGGAGCCACTTAACCAGGATCAAATTCCAAAATCTCACTTGAAGGTGAGTCACAGAAGAAATACAATAAAACAGGAAACCTCAAATTAAGTGCTGAGTTATTACATAGATCGGAGTTTTTGAGTAGCAAATAAGAGTTCACAAAATAAAATGCAGCGGATAATCGATGTCGTCGGTATCGAGGAATTGGGCAAGGCCTAGCCCACTACTCCTCGTGCTCCACTCCTGCCGGAGCAACATCCCACTCGACCGTCCAACCCGGTGGCAGGGTGGTAGGCCAAGTCACACCATCAACCATTTCCTGAATGGTACCTGCAAAAGTTATGCCACAAGCAAGGCTGAGTATACTAATACTCAGCTAGACTTAACCGGTGTGAGGAGTCTACTCCTCTACCTCTAGACTATGCAGCTGTTTGGCTGAGGGGTTTGGTTTGCCAAAAGCACTAGCTATTTCTAAAATCAATTTTTAGCTTTTCAAATTCTATCATCGTTAACTTAGCTAGATTTGCTCCTTCTAAGCATCCATGGTGACAAGCATTTAGTTCAATCAACAAATTATCTCATGTAACCTCATTTCACTTCTTACTCGATGCAGTACAAGGGGTCAAGCAGTCTCATTAGCTGCGAGAAGCAGACGATTCGAATCGAGTTTTAACCTTGCAAGGTAAACCTAAACACACGGCATGTCAGGGTACTCCGACCCCACACATGACAACCGTCCCCATCGATTCCCCGTTCGCGTCCAGGCCTCACCGCCTTGGCATACAATGCTCCACTGACCCCGGCTGCCGCCGTGCAGTGACCGCACTTGTACCCACCATAGCTAGCATGGAAGACCCAGTCTCAGGTCGCATGAGGGATAAAGTCCGCGCCCGGCTTCACTCAGGTACTAGGTTTACCGGTTACCATTTTTCCCGGCATGTGCTTAGTACGTTCAAAAGCTTGACTCAGGTATCCACACATTAATCCTTAATTCCTTTTTCCCGTCTCATGGACAAGGCATCCTCCCTGGATCCAAGTCTATAGACTAACAGAGATCCCGTTATCAAGATGAATACAATCAATTCCTGACCTCGCGCGAGTGCTAGAAAAATCACTCGACTTCTACCGAGATCCTGATTAGCAAGCATCTACTTGACCTAGCATACTAGTATCCCTCTCAAAAAGGAATCCTAAGTTAATGCAACTAGAGGTTTCAGGCAACTCCTACACTTAAGTGTACATTACAATCCTACAAGCATTAAGTGTAGTAAAGTAGCATATAGTAATACGGTTATGCATATAAACCGGGGCTTGCCTTCAATTGCTGGGGCTGCGGGGAGATCCTCAATAGCAGAATCGGAAGCTTGCTCCTGGTCCTCCTCTTGGACAGATCCTTGCTCGGGGATGAGCACGTACTCTCCGTCGGCAAGATTACAATCTAATGAATGCAATGCATAAGATATATGCATGATATGATATGTGCTTTTAGAAATTACAACTTTTGACGGTGTATGATCTACTTGAGTTAGATAAAGTTAAACCTTACTTATGTACGACCTTTGGGTGGTATACTTGGTAAATTGGGTCAAACTTTAGCTAAGGTAAGTGGTAGGTTTATTTTTGGGGTTCCACAGAATTCTTCTTAAGCCTTAGTGAGAATTGATAATTACTCAAGTTAGACTTATTGGGGTGAAGTTTATTTCTTCTTTCCTTTTCTTTTATTCTCTTTAATGTTTTGGAGTGGGTTTGAACTACAAGTTGCTTTAATAAAATTCTACAAATTCTGTAACAATTACAGTGGCTTGGTACTGGTGTATGTTTCTTTGCCTCAAAATTTGGGGGTCAGAAGGTGAATAGTTTTCTCTAGACAAAATTATCAAATTTTAGGGTAGAAGGGGTGCTTTGAACTACAACTATTATTTATCAGTGGGTAATTCTCTAAAACTTATTTTTGCTGGCTTTTAGGTGCTATAAAATGACTTGATACAAATTTCTAGCCATTAATACCCTTTAGTTATTTTACTATGGTTTTCTCAAGTTTCTAGCCAAAGAGGTGCTTTCTACTACCGCTATATTTGAAAAATATCAAACAACAGAGTTCTTATTTTTCTTAGTTTTTGTTTTGCGCAAGAGCAATCATTCTGAAGTTTGGCATCCTTTTGCTTAAGGGAAGAGGTGGTATGCATTATTTGGATTAAGTGGCCTTTCTCATAAATTATTAGCAATAGGTATGATTTTGCTCCTTTTTCATAGGTTTGCATTTTTCTCTGGTGGTTTACCTCATTATGGACTTAGCAAATTTTTGGTTGCCCATCATTACATCATTATGGGTTATTCATGATTTATTTGGAAAATGCCTCATTATCATTTTATATTTATTTTCCTTACTTAAAATGTTGGGCTGAGGTGTTCATTATTTTTGCAGTGGGGTTCTGGTGGTTATAAGTCCACTGAATTTTTATTATCAATTTTGGGTCTAGCTTTGTAATTCTAATAATTGATTTCTAGTTCAAATAATGCTAAATAAAACATTTCATTTTAAAACTGATCTGGACTAAAGGTCTCTTTATTTTTCCTAGGTTCTTTGTTACTTAAGCAAACCAGGAAAAATAATTCCACTCACTGTTCATTAATTTCTATTGCCTTTCTGATTTTTCCTACGTTTTGGGCAAAATAGCTTTAAATGAATATCTACACTATATTCTTCAATACTGGGGTTCCTACTATTTTTAAACAGTGTCTAAATGAGGTTTGAACATCTACAAATTTTCTTAGGTTCAGCACAGAAGTAAAACTAATTTTCCTTAATTAAACAAGGTTTGGCCAGTTTCTGCTTTTAATTTTAAACTCTAAAACATAGAACAGAAAGCATAGGGTTTATCATTTTTAAATGATAGTTCATAATATTTATGATCTAGCAAAATTAGTTTGACAACTTTTGATTAAGAATTCATCAAGTTATGGATTTTCTAAGTTCTCTGGTTATTTAAAAAGATTAACAGAATTGATTAAAATGGAAAACCACTTTGCACTAGGGTCCCTGGCGGGTGTTTTAAGTTTTCTTCACGGATCAGTCCCTGGGCTACTATTCAAATGAGTCACTGACGTTACAGAAAACCCCTCGGGTTCTTCTAATCCTAACCCGATGTCCTTCTCCTAACTTAAACAGTAACCGCGGCGGAAGAAAGGGCAGAGGGGCTTACCGGCGGCGAGATTGCTCTGGTGAGGTGGTTAGGATGTAGGGGAGGTCTCGGGGATCACAGTGATGTGCGGGTTGCCGTCGGGGATGGTCGGAGTCGGCCGGTCCACGTGCGCAGGCGGGGATGCCCGTCGGCGGCGAGGAGTCCGGCCTGCTCACGGCGAGATAGTTCAATTGAACGGGTCAGAGAGCTTCACCAGGGAACAAGGAAGGGGTGTGCGCGAGGAATTGAAGAATGGCTCACCGGAGAGCATGGTCCACGCGCGCAGGCGGGCGACCGAAGTCCGATGAAGTCGATCTCGGGCTTCCGGTGAAGTCCTACCGGGTCCGAGGGCTTGGAAAGCTTCACGGGCCACTGGCGGAGCTAGCCGAAGCACTGGCTCGACTAGGGGGTGACTGGAGTGGGCTGGCCACGCTGGCCGAAGCTCTGGTGGCAATGGCGGGCGGAAATGAGCTCGCCAGAGCTAAGGAGGGGTGGCTGGCCGGTGATGGTGAGCGCGGGGTGAAGTGAGGCGCGCCCGCGGAGGCTTTATAGGCGCGGGCGAGCACGGCCGAGGGCGGGGCTCTGACAAGCGCTCGGGGCGTGCGTGGCGAACGCCAGTGCGCGCTCTGGCGCCTGGCACAGCGTCGAGCACGAGGCAGCGCAGAGAGAGGTCGAGTTCAAGCGCGGATTGGCCCCAAATCTTTGAGATTATGGCCATGATCCCGTTGAGAGATCTGTTCCTCTCAGGTCCCTTTGTCGTTTGTGTGTGGAGGCTAGCAGGTTTTGCTGACTGGATTAAGAGATAGAGAGGGGAGAAATCATGTTTGTCTCACTGCCACACACAGGGAGAAGATCTCTGGTTTGACGTGTCCAAGGCACGCGTCCCAATGCCATCTCCTCGCACACGACAGAGGGGTTAGTTAGGCACATTTTTGTTAATGGGGCCATTAGGATTCGAGTTAAGGATCAAGGTGAACATGCTTGATCTTTGGCTCAAGGTCTGAATTTCAGAATTCTGAATTTCAGAATTCCCATTAAGTCCCCACATGAGAAGCTTGATTTGGGGTTTTGTTTGAGTTATTTTGGGCAAGCTTTCTCAACCTTTCTTGTTGCTTATTAAATATACTTCAATGTTTATAATTGGCTCAAGCCATGATTTTAAATTTTTTATATCCTTTTCCCTATTTTCTTTAATTTTGCTCATGGGGCTCACATAGGGTTTTTATTAGGGTTGCAACATTATTACCTTTTTGAAAGACCCATTTGTTTTGATCATGATACTTTTAGGTATATGCTTGGTGGATTCTTTACTCTTAAGTCAATTTGATGCTCATGCTTAATTTGGTTCACATAAAATGATGGTTCTTGGTTTGGTATTTTGAGAGAAACCCTAGGTGACACTGGGGTGTCACAGCCTTCCCCCCTTAAAGGAATCTCGTCCCGAGATTCGGGCCAGAGTCCTCCCAGGGTGAAGTGAAGGGTGAGACTTATAGGAAATGGGTGATTATTGTCAGTTTTAGGGTAAATCTGCTCTTCGAATGTCATTCTCTTTGCAACTTCAGAAGGAAGCCCTTTTTAAGTTTTTCTTCATAGTTACTTCATTCTGAATTAAGATCACATTTTTGAAAATTTGATTCGAAGGGCAGGAGGAGGGGGTTGGGTGTGATTACGTACCAACTTCCTTAGGTAGGCAATTGGGGAAGTTGGATCTCAAGAATTCCTCGGTTTCCCAAGTAGCTTCTTCCTCCGAGTGATTACTCCACTGGACCTTGTACATCTTGATCGATTTAGCCTGAGTTGATCTTTCTTTGCAATCCAGAATCTGGGAGGGGTACTCTTGGTACGATAGATCTGGCTCTATCTCCAATTCTGGCTCTGCTATGATCTCGGTCGGCAATCGAACACACCTTTTCAGCTGAGATACATGCAATACACTGTGAATGGCAGACATCTTTGAAGGTAACTTCAGCTTATATGCCACGGGTCCACATGCTTCTATGATCTCATAAGGTCCAATGTAACGAGGGGCTAGCTTGCCTTTGATCCCAAACCTCTGCACTCCCTTGGTGGGTGATACCTTGAGGTATACAAAACTTCCCACCTCGAACTGGAGAGGTTTCCTTCTTCTATCATGGTAACTCTTCTGCCTGGCCTGAGCAGCTTCTAGATTCTTCCTGATTAGTTTGACCTTCCTTTCGGCTTCAGTCCCTAAGTCAGGTCCAAAAACTTCTCTTTCCCCAGGTTGAGACCAATTAAGTGGTGTCCAACACCTTCTTCCATAGAGAGCTTCGAAAGGTGCCATCCTTAGGCTGGATTAATAACTATTGTAATAAGCAAACTCTGCCAAGGAGAGGTGCTTATCCCAGTTCTTGCCACAATCGATTGCACAAGCTCTCAGCATATCCTCCAGAATTTGGTTTACCCTTTCCGTCTGACCATCAGTCTGTGGGTGGTAAGCTGAACTCCTGATTAGCTTGGTTCCCAAAGACTCTTGCAATTGTTCCCAAAATCTGGCAACAAATTGGGCTCCTCGGTCAGAAACAATGGTCCGAGGTAATCCATGCAAACACACGATCCAGTCAATATACAATTCTGCATACTTCTGAGCCTTATCAGTGGTGTGCACAGGAAGAAAATGTGCCACTTTCGTCAGTCGGTCCACAATAACCCAAATCGAATCATGATGCCGAGAGGTGTTGGGCAGACCTACAATGAAATCCATGCTGATGTCATCCCACTTCCACGAAGGTATAGACAGGGGTTGCAAAGCTCCAGCTGATTTCAAGTGGCTTGCCTTTATCCTCTGACAGGTGTCACATTCTGATACATACTGGGCTATCTCCCTCTTCATTCTGGTCCACCAGTACAAAGGCTTCAGGTCATGGTACATCTTGGTGCTTCCCGGATGCATGGATAATTTGGAGAGATGAGCCTCCTCCAAGATTTTCCTCTTGAGGTCCTGGTCTTTAGGAATCACCAATCTGCTTTTGAACCATAACACACCCTTTTCATCTTGGCGGAAACAATTATACTTCTCGACCTTCTGATGGAGATTCTTCTGGATAATCTGCACTCCCTTGTCACTGAGCTGGGCCATGATAATCTGGTCTTGCAATGCTGGCTCAACAGAAATGTGAGACAAAGAACCAGAAGGCATCACTTCAATTTGCATCTTGCTCAACTCATCACACAAGCTGTTAATGCGAGAATCCATCAGAATACAATTGCATTGCAACTTCCGACTCAAGACATCTACTACCACATTAGCTTTTCCTGGGTGATAATGTACCTCCAGGTCATAATCCTTGATCAGCTCTAGCCATCTTCTCTGCCTCATGTTGAGATCAACCTGAGTAAAGATGTACTTAAGGCTCTTATGATCAGTGAAGATGTTGCAGTGGGTTCCCATTAGATAGTGCCTCCACATTTTTAATGCATGAACCACTGCTGCCAACTCAAGGTCATGAGTGGGATAATTCTGCTCATGAGGCCTGAGTGCTCTTGAGGCATAAGCGATGACTCGGTTGTCTTGCATTAAGACACAACCTAGCCCGGTGCCAGAGGCGTCGCAATATACATCAAAAGGCTTGCTGTTGTCGGGTTGCGCCAATACTGGTGTTGTGGTCAGATGCTGCCTTAATGCATGGAAGGCATCTTCGCATTTCTGACTCCAAACAAATTTGGCTTCTTTCTTCAGCAACTCAGTTATAGGCTTCGCAATTCGAGAGAAATCCAGAATAAATCTTTGGTAATAACCAGCTAATCCTAGAAAACTCCGAATCTGACGGACAGTTGTCGGTGGCTTCTAGTTCATCACCTCTTGCACTTTATCAGGATCGACAGCTATTCCAGCCTGAGAGATAGTGTGGCCCAAGAATTTGATTTCCTTTAGCCAAAAATCACACTTGGATAACTTGACATAAAGGTGGTGCTCTCGCAGACGTTGAAGCACTACATGCAAATGCCCGGCATGTTCTTCTTCGTTCTTAGAGTACACCAAGATATCATCGATGAACACCACTACGAACTTGTCCAATTCAGGCATGAAAACAGAATTCATCAGATACATGAAATATGCTGGTGCATTCGTCAACCCGAATGACATCACCAAAAATTCATATAGCCCATATCTGGTTGAGAATGCCATCTTCGGAATATCACTTGCTCGTATCTTGATCTGATGGTAGCTAGAGCGAAGGTCTATTTTGGAAAACACCTTGGCCCCGACCAACTGGTCAAAAAGAACATCAATATGAGGCAAAGGATACTTGTTCTTGATAGTTACCGCATTAAGAGTGCGGTAATCTATACACAGCCTCAAGCTTTCATCCTTCTTTTTCACAAACAGTGCTGGACATCCCCAAGGCGAAGTACTTGGGCGAATAAATCCCTTATCCAGCAACTCCTGCAATTGCTTCTTCAGTTCTGCCAACTCAGCGGGTGGCATTCGGTAGGGCCTCTTGGAAATTGGTGCCGTTCCCGGTTGCAACTCGATAGCGAATTCAATATCCTGGTCTTGTGGCATTCCCAGCAATTCATCAGGGAAGACATCCGCATAATCACAGACTACTGGGATCTTCTTCAGAGGTAAATCCGTCATAGAGAAAGCACATGACTAAGTAGAACCTTGGCTAGGCAGAATTAAGGTGAAGTTCCCGCAGAACGGAGAATTAACTTCCACGGTACGGCTGGCTACATCAAGCACAACTTGGTGCAAGGTCATCCAATTTGCTCCTAGAATAATGTCCACATTTTCCAAACCCAACACAAGAAGAGTGGTTTTGACAATGTGGCTTCCCAGTTGAATAGGCACACTTTGGTTTAATTGATTAGTTGAAATTTTACCCCCAGGTGTGACTATCATAAATGACCCTTTTGAGTGAGAGAATGGCAGTTCACATTTAGCACTGAACTTCTGGCTAATGAAACTATGAGATGCACCAGAATCAAACAAAATTAAAGCAGGTTGATTATAAACTGAAAAGATACCGGTCATGATAGGAGCTCCCTCAGGTACTTCCTCTAGAGTAGTGAAGTTGAGCTTCCCTTGCCTGACTTGCACCTTCTGCTTTCTTCCCTTGTCTTGATTTGGTGCTGGCATCTGTCTCTGCTGGTTCCTGGGACAATTCTTGGCATAGTGGCCCACATTGCCACAAGTGAAACACTTTCTCCCATTGCCCTGGCGGAACTGCTGCTACTGCGGAGGCTGATTGTTCCTTGGGGCGGGAGCTAGAAAGCTGTTGGGTGCCGGCTGCTGCTGCTGCTGAGGTGGCCTGATCATCCATCTGCCTGCCTGCTGCTGAAAACCCCTGCTCTGATTGTGAGAAACAATCCGGAACCTCTGAGCCTGAGCGGATGGTGCTACCATTGGCGCCTTTCTCTTCTTCTCTGCCCGGTGAGCTACAATGCAATCCTCCTGGGAGATGGCCATGTTGACCAACTCATTGAAGCTATCAGCCCGAACAATGTTGAGTCGTTCCCGCAGCTTGGTGTTAAGACCCCTGCGGAAGCGGTCTATCTTCTTTTCATCAGAATCAGCATGGTACCCTGCATACTGGCATAAGTCGTTGAAGGCTTGCGCATACTGCAGTACCGTGCGGGTTCCTTGATTAAGGGCCAGAAATTCATTCAACTTCTGATCAAGAATACCAGCTGGGATGTTGTGTCCTCTGAAGGCAGTCTTGAATTCCTCCCAAGACACTTCATGATCAGCGGGGAGCATAGCACGGAAGTGGTCCCACCAAGTCCGAGCAGGGCCGCGAAGCTGCTGTGCGGCGAAGCGAGCCTTGGCCTCATCAGGGCATTCTCCCGTGAGGAGGGGAAACTTGGACTCAACGACGCGAAGCCACACATCGGCGTCCAACGGATCGTCTGCCTTGGTGAACAAGGGTGGCTGCGTGCTCAGAAACTCCTGGTAAGTTGCCATTGCCGGAGGTCGCTGATGCTGGCCTCCACCATACTGCTGGGGGTGGGGCTGGCGCTGCAAGAGCTGTCGCAGAATCTCATTCTGCTGGGCCATCAGCTCCTGCACTGTGGGAGCTGGAGGAGGTGGCGGGGGAACCTGCTCGTTATGCCCGCGACGCTGCCTAGCTGCCATCTGAAAACAGAGATTGTCGCCATTGTTATCCCAACTCACAGTTTCGAACGACAAGATATCATCTCATATGGAAGGAAAAATGCCATAATCATAATATTAGGTTCGAAATGAAGATAACATGGTGACAACATCCCACAGATTTCAAAGGTTCACAGGGTTACATCAATTAGGGGAATGTACCCACAAGCCTAGTCCAAAATCTGATATTAGCTAAGCTCACATAGGTTTCTATCCGCCTAATGGTGCCGAAGTGACTGCTTAGCCCTGAGCGGTGGAAGTGACACTAGATACGGGTGAAGGAGGCATCGCGGAGGTAGTCCCATTGGCACCAGGGGCTGATCCTAACTCCTCGGGAGCCTCTTCTCCCTCGCTTCCGGCTTCATTGGCCTCCATCTCCAGGTGGTGCATGTCCAAGTGGTCATTTGCTTCTTCGAGTTCCCTCTGCACATCGTGAAGCTGGTTCTCCAAGACATCAATAGTGTTGTCTCGGATCTCCACCTGCTGCTCCAAGGTGGTGATGCGCTGGCTCAGCCTCTCCACCTGCAGATCCTTCTCCACCACCTCGGTGGATAGATCGACCACAAAATCTTCTCGACTGTCGAGAGTGAGCTTGGCAGTTTGAGCGGTGTTAGCAAGGAGTGCCATAACATCGCTCTGAAGGGCCTGAAGGCGGTACAGCGCACTCATGCACTGAACGGTGACCCTCCCAACCAAGTCAGGATACATCGCCCACACATCCTTTACATGGCTCACGCGGTTACACCACATAGGATCATCCTTCTTCTCAGCAGGGAAGAGTCCCAAGGGGTGCATCACCATCTCCAGGGGATGGTAGCCACATAAAGTCGTTAGAGTCTTCATGGCTGCCGCTTCAACGGTGTCGTCCGTCCTGAGTCCAATTGTCTCAGAATCAAGAGAACGCCAACCCGTCTGAAGGGGATGAGCCTCCAAAGTCAGTCAGACCCAACAACGAGGTACCCGATGCTCCTCATACAACTGCACCGTGTACAAAGGGGGCGTAGGGTAACCGGCGGAGTTAAGCACTTCCCACAAGATGGAAGGAAAGCCATCGTGAGAAAAGAAGTAAGAACTGAAACGAGTGTCTCCTCCACTAGCGGGGGTGGGTGAATTCATCTGCGGAAGGGAATCAAAGGTAAAGATTATGGTGGAAGGAAAAAAAGAGAGCCCGGATGGTTCTGAGAAAGTGGGTTAGCTCAAGTTTTTAATTCCTCTTTGTGTTCATAATGCATGCATGCTGGAAGTAACGTTGCCTCTCCAAAAATAGGGTGCTTTTTAGGGCATACTTAGAAATATAAATACTGGCCCACGGGGCCTAATTAATTAGCCACCTATTTCTCCCTCTATGCCTAAGGCATTTCGTCCTAGGTCTAGAGGTCTAGTCCAGACGATCCGTAGTAGTTTCTAGGCAAGTTTTAGATTTTGAAGATTGGTATTCATGGTTTATTGTCCTTCTCTGTGGTGGAATTTGCTCCGATACCAGCTATGGTGGAACCACCAAAATTATTCTAGCTTAAGTGCCTAAGTCACGCCTCAGAGGCTGTAACACACTTAAATCAGAATAACCCGTCAGTCCCTCAGATCTAGTCTGATGGAGCCACTTAACTAGGATCAAATTCCACAATCTCACTCGAAGGTGAGTCACAGAAGAAATACAATAAAACAGGAAACCTCAAATTAAGTGCTGAGTTATTACATAGATCGGAGTTTTTGAGTAGCAAATAAGAGTTCACAAAATAAAATGCAGCGGATAATCGATGTCGTCGGTATCGAGGAATTGGGCAAGGCCTAGCCCACTACTCCTCGTGCTCCTCTCCTGCCGGAGCAACATCCCACTCGACCGTCCAACCCGGTGGCAGGGTGGTAGGCCAAGTCACACCATCAACCATTTCCTGAATGGTACCTGCAAAAGTTATGCCACAAGCAAGGCTAAATATACTAATACTCAGCTAGACTTAACCGGTGTGAGGAGTCTACTCCTCTACCTCTAGACTATGCAGTTGTTTGGCTGAGGGGTTTGGTTTGCCAAAAGCACTAGCTGTTTCTAAAATCAATTTTTAGCTTTTCAAATTCTATCATCGTTAACTTAGCTAGATTTGCTCCTTCTAAGCATCCATGGTGACAAGCATTTAGTTCAATCAACAAATTATCTCATGTAACCTCATTTCACTTCTTACTCGATGCAGTACAAGGGGTCAAGCAGTCTCATTAGCTGCGAGAAGCAGACGATTCGAATCGAGTTTTAACCTGGCAAGGTAAACCTAAACACACGGCATGTCAGGGTACTCCGACCCCACACATGACAACCGTCCCCATCGATTCCCCGTTCGCGTCCAGGCCTCACCGCCTTGGCATACAATGCTCCACTGACCCCGGCTGCCGCCGTGCAGTGACCGCACTTGTACCCACCATAGCTAGCATGGGAGACCCAGTCTCAGGTCGCATGAGGGATAAAGTCCGCGCCCGGCTTCACTCAGGTACTAGGTTTACCGGTTACCATTTTTCCCGGCATGTGCTTAGTACGTTCAAAAGCTTGACTCAGGTATCCACACATTAATCCTTAATTCTTTTTTCCCGTTTCATGGACAAGGCATCCTCCCTGGATCCAAGTCTATAGACTAACAGAGATCCCGTTATCAAGATGAATACAATCAATTCCTGACCTCGCGCGAGTGCTAGAAAAATCACTCGACTTCTACCGAGATCCTGATTAGCAAGCAGCTACTCGACCTAGCATACTAGTATCCATCTCAAAAAGGAATCCTAAGTTAATGCAACTAGAGGTTTCAGGCAACTCCTACACTTAAGTGCACATTACAATCCTACAAGCATTAAGTGTAGTAAAGTAGCATATAGTAATACAGTTATGCATATAAACCGGGGCTTGCCTTCAATTGCTGGGGCTGCGGGGAGATCCTCAATAGCAGCCTCAGAAGCTTGCTCATGGTCCTCCTCTTGGACAGATCCTTGCTCGGGGATGAGCACGTACTCTCTGTCTGCAAGATTACAATCTAATGAATGCAATGCGTAAGATATATGCATGATATGATATGTGCTTTTAGAAATTACAACTTTTGACGGTGTATGATCTACTTGAGTTAGATAAAGTTAAACCTTACTTATGTACGACCTTTGGGTGGTATACTTGGTAAATTGGATCAAACTTTAGCTAAGGTAAGTGGTAGGTTTATTTTTGGGGTTCCACTGAATTCTTCTTAAGCCTTAGTGAGAATTTATAAGTACTCAAGTTAGACTTATTGGGGTGAGGTTTATTTCTTCTTTCCTTTTCTTTTATTCTCTTTAATGTTTTGGAGTGGGTTTGAACTACAAGTTGCTTTAATAAAATTCTAAAAATTCTGTAAAAAGTACAGTGGCATGGTACTGATGTATATTGCTTTGGCTCAAAATTGGGGGGTCAAAAGATGAATAGCTTTCTCTGGACAAAATTATCAAATTTTAGGGCAGAAGGGGTGCTTTGAACTACAACTATTATTTAACAGTGGGTAATTCTCTAAAACTTATTTTTGCTGGCTTTTAGGTGCTATAAAATGACTTGATACAAATTTCTAGCCATTAATACCCTTTAGTTATTTTACTATGGTTTTCTCAAGTTTCTAGCCAAAGAGGTGCTTTCTACTACCACTATATTTGAAAAATATCAAACAACAGAGTTCTTATTTTTCTTAGTTTTTGTTTTGCGCAAGAGCAATCATTCTGAAGTTTGGCATCCTTTTGCTTAAGGGAAGGGGTGGTATGCATTATTTGGATTAAGTGGCCTTTCTCATAAATTATTAGCAATAGGTATGATTTTGCTCCTTTTTCATGGGTTTGCATTTTTCTCTGGTGGTTTACCTCATTATGGACTTAGCAAATTTTTGGTTGCCCATCATTACATCATTATGGGTTATTCATGATTTATTTGGAAAATGCCTCATTATCATTTTATATTTATTTTCCTTACTTAAAATGTTGTGCTGAGGTGTTCATTATTTTTGCAGTGGGGTTCCGGTGGTTATAAGTTCACTGAATTTTTATTATCAATTTTGGGTCTAGTTTTGTAATTCTAATAATTGATTTCTAGTTCAAATAATGCTAAATAAAACATTTCATTTTAAAACTGATCTGGACTAAAGGTCTCTTTATTTTTCCTAGGTTCTTTGTTACTTAAGCACACCAGGAAAAATAATTCCACTCACTGTTCATTAATTTCTATTACCTTTCTGATTTTTCCTAAGTTTTGGGCAAAATAGCTTTAAATGAATATCTACACTATATTCTTCAATACTGGGGTTCCTACTATTTTTAAACAGTGTCTAAATGAGGTTTGAACATCTACAAATTTTCTTAGGTTCAGCACAGAAGTAAAACTAATTTTCCTTAATTAAACAAGGTTTGGCCAGTTTCTGCTTTTAATTTTAAACTCTAAAACTTAGAACAGAAAGCATAGGGTTTATCATTTTTAAATGATAGTTCATAATATTTAGGATCTAGCAAAATTAGTTTGACAACTTTTGATTAAGAATTCATCAAGTTATGGATTTTCTAAGTTCTCTGGTTATTTAAAAAGATTAACAGAATTGATTAAAATGGAAAACCACTTTGCACTAGGGTCCCTGGCGGGTGTTTTAAGTTTTCTTCACGGATCAGTCCCTGGGCTACTATTCAAATGAGTCACTAACGTTACAGAAAACCCCTCGGGTTCTTCTAATCCTAACCCGAGGTCCTTCTCCTAACTTAAACAGTAACCGCGGCAGAAGAAAGGGCGAAGGGGCTTACTGGCGGCGAGATTGCTCCGGTGAGGTGGTCGAGGATGTAGGGGAGGTCTCGGGGATCACAGCGATGTGCGGGTTGCCGTCGGGGATGGTCGGAGTCGGCCGGTCCACGTGCGCAGGCGGGGATGATCGTCGGCGGCGAGGAGTCCGACCTGCTCACGGCGAGATAGTTCAATTGAACGGGTCAGAGAGCTTCACCAGGGAACAAGGAAGGGGTGTGCGCGAGGAATTGAAGAATGGCTCACCGGAGAGCTTGGTCCACGCGCGCTGGCGGGCGACCGAAGTCCGGTGAAGTTGATCTCGGGCTTCCGGTGAAGTCCTGCCGGGTCCGAGGGCTTGGAAAGCTTCACGGGCCACTGGCGGAGCCAGCCGAAGCACTGGCTCGACTTGGGGGTGACTGGAGTAGGCTAGCCATGGTGGCTGAAGCTCTGGCGGCAATGGCGGGCGGAAATGAGCTCGCCGGAGCTAAGGAGGGGTGGCTGGCCGGTGATGGTCAGCGCGGGGTGAAGTGAGGCACGCCCGGGGAGGCTTTATAGGCGCGGGCGAGCACGACCGAGGGCGGGGCTCTGACAAGCGCTCGGGGCGTGCGCGGCGAACGCCAGTGCTCGCTCTGGCGCCTGGCACACTGTCGAGCACGAGGCAGCACAGAGAGAGGTCGAGTTCAAGCGCGGATTGGCCCCAAATCTTTGAGATTATGGCCATGATCCCGTTGAGAGATCTCTTCCTCTCAGGTCCCTTTGTCATTTGTGTGTGGAGGCTAGCAGGTTTTGCTGACTGGATTAAGAGATAGAGAGGGGAGAAATCCTGTTTGTCTCACTGCCACACACAGGGAGATCTCTGGTTTGACGTGTCCAAGGCACGCGTCCCAATGCCATCTCCTGGCACATGACAGAGGGGTTAGTTAGGCACATTTTTGTTAATGGGCCATTAGGATTCGAGTTAAGGATCAAGGTGAACATGCTTGATCTTTGGCTCAAGGTCTGAATTTCAGAATTCTGAATTTCAGAATTCCCATTAAGTCCCCCACATGAGAAGCTTGATTTGGGGTTTTGTTTGAGTTATTTTGGCCAAGCTTTCTTAACCTTTCTTGTTGCTTATTAAATATACTTCAATGTTTATAATTGGCTCAAGCCATGATTTTTAATTTTTTATATCCTTTTCCCTATTTTCTTTAATTTTGCTCATGGGGCTCACTTAGGGTTTTTATTAGGGTTGCAACATTATTACCTTTTTGAAAGACCCATTTGTTTTGATCATGATACTTTTAGGTATATGCTTGGTGGATTCTTTACTCTTAAGTCAATTTGATGCTCATGCTTAATTTGGTTCACATAAAATGATGGTTCTTGGTTTGGTATTTTGAGAGAAACCCTAGGTGACACTGGGGTGTCACAGATAATCCACACATAACCTCTTGCTTTTATCCTTCTTCTCAATAAACAATACCGAAAAATCCCACGGTGACCTGCTAGGCCTAATGAAACTCTCAGCCAGCAGATCGTACAATTGATGCTTCAATTCAACTTGCTCCCTTGGAGCCATCCAATACGGGGCCTTATGAATAGGCTGCGTACCGAAAATTAGCTTGATTTCAAAAGCCGCATCGCGCTCTGGTGGATGCCTGATAGCTCCATTGGAAACACGTCGGCATAATCGCTCACCACACGAATGTCCTGCACCCGCAAGGCAGCTTCACTTTCCACCATCATGCAGAAAAGGATTCCCGACTTCCTCGACCGATGATTCGAAAGTAATTGGGAAATCAAGGAAAGAGTGTACTTTGGAGAGCTTCCCAAGAATACCACCTCCCTACCCGACGGCGCCTGCAATAACACAGTCTTCCAGAAACAGGATATAACTGCGCGATATTGAGTTAACCAATCCTTACCCAAGAATAACATAAAATGACTCCAGGGAAATCACCACGAGATTAGCTAAAAAGACCTCATCAGCAAGAACGACGGAACAACCCGGGCAGACTGAACAACTACTAATGGAACCCTTAGCAGAACTAACCACAATTGGGTGACCCATCCTCTGCACCGAAAGACCAGCACACGACACAAAATTCTCCGAAACAAATGAAAAACTAGCCCCAGAGTCAAAAGAGCATGGGCATCAAACGAATCAACTAAGACCGACCTATCACCACGTCTCCCTGCTCTCTGCCATCCGTAGAGGGTAGCACATATGCTCCAGAAACACCCAGAAGAGGAATCTCCTGGAGTGAAATTAACAGAAGAACCCGACGGAGTCGCAGGATGAGGCAGACGTGGAGCTCCAAACTGGGGTGGTACAAGAGCGGTTGGTGCAGGAGTGGGCATGGCCAGGTACTGAGGGAAACCTGGCATAGGCACGAACTGAGGAGTCCCGGGCATATAAAACTGCTGCTGAGGGGGCGGTACAGAAAATTGTTGCTCAGCACTTGACACCATGTTGACAGTGCCCTGCGAAGAAGAAGAAGTCACTAGCTCCCATTTAAGTTTCCCATTGGGATTCCTCCTACACACCACATCCTTGTGATCTCGGCTGCAGATAGAGCACCTACCACTCCACTAACACTCGGCACGGCGATGTGCTTCACCAGAACGGAAACACACCAACCCCAACCCAGGCTTAGGAACAACTCGATACCTCTAAGTACTCCCTCCTAAAGTACCCGATTCAGAGGGTTTGCCACGATAGGGGTGGTGGCGCTGGTGTTGTGACTTTCCTCTCTTGTGAGCTAGACCCCTAGTGTTGCCCCTTCTCGTGTCCTGGCCACGAGGCTGATCAACAACTAAAGATTTCTGAGATTCCATGGAGTACTGATGCTGCATCTCCACGCCCAATGCTTGCTCCACCGTAGTACGAAAATCCACCAGCGGAAATGCGCCCAGAGCATGCCTGATAGAGGGTTTCAGGCCCTGACGGAACTGGCTCGCCTTTTCCATTTCATTGTAGGCCACATGAGAAACAAAGTGGACCATCTTGTTAAAGCCCACTTCATATTCTATGACTGATTTCTTCTCCTGCTTGAAAGACTGCAAAGTTATCTTCATCTTCTCTAGGAAAGTGACCGGGTACAATCTCCTTTCAAACTGCCTGATAAAAAGATCCCAGGTTAGGACTCCTAGCATAGAGGAGTGAGCTGCCTGCACGCCTCTCCACCAAATTTGAGCCTCCCCTTGAGCTGCTGCGTGCCAAAACGAACATGATTCCCATACACAATCTAAAAAACATCAATCTTATCTTCCACATACGTCAGCCAATTCACCGCCTCAACCAGAGTACCACTGCCATCAAAGGTGTCCAACTTCATGCCCATCCACTACATCAGAGAGAGACCACTAACAGGAAGGGGCACCTCAGCCCCACCACCTGGAGCAGCACCCGTAGGGACAGCGCCCCCGGGAACTCCACCACCGACACCCTGAGCAGCACCAGCAGGAGCAACAGGAATGGCTTGCCTCAGAATGGCCAACTCCTGTTGCATGGCCTGCATCGCGGCTAACATTGCCGCCGGACTCATAGAATCCCCATTATGATCTTGCGGGCTACCACGAGCCCTATGAGGCGGCATAACTGCAGCCACAGGAGTAAGTAAATAAATAAATAAATAAATAAATAAAATTGGCATAACACCAACTTCAAATAATATCAATCTAGCACTGACAATTCATAATATAGCAATAGTAAAGCAAGCAACCCATCTTATATGTGTAGTGTGTCAATTTATCATCATTTCCTCGCTAGGACCTACAGCCTATCTCTCTGATACCAACTATAACACCCCATTTTCCCAGACACAATGGATGTCACCAAAAACACTTCCCCCAAATTGTTATGTATAAAAAGATGAAGACGGAAAGGAAAAATTCGGCAGCACCTCCCTTGAAAGTTGCATAACGAGGAAACCACAATGTATAAACATGATGCAAGAGAAAGGTAATCCACAGTGTATAAACATGATGCAAGAGAAAAGTAAACATTCAGAACAAAATTAATTCAACTAACCAAAAATACGACCACCATAATGACTAGAACATATTAGACCTCTTGCACATACTATTTAAAATGACCAACATCCTTGACACGAAGCCTCTGATTAAAATCTTTACTAAGCAGCGGTAAAGTTGTTTAGAGGTGTAGTGATCGTGCTGCTACTTCTCTCCTTTCCCCAAGCAAGGATCAAGTGCCTGCATCAAACAATGCACGAGTGAGACGACACATCTCAGCAAGTTAATGATCAAGCAACAGTTGGACAACGTAAAAATAGTGTTTTACCAAACACCCAGTTCCAAAATCACAAAGAGGAGATCCACAATATTAACATATATCCATGACATGTTCCACATATTCCCCATGAGTGCATATGACTACAAATACAATAATGACTTCTACCTTCATACCTCTAGGGATATGAAGCTGCATCGTACCCCTCCTCGGTCAACGTACGATGCTTATTGTACCAGTACGGCCGGACCATATGATTGCGACAAAACTTCAATGCAAAGAATGATGGATGCACTATGCATGACAAACCAACATAAGTCCACCCCATTTAACATGTGTTAAATAGATATTTCCACTTCCTCAAGATAGGAATCAACACATATAACATGCTCGAACAATGCCCTCAACGTATTTAAAACAGTAGAACATGAATAACTTCAAACAACAATTCTTATAATGGAATTCAATAATAAACACATTCGATACTATATATAAGTTCAAGAACAGGGCACATAATACAACCGAATGGTATAACCATCCCTGTTTTTACATGCCTTCAACGGGAATTTGGAATGGTACTAAGTACGATCCGGAGGTCCACCACCTGTTTTGACACACAACTTAGTGCACATATTCACATAACAATCGTTAATAATCAATGTCGCGTCTACGCACAATTCCAACCCGTCGCGACCAACAAGTCTCCCCATCACCCACCAAACTGCAGCAGCGCTGCTTGATAATTTCATAACATTAAAATTATAACAACAGCGATATCAAACAAAAACTCCAAAAACATCTACATAAAACTCTCTATAAGTTTCGTATTCAAAAGATAATTAAATTCCAACATCTCGATGGCCCCAAATAGCCAACAAAGTACACCCTGCGTTCAGTTTTTAGACAACAACCTAGCTAAGTTCAAAATGTGATATCTCCTAGAATATTCCACCGAATCGAATGCATAAGTACTCTAAGGAAAGATATGACAAAGCTCTACATGATTTTCACAGTGATTACTGCAAATTGCCCCTGCAAAATTCCAGAAATTACCAACACTAATGATGTCCGCCCGCTACCAAAATTAGGACAGCACTACTACCAATTCGCCTAGGTGAACGGATAATCAAATGTAATTACAGCACAAATACAAAATAAAACACAAGATCACCTTGAGTTCTTCCTTCACCTCTCTCTTCTCCCACCCACCAACTTCCAATGGAGACTTGCACCAACTCAAGAGAGATCCAAAGGGGAAGAGTTGGCTGCACCTTGGGGAGGAGGAAATGGTGAGGGCGACTAGGGTTTGGTGTGATGGGGGGCGGATGCAGCAATGGGGGAGGGAGGAAGAGAGGGAGGGGGTTGGCTGCAAGAATGGGAAAGAGAGGAAGAGAGGGAAAAGGGATGCGGCGGCTGCAAGGGGCTGGGGAGGGTGAGAGGGGCAGCTAGGGTTAGAGAGGAGAGGGGGCCTCCCGTCCATCGGATGCGAATCAATGGCCCAAAACTCACTCTCTCAACAGAGCTCCCGGCCCCAGCGAAAGAATGACAAAAAAAAGATGATTGCTAAAACTCCTAACCCCAATGGCACAGAGAACAAAAAAAGAGAAAAAAGAAATTTGACTTCTTTTCAGAAAATTGGGTATCACAATTGCCTTCTTCGGCAGCATGGCGAAGGTGGTTGTTCAAGTTCTTGGTGTCGAAGGTGGTCGTTTGAGTTCACCGGAGGTGGGCGCTAATGTTGGTCACTTCTTCTCAAATGTTGTGAATCAAGAACAAGGCAACACAATTGTTAAAGATTAAGGACCTTCGTCCTCCAAAGCATTATCTCCTCTCGGATATAATGATCTTCAGACGAAGGTCATGAAGGGCATACCTTCGTCATTTGTGAGAATAAGAATTCATGGAGACAATGTATGTTATCCATTCATTCATTCATTCATATAATTATTTCATGATGTACACATAAACATTAACATAATTTATATTACATTGTTACCTTCGGCTTGTTTGAAGGTGTTGACGCGAGAGCAATTACTATCCAGCTTGAATAATATGGGGGTACTGTTCATCTATTTATAGGCAACCGCAATGGTTTGTATGCTATTACATTTATTCCCTCAACGATTACATATAGAGTTTACAAAATGTCATGAGGGTAACATCGACTTTTGTATTGAATAACTTGAGCAACACCATCTCCTTGCATTGTCTCATTGCTTCGTTGTGATGAAGCCTGCTTGATGAAGTGTGCTTCGTTGTACTTCCCTTTTGTTATGCCAAAGCCACTTTGTCTACCCTCTTCACCATGATGAAGCCTGTCAGACAAAGTTTGCTTTGCTCCTCCTGTGTTATTCCGAAGCTTTTTTTGATGATGAAGCTCCTGTAATATTCGGTAGTATGCTGAAAGTGAATGGTTAGTCATGTTTTTGAGGACCTTCAGAAGAGGAAGGCCCCCCAACATGAGGTTACCCCCTGCATTGTGTAGAGAAGCTCCTTATATATTGTAAAGGTGTGAATGTGTTTGGAACTGTCAAGGATTTCTTGATAGTTTTTGGTGAATTTGTTGTGGGGTATACGCAAGATATAAGAACTGAAATCTAAAAGTAATGACGCAAAAGACACAAGATTTATACTGGTTTGGGCTCTCCTAAGAGATAATACTCTATGTCTAGTTTGCTATTTTATGATTATTGCCTTTGCCCTCCTAAGTGGGCCTCGTCCTTCCTTTTATAATTGAAGGAAGTAGTTGGTTACAAGAAAAATAGACTAGGATTTTTATCTAGATTCCAATGTATATCCCTATCTGCTAATCCCTTACACGCTGGGTATTAGTGTTGGAAACATGCAGATAAGGTAATCTTCCTATTGACTAGATTCCCTCCTGATGCACTATCCAGATTACTCTGTCCGAGTCTGAGTTCGAGTTCATCGACAGGAAGCATGTCGGGTAGACAAACTAGCTTCTCGAATATGGGTGTTTTCGTGGTACCCTTGGTACATATCCTTTACAGTAGCTCCGAGCTCAACATAGTTGAGTTGTCTTCTTAGGTAAGTTGAGTTTGAGCATAATTCTGCCATTTCATAGTTGATACCTGTTGGGGACCTTCGGCTTCCGAAGGTCCTCAAAAACGTGATTTCACAATGTTTTCTAAGTATGCGAGCAGGTATCTTCGGAATCAGGAATCGGGTTGCGGGTATACAGAAGCATGGTCAAGACGAAGCTTGACTAGGATGGTGATCACGACGAAGGATAAGATGATCACGAAGCTATATGCAGAAGAGCTTCGGCATCACGGCGGGAAGGGGAAACCGACTTAAAGATGAAAAGCCAAACTAGACCTCGAAGAATTACTATAGAGTTATTGATAAATGTAAAGGGCATTAATGTAATCTTGCATGGCCTGCGACTCGTGCCTATAAATAGGTGAACAGTATTCCCGTACTGTTCACACTGACTTGGCATTCACTTTTGCGTCACGCCTGTATTCTTTTCCTTCAAGCCGAAGGTACATTTGTAATTTATCTTTGTTTAAACAAGTAATAAAAATAGAAGTAGATTAATAATAATGTTTATAGAAATTGTGTTACTTTCTATATTTTGTTTGAATGTTCTCCATTTTTATCATGATCATGAAGGTATATCCTTCATGACCTTCGTCCTAAATTCGTTATGTCCGAAGGGAAATAATGATTTGAAGGACGAAGGGCCTTTGATATTTAACATTTTATGTTGCCTTGTTCTTGAGTCATAGCATTTGAGAACAAGTCCCCAACATTGGCGCCCACCTCCGGTGAACTCACTTCCATTTTTTGAGTCTTGAACACTTTCGGCAAGCATCACCTTCGTCATGCCGCCGAAAAAAGCTTCAGCGACAGGGGCTGGTACTTTACAGCCGCTGGATCCCGAAGCCAGAAGAGGAAGGCTGTTAGTCCAACACCTCCGGAGGATGACCTGGATCAGGAGATCCAAAACCTGGAGATCCTTCAGCAACAGGTGCAGCGCAAGAAGGAGAAGATGGCTCGTCTAGCTGATCTTCAGAACAGATAGACGAAGCTTCTGAAGAGGTTCGTCATCTTGTTCAAGATGATCAGAGCCGAAGGCCTCCACGCAGAGAGCTCCATCAGGAAGGCTTCCACAATGAGGACGACTGGTATGAAGATTTCCATCATGGAAACTTTGCTTTTGATGATGCTTCTCCTCTCTCAACAGAATTGCAGGCTACACCATGGCCCCAGTCTTACAAGTCACCTCAGCTCCCCATGTATGACGGTCATACAGACCCGAAGCAATTCCTAATGAGCTATGAAGCAACCATATCTTCGTATGGTGGCAACACGGTAGTCATGGCAAAATCTTTTGTCATGGCCGTCAAGAGCGTTGCTCAGACCTGGTACTCTTCTCTTCGGCCAGGGACAATCACTTCTTGGCAGAAGTTGAAGGATATGCTGATAACTAGCTTCCAAGGGTTTCAGACGAAGCCAGTCACTGCTGAAGCTTTATTTCAGTGTACCCAGGACCACGAAGAATACCTCCAGGCGTACGTCCGAAGGTTTCTACGTCTGAGGGCACAAGCACCAACAGTGCCCAATGAAATTGTCATTGAGGCCATGATTAAGGGGCTTCGGTCGGGACCTTCAGCGCAGTACTTTGCCAGGAAACCACCACAAACGTTGGAGAAGCTGCTCCAAAAGATGGACGAATACATTCGAGCTGACAATGACTTCCGCCAAAGAAGGGAGGAAGCATTCAGGTTCTCTGAAATGACCAGGGGCTTCGGAGGAAGATTTCACCCGAGGCACGTTAGGTCAATTCATAACTCTGCTCAAACTGATGATCGAGGGAGTCAGCAGCAAAGGCCACAATACTCTTCACAAGCTTCGGGCCAGCAGCAAAGTTCTTTTCGGCCGCCAGCGCCAAGAGGCAGAGGCGCCAGGGGCTTCGGGGGAAGGTTTGGAGATCAGCCAAGAAAAATTTATTGCCTATTATGTGGTGAAGATAAGGGCCATACCACCAGGATGTGTCACGTTACCATCCAGAAGCAGAAGGAGATAGCAGAAGCAGCTGCGCAACAAAGTCAGCCGAAGCAGGTCATGCATACTGCTTCGTATCATTCGCCTTATATTCCAGAATATGTAGGCAACCACCCCGCAGCTTCTGTCGCTTCGGCAAGCCAACCCCAAGCATCTTGGCAGCATCCTCCACCACCGCCGCCGACGCAGCGAGGACAGCAGCCAGAAGGGAGTCAGCACAATCACCTTCGGAGGGATTTCAGAGAGGAGTCCGAAGCTCGCACAGTCAACAGCACTGTGCCGGAGTCGAAGCACATTTATTGATGAATATCCTACCTCAACAGCAGTTCTTTCGCATTCTTACATTCAGTATTACCTTTTTGTTAGTAAGGAACAACAGAAGTGTCTTTTATCGTTTTTTGATTTCTTGTAACACTTTCGACTATTACCATAATAAAAATATGTCTTTTCCATAGGCTTGATTTGTCGAAGCATACAAATTTATGGTGGCATGAAGGACCTTTGTATTATCAAACATTTGTCCTAACGGACATAGTACAAATTCCTCGAAACAGTAAAAAGTCGCTCCTAAGGGAACGCAGTGTAAGTTTTCTGAAACTGCAGCGAAAAATAAGCGCTGATTCCGCCGAAAGTAAAAGGCGAAGAAGCTCCTAAGGGAGGCTTACAGCGAAAAATAAACGCTGATTCCGCTGAAAGTAAAAGGCGAAGAAGCTCCTAAGGGAGGCTTACAGCGAAAAATAAACGCTGATTCCGCTGAAAGTAAAAGGCGAAGAAGCTCCTAAGGGAGGCTTACAGCGAAAAGTCAGCGCTGAGATAAAAAGTGTGTGTGCTCTATTTCAGGGATATGTATCTGCGGCACAAATATCATTTTACATAACATAACATCATCACATCATTCTGCATAACATAAGCATCATATAGCATATTGCATGTGGAACAAGAAGGGGATACAGTGTTGGTCTTCGGAGAATATTTTGGAAAAGAGAAAATCGTGCTAAGGCACAAGACAAATCGAGATGAAGTATAGCCTCATCGGAGATGCAACACAAAACTTTTTTTATAGCTTCGGAGAATATTTCACGAAGCTTGGATATTCTTCATCAGATAAGTATGAAAAGATTTTCTTCACGAAGCATGAAAAGAAGGGAAGGTGTTTTTTTTCGCCGAAGGCTCAAAAAATGGTATGTATGCAAAATTTCATGCATCGTAAAGAATTAAACTATAAATAAATTATATATTACATTCAAATTTACAATGTATTACACATGTTACGTTCCAAATGTTTCTACAATAGCGTTTAGTCCTCCTTAAGAACTATTTCCGCAGCTTCGTTCAGTAGCTGGTCGACAACCTTGTCCATAATGGCTTCGGCCATTTTTCTAATTTCATCGTCCCCCTTCGGGTGGGGGCCTGGAGATGCCTCAGTAGGTTCTGAGGGAAGAGAAGATACGACTATATTACTATTACAAACCGCGAACAGAGTCTGGAATTAAAAATTACAGCATGATAAAAACCACTAATTAATACCTATTTGCCCTTCGGGCTCTGTACTTTTCTCGGCAGCTTCCGCTACTTTTCTAGCATCGTGGATGCCTTTTTCACTCTTTTGAATAATTTCTTGCGCTAATTCTCGGCCGCCGTTATCCCAGATATCAGTGAAGAATTTCCCGCCGACCATGCTTGCTTCGGGTGAGGGGTCTTTAATGTCTTTAGTGGACAAGGTAGCTTCGGACTGCGCTAAGGATTTTACATGCTCGCAGCCTTTCCTCTCCAAAACAGCAGCAATCCCTCTAGCACCCAAAAAAGCGCAGATGTCACTGCGGCTATTCAGAATTTCCTTGAAGGCCTCTGCTTCGTTACTGATCCATTCTATTGGACCTTCAGGATTGCCTCTTGAGAAATTCTCTTCACTAGAGAATGCGCCAACGTTGGCGAAGCTGTATTTTATCTTCTTGACGCACTCTATGGATTTAACATAGCATTTTCTCTGGGATGCACGAAGCTCCTTAACACTTATCTCTAAATGATTGGCCAATTGATCACTAAGCTCTCGTTTTGTTTCTTCAAGTATACGTTCTTCTTTAGCTCTAGCTAGCTGTTTCTGAAGATCTTTAATTTCACATTTTTGGGCTTCGGCCTGGGCCTTTGAGGCAGCTTCGTCCTTTTTTACCTTGTCTACCAATGTAAGCAGAATTTTATCCTTTTCCAGAGCTTCGTTTCTCAGTTTAATAACTTCTGATCGTAGGTTGTTGAACGCAATTTCATAGCTCTCGTCTTCGGCACTCTTTTTATGCTCTCAATGCATTGCTTAGAATTAAACCCTATATGTAAAAAAGTTGGTATAAGAATAAAAGAATGAGTTACGAATTATAAAATTTCCAAATGCCCAATTCTCATACCTTCAGGCTATTGTACGCAAGACTATCCGCGAGATCCTCCTTCGTCATAGCACATAATCCAGCTTCGAGCTTCGGAAACCCCATACTTCTAGCCATCTGCCGACAGACGGATAATTCTTTGTTGTCTGGGAGGCAGTATAGGAAATCTTCTGTGTTCGTCCCATTGAACACTAGTGCCCCCTTCAGATATTTCAATTCTTTGGCATAGTGATTAGCTTCAAAAACTTCTTCTTCCGATAACTTTTTCCCCGAAGCATGTCGCACGATATAATCGTATATTTTGGAAGATGCTTCGGGGGCAGCGGTATCAATTTCTTCGACCAAAGTTGGCTCTGACATTTTCATTTCTTCGGTTGCCTTTGCAATTTTTGCTTCTTCTGCTTCCAAAGGTATTACCTTGGTTGGTTCTGAAGGCCCGGTTTCAACTCCAGTCTGTTGCTTCGGAGTTTTAGCAACGGATACTTCAGCAAGCGCCTCAGAAGTCTCAGCAGTCTTCTTTGGGGTTGTGCTTGGAAGTTTAATTGTTTCCAAAACATCTAACACATTAACCATTCTTTTTCTTTTTGGGGTCACTGTTGGCCCCTTTTTAATTTTTGCTGCTTCAATTTCTTCTGAAAGACTTAAAATTTCTGATATTTTCACTCCCTCAGCTGATGTTTTCGCTTCTTCCGTCTTTGGTTCTTCCATCTTTTCTGTCGCTGGCACTTCGGCCATTTCTTTGACTTCTGGCAGCAGGGTTGGCTCTTTAGCTTTGGTGGCCGAAGAGGTCTCACCGGCGAATGCAGGCACCGTGGCTGGTTCAATGTAGCGTGGCCGGTGTGTGAGAACCTTTACCCTTTTTCTCTTCGGCTCTGGCTCGCTAGGAGCAGCTGCAGCTGTTTCTTTTGCAGAAGTTGTGCCTTTTCTTTTTTGCCGCCGCATTGGATAGCGATAGTCGGGGTAGACAAACCCGACTGAATCAAACACTCGGTTGAGTCTTTTCTTTTTTCGGCCTCCGAAGGCCGCTGACAATGCAGTGTCTTTGGCCTTCGAATATACCCCAAGCAATTCATCACTTACAGTCTCAATGCTCTTTAACCAATCATCATCTGGTTCAATGAACTTGTCTCCGTACTTGAATGTATACTTCAGCCTGACTAGCCCACCTTCGTCAGTTTCTTTAACAGTTTCTTTCGGCATTTCCCAGTTATCTGCAAGAGGCCACACTCTGAAGGCAATGTGTTCTTGTATTAAATCTCTTGTCCCAATAAAAGAGCAGACTACGCCGAAGGCCCGTTGGCATTCTTCGGCTACTTCATCCATTTCTACCTTTGGTTTCCGGAGTCCGAAGCGCTGCCAGATGGGGCACATGATGACATCCTTAATATCCTCTCGAACCTTCAAATCATTTTTTACATAGAACCATTCTTTCATCCATTCTCCGGGCCATCTCTTCCGAAAGGTGGGCACGGGACAGCTTGATCCAGACCGAGCACCGAAGTTGTAGCAACCAAAGTTGTTATGATATTGCTCTTTACCCCAGGGCTTCGTTTCGTATAACAATTCATGTATATTGGAAAAGCTTTTCGCACTTGGCTCTAGGCCCTGACTCTTCACAGCCCAGACGAAGATTCTCATTCTTATTATTGCTTCAGGTTTAAGTTGATGAAGGTAAACCTGATATATTTTCAGAACTTCTACCACAAATCTGCTTATAGGGAATCGTAGCCCAGCTTTTAAAAAGCTTCGGAAGATAACGACTTCATCATCTTCGGGAGTCGGCACAGTTCTTTCTCCGACATCTGCTCTCACAATGGACATATCTCGAAAATATCTCCCCCTCATGTTTTCAAGGTGACTTTGCCCAATAGTTGATTTTCCGAAGACTGAATGGCTTGGCCGCCATGGTCGATCTTCGGAATCTTCACCCCCACTGTCTGCATCATAACTGTCACTATCACCAGTATCTTCAGATAAACCTTCTAAAATCTCCCTTGTAATCTTCTCCGTATTCGTCTTTGCTATTGACTCAAGAAAACCCAGATGCATCTCTTCAGAAAGGCTCAGCTTCATTTCGGCAGCAACCTTCTTCTCCTCAGACATCTCTTCGGAATTCTTGCCTCTCGCTTCCGAAGCTTAAAACTAGGGAGGCAACCAAATATTTGTGGGCAGAAAACTATCTGAGCAGGCAAAACAGATGGCAAGAGAGCGTGCCAAATAAATTGTGGCGAGCCCCTATTTATACACCCATTATGTCGAAAACTGGAGGGTCCCGCTTGTCAAAGACTGTTTCTATTCTAGCAAAGGGAAGGTGTTTTTTCGGACCTTCGGCTCAAAGCCTCCGTCCATATCGCAATATGAATTTATCATTACAGCAAAATTAATATTGCGAGGGGCTACTGTTGGGGACCTTCGGCTTCCGAAGGTCCTCAAAAACATGATTTGACAATGTTTTCTAAGTATGCAAGCAGGTATCATTGGAATCAGGAATCAGGTTGCGGGTATACAGAAGCATGGTCAAGACGAAGCTTGACTAGGATGGTGATCACGACGAAGGATAAGATGATCACGAAGCTATATGCAGAAGAGCTTCGGCATCACGGCGGGAAGGGGAAACCGACTTAAAGATGAAAAGCCAAACTAGACCTCGAAGAATTACTATAGAGTTATTGATAAATGTAAAGGGCATTAATGTAATCTTGCATGGGCTGTGACTCGTGCCTATAAATAGGTGAACAGTATTCCCGTACTGTTCACGCTGACTTGGCATTTACTTTTGCGTCACGCCTGTATTTTTTTCCTTCAAGCCGAAGGTACATTTGTAATTTATCTTTGTTTAAACAAGTAATAAAAATAGAAATAAATTAATAATAATGTTTATAGAAATTGTGTTACTTTTATATTTTGTTTGAATGTTCTCCATTTTTTATCATGATCATGAAGGTATATCCTTCATGACCTTCGTCCTAAATTCGTTATGTCCGAAGGGAAATAATGATTTGAAGGACGAAGGACGTTTGATATTTAACATTTTATGTTGCCTTGTTCTTGATTCATAGCATTTGAGAACAAGTCCCCAACAATACCTAATCAAGCCCCTAAATCTTCGAACTCAGTCGCTTACTATTCATAACTCAGTCTTCGAAGGTATCGATTAATTTTTTAGATCTATTGGTCGCTACAGCTTTATAGTGTGACAATGGATTTTATGATGGTTATAAATAATAGAGTTGCTAGTCCTAAGGGTTACGCGATGCTGCCTTCCTGTCTTCACTCTTTCACTGCCACTTCTGATCCTCATCCGTTTCAAACCATAAACCTATACTTGTCAATCATTCCCACTTGCCATGGCTGCTTCTCACTCCTATGAATTGGAGAAATCCACCATAAAAATTGAGAATTTGAGGCCTTGACGGCGATGAAGTTGATGCCCGAAAGAGTGAGACTTTCCCCATGCCCGATGCCGACCGAATTGTGGTTTTTCATTAGAACTTTCTTCATGGGTTCGGGATTCTGACATTGTACTTTTTCAAGAGCCTGTTAGAGTATTACAAAATAGAATTGGTCCATTTGAATCCCAACTATCTCTTCTCCATATTGCCATTTTCACCCATGTGTGTGAAGCTTTCCTTGGAATTCAACCCTCTTTTCCAGTGTTATTTCTTCCTTTGCCATCGCCCCAGCAAAGAAAAGCTTTATGTTGTGAAAGGGATCGGTGTTCAGTTGAGGGCCACCCACTAGTACATCGATTGCCCTTCACAAATTCTTGGAAGGTGTGACATACAAAGTGGTTCTATATTGGAAATCACACCTCTCACCTTCCAGAGTTCCGACCAACCCCTCTCGGGTTTCCAAGTTGGATATATTCAAGTTCGACGTGAACAACCACCTGAAGTAGATATTCCCTAATCTTAGTAATTTTCTAGAGGGGCACTATGTGGAGTACTACTCCATGACTGTTCCATACCCATTGGTGCTGTATCTTATCTCAGATCTTCGAGTATTTCTTAATATTATTCAAAATGCAGCAATGTTCTAAACTTTGACATAGATATTGGTATACAACTGGCCACCATAGGAATCAGACTAGATTCTAAAGAGTTGTGAGGAGTCTATGCGCAACACTTCCTAGAGAAGTGGGCGAGAAGGCATCGACGGACCATCCTCCTGTAACATCTGCTAAGGCTTCAACGAGTTCCAAGAAGTGGAAGGATAAGTCAACCAAGAAGGCTGGTGAAAAGCTCTCAGTGTTGGACATTGAGGACCCTTCCCCAAGGAGTCCTCATAGGTCAAAGCGGGCAAAGAAAAAAATCCTAGCCAAGCTACCAAGAGGGGAACTCAGAGAAGGAAAAAGATTCTCAGATGAGTCCATAGCTCACCTGGCATCACTAGTGCATGAGAGGAGTGACTTGGCCTTAAAAGACCATGAGGATGTACCCTCCCATCTGAAGAAGCCCAATAGATCCATGAAGTATAGCTTCTCCTAAGTTCATGTTTTATAAATAGAAAAGATAGGTATGGTTATAACATAAATGTTACTGTGAAAGGACATTAATGACTCTACTGAGGGATCTTGTGACCCCACTGCTATCGACAACTTTGGCATCCAATAAGATGTCCTCTGATTTTTTTTCTGGTAGAGCCTATAGAGACACCGATGTTCAAGCATGTACTAGAGAAAACCACTAATAGCTCGTTTGGTTGTAGACATTGAAGCCTAGAATTCGGAATTGGAAATGGCTAGCCCAAATTCCAGTGTTTAGATGTCCCCAGAATTGAAGGCTGGAAATGTAGCCAATTTCCCTATGGTATTCAGCCCATCTAAAACACCCAAGTACCAATTCCGAGTCGTTCTGCTCTATATTGATTGGTATGAATCTAAGGCCATTTCTCGTGCCATCCAAACACTGGTACTGAATCTGAAGCCATTTCAATTACCACTCAATATTGGTATTGGTCCCATTTCAAATCCATGGCTCCCAATATCAACATCCAAATATAGCCTAAGCCCATGGTGCAACAGCCTATAGGGAGTGAGTGGTCTGGTGTTCCTAACGAAGCTCCTTCCTTTGTGCCTGCACCGGCCTAGGCTTGCTCAACTCCAACTAGAGCAAGGACTGATGAGCCGAGGGTCGAGGAACCAACTCTACCTACAGAACCATTGGGTCCATTGACAATGACCCCTAACACAACTTTTGTTCCTGAGATTCCTAGAGGTAATCACATTCTCAGTTCTAGTTCACTTAAGAGCTCTTCTAACCACTTGTTCATTGTGATAATTCAAAGCCCATTATCGAAGAGGTAGCCCGTGATTGGTGAACTTTGGTTCCTAAGAAGGATTATTGTGTCATTTTTGCTTCCTACTAGCAGTATTTGATTGTTGGTACACACATAGACGAAGATCCACGTAACTTGAAGAAGGCTAGAGTCTAGGCGTAGGGATTTACAAGTATTATAAAGTAAGTTTGATTTGTCCTTGTTCATCTTACTTGCAGACTCTTGCTAACTTTTCTGATTCTCAAGCCATCATAGATGAGTTAGTCGAGAAATCTCTTATTCTCTCACTGTCTGATTAGAAATGTCAAGCTGCCATGTCTAGACTTGGCTAGAGAGAAGATGACAACCACTATGTTTACCTCGTTGGTGTAGAAGATTCGGGAAGATTTGGAATCTAGTGCCCATTATCTTGAAGGTATGTTCTCCTTTTGATCTTTTTTCAACTATGAAGGTGTTGTTAATATGGAGCCATTTTGTAACTTATAAAATTCTTAGGGTCTCCCCTGAGGTATCCAAAGATCTGACAAAGAGGTTGAACTCGACGACAAAGGCTAGGGACTCAGCCATCCAGGCCAAGGAGTTGGCCTTGACCGAAAAGGCTAAGTCGATGCACCAAAATGAAGAGCTAAAGAAGAGCTTAGTGAAATTCAAGAAAAAGCTTGAAAAGGAGAGATCCACCAACTCTATCTTGGCTAACAAGTTTAGATTTGCTCTTAAGGAAGTAGATGGTTGAGGAGGAATTAGATAGAAAGTGTTTCCTTTGACCACTTTTAGAAATATTCTAGAATAGATCATAACTCAATCTTCTTTTATAGAAATAAAGGAGAGTCGGAGCATGATTAAGTCACGTCAATGAGCCTTGCTTGACCACATTTACAAATCAGAATCTAAGTCCTAGATTTGGTTTGTGACACAAAAGTTGGCTAGTTTGCCTAAGAGGATAGTGAGGTTTTCTCGAGCCAACATGGAGCGGGCTAGCATCCTAACCCTAGCTTTGACCAAATCTCACTATCCATCCATAGAATTATCTTGGATCAAAGAAGGGGTTATTTGTTTACTGCTCCTATAATAGATTTGATGAACTACTTAATGATGGCTAAGTAGTAGTGGCTAAGATTGTAGAGGACGTTGACATTACTTTTTTATTTTTGGAGTTCTATAAAGAACTTCCTAGTTTTGCAATATGTAACTCTACCTAATGATATTTAATCACTTGATTTTTTTTTTGTGTTTATTTTTTGTTGATTATTCGTAGATAGGATGATCTTATATGCCCAAGTCCTTAGGATAGATGGTATCTATGTGTCATGGATTCCCTATTCTTGGGTCTCGATGTTCGATTAGCAAGTTTACTACTAATAGTACTCTTATGATGAGGACTAGTTCTCGCACCTGAACAACCATATAGTGATGTGTGCTTCTTGCATGTACATAATATTTGTATAGGCGTAGTCATATCTTTCTCTAGAATTTTTGAATGTTCTAAAATTTCTTCTGTGCAATAGGTCAGATTTGTTAAAGGTCGAATCGGTTCCATTAGACGGAAGTTACCTAAAAAAGAACTTGTGAAAACACATTTTGGTCAGCAGGCTAAATTCGTGTGCTCGGCCTATTAGTTTCCATTGAGAGCGTCTTGTTGTGGTAGCTAAGTACGAGTACTAACCGATCATGGCTCTCCCTAACGAGCTTAAGAGTTTCGGCACTGAGTTTGGGCACTTGGCTATTAGTTGTTTTTTGGAAGATATCTCTTACTTTACCCTCGGAAGGGTCTTTTTGTTGCCCTATCATTGAACCAAATCGAGAGGGCTTTTTCCTATCCCATCGATGGGTCATGGGTGACAAGCAAAGTCATGTAATTGGTACTTGTCGGCTTCCCAAGTGGGAGCCCTATTTTATCCAGATCAAAGTCTAGGTACCTTTGTAATAGGGGTGATCGAGTCCCCTCAATACCCTTGATATGGTTGCCGAAGTGTGATAATGTGGAGGAACTGCCTGGATTATTCCAGCTTAAGTGCCCAAGTCTCGCCTTAGAGGCCAAGACACACTTAAATCGGAATAAAAAGTTAGTCCGTCGGATCGAGTCCGATAAACCACTTACACCAGATCGAAAACCACTTGCTCACTCGAATGTGAGACACAAAGAAATAAAATAATTTACAATACCATAGATTAAGAAGTACCAAATCTTATTGCAACATCCGAGTTTTCAATGTAGTGATCATTGTTTTTCTTGAAGTGTAATTTAACTAACGATGATAACTGGGTAGCATGGTGAAGCCTGACTAAGCTACTTCTTCTGGTCCTATCCTGTAGAAGAAGAATCTCACTCAATCATCCAACTTGGTGGCAGGGTGGTAGGCCAAGTCACACCATCAACCATCTCTTGCAGAACACCTAAAAGTTTTGGTGCCACAAGAAAGGGTGAGTATACCAATGCTCAACTAGACTTACCCGGTGTGAGGAGACTATTCATCTACCTCTAGACCAAGGTGTTGTTTGGCTGAGGGGATTGGTTTTTCCAAAAGCACTAGCTAAGTCTAAGTCAAGTTTTAGCTTTTCAGGTTCTAGAATATTCCTTGGACTAGGTAAGAGTTTATCTATCCACACATGGTAGCAATCATTAAATTAATCAAAATCTTTTGGAGGTAACCTCATGTCACTTATAGATTACTCAATGTAGTACAATGGATCAAGCAGTCTCATTAGCTGCGAGAAGCAAACAATTTGAATCGAATTTTTACATTGCAAGGTAAACCTAAACACATGACGTGTAGGTGCACTCCGTCCACACACACATAAATCATCCCATCAAGTCCTTGGCAACAGATCAGAGCCTACTCCCTAGGCATATAAGGCCCCACTGCCCCAACCGCTGTCGTGCAGTGACTGGTCTTGTACCCACCATAATCCAGCATGGGAAACAACATTTCAGGCAAGTGGGGAGAAAATATATCAGCAGGTTCAATCAGGTACTAGGCTAACCGATTTACCATATTTCTCGGCATGTGTTTAGTCATTCAAACGCTTGACACAAGTATCCACACGTTAATCCTTATTCCAATTCCGTCTCATAGACAAGGCAATCCCCACGGATCTGTGTCCATAGATAATCATGATCCCATTCTCGAAATGAATACAACCAATTCTTGAACTCGTGCGAGTGCTTGAAAAATCACTCGACTTCTACTGAGATCCCTGATTATCACAGCGACTACTCGACTTAGCATACTAATATCCATTTCAAAAAGGAACCTGAGTTCAAGCATTGCAAACAACTTATACACTTAATGCACAATACAAGCCTACAAATAAAGTAACAGTAAAATAATATATAACAGGGTTATGCATAAACCGAGGATTGCCTTCATGTGTGGGTGCTGTTGGGAAATCATCAGCAATAAGAACAGGACCATGATCTAGTCCTTCTTTCGGAACTCCTCCTTGCTCTGAAATCAGAACATACTTTGTGTCAAAAATATTGCAATCTATCAATGCAAAGCATGAGATATGTAATTACATGAAAGAATGATCATGATGAGGATGTAGTGCTTTTGTAAAGATTATGTTACTTAGTACCATGAAGGGTGTTGGGGCCCTTCGTGTTCCGAAGGTCCTCAAAAACATGGCTAACCACTTGTTATCAGCATGTTACTAAGTGTTACAGGAGCCTCGTTACTGGAAAAGCTTCGACATAGATCAATGGAAGTGTGACGAAGCAAGCTTCGTTATGTTGATGCAGGAAGGCAACATAAGAAGAAGGTGTCGTTCGAAGCTGCTAAGTGCAAATGACAATATTATCCTTGGGAAAACTGTAAACTTTGTGTGTAATCTGTGAGGGCACAAATGTAATATCGTGTGAAGCTGTATGATTGCATATAAATAGATGAACAATGTAACACCCCAGGTGTTACCTTGGCTAGAGCCACTTGGCACTAGAAGCTGTGTTCACAAGGGTAAAGACTTAGGGCACCACATAAGAACCTTGGAAATCATGTGCTAATCAAGTTGCCAATGACATGAGAAGCATTACTCTAATCCTTGCACTTTTACTACCTTGGATCAGGGGGGAGAAGAACCCTAGACCTCTCCTAAGCCCTATCTTCCAAAACCCTAAGTAAGGGGGGGGGGGGGGGAAAGAGAGTGAATAAGTGGGCAAAGCATGTGTAACTCTTACCCAAACCCTAAGCAACATTATAACCATCAATTAGGGGAGAGAAATATTGCAAAAAGACCCCTAGAGAAACCCCAATTCAAATCTCCAAGTGGAGAGAGAGCTAGGGCTCTCTATTTCCCTCTAAGTCACATTTTAGCCCTAATCCAAAGACCAGCCGTGTTCACTTTGAAGATGGCGCCAAAACCACTTGGGTTCTATACCAAAAATGTGGTATACCACTTAAGGCACCCCCTGGAAAAATTGGAGACCGAGACTCAGACGTTTGACAGCACTTGACATCAGTTTTGTCGCTGAGTGGGCAGTGAGACAAGCCAGATTTGGCGCCCGTCTATCTCCCGATCTAGGGCGTATCATCCCTTGGAACTCACACATGTGAGATAGCCCTAGGTGCCAGGAGGAGGTCTGCGCCGGATTCATGGCGAGATTCGCACGTTTGCGATCTCTGGAGACGTTTGAACACTGGAAGAAACTCACCTCCACGTGTTCGACGCCTTCTGCCCGCGCTAGAGCACGCTCGCGCGCGCCCCCGCATGCCCCGCGCCGCGCCCGAGCCAAACCAGCGCCGTGGCCCGCGCCCGAGCTTATAAAGCCCTCCCATGCTTCGACTACACCCTTCCGCGCACCCTCCAAACCTCACCGGAGTTAGCTCGTCGCCGTTTGCCCGTGCGCAGCGAGTCCGCGGCCGCCCAATCCCTCTGTCACCATAGACCGGCCAGTAGAGCCATTCCCAACCCCGTCCAGCCCTCGGAGAAGACTGTGCACACCTCCGTGAGGCTCCCCGAGCAAAGAATCGGAGTTTACTTCGCCGGAGAAGCCTGTCCACGCTCGCCAGAGCTCTCGCCCCCGCCGGAGTACGTGGACCGGGTAAACCACTCCACCATCCTTCGATTCCTTGTGCACACAGTCGCTGCGTGACCCCGTGAAGCTCACCGTGCCCTCGGATTGAACCAGTTTCGCCGTGGTTTGGCCGGTATACTCGCCGCCGACGAGGACACCCGCCTGCACGCGTGGACCGGGCGATTCCGGCCATCTCCGACGTCGAGCTGTACCTCGACGTGACCGCTAGAGTCTCCCCGAGCCGACCCCACCCTTCGCCGGACCTCCCTCACCGCCGGTAAGCCGCGCCGCCCTTTTCTTTCCCGCGGTTACTGTTTGCATAAGGGGAAGGACTGCGGGTGAGAGGGAGAGAAGGTCAGGGGGTTTTGTGAAATGTCAGAGACATAGGGGAATAGTGGCGTGGGGGTAGATTTGTGAAGGTGGATTTAGTTTAAACCCAGGGACCTCGGTGTAAACTGTTTTTCTAGAAAACCTTAATTAAATCTGTTTTTAAATTGGACAGCAACTTTGAAAATGCATAACTTCTGTTTAAATCATCCAAATTTGGTCAAACCAATTTTGTCAGACTCTAAATAATGTAACCTACTTAAGAAAAATATAAAACCCCCTATGTACTATAGAGAACCTTAAAGCTCTGATTTAATTATAGTTTTGACCAAAAGCTAAATAATAGGGCCAAAATTAGTTGCACTATTTGACTGGGGTTAGAAAAATTTTGAGAAGTTTATGTATACCTCCTAAACCCAATAAAAATGTTAAACCTTTCTGTCCACTCCATTTAAGTTAGTTTTACTCCTTATTCTATAATATGCTTAAGGATAAGGAAAATAGAAAATGTAATTTAATTAATGAACCAGAGAGTACCTCTATTTTTGTTAGGTTACTTATTCAATATAGTTCACTGGAAAAATATATCATACCCTGTTTTAGTGTAAAATAAGTAAGATCTCTTTTGTTTTAATAAAACAAGTGAAACTTAGAAAAACTCTACAAAAATAATGATGAAGACATCCACACTACTGATGCATCTATACCAATACAAGTACCAATTTCTGGTCCCATTACTCGCGCTCGTGCTCGTCAACTCAACCATCAGGTGATTACACTCTTGAGTTCATGTCCATCATATTTAGACCATGGAGACCCGTGCACTCTTGTTTTGCTTAGGAATCAGGGAGAAGACCGAAAGGGAAAAGGATTTGAACATGCTGGATTCGGACTGCAGAAGAACACCAACTTGTGACGGTCACCACGGTCAGATGCGGGCTCGGATTGGAATGTTCAAGCACAACATGGAAAGCTTATCAAGTCTACTTTCATATGGATCCGGAATTATAGTCATATCTGTTCTGAGGCCGCCGTAATCATTGTTTTCTTACCGAGACATTTCCTGCCTTTTCTGCCCATGGTGCTGCGTCACCCTATTTTGGCCCAATGGGTCGTGTATCAAGTTAGGTCCATTAGGGACGCATCCTAGGGTTGCAGCACGACCCCAATACCCTTGTGGTCGTCCTCCCATGTTTATAAACCCCCTAGCCGCCACCAAGAACAGCGGGTTTTGTTTAGATCAAGTTTAGCTCTCGCTACTTGCTTGCAAGCGCGCGTGCTAGTTCAGCCGCCCGTCTTCTTGTCTTCGGAACCCCACCATATTGTAGTTTGATCTTTAAACCTACATTTAGATCTGGTAATTCAGTACTTGTTCTACTTGTTCTTGCTAGTTCTTCGATTGCTTGCAGGACGAGTGCCCTAGTGGCCAGGGTGTCACGCTCCACAAGATCGTGACAGCCATAGGAGGTGGTGTATCGGTTGCTAAGGCGCAGCGTCTTTGGAAGGCTGTAGTCGGGCCGTGAACGTCGTCTCCTCCCCCAATCGAGTTATTCCACACCCTCTCATCGAAAGATCGGGCAATCACCCAACGGGTGCACATCAGTTGGTAATCAGAGCAAGGTTTATCGGTGAGAGATTTACTTTTCTTCGCTGTTTTCTTATCTCCTATAGTCCAGAAAAAGCCAAAAAATAGTAGATTAGTTTTACCGCAATCCTATAAACCATTGAGCATTTACTAGTACTACTTAGTTAGGGCTTGTTGAGTTTTTGGTTGCATCGGTTGTGTCGAGTTGCTGGTCTTAGTTTATTCCTTTAGAGTTTTGAGTTCTACCACGTTTTGGTCACCACGAAATCCACCATCACCAAAAACATCTCTGGTTCGTTTTTGCCACCACGGATACATATCATATCCGATTTGGAAGTTTAAATACAATCTGGAAAGCTTATCTTATCTTCTTTCCAACGGATCTGACCTTATCTCAAAATTCGTTCTGAGCGCTCCGCAATCATCGTAGAGATTTCTGGACTTCCTATATTAACAAGATTTGTTAAATCTGATTTAAAGGGGTTGTTAGCAATATCTTTATTGTTTGGGTTGTCATAGTGAAAAAAAAGGGTTTAGGCCCCTGCAAAAAAAAACAGAAGAAGAAGAAAAAAAAAGAATAGAAAAGAAAAAAAAAGGAAAAGAAGAAGAAGGGGGCTGAATCTCTAAATCTGTTGTTTCTCTTTGTGCTGTGCTAGTTGTTCTTTTTCAGTGACTACCTTTGTGCCTAGGCTCACGTCTCTAGCCTGGTTTAGCCTAGGACCAGCACAGTACCACCGTTGAACGATTATTCAGCTTGCTTTTGTAACTAACGTGGTACTAGTGTATTCCTTGCTTCAGCCCACCTACAACTCTACATATTTCGACTACAGTTTGACAGGTCGTGTTGCTGCGGCACCGATACACTTATTCCACGGTTGCAGACTTGTTGGTTGCTGACCCCTCCTGTTGTGCAAGGTAAGAATTGGTAAGAGCTTGTGTGGCAGGTTGAGAGTGAGCGCCTTGCAGTAGCTACATCCTAATAGTTGTAGAGTTTTTATTCCTTCACGTTTTTTTTTCTTGTTGCCTCTGTTCGTCTAACCATGGCAGGATTGGAGGTTGATGATGCTTCTCGTAATATGCCACACTCTCCTCGCACCAAGGGTATCATACAACACTTTGTAAGGCTAGTGAAGACGCACACGGAAGGTCTTGATAATGACATGCAGGTGACGAATGAAAAGATGGGGCAATTGGAGGCCACACAGATCGACACGAACACCAAACTTGCAAATGTGGAAATGACAGTTGCTCATATTGACAAGAGCCTTGTCGCACTCTTGAGGCGGTTTGATGAGATGCATGCTAATATCAATGGTGGGCGTGATGAGGGCGCCGAAGGTAACTGGGATGACTATGTTGCTGATACTGAACAAGATGACCAAGAAGCACCTAATCGCCGGCGACTACGTACTAACCGTAGAGGTATGGGTGGTTTTCGCCGACGTGAGGTACATGGTAATGATGATGCTTTTAGTAAGGTTAAATTTAAAATACCTCCTTTTGATGGTAAATATGACCCTGATGCTTACATTACTTGGGAGATTGCGGTTGATCAAAAGTTTGCATGCCATGAATTTCCTGAGAATGCGCGGGTTAGAGCTGCTACTAGTGAGTTTACTGAATTTGCTTCTGTTTGGTGGATAGAACATGGTAAGAAGAATCCTAATAACATGCCACAAACTTGGGATGCGTTGAAACGGGTCATGCGGGCTAGATTTGTTCCTTCTTATTATGCACGTGATATGTTAAACAAGTTGCAACAATTGAGACAGGGTACTAAAAGTGTAGAAGAATATTATCAGGAATTACAAATGGGTATGCTGCGTTGTAACATAGAGGAGGGTGAGGAATCTGCTATGGCTAGATTTTTGGGCGGGTTAAATAGGGAAATTCAGGACATCCTTGCTTATAAAGATTATGCTAATGTAACCCGATTGTTTCATCTTGCTTGCAAAGCTGAAAGGGAAGTGCAGGGACGACGTGCTAGTGCAAGGTCTAATGTTTCTGCAGGAAAATCTACACCATGGCAACAGCGCACGACTACGTCCATGACCGGTCGTACACTAGCACCAACTCCCTCGCCAAGTCGACCAGCACCCCCGCCTTCCTCCGGCGACAAACCACGTGCATCTTCCACAAATTCAGCAACCAAATCTGCCCAGAAACCAGCAGGTAGTGCCTCTTCAGTAGCCTCCACGGGTAGAACAAGAGATGTTCTGTGTTATCGATGCAAGGGCTATGGACACGTGCAGCGTGATTGTCCTAATCAGCGTGTTTTGGTGGTAAAAGACGATGGTGGGTATTCTTCTGCTAGTGATTTGGATGAAGCTACACTTGCTTTGCTTGCGGCTGATGATGCAGGCACTAAGGAACCACCCGAAGAACAGATTGGTGCAGATGATGCAGAGCATTATGAGAGCCTCATTGTACAGCGTGTGCTTAGTGCACAAATGGAGAAGGCAGAGCAGAATCAGCGACATACATTGTTTCAAACAAAGTGTGTCATTAAGGAGCGTTCATGTCGTTTGATCATTGATGGAGGTAGCTGCAACAACTTGGCTAGCAGCGACATGGTGGAGAAGCTTGCACTTACGACCAAACCGCACCCACATCCATATCACATTCAATGGCTCAACAATAGTGGTAAGGTCAAGGTAACCAAGTTGGTACGAATTAATTTTGCTATTGGTTCATATCGTGATGTTGTTGACTGTGATGTTGTGCCTATGGATGCTTGTAATATTCTGCTAGGTAGACCATGGCAATTTGATTCAGATTGTATGCATCATGGTAGATCAAATCAATATTCTCTCATACACCATGATAAGAAAATTATTTTGCTTCCCATGTCCCCTGAGGCTATTGTGCGTGATGATGTTGCTAAAGCTACCAAAGCTAAAACTGAGAACAACAAGAATATTAAAGTTGTTGGTAATAACAAAGATGGGATAAAATTGAAAGGACATTGCTTGCTTGCAACAAAAACTGATGTTAATGAATTATTTGCTTCCACTACTGTTGCCTACGCCTTGGTATGCAAGGATGCTTTGATTTCAATTCAAGATATGCAGCATTCTTTGCCTCCTGTTATTACTAACATTTTGCAGGTGTATTCTGATGTATTTCCAAGTGAGATACCAGAGGGGCTGCCACCTATACGAGGGATTGAGCACCAAATTGATCTTATTCCTGGTGCATCTTTGCCGAATCGTGCGCCATATAGGACAAATCCAGAGGAAACAAAAGAAATTCAGCGACAAGTGCAAGAACTACTCGACAAAGGTTACGTGCGTGAGTCTCTTAGTCCGTGTGCTGTTCCGGTTATTTTAGTGCCTAAAAAAGATGGAACATGGCGTATGTGTGTTGATTGTAGGGCTATTAATAATATCACGATACGTTATCGACACCCTATTCCACGTTTAGATGATATGCTTGATGAATTGAGTGGTGCCATTGTCTTTTCTAAAGTTGATTTGCGTAGTGGGTACCACCAGATTCGTATGAAATTGGGAGATGAATGGAAAACTGCTTTCAAAACTAAGTTCGGATTGTATGAGTGGTTAGTCATGCCTTTTGGGTTAACTAATGCACCTAGCACTTTCATGAGATTAATGAACGAGGTTTTGCGTGCCTTCATTGGAAAATTTGTGGTAGTATACTTTGATGACATATTGATCTACAGCAAATCTATGGATGAACATGTTGATCACATGCGTGCTGTTTTTAATGCTTTACGAGATGCACGTTTATTTGGTAACCTTGAGAAGTGCACATTTTGCACCGATCGAGTTTCGTTTCTTGGTTATGTTGTGACTCCACAGGGAATTGAGGTTGATCAAGCCAAGGTAGAAGCGATACATGGATGGCCTATGCCAAAGACTATCACACAGGTGCGGAGTTTCCTAGGACTTGCTGGCTTCTATCGCCGTTTTGTGAAGGACTTTAGCACCATTGCTGCACCTTTGAATGAGCTTACGAAGAAGGGAGTGCATTTTAGTTGGGGCAAAGTACAAGAGCACGCTTTCAACGTGCTGAAAGATAAGTTGACACATGCACCTCTCCTCCAACTTCCTGATTTTAATAAGACTTTTGAGCTTGAATGTGATGCTAGTGGAATTGGATTGGGTGGTGTTTTGTTACAAGAAGGCAAACCTGTTGCATATTTTAGTGAAAAATTGAGTGGGTCTGTTCTAAATTATTCTACTTATGATAAGGAATTATATGCTCTTGTGCGAACATTAGAAACATGGCAGCATTATTTGTGGCCCAAAGAGTTTGTTATTCATTCTGATCATGAATCTTTGAAACATATTCGTAGTCAAGGAAAACTGAACCGTAGACATGCTAAGTGGGTTGAATTTATCGAATCGTTTCCTTATGTTATTAAGCACAAGAAAGGAAAAGAGAATATCATTGCTGACGCTTTGTCTAGGAGATATACTTTGCTGAATCAACTTGACTACAAAATCTTTGGATTAGAGACGATTAAAGACCAATATGTTCATGATGCTGATTTTAAAGATGTGTTGCTGCATTGTAAAGATGGGAAAGGATGGAACAAATATATCGTTAGTGATGGGTTTGTGTTTAGAGCTAACAAGCTATGCATTCCAGCTAGCTCCGTTCGTTTGTTGTTGTTACAGGAAGCACATGGAGGTGGCTTAATGGGACATTTTGGAGCAAAGAAAACGGAGGACATACTTGCTGGTCATTTCTTTTGGCCCAAGATGAGAAGAGATGTGGTGAGATTGGTTGCTCGTTGCACGACATGCCAAAAGGCGAAGTCACGGTTAAATCCACACGGTTTGTATTTGCCTCTACCCGTTCCTAGTGCTCCTTGGGAAGATATTTCTATGGATTTTGTGCTGGGATTGCCTAGGACTAGGAAGGGACGTGATAGTGTGTTTGTGGTTGTTGATAGATTTTCTAAGATGGCACATTTCATACCATGTCATAAAACTGACGATGCTACTCATATTGCTGATTTGTTCTTTCGTGAAATTGTTCGCTTGCATGGTGTGCCCAACACAATCGTTTCTGATCGTGATGCTAAATTTCTTAGTCATTTTTGGAGGACTTTGTGGGCAAAATTGGGGACTAAGCTTTTATTTTCTACTACATGTCATCCTCAAACTGATGGTCAAACTGAAGTTGTGAATAGAACTTTGTCTACTATGTTAAGGGCAGTTCTAAAGAAGAATATTAAGATGTGGGAGGACTGTTTGCCTCATATTGAATTTGCTTATAATCGATCATTGCATTCTACTACAAAGATGTGCCCATTTCAGATTGTATATGGTTTGTTACCTCGTGCTCCTATTGATTTAATGCCTTTGCCATCTTCTGAAAAACTAAATTTTGATGCTACTAGGCGTGCTGAATTGATGTTAAAACTGCACGAAACTACTAAAGAAAACATAGAGCGTATGAATGCTAGATATAAGTTTGCTAGTGATAAAGGTAGAAAGGAAATAAATTTTGAACCTGGAGATTTAGTTTGGTTGCATTTGAGAAAGGAAAGGTTTCCTGAATTACGAAAATCTAAATTGTTGCCTCGAGCCGATGGACCGTTTAAAGTGCTAGAGAAAATTAACGACAATGCATATAGGCTAGATCTGCCTGCAGACTTTGGGGTTAGCCCCACATTTAACATTGCAGATTTAAAGCCCTACTTGGGAGAGGAAGTTGAGCTTGAGTCGAGGACGACTCAAATGCAAGAAGGGGAGAATGATGAAGACATCCACACTACTGATGCATCTATACCAATACAAGTACCAATTTCTGGTCCCATTACTCGCGCTCGTGCTCGTCAACTCAACCATCAGGTGATTACACTCTTGAGTTCATGTCCATCATATTTAGACCATGGAGACCCGTGCACTCTTGTTTTGCTTAGGAATCAGGGAGAAGACCGAAAGGGAAAAGGATTTGAACATGCTGGATTCGGACTGCAGAAGAACACCAACTTGTGACGGTCACCACGGTCAGATGCGGGCTCGGATTAGAATGTTCAAGCACAACATGGAAAGCTTATCAAGTCTACTTTCATATGGATCCGGAATTATAGTCATATCTGTTCTGAGGCCGCCGTAATCATTGTTTTCTTACCGAGACATTTCCTGCCTTTTCTGCCCATGGTGCTGCGTCACCCTATTTTGGCCCAATGGGTCGTGTATCAAGTTAGGTCCATTAGGGACGCATCCTAGGGTTGCAGCACGACCCCAATACCCTTGTGGTCGTCCTCCCATGTTTATAAACCCCCTAGCCGCCACCAAGAACAGCGGGTTTTGTTTAGATCAAGTTTAGCTCTCGCTACTTGCTTGCAAGCGCGCGTGCTAGTTCAGCCGCCCGTCTTCTTGTCTTCGGAACCCCACCATATTGTAGTTTGATCTTTAAACCTACATTTAGATCTGGTAATTCAGTACTTGTTCTACTTGTTCTTGCTAGTTCTTCGATTGCTTGCAGGACGAGTGCCCTAGTGGCCAGGGTGTCACGCTCCACAAGATCGTGACAGCCATAGGAGGTGGTGTATCGGTTGCTAAGGCGCAGCGTCTTTGGAAGGCTGTAGTCGGGCCGTGAACGTCGTCTCCTCCCCCAATCGAGTTATTCCACACCCTCTCATCGAAAGATCGGGCAATCACCCAACGGGTGCACATCAAATAACCCCAAGGTAAAAACACCCCCACCCTTGGGATAACTATTGTTTTATTAGAGAGAACTTAGGAAAAATATGAAATCTGCTGTTTGACATTTTTCAAATAATAATGTAGTAGAAAGTGCCTTTTTGACATTAAACTTAAGAAAATCATAACTAAATAACCACCCCTTAGTTTTCTGTGATTTTTAGCACAGAGACCTGTTATTACTATGGGATGCCAGCAAAAATAACCTTTAGGACAGAACCTACCCCTAACTAAGAGATGTAGTGTAAAGTGGCCCATTTTGCCTAACTGTTGTTATTTTTGTTTAAAGCCTAGCTTTTATACTTTAAGCCTCAAATTCTTAAAACAAGCTAGAATAGCCAGTGACAACCCACTGTAATTTTTACAGAATTTTTGGAAATTATAAAAACCCTGTTGTAGTTCAAACCTACACTAAAAACCCTAAATGGAAATTAAGGAAAGAAAAATGAAAGATGTGAATTAATGTTATCCTAAAACCTTTGTAATCTGTCCACTAAAATGTATCAAGACAATACCAATCCACTATGTTATCCTCACTGAAAACCCAAGCCTAAGGAGTATTGAGCCTACCCCACTGGAAGCCCCGCATGACTAAGAAAACCCTAAGTTACTTCTTAACTTAGTTTCTTTAGCTTAATGTTCTTAAATCTTGCATAATCATGACATACATGTTCATTGCATTTCGATAGACTGTAATCTTGCTGACGGAGAGTACATCCTCGTGCTGGAGCAAGGAGCTGCTCAGGAGGTAGCCCCAGATCCAGCACCCGAGTCTGCACCAGAGGACCTGCCTGCCACTGCTTTGGAAGGCAAGCCCCGGTTTTATGCATAACCTGTTATTTATGCTATTTTACTTCACTTAATGATTGTAGGATTGATTGTGCACTTAGGTGTAGGAATTGTTTGAAACCCTAGTTGCATGATCTCAGGAATCCTTTTGAGATGAATACTAGTATGACAGGTCGAGTAGTTGCTTTATTTAATTAGGATCTCGGTAGAAGACGAGTGATTTTTCTAGCACTCGCGCGAGATCAGGAAATTGATTGTACCCATTTTCACACTGTCATGATACTAGTTGGTGGACAACAATCCATGGGGATTGGTTGTTCACGAGATGGAAAATGGAATAAGGATTAACGTGCGGATACCTGTGTCAAGCGTTTGAACGTACTAAACACATACCGAGAAATATGGTAAATCGGTAAGCCTAGTACCTGAGTGAACCTGCCCGCAGACATATCCCCTCACGCGACCTGAGACGAGGTCTCCCATTCCGGTTATGGTGGGTACAAGTGCGGTAACTGCACGACGGCCAGTTGGGGTCAATGGGGCATTGTACGCCAAGGCGGTGAGCCCTGATCTGTTGCCAGGGAATCGATGGGGACGGTTGATGTGTGTGGGGACGGAGTGCCCCTACATGTCGTGTGTTTAGGTTTACCTTGCAAGGATAAAAACTCGATTCGAATCATCTGCTTCTCGCAGCTAATGAGACTGCTTGATCCATTGTACTGCATTGAGTAACAAGTGGAAATATGATGAGTTGATATAAGATGTTGATTGCTAATAATGCTTGCTATCATGTAGGAGTAGATAGTCCACTTTTAGCCTTAAGAGAGTCACACTTAATTTTGACTAAGTTAAAATCTTGATTTAGAAACTCAGCTAGTGCTTTTGGCAACCAAACCCCACAGCCAAACAGCTGCATGTCTAGAGGTAGAGGAGTAGACTCCTCACACCGGGTAAGTCTAGCTGAGTATTAGTATACTCAGCCTTGCTTGTGGCATAATTTTTTACAGGTTCTCTGGAGGAGATGGTTGCTGGGATAACTTGGCCGTCCACCTTGCCACCGGGTTGGACTGTTGAGTGGGACCCTGCCTCGGCTGAGGAGGAGCATGAGGAGTGATGGGACAGGCTTCCCCATCTCTCTGTTTAATTACCGTTAGTTTTATTCCGCTGCACTTCGAACAGTGATGGTTACTTTTGCAAAAACTCCGATGATGATGATGGTGATGTAATAATCTAACATTGTGACATGTATGGTTTTATGCTTTATTGTATTTGCTCTGTGACTCACCTTCGAGTGAGATTGTGGTACTTGATCCTGTCAGTGGCCGTGTCGGACTAGATCCGAGGGATTGACGGGTTATTCCCATTTAAGTGTGGTCTAGCCTCTAAGGCAGGACTTGGGCACTTAAGTTGGAATAATTCGGGCAGTTCCGCCACAGCTGGTATCGGAGCTTGTACCACCACAGAGGAATCAATAAAATGTAAATACCATCAAATTTTCTAAATAAAACTTGATAGAAACAAGGTTGGATAGATAGTAGGACGAGCAGGATAGACCTAGGACGTGAAGCCTTAGGATAATAGAAGGATAACTAGGTGGCTAAGTAACTAGGCCCTACAGGCCACTTTTACAGGATGGGAGTTCCTCCCTATTCCTTTTACCTTGTTGCGAGGTCGTTCAGGACGAGCATGCATGCATTCATAACTAAGCAATGGATAACTGAGTAAAGGACTTAAAAACAAGATAACAACCAACTAGGTCCCTAGTGCCTTTTTTTTACTTAACTAGAGAAAGGCTGAGTTTTACTTTTCCTTGATCTTTTTATAATTCTTTTTCTTTTATTTACGCTTAACCGTACACAGATGACTTCCCACGGATCCTCCGATGACGGAAATGCACTGACCCACACTGACGGACTTGCACGAGAGGGCTTTCCCCGCATTTTGTGGGAAGTACTTCAGGGGGCCGGATACACGACACCCCCTCAGTACGCGGTGCAGCAGTTCAAGAAGCACTGAGTGCCTCGCTGTAGGGTGAGGATGACCTTGGAGCCTCATCCCCTGCAGCCAGGATGGCGCTCCTTGGACTCCGAGTCTTTCGGGTACCGGGCAGAGGACACGATCGAGGCGATCGCTCTGCATGGATTGACTACCTTCTGTGGATTTCATCCCTTGGAGCTGGCTACCCACCCCATTGGCTTGTTCTCCGCTGAGAAGGAGGACGACCCAATGTGGAAGGATCGGGTGGAGCATGCCAAGGACATTTGGGCCATCTACCCAGGTCAGACTGCGCACTTGACAGTACGGTGCATGAATGCTCTGTACCGTCTGCAGGTGATGCGCGGTGAGGCAATGTCCCATCTGATGGCACTGCTGGAGGTAACAAAGATCACGTTGGATAACAGAGAGGAGCTCGTGGTTGATTTATCTCAAGAAATGGTGGAGAAGGACTTGCAGGTGGAGCAGCTATCCACTGATATTCAGGAGTTGGAGGAGCTGGTGGGCACCAGGGAGAACACCATCGAGGTCCTAGAGGATCAGCTCATTAACACTCAGCAGCAGCTTGCTAAGGCTAACGAGCACCTGGACATGCATCACCAGGAGATCCAGGACCAGGAGGCCAACGAGGACGTCGACATTGAGGGAGGAGATGAGCCTGCCTCTAGTGTGGACACTGCTGGCTCGGGAAGACCACCTTCCCCCGAGTCGAGTGTTGCTTCGTTCGCTCACTAGGTGTCCAGGGTAGGCTTAGAAGTGGGATAGTCGGACTCCTCGCAGCTAGCTTAGCTTTTGCACCCTTGGGGTACTAGGCTAGATAGAGTTGAGTAATTTTGGGACAATTTGATGTAATCATGTTAAACTCTCTTGGGAGCTTGTTTGATGGATGCTATTATTAGTTTAAATTTGGAAGGAAGAATTTATGCCTCTTAAAATCCCTTTTGTTGGAGTCGGAGTCTATCATGCTGTTTTAACTTTTACTCCGTAATAAATCTTGAAAATGGAACTATGGTGTTAAGTCAGTATGTGGTTTTTCAGATGGCCAGGAGGCAGCGTCGTGGCCAGAACGAGCGCGTTCCTCCACAGCCGCCACCACCTCCCACTCTGCAGGAGCTCATGGCTCAGCAGAATGAGATCCTGAGGCAGCTGGCTCAACGTCAGCCACCACCCTAGCATTATGGTGGTGGAGACCACCAGCGTCACCCCGCGGCGGCCACCTATCAGGAATTCCTTAGCACCCAGCCTCCATTGTTCACGAGGGCGGAGGACCCACTTGACGCAGATGTGTGGCTGCGAGTGGTGGAATCCAAATTCCCACTGCTCCATGGAGTTTGCTCCGAGGTCACCAAAGTCAGGTTCGCCACCCAGCAGCTTCGCGGACCCGCAAGGACTTGGTGGGATCATTTTCTTGCTATGCAGCTAGAGGACCGAGAGGTGGAGTGGAGGGAGTTCAAGGCAGCTTTTAGAGGACACCATATACCAGCCGGGATCATGGACAGGAAGCTCAATGAGTTCTTGGCACTCACTCAGGGCAACAGGACAGTGTTGCAGTATGCCCAGGCCTTTAATGACTTGTGCCAGTACGCGGGATATCATGCAGATACAGATGAGAAGAAGAGGGATAGATTCAGAAGGGGGCTCAGCACTAAGCTCCGGGATCGTCTCAACACCGTCAGGGCCAACAGCTACAATGAGTTGGTAAACATGGCTATCTCCCAAGAGGACTGCATTACAGCTAGGCAGGCAGAGAAGAAGAGGAAGACCCCTGTGGCAGGACCCTCAGCTCAGCCACAGCGCTTCAGGATTGTGTCCGACACCCAGGGCAGGGGGCCCCAACAGCAGCAAGGGCGATGGGTAATCCGACCTCAGCAGCAGCAGCAGCAGGCACCCAACCGCAACCAGTTTCCAGCTCAGAGGAATAACCAGCAGCAGCAGTACCGCCAGGCAAACGACAACAGGTGCTTCACTTGTGGCAACACTGGGCATTATGCCAAAAATTGCCCCAGGAACCAGCAGAGGCAGGGGCAGAATGTCAATCAGAACCAAGGCAAGAAACAGAAGGTGCAAGTGAGGCAGGGCAGGCTGAACTTCACCACCATGGCTGACATTCCAGAGGGAGCACCCGTCATGACTGGTATCTTTACAGTTTTGAATTATCCTACTATTATTCTATTTGATTCGGGTGCATCGCATAGTTTTATCAGTGCAAAATTTAGTGTCAAGTGTCAATTGCCTTTTCACCACACCAAGGGAGGTATCACAATTTCAACCCTAGGAGGCAGGGTTGCCACCTACCAAATTAACAAGAATGTGCCTATAAAGTTTGGTAGTCTGATAATTAAAGCCAACCTTCTCATTTTGGGTTTGGAGTGTGTGGATATTATATTGGGAACTGACTGGTTAACCAGAAACCAGGCTGTGATGGATATTGCGGCTAGAGCCATTGAGGTGCACTCACCAACTTGTGGTGAGACCACACTGTATTTGCCTAACCAGGGTTGTACCCGATCTTGTGCCTTTGTTATGTTAGAATCCCCAGTGGAAAAGATCCCAGTGGTCTGTGACTATCCGGATGTTTTTCCGGATGAATTGCCAGGGATGCCACCTGACCGAGATATTGAGTTCGCCATCGAATTGCAACCCGGGACCGCTCCTATCTCCAAGAGACCCTATAGGATGCCTCCCGCGGAATTGGCAGAATTGAAGAAACAATTGCAAGAGTTGTTGGACAAAGGGTTTATTCGTCCAAGCACTTCACCATGGGGATGTCCAGCATTATTTGTGAAGAAAAGGATGAGAGTTTGAGGATGTGTGTTGACTACCGTCCTCTCAATGCGGTGACTATAAAGAACAAATACCCGCTGCCCCGCATTGATGTTCTGTTTGATCAGTTGGTTGGAGCCAAGGTATTCTCCAAGATAGACCTTCGCTCAGGATACCATCAGATCAAGATCCGCGCTAGCGATATTCCCAAGACGGCTTTCTCTACCAGATATGGACTGTATGAGTTTCTGGTGATGTCTTTTGGGCTGACCAATGCCCCGGCCTATTTTATGTACTTAATGAACTCAGTATTCATGCCAGAGTTAGACAAGTTCGTGGTCGTTTTCATTGATGACATTCTGGTTTATTCCAAGAATGAAGCCGAGCACACCAAACACTTGCATACTGTACTTCAGAGACTGCATGATCATTAGTTGTATGCTAAGTTGAGTAAGTGTGAGTTCTGGCTGAAGGAGATTAAATTCTTGGGTCACACAATTTCTCAGGATGGGATATCAGTTGATCCTGAGAAGGTACAAGAGGTAATGGATTGGAAACCCCCGACTACAGTGAAGCAAATTCGAAGTTTTCTGGGATTGGCAGGGTATTATCGACGATTTATTCCGGATTTCTCCAGAATTGCCAAACCAATGACTGAACTGTTGAAGAAGGGAGTCAAATTTGAGTGGAGCCAAAAGTGTGAAGATGCCTTTCATACCTTGAGGCAACATTTGACAACAACCCCAGTGCTGGCCCAACCTGACAACACCAAGCCATTTGAAGTTTATTGTGATGCTTCTGGTACCGGATTGGGATGTGTCTTGATGCAAGAGAACAGAGTGATTGCTTATGCTTCCCGGGCACTCAGGCCCCATGAGCAGAACTACCCTACACATGATCTAGAATTGGCAGCTGTAGTTCATGCTCTAAAGATATGGAGACACTACTTGATGGGAGCTCACTGTAACATCTACACTGATCACAAGAGTCTCAAATACATCTTCACTCAGGCAGATCTGAACATGAGGCAAAGGAGATGGTTAGAATTGATCAAGGACTACGATTTGGAGGTACATTACCACCCAGGGAAGGCCAATGTTGTGGCAGATGCCTTGAGCAGAAAGGCCCAGTGCAATTGTATAAACATGGATGTAGGAGTGACCACCCTGTGTGATGAGTTGTGCAGATTGAACTTGGAAGTTGTTTCTGCGGGTGACCTAAGCTATATCTCGGTGGAGCCCACATTGCAAGAGCAGATAGTCAGGGCACAGGTTGAGGATAAGGGTGTTCAGGTTATCAAAGATATGATCCAGCAAAAGGCAGAAAAATACAAGTGTTTCCGACAGGATAGCAAGGGAATTCTATGGTTTGGAGATCGATTGGTTGTTCCCAAGGACCCTGAGCTTAGAAAGAAGATACTAGATGAAGCTCACCTTTCAAAATTCTCCATGCACCCTGGTAGCAACAAGATGTATCATGATCTCAGATCTCTATATTGGTGGACTAGAATGAAAAGGGAAATTGCCAAGTACATATCGGAATGTGACACCTGCCAGAGAATTAAAGCCAGTCACTTGAAGGCAGCAGGCCCTCTGCAACCCCTTCCCATACCATCTTGGAAATGGGAGGACATTTGCATGGACTTCATAGTAGGATTACCCAATACCTCCAGGCACCATGATTCAATTTGGGTTATCGTGGACAGGTTGACCAAGACGGCTCATTTCTTGCCAGTGCACACCACCCACAAGACAGAGAAGTATGCTGAGATTTATGTTGATCAGATAGTAAGATTGCATGGTATTCCAAAAACCATTATATCTGACAGAGGAGCACTGTTTGTGGCACGCTTTTGGGAGAAACTGCAAGAATCACTTGGGACCCAAGTAATCCGAAGCTCAGCATATCACCCACAAACAGATGGCCAGACAGAAAGGGTAAATCAGATTTTGGAAGACATGTTGCGGGCATGTGCACTACATTATGGAAAGGATTGGGACAAGTGTCTGTCTTTGGCAGAGTTCTCCTACAATAATAGCTATCAGTCCAGTCTGAAGATGGCACCTTTTGAAGCCTTATATGGGAGAAGGTGTAGGACCCCACTAAATTGGTCTCAAGCAGGAGAAAGGGAAATTTTTGGGCCAGACTTAGTACTCGAGGCTGAGGCAAAAGTCAGAGTTATTACCAAGAACTTAGAAGCTGCTCAGGCCAGGCAAAGGAGCTATCATGATAAGAGGCGGAAGCCTCTACAGTTTGAGGTGGGAGATCATGTCTATCTTAAGGTATCACCCACCAAGGGTGTCCAGAGATTCGGGATCAAGGGCAAGTTAGCTCCTCGCTACATTGGACCCTATAAGATCAAGGCAAGCTGTGGACCCGTAGCCTACCAATTGGAATTACCACCTCACATGTCAGCAGTTCATAATGTGTTCCATGTATCTCAGCTGCGGAAATGTGTTCGTCTACCCACTGAAGTGCTACCGGAACCAGACCTTGAGATAGAACCAGACTTGTCCTACCAAGAGTACCCCGTCAAGGTATTAGATCAAAAGGAGAGATCAACTCGGGCAAGGTCGGTCAGAATGTACAAGGTTTAGTGGAGTCACCATTCAGCAGAAGAAGCTACATGGGAGACTGAGGATTTTCTACGCTCTCGCTTCCCCGACTTTCTGCCCAAAGGAGTCGGTATGTAACCCCAAAACCCCACCCCCACCTGCCCTTTGAATCCAATTATAAGAAAAACCTAGATAACAAGGATAGTCTAAGTTGTGGATTTAACTTAAGAAGGGCTTCCTTCTGAAGTTGCAAAGAGGATGACATTCGAAGAGCAGTTAACAAGAGAAACTTAAGTGTAAAGGAAAAAACAACACCAGCACACCTCCAAGCACCCCTCCAAGGGACTCTACCTAAATCTCGGGACGAGATTCCTTTAAGGGGGGAGGGCTGTAACACCCCAGGTGTTACCTTGGCTAGAGCCACTTGGCACTAGAAGCTGTGTTCACAAGGGTAAAGACTTAGGGCACCACATAAGAACCTTGGAAATCATGTGCTAATCAAGTTGCCAATGACATGAGAAGCATTACTCTAATCCTTGCACTTTTACTACCTTGGATCAGGGGGGGAGAAGAACCCTAGACCTCTCCTAAGCCCTATCTTCCAAAACCCTAAGTAAGGGGGGGGGGAAGAGAGTGAATAAGTGGGCAAAGCATGTGTAACTCTTACCCAAACCCTAAGCAACATTATAACCATCAATTAGGGGAGAGAAATATTGCAAAAAGACCCCTAGAGAAACCCCAATTCAAATCTCCAAGTGGAGAGAGAGCTAGGGCTCTCTATTTCCCTCTAAGTCACATTTTAGCCCTAATCCAAAGACCAGCCGTGTTCACTTTGAAGATGGCGCCAAAACCACTTGGGTTCTATACCAAAAATGTGGTATACCACTTAAGGCACCCCCTGGAAAAATTGGAGACCGAGACTCAGACGTTTGACAGCACTTGACATCAGTTTTGTCGCTGAGTGGGCAGTGAGACAAGCCAGATTTGGCGCCCGTCTATCTCCCGATCTAGGGCGTATCATCCCTTGGAACTCACACATGTGAGATAGCCCTAGGTGCCAGGAGGAGGTCTGCGCCGGATTCATGGCGAGATTCGCACGTTTGCGATCTCTGGAGACGTTTGAACACTGGAAGAAACTCACCTCCACGTGTTCGACGCCTTCTGCCCGCGCCAGAGCACGCTCGCGCGCGCCCCCGCATGCCCCGCGTCGCGCCCGAGCCAAACCAGCACCGTGGCCCGCGCCCGAGCTTATAAAGCCCTCCCAGGCTTCGACTACACCCTTCCGCGCACCCTCCAAACCTCACCGGAGTTAGCTCGTCGCCGTTTGCCCGTGCGCAGCGAGTCCGCGGCCGCCCAATCCCTCTGTCACCATAGACCGGCCAGTAGAGCCATTCCCAACCCCGTCCAGCCCTCGGAGAAGACTGTGCACACCTCCGTGAGGCTCCCCGAGCAAGGAATCGGAGTTTACTTCGCCGGAGAAGCCTGTCCACGCTCGCCGGAGCTCTCGCCCCCGTCGGAGTACGTGGACCGGGTAAACCACTCCACCATCCTTCGATTCCTTGTGCACACAGTCGCTGCGTGACCCCGTGAAGCTCACCGTGCCCTCGGATTGAACCAGTTTCGCCGTGGTTTGGCCGGTATACTCGCCGCCGACGAGGACACCCGCCTGCACGCGTGGACCGGGCGATTCCGGCCATCTCCGACGTCGAGCCGTACCTCGACGTGACCGCCAGAGTCTCCCCGAGCCGACCCGACCCTTCGCCGGACCTCCCTCGCCGCCGGTAAGCCGCGCCGCCCTTTTCTTTCCCGCGGTTACTGTTTGCATAAGGGGAAGGACTGCGGGTGAGAGGGAGAGAAGGTCAGGGGGTTTTGTGAAATGTCAGAGACACAGGGGAATAGTGGCGTGGGGGTAGATTTGTGAAGGTGGATTTAGTTTAAACCCAGGGACCTCGGTGTAAACTGTTTTTCCAGAAAACCTTAATTAAATCTGTTTTTAAATTGGACAGCAACTTTGAAAATGCATACCTTCTGTTTAAATCATCCAAATTTGGTCAAACCAATTTTGTCAGACTCTAAATAATGTAACCTACTTAAGAAAAATATAAAACCCCCTATGTACTATAGAGAACCTTAAAGCTCTGATTTAATTATAGTTTTGACCAAAAGCTAAATAATAGGGCCAAAATTAGTTGCACTATTTGACTGGGGTTAGAAAAATTTTGAGAAGTTTATGTATACCTCCTATACCCAATAAAAATGTTAAACCTTTCTGTCCACTCCATTTAAGTTAGTTTTACCCCTTATTCTATAATATGCTTAAGGATAAGGAAAATAGAAAATGTAATTTAATTAATGAACCAGAGAGTACCTCTATTTTTGTTAGGTTACTTATTCAATATAGTTTACTGGAAAAATATATCATACCCTGTTTTAGTGTAAAATAAGTAAGATCTCTTTTGTTTTAATAAAACAAGTGAAACTTAGAAAAACTCTACAAAAATAACCCCACAGTAAAAACACCCCCACCCTTGGGATAACTATTGTTTTATTAGAGAGAACTTAGGAAAAATATGAAATCTGCTGTTTGACATTTTTCAAATAATAATGTAGTAGAAAGTGCCTTTTTGACATTAAACTTAAGAAAATCATAACTAAATAACCACCCCTTAGTTTTCTGTGATTTTTAGCACAGAGACATATTATTACTATGGGATGCCAGCAAAAATAACCTTTAGGACAGAACCTACCCCTAACTAAGAGGTGTAGTGTAAAGTGGCCCATTTTGCCTAACTGTTGTTATTTTTGTTTAAAGCCTAGCTTTTATACTTTAAGCCTCAAATTCTTAAAACAAGCTAGAATAGCCAGTGACAACCCACTGTAATTTTTACAGAATTTTTGGAAACTATAAAAACCCTGTTGTAGTTCAAACCTACACTAAAAACCCTAAATGGAAATTAAGGAAAGAAAAATGAAAGATGCGAATTAATGTTATCCTAAAACCTTTGTAATCTGTCCACTAAAATGTATCAAGACAATACCAATCCACTATGTTATCCTCACTGAAAACCCAAGCCTAAGGAGTATTGAGCCTACCCCACTGGAAGCCCCGCATGACTAAGAAAACCCTAAGTTACTTCTTAACTTAGTTTCTTTAGCTTAATGTTCTTAAATCTTGCATAATCATGACATACATGTTCATTGCATTTCGATAGACTGTAATCTTGCTGACGGAGAGTACATGCTCGTGCCGGAGCAAGGAGCTGCTCAGGAGGTAGCCCCAGATCCAGCACCCGAGTCTGCACCAGAGGACCTGCCTGCCACTGCTTTGGAAGGCAAGCCCCGGTTTTATGCATAACCTATTATTTATGCTATTTTACTGTTGGGACTATGCTTCATCACCGAAGGTCTTATAGAGAGAAGTGGTCCTCGGCTGAAGCTGTTTGTATAAGATAGCCGAAGGTTCCTCTTCGTGAAGCTTCGGTATTACAAACCGACTTAAAGATAGAATGACCTTTTAGTCCATAAAGGTCTAAGTCAATGTTGTAAGCTTTTATAAGGGGCATACTTGTAATTCCTCACAGGCTGTGTCCTGTGCCTATAAATAGTGAACAGTATTCCGTTACTGTTCACGCATTCGAGCAATTGCAATTGCATCTTCCGGTATCCAACCTTTTGCCAAGGTAAAGGTATTATTGTATTCAATAACTCAATATATTAAGTAAATACAATGTAATTCGTCTATGATGTATCTATCCCTTTTTATACCTTTTGTTTTATGTTATCTTATAATTTTTACTAAAATTTTATTACGAAGATTTAAGCTTCGTAATTATGCTCTTATCAGCCTTCGTCCAAGGCCCATTATCCTCAAGGGAATAATGTTTCGTGGACGAAGGACTTTGACATTTAACACTTTATGTTGCCTTGTTCTTAATTCATAGCATTTGAGAACAAGTCCCCAACATTGGCGCCCACCTCCGGTGAACTCACTTCCACTTTTTGAGCTAATGGCTTCGTTCAACGACCCAGCTGGAGCTACTTCGGACCCGAAGCTGGTGTTCCCGATCACAGGTGGTTCGTCCTCAGAGCCAGCTAACAAGAAACAAAAGAAGGAAGCACAGAGAAGGGTACAGCATGTTGGGGTGCAAGGACCCTTCATCAAGTCAAGATGGTCTCACATTCCTATTACCTTCTCCCAAGAGGACCTTCAGCTCAAAGATTACCCACACAACGATGCCATGGTTATCTCTTGTGTTATCAAAGGATTTCTGGTCCACAATGTCTTGGTTGACACAGGCAGTGCAGCTGACATCATATTTGCTAAGGCCTTCAGACAAATGCAAGAGCCAGAAGATAAGATTCATGATGCTACACATCCTCTCTGTGGCTTCGGAGGAAGATAGATTGTAGCACTGGGCAAGATCACCATGTCAGTGACCTTCGGGTTCATCAACAACACTAGAACTGAGCAAGTTGTGTTTGACATTGTTGACATGGAATACCCTTACAATGCAATTATTGGTCGTGGTACCCTCAATGCCTTCGAAGCAATCCTTCATCCTGCCTATCTTTGCATGAAGATACCTTCGGATCAAGAACCCATTGCTATCCATGGAAGTCAAAAAGCTGCAAGAAGGGCCGAAGGCAATTGGACTGACTCAAAAGCAATCCACAACATAGATGGAGCTGAAGCTTGTGAACAGTACAAATTCAGAAGGGAGAAAGCAGCTTCAACAGATCAGCCGAAGCCTATGCTCTTATGTGAGGACATAGCAGAGCAGAAGGTGCTGTTAGGCTCTCAATTATCCGAAGAGCAGGAGAAAACCTTGATAAGGTTTTTGTTCAACAACAAAGATGTTTTTGCATGGTCAGCTAATGATCTTTGCGGAGTAAATAGGGATGTTATTGAACACTCGCTCAATGTTGATCCATCATTTAGAGCCAGAAAGCAGAGGCTTCGGAAAATGTCAGATGATAAGGCCGAAGGTGCTCGTAACGAAGTTAAAAGACTCCTCAGTGCAGGAGTCATCAGAGAAGTAAAGTACCCAGAATGGCTGGCTAACACTGTTATGGTAAAAAAGGCCAATGGCAAATGGCGAATGTGTATCGATTTTACAGATCTCAACAAGGCGTGTCCGAAGGACGAGTTTCCATTGCCAAGGATAGATTCTTTAGTAGATGCAGCAGCTTCTTCCGAGCTCATGAGTCTGCTAGACTGTTACTCAGGCTATCACCAAATTTGGATGAAGAAGGAAGATGAGCCGAAGACTAGCTTCATAACTCCAAGTGGCACATATTGCTATCTTCGGATGCCTGAGGGGCTCAAAAACGCTGGAGGAAGTTTCAGCCGAATGACTGCGAAGGTTCTCCAATCTCAAATAGGCAGAAATGTGCTAACTTATGTTGATGACATCATTGTGAAGAGCACGAAACAGGAGAATCATATTGCTGATTTGCAGGAGACCTTCGCCAGCTTCAGGCAAGCTGGCTTAAAGTTAAATCCAGAAAAATGCGTCTTCGGAGTAAAGAAGGGGAAATTTCTTGGATGCTTGGTTTCAACAAAGGGAATTGAAGCTAATCCAAGTAAAATTGAAGCTATACTTCGGATGGAGCCACCAACTACAAAGAAGGGGCTCAAAGATTGACAGGAAGATTGGCATCTCTCAATAGATTCATATCCAGATCAGCAGAGAGAAACTTACCATTCTTCGAAGTGCTGAAGTCAGCCGAAGTCTTTCAATGGGGACCAATCCAGCAGAAGGCTTTTGAAGAGCTGAAACAGTATTTGATAGATCTAACAACATTGACTCCACCAATGCCAGGGGCTCCTTTGTTATTATATGTGGCAGCTTCGCACTCAGCGGTAAGTGCAGCGCTTGTCCAGGAGAAGCTTGATGGTCAAGTCAAGAGGCAGGCCCCAATATATTTTGTATCCGAGGTTCTTAGTTTATCAAAGAAAAATTATACAGAGTTGGAGAAGGTACTGTATGCTGTCTTGATGGCCTCCAGGAAGCTTCGGCATTATTTCCAAGCTTACAACATAATTGTTCCTTCTTCACAACCTCTGAAGGATATTATGAGGAACCGAGAAGCTACTGGAAGGATTGGAAAATGGGCTGCAGAGCTCAATGAATTTTGTATTGAATATGTTCATAGATCTTCGATTCAGTCCCAGGCGTTGGCAGACTTCATTGCTGACTGGACGCCAGGGGCTCAGGAGGAAGAAACGAATAAAGACAACGAAGCATGGACAGTGTTTTGTGATGGATCTTGGGGAACCTTCGGAGCGGGAGCAGCTGCTGTGTTGGTTTCACCTTCCAAAGTCAAAACTTGTTATGCGGCAAAACTTGATTTTAGTTGCACAAATAACATTGCCGAGTACGAAGCATTGCTTCTAGGTCTCGGAAGTTAAAAGCAATGGGAATCAGAAGGGCCATACTTAAAACTGATTCCCAGGTTGTTTCGGGTCATATTGACAAGAGTTGCAAGGCTAAGGATCCGAAGCTTGAAAAATATTTGGATATGGTTCGAAGAGTTGAAGCTTCCTTCGAAGGGTTTTCTGTCAAAAATATCCCTCGAGGATAAAATGAACATGCTGATTTGCTAGCTAAGTCAGCAGCACAGGGGCTGCCCTTACCTTCGGATGTGTTCTTCGAAACAATAAAAGCACCTTCGGTGGAACTTCTTGAAAGAGCAGTCCTCAACATATCTCCTGTTTATAGCGAGGATTGGAGAACTGAGATCATCTCTTACCTTCAGGGAAAATTTCTTTCAGATGGCGAAGCTTATAACAGGAGGATAGAGGCAAGAGCTCGTCCATATGTCATGATAGAAGGAGAGTTGTACAAACATGGAGTTTGTGCTCCGCTACTCAAGTGTTTATCCAGAACCGAAGGTATAGAGTTGATGAAAGAAATACATGCAGGCCTCTGTGGATCTCACATTGGATCCAGGCCGTTACTTGGAAAAATTTTCCGCCAAGGATTTTATTGGCCGAAGGCAGCTTCGGATGCAGCGGAATTAGTTCAAAAGTGCGAAGGTTGTCAGAAATGTGCACGAGATCAAAAACAACCTTCGTCCCTAACACAACTCATACAACCCATTTGGCCATTGCAAAGGTGGGGCCTTGACTTGTTAGGTCCGTTACCACCGGCCCAAGGGAACCTAAGATATGTTGTAGTGGCAGTGGAATATTTTTCTAAATGGATTGAAGCAAGGCCTTTAGCCACAATAACTTCGGCCACCATCCAAAAGTTTTTCTGGCAGAATATTGTTTGTCGTTTCGGGGTACCAAAGACTATTACTTTGGATAATGGAACACAGTTTGATTCCGAAGCTTTTAGGAATTTCTGTGATCAGATTGGTACGAAGATCCATTTTGCATCAGTCAGACATCCGGAGTCAAATGGACTCGTTGAAAGAGCCAATGGCATTATAATGACAGGAATAATGAAGTTAATCTTCAATCAACCCAGGGGAAAATGGTCGGATCAGTTAACCAAAGTAGTGTGGAGCCACAATACAACAACATCAAGGTCTACAGGCTTTACTCCATTCAAGTTATTATTCGGTGACGAAGCAATAACTCCGGAGGAAGCTAAAACCGGATCAATAAGGGTAATAGCTTCGGCAGAATCAGGTTCCGAAGCTGCTTATTCTGTGGAAAAAGATGCTTTAGAAGGGATCAGGCTGCAAGCCGTGGAGAACATCAATAAATATCAAGCCGAAACAATTAAATGGCGAGATAGAAAGGTTCGGTTAAAGAATATTGAGCCAGGACACTTGGTGCTTCGGAGAGTGGCCAACCCAGAAACAGTGGGCAAGTTGCAGTTGAAATGGGATGGACCTTTCTTAGTAGCATCTTCGTCAAGACCCGGTTCATACAGATTGAAGGATATGGACGGTAACGACATTCCTAGGTCTTGGAATGCGGATGAGCTTCGGCGATATTATGTATAACTCGATGTAATTTTTCATATTTTTTATTTTTCTTTCATGGCACCCTTTTCCTTTTCGAAGGGGGAGAAAGGTTTTTAATGGGGCCAGCACATGTAATTTCCTTTTTTAATTCTATAAGAACAAAATCCCCCAAGGAATGTAAATGTAAAAGCTGAGAACGCACCATCGAGTGCCAAAAAGTAAAGGCGAAGAAGCTCAAAAGTCGTTCCTAAGGGAATGCAGAGCTTACAGCGAAAAGTCAACGCTGATTCCACCAAAAGTAAAGGCGAAGAAGCTCCAAAGTCGTTCCTAAGGGAATGCAGAGCTTACAGCGAAAAGTCAACGCTGATTCCGCCAAAAGTAAAGGCGAAGAAGCTCCAAAGTCGTTCCTAAGGGAATGCAGAGCTGAGGTGCGATTGTTTTTAAGAAAATAATGGCTATGAATATGGCTTCGGATACGTGTTTGGCCATTCATTTGCACATCACATTACATCATAGCATTTGCATTCATAAACATTCATTTAGGCATATGTAGGATAATCATCTTCATGGCATAAAGGGTTGCTTCGGCAAAAAGAGGAAAAAGAAGGGGAAGAAAAAGCTTCGTGTACAAAAAGGAGAGCTTCGGAAAAAAGGAAAATGTTGTTTTCTATGCTTCGCTGCGTACGAAAAGAAGGGAAGGTGTTTTTTCGCCTTCGGCTCAAAAGAAAATTTCGTCCACATCAAAGCATTTCTCATACATTAATGGAAGGTTAAGGGTATATAACAAGGTATGAACAGAATTCATTAAAGACAAGTTTTAGTTACATTTACAAGAGTTATCTCAAAAGTTTCTCAAGTACTGTCTACAGTCTATTATCTAATCTCCAAGGAGCTTCGGCTTCGGCGTCATTTTTGATCATCGGCTTCGGCTTCGTCATCCTACATGAATAAGGTCGTTGTAAGTCAAAATCAAGCTTACAGGAAAAGGTAAGCACAAGGTATGGTTTCTTACTGGTTCAAGGTGGCTACGAGCTTCGTCTCCAGTCTTTTCTCGCCCACCTTTTGTCCATATCATTTTTACAAATCTATTCGAGATACTTCGGGCGAGATCAGGAATGTCATCCAGGATTGATGGTGATAAAGTGAAATTTGGCCTGTTGACAATCTTTCCATGATCGCAGCCAGCCTTCAGGAAAGCTGCAGCAGTACCTCGAGAAGCCACCCAGGCACAGAAGTCACCATGCCCAGCTATGACTTCGTCGAGCTCGTCAATCTCCCCCTCAATATGTTCGAAGGTTTTCGGTAGATCTTCAGCTGAGGGGGTGAATTTTTCACTGCTGGCTCCAACTGAGTAAAAAATCTTTCTTAATCGTTGAATGCACTTGTTGCTAAATTCCAAGCATTTTTCTTGAAGACTTGTCAGTAGTCTTCTCAAATCTGAATTTTGTTGAGCTTCGGCTTCAAGTTTTGCATTAAGATCTTGTTTTTCTCGTTCGAACTGCTCAGACTGGCGGAGAAGCTTCGTGTTCAGTTCTGTTATTTTTGCTTCAGCTTCCACCAATAAACCTTCGGTTGCCTGGAGCTCAAAGTTCTTTTTCTCGAAAGCATCTGATTGCTCCTTTATTCTGCTTTCCAAATTTTCAATTATAATTTCGTGCTTTTTATCTTCAAAATCTTGCTGCATTTGCAAGGCTTTGCTCAACAGCATACTCTGCAGGAAGACAACCTTCGTCAGACATATTTTTATTATTAGAAACAATAAAAGTTAAGGGACAAGTAGTTCACCTTGAAGTTGGAATAAAATAAACTACCAACGACATGTTGTCGTCGGTAGCGGCTGATGTCTGTTTCTAGCTTCGGGAAGCCGATACTCTTGGACAGAGTACTGATAACTTTGGCTCCTGTTTGATCTCGAATACAATCTAATTTTTCATCATCAACGCCTCCGAAGAGGAGTGCCCCAGGTTTGTATCCACAGGATTTGGCATATTCTCTAAGCTCTTCTATTTCAGCTTTTGATAGTTGTTCTCCAACTAAGTTTTGGAACATGAACGCTTCGTTTTCTGAAGCTTCATCAGCAATTTCTTTTCCTTTCCCTGACGCTGCGGTCACGGCCTCTTCGGCGGCGGTGGTAGCCTCTTCTGCAGCCATGTCTAGCAGTATTTGGTCAATGTGTTCAATTGTGCTCTCCAGGTTCAAATCTTCAGCTGAGGCAGCTTCGGCAGCTGCGGCCTCCGAAGGTGCAATTTCAATATCCGTCCCCTCTGCAGCCGCTAGTGTTTTCTGGGCTGAAGCTCTTGGCGGCGTCTTGTCAATTACCTCTGTCACAGTGATAATTCTTTGTTTCTTTGCCTTGATTGTTTTCTTCGATTTTTCGGGCTCCTTGTCCTTCTGAAAAAACTTTGTCAGTTGAGGGCCCAGTGGACTTAGCTTCGCAGGTAAGGATTCAGTCATTACCTTCAGAATTTCCTCAACGACAGCAGCAGAAGGTGATGCGGGGGTTTCTTCTGCTTCGGATATTTGTTGCTTCGGAGAAGAAGCTTTCCTCTTCTTCGGAATTTTCTTCTTTAATGGTTCTTTTTCTTCATTCATGGCCTCAGTTATCCTTTTTCTTTTTTGGCCCCCAGCACCTTTGTTCAGATTTTCATAATCAGGGTAATCAAAGCCCAAGGCGTCCAACACTCGATTTAGCCTTCGCTTCGGACGGGTGCCGAAGGCTGCGGTCATCAATTGATCTTCTTTTTTGGAATAATTGCCAAGTATTTCATTGCACATTACTTCAATTGTATCTAGCCACTCTTGGCAAGGTGTTTTAAAGTACTTTTTAAACTTGAAATAGTAAGGTAAACGTACAAGTTCACCTTCTTTCTTTTCCCCCTGTAGCTTCGGCATTTCCCATTCCTTCAAACTGGGAAAAACTTTGAAAGCTAAAAACTCTTGAACCAGGTCCCTTGTGCTGATATGCTCTGCAATAATTCTGAATTCACTCATTGCTTGTTGTGTTGGACCTTCGGGTGTCATGTTGCAGCGAGGTCGGGTTTCTCCGAAGATTAGTTCCAGCGGGCTTTGCACAAGCTTTTCCTTGTCGTCATCAACCTTGACATAGAACCACTCAGATTTCCAGCCTGCTGCCCATTTGCTTCGGTAGCTAATTATAGGAAACTTTGTAGTTTTCCGATAGGCGAAGTTATAACAACCAAAATTGTCGTGCAATCCATCCTTTCTAGCCTTCGTTTGATAATGCAACTCGTGAACCCGGCAAAAGCTGTCTGCAAATGGTTCCACTGCTTGGCTTCGGAGTGCCCAGATATAAACAATAAGTCTAACGATAGCGTTAGGGGTCAGCTGGTGAAAATAGATACCGAACCTATTCAGTACCTCTGCAATAATCCCATGTAGGGGGAACCTTAATCCAGCCTTTAGAAAGCTTTTGAAAATAACAATTTCATCCTTCTCCGACTTTGGGGTAGTCTCTCCTCCCCCGAAGCGCAATAGCTTCTTCTGATTTTCAGTAAAAAAGCCCGATTTTACCATCTTGGACAGATCAGCCTTCGAAACAGTAGATTTCCCGAAGTCCAAGTGGCTGGGTTTGCTTGGCATGGCAATGCGATAATCATCTTCGGGATCAGTTTCCTCAATATCTTCTTCCTCTGCTTCAGCGATTGCTTGTTCTGCATCATCACTAGGAATCTTTTCCGAAGTCACTAGCCCGGATCGTTGCATGGCTTCGGAGATAGGGACAGTCTCCGAAGCTTCAGTTTCGTCCCCCTCACGTTCAACCCTGGCGGTAGAGCGCACTCTAGCCATTTAATTATGAACTTGTGGAACTTTAATACTTTCTTCCTCCGAAGCAGGTTTCAAACAGGAGCTTCGTTCGATTCCGACAGACAAGCTTCGGCGACGGTTAAAAATTTCGGCAGCAAAACAGTGTAAATAGCAATAAATGCTGTGGTAACTTCACACCTACTCGTCTGTTTATATAGAGCTGCAGGTAAGAAGGCGAAGCGCCAGAATTTTTACACCAGGCGGACACCCGCTCGCACTCGCTGCGTGGTGGACCGCAGAGACCGAACAGTAACTCTGCAAGGTGGGGCCGCTACACGCTGGGAGATTGAATCGTTTCTCGACAACGAGCTCAGGGAAGGTGTTTTTTAGACCTTCGGCGCTCCGAAGCTTAAGAGAGTTTTTTCACGGATCAAGCTCGTTACGAAAAACGATCTAGCACCGCGAAAGGGGCTACTGTTGGGACTATGCTTCGTCGCCGAAGGTCTTATAGAGAGAAGTTGTCCTCGGCTGAAGCTGTTTGTATAAGATAGCCGAAGGTTCCTCTTCGTGAAGCTTCGGTATTACAAACCGACTTAAAGATAGAATGACCTTTTAGTCCATAAAGGTCTAAGTCAATGTTGTAAGCTTTTATAAGGGGCATACTTGTAATTCCTCACAGGCTGTGTCCTGTGCCTATAAATAGTGAACAGTATTCCGTTACTGTTCACGCATTCGAGCAATTGCAATTGCATCTTCCGGTATCCAACCTTTTGCCAAGGTAAAGGTATTATTGTATTCAATAACTCAATATATTAAGTAAATACAATGTAATTCGTCTATGATGTATCTATCCCTTTTTATACCTTTTGTTTTATGTTATCTTATAATTTTTACTAAAATTTTATTACGAAGATTTAAGCTTCGTAATTATGCTCTTATCAGCCTTCGTCCAAGGCCCATTATCCTCAAGGGAATAATGTTTCGTGGACGAAGGACTTTGACATTTAACACTTTATGTTGCCTTGTTCTTAATTCATAGCATTTGAGAACAAGTCCCCAACATTTACTTCACTTAATGATTGTAGGATTGATTGTGCACTTAGGTGTAGGAATTGTTTGAAACCCTAGTTGCATGATCTCAGGAATCCTTTTGAGATGAATACTAGTATGACAGGTCGAGTAGTTGCTTTATTTAATTAGGATCTCGGTAGAAGACGAGTGATTTTTCTAGCACTCGCGCGAGATCAAGAAATTGATTGTACCCATTTTCACACTGTCATGATACTAGTTGGTGGACAACAATCCATGGGGATTGGTTGTTCACGAGATGGAAAATGGAATAAGGATTAACGTGCGGATACCTGTGTCAAGCGTTTGAACGTACTAAACACATACCGAGAAATATGGTAAATCGGTAAGCCTAGTACCTGAGTGAACCTGCCCGCAGACATATCCCCTCACGCGACCTGAGACGAGGTCTCCCATTCCGGTTATGGTGGGTACAAGTGCGGTCACTGCACGACGGCCAGTCGGGGTCAGTGGGGCATTGTACGCCAAGGCGGTGAGCCCTGATCTGTTGCCAGGGAATCGATGGGGACGGTTGATGTGTGTGGGGACGGAGTGCCCCTACATGTCGTGTGTTTAGGTTTACCTTGCAAGGATAAAAACTCGATTCGAATCGTCTGCTTCTCGCAGCTAATGAGACTGCTTGATCCATTGTACTGCATTGAGTAACAAGTGGAAATATGATGAGTTGATATAAGATGTTGATTGCTAATAATGCTTGCTATCATGTAGGAGTAGATAGTCCACTTTTAGCCTTAAGAGAGTCACACTTAATTTTGACTAAGTTAAAATCTTGATTTAGAAACTCAGCTAGTGCTTTTGCAACCAAACCCCACAGCCAAACAGCTGCATGTCTAGAGGTAGAGGAGTAGACTCCTCACACCGGGTAAGTCTAGCTGAGTATTAGTATACTCAGCCTTGCTTGTGGCATAATTTTTTACAGGTTCTCTGGAGGAGATGGTTGCTGGGATAACTTGGCCGTCCACCTTGCCACCGGGTTGGACTGTTGAGTGGGACCCTGCCTCGGCTGAGGAGGAGCATGAGGAGTGATGGGACAGGCTTCCCCATCTCTCTGTTTAATTACCGTTAGTTTTATTCCGCTGCACTTCGAACAGTGATGGTTACTTTTGCAAAAACTCTGATGATGATGATGGTGATGTAATAATCTAACATTGTGACATGTATAGTTTTATGCTTTATTGTATTTGCTCTGTGACTCACCTTCGAGTGAGATTGTGGTACTTGATCCTGTCAGTGGCCGTGTCGGACTAGATCCGAGGGATTGACGGGTTATTCCCATTTAAGTGTGGTCTAGCCTATAAGGCAGGACTTGGGCACTTAAGTTGGAATAATTCGGGCAGTTCCGCCACAAACAATACCCCCATACTGTTCACGCTGATTTGGAATTGCGTTCACGCTTTCGCCTTCGAGCAAGACAAAGGTACAAATGTAATACACATTATGTATCACTTTGTAAATATATGATATGAATCTTGATGTTATTTAACATTTTATATGAAATAAATAATCAGCATAATGTTATATATGTAATTATATTTTTATATTTATGAATGATGAAGTCTTTTTCTTCATGACCTTCGTCTAAGATCCATTATGCTCGAAAGGAGATAATGCTTCAAAGGACGAAGGTTCTTAATGTTTAATAATTGTGTTGCCTTGTTTTGTGATTCGGTAATAAAAAACAAGTGACCAACAAATGGTGCTTGCATTATTAGCTTAGGCCTCTTGTAAGAGTTAGTGTTTAAAAAGATTTAGTATTTATGCTTGACCTTGTGAGGTAATTAAGACTTAGCTAATTGACTTAAATTGTTTAGTATGGGTCAATGTAGGTTTGGCATAGGGTAGCTCCTTAATCCTTAGACTAGGGTTGGGAATAATTTGAAATAATGACATACCATATGTTGGGCCTACTCAAATATTCTCACGTCTAGTCTAAGGGTATTCCTATTTCCCTATATTAAATTGAAATGAGCAGTTTATGAATTTAAACCAAAAGTCCAAAAAAATTACTAAGACTGTGAGGTTTCAAATTTTTAGTTGGAAATTTGATTTATCCGATGTACTACAAAATTGGTTTCATCATTTATCCGATATCAAGATAAAACTTGCACATTTTCCATTCTGAAATGTTCAATAGTAGGTGAATCACATTAACTAATTAAAAATTCTCAAAATTAGTGGACTTCCTCTTCGGAATAGAAATTGGCTATTTCCACATAGGGAAAGTCGTGTGCAATGAAAAATGCAAGCACGATTTGGGGAGGGGTTTTTTCTATTGTAACAAGGAAGAATTATCTACTCCAACCGACTAGTTTCGGGTTTGAGTCTCGGGTAACCCATATGGAAAATAGAAAAGAGCAATCCGAGTTTTTCATTTTTACTAACTTCATTTCCCAAATTTTTGGATTTGGTAAATGAAGTTATACGAAAATCCAATCGTTGGGGCTGGCTTGGTTGACATTGGTATATAGACTATGTTATACTGTTAAATAACAAGCCTTCTATTATATATTTTCTTTCTAGTTAATACGTGTGCTTGGGAGTCCTTGCAATTTGAATAAACCAAGATCTTACCATGACTGCAATTTTAGAGAGACGCGAAAGTACAAGCCTATGGGATCGCTTCTGCAACTGGATAACTAGCACCGAAAACCGTCTTTACATTGGATGGTTTAGTGTTTTGATGATCCCTACCTTATTGACCGCAACTTCCGTATTTATTATCGCCTTCATCGCTGCTCCTCCAGTAGATATTGATGGTATTCGTGAGCCTGTTTCTGGTTCTTTACTTCATGGAAACAATATTATCTCTGGTGCTATTATTCCTACTTTTGCGGCGATCGGATTGCATTTTTACCCAATTTGGGAAGCTGCATCTGTTGATGAATGGTTATACAATGGTGGTCCTTATGAGCTAATTATTCTACACTTCTTACTTGGTGTAGCTTGTTATATGGGTCATGAGTGGGAACTTAGTTTCTGTCTGGGTATGCGCCCTTGGATTGCTGTTGCATATTCAGCTCCTGTTGCAGCTGCTACTGTTGTTTTCTTGATTTACCCTATTGGTCAAGGAAGTTTCTCTGATGGCATGCCTTTAGGAATATCTCGTACTTTCAACTTTATGATTGTATTCTAGGTAGACACAACATCCTTATGCATCCATTTCACATGTTAGGTGTAGCTGGTGTATTCGGCGGTTCCCTATTCAGTGCTATGCATGGTTCCTTGGTAACCTCTAGTTTGTTCAGGGAAACCACTGAAAATGAGTTTACTAATGAGGGTTACAAATTTGGTCAGGAAGAAGATACTTATAATATTGTGGCTGCTCACGGTTATTTTGGTCGATTAATCTTCCAATATGCTAGTTTCAACAATTCTCGTTCTTTACACTTCTTATTGGCTGCTTGGCCTGTAGTAGGGATCTGGTTCACTGCTTTAGGTATTAGTACTATGGCATTCAACCTAAATGGTTTCAATTTCAACCAATCTGGGGTCCCTAGACTTATCCTGAACTAAGCTATTTGACCATGCCCCTAGAAAACTATTCATACATGTCACTAACCTTGCATTTAGCTCTCTAAGTTTTTATCTCACTCAACCAGCAGTCCGAACGGTCGTCGGAAAAGTGCACGAGGAAGGGACGAGAAATTATGGCTTACCGGTGGCACAGGAACTCTAGTGAGGTGATCAGGGAGGCAAAGGGGGTCTCGATGGACAAGTAGGTGTCGATGATCGGCAGAGACGGTCAGTGGTGGCCGGTCATCACGTGTGTGCGGGTAGAGAAAGTCCAGCGAGGGTAATCCCTCTTCTTCGATGTGGTAGAGCTTCAACATAAGCTTGGGAAAACTTCATGGGTCCTCGAGGATGGTGGCTTGAACGTCGGACTAGGAGGAGGATGGCCGAGGATGGCTGGCCTTGGTAGCTGGCTCTTGGAGGCAGTGGCGGGGCACGGGGAGCTCATCAGAGACGAGTAGCGATCCGAGAAGGCTGAGCGCTAGTCTTAGCAAGGGAGGGGAGCGTGCTAGCATGTCCGACCTGGCTTTATAAGCGTGAGGGGAGTGCAGGGTGGTGGTTGCCGATTGCTGATGCAGGGGCACGTGCGGCATGGCCACTACGCGAGCACGGGCAGGCACATGACATCCAACATGTGGTAGTGTCGTCTACTACACTTAAAATGCCCATTGGCTCACTATCCATAGCAAATTTGGCAATAATCCTTGCATAAGATTTCTTTTTCCTTGTGAGATCTGTAAGATTTGTGCAAGTCCCAAGCCAAAATGTGATTCAAATCAAAAGATATAGCTTGGGGAAAAGTGTTTGTGAGATGTGCTAGAATAGAGGCAAAAACCAAGCCAAGTCGTGTAAAACAATTTGGCTTGGATTTCATATTTTTATATGATGTGCATCAAATGTTCTTACACATTTTTTGTATTTGGACCTAGGTGATTTGATGAATGGAGGTTAGAGAACAAGAAAGAGTTTAAGGCTAGGTATATGTTCTTACATATCTTTTAGGGTTTCACTTTGGCTTACACTTTTTAGTAACTTCCCTTCATTTTCATAGCTTAAGCTTATGGTAACTTTTGCTGTACACTTAATTATCTACAACTTTTGTTAAGGGTCCTCATATGATTAAGTGATTTGGTTAGTTTTCTTAATCATTTTGTTTTAAGTGTCCCTATGCTCATATGTGTGAACTTAGGGTTTTGGTTTACTCCATTCTTTTTGGTCACTATGGAGGGGTTAGGTATTCTAGGTTTTTTATTACCTCATTAGAACCATGATCCTTAGCTTTGGATGATTTTGCTCTATTTTATGCACATGTGATAATGGGTTAAGTGGTGTGGTTTTGTTTATACTTCTAGCTAACACATGAGGTTTCACATTCTACCTCCTTAAAATAATCTTGTCCTTAAGATTGGAATAGAGTAAAACGGGGTATGGGTTACGTACCAACATTCTTAGGTAGAAACTCGGGGTAGTTCTTATCCAGATATTCCTTAGTTTCCCACGTGGCTTCCTTTTCAGTGTGATGCCTCCATTGAACCTTAAACATTTTGATTGCCTTCTTGAGAGGCTTTCTCTTTGCAGTCCAAGATCTTGATAGGATGTTCCTCATAAGGTTTGGTTTTATATCCATTTCTTCCTCGACCATGACTTCTGTCGATAATCGAATGCACTTCTTTAGTTGAGACACATGGAAGACATCATGTATTGCAGAAATCTTGTGTGGAAGTTGAGCTTATAAGCTACTGGTCCACGAAGTTCCACAATCTCATAAGGTCCAATGTATCGAGGGGCTAACTTGCCCTTGATCCCAAATCTTTGCACACCGTTGGTTGGTGAGACATTAAGGTATCAGAGCCATATACTAGAAAACTCATTTTCTAAATAAATTCTATAGATTTTAGATCTGTCTGGACCGCGCACCAATTAACTAGAAGCACAGGGGCTAGCGTGTAAGAATTCCTAAGACTCAGTGTACAGTTCCTATGGACCACGGGTTTGTTTCCCTAAAATAGAGGGTTCTTTCTATAAATTCAATCGGCCGAAGGGGGGTATCGTGGGCTGCCATCCGCCCGATTAGAAATGGACGCCCAGATCGAATCCCCACACATGAACAAGTGGCATGTTATACGAGCCCTCGGATTTCAATCACACGGCCCACGTTGCATCTACGTCATAATCAATCATGAACCCTCCGATCTCATTCTAATGGCCAGGATCGCACCGAGTGAAACGGTATGCAAATTCTAATCTCAGTCGTTCACCGCGAAATCCATGGCCAGAGAGCCCCCTGCCCCAACAGACACCGTAATACGACGGCGCCGCGCCAGACCCGTGGCGGCGACCATGTCCGGCCAAAGCTAAACCGGCGAACTATGGCCTAAACTTTGAATAAAGTGATGCTACGTGTAACACCCCAGGTGTTACCAAGGTGTTGGCTTCCTAATGGCACATATACCTATTATTACATGTGGTTAAAACTTGGAGGAGAGGGAGTACTTAAGACCTTGGAAGCATGAGTGAGTTAAGTAATGCCAAGGACCAAAGTATTACCCAAGCTTTTAGGCAATGATCACCTAGGGCAAGGGAGGATTGAACCTTGGACCCCCCCTCTCTTGAAGCCTTTAGTTGAGAGAAAGATTAGGCAAATGCACATTTCATAATTTAAACCTTAACCAAAGTTTAAGAGTACCAAAATGTTTACAAAAGATAGCAAAGGAACAATACAAAAAGACCCCTATAACACCCCTAAATCAGCCCCCAAGTAGAGAACAATATGGAATCACACCCATTCCCTCTAAGTCCAAAATCAGCCCTAATCTAGAGATCAGGGGTGTTCACCTAGCTAATGGCACCAAAACCCCAGGGTCTAAATAGCAAAAAGGAACTAAATTATCTAAGGAACCCCTGGAAGAGTTTGAACCCAAGCCAAGACCGTTTGTCACGAGTTGGCACCTGTTTTGTCTCGGGTTGAACAGTGCAGACAGACAAGACTTGGCGCCACCATATCTTCTAAACCAGACCCGATCTTCCCTTGGAACTTACATGAACTAGGTAGCCATAGGTGCAGGGAAGAAATCTTACACAAGCCATAGGGCGAGATTCGCACGTTTGGCTGCTCAGCAGGCGCAAGAACAAGGGCAGAAAGCAACGACCACGTGTTCGACGCACTCTGGGCTCGCCAGAGCACGCCCGACGCGCGCCCCGCATGCCCCGCGTCGCGCCAAAGCCCAGCCGGCACCATGGCCCGCGCCCGCGCCTATAAAGCCCCCAGGGACCTTGACTGTACCCCTCCGCACGCGCTCGACCTCACCGGAGCCCAACCCCACCGGCGTTTGCCCGTGCAGAGCGTGTCCACGGCCGCCCGATCCCCCTGCCACCGTAGACCGGCCAATAGGACCCTTCCCAACCCCGTCCAGCCCTCAGAGAAGACTGAGCACACCTCGGTGAAGCTCCCCGAGAGAGGAATCGGAGTTTGCTTCGCCGGAGAGGCCAGTCCACGGTCGCCGGACTCCATCCGACCGCCGGCGAGTGTAGACCGGGTAATCCTCTACTCCATTCTTCGATTCCTTGTGCACACAGCCTCTACGTCACCCCGTGAAGCTCACTGTGCCTTTGGATTGAACTAGATCGCCGTGGTTTGGCCGGAGCTCCCGCCGCCGACGAGAGCACCCGCTTGCGCACGTGGACCGGGCGATTCCGGCCACCCCCTCCGTCAAGCCGTACACCGTTGTGACCGCCAGAACCTCCCGGAGCCAACTCCGCCCCTCGCCGGACCTCTCTCGCCGCCGGTAAGCCGCGCCACCCTTTTCTTCTCGCGGGTATTGTTTAAACCTAGGGAGGGACCGCGGGGGAGAAGAAGAGAAAGCTAGGGGGTTTTGCGCAATGTCAGTGACTCGGATGAATAGTAGCGCGGGGGTATAACTGAGAGAGTTAGTTTGGAAATAACCCGAGGACTTCGGTGCAAAGTGGTTTTCCAGAAAACCTGTAATTAAATCTGATTTTAAATATAAACAACACTTGAATAATTCATATCTTCTATTTTATTCATCCAAATTGAGTCAAACCAATTTTGTCAGATCTTAAATAATATAAACTACTGAAGAAAAATATAAAACCCCTATGTGCTATAGAAAACTTTAGGATTCTGAATTAAATACTGATTTGACCAAAAGCTAAATAATAGGAAGAAAAATAGTTGCACTATTTAACTGAGGTTAAGAAAATTTGGAGAAGTGCATGACCACCTACTGACCTATTTAAAAATGCTAAACCCCTCTGTACACCCCATTGAGGTAGAGTTTGCCATTTATTTTACATTATGCTTAAGGTTAAAGAAAATAGGAAAGGTGATTTAAATAAAGAACCAGGGAGCCTCCATATTTTTGTTAGTATATATACTTGTTCAGTATAGTTTACTAGAAAAATTGATTATACCCTGGTTTAGTATAAAATAAATAGGATACCTTTTATTTTAAGAAAACAAGGAAAACTTAGAAAAACCCTACAAAAATAACCCCAAGGTGAAAAAACCCCAACGTTTGGGATAGTTAATCTTTTGTTATGAAGAACATAGGAAAAATATGAAATCTGCTGTTTGACATTTTTCAAATAACAAGGTAGTGGAAAGTGCCTTTTTGGCATTAAACTTTGGAAAATCACAACTAAATAACCATCCCTTAGCTTTCTGTGATTTTTGGCACAAAAGCTTATTATTACTGTTAGATGCCAACAAAAATAACCCTTAGGACAGAACCCACCCCTAATTAACAGTTGTAATGCAAAGTGGCCCATTTACACAACTTTTGTTATTTTTGTCTAGAGCATAGCCTTTTTATTTTGAACCTCAAATTCCTAGAACAGGCTATATTGACCAATGGCAAGCCACTAAAATTTTTAGAGAATTTTTGGAAAGAGTTAATTCACTGTTGTAGTTCAAACCTACACTAGAATTCATAAATAGAAAATAAAGAAAGGGAAAATGAATAATGGAAATTAGTGTCATCCTAAAACCCTTTGTAAATTGTCCACTGAAATATATAAAGGAAATACCAATCCACTATGCTTATCATTAACAAAACCTAAACTTGGAGTGATAAGCATAAACCACTAAAAGCCACGTATGACCAAGAAACCCTAAGTTGCCAACTAACTTAGTTTTTCTTCCTTTAGCATAATGTTATTAAATCCTGCATAATCATGACATACATATTCATTGCATTTCGATAGACTGTAACCTCGCTGACGGAGAGTACGTCCTCGTGCCGGAGCAAGGAGCTGCTCAGGAGCTAGCCCCAGATCAAGCACCAGAGCCTGCACCAGAGGATCTGCCTGCCACTGCCTTGGAAGGCAAGCCCCGGTTTATGCATAACCTGTTACTTATGCTATTTTACTATACTTAATGATTGTAGGATCGATTGTGCACTTAGGTGTAGGAGTTGACTGAAACCCTAGTTGCATGATCTCAGGATTCCTTTTGAGATAAATACTAGTATGCTAGGTCGAGTAGCTGCTTTATTTAATTAGGATCTCGGTAGAAGACGAGTGATTTTTCTAGCACTCGCGCGAGATCAGGAATTGGTTGTACCCACTTTCATATCATCATGATACTAGTATGTGGACAACAATCCATGGGGATTGGTTGTCTACGAGACGGGAAATTGGAATAAGGATTAACGTGCAGATACCTGTGTCAAGCGTTTGAACGTACTAAACACATACCGAGAAATATGGTAAATCGATAAGTCTAGTACCTGATTGAACCTGGCAGCAGATTGCCCTCCTCATGCGACCTGAGACATGGTCTCCCATTCCGGTTATGGTGGGTACAAGTGCGGTTACTGCACGACGATAGTCGGGGTCAGTGAGGCATTGTACGCAAAGGAGGTGAGCCCCTCTCTGCTGACGGGGAATCGATGGGGATGGTTGATGTGTGTGGGGACGGAGTGCCTCGCCATGTCGTGTGTTTAGGTTTACCTTGCAAGGATAAAAACTCGATTCGAATCGTCTGCTTCTCGCAGCTAATGAGACTGCTTGATCTATTGTACTGCACTAAGTAACAAGTGGAAATGAGTTGATACAAGATGTTGATTGCTAAAAATGTTTGCTACTATGTATGAGTAGATAGTACATATTTAGCCTTAAGAGAGTCACACTTAAATTTGACAAAGCTAAAACTTGATTTAGAACTCAGCTAGTGCTTTTGGCAACCAAACCCCACAGCCAAACAGCTGCATGTCTAGAGGTAGAGGAGTAGACTCCTCACACCGGGTAAGTCTAGCTGAGTATTAGTATACTCAGCCTTGCTTGTGGCACAATTTTACAGGTTCTTTGGAGGACATGGTTGCTGGAGTGACTTGGCCATCCATCTTGCCACTGGGTTGGACTGTCGAGTGGGACCCCGCCTCGACTGAAGAGGAGCATGAGGAGTGATGGGACAGGCTTCCCCATCCCTCCATTTATCTATCGTTAGTTTTATTCCGCTGCACTTCGAACAATGATGACTACTTTTGCAAAACTCCGATGGTGATGTAATAATTTAATATTCCTTAATGTATGGTTTTACGTTTTATTGTATTTGCTCTGTGACTCACCCTCGAGTGAGATTGTGGTACTTGATCCTGTCAGTGGCCTCGTCAGACTAGATCCGAGGGATTGACGGGTTATTCCCATTTAAGTGTGGTCTAGCCTCTAAGGTGGGACCTAGGCACTTAAGTCAGAATAATTCGGGCAGCTCCGCCACAGCTGGTATCAGAGCTTGTACCACCACAGAGGAATCAATAAAATATAAATACCATCCTTTTCCGAAGTAAAACTTGATAGAAACAATGTTGGATAGATCGTAGGACGATCAGGATAGACCTAGGACGTGAAGCCTTAGGATGATAGAGGGGTAGTTAGGTGGCTAAGTGATTAAGCCTTACCGGCGACTATAAGGGATGGGAGTCCTTCCCTATTCCCTTTACATTGATGTGAGGTCGTTCAGGACGAGCATGCATTCTTAAATTAAACAAATGGATAATTGAGTAAGGACTTTAATACAAAATGATGACCAACCAAGTACCTCAGTACCATTGTCATAATTAGAGAGAGAGGCTGAGTTGTGTTTCCTTTTTCTTTTTACAATTCTTTTTCTTTTACTTACGCTTAACCGTACACAGATGACTTCCCACGGATCCTCAGACGACGGGAATGCACTGTCCCACACTGATGGGCTTGCACGAGAGGGCTTTCCCCGCATTTTGTGGGAGGTACTTCAGGGGGCCGGATACACGACACCTCCTCAGTACGCGGTGCAGAAGTTCGAGAAGCACCGAGTGCCTCGTTGTAGGGTGAGGATGACCTTGGAGCCTCATCCCCTGCAGCCAGGCTGACGTTCGCTGGACTCTGAGTCCTTTGGATACTGGGCTGAGGACACGATTGAGGCGATTGCTCTGCACGAGTTGACCACTTTCTGTGGATTCCATCCCTTGGAGTTGTCCACCCACCCCATTGGCTTGTTCCCCGCGGAGAGGGAGGACGACCCAATGTGGAAGGATCGGGTGGAGCATGCCAAGGACATCTGGGCTATCTACCCAGGTCAGACTGCTCACTTGACAGTGCGGTGCATGAATGCCCTGTACCGTCTGCAAGTGATGCGCGGTGAGGCGATGTCCCATCTGATGGCATTGTTGGAGGCAACAAAGATCACCCTAGACAACAGAGAGGAGCTTGTGGTTGATTTGTCCACTGAGATGGTGGAAAAGGACTTGCAGGTGGAGCAGCTGTCCAATGAGATCCAAGAGCTGGAGGAATTAGTGGGGACCAGGGAGAACACCATAGAGGTTCTCGAGGATCAGCTTATTAACACCCAGCAGCAGCTTGCCGAGGCTAATGAGCACCTGGATATGCATCACCAGGAGATCCAGGACATGGAGGCCAACGAGGACGTCGACATTGAGGGAGGAGAGGAGCCTGCCTCCAGCTTGGACACTGCTGGCTCAGGGAGACCACCTTCCCCCGGGTCGAGTGTTGCCTCGTTCGCTCACTAGGTTCAGGGGTAGGGCTAGAAGTCGGTAATGGTGGGACTCCTCAAAGCTAGCTTAGCTTTTGCACCCTTGGGGTACTAGGCTAGATAGAGTTGAGTCTTTTGGGCCGTTGATGTAATCATGATACACTCTTTTGGAAGCATGGTTGATGGATGATGTTAGTCTTAATTTGGGAAGAAAAGTTTATGCCTTGTGAAATCCTTTATGTTTATGCAAGAATCTATCACTTTGCCTTTTGACTTTTTCTTCGCGACTGGACCTTGAAACTTGAAGATGTGTTATTAAGAAAATATGTGATTTTTCAGATGGCCGGGAGAGCACGTCGTGGCCAGAATGAGCGCGTTCCTCCACCGCCGCCACCGCCTCCCACTCTGCAGGAGCTAATGGCTCAGCAGAATGAGATCTTGAGGCAGCTAGCTCAGCGTCAGCCAACACCTCAGCACTATGGTGGTGGAGATCATCAGCGTCACCCCGCGGCAGCCACCTATCAGGAGTTCCTCAGTACCCAGCCTCCATTGTTCACCAGGGCAGAGGACCCACTTGATGCGGATGTATGGTTGAGAGTAGTAGAATCCAAATTCCCGCTACTCCACGGAGTTTGCTCAGAGGTCAGTAAGGTCAGGTTCGCCACCCAGCAGCTTCGCGGACCCGCAAGGACATGGTGGGACCATTTTCTTGCTATGCAGCCAGATGACAGAGAGGTGGAATGGAGAGAGTTCAAGGCAGCTTTAAGGGGGCACCATATACCAGCCGGAATTATGGACCGAAAGCTCAACGAGTTTCTGGCACTCACTTAGGGCAACAGGACAGTGTTGCAGTATGCTCTGGCTTTTAATGACCTGTGCCAGTATGCTGGGTATCATGCAGACACGGACGAGAAGATGAGAGACAGGTTCAGGAGGGGGCTCAGCACTAAGTTCCGTGACCGTCTCAACACCATCAGGGCCAACAACTATAATGAGTTGGTCAACATGGCCATCTCCCAGGAGGACTGTATCACAGCTCGTTAGGCAGAAAAGAAAAGGAAGACCCCTGTGGCAGGACCTTCAGCTCAGCCATAGCGCTTCAGGATTGTGTCTGACACTCAGAACAGGGGACCTCAGCAGCAGCAAGGACGTTGGGTGATCCGACCACAGCAGCAGCAGCAGGCACCCAACCGCACCCAGTTTCCAACTCAGAGGAACAATCAACAGCAGCAGCAGTATCAACAGGCAATTGACAACAGGTGTTTCACATGTGGCAACACCGGACATTATGCCAAGAATTGCCCCAGAAACCAGCAGAGGCAGGGGCAGAATGTTAACCAGAACCAAGGCAAGAGACAGAAGGTGCAAGTGAGGCAAGGCCGACTGAACTTCACCACCATGGCTGATATTCCAGAGGGAGCACCCGTCATGACTGGTATCTTTACAGTTTTGAATTATCCTGCTATTATTCTTTTTGATTCTGGTGCATCACATAGTTTTATCAGTGCCAAATTTAGTGCCAAGTGCCAGTTACCTTTTCACCACACCAATGGGGGTATCACAATTTCAACACCAGGAGGCAGGGTTGCCACCTACCAAATCAATAGGCAAGTGCCTAAAAAATTTGGTAGTCTTGTGATTAGAACCACCCTTCTCATCTTATGATTGGATAGCGTGGATATTTTATTGGGAACTGACTGGTTGACTAGGCATCAGGCAGTATTGGATATTGCAGCGAGGGCCATTGAAATTCACTCCCCTGCTTATGGCGAGACTGTTTTATATTTGCCTGATCAGGGTTGTACCCGTTCTTGTGCTTTCGTTATGATAGAATCCCCAGTGGAAAAGATCCCAGTGGTTTGTGACTACCCAGATGATTTTCCAGATGAATTGCCGGGAATGCCACCCGATAGAGACATTGAGTTCGCCATTGAGTTGCAACCCGGGACTGCTCCTATCTCCAAGAGGCCCTATAGGATGCCTCCCGTGGAATTGGCAGAATTGAAAAAGCAACTGCAGGAGTTGTTGGACAAGGGGTTTATTCGCCCAAGTACTTCACCATGGGGATGTCCTGCTTTATTTGTGAAGAAAAAGGTTGAGAGTTTGAGAATGTGTGTTGATTACCGCCCTTTCAATGCGGTGACTATCAAGATGTCACACCCGGGTTTTAGGGGCACCAAGACCCGGGCGCGAACATAAACACCAGATATGCTGGGACCAAGTCTCACACATATGATGTATAGTGGCACAGGATCGAATGTCACATCTTTATATATAACAGGAGTTCTATACAAAATAAATAATTACATTATAAGGAGACAACGGTCCAGCAACCCAAAGTTGACTGGGAGACGACGGCCTAGACCACTCACGAACTCATCACAGCATCCTCCACGCGCCTCATCCTGTGGTACCTGCTCTTGACCTGTGGGGGCGTGTGAGACAGCAAGAGTGAGCTCACATACGTTCATCGCCCAACAAGTTGTGGGGAATAATGTGCATGAACTCGCCAAAGGTGGGAGCTCATGTGAAGTGTAAGGCTTACCAAAGAGGATGGTTAAAGCTGAGCATTGCTTTTAAAGTTGGTCAAAATTTTATTAGCAATTACTAAGTATAAGTAAATACCAACCCATTTAAATAGTAGAACAAAAGTAACAACCTCACCTGCGATGCAATGCATATGACAAATTGAGTTTAAGTTCCATAATTTAATCATGTGAGTGTCCGAGCTGCTCATGACCGTGAGCACACTAGTATACCAGTTTTACACTCTACAGAGGTTGCGCATCTTTACCCACAAGTCATGTTACCCATCTGCCAAGGGATCGCGACTTCCCATACACCTCTACCGAGTAGGCGAGGCAGGGTAACACTACGAGGCATTTACAAAGTTCCACTAGCTTCAGAAAACCCGCTACAGTTTATAGGAAGCTCCAATGCAGGAATCCCTTGCAGGACCGCCATCGCAGCAAAATCCTCCCGAGGGCCTCCCTACACTGACCACTCCCCTACTGCCCTTGCCCCTTTCGGGTAAGGTAGTCTTCCACTAGCTTTCCTAATTAATCAGCCAAGGGGTCCCATTCCTCCCTTGTGGTAGCACTGTTTTCCCGGGTGGTTCTCCATGTTCCAATTAACATAATGATCTTATCATGAACAGTAATAATAAACAGATAATAACAGTGTGATCATGAATAATGTATCTTCATACCCAAAACCACATTAAAGCACTAGCAAGTACTACCCAAAAAGTTCAGTGGTAAACAAGGTACAAAGATAATCAAACTAGGGTAACCTATTAGGTCCCATCAAAATTAACCTATGTAGATCATTATGATTAATTAGAACATGAGTGGGTAAAAGAAGTGATCAAGGGCACAACTTGCCTGGCACTTGAGATTCCAGGTACCACTTGCTCTTCAGATGACACGTGCCTCACTGCTAAACGTAGCAATACAAACAAACATGGCATAGGCAAAATTAACATTACACCATACATAAGAATAACTGAGTAATAATAATCTATGCGTCGCTACGAGATCGTGGGATCCAGAACCGCTAAATTCGGGGCTACGGTTATGAAGTTATGGTTTTCTGAAGATCCACGTGGTTAAATATAGAATAGACTAAGTGCAACATTTTAACCTATATTTCATGACAAAACAAAGTTACAAGATAATAATAAATATTATTGTGAGACTAATGCAACTGGAATGGATCAAAACAGAGTTATGATTATTGAGTTATCAATTTCTGAAATTATTTAGCACCTAGAATAGATTAATTCAATTGAGCAATTTTAATTCAAGTTTCATGGTTAAACAAAGGTATTAGGTGATAAACATTATTAATACAAAATTATAGAGACTGGAATGACTCAATTTGGAGCTAAAATGAATTAACTATGAATTATACAAGTTTATAGAATTATTTTCATACTAAAAACCTATTTCTTTATTAATTTCTGAATATCCTAAGTGTTCTGGACTGGCTCAATATTTCTTAAAAGATCAGGGGCTAACCCGCAAGATTTACGCAGACTCAGAAATCCCTGAGTTGGACGGCGGGTTAATACTAATAAAACAGAGGGGCTCTTTTGTAAACTAGCTTCGGCGAAGGGATACGGTTGTATTCTGACCGTTCGATCTATTCCGGATGGTCCAGATTAAATACGTGAAGGGGTACACAAAGTTCTAATCCTGAACCTACAACTCCAATCCAACGGACCCTGTCCATCCACAATCATGCCCGTCCACTCCTTATCCAATGGCTCAGATCCCTTCACCAAAGGAGTATATTCGCTTTTAATCACAAACGCCCATCGCGAGATGGACGGTAGCCGTACCCTCTTCAACCTCACGCGCAGCAACGGCCGAGAATCGCCCCAACCAGCGGAGCCCTCACCAGCGCGCCACCAAATTCGCTAGCTCCGGTGACAACGTTCCCATGGTGATGCGCGAAAAAAAAATCGAAGCAAGGCGGTTACGAAGGGGGTGTCTCACCGGATGGTTAAGCGATGGCCGAGCGGGTTCGCGAGGGAAGACTTGCTTGCCGCAGCTTCCCACCATGGACCCGACGGAACATGGCACCTGGCATAGGGCGTCGGCCGTCTTCGTCGCCAGGAGAGAAAGAGGGATGAACGCCTGAACGGGAGAAGAATTCCAAGAAACAGGAACGGCAATTCCTGCTCCCACGGTCTCTCTCACTAAGCGCGAGTTCGTGGCGGTATTGGTGGCTGTGACCTTGCTCTCGGTGGATGCTAGCAGGTTCTGCGCAGATGGCGTGGAAACGAGGCATCCAAAATATTTATACCCAAAGAAGAAGAGATCAGATAGCTATGGTTAACAGCGCGATCAACAGAACTTGCCGATATATGTGTGCGATCTGTTACGACGAAGGGAGAATAATATCCTGACAAATTGTCTCCAACTGCCAGCGATTTCAACGGACAGAGAGAAAATACGTGCAGACATGCAAACGTCTGGCTGGAGAATAAAATAAAAAAAACGATAGAAGTGGTTGTGGGCAGGTTGTTTATTCTCACGCACACGCCACGTTGTTTATTCTCTTTTGTTTTTTTTTCTGTTTTATTTTTTTCTATTTCATTTGTTTCACGTTAAATCTGTGTTGAAGTTTTTTATAAAAAAAATGTAGAATCAAAATCTCCAATACGAATGAAAAAATATACTTCTATTTACTTATTTACTATTTTAATTAATTAAGAAAAATGCGTTAAATATATAATTTATGCACACAAAAGTAACAATTTCTAATGTAGATCCTTTATGAATAAATACTTTTTATTAAATATTTTAGTGAATATTCCTAAATATATATAATTATACATAGGGTAATTTTAATTCATATAAGAATTTTTTTATTTAATATTCTATTAGAAGCACATTTATTTCAAGAGTAGTTTCGTAGGTAAGAAAATTCTTATTAGAACATATTTTGATTCAAAACCTTGGGAGCATTTTTTTCATAAATCCAAAAATAGTATTATTGGGTGTTACAAATTCTACTTTTCAAACTTAACTTGTCTCAAAAATTTGAGTACACATGCAATCAAACAAGATCTCCAGCATGAAATGCACATTCACGTATTTATTTATTTGCCATTTGACTACTTTAATTCCTTTAGTTGAATATGCACAAGGAAAGGAAGACCAAATAATCCCCAAGGGTTTCATAACTTCAAAACACCCACTTATAAATATTTCTATTTATTTATTTTATTAGTTTTTTTTCTTACACCAATTTTGGGCTTTACAAATTCTACCCCCCTTAAAAATAATCTCGCCCTCGAGATTAGTATAGGAAGTTTGGTTTATAATGTAGCTTTTATCTCCTAATTGGTCCCAACATCAAAAGAATTTTTTTTGCCTAGCCATCGAATTGGTAAGATGGGAGATGGTTAGAGTGAGAACATGTTGTGGCAAGAGAGGTTATGGAAAGAATTGACTCCATCCCGAAAGGTGGATCCTGGCACATTGGAAGATCTAGTGTGACTTCTGTCCTTCCTTGACGAAGTTGACCTTTTCTTCTCCGGTCTTGGCCTCATTGATTCGAGGTTAGTGTATATCATTGGAGTTAGGAAATATGGTTAAGATAGATATGGATGATATAGACTACATGATATAGGTCAAAATCTTGTTTGATGTCAGGTGAGGGTAGACAGATTATGCAATCCCTCAAGATTCTATGGTTGGGTTAGCTCTTATGCTCACAGTTGAGTTGTTCTAATGCACTAATTTAGGTTTAAGTGCGTGAGGGGAGAACAAGGTTTATAGGAGTAGGATCCAATTTTTCACTAGTGTTAACTGGTTAAGTGACCGTCCTTAGGTTAGCTCAACTTAAGGTTAGACTTCGTTAGGTTAGATTAACCTATTAGGTTGGATCAGATCTAGAATAAATTGATATGACTATTTTAGACTAGATAAGATCTAAATAGATTTTGGGTTAGCTCATGGTTGTTATTCTAGAGTGGAATAAATATACTAATTAGGGCAAGATGAATCCATAAGGATAAGGTAGAATCTTTTGAGATAAGATGGATAGAATCTTTTAAGATGAGATGGGTATTGTTAGGCTAGATACTTTAATGAGGAAATAATTTAGTTTGTCTACTTATTTTTATAAGCATTTATTTCCTATATGTATATGCAGATGTAATTGTGGACATTACTCCACAACCCATCACACTCAATCAAAGATCCAAATCAGACAAGTATCATAAGAACAGACATTCAAGTATATAGATACCTACAAAAATAGTTTTTATTTTTTTCCTAAGATTAGGTCTTCTATTCCAAAAAGTCACTTTAGGCACAGGATTTCAAAGTGTGAAATCCACATTTGTCTTTAGAAGGAAAAGGTAAGAATAATCAGAGTAAAGCGGAAATAGATGAGAAAAGATTAAGGTAAGTTTAGAAAAGAATCAGAGTAGCAAAGGTAAGTAGACAATGGTTGTCCAGTTCTATCTAGGTTTCGTCCTACAGTCAACATTCCTCTGATACCACTTCTGTCACACCCGGGTTTTAGGGGCACCAAGACCCGGGCGCGAACATAAACACCAGATATGCTGGGACCAAGTCTCACACATATGATGTATAGTGGCACAGGATCGAATGTCACATCTTTATATATAACAGGAGTTCTATACAAAATAAATAATTACATTATAAGGAGACAACGGTCCAGCAACCCAAAGTTGACTGGGAGACGACGGCCTAGACCACTCACGAACTCATCACAGCATCCTCCACGCGCCTCATCCTGTGGTACCTGCTCTTGACCTGTGGGGGCGTGTGAGACAGCAAGAGTGAGCTCACATACGTTCATCGCCCAACAAGTTGTGGGGAATAATGTGCATGAACTCGCTAAAGGTGGGAGCTCACGTGAAGTGTAAGGCTTACCAAAGAGGATGGTTAAAGCTGAGCATTGCTTTTAAAGTTGGTCAAAATTTTATTAGCAATTACTAAGTATAAGTAAATACCAACCCATTTAAATAGTAGAACAAAAGTAACAACCTCACCTGCGATGTAATGCATATGACAAATTGAGTTTAAGTTCCATAATTTAATCATGTGAGTGTCCGAGCTGCTCATGACCGTGAGCACGGCTAGTATACCAGTTTTACACTCTGCAAAGGTTGCGCATCTTTACCCACAAGTCATGTTACCCATCTGCCAAGGGATCACGACTTCCCATACACCTCTACCGAGGAGGCGAGGCAGGGTAACACTACGAGGCTTTTACAAAGTTCCACTAGCTTCAGAAAACCCGCTACAGTTTATAGGAAGCTCCAATGCAGGAATCCCTTGCAGGACCGCCATCGCAGCAAAATCCTCCCGAGGGCCTCCCTACACTGACCACTCCCCTACTGCCCTTGCCCCTTTCGGGTAAGGTAGTCTTCCACTAGCTTTCCTAATTAATCAGCCAAGGGGTCCCATTCCTCCCTTGTGGTAGCACTGTTTTCCCGGGTGGTTCTCCATGTTCCAATTAACATAATGATCTTATCATGAACAGTAATAATAAACAGATAATAACAGTGTGATCATGAATAATGTATCTTCATACCCAAAACCACATTAAAGCACTAGCAAGTACTACCCAAAAAGTTCAGTGGTAAACAAGGTATAAAGATAATCAAACTAGGGTAACCTATTAGGTCCCATCAAAATTAACCTATGCAGATCATTATGATTAATTAGAACATGAGTGGGTAAAAGAAGTGATCAAGGGCACAACTTGCTTGGCACTTGAGATTCCAGGTACCACTTGCTCTTCAGATGACACGTGCCTCACTGCTAAACGTAGCAATACAAACAAACATGGCATAGGCAAAATTAACATTACACCATACATAAGAATAACTGAGTAATAATAATCTACGCGTCGCTACGAGATCGTGGGATCGAGAACCGCTAAATTCGGGGCTACGGTTATGAAGTTATGGTTTTCTGAAGATCCACGTGGTTAAATATAGAATAGACTAAGTGCAACATTTTAACCTATATTTCATGACAAAACAAAGTTACAAGATAATAATAAATATTATTGTGAGACTAATGCAACTAGAATGGATCAAAACAGAGTTATGATTATTGAGTTATGAATTTCTGAAATTATTTAGCACCTAGAATAGATTAATTCAATTGAGCAATTTTAATTCAAGTTTCATGGTTAAACAAAGGTATTAGGTGATAAACATTATTAATACAAAATTATAGAGACTGGAATGACTCAATTTGGAGCTAAAATGAATTAACTATGAATTATACAAGTTTATAGAATTATTTTCATACTAAAAACCTATTTCTTTATTAATTTCTGAATATCCTAAGTGTTCTGGACTAGCTCAATATTTCTTAAAAGATCAGGGGCTAACCCGCAAGATTTAAGCAGACTCAGAAATCCCTGAGTTGGACGGTGGGTTAATACTAATAAAACAGAGGGGCTCTTTTGTAAACTAGCTTCGGCGAAGGGATACGGTTGTATTCTGACCGTTCGATCTATTCCGGATGGTCCAGATTAAATACGTGAAGGGGTACACAAAGTTCTAATCCTGAACCTACAACTCCAATCCAACGGACCCTGTCCATCCACAATCATGCCCGTCCACTCCTTATCCAATGGCTCAGGTCCCTTCACCAAAGGAGTATATTCGCTTTTAATCACAAACGCCCATCGCGAGATGGACGGTAGCCGTACCCTCTTCAACCTCACGCGCAGCAACGGCCGGGAATCGCCCCAACCAGCGGAGCCCTCACCAGCGCGCCACCAAATTCGCTAGCTCCGGTGACAACGTTCCCATGGTGATGCGCGAAAACGAAATCGAAGCAAGGCGGTTACGAAGGGGGTGTCTCACCGGATGGTTAAGCGATGGCCGAGCGGGTTCGCGAGGGAAGACTTGCTTGCCGCAGCTTCCCACCATGGACCCGACGGAACATGGCACCTGGCATAGGGCGTCGGCCGTCTTCGTCGCCAGGAGAGAAAGAGGGATGAACGCCTGAACGGGAGAAGAATTCCAAGAAACAGGAACGGCAATTCCTGCTCCCACGGTCTCTCTCACTAAGCGCGAGTTCGTGGCGGTATTGGTGGCTGTGACCTTGCTCTCGGTGGATGCTAGCAGGTTCTGCGCAGATGGCGTGGAAACGAGGCATCCAAAATATTTATACCCAAAGAAGAAGAGATCAGATAGCTATGGTTAACAGCGCGATCAACAGAACTTGCCGATATATGTGTGCGGTCTGTTACGACGAAGGGAGAATAATATCCTGACAAATTGTCTCCAACTGCCAGCGATTTCAACGGACAGAGAGAAAATACGTGCAGACATGCAAACGTCTGGCTGGAGAATAAAATAAAAAAAACGATAGAAGTGGTTGTGGGCAGGTTGTTTATTCTCACGCACACGCCACGTTGTTTATTCTCTTTTGTTTTTTTTCTGTTTTATTTTTTTCTATTTCATTTGTTTCACGTTAAATCTGTGTTGAAGTTTTTTATAAAAAAATGTAGAATCAAAATCTCCAATACGAATGAAAAAATATACTTCTATTTACTTATTTACTATTTTAATCAATTAAGAAAAATGCGTTAAATATATAATTTATGCACACAAAAGTAACAATTTCTAATGTAGATCCTTTATGAATAAATACTTTTTATTAAATATTTTAGTGAATATTCCTAAATATATATAATTATACATAGGGTAATTTTAATTCATATAAGAATTTTTTTATTTAATATTCTATTAGAAGCACATTTATTTCAAGAGTAGTTTCGTAGGTAAGAAAATTCTTATTAGAACATATTTTGATTCAAAACCTTGGGAGCATTTTTTTCATAAATCCGAAAATAGTATTATTGGGTGTTACAAATTCTACTTTTCAAACTTAACTTGTCTCAAAAATTTGAGTACACATGCAATCAAACAAGATCTCCAGCATGAAATGCACATTCACGTATTTATTTATTTGCCATTTGACTACTTTAATTCCTTTAGTTGAATATGCACAAGGAAAGGAAGACCAAATAATCCCCAAGGGTTTCATAACTTCAAAACACCCACTTATAAATATTTCTATTTATTTATTTTATTAGTTTTTTTTTCTTACACCAATTTTGGGCTTTACAGAAGAACAAATACCCACTGCCCCGCATTGATGTTTTGTTCGATCAGTTGGTGGGAGCCAAAGTGTTCTCCAAGATAGACCTTCGCTCGGGTTACCATCAGATCAAGATCCGTGCCAGCGATATTCCCAAGACGGCCTTCTCAACCAGATATGGGCTTTATGAGTTTTTGGTGATGTCTTTTGGGCTGACCAATGCCCCGGCTTATTTCATGTACTTGATGAACTCAGTATTCATGCTAGAGTTGGACAAGTTCATGGTCGTTTTCATTGATGATATTCTGGTCTATTCCAAGAATGAGGACGAACATGCTGAGCATCTGCACATCGTGCTTCAGCGACTTCGCGATCATCATCTTTATGCTAAGTTGTCTAAATGTGAATTCTGGTTGAAGGAAATTAAATTTTTGGGTCACACAATTTCTCAGGATGGGATATCTGTTGATCCTGAGAAGGTACAAGAGGTAATGGATTGGAAACCTCCTACCACAGTGCGGCAGATTCGGAGTTTCCTGGGTTTGGCAGGGTACTATCGACGATTCATTCCGGATTTCTCTAGAATTGCCAAGCCAATGACTAAACTGTTGAAGAAGGGAGTTAAGTATAATTGGAGCCAAAAGTACGAAGATGCCTTTCATACACTAAGGCAGCATTTGACAACAGCCCCAGTGCTGGCTCAACCTGATAACACCAAGCCCTTTGAAGTTTATTGTGATGCTTCTGGTACTGGATTGGGATGTGCCTTAATACAAGATAACAGAGTAATTGCTTATGCTTCCCGAGCACTTAGACCCCATGAGCAGAACTACCCTACACATGATCTGGAATTAGCAGTTGTGGTTCATGCTCTCAAGATATGGAGACACTACCTGATGGGAGCTCACTGTAACATTTACACTAATCACAAGAGCCTCAAATACATTTTCACTCAGGGATCTGAACATGAGGCAGAGGAGATGGTTAGAATTAATCAAGGACTATGATTTGGAGGTGCATTACCATCCTGGCAAAGCCAATGTTGTGGCAGATGCCTTGAGCAGAAAGGCCTAGTGCAATTGTATGAACATGGATGCGAGAGTTACCACCCTGTGTGATGAATTGTGCAAGCTAAACCTGGAAGTTGTTTCTTCAGGTGATTTAAACTATATCTCGGTGGAGCCCACATTACAAGAGCAAATAGTCAGGGCACAGATTGAAGATAAGGGTGTCCAGAGATTCGGGATCAAGGGCAAGTTAGCTTCTCGCTACATTGGACCCTATGAGATCAAAGCATGTTGTGGATCCGTGGCCTATCAATTGGAATTGCCACCTCACATGTCAGCTGTTCATGATGTGTTTCATGTATCTCAGCTGTGGAAATGTGTCCGCTTACCTACTGAAGTGCTACCTGAACCAGACATTGAGATAGAACCAGACCTGTCCTATCAAGAGTACCCCATCAAGGTCTTGGATCAGAAAGAAAGGTCAACGCGGGCAAGGTCGATCATAATGTATAAGGTTTAGTGGAGTCACCATTCAGTAGAAGCTACATGGGAGACTGAGGATTTTCTACGCCCTCGCTTCCCCGACTTTCTGCCTAAAGGAGTCGGTACATAACTTAAAACCCCACCCCCACCTGCCCTTTGAATACAATTATAAGAAAAACTTAGATAATAAGGATAGTCTAAGTTGTGGATTTAACTTAAAAAGGGCTTCCTTCTGAAGTTGCAAAGAGAATGACATTCGAAGAGCAGTTAACAAGAGAATCTTGGATAAAGGGAAGGGTAGCACAACAACACACCTTCACGGCACCCCTCCAAGGGACTCTACCTAAAATCTCGGGACGAGATTCCTTTAAGGGGGGAGGGCTGTAACACCCCAGGTGTTACCAAGGTGTTGGCTTCCTAATGGCACATATACCTATTATCACATGTGGTTAAAACTTGGAGGAGAGGGAGTACTTAAGACCTTGGAAGCATGAGTGAGTTAAGAAATGCCAAGGACCAAAGTATTACCCAAGCTTTTAGGCAATGATCACCTAGGGCAAGGGAGGATTGAACCTTGGACCCCCTCTCTCTTGAAGCCTTTAGTTGAGAGAAAGATTAGGCAAATGCACATTTCATAATTTAAACCTTAACCAAAGTTTAAGAGTACCAAAATGTTTACAAAAGACAACAAAGGAACTTTACAAAAAGACCCCTATAAGACCCCTAAATCAGCCCCCAAGTAGAGAACACTATGGAATCACACCCATTCCCTCTAAGTCCAAAATCAGCCCTAATCTAGAGATCAGGGGTGTTCACCTAGCTAATGGCACCAAAACCCCAGGGTATAAATAGCAAAAAGGACCTAAATTATCTAAGGAACCCCCTAGAAGAGTTTGAACCCAAGCCAAGACCGTTTGACATGAGTTGGCACCTGTTTTGTCTCGGGTTGAACAGTGCAGACAGACAAGACTTGGCGCCACCATATCTTCTAAACCAGACCCGATCTTCCCTTGGAACTTACATGAACTAGGTAGCCCTAGGTGCAGGGAAGAAATCTTACACAAGCCATAGGGCGAGATTCACACGTTTGGCTGCTCAGCAGGCGCAAGAACAAGGGCAGAAAGCAATGGTCACGTGTTCGACGCACTCTGGGCTCGCTAGAGCACGCCCGACGCGCGCCCCGCGTGCCCCGCGTCGCGCCAAAGCCCAGCCGGTGCCATGGCCCGCGCCCGCGCCTATAAAGCCCCCAGGGACCTTGACCGTACCCCTCCGCACGCGCTCGACCTCACCGGAGCCCAACCCCACCGGCGTTTGCCTGTGCAGAGCGTGTCCGCGGCCGCCCGATCCCCCTGCCATCGTAGACCGGCCAACAGGACCCTTCCCAACCCTGTCCAGCCCTCGGAGAAGACTGAGCACACCTTGCTGAAGCTCCCCGAGCGAGGAATCGGAGTTTGCTTCGCCGGAGAGGCCAGTCCACGGTCGCCGGACTCCATCCGACCGCCCGCGAGCGTAGACCGGGTAATCCTCTACTCCATTCTTCGATTCCTTGTGCACACAGCCTCTACGTCATCCCGTGAAGCTCACTGTGCCTTTGGATTGAACTAGATCGCCGTGGTTTGGCCAGAGCTCCCACCGCCGACGAGAGCACCCGCCTGCGCACGTGGACCGGGCGATTCCGGCCACCCCCGCCGTCAAGCTGTACACCATTGTGACCGCCAGAACCTCCCGGAGCCAACCTCGCCGGACCTCTCTCGCCGCCGGTAAGCCGCACCACCCTTTTCTTCTCGCGGGTACTATTTAAACCTAGGGAGGGACCACGGGGGAGAAGAAGAGAAAGCTATGGGGTTTTGCGCAATGTCAGTGACTCGGATGAATAGTAGCGCGGGGGTATAACTGAGAGAGTTAGTTTGGAAATAACCCAAGGACTTCGGTGCAAAGTGGTTTTCCAGGAAACCTTTAATTAAATCTGATTTAAAATAAAAACAGCACTTGAACAATTCATATCTTCTGTTTTATTCATCCAAATTGACTCAAACCAATTTTGTCAGATCTTAAATAATATAAACTACTGAAGCAAAATATAAAACCCCTATGTGCTACAGAAAACTTTAGGATTCTAAATTAAATACTGATTTGGCCAAAAGCTAAATAATAGGAAGAAAAATAGTTGCACTATTTAACTGAGGTTAACAAAATTTGGAGAAGTGCATGACCACCTACTGACCTATTTAAAAATGCTAAACCCCTCTATACACCCCATTGAGGTAGAGTTTGCCATATATTTTACATTATGCTTAAGGTTAAAGAAAATACGAAAGGTGATTTAAATAAAGAACCAGGGAGCCCCCATATTTTTGTTAGTATACTTGTTCAGTATAGTTTACTAGAAAAATTGATTATACCCTGGTTTAGTATAAAATAAATAGGATACCTTTTATTTTAAGAAAATAAGGAAAACTTAGAAAAACCCTACAAAAATAACCCCAAGGTGAAAACACCCCAACCTTTGGAATAGTTAATCTTTTGTTATGAAGAACATAGGAAAAATATGAAATCTGCTGTTTGACATTTTTCAAATAACAAGGTAGTGGAAAGTGCCTTTTTGGCATTAAACTTTGGAAAATCACAACTAAATAACCATCCCTTAGCTTTCTGTGATTTTTGGCACAGAAGCTTATTATTACTGTTAGATGCCAACAAAAATAACCCTTAGGACAGAACCCACCCCTAATTAAGAGTTGTAATGCAAAGTGGCCCATTTACACAACTTTTGTTATTTTTGTCTAGAGCATAGCCTTTTTTATTTTGAACCTCAAATTCCTAGAACAGGCTATATTGACCAATGGCAAGCCACTGAAATTTTTACAGAATTTTTGGAAAGAGTTAATTCACTGTTGTAGTTCAAACCTACACTAGAATTCATAAATAGAAAATAAAGAAAGGGAAAATGAATAATGGAAATTAGTGTCATCCTAAAACCCTTTGTAAATTGTCCACTGAAATATATAAAGGAAATACCAATCCACTATGCTTATCCTTAACAAAACCTAAACCTGGAGTGATAAGCATAAACCACTAAAAGCCTTGTATGACCAAGAAACCCTAAGTTGCAAACTAACTTAGTTTTTCTTCCTTTAGCATAATGTTATTAAATCCTGCATAATCATGACATACATATTCATTGCATTTCGATAGACTGTAACCTCGCTGACGGAGAGTACGTCCTCGTGCCGGAGCAAGGAGCTGCTCAGGAGGTAGCCCCGGATCCAGCACCAGAGCCTGCACCAGAGGATCTGCCTGCCACTGCCTTGGAAGACAAGCCCCGGTTTATGCATAACCTGTTACTTATGCTATTTTATTATACTTAATGATTGTAGGATCGATTGTGCACTTAGGTGTAGGAGTTGACTGAAACCCTAGTTGCATGATCTCAGGATTCCTTTTGAGATGAATACTAGTATGCTAGGTCGAGTAGCTGCTTTATTTAATTAGGATCTCGGTAGAAGACGAGTGATTTTTCTAGCACTCGCGCGAGATCAGGAATTGGTTGTATCCACTTTCATATCATCATGATACTAGTCTGTGGACAACAATCCATGGGGATTGGTTGTCTACGAGACGGGAAATTGGAATAAGGATTAACGTGCGGATACCTGTGTCAAGCATTTGAACGTACTAAACACATACCGAGAAATATGGTAAATCGGTAAGCCTAGTACCTGATTGAACCTGGCAGCAGATTGCCCTCCTCATGCGACCTGAGACGTGGTCTCCCATTCTGGTTATGGTGGGTACAAGTGCGGTTACTGCACGACGGCAGTCGGGGTCAGTGAGGCATTGTACGCCAAGGAGGTCAGCCCCTCTCTGCTGACGGGGAATCGATGGGGACGGTTGATGTGTGTGGGGACGGAGTGCCTCACCATGTCGTGTGTTTAGGTTTACCTTGCAAGGATAAAAACTCGATTCGAATCGTCTGCTTCTCGCAGCTAATGAGACTTCTTGATCCATTGTACTGCACTGAGTAACAAGTGGAAATATGATGAGTTGATACAAGATGTTGATTGCTAAAAATGTTTGCTACTATGTATGAGTAGATAGTACATATTTAGCCTTAAGAGAGTCACACTTAAATTTGACGAAGCTAAAACTTGATTTAGAACTCAGCTAGTGCTTTTGGCAACCAAACCCCACATCCAAACAACTGCATGTCTAGAGGTAGAGCAGTAGACTCCTCACACCGGGTAAGTCTAGCTGAGTATTAGTATACTCAACCTTGCTTGTGGCACAATTTTACAGGTTCTTTGGAGGACATGGTTGCTGGAGTGACTTGGTCGTCCATCTTGCCACTGGGTTGGACTGTCGAGTGGGACCTCGCCTCGGCTGAACAGGAGCATGAGGAGTGATGGGACAGGCTTCCCCATCCCTCCATTTATCTATCGTTAGTTTTATTCCGCTGCACTTCGAACAATGATGACTACTTTTGCAAAACTCCGATGGTGATGTAATAATTTAATATTCCTTAATGTATGGTTTTACGTTTTATTGTATTTGCTCTGTGACTCACCCTCGAATGAGATTGTGGTACTTGATCCTGTCAGTGGCCTCGTCGGACTAGATCCGAGGGATTGACGGGTTATTCCCATTTAAGTGTGGTCTAGCCTCTAAGGTGGGACCTAGGCACTTAAGTCAGAATAATTCTAGCAGCTCCGCCACACTACGCATGAAGGACGACGAGGCGAACTTCACGAGGTGTGCCATACCTGTAATCAAGCTATGTAGACCTCCCCCCATGACGAATGGTGGCCCCGCCATGAGTACGCGGCTCCAACGAGGAATCGATGGTGCCACAGTCGATCTCCCAATTCCACCGCGCCACCAAAACAACCGCCCAACTCAGGCGAACCCCCAGACCACTCGTGAACCCTAGAGCGGCGGTGTAGGTGCGAGTCCACGGCAGCGCTGGTGGACTAATGTTGCGGCGCCGTCGGGCAGTAGCAGTAGATGGCTAGGGTCGGCGCGAGGTAGACGGGGAAGTGGAGAAGGGCGCAGAGGGCATCAATTTATCTCCCGCACACCCGACATAGGATGGGGGAAGGTCGCCCACGCTCCCCCGATAATGGCGGCGAGCACTGTGCGATCTATTACAGAGGTGGGGAGTGCGGGGAAGACGGAGTCGTGCACGGTGGTCCAGAGACTGCCTAGTGGGCCCCAGTGCTAGTGACACGCAAGCCGAGCGGAAGAAACGGGGGTCTGATGACAGAGGGGGCCCACTTAACGGCGGGACGTTAGACGCACGCGCGCGCGTAGGGATTGACCCACGGGGTCCGCATGTTAGCGCTGGGTGCTAGGAGGAAAACTAGGCCGTGCGGGGGAGTTTGTGTACTGGGCCGAAAATGAGGTCAGGGCCCAGTTAGGCGCTTTATTCATTTTTCTTTTTATTTTTATTTTATATTTCTACTTTCCCTTTTCTTTTGTCTTTTAAGTTCAAATTTAAATCCCAAATTTGAATTTATAAGTGTGAAGTTCATACTTAAATCAATTGTATAATTCCAAATACCAATATGAAGCTGATTTGATTAACTTATATATTTATTTGATCTTATATGTAGGTATTTCATTCTCTTGTTTCAATTCTAGAATTTTCTTTAGAATTTAAATTCTAATTTGGGTATTATCATATTTATTTTTACATTATTGTCACATTGCCACAAAATGCACACAAAATGAAAAACCAGCATGATGCATGACTTAGTGGTGTCCTTTGTTAATCATTTATTTGTTTAAGTGAGGTGTCCACATGAAATGATAAATAGAGATGGCACATATGTATATAAAGGAATATAATTTCTCCTTTTAGATTTTCTTACAAAGTGGGTATTACAAATCAATAGTGTTCATCCTCGCTACGTTCCGTCACAGGGTACACCAACTCGTCCAGGAGGAGGACCACGCCCAGCTCAGTACACTCCACAGGGGTCTCCACGAACACCTCCCACTCGTCAGGCTGCCCCCACTGGCACCCCGACAAGGCCTATAGGACAGAAGACAGGCCCTACATGCTTCAAGTGCAGTCAGGTTGGGCATTATGCTAATGCTTGTCCAGCGGGGAATTCTAGTGCATCAGCACAGAACAAGCAACAGACTCCTGGCAAGGGATTCAGCATTGCTAGGGTTAATCAAGCCAGTGCTGAGGCCACTACTGATGGTGCAGACATCGCTATCAGTATATTTTACATTAATGCAATTCCAGCAGCATTATTATTTGATTCTGGAGCTACACATTCGTTTATGTCTGCTCGATTTGCAATTACCAATGAATTACCACTGCAAAACATGAAAACACCTATGGTAGAAATTACACCTAAAGGGTCTATTGAAGCAAACTATATGACACAAAGATTAACACTGACAATTATGGGAAGGGAATTCCGGTCTACACCCATAGTACTAGAAGAAAGCAGTATAGATCTGATACTCGAGATGTCCTGGTTAAGGAAAGCTAAAGCAGTTATACACTATGATAAGGGAATCGTAGAACTTACCAGTTCCAAAGGGGAAAGATTTGAAGTTGAGATTACTGTAACCGCCTCTACCAGACCTGCCATATCAGTGAATTTTCTAGTATATAAGGCCTAGGGGGTACCCCATCAGATTCATGAACCATCTACTCAGCTCACTAGCTTTCTCCATACTGGAGACTTCCCTTGTAACCCACCACATAAAGATCCTTACCAGGAAGTAGGGTGTTATGCATCTCAAAGCGGCCCGAACCTGTAGAAAATCGCCTACCGTCTCTCGTGCGTCTCGCACGAACCATTGAGTTACAGTCAACAACACCATCCTACCCAAAAGCACCACGAGGGGTAACTCCGGGTGCGCGGTCGGGCTCCAAACACCGACAGCCGTCGGCTGGGGCCTTGTACTGCGTGGTGAAGTTCGTCGTCGACCTCCGAGGGCAATTCAAGACATGGACGCTCGAGGCGCGACCGCAGGCTACTGGAATTTCCCTCGCCGGGGTCGCGGACCGCCGCTATTTCGCCGTTGTGCGTAATCGGGGCCGACACCGTCTTATCTCGAGGTTTGGGCACCACCAACAAATTCTCCTTCTCTCCATCTTCGTGTGGCACCGACTGATCAGATTATTATGCGCTGGGTAGCCGTTTAGCCGCACGCCGACGAGATCTTCGGCGTAGGCGCGGGCGTTCTGGTTAGCTCTGGGCGTGAGGTAGGAGAGGGACGCCCAGCCATGTGATTAGTTATGTGCGACTAAGATTTGAAAACCGCATCGACCGTTAGATCCTTATCCTGCATCCGTGGTTAAACCTAGCGGAGCGTTTCGGCTGGAACGGTTTGCGACCGTTGATACGAAATCCGGTTGTAGAGGGCAGGTCATTGTTACATTAAATCCTTGCCGTTGGTTCTCAATCAGATGGTTATCTGCGACGCTCTGATTTTATCCGCGCAGATCTAATCTGGGCCACTAAAGTCTAATCGGTCGGCTCAGAATTGCTGATACCCCTTCGTTGTGGCTATTTAACCTAAGAGCCCCTGGGTTTATTGAGATTCAACCCACAGTACTGCGCATAATGCCCTGAGTCTTGGGATTTCTTGCGCTGTAACCCTTGGCTTTCAGTTTTATTTTGTGCGCGACCAGAGAAATAGAAAACCTAAGAAAATCAATTAGAAAATGATTTTAGTATTAAATTAATTGCAGAAACTTGTTTAAACCCTAGAAAATTCCTATTAAGTCCAAATTGATCCATTCCAGTTTCTATAATTTTGTAGTATTATTGTTCATCACCTAGTGTCTCTGTTTTAACATGAAAACAACAATAAAATTGATTTCTTAATCAATCTTATACCAAGCACATAAAACCTTTGGAAATTCATAACTTGAAACCTATAACTCCAAAATTAATGATTCATGTTCCTGTGATCTTATTTTAATATGTAGATTATTAATGTGTATTTTGTTTACATGTTTGGCGTGATGTTAATTTCACCTTTATATTATGCTTGTTTGTATTGTGGCGAGTAGAAGAGCCAGTGGCAGAGGATCTCGGGTTTCAACAGGTAGAAGTTGCTGAGCAGGAGCTCATTGAAGGTAAGTTGTGCCCATGACCACTTTTTACCTAATAATGTTCTTTAATATCACTTATTCATGCATTGGTTTAATTTTGATGGGACCCAATAGGTCACCCTAGACTGTTTATTCTTTTACCTTGTTTATCCCTGAATCATTTGGGTAGTTTTGCTAATGCTTTATATGGTTTTGGGATAATATTTCATTATATCCATGTTCCAATTATTCTGTTATGTTGTTTATGTTCATGTCAAGATCATTAATTTTAATTCGAACATGGAGCTTAACTTGAGAAACGTGTGCCACCATAAGGGTGGAATGGGACACCCTTGGCTGACTAATTAGGAAAGCTAGTGGAAGATTACCTTACTCGAAAGGGGCAAGGGCAGTAGGGGAGTAGGCATGTACGGAGGTTCTCGGGTTGATTTTGCTACGATGGCGGTCAGATGAGAGATTCCTGCAATTGCTCTTCCTAGAAACTGTAGCAGGTTTTTGGAAGCTAGTGGAACTTTGTAAAGGCCTTGTAGTGTTACCCTACCTCGCTTCCTTGGTAGAGGTGTATGGGGCCCGTACAACCCTGGGGCAGATGGGTAACATGACTTGTGGGTACAGGGTACAACCTCAGTAGAGTGTAAAAATGGTATACTAGCAGAGCTCACGGTCATGAGCAGCCCCCGGGATTGGACGGGTGTTACAAGTGGTATCAGAGCCAACCCTCGCGGTTTCACGGGCGTGTTGGGTTAGGGGTTCAGGTATATGGTGCAGGTGGGCCCGGAGTGGTCACAGGGCATGGAATACGACGACACTAGACTCTGAGACATGGCTAAGAGGGGAGGTTCCTGGATTGGGGTTGACCAACAAGGATGTCGACCTTCTAAGGGGGTAGATTCTGATATCCTCGTCCCTAGGATGGTGATATCCTGGTCCAAGGCTTAATAGAATTAATAGTATACTCATACCAACAATGTGCATCTTCTTTTTCAGAAGCCTATTTCAAAAGAACCTCCAAGTTAAGTGTTCTTGGCTTGGAGCAATTTGGGATGGGTGACCGACCGAGAAGTTTTCTCGGGTGCACAGGAGTGAGGACAAAGTGCGCACAAAAGACCCGTGTTGGTCTGTGGGTACAATATATGACCCTAGCGAGCTGCCAGGAGTAAGTACCATTGGTCTGGGATTGGACGCGGTGTTACAAGTGGTATCAGAGTCGACCCTCACGGTTTCACGGGCGTGTTGGGTTAAGGGATCAGGTATATGGTGCATGTGGGCCCGGAGTGGTCACAGGGCATGGAATATGACGACACTAGATACACCGACATGGCTAAGAGGGGAGGTTCCTGGATTTGGGTTGACCAACAAGGACGTCGGTCTTTTAAGGGGGGTGGATTCTGATATCCTCGCCCCTAGGATGGTGATATCCTGGTCCAAGGCTTAATAGAATTAATAGTGTACTCGTACCAACAATGTGCATCTTCTTTTTCAGAAGCCTATTTCAAAAGAACCTCCAAGTTAAGCGTTCTTGACTTGGAGCAATTTGGGATGGGTGACCGACCGAGAAGTTTTCTCGGGTGCACATGAGTGAGGACAAAGTCCGCACAAAAGACCCGTGTTGGTCTGTGGGGACAATATATGATCCTAGAGAGCTGCCAGGAGTAAGTACCGTCAGTTCGGGATTAGACGGGGTGTGTACAATGCATCTGCTACCATGTTAGCTTTTCCAAGGTGAAAGTGCACTTCCAGTTCATAATCCTTGATCAATTCTAACTATCTTCTTTTCTCATGTCGAGATCATCTTGAGTGTAGATGTACTTGAGACTCTTATGGTCATTTTAAATATTGCAATGAGCTCCCATCAGGTAATGTCTCCAAATTTTTAGAGCATGTACTATTGTTGCTAGCTCTAAATCATGTAATGGGTAGTTCTGCTCATAACATATGAGTGCTCGTGATGCATAAGCAATAACCTAGTTGTCTTGCATGAGAACACAACCAGGTCCAGCGCCTGAAGCATCACAATTCACATCGAAGGGCTTGGAATTATCGGGCTAAGATAATACAAGTGCGGTGGTTAGGTATTGCCTTAAGGTGTGGAAGGCATCTTCACACTTTTGGCTCCATTCAAACTAAACCCCCTTCTTTAGCAGTTCTGTCATGGGCTTGGCGATCCTAGAGAAATCTAAAATAAAGCAGCTATAATATCCAGCTAATTTCAGAAGACTCTAAATTTGGTGAATAGTGGTCGTGGAATTCTAATGCATTACCTCTTGCACCTTATCTTGATCAACAAATATTCCTTCCTGGGGGACCGTGTGGCCTAAGAATTTGATTTCCTTTACCAGATGGCAAATTTGGAGAACTTGGCATACAAGTGATGATCTCGTGGCATTGAAGCCCTATACGAATATGCTTGACATGTTCTTCTTCTCTCTTGGAATACACCAATATGTCATCGATAAATACCACCACGAATTTGTCCATCTAAGGCATGAATACTAAATTCATCTGGTACATGAAGTATGCTGGTGCATTAGTAAGTTCGAAAGAGATCACCAGATACTCACAGAGCCCATATCTGGTTGAGAAAGCTGTCTTTAGAAAATCATTTGCCTGGATCATAATTTGATGATAGCTAGAGCAAAGGTTTATTTTGGAAAACACTTTAGCTCCAACTAATTGATCAAAAAGAACAACGATATGAGGCAAGGATATTTATTTTTGACAGTCACCACATTGGGAGGGCGATAATCTATGCACAACCTCAAGCTTTCATCCTTCTTTAAGAACATGGCCGGACATCCCCAAGTTGAAGTACTTGGTTGGATGAAACCTTTGTCCTACAATTCTTGCAACTACTTCTTCAACTCGGTCAGTTCGACTAGCGGCATTCTATAGGGCCTTTTTGAGATAGGTGCAGTACCCGGTTCCAACTCTTTGGCAAACTCTATGTCTCGTTCTGGTGGCATGCTATGCAACTCGTCCAAAAAGATGTTAGTGTTGGTTACTTGTTTTCTATTGCTGCGAATAAAAAACAAGGCAACACAAATGTCAAATGTTAAGGACCTTCGTCCTTCGAAACATTATCCTCTTCAAAAGATAATGAATATTAGATGAAGGTCATGAAGAACAAGTCTTCATATTTCATAGGAATAATATTACAATGTAATATTATTAGCATCATTCACTTCATATCGCATGTCACAATATTGTCAAGATTGGTATTATATTTTAATAAAGTGATACAAGTTATATATATTACATTTGTACCTTCGGCTTGCACGAAGGAGAGAATACAAATACAACCTCTCGATCGAGCGTGAATAGTACGTGGGTACTGTTCATCTATTTATAGGCATGGGATGCAGCGCAAGAAAAAGTACAATTATGACCCTGATATCTATACATTACTCAAATACAAATATCAAGGATAAACATGTCTTTCCATTGCTGGCTTGATTTCATATATCACCTTCGCTGCATTTCCTTCGTGTTTGTTACAGCTTTGGCACTCAGTTCCTTTGACATATCTTTGTCAAAAAAATTACAAATGGTTTTTTCATCTTGAGGACCATCGGTAGAGAAGGAGATCCCAACAGTAGCCCTTTGCGGTGCTAGGTCGTTTTTCATAATGAGCTTGATCCGCGAAACACACAAAGGCTTCTAAATGTCGAAGGTCCGAAAAACACCTTCTCTGTGGTTGTTATTAAAAAACGAATAAAAAAGTTATGACCTGTGTTGGTCCAACGATAAGTTAGTATGAGTGGCACGGCGGTTCTCCTTCTTCACCAGTAGGACTATATAAATAGATTGGTTGGTAAGAAGTTATTACAACATTCCATGCTATCGCATCGTTGTGCTACTGAATTTTTTTACTAAAGTCGAAGTTGTTTGAGCTCTGTGCGTTCGTTTACTAGTCTTCGAACAAGCATCAAAAGTTAGCTTCGTCTTAAGAACTCAAATGGCTAGGATTAGGTCTACTGCTAGACTGACAAATGAGGGTGGAGAGATCGAGACCAATGAGACAACTCCAATTTCGGAGGTTATGAAGCGTTCTAGATTGGTTGTTCAAGAGGGAGAAGGATCTTTTCCTGAGAAGGACATTGTTAATGCCAAAGCTGATAATGTTGATGCCGAAGCTAGTAGTGATGATGAGGTAGACGATGGTATCTTGAGTCCAAGCAAGCCCAGTCATGTTGAATTTGGAAAATCTATTGTAAAAGCAGAAGACATAGTTTTAATGAAGAAGCTTGGGTATTTTGGGAAGAATGACGATGGACTGATAAGATTTGCTGGGGACAAAGTTATCCCAGAACCAAAGGATGATGAAGTTATAGTTTTCAAAAGCTTCTTCTGGGTTGGGCTTACGTTCCATCTATACATGATGGTCGGTGAAATTTTAAAGTGATTTGAAATTTATCTTCATCAACTCACTCCAAATGCCATAGTTAGACTCAGTGTATATATTTGAGCTTTGCATAGTGAAGGAATGAGTGCTAATGCTGAAGGGTTCTATAGAGTTCATGAACTCCACTATCAGACCAAAGCTAGGGTGGACAACCTCCACAAGAACTTCGAATGCTACAACTTCGCCTATCGAAAGGACACAAATGCTCCAGTGATTGGATATCGTACTAAATGGCCTAGTGGCTGGACCAATGAGTGGTTCTATGTGAAAGCCGATGGGAAGAAGAGAGAAAAACTTATGAGTACGGTGATGAGTCCGTTAAAGCTGAGCTTCGGCATGACAATACCAATATGCAATATGCAACTCGGCTCCCCATGCCAGTTAGCTAAAGTTCAATTCAGAGTTGTGGCTGCGCACATTAGTACTCTGGATTTAATGCAAGAATATCTAGCGAATAAAAATTTCCCGACATCAGGCATATGAGGAATGTCACAGAGGAAAGACGAAGGAAATAATCTTGAGCTTGTTAGGCTACCATACCGCTTTAAGTTCCAAAAAACCTTCAGCGGCCCTTGTGCCGAATCACTAGAAGTGATCGAAAGAATGTGCAATGAAATTCTTGGGAACTATACTAAGAAAGAAAACCAGTTGATGACTGCTGCCTTCGGCACTTAGGAGAAACGAAGATTAAATTGAGTGATGGATACCCTCGGCTTTGAATATCCTGATTATGATAGACTTGACGAAGAGGCTAGGGGAGTAAAGAAGAAGAGGGTTGTAAGTATTCTAAAAAGACAAGCAATAAGATCCATCGAGAAGGATAAAAATAAAAAGCTATCAAAAATACCAAATGTTTTTGGAGAAATTGAAATTTCTAAGATGACACCGAAACCTTCGGTACCCAAGAAACGGAAAACTATGGAGTCGAACCATGCTGAGGAAGAAAAGTCTTATCTGCCGAAGCGTAACATCGAAACTCTTTTGGTGTCTTCCATGGTGTGATAGAAATCCTAGAGGTAATGACTGAACCCTTGCCTTTCACCATGCTAAGTCCTCTAGGATCGGAGCTAACCAGCTTATTACAGCCATAAGAAAAAGGTGCTAGGGAAGTTGTCGAAGCAGAAATCGAAAAGGTTCCTTCGTCTCTTGGTGGGGGAAATGCCCAGAAGAGGCGACACATGATGACTATGATGAGGGCAGTCCTCGATACCCCCCACCGGTAATACAAAAGAGAATTGCCCCTCTGCTATTGACGAAGCTGCTGAAAGGGCCTCAAGAGGCTGAAAGTAGTGGTGGTCCTCTTGGGACCACCTTATCAAAGATTGACAGAATTATTGCTAGTATGCAGCATGAGAGGAATACTGAGGGGGTGATTGCTCCTGAATCTTCAGTATCAAAAGGGAAGAATACTGAAGAAGCATCTTTGGAAAGCAAAAGCTTCGACTTACGACACCTGGGTGGCTAGTAGCTTTTTGAAGAGGACATTTCAGAGTTAAGAGAATTTGTTGTATCTGGCGGTTATCAGCCTAGATCCATTTCTTTGGCGGTGTAGACGAAGAAATTTTAGGATGCATCCTCTATCGTGCTGGAGCAAAAATTGTGAACACCTTGTCAAAGAGTATCGGATTTCTGAAGCTTGAAAGAGATATTAGTTGTTGGGGCCTTCCTCTTCCGAAGGTCCTTAAAAACACGACTAACCATTTGTTTCTAGCATAATGTTGAGTATTACAGGAACCTCGTCACAAACAAAGGTTCATGATGGCTTCTCTGCTTGATCTGGGCCCAAGCTATTGAGCTTTGGCACTCTGCATTGTCGCCTCTACGCAGAGTCTTCGTCTTGAGGGGCTAAATCGAGGCTGAAGGTATCCTTGACGAGCCTTTGTATTATTTTGTCAAAGGTGTTTTTGCCTTGAGGGCCTTCGGCGGAGAAGAAGACCCCCAACACTTGGCCTGATAGCCGGATCTACATTAAGTGAGTGCTCAATGACATCTCTGTTGATGCCACAAAGATCATTGGCTAACCAAGCAAAGACATCCTTGTTGTTGAACAGAAACCTCAACAAAGTTTTTTCTTGTTCACTAGATAATTGTGACCCCGACAACACCTTCTACTCGGCTAAGTCTTCACATAGAAGCATGGGGTTCGGTTGGTCTGCTAAGGCAGCCTTATCTCTTTTATTCTTATACTGTTGATGAGCTTCGGCTTCATCTATGTTATGGATGGCCTTCGAATCTGTCTAGCTCCTTTCGGCCCTTCTTGCAGCCTCTTGACTTCCATGCACAGCTCTGGCACCCTGGTCAGATGGTATCTTCATGCATAGATATGTTGGATGAAGTTTCGCTTCGAAGGCATTTAATGTCCCTCAACCAATGATTGCATTATAGGGATATTCCATATCAACAATGTCAAAAACAACTTGCTCTGTCCTTGTGTTATAAACATAACCGAAGGTGATTGGCATTGCTATCTTCCCAAGTGCCACTATCTTCCTTTCTCCGAAGCCACACAGGGGGTGTGTTGCAACATGTATCCTATCATCCTGCTCCTGCATCTGCCTGAAAGCTTTTGCAAAGATGATATCTGCTACACTGCATGTGTCTACAAGGACGTTGTGCACCAGGAACCCCTCGATAACACAAGATATGACCATTGCATCATTATGGGGGTAGTCCTTGAGCTGAAGGTCTCCCTAGGAGAAGGTGATTGATATATGAGACCAATTGGACTTGATGAAGGGTCCTTGCACTCCAACATGTTGTACCCTTCTTTGTGCCTCCTTCTTCTGCTTCTTATTAGTTGGTTCAGAACTTGAACCGCCTGTGATTGGGAGCACCAGCTTCGTAGCCGAATGTGCCGCGACTTTGTTGCCTTGCGAAGCCATTGTCGCAGTCGTGGAAGTGAGTTCACCGGAGGTGGGCGCCAATGTTGGTCACTTGTTCTCAAATGCTGTGAATCAAGAATAGGGCAACATAATTGTTAAATATTAAGGACCTTCGTCCTTTAAAGCATTATCTCCTTTCGAATATAATGATCATCGAACCAAGGTCATGAAAGACAAGCCTTCATCACTTTATGAACAAATAAGAATACATAAAGATAATGAAGATAATTTGTTGATTCATTCACATTTATATTTCATGATATACACATGAACATTAACAAAGATAATATTACATTGATACCATCAGCTTGTTTGAGGGAGAAGACGCTAGAGTGATTACAATCCAACGTGAACAGTACGAGGATACTGTTCACCTATTTATAGGCATGGGACACAGTCTGGGTAAAACTACATTTATAACCTTCAATATTTGTCTGGTGGAACCGCCCGAATTATTCCAACTTATGTGCCCAAGTCGCACCCTCAAGGGCAGCAACACACTTAAATTGGAATAACCTGTCAGTTCCTCGGATCTAGTCCGATGAAGCCACTAACAGGATCGAGTACCACATACTCACTCGAAAGTGAGACACAGAGAAATACAATAAAGCATAAAACCATAATTTTAAATAAGTACTTAATATTATTACATCATCATCGGAGTTTCAAAAATTGTAACCATTGTTCTCAAAATGCAACGGAAATTAACTAACGATAAAAGAAAGGGAGGGTGGAGAAGCCTAGCCCATCACTCCTCCTGCTCCTCTCCTGCTGAGGCAGGGTCCCACTCGACTGTCCAGCCCGGTGGCAGGGTGGATGGCCAAGTCACTCCAGCAACCATGTCATCCAAGTTACATGTAAAATTGTGCCATAAGCAAGGCTGAGTATACTAATACTCAGCTAGACTTACCCGGTGTGAGGAGTCTACTCCTCTACCTCTAGACCATGAAGTTGTTTGGCTGAGGGGTTTGGTTTGCCAAAAGCACTAGCTGAGTCTAAAATCATGTTTTATCCTTTCAAGTTCTAGAATAATATTTTAGACTAGATAAGTACCTAGCTATTCATACATGGTATCAAACATTATAGCAATCAACATCTTTTGAAAGTAACCTCATTTCACTTCTTACTCGATGCAGCAGCTTGAATCAAGTAGTCTCATTAGCTACGAGAAGCAGACAATTTGAATCGAGTTTTAACCTTGCAGGGTAAACCTAAACACATGACGTGGCGAGGCACTCCGTCCCCACACACATCAACCGTCCCCATCGATTCCCTGTCAACAGAAAGGGGCTCACCGCCTTGGCATACAATGCCCCACTGACCCCGGCTACCACCGTGCAGTGACCGCACTTGTACCCACCATATCCGGAATGGGAGACCACGTCTCAGGACACGTGAGGAGGGCAATCTGCGGGCAGGTTCACTCAGGTACTAGGCTTGCCGATTTACCATATTTCTCGGCATGTGTTTAGTACATTCAAACGCTTGACACACAATACCACACATTAATCCTTATTCCAATTTCTGTCTCGTAGACAACGCATCCCCATGGATCGTTGTCCATAGACCATCATCATTCCGATATAAAAATGGATACAACCAATTCCTAACCTCGTGCGAGTGCTTGAAAAATCACTCGACTTCTACTGAGATCCCTAATTAGCGAAGCAGCTACTCGACCTAGCATACTAGTATCCATCTCAAAAGGAATCCTGAGTTCATGCAACTAGGGTTTTAGGCAACTCCTACACTTAAGTGCACAGTACAAGCCTACAAACATTAAGTGCAATAAAATAGCATATATAATGGTTATGCATAAAACCGGGGCCTGCCTTCAAAAGCTGGGGCGGGGAGATCCTCGGTGGCAGGCTCTGGTGCTGGCTCCTGGACTCCCTCCTGAGCAACTCCTTGCTCCGGAATGAGTACGTACTCTCCGTCAGCTAGGTTTCAATCTATCAAGTGCAATGAATAAGATACATGCATGCTAATGATATGCAAATTTAGTAACTACGATGCATGGTGAATTAACACTAAGGTAGTGGTTAAACTAGGGTTTCTTTGTCGTATGGAGTTCTTAGTGGTGTATACTTACCAGTCTAGGTTTTTGAGTGGATTAAGATTTTGATCATCCCATTAAAGTTTTAGTGGGCACTTAGGGAGGTCTTTTTGTAGTGATGAGTGTACATTATTATCTTCTACCAACTTTCTTTTTCATTCTCTACTTATGCTTTAAGGTGGGTTTACACTACCATAGTGATCTAAATTGTTTTCCAAAAACCCTATAAAAAATACTGTGGGTTTTACACTCCTATGATTGGGCTTTGGTACCCCAAGGGATCCACTTTTGATTTAATAGGATATTCCGATGCTGATTGGGTAGGGTGTAAAATTGATAGGAAGAGCACATCAGGGACTTGTCAGTTTCTAGGGAGATCCCTGGTGTCATGGGCTTCAAAGAAACAAAACTTCGTAGTTTTTTCCACCGCCGAGGCCGAGTACATTGCCGCAGGCCATTGTTGTGCACAATTACTTTGGATGAGGCAAACCCTTAGGGACTATGGCTACAAATTGAGCAAAGTCTCTCTCCTATGTGATAATGAGAGTGCAATTCGCATGGCGGATAATCCTGTTGAACACAGCCGCACTAAGCAAATAGACATTCAGTATCACTTTCTGAAAGATCACCAACAAGGTCCACAAGTCTCCTTGATCTCATAGGGCCCAATATAGCGAGGGGCTAATTTTCCCTTAATCCCAAATCTCTGAACACCTTTTGGGTGTGAGACCTTGAGGTACACATGATCCCCCACTTCAAACTTTAGAGGCTTTCTCCTTTTATCATGATAGCTCTTTTGCCTAACCTGAGAAGCTTCTAAGTTCTTCTTAATGACTTTGACTTTATCCTCCGCTTTGAGTACTAGGTCGGGCCCAAAGATTTCCCTTTCTCCCGCTTGTGACCAATTGAGCGATGTTCTACACCTCCTCCCATACAAGGCCTCGAAGGGGGGGCATCTTCTAGCTAGATTGGTAGCTGTAATTGTAAGAAAATTCCAACAGTGAAAGACATTTGTCCCAAATTTTGCCATAGTGTATCACACACGCTCTCAACATGTCCTCGAGAATTTGATTTACTCTTTCTGTTTGGCCATTAGTTTGAGGATGATATGCTGAGCTTCTAATCACGGTTGTTCCAAGCGACTTCTGTAGTTGTCCCCAGAAACGTGCTAGGAATGGTCTTCCTCTATCTGATGCGATGGTCCTTGGGATTCCATGCAAGCGCACTATTTGGTCAATATAGATCTTTGCGTATTTTTCTGCCCTATGGGTGATATGCACGGGCAAGAAATGAGCTATCTTGGTTAGCCTATCCACAATCACCCATATGGAATGGTGGTGCCGGGAGGTGTTGGGCAATCCCATAATAAAGTCCATGCAAATGTCCTCCCATTTCCAAGATGGTATGGGGAGAGGTTGCAAGGTACCTGCTACCTTCAAATGACTGGCTTTGATTCTTTGGCAAGTGTCGCACTCAGATATGTACTTAGCAATTTCTCTTTTCATCCTGGTCCACCAGTACAAGGATCTTAGGTCATGATACATTTTGTTGCTTTCGGGATGCATGGAAAATTTGGAGAGATGAGACTCGTCCAAAATTTTCTTTCTGAGTTCTGGATTCTTGGGAACAACCAGTTGGTCTTCAAACCATAAAATGCCTTTGCTGTCCTGACGAAAACATTTATACTTATCCACTTTTTGGTTGAGCATTTCTTTAATGATTTGAACACCCTTGTCACTAAGATGTGCCATGATTATTTGATCCTGCAAGGTCGGCTCAACTGAGATATAATCCAGGGTACTTGGGGAATCCACTTCCATGTTCATCTTGCGCAACTCGTCGCACAAAGCGGCGACATGAGAATCTATGGTTAGACAGTTGCACTGGGCCTTACGACTCAAGGCATCCGCCACTACATTTGCCTTGCCCAGATGGTAGTGTATTTCCAAATCATAATCCTTGATCAACTCTAACCATCTCCTCTGCCTCATATTAAGATCAACCTAAGTGAAATTATACTTGAGACTCTTGTGGTCAGTATAAATTTTACAATGAGCTCCCATTAGATAATGTCTCCATATCTTCAGAGCATGAACTACCGCTGCTAACTCCAGATCATGTGTGGGATAATATTGCTCATGAGGTCGGAGTGCTCTTGATGCGTAGGCAATAACTCGGTTGTCTTGCATCAAAACAAAACCTAGTCCAGTGCCCGAAGCATCACAATACACATCAAATGATTTGGTGTTGTCAGGCTACGCTAGCACGGGTGCTGTTCTCAGATGCCGCTTTAAGATGTGAAAGGCCTCTTCACATTTCTGACCCCAATCAAATTTTACTCTATTCTTCAACAACCCGGTCATTGACTTAGCAATTCTGGAGAAATCGGGAATGAATCGTTGATAGTATCCTGCCAGTCCCAGAAAACTCCGAATCTATCCAACGGTGGTAGGAGGCTTCCAATCCATCACCTCTTGCACTTTCTCAGGATCAACTGCTATCCCATCCTGAGAAATTGTATGACCCAAGAATTTGATCTCCCTTAGCCAGAAGTCACATTTGGAGAATTTGGCATATAAGTGATGATCCCGCAGTCGCTGGAGTACTATGTGCATATGCATCGTATGCTTGTCTTCATTTTTTGAATACACCAGAATATCATCAATGAAGACCACCACGAATTGGTCCAATTCCGGCATAAATACTGAATTCATTAAGTACATTAAGTATGCTGGAGCATTGGTCAGCCCGAATGACATCACCGAGTACTCATAGAGCCATATCTGGTGGAAAAAGTCGTCTTCTGAATATCACTTGCCCTGATCTTGATTTGGTGATAGCCAGAGCGAAGGTCTATTTTGGAAAACACCTTGGCTCCGACCAATTGATCAAACAAAACATCAATGCGGGGTAAAGGATACTTGTTTTTTATAGTTACCGCATTGAGAGGGCGGTAATCAACACATAATCTCAAGCTCTCATCGTTCTTCTTTACGAAGAAGGCCAGACATCCCCATGGTGAAGTACTTGGGCGAATGAACCCTTTGTCTAGTAACTCTTGCAACTGTTTCTTCAATTCTGCCAATTCTGCTTGAGGCATTCTATGCGGTCTTTTAGAAATAGGTGCAGTCCCTGGTTGCAATTCTATGGCAAACTCTATATCCCTGTCGGGTGGCATTCCCGACAATTCGTCTAGGAAGACATCAGGGTACTCATAGACTACTGGAATCCTTTCCACGGGTGACTCTACCATGGTGAGGGCACAAGAATGGGTACAACCCTTGTTGGGTAGGTACAAAGTGAGTTCTCCATAAACTGGCGAGTGTATTTCAATAGCTCTTGCTGCGACATCAATTAAGGCCTGGTGCCATGATAACTAGTCAGTCCCCAAGATGATGTCCATGCTCTCCAATCCCATGATAAGGAGGGTGGTTCTAAATATGCTACTACCCAATTTTATTGGCACCAGTCGGGTGAGTTGATAGGTGGCAACCTTGCCTCCTGGTGTTGCAATCATAATGGCCCCATTTGTGTGATGGAAAGGTAGTTGGCATTTGGTACTAAATTTTGTGCTGATGAAACTGTGTGATGCACCCGAATCGAAAAGAATGACTGCAGGGTAATTCAAAATGGAAAAGATACCGGTCATGACGGGTGATCCCTTCGGAATGTCAGCCAATTTGGTGAAGTTCAGCCTGCCCTGCCTCACTTGCACCTTCTGCCTCTTGACCTGGTTCTGATTTGCATTTTGCCCCTGCTTTCTGCTGGTTTCTAGGGCAATTCTTGGCATAGTGTCCAGTGTTGCCACTGGTGAAACATCTGTTGCTATTGCCCTGGTGGTACTACTGCTGTTGCTGCTGCACGTTGTTGTTCCTCTGAGCTGGGCTTGAGAGCGGTTGGGTGCCTGCTGCTACTGTGGCCGGATTACCCATCGCCCCTGTTGCTGTTGAGGTCCCCTGCTCTGAGTGTTGGACACGATCCTAAAGCGCTGAGGCTGTGCGGATGGTCCGCCATAGGCGTCTTCCTCTTCTTCTCTACTTTGTGAGCCATGATGCAATCCTCCTATGAGATGGCCAAGTTGACCAACTCGTTGTAGCTGTGGGCCCTGACTATGTTGAGACGGTCACAGAGCTTGGTGTTGAGGCCCCTCCTGAACATGTCTCTCTTCTTCTCATCAGTGTCAGCATGGTATCCAGCGTACTAACATAGGTCATTGAAAGCTGGGGCGTACTGTAGCACGGTACGACTTCCCTGAGTGATTGCTAGAAACTCGCTGAGCTTGCGGTCCATGATGCCTGCTGGTATATGATGCCCTCTGAATGCCGTATTGAACTCTTCCCACTCAACTACATGGTCGGCCAGCTGCATGGCGAGGAAATGGTCCCACCACGTCCTAGCGGATCCACGAAGCTGCTGGGCGGCGAAACGGACCTTGGCCGCATCTGAGCACTCTCCATTAAGCAGTGGAAACTTTGATTCCACTACCTTGAGCCAGATGTCAGCATCGAGCGGATCTTCCGCTCTGGTGAACAACGACGGCTGAGTGCTGAGAAACTCCTGGTAGGTTGCTGCTGCCGTGGCACGCTGGTGTTGATCACCACCCCCATAGTGCTGAGGTGGTGGCTAACGCTGCGCGAGCTGCCGCAGAATCTCATTCTGTTGAGCCATCAGCTCCTGCATTGTGGGAGGCTGCGGTGGTGGTGGAGGGATGCACTCATTCTATCCACGGCGCGCTCTTCCTGCCATCTGAAATTTATGAGTTTCTGTCGTTATATTTGTAATACGTAATTGCGTAACACAATGAAATAAATAAGCAGCGAGATTTGCAAAGTTCCAATTTCGCCTCTCTTTTCACGACTGGTGCCAACAGGATAAAATTCGATTCATAATCTTAAACTTAAAACCATCCATCATTCTTCTTTCCCAAAAGAAGTTTCTAGGGGTTACATCAGGTTCAAAGGACTCAATTCTCTAGCCTAGTACATCCGATGTGCAAAATCTAAGCTATTTTTTAGGAGTTCTACTTCCTAACACTTCTACCCTAGCCCTGAAACCTAACGAGCAAAAGAGGCAGCGCTAGACTCAGGGAAGGTGGTCCTCTAGGGTGAGTTGAGCCGGTAGTATCCAAACTAGAAGCGGGCTCCGGCTCCTCCCCTCCCTCGATGTCTACGTCCTCATCGGCCTCGTCTGCCTCCATAGCCTCTATCTCCGGATGGTGCAGGTCCAACTGCTGGTTTGCCTCCTTGAGCTGCTGCTGTGTGTTCTAGAGCTGGTCTTCTGGAACCTCGATGGTGTTATCCCTGGTTTTCACTAGATTCTCGAGCTCGCGGATGTGGTTAGCCATTTGCTCAACCTGGAGATCCTTTTCCACTAGCTCAGTAGACAAGTCTACTACAACGTCCTCCCTGTCATCGAGGGTGATCTTGATAGACTCCACCAGGCCATAAGCTGGTACATCGCCTCGCCTCATAAGGCATGAAGACGATATAGGGCACTCATGCACCGAACCGTCAAGTGAGAGGTAAGTCCAGGTTAGAGAGCCCACACGTCCTTGGCGTGATCAACCCGATCCTTCCACATTGGGTCATCCTCCTTCTCAGCGGGGAACAAGCCGATGGGGTGGGTCAACATCTCCAAGGGGTGAAATCCACAGAAGGTTGTCAGCACGTGCATGGTCGTGGCCTCTATAGTGTCATCGGCACAGAAACCGAAGGATTCCGAGTCTAGGGAACGCCATCCTGGCAGCAGGGGATGAGGCTCCAGAGTCATCCTCACCCTACAACGTGGTACCCGGTGTTCCTCGAACAACTGCACCGCGTACAAGGGACGTGTAGTGTAACACGCTCCCTGCAGTACCGCCCACAAGATGAGGGGAAAACCCTCACGTGCGAGACCGTCCGTGTGGGAAAGTGCGTCCCCTCCGTCAGTGGGTACGTGGGAAGTCATCTATGCAAGGGTAAGTGTAGGCGAAAAAGAAAAAGAACCAAAAATAAAAGTTGCCAGTGCAAAAGACTAGAAAAAGTTCTGAGGATTTGGCCCTTCTAGTGTTAAGTTGAGATCTCCGTTATAGATTTACAGTTTCATTACGGGTGACTCCTTGTTTATGTAACTTCTTATCAATAATGACCTTTTACTAAGAGGATGGGGGAAATGATGCATGCATGCTCGTCCTAAGCGTCCTCACATCAAGTATAGGGGTATAGAAATCCCCCATCTATATCATAGTAGCCTGTGCGACATACTTAATTAGCCACCTAGCTACCCATCTAGTATCCTAAGGCTTCACGTCTTAAGACTGTCCTAATCATCCTGACAATCTAACCAATATTGGTTTCTAGGCAAGTTTTACTTTTGAAAAGTCGGTATTTATGACTTATTGATTTCTCTAAAGTGGTACAAGCTCCGATGCCAGCTGTGGTGAAACCGCCCGAATTATTCCAACATAAGTGCCCAAGTCGCACCCTCAAGGGCAGCAACACGCTTAAATCAGAATAACCCGTCAGTTCCTCGGATCTAGTCCGACGAAGCCACTAACAAGACCGAGTACCACATACTCACTCGAAGGTGAGACACAGAGAAATACAATAAAGCATAAAACCATAATTTTAAAGAAGTACTTAATGTTATTACATCATCATCGGAGTTTCAAAAGTAGTAACCATTATTCTCGAAATGCAATGGAAATTAACTAACGATAAAAGAAAGGGAGGGTGGGGAAGCCTGGCCCATCACTCCTCCTGCTCCTCTCCTACTGAGGCAGGGTCCCACTCGAATGTCTAGCCCGGTGGCAGGGTGGATGGCCAAGTCACTCCAGCAACCATGTCATCCAAGGTACCTGTAAAATTGCGCCACAAGCAAGGCTGAGTATACTAATACTCAGCTAGACTTTCCCGGTGTGAGGAGTCTACTCCTCTACCTCTAGACCATGAAGCTGTTTGGCTGAAGGGGTTTGGTTTGCCAAAAGCACTAGCTGAGTCTAAAATCATGTTTTATCCTTTCATGTTCTAGAATAATATTTTAGACTAGATGAGTACCTAGCTATTCATACATGGTATCAAACATTATAGCAATCAACATCTTTTGAAAGTAACCTCATGTCACTTCTTACTCGATGCAGCAGCATGGATCAAGCAGTCTCATTAGCTGCGAGAAGCAGATGATTCGAATCGAGTTTTAACCTTGCAAGGTAAACCTAAACACATGATGTGGCGAGGCACTCCGTCCCCACACACATCAACCGTCCCCATCGATTCCCTGTCAATAGAAAGGGGCTCACCGCCTTGGCATACAATGCCCCACTGACCCCGGCTACCGCTGTGCAGTGACCGCACTTGTACCCACCATATCCGGAATGGGAGACCACGTCTCAGGATGCGTGAGGAGGTCAATCTGCGGGCATGTTCACTTAGGTACTAGGCTTGCCAATTTACCATATTTCTCGGTATGTGTTTAGTACGTTCAAACGCTTGACACACGGTACCACACATTAATCCTTATTCCAATTTCCGTCTCGTAGACAACGCATCCCCATGGATCGTTGTCCACAGAACATCATCATTCCGATATAAAAATGGATACAACCAATTCCTGACCTCGCGCGAGTGCTTGAAAAATCACTCGACTTCTACCGAGATCCCTAATTAGCAAAGCAGCTACTCGACCTAGCATACTAGTATCCATCTCAAAAGGAATCCTGAGTTCATGCAACTAGGGTTTCATGCAACTCCTACACTTAAGTGCACAATAGAAGCCTACAAACATTAAGTGCAATAAAATAGCATATATAACGGTTATGCATAAAACTGGGGCTTGCCTTCAAAAGCGGGGGCGAGGAGATCCTCGGTGGCAGGCTCTAGTGCTGGCTCCTGGACTCACTCCTGAGCAACTCCTTGCTCCGGAATGAGTACGTACTCTCCATCAGCGGGGTTGCAATCTATCGAGTGCAATGAATAAGATACATGCATGTTAATGATATGCACATTTAGTAACTACGATGCATGGTGAATTAACACTAAGGTAGTGGTTAAACTAGGGTTTCTTTGTCCTATGGAGTTCTTAGTGGTGTATACTTACCAATCTAGGTTTTTGAGTGGATTAAGATTTTGAACATCCCATTAAAGTTTTAGTGGGCACTTCAGGAGGTCTTTTTGTAGTGATGAGTGTACATTATTATCTTCTACCAACTTTCTTTTTCATTCTCTACTTATGCTTTTAAGGTGGGTTTACACTACCATAGTGATCTAAATTTTTTTTCCAAAAATCTGTAAAAATTACAGTGGGTTAATATTGGTCACTATAGTCTATCCTATAAATTTGAGGTTAAAAATAAATAGGGCAAAACCTAGACAAAAATAACAAAAGTTAGGATAGAGGGTCACTTTGTACAACAACTCTTATTTAGGTGGGGGTTCTATACTAAGGGTTATTGTTGCTGGTATTTATGGGTAATAACATGCTTTTGTGCCAAAAATCACAGAGGGTGTCTTAGTTGTTATTTAGTTGTGATTTTCTAAAGTTTAATGCCAAAAAGGCACTTATAACTAACTTGTTATTTGAAAAATGTCAAATAACAGAACTTGTATTTTTCCTAGATTCTTATTAGCATAAGAGTAGTCAATCTCAAGGTTGGGGTGTTTTCCCCTTAGGATTATTTTTCTGTGACTTATCAAAGTTCTCTCTGTTTTCATTAAATAAATTGTGGTGCATTTTCATTGCACTAGATTAGGGCTCAACAAATTTTTCATATGAACTACATCAGCTAAGCAAGTTAGGAAAAATGTGGTTGCTCTCTGGTTCCCATTTTTAATCCCCCTTTTTCATTTTCTTAAGGTTTGGGCAAATACCAGTTTTAATGGATAAACTTTCCTTAATCTAGTATACTAGGGAGTTTAATATTTTTAAATAGTGTAATTACTAGTTAAATATATCTCCAATTTTTCTCAGCCCTAGTCCAAAAGTCTTTCTATTTTCCTCTGGTTATTAAGGTTTGGGCGGTTTGCTTATTTAAATCCAAACTCTAAAAAGTGTTGTAGGAACCATGGTGTTTATTATTTTTGCTGGATAGTTCATAATATATTGGTCCTAACAAAATTTGTTTGACTAAATTTGGTTGAATAAAACTCGATTTATGAATTTTTCAAGTTCCCTGCTCATTTGAAAAGAATAAATATAAAAGTTGAAAGGAAAATGGCTTTGCATCGGGGTCCCTGGAATTCTCCTTAACTAAATCGTTTAAACTGTGCCCCTGGGGAACTAATTACAAGACTCACTAACTTTGCACATAACCCCCTGGCCTTTTCCCCTCCTTAACCCGCGCTCCTTCCTCGCCGGAATAGTAGCCGAGGGGAGAAAAAGCGATGGCGTGGCTTACCGTCGATGGGAGATGTCCGGTGGAGGTTCGGGTGAGGTCCGGAGGTCCCTGGCGGTCACGTCGAGGGGCGGATCGTCGGTGGTGGTGATAGAAGTAGGGTTGGCCGCTTGCGCAGGCGGTCGGGCTCACCGGCGGCGCGTGCTCCGGCCTGTTCATGATGGTAGGGCTAAACTAAATGCTCGGGGAGCCTCATGAGAGGTCAGCGGTGCCATGGGTACAAGGAATTGAAGAGTGGCTCACCGTGCAGCTCAGTCTACGTGCGGCGGCGGACACATGAATTCCGGCGATGGCAATCCGGCACCTCTGGCAAAATGGTGTTCGGTCTGAGAGCTCGGGAAGCTTTACGGGGCTCTAGGGAAGCTAGCCGAGGAGTTGGATTGAATGGAGGTGGGCCAGAGTGGCCGGTTCACTGTGGTCGGGCTCGGGCAGCCGCGGGCACACCGTGTGGAGGAAGAACTCCGTCGAACTCGTGCTCGGGCGGGGCTGAGAGCGAGAGGGGGAGTATGGTCGTGGCCTCGAGGGGCTTTATAGGCGTGGACATGGGCGCCGGCGTGGGCACGGGGTCGAGCATTGTGTGGCGCGGGCGCGTGGGGCCGAGTGCCGGGGCATGCTCTGGCGTGCCAGAACAGGTCGAACACGTGTGCGTTTTCTTCTGCCCTAGTTCAAACACTTGCTGAGCATCCAAACGTGCAAATCTTGCCAAAAATCATGTGTAAGGTCTCTTCTCTGTCTCTAGGGCTATCTAGTTTGTGTGAGTTCCTAGTGAAGATATGGTCGGGTGTGGGAGATATGGTGGCGCCAAGTCAGGTCTGTCTGAACTGTTCAGCCCGAGACAAAACACATGTCAAACCATGTCAAATGGTTTTGGTTTGGGTTCAAATTTTTCCAAGGCGTGCCTTGGGTTTTTGGCGCCCTTTTGTCAATTGGACCATGTTGATATGGCGTCTGCAACTAAGTGAACACATGTGATCTTTAGAAGAGGGCTGAAATTTGACTTAGAGAAAAAGGGGTTGTTCTTGGGTGCTTTCCACTTGGGTGATTAATTTGAGGATTTTGTGGGACCTTTTTGGGATAACTTCCTTACTATTTATTGTAGGTATTTCAATGTGCTACAACTTTTGTAAAAGGTTTAAGTCATGATTTGGTAGTCCACATAGCTCTCCCACTAATCGAATCTTGGGGATCTAATGGCTTAAGGAGAGTGGTCTAGGGTTCTGAGCATTCTTCCAAATTGGAGGTGCATGAAAAGGCTAGGATATTTCTTCTAGTATGATCAACACTTGATTAAGACAATGCTTCTCAATTTTGGTGCTTCTTTCTCAAACTAAATCACATGTGATAATAGGTCACAGGTGCATTTGTTGAGCCAGGGCCTTGAGTAACACCCGCGGTGTTGCAATTTGTTCATAATCGTAACATAAGTCACTAGGGACTAACTATTCTTTTCCTCCTTGGTTTGGTCTAAGCCAAAGTTGGTGGCAGCTTCGGCAATTGTCATCGTTGCTTCCAGATGAGATCTTTTTGAGGACCTTCGGTGGAAAGAAGAAAGTCTTCAGAATCACTTTGCCGATAGTGTATTTGTCTTGAGGACCTTCGACAAAGATGAAGACCCCCAACACTAGGGTAGGCAATTACACCTAAAGATTTGTGGTTCTTTAAGAACTGCATATCTCAATAGATTACATAACTTAACTTCATTTGTCTTAATGAGACCTAAAATTATACCAGGGATGGGTTCATACTTTACATGTTGTTACATTCACAAGGTTGATTATCTAATTAACATTATGGTTTCCCTTTTATATTTCTTATTAATATGTAAGCCATCTTATGAACATTTTGCAATTTGATTCACTCAATTTGGAGTTCATATGCAAAAGATATGAAATAAGCAAGTTTTGGAATTCAAAATACAAATCTAGGCCTAATTCTACGATAACCTAAAAGATCAGGGGCCTTTCAGCAGAAATACAGGGGCCTGCGCGCAAAACCTAGGGACGACGGGTTGATTCTCAAAAAGTCGGGGGGGGGGCATTACCAAGTTTTCCACGCGAACGGGTATCGGCTGATCTCGACCTTGCGATCGTGAATCAACGGCCAGGATTAGATCTAGTCTCAAGCGCACGCGGGCGAGCACTAACAAGCGGGCTAGGGGTGTCAGCGACTTGGGAGAGGGAATGGACTTACCAGTCAGGCCCAGTGCTAGGGGGCGCAGGCACTGATAGGCAGGGCCCAGGGTTAGAGCGTGCAGACGCAACCGATATCCGTAGATCCGAACCGTTTGATTTGGGATGGACGGTTGCGATGGGGTGCACGGGGTTTTACAGCTCGGTGATCGGCGTTGTTCTCTCTGCGGCGACGAAGTCGCCGAAGACAAGGCAGATGCCATCGCCGAAGCATCTGGGGTTGCTAGTGAGGGCTTGAACTGACTATGAAGGTTCGACAAACTCACTAGCGGGACTCCGGTCGCGAGAACGGGATCGGAGACGGGGGAAGGGTGAAGGGGAGGTGCTCCAGGCGGGTCGGGTACTCCGGCAAGGAATCTCGACCACAGAGGGGGTTTCTGGCGCGCTAAGGCCTAGATTGGCTTTGACAGGGTTAGAGGAACACTGCTAACCAATGTAGGGGCACGACGTGAGGCTAAATCGGCCAGTCACCGCACGGGCGCTGTGAACCAACATGGCCGGACTCCGGCGAGGGCCAAATTGGCTAAGACCAGGCAGAAATAAGGTAAACCAAGCACAAGAATGAGTTTCCCACCTCGGGACAGAGCTCGGGACGACTTGGCGCGACTTTTGGCAGGCTAGACGACCGACAGCGTGGCCGCGGATCTTCGGCGAGCACGAACAGCGACGGTAGAGCGCGAGAGAGGGTGAGAGTCAATGAAATGAGGTAGGGGAGATAGAGCAGGTGTGGGTGGGGCTCAAAAGGAGCTGGGGCGTGTGGGCAGGCAACGTGTGCGGTCTCCACGACGTGCAAGCGGACGTGGGTCAGCAGCGGTTGCGGGGAAGTCGGAGCTGATAGGGCTGGACCACTACGCAGCGAGAGAGAGCGAGAGCGCGGGTGAACGGTCCACGACGTTGATGAGGTGGGCCCACAACGCAGAGAGAGAGTGGGCGCAGACACGCGAGGGAAACGACGCCGACAGATCGGCTCCATCGGCAGAGGGAGAGGGGGAGCGAGAGAGTGTGCGCACGTGGCCGTCGCTGACAGGTGGGACCCACGTGTTAGGCCGATCGGGTGTAACACCCCAGGTGTTACCAAGGCCCTAACCCCCTACTTGTACCCATGAATTGTTATCACATGTGTTAAGTGGAGGAGAGGGAGCCCCAAAACCTTGGAAAACCATGGATTGACTAAAAATGTAAATGACAAAAGCTTCACCCAAACATTTTGAGCAATTGTCACCTTGGGCAAAGGAGACTAAACCCTAGACCCCTTAAAGCACTAGACTTCCAAGCAAGGGATTAGTGGGCAAGCCAATCAAATGGCCAATTCTTGTTTCTAATCCTTAACCAAAATTTAAGTACACTAAGGTATCTACAAAAACAGTAAAGGAATCATTACAAAAAGGCCCCTTAAAGACCCCAATTCCATTCCTTAAGTAGAGAGCACACTAGAGCTCTCTAATCTTCTCTAAGTCAACAATAAACCCTAGTTTAAAGACCAGATGTGTTCACTTAGTAACTGGTGCCAAAACCACTTGGTTTGAGTACCAAAAAGGAGCCAAATTGTCTAAGGAACCCACTGGAAAAATTTGAACCTGAGCCAAATTCGTTTGACATGATTTGACACCACTTTTGTCTCGGGGTGAACAGGGAGACAACCCAGATTTGGCGTCCCCATATCTCCCTAGCTAGGGCATATCTGCAATTGGAACTCACATACAAGAGATAGCCCTAGGTGCCAGGAAGAGGTCTGCGCAGGATTTTTGCCAAGATTCGCACGTTTGCGATCTCAGCAAGCTTTTGAACAAGGGCAGAAACACACCTCCACGTGTTCGACACGCCCTGACCTCGCCAGAGCACGCCCGGCGCCCAAACCCGCGCGCCCCGCGCCGCGCCAAGCCAATCCCGTGCCACTGCCCGCGCCCGCACCTATAAAGCCAGCCAAGGCTTCAACCGTACGCCCCTGCTCGCTCTCGATCTCGTCGGAGCGCAAGATCACCGGCGTTTGCCCTGATCACGGCGTGCCAGCGGCCGCCCAAGAACCCACCACCGTAGACCGGCCAACCGAGCCATTCCCAGCCCCGTCCGACCCTCGAGAGAGACTCTACGTGCCTCGGTGAAGCTCCCAGAGCGAGGAATCGAGCTCTGCCTCGCCGGAGACACCGAATCAAGGTCACCGGACTTCACCCGACCGCCGGCGAGCGTAGACCGAGCTCCACGGTGAGCCTTTCTTCATTTCCTTGCACGGGTAGACTCCTTAGCACCCTGTGAAGCTTCCTGTGCCCTTGGATTGAACTATATCGCAGTGGATAGGCAGAAGCACCCGCCGCCGACGAACTCGCCCGCCTGCGCACGTGGACCGGCCGATTCCGGCCATCACCGTCGTCGAGCCGTACCTCGCCGTGACCGCAAGGACTTCCCAGAGCCAACCCCGTCCTTCGCCGGACCTCCCTCACCGCCGGTAAGCCGCGTCGCCCTGTTTTCTTCCGCGGGTACTGTTTAAAAGGGGGGAGGGACCTTGGGAAAGAAGGAAAAGAAGTCAGGGGATTTTTGAATTGTTAGAGACTCAGATGAATAGTTGCGCAAGGGCATAAGTTAAAGAGTTGGTTTAGGAAAACCCAGGGTCCTTGGTGTAAACTGGTTTTTCCTGAAAACCTTTTAAACATTTCTCATTCAAATACAAACAGAGCTTGTAAAATTCATAACTTCAGTTTTATTCAACGAAATTTAGTCAAACAAATTTTGCCAGGTTCTAAATAATGTGAACTACTTAGGAAAAATACAAAAACCCCTAAGTGTTGCAGAAGAAATTAAAGTTTTGAATTAAATAGTGTTCTGGCCAAAAGCTAAATAAAAGAGGGAAAAATAGTTACACTGTTAGACTGGGGTTAAGAAAAATTAGAGAAGTACTTAACCACTCCCTAATCTGTTTAAAAATAGTAAACCCCTCAGTACACCAAAATAAGGAAGGGTTTACCATTTAAACCCTTTTTAGCTCCAAGTTAAAGAAGATAGAAAAGGTAAATTAAAATAAGAACCAGGGGGCAACCACATTTTTTGCTAGCTCACTTATTTAGTATAGTTCACTGGAAAATTTTGTTAGACCCTTTGTTAGTACAAAAGATATGCATTACCTTTTATTTTATGAAAATAATGAAAACTTAGAAAAATCTTAGAAAAATAATCCTGAGGAGAAAAACACCCCAAACCTTGGGATAACTAATATTTTGTTATTATGAATGTAGGAAAAATATGAGTTCTATTGTTTGATATTTTTTTCAAATAACAAGTTAGTTATAAGTACCTTTTTGGCATTAAACTTTAGAAAATCACAACTAAATATCCAGTAGGTCTTTTTCTGTGATTTTTAACACAGAGGCCTAATATCACCTATGAATATTGACAAAAATAAAATTTAGTGCAGAGACCTCACCTAAATTAGAGCTATAGTATAAAATGCACTTTTGCCCTTACTTTTATAAATTTTGCACAAGTAGTGTCTGAATTAATTTCAGCCTAAAACTTCTAGAATAACCCACAATGGTGAATATTTACTCATTGTAATTTTTATAACATTTTTAGAAAATGTTAACTGACCATGATAGTTTAAAAATGCTTAAATAGAAACACAATGGAAAGAAAAAGGAAAATGTTGGGAGAATTAGATAATGTACAAACCAAAGCCTTTCAAGTACCTCATGGAGCATAGAAATAGAATTAAAAAGTGTAAGTTTATTCAAAAATCTCAAAGGGAAAGTATAAAACCCGTAAGTATACCCAAAAGAAACCCTAGAATACCACTACACTTAGTACTATTTTACCATGCATAACCTTTACAATTTATCATGTCATTAATAAGCATATATCTTATTCATTGCATTCGTTAGACTGTAATCTCGCTGACGGGGAGTACATCCTCGTGCCGGAGCAAGGAGTTGCTCAGGAGGTAGTCCAGGAGCCAGCACTAGAGTCTGCCATCGAGGATCTGTCTGCCCCAACTTTGGAAGGCAAGCCCCGGTTTATGCATGACCTACTATTATGTTATTTTTACTACACTTAATGTTTGTAGGTTTGTAATGGGCATTTAAGTGTAGGAGTTGTTTGGAACCTTAGTTGCATGAACCCAGGTTTTTCCCTTGTGATGGATACTAGTATGCTAGGTCGAGTAGCTGCTTTACTAATTAGGGATCTCGATAGAAGTCGAGTGATTTTTCTAGCACTCGCGTGAGGTCAGGAATTGGTTGTATCCATTTTTATATCGTAATGATGTTGGTCTGTGGACAACGATCCATGGGGATTCGTTGTTTACGAGACGGAAATTGGAATAAGGATTAAGGTGTGGTACCGTGTGTCAAGCGTTTGGACGTACTAAACATATGCCGAGAAATATGGTAAATCGGTAAGCCTAGTACCTGAGTGAACCTGCCCACAGACTTTACCCCTCACGCGACCTGAGACGTGGTCTCCCATTCCGATTATGGTGGGTACAAGTGTGGTCACTGCACGACGGCAGTCGGGGTCAGTGAGGCATTGTACGCCAAGGCGGTGAGCCCTGATCTGTTGCCAGGGAATCGATTGGGACGGTTGATGTGTGTGGGGACGGAGTGCCTCGCCACGTCGTGTGTTTAGGTTTACCTTGCAAGGTTAAAACTCGATTCGAATCATCTGCTTCTCGTAGCTAATGAGACTGTTGATCCATGCTGCTACATTGAGTAATAAGTGGAAATGAGTTGATTTGCAAAAGATGTTGATTGCTAAATGTTTGATACCATGTATGATTAGCTAGGTACACATTTAGTCTTAAGAGAGTCACACTAAAACTTGAAAAGCTAAAATTTGATTGTAGACTCAGCTAGTGCTTTTGGCAAACCAAACCCCTCAGCCAAACAGCTGCATGTCTAGAGGTATAGGAGTAGACTCCTCACACTAGGTAAGTCTAGCTGAGTATTAGTATACTCAGCCTTGCTTGTGGCATAATTTTTCAGGTTCTCTGGAGGACATGGTTGCTGGAGTGACTTGGCCGTCCATCTTGCCACCAGGTTGGACAGTCGAGTGGGACCCTACCTCAGCAGAGGAGGAGCATGAGGAGTGATGGGACAGGCTTCCCCATCTCTCTGTTTATTTAACGCTAGTTTTATTCCACTGCATTCCGAACAATGATCACTGCTTTTGCTAAACTCTGATGATGTTGTAATAAATTTAATATTCCTTAACATATGGTTTTATGTTTAATTGCACATGGCCTGGCTGGGCTGGGTTGGGCTAAATTGGGCCAAAATCGGTTTTCCTTTTTCTCTAGAATTTCTAAAGGCTTTTCTTTTTATTTTTCTCTATGGAATCAAATCAAATTCAAACCAAATTCAAATTCAAACATTTTCAAATATGTGTATCAAACAAAAGAATAATTTAGGCTCAGCATCATGCAACATTTCATGACTCACATAAGTTTTGATAAAATAAATAGTTAATCCCTCACCTAATTGACATAACTCTAATCAAAAGGAAGAGAGAAAAAGTCTAGAGTGAGACAAGAGATAACACCTGAATTTGGTAGGCATTAGAGAAGAAATTTTATACTCCCAAATTCAGGGTGTTACAGTAGTATCTGACTGTTGGTCACTTGTTCTCCAATGCTATGAATCAAGAACAAGGCAACACGGTTGTTAAGTATTAAGGACCTTCGTCTTCCAAAACATTATCTCCTCAAGGATATAATGATCATCAGACGAAGGTCATAAAAACATGTCTTCATCATCTTATATATAAACAAGAATACAAAGAGATGAAAATAGTGAAAGTAACTCATTAATTCATTCATATTTACATTCCGAAGAACATGCATAAGTGTTAACAAAATCTATATTACATTAATACCTTCGGCTTGCTTGAATGTGCTAACGTGAAAGTGAATACAATTCAGCGTGAACAGTACGATGCTACTGTTCATCTATTTATAGGCACGGGACGCAGCCCGAGTAAAAGTATATTTATGTCCCTAACAATTACTTATGATCATAACATAAATCATTAAGGACTAATGAGTCTTTTTCCCTTTCGACCGGCATCATGTTCAGCCTTCATCACCATTACAAGCTGAAGTTGTTATTCTCTGACCATAACTTCGGCGTTCATTCTTATCACCTCGTATGCCTTTATTATGGGGAGAAACTTCCATCCTGAATCTGAAGCTCCCTTTAATAGTCTATATCATGCTGAAAACAAATGGTTAATCAAGTTTTTGAGGACCTTCGGAAGAGGAAGGCCCCCAACAGTAGCCCCTCGTAGTATTAATTTGTTCCTTTGTAACAAATTCAGACTACAACGTGAACAAAGGCCTTTAGCCGAAGGTCCAAAAAAACACCTTCCCTATGCTAGAATAGCGAACCATTCTGAATTGCGGGACCCATCGAGCTATAGGGCTCTGAGTATATATATAGGAGGTTGTGTCGCAAATATTTTTTCGTGCCATCTAGCTGTTTGCGCTGTGTTTTCCATTTTAGCCTTCTTCTCTTTTGTGAGTTCGATTGACTTTTGAGCTTCGACATCTGCTCAACCATCACCTAAATGGCTGAGGAGAAGAAGATCACAAACCTAGCCCTATCTAGGTTTTACGAAGCTATGGAGAAGACCAACACAGAGAAGATCACTAATGAGATGCTGACTAGGTTGTCTGAGGACTCCAGCGATAGTGATAGTTTTGACGTGGAGAGCGGAAATAAGGATGTCAAAGATCGGCCATGGAGGCCGAGCCATGTTGTTTTTTGAGAAATCAACTGTCAAACAAGGGAAAATTGAAACGATGAAAGGCAAATATTTTCATGATGTTTCCATAGTGAGGGCTGGGGGAGAAAGCACCGTTCCCCTTTCTGAAGATAATGAGGTAGTAGTTTTCAAGAGATTCATGAAAGCTGGGCTCCACTTTCTGCTCCATAGGATGTTGGTTGAGGTTTTGAAGACATTCGAGATATTCCTTCATCAACTTACCCCCGAAGCACTTGTCAATGTGGGGGTTTTTATATGGGCCATGAGGAGTCAGGGACTAGAGCCGGATGCTAGATGCTTCTGCAACATTCATGAATTATCTTACCAAACGAAGGCGACCGGAAAAGAACAACATCATAACAACTTCGACTGTTATAGCTTCGTGCCTCACTCTAAGGCAAATTACCATGTGCGTACATTTTGGAAGAAGTGGCCGGGTTCTTAGACGAAGCAATGGTTTTACGTGTAGATTGACCTGGATCAGAGGGAGGACGTGAGAAGCATCATTCAACGTCCTATATGGTCGCGCTTCGGCATCAGGAGGCCATCGATCGCAACTGGGAATGAAGTGCAGGCTTGCCAAATTGCTTTCAACACCATATGCACCTACATTGCTATGAGAGATTTAGTTCAAGAACACATCGCTCTCAAAGTGTTGCCTCTGACAAATGAGTGAGAAATGCCTTCGGCGCTCGCGGGAAAAAGAGGCTAAACAGGGTGTTCGATGTTATTGGGTTCATTTACCTGTAATACTGCTTTCCTGTCCGAAAACAAGGGGAAAAATAAAAACTTCTGCTTCAACCTCTTCTACCGCGCCAAAGCCGAAAAGAGCCAAGGTCTTGACTCGTAGGTCGAAGCCTATAGGAACGGCCGAAGTGCCGAAGCTCATTCAAAGTGTAGAGGCTAGCCTGCTAGCCACAAAAGCAACTTCTGTGATGGCAATTGAAGCTAGTGCGGGCCCAGTAGAAGAGCCGGGACCAAAGAAAACAGGAGAACAGCCGAAATTGCTGAGTTGCCCCATTGTGACAGAATTGCCGAAGCTATCAGCCACTGCAACAACGACTCCAAGGAAGAGGAGGATGGCTAGTGTTTTGGATGCTGTTTTGGAATTCGTGAAAATGCCAACTCCTGTTCCCACCAAAACTTCTGGCGGGAAAATTTAAGGTGCAAGAGAAGTGGTCACTGCAAGCACTTCTTCTGCTCATGCTGAACCTGGATGTTCAGAAGCTACGCCAGTAAAGCTGGTGGGAGAAAGTCTTCCAGGAAAACCCATGACACCTACTCCCGAAGCACCTCCCTAAGGTGATTTGAACTATATTGTTCGACATGCTTCGGGAAAACAACTATCAACAGAGCAACTTGCCAAAATACAACATTATGCTAAGGAGATGAAATACCCCTAGGGATCCTTGGTATACGGAGAAGACAACGAAGATGACTTCCTCTATTGTCTACCAGACAGTAAGGAGGTTGATGTTTAACGTGAAATGATGGGCAACATGGGGTATCCAAAGCTTGAGCATGGCTTGTCTGCAATGACGAAAGATTAGCTTGCAGATAGCCTTGCTTATAACATCTTGAAAGTTTGTATACTTTGGCTTGTCATTTTGTAATTTTTGTTATGGTGAACTATTTTTGTGGTAATTCTTATCGTTATTATTTGTTCACTCTTTGTTTGCCAGGGCTTGATTCTAAGAAAGGCTCTGAAGGCTCAAAAGGATGCAGAAGATGAGAGTTGTCAAATAGCACTTGGAAACATCTGATCGGAGGTTATAACCTTGAGAAACGAAGCTCTCGCAAAAGACAAGATTCGACTATATTTAGTCGAGAGACTGAAATCTAGCGAAGCTAAGCTATCTTCTTAAGCAGAGGCCCACGCAGCCGAAGTGCAAGAGCTAGAAATGAAAGTTGTCGAAGCAACGGAAAATTTTAATGTCGAGCTAACGAAACATGAAATTTGTGAAATCAAATGATCAAGGGCACCTGTTTATTAGTTTCGTGCAACTAAAGAAAGATGTTACGATATGGCTATGGAATGCGTCAAGAATCTGAAGAGCAGCTTCTCAAAAGTTGGTGCATTCTCTTCAGAGCAAAAATTTATCTGTGGTGACCCCGATGGAGTTATCCAATTGATTAATGGTGAATCTGAAGCCTTCGAGGAGATTCTTAGGGACAGAGGGGATTTTTGCGCTTTCGCCAGTGCCCGTGGGGCCCTATCCATTTTGGAGAAGGTTGTTTGTAATCATGCCAAGGATGTAGCTCACCTATATTTTGCCTTCTCAGCTGACGATGTTAGAAACCCTTCATCCGAAGCTACTACCTTGAGTGGGAAGTTTTATTCCAAAGTATGGCTGAAGGGTGGCTGATAAATTGATGATGAAACGATTAGAAAGAATGAGAAAGAGTCTCATGATGCCTTAGAAAAGGCTAAAAGAGTCGAAGAAGCTGCTGAGCGGGCTAGACTTATAGGTATACCCTTTATGACTCAACTTCGTAAATTTTTGTAGCTTCGATACTAACAGATATGTGTGTTCTAATGTAGCTGAGCTGTCTCCTCCTCCAGAGCCATTTGATCCTGAAATTGATCCATCTGTGAGGGAGGCGTTCGATATGATTAAGATTGCTAATGAGGCTATTGACGAAGCTATCGACAAGCTGTTGAACGAAGCTGCCAACAAAGTCCTGAAAGAATACTGAAGTTGTGTATTTTTGATAGTTTTGTTTCCTTGTACGTAGCTTTGGTTTTTGTAAGAAAAATTATCAACACTTGCATGTATGTTGATGTAATATATTTCTTTGTGATTCGTGAAACCTTCGTACATACCGTTTTTGAGCCGGCAGCGAAAAAACACCTTCCCTTCCTTTCATGTTTCAGAAAAATCCCCCTTCTTTATTGAAGCAACTGTGTAATTCTTGTCGTAGACATTGCATAAGAATACCATTATCGAAAACATAAACTCCGTATGATACTACCTCTGTCACAAGCATGGATCATGCCTTATTAATACGCTTTCATGAGTCTCTGCCGAAGCTGAAGGAGCAATTTTCCGTGTTTTTTCACTGCTTTTGTCGATGCAAAATGATGTATGATGTGATGCTATGCAATATGATATGATGGTATGATGCAAATGGTGTTTATGCATAAATCATCAAAGAAAAAACAAGACTCTGCATTCCTTAGGAACGACTTTGGAGTCTCTTCACCTTTTACTTAGATCGTATTTCAGCTCTGCATCCCCTTAGGAACGACTTTGGAGCTAAGCTCTGCATCCCCTTAGGGATGACTTTGGAGCTTCTTCACCTTTTACTTAGGTGGCATTTTAGCTTTGCATTCCCTTAGGAACGACTTTGGAGCTAAGCTCTACATCCCCTTAGGGACGACTTTGGAGCTTCTTCACCTTTTACTTAGGTGGCATTTTAACTCTGCATTCCATTAGGAACTACTTTGGAGCCTCGTCACCCTTTCTGTTACACTCGATGGTGTAACCCCTGATTTATTAGATCAAAACGAAGGTTGAACCTTCCTGTATTGTCTTCGGGAAAGGGAAATATAACGAACAAAAAAGTAAAGAGTACATTAGGTATGAGAATTTTCTAATCAAGTCCCTTTGTGACTTCAGTAAATGTGCCTTGATTCAGGCACAATGCTATTGATTGTGCTAGCATCAGATTCTTCATGGTGTTGCGCTATTGCTGTGGCTGGCGATGCCCTTCTGGTTGCTGGTTATGATCCAGGGTATGTGCTAATGGTGGTGGTGGTGGTAACTGAGCCCATGCCGCTTGAGAATGACTTGCCGAAGCAACTGATATCGTGGGTTGCTGGTTGCCCACATATTCAGGGATAGATGGAGAATAGCACGAGGCAGTATGGAAGACCTGCGTCGGCTGATTCTGCCGTGCTTCGGCTTCAGCGATCTCCTTCTGCTTTTGGATCGTGACTTGGCTCGTCCTTGTTGTGTGTCCTTTATCCTCCCCACAGAATAAGCAGAACAATCTCCTAGGTTGCGTGCTGAACCTTCCTCCGAAGCTTCTTCCCCTTTGCCTCTTGGAGCTGGTGGCCTGTAAGAGGTTTGCTGCATCCCGGAGATTGTGAGCTTTGCTGGCTGCCCTGGGTGTGATTTGTTCTGTCATCATTTGTGTTGGGATTGTGGATTGTTCTAACATGCCTGGGGTGGAATCTTCCTCTGAATCCCTTAGTCCTCTCAGAATATCTATAAGCCTCCTCCCTTCTTTGGCGAAAATCATTGTCAGCTTGGATATATTCATCCATCTTCTAGAGAAGCTTCTCCAAGGTTTATGGTGGCTTCCTGGCAAAATATTGTGCTGTCGATCCTAGTTGGAGCCCCTTAATCATAGCTTTGATGATGATATCATTAGGAACCCTTGGTGATGGGCTCAAAGTTACAAGAATCTTCAGACGTTTGCTTGCAAGTACTCCTCATGGTCTTGCGTACATTGGAAAAGTGCTTGGGCAGTCACCGGCTTCGTCTGGAAACCTTGGAAGCTGGTTACCAGCATATCCTTCAGCTTTTGCCATGACGTGAATGTTCCTGGGCGAAGAGAAGAGTACCACGTCTGAGATACACTCCTGACCGCCATGACGAAAGATTTCGCCATGACAGCCGTGTTGCCCCCATATGAGGATATGGTTGCTTCGTAGCTCATTAGAAACTGCTTTGGATCCGAGTGGCCATCATACATGGGGAGCTGCTACAGGAGAAGCATCATCGAAAAGTGAAGTTACCATGGTAGAAGTCATCATACTATCCATCATCGTTGGTTGGACTTTCTTGACGAAACTCTCTATGTTGGGGCCTTCGTCCTTGGTCATCTTGGGTGACGTGGCGCATTTCTTCAGCAGCTTCGTCAATCTTTCTATGAAGTTCGGCTAGTCAAAGCATCTTCTCTCTCTTCCTCTTTACCTATTGATGTATAGCTTCTAGATCTCTGATTTCCTGGTCCAACTCCTCTTCCTACGGCGTTGGGCCGGTAGCCTTCCTTTTCTGGCTCCGAGCTTCTCTCAGTGAGAGTGTCTCTTGGTTGGTGTCCAGTGGCTGCAGGGAAGCCCCTGGCGCTATTGCCTTCTTTGGCGGCATGACGAAGGCGAATGCTTGCCGAATGTTGTGGAAGTGAGTTCACTGGAGGTGGGCGGCAATGTTGGTCACTTGTTCTCAAATGCTATGAATCAAGAACAAGGCAATACAATTTTTAAATATTAAGGACCTTCATCTTTCGAAACATTATCTCCTCAAGGATATAATGATCATCAGATGATGGTCATAAAAACATGTCTTCATCATCTTATAGATAAACAAGAATACAAAGAGATGAAAATAGTGAATGTAACTCATTAATTCATTCATATTTACATTCCGAAGAACATGCATAAGTATTAACAGAATCTGTGTTACATTAATACCTTTGGCTTGCTCGAAGGTGCTGACGTGAAAGTGAATACAATTCAGCGTGAATAATACAATGCTACTGTTCATCTATTTATAGACACGGGACGCAGCCCGAGTAAAAGTACATTTATGTCCCTGACATTTACTTATGATCATAACATAAATCATTAAGGACTAACTAGTATTTTTCCCTTTCGGCCGACATCACCATTATAAGCCGAAGCTGTTATTCTCTAGCCACAACTTTGGCATTCATTCTTATCACCATCAGATCATATCTTCAACTTGTATGCCTTTATTATGGGGAGAAACTTCTATCCTAAATCTGAAGCTCCCTGTAATAGTCTATATCATGCTGAAAACAAATGGTTAATTAAGTTTTTGAGGACCATCGGAAGAGGATGGACCCCAACACCGGCCATTCCAATGAAACTCTTGATTCCATGAACATCTTGTCACACTCGGATTTAAGGGACAAAGCCGGGTGCATCTCATATATGCGCCAAAAAAGACAACACATTAATACCTGAGTTTATAGAGATAAATGTCACAATATAATAAGAGTACTTATTACATAGCCGAAGTCTTACAAAATAATAATATAAAAGGAACTAAAGTCCATCCTTGGCACCGTAAAGTCAACTGGGAGATGCCACCTAGATCAGATCAAACTCCTCGTTGTGTGGCTCCTCTTGAACCACATGTTCTTCTCCTGTGGGGGGTGTATGACAGCAAGGGTGAGCTCACACATGTTCGTCGCTCAACAAGTTGTGGGGAATAATGTGCATGAACTCACCAAAGGTGAGAGTTCATGTGAAGTGTAAGGCTGATCAACAAAATAAAGGGTGAAGCTGAGCATTGCTTTTATAAGTTGGTCAAAATTTTATTAGCAGTTACTAAGTGTAAGTAAATACCAAACCTTAGTAATAATAAATAGAAGTAAAAATATAGTAATCCCAATGCGATGCAAATGACAAATTGAATTTAATTCCATAAATTAATCATGTGAGTGTCCGAGTCGCTCATGACCGTGAGCACGGCTAGTATACCAATTTTACACTCTATAGAGGTTGTACCCTGTACCCACAAGTCGTGTATCCCATGTCACCAGGGTTTGCAAGGCCCTTAGACACTACCGAGGTGAATGGCTAGGGATCCACTACGAGGCCTTTACAAAGTTCCACTAGCTTCAGAAAACCTGCTGATGAAGACATCCACACTACTGATGCATCTATACCAATACAAGTACCAATTTCTGGTCCCATTACTCGCGCTCGTGCTCGTCAACTCAACCATCAGGTGATTACACTCTTGAGTTCATGTCCATCATATTTAGACCATGGAGACCCGTGCACTCTTGTTTTGCTTAGGAATCAGGGAGAAGACCGAAAGGGAAAAGGATTTGAACATGCTGGATTCGGACTGCAGAAGAACACCAACTTGTGACGGTCACCACGGTCAGATGCGGGCTCGGATTGGAATGTTCAAGCACAACATGGAAAGCTTATCAAGTCTACTTTCATATGGATCCGGAATTATAGTCATATCTGTTCTGAGGCCGCCGTAATCATTGTTTTCTTACCGAGACATTTCCTGCCTTTTCTGCCCATGGTGCTGCGTCACCCTATTTTGGCCCAATGGGTCGTGTATCAAGTTAGGTCCATTAGGGACGCATCCTAGGGTTGCAGCACGACCCCAATACCCTTGTGGTCGTCCTCCCATGTTTATAAACCCCCTAGCCGCCACCAAGAACAGCGGGTTTTGTTTAGATCAAGTTTAGCTCTCGCTACTTGCTTGCAAGCGCGCGTGCTAGTTCAGCCGCCCGTCTTCTTGTCTTCGGAACCCCACCATATTGTAGTTTGATCTTTAAACCTACATTTAGATCTGGTAATTCAGTACTTGTTCTACTTGTTCTTGCTAGTTCTTCGATTGCTTGCAGGACGAGTGCCCTAGTGGCCAGGGTGTCACGCTCCACAAGATCGTGACAGCCATAGGAGGTGGTGTATCGGTTGCTAAGGCGCAGCGTCTTTGGAAGGCTGTAGTCGGGCCGTGAACGTCGTCTCCTCCCCCAATCGAGTTATTCCACACCCTCTCATCGAAAGATCGGGCAATCACCCAACGGGTGCACATCAGTTGGTAATCAGAGCAAGGTTTATCGGTGAGAGATTTACTTTTCTTCGCTGTTTTCTTATCTCCTATAGTCCAGAAAAAGCCAAAAAATAGTAGATTAGTTTTACCGCAATCCTATAAACCATTGAGCATTTACTAGTACTACTTAGTTAGGGCTTGTTGAGTTTTTGGTTGCATCGGTTGTGTCGAGTTGCTGGTCTTAGTTTATTCCTTTAGAGTTTTGAGTTCTACCACGTTTTGGTCACCACGAAATCCACCATCACCAAAAACATCTCTGGTTCGTTTTTGCCACCACGGATACATATCATATCCGATTTGGAAGTTTAAATACAATCTGGAAAGCTTATCTTATCTTCTTTCCAACGGATCTGACCTTATCTCAAAATTCGTTCTGAGCGCTCCGCAATCATCGTAGAGATTTCTGGACTTTCTATATTAACAAGATTTGTTAAGTCTGATTTAAAAGGGCTGTTAGCAATATCTTTGTTGTTTGGGTTGTCATAGTGAAAAAAAAGGGTTTAGGCCCCTGCAAAAAAAAAACAGAAGAAGAAGAAAAAAAAGAATAGAAAAGAAAAAAAAGGAAAAGAAGAAGAAGGGGGCTGAATCTCTAAATCTGTTGTTTCTCTTTGTGCTGTGCTAGTTGTTCTTTTTCAGTGACTACCTTTGTGCCTAGGCTCACGTCTCTAGCCTGGTTTAGCCTAGGACCAGCACAGTACCACCGTTGAACGATTATTCAGCTTGCTTTTGTAACTAACGTGGTACTAGTGTATTCCTTGCTTCAGCCCACCTACAACTCTACATATTTCGACTACAGTTTGACAGGTCGTGTTGCTGCGGCACCGATACACTTATTCCACGGTTGCAGACTTGTTGGTTGCTGACCCCTCCTGTTGTGCAAGGTAAGAATTGGTAAGAGCTTGTGTGGCAGGTTGAGAGTGAGCGCCTTGCAGTAGCTACATCCTAATAGTTGTAGAGTTTTCATTCCTTCACGTTTTTTTTTCTTGTTGCCTCTGTTCGTCTAACCATGGCAGGATTGGAGGTTGATGATGCTTCTCGTAATATGCCACACTCTCCTCGCACCAAGGGTATCATACAACACTTTGTAAGGCTGGTGAAGACGCACACGGAAGGTCTTGATAATGACATGCAGGTGACGAATGAAAAGATGGGGCAATTGGAGGCCACACAGATCGACACAAACACCAAACTTGCAAATGTGGAAATGACAGTTGCTCATATTGACAAGAGCCTTGTCGCACTCTTGAGGCGGTTTGATGAGATGCATGCTAATATCAATGGTGGGCGTGATGAGGGCGCCGAAGGTAACTGGGATGACTATGTTGCTGATACCGAACAAGATGACCAAGAAGCACCTAATCGCCGGCGACTACGTACTAACCGTAGAGGTATGGGTGGTTTTCGCCGACGTGAGGTACATGGTAATGATGATGCTTTTAGTAAGGTTAAATTTAAAATACCTCCTTTTGATGGTAAATATGACCCCGATGCTTACATTACTTGGGAGATTGCGGTTGATCAAAAGTTTGCATGCCATGAATTTCCTGAGAATGCGCGGGTTAGAGCTGCTACTAGTGAGTTTACTGAATTTGCTTCTGTTTGGTGGATAGAACATGGTAAGAAGAATCCTAATAACATGCCACAAACTTGGGATGCGTTGAAACGGGTCATGCGGGCTAGATTTGTTCCTTCTTATTATGCACGTGATATGTTAAACAAGTTGCAACAATTGAGACAGGGTACTAAAAGTGTAGAAGAATATTATCAGGAATTACAAATGGGTATGCTGCGTTGTAACATAGAGGAGGGTGAGGAATCTGCTATGGCTAGATTTTTGGGCGGGTTAAATAGGGAAATTCAGGACATCCTTGCTTATAAAGATTATGCTAATGTAACCCGATTGTTTCATCTTGCTTGCAAAGCTGAAAGGGAAGTGCAGGGACGACGTGCTAGTGCAAGGTCTATTGTTTCTGCAGGAAAATCTACACCATGGCACCAGCGCACGACTACGTCCATGACCGGCCGTACACCAGCACCAACTCCTTCGCCAAGTCGACCAGCACCCCCGCCTTCCTCCAGCGACAAACCACGTGCATCTTCCACAAATTCAGCAACCAAATCTGCCCAGACACCCGCAGGTAGTGCCTCTTCAGTAGCTTCCACAGGTAGAACAAGAGATGTTCTGTGTTATCGATGCAAGGGCTATGGACACGTGCAGCGTGATTGTCCTAATCAGCGTGTTTTGGTGGTAAAAGACGATGGTGGGTATTCCTCTGCTAGTGATTTGGATGAAGCTACACTTGCTTTGCTTGCGGCTGATGATGCAGGCACTAAGGAACCACCCGAAGAACAGATTGGTGCAGATGATGCAGAGCATTATGAGAGCCTCATTGTACAGCGTGTGCTTAGTGCACAAATGGAGAAGGCAGAGCAGAATCAGCGACATACGTTGTTTCAAACAAAGTGTGTCATTAAGGAGCGTTCATGTCGTTTGATCATTGATGGAGGTAGCTGCAACAACTTGGCTAGCAGCGACATGGTGGAGAAGCTTGCACTTACGACCAAACCGCACCCGCATCCATATCACATTCAATGGCTCAACAATAGTGGTAAGGTCAAGGTAACCAAGCTGGTACGAATTAATTTTGCTATTGGTTCATATCGTGATGTTGTTGACTGTGATGTTGTGCCTATGGATGCTTGTAATATTCTGCTAGGTAGACCATGGCAATTTGATTCAGATTGTATGCATCATGGTAGATCAAATCAATATTCTCTCATACACCATGATAAGAAAATTATTTTGCTTCCCATGTCCCCTGAGGCTATTGTGCGTGATGATGTTGCTAAAGCTACCAAAGCTAAAACTGAGAACAACAAGAATATTAAAGCTGTTGGTAATAACAAAGATGGGATAAAATTGAAAGGACATTGCTTGCTTGCAACAAAAACTGATGTTAATGAATTATTTGCTTCCACTACTGTTGCCTACGCCTTGGTATGCAAGGATGCTTTGATTTCAATTCAAGATATGCAGCATTCTTTGCCTCCTGTTATTACTAACATTTTGCAGGAGTATTCTGATGTATTTCCAAGTGAGATACCAGAGGGGCTGCCACCTATACGAGGGATTGAGCACCAAATTGATCTTATTCCTGGTGCATCTTTGCCGAATCGTGCGCCATATAGGACAAATCCAGAGGAAACAAAAGAAATTCAGCGACAAGTGCAAGAACTACTCGACAAAGGTTACGGAATTGAGGTTGATCAAGCCAAGGTAGAAGCGATACATGGATGGCCTATGCCAAAGACTATCACACAGGTGCGGAGTTTCCTAGGACTTGCTGGCTTCTATCGCCGTTTTGTGAAGGACTTTAGCACCATTGCTGCACCTTTGAATGAGCTTACGAAGAAGGGAGTGCATTTTAGTTGGGGCAAAGTACAAGAGCACGCTTTCAACGTGCTGAAAGATAAGTTGACACATGCACCTCTCCTCCAACTTCCTGATTTTAATAAGACTTTTGAGCTTGAATGTGATGCTAGTGGAATTGGATTGGGTGGTGTTTTGTTACAAGAAGGCAAACCTGTTGCATATTTTAGTGAAAAATTGAGTGGGTCTGTTCTAAATTATTCTACTTATGATAAGGAATTATATGCTCTTGTGCGAACATTAGAAACATGGCAGCATTATTTGTGGCCCAAAGAGTTTGTTATTCATTCTGATCATGAATCTTTGAAACATATTCGTAGTCAAGGAAAACTGAACCGTAGACATGCTAAGTGGGTTGAATTTATCGAATCGTTTCCTTATGTTATTAAGCACAAGAAAGGAAAAGAGAATATCATTGCTGACGCTTTGTCTAGGAGATATACTTTGCTGAATCAACTTGACTACAAAATCTTTGGATTAGAGACGATTAAAGACCAATATGTTCATGATGCTGATTTTAAAGATGTGTTGCTGCATTGTAAAGATGGGAAAGGATGGAACAAATATATCGTTAGTGATGGGTTTGTGTTTAGAGCTAACAAGCTATGCATTCCAGCTAGCTCCGTTCGTTTGTTGTTGTTACAGGAAGCACATGGAGGTGGCTTAATGGGACATTTTGGAGCAAAGAAAACGGAGGACATACTTGCTGGTCATTTCTTTTGGCCCAAGATGAGAAGAGATGTGGTGAGATTGGTTGCTCGTTGCACGACATGCCAAAAGGCGAAGTCACGGTTAAATCCACACGGTTTGTATTTGCCTCTACCCGTTCCTAGTGCTCCTTGGGAAGATATTTCTATGGATTTTGTGCTGGGATTGCCTAGGACTAGGAAGGGACGTGATAGTGTGTTTGTGGTTGTTGATAGATTTTCTAAGATGGCACATTTCATACCATGTCATAAAACTGACGATGCTACTCATATTGCTGATTTGTTCTTTCGTGAAATTGTTCGCTTGCATGGTGTGCCCAACACAATCGTTTCTGATCGTGATGCTAAATTTCTTAGTCATTTTTGGAGGACTTTGTGGGCAAAATTGGGGACTAAGCTTTTATTTTCTACTACATGTCATCCTCAAACTGATGGTCAAACTGAAGTTGTGAATAGAACTTTGTCTACTATGTTAAGGGCAGTTCTAAAGAAGAATATTAAGATGTGGGAGGACTGTTTGCCTCATATTGAATTTGCTTATAATCGATCATTGCATTCTACTACAAAGATGTGCCCATTTCAGATTGTATATGGTTTGTTACCTCGTGCTCCTATTGATTTAATGCCTTTGCCATCTTCTGAAAAACTAAATTTTGATGCTACTAGGCGTGCTGAATTGATGTTAAAACTGCACGAAACTACTAAAGAAAACATAGAGCGTATGAATGCTAGATATAAGTTTGCTAGTGATAAAGGTAGAAAGGAAATAAATTTTGAACCTGGAGATTTAGTTTGGTTGCATTTGAGAAAGGAAAGGTTTCCTGAATTACGAAAATCTAAATTGTTGCCTCGAGCCGATGGACCGTTTAAAGTGCTAGAGAAAATTAACGACAATGCATATAGGCTAGATCTGCCTGCAGACTTTGGGGTTAGCCCCACATTTAACATTGCAGATTTAAAGCCCTACTTGGGAGAGGAAGTTGAGCTTGAGTCGAGGACGACTCAAATGCAAGAAGGGGAGAATGATGAAGACATCCACACTACTGATGCATCTATACCAATACAAGTACCAATTTCTGGTCCCATTACTCGCGCTCGTGCTCGTCAACTCAACCATCAGGTGATTACACTCTTGAGTTCATGTCCATCATATTTAGACCATGGAGACCCGTGCACTCTTGTTTTGCTTAGGAATCAGGGAGAAGACCGAAAGGGAAAAGGATTTGAACATGCTGGATTCGGACTGCAGAAGAACACCAACTTGTGACGGTCACCACGGTCAGATGCGGGCTCGGATTGGAATGTTCAAGCACAACATGGAAAGCTTATCAAGTCTACTTTCATATGGATCCGGAATTATAGTCATATCTGTTCTGAGGCCGCCGTAATCATTGTTTTCTTACCGAGACATTTCCTGCCTTTTCTGCCCATGGTGCTGCGTCACCCTATTTTGGCCCAATGGGTCGTGTATCAAGTTAGGTCCATTAGGGACGCATCCTAGGGTTGCAGCACGACCCCAATACCCTTGTGGTCGTCCTCCCATGTTTATAAACCCCCTAGCCGCCACCAAGAACAGCGGGTTTTGTTTAGATCAAGTTTAGCTCTCGCTACTTGCTTGCAAGCGCGCGTGCTAGTTCAGCCGCCCGTCTTCTTGTCTTCGGAACCCCACCATATTGTAGTTTGATCTTTAAACCTACATTTAGATCTGGTAATTCAGTACTTGTTCTACTTGTTCTTGCTAGTTCTTCGATTGCTTGCAGGACGAGTGCCCTAGTGGCCAGGGTGTCACGCTCCACAAGATCGTGACAGCCATAGGAGGTGGTGTATCGGTTGCTAAGGCGCAGCGTCTTTGGAAGGCTGTAGTCGGGCCGTGAACGTCGTCTCCTCCCCCAATCGAGTTATTCCACACCCTCTCATCGAAAGATCGGGCAATCACCCAACGGGTGCACATCACCTGCTATAGTTTATGGGAAGAGCACATGCAAGAATTCCTCGTCTGACCGCCATCGCAACAAAATCAACCCGAGAACCTCCATGCATGAAACTCTCCTACTGTCCTTGCCTCTTTGGGGTAAGGTAGTCTTTCACTAGCTTTCCTAATTAGTCAGCCAAGGGCGTCCCATACCACCCTTGTGGTGGCACTATTTTGCTGGGTGGTTCTCCATGTTCCCATTAACATAATGATCTTATCATGAACAGTAAATAATAAACTGATAACAAAAGTGTGAACATGAGTAATGTATATCTATATACCCAAAACCACATAAAGCAATAGCATATACTACCCAAAAAATCATTGGTAAAACAAGGTATAAAGATAGCCAAAACTACGGTAACCTATTGGATCCCATCAAATTAAACCTATGCATGAATAAGTGATATTAAAAAAACATTATTGGGTAATAATGTGGTCAAGGGCACAACTTGCCTGGGACTTGAGATTCCAGTACCGGGATGATCCACAGATTCTCGTGACCTCACTGCTAGTCGTAACAATACAAACAAACATGGTATGGACAAAATTAACATCACACCAAACATGTAAACAAAATACACATTAATAACCTACATATTAAAATAAGATCATAGGAACATGAATCTTAAATTTTGGAGTTATAGATTTTAAGTTATGAATTTCTGAAGGTTATATGTGTTTTGTACAAGATTAAATAGGATATAAATTTTATTTTGACATTCATGTCAAAACAGTGGTACTAAATGATAAACAATAATATTACAAAATTATAGGAATTGGAAAGGATTAATTTGGACTTCATATGGATTTTCTATGAATTAAACCAATTCTAGCATTAATTTCTACATTAAAAATCCATTTCTATATTTATTTTCTGATTTTTCCAACTCTCTGGACTGCGCATCAAATTCTGTAAAGTGCAGGGGCTAGATTATAAACTTTCTAAGACTCAGCAAACAACTCGAGTGGACGGCAGGTTTATTATGTGAAAGCCAAGGGGCTCTTTAGAAAATTTGCCTCGGCGAAGGGGTAAGGAGTCTTTAGGGCCATCCAATTATGATCCAGCGGTCCGGATTCAATTCCCATCATAATCAAATCGATATTCAATGGTGGCCGCCAGATTTCATTCCAACGGACCAGATCCGATCCCTATCTCCCGCAAACCGGTACGTCACGATATCCATTGGATTCAAATTAACGGTGCTAACACATTACGCGGAGATCTAATCTTGGCCCTTGCTTTCGGATCGAGCGACCCAGGCATCATCCATGCCCCACGGCAGCGCAGGCCACTACGCAGACCCACACCGGTGGCAGCCATGGCCGGCGGAAGCCGCTAATGGCACGGGTGCCCCCAAAACTCAGATTTGGACGATGCTACTCGAGATAGAGATGAACGCGAGTCAGGAGAAGGAGGCCTTACCGTGAATCACGTGGTGCCGGGCCCTATCCACGGTGTAGCGCATATCCGCGGTGGCGGTGTGTCACCGGCGAGCAATTGGCCGCACACCGACATTGTCCGATTCCCGTAAGGCCCACCTACGAACGGCATGCCAAGGCGACGCCCCGAGCCGCAAACCAAGGTCGCGACGAGCAAGAATTGGTGTCAGGTGGTCCGCGTCTTCTCCTGCGGCGATGAAGCCCTTTCACTGTTCGACGTCCTTGGTGAGGGCTCGCTCCTGTAGACTCGGGCCCAACGGTGCGTGTCGAGGAAGCATACGACGTCCAGGGCCCCGGTTTTATAGCTGGTGCCACGCTTAGGCCGAGGAGAACGGCGGATTTCCCCCCGCCCGACGCCCAGCTCTACGCGTGGTTTGTTGCTAAGTGTTTAATCATGTTGTGATGACAATACCAAAGTTGTAGAGCACTTTTTAAGCTTTCCAGAAAGTCCTAGTTTGCTCTTTCTGGATTAATATTTGAAGAGTTATGATTAAAACAAGTAACTTCTGTATTGTTGTCCAAAAATCTGCAAGTGCCCATTTGATTGTTGAGTTCACCCTTTTGGCTAAAAATGCTTAGTTAGCACTTAACAGACATAGATTTGTAATGGCTAAGTTTGAGATGACATATGTGTTCTGTTTATATGTTTCTTTCTCTAGTTGATTGTGATATAGAAGTTCCATAGACAGTGATGCATAGGTACTCTATGAAACTTGTGTTGTTTGGGATGCTTTTGTATGATCACTAGAAGAACTAATGAAAAGTCGTATCCAAATAAATAAAATGCACGTACTTGTGATGTCGTAGTTGTGTTGCGTAAATAAATAAAACATTGTTGTCTTTTCAATAGTGTTAATGTTGAACGCCGATAAGGTGTAGATAACTAATGCTAGTGTGTGGTTGTTTATGGTGTCTTGCTAATTAGTGTTTAGTTCACTACCATGTAATTATATATCTTGTGATATTTTTCATTGTTTTCATACATATGCATCTTGCATCTCATTTAGGACCGAGAGATGATGATCGTGCACTGATGTGGTGCCAACCACAAGATGCAGTTGGTGGACGACTTGAAGAATGGACTTAACCAGTGGATGCTCGCCAAGCGAGTATTCCCCAGCAAGCACTATCTAAGTGTTAAATTAAAGGCAAGCCCTAGTTTTATGCATAACCTGTTCTATATGCTATTTTACTGCACTTAATGTTTGTAGGCTTGTACTGTGCACTTAAGTATAGGAGTTGACTAAAACCTTAGTTGCATGAACTCAGGTTTTCCCTTGTGATGGATACTAGTATGCTAGGTCGAGTAGCTGCTTTACTAATTAGGGATCTCGGTAGAAGTCGAGTGATTTTTCTAGCACTCGCGTGAGGTCAGGAATTGGTTGTATCCATTTTCATATCGTAATGATGGTGGTCTGTGGACAACGATCCATGGGGATTGGTTGTCTACGAGACGGAAATTGGAATAAGGATTAAGGTGTGGTACAGTGTGTCAAGCGTTTGAACGTACTAAACATATGCCGAGAAATATGGTAAATCAGCAAGCCTAGTACCTGAGTTAACCTGCCCGCAGACTTTACCCCTCACGCGACCTGAGACGTGGTCTCCCATTCCGGTTATGGTGGGTACAAGTGCGGCCACTGCACGATGGCAGTCGGGGTCAGTGAGGCATTGTACGCCAAGGCGGTGAGCCCTGTTCTGTTGCTAGGGAATCGATGGGGACGGTTGATGTGTGTGGGGACGGAGTGCCTCGCCACATCGTGTGTTTAGGTTTACCTTGCAAGGTTTAAAAACTCGATTCAAATCGTCTGCTTCTCGCAGCTAATGAGACTGCTTGATCCATGCTGCTACATTGAGTAATATGTGGAAATGAGGTGACTGGCAAAAGATATTGATTGATAAAATGTTTGATACCATGTATGAATAGCTAGGTACTCATCTAGTTTAAAAGGATTATACTAAAACTTGAAAAGCTAAAAATTGATTTTAGACTCAGCTAGTGCTTTTGGCAAACCAAACCCCTCAGCCAAACATCTGCATGTCTAGAGGTAGAGGAGTAGACTCCTCACACCGGGTAAGTCTAGCTAAGTATTAGTATACTCAGCCTTGCTTGTGGCACAATTTTTGCAGGTAATCCTTGATTGGTTGATGGTGTGACTTGGCCTTCGTCCCTGCCACCGGGACAGACGGTTGAGTGGGTTATTGCTTCCGCAGGAGAGGACCAAGAGGAGTAACGTGGCCAGGCTTCGCCATGTTACTCGGTTTTCTCCGTTAGTTATTTCCGCTGCATTAAAATGTATGGTTATCATTTCTGAAACTCCGATAATGTAATCACTCATGATACTTATTAAATTTGTGGTATTATGTTTTATTGTATTTCTCTGTGCCTCACCTTCGAGTGAGCTAGTGGTATTTGATCCTGGATAAGTGGCTTTTATCGGACTAGATCCGAGGGACTGGCGGGTTATTCCGATTTAAGTGTGTCGTTGCCTCTAAGGCGGGACTTGGGCACTTAAGCTGGAATAATTCGGGTTGTTCCGCCATAGGAAAGTGGCCAAACGAACTGATTAAAGTGGTGTGGAGCCACAACACAACTGCGTCAAGGTCAACAGGATTTACACCCTTCAAACTCTGATTTGGTGATGAAGCAATAACCCCAGAAGAAGCAAAGACAGGGTCAATAAGAACAATAGCTTCGGCAGAAGACGAAGCTGATTATCAAGTAACAAAAGATACTATAGAAGGGACCAGACTTCAGGCTATAGAGCACATCAATAAATATCAGGCTGAAACAATAAAATGGCGTGATAGAAAAGTTCGTTTGAAAAATATCAAGCCAGGGCATCTAGTTCTTCGGAGAGTGGCCAACCCAGACACAGTGGGCAAGTTGCAACTGAAGTGGGAAGGTCCATTTCTATTAGTATCTTCATCGAGGCCTGGTTCTTATAGATTGAAGGATATGGACGGTAACGACATACTAGATCTTGGAATGCGGATGAGCTTCGGCGATACTATGTGTAGTATGTTGTAATTTTTTTTCATTTTCTTCTTGTGGCACCCTTTTCGTTTCAAGAGGGGAGAAAGGTTTTTAATGGGGCCATAACTTGTAATTTTTCATTCTTATTTAGCCCTACGAGGGCACAATCACCCAAAAAAGATGTAATATGTAAAATCTGAGCATGCACCATCGAGTGCAAAAAGAAAAGTAGGGAGAAGCTCAAAAGACGTCCCCAAGGGGATGCAGAGCATGACGAAGCTACAAAAGTCGTTCCTAAGTGCAGAGCATGACGAAGCTAAAAAAGTCGTTCCTAAGGGAGCGCAGCGTAAGTTTTCTGCTAAAAAGTCGTTTCTATGGGAATGCAGAGCCAAAATTGACAAAGCTACAAAAAGTCATTCCTAAGGGAGCGCAGTGTAAGTTTTCTGCTCAAAAGTCATTCCAAAGGGAATGCGGAGCCAAATACCGCCGAAATATAAGGCGAAGAAGTTCAAAAGTCGTTCCTGAGGGGATGCAGAACTTATACCACCGAAATAGAAGGTGAAGAAGCTCAAAAGTCGTTCCTAAGGGGATGCAGAGCTTAAGACTCAAAAGACGTTCCTAAGGGGATGCAGAGTCTAGGTGTGGCTTCGTGTGTCTATTTGGACATTCGTTTGCACATTACATTACATCATTCATTGCATTTATACACATTCATGTAGAAATTTGTAGGATCATCATCATCATAACATAAAGCACAAATAGATACTTCAGCTTTCATAACAATGCTTCAATGAGCATGAAGATGCATGATACACTTTGTTGTGTATGAAACGAAGGGAAGGTGTTTTTTGCCTTCGGCTCAAAAGATATAAGTTTCGTCCATAGCAAAGCAATTTACACATGGAAGGGAAGGTAAAAATATATTACAAGGTATGGACAAATATACAGAGTAATGTTCAAATTCTTGGTTATTGTCGGAGAGGGAATTCTCTGGCCGGGTGGCAGAGTGTACCCGCCCTAAATCCTAAGATGAGGAAGGGGCTTAAGCGTTTTGCCTGTCCTGCTAAGCGAACATCAAGCACATGAACACGCGAGAGTTTAGAGTGGTTCGGGCTGCCGGAGCATAACACCCTACTCCACTGTGAGTTGGATTACTGTGGAAGCTTGAGAATTGAGAGTCTAAGCCTAAGAATTGAGCCTCCTTTTGTAACGTCGCATGCCTCCCCTTTTATAGCTAAAGAGGGGCATGTACAAGGCATTGAGCCTCGACATGTGGGCCCAGGAACATAACAGATGCGCCCTGACATCCGAGATCTGCGTAGTCTCGGCGTGCAAGGGAAGCTTCTCGTACAAGGGCTGATGAGCCCAGTGCGCCGCGTAGCACGGGCATACTGTTTGACAACGGACTAGACAGGTGCGCCGTCTGCATGATGGCCCTGGCGCCGCCTGCCAGTGGAGTGGACAGGACGCATTAAATGCTGTGAGGGCACATCACCTGTCAGCAGGGTGGACAGGCGGCGTGTCCTTTCCACAATAAATGCAGAGACCACACGGCCTAGAGGCCTTACGTTAGGCTCCGTCCGCTGGCTTATGTCACGAACTACCAGCCACATGGCCACCTCGGGTTTCCACCTAAGCGGGGAGCGCATGCGCGTAGGGTAAGGCCTGGACGTGTGGCAGTACCGGAACCTTGCTTACGTCGGGGTTTCCCCTGTCCCGGGACCTCGTTGTGGCCCGGACCTTACTCGAAGGGATCTGGACCCCATCCAAGGGACCAGGCATGCTTACTTGGGTGTCCCAGGCCGTAATCGGGGGTCCGGGCTGTGCGAACAGGGGTCCGGTGCCCCTCGTGGAGGTCCGGTTCAACTTGGTACATCCTGGGATGTATCATCTTTCCTCGCCACACGGTGCCCCTTGAGCGGCCCACGTGGTGGGGACATGCGCTGTTCACCGCATGGCTAGGGAACACCGTATGGGCACCGCGTCTTCATAGCGTAGTAAGGGGTACCCCTGATTCAGAGTATCGACAGTGGCCCCCGGGCCTACCTCAGGGGAGGATGCAAGCCTGTAGGTGGGGCCAAAGTTTGACTGGCGATTGGCTCGCTGCTCCTGCGCGCCCATTGATGCAATTACTACTGGCCCGCCCAAGGCCACACCGACTGCCACGCATGTCTCTACGCCTGACTGGCCCGTGACCTCCACACTTAATGTCTTTGTTGGGCCATATGCGGGGTGCCTCGAGTCGCTGCATTGGGTTTGAAAATTTATCTTCTCAGTCTTCTGCGACGGCCTCGAGGAGGTGTGGTATTGGCGCGAGTGGCGGCGTGACTTTTCTGCACCCAGAAACTGGTGCGCCGGGTGCATGACATGTGGGCCTAGGCCCCCATGCCAGAGGTTGGACCACCGGTTGCAGAGAAATCGAGGGGGCGCACAACCGCGGGGCGGTTGCACGCTCCTTGTGCGGCTGTTCGCCTCCTTGACCGCTGGTTGTGGCGAAGATGGAAGGGCGTATAACCGCAGGGCGGTTGCACGCTCCTTGTGCGATGATTCGCCTTCTTCGCGCTTCAGGCCAGCTTGTATGACATGTGAGGCATGGCCCCCATGTCATAGAATGGGAACCCTGGTGCGCATCGGGGGAGACCTTGCCCGTGACGCTTCGGGGCGCGAGCAGGGAAATCTGCCTTTAAAAAGGGGTTCACCCCTCGGGTAGCAGCCAAGTCTTGCTTCTCTCCCACTCGCGGTGCCCTTTCATCTTCGAGCTCTATGTTCCCCTTTGCCTTCAAGGTTTCTGCTTTGTGTTGCCGTAGTTTGCCATGGCCTTGTGACTTCACCCCGAGCACATCCAAACTGAGTGAGTGCTCGGAATGGTATACCACTTGCTTGGATGGAATGCGCCGGCGCTCAGCGAAAGGATTTGCGCCGACATTATCCATTCCGATGAGCTTGCCACTAGAGAGTTTGTGCCTTTTGTCCTCCCTAGCGGGCCGATGCTACCGGTCTTGTTTTTCCTTTGTTGGAGGTATGCGACCTTGTGAGAGCGGCACTCTTCCACCGGTGCTTGGCTTCAAGGATGTTCATCAGCCTCGCGGTGGTGGGGAGCGAGATGAGTCGCGGCTTCGCCTCACACATGGGCTGGTGCCTGCCTCTTCCTCCAGCATTTGGAGGAAAAGGATGATCACCAGCCTTGTGAAGGAGGCAAACTTCGGCTACGCGGTCGCGGCCAGACCGCAAGCACTGCCTTCCACCGTGCTCCCAGCTCCAAGGCTTGGATGGTCCTGTCCTCACCCCTGTAGGGGGACGGAGGCGAAGACCTCTTCACCATGGCGTGCATGCTGAGGTGGTCGCCACCGCTGGGGAGGCTACCTGGCGTAGAGGTGGTTGCCTTTGCTGGCGAGCCGCTCGGAGCCGAGGTAGTCATCGCCGCTGGCGAGCCTTCGATGCAAAGGTGGCCGCTGCCGTCGGTGCTGAGGTGGTCGCCTCCGCTGGCGAGCCACTCGGAGCTAGCTGCCAACGTGATCCTGCTGGTGTGGAGTAGTCCATTCCTACAGAGTAGAGATGGAGCTAGGACTCCGCTTGAAAGCGGGTGTAATACTTTTGCTTTTTGTAAGGTACTTTTGAGTACTATTTACCAAGAAGTATTAGCACTTATTTGCGTACCACTTGTCCCTGTTGCGTGTGGTGTAACAGATTCTTCCTTGGTACCTGGCCCCCCTAGGATGTAGGCTCGATTTGTCTAGGCTGCAGACCAGCATACCTAAGAAAGAGTTGGCGATGGCCTCCAGGAGGTAACCTCGACTGGGACCTGGGCCTGCACACAGCTTTGGCTAGGGAGCATTAGTAGTACACCCACAGGACCCGTCATCTGACATTAGCCATCCTTTGTTACATGCTCGGGACCTGCAGGGTCTAGTCTGGGAGGCCAAGTTGTGCGTCGGGACCCCCTGGATGGTGGTTCTAGGTACTAGGACACTCGTCGCAGAGTGGTAGAGTGTGCAGGCCCACGGTACAGGACCAGGCTGAGCGGCTACACGGGCTTCGGACCACCCCAGGAGACAAGTGTCCATTCTCTAGTTCTGGACCCCAGGTTGGCGGACCCACAAGACTTATAGCTCCAAATACTAGGTACCTGTCACGGAGTGGTGGAGTGTGCAGGCTTTCTGATGTGCACCCGTTGGGTGATTGCCCGATCTTTCGATGAGAGGGTGTGGAATAACTCGATTGGGGGAGGAGACGACGTTCACGGCCCGACTACAGCCTTCCAAAGACGCTGCGCCTTAGCAACCGATACACCACCTCCTATGGCTGTCACGATCTTGTGGAGCGTGACACCCTGGCCACTAGGGCACTCGTCCTGCAAGCAATCGAAGAACTAGCAAGAACAAGTAGAACAAGTACTGAATTACCAGATCTAAATGTAGGTTTAAAGATCAAACTACAATATGGTGGGGTTCCGAAGACAAGAAGACGGGCGGCTGAACTAGCACGCGCGCTTGCAAGCAAGTAGCGAGAGCTAAACTTGATCTAAACAAAACCCGCTGTTCTTGGTGGCGGCTAGGGGGTTTATAAACATGGGAGGACGACCACAAGGGTATTGGGGTCGTGCTGCAACCCTAGGATGCGTCCCTAATGGACCTAACTTGATACACGACCCATTGGGCCAAAATAGGGTGACGCAGCACCATGGGCAGAAAAGGCAGGAAATGTCTCGGTAAGAAAACAATGATTACGGCGGCCTCAGAACAGATATGACTATAATTCCGGATCCATATGAAAGTAGACTTGATAAGCTTTCCATGTTGTGCTTGAACATTCCAATCCGAGCCCGCATCTGACCGTGGTGACCGTCACAAGTTGGTGTTCTTCTGCAGTCCGAATCCAGCATGTTCAAATCCTTTTCCCTTTCGGTCTTCTCCCTGATTCCTAAGCAAAACAAGAGTGCACGGGTCTCCATGGTCTAAATATGATGGACATGAACTCAAGAGTGTAATCACCTGATGGTTGAGTTGACGAGCACGAGCGCGAGTAATGGGACCAGAAATTGGTACTTGTATTGGTATAGATGCATCAGTAGTGTGGATGTCTTCATCATTCTCCCCTTCTTGCATTTGAGTCGTCCTCGACTCAAGCTCAACTTCCTCTCCCAAGTAGGGCTTTAAATCTGCAATGTTAAATGTGGGGCTAACCCCAAAGTCTGCAGGCAGATCTAGCCTATATGCATTGTCGTTAATTTTCTCTAGCACTTTAAACGGTCCATCGGCTCGAGGCAACAATTTAGATTTTCGTAATTCAGGAAACCTTTCCTTTCTCAAATGCAACCAAACTAAATCTCCAGGTTCAAAATTTATTTCCTTTCTACCTTTATCACTAGCAAACTTATATCTAGCATTCATACGCTCTATGTTTTCTTTAGTAGTTTCGTGCAGTTTTAACATCAATTCAGCACGCCTAGTAGCATCAAAATTTAGTTTTTCAGAAGATGGCAAAGGCATTAAATCAATAGGAGCACGAGGTAACAAACCATATACAATCTGAAATGGGCACATCTTTGTAGTAGAATGCAATGATCGATTATAAGCAAATTCAATATGAGGCAAACAGTCCTCCCACATCTTAATATTCTTCTTTAGAACTGCCCTTAACATAGTAGACAAAGTTCTATTCACAACTTCAGTTTGACCATCAGTTTGAGGATGACATGTAGTAGAAAATAAAAGCTTAGTCCCCAATTTTGCCCACAAAGTCCTCCAAAAATGACTAAGAAATTTAGCATCACGATCAGAAACGATTGTGTTGGGCACACCATGCAAGCGAACAATTTCACGAAAGAACAAATCAGCAATATGAGTAGCATCGTCAGTTTTATGACATGGTATGAAATGTGCCATCTTAGAAAATCTATCAACAACCACAAACACACTATCACGTCCCTTCCTAGTCCTAGGCAATCCCAGCACAAAATCCATAGAAATATCTTCCCAAGGAGCACTAGGAACGGGTAGAGGCAAATACAAACCGTGTGGATTTAACCGTGACTTCGCCTTTTGGCATGTCGTGCAACGAGCAACCAATCTCACCACATCTCTTCTCATCTTGGGCCAAAAGAAATGACCAGCAAGTATGTCCTCCGTTTTCTTTGCTCCAAAATGTCCCATTAAGCCACCTCCATGTGCTTCCTGTAACAACAACAAACGAACGGAGCTAGCTGGAATGCATAGCTTGTTAGCTCTAAACACAAACCCATCACTAACGATATATTTGTTCCATCCTTTCCCATCTTTACAATGCAGCAACACATCTTTAAAATCAGCATCATGAACATATTGGTCTTTAATCGTCTCTAATCCAAAGATTTTGTAGTCAAGTTGATTCAGCAAAGTATATCTCCTAGACAAAGCGTCAGCAATGATATTCTCTTTTCCTTTCTTGTGCTTAATAACATAAGGAAACGATTCGATAAATTCAACCCACTTAGCATGTCTACGGTTCAGTTTTCCTTGACTACGAATATGTTTCAAAGATTCATGATCAGAATGAATAACAAACTCTTTGGGCCACAAATAATGCTGCCATGTTTCTAATGTTCGCACAAGAGCATATAATTCCTTATCATAAGTAGAATAATTTAGAACAGACCCACTCAATTTTTCACTAAAATATGCAACAGGTTTGCCTTCTTGTAACAAAACACCACCCAATCCAATTCCACTAGCATCACATTCAAGCTCAAAAGTCTTATTAAAATCAGGAAGTTGGAGGAGAGGTGCATGTGTCAACTTATCTTTCAGCACGTTGAAAGCGTGCTCTTGTACTTTGCCCCAACTAAAATGCACTCCCTTCTTCGTAAGCTCATTCAAAGGTGCAGCAATGGTGCTAAAGTCCTTCACAAAACGGCGATAGAAGCCAGCAAGTCCTAGGAAACTCCGCACCTGTGTGATAGTCTTTGGCATAGGCCATCCATGTATCGCTTCTACCTTGGCTTGATCAACCTCAATTCCCTGTGGAGTCACAACATAACCAAGAAACGAAACTCGATCGGTGCAAAATGTGCACTTCTCAAGGTTACCAAATAAACGTGCATCTCGTAAAGCATTAAAAACAGCACGCATGTGATCAACATGTTCATCCATAGATTTGCTGTAGATTAATATGTCATCAAAGTATACTACCACAAATTTTCCAATGAAGGCACGCAAAACCTCGTTCATTAATCTCATGAAAGTGCTAGGTGCATTAGTTAACCCAAAAGGCATGACTAACCACTCATACAATCCGAACTTAGTTTTGAAAGCAGTTTTCCATTCATCTCCCAATTTCATACGAATCTGGTGGTACCCACTACGCAAATCAACTTTAGAAAAGACAATGGCACCACTCAATTCATCAAGCATATCATCTAAACGTGGAATAGGGTGTCGATAACGTATCGTGATATTATTAACAGCCCTACAATCAACACACATACGCCATGTTCCATCTTTTTTAGGCACTAAAATAACCGGAACAGCACACGGACTAAGAGACTCACGCACGTAACCTTTGTCGAGTAGTTCTTGCACTTGTCGCTGAATTTCTTTTGTTTCCTCTGGATTTGTCCTATATGGCGCACGATTCGGCAAAGATGCACCAGGAATAAGATCAATTTGGTGCTCAATCCCTCGTATAGGTGGCAGCCCCTCTGGTATCTCACTTGGAAATACATCAGAATACTCCTGCAAAATGTTAGTAATAACAGGAGGCAAAGAATGCTGCATATCTTGAATTGAAATCAAAGCATCCTTGCATACCAAGGCGTAGGCAACAGTAGTGGAAGCAAATAATTCATTAACATCAGTTTTTGTTGCAAGCAAGCAATGTCCTTTCAATTTTATCCCATCTTTGTTATTACCAACAACTTTAATATTCTTGTTGTTCTCAGTTTTAGCTTTGGTAGCTTTAGCAACATCATCACGCACAATAGCCTCAGGGGACATGGGAAGCAAAATAATTTTCTTATCATGGTATATGAGAGAATATTGATTTGATCTACCATGATGCATACAATCTGAATCAAATTGCCATGGTCTACCTAGCAGAATATTACAAGCATCCATAGGCACAACATCACAGTCAACAACATCACGATATGAACCAATAGCAAAATTAATTCGTACCAGCTTGGTTACCTTGACCTTACCACTATTGTTGAGCCATTGAATGTGATATGGATGCGGGTGCGGTTTGGTCGTAAGTGCAAGCTTCTCCACCATGTCGCTGCTAGCCAAGTTGTTGCAGCTACCTCCATCAATGATCAAACGACATGAACGCTCCTTAATGACACACTTTGTTTGAAACAACGTATGTCGCTGATTCTGCTCTGCCTTCTCCATTTGTGCACTAAGCACACGCTGTACAATGAGGCTCTCATAATGCTCTGCATCATCTGCACCAATCTGTTCTTCGGGTGGTTCCTTAGTGCCTGCATCATCAGCCGCAAGCAAAGCAAGTGTAGCTTCATCCAAATCACTAGCAGAGGAATACCCACCATCGTCTTTTACCACCAAAACACGCTGATTAGGACAATCACGCTGCACGTGTCCATAGCCCTTGCATCGATAACACAGAACATCTCTTGTTCTACCCGTGGAGGCTACTGAAGAGGCACTACCTGCTGGTTTCTGGGCAGATTTGGTTGCTGAATTTGTGGAAGATGCACGTGGTTTGTCGCCGGAGGAAGGCGGGGGTGCTGGTCGACTTGGCGAGGGAGTTGGTGCTGGTGTACGGCCGGTCATGGACGTAGTCGTGCGCTGTTGCCATGGTGTAGATTTTCCTGCAGAAACATTAGACCTTGCACTAGCACGTCGTCCCTGCACTTCCCTTTCAGCTTTGCAAGCAAGATGAAACAATCGGGTTACATTAGCATAATCTTTATAAGCAAGGATGTCCTGAATTTCCCTATTTAACCCGCCCAAAAATCTAGCCATAGCAGATTCCTCACACTCCTCTATGTTACAACGCAGCATACCCATTTGTAATTCCTGATAATATTCTTCTACACTTTTAGTACCCTGTCTCAATTGTTGCAACTTGTTTAACATATCACGTGCATAATAAGAAGGAACAAATCTAGCCCGCATGACCCGTTTCAACGCATCCCAAGTTTGTGGCATGTTATTAGGATTCTTCTTACCATGTTCTATCCACCAAACAGAAGCAAAATCAGTAAACTCACTAGTAGCAGCTCTAACCCGCGCATTCTCAGGAAATTCATGGCATGCAAACTTTTGATCAACCGCAATCTCCCAAGTAATGTAAGCATCAGGGTCATATTTACCATCAAAAGGAGGTATTTTAAATTTAACCTTACTAAAAGCATCATCATTACCATGTACCTCACGTCGGCGAAAACCACCCATACCTCTACGGTTAGTACGTAGTCGCCGGCGATTAGGTGCTTCTTGGTCATCTTGTTCAGTATCAGCAACATAGTCATCCCAGTTACCTTCGGCGCCCTCATCACGCCCACCATTGATATTAGCATGCATCTCATCAAACCGCCTCAAGAGTGCGACAAGGCTCTTGTCAATATGAGCAACTGCCATTTCCACATTTGCAAGTTTGGTGTTTGTGTCGATCTGTGTGGCCTCCAATTGCCCCATCTTTTCATTCGTCACCTGCATGTCATTATCAAGACCTTCCGTGTGCGTCTTCACCAGCCTTACAAAGTGTTGTATGATACCCTTGGTGCGAGGAGAGTGTGGCATATTACGAGAAGCATCATCAACCTCCAATCCTGCCATGGTTAGACGAACAGAGGCAACAAGAAAAAAAAAACGTGAAGGAATAAAAACTCTACAACTATTAGGATGTAGCTACTGCAAGACGCTCACTCTCAACCTGCCACACAAGCTCTTACCAATTCTTACCTTGCACAACAGGAGGGGTCAGCAACCAACAAGTCTGCAACCGTGGAATAAGTGTATCGGTGCCGCAGCAACACGACCTGTCAAACTGTAGTCGAAATATGTAGAGTTGTAGGTGGGCTGAAGCAAGGAATACACTAGTACCACGTTAGTTACAAAAGCAAGCTGAATAATCGTTCAACGGTGGTACTGTGCTGGTCCTAGGCTAAACCAGGCTAGAGACGTGAGCCTAGGCACAAAGGTAGTCACTGAAAAAGAACAACTAGCACAGCACAAAGAGAAACAACAGATTTAGAGATTCAGCCCCCTTCTTCTTCTTTTCCTTTTTTTTTTCTTTTCTATTCTTTTTTTTTTCTTCTTCTTCTGTTTTTTTTGCAGGGGCCTAAACCCTTTTTTTTTCACTATGACAACCCAAACAATAAAGATATTGCTAACAACCCCTTTAAATCAGATTTAACAAATCTTGTTAATATAGGAAGTCCAGAAATCTCTACGATGATTGCGGAGCGCTCAGAACGAATTTTGAGACAAGGTCAGATCCGTTGGAAAGAAGATAAGATAAGCTTTCCAGATTGTATTTAAACTTCCAAATCGGATATGATATGTATCCGTGGTGGCAAAAACGAACCAGAGATGTTTTTGGTGATGGTGGATTTCGTGGTGACCAAAACGTGGTAGAACTCAAAACTCTAAAGGAATAAACTAAGACCAGCAACTCGACACAACCGATGCAACCAAAAACTCAACAAGCCCTAACTAAGTAGTACTAGTAAATGCTCAATGGTTTATAGGATTGCGGTAAAACTAATCTACTATTTTTTGGCTTTTTCTGGACTATAGGAGATAAGAAAACAGCGAAGAAAAGTAAATCTCTCACCGATAAACCTTGCTCTGATTACCAACTGATGTGCACCCGTTGGGTGATTGCCCGATCTTTCGATGAGAGGGTGTGGAATAACTCGATTGGGGGAGGAGACGACGTTCACGGCCCGACTACAGCCTTCCAAAGACGCTGCGCCTTAGCAACCGATACACCACCTCCTATGGCTGTCACGATCTTGTGGAGCGTGACACCCTGGCCACTAGGGCACTCGTCCTGCAAGCAATCGAAGAACTAGCAAGAACAAGTAGAACAAGTACTGAATTACCAGATCTAAATGTAGGTTTAAAGATCAAACTACAATATGGTGGGGTTCCGAAGACAAGAAGACGGGCGGCTGAACTAGCACGCGCGCTTGCAAGCAAGTAGCGAGAGCTAAACTTGATCTAAACAAAACCCGCTGTTCTTGGTGGCGGCTAGGGGGTTTATAAACATGGGAGGACGACCACAAGGGTATTGGGGTCGTGCTGCAACCCTAGGATGCGTCCCTAATGGACCTAACTTGATACACGACCCATTGGGCCAAAATAGGGTGACGCAGCACCATGGGCAGAAAAGGCAGGAAATGTCTCGGTAAGAAAACAATGATTACGGCGGCCTCAGAACAGATATGACTATAATTCCGGATCCATATGAAAGTAGACTTGATAAGCTTTCCATGTTGTGCTTGAACATTCCAATCCGAGCCCGCATCTGACCGTGGTGACCGTCACAAGTTGGTGTTCTTCTGCAGTCCGAATCCAGCATGTTCAAATCCTTTTCCCTTTCGGTCTTCTCCCTGATTCCTAAGCAAAACAAGAGTGCACGGGTCTCCATGGTCTAAATATGATGGACATGAACTCAAGAGTGTAATCACCTGATGGTTGAGTTGACGAGCACGAGCGCGAGTAATGGGACCAGAAATTGGTACTTGTATTGGTATAGATGCATCAGTAGTGTGGATGTCTTCATCACTTTCAAGTATGGGACCAGGCTAAGCGGCCACACAGGCTCCGGACCACCCCATGGAACGGGGTCCCGTTCTCTAGAGCCGGCTCCCAGGCTATCGGGCCCTCCTGCTTTCGCAGAGAGGTCCTAAACTGCAAGCCTGGCTATTCAATTCGGATGTCATTATGTCCGATGGAAAGGGAACTGTTCGGGTAGGTTAGATAAAATAATATCTGAAAAACTGCAAGTTAAGACCATGGTGCAGTAGGATAAACTATCGTAGAGGTACATCCGAGGGGGTAAATCTTTTCTTTATAACCTGTCATGCATGAGTGCAGACCAATAGTGATGTGCACCCGTTGGGTGATTGCCCGATCTTTCGATGAGAGGGTGTGGAATAACTCGATTGGGGGAGGAGACGACGTTCACGGCCCGACTACAGCCTTCCAAAGACGCTGCGCCTTAGCAACCGATACACCACCTCCTATGGCTGTCACGATCTTGTGGAGCGTGACACCCTGGCCACTAGGGCACTCGTCCTGCAAGCAATCGAAGAACTAGCAAGAACAAGTAGAACAAGTACTGAATTACCAGATCTAAATGTAGGTTTAAAGATCAAACTACAATATGGTGGGGTTCCGAAGACAAGAAGACGGGCGGCTGAACTAGCACGCGCGCTTGCAAGCAAGTAGCGAGAGCTAAACTTGATCTAAACAAAACCCGCTGTTCTTGGTGGCGGCTAGGGGGTTTATAAACATGGGAGGACGACCACAAGGGTATTGGGGTCGTGCTGCAACCCTAGGATGCGTCCCTAATGGACCTAACTTGATACACGACCCATTGGGCCAAAATAGGGTGACGCAGCACCATGGGCAGAAAAGGCAGGAAATGTCTCGGTAAGAAAACAATGATTACGGCGGCCTCAGAACAGATATGACTATAATTCCGGATCCATATGAAAGTAGACTTGATAAGCTTTCCATGTTGTGCTTGAACATTCCAATCCGAGCCCGCATCTGACCGTGGTGACCGTCACAAGTTGGTGTTCTTCTGCAGTCCGAATCCAGCATGTTCAAATCCTTTTCCCTTTCGGTCTTCTCCCTGATTCCTAAGCAAAACAAGAGTGCACGGGTCTCCATGGTCTAAATATGATGGACATGAACTCAAGAGTGTAATCACCTGATGGTTGAGTTGACGAGCACGAGCGCGAGTAATGGGACCAGAAATTGGTACTTGTATTGGTATAGATGCATCAGTAGTGTGGATGTCTTCATCATTCTCCCCTTCTTGCATTTGAGTCGTCCTCGACTCAAGCTCAACTTCCTCTCCCAAGTAGGGCTTTAAATCTGCAATGTTAAATGTGGGGCTAACCCCAAAGTCTGCAGGCAGATCTAGCCTATATGCATTGTCGTTAATTTTCTCTAGCACTTTAAACGGTCCATCGGCTCGAGGCAACAATTTAGATTTTCGTAATTCAGGAAACCTTTCCTTTCTCAAATGCAACCAAACTAAATCTCCAGGTTCAAAATTTATTTCCTTTCTACCTTTATCACTAGCAAACTTATATCTAGCATTCATACGCTCTATGTTTTCTTTAGTAGTTTCGTGCAGTTTTAACATCAATTCAGCACGCCTAGTAGCATCAAAATTTAGTTTTTCAGAAGATGGCAAAGGCATTAAATCAATAGGAGCACGAGGTAACAAACCATATACAATCTGAAATGGGCACATCTTTGTAGTAGAATGCAATGATCGATTATAAGCAAATTCAACATGAGGCAAACAGTCCTCCCACATCTTAATATTCTTCTTTAGAACTGCCCTTAACATAGTAGACAAAGTTCTATTCACAACTTCAGTTTGACCATCAGTTTGAGGATGACATGTAGTAGAAAATAAAAGCTTAGTCCCCAATTTTGCCCACAAAGTCCTCCAAAAATGACTAAGAAATTTAGCATCACGATCAGAAACGATTGTGTTGGGCACACCATGCAAGCGAACAATTTCACGAAAGAACAAATCAGCAATATGAGTAGCATCGTCAGTTTTATGACATGGTATGAAATGTGCCATCTTAGAAAATCTATCAACAACCACAAACACACTATCACGTCCCTTCCTAGTCCTAGGCAATCCCAGCACAAAATCCATAGAAATATCTTCCCAAGGAGCACTAGGAACGGGTAGAGGCAAATACAAACCGTGTGGATTTAACCGTGACTTCGCCTTTTGACATGTCGTGCAACGAGCAACCAATCTCACCACATCTCTTCTCATCTTGGGCCAAAAGAAATGACCAGCAAGTATGTCCTCCGTTTTCTTTGCTCCAAAATGTCCCATTAAGCCACCTCCATGTGCTTCCTGTAACAACAACAAACGAACGGAGCTAGCTGGAATGCATAGCTTGTTAGCTCTAAACACAAACCCATCGCTAACGATATATTTGTTCCATCCTTTCCCTTCTTTACAATGCAGCAACACATCTTTAAAATCAGCATCATGAACATATTGGTCTTTAATCGTCTCTAATCCAAAGATTTTGTAGTCAAGTTGATTCAGCAAAGTATATCTCCTAGACAAAGCGTCACCAATGATATTCTCTTTTCCTTTCTTGTGCTTAATAACATAAGGAAACGATTCGATAAATTCAACCCACTTAGCATGTCTGCGGTTCAGTTTTCCTTGACTACGAATATGTTTCAAAGATTCATGATCAGAATGAATAACAAACTCTTTGGGCCACAAATAATGCTGCCATGTTTCTAATGTTCGCACAAGAGCATATAATTCCTTATCATAAGTAGAATAATTTAGAACAGACCCACTCAATTTTTCACTAAAATATGCAACAGGTTTGCCTTCTTGTAACAAAACACCACCCAATCCAATTCCACTAGCATCACATTCAAGCTCAAAAGTCTTATTAAAATCAGGAAGTTGGAGGAGAGGTGCATGTGTCAACTTATCTTTCAGCACGTTGAAAGCGTGCTCTTGTACTTTGCCCCAACTAAAATGCACTCCCTTCTTCGTAAGCTCATTCAAAGGTGCAGCAATGGTGCTAAAGTCCTTCACAAAACGACGATAGAAACCAGCAAGTCCTAGGAAACTCCGCACCTGTGTGATAGTCTTTGGCATAGGCCATCCATGTATCGCTTCTACCTTGGCTTGATCAACCTCAATTCCCTGTGGAGTCACAACATAACCAAGAAACGAAACTCGATCGGTGCAAAATGTGCACTTCTCAAGGTTACCAAATAAACGTGCATCTCGTAAAGCATTAAAAACAGCACGCATGTGATCAACATGTTCATCCATAGATTTGCTGTAGATCAATATGTCATCAAAGTATACTACCACAAATTTTCCAATGAAGGCACGCAAAACCTCGTTCATTAATCTCATGAAAGTGCTAGGTGCATTAGTTAACCCAAAAGGCATGACTAACCACTCATACAATCCGAACTTAGTTTTGAAAGCAGTTTTCCATTCATCTCCCAATTTCATACGAATCTGGTGGTACCCACTACGCAAATCAACTTTAGAAAAGACGATGGCACCACTCAATTCATCAAGCATATCATCTAAACGTGGAATAGGGTGTCGATACCGTATCGTGATATTATTAATAGCCCTACAATCAACACACATACGCCATGTTCCATCTTTTTTAGGCACTAAAATAACCGGAACAGCACACGGACTAAGAGACTCACGCACGTAACCTTTGTCGAGTAGTTCTTGCACTTGTCGCTGAATTTCTTTTGTTTCCTCTGGATTTGTCCTATATGGCGCACGATTCGGCAAAGATGCACCAGGAATAAGATCAATTTGGTGCTCAATCCCTCGTATAGGTGGCAGCCCCTCTGGTATCTCACTTGGAAATACATCAGAATACTCCTGCAAAATGTTAGTAATAACAGGAGGCAAAGAATGCTGCATATCTTGAATTGAAATCAAAGCATCCTTGCATACCAAGGCATAGGCAACAGTAGTGGAAGCAAATAATTCATTAACATCAGATTTTGTCGCAAGCAAGCAATGTCCTTTCAATTTTACCCCATCTTTGTTATTACCAACAGCTTTAATATTCTTGTTGTTCTCAGTTTTAGCTTTGGTAGCTTTAGCAACATGATCACGCACAATAGCCTCAGGGGACATGGGAAGCAAAATAATTTTCTTATCATGGTGTATGAGAGAATATTGATTTGATCTACCATGATGCATACAATCTGAATCAAATTGCCATGGTCTACCTAGCAGAATATTACAAGCATCCATAGGCACAACATCACAGTCAACAACATCACGATATGAACCAATAGCAAAATTAATTCGTACCAGCTTGGTTACCTTGACCTTACCACTATTGTTAAGCCATTGAATGTGATATGGATGCGGGTGCGGTTTGGTCGTAAGTGCAAGCTTCTCCACCATGTCGCTGCTAGCCAAGTTGTTGCAGCTACCTCCATCAATGATCAAACGACATGAACGCTCCTTAATGACACACTTTGTTTGAAACAACGTATGTCGCTGATTCTGCTCTGCCTTCTCCATTTGTGCACTAAGCACTCGCTGTACAATGAGGCTCTCATAATGCTCTGCATCATCTGCACCAATCTGTTCTTCGGGTGGTTCCTTAGTGCCATCGTCTTTTACCACCAAAACACGCTGATTAGGACAATAACGCTGCACGTGTCCATAGCCCTTGCATCGATAACACAGAACATCTCTTGTTCTACCTGTGGAAGCTACTGAAGAGGCACTACCTGCGGGTTTCTGGGCAGATTTGGTTGCTGAATTTGTGGAAGATGCACGTGGTTTGTCGCTGGAGGAAGGCGGGGGTGCTGGTCGACTTGGCGAGGGAGTTGGTGCTAGTGTACGGCCGGTCATGGATGTAGTCGTGCGCTGTTGCCATGGTGTAGATTTTCCTGCAGAAACATTAGACCTTGCACTAGCACGTCGTCCCTGCACTTCCCTTTCAGCTTTGCAAGCAAGATGAAACAATCGGGTTACATTAGCATAATCTTTATAAGCAAGGATGTCCTGAATTTCCCTATTTAACCCGCCCAAAAATCTAGCCATAGCAGATTCCTCACCCTCCTCTATGTTACAACGCAGCATACCCATTTGTAATTCCTGATAATATTCTTCTACACTTTTAGTACCCTGTCTCAATTGTTGCAACTTGTTTAACATATCACGTGCATAATAAGAAGGAACAAATCTAGCCCGCATGACCCGTTTCAACGCATCCCAAGTTTGTGGCATGTTATTAGGATTCTTCTTACCATGTTCTATCCACCAAACAGAAGCAAATTCAGTAAACTCACTAGTAGCAGCTCTAACCCGCGCATTCTCAGGAAATTCATGGCATGCAAACTTTTGATCAACCGCAATCTCCCAAGTAATGTAAGCATCAGGGTCATATTTACCATCAAAAGGAGGTATTTTAAATTTAACCTTACTAAAAGCATCATCATTACCATGTACCTCACGTCGGTGAAAACCACCCATACCTCTACGGTTAGTACGTAGTCGCCGGCGATTAGGTGCTTCTTGGTCATCTTGTTCAGTATCAGCAACATAGTCATCCCAGTTACCTTCGGCGCCCTCATCACGCCCACCATTGATATTAGCATGCATCTCATCAAACCGCCTCAAGAGTGCGACAAGGCTCTTGTCAATATGAGCAACTGTCATTTCCACATTTGCAAGTTTGGTGTTTGTGTCGATCTGTGTGGCCTCCAATTGCCCCATCTTTTCATTCGTCACCTGCATGTCATTATCAAGACCTTCCGTGTGCGTCTTCACCAGCCTTACAAAGTGTTGTATGATACCCTTGGTGCGAGGAGAGTGTGGCATATTACGAGAAGCATCATCAACCTCCAATCCTGCCATGGTTAGACGAACAGAGGCAACAAGAAAAAAACGTGAAGGAATGAAAACTCTACAACTATTAGGATGTAGCTACTGCAAGGCGCTCACTCTCAACCTGCCACACAAGCTCTTACCAATTCTTACCTTGCACAACAGGAGGGGTCAGCAACCAACAAGTCTGCAACCGTGGAATAAGTGTATCGGTGCCGCAGCAACACGACCTGTCAAACTGTAGTCGAAATATGTAGAGTTGTAGGTGGGCTGAAGCAAGGAATACACTAGTACCACGTTAGTTACAAAAGCAAGCTGAATAATCGTTCAACGGTGGTACTGTGCTGGTCCTAGGCTAAACCAGGCTAGAGACGTGAGCCTAGGCACAAAGGTAGTCACTGAAAAAGAACAACTAGCACAGCACAAAGAGAAACAACAGATTTAGAAATTCAGCCCCCTTCTTCTTCTTTTTCCTTTTTTTTTCTTTTCTATTCTTTTTTTTTCTTCTTCTTCTGTTTTTTTTTTGCAGGGGCCTAAACCTTTTTTTTCACTATGACAACCCAAACAATAAAGATATTGCTAACAGCCCCTTTAAATCAGATTTAACAAATCTTGTTAATATAGAAAGTCCAGAAATCTCTACGATGATTGCGGAGCGCTCAGAACGAATTTTGAGATAAGGTCAGATCCGTTGGAAAGAAGATAAGATAAGCTTTCCAGATTGTATTTAAACTTCCAAATCGGATATGATATGTATCCGTGGTGGCAAAAACGAACCAGAGATGTTTTTGGTGATGGTGGATCTCGTGGTGACCAAAACGTGGTAGAACTCAAAACTCTAAAGGAATAAACTAAGACCAGCAACTCGACACAACCGATGCAACCAAAAACTCAACAAGCCCTAACTAAGTAGTACTAGTAAATGCTCAATGGTTTATAGGATTGCGGTAAAACTAATCTACTATTTTTTGGCTTTTTCTGGACTATAGGAGATAAGAAAACAGCGAAGAAAAGTAAATCTCTCACCGATAAACCTTGCTCTGATTACCAACTGATGTGCACCCGTTGGGTGATTGCCCGATCTTTCGATGAGAGGGTGTGGAATAACTCGATTGGGGGAGGAGACGACGTTCACGGCCCGACTACAGCCTTCCAAAGACGCTGCGCCTTAGCAACCGATACACCACCTCCTATGGCTGTCACGATCTTGTGGAGCGTGACACCCTGGCCACTAGGGCACTCGTCCTGCAAGCAATCGAAGAACTAGCAAGAACAAGTAGAACAAGTACTGAATTACCAGATCTAAATGTAGGTTTAAAGATCAAACTACAATATGGTGGGGTTCCGAAGACAAGAAGACGGGCGGCTGAACTAGCACGCGCGCTTGCAAGCAAGTAGCGAGAGCTAAACTTGATCTAAACAAAACCCGCTGTTCTTGGTGGCGGCTAGGGGGTTTATAAACATGGGAGGACGACCACAAGGGTATTGGGGTCGTGCTGCAACCCTAGGATGCGTCCCTAATGGACCTAACTTGATACACGACCCATTGGGCCAAAATAGGGTGACGCAGCACCATGGGCAGAAAAGGCAGGAAATGTCTCGGTAAGAAAACAATGATTACGGCGGCCTCAGAACAGATATGACTATAATTCCGGATCCATATGAAAGTAGACTTGATAAGCTTTCCATGTTGTGCTTGAACATTCCAATCCGAGCCCGCATCTGACCGTGGTGACCGTCACAAGTTGGTGTTCTTCTGCAGTCCGAATCCAGCATGTTCAAATCCTTTTCCCTTTCGGTCTTCTCCCTGATTCCTAAGCAAAACAAGAGTGCACGGGTCTCCATGGTCTAAATATGATGGACATGAACTCAAGAGTGTAATCACCTGATGGTTGAGTTGACGAGCACGAGCGCGAGTAATGGGACCAGAAATTGGTACTTGTATTGGTATAGATGCATCAGTAGTGTGGATGTCTTCATCAAATAGGCCGGGCTTATGAGGGCGGACCTCACCGGGTTGGCGTACACGTATGCGTTATCTAGTTACAAAAGGGAGAAGAATTCGACCCCTCAGACTTGCTCCTAAGGATAGAACTTATAGAGATGCTCCAGAGGTGAGGAAGAGGTACCCCTTCAGCTGTAGCAAGATAGTCACCCCCGGGTCGGCGTATTCCCGTCACCCTGAAGGGTCCTTCCCAACCGGGGGAGAGTTGCGGAGCCCTTCTTGGTTTGGTACTTGCCATTGGACTAGGTCCCGACCCTGGGTTCCCATCTATGTTTGATGAGGGAGTCCTCGTCCTCATGCTGTAGCCATTTCTGCATGGGTTTGTCAGAGGCCTGGACCTGTGGGGAGTCCAGAAGGGTTTCCGGGGGAAGGCAGGCTTTGGCCCCCGTAGACCGGGGAGCATGGGGTTCCTTTGGGGGTCCATCTAGTTGTCTCCACCAGAGTAGGAGCCTCCGGCGAAGACATCCTTCAGGTCCCCCTCGGGTGACTGATACCCGAGGTCCCGTTCAGCCGCGACCACCTCGTCGTCGTTGACCTTTTCTTTGCCAGGTTGGCGACGAGGTGGGGAGCCGTCCTTGGAAGACTGCTCGCGCCGCTTGCTGATGCGTTTTGCGAGGTCAATGATCTCACGACACTCCGTGGCACTGTGGCGACCGTTGGGGTGCATAGGGCATGAGCCGCTGTTACCCCTCTACGGCCGTGGGCATTTGTTGCTGTCGCCCCAGCCCTTGGTCGCGGCTACAACGACTAGAGTGGTGGACCACGACCTCTGGTAGTCGCGGTCCTTCTTCTTTTTCTTCTTACCGTCCCGGGGGATGGCACCCGAGCCACCTGACTGGGCAGCCCCGGTTTGTGGGGCCGAGTGCCATGCACGGCCCTCATCGGCTCTAGCGCATTTGTCGGCCAGAGCGAAGAGTGTGGGGACAGTCTCCACGTTATGCGTGGCCAACTTCTCCAACATTTTCTCATCACGTACTCCCTGTCGGAAGGCTGTGATGATGGAAGCATCGGAAATGCGAGGTATAGTACCTCGCACCTTGGTGAAGCGGGAGATGAACGTCCAGAGAGTCTCCCCGGGCTCCTGCCTCACCGCATGGAGGTGGGCCTCCACACCGTGTTGCTGGTAAGCACTGGCGAAGTTCGCAACGAACCACGCGTAGAGCTCTTCCTAGGAGTAGATTGATCCTGGGGCGAGGTTCATGAGCCAAGTCCGGGCAGGTCCAGACAAGGCGACATGAAAATATGTCGCCATCACAGCGGTGCTTCCACCTGCTGCTGTGATAGCGGTGACATACACTTGCAGGAACTCCGACGGGTTTGATGTTCCGTCGTACTTTTCCAGCAGGTGCGGTCGGAACTTGGGTGGCCATGATGCCGCACGGAGATGATCCACGAGTGTGGCACAACCCACGTCAGCCAAGGGGACACCCGCTTGGGACCGGGTGCCCATTAGGGCTTGCGGCACTACCGCAGCGAAGTCTTGATCGAGGTTGCGGCCCTTGATGTTTTGGTGGCGCTCGCCCGCCCTTTCCAAAGAGATCCAGGCATGCTCTCCCGTGCGCCTGCGGTTGAGTTCGGCTTGGAGGTCATTGGTATGTGCGTCCCTCACTGAGGGTGAGCGCACAGACGCCGACACCTCGAGTTGGCGCTGGGATGATCGTGGCCTCGACCTGGTCAAGACAGAATGTGCCATGCTGAGCAGTCGGTCGACGTCATCCCGCCACTGCTTCATGGCCCCTGGTGAGGCCATGGAGCTTGGAGGGTGTCGCAGCAACTCCCTGGCTGCTGACAACGCTACCGGAGCTGCCCTCGATGGAGTCCAGGATGTCTGTGCAGCTGTATGCTGCCGTGCAGCATGTACAGCAGCGGCGCCCGGCATTGGGCGGTTGGAAACCTGAGGCGTGAAAGAAACAGCTTCTTCCTCCACTAGGAAATCCGTGGAACTCTTGGCGCGGCGCTCCACGATTTGCACCATCATGCTGAGCGAGGAAACAAGAAAAAACCTAATGCCTAGCCCCCTACCTGGCGCGCCAAATGTCGGAGAGGGAATTCTCCGGCCGGGTGGCGGAGTGCACACGCCCTAAATCCTAAGATGAGGAAGGGGCTTAAGAGTTTTGCCTGTCCTGCTAAGCGAACATTAAGCACATGAACACGCGAGAGTTTAGAGTGGTTCGGGCCGCCGGAGCGTAACACCATACTCCACTGTGTGTTGGATTGCTGTGGAAGCTTGAGAATTGAAAGTCTAAGCCTAAGAATTGAGCCTCCTTTTGTAACTTCGCATGCCTCCCCTTTTATCGCTAAAGGGGGGCATGTACAAGGGCACTGAGCCCCGACATGTGGGCCCAGGACCATAACGGATGTAGTACTTCGAGCTACTAATGTTTGCTGCTGGAGCAATCTTCTTGCGCCCTAACATCTGAGATCTGCGTAGTCTCGGCGTGCAGGGGAAGCTTCTCGTACAAGGGATGATGAGCCTAGTGCACCGCACAGCACGGGCGTACTGTTTGACAATGGACTAGACATGTGCATCGTCTGCAGGATGGCCCTGGCGCCGCCTGCTAGTGGAGTGGACAGGACACATTAAATGCTGTGAGGGCACATCACCTATCAGCAGGGAGGACAGGCGGCGCGTCCTTTCCGCAATAAATGCAGAGACCGTGTGGCCTAGAGGCCTTACGTGAGGCTCCATCCGCTAGCTTATGTCACGGGCTACCAGCCACATGGCCGCCTCGGGTTTCTGCCTGAGTGGGGAGCGCATGCGTGCAGGGTAAGGCCTGGACGCGTGGCAGTACCGGACCCTTGCTTATGCCTGGGTTTCCCCTGTCCTGGGACCTCGTTGTGGCCCGAACCTTACTCGGAGGGATCTGGACCCCATCCAAGGGACCTCGCATGCTTACTTGGGAGTCCCGGGCCGTAATCGAGGGTCCGGGCTGTGCGAACAGGGGTCCGGTGCCCCTCGCCGAGGTCCGGTTCAACTTGGTACATCCTGGGATGTATCATCTTTCCTCGCCACACGGTGCCCCTTGAGCGGCCCACGTGGTGGGGACGTGCGCTGTTCACCGCATGGCTAGGGAACACCGTATGGGCACCGCGTCTTCATAGCGTAGTAAGGGGTACCCTTAATTCAGGGTACCGATAGTTACAATGTCTTTTACAGAGATAATACAAATGCCTCTAAAGGATCTATGCAGGCAAGTCTAAAGATCAGCTTCAGTGGCCTTCGGAATCTGCTTCGGATTACTAATCTTCGGCATCATCATCCTGCACACAACAAAATTTTATAAGGTAAAAGGTAGTCACAAGAAAAGGTAAGCAACAGGTATAAGTTTCATACAGGCTTAAGTAAGCTTCGGGCTTCATCACTAGCCAAGTCACGACCACCCTTCGCCCAAATTTGTGTTATAAATCTACTTCATATGCTTCGGGCTTCACCGGGAATATCAACCAAATATGTTGAAGATATGCTGAAGGTAGATCTATTCACTATCTTCGCGTGCGTACAACCATCTTTCAAAAATGCTGCAGCTGTGTCGCGAGAAGCTAGTAGGGTGCAGAAGTCACCATGCCCTGCTATTACTTCGTCAAGCGCCTCAACTTCACCTTCAATATGTTCGAAGGTGCTTGATATATTTTCGGCCGAAGGAGTAAACTTTTCAACACTGGCTACAACTGAGTTGAAAACCTTTTTTAATCGTTGTACGCAGCGGCTGCCAAAATTCAGACATATGTCACGAAGCTCCTTCAAAGATTGCTTTAGCTTCATATTCTCGGTAGCTTCGGCTTCATACTTCGTCTGCAAGTTTTTTCTCTCCTGTTTGAAGCTCTCAGGTTTTTGCAAGAGTTCTCTATTTAATCTAATATTCTTGTCTTGTGCTTCTGCAAGGGAACCTTCCACTACTTGGAGTAGGAAATTTTTATTTTCAAGAGAAGCTTCGAATTCTTTGATTTTGCTCTCTAGACCTTCGATTATAATTTCATTTTTTTATCCTCAAGGTCCTGTTGCATTTGCAGCGCCCTGCTCAACGGCATACTGTGTACAAAATAGACCTTCATCAGCAAACTTCGTTGTAAAAATAAAACAAATAATAAAATTTTGCTTTATTATAAGAGTTTTACCTTAAAGTTGGAATAAAACAAACTACCGATGATATGTTGTCGTCGGTACTGCTAATATCGGCTTCAAGCTTCGGAAAACCGACAATCTTCGATAGAGTGTCGATTACCTTCGCCCTGGTACGGTCACGAACACATCCCAAGGCCTCTTCATCGATTCCACCAAAGAGTATGGCTCCTGGCTGTTAGCCACAGGAAATGCCATATTCATGTAGCTCCTTCTCGGCCTCAGATAGTTCTTGTCCGACCAGGTTCCGAAGAACGAAACCTTTTTCTTCTGAAGCAGCTTCAGCAATTCCTTTCCCTTTGTCAGGCACTGGGGCCATGACCTGTTCTGCAGCCGCAGATGTTTTTTTGTAGGCATACCTAGTATCATTTTATCAATCACAGATAAGGTAGCCTTCTAGTTGGCAGGTTTGGTGGCAGCTGCAGCTTCGGCCGATGTGTTTCCTTCGGCAGTGGCCTCGGCACTTGCAGTAGGCGCTATTTTAGATGTCGAGACCAGTGGTGATGTCTTTTCAATGGCTTGCATTACGCTACCAATTCTTCGCTTCTTTAGTCCATCTACCTTCTTTGTGGCCGAAGATTCTTCTTTCTTCTAAAAAAGCTTCGTCAGTTCCGGTCCCAGAGGGCTTAGCAGCTTGATAGGTAGAGATTCAGTCATTACCTTTAAAATTTCTGCCACTTCGACAGCTGAAGGTGTTGAGGGAGTCACTTCTTCCTCTTCAGTTACCTTCGGGCTTGGGGATTTAGCTTTTCTTTTCTTTAAAGCTGCCACCTTCGGCTCGGGACTGGATTTTCTCTTCTTTAAGTTCTTCTCATCTTCTTTCACCATTCTAGAAGCTTGTTTGCTTAGAACGCTAATAACCTTTTTCTTTTTGCCCCTTCGGCACCCTTATTGCACTCATAATCAGGGTATTCAAATTTTAGAGCGTCCATAACCCGGTTTAACCTTCGTTTCGGCCGGGTGCCGAAGGCTGCTGACATTAATTGATCTTCTTTTTTAGTATAGTTCCCCAAAATTTCATTGCACATAGTCTCAATCATTTCCAGCCATTCATGGCAGGGCTCCTTGAACTGTTTCTCAAACTTAAAACGATAAGTTAATCGAACGAGCTCATATTTCTTTTTTGTCCCCTTAAGCTTCGGCATGCACCAGTCACTTAACGTCGGAGATGTCCTGTTGGCCAGGTATTCTTGTACCAGGTCTCTGGTGCTGATTTGTTCAGCCACCACCCTAAATTCTACTGCAGCCAATTGGCATGGTGACCCTGGTCACAGGGGCAGGGTCATTTTGAAGTTTAGAGATAGTGGGCACATAACCATCGTCATTAGTTTCCCCCTTTTCTTTTCATCAACCTTGATATAGAACCATTCACTCTTCCAGCCGGTTGGCCACTTGGTACGATAGCTGAGAACTGGAGCCTCTGTATCCTTGCGATACGCGAAATTATAACAACCAAAATTCTCATGTAAACCATCTGTCGTGGACTTCGTTTGGTATTGCAGCTTGTGCACTCGGCAAAATGCTTTGGCATCTGGGTCCATCCCTTGGCTTCGGAGGGCCCAGATGAAGATGCTGAGCCTAACGATAGCGTTAGGGGTCAGATGATGAAGATAAATTTCAAAATTTTTCAAAACTTCTCCTATCATCTCGTTCAGAGGAAACCACAATCCTGCTATGAAAAAACTTTTGAAAACCACTACTTCATCATCCTTCGGCGTTGGAGTGGTTTCTTCTCCGACAAAATGTACAAGCTTCCTTTCAGCTTCTCCAAAGTAGCCCAGTTTTATCATCATGGGCACGTCGACTTCATACACAGTAGATTTCTCAAAATCTAGGTGACTGGGTTTTGATGGGATCAAAATGCTATAATCCTCCTCTTCTTCATCAGCATTTTCTTCTTCAATATCAGCATGTTCAGCTTCGGCAACAGATGTACCTTCGTCAATGGTTCCCTCTGTCACAACTAAACCTGACTGTCTCATCACTTCGGAAATCAGAGCTGTCTCGGTTGCCTCGGTCTCCTCTCCTTCACGAGTCAACTTTGCAATCGAGCGTACTCTAGCCATCTGATGGATCTTTTGCGGTTTTTACGAAGTTAATGTCTTTTGCAGTTTTGATGAAGCTCTCTCTTTTGACAAAGTTAACTCAAGATGACGGTCTGCTCGAGAGTGCAGCGGAAAAGCTTCGGCTATGGTTAAATTTTTTAACAGCACAATAGTGCAATGGCAATAAATGATGTGGTAACTCCACACCTACCTGTCTGTTTATATAGTGCTACAGGTGGGAAGGTGAATCGCCAAGTCGCCCGCACCCGCTGAACGGTGCACCACTCGGTGCCTCGAAGGTCAATCGCCAGATCGCTCGTACCCGCTGAGCAGTGGGCCACCTAGCGCTTGAAATATTTTAATCGTTTCTCGGCAACAAGCTCAGGGAAGGTGTTTTTCGGACCTTCGGCATTCCGAAGCCTTTGAGATTTTTTCACAGATCAAGCTCATTACGAAAAATGATCTAGCACCACGAAGGGGCTACTGTTGGGGGCCTGCTTCTTCACCGAAGGTCCTCCAAGTAAAAACACCTTCGGCAGTATGATATGCAAACTGACACATCATGAAGGCACAAGCCGAAGCTATAACCCAGAAAGCTTCGGCATAATGACGCGCCTTGAGACGAAGGGCGGCACCGACTTAAAGAGGAAAAGATCATTCAGTCCCTAATAGTTTGTGTCACGTTTGTAATTTGTTATCAAGGACATAAATGTAATCTCAACCGGGCTGCGTCCCGCACCTATAAATAGGTGAACAGTAATCTTGTACTGTTCACGCTGACTTGTATTCACTTGCACGTCATGTTTGGATTTTTACCTTCTGTCAAGCCGAAGGTATAAATGTAATTCGATATTGTTCATGTTTATTCATGATAAGATAATAAAAATGTTTTGATGATGTCATATAATTATTCATGTTATTTTCCATGTTTCATATGCTTCTACTTACTTTATTATATATTGAGATGATGAAGGTACGTCCTTGAAAACCTTCATCTGAAAACCATTATATCCTAAGGGAGATAATGCTTCGAAGGACAAAGGTCTTTAACCATTAATATTTTGTGTTGCATTGTTCTTAACTCATAGCATTTGAGAACAAGTCCCCAACAAGAGTGTATAGAGATAAATGTCACAATATAATCAGAGTACTTATTACATAGCGGAAGTATTACAAAATAATAATATAAAACGAACTAAAGTCCATCGTTGGCGCCATAAAGTCAACTGGGAGACGCCATCTAGATCAGATCAAACTCCTCGTTGTGTTGCTCCTCTTGAACCTCCTGTTCTTCTCCTATGGAGGGATGTGAGACAGCAAGGGTGAGCTCACACATGTTCATTGCTCAACAAGTTGTGGGGAATAATGTGCATGAACTCACCAAAGGTGGGAGTTCATGTGAAGTGTAAGGCTGATCAACAAAATAAAGGTTGAAGCTGAGCATTGCTTTTATAACTTGGTCAAAATTTTATTAGCAATTACTAAGTGTAAGTAAATACCAAACCTTAGTAATAATAAATAGAAGTAATAATATAGTAATCCCAATGCGATGCAAATGACAAATTGAATTTAATTCCATAAATTAATCATGTGAGTGTCCGAGTCGCTCATGGCCATGAGCACGGCTAGTATACTAGTTTTACACACTGCAGACTTTGTACCCTGTACCCACAAGTCCTGTATCCCATGTCGCCAGAATTTGCAAGGCCCTTAGACACTACCGAGGTGAATGGCTAGGGATCCACTATGAGGCCTTTACAAAGTTCCACTAGCTTCTGAAAACCCGCTACATTTTATGGGAAGAGCACTTGCAAGAATCCCTCGTCTGACCGCCATCGCAGCAAAATCAACCCGAGAACCTCACTGCATGCAACTCCCCAACTGCCCTTGCCCCTTTTGGGTAAGGTAGTCTTCCACTAGCTTTCCTAAAATAGTCAGCCAAGGGCGTCCCATACCACCCTTGTGGTGGCACTGTTTTCCCGGGTGGTTCTCCATGTTCCCATTAACATAATGATCTTATCATGAATAGTAAATAATAATCTGATAACAAAAGTGTGAACATGAGTAATGTATATCTATATACCAAAAACCACATAAAGCAATAGCATATACTACCCAAAAATTCAGTGGAAAAACAAGGTATAAAGATAGTCAAAACTAGGGAACCTATTGGATCCCATCAAATTAAACCTATGCATGAATAAGTGATATTAAAGAATATTATTGGGTAATAAATGTGGTCAAGAGCACAACTTGCCTAGGACTTGGATTTCCAGGACCAGGATGATCCACAGATTCTCGTGAACTGACTGCTAGTCGTAGCAATACAAACAAACATGGTATGGACAAAATTAACATCACACCAAACATATAAACAAAATACACATTAATAATCTACATATTAAAATAAGGTCATAGGAATAGGAATCATAAATTTTGGAGTTATAGATTTTAAGTTATGAATTTCTGAAGGTTTTATGTGTTTTGTACAAGATTAAATAGAATATAAATTTTATTGTGACATTCATGTCAAAACAGTGGTACTAAATGATAAACAATAATATTACAAAATTATAGGAATTGGAATGGATTAATTTTGACTTCATATGAATTTTCTAAGAATTAAACCAATTCTAGCATTTATTTCTACATTAAAAATCCATTTCTATATTTATTTTCTGATTTTTCCAACTCTCTGGACTGTGCATCAAATTATGTAACATGCTGGGGCTAGATTATAAACTTTCTCACACTCAGTAAACAACCCGAGTGGACGGTGGGTTTATTATGTGAAAGCCGAGGGGCTCTTTAGAAAGTTAGCCTCAGCGAAGGGGTAAGGAGTGTTTAGGGCCATCCAATTATGATCCAGCGGTCCGGATTCAATTCCCATCATAATCGAATCGGTATTCGCTGGTGGCCGCCAGATTTCATTCCAACGGACCAGATCTGTAACACCCCAGGTGTTACTTAGGGTTTTTTTCACTCAAGACTACACAAGTAAAGCCCATCATCACATGTGGTTTGGTTTGAGCAAAGTACACCAAACTTGGAAATCAAGATCCTAAGTAAGTGCAACCCATCTTAGAAGTCATGCCTTGGCTTATCATGCACATATAGTGGGAAGAATTGCCCAAACCCTAATTCAAACCCCTTTGGACAATGGGAGCCCTAGAAGTGAGTATGACCAAAGGGCTATGAAAACCACATGATCATGACTTGGGCCACTTATAAAAGATGTAGTACACTTAATACCCTACAAAAAATAGTAAGAAAGTGACCCCAAAAAGGTTTCAAAAAAACCCCAAAAGGTTCACCAAAGAGTTGAGCATAAAAGGAAAATCAGAATTTTTCTAAGTCCAAAACCAACCCTCTTCCAAAGATCAGACATGTTCACCCTCATTCAAACTTTAAAACCACTTGACCCAATTGACAAAGTGGCGCCTAAAGACCTCTAGAACACCCTGGAAAAGTTTGAACCCAACCTTAAGTCGTTTGACACGACTTGGCACAAGTTTTGTCTCGGTGTGGACAGCCCTGACAGAGCCGACTTCCCACCCTCATATCTCTCTAACCCGACCACATCTCCCCTTGGAACTCACATGAACTAGGTAGCCCTAGGTGCATGGAAGAGATCTCTCAAAGGTCTTAGGGCAAGATTCACATGTTTGGCTGCTCAGCAAGGGGTAGAAGAAGAGCATAAACAAAGAGACACGTGTTCGATGCGCCCTGAGCTCGCCAGAGCACGCCCGATGCCCGCCCCCGCGTGCCCCGCGTTGTGCCAAGCCGAGCCGGCACCGTTGCCCACGCCCGCGCCTATAAAGCCACCAGAGACTTCAACCGTACTCCCCTACACACACTCGACCTCACCGGAGCGCTAGATCACCGGCGTTGCCCCGCGCACGGCGTGCCTGCGGCCACCCGATCCCCCTCCACTGTAGACCGGCCAGCAAAGCCTCTCCCAACCCCGTCCGACCCACAGAGTAGACCTTGCGTGCCTCGGTGAAGCTCCCCGAGTGAGGAATCGAACTTTGCCTCGCCGGAGAAGCCAGTTCACGGTCGCCGGACTTCACTCGACCGCCGGCAAGCGTAGACCGAGCGCCACAGTAAGGCATTCTCCGATTCTTTGCACGAGTCGATTGCTTGACATCCCGTGAAGCTCCTCGTGCCCTTGGATTGACCGGTATCACCGTGGTTAGGCCAGAGCACTTGCCGCCGACGAGTTCACCCGCCTGTGCACGTGGACTGGCCGATTCCGGCCACCGCCACCGTCGAGCCGTACCTCGCTGTGACCGCCAGAACCTTTTGGAGCCAACCCCGCCCTTCGCCGTACCTCCCTCGCTGCCGGTAAGCCGCGCCGCCCTTTTTACTCCCGCGGGTACTATTTAAATCAGGGGAGGGACCTTGGGGGAGAAGAGGGAAAGGCCGGGGGGATTTTTGCAGTGTCAGCGACTCAGAGGAATAGTGGCGCAGGGGTATAACTGAAGGGATTGATTTAGAAAGAACCCAGGGTCTTCGATGCAAATGGGTTTTCCAGAAAACCTTATTAATATTCCTGATTTAAATGCAAACAGAACTTGAAAAATTCATAAATTCAGTTTTATTCACCCAAATCGAGTCAAACAAATTTCGCCAGATCCTAAATAATGTAAACTACTTAGAAAAAATATAAAACCCCTAAGTGTTGCAGAAAACTTCAAAGTTTTGATTTAAATGATTATCTGGTCAAAAGCTAAATGAAATAAGGAAAAATAGCTACACTATTAGACTGGGATTAAGAAAATTTAGAGAAGTACTTAATCACTTCCTAACCTATTTAAAAATAATAAACTCCTCTGTACACCAAATTAAGGTAGAGTTTGCCATTTAAATCATTTTCAGCCTAAAGTTAAAAAAAATATAATGGGTAGTTTAGAATAAAAACCAGGGAGCACCCACATTTTTGTTAGCTCTCTTACTCAGTAAAGTTCACTAGAAAATTGTGTTAGACCTTTGTTAAAAAACTAACCCTGAGGAGAAAACATCCCAAACCTTGGGATAACTATTGTTTTGTTATTATAAACATAGAAAATTTATGAGTTTTGTTGTTTGACATTTTTCAATTAACAAGTTAGTTGTAAGTGTCATTTTAGCATTAAACTTTAGAAAATCATAACTAAATAACCACTAAGTAGCCCTCTGTGATTTTTTGCACAGAAGCATGTTATTACCTATAGATACCAGCAAAAATGACTCTTAGTACAGAACCTACCCCTAGATAAAAGTTGTAGTGCAAAGTGACCCCTTTGCCCCTACTTTTGTTATTTTTTCCAGGGCATATATTAATTATTCTGGACCTCAAATTTATAGGACAGACTACAGTGATCAATAGTAACCCACTGTAATTTTTGCAGAATTTTTGGAAAAATTTAAATCACTGTTGTAGTTCAAACCCACCCTAAAATCATAAATAAAAAATGAAAAAGGGAAATAATAGTGAAGACTAATGTTACCCTAACCAAACCAGCAAAACCCCTTGAGTGCCTACTAAAACATTTAAGGGGCAATCCAAGTCTTAATCCATTATGCTTAAGCAAAATCTCAAACCTAATTTGGTAAGCATAAACCCCTAAGAGCCTCTTATGACAAGGAAACCCTATGTTATTAACTAACTTGGTTTTTCTTCACTAGGCATAATTGTTAATAAATATTACATATCATAGCATGCATATATCTTATTCATTGCATTTGATAGATTGTAACCTCGTGGACGGAGAATACATCCTCGTGCCGGAGCAAGGAGTTGCTCAGGAGGTAGCCCCGGATCCAGCACCAGAGCCTGCCCCAGAGGATCTGCCTGCCCCAGATTTGGAAGGCAAGCCCCGGTTTTATGTATAACCTATTTATTATGCTATTTTACTACACTTAATGTTTGTAAGATTGAATGTGCACTTATGTGTAGGAGTTGTTTGAAACCCTAGTTGCATGATCTCAGGAATCCTTTTGTGGTGGATACTAGTATGCTAGGTCGAGTAGTTGCTTTATTAATTAGGGATCTTGGTAGAAGTCGAGTGATTTTTCTAGCACTCGTGCGAGGTCAGGAATTGGTTGTACCCACTTTCATATCATAATGATGTTGGTCTGTGGATAACAATCCATGGGGATTGGTTGTCTACGAGATGGAAATTGGAATAAGGATTAAGGTGTGGTACCGTGTGTCAAGCGTTTGAACGTACTAAACACATGCCGAGAAATATGGTAAATCGGTAAGCCTAGTACCTGAGTGAACCTGCCCGTAGATTGCCCTCCTCACGCGACCTGAGATGTGGTCTCTCATTCTGGTTATGGTGGGTACAAGTGCGGTCACTGCACGACGGCAGTCGGGTCAGTGAGGCATTGTACGCCAAGGCGGTGAGCCCCTTTCTGTTGCCAGGGAATCGATGGGGATGGTTAATGTGTGTGGGGACAAAGTGCCTCGCCACGTCGTGTGTTTAGGTTTACCTTGCAAGGTTTAAAAACTTGATTCGAATCGTCTGCTTCTCGCAGCAAATGAGACTGCTTGATCCATGCTGCTACATTGAGTAACAAGTGGAAATGTGATGACTTGGCAAAAGTTGTTGATTGCTAAATGTTTGATACCATGTATGGTTAGATAGGTATACATTTAGTCTTAAGAGAGTCACACTAAAACTTGACAAAGCTAAAACTTGATTTATAGACTCAGCTAGTGCTTTTGGCAACCAAACCCCTCAGCCAAACAGCTGCATGTCTAGAGGTAGAGGAGTAGACTCCTCACACCGGGTAAGTCTAGCTGAGTATTAGTATACTCAGCCTTGCTTGTGGCATAATTTTACAGGTTCTCTAGAGGACATGGTTGCTGGAGTGACTTGGCCATCCATCTTGCCGCTGGGTTGGACAGTCGAGTGGGACCCTACCTCGGCAGAGGAGGAGCATGAGGAGTGATGGGACAGGCTTCCCCGTCTCTCTGTTTATTTATCGTTAGTTTTATTCCGCTGCATTCCGAACTATGATCTCTACTTTTGCTAAAACTCCAATGTTGATGTAATAAATTAATACTCCTTAATGTATGGTTTTATGCTTTATTGTATTTGCTCTATGCCTCACTATCGAGTGAGTACGTGGTACTTGATCCTGTTAGTGGCCTCGTCGGACTAGATCCGAGGCACTGACGTGTTATTCCCATTTAAGTGTGGTCTAGCCTCTAAGGCGGGACTCAGACACTTAAGTTGGAATAAATCAGGCGGTTCCGCCACAGCTGGTATCAGAGCTCGTACCACCACAGAGGAATCAATAAACTATAAATACCATCCTTTTTCAAAGTAAAACTTGATAGAAACAAATGTTGGATAGATCATAGGACGACCAGGATAGACCGAGGATGTGAAGCCTTAGGATGATAGAGGGGTAGCTAGGTGGCTATTTGAGTAAGCCCTACAGGCTACTATAAGGGATGGGAGTTCTTCCCTAATCCCTCTGAATTGAAATGAGGTCATTTAGGACGAGCATGCATGCATCCTTATTTAAACTACTTAATAATTGGGTAAGAACTTTAATACACAATAACGACATATTAAGTACACCCAGTGCCATTGTCATAGTTATAGAGAGGCTGAGTTGTGATCCCTTTTCATTTTATAGTTCTTTTTCTTTTACTTACGCTTAACCGTACACAGATGACTTCTCACGGATCCTCGGACGAAGGGAATGCACAGTACCACACGGATGGACTTGCACAAGAGGGTTTCCCCCGTATCTTGTGGGAGGTACTTTAGGGAGCCAGTTACACGACGCCTCCCCAGTACGCGGTGCAGCTGTTCGAGAAACACCGAGTGCCCCGCTGTAGGGTGAGGATGACCCTAGAGCCTCATCCCCTACAGCCAGGCTAGCGTTCGCTGGACTCTGAGTCTTTTGGATACAGGGCTGAGGATACATCGAGGCGATTGCTCTTCACGGACTGACCACCTTCTATGGTTTCCACCCCTTGGAGCTGTCCACTCACCTCATTGGTTTGTTCCCCGTGGAGAAGGAGGATGACCCAATGTGGAAGGACCGAGTGGAGCATGCCAAGGATATATGGGCTATCTACCTAGGTCAGACTGCTCACTTGACGGTGTGGTGCATGAATGCATGTATTGTTTGCAAGTGATGCGAGGAGAGGCAATGTCTCATCTAATGGCATTGTTGGAGGCTACCAAGATCACCTTGGATAACAGGGAGGAACTTGTGGTAGACTTGTCCACTGAGATGGTGGAAAAGGACCTACAAGTGGAACATATGTCAAATGAGATCCAAGAGCTTGAGGAGTTAGTGGGAACCAGGGAGAACACCATCGAGGTTCTTGAGGATTAGCTTATCAACACTCAGCAGCAGCTTGCGGAGGCTAACCAGCATCTAGATATGCACCACCAGGAGATCCAGGACATGGAGGCTAACGAGGATGTCAACATCGAGGGAGGAGAGGAGCCTGTTTCCAGCTTGGACATTGCTGGCTCAGGGAGACCACCTTCCCCCGAGTCGAGCGTTGCCTCGTTCGCTCACTAGGTCGCAGAGATAGAGTTAGAAGTCTGTGGCGGTAGAACTCCTCGAGGCTAGCTTAGCTTTTGCACCCCTAGGGTACTAGGCTAGATAGAGTTGAGTCTTTTGAGTTACTGATGTAATCGCAACAAACTCTTTTGGAAGTATGGATGATGAATGATGTTAGCTTTAATTCAAGAAGAAAAGTTTATGCCATGTGGAATCTTTTATAAATTATGCAAGAATATATATTGGTTTTACCCCCTTCAACTCTTTCACCACGATTGAACCTTGAACCTCAGAAATCTGATATTGAGAATATCCATGATTTTTCAGATGGCAGGAAGAGCGCGTCGTGGACAGAATGAGCACATTCTTCCACCACCGCCACCGCCTATGGCTCAGCAGAACGAGATCTTGCGACAGTTAGCTCAGCGTCAGCCGCCACCTCAGCATTATGGTGGTGGTGATCATCAGCGTCACCCCGCAGCAGCCACTTATCAGGAGTTCCTCAGTACCCAGCCACCGTTGTTCACCAGGGCAGAGGACCCACTTGATGCTGATGTATGGCTGAGGGTAGTGGAATCCAAATTCCCGCTACTCCATGGAGTTTGTTCAGAGGTAACTAAGGTCAGGTTTGCCACCCAGTAGCTTCGTGGACCCGTGCAGACATGGTGGGACCATTTCCTTGCTATGCAGCCAGTTGACCATGAGGTGGAATGGAGAGAGTTCAAGGCAGCTTTCAGGGGGCATCATATACCAGCAGGCATTATGGACCGCAAGCTCAATGAGTTTCTGGCACTCACTCAGGGGAACCGGACAGTGTTGCAGTACGCTCAGGCCTTCAATGACCTATGCCAGTATGCCGGGTATCATGCAGACACTGATGAGAAGAAGAGGGATAGATTCAGGAGGGGGCTCAGCACTAAGCTCCGCGACCGTCTCAACACAGTCAGGGCCAACAGCTATAATGAGTTAGTCAACATGGCCATTTCTCAGGAGGACTGTATCACAGCCCGTCAGGCAGAGAAGAAGAGGAAGACCCCTGTGGCAGGACCTTCAGCTCAGCCACAGCGCTTTAGGATCGTATCTGACACTCAGAATAGAGGACCTCAACAGTAGCAAGGACGTTGGGTGATCCGACCACAGCAGCAGCAGCAGCAGGCACCCAACCGCACCCAGTTTCCAGTGCAGAGGAACAATCAACCACAGCAGCAGCAATAGTACCGTCAGGCCAATGACAACAAGTGTTTCACTTGTGGTAACACCGGGCATTATGCTAAGAATTGCCCCAGAAACCAGCAGAGGCAGGGACAGAATGCCAACCAGAACCAAGGCAAGAGGTAGAAGGTGCAAGTGAGGCAAGGCAGGCTGAACTTCACCACCATGGCTGACATTCTAGAGGGAGCACCCGTCATGACTGGTATCTTTTGAGTTTTAAATTATCCTTCTATTATTCTTTTTGATTCTGGTGCATCACACAGTTTTATCAGTACCAAATTTAGTGCCAAGTGCCAATTACCTTTTCACCACACCAATGGGGGTATTACGATTTCAACACCAGGAGGCAGGGTTGCCACCTATCAAATCAACAGGCAGGTGCCTATAAAATTTGGTAGTCTTGTGATTAGAACCACCCTACTCATCTTAGGGTTGGATAGTGTGGATATTATAATGGGAACTGATTGGTTATCCAGGCATCAGGAAGTACTTGATATTGCAGCAAGGGCCATTGAGATTCACTCCCCTACTTGTTGCGAGACTACTTTATATTTGCCGGATCAGGGTTGTACCCGCTCTTGTGCATTCACCCTGATATAGTCACCGGTTGAAAGAATTCCTATGGTCTGCGACTACCCAGATGTTTTTCCTGACGAATTGCCAGGAATGCCACTCAACAGAGACATGGAGTTCGCGATTGAATTGCATCCCGGGACTGCTCCTATATCCAAGAGACCCTATAGGATGCCTCCAGCGGAATTGGCGGAATTTTAAAAGCAACTACTAGAGTTGTTGGACAAGGGGTTCATTCGCCCAAGTACTTCACCATGGGGATGTCCAGCCTTATTTGTAAAGAAGAAGGATGAAAGTCTGAGGATGTGTGTCGATTACCGCCCTCTCAATGCGGTGACCATCAAGAACAAATACCCACTGCCCCGCATTGATGTTTTGTTTGATCAGTTGGTGGGAGCCAAAGTGTTCTCCAAGATAGACCTTCGCTCGGGCTACCATTAGATCAAGATCCGTGCTAGCGATATTCCCAAGACGGCTTTCTCTACCAGATATGGGCTTTATGAGTTTTTGGTGATGTCTTTTGGGCTCACCAATGCCCCGGCTTATTTAATGTATCTGATGAACTCAGTATTCATGCCAGAGCTGGACAAATTTGTGGTGGTTTTCATTGATGATATTCTGGTCTATTCCAAGAATGAAGCCGAGCACACTAAACATTTGCATACCGTACTTCAGAGACTGCGTGACCATCAGTTGTATGCTAAGTTGTCTAAATATGATTTCTAGCTGAGGGAAATTAAATTTTTGGGTCACACAATGTGGCGGAACTGCCCGAATTATTCCAACTTAAGTGCCTAAGTCCCGCCTTAGAGGCTAGACCACACTTAAATGGGAATAACCCGTCAATCCCTCGGATCTAGTCCGACGAGGCCACTGACAGGATCAAGTACCACAGTCTCACTCGATGGTGAGTCACAGAGCAAATACAATAAAGCATAAAACCATACAGTAAGGAGTATTAAACTTATTACATCATCATCGGAGTTTTAGCAAAAGTAGTCATCATTGTTCGAAGTGCAGCGGAATAAAACTAACGGTAAATAAACAGAGAGATGGGGAAGCCTGTCCCATCACTCCTCATGCTCCTCCTCAGCCGAGGTAGGGTCCCACTCGACTGTCCAACCCGGTGGCAAGATGGACGGCCAAGTCACTCCAGCAACCATGTCCTCCAAAGAACCTGTAAAATTATGCCACAAGCAAGGCTGAGTATACTAATACTCAGCCAAACTTCCCTGGTGTGAGGAGTCTACTCCTCTACCTCTAGACATGCAGCTGTTTGGCTGAGGGGTTTGGTTGCCAAAAGCACTAGCTGAGTTTATAAATCATGTTTTAGCCTTGTCAAGTTTTAGTGTGACTCTCTTAAGACTAAATGTATACCTATCTAATCATACATGGTATCAAACATTTAGCAATCAACAACTTTTGCCAAGTCATCTCATTTCCACTTGTTACTCAATATAGCAGCATGGATCAAGCAGTCTTATTAGCTGCGAGAAGCAGACGATCCGAATCGAGTTTTTAAACCTTGCAAGGTAAACCTAAACACACGACGTGGCGAGGCACTCCGTCCCCACACACATCAACCGTCCCCATCGATTCCCTGGCAACAGGTCAGGGCTCACCGCCTTGGCGTACAATGCCTCACTGACCCCGACTGCCGTCGTGTAGTGACCGCACTTGTACCCACCATAACCGGAATGGGAGACCACGTCTCAGGTCGCGTGAGGGGCAAAGTCTGCGGGCAGGTTCACTCAGGTACTAGGCTTACCGATTTACCATATTTCTCGGCATGTGCTTAGTACGTTCAAACACTTGACACACGGTACCACACCTTAATCCTTATTCCAATTTCCGTCTCGTAGACAACGCATCCCCATGGACCGTTGTCCACAGACCATCATCAATACGATATGTAAATGGATACAAGCAATTCCTGACCTCGAGCGAGTGCTAGAAAAATCACTCGACTTCTACCGAGATCCCTAATTAGTAAAGCAGCTACTCGACCTAGCATACTAGTATCCATCACAAAAGGATTTCTGAGATCATGCGACTAGGGTTTCAAACAACTCCTACACTTAAGTGCACAATACAAGCCTACAATCATTAAGTGCAGTAAAATAATATATAGAACTGGTTATGCATAAATCGGGGCTTGCCTTCCAAAGCTGGGGCAGGCAGATCCTCTGGGGCAGGCTCTGGTGCTGGATCCGGGGCTACCTCCTGAGCAACTCCTTGCTCCGGCACGAGGACGTACTCTTCGTCAGCGAGGTTGCAATCTATCGAATGCAATGAATAAGAATATGTATGACATGATTATGCAGGATTTAGTAATCATTATGCTAAGTGAAGAAAAACTAAGTTAGTTAGTAACTTAGGGTTTCCTGGTTATACCGGGCTCTTAGTGGTTTATGCTTATCAATTTAGGTTTGGATTTTGTCTAGGGATAAGCACAGTGGAGTGAAACTTGGATTTCCCTTAGATGTTTTAGTAGGTATTTAAGGGGTTTTGCTGGTTGGGTTAGGGAAACATTAATCTCCACTATTAATCCCCCTTTTTCATTTTCTATTTATGAATTCTAGTGTGGGTTTGAACTACAACAGTGATTTAACTTTTTCCAAAAATTCTGTAAACATTACAGTGGGTTACTAGTTGTCACTGTAATCAGTCCTATAAATTTGAGGTGGATACTAATTCAGATACTACTTGTGCAAAATTAACAAAGACAAGTTTTAAAAGGGCATTTTACACTATAGCTGTGATTTAATTAAGGTTTGTGTACCAAATTTTATTTTTGTCCAGATACATAGGTGATATTAGGCCTTTGTGTTAAAAATCACAGAAAAAGGCCTACTGGATATTTAGTTGTGAATTTCTAAAGTTTTATGCCAAAAAGGTGCTTATAACTAACTTGTTATTTGAAAAATATCAAACAACAGATTTCATATTTTTCCCATGTTTCTAATAACAAAACATTAGTTATCCCAAGGTTTGGGGTGTTTTCTCTTCAAGGTTATTTTTCTAGGGTTTTTCTAAGGTTTCCTTGTTTTCCAAATTAAAATGTATCTCCTTTCTTTTGCACTAAACAAGGCTATAATAAATTTTCCTAGTGAATTACACTAAATAAGGGAGCTAACAAAAATGTGGGTGCTCCCTGGTTCTTATTTTAAACTACCTTTAGTATTTTCTCTAACTTTAGGCTAAAAATGATTTAAATGGTAAACTCTACCTTAACTTGGTGTACAGAGGGGTTTATTATTTTTAAACAGGTTAGGAAGTGATTAAGTACTTCTCTAAATTTTCTTAACCCCAGTCTAATAGTGTAGCTATTTTTCCTTATTTCTTTTAGCTTTTGACCAGTTAATCATTTAAATCAAAACTTTAAAGTTTTCTATAACACTTAGGGGTTTTATATTTTTCCTAAGTAGTTTACATTATTTAGGATCTGGCAAAATTGGTTTGACTCGATTTGGGTAAACCAAACTGAAGTTATGAATTTTTCAAGTTCTGTTTGGATTTAAATCAGAATATTTAAAAGGTTTCCTGGAAAACTACTTTGCATCGAAGACCTTGGGTTCTTACTAAACTAATTCCTTCAGTTATACCCTTGTGCCACTATTCCCCTGAGTCACTGACAGCGCACAAAACCCCTGGCCTTTTCTTCTTCTTCCCTGAGGTCCCTCCCCTTATGTAAACTGTAACCGCGGAAAGGAAAAGGGCGGCGCGGCTTACCGGCGGCGAGAGAGGTCCGGCAAGGGGCGGGGTTGCCTTTGGGAGGTCCTAGCGGTCACAGCGAGGTACGGCTCGACAGCGGTGGTGGCCGGAATCGACCGGTCCACGTGCGCAGGCGGGTGAACTCATCGGCGGCGAGTGCTCCGGCCTAACCACGACGCTCTAGTTCAATTAAATGGCACGATGAGCTCCACGGGATGACGTAGAGGCTATGTGCGCAGGGAATCGGAGAATGGTGCAGAGACTTACCCGGTCTACGTTCATCGGCGATCGGGTGAAGTCCGGCGACCGTGGACTGGCTTCTCCGGCGAGACAAAGTCCGATTCCTTGCTTGGGGAGCTTCACCGAGGCATGCACGGTCTACTCCGAGGGTCGAGCGCGGCTGGGAGAGGCTCTGCTGGCCGGTCTACGGTGGCGGGGGATCGGGTGGCCGCGGGCACGCCGTTTGCAGGGCAAACGCCGGTGATCTCTGGCTCCGGTGAGGTCGAGAGCGCGCGGGGGAGTACGGTTGAAGCTTTGGTGGGCTTTATAGGCGCGGGCGCGAGCAGGAGACACAGGCACGGCTTGGCGCGGCGCGGGGCATGCGGGGTCGGGCTCTGGGCGCGCTCAGAGCGCGTCGAACACGTGGAAGTGTTCTTCTGCCCTTGTTCAACAGCTCGCCAAGATTGCAAGCGTGCAAATCTTGGCAAAAATCCAGCGCAGGCCTCCTCCTAGCACCTAGGGCTGTCTCTTGTATGTGAGTTCCCATGGCAGATATGCCCTAGGCAGGGAGATTTGTGGACGCCAAATCTGGCTTGTCCCTCTGTGCACCTCGCGACAAAAACCATGCCAAATCTTGTCAAACGTCTTGGGCTCGGCTTCAAACTTTTCCAGTGGGTGCCTTAGGTGGTATGACACCTTTTTGGTATACAACCCAAGTGGTTTTGGTGCCATTTACTAGGTGAACACGGTGGATCTTTAGATTAGGTTCAAAATTTAACTTAGAAAGAATTAGAGAGCTCTAGTGCTCTTTCTCCTTAAGGGGGTGAAATTGGGGTCTTCAAGGGGTCTTTTTGCAATGTTCCCTCCCTACATTTGTTAGGTTACAAAGCTACTAAAACTTGTTTAAGAACTAAGACCATGCTTTGGCAATTTGGTTAACTTATCCACTAATCCCTGGCTTGGAAGTCTAGTGCTCTTAGGTGCCCTTTTTAGGGTTTAATCTTCTTGGCTCCAAATGACCATTGTTCCAATTGTGTGGTTGAAACCCTTGCCATTCACTTCTCTTAGTTAACCCATGTTTCCAAGGTTTTATGCTCTTCTTCTCTTCCACATGTGATCACAGCCATTAGTGCATAAATGTACCATGGTCATGGTAACACCTGGGGTGTTACAGCCCTCCCCCTTAAAGGAATCTCGTCCCGAGATTTTAGGTAGTCCTTTGGAGGGGTGCCATGAAGGTGTGTTGGTGTGTTGCTCCTTCCTTTATCCAAGTTTCTCTAGTTAACTGCTCTTCGAATGTCATTCTCTTTGCGACTTCAGAAGGAAGTCCCTTTTTGAGTCATTTCCAAAACTTACACTACCCTTAACATCTAAGTTTTTCTTATATTTGAATTCAAAGGGCAGGTGGGGGTGGGGTTTTGGGTTACGTACCGACTCCGTTGGGCAGAAAGTCGGGGAAGCGAGAGCGTAGAAAATCCTCATTCTCCCATGTAGCTTCTTCTACTGAATGGTGACTCCATTGAACCTTATACATTCTGATCGACCTTGCTCGCGTTGATCTCTCCTTCTGATCCAATACCTTGACGGGGTGCTCTTGATAAGACAAGTCTGGTTCTATCTCAATTTCTGGTTAAGGTAGCACTTCAGCGGGTAAGCAGACACATTTCCGTAGCTGGGATACATGGAACACATCATGAAATGCTGATATGTGGGGTGGCAACTTCAATTGATATGCTACAGGTCCACAAGTTTCCTTGATCTTATAGGGTCCAATGTAGCGAGGAGCTAACTTGCCCTTGATTCAAAATCTCTGGACACCTTTGGTGGGTGACACCTTAAGATAAACATGATCTCCCACTTCAAACTGTAGAGGCTTCCTTCTCTTGTCATGATAGCTCTTTTGCCTGGCTTGGGCAGCTTCTAGGTTATTCTTAATAACTCTGACCTTTTCCTCTGCTTCAAGTACCAAGTCTGGTCCAAAACTTTCCCTTTCTCCTGCTTGAGACCAATTCAGCGGGGTCCTACACCTTCTCCCATACAAGGCTTCAAAAGGTGCCATCTTCAAACTGGACTGGTAGCTGTTATTATAAGAGAACTCTGCCAAGGAAAGACACTTGTCCCAATCCTTTCCATAGTGTAGCACACATGCCCTCAACAAGTCTTCCAAAATCTGATTTACCCTTTCTGTCTGGCCATCTGTTTGAGGATGGTATGCTGAGCTTCTTATTACATGGGTCCCAAGTGATTCCTGTAATTGCTCCCAAAATCGTGCCACGAATGGTGCTCCTCTGTCCGATACTATAGTCCTTGGTATTCCATGCAAGCGAACTATCTGGTCAATGTAGATTTCTGCATACTTCTCCGTCCTGTGGGTGGTGTGTATCGGCAAGAAATGAGCTGTCTTGGTCAATCTGTCCACAATGACCCAAATGGAATCATGGTGCCGGGAGGTATTGGGCAATCCCACGATAAAATCCATGCAAATGTCCTCCCATTTCCAAGATGGTATGGGAAGGGGTTGCAAAGGGCCTGCTACCTTCAAATGATTGGCCTTGATTCTCTGGCAGGTGTCACATTCAGATATATACTTAGCAATTTCCATCTTCATTCTGGTCCACCAGTATAAAGATCTAAGCTCATGATACATCTTATTGCTACCGGGGTGCATGGAGAATTGTGAAAGGTGAGCTTCATCCAATATCTTCTTTTTGAGCTCAGGGTTCTTGGGAACAACCAATCAGTCTCCAAACCATAGGATTCCTTTGCTGTCCTAACGGAAGCAATTGTATTTTTCTGCTTTCTGCTTGATCATTTCCTTAATGACCTGAACACCCTTGTCACCAATCTGTGCCATGACTATTTGCTCTTGTAAGGTGGGCTCCACTGAAATATAATTTAAAGCACCGGAGGAAACAACTTCTAGGTTTAGTTTGCACAACTCATCACATAGGGTGGTGACTTTTGCATCCATGTTCATACAATTGCACTGGGCCTTCCTGCTTAAGGCATCTGCCACAACATTGGCCTTGCCAGGATGGTAATGCACCTCCAAATCATAGTCCTTGATTAGCTCTAACCATCTCCTCTGCCTCATATTAAGATCCTCCTGAGTGAAAATGTATTTGAGACTTATGATCAGTGTAAATGTTACAGTGAGCTCCCATCAAGTAATGTCTCCATAACTTGAGAGCATGAACCACCGCTGCCAACTCCAGATCATGTGTGGGGTAGTTCTGCTCATGGGGTCTAAGTGCTCGGGAGGCATAAGCAATTACTCTATTGTCTTCCGTTAAGACACATCCCAAACCAGTACTAGAAGCATCACAATAAACTTCAAAGTGCTTGGTGTTATCAAGTTGAGCTAGCACTGGTGCTGTTGTCAAATGTTGCCTTAGTGTATGAAAGGCATCCTCACACTTCTGGCTCCAATCATACTTGACTCCCTTCTTCAACAGTTCAGTCATTGGCTTGGCAATTCTAGAGAAATCTGGAATGAATCGTCGACAATACCCTCCCAATCCCAAAAAACTCTGAATCTGTCTCACTGTGGTAGGAGGTTTCCAATCCATTACTTCTTGTACCTTCTCAGAATCAACTGATATCCCATCCTGAGAAATTGTGTGACCCAAAAATTTAATTTCCCTTAGCCAGAAATCACATTTGGACAATTTGGCATACAACTGATGGTCACGCAGTCTCTGAAGTACAATATGCAAATGTTTAGTGTGCTCGGGTTCATTCTTGGAATAGACCGGAATATCATCAATGAAAACCACCACGAATTTGTCCAGCTCTGGCATGAATACTGAGTTCATCAGGTACATGAAATAAGCCGGGGCATTGGTCAGCCCAAAAGACATCACCAAAAACTCATAGAGCCCATATCTGGTGGAGAAAGCCATCTTCGGAATATCACTGGCACGGATCTTGATCTGATGGTAGCCCGAGCGAAGGTCTATCTTGGAGAACACTTTGGCTCCCACCAACTGATCAAACAAAACATCAATGCGGGGCAGTGGGTATTTGTTCTTGATGGTTACCGCTTTGAGAGGGCGGTAATCAACACACATTCTCAAACTCTCATCCTTTTTCTTCACAAATAGGGCCGGACATCCCCATGGTGAAGTACTTGGGCGAATGAACCCCTTGTCCAACTTATCAGACGAAGGCTAGAGAAGTGGGCTACACGAGAGTTTCGGCTGTTACAACTTTGCTTACAACAAAGATATGAAGACTCCGGTGGTCAGCTATCGCACCAAATGGCCAACCGGTTGGAAGAATGAGTGGTTTTATGTTAAGGTTGATGAGAAAAAGGAGAAGATAGTTCAGAGCCCACTGGACCTAACCTTCGGGTTAACTAGGCCCCTGTGCGACATGCTGCAAGGGTCACCATGTCGAGAAGCTGTGGGCGAATTTCGAGTTGTGTCTGAGCATATCGGTACTAGAGATTTGGTGCAGGAATACTTAGCCAATAGGGTATTTCCGACGTTGAAGGAATGGACTATGCCGAAGCTTAAAGGAGAAAAGAAAAAGAATGAACTTGTTCGACTGCCCTATCATTTCAAGTTCAAGAAACATTTCAAAGAGCCTTGCCAAGAATGGTTGGAAATGATTGAAGCTATGTGCAATGAAATTTTGGGCAACTATACTAATAAAGAAGATCAATTGATGACCGCGGCCTTCGGCACTCGACCAAAATGAAGGCTGAACCGAGTAATGGATGCCCTGAATTGAATACCCTGACTATGAACGGTTAAGCAAGGGTGCCGAAGGGCCAAAGCGAAAAAGAGTTGTCAGTGTTATGAAGAGGCAAGCTACTAGAATGATAGAAGAAGATGAGAAAGCTTTGAAAAAGAAAAAGTCTAGCCCCGAGCCGAAGGTGGCTGTTCCGAAGAAAAGAAAAGCTTCGGCTGCGAAGCCGAAAACAACTGATATAGAGGAAGAAATTCCTTCAACGCCTCCTGCTGCTGATGTGGAGGAAATTTTAATGGTAATGCCTGAATCTTTACCTCTCAAGCTAAGTCCATTAGGGCCACAACTGATGAAGCTTTTACAGAAGAAGGAGGAGGTTGCGGCAATCAAGAAGCCTGCTGAAAAAAGCAAAGGATTATTATTGTTATTGATGCTATTGAAGAAATGCCACCATCGGCTTCGGTGTCAAAAACACCGGTTGCCGAAGACACTGCAGCTATCGAGGCTGCCCCCGCCGAAGCTGCAACTGCCAAAGCTGACACGGCCAAAGATACAAATCTAGAGGGCACTTTTTCTGATATTGATAAGATGCTTTTGAACATGGTTGCGGAAGAAGCTGCTACAGCTGCTGAAGAGACTCTAGCCCTAGTGCCCCGGAAAGAGAAGGGGAAAGAGAAGGAGATTGCCGAAGATACTTCGAAGGTAAAGGATTTTAATTTTCAAAACATACTAGGGCAAAAGCTGTCTAAGGCTAAGAAGGAAGAGCTGAGGGATTATGCAATATCATGCAGCTATCAACCAGGAGCATTGCTCTTCGGTGGCGTTGACGAAGAGAGCTTGGGATGTCTCCAGGACTGGACTGGAGCGAAGGTTGTCAGCACTTTATCAAAGAGTGTTGGCTTTCCGAAGCTTGAGGCCGACCTCAGCAGATACCGGCGGCAACATATCATCGGCAGCTTGTTTTATTCTAATTTTAAGGTAAAGTTCTTACCTTAACTTTATTATTGTTTTCGAGATGAAGATTACTTCTGATGAGGGTTTTTTTCAGAGTCTACTGCAAAGTAAAACCTTGAGGATGCAACAAGACCTCGAGGACAAGAAAAACGAGATTATAATTGAGGGCTTAGAAGGCAAAATTAAAGATCACAAAGCTACTCTGGAGAAGAAGGATTTCATACTTCAAACAACGGAGGGTTCGCTGGCAGAAGCCCAAGCCGAGATTGCTAGACTAAACAGTGAACTCTCCACAAAATCAAAAAGCTTCGAACAAGAGAAGAAGGATTTTGAGGCAAAGCTTGAAGCTGAAGTTGCAAAGAGTTCGAACTTGCAAAAATCATTAAAGGAACTTCAAGATAAATGTCTGAACTTTGGCAACCGTTGCGTGCAACGACTGAAGCAGGTCTTCAACTTAGTTGGAGTCAGTTCTGAAAATTTTAAACCTTCAGCTGAAGACCTGCCAGGCATCTTCGATCATATTGAAGGTGAAGTTGATGCATTTGATGAAGTCATAGCTGGGCATGGTGACTTCTGCGCTCTGCTAGCTTCTCGTGGCACAACTGTTGCTTTTATGAAGGCTGGTTTCACACACGGGAATATTGTAAACAGGCCGAACTTCATCTTATCACCAGCAGACTTGAATGATATCCCCGGCCTAGCCCGAAGCACTGGGAACAGATTCGTAACTCAAATTTGGGTGAAGGGTGGACGAAGCCTGGCTGGTGACGAAGCTCGAAGTCACCTCAAACCGGTAATAAACTCATACCTTGTGCTTACCTTTTTCTTGAAACTTGAATTTACCTTATAACGCTTTGTTATGTACAAGATGACGAAGCCGAAGAGCAATGGTCCGAAGCTTGGTGGATGATCCGAAGCTTAGCGGATGGTGATGAAGCCAAAGAGCAATGATCCGAAGCTTGGTGGATGACCCGAAGCTTAGCGAATGGTGTTGAAGCGGAAGACATTGCTATGAAAAAACTATAGAGAAACTTTTGAATTATCCTTGTAAAGAATATTGTAATTTAAGAATCAGATACTACTCTGTAAATTTGTCCATACCTTGTAATATATTTTTACCTTTCCATCCATGTATGAACTGCTTTGATGTGGACGAAACTTGTATTTTTTGAGCCGAAGGCGAAAAACACCTTCCCTTCTTTTCGTACACAACGAAGCATAAATCTGCTTCTTTTCCTTTCGCCGAAGCCTTATCATTAGAGCCGAAGCAACTATCTAAATGAATGTATATGAATGCAATGAATGATGTGATGTATTGTGCAAATGAATGTCCAGACACATGCTTACGAAGCCACATCAAAACTCTTCATTCCTTTAGAAATAGCTGAAATCTCTTTGCCATTTATTTTTCGGCTGTACCACTTATTTTTCGGTGTAAGTTCTGCATCCCCTTAGGAACGTCTTTTAAACTTCTTCGCCTTCTATTTCGGCGGTATCACCGTTGACTTTTCGGTGTAAGTTCTGCATTCCCTTAGGAACGTCTTTTGAACTTCTTCGCCTTCTATTTCGGCAGTAATTGGCTCTGCATTCCCTTAGGAACAACTTTGGAGTAGAAAACTTACGCTGCGCTCCCTTGGGAACGACTTTTTGTAGCTTCGTCGTGCTCTGCATCCCCTTAGGGACGACTTTCGAGCTTCTCCCTGATTTTTTTTTCCTTTTTCTGCACTCGATGGTGCATGCTTAGGTTTTACATTTTACATATTTTTTGGGGATTTTGCTCTCATGGAGCTGAATAAGAAATGAAAAATTACAAACTATGGCCCCATTAAATACCTTTCTCCCCCTTTGGAAAGGAAAAGGGTGCCATAGAAAAAATGAAAAAGATTACATCAAGTTAAAGATAATATCGCCGAAGCTCATCTGCATTCCAAGATCTAGGAATGTCGTTGCCGTCCATATCCTTCAATCTATAAGAACCGTGTCTTGACGAAGATACCACCATAAAGGGTCCTCCCACTTCAGCTGTAGCTTGCCTATTGTGTCTGGATTGGCCACCCTCCAAAGTACCAAATGCCCTGGCTTAATGTTTTTTAGCCGAACTTTTCTGTCACACCATTTTATTGTTTCGGCTTGATATTTATTGATATTACCACAGCCTGAAGTCTGGTCCCTTCTACAGCATCTTTTGCCACAGAATAATCAGCTTCGTCCTCTGCCGAAGCTACTGTTCTAATTGACCCTGCCTTAGCTTCGTCTGGGGTTATAGCTTCGTCACCAAACAATAAATTGAACGATGTAAAACCTATTGACCTTGATATAGTTGTATTGTGGTTCCACATCACTTTAATCAACTCATCTAGCCACTTTCCTCTAGGTTGATTGAAGATTAACTTCATTATTCTCGTCATTATAATACCATTTGCTCTTTCGACCAGCCTGTTTGACTCCGGGTGCCTGACTGATGCAAAATGAATCTTCGTGCCAATCTGGTTGCAGATATCTTTGAAAGTTTCGACATCAAACTGCGTTCCATTGTCCACAGTTATAGCCTTCGGCACGCCGAAGCGACAAACGATATTTTGCCAGAAGAATTTCTGGACTATAACCGAAGTTATTGTAGCCAAAGGCTTTGCTTCAATCCACTTAGAAAAATATTCTACAGCGACCACGACATATTTCAAATTACCTTGCGCTGGTGGAAGTGGGCCTAACAAGTCCAGGCCCCATCTTTGCAATGGCCATGTTTGTTGTATTAACTGAGTTAATGATGAAGGTTGTTTTTGGTCTCTTGCACATTTTTGACAATTTTCGCACTTTTGGACCAGATCTGCTGCATCCGAAGCTGCCTTCGGCTAGTAAAATCCCTGTCTAAAAACCTTTCCCAGCAAAGGCCTAGACCCAATATGAGATCCACACAATCCTGCATGTATCTCCTTCATTAGTTCAATACGTTCGGTTCTGGATAAACACTTGAGAAGGGGGGAGCAAACTCCATGTTTGTATAATTCCCCTTCTATTATGATATACGGTCTTGTTCTTGTTTCCATTCTTTTATTATAAACTTTGTCTTCTAAGAGGCAGTTACCCTAGAGGAAAGATATGATTTCAGTCCTCCAATCTTCACTATGTACTGGAGAAATGGCGAGCACTGCTCTCTCCATGAGTTCAACCGAAGGTGCCTTTATTGTTTCAAAAAATACTTCCGAAGGTAGAGGGAGCCCCTGAGCCGCTGATTTGGCTAACAGATCTGCATGCTCATTTTCGCCTCTTGGAATGTTCTTGACAGAGAAACCTTCGAAAGAAGCCTCCAACCTTCGAACTGTATCCAGATATTTTTCAAGTTTCGAATCTCTTGCCTTGCTACTTTTATCTACATGGCCAGAAATGACTTGAGAATTAGTTTTCAGAATAGCCCTTCTTATTCCCATTGCCCTTAACTTCCAAAGTCCCAACATGAGTGCTTCGTATTCGGCAATATTATTTGTACAACTAAAGTCTAGCTTGGCTACATAACATGTTCTGACTTTCGAAGGTGCTACTAGTACAGCAACTGCTCCTGTGCCGAAGGTTCCCCAAGAACCATCGCAGAACACTGTCCAAGCTTCAACATCTTTATTTATCTCTTCTTCCTGAGCCCCTGGCGTCTAGTCAGTGATTAAGTCTACTAACGCCTGGGACTGAATTGAAGATCTATGCACATAAACAATGGTGAATTCATTAAGCTCTGCAGCCCATTTTCCAATCCTTCTAGTAGCCTCTCTGTTCCTCATGATGTCCTTTAGAGGTTGTGATGAAGGAACAATTATGTGGTATGCTTGAAAATAATGCCGAAGCTTTCTGGAGGCCATTAACACAACATATAATACCTTCTCCAATTCTATGTAATTTTTCTTTGATGGACTTAGAACTTAAGAGACGAAGTACATAGGAGCTTGCTTTTTAGCCTGACCATCTAGCTTCTCCTATACCAGTGCCGCACTCACTGCAGAATGCAAAGCTGCCACATATAAGAGCAATGGAGCCCGGGCGCAGGTGGAGTTAATGTTGTTAAATCGATCAAATATTGTTTCAACTCTTCAAAAGCTTTTTGTTGTGCCAGGCCCCATTGAAAGACTTCGGCTGACTTCAGTATTTCAAAAAATCGCAGATTTCTTTCCGCTGATCTAGATATGAATCTGTTTAATGATGCTAATCTTCCTTCCAGCCGTTGAGCCCATTTCTTCGTGCTTAGTGGCTCCATCCGAAGGATATCTTCGATCTTGCTTGGGTTAGCTTCAATTCCTTTCGTTGATACCAGACAGCCAAGGAACTTGCCTTTCTTCACTCCAAAAACACATTTTTCTGGATTTAATTTCAGGCTAGCTTGTCTGAAATTGGCAAATGTTTCTTGCAAATCAGCAATGTGATTTTCTTGTTTCGTGCTTTTCACTATGATATCATCAACATAGGTCAGCACATTTCTGCTTATCTGAGAATGAAGGACCTTGGCTGTCATTCTGCTAAAGCTTCCTCCAGCATTCTTGAGCCCCTCAGGCATCCGAAGATAGCAATAGGTGCCGCTAGGAGTTATGAAGCTAGTCTTCGGCTCATCTTCCTTCTTCATCCAGATTTGATGATTGCCTGAATAACAATCCAATAGACTCATGAGCTCTGAAGAAGCTGCTACGTCTACAAGAGAGTCTATTCTTGGTAGCGGGAATTCGTCTTTTGGGCATGCCTTGTTAAGATCTGTGAAGTCAATGCACATTCTCCATTTTCCATTGGCCTTCTTCACCATGACTGTATTGGCTAACCACTCTGGGTATTTTACCTCTCTGATGACACCAGCACTGAGAAGCCTTTTCACTTCATTCTGAGCACCTTCGGCTTTATCATTAGACATTTTTCGAAGCCTTTGCTTTCTTGGCCTGAAGGATGGCTCCACATTGAGTGAATGTTCAATGACATCTCTGTTGACACCACAGAGATCATTGGCTGACCAAGCAAAGACATCTTTGTTATTGAATAAAAATCTTATCAAACTTTTCTCTCGCTCTTCAGATAGTTGAGACCCCAGCAGTACTTTTTGGTCCACTAAGTCTTCACATAGAAGCATAGGCTTCGGCTGATCCGCCAAAGCAGCCTTCTCTCTTTTGTATTTGTACTGTTCGTAGATTTCAGCTCCATCTATATTGTGAATTGCTTTTGAGTCTGTCCAATTTCCTTCAGCTTTCTTGGCAGCTTCTTGACTCCCATGAACAACAATGGGCCCTTGTTCCGAAGGTATCTTCATGCATAGATATGCTGGATGAAGTATTGCTTCAAAGGCATTTAGTGTTCCACGACCAATGATTGCATTGTAAGGATATTCCATGTCAACAATGTCAAAGACGATCTGTTCGGTTCTTGTGTTATGAACGAAGCCGAAGGTAACTAGCATTGTGATTTTGCGAGGGCTATAATCTGTCTTCCTCCGAAGCCACATAGAGGATGTGTAGCATCATGAATCTTGTCTTCTGGCTCTTGCATTTGTCTAAAGGCCTTAGCAAATATGATATCCGCTTCGCTGCCAGTATCAACTAGAACATTATGGACCAGAAAACCCTTGATGACACAAGATATGACCATAGCATCATTGTGAGGATAATCTTTGAGCTGAAGGTCCTCCTGGGAGAAGGTAATTGGGATGTGGGACCATTTTGATTTGATGAAGGGTCCCTGCACCCCAACATGTTGTACCCTTCTCTGTGCTTCCTTCTTCTGCTTCTTATTAGCCGGCTCTGAACCTGAACCACCTGTATTTGGAAGCACCAGTAGCTTCATAGCCGAAGATACTTCAGCTTGGTTGTTGAACAAAGCCATCAGCTCAAACAGTGGAAGTGAGTTTACCGGAGGTGGGCGCCAATGTTGGGGACTTGTTCTCAAATGCTATGAATTAAGAACAAGACAACACAAAATATTAATGGTTAAAGACCTTCGTCCTTCGAAGTATTATCTCCCTTAGGATATAATGATACTCAGACGAAGGTTAAGAAGAACGTACCTTCATCATCTCAGTATCATAATAATCAAAGTAGAAGCATATGGAATATGGAAAATAACATTAATAATTATATGACATCATTAAGATATTTTTATTATATTATCATAAACAAACATGAACAATATCGAATTACATTTGTACCTTCGGCTTGACAGAAGGTGAAAATCCCAGTGACGTGCGAGAGAATACCAGTCAACGTGAACAGTACGGGGGTACTATTCATCTATTTATAGGCACAGGGCGCAGCCTGTGTGGATTTACATTTATGTCCTTTACAACCGGTTACAATCATAACACAAATTATCATGGGCCAATTGGTCTTTTTATCTTTAAGTCGGTGCATCTGAAGGTACGCTACGAAGCTCCCTGATTGGTAGCTTCGGCACCGCTTCTGTTTTGATCTTCCGAAGGTGTTTTCTTCTCACAAGACCTTCAGCGACTGTCACACCCGGCTTTAAGGAACAAAGCTAGGTGCATCTCATACATGCACCAAGAAGACAACATATATAATAACAGAGTGTATAGAGATAAATGTCACAATAACATCAGAGTATTATTACATAGCGGAAGTCTTATTACAAAATAGAAGAATAAAAAAGAACTAAGGATCGTCCATGGCGCAAGAGTCAACTGGGGAAACACCACCTAGATTAGATCGAACTCCTCGCTTTGAGGCTCCTCCTGAACCACTTGATCTTCACCTGAGGGGGGGTGAGACAGCAAGGGTGAGCTCACACATGTTCATCGCTCAACAAGTTGTGGGGAATAATGTGGCATGAACTCACCAAAGGTGGGAGTTCATGAAGTGTAAGGCTGATCAACAATAGAGGTTAAAGCTGAGCTTTGCTTTTATAAGTTGGTCAAAATTTTATTAGCAATTACTAGATGTAAGTAAATACCAAACCATAATAAATAACAATAGAACAAAATTAACAATAAACCCATGCAAATGCAAATGACAAATTGAGTTTAGGTTCCATAATTTAATCATCAGAGAGTCCTGAGCTATTCATGACTGCGAGCACGACTAGTATACCAGTTTTACACTCTACAGAGGTTGTACCCTGTACCCACAAGTCATGTATCCCATGTCGCCGGGTTAGCTAGACCCTTAGACACTACTGAGGTGAATGGCTAGGGATCCACTACGAGGCCTTTACAAAGTTCCACTAGCTTCCGAAAACCCGCTACAGTTATGGGAAAAGCACTTGCAAGAATCCCCCGTCTGACCGCCATCGCAGCAAAATCAACCCGAGAACCTCCTTGCATGCAATCCCCTACTGCCCTTACCCCTTTCGGGTAAGGTAGTCTTCCACTAGCTTTCCTAGTTAGTTGGCCAAGGGCATCCCATTAAACCCTTGTGGTGGCACGTGTTTCTCAAGTTAAGCTCCATGTTCCAATTAACATTAATGATCTTGACATGAACATAAATAGAATAACAAAATAAATTAGAACATGGATATAATGTAGTATTAATCCCAAAACCATATAAAGCAATAGCAAAAACTACCCATGTGATTCAGGGGTAAACAAGGTAAACAGGATAAACAGACTAGGGTGACCTATTGGGTCCCAACAAAATTAAACCTATGCATGGTAAACGATTATAAAGAACATTATTGGGTAACAAAAGTGAATCAAGGGCACAACTTGCCTGTCACTTGAGATTCCAGGTACCAACTTGCTTTTCAGATGACAGGTGTCCTCGCGCTAGTCGTAGCAATACAAACAAACATGGTATAGATAAAATTAACATCACACTAAACATAAGAACAAACTGAATAATAATAATCTACGCGAAGCTACGAGATCGTGGGGTCGAGAACTACTAAGATTGGAGTTACGGTTACTGAGTTGTGATTTGCGGGAGATCTATGTGATGAATCAATTAAAACTAGGTCTTGAGTTTATTTTATAAAGATAATGAAATAATAAATTCATCTTTAATCTTCATTATAACTAAACTAGAGATCATACTTTATTCAAGTTAGGATTATGGACATGTTAAATCTGATTTAGAAAAGCTAATCTAGTAGACATAGAATAAATAAATATAAAAGTATGCGACATGGTATAATTGATGCTGTTACTGCGTAGTAAATATTTATACGAGACTAACGCAACTTGAATGGATCAAATTCGAGTTAAAACGAGGAAGTTATGAATTTCCTAAGGTTTCATGTATTTGATATAAGATTAATTACGAAATAAATTTTTAAAGTGGCTTTCATGTCAAATCAGTGGCACTAGATGATAAACAATAATCTTACTAAATTATAGAAACTGGAATAGTTAAATTTGGACTCAATATGAATTTTCTATGAATTAAATGGGTTTCTAGAATTATTTATATGCTAGAATTTATTTTTTATAGTTATTTATTTATTTTTACTGCTCCCTGGACCTCGCGCACAAAACCATAAAACAGCAGGGGGCAATCTACTAAAATCCGTAGACTCGGATCTATCTGCGCTGGACCGCGGGTTTAATCCGTAGAAACAGAGGGGCTCTTATGCAAATGGTGCGGGCCGAAAGGGTATGGTGCATTATGGGCCACTGGATCATACACCAAGGGCTACGATTAGATCGGCCACAATAACGAATCGGCATCCGATTCCGACCGTAGGATTGAAGATGTGTGGCTCAGATTAGGTCTTCACCCACGTGATCCGGTGACCGCAGGATCAAGATCCAATGGTCATGGCATGCTTGTACTACCTCCCTGCGCACGACACGGCGGCGCGCACCCAGAGCGGCAGAAGAACACCGGCGAACGCGCCCTATGGTGAACCCCGTCCGATTCACACACCCGACTACATTTTCATGAATGCTCGGCCACCATGAATCTCATGGCTAACCCCTATCCATGAAACGGTGCGCCCAGGCCCCTGCCCACGGCGAAGCTCCGATTCACGGTGGCGCCATTAGTGGCATCAACAAAATCGACGCGACCGTGGTCCAAACACTAAACAGAGAGGTGCCGAACGAAGCTAGGGATCTAGTGAGCTCGGCCAGGACTTCTTACCCAAGGATCATGCGGCGTAGAGGTCCAGTGCCGACGTCGTGCGGCGTGGCGGTGGATTCACGGCGAAGCAGCGGACATGGTGAGAAATTTCGGAGTCCCAAAGTACAATCCACCCAAGGCAAGGCTTCGTGCACCCTCCCCAGCAACTAATGCTTCTCAAGGTCGGGTTCACCGGCTGAGTTTGGTGGTCGGGTAAGACTTCTCTTCATGGCGGAGCTCTCCCCTTTCTCTTCTCGCAGTTACGGCTAGAATGGCCCTAGCTCGAGGCTAACTCCCGAGATATAGTACCAGGGATGGATGACCATGCAAGGCTTAAATTGCGGGCGCGGGGTTCAGGTCAGCGAACGGATGCGAGGTGCGCGCGGAGGTTGCACCGGCCATGGCGGTGGTAGTTGGTGCACCTAGCGGAAGGAGATGGTGACAGGGGTGGCCCACAGACCTACGACAGAGTTATGAGGAAAGTGCGCGCAGCGGCTGACCGGTGGGGACACAGCGCAAGCGCGCATAGGCGCGCGCAGGCGTGAGGACGGGTTTGGGCCGAGCGCAGGGAAAGGTAAATGGGTTGAGGGCGAAGGGATTGGGCCTAGAACGAGTTTCCTTTTTTTCTTTATTCTTTTCTTTTCTCTCTTATTATATTTCTTTTATTATTATTATTATTATTATTTTTATATTGTCACAAATAATGCACTCCAAATATAAAGTCCCAGCATGATGCATATTTTAGTGGCATGTATCTTATTACTTATTATTTTTTTAGCCAGGTGTTCACATGTGATGATACATAAAGGTCAAACTCACATATAGATAAGGAGAATGTGTTTCTCCATTTATATTGTCTCTAACAAATTAGAAATTGGGTATTATAAATCCTACCCCCTTAACAAGAGTCTCATCCTCGAGATTTAAGAGGAACGAGGGAAAAGATGGGGGAAAATCTATGCGAAGCTCTTCTTCTCTTTCCTATGTTGCTTCATCTTTATCACCTTATTTCTTGTACTTTGCACGTCTTTATCACCTTATTTCTTGTAACTCGAGTCAATGTATCAAGAATCTTGACGGGATACTCCGTGTAAGTCAAATCACCCTGAACACTAAGCTCTTCCATTGGTAACTGTTCCTCAGGGACACGGAGGCATTTTTTTAGTTGAGACACATGGAATACATTATGCACATCCCATAGATTATCAGGTAACTCGAGTTGATAGGCCATCTCTCCAATTCGCCCAAAAACTCTGAATGGTCCAATAAAGCGAGGGGGCAATTTGCCCTTTACTTTAAATCTCCTCATTCCACGAAGTGGTGACATCTTGAGGTACACATGATCACCTTCCTCAAACTCCAGTGGTCTTCTTCTATTATCAGTGTAGCTCTTTAGCCTGGTCTGAGCTACCCTCAACTTCTCCCGGATTATACGGACTTGCTTTTCTGCCTCTTGAATAAGTTGAGGCCCAAAGAATTGTCTTCCTCTAGTCTGATCCCAATATAGAGGAGTCCTGCACTTCCTGCCATATAAAGCTTCAAATGGTGACATCTTTAGACTGGCCTGTTAACTATTATGAGAACTCATCATAAGGTAGACTCTTGTCCCAACTACTACCATGCCGAAGGGCACAAGTTCTCAACATGTCCTCCAATACTTGATTAGCCTTTTTAGTCTGTCCATCAGTATGAGGTATGCCGAACTAAAATTCAACTTCGCATCTATATTCTCATGAAAACTTATCCAAAATTTGGGGGTAAACTGTGATCCTCTATCCAAAATGATCTTCTTCAGTACACCATGTACAGACACAATCCGAGCCATATATCACTCTACCAATTGAGATCCCTTATAAGTAGTCTTGACCGGAATGAAATGAGCCACTTTGGTCTGTCTATCCACAATCACCCATATCGAATCATATCCTTTCGAGGTGCAAGGCAATCCAGTAAATAAATCCATACCAATCTCTTCCCACTTCCACTCGGGTATCTTTAGTGGATGCAGTAGTCCAGCTGGCCTCTGGTGTTCAGCCTTCTTTGACACACATCACACATAACCACATGTGTAGCCACATATCTCTTCAGTCCATACCACCAATACTTCTGCTTCAAATCTTGATACATCTTGATACTACCAGGATGAATAGAATAATCCGAGTCATGGGCCTCCTTTAAAATAGTCTCACGAAGGCTTTCAATCTCAGGAACACATATCTGATCCTTAAACCAAATGGTGCCTTGCTCATCTTTCATGAATTCCGGACCTCGACCTTCAATCATCAGATCCTTGATCTCTTGTATTTTAGCATCACCAATTTGTCCTTTGTGGATTTCTTGATCCAAAGTAGATTCCACATCAATAGTAACTCCTTCAGTGTGAGCAACTATCCCCAGGTTAAGTCTCCTGAAATCCTCAACAATCTCATCGGGTAGCTGGGCAACAACAGCTGAATGAACATGCTCCTTTCGACTCAAGGCATCTGCAACCAAATTCGCCTTGCCCGGGTGATAGTGAATCTCCAAATCATAATCTTTAATAAGCTCCAACCAACGGCGTTGCTTAAGGTTGAGATCCTTCAGTGTGAATATATACTTCAAACTCTTATGATCCGTGTACACTTGGCACTTGGTTCCCATGATATAATGCCTCCATATCTTTAACGCATGCACTACGGCTGCCAGCTCTAAGTCATGAGTGGGGTAGTTCAATTCATGCTTCCGCAACTGACGAGACGCGTAGGCGATCACATGTCCTTCTTGCATGAGCACACATCCCAAGACTTGGCCACATGCATCACAATAAATATCAAATCCCTTCTATAGATCCGGCATAACCAACACTAGTGGTGACATTAACCTCTTCTTTAATTGATCAAAGCTATCTTGGCACTTCTCGTCCCACCTAAATTCTCTTCCCTTCTCTAGAAGCGAGGTCATGGGCTTAGCAATCTTAGAAAATCCTTTAATAAACCTCCAATAATATCCTGCAAGTCCGAAAAAAACTTCGAATCTCCATAACTGTAGTGGGTATGCTCCACGCCACTATCTCCTTGACTTTAGCAGGATCCACTGATATCCCTCCATTAGAAATGATATGTCCAAGGAATGACACCTCATCAATCCAGAACTCGCATTTACTGTACTTGGCATAGAGTTGATTATCTTGTAGCTTCTGTAGCACCAATCTCAGATGTTCCTCATGATCACTATCACTCTTGGAATAACTAAAAATATCGTCGATGAAAACGACGACGAACCTGTCTAGATCATGAACACCTTATTCTTCAGATCCATAAAATAGGCTGGTGCATTAGTTAGTCCAAATGACTTAACAGTGAACTCATATCAACCATATCGGGTCAAGAAATCCGTATTGGGAATATCCAATGGCCTAATCTTCATTTGATGGTAATCCAATCGGAGATCAATCTTCGAGAATACCCTTGCGCCTCTCATCTGATTAAATAAATCCTTAATGCAGGGTAATGGACACTTGTTCTTCAAAGTGATGTCATTAAGAGACCTATAATCCATGCACTTCCCTTGCAATCCTTCTTTCTTCTGTACAAATAGAACTGGTGCTCCACAAGGTGAAGAATTCGGACGAATGTATCCAGCCTCTTGTAATTCCGTTAACTGCTTCTTAAGTTCTTTTAGTTCTTCTACGGACATCATGTATAGCTGTTTAGAAATAGGGGCAGTCCTAGGTAAGAGATCAATGATAAACTCCACTTCTATGAAGAATGCCGCTAGTCTGGTGGCGGTAGTTACTGCAATTCCAACTTCGAATCTTTCTCCTTTGGAACTGGTGAGTTTTATGGTTCCTTTAGCATAGTGTATAAACTGCCTTTGCCTTTCTTAACCATGATATACCAAGGATAACGTCTATAGTGCTCTCTTCTAACACTATAGGGGTAGCCCATCTGGGTTAGGAACACAGGGTAAGAAAGAAAGGATTGTAGACAAGGCGAGTAATTACGAGGGATGTTACTGCGGGGGATTTATTAGCTAAGTAGATTAGTTTGTCACCTACTAAAGCTTATACATTACCTTGTGGTGGTACATGCTAAGATGCCCAACTATAATGTTTCAATCAATCAAAGAAGCAAATCAAGCATTCATCATCAGAACAATCAACCAACATTTTTAATAGAGAAAATAGTTCTAAATTTTGTCTTAGGTATCCTATCTCTTAAGAATGTCATAAATGTTGGATTCCAAGGTGTCAAATCCTTCTTGTCTTAGAGTAGAAAAGATAAGAATGATCAGAGTGGAATAGTAGAAGGTGAGACAGGGTCAAGATAAGTATAGAAAGAATCAGAGTAAGGTAAGTATAGAATGAATCAGAATAAAATAAGTAGGTAAAGGTTTTGTCTATTTCTATCTAGGTTTCTTCCTACAGTCAACATTTCCTCTGATACCACTTCTGTAACACGCGGCTTTAAGGAACAAAGGCAGGTGCATCTCATACATGCGCCAAGAAGACAACATATATAATAACAGAGTGTATAGAGATAAATGTCACAATAACATCAGAGTATTATTACATAGCAGAAGTCTTATTACAAAATAAAAGAATAAAAACAAACTAAGGATCGTCCTTGGCACAAGAGTCAACTGGGGAAACGCCACCTAGATTAGATCGAACTCCTCGCTTTGAGGCTCCTCCTGAACCACCTGATCTTCACGTGAGGGGGGGGGGTGAGACAACAAGGGTGAGCTCACACATGTTCATCGCTCAATAAGTTGTGGGGAATAATGTGGCATGAACTCACCAAAGGTGGGAGTTCATGAAGTGTAAGGCTGATCAACAATAGAGGTTAAAGCTGAGCATTGCTTTTATAAGTTGGTCAAAATTTTATTAGCAATTACTAGATGTAAGTAAATACCAAACCATAATAAATAGCAATAGAACAAAATTAACAATAAACCCATGCAAATGCAAATGACAAATTGAGTTTAGGTTCCATAATTTAATCATCAGAGAGTCCGGAGCTGGTCATGACCACGAGCATGGCTAGTATACCAGTTTTACACTCTGCAGAGGTTGTACCCTGTACCCACAAGTCATGTATCCCATGTTTCTAGGGTTAGCTAGACCCTTAGACACTACCGAGGTGAATGGCTAGGGATCCACTACGAGGCCTTGTGGTGGCACGTGTTTCTCAAGTTAAGCTCCATTTTCCAATTAACATTAATGATCTTGACATGAACATAAATAGAATAACAAAATAAATTGGAACATGAATATAATGTAGTATTAATCCCAAAACCATATAAAGAAATAGCAAAAACTACCCATGTGATTCAGGGGTAAACAAGGTAAACAGGATAAACAGACTAGGGTGACCTATTGGGTCCCACCAAAATTAAACCTATGCATGGTAAACGATTATAAAGAACATTATTGGGTAACAAAAGTGAATCAAGGGCACAACTTGCCTGACACTTGAGATTCCAGGTACCAACTTGCTTTTCAGATGACACGTGTCCTCGCGCTAGTCGTAGCAATACAAACAAACATGGTATAGATAAAATTAACATCACACTAAACATAAGGACAAATTGAATAATAATAATCTACGCGAAGCTACGAGATGGTGGGGTCGAGAACTACTAAGATTGGAGTTACCGTTACTGAGTTGTGATTTGCGAGAGATCTATGTGATGAATCAATTAAAACTAGGTCTTGAGTTGATTTTATAAAGATAATGAAATAATTAATTCATCTTTAATCTTAATTATAACTTAACTAGAGATCATACTTTATTCAAGTTAGGATTATGGACATGTTAAATTTGATTTAGAAAAGCTAATCTAGTAGACATAGAATAAATAAGTATAAAAGTATGTGACATGGTACAATTGATGTTGTTACTGCGTAGTAAATATTTATACGAGACTAACGCAACTTGAATGGATCAAATTCGAGTAAAAACGGGGAAGTTATGAATTTCCGAAGGTTTCATGTATTTGATGTAAGATTAATTACGAAATAAATTTTTAAAGTGGCTTTCATGTCAAATCAGTGGCACTAGATGATAAACAATAATCTTACTAAATTATAGAAACTGGAATAGTTAAATTTGGACTCAATATGAATTTTCTATGAATTAAATGGGTTTCTAGAATTATTTATATGCTAGAAATTATTTTCTATAGTTATTTATTTATTTTTACTGCTCCCTGGACCTCGCGCACAAAACCATAGAACAGCAGGGGGCAATCTACTAAAATCCCTAGACTCAGATCTATCTGCGTTGGACCGCGGATTTAATCCGCAGAAACGGAGGGGCTCTTATGCAAATGGTGCGGGCCGAAAGGGTATGGTGCATTTTGGGCTGCTGGATCATACACCAAGGGCTATGATTAGATCAGCCACAATAACGAATCGGCATCGGATTCCGACCGTAGGATTGAAGATGTGTGGCTCAGATTAGGTCTTCACCCAGGCGATCCGGTGACCGCACCCAGAGCGGCATCAAGATCCAATGGTCGCGGCATCCTGCTACTACCTCCCTGCGCACGACACGATAGCGCGCACCCAGAGCGGTGGAAGCAAACCGGCGAACGCGCCCTACGGTGAACCTCGTCCGATTCACACACCCGACTCCGTTTTCATGAATGCTCGGCCACCATGAATCTCATGGCTAACCCCTATCCATGAAACGGTGCGCCCAGGCCCCTGCCCACGGCGAAGCTCCGATTCACGGCGGTGCCGTTACTGGCATCAACAAAATCAACGCGACCGTGGTCCAAACACTAAAAAAAGAGGTGCCGAATGAAGCTAGGGATCTAGTGAGCTCGGCCAGGACTTCTTACCCAAGGATCGTGCGGCGTAGAGGTCCAGTGCCGATGTCCTGTGGCGTGGCGGTGGTTTCACGGCGGAGCAGCGGACACAGTGAGAAATTCCGGAGTCCCGAAGTACAATCCGCCCAAGGCGAGGCTTCGCCGGGACCATCTGTTCTTCTATTCTTGGGGGGTTTAGATATCGCATGAACTCACAAAAGGTGGGAGCTCATGTGAAGTGTAAGGATGGTCAACAAGTAATGATTAAAGCTGAGCATTGCTTTTAATAAGTTGGTCAAATTTTATTAGCAGTTACTAAATGTAAGTATATACCAAACCAGAGTAATAATAGATCAAAATTAATAATAAACCACAATGCGATGCAAATGACCAGTTAAATTTTATTCCATAAGTTACTCATGTGAGTGTCCGAGCCGCTCATGACCGTGAGCACGGCTGATATACGAGTTTTACACTCTGCAAAGGTTGCACATCTTTACCCACAAGTCGTGTTACCCATCTGCCAAGGGGTCATGAATCCCATACATCTCTACCATGGAAGTGAGGCAGGGTAACACTATGATGCCTTTACAAAGTTCCACTTGCTTTAGAAAACCCGCTACAGTGTTTAGGCAGCGCAACATAGGAATCCACCGTTTAAAAGCCATCGCAGCAAAATCAACCCGAGAAACTCCCTATACTGACCACTCCCCTACTGTGCTTGCCCCGTTCGAGTAAGGTAGTCCTCTACTAGCTTTCCTAATTAGTCAACCGAGGGCGTCCCATACCACCCTTGTGGTAGCACTGTTTTCCCGGGTGGTTCTCCATGTTCCAATTAACATAATGATCTTGTCATGAACAGTAAATTACTCATTTATAATAAAAGCATGATCATGAATAATGTGTATCTTAACACCCAAAACCACAAAAAGCCATAGCCAGTAGTAGCCAAAAGTTCAGTGGTAGACAAGGTTTAAAGATAGCCAAACTGGGGTGACCTATTGGGTCCCATCAAAATTAACCTATGGAGATCATAATGATTAATGTCATGTACGGCCGCTCGTACGCCAGGCAGCGTCGCGCCCGTGACAGGAGTCGCGTACAGGAGCGCGCAGGGCGCGCAGATCTGGGACATCAGCAGGAGAATATGGAAAGAAGTGGCTAGGAAGGAAAATAGAAGAATGGAAAGTAGAGGGAAGGAAAGGAGAGATTGATGGGTGATTGATTAGTAGAAGAATGGAAAGTAGAGGGAAGGAAAGGAGTGATTGATTAGTGATTGATTAGTGATTGATTAGTGTTACCATGTTTAGGCTTGCCTAAAATAACAGCAGGCCGATGGCTATATATGCGGCACAGGGAGACAGGAATAAAGGCAGCAAACAAGTTATCTCTTCTCCACCTCTCTCTCTCTCTCTACCAACTAAGCCTACGGCTGTGGGGGATAACCACGCCGGAGAAGACGACCAACCGCGGCTATGACCTTCATAGCCGAGGGCCCCCTACTCTAGACGCCCAGGCACTTGACAACCAGGTATCACGAGTCAGGCGATCTTCGTCCTCTCGATCCCACACCTCCGGTCAGTCCCTCAACGTCACCCAACCACCACCAAGCCCTCCACCATCACCGCCGTCGACCTCCTCCATTATGACCACCAAAACCATCGACAATTTGGCTACAATAATCAAGAAGCTCGTGGGCACGATATCTGTCCTCCAAAATGACGTCGAGTCGTTGAAGAAGGACGCCCTCCTCCTCGCCGTCCGGCAGCGGCGGCCACGACGGCCAGCACCACATCGATCGGCCACCAAGGTTCCAAAAAATCGACTTCCCGCATTTCGACGGCAAGTCAGACCCCATGCTCTTCTTCAATCGCTGTGAGTCCTACTTTCATCATTAGCGGATCATGGAGGAGGAGAAGGTTTGGATGGCCTCTTACCATCTCGAGGGCGTGGCCCAGTCGTGGTACCTCCAGCTACAGACGGATGAGGGGACTCCGTGCTGGCACCGCTTCAAGGACATCCTCCAGTTGCGCTTCGGGCCTCCCCTACACTCGGCGCCGCTGTTCGAACTCGCCGAGTGTAGGCATACGGGCACCGTGGAGGAGTACCAGAACCACCTCCAGGAGCTACTACCGCGTGCCGGACCACTGGAGGAACGCCAGCGCGTTCAACTCTTCACGGGCGAGCTGTTGCCACCGCTCAGCCATGCGGTGCGCATCCACAACCCCTAGTCGCTCGCGGCGGCTATGAGCCTCGCGCGGCAAGTGGAGCTGATGGAACTCGATAGGGCCCCAACGCCGGCCCATATCAGGCCAGCCGCACGCGGCGTCCTGCCTCCGCCGCTGAAACTGGCGCCTATGGCGCTTCCGACGCCCCACATCCCCTTGGTGCTCCCGGCACCACCGGCGGGCGCGGCTCTGAGCCATGGCGAGGGCAGAAGGCTTAGCACTGAGGAGATGGCCGAACGCTGTCGCCTCGGATTATGTTTCAATTGCAATGACAAGTATTCCAGGGGTCACAACAGGTTCTGCAAGCGCATCTTCTTCGTCGACGACGTCGAGATCATGGTCGAAGATGACACCGACCATCCCGACGGCCCCGACGCTGAGGCATCGTGCTTCTCGTTGCAGGCCGTCTCAGGCTGTCCCATGGCCGACACCATGTAGTTCGCCGTCAGGTTAGGAGCCACCTCGCTTGTCGCCCTCCTCGACTCGGGCAGTACACACAATTTCATATCCGAGGCAGCGGCGCGGCGTTCCGGCCTTCCCCAGCAACAGCGCCCGCGCCTTTCGGCCATGGTGGCCAACGACGAGCGCATCACTTGCGTGGGCGTCATCCGCAACGCGACCCTCACCATCAGCGGTGACGCGTTCCCAGCCAATCTCTTCGTCATGCCGTTGGCCGGGTACGACGTCGTCCTCGGCACTCGCTGGTTGGGCGCGCTGGGGCCCATCGTGTGGGATCTCGCATGCAGGCGCATGGCATTCCAGCACCACGACCGCACAGTCTGCTGGAACGGCGTGCCCACGTCCTTGGTGGCGGTGTTGGGCGCCACCACCGCGGTCGAGCCTCTGCTAGCGGCTCTCCTGGACACCTTCGCGCCCGTCTTCGTGGAGCCGGCCGGTCTGCCCCCATTGCGCGCCCATGACCACCGCATCATCCTCAAGCAGGGCGCGCAGCCGGTGGCAGTCCAACCTTACCTGTACCCGACGGCACACAAAGACGAGCTGGAACGCCAGTGCGCCGCCATGATCGAGCAGGGGATTGTTCATCGCAGCGATTCACCATTCTCGTCGCCGGTCCTCCTCGTGAAGAAGCCTGACGGGTCGTGGCGGTTCTGCGTCGACTACCGCGCGCTCAACGCGGTCACCATCAAGGACGCCTTCCCGATCCCGGTGGTCGACGAGCTGCTGGACGAGCTTCATGGTGCCCGATTCTTCTCCAAGCTAGACCTGCGTTCTGGGTACCACTAGGTGCGCATGAGGCCGAAAGACATGCACAAAACGGCATTTCGTACCCATGACGGCCAATACGAGTTCCTGGTGATGGCGTTCAGGCTTTGCAACGCATCGGCAACATTCCAAGCCCTCATGAACGATGTGCTCCGTCCCTTCCTGCGCCGGTTTGTCCTTGTTTTCTTTGATGATATCCTGATATATAGCAAGAATTGGGAGGAGCACCTGCACCACCTCAGGATGGTCCTCTAGGAACTACAACGCCACCAACTCTTCGTCAAGCGCTCCAAATGCGCCTTCGGAGCCCCGTCTGTCGCCTACCTTGGTCATGTGATCTCGGCGGCGGGCGTAGCCATGGACCCGACAAAGGTGCAGGCCATCTTTGACTGGCCGGTGTCGCGCTCGGCTCGGGCGGTGCACGGGTTTCTTGGCCTGGCAGGCTACTACCGCAAGTTTGTGCCCAACTACGGCACGGTCGCTGCACCGCTCACGGCCCTCCTCAAGAAAGACGGCTTCGCCTGGGATGACACGGCAGCGGTGGCTTTCGGCGCCCTCAAAGCCGCCGTCACCTCGGCACCGGTCCTCACCATGCTGGACTTCACAAAGACCATCGTGGTTGAGTGTGATGCGTCGTCACACGGGTTTGGCGCCGTGCTCACCCAAGAGGGACATCCGGTGGCATTCTTCAGCCGTCCCATCGCTCCTCGTCACCAGGCATTGGCAGCCTACGAGCGCGAGCTCATCGGCCTAGTCCAGGCGGTCCGGCACTGGCGGCCGTACCTCTGGGGGCGGTGCTTCGTCGTCAAGACAGACCACTATAGCCTCAAATACCTCCTCGACCAGCGCCTCTCCACAATCCCGCAACACCACTGGGTCGGGAAGTTGTTGGGCTTTACTTTCACTATGGAGTACAGGTTGGGCGCCAAACGTCGTTGCGGATGCTCTATCCCACCGCGACACGGAGGAGAGCGTGTTGCTGGCGATCTCCACGCCCCGCTTCGACTTCATCGCTCGCCTTCGTCAGGCCCAGGACATGGACCCGGCTCTAGCAGCCATCCATGAAGGAGTCGGCGCTGGCACCCGCGATGCACCGTGGGCGGTGGCTTATGTCACACCCGGTTTTAGAAGGCAAACCGAATGCGAACCATGTACGTGCCAGGATCAGTTATTCACGTACACAGCAGTTACATAATATGGACATCATCACACAGTGCTCAAAATAGTATAAATAAGGGAAATAGTTGATTACATCATACGTCTGAGACGTCCATATAGTTCTTACAATAAATCAAAGTGCGGAAAAGAAACGTAGATAACGCGGCCTTCACAGGCAGCCGACTGGGGGTTTGCCGCTAACCCACACCTAGAACTCGTCGTAGTCTTGGAACTCCTGGAAGTCTCCTTCCACAGCTTCATCTTCGCCTGAGCAGTGGTTGCAATGCTGACAACCTGGGGGGGGGGGGGGGTTTGGTGTGTAGAGCAAGGGTGAGTACACATCAACATACTTAGCAAGTATCCTGTTTGGCTGTAGTGGACTAGCTTTATGTGGGGATAAGTCAAGCAGTTGCTTTTAGTTGGTCAGATTATTATTTACTAGTAGAAAAAGCCAAGTTTTAGCATTAACCCAAGTTATTAACCCGATGTACCCTTTCCAAACGGAAAGAATACCACTTACCAGCACCAAAGTCGTAATCAGAACCATCAATCTCATAACCACCTGTACCAAAGTATCTCTGATCAAGTACCACTAATCACTGGAGCTCCCTTGGCCGCTCATAACCGTGAGCACGGCTGATATATCAGTTTCATAACACTCTGCAGAGGTTGTGCACTTTACCCACAAGCCGTGATTCCCTCTTGCCTCGGGCCGATCAAACCCTTAAACACTACCAAGGTGAATAGGCAGGGTTTCACTACGTAGCCTTTACAAAGATTCCCCGGGGCTGTAGCCGCCCGTTAGGTTTCCTAAATGTACCGCACTCCTCCCCAAGGGACAAATCAACCTTGGCAGAGCGAGCCGCATACACCGAGCCCCATTGACGGCACGACGGCGAAGCGAACTACACCCCGGATCCTCTAATTATTCAGCTAAGGGCACCCCATTCCACCCTCATGGTTGCACTGTTTTCCCGGGCGGTCATCCATAGAACAGGTCCTTACGGAGAGGCACTCGAGAAACCGCTCGAGCCCCCTTGAAGGTCACAAGTACAACATCATAATAAGAGAAGGGAAAACAGCGTATCATAGATAATCTCATCATGTTCATTGATTAGAGTTGAGCAATAGCATAAAGCTAAACAGTAATAATCCAACCCAAATAGGTAAACAAGGACATGGATAACAAAAGCTAGTCAATCCTTAGGTATAAAGGTGTAATGCGGGAGGTGAATTAAATAATGAATAGGACAGAGATAGGTCAAAGGACACTTGCCTCCACCAACCGACTGCTGCTCAGGGGCTTCTCCTGCGAATTCCTCGGGCTCTTCGACCGGATCGTTCTCTATGCGAGCGCAAACATACATACATCCACATATTTAATACAAAAGAACAGTACACCATACAAGGGAACAAGTAAAGCGAATATGCATCAAGTATGACATTCCATATCGCATTCATTATGGTTAGAAAGAAACGGGAAAAGGGTCTCGCAGGGGGGTTAAAGTTTATGCACTAATGATTAGTTAAATTATGCACTCTAGTTTCAATAGGTTCCTAACAAAAGAATTCTGTTATATGCACTAGTGGGAACCTAATCATTTTAAGTTGATCAACATCGCACGAGATAAACAATTAACTACATGAATCAATTAGCATAACGGAATTTTAAATTAAACTTCCTATTTCAATGGCATGAACAATGATTAACCTACCTAAAATAAAGTAACTAAGATCACAGAAAGTAAATAAAATAAAATAAAAAAAATAAAAAAAACAGAGGGGGGGGGCGGTTGAACCGGCCCTAGGGGCGGTTGAACCGGCCGGCTGGGCGGCCGAGCACGCAGGGGCGGGGGCGCGGCCGGGCGGGCGGCCAGGGCGTGGCCAGGCGCGGCTGGGGGCGCGCGGCCAGGGCGCGCGGCCAGGCGGGCGGCCGGGCGGGCGGCCGGGCGGGCGGCCGGGCGAGGAGAGAGGAGGGGGAGGGGAGAGGGAGGGAGGAGGGAGAGAGGGAGGAGAGGGGGGGGGGGCTCACCGGCGTTGGGGAGCGACGGCGAGGGGCGGCCGGCAGGGGGCGGCGGCGGCTTAGGGCAGGGGCGGCGCTAGGGCAGGAGGCGGGTAGGGGCGGCGGCTAGGGAGAGAATGAGAGAGGGAAAAAAATGAGAGGGAGAGGGAGAGGGTTTGGGGAAAAAGGGGAGGTGGGGGGGCGGCATGGGCCTATTGGGCCCAAGGGGGGGCGCCAGGGGCGGCTGGGCCGGCCGGGGTCGGCCCACGGCGTGGGAGAGAGAGAAAAAGAGGAGAGAAAAAGAGAGGGAAAAAAAAGAAAGAAAAGATCTTCTCCTCATTTTCGAAATCCGATCTTTCTACATGAATGCAATTGCGCTTTCAATGCAATCAAAAGAAATGCAAGGTTCGGCATGGTGCATCAAACAACATAAAGTATTTAGGGTTTTTCTTACACGGGAAATCCAAACCGAATCCCGCTAGAACTTTGGAAAAGGTCAAGGTTTAGCGAGGGGAAAAAGGAAAAAGAAAAGGTAACGCCCGAATTTTGGCGAGTAAAGAAAAGAAAAAATTCAACTGCAAAATTCGGGGCGTTACAAACCTATCCCCCTTAAAAGAATCTCGCCCTCGAGATTCAGGGCTGGCTAGCAAAGAGCTCTGGGTACTTGGCCATCAGATCATCTTCACGCTCCCAGGTTGCTTCTTCCTCAGAGTGGTGATTCCATCTGACTTTGCACATTCTGATGGTCTTCCTCCGGGTGACTCTATCTGCAATCTCAAGGATCTGAGCTGGCTTCTCAACATAGGTCAAGTCCTCCTGGACTTCAAGACCTTCCACTGGCAACTGCTCTTCTGGCACACGCAAGCACTTCTTCAACTGAGACACATGAAAGACATCATGCACAGCCGACAAATTCTCTGGCAGGCTGAGCTGATAAGCCACTTCTCCACGCTTTGAGAGGATCTGGTACGGACCAATGTAGCGGGGTGCTAGTTTGCCTTTCACTCCAAATCTTCTGACTCCTCTGATCGGTGACACTTTCAGATAGACAAAATCTCCGACTTCAAAACTCAGCTCTCTTCTTCTTGTGTCTGCATAGCTTCGCTGCCTCGATTGTGCTATCTTCAGATTCTCTCGAACCATCTTGATGTTCTCTTTGGCTTCAAGCAGAATGTCTGGCCCAAACACTTGCTTTTCTCCAGGCTGATCCCATTGCAACGGAGTTCTACAACTCCTTCCATAAAGCGCCTGAAACGGTGACATCTTCAAACTGGCCTGGTAACTGTTGTTATAGGAAAACTCTGCATAAGGCAATCGCTTGTCCCATCCGGACTGATCTTGCAACGCACAGGCTCTCAACATATCTTCGAGAATTTGATTGGTCCTTTCAGTCTGGCCATCTGTCTGCGGGTGATAAGCTGAACTGAAATTCAGATGCGTGCCCAAGGCTTCATGCAACTGCTGCCAGAAATGAGAGGTGAACTGCGTTCCTCTGTCTGACACTATCTTCTTTGGCACACCTTGAAGACAAACGATCCGAGACATATACAACTCTGCCAATACTGCACTATTGTAGCTGGTCTTGACAGGTATGAAGTGGGCTGACTTGGTCAAACGGTCCACTACTACCCAAATGGAATCGTAGCCGGCTCGAGTGCGAGGCAATCCGACTATGAAATCCATACCGATTTCATCCCATTTCCACTGAGGGATCTGCAACGGTTGCAACAATCCAGCAGGTCTCTGGTGTTCTGCCTTAATTCTTCGACAACTATCGCACATAGCCACGTGCTCTGCGATTTCCCTCTTCATTCCGTACCACCAGAATTTCTTCTTCAGATCCTGATACATCTTCTCACTACCAGGGTGAATCGAATAAGCCGTCTCATGAGCTTCCTTAAGAATCAACTCCCGAATGGACTGGACATTGGGGACACATAAGCGGTCTTTGAACCATATCACGCCTTCTGCATCTTCTCGAAAATCTTTGCCTTTGCCTTCTAGAATCAGTCGCCGAATCTCACTGATCTTTTCATCATTCTTCTGCGCTTCTTTGATTTCGCGCTCCAAGGTAGGTTCCAACTCAACTGTGACTCCTCGAGAATTGTTCAGAAATCCGAGACTCAACCTGTCGAACTCCTTGGCCAACTCATAAGGCATCGGGCGAGCGACCATCAGATTGACTTGACTCTTTCTGCTCAAAGCATCTGCCACTACGTTTGCTTTGCCTGGATGGTAATGAATCTCCAACTCATAGTCTTTGATCAACTCTAACCATCTTCGCTGCCTCATGTTCAACTCTGACTGAGTGAATATGTACTTCAGACTCTTGTGGTCTGTGTAAACATCGCATTTCTGTCCATACAGATAGTGCCTCCATGACTTCAGTGCGTGAACCACTGCTGCCAACTCTAGATCATGGATTGGGTAGTTCTTCTCATGAACCTTCAGCTGTCGAGACGAGTAAGCCACAACTCTTCCCTCTTGCATCAACACACATCCCAAACCTGTGTAACAAGCATCGCAATACACCGAGAAGGGCTTGTGCACATCAGGCAAGACTAGGACAGGCGCTGTAGTCAACTTCTCTTTCAGCGCTTCAAAGGCCTCTTGACATTTCTGGGACCACTTGAACTCAACTTTGTTGCCTAGCAACGCTGTCATTGGCTTCGCAATCTTAGAAAACCCTTCAATGAATCGCCGATAATATCCGGCCATTCCAATGAAGCTCTTGATTCCTCTAGCATCTGTTGGCGCTTTCCAGTTCAGAATGTCTGCCACTTTCTTCGGATCCACAGCCAATCCTTCCTTGTTGATTATTTGACCCAAGAACAGGACTTCACTGATCCAGAACTCACATTTGCTCAACTTTGCATACAACTGGTGCTCTCGCAATCTCTGCAATACCATCCTCAAATGATCCGCATGCTCTTCTTCGCTTTGGGAATAAACCAGAATGTCATCAATGAATACCACCACAAACTTATCAAGGTAATCCATGAATACACTGTTCATCAAGTTCATGAAGAATGCTGGCGCATTGGTCAAACCAAAAGGCATCACGGTGAACTCATACAACCCATACTTGGAAATGAATGCCGTCTTCGGAATGTCCGAAGGTCGGATCCTGAGCTGATGATAACCTGACCTCAGATCAATCTTGGAGAACACACTGGCTCCTCTCAACTGGTCGAACAGATCTTCTATTCTGGGCAAAGGATACTTGTTCTTGATCGTGACCTCATTCAAAGCTCGGTAGTCAATACACATCCTTTTGGTGCCATCTTTCTTCTCCACAAACAGGACAGGGGCGGCCCAAGGCGAGGTGCTTGGCCGAATGTAACCTTTCTCTGACAGCTCATCAATTTGCTTCTTAAGTTCATCCAACTCTGGTCCGGATATTCTGTAAGCTCTCTTAAAGATAGGGGCGGTTCCAGGAAGAAGCTCTATGGCAAACTCAACTTTCCGCTCTGGTGGCATACCCGGTAAATCCTTTGGAAACACATCTGGGAATTCAGACACAACCTTGATGCTCTCAATTGGATTTGCTTCACTGCTATCGACAGCCATCTGATAACAACTTCCTTTCTTTGGCTCAGGCGGGACTAACTCGATCACCACTTCCTCTCCTAGTGGGGACACCAACTTTATTGTCCTTTTATCACAACTGATAACTGCCTGATACTTATCTAGCCAATTCATCCCTAGGATGACATCTATTCCCTGAGTACCCATTACTATAAGGTTGGCGGGAAACGCTATCCCCCTTATTTTCACACTTATATTCAAACAAATGCTATCGGCTCGAATTCTACCACCGGCTGAGTAAATTTGAATGGGGGTTGACATGGTAGTAATTGGAAGATTATGTGCTTCTACCCATGATGCAGTAATGAAAGAATGCGTTGCTCCGGTATCAAATAACACTTCTGCAATATGGGAGTCGACTGGGAACATACCTACTATCATGCCGGGGGTCTCCTGAACTGCTTCAGCCTCCAAATGGTTCAGCCTTCCATGATTATAGCGCGGCTGAGAGCGATTGCCTGCTCCAGGCTGAGACACATTCTGCTTTGCTGGGGCATTGGGGCCTGACTGCTGCTGGGCTGCCTTCTTCGGACATTGCATCACCCAGTGACCCTGCTCTCCACAGTGGAAACATGCTCTGTTTCCAACCTGAGCTGGTGCTGCCTGACTGTTCTGCTGATTTGCTGGGGCAGGAAGACGAGATGCTTGCTGATTCTGCCTTTGAAACTGACCTCCTGACTGATTGCTCTGACGGTTCTGGTACTGATGCTGAGGATACTGCCTTTGAGACTGCTGATGCTGCTGAGGTGGACGCTGGTTCTGCCTGAACTGATTAGGTTGATTGCCTGAGAAACGAGGACGACTGCTGCTTCCAGACTGCGGTCCACTGATCTTGCGCTTACGATCTTCCATCTCCTTACGCTTCCTTTCTGTCATGATCGCTCTATCAATCAGGTGCTGGAATGTCGGGAAGGTGTGGTTCATCAGCTGATACTGCAGAGGGTCAACCAAGCCTCTCAGGAAACGGTACTGTCGCTTGGCATCGGTGTTGACATCTTCAGGAGCATAGCGAGACAATTGCAGAAACTTGTCCCGGTACTCACTGATAGACAATGGCCCTTGCTTGAGGGCCAGGAACTCCTCCTTCTTCACTGTCATCAGACCTGCAGGAACATGGTACTGACGAAAGCTACCTCTGAATTCTTCCCAGGTGATGGTGTCGGGGTTGGCATGGGTGGCGAGATAAGACTCCCACCATGACTGGGCTGCTCCTCTCAACAGACGGGGACCATACAGAACTTTCTCCCTGTCATCGCACTGAGCGGTATGCAACTCCCGCTCCACAGTGCGCAGCCAATCTTCAGCATCCATGGGGTCAGAAGAATGAGCGAACGTTGGGGGATGACCTCTCATGAATTCAGCACGCTTGTCTCTGGGCATCTGAGGCTGGGGTGGTGCTTGCTGCTGTTGCTGCTGCTGCTGCTGAATGGCGGCCAAAGTCTGACCGATGGCTTGAACTGCCTGAGTCTGCATCAGAAACATCTGCTCGATCGACATCGGGGGCAGGGGTGGCAGCTGCTGCTGCTGGGGCACCTCCTCCTGCGGAGCGGCTCGCTCCTGCTGAGCACGCCTTCCTCCTCTGCGCCTGTTTTCTGACATCTGCAGAATGCAACCACACATCAGAACTGATCTGGCAAATCTTGCAGCATAAGAGAAGAGAAGAGAATTCCTCAACAGCACTGAACAGGTGAGCATCTTCACTGATCTCCAACACAGACCACACAGCTTCTCAGATAGAAAGGAAAGTGGAATAAAAGGTTTCCCAACTATATAACTAACTTTATTAACATAATATGTAAACCAAAATGCAGGGGATACCCACACTCTGGTGACAATCATTACAAAGATCCAAACCAAACATAGTTCATCATGACAAACATAAATGCACAGGATATAGCAAACTACCCTGTCTAACTAAGACTAACTAAGACCGAGACTAACGCTAAGACTGAAGCTTCTATGTATATATATTTCGTATTAATTACAAGATCCAACTCTAACGATCTATGGTTCTAGATTTATCTTGGTCTTGCAGTCGGGATTGCCATAAGGCTGATGTCCACGCTGAGGTGAGCGGTACGGGTGCTGAGTCCCGACGGGAGCGGGGGAACCACCATCCAAATAACGACGTTCCGCGCGCTCAGCCCGCAGCAGGGCGATCTCAGCACGAGCCCTACTCAGCTCATCTAATGCATGGTCCAGCTCCGTGTTTAGCACGGCGGCTAGGTTGACTGTGCTGCTCAACCTAGGATTGCCCTCACCGACAGGTGAGACAATCACGCCTCCTGTGCTGCCAGATGAACGGCGGGGGTAATACTTCAGGTCAAGACCGTCAGCTGCCCCACCGAAAACCGAGCAGTAGTGCGAAAGCGCACGCCGTGCAGCATCTTGCATGGCTGCCTCAGCTGAGTCCCGCTCAGAAATAGAATAGTGCTCTGAGCAGGCCTCTGCACCCTGGAGACTGTCCTCCGGGCAGCGCACCAAGCAAGTCGCCTCCCAGCGGTCCGGGTAGACCCCGCGACTATGCTGGTAGACCACACAGCGATACTCGACGGACCAAGTATGCCGGTCAAATGCCCGACGTAGCAGGGTGTCGAGCGCATCATGGAAGTGACACCCGCGAGCAGCGTCGCGAGTGATGGGTCGAGCAACCCATCCTTCCGGCTCAGGGTTAGCAGAGAAGTCGGTGTCGTGGCTCGAGCTGTCGTCGCCATCTCCGTCGTCTGGGTCTCCTCCAGCAGCTACTCCAGAAGCTGGGGCGCCCAGTGGTGGTGCAGGGGGCGGCTCCAGAGGAAGCACAGGGGAGCAGCTCCTCACAGACTCTATCTCCTGGTGGAGCGAGAAGGAAGAGCTCTGCTGCTCCTGTCGTCGACGTTCCTGCTCCTCATGCAGGCGGTGGTGTAGTCTCTCCAAGTGGCTGGACTGTCCGGCCACGGGACGGCGAAGCGGACGCTCAGCAAGGCGGGAGGGTAAGAAGGGGATGACTGACTTTCGTGCAGTGTGTCTAAGTCGAGCCATCTACAAAAGACATCGCAAGCAAAAGGGTGAGAACAGTATTAATATGACCAGCAAGTAATGAATCATAAGTGAATGAAGGATTAGAATAAAACATGTTTTTCAGCAAGGTATAATATATAGTAGAACATAGGTTTGGTCGGTAGGACCAACTTTTGAAGGGATATCAAAGTCAAGGAAGAGACAGAGGTCTATAGTCCTTAGAACGACCATTCTATTCTAGGTTAGCGGTCCTACAGTCAGCACGGCTTTGATACCACTTATGTCACACCCGGTTTTAGAAGGCAAACCGAATGCGAACCATGTACGTGCCAGGATCAGTTATTCACGTACACAGCAGTTACATAATATGGACATCATCACACAGTGCTCAAAATAGTATAAATAAGGGAAATAGTTGATTACATCATACGTCTGAGACGTCCATATAGTTCTTACAATAAATCAAAGTGCGGAAAAGAAACGTAAATAACGCGGCCTTCACAGGCAGCCGACTGGGGGTTTGCCGCTAACCCACACCTAGAACTCGTCGTAGTCTTGGAACTCCTGGAAGTCTCCTTCCACAGCTTCATCTTCGCCTGAGCAGTGGTTGCAATGCTGACAACCTGGGGGGGGGGGGGGGTTTGGTGTGTAGAGCAAGGGTGAGTACACATCAACATACTCAGCAAGTATCCTGTTTGGCTGTAGTGGACTAGCTTTATGTGGGGATAAGTCAAGCAGTTGCTTTTAGTTGGTCAGATTATTATTTACTAGTAGAAAAAGCCAAGTTTTAGCATTAACCCAAGTTATTAACCTGATGTACCCTTTCCAAACGGAAAGAATACCACTTACCAGCACCAAAGTCGTAATCAGAACCATCAATCTCATAACCACCTGTACCAAAGTATCTCTGATCAAGTACCACTAATCACTAGAGCTCCCTTGGCCGCTCATAACCGTGAGCACGGCTGATATATCAGTTTCATAACACTCTGCAGAGGTTGTGCACTTTACCCACAAGCCGTGATTCCCTCTTGCCTCGGGCCGATCAAACCCTTAAACACTACCAAGGTGAATAGGCAGGGTTTCACTACGTAGCCTTTACAAAGATTCCCCGGTGCTGTAGCCGCCCATTAGGTTTCCTAAATGTACCGCACTCCTCCCCAAGGGACAAATCAACCTTGGCAGAGCGAGCCGCATACACCGAGCCCCATTGACGGCACGACGGCGAAGCGAACTACACCCCGGATCCTCTAATTATTCAGCTAAGGGCACCCCATTCCACCCTCATGGTTGCACTGTTTTCCCGGGCGGTCATCCATAGAACAGGTCCTTACGGAGAGGCACTCGAGAAACCGCTCGAGCCCCCTTGAAGGTCACAAGTACAACATCATAATAAGAGAAGGGAAAACAGCGTATCATAGATAATCTCATCATGTTCATTGATTAGAGTTGAGCAATAGCATAAAGCTAAACAGTAATAATCCAACCCAAATAGGTAAACAAGGACATGGATAACAAAAGCTAGTCAATCCTTATGTATAAAGGTGTAATGCGGGAGGTGAATTAAATAATGAATAGGACAGAGATAGGTCAAAGGACACTTGCCTCCACCAACCGACTGCTGCTTAGGGGCTTCTCCTGCGAATTCCTCGGGCTCTTCGACCGGATCGTTCTCTATGCGAGCGCAAACATACATACATCCACATATTTAATACAAAAGAACAGTACACCATACAAGGGAACAAGTAAAGCGAATATGCATCAAGTATGACATTCCATATCGCATTCATTATGGTTAGAAAGAAACGGGAAAAGGGTCTCGCAGGGGGGTTAAAGTTTATGCACTAATGATTAGTTAAATTATGCACTCTAGTTTCAATAGGTTCCTAACAAAAGAATTCTGTTATATGCACTAGTGGGAACCTAATCATTTTAAGTTGATCAACATCGCACGAGATAAACAATTAACTACATGAATCAATTAGCATAACGGAATTTTAAATTAAACTTCCTATTTCAATGGCATGAACAATGATTAACCTACCTAAAATAAAGTAACTAAGATCACAGAAAGTAAATAAAATAAAATAAAAAAAATAAAAAAAACAGAGGGGGGGCGGTTGAACCGGCCGGCTGGGCGGCCGAGCACGCAGGGGCGGGGGCGCGGCCGGGCGGGCGGCCAGGGCGTGGCCAGGCGCGGCTGGGGGCGCGCGGCCGGGCGGGCGGGCGGCCGGGCGGGCGGCCGGGCGAGGAGAGAGGAGGGGGAGGGGAGAGGGAGGGAGGAGGGAGAGAGGGAGGAGAGGGGGGGGCTCACCGGCGTTGGGGAGCGACGGCGAGGGGCGGCCGGCAGGGGGCGGCGGCGGCTTAGGGCAGGGGCGGCGCTAGGGCAGGGGGCGGGTAGGGGCGGCGGCTAGGGAGAGAATGAGAGAGGGAAAAAATGAGAGGGTGAGGGAGAGGGTTTGGGGAAAAAGGGGAGGTGGGGGGCGGCATGGGCCTATTGGGCCCAAGGGGGGGCGCCAGGGGCGGCTGGGCCGGCCGGGGTCGGCCCACGGCGCGGGAGAGAGAGAAAAAGAGGAGAGAAAAAGAGAGGGAAAAAAAGAAAGAAAAGATCTTCTCCTCATTTTCGAAATCCGATCTTTCTACATGAATGCAATTGCGCTTTCAAAGCAATCAAAAGAAATGCAAGGTTCGGCATGGTGCATCAAACAACATAAAGTATTTAGGGTTTTTCTTACACGGGAAATCCAAACCGAATCCCGCTAGAACTTTGGAAAAGGTCAAGGTTTAGCTAGGGGAAAAAGGAAAAAGAAAAGGTAACGCCCGAATTTTGGCGAGTAAAGAAAAGAAAAAATTCAACTGCAAAATTCGGGGCGTTACAGCTGACGGCATGGTCACCTACGATGGGCGCCTGTACATTCCACCGGCATCGCCCCTGCTGCAGGAGATTGTGGCCGCCGTGCATGACGATGGGCATGAGGGCGTCCATCGCACCCTGCACCGCCTGCGCCGGGACTTCCACTTCCCCAACATGCGACGCCTGGTACAGGACTTCGTGCGGGCATGTACGACATGCCAGTGGTTCAAGTCGGAACATCTACATCTAGCTGGCATGCTGCATCCGCTGCCGGTGCCCTCGACGGTCTGGGCAGACATTGCGATGGACTTCGTTGAAGCGCTACCTCGGGTGCACGGCAAGACGGTCATCCTCTCCATCGTCGACCACTTCAGCAAATACTGCCATTTCATCCCCCTAGCGCACTCGTACACGGTGGAGTCCGTGGCACATGCTTTCTTCACCGACATCGTCCGTCTCCACGGGATACCGCAATCCATCGTCTCCAACCGCGACCCGCTATTCACCTCGTTGTTCTGGAGCGAGCTGATGTGCCTCATGGGCACCAAGCTCCTCATGTCATCGGCGTTCCACCCGCAGACGGAGGTGGCCAACCGCGTCATCGTCATGTACCTACGCTGCCTCATGGGCGATCGCCCTCGCCAGTGGCTTTGCTGGCTCCCTCGGGCGGAGTACGTCTACAACACGGCCTACCAGTAGTCCCTCCACGACACCCCGTTCCACGTGGTCTACGACCGTGATCTGCCCTCCATCCGCTCCTACGAGCCCGACGACACAAGGGTGGCGGCGGTGGCACATGAAATGGAAGCGCGGGAAGCCTTTCTGGCTGACGTCCGCTTCCATCTCGAGCAGGCTCAGGCGGTCCAAAAGCTGCAGTATGATAAGCACCACCAGGAGGTCACATATGAGGTTGGGGACTGGGCATTCCTTTGCCTTCGCCAACGTGTGGCGGCGTCCCTGCCGTGAACCATCACTGGGAAGCTCAAGCCTCGCTACGTGGGACCCTACCGCGTCACCGAGATCATCAATGACGTGGCTGTTCGGCTAGAATTGTCGCCCGGTGCGCGCCTGCACGACATGTTTCATGTCGGCGTGCTCCAGAAGTACGTGGGCTCCCCACCCAGCACACCGCCGGCTCTGCCTCCACTTCTCAATGGTGCGGTAGTGCCTAAGCCTGCAAGAATAGCGGGAGCTCGCTTGTCGCGTGGCGTGCGGCAAGTCCTTGTTCACTGGAGCGGTGAACCAGCTTCATCAGCCACCTGGGAGGAGTTTGACGACTTTCGCGCCCGATTCCCAGCCTTCCAGCTCGAGGACGAGCTAGCCTTCGACGAGGGGAGAGATGTCATGTACGGTCGCTCGTACGCCAAGCAGCATCGCGCCTGTGACAGGCGTCGCGCACAGGAGCGCGCAGGGCGCGTAGATCTGGGAGATCAGTAGGAGAATATGGAAAGCAGTGGCTAGGAAGGAAAATAGAAGAATGGAAAGTAGAGGGAAGGAAAGGAGAGATTGATGGGTGATTGATTAGTAGAAGAATGGAAAGTAGAGGGAAGGAAAGGAGTGATTGATTAGTGTTACCATGTTTAGGCTTGCCTAAAATAACAGCAGGCCGATGGCTATATATGCGGCACAGGGAGACAGGAATAAAGGCAGCAAACAAGTTATCTCTTCTCCACCTCTCTCTACCAACTAAGCCTACGACTGTGGGGGATAACCACACCGGAGAAGACGATGAACCGAGGCTACGACCTTCGTAGCCGAGGGCCCCTGCTCTAGATGCCCAAGCCCTTGACAGATTAACATGAACATTATTGGGTAAATAGAAGTGGTCAAGGGTAGAACTTGCCCTCAATGAGCTCCTGCTCAGTATTTTCCACCTGCTGAGTACTTGGGTCCTCAGTCACTTGTTCGTCTACTCACAACAATACAAACGAACATAGTACAGGAGAAATTAACATCACACCAAACATGAGAACATACTGCATAATAATATTCTACGCATCGTAATGAGATCGTAGGTTCAAGAATCACTAAATTCGGAGTTACGGTTAAAGGGTTATGATTTTTCAAAGTTTCTATGTGTTTGATATAGAATAAACCAAGTGAATAAATTTAATCTATGTTCCATGCTAAAACAGAGCTACCAGATGATAAACAATATTAGTACATAATTAATGCAACTAGAATAGATTAAAAAGGAGTTAACATGAATTACTTATGAATTTTACAAGATTCTATAATTATTTCTACATTGGAAATCATTTCCTATACCCTTTTATTCGATTTTATTTATTATCTGGACTGCACGCATTATTCTAGAGTTCTACAGGGGTTTCTCTGCAAAATTCAGGACCTCGGGGTAATGATTTTATAAAAGACCAGGACTATGTGTTGATAACTGAAAACATCAGGGGCAATTTTACAAAATGGCACGACCGAAGGGGTATCAATGAATCCTGGTTGTCCGATGTCAGCCGATCGGCCCAGATTAGAATCATGCGATACAACACTCCGCAATCCGCCCTGGCCGCTCGATCCGGTTTCAAAGGTTGAGGGATGGCTACACCCCGACTTAATCGAACCACTCATCAAAGAACCGATGTCCAAGATCAAATCTCACGAAGAGGTACACGACGCTTAATCTTGGCTGCCCACAGCTAAACGGACAGCTAGGAGACCGTCTCCACCGTCGGTCCGCCCGCGGCGGCGCGGCAGAGGATCATGGTGGAGCCCTCATGGCGGCGAACCCAATTCCCCATTTCCCTACGGTAATCACTCAATCCTAATAGTGTTATCTCGCGCGGCAGTTCCCATGAACGGTCATGGGGGTCATCACTAGGGGAGATCCAGGCGGAAGTCGCCCATGGAGTACGGCGGATCCATCGTACGATTTGACCGTGGCTACCCACCTAAACAACCTTGATGATAAACTAACCATATGGTGATTCCCAGCGTGTAGGTAATAGTGCAGAAGGGGCGCAATCTATGAAGAGGTGCAGAACCGAGGCGGAGACGATGCTACGGCTAGAAATTGCCGCAGATTGATCGGCAATCTGCTCCTGGAACGCCCATGGGTAGTCACGTGATGTCTTTGGGAAATCCCAGACCACAGCCAACAGGTTCCCACGACGGTGTACGGGGATGTCAACTGTCACACCTGATTTTCGGGGCACCAAGACTCGGGCGCGAAGATAATCTCCAGGTGTGCTGGGACCAAGTGCCACACATATGATGAATCACGGTACAAAAACAAATGTCACATCTTTACTATAATAGGAGTTCTGTACAAAATAAATAAATAAATAATTACATCATAAGGAGACAATGATCCAGCAACCCAAAGTTGATTGGGAGACGACGACCTAGACTTCTCCTAAACTCATCACAGCATCCTTCATGCGCCTCATCCTGTTGTACCTGTTCTTGACCTGTGGGAGGGGTGTGAGACAACATGAGTGAGCTCACATACGTTCATCGCTCAACAAGTTGTTGGGAATAATGTGCATGAAATCGTGAAAGGTGGGAGCTCATGTGAAGTGTAAGGCTTACCAAAAAGGATGGTTAGAGCTGAGCATCGCTTTTAAAGTTGGTCAAAAGTTTATTAGTAGTTACTAAGTGTAAGTATATACCAACCCAAATAAGTAATAGTTCAAAATTGATAACAACACCCATGATGCAATGCATATGACAAATTGAATTTAATTCCATAAGTTAATCATGTGAGTGTCCGAGCCGCTCATGACCGTGAGCACGACTGATATACCAGTTTTACACTCTGCAGAGGTTGCACATCTTTACCCACAAGTCATGTTACCCATCTGCCAAGGGATCGCGACTTCCCATACACCTTTACCAAGGAAGCGAGGCAAGGCAACACTACGAGGCCTTTACAAAGTTCCACTAGCTTCAGAAAACCCGCTACAGTTCTAGGAAGCTCCAATGCAAGGACCCCTCGCCTGACCGCCATCGCAGCAAAATCAACCCAATGGCCTCCCTACACTGACCACTCCCCTACTGCCATTGGCCCTTTTGGGTAAGGTACTCCTCCACTAGCTTTCCTAATTAGTCAGTGAAGGGCGTCCCATACCACCCTTGTGGTAGCACTTGTTTTCCCGGGTGGTTCTTCATGTTCCAATTAACATAATGATCTTATCATGAACAGTAAATAACAAACTGATAATAAAAGTATGATCATGAATAATGTATATCTCGATACCCAAAACAACATAAAGCAATAGCAGGTACTACCCAAAAATTCAGTGGTAAACAAGGTATAAAGATAGCCAAACTAGGGTAACCAATTGGGTCACATCAAAATTAACCTATGCAGATCATTATGATTAATAAGAACATGATTGGGTAAAAAGAAGTGATCAAGGGCAAAACTTGCCTAGGACTTGAGGTTCCAGGTACCGACTTGCTCTTCAGGTGACTCGTGACCTCGCACTAGTCGTAGCAATACAAACAAATATGGTATAGGCAGAATTAACATCACACCAAACATAAGATCAAACTGCATAAGAATAATCTACGTGTAGTAACGAGATCGTGGGTTCGAGAATCACTAAAATCGGGATTACAGTTATAAAGTTAGGATTTATAGAAGATCTACGTGATTTAAATATTAAACTATATTATAAATTGATTAGTAACATCATATGAGAGAATATTCTATGAATAATTATCTCAACTTTAATCAAATTATAACCATAATATCATAATACTATATTAACAATAGAAAAGCTAATTCCACTAAACATAGATTAATCTAATTAGTTACTTAATTATAGAAGTATGTGATATTGTTTAGTTAATGTTGCTAGCTACTGTGTAGTAGATATTTCTATGAGGCTAATGCAATTTGAACGGATTGAATCGGGGTTAAGGTGTAAAAGTTGTGATTTTCTGAATAATTTGGGTGTTAAACATAAAACAAATTGAGTGTTAATTTTATAACTAAGTTACATAGTAAAATAAGGTTACTAAACGATAGAAAATATTATCATGAGTCTAATGCAATTGGAAATTGGAATGGATCAAAACAAAGTTAGAATGAATTAAATATGAATTAAACAAGTTTCTAGATTTATTTTTAATCTAAAAATCGTTTTTCTAAATTAATTTATTATTTCTGGATAACCTATGGACTGCAGACACAAAATCCAGGGAGTTCGGGGTTATTTTCGTTAATTCCAGGGCCTTCTGCCAATTAGTTTACTACTGACCTGTACTACGGGTTGATTCATGAAATATTCAGGGTCTCTTTTGCAATAAATACACGGCGAAGGGGTATCGACACTCGTGAGTCGTTCGATCTGTATTGGACCACCAAGATTAAACCATCCATTTTATAACCGGTACGCACCCACTGTCGCTAGATCAGAGCTCGACGGACAACGTTACGCCAACGCTTAATCTAATCCCTGGCCACCCGATCAAGATCGCACGACCAAACTTTAATAAAATCAAAACGCTTCGCCCGAGCACTCCAGACCGCACAGATCGGATCGAATGGAGCAGCGCTATCTTCTTCACTAGTACTAGACGCGAGGCGGCGCCGCCCACTGACGCGGTGACGACCCGCTAGAGTCCTTGCCTTCCGCCATGCCAGTGCCCGAAACCCTACCACAATTAGTGCCATGACTGGAGGAGAACTAGGCCAACACCACGGTCAAAGATTTACCGGAGATTGGTGTGGTAGAAGATCTAGCCACGACTAGGCGTGGTTTTGCGACGGAGATCAACCTCAGCGAGAAATTGCCACCCATCCACGATCACCAGAGGCCCAAATTCCCATGGTAAGAGTTCCCCGGGCACAGACATCCATCCTCGCCCGCCTGCAGCTCCCCAGGTTGGCATCGAGACGAGGACGTGGGCCAACAGCGGCGGCCATCAGCTTCCTTCCCCGCGGTGATGACACTAGGGCTCGGTTCTTGGTTTGGTGGGCGAGAAGGACCCAAGGGTTCGCTTTTATAGCCTAGAGACGAGGTAGAGTCGGCCAGATCGATCCCAGGCCAACAGCGCGCGCGGTTTACGTGGATCTTGTTGCCAGCAGTGAGTCCGAATTGAGGAGGAAGACAACTAACGAGGTGGACCCACCGGTCAGTGGCTCGGGTAGGAGACACGCACACTCGTTGTGAGGAATGAGCTGCTGACGCGCGGGCCCTACAGTAAGTGGACGAGGGGAGAGCCGTTCGTCGACCGTTTGCGCGCGATGAGCCCGAGCAGCAGGCCCACCCGCCACTGACTCCAGGGGAAAGACGCAAGTGGGCCGGCGGGGTGCTCATGGGCCATGTGGGTGAGAGACAGGTCGGGCCGAGAGAGAGTGGCCCAGGCACGGTTATGGGTTTTATTTTTTTCTTTTCTTCTTTTTTAATTCTCATTTCAAATTCCAAACTCAAGTATTCAAACTTAAATTTAAACCCTATTTTAAATTTCCAAGTTTCCAAATGTTTAATGGAAATAGAAATTCTACTGTTTACAAATTTTATTCTTCTTCCTATTCCATTGTGGAGGGAATAATTGATTTTATTAATATTTTGCCTTCTCATTTTATATTTTCTTTTCTTTCTCTAATTCAAAATCTACTTTCTGAATTTGAATTTGTTGGTGAGTTTCACCCATGGATTATGTGCACCAATAAAAGTGCCAACATGAAGGAATATTTGTATTCATATATATATATATATATTATAGTGTATATTATTTTCCTTCTCTTTTCTTTTCTCATCCCATTTTCAAATTCTAATTTTCAAACTTAAACTTGTGTGGCAGAACCGCCCGAATTATTCCAGGTTACGTGCCCGAGTCACGCCTTGGAGGCAGCAACACACTTAAATCAGAATAACCCGTCAGTCCCTCGGATCTAATCCGATGAAGCCACTTACCAAGGATCAAATACCACTAGCTCACACGAAGGTGAGGCCTAGAGAAAATACAATAAACATGAAACCAAAAATTAAGGTACTGAAATTATTACCTAAATCGAAGTTTTAGTAAAAGATAACAAGTTCGTAATTAAAATGCAGCGGATAATCGATAACGTTGATATTGAGGAATTGGGCAAGGCCTAGCCCACTACTCCTCCTCGTCCTCTCCTATCGAGACAGCATCCCACTCGACCGTCCAACCCAGTGGCAGGGTGGAAGGCCAAGTCACACCATCAACCACATCCTGTAGCGTACCTAAAAAAATATGCTACAAGCAAGGCTGAGTATACTAATACTCAGATAGACTTACCCGGTGTGAGGAGTTTACTCCTCTACCTCTAGACCATGCAGCTATTTGGCTGAGGGGTTTGGTTTGCCAAAAGCACTAGCTGAGTTTAAAAACAATTTTAGCTTTTCCCATTCTAGCATATTTATTTAAGCTAGGTTTGCTCCTTTCTAAGCATACATGGTGTAAGGCCCAAAATCTGTATAAAAATAATAATTAATAATAATAAAATAAATATATGAAGAGATAAAATAGTAAATTCAGATATCTCAAATTATACCTGAGTATTGAAAATTGAGGACTGAAATTTGAAAAATCAAGAATTACATTAGAAAAAAGTAGTAGAAAGGTTTTCAATTCAACAAAATGATTATTCATTTCATTGAAGGATGCACCATAAGCGTTTATTTACAAGAATATTTAATTTTAAAGTAACTTTTGACTCTTTTCCCACAATCTAAATACTATTCTCCTAAAAAGAAAGGAACAAAATGAGTTTGTGCCATATTTCAAACATTTATCAAGCAAATAAATTAATTAGAATAAATAGATATCTACTGTACCATGATTGATTTTAGTGGGAATCAAATTGAAATTCTTAAACTTCATCCTAGATTGGAATTCGAATTTTGTAAGTCAAAAAGAATAATATGGGAATATAATAATGAAAAGAAGGTTTTGACCTAATTTGAAACTTAGAATTTGGAGAGGAAATAGAATAGGGAGACTGCATGCAAAGTAGATAAAAATGTATGAATAAAGATATTATTTCATACTGCTATTTTTGAATTGTGTATTTAAATCTATGTACAAAAATTTACAACAAACTCTGGATTTAATTTGAGAATCAAAAATAGAAAGGAAGGAAAATAGAAAATATGAAAAAAGGAAAAAAAGGAAAAGAATAAAACGCTACTTGGGCCCATAACCTACAAAACCGGCCCATTCCCTCTTCCACTTCCGTCGGCCTGGCTGGGGAAATCGGGTGCCGACACCTGGGCCCGCTCGGCTAGGGGCACACTTGCACGCGCCTGCTTTCCTTTTCTGTTCCGCAGTTTCACCTACATGTGGGACCGCCTCGTCAGTTTTCCTCTCCCAACTGAACACCGCGCATGGTGGACGTGCGCTGGGAGGGATTGACCGAGGACGAGGAATCTTCCGCACGCATAAAGGACGAACCCAGCCCCTCTAATTGGGGCCCTATCCTTTCCCCGTGACCCACGTCGTCGTGAGCACCGTGCAGAGAGCTGAGAGAAAATCACCACCGTCGTAGCTGTCTACCGCCACTGTGTCTGTATAACACCCGTGGTTCGCTTCCGTGCTACCCTACGGTGGTGTGGAACCGGTGTCGGGGAGGAATTGGGCGTGTAATCCCGCGACGTGAGGTGAATTTCTCATCGGCTTCCACCTTCCATCGTGTAGCCGCCCCCTTCCGTGGACAAGCTCGTCGTCTAATCAATCATAAGTATCAACTCCATTTCTGGATTGACCGGTGCCTTAGCATTGTCTAGCACCAAGGGTAGCGAGTAATCGCGCACCAGGGGTCAGCATGGGTTTGCTGGTCATGGCGCGCCGCCGTGGACTCAACCCTGAGTTGCCGGCGTTCAACTAGGTGAAGGAGGGCTTTGCCTGTCTGTCGATCGCGCGATATAGGGCTGAGATTAGACTTCTGATGCTGCACGCCTCAACCGTTAGATGGGGGAATAGCGGTATGGATCGGAGTTCGCATAACGATTCGCGGCGCCGGTCTCGTGCCGTCCGATCCGATCGAACGAGATTGGAGTAAATGTATCGCGGTACCCTAGATCGCCATTCTAATGGTTACTAACGCATACCAGTTTGTTATGAATATAGGTTCCTCTGCGCCGTCCTGATCTAATCCTACGGCCGAAAACCCTAGATACCCCTTCGGCCGACAGCTTTACAAAAGAATCCCTGAGATTTACTAGATTCAACCCGCGGTCCGGGGCGGGCACAACCTGAGTCTTGGAAATTTTTGCACGCTAGCCCCTGTGCTCTCTGAAAATTGATGCGTAGTCCAGATAATAAAGAAAACCATATAAATAATATCAGAAATTGATTTTAACACAAAAATAATTCTAGGAACTTGTAAAATCCATATAAAATTTATTTTAAATCCTTTTCAGTTCATTCCAGTCCCTAAATTTTTGTAATAATATTATGCATCACATAGTATCTCTGTTTTGACATAAAAGTTGTACTAAAATTTATCTCATAATTAATCTTGTATCAAATACATAAAACCTTTGGAAATTCATAACTTTCCCATTTAAACTCTGAATTGACCCGTTTCAGTTGCGTTAGCTTCATATGAATATTTACTATGCAAGAACAACATTTATTGTACCATGTCTCATTCTTCTATAATTGGATCTTTATTTAACTTATGTTGGTTAGTCTTGTTAATTTGCTTACCATTGTAACCTAATATAATAAGATCTATGGTCAATTTGTAACTTAGATTAAAGTTGAGATAATTATTTATAGAATATTCTCTCATATGGGATATCCTAACCAATTTATAATATAGTTTAATATTTTAATCACATAGATCTTCCATAGATCATAACTCCCAAACCATGACTCTGATCTTAGTAGTTCTCGATCCCACGAACCTGTAGCATCGCGTTGATCATTATTATTCAGTTTGTTCTTATGTTTGGTGTGATGTTAATTTTATCTATACCATGTTTGTTTGTATTGCTACGACTAGAAGTGAGGTCACGAGGATTTGAAGAATCATCTTGGTACCTGGAATCTCAAGTGCCAAGCAAGTTGTGCCCTTGACCACTTTTATACCCAATAATGTTCTTTAATGTCATTTATTCATGCATAGGTTTAATTTTGATGGGACCCAATAGGTCACCCTAGTCTGTTTATCCTTTTTACCTTCTTTACCCCTGAATCATTTGGGTAGTTATGCTATTGCTCTACATGGTTTTGGGTTAATATTTCATTATATCCATGTTCCAATTATTTTGTTATTTTATTTATGTTCATGTCAAGATCATTAATTTTAATTGGAACATGGAGCTTAACTTGAGAAACACGTGCCACCACAAGGGAGGAATGGGACCCCTTGCCTAACTAATTAGGAAAGCTAGTGGAAGACTACCTTACCCAAAAGGGGCAAGGGCAGTAGGGGAGTTGCATTTAGGGAGGTTCTCGGGTTGATTTTGCTGCGATGGCGTTCAAACGAGGGATTCTTGCAAGTGCTCTTCCCATAACTGTAGCGTGTTTTTGGAAGCTAGTGGAACTTTGTAAAGGCCTCATAGTGGATCCATTGCCATTCACCTCGGTAGTGTCTAAGGGCCTTGCAAACCCTGGCGACATGGGATACATGACTTGTGGGTACATGGTACAACCTCTGTAGAGTGTAGAACTGGTATACTAGCCGAGCTCATGGTCAAGAGCAGCTCAGGACTCTCTCATGATTAATTTATGAAACTAAATTTAAATTGTCATATGGATTGCATGGGATTATTATTAATTTTGTTCTATTATTATTATTGTTTGGTATTTACTTACATCTAGTAATTGCTAATAAAATTTTGACCAACATTAAAAGCAATGCTCAGCTTTAACCATTCTCTTTGGTAAGCCTTACACTTCACATGATCTCCCACCTTTGGTGAGTTCATGCAACATTATTCCCCACAACTTGTTGAGCGATGAACATGTGTGACTCACCCTTGCTGTCTCACACCCCCACAGGAGAAGAGGAGCCACACAACGAGGAGTTTGATCTGATCTAGGTGGCGTCTCCCAGTTGACTTATTGGTGCCAAGGATGGACCTTAGTTCGTTTTATATTTATCTTTTATTTTGTAAGACTTCCGCATTGTAATAAGTACTCTGATGTTATTATGACATTTATCTCTATACACTTTGTTATTATATATGTTGTCTTCTTTGGCGCATTTATGAGACGCACTCGGCTTGTCCCTTAAATCCAGGTGTGACAGAAGTGGTATCAGAGGAATGTTGACTGTAGGACGAAACCTAGATAGAACTGGACAACCCTTACCTACTTACCTTACTCTTTTTCTTTTCTAAACTCATCTTAATCTTTTCTCATCTATTTCCGCTTTACCCTGATTCTTTTCTAAACTTATCTTACTCTTTTCTCATCTATTTCTGGTTTACTTTGATTATTCTTACCTTTTCCTTCTAAAGACAAATGTGGATTTCACACTTTGAAATCCTGTGCCTAAAGTGACCTTTAGGAATAGGAGACCTACTTTTAGGAACAAAAACAAAACTATTTTTATAGGTATCTATACGCTTGAGTGCTTGTTCATATGATACTTGTTTGATTTGGATCTTTGATTGAGTGTGATGAGTTGTGGAGTAATGTCCATAATTACATCTGCATATACATATGGACATAAATAGAATTCATAAGATAACTAAACAACCTAGATTATCCTCCATTAAAGTGTATCTATTTTAAATAGACCCCTCTTAACTTAAAGGAATCTATCTTATCCTAATAGGTTCATCTTGTGTTAAAAAATCTTATCCTCTTAAATTGTTTATAAGATAAACTAGACCAACTAAAAGTACCCTCACTAGAATATGTCAAATAGATCCATCTTATATTGAAAGGTTCTCTCTTATCTTAATAGATCCATCTTATCTCAAAGAGATTCTATCCTATCCTAATAGATCTAACTAATCTCAAAAGATTCTATCTTATTCTTAGAGACTCATCTTGTCCTAATAAGCATACTTATCCCCACCACTTTGCTTATCTCACAATAGTGTAACAAACATGAACTATTCCAAAATAAATTAAGTAGATCTTATCTAGTCCAATCTGATTACACCAATTTAAATCTGAGCCCATCTAATCTGATCAGATCTAATCTAATGTACAAACATGTTATATAATACTAGTAAAATAAGATTGGATCCTACTCTTATAAATATGTTTTAATCTAAATTGGAGTCTTAGTCTAACCTAACCTTATGCAACTACCACAACCATTCGATGGTTGCATAACCCCTCTGTTTAACCTAACAAAGATTCTGACTTACCTACACAATATAATCCATCATATCTCAAAAGATTCTAACATATATTATAAAATATATTCTACCCTAGTAGATCTATCTAACCTAAACTAGTCTATTCCAGTCATACCCGATCTTATCTAATCTATTATGGTCAAACCTAATGTGAGTCACTCAAACATGATTAGCTAATGCTGAGGAAACACATTAGACCCTGCTCCTATAAACAAGTCTGAGATCTTAGATCAACCTAATCCCACACAATAACTTGACCTACAAAAGCGGTTACATGACTAATCCCATCTAGCATATAGCTACCTACTAAACCCTCTACCCATCTGTTACCCACAAATCTATCTTGACCTCTTGTCCCAAACCTGAAAGGTGGCACCCAAGCTCAAGAAGGAAGACATCAATCTCATTAAAGAAGAATATGAATCAAGCTAGACCCCCAAAAGAAGCTCGACTATGCCATAGTACACTCATTCTATGTCAACACTCACCTAATAGTTAAAACTTAATGTACCGTTGTTTTCTATGCCACACCTGCTAATGGAATGAAAATTTTAGATGTATAAAAAAACCAATTGGAAGTTCCACTTAGAAACAAATATATACTAGAAGTTCATAAAGATAAAGTAAGCGAGATATGCTCAACTAAATGGTATTCTTAAATAGGATTATGGAATCTAGTGTGATCTAATCCAATGTGGTCTGCTTAAATAGATTAGTGGTACTTGGACCCTTCTAGCTAGGTGATAACTTAACTTAGCACATTAGACCAACTCAACCATGAACATAAGAGCTAACCCAACCCATAGAGTCATGATGAATGGTATAATCAATCTGTCCCCACCTAACATCAAACTAGATTTTGATCTACATAATGTAATCTATCCCACCCATATCTACCCCATATTGACAAAATTCTATCCTACCTTTGGATATTCATCTTATACAACTAGTTACCCCAAGCTTGATATAAGTGATGAAGACATCCACACTACTGATGCATCTATACCAATACAAGTACCAATTTCTGGTCCCATTACTCGCGCTCGTGCTCGTCAACTCAACCATCAGGTGATTACACTCTTGAGTTCATGTCCATCATATTTAGACCATGGAGACCCGTGCACTCTTGTTTTGCTTAGGAATCAGGGAGAAGACCGAAAGGGAAAAGGATTTGAACATGCTGGATTCGGACTGCAGAAGAACACCAACTTGTGACGGTCACCACGGTCAGATGCGGGCTCGGATTGGAATGTTCAAGCACAACATGGAAAGCTTATCAAGTCTACTTTCATACGGATCCGGAATTATAGTCATATCTGTTCTGAGGCCGCCGTAATCATTGTTTTATTACCGAGACATTTCCTGCCTTTTCTGCCCATGGTGCTGCGTCACCCTATTTTGGCCCAATGGGTCGTGTATCAAGTTAGGTCCATTAGGGACGCATCCTAGGGTTGCAGCACGACCCCAATACCCTTGTGGTCGTCCTCCCATGTTTATAAACCCCCTAGCCGCCACCAAGAACAGCGGGTTTTGTTTAGATCAAGTTTAGCTCTCGCTACTTGCTTGCAAGCGCGCGTGCTAGTTCAGCCGCCCGTCTTCTTGTCTTCGGAACCCCACCATATTGGAGTTTGATTTTGAAACCTACATTTAGATCTGGTAATTCAGTACTTGTTCTACTTGTTCTTGCTAGTTCTTCGATTGCTTGCAGGACGAGTGCCCTAGTGGCCAGGGTGTCACGCTCCACAAGATCGTGACAGCCATAGGAGGTGGTGTATCGGTTGCTAAGGCGCAGCGTCTTTGGAAGGCTGTAGTCGGGCCGTGAACGTCGTCTCCTCCCCCAATCGAGTTATTCCACACCCTCTCATCGAAAGATCGGGCAATCACCCAACGGGTGCACATCAGTTGGTAATCAGAGCAAGGTTTATCGGTGAGAGATTTACTTTTCTTCGCTGTTTTCTTATCTCCTATAGTCCAGAAAAAGCCAAAAAAATAGTAGATTAGTTTTACCGCAATCCTATAAACCATTGAGCATTTACTAGTACTACTTAGTTAGGGCTTGTTGAGTTTTTGGTTGCATCGGTTGTGTCGAGTTGCTGGTCTTAGTTTATTCCTTTAGAGTTTTGAGTTCTACCACGTTTTGGTCACCACGAGATCCACCATCACCAACAACATCTCTGGTTCGTTTTTGCCACCACGGATACATATCATATCCGATTTGGAAGTTTAAATACAATCTGGAAAGCTTATTTTATCTTCTTTCCAACGGATCTGACCTTATCTCAAAATTCGTTCTGAGCGCTCCGCAATCATCGTAGAGATTTCTGGACTTCCTATATTAACAAGATTTGTTAAATCTGATTTAAAGGGGTTGTTAGCAATATCTTTATTGTTTGGGTTGTCATAGTGAAAAAAAAAGGGTTTAGGCCCCTGCAAAAAAAAACAGAAGAAGAAGAAAAAAAAAAGAATAGAAAAAGAAAAAAAAAAGGAAAAGAAGAAGAAGGGGGCTGAATCTCTAAATCTGTTGTTTCTCTTTGTGCTGTGCTAGTTGTTCTTTTTCAGTGACTACCTTTGTGCCTAGGCTCACGTCTCTAGCCTGGTTTAGCCTAGGACCAGCACAGTACCACCGTTGAACGATTATTCAGCTTGCTTTTGTAACTAACGTGGTACTAGTGTATTCCTTGCTTCAGCCCACCTACAACTCTACATATTTCGACTACAGTTTGACAGGTCGTGTTGCTGCGGCACCGATACACTTATTCCACGGTTGCAGACTTGTTGGTTGCTGACCCCTCCTGTTGTGCAAGGTAAGAATTGGTAAGAGCTTGTGTGGCAGGTTGAGAGTGAGCGCCTTGCAGTAGCTACATCCTAATAGTTGTAGAGTTTTTATTCCTTCACGTTTTTTTTTCTTGTTGCCTCTGTTCGTCTAACCATGGCAGGATTGGAGGTTGATGATGCTTCTCGTAATATGCCACACTCTCCTCGCACCAAGGGTATCATACAACACTTTGTAAGGCTAGTGAAGACGCACACGGAAGGTCTTGATAATGACATGCAGGTGACGAATGAAAAGATGGGGCAATTGGAGGCCACACAGATCGACACGAACACCAAACTTGCAAATGTGGAAATGACAGTTGCTCATATTGACAAGAGCCTTGTCGCACTCTTGAGGCGGTTTGATGAGATGCATGCTAATATCAATGGTGGGCGTGATGAGGGCGCCGAAGGTAACTGGGATGACTATGTTGCTGATACTGAACAAGATGACCAAGAAGCACCTAATCACCGGCGACTACGTACTAACCGTAGAGGTATGGGTGGTTTTCGCCGACGTGAGGTACATGGTAATGATGATGCTTTTAGTAAGGTTAAATTTAAAATACCTCCTTTTGATGGTAAATATGACCCTGATGCTTACATTACTTGGGAGATTGCGGTTGATCAAAAGTTTGCATGCCATGAATTTCCTGAGAATGCGCGGGTTAGAGCTGCTACTAGTGAGTTTACTGATTTTGCTTCTGTTTGGTGGATAGAACATGGTAAGAAGAATCCTAATAACATGCCACAAACTTGGGATGCGTTGAAACGGGTCATGCGGGCTAGATTTGTTCCTTCTTATTATGCACGTGATATGTTAAACAAGTTGCAACAATTGAGACAGGGTACTAAAAGTGTAGAAGAATATTATCAGGAATTACAAATGGGTATGCTGCGTTGTAACATAGAGGAGTGTGAGGAATCTGCTATGGCTAGATTTTTGGGCGGGTTAAATAGGGAAATTCAGGACATCCTTGCTTATAAAGATTATGCTAATGTAACCCGATTGTTTCATCTTGCTTGCAAAGCTGAAAGGGAAGTGCAGGGACGACGTGCTAGTGCAAGGTCTAATGTTTCTGCAGGAAAATCTACACCATGGCAACAGCGCACGACTACGTCCATGACCGGCCGTACACCAGCACCAACTCCCTCGCCAAGTCGACCAGCACCCCCGCCTTCCTCCGGCGACAAACCACGTGCATCTTCCACAAATTCAGCAACCAAATCTGCCCAGAAACCAGCAGGTAGTGCCTCTTCAGTAGCCTCCACGGGTAGAACAAGAGATGTTCTGTGTTATCGATGCAAGGGCTATGGACACGTGCAGCGTGATTGTCCTAATCAGCGTGTTTTGGTGGTAAAAGACGATGGTGGGTATTCCTCTGCTAGTGATTTGGATGAAGCTACACTTGCTTTGCTTGCGGCTGATGATGCAGGCACTAAGGAACCACCCGAAGAACAGATTGGTGCAGATGATGCAGAGCATTATGAGAGCCTCATTGTACAGCGTGTGCTTAGTGCACAAATGGAGAAGGCAGAGCAGAATCAGCGACATACGTTGTTTCAAACAAAGTGTGTCATTAAGGAGCGTTCATGTCGTTTGATCATTGATGGAGGTAGCTGCAACAACTTGGCTAGCAGCGACATGGTGGAGAAGCTTGCACTTACGACCAAACCGCACCCGCATCCATATCACATTCAATGGCTTAACAATAGTGGTAAGGTCAAGGTAACCAAGCTGGTACGAATTAATTTTGCTATTGGTTCATATCGTGATGTTGTTGACTGTGATGTTGTGCCTATGGATGCTTGTAATATTCTGCTAGGTAGACCATGGCAATTTGATTCAGATTGTATGCATCATGGTAGATCAAATCAATATTCTCTCATACACCATGATAAGAAAATTATTTTGCTTCCCATGTCCCCTGAGGCTATTGTGTGTGATGATGTTGCTAAAGCTACCAAAGCTAAAACTGAGAACAACAAGAATATTAAAGCTGTTGGTAATAACAAAGATAGGATAAAATTGAAAGGACATTGCTTGCTTGCAACAAAAACTGATGTTAATGAATTATTTGCTTCCACTACTGTTGCCTACGCCTTGGTATGCAAGGATGTTTTGATTTCAATTCAAGATATGCAGCATTCTTTGCCTCCTGTTATTACTAACATTTTGCAGGAGTATTCTGATGTATTTCCAAGTGAGATACCAGAGGGGCTGCCACCTATACGAGGGATTGAGCACCAAATTGATCTTATTCCTGGTGCATCTTTGCCGAATCGTACGCCATATAGGACAAATCCAGAGGAAACAAAAGAAATTCAGCGACAAGTGCAAGAACTACTCGACAAAGGTTACGTGCGTGAGTCTCTTAGTCCGTGTGCTGTTCCGGTTATTTTAGTGCCTAAGAAAGATGGAACATGGCGTATGTGTGTTGATTGTAGGGCTATTAATAATATCACCATACGTTATCGACACCCTATTCCACGTTTAGATGATATGCTTGATGAATTGAGTGGTGCCATTGTCTTTTCTAAAGTTGATTTGCGTAGTGGGTACCACCAGATTCGTATGAAATTGGGAGATGAATGGAAAACTGCTTTCAAAACTAAGTTCGGATTGTATGAGTGGTTAGTCATGCCTTTTGGGTTAACTAATGCACCTAGCACTTTCATGAGATTAATGAACGAGGTTTTGCGTGCCTTCATTGGAAAATTTGTGGTAGTATACTTTGATGATATATTGATCTACAGCAAATCTATGGATGAACATGTTGATCACATGCGTGCTGTTTTTAATGCTTTACGAGATGCACGTTTATTTGGTAACCTTGAGAAGTGCACATTTTGCACCGATCGAGTTTCGTTTCTTGGTTATGTTGTGACTCCACAGGGAATTGAGGTTGATCAAGCCAAGGTAGAAGCGATACATGGATGGCCTATGCCAAAGACTATCACACAGGTGCGGAGTTTCCTAGGACTTGCTGGCTTCTATCGCCGTTTTGTGAAGGACTTTAGCACCATTGCTGCACCTTTGAATGAGCTTACGAAGAAGGGAGTGCATTTTAGTTGGGGCAAAGTACAAGAGCACGCTTTCAACGTGCTGAAAGATAAGTTGACACATGCACCTCTCCTCCAACTTCCTGATTTTAATAAGACTTTTGAGCTTGAATGTGATGCTAGTGGAATTGGATTGGGTGGTGTTTTGTTACAAGAAGGCAAACCTGTTGCATATTTTAGTGAAAAATTGAGTGGGTCTGTTCTAAATTATTCTACTTATGATAAGGAATTATATGCTCTTGTGCGAACATTAGAAACATGGCAGCATTATTTGTGGCCCAAAGAGTTTGTTATTCATTCTGATCATGAATCTTTGAAACATATTCGTAGTCAAGGAAAACTGAACCGTAGACATGCTAAGTGGGTTGAATTTATCGAATCGTTTCCTTATGTTATTAAGCACAAGAAAGGAAAAGAGAATATCATTGCTGACGCTTTGTCTAGGAGATATACTTTGCTGAATCAACTTGACTACAAAATCTTTGGATTAGAGACGATTAAAGACCAATATGTTCATGATGCTGATTTTAAGGATGTGTTGCTGCATTGTAAAGATGGGAAAGGATGGAACAAATATATCGTTAGTGATGGGTTTGTGTTTAGAGCTAACAAGCTATGCATTCCAGCTAGCTCCGTTCGTTTGTTGTTGTTACAGGAAGCACATGGAGGTGGCTTAATGGGACATTTTGGAGCAAAGAAAACGGAGGACATACTGGCTGGTCATTTCTTTTGGCCCAAGATGAGAAGAGATGTGGTGAGATTGGTTGCTCGTTGCACGACATGTCAAAAGGCGAAGTCACGGTTAAATCCACACGGTTTGTATTTGCCTCTACCCGTTCCTAGTGCTCCTTGGGAAGATATTTCTATGGATTTTGTGCTGGGATTGCCTAGGACTAGGAAGGGACGTGATAGTGTGTTTGTGGTTGTTGATAGATTTTCTAAGATGGCACATTTCATACCATGTCATAAAACTGACGATGCTACTCATATTGCTGATTTGTTCTTTCGTGAAATTGTTCGCTTGCATGGTGTGCCCAACACAATCGTTTCTGATCGTGATGCTAAATTTCTTAGTCATTTTTGGAGGACTTTGTGGGCAAAATTGGGGACTAAGCTTTTATTTTCTACTACATGTCATCCTCAAACTGATGGTCAAACTGAAGTTGTGAATAGAACTTTGTCTACTATGTTAAGGGCAGTTCTAAAGAAGAATATTAAGATGTGGGAGGACTGTTTGCCTCATGTTGAATTTGCTTATAATCGATCATTGCATTCTACTACAAAGATGTGCCCATTTCAGATTGTATATGGTTTGTTGCCTCGTGCTCCTATTGATTTAATGCCTTTGCCATCTTCTGAAAAACTAAATTTTGATGCTACTAGGCGTGCTGAATTGATGTTAAAACTGCATGAAATTACTAAAGAAAACATAGAGCGTATGAATGCTAGATATAAGTTTGCTAGTGATAAAGGTAGAAAGGAAATAAATTTTGAACCTGGAGATTTAGTTTGGTTGCATTTGAGAAAGGAAAGGTTTCCTGAATTGCGAAAATCTAAGTTGTTGCCTCGAGCCGATGGACCGTTTAAAGTGCTAGAGAAAATTAACGACAATGCATATAGGCTAGATCTGCCTGCAGACTTTGGGGTTAGCCCCACATTTAACATTGCAGATTTAAAGCCCTACTTGGGAGAGGAAGTTAAGCTTGAGTCGAGGACGACTCAAATGCAAGAAGGGGAGAATGATGAAGACATCCACACTACTGATGCATCTATACCAATACAAGTACCAATTTCTGGTCCCATTACTCGCGCTCGTGCTCGTCAACTCAACCATCAGGTGATTACACTCTTGAGTTCATGTCCATCATATTTAGACCATGGAGACCCGTGCACTCTTGTTTTGCTTAGGAATCAGGGAGAAGACCGAAAGGGAAAAGGATTTGAACATGCTGGATTCGGACTGCAGAAGAACACCAACTTGTGACGGTCACCACGGTCAGATGCGGGCTCGGATTGGAATGTTCAAGCACAACATGGAAAGCTTATCAAGTCTACTTTCATACGGATCCGGAATTATAGTCATATCTGTTCTGAGGCCGCCGTAATCATTGTTTTATTACCGAGACATTTCCTGCCTTTTCTGCCCATGGTGCTGCGTCACCCTATTTTGGCCCAATGGGTCGTGTATCAAGTTAGGTCCATTAGGGACGCATCCTAGGGTTGCAGCACGACCCCAATACCCTTGTGGTCGTCCTCCCATGTTTATAAACCCCCTAGCCGCCACCAAGAACAGCGGGTTTTGTTTAGATCAAGTTTAGCTCTCGCTACTTGCTTGCAAGCGCGCGTGCTAGTTCAGCCGCCCGTCTTCTTGTCTTCGGAACCCCACCATATTGGAGTTTGATTTTGAAACCTACATTTAGATCTGGTAATTCAGTACTTGTTCTACTTGTTCTTGCTAGTTCTTCGATTGCTTGCAGGACGAGTGCCCTAGTGGCCAGGGTGTCACGCTCCACAAGATCGTGACAGCCATAGGAGGTGGTGTATCGGTTGCTAAGGCGCAGCGTCTTTGGAAGGCTGTAGTCGGGCCGTGAACGTCGTCTCCTCCCCCAATCGAGTTATTCCACACCCTCTCATCGAAAGATCGGGCAATCACCCAACGGGTGCACATCAATAAGACAATAGATTAAGCCCTGCTAAAGAATCTTCAGATCATAACCAGCTACTAGCCTATTCATTCTGCTTACCAAATACTTTTCATTGCAAAACTATCCTATCATATGCTTCTAACTCTTATGGTCAATACCAGGAAGGGAAGATTATCAAGCAATAGCAAACAGAAATGAATCCTCCAGATCCTCCACCGGTGGGAATCGATCAAGTGGTTGCCGCCCAAATGATGGTAATACAACAAATGGCAAACATAGTACCGAGATGCAAAATCAGATAAGACAAGAACACCAGGAAATACGTCAGGGCCGGCTGGAGATACGTCAAGAAATAAGGCAAGCACGGTTGGAAAGACGACAACAACAACGCCCACTGCCTCCACCACCACCAGCAGCTCCACCAAGCTATATATATATATTACTATTTTAGTTAAATGTTACTTTAGTTAGTGGTTGGTATGATACTGTTTTAGGAGGAATAATAAGGTCTACTTGACCCCATGTGTTGCTAATAAATTATGCATCATGCTGAGATTTTTGTTTGTGCATATGTGTTGAGACAATATGAGTATACATCCCTTTTTCTTACAAATCTCGAGGATGAGATTTCTGTTAAGGGGGTAGGATTTGTAAGGCCCAAAATCTGTATAAAAAATTTAATTAATAATAATAAAAATAAAAATATGAAGTGATAAAATAGTAAATTCAGATATCTCAAATTATACCTGAGTATTGAAAATTGAGGACTGAAATTTGAAAAACCAAGAATTATATTAGAAAAGAAGTAGTACAAAGGTTTTCAATTCAACAAAATGATTATTCATTTCATTAAAGGATGCACCATAAGCATTTATTTACAAGAATATTTAATTTTAAAGTAACTTTTGACTCTTGTCCCACAATCTAAATACTATTCTCCTAAAAAGAAAGCAACAAAATGAGTCTGTGCTATATTTCTAACATTTATCAAGCAAATAAATTAATTAGAATAAATAGATATCTACTGCATCATGATTGATTTTAGTGGGAATCAAATTGAAATTCTTAAACTTCATCCTTGTAATGCCCAATTTTTAAGAGACAATATAAAAAGGAGAAAAAAATTATTTCCTTTATTTATATGTGTGTGTCGTATCCATTTATCATCACATGTGAATACCATATTTAAAGACAAATAACTAATAAAAAGATATGCCATTAAATTATACATCATGTTGGAATCTTTATTGTGAGTGCATTATTTGTGACAATATAAAAATAACATAAAAAATATGTTAAAGTCCAAAGTGGAATTTAATCCTAAAGGAAAATTCAAGAATTTAGAAAAAGAGAAGAAGAGAAATTACTATGAGAATAAAAATAAGTATAAAAAATATATATTCTTACACAGATTTAAGTTTGTACATTTGACTCAAAGGTGAAGTTCATAACAAGAATCAAATTCAAATTATAAATTCAAATGAAAAGAAAATGAATCAAAAAGGAAAAAAAGAAAAAGAAAAAAATGAAAACCATGCGCCTGGGCCGGCTTTGCTCTTTCCGGCCCATCTAGTGATTCCCCAGCGCAGTCCAACTTGCCCACGTCTGCGCCTCACTGCACACCGGGGCCCATCTGTCGGTCATTGTTGGCGATACTGCGCACATGCTTTCGCTTCCACATGGGGCCGCTACGTCAGGTTCATCCCCATCCAATTCGACCACCTCCTCCGGGGTCAGCACAGAGAGCTAGCTCGGCGCGAATCGTGTGTCCTAGATCTCCGCTCCCTATGACCCCGTCTCTCCCCGGCTTCAAAATCAGACCCGTGACTCTCTCGCTCTTCTCCGTTTGCGTCCCTTCTTCCTGCCGTCACCAGAAAAACGCGTGCGTAGAAAACCGTAAGGGAGGGTGAGACTCGCGCTGCCGCCGTCATCTTGAGCACATCACTGATGTGCACCCGTTGGGTGATTGCCCGATCTTTCGATGAGAGGGTGTGGAATAACTCGATTGGGGGAGGAGACGACGTTCACGGCCCGACTACAGCCTTCCAAAGACGCTGCGCCTTAGCAACCGATACACCACCTCCTATGGCTGTCACGATCTTGTGGAGCGTGACACCCTGGCCACTAGGGCACTCGTCCTGCAAGCAATCGAAGAACTAGCAAGAACAAGTAGAACAAGTACTGAATTACCAGATCTAAATGTAGGTTTAAAGATCAAACTACAATATGGTGGGGTTCCGAAGACAAGAAGACGGGCGGCTGAACTAGCACGCGCGCTTGCAAGCAAGTAGCGAGAGCTAAACTTGATCTAAACAAAACCCCCTGTTCTTGGTGGCGGCTAGGGGGTTTATAAACATGGGAGGACGACCACAAGGGTATTGGGGTCGTGCTGCAACCCTAGGATGCGTCCCTAATGGACCTAACTTGATACACGACCCATTGGGCCAAAATAGGGTGACGCAGCACCATGGGCAGAAAAGGCAGGAAATGTCTCGGTAAGAAAACAATGATTACGGCGGCCTCAGAACAGATATGACTATAATTCCGGATCCATATGAAAGTAGACTTGATAAGCTTTCCATGTTGTGCTTGAACATTCCAATCCGAGCCCGCATCTGACCGTGGTGACCGTCACAAGTTGGTGTTCTTCTGCAGTCCGAATCCAGCATGTTCAAATCCTTTTCCCTTTCGGTCTTCTCCCTGATTCCTAAGCAAAACAAGAGTGCACGGGTCTCCATGGTCTAAATATGATGGACATGAACTCAAGAGTGTAATCACCTGATGGTTGAGTTGACGAGCACGAGCGCGAGTAATAGGACCAGAAATTGGTACTTGTATTGGTATAGATGCATCAGTAGTGTGGATGTCTTCATCATTCTCCCCTTCTTGCATTTGAGTCGTCCTCGACTCAAGCTCAACTTCCTCTCCCAAGTAGGGCTTTAAATCTGCAATGTTAAATGTGGGGCTAACCCCAAAGTCTGCAGGCAGATCTAGCCTATATGCATTGTCGTTAATTTTCTCTAGCACTTTAAACGGTCCATCGGCTCGAGGCAACAATTTAGATTTTCGTAATTCAGGAAACCTTTCCTTTCTCAAATGCAACCAAACTAAATCTCCAGGTTCAAAATTTATTTCCTTTCTACCTTTATCACTAGCAAACTTATATCTAGCATTCATACGCTCTATGTTTTCTTTAGTAGTTTCATGCAGTTTTAACATCAATTCAGCACGCCTAGTAGCATCAAAATTTAGTTTTTCAGAAGATGGCAAAGGCATTAAATCAATAGGAGCACGAGGCAACAAACCATATACAATCTGAAATGGGCACATCTTTGTAGTAGAATGCAATGATCGATTATAAGCAAATTCAACATGAGGCAAACAGTCCTCCCACATCTTAATATTCTTCTTTAGAACTGCCCTTAACATAGTAGACAAAGTTCTATTCACAACTTCAGTTTGACCATCAGTTTGAGGATGACATGTAGTAGAAAATAAAAGCTTAGTCCCCAATTTTGCCCACAAAGTCCTCCAAAAATGACTAAGAAATTTAGCATCACGATCAGAAACGATTGTGTTGGGCACACCATGCAAGCGAACAATTTCACGAAAGAACAAATCAGCAATATGAGTAGCATCATCAGTTTTATGACATGGTATGAAATGTGCCATCTTAGAAAATCTATCAACAACCACAAACACACTATCACGTCCCTTCCTAGTCCTAGGCAATCCCAGCACAAAATCCATAGAAATATCTTCCCAAGGAGCACTAGGAACGGGTAGAGGCAAATACAAACCGTGTGGATTTAACCGTGACTTCGCCTTTTGGCATGTCGTGCAACGAGCAACCAATCTCACCACATCTCTTCTCATCTTGGGCCAAAAGAAATGACCAGCAAGTATGTCCTCCGTTTTCTTTGCTCCAAAATGTCCCATTAAGCCACCTCCATGTGCTTCCTGTAACAACAACAAACGAACGGAGCTAGCTGGAATGCATAGTTTGTTAGCTCTAAACACAAACCCATCACTAACGATATATTTGTTCCATCCTTTCCCATCTTTACAATGCAGCAACACATCTTTAAAATCAGCATCATGAACATATTGGTCTTTAATCGTCTCTAATCCAAAGATTTTGTAGTCAAGTTGATTCAGCAAAGTATATCTCCTAGACAAAGCGTCAGCAATGATATTCTCTTTTCCTTTCTTGTGCTTAATAACATAAGGAAACGATTCGATAAATTCAACCCACTTAGCATGTCTACGGTTCAGTTTTCCTTGACTACGAATATGTTTCAAAGATTCATGATCAGAATGAATAACAAACTCTTTGGGCCACAAATAATGCTGCCATGTTTCTAATGTTCGCACAAGAGCATATAATTCCTTATCATAAGTAGAATAATTTAGAACAAACCCACTCAATTTTTCACTAAAATATGCAACAGGTTTGCCTTCTTGTAACAAAACACCACCCAATCCAATTCCACTAGCATCACATTCAAGCTCAAAAGTCTTATTAAAATCAGGAAGTTGGAGGAGAGGTGCATGTGTCAACTTATCTTTCAGCACGTTGAAAGCGTGCTCTTGTACTTTGCCCCAACTAAAATGCACTCCCTTCTTCGTAAGCTCATTCAAAGGTGCAGCAATGGTGCTAAAGTCCTTCACAAAACGGCGATAGAAGCCAGCAAGTCCTAGGAAACTCCGCACCTGTGTGATAGTATTTGGCATAGGCCATCCATGTATCGCTTCTACCTTGGCTTGATCAACCTCAATTCCCTGTGGAGTCACAACATAACCAAGAAACGAAACTCGATCGGTGCAAAATGTGCACTTCCCAAGGTTACCAAATAAACGTGCATCTCGTAAAGCATTAAAAACAGCACGCATGTGATCAACATGTTCATCCATAGATTTGCTGTAGATCAATATGTCATCAAAGTATACTACCACAAATTTTCCAATGAAGGCACGCAAAACCTCGTTCATTAATCTCATGAAAGTGCTAGGTGCATTAGTTAACCCAAAAGGCATGACTAACCACTCATACAATCCGAACTTAGTTTTGAAAGCAGTTTTCCATTCATCTCCCAATTTCATACGAATCTGGTGGTACCCACTACGCAAATCAACTTTAGAAAACACAATGGCACCACTCAATTCATCAAGCATATCATCTAAACGTGGAATAGGGTGTCGATAACGTATCGTGATATTATTAATAGCCCTACAATCAACACACATACGCCATGTTCCATCTTTTTTAGGCACTAAAATAACCGGAACAGCACACGGACTAAGAGACTCACGCACGTAACCTTTGTCGAGTAGTTCTTGCACTTGTCGCTGAATTTCTTTTGTTTCCTCTGGATTTGTCCTATATGGCGCACGATTCGGCAAAGATGCACCAGGAATAAGATCAATTTGGTGCTCAATCCCTCGTATAGGTGGCAGCCCCTCTGGTATCTCACTTGGAAATACATCAGAATACTCCTGCAAAATGTTAGTAATAACAGGAGGCAAAGAATGCTGCATATCTTGAATTGAAATCAAAGCATCCTTGCATACCAAGGCGTAGGCAACAGTAGTGGAAGCAAATAATTCATTAACATCAGTTTTTGTTGCAAGCAAGCAATGTCCTTTCAATTTTATCCCATCTTTGTTATTACCAACAGCTTTAATATTCTTGTTGTTCTCAGTTTTAGCTTTGGTAGCTTTAGCAACATCATCACGCACAATAGCCTCAGGGGACATGGGAAGCAAAATAATTTTCTTATCATGGTGTATGAGAGAATATTGATTTGATCTACCATGATGCATACAATCTGAATCAAATTGCCATGGTCTACCTAGCAGAATATTACAAGCATCCATAGGCACAACATCACAGTCAACAACATCACGATATGAACCAATAGCAAAATTAATTCGTACCAGCTTGGTTACCTTGACCTTACCACTATTGTTGAGCCATTGAATGTGATATGGATGCGGGTGCGGTTTGGTCGTAAGTGCAAGCTTCTCCACCATGTCGCTGCTAGCCAAGTTGTTGCAGCTACCTCCATCAATGATCAAACGACATGAACGCTCCTTAATGACACACTTTGTTTGAAACAACGTATGTCGCTGATTCTGCTCTGCCTTCTCCATTTGTGCACTAAGCACACGCTGTACAATGAGGCTCTCATAATGCTCTGCATCATCTGCACCAATCTGTTCTTCGGGTGGTTCCTTAGTGCCTGCATCATCAGCCGCAAGCAAAGCAAGTGTAGCTTCATCCAAATCACTAGCAGAGGAATACCCACCATCGTCTTTTACCACCAAAACACGCTGATTAGGACAATCACGCTGCACGTGTCCATAGCCCTTGCATCGATAACACAGAACATCTCTTGTTCTACCTGTGGAAGCTACTGAAGAGGCACTACCTGCGGGTTTCTGGGCAGATTTGGTTGCTGAATTTGTGGAAGATGCACGTGGTTTGTCGCTGGAGGAAGGCGGGGGTGCTGGTCGACTTGGCGAAGGAGTTGGTGCTGGTGTACGGCCGGTCATGGACGTAGTCGTGCGCTGGTGCCATGGTGTAGATTTTCCTGCAGAAACAATAGACCTTGCACTAGCACGTCGTCCCTGCACTTCCCTTTCAGCTTTGCAAGCAAGATGAAACAATCGGGTTACATTAGCATAATCTTTATAAGCAAGGATGTCCTGAATTTCCCTATTTAACCCGCCCAAAAATCTAGCCATAGCAGATTCCTCACCCTCCTCTATGTTACAACGCAGCATACCCATTTGTAATTCCTGATAATATTCTTCTACACTTTTAGTACCCTGTCTCAATTGTTGCAACTTGTTTAACATATCACGTGCATAATAAGAAGGAACAAATCTAGCCCGCATGACCCGTTTCAACGCATCCCAAGTTTGTGGCATGTTATTAGGATTCTTCTTACCATGTTCTATCCACCAAACAGAAGCAAATTCAGTAAACTCACTAGTAGCAGCTCTAACCCGCGCATTCTCAGGAAATTCATGGCATGCAAACTTTTGATCAACCGCAATCTCCCAAGTAATGTAAGCATCGGGGTCATATTTACCATCAAAAGGAGGTATTTTAAATTTAACCTTACTAAAAGCATCATCATTACCATGTACCTCACGTCGGCGAAAACCACCCATACCTCTACGGTTAGTACGTAGTCGCCGGCGATTAGGTGCTTCTTGGTCATCTTGTTCGGTATCAGCAACATAGTCATCCCAGTTACCTTCGGCGCCCTCATCACGCCCACCATTGATATTAGCATGCATCTCATCAAACCGCCTCAAGAGTGCGACAAGGCTCTTGTCAATATGAGCAACTGTCATTTCCACATTTGCAAGTTTGGTGTTTGTGTCGATCTGTGTGGCCTCCAATTGCCCCATCTTTTCATTCGTCACCTGCATGTCATTATCAAGACCTTCCGTGTGCGTCTTCACCAGCCTTACAAAGTGTTGTATGATACCCTTGGTGCGAGGAGAGTGTGGCATATTACGAGAAGCATCATCAACCTCCAATCCTGCCATGGTTAGACGAACAGAGGCAACAAGAAAAAAAACGTGAAGGAATGAAAACTCTACAACTATTAGGATGTAGCTACTGCAAGGCGCTCACTCTCAACCTGCCACACAAGCTCTTACCAATTCTTACCTTGCACAACAGGAGGGGTCAGCAACCAACAAGTCTGCAACCGTGGAATAAGTGTATCGGTGCCGCAGCAACACGACCTGTCAAACTGTAGTCGAAATATGTAGAGTTGTAGGTGGGCTGAAGCAAGGAATACACTAGTACCACGTTAGTTACAAAAGCAAGCTGAATAATCGTTCAACGGTGGTACTGTGCTGGTCCTAGGCTAAACCAGGCTAGAGACGTGAGCCTAGGCACAAAGGTAGTCACTGAAAAAGAACAACTAGCACAGCACAAAGAGAAACAACAGATTTAGAGATTCAGCCCCCTTCTTCTTCTTTTCCTTTTTTTTTCTATTCTTTTTTTTCTTCTTCTTCTGTTTTTTTTGCAGGGGCCTAAACCCTTTTTTTTTCACTATGACAACCCAAACAATAAAGATATTGCTAACAACCCCTTTAAATCAGATTTAACAAATCTTGTTAATATAGGAAGTCCAGAAATCTCTACGATGATTGCGGAGCGCTCAGAACGAATTTTGAGATAAGGTCAGATCCGTTGGAAAGAAGATAAGATAAGCTTTCCAGATTGTATTTAAACTTCCAAATCGGATATGATATGTATCCGTGGTGGCAAAAACGAACCAGAGATGTTTTTGGTGATGGTGGATTTCGTGGTGACCAAAACGTGGTAGAACTCAAAACTCTAAAGGAATAAACTAAGACCAGCAACTCGACACAACCGATGCAACCAAAAACTCAACAAGCCCTAACTAAGTAGTACTAGTAAATGCTCAATGGTTTATAGGATTGCGGTAAAACTAATCTACTATTTTTTGGCTTTTTCTGGACTATAGGAGATAAGAAAACAGCGAAGAAAAGTAAATCTCTCACCGATAAACCTTGCTCTGATTACCAACTGATGTGCACCCGTTGGGTGATTGCCCGATCTTTCGATGAGAGGGTGTGGAATAACTCGATTGGGGGAGGAGACGACGTTCACGGCCCGACTACAGCCTTCCAAAGACGCTGCGCCTTAGCAACCGATACACCACCTCCTATGGCTGTCACGATCTTGTGGAGCGTGACACCCTGGCCACTAGGGCACTCGTCCTGCAAGCAATCGAAGAACTAGCAAGAACAAGTAGAACAAGTACTGAATTACCAGATCTAAATGTAGGTTTAAAGATCAAACTACAATATGGTGGGGTTCCGAAGACAAGAAGACGGGCGGCTGAACTAGCACGCGCGCTTGCAAGCAAGTAGCGAGAGCTAAACTTGATCTAAACAAAACCCCCTGTTCTTGGTGGCGGCTAGGGGGTTTATAAACATGGGAGGACGACCACAAGGGTATTGGGGTCGTGCTGCAACCCTAGGATGCGTCCCTAATGGACCTAACTTGATACACGACCCATTGGGCCAAAATAGGGTGACGCAGCACCATGGGCAGAAAAGGCAGGAAATGTCTCGGTAAGAAAACAATGATTACGGCGGCCTCAGAACAGATATGACTATAATTCCGGATCCATATGAAAGTAGACTTGATAAGCTTTCCATGTTGTGCTTGAACATTCCAATCCGAGCCCGCATCTGACCGTGGTGACCGTCACAAGTTGGTGTTCTTCTGCAGTCCGAATCCAGCATGTTCAAATCCTTTTCCCTTTCGGTCTTCTCCCTGATTCCTAAGCAAAACAAGAGTGCACGGGTCTCCATGGTCTAAATATGATGGACATGAACTCAAGAGTGTAATCACCTGATGGTTGAGTTGACGAGCACGAGCGCGAGTAATAGGACCAGAAATTGGTACTTGTATTGGTATAGATGCATCAGTAGTGTGGATGTCTTCATCAATCACCACTCGGGGCCTCTGTCACGGTCGAAACCCTTCGCCGGTGTACCTGGAGTGCGGGGGTGGACCTTGTGGGCATTGGAATCGGTAGCTCTTTCGGGAATTCCTCGTTAGAGCGCTCGCCACCGGACCGTACCACAGTCCGCCGCGGGCCGAGCTGCTACGCGTGCCACCTTTGGTGAGTAATTGCGTTCCTGTTTCTATTTAGTTAGAATTACTCGTCGCGATCAACGATGGAAGTAGATGACTTTAGATTTGGTGGATCGCGTTCGCCGGCAATGGCGCGCCGCCGTACCGCTCCTACTCCGTCGCCGGCAGGGCTCGGGAAGGGGAGGAACAGGCTAGGTCGTGGATCTGGGAACAGACGGCCCTGATTATTTGGGGCATACCGGTTGGATAGGCGAGATCTGCACCGATGATCAAGCATCGGACGATCGAGATTGTTTACCGATTTGTATAAAATGTAGGTCTAATCCTGGCGGCCGATTTCTGATTGGACGGCTCTGATTGAAAGATACCCCTTCGGCCGCAAGTTTTGTAAAGAGCCCCTCTGTTTTCCGAAAACCAACCCGCGGTCCTCGGGAACTATACTCGGGGTCTTAGGAAATTTACACTGAGAGCCCTGCTGTTCTCTATAATTGAGGCCCAGTCCAGTACTATTTTAATTTGAATAAATGAATTGGAAATTGGATATTTAATATGAAAATAATTACTAGAACTTGATAAATTCATAGAAAATCCATACTTGGTCCAAATTAATTCATTCCAATTTCTAAAATTTTGTAATATTATTCTACATCACTTAGAGTCTCTGTTTTGGCATGAAAACTGTAAGAAAAATGATTTCTCACTTAATCTTATTTTAAGCACATAAAACCTTTGGAAATTCATATCTTAAAATCTATAACTCCAAAATTTATGATTCTTGTTCCTAGGATTTCATTTTAATGTGTAAATTATTATTATGTATTTTGTTTACATGTTTGTTGTGATGTTAATTTTCTCTATATATTGTGCTTGTTTGTATTGTGGCGAGTAGAAGAACCTGTGACTGAGGATCCGGGTGACCTGCAGATAGAAGTAGCTGAGCAGGAGCTCATTGAAGGCAAGTTGTGCCCTTGATCCACTTTTTACCCAATAATGTTCTTTAATATCACTAATTCATGCATAGGTTTAATTTTGATGGGAGCCAATAGGTCACCCTAGACTGTTTATCTCTTTACCTTGTTACCCCTTAATCACATGGGTAGTTTTGCTATTGCTTTACATGGTTTTGGGATAACATTTCATTATATCCATGTTCCAGTTATTTTGTTATTCTATTTATGTTCATGTCAAGATCATTAATGTTAATTGGAACATGGAGCTTAACTTGAGAAACACGTGCCACCACAAGGGTTTAATGGGACGCCCTTGGCTGATTAATTAGGAAAGCTAGTGGAAGACTACCTTACCCGAAAGGGGCAAGGGCAGTAGGGGAGTTGCATGCAAGGAGGTTCTCGGGTTGATTTTGCTGCGATGGCGGTCAGACGGGGATTCTTGCAAGTGCTCTTCCCATAAACTGTAGCGGGTTTTCGGAAGCTAGTGGAACTTTGTAAAGTCCTCATAGTGGGTACAGGGTACAACTTCTGCAGAGAGTAAAACTGGTATACTAGCCATGCTCGCGGTCATGTGCAGCTCAGGACTCTCGCATGATTAATTTATGGAACTTAAATTCAATTTATCATTTGCATTGCATGGGATTATTATTAATTTTGTTCTATTACTTTATTTAAGGTTTGGTATTATCTTACATTTAGTAACTGCTAATAAAATTTTGACCAACTAATTAAAAGCAATGCTCAGCTTTAACACCTGTTGTTGATTAGCCTTACACATCACATGAACACCCCACCTTTGATGAGTTCATGCCTGCTGGTTCCCCACAACTTGTTGAGCTATGATCATGTGTGAGCTCACTCTTGCTGTCTCACACCCCCCACAGGAGAAGAACATGTGGTTCAGGAGGAGCCACAAAGTGAGGAGTTTGATCTGATCTAGGTGGCGTTTCCCCAGTTGACTTGCGCCAAGGATGATCCTTAGTTCGTTTTATATTTACCTTTTATTTTGTAATAAGACTTCCGCTATGTAATAAATACTCTGATGTTATTGTGACATTTATCTCTATACACTTTGTTATTATATATGTTGTCTTCTTGGCGCATGTATGAGATGTACCCGACTTTGTTCCTTAAAGCCCGAGTGTGACAGAAGTGGTATAAGAGGAAATGTTGACTGTAGGATGAAACCTAAATAGAAATGGACAAAACCCTTCACTACTTACCTTAATCTGATTCATTCTATACTTATCTCATCTTGATCTTGTCTCACCTTTTGCTTTTCTACTCTGATTAATCTTACCTTCTCTACTCCGAGACAAGATGGATTTCACACCTTGGAATCTTACATTTAGGATATTCTTAAGAGATAGGGAACCTAAGACGAAATTAAAACTATTTTCTTTATTTAAAAATATTGGTTGATTGTTCTGATGATAAATGTCTGATTTGCTTCTTTGATTGATTGAATTATTACAGATGGACATCCTAGCATGTACCACCATAAGGTATTGAGTTAGCTTTAGTAGGTAAAACATTAATCTGCTTAGCTAAAGAATTCTGCCAAAGTAACACGATTTGTAACTACTTGCCTTGTCTACTATTCTCTCTTACCATATATTTCTAACTCAGATGGTCAATACTAGGAAGGATGGTGGAATTGATTTACCTCCCAATCGACACACTCAGAGGATATTTAGACAACCCCAACCACAACCAGCAGAGATGGATCCTCCACCACTGCCTCCACCAGTAGGAGTTGACCCACTAGTTGCAGCTCAGATGAAGATGATGCAACAAATGGCTGACACTATGGCAGATATGCATGCTCAGATGCAGCAGGAATGCCAGGAGATGCGCTAAGAGCGGGAGGAGATACGTCGAGAGCTGCGCCAAGAATGAGAAGAGATACGACAGGAAAGGAGGGCATAGCAGCAACAACAGCAACAGCAGCAACAGCAACAAGCACCACTGCCTCCTCCTCCTCCACCACCAGTTCCACCCAGAGATAAGCACCGGGAGTTCATGAGCCATAAGCCACCGACATTTGCTAGTTCTCCTGATCCACTGGATGCAGATGATTAGCTGAAGTCCATAGAGAAGATGTTGAACATTGCTCAGTGTACTAACCAGGAGAAGGTTTTATATGCTTCTGGATGTCTGTTAGGTCCTGCTACTTATTGGTGGGATTCATACACTGCTTCCCACGATGCTGCTGACACTATCACATGGGCGGAGTTCACGACGCAGTTCAGGAACCATCATATACCAGCTGGATTGATGAAGATTAAAAATAAAGAATTTTTGTCGCTGAAGCAGGGAAGCATGTCAGTCAGTGAGTACCACGACAAGTTTATCCAACTATCCAGATATGCACCTGATGAAGTTGCTGAAGATGAGAGGCAACATGAGCATTTTATTGAAGGACTTAATGGACCCCTGCAGTATGCTCTAGTGGCACATACATTTCCATCATTTCAGAGGCTGCTTGACAAGGCCCTAGCTATTGAACACAAGTGTGTTCAGCTAGGAGATTTGAAGAGGAAGGCTATATCCCAAGGACAAGGAAGCAGCAGTGTTCGTCCATGCTACAGTTCACCCCAGGGAACACCAGTTCACACTGGCGGAGGCCAGCGCCCGGTTCAACAATCACCTCAGAGGACTCCACTGACTCGTCAGGCTACCCCCACTGGCACCCGACGAAGTTTTCAGGACAGAGTGCAGGCACTACTTGCTTGAAGTGTGGGAAGACTGGACATTATGCAAACGTTTTCCCATAGAGGATTGCTACCACCCCAGTTCAGAATAAGCAGCAGACTCCAGGATCTGGTAAGGGATACTCTATTGCCAGGGTTAATCAAGTGAGCATTGATGCTACTCCTAATGGTGCTAACATCGTACTTGGTATGTTTTACGTTAATGCAATTCCTGTAACCATATTATTTGATTCTGGTGCTACACATTCATTCTTGTTTGCTCGATATGCCAACACAAATGAGATACCACTGCTAAATATGAGAAAACCAATGATAGTAATTACACCTAAAGGGCCTGTTGAGGCAAATTATATGACACGTAGATTGACATTAACAATTATGGGAAGAGAATTTGGAGCTACTGTTATAATATTAGAGGCAAGCAGTATAGATCTGATCCTTGGTATGTCATGGTTAAGAAAGGCAAAGGCCATTATAACATGTGGTAGGGGTACCGTAGAACTCACCAGCCCTAAAGGAGAAAGTTTCAAGTTCAAATTGTAGTAACCACCTCTTCAAGACGTGAGATGTACTTTATAGCTGAGGAGTTTGTTGGTGACAACATCCGTGTGGTTAGAGATTTTCCGGATGTCTTCCTAGAGGAGTTACCAGGGATGCCACCAGATAGGGAAGTTGAGTTTGTTATTGATCTCTTACCTGGGACTGCCCCTATATTTAAACGGTCATACATGATGTCTGTAGAAGAGTTAAAGGAACTGAAGGAGCAGTTAACTGAGTTACAAGAGGCTGGGTACATTCGTCCGAGTTCCTCACCTTGGGGAGCACCTATTCTGTTTGTACAAAAGAAGGATGGATCACAAAGAATGTGTGTGGATTATAGATCTCTTAATGATGTTACTGTGAAGAACAAGTATCTGTTACCCTGTATTGAGGACCTATTTGATCAGATGAGAGGTGCTAGAGTATTCTCGAAGATTGATCTCCGATCAGGATACCATCAAATGAAGATTAGACCCTCAGATATTCCCAAAACAGCTTTCTCGACTCGATATGGATTATATGAGTTCACCGTTACATCATTTGGACTAACTAATGTGCCAGCTTATTTTATGAATTTGATGAATAAGGTGTTTATGGAGTATTTGGACAGATTCATCATAGTATTCATTGATGATATTCTTATTTATTCCAAGAGTGATAGCGATCATGAGGAACATCTGAGATTGGTGCTACAGAAGCTACGAGATAATAAACTCTATGCCAAGTACAGTAAATGCGAGTTTTGGATTGACGAGGTACCATTCCTTGGACATATCATTTCTAATGGAGGGATTTTAGTGGATCCTCCTAAAGTCAAGGAGATAATGGAGTGGAGCATACCCACTACAGTTACGGAGATTCGGAGTTTCTTGCGGCTTGCAAGATATTATCGGAGATTTATTGAAAGATTCTCTAAGATTGCCAAGCCTATGACCTCACTTCTGGAGAAGGGAAGAGAGTTCAAGTGGGACGAGAAATGCCAAGATAGCTTTGATCAATTAAAGAAGAGATTGATGTCACCACCGGTGTTGGTTATGCCAGATCTACAGAAAGGGATTTGACATTTATTGTGATGCATATGGCCAAGGCTTGGGATGTGTGCTCATGCAAGGACATGTGATCGCCTACGTGTCTCGTCAATTGCGGAAGCATGAGTTAAACTACCCAACTCATGACTTAGAACTAGCAGCCGTTGTGCACACACTTAAGATATGGAGACACTACATTATGGGAACTAAGTGCCAAGTATACACGGATCATAAGAGTTTGAAGTATATATTCACTTAGAAGGATCTCAACCTTAGGCAATGCCATTGGTTGGAGCTCATAAAAGATTATGATTTGGAGATTCATTAGCACCCGAGCAAGGCAAATTTGGTTGCAGATGCCTTGAGTCGAAAGGAGCATGTTCATTCAGCTTTTGTTGCCCAGCTACCCGATGAGATTGTTGAGGATTTCAGGAGACTTAACCTAGGGATAGTTGCTCACACCGAAGGAGTTACTATTGATGTGGAACCTACTTTGGAACAAGAAATCCACAAAGGACAAATTGGTGATGCTAAAATACAAGAGATTAAGGATCTGATTACTGAAGGTCGAGGTCTGGAATTCACGGAAGATGAGCAAGGCACCATATGGTTCAAGGACAGGATTTGTGTTCCTAATATTGAAAGCATTCGTCAGACTATTTTAAAAGAGGCCCATGACTCGGATTATTCTATTCATCCTGGTAGTACCAAGATTGTGATATCCTGGCCCCTAGGATGGGATGTCCTGGCCCAAGGCTTAATAGAATTAATAGTGTAATCATACCAACAAGGTGCATCTTCTTTTTCGGAAGCCTATCTCGAAAGAACCTCCAAGTTAAGCGTGCTTGGCTTGGAGCAATTTGGGATGGGTGACCGACTGGGAAGTTTTCTCGGGTGCGCATGAGTGAGGACAAAGTGCGCACAAAAAGACTTGTGTTGGTCTGTGGGGACAATATATGATCCTAGAGAGCTGCCAGGAGTAAGTACCGCCGGTCCAGGGATTGGACGGGGTGTTACAAGTGGTATCAGAGCTGACCCTCGTGGTTTCACGGGCGTGTGTGGGCTAGGAGGTTCGGGTATATGGCGCATGTGGGCCCGGTGTGGTCACATGGCATGGCATATGACGACACTAGACATACAGACGTGGTCAAGAGGGGAGGATCCTGGATTGGGGTTGACCGACGAGGACGTCGGTCTTCTAAGGGGGGTGGATTGTGATATCCTGGCCCCTGGGATGGGATGTCCTGGCCGAAGGCTTAATAGAATTAATAGTGTAATCATACCAACAAGGTGCATCTTCTTTTTCGGAAGCCTATCTCGAAAGAACCTCCAAGTTAAGCGTGCTTGGCTTGGAGCAATTTGGGATGGGTGACCGACTGGGAAGTTTTCTCGGGTGCGCATGAGTGAGGACAAAGTGCGCACAAAAAGACTTGTGTTGGTTTGTGGGGACAATATATGATCCTAGAGAGCTGCCAGGAGTAAGTACCGCCGGTCCAGGGATTGGACGGGGTGTTACAAGGCGCATGGCGCATGTGGGCCCGGTGTGGTCACATGGCATGGCATATGACGACACTAGACATACAGACGTGGCCAAGAGGGGAGGATCCTGGATTGGGGTTGACCGACGAGGACATCGGTCTTCTAAGGGGGGTGGATTGTGATATCCTGGCCCCTGGGATGGGATGTCCTGGCCCAAGGCTTAATAGAATTAATAGTGTAATCATACCAACAAGGTGCATCTTCTTTTTCGGAAGCCTATCTCGAAAGAACCTCCAAGTTAAGCGTGCTTGGCTTGGAGCAATTTGGGATGGGTGACCGACTGGGAAGTTTTCTCGGGTGCGCATGAGTGAGGACAAAGTGCGCACAAAAAGACTTGTGTTGGTTTGTGGGGACAATATATGATCCTAGAGAGCTGCCAGGAGTAAGTACCGCCGGTCCAGGGATTGGACGGGGTGTTACAAGGCGCATGGCGCATGTGGGCCCGGTGTGGTCACATGGCATGGCATATGACGACACTAGACATACAGACGTGGCCAAGAGGGGAGGATCCTGGATTGGGGTTGACCGACGAGGACATCGGTCTTCTAAGGGGGGTGGATTGTGATATCCTGGCCCCTGGGATGGGATGTCCTGGCCCAAGGCTTAATAGAATTAATAGTGTAATCATACCAACAAGGTGCATCTTCTTTTTCGGAAGCCTATCTCGAAAGAACCTCCAAGTTAAGCGTGCTTGGCTTGGAGCAATTTGGGATGGGTGACCGACTGGGAAGTTTTCTCGGGTGCGCATGAGTGAGGACAAAGTGCGCACAAAAAGACTTGTGTTGGTTTGTGGGGACAATATATGATCCTAGAGAGCTGCCAGGAGTAAGTACCGCCGGTCCAGGGATTGGACGGGGTGTTACAAGGCGCATGGCGCATGTGGGCCCGGTGTGGTCACATGGCATGGCATATGACGACACTAGACATACAGACGTGGCCAAGAGGGGAGGATCCTGGATTGGGGTTGACCGACGAGGACATCGGTTTTCTAAGGGGGGTGGATTGTGATATCCTGGCCCCTGGGATGGGATGTCCTGTGATGAAGACATCCACACTACTGATGCATCTATACCAATACAAGTACCAATTTCTGGTCCCATTACTCGCGCTCGTGCTCGTCAACTCAACCATCAGGTGATTACACTCTTGAGTTCATGTCCATCATATTTAGACCATGGAGACCCGTGCACTCTTGTTTTGCTTAGGAATCAGGGAGAAGACCGAAAGGGAAAAGGATTTGAACATGCTGGATTCGGACTGCAGAAGAACACCAACTTGTGACGGTCACCACGGTCAGATGCGGGCTCGGATTGGAATGTTCAAGCACAACATGGAAAGCTTATCAAGTCTACTTTCATATGGATCCGGAATTATAGTCATATCTGTTCTGAGGCCGCCGTAATCATTGTTTTCTTACCGAGACATTTCCTGCCTTTTCTGCCCATGGTGCTGCGTCACCCTATTTTGGCCCAATGGGTCGTGTATCAAGTTAGGTCCATTAGGGACGCATCCTAGGGTTGCAGCACGACCCCAATACCCTTGTGGTCGTCCTCCCATGTTTATAAACCCCCTAGCCGCCACCAAGAACAGCGGGTTTTGTTTAGATCAAGTTTAGCTCTCGCTACTTGCTTGCAAGCGCGCGTGCTAGTTCAGCCGCCCGTCTTCTTGTCTTCGGAACCCCACCATATTGGAGTTTGATCTTTAAACCTACATTTAGATCTGGTAATTCAGTACTTGTTCTACTTGTTCTTGCTAGTTCTTCGATTGCTTGCAGGACGAGTGCCCTAGTGGCCAGGGTGTCACGCTCCACAAGATCGTGACAGCCATAGGAGGTGGTGTATCGGTTGCTAAGGCGCAGCGTCTTTGGAAGGCTGTAGTCGGGCCGTGAACGTCGTCTCCTCCCCCAATCGAGTTATTCCACACCCTCTCATCGAAAGATCGGGCAATCACCCAACGGGTGCACATCAGTTGGTATCAGAGCAAGGTTTATCGGTGAGAGATTTACTTTTCTTCGCTGTTTTCTTATCTCCTATAGTCCAGAAAAAGCCAAAAAATAGTAGATTAGTTTTACCGCAATCCTATAAACCATTGAGCATTTACTAGTACTACTTAGTTAGGGCTTGTTGAGTTTTTGGTTGCATCGGTTGTGTCGAGTTGCTGGTCTTAGTTTATTCCTTTAGAGTTTTGAGTTCTACCACGTTTTGGTCACCACGAAATCCACCATCACCAAAAACATCTCTGGTTCGTTTTTGCCACCACGGATACATATCATATCCGATTTGGAAGTTTAAATACAATCTGGAAAGCTTATCTTATCTTCTTTCCAACGGATCTGACCTTATCTCAAAATTCGTTCTGAGCGCTCCGCAATCATCGTAGAGATTTCTGGACTTCCTATATTAACAAGATTTGTTAAATCTGATTTAAAGGGGTTGTTAGCAATATCTTTATTGTTTGGGTTGTCATAGTGAAAAAAAGGGTTTAGGCCCCTGCAAAAAAAAACAGAAGAAGAAGAAAAAAAAGAATAGAAAAGAAAAAAAAGGAAAAGAAGAAGAAGGGGGCTGAATCTCTAAATCTGTTGTTTCTCTTTGTGCTGTGCTAGTTGTTCTTTTTCAGTGACTACCTTTGTGCCTAGGCTCACGTCTCTAGCCTGGTTTAGCCTAGGACCAGCACAGTACCACCGTTGAACGATTATTCAGCTTGCTTTTGTAACTAACGTGGTACTAGTGTATTCCTTGCTTCAGCCCACCTACAACTCTACATATTTCGACTACAGTTTGACAGGTCGTGTTGCTGCGGCACCGATACACTTATTCCACGGTTGCAGACTTGTTGGTTGCTGACCCCTCCTGTTGTGCAAGGTAAGAATTGGTAAGAGCTTGTGTGGCAGGTTGAGAGTGAGCGCCTTGCAGTAGCTACATCCTAATAGTTGTAGAGTTTTCATTCCTTCACGTTTTTTTTCTTGTTGCCTCTGTTCGTCTAACCATGGCAGGATTGGAGGTTGATGATGCTTCTCGTAATATGCCACACTCTCCTCGCACCAAGGGTATCATACAACACTTTGTAAGGCTAGTGAAGACGCACACGGAAGGTCTTGATAATGACATGCAGGTGACGAATGAAAAGATGGGGCAATTGGAGGCCACACAGATCGACACGAACACCAAACTTGCAAATGTGGAAATGACAGTTGCTCATATTGACAAGAGCCTTGTCGCACTCTTGAGGCGGTTTGATGAGATGCATGCTAATATCAATGGTGGGCGTGATGAGGGCGCCGAAGGTAACTGGGATGACTATGTTGCTGATACTGAACAAGATGACCAAGAAGCACCTAATCGCCGGCGACTACGTACTAACCGTAGAGGTATGGGTGGTTTTCACCGACGTGAGGTACATGGTAATGATGATGCTTTTAGTAAGGTTAAATTTAAAATACCTCCTTTTGATGGTAAATATGACCCTGATGCTTACATTACTTGGGAGATTGCGGTTGATCAAAAGTTTGCATGCCATGAATTTCCTGAGAATGTGCGGGTTAGAGCTGCTACTAGTGAGTTTACTGAATTTGCTTCTGTTTGGTGGATAGAACATGGTAAGAAGAATCCTAATAACATGCCACAAACTTGGGATGCGTTGAAACGGGTCATGCGGGCTAGATTTGTTCCTTCTTATTATGCACGTGATATGTTAAACAAGTTGCAACAATTGAGACAGGGTACTAAAAGTGTAGAAGAATATTATCAGGAATTACAAATGGGTATGCTGCGTTGTAACATAGAGGAGGGTGAGGAATCTGCTATGGCTAGATTTTTGGGCGGGTTAAATAGGGAAATTCAGGACATCCTTGCTTATAAAGATTATGCTAATGTAACCCGATTGTTTCATCTTGCTTGCAAAGCTGAAAGGGAAGTGCAGGGACGACGTGCTAGTGCAAGGTCTAATGTTTCTGCAGGAAAATCTACACCATGGCAACAGCGCACGACTACATCCATGACCGGCCGTACACTAGCACCAACTCCCTCGCCAAGTCGACCAGCACCCCCGCCTTCCTCCAGCGACAAACCACGTGCATCTTCCACAAATTCAGCAACCAAATCTGCCCAGAAACCCGCAGGTAGTGCCTCTTCAGTAGCTTCCACAGGTAGAACAAGAGATGTTCTGTGTTATCGATGCAAGGGCTATGGACACGTGCAGCGTGATTGTCCTAATCAGCGTGTTTTGGTGGTAAAAGACGATGGTGGGTATTCCTCTGCTAGTGATTTGGATGAAGCTACACTTGCTTTGCTTGCGGCTGATGATGTAGGCACTAAGGAACCACCCGAAGAACAGATTGGTGCAGATGATGCAGAGCATTATGAGAGCCTCATTGTACAGCGTGTGCTTAGTGCACAAATGGAGAAGGCAGAGCAGAATCAGCGACATACGTTGTTTCAAACAAAGTGTGTCATTAAGGAGCGTTCATGTCGTTTGATCATTGATGGAGGTAGCTGCAACAACTTGGCTAGCAGCGACATGGTGGAGAAGCTTGCACTTACGACCAAACCGCACCCGCATCCATATCACATTCAATGGCTCAACAATAGTGGTAAGGTCAAGGTAACCAAGCTGGTACGAATTAATTTTGCTATTGGTTCATATCGTGATGTTGTTGACTGTGATGTTGTGCCTATGGATGCTTGTAATATTCTGCTAGGTAGACCATGGCAATTTGATTCAGATTGTATGCATCATGGTAGATCAAATCAATATTCTCTCATATACCATGATAAGAAAATTATTTTGCTTCCCATGTCCCCTGAGGCTATTGTGCGTGATGATGTTGCTAAAGCTACCAAAGCTAAAACTGAGAACAACAAGAATATTAAAGTTGTTGGTAATAACAAAGATGGGATAAAATTGAAAGGACATTGCTTGCTTGCAACAAAAACTGATGTTAATGAATTATTTGCTTCCACTACTGTTGCCTACGCCTTGGTATGCAAGGATGCTTTGATTTCAATTCAAGATATGCAGCATTCTTTGCCTCCTGTTATTACTAACATTTTGCAGGAGTATTCTGATGTATTTCCAAGTGAGATACCAGAGGGGCTGCCACCTATACGAGGGATTGAGCACCAAATTGATCTTATTCCTGGTGCATCTTTGCCGAATCGTGCGCCATATAGGACAAATCCAGAGGAAACAAAAGAAATTCAGCGACAAGTGCAAGAACTACTCGACAAAGGTTACATGCGTGAGTCTCTTAGTCCGTGTGCTGTTCCGGTTATTTTAGTGCCTAAAAAAGATGGAACATGGCGTATGTGTGTTGATTGTAGGGCTATTAATAATATCACGATACGTTATCGACACCCTATTCCACGTTTAGATGATATGCTTGATGAATTGAGTGGTGCCATTGTCTTTTCTAAAGTTGATTTGCGTAGTGGGTACCATCAGATTCGTATGAAATTGGGAGATGAATGGAAAACTGCTTTCAAAACTAAGTTCGGATTGTATGAGTGGTTAGTCATGCCTTTTGGGTTAACTAATGCACCTAGCACTTTCATGAGATTAATGAACGAGGTTTTGCGTGCCTTCATTGGAAAATTTGTGGTAGTATACTTTGATGACATATTGATCTACAGCAAATCTATGGATGAACATGTTGATCACATGCGTGCTGTTTTTAATGCTTTACGAGATGCACGTTTATTTGGTAACCTTGAGAAGTGCACATTTTGCACCGATCGAGTTTCGCTTCTTGGTTATGTTGTGACTCCACAGGGAATTGAGGTTGATCAAGCCAAGGTAGAAGCGATACATGGATGGCCTATGCCAAAGACTATCACACAGGTGCGGAGTTTCCTAGGACTTGCTGGCTTCTATCGCCGTTTTGTGAAGGACTTTAGCACCATTGCTGCACCTTTGAATGAGCTTACGAAGAAGGGAGTGCATTTTAGTTGGGGCAAAGTACAAGAGCACGCTTTCAACGTGCTGAAAGATAAGTTGACACATGCACCTCTCCTCCAACTTCCTGATTTTAATAAGACTTTTGAGCTTGAATGTGATGCTAGTGGAATTGGATTGGGTGGTGTTTTGTTACAAGAAGGCAAACCTGTTGCATATTTTAGTGAAAAATTGAGTGGGTCTGTTCTAAATTATTCTACTTATGATAAGGAATTATATGCTCTTGTGCGAACATTAGAAACATGGCAGCATTATTTGTGGCCCAAAGAGTTTGTTATTCATTCTGATCATGAATCTTTGAAACATATTCGTAGTCAAGGAAAACTGAACCGTAGACATGCTAAGTGGGTTGAATTTATCGAATCGTTTCCTTATGTTATTAAGCACAAGAAAGGAAAAGAGAATATCATTGCTGACGCTTTGTCTAGGAGATATACTTTGCTGAATCAACTTGACTACAAAATCTTTGGATTAGAGACGATTAAAGACCAATATGTTCATGATGCTGATTTTAAAGATGTGTTGCTGCATTGTAAAGATGGGAAAGGATGGAACAAATATATCGTTAGTGATGGGTTTGTGTTTAGAGCTAACAAGCTATGCATTCCAGCTAGCTCCGTTCGTTTGTTGTTGTTACAGGAAGCACATGGAGGTGGCTTAATGGGACATTTTGGAGCAAAGAAAACGGAGGACATACTTGCTGGTCATTTCTTTTGGCCCAAGATGAGAAGAGATGTGGTGAGATTGGTTGCTCGTTGCACGACATGCCAAAAGGCGAAGTCACGGTTAAATCCACACGGTTTGTATTTGCCTCTACCCGTTCCTAGTGCTCCTTGGGAAGATATTTCTATGGATTTTGTGCTGGGATTGCCTAGGACTAGGAAGGGACGTGATAGTGTGTTTGTGGTTGTTGATAGATTTTCTAAGATGGCACATTTCATACCATGTCATAAAACTGACGATGCTACTCATATTGCTGATTTGTTCTTTCGTGAAATTGTTCGCTTGCATGGTGTGCCCAACACAATCGTTTCTGATCGTGATGCTAAATTTCTTAGTCATTTTTGGAGGACTTTGTGGGCAAAATTGGGGACTAAGCTTTTATTTTCTACTACATGTCATCCTCAAACTGATGGTCAAACTGAAGTTGTGAATAGAACTTTGTCTACTATGTTAAGGGCAGTTCTAAAGAAGAATATTAAGATGTGGGAGGACTGTTTGCCTCATATTGAATTTGCTTATAATCGATCATTGCATTCTACTACAAAGATGTGCCATTTCAGATTGTATATGGTTTGTTACCTCGTGCTCCTATTGATTTAATGCCTTTGCCATCTTCTGAAAAACTAAATTTTGATGCTACTAGGCGTGCTGAATTGATGTTAAAACTGCACGAAACTACTAAAGAAAACATAGAGCGTATGAATGCTAGATATAAGTTTGCTAGTGATAAAGGTAGAAAGGAAATAAATTTTGAACCTGGAGATTTAGTTTGGTTGCATTTGAGAAAGGAAAGGTTTCCTGAATTACGAAAATCTAAATTGTTGCCTCGAGCCGATGGACCGTTTAAAGTGCTAGAGAAAATTAACGACAATGCATATAGGCTAGATCTGCCTGCAGACTTTGGGGTTAGCCCCACATTTAACATTGCAGATTTAAAGCCCTACTTGGGAGAGGAAGTTGAGCTTGAGTCGAGGACGACTCAAATGCAAGAAGGGGAGAATGATGAAGACATCCACACTACTGATGCATCTATACCAATACAAGTACCAATTTCTGGTCCCATTACTCGCGCTCGTGCTCGTCAACTCAACCATCAGGTGATTACACTCTTGAGTTCATGTCCATCATATTTAGACCATGGAGACCCGTGCACTCTTGTTTTGCTTAGGAATCAGGGAGAAGACCGAAAGGGAAAAGGATTTGAACATGCTGGATTCGGACTGCAGAAGAACACCAACTTGTGACGGTCACCACGGTCAGATGCGGGCTCGGATTGGAATGTTCAAGCACAACATGGAAAGCTTATCAAGTCTACTTTCATATGGATCCGGAATTATAGTCATATCTGTTCTGAGGCCGCCGTAATCATTGTTTTCTTACCGAGACATTTCCTGCCTTTTCTGCCCATGGTGCTGCGTCACCCTATTTTGGCCCAATGGGTCGTGTATCAAGTTAGGTCCATTAGGGACGCATCCTAGGGTTGCAGCACGACCCCAATACCCTTGTGGTCGTCCTCCCATGTTTATAAACCCCCTAGCCGCCACCAAGAACAGCGGGTTTTGTTTAGATCAAGTTTAGCTCTCGCTACTTGCTTGCAAGCGCGCGTGCTAGTTCAGCCGCCCGTCTTCTTGTCTTCGGAACCCCACCATATTGGAGTTTGATCTTTAAACCTACATTTAGATCTGGTAATTCAGTACTTGTTCTACTTGTTCTTGCTAGTTCTTCGATTGCTTGCAGGACGAGTGCCCTAGTGGCCAGGGTGTCACGCTCCACAAGATCGTGACAGCCATAGGAGGTGGTGTATCGGTTGCTAAGGCGCAGCGTCTTTGGAAGGCTGTAGTCGGGCCGTGAACGTCGTCTCCTCCCCCAATCGAGTTATTCCACACCCTCTCATCGAAAGATCGGGCAATCACCCAACGGGTGCACATCAGTGCCCAAGGCTTAATAGAATTAATAGTGTAATCATACCAACAAGGTGCATCTTCTTTTTCGGAAGCCTATCTCGAAAGAACCTCCAAGTTAAGCGTGCTTGGCTTGGAGCAATTTGGGATGGGTGACCGACTGGGAAGTTTTCTTGGGTGCGCATGAGTGAGGACAAAGTGCACACAAAAAGACTTGTGTTGGTCTGTGGGGACAATATATGATCCTAGAGAGCTGCCAGGAGTAAGTACCACCGGTCCAGGGATTGGACGGGGTGTTACAAAGATGTATGAGGATTTGAAGCAGAAATATTGGTGGTATGGATTGAAGAGAGATGTGGCTACACATGTGGCGATGTGCGATGTGTGTCAAAGAGTTAAGGCTGAACACCAGAGGCCAGCTGGACTACTGCATCCACTGAAGATACCCGAGTGGAAAGTGGGAAGAGATTGTTGTGGATTTCATTACTAGATTGCCTCACACCTAGAAAGGATATGACTCTATATGGGTAATTGTGGATAGATTGACTAAAGTAGCCCATTTCATTCCCGTAAAGACTACTTATAAAGGTTCTCAACTGGCAGAGTTATATATGGCTCGGATTGTGTGTTTACATGGAGTACCAAAGAAGATCGTGTCTTATCGAGGTTCACAGTTTACTTCAAGATTCTGGAGAAGCTTTCATGAGAATATGAATACAAAGTTGAACTTTAGTATAGCCTATCACCCTCAGACTGATGGACAGACTGAAAGGACTAATCAAGTATTGGAAGATATGTTGAGAGCTTGTGCACTTCAGCATGGAGGAAGTTGGGATAAGAGTCTACCATATGCTGAGTTCTCATATAATAATAGTTACCAAGCCAGTTTGAAAATGTCACCTTTTGAAGCTTTATATGGGAGGAAGTGCAGAACTCCTCTATATTGGGATCAGACTGGAGAAAGACAGTTCTTTGGGCCTCAACTGATTCAAGAGGCAGAAGAACAAGTCCTTATAATTTGAGAGAATTTGAGGGTAGCTCAAACCAGGCAAAAGAGCTATGCTAATAATAGAAGAAGACCACTGGAATTTGAGGAAGGAGATCATGTGTACCTCAAGGTGTCACCACTTCGTGGAATGAGGAGATTCAAAGTTAAGGGCAAATTGGCCCCTCGTTTTATTGGACCATTCATGATCTTTAGGTGAGTTGGGGAGATGGCATACTAACTCGAGCTACCTGCTAGTCCATCTGATGTGCACAATGTATTTCACGTGTCTCAACTTAAGAAGTGTCTCTGTGTCCCTGAGGAACAATTACCAATGAAAGAGCTCAGTGTTCAGGGTGATTTGACTTACACAGAGTATCCTGTCGAGATTCTTGATACATTGACTCGAGTTACAAGAAATAAGGTGATAAAGATGAGTAAAGTACAATGGAGTCATCATGGAGAAGATGAAGCAACATGGGAAAGAGAAGAAGAGCTTCGCATAGATTTTCCCTATCTTTTCCCTAGTCCTTCCTAAATCTCAAGGGCGAGATTCTTGTTAAGGAGGGTAGGATTTGTAATGCCCAATTTGTAAGAGACAATATAAAAAGGAGAAAATAATTATTTTATTTATTTATATGTGTGTGTCCTATCCATTTATCATCATATGTGAATACCATATTTGAAGACAAATAACTAATAAAAAGATATGCCATTAAATTATGCATCATGCTAGAATCTTTATTGTGAGTGCATTATTTGTGACAATATAAAAAGAACATGAAAAAATATGTTAAAGTCCAAAGTGGAATTTAATCCTAAAGGAAAATTCAATAATTTAGAAAAAGAGAAGAAGAGAAATTATCATGTGAATAAAAATATGTATAAAAAATATATATTCTTACACAGATTTGAGTTTGTACATTTGACTCAAAGGTGAAGTTCATAACAAGATTCAAATTCAAATTAGAAATTCAAATGAAAAGAAAATGAATCAAAAAGTAAGAAAAGAAAAAGAAAAAAAGAAAACCATGCGCCTGGGCCGGCTCTGCTCTTTTCGGCCCATCTAGTGATTCCCCAGCGCAGCCCAACTTGCCCACGTCCGCGCCTCACTGCACACCAGGGCCCATCTGTTGGTCATTGCTGGCGATACTGCGCGCATGCTTTCGCTTCCACGTGGGGTCGCTGCGTCAGGTTCATCCCCAACCAATTCGACCACCTCCTCTGGGGTCAGCACGGGGAGCTCGGCGCGAATCGCGCTTCCTAGATCTCCGCTCTCTATGACCCCGTCTCGCCCCGGCTTTAAAATCAGACCCGTGACCTCTCCTGCTCTTCTCTGTTTGCGTCCCTTCTTCCTCCCGTCGCCAAAAAAATGCCTGCGTAGAAAACCGTAAGGGAGTGTGAGACTCGCACCGCCGCTGTCATCTTGAGCACATCGCCGCTCGGGGCCTCTGTCGCGGTCGAAACCCTTCGCCGGTGTACCTAGAGTGCGGGGGTGGATGTTGTGGGCATCGGAATCGGTGGCTCTTCCGGGAATTCCTTGTCGGAGCGCTCGCCACCGGAACGTACCGCAGTCCGCCGCGGGCCGAGTTGCTGCGCGCGCCACCTTTGATGAGCAATTGCGTTCTTGTTTCTATTCAGTTAGAATTACATGTCGCGATCAAGGATGGAAGTAGATGACTTTAGGTTTGGTGGATCGCGTTTGCCGGCAATGGCGCGCCGCCGTACCGCTCCTACTCCGTCGTCGGTAGGGCTCGGGAAGGGGAGGAACGCGCTAGGTCGTGGATCTAGGAACGGACGACCCTGATTATTTGGGGTGTACCGGTTGGATAGGCTAGATCTGCACCGATGATCAAGCATCGAACGATTGGGATTGTTTACCGATTCGTATAAAACGTAGGTCTAATCCTGGCGGCCGATTTCTGATCGGACGACTCTGATTGAAAGATACCCCTTCGGCCGTAAGTTTTGTAAAGAGACCCTCTGTTTTCCGAAAACCAACCCACGGTCCTCGAGAACTATACTCGGTGTCTTAGGAAACTCACACCGAGAGCCGTGCTGTTCTCTGTAATTGAGGCCCAGTCCAGTACTGTTTTAAATTGAATAAATGAATTGGAAATTGGATTTTTAATATGAAAATAATTACTAGAACTTGATAAATTCATAGAAAATCCATACTTGGTCCAAATTAATTCATTCCACTTTCTAAAATTTTGTAATATTATTCTCTATCAATTAGAGTCTCTGTTTTGGTATGAAAACAGTAAGAAAAATGATTTCTCACTTAATCCTATTTTAAGCACATAAAACCTTTAGAAATTCATATCTTAAAATCTATAACTCCAAAATTTATGATTCTTGTTCCTAGGATTTTATTTTAATGTGTAGATTATTATTATTATGTATTTTGTTTACATGTTTGGTGTGATGTTAATTTTCTCTATATATTGTTCTTGTTTGTATTGTGGCGAGTAGAAGAACCTGTCAATCAGGATCCTGGTGACCAGCAGATAGAATTAGTTGAGCAGGAGCTCATTGAAGGCAAGTTGTGCCCTTGATCCACTTTTCACCCAATAATGTTCTTTAATTTCACTAATTCATGCATAGGTTTAATTTTGATGGGACCCAATAGGTCACCCTAGACTGTTTATCTCTTTACCTTGTTACCCCTGAATCACATGGGTAGTTTTGCTATTGCTTTACATCGTTTTGGGATAACATTTCATTATATCCATGTTCCAGTTATTTTGTTATTCTATTTATGTTCATGTCAAGATCATTAATGTTAATTGGAACATGGAGCTTAACTTAAGAAACACGTGCCACCATAAGGGTTTAATGGGACGCCCTTGGCTGACTAATTAGGAAAGCTAGTGGAAGACTACCTTACCCGAAAGGGGCAAGGGTAGTAGGGGAGTTGCATGCAAGGAGGTTCTCAGGTTGATTTTGCTGCGATGGAGGTCAGACGGGGCATTCTTGCAAGTGCTCTTCCCATAAATTGTAGCGGGTTTTCGGAAGCTAGTGGAACTTTGTAAAGGCCTCGTAGTGTTGCCCTGCCTCGCTTCCTTGGTAGAGGTGTATGGGAGTCACGATCCCTTGGCAGATGGGTAACATGACTTGTGGGTTCAGGGTACAACCTCTGCAGAGTGTAAAACTAGTATACTAGCCGTGCTCGCGGTCATGAGCAGCTCAGGACTATCGCATGATTAATTTATGGAACTTAAATTCGATTTGTCATTTGCATTGCATGGGATTATTATTAATTTTGTTCAATTACTATATTTAAGGTTTGGTATTTACTTACATTTAGTAACTCCTAATAAAATTTTGACCAACTAATTAAAAGCAATGCTCAGCTTTAACCCCTGTTGTTGATTAGCCTTACACATCACATGAACTCCCACCTTTGGTGATTTCATGCCCACTGGTTCCCCACAACTTGTTGAGCTATGATCATGTGTGAGCTCACTCTTGCTATCTCACACCCTCCCCCACAGGAGAAGAACAGGTGGTTCAGGAGGAGCCACAAACTGAGGAGTTTGATCTGATCTAGGTGGCGTTTCCCCAGTTGACTTGCGCCAAGGATGATCCTTAGTTCGTTTTATATTTACCTTTTGTTTTGTAATAAGACTTCCGCTATCACTACAAGAAACTAATAAATATTCGTGGGTTAATTTAAGAACGTGGGTACCGACGTTCTTAATTGAGTTATGTTCGTGGGTTAAGTTAAGAACGTGGGTACCCACGTTCTTAAATTAAATTCGTGGGCCCGTGGTAAAACCGTCAAACTTATCGTATTAGGAACGTGGGTACCCACGTTCTTAACTTAAATTCGTGGGCCACATGGACACCGTCGAACTTAACCCAAAATACTAAATCTCTCACCCCGTGTGTATCTCTTCTTTCCCTCTGTCTATCGCGCGTGCCTGCCGCTAGCTGCCAGCCACGCGCTCGCCGCTACCTGCTCGCCGCCACCCTGCGCTCGCCCCGCCGCCCCACCGCGCGCCGGCTCGCGCACTGCCACCCAGCGCGGCCCGCCCTCGCCACCCCGCGGCTCCTCTGCCGCCACTAGCGACTCGCCGCGCGCGCCCCTCCGCCACCCCGCGCGCCAGCCCGGGCTGGACGACGATACTGTAGAGCTCTACTATGCAGTCGTAGTTGTCTGCCCACCAGGTCTGCGCCGCCCACGCATCGCCGAAGTACTCCTCGCTGAACCGGATCCTGCAGAGATAGTTGTGTGACACCCCAGTGTCACCGAGGGTTTCTTCTCAGTGCTAACTCAAGTGCCATCATTTCATGTAAACCAAATTGGGCAGGAGGCACCAATCAACTAAGAATAAAAGATCCACTAAGTTTATATCTAAAGAATCATGTCTAAAACAAATGAGGTTTTCAAAAAAAGGGAAAAATGTTGAAACCCTAGACCAACCCTAATTAAGCCACTTAAGTAGAAAGGAAGAAAAGGGATAAAAGACCATGAAAAACATGGAATCATGGCTTAGGCCAATTATAAAAATTGGAATACACTAACTAAGCTACAATAAAGATTATAAAAGTTTTGCCACAATGGTTTGTTATAAACCCCAAGCAAGCCATTCAAGTGGAGGTGTAATGGGGAAATCTGAAATTCAGATTTCTGAATTTTCGGCCTCTAAACCAAAACCGAGCGCGTTCACCTTGATCTCTATCTCAAAACTCTAATGTCCCATTGACAAAAATGTGTCTAACTAACCTCTCTACCTCATACATAAAGATGGCATTGGGACGCTTGCCCTGGACACGTCAAACTCGGGATCTTCTCTCAGTGTTCGGCAGTGAGACAAACCCAACTTCACCCCTCCATATCTCTTGATCCAGTCAGCGAAACCCGCAAGCCCCCACACACAAACGACAAAGGAATGTCAGGGGAAGAGATCTCTCAATGGGATCATGGCCATAATCTCAAAGATTTGGAGCCAATCCACGCTTGAACACGACCTCTCTCTACGCTGCCTCGTGCTCGACGTTGTGCCTAGACGCTAGAGCGCGCACTGGCGCTCGCCCGCGCACGCCCCGAGCGCTTGTCAGAGCCTCCCCTCGGTCGTGCTCGCCTGTGCCTTTAAAAACACCCCGGGCGCGGCTTACCTCACTCCGCACTCACCCTCGCTGGCCAGACACCCCTCCCTTAGCTCTGGCGAGCTCTCCTCCGCCCGCCATCACTGCCCGAGCCTCGGCCACCGCGGCCAGTTCACTCCAGCCACGTCCAAGCCGCGCCTGTCACTCGGTTAGCTTCGCCAGTGGCCTGTAAAGCTTTCCAAGCTCTCGGACCCGACAGAACCTCACCGGAGACCCAGGATCGCCTTCGCCGGACTTCGGTCACCCGCGGCCGCGCGTAGACCGAGCAATCCGGTGAGCCATTCTCAAATTCCTCGCGCACACATCTTCCTTGATCTGTACAGCCCTGGTTAGGCCGGATTCCTCGCTGCCGACGAGCTCCCCCGCATGCGCGCGTGGACCGACCTACTCCGACCACCATCGCCGACGATCCGTACCTCGACGTGATCGCCAGAGACCCCCGGACCTTTGCCCGACCCCTTACCGGAGCAACCTCGCTGCCGGTAAGCCCCTCTGCCCTTTTCGTCCGCCACGGTCACTGTTCCATTAGGGGAAGGACTGCGGGTTCGATTTCGTAAAACCCTAGGGGGTTTTCTGCAGAGTCATATACTCAGATGAATAGTGAACCAAGGACCTGTATGTAATACATTTAAAACCTTTCGCCAGGGACCCAGTGCAAAACTATTTTTTCTTTATCCATTTCTATTTATTCTTTTTAAATTCAGTAGAGAACTTAGGAAAATTATATCTTGAGAAATATTTAGCCAAATCTAGTCAAACCAATTTTACTGGATTCAGAATATTATGAACTTTCATATCAAAATAGTGAACCCTGTGTTTTCTGTTTTAAATTTTAGAGTTTGGAATTAATTAAGGAAACTGACCAAACCTTATTAAAATAAACAAAATTAGTCATGCTTCTGTGCTGAACTTAAGAAAATTTGTAGAAGTATAAACCCCACTTAGACACTGTTCAAAAATAGTAAGCGCCCCAGTATTAAAGATTTAGACAAGGTTACTTATTAAAAGCCATATTTACCCAAAACTTAGGAAAATAAGAAAGGCACTGGAAAATAATGAACAGTGGATGCAAATATTTTTCCTAGTCCACTTAAGTAATAAAGAACCTAGGAAAAATAAAGGAAACCCTAGTCCAGAGCAAATTCAAGGTAAAATGTTTTATTAGGCACTAACCAAACTAGAAAGACAATTATTAGAATTATGAAAACAATTTCAAAATTTTTAAGAAAAATTCAGTGGACATGTAACCACTAGGGCACCACTACAAAAATGATAAACACCCCAGTCCATCATTTTATGTAGAATAAACAAATAGAATTTGATATTGAGCCATATTTCAATTAAATCATAAGCAAGCCAAAAAGTGTGCAATAGTGGGCAAATAAACTTTTACCAGATTAATAATGAAGTAGGCCACCAGAGAAAAATGCAAAACCTATTCAAAACTACAAATAATACCCATTGCCAATACTTCATGAAAAAGGCCATTTAGTTCAAGAAATTCCTACCACCTTTCCCTTAAGCAAAAAGTTACCAATTTTCAAAATGATTGCTCTTGCACAAAGAAGAAGATAGGAAAAATTAGAAATCTGTTGTTTGATATTTTTCAAATATAGTGGTAGTAGAAAGCACCCCTTTGGCTAGAAACTTTAGAAAATCATACTAAAATAATTAATAAGTATTAGTGGCTGAAAATTTGTACAAAGTCATGTTATAGCATCTAAATGCTAGCAAAAATAAGCCTTAGAGAATAACCTACTGTTAAAAGGAAGTTGTAGTTCAAAACACCCCCTCTGCCCTAATGTTTGATAATTTTATACAGAGAGTACCCCTCACTTTTTAAGCCCCAAATTTTGAGACAAAAATTATACACCAGTGAAAAGCTACTGTAATTTATGCAGAATTTTTAGAAATTTATTAAGCTATCTTGTAGTTCAAACCCACCTCAAAAGTATAAAAGAAATAGAGAAGAAGAGAGGAATAAGAAAGATTAATGAGTATTACCCCAACATGGCAGCTGAGAATATTGTTAAAAATATCTATAGGATATGAAGAAGAAAATCAGTGGAACACTAAACATGGGTTAACCATTCAGTAACCAACTGGCCCTAAGTTGCTAAGTATACCCCAAAAAACTCCAATAGTAAGAATAAGCCCTACCTTATTAAATTGATCATCCCCCATCAAATATTAATTGTAAACTACATATCATGCCATACATCTATCTTACTTATTGCATTCATTAGATTGCAATCTCGCTGACGGAGAGTACGTGCTCATCCCTGAGCAAGGAGTTGTCCACGAGGGAGACCAGGAGCAAGCTCCCGAGACTGCCATCGAGGATCTCCCCGCAGCCCCATCAATTGAAGGCAAGCCCCAGTTTTATGCATAACCATATATATATATATATATGCTACTTTACTACACTTAATGTTTGTAGGCTTGTAATGTGCACTTAAGTGTAGGAGTTGCTTGAAACCTCTAGTTGCATGAACTCAGGATTCCTTTTTGAGATGAATACTAGTATGCTAGGTCGAGTAGCTGCTTTGCTAAATCAGGATCTTGGTAGAAGTCGAGTGATTTTTCTAGCACTCACGCGAGGTCTGGAATTGATTGTATTCATCTTGATAACAGGATATATGATGGTCTATGGACTTGGATCTAGGGAGGATGCCTTGTCCATGAGACAGGAAAAGGAATTAAGGATTAATGTGTGGATACCTGAGTCAAGTGTTTGAACGTACTAAACACATGTCGGGAAATATGGTAACCGGTAAACCTAGTACCTGAGTGAAGCCGGGCGCGGACTTTAACCCTCATGCGACCTGAGACTGGGTCTCCCATGCTAGCTATGGTTGGTACAAGTGCAACCACTACACGGCGGTAGCCAGGGTCAGTGGAGCATTGTATGCCAAGGTGGTGAGGCCTGGCCGCGAACGGGGAATCAATGGGGACGGTTGACGTGTGTGGGGACGGAGTGCCCTGACATGTCGTGTGTTTTGGTTTACCTTGCAAGGTTTTAAAACTCGATTCGAATTGTCTGCTTCTCGCAGCTAATGAGACTGCTTGACCCCTTGTACTACATTGAGTAAGAAGTGAAATGGGGTTCTACACGAGATAACTTGTTGATTGTATTAAATGATTGTTACCATGTATGCTTAGAAGGAGCAAACTTAGCTAAGATAATGATGCTAGAAAGTGAAAAGCTAAAAATTGATTTTAGATACAGCTAGTGCTTTTGGCAACCAAACCCCTCAGCCAAACAACTGCATGGTCTAGAGGTAGAGGAGTAGATTCCTCACACCGGGTAAGTCTAGCTGAGTATTAGTATAATCAGCCTTGCTTGTGGCATAATTTTTGCAGGAACGCTTTAGGATATTGTTGACGGTGTGACTTGGCCTACCACCCTGCCACTGGGTTGAACGGTCGAGTGGGATGCTGCTCCGGCAGGAGAGGAGCAGGAGGAGTAGTGGGCTAGGCCTTGCCCCATTCCTCACTTTCGACAATATCGATTATCTGCTGCAATTTATTTGTGAACTTAGATTAGCTACTTGAAAAACTCCGATTTATGTAATAACTACAGTACTTTAATTTGAGGTTTTTCCTATTTTATTGTATTTCTTCTGTGACTCACCTTCGAGTGAGTTTGTGGTACTTGATCCTGGTTAAGTGGCTTAATCAGACTAGATCTGAGGGACTCACAGGTTATTCTGATTTAAGTGTGTTACGGCCTCTGAGGCGTGACTTGGGCACTTAAACTGGAATAATTCGGGCAGTTCTGCCACAGCTGGTATCGGAGCAAATACCAGCACAGAGAAGGACAATAAACCATGAATACCAAATTTTCAAAAATCTAAAACTTGCTTAGAAACTGGTGTGAATCGTCAAGACTAGAACGCTAGACTTAAGACGAAAGGCCTTAAGGATAGTGGGAGAAATAGGTGGCTAATTAAGTAGGCCCTATGGGACAGTATTTAGATTCTTAGAGGATGCCCTAAAAAGCACCCTTTTATTCGTTGAGGAGACGTTATTTTCAGCATGCATGCATTATAAAACTAAAAGGATTAAGAACTAAAGAAGTAAAAATTTGAGCTAACCCACTTCCTTTTAAAACCACCCAGGTTCCTTTTATTTTCTTCTTCCACCATAATCTTTACATCTAATACCCTTCCGCAGATGACCTCACCTACCCTCGCCAGTGGAGGAGACACTCGTTTCAGCTGTGATTTCCTTTCTCACGATGGCTTTCCTTCCATCTTGTGGGAAGTGCTTAACTCTGCCGGTTACCCTACGCCCCCTTTGTACACGATGCAGCTGTACGAAGAGCATCGGGTACCACGTTGCCGAGTTTGGTTGACTCTGGAGGCTCATCCCCTTTAGCCGGGTTGGCGTTCTCTTGACTCCGAGATGATTGGATTCAGGACAGACGACACCACTAAAGCGGCAGCTATGAAGACCCTGACGACTTTCTGTGGCTACCATCCATTGGAGATGGTGATGCACCCCTTGGGACTCTTCCCAGCTGAGAAGAAGGATGACCCCATGTGGTGCAACCACGTGAGCCATGTGAAGGACGTGTGGGCGATGTACCCTGACTTGGTTGGGAGGGTCACTGTTCAGTGCATGAGTGCGCTGTACCGCCTTCAGGCCCTATAGAGCGACGCTATGGCACATCTTGCTAACCTCGCTCAAACCGCTAAGCTCACCCTCGACAGCCGAGAAGACTTTATGGTCGACTTGTCCTTCGAGTTGGTAGAGAAGGACCTACAGGTGGAAAGGCTGAGCCTGCGCATCACCACCTTGGAGCAGCAGGTGGAGATCCAAGACAACACTATTGATGTCTTGGAGAACCAGCTCCACGATGTGCAACAGGAACTTGAAGAAGCTAATAACCACCTAGACATGCATCACTTGGAGATGGAGGCCAATGAGGCCGGAAGCGAGGGAGAAGAGGCTCCTGAGGAGTTAGGACCAGCCCCTAGTGCCAATGTGACTACCTCCGTGATGCCCCCTTCACCCGCATCCAGTGTCGCTTCCACTACTCAGGGTTGATGAGTCGTTTGACGTTTTGGGAGGATAGAAACCTACGCAAGCTTAGTAATGGCAGATTTTGGGCTAGGCTTACGGGTACTTTCCCTAATTGATGTAACCCTTGAGAACTTTTGAGATCTTTGGGATGTTTGTAACCATGTTATCTTCATTCGAACTTAATGTTATGACTATGGCAATTTCTTCCCATATGAGATAATAGCATGTTGTTTGAAATTGTGAATTGGGATAACAATGGCGACAACCTCTACTTTCAGATGGCAGCTAGGCAGCGTCGTGGACATAACAAGCAAGTTCCCCCGCCACCTCCTTTAGCTCCCACGGTGAAGGAGCTGATGGCCCAGCAGAACGAGATTCTCCGACAGCTCTTGCAGCGCAAGCCCCACCCTCAGCAGTATGGTGGAGGCCAGTCGCAGTGACCTCTGGCAGCGGCAACCTACCAGGAGTTCCTGAGTACGCAGCCGCCCTTGTTCACCAAGGCAGAGGATCTGTTGGACGCCGACGTGTGGTTACGCGTCGTGGATCCAAGTTTCCCCTCCTCGCGGGAGACTACCCTGATGATACCAAGGATCGCTTCGCCACGCAGCAGCTTCGCGGCCCTGCTAGGACTTGGTGGGACCACTTCCGTGCTATGCTACCTGCTGATCATGAAGTTTCTTGGGAGGAATTGAAGACTGCTTTCAGAGGGCACCACATCCCAGCTAGAATTCTTGATCGCAAGCTGAATGAATTCCTGGCACTCAATCAAGGAACCCGCACGGTATTGCAGTATGCTCAGGCCTTTAACGACCCGTGCGAGTACGCAGGTTATCATGCTGATTCTAATGAGAAGAAGAGAGACCGCTTCCGCAGGGGTCTCAACACCAAGTTGCGTGAGCGTCTCAACACTGTTCGGGCTGATAGCTTCAATGAGTTGGTCAACCTAGCCATCTCCTAGGAGGATTGCATTGTAGCTCACCGGGCAGAGAAGAAGAGAAAGGCACCAATGGCAGCACCCTTCGCTCAGACCCAGAGGTTCAGGATTGTTTCCCACAATCAGAGCAGGGGATTTCAGCATCAGGCAGGCATATGGGTGATCAGGCCACCTCAGCAGCAGCCAGCACCCACTCGTTTTCCAGCTCCCGCTCCAAGGAACAATCAGCCTCCGCAGCAGCAGTTTCGCCAGGGAAATGGGAACAAGTGCTTCACTTCTGGCAATGTGGGCCACTATGCCAAGAATTGCCCAAGAATTAGTAGAGGCCGATGCCAGCACCAAATCAAGACAAGGGAAGAAAGCAGAAGGTACAAGGCAGGCAAGGGAAGCTCAACTTCACTACTCTGGAGGAGTTACCTGAGGGAGCCCCGATCATGACTAGTAACTTTTTAGTTTATAATCAACCTGCATTAATTATGTTCTGGTGCATCTCATAGTTTGATTAGCCAAAAGTTCAGTGCTAAATGTCAACTGCCTTTCTATCACACAAAAAGGGTCATTCATGATAGCCACACCTGGGGGTAAAATTGCAACTAACCAATTAAACCAGAGTGTGCCTATTCAACTGGGAAGCCACATTATCAAAACCACCCTCCTTGTTTTGGGTTTGGAGAATGTGGATATTATTCTGGGAGCCAATTGGATGACCAGACACCAAGTAGTGCTTGATGTAGCCAGCCGCATCGTTGAAATCAATTCCCCAATCTGTGGGAGTTTCACCTTGTTTCTGCCCAGTCAAGATTCTACTCAGTCATGTGCTTTTGCTATGACAGAGTTACCCCTGAAGAAGATTCCAGTGGTCTGTGAGTATGCAGATGTTTTTCCGAATGAATTACCAAGAATGCCCCCAGACGGGGATATCGAATTCGCCATCGAATTGCAACCGAGAACGACACCTATTTCCAAGAGGCCTTACCGGATGCCACCGGCTGAGTTGGCAGAATTGAAGAAGCAATTGCAAGAATTGTTGGACAAAGGTTTTATCTGCCCAAGTAATTCGCCTTGGGGATGTCTAGTCTTGTTTGTAAAGAAGAAAGATGAAAGCTTGTGGCTGTGCATAGATTACCGCCTGCTTAACGCGGTAACTATCAAGAACATGTATCATTTGCCTCGTATTGATGTTCTTTTTGATCAGTTGGTCGGAGCCAAAGTGTTTTCCAAGATAGACCTTCACTCCGGCTATCATCAGATCAAGATACGAGCAAGTGATATTCCGAAGACTACCTTCTCTACCAGATATGGGTTGTATAAATTCTTGGTGATGTCATTTGGGCTGACTAATGCACCAGCATACTTCATGTATCTGATGAACTCTGTTTTCATGCCTGAATTGGACAAGTTCATAGTGGTTTTCATCTATGACATCTTGGTGTACTCAAAGAACGAAGAAGAACATGCCGGGCATTTGCATGTAGTGCTTCAACGTCTGCGAGAGCACCGTCTTTATGCCAAATTGTCAAAATGTGATTTTTGGCTAAAGGAGATCAAATTCTTGGGTCACACTATCTCTCAGGCAGGTATAGCTGTTGATCCTGATAAGGTGCAAGAGGTGATGAACTGGAAGCCGCCAACGACTGTCCGTCAGATTCGAAGTTTTCTGGGATTAGCTAGTTATTATCGAAGATTCATTCCGGATTTCTCTCGAATTGCGAAGCCCATAACTGAATTGTTGAAGAAAGAAGCCAAGTTTGTTTGGGGTCAGAAGTGCGAAGATGCCTTTTGTGCATTGAGGCAACATCTGACCACAGCACCGGTGTTAGCGCAACCCAACAGCAGCAAGCCATTTGATGTGTACTGTGATGCCTGTGGCACTGGACTGGGTTGTGTCTTGATGCAAGACAACCGAGTCATTGCTTACGCATCAAGAGCACTCAGGCCTCATGAGCAAAATTATCCCACTCATGACTTGGAGTTAGCAGCCGTGGTCCATGCATTGAAAATGTGGAGACACTATTTGATGGGAACCCACTGCAACATCTTCACAGATCATAAGAGCCTTAAGTACATCTTTACTCAGGCTGATCTCAACATGAGGCAGAGAAGATGGCTAGAGCTGATCAAGGACTAAGACCTGGAGGTACATTATCACCCAGGAAAGGCCAATGTAGTGGCAGATGCCTTGAGTCAGAAATTGCAATGCAACTGTGTTATGATGGATTCTCGCGTCAACACCCTATGTGATGAGTTGAGCAAAATGAAGATCGAAGTGATTCCTTCTGGTGCTTTGTCTCACATTTCCGTTGAGCCAACTTTGCAAGACCAGATCATCATGGCCCAACTCAGTGACAAGGGAGTGCAAATCATTAAGGAGAACCTCCATCAGAAGACCGAGAAATATAAATGTTTCCGCCAAGATGGAAAGGGTATATTGTGGTTTGAAAGCAGATTGGTGGTTCCTAAAAATAAGGATCTCAAGAAAAAAATCTTGGACGAGGCCCATCTCTCCAAATTCTCCATGCATCAGGGAGCACCAAAATGTACCATGATCTAAGGCCCTTGTATTGGTGGACCAGAATGAAGAGGGAGATAGCCCAATATGTATCAGAATGTGACACCTATCAGAGGATAAAGGCAAGCCACTTGAAATCAGCTGGAGCTTTGCAACCCCTATCTATACCTTCTTGGAAATGGGATGACATCAGCATGGATTTCATTGTGGGTCTGCCCAGCACCTCTCGTCATCATGACTCAATTTGGGTTATTGTGTAACGATTGACGAAAGTGGCACATTTTCTTCCTGTGCACACCACTGATAAGGCTCAAAAGTATGCAGAGTTGTACATTGACCAAATCGTGTGTTTGCACGGATTGCCCCGGACCATTGTTTCTGACCGAGGAGCCCAATTTATTGCCAGATTTTGGGAACAACTGCAAGAGTCCTTGGGAACCAAGCTATTCAGAAGTTCAGCTTACCACCCGCAATCTGATGGTTAGACCGAGAGGATAAATCAAATTCTTGAAGATATGCTGATGGCTTGTGCGATCGATTGTGGCAAGAACTAGGATAAGCACCTCTCCTTGGCAGAGTTTGCTTATAACAACAGTTATCAATCCAGCCTAAAGATGGCACCCTTCGAAGCTCTCTATGGAAGTAGGTGTAGAACACCCCTCAATTGGTCTCAGCCTGGAGAAAGAGAAGTTTTTAGATCTGACTTAGTGACTGAAGCCAAAAGGAAGGTCAAACTAATCAGGAAGAATCTAGAAGCTGCTCAGGCCAGGCAGAAGAGTGACCATGATAAGAGAAGGAAACCTCTCCAGTTCGAGGTGGGAGATTTCGTATATCTGAAGGTATCATCCACCAAGGGAGTGCAGAGGTTTGGGATCAAAGGCAAGTTAGCCCCTCGTTACATTGGACCTTATGAGATCATAGAAGCATGTGGACTCGTGGCATACAAATTGAGGTTACCTCCAAAAATGTCGGCCATCCATAATGTATTCCATGTATCCTAACTGAAGAAGTGTGTTTGATTGCCGACTGAGATCATAGCAGAACCAGAATTGGAGATAGAGCCAGATCTATCGTACCAAGAGTACCCTTCCAAGGTTCTGGATTGCAAAGAAAGATCAACTCGGGCTAAATCGATCAGAATGTATAAGATCCAATGGAGTAATCACTCAGAGGAAGAGGCTACTTGGGAGACTGAGGAATTTCTGCGTTCCAACTTCCCCGATTGTCTATCTAAGGAAATTGGTACGTAATCATGCCCAACCCCTCCCCCTGCCCTATGAATTAAATCATAAGAAAAATGATCTTAAATTAGAAAGAGTTAATTGTAAAACAAAAATTAAAGGGACTTCCTTTTGAAGTTGCAAAGAGAATGACATTCGAAGAGCACATTGCCTTAATGAAAAAGTCACCCACTTCAAGCAAGCCTTAACCCTCACTTCACCCTAGGAGGACTCCGACCGGAATCTCAGGACGAGATTCCTTGAAGGGGGGAAGGCTGTGACACCCCAGTGTCACCTAGGGTTTCTTCTCAGTGCTAACTCAAGTGGCATCATTTCATGTAAACCAAATTGGGCAAGAGGCAACAATCAACTATGAATAAAAGATCCACTAAGTTTATATCTAAAGAATCATATCTAAAACAAATGAGGTATTCATAAAAAAAGGGGAAAATGTTGAAACCCTAGACCAACCCTAATTAAGCCACTTAAGTAGAAAGGAAGAAAAGGGATAAAAGACCATGAAAAACATGGAATCATGGCTTAGGACAATTATAAAAATTGGAATACACTAACTAAGCTACAATAAAGATTATAAAAGTTTGGCCACAATGGTTTGTTAAAAACCCCAAGCAAGCCATTCAAGTGGAGGTGTAATGGGGAAATCTGAAATTCAGATTTCTGAATTTTCGGCCTCTAAACCAAAACCGAGCGCGTTCACCTTGATCTCTATCTCAAAACTCTAAGCTCCCATTAACAAAAATGTGTCTAACTAACCCCTATACCTCATACCTGAAGATGGCATTGGGACGCGTGCCCTAGACACGTCAAACTCGGGATCTTCTCTCAGTGTTCGACAGTGAGACAAACCCAACTTCACCCCTCCATATCTCTTGATCCAGTCAGCGAAACCCACAAGCCCCCACACACAAACGACAAAGGAATGTCAGGGGAAGAGATCTCTCAATGAGATCATGGCCATAATCTCAAAGATTTGGAGCCAATCCACGCTTGAACATGACCTCTCTCTGCGCTGCCTTGTGGCAGAACCGCCCGAATTATTCCAGCTCAAGTGCCTAAGTCACGCCTCAGGGGCCGTAACACACTTAAATCGGAATAACCCGTCAGTCCCTCAGATCATGAACTCTTAACCAAGATCAAATTCCACAATCTCACTCAAAGGTGAGTCACAGGAGAAATACAATAAAGCAGGAAACCTCAAATTAAAGTACTGAATTATTACATAAATCAGAGTTTTTCAAGTTGCTGATAAGAGTTCATAAAATAAGATGCAGCAGATAATCGATGTCGTCGGTAGCGAGGGAATGGGCATGGCCTAGCCCACTACTCCTCGTGCTCCTCTCCTGCCGGAGCAGCATCCCACTCGACCATCCAACCCGGTGGCAGGGTGGTAGGCCAAGTCACACCATCAACTATATCGTGAAGCATACCTGCAAAAATTATGCCACAAGCAAGGCTGAGTATACTAATACTCGGCTAGACTTACCCGGTGTGAGGAATCTACTCCTCTACCTCTAGACCATGCAGCTGTTTGGCTGAGTCGTTTCGTTTGCCAAAAGCACTAGCTGTATCTAAAATCAAGTTTTAGCTTTTCCATTTCAAGCATCATTAGCTTTACTAAGATTGCTCCTTCTAAGCATACATGGTAACAAGCATTTAGTTCAATCAACAAATTATCTCATGTAACCTCATTTCACTTCTTACTCAATGTAGTACAAGGGGTCAAGCAGTCTCATTAGCTGCGAGAAGCAGACGATTCGAATCGAGTTTTATCCTTGCAAGGTAAACCTAAACACACGACATGTCAGGGTACTCCGACCCCACACATGTCAATCGTCCCCATCGATTCCCCGTTCGCGTCCAGGCCTCACCGCCTTGGTATACAATGCTCCACTGACCCCGGCTGCCGCCGTGCAGTGACCACACTTGTACCCACCATAGCTAGCATGGGAGACCCAGTCTCAGGTCGCGTGAGGGATAAAGTCCGCACCCGGCTTCACTCAGGTACTAGGTTTACCGGTTACCATATTTCCCGACATGTGCTTAGTACGTTCAAACGCTTGACTCAGGTATCCACACATTAATCGTTAATTCCTTTTTCCCGTCTCATGGACAAGGCATCCTCCCTAGATCCAAGTCCATAGACTAACTCAGATCCCATTATCAAGATGAATACAATCAATTCCTGACCTCGCGCGAGTGCTAAAAAAATCACTCGACTTCTACCGAGATCTTGATTAGCAAAGCAGCTACTCGACCTAGCATACTAGTATCCATCCCAAAAAGGAATCCTATGTTCATGTAACTAGAGGTTTCAAGCAACTCCTACACTTAAGTGCACATTGCAATCCTACAAGCATTAAGTGTAGTAAAGTAGCATATAATAATACGGTTATGCATAAAACCGGGGCTTGCCTTCAATAGCTGGGGCTACGGTGAGATCCTCGATGGCAGCCTCGGGAGCTTGCTCCTGGTCTTTCTCTTGGACAGTCCCTTGCTCGGGGATGAGCACGTACTCTCCGTCAACGAGATTACAATCTAATGAATGCAATGAGTAAGATACATGCATGATATGATATGTGCTTTAGCAATTAAACTTTGATAGTGAATGATCCACTTAAATCAGATAGAGTTTAATCTTGCTACTAAAGATTTTTGGTGGTATACTTAGTATTTTAGATCACACTCAGTTAATCTAAGTGGTAAGTTCATTTTGGTGTTTCACTGAATTCTTTTTAAAGCCTTAGTGAGAATTGTCAAGATTTCTAGTTGAACTTATTTGGGTGAGGTTTATCTTTCATTTCTTTCCCTCTATTTCTTTTATGTTTTTAGAGTGGGTTTGAATTACAAGTTGTCTTAATAAATTTCTAAAAATTCTGTAAAAATTACAGTGGCTTTTTAATGGTGTATAATTCTCTGTCCTAAAATTTGGGGCTTAAAGAGTGGATAGTTCCCTCTAGACAAAATTATAAAATGCTAGGGTAGAAGGGGTGGTTTGAACTACAACTACCATTTAACAGTAGGAATTTTTTTAAGACTTATTTTTGCTGGCATTTAGATGTTATAACATGACTTTGCACAAAGTTCTATCCATTAATACTTATTAGTTATTTTACTGATTTTCTAAAGTTTCTAGCCAAAAGGGTGCTCTCTACTACCACTATATTTGAAAAATATCAAACAACAGATTTCTGATTTTCCTAGCTTCTTCTTTGTGCAAGAGCAATCATTCTGAAGTTTGGCATCTTTTTGCTTAAGGGAGGGGGTGGTAGGAATTATTTGGATTAAATGGCCTTTTTCATGAAGTATTGGCAAGAGGTATTATTTTGCATCTTTCCAATGGGTTTGCATTTTTCTCTGGTGGCCTATCTCATTATTGATCTAGCAAAATTTTATTTGCCCATTATTGCATTATTTTTGGGTTACTCATGATTTATTTGAAATATGACTCATTATCAAGTTTTATTTGTTTACCCTACTTAAAATGATGGGCTGGGGTGTTATCATTTTTGCAGTGGGGTTTTGGTGGTTACAAGTCCACTGGATTTTTATTAACAAATTTGGGTTTGGTTTTATAACTCCAATAATTGTTTTCTAGTTGGAATAATGCTAAATAAAACATTCCACTTTAATTCTGTTCTGGACTAGTGATCTTTTCATTTTTCCTATGTTCTATGTTACTTAAGTAGGCTAGGAAAAATAATTGCACTCACTGTTCATTAATTCCTAATGTCTTTTTGATTTTATTAAGTTTTGGGTAAAAATGGCTTTTAATAGATATCCCTACCTGAATTTTCAATACTGGGGTTCCCACTATATTTAAACAGTGTTTAAATGGGGTTTGAACATCTACAAATTTTCTTAGGTTCAGCACAGAAGCATAACTAATTTTCTTTAATTAAACAAGGTTTGGTCAGTTTCTATATTTAATTCTAAACTCTAAAGAACAGAAAGCATGGGGTTCAGTATTTTTAGTTGGTAGTCCATAATATTTAGAATCCAGAAAAATTGGTTTGACAATTTTTGGTTAAGTATTTCTTAAGTTATGAATTTCCTAAGTTTTCTGTTCATTAAAAAGATTAATCAGAAATGATTAAATGGAAAACTACTTTGCAACGGTGTTCATGGCGGGTGTTTTCAAGTTTCCATACAGACTAGTCCTTGGGCTACTATTCAAGTGAGTCACTGACAGTTCAGAAAACCCCCTGGATTCTTCTAATCCTAACCCGAGGTCATTCCCCCAAATCAAACAGTACCCGCAGCGGAGGAAAGGGCGGAGGGGCTTACCAGCGGCGAGACTGCTTCGATGAGGTGGCCGAGGGTGTAGGGGAGGTCCTGAGGGTCACGGCGATGAGCCGGTTGCCGCCGGGGATGGTCGGAGTCGGCCGGTCCACTTGCGCAGGCGGGGGAGCTCGTCGGTGGCGAGGAGTCCGGCCTATCCAGGGCACAATTGACCAATCCAATGGGTTTGAGAGCTTCACCAGGGATCAAGGAAGGTGTGTGCGCGAGGAATTGAAGAACGGCTCACTGATTGCTCGGTCTACGCGTAGGCGAGCGGCCGAAGTCCGACGAGGATGATCTTGGTTCTCCGGTGAAGTTCTGCCGGGTCCGAGGGCTGGGAAAGCTTCACAAGCTATTGGTGAAGCTAACCGAGCGGCTGGCGCGGATTGGAAGTAACTGGAGTGGACTGGCCATGGTGGCCGAGGCTCGGGTGGCAATGGTGGGCGGAAGAGAGCTCGCTGGAGCTAAGGAGGGGCGTCTGGCCGACGAAGGTGAGCATAGGGTGAGGTGAGGCGCGCCTGGGGAGGCTTTATAGGCACGGGCGAGCACGACCGAGGGCGAGAGCGCGCGGCGGACTTGATCGAACGCTGGGGCGAGCGCGCGAGCGTGTTGGGCGAACGCCGGCGTGCCGACCATGGTCGAACACGTGTGCACGTTCATTCTGCCCAAGTTCTGGCACGTGTGGTCATTCATCCGAGCCTGCTCTTGCCTTGGTCAGTGCATAAAACCTCTTCTCCTCCCTATAAGCTACTGATCTTGTGTGGGGGTCATAGGATTTTGCCTACTGGTTTCAAAGATTTGGAGCCCTGAAACCTGGTCTGTCTCCCTACCCGAGCCCGAGGCAAATCCTGGGTTTTGTCGTGTCTACGGCTCTCGTCCCAATGCCATCTTGTGGCATGTGACAGAGGGATTAGTTAGGCACAATTTTGTCAATGGGGGTCATTAGGATTTGAGCTAGGGATCAAGGTGAACACGCTCGGTCTTTAGCTCAAGGGCTGAAATTCAGAATTCTGAATTTTAGAAATCCCCATTGAACCCTCACTTGAGAAGCTTGTTTTAGAGTTTTTATTAAACTATTTTGGACAAGCTTTCATAATCTTTATTGGTGCTTATTTAGTATACTTGAATGTTTATATTTGGCCTAAGCCTTGATTTTATATTTTTCATAGTCTTTTGCCCCTTTTCTTCAATTCTACTTAAAGAGCTCAATTAGGGTTGGTATTTAGGGTTTCAACATTTTGCTCTTTAAAAAAACTTATTTGTTTGGAACATGATTCTTTAGATATACACTTAGTAGATCTTTTCTTCTCAAGTTAATTTGGTGCTTCATGCTTAATTTGGCTCACATAAATTGTTAATTCTTGGGTTGGCATTGAGAGAAACCCTAGGTGACACTGGGGTGTCATAGCCTTCCCCCCTTAAAGGAATCTCGTCCCAAGATTCGGGTCAGAGTCCTCCCAGGGTGAAGCGAAGGGTGAGACTTACAGAAAGTGGGTGCTCTATTATTAGGGCAAACTGCTCTTCGAATGTCATTGTTGAGGACTTGTTCTCAAATGCCATGAGTTAAGAACAAGGTAACACAGAAATATTAAATGTTATTGTCCTTCGTCCTTCGAAACATTATTTCCCTTAGGATATAATGATCTTCAGACGAAGGTCATGAGGGACATACCTTCATTACCACAGTATGCGTTGATAAAAGGGGAAACATATGAAATCATAAGGGATAACATGAATAGTTATATGACATAATCAATTTGTTCTCATTTTATTATTATGGAGAAATAGAAATGATATGGAATTACAAAAGTACCTTCGGCTTGATAGAAGATAAAAGTACAAGAGTGACGCACGAGCAAATACCGGTCAGCGTGAACAGTACAGGGATACTGTTCATCTATTTATAGGCACAAGACGCAGCCTGTGAGAAATTACATTCATGCCCTTCACATTTATTACTGACTTATATACAAATCTATGAGGACTAGATAGCCTTTTCACCTTTAAATCGGTTCCTTTTTCTGCGATTGATCCAAAGCTTCCTTGCGTGTAGCTTCGAAGCAATGACAACCTTCGTCACGATCATGCTCTTCTCATCGTATATGCTTTTATTCTGAGTCCGAAGGTACCTGTTCATAAGCTGTGCTTGGAAGACATTGTTAAATTACATTTTTGAGGACCTTCGGAGGACGAAGGCCGCCAACAGTAGCCCTTCGTAGTATTAATTTATTTAGGATAACGAATTAAAACTGCGACATAGACGAAGGCCTTAAGCCGAAGGTCCGAAAAAACACCTTCCCTTTGCTAGAATAGCAACAGTCAATGACAGCCGGGACCCTTCAATTTGGAGCACGCAGAGCGTATAAATAAGAACTCACCCTGACCACATTTGGTACGCTGTTTGTGCCACTTGCTTTGTTTGCTCAATTTTATAGCTCTTGCTCACCAACGCTTGCTTAGTTTTTCAAGTTTCCTGAGCTTCGGTTAAAGAGACACGTTTTTGTCATTGCTGAAGGAAAAATGTCTCAAGACAAGAAGGCTGTTGCTGAGACGAAGCTAACCGAAGAGGAGAAGCTCTTTGAACAGAAGAAGGCGGTGCATCCTTATATAGCTGGGTTTTTAGAATCAATGGCAAAATCAAATACAAAGAAGATTACAAAAGAGATATTGGAGGGCCTGTCTGAAGACACTGGTGATAGTGACAGCTATGATGCAGAAAGTGGGGGTGAAGATTCCGAAGATTGACCGTGGAGGCCAAGCCATACAATTTTCTGAAAGTCGACAATTAAACAAAGTCATCTTGACAATATGAGGGGAAGGTGCTTTCGAGATATGTCTATTATGAGAGTCGGTGGAGACAACAACGTCCCTGCCCCTAAGGAAGACGAAGTTGTGATTTACCGAAGTTTCTTTAAGGCTGGGCTTCAGTTTCCATTGAGCAAGTTTGTAGTTGAAGTGCTAAAAACCTTCCAAATTTTCCTTCATCAACTGACCCCCGAAGCTATATTGAGGATGGGAGTCTTCGTCTGGGCGGCATGGAGCCAAGGTATAGACCCAAGCGCAAAATGCTTCTGTAGTATGCATGAACTTATGTATGAAACGAAGGCCACAGGAAAAGAATAGTATCACAACAACTTCGGTTGTTATGGATTTATTGCCCGTCCCAACTCAAGCTACCCAGTGCCAGCATTTTGGAAAAGATGGCCGACAAATTGGATGGAAGAATGGTTTTATGTGAAGAATGATTTGGTGGCAAGGGAGGATGTTAAGGAGGTTATTATGCGCCCCATTTGGTCCCGCTTCGGCCTCCGAAGGCCGAAGGTTGAGATTGACAAAGCCACTGAAGCATGCCAAAAGGCTTTTGGTACTGTCTTCTTTTTTATTGGTACAAGGGATTTAATCCAAGAGCATATAGCTTTCAGAGTATGGCCGCTTGTAGAGAACCGGGAAATGCCAAAAGAAACTGTCACCGAGTCTAGCGAAGGTGACCTGGTATGACTAAAATACACCTTCAGATACGGAGATAAATTCAATGAACCAAACGATGACTGGCTAAAATGCATCGAAGCTACCAGCGATGAACTGCTTGGATCATACTCCAAGGCGGAAGATAATGCATTATCCACAGCCTTCGGAGGTCAAGGAAGAAAGAGATTGAACAGAGTTTTTGACACTATTGGCTTTATCTACCCCGACTACCGTTATCCACTTCGAGGTCAAGGAAAGAAGAGGAAAACTGCTGCTTCAGCCACTCCAGTCGATCCTGCGCCGAAGGGCAAAAAGTTGAAGGTCCTTACCCATCGGCCATGCTATATTGAACCGGCCGTGGTGCCTGAGTTTGGTGGGGAGACTTCTTCAGCTGCTGAACCAGAAGAGCTAATTCCTCCTACGCAGAAAGTTGAAAAGCTAGTTACAATGCCGAAGGAAGCATCGGTTGAACATGCTGAGTCGAAGACAAGGGAAGATAAAGCTGAAAAACCAAATATTGAAGAAACAAAAACGCTAGAAATTATAAGCCCTTCATCGGAAGTAACAGTGCCGAAGGCACAAAGAGGTTCCGCTGCAACTCCTAAAAGGAGAAGGATGGTGAATGTACTAGATGTGCTAGAAACAGTAAAGACTTTGCCTGAAAAAGTTGCCACTCCTGCACCCGAAGCTTTAAAAGAAAGTAATGAATATATCATCCAGCATGCTTCGGGAAAAAGACTCTCTAAAGAAGAAGAAGAAGCTCAACACTATGCCCAAAAACTGAAATATCTGAAGGGGCCATTAGTGTTCAATGGTAGCGGGGAGGAAGATTTTTTGTACTGTCTCCTGGATAGCAAAGAGATATCTATTTGTCGGGAGATAGGTAGAAGCTTCGGATTTCCAACGTTAGAAGATGGCCTCTCAGTACTGTCGAAGGATGAATTGGCTTACAGTTTAGCATATAATAACATAAAGGTATGAAAATCAATTTTGTATTTGAAAACGAATTACTTCATTTGTTTATACTTAATGTTGTAGTCCTCTTACAGGGCTTGATCCTTAGCAATGCCCTCAGAGCACAGAAAAACATCGAAGATGAAGGGTGTACAATGGCTCTTAACAACCTTCGTTCAGAGGTGATTGAACTAAGGAACGAAGGTCTTGAGAAAGACAAAATATTAATTTCGTTGGTAAACAAAATAAAAGAAGACGAAGCTAATTCCAAAGCTCAAGGTGAGGCCCAGAAAAATGAAATCGAAGACCTTTGGAAGCAACTAGATGAGGCCAAAGTAAAGTGTGTTGTCGCTAAAGCTGATCGAGATGTCAGCGAATATTGGAAGAATTATTTAGAAAAAATAGTTGCAGAGCTTCGCACATCCAAGGAAAGATGTTTTGAAAAATCTGTGGAGTGCGTGAAGAAAATAAAGACTAGCTTCACCAATGTGGGTGCTTATTCAAACGAAGACAACTTCATACGAGGCGATCCCGAGGGTGTTATCGAGTGGATCAGCGGAGAAGCCGAAGCTTTTGAGGAAATTCTGAGTGATCGTGGGGATGTCTGTGCGTTTTCTGGTGTGAGAGGAGTTTCGGCTATCTTGGAGAAGGCGGGTTACAATCATGTTAAAACCCTAGCTCAGGCCGAAGCTGCCTTCTCTGTGGAAGACACGAAGGATCCCTCGGCCGAAGCAAGTTTATTAGGCGGCAAATTTTTTACTGATATTTGGGAAAATGGTGGCCAAGAAATAGCCCATGAAATAATGAAGAAGAGCGAAAAAGATAGCCACGACTCTCGAGAAGCAGCAAAGAAAGCTGAGAAAGTTGCAGAACTTGAGAGACGGATAGGTATTGTTTAATGGCTTGCATCTTCGCCATTTTTTTCGTGGCTTCGAACTGATTGATTTTTTTCTATCGCAGCTGAGCTACCTCCTCCACCGGAGCCGTTCGACCGCCTGGCCAATCCGGAGACAAAGAAAACGATAGAAATAATTAATATGGCCGAAGTTATTGTCGACGAAGTTGTTACCAAACTGCTTAACGAAGCTGCAGAAAAAGTTCTGAAGGAAGAGTAGTAGTTACTGTAAAAACATTTTTAGGATATTAATGTAATATTTGCTGAACTAAGTCTGTAATATTTGATGTTTATAATTTTGAATCTAATATGTTAGTTGTTTGTAATTCAATTCTTTGCGATGCATGAAATTTTATGTACATACCATTTTTGAGCCTTCGGCGAAAAAACACCTTCGCTTCTTTTCATGCTTCGTAAAGAAGAGTTTTTATGCCTTGCAAGAACATCCACACTTCATAAAAACATCAATGCTTCGTGAACAATAGATCCCTTCTTCCACATCGGAACTGATGAAGCTGTAATTCTCAGCTTACTTTGTGCCTTAGCACCTTTTCATTTTTGTAAAGCATTCTCTGGAGATCAGCTTCGTTTCCAATTCATGTCATTGGTGTGATATAATGTATGATGTGATGCTATGCGATATGATGTGATGATATGATGCAAAGAATGATGCTAATGCCGAAGACACATACCCACGCTGAAACACAACCTCTGCGTCCCCTTAGGAACGATCAAAATCTCTTGCCGTTTATTTTTCGGCTTCACCGCTTATTTTTCGGTGTAAGTTCTGCATTCCCTTAGGAACGTCTTTTGAACTTCTTCGCCTTCTATTTTGGTGGTATTCGCGTTGACTTTTCGCGCTTCGCCTTATATTTCGGCGGTATTTGGCTCTGCATTCCCTTTGGAACGACTTTTGAGCAGAAAACTTACGCTGCGCTCCCTTAGAAACGACTTTTTGTAGCATCGGCAAACTTACGCTGCGCTCCATAGGAACGACTTTTTGTAATTTTGGTGAAACTTGCACTTCGATTTTTAGCTCTGCATTCCCTTAGGAACGACTTTTGAGCTTCAGCAATTTTTGAGCTTCGTGAGTCTATGGAAAAAATATATTTCACTATGACAAGAACGAAGCTATTACAAGAAATCAAAAATGACAAGAAAACTAGGCTTACATTGATTGTTTCTTATTAAAAAGAAAATGACAATGAATGTAAAAATGCTTTAGAGGTAGGATATCTCTCAATAGATGTGTTTTGATTCTGGCACACTACTATTGACTGTGCGAGCTTCGGATTCCTCCCTGAAATCTCGCTCCTGATGGGTCTAGTGGCTCCCTTCGGGCTGCTGACCTCGTGAATAGGCAGGTTGTAGTGGCGGCGGAGGTGGAAGCTGTGGCCAAGAAGCCTGTGGCTGACTAGCCGAAGCAACAGAAGCTGCAGGATGATTACCCACATATTCTGGTATGTAAGGTGAGTGACACGAAGCAGTGTGCAGGACCTGCTTCGGTTGATTTTGCCGGGCTTCAGCTTCTGCGATCTCCTTCTGCTTTTGAATGGTGATTTGGCACATTCTTGTAGTATGGCCCTTGTCTTCACCACAAAATAGGCAGTAGATCTTTCTTGGCTGATCCCCATATCTTCCTCCGAAGCCCTTGGCACCTCTACTTCTTGGAGCTGGCGGCCCGAAAGAGCATTATTGCTGCCCCGAAGATTATGAAGTATATTGTAGCCTCTGCAGCTGACTTCCTCTATCATCACTCTGAGTGGAGTTGTGAATTGACCTGACATGCCTCGGGTGGATTCTTCCTCCGAAGCCCCTGGTCATCTCAGAGAACCTGTAAGCTTCCTCCCTTCTTTGGCGGAAGTCATTATTAGCCCGGATGTACTCATCCATCTTTTCAAGCAGCTTCTCCAGAGTCTGTGGAGGCTTTCTAGCAAAATACTGGGCAGTAGGACCTGGACGAAGCCCCTTAACCATGGCCTCAATGACAATTTCATTGGGCATTGTAGGCGCTTGTGCTCTCAGACACAAGAACCTTCAGACATATGCCTAGAGATACTCCTCATGGTCTTGCGTGCACTGAAACAGGGCCAGAGCTGTGACTGGCTTCGTCTGAAAGCCTTGGAAACTTTTCACTAGCATATCCTTGAGCTTTTGCCACGAAGTAATAGTCCCTGGCCGAAGAGAAGAATACCATGTTTGAGCCACATTCCAAACTGCCATGACAAAGGACTTGGCCATGACAGCTGCATTGCCTCCATATGAAGATATAGTTGCTTCATAACTCATCAAAAATTGCTTCGGATCTGAATGCCCATCATACATGGGGAGTTGAGGTGGCTTGTATGATGGAGGCCATTGGATAGCCTGCAGTTCTGCTGCCAAGGGAGAAGCATCATCAAAGGTAAAGGTATCATGATTAAAATCATCATACCATCCATCCTCGTTGAATAAGCCCTCTTGATGAAGTTGTCTGTGTTGGGGCCTTCGATCTTGTTCGTCTTGAGCAAGATGGCATACTTCTTCAGTGGCTTCGTCGATCTGTCTTTGAAGATCAGCCAATCGGGCCATCTTCTCCTTCTCCCTTTCTACTTGCTGATGGATTATCTCCATGTTTCTGATTTCTTGGTCCAGCTCCTCCTCCTGGAGTGTTGGACTGGTGGCCTTCCTTTTCTAGCTTCGGGCCTCTCGGAGAGAGAGAGGGTCTCCTGATTTGGGTCCAGTGGCTGTAATGCGGCAGCCCCTGGTGCTGAAACTTTCTTGGGTGGCATGACGAAGATCAGTGCTTGCCGAAGGTGGTCGAAAATGGTTCACCGGAGGTGGGCGCCAATGTTGAGGACTTGTTCTCAAATTCTATGAGTTAAGAACAAGGCAACACAGAAATATTAAATGTTATTGCCCTTCGTCCTTCGAAACATTATTTTCCTTAGGATATAATGATCTTCAGACGAAGGTCATGAAGGACATACCTTCATTACCACAGTATGTGTTGATAAAAGGGGAAACATATGAAATCATAAGGGATAACATGAATAATTATATGACATAATCAATTCGTTCTCATTTTATTATTATGGAGAAATAGAAATGATATGGAATTACAAAAGTACCTTCGGCTTGACAGAAGATAAAAGTACAAGAGTGACGCACGAGCAAATATCGGTCAGCGTGAACAATACGGGGATACTGTTCATCTATTTATAGGCACAGGACGTAGCCTGTGAGAAATTACATTCATGCCCTTCACATTTATTATTGACTTATATACAAATCTATGAGGACTAGATAGCCCTTTCTCCTTTAAGTCGGTTCCTTTTTCTGCGATTGAGTCGAAGCTTCCTTGCGTGTAGCTTCGAAGCAATGGCAACCTTCGTCACGATCATGCTCTTCTCATCGTATATGCTTTTATTCTGAGTCCGAATGTACCTATTCATAAGCCATGCTTGGAAGACATTGTTAGATTACGTTTTTGATGACCTTCGGAGGACGAAGGCCCCCAACAGTCATTCTCTTTGCAACGTCAGAAGGAAGTCCTATTAAGTTTTGTTTCATAATTACTTCATTCTGATTTAAGGTTATATTTCTAAAATTTTGATTCGAAAGGCAGGAGGAGGGGTTGGGTATGATTACGTACCAATTTCCTTAGGTAGGCAATCGGGGAAGTTGGATCGCAAGAATTCCTCAGTCTCCCAAGTAGCCTCTTCCTCTGAGTGATTACTCCACTGGACCTTATACATCTTGATCGATTTAGCCCGAGTTGATCTCTCTTTGCAATCCAGAATCTTGGAAGGGTACTCTTGGTACGATAGATCTGGCTCTATCTTCAATCTTGGCTCTGCTCTGATCTCGGTCGGCAATGGAACACACTTCTTCAGCTGAGATACATGGAACACATTGTGGATGGCAGACATTTTTGAAGGTAACTTCAATTTATATGCCACGTGTCCACATGCTTCTATGATCTCATAAGGTCCAATGTAACGAGGGGCTAACTTGCCTTTGATTCCAAAACTCTACACTCCCTTGGTGGGTGATACTTTCAAATACACGAAATCTCCCACCTCAAACTGGAGAGGTTTTCTTCTCTTATCATGGTAACTCTTCTACCTGGCCTGAGCAGTTTCTAGATTCTTCTTCATTAGTTTGACCTTCCTTTCGGCTTCAGTCACTAAGTCAGGTCTGAAAACTTCTCTTTCTCCAGGCTGAGACCAATTGGGTGGTGTTCCACACCTTCTTCCATAAACAGCTTCGAAAGGTGCCATCCTTAGGCTGGATTGATAACTATTGTTATAAGCAAACTCTGCCAAGGAGAGGTGCTTATCCAAGTTCTTGCCACAATCGATTGCACAAGCTCTCAGCATATCTTCAAGAATTTGGTTTACCCTTTCAGTCTGACCATCAGTCTGTGGGTGGTAAGCTGAACTTCTGATTAGCTTGGTTCCCAAAGACTCCTGCAGTTGTTCCCAAAATCTAGCAACAAATTGGGCTCCTCGGTCAAAAACAATGGTTCGAGGCAATCCGTGCAAACACACGATCCGGTCAATGTACAACTCTGCATACTTTTGAGCCTTATCAGGGGTGTGCACAGGGAGAAAATGTGCCACTTTCGTCAGTCGATCCACAATAACCCAAATCGAATCATGATGATGAGAGGTGTTGGGCAGACCCACGATGAAATCCATGCTGATGTCATCCCATTTCCACGAAGGTATGGACAGGGGTTGCAAAGCTCCAGCTGATTTCAAGTGGCTGGCCTTTATCCTCTGACAGGTGTCACATTCTGATACATACTGGGCTATCTCCCTCTTCATTCTGGTCCACAAATACAAAGGCTTCAGATCATGGTACATTTTGGTGCTTCCTGGATGCATAGAGAATTTGGAAAGATGGGATTCATCCAAGATTTTCTTCTTGAGATCCTTGTTTTTAGGAACCACCAATCTGCTTTCAAACCATAATATACCCTTTCCATCTTGGCGGAAACATTTATAGTTCTCAGTCTTCTGATGGAGATTCTCCTTGATAATCTGCACTCCCTTGTCATTGAGCTGGGCCATGATGATCTGGTCTTGCAAAGTTGGCTCAACGGAAATGTGAGACAAAGAACCAGAAGGAATCACTTCAATCTGCATCTTGCTCAACTCATCACAAAAGGTGTTAATGTGAGAATCCATCAGAACACAGTTGCATTGCAACTTCCGACTCAAGGCATCTGCTACCACATTGGCTTTTCCTGGGTGATAATGTACCTCCGGGTCATAGTCCTTGATCAGCTCTAGCCATCTTCTCTGCCTCATGTTGAGATCAGCCTGAGTAAATATGTACTTAAGGCTCTTATGATCAGTGAAGATGTTGCAGTGGGTTCCCATCAAATAGTGCCTCCACAGAACGGGGAATTTATTTCCACAATGCGACTGGCTACATCAAGCACTACTTGGTGCAGGGTCATCCAATTAGCTCCCAAAATAATATCCACATTTTCCAAACCCATAACAAGAATGGCGGTCTTGACAATGTGGCTTCCCAGTTGAATAGGCACACTTTGGTTTAATTGATTAGTTGCAATTTTACCCCTAGGTGTGGCTATCATAAATAACCCTTTTGAGTAGTAGAAAGGCAGTTGACATTTAGCACTGAACTTTTGGCTAATGAAACTATGAGATGCACCAGAATCAAACAGGATTAAAGAAGGTTGATTATAAACTGAAAAGATACTGGTCATGATGGGGGCTCCCTCAGGTACTTCCTCCAAAGTAGTGAAGTTTAGCTTCCCTTGCCTGACTTGTACCTTCTGCTTTCTTCCCTTGACTTGATTTGGTGCTGGCATCTGCCTTTGCTGATTCCTTGGACAATTCTTGGCATAGTGGCCCACATTGCCACAAGAAAAGCACTTGTTCCCATTGCCCTAGCGGAACTGCTGCTGCTGCTGCTGTGGAGGCTGATTGTTCCTTGGAGCGTGAGCTGGAAACCGAGTGGTTGCCAACTGCAGCTGCTGAGGTGGCCTGATTACCCATCTGCCTGCCTCCTACTGAAATCCCCTGCTCTGAATGTGAGAAACAATCCTGAACCTCTGGGCCTGAGCGGATGGTGCTGCCATTGGTGCCTTTCTCTTCTTCTCTGCCCGGTGAGCTACAATGCAATCCTCCTGGGAGATAGCCAGGTTGACCAACTCATTGAAGCTATCTTCCCGGACAGTGTTAAGACGTTCCCGCAGCTTGGTGTTGAGACCTTGGCGGAAGCGATCTCTCTTATTCTCAACAGAATCAGCATTGTAACCTGCATACTGGCACAGGTCGTTGAAGGCCTGAGCGTACTACAATACCGTGCGGGTTCCTTGATTAAGTGCCAGAAACTCATTCAACTTGCGATCGAGAATTCCGGCTAGAATGTGGTGCCCTCTGAAAGTAGTCTTGAATTCCTCCCAAGACACTTCATGATCAGTGGGGAGCATGGCATGGAAGTGGTCCCACCAAGTCCGAGTAGGGCCGCGAAGCTGCTGCGCGGCGAAGCGAGCCTTGGCATCATCAGGACAGTCTCCCGTGAGGAGGGGAAACTTAGACTCAACGATGCGGAGCCACCTGTCGGCGTCCAACGGATCCTCTGCCTTGGTGAACAAGGGTGGCTGCGTGCTCAGGAACTCCTGGTAGGTTGCCGCTGCCGGAGGTCGCTGATGCTGGCCTCCACCATGCTGCTGAGGGTGGGGCTAGCGCTGCAAGAGCTATCGCAGAATCTCATTCTGCTGGGCCATCAGCTCCTGCACCGTGGGAGCTGGAGGAGGTGGCGAGCGAACCTGCTCGTTATGCCCGCAACGTTGCCTAGCTGCCATCTGAAAATAGAGATTGTTGCCATTGTTATCCCAACTCACAATTTCGAACGACAAGCTATTATCTCATATGGAAGGAAAAATGCCATAATCATAATATTAGGTTCGAAATGAAGATAACATGGTTACAAACATCCCACAGATTTCAAAAGTTCACAAGGGTTACATCAATTAGGAGAAAGTATCCGTAAGCCTAGTCCAAAATCTGACTTTAACTAAGCTCGCATAGGTTTCTATCCACCTAAAGCGTCAAAGTGACTAATCAACCTTGAGCAGTGGAAGCGACACTGGATGCGGGTGAAGGGGGCATCGCGGACGTAGTCCCATTGGCACCAGGGGCTGGTCCTAACTCCTCGGGAGCCTCTTCTCCCTCGCTTCCGACCTCATTGGCCTCCATCTCCAAGTGGTGCATGTCCAAGTGGTCATTTGCCTCTTCGAGTTCCCGCTGCACATCGTGGAGCTGGTTCTCCAAGACATCAATAGTGTTGTCTCGGATCTCCACCTGCTGCTCCAAGGTGGTAATGCGCTGGCTCAGCCTTTCCACCTGCAAATCCTTCTCCACCAACTCGGAGGATAAGTCGACCACAAAATCTTCTCGGCTATCAAGGGTGAGCTTGCTGGTTTGAGCGATGTTATTAAGATGTGCCATAGCGTCGCTCTGCAGTGCCTGAAGGTGATACAACGCACTCATGCACTGAACAGTGACCCTCCCAACCAAGTCAAGATACATTGCCCACACATCTTTCACATGGCTCACAGAGTTACACCACATGGGGTCATCCTTCTTCTCAGTAGGGAGGAGTCCCAAGGGGTGCATCACCATCTCCAGGGGATGGTAGCCACAGAAAGTTGTCAGAGTCTTCATGGCTGCCGCCTCAGTGGTGTCGTCCGTCCTAAATCCAATCATCTCAGAGTCAAGAGAACGCCAACCCGGCTGAAGGGGATGAGCCTCCAAAGTCAGCCAGACTCGGCAACAAGGTACCCGATGCTCCTCATACAACTGCACCGTGTACAAAGGGGGCGTAGGGTAACCGGCGGAGTTAAGCACTTCCCACAAGATGGAAGGAAAGCCATCATGAGAAAGGAAGTCAGAGTTGAAACGAGTATCTCCTCCATTAGCGGGGGTGGGTGAATTCATCTGCGGAAGGGTATCAAAGGTAAAGATTATGGTGGAAGGAAGAAAAATAAAAGAGCCTGGATGATTTTAAAAGGAAGCGGGTTATCTCAAGTTTTAATTCCTTTTAGCTTTTATAATGCATGCATGCTGAAACTAACATCTCCTCTCCGAATATAAGGTGCTTTAAGGTATCCTTTAAAAATCTAAGTACTGGCCCATAGGGCCTACTTAATTAGCCACCTATTTCTCCCACTATCCCTAAGGCCTTTCTAACTAGGTCTAGCGGTCTAGTCCTGACGATTCTTAGCAGTTTCCAAGCAAGTTTTAGATTTTGAAAATTGGTATTCATGGTTTATTGTCCTTCTCTGTGGTGGAATTTGCTCTGATACCAGCTGTGGCAGAACCGCCCGAATTATTCCAGCTCAAGTGCCTAAGTCACGCCTCAGGGGCCGTAACACACTTAAATCGGAATAACCCGTCAGTCCCTCAGATCTAGTCTGATAGAGCCTCTTAACTAGGATCAAATTCCACAATCTCACTCGAAGGTGAGTCACAGGAGAAATACAATAAAGTAGGAAACCTCGAATTAAAGTACTGAATTATCACATAAATCGGAGTTTTTCAAGTTGCTGATAAGAGTTCATAAAATAAGATGCAGCGGATAATCGATGTCGTCGGTAGCGAGGGAATGGGCAAGGCCTAGCCCACTACTCCTCATTCTCCTCTCCTGTCGGAGCAGCATCCCTCTCGACCGTCCAACCCGGTGGTAGGGTGGTAGGCCAAGTCACACCATCGACCATATCCTGAAGCGTACCTGCAAAAATTATGCCACAAGCAAGGCTAAGTATACTAATACTCAGCTAGACTTACCCGGTGTGAGGAATCTACTCCTCTACCTCTAGACCATGCAGCTGTTTGGCTGAGGGGTTTGGTTTGCCAAAAGCACTAGTTGTATCTAAAATCAAGTTTTAGCTTTTCCATTTCTAGCATCATTAGCTTTACTAAGTTTGCTCCTTCTAAGAATACATGGTAACAAGCATTTAGTTCAATCAACAAATTATCTCATGTAACCTCATTTCACTTCTTACTCAATGTAGTACAAGGGGTCAAGAAGTCTCATTAGCTGCGGAAAGCAGACGATTCGAATCGAGTTTTATCCTTGCAAGGTAAACCTAAACACACGACATGTTAGGGTACTCTGACCCCACACATGTCAACCGTCCCCATCGATTCCCCGTTCGCGTCCAGGCCTCACCGCCTTGGTATACAATGCTCCACTGACCCCGGCTGCCGCCGTGCAGTGACCGCACTTGTACCCACCATAGCTAGCATGCGAGACCCAGTCTCAGGTTGCGTGAGGGATAAAGTCCGCACCCGTCTTCACTCAGGTACTAGGTTTACCGGTTACCATATTTTCCGACATGTGCTTAGTACGTTCAAACGCTTGACTCAGGTATCCACACATTAATCCTTAATTCCTTTTTCCCGTCTCATGGACAAGGCATCCTCCCTGGATCCAAGTCCATAGACTAACTCAGATCCCGTTATCAAGATGAATACAATCAATTCCTGACCTCGCGCGAGTCTAGAAAAATCACTCGACTTCTACCAAGATCCTGATTAGCAAAGCAGCTACTCGACCTAGCATACTAGTATCCATCCCAAAAAGGTATCCTAAGTTCATGCAACTAGAGGTTTCAAGCAACTCCTACACTTAAGTGCACATTGCAATCCTACAAGCATTATGTGTAGTAAAGTAGCATATAATAATACGGTTATGCATAAAACCGGGGCTTGCCTTCAATAGCTGGGGCTGCGGGGAGATCCTCGATGGCAGCCTCGGGAGCTTGCTCCTGGTCTTCCTCTTGGAGAGTCCCTTGCTTGGGGATGAGCACGTACTCTCCGATTCGTCAATGAGATTACAATCTAATGAATGCAATGAGTAAGATACATGCATGATATGATATGTGCTTTAGCAATTAAAATTTGATAGTGAATGATCCACTTAAATCGGATAGAGTTTAATCTTGCTACTAAAGATTTTTGGTGGTATACTTAGTATTTTAGGTCACACTCAGTTAATCTAAGTGGTAAGTTCATTTTGGTGTTTCACTGATTTCTTTTTAAAGCCTTAGTGAGAATTGTCAAGATTTCTAGTTGAACTTATTTGGGCGAGGTTTATCTTTCATTTCTTTCCCTCTATTTCTTTTATGTTTTTAAAGTGGGTTTGAACTACAAGTTGTCTTAATAAATTTTCAAAAATTCTGTAAAAATTACAGTGGCTTTTTACTGGTGTATAATTCTCTGTCCTAAAATGTGGGGCTTAAAGAGTGGATAGTTCTCTCTGGACAAAATTATAAAATGCTAGGGCAGAAGGGGTGCACTAGTAGAAAAGAGCTCATAGCCTGCGGCACCCATAAATTATCACTGGCGGTTTCAGTTATCGCGTGCCAGTAAAAAAACGAGGTGGGCCCGGCTTGGGAACCGCCAGTGGAAACCTATTTCCACTGGCGGTTATCTTAACAAAACCGCCAGTGGAAATAGGATATTTCCACTGGCGCTTGGTGTAACAGAACCGCCAGTGGAAACCTATTTCCACTGGCGGTTGGTGTAACACAACCGCCAGTGGAAATACCCTATTTGCACTGGCGGTTGTGTTAAGATAACCACCAGTGGAAATAGGTTTTCACTGGCGGTTTTTCAAGCCAACCGCCAGTGAACTGTCTGTTATAAATACCCCTCTTCTTCCCCCCGACAGTGAACTGTATGCTCGCAGCCAACTTCCATTGGAGGCGATTTTGGAGGTTCAGATTTCACAAAAATATAAGGGGGGAGGTTTTGGTCTTCATTTCTTGGAAGAAGGTGGATAAGAAAGGTTGGTTTATGTTTCTTTGTCAATGTTTGTTCATTCTTGCTCAATTTTAGCCACATTTTGGATCTAGGGTTTTACATGTGAGAGAGAAGAGTATAGCTAGGTTATTTTCTCTATTTCCTCAAATGAGGTTGCTTAAGATGGTTAGTTTTTGTCTATTCCCTCTCCTTTTTCATGTTTAGTTCTCAAATAAGTTTATCCATAACACATATTTAGTTGCTTAATGAATGGTGAATGTGTTGTATGGAAGGTTGGTTTAATTATGTTTCAATTGTCAGTTATTGTTTATTTTTGCTCAATTTTAACTACATTTTGAAACTAGGCTTTCACCATGTGTTAGAGATAGGTTTGGGTATTAAATTTTTTTGTTTATTAGTTGCTGGCTTATGTTTCTTTTGCCAAATTTTGTTCATTTTTCCTCCATTTTAGCCACATTTTGGATATAGGGTTTCACCATGTGTTAGAGATAAAGTAGTCTAACTACTTTTATTGGAAGAGATAAAGTAGTCTAACTACATTTTTCGATATAGGGTTTCACATTTTAGCCACATTTTATTGTTAGAGATAAAGTAGTCTAACTACATTTTTGGAAGAAGGTCGCTATGAAAGGTTGTTCATGTTTCTTTTGCCAATTTTCTTTATCCATGATATATTTAGTTGTTACGAAATATTGGTATATGTTTCTCTTGCCAATTTGTGTGCCTTGTGTGTTTTATGTTACTTTTTTTACAGGTGATGATGGAGAGGATATCCTGGATGTATAACTTATCAAGGCTAGATCCATCATACATATCTGAGGTCCATAAGTTTATTGTTGTCGCTAAGAACCATGCTTGGAGAACAAAGACAAAGCATATATATTGTCCATGCATGGACTGCAAAAATGCTGTTGTATTTGATGACACAGAACAAATCATATCTCATCTGGTATGCCGAGGATTTGTGAAGGATTACATAATTTGGACAAATCATGGAGAGGGTAGCTCTTTGCCTTATACAGCTGGAAACCCTGCGAACATCGACGACAGCTTTCAGTTCGTTCACGAGACACAACAACCTCTTCCACAGAGCGAACATGTAGTGCCAAATGTTACTGATCATGGTTACACCGGAGGAAATGAACATGAAAGAACCCATGTTCTGCCAAATGTTATGGACGAGGAAGATGCAGAATTGTTAGAGGCAATGTTGCGTCGTCATACAGATCCATCGATGTTCTTCATGAAAGGTATGGAGTCCCTGAAGAAGGCAGCAGAAGAGCCTTTGTACGACGAGTCTAAGGGTTGTACCAAAGAGTTCACGACGCTCCGGTCTGTGTTAAAGTTGTTGATGTTAAAAGCTAGATATGGTCTGTCTGATGCTGGCTTCGATGCATTCTTGAGTATTGTCGCAGACATGCTTCCAAAGGAGAACAAAGTGCCTGCTAACACGTACTATGCAAAGAAACTAATCAGTCCACTCACTATGGGCGTGGAGAAGATCCACGCGTGTAGAAATCACTGTATCCTTTATCGAGGTGATGATTATAAAGACTTGGAGAGCTGCCCAAAGTGTGGTGCAAGTAGGTACAAGACGAATAAAGACTATCGAGAGGAAGGGTGTGTTGCATCTGTGTCTAAAGGGAAGAAGCGAAAGAAAGCCAAAAAGAAGACTTCAAAATCCACGAGCAAAGAAAAAGAAGAAGTAGACTATTATGCGCTCAAAAAGATTCCTGCTTTGGTGATGTGGTACCTCCCCGTTGTCGATCGATTGAGGTGTTTGTTCGCTAACCCTGAGGATGCCAAACTTATGAGCTGGCATGCTTCTAATGAGCACAAAAACGATGGGAAGCTTTGACATCCAGCCGATGGGAAGCAGTGGCAAGATTTCAATGAGAACCACCGAGACTTTGCCGATGAACCAAGAAATGTTAGGTTCGCACTGAGTACTGATGGAATGAATCCATTTGCTGAAAGGAGCAGCAAGCATAGCACATGGCCAGTGATCCTCACCATATACAACCTTCCTTCATGGTTGATGCAGAAACGGAAGTACATTTTGCTAACCATGCTTATTTCTGGTCCTACACAACCTGGAGTTGATATGGATGTATTTTTAGAGCCCTTAATGGAGGATATGAAAATATTGTGGGTAACGGGTGTTCAAATGTTGGATGAGTATCGTAAAGATTCATTCACGCTGAGAGCAATTATTTTTGTTACGATCAACGATTACCCTGCACTCTTCACATTATCAGGCCAATTTAAGGGAAAGGTTGGCTGTACAGTATGCATTGATGAAACTGCTTACGTGTCCCTTACTGCATCTAAGAAGATAGTGTACATGAGGCACAGCCGCTTTTTATTGGAAGGACATAGGTGCCGCATGCGAAAGATGGATAAGTACTTTGACAATAATGGTGAACTACATTCTACTGCTCCATCGGGTAACAATAAAGGTCATAGAGTTTTTGAAATAGTCAGGAATATCAAGTTTGTTTTCGGGAAGAAGACAAAAGACGGAAAACAAGGAAGGATGTCAAACCAGCTCTTGGGGCTATATTCAAGAAAAAGTCTATTTTCTTCGAGTACTTGCCTTACTGGAAAGAGTTAGATGTGTGGCATGCGATCGATGGTATGCACGTTCAAAAGAATGTGTTTGAAAGCATAATTGGCACCTTGCTAGACATAAAGGGCAAAACAAAAGAAGGGCTCAATTCACGCATGGACTTGGTAAATTTAGGCATAAAAAAGGAACTACATCCTGTTCTTCAAGAAAATGGGAAGTATCATCTCCCAGTAGCAAGCTACAATCTCAATGTAGATGAGAAACATGCGATGTGTGTTTGGCTTAAGAATTTGAAAGTCCCATCCAGATTCTGCTCTAGCATACGAAGTATTGTGTCAATGAAAGACCTGATAGTCACCAACTACAACTCAGATGATTGTCATGTCATGTTGACAACATTCCTACCTATTGCCATCAGGGCTATAAATCCTTTGTTTTAAAGATGGCAATCACATGGTTGTGCTACTTTTTCAACAGAATTTCACAAAAGGTAATTGACCGTGATGAGTTGGCATCTCTTCAGGAATTCGCAGTGGAGACAATAGCACAGTATGAGATGTGTTTCCCTCCATCGTTCTTTGATATTATGGTGCACCTTGTGGTGCACTTGGTGCCACAAATAGAGGCATTGGGTCCTATGTACTTGCATGAAATGTGGACGTACGAGCGTTTCATGTCAATACTGAATGGCTATGTATCAACCCGTGCTCGTCCCGAGGCATCCATGATAGAGGGGTACTGTACCAAAGAGACCATTGAGTCCGGAGGTCCATTCTGCAATAATATCCTAAAAGATCAGGTTGCAATAGGTCTGCCTCCTTCACGACACGGGGGTAGATTGTATGGAAGCGGGAGGATGGGACGGAAATCTTTCATTCCACCAGATTACAATACAGTACTTGAGGCACATCACAACATCCTACATCAGCTAGCGATAATAGAGCCATTTATCCAACAACACATCAATGAGCTTCACTAGCAAAATCCTGGGCATACGGCTGATTGGGTAATGAAGCAACATAAGCAGCGGTTCAACACATGGCTAATGGTGAAGGACATTCCACGTGGAGAAACAATAGAAGAAAAAACCATCAAGGGGTTGGCATCTGGACCATCACGCCAGGTCACAACATGGCAAACCTATGACATTAGTGGATTCACATTTTGTACAAAGTCCAAGGACAAAAAGAGCATGTCACAAAACAGTGGTGTTCGATGCAAGGCCATAGATGATGAAACTGGTGAGATTATTACATATTTTGGCTTTATTGAGGACATATGGGAACTAGACTATGGTACATTTCAGATCTCGGTTTTCCGATTTCAATGGGTTGAAGACAAACATGTCACGGTAGACAACTTTGGGGTCAGAGTTCTTGATCTAAGTAAGGTAGGTTACAAAGATGACCCATGGATCCTTGCTAATCGTGCTGCATAGGTCTTCTATGCTGAACAGATCATTTCTAACAATGAGAAGAAAAGCACCGACAAACCGAAGCATGTAGTTTTTCCTGGAAAACAACAAGCTATAGGAGTTGATGGTGTATCTGATTTAGAGGATTTTAACCAGTTCATCGACATGTCTCTTTTCATAGACCATCCAACCAAGATAAGAAACGTTGAGCGAAGCATCCCACGCAATTCGATGACCTGGGTATGCCACGATGGACAAGGCAGAACAATAGCTCCCTAGATTATATAGTTGTCATGTAATTGATTATTGTTAGGACATGTCATGTAATTGATTATTGTTAGCGACAAACCGAAGCATGTAATTTTACACGACTTTCTAGTGACTTTCTAGAGAGGAGAGGGAGAGGGAGAGAGAGCTATTGTTGCCAATGCGCTCGGAGCAGGTCCAGCACTTACCGTCCGTGCGGATGCAGCACTTTGCACATCCAGAATGCCCGTTCTTGCACTGATTTTACACAGAGCAGAGCATCATGCTGGAGCCTACCGATCAATGTGTACTGTATATATACATGCATGGTAATCTGACTTGCCATGAAAACTTCGGACTAGAATGGTAGGCAGTAGATGTCGCACTCCAGCGCGTCCTTCTCCACGGATAGTGTCACAGTCGCCTCTTCCTCATCCTCCACCACCACCTTGGCTTTCTTTGGAGTGTCGCCGTCTGAGGAAGCCGTGGTCTTTTTCCCGGTCATGGTTTATCACCTAGAACGCGAGGTAAAATAAAAGCCGGGAGGACTATTCGACTAATATATACATATCAGGCAGTAAGAAACAAGCATCTTCAAAGAACATGTTGTGAAAGAACTTGGAAAGATGTTTACCAGATCTGATACTTGTGAAAGAACTTCACACCAATGGTGATGAGAGACGCAAAGCCAGGAGACGACGTAGTATTTAAACACTGCAAGAACGGGCATTCTAGTGACAGAGGAGGGAGAGAGAGGGAAGAGAGAGGAGGGAGAGAGGGGAGAGAGAGATAGAGGAGAGAGAGGAGCGATAGAGGAGAGAGAGAGGATAGAGAGAGAGAGGAGAGAGAGAGAGGGAGAGGGGAGAGAGAGGAGCTAGGGACAAGAGAGAGAGGAGAGAGAGAGAGGAGAGAGAGAGGAGAGAGAGAGGAGAGAGAGGGAGAGATAGAGGAGGGAGAGAGAGGGAAGAGAGAGGAGGGAGAGGGGAGAGAGAGAGAGGAGAGAGAGGAGAGAGAGGAGAGAGAGAGAGAGGGGAGAGAGAGAGGAGGGAGAGAGAGAAGTAATATATAAATATATATATTATGTATACTAAATATATATATTTATATATTTAATATGTATAAAAATTTATATACTTAATGTATGAATATACAATAAAAAATAATATACTAAAAACATTACTACTGGCGGTTCACAACGAAAATCGCCAGTATAAATGATTTCTACTAGCGGTTGTCGATGAAAACCGCAAGTAGAAATGGCCTCCACAGTCTGTGGATGGCATTTCTACTGGCGGTTCTCTATGACAACCGCCAGTAGAAATGATTTCTACTGGCGGTTGTCATTGTCAACCGCCAGTAGAAATATCTCCTATATAAAGGAGCGCGCGCGGGGGCGAAAATTTCGCTAAGTCTCTGGCGCCCTGTCTTTCACACTTCCCGCCGTCAGGCTGCCAAAATTTCGCCCGGCGATTTTCTCCGCCGTGCGCCACCATCGTTCACGCCGTCGTCCCCGCGCCGTAGGTAAGTTCTTCTCTCTCTCTCTCTCCCTTTCTTCTACTATGATCGCTCGGGCTCGGGCATGCGCGCCGCCGCCGCCGTGCACGCGCCGCGGCTAAACCCTAAGCCTAGGAAGAGTGAGAGAGTGAGAGGGAAGAGAGAGGAGGAAGAGGGAAGAGAGGGAGACCCCTGCGCGTGTCTCTGCAGAGAGTGAGAGAGAGGGAGAGAAGATAGAGGAGGGAGAGGGAAGAGAGAGGAGAGGAGAGAGAGGGAAAGGGAAGAGAGAGGAAAGAGAGTGGAGAGAGGGAGAGAGATAGAAGAGAGAGGAGGGAGAGGGAGTGTATATATAGGAAAGAGAGTGGAGGGAGAGAGAGGGAAAGGGAAGAGAGAGGAAAGAGAGTGGAGGGAGGGAGAGAGAGAGAAGAGAGAGGAGGGAGAGGGAGTGTATATATAGGAAAGAGAGTGGAGGGAGAGAGAGAGAGAGGAGAGAGAGGGAAAGGGAAGAGAGAGGAAAGAGAGTGGAGGGAGGGAGAGAGAGAAGAGAGAGGAGGGAGAGGGAGTGTATATATAGGAAAGAGAGTGGAGGGGGAGAGAGAGAGAGGAGAGAGGGGGAAAGGGAAGAGAGAGGAAAGAGAGGGAGAGGGAGGGAGGGAAGAGAGAGGAAAGGGAGGGAGATGGAGAGAGAGAGAGAGAGGAGAGAGCAACGGAAAGCATGTTTTTCCATTGTATTCCATTGTAAACAACGTATTCTATTGTATTCTATTGTAAACAACGTATTCCATTGTAAAATGTAGACTAGATTCACTAGTATAAAATGTTTTTTGGCTTCCACTCTCTAGTAAACAACGTATTCCATTGTAGTACTATTAGCTAGAGAAATTAGAAGACGACGTACGACACACTTGCGTTGCTTCGATTAAGAGCAACTCATCAGAACCCCACTTGACCAGAGCGAGTTCTCATCACCTCTCTCCCTCTCTATACGTCCTATACGACTCCTCCTCTCTCCCTCTCTCTCTCTCTCTATACGTTCTATACGACTCTCCATCTCTCTCTCTCCCTCTCTCCCTCTCTATACGTCCTATACGACTCCTCCTCTCTCCCTCTCTCTCTCTATACGTTCTATACGACTCTCCATCTCCCTCTCTCCCTCTCTATACGTCCTATACGACTCCTCCTCTCTCCCTCTCTCTCTATACGTTCTATACAACTCCCTCTCTCCCTCTCTCCCTCTCTATACGTCCTATACGACTCCTCCTCTCTCCCTCTCTCTCTCTCTATACGTTCTATACGACTCTCCATCTCCCTCTCTCCCTCTCTCCCTCTCTATACGTCCTATACGACTCCTCTCTCCCTCTCTCTCTCTATACATTCTTGTCGGCGTTTCGAGACAGGGGGGTCCCTAAGCCGACGAGTGAGTGTGCTGCGTGCCCCAGCCAGATGGGTCGAGCGCGTGGGCGAGCGCGAAGGGGGGAGAGGCGAGGTGGCCGGAGTCGGACGTGAGAGAGGTGGAAGTCCCGCGGCCTTCGTGTTCGTCCCGTGCCCAGGTCGGGTGCGCTTGCAGTAGGGGGGTTACAAGCGTCCACGCGGGTGAGGGAAGCGAGCGGCCCCAAGAGAGCGCCTGTCTCGTCCTCGTCCCCGCGCGGCCAACCTTCTCTAAGAAGGCCCTGGTCCTTCCTTTTATAGTCGTAAGGAGAGGATCCAGGTGTACAATGGGGGGTAGCAGAGTGCTACGTGTCTAGCGGAGAGAGAGAGCTAGCGCCCTGGGTACATGCCAATGTGGCAGCCGGAGAGGTCTTGGCACCTTGCTGGCGTGATGTCGTGGCTGTCGGAGTAGCGACGGAGCCTGGCGGAGGGACAGCTGTTGGAGCGGTTGAGTCCTTGCTGACGTCGCTCTGCTGCCGTAAGAGAGCTAAGAGCCGCCGTCGTCACAGAGCTTGGGGGGCGCCATCATTGCCCATCCGGCGGAGCTGGCCAGATGGGACGCCGGTCTTGTCCTTCGTGACCCAAGTCGGCTCGGGGTAGGTTGGTGATGGCGCTTCCTGTTGACGTGGCGGACCTGTGCCCTAGGCAGGGCGACGTGGGGGCTCCTCCGAAGTCGAGGTCGAGTCTGTCTTCCGTTGCCGAGGCCGAGCCCGAGCCCCCGGGTCGGGCGAGGCGGAGATCGTTTGGCCGAGGCCAGGGCGGAGTCCGAGCCCTGGGGTCGGGCGAGGCGGAGATTCGCCGTCTTCCGGGTCTTAGCCCGAGTCCGAGCCCTGGGGTCGGGCGGAGCGGAGTTCGCCGTCTTCCGGGTCTTAGCCCGAGTCCGAGCCCTGGGGTCGGGCGGAGCGGAGTTTGCCGTCTTCCGGGTCTTAGCCCGAGTCCGAGCCCTGGGGTCGGGCGAAGCGGAGTTCGCCGTCTTCCGGGTCTTAGCCCGAGTCCGAGCCCTGGGGTCGGGCGGAGCGGAGTTCGCCGTCTTCCGGGTCTTAGCCCGAGTCCGAGCCCTGGGGTTGGGCGGAGCGGAGTTCGCCGTCTTCCGGGTCTTAGCCCGAGTCCGAGCCCTAGGGTCGGGCGGAGCGGAGTTCGCCGTCTTCCGGGTCTTAGCCCGAGTCCGAGCCCTGGGGTCGGGCGGAGCGGAGTTTCCTATGGCGCCTTTGGCAGGGCCCGACTGCCTGTCAGACTCACTCTGTCGAGTGGCACTGCAGTCGGAGTGGCGCAGGCGGCGCTGTCCTTCTGTCAGACTGGTCAGTGGAGCGGTGGAGTGACGGCGGTCACTTCGGCTCTGCCGGGGGGCGCGTGTCAGGATAAAGGTGTCAGGCCACCTTTGCGTTAAATGCTCCTGCAACCTGGTCAGTCGGCGCGGCGATTTAGTCAGGGTTGCTTCTAAGCGAAGCCAAGGCCTCGGGCGAGCCGGAGGTGTGTCCGCCGTAAAATGGGGGGCCTCGGGCGAGACGGAAGTCTCTCGAGGTCGGCTGCCCTTGGCCGAGGCTAGGCTCGGGCGAAGCGTGATCGAGTCACTCGTGTGGACTGATCCCTGACTTAATCATACCCATCAGGCCTTTGCAGCTTTATGCTGATGGGGGTTACCAGCTGAGAATTAGGCTTCTTGAGGGTACCCCTAATTATGGTCCCCGACAGTAGCCCCCGAGCCTCGAAGGGAGTGTTAGCACTCGCTTGGAGGCTTCCGTCGCACTTTTTTGCAAGGGGACCAGCCTTTCTCGGTTGCATTTCGTTCCGGTGGGTGCGCGCGAGCGCACCCGCCGGGTGTAGCCCCCGAGGCCTCGGAGGAGTGGTTACACTCCTTCGAGGTCTTAATGCCTTGCGTAATGCTTCGGCTGGTCTAGTCGTTCCCTCATGCGAACTAGCCGTAGCCCGGGTGCACGGTCGGGGCCCAAGCTCTCGGGCTGGTATGTTGACGCTGTCAACGGTTTGGCCGGAGCCGGGTTTGCGAGAGCAGCCCCCGAGCCTCTGCACAGGGCGAGAGGACGATCAGGGACAGACTCGGCTTTTTTACATACACCCCTACGTCGCCTTTCCGCAAGGAGGAGGGGGGGAGTGCGCCATGTTACCCTCGATGGGCACCGAACATGGTGTCTCCGGTGAGCTGCAAGCGGGTAATCCGAGTGGACGTCCGTGCCCCGTTCATTGGGGGTCGGCTAGGGGCCCAGAGGCACGCCCAAAAGTACCTGCGGGTGATTTGCCGGACCTGGTCCCCTGGCGACGGGGTCCGAGGGCTCGATGCCTCCCTCCGATGGGATTCCGTTACAAGATCGTTCCCGCTGGTCTCGGAAATGTCCTAGGGTACCTCGGGAGCGCAGCCCGAGCCTCGGTTATGTATCGAACGTACCCCCGGTCATCCCTCGCTCGGTGTCTGAGGCGACTGTGAACCCTTCGGGGGCCAGCCTTCGAACCCCTGATCAGTAGTGGGCGCGGAGCCCGAGTAGCCTGAGGCGGCCATGGAACCCTTCGGGGGGCTGGCCTTCGAACCCCTGACCAGTAGTGGGTGTCGGGCCCACGCGATCAGAGGCGACTGTTGAACCCTTCGGAGGGCCAGTCTTCGAACCTCTGATCAGTAGGGAGGGGCTCGGAGCCCAGTTCCTTCGCGGAGAAGGATCCTTTTCGGGGTATCCCCCTTTCCCGGTCCCTGTTGCAAGAGATAGAGAAAGAGGAAAAAGGAAAAGGATGCGAAATCGAAACGACGTGGCGTACCTTTTTTGACGCGGTTGTTATGGCGAAGGCGAAGCGTCGTCCGCTTCTCCTGCCAGAATCGCCGCCTGTCCCGCCGCGGAGTTAATGCGACGGGGCGAGTGGTTGGCGGGGCGGCCGTTGCGCGTGCGCGATCCGTTCGAGGAACGGGTCACGGGTGCACCGTCTTCACGCCGTGGGAGGAGGCTCTCTTGCTGTCCCAGGATGGGACGTGAGCCTGGCTGACGACGTGACTGCTGCGCCCGCCCGCCTGCCACCGCCATTACTGCCGGCCCACTTTCGGCCGCTTTGACCAACGCGCCAGGCTGGCGCTGCTGGGTCGTGCGCTAGGTCGCCTCGAGTCGCGGCATAGGCTCCGCAACCGAAGAGGTGCGACGGCGGCACAAGTGGCGGTGCGGTTGCTTGCATGCAGCAACTGGCGCGCTGGTTGCGCGACGCGTGGGCCTGGGCCTCCAAGCTGGCGTGTCGGAAGTCGGAGAAGTGCGTCCACCTGGCGCGGTTGCATGCCGCCTGCATGGCTGCCCGCCCCTTCCGCCCGTTGGTCTGGGCAAAAGTGGGGGGTCGCTTGTAACCGCCGGGCGGTCGTGCGCACCACGCGCGGCGGTTTGGCTTCTTCTGCCCTGAGCCGGTTTGCGTGACATGCGGGACCCAGCCCCCGAGTCGCAGGGGAGGGCCTTGGAGCGTGTTGGAGAAGACTCAGCCCGTGGCGTCTAGGGGCGCACGTAGGGAGAGTTGCCTTTAAAAGGAGGGAGACTCCTTTCAGAAGGCAACCATGTCTTCTTCCTCCCTTATGCGTCGTGTCTTTCCATCTTCCAAGCCCCCGGATGGGGGGTATCCGCCGCCTTTCCGCCTCCTCGTTGGAGGAACGCAACTCCATGGGAGTTGGTACCTCTCAGCCATCGTTCGGCTTCAAGGATTTTCATCATGCAGCCCGGTCGCACCCCTCCACCGGTGGTCACCCAGGATGGCGACCTCCGGCTTGATGGTGGGGGAAAGCGAGCCGCGCTGCGGCCTCTGCCCCTCCCTCAGCCTCAAGGATTTTCATCACCAGGGCTGGGGAGGGGAGTGCGCCGAGTTGAGGTCGGCCCCCGCATGGGCGGCGGCCCGCTCCTTCACTCAGTGATGGGGGGGAGGAGCGGTTGTTGTCCGTGGCGCTGGCAGCTGCAGCGTGCCCGGTCTTCAGACGCGAGTGGCTTCGGAGCCGCTCGCGGCGCCGGCGTCCGCCACGGCAGCTGGAAGAGGTTCTTCCGCCGACGCGACAGCCGGGGCCGGCCACGGACTGACCTCCAACTCTACGGCCTTCTGCCCGTCCTTGCCTCACGAGTTTTGGCGTGGGCGGGGGCCTCCTGGCAGCAGCATCCGCCCTGAGGTCAGTGCTGCCGCTGTTCGACCCCCCGGAGCAGAAGTCGTCGTCGTCGCTGCTGCTGGAGCAGGTGACGGCGCGCCGTTCGCCGGCCTTCCGTTGCTCCGCAGGCCTTCCCCCTCGGAGGGGGGTTGTCCGTACCTGCGGAGGGGGAACCGGAGTTCCGTTTGTGATGGCACTTTGAGTGCCAGTGTTTTTTGTTCATTGTGGCTGTCGAGGCCTGAACATGTATGTAATTTCGGCACGGAGCCGTGTCTTTTCCTCATTTTCGAGCACTAAGTCTCGCCTATTGATTATCTGAACCGCTTCACCAAACATGAGTCGCCCCGTGTCAAGGTGACGAGTGAGGTATCCGTATCCCGGAGGCGTAGGAATCCCTCGGCTCGATCGGCCTTGTTGTCTGGGGCTCCTCTAGCTTAGTTAAAGAGACCCCTCGGCCGCTCTTCGATGAGCCGAGGCCAGGGGTAGCGATATCAGTATGAACAGAGGCGGAGTTGGCTCGAGAATGGGAACCTGGTTGGCCGGAGCCTAGCCGGGTTGTCCGTCAGCGGAGCCGACGCCGGAGTCGATCAGCCGAGGCCTCGGGTCGGGCTGGCGCCCTCAGAAGATGCTTGGCCGAGGCCTCAGGGGTAACCGGCCGAGCCGCCTGCTCGGGCCGGATTCCCGGAGAAGTCCTTGATCGCATCGCCGTCCGAGGCTGGGTCGGACTTTGCTGAAGACGTCGTCGATGCCGAGGGTGCTACGGCTCCCTTCAGCGTGAAGACCCGAGCCTGCAGGATCAGATCGTCTTGTAGCGTGTGCCTTCTGCGGCCGCCGAGGCCAGAAAACACACCCTCGCCGTGCTTGCAAAGTTGTGTCTTTTTTCCTCTTGTTTCGAGCATCTGGACTCTCTGTTGGTAACAGGGATGTTTGTGTGAGCGAGAGTTGCTTCTCGTGGAAGGGACGAGTGAGGTATCCGTATCCCAGAGGCGTGGGAGTCCCTCGGCTCGGTCGGCCTTGCCGCTTACGCGTACTTTCACCCATCCATGAGGCCCTGTCCCCGACTTAGTCGAGAAAGCTTGAAGGACTGCTTCGGCAGGAGAGCTTCTGAACGTGAAGACTTGTTCGGTCCACGGAGTCGCTTTATCCGAACGCGAGTTACTTATCGCAGAAGGTGATGAGTGAGGTATCCGTATCCCGGAGGCGTAGGAGTCCCTCAGCTCGGTCAGCCTTGGCTGCTTACGTGTACTCCGTCGTTTCCAGGATCCGCTTTCCGAAGTAGTCAAGAAGCACGAAAGAAATCCTGCTAAAGAGATCCTTTTTTCGAGAAAAAATTCGACGCAGAGGGGGTCTCCCCCCTTTTAGCCCCCGAGGGAGGGTCGGGCTTCGCCGAGGCGAGGCCGACCCTTCCTTGATGACTAAACTTTGCGTTGGTGCGAGGTATGTGAATAACTTGAAAACATCTTAAGGGTAGAAGCGACGTAGCTGTTTGATGTTCCAAGCGTTGCCGTAGATCTCGCCTTGATTGTTGGCCAGCTTGTATGTTCCGGGCTTCAGAACTTTGGCGATGACGAATGGCCCCTCCCAGGGGGGCGTGAGTTTGTGCCTTCCCTGGGTGTCTTGTCGCAGCCGAAGCACCAGATCGCCCACCTGGAGGTCTCGGGACCGGACCCCTCGGGCGTGGTAGCGTCGCAGGGACTGCTGGTACCGCGCCGAGTGTAGTAAGGCCCTGTCCCGAGCCTTCTCCAGCTGGTCCAGCGAGTCTTCTCGGCTAGCTTGGTTGCTTTGGTCGGTGTAGGCCCTCGTCCTCGGGGAGCCGTATTCCAGGTCAGTGGGCAAGATAGCTTCGGCCCCGTAGACCAGGAAAAACGGCGTGAAACCCGTGGCACGACTCGGCGTCGTCCTTAGGCTCCAGACCACCGAGGGGAGTTCCTTCATCCATCGCTTGCCGAACTTGTTGAGGTCGTTGTAAATCCGAGGCTTGAGCCCTTGTAGAATCATGCCGTTGGCACGCTCTACTTGCCCATTCGACATGGGATGAGCCACGGCGGCCCAGTCCACCCGGATATGGTGATCCTCGCAAAAATCCAAGAATTTTTTGCCGGTGAACTGGGTACCGTTGTCGGTGATGATGGAGTTTGGGACCCCGAAGCGATGGATGATGTTGGTGAAGAACGCCACCGCCTGCTCGGACCTGAGGCTGTTCAGGGGTCGGACCTCGATCCACTTGGAGAATTTGTCGATGGCGACCAGTAGGTGCGTGTAGCCCCCGGGCGCCTTCTGCAATGGACCGACGAGGTCCAGACCCCATACAGCGAAGGGCCAGGTGATGGGTATCGTCTGCAGAGCCTGAGCGGGCAGGTGGGTCTGCTTCGCATAGAATTGGCACCTTTCGCAGGTGCGGACAATTCTAGTGGCGTCAGCCACCGCCGTTGGCCAGTAGAAGCCTTGCCGGAAAGCATTCCCGACAAGGGCTCGAGGCGCTGCATGATGGCCGCAAGCCCCCGAGTGTATTTCTTGCAGTAGTTCCCGACCTTCGGCGATGGAGATGCATCGCTGGAGGATGCCCGAGGGGCTGCGATGGTAGAGCTCCTCTCCATCGCCCAGCAAGACGAACGACTTAGCGCGTCGCGCTACCCGCCGAGCCTCGACTTGGTCGAGGGGTAGCTCTCCCTGGCGGAGATATTGCAGGTACGGGGCCTGCCAATCTCGATCAGGCGTGGCCCCGCTCTGCTCTTCCTCGACGTCCAGTGCCTCACCCTCGGGGGCTGAGGGTACCTCGGGCTGAGCCGAGGGTGCCTCGGGCTGTGCCGAGGGTGCCTCGGGCTGTGCCGAGGGTGCCTCGGGCTCGGGCGCGTCGTCGATCTTGACAGAGGGTCGATGCAGATCCCGGGAGAAGACGTCTGGGAGGACCGTCGTTCGCCCCGAGGCTATTTTAGCCAGCTCGTCTGCAGTCTCGTTGAAGCGCCGAGCGATGTGGTTGAGCTCGAGCCCGAAGAACTTGTCCTCCAGGCGCCGAACCTCATCGCAGTAGGCCTCCATCTTCGGGTCGCGGCAGTGGGAGTTCTTCATGACTTGGTCGATGACGAGCTGCGAATCACCATGGGCGTCGAGGCGTCTGACCCCTAGCTCGATGGCGATCCGCAACCCGTTGACCACAGCTTCGTACTCGGCCACATTGTTGGACGCCGGAAAATGGAGGCGCAGCACGTAGCGCAGGTGCTTTCCAAGGGGCGAGATGAAGAGAAGGCCCGCGCCGGCTCCTGTCTTCATCAGCGATCCGTCGAAAAACATGGTCCAGAGCTCCGGTTGGATCGGAGCCGTCGGCAACTGGGTGTCGACCCATTCGGCCACGAAGTCCGCCAACACCTGGGACTTGATGGCCTTCCGAGGGGCGAACGAGATTGTTTCGCCCATGATTTCCACCGCCCACTTTGCGATCCTGCCCGAGGCCTCTCGGCACTGGATGATCTCCCCCAGGGGGAAGGATGACACCACAGTTACCGGATGAGACTCGAAGTAGTGTCGTAACTTCCGCCTCGTCAGGATCACAGCATACAGCAACTTCTGAACTTGTGGGTAGCGGATCTTGGTTTCGGACAGTACCTCGCTGACGAAGTAGACTGGCCTCTGAATGGGCAATGCATGCCCTTCCTCTTGCCTCTCGACCACAATCGCGGCGCTAACCACCTGAGTGGTCGCGGCGACGTAGACCAAGAGGGCTTCTCCATCCGCCGGGGGCACCAAGACAGGCGCCTTTGTAAGGAGCGCCTTCAGGTTCCCGAGGGCTTCCTCGGCCTCAGGGGTCCAAGCGAAACACTCGGCCTTCCTTAAGAGGCGGTACAGAGGCAGACCTCTTTCGCCGAGGCGTGAGATGAAGCGGCTCAGGGCCGCGAGGCATCCCATGACCCTCTGTACGCCTTTTAAGTCCTTGATGGGTCCCATGCTGGTGATGGCCGCGATCTTCTCCGGGTTGGCCTCGATGCCTCGCTCGGAGACGATGAACCCCAGGAGCATGCCTCGGGGCACCCCGAAGACACACTTCTCAGGATTGAGCTTGACTCCTTTCGCCTTGAGACATCGGAATGTCACTTCAAGGTCGGAGAGGAGGTCGGAAGCCTTCCTTGTCTTGACTACGATGTCATCGACGTAGGCCTCGACTGTGCGACCGATGTGTTCGCCGAACACATGGTTCATGCACCGCTGGTACGTCGCGCCCGCATTCCTCAAACCGAACGGCATGGTGACATAGCAGTACATGTCGAACGGCGTGATGAAAGAAGTCGCGAGCTGGTCGGACTCTTTCATCCGGATCTGGTGATACCCTGAGTAGGCATCGAAGAAGGACAGGGTTTCGCACCCAGCGGTGGAATCCACGATCTGATCGATGCGAGGCAGAGGGTAGGGAACCTTCGGACATGCTTTGTTGAGACCAGTGTAGTCTACACACATCCGCCATTTCCCCCCTTTCTTCCTCACAAGCACAGGGTTGGCAAGCCATTCGGGATGGAATACCTCTTTGATGAACCCTGCTGCTATTAGCTTGTGGATCTCTTCGCCAATCACTCTGCGCTTCTCCTCGTCGAATCGGCGCAGAGGCTGCCTGACGGGTCGGGCTCCGGTCCGAATATCCAGCGAGTGCTCGGCGACATCCCTCGGTATGACGGGCATGTCCAAGGGACTCCACGCAAAAACGTCGGCGTTCGCGCGAAGAAAGTCGACGAGCACTGCTTCCTATTTGGGGTCGAGCCCGGAACCGATCCGGATCTGCTTGGTGGTGTCGCCACTGGGGGCAAGAGGGACGGCCTTAACCGTCTCCGCTGGCTCGAAGTTGCCGGCGTGACGCTTCACGTCTTGCACCTCCTTAGAGAGGTTCTCCAGGTCGGCGATGAGGGCCTCGGACTCGGCGAGGGCCTCGGCGTACTCCACGCACTCCACGTCGCATTCGAACGCGTGTTTGTACGTGGGGCCGACGGTGATGACCCCGTTGGGGCCCGGCATCTTGAGCTTCAGGTAGGTGTAGTTGGGGATGGCCATGAACTTCGCGTAGCATGGCCTCCCTAGTACGGCGTGGTAGGTTCCTCGGAACCCGACCACCTCGAACGTCAGGGTCTCCCTTCGGAAGTTGGAGGGTGTCCCGAAGCAGACGGGGAGGTCGAGTCGTCCGAGGGGCTGGACGCGCTCCCCAGGGATGATCCCGTGGAAGGGCGCAGCGCCTGCTCGGACGGAGGACAGATCGACGCGCAGGAGCTTGAGGGTCTCGGCGTAGATGATGTTGAGGCAGCTGCCCCCATCCATCAGGACCTTGGTGAGCCTGACGTTGCCGACGACGAGGTCGACGACGAGCGGGTATTTCCCCGGGCTCGGCACGTGGTCGGGGTGGTCGGCCTGGTCGAAGGTGATGGGCTTGTCGGACCAGTCTAGGTAGACTGGCGCCGCCACCTTCACCGAGCAGACCTCCCGGCGCTCTTGCTTGCGGTGCCGAGCCGAGGCGTTTGCCGCATGCCCACCGTAGATCATGAAGCAGTCGCGGACCTCGGGGAATTCTCCTGCTGGGTGATCTTCGTTCTTGTCGTCGTCGCGAGCCCTGCCACCCTCGGCGGGTGGCCCGGCCCTGTGGAAGTGACGCCGAAGCATAACACACTCCTCGAGGGTGTGCTTGACGGGCCCCTGATGGTAGGGGCACGGCTCCTTGAGCATCTTGTCGAAGAGGTTTGCACCTCCGGGGGGCTTCCGAGGGTTCTTGTACTCGGCGGCGGCGACAAGGTCCACGTCAGCGGCGTCGCGTTTCGATTGCGACTTCTTCTTGCCTTTCTTCTTGGCGCCGCGCGGAGCAGACGCCTCGGGAGCCTCTTCCGATGGGCGGCCCTGGGGCTGCTTGTCCTTTCGGAAGATAGCCTCGACCGCCTCCTGGCCAGAGGCGAACTTGGTGGCGATGTCCATCAGCTCGCTCGCCCTGGTTGGGGTCTTGCGACCCAGCTTGCTCACCAGGTCGCGACAAGTGGTGCCGGCGAGGAACGCGCCGATGACATCCGAGTCGGTGATGTTGGGCAGCTCGGTGCGCTGCTTCGAGAATCGCCGGATGTAGTCCCGGAGCGACTCCCCCGGCTGTTGCCGGCAGCTTCGAAGGTCCCAGGAATTCCCGGGGCGCACGTATGTGCCCTGGAAATTGCCGGCGAAGGCTTGGACCAAGTCGTCCCAGTTGGAGATCTGCCCAGGAGGCAGGTGCTCCAACCAGGCGCGAGCAGTGTCGGAGAGGAACAGGGGGAGGTTACGGATGATGAGGTTGTCGTCGTCCGTCCCACCCAGTTGGCAGGCAAGGCGGTAGTCCGCGAGCCACAGTTCCGGTCTCGTTTCCCCCGAGTACTTCGTGATAGTAGTCGGGGGTCGGAACCGGGTCGGGAATGGCGCCCGTCGGATGGCCCGACTGAAGGCCTGCGGACCGGGTGGTTCGGGCGAGGGACTCCGATCCTCCCCGCTGTCGTAGCGCCCCCCACGCCTGGGGTGGTAGCCTCGGCGCACCCTTTCGTCGAGGTGGGTCCGACGGTCGCGTCGATGGTGCTCGTTGCCGAGGTGGCCCGGGGCCGCAGGCGCGGTGTTACGCGTGCGCCTGGTGTAGACCGAGGCTTCCCGCATGAATCGGGAAGTCGCGGCATGAGGTTCCGAGGGATGTCCCTGCCTTTGGGAGGCAGTGCTCTCGGCCCGTCGGGCCGCAGCGCCTTCCAGGAGATTCTTGAGCTCTCCCTGGATTCGCCGACCCTCGGTGGTCGATGGCTCCGGCATCGCGCGGAGGAGCATCGCCGCGGCTGCCAGGTTCTGACCAACCCTGCTGGATGCGGGCGGCGGCCTGACCCTGACATCGTTGGCGACGCGGTGCTGGAGACCTTGGGGCAGGTGACGTATTTCTCCGGCCAGGGGTTGGCCCGCCCATACCTGCCCGACGTCCCGACGGATCGGCTCAAGCGCTCCTGTTCCCTCGTTGAGCCTGGCCTGCACCTCGCGGACTTGCTCGAGTTGTCGGTCGTAACCCCCCACCGGAGCGGGGACCACAGCTAGCTCCCGTGGGATGTCGGCGCGAGGCACCGGCCTAGGAAGATCACCATCCTCCGGCATGCCGAGACGGTTGCCTTCGGAGGGATCCCCTAGCTCGATGTGGAAACATTCGTGGCTTGGGCCGCAGCTCTCGTTGTCAAGGCTGCGGCTTCCGTCGGAACAGTCGGAGAGGCAGTAGTCACATGCGGTCATGAAGTCCCGCATGGCACCGGGGTTGCCAAGTCCGGAGAAATCCCAACAGATGCTGGGATCGTCATCTTCCTCGGACCCAGAGGGCCCGTAGGTCGAGACGTCCGTCAACCGGTCCCAAGGCGACCGCATACGAAACCCCAGTGGGGTTGCACTCGCCTCAATGAGAGCGCCCGCCAAAGCGAGGTCGTTTGGCGGGTTGAGGCCGAGTCGAAATGATGTAAGATGGGAGTTAGTCGGTACATTTTGGTCGACGAGGAGCGACGTAGTCACATCGGGGACTGGTTGCACCACCATCTCAGGTACGAGGGCGACGTCCTGCAGGCTTTCCGCGAGCGCGCTGGCGTCGTCTTCTTGCTCGGGATCAGCGTGTCGCGGGGGGACGGCGCTTGCCTTCGTCTCGAACGCGAGGTCGACGTCCGGCGTGCCTTCCGTCGGGGCGTCGGGGGCATCGATTCGCTCGACAGCCGACGGAGCGCGGCCTCCCGCTTGGCCTTGGTTGCCTCGCCTCCTCCTCCGTTGACGGGGGAGAGGACGGAGCGAGCTCGAATGTTGTTCTTCCACCACGCGGGGAAGGTGTCGTCGATTCCGCCGCCGGCGGGCGGGTTGTCGGCCGCCATTGTCGTTGTCGCGCGGCGGTGGAAGAAGTATCATGTCGTAGCTACCGTCGAAGGACATGAACTCAAGAGTCCCGAAACGAAGCACCGTCCCGGGCCGGAGAGGTTGCTGGAGACTACCCATCTGGAGCTTGACGGGAAGCTGTTCGTCAGCACGCAGCAGGCCCCTACCTGGCGCGCCAACTGTCGGCGTTTCGAGACAGGGGGGTCCCTAAGCCGACGAGTGAGTGTGCTGCGTGCCCCAGCCCAGATGGGTCGAGCGCGAAGGGGGGAGAGGCGAGGTGGCCGGAGTCGGACGTGAGAGAGGTGGAAGTCCCGCGGCCTTCGTGTTCGTCCCGCGCCCAGGTCGGGTGCGCTTGCAGTAGGGGGGTTACAAGCGTCCACGCGGGTGAGGGAAGCGAGCGGCCCCAAGAGAGCGCCTGTCTCGTCCTCGTCCCCGCGCGGCCAACCTTCTCTAAGAAGGCCCTGGTCCTTCCTTTTATAGTCGTAAGGAGAGGATCCAGGTGTACAATGGGGGGTAGCAGAGTGCTACGTGTCTAGCGGAGAGAGAGAGCTAGCGCCCTGGGTACATGCCAATATGGCAGCCGGAGTGGTCTTGGCACCTTGCTGGCGTGATGTCGTGGCTGTCGGAGGAGCGACGGAGCCTGGCGGAGGGACAGCTGTTGGAGCGGTCGAGTCCTTGCTGACGTCGCTCTGCTGCCGTAAGAGAGCTAAGAGCCGCCGTCGTCACAGAGCTTGGGGGGCGCCATCATTGCCCATCCGGCGGAGCTGGCCAGATGGGACGCCGGCCTTGTCCTTCGTGACCCAAGTCGGCTCGGGGTAGGTTGGTGATGGCGCTTCCTGTTGACGTGGCGGACTTGTGCCCTAGGCAGGGCGACGTGGGGGCTCCTCCGAAGTCGAGGTCGAGTCTGTCTTCCGTTGCCGAGGCCGAGCCCGAGCCCCCGGGTCGGGCGAGGCGGAGATCGTTTGGCCGAGGCCAGGGCGGAGTCCGAGCCCTGGGGTCGGGCGAGGCGGAGATTCGCCGTCTTCCGGGTCTTAGCCCGAGTCCGAGCCCTGGGGTCGGGCGGAGCGGAGTTCGCCGTCTTCCGGGTCTTAGCCCGAGTCCGAGCCCTGGGGTCGGGCGGAGCGGAGTTCGCCGTCTTCCGGGTCTTAGCCCGAGTCCGAGCCCTGGGGTCGGGCGGAGCGGAGTTCGCCGTCTTCCGGGTCTTAGCCCGAGTCCGAGCCCTGGGGTCGGGCGAAGCGGAGTTCACCGTCTTCCGGGTCTTAGCCCGAGTCCGAGCCCTGGGGTCGGGCGGAGCGGAGTTCGCCGTCTTCCGGGTCTTAGCCCGAGTCTGAGCCCTGGGGTTGGGCGGAGCGGAGTTCGCCGTCTTCCGGGTCTTAGCCCGAGTCCGAGCCCTGGGGTCGGGCGGAGCGGAGTTCGCCGTCTTCCGGGTCTTAGCCCGAGTCCGAGCCCTGGGGTCGGGCGGAGCGGAGTTTTCTATGGCGCCTTTGGCAGGGCCCGACTGCCTGTCAGACTCACTCTGTCGAGTGGCACTGCAGTCGGAGTGGCGCAGGCGGCGCTGTCCTTCTGTCAGACTGGTCAGTGGAGCGGTGGAGTGACGGCGGTCACTTCGGCTCTGCCGGGGGGCGCGTGTCAGGATAAAGGTGTCAGGCCACCTTTGCGTTAAATGCTCCTGCAACCTGGTCAGTCGGCGCGGCGATTTAGTCAGGGTTGCTTCTAAGCGAAGCCAAGGCCTCGGGCGAGCCGGAGGTGTGTCCGCCGTAAAATGGGGGGCCTCGGGCGAGACGGAAGTCTCTCGAGGTCGGCTGCCCTTGGCCGAGGCTAGGCTCGGGCGAAGCGTGATCGAGTCACTCGTGTGGACTGATCCCTGACTTAATCATACCCATCAGGCCTTTGCAGCTTTATGCTGATGGGGGTTACCAGCTGAGAATTAGGCGTCTTGAGGGTACCCCTAATTATGGTCCTCGACAGTTCTATACGACTATCCATCTCCCTCTCTCCCTCTCTATACGTCCTATACGACTCCTCCTCTCTCCCTCTCTCTCTCTCTCTATACGTTCTATACGACTCTCCATTTCTCTCTACGTCCTATACGACTCTCCCTCTCTATACGTAACTCGATAATATTCGTATCACAATATTAGGGGTTAGGGTTAGGGCTTAGGGTTAGTGTTAGTGGTTAAGGGTTAGGGTATTTGTTAATATGAATTTAATTATTGCTTATGTTAATATGTAGCTCAATGAGTTCTCCAACCAAGGACCAAAGATTTGGGCCCGACCACATGGACAAGAGTGTTGCTCAAGAAGAATCCAGCAGTGAAGGATATGAAACGCCTAGCGACCCTTTTCCTACCACTAGGATAGATAGGGCCGCTGCGCGTGAGTTGCAACGTGACCCTACTTATGATCCACAAGAACATGAGGTAAATTACACATCCTTAATTTCGTGTGTGTACCTAATTAATTAGCTGATTTCACAATGTCTATTACACATGCATGATTTCTTGTGCATTTTATTACATGAATAGGAAGTCTTGTCTCAATTTCGTGCGATGCTCGAAAAAGCTGCGGCACAATACCAAGACGCACCGGAACCGACCCAAGACGCACCGAAACCGATCCAAGGCGCACCGGAACCGACCCAAGGCGCACCGGGATCGACCGAGACAACCACCGAGAGGTCAAGGAAAAGGAAGCAGAGCGATCAGAACAGAGGTGACAGGGGGCTAAACAAGTTTCCTGACAAGACATATAAAATCACAGACGTGAGCCCGAATGGTCAGCCCCTAGCTCCAGAAGAGGCACTGCCTAAGTTCCGGAATGCACTTGGGTTCTTAGTTAGAGATAATCTTGACATCACAATCCGACAGTGGAGAGATGTATCAGATGATGTCAAGAATCAAATGTGGAATAAGCTAGTAACGAGGTTCGTTTTGCCTGGGGGTTCAGAAGAACTCGTGAAAAAATACACGATGAAGCAGTTTGCAATCAATTTCCGAAACTGGAGGTCTGAGATGAATACAAAGTTTGCAAAGAAAGGCCTAGACCTGACGAAAAAAATATAAAATCTCAGCAGGTCAGTGGGCAGTATTTCTAGAGCAGAGGAGCAGCCCTGATTTCATATCGCTAAGTGAGGCAAATTCAAAACTGTCTAAGAAGAATAAATACCGCCACCACCTTGGCACAGGTGGTTACAAGCGTCAGGTTCCTAAATGGAGACAAGAAGACACCGAGAAGAAGGCTGCAGGGTTGCCGACGCTGTCCGAGCAACTTGGTGAAAGGACAGCTAATTGGATCCGTGTTAGAAAACCAAGGGAAACTGAGTCTGGTGTATCTTTTGATGACCCCCTGTCGAAGAAGCGGCAAAAAACATATATGCAATTGCAGCTAAGCAGAGCGAAGGAACATTTAAGCCGCAAAGGGAGAAAGACATTCTAACGGCTGGTCTCGGTAACCCTGAGCATCCTGGTCGTGTACGAGGAATCTGATCTAAGGAAGGATAGAAGGAAGGATTCGGACCACAATGGGAAGGTCTGTACAAGAAACATGATCGATACAAGGAAGAGATGGCAAATTATTTTAAGGAGGAGGCCAAGAAAGAGTTTAAAGGCCTGATGTCTGAAATGCTATCGAATCCTCCTCTAGAATTGATGCAGCAATTGGCGATGGCGAGTGCGATGTCTGTTCAACAGATGACCACTCCACAGATGCAAATAATTCCAGCAGCTCAAACGCCGGCTGCCACCGAGGGTACAACCATCCCAAGCTCTGTCGCGTCAATGGGAAATAAGGTCCGCTATCCAGTTGATGACATCAAAAGGCCTGTGGCATGCACACTAGTTATAAGATATGGTATTAACAATCAGCGTACAAAGAAAGTAGCCACAGGCCTTGCGATCCTAGGACGCAAGTTCCATGGAAACGACATTCCAGAAGAATATTGCAGGGTAGAAGTGACGACAGTCGTCCAAGGATATGAGGACGACATGCTAGACATCCCTGGGCCCGAAGGTATCGAGACACTTGGACAAGCTATCAAGAATTCTATCCTTTGGCCTCGAAGGGATGTCGAATTGGTTGATTGGTCGAATTCGTCGCAGGCCCAACCGTCTCCGCCTTCTCAAATTGTTGTTCCTATTGTACATCCATCATCACCTCCTCAAACTTCACATGTTGCTCCTCATCCTCTTTTTGACCCTCCTTCTCCTCATCCTCATGGTGGCCCACCGTCTCCGCCACATACATCGCCCTTCAGGGATCCACCTTCTCCACAGCCATCTCCACGACCATCAAAGAAATCTAAAGTTTCTATACCAAAAGTAGTGTCCCCATTTGATAAGAAAAAGAAGAGTAAATCCACTGCTGGCACTGTTTGTTTTTTGAAAGGGATTGGACGGAGCCTCACGTCAGACACTGTTGATTTGGCCAATCTCGAGGAGTCCGCAAAAAAGGTTGAGGCAATGGCCGCAAAGATAAAGAAGCCAACTAAGGCAGATTATAAAAATGTGCCTAAAAAATATGTGTCGGGCAGACCACTACTCACTTTTGAGAAACTAAGGAAGGTCCCGGCTAATATTAAAAGGTTGCATGATTGGTACATGCGGGCATCTTCAGTTGGCATCGACACCATCAGTGTTAATATACCAGCCCATGCTTTTATTGGTTCAAATCAAAAGGCCGTTGTTACATTCGAGGACATGTGGTTAATGATGAACCTTCAGAGACTCGACGTGCAACTTGTAACCATATTTGCATTGTAAGTGTCACTCATACTCCACATATATGTGTTATTATTAGTGAGTTGTATAAATTTTCAATATCTGACATGCACGTGTGCGTTGCAGAATGCAACATGATCAGCAGGAGATCCTTTATGGTACCAATCCCAATGCTAGTGCCAGTAAAAGGGTTGGGTATCTCAACCCAATAAAGATATGCGAGGATAACCACACTTTTAGAGTCGGAAAAGGCAACGAAGCATTACAGGGGCTAACAGACGAAGAAATTGAGGTGTGTATCCAGGATCTGAAGAAGGATTTTGAAGCAAGATACGCCACCTACATAGGACACGCAATGCTTCAATTTCAAGACAGGGAATCCATAGTAGCCCCGTACAATTTTAAGTAAGTGTGATTTTGCATAAATAAAATTAATAATTTCAATACACATGTATCACAAGTTTGATTCATACAGGGACCACTGGATATGCTTCTTCATTTATCCTAAGGTTGGAAAGGTGCTGGTGCTCGACTCCTTGCACACCGAGCCTTCGGCCTATTCAAAATTCCTCAGCATCTTAGAGCTGTAAGCCTTTTCTATGCATGCATACTTATATCGATGAGAATTGTAGAATAACATGGTGATTCTATTTGAGATCACAGGGCATTTAGGTTTTATAAGCTACATGGTGGAAAGTACGACACGTCCAAAAAAGGCATGCCACTAGACATCCATTATAACTGGCCGGTAAGTATGTGAATTTATGAATACATATCAAACATGTACGTACATAGGACAATGTTGCAACTAAATAACCAATCTCCCATTATGTAGTGCCACAAGCAACCACCCGGATCGGTCCTATGTGGGTTCTACGTGTGCGAGTTCATGAGAATGAACGGACGATACATCACGAACCCTGGCAAGGTATTATTAGTAATAGTCACGTACGTATTTATGTCATTAAAGATGCAAATGTGTTATTATTGAGTATAAATAGATGATGTTTATAAACTTCCTTTACATCAATTTCAAAAAGGAAGCCCGAAGAACTTGACTGAAGGTGCATTGTTTGGCATAGTTGAGGACCTGTGCACATTCATATTGAAAGAGGTCATTCCCGCAGAAGGGAAATATCACGATGCTTCCGGAACATTAGCTTTGCCAGAGTTTAGAATCCTAACAGAAATTAGTAGACTATCTCTTAGCCAAGATAGTTATTAGAGCTTAAGTGGAAACTTTGATGTATATAATGTGTGATGCATACATGGTTGTAAACAAGACTTTGATGTATATACATGTATGATAGAATTTAATTCCATGTTGCTTTTAATATCAATACTACATGTTTATCAATATATATATATATATATATATATATATATATATATATATATATATATATATATATATATATATATATATATGTTTGTGTGTGTAAATATATAAATTTCAGTACGAAAATTTTAAAAAAGGCGGGAAACCTTTCCACTGGCGGCTAAATAAAATAAACCGCTAGTGGAAATAGCATTTCCACTGGCGGTTTTCTTAATAAAACCGCCAGTGAAAATAGCATTTTCACTGGCGGTTGCTTAAGAAAACCGCCAGTGGAAATGCTATTTCCACTGGCGGTTCTTGAATAACCGCCAGTGGAAATGGCGATTTCCACTGGCCCCTAGCACTAGCGGCACTGAAAAGCGCCAGTGAAAATGTCTCTAGAACCGCCACTATAGAGGCTGTGTGTACTAGTGGTGGTTTGAACTACAACTACCATTTAACCGTAGGAAATTTTCTAAGACTTATTTTTGCTGGCATTTAGATGTTATAACATGACTTTGCACAAAGTTCTAGCCATTAATACTTATTAGTTATTTTACTATGATTTTCTAAAGTTTCTAGCCAAAGGGGTGCTTTCTACTACCACTATATTTGAAAAATATCAAACAACAGATTTCTGATTTTTCCTAGCTTCTTATTTGTGCAAGGGCAATCATTCTGAAGTTTGGCATCTTTTTTTCTTAAGGGAGGGGGTGGTAGGAATTATTTGGATTAAATGACCTTTTCATGAAGTATTGGCAATAGGTATTATTTTGCATCTTTCCAATGGGTTTGCATTTTTCTCTGGTAGCCTATCTCATTATTGATCTAGCAAAATTTTATTTGCCCATTATTGCATTATTTTTGGGTTACTCATGATTTACTTGAAATATGACTCATTATCAAGTTTTATTTGTTTACCCTACTTAAAATGATGGGCTGGGGTGTTTAACATTTTTGCTGTGGGGTTTTGGTGGTTACAAGTCCACTGGATTTTTATTAACAAATTTGGGTCTGGTTTTATAACTCCAATAATTGTTTTCTAGTTGGAATAATGCTAAATAAAACATTTCACTTTAATTCTGTTCTGGACTAGTGGTCTTTTCATTTTTCCTATGTTCTCTTTTAATTAAGTAGGCTAGGAAAAATAATTGCACTCACTGTTCATTAATTCCTAATGCCTTTCTAATTTTCTTAAGTTTTGGGTAAAAATGGCTTTTAATAGATATCCCTACTTGAATTTTCAATATTGGGGTTCCAACTATTTTTAAACAGTGTTTAAATGGGGTTTGAACATCTACAATTTTTCTTAGGTTCAGCACAGAAGCATAACTAATTTTCTTTAATTAAACAAGGTTTGGTCAGTTTCTGTATTTAATTCTAAACTCTAAAGAACAGAAAGCATGGGGTTCAGTATTTTTAGTTGGTAGTCCATAATATTTAGAATCCAGCAAAATTGGTTTGACAATTTTGGGTTAAGTATTTCTTAAGTTATGAATTTCCTAAGTTCTCTGTTCATTAAAAAGATTAATCAGAAATGATTAAATGGAAAACTACTTTGCAACGCGGTCCCTGGCAGGTGTTTTCAAGTTTCCTTACAGACTAGTCCTTGGGATACTAATCAAGTGAGTCGCTGACAGTTCAGAAAACCTCCCTGGATTCTTCTAATCCTAACCCGAGGTCCTTCCCCCAAATCAAACTATACCCGCGGTGGAGAAAAGGGCGGAGGGGCTTACCGGCGGCGAGACTGCTCCGGTGAGGTGGCCGAGGGTGTAGGGGAGGTCCTGAGGTCACGGCGATGTGCGGGTCGCCGCCGGGGATGGTCGGAGTCGGCCGGTCCACGTGCGCAGGCGGGGGAGCTCGGCGGCAGCGAGGATTCCGGCCTATCCAGGGCACAATTGACCAATCCAATGGGTCAGAGAGCTTCACGAGGGATCAAGGAAGGTGTGTGCGCGAGAAATTGAAGAACGGCTCACCGGATTGCTCGTTCTACGCGCGCAGGCGGGCGACCGAAGTCCGGCGAGGACGATCTTGGTTCTCGGTGATGTTCTGCTGGGTCCGAGGGCTGGGAAAGCTTCACAAGCTATTGGCGAAGCTAACCGAGCGACTGGTGCGGCTTGGAAGTAACTAGAGTGGGCTGGCCACGGTGGCCGAGGCTCGGGTGGCAATGGCGGGCGGAAGAGAGCTCGCCGAAGCTAAGGAGGGGCGTCTGGCCGGCGAAGGTGAGCACGGGGTGAGATGAGGCGCACTTGGGGAGGCTTTATAGGCGCGAGCGGGCATGACCGAGGGCGAGGGCGCGCGGCGGACTTGACCGAATGCTGGGGCGAGCGCACGCGCGGGTTGGGCGAACGCCGGCGTGCCGACCAGGGTCAAACACGTGTGCGCGTTCATTCTACCCAAGTTCTAGCGCGTGTGGTCATTCATCTGAGCCTGCTCTTGCCATGGTCAGTGCACAAAACCTTTTCTCCTCCCTATAAGCTACCGATCTTGTGAGGGGGTCATATGATTTTGCCTACTGGTTTCAAAGATTTGGAGCCCTGAAACCTAGTCTGTCTCCTTGCCCGAGCCCGAGGCAAATCCTAGGTTTTGTCGTGTCTAGGGCTCGCGTCCCAATGCCATCTTCTGGCATGTGACAGAGGGATTAGTTAGGCACAATTTTGTCAATGGGGTCATTAGGATTTGAGCTAGGGATCAAGGTGAACACGCTCGGTCTTTAGCTCAAGGGCTGAAATTCAGAATTCAGAATTTCAGAAATCCCCATTGAACCCTCACTTGAGAAGCTTGTTTTAGAGTTTTTATTAAACTATTTTGGACAAGCTTTCATAATCTTTATTGTTTCTTATTTAGTATACTTCAATGTTTATATTTGGCCTAAGCCTTAATTTTATATTTTTTATAGTCTTTTGCCCATTTTCTTCAATTCTACTTAAAGAGCTCAATTAGGGTTGGTATTTAGGGTTTCAACATTTTGCTCTTTTAAAAAAAAACTTTTTTGTTTGGAACATGATTCTTTAGATATACACTTAGTAGATCTTTTCTTCTCAAGTTAATTTGATGCTTCATGCTTAATTTGGCTCACATAATTTGTTAATTCTTGGGTTGGCACTGAGAGAAACCCTAGGTGACACTAGGGTGTCACATGCCTCGTGCTTGACGCTGTGCCCAGACGCTAGAGCGCGCACTGGCGCTCGCCCGCGCACGCCCCGAGCGCTTTTCAAAGCCTCCCCTCGGCCGTGCTCGCCCGCGCCTTTAAAACCACCCCCGGTCGCGCCTCACCTCACTCCTCGCTCACCCTCGCTGGCCAGACACCCCTCCCTTAGCTCCAGCGAGCTCTCCTCCACCCGCCATCACTGCCCGAGCCTTGGCCACCGCGGCCAGCTCACTCCAGCCACGTCCAAGCCGTGCCTGTCACTCGGTTAGCTTCGCTAGTGGCCCGTAAAGCATTCCAAGCTCTTGGACCCAACAGAACCACACCGGAGACCCAGGATCTCCTTCGCCGGACTTCGGTCCCCCGTGACCGCGTGTAGACCGAGCAATCAGGTGAGCCATTCTCAAATTCCTCGCGCACACATCTTCCTTGATCTCTGGTGAAGCTCCCTGACCCGTTCAATTGAACTGTACAGCCTTGGTTAGGCCGGATTCCTCACCACCGACGAGCTCCCCCGCCTGCACGCGTGGACCGACCTACTCCGACCACCATCGCCGACATTCCGTACCTCGACGTGATCGCTAGAGACCCCCAAATCTCACCCAACCCCTCACCGGAGCAACCTCGCCGCCGGTAAACCCCTCCGCCCTTTTCGTCCACCGCTGTCACTGTTCCATTAGGGGAAGGACTGCGGGTTCGATTTCGTAAAACCCTAGGGGGTTTTCTGCAGAGTCATAGACTCAGATGAATAGTGAACCAAGGACCTATCTGTAATACATTTAAAACCTTTCGCCAGGGACCCCAGTGCAAAACCATTTTTTCTTTATCCATTTCTATTTATTCTTTTTAAATTCAGTAGAGAACTTAGGAAAATTATATCTTGAGAAATATTTAGCCAAATCTAGTCAAACTAATTTTACTGGATTCAGGATATTATGAACTGTCATATAAAAATAGTGAACCTTGTGCTTTCTGTTTTAAATTTTAGAGTTTGGAATTAATTAAGGAAACTGACCAAACCTTATTAAAATAAAGAAAATTAGTCATGCTTCTATGCTGAACTTAAGAAAATTTGTAGAAGTATAAACCCCACTTAGACACTTTTTAAAAATAGTAAGCTCCCCAGTATTAAAGATTTAGACAAGGTTACTTATTAAAAGCCATATTTTCCCAAAACTTAGGAAACTAAGAAAGGCACTCGAAAATAATGAACAGTGCATGCAAATATTTTTCCTAGTCCACTTAAGTAATAAAGAACCTAGGAAAAATAAAGGAAACCCTTGTCCAGAGCAAATTCAAGGTAAACTGTTTTATTAGGCACTAACCAAATTAGAAAGACAATTATTAGAATTATGAAAATAATTTCAAAATTTTTAAGAAAAAATCAGTGGACTTGTAATCACTAGGACACCACTACAAAAATGATAAACACCCCATTCCATCATTTTAAGTAGAATAAAGAAATAGAACTTGATATTGAGCCATATTTCAATTAAATCATAAGGAATCCAAAAAGTGTGCAATAGTGGGCAAATAAATTTTTACCAGATTAATAATGAAGTAGGCCACCAGAGAAAAATGCAAAACCTATTCAAAACTACAAATAATACCCATTGCCAATACTTCATGAAAAAGGTCATTTAGTTCAAGAAATTCCTACCACCTTTCCCTTAAGCAAAAAGTTACCAATTTTCAGAATGATTGCTCTTGCACAAAAAACAAGATAGGAAAAATTAGAAATCTGTTGTTTGATATTTTTCAAATATAGTGGTAGTAGAAAGCACCAGTTTAGCTAGAAACTTTAGAAAATCATACTAAAATAACTAATAAGTATTAGTGGCTGAACATTTGTACAAAGTCATGTTATAGCATCTAAATGCTAGAAAAAGTAAGTCTTAGAGAATAACCTACTGTTAAAAGGAAGTTGTAGTTCAAAACACCCCCTCTTCCCTAATGTTTGATAATTTTATACAGAGAGTACCCCTCGATTTTTAAGCCTCAAATTTTGATACAGAGAATTATACACCAGTGAGAAGCCACTGTAATTTTTGCAGAATTTCTAGAAATTTATTAAGCTATCTTGTAGTCCAAACCCACCTCAAAAGTATAAAAGAAATAGAGAAGAAGAGAGGAATTAGAAAGATTAATGAGTATTACCCCAACATGGCAGCTGAGAATATTGTTAAAAATATCCATAGGATATAAAGAAGAAAATCGGTGGAACCCTAAACATGGGTTAACCATTCAGTAACCAAGTGGCCCTAAGTTGCTAAGTATAACCCAAAAATCTCCAATAGTAAGAATAAGCCCTACCTTATTAAATTGATCATCCCCCATCAAATCTTAATTGTAAATTACATACCATGCCATGCATCTATCTTACTCATTGCATTCATTAGATTGCAATCTCGCTGACGGAGAGTACGTGCTCATCCCTGAGCAAGGAGCTGTCCACGAGGGAGACCAGGAGCAAGCTCCCGAGACTGCCATCGAGGATCTCCCCGCAGCCCCAGCAATTGAAGGCAAGCCCCGGTTTTATGCATAATCGTATATATATATGCTAATTTACTACACTTAATGTTTGTAGGCTTGTAATGTGCACTTAAGTGTAGGAGTTGCTTGAAACCTCTAATTGCATGAACTCAGGATTCCTTTTTGAGATGAATACTAGTATGCTAGGTCGAGTAGCTGCTTTGCTAAATCAGGATCTCGGTAGAAGTCGAGTGATTTTTCTAGCACTCGCGCGAGGTCAGGAATTGATTATATTCATCTTGATAACGGGATCTATGATGGTCTATGGACTTGGATCCAGGGAGGATGCCTTGTCCATGAGACGGGAAAAGGAATTAAGGATTAATGTGTGGATACCTGAATCAAGCGTTTGAACGTACTAAACATTTGGGAAATATGGTAACCGGTAAACCTAGTACCTGAGTGAAGCCGGGCACGGACTTTACCCCTCATGCGACCTGAGACTGGGTCTCCCATGCTAGTTATGGTGGGTACAAGTGCGGCCACTGCACGGCGGCAGCCGGGGTCAGTGGAGCATTGTATGCCAAGGCGGTGAGGCCCGGCCGCGAACGGGGAATCAATGGTGTCGGTTGACGTGTGTGGGGACGGAGTGCCCTGACATGTCGTGTGTTTAGGTTTACCTTTCAAGGTTTTAAAACTCGATTCGAATCGTCTGCTTCTCGCAGCTAATGAGACTGCTTGACCCCTTGTACATTGAGTAAGAAGTGAAATGAGGTTCTACATGTGATAACTTGTTGATTGTATTAAATGATTGTTACCATGTATGCTTAGAAGGAGCAAACTTAGCTAAGATAATGATGCTAGAAAGTGAAAACCTAAAAATTGATTTTAGATACAGCTAGTGCTTTTGGCAAACTAAACCCCTTAGCCAAATAGCTGCATGGTCTAGAGGTAGAGGAGTAGATTCCTCACACCGGGTAAGTCTAGCTGAGTATTAGTATACTCAGCCTTGCATTTGGCATAATTTTTGCAGGAACGCTTCAGGATATGGTTGACGGTGTGACTAGGTCTACCACCCTGCCACCGGGTTGGACGGTCGAGTGGGATGCTGCTCCGGTAGGAGAGGAGCAGGAGGAGTAGTGGGCTAGGCCTTGCCCCATTCCTCACTTTCGACGATATCGATTATCCGCTGCAATTTATTTGTGAACTTAGATCAGCTACTTGAAAAACTCTGATTTATGTAATAACTCCAGTAGTTTAATTTGAGGTTTTTCCTGTTTTATTGTATTTCTTCTGTGACTCACCTTCGAGTGAGTTTGTGGTATTTGATCCTGGTTAAGTGGCTTAATCAGACGAGATCTAAGGGACTGACGGGTTATTCCGATTTAAGTATGTTACGGCACTTAAACTGAAATAATTCGGTCGGTTCTGCCACAAGTTGGAGCCGTCGCCGCGTGACCACAGCGTCATCAGCACGCCGGGCTCCGACTCCGCCGCCCACTCCTCGTCGCCTGCCACGTCCGCCGTACCCGCGGCGGCCTCCTCCACGTCGTCTTCCAATGGCGAGCAGCACTTGTCGCAGTGCCCGTGTTTAGCTCCTCCTTGCTGCCACAGCTCCTCGTCTTGGTGGAGGCGGTCTCTCCGAAGGTCACCGCGGTGGCTTCGTGCGGCTGCGCCGGCGCGATCTTGGCGGACGAGGACGCGGACGATGATGCCGCTGTGACGTCCTTGTCCTGCAACTCGTCTGCCTCGGGGGAGCGCCTTCGATGCCACCGTCGATGACGACGCGGCGCGCGTGGATGGCCGTCGCCCGCCGTCTTCACTTTTAGGAGGGACAGGGCCTTCATCTGCGCAAGCAATTGAAGGACACGACGTTACGTTAACATCACGTGCGGGCGCACAAAGTAGAAGCAGGGGAGCGATTGGGGATGTCGGGCGGCGTACACTCTTGACGATGAAGCCGACGGACTTGGTGATCCTGCTGTTGCCGCCACCGCTACCATGGAAGCATGTGAGCATCGAGAAGAGCAGTGTCGCCTCTGATCTCCGTTGATTCTAGTTGTTTCCAGAGCCACTGCTCGCCCTACGCTCGTGCTGGTTTGGAACAAAAATGGAGGGGGCTGGAATTTGAAAGAGGCGAAGGGCGGCACGGAATTAACGGGCTAGAGTGTCCGCCGCGCAATCAATACCAAGAGGACATGAAGACAACTTGGCTGTGATATACAAGCAACAGGTGGTTTTCTTCCCTTCATTTTGTCTGATCATGTTGTAGTTGTAGGACAAAGTTCTTGTTCTAATGTTCAAATTAAATGATTGCTTGAACAATATCCAACACCTAATACCTGTTCTTTCTCTCTCCGATTTCTCAATTTTGTCGTATGCACCAGGGAAACTATGTTGATGCTGTCACATGTTACAGTGAATTACACCGTATAGATCCTACAACAGCTGATGCACTAGTTAATAGAGGGAACACATTCAAAGAGATTGACAGAGTTAATGAAGCAATTCAGGATTATGTTCAGGCAGCAACAATCAGGCCAAGCATGCCAGAAGCCCATGCCAACTTGGCCTCAGCATACAAGAACAGGTATTCTATGAATCTTAAGCCTATGCAGTGTTAATATAATGCATTTAATTTCTGGCAGTATTTTTTATTTCTGTTTATAATATTGGTAAATGTAATCTTTTTTTAGTGGGCATGTAGAAACGGCTATAATTAACTATAAGCAGGCTCTCCGGCTGCGTCCTGATTTTCTTGAGGCAACCTCCTGCATACTATACATGTACCTTGCAATTTTTCTCTACCCTTTTAATGCACTTGTGACATAAAGATTTGAATAAGACTGTTGTTGGGGACTTGTTCTCAAATACTAAGAGTCAAGAACAAGGCAACACAAAGTGTTAAAGGTTAATGCCCTTCGTCCTTCGAAGCATTATTTCCCTTGGGATATAACGATCTTCGGACGAAGGTCATGAAGGACATACCTTCATCATCATAGTTATAAGATATTTGAAAGATGAAATGTATAAAGTATGAAAGATAAACACAAATAAGCATATGACAACATCATTCGCATGTTATCATCATACAAACTTGGATATTTAAATACGATATTTAATCACATTTATACCTTCGACTTTGCAGAAGGCAAAAATTCAAGTGTTGCGCGCAAGCGATTACAAGATAGCGTGAACAGTACAGGGGTATTGTTCATCTATTTATAGACACAGGGCGCAGCCTGTGTGAAATTACATTTATACCCTTTACAATCGATTACAATCATGACACAAATTATCATGGGTCTAATGGTCATTTCATCTTTAAGTCGGTTCACTCCTTCGTCTTGAGACATGTCACCTTGCCGAAGCTTTATGAGTGCTAGCTTTGGAGCTGCTTTAGAGAAAATCTGCCGAAGGTGTTTCTTCTCTTAGGATCTTCGGCTATGAAGCATACCCCCAACAGTAGCCCCTTCGCGGTACTAGATCGTTTTTCGTAACGAGCTTGATCCGTGAAAAAGTCTCCTAGGCTTCGGGATGCCGAAGATCCGAAAAACACCTTCACTGAGCTCGTTGCTGAGAAACGATTAAAATAATCTGAGCGCAAGGTGGCCCTACCATGCAGCGGTAACGTGCGTCCTGGTGTAACACCCAAAAGTCTTAACTTGAGATTTAAGGAAAATCCTTTGGAGAAAAATAATAAGAATAATAATAATCATCAAACTAAGTAACCTTATACATAATTGAACTTCAAAACTCACCCTTTCTAAGAAAATGGTCATAATAAAATATCATTAGTAAAACAAACCTTAATAAAAGTTTAGCAATTGGAAAAATATTTTCTAACAAAACCAAAGAATATGAACTCGTGAATATACCTTTAAATTAATTACACACTCGAACTAATATGTTATGGAAATAAATGTGGTAAGTAATCCATGCTGAAAGCATTTCCTAAAATAAAATAATGATAATAAATAAGGCAACTAAATAGGTTAATAAAACTATCCCACATTATGTTGGGGTTCCATTAGACTTGAACTCACATTTGGAATAGGTTTGAATTCAAAGTTGAATGGAAAAGAGAATAAAAAAATAAAAGAAAAGAAAAACTCACATGTTGCCGTTTGGGCCGAAATACGGCCTGGTCGGCCCAATCAGCCACGCTGGTCACATTCGCTGACACGTATGGCCCACTAGCCAGTTTCCCCCACCTCACCCGCACGTGCTGGCACACTTGTGTGTTTAGTCACTGCCGTGTGGGACCAAGCGTCGGTCGTCTTCTTCCCAATCCGAATCAACGCCTACAACCGATTGCCAACAAATCCCGCCGATTCGGCCTCAACCCGAGCTTCTCGGCAACAGATTTTCTCGCTCACTCGGATATATAAACAGACATCGTATGCCCTTGTCCCATAGGCTCGGCGCTCGGCCACGGCAAGAAATCAAAGAACGGGGAGGAAGGGAGGACACAGAGAGCCATCGCAATTGAGAACGTTGACGACCGCGCCACCTGAGCCATCGCTCTACACCTCGGTCGGCACCGATCGGGCTTCTTCATCAAGGGATCTTCAAGCTATTGGCGTCGCGACCGGTTCGTACAGGGTGCCAGCACCGGTGAGACCCTCTCCTAAAGACTCGATCTCTCCATCACCAACGCCGCGCTTCCCTGACTCCCTCTCCCGGAACCATAAATAGCCGGCCCTAGCGCCTCCTATTGAATCCAGCCATTAGCAGCCCCAAGTTAGCCACGCAAGAAGAAAGAGAGAAAGAGGGAAAGAAAACCATCACTGGTTGTGCCTCGGTCGTGTGGTTCTCTGCGGTGCGGTCTGGGAGGTCGGCCAAACACCGTGAATAAATCGAAGTGTGGGCTGGGGGGTTGACCTTGAAGCCGCTGCCATCGTTGTTCGCCTCGCCTTGCTGTGGTGTGTTCGGTGGGAATGCTGCCGTCGCTGGGTTCTGGGGGGCATCGAGGGGGATTGCCGGACTTCATTAGGTATGGGCGCGTCGTCTGCGGGCGATTGAGAGCCAGGCACAGGGATTTCCGTACTGGTGCCTGGGCATCGCCGGGTGCGGCCACCTTGGGTGCTCACGCCGCTCGGGAGGATGGGGCTCGGCCCTATGCGACTTGGCTGCCGCCTTGGGGAAGAAGATCTTGTGACCGTTGATTTGCTAATCAGACGTGCGTGATTGGGAGAAGGGTACCGGTTCGGACCAGGGGATCGCAGCCGTTGATCCGTTTATCCACGATCAGGAACTGATCTCCAGTATTTTAAAATCACCACAGTTGGTCTCTGATCCAAGGCTCGGCGTGGCATACCCCCCCCCCTTGAGCTTATAATCGTGGCCGGTGATCATAGATCTAACGGCTATGATCGTCGGATACCCCTTCGTCGTGCATCTTTTACATAAAACCCCCGTGGAAACTATGAATCAACCCACCATCCTGTGCGGTGTTCACTGAGTCTGGGGAGAATTGCGTGTTAGCCCCCGAGTTTTCGGAAAATAGTGGCCGCCGTCCTGAGTTTTCGGAAAATAAAATCTAAAATGATTTTCAGGATAAAAAAATAAATATGATAAACTTAGAAAATTCATAACTTTATGAATTTAACTCCAAATTGATCCGTTCCAGTTTCTATAATTTTGTAATATTATTGTTTATCATTTAGTACCATTGTTTTGACATGAATATCACAATAATATTTGTATCCTATTTAATCTTGTACAAAGCACATAAAACCTTTAGAAATTCATAACTTAAAATCTATAACTCCAAAATTAATAATTCTTGTTCTTGTGATCTTATTTCAATATGTAGATTATTAATATGTATTTTGCATATATGTTTGGTGTGATGTTAAATTTTGCATATAAACTGTTTGTTTGTATTGCTACGACTAGCGCGAGGTCACGAGTCATCTGAAGAGCAAGTTGGTACCTGGAATCTCAAGTGTCAGGCAAGTTGTGCCCTTGATCACTTCGTTTACCTAGTCATGTTCTGATTAATCATAATGATCTGCATAGGTTAATTTTGATGGGACCCAATAGGTTACCCTAGTTTGATTATCTTTATACCTTGACTCCACTAAACTTTTTGGGTAGTACCTGCTATTGCTTTATGTGGTTTTGGGTATGAAGATTACACTATTCATGATTATACTTTTGTTATCAGTTGTTATTTATTGTTCATGTTAAGATCATTATGTTAATTGGAACATGGAGAACCACCCGGGAAAACAGTGCTACCACAAGGGTTTATGGACGCCCTTGGCTAATTAACTAGGAAAGCTAGTGGATGATTACCTTACCCGAAAGGGGCAAGGGCAGTAGGGGAGTGGTCAGTGTAGGGAGGTCCTTGGTTGATTTTGCTGCGATGGCGGTCAGTCGAGGGACTCCTGCACTGGAGCTTCCTATAAACTGTAGCGGGTTTTCTGAAGCTAGTGGAACTTTGTAAAGGCCTCATAGTGTTACCCTGCCTCGCCTCCTCGGTAGAGGTGTATGGGATTGGCCGTCTCTTGGCAGATGGGTAACATGACTTGTGGGTAAAGATGCGCAACCTCTGCAGAGTGTAAAACTGGTATACTTGAAAGGGAAATGTGCACTTGGGCCATTTCTAAGTATTTTGGTGATTTAGTGTCCAACACAAGTGCCTAAGTGTTAAATGGTGGACAAAGTACAAATCAAGTATAAAGGTATGTTTCTCAAACTTAGTACATTGTTTTAGAGACTAATGTATTGTGTCTAAGTGCTGGAAACAGGAAAAATCAAGTTGAAATTAAAGATGGCTTTGTTCAGCCAAAGTCAGCTCTGTCTGGGTGCACCGGACAGTGTCCGGTGGTGCACCGGACAGTGTCCGGTGCGCCAGGCTAGCTCAGGCGAACTTGCTGCTCTCGAGAAGTGATTAACGGCGTACGGCTATAATTCACCAGACTGTCCGGTGTGCACTGGACTGTCCGGTGAGCCAACGGTCGGCCGCGCGATCCACGCGAGACAAGTGGCTGAGCCAACGATCGGAAGGGGGCACCGGACAGTGTCCGGTGCGCCAACGGCTCAAAAGCGCCAACGGTCGGCTTTGCCAAATAAGGAAGGAGATTCGCACCGGACTGTCCGGTGCGCTAGGCGACAGAAGGCAAGAATTGCCTTCCTAAAATACTCTCAACGGCTCCTAGCTGCCTTGGGGCTATAAAAGAGACCCCTAGGCGCATGGAGGAGAACACCAAGCATTCTCTAAGCACTCCTAAGCATCAAGACTTCGATTCCGCGCATTTGATTCTTTGCGATAGCAATTAGAGCTCCATTTGAGTTGTGAACTCGCTAAGTTGTGTTGTGAGCTCTTGTTGCGACTTGTGTGCGTGTTGGTACTCTGATTTCGTGTCTTCTGTGTGTTGCTCATTCCTCCCTTACTCTGTGCTTCTTTGTGAACAACTTTGTAAGGGTGAGAGACTCCAGGTTGTGGAGATTTCTCGCAAGCGGGATATAGAAAAGCAAAGCAAAACACCATGGTATTCAAGTGGGTCTTTGGACCGCTTGAAATGGGTTGATTGCAATCCTCGTCCATTGGGACGCCACAACGTGGAGTAGGCAAGTGTTGGACTTGGCCGAACCACGGGATAAACCACCGTGCCATCTCTATGTTGATATCTTTGTGGTTATCGTGTCTTGCAAAGACTCTTCTCTAGCCACTTGGCTTTATTGTGCTAACTCCTAATCAAGTTTTTGTAGCATTAAAGTTTAAGTTTTACAGGATCACCTATTCACCCCCCGCCTCTAGGTGCTCTCAATTGGTATCAGAGCCGTTTTCTTCAAGAAAGGGACTAACCGCCCGAAGAGATGGATCCTAGGGGCAAGGGGATGGTGGTCAACGACAAGGAGAAGGAGTCCTTCGTCAACGAGCCTAAAGATGACAAGCCTACCGACTCGGGCTCGGGCCACAAACGAAGAGATGGGAAGAAGAAGAAGACGAGGCGCATCAAGGAGATCGTCTACTACGACGACAGCGACGAGTCCTCTTCTTCCCAAAAGGACGACGACAACGTCTACAAGAATAAGAAGGTGGTTAATTCAAACTTCTCTTTTGATTATTCTTGTATTCCTCAAAGTACCAATGCTCATTTACTCTCCATTCCACTTGGTTAACCTCCTCATTTTGATGGAGAGGACTACGGATTTTGGAGTCACAAAATGCGTAGTCACTTGTTCTCTCTCCATCCTAGTATATGGGAGACAGTAGAGAGTGGAATGAAATTTGATATCTCGGATAGTCCTTTGTTTATCAATGAACAGATTCATAAAAATGCACAAGCTACTACTGTGTTGTTAGCCTCATTGTGCAGGGACGAGTATCATAAGGTGAGCGGCTTGGACAATGCCAAGCAGATCTGGTACACCCTCAAGATCTCACATGAGGGAAACGACGTCACCATGCTCACCAAGATGGAGTTAGTGGAAGGCGAACTCGAGAGATTCGCGATGATAAGAGGGGAGGAGCCAACCCAGACATACAACAGGCTCAAAACCCTCATCAACAAGATAAGGAGCTATGGAAGCACGCGATGGATGGACCACGACGTTGTCCGCCTAATGCTAAGGTCTTTTACCGTCCTTGATCCACATCTTGTGAACAATATTCGTGAGAATCCTAGGTACACGAAGATGACGCCAGAGGAGATCCTTGGAAAGTTCGTAAGCGAGCAGATGATGATCAAGGAGGCTAGATACGTCGACGATGCATTAAATGGTCCAATCCAAGAGCCTCAAACTATTGCTCTCAAGGCAACAAGGAGCAAGGAGGCACTACCTTGCAAGGTGGCGCAAGTTGAGGCGGTCGGGCTTAATGATGAAGAGATGGCCCTCATCATCAAGCGGTTCAAGACGGCGCTAAAGGGTCGCAAGGAGCACCCCAACAAGAACAAGACGAAGGGGAAGCGCTCCTGCTTCAAATGTGGTAAGATTGGTCATTTTATCGCAAATTGTCCCGATAATGATAGTGACCAGGAAAAGAAGAGTGGAAAGTGGGAAAAGAAGAACTACAAGAAGGTGAAGGGCGAGGCACATCTTGGAAAGGAGTGGGATTCGGATTGCTCCTCGTCCGACTCCGACAACGAAGGACTCGTCGCCACCGCCTTCAACAAGTCATCCCTCTTCCCCAACGAGCATCACACATGCCTCATGGCAAAGGAGAAGAAGGTATGTACTCGAAACAATACTACTTATGCTTCTTCAAGCGAGGATGAGTCTAGTGATGATGATGAAATAGACTATTCATGCTTATTCAAGGGCTTAGATAGAACTAAGATTGATAAGATTAATGAATTGATTGATGCTTTGAATGATAAGAATAGATTACTAGAAAAACAAGAGGACCTTTTATATGAAGAGCATGATAAATTTGTTAGTGCACAAAATTCTCTTGCTCTAGAAGTTAAAAGGCATGAAATGCTTTCTTGTGAACTATCTACTTGTCATGAAACCATTTCTACTTTAAAAAGTGTTAATGATGATTTAAATGCTAAACTAGAAGTAGCAAGTAAATCTAACTCTTGTGTAGAACATGTTATGATTTGCAATAGGTGCAAATATTTTAATGTTGATGCTTGTAGTGAACACCTAGTTTGCATTTCTAAATTAAAGGCTAGTCTTAATGCCCAACTTAAGACTAGCAAGAGTGAATTTGACAAGCTAAAATTTGCAAGGGATGCCTACACGATTGGTAGACACCCCTCAATTAAGGATGGTCTTGGCTTCAAGAGGGAAGTCAAGAACTTAACAAGCCAAAAGGCTTCCATCTTCGCCAAGGAGAAAGGGAAGGCCCCTATGGCTAGAAGTGCTCAAAAGAACCATGCCTTCATGTATCATTATAGGAGACAGTCTAGAAATGGCTATAGAAGTTATAATGCTTTTGATTCGCATGCCATGGTTGCTTCTAGTTCTTCTATTATGCATGATAGAAATCTAGCTAGGAGAAATGTTAGTAATCACATGCCTAGAAGAAATGTTGTTCATGTTTCTAGGAAAATAATAAATGAACCTTCTACAATTTATCATGCTTGCAATGCTTCATTTGCAATTTGTATAAAGGATAGGAAAGTGATTGCTAGGAAACTAGGGGCAAAATGCAATGGTGATAAAACTTGCATTTGGGTCCCTAAGGATATTGTCACTAACCTTGTAGGACCCAACAAGAGTTGGGTACCTAAGACCCAAGCCTAAATTTGCCTTGCAGGTTTATGCATCCGGGGGATCAAGCTGGATTATCGACAGCGGATGGACAAACCACATGACGGGGGAGAAGAAGATGTTCACCTCCTACGTCAAGAATAATGATTCCCAAGATTCAATCATATTCGGTGACGGGAATCAAGGCAAGGTTAAAGGCCTAGGCAAGATTGAAATTTCAAATGAGCACTCTATTTCTAATGTATTCTTAGTTGAGTCGCTTGGATATAATTTGTTATCCGTAAGTCAATTATGTAATATGGGATATAATTGTCTATTCACAAATGTAGATGTGTCTGTCTTTAGAAGAAGTGATGGTTCACTAGCTTTTAAGGGTGTATTAGACGACAAACTCTATTTAGTTGATTTTGCAAAAGAGGAGGCCGGTCTAGATGCATGCTTAATTGCTAAGACTAGCATGGGCTGGCTGTGGCATCGCCGCTTAGCACATGTGGGGATGAAGAACCTTCACAAGCTTCTAAAGGGAGAACACGTGATAGGTCTAACAAATGTTACTTTCGAAAAAGATAGACCTTGTGCAGCTTGTCAAGCAGGGAAACAGGTGGGAAGCTCTCATCATGCCAAAAATGTGATGACAACATCAAGACCCCTGGAGTTACTTCATATGGACCTCTTCGGACCCGTCGCCTATCTAAGCATATGAGGAAGTAAGTATGGCTTTGTTTATAGTTGATGATTTTTCCCGCTTCACTTGGGTATTCTTTTTGCAGGATAAATCTGAAACCCAAGGGACCCTCAAGCGCTTACTAAGGAGAGCTCAAAACGAGTTTGAGCTCAAGGTGAAGAAGATAAGGAGCGACAATGGGTCCGAATTCAAGAACCTTCAAGTGGAGGAGTATCTTGAGGAAGGAATCAAGCACGAGTTCTCCGCTCCCTACACACCACAACAAAATGGTGTGGTAGAGAGGAAGAACAGGACGCTTATAGACATGGCGAGGACGATGCTTGGAGAGTTCAAGACCCCCGAGTGCTTCTGGTCGGAAGCTGTGAACACGGCTTGCCACGCCATCAACCGGGTCTACCTTCATCGCCTCCTCAAGAAGACTTCGTATGAGCTACTAACCGGTAACAAACCCAATGTTTCGTATTTCCGAGTTTTTGGGAGTAAATGCTACATTCTAGTGAAGAAGGGTAGGAATTCCAAATTTGCTCCCAAAGCCGTAGAAGGGTTTTTGTTAGGTTATGACTCAAATACAAAGGCGTATAGGGTCTTCAACAAATCATCGGGTTTGGTTGAAGTCTCTAGCGACGTTGTATTTGATGAGACTAATGGCTCTCCAAGAGAGCAAGTTGTGGATCTTGATGATGTAGATGAAGAAGACGTTCCAACGGCCGCAATGCGCACCATGGCGATTGGAGATGTGAGGCCAATGGAACAAAAAGAGCAAGATCAACCTTCTTCCTCAACAATGGTGCATTCCCCAACTCAAGAAGATGAACATGTTCATCAAGAGGAGGCGTGTGATCAAGGGGGAGCACAAGATGATCAAGTAATGGAGAAAGAAGCACGACCGACACCTCCAACTCAAGTCCGAGCGATGATTCAAAGGGATCATCCCGTCGACCAAATTTTGGGTGACATTAGCAAGGGAGTAACTACTCGATCTCGATTAGTTAATTTTTGTGAGCATTACTCCTTTGTCTCTTCTATTGAGCCTTTCAGGGTAGAGGAGGCCTTGCTAGATCCGGACTGGGTGTTGGCCATGCAAGAGGAGCTCAATAACTTCAAGAGAAATGAAGTTTGGACACTGGTGCCTCGTCCCAAACAAAATGTTGTGGGAACCAAGTGGGTGTTTCGCAACAAACAAGACGACACGGGGTGGTGACAAGGAACAAGGCTAGACTTGTGGCAAAAGGTTATGCCCAAGTCGCAGGTTTGGACTTTGAGGAGACTTTTGCTCCTGTGGCTAGGCTAGAGTCAATTCGCATTTTGCTAGCATATGCCACTCACCATTCTTTCAGGTTGTTCCAAATGAATGTGAAGAGCGCTTTCCTCAACGGGCCAATCAAGGAGGAGGTGTACGTGGAGCAACCCCCTGGCTTCGAGGATGAACGGTACCCCGACCACGCCTGTAAGCTCTCTAAGGCGCTCTATGGACTTAAGCAAGCCCCAAGAGCATGTTATGAATGCCTTAGAGACTTTTTAATTGCTAATGCTTTCAAGGTTGGGAAAGCCGATCCAACTCTTTTTACTAAGACATGTGATGGTGATCTTTTTGTGTGCCAAATTTATGTCGATGACATAATATTTGGTTCTACTAACCAAAAGTCTTGTGAAGAGTTTAGCAGGGTGATGACTCAAAAGTTTGAGATGTCGATGATGGGCGAGTTAAGCTATTTCCTTGGGTTCCAAGTGAAGCAACTCAAGGATGGGACCTTCATCTCCCAAACGAAGTACACGCAAGACTTGATCAAGCGGTTTGGGATGAAGGACGTCAAGCCTGCAAAGACTCCAATGGGAACCGACGGACACACCAACCTCAACAAAGGAGGTAAGTCCGTTGATCAAAAGGCATACCGGTCTATGATAGGGTCTTTACTTTATTTATGTGCTAGTAGACCGGATATTATGCTTAGTGTATGCATGTGTGCTAGATTTCAATTCGATCCAAGGGAATGTCACTTAGTGGCAGTGAAGCGAATTCTTAGATATTTAGTCGCTACGCCTTGCTTCGGGATCTGGTATCCAAAGGGGTCTACCTTTGACTTGATTGGATATTCAGACTCCGACTATGCTGGATGTAAAGTCGATAGGAATAGTACATCGGGGACGTGCCAATTCTTAGGAAGGTCCCTGGTGTTGTGGAGTTCTAAGAAACAAACCTCCGTTGCCCTATCCACCGCTGAGGCCGAGTACGTTGCCGCAGGACAGTGTTGCGCGCAACTACTTTGGATGAGGCAAACCCTCAGGGACTTTGGCTACAATCTGAGCAAAGTCCCACTCCTATGTGATAATGAGAGTGCTATCCGCATGGCGGATAATCCTGTTGAACACAGCCGCACAAAGCACATAGACATCCGGCATCACTTTTTGAGAGACCACCAGCAAAAGGGGGATATCGCAGTGTTTCATGTTAGCTCCGAGAACCAGCTAGCCGATATCTTTACCAAGCCTTTAGATGAGCAGACTTTTTGCAAGTTGCGTAGTGAGCTAAATGTCTTAGATTCGCGGAACTTGGATTGATTTGTAGCATACATGTGCTTATGCCTTTGATCATGTTCCATATGCAATTTGTTGTTTATTTATGGTGCTCAAGTTGTATAAGCACTCCCCGGACCTCACAAGTCCATTTGCAAATGATGCAAAAATTTAGGGGGAGATATGCTACAAGTTGACCCTTTGGGACTAACCATGTGCTTGAGTTTGCTTGATTTAGTCTCAAAGGTAAATTGAAAGGGAAAAGGTGGACTTGGACCATGCAAGACTTCCACTGCACTCCGATGAAAGAGTTACTTATTCCAAGTTCATCTCTATGCTCTTATTGCCTTTTTAATCTTAGTTGAAGATTTTGGTGAGGCAATGGGGTTAAATGGCCAAAAATTGATCCCGTTTTGGTGCTTGATGCCAAAGGGGGAGAAAATGAGGCCAAAGCAAGAAATGGATCAGCTACCACTTGTGAATTAACACTTGTGAATTTTGAAAATAGTAGAGTTAGAGTTTTTGTTTGTCAAAATACTTTTGTTTGCCTCTTATTGTCAAAAATTGGTCTCTTGTGGGGAGAAGGCTTAATTATGGGAAAAAGGGGGAGTTTTTTAATCCTTGATCAATTTCTCGTGAAATATCTCTCTTTATGTTTCAACAAGTGTGTTTGACTTAGAGATAGGAAATTGAGTTTGATTTACAAAAACAAACCAAGTGGTGGCAAAGAATGATCCATATATGTCAAATTTGAATCAAAACAATCTTGAGTTCTTATTTGAAGTGATTCTGCACTTGTTCTACTTGCTTTATGTTGTGTTGGCATAAATCACCAAAAAGGGGGAGATTGAAAGGGAAATGTGCCCTTGGGCCATTTCTAAGTATTTTGGTGATTTAGTGTCCAACACAAGTGCCTAAGTGTTAAATGGTGGACAAAGTACAAATCAAGTATAAAGGTATGTTTCTCAGACTTAGTACATTATTTTAGAGACTAATGTATTGTGTCTAAGTGCTGGAAACAGGAAAAATCAAGTTGAAATTAAAGATGGCTTTGTTCAACCAAAGTCAGCTCTGTCTGGGTGCACCGGACTGTCCGGTGGTGCACTGGACAGTGTCCGGTGCGCCAGGCTGGCTCAGGCGAACTTGCTGCTCTCGGGAAGTGATTAACGGCGTACGACTATAATTCACCGGACTGTCCGGTGTGCACCGGACTGTCCGGTGAGCCAACGGTCGGCCGGGCCAACGGTCGGCCGCGCGATCCACGCGAGACACATGGCCGAGCCAACGGTCGGAAGGGGGCACCGGACTGTCCGGTGTGCACCGGACAGTGTCCGGTGCGCCAACGGCTCTAAAGCGCCAACGGTCGGCTTCGCCAAATAAGGAAGGAGATCCGCACCGGACAGTGTCCGGTGGTGCACCGGACTGTCCGGTGCGCCAGGCGACAGAAGGCAAGAATTGCCTTCCTGAAATGCTCTCAACGGCTCCTAGCTGCCTTGGGGCTATAAAAGGGACCCCTAGGCACATGGTGGAGAACACCAAGCATTCTCTAAGCACTCCTAAGCATCAAGACTTCAATTCCGCGCATTTGATTCTTTGCGATAGCAATTAGAGCTCCATTTGAGTTGTGAACTCGCTAAGTTGTGTTGTGAGCTCTTGTTGCGACTTGTGTGCATGTTGGTACTCTGATTTCGTGTCTTGTGTGTGTTGCTCATTCCTCCCTTACTCCGTGCTTCTTTGTGAACAACTTTGTAAGGGCGAGAGACTCCAGGTTGTGGAGATTCCTCGCAAGCGGGATATAGAAAAGCAATGCAAAATACTGTGGTATTCAAGTGGGTCTTTGGACCGCTTGAAAGGGGTTGATTGCAATCCTCATCCATTGGGACGCCACAACGTGGAGTAGGCAAGTGTTGGACTTGGCCGAACCACGGGATAAACCACCGTGCCATCTCTGTGTTGATATCTTTGTGGTTATCATGTCTTGCAAAGACTCTTCTCTAGCCACTTGGCTTTATTGTGCTAACTCCTAATCAAGTTTTTGTAGCATTAAAGTTTAAGTTTTACAGGATCACCTATTCACCCCCCCTCTAGGTGCTCTCAATACTAGCCGTGCTCACGGTCATGAGCAGCTCGGATACTCACATGATTAACTTATGGAACTAAATTCAATTTGTCATATGCATTGCATCGCAGGTGATGTTGTTACTTTTGTTCTACTACTTAATTGGGTTGGTATTTACTTATACTTAGTAATTGCTAATAAAATTTTGACCAACTTTAAAAGCAATGCTCAGCTCTAACCATCCTCTTTGGTAAGCCTTACACTTCACGTGAGCTCCCACCTTTGGCGAGTTCATGCACATTATTCCCCACAACTTGTTGAGCGTTGAACGTATGTGAGCTCACTCTTGCTGTCTCACACCCCCCATAGGTCAAGAACAGGTACCACAGGATGAGGCGAATGGAGGATGCTGTGACGAGTTCGTGAGAGATCTAGGCCGTCGTCTCCCAGTCAACTTTGGTTTGCTAGACCGTTGTCTCCTTATAATGTAATTATTTATTTTGTAAAGAACTCTTATTATATAGTAAAGATGTGACATTCGATCATGTGCCATGATTCATCATATGTGTGAGACTTGGTCCCAGCACACCTGGTGATTATGTTCGCGCCCGGGTCTTGGTGCCCCGAAACCCGGGTGTGACAGAAGTGGTATCAGAGGAATGTTGACTGTAGGACGAAACCTAGATAGAACTGGATAACCATTATCTACTTACCTTTGCTACTCTGATTCTTTCTAAACTTTTCTTGATCTTTTCTCATCTATTTCCGCTCTACTCTGATTATTCTTACCTTTTCCTTCTAAAGACAATTGTGGAATTCACACTTTGAAATCCTGTGCCTAAAGTGACTTTAGGAATAGGAGACATACTCTTAGGAGCAAAAAAAACTATTTTTATAAGTATCTATGTGCTTGAATGTTTGTTCTTATGATACTTGTCTGATTCGGATCTTTGATTGAGTGTGATGGGTTGTGGAGTAATGTCCACAATTACATCTACATATATATAATGCTTATAAAACTAACTAGATGAACTAGATTATCCCTCATTAAAGTATCTAGCCTAACAAGATCCATCTCATCTCAAAAGATCCTAACTTATCCTAATTAAAATATATCTAGCTTAATAAATCTATCTTATCTTACAAGATTCTCGCTTATCCTAATAGACTCAACTTATCTTAAAAGATTTGTCTTATCCTAACCACTTTACTTATCTCATCCTAGAGTAATAAACATGGTCTAATTCAAATTAATTAGATCTTATTTAGTCAAATCTAGTTACGCTAAACTAATATAGTTTCCATCTAATCTAAACTAACCTAATGTAACTCAATCAAATAGGTGAGTTAATACTTGTGAAATAGATTAGACCCTATCTGCATGTTTTAACCTAGTTCACCCTACACTAAATAAAGAATGACAGACCAACCCAACCAATAGAGTTATGATGGATTGCATAATCTGCCTATCCCCACCTATCATCAAACAAACCTTTGACCTACATCATGTAGTCTATCTCATCCATATCTATCTTAACCATATTCCCCAACCGATGATATACACTAAACATGAATCAATGAGACCAAGACTAGAGAAGAAAAGATCAACCTCGTCAAGGAAGGAGAGAAGTCAAACTCAATCTTCAAATGCATTACCACCCAACACGGAGTTCTTCCTCATCATAAACTTTCTTACCCCTAGGTATTCTTACACAAACCTATCCATCTCTTATATCCTACATAATAAGTGGCTGGATACCTATGCTCTGCAAATCACCCACTATTGACTATAAAAAATATGTGACCCTGAATTATTGAACCAAATATAGACTAAAAACGAATTACAAATCAATCCTTTTGTATCCCTTTTTCTTACAAATCTCGAGGACGAGATTATTTTAAGGGGGTAGGATTTGTAACACCCAAAAGTCTTAACTTGAGATTTAAGGAAAATCCTTTGGAGATAAATAATAAGAATAATAATAATCATCAAACTAAGTACCCTTATACATAATTGAACTTCAAAACTCACCCTTTCTAAGAAAATGGTCATAACAAAATATCATTAGTAAAACAAACCTTAATAAAAGTTTGGCAATTGGAAAAATATTTTCTAACAAAACCAAAGAATATGAACTCGTGAATATACCTTTAAATTAATTACACACTCGAACTAATATGTTATGGAAATAAATGTGGTAAGTAATCCATGTTGAAAGCATTTCCTAAAATAAAATAATGATAATAAATAAGGCAACTAAATAGGTTAATAAAACTATCCCACATTATGTTGGGGTTCCATTAGACTTGAACTCACATTTGGAATAGGTTTGAATTCAAAGTTGAATGGAAAAGAGAATAAAAAAATAAAAGAAAAGAAAAACTCACATGTTGCCGTTTGGGCCGAAATACGGCCTGGTCGGCCCAATCAGCCACGCTGGTCACATTCACTGACACGTATGGCCCACTAGCCAGTTCCCCCACCTCACCCGCACGCGCTGGCACACTTGTGTGTTTAGTCACTGTCGTGTGGGACCACGCGTCGGTCGTCTTCTTCCCAATCCGAATCAACGCCTACAACCGATTGCCAACAAATCCCGTCGATACTCACTCCGTCGCATCGGCCGATTCGGCCTCAACCCGAGCTTCTCGGCAACAGATTTTCTCGCTCACTCGGATATATAAACAGGCATCGTATGCCCTCGTCCCATAGGCTCGGCGCTCGACCACGACAAGAAATCAAAGAACGGGGAGGAAGGGAGGACACAGAGAGCCATCGCCGCTGAGAACGTTGACGACCGCGCCACCTGAGCCATCGCTCTGCACCTCGGTCGGCACCGGTCGGGCTTCTTCATCAAGGGATCTTCAAGCTATTGGCGTCGCGACCGGTTCGTACAGGGTGCCAGCACCGGTGAGACCCTCTCCTAAAGACTCGATCTCTCTGATGCGGACATCAACACCAACACGAGCACATCTACACCAGCAGCACCTTCTCCAGCCCAGGCGCCACCCCTTCCACCTGGGCCAGTGACTCGGGCCCGTGCAAGAGAATTGAACTACATCATGTTGTTAAAGAACGAAGGCCCGGAAGAATAGACGACCAACCCAATTGCGGCCCATAATGGACGACCTAGGGTTGGCCGCCCTAGGGGCTGCGCCCCCTCTCTATTTATTCAGGAGCTGCGCCTCCTTTATTTCCTGAGTTTTGTTTTACGTTAGCCTTAGCTACTCTCGAACACGCGCAAATCTGCGTTGTCTTCGTGTATTCAGAACTCCACCCTCGAGTAATAGATTAGATTGCTCGCCTCTTTTTCTTGTTCGTTCTTCGATTGCGCACAGGAAACGATCTTCGTGATCAGGCCGATCTCGCATCAGCAAGGTCGGTAACCACAGGGAGTTGGTTCAGCGATTGCATTGGCGCCTCGGGCTTGCTCGTCGTAGTCGGATCGCAAGGGTCATCTTCCGACAAATCGGAATTATCTCTACTCGCCGAAAGATCGGGCACCTCAGCTTCATCAATTGGTATCAGATTTCCAGGTTGATCGGTGAGTTTATCGAGCGTTTTTTTTTTTCCTACAGTCCACAAAACCACATAAAAATTCAGGTTAGATCTTATCCCAGCACCCTTTTGAGCCTCGCACTTTCTTTCAATAATCTGCATTGTTGAATTTGTGTGCTTTCGCGTCATTTGTTGCTGGTTGCATTGTGTTCTTTCACCATTCAAACCCTAGCGCCGCCACCATCTCCCGTTTGATCACGCCACAAACCGAGTCAACATTGTTTCCTTGTTTTTCTCCTTCGGTTACGTCAAAAAAAAAACAGAAAAAACAAACCGAGTCAACGGCCGTTTCCTTGATTTTCTCCTTCGGTTACGAAAAAAAAACAGAAAAAAAAACAAACCGAGTCAACATCGTTTCCTTGTTTTTCTCCTTCGGTTACGTCAAAAAAAAAACAGAAACAAAAAAAAACAACGAAGGAGAAAGGATACGGTTGTTTCATCCCGGTCGTTTGAAAATATAACTTGAGATACCTTCCTTAAACCGGGCATAACTTTTCGCTCGGGTGTCCAAAAAATCTGAAATTTTTACAGGAGCTAGTTGACACCATTCTGAGCCCGGCCAAACTAACCTTCGGTCTGTTTGGTTTCGACAAAATTGTCAAAAAAATTCAGGAAAATAAAGAAAAAAATTCATCAAAGTTCTCGCACGCTTTTCAGAGAACTTCCTGATTTTCTATAGACCACATCTGATATCTGTTTTAGGTGAAACTTCGTGTAGCTCCTATCTTGTTGCTTCTTGTGCTGAGAAAAATATCAAAAAAATCATACAAAAAAGAAAAACAAAATCACCTGTGATTTCTACTAGTGCCTTTTTTGGCATCACTAGTACAATATTTACGGTACTGCCATTCTGCTAGTTCCATCCATCCTTTGCACCTGTGGCCAGCAATATAGTTTCGTGTTTTGCACTATAATTCAACTTTGCATTATTGTTTTGATCGTGCTAATCCTTGACTTGAGTGCAGCCTACCCACAACTCCACATATTTCTACGACGAGCAGGTTTCTGTTTCTCCACGCAATCGCTCATCCAATCTTTCACCGGTTCCACCTGTTGGTTGCAGTTCACCACTGTGGCTTGGTAAGAACGGATAAGAACTTGATAACAGCACTAGTGTGAGCGCCTTGTGAGCAGTACACCCCTGTTTTTGTCGTTGGTTTTTCTCCTTTTGGTGTTTTGGTGTTTGCGCTAACTATGGCAGGAGCACACGACATGGTGGATGCCCAGTTGCAGGAAGTAAGGGGACAAGTTGATGGACTTGCTGCTGACATTAGGACGATGCATGAACGACTTGATTCAACGATCACTTCGACGACCGAGCGTTTCAACCAACTTGACCTTGCTCAAACGGCGACTCGCACCACACTCGACACCATCCTGGCACGCCTTAATGCATTGACCACAAAGATGGAGCAGGAATACGGCGGTGACACTGAGCAGGACGATGGAGATCGCCGTGGTCGTGCACGTCGTGTGGTTCGTCATCCCCCTAATGACTTATTTTCTAAGATTAAATTTAAGATTCCATCTTTTAATGGTAAATATGATCCTGCTGCATATCTTGATTGGGAATTAGAGGTAGAACAGAAATTTTCATGCCATGATATTCCTGCTAATAGCCAAGTGAAGGCTGCCATTAGTGAATTTACTGATTTTGCTTTAATTTGGTGGCGTGAGTATAAACAAAAACTTCCCATTAACAGTGTCCTTACTTGGACCCAATTAAAAACTGCCATGCGCCACAGATTTGTTCCTTCCTATTATGCTCGTGATTTGCTTAACAAAATGCAGCGTTTTCAACAAGGTTCACAATCTGTTGAGGAATATTACCAGGAGTTGCAAAAGGGTATGCTTCGTTGTGGTTTGGTTGAGTCAGATGACGCTGCTATGGCGCGTTTTCGTGGTGGTTTGAACAGGGAAATTCAGGATATACTTGATTATAAGGATTATTTTGATATAACCACATTGTTTGAATATGCTTGCAAAGCTGAACGTGAAGTGCAGGGACGACGATCAAAGACATATACTAACTCTTTTGCAGGCCGGGGTCCAACACACAGCTCAACTCCTTCCAGCCCTGCACCTCCTACGCCTAGCACTACATCGCGCACAGGGCCGACCAAGCCAGTGGTGCCCCCTGCCAAAGGCGCCGCTTCTTCCACAGGACGTACACGGGATATTCAGTGCCATCGTTGCAGAGGGTTTGGGCACATGATTCGGGACTGCCCAAACAAGCGTACCTTGCTTATACGTGACAATGGTGAGTACTCTTCAGCCAGTGATTCTGAGGAAACTAGTCATGCTATGATTGCCACTAACCATGCAGAAAATGAGGAAGTCCACGTTGATCCCATCGACGCCGATAGGTATGAGAGTCTTGTTGTGCAGCGTGTTCTCAGCACACAGGTTGCCCAGGCCGAAAAAAATCAGCGACACACTCTATTCCATACCAAGGGCGTCGTGCACGAACGGTCGATTCGCATCATCATCGATAGTGGCAGCTGCAACAATTTGGCAAGTACAGCGTTGGTAGAGAAATTATCCTTGCCCACTCGCACACATCCACATCCGTATCACATTCAATGGCTTAATGATGGTGGTAAAATAAAGGTAACACGTTCGGTACGTGTCCCCTTTTCGCTGGGTTCTTATTCTGATTATGCTGATTGCGATGTTATTCCTATGGAAGCATGCTCTTTGTTATTAGGTCGACCTTGGCAATATGATACTGATAGTTTACATCATGGTCGTTCAAATCATTATTCTTTCATGTTTAAAGGACAGAAAATAATTATACATCCAATGACCCCAGACCAAATTTTGAAAGATGATCTTACTAGGGCTGCTAAAACTGCACAACAAGCCAAATCAACATCAGCCGCACCTATTAAATCTGAAATCAAGTTGCACTCTCCTGTTTTACTTGCTACACGTGCTGATTTTGATGATCTCCATGAAGCTCATATGCCCTGTTATGCACTTGTATGCTCGCGAATGCTTGTTCCGTTTGATGATGCACCGTCTTTGGATATACCCCCTGCTGTTGTTAACCTTTTGCAGGAGTATGCTGATGTTTATCCTACGGACTTACCACCGGGTCTTCCTCCCCTCCGTGGCATTGAGCATCAGATCGATCTCATCCCCGGCGCTTCTCTTCCGAACCGCGCCCCGTACCGTACAAATCCAGATGAGACGAAGGAGATCCAGCGCCAGGTGCAGACGCTGCTTGATAAGGGTTACATTCGTGAGTCTCTTAGCCCTTGCTCGGTTCCTGTTTTACTCGTCCCAAAGAAAGATGGGTCTTGGCGTATGTGCGTAGATTGTCGTGCTATTAATAACATCACAGTTCGTTATCGATATCCTATTCCACGCCTTGATGATATGCTAGATGAGCTTAGTGGTGCCGTTATTTTCTCTAAGGTTGATTTGCGTAGCGGTTACCATCAGATTAGAATGAAACTCGGTGATGAATGGAAAACGGCTTTTAAAACGAAATTTGGTTTATATGAATGGTTGGTTATGCCATTTGGATTGACTAATGCTCCCAGCACCTTTATGCGTTTAATGAACGAAGTTCTACGGGCCTTCATAGGTTTGTTTGTTGTTGTTTATTTCGATGATATCCTTATTTACAGCAAGTCTATAAAGGAGCATTTAGAACATTTGCGTGCTGTTTTTGACGCTTTGCGTGCTGCTCGCTTGTTTGGTAACATGGAAAAGTGCACATTTTGCACGCAACGTGTCTCGTTTCTTGGTTATATGGTTACTCCGCAGGGCATTGAGGTGGATAGCAGCAAGATTGCTGCCATTCGGGAGTGGCCTACACCGACGACGGTCACACAAATTCGGAGCTTTCTTGGACTTGCCGGTTTCTACCGCAGATTTGTTCGTGATTTTAGCTCCATTGCAGCGCCTCTACATGAGCTTACAAAGAAAGATGTGCCGTTTGCTTGGAGTGATTCGCAGGAGGTAGCGTTCAGCACTTTGAAAGATAAGTTAACCCAAGCTCCCCTCTTGCAATTGCCTGATTTTAATAAAGTGTTTGAGCTTGAATGCGATGCTAGCGGTATTGGGCTAGGTGCTGTTTTGTTACAAGAAGGAAAACCAGTTGCTTATTTTAGTGAAAAATTAAGCGGTGCTAGTCTGAAATATTCTACTTATGATAAGGAGCTTTACGCTTTAGTACGCACTTTGCATACATGGCAGCACTATCTTTGGCATCGTGAGTTTATAATCCATTCTGATCATGAGGCTTTAAAACATATTCGTACCCAAACAAATCTAAATCGTCGTCATGCTAAATGGGTAGAATTCATTGAGTCCTTTCCTTACATTATTAAACACAAGAACGGGAAGGACAATGTTATTGCTGATGCTTTGTCTCGTCGCTATACCATGCTGTCACAGTTAGATTTTAAAATCTTTGGTTTGGACACTGTGAAGGATCAATATGTTGACGATGCTGATTTTAAAGATGCTTTCGGCCATTGTATTAATGGGAAACCATGGGGCAAATTTCACATACAGGATGGGTTCCTGTTTCGCGCTAACAAGCTGTGTGTTCCAGCTAGCTCGGTTCGTCTTTTGTTGTTACAGGAAGCGCATGGAGGCGGTCTCATGGGGCATTTTGGCGTCTACAAGACAAATGAGGTGTTGGCTGCCCACTTCTTTTGGCCTCGGATGCGCGCTGATGTGGAGCGCCTTGTTGCACGCTGCACTACTTGTCAGAAAGCTAAGTCACGGTTGAACAACCATGGTTTGTATATGCCTTTGCCTGTCCCTTCTTCTCCTTGGCTTGATATCTCTATGGACTTTGTTTTGGGCTTGCCTAGAACTAAGAAGGGGAGGGATAGTATTTTTGTGGTTGTTGATAGATTCTCTAAAATGGCTCACTTTATACCTTGTCATAAAACTGATGATGCTAGCATTGTTGCTGAATTGTTCTTTAGAGAAATTATTCGTTTACATGGTATTCCAAAAACAATAGTCTCTGATCGCGATGCTAAGTTTCTAAGCCATTTTTGGAGATCTCTTTGGAATAAATTGGGAACTAAATTGTTGTTTAGCACTACTTGTCACCCTCAGACTGATGGACAAACTGAGGTAGTAAATAGAACTTTATCTACCATGCTTAGGGCTGTTTTAGACAAGAATTTGAGACGTTGGGAGGATTGCTTGCCTCATGTTGAATTTGCTTACAATCATGCCACGCATTCTTCTACAAAGATGTGCCCTTTCCAGATTGTTTATGGTTACATTCCTAGGGCACCTATTGATTTGATTTCACTTAATGCTGCGAACGCCCCACATGTAGATGCTTCTGCACATGTTGAACAAATGATTACCATACATGAACAAACGAAACAGAACATTGCTGCTACTAATACAAAAAATCAGGTTGCTGGTAGTAAAGGAAGAAAACATGTTACTTTTGAACCTGGTGATATGGTTTGGTTGCATTTGAGAAAGGATCGTTTTCCTACTTTGCGCCGTTCTAAATTGATGCCTCGTGCTGCTGGTCCTTTTAAGATACTAACCAAGATTAATGATAATGCTTATACCCTCGACCTACCTGCGGAGTTTGGTGTTTCCACTAGTTTTAATGTTGCAGATTTGAAACCGTATGCGGGAGAAGATGAGGAGTTGCCGTCGAGGACGACTTCAGTTCAAGAAGGGGAGGATGATGCGGACATCAACACCAACACGAGCACATCTACACCAGCAGCACCTTCTCCAGCCCAGGCGCCACCCCTTCCACCTGGGCCAGTGACTCGGGCCCGTGCAAGAGAATTGAACTACATCATGTTGTTAAAGAACGAAGGCCCGGAAGAATAGACGACCAACCCAATTGCGGCCCATAATGGACGACCTAGGGTTGGCCGCCCTAGGGGCTGCGCCCCCTCTCTATTTATTCAGGAGCTGCGCCTCCTTTATTTCCTGAGTTTTGTTTTACGTTAGCCTTAGCTACTCTCGAACACGCGCAAATCTGCGTTGTCTTCGTGTATTCAGAACTCCACCCTCGAGTAATAGATTAGATTGCTCGCCTCTTTTTCTTGTTCGTTCTTCGATTGCGCACAGGAAACGATCTTCGTGATCAGGCCGATCTCGCATCAGCAAGGTCGGTAACCACAGGGAGTTGGTTCAGCGATTGCATTGGCGCCTCGGGCTTGCTCGTCGTAGTCGGATCGCAAGGGTCATCTTCCGACAAATCGGAATTATCTCTACTCGCCGAAAGATCGGGCACCTCAGCTTCATCACTCTCCATCACCAACGCCGCGCTTCCCTGACTCCCTCTCCCGGAACCATAAATAGCCGGCCCTAGCGCCTCCTATTGAATCCAACCATTAGCAGCCCCAAGTTAGCCACGCAAGAAGAAAGAGAGAGGGAAAGAAAACCATCACTGGTGTTGCCTCGGTCGTGTGGTTCTCTGCGGTGCGGTCTGGGAGGTCGGCCAAACACCGTGAATAAATCAAAGTGTGGGCTGGGGGGTTGACCTTGAAGCCGCTGCCATCGTTGTTCGCCTCGCCTTGCTGTGGTGCGTTCGGTGGGGATGCTGCCGTCGCTGGGTTCTGGGGGGCATCGAGGGGGATTGCCGGACTTCATGAGGTATGGGTGTGTCGTCTGCGGGCGATTGAGAACCAGGCACAGGGATTTCTGTACCGGTGCCTGGGCATCGCCGGGCGCGGCCACCTTGGGTGCTCACGCCGCTCGGGAGGATGGGGCTCGGCCCTATGCAACCTGGCTGTCGCCTTGGGGAAGAAGATCTTGTGACCGTTGATTTGCTAATCAGACGTGCGTGATTGGGAGAAGGGTACCGGTTCGGACCAGGGGATCGCAGCCGTTGATCCGTTTATCCACGATCAGGAACTGATCTCCAGTATTTTAAAATCACCACCGTTATTCTCTGATCCAAGGCTCGGCGTGGCATACCCCCCCCTTGAGCTTATAATCGTGGCCGGTGATCATAGATCTAACAGCTAGGATCGTCGGATACCCCTTCGTCGCGCATCTTTTTCATAAAACCCCCGTGGAAACTGTGAATCAACCCACCATCCTGCGCGGTGTTCACTGAGTCTGGGGAGAATTGCGTGTTAGCCCCCGAGTTTTCGGAAAATAGTGGCCGCCGTCCAGAGTCTGGGAATTTCAGAAAATAAAATCTAAAATGATTTTCAGGATAAAAAAATAAATATGATAAACTTAGAAAATTCATAACTTTATGAATTTAACTCCAAATTGATCCGTTCCAGTTTCTATAATTTTGTAATATTATTGTTTATCATTTAGTACCATTGTTTTGACATGAATATTACAATAAAATTTATATCCTATTTAATCTTGTACAAAGCACATAAAACCTTTAGAAATTCATAACTTAAAATCTATAACTCCAAAATTAATAATTCTTGTTCCTGTGATCTTATTTCAATATGTAGATTATTAATATGTATTTTGCATATATGTTTGGTGTGATGTTAAATTTTGCCTATACACTGTTTGTTTGTATTGCTACGACTAGCGCGAGGTCACGAGTCATCTGAAGAGCAAGTTGGTACCTGGAATCTCAAGTGCCAGGGAAGTTGTGCCCTTGATCACTTCCTTTACCTAGTCATGTTCTGATTAATCATAATGATCTGCATAGGTTAATTTTGATGGGACCGAACAGGTTACCCTAGTTTGATTATCTTTATACCTTGACTCCACTAAACTTTTTGGGTAGTACCTGCTATTGCTTTATGTGGTTTTGGGTATGAAGATTACACTATTCATGATTATACTTTTGTTATCAGTTGTTATTTATTGTTCATGTTAAGATCATTATGTTAATTGGAACATGGAGAACCACCCGGGAAAATAGTGCTACCACAAGGGTTTATGGACGCCCTTGGCTAATTAACTAGGAAAGCTAGTGGATGATTACCTTACCCGAAAGGGGCAAGGGCAGTAGGGGAGTGGTCAGTGTAGGGAGGTCCTTGGTTGATTTTGATGCGATGGCGGTCAGTCGAGGGACTCCTGCACTGGAGCTTCCTTTAAACTGTAGCGGGTTTTCTGAAGCTAGTGGAACTTTGTAAAGGCCTCGTAGTGTTACCCTGCCTCGCCTCCTCGGTAGAGGTGTATGGGATTGGCCGTCTCTTGGCAGATGGGTAACATGACTTGTGGGTAAAGATGAGCAACCTCTGCAGAGTGTAAAACTGGTATACTAGTCGTGCTCACGGTCATGAGGAGCTCGGATACTCACATGATTAACTTATGGAACTAAATTCAATTTGTCATATGCATTGCATCACAGGTGATGTTGTTACTTTTGTTCTACTACTTAATTGGGTTGGTATTAACTTATACTTAGTAATTGCTAATAAAATTTTGACCAACTTTAAAAGCAATGCTCAGCTCTAACCATCCTCTTTGGTAAGCCTTACACTTCACGTGAGCTCCCACCTTTGGCGAGTTCATGCACATTATTCCCCACAACTTGTTGAGCGATGAACGTATGTGAGCTCACTCTTGCTGTCTCACACCCCCCCCACAGGTCAAGAACAGGTACCACAGGATGAGGCGTATGAAGGATGCTGTGACGAGTTTGTGAGAGATCTAGGTCGTCGTCTCCCAGTCAACTTTGGTTTGCTGGACCGTTGTCTCCTTATAATGTAATTATTTATTTTGTACAGAACTCCTATTATATAGTAAAGATGTGACATTCGATCATGTGCCATGATTCATCATATGTGTGAGACTTGGTCCCAGCACACCTGGTGATTATGTTCGCGCCCGGGTCATGGTGCCCCGAAACCCGGGTGTGACACCTTGCGATCCATCTGCTCGGGCTTTGTGGCCCACCATTTAGTGGGTGCGGGCGACTGTTTATCTGGTGCGGAAGACTTGTCATTTTACCTTCCCTCCTGTGGCACTATATAAACAGACGGGTAGTTGTGAAGTTACCACAGCATTCATTGCTATTGCACTGTTTTGCTGCCAAAAATTTGACCATAGCCGAAGCTTGCTTACTGCATCGTCAACCGAAGCTATTCACTTTGCTCAAGCTTCATAACAAGAAAGAGCTTCAGCAAAGTTTTTAAAAAATTTCAACTTCATCAAAAAACAAGAAATTCAATCATCAAATGGCTAGGGTACGCTCAACAGCTAGGGTTACTCGCGATGGAGAGGAAGCCGAAGGTGCCAAAACTGCTCCAATCTCTGAAGTGATGCAACGGTCAGGGCTAGTAGTATCGGAGAATGCACCTGCCGCTGAAGCTGAGCAGGTAGATGCTGAGGAAACTGAATCTGAGGATGATTACAGTGACGTGTCGTCTAAACCCAGCCACCTGGAGTTTGGGAAATCCACCGTTACCGAAGGTGATATGTCTAAGCTGATGAAGTTGGGTTATTTCAGTGAGGCAAAAAAGGTGTAATAAACCCAAAAAAATGTTGACCAAAAGTTAATCTCTGGTGCGTGGATGAGGTAAAGGGTTGTGGGCCATTGGATGCAAAGATAGAAGTCATCTGATGCGTCGTTTCTTTCTCCCACAAAAACCCTAGGTGGCCACCCCTTTTTTTCCCTTCACCCCCCCTCTTGGCCGCCACCCCCTTTTTCTCCCCCTTGGCTGGACGCCCCCTCCCCCTATGGCAGCCATCCTCCATTGCTTCCTCCCCCAAGATCTCCCCCTACGCAGCAAGGATCGAGAAAGGAGGGGCACGTTGAATTGAAGAGGAAGAGAGGCTCAAGGAGATGTTCTTCCCCATCTCCTCTTGAAGATTTCTTGGGGAAACCCTAGGTATGGATGAGATCCTTGTTCCTCCCTGTAATTATAGGCTTTTGGAGGTTGTGGATCATGGGAATTAAAGGATTAGAGGTTGGATTTGATGTGGGGTTAGGTTTTGATCTCGAATTTAGTTTTCTGCAGAATGGCAGATTCGACAGTTTCTGTTCATGCCAGTTTTCCATGGTCTTAGTGGCCTCAAAAAAATAAAAAGTCTATGTATGAGTCGTAGATAATTTGTAGATCTTTCCGTGGCCGCGAAGAACACCTCAATCGGACATCCGACCAGAAAGTTATTGCAGTTTTACTATAGCAGTTTTTCAGTCTCATAATTCTGTGCAGAATCTGTTCTCTTAAGATTTAGGCAATTTTTTCAACAGAATTAAACTGTGGGTTGGTCAAAGAAGTTGTAGATAATTTTATAAGCTTTCCAGATTGTTAAAGAGTGCATTCATATGATTTGTGAAACTCCAGTTATGTTTGTTTTACTGTGGCTGTTCCTGTTTACCTGACAAAAATGAGTGGGTCTGTTCACTGGTGGGTTTCATCTAATAAATGGCCGAATTGGCTCTTCCAACTATGGAGACTTTTGTAGAGGGATAAAAGTTCTTATTTACAGCAGAATTTCATAATTTTTGGTTGAGCAGTTTTGGAGATATCGAATTTTAAAGTTAACCATACTGCTGTCTAAAACAGATTCAGTCAGTTATCTTGTCAGATGTTTTAGAACTTGTAGATGGCAGAATTTAATTATCTATTGAATACTGAAGTTGTAGAGTATTTTGTGTAGATACTCCTAGAGTATTTGTTTGATATCACCGCTGTTTTAATTTTAAAGATACAAAATTAACAAACAGCGTTGCTGCTGTATGGCATGTGGTTCAGGGTGGGAGTCTTTCCACTGGGTCTTGGTTTCAAGTGTAAGAGTGTTTTGTTGATTGATGGCAAATGTTTGTGAAATATTTGTACTAAGTTTTATGCCCACTAGCAGGTGGCTACACTCCAGATCATGTCTAGTACATTTCTTCTTCTTCGATGAAGGCAAGTGAATGTAGCAGTGGTTGCTTCCGTTCTGACTTGTTATTTCTATCGCCCACACTCTAATATTCAGAAGTATCAGATTCTTTCATAATTGGACTCTATGGTGATGCTTTACTTGCTTGCATTATACTGATGCTCAATCATATATTGATGATGATTATGATTTGAGTATGACTCATGAGATTAATTCACACCCCTGAAGGTAAATGAAGTATTATTTGAGGTTGGTATTGTATCTGAAGGTAAATGAAGTATTATTTGAGGTTTGTGTTGTATCTGAAGGAAGTGAAGTTTATTGATAAATGTAGCATGCCATATACATTGCATGACTCATTTGCATATGAAGTTTTGTCGTGACCTATGGTCCGACCGTACCGGTACAACTTAGCATCGTACGTTGCCCGAGAAGGGGTACGATGCGGCTTCATACCCTTAGAGGTATGAAGGCAGAGGACATATGCATTGCATTCATATGCATTCATTGAAGTGATATTTGCAGATGATGTGGTTTTATACCCCCAGAGGTATGAAGATAGAGTACCTACACATTGCATTCCTATGCATACATTGAAGTGATATTTGCAGGTATTGTTGACGCAGGGAAGTGTTATAGAACCTATTGTGGTTGTTCGAGGAAATGAGATGGTATTGGTTATAGTGGGACTACTGAGTTCTATATCTACAAGCATTTCTGATTTTTAATTGTGACTCTTTTAAAATGTTGATGAATTCAATTTGTGGTTTAAATATCTCGTCAGAACAATTAGCTTGCTGAGATGTTTCATCTCACTCTTGCATTACTCAATGCAGGTGCTTGTTGCTCATCAAGGGGAGTGGGAAGTAGCAGCACATCCACCTTCATTCTCATAATAATGCTGCCCAGACGCAGCCATGATTTAATTAGAAACTTCTTGTCAAAGGATGTTTGTTTTTAACTAGTCGTGCGCACTGTTTAATTCAGTTCATGTTGTTATGGTTGTCTTCCCATTGCTAGCAGATTATTAATGTCTTATATGTTTTCTTATCATGATATCTATTTATACTTTGTTGCTTCCCCCATTTATGCAATTTTCAAAGCAGATGCTGTCGAAATTTTATATATGAATATTAGATGTGTAGTTTAGTAGCATTCTGGGGTGTTTGTGGATCCCGGGGTGTTACAGTTGGTATCAAACATAGGCTTTAGATTCTTGGCAATTTGAAGATAAATTTGACACACTTGCACATATAGGAAGGGTATGGGTTCAAATATCTTTGATATATATTAATGTCTTTGGAGTGCAGATGACAATAGTTTCACCCCTCCCTATTCCTTTACGGTGATGTGGTAAGTTGTTTATGGCTTAATGCTTGATATAATTTATTTTCTGAAATTTTGATATTGTTTTATTAATGCGGTAGATATCGCTGGTCATTGGTGAGAATGAAGTTGTTATTATGCTTGTGATATACAAGTATGCCTATGTTGTTTTCACCATGTTTTTCATGGTTGAGTTTTATTACAATAATATTGTTATATATGCTTGATTGTGGATGTTTCTAAGAGGAGTGTGAATTGCGTGTTTTGGGGTACAAGGTAATCATCAATTTGAATTTAAGTTGTTGAGCGGTTGGTGGATAGCTCCAACTATCATTGCAAAGAATGATTGTTTATGTTGAGAAACCAGTTTTGAAAGAAATGAATATTGGTACTTTATATGGATTTTTGGGGGAAGTCTTTTCATAGCCAGAATGGCTTACATGTCTCTCTCATATTGTGTGTTTTAGTTGCCACAAAGCCTAGATGTGGTTTAAAGTGGTTGCCTGTTAGTCATACTAATTGTAGAATAAATCTTTGATTCTCTTGATCCATTGATTATGTATTGATACATTGAGGAGCTGATGGTTCCCTTTTCGATGCATGCTTGTGGAGCCATTTTTTTAGACCACCTATCTATTGGTTTGAAGGAAGTCCTTGCCTAGCCTAGAGTTGGTTGGGTGTGGCTAGTCACCTATTCCTAGATCATGTGGTGTTTACATCAGCTTAATATGTTTGTCAAATGTGTGAAGGATTAGGGGTTATTATTATTGACTTTGTATGTCTGGTACTTTGAGTGCATCGTATGATAGAATGAAATGTAAGTTTCTAAACTACAGTAGATGAAGACTTATATTATGTGTAGGTTATCCTTACTAGTTGGATATTTTTCTTAGTTGAGATGTTGAATGAAGTATAGTGACATGGGTTAAGCAAGTATTGTGTTGTTGTTGGGCTATCAGTGCTCTATGTAGAGTTTTTGGCATTTCTTCGATGAACTATGCCGCACAAGATGTTATTGGCTTCTTTTGGCTTTATTGATCCATTAGTTCTATAGATTTTCTCCCTTTTGGTGGGGTGCAAGGAATGTTAGATTACATGATTATCTTTTCATGATGGCAAGAATAAGGTTTAGGAAGATTAGGAGTTTTGTTCCAATAGAACTACTTGTTTCATAGTGCTTTAAGGTGAGGTGTTTGATCTTCTTATACATTCGTCGGGTGTAGATGTTTCACCATTTAATTAAAATTAATGGTTGAAGTTGGTAAGGGTTGTGCTTGGTGCATATTACCCCTTCATAAAAGAGTGTTGTCTTAAGACATTGATGTTGATGTATAACTGCATCCAAATTTGATGGTGTGAAATTGGAGTGTTGATTGCAACTATGACATGCTTTGAGATTCATTACATGTTGTTTCATGCTTGATGTCAGGTCGTGTAGTTTCCTTAGACAATTAGTCCAAGTTAGAAGTTCTTGTGTTAATTAAGACCAATAATGGACCCATGTTTTGAATTGTGGTGCTATATGGGGTACCTTGGGTGTTTTGCTTGGAGTGGCCGAATTCGAGGTCGAATTCTTTTTAAGGGGGGTAGAGTGTAATATCCCAAAAAAATGTTGACCAAAAGTTAATCTCTGGTGCGTGGATGAGGTAAAGGGTTGTGGGCCATTGGATGCAAAGATAGAAGTCATCTGAGGCGTCGTTTCTTTCTCCCACAAAAACCCTAGGTGGCCACCCCTTTTTTTCCCTTCACCCCCCCTCTTGGCCGCCACCCCCTTTTTCTCCCCCTTGGCTGGACGCCCCCTCCCCCTATGGCAGCCATCCTCCATTGCTTCCTCCCCCAAGATCTCCCCCTACGCAGCAAGGATCGAGAAAAGGAGGGGCACGTTGAATTGAAGAGGAAGAGAGGATCAAGGAGATGTTCTTCCCCATCTCCTCTTGAAGATTTCTTGGGGAAACCCTAGGTATGGATGAGATCCTTGTTCCTCCCTGTAATTATAGGCTTTTGGAGGTTGTGGATCATGGGAATTAAAGGATTAGAGGTTGGATTTGATGTGGGGTTAGGTTTTGATCTCGAATTTAGTTTTCTACAGAATGGCAGATTCGACAGTTTCTGTTCATGCCAGTTTTCCGTGGTCTTAGTGGCCTCAAAAAAATAAAAAGTCTATGTATGAGTCGTAGATAATTTGTAGATCTTTCCGTGGCCGCGAAGAACACCTCAATCGGACATCCGACCAGAAAGTTATTGCAGTCTTACTATAGCAGTTTTTCAGTCTCATAATTCTGTGCAGAATCTGTTCTCTTAAGATTTAGGCAATTTTATCAACAGAATTAAACTGTGGGTTGGTAAAAGAAGTTGTAGATAATTTTATAAGCTTTCCAGATTGTTAAAGAGTGCATTCATATGATTTGTGAAACTCCAGTTATGTTTGTTTTACTGTGGCTGTTCCTGTTTACCTGACAAAAATGAGTGGGTTTGTTCACTGGTGGGTTTCATCTAGTAAATGGCCGAATTGGCTCTTCCAACTATGGAGACTTTTGTAGAGGGATAAAAGTTCTTATTTCCAGCAGAATTTCATAATTTTTGGTTGAGCAGTTTTGGAGATATCGAATTTTAAAGTTAACCATACTGCTGTCTAAAACAGATTCAGTCAGTTATCTTGTCAGATGTTTTAGAACTTGTAGATGGCAGAATTTAATTATCTATTGAATACTGAAGTTGTAGAGTATTTTGTGTAGATACTCCTAGAGTATTTGTTTGATATCACCGCTGTTTTAATTTTAAAGATACAAAATTAACAAACAGCGTTGCTGCTGTATGGCATGTGGTTCAGGGTGGGAGTCTTTCCACTGGGTCTTGGTTTCAAGTGTAAGAGTGTTTTGTTGATTGATGGCAAATGTTTGTGAAATATTTGTACTAAGTTTTATGCCCACTAGCAGGTGGCTACACTCCAGATCATGTCTAGTACATTTCTTCTTCTTCGATGAAGGCAAGTGAATGTAGCAGTGGTTGCTTCCGTTCTGACTTGTTATTTCTATCGCCTACACTCTAATATTCAGAAGTATCAGATTCTTTCATAATTGGACTCTATGGTGATGCTTTACTTGCTTGCATTATACTGATGCTCAATCATATATTGATGATGATTATGATTTGAGTATGACTCATGAGATTAATTCACACCCCTGAAGGTAAATGAAGTATTATTTGAGGTTGGTATTGTATCTGAAGGTAAATGAAGTATTATTTGAGGTTTGTGTTGTATCTGAAGGAAGTGAAGTTTATTGATAAATGTAGCATGCCATATACATTGCATGACTCATTTGCATATGAAGTTTTGTCGTGACCTATGGTCCGACCGTACCGGTACAACTTACCATCGTACGTTGCCCGAGAAGGGGTACGATGCGGCTTCATACCCTTAGAGGTATGAAGGCAGAGGACATATGCATTGCATTCATATGCATTCATTGAAGTGATATTTGTAGATGATGTGGTTTTATACCCCCAGAGGTATGAAGATAGAGTACCTACACATTGCATTCCTATGCATACATTGAAGTGATATTTGCAGGTATTGTTGACGCAGGGAAGTGTTATAGAACCTATTGTGGTTGTTCGAGGAAATGAGATGGTATTGGTTATAGTGGGACTACTGAGTTCTATATCTACAAGCATTTCTGATTTTTAATTGTGACTCTTTTAAAATGTTGATGAATTCAATTTGTGGTTTAAATATCTCGTCAGAACAATTAGCTTGCTGAGATGTTTCATCTCACTCTTGCATTACTTAATGCAGGTGCTTGTTGCTCATCAAGGGGAGTGGGAAGTAGCAGCACATCCACCTTCATTCTCATAATAATGCTGCCCAGACGCAGCCATGATTTAATTAGAAACTTCTTGTCAAAGGATGTTTGTTTTTAACTAGTCGTGCGCACTGATTAATTCAGTTCATGTTGTTATGGTTGTCTTCCCATTGCTAGCAGATTATTAATGTCTTATATGTTTTCTTATCATGATATCTATTTATACTTTGTTGCTTCCCCCATTTATGCAATTTTCAAAGGAGATGCTGTCGAAATTTTATATATGAATATTAGATGTGTAGTTTAGTAGCATTCTGGGGTGTTTGTGGATCCCGGGGTGTTACAAAAGGAGCTGGTTCGTTTTGGCGGAGAGGAAATTACTCCAAAGCCGGAAAAGGATGAAGTGGTAGCGTTCAAAAGCTTCTTTAAAGCAGGATTAAGGTTTCCTTTGAATGGGATGATTGCTGATGTTTTGAAGAAGTTTGAGATTTATCTTCATCAACTAACTCCTAACGCCATCGTTAGGCTTAGTGTCTATATCTGGGCCCTCCGAAGCCAGGGGGTAGAACCATTTGCCGAAGGCTTCTGCCGAATACACAAGCTTCATTATCAAACAAAAGCCAGAGAAGACGAGCTGCATGAAAACTTCGGCTGTTACAACTTTGCTTATCGCAAAAATACAAAGTTTCCAGTTATCAGCTATCGACCCAAGTGGCCAGCTGGCTGGAAGACTAAATGGTTTTACGTTAAAGTTGATGAAGAGAAGGAGAAGCTGGTTCAAAGTCCACTAGAATTAATCTTCGGGGAAACCAGGCCCTAGTGCAACATGACACCGAATAGTCCAAGCCAAATTGCACTGGACGAATTTCGAGTTATTGCGGAGCATATTGGCACTAGGGATCTGGTGCAAGAATTCTTAGCTTTTAGGGTGTTCCCAACTTTAAAAGAGTGGGACATTCCGAACCTCAAGGGAGAAAAGAAGGGGGAACTTGTTCGGTTACCCTACTATTATAAATTCAAGAAACATTTCAAAGTGCCTTGCCAAGAATGGTTAGATACAATCGAAGTTATGTGCAACGACATTCTTGGCAAATATTCTAAGAAAGAAGATCAACTAATGACTGCAGCCTTCAGCACCCGGCCGAAGCAAAGGCTAAACCGGGTGATGGATGCTCTGGACTTTGAGTATCCTGATTATGAGCGACTGGATCAAGGCGCCGAAGGACAAAAGAGAAAAAGAGTTGCCAGCATCTTGAATAAAGATGGTGAAGAAAAACTAAAAAAGAGAAAACTGAAACCTGAGTCGAAGACAGATGCTTCGATTAAAAGAAAGGCTGCGGCTCCGAAGTAGAGGGCAACTGATATAGAAGAAGAAACTGCTGCAACGCCTTCTGCCACCGACGTGGAGGAAATCTTAAAGGTAATGATTGAATCTTTGCCTATCAAGCTAAGTCCACTGGGGCCGCATCTGACGAAGCTTTTTGAGAAGGAAAAGGAGCCCTCAATAATGAAGAAGGCAACTGGGCCGAAGAAACGAAGAATTGTTACTGTGACATAAGTTATTGAAGGGACACCACCGCAAGCTTCGGCTCCGAAGGCACCAGTTGTTGAGAGCACAACAGCGACCAAAATTGCACGTGCTGAAGCTGCAGCTGCCGAAGCTGCCACGGCTGAAGATGTACATTTAGAAAGCACAATTTCTAACATTAATAAGATACTTCTGGACATGGCCACAGAAGAAGCTGCCGCAGCTACCGAAGAAGCCGTGGCTACAGTACCTGAGAAGGGGAAGAAAATAGCTGAAGATGCTTCGGAAGAGGAAATTTTCAACTTCCAAAACTTAGTTGGACAAGAGTTAACGAAGGATGAAAGGGAAGAATTAAAAGAATATGCCATATCCTGCGGATATCAACCAGGGGCACTACTCTTTGGTGGTGTTGACGATGAAAAGTTAGGCTGCGTCCGAGATCAAACCGGAGCGAAGGTTATCAGTACTCTATCAAGGAGTATTGGTTTCCCGAAGCTTGAGACCGACATAAGCCGCTACCGACGACAGCATCTTGTCGGTAGCTTATTCTATTCTAATTTCAAGGTAAAAACTTTTCTTCGACTTTTTATTATTTTGAACAACGAAGGTGTTTTCTAACGAAGGTTGCTTGTGCACAGAGTATGCTGCTGAGTAAAGCTTTGAGAATGCAACAAGATCTCGAAGATAAAAAACATGAAGTTATAATTGAGGGTTTAGAAAGTAAAATAAAAGATCAAGCAGCTGCTCTTGAAAAGAAGGATTTTGAGCTTCAGACAACAGAGGGTTTATTGGCAGAAGCTGAAGCTAAAATTGCAAAGTTAAATACAGAGCTTCTCTCAAAGTCAGAAAGCTTCGAACAGGAGAAGCAGAAGTTAAATGCCAAATTTAAGACTGAGGTCGAGAAAAGTTCGAATCTGCAAAAATCATTGTCAGATCTTCAAAACAAATGTGTGGAGTTCAGTAACCTATGTGTACAACGGCTGAAGAAGATCTTCAATTCGGTGGGAGCCAGCTACGAAAAATTTAGTGCTTCGGCTGAAGACTTGCCAGGAGCCTTCGAACATATCGAGGGTGAAATTGATGACCTTGATGAAATTATAGCCGGACATGGTGATTTCTGTGCCCTGGTAGCTTCTCGGGGCACAGTTGTCGCCTTCCTGAATTCTGGTTGTACACATGGGAACATTGTTAATAGGCCCAACTTTAGTTTGTCACCAGTAGATCTAGTTGATATTCCCAATCTTGCCCGAAGCATAGGAAACAGGTTTATAAAAGTAATATGGACGAAGGGTGGATGAAGCATAGCTGGTGACGAAGCTCAAAGTCATCTTAAGCTGGTAACAAAAGCGTACCTTGTGCTTACCTTTCCCTTTAAGCTTGAATAATTCTTACAATACTTAAATATGTACAGGATGACGAAGCTGAAGAGCGTGAAGCCGAAGCTTAATAGACAATGATGAAGCTTGAATAGATAGCTGTGGAAAAGACTCTAAGAATTCTTGTAATAACTTTTGTAAAGAATATTGTAACTTTAGAATTAGATTTTACTCCACAAACATTGTCCATACCTTGTAATATATTTTTACCTTTCCATCAACGTATGAAGTGCTTTGATGTGAACAACACTTGTACTTGCATTGACTTGCTTTGCTGTGGACGAAACTAGCATTTTTTGAGCCGAAGGCGAAAAACACCTTTCATTCTTTTCGTACACAACGAAGCATAAAACTGCTTCTTTTTCTTTTTTTTCTGAAGCTTTATTTTTAGAGCCAAAGCATCCGCCTGTGTTTGTATGTTATGATGATGATGATCCTATGTATGTCTAAATGAATGTTTATGAATGCAAATGTATGATGTAATGTGTCGTGCAAATGAATGTCCAAACACACATACGAAGCCACAACCATAGCTTTCATCCCCTTGGGAAGGATCGAAGTCTCTTTGCCGCTTATTTTTTGGCTTCACCGCTTATTTTTCGGTGTATCAGCGCTGACTTTTCGCTATAAGTTCTGCATCCCCTTAGGAACGTCTTTTGAACTTCTTCGCCTTCTATTTCGGAGGTATCGCGTTGACTTTTCATGCTTTGCCTTATATTTCGGCGGAATCAGCGTTGACTTTTCGCTGTAAGCTCTGCATTCCTTTTGGAATGACTTTTGAGCAAAAAACTTACGCTGCGCTCCCTTAGAAACAGCTTTTTGTAGCTTCGTCGTGCTCTGCATCCCCTTAGGGACGACTTTCAAGCTTCTCCCTGTTTTTTCCTTTTCTCCTGCACTCGATGGTGCATGCTGAGCTTTTACATTTACATTTTTTGGGAGATTTTGCTCTCGTAGAGCTGAATAAGAAAAAGGGAAATTACATGCTATGGCCCCATTAAAAACCTTTCTCCCCCTTCGGAAAGGAAAAGGGTGCTATAGGAAAAATAAAAAGATTACATCAGTTAAACATAATATCGTCCAAGCCCATCCGCATTCCAAGATCTAGGAATGTCGTTGACGTTCATATCCTTCAATCTTTAAGAACCGGGTCTTGACGAAGATACTACCAAAAAAGGTCCTTCCCACTTCAACTGTAGCTTGCCTACTGTATCTGGGTTGGCTACTCTCCGAAGTAACAAGTGCCCTGGCTTAATGTTCTTTAGCCGAACTTTTCTGTCACGCCACTTTATTGTTTCGGCTTGATATTTATTGATGTTCTCCACTGCCTGAAGCCTGATCCCTTCTATAGCATCTTTTGCCACAGAACAATCAACTTCGTCCTCTGCCGAAGCCATTGTTCTTATTGATCCTGCCTTAGCTTCTTCTGGGGTTATTGTTTCGTCACCAAACAGTAATTTGAATGGTGTAAAGCCTGTTGACCTTGATATTGTTGTGTTGTGGCTCCGCACCACTTTGATCAATTCATCTGGCCACTTTCCTCTGGGCTGATTGAAGATTAACTTCATTGTTCCCGTCATTATAATGCCATTAGCTCTTTCAACAAGTCCATTTGACTCCGGATGTCTGACCGATGCAAAATGAATCTTCGTGCCAATTTGTTCACAGAATTCTTTGAAAGCTTCAGCATCGAATTGTGTCCCGTTATCCACAGTAATAGCCTTTGGCACTCTGAAGCGACAAACAATATTTTGCTAGAAAAATTTCTGGACAGTGACTGAAGTTATTGTGGTTAAAGGCTTCACCTCAATCCACTTGGAAAAATATTCTACTGCCACCACAACATACTTTAGATTTCCATGTGCTGGTGGAAGTGGGCCTAGTAAATCGAGGCCCCATCTTTGCAACGACCAAGTGGGTTGTATTAATTGAGTGAGAGACAAAGGTTGCTTCTGATCTCTTGCACATTTTTTACAGCCTTCGCACTTTTGGACTAACTCTGCCGCATCCGAAGCTGCCTTCGTCCAATAAAATCCTTGTCGAAAAACTTTTCCCGACAAGGGCCTAGATCCAATGTGTGATCCACACAGACCTGCATGTATCTCTTTCATTAATTCCATACCTTCGGTTCTTGATAAACATTTGAGGAGTGGTGAGCACACTCCATGTTTATACAATTCTCCTTCTATTATCACATATGGTCTTGTTCTTGCCTCCATTCTTTTGTTATAAGCTTCGTCACTTGAAAGACAATTATTTCAGTTCTCCAGTCTTCACTGTGTACTGGAGAAATGGTAAGCACTGCTCTCTCCATAAGCTCAACCGAAGGTGCTTTTATTGCTTCGAAATATACTTCGGAGGGTAGGGGGAGCCCCTGAGCCGCTGATTTGGCTAGCAAATCTGCATGCTCATTTTCACCTCTTGGAATATTTTTGACGGAAAAACCTTCGAAGGAAGCTTCCAACCTTCGGACTGCATCCAGATACTTTTCAAACTTCGGATCTCGTGCCTTGCTGCTCTTATCCACATGGCCAGCAATGACTTGAGAATCAGTCTTTAGGATGGCTCTTCTTATTCCCATTGCCCTTAGTTTCTGAAGCCTCAAAAGAAGTGCTTCGTACTCAGCAATATTATTTGTGCAACTAAAATCCAGTTTGACTGCAAAGCATGTTTTGACTTTTGAAGGTGCCACTAGGACCGCAGCTGCTCCTACACCGAAGGTTCCCCAAGAACCATCGCAGAACACCGTCCAAGCTTCGGTATCTTTGCTTGTCCCTTCTTCGTGAGCCCCTGGCGTCCAGTCAGCTATGAAGTCTGCTAGCGCTTGAGATTGAATTGAAGATCTGTGCACGTAGTCAATGGTGAATTCATTGAGCTCCGCGGCCCACTTTCCAGCCCTTCCAGTAGCTTCTCTGTTCCTCATAATATCCTTCAGAGGTTGTGACGAGGGAACAATTATACGGTAAGCCTGAAACTAATGCCGAAGCTTCCTGGATGCCATTAACACAGCATACAACACTTTCTCCAATTTTGTGTAATTTTTCTTTGATAAGCTTAATACTTCAGAGACAAAATATACTGGAACTTGCTTTTTAGTTTGTCCTTCAAGTTTCTCCTGTACAAGTGCCGCACTTACTGCAGAGTGCGAAGCTGCCACATACAATAGCAGAGGAGCCCCTGGCGTGGGTGGAGTTAGCGTTGTTAGATCTATCAGGTATTGCTTCAGCTCTTTGAAGGCTTTCTGCTGAGCTGATCCCCATTAAAAGACTTCGGCTGACTTCAGCACTTCAAAGAATGGTAAATTTCTCTTTGCTGATCTAGATATAAATCGATTCAAAGATGCCAATCTTGCTGCCAGCCGTTGAGCCCCCTTCTTTGTGCTTGGCGGCTCCATCCGAAGAATAGCTTCGATTTTGTTCGGATTAGCTTCGATCCCCTTCGTTGAAACTAGACAAACAAAGAATTTTCCTTTCTTTACTCTGAAAACACATTTTTCTGGATTTAATTTAAGGCCAGCTTGCCTAAAATTAGCAAATGTTTCATGTAGATCAGCAATGTGATTTTCCTGCTTCGTGCTCTTCACTATAATGTCATCAACATATGTTAGCACATTTCTGCCAATCTGAGAGTGAAGGACCTTGGCTGTCATCCTGCTGAAGCTTCCTCCAGCATTCTTGAGCCCCTCAGGCATCCGAAGATAACAATATGTGCCACTGGGGGTTATGAAGCTGGTTTTTGGCTCATCTTCCTTCTTCATCCAAATTTGGTGGTAGCCTGAATAACAATCTAGTAGACTCATGAGCTCTGACGAAGCTGCTGCATCCACTAGTGAATCTATTCTTGGCAATGGGAACTCATCCTTTGGACAAGCCTTGTTAAGATCAGTAAAATCAATGCACATTCTCCACTTGCCATTGGCCTTCTTCACCATGACAGTGTTGGCTAGCCATTCTGGGTATTTTACTTCTCTGATTACTCCAGCACTGAGAAGTCTTTTTACTTCATTTCGAGCACCTTCGGCTTTGTCATCAGACATTTTCCGAAGCCTCTGCTTTCTGGGTCTGAAGGATGGATCGACATTGAGCGAATGTTCAATGGCATCCCTGTTAACACCACAGAGATCGTTGGCTGACCATGCGAAGACATCTTTGTTGTTGAACAAAAACCTTATTAGAGTTTTCTCCTGTTCCTCAGATAATTGAGAACCCAGCAATACCTTCTGCTCTGCTATGTCTTCACATAGAAGCATGGGCTTCGGCTGATCGGCCGAAGCAGCCTTCTCCCTTCTGTACTTATACTGGTCACAAGCTTTGGCTCCATCTATATTGTGGATTGCTTTTGAATCTGTCCAATTTCCTTCAGCCTTTCTGGCAGCTTCCTGACTTCCATGAATAGCAATAGGCCCTTGATCCAAAGGTATCTTCATGCATAGATATGCTGGATGAAGAATTGCTTCAAAGGCATTGAGTGTCCCACGACCAATGATTGCATTGTAGGGGTACTCCATGTTGACAATATCAAACACAACTTGCTCAGTCCTTGTATTGTTGACCAATCCGAAGGTCACTGGCATCGTGATCTTGCCAAGTGCTACAATCTGCCTTCCTCCGAAGCCACAAAGAGGGTGTGTAGCATCATGAATCGTATCCTCTGGCTCTTGCATCTGCCTGAAGGCCTTGGCAAATATAATATCCGCTGCACTGCCTGTATCAACCAGAACGTTGTGGACCAGAAATCCCTTGATGACACAAGAAATGACCATAGCATCATTGTGAGGGTAATCCTTGAGCTGAAGGTCCTCTTGGGAGAAGGTGATTGGGATGTGGGACCATTTTGACATGATGAAGGGTCCCTGCACCCCAACATGTTGTACCCTTCTCTAAGCTTCCTTCTTCTGTTTCTTGTTGGCTGGCTCTGAACATGAATCGCATGTTATCAGGAGCACTAGCTTCGTAGCCGAAGCAGCTTCAGCTTGGTTGTTGAACGAAGCCATCAGCTTAGAAAGTGGAAGTGAGTTCGCCGGGGGTGGGCGCCAATGTTGGGGACTTGTTCTCAAATACTAAGAGTCAAGAACAAGGCAACACAAAGTGTTAAATGATAATGCCCTTCGTCCTTCGAAGCATTATTTCAATTGGGATATAACGATCTTCGGACGAAGGTCATGAAGGACATACCTTCATCATCACAGGTATAAGATATTTGAAAGATGAAATGTATAAAGTATGAAAGATAAACACAAATAAGCATATGACAACATCATTCACATGTTATCATCATACAAACTTGGATATTTAAATACGATATTTAATCACATTTATACCTTCGGCTTTGCAGAAGGCAAAAATTCAAGTGTTGCGCGTGAGCGATTACAAGATAGCGTGAACAGTACATGGGTACTGTTCATCTATTTATAGACACAGAGCGCCGCCTGTGTGAAATTACATTTATACCCTTTACAATTGATTACAATCATGACACAAATTATCATGGGTCTAATGGTCATTTCATCTTTAAGTCGGTTCACTCCTTCGTCTTGAGACATGTCACCTTGCGGAAGCTTTATGAGTGCTAGCTTCGGCGCTGCTTTAGAGAAAATCTGCCGAAGGTGTTTCTTCTCTCAGGATCTTCGGCTATGAAGCATACCACCAACAACTGTAAACTTTGAGTAAATAATAGATATGTTACAACATATTCATCTTTATGTTGTGTCTGCTACTTATGAAAATTAATACTATAGCAGATGTGTGCAAACACTCAAGGACATTGATGCAAAGTACAGCTCAATTGTGATTTAAGAGTGGTCACATATCATAGAAATCTCTGATGGCTTAGTATTATGTTGACCAGCAAAACCTGCTATGATGCTACCTGCATTAGGTTAAACATAATAGGTTCTTATGGGATTATTGTCTCTGCTTTCTCATCTTTTCTGCCTTTTGTAATCCTGTACCGTTGAAGTTTTGGTCTAGTGATTTGAAGCAACTAACCTTTTAATAGGGATGGTCAGCCTACTATTGTGCATCATTTTCTTTGCATTACTGCAGTGTGTCTGTGACTGGGAAAACAGAGATGACATGTTTCGAGATGTTGAAGAAATTATTAGAAGGCAAATAAAGGTGCCCTTTATAAAAATAAATGAAATTCCATTTTTAATATTGAGGATTTCTTTTCCTGTGTAATTTATATATTTTGTCCCTTTTCTTATAGATGTCAGTACTTCCAAGTGTTCAACCTTTCCATGCCATTGCTTATCCTATTGATCCATTACTTGCTTTGGAAATAAAGTGAGTTTCACTGTACACTTGCTGGTCTTTGAATAGAGTAATATCTTGTCCGTTTTATCACCTAAACATGTTGAATTTAAAAAGCACCCTCAGACTCAGATACTGGACAACTTATTCCCTTAACTTTTAAAACTGGATTAATCACCCTCACCCCCACCCCTACACACCTGACCATTCCAAAGTGGTTTCCTAAGGACATGCTTGGATCTTTGGTCGGGTAATATACTACATCGCTGAGTAGTAGCTAGAATGAGCAGCGTATTTAGATGTCTTGCTACCCGACCTTGATTTTTGTGCTGGTAAGATTTTCCTTGCTGCCTCAGGTGAGTCAAACTGGCTTTCTTGGGCTGGCAAGTGCCTCATTGTTCGTGCTAGCTGAGCTAGGCAAGTCAAGGGCAGCCTTGCCCAAAACCAAGCACACCCTAAGGCCATGCTCAACAGAGCGTGCATATGGCTGTGCAAAACACTGTTTTGCACTGTTTACAGAGTGAAGTTTGAAATACATAGTGAGACAGGAGGTGGGATAGGGAGGCTCCTGGAGATAGCCTAAGTGGCTCTAGTGACACGACAGTAGGGCTCACATGTTAGGTGGTCTCAATTTCTTTTATATAAAAAAATCATAACTTTTTTCATTTTGAGTCGGATGAATACAAACTTTATATCAAAATTGTAGAGCTCGATGCGTTCTAAAACTTTCTAGTTTATTTTTCCAATCTGAGATCATTTATTAGGAGCACAAATATTCAATACAAGATGGTATGACATCAAAAGCAGAAGACATGTCCCATATGCCACATCAATTTAAACTATTGAAACCACTCAGCTACTTTAGGGGTGGTTGTTTATCTGGTTTAAGGGCTACGATGTCCAGTATTTGAGTTTGAGGATGCTTTTAGAATTCAGCGGCAAGTTCTGGTGGGGTGTGTTTGGTGAGTGTGTGGGGGGTAGAATTTACTCTGAATTAAAATACATACTTTCCTTTTGTTTTTTATATACCTCTTTTCATTGGCAGCCGTAAATATGTGGCCCACTGTTCCTTGATTGCCTCTCGTTTTGGGCTGCCGCCTTTTGTGCATCCACCTCCTGTTCCTGTAAAAGCAGAGGGTAAACACTGCCGATTGGAAGTAGGGTAAGTACACAAACTTACTTTTGTACATTACATTGAAAAGATTTATCCAACAGCAGACTAAATGGCCTTTCCACGCTACAGATATGTGAGTAGTGATTTTGGAAATCACCCGCTTTCCCATCTCATGGGATCAGTATTTGGAATGCATGATCGTGCCAATATCGAGGTTTTATTTCCATTGAACCTCTCTCTTTTCACATTATGTTGTGGTTCTCTCTCTGACCCATGATGGAATGGCAAGTCTTTTGCTATGCACTCAGTCAAAACGATGGTACTGAGTGGAGGTAGCGTATTCAGTCTGCCATGACTTCCAATAATATCGGCAAGCTTATCAATCAAGACAAAATACAGATTTTGATAAATCTTAATGGCTACACAAAGGTAATAAATAATGATGTTCGTTTAGTTAATAGTTTGTCAATTCTTGATATTTCAGTTATTGTTTCAGTTATCAGTTGTTTAGTTTCTTCAAATGATTGTCGTTTGCTTTTTTCATGTTGTAATATGTACCTTTGGGTCTTCTGGGGCAAATTGTTTAGTTTGACTTTTGAGGATTGTGATTGCTATTTTGTTGGAACCATTGATATCTGTTATTGGTGTTACATAGAATCAGAATACCTTGCCATGGAACTTAGTTGTTTTATTAGAAAACAATAAAATTTCATTGAAGTTGGGAAATCAAAAAGATTTTATTATTTTTAACACAAGGTGCAGTTTGTTATATTGTTTATCTCTGCACAACCTTACACTGATATTAGATGTCATTATGTTGCTATTTGCTGTCTGAACATGTGCTTGATGTAAACAGGGTGCCAGGAACGTTCCTGATTCATGCTGCTTGCTACTTGTTCACTCTGCAACAAATTGGCCTTCTTTTTTTGGGACTACTCCACTGCTGCTTGTTTCTTGTGATGCCAACACTTTAGGCTAGGATAGATGTTTATCATGCTTTCCTATATCTTGGTGTACATGTCATTTTGTGATCTTCTTGGAAGCCACAATTTATGTTTATCATGCTTTCCTATATCTTCGTGTACATGTGATTTAATGCCAGCATTTTGTGATCTTATTGGAAGCCACTTTTGTGTTTATCATGGTTTCCTATATCTTTGTGTACATGTGATTTAATGCCAGTTGTATATTTATGAGAATTTTGGTTTATTTTTAGGATTCCGACTCTCATCAAGTGACTCCTCCCCCTCACGATGACTTTGCGGACAGATGTCTCAATTCTAGTGGTGGAGCTACGAACAACAATACGATGTCCTGATCGAGAGCGATGGAGCTAATGTTTGAACTTGTGTGTTTGAACTTGTGAACTAAAAATGTGAACTATGGATGTGAACTTATGTGAATTTGTGAACTTATGTATTTGGACTTATGTGAATTTGTGAACTTATGTATTTGGACTTGTGTGAATTTGTGATATGAATATATATCCATGTGTTTGAAATCTGTATTGTATGTGATCTTCTGTGTTGCATGTGATTTTATGTTTGTCTAATTTTTCATTTCTGTAATTTTTATCTTTTTCTGGAAAAGGGTTAAGAATGTGGGTACCCACATTCTTAATGTTAAGAACGTGGGTACCGTCGAACTTAATGTGCAACCCACGCAGACCGACGCAGGCCACATAAGTTCGACGGCCACGTGGCCCCGTCGAACTTAACATTAAGAACGTGAGTACCATTGAACTTATGGGAACAAATTCGATGGCCCCCGTCGAATTTAAAAACGCACGTTCTTAATGTTAAGTTCGATGGTACCCACGTTCTTAATGATAAGTTCGACGGTGCCCACGTTCTTAACGTTAAGTTCGTCGAGGCCGTCGAACTTACTTCTCTAAGTTCGTCCAAAAATCGTCGTCGGCTATATTCGTCGATAAACCCACGTTCTTATTGTAAGTTCTTCGGCTTATTACATTAAGTTCGATGGTTTGTCACCCACGTTCTTTAACTAGTTTCCTATAGTGTATGTAATAAATACTCTGATGTTATTGTGACATCTATCTCTATATACTCTGTTATTATATATGTTGTCTTCTTGGCGCATGTATGAGATGCACTCGGCTTTGTTCCTTAAAGCCCGGGTGTGACAATCCTAGATTAGAATTTGAATTTTGTAAGTCAAAAAGGAATAATATGGGAATATAATAATGAAAAGAAGGTTTTGACCTAATTTGAAACTTAGAATTTGGAGAGGAAATATAAAAGGGAGACTACATGCAAAGTAGATAAAAATGTATAAATAAAGATATTATTCATACTGCTATTTTTGAATTGTGTATTTAAATCTAGGTACAAAAATTTACAACAAACTCTGGATTTAATTTGAGATTCAAAAATAGAAAGGAAGGAAAATAGAAAATAAGAAAAAAGGAAAAAAAGAAAAGAATAAAACGCTACTTGGGCCCATAACCTACAAAACCGGCCCATTCCCTCTTTCACTTCCGTCGGCCTGGCTGGGGAAATTGGGTGCCGACACCTAGGCCCGCTCGGCCAGGGGCACACTCATGCGCGCCTGCTTTCCTTTTCTGTTCCGCCGTTGCAGCTACATGTGGGACCGCCTCGTGAGTTTTCCCCTCCCAACTAAACACCGCGCATGGCAGACGTGCGCCAGGTCCGCCGGGGTCCGTTCAATTCGGCGGGTCCGCGCTGGGAGGGATTGACCGAGGACGCAGAATCTTCCGCACGGATAAAGGACGAACCCATCCCCTCTAATCGGGGCCCTATCCTTTCCCCGTGACCCATGTCGTCGTGAGCACCGTGCAGAGAGCTGAGAGAAAATCGTCGCGGCCGTAGCTATCTACCGCCATCGTGTCCGTATAACACCCGTGGTGCGCTTTCGGACTACCCTACGGTGGTGTAGAACCGTTGTCGGGGAGGAATTGGGTGTGTAATCCCGCGACGTGAGGTGAATTTCTCGTCGGCTTCCACCTTCCGCCGAGTAGCCGCCCCGCTCCATGGACAAGCTCGTCGTCTAACCAATCGTAAGTATCAACTCCATTTCTGGATTCGCTATTGCCTTAGCATTGTCTAGCACCGAGGGTAGTGGGTAATCGTGCACCAGGGGTCAGCATGGGTTCGTTGGTCATGGTGCGCCGCCGTGGACTCAACCCTGAGTCGTCGGCGTTCAACCAGGTGAAGGAGGGCTTTGCCTGGCCATCGATCACGCGATATAGGGCTGAGATTAGACTTCTGATGCTGCGCGCCTCGGCCATTAGATGGGGGAAGAGCGGTATGTATCGAAGTTCGCATAACGATTCGCGGGGCTGGTCTCATGCCGTCCGATCTGATCAAACGGGATTAGAGTAAATGTATCGTGGTACCCAAGATCGCCGATCCAACGGTTACTAACGCATACCGGTTCGGTATGAATATAGGTTCCTCTGCGCCGTCCAGATCTAATCCTACGGCCGAAAACCCTAGATACCCCTTCGGCCGAAACTTTACAAAAGAGTCCCTGAGATTTACTTGATTCAACCCGCGATCCGGGGCGGGCACAACCTGAGTCTTGGAAATTTTTGCACGCTAGCCCCTGTGCTCTCTGAAAATTGATGTCCAGTCCAGATAATAAAGAAAACCATATAACTAATATCAGAAATTGATTTTAACACAAAAAAAATTCTAGGAACTTGTAAAATCCATATAAAATTTATTTTAAATTCTTTTCAGTTCATTCTAGTCCCTAAAATTTTGTAATAATATTATGCATCACATAGTATCTCTGTTTTGACATGAAAGATGTACTAAAAATTTATCTCATAATTAATCTTGTATCAAATACATAAAACCTTTGGAAATTCATAACTTCCCCATTTAAACTCTGAATAGACCCGTTTCAGTTGCGTTAGCTTCATATGAATATTTACTATGCAAGAACAACATTTATTGTACCATGTCTCATTCTTCTATAATTGGATCTTTATTTAACTTATGTTGGTTAGTCTTGTTAATTTGCTTACCATTGTAACCTACTAGAATAAGATCTATGGTCAATTTGTAACGTAGATTAAAGTTGAGATAATTATCTATATAATATTCTCTCATATGGGATATCCTTACCAATTTATAATATAGTTTAATATTTTAATCACATAGATCTTCCATAGATCATAACTCCTAAACCATGACTCCGATCTTAGTAGTTCTTGATCCCACAATCTCGTAGCATCGCGTAGATCATTATTATTCAGTTTGTTCTTATGTTTGGTGTGATGTTAATTTTATCTATACCATGTTAATTTTATCTCTACCATGTTAATTTTATCCCACGATCTAGCAGTGAGGTCATGAGGATTTGAAGAATCATCCTGGTACCTGGAATCTCAAGTGTCAGGAAAGTTGTGCCCTTGACCACTTTTATACCCCAATAATGTTCTTTAATGTCATTTATTCATGCATAGGTTTAATTTTGATGGGACCCAAGAGGTCACCCTAGTCGATTTATCCGTTTTACCTTGTTTACCACTTAATCATTTAGGTAGTTATGCTATTGCTTTACATGGTTTTGGGTTAATATTTCATTATATCCATGTTCCAATTATTTTGTTATTTTATTTATGTTCATGTCAAGATCATTACTTTTAATTGGAACATGGAGCTTAACTTGAGAAACACGTGCCACCACAATGGAGGAATGGGACCCCCTTGGCTAACTAATTAGGAAAGCTAGTGGAAAACTACCTTACCTGAAAGGGGCAAGGGCAGTAGGGGAGTTGCATGCAGGGAGGTTCTCGGGTTGATTTTGCTGCGATGGCAGTCATATGAGGGATTCTTGCAAGTGCTCTTCCCATAAACTGTAGCGGGTTTTCGGAAGCTAGTGGAACTTTGTAAAGGCCTCGTAGTGGATCCCTAGCCATTCACCTCGGTAGTGTCTAAGGGCCTTGCAAACCATGGCGACATGGGATACACGACTTGTGGGTACAGGGTACAACCTCTGCAGAGTGTAAAACTGGTATACTAGCCGAGCTCACGGTCAAGAGCAGCTCAGGACTCTGGCATGATTAATTTATGAAACTAAATTTAAATTGCCATATGCATTGCATGGGATTATTATTAGTTTTGTTCTATTATTATTATTATGGTTTGGTATTTACTTACATCTAGTAATTACTAATAAAATTTTGACCAACATTAAAAGCAATGCTCAGCTTTAACCATTCTCTTTGGTAAGCCTTACACTTCACATGATCTCCCACCTTTGGTGAGTTCATGCCACATTATTCCCCACAACTTGTTGAGCGATGAACATGTGTGAGCTCACCCTTGCTATCTCACACCCCCCATAGGAGAAGAACATGTGGTTCAAGAGGAGCCACACAACGAGGAGTTTGATCTGATCTAGGTGGCGTCTCCCAGTTGACTTATGGGCGCCAAGGATGGACCTTAGTTCATTTTATATTTACCTTTTATTTTGTAAGAGTTCCGCTTTGTAATAAGTACTCTGATGTTATTATGACATTTATCTCTATAAACTCTGTTATTATATATATTGTGTTCTTTGGCGCATGTATGAGATGCACCCGGCTTGTCCCTTAAATCCGAGTGTGACATAACAATCATTTAGTGCAATCAACATGTTATCTCAAGAAACCTCGTTTCACTTGTTACTCAATGCAATACAAGAGGTCAAGTAGCCTCATTAGCTGTGAGAAGCAGACGATTCGAATCGAGTTTTAACGTTGCAAGGTAAACCTAAACACATGACATGTAGGGGCACTCCGTCCCCACACATATCAGTCGTCCCCATCGATTCCTAGTTCGCGGCCAGGGCTCACCACCTTGGCATACAATGCTCCACTGACCCCGGCTGCCGCCGTGAAGTGACCGTACTTGTACCCACCATAGCTAGCATGGGAGACCCCATCTCATGACAAATGAGGAGGAAAGCCTGTGCCCAGCTTCACTCAGGTACTTGGCTTACCGATTACCATATTTCCCGGCATGTGTTTAGTACTTTCAAACGCTTGACTCAGGTATCCACACCTTAATCCTTAATTCCATTTCCATCTCATGGACAAGGCTTCCACCCTGGATCCAAGTCCATAGACCATCATAGATCTCGTTATCAAGATGAATACAATCAATTCCTGACCTCGCGGGAGTGCTAGAAAATCACTTGACTTCTACCGAGATCCTAATTAGCAAAGTAGTTACTCGACCTAGCATACTAGTATCCATCTAAAAATGGAATCCTGAGTTCATGCAACTAAGGGTTTCAAACAACTCCTACACTTAATTGCACATTACAAACCTACAAACATTAAGTGTAGTAAAGTAGCATATATAAATGGTTATGCATAAAACTGGAGCTTGCCTTCAAAAGCTAGGGCTACGGGAAGATCCTCGGTGGCAGGCTCGGGTGCTGGCTCCTGGGCTTTCTCTTGGACAGCTCCTTGCTCGGGAATGAGCACGTACTCTCCGTCAGCGAGGTTGCAATCTAATGAATGCAATGAGTGATATACATGTATGCCATGATATGCAATGTAGTAGTAATAAAAATGATTAAGTCGATGCGGTAAAGTTTGATCTTACTACTGGAAGTTCTAGTGTTATACTTAGCCATTTAGAGTCCAGTATGGTCAAGTTTAAGTGGTTAGATTATTTGGGTATCCCACTGATTTTCTTTAGTGTCTTAGTGAAAAGTTTATCAAGACCCTTTCTGAATCATTATGGATGAGGTCTATTATTTTTGCTAATTCTCTCTTTTTCCCCTTTTCTATTTATGCTTTTTAAAGTGGGCTTGAACTACAACATAGTTTAAAAATTTTTCAAAAATTTTGTAAAAATTACAGTGGCTTCTCACTGGTGTATAAATTTCAGTCTCCAAAATTGGGGCTTAAAATGTTAAGGGTTCACGCTGCACAAAAATATTAAATTTTAGGGCAGAGGGGGTGCTTTGAACTACAACTCCTTTATAAAAGTGATTTTTTCTCTAAGGCTTATTTTTGCTGGCATTTAGGTGCAATAACAAGACCTTGTACCAACTTTTGGCCAGTGATACCCATTGGTCATTTTATTGTGATTTTTTAAAGTTTTAGGGCCTAGTGGTGCTTTCTGCTACTACTATATTTGAAAAATGTCAAACAATAGATTTTCTAGTTTTTCTATCTTCTTCTTTGCGCAAGAGCAATCATTCTAGAAGTTGGCTAATTTTGCTCAAAGGGAAGGGGTGGTAGAATTTCTTGGAATATATGGCCTTTTCATGGGATAGGAAGTGAGGTGTATTACTTCATGTTTTTACCTCAGTTTCATAATTTTCTCTGCTGGCTTACATCATAAGTGATTGGGTAAAACTTGGTTTGCTCACTGTTGCACATTTTTAGTCTTTCTTTTGATTTATTTGAAGCATGTTTCAATTTCAAGTTTTAATTGTTCAACTCACTTACTGTGATGGTTTGTGGTGTTTATCATTTTTGTAGTGGTATACTAGTAGTTAGGGGTCCACTGAATTTTTCTTGCCATTATTGTATTTGACCTTACATTTTTAATCTTGGCCTTTCTTGATTTCTTAATGCCTAATAATATTATAAACTCAGATTATCACTAGACTATGGTTCCATGCATTTTTCCTAGGTTCTATATAACTTAGGCATACTAGGAAAAATATGGTCATTCTCTGGTTTTCACTTTCTATTACCTTTTTAATTTTTTTAAAGTTTGGGCAGAAATAACCTTTAATGGACATTCCTGGTTTAATCTTTTATACTGGGGTGCTCAGTATTTTCAAATGGTGTATATGTCAGGTGAGCATCTCTACAAATTTTCTTCAGCCCAGTATTGAAGTATTCCTATTTTTTCTCTGTATTAATAAGGTGTGGGTAGTTTTATAATTTAAATTTAAGCTCTAAATATTAGTACATAAAACATGGGGTTCAATATTTTTGTCTCATTGTTTATAATTTTTAGAATCCAGCAAATTTGGTTTGACCAATTTTTGATGTATAAAACTCAAGTTATGCCTTTTTGAAGTTGACTGCTGTTATTTATTAAAAATTTAATTTAAATTCGAATGGAAAACCAGTTTGCGCTGAGACCCTTGGTTTTCTTTACTGTTTCTATTACGACTAGGTCCTCAGGGCACTATTCATTCGGGTGACTGACAATGTGAAAAACCCCTTAGGGTCTATCCTAATCTAACCCAGGGTCCTTCCCCTAATGGAACAGTACCTGCGGTGGAGAAAAGGGTGGCGGGGCTTACCGGCGGCGAGATAGCTCTGGCAAGGTGGTCAATGATGTAGGGGAGGTCACGGCGGTCACGTCAGTGTGCGGTTTTGTCGCCGGGGAGGGCCGGAGTCAGTCAGACCTCGTGCGCAGGCGGGGGAGCTCATCGGCATCGAGTGTTCCGGCCTAACCAGGGCGGTAGGGTCCAATCAAATCGGTCAGCGAGCTTCACTAGGTGTCAGAGAAGGCATGGGCGCATGTAATTGAACTACGGCTTACCGGTTAGTCTTGGCCACGCGCGCCGGCAGGGAAAACAACTCTGGCAAGGGTGGAACGACTTCTACGGTGAGATAACGCCCGATTTCTTGGTTCGGGGAGCTCTACATGGCTCTAGAGAAGCTAGCCGAGGCACGAGATCGAGTGGAGATGGATGGGAGTGGTCTGGCCGTGGTGGTCGAGTGCTTGGGTGGCTCGGCAGGCGGCGTAGAGCTCGCCGGAGCTAAGTGCTGGGTTTGGTGAGTCAGGTGAGGCGCAGAGGGAGTACGGCCGAGGCTGCATGTAACACCCCAGGTGTTACTTAGGGTTTTCACTTAAGACTACACTAGTAAACCCATCATCACATGTGAATTGGTTTGAGTAGAAGACATCAAACATGGGAATCAAGATCCTAAGTAGGTGTAACCCAACTTAGAAGTCATGCCTTGGCCTTATCATGCACTAAAGAGAAGAGGATGACTCAAACCCTAATCCAAATCCCTTATAGACAAAAGGAGCCCTTGAAGGGATTATGGCAAAAAGTCTATGTAAATCACATTGTCTTGACTTGGGCTAATTATAAAAGTTGTAGTACACTTAATAGCCTACAAAAACTAGAAAGAGAGTGACCCCAAAAAGATTTCAGAAAAACCTCACAAAAGTCACCAAAGAGTAGAGCATAATAGGGAAATCAGGATTTGCTCAAGTTCAAAACCGACCCTCTTTCAAAGATCAAACATGTTCACCTTGATCCCAAACTCAAAACCCTATGGCCCAATTGACAAAATGGCGCCCAAAGATCCCTAGCACACCCTGGAAAAGTTTGAACCCAACCCTAAGCCATTTGACAAGACTAGGCATGGCTTTTGTCTCGGTGTGGACAGCTCTGACAGAGCCGACTTCTCACCCCTATATCTCTCTACCCCGACCATATCTTTGCTTGGAACTCACATCAAAAAGGTAGGATTTGGTGCAGGGAAGAGACCGTACATGGGGGTTTTGCCAAGATCTACACGCTAAGGCGCTCGCCGGAGTTCGGAACCCCGCCGGAGCACGTGGACCGGGTAAGCCTCTGCACCATTTCCCAATTCGTTGCACGCATGGCCTCTACATCACCCCGTGGAGCTCCTCGTGCACTTTAATTGAACTATACCGCCGTGGTTTGGCCGGAACAGGAGCCGCCGACGACCCCCGCCGCCTACGCTCGTGGCCAGGGTAGCTCCGACCACCTCTTACGCCGACCCGCACACCGATGTGACCGCCATGACCTCCCCTACGTCACTGACCACCCCGCCGGAGCTCTAATGCCGCCGGTAAGCCTCGCCGCCGTAATCTATGTCGCGGGTACTGTTTAAGCCAGCCAGGGAGCGCGGGTTAGATTTAGACTAAGTCCAGGGGGTTTTGTGCAAGGTCAGTGACTCATGTGAATAGTAGACTGAGGGCTGTTTTGTGAAAGAAAATGGGGAGAAAACCCAGAGACTTCAGCGCAAACCTGTAATTCTTTTCCATTTTGAATTTATTTTTCTTTAAATATTATAGAGAACTTAATAAATGTAGAACTTGAAGAATAATCATCCAAAAATTGTCAAACCAATTTTGCTAGACTTTGTGAAATATAAACTATCAGGCAAAAATCATAAACCCCCCAGTTTTCGTAATGTTTTACAGAGTTTTGAATTAAATAAGAAAACTGCCCAAAGTTCATTAATAAAAGGAAAAATAGAAATATTGTTAGACCAGGGTTGAGAAAAATAGTGGAGACCCAAACCTAGTAGTTACCCTGTTTAAAATTAATAAACACCCCAGTATACAAGGTTAAGGAGGGTTTATTCACTAAAGCTTGTTTATGCTCAAACTTAGGAAAATTAAGAAAAGGGATTAAAATTGGAAACCAGAGGGCAACCATATTTTTCCTAGCATGCCTAAGTTATATAGTTCACAATAAAAATCTATTGAACCATAGTCCAGTGAGAGGAAATTGTACTCACAATTATTCATGAAAAACAGAGAAAACATTGAAAAATCATAAGAAAATAATTCTAAAGAGAAAACACCCCTACATTAGGAATAACTAGTCTTGTGCTAAGAGGAACCTAGGAAAAATACAAGTTCTGTTGTTTGATATTTTTCAATTGGCAAGTTAGTTGTAAGTGTCTTTTTGGCATTAAACTTTAGAAAATCATAACTAAATAACCACTAAGTAACCCTCTGTGATTTTTGGCACAGAAGCATGTTATTACCCATAGATACTAGCCAAAAATAACCCTTAGTACATAACCCACACCTAGATAAGGGTTGTAGTGCAAAGTAACCCCTCTGCCCCAACTTTTGTTATTTTTGTCCAGAGAAGGTTATGTTTATTTGTTGGGGACTTGTTCTCAAAAGCTATGAATTAAGAACAAGGCAACATAAAATGTTAAATGTTAACGTCCTTCGTCCATGAAACATGATTCCCTTAAAGATAATGAGCCTTGGACGAAGGTTGATGAGAATATAATTTACGAAGCTCAAGTCTTCGTAATAAAATTTCAATAATTTGTATAAGATAACATAAGACAAAGGGTATAAAAGGGTAAATAAATCATAGACGAATTATATTATATTCACTTAATATATTGAATCATTGAACACAATAATACCTCTGCCTTGACAAAGGTTGGTTCCCGGAAGATGCGATTGCAATTTCCAAAAAGCGTGAACAGTAAAGGAATACTGTTCACTATTTATAGGCATAGGACGCAGCCTGTGAGGAATTACAAGTATGCCCCTTATAAAAGCTTACAACATTGACTCAGACCTTTATGGACTAAAAGGTCATTCTATCTTTAAGTCGGTTTGTAATACCGAAGCTTCACGAAGAGGAACCTTCGGCCATATTATACAAACAGCTTCAGCCGAAGACCGCTTCTTCCTATAAGACCTTCGGCGACGAAGCATAGACCCAACAGTAGCCCCTTTCGCGGTGCTAGATCGTTTTTCGTAACGAGCTTGATCCGTGAAAAAAGTCTCTTAAGCTTCGGAGCGCCGAAGGTCTAAAAAACACCTTCCCTGAGCTCGTTGTCGAGAAACAATTCAATTTCCCAGCGTGTAGCGGCCCCACCTTGCAGAGTTACTGTTTGGTCTCTGCGGTCCATCACGCAGCGAGTGCGAGCGGGTGTCCGCCTGGTGTAAAAATCCTGGCGCTTCGCCTTCTTACCTGCAGTACTATATAAACAGACGAGTAGGTGTGAAGTTACCACAGCATTCATTGCTATTTGCACTGTTTTGCTGCCAAAATTTTTAACCATCGCCGAAGCTTGTCTGTCGGAATCGAACGAAGCTCCAGCTTGAAGCCTACTTCGTCAGAAAAAACTTCGGAAGAAGAAAGTATTAAATTTCCACAAATTCATAATTAAATGGCCAGAGTGCGCTCTACCGCCAGGGTTGAGCGTGAGGGGGGCAAAACTGAAGCTTCGGAGACTGTTCCCATCTCCGAAGCCATGCAACGATCCGGGCTGGTGACTTCAGAAAAGATCCCTAGTGATGATGCAGAACAAGCAGAACAAGCAATCGCTGAAGCAGAAGAAGAAGATATTGAGGAAACTGATCCCAAAGATGATTATCGCATTGCCATGCCAAGCAAGCCCAGCCACTTGGACTTCGGGAAATCTACTGTTTCGAAGGCTGATCTGTCCAAGATGGTAAAATCGGGCTTTTTAATGAAAATCAGAAAAAGCTATTACGCTTCGGGGGAGAAGAGACTACTCCAAAGCCGGAGAAGGATGAAATTGTTATTTTCAAAAGCTTTCTAAAGGCTGGATTAAGATTCCCCCTACATGGGATTATTGCAGAGGTACTGAAGAGGTTCAGTATCTATTTTCACCAGCTGACCCCTAACGCTATCGTTAGGCTTAGCGTTTATATCTGGGCACTCCGAAGCCAAGCAGTGGAGCCATTTGCGGACAGCTTTTGCCGGGTCCACGAGCTGCATTATCAGACGAAGGCTAGAAAGGATGGATTGCACGACAATTTTGGTTGTTATAACTTTGCCTATCGGAAAACCACAAAGTTTCCTGTAATCAGCTATCGAAGCAAATGGGCAGCAGGCTGGAAGTCGGAGTGGTTCTATGTCAAGGTTGATGATGACAAGGAGAAGCTTGTGCAAAGTCCACTCGAACTAATCTTCGGAGAAACCCGACCTCGCTGCAACATGACACCCGAAGGTCCAACACAACAAGCAATGAATGAATTCAGAATTATTGCAGAACATATCAGTACAAGAGACCTGGTTCAGGAGTTCTTGGCTTTCAAAGTTTTTCCTAGTTTAAAAGAATGGGAAATGCCGAAGCTGAAGGGGGAAAAGAAAGAAGGTAAACTTGTGCGTTTACCTTACTATTTCAAATTTAAGAAATACTTTAAAACACCTTGCCAAGAGTGGCTGGATACAATTGAAGTAATGTGTAATGAAATACTTGGGAACTACTCCAAAAAAGAAGATCAATTGATGACTGCGGCCTTCGGCACTCGTCCGAAGCGAAGACTGAACCGAGTGCTGGACGCCTTGGGCTTTGAATACCCTGATTATGAAAATCTGAACAAAGGTGCTGGGGGCCAAAAAAGAAAAAGGATGACTGAGGCCTTAAATGAAGATGAGAAAGAACCATCAAAGAAGAAAATTCCGAAGAAGAGAAAAACGTCTTCTCCGAAGCAAAAAATGTCCGACGAAGAGGAAACCCCCGCATCACCCTCTGCCGCTGACGTTGAGGAAATTCTGAAGGTAATGATTGAATCCTTACCTGCGAAGCTAAGTCCACTGGGGCCTCAACTGACAAAGTTTTTTCAGAAGGACAAGGAGCCCGAAAAATCGAAGAAAACAATCAAAGCAAAGAGACAAAGAATTATCACTGTGACAGAGGTAATTGACAAGACACCGCCAAGAACTTCAGCTCAAAAAACACCAGCGGCTGCAGAAGGGACAGATATTGAAATTACACCTTCGGAGGCCGCGGCTGCCGAAGCTGCCTCAGCTGAAGATTTGAACCTGGAGAGCACAGTCAAACACATTGACAGAATACTGCTAGATATGGCTGCAGAAGAAGCTACCACCGCCGCCGAAGAGGCCGTGACTGCAGCATCGGGGAAAGGGAAGGAAATTGCTGATGAAGCTTTAGAAAACGAAGCCTTCATGTTCCAGAATTTAGTTGGAGAAAAACTGTCAAAAGCTGAAATAGAAGAGCTTAGAGAGTATGCCAAATCCTGCGGATACAAACCTGGAGCACTCCTCTTCGGAGGCATTGATGATGAAAAATTAGATTGTATTCGAGATCAAACTGGAGCCAAAGTTATCGGTACGCTGTCAAAGAGTATCGGTTTTCCGAAGCTAGAAACAGACATCAGCCGCTACCGACGACAACATATCGTTGGTAGTTTATTTTATTCCAATTTCAAGGTGAACTACTTTTCCCTTAACTTTTATTGTTTTTAATAATGAAAACATGTCTGACGAAGGTTGTTTTCGTGCAGAGTATGCTGTTGAGCAAAGCCTTGAAAATGCAGCAAGATTTTGAAGATAAGAAGCACGAAGTTATAATTGAAAATTTAGAAAGCAGAATAAAGGAGCAATCAGATGCTATCGAGAAAAAGAACTTTGAGCTCCAGGCAACCGAAGGTTTATTGGCGGAAGCTGAAGCAAAAATAACAGAACTGAACACGAAGCTTCTCCGCCAATCTGAGCAGTTCGAACGAGAAAAGCAAGATCTTAATACAAAACTTGAAGCCGAAGCTCAACAAAATTCAGATTTGAGAAAACTTTTGACGAGCCTTCAAGAAAAATGTTTGGAATTTAGTAACAAATGCATTCAACGATTAAGAAAAATTTTTCACTCAGTTGGAGCCAGCAGTGAAAAATTCACCCCCTCAGCTGAAGATCTACCGAAGACCTTCGAACATATTGAGGGTGAGATTGACGAGCTCGACGAAATCATAGCTGGGCACGGTGACTTCTGTGCCTGGGTGGCTTCTCGGGGCACTGCTGCAGCTTTCCTAAAAGCTGACTGCGATCATGGAAAGATTGTCAATAGGCCAAATTTCACTTTATCACCATCAATCCTAGATGACATTCCTGATCTCGCCCGAAGTATCTCTAATAGATTTGTAAAAATGATATGGACAAAAGGTGGGCGAGAAAAGGCTGGAGACGATGCTCGGAGTCACCTTGAACCAGTAAGAAACCATACCTTGTGCTTACCTCTTCCTGCAAGCTCGATTTTGACTTACAACAACCTTATTCATGTAGGATGACGAAGCCGAAGCCGATGATTAAAAAATGACGCCGAAGCTGAAGCTCCTTGGAGATTAAATAGTAGACTGTAGACAGTACTTGAGAAACTTTTTGAGATAACTTTTGTAAATGTAACTAAAACTTGTCTTTAATGAATTCTGTTCATACCTTGTAATATATCCTTATCCTTCCATTGATGTATGAGAAGTGCTTTGATGTGGACGAAATTTTCTTTTTTGAGCCGAAGGCGAAAAAACACCTTCCCTTCTTTTCGTACGCAACGAAGCATAGAAAACAACATTTCCCTTCTTTCCGAAGCTCTCCTTTTGTACACGAAGCTCTTTCTTCCTCTTTTTTTTCTTTTTGCCGAAGCAAACACTTATGCCATGATGATGATTATCCTACATATGCCTGGATGAATGTTTATGAATGCAAATGCTATGATGTGATGTGATGTGCAAATGAATGTCCAAACGCGTATCCGAAGCCATACTCATAGCCATTATTTCCTTAAAAACAATCACACCTCAGCTCTGCATTCCGTTAGGAACGACTTTGGAGCTTCTTCGCCTTTACTTTTGGCGGAACCAGCGTTGACTTTTCGCTGTAAGCTCTGCATTCCCTTAGGAACGACTTTGGAGCTTCTTCGCCTTTACTTTTGGCGGAATCAGCGTTGACTTTTCGCTGTAAGCTCTGCATTCCCTTAGGAACGACTTTGGAGCTTCTTCGCCTTTACTTTTGGCGGAATCAGCGTTGACTTTTCGCTGTAAGCTCTGCATTCCCTTAGGAACGACTTTGGAGCTTCTTCGCCTTTTACTTTTCGGCACTCGATGGTGCGTTCTCAGCTTTTACATTTACATTCCTTGGGGGATTTTGCTCTTATAGAACTAAAAAAGGAAATTACATGTGATGGCCCCATTAAAAACCTTTCTCCCCCTTCAGAAAGGAAAAGGGTGCCATGAAAGAAAAATAAAAAATATGAAAAATTACATCGAGTTATACATAATATCGCCGAAGCTCATCCGCATTCCAAGATCTAGGAATGTCGTTATCGTCCATATCCTTCAATCTGTATGAACCGGGTCTTGACGAAGATACTACTAAGAAAGGTCCATCCCATTTCAACTGCAACTTGCCCACTGTTTCTGGGTTGGCCACTCTCCGAAGCACCAAGTGTCCTGGCTCAATATTCTTTAGCCGAACCTTTCTATCTCGCCATTTGATTGTTTCGGCTTGATATTTATTGATGTTCTCCACGGCTTGCAGCCTGATCCCTTCTAAAGCATCTTTTTCCACAGAATAAGCAGCTTCGGAATCTGATTCTGCCGAAGCTACTACTCTTATTGATCCGGTTTTAGCTTCCTTCGGAGTTATTGCTTCGTCACCGAATAATAACTTGAATGGAGTAAAGCCTGTAGACCTTGACGTTGTAGTATTGTGGCTCCACACCACTTTGGTTAACTGATCTGGCCACTTTCCCCTGGGTTGATTGAAGATTAACTTCATTATTCCTGTCATTATAATGCCATTGGCTCTTTCAACGAGTCCATTTGACTCCGGATGTCTGACTGATGCAAAATGGATCTTCGTACCAATTTGATCACAGAAATCCCTGAAAGCTTCGGAGTCAAACTGTGTTCCATTATCCACAGTAATAGCCTTTGGTACCCCGAAACGACAAACAATATTCTGCCAGAAAAACTTTTGGACGGTGGCCGAAGTTATTGTGGCTAAAGGCTTTGCCTCAATCCATTTAGAAAAATATTCCACCGCCACTACAACATATCTTAGGTTCCCTTGGGCCGGTGGTAACGGACCTAACAAGTCAAGGCCCCACCTTTGCAATGGCCAGATGGGTTGTATGAGCTGTGTTAAGGACGAAGGTTGTTTTTGATCTCTTGCACATTTCTGACAACCTTCGCACTTTTGAACTAATTCTGCCGCGTCCGAAGCTGCCTTCGGCCAATAAAACCCCTGACGGAAAACTTTTCCAAGTAACGGCCTAGATCCATTGTGAGATCCACACAGGCCTGCATGTATTTCTTTCATCAACTCTACGCCTTCGGTTCTAGATAAACACTTGAGCAGCGGAGCACAAACTCCATGCTTGTATAACTCCCCTTCTATCATGACATATGGACGAGCTCTTGCCTCTATCCTCCTGTTATAAGCTTCGTCATCTGAAAGGAATTTACCCTGAAGGTAAGAGATGATCTCAGTTCTCCAATCTTCGCTATAAACAGGAGATATATTGAGGACTGCTCTTTCAAGAAGTTCCACCGAAGGTGCTTTTATTGTCTCGAAGAACACATCCGAAGGTAAGGGCAGCCCCTGTGCTGCTGACTTAGCTAGCAAATCAGCATGCTCATTTTGTCCTCGAGGGATATTTTTGACAGAAAATCCTTCGAAGGAAGCTTCAACTCTTCGAACCATATCCAGATATTTTTCAAGCTTCGGATCTTTAGCCTTGCAACTCTTGTCAATATGACCCGAAACAACCTGGGAATCAGTTTTAATATGGCCCTTCTGATTCCCATTGCTTTTAGCTTCCGAAGACCCAGAAGCAAGGCTTCGTACTCGGCAATGTTATTTGTGCAACTAAAATCAAGTTTTGTCGCATAGCAAGTTTTAACTTTGGAAGGTGAAACCAACACAGCAGCCGCTCCCGCTCCGAAAGTTCCCCAAGACCCATCGCAAAACACTGTCCATGCTTCGGCGTCTTTATTTGTTTCTTCCTCCTGAGCCCCTGGCGTCCAGTCAGCAATGAAGTCTGCTAACGCCTGGGACTGAATCGAAGATCTATGAACATATTCAATACAAAATTCGTTGAGCTCTGCAGCCCATTTTCCAATCCTTCCAGTAGCTTCTCGGTTCCTCATAATATCCTTCAAAGGTTGTGAAGAAGGAACAATTATGTTGTAAGCTTGAAAATAGTGCCGAAGCTTCCTGGATGCCATCAAAACAGCATATAACACCTTCTCTAATTCTGTGTAGTTTTTCTTTGATATACTAAGAACTTCAGATACAAAATACACTGGGACCTGCTTCCTGACTTGGCCATCAAGCTTCTCCTGGACAAGTGCTGCACTTACCGCTGAGTGCGAAGCTGCCACATATAACAACAAAGGAGCCCCTGGCGTAGGTGGAGTTAATGCTGTTAGATCTATCAAATACTGCTTCAGCTCTTCAAAGGCCTTTTGCTGGATTGGTCCCCATTGAAAAACTTCGGCTGACTTCAGCACTTCGAAGAATGGTAAGTTTCTCTCTGTTGATCTGGATATGAATCTATTGAGAGATGCCAATCTTCCTGTCAATCTTTGAGCCCCCTTTTTTGTAGTTGGTGGCTCCATCCGAAGTATAGCTTCAATTTTACTTGGATTAGCTTCAATTCCCTTTGTTGAAACCAAGCATCCAAGAAATTTCCCCTTCTTTACTCCGAAGACGCATTTTTCTGGATTCAACTTTAAACCAGCCTGCCTGAAACTAGCGAAGGTCTCCTGCAAATCAGCAATATGATTCTCCTGTTTCGTGCTTTTTACAATGATATCATCAACATAAGTTAACACATTCCTGCCTATCTGAGACTGGAGAACCTTCGCAGTCATTCTGCTGAAACTTCCTCCAGCGTTTTTGAGCCCCTCAGGCATCCGAAGATAGCAATATGTGCCACTTGGGGTTATGAAGCTAGTCTTCGGCTCATCTTCCTTCTTCATCCAGATTTGGTGGTAGCCTGAATAACAGTCTAACAGACTCATGAGCTCTGAAGAAGCTGCTGCATCAACTAAAGAGTCTATCCTTGGCAATGGGAATTCATCTTTCGGACAAGCCTTGTTAAGATCTGTAAAGTCGATACACATTCGCCACTTGCCATTGGCCTTTTTTACCATAACAGTGTTAGCTAGCCATTCTGGGTACTTTACTTCTCTGATAACTCCTGCACTGAGGAGTCTTTTGACTTCGTTACGAGCACCTTCGGCCTTATCATCTGACATTTTCCGAAGCCTCTGCTTTCTGGGTCTGAAGGATGGATCAACATTGAGCGAGTGCTCAATAACATCCCTATTAACTCCACAGAGATCATTGGCTGACCATGCAAAAACATCTTTGTTATTGAACAAAAACCTTATCAAGGTTTTCTCTTGTTCTTCGGATAATTGAGAGCCCAACAGCACCTTCTGTTCTGCTATGTCCTCACATAAGAGCATGGGCTTCGGCTGATCTGCTGAAGCTGCTTTCTTCCTTCTGAATTTGTATTGTTCACAAGCTTCAGCTCCATCTATGTTATGGATTGCTTTTGAGTCAGTCCAGTTTCCTTCGGCCCTTCTGGCAGCTTCTTGACTTCCATGAATAGTGATGGGTCCTTGATCCGAAGGTATCTTCATGCAAAGATAAGCAGGATGAAGAATTGCTTCGAAAGCATTGAGGGTGCCACGACCAATAATTGCATTGTAAGGGTATTCCGTGTCAACAATGTCAAACACAACTTGCTCAGTTCTGGTGTTGTTGATGAACCCGAAGGTCACTGACATGGTGATCTTGCCTAGTGCTACAATTTGTCTTCCTCCGAAGCCACAGAGAGGATGTGTAGCATCATGAATCTTATCTTCTGGCTCTTGCATTTGTCTGAAGGCCTTAGCAAATATGATATCAGCTGCACTACCTGTGTCGACCAAGACATTGTGGACCAGAAATCCTTTGATAACACAAGAGATAACCATGGCATCGTTGTGTGGGTAATCCTGGAGCTGAAGGTCCTCTTGGGAGAAGGTAATAGGAATGTGAGACCATCTTGACTTGATGAAGGGTCCTTGCACCCCAACATGCTGTACCCTTCTCTGTGCTTCTTTCTTCTGTTTCTTGTTGGCTGGCTCTGAGGACGAACCACCTGTAATCGGGAGCACCAGCTTCTGGTTCGAAGCAGCTCCAGCTTGATCATTGAACAAAGCCATCAGCTCAAAAAGTGGAAGTGAGTTCAATGGAGGTGGGCGCCAATGTTGGGGACTTGTTCTCAAAAGCTATGAATTAAGAACAAGGCAACATAAAATGTTAAATGTTAACGTCCTTCGTCCATGAAACATTATTCCCTTAAAGATAATGAGCCTTGGACGAAGGTTGATGAGAATATAATTAACGAAGCTCAAGTCTTCGTAATAAAATTTCAATAATTTGTATAAGATAACATAAGACAAAGGGTATAAAAGGGTAAATAAATCATAGACGAATTATATTATATTCACTTAATATATTGAATCATTGAACACAATAATACCTCTGCCTTGACAAAGGTTGGTTCCCGGAAGATGCGATTGCAATTTCCAAAAAGCGTGAACAGTAAAGGAATACTGTTCACTATTTATAGGCACAGGACGCAGCCTGTGAGGAATTACAAGTATGCCCCTTATAAAAGCTTACAACATTGACTCAGACCTTTATGGACTAAAAGGTCATTCTATCTTTAAGTCGGTTTGTAATACCGAAGCTTCACGAAGAGGAACCTTCGGCCATCTTATACAAACAGCTTCAGCCGAAGACCGCTTCTTTCTATAAGACCTTCGGCGACGAAGCATAGACCCAACATTATTTTTGACCTAAATTTTATAGGACAGACTACAGTGACCAATATAAACCCACTGTAATTTTTACAAAATTTTTACAAAATTTGAAATCACTGTGGTAGTTTAAACCCAACTTAAGAGCTTAAAAAGACAATAAAAAGAGAAATTAATAGTGGGAATTAATGTTGCCCCTACAATAAAACCCTTGAGTACCTACTAAAACCTTCAAGAGACAATCCAAGCCCTAATCCACTGTGCTTACCTCTAAGCAAAACCTCAAACCTAAATTGCTAAGCATAAACCACTAAGACTTCTTATAACAAGGAAAACCCTAAGTCATCAACTAACTTAGTTTTTCTTTCCCTATGCATAATGGTTACTAAATTCTGCATATCATAGCATACATATATCTTATTCATTGCATTCGATAGATTGCAACCTTGCTGACGGAGAGTACATCCTCGTGCCGGAGCAAGGACTTGCTCAGGAGGTAGCCCAGGATCCAGCACCAGAGCCTGCCATCGAGGATCTGCCTGCCCCAGCTTTGGAAGGCAAGCCCCGGTTTTATGCATAACCTATTCTATATGCTATTTTACTACACTTAATGTTTGTAGGCTTGTATTGTGCACTTAAGTGTAGGAGTTGTTTGGAACCTTAGTTGCATGACTCAGGATACCTTTTGAGATGGATACTAGTATGCTAGGTCGAGTAGCTGCTTTGCTAATTAGGGATCTCGATAGAAGTCGAGTGATTTTTCTAGCACTCGCGAGAGGTCAGGAATTTGGTTGTATCTACTTTCATATCATACTGATGTTGGTCTGTGGACATGGATCCATGGAGATGCGTGGGCTACAAGATGGAATTGGAATAAGGATTAACGTGTGGATACTTGTGTCAAGCGTTTGAACGTACTAAGCACATGCCGAGAAATATGGTAAATTGGTAAGCCTAGTACCTGATTGAACCTAGCAGTAGACTTTACCCCTCATGCGACCTGAAACGTGGTCTCCCATTCCGGTTATGGTGGGTACAAGTGCGGTCACTGCACGACGGCAGTCGGGGTCAGTGAGGCATTGTACGCCAAGGCGGTGAGCCCTGATCTGCTGACGGGGAATCGATGGGGACGGTTGATGTGTGTGGGGACGGAGTGCCTCGCCACGTCGTGTGTTTAGGTTTACCTTGCAAGGATAAAAACTCGATTCGAATCGTCTGCTTCTCGCAGCTAATGAGACTGCTTGATCCATTGTACTGCATTGAGTAACAAGTGAAAATGTGATTATTTGGCAAAAGATGTTGATTGCTAAATTGCTTGATACCATGAATGAGTAGATAGTACACATTTAGTCTTAAGAGAGTCACACTAAAACTTGAATAAGCTAAAATTTGATTTTTAGACCCAGCTAGTGCTTTTGGCAACCAAACCCCTCAGCCAAACAACTGCATGTCTAGAGGTAGAGGAGTAGACTCCTCACATCGGGTAAGTCTAGCTGAGTATTAGTATACTCAGCCTTGCTTGTGGCATAATTTTACAGGTTCTTTGGAGCACATGGTTGCTGGAGTGACTTGGCCGTCCATCTTGCCACTGGGTTGGACAGTCGAGTGGGTCCCTACCTCAGCCAAGGAGGAGCATGAGGAGTGATGAGACAGGCTTCCCCATCTCTCCGTTTACTTATCGTTAGTTTTATTCTGCTGCATTTCGAACAATGATCTCCACTTTTGCTAAAACTCCGATGTTGATGTAATAATTTGATACTCCTTAACGTATGGTTTTATGCTTTATTGTATTTGCTCTGTGCCTCTCCATCGAGTGAGTACGTGGTACTTGATCCTATTAGTGGCCTCGTCGGACTAGATCCGAGGGACTGACGTGTTATTCCTATTTAAGTGTGGTCTAGCCTCTAAGATGGAATAATTCGGGCGGTTCCGCCCCACTGCATTGCTCTTATAGGTGCTGGCGCAGTGCACGGGCAGGCGTGGACTGGTGTGGGCGTGCAAGCGCGCACGGCTCGGCGCGGATGCGTGGGCTGGCGTGCACCGGCGCGTCAGCCGCGGTCGAGCACGTGGCATGGTTTCTTCTGCTCCTGTTCTAACGCCGATAGGGCGCATATCTTCACGAATTTGGGCAAGATCATCGTGTAATATTTGTTCCCTGATGCAAGCTTTGTCGTTTATGTGTGGGAGCCGAGGGGTTTCCGGCAGTGTACTGTGAGTAGTCGTGTCAGCAAGTTTCCAGTGTCAATCTGCTGCGTCCCAAGGCAAAACCATGTCAAACGGTTGAGATTTGCCCCTAAACATTTCCACGACATGCCTTAGGTAATTTGGCGCCAATTTGGTATTTGGACTTTGTGGATTTGAGTTTTGGAAGACAAAGAACACGGCAGAACTTTGTGAAGTGGTCAAAATTCATATTTTGAATTTTCTGAATTTCCCATTGAGTTTTCACTTGAGGGGTTAATTTGAGAATTTTGCAAAATCCTCTCGATAAATCTTTCTTACTACATTTTGTAGCTTATTTAGCGTAGTATAACTTTGTTATTTGTTCCTCATCATGATTTTATGTTTTCATAATGTTTTTTACAATTTTTCCCTTTTGCACTTAAATTGCTTACTTAGGGTCATTTTTGGTTTTGGGCATTTTTCTCACCTTGTGGTGCATGATATGGTTAATGTATGATCCTTAAGTTGAAAAGACTTACTCAAATTTTTGTTTCTCAAGTGTTGGGGTCTTTTGCTCAATTATGTTCACAAGTGACAATGATCATTAGTTGGGTACTAAGAAGAAACCCTAGGTAACATTGGGGTGTTACAGCCTTCCCCCTTAAGGGAATCTCGTCCCAAGATTCGGGTTGGAATTCACCAGGGGTGTAGAGAAGGTTACGACCTATTTTCATGGTGTGGGTTTGTTTATCAAGGTTCTTCAGAAACCTGCCCTTCGAATGTCATCCTCTTTGCAACTTCAGAAGGAAGTCCTTTTGTTTTTGTTTCATAGTTTAACTTGGTTTATGTTAAGATCATCTTCCTTATATTTGGTTTCAAAGGGTAGGGGGCTGGGGCATGGTTACGTATCGACTTCCTTAGGTAGACAATCAGGGTAGTTCGAGCGTAGAAATTCCTCAGTCTCCCAGGTAGCCTCTTCCTCCGAATGGTTGCTCCATTGGATCTTATACATTTTGATCGACCTTGCACGAGTTGATCTTTCCTTGCAATCCAGAACCTTGGAAGGGTGCTCTTGGTTTGATAGATCCGGCTCTATCTCCACATCTGGTTCTGTTATGACCTCGGTTGGTAATCGAACACATTTCTTCAATTGGGATACATGGAACACATTGTGGATGGCAGACAGTTTTAAAGGTAGACTCAATTTGTATGCCACGGGCCCACATGCTTCTATGATCTCATAAGGTCCAATGTAGCGAGGGGCTAATTTGCCATCCCAAACCTTTGCACTCCTTTTGTGGGTGATACTTTCAGATACACGAAATCTCCCACTTCAAACTGGAGGGGTTTCCTTCTCTTGTCATGGTAACTCTTTTGCATGACCTGGGCAGCTTCTAGATTCTTCCTGATCAAATTGACTTTTCTTTCGGCTTCCGACACTAGGTCAGGTCCAAAGATTTCTCTTTCGCCGGGTTATGACCAGTTGAGGGGTGTTTGACACTTTCTTCCATAGAGGGCTTCAAAAGGTGCCATCTTCAGACTGGATTGGTAACTATTGTTATAAGCAAACTCTGCCAAGGAGAGGCACTTATAGCAGTTCTTACCGTAGTCGATCGCACAAGCCCTTAGCATATCTTCAAGAATTTGGTTTACCCTTTCAGTCTGACCATCAGTCTAGGGGTGGTAAGCTGAACTTCTTATTAGTTTGGTTCCCAAAGACTCTTGCAATTACTCCCAAAGGCTGGCTATGAATTGGGCTCCTCGGTCAGAGACAATTGTCCGGGTAATCCGTGCAAGCAAACAATTCGGTCGATGTACAATTATGCATACTTATGAGCCTTATTGGTGGTGTGCACTGGAAGAAAATGTGCCACTTTCATTGATCGGTCCACAATGACCCAGATTGAATCATGGTGCCGAGAGGTGTTGGACAGAACCACAATGAAATCCATGCTGATGTCATCCCATTTCCATGATGGTATCGATAGGGGTTGCAAGGCACCAACTGATTTTAAGTGGCTTGCCTTTATCCTCTGACATGTGTCACATTCCGATACATATTGGGCTATCTCCCTTTTCATTCTGGTCCACCAATATAGGGGCTTTAGATCTTGGTACATCTTGGTGCTTCCTGGGTGCATGGAGAATTTGGAGAGCTGAGCCTCATCCAAGATTCCCTTCTTGAGGTCTCTATTTTTAGGAACCACCAATCTGTCTTCAAACCATAGTATCCCCTTGCTGTCTTGGCAAAAGCACTTATACTTCTCCACTTTCTGATTAAGATTCTCTTTGATGACTTGCACTCCCTTGTCACCTAGTTGGGCCATAATAATCTGATCTGACAAGGTTGGCTCGACGGAGATGTGAGACAAAGTACTAGAAGGAATCATTTCGATCCTCATCTTGTTCAACTCATCACACAAGGCATTGATGCGAGAATCCATCACCATACAGTTGCATTGTGACTTTCGACTCACGGCATTTGCTGCCACATTAGCTTTCCCCTGATGGTAATGCACTTCCAAGTCGTAGTCTTTGATCAATTCTTGCCATCTTCTCTGCCTCATGTTGAGATCAGCCTGAGTAAAGATGTACTTGAGGCTCTTGTGATCTGTATAGATGTTGTAGTGTGTTCCCATCAAGTAGTGCCTCCACATTTTCAATGCATGAACCACGACTGCTAACTCCAAGTCATGAGTGGGATAATTTTGCTCATGAGGCCTGAGTGCTCTTGATGCGTAGGCAATGACTCGGTTGTCTTGCATCAAAACACAACCCAGTCCAGTGCCAGAGGCATCACAATACACATCAAATGGCTTGTTGTTGACAGGCTACACTTACACAGGTGTTGTGGTCAGATGTTGCCTTAAGGTGTGAAAGGCATCTTCACCTTTCTGGCCCCATTCAAACTTTGCTCCCTTCTTCAACAATCCTGTCATGGGCTTCACAATTCGAGAGAAATTCGGAATAAATTGTCGATAATTGTTGGGGGTATACTTCATAGCCGAAGATCCTAAAGCAAGAGAACACCTTCGGCAGATCCTCTCAGAAGCAGCGCCGAAGCTATCACCTATAAAGCTTCGACACAACGACATATCTCAAGACGAAGGGGGGAACTGACTTAAAGATGAAATGACTTAAAGACCTAGGATGTTTTGTGTCATTATTGTAGTCGATTGTAAGGGTCATAAATGTAATTTTACACAGGCTGCGCCCTGTGCCTATAAATAGATGAACAGTACCCATGTTCACGCAATTTGGCAATCGCTGACACGTTACGCTGGAATTATTGTTTTCTGCCAAGACGAAGGTATAAATGTACCTAAATATTATGTCTTAATATTTAGGTTTATATAATAGAATATGTTAATAATATTACCTGTTTTTTGGTATATCTTTCTCCAATGTTTCATATTTTATATTTCATTCTTCATTGTCTTATAAGTCTGATCACGAAGGTGTGACCTTCGTGATATTTTGTTCATGGCCTTCGTCCGAAGTTCATTAAATCCTCGGGGAGATAATGCTTCAGCGGACGAAGGACATTAACATTTAACATTTTATGTTGCCTTGTTCTTAATTCATAGTATTTGAGAACAAGTCCCCAACATTAGCGCCCACCTCCGGTGAACTCACTTCCACTTTTTGAGTTGATGGCTTCGTTCAACAACCAAGCTGGAGCTGCTTCAGCTCCGAAGCTGGTACTCCCGATAACAGGTGGTTCATGCTCAGAGCCGGCAAACAAGAAGCAGAAGAAGGAGGCACAGAGAAGGGTACAACATGTCGGGGTGCAAGGACCCTTCATCAAGTCAAGATAGTCCCACATCCCAATCACCTTCTCCCAAGAGGACCATCAGCTCAAGGATTACCCTCACAATGATGCTATGGTTATTTCTTGTGTTATCAAAGGGTTTCTGGTCCACAATGTTCTGGTTGATATAGGCAGTGCTGCGGATATTATATTTGCCAAAGCCTTCAGACAGATGCAAGAGCCAGAGGATAAGATTCATGATGCTACACACCCTCTTTGTGGCTTCGGAGGAAGGCGGATTGTAGCGCTCGGCAAGATCATGATGCCAGTGACCTTAGGATATGTCAACAATACAAGGACTGAGCAAGTTGTGTTTGATATTATCGACATGGAGTATCCCTACAATGCAATCATTGGTCGTGGGACACTCAATGCTTTTGAAGCAATTCTTCATCCAGCATATCTTTGTATGAAGATACCTTCAGATCAAGGGCCTATTGCTATTCATGGAAGTCAGGAAGCTGCCAGAAAGGCTGAAGGAAACTGGACAGATTCAAAAGCAATCCATAATATAGATGGAGCCGAAGCTTGTGAGCAATACAAGTACAGAAGGGAGAATGCTGCTTCGGCCGATCAGTCGAAGCCCATGCTCTTATGTGATGATATAGCAGAGTAGAAGGTGTTGCTGGGATCCCAATTATCTGAGGAACAGGAGAAAAATCTAACAAGGTTTCTGTTCAACAACAAAGATGTCTTCGCATGGTCCGCCAATGATCTCTGTGGTGTCAACAGGGATGTCATCGAACACTCGCTCAATGTTGATCCATCCTTTAGACCCAGAAAACAGAGGCTTCGGAAAATGTCTGGTGACAAAGCCGAAGGTGTTCAGAATGAAGTGAAAAGACTTCTTAGTGTTGGAGTCATCAGAGAAGTAAAATACCCAGAATGGATAGCTAACACTGTTAAGGTGAAGAAGGCCAATGGCAAATGGAGAATGTGCATTGATTTTACTGATCTCAATAAGGCTTGTCCGAAGGATGAGTTTCCATTACCAAGGATAGATTCTCTAGTAGATGCAGCAGCTTCGTCAGAGCTCATGAGTCTACTAGATTGTTACTCAGGTTACCATCAAATCTGGATGAAAAAGGAAGACGAGCCAAAAACAAGCTTCATAACCCCCAGTGGTACATATTGTTATCTTCGGATGCTTGAGGGGCTCAAGAGTGCTGGAGGAAGCTTCAGTAGAATGACAGCGAAAGTCCTTCATTCTCAGATAGGCAGAAATGTGCTAACTTATGTCGACGATATCATAGTAAAACGCACGAAGCAAGAACATCACATTGCTGATCTGCAGGAGACATTCACTAATTTTAGGCAAGCTGGCCTGAAGTTGAATCCAGAAAACTGTGTCTTCGGAGTAAAGAAGGGGAAATTCCTTGGTTGTCTAGTTTCAACAAAAGGGATCGAAGCTAATCCAAATAAAATCGAAGCTATTCTTTGGATGGAGCCGCCAAGCACAAAGAAGGGGGCTCAACGGCTGACAGGAAGACTGGCATCTCTGAATCGATTTATATCTAGATCAGTAGAGAGAAATTTACCATTCTTCGAAGTATTGAAGTCGGCCGATGTCTTTCAATGGGGATCAGCTCAGCAGAAAGCCTTCGAAGAGCTGAAACAGTATCTGATAGATCTAACGACGCTAACTCCACCCGCGCCAAGGGCTCCTCTGTTGTTGTACGTAGCATCTTCGTACTCTGCAGTGAGTGCGGCACTTGTCCAAGAGAAGCTTGAAGGACAAACTAAAAAGCAAGCCCCAGTACACTTTGTCTCCGAAGTTCTCAGTTTATCAAAGAAAAACTATACAGAATTGGAGAAGGTGCTATATGCTGTCTTAATGGCCTCCAGGAAGCTTCAACACTACTTTCAAGCATAACATATAATTGTTCTTTCATCACAACCTTTGAAGGATATAATGAGGAACAGAGAAGCTACTGGAAGGATTGGAAAGTGGGCTGCGGAACTCAACGAATTTAGCATTGATTATGTGCATAGATCCTCGATTCAGTCACAGGCGTTAAAAGACTTCATCGCTGACTGGACGCCAGGGGCTCAGGAAGAAGAAGTAAGTAAAGATGCCGAAGCTTGGACAGTGTTCTGCGACGGTTGCTGGGGAACCTTCGGGGCAGGTGCAGCCGCTGTTTTAGTTGCACCTTCCAAAGTTAGAACATGCTATGCAGTGAAACTTGATTTCAGCTGCACAAGTAATATCGCTGAATACGAAGCTTTGCTTTTGGGGCTTCGGAAGTTAAAGGCAATGGGGATAAGAAGGGCGATTCTCAAAACTGATTCCCAAGTTATTTGTGGACATGCTGACAAGAGTTGTAAAGCAAGAGATTCGAAGCTCGAGAAATATTTGGATACAGTTCGAAGGCTTGAAGCTTCTTTCGAAGGGTTTTCTGTCAAGAATATTCCATGAGGAGAAAATGAGCACGCTGATCTGCTAGCCAAGTCAGCGGCACAGGGGCTGCCTTTACCTTCGGAAGTATTCTTTGAGACAATAAAAGCACCTTCGGTGGAACTTCTTGAAAGAGCAGTGCTCAATATATCTCCTGTTCATAGTGAGGATTGGAGAACGGAGATTATATCTTTTCTCCAGGGTAACTGCCTTTCAGATGACGAAGCTTATAACAAGAGAATAGAGGCAAGAGCCCGACCATATGTAATAATAGAAGGGGAGTTATACAAACATGGAGTCTGTTCTCCATTGCTCAAATGTTTATCCAGAGCTGAAGGTATAGAATTGATGAAGGAAATACACGCAGGCCTATGTGGATCTCACATCGGATCTAGGCCCTAGCTCGGAAAAGTTTTTCGTCAAGGATTTTATTGGTCGAAGACAGCTTCGGATGCAGCAGAATTAGTCCAAAAATGCGAAGGCTGTCAAAAATGTGCAAGGGATCAAAAACAGCCTTCGTCTCTGACTCAGTTAATACAGCCCACTTGGCCGTTGCAAAGGTGGGGCCTTGATTTGCTAGGCCCACTTCCACCAGCCCAAGGAAATTTAAAATATGTTGTGGTGGCGGTAGAATATTTTTCCAAATGGATTGAGGCGAAACCCTTAGCCACAATAACTTCGGTCTCGGTTCAGAAATTTTTCTGGCAAAATATTGTTTGTCGCTTTGGAGTGCCGAAGGCTATTACGGTGGACAACGGAACACAGTTTGATGCCGAAGCTTTCAAAGAGTTTTGTGAGCAAATTGGCACGAAGATCCATTTTGCATCTGTTAGACATCCGGAGTCAAATGGACTTGTCAAAAGAGCTAATGGTATTAAAATGACAGGAATAATGAAGATAATTTTCAATCAGCCCAGGGGAAAGTGGCCAGATGAATTGATCAAGGTGGTGTGGAGCCACAACACAACGATGTCAAGGTCAACAGGCTTTACACCATTCAAATTACTGTTTGGTGACAAAGCGATAACCCCGGAAGAAGCTAAAGCAGGATCGATAAGAACAGTGGTTGCGGCAGAGGACGAAGCTGATTATTCTGTGGCAAAAGATGCTATAGAGGGAATCAGGCTTCCGGCTGTGAAAAACATCAATAAATATCAAGCCGAAACAATAAAATGGCGTGACAGAAAAGTTCAATTAAAAAATATCAGGCCAGGGCACTTGGTACTTCGGAGAGTTGCCAACCCAGATACAGTAGGCAAGCTACAGTTGAAGTGGGAAGGACCTTTCCTAGTAGTATCTTCGTCAAGACCCGGTTCGTACAGATTGAAGGATATGGACGGCAACGACATTCCTAGATCTTGGAATGCGGATGAGCTTTGGCGATATTATGTGTAGCTTGATGTAATCTTTTTATTTTTTTCTATGGCACCCTTTTCCTTTCCAAAGGGGGAGAAAGGTTTTTAATGGGGCCATAGCATGTAATTTCTCTTTTTCTTATTTCAGCTCTACAAGAGCAATATCCCCCAAAAAATGTAAATGTAAAAGCTGAGCATGCACCATCGAGTGCAAAGAGAAAAGAAAAAACTGGGAGAAGCTCGAAAGACGTCCCTAAGGGGATGCAGAGCACGACGAAGCTACAAAAAAGCCGTTCCTAAGGGAGCGCAGCGTAAGTTTTCTGCTCAAAAGTCGTTCCTAAGGGAATGCAGAGCTTACAGCGAAAAGTCAACGCTGATTCCACCGAAATATAAGGCGAAGCATGAAAAGTCAACGCGATACCACCGAAATAAAAGGCGAAGAAGTTCAAAAGACGTTCCTAAGGGAATGCAGAATTTACAGCGAAAAGTCAGCGCTGATACACCGAAAAATAAACGGTGAAGCCGAAAAATAAACGGCAAAGAGACTTTGGTTGTTCCTAAGGGAACGAAGGCTTTGGTTATGGCTTCATATGTGTGGGTTTGGGCATTCATTTGCATGGTACATTACATCATATATTTGCATTCATAAACATTCATTTAGACATACATAGGATCATCATCATCATAACATAGACAGTTACTTCGGCTCTAAAGAGAAGGCTTCAGAAAAAAGAAAAAGAAGCAGTTTTATGCTTCGCTGTGTACGAAAAGAAGGGAAGGTGTTTTTCGCCTTTGGCTCAAAAATGCTAATTTCGTTTACATCAAAGCACTTTATACATTGATGGAAAGGTAAGAATATATTACAAGGTATGGACAAAGTCCACGAAGTAAAATTTAATTACATCATTCTTTACATAAGTCATTACAAGAGTTTTTAGAGCCTTTTCTACAGACTATTCAAGCTTCGTCAGTATCCATGGAGCTTCGTCTTTTTACTCGGCTTCGGCCTCAGCTTCGTCATCCTCTACGTATTAAAGTATTGTAAGCAAAATTCAATTTCGAAGGAAGAGGTAGGTACAAGGTATGATTTTGTTACCGGCTTAAGATGACTCCGAGCCTCATCACCAGCTTTGCTTCGTCCACCCTTTGTCCATACCAATTTTATAAATCTATTTGCTATGCTTCGGGCAAGGTTGGGAATGTTATCCAAATTTGCTGGTGCTAAGCTGAAATTGGGTCTATTGATAACCTTTTTGTGTTCGCAGCTAGACTTCAGGAAGGCAACAGCTGTGCCCCAAGAAGCTACCAGGGCACAGAAGTCACCATGTCCAGCTATAACTTCGTCAAGGTCGTCAATTTCACCTTCGATATGTTCGAAGGCCCCTGGTAGGTCTTCAGATGAAGGATTAAATTTTTCGCTGCTGGCTCCAACCGAATAGAAGACCTGCTTCAGCCGTTGAACACATCGATTACTGAATTCCAAACATTTGTTTTGAAGGCTTGTCAATGATTTTTTCAAATCTGAATTTTTTTGGACTTTGGCCTCAAATTTTGCATTAAGCTCTTGCTTTTCTTGTTCAAAGTGTTCTGATTGGTAGAGAAGCTTCGTACTTAATTTTGCTATTTTAGCTTCAGCTTCTGCCAATAAGCCTTCGGTTGTCTGAAGCTCGAAGTCTTTCTTTTCAATAGCATCTGATTGCTCCTTTATTTTGCTCTCTAAACTCTCAATTATAACCTCGTGTTTTTTATCTTCCAAATCCTGCTGCATTTTCAAAGCATTGCTCAGCAGCATACTCTGCACATAAACAACCTTCGTTAGAAAACATGTTCGTTATTAAAAACAATAAAAGTCAGAGAAAAGTTGTTTACCTTGAAATTGGAATAAAATAAACTACCAACAATGTGCTGTTGTCGGTAGCGGCTGATATCTATTTCGAGCTTCGGGAAACCGATACTCTTTGATAGAGTACCAATAACATTCGCACTGGTCTGATCCCGGACGCAGCCCAACCTTTCGTCATCAATGCCACCGAAGAGAAGTGCTCCCGGCCGATATCCGCAAGATATAGCATATTCTTTTAGCTCTTCTTTTTCATCCTTTGTCAGTTCCTGACCAATTAAGTTTTGAAAGTTAAAAACTTCATCTTCCGAAGTGTCTTCGGCTATTTCTTTCTCCTTCTCGGGCTCTGGGGCCGTAGTCTCTTCGGTGGCTGCGGCAGCTTCTTCTGCGGCCATGTCTAGCAGTACTTTATCTAAATCAGCAATCGTGCTTTCTAAAAGAATATCTTCGGCTCTGGTAGCTTCGGCATTTGTGGCTTCCGTAGGTGCAACTTCAGTAGCTGTCGTGCTTTCAATAGCCGGCGCCTTCAGAGCTGAAGCTCCTAGTGGTGTCCCTTCGATGGCTTCTGTCACTGAATGATTCTTTGCTTCTTTGGCCTAGCTGCCTTCTTTGTTTTTGTGGCCTCCTTTTCCTTCTGAAAAAAGCTTCGTCAGATGTGGCCCGAGTGGACTTAGCTTGACAGGCAAAGATTCAGTCATTACCTTTAAAATTTCTTCTACTTCGGTAGCAGAGGGTGTTGCAGCAGATTCTTCTTCTTCATCAATTGCTTTCTACTTCGGAGCTGTAGCTTTTCTCTTCTTCGAAACACCTGTTTTCGGCTGAGGCTCTAACTTTTTCTTCTTCGGTTGTTCTTCATCGTCTTTATTCAGAGCACCAGCTACTCTTTTACTTTTTTGGCCTTCGGCATCCTTGTCTAGCCGCTCGTAATCAGGGTACTCAAAATCCAGAGCATCAATTACTCGATTTAACCTTTGCTTCGAACGGGTGCCGAAGGCCGCAGTCATCAATTGATCTTCTTTTTTAGAATAATTGCCGAGTATTTCATTGCACATTACTTCAACTGTGTCCAGCCACTCTTGGCAAGGCATTTTGAAATGTTTTCTTGAATTTGTAATGGTAAGGCAAACGAACAAATTCCCCCATTTTCTTTTCCCCTTCAGCTTCGGCATTTCCCATTCCTTCAAAGTTGGGAACACTCTGAAGGCCAAAAACTCTTGCACTAAGTCCCTAGTGCCAATATGATCTGCAATAACTCGAAATTCAGCAAGGGCGATTTGGCTCGGACTCCCTGGTGTCATGTCGCAACGGGGTGTAGTCTCTCCGAAGATCAATTCCAACGGACACTGGACTAGCTTCTCCTTCTCTTCATCAACTTTGACATAGAACCACTCAGACTTCCAGCCAGCTGGCCACTTGCTTCGGTAGCTAATCACTGGAAATTTTGTAGTCTTGCGATAGGCAAAGTTGTAGCAGCCAAAATTTTCATGTAGCCCATCTCCTCTAGCTTTCGTCTGGTAATGGAGCTCGTGCACTCGGCAGAAGCATTCACCAAATGGCTCCACCCTTTGGCTTTGGAGAGCCCAGATATAAACACTAAGCCTAACGATAGCTTTAGGAGTTAGCTGATGAAGGTAGATCCCAAACTTATTCAATACATCAGCAATCATCTTGTTCAAAGGAAACTTTAAACTAGCTTTAAAGAAACTTTTAAAGACCACTACTTCGTCCTTTCCTGGCTTCGGAGTCGTCTCTTCCCCACCAAAACGAATCAGCTCTTTCTTCGCATCATTAAAATAGCCCAAATTCAACATCTTAGGCAAATCATCTTTGGAGATGGTGGATTTCCCGAAGTCCAAGTGGCTGGGTTTACTTGGCACCGCGCTGTAATCATCTTCAGACTCAGTCTCAACATCAGCATGCTCTGCTTTAGTGGCAGGTACATCCTCCGATGTTACCAGCCCTGAGTGCTGCATCACTTCAGAGATTGGGGTAATTTCAGCACCTTCGGCTTCCTCTCTGTCGCGCGTAACTCTAGCTGTGGAACGCACTCTAGCCATTTGATGATTGAATTTCTTGTTTTCTGAATGAAGTTGAAAATTTTTCTTTACTTTGCCGAAGCTCTTTCGTTTTACGAAGCTTGAGCAAAGAAAATAGCTTTGGCTTTGGTCAATATTTTGGCAGCAAAACAGTGCAATAGCAATGAATGTTGTGGTAACTTCACACCTACCCGTCTGTTTATATAGTGCCGCGGGTGGGAAGGTGAATCGTCAAGGTCTTCTGCACCGGGCAAACAGTCACCCGCACTCACTGAACGGTAGGCCACAGAGTCCGAGAAGGTGAATCGCCAGGGCGTGTGTAATTGCTGCAAGATGGGGCCATTCTGCCCGCGAATTATTTTAATCGTTTCTCGCCAACGAGCTCAGGGAAGGTGTTTTTCGGATCTTCGGCATCCCGAAGCCTAGAAGACTTTTTCACGGATCAAGCTCGTTACAAAAAACGATCTAGCACCGTGAAGGGGCTACTGTTGGGGGTATGCTTCGTAGCCGAAGATCCTAAAGCAAGAGAACACCTTCGGCAGATCCTCTCAGAAGCAGCACCGAAGCTATCACCTATAAAGCTTCGGCACAACGACAGATCTCAAGACAAAGGGGTGAACCGACTTAAAGATGAAATGACTTAAAGACCCAGGATGTTTTGTGTCATTATTGTAGTCGATTGTAAGGGGCATAAATGTAATTTTATGTAGGCTGCGTAGATGAATAGCACCTCTGTACTGTTCACGCAATCTGGCAATCGCTGACACGTTACGCTAGAATTATTGTTTTCTGCCAAGACGAAGGTATAAATGTACCTAAATATGATGTCTTAATATTTAGGTTTATATAATACAATATGTGAATAATATTACCTGTCTTTTGGTATATCTTTCTCCAATGTTTCATATTTTATATTTCATTCTTCATTGTCTTATAAGTCTGATCACGAATGTGTGACCTTCGTGATATTTTATTCATGGACTTCGTTCGAAGTTCATTAAATCCTCAGGGAGATAATGCTTCAGCGGACGAAGAACATTAACATTTAACATTTTATGTTGCCTTGTTCTTAATTCATAGCATTTGAGAACAAGTCCCCAACAATAATACCCGGCCAATCCCAGAAAACTCTGAATCTGACGGACAGTCGTGGGTGGCTTCCAATTCATCACCTCTTGCACCTTATCTGGATCAACATCTATGCCATTTTGAGAGATAGTGTGACCAAAGAATTTAATTTCCTTTAGCCAGAAATCACATTTTGACAATTTGGCATAAAGGCGGTGTTCACTCAGACGTTGGAGCACTACATGCAAATGACCGACATGCTCTTCTTCGTTCCTTGAGTACACCAAGATATTATCGATGAAAACCACCACGAATTTGCCAATTCAGGCATGAAGACCGAATTCATCAAATACATGAAGTAAGCGGGTGCATTTGTTAGCCCGAAAGACATCACCAGATATTCATACAGCCCATATCTGGTTGAGAAGGTCGTCTTTGGAATATCACTTGCTCGTATCTTGATTTGATGATAGCCGGAGCGAAGATCTATTTTGGAAAACACCTTGGCTCCGACCAATTGATCGAAAAGAACATCAATACGAGGCAAAGGATACTTGTTTTTGATAGTCACCGCATTGAGTGGGCGGCAATCTATACACAATCTCAAGCTTTCATCCTTCATTTTTACGAACAAGGCTGGACATCCCCAAGGTGAAGTACATGGGCGGATGAAACCCTTGTCCAATAATTCTTGCAGCTGTTTCTTCAATTCAGACAACTCGGCGAGTGGCATCCGGTAGGGCCACTTAGATATAGGTGCAGTTTCAGGCTGTAATTTGATAGGAAACTCGATATCCCAATCTGGTGGCATTCCTGGCAACTCATCAGGAAAAACATCTGCATAGTCACAGACCACTAGAATTTTCTTCAAGGGTAATTCTATCATGGAGAAAGCACATGACTGAGTGGTGTCTTGGCTGGGCAGATATAACGTGAGGTCTCCGAAGGTAGGAGAATGGATTTCTAGAGTTCTTGCAGCTACATCCAACACCACCCGGTGTTGAGTCATCTAGTTAGCTCCTAGAATGATATCTACGTTCTCTAACCCTGAAATTAGAAGTGTAGTTTTGAAAATTTTGCTTCCCAGCTGGATAGGTACACTTTGATTTAATTGATTTGTTGCAACCTTGCCTCTTGGCATTGCAATCATGAAAGACCCTTGGGTATGATAGAAAGGCAATTGATAGTTGTCACTGAACTTATGGCTATTGAAGCTATGCGATGCACCAGAGTCAAACAGAATCAATGCAGGTTGATGAAAAATGGAAAAAGTACCAGTCATGACGGGCGCTCCTTCAGGTAACTCCTCCAGAGTAGTGAAGTTGAGCTTCCCTTGCCTGTTGCACCTTCTACTTCCTTCCTCGGTCTTGGTTGGGTGCTAGCATTTGCCTTGGCTGATTTCGCGAGCAATTCTTGGCATAATGGCCCACATTGCCACACGTGAAGCACTTTTTCCATTCCCCTGGCAGAACTGCTGCTGCTGCTGCTGCTGAGGTTGATTATTCCTTGGGGCGAGAACTGGAAAACGGTTGGGTGCTTGCTGTTGCTGCTGAGGTGGCCTGATAACCCATCTTCCTGCCTGCTACTGGAATCTCTGCTCTGACTGTTGGAGACAATTCAGAATCTCTAGGGTGGAGCAGAGGGTCCTGACATTGGTGCCTTCCGCTTCTTCTCTGCCCGGTGAGCTACAATATAGTCTTCTTGTGATATGGCCAGGTTGACGAATTCATTGAAGTTGTCGGCCCGAACAGTGTTAAGGTGCTCACGTAGCTTGGTGTTAAGAACCATGGAGAAACGATCTCTCTTCTTCTCATCTAAATCAGCATGATAACCCGCGTACTGGCATAGGTCGTTGAAAGCCTGGGCATACTGCAACACAGTGTGGGTTCCCTAAGTTATTGCCAGAAACTCGTTCAGCTTGCGATCTAGAATCCCTGCTGGTATATGGTGTCCCTTGAAAGCAGTCTTGAATTCCTCCCATGTCACCTCATGGTCAGCAGGTAACATGGCACGGAAATGGTCCCACGATGTCCTAGCAGGTCCGCGAAGTTGTTGTGCGGTGAAGCGAGTCTTTCTGTCGTCAGGGCTAGCTCCCGTGAGGAGTGGGAACTTTGACTCCACAACCCTTAGTCATACGTCATGTAACACCCCTGATGTTACTGGCACTAAAAATTGAGCATAACATCATGTGCATGACATCCCATGTGTTTGTTACACCTAGAGTGCATTCACTAGGTAAAGTTTTCAAACAAATGTGATGATAGGACTTGAGGTGTGCTTAACCATAGGGTAGGGTACTTGACCTTGAATTAGGACTTATGGATGAAAGTGAAGCCTAAATGGGTAGAAATTTCAAAAGCCATGAGAAATGTTCACAAGGTATCACATTTGATGGACTTTAGTGGCACAAAAACCTAAAGTACTCAAAACCCTAAAAGAAACCCTAGAAAACCCTATTTGGAACCCTAGGGGGGTAAATGTAAATTCTAGGCACTTTTGGACCAAAGTGCAAATAGCAAAGTGATAAAACATCACAAACCAAGTAATTTTTACATTGGAGAATTTTCAAGTGGAGTGATCTCAAAGCCAAAGCCTCCTGTAACGGTCTGATACTAAAAAACATGTTAGTTAGGTTTTTGAGGACCTTTAGAAGAGGAAGGCCCCCCAATAGTAGCCCCTCGCAGTATTAATTTGTTTTTGCATTTAACAAATTCAGACTGCGATGTGAGCGAAGGCCTTTAGCCGAAGGTCTGAAAAAACACCTTCCCTTCGCTAGAATAGCGAAAGTCAATGACATGTAGGGCCCGCCAAGTTGCGCCATCTCAATTGCTTGTGGTATTTTGTCAAGCTTGAAATTTCTTGCCCTATCGGATTTCGCTTGATTTGTGAGCTTCGTCATTTACACAAGTGCTCGTTAGATGTCTGAAGAGAAGAAGATGTCTAAGGAGAAGAAGATTGTGGACCCTGCTCTAGCTGGATTTTACAAGGCTATGGAAAAGACAAACATAGAAAAGATTACGAATGAAATATTAGCTAGGTTATCTGAGGATTCTGATGATAGCGAGAACTTTGATGTGGAAAGTAGGAACAAAGATGTCGAATAACGACCCTGGCGGCCAAGTCATACTATCTTCGGAAAGTCGTCCATCAAACAGAGTCAGATTGATGCTATGAAGGGAAGGTATTTTCGTGATATGTCTATTGTGAGGGCTGGGGGGGACAGCGCTGCCCTTGCACCCGAGGAGGATGAAGTTGTTGTTTACAGGAGCTTCATGAAGGCAGGACTTTGGTTTCCATTGAGCAAATTTCTGGTTGAAATGTTAAAGACCTTTGAAATCTTTCTTCATCAGATTACTCCTGAAGCTATAATCAGGATGGGTATTTTTGTTTGGGTCGTGAGGAGCCAAGCGCAAAGTGCTTCTATAACATGCACGAGTTGCTGTATGAGACGAAGGCCACTGGTAAGGAGCAGTATCACAATAACTTTGGTAGTTATGGCTTTGTTCCTCGGTCTGATGTAAGTTATCTAGTTCCAACATTTCAGAAAAGGTGACCAGGGGCCTGGATGGAGGAATGGTTTTATGTAAAGAATAGTCTAATTGAAAGGGAAGACATAAAGGGGATTATCCAACACCCTATCTGGTCTCGCTTCGGCATCAGAAGGCCAGCTACTGCGCTTGGGAACGATATCGAAGCATGCCAGAAGGCTTTCAACAATGTTTGCACCTTTATTGGCACAAGAGACCTAGTCCAGGAGCATATAGCCTACAGAGTGTGGCCTCTTGTGAATGACTGGGAGATGCCGAAGGAGACTGCTGCCGGGTCCAGTCAAGGTGGTTTGGTTTATTTGAAATACACCTTCAGATACAGAGATTAGTTTGACGAGCCGAGTGATGACTGGCTGGCCTGTGTTGAGGCGACTAGCGATGAGTTGCTTGGGGCATACACGAGAGCCGAAGATGATGCCATGACTTTAGCCTTCGAAGGACGAGGCAAGAAAAGGTTGAACAGAGTTTTCGACGCTATCGGCTTCGTGTACCCGGACTATACTTATCCCTCGCGAAAGCAAGGAAAGAAAAGGAAAACTGCCACTTTGGCCATCTCTGCTGCGCTGAAGGGCAAAAAGATTAAGGTTTTAACGCACCATCCTAGGTATATTGAAACGACCATGGTGCCGAAGCTTGGCGAAGGGACAGCTTCTACTGCTAAGCCAGAGCGGCCTTCTCCTGCCAGCTCCAAGGAAGAGTTGGCTAGGGTGCCAAAGGTTCCTGTAACCGAATCGCCCGAAGCGCCGAAACATGTTGTCGAAGCTAAAGGAAAGGCAGCCAAAGGACCAGAACGAGAGAAAACGGTAGGGCTACCAAAAATCTTGAGTCCGCCACCAGAGCCAGAATTGCCGAAGGTATTAAAAGCTCATGCAATAACTCCCAAGAGGAGGAGGATGGCAAGCGTGTTGGACGCTGTCATGGAATCAACAAGGGCATTAACTCCTACTCCTGGAAAGGAGACTGCCAAAATTGCCATAGCGCGCGCTAAAATCGAAGCTGGGCCCTCAGTGCCCACTAAAATAGAGCCTGCTGGCACAGAGCACAGAACTGAACAAGGATCTTCAGACGTTGGTTTCGCTCTAGAGAAAAAAGACGCGCTCGAGAAAGTTAAATCTACTACTCCTGAAGCACCTTCTGAAGATTTTGACTTTATTATTCGACATGCTTCAGGTAAAAGGTTGTCTTAAGAAGAAATTGTGGAAGCCAAACACTACATCCGGGAGCTGAAGTACTCGAAGGGGGCCTTGGTGTACAATGGCATCGACAAAGATGATTTTCTAAACTGTCTTCCGGACAACAAGGAAATATCTGTCTGCCGGGAGATGGCAAAAACATGGGATTTCCGAAGCTTGAAGTTGGCCTTTCTGCTATGTCGAAGGATGACCTTGCACACAGCCTTGCGTACAATAGTCTGAAGGTACAAAAGTTATAGACTTATAAACAGATTATTTTTTGTCTTTTATGCTTGTGTTGATCCTTTGTCTCCCTTCTTTTTGTAGGGCTTAATCTTGAGCAATACTTTGAGAGCACAGAAAAATGCTGAAGATGAAAGTTGCTAGATAGCCCTTAGCAACCTTCGGTCGGAGGTTATCAGACTGAGTAATGAAGCTGCAGAGAAGGACAAAATTCTGCTTTCCTTAGTGGACAGAGTCAAGGCTAGTGAAGCCAATCTTGTCGCGGAGTCCGAAACTCATAGAGCCGAAATTGAAGATTTAAAGAAAAAGCTTTCCGAGAAGAATGAAGATTTCGATGTGGCTAAGGCAAAGCAGGAGATAAGCGAGTGGACTAGCGCAAGATTGCAAAAGAACGTAGACGAGCTTCGGGAATCGAAAGAAAGATATTACGAAAAATCCTTGGATTGTGCCAAGAAGCTGAAAGATAGTTTTGCGATGGTGGGTGCTTACTCATCCGAGCAAAAAATTATTAGAGGTGATCCCGAAGGGATTATCGAATGGATCGGTGAAGAAGCTGAAGCTTTTGAAGAGATCCTCAGCGACCGTGGTGATTTTTGCGCTTTTGCTGGTGCTAGAGGGGTTGTAGCAATTTTGGAAAAATCTGGCTGTGAACATGTTAAAGCTGCAACCCAGACGGATGCTATCTTCACTGTGGAGAACACGAAGGATCTTTTGGCTGAGGCGACTCTGTTGGGCAGGAAATTTTACTCCAACATTTGGATGGAAGGCGGCCGAGAATTGGCCGCTGAAGCTATAAAGAAGAATGAGAAAGAAACTCATGAAGCTCGAGAAGAAGCCAAGCGAGCTGAAGAGGCTGCCGAACGCGCAAGGTGCATAGGTATTGTTGGTCACTTGTTCTCAAATGTTATGAGTCAAGAACAAGGCAACACAAGTGTTAATGATTAAAAACCTTCGTCCTTCACAACATTATCTCCCTTATGATATAATGATTCTCGGACGAAGGTCATAAAGGACGTACCTTCATCATTTCAATAAGCAAAAGTATAAATAGAGATGTATGAAACTTGAAGGGAATATGATTAGTCATTTTAAATCATTATACTATTCATATTCTTATTATTTAATCATGAACAAACATCAATGATATTTAGATTACATTTGTACCTTTGGCTTGACAGAAGGTGGAAAACCAGAAGTGACGTGTGAGTGATTACAAATCAGCGTGAACAGTACGCGGGTACTGTTCATCTATTTATAGGCACGGGAAACAGCCCGGATAAAATTACATACATGCCCCTGATAACTAATTATAATCATAATACAAATTATCAGGGATTACATAGACTTTTCCTCTTTAAGTCGATGCCATCCTTCGTCTTAGGCATGCCATCATGACAAAGCTCTTTCAATTGTAGCTTCAGCATATATCTTCATGTCGTATCTCCTTGCATATCGTCCTGCTTAGAGGACCTTCGGCGGAGAAGAAAGCCCCCAAGAGTAGCCCCTTCGTGGTGCTAGATCGTTTTTCGTAACGAGCTCGATCCATGAAAAACTCGAAGGCTTCAGAATGCCGAAGGTCCAAAAAACACCTTCCCTGAGCTCGTTGCCGAGAAATGATTATAATATTCCAGGCGTCGAGCAGTCCAACGTTCAGCGAGTGCAAGCGGCCTGGCAGTTCACCTTCCCCCTTCAGCACTATATAAACAGACAGGTTGGTGAGGAGTTACCACAACATTCATTGTCATTGCACTGTTGTGTTGTTAAAAAATTTAACAATAGTCAAAGCTTTCTGCATTACGCTTTCGAGCAAACACTTCATCGTTTAAGGTTAACTTCGTCAGACGGGTTGGCTTCGTCAAACGGTAAAAACCATCGAAATGGCCAGAGTGCGATCAACTACAAGAGTGTATCGTGAGGGGGTCGAAACCGAGGCCACCAAAACAGCACCGATTTCAGAAGTAATGAAGCAATCAGGTCTGATTATGGCTGACGAAGGTGCTTCTAATGTCGAAGCTGAACAAACTGTGGTTGAGGGTGAAAATGTTGGTGAGAGTGAAGAAGACTACAACATTCTGATCCCAACGAAGCCTAGTCATCTAGATTTTGAAAAATCTACTGTGACAAAAGATGACATGCCTATGATGATGAAATTGGGCTATTTTGGAGAGGCTAAGAGTAAGATTATTCAATTTGCTGGAGAAGAGACTATCCGAGAGCCGAAGAAGGATGAAGTTGTTGTTTTCAAGAGCTTCTTCAGAACAGGGCTGCGATTCCCCCTGAATGAGATGATAGGGGTAGTTTTAAAGAACTTTGAAATATATCTTCATCAGCTGACTCCCAACGCTATTGTTAGGCTCAGCGTCTATATCTGGGCCCTCCGAAGCCAAGGGATGAGCCCAGATGCCAAAGCTTTTTGCCGAGTGCACGAGCTGCACTATCAGGCGAAGGCCAGGGTAGATGGCCTTCATGAAAATTTTGGTTGTTACAATTTTGTGTACCAAAAGGACACAAAGGCACCAATCCTTACCTACCACACGAAGTGGCCGACTGGTTGGAAAAATGAGTGGTTCTATATGAAGGCTGATGAGAAAAAGAGGGAGAAGCTGATGACCATGGTTATGAGTCCACTGAGTTTAAGCTTTGGAATGATCAGGCCTTTATGAAATATGCAACTGGGGTCACCCTGTCAACTGGCTGAAGTGGAATTTAGAGTGGTAGTTGAGCAGATCAGTACCAGGGACTTGGTGCAAGAGTACTTGGCGAATAGAACATATCCGACATCAAGTGGCTCGGGAATGCCGAAGAGGAAAGAAGTGGGGAAGAAGCATGAACTTGTTCGTCTTGCTTACTGTTTCAAATTTGAAAAACAATTCAAGAAGCCTTGCAATGAATGACTAGACATGATTGAGACCATGTGCAACGAGATACTTGGGAATTACACCAAAAAGGAAGATCAACTGATGACCGCAGCCTTCGGCACCCGGCCAAAACAAAGATTGAACCGGGTAATGGACGCTTGAAATTTGAATACCCTGATTATGAAAGGCTTGACAAAGGTGCCGAAGGAGTGAAAAGAAAAAGAATTGTCAGCATTCTGAGCAGGCAAGCTGCCAGAATGGTTAAGGAAGATGAGAAAATTTCTAAGAAGACAAAATCCACTCCGTAGCTGAAGGCGGCAGTTTCAAAGAAGAGGAAGGCTGAAGATCCAGAGCCGAAGATAACTGAGGCAGTAGAAGTGACTCCTTCGACACTTATAGCTGCTGAAATAGTAGAAATTCTAAAGGTAATGACTGAATCCTTACCCATCAAACTGCTAAGTCCTCTAGGACCAGAACTGATGAAACTTTTACAGAAGAAGGATCAACTCTCAGCCGCAAAGGAGAGGACTGAGGGTCAGAAAAAACAAAGAATCGTTAATGTTATGGAAGCCATTGAACGGACACCACCGCTGGCCTCGGCGTCCAAAATAGTGCCTATTGCAAATGCCGAGGCCACTGCCGACGCTGAGACCTCTGCCGAAGCTGTAGCTGCCGCCGAACCTGCCAATCATGAAAGTACACTGTCAGGAATTGATAAACTTCTTTTGGATATGGCTGCAGAAGAGACAGCTGTAGTTGCAAAGAAGGTCATGGCCACAGTGCCTGACAAAGGAAAAAGATTGTTGATGCTGCTTCAGAAGAAAAGGACTTTGACCTTCGGAACCTGTTGGGTCAAGAATTGTCCGAGGCTGAGAAGGAGCTACAGGAATATGGGATATCCTGTGGCTACCAGCCAAGAGCTATGCTCTTTGGTGGAATTGACGAAGGAGCCTTAGGATGCATTTGCGATCGCGCCGGGACAAAAATAATCGGCACTCTATCAAAGAGTGTTGGTTTCCCGAAGCTTGAGGCTGATATGAGCGGCTACTGGCGACAACATATCATCGGCAGTCTGTTTTACTCCAATTTCAAGGTAAAATTCTTTTTGCCTAAATATCTGTTATCTTTGTGATGAATCAAAATTTTCTGATGTCAGCTTATTTCCACAGAGTATGCTGCTAAGTAAAGCATTGAGGATGCAACAAGACCTCAAGGACAAGAAAAATGAAATCATAATCGAGGGCTTGGAGAGTAAAATTAAGGATTACGAACCTTCTCTAGAGAAGAAGGATTTCCTGCTTCAAGCAACAGAGGGTTCGCTTGCAGTGATTCAAGCCGAAGGTGGTAAAAATACAAAGCTACATAAATCTTTGAAGGACCTTCGGAATACATGTTTGGATTTTGGCAACCGCTGCGTGCAACGGTTAAAGGGGGTCTTTTGCTCAGTTGGGGCTAGTTATGAAGATATTGCCCCTTCGTCTGAAGACACATCAAATACCTTCAAACATATTGAAAATAAAGTTGATGCACTCAATGAAGTGATAGCTGGGCATGGTGACTTATGTGCTTTGCTAGCTTCTCGTGGCACAACTGGTGCATTCTTGAAGGTCGGATGCACGCATGCGAAGACAGTAAACAGACCAACCTTCACCCTGTCACCATCAGATTTGATTGATATTCCTAGTGAAGCCCGAAGCATCGGAAATAGATTCATCACTCAGATTTAGGCTAAGGGTTGACGAGAGTTGGCTGGAGATGAAGCTTGAAGTCTTCTTAAACCAGTACAAAACTTATACCTGTTGCTTACCTTGATTCTTATAATCACTTTTACCTTATACCATTGTTTGTCTCCAGGATAGCGATGCTGAAGGTTGATAACTCAAAGCACATTCCGAAGGTTGCTGAGATGAAGCTTCCCTTTAAGCCTTCCTGTATAGATCTTAGGAAATATTTGCATTATCTTTGCAAAAAATTGTAATCGAGAATTAAACTCAGTACTGTGTATATCTGTCCATACCTTGTAATATATCTTTACCTTTTTGTCTATGTACGAATTGCTTTGCTGTGGACGAAATTCATATCTTTTGAGCCGAAGGCAAAAAACACCTTCCCTTCTTTTCGCACACATCGAAGCATTTCCTTGCATAAAATGCCTTGATGTTTGGAATGAAGCTTCTTCGCATTCATCGAAGCACTTTGTCGTCGAAGATGGAGTATTTCTGTTCGTGCTTTATGTCATGATGATGATGATCCTACAAATGTCTAAATGAATGTATGTATGAATGCAATGAATGATGTAATGTAATATGCAAATGAATGTCCCAAACGCACACGAAGCCACACCTAGACTCTGCATCCCCTTAGGAACGACTTTGGAGTCTTTAAGCTCTGCATTCCCTTAGGAAGGACTTTGGAGCTTCTTCACCTTCAATTTTGGTGGCATTTAAGCTCTGCATCCCCTTAGGAACGACTTTGGAGCTTCTTCACCTTCTATTTCGGTGGCGTTTAAGCTCTGCATCCCCTTAGGAACGACTTTGGAGCTTCTTCACCTTATATTTCGGTGGTATTTGGCTCTGCATTCCCTTAGGAACGACTTTGGAGCTTCGGAACTTACGCTGTGCTTCCTTAGGAACGACTTTTGTAGCTTCGTCCCCCTTGGGGTGATTACAGCTCTGCATCCCCTTAGGGATGTCTTTTGAGCTTTACCCTGTTTCTCTTTTGCACTCGATGGTGTAGGTTCTGATATTACATGTTACATCTTTGGGGGATTTTGGCCCTTGTATTGCATGGGCCTAAATAAGAATGAAAATTACAAACTATGGCCCCATTAAAAACCGTTCTCCCCTCCTGAAAGGAAAAGGGTGCCATAGGAAAAATAGAAAAGATTACATCAATTACACATAGTACCGCTGAAGCTCAACCGCATTCCAAGATCTGGTTATGTCGTTGCTGTCCATATCCTTCAATCTGTAAGAACTAGGTCTTGACGAAGATACTACCAGAAAAGGAGCTTCCCATTTCAGCTGTAACTTGCCCACTGTATCTGGGTTGGCTACTCTCCGAAGCACCAAATGACCTGGCTTGATATTTTTCAATCAAACTTTCTTGTCACGCTATTTTATTGTTTCGACCTGATACTTATTGATGTGTTCTATGGCCTGAAGTCTGGTCCCTTCTATAGTGTCTTTTGTTATTTGAGAATTAGCTTCGTCCTCCGCTGAAGATGTGGTTCTTATTGATCCTGTATTTGCTTCTTCTAGTGTTATTGCTTCGTCACCGAACAAGAGTTTGAAAGCTGTAAAACTTGTTGACCTTGAGACAGTTGTGTTATGGCTCCACACCACTTTGATCAACTCATCTGGCCACTTTCCTATAGGCTGATTGATGATTAACTTCATTATTCCTATCATTATAATTCTATTTGCTCTCTCTACTAACCCATTTGATTCTGGATGTCTTACTGATGCAAAATGAATTTTTGTACCAATTTGGTCACAAAAATCTTTGAATGTTTCAGCATCAACTTGAGTTCCATTGTCAACGGTTATTGCCTTCGGCACGCCGAAGCGACAAACAATATTTTGCCAAAAGAATTTTTGTACTGTGGCTGAAGTTATTGTGGCTAAGGGCTTTGCTTCGATCCACTTAGAGAAATATTCCACTGCCACGACGACATATTTCAAATTTCTTGTGCCGGTGGAAGTGGACCTAACAAATCCAGACCCCACCTAACAATGGCCAAGTTGGTTGTATTAGCTGAGTTAAAGACGAAGGTTGTTTCTGGTCTTTTGCACATCTTTGGCAATTTTCACATTTTTGAACTAAGTCTGCTGCATCTGAAGCTACCTTCGGCCAGTAAAATCCTTGTCTGAAAATCTTCCCGAGCAAAGGCCTAGACCTAATATGAGACCCACATAATCCTGCATGTATTTCCTTCATCAATTCTTGACCTTCGGTTCTGGACAAACACTTGAGTAATGGAGAGCAGACTCCATATTTATATAACTCCCCTTCTATGATCACATATGGTCTTGTTCTTGCTTCCATTCTTTTATTATAAACTTCATCATACGAAAGATAGTTGCCTTGGAGGAATGATATAATCTCAGTCCTCCAATCTTCACTATGTACAGGTGATATTGCGAGCACTGCCCTCTCCATAAGTTTGACTGAAGGTGCTTTTATTGTCTCAAAGAACACTTCCGAAGGCAAAGGGAGCCACTGTGCCGCTGACTTAGCTAGTAAATCTGCTTGCTCATTTTCCCCCCTTGGAATGTTTTTTACAGAAAATCCTTCAAAAGAAGATTCCAATCTTCAGACTGCATCCAAATATTTTTCAAGCTTCGGATCCCTTGCCTTGCTACTTTTGTCTACATGGCTAGGAATAACTTGAGAATCAGTTTTGAGGATTGTCCTTATTCCCATTGCCTTTAGCTTCTGAAGCCCTAACAGAAGAGCTTCGTACTCGGCAATATTATTTGTACAACTAAAGTCCAGCTTTACTGTATAGCATGTCCTGACTTTAGAGGGCGCTACTAGAACAGCAGCCGCTCCTGCGCCGAAGGTTCTCCAAGAACCATCACAGAATACCGTCCAGGCTTCGGCATCTTTTGTTGCTTCTTCTCTCTGAGCCCCTGGCATCCAATCAGCAATGAAATCTGCCAACGCTTAAGATTTATTTGAGGATCTGTGTACATAATCAATGGTGAATTCATTAAGCTCTACATCCCATTTTCCAATCCTTCCTGTAGTTTCTCTGTTCCTCGTTATGTCCTTCAGAGGTTGTGATGAAGGTACTATTAAATGATATGCTTGAAAGTAATGCCGAAGCTTCCTGGAGGCCATCAACACAGCATACAATACTTTCTCCAATTATGTGTAAATTTTCTTTGATAAACTGAGTACCTCAGAGACGAAGTATACTGGTGCTTATCTTTTTACTTGGCCGTCTTGCTTCTCCTGTACAAGTGCTGCACTGACTGCATAATGGGAGGCAGCCACATACAGGAGTAATGGAGTTCCTAACGAATGTGGAGTTAGAGTTGTCAAATCTACCAGATATTGTTTTAACTCTTCGAAGGCCTTTTGTTGAGCCGGACACCACTGAAATATTTCGGCTGACTTCAATATTTCAAAGAATGGTAAGTTTCTCTCTGCTGATCTTGATATAAATCTATTCAGCGATGCCAGCCTTCCTGCCAACCGTTGAGCCCCCTTCTTTGAATTTGGCGGTTCCATCCGAAGGATAGCTTCGATCTTGCTTGGGTTAGCTTCGATACCGTTTATTGATACCAGACAACCAAGAAACATGCCCTTCTTCACTCCGAAAACACACTTTTATGGATTCAACTTGAGACCAGCTTGCCTGAAATTGGCAAATGTCTCCTGCAAGTCGGCAACATGATTTTCTTGTTTTGTGCTTTTTACTATAATGTCATCAACATAAGTTAGCACATTTCTGCCTATTTGAGAGTGAAGAACCTTGACAGTCATTCTGCTAAAGTTCCTCTAGCTTTTTTAGCCCCTCGGGCATCCAAAGGTAGCAACAAGTACCACTGGGAGTTATGAAGCTTGTCTTTGACTCATCCTCTTTCTTCATCCAAATTTGGTGATAGCCCGAGTAGCAGTCCAATAAGCTCATGAGTTCTGAAGAAGCTGCTGCATCTACAAGGGAGTCTATTCTTGGTAAAGGGAACTCATCCTTCGGACATGCCTTGTTGAGATATGTGAAATCAATACACATTCTCCATTTCCCATTAGCCTTCTTCACCATAATAGTGTTAGCTAGCCACTCTGGATATGTTACTTCTCTGATGACACCAGCACTGAGAAGTCTCTTTACATCATTTCGAGCACCTTCGGCTTTACCCTCAGACATTTTCCGAAGTCTCTGCTTTCTTGGACTAAAAGATGGATCCACATTGAGTGAATTCTCAATGACATCTCTATTAACACCACAGAGATAGTTATTTGTCCAAGCAAAGACATCTTTGTTGTTGAACAAAGACCTTAACAAAGTCTTTTCTTGTTCACCAGATAATTGAGATCCTAGCAGTACTTTTTGGTATGCTATGTCTTCACACAGGAGCATTGGCTTTGGCTGATCCGCTGAAGCAGCCTTCTCTCTTTTTTGCTTGTACTGCTGATAAGCTTCGTCTTCATCTATGTTATGGATAGCCTTTGAATCCGTCCAGCTCCCTTCGGCCTTCCTGGCAGCTTCCTGACTCCCATGAACAACAATGGGCCCTTGTTCCGAACGTATCTTCATGCATAAATATGCTGGATGAAGAATTGCTTCGAAGGCATTGAGCGTCCCTCGACCAATTATTGCATTGTATGGATACTCCATGTCAACAATGTCAAAAACAACTTGTTGAGTTCTTGTGTTATGGACGTAACTGAAGGTAACTGACATTGTTATTTTGCCAAGTGCCACAATATGTCTTCCTCCGAAGCCACAAAGAGGGTGTGTTGCATCATGTATCTTGTCTTCTGGCTCTTGCATCTGTCTGAAAGCCTTTGCAAAGATGATGTCCGCTGCACTGCCTGTGTCAACCAAAACATTGTGGACCAGAAATCCGTTGATGACACAAGATATAACCATGGCATCATTGTGAGGATAATCTTTGAGCTAAAGATCTTCCTAGGAGAAGGTAATTGGGATGTGAGACCACTTAGATCTGATGAAGGGTCCTTGCACCCCCAACATGTTGCACTCTTCTTTGTGCTTCCTTCTTCTACTTTTTGTTGGCTGGCTCTGAGCTTGAACCACCTGTGGTTGGGAGCACCAGCTTTGTGACCGAAGATGCTACAGCTTGGTTGTTGCACGAAGCCATCGTCACAACAGTGGAAGTGAGTTCATCGGAGGTGGGCACCAATGTTGGTCACTTCTTCTCAGATGCTATGAGTCAAGAACAAGGCAACACAAGTGTTAATTATTAAAAACCTTCGTCCTTCGCAAAATTATCTCCCATAGGATATAATGATCTTCAGACAAAGGTCATGAAGGACGTACCTTCATCATTTCAATAGCAAAAGTATAAACAGAGATATATGAAACGTGAAGGGAATGTGATTAATCATTTTAAATCATTATACTATTCATATTCTTATTATTTAATCATTAACAAACATCAATGATATTTAGATTACATTTGTACCTTTGGCTTGACAGAAGGTGGAAAACCAGAAGTGACGCGTGAGTGATTACAAATCAGCGTGAACAGTACGAGGGTACTGTTCATCTATTTATAGGCATGGGACACAGCCCGGATAAAATTACATTCATGCCCCTGATAACTAAATATAATCATAATACAAATTATCAGGGATTACATGGACTTTTTGTCTTTAAGTCGGTGCCATCCTTCGTCTTAGGCATGCCATCATGCCGAAGCTCTTTCAATTGTAGCTTCGGTATATATCTTCATGTCATATCTGCTTGCATATCGTCCTGCCGAAGGTGTTTTTGCTTAGAGGACCTTCGGCGGAGAAGAAAGCCCCCAACAAGTATTTTAACTGTTTCAAAGCTTTAGTATTTTTTCTGGCTTCAATTTAACAACTTATTACTTTTACTATAGATGAACTTTTTCCGCCACCTGAGCCCTATGATCCCGAAGCTGATCCAACAATGAAGGCGGCACTAGAAACTATAAGAATTGCTGAAGAAGCTGTTGACGACGCTGTCAACAAACTTCTGAACGAAGCTGCCGAGAAAATTTTGAAGGAAGACTAGACTTTTGTGTAGCTAGAAGATTGAACATTTGTGTGATGTAATATGTGTACAAGTTGAACATTGTATATCTATGTGTATATTAATGTAATATATTTATTTGTGATGCATGAAATTTGCGTACATACCATTTTTGAGCCTTCGGTGAAAAAACACCTTCCCTTATTTTCATGCTTCGTAAAGAAAAAACCCTTCTTTAGCAAAGCTATTATATGATGTTGTCGACAAAAATTTTCCTTGTAAGATTGTAATTGCCAAAGTTGTGCTTCATGCTCTTGCACACTTTCATTCATCATGTAACTGCCGAAGATTTGATTCGTGCTCAATTCTTGCTGTTAATGTGACATGATGTATGATGTGAAGCTATGCAGAATGATGCGATGATATGATGCAGCATGATGTTTATGCCAGACATATATCCACACGGAAACACTCTCAGACTCTGCATCCCCTTAGGAACGACTTTGGAGTCTCTTCACCTTCTATTTCGGTGGCATTTAAGCTCTGCATCCCCTTAGGAACGACTTTGGAGGTTCTTCATCTTCTATTTTGGTGGTATTTAAGCTCTGCATCCCCTTAGGGATGACTTTGGAGCTTCTTCACCTTCTATTTCGGTGGTATTTTGGCTCTGCATTCCCTTAGGAACGACTTTTGAGCTTTGGAACTTACTCTGTGCCCCCTTAGGAATGACTTTTGTAGCTTCAGAACTTACTCTGCACTCCCTTAGGAACGACTTTTGTAGCTTCGAAACTTACTCTATGCTCCCTTAGGAACGACTTTTGTAGCTTCGGTACTTACTCTGCGCTCCATTAGGAACGACTTTTGTAGCTTCGGAACTTACTCTGCACTTCCTTAGGAACGACTTTTGTAGCTTCGGAATCTTGCTAAGAGGAAACATTCCACTCGACCATATGAGTACAATATTATTACATGAAACCAGAATTCAATCCTTCGTGAATTGTTTTTCATACAAGAAAAAATAAAACGGTAGAAAAGATAAAGGTACACCAGAGGTAGGATATTCTTCAGTAGATGTGCTTGAATTTAGGCACAGAGCTATTGACTATGCGAGCTTCGGACTCCTCCCAAAAATCACGCTGCTGTTGAGCGTGTTGGTGTCCTTCTAGCTACTGGCTTCGAGGTAGAGTATGTGCTAGCGGTGGTGGTGGTGGAAGCTGGGCCCAAGAAGCTTGCGAGTGGCTTGCTGAAGTGACAGAGGCCGTAGGCTGTTGATTACCTACGTACTATGGGACATAGGGAGAATAGCATGAAGCACTATGTAGGACTTGCTTCGACTGATTCTGTCGTGCTTCAGCTTCGGCAATCTCTTTCTGCTTCTGAATCGTGACTTGGCACGTTCTTGTGGTGTGGCCTTTGTCTTCACCACAGAACAAGAAAAAATGTCTCCTAGGCTGATCTCCATATCTTCCTCCGAAGCTTCTACCCTTATGCCTCTTGGAGCTGGTGGCCTGAAGGAGCTTTGTTGTGGCCCTGATGATTGGGAGCTGTGTTGTTGCCTTTGGGGTTGACTTCCTCTATCATCACTTGGGTTGGCATTATGGATTGATCTGACATGCCTGGGGTGAATTCTTCCTCCGAAGCCCCTGGCCATCTCAGAAAACATGTATGCTTCCTCCCTTCTTTGGCGGAAATCATTATCGGCATGGATGTACTCATCCATCTTCTGAAGGAGCTTCTCCAGGGTTTGTGGGGGCTTCCTGGCAAAATATTGAGCTGTAGGTCCTGGCTAAAGCCCTTTGATCATGGCCTCAATGACAATTTCATTGGGCACTGTAGGCGCTTATGCTCTTAGACGCAAGAACCTTCAGACATACGTCTGAAGGTACTCCTCATGGTCTTGCGTGCATTGAAACAAAGCCTGAGCAGTGACTGGCTTCGTCTGAAAGCCTTGGAAACTAGTGAGTAGCATATCCTAGAGCTTCTGCCATGATATAATTGTCCCTCACCGAAGAGAAGACCAGGTTTGGGCTACACTTTTGACTGCCATGACAAAGGATTTCACCATGACCGCAGTATTGCCCCCATATGAAGATATGGTTGCTTCATAGCTCATCAAGAATTGCTTCGGATCTGAGTTCCCATCATACATAGGAAGTTGAGGTGGCTTATATGATGGGGGCCATGGGGTAGCCTGCAATTCTGCTACCAAAGGAGAAGCATCATCGAAAGCAAAATTTCCATGATGAAAATCACCATACCATTCATCATCATTGAATGAATTCTCTTGACGAAGCTCCCTGTGCTGGGGCCTTCGGTCTTGGTCATCCTGGGTGAGGTGACACATTTTTTCGGCGGCCTCATCAATCTTCCTCTGGAGATCGGCGAGCCGAAGCATTTTTTTCTCTCTTCTTTTGAACTTGTTGATGAATAGCTTCGAGGTCCTTGATTTCTTGGTCCAGTTCCTCCTCCTAAGGTGTTGGGCTCATAGCCTTCCTCTTCTAGCTCTTAGCTTCGCATAGCGTCTCCTGATTAATGTCCAGTGGCTGCAGTGCAGCCCCTGACACGACTGTCTTCTTCGGTGGCATGACAAAGGTCGATGCGTGCCGAAGGTGGTCAAATGAGTTCACCGGAGGTGGGCGCCAATGTTGGTCCTTGTTCTCAGATGCTATACACCAAGAACAAAGCAACACAATTGTTAATGATTAGAGACCTTCGTCCTTTGAAGCATTATCTCCCTTGGGATATAACAATTTTAAGACGAAGGTCATGAAGGGCATACCTTCATCATTTCAGTGAGCAATGATATAAACAAGGACATATGAAACACAAAAAGAATATGAACAGTCATACCAAATTATTGAACTATTATATTCTTATTTTATAAACATGGATAAACATCAATAATATTTATATTACATTTGTACCTTCGGCTTGACAGAAGGTGAAAAAGCAAGAATGACGTCAAGGTGATTACAAGTTAGCGTGAACAGTACGGTGTTACTGTTCATCTATTTATAGGCATAGGACGCAGCCTGGACAAAATTACATTCATGCCCTTGACATTTACTGTTGACTGTTAGGCAATCTATTGAGGACTAAGAAGTCTTTTCTCCTTTAGGTCAGTTTCTCCTTTCACCATCGTCGACTTGCCAAGTCGAAGCTCCTTCAGCCACAGCTTCGGAGCTAGCTTGTCCTTCCTTCAGACCACACCTTCATATTATGCACACATTCATTTCAAAGCCGAAGCCTCCTGTAACGGTCTGATACTAAAAAAACATGTTAGTTAGGTTTTTGAGGACCTTCGGAAGAGGAAGGCCCCCAACAGAAATGATATTGCAAGGTCTTGGAACACAGATGAGCTTCAGAGATACTATGTATAACAATTATGTAATTTTTCTTTTCCTATCGTACCTTTTTTTCCTTTCAAGAGGGGAGAAAGGTTTTTAATGGGGCCATAGGTTGTAATTTTCATTTTCTTTTCATAACCCTATTCAATACAAGGGAAAATTTCCCCCACATGTAAAATGTGAAAAGCTGGGATTACACCATCGAGTGTAAGATATGAAGAAGCTCCAAAGTTATCTCTACGGGGATGTAGAGCTAACATACCACCTAATAAAGGTGAAGAAGCTCCAAAGTCATCCCTAAGAGGATGCAGAGCTATGATCCAAAGTTATTCCTAAGGGGATGCAGAGCTATAATACCACCTAGTAAAGGTGAAGAGACTCCAAAGTCGTTCCTATGGGGATGCAGAGTCTATGTGCGTGTTTGCCTGTGAATTTCGCTAACTTCGGCATGCATTTGCATATTACATCACATTATACTTCACATTCATTAGACATTTCTAGCTTCATCGCACCATGGCATTTCACATGAGAATCTAATGTGAAGTCTAAAATGCTTCATTGTGAATGAAAACAAGGGAAGGTGTTTTTTACCTTCAGCTAAAAAATGGTAAGTGTGGTTTCATCCACAATAAAGCTAGTAATAGCAGAAGAAAGGTAATATTGCAAGGTATTTATAACTGTTTACAGAGAAGATGTTACATCCTTCGACAATTTTTTTCCGGATATGATGTTTTTTCTTTACAAAAAAGAGCTCTAGGAGCATCTTTTAGGACTATTGGAACAATCACAAAATAGTTTCAAAGCATTCTTTAGGACTATCGAGATAAGCTTCGGATCATCAATCTTCATCAGCTTCACCCTGGAAGCAACAATGTATCGGAAATAAATTGTGATACACACGAAGAAGCATGACACAGCTAAGCAGGAGAATTTCTATACCTTACAAATTAGTGCTCGAGCTTCGTCTCTGGAGCCTCCCGGACACCCTTTGTCTAGATTTGAGTGATAAATCTGCTGCTTACGCTTCTAGCATCGGCTATGATGTTGTCCAAGTCTGATGGCGTTAAGCGCCCCAATCCTCTGTGACTTAAATGTGATACAATTACTAGTCCCAGGAGGCTAGTAAACACATTTATACATCAGATAGTTCCAGATCTGCTTAAACGAGACAAACCTATAAAGGTGGCGATCAACTTGAAGAGTTGGTCCACAACTCGGGACATATCATCAGAGTGGGGCTGAAGCAGCCCGATATACGCAGCGAAGCAAATCAGCAGTCCAACAGCCACAGGCAAGGTTGCGAACAGGCGTAACTCTTACCCGATCAGCGATCTCCTTCTATGAAAAACAACAAACAAGCAAGGGTGAGTACTTATGTACTCAGCAGCCCACCTACACCCACGGAATGGGGAAATCATATATAATGCATGGAATATGTGGAGCTCAGGATATTTTGCAGAAACATCAATATTTGACGCAGGGTTGTTTTGTAAAACATTTTGTATTTTTCAAAGTGCATCCTCTCCCAAAGGAGCATGAAGTTTTTCAATATAGAACAAAATCCCATGGACTAAACCATCCAGGTATCTCAGCAGTTTCCCACTGGTTTTCCTTTTCAAAAACAGCTACTAGACTTCCTGTCCACCATAGCTCATGGCTCAACCGCCGGACCTTTTAAAACCACTTTTCAAAAGCATTTTTTGGAAAACAAAAAACTAATTGTCAAATCCAAGCCATGACTCATCCATATCCGTGAACTTGGACTATTCGAATAGGTTTTTCAAACTCTACGCAGAGGTGTACACTTTACCCACTAGTCTAGTTTCTGCAATCTCACCATCATGAGATCCGAATGTCGAATCTCTCTCTTTCCTTGCACGTCCTTACCTTAACAATTATACTGGAAGAAGTCAGGCCACCACCATGCCCAAACCGGACAAAACATTGCCCCTCCTTATCGTCCCAGTGCTCCCCAGCCATCATAACCCTGGGGTTTGGACCGTACAAGTTCAGATTGAGCGACCACCCATACAATCTCGAGTGGTCGTACTTGATAAGAGTATAGGTAAGGACTGATGACAAACTGGTCCTTAGGCGAGAGGGACAATCCTTCATGCTCACACCTAAACCAGTTGAACCATTACCTTAGGCCCTCCCCTAAACCAGGGAGTCCCTGATCATCCCGCTCAAAGGTGATAAGGGTGACAACCCTTCATCATACCCATTTTGAAAACATTTTCTTTTGAAAACTCACACATTTTCATAAATCCTTTGTAACAAATATGTCAAGGAGTATAAAGATTGATTGCGGCAAGCGGCTGGGTGGCCATAATAACTTGTCTCAAAATCATATCATGCATAAAATAACAGGCTGAGGGTTGTGGTTGAAAAAGCATAGGTAATTTATGCATCAAAGGGATCTAGTGAGCTTGTCGTTGCTTAACCGGCGAAGGGGTGAGAGCTCGCGGAACTGGCTTCTGGCTCCACCTCTAGCGTAGACTTGTAGATCCGACCTTCACGAGACGGCACACACGCTTCGATAACTATGCAACATGAACAAGCAAACATACAAACCAACAAGTATATCAACAAATATTTAGTATAGTGGTCAGAATGACGATATATGGATGGGTGAAGTCTTGAGCAGAATCTGTGTCATGTGGTGTGGTGATATTACTTGGTGGTGGACTGGAGGTGCTTACTAGAAGGGTGCATTAGAGGCAAAGCGACACTATACACGTAGCTGCGGAGCGGAGTAACTGAGTGGGTGGGAGTTTGCCTTGGATGAGGGTGTTGAGTGTGTGGAGAGGGAGAGGGTAACTGGGTGTATTTATAGCTGGGTGTATGTGGTGTAGTACAATAGAGTTAACTGTTGGTGAGAATAGTGACGAGCGAATCGTCTGACTTAGTCTGAACAGGGAAGTTATAGGCAGAATATGGGACAAGAGTATTTTGGGAGTTTTCTGGAATATGAACCATGCTTAAGGGATGACATGGTTGGATAGTGAATAATTTGATAAGAATTCAGAAACAAGAATTATTGGAATATGAGTTTGGAAGCCTGGTTTGAAAGAATCTCAAAGTTAAGCGTGGTCAACTTGGAGAAATCTGGGATGGATGTCCAGATGGGAAGTTTTTACTGGAAGGAAAATCACAGTCACGGGAGTTCGTATGACTGGAATATTGGTCTGACAGGTCTTAGGTGAACTGGACAGCATGATGGATGAGCAGTTGAAATTTGAGGTGATCGGATGATCGATGTATAGTAATGATGAATAGTGACGACGAAAAAGTAACGATAGATATCATCAATGAATAGTAACGACGATGAATAGTACCAGTAAATAGTAACTATGAATAGTAATGATGATGAATAGTGTTGGTGAATAGACTATGAACGAACGGACGAACGATCAAATGATTGAAAGAACGAACGATCAAAATTTCGGCAGCATAATGGCTGAACAAAGATTATTTGGACGAACGAACGGACGAACGATGAAAAAGGACTATGAACGAACGATGAACGATGAATAGGAACTATGAACGAACGGACGAACGATCGAATGATCGGACGAACGAACGATCGGAATTTCGGCAACATAACGGCTGAACAAAGATTATTTGGACGAACGAACGGACGAACGATGAATAGGGACTATGAACGAACGATGAACGATGAATAGGAACTATGAACGAACGGACGAACGATCAAATGATCGATCGAATGAACGATCGGAATTTCGGCAGCATAATGGCTGAACAAAGATTATTTAGATGAAGGAACGGACGAATGATCAGACGAACGGATGAACGAACCATGAACGATCGGACGAACGAACGAACAAACTAAGAACAGGTGGACGAATGATCGTAGAACAATCGAATGATCCTGTGCTAGTGTGTGCTTGTGTGGGAGGTGTAGTGGGCATGTGGGGGGGAGGAGAGTTGCCATGAAATGGCTTGGGGTGGCTTGAGAGGAGGCCCTTGCCCCTCTATTTATAGGCTCGGTGGGGGGATTAGTGGGAGGAGGCGAGGATTAGTGGGAGATAAGCATGTATTTGTCATGTATAAGTGAAATTAGCTTGTAGAGCTCAGTGTATGACACTAGGGGCGTACGTATACGTATGAGCGTGAGGAAAATTATGAAGCAAATATTTGTAGGGATTTTAAAAATGATTCTGAAGGTATTTGTCAGGAGAAAAATATTTGGAGAATTATCGGTGGAATATTTGGGCAGTATTTCTGGAAAGAATTTGAGGTGGATCACTGGGAAATATTTGTAGGATATTTTGAGGAGGATTTTGGAGAGAATATGGACCACTATATTTTATTTGTTGAGATCAACTCGCAAACAAACATTTTGAAACAAAATTTAAAATTTCATTTTGAATTTAGAGCTAGTTTGAGGAAATTTTAAGATTTGAATTTTTGGGATGCTACATGGCGAGAGGCCGAAGGTTGGTTTGTTGATAGTTTTTAAGTGATTGCGTCCAGCCTTGGCAAAAAAGGCGGCCATTCCATGGGCAGCCACTAGTGCATAGAAGTCACCATGGCCATCTATGACTTCATCAAGATCCTCAATTTCTTTTTCAATCCATTCGAGTGCTTTTGGAATATCTTCAACAGAATGATTGGCCTCTTCCGATGTAGCCCCAATAGAGTTAAAAATGTTTCTTAACCAAGAAGAGCACTGGGTCGCAAAGCCGAAGCATTTGTCCTGAAGTGTTTTCAGTGTTTCGTATAGTTTAAAATTCTTTTCAGCTTCGGCTTTGACTTTCAGGTTTAATACTTCAACTTCTCGGTTGAACCGGCTTGTGCTATCTTGCAAAGTTGATTTTGTTTTTTCCAGCTCCTTGTTCAACTCTTCAATTCTCGCGTTTTGAACTGAAATTTGAATGCTTTGTTTCTCATTTCGAAGACGAGCCTCAGCAACAGATCCCTTGGCAATATTGAGCGGGGAATCTTTTTCCTTTAAAGAATTCTCAAGACTTTCAATCTTTTTCTCCAAATCATTGATAATGAACTCGTTTTTCTTATCTTCATTCTCTTGTTGTAATTTTAAAGCTTTGCTCAGTAGCAAACTCTATTGCAAAGACAAAGCTCCATTAGGTTCTCATTATTAAAACTTTAGAGCTAATTGAATGAAGGAAAAACAATAGAAAATCATACCTTAAAATTTGAATAGAACAAGCTACCGTTGATACGTTATTTTCTATAATTGCTAATGTTGGTCACTTGATCTCAAATGTTGTGAATCAAGAAGAAGGCAACACAATTGTTAAAGATTAAGGACCTTTGTCCTCCGAAGCATTATCTCCTTTCGGATATAATGATCTTCAGACGAAGGTCATGAAGGACACACCTTCATCATTTATGAGAATAAGAATCCATAGAGATAATTTATGTTATCCATTCATTCATTCATATATTTATTTCATAATATATACATGAACATTAACATAATTTTTATTACATTGATACCTTCGGCTTGTTTGAAGGTGTTGACGCGAGAGCTATTACAATCCAGCGTGAACAGTACATTGGTACTGTTCACCTATTTATAGGCATGGGACGCAACCTAGGTAAAAATACATTTATGACCTTCAGGCTATATCTTCGTCTTGAAGACCTTCGGCGGAGGTTCGTCACAAACAAAGGTTCATGATGGGAGTCTTCTCTTCCACCGAAGGTCTTCAAGACGAAGATATAGCCTGAAGGTCATAAATGTATTTTTACCCCGGCTGCGTCCCATGCCTATAAATAGGTGAACAGTACCAATGTACTGTTCACGCTGCATTGTAATCGCTCTCAGGACTAGATGGACCTTATTAGTTTTAGTTGCTTGTAAACAAATGTTCAAGGGCATGAATGTAATTTTACCCGGGCTGCATCCCGTGCCTATAAATAGGTGAACAGTACCCCCGTACTGTTCACGCTGAATTGTATTCACTCTCTCGCATCCTCGCCTTCAAGAAAGTCGAAGGTACTAATGTAATATTAACATTGTTGATATTCATATATGTTTTATGGAATGTAGGAATAAATGAATTATCAAGATATAATGGTCATACTTATTCCCTCGCATTCCTATCTTTGTATTGATATGATGAAGGAACGTCCTTCTCGACCTTCGTCTGAGAAGCATTATACCTGCATGGAGATAATGCTTCGAAGGACGAAGGTCCTTACTGATTAACAATTGTATTGCCTTGTTCTTGACTCACATCATTTGAGAACAAGTGACCAACATGGGCGCCCACCTCCGGTGAACTCACTTCCACAATTGTGACAATGACTTCGCAAGTCAACCAAGTTGTGGCACCTTCGGCTACGAAGCTGGTGCTTCCAATTACAGACGGCTCAAGTTCTAAACCAGCCAACAAGAGGAAGAAGAAAGAAGCACAGAGAAGGGTACAACATGTTGGAGGGCAAGGACCCTTCATCAAGTCCAAATGGTCTCACATACCAATCACATTCTCCTAGGAAGACCTTCAGTTCAAGGATTATCCCCACAATGATGCAATGATCATATCTTGTGTCATCAAAGGATTTCTGGTCCACAATGTCCTAGTAGACACGGGCAGTGCGACAGATATCATCTTCGCGAAGGCCTTGAGGCAAATGCAAGAGCCAGATGACAAGATACATGACGCAACACACCCTCTTTGCGGCTTCGGAGGAAGGCAGATTGTGGCGCTCGACAAGATAACTATGCCAATCACCTTCGGCTATGTTCGCAATACAAGGACAAAATAGGTTGTCTTTGATATTGTCGATATGGAGTATCCCTACAATGCAATCATTGGTCAAGGGACACTGAATGATTTCGAAGCAATACTTCATCCAACATATCTTTGCATGAAGATACCTTCGGAACAAGGACCCATTGATGTACATGGAAGCCAAGAGGCCGCCAGGAGAGCCGAAGGAAGTTGGATGGATTCGAAGGCCATCCATAACATAGATGAAGACAAAGCTCATCAGCAATATAAGCATAAAAGAGAAAAGGCTGCTTCAGCAGTTCAACCAAAGCCCATGCTTTTGTGTGAAGACATAGATGAGCAGAAAGTGCTATTGGGATCTCAATTGTCTAACGAATAAGAGAAGACCTTGCTGAGAATTCTGTTCAACAACAAAGATGTTTTTGCTTGGTCAGCCAATGATCTATGTGGTGTTAATAGAGATATCATTGAACACTCACTCAATGTAGACCCAGCCTTTAGACCAAGATAGAAGAGTGTTGGGGACTTGTTCTCAAATGCTATGAATCAAGAACAAGGCAACACACAATGTTAAATATTAAAGTCCTTCGTCCTTCGAAACATTATTTCCCCTTGGGTATAATGAATTTCGGACGAAGGTTATGAAGGTTATACTTTCATAATCATGATAAAGGATTAAGAAAAGATTTATGTGCATAATATGGAAAATAACATAACAACTTTAAACATTACTCATTAATTTATTTCTATTCGTTTTTCTTATATAAATGATGACAAATTACAAATGTACCTTCGGCTTGAAGGAAGGTAAGGGTACAAGCGTGATGCCAATGCCAAGTCAACGTGAACAGTACAGGAATACTGTTCATCTATTTATAGGCACGGGACGCAGCCCGTATAAAATTACATTAATGCCCTTCACTTTTATCAATAACTCTACAGTAATTCTTCGAGGGCTGATTTGGCTTTTCATCTTTAAGTCGGTTTCCCCTTTCTGTTGTCATGCCGAAGCTCCTCTGCACATAGCTTCGTGATTGTTTCATCCTTCGTCATGATCGTCTTCCACTTTCAGTCAAGCTTCGTCTTGGCCATGCTTCTGTATACCCGCAACTTGATTCCGAAGATACCTGCTTGCATACTTAGAAAATATTGTTAAATCACGTTTTTGAGGACCTTCGGAAGCCGAAGGCCCCCAACAGTAGCCCCTCGCAATATTAATTTGCTGTAATGATAAATTCATATTGCGATATGGACGAAGGCCTTAAGCCGAAGGTCCGAAAAAACACCTTCTCTTTGCTAGAATAGCAATAGTCTTTGACAAGCGGGACCCTCCAGTTTCAACGCTCTGGGCGTATAAATAAGAGCTCATCCCGAGTTTATTTGGTACGCTCTCTTGCCAACTGCTTTTACTCGCCCAACTTTTAGCCTGCGCGCAACAACACTTGCTTGACCTTTTAGATTTTAAAGCTTCGGTTTAGAGAGCACTTTCTCAACGTTTGCAAGGATGTCTGAAGATAAAAAAAGTTGTTAGTGATTCGAAGCTAAGTCTTTCTGAGGAGATGCATCTGGGTTTTCTTCAATCGATGTCGAAGACTAATACAGAGAAGATTACTAAAGAAATTTTGGAGGGTTTATCTGAAGATACTGGTGACAGTGACAGCTATGATGTGGATAGTGGTGGTGAAGACTCTGAAGATCGACCTTGGCGACCAAGCCATGCGGTTTTTGGCAAATCTAGTATTAAAGAAAATCATCTTGTCAACATGAGGGGCAGATATTTCCGGGACTTGTCCGTTGTGAGGGCTGATGAAGGAGAGAAGACTTGTCCAACTCCTGAGGAAAATGAAGTCGTGGTATTCCGAAGCTTCCTGAAAGCTGGACTACGATTTCCCTTAAGCAGCTTTGTTGTAGAGGTGCTGAAGATTTTTGAAATCTATCTTCACCAACTTACCCCTGAAGCAATCATAAGGATGAATATCTTCGTGTGGGCCGTGAGAAGCCAAGGCTTGGAACCTGATGCGAAAAGCTTCTGCAACATACATGAATTGTTGTACGAAACAAAACCCTGGGGTAAGGAACAATATCACAACAATTTTGGCTGCTACAGCTTCGGCTCCCGGTCTGGGTCAAGCTGCCCCGTGCCGACCTTTCGAAAGAGGTGGCCTGGCGACTAGATGACGGAATGGTTTTACGTGAAGAATGACTTGAAATAACGAGAAGATATAAAGAAAATCATTATGCGCCCCATCTGGCAATGCTTCGGCCTGCGGAGGCCGAAGGTGGAAATGAATGAAGCAGCCGAAGAATGCTAGAGAGCCTTCGGTGTTGTTTGCTCTTTTATTGGGACGAGGGATTTGGTGCAAGAACACATTGCCTTCAGAGTATGGCCACTTGTGGAAAAATGGGAAATGCCACAGGAGACCATTAAAGAGACTGACGAAGGTGGTCTAGTCAGGCTGAAATACACATTTAAGTTCGGAGATAAATTCATTGAGCCAGATGACGACTGGCTAAAAAGCATTGAGACTGTAAGTGATGAACTGCTTGGGGTATATTCAAAGGCCGAAGATACTGCATTGTCAGCAGCCTTCGGAGGCCGAAAGAAGAAGAGGCTGTACCGAGTATTTGACGCAATTGGGTTCGTCTACCCCGACTACCATTATCCAGTGCGGGGTCAAAAAAGAAAGAATACTTCCTCTGCGAAGGAGACTACTTCAGCCGCTCCTAATGAGCCGGTGCCAAGAGGAAAAGGGTAAAGGTTCTCACACACCGGCCACGTTATATTGAACTGGCCACAGTGCCTGAGTTCATCGGTGAGACCTCTTCGGCCACCGAAGCTAAAGAATCAACCCTGCTGCCAGAAATCAAAGAATTGGCCGAAGTGCCAACAACAGAAAAGATGGAAGAACCAAGGACTGAAGAAGCAAAAACATCAGAAGTTTTAAGTCCTTCAGCAAAGATTGAGACAGGAAAAAGCCAGAAGGGTCCAACAGTGACCCCGAAAAGAAAAAGGATGGTTAATGTGTTAGATGTTTTGGAGACAATTAAATCTTCAAGCATAACTCCAAAGAAAACTGTTGTACTTTCTGAAGTGTCTACTGAAGCCTTTGTTGCTGAAGCTTCGAAGCAACAACTTGAAGCTGAAGCTGGGCCTTCAGAGCCCACCAAGGAACAACCTTTGAAAACCGAAGAAACAAAAGTTACAAAGGCAGCTTTGGAAGCCGAAAAAATAAAAATGTCAGAGCCAATTTTGGTTGAAGAAATTGACACTGCTGCCCCTGAAGCACCTTCCAACATACGCGATTACATTGTGCGACATGCTTCGGGGAAGAAATTATCTGAAGAAGAGATTTACGAAGCTAATCATTATGCCAGAGAATTAAAATATCCGAAGGGGGCACTAGTGTTCAATGGGACAGACGAAGATGACTTCCTATACTGCCTCCCTGACAACAAAGAATTATCTGTCTGCCGGGAGATGGCTAGGAGTATGGGGTTTCCGAAGCTTGAAGCTGGACTATGCGCTATGACGAAGGAGGACCTTGCGGATAGCCTTGCATATAATAGTCTGAAGGTGCGAGAATTGTATATTTAGAAATTTACAATTTTTGAATCATTCTTTTATTCTTATAGTAATTCTTTTTTCATATAGGGTTTAATACTAAGCAACGCTTTGAGAGCGCAAAAGAATGCTGAAGACGAAAGTTATAATATTGCTTTCAACAACTTACGAGCAGAGGTTATCAAGCTGAGGAACGAAGCTTTGGAAAAAGATAAAATTCTGCTTACACTAGTGGATAAAATAAAGGAAGTCGAAGCTACCTCTAAGGCTCAAGCTGAAGCCCAAAAACGCGAAATTCAGGATCTTCAGAAACAACTGGCCAGGGCTAAAGAAGAACGCATACTAGATGAAACAAAACGAGAACTTAGTGATCAATGGGCAAATCATTTGGAAATAAATGTTGAAGAGCTTCGTGCTTCCAAGAAAAGATACTATGATAAATCCATAGAGTGCGTTAAGAAGATAAAATCTAGCTTCGCCAGCGTTGGCGCATTCTCTAGCGAAGAGAATTTCACAAGGGGGAATCCAGAAGGCCCGATTGAATGGATCAGTCACGAAGCTGAGGCCTTCGAAGAAATCTTGAATAGCCGTGGAGATATATGTGCTTTTTCAGGCGCTAGGGGGATTGCTACTGTGCTGGAAAGAAAAGGCTGTAATCATGTGAAATCTTTAGCACAAACCGAAACCGCCTTGTCCTCCGAAGACATAAAGGACCCCTCGGCCGAATCAAGTCTGGTTGGTGGAAAATTTTTCACCGACATTTGGGACAATGGCGGCCGAGAAATGGCTCAAGAGATCATTCAAAGAAGCGAAAAAGGCATCCATGATGCTAGGAAGATAGCAGAGGCTGCTGAGAAAGGCACAGAGCCCGAAGGGCAAATAGGTATTAACTAGTGGTTTTTATTCTGTTGTAATTTTTGATTCCAGACTTTGTTCGCGGTTTGTAATAGTAATATAGCCGTATCTTCTCCTCCCTCAGAACCTGTGAGACATCTCCGGGCCCCCACCCGAAGGGGGATGATGAAATTAGAAAAATGGCCGAAGCCATCATGGACAAGGTTGTCGATCAGCTATTGAACGAAGCTGCAGAAATAGTTCTTAAGGAGGATTAGATGCTATTGTAAAAATATTTGGAATGTAACATGTGTAGTACCTTGTAACTTTGAATGTAATATATAATCTATTTATAGTTCAATTCTTTACGATGCATGAAACTTGGCATACATACCATATTTTGAGCCTTCGGCGAAAAAACACCTTCCCTTCTTTTCATGCTTCGTGAAGAAAATCTTTTATATATTAGAAGAATTTCCATACTTCTCTGATGAAGAATATCCAAGCTTCGTGAAATATTCTCCGAAGCTATAAAAACAGTTTTATGTTGCCTCTCTAATGAAGCTACACTTCTTCTCAATTTATCTTGTGCCTTAGCACAATTTTCTCTTTTTGAAAACATTCTCCAAAGATCAATACTGTATCCCCTTCTTGTTCCACATGCAATATGCTGTATGATGCTTATGTTATGCAAAATGATGTGATGATGTTATGTTATGCAAAATGATACTTGTCCCAAAAATACACACATCCCTGCGATAAAGCACACAATGTTTTTATCAGCGCTGACTTTTCACTGTAAGCCTCCCTTAGGAGCTTCTTCGCCTTTTACTTTCAGCGGAATCAGCGTTTATTTTTCGCTGCAAGCCTCCCTTAGGAGCTTCTTCGCCTTTTACTTTCGGCGGAATCAGCGCTGACTTTTCGCTATAAGCCTCCCTTAGGAGCTTCTTCGCCTTTTACTTTCGGAGGAATCAGCGCTGACTTTTCGCTGTAGGCTCAGAAAACTTACACTGCGTTCCCTTAGGAACGACTTTTTACTGCTTCGAATAAATTGCACTGTGTCCCTTAGAACAAATTTTTGATAATACAAAGGTCCTTCATGCCACCATAAATTCGTATGCTTCGGCAACTCAAGCCTATGGAGAAGACATATTTTTATTATGGTAAAAGACGAAACTGTTACAAGAAATTGAAAAACCATAAAAGACACTCAGACTTCCCATAATTGTTCCTTATTAACAAAAAAGTAATACTGAATGTAAAAATGCGAAAAAAACTGCTGTCGGGGTAGGATATTTGTTAGTAAATGTGCTTCGACTCTGGCACAGTGCTATTGACTATGCGAGCTTCGGACTCCTCTCTGAAGTCCCTCTGAAGGTGAGTGTGCTGACTCCCTTCTTGCTGCTGTCCTTGCTGCGTTGGTGGTGGCGGTGGAGGCTGTTGCCAAGATGCTTGGGGTTGACTTGCCGAAGCAACAGAAGCTGCAGAGTGGTTGCCTACATATTCTGGGATGTAAGGCAAATGGTACGAAGCAGTGTGCATGACCTGCTTCGGCTGACTCTGTTGTGCTGCAGCTTCTGCTATCTCCTTTTGCTTCTGGATGGTGACGTGGCACATCCTAGTGGTATGACCCTTGTCTTCACCACAGAATAGACAGTAAATTCTTCTTGGCTGATCCCCAAATCTTCCCCCGAAGCCCTTGGCGCCTCTGCCCCTTGGCGCTGGCGGCCGAATAGAGCTTTGTTGTTGACCCGAAGCTTGCGAAGAGTATTGTGGCCTTTGCTGTTGGCTCCATCTATCGTCACTTTGAGTGGAGTTATGAATTGACCTGACATGCCTCGTATGAAACCTTCCTCCGAAGCCCCTAGTCATTTCAGAGAACCTAAATGCCTCCTCCCTTCTTTGGCGGAAGTCATTGTCGGCCCGGATGTACTCGTCCATCTTCTGGAGCAGCTTCTCCAAAGTTTGTGGTGGCTTCCTGGCAAAGTATTGCGCTAAAGGTCCCGGCCGAAGCCCCTTAATCATGGCCTCAATGACAATTTCATTGGGCACTGTTGGCGCTTGTGCCCTCAGACGCAGAAACCTTCGGACATACGCCTGGAGGTATTCTTCGTGGTCCTGGGTACACTGGAATAAAGCTTGAGCAGTAACTGGCTTCGTCTGAAACCCTTGGAAGCTGGTTATCAACATATCCTTCAGCTTCTGCCAAGAGGTGATTGTCCCTGGCCGGAGAGAGGAGTACAAGGTCTGAGCGACACTCTTGACGGCCATGACAAAAGACTTTGCCATGACTGCAGTGTTGCCACCATACGAAGATATGGTTGCTTCATAGCTCATCAAGAATTGCTTCGGGTCTGCATGGGGAGCTGGGGTGGCTTGTAATACTGGGGCCATGGTGTAGCCTGCAATTCAGTTGATAGAGGAGAAGCATCATCGAAAGCAAAATTTCCATGATGGAAATCTTCATACCAGTCGTCCTCATTGTAGAAACCTTCCTGATGAAGCTCTCTGCGCGGAGGCCTTCGGTTCTGGTCATCTTGAACAAGATGACGAACCTCTTCGGAAGCTTCATCTATCTGTCTCTGGAGGTCAGCTAAACGAGCCATCTTCTCTTTCTTTCGTTGCACCTGTTGCTGAAGGATCTCCAGGTTTTGGATCTCCTGATCCAAGTCATCTTCCGGAGGCGTTGGACTAGCAGCCTTCCTCTTCTGGCTTCGGGCCTCCCTAAGAGAAAGGACGTCTTGATTGGGGTCCAATGGCTGCAGAGTAGCAGCTCCTGTCGTTGAAGCTTTTTTCGGCGGCATGACGAAGATGATGCTTGCCGAAGGTGTTCAGAGCTCAAGAAATGGAAGTGAGTTCACCGGAGGTGGGCGCCAATGTTGGGGACTTGTTCTCAAATGCTATGAATCAAGAACAAGGCAACACACAATGTTAAATAATAAAGTCCTTCGTCCTTCGAAACATTATTTCCCCTTGGGTATAATGAATTTCAGACGAAGGTTATGAAGGTTATACCTTCATAATCATGATAAAGGATTAAGCAAAGATTTATGTGCATAAAATGGAAAATAACATAACAACTTTAAACATTACTCATTAATTTATTTCTATTCGTTTTTCTTATATAAATGATGACAAATTACAAATGTACCTTCGGCTTGAAGGAAGGTAAGGGTACAAGCGTGATGCCAATGCCAAGTCAGCGTGAACAGTACAGGAATACTGTTCATCTATTTATAGGCACGGGATGCAGCCCGTATAAAATTACATTAATGCCCTTCACTTTTATCAATAACTCTACAGTAATTCTTCGAGGGCTGATTTGGCTTTTCATCTTTAAGTCGGTTTCCCCTTTCTGCTGTCATGCCGAAGCTCCTCTGCACATAGCTTCGTGATTGTTTCATCCTTCGTCATGATCGTCTTCCACTTTCAGTCAAGCTTCGTCTTGGCCATGTTTCTGTATACCCGCATCTTGATTCCAAAGATACCTGCTTGCATACTTAGAAAATATTGTTAAATCACGTTTTTGAGGACCTTCGGAAGCCGAAGGCCCCCAACACAGAGGCTTCAAAAAATGTCCGATGATAAAGCTGAAGGTGCACGAAACAAAATGAAAAGACTTCTGAGCGCCGGTGTTAACAGAGAAGTGGCATACCCAGAGTGGCTGGCTAATACTGTGATGGTAAAGAAAGCTAATGGAAAATGGAGAATGTGCATCGACTTTACAGATCTCAATAAGGCATGCGCGAAGGATGAATTTCCATTGCCTTGAATAGATTCCCTTGTGGATGCAGCAGCTACTTTGGAGCTCATGAGCTTATTGGAGTACTACTCAGGTTATCATCAAATATGGATGAAGAAGGAGCATGAGCCAAAGACAAGCTGCATAACCGAGGGGCTCAAGAATGCTAGAGGAAGCTTCAGCAGGATGACTCCCAAAGTTCTCCACTCGCAAATTGGCAGAAATGTTGTAACATATGTTGATGATATCATAGTAAAGAGCACAAATCAAGAAAACCATGTTGCTGACTTGCAAGAGACATTTGCCAACTTTAGACATGTCGGTCTTAAACTAAATCCAGAGAAATGCGTCTTTGGAGTGAAGAAGGGCAAGTTTCCCAGTTGCTTGGTATCAACAAAGGGTATCAAAGCTAATCCAAGTAAGGTAGAAGCCATACTTCAAATGGAGCCATCGAAGTCAAGAAAGGAAGCCCAAAGATTGACAGAGAGGCTGGCATCATTGAACAGATTCATTTCAAGGTCAGCAGAGAGGAACTTGCTATTCTTCGAAGTGCTGAAGTCAGCCGAAGTCTTTCAATGGGGACCAACTCAGCAAAAAGCCTTCGAAGAACTAAAGCAATATTTGATAGAGCTGACAACCTTAACTCCACCATTGCTGCTGTATGTAGCTGCTTCTCACGCTGCGGTTAGTGCAGCACTGGTGCAAGAGAAGCAGGAGGGCCAGGCAAGAAAACAAGTGCTAGTCTACTTCGTTTCCGAAGTGCTTAGTGCATCAAAGAAAAATTATACAGAGTTAGAGAAGGTGCTATATGCTATACTAGGCTTCCAGGAAGCTTCAGCATTATTTTCAAGCATACCACATCATAGTACCTTGTTCACAACCTCTCAAGGACATAATGAGAAATAGAGAGGCCACAGGAAGAGTCAGAAAATGGGCTGTAGAGCTGAACGAATTCACTATCGATTTCATTCATAGATCTTCGATCCAATCCCAAGAGTTAGCAGACTTCATTGTCGATCGGACGCTAGGGGCTCAGGACGAAGAGAAAATAATCGATGCCGAAGCATGGACGGTATTTTGTGATGGGTCTTGGGGAACCTTCGGGGCAGGAGCAGCAGCTGTCTTGATTTCACCATCAAAAATTAGAACCTGCTATGCAGCAAGATTAGACTTCAATTGCACAAATAATATTGCAGAGTACGAAGCCCTACTCTTGGGGCTCCGAAAACTCAAGGCAATGGGGATAAGAAGGGCAATACTTAAATCCGACTCACAGGTCATCTCACGCCACGTTGACAAAAGTAGAAAAGCAAGAGACCCGAAGCTACAAAAATATCTGGATGCAGTCCGAAGGATGGAAGCCTCTTTTGAGGGTTTTTCTGTAAAAAATATCCCGAGAGGAGAAAACGAGCACACAGATTTGCTATCCAAATCAGCGGCACAGGGGCTTCCGTTACCTTCAGAAGTGTTATTTGAAACAATAAAAGCACCTTCGGTCGAGCTCATGGAAAGGGCGATGCTCACAATTTCACCAGTACATAGTGAAGATTGGAGGACTGAGATTGTACTTTCCTCAAAGGCAATTGTCTCTCGGATGACAAAGTTTACAATAAAAGAATGGAAGCAAGAACAAGACCATATGTAATCATAGAAGGGGAGTTATACAAACATGGAGTCTACTCTCCACTACTCTAGTGCTTGTCCAGAGCCGAAGGTCAAGAATTGATCAAGGAAATACACGCAGCATTATGTGGGGCTCATATTGGGTCTAGGCCTCTGCTGGGGAAGGTTTCCAGACAAGGTTTTTAATGGCCGAAGGCAGCTTCAGATGCAGCAGGTTTGTTTCAAAAGTGTAAAAATTGCCAAAGATGTGCCAGAGACCAAAAACAACCTTCGTCTCTAACCCAGCTAATATAGCCAACTTGGCCACTGCAAAGGTGGGGCCTGGATTTGTTAGGTCCACTTCCAACATCACAAGGTAACTTGAAATATGTTGTGGTGGCAGTGGAGTACTTTTCTAAGTGGATCAAGGCAAAGCCCTTAGCTACAATAACTTCGGCAATAGTACAGAAATTCTTCTGGCCGAATATTGTTTGCCGCTTCGGTGTACCGAAGGTTGTCACTGTTGATAACGGAACTCAGTTTGATGCTGAAACATTGAAAACCTTTTGTAACCAGATTGGTACAAAAATACACTTCGCATCAGTGAGGCATCCAAAGTCAAATGGATTGGTAGAAAGAGCAAATAGAATTATAATAACAGGAATAATGAAGTCAATCTTCGACCAACCCAAAGGTAAGTGGCCAGATGAACTAATATAGGTGGTGTGGAACCACAACACTGTAGTATCAAGGTCAACAAGATTTACCCCGTTCAAGCTTCTGTTCGGTGATGAAGCAATAACACTGGAAGAAGCAAGAATGGGTTCAATAAGAACCTTAGCTTCAACAGAGGATGAAGGTGATTGCCAAATAACAAAAGACACCATAGAAGGGACTAGACTACAGGCATTAGAGAACCTCAACAAGTACCAGGCTGAAACAATCAAATGGCATGATAGAAAGGTAAAATTGAAGAATATTAAGCCAGGACATTTGGTGCTCCTTAGAGTGGCCAACCCTAAAACAGTGGGGAAGCTTCAGCTCAAGTGGGAAGGTCCCTTTTTGGTGGTATCTTCGTCAAGACCTAGATCTTACAGATTGAAAGACATGGACGGCAACGACATAAAAAAGGTCTTGGAATGCGGATGAGCTACGACGATATTTTGTGTAAATAATGTAATTTTCTTATTTTTTCCTATGGCATCCTTTTCCTTTCAAGAGGGGAGAAAGTATTTTAATGGGGCCATAGGTTGTAATTTTCATTTTTTTGTTTAGCCCTATGCAATACATGGGCCAAATTCCCCCACATGTAAAATGTCACATCAGGGACCGCACCATCGAGTGCAAGAGGCCATGGAGAAGCTCAAAAGTCGTCCCTAAGGGGATGCAGAGCTAAAATATCACCTAAGAGGTGAAGAAGCTACAAAGCCGTTCCTAAAGGGACGCAGAGTAAGTAACGAAGCTCCAAAGTCGTTCCTAAGGGAATGCAAGGCTAAAATATCACCTAAATCAAAGGTGAAGAAGCTCCAAAGTCGTTCCTAAGGGGATGCAGAGCTTAAATACCCTTAAGTACAAGATGAAGAAGCTCCAAAGTCGTTCCCAAGGGAATGCATAGCTTAAATACCACCTAAGTAAAAGGTGAAGAGACTCAAAAGTCGTTCCTAAGGGGATGCAGAGTCTGGGTGTGTCTTTGGCATACATTTGCATATTTCATCACATCATCCTTTGCATTCATACAAACATACATTAGACATCCGTAGGCTCATCATCATGGCATAAAGCATAGCCATCAACAAGAAAAAACAGGAAATACCCATCCTTGATGAGAATATGCTTCGTTGCATACGAAGATGCTTCGTCTTCAATGAAAAACGATTTGATGTGACCAAAAAGAAGGGAAGGTGTTTTCGCCTTCGGCTCAAAAGACTACAAGCATTGGTTTCGTCCACAACAAAACAGTTCACGCATGAGCGAAAGGTAAAATGGTACTACAAGGTATTAACAAAATATTTACAATAATTTGTCCAACTGACAATTACAATTTTTGGCCATATGATACAAAGAGTTTCTAAGTCTTTCTGCATATAAATACAAAAGGGGATTCAAGGGTCTTCAGCATTTCAGAACAAACTTCGCCTTAGCGACCAGAACAAGCTTCGGCTTAGCGACCTTCAGTGCCATCGTTCTGCAGAAAAAACAAGGTATAAGGTAATCGGAAATTTAATAAGGAAAATCAAAGTAAAAGGACAAAGGTAAAGTTTCATACTGAGTTAAGCTACTTTCGTGCTTCATCCTCGACCAATTCACCCCCGCCCTTTGCCCAAATTTGGGTAATAAATCTATTTCCTATACTTTGGGCCTCGGTTGGAACGTCAACCAAGTCCGATAATGAAAGGTTGAAGTTCGGCTTGTTGACAACTCTCGCGTGATTGCACCCGGCCTTCATGAATGCTGCAGTTGTGCCGCGTGATGCCACTAGAGCACAGAAATCTCTGTGCCCAGTTATAAGTTCATCAAGGGCCTCAACTTCATTCTCGATATGCTCGAAGGCCCCAGGGATGTCTTCGGCAGAAGGGACGATTTCTTCAGAAGTGGCTCTGACTGAGTTGAATATCTTCTTCAATTTATTAACACATCAGGTGGCAAAGCCGGAGCATTTGTCCCAAAGGTTCTTAACAGTTTCACTTAGCTTCACATTCTTTTCAGCTTCACCTTCGACCTTTGCTTTCAGTTCCTTCGTTTCGAGGTCGAAGCGCTCTGATCTTTCGTTCAAGGTTGCTCGAGCTTCGTCTAGCTCTTTGCTCAGCTCATCATTCTGAGACCACGCTTCAGCGAGGGAGCCTTCGGCTGAATACAGCAGACTGTCTTTTTCCTTTAAAGAATCTTCAATTCTCTTAATTTTATCTTCTAAGCCTTCAATAATAGCTTTGTTTTTTCTATCTTCGATATCCTGCTGCATTTTCAAGGCTTTGCTTAATAACATACTCTGCAAAACAAGTTAAAATTAGAATACTTAAACCATTACGAAGGTAATATTAAAAAGTGTAGAGAAAAACCTCACCTTGAAATTGGAATAAAACAAACTACCGACAATATGTTGTCGCCTGTAGCAGGTGATGTCAGTCTCCAACTTCGGGAATCCAACACTCTTGTATAAGGTGCCTACAATCTTCGCCCCTGCGCTGTCACGAATGCATCCCAACATTTCTTCATCGACCCCGCCGAAGAGTATGGATCCCGGTTGATAGCCACAAGATATAGCGAATTCTTTTAACTCTGACTTGTCTTCCTCAGAAAGTTCCTGGCCACCCAGGTGCCGAAGGTCAAAATCTTTCTCTTCCGAAGGGGTATTTTCAATTTTCTTCCATTTATCAGGCACTCCGGCCACGCTTTTCTCCGCAGCCACATATGTCTTCTCCACAATCACATCTGATATAAGTTTGTCAATCTCTAACAATGTGGTTGCGAATTCTTCAGCTTCGGCTCCGCCAACATATTCAATGTTGGTAGGAATAGTTGCTTTCGCCATCGAAGCTGAAGGCGGCGTTTGCTCAATCGCTTGCATTACATTCACAATCTGCCGCTTCTTCTGCCCTCCAACCTTCTCCTCCATCACCGAAGGTGCCTCCTTCTTCTATAATGGTGGGGATTCAGTCATTACTTTCAAAATTTCCAACACCTCGATAGTAGAAGGCGACGGAGGGCTCAAAGTTTTCTCCGGCGCTTCATGTACATTCAGTTCGGCAGAAGGTGTCTCATCAAGTTTCCTTTTCTTAAGGGTTTGTGCCTTCGGTTCCGTCGCTGCTTTCATTTTCTTCAAAGCCTTTTCGTCCGCCTTCACGGACCAGGAAGCTTCCTTCACGGACCGAGAATGCTGACGACTTTTTTTCTTTTCGCTCCCCAGCCCCTTCGTCAAGTCTCTCATAATCTGGATACTCGAAGTTCAGTGCATCCATTACTCGATTTAGCCTTCGTTTCGGCTGGGTGCCAAAGGCAGCAGCCATTAATTGATCCTCTTTCTTCGTGTAATTGCCAAGAATCTCATTGCATATAGTTTCAATCATTTCTAGCCATTCAGTGCATGGTTTTACTACAGGAAAACACTTAATTCCCGTCGGTTGTAAGCCGACAGGCGTCAGATGTCGGGGATAAGATTATTCCCGTCGGCCGTTTACGGGAATAATTAATCCTGGTCGGCCACTTACAAGCCGACGGGAGTAATTGTTAATTGCTGTCGGCCAGGCCAACCGACGGGAGTTATTGGTAATCCCCGTTGGCCCTACATAGCCGATGGGAGTTACTAATTAATCCCCATCGGCCCTACCTAGCCGACGGGAGTTACTAGGCCGACGAGAATTAATTGTTAGTTCCCGTCGGTTCGACCATAGCCAACGGGAATTAACTGTGCCGACGAGAATTACCCTATACTGCTACAAAACCAGCACTAAATTAGGTCACTATTTCTGCACAATTGCACACATAACATATATATCACACAAAATAGACACATTACAAACACATGCATTCATAATCAATTCACGCATTACAAACATAACATCCACCAATATAGTTTACACAAACATTTCAAATAGAAAGTACGACATAAGTTCAAGTGTTTAGTTCGCGAAAAACATAGAGTCAACGAGTTAAGAAACATAGTGTGCATGAGTTCAAGTGTTTAGAGATAACCACCACTTGGGTGGTTAGAGCTTTGACTGCTGCCGCCACCACCACCAGCAGGAGAGAACGCGAAGAGGGAGTCAACAAATCTAGTCCCTGCTGTGGAATCATACCCACTACCACCCGCTTCGGGTGTAACATATGGAAGTTAGCAAATATCAACACGTTAAATGCAAATATCAAAAAGTATGCAAGGGTATAAATTCATCGAGAGTTATCAAACGTACCCTATCTCCAGGTGCAGGTATATGTGTCGAAGGGGTGTTGAACTGTAGTGGCGGAGCTGGTGTGGATGCAAACTGGCTCCATTGTGGTGGCGGTGGAATATTTGGTGTCATGCTCTATTGTTGCATTAACTGTTAAACATATGTGTTACTATTGAACATGTTGTATTGAAATATAATAATTTAGAGTTTGGATTATGTGTACTCACTTGATACATCGCTTGGTTATGTGCATTGCAAGCCTCCATAAATTCGCGTTGTTCGGTCGACGAGAGCATGAGCTACGGGAAGACGAACCCATCCTTTGAGATCTCACCGACGACGAGTCAATGAATCCATCGAAGAGTGTGTATCTATAAGTGATTCAAAAATTGTGATTACTGCATAATCAATTTAGTGTCAACCATATAATTTCATAAGTTAGAGCTTATCGTCCATGCGCTTTGCCACCATCACTTGCGTACACCACCGAGGGATCCACTAGTTCATGGCGCCAGTCGAAGTCAGGGCCATGGCGACGAACCATCTCCTCCCCATATGCCGCCTATACATCATTCACAACCTTACAAATTCAGGAATTTCTATACTTTGAACGTTTGTACTTTTGGGCCAAAACTCACCAGCCGATCCGTGGCTATCTGGCTGCAGAGCTAGTCAGGGTTGTTAGGGTCTGGTCCTTTGTGGCTCTCCTAGTAGACCTCAATGTCACTAGGCTTTTGGCCACTCGTAGCTTCCTGTATAAACAAAAACATTCATAAGCAATCGTACTATTTGCTGATCGACATAGCTAGATCAAACTTACCATTCTTTTAGCTTTTCGTAGCCTGTCGTCACCACCAAACTTGTGGTTAGGATTGGTTCCTCAACATTGCTTGTGATGCACTAACGCTTTCTGGAAGCCTTCGGAAGCCCAATATTGACACCAAGCATAGTACGCATCAGGCATGGGCGCCATCCATGGAACCATCACCTGCACACACAATATTACATATTATATCAATCACAACAATCAATAAAAAGGGTAAAACAAATTGAATACTAACCTCACGATATTGATCCTCAGTCAAATATATCTTTGAGGACCCTTCCTTTTTATTCAAGGGGCCTGCTTCTTTCGGATGATTTTGAAAATACAGGTTTGTAGCCTGAATTCTCGCATAGTATATGGCATCCTTCACCAGCTTCTTTGCATTGTTTTGGAACACACGTTCAGCGTGCCCCATGTAATCCTCTCCGTCAGACAACCGATATCGAAGCTACAACATAAAGAATACAAATACAATGGTTTAAGTCATAGAATTACAATATTAAGAAACATAACAAAAACAATAAAGAATTCATACCCAAAAGTCATTACGCACAAGTCCCTGTCTGTCGGTGTGGTTTCGTTCCTTTTTAAACTTGTACTCATCCCAGGTACTGACGACCACCTCATCCTCGGTATCACCATTTGACACCTTCACTATACCAGGGTAGTGAAGGCGGCAAAAGAACCAAACGTAAGGTTAACTTGTGTGTGGTGTCCCTTCCCGTCAAAGGACAGGTCCTCCCAATTCCTACATTACACAAAAACATTAATAATACACATAATAGTTATATGAGATAAGTTAATATATTACACTCACTGATCTCCATGTGGCATGATTAAGATCCTATCAGCCTCTCGCTCTATCGCGTGATGAGGCTTTACTGAGTGGCTTTTTCTTGAGCGACGTGTGCGTGTCGCTGAAGAGCCTCCTGAGCCATCATTGTTGGGGCGAAGGCGAAGACGCCACCCTTCGCTCGAGGCCTTCGCCGTACTCGCTGCACCAACGGTGACAAGACAACAGGCAGACTTACCCTTCGTATCATACGCTGCCGGGCGAAGACCCGCGACAAGGTCGTCTCATCCTGCGACCTCGTCCAGAGTGGAGGCCCGCGTGTGATCCGGCCCATTGTAACAGGCCCTGCGTGGCCGTCGCGCATTACGAGCCTAATTTGTAAAAGCCTCCCTGTAATTACGGTCAGTAACCCCACTTTATGGGAATATTCCGGGGATAACCTAGGTGTCTGAGGGCACATGCGTCCTTAACACGGGACGCTGGGCACCCGGATACCTATAAATACCCCGCACAGTGCCCTTGAGAGGCTAGATTAACAGAGCTATTGCCATCTCGAGCGAAAACCTTGTTTACGTCACTTCACACCCCCGTTGGATCACCCTGCAACAGAGAGCAAGTTCCAACAATCATCCATCGGGTAGTCATCCGGTTCGGCCTGTTGGCCCCACTGGTCCCACGCCTGTTGCTGCTCTCTCTGGTGGTCCCACTGGTCCCATGGCTGGTGATGCTGCGCGGCCTGGTCCCATGTCGCGTGCTCCACCTCCTCATTGTACTCCACCTCCTCCTCATTGTGTTGCTCCTCCACATTGTGCTGCTCCTCAGTGTGCTGCTCATCCTGGTACATACAACTCAAGATTTATTTGTAAATATGTAAACAAATTTATTTGTACAAGATATGTTACCTCATCTCCATGTACAGCGCTCAACAGCTCTTGACGTCTGCTGCTGCTCGAAGAACTGCCCTGAAAAAGGCACAGGCCCTTGAACAGCCCCTTCACTGACTTCTTTGATTTTGGCGGCATCCTGCATCAAAAATAAGAAATTATTCATTAGTGCATCAAAAATGACAAAATCCTTAAAAAATAGAAACAAATGAAATAACAAACAACTTTACTTGTTAAATATCATCAAAGTCAGGATCTATTTGTTCTCTTCTATGCAGAGGTCGCCATGTAACTTTTCTCCTAACAGGTTGTCTTCTCTGTCTCTCGGGAAAAGTTAAGTCGTTAACGTCTGCAACTAGTGAATCTAATGCCGGTGCAGGATCATTATGAAAACTAGTTGGCAACTCTTCTTCTTGAAACACCTCATCAACCTGCTCAAGGTGACCAATTTGATATTCGTCCTCACCAGAAGTGTATAGGCGTTCGCGGGGATTTACATTGTACACAACCCTCCATGTAGACAACTTTTTGCATGGATATGTCGAGAAATAAACTTGGTCTGCTTGATGGGCAAGGATATACGTGTCATGTCCTTGAAGCAATTTTTCAGGTTGGATCTGTGTCATCCCAAATTCGGTCCTATAATACTTCAGGTCATACCATTTACACTCAAAGAAAACTAGCGCTGAAGGCTTATTTCCAGCAAATGTAATCTCGATTATATTTTTGATTTTCCCGTAATAGCAGGCTTCGTGTCCTTCCATGTCGGTTGCCCTAGTAACGACTCCACTATTTTGAGTGGCGGCCATAGGATGACTTGATTCGAAAATGCTTGAACAAAAGCGATATCCATTGACGTCGTAACGTCCATAGCTTTTGGCAGTTACGCTTCCAATAGATAAGTGACGTAAGTCATCATTTAAATTCATTTCCTCCCCAAACTGTCAATTATGCCATAAAGCATTAGCAAATTATGTAATATTAGTTAACTAAAATTAGGTCTCGGAGCCACATAATTAAGACTTACATGGTCCCGAAGCCACATAATGAAATTAGGTCGCCCATGCATACCATCGTGTTGCAATTTGTCTATGTCTCTCGTTGTTGGCCTACCGAGACACCTCATGTTTTGTTCATCAAACTCGCTGTCAAATATTATTGTATGACATGAGATATTTGATAACATAGACTAATTCACATATGAACAATTTAAGGAAATAAGTCTTACACAAAGTATTTCTCCACCTCAGGCATATTCATGAACATGTACAGTAAAGCAGACTTTCGTTCTTCCATAGTGAGGTGATATGCCTTGGGTGGACCAACGGCTTTGCCGTTTGTCTGAAAAATCGAAAGATCACTACACGGAGGCATCTCTTGTTCATCATCATGGTACCTTTTCATCGAGCAAATACATTATGTTCTTCTGCAAAGTAACAACTTGTGAAGTGTGCTACCTCCTTCAGTTTAAATTGTTCCGCAATACATCCTTCAACTCTTGCCTTATTGCCCACCATTGCTCTAAGCTTCTTTAATGCTCTTTCTATATGAAACATCCACCTGTACTGAACAAGAACACCGACCTTAGCCTCATATGGAAGATGTATAAAAAGATGCTGCATAGGATTGAAGAAACCCGGTGTAAATATTTTTTCCAATTTGCACAAAAGCACCGGTGCCTCTTTCTCTAGTTGTTCCATCACATCTCTTCTGATTTCTTTAGCACACAACTGTCTGTAGAAATAGCTAACTTCAGCTAATGTTTTCCACACAGCTTTGGAAATGTACCCACGAAACATTACAGGCATGAGCCTCTCCATAATTATGTGGAAGTCATGGCTCTTCAGTCCATTCATCTTCATTGTCTTCAAGTTCACAGATCTTCTAAAACCAACGGCATAACCATCAGGGAATTTAATATCCTTCATCCACTTCATCACTTCTTTTCGTTGCTTAGGTTTCAGACAATAGTCAGCTTTTGGTTTGCCTCCGTTTTCTCTAAGCACTTGGGTTGGACGATCACATATCACTGCTAAGTCCATGTGTGCCTTGTCATTCTCTTTCGTTTCATCAAGGAAATCCATGCATGTATTTATGAGGGCTTGGCAAATGTTACTCTCTTGATGCATGACGTCGATGTTGTGCATCAAAATCAATGACTTAGCATAAGGAAGCTCCCACAAGCCACATATGTGAGTCCAGTTATGCTCCTCACCAAAACCTTGATACCTTTTCCCACTCTCGTCTAGGACAAGTTTCCTATGCTCTTCTGTAATTTCTATCCCACTACGTCACTTGGACGGTCCCTTCGTGACGATGGTGCCCTTCCTAAATTCCTTTCTCTGCCTTCTGAAGGGGTGATTGAAGGGTAGAAAACATCTATGGCAATCAAAGTAACATATCTTGCCACCAGCACTAAGATGAAAACAATCTGTATCTTTAGCACAATAAGGACACGTCAATCTACCATGCATGCTCCATCTAGAGAAAATACCATACGCCATAAAATCATGAACCGAGAACAGATATGCAACACGAAGATTGAATTTCTGCTTCTTGAAGCAGTCATAGGCTTCCACACCTTGCCATAGCTTCTTTAACTCTTCAATCAGTGTTTGAAGCATCACATTGAGGCGTACACCAAGATGCTTAGGCCTAGGTATAACAAGACATAGGAACATAAAACTCATATTTCATGTAAAGAGCAGGTGGAAGGTTGTACGATATGGCAATGATAGGCCAACATGAATACGATGCAGCGGTCATATTGAACGGTGTGAAACCATCAGTTGCCAAGCCAATACGAACGTTTCTTGCATCGCTGGCAAAATCTGGATCAAAGTTGTAAAGAGCCTTCCATGCATCACCATCTGACGGGTGCACCATTAACCCATCTTGTCTGTCCGTACAATCTTTATGCCACCTCATGTGCTTAGCGGTCTTCCTCGAGAGAAACAAATGTTTCACTCTAGGAGTGAGACGCATGTACCGAAGCTATTTATGTGCAACATTTGTCACCACCTTCTCCCCATCTTCATTTACAAGGTCCACGTACCTCGACTTCCTACATTTTAAGCATTTCTAGTCTCTGCCATGTTCCTTCCAAAAAAGCATACAGTTGTCCTGGCAAACATCAATCTTCTCATACTCCATACCAAGACCTTCAAGCAATTTCTTGGACTGGTACATGTCTTTGGGCATCTTGTGACCCGTAGGAAGAACCTCGCTAATCAAATCCACAAGCTCCATGTAACAGTTAATTGAGAATGTAAAGTTGGATTAGATTGACATCAGTCGGGTTACGAATTCGAGGACGGTCACGTCAGTGTGCCCGTGAAGAGGCTCTTCTGACGCTTTGAGGAGGTCGAAGAACTTCTGAACCTCCGGTGTAGGTGAGTCATGATGATCTGGGGCTAGTTTAGGCTGCAGATCCTGAAGCATCTAGTCCATCCTATCAACATCATCTTCATCGTCATCAACTTCTACTTCTATTGCTCGTTCAACATCTTCACCGTGGAGATACCAAACCTTATAGCCTGGCACGAAACCATGTGAGCACACGTGTAGTGTGACCTGCCTCTTGGTGTGGCTCGTCACATTTCTACATTTATTGCATGGACACCTAATATTATCTATTTATGACAAAGCAGCTGCATGGTCTAGAAACATTTGCGTCTTGACAAACCATTCACTTGTGTGACACCCACCCTTCTTGAAACCTGCATACATCCAATCACGTCTATCACCCATTATTGCGGTTGTGTGTACGAGTAAAGAGTGCGTGTGAGACAATCATGTTTCTACACGTCACACATACATCCATAGGTAAGTAGTAAAACTATATATATACATAAATAACTATATATATATATAAATAACATCAAATTAACATGATATTCATCAATTAACAATATTTGCAAACATCCAATCCATCAAATTAAATTATAATTGCATAACATCAAATTCATTACCTATAACATCAAATCTATCAAATTGATTAATACTTGCATAACATCAAATTCATTAAATGATAACATCAAATACATCATATATTTACAAAATCAAGTTAGAAATAACAAATGTCATACATCAAATAATATTAGGTCAAATCATACTAACAAATAACAATATTAAACAAATTATAATCGCATTACAACTAACTCCCGTCGGCCATAAAACCCGACGAAATTTAAAACATGAACCATTTGTTAAATCTACTATAATAATAGAATTAATACTTACCTAACATCAAGCCACACATGATATTAAAACTAGCAAGTATAATACATAAAGTCATATGAAAACTAAGAACACTATCAATTAACAATTTTAAACTAACTCTAATCATATGAAAGTTAACTCCCGTCAGCCACAAAAAACCAATGAAAATAATCACATATTAATTTACATTTAGAAATAAGATTATACCTCGACGACTTGAACTCGAACGCGGACCGGATGGCGAGCCCTCGGTTGCGGTGGCTGACTGGCGCGTCGAGGCACCGGCGGACGGCGGACGACGGTAGGCTGGGTACGGCGGCGACTTGTTGGGGGCAAACGGCGGAGGACGGGGGCTAGGGGGCGGGGGCGGCAGTGGCGCCGCTCGGGTGGGGGCAGTGTGGGACGCTCGGTCAGGGGCTAGCGGGCGGGCGTGGTGGCGGTGCAGCTCGGGCGGGGGCAGGGCTAGCGGCGCGCGGGCGGGGGCTCGGGCGGGCGCGGCTAGGGGCGACGGCACTCGGGGCGGGCACGGCTAGGGGTGGCAGCGCTCGGGGCAGGCGCGGCTAGGGACGGTGGCGGCGTCGAGGTAGGCGGCGGCGGCGGTTTGAAGAATGAAAGTAAGGTAAATGAGACCGCGTGTGGTCGCGACCGGTCTCATAATTGTTTAATCCCCGTCGGCTTGTGACGTGGCCGACGGGAGTTAACATAATCCTCGTCGGCTTGTGACGTGGCCGATGGGAGTTAACATAATCCCCGCCGGCCTATGACGTGGCTGACGGGAGTTAACATAATCCCCGTCGGCTTTAAATATGACCAACGGGAGTTAATATAATTCCCGTCGGCTGCTAGTGGGCCGACGGGAATTACTCTATACTCGTTGGCTTTTGCCCTGGCCGACGGGAGTTAACTTGGCCGACGGGAATCTTTAGAATTCTTGTAGTGTTTCTTGAATAGTTTCTCAAATTTGAAGCGGTAGGAGAGTCGAACAAGCTCATATTTCTTTCCCCCTTCCTTCTTCATCGGCATCCCCCAGCCGCTAGAGGTTGGGAAGGTTCTATTTGCCAGGTATTCTTGTACTAGGTCTCTAGTGCTAATCTCAGCAACTACCACTCTAAAATAAACTTCGGCCACTTGGCATGGGGAGCCGAGCTGCATATTGCATTATGGCCTTGTCATTTCGAAGCTCAATCGCATAGGACTCATAACCATAGTCATCAGTTTTCCCTCTTCTTCTCGTTAGCTTTTACATAGAACCATTCATTTGTCCACTCGGTCGGCCACTTTGTGCGGTAGCCGATTACTGGGCCTTGGTATATTTTTGGTATGCAAAATTATAGCATCCAAAGTTTTTGTGAAGGCCATCTGCCACGTCCATCGTCTGATAGTGCAACTCGTGCACTCGGCAGAAACCTTCGGCATTAGCACTTATACCTTGGCTTCGGAGAGCCCATATGTAAACACTAAGCTCGACAATGGCATTTGGTGTCAGCTGATGGAGATATATCTCAAACCTCTTCAAAATCTCTCCTATTATATCATATAGTGTAAACCAAAGCCCTGCCCTGAAGAAGCTTTTAAAAACAACCACTTCATCCTCTTTCGGCTCCGGAACCACTTCCTCGCCAGCAAAACGAAAAAGCTTACTCTCAGTTTCCCCAAAATAGCCCAGTTTCTTCATCATAACTAAGTCCTCTGCTGACACAGTAGATTTTCCAAATTCAATATGGCTTGGTTTCGATGGACTCAGAATATTGTTATCTTCTTCAATTTCATCATCACTCCCGTCCTCAACTATAGTCTGCCCAGCTTCGGCATTTTCACCTTTGGCAACAGCTTCCTTCGGCACTAACAGACTCGATCGCCTCATCATTTCTGATATATTGGTGTTTTTTCTGTCAATTCAACATCATCTCCTTCATGGGACACTCTAGCAGTGGATCTTACGTGGGCCATGTCAAGCGTTGTGGTTCCTTAAAATGAAGCTGACTTCTAATGACGAAGAGTGTGTTTGAAAAAAGCAGCCCGGAAAGCTTTGGCTTTGGTTAAAATTTTTAACAGCACAACAGTGCAATGGCAATGAATGCTGTGGTAACTCCTCACCAACCTTTTTGTTTATATGGTGCTCTAGGGGAAGAAGGCGAACCGCCAGACCGCCTACATTGGCTGAGCGGTGGACTGCTAGTCGCTCGGAATATTTTAATGGTTTTTCGATAACAAGCTCAGAGAAGGTGTTTTTCGGACCTTCGGCATTCTGAAGCCTTCGTGTATTTCGCAGATCAAGCTCGTTACGAAAAAACGATCTAGCACCGCAAAGGGGCTACTGTTGGGGGTCTTCTTCTCCGCTGAAGGCCCTCAAGGCAAAAACACCTTTGGCAAAATAATACAAAAGCATGTGTGTCATGTTTTATATGTTGCTTTCTCTAGTTGATTCTGATATAGGAGTTCCATAGACATTGTTGACTATGTCCTCTATTAAACCTGTGTTGTCTGGGATGCTATGTGTGATCAATAGAAGAACTAATGAATGCTTCGGGAGCTGGATGTTTAGATCCCTAGGGAGCACTTTATTCTGCCAGTTCTATTGGCCCAGCTTCGGTAGGAGCGATGGTCGTGCTCGCAGCAACAACTTCTTTCGCATCCTTGGTTTTTTCGCTAGAAGTTTCGGTAGAAGCGGGAGGTGACATCTTCGTGGATTCCAAAACAGTGTCCAATACACTAGCCATTCTCCTTTTTCTTGGAGTTGCTGCGGAAACACTTGATGGCTTCGATAGTTCTGTTGTAGTTGCTGGGCTCAGTACCTTCAGTTGTTTTGCTGCCTTCTCTGATTTTGGATCTTCGGGCGGATCTGTATGGGTTTCAATAGGCATGACAAGACCTGATTCTGTGGCAGAAGGGGCAGTTTCTGCACCTTCAATAAGCTCTAGCACATCGACTGTCTCAATGCGTCTCGATCTACGTGTCAAGATCTCCACTTTCTTCGCCTTCGACACACTAGAGGATGCCGAAGTAGCAATTTTCCTTTTTCTCACTTGTTTCCGAACAGGAAAATAGTAATCATGGTAGACAAACCCGATAACATCAAAAACCCTGTTTAGCCTCTTTTTCCCTCAAGCGCCGAAGGCGACCGTCATAGCTTCGTCTTTATGATGAAGACATCCACACTACTGATGCATCTATACCAATACAAGTACCAATTTCTGGTCCCATTACTCGCGCTCGTGCTCGTCAACTCAACCATCAGGTGATTACACTCTTGAGTTCATGTCCATCATATTTAGACCATGGAGACCCGTGCACTCTTGTTTTGCTTAGGAATCAGGGAGAAGACCGAAAGGGAAAAGGATTTGAACATGCTGGATTCGGACTGCAGAAGAACACCAACTTGTGACGGTCACCACGGTCAGATGCGGGCTCGGATTGGAATGTTCAAGCACAACATGGAAAGCTTATCAAGTCTACTTTCATATGGATCCGGAATTATAGTCATATCTGTTCTGAGGCCGCCGTAATCATTGTTTTATTACCGAGACATTTCCTGCCTTTTCTGCCCATGGTGCTGCGTCACCCTATTTTGGCCCAATGGGTCGTGTATCAAGTTAGGTCCATTAGGGACGCATCCTAGGGTTGCAGCACGACCCCAATACCCTTGTGGTCGTCCTCCCATGTTTATAAACCCCCTAGCCGCCACCAAGAACAGCGGGTTTTGTTTAGATCAAGTTTAGCTCTCGCTACTTGCTTGCAAGCGCGCGTGCTAGTTCAGCCGCCCGTCTTCTTGTCTTCGGAACCCCACCATATTGGAGTTTGATCTTTAAACCTACATTTAGATCTGGTAATTTAGTACTTGTTCTACTTGTTCTTGCTAGTTCTTCGATTGCTTGCAGGACGAGTGCCCTAGTGGCCAGGGTGTCACGCTCCACAAGATCGTGACAGCCATAGGAGGTGGTGTATCGGTTGCTAAGGCGCAGCGTCTTTGGAAGGCTGTAGTCGGGCCGTGAACGTCGTCTCCTCCCCCAATCGAGTTATTCCACACCCTCTCATCGAAAGATCGGGCAATCACCCAACGGGTGCACATCAGTTGGTATCAGAGCAAGGTTTATCGGTGAGAGATTTACTTTTCTTCGCTGTTTTCTTATCTCCTATAGTCCAGAAAAAGCCAAAAAAATAGTAGATTAGTTTTACCGCAATCCTATAAACCATTGAGCATTTACTAGTACTACTTAGTTAGGGCTTGTTGAGTTTTTGGTTGCATCGGTTGTGTCGAGTTGCTGGTCTTAGTTTATTCCTTTAGAGTTTTGAGTTCTACCACGTTTTGGTCACCACGAGATCCACCATCACCAAAAACATCTCTGGTTCGTTTTTGCCACCACGGATACATATCATATCCGATTTGGAAGTTTAAATACAATCTAGAAAGCTTATCTTATCTTCTTTCCAACGGATCTGACCTTATCTCAAAATTCGTTCTGAGCGCTCCGCAATCATCGTAGAGATTTCTGGACTTTCTATATTAACAAGATTTGTTAAATCTGATTTAAAGGGGCTGTTAGCAATATCTTTATTGTTTGGGTTGTCATAGTGAAAAAAGGGTTTAAGCCCCTGCAAAAAAAAACAGAAGAAGAAGAAGAAAAAAAAAGAATAGAAAAAAAAGGAAAAGAAGAAGAAGGGGGCTGAATCTCTAAATCTGTTGTTTCTCTTTGTGCTGTGCTAGTTGTTCTTTTTCAGTGACTACCTTTGTGCCTAGGCTCACGTCTCTAACCTGGTTTAGCCTAGGACCAGCACAGTACCACCGTTGAACGATTATTCAGCTTGCTTTTGTAACTAACGTGGTACTAGTGTATTCCTTGCTTCAGCCCACCTACAACTCTACATATTTCGACTACAGTTTGACAGGTCGTGTTGCTGCGGCACCGATACACTTATTCCACGGTTGCAGACTTGTTGGTTGCTGACCCCTCCTGTTGTGCAAGGTAAGAATTGGTAAGAGCTTGTGTGGCAGGTTGAGAGTGAGCGCCTTGCAGTAGCTACATCCTAATAGTTGTAGAGTTTTTATTCCTTCACGTTTTTTTTTCTTGTTGCCTCTGTTCGTCTAACCATGGCAGGATTGGAGGTTGATGATGCTTCTCGTAATATGCCACACTCTCCTCGCACCAAGGGTATCATACAACACTTTGTAAGGCTGGTGAAGACGCACACGGAAGGTCTTGATAATGACATGCAGGTGACGAATGAAAAGATGGGGCAATTGGAGGCCACACAGATCGACACAAACACCAAACTTGCAAATGTGGAAATGGCAGTTGCTCATATTGACAAGAGCCTTGTCGCACTCTTGAGGCGGTTTGATGAGATGCATGCTAATATCAATGGTGGGCGTGATGAGGGCGCCGAAGGTAACTGGGATGACTATGTTGCTGATACTGAACAAGATGACCAAGAAGCACCTAATCGCCGGCGACTACGTACTAACCGTAGAGGTATGGGTGGTTTTCGCCGACGTGAGGTACATGGTAATGATGATGCTTTTAGTAAGGTTAAATTTAAAATACCTCCTTTTGATGGTAAATATGACCCTGATGCTTACATTACTTGGGAGATTGCGGTTGATCAAAAGTTTGCATGCCATGAATTTCCTGAGAATGCGCGGGTTAGAGCTGCTACTAGTGAGTTTACTAATTTTGCTTCTGTTTGGTGGATAGAACATGGTAAGAAGAATCCTAATAACATGCCACAAACTTGGGATGCGTTGAAACGGGTCATGCGGGCTAGATTTGTTCCTTCTTATTATGCACGTGATATGTTAAACAAGTTGCAACAATTGAGACAGGGTACTAAAAGTGTAGAAGAATATTATCAGGAATTACAAATGGGTATGCTGCGTTGTAACATAGAGGAGTGTGAGGAATCTGCTATGGCTAGATTTTTGGGCGGGTTAAATAGGGAAATTCAGGACATCCTTGCTTATAAAGATTATGCTAATGTAACCCGATTGTTTCATCTTGCTTGCAAAGCTGAAAGGGAAGTGCAGGGACGACGTGCTAGTGCAAGGTCTAATGTTTCTGCAGGAAAATCTACACCATGGCAACAGCGCACGACTACGTCCATGACCGGCCGTACACCAGCACCAACTCCCTCGCCAAGTCGACCAGCACCCCCGCCTTCCTCCGGCGACAAACCACGTGCATCTTCCACAAATTCAGCAACCAAATCTGCCCAGAAACCAGCAGGTAGTGCCTCTTCAGTAGCCTCCACGGGTAGAACAAGAGATGTTCTGTGTTATCGATGCAAGGGCTATGGACACGTGCAGCGTGATTGTCCTAATCAGCGTGTTTTGGTGGTAAAAGACGATGGTGGGTATTCCTCTGCTAGTGATTTGGATGAAGCTACACTTGCTTTGCTTGCGGCTGATGATGCAGGCACTAAGGAACCACCCGAAGAACAGATTGGTGCAGATGATGCAGAGCATTATGAGAGCCTCATTGTACAGCGTGTGCTTAGTGCACAAATGGAGAAGGCAGAGCAGAATCAGCGACATACGTTGTTTCAAACAAAGTGTGTCATTAAGGAGCGTTCATGTCGTTTGATCATTGATGGAGGTAGCTGCAACAACTTGGCTAGCAGCGACATGGTGGAGAAGCTTGCACTTACGACCAAACCGCACCCGCATCCATATCACATTCAATGGCTTAACAATAGTGGTAAGGTCAAGGTAACCAAGCTGGTACGAATTAATTTTGCTATTGGTTCATATCGTGATGTTGTTGACTGTGATGTTGTGCCTATGGATGCTTGTAATATTCTGCTAGGTAGACCATGGCAATTTGATTCAGATTGTATGCATCATGGTAGATCAAATCAATATTCTCTCATACACCATGATAAGAAAATTATTTTGCTTCCCATGTCCCCTGAGGCTATTGTGTGTGATGATGTTGCTAAAGCTACCAAAGCTAAAACTGAGAACAACAAGAATATTAAAGCTGTTGGTAATAACAAAGATGGGATAAAATTGAAAGGACATTGCTTGCTTGCAACAAAAACTGATGTTAATGAATTATTTGCTTCCACTACTGTTGCCTACGCCTTGGTATGCAAGGATGTTTTGATTTCAATTCAAGATATGCAGCATTCTTTGCCTCCTGTTATTACTAACATTTTGCAGGAGTATTCTGATGTATTTCCAAGTGAGATACCAGAGGGGCTGCCACCTATACGAGGGATTGAGCACCAAATTGATCTTATTCCTGGTGCATCTTTGCTGAATCGTGCGCCATATAGGACAAATCCAGAGGAAACAAAAGAAATTCAGCGACAAGTGCAAGAACTACTCGACAAAGGTTACGTGCGTGAGTCTCTTAGTCCGTGTGCTGTTCCGGTTATTTTAGTGCCTAAGAAAGATGGAACATGGCGTATGTGTGTTGATTGTAGGGCTATTAATAATATCACCATACGTTATCGACACCCTATTCCACGTTTAGATGATATGCTTGATGAATTGAGTGGTGCCATTGTCTTTTCTAAAGTTGATTTGCGTAGTGGGTACCACCAGATTCGTATGAAATTGGGAGATGAATGGAAAACTGCTTTCAAAACTAAGTTCGGATTGTATGAGTGGTTAGTCATGCCTTTTGTGTTAACTAATGCACCTAGCACTTTCATGAGATTAATGAACGAGGTTTTGCGTGCCTTCATTGGAAAATTTGTGGTAGTATACTTTGATGATATATTGATCTACAGCAAATCTATGGATGAACATGTTGATCACATGCGTGCTGTTTTTAATGCTTTACGAGATGCACGTTTATTTGGTAACCTTGAGAAGTGCACATTTTGCACCGATTGAGTTTCGTTTCTTGGTTATGTTGTGACTCCACAGGGAATTGAGGTTGATCAAGCCAAGGTAGAAGCGATACATGGATGGCCTATGCCAAAGACTATCACACAGGTGCGGAGTTTCCTAGGACTTGCTGGCTTCTATCGCCGTTTTGTGAAGGACTTTAGCACCATTGCTGCACCTTTGAATGAGCTTACGAAGAAGGGAGTGCATTTTAGTTGGGGCAAAGTACAAGAGCACGCTTTCAACGTGCTGAAAGATAAGTTGACACATGCACCTCTCCTCCAACTTCCTGATTTTAATAAGACTTTTGAGCTTGAATGTGATGCTAGTGGAATTGGATTGGGTGGTGTTTTGTTACAAGAAGGCAAACCTGTTGCATATTTTAGTGAAAAATTGAGTGGGTCTGTTCTAAATTATTCTACTTATGATAAGGAATTATATGCTCTTGTGCGAACATTAGAAACATGGCAGCATTATTTGTGGCCCAAAGAGTTTGTTATTCATTCTGATCATGAATCTTTGAAACATATTCGTAGTCAAGGAAAACTGAACCGTAGACATGCTAAGTGGGTTGAATTTATCGAATCGTTTCCTTATGTTATTAAGCACAAGAAAGGAAAAGAGAATATCATTGCTGACGCTTTGTCTAGGAGATATACTTTGCTGAATCAACTTGACTACAAAATCTTTGGATTAGAGACGATTAAAGACCAATATGTTCATGATGCTGATTTTAAGGATGTGTTGCTGCATTGTAAAGATGGGAAAGGATGGAACAAATATATCGTTAGTGATGGGTTTGTGTTTAGAGCTAACAAGCTATGCATTCCAGCTAGCTCCGTTCGTTTGTTGTTGTTACAGGAAGCACATGGAGGTGGCTTAATGGGACATTTTGGAGCAAAGAAAACGGAGGACATACTGGCTGGTCATTTCTTTTGGCCCAAGATGAGAAGAGATGTGGTGAGATTGGTTGCTCGTTGCACGACATGTCAAAAGGCGAAGTCACGGTTAAATCCACACGGTTTGTATTTGCCTCTACCCGTTCCTAGTGCTCCTTGGGAAGATATTTCTATGGATTTTGTGCTGGGATTGCCTAGGACTAGGAAGGGACGTGATAGTGTGTTTGTGGTTGTTGATAGATTTTCTAAGATGGCACATTTCATACCATGTCATAAAACTGACGATGCTACTCATATTGCTGATTTGTTCTTTCGTGAAATTGTTCGCTTGCATGGTGTGCCCAACACAATCGTTTCTGATCGTGATGCTAAATTTCTTAGTCATTTTTGGAGGACTTTGTGGGCAAAATTGGGGACTAAGCTTTTATTTTCTACTACATGTCATCCTCAAACTGATGGTCAAACTGAAGTTGTGAATAGAACTTTGTCTACTATGTTAAGGGCAGTTCTAAAGAAGAATATTAAGATGTGGGAGGACTGTTTGCCTCATGTTGAATTTGCTTATAATCGATCATTGCATTCTACTACAAAGATGTGCCCATTTCAGATTGTATATGGTTTGTTGCCTCGTGCTCCTATTGATTTAATGCCTTTGCCATCTTCTGAAAAACTAAATTTTGATGCTACTAGGCGTGCTGAATTGATGTTAAAACTGCATGAAACTACTAAAGAAAACATAGAGCGTATGAATGCTAGATATAAGTTTGCTAGTGATAAAGGTAGAAAGGAAATAAATTTTGAACCTGGAGATTTAGTTTGGTTGCATTTGAGAAAGGAAAGGTTTCCTGAATTGCGAAAATCTAAGTTGTTGCCTCGAGCCGATGGACCGTTTAAAGTGCTAGAGAAAATTAACGACAATGCATATAGGCTAGATCTGCCTGCAGACTTTGGGGTTAGCCCCACATTTAACATTGCAGATTTAAAGCCCTACTTGGGAGAGGAAGTTAAGCTTGAGTCGAGGACGACTCAAATGCAAGAAGGGGAGAATGATGAAGACATCCACACTACTGATGCATCTATACCAATACAAGTACCAATTTCTGGTCCCATTACTCGCGCTCGTGCTCGTCAACTCAACCATCAGGTGATTACACTCTTGAGTTCATGTCCATCATATTTAGACCATGGAGACCCGTGCACTCTTGTTTTGCTTAGGAATCAGGGAGAAGACCGAAAGGGAAAAGGATTTGAACATGCTGGATTCGGACTGCAGAAGAACACCAACTTGTGACGGTCACCACGGTCAGATGCGGGCTCGGATTGGAATGTTCAAGCACAACATGGAAAGCTTATCAAGTCTACTTTCATATGGATCCGGAATTATAGTCATATCTGTTCTGAGGCCGCCGTAATCATTGTTTTATTACCGAGACATTTCCTGCCTTTTCTGCCCATGGTGCTGCGTCACCCTATTTTGGCCCAATGGGTCGTGTATCAAGTTAGGTCCATTAGGGACGCATCCTAGGGTTGCAGCACGACCCCAATACCCTTGTGGTCGTCCTCCCATGTTTATAAACCCCCTAGCCGCCACCAAGAACAGCGGGTTTTGTTTAGATCAAGTTTAGCTCTCGCTACTTGCTTGCAAGCGCGCGTGCTAGTTCAGCCGCCCGTCTTCTTGTCTTCGGAACCCCACCATATTGGAGTTTGATCTTTAAACCTACATTTAGATCTGGTAATTTAGTACTTGTTCTACTTGTTCTTGCTAGTTCTTCGATTGCTTGCAGGACGAGTGCCCTAGTGGCCAGGGTGTCACGCTCCACAAGATCGTGACAGCCATAGGAGGTGGTGTATCGGTTGCTAAGGCGCAGCGTCTTTGGAAGGCTGTAGTCGGGCCGTGAACGTCGTCTCCTCCCCCAATCGAGTTATTCCACACCCTCTCATCGAAAGATCGGGCAATCACCCAACGGGTGCACATCACTTTAGCTTTCGAGTAGGCTCCAAGTAGCTCATCACTAGTTGCCTCTATAGCATCTAGCTAGTCATTGTTTGGTTCATCAAATTGGCTTCTGTATCAGAAGGTATACTTGAGATAGACCAAGCCACCTTGACTAGAGCCAGTGGCAACCTCCTTTGACATTTCCCATCCACTTGCAAGAGGCCATACTTTGTAAGCAATGTGCTCTTGAACCAAGTCTCTTGTGCCAATATAGGTGCACACTGTGTTGAAAGCCGCCTGGCACGCTTGCATAGCATTCCCAAGTGGAATGGATGGCCTCCTAATGCCAAAGCGAGACCATATAGGGCGTTGAATAATCCCTTTCACATCCTCCCTCTGACTCAGGTCATTCTTCACGAAAATCCACTCCTGCATCCAAGAGCCTGGCCACCTTTCCGAATCGTGGGCACAGGGTAACTCGCCTCAGATTGAGGCACGAAGCTGTAACAACCAAAATTGTTGTGATATTGTTCTTTTACGGTCGCCTTCGTCTGATAAGACAACTCAATATTGCAAAAGAATCTTGCATCTGGATCTAGTCCTTGGCTCCTCATGGCCAAGATAAAAACCCCACTCTAATAAGAGCTTCGGGGGTAATCTTATGAAGATATATCTCATATGTTTTCAAAACATCGACTAGCATCTTATGAAGCAGGAAACGAAGCCCAACCTTCATGAAGCTCTTGAAGACTACCACTTCATTGCTTTTTGGTAGGGGAACGATGTCCTCTCCCCCAGCCCTCACTATAGATACATTATGAAAGTATTTCCCCTTCATTGATTCAATCTGACATTGCTTGATGGTGGATTTCCCGAAGACAACATGGCTCGGCCTCCATGGCTGGTCTTCGACATCTTCATTTTTACTCTCTACGTCAAAACTCTCACTATCTCTGGAGTTCTCAGACAACCCGACCAGCATCTCGTTGTTGATTTTCTCTGTGTTGGCCTTCTCCATATCTTCGTAAAACTCAGCCAGTGCGGGATCAGTGATCTTCTTTTCGTCAGCCATTCAGACGATGGTTGGGAAAATGCCAAAGCTCAAAATTCAATCGAGCTCGAGAAAGCAAAGAAAGTTAAAATAGCACACACATTACAACCAGCTAGATAGCACGAAAAATACTCACGAAACAGATTTCTATATATACACTCAGAGCCGCACAGTTCGGTGGGCCTCACAGGTCAGGATGATTTCCTATTCTAACGAAGGGAAGGTGTTTTTTTGGACCTTCGGCTAAAGGCCTTTGTTCTCGTCGCAGTCTTAATTTGTTACAATAAAACTAACTAATACTACGAGGGGCTACTGTTTGGGTCCTTCTCCTTCCGAAGGTCCTCAAAAACATAATTAACCATTTGCTTTCAGCATAAGCTATTACAAGAAGCTTTTCTTCAGGATACAAGCCTCTTCCTCATGATGAAGGCACACAAGATGAAGACAGATCTAAAGAGGATAAGAGTAAATGCTGAAGCTATCACCAGATGGACAACTCGGCTCACAATGGAGATGAAGTATAATGATGATGCTGACCGAAAGAGGAAAAGACTACTTAGTCCTTAATAACTTGTATTATGATCATATGTGAATATTGGGGACATAAATGTACTTTTACCTAGGTTGTGTCCCGTGTCTATAAATAGATGAACAGTGACACCATACTGTTCACGCTGAATTGTAATCACTCTCTCGTGTCTTCACCTTCGAGCAAGCCGAAGGTACCAATGCAATATTAATTCTGTTGATGTACATACATGTTTGATAGAATGCGAATATGAAGGAATTAATGAGATGTAATTTCTATCTTTGCCCTTTCATATTCATGTTCACATATTAAATGATGGAGGCCTGTCCTTCATGACCTTCGTCTGATGATCATTATACTCATGGTGATATAATGCTTCAGATGACGAAGGTCCCCAATAATTCACAGTTGTGTTGCCTTGTTCTTGATTCATAGCATTTGAGAACAAGTGACCGACAAGGTCAGTCTAGCCACCTGGAGAGACTACATCGCCGCCTGCACGAGGAGCAGGAGAAGGAGCAGCTGGACTCTTCCCCCTCACATCAACAGGAGGTGGAGTCTGGAGGCAGCCCTCTGTCACACCCGGATTTTAGGGGTTCAAAGCCCGGGCGCGAACATAATCACCAGGTGTGCTGGGACCAAGTCTCACACATATGATGATTCATGGCACATGATCGAATGTCACATCTTTACTACATAACAGGAGTTCTGTACAAAATAAATAAATAAATACATTATAAGGAGACAACGGTCCAGCAACCCAAAGTTGACTGGGAGACGACGGCCTAGACCTCTCACGAACACAGCACATCATCCTCCAAGCGCCTCATCCTGCGGTACCTGTTCTTGACCTGTGGGGGGGGGGTGTGAGACAGCAAGAGTGAGCTCACATACGTTCATCGCTCAACAAGTTGTGGGGAATAATGTGCATGAACTCGCCAAAGGTGAGAGCTCACGTGAAGTGTAAGGCTTACCAAAGAGGATGGTTGAAGCTGAGCATTGCTTTTAAAGTTGGTCAAAATTTTATTAGCAATTACTAAGTATAAGTAAATACCAGCCCAATTAAGTAGTAGAACAAAAGTAACATCATCACCTGCGATGCAATGCATATGACAAATTGAATTTAGTTCCATAAATTAATCATGTGAGTGTCCGAGCTGCTCTTGACCGTGAGCACGGCTAGTATACCAGTTTTACACTCTGCAGAGGTTGCGCATCTTTACCCACAAGTCATGTTACCCATCTGCCAATGGATCGCGACTTCCCATACACCTCTACCGAGGAGGCGAGGCAGGGTAACACTACGAGGCCTTTACAAAGTTCCACTAGCTTCAGAAAACCCGCTACAGTTTATAGGAAGCTCCAATGCAGGAATCCCTTACAGGACCGCCATCGCAGCAAAATCCTCCCGAGGGCCTCCCTACACTGACCACTCCCCTACTGCCCTTGCCCCTTTCGGGTAAGGTAGTCTTCCACTAGCTTTCCTAATTAATCGGCCAAGGGCGTCCCATTAAACCCTTGTGGTAGCACTGTTTTCCCGGGTGGTTCTCCATGTTCCAATTAACATAATGATCTTATCATGAACAGTAAATAACAATTGATAATAAAAGTGTAATCATGAATAATGTATCTCCATACCCAAAACCACATATAGCACTAGCAAGTACTACCCAGAAAGTTCAGTGGTAAACAAGGTATAAAGATAGACAAACTAGGGTATCCTATTGGGACCCATCAAAATTAACCTATGCAGATCATTATGATTAATTAGAACATGAGTGGGTAAAAAGAAGTGATCAAGGGCACAACTTGCCTTCAACGAGCTCCTGCTCAGCTATCTCTACTTGTTGAACCTCAGATTCCACAGTGGCTTGCTCGTCTACTCGCATCAACGCAATACATATATAACATAGCATAAATTAACATCACATCAAACATGCAAATAGAATATACAGAAATAAACTATACATTAAAATATGATCACAGGAACTGGAATCATTAAATTTGGAGTTATAAATTTTAAGTTATGGATTTTCTAAGGTTTTATGCACTTAATATAGGATTAAGTGGAAAATAAATTTAAATGTGTATTTCATGTAAAAACAGTGGTACTATTTGATAGAGAATAATATTACAAAATTATAGGAACTGGAATGGGTCAATTTGGAGTTCATATGCATTTTCTATGGATTACACAAGTTCTAGGATTATTTTTACACATAAAAATCTATTTCTTAATTTATTTTATAAGTTTTCCCACTGTCTGGACTAGGCCTCAAATTATGGAAAGTGCAGGGGCTTCGGTGCAACATTCCCAAGACTCAGAAAACCCCAGGCATGGACGGCGGGTTCTATTCTTCAGAACCCCGAGGGTTCTTACGCAAAATGGCGCTGTGAAGCGGTATCGGCCACGATGGGCCGTTGGATCAGACGTGGATGTATCAGATTGAATCTAAGTCTTTATGAAATCTAACGCGCGCGAAGTCGTTGGATCAACAGTGAACGGCCCGGATTTAATGAGTCGCGGATCCACTCCGCGCCACTGGATCTCGCATCTACGGCCTCAGTTCGATCGAGCGAAGGGGTATGCCTGATCTAATCGGGATCGTCCGTCAACAATCCGACGGTGCACGTTCACCGCCCCAACTAGGCAGGCATGCGCGGCGGCGTCGCCCACACCTACGGCGGCCGAACGCCGGCGACATCGCCCCGGGCGCGTGGATGACCCAAACCTTAATTAATCCCTACCACACGAAGATATGACTACGGCGAACACGAAGGAGGTGAAGATTACCGAGAATCGGGCGTGTAGACGAGTTGTTCACGGGTCGGGGCGGCTCGGCGGTGTTCCTTCGACTCCGACGAACAATTCCGTCGATGACCGAGGCTTTCCGGGCCCCAATCCGCCACGGACGTGTTTCACTGTCCCAGGTGAACCACCCAAGCGCCCAATCGACCCTAGAACGGTGGCGTAGGGCCAAGTCAGCGGCGGCGGCGAAGTCGTCGCGCCCCAAGGTCCCACGGCGATGCAACGGTGCTGCCGGTTGCGTTTCGAGGGGGAATAGGGAAAGAGGGAGCTGCGGCGCGATTCATTTTATGTGTAGGGGTCGGTCAGCAGCGGAGTCCGCAGCGCCCACCATGACCGAGCACGCACGATTCGCGCGGCGAAGGATGAGGAAGACGGTTCAGCGGCTGACCCAGGGGACCGACAAGGCAGCGTAACACGATCGCGAGCACCCACGGCCACTGACGTATGGGGCCCGTGCGGCAGAGACACCGGGACGCGGGATAGCCACCGTGCAAGGGCTGCCAGACCGGGCCCGCCTGTAAGCCAGTTGGGAAGCGTGGGCGCGCGCGTGGTTCCTTCTGGTGGGCCGAAAGGAGAATCTGAGGCCCAGGCAGGGTTTTAATCTTTTTCCATTTTATTTTCTATTTTCTTTTCTTCTTTTTCCAATTCAAACTCCAATTTGAATTTGAATTCGAATTCCACAGCAAACTTGTCTCCAAATTAATTATCCCACTTGAATATGACATGGGATAAATTAATTTATTTTTAAGAAATTTTATTTAGTGATGGATAATGCTTTTCCCCTCTTCTCCACATTTCTTTAAAATTTTGCTTTCCAAAAATAGAATTTAAATCCATGTGTCCATTAATATATTAACATTGCCTTTATTTTATTAGCCGCAAATGCACAATCAAGTAAAACTCAGCATGATGCATGATTTATTTAGGTGTTATTGGTTATTCAATCCCCTTTTGATGGTGTTTATTCACATGTGATATTAACTAGAGATGGTACACACGTATAGATAAAGAAAATACTCTCTCTTCATTTGAGTTACAAATTTAGGCATTACAAATCCTACCCCCTTTAAAAATAATCTCGTCCTCGAGATTTGTAAGAAAAGGGATATAATAGGTTTGGTCTAGAATTTTAGTTTCTCATTTGGTTTTGGGAATCAAAGTTTTGTTCAAGTTTTTTTTTAACAGTTAGTAGATGATATGAATATTGTATGTCTAGATATTCATTAGGTCACGTACGGTTATGGCAAGTAGAGGTTGTGGCAAGGGTATAATAAGGAAAGACTTCATCCTAAACTATGGATCTTGATTCCGCTGACGATTCAACTTGATCTTTGAAGTCTTGAGTTGATGCTTATCCTTTTTTGACATGGTTGGTCTTCTTTGGCCTTTATTTCTTGGAGTTGTCATCCGAGTTAAGGACATATGGCTAGGACATATGTGAGTAGGATGGATTGTATGGTGTAGGTATGTTAGAATCTCTTGCTAGGTTAAAATTGTGGGGTTATGCAACTATTGGATGGTTAAGGTAGTTGCATATGGCCAAGTCGATCTGTCATTCTTAATTTAGTGCATGCTGAACTAAGTTAAGACCCGTTTTATAGGAGTAGAGTCTAATCTATTTCATCAGTATTATCTAACATGTTTGATAAGTCACTTTAGATTAGATCAGATCTAGGTTAGATTGGTGTGACTAGTTTGACTCGATAAGATCTTATTTATTTTAGGCTAGGTCATGGTTGTTACACTAGCGTGGGATAAATATGCTTATTGGGGTAAGATGAATCCATAAGGATAAGGTAGAATCTTTTGAGGTCAGATAGATCTATTAGGATAAGATAAATCTTTTCAAGATAAGATGAGAATCTATTTTTTTAGGATAAGATGGATCTATGAGTGTAGGATAGACTTTTTCAAGATAAGATGGATTTTGCTAGGCTAGATTCTTTGATGAGGGATAACCTAGTTCATTTAGATATTTTTATAACCATTTTTTTCTATATATATATGCAGATGTGATTGTGGACATTACTCCACAACTCATCCCACTCAATCAAAGATCCAAATCAGACAAGTATCATAAGAACAAACATTCAAGCACATAGATACCTAAAAAAAATAATTTTGTTTTTTTGTTCCTAAGAGTAGGTCTCCTATTCCTAAAGGTCACCTTAAGCACATGATTTCAAAGTGTGAAATCCACATTTGTCTTTAGAAAGAAAAGGTAAGAAGAATCAGAGTAAGCGGAAATAGATGAGAAAAGATCAAGATAAGTGTAGAAAAGAATCAGAGTAGCAAAGGTAAGTAAGTATTGGTTGTCCAGTTCTATCTAGGTTTCGTCCTACAGTCAACATTCCTCTGATACCACTTCTGTCACACCCGGATTTTAGGGGTTCAAAGCCCGGGCGCGAACATAATCACCAGGTGTGCTGGGACCAAGTCTCACACATATGATGATTCATGGCACAGGATCGAATGTCACATCTTTACTACATAACAGGAGTTCTGTACAAAATAAATAAATAAATACATTATAAGGAGACAACGGTCCAGCAACCCAAAGTTGACTGGGAGACGACGACCTAGACCTCTCACGAACACAGCACATCATCCTCCAAGCGCCTCATCCTGCGGTACCTGTTCTTGACCTGTGGGGGGGGTGTGAGACAGCAAGAGTGAGCTCACATACGTTCATCGCTCAACAAGTTGTGGGGAATAATGTGCATGAACTCGCCAAAGGTGAGAGCTCACGTGAAGTGTAAGGCTTACCAAAGAGGATGGTTGAAGCTGAGCATTGCTTTTAAAGTTGGTCAAAATTTTATTAGCAATTACTAAGTATAAGTAAATACCAGCCCAATTAAGTAGTAGAACAAAAGTAACATCATCACCTGCGATGCAATGCATATGACAAATTGAATTTAGTTCCATAAATTAATCATGTGAGTGTCCGAGCTGCTCTTGACCGTGAGCACAGCTAGTATACAAGTTTTACACTCTGCAGAGGTTGCGCATCTTTACCCACAAGTCATGTTACCCATCTGCCAATGGATCGCGACTTCCCATACACCTCTACCGAGGAGGCGAGGCAGGGTAACACTACGAGGTCTTTACAAAGTTCCACTAGCTTCAGAAAACCCGCTATAGTTTATAGGAAGCTCCAATGCAGGAATCCCTTGCAGGACCGCCATCGCAGCAAAATCCTCCCGAGGGCCTCCCTACACTGACCACTCCCCTACTGCCCTTGCCCCTTTCGGGTAAGGTAGTCTTCCACTAGCTTTCCTAATTAATCGGCCAAGGGCGTCCCATTAAACCCTTGTGGTAGCACTGTTTTCCCGGGTGGTTCTCCATGTTCCAATTAACATAATGATCTTATCATGAACAGTAAATAACAATTGATAATAAAAGTGTAATCATGAATAATGTATCTCCGTACCCAAAACCACATATAGCACTAGCAAGTACTACCCAGAAAGTTCAGTGGTAAACAAGGTATAAAGATAGACAAACTAGGGTATCCTATTGGGACCCATCAAAAATAACCTATGCAGATCATTATGATTAAATAGAACATGAGTGGGTAAAAAGAAGTGATCAAGGGCACAACTTGCCTTCAACGAGCTCCTGCTCAGCTATCTCTACTTGTTGAACATCAGATTCCACAATGGCTTGCTCGTCTACTCGCATCAACGCAATACATATATAACATAGCATAAATTAACATCACATCAAACATGCAAATAGAATATACAGAAATAAACTAGACATTAAAATATGATCACAGGAACTGGAATCATTAAATTTGGAGTTATAAATTTTAAGTTATGGATTTTCTAAGGTTTTATGCACTTAATATAGGATTAAGTGGAAAATAAATTTAAATGTGTATTTCATGTAAAAACAGTGGTACTATTTGATAGAGAATAATATTACAAAATTATAGGAACTGGAATGGGTCAATTTGGAGTTCATATGCATTTTCTATGGATTACACAAGTTCTAGGATTATTTTTACACATAAAAATCTATTTCTTAATTTATTTTATAAGTTTTCCCACTGTCTGGACTAGGCCTCAAATTATGGAAAGTGCAGGGGCTTCGATGCAGCATTCCCAAGACTCAGAAAACCCCAGGCATGGACGGCGGGTTCTATTCTTCAGAACCCCGAGGGTTCTTACGCAAAATGGCGCTGCGAAGCGGTATCGGCCACGATGGGCCGTTGGATCAGACGTGGATGTATCAGATTGAATCTAAGTCTTTATGAAATCTAACGCGCGCGAAGTCGTTGGATCAACAGTGAACGGCCCGGATTTAATGAGTCGCGGATCCACTCCGCGCCACTGGATCTCGCATCTACGGCCTCAGTTCGATCGAGCGAAGGGGTATGCCTGATCTAATCGGGATCGTCCGTCAACAATCCGACGGTGCACGTTCACCGCCCCAACTAGGCAGGCATGCGCGGCGGCGCCGCCCACACCTACGGCGGCCGAACGCCGGCGACATCGCCCCGGGCGCGTGGATGACCCAAACCTTAATTAATCCCTACCACACGAAGATATGACTACGGCGAACACGAAGGAGGTGAAGATTACCGAGAATCGGGCGTGTAGACGAGTTGTTCACGGGTCGGGGCGGCTCGGCGGTGTTCCTTCGACTCCGACAAACAATTCCGTCGATGACCGAGGCTTTCCGGGCCCCAATCCGCCACGGACGTGTTTCACTGTCCCAGGCGAACCACCCAAGCCCCCAATCGACCCCGAAACGGTGGCGTAGGGCCAAGTCAGCGGCGGCGGCGAAGTCGTCGCGCCCCGAGGTCCCACGGCGATGCAACGGTGCTGCCGGTTGCGTTTCGAGGGGGAATAGGGAAAGAGGGAGCTGCGGCGCGATTCATTTTATGCGTAGGGGTCGGTCAGCAGCGGAGTCCGCAGCGCCCGCCATGACCGAGCACGCGCGATTCGCGCGGCGAAGGATGAGGAAGACGGTTCAGCGGCTGACCCAGGGGACCCACAAGGCAGCGTAACACGATCGCGAGCACCCACGGCCACTGACGTATGGGGCCCGTGCGGCAGAGACACCGGGACGCGGGATAGCCACCGTGCAAGGGCTGCCAGACCGGGCCCGCCTGTAAGCCAGTTGGGAAGCGTGGGCGCGCGCGTGGTTTCTTCTGGTGGGCCGAAAGGAGAATCCGAGGCCCAGGCAGGGTTTTAATCTTTTTCCATTTTATTTTCTATTTTCTTTTCTTCTTTTTCCAATTCAAACTCCAATTTGAATTTGAATTCGAATTCCACAGCAAACTTGTCTCCAAATTAATTATCCCACTTGAATATGACATGGGATAAATTAGTTTATTTTTAAGAAATTTTATTTAGTGATGGATAATGCTTTTCCCCTCTTCTCCACATTTCTTTAAAATTTTGCTTTCCAAAAATAGAATTTAAATCCATGTGTCCATTAATATATTAACATTGCCTTTATTTTATTAGCCACAAATGCACAATCAAGTAAAACTCAGCATGATGCATGATTTATTTAGGTGTTATTGGTTATTCAATCCCCTTTTGATGGTGTTTATTCACATGTGATATTAACTAGAGATGGTACACACGTATAGATAAAGAAAATACTCTCTCTTCATATGAGTTACAAATTTAGGCATTACACCCTCCCCTGTGCCTCAGCTAGAGATGCCCCCTGCACCACCATAGGGCTTCCCAGCTGCTGTAGGAGACCCTGACGGAGACGATGATGGTGGCAGTTTAATCCACAACATGGAGCTTTCGGAGGAGCAGAATCTAGAAGGATGGATCGCCCGACCCAACACTCGTGACACCGCTCTCGGTTGTCATTTCCACGATGCTCTCGACACCTTGCTACGTCAGGCCTTCGACCGACGCTCTCGAGTAATGTTGTGTGGTCTACCAGCATCGTCTTGAGTTATACCTAAAATAGTGGGAGGCTACTTGCTTGGTGCGCTGTCCGGACGATGATCTTTGGGGTGCAGAGGCCTTCTCAAAGCATTATTCTATCACTAAGAGGGATACTACCGAGGCAGCCATGTTGGATGTTGCAAGGCGTGTGCTTTCGCAGTACTATCCACTGTAAAGCAGGGTAGTTGACGGCCTCGACCTAAAGTACTATCCTTGCCATTTGACCAGCAGTGTCGGAGGTGTGATTGTCTCGCCCGTTGTTGAGGGAAATCCCAGATTGAGCAACATGGTCAACCTGGTCGCCGTGCTCAACACCGAGCTGGACCACGCCTTGACGAGTTGGGCAAGGCTCGGACAGAGATTGCGGAACTGCGTGCTGAGCATGTGGAGTGCCGCCATCAGGAGGATGGTTCCCCCACTCCTGTCGAGACTTAGCACCACTACCGCTCGCCGCCCAGTTGTCATTATGCTTATGGCACCCCTGACTGCAGGACCCAGATAGATTTCGAGCCATAGATCGACAGTTTCAGAGTCTGTAATAATGCTTAAGTCAGTGTTAGAGTCTTAGTTAATATTAGTTATTTTAGTTTGCTTATAAGATGTTTTGATGCTTGTTTTGATGAACTTGTGATGAAGTTGGATCTTTGTAATAATTATCACCAAGGTGTGGGCATCCCCTGCAACTTGGTGTAGTTATTAATAAAGTTAGTCATTTAGTTGGGTAGCCTTTATTTCCACTTTCCTCTTTATTTGAGAAGCGGTGTTTGGCTGTGTTGAGATTAAGTGAAGATGCTCATTAGTTCAGTATTATGAAGACTTCTACATATCTTTTATTATGTTGAAAGACTGCAGGGTCAGATCTGATGTGTGAATGCTTTCTATAGATGTCTAACAACAGACGCAGAGGTGGAAGGCGTGCTCAGCAGGAGCAGCAGGCAACCCAGGATGAGGCACCACAGAAGTAGATGCCACCACCACCTCCTATGACTATTGAGCAAAAATTTCTTATGCAGACCTAGGTAGTCCAAGCGATTGGCCAGACTCTAGCAGCTATGCAACAGGTGCAGCAGCAACAACCCCAACCTCAACCTCAAATGCAAGTGCTGATGTCGCAGATGCCCAGGAACAAGCGTGCGGAGTTCATGAGGGGTCATCTCCTATCTTTGCTCATTCTGCAGACCCCATGGACGCCGAAGATTGACTGCGCTAAGTGGAGCAGAAGCTACATACCGCTCAGTGCAACGATCGTGAGAAGGTTCTGTATGGTCCCCGCCTGTTAAGAGGAGCAGCACAGTACTGGTGGGAGTCTTACCTTGCCACGCATGCAGACCCTGAAGCCGTCACCTGGGAGGAGTTCAGGTACAACTTCTGTCGTTACCATGTGCCTGAAGGTTTGATGATAGTACGGAAGGAGTAATTTCTGGCATTGAAGCAAGGTCCCTTGTCTGTCAGTGAGTACATGGACAAGTTTCTACAACTTCCTCGTTATGCCCCTAAAGATGTCAACACAGATGCCAAGAGATAATACCGTTTTCTGAGAGGTTTGGTTGATACCCTTCACTACCAGCTGATGAACCAAACCTACCCTACCTTCCAGCATCTGATTGATAGAGGCATAATGACTGAGAGGAAACATTGGGAGATGGGGGACAGGAAACGCAAGATTGGTGGATGTCAGGCTGGGAGCAGCAGCCGTCCCTGTTTCTCAGGCAATTCACCCCAGCAGTTTAAGCAAAGTCACACATAAGGACACCAGCATCAGCGCCAGCACCAGCAGCAATATCAGAGGCAGTCCCCTCAGCAGCAGTAGGAGGTTCCGTAACACAAGGTTTGTCTTCACCCCTACTTTCCTATATCAATTATCCGGTTGGTGAACTGATAGAGCAACCAATAAGATAGGTGTACGAATGGGAGACACTGAATACTACCAAATGTTGGTGGGCGCCGATTTTGATCCCTAAACCAGTTTGGTGAAAACCTGCTTGGAGCTAGGAATACCTAGTAGCGCTGTGCTAGTGGAACCCTCTAGATGACTCAACGTTTGTCATCGTCCTACATATTTGATGGAGCCGTCAGAAAAAGCACTTTTCTGAGAAGTTATGCATGGTCAAAATAAGCCAGTCTACTTTATAGCTTCTATATATGGGTGCTGTACGTGGGGATAAGCTATCGTGGCCAGAAAAAAAGCCGCAAAAACGTATTATTTGGCTTCTAGTTTTAGATTATTTTGGTTGCAAGATGTACCGAACAGAGAACTTGCGTGTTGTTTATTTGGTTGCCTATAGTTTTACTTACAGCTAGGGTGAAAAATGAGTGTTGCTTGTTTCTGAAGAGCGGAAAGGAACAATATTCTTCCTTAACGATCGTCGTTACTGCCTAAAAAGGATCGCATGCGTCATTTTAATCCTTGTTTTTATACATTATTAACCGTACTTGCGTTCTTATCCGATCCGTTTCGTCACAGTACTCTTTTGGGGCTTGTTGGCCAACACAACTCATTATTGTACTGTAGCTAGTGCGTTCCTTCATGTATGGCATTGGCGTGTGTTGGGGGCTGACGCGGAGACCATATTGCACAATGCTTGCTTTGCTTCTAGCTAGTTATTACGAGTCTTGAGGCTTACGTGTGGAGAGAATTGTTCCGGAGTGACTTGACTTGCGTCGTTAAAATATAATAAATATTGCAACACTCGGCGCCGTTGTTGTGCATCTCGCCATCGATGGAGATGTGAACACTGCATTTGCCTGCTAGCTAGCTTAATTAATTTATCACAGAATCCATTACGTGCGCTATAGACGTCGTCGTCGTCGTACAAGATGCGTACGTTACATCTTCTCATTTGTGGAACAGCATATATATTAATCCAGTATTCCAATACTTTGGACATCTATAAAAGCCTATGCATCTTTGGTCTCTTCACCCAGCATTTTTTTTGTGAAGTCCCATCATTCAGTCACTACCGGAATCAGGCTGAAGCACTCACTACTACAGTAAACCTCTATACAGGCGGTCCAATTAGCCTCTACACAGGCGGTTCCAGGAACCGCTTGTGGTGCACCGCCTGTGATGTAAAACAACATCACAGGCGGTCAATAAAAAGCCGCTTGTGATAGACACACATCACAGACGGTTCTATCTAAAGGAACCGCCAGTGATAGACACACATCACAGGCGGTTTCTAATCCTAGCCGCCTGTGTTAGCCACACATCACAGGCGGTTTCTAACCCTAGCCGCTTGTGTTAGACACATCACAGGCGGTTTTAAATATAGGTCCAACTGTATTTCAATATACAGATTCCAGATTCATATGCAGGTTCCAGATTCATATACAGAATTAATAACAGATTCATACACAGATTTATACACAGATTCATACACAGATATGTTGCATAACAAGTTCCATACACAGATTCATACACATATCAAGTTCCATATACAACTCAACATCTCAAGTTCCATATAAAAACTGAACATCTCAAGTTCCAAACTAAAGATCTAAACACTGTGTGATATTGTGTACAAACTTAGTTCTGGGAATTGTTGCAAATTTCCATTTGTATTGTAGAATAGCCCTTGTTGATGAAGAACTTCACAACGCATAAAGTAAAGCAAGTCTTTTACAACCTTAGCCACACCGACGGAAACCATATCTCTTTCTAACCATTCAGCATTGATCTTGGATTTAGGAACCTGCAATGAAAGCAAAAAGCAAGCAGTGCTAAGAGTAATGTGATGAGCAACAATATAACATAAAAATTGCAACATAGACAATGATAGCGAACTTACATCCTCACGATTGACCATGTAATGGAAGGTGACACGACACCATTCGCATACATAATAACCACACAGGACAGTACCTGGAGGTTGTTTGTCACCATATGAAAATAATGATATTGACAAATTAGGCTTGTCCTCTGGATGTTCGCCGCCAAGATCTTTCCAATAAAAATGGTATGCACTACATATAAGAATAGCATTGTGAGATTAAGAATACATTTGTTAAGTCGTAATAAGTACAAGTGTGCAATAATAATCATACTTCTCTAAAATCTTCAAGAAGTCATTATACGCAGCCTTTTCCATTCTCAGTGAGTCGAAGACCACGACTTTACTATGCTTTGGAAAGATCATGATACAAATGTAGTGGTCACTATATAGACATAGACAAAAACACATGTTAAGATCACGATTGCCATAATTTGTAGTTCAAAACCATGTCAAGAACTTACTTAAAGTGGTGCGGAGCTATTATTAAGTCCTTGCCATATTTTACATGATTATACATGGCTCGTCCAATGTATGTCGTCATTACCTTCATTTTCTTTCTCTGATTTTGTTTGACGGCTTTCTCGAATTCATCATCATCCAAGTCTTTGTATTCTTCTCCATGTCTCCGAGCAACTTCTTTGTAGCGTGCTTGGGATATCATCAACGGGTCAAGAAACCCTGTCTTAAGTTGTTTCTTCTTATCATCCATGTATTGCATCCTACGTGTAAAAAGTGTTAATCGTTAGACTCTCGTTTATGTGTGCGTGTACAAAACTAACAAATATGAAAGTTTAGAGATACTTACAAGCAAAAGAGGGTTAAGTAGTTGGTTTCCATCCTTTGTCGGTGGTACAACGACCAGAGATCGTCAAAGAATAAATGCCGCACAGGATCTATATTATCTTTGCTCCAAAATGCATCTTCTGGCACAACAAATGTGAAGTCCTCGAGTTTGTATTTGTTGCTAGCCACCATGTACCACTCATGCATTCTAATCTCCGGAGTCGACAACTTAGAAAGTTGCACCGTCGTCAAGAACGGCCTCCCATTCACAAATTTAGGAGGAACAGCCTCCTTCTTGTATATCGGGATATTGATTTTAAGACGTAATGATTCTCGAGTATGAATCATTCCATCTTCTTCCCATACTTCAAAATTGTTTATTTGGGACCGTGTGCGTACTCCACGAGATGTTGATTCTGCTTTTGATTGATTTGTCATAACTCTCTGCAATTTTTGCAGGTAGCGTGTCACTGATTCTGACGATTTCTTGACATTGTCAGTGGCGATTCGCTGATGAATTTTCTTTGAAGTAGTTGGCCCTTCAACATTGGTATCAACCTTTGCTTCCTTTTTGATGTTTGCGCCGACATTCTGAGGAACAATTTTGTCTACGCCCCCTCGTCGAGTTCCTTCGCAAGAGGTGATATGATTGTTTCAACGATTTTTGTGGAGGTCGGTGCTATATTTCCCTGCACCATGGGGTATGGAATGATCGAACTATCTTTCTGTTGCATTGGTGTTGAATTCGGCGTTGGTGACTTATGACGCGATACACGGCTTAAGATCGGCTCATCACCCAACTTGATGTCGCGTCGATGACAAAGGACCAACTCGTTCATTGCATCGTGCAAAGTTATGATCCCCTCAACTGGAAAGTCTATCTCCCAATCTTCATAACCACTGTATGTGATCTCTAGAACTTGGACCACAACATAGTGTGGCGGGACAGGATTATCTTTGTAGTTAACAGGTCCTAGTTTTACCAACCAGTAGCAACATGTTTTGTTTTTGTCCCAGATCGATTGATTGGAATATGAAGAAAGCAAGGCTTGTCCTCAACAATATCGTCTACAGGGTACTTGGTGCCCGATACGAAGTCTTGCACAGATCCTACGCTGCTAGGGACTAGAGGTGGACTCATGTGGCTTGGCTTGAGTTCACATGATATGCATTGTGTTTTCTTCATTTTGTTCATCACGTCATTAATAGCCTTTTGTACCCTTTCATCAATACTCTCTTCAAGGGTCCTTTTCGACTTCTCGTGTTTCCTATATGACGCTGCATACTCTGGATACGCCTCTCTCCAAGAAATCTTAGAAGAGATTCCCCGAGCCCGTCTAGTGTGTTCAGGATTGCCTAGTGCTGCAGTTAGTATGTCATTCTCCCTCCGAGGCTTAAATTCGCCCTTCTTTCTCTTTTCTGCATATTCTTAAATTTTTTTTGAAACTTCGCCTACCAATTCTAGATGCAAAAGTTTGTCGTCCTCACTCAAACCTGCCCGACCTAAGATCCAACGAATAGCTCGCTCATAGATATCTTTTAATATTGGGTCCAAAGTACTGTTAGCTATAGCTTCCTCGATTATCCTGTTCCACTGCACAACTTTATGATGATATCCGGTTGACCCTATGCGATGGGGGTGTTTGTTCATCTTCGCTCTCTGAGAATTAGTTTCGCCCAGTTCTTTGGCCTTCAGTTCGGTCTTCTGACGAACAAATTCCTCCCACTGAGCTTGAGTGATTTTCCCCATTTTCTTGGGAGGAGGAACCTTATTATTCTTAACAAAATCCCTATTCATCTCAGCCTTCCACCCACGAAACATCTTGGCCATAGCAGAGAGCATCGACTTCCTTACTGCATCCTCTGTGCCTTTTGGGACCTTGAATGACTCAGACAACTTAGCCCATAGCTTATTGCAGGTGTCTTCATCTAAATCCTTCCATTTCTGAAGTGTGATTGGCACTATATCTCTAACAGTAGACCCGTAGGAATTTCGAAACTTTGTAACCACGTCAAGTGGTTCTTCAGGAAACCCCTCTGCATTTAGTTTTGTTACGTACATAACTGCACCTTCTTTCATCTGATTGGGACCTCGTCGCCCTCGTTTCCGCTTATGTGAAATGGATGATTCAGGCATCGGAGCATCCTCCGTGTTTCGTGTAGAACATGCATCCTCTTTCTTCTCTTTATTTGAAATCTATATATTGAAACAATTAATGGCCTTTCATATATGAACATTATTTTAGAATATAGTCGACATATTTCTATTTACCTCTTCATCGTTGGGAATATAGTCGGCATCAAGCTCATCTGATGTTTTTTTCTTCCTTGGAGGTATAGGAGGACAAGGATTGTCGTCACTAGAACTATCCTCCCCGCTCCCTTCACCAGAGTTGCTCGTTGTCTGCCGTTCAAGTTTGGTCGCGTCTTCATCAACTCTGTTAGACGCACCGGTGCAGACCACATCCATCCTAGTTGGTACCTAGTGCACAGTTGGTTCCATCAATAAGGGGGTCGACCGAGGATATACTGTTAGTCTGATATACTGGTTCCATCAATAAGGGAACTTGGAGAAAAGGTGATTCAAAAGAAATCGAGCCCAAACCCTAGCTATACACGGCCGCCGCCGCCGGCCTCCCCATCTGCCGGCGGCAGTGAAGGCGATGGCGGTGCCTCAAGGCCCGCCTCTGTGTCCCTTCTTTCCTCCCCAAACAAGAAGGCAGAATGTCTAGTAACTGTGAGGTCCCAGAGTCTTTACTGCCTACGAAGGACAAAATTCCGGAGCAGGATCGGGCCGGGAAGCACGGAGCAGATAGAAGTGCACTTTCCAATGCAGTTAGACAGAGAAGGCATGGCTGTGATGTTATAATGCTGAAGGACCCCAAGAAGAGATTATGGCCTATCGTTTACCACCACCGCCCGCCTAAGAGAAGAGAAGCGCACAGATGAAGTTGGGGCGGCTTTAAATTTTGTAATTGAAGGAAGCAAGATGAACAAAGGTTCTCGTCAACCTTAACAAACTTGTGCATACCAGTACTACAACCCTAGAGTGAAACCTACAATACTCATATCGTGTTGTTTAGGACTAAACAATAACAACCCCTTGACTGGTCGCTATCATACTCAATTCCAAAATATTTTTCCAATATGTCGGCTTGAGTGAGGAGATCTGGGCTTGGGAGTTCCTCCAAATCATCTACAGCATATTGCAGGGCTTCGTCTTGAATAATTTTAGCCCTCTTGGAGTCAGCATACTTTTTGATGGACAGAGCACACTTCTCAAGCATGTCGCATACATCTCCAATTTGAAACAAAGTGGTCTTAAGTGTGTACACTGATTCCGGTTCACTAGTATCCACAACCCCATCAGTCACTAGACTGCGAATGATGTCGACATGTGTCTCGATGACTCGAACTGAGATCTCAACCATGTCAAGTGGCTCTTTTTCCATCTCTGAAACTGAAAATGACCAAGTCTCACAATCAAAATTGAGATCGCAACAAAGGCAGGGATCAGAGGGAAAACAAGGATGTGGCTTATAGGGCAAAAAGAGGGGTCCAAATAACACTGTCATGGCTATGAACAAGTCAAAGAAGGGAGATAAGAACAAGTCTTATAACATAGGGTTGGGAAGCACAGGGAATTCATGTGTGCCAACAATGCACTTCATTGCTCCACATAACTTTGGTTCTAGGCACTCTACCACAGGGATTTTGTCTTCATTGCTATCCATAGGGTACTAGTATGGACATGAAGGCACAACAAGAATATATAGCTTCGTATAATGCACACAGATGCAGGTGGCGTCGTAGGTAAGAAGCATTTCATTCTAGCGTATGTGCTAAAGCCTCTAATCTATCTAGATGCGCAACTACAGTTTAGCTATATATATGTTTCTATCTATCGCAAAAGAGTTATGCAACATATAGGTTCAAATCCTATCATTATACTATAGCAAACTAACAAAAGGCATTATTTTAAAAGACATTACTATACTGAACCTTCTCTGTTTGTTTCAAAGGTTCTTCAATTCAAGGATGTTTGCCTAGTGGTCAGGGAATCGAAGAACATGGTGGTCAGGAAGGGCTTAGGGCAAGCACACGAGATAGTAAACACCGGCAGTGATCCCATTGAGGATAGCAGCAGCAGATTGCAAATTTCAGAATACCCTTATATCCAAGCAACGGTATATCACATGATGGACAGACTATGACCTATGGACCTTTCACAAATAAATTATCTACAACAACAAAAACAAGTAACAGGCCAATCACTTGATCTTCCGAATCTCGGATTTGCGAGAAAATGGCGCTGTGTTATTAACTCAGGGAATCGAAGAACATACACGGTGGTCAGGGAATCGAAAAACATGTAACGCAGCAACCACCACGAGTCGTCGGTTTCGGAGGCCACCACAAGCTGAAGAATCGTCAGAGAGAGTGGAGAGAGAGAGACAGAACCTGCCGGGGTTGGGCTCGGGCTCGGGGACGGCGGCGTTGGGCTCGGGGGACGGCGCGCGTGACCGGCGCCAAGCTCGGAGACAGGGACGGGGACGACGGCGATTGGGCTCGGCGACGGCGTGGTGGGCGATCACAGCTTGGAGACGGGGATGGGGACGGCGGCGCAGTATCAGCCTGGCCGCGTGTTGGGCTCCGCGAGAGTTAGGGTTCCTGCTGGAACCACTGAGCCTTTTATATTGTATACACATCACAGGCGGATTTTTAGAAAACCGCTTGTGATATATAACATCACAAGCGCTTTTTTATTTAGACCGCCTGTGATATGTAAACTTCACAGGCGGTCGGAATAAAAAAGCGCTTGTGATGTTATATATCACAAGCAGTTTTTTCTAAAAATCCGCCTATGATGTGTATACAGTATAAAAGGACTAGCCCACGGGTTCCAGAACCCTATCTCCCAGAAACAGTCACAGCGCACTGTAGCGGCGGCGGATTTTTTTGATCTACGGGGAGAATGTTTTGTTTTTGAAATTATTGATTGATTTCAAGAGTTTATGCATATATATGATCTCCGTTTGTTTTCTTTCTCAATTTGATACGATTTTTTGCCTCAATTTTGTAATATAGACCGGAATTGAAGAAAAACTCAGGAATTCCAAGATTTGGACTTGTAGTTGATTTAATTTAAAGATTCTTCATAAAGAGTTGTCTCACCTCAAGGTACATATATTGCTGCAATCTTGTTTCATTTTCATGCACATTAATTTGTTCATGATTTAGTGATTAAATTCAATTAATTAGGGATATTTTAAATATTTTTTGTAGTTCATGTGCTTGGTACATCTCGATATGATCTTGTTTCACTTTCATGTACATTTATTTTTTCATGGTACATCTCGATATTGACGTTAATCAATATAGGGATAGGTATCGGACCGAGGTTGGATGTACAATATGCCAAGACCACATCTGTCGTACATTCAAAATTTGAGAAGCTTTATTGAAGCGGCCAACAAGCACGCGAATTTGCGAAAGAGTAAGGAGATATTATATCCATGCATTGATTGTGATAATAAGATAGCTTGGAGAGATACAGGAGTAATCCAATCACATCTGCTAAAAAGAGGATTTAGAAACAATTACACGATATGGTTAGAACATGGTGAGTTGGATCCGTGTGAAGTGCCTGGTAATGACGAGAGAGTTGTCGGAATTTTAGATAAAGTTGATGGTAAAGTGGATTATGTGGATGCTAATAAAGATTTTGAAGAATTTGATTGCGAAGAGATGTTGCGCCATATGGAACTAGAAATGTTGAGTTCTGTGGCATCGCAGAAAGGGCTATCTAAAATGGAGGGACTGAAAAGTGCCTCAAAAGAACCTTTATATGATGAATCAAAGGGTTGTGACAAAGAGTTTACTACACTGCGTACAGTTCTAGAACTTCTTAAGTTGAAGGCTAGCGCCGGATGGTCTCATACTAGCTTCACAGATCTTTTGAATTTTCTGTCCCAATTACTACCAAAACCCAACAAACTACCAACAAGCACTTATAAAGTGAAGAAGCTTATATCTCCCATAGCTTTGGGTGTGCAAAAAATTCATGCATGTCCGAACCATTGTATTTTGTATCGTGGCGATTTTGAGAACGCAGCAAGATGCCTAGTTTGCAATGTCAGTCGATACAAGAAGAGCTACAATCAAGACTATGTAAAAAATTCCCAAAGAAAAATAAAAACAAGAAATCCACTATTGGACCTGAAAGTGATGATGACACTTTTGATGACATGGATGGGAAAAAGAAGTCAAAGATCCCAGCTTTGGTGATGTGGTATCTTACATTAATTGATCGCTTGAAACGTTTGTTCTCAAATCCTAGGGAGGCTGAGCTTATGCGTTGGCATGCTGAAAATCGCAAGCAGAATAACAAACGGATTCGACACCCTGCTGATGCATCACAATGGAAAATTTTCGATCTTATGTATCCTGAGTTTGCCAAAGAAACCAGAAATGTAAGATTTGCTTTGGGTATAGACGGAATGAATCCATTTAGTGAAAAAAGAAGTGTACATAGCACCTGGCCCGTGACTTTAACGATGTACAACCTTCCATCATGGATGTGTCACAAAAGAAAGTACATTATGTTGACTATTCTTATTCAAGGTTCGAAATCAGCTGGTGTTGATATTGATGTGTTCCTAGAACCTCCTATGGAAGATATGGCAAAGCTCTAGAATGAAGGAGTTCGAATATGGGATGAGTATTGCCATGAGTATTTCAACTTAAGAGCAATTATATTTGTTACCATCCATGATTCTCCCGGTGGCGCCACACTATCAGGGCAAAAGAGTAAAGGAAAGAATGGTTGTGTAGTGTGCGTCGATGGAACTGCTTCCATGTACCTTAAATCATCCAAGAAGTTGGTGTTCATGGGACACAGACGGTTCTTGATGAAGTAGCATAAGTACCGAAAGATGAAAGAGGAATTTAACAATGAACTGGAAAGTGAAGGTGCACCAAAGCCTTATAGTGGGAAACTTGTTTTTGAAATTGTAAAGAACATTCATGTTGTATTCGGAAAGGGAAAAAACAAAAGAGAAAAGAGAAAGAGAACTGACCCTTCAACTCACACAACTTTCAAGAAGCAATCAATTTTTTTTCAAGTACCTCCCATACTGGAAAGATATGGAAATTTGCCACAGCATTGATTTGATGCATGTAACAAAGAATGTTTTTGACAGCATCATTGGAACCTTGTTGGGCATGCCGAGTAAGACAAAGGACGGACTTAAATCACGCAATGATCTAGTAGATCTTCAAATCAGACCGGAACTTCATCTAGTGGATAGTGGCAAAGGGAAGCCTTACCTCCCCCCAGCTAGCTACAACTTGTCAGTTGAGGAGAGAACAAAGATTTGCAAATGTTTGCGTGGGGTCAAAGCGCCCACAGGCTTCTCATCCAATATCAGCAAACTAGTCAGGATGAAGGACTTGTCTCTATTTGGCTACAACTCTCATGACTGCCATGTGATGATGACAGTGTTCCTCCCAATTGCGGCAAGAGCCCTCGAAATAGAGCATGTCAAAGTTGTCATCACACGCTTGTGTTACTTTTTCAATGCGGTTTCACAAAAAGTAATAGCTTTAGAAGACTTGGACTATCTAAAAGCATACATCATCAAGACTATGTGCAAGCTTGAAATGTGTTTTCCTCCATCATTTTTTGATATGCAAGTACACCTAATCATACATCTCGTGGATCAGATAAAAATATTAGGGCCACTATATATTACATCATATGTTTCAGTTGGAGCGATACCTGGGAGTATTAAAAGGTTATGTGCGAAATCGCGCTCACCCAGAGGGTTCAATCATGGAGGGATACACTACAGAAGAAGTGATTGAGAGTTGTATAGATCACATCAGTGACAGAACAATGATAGGTGTGCCTGTACCTAAACATGAGGGTAAACTATGTGGGAGAGGGAGAATGGGCAGGAAAACTTTTCGTGTTGAGGATTACAAGCTAGTACATTGTGCTCATGGTAGTGTACTACAACATCTCACGATAGCCGAGCCTTACATAGAGGAACACCTGGATGAGCTTCGTAAAGAAAATCAGAACGACATAGAGGTCTGGATCATGAGGGAGCACAAACATCGTTTCAGCGAATGGTTAATGGACAAAAACATCCCATTCGGAGACTCTTTGGAAGAGAAAAGAATGAAGAATTTGGCTTCTAGGCCATCGTGTTTTGTGACATCATGGCAAGCATATGACATCAATGGGTACACATTCTACACTAAATCAAAAGACATGAAAAGTGTTGCACAAAATAGCGGTGTTCGTATCGATGCTTTTGACCTACATGGACAGAATACCACATATTTTGGATTCATAGAGGAAATATGGGAACTTGATTATGGCCCAAGCATGAAAATACCCTTATTTAAGTGCCAATGGGTACAACATCCCGTGGGGGTGATAGTGGATAACTACGGACTCACACTGGTAGACTTAAAGAAAGTAGGATATAAAGATGACCCGTGGGTTCTCGCCGAATGTGTTGCACAAGTGTTCTATATTGTAACACCCCACTGGTCACACACAAAGGATATTACCAAAACTCCTCCCACCAAACTTACTCAACACAAGAGATGTAATAAAGAGAGAAAATATTGCAAAATCCGGCAGCACCTCCTTTGAAACTAGCATAACATGGAGGGGAAACATGTAGTTCATACAGGATATAAAGACATATAATTCACGTAGTAGAATCTAAATGCAAAGGTGGTAAAACACATTCATGACCCAACAGAAGCAAAATAAATGAGATAAGGAACTCAGCCCACCCCAAAACAAACGCTCAACCAAGAACAAAGTAATTCACTAGACTTGACCCTCTCTGATTAACAACATTATTAAGTGGTGGTTCCTTTATTAAAGGTGTAGTGGTCGTGCTGCTACATCCCTCTTTTCCCAAAAGCAGAAATTAGGTGCCTGCATCAAACAATGCAAGATGTGAGATGACACATCTCAGCAAGTAAACATAGCAACAATAAATTGGACATTGTAAATCAACTGTACTTAAACAACCACGTGGTTCAAAACTTCCTTTTTGAACATTAAATTGCAGCAAGTAAACAAGTAACTAAATACTTAACGCCAAGAAGAATCACCATGCACAAGTCCAGATTATCCACACCCACATAATAGATTCCACACCTCTCCCATGAATGCACATGGCTACAGATGCAATTATGACTTCTGCCTCCATATCTCTAAGGATATGAAGCTGCATCATACCCCTTCTCGGGCAACATATGATGCTCAATGTACCGGTACGATCGGACCATAAGATCGCGACAAAACTTCAATGCAATGGATGATGAGTGCATTATGCATGACAACATCATGAGTTCTTCCCAAATAAAATGTGCTAGACATATACTTCCACCCATTCCACATAATAACCACTTGAGTAACATAATAAAACCTCAAACTCAACATATGAAATCCATGAAACATGAACATTTTCAAATGATGGTACTCAATAAAAAAATATGAATATGAACACAATAGCACAACATAATCAAGTATAAGACTCCTCATCTGACAGACGGAATAACCATCACAGTTTTACTTGCCTTCACCGGAAGTTTGGGCAAATCCCTAAGAATGATCCGGAAGTCTACCACCTGTTTTTGACACCCAACTTAGTGCACCAAATTCACATAGAAAGCCTCAAAACAACGTCGCACCTACGCGCAATCTCAAACCCCGCCGCGGGTAACAATTCTCCCCACACCAACCAAACTGCAGCGGCGCTGCTTAACAATTCCATAACTTTAAAATTAAGACAGCAGTGGTGTCAAACAAAAACTCCAGAGACAACTACATAAAATTCCCCACAAGTTTTATATATAATTTATGATTAAATTCTAACATCTAATTACCCCGAAACGGTCCACAAAATAAACCCTGCAATCTGTTTTTTCCCTGTTTTGGGCAGCGACATACTCGGATTCAAACAGCGATAACTTTTAAAATATAATTCCGAATCAAGCGCATAAGTACTTGTTGGAAAGATAAGAAAGAGCCCTTCATGATTCTTATACTGATTAACACTAATTACTCTCGAAAAATCCCCAGAAACTGCTAATACTGCTGCTGTTCATCCCTCTGAAAACCTGTTTTTTTGGACAGCCACATACCCGGATTCAAACGGTGATAACTTTTAATTTATAACTCCAAATTGAGCGCATAAATACTCGTTGGAAAGGTAAGACAAAGTTCTACATGATCCCCAAACTGATTTCCATTAATTTCCCACGAAAAAAACCAGAAACTGCTAGAACTACTGTTGTTCATCCACCACCTAAAATTCTGGACAGCCCCCTCTACCCAATCGCATACGCAACATCTAATCAATTGGATTGCAGCACAAATGAACAAGAGATGAACACGAAAATCACCTTGGATTCGCCCCCTTTCCTTCCTCCCTCCTTCCCTCCACCAAAACGATTGAAGATTCGCACCACGCGACGACGATCCGAGCGGCAAGGAATGGCACCATGGGAGGAGGAGATGGGGGGGGGGGGGCGGCTAGGGTTTGGTGGTGTGGCTGCAAGGATTGAGAGAGGAGGAGATGGAAGGGGGGGCGGTGGCCTAAGGGTGGGGAAGTGGGGGGGGGGGGGCGCGGCTGCACAAAGGGGGAGGGGGTTAGGTGGGAGGACGACTAGGGTTTGGGAGGGATAGTGGGCCGAATCACCAATCGCGGCCCAACTAGCCCACGCGACAGCTCTCGACCCCATCGCAAGCGCCAAACCAAAGAAATTCTACTGCCCTAGTTGTGAATGCTTTCCACAAATTCCAAATCCCCAAAATGCAACAACCGAATGAGGAAAAAAACAAAAAGAACAACCCCCAACTTCTCTTCTTTGTAAACCGGGTATCACACTCTTCCCCTCTTAAAAAGAATTCGACCTCGAATTCGGACGCTTCTATCGGAATGACAAAAGAAAAGATTAATGAATCAACAACACTTACCCACAACGAAAAGTTTCGGGTACTTCTGCCGCATCAGCTCCTCAAGTTCCCACGTAGCCTCGCGCTCAGACTGATTAGTCCATAAGACCTTGACATACTTAATTGATCTCTTCCTCAATACACGCTCCAAGAATTCCAATATACGCACTGGACGACACTCCAAAGTCAGATCCTGCTGCACCGCAATTGGTTCCATCTCAATCTGATGGTCCGGATCCCGCAAGAACTTCCTCAACATAGAGACATGAAAAACCGGGTGTACCCCTGCCATGGAATCCGGCAGTAGCAAGCGATAAGCCAGGCTGCCCACTCGGGCCAAGATAGTGAACGGTCCAATGTATCTCGGGCTGAGCTTCCCAGAGACACCGAACCGAACAACTCCCTTAGTCGGTGATACCCTGAGAAGGACTTGGTCACCCATAGCAAATTCTAGATCCCGCCTCCTCACATCAGCATAACTCTTCTGACGACTCTCAGCTGCCAAAATATTCTGACGAATTTCCCGAACCTTTTCAGAAGTTTGCTGAACCCAATCAGGACCAACCAGGGATCTCTCTCCCAAAGTCTCCCAGCACAGAGGAGAGATACACCGCCTGCCATACAAAGCCTCAAATGGTGCCATCTTGATGCTAGCCTGGTAGCTGTTGTTATAAGCAAACTCTGCCAGTGCAAGATGATCCTCCCAGCTACCCTTCCTGACAGAACACAAGCACACAACATATCTTCCAAGGTTTGGATTGTTCGCTCTGACTGACCATCAGTCTGAGGGTGAAAAGCGACACTAAGCGAAAGCTTGGTGCCCAATGCACTATGAAGACTCTCCCAGAATTTGGATACAAATTTGGAGTCTCGATCAGAAACAATAGACTTAGGTACCCCGTGAAGCCTGAGTACTTCCTTCATGTACAAGGGAACCAAATCTGAAGCTAAATTTGTGGTCTTCATGGGAATAAAATGCGCAAATTTAGTCAAGCGATCCACTACCACCCATATAGCATCCCTGCCACGAGGGGAACGAGGTAGACCCACCACAAAATCCATGGTGATATGCTCCCATTTCCACTCTGGAATTTCTAATGGCTTCAGCAAACCTGCAGGCCGCTTATGCTCGGCCTTCACGCGCTGACATACTTCATAGGCGGCCACATACTTAGAAACGTCAACCTTCATCCGCTTCCACTAGAAGTTTTGCTTCAAATCTCGGTACATTTTGGTTTCGCCAGGATGGACGGTGTAAGGCATTTTATGAGCTTCTCTCAAGATATCCATCTTCACCTCTGATTTCTGAGGCACACAGAGGCAGCCCCTGAAACAAACCAAATCATTCTCATCAATGGTGAATTCCCGTGGTTTACCATCACCAACCCTCTTTCGAGCTTCCTGCAATAGACGATCCTGCTACTGAGCCGCACACACTCTCTCCATGAGAGAGGATTGAATAAGCATCCGAGTCTCCTCGCTAGCGGTGCCGACATAACACAGAGCGATCCCCAAACGGTCCAGATCAGCGATCAACGGCAAGGCCACCTTTGGAACCCTGGACCTGCTAAGGGCATCAGCCACTACATTAGCCTTCCCCGTGTGGTAATGAATGGACAAATCATAATCTTTAATCAATTCCAGCCACCGACGCTGCCTCAAATTCAGCTCCTTCTGAGTAAAAATATACTTGAGACTTTTATGGTCAGTGTAAATGTCACAAGCCTTGCCATAAAGGTAATGCCTCCACGACTTTAGAGCAAAAACCACCGCGGCCAATTCAAGATCATGAGTTGGGTAATTCCCCTCATGCCTCCTCAACTGCCTTGAGCCATAAGCAATCACTCTGCCTTCCTGCATCAACACACAGCCAAGACCAATACGCGAAGCATCCGTATAAACTGTGAAACGCTTACCGCTCTCAGGCAACGCTAGGATAGGGGCGTCCACCAACTTGCTCTTTAATGACTGATAACTGCCCTCACAATCGCCGGACCAGACGAAGGGAACACCCTTCTCCAAGAGTCTAGTCAAAGGCTTAGCAATGCTGGAAAATTTGGTACGAAGCGCCGATAATATCCAGCGAGCCCCAAGAAACTTTGGATTTCAGAGACACTAGAAGGTCTCTTCCACTCCACCACAACCGCAACATTCTTGGGATCAACCGCAATACCCTGCTGATTAATCACGTGCCCCAGGAAAGCCACTTCGGATAGCCAAAAGGCATACTTCTTCAACTTGCCATAGAATTGATTCTTCCTTAGGGCACCCAGAACGAGACGGAGATGCTGTTCATGCTCGGCCTCGGTCTTTGAATAAATCAAAATAACATCCAGGAACACGACCACAAAATCGTCCAGGAATTCATGCAGCATCCTATTCATTGCTTCCATAAAGGCAGCAGGGGCATTAGTTAAGCCAAAAGACATGACTATGAACTCATAATGCCCATACCTGGTGCAAAAGGCGGTCTTCTCAATATCCTCCTCACGAATTCTCAATTGATGATAACCAGAGTTCAAATCAATTTTGGAGAACACCTGGGCACCCCTCAACTGCTCAAAGAGGACCTCAATTCGGGGAAGCGGATATTTATTCTTGATTGTCACTTGATTCAAAGCGCGATAATCCACACACAGCCGCTTGCTTTTATCCTTCTTCTCAACAAACAATACTGGGGAAACCCATGGAGACCTGCTAGGCCTAATGAAACCCTTAGCCAGCAGATCATCCAATTGCCGCTTCAATTCAATCTGCTCCTTTGGGGCCATTCGATACGGGGCCTTATGAATAGGCTGCGTACCCGGGATTAGCTTAATCTCAAAAGCTGCATCGCGCTCCAGAGGAATGCCTGGAAGCTCTGCCGGAAACACGTCAGCAAAGTCACACACCACCCGGATGTCCTGCACCCGCAAGGCAGCCTCACCCTCCACCACCATGGAGAAAAAGATCCCCGACTTCCTTGACCGGAAATCAGGAAACAATTGCGCCAACAAGGATAACGTGAACTTCGGGGAACTTCCCAAGAATACCACCTCCTTACCCGACGGCGCTTGCAATGACACTGTCTTCCAGAAGCAGGATATAACCGCGCGATACTGGGATAACCAATCCATACCCAAGATAACATCGAATGCCCCAAGGAAATCACCACCAGATTGGCCGAAAAGACCTCATCAGCAAGAATGACGGAACACCCCTGACAAACTGAACAGCTACTAATGGAGCCATTAGCAGATCTAACCAAAATTGGGTGACCCAACCTCTGCACCGAAAGACCAGCCCGCGACACAAAATCCTCTGAAACAAACGAATAGCTAGCGCCAGAGTCAAAAAGAGCATGGGCTGCAAACGAATCAACTGAAATCATACCTGTCACCACGTCTCCTTGCTCCCTGCCATCCGTAGCGGGTAGCACATAAGCCCCAGAAATACCCGCAGAAGAGGAAGCCCCCGGAGTGAAATTAACAGAAGAACCCCACTGAGCCACCGGATGAGGCAGGCGCGGAGCTCCAAACTGAGACGGCATAGGAGTAGACGGTGCAGGAGTAGGCGTGGCCTAATACTGAGGAAAACCCTGCATCGGCACGAACTGAGAAGTCCCAGACACATAGAGTTGCTGCGGAGGAAGAGGAACTGAAAACTGCTGCTCAGCACTTGACATCATGTTGATGGTGCCTTGAGAAGAGGAGGAAGTCACTGGCTCCCATCTGAGCTTCCCATTAGGATTCCTCCTACACACCACATCCTTATGGTCCTGACTGCAGATAGAACACCTGCCACTCCACTGGCACTCTGCACGGCGATGCGCATCACCACAGCGGAAACACACCAGCCCCAGCCCGGGCTTAGGGACAGCTCGAAACCTCTGAGTACTTCCTCCCGAAGTACCCGAGTTAGAAGATTTGCCACGGTAAGGATGGTGGTGCTGGTGCTGAGACTTGCCCCTCTTGTGGGCTGGACCTCCCATGCTGCCCCTCCTCGCGTCCTGGCTACGAGGAGACTTATGCGACTCCATGGTATACTGGTGTTGCATCTCCACACCCAGTGCCTGCTCCACCGTGGTACGGAAGTCCACCAACGGAAAGGCCCCCAGAGCATGCCTGATAGAAGGCTTCAGACCCTGATGGAACTGGCTCGCCTTCTCCATCTCATTATAAGCCACATGAGGGACAAAGCGGACCATCTTGTTGAAGCCCACCTCATACTCTGTGACAGACTTCTTCTCCTGCTTGTAGGACTGCAAGTCAATCTTCATTTTCTCCAGGAAGGTGACCGGGTAGAATCTCCTTTCAAACTGCCTGATGAAAACATCCCAAGACAGGACTCCTGGTGAGGAGGAGTGCGCTCACGCCTCTCCACCAAATTTGAGCCTCTCCCTTCAGCAGCTGTGTGCCAAAGCGAACCCGATCTCCATATAAAATCTCGAAGACATTCATCTTATCCTCCACATAAGTCAACCAATTTGCTGCCTCGACCGGAGTACCACTGCCATCAAAAGAATCCAACTTCATGCCCATCCACTGCATCAGAGAAAGACCACTGACTGGAAGAGGCACCTCGGCCCCGCCACCTGGAAAGCACCTGCAGGGACAGCGCCCCTGGGCACTTCTCCACCACCAGCACCCTGAGCAGCACCCGCAGGGGCAACAGGAATGGCTTGCATGAGAAGGGCCAACTCCTGCTGCATGGCCTGCATCACGGCTAACATTGCCGCCGGACTCATCGAGTCCCCACTAGGAGCTTGCGGACTACCCCGAGCCCTACGAGGCGGCATAGCTGCAGCCACAGGGATGAGAATAATAAGTAAATAAGTTTGGCATAACATCTCTTCAGATAATGTCAAACTAGCACAGACAATAACATAACATATCAATAGCAAGCCAGAAATCCCATCCTACATGTGCAGTGTGCCAATTTATTATTACTCCACTTGCTAGGACCTACAACCTATACCTCTGATACCAACTGTAACACCCCACTGGTCACACACAAAGGATATTACCAAAACTCCTCCCACCAAACTTACTCAACACAAGAGATGTAATAAAGAGAGAAAATATTGCAAAATCCGGCAGCACCTCCTTTGAAACTAGCATAACATGGAGGGGAAACATGTAGTTCATACAGGATATAAAGACATATAATTCACGTAGTAGAATCTAAATGCAAAGGTGGTAAAACACATTCATGACCCAACAGAAGCAAAATAAATGAGATAAGGAACTCAGCCCACCCCAAAACAAACGCTCAACCAAGAACAAAGTAATTCACTAGACTTGACCCTCTCTGATTAACAACATTATTAAGTGGTGGTTCCTTTATTAAAGGTGTAGTGGTCGTGCTGCTACATCCCTCTTTTCCCAAAAGCAGAAATTAGGTTCCTGCATCAAACAATGCAAGATGTGAGATGACACATCTCAGCAAGTAAACATAGCAACAATAAATTGGACATTGTAAATCAACTGTACTTAAACAACCACGTGGTTCAAAACTTCCTTTTTGAACATTAAATTGCAGCAAGTAAACAAGTAACTTAATACTTAACGCCAAGAAGAATCACCATGCACAAGTCCAGATTATCCACACCCACATAATAGATTCCACACCTCTCCCATGAATGCACATGACTACAGATGCAATTATGACTTCTGCCTCCATATCTCTAAGGATATGAAGCTGCATCATACCCCTTCTCGGGCAACATATGATGCTCAATGTACCGGTACGATCGGACCATAAGATCGCGACAAAACTTCAATGCAATGGATGATGAGTGCATTATGCATGACAACATCATGAGTTCTTCCCAAATAAAATATGCTAGACATATACTTCCACCCATTCCACATAATAACCACTTGAGTAACATAATCAAACCTCAAACTCAACATATGAAATCCATGAAACATGAACATTTTCAAATGATGGTACTCAATAAAAAAATATGAATATGAACACAATAGCACAACATAATCAAGTATAAGACTCCTCATCTGACAGACGGAATAACCATCACAGTTTTACTTGCCTTCACCGGAAGTTTGGGCAAATCCCTAAGAACGATCCGGAAGTCTACCACCTGTTTTTGACACCCAACTTAGTGCACCAAATTCACATAAAAAGCCTCGAAACAATGTCGCACCTACGAGCAATCTCAAACCCCGCCACGGGTAACAATTCTCCCCACACCAACCAAACTGCAGCGGCGCTGCTTAACAATTCCATAACTTTAAAATTAAGACAGCAGTGGTGTCAAACAAAAACTCCAGAGACAACTACATAAAATTCCCCACAAGTTTTGTATATAATTTATGATTAAATTCTAACATCTAATTACCCCTAAACGGTCCACAAAATAAACCCTGCAATCTGTTTTTTTCCTGTTTTGTGCAGCGACATACTCGGATTCAAACAGCGATAACTTTTAAAATATAATTCCGAATCAAGCGCATAAGTACTTGTTGGAAAGATAAGAAAGAGCCCTTCATGATTATTATACTGATTAACACTAATTACTCCCGAAAAATCCCCAGAAACTGCTAATACTGCTGCTGTTCATCCCTCTGAAAATCTGTTTTTTTTTGGACAGCCACATACCCGGATTCAAACGGTGATAACTTTTAATTTATAACTCCAAATTGAGCGCATAAATACTCGTTGGAAAGGTAAGACAAAGTTCTACATGATCCCCAAACTGATTTCCATTAATTTCCCACGAAAAAAAACCAGAAACTGCTAGAACTACTGCTGTTCATCCACCACCTAAAATTCTGGACAGCCCCCTCTACCCAATCGCATACGCAACATCTAATCAATTGGATTGCAGCACAAATGAACAAGAGATGAACACGAAAATCACCTTGGATTCTCCCCCTTTCCTTCCTCCCTTCTTCTCTCCACCAAAACAATTGAAGATTCGCACCACGCGACGACGATCCGAGCGGCAAGGAATGGCACCTTGGGAGGAAGAGATGGGGGGGCGGCTAGGGTTTGGTGGTGTGGCTGCAAGGATTGAGAGAGGAGGAGATGGAAGGGGGCGGCGGCCTAAGGGTGGGGAAGTGGGGGGGCAGCTGCACAAAGGGGGAGGGGGTTAGGAGGGAGGACGGCTAGGGTTTGGGTGGGATAGTGGGCCGAATCACCAATCGCGGCCCAACTAGCCCACGCGACAGCTCTCGACCCCATCGCAAGCGCCAAACCAAAGAAATTCTACTGCCCTAGTTGTGAATGCTTTCCACAAATTCCAAATCCCCAAAATGCAACAACCGAATGAGGAAAAAAACAAAAAGAACAACCCCCAACTTCTCTTCTTTGTAAACCGGGTATCACATATATACTCGATCCAGCAGATGAGAACATGCATGTAGTTATTTCTGGAAAGCAAAAAATTGTTGGAGTTGAGAATGTGGGAGACGGAGATGAGGAATACAATAAGTATGAAGAGATGTTCATCTTTAACGGTCCAGAGAGAATCAAGCGTGTGGAAAAGAAAATTGATAAGAACTTAAAGCCATACATGCGGAAAAATGGTAGTTCATGGAAAATTGTATGAATCAAATTGTATTTGTTAGCATGTATGATCGACTATGTATTGTGGTTGCCAATTAATTTAAAATCTCTCTAGTTATCTATGTATGCTATTAAAATTCATTTAAATTGTATTTGCATATTTCTATTAAAAATTAAAATATTAATTCATTTAAATTGTATTTGCATATTTCTGTTAAAAATTAAAATATTAATTCATTTAAATTGTATTTGCATATATCTGTTAAAAATTAAAATATTAATATGGTAATCAAATCACAATCACAGGCGGTTTTTCATTACGGTCTGTTTGTCAAAAGAATAGAGCACCACAAGCGGTCCGAAACAAAAACCGCTTGTGATACTAATACATCACATGCGGTCCGAATAGCCTGGGACATCCCAGGCGGTTTTCTAACCGAACCGCCTGTAATGTAAAAAGCCTACCGCTTGTATAGAGCCAGATTGTACTAGTGACTCGACAAAGCCTGGAAAACACTTGGCGAAAACTTTGCCAGGTGTGACACTCGACAAAGAGTGCTTGGCGAATAGTATATTGGCAACGACTTCTTTGCCGAGTACTTTTTATCGGGCACACAACAAAGACTTTGCCGAGTATCAAACGGTACTCGGTAAAGAAAAGCCGCCGTCACGGCGACTGGTAACGAAGACGGCGCCTTTGCCGAGTGTTCTAGGTGACACTCGGCAAAGAGATTACTTTTGCCAAGTGTCACCTAATACACTGGGCAACGAGATTACCTCATTGCAGAATGTCCGCTAGCCTACACTCGGCAAATCTTACTTCTTTGCCGAGTGCCAGGGTCACAACACTCGGCAAAGAACCTTTACCAGTGCCCAGATGTTCCTTCTCTTCTGAGTGCTATGACCCTAACACTCGGTAAAGAGGTTATTTGCCGAGTGTTACACTCGGCAAAGTGACCAGTATACACCTTTTTTATTTGTTTTCTATTCCATCCAAATAAACAAAAGATATGACATATACATCACAGATATCACATAATCATCACAGATATCACATATACATCACATATCTCACAAACACCATAAAACAAACAAGTTCTCATAGCATTACGAACATGTTCGGACACAAACATAAGTAAGTATCCAACACTCAACAACATAAGTCTCAAGTATTTCACAAAGCATTACCGACATCTAACAAGTTCAGACCAGGTTATTTCACAAAGTATGAACAACAAACAAAGATAATATCTCATCAAGGTGAGCGGCTAGACTGGTGCGGTGATGGGCTCGGCGATCCATGAGGGTTGTTGGATGCCGCCCCAGATTGTCCCTGCATAGAGAAGAGATTGCATGTGTTATACCAGATGAATATATATCATGAAGAACTAGTATGGAACTGAGCAGGGTCAACTATAGGGAACAATGGAGGTGGTGGAGCGAAACCCTGTGCGGTGCCAAGGCTCTGCATGTACTAGAACATCTTCGTCATCCTCGCCTCCATCTCCGGACGTTCCCTCCTATCTGTTTCTAGCCGAGTCTATAATATTCCAAGCTAATGTTATAGTAACTCAAAGAGAAGGTAGATAACTCAAGAAATGACGAGTTATAGAAGCACTAACCCTGAGTTGCCGTATGCGATGATATGAGCTATTCTGCCGAGGTCGTATGGCTGGGCTCAAGCTCATGCTCCTTGCTTGCACCTGAGATAGAGTGGGAGTGGACGATGAGTCGATTGCCCCGTCGGCAATCCAGTACTGCCCCCATGTCCCTTGCCTCCTCCGACCCTCAAGAGGACATCGGGGTCGATCTGCTCGATCCTCGGATCGTATTCTGGCCTATGGACCTCCTGTGCCATGGCTGTGTAGTCATGAAGGCGGCTATAGACGGCGGGGTTGTTGTACGCCTCGGGCCCGTCATCCGGGTTGTAGGTGACGTCTGACGTCGCCTTGTCCTTGTGGGCCATAGCATAGGCCGAGAAGATGGAGCAAGGCTGGCCACCATGTGATGGCGACTGCAAGAAAACCAACGAGATAGTTAGAAATAATATCTAACCCAGAGTTATACACCTAAATAAAAAAGAAGGCATACCCATGCTTCTGCATATTGGCCTAGGGCTGCCTTGGTGGTGGGAGGGACCTTGCATCATCAGACGCTGTTCTCAGCTAGCGTTGTGTGCCTTGTCCCACTCAGGCGAGCACCACCTATCCACCATCTGCTCCAAGCACAGAGAATGTGCGATGCACCAATATGGAATCATCTACAAAGTAAACACGTGGGGAGGCGGCGTCGGCGACTAGGGAGGAGGTGGGGAGGATGGCTGGCACGTGGGGGCGGCGAGTGGGGAGGATGGCGGTGGCGGCGGCGAGTTGGTCGGCGGCGGCTGCGCGTGCTGGTTTTGACAGAATGGAGTGAAGAGAAGAAGGTGGGCTACAGCTATGTATACATACTTTGCCGAGTGCCAGATCATGGGCACTTGGCAAAGATTTTTTTAAAATTTTAAAATATACTTTGCCGAGTGCCGGATCACGGGCACTCGGCAAAGTTTTTTTTAAAAAAAATTAAAATATACTTTGCTGAGTGTCGGGGTTCTCACACTCGGCAAAGTATTCTTTGTCGAGTGTCCCACAGTAGGCACTCGGCAAAGAATGCTTATATTTTTATTTTTTTCAACCAACTTTTTGTGGTATGTTGCTATACTATGTAGACCTACATGTACTAATTTGGCACAATTATAAAATTGTTTGCTATAACTAATAGATTTAGTTCTTTTAATTGAATTTCTTCGGAAAATTCACATTTAAACTGCAAGTCACTCGAAACATGAAAAATCGTGCATGCAAAAATGATATCCATGTTAGTTAACACAAGTTATGACCGATTTCAGGAGTAGACCGGAATCTTAGAGCACCATGCTCACTAAACACGACCGTGAACTTGCCATCAAGTTGTTTAAAAATTGTATAAAACACAAACAAAGCTAGAAAATCATGGAACTTATCCACATGTCATGATATCATATGTAGAGACTGTGATAAAAAATTAAGAATATTTCGAGAAAGCTGTGACGCCCTATATATAGAAACCTAGCATGTCTACATTGAAACTTCATGATTTCATGTGTAGGCCACTTAGGTTTCTACACATAGCGCGTCATAGTTTTCTCGAAACTTTATCAAATTTTTATCACAGCTTCTACATATGCTATCATGACATTTAGACAAGTTTTATGATTTTCTGACTTTGTTTGTGTTTTATACAATTTTTAAACAACTGGATGGCAGGTTCATGGCCATGTCTAGTGAGCATGGTGCTCTAAGATTCTGGTCTGTTCCTGAAATCGGTCGTAACTTGTGCTAAATAACATGCATATCATTTTTGCATGCACGGTTTTCCATGTTTCAAGTGACTTGCAGCACTAATGTGAATTTTCCGAAGAAATTCAATTAAATTGACTAAATCTAATAGTTATAAAAACACTTTTATAATTATTCAAAAATGGAATATGTAGGTCCATATAGTGTAGGAACATACCACAAAAAAATTGGTTGAGAAAAAAAAATATACTTTGCTGAGTGCCCAGGAATGGCACTCGGCAAAGTGTTCTTTGCCGAGTGCCAAAGCCTGGTGCTAGGCATAGATAATGACCGTCAGCTATAGATGATTGTTGACGGTCTTTTGCCGAGGGCCGAGTGTTTGACACTCGACAAAGTAGTCTGTGTCGAGTGTCTTTCGGTGTCGAGAGTCCTGCTCTCGACAAATGCGCTTGTTACCGAGATTGAAACTTTGCCGAGTACGACACTCGGCAAAGACTTTTTTGTCGAGTGTCCGACAAAAAACAATCGGCAAAGTGTCAAGCACTCGGCAAAAAAAAAGATTGCGGTAGTGAGGAGGCCTTGTCTCCAAATATCTCTCGCACCACTGTGGTTGAAACGCGGTAATAAACACATGAACGAACACGTTACATCTAACGTGTACCCGGTGGTGCTCTTCACCCCTCTTACCGTGGAAATTGCTCTAGCTGGTTTTTTTAAGGTTGAGGTGGTACCGTAGGTTCTTACTGTCTGTATTGTGTGCTCTCAACGTCTGTACCCCCACTTCACCCAGGGCGGGCGGTATTATTTGGATGGGCCGGAGATACCGTCCGCCACTAAAACTAACCTAAAATAAATAACCTAAAATAATTAGTTAGACCGATTTTTTGGATTCTACTTAATAATGGTTTAGTACATCATTAGAAGGAAGCTTGTCACACTTCCGCCCATGTGTACCTACCGTATGGGTGTGTATTTGTGTGAGTTTTTTTGTCTTCGACATACATTTGCACACATCATCACATCATCTTTTGCATTCATCCAACCATGCATTAGGCATTCGTAGGTTCATCATCATCACATAAAGCATGAAGCATTAACAGGAAAAGCGGGGATTCCTGCCTTCAATGAGAAAACACTTCGTTTTATACGAAGGTGTGTCATTTCAGAGGAAACTTCGTTGTATACAAAAGGTGCTTCGATGTGAACGAAAAGAAGGGAAGGTGTTTTTCACATTCGGCTCAAAAAGCTACAAATGTCGGTTTCGTCCACACCAAACCAAATGACATATAAGCGAAAGGTAAATAGTATTACAAAGCATTAACAATAATTTGTTTGCTTTCAATAACAACTCTTTTGTCAAATAATACATTTCCTTGTACAAAGAGTTTCCAAGTGTTTCTACAGATATCAGCAAAAGGAATTCCTAAGGCCCCCAACGCTTCAAAACCAGCTTCGGCTCATCGACCTTCGGCATCATCATCCTAAAAAAGGGACAACAACAAGGGTAATAAGGAACATGTTAAGGGAAAATATAAAATAAAGGCCTAATGGTAGAGAGATTTTCTATACTTTGCTAAGTAGATTCCGAGCTTCGTCTCCAGCCAGCTCGCGACCGCCCTTCGCCCAGATTTGAGTGATGAATCTATTACCTATACTTCGGGCTTCGGCCGGAATATCAACCAGATCAGACAGTGACAGACCAAAGTTTGGCATGTTTATGGCCCTCACGTGATTGTATCCAGCCTTCATGAATGTTGCAGCTGTGCCACAAGAAGCCACCAGAGCACAGAAATCTCTGTGTCCAGTTATGACTTCGTCAAGGGCCTCAACTTCATTCTCAATATGCTCGAGGGCTCCGGGAATATCTTTGATAGAAGGGGTGATCTCCTCATATGCGGCTCTGATCGAGTTGAATATCCCCTTCAATTGGCCAATGCATTGGGTGGAAAAGCCGAAGCATTTATCCTGAAGATTTGTGCCATTTTCGCTCAATTTTGCGTTCTTTTTAGCCTTTGCTTCAACTTTTGCATTCAATTCCCTGGACTCACGTTCGAAGTGTTCTAATCTCTTATCAAAAGTTGCTTAAACTTCGTCTAGCTCTCTGCTTAGTTTTTCATTTTGAGATCGTGCTTCGGCGAGTGAGCCTTCGGCTGAATGCAACAGGCTGCCTTTTTCCTTTAAGGAATCTTCAAGTTTTAAAATTTTATCTTCAAAGCCTTCAATAATGATTTCATTTTTTATATTTGACATCCTGCTGTATTTTCAAGGCTATGCTCAACAGCAGACTCTGAAAAGCAAATCAAAGTTAGAATACCCAAATCACCATGAAGGTAATAATAGAGAGCTATAGAGAAACCTTACTTTGAAATTAGAGTGGAACAAATTGTCGATAATGTGTTGTTGCCTGTAGCAGCTAATGTCTGTTTTTAGCTTCGAAAATCCAACACTCTTGGATAAGGTGCTTATAATTTTCACCCCTGCGCGGTCGCGAATGCATCCCAAAATCTCTTCGTCGACCCCACCGAAGGGTATGGATCCGGGCTGGTAACCGCAGGATATAGCAAACTCTTTTTACTCTGATTTATCCTCTTCGAAAAGTTCTTGGACACCCAGGTGCCGAAGGTCAAAATCTTTATCTTCCAAAGAGGCATCTTCAATTATTTTCCCCTTATCAGGCGCTGTGGCAATGTTCTCCTAGGCAACCACATCTGATATGAGTTTGTCGATTTCTGACATTGTGGTTGTGAGTTCTTCAGCTTCGGCTCCGGCAGCATCTTCGGTATTGACAGGCATTGCTGCTTTTGCCACCGAAGCTGAGGGCGGTGTCTGCTCAATCGCCTACATCACATTCACAATCTGTTGTCTCTTCTCCCCCCCCCCCCGACCTTGTCCGCAGTAGAAGCGGTTTCCTTTGATTGTAAAAGGCTTGTCAGATCTAACCTTAGTGGACTTAGCAGTGCAAATGGTAGGGATTCAGTCATTACCTTCAAAATCTCCAACACTTTAGCAGCAGAGGGTGAAGGAGTACTCATAATCTTCTCTGGCACATCATGTACCTTTGAATCAGCAGAAGATATCTTGTCGAGTTTTCTCTTCTCAGGAGCTGAATCATTCGGTTCCGGAAGAGTCTTCTATTTTTTTGAAGCTTTATGGTCCTCCTTGACAGATCGGGCAGCTTGTCTACCCAAAATACTTACAATCCTTTTCCTTTTACCCCCTTCGACCCCTTCATCAATCCTGTCATAATCTGGGTATTCAAAATTCAGGGCATCAATCACTCGATTCAACCTTCATTTCGGCCGGGTGCCGAAGACATCAGTCATTAACTGATCTTCTTTCTTTGTATAATTTCCAAGGATTTCATTGCACATGGTTTCTATCATTTCTAACCATTCAGAACATGGTTTTTTGAATAGCTTTTCAAATTTGAAACGACAGGGGAGTCGAACAAGTTCATATTTTTCCCTGCTTCCTTCTTCGGCATCCCCCAACCTCTAGAGGTTGGAAAAGTTTTGTTTGCAACATATTCTTGCACTCAGTCCCTAGTGCTAATATGACCAGCTACCACCCTAAATTCCACTTCAGCCAGCTGGCATCGGGAGCCGAGTTGCATGTTGCACAGTGGCCTCGTCATGCCGAAGCTTAATCTCAGAGGACTCATTACCATAGTCATGAGATTTTCTCTCTTCTACTCATTAGCCTTCACATAGAACCATTCGCTAGTCCACCTAGTCGGCCATTTAATGCGGTAGGTGATCATCGGGGGCTTGGTGTCCTTCCGGTATGCAAAGTTATAACACCAAAAATTTTTGTGTAGACCATCGGCTCTAGCCTTCGTCTGATAGTGCAGCTCATGCACCCGGTAGAATCCTTCGGTATTCGCACTTTTACCTTGGCTACAGAGAGCCCATATGTAGACATTGAGCCTAACAATGGCATTCGGTGTCAACTAATGAAGATATATTTCAAATCTTTTCAAAACTTCTCCTATCATATCATACAGGGGAAACCACAGCCCTGCCCAGAAGAAGCTCCTAAACACAACAACTTCATCTTCTTTCGGCTCCGGAATCACTTCTTCGCCAGCAAAGCGAATAAGTTTACCTTCATCTTCCCCAAAATAGCCAAACTTTTTCATCACAACTAAGTCCTCTTCTGTTACGGTTGATTTTCCGAATTCAATGTTACTACGTTTTGATGGGCTTAGAATGTTGTTGTCCTCTTCACTTTCATCATCACTTCCGCCTTCGGCCACAGTCTGCTCAGCTTCAGTAGTAGCATCTTCCAACACAACCAGATCTGATCGTCTCATCACTTCTGATATTGGTGTTGTTTCAATCACTTCGGCCTCATTTCCCTCACGGGACACCCTAGTAGTGGATATTACTTGGGCCATTTCAGTGTTTAGATTCCTTAAGACGAAGCTAATTTCAAGTGATGAAGAGCTTGTTCGGAAGCGCAATCCAGAAAGCTTTGGCCTCGGTTAAAATTTTTAACAACACAACAGTGCGATGGCAATGAATGTTGTGGTAACTTCTCACCAACCTGTCTGCTTATATAGTGCTGCAGGAGAAGAAGGCGAACCACCAGACCATCTACACTGGCTTAACGGTGGACCACATAGCGCACGGAATATTTTAATCGTTTTTCGATAACAAGCTCAGGGAAGGTGTTTTTCGAACCTTCAGCATTCCGAAGCCTTCGTATTTTTCGCGGACCGAGCTCATTACAAAAAAATGATCTAGCACTGCGAAGGGGCTATTGTTGGGGGTCTTCTTCTCCGCCGAAGGTCCCCAAGACATAAACACCTTCGACAAAATGCCATAAGAGGTCCGCCCCACCTCTGCCGAAGGTTCTCATGACAAAGACCTCGGGAAGAAGCAATAATGCGGAACACCGAAGCTCAGTAGCTTCAGCTCAAATCAAGAAAAGTAGGAAAAGACTAGATAGCCCTTATTAGTTTAAGTTGCTTATAAACAAATGTTCAAGGGTATGGATGTAATTTTACCCGGGCTGCATCCTGTGCCTATAAATAGATGAACATTAACACCGTACTGTTCACGCTTATTTGTAATCACTTTCTCGCTTCCTCACCTTCGAGCAAGCTGAAGGTATCAATGTAATACTAATCCTGCTAATATTCATATGTACTTTATGGAATACAAATACGAATGAATTAATAAGATACAATACTGTCTTCATCCTTTTACATTTTTATTCACATGTTAAATGATGAAGGTATGTCCTTCTTGACCTTCATCTGATGAGCATTATACTCATGTGGAGATAATGCTTTGGAAGACGAAGGTCCTTAATATTTAATAATTGTGTTGCCTTGTTCTTGATCCACAACATTTGAGAACAAGTGATCAACAAACATCACAAAACATAATACTTACATGTTTTTTCAGATCTTGTGCGGTGATTGGAACGTTTTCAGATCATGCATATTCAAATTAAAATCAACGATGTAGTGTTGTGGGACCCTACTGTCTTGCATTGCACCAACAAACTCCACACACTCTGGATCTCGACTCTTGTTACAATGCAGGTGTTGTTTCTCAGTATCTTCTGTAATGAACTCATGATTATGCTCTAGGTTCACCAATACAATTTGTACATATATCACTTTCTTCTTATCATCATCATAGACCTTTCTTAGTTTTATTCCAGCCTTGCACTGTGTTCATGCACTGAACTTATTCTACTTTCTAGGCGTCTCATTTGTTCTAGATGTACATTTTCCTTCGTGCGAACAATTCAACCACTTAGAGTAGGTTTTCTCTCAATATTTCTTCAACGGAAACCCAACTTCAAATGCATATCTCTTATAAAAATCATAAGCATCATCAACATCCTTCAACGTCATCCCTATCGTAGGAACTATTGATGGATCTATGGTTGTTGGCTGTAATGTCAAAACATCATATCAAAATTATGTACACCTACCATCGCATCCAAAAATATTAAGTTATTCATACAGGAGATGAACTGTTCTATCATATGAGGGGGCCGGATGCGGGTCGAAATAGGTTCATGTAAAGAACATGGAATGTTGTCAAACTTACCTGTGATTGTAGCACTTGCAGTGTATCCATATCCCGTCAATTAATAGTCGCCATAGGTGGTCGCATAATCACAGATTGATCTGCCCCACCTTCCTTGAACTTGACGCAACCGGGCCCTCACAACAACACCGGTGGTGTATCCATCACAACATGAGTACCTGTAGGTGGGTTTTCTACATGCCCTTGAAATCCACCAGTCGCCATTGCCGCCGATGCATCTACCGTCGCCGTCCCGCCCAAGCGATATATGTGCTCGTTTACAACCGTCGATGACGTGGGGCAATGTCGTGTGCATTAGGGGTGTAATCACATCGTGTTAAGGTGTGGTAATTCCTCCATACGCATAATAGGAGTAGGGCCCACGCGATCGCATGGCTGATATACCTCTAATTGTTTACAAACCCATTATAGTTACACTATTTTCTCATTAACTATAACCGAAATACAATCTTACGTTAATCTGTTTCAGTGTGTTTGCTATCTTATCTAAGGTAAAGTGTCCTCTGTAGTCCACTTACACTATTTTATTGAAAAACCTATGCCAATATTTCTAAGTTTTTATACAAAATCACCATATTGAACAACTTACGGTATATACTCTTAGTTTATACGCCTTTTCCTACTACACAGAGATCTCTTGTGCCACTGCAACCTCCACTTCGTAAATCTATGCCACTGTTACTATATTTACGAGCATTACTTGAACCAGATCGTGCGCAATCACCCGATCTAATTTGAACCGACCACACCAATAACGCCAGTTACCCTATTTTGAGCCAACCGCATTAGTTGGAGGCAGTTGTTACGCATTTTTGCATGCACACGTGGATGTCTGGGGTTGGATTCACGCTCGGCGCATGGTTACTTGGTGGCATGGTGACTCGGTGTCTAGTCCGAACGCGACCCAAGCATCTGGCGGTGGCTTGCTATACCCCCGAATGCTTAGGGCTCCCAATATACCATATATATATATATATATATATATATATATATATATATATATATATATATATCTATACTATACTTAAAGCACCAGTTTCAACGGTCGTCATGCGTCATTTTTTTACAAATAACCCCTAACAGCTATTTCAAATTAATCTGCTGCACGTCTATAGATGTCAACGCCCGACACAGGCTAAATGCACGCGGGCCACAACTATGGCACAGTCACGTCATGCTGGCCTGCTAACTGTGTCGGACCAGCCCGTTAGCCCGTCGATCCATTTAATTAAATCAGCTTAACGACGCCCGACACTGGCTAGATGCAGGCGGGCCATAACTATGGCACAGGCACGTCATGCCGGCCTGCTAACTGTGTCGGGCCAGCCCGTAGATGTTAAAAAACGGTGCAGGAGGTGATGTTCGAACTCATGCCCTGATGGAAGAAGGGTGGGAGACACTGGCTGAAACTGTCTAACCAGTAGAACATCACACTAAGATGTTTTTAATATTGAATATAAATTGTATATAGGTATATAGTTTTTTGTAAAATAAAAAAATAAGTGTGTCGGGTTGGGCCAACACTACGGGCCGAGGCTACAGCCCAAGCACGGCACGACGTTCTTGGCTTTTGCAAGCATTAGGTCGTTTCTGAGACCACATTGGCGCAATGGACAACATGATGTTTGAGGTTGCTGAATTGGATGGAGCAACAATGATTTGTCACACTAACAGCAAAATGAAAGGTTGCTGAATTGTTTGAGGTTGCTGAATTGGATGGTGTTTGAGCGCATCCAATTTTTATTGATGCCTGACTTTAGCAATCACTCTATATTTTGATCTATCTTTTTTATAAGTTTGACTTCATGGGACTTATTTTAGAAACTTGATCTCACAAACTTTCTCTTATTTGGTCTCTGTATGATGGAATTATGTCATTTTATAATCTCTATTCATTCAGTCAATCGTTGTGAACTCTCTTCTAATCGCTCACTTTATTGACCATGTTGTATCAAGACTTATTTGCATGAAGTAAACAATAACATCAGTTAGGCAAATCAAAAAATATATTATACAGAGAGCGGAGATGATTAATAAAAAATCTTGAATTTTTTTGATGAATAGTTTATGTGAGTATTGTTGTAAACCGTCGCAACGCACGGGCAACCGACTAGTATATATATATAATTCAGTTTTGTTTGAAAGTTTGAAAAAACAGGAAAACTATCACCGACGGCTAAATAAAAAATACCGTTAGTGGAAAATGCATTTCTATTGGTGGTTCCAAAATAACCGCCAGTCGAAATGCTAGTACTGGCGGTACTGAAAACGCCAATGCAAATAGATTTAAAACTGCTATTATCACTAGTAGAAAAGAGCTCTAAGCTGGCGGCACGCAGAAATTTATACTGGCGGTTTCAGTTACCGTGTGCTAGTGAAAATAAAAAAGGTGGGCCCACCTTAAGGAACCACCATTGTAAATACATTTCCACTAGCGGTTCACTTAACTGAACCGCCAGTTGAAAGAAGATATTTACACCGGTGGTTGTTTTAAGAGAACCACGAGTGGAAATGATATTTCCACCGGCCGTTCTTTTTAAGAGAACCGTCAGTGGAAAGGAGCTATTTACACTGTCAGTAGTGTTAAGTGAACCGCTAGTGGAATGGGCTACTTCCACTTCAATTTTTTCAACACAGCCGCCAATGAATCGCTAGTGCACCAATTTGTCTTAAAAAGTAGTTTTATAAAAGTATAAAGGTATTAACATTCACCCAATACATTGCATGATTACTCAATACCAGAGAGTACTCAGTACCCTAATACATTGCATGATTACTTAGTACCAGAGAGTACTCAGTACCACAATATGTACATTACAACACAATGATACTATCCAACAATTTGAGATACACTACATAAATGTATTAACATTCATCTTACTACTTCATTACATATAACTACTTCATTACATACACTACATCAATGGTACTCCAGCAGCAATCCAATCTCTCACTAATGTCATTTCTTGACATGCATTAACATTCACCCAATCTGACACAACGTAATCAGCTTGGCCATGCGAACTACTCCCTAATCCTCCTATTTGGCCTCGGTCCAATAAATAGTTATGCAAAGCAAAACAAGCAAATATAATCTTCACTTGCATGCTTCTTTCGTAAAATGGGAGCCCTCATAGCACATGCCACCTTGATTTTAGAAGTCCAAAAGCCCGTTCAACTATATTTCGTAGAATCGAGTGGTGGAAATTAAACTTTTCCTGCACAGTCTCTACTCATCTTTGATTAAAATCTTCTAAGTGATGTCTCTGATTCCGATATGGTGGCAAGTAATCTTCACGAATTGAGTAACTAGCATCCACTAGATAATACCTCCATGTACATAAACAAATAAACTCAAAAAAAGATTTACTAGATCGTAATGAGTACAGTGTATGCAATGCCAACATAACATGCCACCATACCTGCTGGTGGGTGTGGATAATTCACTTCTCCCATACAACTCCTAAGCACTGCCATGTCATTGCATGAACCAGCCAACCCAGCACCTACAAAAGCGAACCGCATATCCATGTACACTATACCTAATACATTGTAGCTAGGCCACCCTTTCCTATTTATGTGTTCAAGCCTCGACCTATGCACCCATCAAAGAAAGGGGCATAATGTCTAAGCTTTTTATGCACTTTAGAAAATGATGGATCCTCTGGACATATAATGGTTTGTGCAAAATAATACATAGCATCTACCACCATAGCCATTTTTCTGCTAATGGTATCCAAAGACCTTTCGAATATGTCTCTAATTTGGTGTGTCGCTTGTTGTGTCCCACATGCCCATAACAATTGTCACACCCGGATTTTAGGGGTCCAAAACCCGGGCGCTAACTTCACCAGTGTGCTAGGATCAAGTCTCACACATTCGAATGACTCATGATACAGAAACGAATGTAACATCATTAATATATAATGGAGTTCTGTACAAAATAATTAAACAATTACATCATACGAAGACAACGATCCAGCAACCAAAGTTGACTAGGAGACGACGGCCTAGACCACTCATGAACTCATCATAGCATATGTGCCTCGTCCTGTGGTACTTGTTCTTGACCAAGGGGGATGTGAGTACAGCAAGGGTGAGCTCACATACGTTCATCGCTCAACAAGTTGTGGAGAATAATGTGCACGAACTCACCAAAGGTGGAAGCTCATGTGAAGTGTAAGGCTTAACAAAGAGGATGGTTGAAGTTGAGCATTGCTTTTAGAGTTGGTCAAAATTTTATTAGCAGTTACTAGGTATAAGTAGAAACCAACCTAATTAAATAAGAGATCAAGATTAACAATAACACCCATGATGCAATGCATATGACAGATTAAGTTTAGTTCCATAAAAAAATCATGCGAGAGTCCTGAGTCGCTCTTGACCGTGAGCACGGCTGATATACCAGTTTTGCACTCTGTAGAGGTTGCACATCTTTACACACAAGTCGTGTTACCCATTTTCCACGGGGTTGATTGGACCCCATACACCTCTATTGAGGAAGCGAGGCAGAGTAGCACTACAAGGCCTTTACAAAGTTGCACTAGTTCGAGAAAACCAGGTACGGATTTAGGACGAAGGAAGCATAGGAATCCCTCGTTCAAAAAGTTTTACCGACAGTTCGACCCGAGGGCCTCCCTATACCCAAGCAACGACGCCTCCCAGCTTTACCTTTCCGAGTACGGTAATCTCTCCCTAGCTTTACTAATTACTTGGCCAAGGGCGTCCCATTCCACCCTTGTGGTAGCACTGTTTACTCAAGGTAAGCTCCATGTTCCAATTAACACAATGATCTTGTCATGAACAATAATTAATTAAAACAACATAAATGGAACATGATCATAGTTCAAATGTAACATTAATCCCAAAAGTTCATCTGTTTGCAAGGTAAACAAAACAAGGGAACCTTTTAGGTCCCATCAAATTAACCTGAGAATGTCACAGTGATTAACAGAAACATTATTAGGTAAAGAAGAATGATCAAGGGCACAACTTTCCTTAGACTCAAGATTCTCCGGTACCAACTTGCTCTTCAAGTGACTCGTAACCTCGCTGGTACTCGTAGCAATACAAACAAGCATGGTATAGGCAAAATTAACATCACAACAAACATAAGAACAAACTGCATAATAATGTTCTACGTATCATAACGAGATTGTAAGTTCGAGAACCACTAAATTTAGAGTTACGGTTATAAAGTTATGATTTTCCAAAGGTTTAAGTGTTGGGTACAAAAGAAATAAGTGCATAATTTCACCCTAGATTTTATAACAAAATAAAGTTACTAGATAATAAACAATATTAATATGAGATTAATGCAACTAGAATGGATCAAAAAGGAGTTAAAATGAATTACTTATGAATTAAACAAGTTTCTAGAATTAGTTTTATACTAGAAATCAATTTCTGCTTATTTTACTACGGGTAGAATAATAGGGAAATCCAGGGGTTAAACTGCAAATTCTAGGGACCTTCTTGTGGTTTTCTTTCACTACGATAGGACGAAAGGTTATTTTTTCAAAAGGGCAGGGACTCTTAAGCTATTTTGCCAGGCTGAAAGGGGGTATCGGGCACCCTGAGCCGCCCAATCTGATCCGAATGGCCAGGATTAAAGCGACTTTCATCCGAACCGGTACACGCCCTTGACCATTGGATCAAGATCCATAGCCCACAATTCCCCTTGCAACGACACCATCCGACCGCCCGATCACCAAACCGCGGCACAGATTAAAAACATCAAAGCTACTTCATGCATCTAATCGTACGCGTTGGCTAAAGATCCCATGGTAGAGATAGAACCTGGTCCAACTGACCCCATCATCAAATCCTGGCCGCATATCTCCCATTCAATGGCCCGAGGCCATCTTCTACCTCCCAACGGTGCCGGGACGCCAGAGCGCGAGTTTCCCCTGGTGGCGCCCGCCGACTCGATGTGTTCCGGCCCAACCAGTGCCCCACTCGAGAATCCCCCATGTGCTATGCAGAGAGGAGAAGAAAGCAAACTGCATGGAGGATTTCGTACCATGGAATGACCCAGTGACATACATGCTTCGACGCGGCGTGGCCCTGAGGCGAGTCGAGTTCTTCGGTGAGAAATTCGCTGAGATCCGGCCACCATTGGCGCCAGGAGGAGTGACGAGCACCCCCGTGGAACACTGCAAAGCTCCCGGACCCGGACCCATGGTTTTACAATAGTGGTGTTGACCCTGATCCAAGTGCGGTCGTGGCCCGACCATCTCTCTGTCCGACGACATCTCACCCTCTCTCGGTGGTGGTAACCGGTCTTCTAGATTCAGGTGCGGGTTAGGTTTTATGCTTCGGCCAAGGGGGGTTGAACGGAACGGCTGAATCCCACGCGCAAAAATCGTGCGGACTCCGTAGGGTTGTTACAAGGTGGAAGAGCGAGCTGACGGGGGTCCCACACGCCAGCGACGGACGAGAGTGCATGGGAGCGCTGGTTGATATGATGTGAGGGACTAACGGATGGGGCCATGCTGCCGCGCCAAGGAGCCCAGGAAGACGCGCACGAGTGAGAGACTGACATGTCGGACCCACCTGTCATTGGCATCACGCAAGGGTGAGTGCACGCAGAGACCGCCAGGAATGGCCCATAGGTCGGTGCCGGACTCCAGACTGAGCTACGTAGGGGAGTTTGGTGGGCCGAGACTGAGTTGAGGCTCAGCACTGCATTCCTATGTTTCTTTTTTTCTTTGATCTTTTCTAACTTCTTTTAAAATTAAAATTTCAAGTATTCAAACCAAATTTAGATTTCTGTTTTGAATTTCAGATTTCCCAATCTCAAACATAATCCTAATGTGAATATAAATCCTACTAATTTCAATATTATTATTTATTCTCCTACCCATTATTTTAATTCTAGAGGTAATAAATGACATTACAATTTCCTTTCTCATTTTCAGTTTTATATTTTCATTTATAATTTGAGGTCAAATTTAAGTTATGATTCCTTTATTTCAATAAAATGCATTAGAACAAAATCATCGGCATGAGATGCGCATTTCTTTATTTATTTATTGGTTACTTGAGTAATTTAATATCTTTAATTGATTATGACAAGGGAGGGAATTAATAAATCACCAAAGGTTTCAAAAATCCCCAAAACACCCACTTGTATATATATATATATATATATATATATTATTTTTTATACAAATTTTGGGCTTTACAAATCCTAACTTTTAAAAATAATCTCGTCCTTTAGATTAGTAAGAAAGGGATGCAGAAAGAATTATTTGCAGTCTATGTGTTAGTTTCTAATTGGTTTTAATACCAAAAGTTTTTTTCAGGTCTATGACACAAATTAGCAGGTGATTAGGAAAGCATGGGTATATATATGCATAGCCACATTATTATGTAGGATAAAAGGTGTCTTTAAAGCATAGATAGGTTTGGGTACGAATAAGTAGGGTAAGGAAAGACTCCTATTCTTCCTTAACGAGGTTGAGCTTTTTCTTCTCGAGTTTTGGTGTCTTCATCCATTTTAGGGACATGTAGATATGTATATGTGGGTAGGATAAGCTGCATGAGGTAAGTCATGATCTGGTTTGATGTTTAGGTTGGGATAGATGGTTTAGGCAACCCATCATGTGTGTCAAGTAGTTGTGTATGGCTAGGTTGTTATAATTGGTATGACTATATAAGAGACTAGATAAGTTCTAGTTAATTTGGATTACCTCCTAGTTGTTTATCTCGGGTGAGATGAGCAAAGCAGTTAGGATAAGATGGAAGGATAAGATAGAATTTTTTTTAAGGTAAAATGGGTCTATAAGATAGTTTTATTTGTTTTTTCTCAACATATTTCATGTCTATATGTATTTAGATTCAATTATGGATATTACTCCACAACCCATCACACTAAATCAAAGAACCAAATCAAACATGTATCATAAGAACAAACATTCAAGCGTATAGATGTCTAAAAACAGTTTTTGTTTTTGTTCCTAGGATTAGGTCTCCTATTCCTAAAGGTCACCTTAGGTACAGGATTTCAAATTGTGAAATCCACTTTTGTCTTTAGAACTGATAAGGTAGGAGTAATCAGAGTAAAGCAGCAATAGATGAGAAGAGATTAAGAAAACTTTAGAAAGAATCAGAGTAACAAAAGTAAGTAAGGGTTATCCATTTCTATCTAGGTTTCGTCCTACAGTCAACATTCCTCTGATACCACTTCTGTCACACCCGGATTTTAGGGGTCCAAAACCCAAGCACAAACTTCACCATGTGTGCTAGGATCAAGTCTCACACATTTGATTACTCATGGTACAGAAACAATTGTCACATCATTAATATATAATGGAGTTCTATACAAAATGATTACATCATAAGAAGACAACAATTCAGCAATCAAAGTTGACTAGGAGACGATGGCCTAGACCACTCACGAACTCATCACACCATCCTTCATGCGCCTTGTAACACCTAGTGTTACAAGAACTAAAACATTGACATGATATCATATGCATTAGCATTTCATTATGTATGTTACACCTAGAGTGCATCCACTAGGTAAAAATTTCAAAACAAGTTGTGATGTGACTTGAATTGATCTTTAACCCTAGGATAGAGTACTTACCCAAGGACTAGAAGCATGTGGGTGTGTGAGATGATAAATTGAGTATGATCTCAAAGGTTAGTGGAGGTGTTCAAGAAAGACTAAACTTAGAAAGTTTGAGTGCCACTTAAACCCTAGAACATTTAAAACCCAAATTGAGACCCTAGAAACCCTAATTTGTGATCTATAAGGTGACTCCAATTGCTATGCACTTTTGGACTAAAGTGCATATATCAAAGTGGTAGAGTAACAAAAATTAAGCAACTTTTACATTTGGAGATTTCCAAGTTTTGTGGAACAAATTGGAGTAAATTACAAAAAGTCCCCAAGGGCACCCATATGGCTTAATTCTAAAAACAGTGATATTGTGCTAACTTTAGGTCCCTGTATCTCTTGATCTATGGGGATTTTGCCATAGGTCACCACAACAAATTTGTAGAAGATCCTTGGTGCAGTGCACCTCGCCGCTAGTGATCGGCCATAGAGATTCGAGCTCGCCGTGAAGATTCGTGCATAGCTCGACGCGGATATAACCGGGCAAGTCAAAAGATCGTGATCACGGATGAGAATGTGAGCTGGCCACCGTACCCACTTGCTTCACGACCGGCCGGAATGACATCGTCGGCATTCGCTGCTCGCCGCGAGGATGCCACGTGCATGGGGGCGTTACGACATCGCAATAGATCGCAGTGGACAACCCATTTACTGCCGGGTCCTAACCTCACCGAGCGCCACGATAGTTGCACTCCGGTGACTCACCTCCCTTCTGGCTGCAAGATCATCTCGTCCCAAATTCGCGAAGCACTCGTGTAGTCACTATAAATTGAAGGCCCTCCCTGCTCCACATTCTTGTTACGCACCCAGCGCACCACTCCTCCTCTCAATCCCTCCATTGTAGCCCGAGGAATTGGATTTTTCCCCAAATTGGTCACTCGCGCCGCCGTAAGGCATCCTGCCATGATCAGCCATTCCCATGTCTGTTCATCCCCCTTTGTGCCATGTTTTAGCATCTTTGAATGTTAATGTAGCTCGTCAGCTCAACCGATTGAACACCACCACGGTAGGGCATCGAGAACATCACCTCGCCGCCGCGGAACACATTCGAGAGTGTACTTATGTCGACCCACTCTCCCACCCCCGTTCTGTCCAAATTCGCATGTGTACCCGACCTCTGGTGAATCGGTGAAACTCGCCCTAGCTTCAATTTAAACGCTACCGCATTTGGTTGCTCAGAACGCACTCACTAGAGCCCTAGAGCCGTCGTGGCCATGAAGAAGCATCAATTAAGGTCGGACTAGTCCACATGAGTGAGGGCATATGCTCGGGTAGACTTACGCACGATGTCTGCTTGTTGCCTCATGTACGGGTCATCGTCGCCGAGAAATCGTGACTCCGGCCATGTGCTCGACGCTGTACCATCGAGGACCTAGAGCCGTGAAGAAACAAAGTCTAGGGGCTTTTGCGCAACTGTTAGTGAGATAGGTGAATAGAACCTGGGGCCCTTTATTGGTTATTCGAATACCTAAGGGCCTCGGCGCAAATCCGTAAAGCGGGCGCGAACACGGGCGGGTTTTCTCTATTCGCAGGCCGACCCGGCTAAATTGAGCCCAACACCATTCATCATTTCTCCTTTTCTTTTTACAGTTAGTTTAGAAAATATGTAGAAAATATTAGAAAAATGATAAAATCATGAGACCAATTTTACAAGACTCCTAAAATCATCTAGTATTTCATAAAAATAGTTCAAAGATTTTTATCCTAAACCTGTAATTATATAGGAATTAAAGATGCTCAAACCAAGCCTTTTAGAATTTTAGAAATAATTTAGTAACTCCAAAAATGTGAAACTTTTTGGGTAGACTTAGTATGATAATTGAAGACCCTGAGTGAAGTTCACAAACCCAATAACTAGCCTCCTAGGGTTAACTTACTTAATACTAATAGAATTCCAACTTAGGAAACCCTAATGATTAGTGTGTACCGTGAAGGAAAGTTGTATTCAAGATACAACTTAGTATGTTTCTATTGTGTAACTGCATATTCATGACATCGCATAAGCATTCATGTACATGTATTGTCATGTATAGAACACGAGGAAGAAACTGTGGTAGAAGAAGAGGTTGTCTCCCAAGCTGAAAATCTTCCAGCGGAGAACAACTTTTACTTGTACATCTGCGGAGTGGACCCTGAACCTCCTCCAACACAAGGCAAGCCCCGGTGCATTTACGCCTTTCCTTGTTGTTTTAAAATCTTTATCACCTTATATGATGCATTAGGTCATAGGAGTTGTGTGCAAAACAATTGATGCATTTCCTTCCTTGGAAAATGGATTACCATTCCTTAATACCCTTTTATGAAAAAGATTTTTATGATGCTTAGCTTTGCTTTAGAAAAGCAATTTTTTTTTGTTTTAAACAAAAGTGATGCTTCAAACTGGATGGGGAGTTTTACAAAGAAAAGACTTATGATGGTGGGTCCATCATGGCCGTGATGGGTTCAACATCTGAAAAGAAGTACCTCTGTCAGGTACCAAACTTTGGGTTGTAAATAATAAAGACGAGACCGGGCAGGTGACTTGCACGAGAAGGGAGTCTCTGTGTAGTGTCTCTGTCTGTGTCGTTTAAGGACCGAACCGATGTAGGCTTGATGATCGAGGACCTTTTAACTGGTCACATACCTCATCATGGATATGCTTTGCCTCGGTCGGACCAATACCAGAAAGGTCACCACGCAATGGGAGTGGAGAGATGGCTAGAGTAGAGTGTACCCTCCATGGTAAAAGTCTGGACGGTGGTGTATCTGTGCTTTCGGTTGGCGTGAACCCATTCTGGTCTTGATAAACCCGGTGGCGAGTTGACATATGCAAGGGTTAAGTGCTACATATGTCGTGTGGTTGGAGATGCCCAGCTGGATATTAATCGATTCAGATCGCCGTTAGTTCTCGGACATGAAGACTTGGTCACTGACTTACACGTAGCAATCTAGTGAACTGAAGGGATGATAAAAGACGGCTAGTATAGGCCAAGTGTTTGATCTAGAATAGAAAGTAATCTAGATATAGGTAATTACTTAACTTGATGACTAAAATGAATTCTTAAGAATCTACTCATAGTAAGCTTTTCTACAAAAAGAGTCTTTGAATCTTGATAAGCTTTACCTTGATTCCTAAAAGCCAACATATCCTTGAGAGTCTTTTCCTTTGACGCGTAAGACTTGCAAAAGTACACTCCATACTTAGGGTTTTTGAACCCATGTTGTTGTAGGTGATGAAACAGCTGAGTTCTGCTGTTTCTGTTCCAAGGTGGTTCCCAAGCAGGATGATGAACACTAAAACTTATTTGGGGAGGTTGTTTTGCCTCCCGGTGATGTAATAATCAGTTACGCACTCAAGTACCCTGATATGTAATAACTACTCTTTCTATATTTTCATATGAATGTAAATTTTATGTTACTGTAATCTTTTTTGCTTACTCTCTACTCCAATGATGTGTGATATGATGGAGATACATATAACCGAACTTACTGAGTCATTATGCACACCTGCATGACTGTATGAGGTCCTTAGGACAAGGACATTTGTGGGTGGGCCTAATACCTTGGGAGGTTCTGTGAGACGCCTCGTCCTGCGGTTCCTGTTCTTGACCTTGGGGGATGTGAGTATAGCAAGGGTGAGCTCACATACGTTCATCACTCAACAAGTTGTGGGGAATAATGTGCATGAACACACAAAAGGTGGGAGCTCATGTGAAGTGTAAGGCTTACCAAAGAGGATGGTTGAAGTTGAGCATTGCTTTTAAAGTTGGTCAAAATTTATTAGAAGTTACTAGGTATAAGTAGATACCAACCCAATTAAATAAGAGATCAAGATTAATAATAACACCCGAGATGCAATGCATATGACAGATTAAGTTTAGTTCCATAAATTAATCATGTGAGAGTCATGAGTCGCTCTTGACCGTGAGCACAGCTGATATACCAGTTTTACACTCTGTAGAGGTCGCACATCTTTACCCACAAGTCGTGTTACCCATTTCCCACGGGGTTGATCAGACCCATACTCCTCTACCAAGGAAGCGAGGCAGGGTAGCACTATGAGGCCTTTCCAAAGTTCCACTAGTTCAAGAAAACCTGCTATGGATCCAGGACGAAGGAAACATGGGAATCCCTCGTCCGAAAAGCTTTATAGACAGTTCGACCCGAGGACCTCCCTATACTCAGCAACGACGCCTCCCCGCTTGCCCCTTTCGGGTAAGGTAATCTATCCCTAGCTTTCCTAATTACTTAGCCAAGGGCGTCCCATTCCACCCTTGTGGTAGCACTGTTTTCCCGGGCGGTTCTCCATGTTCCAATTAACATGATGATCTTATCATTAACAATAATTAAAACAACAATATAATTGGAACATGATCATAATCTATACTACCTATTAAGGCTGCAAGGGGTAGGCTGCCCCTTGCGTTCTGCCTTCAGCCAATCTAAGCCGTCCGTTCGTCGAGCATCACCCTCGCGCCCGCTGCACCGTTCGTTTGCTCGACCGCCCTCCCCTCCCCGCGTCCCTCGCAGCTGCAACCCACGCTCCTCTATCCATGGCAACTCGTCCAACACCATCATCCTCTGGCCTGGGCGGTGCTCCCTCCCTCTCCGGCTCTCCCTCCGCCCCCAAGCCCAAATCACCGCGCCCCGCCCCACAGCACCGGTTGCGTGGGAGGAAGGAGAAAGGAAGGAGAGGGGAGGCGGCTGTCGGGCGAGATGAGCGACTCCCAAGCCCAAATCACCGTCCGCCGCCGCGCGAGGTAAGTTCCTACCCATCCCACTGTGCGTGTTTGCAGAGGAGATCCTCCGCCGTCTCATGGCCCTATTCGGTTCAGACCTAGCTCCCCCCACCGCCCGTCCGTCCTTCCGCACTTGACTGCTCTCAAACCCTAACCCTCGCCGCCGGTCCTTGTCACCCCGTCGTCGTGCCCATTGGCAGGCCTCGGCGACCTCCGTCCGCCGCACGTGGTAAGGCCCCCACCCATCCCAATGTGTCCCCCCCGGTGAGAGGTGGTTCCGGTCGCCCAGCGCGCGATCCTTCTCGGGCTGGGTCCCACGTTCTCCTCAGAGGATGGCATGAGGAAAGTGGGCTCGTGCTCACGAACCATACTTGGCTCCGGGTTTGTGCAGTGTGCTCTTAGCGGCGTCGGTCAGACCATCCGCCTCTCTCCTTCCAGCATCAAGGTAACCTCTCCTTATTTAGTACGTTTGTATCAAGAAAACAGTGTTCCATGTTCCATCACAAATGCAAAGAGGGTTCTCACGGAAACAGGATGCCTCACACCGATGGAGCTGGCTCTTTGCTACATATTAAGCAAAGAGTGTATTTGTGTTGTTACTGCTTGGACTTTTAAACATTTGCTCTCTATAATATACTGATTTAGTCATATCTTTTATTTGTAGTAGGTTGCTTTTATGGCATCTTGATCCATCAATTATTAGGCTTGATCTCTCAGTGATGCTCAAGGAGGTAATTAGAAGGCTCTTGCTTTGCCTGAGAAAGAAATTAAATAATAGGATGGAATGACGTACCTTAAACACTCATATGGAATACCCTATGCTTTTGCTTGCACTGAGTTTTGATGTGTCCTGAATCCTAATTTTGGTCAATGGGCTTCTACACATACTTTTAATCTTGCAAATAGAACTACACCAAACAGAAGGGTATCCTATGGGAGCAACAAGATGTTTCTAGATCTTACATATAAGCAGACGCATCCCTTGTAATCTATGTTGTTACTGGTTTTGTAGGAACTTAGAAGAGTTTGCAATCATTAAATCCTTAGCATGACAAGAAGTCATCTGTATATGCTATAGCATTTGTGTCATCTGAGTTTGTGCCGCGTCCTCTTCGACCGTCTCGGGGAAGAGGTTCTGTGCGAGCTCGTTGGGGTCGACGGTGGGGTAGAGGGAGTTGCCCGTGGCGGCGCCGGTGGAGGTGGTGGGTGCGGAGAAGAAAGGGGTGTTGAGATCAGGGTGGGACTGGTCCACATCCGGGTAGAGGCTCTGCTTGGCATTCGAGGAAGCGAAAGCCATGGTTGCGTAGCTGGTCGGTTGCTATTTAATTTTGCATTCGGTTCTTACTATGCTTCAGGGATTAAGTGGTTGTAATGACATTGGGGTAGATCGTGCTAATTTTGATTTGATTTTTTCTACTTTTTCAGTACTTGATGATGAGGCCGTCATGAGGAAACAACTCCACGAGGCGAGAGAACAGCTGGTGAGACAAAGGTAAGAGTGTTTTTTACCTATATATGTTTGCTGACTGATGGCTGCAGATATCTCTTCACAGAATTTGTTGAGCAACATTGGTACTAATATATTCACTCTCTCTGTAGTTTGGAGGAAGGAACTTAGAATTTGCTAATCCTGAAGAAAGCTTATTGTTTTTTTCGACTGAACCAACAATTATATTTGGTGCTGATGTCACTCACCCTGCTGCTCTAGATGATACTTCCCCGTCCATTGCTTCTTTAAGCTCTTTTTCCGTTTACAATACGGATAGTACCATCTTATTACAATAACACTTTATGCCTGGTGGTTCCTTGTAGGTTGTTGCCTCCCAAGACTGGCCCTAGGTGGCTAACTATAATGGCATTATCCGTGCACAAGGTCACCGTCAAGAGCTCATCGATGGGCTGGAAAACATTGTCAAGTACGATCATCATCACCATCTCTGAAATTCAAATGGCACCCCATACCCGATTGAGAGAGTTCCTTAATTTGCAAAATATTTTTAGGGAACTCCTACTTGCATTCGTGGAACGGTCTAAGCAGAGACCCAAGCAGCTGATCTTCTACAGGTTAGTAGTATCTTCCTCCAAACTTTTCTGACTGACATGCAATGGTAATTGACTCCCTCTTTCACCGTTAGGGATGGCGTAAGTGAGGGCCAATTCAAACAAGTGCTGGAGCAAGAAATCCATGAGATAGAGAAGGTAGAAACAATTTGAGACATCAAGTGTTGTTCCCTCAGTTAGTATAACATTTATACTTTCTTCAGGCATGGACAGCTCTTTACAATGAGAAGCCAAAGATCACCTTCGTAGTGGTGCAGAAGAGGCACCACACAAGGCTCTTCCCCAGCAAACCAAAGGATCGCCAATACGCGGACAAGAGTGGGAATATTCGAGCTGGTTAGGGATGCAGGCGCATTTGCTGTTATTTTTACAATGCTTTTGATGAAACGTTTATGGAATTTGCAGGCACCGTAGTTGATAATAATATCTGCCACCCAACAGAATTTGATTTCTTCCTGTGCGGCCATGCTGGGGCCAAGGTATGTGTGTAGCATGTTACAACTAATTCAGACATTTTTCCCCCAAATGAGAAATCTGAAGATTATAGCTGCTCGTGGAATTGCAGGGAACAAGCCGTCCTACGCATTACCATGTGCTACGAGATGACAACACGTTCACCGCAGATGTTTACGGGCTGAATGCATCTTCTTTTCTATGCGTTGCAATTCTGGGTACTTATCTGGAAGCAGCTTGCTCCAATTGAACCAGAAAATTGAAGTTGTCCATATCCCTAGAGGTTCTTACATGTTTGTTTGGTGTCTATACAGTCCTAATTTTCTCCCAGTCTTGCAAATTTCGGGCTAAACTTGAAAGCAGATACATTAAACAACCTAGATACTGCAGAATACATGCTTATGTGTATGTATTATGTAGGTCATCTTCCTTCATGTTTGGTGCACTGTGCTCAAAATTTTAACATGTCCCATATTGTTTTTCTCTCTTTTTACCAACATCATGTGAACCCACTCCTTTTTTTGTAACCACGAAATTAACTCTGTGTATTTTGCTTGCAAAACCAATTCAAGTTCAATTATGCTACATTTTTAATTAGTTACACTTGTATGTATGTGCATTTTCCATGCAATTTCATAGTTTTGCATTAGTTGTAGGTTTGAAACTGCATTAGCATGATTGCAGGAATACATTGGATTTTATGTTTTATCTTGAGGTAACGCCCCATTTTTTCGAGCCAATACATGCATGTTAACATTATGTAAATTCATGTATCTAGGAACCCGCCTGACTTAGTTCAATAAGATACACCAATACCTTGAGCATGGGTCCTCCACAATGTATAAGTTTATCTCTAAATTTCTTAAATTTAGCGTGATTTATATGATCAGTGTATTTTTCATATATTTCTTTGCTAAATTTGTGAGCAGTAATATTTCATACAACAGACACACATTTTTATATGATCTGTCGGCCTGGCGCTTTTCTTGTCCAGCTTTGCCTCTGGATGCGTGTGGGTTTTGGTTTGGCGATGGTTTTTGTGGGGAAAGTGGGGAGGAAGAACAGCAAGAGGTGGTGGTGGAGCCGTGGGAGGTGGAGGGAGGCTGCGCGGTCTTTTAACCGCTTGGCACCATGCCATCGCCGACGCCGTGCGGGGCTGCGCCGGCATCTTCTGCATGTTCAACACGCCCGACGACCAGGCCCAATGTGATGTGAGTACAAGACGGCAGCTTGCTTGCTTTCTTTCTTTCTTTCGCCTCTCTCTCTCTCTCTCTCTCTCTGCATATTAGTATTAATCTGGGGGGTTTTCCCCCTGAAGAAACGGAAGCTCGTTTGTAGGAGTGGCTTGTAGGTAGCGCTTACTGCATAGAATTGGATTGGATTGTATTTTGCTCTCCTATACTAGCAGACGCAGCCAGAGCTTATACCAGCACTGTAGCATGAACAGGGACCGGGACAGCTGGACAGGGTCAGAGGAGAGGAGAGGAGATGAGCCGATCCTTTGCTACCTTTTCTCCCTTTTCCATGAATCTCCATCTTCCTCCTCCCTGGTCTAGGCTGTTTGGTTCGTTCCAGAGGAGGGCTGGGACCCAGACCGCTTACTTCCCCTCCTCCTCTGATGATGATCCATTAATGCCACAGCTCATGTGTGGTGTGGCTGTGACTTGTGATGAGTGAGCGTGCCCCTTCTTCCTCCTCCAGCCTCCAGCTCCAGGTGCGGTGTGAGGTCCCGCTCCTGCTCCTGTCCTACCAGCGTACTACTCCAGTAGTACAGTGGAGTAGCCAGAAATGGTTATCCAGCTTGATGGAAAGACTAAGCAATGATATGCATGCAACGAGCCTTTTCCATCAGCAAAGAGTTCAGCTTAACAGATTCAAGAAATGGAGGTGATACTTCGAATGAGGCCCATAAAAGGAATTCTACAGATGGCAACAATAAACAAACAAGTGAATTGGATGCATTCATCTACAAGAGTCTTGAGGGCATCCAAGATCAAGAATTCTGTAATGTATTTTAGTTGCATCCTGAAAAGGCTATTATTCTTTTACTACCATAATGTATTGTTTTGTTGTAGGAAATGGGAAAATTTCCAACAACTTTTATCTATTTGTTGCATTGTGCCTATTCGATTGTTAGCCAATCAATCTGTTGAGAAACCCGACATACGATCCAGGCTTGCAGTCGACCATATAAGTTGTACATCATTAGTGGGGGCACATTCTGTTACTCCATTTCTCTTGTGCATCAGGGTTTCTTATATGGCTGTTGTTGCTGATTTCAGTCACCTTCACCTTCTCACAGGCGGTTTCTTATATGGCTGTTGTTGCTGATTTCAGTCACCTTCACCTTCTCACAGGATGCTGCTCAGCTAGGCAGATTCACCTTCACCTTCTGTTACTCAATTTCTGCTTGCCTTCATTATTACTCATACTCTTTTTTGTTTTTTATTTAAATACTTATAAATAAGCAGTACATATGTGAGTATAAAGCAGGGATACTCATAAATAAGCAGTACATCGATAGTTATGTGGTACAACATAAAAATATAATTATGTAGTACTAAGTCATGAAAAAATAATCCCAACTCCAAGGATGTTACCGATGATATTTTCTTTGTTGCTGCAATTTATATTATGACATATTATCTTGAAGTATAAAGCAGGGATATTGGTTTCTTCTCTTGAATACAAATGGGCTATAGTTGATAAAATTGATTAACTGATTTGTGACTATGAAGCTGACTGATTTGTGTTTCCTTGTTTTGTTGGCTTCACGGAGTGTCCTTTTGATCTTAAAGAAGCAATATCAAGTATCTGTTTTGCTGCTCCAAGATGTGCAGATCTACTAAAACTGTTACAACTTAAATGATCTTTGCAACTAAATATGGGAAGGAATTTGTTGCTGCAGCTTCAGAGTTGATGCCTGATTGCGGGGTCAATCGTCAGGTTATATGACACTTTGAATTTGAACTAATTTAACCTTGTGCAGATAATTGAACTACTCTCTGTCCGTCCTCCTATTGATGCAAAGTTGAAACTGATGAAAGAAATAGCTGAGGAACATATTCCTGTAGTGCACTTTGAATAGAAGCCCTATTTCAATTCCATCCCAAAAATCTGATTCTTGTTGCTCTTTGGACAGGCTGGTCAGTTGCATCTTGTGAAACCATATATGGTTGCAGTTCAGAGTAACAATGTCTCTGCCATGAATGAAGCCTTGAATGAACTTTATGTCGAAGATGAGGACTACGAGAGACTCCGTGAATCAGTTGACATGCATGACAACTTTGACCAGATTGGTCTTGCCCAGAAGGTAAAATAAAAATAAAATAGCCAGACAGTCGTGCAATTCCTATCGCTACCGCTTTTAATTTAATAACATGTGTTAATTTATTGAGCAGCTTGAGAAGCATGAATTGCTGGAGATGAGGAGGATCGCCGCCTACATTTACAAGAAGGCTGGCAGGTGGAAGCAGTCGATTGCTCTATCGAAGAAAGACAACATGTACAAGGACTGCATGGAGACATGCTCACAATCTGGCGACCGTGAACTGTCAGAGGACTTGCTCGTGTATTTCATTGAGAAGGTTTGGTTCGAACCCATTGTATTGGCTGATGATATGGGAGTAGCTAATTCAATACTATATACAGCAAAAGGCGTATGCTTGCATTCTGATTAGTAAACGCATCCAATCATATGTAATGCAGGGTAAGAAAGAATGTTTTGCTTCTTGCCTCTTCATTTGCTACGACCTGATCCGGCCGGATGTCGCTCTTGAGCTTGCATGGATGAACAACATGGTGGACTTTGCCTTCCCGTACCTGTTACAGGTACGTAGTAATTTCTGTCCATGTTCGTGCCGACGTCTATTTACATACAGTTACCATAGTAACATCCCTACTGTGCTATGTGACTGTGTGCGCAGTTCATTCGTGAATACACTAGCAAGGTGGATGATTTAGTGAAGGACAAGATCGAGTCGCAGAAGGAAGAAAGAGCTAAGGAGAAGGAGGAGAAAGACCTTGCGGCTCAGCAGGTAAACCTAAAACCGCGCTCGCGTGTGTTTTGTTTCCGTGCTGAGGCATTGACATGACAAGTTGCATTCTTATGCGATGTGCAGAACATGTATGCGCAGCTGCTTCCTCTCGCTTTGCCAGCGCCGCCAATGCCTGGCATGGGTGGCCCTCCACCTCCGATGGGTGGAATGGGCATGCCTCCCATGGCCGGGATGGGTATGCCGCCGATGGGTCCTGGTCCGATGCCAGCATTCGGAATGGGAGGCTACTGAATTGTGGTTTTGCAGGGAGCTTAGATGATGATGTGAATTGTTCCATTGCAAGCATAAGTGGAACCTCATTGGAGCTGTACATGGTTTACAGTTTGGGAAATCAATATTCTTTATTGTACCAGGAATTTTTTTTGGGTGAGTCAGTGAAATCAGCCTGACCCATAGTTTGAGAAGCGGAACCTATGATATGTTTTACAATGGGATCGGAAATAGGATGATTAGGTTGTTTCAGCATGAGCTATTGAAAGCTGGTACCATGTGTATGTATAGTGGTGTGATAAAATCTTTTGCGTGTCGATAGACAAATGTATGTTTCTTTGTTACGACCTGTTAATCTATATATTAGCCCGACTTGTAGTTCAAATGTCCTACATTATTTTCTTCTAGCTTCTCCATCTTGGAGTTCAATCAATCAGTCATACTATATTTACTAAATTCAATGGCTATGTTCTATATCTCGAGCATAGAGTCTAGACATGTATCTTTGTAGACATGGCTAAGCGGTCACGCAAGGCGCGGCTGGGCTCTTTCGCTTCGATACTGCACCGCCAGGCTTGGCCGTGACCCGTGAAGGTGCATAAAAAAGGGTGATGGCCCTCGTGTGCGAGCAATATACATCTAGCGCACCGCGTTGCGCAAAACATTCTGTCTTCCTAACGACAAGGTTTGCAGTGAAGGTAATAACATTCAGAAGTCCACTGTTAAGGTTGGTACCCGTGAGAACTAGAATACAGAGCCAGCCAAATTCTGCAGGCATCTTTGAATGGATGGATGGATGGATTAGACCATTCTTTCCATGCTTGCTGTCAATTTTGCGAGGAATCTTTGTCGCTTGGCGTGAGTCTTTCTGAAGGGGACTGTTGTCGAGAGTTGAGTAATACCACTGCAACAGGTTTGGTTTTGCAGACCCGGATAGCGTCATGCTCCACGGTTAGTTTTTGGTTGCCTCCATCGAACAGTTCAACAATTCCTCCAGGCTTTACATGAAGACACATGCTGATGAAAGGAAGAACCACTCTGTCGCTGAGATTCAGAGCTTAGACTCTTTAGAGTGTGCATTTTGATGAGAATCTGCTATATTCTGAATGTCACCCACACCCCAGCCTTCACCTGTGCTGACTAATGAGCCCTGCAGTAATGTGTCATTGAAGGATGTGGTTGAGTTTCCTTGTTCTGTTCTTGTAGGAACCACGTGCCGACAGGGCTGTGTCTGTACATGTTAATGGGTTGTTTGTAAGTAGAGCTGTTCATATATTTATTTTTTCTTCTTCGTCGGTATTGTGTAATGGGGTGATTTGCAGACAACATGTCAGGCGTAGCTCTGTAGTCTGTACAGAAAAAGAAGGTTTGCTTTTTTGTTTGCTTGGTGTTGTATGTAACATTGACTCGTCATATACTATTGTACAAATGGGGAAGAACGCTGATCCTTTGGGTAAGGTGCTGCTTCTCTTCGGTTTGAACTGGAGCGAATTGGAATGAGGAAGAGGGGAGGGGAAACCCTTGAAGAGTTTCTTCTGTCTGAACTGGCTGCTCAGCGTCACACAGCAGCCAGAAATATCTGTCATCTCATGGCACAGGCTGTGAGCAATTACAAACCAATCGAAGCTGTGTTTTGACATTTCTAAATACATAGTTTTAATTATATATCTAGATCTATAGTATATAAAGATGTGTAACAAAACCTACAATTTAGGACAGATAGTACCCATCTAGATAAGCACAACAACCACTAATAGAACTGTTTAAGGGTAACAACTAATATGCAAACAGTCATTAGATGCAAGCGTGCAAACAGTTCTTTTAGTCCGTTGGATCTAAATCCAACCGTATGTGTAATCGTGGTTTGTTAGGTTTTTTTTATAAACGTACACGAGGTGGTGGTGGGAGGATTTAAATGCTAAATATAGTATATAATTAGATCTATATCTAATAGATCAAAAGATCTGCTTGCAGGTTTATACATAATGACTGCTTGCATATGAATCCTTGCCCTGTTTAAGTGCCTAACTGGTAGTCTTGTTTATATGGACTGCACAACAACGCCATAAGCTACGATGGGCTGCTCCACAACGGCTCATAGCAGAGCGCGTTTGGTCTCGGCGTACGACTGCCGCGCCATCTTTGATCAGGTCGGTATGTATCCGTTGATTGGTTGGTCGCATCTTCTCGTCCTGCATCACTATGTTCTAAACATTTGTTTAGTTGTCTATATATTTAGAGCATGAGTTACACGAGTGGATGCAAAACAAGTTATTTTAGAACTTTTTGGCTGCATCCCCACCCATACGCCAAAAATAACTGTTTCCGGTCAAACAAGTTATTTTAAAACTCTTTGGCTGCATCATACGCCAACAATTGCATCATACGCCAAAAATAACCATTTCTGGTCAGATGGGATCGGGCGAACGTGGGTGCGCTCGTCCAGCTAACCAATCAGCCGGTATATCTACTTGTACAGCCACATTATATACTGAGTTTAGAAGCTATTTTTTAATCGTTTGGTAGAGCTTCACGATGAGTCTGAGATATAGCCCGTCTGAGATGGAGCCTTCTAAAGAGCTATACTTAAGGAGCCTAAATATTGGGCATGTAGGTGAAACATACTACGACAATGAAGCAACAGTGTGGTCTGTGGATGGATTTCGCTCCGTATTGCAGGGCTAGGCACACGCATGACGTGTCATAAAATCCAAAACGCTCAAAAGAATCATAAAACGCCAATTGATTAGCGATCAATCAGCGGCGTAATTTTAATTTGTAGATAGAGACAGAAAATCGCATAACAAAACGGTTCTCCTCCCTTTCGCACAAAGGACCCGAAGAAATGTGTGCATAGAGAGAGAAACAAGAGAGCGGCAGAGGGGAGAGAAGAAAGTTCTCCCCCCTTCCGTCTTGTTCACTTTTCAATCTCCCACGTCGCCCCATGGCTGCTTCGGGTGTCCCTCGCTCTCTCTCTCGCTTTCCCTCTCTAGACTTCAATACTTTTCCCCTGCCAGGCCCACCCCCGCGCGCAGCGTCGCACAGACAGGCCCACCCGGCGCTCAGCGTCTCCTCCGCTCCACTCCCGCGCGCCGTCATCGCTAGCGCCACGACCTCCACAGCTGCACCAGCTCTCCCTGCAATCCCCCACGATCTCCCTCCAAACTGCTCCACTCCCTCCACTTCGATGATGAGGATAAACGTGGGCGCGACGTATACAGAGCAGGTTGAGCAGACGCCGAGAGCTCGCGTTCGTGGAAAAAGAGAGAGGGAACGAGGTCGGCGCCGCCACCGAGCTTGTGGAAGGTATGCTCCTCTACTCGTGGTGAAGATAGACCAATCCTCTAGCCACCCCCAGCGCATTAGCGTGGATACTTCCATTTAGGGTAGAGTTTTTGTCTGTCCTTGGGTTTGGATCGGAGCCGAGCAGCTATATTGGCTAAATTAGCGTGGATACTTCCATTTGGGGTAGAGCTTTTGTTGGTCCTTGGGTTTGGGCACGGTAATTGGTGTTCGCCTGGTCTCGGGGAAGCTACCTCCACTGCCAATTTGATGAACAACCGGTGGAAACTCGGGCAATCGCTCACCGGACCTAGGTACCTGCGTTCTGTTGTGGGCAGGCCCCTGCGCGCTAGCATACTAGGTAAGGGTGCCTCCCACCACTTGGTATTTCTCCCTGTTACGTGTAGCAGCTTTCAGATTATAGCATTGTGCGCTGGGTTGTTGGCGAGACGATCTGGTAATGGGTGATGATGAATGCGTGTGTCCAACTGAATGAGTGTTGGAGTCTGAAATTAAAATGGGCATCCAGCTCGTCTGAAATGTTCCATTTTTTTGTGTTCTGTGTTTCTGATACAGGAAGTACTGTTTCTGAGTCAATTAAAATCTTATAAGTATGCAACTTTAAGTTCATAGGAATTGAAATGGTTGCAATGGAATTCCTCGGTTACCAACGGTTCTTTGCACTGGGGTGATTTGGTACTAAAATTACTGGTGCCGTCTTAAGACATTGAAGTTTATGCCCTCAACAATCTGAACTGCTCCAGCTAAATATGTTCAAAATGAGATAAGCATGGTTGGGTCATAGGACATGACGATAGGAGACATTTTTCTTGAAAATACCGTGCACATGCCGGGGTAAGGCGTCTACTTCAAGTTTGTTTGGATGCTGTTAGCTAGCAAGAGCATGTACAAAACGTGGCCTCGATCAGCATTTGGCTGTGGAAAAGCCATGTTCCTTGCGTCTTGGGCTCCGAGCTGAATCGATGACGACCAGCTGCTTTAGCCAAAGCCAGCCAGCAAGAGAGCAACCACCGTACTAAGCAGGAAAAAGAAACTGTGTTAAAGAAATTCCTCACTTGCTCACTAAGGAATACATCAGTTGCGTCTTGTATGTCGTCTTTTTTGACCAATTAATCATGTATACCGACTGTTATTGGAAATTTGGTGTCGAAGAGTGTTTTAATTATTGTGTACAAAGCTAATGACACATGATTATGTTCATGCCGTTTATCGAATTTATTCCTTTTGTTTTTATTTTATCTCTGTTGCATTGACAGTTCATGTCCCAATTCTTTTTATTTCCAGCTTGATGGTCACTACTGGCTCACTGGATGCAAACTGTTGGGTGCTCCAAGGTAGCAAAAGGTTTTGTCTATAAAGTGTGGGACTGGACAGACATAAGGCAACTTCTCAATCCTGATCAGGTAATATAGTTTCTGCTCGTGGAATTCATTTTTACCATGTATATCACACTAATTCGATCTACAACGCACTTGCTATATTAATTTAAACAAATTTTAATCTGTCTCAACAATAAATAACACACATCGGTTTTTGCTGTATGGGTGGGGATGAATTTTGGGCCTGCACCTATCTGGTTTATACATCCACATGTTTTTATGTTCTAGCCATAGCCCATAGCCATATTCAGATAGCTTCAGACTTCACGTGTTAAATTATACTGCTCCTGTATATCTAGACCACTTTATATCTGTGCTCATATGCTCTACTACGTATCTTAGCAAGTTACATTAGGCCACATGTTTTGCTTCAGTGAAGTTGCTTCGTATGCATACTCCTACCACTGTTTGTTTCCGTGAAACCACTAAACTTATCATTACTATTGAGTGGAGTCTTGTGCAGCTGCAATATATCAAGTTATCAAGTTTTGATGTGAGATTGCAATGTAGCAAAATTGAGTGGAGTACTATTCGGTTGCTATTAGTTACCTTTGTATTAACTTATCTATTCTATTCTAGGCTCAGACACTAAGATAACATTTTAGGAAGAAAACAGGAAGATGCAGTTTAACTAAGTTGATTTTAGGCTCAGACAATCCATCTGTTAGTAATACATTGTCAAAATTCCATGTTCGAATGCATTGTATCCCAGTATATCCTAATATATCTTGGGAAACCGATTTTTAATGCTGAGCATCTGCAATACTGTCCAAGTGATTAACTTATTATGCATTTGCTTTTTCAGACTAAGCATTTTATCTCCAGCTTGATGGTCACTGCTGGCTGACTGGTTGCAAACTGTTGGGTGCTCCAAGGTAATATAGTTTCTGCTTGTGGAATTCGTTTTTATCATGTATATTGATTTATGCTAATGTCAAACACTCCCTATAACAATTTTATGTTTATGTTCTTCTTTCCCTTCTTCCTGCCACGCTTGCTCTCGTCGTCCTCCTTGCCGGCAGACTTGCCCGCGGGGACCCGCTTCTCCGCCTTGGGCTTCTTCCCGGCGGTCGTCTTCTCCGCCGCGGGCTTCTCCTCAGAAGAACCATCAAGTAAGTTGTATAGTGCACTGATAAACCTGCACTAAAATACTTTGAATATTGATCTGGAGAATTTATGTGCCTTGAAGCTTTCCAGTTATTGTTTGATGTGGAACATTTTGTCTTAGCTGACAATATTCTCTCATATAAAAGATCTGCAATCAATAAAGGTTAGCCAATAAGACCACATAAGCACAAACTTATATAGAGGTTATTGAAGAAAAAGAAACTAACTTGATGTAGCCTGAACAGAACATAAAATGATTCATTTCCATTAAATCTGCTGGTAGAACCTTCATTTTGTTTAGAAGTTCCATCTATAGCTTCATCTGAGCAAACACAGAAGTGTTCCTCTTTCATTTCACCATTAGGAGATAATTCACCCTCTTCTGTTTGAGGCCTTAAATTGTTGTGGGACACCGAATATGCACTAAATGGATGTACACCCAATCCATACAAAGATGTCATCCTGTCATGTTTTATTCTCTGTTGAAATGATAATGATTTTATATCTTAATTTATTAACCAAAAACAAGAGGCTATTTAGTCACATTCTCTAGAAATAACTTAAACTTGGAACGGTGCATTTGTCATCCACTGTACATTTGCCAGTTGCCATCACAATATCATGACCCAACATGAAGGTAGATTACACCAGCAGACCTGCAGGTTACATAAACCAATCACTCTTCATCATCTTCATCTTCATCGTCATCATCCGGAATGGCAGTGTCATCGCCAATACCCTGCAGAAGGGTATCCACATCTTTGCCGAGCTCTGTCAGCCTTGTGCTCAGCTTCTCGACCTTCGTTTGCTCCTGCCCAAGGCAGACGAGTAGATCATTCAGTTCTGCCTCACTGTCCTTCTCAGCCTCTTCCTTAGCTTGCGCTTTTATTGTTTCCACGTCAGGATATGGCACGCTGCCTCCCTGCCGCAAGGCTTTTACCTCGGCATCCAAGCGGTAGTTGGCCTGCTCTATGCTGTTGTAAGCTTCTGACAAGCTCTTGAGATCAGACTCCAGTTTTACTGAAAGGTTTCTTTGGTTGTTAGCTTCAGCTTCAATCTGGGACTTCTCACTTTTGAGTGCCCCTATCTGTCGTTTTGCCCCCTCCAGTTCTTGTCTGAGAGCTTCACTCTGGACCCTTTCTCGGCCACTGCTCGGTTTCTGTGAAGTATCTGTGGTCGTACCACCACCAGTTCTCAGTAACTCTTCTGCTAACATTGCATTCCGAGCCAGCAAGTCCTGACAGATAATAGCAGCCTTCTTTGAAAGAATTGCTTTGTGGATCGCTGGTAAGCCATCCTGAGGAAACCAGCAAAAAAATCCAATGAACAATAATGATCTAAAAACAAAGAAGCTGTATAGCTATTTTGCAGTCAGGCGGTGGCAATTACCTTATCAAGTGCATTTATGTCCACGTTATGTTTTAAAAGGCTATTCAATAGATACAAATCACCGGATGCAGCAAGGGTGTGAAGTGGAAGCCATTTACTCTGCAAGGAATAGATACAAGGTCATATTACACGTGAAAACTAAACTTGAAATAACAAAAATCAGCCTACAGACAGGTGAAGAGGCAAATTTTAAACATAAAAATCTCTATGGTTCTCATGATTCAAAAGCAAATTATTAATAACACTACAACAACTGAACTTCTCTAAATACAGATTTCTTACAGAAGTAGCTGTTTCCAGATCAGGCACTCGCTTGTTCAGAAGAATCTTCTCCTCATTTGAGAACAACTTCTGACGGCCTGAAGTATAACAGAAAATGTCACTATGCATAATAAAAATAAATATAAGAATGAGGCCGTGCTGCGTCCAGGCTCGAGAGGAGGATTGACCGGTGTAACCGACCATTCATGCCTGGGCCGGATATTCGGACCACGTAGACACGTAGTACGTGTCTTTCTACATGGGCAACTGAAGTATACTTCACACATAGTTTACTAGGTGGTCATAACTAACATTTCAAAAGTCAGTGCAGAGTAGCATTACTACATTATCTTATATATGTAACAATGCTCTTCAGCATTTTGCTAAATTCTTGTAGTCCAATGCCGTTCTAATTTGTATGATAACAAAAAACAATGTAGTTTAACTGCAAAACATAAATAACGGTCAAGTTAAATCAACATAAGACATGTGCAATTTTTACAATAAAATCTTACATGTGTTACACTACTATTGTTTTTCTGTTATCTCATCTAATCCTTTTCATGATATTTTGTATCTTTGCAATGATGTCATGAGCGATCCTATAGGATCAATGACATCAGTTACACTTAACCAAAATAGGACGGTTGCAGACTTGTGTCCCTTTCCTCCGTAAGTACATGGTTCACTTGTCACATCTATCTATCTATATATTAATGAAGAATCTAAGATAAAGTTCGTGTTTTATGTAGTTTCGTGCTATTTGACGATATTCAAGGTTTCAATAACTTACCACAAGTAAAGAGTGTCTTTGCGAGGGTAGTTGTTAAGTTTCCTAGGCATCGTAATAGTCAACACTTCATCCTACAGGACATCACTGTGAGTCACTTCATCAAGCTTTAAAATAGAGTCAATATAATCATGTTATTATATCATAGACTTTTTTGACTTATACGACATGTATTCTCAAAAAAATATCTAGGGAGCCAAAATCGAAGCAATTTCAAACGGCAATAATGTCGAACGGTTCGACGTCTTACTCAAACAAGGATACACATATACATTGTATAAAGTGGCATTCTGTCTAAACTGGGCGGAGGTTCAATTTCGGAATATTGCGCATGGGCTAGAGTTGGGATTGATAACACATACTGTTGTGGAGCCATTCACTAAACCAATTCAATTTCCTCCATTTCCAAAATATCTTATGCCATTTCATGATGTTTACCAACAACCGCATAAGACGTTCGTAGGTAATCACCCTTCCCTCCATATGGTATATAACTTAACATCTTAAGTTTGCAAATTATTCAAAGGTAACTAATCACATGTGAATGGCTCAGACATTATTGGCATAGTTGTTCATTTGGAGCCATTAAAGTATATCGGTGGAAGGCCATACAGAGAGGCTGTACTAATGGATTCCAGGTCATATTAATTCATAGTTACACATTAATTCACAGTTACATTCTTTTTAAAACATTAAACATTTGTTAGGTTTTAATCAAACAATTATTATGTGTTTTATAGGTGGAATCTAATTGTCATGGGGGTATGGACTGATCTCCTGCAGAGAAATGCTCTACGATGGGCATTAGCTAAAGTTGACAAGAATATAATTATTGCAACAATGATGCGTCGTAACAATAAATACAGTAATTTCTCCTATACCTAGCATCTTTCAACATATATTCAATTTTCATGTTTATTATTAATTCTATACTATAAATAACAATAGGATGTTTGGAAACTTCGGACTATAGCACCATTCATTTCAACCCAGATCATCACACTATACACCGGCTGCAGAGTGAGTTCTTTTTTCAATATATTGTTAAAAACATTTAAAATTATGATGATTTAAAATAATCATGTTTTTACAAATCATGTTCTAAATTGCAGTCATTCGACACTCGTTGATTCAAAATCCAAGGAGTCGTGCCATCAACAATTTTCTGGAGAACAGACAAGCACAATTGACAACTATGATACCCGATTGAGACGTGTTTTAGCTTATTATAGTAGATATACTTTATTAATTATATGTAGTAGAACACTTAGTAACAATGATTTGGTCTCTATTTGTATTGGTCATGTGTCCAGTCTTAATGGTGATAGCTTTGTACAAAACTATGTGACTTATCTGTGAGCTAATAAAGAGGTTCATCACCGTGTTTTTGTTACCAATGTTCTTACCAATTACTCCCTTTGCGGTGGTGTGTTCTACTGTGCAAAAAGAGAGTCCGTGTGTTGCAACGGGAATATATAATACAAGTATACTACGATAACTTATATACAAAATATGTGTTATATTTGTATATAAGTTATCGTAGTATACTTGTATTATATACATGTATACAACTGTCATATTTGTAATTTTAATGTATGAAAGACATGCATTTAATAAAACAGATGCAACAACTCAGTATATAGATGAGAAATGACACAAATGCGCCTGACAATTTCATCATAACAGTATACCCTAAAGTTTTAGTCATCTGCAATTTCCATAGTGCTTCTTAATATGGTTTTATTTAAATACAAAAAATGAGAATCAGAATATTTACCCGAAGGTAGTAGATAACAAGCAGACTACCATTTGGTTTCATGGGCATTTCATGAGCAGAGTCAAAGAGGGACTTGTGAAGATGTTTCTCCTCCTCCGAATCCCAGGGCAGATCCATCATTTTATCAACTAAATTCCTTTTAATGCAGATAGCACAAAATTCGGTCCCCATCATCTCAACATGATAAACCCAAGAGTTTTTTAATGTATCCTCAGCATGTGTCATATTTTCTGAGTGTTGCTCTTTCACCTTAGAGCAGTAGCTTCTATGATACATAAACGTTTCTGTTAGGAGGCGACATTCAATTCTGACACGAACCACAATCACTGCCTCACTAAGCAATGAAATGCCATCTTTTTTAAAGTTTTCTGTAGCAGAGAAGCTTCCATGCCCTGTGCACTTTAGCACACGAAGTGCCATATCATATTTTTGTCGTTCCAGCAGAACTTGTGCTATCTTTGGATGTGTTTCCTTGCTAGAGATTTTGGGAAGATGAGAGTACGCCTCCTGCAAAGGAAGCAGGGTTGCATCACAAACATAAGATAATGAAGACAAAATCCATGAAACTCAATTAAAATGGCACTGCATACATATACAGACGAGATTCAAATCTGAAGTCAATGGTACCATGAACAGAAAAAACAAATCATTGTTACATAGCAGTACGTAACACAAACTATAACACGATTCCAATAACAAAACACTACAATGCAAATGTGTTCAGGTAAGTGCAGGCAGCCAACAAAAAGAATGTCTGCAATTCAAAGAAAAAGTAAACACAGCACGCCTGTGATCCTTGCAATTGCTATGCTCAGTTAAAAAATCTCCTCGTTGTGCTTCATCCACACTTGTGTTATGGAAACTATATGTGGGCTACCTTCCGTCCTGGGGGATGTTGCATAGTGGGCAGAGCTGACCCTTTATTAGTTAATGCCATTAGGGATAGCTTATTAATAATGATCCTTACCTTCTGAGTTATCTCAAAGGCAATGTCAAGAGCCTTCTGGTAAGCCTCTCCTGCTGGAACACAGTAGTTTGCTAAGCCTGAAACACACACACATTTATGATTTGTTGCTGTAAGTATTAAGTAGGTAAAAACAGGTAACAACTAACAAGGTTAGCATTACCCATTGTTACAGCTTCAGCTGCACCACATCTGTGGCCATTGAATATCAGTTCCTTTGCTCTGGACCTCCTTATGATCCTAGGAAGGCGTTGTGTACCTCCAGCTCTGTATAGTGCAGCAGACGGAAGCAGATTACTCTGGTAGTTTTGGTTAGGTTTTGTGTACCTTTTAATTTAAGTACATCAAAAAATGCATGTACAATTACCATAGTCAAAGCATGCAGTGGGAAAGTTCTATCATGACAAAGAAAACCAATGTCAATTTGGATTCTAGAAAAGTAAACACATCATGTAAAGTCCTGCTTGCTGGTTTTACCTTTTCAGCATCAACAAATTAAATCGACTATTCGAAAGGTAATTAAAGTTGATGTAGATGCTTACTTCTACAAGTTCCTTATGCTTGAGTCTTTGTTTCAAACTTTTGCTAGCCACGTCAGATTATTTTCTGTGAAATCACGTCCAGTTACAGCTAGATTTATCACGTCACAATTGAAGATGAAAATTGCACCAGTCTGGGGACTCCCTATGTATTTCTGTTTTTCAGGCTATTTTGTTCCAGAGCATCTTGACATTTTCTTAAAAAATTCGTATATAAAACTAAAAAAGAAACACACAGGGTGGCTTGTGTAGGTTATATATTTCCATACCCAGGTATAATAGCAAGGCTTGTTTCTGGCAGTCCAAGTTCAGCATTTTTCTCCTGCACAAATTGAAATAACAGTCTTAAAGTATAATCAGTGCAGTTAAAGTATAATCTTAAAAATACAAGATGATACAAGACTCCTCATAGGAATGGAAAAGGGCTATGCTGACTTATTAAACAGCAGTCAGTACTTATTTTCTTTCATCCAAATTACTCAAGGATCATATAATCTAAAGAACTTTGAAATGATTCAAATATGTGTAGCCAGTAATAAGGTATCTGGCAGATCATCGGTCCGGCGGAGCGGAGAGCAGCGCGTAATGCGACGGCCAAACCGCTGTCAACGATGTGTTTTAGATACATTTTCTGGTTGTCGTCCTGAAGGGGCAACGGCTGAAACAAAACAAATCTCGCAGAAAAACGGTGAACACAAATAGTAGTATAGACTACAGAACACTACTTTCGATCGATTAGCTCGTTTCCTCCTCGCTGAAGAACTGTGCGATCGAGTGTACTGTAGGAGCCGAATTTTTTGTCAATCTGTGCCTGTATTCTGGTGATCTAGCCGCTCATCCTTTGCTCTGCTGGTCGACTTTTCAGCCCTGCTCTGTTGTTGTCCGCCGTGCATCGATTTGGATCCGCAGCTCCAGCTGTATACTTACAATAAAGCAACAATTTTAGAGATGAATCTCAATTGACTTCCATTTAGCTCGATAGGACTTTCCCTATCTCTACAAATCATTGCTATTCGACTAGAAATTGAGCTTATATTATCCTCTGTTGAAGTCTGATAATATTACTCATCCTTTGTATACAGGTTTTCTGACTGATTGGAAGACGTAGATGGACCCGTTTCAAAATAATGATGTTCATTATCCATTAAGAGAATTGTCTAGCAACACTGTTGAAGGTATATCTACTAATAAAATGGCTTATTTGACATTTCAACAATGTTTAAAATTGAATAAATTTGATGGTTTAGGAGAATGTGTTGATGCAAGTCAACGTAAGAGGGAAAGAGAAAGAGCACGATATGCCGCGATGAGTGTTGAAAAAAAAAATGAATTGAAGAAGCGTCGTGAGTCACGTAAAAAAGAAAACCTTATGCAGCATGAGTATTCAGAAGGTATATTAACTATTTCCTGTGCATCGGTTATTTTAAGAGTAACATTGTTACTTTTCTTATGAGTTGTTTGGTTGTTTTGTAGATTGCAATATCCCTATAAACAAGAATAACTCTCATCAAAGCACCAATATTGAGGACATAAATTCCATACATTTGTCAGGTGCTGGTTGAAATTATATTCTAAGTTTAGATTTTAGATTAGAAGAAGTTTTATACTATACCGTGTGATAGCACTCTAAGTAATTATGTTTCTCTGTTATGTTCTTTGCATATACCGTGTTATAACACTCTAGGTATTGGGCACCATTAGTTGGTATATATATATAAGCCCCTAAGACCTTTTCTACTTTTAACTTTAAGGCACATCGGGTCTAACGTGTCATCAACATGCTTCCAATCCAAGTTCAGAAGTTTTAGATGCAAGGGAACGTAAGAGAATCCGAGAAAGAACTCGATTTGCAACTCAAACAACGGAACAAAGGGCATTGCGTAATAGGGAACCATGTAATAAGAAGGCAAGGAAAGACTATAGAATAAGACAACGAGGAATGCTAAACCAGGACTCAATCGCCATTGAGAACCCAACGTTTACCCCAGAGCTTCAGTGGGGTCCAGCGGATTCTCAAGCGCCTCATGGGTCTCTGTCTTGCTCCAAGGACATGGTCATCTCTGAGTTGAGCGCAATACCTTTTGTTCCTGCTCCGTCGCAGCCTGAGGATGTTGAGGAAGACAAAATAACACAGTCTCCTAGACGAAAACGACATAAGCGTCATGTATCGTCTGGTGAAAAACAGAACCTGGTATCTCGTCAAAACCAGAAATTTCAATCTACAATTGGAGGAAACTTTGCTACTGCAACTAGGGATCGTGAAATGGATACCAATGAGAACAATGAAATTGATCATCCGACTGCTTCTGAGATTGATAACAATGGTTATTACTAATTCATCTTTACTTCATCTAACACATCAATTATAGTGGCCAGCTAACTTAACACAGCTTTCCATCAATAGAATGTACTGGTCCATGTCCAGTCACTACTACAAAGACTGACAAAAGGACTGAAGGAGCAGACGTTGGGATGCAACACCAGACAACCCTAAATGTCACCACCAATGGTAATTCCAAATTCAATTCTACCATTAGTTCCCTAATTATTCTTAGTGGTTAAAACCATGTGAATGAATATATGACGATGAAGGTGTGCTATTTATAGATAATCATGACGAGGATATACTTTTTGAAGCTGATGATGACGAAGAAGAGGGATACCTGTTCGCTTATCAAGGTTCTTGCGTAATGTTTTTAATAGTATTGGATATATGATTTTAAAGTTTCTAAAGCTATACATCTTACCTGTTGCTCTTTAAAAACAAATTTAGATGGTGAATCCGGTGAGGATATCAATATTGATGATACCCAAGATGCCTTTGCTGTAACCCCTGACGTACCTGATCCGTATGACAAGGTGTATAGTAACATACCTAAAGAAACACATTTGCTAAACGCTGTTGCTGATTGTGACTACTGTAAAGCGAAGAAGTTTCAATATGAACCACCTGGATTTTGTTGTCGTAATGGACAGATTGATCTAGCTCCATTCGAGACACCGTCCCAGCTTAGGAGGTTGTGGGAGTGTGCAGATGCTGATGCGAGGCACTTCCGTGATAACATTCGATTTTTTAACGGCCATTTCTCATTCACTTCTCTGTATTGTTGCCTTGATAGTATGACTACAAACATGGATTGTGGTATCTACACGTTCCGTGCACATGGCATGATGTACCACAACTTAAGGTCGTTCGGTAGGGAAGTTGGGGCGGAACATAAACACCTTGAACTTTACTTCTATGATGATGATCCCAGTCTCGAGCATAGATATCGTAAATGTCGTCAAGAGCAACTTGAGAAAGACAAGGCGGTTATTAAACAGTTGGTTGAAATACTTAAGGGAAACCCATACTCTGAGCACCTTAGGAGTATGGGGCACGTTGATAACATTGAAGACTACCATATCGCATTGAACCTTGACCAAACATTGAACCAGAAGTTATATAATGTACCCATCACTTCGGAGGTCGCTGCAGTTTGGATTGAGGGGAGTGAACGTCGAGGTCAATTCAGTAATAGTGTTATGCTGCATGGGAAGGATAGGTCAAGCCACGGCATCCGTTCATATCATGGATGCTATGATGCACTATCATATCCATTGTTCTTCCCTAAAGGTGAACTTGGATGGCATGCCAATATTCCTAAGTCCAATGTTTCCATGGACGAAGTAGACGCGTACCGTGATCAACATAGGAGAAGTGATGCAAACAATGATGATACAGGTTAGTTATTTCTTTGTGATTCTTAAATAATCCTTTGTTAAATATGTTTTTAGCAACACTAATTAATAAACCTTGCGGTTGCAGAACGACCTAGCCATCTATGCGTGTCTGTACGTGACTATTACTGCTACAGATTCCAAATTCGTCCAAGTATATTCAATCCAATACTTCATGGGAAGCGGCTTTTCCAACAGTTCGCGGTTGACACCTACATCAAGATTGAGAGCTCTCGTTTGGATTTCATACGTAAAAATCAAGACAGATTAAGGGCGGATCTATACAAGGGTTTGGTAGATAGCTTGCATGAAGGCGAGAACAGAGCAGACAAAATTGGAAAGCGAACCGTGCTGTCTACATCATTTATCGGTGGTCCTCGTGACATGAGACGCCGGTATATGGATGCTATGGCCCTTGTGCGGAAGTTTGGGAAGCCAGACATATTCCTCACTATGACGTGCAACCCCAATTGGGATGAAATAACGAGAGAGCTTCTCCCTATGCAGTCACCACAGGATCGTCCGGACCTTGTTGTTCGCATATTCCGTGCAAAACTAGAGGAACTGAAGAAGAGATTGACTAAGCATGATATTCTTGGAAAAATCCGGGCTTATGTCTATGTCGTGGAGTTCCAGAAGCGAGGTTTGCCTCATGTCCATTTCCTACTCATCATGCAGAGAAAGTACAAGCTAACTTGCCCCGATCAGTATGATCTCCTTATCTCCGCTGAGATCCCTGACAAGAAGAAGTACCCTGAACTATACAAGATGGTTATCAAGCATATGATGCATGGACCGTGTGGATTGCTAAATCCTAAATGTCCATGCACTAAGGGTCGTGCTTCATGCAAAAACCATTATCCTAGAGCTTTTAGCAATGCAACGTCTCAAGGAAAGGATTCATATCCTATTTATAGGCGTCGTGATGATGGGCGTAAGGAAACGGTTCGAGGTTGTGAATTGGACAACAGATGGGTCGTCCCTTATAACCCTTACCTCCTCCGGCTCTTCAACTGTCACATCAATGTTGAGGCGTGCGGGAGCATCAAGGCTGTCAAATACTTGTTCAAATACATATACAAAGGCCACGATCGTGCTTCTGTGGCTGTGACAGATGCAAACAAGGCTGATGGTGACGTTGATGAGATCAAGCAGTATAGAGATGCTAGGTGGGTGACCCCTCCAGAAGCCCTTTGGAGGATATTCAGCTTTGATCTAAGTCAAAACTCTCCACCAGTGATGCAACTGCAGCTCCATCTTGAAAACATGCATATGGTGTCATTTCACGAGCGTGCTAAAGTAAATCATGTTGTCCAACGTCCAGGTGCCGATAGGTCAATGCTTACGGCATATTTTGAGGCAAATAGGCTACACGAGGAGGCTCGGGGCATCCTTTACCGTGATTTTCCTGAGTGGTACACTTTGCAGCAAGGCAAAGTGTGGCAAAGGAGGAAACGAAACACGGGTGGACAGGTTGGTAGAATAGTCTCTGCTCATCCAGCTGAGGGGGAGCGCTTTTTTCTTCGACTTCTCTTAAACCATGTGACGGGTGCTACCTCCTATGCGGATCTAAGGACAGTAGATGGTGACACACTACCATCTTTTCGTGAGGCAGCACAAATGAGGGGACTGCTTGAAGCAGACGACACAATAGATGAGTGTCTCAACGAAGCCGCTATTTACCAAATGCCGTCAGCACTACGAAGGTTGTTTGCAACAATACTGGTATACTGCGAGCCGAATGATGTGGCAGAATTATGGCAGAGACACCTTGATTCAATGTCAGAGGACTATCACCGTAGTACTCAAAGCAAAACTCATGTGCAACAGATGGTCTTGATTGACATTAGAAACATTTTGCAGTCAATGGGTAAAGACATAAAGACATTCCCTCTCCCTGCTATCATCGACAAATATGACGATTCACATGGTACTGATAGAGAGATTTACGAGGAGGAAAGTATCGAGCCGACATCAGAAGACGTTGCTATGAAAGAAACCCTAAATGAGGAGCAAAGGTCTGCCTATGATAAGATCCTATCTGTCGTTGACACCAATAACGGTGGAGTGTTCTTTGTGGATGGGCCTGGTGGGACTGGCAAGACCTATCTGTATAAGGCACTGCTTGCGGCACTACGCAGTCAGGACAAGATTGCAGTTGCAACAGCTACATCTGGTGTTGCGGCTTCCATATTGCCTGGGGGGAGGACTGCCCATTCACGCTTCAAGATACCACTTACTATTGATGATGGTGCTGTATGTAGCTTCACGAAACAAAGCGGGACAGCAAAGTTGCTACAAAAAGCATCACTCATTATCTGGGACGAGGCATCGATGACTAAGAGACAAGCAATTGAGGCGCTAGACAATAGCATGCGTGATATAATGGGACGGCCTGAGCTGCCCTTTGGTGGGAGGACTGTTGTGTTCGGGGGTGATTTCAGACAAGTACTCCCTGTTGTACGCAAGGGGTCAAGGGCTCAGATAGTTGCTGCCTCTCTACGAAGTTCTTACCTCTGGGAATCCATGTGCCATCTAAAGCTTGTTCAAAACATGAGGGCACAGAGCGACCCATGGTTTGCAGAATATTTGTTGCGCGTCGGTGGTGGAACTGAGGAAGCGAACAACGATGGTGATGTTCGTCTTCCAGATGAGGTATGTGTGCCATATACTGGTAATGATCGCGACCTTGATAGACTGATAGATGACATTTACCCCAATCTAAATGAAAACATGTCTAACACAAGCTACATCACTTCAAGAGCAATATTGTCTACACGGAATGACTGGGTGGATATGATAAATATGAGGATGATCGATCGTTTCCAAGGGGAGCAGATGATGTACCATAGTTTTGACACCGCGGTGGATGATCCTAATAACTATTACCCATCGGAGTTTCTAAACACGCTGACTCCTAATGGACTACCCCCGCACGTTCTGAAGCTCAAAGTTGGATGCCCAATCATGTTGCTTAGGAATATAGACCCTGCTAATGGACTTTGCAATGGCACGAGGTTGGTGGTTCGTGGTTTCCAAAAAAACAGTATTGATGCTGAAATTGTCCTTGGCCAACATGCTGGAATGCGAATTTTCTTGCCTCGTATACCCCTGTGCCCCTCTGATGATGAGATGTTCCCTTTCCAGTTTAAAAGGAAGCAGTTTCCGATAAGACTAAGTTTTGCCATGACGGTTAACAAGGCCTAGGGCCAGACGATTCCTAATGTTGGTGTGTACTTGCCGGAACCAGTGTTCTCTCATGGCCAGCTTTATGTTGCTCTATCAAGGGCCACCGCTCGATCGAAAGTTAAGGTACTTGCCATTCCAGTCCATGATGAGAAGAAGAAGAAGAAGGGGGTTGAAAGGAACTCAGCGATAAATGGCGCAACATACACAAAGAATATCGTTTATAAGGAGGTCCTTACGCCGTAGCTGACATTGATGAATGCATGGCAATTAACAACTTGTAATGCACTTAATTATTTTGGTTTTTAGGTGAAGATGTATTTTTGCCTTTTATTTCTCTATTTTGGCTCCTTTTTAGCTTCCTATTGTTTAGTGGTCATGTGGTTGATACAAAAAAGAAAGCAGATGAGCATTGAATAGATGTTATCGGTCTCTTTTCATTATGTTTCATGTATTGTTTAGTAAATAGTCTTGGTCTTTGGACCCAACTTAACTAGATATATAGATAACTGCATCTCACTTAAATAGAAGAACAATGTTCATTATGCAAATCTTGTTTATAAGGAGGTCGTGGAGCTGTAAATGCTTTAGATGCACCTGTAAATATTCTCAGTTATACAATGTGATCATAGTACAAAATTACTGGACTTTCAATACAATAGATCCGACTAAGACATAAAATAGAGTTAAATTCAAGCAAGAATTTTCCTTGGCTGTCCATAGAACTAAGGGTAGTTATCTCCCTCTCAAGAACCAATGGCTAGAATCCTTGTAATTTTTTTGTGTTGTTTCTTTGCTTTCCTGTTTCCTAATATTGTACTATGAACCCAATGAACTTTTTGTGTGTTCCTAATAATAGAGCAGGAAAATTAATCTCTGTCCTTCGTTTTTCTCAGCTATGTCTTTTTTTCTTTTCCAATTTTTATTTTGGTCTGTCATTTTGGATCACTGCAGAGGGGGTAAAAAACATTATTTGAATCCATGTGGTAATGCTTGTGCATTGCACTGCGAAAGAATGATGTGGCAATTTTTTCTTGTTTGGGTGCCTTTGTACCCAAACATATTATTTACAAAAACATATTATTTAGATTATTTTCCCTCTTGTTATTTTGTTTGTTTCAATGCAGTAATATTGATGAGCAGCATCCTTTTTTGGATCTACCATTTAGCGCAAGCAAACAAGATACTTGTTTGCTACTATCTCTTTTTTCTAAACTCCAAGTTACATGTTTGCTGCTATCTTTTTTTTCTAAACTCCAAGTTACATGTTTGCTGCTAAATTCTTAGACCTCTAAATTGATAGAGTGACTTTGTTTGTTGCTAAATTCTGGTATCTCTAAATTCAGTCATATTAATACAACGATTACACTATGACATGTTCAGATGCTTCTTTAGTTCATTCCAATTCAAGGTTATTAAAAATGATCCTGTCATAATATAAAAAGTTCTCCCAGATACCTTGTAATTGTCTAGGGCACACCTGCTATCAGCAGGTATGTTCCCTTTGGTATATTTTCCAGTTAGTACTCCTGAAGCTAGAGGACTCCATGTAGTCAATCTAATGCCATAGGTGCTGTAAAGTGGCAAGAATTCAAACTCAACCTGCAGAAAAGCAGTGTGCTATTAGTTCTTGTAATAAAAACTACATGCACAGGGTGATCTGTTTAGAGTTTTTCTTTGAAATCATTCATGGGCAAATAGTGTTCATTATTGAACCATGGAAAATCAAACAGAATACATCCACACAAAGGACTACCAAAGACAAAAAAAACGTGGATGATTCCAGTCATGCAAAATGGCAGTGACATGCCCGAATGCTTCATCCTGGCATGCTGGTATCGATCTGCTGAACTGTGTGATTAGGTATGCAACAAACTGTATCCGAATCACCAAACACTGAAATGAAATAACATTTTTATAATGTTTAACGGCAGGCCTGTTACTATTTCGAGCTCTCGTTCTTTGAAAAACAATATGCTTGTTGGGAGATTATTTTCCCTCTTGTTATTTTGTTTGTTTCAATGCAATAATATTGATGAGCAACATCTTTTTTGGATCTACCATTTAGCGCAAGCAAACGAGATACTTGTTTGCTGCTATCTCTTTTTTCTAAACTCCAAGTTACATGTTTGCTGCTATATTTTTTTCTAAACTCCAAGTTACATGTTTGCTGCTAAATTCTGAGACCTTTAAATTGATAGAGTGACTTTGTTTGTTGCTAAATTCTGATACCTCTAAATTCAGTCATAATAATACAACAATATATTGTTCATAATATTTTAGCATTTTTATAAGGAGCAATGTTGTATCTTTGCAATAATGCCATGATATACATCCTATAAGATCAATGGCATCGGGTATACTTAATCAAAATAGGATGGTGGCAGACCTGTGTCCCTTTCCTCCGTAAGTTTATACAAGTTCACTTGTCACATCTATATGAATGAAGAACTTAAACTAAAGTTCGTGTTTTATTTAGTTTCGTGCTATTTGACGATGTATTTTATATACTTAAAATACTTTTGTCAATAAAATTATGTTTGACACTTTCAATCTGATGGGTACAGACCAAATCACAATGGATATAGTGGTGGAGGAAGGAAATGCCGATGTTGGCAATACTGCTGAACCATCGTATGAGGTTGTGGCTAGAAGTGGTCGTTCAGCACAATTGTCAACTAATGACACTGATGAACATGAACTGGGTAAGTGCTATTATCAATTACAAAAAAACTAAGGTCTGCATAATAAATATTTGTTTGACCCTTAATTCTTCTATTGTGCGTCATAGCTATAGAGAGCGAGGATAGTAAGGTCAGTGTTGGTAATGCTGCAAAACAATCACACGATGTTGTGGGAGTAGGCATTGACTGTATTTTCAATCATGCTAAAGTGTCAACTGAAGCCGATCTTGGACCACAACCGGGTAGGCTCTCTTATCTACACTCCTAAATGTAAATATTGTCTTATGAGTACTCCTAAAAATGCTTTTGTCAAGAGACTTATGTTGCATTCACTCCTCATACAGATGTGATACACTTGACATCTTTGGATGTTCCAAATGAATCAAGTCAAATAAGTTCTGATGCGGATATGGTAGAGCAGAACAAAAAAGATGCTTTGGACACACTTATTAGAATATCACAACATAAAAAACCAAAGAAATCGAATGTAGCTCGAGTTGTCTCTGAAGGTAATTTTTTGTTCTTGCCTTATTGCATCTTATTGGATTTCGCATATATCATTTGCTTATTAAGTATAATATTTTTCATTGTATAGATTATAAGTGCACCCCAGAAGATGTTCAGCTTATTGAATACATTAAAACATTACCGGGGAAACAAGTTGTGGTGAACATCGACAGCGCATGGTTAAATAGAAATGATATGGAATGTCTTTTTCATGGTGACATCGAACTGTCTGGCGAAGTAAGTACATCTGTATGTCCATATTATATACAGTAATAAAGTATATATATTTATAATTATCATATTATACAGTATGGTATACATATTTAAAGCTAGCATGTATATTTGATCTGCTAATTGTATTCTTTTGGTGTACAGGCCCTCAGTGCATATATACACTGTATTAGGGATGAAGAGCATTTACTTCATAGAGAAGGTGGAAAGGTCTTCTTGGAGAACACATTCATTTCCAGTCTGCTTAAGCGTGATGGCGACCCTAAGATGATCTTAAATTATAAGGAAGACACAATTGAAACAAGGGTGGACAACTATTTACAGTCTGACATGGTTGACCTAAAACTCATCTCATTTTTAATATATGTAATATGTAATATATTGGTGCACAATACTTACAAATTAATGTTAATGTATGTTCTATGAAGGTGTTCATTCCAATGAATATAGAAAATTTTCACTGGTATCTGGCAGTTCTGAATGCAAAAAAAAGTGAGGTACATGTACTCGATTCTATGGGACAACAAATAACGGATCGCCGAGACCTTTATACTACAGTGAGTAATCATTTCTTTTATATTATGATTATTTCATCATTACATTATTTGTTATCTATAAATCTTGATATGTTTTATATATACACATAGTTAAAAGGTCTAGAAAGACAGATTAAACTTGCAGCAGAACATAAAGAGCTTTACCAAGGCAAGTGGTCGAACCTTGATGTTGCATCATGGCCAGTTATAGAGAAGATCACAACACAAATGCAAACCGATGGGTAAAATTCATGTGACCACAACTCTACAAAATTGGTTGTATTTATTTTCATATATACATAGAAACTCACCTGATCTGTTAAATTTCATATTAGGGTATCTTGCGGGCTATGGATGATAAACTATATGGAATACTGGACAGGATCCTCCCTATCTGATAACGTAACTCAGGTAGAGGACGTATATTTATTTATAGGAACAATGTTTCTTTTGTTCTAATTTATATACTTGCAGGATGATATAACAATGTTTAGGTTTAAGCTACCTGCAATATTATGGGACTCGAGATTAAACACAAAGAAAGTACATCAAAATCTTGACCACAATGTGGATGAAGATGGAGAGAGTTCAAGTGATGTTCAAATAATCGATACTCCATGTGAGTTATCTAAATCGTCAAATACATCACATCAGATTGAACCATATATATCTCCATATGTTCTGCCTGCTAAAGTAACATCAACAAACACGCAAGAACTGATGTTTGTATTATGCACATATATCATGGGGATAGACAACGCCAAATATTTAAAGTAAGTTAATTCTCATTTATTATAGTATATGCATGGTAAATATTCAACACATATGTTCTTGCTTTAACTATAAAAACAATTGTTCATTTAATAGGAAACATTGGATTCAGAGCACTAAACCTTATCCAATTTCTTTAAGTCTTCAAAAACTTAAAGATATATTGGATGTAAATAAGCCGATGGATACAGATTGTTTTAACATGGCTGTTCGGATGATCGCATGCAATGATGCCTTGTTTTTGTTGGAAGACAAATACCACTACATGGATCTACAGTTCTGTGTAAGTTCAAGTAATTAGTCTTTATTCATATAAGTGTGTTCATTATATAATTATTTTTCTAACAAAAAGTAGTCCATAACTAAATTTGGTCGAGACCCTCGCCTTCGTGCAAAGCCAGATATCAACATGTTGGCAAAATTATTAGAATGTTGGCCTGACATGGAGTACGATGTTTCAGATTGCAAACAAGTAAGCTATACTCTTCATCATTTTTGTAATCTTGTTTTTTCTCTTACTTGAACTGTTTTTTTAACTTGCAGATTCTATTGCCCTTTTCTTTCATGGGTCACTTTACCTTATATGTACTTAACATGGACACTAGAAGCATCTATATAATGGACTCCATGCCTATACCATCATGGTTTAAGGGTGATCATCCTAGCATGCATTATATCCATAATATACATTATATTGCCAATAATATGAATGCTGCCATGGAATTGGCCAATCCTACATGGAAAGACGATATTTATATGTGGCGTCGTATAGTACCAACATGGGTTCCAAGAACATTAAACTGGTAATTTTTTTAACCCGAACAACTTATTAATTTTGTCTACATATATGTAACAACGTATTATTTTAATTTGTAGGGATTTATCTGGCTTTCTTGTTATCAACTTTATGCACGATTGGAATGGTATAAGGTTACCCTGCATTTGCACTGTGAGTACCCTATTTGTTCTAATACTTTGTTAATATTGTTCTTCTATAATTGATTATTAATCGTGTTCTATGATATGTAATAATGAATGTGCAGAATGGGAATGACCTGAGGACCAAATTCTTAGTAGAATTATTGAAGTACAAGGACAATGAATCCAAAGACAATATTCCAGAAGAAATACAAGAAATTATTAGGCACATCAGATAGATATGATTTTATTTGTAATGATACTCAACTTATTATCCTAATTAATTTTATTGCCTTTTAGGTTCGTAGTATCGTTAGGAACATTTGTCAACATATATTTTAGTTATATGTTGCAAATATGAAGGTGGTTCAAATTTCTGTACTTTCAAAGATGCATTGGTGTTTTAGAAGCTTCAGCTTATCCTACTGTAGTATTGTGCTTAAAAGACTCCTATGGGTTTCCATCTTTTTATTGGAAACGAAGTACCATACTATTGTACTGTACAGTGACTTACAGGTATGGAGGGATAGGGCTCATCGCACCTTCTAGCTTCGTGAGTCAAATGATTTTATAATTATTTCCTTTTTATGCTTCTGTTCTTATTTTGTGCTAAGCTGAACGGTGCTTGGTTGTAGTGAGCACAAAGCGATCTTTCTAGCTTACTCGAGGTAGCAGGCAACTGGTGACTGGTGAAACCACAGACTGGTGCCACCAAAGTGGAAGAAATACACTCAAAGAACCATCCTGTCAGTCTCCTTGTCATAGAGCATTCACCTTTTCTTGCAGGTAACTTGGGCTCGACTTACTGACACGAGCAATAGTCTGATAACGCTACAAGACACCGATGTGCAATGGTCGCCGCTCTCTTTGGGATTATGCAGAGGTCAGAGAAACAAATAGCTATATTTTTCAAAGAAAAGAAAAAAAAATAAGAACAGGTATCCTACTGTTTCCATTCTCAAATATTATTGCCCAATTTACTATAAGAACACAGAATCTTATTCTTGTAATTTTCTAAATCCTAACGAATAGGAAAAGAGGGCCACCCAACTTACAAAGTCTTTTTTGTTTGCATAGGATTATCTGTAATTCTGAATGAAAATTTGTGTGGCACCGTTGAACAGCTAAAGCTAAGCAGGGAGTGCCTTGTCTGCTCCTTCTCTGTTACAAGCCTACAAGGTAACATAGTTCTACTTTGCACGTTTACCAGATTGTGGATCTCTGTAGTAATGCCATATTTCTTTTCTAACATTATGCTGAAAACCAGGTAGCAAAGGCTCCCGGTGGCAATGGCGGAGTATATGCTGGTAATCTCTAAATTGTGATGCGGTAAATTATAAATGTATGCTATTAATGTTAGTCATGACTTTCTGCTTGTTTTTTTTCTTTGGTTGTAAGAAGGCTTATCTTCTTATCGATTTCTCTGACCATCTCCAAATAAGTGTGTGAGTATACCAACTCTTTGACCCTCTATCTAATATATGACTTAATGAAGGGACTCATTTGGATTTTCTTTCAGCTACGTCCTAGGTGCTGTTTTTCTTCAGCTCTGCCAAGTTTTGCAACTTGCAGAACATCCAGTTGTTCAGTAACTTGTACATCCCAGTCTTTTCATCCATCGTTTTACAAAACGTAAGCTGATGACATATATGTTGCATTGTATATTTCATCTGTTGGATCTGCTAAATGACATTGTTCCTGAGAAATAGGTGGTGCAGAGCAATCTTAACCAATGTAATAATGAAGATATCCCGCTTTCTGGAACAGAAATTTAGATGGTAGGTTGTGATAGTGAGTGTATTCACTTCAAAATGTGAAAATAGAAAATGAACTTTTGAATCCATGCCTTAGCTTTACTAATCTCTTTTCCATTTTTTTATGTGCAATCTAAAGGAGTCTTACGAACAAGAATCATCTGACAGCAGTGATGAAGAGTGGTCCACACTTAGCACACCACGAAAAACAAAATTACAAGGCAACGAAAAAGTATCACTTACTGAATCAGTACGTTCTGCAAAGCGGTGTTCTAGAAGAGCGCCAGCTAGGGAGCAGAATAATGAACATACTCAGAGTGAGCAGCTTCATGGTTCTGCAAGTGAGCAGCAAGCTAGAGAGCAACTTCATGGTTCTGTAAGTAAACAGCAAACTGAAGTTCTTCGCTCCAATGTCAGCAGTAGCGATGCCTCAAAATGTCATTTTGGCCCTATAGTTACTCAGGTATATAGATATAACTATTGTCCAATTTTTCTTGGAATCACTTTGTGCTAACAAATCAGTCCAATTAATTGTAGTCTGATATAGATTACAGTATTGACACTGTATTTTTTTTGCAGAAGCTGAAGGAACATTTTGAAAAAGATCCATATCCTTGCCATGCAACAAAAGATGGTCTGGCACAAGAGCTAGGACTGACATTTAATCAGGTATTACTGCTTACCTAACAATTTTGTTCTACATTATCATTGGGCTGTTATTGTTCCCTCGTCTTAATATATTTTCTTCTAACAGATCAGTAAGTGGTTCTCTGCCACCCGTTATTATTCAAGAGTTGCTGTTGCCAAGAACCAAAAATACACAGGAGAAAATACTACTGAGAATAATAGTAGCGCAATCTTTGATGGTATACAAGTAATAGAACCCAATTTTGGTTTGATAGATAAACCAGATGCAGATACAAATGACATGATTTCTGAAAAGTTGATGGTACAAATTAATCTTAACGAAGGCATTGAAGAGGATATCCCACCGAGCCAATATGCTACCAGGTGTGAAGAGAAATTAACTATGACTCAAGCTGCCATCTCAAGGGAAGTTGGACCTCCAGGTTATGATCCTGGAGAAAACTTTCTTCAGGTCAGTTCAATGATTATTAGCTGTGAGCATAGTGTGATAATGGCCTACACGATTCTTTTCAGGTGTTGGATGAAATTCACCGTCAACCCGCATCACTTTCACTTTCCATGGTGTCTGTTCAGGCTCCTGAATCTGTAGTTGATTCGTTGCCATGTAAGAGCTACAAAAAGCTTGAGACACCCCAATGCAGTGATGATATGGAACAGTGAGCTTCTCATCATTCTAATATCCCTCTGATTTTCTAAGCCTTAAGCTTTGGATAACATGTTCTTAGTATAAATATGAGATTTGCTTGAAAAAGAAAACAGATCCATATTTCGTTGACTGATAAGTTTGGCAACATACATTCCTTAGTATAATTATGAGAGTTGCTTGGAACAAAGCAGCCGCCGTCAGGGGCGTAGCCAGGATTTTTTTAGAGGGGCCTTAAACAATATTTAATAGGCTATATGTAGTATGAGAGTGACCGATTTTAGCTTAAATTTAACGTAATAGACTACATATTTTTATCAAACGCACAAACAAATAAATAACCAATGTTTATTGAAACAAAGAATGTAATAGTAATTAGTATGTATTTAATATTTATATGTTGGGGGGGGGCGCTGGGCACCATATCTTTTGTGATCAGTTAGACATCCAATGTTGGTTGTAGCTGTTTTGTATAGCCTAGACCTCTGGGCTATAAAATAGCCTTGCAGAGTTATGATACTTTGTTGTATGTTTTTGGTGTCACAACAGCTTTTATCACCTTGCAGTGGAATAAATGCCTGCTGGCTAGCCCCCTTCTTTTTTGTTTTTGTTCTCCCCTTTTACCCGGCCCTGTCATTCCTTCGGGGTTCTGATGCTGAAACCTACCACTTTTTTTTCTTGACAGGTGCCATATCTGCCTAACCGAATATGAGGACGGAGACCAGATAAGAACCCTTCCGTGCAAGCACGAGTTCCACCTGCAATGCGTTGACAAGTGGCTGAAAGAAATACACAGGTATCTATCCATCCTGGTTCGGTTAGATCTGCCATGCATCCTGAATACTGTCAAGCAAGGCACAGGAAGCGTTAGGGATCCCCTCCTCACAACGTTCCTGTCGTCACAATGCTGCAGGGTGTGCCCTCTGTGCCGTGGAGACGTCTGCGAAGTCGCCTCGTGAAGACCTTGGCGCTGCATCCTTCCGTTGCAGCACCGGTGGATAGGGCACCACCGCCAGGCGCCAGCTGTTCCGTGGTTGAAGCTGGTTCGGTCAGGCAATGGTGATCCGTCGTATAATTCTGATGTTTAGGATCCATCCCTAAGTGGAAGAGTGGAAGTAAAATTTTATAACTGAGCCACGAGTCATCTTGCAATTTCACCTTTTTTCTGAATTCTGTAGAAAGATGCAGAGCCTAACCTTCCAATCTTGGAAGATAAGGATGGCCTGATACTGGAAATGGACGATTTTGAACTCCCGCTTGTATGGAATTTCAAGTACAGGTACCTTCACCATATTGTACTTTTGTTCAAATATAATAATACTTTTACGTAGTTTTTAGTTGTAGTGCTTTGTGCTAAAAGCTGCACAGCTATGTATGAAATAGGATAGATATTCACCTATCTTTATAGCATGACTGCATGAGACAAACCCTGCATCTTGACTATTATTACTAACAAAAGAAGTTCTATTCTTGCTGTTATGTATAGTGACCAATTTTTTTCGTTTGCTTCCTTGAACAGCATGACTGTTTACTTGTTTGCAAAGGAAGAGCTCAACTGTAATCTAACAGCAGTGAAAGAAAACCTAATGAAGCCCGTTACTGTTAGCTTCAAAGAGGGTCTTGGTCAAAAATTCAGGCAACCTTCAGGAACAGGAATTGACTTTTCAGTGTTTGAAGAATCAGATTTATTAAAGCAGGGGGACATGGATGTATATCCACTTGCAGTTAAAGCTGAAACAGCATTACCTGTTGATCAGCCACCAGAAGGGGATGACCAAAAGATGAAAACTCCTAACTCACAGATCACCCAAGCCGTGTTTGAAAAGAAAGAAAATGGGGATTATCATGTAAGAGTTGTTTGCCAGATCCTTTGGGTCAATGGAACTAGGTATGAACTGCAAGAAATATATGGCATAGGGAACTCCGTGGAAGGTGATGCTGATGCAAATGATCCAGGGAAAGAATGTGTTATTTGCCTCTCAGAACCAAGGGATACTACTGTCCTCCCATGTAGGCATATGGTAAGTATGCTGGCAATCTTTCAAGGATTGCATTTTTTTGTAGAAACTAATGCTCTATTTTTAAGTAACTTGGTATAAGTTTTCATTATTTGACTATGTTCTAAATTAAACACAGTTCTTTTGATAATATATGCTCCCCATATTCCCAAATGTATGCTATGCAGTATGACATATTCAGAATATTGGTCCAGAAAGGCAGGCAGTACCATACTGATGTCTTAAGCAACTTCCATTTTCTCAGAACTGATTTAGCGTTGAATTAGCATATGTGCTAAACCCTGACATTTTGCTTACATCTTCACTGCAGTGCATGTGCAGTGAGTGCGCCAAGGTCCTGAGGTACCAAACCACTCGGTGCCCCATCTGCAGGCAGCCTGTTGAGCGTCTCCTCGAGATCAAAGTGAACAACAAATCTGAAGATCAGCAACAGATGCCCCAATCGCCACCGCTCCCAGCACTGGCTCCGCAGCAGGAAGAGGTGTAGCCGTGATCAAAGTCAGTTCTGAAACATTATATGGCTCTCGTTTGCGGACCTTCAGGCCTTCCCTAAAGGTTTGTTCTCTCATTTGAGCAATGGGGAATGTAACTGGTACTTTACCTTTAGCGTATGTAAGGTTCTGGCATGGCTTTGCCGACCTCTGCTGTATCTGCCTATCTGGAGGTGGGAGACCAAGATGCCAAGAAGAGTGTGTACCATATATACACCATGCATGCGTGTGCCATGGCTACCTTAAGAAGCGTAGCGAGGAGGATTCATCATTCCTGGTTGACTTCCTCCAGGGAAACCAGGTGAAGAGAAGGTTGTCTCATAAATTTGTACAAAAAATGACTATTTCCAGGGAAACCAGGCATTCTCTGTTATGCCATGAAAAGTCGATGAGTATTTTCCTTGTGCCAGTCATAAAACATTCCAAGTGCAATAGCTCGCCTGTTGGTGAGAGATTTTGTGTGGCTAAGGCCCCGTTTCGTTCCAGTGACTAATCTTTAGTCCTTGGCTTTTAGATGGTGTTTGGTTTAGACATAATTAGGGAATGGTAATGAGATCTCTTATCGGTGGTAATGATTACTATTTATAATTGAATTGGATAGTAGTATTTAGTACTAATGGAAAGAGCTCAACCAAACAAAAGTATCGGTATCCATTACCTCATGTAAATCGTTTGCTTACATTTCGGCGAACCAAACGCCCTCTTAATCTTGCTTAGTTCCTTTTTTTACCAAACAGAAGGACCGAACATAAATTGCTTCTCGATTTGTATATCAGCTATGCTTCCTGTGGAGCAAGGAAGCGAACGCAAGCCAGCCTTTTGTATTAGTGCATTCTGTTCAGTTCTTACTTGATCATCCCGTGTTCTCGCGTGTGCCATGGCCGAGTGGCAAGCTCAACACTGGTATTGTTGTTTTGTCTCAAATGAAGTCCGATTCCACAAGTTAACCGGAAATCTTCATGGGTGATAGTTGTGTCAGATTCTTCTGTGCATAGGGCAAGTAATGCAAGTGATAGTTGTGTCAGTTTACTCCCATTTTCTTGGGCATCACTTGTCTCAAATGAAGTCCATTGGAGGTTCGCAATTTATGTTCCGTGGCATCGCACGGGCACCTACCTATATAACATTAATTTCCCAAAACCAGGTAGAGCAATAGGAAATCTACCCAATAGTTCATCTGTTGGCAAGGTGGGGGATAAATAATGCTAGGGAAACCTATTAGGTCCCATCAAATTAACCTGAGCATGTCACAGTGATTAATTGGAACATTATTAGGTAAAGAAGATTGATCAAGGGCACAACTTGCCTGTGACTTGAGATTACCAGGTACTTAACCAATTTGGTCTTCAGATTTCTCGTGACCTCACATCTATTCGTAGCAATATATATAATAGACAAGGAGTACATAAAAATAACATTACACCAAACATGAGAACATATAGCGTAAGAATATTCTACGCGCTGCTACAAGAGCGTAGGTTCGAGAATCACTAAAGTCGAAGTTACGGTGAAAAAGATATGATTTTCGGAAGACCTATGTGATTATATATGAGGATTATGTTCTATGTGGATTAACATAAAGCATGTGATAAAAAGGTAACTATCTCCATCTAACTTTTAATTCAAGTGACCACTAGTTCACATTCTTGTCAACTTATAAATGACCTAATTTCAATTATTAACTTAGACAAGTTAATCCAATAAACAGGGGTTAAACATATTAGTTCTAAAAGTAGATGTTATGCTATAAACAGGGTTGTTACTATGTAGACAATTTTATTCTGAAGCTAACACAACTGGAACGGGCCAAAACAGAGTTAAAACAAGAAAGATATAGATTTTACAATTTTCTAGAATTATTTTCATATTAGAAATCCAATTTCGACTTATATTATATAGATCCTATCCCCTAATGGACGACAACCACAATTCCCTAGAAAAGAAGCGGCTAATTGTAATACCCAATTTGTAAATAACAATAAGAGTTGATCTCCTTATATATTTTGCCTCTATTTATTATAGAATGTGAATAACTATATTTAAAAAGTCAATAATTAAACAAATGACATGTAAATAACCTATGCATCATGCTGGAGTTTAATTGTTTGTGCATTCACTCATAATAATAATGATAATGGAAATATACTAATGTTGAGGTAGGCTTTAAACCTGATTTGGAAATTAGAATTTGGAGATAACATATAGAAAGAAAAAGGGGAAAATACCACACAATATAAAGGAAATGAATATATAAATAAATATAATCTGCTCATAATGGTATTTGAATTTAGGCATTGAACCTAAGTATGAATTTCAAAAATAGTAATTCAAATTTGAAATCTAAAATTAGAAAAGAAAAGAAAGGAAAATAAAAAAAAAAGAAAAGAAGAAAGAGATCTAGCTGGGCCTGGATCTCCATTTTGGCCCATTTTCTCCCCTCCACCGCGCCAACCCAACTTGGCATGTGGTGCCGACTGGTGGGCCCTCCGAGTTAGTCGGACCGTGCTGCGCCTGTGTCGTTCGTAGCCCTGCGCGTGGGGCCCGTCTGTTGGACACCCCCCCCTCAAACCACCACGCCGGGTCCGCCGGCTGCGCGCGCGGGGATCTTGCGTGGCCGGTGTGATTGACCCGGCTGCGGATTCCGCTTCGTAGCTCTACAAATATCTCACCCGCACACCGTTGTACCGTCTCACCCACCTTAATAGCTCAATACCGCGACCATAACACGCCGCCGGAAGCCGCCGTAGTCGTTAGCCACCGTCGTCCCCCGTTTGGAGCCCATGGTGCGCTCCCTGGTAGTCTGACTCGTGTGTGGATCGTGCGCCAGGAAGAAATCGGGCACGCGGAACCACGCTGTGGGGGGGGGGGGGGGGGGGGAATTCATCGCCGATGTAGCGTCCGCGCCGCGTTTCCTCCGTGCATCGCGATTGGCTTCGTTCGTCGTCCATCTCCGGTGAGTAAGCCTCGTGCCATACTCACTCGTGCCTTGTGATTGCGTAGCACCCAGTGAATTCGAGTTTGGGGCACTAGGGCCCTAGGTTCACCTCTTCGGTGATGCTCTTCGCCGTGCTTGGCGCTCGCGCCACCGCGCCAGGCCGGTGATGGGCGAAAGTTCAGATGACCATCTCATATCTTTTCACGCGATCAGATCTGGGTCGTTGTGATGGAATCGGATGAAGGAGAGTAGATCGTGGCTGTTTTAAATCCAGGCCGTAGACTCCAGATCGGGCGGATTCGGCGCAATTCCGATTTGGGACGTGTCCGGTTTAATCGACGTCGTCGGTTGTCGATCGAACAGACCCAATCCCTCCATACCACTTCGACAAACCATTTTACTTAAGGGCCCCTAAAGTTTATTGAAACCAACCCACGGTACATCGCGGGCATGCCCTGAGTCAGGGACTTTTTACGTAACAGACCCTGCACATCACAGTAATAATGCGCGCAGTCGAGACAGCGAATAAAATCAGGGAAATTCATTTAGAAAATTCTTTTTAGTGCAAAAAAAGTTGCAGAAACTTGTTTAATTCATAGAAATTTTTTTAACTCCTTTTTGACCCATTCCAATTTCTATAATTTGTTATTAATATTGTTTATCACATAGTATCTCTGTTTTAGCATGAAACCAGTATTAAAATTGACCACTTAATTATTTCTGTACCGAACACATGAAACCCTCGGAAAATCATAACTTAAAATCCGTTACTCCGAATTTAGTGATTCTTATTCCTACAATTTCGTTACAACGCATAGATTATTATTATGCATTCTATATTCATGTCTAGTGTGATGTTAATTTCTCCCTTGTACCATGTTTGTTTGTATTGTGGCGAGTAGACGAGTCAATGGCCGAGGATTCAGGCGTTCAGCAGGTAGAAGTTGCTGAGCAGGAGCTCATTGAAGGCAAGTTGTGCCCTTGACCACTTTTATGTACCCAATAATGTTCTCTATAATCATTTTATCATGCATAGGCTTAATTTTGATGGGACCCAATAGCAGGTCACCCTAGTATGGTCATCTTTACACCTTGTTTACCCTTGAACATTTGGGTAGTCTTTGTTATTCCTATATATGGTTTTGGATGTTGAGATAACTATAACACATGGTCATTCTTTATTATTGTTCTATTTCTGTTCATGATAAGACTATTACGTTAATTGGAACATGGTGCTTAACTTGAGAAACATGTGCCACCAGAAGGGTGGAATGGGACGCCCTTGGCTGACTAACTAGGAAAGCTAGTGGAGGACTACCTTACCCAAAAGGGGCAAGGGCAGTAGGGGATTAGGCGTGTAGGGAGGTGCTTAGGTTGATTTTGCTGCGTTGGCTGTCAGACGGGGGATTCCTGCATTGCTTTTCCTAGAAACTGTAGCGGGTTTTCTGAAGCTAGTGAAACTTTGTAAAGGCCTTGTAGTGGATCCCTAGCCATTCACCTCGGTAGTGTCTAAGGGCCTTGCAAACCGTGGCTAGACAGGATACACGACTTGTGGGTACAGGGTACAAGTTCTGCAGAGTGTAAAACTGGTATACTAGCCGTGCTCGCGGTCATGAGCAGCTTAGGACTCTCGCATGATTAATTTATAGAATTAAATTCAATTTTTCATTTGCATCGCATTGTGGTTTATTACTAATTTTGATCTATTATTAATCTGGTTTGGTATCTACTTACATTTAGTAACTGCTAATCAAACTTGACCAACTTATTAAAAGCAATGCTCAACTTTAACCCTTATTTGTTGATCAACCTTACACTTCACATGAACTCCCACCTTTGGTGAGTTCATGCACATTATTCCCCACAACTTGTTGAGCTATGATCTTTTGTGAGCTCACCCTTGCGATATATAAACCCCCCCACAAGAGAAGAACAGGTGGTCTAGGAGGAGCCTTACAACAAGGAGTACGAGCTCATCTAGGTGGCGTCTCCCAGTCAGCTTGTTGGCACCGAGGAATAATATTTAGTTTGCTTTATGGTTATCATTTATTTTGTAAGACTTCTGTTATGTAATAATGATACTTGTTACATTTATCTCTATACACTTTGTCTATATATGTGATGTTCTTCTTTAGCGCACATATGAGACGCACCCGGCTTTGTCCTTTAAATCCGGGCGTGACACTAATCTATTAAAAACATGACTCACATGTAAGGTTCTTTGTGCATGAGTGGACTGGGGGTTAGTTTTGGGAAACCAGAGGGTCTTTTTATAAAGATTGACATGGTGAAGGGGTATGGTGGATTGCTAGCCGTGGGATCCAAATTCGATGGCAGGGATCAGAGACTTATCTCACCAGAACCAGTATTCTATCACAGCGGTCGGATCTAAAATCAACGCTCAAGATTAAAGGATCACGCGATCTAATCTCGGCCAACAGATCTGAGATCAATGGCTATGATTTTCAATCATGATGGCGTATTTGAGATTCAATCATGAGCTCTCATCACCGGATCAATGGCCAGGGCCGTTTCTCCCCCCACACGATCCTGTTCACGCCAGAACGGGGCTGCGGCATCCTTCCCGTGGTGGTAGGCCCACTGGCGAGCGGTGGCTGCTGTGAGGCTAGGGATTCTATGAGTCTTTGATTGATGGCTTGAGGTGTTATGATGGCAGGTATTTATATAGGCTAGGAGGTGGGTGGTTACATGATAGATCTGATCTGGTACTTATCTATTACAACTATATCCTATATATTAGAAACTCTAACAAACTCGAAACCAAAATCTATTACATGATAGATCTAATCTAGTACTTATCTTTTATAAACCTATCCTACCTATTAGAAACTCTAACAAACTCAAAACCAAATTTGTTACATGATAGATCTAATCTGGTACTTATCTGTTACAATCATATCCTATCTGTTAGGAACTCTAACAAACTCGAAACCAAATCTGTTGCGTAGGTGAGAAGTATGGTCGGGCGGTTACAATAACTATAGTGGTTAGTTTGTTACGAACAGCAAGGGATGGCTCATGTCATGCATGATGTAACAGTGATGCAAGATCCGACAAGTAAAATAAAAAATAGGAGGAAAAACTCATGTGGGTTGTGTTCCTTAAGTGGCCGATTAGGTAAGCCTTTTCTTTGCTATTATTTTTCTTTTTATTTATAGATTTAATTATCCCAATTCAAATATTATTTTAAATCTTGAAACCATATTTATATGCACAACCAAAACACCAACATGAATGCAAATATTTTACACTTATTTATTCCTTATTTACTTTGTTCAAATAAGTATTTGTATGCATGAAATTTAATAAGCATGGAATTCACATAGTTATATAACCCAATAGGTGTAATTTATATATAATAACTCAGTATCCTATTTATTATAGTTTAAATATATAGCCAACATTTTATATTTACTATTTATTAAATTGTAGGGAAGATAATCTCAATTCGTAATTTTGTTATAATATGCTTGAAATTTTAAATCTTTAGGAAATTTCTTAATTAACCAAGATACGATTTTGGAGTGTTACACGCGAGGTGGCGCGTTGGCGGCTGAAGCGAGAAGGGCAGAGAGTAGGGGCAGTAGGGCGCTTGGAGCGGTGGATTGCGAGGAGACATGAGCGAGCAGACGAGTGAGGCGTGTTGGGGGCCTTCGTCTCCCTAAGGTCCTCAAAAACACAGCTAACCATTTGTTTTCAACGTATTATTGAGTAATACAGGAGCTTCGTTGATGTGCACCCGTTGGGTGATTGCCCGATCTTTCGATGAGAGGGTGTGGAATAACTCGATTGGGGGAGGAGACGACGTTCACGGCCCGACTACAGCCTTCCAAAGACGCTGCGCCTTAGCAACCGATACACCACCTCCTATGGCTGTCACGATCTTGTGGAGCGTGACACCCTGGCCACTAGGGCACTCGTCCTGCAAGCAATCGAAGAACTAGCAAGAACAAGTAGAACAAGTACTGAATTACCAGATCTAAATGTAGGTTTAAAGATCAAACTACAATATGGTGGGGTTCCGAAGACAAGAAGACGGGCGGCTGAACTAGCACGCGCGCTTGCAAGCAAGTAGCGAGAGCTAAACTTGATCTAAACAAAACCCGCTGTTCTTGGTGGCGGCTAGGGGGTTTATAAACATGGGAGGACGACCACAAGGGTATTGGGGTCGTGCTGCAACCCTAGGATGCGTCCCTAATGGACCTAACTTGATACACGACCCATTGGGCCAAAATAGGGTGACGCAGCACCATGGGCAGAAAAGGCAGGAAATGTCTCGGTAAGAAAACAATGATTACGGCGGCCTCAGAACAGATATGACTATAATTCCGGATCCATATGAAAGTAGACTTGATAAGCTTTCCATGTTGTGCTTGAACATTCCAATCCGAGCCCGCATCTGACCGTGGTGACCGTCACAAGTTGGTGTTCTTCTGCAGTCCGAATCCAGCATGTTCAAATCCTTTTCCCTTTCGGTCTTCTCCCTGATTCCTAAGCAAAACAAGAGTGCACGGGTCTCCATGGTCTAAATATGATGGACATGAACTCAAGAGTGTAATCACCTGATGGTTGAGTTGACGAGCACGAGCGCGAGTAATGGGACCAGAAATTGGTACTTGTATTGGTATAGATGCATCAGTAGTGTGGATGTCTTCATCATTCTCCCCTTCTTGCATTTGAGTCGTCCTCGACTCAAGCTCAACTTCCTCTCCCAAGTAGGGCTTTAAATCTGCAATGTTAAATGTGGGGCTAACCCCAAAGTCTGCAGGCAGATCTAGCCTATATGCATTGTCGTTAATTTTCTCTAGCACTTTAAACGGTCCATCGGCTCGAGGCAACAATTTAGATTTTCGTAATTCAGGAAACCTTTCCTTTCTCAAATGCAACCAAACTAAATCTCCAGGTTCAAAATTTATTTCCTTTCTACCTTTATCACTAGCAAACTTATATCTAGCATTCATACGCTCTATGTTTTCTTTAGTAGTTTCGTGCAGTTTTAACATCAATTCAGCACGCCTAGTAGCATCAAAATTTAGTTTTTCAGAAGATGGCAAAGGCATTAAATCAATAGGAGCACGAGGTAACAAACCATATACAATCTGAAATGGGCACATCTTTGTAGTAGAATGCAATGATCGATTATAAGCAAATTCAATATGAGGCAAACAGTCCTCCCACATCTTAATATTCTTCTTTAGAACTGCCCTTAACATAGTAGACAAAGTTCTATTCACAACTTCAGTTTGACCATCAGTTTGAGGATGACATGTAGTAGAAAATAAAAGCTTAGTCCCCAATTTTGCCCACAAAGTCCTCCAAAAATGACTAAGAAATTTAGCATCACGATCAGAAACGATTGTGTTGGGCACACCATGCAAGCGAACAATTTCACGAAAGAACAAATCAGCAATATGAGTAGCATCGTCAGTTTTATGACATGGTATGAAATGTGCCATCTTAGAAAATCTATCAACAACCACAAACACACTATCACGTCCCTTCCTAGTCCTAGGCAATCCCAGCACAAAATCCATAGAAATATCTTCCCAAGGAGCACTAGGAACGGGTAGAGGCAAATACAAACCGTGTGGATTTAACCGTGACTTCGCCTTTTGGCATGTCGTGCAACGAGCAACCAATCTCACCACATCTCTTCTCATCTTGGGCCAAAAGAAATGACCAGCAAGTATGTCCTCCGTTTTCTTTGCTCCAAAATGTCCCATTAAGCCACCTCCATGTGCTTCCTGTAACAACAACAAACGAACGGAGCTAGCTGGAATGCATAGCTTGTTAGCTCTAAACACAAACCCATCACTAACGATATATTTGTTCCATCCTTTCCCATCTTTACAATGCAGCAACACATCTTTAAAATCAGCATCATGAACATATTGGTCTTTAATCGTCTCTAATCCAAAGATTTTGTAGTCAAGTTGATTCAGCAAAGTATATCTCCTAGACAAAGCGTCAGCAATGATATTCTCTTTTCCTTTCTTGTGCTTAATAACATAAGGAAACGATTCGATAAATTCAACCCACTTAGCATGTCTACGGTTCAGTTTTCCTTGACTACGAATATGTTTCAAAGATTCATGATCAGAATGAATAACAAACTCTTTGGGCCACAAATAATGCTGCCATGTTTCTAATGTTCGCACAAGAGCATATAATTCCTTATCATAAGTAGAATAATTTAGAACAGACCCACTCAATTTTTCACTAAAATATGCAACAGGTTTGCCTTCTTGTAACAAAACACCACCCAATCCAATTCCACTAGCATCACATTCAAGCTCAAAAGTCTTATTAAAATCAGGAAGTTGGAGGAGAGGTGCATGTGTCAACTTATCTTTCAGCACGTTGAAAGCGTGCTCTTGTACTTTGCCCCAACTAAAATGCACTCCCTTCTTCGTAAGCTCATTCAAAGGTGCAGCAATGGTGCTAAAGTCCTTCACAAAACGGCGATAGAAGCCAGCAAGTCCTAGGAAACTCCGCACCTGTGTGATAGTCTTTGGCATAGGCCATCCATGTATCGCTTCTACCTTGGCTTGATCAACCTCAATTCCCTGTGGAGTCACAACATAACCAAGAAACGAAACTCGATCGGTGCAAAATGTGCACTTCCCAAGGTTACCAAATAAACGTGCATCTCGTAAAGCATTAAAAACAGCACGCATGTGATCAACATGTTCATCCATAGATTTGCTGTAGATCAATATGTCATCAAAGTATACTACCACAAATTTTCCAATGAAGGCACGCAAAACCTCGTTCATTAATCTCATGAAAGTGCTAGGTGCATTAGTTAACCCAAAAGGCATGACTAACCACTCATACAATCCGAACTTAGTTTTGAAAGCAGTTTTCCATTCATCTCCCAATTTCATACGAATCTGGTGGTACCCACTACGCAAATCAACTTTAGAAAACACAATGGCACCACTCAATTCATCAAGCATATCATCTAAACGTGGAATAGGGTGTCGATAACGTATCGTGATATTATTAATAGCCCTACAATCAACACACATACGCCATGTTCCATCTTTTTTAGGCACTAAAATAACCGGAACAGCACACGGACTAAGAGACTCACGCACGTAACCTTTGTCGAGTAGTTCTTGCACTTGTCGCTGAATTTCTTTTGTTTCCTCTGGATTTGTCCTATATGGCGCACGATTCGGCAAAGATGCACCAGGAATAAGATCAATTTGGTGCTCAATCCCTCGTATAGGTGGCAGCCCCTCTGGTATCTCACTTGGAAATACATCAGAATACTCCTGCAAAATGTTAGTAATAACAGGAGGCAAAGAATGCTGCATATCTTGAATTGAAATCAAAGCATCCTTGCATACCAAGGCGTAGGCAACAGTAGTGGAAGCAAATAATTCATTAACATCAGTTTTTGTTGCAAGCAAGCAATGTCCTTTCAATTTTATCCCATCTTTGTTATTACCAACAGCTTTAATATTCTTGTTGTTCTCAGTTTTAGCTTTGGTAGCTTTAGCAACATCATCACGCACAATAGCCTCAGGGGACATGGGAAGCAAAATAATTTTCTTATCATGGTGTATGAGAGAATATTGATTTGATCTACCATGATGCATACAATCTGAATCAAATTGCCATGGTCTACCTAGCAGAATATTACAAGCATCCATAGGCACAACATCACAGTCAACAACATCACGATATGAACCAATAGCAAAATTAATTCGTACCAGCTTGGTTACCTTGACCTTACCACTATTGTTGAGCCATTGAATGTGATATGGATGCGGGTGCGGTTTGGTCGTAAGTGCAAGCTTCTCCACCATGTCGCTGCTAGCCAAGTTGTTGCAGCTACCTCCATCAATGATCAAACGACATGAACGCTCCTTAATGACACACTTTGTTTGAAACAACGTATGTCGCTGATTCTGCTCTGCCTTCTCCATTTGTGCACTAAGCACACGCTGTACAATGAGGCTCTCATAATGCTCTGCATCATCTGCACCAATCTGTTCTTCGGGTGGTTCCTTAGTGCCTGCATCATCAGCCGCAAGCAAAGCAAGTGTAGCTTCATCCAAATCACTAGCAGAGGAATACCCACCATCGTCTTTTACCACCAAAACACGCTGATTAGGACAATCACGCTGCACGTGTCCATAGCCCTTGCATCGATAACACAGAACATCTCTTGTTCTACCTGTGGAAGCTACTGAAGAGGCACTACCTGCGGGTTTCTGGGCAGATTTGGTTGCTGAATTTGTGGAAGATGCACGTGGTTTGTCGCTGGAGGAAGGCGGGGGTGCTGGTCGACTTGGCGAAGGAGTTGGTGCTGGTGTACGGCCGGTCATGGACGTAGTCGTGCGCTGGTGCCATGGTGTAGATTTTCCTGCAGAAACAATAGACCTTGCACTAGCACGTCGTCCCTGCACTTCCCTTTCAGCTTTGCAAGCAAGATGAAACAATCGGGTTACATTAGCATAATCTTTATAAGCAAGGATGTCCTGAATTTCCCTATTTAACCCGCCCAAAAATCTAGCCATAGCAGATTCCTCACCCTCCTCTATGTTACAACGCAGCATACCCATTTGTAATTCCTGATAATATTCTTCTACACTTTTAGTACCCTGTCTCAATTGTTGCAACTTGTTTAACATATCACGTGCATAATAAGAAGGAACAAATCTAGCCCGCATGACCCGTTTCAACGCATCCCAAGTTTGTGGCATGTTATTAGGATTCTTCTTACCATGTTCTATCCACCAAACAGAAGCAAATTCAGTAAACTCACTAGTAGCAGCTCTAACCCGCGCATTCTCAGGAAATTCATGGCATGCAAACTTTTGATCAACCGCAATCTCCCAAGTAATGTAAGCATCGGGGTCATATTTACCATCAAAAGGAGGTATTTTAAATTTAACCTTACTAAAAGCATCATCATTACCATGTACCTCACGTCGGCGAAAACCACCCATACCTCTACGGTTAGTACGTAGTCGCCGGCGATTAGGTGCTTCTTGGTCATCTTGTTCGGTATCAGCAACATAGTCATCCCAGTTACCTTCGGCGCCCTCATCACGCCCACCATTGATATTAGCATGCATCTCATCAAACCGCCTCAAGAGTGCGATAAGGCTCTTGTCAATATGAGCAACTGTCATTTCCACATTTGCAAGTTTGGTGTTTGTGTCGATCTGTGTGGCCTCCAATTGCCCCATCTTTTCATTCGTCACCTGCATGTCATTATCAAGACCTTCCGTGTGCGTCTTCACCAGCCTTACAAAGTGTTGTATGATACCCTTGGTGCGAGGAGAGTGTGGCATATTACGAGAAGCATCATCAACCTCCAATCCTGCCATGGTTAGACGAACAGAGGCAACAAGAAAAAAAAACGTGAAGGAATGAAAACTCTACAACTATTAGGATGTAGCTACTGCAAGGCGCTCACTCTCAACCTGCCACACAAGCTCTTACCAATTCTTACCTTGCACAACAGGAGGGGTCAGCAACCAACAAGTCTGCAACCGTGGAATAAGTGTATCGGTGCCGCAGCAACACGACCTGTCAAACTGTAGTCGAAATATGTAGAGTTGTAGGTGGGCTGAAGCAAGGAATACACTAGTACCACGTTAGTTACAAAAGCAAGCTGAATAATCGTTCAACGGTGGTACTGTGCTGGTCCTAGGCTAAACCAGGCTAGAGACGTGAGCCTAGGCACAAAGGTAGTCACTGAAAAAGAACAACTAGCACAGCACAAAGAGAAACAACAGATTTAGAGATTCAGCCCCCTTCTTCTTCTTTTCCTTTTTTTTCTTTTCTATTCTTTTTTTTCTTCTTCTTCTGTTTTTTTTTGCAGGGGCCTAAACCTTTTTTTTCACTATGACAACCCAAACAATAAAGATATTGCTAACAGCCCCTTTAAATCAGATTTAACAAATCTTGTTAATATAGAAAGTCCAGAAATCTCTACGATGATTGCGGAGCGCTCAGAACGAATTTTGAGATAAGGTCAGATCCGTTGGAAAGAAGATAAGATAAGCTTTCCAGATTGTATTTAAACTTCCAAATCGGATATGATATGTATCCGTGGTGGCAAAAACGAACCAGAGATGTTTTTGGTGATGGTGGATCTCGTGGTGACCAAAACGTGGTAGAACTCAAAACTCTAAAGGAATAAACTAAGACCAGCAACTCGACACAACCGATGCAACCAAAAACTCAACAAGCCCTAACTAAGTAGTACTAGTAAATGCTCAATGGTTTATAGGATTGTGGTAAAACTAATCTACTATTTTTTGGCTTTTTCTGGACTATAGGAGATAAGAAAACAGCGAAGAAAAGTAAATCTCTCACCGATAAACCTTGCTCTGATTACCAACTGATGTGCACCCGTTGGGTGATTGCCCGATCTTTCGATGAGAGGGTGTGGAATAACTCGATTGGGGGAGGAGACGACGTTCACGGCCCGACTACAGCCTTCCAAAGACGCTGCGCCTTAGCAACCGATACACCACCTCCTATGGCTGTCACGATCTTGTGGAGCGTGACACCCTGGCCACTAGGGCACTCGTCCTGCAAGCAATCGAAGAACTAGCAAGAACAAGTAGAACAAGTACTGAATTACCAGATCTAAATGTAGGTTTAAAGATCAAACTACAATATGGTGGGGTTCCGAAGACAAGAAGACGGGCGGCTGAACTAGCACGCGCGCTTGCAAGCAAGTAGCGAGAGCTAAACTTGATCTAAACAAAACCCGCTGTTCTTGGTGGCGGCTAGGGGGTTTATAAACATGGGAGGACGACCACAAGGGTATTGGGGTCGTGCTGCAACCCTAGGATGCGTCCCTAATGGACCTAACTTGATACACGACCCATTGGGCCAAAATAGGGTGACGCAGCACCATGGGCAGAAAAGGCAGGAAATGTCTCGGTAAGAAAACAATGATTACGGCGGCCTCAGAACAGATATGACTATAATTCCGGATCCATATGAAAGTAGACTTGATAAGCTTTCCATGTTGTGCTTGAACATTCCAATCCGAGCCCGCATCTGACCGTGGTGACCGTCACAAGTTGGTGTTCTTCTGCAGTCCGAATCCAGCATGTTCAAATCCTTTTCCCTTTCGGTCTTCTCCCTGATTCCTAAGCAAAACAAGAGTGCACGGGTCTCCATGGTCTAAATATGATGGACATGAACTCAAGAGTGTAATCACCTGATGGTTGAGTTGACGAGCACGAGCGCGAGTAATGGGACCAGAAATTGGTACTTGTATTGGTATAGATGCATCAGTAGTGTGGATGTCTTCATCATTCGTTACTAGAGAAGCTTTGACGTACATCAACGGAAGTACGACGAAGCAAGCTTCGTCACGATGAAGCAGGAAGGAGACATAGGGAGAAGGTGTTGTTCAAATTGTTGAGTGCAAATGACAATACTGACCCTATGACATTTGTAAACTATTGGTAACTTATCCTCAAATGCTGTGAATCAAGAACAAGGCAACACAATTGTTAAGTATTAGGGACCTTTGCCTTCGGAAGCATTATCTCCTCATGGACATAATGATCATCAGACGAAGGTCATGAAGGACATGCCTTCATCATCTTATAGATAAACAAGAATGCAAAGAGACGAAAACAGCAAGTGTATCCCATTGATTCATTCATATTTGCATTCCACAGAACATGTATGAATAATAACAAGATTTATATTACAATGATACCTTCGGCTTGCTCGAAGGTGTTGGTGCAAGAGAGTTTACAAGTCAGCGTGAACAGTACGGTGCTACTGTTCATCTATTTATAGGCACGGGACGCAACCTGGGTAAAAGTACATTTATGTCCCTAATATTCACTTATGATCGTAATATAAGTCATTAAGGACTAAGTAGTATTTTCCCCCTTCGATCAGCATCATCACCATACTTCATCACCATTACAAGCCGAAGCTGTCAATTTTGCGATAGCTTCGACATTTATTCTTATCATCCTTAGATCATATCTTCATCTCGTGTGCCTTCATCATGAGGAAAAGACTTCCATCCTGAAGACAAAGCTCTATGTAATAGCTTATGCTGATAACAAAAGGTTAACTATGTTTTTGAAGACATTTGGAAGAGGAAGGCCCCCAACAGTAGCCCGTCGCAGTATTAATTTGTTTCTTTGTAACAAATTTAGACTGTGACGTAAACAAAGGCGTTTAGCCGAAGGTCCGAAAAAACATCTTCCCTTCACTAGAATAGCGAATCACTCTGAGCCCGGGACCCACCGAATTGTGGGGCTCTAGGTATATATATAGAAGGCTGTGTTGTAGATATTTTTTTGTGCCATCTAGCATTCGTGCTGCATTTGTCATTTTAGTTTTCCTGTTCTGTGAGTGCAATTGTTTGTGAGCTTCGACTTTCTGCTGTGATCATCACTGAAATGGCTGAGAATAACAAAAGCACTGATCCCACACTCGCTGGCTTATACGAAGCCATGGAAACGATCAATGTAGAGAAAATAACCAATGAAATGTTAGCTGGACTATCTAGTGATTCAAGCGACAGTGAAAGCTTCGATGTTGAGAGTGAGAACGAAGATGTCGAAGATCGGCCGTGGAGACCAAGCCACGTTGTTTTTGGGAAATCCACAATTAGACAATGGCAAATTGAAGCGATGAAAGGCAAATACTTTCAAGATGTGTCTATAGTGAGGTCTGGGGGAGAAGACACCGTTCTCCTGCCAGAAGGTGATGAAGTGGTAGTCTTCAGGAGCTTCATCAGGTTACCCCCAAAGCTCTTGTTAGAGTGGGAGTTTTTATATGGGCCATGAGGAGCCAAGGACTGGAACCGGATGCAAGATGCTTCTGCAATATTCATGAGCTGTCTTATCAGACGAAGGCAACCGGAAAGAAACAATATCATAACAATTTAGGTTGTTACATCTTTGTGCCTCGCTCTAAGGCAAATTACCATGTGCTCGCATTTTGGAAGAAGTGGCCAGGTTCTTGGATGAAGGAATGATTTTACGTGAAGAATGACCTAAATCAGATGGAAACTGTGAAAGGCGTTATCCAACGTCCTATATGGTCACGCTTCGGCATTAGAAGGCCATCCATTGCAATTGGAAATGAAGTGCAAGCGTGTCGAATTGCTTTCAACACTGTATGCACCTATGTTGTCACAAGAGATTTAGTTCAACAGCATATTGCTTATAAAGTATGGCCTCTTGCAAGTGAATGGGAAATGCCGAAGGAAGCCGCTGTTGGCTCCAACTAGAGTGGCTTGGTTTATCTTAAGTATACTTTTTGGTTCAGAAACCAATTTGATGAGCCAAATGATGATTGGCTAGACGCTATAGAGGCAACAAGTGAAGAACTACATGGAGCGTACTCGAGGGTAGAAGACGAAGCTATGACAGCTGCCTTCGGCGCTCGCGGCTAAAAGAGGTTGAATAGAGTGTTTGATGCTATTGGGTTCGTTTACCCAGACTACTGCTATCCCATCCAAAAGCAAGGGAGAAAAAGGAAAGTCACAGCTTCGACATCTACTGGTGCACCGAAGATAAAGAAAATCAAGGTCTTGACACGTAGACCGAGGCGCATCGAGACGGTCGATGTGCCGAAGTTAATTTAAAGGGCAGAAACTACCCTTCCACAGAGACTGCTCCTGTTATGCCTATTGAAGCTATTGCAGACCCGACGAGAGAGCCAGAATCAGAAAAGGTAGAAGAAAAGGTACCAGAACAACCTAAGATGATGGTGACAGCGCTGCCGAAGCTGTCAGCTACTACAACAGGAACTCCGAGGAAAAGGAGGATGGCTAGTATTTTGGACGTTGTTTTAGTGAAAACGCCGCCTCCTACTTCTGCCAAAGCTTCTAGCAGCAAAATTGAAGATGCCAGAGAGATGGTCACTGCCAGCACTTCTTCTGCTCATGCTGAGACAGGACCTTCGGAATCTGCGCCAAAAAATCTTGTGGAAGAGAGCCTTCCAGAAAAACCCTCGGCACCTGCTCCTGAAGCACCTTCCAGGGATCGGCAAAGCAAGTCGCCGAAACTGAACATTATGCTAAGGAGCTAAAGTACCCCCAGGGATCCTTGGTATATGGAGGAGATAACGACGATGATTTCCTCTACTGTCTACTTGACGGTAAGGAGATCAATGATTGCCGTGAAATGATGGATAACATGGGGTATCCGAAGCTTGAACTCGGCTTGTCTGCAATGACTAAGGATCAGCTTGCAGATAGCCTCGCCTACAATAGCTTGAAGGTTTGTATACTTTGGTTTTTCATTTTACAATTTGTGTTACAATAAACTATTTTTGTGATATTTCTTATTGTTGTTATATGTTCACTCTTCATTTTCTAGGGCTTGATTCTAAGCAAGGCTCTGAAGTCCCAGAAAGATGCACAGGATGAGAGCTATCGAATAGCGCTTAGAAACCTTTGTTCGGAGGTCATTACATTAAGAAACCAAGCTCTTAAGAAGGATAAGATCCTACTCTCTTTAGTGGAAAGATTAAAATCTAGCGAAGCCAGGCTTTTTGCTCAAGCTGAAGCTCATGAAGCCGAGGTGCAAGAGCTAAAGAAGAAAGTTGCTGAAGCAACTGAGAACTTTAATGTTGAAGTGGTGAAACACGAAATATGTGAAATTGAAAGATCAAGGGCACAAAAGAATGTTGATGAGCTTTGTGTTGGCAAGGGAAAATGCTATGAAATATCCATGGAATGCGCTAAAAATCTAAAGAACAGCTTTTCTAAAGTTGGAGCATATCCTCCGAGCAGAAATTTATTTGTGGAAATCCTGATGAAGTCATTCAATCGATAAACAGCGAAGTCGAAGCTTTCGAGGAAGTTCTAAGCGACAGAGGGGACTTTTGTGCCTTCGCCGGTGCCCGTGGGGCTATGTCCATTTTGGAGAAGGTCGGCTGCGATCATGCTAAGGCTATAGCTCAGCCAGACTTTGCCTTCTCAACTGATGATATTAGAAACCCTTCAGCCGAAGCTACTCCCTTAGGTGGGAAATTTTATTCCGAAGTATGGCTTAAGGGTGGACGAGAAATTGTTGATGAAGCTATTAAAAGAAATGAGAAAGAATCTCATGATGCCTTAGAAGAGGCCAAAAGAATTGAAGAAGCTGCCAAGCGAGCCAGACTTATACACTACAGGAAACGCCTAAATTTTCGTGGGCCAAAAACCCACGAAAATAAGCCTAAACCGACGAAAATAGCCGCCAAAAATAAGTTCGACGAAAATAGACACCTATTTCCGTCGGTACCGAAGAAAAATACCTATTTTCGTCGGCTTTCCCAAGGCCGACGAAAATAGTTGGTCGACTGACTATTTTCGTGGGCCCGGTGGTGGCCGACGAAAATACGTGCCCAGGCTATTTTCGTTGGCCAGGTGGGGCCGACGAAAATACGTGCCCGATATTTTCGTCGGCCCGCTGATGGCCGACGAAAATATGTTCCCAGGATATTTTCGTCGGCCACCACCGAGGCCGACGAAAATTGATGGTCCCCCCCCAAAACAGATTTTTCTGCACCTATTAATAATTCACAGCAAAATACACAATATCACAATTCACATATATAGATTCACAAGCAAAATACATAATTCACAAAACACATTCACATATACATAAATAGTTCATAGTCCATTCAAATAAGTCCAGAGTCCATAAGTCCATTATCCATTCAAATACACAATTCACAAAACACACTCACTACTCACTACTCATTACTCACTCCTCACTCCGGCGGGCTGTGGGAGTTTTGGCCACTCCCTCCTCCGCCACCAGGAAGGTGGCCACTCCCTCCAGAACCATGGACGAGGAAGTCTTGGACGTTGACAGCACCCTCCGATCCATGAGCATGTGACGCTGAACCCTGCAATTCATCAATCATTCAAATAAGGCTGTATTTTATTATCCCTATACCTATACATTGCTGTGTTTGGTCAATATTTGCATAAAACTAAACATGGAACGTCACCTGTTATCCATGGTGAGGAGGAGGCTGTGCATGCATCCACGGGTACTGTTGTGCTGGCCACTCCAGAGGTGGTGGCACCCACCCTGTCGGTGGCGGTGCCATCCACGCTTAAAATGGCTGAGAGCCCGCCGGTGGCTGGGAGACCGGTGGCACCCATCCCGGGACTGGCTGCGATCCTTGGGGTGGTGGAGGCGTCCAAGTGCCTGGAGGTGCCTGCGTCCACCCAACACCGGTCCACTGTGGCTGCGACGTTGGAGCTTGTCCTGGCCACTGTCCCCATCCTTGTGCCTGCGAGCCATTTTTGATAATAAAAAAGAGTTGCTATGGAATTGAAGTGTTCAGATAGTGTTACCTGGGGAGGGCGAAAAGCGGGCAAGTTCATATCAGGGCCGAGTCTAGTAGTCATTTCCTGCAAATGGATGCAACGTTAGAATCGCAACATTATACTTTGAATTCAATGACGACACGTGATGAGATAGACGAATTACCTAAAAATAAGAAGCCATATATTGCGTCAGCTGCGCAACCTGCTCCTGCGCTGCTCGAGCCTGCTCCTGTGCTGCTCGAGCCTGCTCCTGTGCTGCTCGAGTCTCCTCCTCCAGCTGAGCCTCTCGAGCAGACCTGGAGGAGCGAGAACTCCCTCCCGAAGACGATGCCTTCCCTTGACCTATTGTCCTGTTATACTCCACAACGCCGGTGCCAAAGGCAAACCTGCATGATACACATAGTTGAGCCATTAAGTGGACACATTCTTGTTAATGAAATCGTCGAATCAAACACAAACACCTCACCTGCCATGCTTTCTACCCCCACCACTGTGGTACAACGCCGAGGCATCTAAGTCTGAATTCATCCAGTCGAAGTCAGGCCCATGGCGTTGAGTCATTTCCTCCCCATATGCATTCTGCAAAGAAAGTTACAGTTGGAGTTAGACACAAAATATGCAATTTAATTCGTAAATACAAACTTGTTTACCATTTTCTCCCTTGCCGCCTCGCTGCATAGCACATCAGGGTTAGCCGGATCAGGGCCACGGTGACCACAGCCGTAAACCTCCATAAAACTTGGAGAAACTCCACTTATGCATTCCGGAACGGCGAACCTCACAAGCCAATGTGACGTTCGCCGTTCCCGAACGAGTGACGCATACAGTTCGTTACGGTTAACGATTAAAACTAAACTCTAAACATTAAAACATAACTCGGAGACAAATATGAATTTGAATCAAAGCAATAAATAGTTAAACTAATCACAACACGACAAGATGACTAATATAAATTAATGACCTCGGGGCCTCGGCAATTATACTTGCCTGATGGCGAAAATGCGGGCGGGGCGAGATGGGCGACGGCGCAGCTGGGAGACCTTCGCGACAGAGCGGGCGGGCGTGTGGGCGGCGGCACGGCGCAGGGAGGCCATCGCGATGCGGTGCAGCGCGCCTCGGGCAGGGCGACGACGCGGCGAGGGGCAGGCGGCGGTGTGGGGCTCGGTGGGGCGGGCGTGGGGCTCGGCAGGCGTGCACGGGCGAGGGGCGCGACGTGCACGGGCGAGGGGCACCGCGTGCAGGGGCGGGCGTGGGGCGTGGGCCTCGGCGGCGTGGCAGCGTGGTGCTCGGCGGCGTGGCAGCGTGGTGCTCGGCAGCGTGGCAGCGTGGAGGGGCGGGGCGGCGGCGGCGGCGTGGGCCCGCGGTGGCGCGCGGGCTCACTGAGCGCGCGGGGCAACGGCGTGGCGCGTCGGCCTCACTGAGCACGAGGGGCGAGACGGGCGTGGCGCGCGGGCTAAGCAGGCGGCGGCGTGGGGCGGCGTGGCGACGGCGGGCGTGCAGCGATGGCGGCTGCTTGAAACACGCGATTGAAACGAGCGAGAGAAGGCCGAGGACGACGATGTAGGGCCTCTATTTTTGTCGGCCTCAGTGAGGCCGACGAAAATAGGGTACGGTTAATGACGTATTTTCGTCGGTGTGGCCTCGGCCCACGAAAATACGCCTCATTTTCGTCGGCCTAGGGACCGACGAAAATAGTTTCCGTATTTTCGTGGGCCTGCCGATGAAAATATTGGTGGGCCCACGAAAATACGCCTCATTTTCGTCGGCCTCGTGACCGACGAAAATAACTTCCGTATTTTCGTGGGCCGGCCCACGAAAATATCCCGGCCCACGAAAATTTAGGCGTTTCCTGTAGTGATAGGTATGTCGTTTATAACTCAGCTTCATAAGTTTTTTAGCTTCGGCACTGATAGATGTTTGTGTTGCAATGCAGCTGAGCTTTCTATGCCTCCCGAGCCATATAACCCTGAAGCTGACCCTTCTGTCAAGGAGGCGCTTGATATAATCAAAATTGCTAATGATGTTATGGATGAAGCTATCGACAAGCTGCTTAACGAAGTTGCCAACAAAGTCCTAAAGGAGGACTGAAGCTTTGTATTTTTGATAGTTTAATGTCTTTGTGTATAACTCCTGGTTTTGTAAGAAACATTTGTGAACAATTTGCATGTATATTGATGTAATATATTTCTTTGTGAAGTGTGGAACCTTCGTGCATACCGTTTTTGAGCCGGCGGTGAAAAAACACCTTCCCTTCTTTTCACGCTTCAGAAAGAAATCCCCCTTCTTTTGTCGAAGCAATTGTATGATGTTTGATTTTTGCTGTAGATGTTGCATATGAATAGTATTGTCGAAAGCGTGAACTTCGTGTGACAATACTGTTGCAGGCATAAACCATGCCTCTTCAATGCTTCTTTCATAAGTCTTTGCCGAAGCTAAATGAATAATTCTCATTGTTGATGCAAAACGATGTATGATGTGATGTCATGATGCAATATGATGTAATGGCATGATGCAAATGATGTAGGTGCATGAAACATAAAAAATAAGACTTTGCATCCCCTTAGGAACGACTTTGGAGTCTCTTCACCTTTTACTTAGGTGGTATTTTAGCTCTGCATACCCATAGTAATGACTTTGGAGCTAAGCTCTGCATTTCCTTAGGAACGACTTTGGAGCTTCTTCACCTCTTATTTAGGTGGCATTTTAGCTCTGCATCCCCGTAGGAACGACTTTGGAGCTTCTTCACCTCTTATTTAGGTGGCATTTTGGCCCTGCATCCCCGTAGGAACGACTTTGGAGCTTCTGCACCTCTTTTTGATACACTCGATGGTGTAATCACAGATTTATTACATCAAGCTGAAGGTTAGACCTTCTTGTATTGTCTTTTGAGGAGGAAATATAAAGGTAAAAAAGTAAAAATACATTGAATTATAAAACTTTCTGGTCATAGTGATGCGCTGCTTTCAGTAAATGTGCCTTGACTCGTGCATAGTGCTATTGACCATGCGAGCTTCGGATTCCTCCCGAGTATCGCGTTGTTGTTGTGCATGGCGATGCCCTTCTGGCTGCTGATTATGTGCCAAGATAGGCGACAATGGTGGTGGTGGTGGCAACTGAGTCCAAGCAGTTTGAGAATGGCTTGTCGAAGCAACCGACGTCATGGGTTGCTGATTGCCCACATATTCAGGGATGTATGGCAAATAGCATGAAGAAGTGTGCAAGACCTGCTTCGGCTGATCCTGCCGCGCTTCGGCTTCAGCGATCTCCTTTTGCTTTTGGATCGTGACTTGGCATGTCCTTGTTGTGTGTCCCTTATCCTCCCCATAGAATAAGTAGAACAATCTCCTAGGTTGAGTACCAAACCTTCCTCTGAAGCTTCTCCCCCTCTACCTCTTGGGGCTGGTGGCCTGTAGGAAGTTTGCTTCATTCATGAAGATTGTGAGCTTTGCTGGTTGCTAGGTGTGATTTGCCCTGTCATCATTTGTGTTGGGATTGTGGATCGTTCTGACATGCCTGGGGTGGAGTCTTCCTCCAAAGCCCCTAGTCATCTCAGAATACCTATAGGCTTCCTCCCTTCTCTGGTGAAAATCGTTGTCAGCTCAGATGTACTCATCCATCTTTTGGAGAAGCTTCTCCAAGGTTTGTGGTGGCTTCCTTGCAAAATATTGTGTTGTCGGTCCTGGTCGGAGCCCCTTGATCATGGCTTCGATGACGATCTCATTAGGTAGCGTTGGCACCTAGGCTCTAAGTCGCAAGAACCTTCGGACGTATGCCTGCAAGTACTCCTCATGGTCTTGCGTACATTGGAATAGAGCTTGAGCAATCATTGGCTACGTTTGAAAGCCCTGGAAGCTTGTGACTAACATATCCTTCAGCTTCTGCCACGATGTGATTGTTTCCGGCCGAAGAGAAGAATACCAAGACTGAGCAACACTCTTGACTGCCATGACGAATGACTTTGCCATGACAGTAGTGCTGCCACCATATGATGATATTGTTGCTTCGTAGCTCATGAGGAATTGCTTCAGGTCAGAGTGTCTGTCATACATGGGGAGTTTTGGTGGCTTGTATGAAGGTGGCCATGGGGTAGCCTGCAACTCTGCTGCCAGGGGAGAAGCATCATCAAAAGCAAAGTTACCATGGTACAGGTCATCATACCATCCATCATCATTGATTGGAGTTTCTTGACAAAGCATTTTGTGTTGAGGCCCTCGTCCTTGATCATCTTGCGCGATGTGGCGCATTTCTTCAGTGGCTTCATCAATCTTCCTTTGAAGTTTGGCTAGCCGAAGCATCTTTCCCTTTTCCTCTGTACTTGGTGATGTATAGCTCATAAGTCTCTGATTTCCTGGTCCAACTCCTCCTCCTGAAGTTTTGGGTTGGTAGCCTTTCTCTTCTGGCTCCTAGCTTCTCTCAGTGAGAGCATCTCCTGATTAGTGTCCAGTGGCTGCAGAGCAGCCCCTAGCGCTGTTGCCTTCTTCGACGGCATGACGAAGGCGAACGCTTGCCGAAGGTCGTGGAAGTGAGTTCACCGGAAGTGGGCGCCAATGTTGGTCACTTGTTCTCAAATGCTGTGAATCAAGAACAAGGCAACACAATTGTTAAGTATTAGGGACCTTCGCCTTTCAAAGCATTATCTCCTCATGGACATAATGATCATCAGACAAAGGTGATGAAGGACATACCTTCATCATCTTATAGATAAACAAGAATGCAAAGAGACAAAAACAACAAGTGTATCCCATTGATTCATTCGTATTTGCATTCCATAGAACATTTATGAATATTAACAAGATTTATATTACTATGATACCTTTGGCTTGCTCGAAGTTGTTGATGCAAGAGAGATTATAAGTTCGCGTGAACAATACGGTGCTACTGTTCATCTATTTATAGGCACGAGACGTAGCCCGGGTAAAAGTACATTTATGTCCCTGATATTCACTTATGATCGTAATATAAGTCATTAAGGACTAAATAGTCTTTTTTCCCTTCGGTCATCATCACCACAATACTTCATCACCATTATAAGCCAAAGCTATCAATCTAGGATAGCTTCAGCGTTTATTCTTATCATCCTTAGATCATATCTTCATCTTGTATGCCTTCATCATGAGGAAAAGACTTCCATTCTGAAGACAAAGCTCCCTATAATAGCTTATGCTAATAACAAATGATTAATTATGTTTTTGAGGACCTTCGGAAGAGGAAGGCCCCCAACATAAACCATTGTATGTAATTGTTGAGGGTATGAATGTAATAACGTATGAACCTGTACGATTGCCTATAAATATCTAACAGTACGCATGTACTGTTCACGCTGGATTGTAATTGCATTCACGTCATTGCCTTCAAACAAACCGAAGGTACCAATGTAATATAAGTGTTGATGTTATTAATACATTCAGTATGAAATGAATATATAACATGATGTTACGTTTGTGGCTATATTTTTATATCCATGCATGATGAAGACTTGATCTTCATGACCTTTGTCCAAGATTCATTATATCCGAAGGGGAATAACGCTTTGAAGGACGAAGGCCTTTAACATATAACAAATGTTTTGCCTTGTCCTTGATTCATAACAATTGAGAACAAGTGATCAACATTGGCTCCCACCTCCGGTGAACTCAAATGACCACCTTCGTCAACAAGAACTCGAACAACTACCTTCGTCATGCCGCTGAAGAAGACAACATCGCTAGGGGCTGCCCTTGCACTGCTGGACACCAATCAAGATGGGCTCCTTCTAAGGGAGGACCAAAGCCAAAAAAGGAAAGCTATTAGCCCAACACCACAGGAAGAAGAGTTGGACCAAGAAATCAGGGATCTAGAGGCTATTCATCAACAAGTGGAGAGAAGAAGGGAGAAGATGATTCAGTTGGCTGAGCTCCAAAAAAAGATTGACGAAGCCACCGAAGATATGCGTCACATCACACAAGACAACGAGCAAGGGCATAAGCCACAGCACAGAGAGCTTCGTCAAGAAAGCCCAAGCCGTGATGACATATGGTATGATGATTTTCATCATGATAACATTGCTTTTGATGATGCTTCCCCCAAGCTACAGAATTGCAGGCTACTCCATGGCCACCTTCATACAAACCACCCTAGCTTCCCATGTATGATGGGCATTCGGACCCGAAGCAGTTCCTCACGAGTTACGAAGCAACTATATCATCATATGGTGGCAACACCGCTGTCATGGCAGTCCTTCGTCATGACAGTTAGGAGTGTTGCTCAAACTTGGTATTCTTCTCTTCGGCTAGGAACAATCACATCATGGTAGAAGTTGAAGGATATGTTAGTCACCAGCTTTCAGGGCTTTCAGAAGGAGTTAGTGACTGCTCAAGCCCTATTTCAGTGCACATAGGACCACGAGGAGTATTTGCAGGCATAAGTTCGGAGGTTTCTATGTCTTAGAGCTTATGCGCTAATGGTGCCAAATGAGATTGTCATTGAAGCCATTATCAAGGGACTTCGCCTAGGTCCAACAGCGTAATATTTTGCCATGAAGCCCCCACAAATCCTGGAGAAGCTTCTCCAGAAGATGGATGAGTACATCAGAGCTGACAATGACTTCTGGAAAAGAAGGGAGGAAGTTTACAGATATTCTAAGATGACCAGGGGCTTTGGAGGAAGGCTCCACCTAAGGCATGTCAGGATGATACACAATCCCAGCCAAAGTGATGACAGAGGCAATCACAACCAAGGGCACCAATACAATTCCAGTCAACTAGGACGCACCAAAGCTTCTTCAGACCACTAGCCCTAAGAGGCAGAGGGGGACAAAACTTCGGAGGAAGATTCAACTCACAACCAAGAAGGTTGTTCTGTTTGTTCTATGAAGAGGATAAGGGGCACACAACTAGGACGTGCCAAGTTACAATACATAAGCAAAAGGAGATAGCTGAGGTCGAAGCATGGTCTAATCAGCCAAAGCAAGTCCTACACACTACTTCGTGTTATTCCCCATACATTTCCTGAGTATGTGGGAATCAACAGCCATTTCCACAACCTATAGTTTTGGTAGCTTCGGCAAGCCACTCTCTAGCTGCATGGGCCTTACCACAACCACCGGTCATGGCTCCAACTTCGTCCCACAACCAGCATCCTGAAGGGCAGCACCAAATTCAGCAACAATGCGATAAAAGAGAAGAGTTCGAAGCTCGCACAGTTAATAGCACTGTTCCAGAGTCGAGGCACATTTACTGAAGCTACAGAGGAGCTGCGTTAAAAACTTCATATACACCTATTGTAATTTTCATTTCTCTCGTTTCATGTCCTCAGAAACAATTTGAAAGGGTGCAACCTTCGACATGTTGTAATAAATATGTGATTGCACCATCAAGTGTAACAACAAAGCTGAAAAATCTCCAAAGTCGTTCTTACGGGGATGCAGAGCTAAAATACCACCTTAGTAAAGGTGAAGAAGCTCCAAAGTCGTTCCTAAGGGGATGCAGAGCTTAGCTCCAAAGTCGCTCCTACTTGGATGCAGAGCTAAAATACCACCTAAGTAAAAGGTGAAGAAGCTCCAAAGTCGTTCCTAAAGGGATACAGAGCTTAAATGCCTCCTAAGTAAAAGGTGAAGGGACTCCAAAGTCATTCCTAAGGGGATGCAGAGTCTTACTAATACAAAGTGCTTTTTATTAACATTTGCCGCATCATATCATCGCATCATCCTGCATCATGACAATGTATCATGACTCCAAAGTCATTCATCATTTTGCTTCATTCAAATAATGGAAAAGAAGGGAAATTGCTCCTTCGCCCACAATGGTTAACCTACGAAGATAAGCGTGTCTTTTTCAAAGAACTATGAAAGGATGTTGCATCCCTACCCGTTTCTATTAAACGGTACAAAATTCCTTATACAAGACCTACAACAAGACCTTCAAGACTAATATTGTCACTTCGGCAATGGTATTCCTTATGCAAGACCTTTGACAAGACCTTCGAGTTTAATACTGCTACTTCGGCGAAAAAGGGATTTTTTCTTTTTGAAGCGTGAAAAGACGGGAAGGTGTTTTTTTCGCCTTCGGCTCAAAAACGGTACGTATGACACTTTCAAGCTACACAAAGAAATATATTACATAATGGATCACATAGTTTGCAATTGTTTTTTACATAAAAAGCATCATACAAATTCTGCAAATGTTTTTTACACATAGTCTAACCATCCTCCTTCAGGGGGAGGTTTTTTCACATTTATCCTTATATAATACTTATAAACTTAAAGGATATTTTATATGAGAACCCTTTTTCTTTTCTGTTTTATATTTTCATTTATACTTTAAGGTCCATTTTAAGTTATGATTTCTTTATTCAAATAAGGTGCCTCAAAACAACATCAGCATGAGATACACATTTCTTTATTTATTTGTGTGTTATTTGCATAAGTAATTGCCATTAGTTGAGTATGCAAAGAGAAAAAAAGGAATTCAAGGAATCCTCAAAACACCCTCTTATAAATTTATTTATTCATTCATTTTATTATTATTATTTTTCTACCAATTTTGGGTCTTATAGTAAGATCCACTGCAAGGGTGTCCCACGAGGGAGATGAAACTAAAGCAACTGAGGTGCCTCTAACACCGAAGCTAAACAAGTTGTGGCCGAAGTTGAGAGTGACAAAGAAAGTGAAGAGGACGATAGTATTCTGTGCCCAACTAAGCCTAGCCATGTTGAATTCGGAAAATCCACAGTAAAAGCAGAGGATCTGGTTGTGATGAAGAAACTAGGTTATTTTGGAGAGAATGATAATGAATTGAATTGCTTTTCTAGAGAAGAAATAATCCCAGAGCCGAAGGAAGATGAAGTTGTGGTATTCAAGAGCTTCTTCAGGGCGGGGCTTCGGTTCCCCCTTTACGAGATGGTAGGGGAGGTTTTAAAGAAATTTGATATCTATCTCCATCAGCTAACCCCCGTACGCTATCGTCAGGCTTAGCGTTTACATCTAGGTTCTCTGAAGCCAAGGAAAGAGTGCTAATGCCGAAGGGTTCTGCCGAGTTCATGATCTTCATTATCAGACAAAGGCAAGAGCTGACGGTCTTCACAAGAATTTCGGATGCTACAACTTTGCATGCCAGAAGGATATAAAGGCCTCCGTGATAGGCTACCAGACCAAGTGGCCCACTGGTTGGACAAGTGAATGGTTTTACGTCAAGGCAGACAAGAAGAAGAGGGAAAAGCTTATGAGCATGGTGATGAGTCCACTGCGACTAAACTTCGGCATGACTCGGCCCCTGCACAACATGCAGCTGGGGTCTCCTTGCCAACTAGCTGAAGTGGAATTTAGGGTCGTGGCTGAGCATATCAGCACAAGAGATTTGGTACAGGAATATCTGGCAAACCGGATATTCCCAACTTCTGGCGGCTGGGGAATGCCGAAGAAGGAAGAAGAGGGGAAGAATACGAGCTTTTTCACCTGTCGTACCATTTCAAATTTCAGAAAAGATTCAAAGAACCATGCACCGAATGTTTAGAATTGATAGGAACCATTTCCAATGAAATTCTTGGAAACTATACGAAGAAATAAGATCAGCTAATGACTGTTGCCTTCGGCACCTGGCCAAAGCGAAGGCTGAACCGTGTAATGGATGCTCTTAACTTTGAGTATCCTTACTACGAAAGGCTTGTTGAAGGGGCCGGAGGCGCCAAAGGAAGAGGATTGTCAGTATTCTAAGTAGGCAGGCTATCCAATCGGTTAAAGAAGACCAAAAGGCTTTGAAGAAGCAAAAAACTGTACCGGAGACGAAAGTATCGGCTCCCAAAAAACGGAAGCTTGCCGAAATGTCCCTTGAGAAGACGAAGATGCAAGATGTGCCGAAGCAGACTACAAGCCCTTCTTCGTCTTCTGCTGCTGAGGTCTCGGAGATTTTGAAGGTAATGACCGAGTCTTTCCCATTTGCACTGCTAAGTCCTCTCAAGTTGGAACTGACTAGCCTCTTACAGACAAGGGAAATCTCTTCGGCTGCCGAGGGGGGAAATAGGGGCCAGAAGAAACGACGTATGATGAATATACTGGAAGCCATTGAACAGACCCCAACGTTAGCTTTGGCAGGCAAGGCTACTAAATCGACTGATCCTGAAGCTGCCGTTGCAAATGGAGACAAAAATCTCACAACCACTCTGTCCGAAATCGACAGACTCATATCAGACATGGTTGCTGAAAAAGAGGTTGTCACAGTAGTTTCCGATAAGCAGATGAAAATGGAAGAAACCTCTTCGGAAGGTATGAATTTCAACCTATGGTACTTGGGCGGCCAATAGCTCTCCGAAGAGGACATATCAGAGCTAAAAGAATTTGCTATCTTCTGCGGCTACCAGCCGGGGTCAATGCTCTTCGGCAGGGTCGATGAAGAAATTGTGGGATGCATCCGCGACCGCGCCGGTGCTAAAATTATAAGCACCCTGTCTAAGAGTATTGGATTCCCGAAGCTTGAAAAAGACATCAGCTGCTACAGACGCCAGCATATCATCGGCAACTTATTTTACTCGAACTTCAAAGTAAGGTCCCTTTGCGAGTTACCGTTGATATCTTCATGTTGACTTAGGTATTCTAACCTCAATTCATTTTTACAGAGTTTATTATTAAGTAAGATGATGAAGACAGAAAGAACGAAATTGTTGTCAAGGGTTTCGAAGATAAGATCAAGAAACTTGAAGATTCTTTAAAAGAAAAAGATGATTTGCTGCATTCAGCCGAAGGATCGCTTGCCGAAGCACAGGCTCAGAATAAGAAATTGAGCAAGGAGCTGAAAGAGGCTCAGACACTTTTGGTAGAGAACTCCAGCTGATTCAACCATGAAACCGAAGCTTTTAACATGACACTCAAGGTTGAGGCTAAGAAAAACCTGAAGCTCAGTGAATCACTCAGAACTCTCAAGGAAAAATGTTTTAACTTTACAAGCCAATGCACTGCTCGATTAAAGAGTATATTCAATTCAGTTAGAGCTGCATCTGAGGAGGCTAGCCTCTCTGCCGAAGATGTCCCTGGAGCACTTGAATGCATTGAGAAAGAGGTTGATGTCCTCGACGAACTCATAACTGGCCACGGTGACTTCTATGCGCTAGTGGCTTCTCGTGGTACGGCTGCCGCTTTCATAAAAGCCAGGTGCAACCACGCAAGGGCCGTTAATAGGCCAAATTTCAGCCTTTCACCATCGGACCTGGTTGATATTCCAGCCGAAGCCCGAAGCATAGGCAATAGATTTATCACTCAAATCTGCTCAACAAAGTATAGCTCTTTACATATATTCTTTTATTTTATGTTTTTCCTTACCATATTCCTCATTACCCTTGCCTTCGTTATTCTTCAGGGTGATGGTGCTAAAAGCTAGTAGACCGGAGATGAGTCTGAACCATTGAAGAAAACTTTCGAAGCTCCTTGTGTTAACATCTGTAAAAACACCTTTTGGAAATTCTTTGTGCAAGAAAAGTGTATTATTTGACAAAGAATTGTAATTGAATGTGAACAAATAGTAGTAAATATTTTGTAATGCTATTTTACATTTCATTCGTGTGTCATCTGCTTTCCTGTGGACGAAACCAATCCTCGTAGCTTTTTGAGCCGAAGGTGAAAACACCTTCCCTTCTTTTCGTTTGCATTGAAGCACCTCTCATATACAACGAAATTTCATTTGAGACGAAGCATCTTCGTATATACAAAGCATATTCTCATAGAGGCAGGAACCCGTGCTTTTCCTGTTAATGCTTTATGCCATGATGATGAATCTACAGATGCCTAATGTATGTTTGTATGAATGCAAAAGATGATGTGATGAAGTATGCATATGTATACCGAAGGTAAAAAACACGCAAATACACACCCAGACTTTGCATCCCCTTATGAACGACTTTGGAGTCTCTTCACCTTTTACTTAGGTGGTTATTCAGCTCTGCATTCCCTTGGGAACGACTTTAGAGCTAAGCTCTGCATCCCCTTAGGAACGACTTTGGAGCTTCTTCACCTTTTACTTAGGTGGCATTTAAGCTCTGCATCCCCTTGGGAAAGACTTTGGAGCTTCTTCACTTTTCACTTAGGTGGCATTCTAGCTCTACATCCCCTTAGGGACGACTTTGGAGCTTCTTCATACTTTTTTACACTCGATGGTGTAATTCCAGATCCTTACATTTTACATGTGGGGGAATTTGGCCCTTGTATTGCACAGGGCAGCGCAAAAAATAAAAATTATAATCAATGGCCCCAATAAAAACCTTTCTCTCCTCTTTGAAAGGAAAAGGGTGCCATAAGGAAAAATAAGAAAATTACAAAAATTACATTTAATATCTCCGAAGCTCATCTGCATTCCATGATCTTGGAATGTCATTACCATCCGCGTTCAACCAGTATGATCCAGGTCTTGAAGAAGATACCACCAAGAAAGGACCCTCCCATTTGAGCTGAAGCTTTCCAACTGTATCCGAGTTGGCCACTCTCCGAAGTACCAAGTGTCCTGGATTGATGTTTTTCAGTCTTAGCTTTCGATAATGCCATTTAACTTTTTCAGCTCGATACTTATTGATGTGATCTATTGCCTAAAGTCTGGTCCCTTTTATGGTGTCTTTTTTTATTTTACAATCCTCTTCATCTTCTGCCGAAGCTAGGGTCCTTATTGAACACGTTCTTGCTTCTTTCGGTGTTATTGCTTCGTCATCAAACAAAAGCTTGAATGGGGTAAATCATGTTGCCCTTGAGACAACAGTGTTGTGGTTCCGTACCACTTTTATTAACTCATCTGGCCACTTTCCGTTTGGCTGATTGAAGATTGACTTCATTATCCCTATTATTATGATTCCATTGGCTCGTTCTACCAGTCCATTTGACTCTGGATGTCTCACTAATGCAAAATGTAGTTTTGTACCGATTTGGTTACAAAAAGCTTTGAACGTTTTGGCATCAAATTGAGTTCCATTATCAACTATAATGGCCTTTGGCACACCTAAGCGACAAACAATATTCTGCCAGAAAAACTTTTGAACCATGGCCGAAGTGATTGTGGCTAAAGGTTTAGCTTCAATCCACTTTGAAAAGTATTCCACCGTTACTACAATGTATTTTAAATTTCCTTGCGCTGGTGGAAGTGGGCCTAATAAATCTAGGCCCCACCTTTGTAATGGCCAGATGGGCTGGATTAGCTGAGTTAGACACGAAGGTTGTTTTTGGTCTCTAGCACACTTATGGCAGTTTTCACATTTTTGAACTAAATCCGTTGCATCTGAAGCTACCTTTGGCCAATAAAATCCTTGTTTGAAAACCTTTCCAAGTAAAGACATGGACCCAATATGAGCTCCGCACAGTCCTGTATGTATCTCCTTCATTAGCTCCTGACCTTTGGTTCTAGACAAACACTTCAGTAATGGAGAGCAGACTCCTTGTTTGTACAATCCTCCTTCTATGATTATATAGGGCCTTGTCCTAGCTTCCATTCTTTTGATATAAGCTTCATCATCTGAAAGACAAATGCCTTGCAGGAAAGATACAATCTCAGTCCTCCAATCTTCACTGTGCACTGGTGAGATTGTAAGTACTGCTCGCTCCATGAGCTCGACTGAAGGTGCTTTTATTGTTTCAAAAAATACTTCCAAAGGTAATGGGAGCCTATGTGCCGCTGACTTGGCTAATAGGTCTGCATGTTCATTTTCTCCTCTTGGGATATTCTTCCATTCTCTTGACTGTAACGAGATATTTCTCAAGCTTCGGATCTCTTGCTTTGCTGCTTTGTCGATGTGGCCTATAATAACTTGTGAGTTAGATTTGAGGATTGCCCTTCTTATTCCCATTGCCTTAAGCTTTCGAAGCCCCAAGAGAAGGGCTTCGTACTCTGCAATGTTATTTGTGTAGTTGAACTCCAGCCTTGCTGCGTAGCAGGTTCTGATCTTAGATGATGAAATTAGAATGGCGGCTGCTCCCACGCCGAAGGTTCCCCATGACCCATCACAAAACACTGTCCAAGCTTCATCATCTTTTATTCCTTCTTCGTCCTGAGCCCCTGGCGTCCAATCAGCAATGAAGTCTGCTAATGCCTGAGATTGAATTAAAGACCTATGGACATAATCTATGGTGAATTCATTTGGCTCCATAGCCCATTTCCCAACTCTTCTTGTGGCTTCTCTGTTCCTAATTATATCCTTGAGAGGTTGAGAAGAAGGTACTATGATATGGTATGACTGGAAATAGTGCCGAAGCTTTCTAGATGCCTTCAATACAACATATAGTACCTTCTCCAACTCTGTGTAATTTTTCTTTGATGGACTAAGTACTTCAGAGACGAAGTATGCTAGCACTTGCTTTTTTGCTTGGCCATCTTGCTTTTCTTGCACCAACGCTGCACTAACAGCAGCGTGAGATGCAACTACATACAACAGCAATGGGGCTTCTGACAAAGGTGGGGTTAAAGTTATTAGCTCTATGCATTGCTTCCTTATGCAAGACCTATGACAAGACCTTCGAGTTTAATACTGCTACTTCGGCGAAAAAGGGATTTTTTTTCTTTATGAAGCGTGAAAAGAAGGGAAGGTGTTTTTTTCGCCTTCGGCTCAAAAACGGTACGTATGACACTTTCAAGCTACACAAAGAAATATATTACATAATGGATCACACAGTTTGTAATTGTTTTTTACATAAAAAGCATCATACAAATTCTGCAAATATTTTTTACACATAGTCTACCCATCCTCCTTCAGGGGGAGGTTTTGGAGGTCGAGATTACACAAAATACAAGGGGGGAGGTTTTGATCTTCATTTTTTGGAGGAAGATTGCTAAGAAAGGTTCGTTTTATGTTTCTTTGTCAATTTTTATTCATATTATTTCTCATTTTAGCCAAATTTTGGATCTAGGCTTTTACCATGTGAGAGAGAAGAGTGTAGCCACGTTTTGTATCTAGGGTTTCGCCATGTTGGAGATAGAGGGTGAAATGTTTGGTAATTATGGATTAATTTTATTTGTTGTTATGAGGTTGGTTTAATTATGTTTGAATTGCCAATTATTGTTAGAGATATGTTAATTGGGTATTAAGATTTTTGTTTAATAGTTGCTAGGAAAGTTCGGCTTATGTTTCTCTTGCTAACATTCATTGGATTGCCAGATTTCACAAAATACAAGGAGAGGTTTTGATCTTCATTTTTTGGAGGAAGGTTGCTAAGAAAGGTTGGTGTTATGTTTCTTTGTCAATTTTTTTCATATTATTTCTCATTTATCCAAATTTTGGATCTAGGCTTTTACCATGTGAGAGAAAAGTGTGTAGGGTTTTGTATTTAGGGTTTCACCATGTTGGGGATAGAGGGAGAAATGTTCGGTAATTACGGATTATTTTTATTAGTTATTATGACCTTGGTTTAATTATGTTTGAATTGCGAATTATTGTTAGAGATATGTTAATTGGGTATTAAGATTTTTTGTTTATTAGTTGCTAGGAAAGTTCGGCTTATGTTTCTCTTGTCAACTTTCATTGGAATGCCAAATTTCACAAAATACAAGTGGTAGGTTTCGATCTTTATTTTTTGGATGAAGGTTGTTTATCCATGATATATTTAGTTGTTTGGAAATGTTAGTTTATTTCTCTTGCCAATTTGTGTTCTTGTGTGTTTTATATTACTTTTTTACAATTAATGATGGACAGGACATCCTGGATGTATAACTTATCAAGGCTAGATCCATCATACATATCCGAGGTTCATAGGTTTATTGATGTCGCTACGAAACATGCTTGGAGAACAAAGACAAAGCACATATATTGTCCATGCATGGACTGCAAAAATGTTGTTGTATTCGTGACACATACCAAATCATATCTCATCTGGTATGCCGAGGATTTGTGAAGGATTACACAGTTTGGACAAAGCATGGAGAGGGTAGCTCTTCGCCTTATACGACTCGAAACCCTGAGAACATCGACGACAGATTTCAGTTTGTTCACGCGACACACCAACCACAGTGGGAAGGTTTGTACAAGAAATGTGATCGATACAAAGAAGAGTGGTCAGATTATTTTAAGCAGGAGGCCAAGAAAGAGTTCAAAGACCTGATGTCTCAAATGCTATCAAATCCTCCTCCAAAATCGATGCAGCAGTTGGTGAGTGCGATGTCTGTTCAATGACCACTCCATGCATAGATGCAAATAATTCTAGCAGCTCAACCGCCGGCTTCCACCGATTGTACGATCGTCCCAAGCTCTATCACGTCAATGGGAAATAAGGTCCGTTATCTAGTTGATGACATCACAAGGCCTGTGGCGTGCACACTAGTTATAAGATATGGTATTAACAATCATCATACGAAGAAAGTAGGACAAGGCGTTGTGATCACAGGACGCTAGTTTCATGGAAGCGACATTCCAGATGATTATTGCAGGGTAGAAGTGACGACGACCGTCCAATGATCCGAGGATGATATGCTAGACATCCCTAGGCCCAAAGGTATCGAGACACTTGGACAAGCCATCAAAAATTTCATCCTTTGGCCACGAAGGGATGTCGAATTGGTTGATCCACCAATGCCATCTCCGTCGCATCCCCAACCATCTCCGCCTCCTCAAACTTTAGTACCTATTGTACATCCATCATCACCTCCTGAATCTTCACATGCTGCTCCTCATCCTCTTTCTAACCCACCGTCTCTGCCACAAACATCAACATTTAGGACTCCACCACCTTCTCCTCCTCATCCTCTTAGAGACCCGTTGTCTACTCCACCAGCAAGGGATCCACCTTCTCCACAGCCATCAAGGGATCCACGACCATAAAAGAAATCTAAATTCGCTATACCAAAATTGGTGTCCACGTTCGAGAAAAAGAAGAGTAAAGCTACTACTGCTGGCACAACTCAATTTTTGAAAGGGAGTGCATGGGACCTCACATCACATACTGTTGATTTGACCGAGCACGAGGAGTTTGCAAAAAAGGCTGAGGCAATGGCCACAAAGATAAAGATCCCAACTAAGGCAGATTATTTAAAAATGTGCCTAAACAATATGTGTCGTGCAGACCTCTACTACCTTTTGAGAAACAGAAGAAGATCTCGGCTGGTATTAAAAGGTTGCATGACAGGTACATGCGGGCATCATCAGTTGGCATTGACGCCATTTGTGTGCGTATACCAGACCATGCTTTTATTGGTTTGGACCAAAAGGCATTTGTTGCATTCGAGGACATGTGGTTAATGATGAACCATCAGAGACTCGACGTGCAACTTGTGACGATGTTTTCACTGTAAGTGTCGCTCATACTTCCACATATATGTGTTATTATTAGTGAATTGTATCAATTTTCAATATCTAACACATCCACGTGTGACTTGTAGAATGCAACATGATCAACAGGAGATCCTTTACGGTACCAAGCCCGATGCTAGTGACGGTAAAAGGATTGGGTATCTCAACCCAATACTATTATGCGAGGAAAGCCACACTTTCAGAATTTGGAAAGACGACGAAGAGTTAAAGGGAATGACGGACGAAGAAGTTGAGGAGCATCTAAAGACTATGAAGAAGGAGTTTGAAACAAGATTCACCACCTACATAGCAAACGCAATGCTTAAATTTCAAGACAGGGAAGTCATAATGGCCCGTACAACTTTAAGTAAGTGTGATTTTGCATAAATAAGATTAATAATTTCAATACATATGCATCACAAATTTGATTCGTATAGGGACCACTTGATATGCTTCCTCATTTATCCTAAGGTTGGAAAGGTGCTGGTGCTCGACTCCTTGAACTACGACCCTTCAACCTATGCAAAATTCCTCAGTATCTTAGAGTTGTAAGCCTTTTCTATGTATGCGTACTTATATCGATAAGAATTTTAAAATAACATGAAGATTCTATTTGAGATCACAAAGCATTTATGTCGAAAGTACAACAAGTCCAAAAAATGCGTGCCACTAGACATCCATCATCATTGACCGGTAAGTATGTGAATTTATGAATACATATCATACATAATGTTGCAACTAAATAACCAATCTCCCGTTATGTAGTGCCACAAGCAACAACAAGGATCGGTCCTATGTGAGTTCTATGCGTGCGAGTTCATGAGAATGAACGGACGATACATCACAAACCCTAGCAAGGTATTATTAGTAATAGTCATGTTGTATTTATGTCATTAAAGATGCAAATGTGTTATCGAGTGTGACTATATGATGTTTATAAACTTCCATTACAGGAATTTCAATAAGAAATCCGGAGAACTTGACCGAAGGTGCATTGTATGGCATAATTGAAGACCTATGCACATTCATATTGAAAGAGGTCATTTCCGCTGAAGGGAAATATCACGATGCTTCCTGTACATTAGCTATGCGAGAGTTTAGAATACTAACAGAAGTTAGTGGACTATCTCTTAGACGAAATAGTTACTAGAACATAGGTGAAAACTTTTGATGTATAGAATGTGTGAAGTATATATGGTTGCAAACATAAGACTTTGATGTATAGAATGTATGATAGAATTTAATTTCATGTCGCTTTCAATATGTGTGGGTGTGTGTAAATAAATATAAAATTCAGTTTTTTTTGAAAATTTAAAAAAGGCGGGAAAACTTATATTGGCATGAAATGTTAAGCAAACCGCTGGTCCAAATAACATTTTTACTGGCGATTTTATTAAGTAAACCGCCCGTGAAAATAACATTTGCACTGGCAGTTTGCTTAATACAACCACTAGTGAAAACATTTGCACTAGCGGTTTGCTTAATACAGCCGCAAAACATTTGCACTAGCGGTTTGCTTAATACAGCCGCCAGTGAAAACATTTTCACTGGCGGATTTCTTAAGCAACCCGCCAGTGAAAATGTTATTTTGCATTGACGGCTGTATTAAGAAAACCGTTAGTGGAAATAACATTTGCACTGGTGGTTTGCTTAATAAAACCACCATTGGAAATAACACATTTGCACTACCGGGTTGCTTAAGAAAACCGCTAGTGGAAATGTTGTTCACTTGCGGTTTTTTTAAGCAACCCGCCAGTGAAAAGGCCGATTTCCACTGGTCCATAGCACTGGTGTCACTGAAAAACGCGAGTGCAAATAGATATAGAACCGCCACTATATAGCTTCTGTGTACTAGTGTATATGTATACTCATTGAAGGAAGCCATGTGACATTTGCCAAGCAAATTTTACCATAATATATCCTTAATTAGCCTAATTTGGGTACGAACTAGGGGCTTAAATGAATCGGATACAAGTGATTTTCTATGTATATAGATACAGTTATAGTATTTCCCAGGTAAATGCAACTTCAAGCCACTGCTGGAATACCTTACAGGATCGCACCAAACCGCCAACTCTAGCTACCTATTAGCCTAGTAGGCTTTAGCTGGGAATATCTGCTCCTCGCTACTTGAATTAATGAACGACAAAGCAGCGAAACACCAAGCATAATCCGGCCCCACAGTCCCAAATATCACACCAAACCCATGAGCCTTTGATGCCGCCGTCAGGGTCAAGTTAACCACTGGAGCCCCGGGGGGCACACAGTTTGGCAGCAGCGGGCCCCAGCTCCATGCATTTCCGAATCTCCCGCCTATAAAAGCCGCCCCCTTGCACTTGCACCTCATCTTCGACGCCCCGCCACCGCCCACACCGCACACACGGATAGCATACCATACCAATCTTTGAGGTTTCATCAACAATCAATACAAAAGCACACGGTCGAGAGGATATGAGGATAGCAAGAATCGCGATGGCTATGGAGGACGGCGGCGGCGCGTCGTCGTCGGTGCAGCAGATGCAGCCGGCGGCGGCCATGGCGTACGGCCGCGTCGAGCCGCCGCCGTTCTGGTCCACGCCGACGCCGTACCTCTTCATCGGTTTCGCGGTTGTGATGGCGCTCATCGCCGTGGCGCTGGCCATGCTCCTCTGCTCCCGCCGCAAGGAGGAGGAAGGCCGGCGCGCCGCCGAGGCGGCTGGGGTCATGTCTGTCGTGCGCGTGTTGACGCCGCTCGACAGGGAGGATGCCATGCCTAAGGTGCTCGTCGTGATGGCCGGGCACAGCGCGCCCTCGTTCCTCGCCAGCGCCGCACCGTTTGCCAGCTTCACTGAGGCTGCCGACGGGGCCGCCAAGCCCCAGCACGGCCGTGGCGGCGGCGGCAAGGAGGGCGCCGCCGCCGTGTAGGCTTCCTTACCCAGCCGCGTGCAAGAGACATATCGAAACCCCCTAAAAGCTGGATCATCGGAGAAGGGCGAAAAAAAAACTAAGGGCTTGTTCGGTTAGCTCTCAATCCATGTGGATTGAGTGAGATTGGATGGGTTTGAATCCCAAACAAGTCAAACTTCTTTTCAATTTTTTCCAATCCTATCCAATCCATGTGTATTGGGAATAACCGAACAAGCCCTAAGCTGAATCATCAAAGAAGCGATTTTGTTCTGACTTTTTGATGTAGTTCTTGTGACGTGCAATGCTATCCATGCGTCGCACTCCAGATGTGTTGTGCAGAGCTTGAGGCTAGAAAATTTGCATGTTAATTATCAATCACCTTGTCGCATCATTTCGAACTCATATAAAAAAAGAGTTCGTTTTGAACAGAAAAAAAGGAGTTTTCAAGCTATATTATGAGTGAAACGGGACGAATGATGTCACTTGTCTGTTCGGAGAACCGGAGGCGTCGGCCACGTTTAATTTTATCAAAAAACCTTAGACAAGAACGGACAATAAGAACGTTAATTTCCCTCTATATATTCTACAGTTCTTCTGGTAGCTAGCTAAGTGCGTGTTATCTTCATCGATCAGCTAATATATAATTATTAAGTTAGTGACATAGAGACGACGATCACAAACAATAAATACTTCGATATAGATCACACCAGATATATGAGTCACTTTCAGCTTTAATCCCGGCCCCCTTTGCTTTTCAAATAAAGAGAAGCAGCAGGAAATAAAGGTAAATTAGCTTCTCTGCATTTCTCTGTGTCTGCCTAACGAGTATACCGAGTCAGGGAGCACTACGGGCAGCGTCGTCCGTCCTTATCCGTAACTCCGAATCCGAAAAGAGAAAACACACGCATCATGATGATGATGGCCACCATGCACTATGCCAGGCAATAGGCAACAGCTACTGACTGCGCTAGTGATGATGAGTTGAATCTGCTGCCAAAGGCTTGCTTAGCTAAGCGCACCATGTTTTGCCTGAGGGCACGACCAACGCAAGCTAACCAGATTGTTGGCCTCAGCTCGGAACTACTCAGTACTCACTACTGCTAGACTCAACAGGTTTACCGAGTGTTTTTGCACTCGGCAAATTCTAATCTTTACCCAGTGCTACACTCGATAAAGAAAACTCAACAAACATTTTCTCGGTAAAGAGTTATTTATAAAGTGATTTTTTTTACACTCGGTAAAAACTTTATCGAGTGTCAAAAAGCACTCAGTAAATAAAAGCAGGCATTTGGTAAAAACTTGCCGAATGTCGAAAAACACTCAACAAATAAAAGCACTCGATAAATTAATAATCACAAAAGACCCAAAAAACAGCAAAAAAATTAATTAAGGAATCAACACCGAAACAAGCGCCATTGCCCTACACATCACTGTATCATTTTTCACCAAGTTTTTTGAACTGAATTAGTTCAGTTGTTTTGGCAACCTTCTCTACCACTCCACCCCTTATATCACTTGTGACTATATTACATTTTTCTTTTCCATGTATTATAACAAATCGAGAGTAAATTGTTTATTTGAAATGATAAAGTTGTTAACCACAAAGCTACATAACTCTTTGAGACCTACAACTTTAATTTTATTAGTTTTTCCATCTGAGATCGTTTAAAAATTTTGAATTTTAAATTTTGTCGGGGACCATAATTAGGGGTACCCTCAAGTCTCCTAATTCTCAGCTGGTAACCCTGTAATACTCAAAAGTGAAATAAAGGGATTGATATAATCTCAATAGTTTGTGGCCTCTACTATTCATCACATGTGATCAACACTAGTTAAAAATTTGATAATGTGAACAAAGAAACACATAAATAACCTGTGCATCATGCTGGATCTTATTTTGTGTGCATTTTATGTGACAATATAAAAATAACATAATGAGGAATATAGTAAAAAGTCTAAAGTGGAATTTAAAACTTAAAAGAGATTCCAAAATTTAGAAAAGAGAAGCAAACAAATATCATGTGAAATAAAAAAATATAAATAATATATAAATATATTCCCAAATTAGAACTGATCATGACATAATATAATCTGTGGATAAGATTTGCCACAAAATATTTGTATTTGAATTTGGAGCTGATTTGAATGGGAAATGGAAGGAAAATAAAAATAAAAAATAAAAAAAAAAGAACAAGTGCTGTTGCGCCTGGGCCTTACTACCTCAATTCAGCCCACCAGGAACCCCCCCACGCGCTCGGCCCATTCCTTGGCTTTGCCTCCGCGCGGCCGCACCGACAGCGCGGGCCCACGTACAGGCTCTTCCACCGCGCTCGTCTCCCCTTCCCTTTCCCTGGCTCGTGGACCCACCGTGCAGCACCACGCTCTCGCCCCGCGGGTGACTTCCACATGGGACCCGTCTGTTAGAACCATCAACTACCTCCGATCGTGGTGCGGCTCATGCGAACCTGCTCGGACCCGTGAAAAGCGCCGCTGACCGGAACAAACCGAGGGTTAAAACCCCAATCGACCTCCGCCCCATCCACGCATTACCCAGTCCAAGGGCTGGGTGAACAAGAGCTCCACATCGGGATAAATTGCGCCGCCAGGAAAGCACCATCGCGTCACACCTCGGCCACCGTCAACTGTTGCGGTGGGTCATCGGTGTGGTACTGCAAGAGTCCGCCATAGCTCGCCAGAGAGTTCCAGAACCTCGCCTTGACGAATCCTTGACCGGAGCGCGCCCAATTTGCCGCCACCGTCGAACTTCCGCCCATCGCCGTGGCCACGCTCCTGTGCCTCATTCCGTCGGTAAGAAACCCATCCAATCGACTCGCCTCGTCCTCCTCGTCGCGTAGTAGCAATCAATTTTAGTGTTGGGGACGCTTGGGCGGAGAATCGTGCGCACGCCGACGAACTCCCACCGTGGCTCTGGGGTGAGCCGCCGTGACTTGTGCTGGGCGAGGGAGAAAGCTGGTGACCGTGGATCTCGGGATGGACGGTTAGGATGGCTCTGCGCATAACCCTTTTCGCACTAGTTAACCGGAGCCGTTGATCGGTGCGTGAATGGGTGAGATCGTGCCCTCGCGTTAGGTTTGCGGATCAATCGTGGGCCGTTTGATCTTGATCCAATAGTCCATATAGCGTACCGGTTCGGATTGCCCCCAAGTCTAATCTGGGCCGTTCATTTGAGATCGTGCAGCTCTCGGCGATGAATACCCCTTCGCTGGGACACTTTTACGTAAGAGCCCCTCGATTTACTTAAAAACAACCCGTGGTCCACAGGGCTGTTCCCTGTGTCTTTGGTATCTTACCCCGTGACCCCTAGGTTTCTCTGGATTTGAGGCCCGATCCAGAGCCGTGTGAAATTGTCACACCCGGATTTCGGGGCACCAAGATCCGAGCGCGAACATAATCACCAGGTGTGCTGGGACCAAGTCTCACACATATGATGAATAATGGCACAGGATCGAATGTCACATCATTACTACATAACAGGAGTTCTATACAAAATAAATAAATAATTACATTATACGGAGACAACGGTCCAGCAACCCAAAGTTGACTGGGAGACGACGACCTAGACCTCTCACGAACTCGTCAGAGCATCCTCCAAGCGCCTCATCCTGCGGTACCTGTTCTTGACCTGGGGGGGGTGTGAGACAGCAAGAGTGAGCTCACATACGTTCATCGCTCAACAAGTTGTGGGGAATAATGTGCATGAACTCGCCAAAGGTGGGAGCTCACGTGAAGTGTAAGACTTACCAAAGAGGATGGTTAGAGCTGAGCATTGCTTTTAAAGTTGGTCAAAATTTTATTAGCAATTACTAAGTATAAGTAAATACCAACCCAATTAAGTAGTAGAACAAAAGTAACAACCTCACCTGCGATGCAATGCATATGACAAATTGAGTTTAAGTTCCATAATTTAATCATGTGAGTGTCCGAGCCGCTCATGACCGTGAGCACGGCTAGTATACCAGTTTTACACTCTGCAGAGGTTGCGCATCTTTACCCACAAGTCGTGTTACCCATTTGCCACAGAGTTGATCAGACTCCATACACCTCTACCAAGGAAGCGAGGCAGGGTACCACTACGAGGCCTTTACAAAGTTCCACTAGCTTCAGAAAACCCGCTACAGTTTATAGGAAGCTCCGGTGCAGGGTTCTTGCCTGACCGCCATCGCAGCAAAATCAACCAAGGACCTCCCTACACTGACCACTCCCCTACTGCCCTTACCCCTTTCGGGTAAGGTAGTCCTCCACTAGCTTTCCTAATTAATCAGCCAAGGGCGTCCATAAACCCTTGTGGTAGCACTGTTTTCCCGGGTGGTTCTCCATGTTCCAATTAACATAATGATCTTATCATGAACAATAAATAACAACTGATAACAAAGATATAATCATGAATAAACGGTATCTCCGTACCCAAAACCACATATAGCACTAGCAAGTACTACCCAGAAAGTTCAGTGGTAAACAAGGTATAAAGATAGACAAACTAGGGTATCCTATTGGGACCCATCAAAATTAACCTATGCAGATCATTATGATTAATTAGAACAAGAGTGGGTAAAAAGAAGTGATCAAGGGCACAACTTGCCTGGGACTTGATATTCCAGGTACCAACTTGCTCTTCAGGTGACACGTGTCCTCACTGCTAAACGTAGCAATACATACAAACAGTATATAGGCAAAATTAACATTACACCAAACATATATGCAAAATACATATTAATAATATACATATTAAAATAAGATCACAGGAACAGGAATTATTTAATTTTGGAGTTATAGATTTTAAGTTATGAATTTTCCAAGGTTTTATGTATTTAATACATGATTAAGTATTAGATAAATTTTAATGTGTCTTTCATGCCAAACAGAGGCACTAAGGGGTAGAAAATATTATTACAAAAATTTAGGAACTGGAATGGACCAATTTGGAGTTCATATGCATTTTCTATGAATTAAACAAGTTTCTAGATTAATTTTTGTATTAAAAATCGATTTCTAATATTAATTTCCTATTTTCCCAAGTTTCTGGATCGGGCCTCAAATACAGAGAAGTGCAGGGGCTGGCGCGTAAAAATTCCTAAGACTCTGAGTACAGTCAGGGTGGACGGCGGGTTTATTATTAAATTGCCCAGGGACTCTTTAGTAAGATTCGAGAGCCGAAAGGGTATCCACACATCTGGGACACACGATCCAGTGCGGACGGCTCAGATTACATCTAACTTAACCCGAAACGGTACGCGACAGGATCCACCCGATCTAAGATCGACGGACCACGGTGCCCCAACCCCAGATCGAATCTGCGCCCTTAGATCCTGCATCCACGATTCCCGATTAACCGAACCCCGGTTTCTAATCTGGATCGTCGATATCCCATCCTACGGCTGGCATCGTTTTCCCCAACCTCGCTCACGCCGCGGCGGCGCAGCACAGCGACACGGCGGAGCATCACCACGGACTTGCAATTCGAAGCCTGGACGCCCCAACCTTAAAATTGACCGGTGCCAAACCTAGAGGGGGTGATGGCGATTACGGAAAGGGGGTTCTCACCTCGGTTGGTAGCGCGGACAGCCCTGGCCATGGTGAGGTGCGGCACCGCGGCGGATGTAAGGTTCCGGCGAGCGATTCACCCGCGCCAGGTCACCCAAGTCACACGAGGAAGCTCCCGAATCAAGCGGTATATCCTGGCGACGGGCTCCGATCACAACTTGAGGCTAAAACGGCGATAGGACCATGAATCTGTGGCCGCGGCGGCGGGACTACTCTTTCTCTCTCTCGGTTCTCTCCCTTGACGCCGGTGGTAGTGGCCAAGAAATCCTCGTGATTAGGGGCTAAGAGTCAACGAGCAGTGCAGAGATTTATACCCCGGGCGGAAGCCGGTTTTCTAGCCACGAGCGGGTCAGGCGCCCGCGGATTCCGCGCGCGCGCGTAGAAGAACTCGCGTTTTCTGTTGAGGAAGAAGAGCGAGCTGCACCAGCGGTCCCATGCGCCAGAGAAACACAGCGCAGGCGCGGGCGCGAGTGGAATCAGGCTGATCCACTGGGATGTGGGCCCCACAGGCAGCGCGCGGTGCACGTCTGGCTCTGGCCGCGCGAAGGTGTACTGGGCCGAGTTCCAGCAGGTTTGGGCCCATGCACCATTTCTGATTTTCTTTATTCTTTTCTATTCCCTTCCAATTACAACTTCAACTCCACTTTAAATTCAAAATTTGTGGCAATTTCATCTTCAAATTCATATGTTATACTCCTCTGAACATAGTATGGATAAATTTTATTTATTTACAAATTTATTCTGTTTTGCATAGTATTTTCTCTCTTGCTTTGTGTACATTATTTCCAATTTCCTAAAGTGCACCTTTTTAGTAAACTCCAAATTCTCAACTCAAGTATTATATATTATTATTATTATTTTAAATGCACAAACAAATAAGACCCAACATGATGCATAAGTTGTTTATGTGCCACTTGTTAATTATTCACTTTTCAATGTGGTTATTCACATGTACCAATGAGTAAAGGCAACACATATAGGGAGAATAATCTTAGTTCTTATGCTTTTACAAATTTGGGTATTACAGAAATTGAGTAAATAAATTGGAAAAGAGATTTTTAATAGGAAAATAATGGCTAGAACTTATAAAATTCATAGAAAATTCATTTGAACTCCAAATTACTCCATTCCACTTCCTAAAATTTTGTAATTTTATTCTCTACCACTTAGAGTATCTGTTTTATCATAACAACAGTAAGAAAATTAATCCCACACTTAATCCTATTTTAAACACATAAAACCTTTGAAAATCCTTAACTTAAATTCTATAACTCCAAAAATTATGATTCCTGTTCCTAGGATTTTATTTTATTGTGTAGAATATTGCTATGTATTTTGTTTACATGTTTGGTGTGATGTTAATTTCTCTATATACACTGTGCTTGTTTGTATTGTGGCGAGTAGAAGAGCCCGTTGCTGAGGATCCTGGTGAGCAGCAGGTTGAAGTAGCTGAGCAGGAGCTCATTGAAGGCAAGTTGTGCCCTTGACCACTTTTTACCCAATAATGTTCTTTAATATCACTTATTCATGCATAGGTTAATTTTGATGGGACCCAATAGGTCACCCTAGATTGTTTATCTCATTACCTTGTTTACCCCTGAATCACCTGGGTAGTTTGCTATTGCTTTACATGGTTTTGGGATAATCATTTATTATATCTATGTTCCAATTATTCTTGTTATTCTATTTATGTTCATGTCAAGTTCATTAATGTTAATTGGAACATAGAGCTTAACTTGAGAACCATGTGCCACCACAAGGGTTTAATGGGACGCCCTTGGCTGACTAATTAGGAAAGCTAGTGGAAGACTACCTTACCCGAAAGGGGCAAGGGCAGTAGGGGAGTGGTCAGTGTAGGGAGGTCCTTGGTTGATTTTGCTGCGATGGCGGTCAGACAAGAACCCTGCATTGGAGCTTCCTATAAACTGTAGCGGGTTTTCGGAAGCTAGTGGAACTTTGTAAAGGCCTCGTAGTGTTGCCCTGCCGCGCTTCCTAGGTAGAGGTGTATGGGATTCGCGACCCCTTGGCAGATGGGTAGCATGACTTGTGGGTAAAGGGTACAACCTCTACAGAGTGTAAAACTGGTATACTAGCCAAGCTCACGGTCATGAGCAGCTCAGGACTCTCTGATGATTAATTTATGGAACCTAAATTCAATTTTGTCATTTGCATATGCATGGGTTTATTATTAGTTTTGTTATATTATTTATTAAGGTTTGGTATTTACTTACATCTAGTAATTGCTAATAAAAGTTTGACCAACATTAAAAGCAATGCTCAGCTTTAACCATTCTCTTTGATAAGCCTTACACTCCATGAGCTCCCACCTTTGGTGAGTTCATGTCACATTATTCCCCACAACTTGTTGAGCGATGATCATGTGTGAGCTCACCCTTGCTGTCTCACACCCCCCCACAGGAGAAGAGCAGGTGGTTCAGGAGGAGCCACAAGGCGAGGAGTATGATCTGATCTAGGTGGCGTTTCTCAGTTGACATTGGCGCCAACGATCCTTAGTTCGTTTTATGTTTATTCTTTTATTTTGTAATAAGTCTTCTGCTATGTAATATATACTCTGATTATTGTGACATTTATCTCTATACACTCTATTATTATATATGTTGTCTTCTTGGCGCATGTATGAGATGCACCTGGCTTTGTTTCTTAAAGCCGGGTGTGACAGAAGTGGTATCAGAGGAAATGTTGACTGTAGGACGAAACCTAGATAGAAATGGACAATCCTTACCTACTTACCTTACTCTGATTCATTCTATACTTATCTCATCTTGATCTTGTCTCACCTTTTGCTTTTCTACTCTGACCATTCTTATCTTTTCTACTCTAAGACAAGAAGGATTTCACACCTTGGAATCGTACATTTATAACCTTTTTAAGAGATAGGAGACCAAAAAAAAGAAATTAAAAATTATTTTCTCTATTAAAAATGTTGGTTGATTGTTCTGATGATCAATGCCTTATTTGCTTCTTTGATTGATTGAAATAGTATAGACGGGCATCTTAGCATGTACCACCATAAGGTAATGTATTAGCGTTATTAGGTGACACACTAATCTACTTAGCTAATAAATCCCCAGTAGTAACATTCCTCGTAATTACTCGCCTTGTCTACAATTTTTCCTTTCTTACCCTGTGTTTCTAACCCAGATGGGCTACCCCTATACTGTTAGAAGAGAGCAGTATAGACGTGATCCTTGGTATGTCATGGTTAAGAAAGGCAAAGACAGTTTATACACTGTGCTAAGGGAACCGTAGAACTCACCAGTTCCAAAGGAGAAAGATTTGAAGTTGCAATTGCAGTAACTACCGCCACCAGACTAGCGACATTCTTAGTAGATGGGAAGTTTGTTGGTGACAACATCCATGTGGTTAAGGATTTTCCGGATGTCTTTCCAGAGGAGTTACCAGGGACGCCACCATATAGGGAAGTTGAGTTTGTCATTGATCTCTTACCTGGGACTGCTCCTATTTCTAAACGGCCATACAGGATGTTCGTAGAAGAACTAAAGGAACTCAAGAAGCACTTAACGGAGTTGCAAGAGGCTGGGTACATTCGTCCGAGTCTTCGCCTTGGAGAGCAACGGTTCTATTTGTACAAAAGAAGGACGGATCACAGCGGATGTGTGTGGATTATAGGTCCCTTAATGACGTTATCATGAAGAACAAGTACCTGTTACCCCGCATTGAGGATTTATTTGATCGGATGAGAGATGATAGGGTATTCTCGAAGATTGATCTCCGATCGGGTTACCATCAAATGAAGATTAGACCATCGGATAATTCCAAGACGGATTTCTCGACACTATATAGTTTATATGAGTTCACTATTATGTCATTTGGACTAACTAATGCACCAGCCTATTTTATGGATCAGAAGAATAAGGTGTTCATGATCTGGACAGATTCATCGTGGTTTTCATCACGATATTTTTAGTTATTCCAAGAGTGATAATGATCATGAGGAACATCTGAGATTGGTGCTACAGAAGCTACGAGATAATCAACTCTACGCCAAGTACAGTAAATGTGAGTTCTGGATTGACGAGATGCCAGTCCTTGAACATATCATGGAACGATATCAGTGGATCCTGCTAAAGTCAAGGCAATAGTGGTGTGGAGCATACCCACTACAGTTACGGAGATTCGGAATTTCTTGGGGCTTGTAGGATACTATCGGAGATTTATTGAAGGATTTTGTAAGTTTGCTAAGCCCATGACCTCACTTATGGAGAAGGGGAGAGAGTTTAAGTGGATGAGAAATGCCAAGAGGGCTTTGATCAATTAAATAAGAGATTGATGTCACCACCAGTGTGATTATGCCAGACCTACAGAAGGGATTTGACATTTACTATGATGCATGTGGCCAAGGATTGGGATGAGTGCTCATGCAAGAAGGACATGTGATTGCCTACGCGTCTCGTCAGTTGCGGAAACAAGAGTTGAACTACCCCACTCATGACTTAGAACTGACAGCCGTTGTGCATGCGCTTATGATTTGGAGACATTATATTATGGGAACCAAGTGTCAAGTATACACGGATCATGAGAGTTTGAAGTATATATTCACTCAGAAGGATCTCAACCTTAGGCAACGCCGTTGGTTGGAGCTTATTAAGGATTAAGATTTGGAGATTCACTATCACCCGGGCAAGGCAAATTTGGTTGCAGATGCCTTGAGTCGAAAGGAGCATGTTCATTCAGCTATTGTTGCCCAGCTACCCGATGAGATTGTTGAGGATTTCAGGAGACTTAACCTGGGGATAGTTGCTGACACAGAAGGAGTTACTATTGATGTGGAACCTACTTTGGCGCAAGAAATCCGCAAAGGTCAAATTGGTGATGCCAAAATACAAGAGATTAAGGATCTGATTACTGAAGGTCGAGGCCCGGAATTCACGGAGGATGAGCAGGGCACTATATGGTTCAAGGACAGGATGTGTGTTCCTGATATTGAAAGCCTTCGAGAGACTATTTTAAAAGAGGCCCATGATTCGGATTATTCTATTCATCCTGGTAGTACTAAGATGTATCAGGATTTGAAGCGGAAGTATTGGTGGTATGGATTGAAAAGAGATGTAGCTGCACATGTGGCTATGTGCGATGTATGTCAAAGAGTTAAGGCTGAACACTCGAGGCCAGCTGGACTACTGCATCCACTGAAGATACCCGAGTGGAAGTGGGAAGAGATTGGTATGGATTTCATTACTGGATTGCCTCGCACCCAGAAAGGATATGATGCTATATGGGTGATTGTGGATAGATTGACTAAAGTGGCTCACTTTATTTCGGTGAAGACTACTTATAAAGGTTCTCAGCTAGCAGAGTTATATATGGCTCGAATTGTGTGTTTGCATGGAGTACCAAAGAAGATCGTGTCTGATGGAGGTTCACAGTTTACCTCAAGATTTTGGAGAAGCTTTCATGAGAACATGAGTACAAAGTTGAATTTTAGCACGGTTTATCACCCTCAGACTGATGGACAGACTGAAAGGACTAATCAAGTATTGGAAGATATGTTGAGAGCATGTGCCCTTCAGCATGGAGGAAGTTGGGATAAAAGTCTACCATATGCTGAGTTCTCATATAATAATAGTTATCAGGCCAGTCTGAAGATGTCACCTTTTGAAGCTTTATATGGGAGGAAGTGCAGGACTCCTTTGTATTGGATCAGACTGGAGAAAGACAATTCTTTGGGCCTGAACTGATTCAATAAGCAGAAGAACAAGTTCGTATAATTCGAGAGAATTTGAGAGTGGCTCAAACCAGGCAAAAGAGCTACACAGATAATAGAAGAAGACCACTGGAATTTGAAGAAGGAGATTATGTGTACCTCAAGGTGTCACCACTTCGTGGAATGAGGAGATTCAAAGTTAAGGGCAAATTGTCCCCTCGTTATATTGGACCATTCCTGATCTTTAGAAGAGTTGGGGAGATGGCATACCAACTCGAGTTACATGCTACTCTATCGGATGTGCATAATGTGTTCCACGTGTCTCAGCTCAAGAAGTGTCTCCGTGTCCCTGAGGAACAGTTACCAATGGAAGAGCTCAGTGTTCAGGGAGATTTGTCTTACACGGAGTACCTGATCAAGATTTTGGATACATTGACTCGAGTCACAAGGAATAAGGTGATAAAGATGTGCAAAGTCCAATGGAGTCACCACGGTGAAGATGAAGCAACTTGGGAAAGAGAAGAAGAGCTTCGCATAGATTTTCCCCACCTTTTCCCTAGATCTTCTTAAATCTCGAGGACGAGATTATTTTTAAGGGGGGTAGGATTTGTAATACTCAAAAGTGAAATAAAGGGATTGATAAAATCTCAATAGTTTGTGGCCTCTACTATTCATCACATGTGATCAACACTAGTTAAAAATTTGATAATGTGAACAAAGAAACACATAAATAACCTGTGCATCATGCTGGATCTTATTTTGTGTGCATTTTATGTGACAATATAAAAATAACATAATGAGGAATATAGTAAAAAGTCTAAAGTGGAATTTAAAACTTAAAAGAGATTCCAAAATTTAGAAAAGAGAAGCAAACAAATATCATGTGAAATAAAAAATATAAATAATATATAAATATATTCCCAAATTAGAACTGGTCATGACATAATATAATCTGTGGATAAGATTTGCCACAAAACATTTGAATTTGAATTTGGAGCTGATTTGAATGGGAAATGGAAGGAAAATAAAAATAGAAAATAAAAAAAAGAACAAGTGCTGTTGCGCCTGGGCCTTACTACCTCAATTCAGCCCACCAGGAACCCCCCCACGCGCTCGGCCCATTACTTGGCTTTGCCTCCGCGCGGCCGCACCGACAGCGCGGGCCCACGTACAGGCTCTTCCACCGCGCTCGTGGACCCACCGTGCAGCACCACGCTCTCGCCCCGCGGGTGACTTCCACCTGGGACCCGTCTGTCAGAAGCATCAACTACCTCCGATCGTGGCGCGGCTCATGCGGACCTGCTCGGACCCGTGAAAATCGCCGCTGACCGGAACAAACCGGGGGTTAAAACCCCAATCGACCTCTGCCCCATCCGCGCATTACCCAGTCCAAGGGCTGGGTGAACAAGAGCTCCACATCGGGATAAATTGCGCCGCCAGGAAAGCACCATCGCGTCACACCTCGGCCACCGTCAACTGTTGCGGTGGGTCGTCGGTGTGGTACTGCAAGAGTCCGCCATAGCTCGCCAGAGAGTTCCAGAACCTCGCCTTGACGAATCCTTGACCGGAGCGCGCCCAATTTGCCGCCACCGTCGAACTTCCGCCCATCACCGTGGCCACGCTCCTGTGCCTCATTCCGTCGGTAAGAAACCCATCCAATCGACTCGCCTCGTCCTCCTCGTCGCGTAGTAGCAATCAATTTTAGTGTTGGGGATGCTTGGGCGGAGAATCGTGCGCACGCCGACGAACTCCCACCGTGGCTCTGGGGTGAGCCGCCGTGACCTGTGCTGGGCGAGGGAGAAAGCTGGTGACCGTGGATCTCGGGATGGACGGTTAGGATGGCTCTGCGCATAACCCTTTTCGCACTGGTTAACCGGAGCCGTTGATCGGTGCGTGAACGGGTGAGATCGTGCCCTCGCGTTAGGTTTGCGGATCAATCGTGGGCCATTGGATCTTGATCCAATAGTCCATATAGCGTACCGGTTCGGATTGCCCCCAAGTCTAATCCGGGCCATTCATTTGAGATCGTGCAGCTCTCGGCGATGAATACCCCTTCGCTGGGACACTTTTACGTAAGAGCCCCTCGATTTACTTAAAAACAACCCGCGGTCCACAGGGCTGTTCCCTGTGTCTTTGGTATCTTACCCCGTGACCCCTGGGTTTCTCTGGATTTGAGGCCCGATCCAGAGCTGTGTGAAATTGAGTAAATAAATTGGAAAAGGGCCTTTTTAATAGGAAAATAATGGCTAGAACTTATAAAATTCATAGAAAATTCATTTGAACTCCAAATTACTCCATTCCACTTCCTAAAATTTTGTAATTTTATTCTCTACCACTTAGAGTCTCTGTTTTATCATAACAACAGTAAGAAAGTTAATCCCACACTTAATCCTATTTTAAACACATAAAACCTTTGAAAATCCTTAACTTAAATTCTATAACTCCAAAAATTATGATTCCTGTTCCTAGGATTTTATTTTATTGTGTAGAATATTGCTATGTATTTTGTTTACATGTTTGGTGTGATGTTAATTTCTCTATATACACTGTGCTTGTTTGTATTGTGGCGAGTAGAAGAGCCCGTTGCTGAGGATCCTGGTGAGCAGCAGGTTGAAGTAGCTGAGCAGGAGCTCATTGAAGGCAAGTTGTGCCCTTGACCACTTTTTACCCAATAATGTTCTTTAATATCACTTATTCATGCATAGGTTAATTTTGATGGGACCCAATAGGTCACCTTAGATTGTTTATCTCATTACCTTGTTTACCCCTGAATCACTTGGGAAGTTTGCTATTGCTTTACATGGTTTTGGGATAATCATTTATTATATCTATGTTCCAATTATTCTTGTTATTCTATTTATGTTCATGTCAAGTTCATTAATGTTAATTGGAACATAGAGCTTAACTTGAGAACCACGTGCCACCACAAGGGTTTAATGGGACGCCCTTGGCTGACTAATTAGGAAAGCTAGTGGAAGACTACCTTACCCGAAAGGGGCAAGGGTAGTAGGGGAGTGGTCAGTGTAGGGAGGTCCTTGGTTGATTTTGCTGCGATGGCGGTCAGACAAGAACCCTGCATTGGAGCTTCCTATAAATTGTAGCGGGTTTTCGGAAGCTAGTGGAACTTTGTAAAGGCCTCGTAGTGTTGCCCTGCCGCGCTTCCTAGGTAGAGGTGTATGGGATTCGCGACCCCTTGGCAGATGGGTAGCATGACTTGTGGGTAAAGGGTACAACCTCTGCAGAGTGTAAAACTGGTATACTAGCCGAGCTCATGGTCATGAGCAGCTCAAGACTCTCTGATGATTAATTTATGGAACCTAAATTCAATTTTGTCATTTGCATATGCATGGGTTTATTATTAATTTTGTTCTATTATTTATTAAGGTTTGGTATTTACTTACATCTAGTAATTGCTAATAAAAGTTTGACCAACATTAAAAGCAATGCTCAGCTTTAACCATTCTCTTTGATAAGCCTTACACTCCATGAGCTCCCACCTTTGGTGAGTTCATGTCACATTATTCCCCACAACTTGTTGAGCGATGATCATGTGTGAGCTCACCCTTGCTGTCTCACACCCCCCCACAGGAGAAGGGCAGGTGGTCTAGGAGGAGCCACAAGGCGAGGAGTATGATCTGATCTAGGTGGCGTTTCTCAGTTGACATTGGCGCCAACGATCCTTAGTTCGTTTTATGTTTATTCTTTTATTTTGTAATAAGTCTTCCGCTATGTAATATATACTCTGATTATTGTGACATTTATCTATATACACTCTGTTATTATATATGTTGTCTTCTTGGCGCATGTATGAGATGCACCTGGCTTTGTTCCTTAAAGCCGGGTGTGACAAACTCCCATCAGCACAAAGCTGCAAAGGCCTGATGGGTGCGATTAAGTCAGGGATCGGTCCATTCGAGGGACTCGATCACGCCTCGCCCGAGCCTAGCCTCGGGTAAGGGCAGCTGACCCCGGAGGATCTCCGTCTCGCCCGAGGCCCCCTCCAGCGACGAACATACTTCCGGCTTGCCCGAGGCCCTGTCTTCGCCAAGAAGCAACCCTGACCAAATCGCCGCTCCGACCGACCAAATCGCAGGAGCATTTAATGCAAAGGTGGCCTGACACCTTTATTCTGACGCGCGCCCTTCAGTCGACAGAGCCGAAGTGACCGCAGTCACTTCGCCGCTCCACTGACCGACCTAATAGAAGGACAACGCCGCCTGCGCCGCACCGACTGCAGTGCCACTTGACAGAGTGAGGCTGACAGGCAGTCAGGCCCGGCCTCAGGCACCATAGGAAGCTCCGCTCCGCCTGACCCAGGGCTCGGACTTGGGCTAAGCCCCGGAAGACGGCGAACACCGCTCCGCCCGACCCAGGGCTCGGACTTGGGCTAAGCCCCGGAAGACGGCGAACACCGCTCCGCCCGACCCAGGGCTCAGACTCGGGCTAAGCCCCTGAAGACGGCAAACTCCGCTCCGCCCGACCCAGGGCTCGGACTTGGGCTAAGCCCCGGAAGACGGCGAACTCCGCTCCGCCCGACCCAGGGCTCGGACTTGGGCAAAGCCCCGAAAGACGGCGGACTCCGCTCTGCTCGACCCAGGGCTCGGACTTGGGCTCAGCCCCAGAAGACGACGAACTCCGCTTCGCCCGACCCCAGGGCTCGGACTCAGCCCTGGCCTCAGCCGACGGTCTCCGCCTCGCCCGACCTAGGGGCTCGGACTCGACCACGGCCACGGAAGACAGACTCGACCTCGACCTCGGAGGAGCCTCCACATCGCCCAACCTAGGGCGCGGACCGACCACGTCGACAGGAGGCGCCATCATTACCCTACCCCAAGCTGACTCAGGCTACGGGGAACAAGACCGGCGTCCCATCTGGCTCGCTCCGCCAGATAGGCAATGATGGCGCCCCGCACGATCTGTGACGACGGCGGCTCTCAGCCCCCTTACGGAAGCAAGAGGACGTCAGCAAGGACTCGACAGCCTCGACAGCTGTCCTTCCGCCAGGCTCCAGCGCTCCTCCGACGGCCACGACACCACACAAACCGGGTGCCAAAACCTCTCCGGCTGCCACGACGGCATGTACTTAGGGCGCTAGCTCTCCTCCGCTAGACACGTAGCACTTTGCTACACCCCCCATTGTACACCTGGATCCTCTCCTTACGCCTATAAAAGGAAGGACCAGGGCCCTCTTATAAAGGGTTGGCCGCGCGGGGACGAGGACGAGACTGCCACGACGGCATGTACTTAGGGCGCTAGCTCTCCTCCGCTAGACACGTAGCACTTTGCTACACCCCCCATTGTACACCTGGATCCTCTCCTTACACCTATAAAAGGAAGGACCAGGGCCCTCTTTACAGAGGGTTGGCCGCGCGGGGACGAGGACGAGACAGGCGCTCGCGTGAGGCCGCTCGCTCCCTCTCCCGTGTGGACGCTTGTAACCCCCTACTGCAAGCGCACCCGACCTGGGCGTGGGACGAACACGAAGGCCGCGGGATTTCCACCTCTCTCACGCCCGTCTCCGGCCACCTTTCTCCCCCCTTCGTGCTCGGCCTCGCGCCGACCCATCTAGGCTGGGGCACGCGGCGACATTTCACTCGTCGGCCTAGGGACCCCCCGGTCTCGAAACGCCGACAGTTGGCGCGCCAGGTAGGGGCCTGCTGCGTGTTGACGAACAGCTTCCCGTCAAGCTCCAGATGGGCAGTCTCCAGCAACCTATCCAGCCCGGGACGGTGCTCCGTTTCTGGAGTCTTGAGTTCATGTCCCTCGACGGCAGCTACGACATGATCCTCCTTCCCCCGCCGCGCGACAGCAGCAATGGCGGCCGACAGCCTGCCCACCGGCGGCGGAATCGACGACGTCTTCCCATCGTGGTCGAAGAACAACATTCGAGCTCACCCCGTCCTCTCCCCCGCCAACGGAGGAGGAGGCGGGGCAACCAAGGCCAAGCGGGAGGCAGTGCCTCGTCGGCTGTCGAGCGAGTCGACGGCGCCAGCGCCCCAACGGGGGGCGCGTCGGGCATCGACCTCGCGTTTGAGACGAAGACGAGCGCCGTCTCCCCGCGACACGCCAATTCCGAGCAAACGGACGACGCCAGCACGCTCGCGAAAGGCTTGCTGGACGTCACCCTCGTACCTGAGACGACGGTGCAGTCAGTCCCCGACGTGACTTCATCACCGCCCGTCGACCAAGAGGTACCAACCGATTCCCATCTCACGCCTTTCGGATTCAGCCTCGACCCGCCAAGCGGCTTCGCTTTGGCGGACGCTCTCGTAGAGGCGAGTCCAAACCCTCTGGGGTTTTGTATGCGGTCACCCTGGGACCGGCTGACGGATGTCTCGACCTACGGGCCCTCTAGGTCCGAGGAAGACGACGTGCCCGACTTCTATTGGGACTTCTCCGGACTTGGTAACCCTAGTGCCATGCGGGACTTCATGACCGCATGCGACTACTGCCTTTCCGACTGTTCCGACGGTAGCCGCATCCTCGGCGACGAGGACTGCGGCCCAAGCCACGAATGTTTCCACGTCGATCTAGGGGGTCCCTCCGAAGGCAACCATCTCGGTATGCCGGAGGACGGTGATCTCCCTAGGTCGGTGCCTCGCGTTGACATCCTACGGGAGCTAGTTGTGGTCCCCGTTCAGGCGGGGGGTCATGACCCATAGCTCGAGCAAATCCGCGGGGTGCAGGCCAGGCTCGACGAGGGAGCAGGAGCACTTGAGCCGATCCGCCGGGACGTCGGGCAGGAATGGGCGGGCCAACCTCCGGCCGGAGAAATGCGTCATCTACCCCAGGGCTTCTAGCACCGCATCGCCGACGATGTCAGGATGAGGCCGCCACCCGCTTCCAGTGGGGTCGGCCAGAACCTGGCTGCAGCAGCAATGCTTCTCCGCGCGATACCGGAGCCATCAACCATCGAGGGGCGGTGAATCCAGGGAGAGCTCAAGAATCTCCTGGAGGGCGCCGCGGTCCGACGGGCCGAGAGCTCCGCCTCCCGAAGGCAGGGGTACCCTCGGAACATCGCGTCGCGACTTCCCGATTCATGCGGGAAGCCTCGGTCCACACCAGGCGCACGCGCAACACAGCGCCTGCGGCCCCGGGTCGCCTCGGCAACGAGCACCATCACCGCGACCGTCGGGCCCACCTCGACGAGAGGGTGCGCCGAGGCTACCACCCCAGGCGTGGAGGACGCTACGACAGCGGGGAGGATCGGAGTCCCTCGCCCGAACCACCCGGTCCACAGGCCTTCAGCCGGGCCATACGACGGGCGCCGTTTCCGACCCGATTCCGACCCCCGACTACTATCACAAAGTACTCGGGGGAGACGAGACCGGAGCTGTGGCTCGCGGACTACCGGCTGGCCTGCCAACTGGGTGGAACGGACGATGACAACCTCATCATCCGCAACCTCCCCCTGTTCCTCTCCGACACCGCTTGCGCCTAGATGGAGCACCTGCCTCCGGGGCAGATCTCCAACTGGGACGACCTGGTCCAAGCCTTCGCCGGCAATTTCCAGGGCACGTACGTGCGCCATGGGAATTCCTGGGACCTTCGAAGCTGCCGACAGCAGCCGGGAGAGTCTCTCCGGGATTACATCCGGCGATTCTCGAAGCAGCGCACCGAGCTGCCCAACATCACTGACTCAGATGTCATCGGCGCGTTCCTCGCCGACACCACTTGCCGCGACCTGGTGAGCAAGCTGGGTCGCAAGACCCCCACTAGGGCGAGCGAGCTGATGGACATCGCCACCAAGTTCGCCTCTGGCCAGGAGGCGGTCGAGGCTATCTTCCGGAAGGACAAGCAGCCCCAGGGCCGCCCACTGGAAGATGCCCCCGAGGCGTCAACTCAGCGCGGCGCCAAGAAGAAGGGCAAGAAGAAGTCGCAAGCGAAACGCGACGCCGCCGACGCGGACCTTGTCGCCGCCGCCGAGTACAAGAACCCTCGGAAACCCCCCAGAGGTGTCAACCTCTTCGACAAGATGCTCAAGGAGCCGTGCCCCTATCACCAGGGGCCCGTCAAGCACACCCTTGAGGAGTGCGCCATGCTTCGGCGCCACTTCCACAGGGCCGGGCCACCCATGGAGGCTGGCAGGGCTCGCGACGACGACAAGAAGGAAGATCACCAGGCAGGAGAGTTCCCCGAGGTCCGCGACTGCTTCATGATCTACGGTGGGCAAGCGGCGAACGCCTCGGCTCGGAACCGCAAGCAAGAGCGTCGGGAGGTCTGTTCGGTGAAGGTGGCGGCACTAGTCTAACTAGACTGGTCCGACAAGCCCATCACCTTCGACCAAGCCGACCACCACCACGTGCCGAGCCTGGGGAAATACCCGCTCGTCGTCGACCCCGTCATCGGCGACGTCAGGCTCACCAAGGTCCTCATGGACGGAGGCAGCAGCCTCAACATCATCTACGCCGAGACCCTCGGGCTCCTGCATGTCGATCTGTCCTCGGTCCGGGCAGGCCCTGCGCCTTTCCATGGGATCATCCCCGGGAAGCGCGTCCAGCCCCTCGGACAACTCGACCTTCCCGTCTGCTTCGGAACGCCCTCCAACTTCCGAAGGGAGACCCTGACGTTCGAGGTGGTCGGGTTCCGAGGAACCTACCACGCGGTACTGGGAAGGCCATGCTACGCGAAGTTCATGGCCGTCCCCAACTACAACTACCTCAAGCTCAAGATGCTAGGCCCCAACGGGGTCATCACCGTCGGCCCCACGTACAAACACGCGTTCGAATGCAACGTGGAGTGCATGGAGTACGCCGAGGCCCTCGCCGAGTCCGAGGCCCTCATCGCCGACCTGGAGAGCCTCTCTAAGAAGGTGCCAGACGTGAAGCGTCACGCCGGCAACTTCGAGCCAGCGGAGACGGTTAAGTCGATCCCCCTCGACCCCAGCAGCGACGCCTCCAAGCAAGTCCGGATCGGCTTCGAGCTCGATCCCAAATAGGAAGCAGTGCTCGTCGACTTTCTCCGTGCGAACGCCGACGTCTTCACGTGGAGTCCCTCGGACATGCCCGGCATACTGAGGGATGTCGCCGAGCACTCGCTGGACATCCGAGCCGGAGCCCGACCCGTCAAGTAGCCTTTGCGCCGATTCGACGAAGAAAAGCGCAGAGCCATAGGCGAGGAGATCCACAAGCTAATGGCGGCAGGGTTCATCAAAGAGGTATTCCATCCCGAATGGCTTGCCAATCCTGTGCTTGTGAGAAAGAAAGGAGGGAAATGGCGAATGTGTGTAGACTACACTGGTCTAAACAAAGCATGTCCGAAGGTTCCCTACCTTCTGCCTCACATCGATCAAATCGTGGATTCCACTGCTGGGTGCGAAACCCTGTCTTTCCTCGATGCCTACTCAGGGTATCACCAAATCAGGATGAAAGAGTCCGACCAGCTCGCGACTTCTTTCATCACACCCTTCGGCATGTACTGCTATGTCACCATGTCGTTCGGCTTGAGGAATGCGGGTGCGACGTACCAGCGGTGCATGAACCATGTGTTCGGCGAACACATTGGCCGGACGGTCGAGGCCTACGTCGATGACATCGTAGTCAAGACGAGGAAGTCCTCCGACCTCCTTTCCGACCTTGAAGTGACATTCCGATGTCTCAAGGCGAAAGGTGTGAAGCTTAATCTCGAAAAGTGTGTCTTCGGGGTACCCCGAGGCATGCTCTTGGGGTTCATCGTCTCCGAGCGGGGCATCGAAGCCAACCCGGAGAAGATCACAGCCATCACCAGCATGGGGCCCATCAAGGACTTGAAGGGCGTACAGAGGGTCATGGGATGTCTCGCGGCTCTGAGCCGCTTCATCTCACGCCTCGACGAAAGAGGTCTGCCTCTGTACCGCCTCTTAAGGAAGGCCGAGTGCTTCACTTGGACCCCTGAGGCCGAGGAAGCCCTCGGGAACCTGAAGGCGCTCCTCACGAATGCGCCTATCTTGGTGCCCCCAGCTGCCGGAGAAGCCCTCTTGATCTACGTCGCCGCGACCACTCAGGTGGTTAGCGCCGCGATTGTGGTTGAGAGACAAGAAGAGGGGCATGCATTGCCCGTTCAGAGGCCAGTCTACTTCATCAGCGAGGTACTGTCCGAAACCAAGATCCGCTACCCACGAGTTCAGAAGCTGCTGTACGCGGTGATCCTGACGCGGCGGAAGCTGCGGCACTACTTCGAGTCTCATCCGGTAACTGTGGTGTCATCCTTCCCCCTGGGGGAGATCATCTAGTGCCGAGAGGCCTCAGGTAGGATTGCAAAGTGGGCGGTGGAAATTATGGGCGAAACAATCTCGTTCGCCCCTCGGAAGGCCATCAAGTCCCAGGTCTTGGCGGACTTCGTGGCTGAATGGGTCGACACCCAGCTCCCAATAGCTCCGATCCAACCGAAGCTCTGGACCATGTCCTTCGACAGGTCGCTGATGAAGACAGGAGCCGGCGCAGGCCTACTCTTCATCTCGCCCCTCGGGAAGCACCTACGCTACGTGCTACGCCTCCATTTCCCGGTGTCCAACAATGTGGCTGAGTACGAGGCTCTGGTCAACGGGTTGCGGATCGCCATCGAGCTAGGGGTCCGACGCCTCGACGCTCGCGGTGACTCGCAGCTCGTCATTGACCAAGTCATGAAGAACTCCCACTGCCGCGACCCGAAGATGGAGGCCTACTGCGATGAGGTTCGGCGCCTGGAAGACAAGTTCTACGGGCTCGAGCTCAACCACATTGCCCGGCGCTACAACGAGACTGTGGACGAGCTGGCTAAAATAGCCTCGGGGCGAACAACGGTTCCCCCGGACATCTTCTCCCGAGACCTGCATCAACCCTCCGTCAAGATCGACGACTCGCCCGAGCCCGGGGCACCCTCGGCCCAGCCCGAAGTACCCTTGGCTCAGTCCGAGGCACCCTCGGCTCAGCCCGAGGTACCCTTAGCTCGGCCCGAGGCGTCCTCGGCTCGGCCTGAGATACCCTCGGTCCCCAAGGGTGAGGCACTGCGCGTCGAGGAGGAGCGAAGCGGGGTCACGCCTAACCAAAACTGGCAGACCCCGTACCTGCAATATCTCCACCGAGGAGAGCTACCCCTCGACCGAGCCGAAGCACGGCGATTGGCGCGGCGTGCCAAGTCGTTCGTCTTGCTGGGAGATGGGAAGGAGCTCTACCACCGCAGCCCCTCAGGCATCCTCCAGCGATGCATCTCCATCGCCGAAGGTCAGGAACTCCTACGAGAGATACACTCGGGGGCTTGCGGCCATCACGCAGCACCTCGAGCCCTTGTCGGAAACGCTTTCCGGTAAGGTTTCTACTGGCCGACGGCGGTGGCCGACGTAATTAGAATTGTCCGCACCTGCGAAGGGTGTCAGTTCTACGCAAGGCAGACCCACCTGCCTGCTCAGGCTCTGCAGACCATACCCATCACCTGGCCTTTTGCTGTGTGGGGTCTGGACCTCGTCGGCCCCTTGCAGAAGGCACCCGGGGGCTACACACACCTGTTGGTCGCCATCGACAAATTCTCCAAGTGGATCGAGGTCCGATCCCTAAACAGCATCAGGTCCGAACAGGCGGTGGCGTTCTTCACCAACATCATCCATCGTTTTGGGGTCCCGAACTCCATCATCACCGACAACGGCACCCAGTTCACCGGCAGAAAGTTCCTGGACTTCTGCGAGGATCACCACATCTGGGTGGACTGGGCCGCCGTGGCTCACCCCATGACGAATGGGCAAGTAGAGCGTGCCAACGACATGATTCTACAAGGACTCAAGCCTCGAATCTACAACGACCTCAACAAGTTCGACAAGCGATGGATGAAGGAACTCCCCTCGGTGGTCTGGAGCCTGAGGACAACGCCGAGCCGAGCCACGGGCTTCACGCCGTTCTTTCTAGTCTATGGGGCCGAGGCCATCTTGCCCACAGACTTAGAATACGGTTCCCCGAGGACGAAGGCCTACGCCAACCAAAGCAACCAAGCTAGTCGAGAAGACTCGCTGGACCAGCTGGAAGAGGCTCGGGACAAGGCCTTGCTACACTCGGCGTGGTACCAGCAGTCCCTGCGACGCTACCACGCCCGAGGGGTCCGGTCCCGAGACCTCCAGGTGGGCGACCTGGTGCTTCGGCTGCAACAAGACGCCCGAGGGCGGCACAAGCTCACGCCCCGCTGGGAGGGGCCGTTCGTCATCGCCAAAGTTCTGAAGCCCGGAACGTACAAGCTGGCCAACAATCAAGGCGAGGTCTACAGCAACGCTTGGAACATCCAACATGTGGCGGAACTGCCCGAATTATTCCAACTTAAGTGTCCAAGTCCCGCCTTAGAGGCTAGACCACACTTAAATGGGAATAACCCGTCAATCCCTCGGATCTAGTCCGACACGGCCACTGACAGGATCAAGTACCACAATCTCACTCGAAGGTGAGTCACAGAGCAAATACAATAAAGCATAAAACCATACATGTCACAATGTTAAATTATTACATCACCATCATCATCATCGGAGTTTTTGCAAAAGTAACCATCATTGTTCGAAGTGCAGCGGAAATAAACTAACGGTAAATAAATAGAGAGATGGGGAAGCCTGTCCCATCACTCCTCATGCTCCTCCTCGGCTGAGGCAGGGTCCCACTCGACAGTCCAACCCGGTGGCAGGGTGGTCGGCCAAGTTATCCCAGCAACCATCTCCTCCAGAGAACCTGTGAAAATTATGCCACAAGCAAGGCTGAGTATACTAATACTCAGCTAGACTTACCCGGTGTGAGGAGTCTACTCCTCTACCTCTAGACATGCAGCTGTTTGGCTGTGGGGGTTTGGTTGCCAAAAGCACTAGCTGAGTTTCTAATCAAGATTTTAACTTAGTCAAAGTTAAGTGTGACTCTCTTAAGGCTAAAAATGTACTATCTATTCATACAAGGTAGCAAACATTTTAGCAATCAACATCTTATATCATCTCCGCATCATTCCACTTGTTACTCAATGTAGCAGCATGGATCAAGCAGTCTCATTAGCTGCGAGAAGCAGACGATTCGAATCGAGTTTTTATCCTTGCAAGGTAAACCTAAACACACGACATGTAGGGGCACTCCGTCCCCACACATATCAACCGTCCCCATCGATTCCCTGGCAACAGATCAGGGCTCACCGCCTTGGCGTACAATGCCCCACTGACCCCGACTGGCCGTCGTGCAGTGGCCGCACTTGTTCCCACTATAACCGGAATGGGAGACCTCGTCTCAGGTCGCGTGAGGGGTAAAGTCTGCGGGCAGGTTCACTCAGGTACTAGGCTTACCGATTTACCATATTTCTCGGTATGTGTTTAGTACATTCAAACGCTTGACTCACGGTACCACACCTTAATCCTTATTCACATTTTATTCCGTGGACAACCGATCCCCATGGATCGTTGTCCACAAACCACAATCAGTATGATATGAGAGTGGGTACAATCAATGTCCTGGCCTCGCGCGAGTGCTAGAAAAATCACTCGACTTCTACCAAGATCCTACTTTATGAAGCAGCTACTCGTCTTAGCATACTAGTATTCATCTCAAAAGGGAATCCTGAGTTCATGCAACTAAGGTTCCAAACAACTCCTACACTTAAGTGCACAGTACAAGCCTACAAACATTAAGTGTAGTAAAATAGCATATATAAACGGTTATGCATAAAACCGGGGCTTGCCTTCCAAAGCAGGGGCAGGCAGGTCCTCTGGTGCTAGCTCTGGTGCTGGATCTGGGGCTACCTCCTGAGCAGCTCCTTGCTCCGGCACGAGGATGTACTCTCCGTCCGCAAGATTACAGTCTATCGAAATGCAATGAACATGTATGTCATGGTTATGCAAGATTTAAGAACATTATGCTAAAGAAAGTAAGTTAAGAATTTACTTAGGGTTTCCTGGTTCTGTGGGGCTTCTAGTGTATACATAGACTTTGACTTATTACCCTTTAAGCTTAGGTTTTCATTAGGGATAACATAGTGGATTTGCATTGCTTCATAGATTTTTAGGGGGCAAATTTACAAAGGTCTTAGGATGACATCAATTTTCATTATTCATTTTCCTTTCTTTAATTTCCATTTGGGGTTTCTAGTGCAGGTTTGAACTACGACAGTGTTTTAAGAAGTTCCAAAAATTCTGTAAAAATTACAGTGGGTTGTCACTGGCTATTTTAGCTTGTTTTTAGAATTTGAGGCTTAAAGTATAAAAGTTAGGCCTTAAACAAAAATAACAAAAGTTAGGCAAAAAGGGGCACTTTACACTACACCTCCTAGTTAGGGGTAGGTTCTGTTCTAAAGGTTATTTTTGCTGGCATCCTCTGGTGATAATAGGTCTTTGTGCTAAAAATCACAGGAAACTAAGGGGTGGTTATTTAGTTATGCTTTTCTTAAGTTTCATGTCAAAAAGGCTCTTTCTACTACATTACTATTTGAAAAATGTCAAACAGCAGATTTCATATTTTTCCTAAGTTCCTTCTAATAAAACAATAGTTATCCCAAGGGTGGGGGTGTTTTCACCTTGGGGTTATTTTTGTGGAGTTTTTCTAAGTTATCCTTGTTTTATTAATTTAAAAAAAAATCTTAATTCTTTTATACTAAAACAGGGTATGATATATTTTTCTAGTGAACTACATTAACTAAGTATCTTAACAAAAATAGGGGTGCCCTCTGGTTCAATATTTGTGTCACTTTTCCTATTTTTCTTAAACTTTAAGCATATTTGGAATAAGGGGTTAAAACTAACTTAATGTAATGGACAGAGGGGTTTAACATTTTTAAACAGGTTAGTAGGTGAATATAAACTTCTCCAAATTTTCCTAACCTTAGTCAAATAGCCTAACTATTTTTCTTACTATTATTTATCTTTTGGCCTAAGTTAATATTAAATCAGAACTTTTAAGTTTTCCACAGCACCAAGGGTTTTTATATTTTTCCTAAATAGGTTACATGATTTAGAGTCTGGCAAAATTGATTTGACCAAAAATGGATAAACCAAACAGGAGTTATGGGTTTTTAAAGTTTCCGTTTGAATTTAAATTAGGTTTTAGTTAAGCTTTCCTGGAAAAACAGTTTGCGCCGAGACCCCTGGGTTTAAAACAATTCAAACCTCGCAGATCTACCCTTAAGGCACTATTCACTTGAGTCTCTGACCTTTCACTTAACCCCCTGGGTTTCTCTCCCTCTCACCCGCAGTCCCTCCCTCCATTGAAACAGTAGCCGCGGAAAAAGAAAGGGCGGCGCGGCTTACCGGCGGCGAGGGAGTTCCGGCGAAGTGTAGGGTTGGCTCGGGGAGGGTCTGGCGATCACGTCGAGGTACGGCTCGTCGTCGGGGATGGCCGGAATCGCCCGGTCCACGTGAGCAGGCGGGCGAGCTCGCCGGCGGCGTGTGCTCCGGCCTATCCACGGCGGCATAGGTCAATCCAAGGGCATAGGGAGCTTCGTGGAGGTCCAAGGAGTCTAACCGTGCAAGGAATCGAAGAGAGGTGCACGGTGTACCTCGGTCCACGGTTGCCGGCAGTCGGTTGAAGTCCGGTGACCTTGGGCCGGCCTCTCCGGTGAAGCAGAGCCCGATTCCTCGCTCGGGGAGCTTCACGGAGACGGGCACAGTCTTCTCCGAGGGCTGGACGGGGTTGGGAATGGCTGGGTTGGCCGGTCGACGGTGGCAGGGGCTCGGGTGGCCGCGGGCGCGTCGCGCATGGGCAAACGGCGGCGAACTGAGCTCCGGTGAGGCTTGAGCGCGTGCGGAGGGGTACGGCCAAAGCTCCTGGGCGTTTTATAGCCGCGGACGCGGACCAGGGCACCGGCTTGGCTCGGGCGCGGCGCGGGGCGTGCTCGGGCGTGCTCTGGCGCGGCAGACGGCGTCGAACACGTGGCGGTTTGTTTCTTCCAGTGTTCAAATGTCGCCAGAGGTCGCAACCGTGCGAATCTTTGCAAAGGTCCGGCGCAGACCTCTTCCTGGCACCTAGGGCTGTCACTCAACTGTGAGACGCCGGGGCAGATACGGCCTAGGGAGGGAGATCTTCGGGTGCCAAATCAGGTGTGTCACACTGAGCACTTCGCGACAAAAGCCATGCCATGGCATGTCAAACGTCCGAGTCTCGAGCTCAACTTTTTCCAGTGGGTGCCCTAAGTGGTATTGCACATTTTTGGTATAGAACCCAAGTGGTTTTGGCGCCATTTTTGAAGTGAACACGGTTGATCTTTCATTTAGGGCTAAAATGGGACTTAGAGGGAATTAGAGAGCTCTAGCTCTCTCTCCACTTGGAGATTTGAAATGGGGTTTCCCTAGGGGCCTTTTTGTAATGTTTCCCTCCCCTAATTGATGGTTATAATGTTGCTTAGGGTTTGGGTAAAGATTACCCATGCTTTGCACATTTGCTCACTCTCTTTCCCCTCTTATCCATGGTTTGGGAGTTAGGGTTTAAGAGAGGCCTAGGGTTCTTTCCCCCTCTCCCAAGGTGATAATTGCACACAATTAGAGTAATGCCCTTGGTCATTCCCAACTCTTGGTAAAAACTTAGTTTCCAAAGCCCCTTATACTTTTGCTCCTTAAGTTCTTCCACATGTGATCATAGTCTTGAGTGCCAAAGTGTGCTCCAGCCAGGGTAACACCTGGGGTGTTACAGCCCTCCCCCCTTAAAGGAATCTCGTCCCGAGATTTTAGGTAGAGTCCCTTGGAGGGTGCTGGAAGGTGTGTTGGTGCTACTCTTTCTTTATACTCAAGTTTCTCTTGTTAACTGCTCTTCGAATGTCATTCTCTTTGCAACTTCAGAAGGAAGCCCTTCTTAAGTTAAATCCACAACTTAGACTATCCTTGTTATCTAAGTTTTTCTTATAATTGCTTTCAAAGGGCAGGTGGGGGTGGGGTTCTGGGGTTACATACCGACTCCTTTGGGTAGAAAGTCGGGGAAGCGAGAGCGTAGAAAATCCTCAGTCTCCCATGTAGCTTCTTCTGCTGAATGGTGACTCCACTGAACCTTATACATTCTGACCGACCTTGCCCGAGTTGATCTCTCCTTTTGATCTAACACCTTGACGGGGTACTCTTGATAGGACAAGTCTGGTTCTATCTCAATGTCTGGTTCCGGAAGTATTTCAGTGGGTAGACGAACGCATTTCCGCAGTTGAGATACATGGAACACATTATGAACTGTTGACATGTGAGGTGGCAATTCCACTTGATAGGCTACGGGTCCACAAGCCTCCTTGATCTCGTAGGGTCCGATATAGCGAGGAGCTAACTTGCCCTTGATCCCGAATCTCTGAACACCCTTGGTGGGTGATACCTTACACTACAGGAAACGCCTAAATTTTCGTGGGCCAAAAACCCACGAAAATAAGCCTAAACCGACGAAAATAGAATATTTTCGTCGGCAGGCCGACGAAAATAGCCGCCGAAAATAAATTCGACGAAATTAGGCAACTATTTTCGTCGGTCCCGACGAAAAATAGCTATTTTCGTCGGCTTTCCCAGAGCCGACGAAAATAGTGAGTGGACCAACTATTTTCGTCGGCCCGATGGTGGCCGACGAAAATAAGTTCCCAGGTTATTTTCGTCGGCCAACACTGAGGCCGACGAAAATAGCCTGGGAACTTATTTTCGTCGGCCACCACCGAGGCCGACGAAAATTGATGTTTCCCCCCCAAAAACAGATTTTTCTGCACCTATTAATAATTCACAGCAAAATAAACATTATCACAATTAACATATACACATTCACAAGCAAAATACATAATTAACAAAACACATTCACATAATTCACAAAACACATTCCATAGTCCATTCAAATAAGTCCAGTCCAGAGTCCATAAATAGTCCATAAGTCCATAAACAGTCCATAGTACACACTCACTACTCACTCCTCACTCCGGCGGGCTGTGGGAGTTTTGGCCACTCCCTCCTCCGCCACCAGGAAGGTGGCCACTCCCTCCAGCACCATGGACGAGGAAGTCTTGGACGTTGACACCACCCTCCGATCCATGAGCATGTGACGCTGAACCCTGCAATTCATCAATCATTCAAATAAGGCTGTATACATATACATTGTTGTGTTTGGTCAATATTTGCGTAAAACTAAACATGGAATATCACCTGTGATCCATGGTGAGGAGGAGGTTGTGCATGCATCCACGGGTACTGTTGTGGTGGCCACCCCAGAGGTGGTGGCACCCACCCCGTCGGTGGCGGTGCCATCCACGCTTGATATGGCTGAGAGCCCGCCGGTGGCTGGGAGACCGGTGGCACCCATCCCGGGACTGGCTGCGATCCTTGGGGTGGTGGAGGCGTCCAAGTGCCTGGAGGTGCCTGCGTCCACCCAACACCGGTCCACTGTGGCTGCGACGCTGGAGCTTGTCCTGGCCACTGTCCCCATCCTTGTGCCTGCGAGCCATTTTTGATAATAAAGAAAAAGTTGCTATGGAATTGAAGTGTTCAGAAAGTGTTACCTGGGGAGGGCGAAAAGCGGGCAAGTTCATATCAGGGCCGAGTCGAGTAGTCATTTCCTGCAAATGGATGCAACGTTAGAATCACAACATTATACTTTGAATTCAATGACGACACGTGATGAGATAGACGAATTACCTGAAAATAAGAAGCCATATATTGCGTCAGCTGTCCAACCTGCTCCTGCGCTGCTCGAGCCTGCTCATGTGCTGCTCGAGCCTGCTCCTGTGCTGCCCGAGTCTCCTCCTCCAGCTGAGCCTCTCGAGCAGACCTGGAGGAGCGAGAACTCCCTCCCGAAGACGATGCCTTCCCTTGACCTATTGTCCTGTTATATTCCACAACGCCGGTGCCAAAGGCAAACCTGCATGATACACATAGTTGAGCCATTAAGTGGACACATTCTTGTTAATGAAATCGTCGAATCAAACACAAACACCTCACCTGCCATGCTTTCTACCCCCACCACTATGGTACAACGCCGAGGCATCTAAGTCTGAATGCATCCAGTCGAAATCAGGCCCATGGCGTTGAGTCATTTCCTCCCCATATGCATTCTGCAAAGAAAGTTAAAGTTGGAGTTAGACACAAAACATGCAATTTAATTCGTAAATACAAACTTGTTTACCATTTTCTCCCTTGCCGCCTCGCTGCATAGCTCATCAGGGTTCGTCGGATCAGGGCCACGGTGACCACGGACGTAAACCTCCATAAAACTTGGAGCAACTCCACTTTCAGCTTCCTGCATGAAAAAGAAGAGTTAAACCATATAATTTTGATAGATGTAACATACAAGTTTGATTTATATACTGACCATGCGGCGTGCGGTACCAAGGTGTCCATCGGCGCCGTACCTATGCCCCGGTCCTTCAGTGCCACGGTTGACACGGTGCTTGTTGGACTCTGCAATCCACTCAGGCGACGCCCATCTCTTAGCCAACCACCTCCATGCTTCCATGTCCTTGGACAGCCAATCCACAACGCTCTCCAGGTACTGCTCCTCTGTGAGGTAGATCTCATTGGCCCCTAATGCTTTGCTCATTTTCTGACCCTTTATCTTCTTGTAGTAGTAGTTGACGGCCGCGATGCGAGCATTGTACATGGCATCCTTGATTATCTTATCAGCGCACTTCCGAAAGTGCCTCTTCACACGTGTCCACTGAGCCTGATCCTCCTCGATGTCATCCGGCAATTGGAACCTCCCCTACATATCAATGGAGAAGTTAAGTTAAAGTAAGATTAGGTGAAGCAATAATTCAATGAATTGCTTATATACGAAAGTAAACTCACCCAGAACTCGTCCCACACAGCCACCTGACAAGTCCTTCGTTTTTTTCCGAACTTCCCCCTCCGCTACTGCTTTCCCCTGACTCCCCTGGCTCGACATAGTCCTTTAGACCCCAGTCAGCCCACTGCATAGCCGCGAACCTCTCGCCATTGAGCTCCACCATGCCAGGGTAGTAGAAGCGACAGAGGCTACCCAACACCGCGTTCACCTTAGGACGTCTGCCTGTACCGTCCCAAGTCAAGTCTTCCCATGACCTACAAAAATTAATAAAACAAGTAAACTAGTGCAATCACGTTCACATTAAAAAATTAACAAAACAGAAATAAGCCCCACCATTCTCCATGCGGCCGGATGAGCCTCCTCTCGGCAGGTCTCGGACCAAGCGCATTGCTCTTCTTATACCTAAGTATACAAGTAAATTCAATATGATGAAATGATTAGAAACTAATATCAATTAAAGTAATATGCATAATAATACCTGAAGGACGTAGAACCATCTGACGCGTCGCCCGCGCTGCCTGCCCCCATTGGGTCAACCTCCTCATCCTGCTCACCCTCGTCATCCTGCTCACCCTCCTCACCCTGCACATGAGCATCCTGCTGAGGAGTCTCCTGCTCACCCTCCTCACCCTGCACTTCGTCTAGACAGTCGAGAAGTTGTTGCTGCCTCTGTCGGCTCTGTGAGGTGCCCTGAAAAAGCCCACTGCCCGAGCTGTCCTCGCTGGCCGCGCTGCCCCCACTCCTCCTCGATCTCCTATGCTTGAACATGTTCAACTGTAGATAAATTAATGTCAAACCACAGTATATGAAACAAATAATATGAAAATTAATAATGTGGAAATTGGAATACATAGCTAAAAGAAACATACTAATCAAAAGTCATCCGCATCCGATGATGCTTCTTCGGCTCGTTGTTTATTCATACGCTCTTGATTTCGTTGGATCCTTACTGATCTTCTAACGACGACAGGTCGTTTGCGCTTTGACCTAGGTTCTTCAATTAAGTCGCTTGAATTGCAACAGAGATTTTCAAGTCCTTCTCCATTGGTCACATGGAATCGGTGAGCTATGTCTTGATTCGACGCCGCTTCTGGTTGAAAAACAGCATCATCGTTGTCCCTGATTATACTCACGTAGTCAGCACTCTCTGGAGCGACGACTTGTGGGTTGACTTTGATTGCAACCCACCAAGCCCTAAGGCTTGGGTGAGGATATGGCAGGTAGTACACCTGTTTTGCCTGATTTGCAAGGACAACATCGCTCATACTGCTCGGAATCCTAGAGCTATGCTTCACCTCGACATTACCATACTTGTCGACACGAGTCCCACTATGAGCATCAAACCAGTCGCACTCGAAAAACACGACTTTAAGTTCTTTGGGGCCATCGAAAATCAACTCTACAATGTTTTGAAGAACACCGTAATAGTCCACTACTTTGTCATCGTCAACATATGAACTTGCCAACACACCACTATTGGTGGTGGCTGCCAATGGTCGACTCTTCTCCAATTTCGCGGTTCGGAAGCGATATCCATTTACATCATAGCGAGTATAGTTTCGGACGGACACAGAGGTATGTGCCATTTGCTGCAAGTCCGGGTGCACAGAGTTTTTGGAAACCTATACAAGTAATTAGTATATGCATTATATCTTCCAAGTCCAAAATTCAAAGATTAAGTATGGACAATGAGAGAACGACAATTACTAACATAATTACGAAACCACTGCACGAAGTTTGGTCCACCTTTCAACCCATCACGTCGAAGATTTTCTAATTGGATGGCCGTAGGTTTACTAGTAGATTTCCAACATTCTTCATCAAACATGCTGGACATATTACAAACATGGAGATTACACACTATAGAAATTATGAGATGAGAAAATGGACGTAACTATGAGGAAAACTTACTCGAACGCCTCCTGTGTGCTGTCAATATTGCTATACATATATAGCATTAGCGTGTTCAAATCTGATGCTTCAATGTGACGTACACTCCCTTTTCCAACTGCTTTACCCGGATTCGCAAAAATTTGAAGGGTGCTTTGGGGTGATTCATTATCGACATGAAGTCGCACTGAAGGCGCAAACACATTGTTGGCTCGAGCGAAATACCTGGTTGAGAATTGAGATATCTCCTTAAGGGCAAAAGCCTCCGCAATACACCCTTCGACTCTAGCCTTGTTCCGAACAGACGCCCTGAGCTTTTTCAACGCCCTTTCTATAGGATACATCCACCTGAATTGCACTGGTCCGCCTACCAAAGCTTCCCAAGGCAAATGCACAATTAGATGTTGCATCACATTGAAGAATCCTGGCGGGAAAACCTTTTCAAATTTACAAATAAGAATTGGAATTTCTTTCTCAAATTTCTGCATCAACCTCTTCGATACCGTCTTTGCGCATACTTCCCTATAGAAGTAACTCAACTCTGCAAATATGCTCCAAAGCTCATCCTTAAAATAGCCTCGAAACATCACGGGCATCAGCCTCTCCATAATAATATGGTAGTCATGGCTTTTCAAACCGATCAATTTACCGGTCTTCAGATTGACTGCCCGTTTCAGATTTGCCGCATACCGATCTGGAAATTTCAGATTCTTCAACCACTTAAATATTTCTTTCCTTTCATCCGGCTTGAGGCAGTAATCAGCTCGCGGCCTACTTTCATGCCCTTTATCGCTTACTTTCAACTCGAGCATCGGCCTCTTACAAATTTCAGCCATGTCTTTTCTTGCCTTCATATTATCTTTCGTTTTATCAGTCACATCGAAACATGTGCTTATGATGCTTTCAGCAACGTTACGCTCTTGGTGCATCAAGTCTATGTTGTGCGGCATGATCAAGGCTTTTGCATACGGAAGCTCCCATATTGATGAAATATGGGTCCAGTTATGGTCCTCCCCGTAGCCTTGGAACCTATCATTTTCTCCTTGCTTCAGACAAGCATGCCATGCCATTATCTGCGGTGCAGTTTGCCTCTTTGGTGGCCCATTTCTGATTTTGGCTCCACCTCTGAATGCAGTAAGCGAATTCCTAAAATCATGCTTGAATGGAGTCCAACGTCGATGAGCATCAAAGAATGACACTTTCCCACCATGCTTCAATCTGAATGCATCCGTATCATTCATACATATGGGACAGCACAACCGACCATGGACACACCATCCAGACCAATCTCCATACGCCAGCAGATCATGCACTGACCACAAATAAGCAGCGCGCATGGTAAACTCCTTTTCAGTATGGCTGTCATAAGCCTTCACACCTCTCCACAATTGTTTCAGCTCTTCGATTAAAGGGCGAACAAACATATTCAGCTTTGGCCCTGGATGCTCGGGGCCTGGGATGACTAGTGCAAGGAACATGAACTCTTCTTTATTGACCAACTCAGGAGGAAGATTATATGGCACAATGAAGACAGGCCAACATGAGTAAGGGCTTGCACTGGTATTGAAAGGTGTGAATCCGTCCGTCGATAGACCAAGCCGTACACTCCTAGGGTCATTTGCAAATTCGGGATCAAACTCGTCAAATGCCTTCCACGCATCACCGTCCGACGGATGGACCATTATGTCTGGATCAGTGACGAGACGTACACCATTCTTTGGCCACGTCATATGCAGAGCTATTTCCTTGTTGAGGAACAGCCTTGAAAGCCGAGGAATGATGGGCAACCGACGAAGTTGCTTAGCTGCGACCTTCGTAACTACCAATTCACCCTCATCATTTGTCACCTCGACATATCTAGAAGCTTCACAATGCTTACAACGGTCCAGCTTGTCATCCTCCTCAAAGAATAGCATGCAACTGTTGGGACACACGTCGATCTTCTCATATGTCATCCCAAGACCAGCCAACATCTTCTTTGCGAAGTACATATTCTTTGGCAACTTATGATTCTCCGGGAGAACCTCGCCCATAAGTTGGACGATGTCGTTGTAAGCACTGTTTGAAATGTTGTGCTTCGACTTTATCGCCATTAGTCTTGTGAGAGTCCCAAGAACTGACATCTGAGTGTGCTCGTGCAGTCTCTCTTCTCCCGCGGCGAGTAGCCGGAAGAATTCTTGAGCATCGCGTGGAAGCTGCCCCGGCTCCTCAGCGTTCATTTCAACCTCCCTACCAAGATCATGCAACATATCGTCCATCCTATCATGATCGTCATCAAGCTCCACCTCCGCGTCAACGTGTCTAATAGACTCTCCATGCCGGTACCATACAAGGTAGTTCGACATAAACCCACTTTTGCAAAGGTGTTTCTCCATTTCTTCCTTCTTCTGAGGCCACTTGTTCTCGCAGCGATTGCAAGGACACTTCACTAGACGACCAGTTGCATCTTTGAAAGCGTGCTCAAGAAAAGCCTTTGTTACACCCATCCATTCATTCGAATGTGCCCCATCCTTTCTCCACCCGTCATACATCACCCTCCGATCACCGTCCATTTTAAAGGCTAAACAAAAGTCAAAGAACATCAACGATCGTCCGTGGCTTAATTAGGTGAACTCCCTATTAGGTAAAGGCCCTAAACCCACCCAAGAGTGTAGGCTGATGCTTGTGATTTATGACGTGTAGCCTACGATTGTCGCTAAATTTCGGCAGCATAACCCCGCTGCTCTCCAAGCACACGCCTGAACATGGTGTGTTGGAGAACAACTGGGTTACACAACCGAAATTCCGCGTCAATCGTAAGGCACATGTCACAAATCACAAGCATCGGCTTACACTCTCAGGCTGTCCAAAATACGTGGACAATTCCGGAACGGCGAACCTCACAAGCCAATGTGACGTTCGCCGTTCCCGAACGGGTGACGCATACGGTTCGCTACGGTTAACGATTAAAACTGAGAATAATGTATACCTGAGAAATTACGAAAACAATGTATACCTGAGAATAATGTACGAGTCTAGCTAACGGTGGAGAAGGTCAAGTCAGAAGAACACCTATGTACAAAAAATATTATTGTCAGTAAAAAATTCGGCAGCACCTTCCCTATAAACTGATGTTTCTAAAACCTGCAAATAAACGACAACACGATGGTTGCCAACACAGAAAACTACACGATAGCTACATAATAAACAATATGCTGACCAGTATATGCTAAACAATATGCTACAAGTATATGCTAACTATATACTCACTAACTTTCCTACAAGTATATGCTAACTATATACTCACTAACTATATACTCACTTTACCATGTGCTAAGTAACTAAAAAAATTTAAAATTTTACCTGTCGGACTAGGAGGCGAGGCGGAGCTCGGTGCGGTGGAGAGAGCCGGTGCCCGAGGCTCTCGGGCCGAGGGCGGTGGTGGGGGCGAGGCTGCCGCGCAGTGGGTGCCCCTTCGAGAGGCGAGGGCGCGAGGCGAGGGCGGCGCGGCGGGCGAGCGGCGAGGGCGCGAGGCGAGGGCGCGAGGCGAGGGCGCGAGGCGAGGGCGGCGCGGCGGGCGCGCAGCGGCGCGGCGGGCGCGAGGCGGGCGCGCTGCGGCTCGGCGGGCGCGAGCCGGCGACGCAGCGGCTCGGCGGGCGCGTAGCGGCGGGCGCGCGGCGGTGGCGCGGCGGGCGCGCGGCGGCGACGGCGGGCGCGCGACGGCGACGGCGGGCGCGCAGCGGCGACGGCGGGCGCGCAGCGGGTGAGAGCGCGCAGCGGGTGAGGGCGACGGCGGGCGCGCAGCGGGTGAGGGCTACGACGGCGGCGCGGCGACGGAGGTCGGGCGGGCGGCGGCGCGAAGAGTGAATGCCGAGCGAGAGAGAGAAACTGCGCGGGGAGGCCGATTAACGGACCATTATTTTCGTCGGCCTCAGTGAGGCCGACGAAAATAGTGGTCAGTTAATGCCGTATTTTCGTCGGCCGGGAGAAGACCGACGAAAATACATGACTTATGTTCGTCGGCCTGGCGTGGACCGACGAAAATAAACCTCATTTTCGTCGGTCTTGGGGCCCACGAAAATGTCGTTCCTATTTTCGTCGGCAGGCCGACGAAAATAGGTTCGGGCCCACGAAAATAAGGTGTATTTTCGTCGGTTCCGTAGGCCGACGAAAATAACTATTTATTTTCGTGGGCCGACCGACGAAAATATATAGGCCCACGAAAATTTAGGCGTTTCCTGTAGTGTTAAGATATACATGATCTCCCACCTCAAACTGTAGAGGCTTGCGCCTCTTATCATGATAGCTCCTTTGCCTGGCCTGAGCAGCTTCCAAGTTCTTGGTAATGACCCTGACCTTTGCCTCTGCCTCGAGTACTAAGTCTGGCCCAAAAATTTCCCTTTCTCCTGCTTGAGACCAATTGAGTGGGGTCCTACACCTTCTCCCATACAATGCCTCAAAAGGTGCCATCCTCAGACTAGACTGATAGCTGTTATTGTAAGAAAACTCTGCCAAGGACAGACACTTGTCCCAATCCTTCCCGTAGTGTAGTGCACATGCTCGCAACATGTCTTCCAATATTTGATTCACTCTTTCTGTTTGACCATCAGTTTGAGGGTGATATGCTGAGCTTCGGATGACATGGGTTCCAAGTGACTCTTGCAATTGCTCCCAAAATCGGGCCACAAATGGTGCTCCTCTGTCAGATATAATGGTCTTGGGAATACCATGCAACCTTACTATCTGATCAATATAAATTTCAGCGTACTTCTCTGCCCTGTGGGTGGTATGCACTGGCAAGAAATGAGCAGTCTTAGTCAACCTGTCCACGATAACCCAAATAGAATCATGGTGCCTGGAGGTATTGGGTAATCCCACTATAAAGTCCATGCAAATGTCCTCCCATTTCCAAGATGGTATGGGAACGGGTTGCAGAGGGCCTGCTGCCTTCAAGTGACTAGCCTTTATCCTCTGACAAGTGTCACACACGGATATGTACTTGGCAATTTCCCTTTTCATTCTAGTCCACCAATATAAAGATCTGAGGTCATGGTACATCTTGGTGCTACCAGGGTGCATAGAGAATTTGGAAAGGTGAGCTTCATCTAGTATCTTCTTTCTGAGCTCAGGGTCCTTAGGAACAACCAATCGATCTCCAAACCATAGAATTCCCTTGCTGTCCTGTCGGAAACACTTGTATTTCTCTGCCTTTTGCTTGATCATATCCTTGATCACCTGAACACCCTTATCCTCAACCTGTGCCCTGACTATCTGTTCTTGCAATGTGGGCTCCACTGAGATGTAGCTTAGGTCACCCGCAGAAACAACTTCCAAGTTCAATCTGCACAATTCATCACACAGGGTGGTCACTCCTACATCCATGCTCATGCAATTGCACTGGGCCTTTCTGCTCAAGGCATCTGCCACAACATTGGCCTTTCCTGGGTGGTAATGTACCTCTAAATCATAGTCCTTGATTAACTCCAACCATCTCCTTTGCCTCATGTTCAGATCTGCCTGAGTGAAGATGTATTTGAGACTCTTGTGATCAGTATAGATGTTACAGTGAGCTCCCATCAAGTAGTGTCTCCATATCTTAAGAGCATGAACTACAGCTGCCAATTCTAGAGCATGTGTAGGGTAGTTCTGCTCATGGGGCCTGAGTGCTCGGGAAGCATAAGCAATCACTCTGCTCTCTTGCATCAAGACACATCCCAAACCAGTGCCAGAAGCATCACAGTAAACTTCAAATGGCTTGGTGTTGTCAGGTTGAGCTAGCACTGGGGCTGTTGTCAAATGTTGCCTTAAGGTATGGAAGGCATCCTCACACTTTTGACTCCACTCAAATTTGACTCCCTTCTTCAACAGTTCAGTCATTGGTTTGGCAATTCTGGAGAAATCCGGAATAAACCGTCGATAATACCCTGCCAATCCCAGAAAACTCCGAATCTGCTTCACTGTAGTCGGGGGTTTCCAATCCATCACCTCCTGCACCTTCTCAGGATCAACTGATACCCCATCTTGAGAAATTGTATGACCCAAGAATTTGATTTCCTTCAGCCAGAACTCACACTTACTCAGCTTAGCATACAACTGATGATCACACAGCCTCTGAAGTACAGTATGCAAGTGTTTGGTGTGCTCGGCTTCGTTCTTGGAATAAACCAGGATATCATCAATGAAAACAACCACAAACTTGTCCAATTCTGGCATAAACACTGAATTCATCAGGTACATAAAATAAGCCGGGGCATTGGTCAGCCCAAAAGACATCACCAGAAACTCATACAGTCCATATCTGGTAGAGAAAGCCGTCTTGGGAATATCGCTGGCACGGATCTTGATCTGATGGTATCCCGAGCGAAGGTCTATCTTGGAGAATACCTTGGCTCCTACCAACTGATCAAACAGAACATCAATGCGAGGCAACGGGTATTTGTTCTTTATAGTCACCGCATTGAGAGGACGGTAGTCAACACACATCCTCAAACTCTCATCCTTTTTCTTCACAAATAATGCTGGACATCCCCATGGTGAAGTGCTGGGACGAATAAACCCCTTATCCAACAACTCTTGCAGTTGCTTCTTCAATTCTGCCAACTCCGCGGGAGGCATCCTATAGGGTCTCTTGGAGATAGGAGCGGTCCCGGGTTGCAATTCGATGGCGAACTCAATATCTCGGTCAGGTGGCATCCCTGGCAATTCATCCGGAAAAACATCTGGGTAGTCACAGACCACTGGGATCTTTTCCACTGGGGAATCTATCATAACGAAAGCACAAGAACGGGTGCATCCCTGATCGGGCAAATATAATGTAGTTTCACCACAGGTTGGCGAGTGCACCTCAATGGCCCTGGCTGCAATATCAATAACTGCTCGATGCCTGGTTAACCAGTCAGTTCCCAATATAATATCCACACTATCCAACCCCAAAATGAGGAGGGTGGTTTTAATTATTAGACTACCAAACTTTATGGGCACGTGTCTGTTAATTTGATAGGTGGCAACCCTGCCTCCTGGTGTTGAAATTGTAATGCCCCCATCGGTGTGGTGAAAGGGCAACTGGCATTTGGCACTAAACTTGGCACTGATAAAACTATGTGATGCACCAGAATCAAATAGAATAATAGCAGGATAATTCAAAACTGTAAAGATACCAGTCATGACGGGTGCTCCCTCTGGAATATCAGCCATGGTGGTGAAGTTCAGCCTGCCTTGCCTCACTTGCACCTTCTGCCTCTTGCCTTGGGCCTGATTAGCATTCTGCCCCTGCCTCTGCTGGTTCCTGGGGCAATTCTTGGCATAATGCCCAGTATTGCCACAAGTGAAGCACCTGTTGTCATTGGCTTGGCGGTACTGCTGCTGTTGATTATTCCGTTGTGCTGGAAATTGGTTGCGGTTGGGTGCCTGCTGCTGCTGTTGCTGAGGTCGGATTACCCATCGCCCTTGCTGCTGTTGGGGTCCCCTGCCCTGGGTGTCAGACACAATCCGGAAACGCTGTGGCTGAGCTGAGGGTCCTGCCACAGGGGTCTTCCTCTTTTTCTCTGCCTGCCGAGCTGAAATGCAGTCCTCCTGGGAGATAGCCATGTTTACCAACTCATTGTAACTGTTGGCCCTGACGGTGTTGAGACGATCCCGGAGCTTAGTGCTGAGCCCCCTTCTGAATCTGTCCCTCTTCTTCTCATCTGTATCCGCATGATATCCCGCATACTGGCACAAGTCATTAAAGGCCTGGGCGTACTGCAACACTGTCCTGTTGCCCTGAGTGAGTGCCAAGAACTCATTGAGTTTCCTGTCCATGATCCCGGCTGGTATATGGTGCCCTCTAAAAGCTGCCTTAAACTCCCTCCACTCCACCTCTCGGTCCTCTGGCTGCATAGCAAGAAAGTGATCCCACCAAGTCCTTGCAGGTCCGCGAAGCTGCTGGGTGGCGAACCTGACTTTGGTGACCTCTGAACACACTCCATGAAGCAGTGGGAATTTGGATTCCACCACTCGCAGCCACACATCTGCGTCAAGTGGGTCCTCCGCCCTTGTGAACAGTGGAGGCTGGGTGCTGAGGAATTCCTGATAGGTAGCCGCCGCGGGGTGACGCTGGTGGTCTCCACCACCATAATGCTGGGGTGGTGGCTGACGTTGAGCCAGCTGCCTCAGAATCTCATTCTGCTGAGCCATGAGCTCCTGCAGAGTGGGAGGTGGGGGTGGTGGTGGAACGTGCTCGTTCTGGCCACGACGCTGCCTCCCAGCCATCTGAAAAACCACATACATATTTAACACCACAGTTCCAATTTCAAGATTTCAACACGGGGAAAAAGTTAAAAATGGCATGAAAGATCTAACTCCAACAAAAGGGATTCTTTAAGAGGCATAAATTCTTCCTTCCAAGATTATGCTAATAATAGCATCCATCCATCAAGCTCCCAAGAGAGTTTAATACGATTACATCAGATTGTTCCAAAATGACTCAACTCTACCTAGCCTAGTACCCTAAGGGTGCAAAAGCTAAGCTAGCGGCGAGGAGTCCGACTGTCCGACTTCTAAGCCTACCCTGGACACCTAGTGATCGAACGAAGCAACACTGGACTCGGGGGAAGGTGGTCTTCCCGAGCCAGCAGTGTCCACACTGGAGACAGGCTCATCTCCTCCCTCAATGTCGACGTCCTCGTCGTCCTCCTGGTCCTGGATCTCCTGGTGATGCATGTCCAGGTGCTCATTTGCTTCTGCCAGCTGCTGCTGAGTGTTGAGGAGCTGATCCTCTAGGACCTCAATGGTGTTCTCCCGGGTGCCCACTAGCTCCTCCAACTCATGAATCTCACCAGACAGCTGCTCCACTTGCAAATCCTTCTCTACCATTTCTTGAGACAAGTCGACCACAAGCTCCTCTCGGTTATCCAACGTGATCTTGGTGGCCTCCAGCAGTGCCATCAGATGGGACATGGCCTCACCGCGCATCACCTGCAGACGGTACAGAGCATTCATGCACCATACTGTCAAGTGCGTAGTCTGACCTGGGTAGATGGCCCAGATGTCCTTGGCATGTTCCACCCGATCCTTCCACATTGGGTCGTCCTCCTTTTCAGCGGGGAACAAGCCAATGGGATGGGTAGCCAGCTCCAAGGGATGGAACCCGCAGAAGGTAGTCAATCCATGCAGAGCGATCGCCTCGATCGTGTCCTCTGCCCGGTACCCGAAAGACTCTGAGTCCAAGGAGCGCCAGCCTGGCTGCAGGGGATGAGGCTCCAAGGTCATCCTCACCCTACAGCGGGGCACTCGGTGCTTCTCGAACTGCTGCACCGCGTACTGAGGGGGTGTCGTGTATCCAGCCCCCTGAAGTACCTCCCACAAAATGCGGGGAAAACCCTCTCGTGCAAGCCCGTCCGTGTGGGTCAGTGCATTCCCGTCATCGGAGGATCCGTGGGAAGTCATCTGTGTACGGTTAAGCGTAAGTAAAAGAAAAGAATTATAAAAAGAACAAGAAAAATAAAACTCAGCCTTTCTCTAGTTAAGTAAAAAGGCACTAAGGACCTAGCTGGTTGTTATCTTGTTTTTAAGTCCTTACTTAATTATCCATTGCTTAATCATGAATGCATGCATGCTCGTCCTAAACGACCTCACAACAAGATAGAAGGAATAGGGAGGAACTCCCATCCTGTAAAAGTGGCCTGTAGGGCCTAGTTACTTAGCCACCTAGCTACCCTTCTATTACCCTAAGGCTTCGCGTCCTAGGTCTATCCTGCTCGTCCTACTATCTATCCAACTTGTTTCTATCAAGTTTTATTTAGAAAATTGATGGTATTTACATTTTATTGATTCCTCTGTGGTGGTACAAGCTCCGATACCAGCTGTGGCGGAACTGCCCGAATTATTCCAACTTAAGTGTCCAAGTCCCGCCTTAGAGGCTAGACCACACTTAAATGGGAATAACCCGTCAATCCCTCGGATCTAGTCCGACACGGCCACTGACAGGATCAAGTACCACAATCTCACTCGAAGGTGAGTCACAGAGCAAATACAATAAAGCATAAAACCATACATGTCACAATGTTAAATTATTACATCACCATCATCATCATCGGAGTTTTTGCAAAAGTAACCATCATTGTTCGAAGTGCAGCGGAAATAAACTAACGGTAAATAAATAGAGAGATGGGGAAGCCTGTCCCATCACTCCTCATGCTCCTCCTCGGCTGAGGCAGGGTCCCACTCGACAGTCCAACCCGGTGGCAGGGTGGTCGGCCAAGTTATCCCAGCAACCATCTCCTCCAGAGAACCTGTGAAAATTATGCCACAAGCAAGGCTGAGTATACTAATACTCAGCTAGACTTACCCGGTGTGAGGAGTCTACTCCTCTACCTCTAGACATGCAGCTGTTTGGCTGTGGGGGTTTGGTTGCCAAAAGCACTAGCTGAGTTTCTAATCAAGATTTTAACTTAGTCAAAGTTAAGTGTGACTCTCTTAAGGCTAAAAATGTACTATCTATTCATACAAGGTAGCAAACATTTTAGCAATCAACATCTTATATCATCTCCGCATCATTCCACTTGTTACTCAATGTAGCAGCATGGATCAAGCAGTCTCATTAGCTGCGAGAAGCAGACGATTCGAATCGAGTTTTTATCCTTGCAAGGTAAACCTAAACACACGACATGTAGGGGCACTCCGTCCCCACACATATCAACCGTCCCCATCGATTCCCTGGCAACAGATCAGGGCTCACCGCCTTGGCGTACAATGCCCCACTGACCCCGACTGGCCGTCGTGCAGTGGCCGCACTTGTACCCACCATAACCGGAATGGGAGACCTCGTCTCAGGTCGCGTGAGGGGTAAAGTCTGCGGGCAGGTTCACTCAGGTACTAGGCTTACCGATTTACCATATTTCTCGGTATGTGTTTAGTACATTCAAACGCTTGACTCACGGTACCACACCTTAATCCTTATTCACATTTTATTCCGTGGACAACCGATCCCCATGGATCGTTGTCCACAAACCAGCATCAGTATGATATGAGAGTGGGTACAATCAATGTCCTGGCCTCGCGCGAGTGCTAGAAAAATCACTCGACTTCTACCGAGATCCTACTTTATGAAGCAGCTACTCGTCTTAGCATACTAGTATTCATCTCAAAAGGGAATCCTGAGTTCATGCAACTAAGGTTCCAAACAACTCCTACACTTAAGTGCACAGTACAAGCCTACAAACATTAAGTGTAGTAAAATAGCATATATAAACGGTTATGCATAAAACCGGGGCTTGCCTTCCAAAGCAGGGGCAGGCAGGTCCTCTGGTGCTGGCTCTGGTGCTGGATCTGGGGCTACCTCCTGAGCAGCTCCTTGCTCCGGCATGAGGATGTACTCTCCGTCCTCAAGATTACAGTCTATCGAAATGCAATGAACATGTATGTCATGGTTATGCAAGATTTAAGAACATTATGCTAAAGAAAGTAAGTTAAGAATTTACTTAGGGTTTCCTGGTTCTGTGGGGCTTCTAGTGTATACATAGACTTTGACTTATTACCCTTTAAGCTTAGGTTTTCATTAGGGATAACATAGTGGATTTGCATTGCTTCATAGATTTTTAGGGGGCAAATTTACAAAGGTCTTAGGATGACATCAATTTTCATTATTCATTTTCCTTTCTTTAATTTCCATTTGGGGTTTCTAGTGCAGGTTTGAACTACGACAGTGTTTTAAGAAGTTCCAAAAATTCTGTAAAAATTACAGTGGGTTGTCACTGGCTATTTTAGCTTGTTTTTAGAATTTGAGGCTTAAAGTATAAAAGTTAGGCCTTAAACAAAAATAACAAAAGTTAGGCAAAAAGGGGCACTTTACACTACACCTCCTAGTTAGGGGTAGGTTCTGTTCTAAAGGTTATTTTTGCTGGCATCCTCTGGTGATAATAGGTCTTTGTGCTAAAAATCACAGGAAACTAAGGGGTGGTTATTTAGTTATGCTTTTCTTAAGTTTCATGTCAAAAAGGCTCTTTCTACTACATTACTATTTGAAAAATGTCAAACAGCAGATTTCATATTTTTCCTAAGTTCCTTCTAATAAAACAATAGTTATCCCAAGGGTGGGGGTGTTTTCACCTTGGGGTTATTTTTGTGGAGTTTTTCTAAGTTATCCTTGTTTTATTAATTTAAAAAAAAATCTTAATTCTTTTATACTAAAACAGGGTATGATATATTTTTCTAGTGAACTACATTAACTAAGTATCTTAACAAAAATAGGGGTGCCCTCTGGTTCAATATTTGTGTCACTTTTCCTATTTTTCTTAAACTTTAAGCATATTTGGAATAAGGGGTTAAAACTAACTTAATGTAATGGACAGAGGGGTTTAACATTTTTAAACAGGTTAGTAGGTGAATATAAACTTCTCCAAATTTTCCTAACCTTAGTCAAATAGCCTAACTATTTTTCTTACTATTATTTATCTTTTGGCCTAAGTTAATATTAAATCAGAACTTTTAAGTTTTCCACAGCACCAAGGGTTTTTATATTTTTCCTAAATAGGTTACATGATTTAGAGTCTGGCAAAATTGATTTGACCAAAAATGGATAAACCAAACAGGAGTTATGGGTTTTTAAAGTTTCTGTTTGAATTTAAATTAGGTTTTAGTTAAGCTTTCCTGGAAAAACAGTTTGCGCCGAGGCCCCTGGGTTTAAAACAATTCAAACCTCGCAGATCTACCCTTAAGGCACTATTCACTTGAGTCTCTGACCTTTCACTTAACCCCCTGGGTTTCTCTCCCTCTCACCCGCAGTCCCTCCCTCCATTGAAACAGTAGCCGCGGAAAAAGAAAGGGCGGCGCGGCTTACCGGCGGCGAGGGAGTTCCGACGAAGTGTAGGGTTGGCTCGGGGAGGGTCTGGCGATCACGTCGAGGTACGGCTCGTCGTCGGGGATGGCCGGAATCGCCCGGTCCACATGAGCAGGCGGGCGAGCTCGCCGGCGGCGTGTGCTCCGGCCTATCCACGGCGGCATAGGTCAATCCAAGGGCATAGGGAGCTTCGTGGAGGTCCAAGGAGTCTAACCGTGCAAGGAATCGAAGAGAGGTGCACGGTGTACCTCGGTCCACGGTTACCGGCGGTCGGTTGAATTCCGGTGACCTTGGGCCGGCCTCTCCGGTGAAGCAGAGCCCGATTCCTCGCTCGGGGAGCTTCACGGAGACGGGCACAGTCTTCTCCGAGGGCTGAACGGGGTTGGGAATGGCTGGGTTGGCCGGTCGACGGTGGCAGGGGCTCGGGTGGCCGCGGGCGCGTCGCGCATGGGCAAACGGCGGCGAACTGAGCTCCGGTGAGGCTTGAGCGCGTGCGGAGGGTACGGCCAAAGCTCCTGGGCGTTTTATAGCCGCGGATGCGGACCAGGGCACCGGCTTGGCTCGGGCGCGGCGCGGGGCGTGCTCGGGCGTGCTCTGGCGCGGCAGACGGCGTCGAACACGTGGCGGTTTGTTTCTTCCAGTGTTCAAATGTCGCCAGAGGTCGCAACCGTGCGAATCTTTGCAAAGGTCCGGCGCAGACCTCTTCCTGGCACCTAGGGCTGTCACTCAACTGTGAGACGTCGGGGCAGATACGGCCTAGGGAGGGAGATCTTCGGGTGCCAAATCAGGTGTGTCACACTGAGCACTTCGCGACAAAAGCCATGCCATGGCATGTCAAACGTCCGAGTCTCGAGCTCAACTTTTTCCAGTGGGTGCCCTAAGTGGTATTGCACATTTTTGGTATAGAACCCAAGTGGTTTTGGCGCCATTTTTGAAGTGAACACGGTTGATCTTTGATTTAGGGCTAAAATGGGACTTAGAGGGAATTAGAGAGCTCTAGCTCTCTCTCCACTTGGAGATTTGAAATGGGGTTTCCCTAGGGGCCTTTTTGTAATGTTTCCCTCCCCTAATTGATGGTTATAATGTTGCTTAGGGTTTGGGTAAAGATTACCCATGCTTTGCACATTTGCTGACTCTCTTTCCCCTCTTATCCATGGTTTGGGAGTTAGGGTTTAAGAGAGGCCTAGGGTTCTTTCCCCCTCTCCCAAGGTGATAATTGCACACAATTAGAGTAATGCCCTTGGTCATTCCCAACTCTTGGTAAAAACTTAGTTTCCAAAGCCCCTTATACTTTTGCTCCTTAAGTTCTTCCACATGTGATCATAGTCTTGAGTGCCAAAGTGTGCTCCAGCCAGGGTAACACCTGGGGTGTTACACAACAGCTACGTCGCTTCTACCCTTAAGATGCTTTCAAGTTGTTCATATACCTCGCTTCCACGCAAAGTTTAGTCATCAAGGAAGGGTCAGCCTTGCCTCGGTAAGGCCCGACCCTCCCTCAGGGGCTAAAAGGGGGGAACCCCCTCTGCGTCGAAATTTTCCTCGAAAAAAGAACTTTTCTGCCAGAATGTCTTTCGTGCTTTTCGACTACTTCGAAAGTGGATCCTGAAAACGACGGAGTACACGTAAGCAGCCAAGGCTGACCGAGCTGAGGAACTCCTACGCCTCTAGGATACAGATACCTCACTCATCACCTTCTGCGATAAGTAACTCACGTTCGGATAAGTGATTCCGCGGACCGAACAAGTCTTCACGTTCGAAAGCTCCTCTGCCGAAGCGATTTTTCGAGCCTTCTCGACTGCGTCGGTGACAGAACCCTATGGACGGGTAAGAGTGCGCGTAAGCGGCAAGGCCGACCGAGCCGAGGGACTCCTACGCCTCCGGGATACGGATACCTCACTCATCACCTTTCGCGAGAAGCAACTCTCGCTCACACAGACAATTCTGTTACCGACGAAAAAGTCCAGATACTCGAAACAAGAGGAAAAGAAACGCAGCTTTACAACACGGCGAGGGTGTGTTTGGGCCTCGGCGGCCGCAGAAAACACACGCTACAAGATGATCCGATCCTGCAGGCTCGGATCTTGACGGTTGAAGGGAGCAGCAGCACCCTCGGCGTCAACTACACCTTCAGCGAGGTCCGACCTAGCCTCGGACGGCGACGCGGTCCGAGGGTCTCCACTCTGAAGGACGACTTCGTCATCACGCCCAGGCCATCGCCGCCCGGGTCTCCTCCAAGAATCCGGCTCGAGCAGGCGGCTCGGCTGGTCACCCCGAGGCCTCGGCCAGCTGTCCCCTGAAGACGTCAGCCCGACCTGAGGCCTCGACAGATCAACTCCGGCGTCGGTCCCGCTAACGGACGACCCGGCCAGGCTCCGGCCGACCAAGTCTTCTTTTTGAGCCAACTCTGCCTCTGCCCGTGCTAACGCCGCTACCCCTGGCCTCGGCTCATCGAAGAGCGGCCGAGGGGTTCCTTTAACTAAGCAAGAGAAGCCTCGGACAACAAGGCTGACCGAGCCGAGGGACTCCTACGCCTCCGGGATACGGATACCTCACTCGTCACCTTTACACGGGGCGACTCACGCTTGGTGAAGCGGTTCAGACAACCAACAGGCGAGTCTTAGTGCTCGAAAATGAGGAAAAAACACGGCTCCGCGCCAAAAATGCATACATGTTCAGGCCCCGACAGCCACTATGAACAAAAGACCGGCATTCAAGGTGCCATTACAAACGGAACTCCGGTTCCGTCCCCGCGGGTATGAACAACCTCCACACCGGGGAGCCTGCGGGGCGACGAGTTCCGGGTGACTCGCCAGCGACCTCTACAGCAGCAGCCATGGTCCCAGGACGGACGCGGCCGCCGGAAGGCTCTCGTTCGCGTTCCCGCTCAAGGGACGCGAACCAGCCATCAAAGCAAAAGAGCGGGCCGCTCCAAAGCGCACCGGCAGGTCCTCGTTCCCACCCTCGCCACGAAAGCGAGGAAGAGGGCGGAATGTTGCATCCTAGCTGGGCAGCAACAGTTCGCCTTCCCCGGCATGGCTGGAGGACGCCTCCTCCGTAGAGCTGGAGGATGGTTGCCACCACCAGAAGCTGGAAGAAGAGGTGGCCAGCCGGCCCGCGCGGGAGGTAGAGCCCCGGCTCGCCTCGCTCTCCGCCCTAGCAAGGATGATGAACATCCTTGAAGCTGAGGGCGGGACCAAGATCACAGCCCGGCATGCCTCTCCCCGTCTAGGGGCTGGTGGTCACCGTCTTGGGTGACCGCCGGCGGAGGGGTGCAGTCGGGCTGCATGATGAAAATCCTTAAAGCCGAACGATGGCTGAAAGGTACCAACTCCCACGGAGTTGCGTTCCCCCAACGACAAGGCGGAAGGACTGCGGGCATCCCCCATCCGGGGGCTCGGAAGGTGGAAAGACACGATGCATAAGGGAGCACGAAGACATGGTCGCCTTGCAAGGGGGTCACCCTCCTTTTAAAGGCAACTCTCCCTACTTGCGTCCCCAGCCGTCGTGGGCTGAGTCTTCTCCAACACGCTCCAAGGTCCTCCCCCTACGGCGCGGGGGCTGGGTCCCACGCGTCATGCAAGCTGGCCCAGAGCAGAAGAAGCCAAACCGCCGCGCGCGGTGCATGCAACCGCCCAACGGTTACAAGCGGCCCTCCGCTTTTGCCCAGACCAGCGGGCGAAAGGGCGGGCAGCCATGCAGGCGGCATGCAACCGCGCCAAGTGGGCGCACTTCTCCGACTTCCAACACGCCCAGCATGGAGGCCCAGGCCCACGAGTCATGCAACCGGCGCGCCGGATGCTGCGTGCGAGCAACTGCACCGCCACCCGCGCCACTACCACGCCTCCTCGACTGCGGCACCAGTACCGCGACTCGAGGCAACCCTACGCACGACCCAACAGCGCCAGCCTGGCGCGACGGTCAATGCGGCCAAAAATGGGCCGGCAGTAATAGTGGTGGCAGGCGGGCAGGAGCAGCGGTCACGTTGTCAGCCAGGCTTACGTCCTATCCAGGGGCAGCGAGAGAACCCTCTCTCACGGCGTGAAGACGACGCGCCCGTGTTCCGTTCCCCGAACGGCCCGTGCACGCGCAACGGCCGCCCCGCGAACCACTCGCCCCGTCGCATTAACTCCGCGGCGGGACAGGCGGCGCCTCTGGCAGGAGAAGCAAGCGACGCTTCGCCTTCGCCATAATGACCGCGTCAAAAAAGGTACGCCGTGTCGTTTGATTTCGTATCCTTTTCCTTTTTTCCTCTTTCTCTCTCTTACAACAGGGACCGAGAAAGGGGGATACCCCGAAAAGGATCCTTCTCCGTGAAGGAACCAGGCTCCGAGCCTCCCTACTGATCAGAGGTTCGAAGGCTGGCCCCTCGGAAGGGTTCAACAGCCGCCTTAGAGCGCGTGGGCTCCACACCCACTACTAGTCAGAGGTTCGAAGGCCGGCCCCTCGGAAGGGTTCAACGACCGCCTCAGGCTACTCGGGCTCCGCGCCCACTACTGATCAGGGGTTCGAAGGCTGGCCCTCGAAGGGTTCACAGCCGCCTCAGACACAGAGCGAGGGATGACCATGGGTACGTTCGATACATAACCAAGGCTCGGGCTGTGCTCCCGAGGTACCCTAGGACATTTCCGAGACCAGCGGGAACGATCTTGTAACGGAATCCCATCAGAGGGAGGCATCGAGCCCTCGGACCCCATCGACAGGGGACCGGGTCCGGCAGATCACCCGCAGGTACTTTTGGGCGCGCCTCTGGGCCTCTAGCTGACCCGTAGCAAATGGGGCACGGACATCCGCTCGGATTACCCGCCAGCAGCTCACCGGAGACACCATGTTCGGCGCCCTCCGAGGGCAACATGGCGCTTTCCCCCCCTCCTCCTTGCGGAAAGGCGACACAGGGGCGTATGTAAAAAAGTCGAGTCTGCCCCTGACCGTCCTCTCGCCCTGTGTAGAGGCTCGGGGGCTGCTCTCGCAAACCCGGCTCCGGCCAAACCGTTGACAGCATCAACATTCCAGCCCGAGAACATGGGACCCAACCGTGCACCCGGGCTACGGCCAGCTCGCATGAGGGAACGACCAGACCAGCCAAAGCATTGCGCGAGGCATTAAGACCTCGGAGGAGTCAAACCACTCCTCTGAGGCCTCAGGGGCTACACCCGGCGGGTGCGCTCGCGCGCACCCACCGGAACAAAACGCAACCGAGAAAGGCTGGTTCCCGTGCAAAAAAGTGCGACGAAAGCCTCCAAGCGAGTGCTAACACTCCCTTCGAGGCTCGGGGGCTACTGTCGGGGGCCATAATTAGGGGTACCCTCAAGTCTCCTAATTCTCAGCTGGTAACCCCATCAGCACAAAGCTGCAAAGGCCTGATGGGTGCGATTAAGTCAGGGATCGGTCCATTCGAGGGACTCGATCACGCCTCGCCCGAGCCTAGCCTCGAGCAAGGGCAGCCGACCCGGGAGGATCTCTGTCTCGCCCGAGGCCCCCCTCAAGCGATGAACATACTTTCGGCTTGCCCGAGGCCCTGTCTTCGCCAAGAAGCAACCCTGACCAAATCGCCGCGCCGACCGACCAAATCGCAGGAGCATTTAATGTAAAGGTGGCCTGACACCTTTATCCTGACGCGCGCCCTTCAGTCGACAAAGCCGAAGTGACCGCAGTCACTTCGCCGCTCCACTGACCGACCTGACAGAAGGACAGCGCTGCCTGCGCCGCACCGACTGCAGTGCCACTTGACAGTGTGAGGCTGACAGGCAGTCAGGCCCGGCCTCAGGCACCATAGGAAGCTCCGCTTCGCCTGACCCAGAGCTCGGACTTGGGCTAAGCCCCGGAAGACGGCGAACACCGCTCCGCCCGACCCAGGGCTCGGACTCGGGCTAAGCCCCTGAAGACGGCGAACTCCACTCCGCCCGACCCAGGGCTCGGACTTGGGCTAAGCCCCGGAAGACGGCGAACTCCGCTCCACCCGACCCAGGGCTCGGACTTGGGCTAAGCCCCTGAAGACGGCGAACTCCGCTCCGCCCGACCCAGGGCTCGGACTTGGGCTAAGCCCCGGAAGACGGCGAACTCCGCTCTGCCCGACTCAGGGCTCAGACTTGGGCTCAGCCCCAGAAGACGACAAACTCCGCTTCGCCCGACCCTAGGGCTCGGACTCAGCCCTGGTCTCAGCCGACGGTCTCCGCCTCGCCCGACCCAGGGGCTCGGACTCGACCACGGCCACGGAAGACAGACTCGACCTCGACCTCGGAGGAGCCTCCACATCGCCCAACCTAGGGCGCGGACCGACCACGTCGACAGGAGGCGCCATCATTACGCTACCCCAAGCTGACTCAGGCTACGGGGAACAAGACCGGCGTCCCATCTGGCTCGCTCCTCCAGATAGGCAATGATGGCGCCCCGCACGCTCTGTGACGACGGCGGCTCTCAGCCCCCTTACGGAAGCAAGAGGACGTCAGCAAGGACTCGATAGCCCCGACAGCTGTCCTTCCGCCAGGCTCCAGCGCTCCTCCGACGGCCACGACACCACACGAACCAGGTGCCAAAACCTCTTCGGCTGCCACGACGGCATGTACTTAGGGCGCTAGCTCTCCTCCGCTAGACACGTAGCACTTTGCTACACCCCCCATTATACACCTGGATCCTCTCCTTACGCCTATAAAAGGAAGGACCAGGGCCCTTTTACAGAGGGTTGGCCGCGCGGGGACGAGGACGAGACAGGCGCTCGCGTGAGGCCGCTCGCTCCCTCTCCCGCGTGGACGCTTGTAACCCCCTACTGCAAGCGCACCCGACCTGGGCACGGGACGAACACGAAGGCCGCGGGATTTCCACCTCTCTCACGCCCGTCTCCGGCCACCTTTCTCCCCCCTTCGCGCTCGGCCTCGCGCCGACCCATCTGGGCTGGGGCACGCGGCGACATTTCACTCGTCGGCCCAGGGACCCCCCGGTCTCGAAACGCCGACAAATTTGAAAACTTCAAACATATTTAATATGATAAGATGATCTCAAATTTAAAAGTTGTCAACTATAAAGTTAAATAACTTTTTGAGAACTACAACTTTTATTTTGGGGGGTTTTTTGTTCGAGGTCGTTTGAAAATTTTTAATTTGTAATTCAAATATAGTTTTGCATGACCAAATGATTTCATATCTAAAAGTTGTCAACTATAAAGTTTCATAACTTTTCAAAACCATCAACTTTTATTTTGGCGGTTTCTCCATCCGATGTAATTTGGGAAATTTAAATTTTTAAAATTCAGACATAGATTTTGTTGACAAGATAACTTCAAATGAAAAGGTTGCAAACTACAAAACTCTATAACATCTCAAGATCTACAAAGTTTATTTTGGTTATTTGGTCATTTACTCGTCCAACATGGTGGTTCTAACATTGTTCACAAATCTTATACATCTGTCTTATAGTTTCATAAACTGCAAGAGAGATATTTAAGTTTTTTGAACAAATGTATTTTTACTTTGTCATATGAAGAAATGACCGAAATAAACATTGTACATCTTGATGAGTTATAGAACTTTATAGTTAAAACCTTTTCCATTTAAATTAATTTACTGTTTTAAAATGTGATTTGAAAATTGGCTTTGCCTAGTATAAAAAGATCGGGCAAAGAAAATTCTTTGGCGAGTGCCAAAAAACACTCGGCAAAGAAGCTCTTTGTTGAGTGTTTTCTTCTACTGAGTGTTTTATGTTAGGCATTCGGCAAAGAGTTTCTTTGATGAGTGCCAAAAAACACTAGGAAAATTATTTGGCACTCGGCAAACACACGTTTTCCGATGGTGACTGTTAACCTAGACAGGAGAATAATAGTGTTAATAATCTCACAACTCAGAATACTGATGAATTGAGAAAAGTTTATTTGACATTTTGCCTATTCCTTTGCGAGTCCTCCCTTCCCACTTTCCTCTCAGCTAGCTCAACTTTATCAGTTATTTGTTACACAGTTATTTGTTGGACACAGTGAGGTGCTGTTTTTGACAACACAAAACACAATGACCCAACAGCCAACCAGAGAGGTAAATTTCACATAATTTACTTACATATTAGATCCTTGAGCGATTATGTACAACAAAAATTTCATAATGAGTACACACGCCAATGGATAGCTAGATGCACTAAAAAAGTTTGGAGAACATTGTGAAAAAACTGAAATCAAGGAGGAGAACATGTGTAAAATGGACCTCCACATGTTGCAAAATCGACAAATACCGGATTTTCTGTATGACAATTCAGCCCAGCAGTTTTTAGGGTGAGCAGCTTTAGACTATCTCGAGCAACATTTTCTAAATTTTATCTTCTAAAAGTATATTTCTTGTACTTTACAGCACCCTCTAAAAGATTCTATCCTTCTATAATTCATTGTCTTCAACAACGTTCTCTAAAATTCATCCTCTATATCTCATACTCTACGACTTGTGTACAAATTGCAAATTATACTCTTATTTTCCATTGCCCGTTTTCAAAGAAATCACATTTAGAGCCCTGGTCATATTTATGTTGTTTTTGGACCCTTTGCTCGGCGCCACAGGCCGTGGCGCCGAGGTAACACGTCTTGCCGCCATATCCTGTGGCTAGGGGTGGTAATGGATCATGGCCCTAATACTTGCTTCACAAATCAACAAAGCCCTTAATTTTGTTAGTTCAAAATTGTATTGTTTTATGATCCGGCCCTAACTTGACTTGATCCTTAAATTTGCTAGGCTAAATTAAATAGCCCGTTACCACCCCTACCTGTGGCGCTAAACTACCTACTACGCTCGCAAATGAGGGCTAACGTGACGCCGATGTGGCACCTAGCTCGACACCATAGATCTTGGCGCCGAGCTAGAAAGTACTATAAATCGCTCGTTCCTTAGCTGAGAGCTACGCCCAACCATTTCTCTACCTTGTTTCGCTCTTCATCCATACCACCGAGTGGTGCTACAATCTTCGTATTCGAGTTGGAAAAGTTTGATTTGATCCATATAGCTTGAAGACCAAGGTATGGTGTCTCACTGATTCGTTTATTACGTATATTGCACAGTATGGTTTTGATTAATTAGTTTTGGTTTGTGCACATATTGCTATTAGTTTTGATCCCTAAGATAAATGGTTGATACTGTGACTACATTGTGTTAGATAGTTTGTGAATCATGGGTTTAAAAAATCTTTAGGGTTTTAAAACTATGAGTATCATGATATTTATAAGTTTAAATCATTTCTGCTATTTCTATAGTTGTGTTAATATAAATTTGTTTTGTAGTTGGAAGACATGTATTAAGAGTCATTTTGGCAGAAGAGAGATCGTCCTTGGGAGTTATATCCGGATGCATCTAGTAAGGATGATCCTGTTCCAACTAATCTTCATGTGCCTAATTGTGATTGTGGTAGATCGGCTTGGGTATTTCAATCCAAACATCCAAACACGGCTGCTGCCTGCTTCTACACATGTTGGTTTCAACATACATAGTTTTCCACTTGTGTGTGTTTTGTTGTTTACTAGATGTGTACTAATGCTTCGTTCCATTATTGTAGGATCACTTGAGGTGCTTTTTCCAGTCGATCGACGGTCCAGATAATTTTGACCCTCAATATCTCCTTTCCGATAATTGGTTGAGTAGGAAGAACACACGCAGCGTTTTAAGCGCTGGGTGCCTCCTCCCCCAAACCCGCCAGCAATGATGGAGGAGTAGAAGAACGTTGCCACAGAAAGACGACTGGAGTCTCTATCTCGGTGTGATTGTGGAGATCGTGCTGTGATATGTGAGGATACTATGAAGTATTTCGTGTGTCCAAATAGTAATTATGTAAGTGTACATATGTCCACAATTTTGTTAGTTTTTTCACAAATTTACTAATGTATTCTTCTGTAGCCATACTATGGACGTAGGTGTAATTTCAGAGAGTGTTGTATGGTTCTAGGTCCCATTGGCCTGAGTCAATGGAATGAGTCAGCATATGGTAGTTCATAGTGCAAGACTCGATCTTCCGTGAGGTACGATAACTTGATTGGGTGGAGATCTCAACGTTGATGATCCAAGGCTCCGAGCGAACGAATCCTCGCAATCACTACACCACGGCTCCGTTGGTTATCACCCGTTCCACACGAGTAACCTCACCATAAAGGCTTATCCCTACAAGAGCAATCAAGAACAGGAAGAACGCAACCAAAATTGTGTTGATTACGAGGTGGGGTCTCACAAACTGATGAACGGTGATATTGTTCGGTGACAAATATAATCTAAGCAAACCCAAACCCTAATGTGGTGGTGGCTACTGTTAAAATAGAGGTTAGGGGCATGCACAACCCCTGGAGGTACCCCTAATGGGCTCCAACATGATACACAACCCAACAGAAGGCATTGCAGCACCAAAACAGGATATGAGCGCTGACTTGTTTCAAAGATTCCTGTTGACTCCGGACGATTATAAAGATGGGATCAGTTGGGTTGGTTATATATATTTCTTATCTTTCCAACCATATCAAGTAGATCACAATCGGAATCTGGATGCGTCCTAGGCATCCATTTTAGTGCAGACTAGTCCTTAAACCCGAGATGGAATCGCAGCCGAGTCAGACTTGATCTCCTTCCTGTTGTGGACGCCCTTCCTGCTCCTCTATTGGAGTGAAGGTTGTCTGCTCCCCTCGATCAGTTTTCTTTAACATCAATTGGACAGGTTCTATCGTAGATACAGGAAGCGGAGGGTGAGAGCACCTAGAGGGGGTGAATAGGTGATCCTACAAAAATCAACTCTAAACAAGACAAACTTGGTTTATAATGAGTGTTAGTGAAAGCTAAAACCAAGTTGTTAGGATTAGAGATGAAGAGGGAGAGGAGGACTCTTCACTTGATTGCCCCTTTTAAATGTGTATCAAACATAGAAGCAACAACACAAGTGAATATGAGATCTCAAGAAGTCAACAATCACAATAAAGTAAATGGATAATAAACACAACGATTTTATTCTGTGGTTCGACCAATGCCTACTCCACGTTGTGGTGACCTCCTTCGGTCAAGAGTTGCACTCAACCCCTCTCATGTGATCCAAAGATCAAACTTGAGTACCACATTTTCTTCCTTATATCAAATGTGCTTTGTGAGGAATATCCACAAGTTGGACTCTCTCAAACCTTACACAAATGATCTTAATCAAAACACAAGAGTAAGGAGGGAATAACAACACACACAAGAACTCAATCACAACAACAACACGCACACAAGTCAAGAAGAGAGCATAAGAATCAAAACAACGGAGTCATAGCTCAAGAACACGCTCAAATCTTTATCTAATGAAGTAGCAGCACGGTCGCAGAGTCTTGGACTTGTATTATGCTCGAAGTATGCTTGTGTAACAGATCCATGCGCCTAAAATGTCCTTTTATAGCCCCAAGGGACAAAGGAGCCGTTTGATCTTCATTTGGAAGGCCCTGGTTGCTTTTCTGTCCACGGGTGCACCAGACAATGAATAGTACGCGATTCCTTTCTATACCAGCCACACCGATCATTGAGTTATCTGTTCGATCCTTCGATCGCCTGGCACACTAGACCGTCTAGTGGTGCATGGGACATGCGCCTAGAAGGTCCTTTTATAACCCCAAGGGACCAAGGAGCCGTTTGATCTTCATTTGGAAGGCTCTGGTTGCCTTCTGTCCATAGGTGCACCGGACTGTCCAGTGCAGTCTGGACAATGAACAGTACGTGGTTCCTTTCCATACCAGCCACGCCGACCGTTGAGTTATCCGTTTGATCCTTCGGTCGCCTGGCACACGGGACAGTCTGGTGCAACCTATTGACCGTTGGCCAGGCACACATAGCAGCCGTTGATTACGCGCCGACCGTTGGCACAGGCAAGAGTCGTTGACCGCTTAGCTCATTAGACAGTCTAGTGCACACCCAAATAGTCCAATGAACTATACCCAGCGCACTCGGCTCTTTCCCCGAGAGCAGTCAGTCCGGTGCACACCAGACAGTCCAGTGCTCCCTAGACTGGTGCAAGTTAGGCCAAACTAAGCCAAACCTCTTCACTCCAATTTGTCTCGTCTTTGAGAGTTTCCTAGCATTTAGATGAACATAGTTAACAACTAAAACAATTTACTAAGTGCTAGATTCATACCTTTGTTCTTTCAATTCAATAGGGTTTGCAATATACTCCTATATTTCTCAATTTTCCTTTCAAATACTTGTGCCTGTGCTCAGATATCAAAATGTTAGTCAAAGACAATGTGTTGAGCATCTAATCACCAAAACAACTAGAAATGGCCCAAGGGCACATTTCCCTTTCAATCTCCCCCCTTTTGGTGATTTATGCCAACAATCAAAAGCAACTTAAATATGCACTAACATAATCAAATATGAGCCATCTTTTGCAAATTGAAGTCAAATCAAATATCAATAGAATAAGTCTAGAATTTGGCATATTTGGATCATTTTGCCAGCACTTGGTTTGTTTTCGCAATACAAATTCATTTTCTTACTTCTATGATAAAACCACTTTGTTTTAGCAAATCAAAACATTTTTCAAGACTAGTTTTTGATCAAAGGCCAAAAACTCCCCCTTTTCCCATAATCAAATTTCTCCCCCATAAGAGTATAGTTTTGCAATAAGAGGGCTTTGATCAAAAGACAAGTACTAACACAATAATTTTTGAAATTCACAACTGGTAATTGATCCAGTTGCTTTGTCCTTAATTTCTCCCCCTTTGGCATTAAGCACCGAAACAGAGAAAGTAGTGGCCTTAAAAAACCTCATTGCCTCACCAAAAATTGCAAAATAAAAGCAAGAAGGCAATGAACACCAAGGGCAACTTGAACATGATACCGTTTTGTAGTGGAAGCCTTGTTTGTTGTTCAAGTTCACCATTTCCCTTTCCATTTAACTTTGAGACTACACAAAGGTTACTTAACCAAACATGTTAGTCTCAAAGGGTCAAGCTGTAACATATCCTCCCCCTAAACATATGCATCATTTGCACAAAGACTTGTGAGGTCCAGGGATGATGTATTACAACTTGAACACCACAAATACCTAATTAAACTTATAATGACAAGATCAATACATAAAAACATATGTGCTCTAGATCAATCCAAGTTCCACAAATCTAAGACATTTAGCTCACTACATAACTTACAAAACCTTTTCTCATCTGAAGGCTTGGTACAGATATCAGCTAGCTGGTGATCCGTGCTAATATGGCAAAAATCGATATCTCCCTTTTGCTGGTGATCTCTCAGAAAGTGATGTCGTATGTCTATGTGCATAGTGTAGCTATGTTCAACGGAATTATCTACCAAGTGGATTGCATTCTCATTATCACATAGGAGTGGGATTTTCGCTCAAATTGTAGCCAAAGTCCCGGAGGGCTTTCCTCATCCAAAATAGTTGCGCGCAACTTTGGCCTACGACAATATACTCAGCCTCGGTGGTGGATAGGGCAACAAAAGTTTGTTTCTTTAAACTCCAAGACACTAGGGACCTTCCTAAAAACTTACAAGTCCCTGATGTGCTCTTCCTATCAATGTTGCATCCGGCAGAGTCGGAGTCTGAATATCCATTCAAGCCAAAGGTAGACCGCTTAGGATACCAGAGCCCGATGTAAGGCATAAGAACTAAATATCTAAGAATACGCTTCACAGCCACAAGGTGGCATTCCTTGGGATCGGATTGAAAACTAGCACATATGCAAACATAAAGCATAATGTCTGGTCTACTTGTACAAAGATAAAGCAAGGATCATGTTGGTCACTTGTTCTCAACTGCTTCGGATCAAGAACAAGGCTACACAATTGTTAAGTGTTAAAGGACCTTCGTCCTTTGATGCATTATTCCCTTTCAGGTATAATAAATCTTAGACGAAGGTTATGAGGAACACGTATTCATCAATCATAAATATGATAGTTTACTTACAAGATATGAAATCAAGACACATTTATTTTATAATGGAGATATAGATGTTTGTCAAAGTTTGTATTACATTGATACCTTCGGCTTGCTTGAAGGCAATGACGCAAGAGCGGTTACAATCCAGCGTGAACAGTATAGGGGTACTGTTCATCTATTCATAGGCAATCGTACAGCTTCATACGTTATTACATTCATGCCCACTCCAATTACATGCAGGGTTTACAAATATCACAAGGATATCATCGTCATTTGTATTCCATAATTTGAACAACACCTTCTCCCTATGTCGTCTTCCTGCTTCACCATGATGAAGCCTGCTTCATCGTACTTCTCGAGTTATGTCAATGCTTTTCTGGTGACAAAGCTCCTATAATATTTAGTAGTATGCTGAAAACAAATGGTTAGCCCTATTTTTGAGGACCTTCTAAAGACGATGGCCCCCAACAGTATTGTTGGGGTCTTCTTCTCCGCCAAAGGTCCTCAAGACGAAGATATCATTGGCAAAGAGATGTTGAGGATCATCTTCCCTGCTGAAGGTCCTCAAGACGAAGATGTTATCTGAGGGCGTTAACAATGAATGCCGAAGCTTCGGCCGAAGGACGACAGCTTTGACTTAAGGTGGTGACGAATGTCAAGCATGGTGCTGAGTCGAAGAGGCAAAGACTAGTTAATCCTTGATGATTTATGTTACGATTATGTGTACATGTCAAGGTCATAAATGTATTTCTACTCGGGCTGCATCCCGTGCCTATAAATAGGTGAACAATACCCCTATACCGTTCACGCTGGACTGTAATCGCTCTTGCATCAACACCTTCGAACAAGTCGAAGTATTTGAGAACAAGGGATCAACATTGGTACCCACCTCCGGTGAACTCACTTCCACGACCACGACAATGGCTTCGCAAGGTGACCAAGTTGTGACACCTTCGGCTACAAAGCTGGTGCTTCCAATCACAGGTGGCTCAAGTTCTGAACCAGCCAATAAGAAGTAGAAGAAGGAAGCGTAGAGAAGGGTACAACATGTTGGAGTGCAAGGACCCTTCATCAAATCCAAGTGGTCTCATGTACCAATCACATTCACTTAGGAAGACCTTCAGTTGAAGGACTATCCCCATAATGATGCAATGGTCATGTCTTGTGTTATCAAAGGATTTCTGGTTGACAATGTCCTTGTAGACACAGGCAGTGCAGCAGATATCATCTTCGCAAAAGCCTTCAGGCAGATGCAAGAGCAGGATGACAAAATTCATGATGCAACGCACCCCTTGTGTGGCTTCGGAGGAAGGCAGATAGTGGCACTTGGAAAGATAACAACATCAATCACCTTTGGTTATGTTCACAACACAAGAACAGAACAAGTTGTATTTGACATTGTCGATATGGACTATCCTTACAATGCAATCATTGGTCGAGGAACACTGAATGCCTTCGAAGCAATACTCCATCCAGCATATCTATGCATGAAGATACCATCTAACCAAGGTCCTATTGCTATGCATGGAAGTCAAGATGCCGCTAGAAGGGCCCAAGGGAACTGGACAGATTCAAAGGCCATCCACAACATAGATGAAGTCGAAGCTCATCAACAACATAAGCATTTAAGTGACAAAGATGCTTCAGCGGATCAACCAAAATCTATGCTTCTGTGTGAAAACATAGCCGAGCAGAAGGTGTTGTTTGGGTCTCAATTGTCTCATGAACAAGAGAAAACTCTATTAAAATTTCTGTTCAACAACAAGAATGTTTTTGCTTGGTCAGCCAATGATCTTTGTGGTGTCAACAGAGATGTCATTGAACACTCACTCAATGTAGACCTAGCCATTAGACCAAGAAAGTAGAAGCTTCGGAAGATGTCCGATGATAAAGTTGAAGGGGGCAAGAAACGAAGTTAAAAGGCTTCTCAGTGCTAGAGTAATCAGTGAAGTAACATACCCAGAATGACTAGCCAACACTGTTATGGTAAGGAAGGCCAATGGAAAGTGGAGAATGTGTATTGATTTTATAGATCTCAACAAGGCATGCCTGAAGGATAAGTTTCCCTTGCCAAGAATAGACTCCCTCGTAGATGCAACAACCACTTCAGAGCTCATGAGTTTATTGAACTGCTATTTAGGCTATCATCAAATCTGGATGAAGAAGGAGGACGAGCCCAAAACAAGCTTCATAACCCCTAGTGGAACTTACTGCTACCTTCGAATGCCCAAGGGGTTCAAGAATGCTGGAGGAAGTTTTAGCAGAATGACTTACAAAGTCCTCAGCTCTCAGATTGGTAGGAATGTTCTGACATATCTCGATGATATCATAGTAAAAAGCACAAAGCAAGAAAATCACATTGTTGACTTGCAAGAAACATTTGCCAACTTCAGGAAGGCTGGCCTCAAGAAGGGAAAATTTCTTGGGTGCCTAGTATCAACAAAAGGGATTGAAGCAAACCCAAGTAAAATAGAAGCTATACTTCGGATGGAGCCACCAAGGACAAGTAAAGGTGCTCAGAGACTAACAGGGAGGTTGTCATCTTTAAACAGATTCATCTCAAGACCAGCAGAAAGGATTTTGCCATTCTTCAAAGTGCTAAAATCAGCCAAAGTCTTCCAATGGGGACCGGTTCAACAAAAGACCTTCGAAGATCTGAAGCAATATTTGATACAGCTATTAACATTTACTCCACCTTCGTCAAGAGCCCCATTGGTACTCTATGTGGCTGCTTCCCATGCTGTAGTCAGTGCCGCGCTGGTGCAGGAGAGAGTGCCGCACTGGTGCAGGAGAGACAGGATGATTGTGATATCCTGGCCCCTGGGATGGTGATTTCCTGGCACAATGCTTAATAGAATTAATAGAGTATCCATACCAATAAGGTGCATTTTCTTTTTCGGAAGCCTATCTCGAAAGAACCTTCAAGTTAAGCATGCTTGGCTTGGAGCAATTTGGGATGGGTGACCGACCGGGAAGTTTTCTCGGGTGCGCATGAGTGAGGACAAAGTGCGCACAAAAGACCCGTGTTGGTCTGTGGGGACAATATATGATCCTAGAAAGCTGCCAGGAGTAAGTACCGCCGGTCCAGGGATTGGACGGGGTGTTACAAGTGGTATCAGAGCCGACCCTTGAGGTTGCACGGGAGTGTGTGGGCTAGGGGGTTCGGCTATATGGCGCATGTGGGCCTGGAGTGGTCACATGGCATAGCATATGACGACACTAGACACATAGACGTGGCTAAGAGGGGAGGTTCCTGAATTGGGGTTGACCAACGAGGACGTTGGTCTTCTAAGGGGGTGGATTGTGATATCCTGGCCCCTAGGATGGTGATTTCCTGGCCCAAGGCTTAATAGAATTAATAGAGTATCCATACCAACAAGGTGCATCTTTTTTTTCGGAAGCCTATTGTTAGAAATATGCCATAGAGATAATCATAGAGATGAGCATATTTCTTTGTATCCATGATATATATATTGCTTAATTGAATATCCATGGAAGGCACCTTGTATTGATTAGCAATTATGTGAATTGTTTGTGAGATTCTTTACTTATATGGTTATTCTAAATGATGTCCCTAGTCAGAGTCGATGACTAGCACATGTATTAGTTGATGACTACATTTCACAAGTCATGAACATGGAGATGTTAAACTAATAATGTGGGCGCATGTATGACATGAGGCTGGACCGACCCAACGTGAGATATTGTAATATAGTTCTCTTCTTGCAACATGAATATTGTATCCTTAGACCTGAGATTGTCGCATGTTCTCAAGATGTGAATTGACTTACTTAGGGACTATCAAACGCTATCCCGTAACTGGGTAGTTATAAAGGTAGTTTTGGGTTTGTCAGGAAGCATGCTATGAGGCATGGTCAGTCAAGATGGAATTTGTCCCTCTCTTTGTGAGAGAGATATCTCTGGGCCCCTCGAGTGATTGGATCAAGAAATGCATGGCCGTGCTAGGGTTAAGAGTTAACCATTGAAAGGATTCCAATTCACAGTATCGAGAAAGAGAGGTCAGCTTAGAGCCAGACCAAATATCGTGAGACAAAGGGAACAACATGTACGTAATGTCACAATGGTTCGACTGATATGATCTTTACGTACACATAGGAGTTGACATGTCTTGCTAGAGGCCGCTGTCAATTATTGGGCCTAGTAAGAGTACTCGGGCTATGTCTATTTGTACGTGAACCTATAGGGTCACACACTTAAGGGGAAGGAAGCCTAATTCGAATTAGATCCGAAATTAGACTAGGCTTTAGGGTTAATGATGGGCCTCGGCGTCAGAAGCCCACCATAACGCCTATATAATGAGGGGCGGGGGCACGGTTAAGAAATAACCTAATTCGCCACCTGCAAACCAGCAGCCGCCGCTCACCTCTCGCCCTCGCCAAGCCGCCGTCGCGAACCTAGCAGTTCGGTACGCGGCGCTTCCTCCCTGTACGTGTGGATACCTCGGAGGTGCTGCATCTGGAGGACTTGGACGAACTGTGCGAGGACGTGAAGGACGCCGGCGACTGCACGGCACTGCTCGACGCGTTCGTCTACATCGAGACGTCTTCCGCTGCTCTGCGCGTCTAGTGGTAATTCCATGACCTATAACCGCAGTAGTTCTTGGTATTATGGGGTTGAAAATTTTGTTTTGCGCTAGTGTAGCCTCCCCGTAATCCTTCAGTGGTATCAGAGCAGGTTCTGCGTAGTTTTAGGTCTGGATCTAGGTTCATGAGATGGATCTACTTGATGCATGGTTTGATTAGATCAATTGGTAATAAAGGGTTGAAGTAGATTACATCGGATATGACTGGAGAGATCAGTTCGTCCTTCTCTGTTGTATGCGCGACTTGCCCCTACCGGCTGGAACCACCATCGGGGCTAACTGCGTACACAACCAGCAGATTGACGTAACGGATCGATGTCATGAGTGTAATCTTCTTCAGGTCGAAAGTCTCGGATTTGGGTTGATTTGATCAACCGCATGAAATTTTCAGTGGAATTTCCATACATACGATGCATGGAATCCTGTGAGGTTTTCAGGGCGCTGCCCTGAGACCCGCGGGGGGCGGCTCCCCCCTCGACCCCCCGCCCGCTGACCGACCGTGGCTATCTGCTGTAGTGGCGAACATTTAGAAACGTGTTTGTCTAACCTGTTTTTGCAGGGCATCTTGTGATCGGTATGGCTATTGTGTATATGATGCATATTAATGAATTATTCATGACCTGCGTGTTGTGACCTGGGCAATACGGCTGGAGCCATATGTATTGTCCAAATTTAATGTAATGACCTGCGTGTCAACATGTGATGATCCAAAACGTATATGTAATTTGTTTACCAGCATACGTTAGATAGGTCTTGAAGGACTCGTCACCTGAAGGATGGCATACCTATATCATGGAGATGGAGATCATCGTGATGGACAGATTTTTGGAGATGGGGATCACCATGTGAAAACAAGCCATACCGAATCACAACTGTTGTGTGAATGCCATTCTTAATGTTCTACTTGTTCATATTGCATATATGTCCTTGCGTGCGATGATATAAGTAGGACGATCCCTCATAAATGTTTAAGCTTTAATGCCTCTCCAAACCTTGCACTATCATAAGTCTTGTACAATTGGTGGTGGGTCTATGAAATTAGGGTGCCACCAGTTTTCCTTGACTAGATAGGTTTGTATCGGATACGAACTGCAGAAAGGGTTGGTTAACTTAAACAAAGTCAGCTTAATGGTTAAGGACTTTGGGGCATAAGGTTGGGAGCCGAGACATAGAGATGTCACCCAACAACAGAAGTCATATATATGATATGATTAGCAAGGAGTTGCTTACCGATCTACCTTGTCTTCTAGCGGTGATGCTAAAGCTCACTAGTAGACTTGTTAGTTGTGGATTCTGAATCACTAAGTATCAATAGAGGGATATTGATTTTAGTGGGAGTAGACTATTAAATGTTTAATATGATTTACTCTATCATGGATATTTTTGTCTTAGTATTTTGCATTATTTTGTTGTAGATAAATGGCACCTAGCACACCATCATTTACTTTGCGATTGATTCTTGAAAAGGATAAGTTAAATGGAACAAACTATACGGATTGGATCCGTAACCTGAGAATTGTTCTCAGGGCTGAAAAAAAGGAAGACGTTCTAGACACACCACTGCCAGAGGATCCTGGTGAAATGCAACTGCTACAGCCAAAACCACTAACAAGAAAGCAATGGATGCTAATCTTGAAGTGAGTTGCCTAATGCTTGCTTGCATGGAGCCTGAGCTCCAGATGCAGTTTGAGACAAACCATGAGGTGCACGATATGATCGTGGCGCTCAAGGATATGTTCCAGACTCAGGCTAGGACTGAAAGGTTCAATGTTTCCAAAGCCTTTCTGGAATGCAAGCTAGCAGAAGGTGCAGCAGTTGGGCCACACGTAATCAAAATGGTTGGTTACAGTCAGAGGTTGGAGAAGCTAGGCTTCCCAATAACCCAAGAGTTGGCCACTGACTTCATTTTGGCATCTCTTCCGCCCAGCTATGGAAACTTCATCACGAACTACCATATGCATGGGGCGGAGAGGGGCCTCAATGAACTATGTGGCATGCTGAAAACAGCAGAGGGGGACATAAAGAAAAGCGCTGGCAGCAGCGGCCATGTGATGGCGGTCCAAAACAAACCCAACTTTAAGAAGAAGGGTAAGTCTCAAAAGAAGAAGGGCAAGGCAAAGGATACAGTATCCAAGCCAAATCAAAAGCCCAAGGCTGGACCAGCTGCAGATGCAGAGTGCTTTTATTGCAAAGAACTTGGTCACTGGAAAAGGAATTGCAAGCAGTACTTGGCCTCTATTAAGGATCGCGGCGGTAAGGGTACAGCCGCAGCAGGTACACTTGCTATTCACATTACAAAAATTTTTCTTGCTGATTCTTATATTAATTCTTGGGTATTTGATACCGGATCGGTTGCCCATATTTGCAATTTGATGCAGGGAATGATAAGAAGTAGAAGCGTGAAAAGAGGAGAAGTTGATTTCTGGGTAGGCAATAATGCAAGAGTTGCTGCGTTGACCGTCGGGACGATGCAACTCCACCTCCCATCAGGATTTATTTTGGAGTTAAATAATTGTTATCTAGTTCCTAGTATGAGTCGAAACATTATGTCTCCTTCATGTTTGATGAAGGATGGTTATTCATTTGCGAGTGAAAACAATGGTTGTGTGATCTCTAAGAATGGCATGTTTGTGGCTTTTGCATCCATTATGAATGGGTTATTCATTTTAAATCTTGATGATGCACCTATCTGTAATATTAGTGCTAAAAGGCCTCGGCCTAATGATTTAAGTCCTACCTACATGTGGCACTATCGTTTGGGTCATATAAGTAAGAATCGCATGAAGAAGCTTCATTCTGATGGGCTTTTAGCTTCGTTTGATTTTGAATCATACGAGACATGTGAAGCTTGCTTACTTGGTAAGATGACCAAGGCGCCTTTCACGGGTTTACCGGAGAGGACATTAGATTTATTGGAACTCATACATACTGATGTGTGCGGACCAATGTGTACGACAGCTAGGGGAGGATTCCAATACTTCATAACCTTCACTGATGATTTTAGTAGATATGGGTATGTCTACTTAATGAAACACAAGTCTGAATCCTTAGAAAAGTTCAAAGAGTTTCAGAATGAAGTAGAAAATCAGCGTGGCAAGAAAATTAAAGCACTGCGATCAGATCGTGGTGGTGAATATTTGAGTCATGAGTTTAGCAATCATCTAAAGAGTTGTGGAATTGTTCCACAGCTTACGCCGCCTGGAACGCCTCAAAGGAATGGCGTGTCTGAGCGACGTAATCGGACTTTATTGGATATGGTTCGATCAATGATGAGCCAGTCGGACCTACCTTTGTCATTTTGGGGATACGCTCTAGAAACAGCAGCTTTCACACTAAATAGGGTACCGTCTAAGTCCGTAGTTAAGACACCATATGAGATGTGGACTGGGAAGACTCCCAGTTTGTCTTTTCTGAAGATTTGGGGTTGTGAGGTTTACGTCAAGCGACTACAGTCGGATAAACTCACTCCAAAATCGGACAAGTGCATGTTCGTGGGATATCCAAAGGAAACTTTAGGATATTACTTTTACCACCGGTCAGAGGGAAAAGTGTTTGTCGCCCGGAACGGTGTGTTCTTAGAGAAAGAGTTTCTCAAAAGAGAGAAAAGTAAACAAAAGGTGTATCTTGAAGAAGTTCAGGATGAGCCAGTGGGACAAGATTCAACAAGTGATGCTAATGTAGCAGAACAAGTTGAGATGTCTATGGCAAGAGAAACACCACCACAACCACGAAGGTCAGCAAGGCTTCGCGAGGCACGAGGAGAAGTGCTATTGTTGGGCAATGGGGAAGTGTTGTTGTTAGACAACGACGAACCTGCAACATATTCAGAAGCGATGATGGACCCAGATTCCGAGAAATGGCATGTCGCCATGAGATCCGAGATAGATTCCATGGGAGAAAATCAAGTTTGGAACTTGGTTGACCCGCCTGATGGTGTTAGACCTATAGAATGCAAATGGATCTATAAGAAGAAGAAAGACATGGATGGAAATGTTCACATCTATAAGGCTCGACTTGTTGCAAAGGGTTTTCGACAAGTTCAAGGAGTTGACTATGACGAGACATTCTCGCCAGTAGCGATGCTTAAATCTATTCGGATCATTCTAGCTATTGCCGCATATTTCGATTATGAGATTTGGCAGATGGATGTCAAAACAACTTTCCTTAATGGAAACCTAGATGAGGACGTGTATATGATACAGCCCGAGGGTTTTGTCGATCCGATCAATGCTGGAAAGATATGCAAACTTCAGAAATCCATTTATGGGTTGAAGCAAGCATCTCGGAGTTGGAACATTCGTTTTGATGAAGTGATCAAAGGGCTTGGTTTTCATCAGAATGAAGAAGAAGCTTGTGTTTACAAGAAGGAAAGTGGGAGCGCTGTTGTATTTCTGATCTTGTATGTGGATGAAATATTATTGATTGGGAATGACATTTCTATGCTAGAGTCCGTCAAGGCTTCACTGAAAAAGAGTTTTTCTATGAAGGACTTAGGGGAAGCAGCATATATTTTGGGCATAAGGATCTATAGAGATAGGTCGAAGAGGCTTATAGGATTAAGTCAAGATACGTACATTGACAAGGTTTTGAAACGGTTCAACATGGAACAGTCCAAGAAAGGGTTCATACCTATGTCACATGGTAAACACCTTAGCCAGATGCAATGTCCTGCAACGGCTAATGAGCGGGAGCGCATGAGTAAGGTACCATACGCCTCAGCAATTGGTTCAATCATGTATGCCATGATAAGTACACGCCCAGATGTTTCATACGCTATAAGTGCTACGAGTAGATACCAGGCTGATCCAGGTGAGGATCACTGCACAGCGGTAAAAGGCATTCTTAAGTACTTAAGAAGGACTAAAGATATGTTCCTGGTATATGGGGGTAAGGAGGAGCTCGTTGTAACTGGTTACACCGATGCTAGCTTCCAAACTGACCCAGACGAGTTAAAATCGCAATCAGGTTTTGTGTTCACAATAAATGGTGGTGCTGTTAGTTGGAAGAGTTCCAAACAGGAGACTGTGACTGATTCTACAACAGAAGTCGAGTACATTGCAGCTTCTGAATCTGCGAAGGAAGGTGTTTGGATAAGAAAGTTCCTCATCGAGCTTGGTGTGTTTCCTAATGCATCTAGCCCATTGAACCTCTACTATGACAACAATGGGGCTATTGTGCAAGCTAAGGAGCCAAGGAACCACCAGAAAAACAAACACATACTGCGGAAGTTTCACCTCATACGAGAATTCATTAGGCGGGGTGAGATAAAGATATGCAAAATACATACGGATTTGAATGTTGCTGATCCTTTGACAAAACCTCTTCCACAACCTAAGCATGAGGCACATGTGAGATCTATGGGTATTATATATCTTCTAGATTAACTCTAGTGCAAGTGGGAGACTGTTAGAAATATGCCCTAGAGAAAATCATAGAGATGAGCATATTTCTTTGTATCCATGATATATATATTGCTTAATTGAATATCCATGGATTGTATTGATTAGCAATTATGTGAATTGTTTGTGAGATTCTTTACTTATATGGTTATTCTAAATGATGTCCCTAGTCAGAGTCGATGACTAGCACATGTATTAGTTGATGACTACATTTCACAAGTCATGAACATGGAGATGTTAAACTAATAATGTGGGCGCATGTATGACATGAGGCTGGACCGACCCAACGTGAGATATTGTAATATAGTTCTCTTCTTGCAACATGAATATTGTATCCTTAGACCTGAGATTGTCGCATGTTCTCAAGATGTGAATTGACTTACTTAGGGACTATCAAACGCTATCCCGTAACTGGGTAGTTATAAAGGTAGTTTTGGGTTTGTCAGGAAGCATGCTATGAGGCATGGTCAGTCAAGATGGAATTTGTCCCTCTCTTTGTGAGAGAGATATCTCTGGGCCCCTCGAGTGATTGGATCAAGAAATGGATGGTCGTGCTAGGGTTAAGAGTTAACCATTGAAAGGATTCCAATTCACAGTATCGAGAAAGAGAGGTCAGCTTAGAGCCAGACCAAATATCGTGAGACAAAGGGAACATCATGTACGTAATGTCGCAATGGTTCGTCTGATATGATCTTTACGTACACATAGGAGTTGACATGTCTTGCTAGAGGCCGCTGTCAATTATTGGGCCAAGTAAGAGTACTCGGGCTATGTATATTTGTACGTGAACCTATAGGGTCACACACTTAAGGGGAAGGAAGCCTAATTCGGATTAGATCCATAATTAGACTGGGCTTTAGGGTTAATGATGGGCCTCGGCGTCAGAAGCCCACCATAACGCCTATATAATGAGGGGCGGGGGCGCGGTTAAGAAATAACCTAATTCGCCACCTGCAAACCAGCAGCCGCCGCTCACCTCTCGCCCTCGCCAAGCCGCCGTCGCGAACCTAGCAGTTCGGTACGCGGCGCTTCCTCCCAGTACGTGTGGATACCTCGAAGGTGCTGCATCTGGAGCACTTGGACGAACCGTGCGAGGACGTGAAGGACGCCGGCGACTGCACGGCACTGCTCGACGCGTTCGTCTACATCGAGACGTCTTCCGCTGCTCTGCGCGTCTAGTGGTAATTCCATGACCTATAACCGCACTAGTTCTTGGTATTATGGGGTTCAAAATTTTGTTTTGCGCTAGTGTAGCCTCCCCGTAATCCTTCACCTATCTCGAAAGAACCTCCAAGTTAAGCGTGCTTGGCTTGGAGCAATTTGTGATGGGTGACCGACCGGGAAGTTTTCTTGGGTGTGCATGAATGAGGACAAAGTGCGTACAAAAGACTTGTGTTGGTCTGTGGGGACGATATATGATCCTAGAGAGCTGCCAGGTGTAAGTACTGCTGGTCCAAGGATTGGACGGGGTGTTACAATGATCAAGCAAAGAAGCAAGTCCCAGTGTACTTCATTTCCGAAGTACTTAGTCCATCAAAAAGAAATTACATAGAGCTGGAGAAGGTACTGTATGATGTATTGATAGCCTCCAGAAAGCTTCGACATTATTTCCAGTCATACCACATTATAGTACCTTTGTCCCAGCCTCTCAAGGACATTATAAGAAATAGAGAAGCCACGAGAAGAGTTGGAAAATGGGCTGCAGAACTGAATGAATTCACTATTGATTTTGTCCATAGATCTTCAATCCAATCCCATGCGTTAGCAGACTTTATTGCTGATTGGACACTGGGGGCTCAGGAAGAAGGAAGCATAACAGACAATGAAGTCTGGACAATGTTCTGTGATGGGTCATGGGGAACATTCGGTGCAAGTGCCACTAATACAGATTATGTTATATGAGACTGTTATTTTTTAGTTATTAAGACGCTTATGTAGTGTCCAAATTTGATGGAGTCGCAAAAGATGTCCCACATTTAATATGGTTGTAAGATATTATATAAGACAATTTTTAATTTATAACCGTATAAAAAGGTATTTGTTTAAGTCATTTTGTCTGATAAACCGTCTTAAATTAGGTTTCTATTTAAGACACTACTTATAAAGAATCGTCGATAATATGAATATTATAAGTCACAAAGTATTTATCAAATTGTCTATAATGTCATATGAATAATAGATGCTTGCAACAGGAAAACCATCTCATTTAGGAGACTTATATCAGACGCTTTGGAAACCGTCTTATTAAGTTTTAAACAAAATGACTTAAATTGGCATACATTCTTCAATTTATAATCATTTTTGAGATACCGCATTATAATAATTTAAAAGAGAAATATACATACACACATGTATTTAATAACATTATATTTAATATAATATAGATAAGTATAATTCAATATCTCATAAATAAGCATTGTCAAATAACTCATACAAAAGTGTAATCTAAATTCAAACTAAAGTACTAATTGAAAATTTTGGTCATCAACTGTTTGCGTTAACGTTGAGCCTAACTAAGTATATATTGAGAGGCTTTGGATGTGATGAAGATTGCTAACGACAGACTATTACACGAAGCCACTGAGAAAATTCTAAAAAAGATTAAATTCTTGTATGCTAGATATTGTAAATGTTTGTATGTGATTGCCACCATGTGCACGGGACAAACATCAAGTGTTTGTATGTAAATTAATGTAAATTAGTGTAATTTTTTTTGTGATGCCTAAAACTTATGTTCGTACCATTTTTTGAGCCTTCGGCAGAAAAACACCTTCCCTTCTTTTCATGCTTTGCAAAGAAAATTGTCCCCTCTATTGACTGAATACCACATGCTTTGCCACAGCTGTTGTACAATAAAATTGCTGACGAAGATTTCCCTGCTGTGTAAAAATATGTCTGCCGAAGGTATACTTTGTGCTTCAGCACATTCTTTCATAATCCGACAGATGTTTCCGGAGGAGTATTTTTTCCTCTCCACAATTTTTTCACTGATGCGATATGATGTATGATGTAATGCTATGCGATATGATGTGATGGTATGATGCAGTATGATGTTTATGCCGAAGATGAACACCCACACGAAAACACACCCAGACTCTGCATTCCCTTAGGAACAACTTTGGAGTCCCTTCACCTTTTACTTAGGTGATAATTCAGCTCTGCATCCCCTTAGGAACGAATTTGGAGCTAAGCTCTGCATCCCCTTAGGAACGACTTTGGAGCTTCTTCACCTTTGATTTAGGTGGTATTAAAGCTCTACATCCCCTTAGGAATGACTTTGGATGAGTTCTTCAATATTCTTCTGCACCCTTGCTCTTTCCATTTCACTTATTTCTTGCTTAGCCTTCGCAACTTCAAAATTTTAATTTATTTCAGCAAGTTTTTTCTGTAGATCTTCAACCTTGGCTTTGTGAGCTTCGACTTGTGCGTTAAGCTTGGCTTCGTTGGTTTTCAGCCTATCCACTAAGGAGAGAAGTATTTTGTCTTTTTCAAGAGCTTCATTCCTCATTGTAATAACCTCTGATCGAAGATTGCTAAGAGCCAGCTAGCAGCTTTCATCTTCTGCATTCTTCTGGGCCTTTAAAGCCTTGCTCAGAATTAAGCCCTACAAAAACGAAGAATGAGAACCTACTAATAAAATAATAAGCTACAAAAATAATCTGTTTTCCAACAAGTTAAAATATTCTCACCTTCAAACTGTTATAAGCAAGGCTATCTGCAAGCTGGTCCTTCGTCATTGTAGACAAGCCTAGTTCAAGCTTCGGATATCCTACATTGTCTGCCATCTCCCGATAGACATGTATCTCCTTATTGTCTGGCAGAAAATAAAGGAAGTCATCCTCATCATCTCCACTATACACCAAGGACCCTCGAGGGTACTTCAGATCCCTGGCATAATGTTGCGCTTCATCAATTTGCTCCTTCGATAATTTTTTCCACGAAGCATGTCACACTATGAATTCCAATTCTTTGATAGATGCTCCAGGGGCAGGAGATTCAAATTCTTCAGCACAACATTCTTTTTCCAACATTAAAGGTTCTCCGGCATCCTCCAAAGATTTTGCTTTGGCGGGGATTGATGGTCCAGCTTCAGCAGTTGTCTGCGCTATCGTAGCTTCGCTAGATTTCTTTAGGGCCTCGCCCTCTGCAGTAGGAGTTGACACCTTCACAGATTCTATAACAATGTCTAATACGCTGGCCATCCTTCTTCTCTTTGGAGTTAATGAAGCAATCTTTTGTACCTTTGGTAGTTCTGTTTCTTGCAATGGACTCAAAGCTTTCAGCTGCTCCGCTGCTATCTTTGGTTTTGGCTCTTTGGCCGATTCTGTCTTAGCTTCGGCAGGAGCGGTGTAACTTGACTCAAAAACAGAAGAAGACCCTTCAGCAGGACTCGGCTCTTTGGCTGTCTCAGCGTGCTTGGGGCGATGTGTCAAAACTTTAACCTTTTTTGGCTTCGGCGTAGTAGGAATCGCCGAAGCAACAACTCTTCTTTTCTTTCCTTGCTTTCGCTAATGATAGCAATAATCTGGGTATACAAAACCAATGACATCAAAAACCATTTTCAACCTTTTCTTGCCTCGACCTCCGAAGGCCACCATCATAGCATCATCTTTGGCCCTTGAGTAGGCACCAAGCAATTCATCATTGGTCGCTTCAATGGCATCTAGCCAGTCGTCGTTTGGCTCATCAGATTGGCTCCTGTATTTGAATGTATACTTCAAATAAATCAAGCTACCTTGGCTAGACCCAGCCGCAACCTCCTTCGGCATCTCCGACCCACTTCCGAGTGGCCACACTTTGTAGGCAATGTGCTCCTGGACTAAGTCTCTGGTGCCTATGTAAGTGCATACTGTGTTATAAGTAGCTTCGCACGGTTTTATGTCATTCCCAAGGGCAAGGGATGGTCTCCTAATGCTGAAGTTAGACCATATAGGATGTTGGATAATCCCCTTGATGTCTTCCCTTTCAACCAGATCATTCTTCACATAGAACCATTCTTGCATCCAGGCTCCCGGCCATCTCTTGCGAAATGTTGGAACTGGGTTGTTCACCTCAGAGCAGGTTACAAAGTCGTAGCAACCAAAGTTGTTGTGATATTGCTTTTTCGGTGGCCTTCGTCTCATAAGACAATTCATGCATGTTGCAGAAGCATTTAGCATTTGGTTCTAGCCCTTGGCTCCTCATGGCCCAAATATAAATCCTCATCTTGATGATGGCTTCGGGGGTAAGCTGATGAAGGTAAACTTTGAAGGTTTTCAACACTTCGACCAGCATCTTATCCAGAGGAAACCGAAGCCCTGCTTTCATGAAGCTTTTATAGACAACCACCTTGTCAGCTTCGGGCAGAGAGACATTATTCTCCACTCCAGCCTTCACAATAGAAATGTCACGAAAGTACCTTCCCCTCATGGCATCAATTTGTTCTTGCTTGATCGTTGACTTTCCGAAGACAACATGACTTGGTCTCCACGGTCGATCTTCGACACCCTCATTCTCACTTTCTACATCAAAGTCTTCACTATCACTGGAACCCTCAAATATCCCAGCTAGGGTCTCATGTGCAATCTTTTCTGCATTGGTTCTTTCCATACCTTCGTAGAACTCGGACAGCGCCGGGTCAATAGTCTTCTTCTCGCCAGCCATCAAATCAAAGCTTGTTGAAATGCCGAAGCTTAAAACACGATGAAAACTCAACAAAGCAAAAAAGTTTAAAATGGCGAGCATAGTGTAAGCAACTAAGATGGCACAAAAATGCTTTCAATACGAGCTCCTATTTATATACCTTGCGCCCCACGATTTGGTGGGTCCGGCATGTCAGTGTCGTTCGCTATTCTAGCTAAGGGAAGGTGTTTTTTGGACCTTCGGCTAAAGGCCTTCGTTCACATCGCAGTCTAAATTTGTTACAAGGAAACAAATTAATACTTCGAGGGGCTACTGTTGAGGGCCTTCCTCTTCTGAAGGTCCTAAAAAATGTGACTAATTGTTGGGGTATGCTTCGTCGCCGAAGGTCCTGTGAGAAGAAACACCTTCGGAAGATCAAAACAGAAGCGGTGTCGAAGCTACCATCCAGAGAGCTTCGGCATAGTAACACGCCTTGAGACGAAGGGTGGCACCGACTTAAAGATGAAAAGACCGATTGGCCCATGATAATCTGTGTCATGATTGTAACCGGTTGTAATGGACACAAATGTAAATCTAAACAGGCTACGCCCTGTGCCTATAAATAGATGAACAATACCCCCGTACTATTCACACTGTCTTGTATTCACTCGCACGTCACCCGAATTTTCACCTTTTGTCAAGCCGAAGGTACAAATGTAATTTAATATTATTCATATTTGTTCATGTTAATATAATATAAATATCTTAATGATGTCATATGATTATTCATGTTATTTTCCATGTTTTATATGCTTCTACTTCCATTATTATAATACTGAGATGATGAAGGTACGTCCTTCATATCCTTCATCTGAAGATCATTATATCCTAAGGGAGATAATGCTTCGAAGGACGAAGGTATTTAACCATTAATACTTTGTGTTGCCTTGTTCTTATCTCATAAAAGTTGAGAACAAGTCCCCAACATTGGCACCCACCTCCGGTGAACTCACTTCCACTCTTGAGTCGATGGCTTCGTTCAACAACCAAGTCGTAGCACCTTCGGCTACGAAGCTGGTGCTCCCGATAATAGGCGAATCAAGTTCAGAGCCGGCTAACAAGAAGCAGAAGAAGGAAGCACAGAGAAGGGTGCAGCATGTTGGGGTCCAGGGACCCTTCATCAAGTCAAAATGGTCCCACATCCCAATCACCTTCTCCCAGGAGGACTTTCAGCTCAAAGATTACCCTCACAATGGTGCTATGGTCATATCTTGTGTCATCAAGGAATTTCTGGTCCATAATGTTCTGGTTGATACAGGCAGTGTAGCGGATATCATATTTGCTAAGGCCTTCAGACAGATGCAAGAGACAGAAGACAAGATTCATGATGCTACACACGCTCTTTGTGGCTTCGGAGGAAGGCAGATTGTAGCACTCGACAAAATCATGATGCTAGTGACTTTCGGCTTCGTCCACAATACAAGGACTGAACAAGTTGTCTTTGACATTGTTGACATGGAGTACCCTTATAATGCAATCATTGGTCGAGGGACACTGAATGCCTTTGAAGAAATACTTCATCCACATATCTATGCATGAAGATACCTTCGGAACAAGGGCTCATTGCTATTCATGGGAGTCAGGAAGCTGCCAGGAAAGCTGAAGGAAATTGGACAGACTCAACAGCAATTCACAATATAGATGGAGCTGAAGTCTGTGAATAGTACAAATACAAAAGAGAGAAGGCTGCTTCGGTGGATCAGCCGAAGCCCATGCTTCTATGTGAAGACATAGTAGAGCAAAAAGTATTGCTGGGGTCTTAGTTATCTGAAGAGCAAGAGAAAACTTTGATAAGATTTTTACTTCACAACAAAGATGTCTTTTCTTGGTCAGCCAATGATCTCTGCGGTGTCAACCGAGATGTCATTGAACATTCACTCAATGTAGACCCATCCTTCAGGCCAAGAAAGCAGAGGCTTCAGAAAATGTCTGATGATAAAGCCGAAGGTGCTCGGAATGAAGTGAAAAGGCTTCTAAGTGCTGGTGTTATCAGAGAGGTAAAATACACAGAGTGGTTAGCCAATACTGTCATGGTGAAGAAGGCCAATGGCAAATGGAGAATGTGCATTGACTTCACAGATCTTAACAAGGCATGCCCAAAAGACTAATTCCTGCTACCAAGAATAGACTCTCTTGTAGATGCAGCAGCTTCTTCAAAGCTCATGAGTCTATTGGATTGTTATTCAGGCTATCATCAAATCTTGATGAAGAAGGAAGATGAGCCAAAGACTAGCTTCATAACTCCAAGTGGCACCTATTGCTATCTTTGGATGCCTAAGGGGCTCAAGAATGCTGGAGGAAGTTTCAGCAGAATGACAGCTAAGGTCCTGCATTCCCAGATAGGCAGAAATGTGCTGACCTATGTTGATGATATCATAGTGAAAAGCATGAAGCAAGAAAATCACATTGCTGATTTGCAAGAAACATTTGCCAATTTCAGGCAAGCTGGCCTGAAGCTAAATCCAGAAAAATGTGTTTTTGGAGTAAAGAAAGGCAAGTTCCTTGGCTGTCTGGTATCAACGAAAGGAATTGAAGCTAACCCATGTAAGATCGAAGCTATCCTTCGGATGGAGCCACCAAGCACGAAGAAAGGAGCTCAACGGCTGGCAGGAAGGCTAGCATCATTAAACAGATTCATATCCAGATCAGCGGAAAGAAATCTGCCATTTTTTGAAATACTGAAGTCAGCCGAAGTATTTCAATGGGGCCCAGCACAACAAACAACTTTTGAAGAGTTAAAACAATATTTGATTGACTTAACAACATTAACTCCACCCGTGCCAGGGGCTCCATTGCTCTTATATGTGGCAGCTTCGCATTCTGCAGTAAGTGCAGCACTAGTACAGGAGAAGCTAGATGGTCAGGCTAAAAAGCAAGCTCCAGTATACTTCGTCTCTGAAGTTTTAAGTCCATCAAATTACACAGAATTGGAGAAGGTATTATATGCTGTGTTAATGGCCTCCAGAAAGCTTCGGCATTATTTTCAAGCATACCACATAATTGTTCCTTCGTCACAACCTCTAAAGGACATCATGAGGAACAGAGAGGCTACTGGAAGAATTGGAAAATGGGCTGCAGAGCTTAATGAATTCACCATTGATTATGTGCATAGATCTTCAATTCAGTCCCAGGCGTTAGCAGACTTCATCGCTGATTGGACGCCAGGGGCTCAGGAAGAATAGACAAATAAAGATGCTGAAGCTTGGACAGTGTTCTGCAATGGTTCTTGGGGAACCTTCGGCGCAGGAGCAGCTGCTATTCTAGTAGCACCTTTGAAAGTCAGAACATGTTATGCAGCCAAGCTAGATTTTAGTTGTACAAATAATATTGCCGAATACGAAGCACTCTTGATGGGGCTTTGGAAGTTAAGGGCAATGAGAATAAGAAGGGCTATTCTAAAAACTGATTCTCAAGTCATTTCTGGCCATGTAGATAAAAGTAGCAAGACAAGAGATCCGAAACTTGAAAAATATCTGGATATAGTTCGAAGGTTAGAGGCTTCTTTCGAAGGTTTCTCTGTCAAGAACATTCCAAGAGGCGAAAATGAGCATGCAGATCTGTTAGCCAAATCAGCGGCTCAGGGGCTCCCTCTACCTTCGGAATTATTTTTCGAAACAATAAAGGCACCTTCGGTTGAACTCATGGAGAGAGCAGTGCTTGCCATTTCTCTAGTACATAGTGAAGATTGGAGGACTGAAATCATATCTTTTCTCCAGGGTAACTGCCTCTCGGATGACGATGTTTATAATAAAAGAATGGAAGCAAGAACAAGACCATATATCATAATAGAAGGGGAATTGTACAAACATGGAGTTTGCTCCCCCCTTCTCAAGTGTTTATCCAGAACCGAAGGTATAGAACTAATGAAGGAGATACATGCAGGATTGTGTGGATCTCACATTGGGTCTAAGCCTTTGCTGGGCAAGGTTTTTAGACAGGGATTTTACTGGCCGAAGGCAGCTTCGGATGCAGCAGATCTGGTCCAAAAGTGCGAAAATTGTCAAAAATGTGCAAGGGACCAAAAACAACCTTCGTCATTGACTCAGTTAATACAACCAACCTGGCCATTGCAAAGATGGGGCCTGGACTTGTTAGGCCCACTTCCACCAGCACAAGGTAATTTGAAATATGTCATGGTGGTTGTAGAATATTTTTCTAAGTGGATTGAAGCAAAGCCTTTGGCTACAATAACTTCGGTTACAGTCCAAAAATTCTTCTGGCAAAATATCGTTTGTCGCTTCGGCGTGCCGAAGGCTATAACTGTGGACAATGGAACACAGTTTCATGCCGAAACTTTCAAAGATTTCTGCGGCCAGATTGGCACGAAGATTCATTTTGCATCAGTCAGGCACCCAGAGTCAAACGGGTTAGTCGAAAGAGCAAATGGTATTATAATGACAGGAATAATGAAGCTAATCTTCAATCAACCCAGAGGAAAGTGGCCAGAAGAATTGATTAAAGTGGTGTGGAGCCACAATACAACTATATCAAGGTCAACAGGTTTTACACCATTCAAGTTATTATTTGATGACAAAGTTATAACCCCAGAAGAAGCTAAGGCAGGGTCAATTAGAACAGTAGCTTCGGCAGAGGACGAAGCTGATTATTCTGTGGCAAAAGATGCTATAGAAGGGACCAGACTTCAGGCTGTGGAGAATATCAATAAATATCAAGCCGAAACAATAAAATGGCGTGACAGAAAAGTATGACTGAAAAACATTAAGCCAGGACATTTGGTACATCGGAGAGTGGCCAATCCAGACACAGTAGGCAAGCTACAGCTGAAGTGGGAAGGACCCTTTCTGGTGGTATCTTCGTCAAGACCTGGTTCTTACAGATTGAAGGATATGGACGGCAACGACATTCCTAGATCTTGGCATGCGGATGAGCTTCGACGATAGGGGGAGAAAGGTTTTTAATGGGGCCATAGTTTGTAATTTTTCCTTTGTTATCCAGCTCTACGAGAGCAAAATCCCCCAAAATATGTAAAATTTAAAATCTGAGCATGCACCATCGAGTGCAGAAAAGAAAAACAGGGAAAAGCTCAAAAGTCGTCCCTAAGGGGACGCAGAGCACGACGAAGCTACAAAAAGTCGTTCCTAAGGGAGCGCAGCGTAAGTTTTCTGCTCAAAAGTCGTTCCTAAGGGAATGCAGAGCCAAATACCGCCGAAATATAAGGCGAAGAAGTTCAAAAGACATTCCTAAGGGAATGCAGAACTTACACCGAAAAGTCAACAGTGATACTGCCGAAATAGAAGGCGAAGAAGTTCAAAAGACGTTCCTAAGGGGATGCAGAACTTACACCAAAAAATAAGTGATGCAGCCAAAAAATAAATGACAAAGAGATTTCAGTCATTCCTAAGGGAATGAGGAGTTTTGATGTGGCTTCGTAAGCGTGTGTCTGGACATTCATTTGCAAAATACATCACATCATTCATTGCATTCATATACATTCTTTTAGACATACATAGGATCATCATCATCATATCATACAAATACAGACAGTTGCTTCGGCGAAAGGAAAGGAAGCAGATTTATGCTTGGTTGTGTACGAAAAGAAGGGAAGGTGTTTTTCTCCTTCGGCTCAAAGAATATAAGTTTCGTCCACATCAATGCAGTTCATACATGGACGGAAAGGTAAAAATATATTACAAGGTATGGACAAATTTACAGAATAGTATCTGATTCTTAAATTACAATATTCTTTACAAGGATAATTCAAGAGTTTCTCTAGAGTTTTTTCAGCAATGTCTTCGGCTTCATCACCATCCGCTAAGCTTTGGATCATCCGCCATGCTTCGGATCATTGCTCTTCGGCTTCATCATCCTGTACATAACAAAGCGTTATAAGGTAAATCCAAGTTTCAAGGAAAAGCTAAGCACAAGGTATGAGTTTATTACCGGTTTAAGGTGACTTCGAGCTTCGTCACCAGCCAAGCTTCGTCCACCCTTCGCCCAAATTTGAGTTACGAATCTATTCCCAATGCTTCACACCAGGTTGGGGATGTCATTCAAGTCCGCTGGTGATAAGCTGAAGTTTGGCCTGTTTACAATATTCCCATGCGTGCAACCAGCCTTCATAAAAGCAACAGTTGTGCCACGAGAAGTTAGCAGAGCGCAGAAGTCACCATGCCCAGCTATGACTTCATCAAGAGCATCAACTTCGCCTTCAATATGATCAAAGATGCCTGGCAGGTTTTCAGCTGAAGGTTTAAACTTATCAGAACTGGCTCCAACAGAGTTGAAGACCTGTTTCAGTCGTTGCACGCAACTGTTGCCGAAGTTCAGACATTTATCTTGGAGTTCCTTCAACGATTTTTGCTTGTTCGAACTCTTTGCAACTTCAGCTTCAAGCTTTGCACCAAAATTCTTCTTCTCTTGTTCGAAGTTTTTTGATTTCGTGGAGAGTTCGTTGTTTAATCTAGCAATCTTGGCTTGGGCTTCTGCCAGCGAACCCTCCATTGTTTGGATCACGAAATCCTTCTTCTCCAGAGCAGCTTCGTGATCTTTAATCTTGCCCTTTAAGCCCTCAATTATAATCTCATTTTTCTTGTCCTCGAGGTCTTGTTGCAGCTCAAGGTTTTACTTAGCAATAGACTCTGAAAAAATAACCTTCATCAGAAGTAACCTTCATCTCGAAAACAATAATAAAGTTAAGGTAAGAGCTTTACCTTAATATTAGAATAAAACAAGCTGTCGGCGATATGTTGCCGTCGGTATCTGCTGAGGTCGGCCTCAAGCTTCGGAAAGCCAACACTCTTCGATAGAGTGCTGACAACCTTCGCTCCAGTCCGGTCCCAAAGACATCCTAAGCTCTCTTCGTCAACGCCACCGAAGAGCAATGCTCCTGGTCGATAGCCACATGATATTGCATAATCCCTCAGCTCTTCCTTCTCAGCCTTAGACAGCTTTTGCCCAAGTATGTTTTGAAAATTAAAATCCTTTTCCTCTGAAGTGTCTTTGGCAATCCCCTTCTCTTTCTCGGGCGCTGGGACCAGAGTCCCTTCGGCAGCTGTAGCAGCTTCTTCCGCAGCCATGTTCAAAAGCATCTTATCAATATCAGAAAAAGTGCCCACCAGATTTGTATCTTCGGTCGTCTCAGCTTCGGCAACTGCAGTGTCTTCGGCAGCCGGTGTTTTTGACGCCAAGGCCGGCAATGGCGTTTCTTCAATAGCATCAATAATAGTAATGATCCTTCGCCTTTTTCAGCAGGCTTGTTGATTGCCGCAGACTCCTCCTTCTTTTGTAAAAGCTTCATCAGTTGTGGCCCTAGTGGACTTAGCGTGAGAGGTAAAGATTCGGTCATTACCTTTAAAATTTCCTCCACGTCAGCAGCAGGAGGCGTTGAAGGAATTTCTTCCTCTATATCACTTGTTTTTGGCTTTGCAGCCGAAGCTTTTCTTTTCTTCGGAACAGCCACCTTCGGCTCAGGGCTGGATTTTTTCTTTTTCAAAGCTTTCTCATCTTCTTCTATCATTGTAGCAGCCTGCCTCTTCATGACACTAACAACTCTTTTTCGCTTTGGCCCTTCGGCACCCTTGCTTAACCGTTCATAGTCAGGGTATTCAAATTTCAGGGCATCCATTACTCGGTTCAGCCTTCGTTTCAGTCGGGTGCCGAAGGCCGCGATCATCAATTGATCTTCTTTCTTAGTATAATTGTCCAAAATTTCATTGCACATAGCTTCAATCATTTCCAGCCATTCTTGGCAGGGCTCTTTGAAATGCTTCTTGAACTTGAAGTGATAGGGCAGTCGAACAAATTCATTCTTCTTCTTTTCTCCTTTAAGCTTCGTCATATTCCATTCTTTTAACGTTGGAAATACTCTATTGGCTAAGTATTCTTGCACTAAATCTCTAGTACCAATATGCTCAGACACAACTCGGAATTCGCCCACAGCTGTTCGGCATGGTGACCCTTGTAGCATGTCGCGCAGGGGCCTAGTTAACCCGAAGGTTAGGACCAGTGGACTCTGAACTAACTTCTCCTTCTTCTCAACAACCTTAACATAAAACCACTCATTCTTCCAGCCAGTTGGCCATTTGGTGCGATAACTGATCACTAGAGTCTTCATATCTTTGCGATAAGCAAAGTTGTAACAGTCGAAATTCTCATGTAGCCCATCTTCTCTAGCCTTCGTCTGATAATGAAGCTCGTGCACCCGGCAGAAAGCTTCGGCAAGCGGCTCCACTCCTTGGCTTCGAAGAGCCCAGATAAATACGCTGAGCCTAACAATGGCGTTAGGAGTCAGCTGATGAAGATAAATTTCGAAATCTTCCAAAACATCCCCAATCATTTCATGCAAAGGAAACCTCAATCCTGCTTTGAAGAAGCTTCTGAAAACTACCATTTCATCATTTTCTGGCTTCGGAGTGGTTTCTTCCTCGCCAAAACGAATCAGCTTCTTCTCGACTTCCCCGAAGTAGCCTAGCTTTATCATCATGGGCATATCAGCTTCGGAGACAATAGACTTTCCAAAGTCCAAGTGGCTGGGTTTGGATGGCATGACGGTGTTATAATCTATCTCTTCTTCACCAGCATCACCCTCTTCAATGTCAGCCTGTTCAGCTTTGGCAGTAGGTGCACCTTCGTCAGAGGCACCCTGTATCACAACCAGTCCCGTCCCGAATGCCTCATTACTTCGGAGATTGGGGCAGTCTCAATAGCTTCGGCCTCCTCTCCATCGCGCGTAACTCTAGCTGTTGAACGCACTCTGGCCATTTGATACTGAATTTCTTGCGGTTTTGACGAAGTTGATGACTTTTTGCAATTTTACCGAAGCTCCCTCTTATGATGAAGTTAAAACAAGACGATGCTCTGATTGAGAATACGATGAATAAGCTTCGGCTATGGTCAAATTTTTCAGCAGCACAACAGTGCAATAGTAATAAATGCTGTGGTAACTTCACATCTACCCGTCTGTTTATATAGTGTCGCAGGTGGGAAGGTGAATCGTCAAGCCGCTCGCACACGCTGAACAGTCACCCACAACCACTGAACGGTGGACCATAGTGCGCAAGAAGGTGAATCACCAGATCGCGCGTACCCGTTGTATGGTGGGACCACCTCGCATTCGGAATATTTAAATCGTTTCTCGACAACGAGCTCAGGGAAGGTGTTTTTTGGACCTTCGGCATTCCGAAGCCTAAGAGAATTTTTCACGGGTCGAGCTCGTTACGAAAAACGATCTGGCACCGTGAAGGGGCTACTATTGGGGGTATGCTTTGTCACTGAAGGTCCTGTGAGAAGAAACACCTTCGGAAGATCAAAACAGAAGCGGTGCCGAAGCTACCATCCAGAGAGCTTCGGCATAGTAACATGCCTTGAGATGAAGGGTGGCACCAACTTAAAGATGAAAAGACCGATTGGCCCATGATAATCTGTGTCATGATTGTAACCGGTTGTAATGGACACAAATGTAAATCCACACAGGCTGCGCCCTATGCCTATAAATAGATGAATAGTACCCTCGTACTGTTCACGCTGACTTGTATTCACTCGCACGTCACCCGAATTTTCACCTTCTGTCAAGCTTACAAATGTAATTTATTATTATTATTCATATTTGTTCATGTTAATATAATAAAAGTATCTTAATGATGTCATATGATTATTCATGTTATTTTCCAAGTTTTATATGCTTCTACTTGCATTATTATAATACTGAGATGATGAAGGTACGTCCTTCATAACCTTCGTCTGAAGATCATTATATCCGAAAGGGAGATAATGCTTCGAAGGACGAAGGTATTTAACCATTAATACTTTGTGTTGCCTTGTTCTTATCTCATAGAAGTTGAGAACAAGTCCCCAACACTAATCATATGTTTTCAGCATGATTATGAATAGTTACAGGAAGGTTCGGCTATGGGATAGGGAACTTCTCTTACAACAGAACGAAGGAAAATGAAGAGTGGGCGACGAAGCTAGAAGCTAAAGGACTTCGGCTGAACATGTTGACGAAGCTCAAGTATGATAACGACTGAAAAAGGATAAAGACTATACAATCCTTAATAATTCTTGTTAATAGTATAGACAGTTAGCAGGGACTTAAATGTACTTTTACCCGGGCTGTGTCTCGTGCCTATAAATAGATGAACAGTCGCACCATACTGTTCACACTAGATTGTAATCACTCTCGCGCCATCCTCGTTCTCTCACCTATTGGCAAGCCGAAGGTACCAATGTAATATGAATATTGTTGATGTTTATTCATGTTTATGAAACATAAGAATAAATGAATCATTGATACATAATAATTATTATCTTTGTTCTTTTGTATTCCTTCCCTTTCTTATTTGTATTCACATTATATGTTGAAATGATGAAGGTGTGTCCTTCATGACCTTCGTCTGAAGATCATTATATCCGAGAGGAAATAATGCTTCGAAGGACGAAGGTCTTTAACTATTAACAATTGTGTTGCCTTGTTCTTGATTTATAGCATTTGAGAACAAGTGACCAACATGTACCGAGGTCTCGAGCATGGTAGGGTTCAATCCAAGGTCATGACGAGTACCGGTAATTCATCAAACATATGATGCTCACCTAGGTTTGCTCGGAGAAGCTATGGTTTGGCGGTCAACGTGGACACTACCCTCAGCGGCGTACACTGATCGACATAACAGTGTTCTCGTTAACCTTGCGCAGTAGAGTTCAAATGGGCAAGCACATAAGCTTCATCGTGGCCTATAGACTACGTAACACAAGTTAAACAACTATGACCAACCTTAGGAAAGGCTTACCACGAGGGTGCACCACTCGGCGGCGCTGGTTACCACCGATGGGGAAAAACTGGTGTTCTTGGCTACTAACGGTGGAATGGGAGAAACAAAGGGTGGCTTGGGTGCGTAACGGAGAGGCGGGACTGGGAGTAGGCTCAATTTAAAGGGAGTCACCACGACGGTGGTCAATTTGACCGCTGAATCACGGCGGCGGCGATAGCCTAAGGAGCTCCACGTTAGCCTCAACGGTGTCCATAGGCCACTAACATGGCGGACCTACTGTGACTGCTTTACTGTGGTTCAACACGAGAGACTCCAACTAGCTGCGTGGACGGCCGGAGCGTCCGGTGGCTTGCTACAGCGGCGGTGAATGAAACATGGTGAGGACACCTGGTGTCCGTGGCTAGAGCAGTAACTCGATCATCGAATCCGAGCCAGAGATCTTTTTACCACTCCATTGATCCATGTCTCAGTGACACCATCATGGCACGAGCTCGAATCACGGTGGAGGGACGTCCGCGGTGAGCACACGGAACTCAATCTTGTTTGGTTCACTGTACCATGGCGATGTTCATTCAGCGTGCCTGACAGAGCAATTTGAGGAGTTCCTTTCTCAAACTTTTATGTGACAACATGTTTATCCGACTACATCAAAGTTGGTGTCCATCATGCCAGCTTCAATTTTGTTATAAGGTTCTAGCTCATACCTCCACTCGATCAAGCGCAATTCGGTTCCAAAGTTGATCTAATGCCATTGTTAGTCTAACTTTCAGACCAACACACGACTGACAGCCCAACTTACAGGTCATTTTGCCCCAATTTCTGTATAGCTCTAGGGCTCAATCACTTAATCGAACTTGGACTATTTTAATAGCTCTACAAATTTGTTGTAGTGACCCATGACAAAATCTCCATAGATCAAGAGATACAGAGATCTGAAGTGAGCATTATATCACTGTTTTTCAGAGTTAAGCATTTGGGCGCCTATGAGACCTTTTTGCAATTTACTCCAATTTGTTCCATAACACATGGAATTCTCCAAATACAAAAGTTGCCTAGTTTTTGTTACTCTACCACTTTGATATATGCACTTTAGTCCAAAAGTACATAGAAATTGGAGTCACCTAATAAAGCACTAATTAGGGTTTCTAGGGTCCTTATTAGGGTGTGAGTGTTCTAGGGTTTATGTGGCACTCAAACACCCTAAGTTGAATCTCCTCTGAACATCTTCACTAACTTTTGAGTTCATACTCCAATTGCTATCTCACACACCCACATGCTTCTAGTCCTTGGGTAAGCACCCTATCCTAGGGTCAAGGATCAATTCAAGTCATCACATCACAACTTATTTTGAAATTTTTATCTAGTGGATGCCCTCTAGGTCTATCATACATAATGCAATGCCAGTGCAAATGATGTCTGTTGGTCCTTGTTCTTGAATGATATACACTAAGAACAAAGCAACACAATTGTTAATGGATAAGGACCTTCATCCTTTAAAACATTATCTCCCTTCGGATATAATGGTCCTCGGACGAAGTTTATGAAGGATGTACCTTCTTCGTCATCTTCGGCTCAACAGAAGATGAAAGTGTGAGAGACGCGGGAGCGATTACCATACAGCGTGAACAGTACAGGGGTACTGTTCATCTATTTATAGGCACGGGACGTAGCCCGGACGAAATTACATCCATGTCCCTGATAACTAATTATGATCATAATACAAACTATTAGGGACTAAACAGTCTTTTCCTCTCTAAGTCGGTATCGTCCTTCGTCTTTATCATGACACCAAGCTGAAGCTCTTTTAATCGTAGCTTCGACTTTATCCGCATCATCTTCGGGTTATATCTTCATGTCACACCTCCCTTTATTTTGTCTTGCCAAAGGTGTTTTTGCCTAGAGGACCTTCGGCGAAGAAGACCCCCAACATTAGACCCTTCGCGGTGCTAGATCGTTTTTCGTAACGAGCTCGATCCGCGAAAAACACGAAGGCTTCAGAATGTTGAAGGTCCGAAAAACACCTTCCCTGAGATCCTTGCCGAGAAACGATTATAATATTCCAGACGCAGGACGGTCCACCGCTCAGCCAGTGCGAACAGCATGGCGGTTCGCCTTCCCCCCCTACAGCACTATATAAACAGATGGGTTGGTGAAGAGTTACCACAACATTCATTGTCATCGCACTGTTGCGCTGTTAAAAAATTTGACCATAGCCAAAGCTTTCTGGACTGCATTTTCGAGCAAACGCTTCGGCATTTTAGATTAGCTTCGTTTCAAAAAGTGTGAACACTGAAATGGCTAGAGTACGATCTACTGCTAGAGTGTCTCGTGAGGGAGACGAAGCTGAAGCAACTGAGACGACATCAATATCAGAAGTGATGAGACAATCGGGTCTTGTTGTGCCAGACATGCCTGTTACTAAAGGTACTTTGACTGCTGTTGCTGAGCAGATCGCAGTTTAGGGGAGTGAGAACGAAGATGAAGAGGATTACACTATTCTGAGCCTAGTGAAACCCAGTCACATTGAGTTTGGTAAATCTACTGTGACAGCAGACGATATGGTTATGATGAAGAAATTGGGCTATTTTTGGGAGGCCGATAGTAAACTTATTCGTTTTGCTAGCGAGGAGGTGATTCCGGATCTGTAGGATGATGAAGTGGTTGTCTTTAAAAGTTTCTTCAGAGCAGGACTTCGGTTCCCTCTATATGATATAATAGGAGAGGTTTTGAAGAACTTTGAAATATACCTACATCAACTGACACCTAATGCAATTGTTAGACTTAGTGTCTACATTTGGGCCTTCCGAAGCCAGGGTATGAGTCCTAATGCCCAAGCCTTTTGTCGGGTGCACGAGCTTCATTACCAAACGAAGGCCAGAGCAGATGGCCTTCAGGAGAATTTTGGTTGCTACAATTTTGCGTATCAAAAGGATACGAAGGCTCCGGTTCTTAGCTACCGCACTAAGTGGTCGACTGGTTAGAAAAGTGAATGGTTTTACATGAAGGCAGACGAGAAAAGGAGGGAGAAGCTGGTGACTATGGTCATGAGTCCACTGAAATTGAGCTTCGGGATGACAAGGCCCTTGTGCCATATGCAGCTTGGCTCCCCATGCCAAGTAGCCGAAGTAGAGTTTAGAGTGGTAGCGGCCGAAGTCAGCACTAGAGATCTAGTGCAAGAATTCTTGGCAAATAGAGTATTTATGACCTCTAGTGGCTAGGGAATGCCCAAGAAGAAGGATGGGGGCAAAAAGCACGAACTTGTTCGGCTCCCTTACCACTTCAAGTTTGAGAAAGAATTCAAGAAGCCATGCCAAGAGTGGTTAGAAATTATTGAAACCATGAGCAATGAAATCCTTGGCAACTACACCAAGAAGGAAGACCAGTTGATGACTGCTGCCTTCGGCACCCGGCCAAAACGAAGGCTGAATCGAGTAATGGACGCGTTAAATTTTGAATACCTAGAGTATGAAAGGTTTGACAAGGGTGCCAATGGGTTGAAAAGAAAAAGGATTGTCAGCATCCTAAATAGGCAAGTTGCCAGGCTAGTAAAGGAGGATGAGAATATTCTGAAGAAGGCAAAATCAACTCCTGAGCCAAAAGCGGCAATCCCAAAAAAGCGGAAGCTTGACACGGCTCCCTCTACTGAGCCGAAGGTGGATGAAACATGAGAAGAAGCTCCTTCAACACCCTCTGCTACCGAAGTAGCAGAAATTTTAATGGTAATAACTGATTCTTTACCTGTCAAGCTGCTAAGTCCTCTGGGGTGGAACTGACGAAATTTTTACAGAAGAAGGATCAACTTTCGGCTGCAAAGGAGAAGGCTGAAGGTCAAAAGAAACGGAGAATTGTCAATGTAATGCAAGCTATTGAGCGAACACCGCCTTCAGCCTCGGCATCTAGAATGGTGCCTGCTGTAAGTGTCGGAGCCGAAGCCGCTGTCGAAGCTGCAACCGCTGCCAATGCTGCTGAACTTGTGAGCACAATGTCAGGGATTGACAAGCTCATATCAGATATGGTCGTAGAGGAGACAGTTGCGACCGCAGAGGAAAACATGGCCGCAGCGCCTGGCAAGGGGAAAGAAGTTGTTGGTGCTTCGTGAGAAGACAACGAATTTGACCTTCGGCACCTGGGAGGTCAGGAATTGTCTGAGGCAGATAAAGAGGAGTTAAAAGAATATGGAATATCTTGTGGCTATCAGCCGGGATCTATGCTTTTCGGCGGAGTTGATGAAGAAATTCTAGGATGTATCCGCGACCGTGCCGGGGCAAAAATAATCGGCACTCTGTCAAAGAGTGTTTGTTTCCCGAAGCTAGAATCTAACATTAGTGGTTATCGACGGCAACATATCGTCGGCAGCCTATTTTACTCCAATTTCAAGGTAAAATCTTTTGTCTAAATTCTTGTTATCTTTGTGATGGATTAGAATATTCTAAAGTTAACTTATTCTCGCAGAGCATGCTGCTAAGCAAAGCGTTAAGAATGCAGCAAGATTTTGAAGATAAGAAAAATGAGATAATAATTGAAGGCTTGGAAAACAAAATCAAAGATTGTGAAGCTTCTCTTGAAAAGAAAGATTTCCTGCTTCAAGCAACCGAAGGTTCCCTTTCGGAATTACAAGCTGAAAATGCTAGATTAAACGAGGAGCTTCTCAAAGCTCAAACAAGTTTAAAGGAGAAATCAGAGCGCTTCGAGCAAGAGAGAAAAGAACTGCAAGCGAAATCGGAAGCCAAAGCTGATAAGAACACGAAGCTGTAGGAATCGCTAAAAGATCTTCGGAATAAATTCTCAGAGTTTGCTATCCGCTGCGTGCATCGGTTAAAAGGAATCTTCAGCTTGGTTGGGGTCAGCTCTGAAGAAATTGCCACTTCGGCTGAAGATATACCCAAAGCCTTCGAGCATATAGAGAATGAAGTTGATGCACTCGATGAAGTAATAACTAGGCATGGTGATTTCTGTGCTCTGTTAGCTTCTCGTGGCACGGCTGCTGCATTTTTGAAGGCTGGGTGCACACATGCCAAAACAGTAAACAAGCCAAATTTCAGCCTGTCACCATTAGACTTAGTCAATATTCCTGGTGAATCCCGAAGTATTCGGAATAGATTTATTACTCAGATTTGGGCTAAAGGCGGTCGAGAGTTAGTTGGAGACGAAGCTCGGAATTTGCTTAATTCGGTACGAAACTTGTACCTGTTGTTTACCTTGATCTTCCTTTATTACCATTGCATTTACTTTATACCATTATCTGTCTGTAGGATGGCGGTGCCGAAGGTCAGTAAGTCGAAGCGCATTCCGAAGGTTGCTGGGCTGAAGCTCCTTTTTATGACTTCCTGTATAGAGCTTAGGATCTCTTTGCATTATTTTTGCAAAAGATTGTAATTGAGAGCTGAACTCGATATTGTATATATTTTTCCATACCTTGTAATATAATTTTACCTTTCCATCCTAGTGCAAGTTGCTTTGTTGTGGACAAAACCCATAGTTACAGCTTTTGAGCCGAAGGCAAAAAACACCTTTCCTTCTTTTCGTGCACGTCAAAGCATTCCATTGTATGAAGTGCCTCTGTGTTCTTGTGTGAGATGAAGCTTCTTCGTATTCAACGAAGCATTTTGTCGCCGAAGCCAGATGTTGGGGCGAAGGCGAAGACGCCACCCTTCGCTCGAGGCCTTCGTCGTACTCGCTGCACCAACGGTGACAAGACAACGGACAGACTTACCCCTCGCCTCATACGCCGCCGGACGAAGACCTGTGACGAGGTCGTCTCATCTTGCGACCTCGTCCAGAATGGAGGCCCGCGTGCGATCCGGCCCATAGTAACAGGCCCTGCGTGGCCGTTGCGCGTTATGGGCCTAATTTGTAAAGGCCTCCCTGTAATTACGGTCTGTAACCCCGCTTTATGGGAATATTCCAGGGATAACCTGGGTGTCTGAGGGCACATGCATCCTTAACACGGCACGCTGGGCACTCAGATACCTATAAATACCCCCTCACAGTGCCCTTGAGAGGCTAGATAAATAGAGCTATTGCCATCTCGTGCAAAAACCCTGTTTGCATTGCTACACTCCCCCGTTGGATCAACTTGCACTAGTAAGCAAGTTCCAACATTTGGCGCCCACCGTGGGTGCTACGAAAATACCACCCGCGATGGCACCCAAGAAAGCTAGCTCGAAGGCTGATGAGGCTGCGAAGGCAGCACTGCTGGCCGCAAAAAAGGGCAAGGCCCTCGCCCTCACCCACTCCACCCACCAAGAGGCTACTGAAGACGACATTCTCCGCACCTGCGAAGACGACGCTCTCCTCACCTGCGGCCCTGAAGACCAGCCGCAACCTCCCCCAGGCTTCGCTCCACCAGAGGGCACGGACTTCACCGAGGACGGCGAAATCATCGGTGTCTCAGCCGAAGAACAGCTACAGTTGCGCGCCCTGCGCATCATGTAATACCCACTTTGTAAAAAAATCTCTAAAAAGAGAAAATCATATTCCTTTGAATACATGTGTGCCAATCTCTAATTATCATTGCATGTGAACACCTCATAAAATAAACAAAGGATTAATAAAAAATCATTAAATTGTGCATCATGCTGAGGTTTCATTGTGTGTGCATTTTTTTTGTGGCAATGTGACAATAATGTAGAAATAAATATGACAACACCTAAATTAGAGTTTAAACCCTAAAGGGAATTCTAGAAATATGGAGAAGAGAAAGAGATAAAGGATATGAATAAATAAATAATATATGTAAATAAATACCTCCAGAATTAGTATCTCTCAATGTTGCAAGTATAAACTGTAATAATGGGTCACAAGAGTTTGAATTAAATTTGAATACAACTTGAATTTGAAAAGAGGGAGAGAAGAAAATAAAAAGGAAAAGACTAAAACCTAGTTTGGGCTGACTTCTCCAATTCGGCCCACTCTTTCTCTCTTCTACCCCACGGCAGCCCATTTCCTCGTTCCCTTTTTCTTTTCTGTGAAGTCACTGACGTGCGGGCCTGGGTCCTCGATGTCTCACGCCGCGCGTACACCCTTGACCGCGGGCGCTGCCGTGTGGGACCCTTGTGTCGGATGTATCTTCTCCGCATCGTGCGGCCAGAAAAAGGAATCGCGCGCAAACAACTCGCCTCGACCACCTCCGCACCCACCAGCCGTGTTTACCGGGTCCGCGTGGCGCGCCGCTCGGGGATCCTGGTGATGTGGGTGGGGTAGAAGCCTCCGCCGCGTCCACAGTTTCCGCCCAAGCTCGCGCGCCCCGTGACCGAACTCCGCTCAATGCCCCGATGTCGAAGTCGCCATAACAGAACCGAACCAAAACTCGCGGGATCTACGGACCCAGACTCGCCGTGGGCTCGGACTCGCCCCTTGCCCTGTGATCTATATATTGAGCATCAAAGCCATCGGAAGGAGCCGAGCTCGCCATCGGAAAATAGAATGGGGCCACCACGGTCGCAAGAACAGGGGAGGTGAGAGCAAAGCCGAGAGAAGAGGGTCGGGGCACTTCGCAGGAGGTCCCTGCAAGTCTTCATAGTCGCGTCGGGGGGGATTGTCAAAGGGCGAGCCGAGAATTGGTCGCTGGAGTTCCAGCGCCGCCGCGAAGCTCTGCTTGTCGACGTCCGGCTCCTATGCAACTCCACCGCCGGTGAGAACCATATACACTGCTAAACCATGTCCCCAATTTCGTGTTGCTCCGTTTAATTTGAGTTTGGGGTCATGGAGCGCCGGATTGGGTTTCCTCCGGCCGGGTTGCCGCCGTGCTCGTGCCTCTGGGTGCTCGGGTGCTCGTGTGGGGGAGAAGAACAAGCCCTCGCCGTTGGATCGTGATGGACGGTCGCGATTAGAGTTAGGCGTATCCCTTCGCCGCATGCTATTGTGACCATTGGATCGTGTCCGGGTGCTCCAGATTAGAAGTTTGGAGTGGTGCGCCTGGCGCCGTAGATTTTAGATCAAATGGTGGAGGTTAGATACCGGTTCGGATGTGATCCAATCTAATCTGGGCCGTCCGGATCAGATCGTGCGGCCCTAATTTCTCCATACCCCTTCGGCCCTGGCTTTCTTTCTAAAGAGACCCTAGAAAACTTTAGAATCAACCCGCAGTCCTCGGGTGCTGTTCTTTGAGTCTAGGAAACATTGCGCAGAGCCCCCTGCAGTCCTCTGGTTTTGTGCGCCCAGTCCAAGGAGTTAAGAAATCAGATAAAAGGAATTAGAAAATGATTTTTATGCAAAAATAAATGCTAGAATTTGTTTAATTCATAGAAAATGCATACTAAGTCCAAATTAATCCATTTCAGTTTCTATGATTTTGTAATAATGTTGTTTATCACCCTGTGTCTCTGTTTTAACATGAAAATGGTATTAAAATTTATTTCCTAATTAACCTCGTATCAAATACATAAAACCTTAGGAAATTCGTATCTCCTCCGTTTTAACTCCGATTTGATCCGTTCAAGTTCCGTTAGTCTCGTAGCAACGCATAGATTATTATTATTCAGTTGTTCTTATGTTTGGTGTGATGTTAATTTTGCCTATACCATGTATGTTTGTATTACTACGACTAGCAGTGTGGTCACGAGAATCTGAAGATCATCCTGGTACCTAGAATCTCAAGTCTCAGGCAAGTTGTGCCCTTGTCCACTTTGTACCCAATAATGTTCTTTATAATCATTTACCATGCATAGGTTTAATTTTGATGGGACCCAATAGGTCACCCTAGTTTGTTTATCCTCAATACCTTGTTTACCCCTGAATCACTTGGGTAGTTCTGCTACTGCTTTATATGGTTTTGGGTTAATATTTCACTATATCTATGTTCCAATTATGTTGTTATTCTATTTATGTTCATGACAAGATCATTAAATGTTAATTGGAACATAGAGCTTAACTTGAGAAACACGTGCCACCACAAGGGTTTATGGACGCCCTTGGCTGATTAATTAGGAAAGCTAGTGGAGGACTACCTTACCCGAAAGGGGCAAGGGCAGTAGGGGAGTGGTCAGTGTAGGGAGGCCCTCGGGAGGATTTTGCTGCGATGGCGGTCCTGCAAGGGATTCCTGCATTGGAGCTTCCTATAAACTGTAGCGGGTTTTCTGAAGCTAGTGGAACTTTGTAAAGGCCTCGTAGTGTTACCCTGCCTCGCCTCCTCGGTAGAGGTGTATGGGAAGTCGCGATCCCTTGGCAGACGGGTAACATGACTTGTGGATAAAGGGTACCACCTCTGCAGAGTGTAAAACTGGTATACTAGCCGAGCTCACGGTCATGAGCAGCTCAGGACTCTCTGATGATTAATTTATGGAACTAAATTCAATTTGTCATATGCATTGCATCGCAGATTCGCAGGTGATGATGTTACTTTTGTTCTACTACTTAATTGGGTTGGTATTTACTTATACTTAGTAATTGCTAATAAAATTTTGACCAACTTTAAAAGCAATGCTCAGCTCTAACCATCCTCTTTGGTAAGCCTTACACTTCACGTGAGCTCCCACCTTTGGCGAGTTCATGCACATTATTCCCCACAACTTGTTGAGCGATGAACGTATGTGAGCTCACTCTTGCTGTCTCACACCCCCCCACAGGTCAAGATCAGGTACCACAGGATGAGGCGCATGGAGGATGCTGTGATAAGTTCGTGAGAGGTCTAGGTCGTCGTCTCCCAGTCAACTTTGGTTTGCTGGACCGTTGTCTCCTTATAATGTAATTATTTATTTTGTACAGAACTCCTATTATATAGTAAAGATGTGACATTCGATCCTGTGCCATGATTCATCATATGTGTGAGACTTGGTCCCAGCACACCTGGTGATTATGTTCGCGCCCGGGTCTTGGTGCCCCTAAACCCGGGTGTGACACATCAAGAACCGCAATCTCCAGAAGCAAAAGGAGATACTTGAGGCCAAGCGCCAACGTGTGTCTGCACAAGCCAAGGTGTGGCAAATGATACGAGACGAAGAGCAGAAAGCCCAGGAGCTCGAGCAAGAGATCGCGTTAATGCAGCGCGAAGGCCACTTCGGCCTGCAACACGGGCCACCCCTGCAACAGCGCGCACAAGTCAAAGACCTGCACTTCCCCCAGCGCGACCATGCCATCCAACACGCCGCGCCATTCCAAGGGGTCAACTACCTCGACGAGCGAAGTCCCCTGGCGCCACACCTGCAAGTGACACCCTGGCCTGCCAACTTCTGGGTAGGGACCTACCCAAGTACAACGGCAGCACTGACCCAGCACAGTACATCATGAGTTATTAGGTCGTCGTTGCATCTTCCGGAGGAGACGACGCCATGATGGCCAAGTCTTTCATCATCGCCCTCGAGGGCCCAGCTCTCACCTGGTTCACCTGGTTGCCCCCGCTGTCCATTGACTCCTGGAGAAGCCTCAGGGACAAATTCCTGCTCAACTTCCAAGGGTACCGCCCAGACACCGACGCCTTGGCCGAATTCTCACTCTGCAAGCAGCTAGAAAAAGAGACTCTGCGGGAGTATTACCGCAAGTTTCTGACACTCAAGTCACAGCTTCCCTCGGTCGATGACCAGATCGCCATCCACTACGCCATCAGTGGCCTTCGTGCTGGCGTCCTTTACATCCACTGCATCAGAGATCCGCCCAAGAACCTCTAGGAATTATATCAGCTATTTGAAAAATACGCCAAATCCGAAGAGCTCCACCAGTGCAAAGTTGAATCTCAGAGGAAACCCAAAGATGCTCCACAGTCCAGCCGCACGTGGACGAGAACTCCGCAGCCAGACTCCGGTCGAGACGGCCGCAATCAGCAGCAGGTGCACAACATCGCCAACCAGCACCCCACCGGGGACGTGCGCAGCCGCCGCGCCGATTCTACTGTCTTTTTCATGGCGAAGACTGCGCCCACCAAACCAAAGACTGCCCAGAGACGAAGGCCGCCAGAGACAGGATGGCACGGGCGCAATCAGCCGACAACCCTAGAGTTGTCGCGCACACTTATCAGCAACCCCCTCCACCATACATCCACGCCCCACCCCGCATCCACCGCACCACGCATACCAACACCACTAGGAAGTACAAATTGTACCTCCCCCACCCCCACCTCCACACCAGCAACAACAAAACATCCCCCACCCCCACGCCCCAAAACAAGAAGACTTCGCCGATCAGCCGTATCGCGGAGTCATTCATATGATCACTGGGGGGTCCAGCGCCGACTTCGACACAAAGCGGCAGAAGCGGGACCACTACCGCAGCATCAACCATGTCGCCATCACCGGTCCAGTCGTGCAGATGAAGTGGTCCCATGTACCACTAACCTTCGACGCCCAAGACGTCGACCTGCGCAGCGCTCCCCACATCGACGCCATGGTTATCAACTGCAGCGTGGCAGGCTGGGATCTGCACAAAGTCCTAGTCGACAATGGCAATCAAGCAGACATCATTTTCCTCCATGCCTTCGACCGCATGGGCATAAGCCACAGCCTGCTCAAGCCTTCGGACAACCCGTTGTATGGCTTCGGCGGCAAGGGCACTTTTCCCGTCGGCAAAATAGAATTGCCTCTCTCCTTCGGTGTAGCACCCAATGCCCGAAGTGATCAAATAACCTTTGATATCGTTGATATGGTGTACCCGTACAACGCCATTATGGGCCGGGGCTCCATCAACAAGTTTGAGGCAGCCATTCACGGACTGTACCTGTGCATGAAGATACCAGGTCCGTTAGGCGCCATCACGGTCTACGGCAACCAGCAGACTGCGCGCAACATAGAGCGGGACTTCATCCCCGGGCAAAGAAATGTGCATTGCCTCACGGCCCAGCGCGAGGTCCCTGCGTCCGCTAGCCCAACCTACAAAGAACACGACAAGGCACAGCTGCAGAGCAACGACGGGACCAAGACTGTTCCCCTCGACCAGGCCACGCCCAAGCAGACAGTTGTTGGGGACTTGTACTCAAATGCTATGAATTAAGAACAAGGCAACATAAAGTGTCAAATGTTAACGTCCTTCGTCCATGAAACATTATTCCGTTGAGGATAATGAACCTTGGACGAAGGTTGCTGAGAGTAAAATTACGAAGCTTAAATCTTCGTAATTAAATTTCAATAGATATTGGCATAAAATAGAAGGTACAAAAAAGGAGTAAATAAATCGTAGACAATTCATACTATATTTACTAAATACAATAATACCTCTGCCTTGGCAAAAAGGAGAATTCCAGAATATGCAATTGCAAAAATATCCGAATGCGTGAACAGCAACGGAATACTGTTCACTATTTATAGGCACAGGACGCAGCCTGTGAGGAATTACAAGTATGCCCCTTATAAAAGCTTACAACATTGACTCAGACCTTCATGGACTAAAAAGTCATTCTATCTTTAAGTCGGTTTATACTGTCGAAGCTTCATGGAAAGGAACCTTCGGCCATCTCATGCAAACAGCTTCAGCCGAAAGCCGCTTCTCCCTTGAAGACCTTCGGCGACGAAGCATAGACCCAACAGTAGCCCCTTTCGCGGTGCTAGATCGTTTTTCGTAACGAGCTTGATCCGTGAAAAAAGTCTCTTAAGCTTCGGGGAGCCGAAGGTCCAAAAAACACCTTCCCTGAGCTCGTTGCCGAGAAACGATTTAATTTCCCAGCACGTAGCGGTCCCACCTTGCAGAGTTTACTGTTTGTCCCTGCGGTCCACTGTGCAGCGAGCGCAAGCGGGTGTGCGCCTGGTGTAAAAACTCTGGCGCTTCGCCTTCTTACCTGCAGCACTATATAAACAGACGAGTAGGTGTGAAGTTACCACAGCATTCATTGCTATTTGCACTGTTTTCCTGCCAAAATTTTTAACCATCACCGAAGCTTGTCTGTTAGAATCGAACGAAGCTCCAGTTTGAAACCTGCTTCGGAGGAAGAAAATTTTAAAGTTTCACAAGTTCATAATTGAATGGCCAGAGTCCGCTCTACCGCCAGGGTTGAGCGCGAGGGAGAAGAAACTGAAGCTTCGGAGACTCTCCCCATCTCCGAAGCCATGCAACGATCGGGTCTAGTGACTTCGGAAAAGATCCCTCATGATGATGCAGAACAAGCAAAACAAGCAATCGCTGAAGCAGAGGAAGAAGATATTGAGGAAACTGATTCCGAAGATGATTATCGCATTGCCATGCCAAGCAAGCCGAGCCACTTGGACTTCGGAAAATCTACTGTTTCGAAGGCTGATCTGTCCAAGATGGTAAAATCGGGCTTTTTCACTGAAAATCAGAAGAAGCTTTTGCGCTTCGGGGGAGAAGAGACTACCCCAAAACCGGAGAAAGATGAAATTGTTATTTTCAAGAGCTTTTTAAAGGCTGGACTAAGATTCCCCCTACATGGGATCATTGGAGAGGTGCTGAAGAGGTTCGGTATCTATTTTCATCAGCTGACCCCTAACGCTATCGTTAGGCTTATTGTTTATATCTGGGCACTCCGAAGCCAAGCAGTGGAACCATTTGCGGATAGCTTCTGCCGGGTTCACGAGCTGCATTATCAAACAAAGGCTAGAAAAGATGGATTGCACGATAATTTTGGTTGCTATAACTTTGCCTATCGGAAAACTACAAAGTTCCCTGTAATTAGCTACCGAAGCAAGTGGGCAGCAGGCTGGAAATCAGAGTGGTTCTATGTCAAGGTTGATGACGACAAGGAAAAGCTTGTACAAAGCCCGCTGGAATTAATCTTCGGAGAAACCCGACCTCGCTGCAACATGACACCCGAAGGTCCAACACAACAAGCAATGAGTGAATTCAGAATTATTGCAGAGCATATCAGCACAAGGGACCTGGTTCAAGAGTTTTTAGCATTCAAAGTTTTTCCCAGTTTGAAAGAATGGGAAATGCCGAAGCTACAGGGGGAAAAGAAAGAAGGTGAACTCGTACGTTTACCTTACTATTTCAAGTTTAAAAAGTACTTTAAAGCACCTTGCCAAGAGTGGCTAGATACGATTGAAGCAATGTGTAATGAAATACTTGGCAATTATTCCAAAAAAGAAGATCAATTGATGACCGCAGCCTTCGGCACTCGTCCGAAGCGAAGGCTAAATCGAGTGTTGGACGCTCTGGAGTTTGAATACCCAGACTATGAGAATTTAAACAAAAATGCCGGAGGCCAGAAAAGGAAGAGGACGACCGAAGCTTCAAACAAAGATGAAGAAGAGACACCGAAGAAGAAGATTCCAAAGAAGAAGAAAGCATCTTCTCCGAAACAAAAAATATCTGATGAAGAAAAATCCCCCGCATCACCCTCTACCACTGATGTAGAGGCCATTCTGCAGGTAATGACTGAATCCATGCCTGCGAAGCTAAGTCCACTAGGGCCTCGACTGACAAAAATTTTTCCGAAGGAAAAGGAGCCCGAAAGAATGAAGAAAACAACTAAAGTAAAAAGACAGAGGATGATCGGTGTGACAGAAGTTATCGACAAGACACCGCCAAGAGCTTCAGCTCAAAAAATACCAGCGGCTGCGGAAGAGACAAATATTGAAATTGCACCTTCGGAGGTCACAGCCGCCGAAGCTGCCTCAGTTGAAGATCTGAACCTAGAGAGCACGTTTGAATATATTGACCAAATACTGCTAGACATGACTACAGAAGAAGTTACCACCACCGCCGAAGAGGCCACGATCGTAGCGTCGGCGAAAGGGAAAGAAATTGCTGATGAAGCTTCGGAGAACGAAACTTTCATGTTCCGGAATTTAATCGGAGAACAATTATCAAAAGCGGAAATAAAAGAGCTTAAAGAATACGCCAAATCCTGCGGATACAAGCCTGGAGCGCTCCTCTTCGGAGGCGTTGATGATGAAAAATTGGGCTGTATCCGAGATCAAACTGGAGCAAAAATTATCAGTACTCTGTCCAAGAATATCGCATTTCCGAAGCTAGAAACGGACATCAGCCACTATCGACGACAACATGTCGTTGGCAGTTTATTTTATTCCAACTTCAAGGTGAACTGCTTTTCCCTTAACCTTTATTATTTCTAAGAACGAAAACATGTCTGACGAAGGTTGTTTTCGTGCAGAGTATGCTTCTGAGCAAAGCCTTGCAGATGCAACAAGATTTTGAAGACAAAAAGCACGAAGTCATAATTGAAAATTTGGAAAGCAAAATAAAGGAACAATCAGATGCCTTCGAGAAAAAGAACTTTGAGCTCCAGGCAACCGAAGGATTATTGGCGGAAGCTGAAGCAAAAATAACAGAACTGAACACAAAGCTTCTCCGCCAGTCTGAGCAGTTCGAACAAGAAAAACAAGATCTTAATGCAAAACTTAAAGCCGAAGCTCAAAAGAATTCAGATTTGAGAAAACTACTGGCAAGTCTTCAAGAAAACTGCTTGGAATTCAGCAACAGATGCATTCATCGGTTAAAAAAGATTTTTTACTCAGTTGGAGCCAGCAGTGGAAAATTTACCCCCTCAGCTGAAGATCTACCAAAAACCTTCGAACATATTGAGGGGGAGATTGACGAGCTCGACGAAGTTATAGCTGGGCATGGTGACTTCTGTGCCTGGGTGGCTTCTCGAGGCACTGCTGCGGCTTTCCTGAAGGCTGGCTGCGAGCATGGAAGGGTTGTGAATAGGCCAAATTTTACTTTGTCGCCATCAATCCTGGACGACATTCCTGATCTTGCCCGAAGCATCTCGAATAGATTTATAAAAATGATATGGACAAAAGGTGGGCGAGAAAAGGCAGGAGACGAAGCTCGTAGCCACCTTGAACCAGTAAGAAACCATACTTTGTGTTTACCTTTTCTTGTAAGCTCGATTTTGACTTACAACGATCTTATTCATGTAGGATGACGAAGCCGCCGAAGCCGCCGAAGCCGAAGCTCCTTGAGGATTAGATAGTAGACTGTAAACAATGCTTGAGAAACTTTTGAGAGCTTTTGTAAACGTAACTTTTGTAAATGTAAACAATGCCGAAGGTCTTTAATGAATTCTGTTCATACCTTATTATATATCCTTACCCTCCCATTGCTGTATAGGAAATGCTTTGATGTGGACGAAATTTTTCTTTTTTGAGCATTCGGCGAAAAAACACCTTCCCTTCTTTTCGTACGCAGCGAAGCATAGAGAACAACATTTTCCGAAGCTCTCTTTTTTGTGCACGAAGCTCCTTCTTCCCCTTCTTTTTCCTCTTTTTGCTGAAACAACCATTTATGCCATGAAGATGACTGTCCTACTTATGCCTAGATGAATGTTTATGAATGCAAATGTTATGATGTAATGTGATGTGCAAATGCATGGCCAAACACGTATCCGAAGTCATATTCATAACCATTTTAAGAACAATCACACCTCAGCTCTGCATTCCCTTAGGAACGACTTTGGAGCTTCTTCGCCTTTACTTTTGGCGGAATCAGCGTTGACTTTTCGCTGTAAGCTCTGCATTCCCTTAGGAACGACTTTGGAGCTTCTTCGCCTTTACTTTTGGCGGAATCAGCGTTGACTTTTCGCTGTAAGCTCTGCATTCCCTTAGGAACGACTTTGGAGCTTCGTTTTTACTTTTTGGCACTCGATGGTGCGTTCTCAGCTTTTACATTTACATTCTTTGGGGGATTTTGCTCTTATAGAACTAAAAAAGAAAATTACACGTGATGGCCCCATTAAAAACCTTTCTCCCCCTTCGGAAAGGAAAAGGGTGCCATGAAAGAAAAAATAAAAAATAAAAAATATGAAAAATTACATCGAATTATACATAATATCGCCGAAGCTCATCCGCATTCCAAGATCTAGGAATGTCGTTGCCGTCCATATCCTTCAATCTGTACGAACCGGGTCTTGACGAAGATGCCACTAAGAAAGGTCCATCCCATTTCAATTGTAACTTGCCCACTGTTTCTGGGTTGGCCACTCTCCGAAGCACCAAGTGTCCTGGCTCAATATTCTTTAGTCAAACCTTTCTATCTCGCCATTTTAATTGTTTCAGCTTGATATTTGTTGATGTTTTCCACGGCCTGCAATCTGATCCCTTCTAAAGCATCTTTTTCCACAGAATAATCAGCTTTGGAACCTGATGCTGCCGAAGCTATTACCCTTATTGATCCAGTTTTAGCTTCTTCTGGAGTTATTGCTTCGTCACCAAATAATAACTTGAATGGGGTAAAGCCGGTAGACCTTGATGTTGTTGTATTATGGCTGCACACCACTTTGGTTAACTGATCTGGCCACTTTCCCCTTGGTTGATTGAAAATTGACTTCATTATTCCTGTCATTATAATACCATTGGCTCTTTCAACAAGTCCATTTGACTCCGGATGTCTGACTGATGCAAAATGGATCTTCGTACCAATTTGATCACAGAAATCCCTAAAAGCTTCGGAGTCAAACTGTGTTCCATTATCCACAGTGATAGCCTTTGGTACCCCGAAACGACAAACAATATTCTGCCAGAAAAACTTTTGGACGGTGGCCGAAGTTATTGTAGCTAAAGGCTTTGCCTCAATCCACTTAGAAAAATATTCCACCGCCACTACAACATATCTTAGGTTCCCTTGGGCCGGTGGTAACGGACCTAACAAGTCAAGGCCCCACCTTTGCAATGGCCAAATGGGTTGTATAAGTTGTGTTAAGGACGAAGGTTGTTTTTGATCTCCTGCACATTTCTGACAACCTTCACACTTTTGAACTAACTCCGCTGCATCCGAAGCTGCCTTCGGCCAATAAAATCCTTGGCGGAAAATTTTTCCAAGCAATGGCCTAGATCCAATGTGAGATCCGCAGAGGCCTGCATGTATTTCTTTCATCAACTCAATTCCTTCGGTTCTGGATAAACATTTGAGTAGCGGAGCACAAACTCCATGCTTGTACAATTCTCCTTCTATCATGACATATGGACGGGCCCTTGCCTCTATCCTCCTGTTATAAGCTTCGTCATCTGAAAGGAATTTTCCCTGAAGGTAAGAGATGATCTCAGTTCTCCAATCCTCGCTATAAACAGGAGATATGTTGAGAACTGCTCTTTCAAGAAGTTCTACCGAAGGAGCTTTTATTGTTTCAAAGAATACATCCGAAGGTAAGGGCAGCCCCTGTGCTGCTGACTTAGCTAGTAAATCAGCATGTTCATTTTGTCCTCTAGGGATATTTTTGACAGAAAACCCTTCGAAGGAAGCTTCAACTCTTCGAACCATATCCAGATATTTTTTAAGCTTCGGATCCTTAGCCTTACAACTCTTGTCAACATGACCCGAAACAATCTGGGAATCAGTTTTAAGTATGGCCCTTCTTATTCCCATTGCTTTTAACTTCCGAAGACCTAAAAGCAAGGCTTCGTACTCGGCAATGTTATTTGTGCAACTAAAGTCAAGCTTTGCCGCATAACAAGTTTTAACCTTGGAAGGTGAAACCAACACAGCAGCCGCTCCTGCTCCGAAGGTTCGCCAAGATCCATCGCAAAACACTGTCCATGCTTCGGCATCTTTATTTGTTTCTTCCTCCTGAGCCCCTGGCGTCCAGTCAGCAATGAAATCTGCTAATGCCTGAGACTGAATCGAAGATCTATGAACATATTCAATACAGAATTCGTTGAGTTCTGCAGCCCATTTTCCAATCCTTCCAGTAGCTTCTCTATTTCTCATAATGTCCTTCAACGGTTGTGAAGAAGGAACAACAATATTATATGCTTGAAAGTAGTGCCGAAGCTTCCTGGATGCCATCAAAACAGCATACAACACCTTCTCCAATTCTGTGTAATTTTTCTTTGATACACTAAGAACTTCAGATACAAAATACACTGGAACCTGCTTTTTAACCTGGCCATCAAGCTTCTCCTGGACAAGCGCTGCACTTACCGCTGAGTGCGAAGCTGCCACATATAATAACAAAGGAGCTCCTGGCATTGGTGGAGTCAATGTTGTTAGATCTATTAAATACTGCTTCAGCTCTTCGAAGGCCTTCTGCTAGATTGGTCCCCATTGAAAGACTTCGGTTGACTTCAACACTTCGAAGAATGGTAAGTTTCTTTCTGCTGATCTGGATATGAATCTATTGAGAGATGCCAATCTTCCTGTCAATCTTTGAGCCCCTTTTTTTTGTAGTTGGTGGCTCCATCCGAAGTATAGCTTCGATTTTACTTGGATTAGCTTCGATTCCCTTTGTTGAAACCAAACATCCAAGAAATTTCCCCTTCTTTACTCCAAAAACACATTTTTCTGGATTCAATTTTAAGCCAGCTTGTCTGAATTTGGCGAAGGTCTCCTGCAAATCAGCAATATGATTCTCCTGTTTCGTGCTTTTTACAATGATGTCATCAACATAAGTTAGCACATTTCTGCCTATCTGAGACTGGAGAACCTTCGCAGTCATTCTGCTAAAACTTCCTCCAGCATTTTTGAGCCCCTCAGGCATCCGAAGATAGCAATACGTGCCACTTGGAGTTATGAAGCTAGTCTTCGGCTCATCTTCCTTCTTCATCCAGATTTGATGATAGCCTGAATAGCAGTCTAACAAACTCATGAGCTCTGAAGAAGCTACTGCATCAACTAAAGAATCTATCCTAGGCAATGGGAATTCATCCTTCGGACAAGCCTTGTTCAGATCTGTAAAATCGATACACATTCGCCACTTGCCATTGGCCTTTTTTACCATAACAGTATTGGCTAGCCACTCTGGATACTTTATTTCTCTGATAACTCCTGCGCTGAGGAGTCTTTTGACTTCATTACGAGCACCTTCGGCCTTATCATCTGACATTTTCCGAAGCCTTTGCTTTCTGGGTCTGAAGGATGGATCGACATTGAGCGAATGCTCAATAACGTCCCTATTAACTCCGCAGAGATCATTGGCTGACCATGCAAAAACATCTTTGTTGTTGAACAAGAACCTTAGCAAGGTTTTCTCTTGTGCTTCGGATAACTGAGAGCCCAACAGCACCTTCTGTTCTGCTACATCCTCACATAAGAGCATGGGCTTCGGCTGATCTGCTGAAGCTGCTTTCTCCCTTCTGAATTTGTATTGTTCGCAAGCTTCAGCTCCATCTATGTTATGGATTGCTTTTGAATCAGTCCAGTTTCCTTCGGCCCTTCTGGCAGCTTCCTGGCTTCCATGAATAGTGATGGGTCCCTGATCCGAAGGTATCTTCATGCAAAGATAAGCAGGGTGAAGGATTGCTTCGAAGGCATTGAGGGTACCACGACCAATAATTGCATTATAAGGGTATTCCATGTCAACAATGTCAAACACAATTTGCTCAGTTCTAGTGTTATTGATGAATCTGAAGGTCACTGACATGGTGATCTTTCCCAGTGCTACAATCTGTCTCCCTCCGAAGCCACAAAGAGGATGTGTAGCATCATGAATCTTATCTTCTGGCTCTTGCATTTGCCTGAAGGCTTTAGCAAATATGATGTCAGCTGCACTACCTGTGTCAACCAAGACATTGTGAACCAGAAATCCTTTGATAACACAAGAGATAACCATGGCATCGTTGTGTGGATAATCTTTGAGCTGAAGGTCCTCTTGGGAGAAGGTAATAGGAATGTGAGACCATCTTGACTTGATGAAGGGTCCTTGCACCCCAACATGCTGTACCCTTCTCTGTGCTTCCTTCTTTTGTTTCTTGTTAACTGGTTCTGAGGTCGAACCACCTGTGATCGGGAGTACCAGCTTCGGGTCCGAAGCAGCTCCAGCTCGGTTATTGAACGAAGCCATCAGCTCGAAAAGTGGAAGTGAGTTCACCGGAGGTGGGCGCCAATGTTGGGGACTTGTACTCAAATGCTATGAATTAAGAACAAGGCAACATAAAGTGTCAAATGTTAACGTCCTTCGTCCATGAAACATTATTCCGTTGAGGATAATGAACCTTGGACGAAGGTTGCTGAGAGTAAAATTACGAAGCTTAAATCTTCGTAATTAAATTTCAATAGATATTGGCATAAAATAGAAGGTACAAAAAAGGAGTAAATAAATCGTAGACAATTCATACTATATTTACTAAATACAATAATACCTCTGCCTTGGCAAAAAGGAGAATTCCAGAATATGCAATTGCAAAAATATCCGAATGCGTGAACAGCAACGGAATACTGTTCACTATTTATAGGCACAGGACGCAGCCTGTGAGGAATTACAAGTATGCCCCTTATAAAAGCTTACAACATTGACTCAGACCTTCATGGACTAAAAAGTCATTCTATCTTCGGTTTATACTGTCGAAGCTTCATGGAAAGGAACCTTCGGCCATCTCATGCAAACAGCTTCAGCCGAAAGCCGCTTCTCCCTTGAAGACCTTCGGCGACGAAGCATAGACCCAACAACAGTCACCATCAGCGAAGACCTCACTTCGCATGACGAGGAGAAACTCCTCTGCTGCTCGTCCAAGAACAAAGACGTCTTCGCCTGGTCCGCCCTCGACCTGGTCGGAGTTAGCCGATCCATAATTGAGCACAGCCTAGGAATCGACCCTTCGGTGAGACCGAAAAAATAGCGGCTCCGCAAAATGTCTGACGAAAAGACAGAAGCCGCCAAGGCCGAGGTACATCGCCTCCTGGAAGCCAAATTTATCGAGCCAGTGGCTTACCCCACGTGGCTCTCCAACGTTGTGATGGTGCAGAAAAAGAGCGGCAAGTGGCGAATGTGCATCGACTTCACCAGTCTCAACAAGGCCTGCCCAAAGGACAACTTCCCGCTGTCTCGGATCGACAAAATAGTCGATAGCGCGGCCGGGTGCGAAGTCATGTCACTCCTCGACTGCTTCTCCGGTTACCATCAAATATATATGAAGGAGGAAGACAAGGCCAGCACCAGCTTCATAACACCCTTCGGCACATATTGCTTCATCAGAATGCCGGAGGGACTCAAGAACACCGAGTCCACCTTCTCCCGGCTTACCAAAACAGTGCTCGAGGGGCAAGTCGGCAAAAATATATTCACATATGTGGACGACATCGTCGTCGCCAGCAGGAGCAAGGAGGACCATCTTGCTGACTTCGCCGAGACATTTGCGAACATGCGGGACGCACGACTTCGCCTAAACCCCAAAAAGTGCGTCTTCGGCGTTCGCCAGGGGAAAATATTGAGCTACCTGGTATCACACCACGGCATCGAGGCCAACCCAACCAAAATTCAGGCCATCATCAACATGACGCCCCCGCAGTCAGCCAGAGACGTCCAGCGCCTGACGGGCAGATTGGCCGCCCTCAACAGATTCATCTCCAAATCCGCTGAGCGAAGTCTCCCCTTCCTCAAAACACTCCGCGATGCAAAAGACTTCGCTTGGGGACCAGAGCAGGTGGCGGCCTTTGCCTCATTGAAACAGTACCTGTTGGAATTGGCGGTGCTTACAAGCCCCGACTCTTCGCTCCCCCTGTTGCTTTACGTTGCGGCCTCGCCGCATGTGGTCAGCGCGGCACTGGTTCAGGAGCAGACAGTAGAGGGCGTGATCAGACAGTGCCCAGTTTATTACGTCTCCGAAGTGCTCACACCATCAAAATGTAATATGACGGAACTGGAAAAGTTTGCCTATGCAGTTTTTATGTCTTCGCGCAAATTGCGCCACTATTTTGAAGCATTCAAGGTCCACGTCACCTCAGATAGGGGACTCGGCGAATTATTCAGAAACCCGGAGGCATCGGTACGGATCGCCAAATGGGCGGCCGAACTCTTCGGCTACCACATCACTTTCGAGCCCAGGACAGCCATCAAGTCACAAGTTCTAGCAGACTTCGTCGTCGACTGGACCGGGCCAATAACACAGCCGGACCCGTCCGCAGAGAAGGTTTGGACAATCCACTGCGACGGCGCATGGTGCCATGCGGGGGCAGGCGCTGCCGCAGTCATCACCTCACCCGCCGGGGTCAAGCACAGATACGCGGCACGCTTAAGCATCGCTCTGGAATCTGACAGATGCACAAACAACATAGCAGAGTACGAAGCTGTCATCCTCGGCCTCCGCAAGCTAAGAGCCCTTGGTGTCACCACCTGCATTGTCAGAACAGACTCCAAGGTCGTCGCCGGCCAAGTCGAGAAAGACTATGCAGCAAAGGACCCCGCACTTATGCAATACCCCGCGGCCATCCAAAGTCTCGAGAGACAATTCAAGGGATTCACCTTGCAGCATGTGGACCGGGCCAAGAATGAAGAAGCCGACGCATTGGCCAAGGCTGCCACTAGAGGCGAGTCCCTGCCCTCTAACGTGTTCTACCATGTTATCGGCACGCCAGCCGTCCGGAGCCCCGAAGGGCTCCAAATAACCAACGACAGCGAGGGCCACCGCATAGTCAACCTTATTATGACCGAAGACTGGCGGGTACCAATAACCCTGTTCCTATAGGGGTACTACCACCCAACCGACATCAACGAGGCCAAGCGCCTCAAACATCGAAGCCGGGACTTCGCACTGATTGAGGTCCAGCTCTACAAGAAGGGGGTCAGTCAGCCAATGCTTAAATGTGTCACCGAGACCGAAGGCGTCCAAATCCTGTGCGAAGTCCACAGTGGTACTTGTGGCTCTCACGCAGGGCCAAGGGCCCTAGCCGCAAAGGTGATCCGCCAAGGTTTCTACTGGCCCGCAATGATCTGCGCCGCAAATCGGGTCACAAGGTCCTGCGAAGCCTGCCATAAGTTTTCTCCTCGATCAGGCAGCCCTTCGCAACTCACAAAACTGATCGCCCACACATGGCCTCTCCAGCGCTGGGACCTGGACATCGTCGGGCCCCTGCCCACAGCTCAGGGGAACCTCAAGTTCACCTTCGTCGTAGTCGAGTATTTTACCAAATGGATCGAGGCGAGGGCTATTTCCACAGTAACATCAAAGACTGCACAGAAATTCTTCTGGCAAAACATTGTTTGCCGCTTCGGAGTACCGTCCGAACTCATAGTTGACAACGACAAGCAGTTTGACAGCCAAGACTTCAAGGATTTCTGCTTCTCCATTGGCACCAAGCTTGCCTTCGCCTCAGTATATCTCCCGCAGTCCAACGGAGTTGTGGAACGCGCCAATGGAAAATTTTTTACAGCTGTCAAGAAGATGCTCCTCGACGAAAAAAGGGCAGGTGGGCCGATTTGTTACCTGAAGCGGTCTGGGCGCTAAACACGACTGAGTGCAGGGCGACTGGGTTCACCCCTTTCCGCCTTCTATATGGATCGGAGGCCATGACCCCACAAGAAATAAAGCATGGGTCCCCGCGAACAGTTTCGTCAGCTGTCCCCGACGTGGACGAACCCACTTCGAAGGATCTTATCGATGGAGACCGTGTCTTCGCTCTACAGGCTCTAAATAAATACCAAGCCCAGACAAAAGCATGGCGCGACCACGCAGTCATCCCGAGGGAATTCAGCGAAGGGGACCTCGTACTCGTCCGAACAGCTCGGACAGAGTCCAGGGGCAAGCTGGAGCCCAAGTGGGAGTGCCCTTTCATTCTCAAGACGAAGTCATCCCCCAGCGCATACAGGCTCGCAACGCCAAACGACGAAGACTTGGAGCATTCCTGGAACATCGATAATCTCCGCAAATTTTTTGTTTGACTCATCAGGGCCAGCTCGCCCTTGTAATTCACAAAAACAATTTTATTCTGGCCCGCACTCTTTTCCTCCCGGGGGGTGAGGTTTTTAACGAGGCGGAGTCATGTAATATACAAGTGAAAAATCCCCCGCAAAAATCTACATCGAAAAAAGACCGCGCCGACGGTCTTCGACATTCGACCAATGCAAAGTCACCGCGAGGCCCAGCGCTAGCTACCCTCGCGTGCGACACTCCGCGCAAAAGTCGCCTAAGGGTGCAGCCGGATTAGCACAACAAGTGCGAAAAATCGAAGTATCCGTGCAAAAGTCGCCTAAGGGTGCAGCCGGATTAGCACAACAAGTGCGAAAAATCGAAGTCTCCGTGCAAAAGTCGCCTAAGGTGCAGCCGGACTAGCACAACAAGTGCGAAAAATCGAAGTCCTCCTCAAAAAAGACTATTCGTGCAAAAGTCGCCTAAGGGTGCAGCCGGACTAGCACAACAAGTGCGAAAAATTGAAGTCCTCCTCAAAAAAGACTATCCGTGCAAAAGCCGCCTAAGGGTGCAGCCGGACTAGCACAACAAGTGCGGAAAATCGAGGTGTTCCGCGAAGAGTATCCGTGCAAAAGTCACCTAAGGGTGCAGCCGGACCAAGCACAACAAGTGCGAAAATAACTACACCAAACTGTCCGCGCAAAGACCGACTACATGCGCACCAGACCGACATAACAAATACACCAGACCAAGTGCGCAACGCCTTCGTGAGCATAGCCGAATGTGCGAAGGCACTCAAACTCATCATACAAGCCATTACATATGTACAGCGAGGGCATCACACTTTACATCGGCTCAACCTTCAGAATAATTCCCATCTCCCTATAGTTAAATAGCATTATCCTTAGCTCCTCACCCGCAAAAAGACCTCATAGCTCCCCCTCACCTACACTCGCAGCGGCCGGCAAGGACAATAGTTCCTGCCTGCCAGCCCTGCCCACACGAAGCCGACCGCCGTCCGCCTCACTCACTCTACGCTTCGCAACCGCCCTTCACCGCCTACGCCCAGCACTTGGACCAGGCACAACTTCAGCATCCACAGCACGCGGTGAAGCCTCCACCGCTGCCACATCCAAGGCCGCAAAGTAATCCAGGTCCTCATCCGACGACTCTTCAGTCCACTCAACCGAACTCCCAGAGTCACCAAAATCAGAAAACTTAGACGCAGATTCATCTGATTCATTCCCATCATCCACGGTCGAAGCTGCCAAAAAATTAGCAGTAGCGGTTGCGTGCGCAGGCCCAAAATCTTGAACCTGCGCAGCAACCAAGGTTCAGCAACATATGCAAAATTCCCTAACTACCCACACCCACTAAGCCACCTGCGAAGACCCAGCCGTCGCGGGATCCTCCGCTGCCGGCTCTGCCGCCATCTTCACAGGATCCTCAGCCCTCGGCGCAGCAGTTGGCGACGAGCCACCGCCGGCCGCAGTGGCTGTGGGGGCATCAGGGGCGCCTTCGACGGTTTCTGGGGGCGGCGCCGGGGCGACCTCGAACACAGCCGCCACCGGGTTCGACTCCGAATCAGGCTGCGCGCTGTTCAAAGCCCCAATGTCCTCCACTTTCTCGTTACACGCCGCCTGAGACACAGCACACAGATTCAACAAGCCCACATATAACCCACATTCAACAACAATAAACAAGAGTCAAACATTACCTGACCCCTCGCCGTGTCGGACCGTGGGGACCCCACATCCGGTCGAAGAGGGCTCCCGCGGATTCCTTCACCACAGGGTCCTCAACCTTGTAAATCTCGCGCTCGAAATCCTCATCAGATTGGTCGAAGACCTCATAGTGTCGGCACCCTTCGCGGAACAGTGCGTTCATCGCCCCTTCGCAGGTGACCAGGGAGGCATAGGACATAAACCCCTCCACAATGGCGGGGAGCGCCAGCAACTCCTCCTACAGCCACTCGAGGCAGCGAAGTCTGGGCTCTTAGTCTGGCACTTCGAAGTCAGCGGTCCGCGCGCCCAGCTCGTGGTATGAGTCCATAAGCTGTTTGCACGTCCGCTCAGCCTCCGAGCGCGTCAAAGCCTCGGCCCTCTCCACATGGGTCTGCAGAGCGTTGAACCGCTCCTCCCATTCCTTTGCGCGCTGTCTGGCGAGGCTACCCTCCACCCGCGCCAATTTGGCCTCCGCCTGCGCAGACTGCGCCTTGGCGAGGGCCTCATTAGCCTCCCTTCTCTCCTCCGCCAGTTGGCGCCGGAGGTCAGCCCTCTCGCCCTCCAGCGCGGCCACCTTATCCGCCAGCTTGCGGCACTTGCTGTCGGCGGCCAACTTTTCCCGAACGGCGTCAGCATGTTGCGCCCGAAGTCTCTCGACTTTGGCAGACACAACCGCCGTAAGGGCCCCCGACGCCACGTGGTCAGCGAAGTCAGCCGCCTACAAGACACACATAAGACCACAATCCCAACGAAACTGGTAAAAACCGAAGTCTAGCTCAACTTACCTGACTCAATGCCTCCTTCAGCCGGCGGGACACAGCGCCCGCCTCGTCCTTGACAGCAGTGAGCACCGGAATCTCACCATCGGTGCTGAGATCACTACCCCTCGCCCTAGGCACCACGGCAGCCGCCGCGGTCGCTACCGCAGGCGGAACAACAACAAGTTGCCCTTCGCCCGACCCTGCAAAGCATCAACAGTTAAAAAAAAGAAAAAAACTCGGGCCAACGACTTACCAACGAGATAATCGTCCACGCTAATCTCGGTGGCGAAGTCGGCAACGCGCTTGCCCAACGGAGGCAATTCTCGGGCCTTCGCAGTTCCGGCCGGGGCAGGCTTGGTTCCGCCGGCGCTGGCCGCCTTCACGGCCTCCGGTACCCTGCTGGACCCAGGGGCGGCAGACTTCGCCGCCAGCATCGGCTGGCCGCCGCCGGGGGCAGCAGCCTTCGCAGTCCCCCGCGACCTCTTCGGCCTAGCCTCAGGCAGCCTGACGACCGCCTGGCGCTTCTGTGCAGCTCCCTGACGATCCTTTTCCATCACTGCCGACACAACAGCAGCAATATTCCGTCCATAAGGAAACACTCTCGAGTCACGAACCATGCGAGATGTAAAAAAGTCTTCGCTGGCCGCGCGGGGGATAGGAACATTCTTAGGCCACCAACCCCCGGTAACCTTCAGCATCCGCGCCGAAGACTCCCGGAGCTCGGGCGAAGACATCCTCCCCGCGGGGGCCGCGCATGTCCTCATCAATTCCCTAGCAAAACCATCGAAAACCCCCAGTCCTCCCGTAGCAGTACCTAGCTTCCTCTTCTTAGAGGATGGGGCGGCCGCCGGCGCGGGGTCGTCCCCAGTCTCTGCCGCCGGCTTCTTCCCGCGACGATCCACATCGTCTTGCCCAGGATAACCGCCATACAGCAGACGGTTCAACTCGAAGACCTTGTTCAAGCGGTCGTTGGACCCGCGTATATCCCAGCTACGCTGGCCCTCCGTCTTCGGCACGTACCGACCAACAATCCGCACCGCCCCATCCTCCGCCTCACGCACAAATGCGGCAGGATCGCGGCTATGCAGATCCTGTGCAAAGGCGGGACTTCGTACCAGCATCCCACCATGGGAAGGCATCTGGCGAGGGCATACTTCGCCCAGCGCCCAGCCATGCGCCAAAGGCCACACCCCATACGCCACAAACTCCTCAAACAAATCGCTCCCGCTACTCAGGCCGACCGCGCACAGCAGGGCCCCTTCGTCTGCATCCTCCTCCGCCACTTCAAACTGCGGGTATGCTGAGTAATAATGCGAGCACATCTCAGCCACGGGGAGCCCCAGATGGTCCTCGATTGTGCCCTCCGCAATGTAGAACCAAAACTCATACCAGTTGCCCCATTTATTGTGGGCGCAAGGAACCAACTCAACGACCTCCATTGAAGTCTTGCCGGTCTTCGGCGTAAACGTACAGGACCCAAACTGAGTAATCTTATTTCTGATCATCCTTTTTTGCCAGTGCAGACAATAGTACTTCGCGAAGACTTCGACCGATGGCTGTCCGCCGTACGAAGTCGTTGCCCAGACATATTTCGACAGGGCCACCACGGCATTCGGCGTCAGCTGGTGGATCTGGACGTTGAATCTGCGCAGGACTTCTCCCACGAATCGATGCGCAGGCAGGCGAAGACCAGCGGCAAAGAACGCCTCGAAGACAACCAACTCACCTTCCGGCTCGGGGACCTCCTCCGTCCCCGGGACACGAGCGACTCCACCGCCAATGTAACCAAGCTGCTGCATATCTTGCACGCGGACCGAGGACATCCGCGACACACCGAAATCCACTGTGTCGCCGACGCGCAACTCCTCCGCCGCCATAGTGCTCAGCGTCTCCTCAAACGACGCATCGGCCGGCGGCGTAGCGGCAACAGAAGAAGAAGAGGTCGGCATCGCTACGTACCGTCGGCGGCGGCGGGCGGTCTGCTTCACACGGGCCAGATCTCCGGCGAACAAGAGCAAGGAGGGCAGACGAGCAGCGAGAGGTTTGAGAAGGCGGTTAGGGTTTTCACGGAGCTCGGAAAGATAAAGTTCAAAACGCGCCGCCCCCCGTCCCCTTTTATACACAGGGCGCGGCGCTTCGGGAAACCCGCAATCCAACAGTACGGTGTCAATCAACGGTCATGTCAAAAACCCCCGTGGAACCACTTTGAGCGAGGGCAGCATCTCTGCCATCTAGCGACGTCTTCGTCACCAGATGACTTAGTTGAACTGGTCCCTCGGAGGGCAAAAGTTGGGGCGAAGGCGAAGACGCCACCCTTCGCTCGAGGCCTTCGCCGTACTCGCTGCACCAACGGTGACAAGACAACGGACAGACTTACCCCTCGCCTCATACGCCGCCGGACGAAGACCTATGACGAGGTCGTCTCATCTTGCGACCTCGTCCAGAATGGAGGCCCGCGTGCGATCCGGCCCATTGTAACAGGCCCTGCGTGGCCGTTGCGCGTTATGGGCCTAATTTGTAAAGGCCTCCCGGTAATTACGGTCTGTAACCCCGCTTTATGGGAATATTCCGGGGATAACCTAGGTGTCTGAGGGCACATGCGTCCTTAACACGGGACGCTGGGCACTCAGATACCTATAAATACCCCGCACAGTGCCCTTGAGAGGCTAGATAAACAGAGCTATTGCCATCTCATGCAAAAACCCTGTTTGCATTGCTACACTCCCCCGTTGGATCAACTTGCACCAGTAAGCAAGTTCCAACACCAGACAACTCTTTCTTTTCATATTATCGTTCGTGCTTCATGTCATGATAATGTATGATCCTACCAATGACTAATGAATGTTTATCTGAATGCAAAGGATGATGTGATGAAATATGCAAATGTATGACCTGAACACACACGAAACCATACTCAGACTCTGCATCCCCTTAGGAACGACTTTTGAGTCTCTTCACCTTCTATTTCGGTGGCATTTAAGCTCTGCATTCCCTTAGGAACGACTTTGGAGCTTCTTCACCTTCTATTTCGGTGGCATTTAAGCTCTGCATTCCCTTAGGAATGACTTTGGAGCTTCTTCACCTTCTATTTCAGTGGTATTTTGGCTCTGCATTCCCTTAGGAACGACTTCTGAGCTTTGGAACTTACTTTGATACCCAAAGTGTAAGGAAGGATAAATGTGGAAATTGCTCTCCTTTATATATGTGTGTGTATCTCTATTTATCATGTTCAAAAATGAGTAAAACTCCACTAAGACACAAATAAACCATTGCATCATATTGGATTTTTGTTTGTGCAGTTAAAACAATAATAATATGAATAAAAATAAAATAATAATGAGAAGAGGATTTGAGGAAAAAGGAGAAAAAAAGAAAGGATATGAAAATAGAAATAATATATATAATTATATTTCTAAAATTGGTACTTCTAATTTCACAATATAATTTGAGGATAATTTGGCACAAGATTTGAATTTAATTCTGAATTTAAAATGGAATTTGGAAATAGAGAAAAGGGAGAAATAAAATAAAATAAAATAAAATAAAATAGAAAAAGGGGTTGTAACCTAAATGGGCTGCGACGACTCAATTCGGCCCAGCTAGATTTTCCCCCTGCGCACACAGCCCAGCACGGCCAGCTCATGCGCCGATGGGTGGGACCCACGATGCAGTCTCCTCCCCGTCCGCGTGCAATTTTCTTCTCGCTGACGTGTGGGACCGCCTCATCCGATTCCCGTTCAACGGTCCGCGTCTTCCTCGCTGGCGCGCCGACAGGGCGGGCCCACTGTCAGCCTCCCTATCTTCCTTCGCTCACCCGTCGGTTGCAATCTGTGTCCGATGGGCCCACGTGGTCATGCTTATCCCGGGCAACGGAGCGTCGCGCAAGGCGGGGGCGCACCGAAGGCCTCGGAGCCGCTCGCGCATACCGACCACGCTCCCGTTGAACCACCCACCACGGGCCATAAAACTCCTGAGCGCGTTCCCTTCCTCCATTTCCTATCTTCGCGACAACTACCGAACTAGCGAGAGAGAGAGAAGGGCGGCGAATCCACATCTAAACGACCGGCGCCACCACGGAATCTCTTCCCCGCCGCCGCCCGACACCTAGGATCAGGTCGGGGTCCTGCGCTGTGCGTGTGCGAAAACATCCGTGGCGTTTGTGGGCCAAATAATTGGCGGAACGATCTGCAATTTGTCACCGAAGTGCAATCTCCACCGCGGTGCCGCAGTGCGCCGTCGTCAGGAATCTCTGTACCCATCTCCGGTGAGTACTCCTTGCGCATATGTTCACTAGCCCCTTCGATTGTGTAGCACCCCATAGAGTGGAGAATAGTGCGCTAAATCGTGGGATTTGGAAGTCCAGCGATGGCGTCAGCCTCGCTTGGGTCGCGCGGAGGCGCCGCCGGTCGGGATAGCAGAGGTGGCCGACGAGTTGCTGGCCGTCGATTGCGAGATCTGCGGCCTCGATTAGATCAGGGTAACGTTTCATGGTGAATCAATCCAGGGTGTTTATGTTAGATCGGGTGGTCCACATTGCTTCGGTCAGCATTAAATCTGGTCCATTCATCTTTGATCAGGCGGGTGACGTTAGGTACTGGTTCAGGTGACGGCTGATCTAATTCGGGCGCTTGATTCCCGATCGGACGTTTGAAATATGAAGATACCATTTCGACCCTGGCAAAATTATTAAAGAGTCCCTGGATTTGTTAATAATTGGCCCGCGGTCCACGCATTGGCGCTCTGTGTCTCGGGTTTCTTTCCCTGAGGTCCCTGCTGTTTTATGTAATATTGTGCCAAGTCCAGAGTTCATAGGAAATGGATAATTAATAACAGGAAATGATTTTTAATGGGAAAATAAATGCTAGAACTTGTATAAATCATATAAAATTCATATAAACTCCAAATTAATCCATTCCACTTCCTATAATTTTGTAATATTATTCTCTATCAAATAGTACCACTATTTTAACATGAAAGTCTTATTAAAATTTATTTCCTAATTAATCTAGTATTTAGCACATAAAACCTTCATAAATTCATATCTTAAAATCTATAACTCCAAAATTAATGATTCATGTTCCTAGGATCTTATTTTAATGTGTAGATTTTTATTATGTATTTTGTTTATAAGTTTGGTGTGATGTTAATTTTCCCTTTGTACTATGTATGTTTGTATTGATGCGAGTAGACGAGCAAGTCATAGAGGATCCAGGGCTTCAGCTGGTAGAGACTGCTGAGCAGGAGCTCATTGAAGGCAAGTTGTGGCCTTGATCACTTCCTTTTCACCCAGTCATGTTTTTATTAATCATAATGATCTGCATAGGTTAATTTTGATGGGATCCAATAGGTTACCCTAGTTTTGGCTATCTTTATACCTTGTTTTACCACTGAATATTTTTGGGTAGTATATGCTATTGCTGTATGTGGTTTTGGGTATGGAGATATACATCACTCATTGTTACACTTTTGTTATCAGATATTATTTACTGTTCACGATAAGATCATTATGTTATTGAGAACATGGAGAACCACCCGGGAAAATAGTGCTACCACAAGGGTGGTATGGGACACCCTTGGCTGATTAACTAGGAAAGCTAGTGGATGACTACCTTACCCGAAAGGGGCAAGGGCAGTAGGGGAGTGGTCAGTGTAGGAAGGTCCTTGGTTTGATTTTGCTGCGATGGCGGTTAGGCGAGGGATTCCTGCACTGGAGCTTCCTAGATACTGTAGCGGGTTTTTTGAAGCTAGTGGAACTTTGTAAAGGCCTCGTAGTGGTACCCTACCATGCTTCCTTGGTAGAGGTGTATGGGGTCCGATCAACCCCGTTGCAAAAGGGTAACACGACTTGTGGGTAATGATGTGCAACCTGTGCAGAGTGTAAAACTGGTATACTAGCCGTGTTCATGGTCATGAGCAGCTCCAACACTCACATGATTAATTTATGGAATTAAACTCAATTGGTCATTTCATTGCATTGGGATTATTTTATTATTACTTTTATTTATTATTACTATGGTTTGGTATTTACTTACACTTAGTAACTGCTAATAAAATTTTGACTAACTTATAAAAGCAATGCTCAGCTTCAACCTTTACTTTGTTGATTAGTCTTACACTTCACATGAACTCCCACCTTTGGTGAGTTCATGCACATTATTCCCCACAACTTGTTGAGCGATGAACATGTGTGAGCTCACTCTTGCTGTCTCACACCCCCCACAGGAGAAGAACAGGTCGTCGAAGAGGAGCCGCCTAACACTGAGGCTTTCGACTTGATCTAGGTGGCGTCTCCTAGTCAGCTTTTGTGGCACCAGGGAATAATAATTAGTTCGCTTTATTTTATCATTTATTTTTGTAAGACTTCCGATATGTAATAAGTACATTTATGATATTTATGACATTTATCTCTATGCACTCTGTTATTATATGTGTTGTCTTCTCTGGCACATATATGAGAAGCACCTGGATTTGTTCCTTAAATCCGGGTGTGACACTTACTCTGCGCTCCCTTAGTAACGACTTTTGTAGCTTCGTCACCTTCGGAGTGATTACAGCTATGCATCCCCTTAGGGATGACTTTTGAGCTTTTCTCTGTTCTCCTTGCACTCGATGGTGCGGATTCTGATATTACATGTTACATTTTTGGGGGAATTTGGCCCTTGTATTGCATAGGGCTAAACAAAAATGAAAATTACAAACTATGGCCCCATTAAAAACCTTTCTCCCCTCCTAAAAGGAAAAGGGTGTCATAGGAGAAATAAAAAGATTACATCAATTACACATAATATCGCCGAAGCTCATCCGCATTCCAAGATCAGGGTATGTCGTTGCCATCCATATCCTTCAATCAGTAAGAACCGGGTCTTGACGAAGATACTACCAGGAAAGGACCTTCCCATTTTAGCTGAAGTTTCCCTACTGTTTCTGGATTGGCTATCCTTCGAAGCACCAAATGGCCTGGTTTGATATTTTTCAATCGAACTTTTCTATCACGCCATTTCATTGTTTTTGGCCTGATACTTATTGATGTGCTCTATGGCCTGAAGTCTGGTCCCTTCTATGGTGTCTTTTGTTATTTGGCAATCAACTTCATCCTCGCTGAAGCTTTGGTTCTTATTGATCCTGTTCTTGCTTCTTCCGGTGTTATTGCTTCATCACCGAACAAGAGCTTGAATGGAGTAAAACCTGTTGACCTTGAGACAGCAGTGTTGTGGCTCCACACCACTTTTATTAATTCTCCTGGCCACTTTCCTCTGGGCTGATTGAAGATTAACTTCATTATTCCTGTCATTATAATTCCATTTGCTCTCTCTACCAACCCATTTGATTCTAGATGCCTTACTGATGCAAAATGTATTTTTGTACCAATATGGTCACAAAAAACCTTGAACATTTCAGCATCAAATTGAGTTACATTATCGACTATAATAGCCTTCGGCACACCGAAGAGACAAACAAATATTTTGCCAGAAGAACTTTTGGACTGTGGCCGAAGTTATGGTAGATAGAGGCTTAGCTTCGATTCACTTTGAGAAATATTCCACCACTACCACAACATATTTTAAGTTTCCTTGTGCTGCTGGGAGCGGTCCTAACAAATCTAGGCCCCACCTTTGCAATGGCCAAGTAGGTTGAATCAATTATGTTAGAGACGAAGGTTGTTTCTGGTCTCTGGCACACTTCTGACAGTTTTCACATTTCTGGACCAAGTCTGCTTGCGTCCGAAGCTGCCTTCAACCAATAAAAGCCTTGTCTAAAATCCTTTTCAAGTAGAGGCCTAGATCCAATGTGGGCTCCACACAGTCCTGCATGTATTTCCTTCATTAACTCTTGTCCTTCATTCCTGGAAAGGCATTTAAGCAATGGGGAACAAATTCCATGCTTGTATAACTCCCCCTCAAATATTACATAAGGTCTTGTTCTTGCCTCCATTCTCTTGTTGTAAGCTTCATCATCTGAGAGGCAGTTGCCTTGGAGGAAGGATATTATTTAGGTCCTCCATTCTTCATTATGTACATGTGAGATTGTGAGCACTGCCTCTCCATGAGCTCGATTGAGGGTGCTTTTATTGTTTCAAAAAGTACCTCTGAAGGCAAAGGGAGCCCATGTGCCGCTGACTTGGCTAACATGTCTGCATGCTCATTTTCTCCCCTTGGGATATTTTTTACAGAAAATCCCTCAAAAGAAGCTTCCTATCTTCGAACTGCATCTAAATACTTTTCAAGCATAGGATCTCTTGCCTTGCTACTCTTATCCACGTGGCCAGAAATAACTTGCGAATCAGTTTTGAGGACTGCCCTTCTTATTGCCATTGCTTTTAGTTTCCGAAGCCCTAAAAGAAGAGCTTCGTACTCAGCAATGTTATTTGTACAACTGAAGTCTAACTTTATTGCATAACATGTTCTGAGTTTAGAGGGTGCCACTAGAACAGCAGCTGCTCCTGCACCGAAGGTCCCCCAAGATCCATCGCAAAATACCGTCCAAGCTTCAACATCTTTTGTTGCTTCTTCACCCTGAGCCCCTGGCGTCCAATCAGCAATGAAGTTTGCTAATGCCTGAGATTGAATTGAAGATCTGTGTACGTAATCAATGGTGAATTTGTTAAGTTCTGCGTCCCATTTTCCGATCCTTCCGGTAGCTTCTCTGTTTCTCATTATGTCTTTCAGGGGTTGTGATGAAGGCACTATTATATGATATGCTTGGAAGTAATGCCGAAGCTTCCTGGAGGCCATCAATACAGCATACAGTACCTTCTCCAATTCCATGTAATTTTTCTTTGATGGGCTGAGTACTTTGGAGACAAAGTATACCGGTGCTTGCTTTTTATTTGGCCATCTTGCTTCTGCTGTACCAGTGCCGCACTAACCACAGCATGGGAAGCAGCCACATACAGAAGTAGCGGAGTTCCTGATGAAGGTGGAGTTAGAGTTGTCAAATCTATCAAATATTGATTTAGCTCTTCGAAGGCTTTTTGTTGAACCGAACCCCACTAGAAGACTTCGACTGATTTCAGTATTTCAAAGAAAGGTAAATTCCTCTCTGCTGATCTTGATATAAATCTATTCAACGATGCCAGCCTTCCTGCCAACTGTTGAGCCCCCTTCGTTGAATTTGGTGGCTCCATCCGAAGGATAGCTTCGATTTTACTTGGATTGGCTTCGATGCCTTTTGTTGATACCAGGCAACCAAGAAACTTGCCCTTCTTCACTCCAAAAACACATTTTTCTGGGTTTAACTTGAGACCAGCTTGCCTGAAATTGGCAAACGTCTCTTGCAAATCAGCAACATGATTCTCTTGCTTTGTGCTTGTTACTAAGATGTCATCGACATAAGTCGGTACATTCCTGCCAATTTGAGAGTGGAGAACCTTGGCAGTCATCCTGCTGAAGCTTCCTCCAGCATTCTTGATGTGCACCCGTTGGGTGATTGCCCGATCTTTCGATGAGAGGGTGTGGAATAACTCGATTGGGGGAGGAGACGACGTTCACGGCCCGACTACAGCCTTCCAAAGACGCTGCGCCTTAGCAACCGATACACCACCTCCTATGGCTGTCACGATCTTGTGGAGCGTGACACCCTGGCCACTAGGGCACTCGTCCTGCAAGCAATCGAAGAACTAGCAAGAACAAGTAGAACAAGTACTGAATTACCAGATCTAAATGTAGGTTTAAAGATCAAACTACAATATGGTGGGGTTCCGAAGACAAGAAGACGGGCGGCTGAACTAGCACGCGCGCTTGCAAGCAAGTAGCGAGAGCTAAACTTGATCTAAACAAAACCCGCTGTTCTTGGTGGCGGCTAGGGGGTTTATAAACATGGGAGGACGACCACAAGGGTATTGGGGTCGTGCTGCAACCCTAGGATGCGTCCCTAATGGACCTAACTTGATACACGACCCATTGGGCCAAAATAGGGTGACGCAGCACCATGGGCAGAAAAGGCAGGAAATGTCTCGGTAAGAAAACAATGATTACGGCGGCCTCAGAACAGATATGACTATAATTCCGGATCCATATGAAAGTAGACTTGATAAGCTTTCCATGTTGTGCTTGAACATTCCAATCCGAGCCCGCATCTGACCGTGGTGACCGTCACAAGTTGGTGTTCTTCTGCAGTCCGAATCCAGCATGTTCAAATCCTTTTCCCTTTCGGTCTTCTCCCTGATTCCTAAGCAAAACAAGAGTGCACGGGTCTCCATGGTCTAAATATGATGGACATGAACTCAAGAGTGTAATCACCTGATGGTTGAGTTGACGAGCACGAGCGCGAGTAATGGGACCAGAAATTGGTACTTGTATTGGTATAGATGCATCAGTAGTGTGGATGTCTTCATCATTCTCCCCTTCTTGCATTTGAGTCGTCCTCGACTCAAGCTCAACTTCCTCTCCCAAGTAGGGCTTTAAATCTGCAATGTTAAATGTGGGGCTAACCCCAAAGTCTGCAGGCAGATCTAGCCTATATGCATTGTCGTTAATTTTCTCTAGCACTTTAAACGGTCCATCGGCTCGAGGCAACAATTTAGATTTTCGTAATTCAGGAAACCTTTCCTTTCTCAAATGCAACCAAACTAAATCTCCAGGTTCAAAATTTATTTCCTTTCTACCTTTATCACTAGCAAACTTATATCTAGCATTCATACGCTCTATGTTTTCTTTAGTAGTTTCGTGCAGTTTTAACATCAATTCAGCACGCCTAGTAGCATCAAAATTTAGTTTTTCAGAAGATGGCAAAGGCATTAAATCAATAGGAGCACGAGGTAACAAACCATATACAATCTGAAATGGGCACATCTTTGTAGTAGAATGCAATGATCGATTATAAGCAAATTCAATATGAGGCAAACAGTCCTCCCACATCTTAATATTCTTCTTTAGAACTGCCCTTAACATAGTAGACAAAGTTCTATTCACAACTTCAGTTTGACCATCAGTTTGAGGATGACATGTAGTAGAAAATAAAAGCTTAGTCCCCAATTTTGCCCACAAAGTCCTCCAAAAATGACTAAGAAATTTAGCATCACGATCAGAAACGATTGTGTTGGGCACACCATGCAAGCGAACAATTTCACGAAAGAACAAATCAGCAATATGAGTAGCATCGTCAGTTTTATGACATGGTATGAAATGTGCCATCTTAGAAAATCTATCAACAACCACAAACACACTATCACGTCCCTTCCTAGTCCTAGGCAATCCCAGCACAAAATCCATAGAAATATCTTCCCAAGGAGCACTAGGAACGGGTAGAGGCAAATACAAACCGTGTGGATTTAACCGTGACTTCGCCTTTTGGCATGTCGTGCAACGAGCAACCAATCTCACCACATCTCTTCTCATCTTGGGCCAAAAGAAATGACCAGCAAGTATGTCCTCCGTTTTCTTTGCTCCAAAATGTCCCATTAAGCCACCTCCATGTGCTTCCTGTAACAACAACAAACGAACGGAGCTAGCTGGAATGCATAGCTTGTTAGCTCTAAACACAAACCCATCACTAACGATATATTTGTTCCATCCTTTCCCATCTTTACAATGCAGCAACACATCTTTAAAATCAGCATCATGAACATATTGGTCTTTAATCGTCTCTAATCCAAAGATTTTGTAGTCAAGTTGATTCAGCAAAGTATATCTCCTAGACAAAGCGTCAGCAATGATATTCTCTTTTCCTTTCTTGTGCTTAATAACATAAGGAAACGATTCGATAAATTCAACCCACTTAGCATGTCTACGGTTCAGTTTTCCTTGACTACGAATATGTTTCAAAGATTCATGATCAGAATGAATAACAAACTCTTTGGGCCACAAATAATGCTGCCATGTTTCTAATGTTCGCACAAGAGCATATAATTCCTTATCATAAGTAGAATAATTTAGAACAGACCCACTCAATTTTTCACTAAAATATGCAACAGGTTTGCCTTCTTGTAACAAAACACCACCCAATCCAATTCCACTAGCATCACATTCAAGCTCAAAAGTCTTATTAAAATCAGGAAGTTGGAGGAGAGGTGCATGTGTCAACTTATCTTTCAGCACGTTGAAAGCGTGCTCTTGTACTTTGCCCCAACTAAAATGCACTCCCTTCTTCGTAAGCTCATTCAAAGGTGCAGCAATGGTGCTAAAGTCCTTCACAAAACGGCGATAGAAGCCAGCAAGTCCTAGGAAACTCCGCACCTGTGTGATAGTCTTTGGCATAGGCCATCCATGTATCGCTTCTACCTTGGCTTGATCAACCTCAATTCCCTGTGGAGTCACAACATAACCAAGAAACGAAACTCGATCGGTGCAAAATGTGCACTTCTCAAGGTTACCAAATAAACGTGCATCTCGTAAAGCATTAAAAACAGCACGCATGTGATCAACATGTTCATCCATAGATTTGCTGTAGATTAATATGTCATCAAAGTATACTACCACAAATTTTCCAATGAAGGCACGCAAAACCTCGTTCATTAATCTCATGAAAGTGCTAGGTGCATTAGTTAACCCAAAAGGCATGACTAACCACTCATACAATCCGAACTTAGTTTTGAAAGCAGTTTTCCATTCATCTCCCAATTTCATACGAATCTGGTGGTACCCACTACGCAAATCAACTTTAGAAAAGACAATGGCACCACTCAATTCATCAAGCATATCATCTAAACGTGGAATAGGGTGTCGATAACGTATCGTGATATTATTAATAGCCCTACAATCAACACACATACGCCATGTTCCATCTTTTTTAGGCACTAAAATAACCGGAACAGCACACGGACTAAGAGACTCACGCACGTAACCTTTGTCGAGTAGTTCTTGCACTTGTCGCTGAATTTGTTTTGTTTCCTCTGGATTTGTCCTATATGGCGCACGATTCGGCAAAGATGCACCAGGAATAAGATCAATTTGGTGCTCAATCCCTCGTATAGGTGGCAGCCCCTCTGGTATCTCACTTGGAAATACATCAGAATACTCCTGCAAAATGTTAGTAATAACAGGAGGCAAAGAATGCTGCATATCTTGAATTGAAATCAAAGCATCCTTGCATACCAAGGCGTAGGCAACAGTAGTGGAAGCAAATAATTCATTAACATCAGTTTTTGTTGCAAGCAAGCAATGTCCTTTCAATTTTATCCCATCTTTGTTATTACCAACAACTTTAATATTCTTGTCGTTCTCAGTTTTAGCTTTGGTAGCTTTAGCAACATCATCACGCACAATAGCCTCAGGGGACATGGGAAGCAAAATAATTTTCTTATCATGGTATATGAGAGAATATTGATTTGATCTACCATGATGCATACAATCTGAATCAAATTGCCATGGTCTACCTAGCAGAATATTACAAGCATCCATAGGCACAACATCACAGTCAACAACATCACGATATGAACCAATAGCAAAATTAATTCGTACCAGCTTGGTTACCTTGACCTTACCACTATTGTTGAGCCATTGAATGTGATATGGATGCGGGTGCGGTTTGGTCGTAAGTGCAAGCTTCTCCACCATGTCGCTGCTAGCCAAGTTGTTGCAGCTACCTCCATCAATGATCAAACGACATGAACGCTCCTTAATGACACACTTTGTTTGAAACAACGTATGTCGCTGATTCTGCTCTGCCTTCTCCATTTGTGCACTAAGCACACGCTGTACAATGAGGCTCTCATAATGCTCTGCATCATCTGCACCAATCTGTTCTTCGGGTGGTTCCTTAGTGCCTACATCATCAGCCGCAAGCAAAGCAAGTGTAGCTTCATCCAAATCACTAGCAGAGGAATACCCACCATCGTCTTTTACCACCAAAACACGCTGATTAGGACAATAACGCTGCACGTGTCCATAGCCCTTGCATCGATAACACAGAACATCTCTTGTTCTACCTGTGGAAGCTACTGAAGAGGCACTACCTGCGGGTTTCTGGGCAGATTTGGTTGCTGAATTTGTGGAAGATGCACGTGGTTTGTCGCTGGAGGAAGGCGGGGGTGCTGGTTGACTTGGCGAGGGAGTTGGTGCTAGTGTACGGCCGGTCATGGATGTAGTCGTGCGCTGTTGCCATGGTGTAGATTTTCCTGCAGAAACATTAGACCTTGCACTAGCACGTCGTCCCTGCACTTCCCTTTCAGCTTTGCAAGCAAGATGAAACAATCGGGTTACATTAGCATAATCTTTATAAGCAAGGATGTCCTGAATTTCCCTATTTAACCCGCCCAAAAATCTAGCCATAGCAGATTCCTCACCCTCCTCTATGTTACAACGCAGCATACCCATTTGTAATTCCTGATAATATTCTTCTACACTTTTAGTACCCTGTCTCAATTGTTGCAACTTGTTTAACATATCACGTGCATAATAAGAAGGAACAAATCTAGCCCGCATGACCCGTTTCAACGCATCCCAAGTTTGTGGCATGTTATTAGGATTCTTCTTACCATGTTCTATCCACCAAACAGAAGCAAATTCAGTAAACTCACTAGTAGCAGCTCTAACCCGCGCATTCTCAGGAAATTCATGGCATGCAAACTTTTGATCAACCGCAATCTCCCAAGTAATGTAAGCATCAAGGTCATATTTACCATCAAAAGGAGGTATTTTAAATTTAACCTTACTAAAAGCATCATCATTACCATGTACCTCACGTCGGTGAAAACCACCCATACCTCTACGGTTAGTACGTAGTCGCCGGCGATTAGGTGCTTCTTGGTCATCTTGTTCAGTATCAGCAACATAGTCATCCCAGTTACCTTCGGCGCCCTCATCACGCCCACCATTGATATTAGCATGCATCTCATCAAACCGCCTCAAGAGTGCGACAAGGCTCTTGTCAATATGAGCAACTGTCATTTCCACATTTGCAAGTTTGGTGTTCGTGTCGATCTGTGTGGCCTCCAATTGCCCCATCTTTTCATTCGTCACCTGCATGTCATTATCAAGACCTTCCGTGTGCGTCTTCACTAGCCTTACAAAGTGTTGTATGATACCCTTGGTGCGAGGAGAGTGTGGCATATTACGAGAAGCATCATCAACCTCCAATCCTGCCATGGTTAGACGAACAGAGGCAACAAGAAAAAAAAACGTGAAGGAATAAAAACTCTACAACTATTAGGATGTAGCTACTGCAAGGCGCTCACTCTCAACCTGCCACACAAGCTCTTACCAATTCTTACCTTGCACAACAGGAGGGGTCAGCAACCAACAAGTCTGCAACCGTGGAATAAGTGTATCGGTGCCGCAGCAACACGACCTGTCAAACTGTAGTCGAAATATGTAGAGTTGTAGGTGGGCTGAAGCAAGGAATACACTAGTACCACGTTAGTTACAAAAGCAAGCTGAATAATCGTTCAACGGTGGTACTGTGCTGGTCCTAGGCTAAACCAGGCTAGAGACGTGAGCCTAGGCACAAAGGTAGTCACTGAAAAAGAACAACTAGCACAGCACAAAGAGAAACAACAGATTTAGAGATTCAGCCCCCTTCTTCTTCTTTTCCTTTTTTTTTCTTTTCTATTCTTTTTTTTCTTCTTCTTCTGTTTTTTTTTTGCAGGGGCCTAAACCCTTTTTTTTCACTATGACAACCCAAACAATAAAGATATTGCTAACAACCCCTTTAAATCAGATTTAACAAATCTTGTTAATATAGGAAGTCCAGAAATCTCTACGATGATTGCGGAGCGCTCAGAACGAATTTTGAGATAAGGTCAGATCCGTTGGAAAGAAGATAAGATAAGCTTTCCAGATTGTATTTAAACTTCCAAATCGGATATGATATGTATCCGTGGTGGCAAAAACGAACCAGAGATGTTTTTGGTGATGGTGGATTTCGTGGTGACCAAAACGTGGTAGAACTCAAAACTCTAAAGGAATAAACTAAGACCAGCAACTCGACACAACCGATGCAACCAAAAACTCAACAAGCCCTAACTAAGTAGTACTAGTAAATGCTCAATGGTTTATAGGATTGCGGTAAAACTAATCTACTATTTTTTGGCTTTTTCTGGACTATAGGAGATAAGAAAACAGCGAAGAAAAGTAAATCTCTCACCGATAAACCTTGCTCTGATTACCAACTGATGTGCACCCGTTGGGTGATTGCCCGATCTTTCGATGAGAGGGTGTGGAATAACTCGATTGGGGGAGGAGACGACGTTCACGGCCCGACTACAGCCTTCCAAAGACGCTGCGCCTTAGCAACCGATACACCACCTCCTATGGCTGTCACGATCTTGTGGAGCGTGACACCCTGGCCACTAGGGCACTCGTCCTGCAAGCAATCGAAGAACTAGCAAGAACAAGTAGAACAAGTACTGAATTACCAGATCTAAATGTAGGTTTAAAGATCAAACTACAATATGGTGGGGTTCCGAAGACAAGAAGACGGGCGGCTGAACTAGCACGCGCGCTTGCAAGCAAGTAGCGAGAGCTAAACTTGATCTAAACAAAACCCGCTGTTCTTGGTGGCGGCTAGGGGGTTTATAAACATGGGAGGACGACCACAAGGGTATTGGGGTCGTGCTGCAACCCTAGGATGCGTCCCTAATGGACCTAACTTGATACACGACCCATTGGGCCAAAATAGGGTGACGCAGCACCATGGGCAGAAAAGGCAGGAAATGTCTCGGTAAGAAAACAATGATTACGGCGGCCTCAGAACAGATATGACTATAATTCCGGATCCATATGAAAGTAGACTTGATAAGCTTTCCATGTTGTGCTTGAACATTCCAATCCGAGCCCGCATCTGACCGTGGTGACCGTCACAAGTTGGTGTTCTTCTGCAGTCCGAATCCAGCATGTTCAAATCCTTTTCCCTTTCGGTCTTCTCCCTGATTCCTAAGCAAAACAAGAGTGCACGGGTCTCCATGGTCTAAATATGATGGACATGAACTCAAGAGTGTAATCACCTGATGGTTGAGTTGACGAGCACGAGCGCGAGTAATGGGACCAGAAATTGGTACTTGTATTGGTATAGATGCATCAGTAGTGTGGATGTCTTCATCAATTCTTGAGCCCCTCAGGCATCCGAAGGTAGCAGTAGGTACCACTAGGAGTTATGAAGCTTGTCTTTGACTAATCCTCCTTTTTCATCAAAATTTGATGATAACTCGAGTAACAGTCCAACAGACTCATGAGTTCTGAGGAAGCTGCTCCATCTACAAGGGAATCTATTCTTGGTAAAGGGAACTCATCCTTTGGACATGCCTTGTTGAGATCTGTGAAATCAATGCACATTCTCCATTTCCCATTAGCTTTTTTCACCATGACGGTGTTAGCCAGCCACTCTGGATATGTTACTTCTCTGATAACGCCGGCACTAAGAAGTCTCTTTACTTCATTTCGTGCACCTTCGGCTTTATCATCGGACATTTTCCAAAGCCTCTACTTTCTTGGTCTGAAGGATGGGTCCACATTGAGTGAGTGCTCAATAACATCTCTATTGACGCCACAAAGGTCATTGGTTGTCCAAGCAAAAACATCTTTGTTGTTAAACAGGAATCTTAACAAAGTTTTTTTCCTATTCATCAGATAGCTGGGATCCCAACAATACGTTTTGCTCTGCTATGTCTTCACAGAGAAGCATAGATTCGGTTGATCTGCTGAAGCAGCCTTCTCTCTTTTATGCTTATACTGCTAATAAGCTTCGGCTTCATCTATATTATGTATAGCCTTCAAATCCGTCCAACTTCCTTCATGGCAGCCTCTTGACTCCCGTGTACGATCGCGGCTAACACGCCCGGTTCGATCGTGGCTAACACGCCCGGTTCACGCCAGTTCGCGCACCCACGCCCAGCCGTGCACGCCCGCGCGCCCACGCCAGTCCACACCCGCCCGTGCACCACGCCGCGTCTATAAGAACCGGCAAGCCTCGGTCGTACTCCCTTCGTGCCTCACTTAACATCTCAAGCCCAGCGCTTTGCTCCGGCGAGCTCTGCGCCGCCCGCCAAGCAACCCGAGCGCTTGGCCACCGTGGCTAGACCCCTCCAAGCCATCCCCACTCAAGCCCGTGCCTCGATTAGCTTCCCCAGAGCCCCATAGAGCTCCCCGAAGTAAGAAACTGGGCACTACTTCACCGAAGAAGTCGTTCCACCCTCGCCGGAGTTGTAATCCCCGCCGGCGCACGTGGCCACGACTAACCGGTAAGCCATTTTCCAATTCCTCGCGCCTAAGTCTTCCCTAGCATCCAGTGAAGCTCTCTGACCCATTCAATTGAACTATATCGCCCTGGATAGGCCGGAGTCCTCGTCGCTGATGAGCTCGCCCGCCTGCGCACGTGGACCGACCTACTCTAACCATCGTTGGAGACGATCCGGACATCGGCGTGACCGTCAAGACCTCCCCTACACCCTCGACCACTTCACCGGAGCAGTCTCGCCCCCGGTAAGACCCTCCGCCGTTTTCCTCCACCGTGGTTACTGTTCCATTAGGGGAAGGATCGCGGATTCGTTTTCGCAGAAACCTAGGGGGTTTTCTGCATAATCATAGACTCATGTGAATAGTAAACCAAGGACCTATATGTAATGGACTTAGAACCTTTCGCCAGGGACCCCAATGCAAAACCCTTTTTTCCTTTAATCTATTTCTGTTTATTCTTTTAAAATAGGCAGAGAACTTAAGAAATTTATATCATGAGAAATATTTGACCAAATTTAGTAAAACCAATTTTTCTGGATTCAGAAAATTATGAGCTATCAAATAAAAATACTAAACCCTATACTTTCTGTATTAAATTTTAGAGTTTGAAATTAAATAAGGAAACTGCCCAAACCTTATTGAAATGGAGAAAATTAGTTATGTTTCTATGCTGGACTTAAGAAAAATTGTAGAAGTCCAAACCCAACTTAGGCACTGTTTAAAAATACTAAACACCCTAGTATAAAAGATTAATGCAGGGTTATCTATTAAAAGCCATATCTGCCCAAAACTTAGGAAATTAGAAAAGGAAATAAAAATTAATGAACAGAAGATGTATATATTTTTCCTAATCCACTTAAATAATGAAGAACTTAGTAAAAATATAAAGAACCCTAGTCCAGAACAAATTCAAGGTGGAATGTTTTATTAGGCACTAATAAAACTAGAAAGGCCATTATTAAAAATATAAGGACCATTTTAAAATTGGTAAGAAAAATTCAGTAGACTCCTAACTACTAGAACACCCCTACATAAATAATAAACACCCCAGCCCATCATCTTAAGTAGGTTGAACAAATAAAACTTGGTATTTAGCTATATTCCAATTATATCATAAGTAAGCCAAAAATTGTGCAACAATGGGCAAATAAATTTTTACCAGATTATTAATGTAATAGACCACTAGAGAAAAATGCAAAATCTATTCAAAACTACAGAATAACACTCATTACCCCTACCTTATGAAAAAGGCTATTGAATTCAAGAAATTTCTACCACCCTTTCCCCTAAGCAAAATGTTGCTAAATTCTAAAATGATTGCTCTTGCGCAAAGATAAAGATAAGGAAATTTAGAAATCTATTGTTTGATATTTTTCAAGTATAGTGGTAGTAGAAAGCACCCCTTTGCCAAGAAACTTTAGAAAATAAGAGTAAAATAACCATTTAGTATTAGTGGCTGAAAATTTGTACAAGACCATGTTATTACACCTAAATGTCAGCAAAAATAAGCCTTAGAGAATAACCCACTGTTAAGAGGGAGTTGTAGTTCAAAGCACCCCCTCTACCCTAACACTTGATGAATTTTTTACAAAAAGAACCCCTCACTTTTTAAGTCCCAAATTTTGAGACAGAGAGTTATACGCCAGTGAGAAGCACTGTAATTTTTACAGAATTTTTGAGAATTTGTAAAACTATCTTGTAGTTCAAACTCACCTTAAAGGCATAAAAGAAATAGAAATAAAAAGATGGATTGGAAAGATTAATAAGATCACCCCAATAAATGCAGCTAAGAATGATGAAGACATCCACACTACTGATGCATCTATACCAATACAAGTACCAATTTCTGGTCCCATTACTCGCGCTCGTGCTCGTCAACTCAACCATCAGGTGATTACACTCTTGAGTTCATGTCCATCATATTTAGACCATGGAGACCCGTGCACTCTTGTTTTGCTTAGGAATCAGGGAGAAGACCGAAAGGGAAAAGGATTTGAACATGCTGGATTCGGACTGCAGAAGAACACCAACTTGTGACGGTCACCACGGTCAGATGCGGGCTCGGATTGGAATGTTCAAGCACAACATGGAAAGCTTATCAAGTCTACTTTCATATGGATCCGGAATTATAGTCATATCTGTTCTGAGGCCGCCGTAATCATTGTTTTCTTACCGAGACATTTCCTGCCTTTTCTGCCCATGGTGCTGCGTCACCCTATTTTGGCCCAATGGGTCGTGTATCAAGTTAGGTCCATTAGGGACGCATCCTAGGGTTGCAGCACGACCCCAATACCCTTGTGGTCGTCCTCCCATGTTTATAAACCCCCTAGCCGCCACCAAGAACAGCGGGTTTTGTTTAGATCAAGTTTAGCTCTCGCTACTTGCTTGCAAGCGCGCGTGCTAGTTCAGCCGCCCGTCTTCTTGTCTTCGGAACCCCACCATATTGGAGTTTGATCTTTAAACCTACATTTAGATCTGGTAATTCAGTACTTGTTCTACTTGTTCTTGCTAGTTCTTCGATTGCTTGCAGGACGAGTGCCCTAGTGGCCAGGGTGTCACGCTCCACAAGATCGTGACAGCCATAGGAGGTGGTGTATCGGTTGCTAAGGCGCAGCGTCTTTGGAAGGCTGTAGTCGGGCCGTGAACGTCGTCTCCTCCCCCAATCGAGTTATTCCACACCCTCTCATCGAAAGATCGGGCAATCACCCAACGGGTGCACATCAGTTGGTAATCAGAGCAAGGTTTATCGGTGAGAGATTTACTTTTCTTCGCTGTTTTCTTATCTCCTATAGTCCAGAAAAAGCCAAAAAATAGTAGATTAGTTTTACCGCAATCCTATAAACCATTGAGCATTTACTAGTACTACTTAGTTAGGGCTTGTTGAGTTTTTGGTTGCATCGGTTGTGTCGAGTTGCTGGTCTTAGTTTATTCCTTTAGAGTTTTGAGTTCTACCACGTTTTGGTCACCACGAAATCCACCATCACCAAAAACATCTCTGGTTCGTTTTTGCCACCACAGATACATATCATATCCGATTTGGAAGTTTAAATACAATCTGGAAAGCTTATCTTATCTTCTTTCCAACGGATCTGACCTTATCTCAAAATTCGTTCTGAGCGCTCCGCAATCATCGTAGAGATTTCTGGACTTCCTATATTAACAAGATTTGTTAAATCTGATTTAAAGGGGTTGTTAGCAATATCTTTATTGTTTGGGTTGTCATAGTGAAAAAAAGGGTTTAGGCCCCTGCAAAAAAAACAGAAGAAGAAGAAAAAAAAAGAATAGAAAAGAAAAAAAAAAGGAAAAGAAGAAGAAGGGGGCTGAATCTCTAAATCTGTTGTTTCTCTTTGTGCTGTGCTAGTTGTTCTTTTTCAGTGACTACCTTTGTGCCTAGCCTCACGTCTCTAGCCTGGTTTAGCCTAGGACCAGCACAGTACCACCGTTGAACGATTATTCAGCTTGCTTTTGTAACTAACGTGGTACTAGTGTATTCCTTGCTTCAGCCCACCTACAACTCTACATATTTCGACTACAGTTTGACAGGTCGTGTTGCTGCGGCACCGATACACTTATTCCACGGTTGCAGACTTGTTGGTTGCTGACCCCTCCTGTTGTGCAAGGTAAGAATTGGTAAGAGCTTGTGTGGCAGGTTGAGAGTGAGCGCCTTGCAGTAGCTACATCCTAATAGTTGTAGAGTTTTCATTCCTTCACGTTTTTTTTTCTTGTTGCCTCTGTTCGTCTAACCATGGCAGGATTGGAGGTTGATGATGCTTCTCGTAATATGCCACACTCTCCTCGCACCAAGGGTATCATACAACACTTTGTAAGGCTAGTGAAGACGCACACGGAAGGTCTTGATAATGACATGCAGGTGACGAATGAAAAGATGGGGCAATTGGAGGCCACACAGATCGACACGAACACCAAACTTGCAAATGTGGAAATGACAGTTGCTCATATTGACAAGAGCCTTGTCGCACTCTTGAGGCGGTTTGATGAGATGCATGCTAATATCAATGGTGGGCGTGATGAGGGCGCCGAAGGTAACTGGGATGACTATGTTGCTGATACTGAACAAGATGACCAAGAAGCACCTAATCGCCGGCGACTACGTACTAACCGTAGAGGTATGGGTGGTTTTCACCGACGTGAGGTACATGGTAATGATGATGCTTTTAGTAAGGTTAAATTTAAAATACCTCCTTTTGATGGTAAATATGACCCTGATGCTTACATTACTTGGGAGATTGCGGTTGATCAAAAGTTTGCATGCCATGAATTTCCTGAGAATGTGCGGGTTAGAGCTGCTACTAGTGAGTTTACTGAATTTGCTTCTGTTTGGTGGATAGAACATGGTAAGAAGAATCCTAATAACATGCCACAAACTTGGGATGCGTTGAAACGGGTCATGCGGGCTAGATTTGTTCCTTCTTATTATGCACGTGATATGTTAAACAAGTTGCAACAATTGAGACAGGGTACTAAAAGTGTAGAAGAATATTATCAGGAATTACAAATGGGTATGCTGCGTTGTAACATAGAGGAGGGTGAGGAATCTGCTATGGCTAGATTTTTGGGCGGGTTAAATAGGGAAATTCAGGACATCCTTGCTTATAAAGATTATGCTAATGTAACCCGATTGTTTCATCTTGCTTGCAAAGCTGAAAGGGAAGTGCAGGGACGACGTGCTAGTGCAAGGTCTAATGTTTCTGCAGGAAAATCTACACCATGGCAACAGCGCACGACTACATCCATGACCGGCCGTACACTAGCACCAACTCCCTCGCCAAGTCGACCAGCACCCCCGCCTTCCTCCAGCGACAAACCACATGCATCTTCCACAAATTCAGCAACCAAATCTGCCCAGAAACCCGCAGGCAGTGCCTCTTCAGTAGCTTCCACAGGTAGAACAAGAGATGTTCTGTGTTATCGATGCAAGGGCTATGGACACGTGCAGCGTGATTGTCCTAATCAGCGTGTTTTGGTGGTAAAAGACGATGGTGGGTATTCCTCTGCTAGTGATTTGGATGAAGCTACACTTGCTTTGCTTGCGGCTGATGATGTAGGCACTAAGGAACCACCCGAAGAACAGATTGGTGCAGATGATGCAGAGCATTATGAGAGCCTCATTGTACAGCGTGTGCTTAGTGCACAAATGGAGAAGGCAGAGCAGAATCAGCGACATACGTTGTTTCAAACAAAGTGTGTCATTAAGGAGCGTTCATGTCGTTTGATCATTGATGGAGGTAGCTGCAACAACTTGGCTAGCAGCGACATGGTGGAGAAGCTTGCACTTACGACCAAACCGCACCCGCATCCATATCACATTCAATGGCTCAACAATAGTGGTAAGGTCAAGGTAACCAAGCTGGTACGAATTAATTTTGCTATTGGTTCATATCGTGATGTTGTTGACTGTGATGTTGTGCCTATGGATGCTTGTAATATTCTGCTAGGTAGACCATGGCAATTTGATTCAGATTGTATGCATCATGGTAGATCAAATCAATATTCTCTCATACACCATGATAAGAAAATTATTTTGCTTCCCATGTCCCCTGAGGCTATTGTGCGTGATGATGTTGCTAAAGCTACCAAAGCTAAAACTGAGAACAACAAGAATATTAAAGTTGTTGGTAATAACAAAGATGGGATAAAATTGAAAGGACATTGCTTGCTTGCAACAAAAACTGATGTTAATGAATTATTTGCTTCCACTACTGTTGCCTACGCCTTGGTATGCAAGGATGCTTTGATTTCAATTCAAGATATGCAGCATTCTTTGCCTCCTGTTATTACTAACATTTTGCAGGAGTATTCTGATGTATTTCCAAGTGAGATACCAGAGGGGCTGCCACCTATACGAGGGATTGAGCACCAAATTGATCTTATTCCTGGTGCATCTTTGCCGAATCGTGCGCCATATAGGACAAATCCAGAGGAAACAAAAGAAATTCAGCGACAAGTGCAAGAACTACTCGAGAAAGGTTACGTGCGTGAGTCTCTTAGTCCGTGTGCTGTTCCGGTTATTTTAGTGCCTAAAAAAGATGGAACATGGCGTATGTGTGTTGATTGTAGGGCTATTAATAATATCACGATACGTTATCGACACCCTATTCCACGTTTAGATGATATGCTTGATGAATTGAGTGGTGCCATTGTCTTTTCTAAAGTTGATTTGCGTAGTGGGTACCACCAGATTCGTATGAAATTGGGAGATGAATGGAAAACTGCTTTCAAAACTAAGTTCGGATTGTATGAGTGGTTAGTCATGCCTTTTGGGTTAACTAATGCACCTAGCACTTTCATGAGATTAATGAACGAGGTTTTGCGTGCCTTCATTGGAAAATTTGTGGTAGTATACTTTGATGACATATTGATCTACAGCAAATCTATGGATGAACATGTTGATCACATGCGTGCTGTTTTTAATGCTTTACGAGATGCACGTTTATTTGGTAACCTTGAGAAGTGCACATTTTGCACCGATCGAGTTTCGTTTCTTGGTTATGTTGTGACTCCACAGGGAATTGAAGTTGATCAAGCCAAGGTAGAAGCGATACATGGATGGCCTATGCCAAAGACTATCACACAGGTGCGGAGTTTCCTAGGACTTGCTGGCTTCTATCGCCGTTTTGTGAAGGACTTTAGCACCATTGTTGCACCTTTGAATGAGCTTACGAAGAAGGGAGTGCATTTTAGTTGGGGCAAAGTACAAGAGCACGCTTTCAACGTGCTGAAAGATAAGTTGACACATGCACCTCTCCTCCAACTTCCTGATTTTAATAAGACTTTTGAGCTTGAATGTGATGCTAGTGGAATTGGATTGGGTGGTGTTTTGTTACAAGAAGGCAAACCTGTTGCATATTTTAGTGAAAAATTGAGTGGGTCTGTTCTAAATTATTCTACTTATGATAAGGAATTATATGCTCTTGTGCGAACATTAGAAACATGGCAGCATTATTTGTGGCCCAAAGAGTTTGTTATTCATTCTGATCATGAATCTTTGAAACATATTCGTAGTCAAGGAAAACTGAACCGTAGACATGCTAAGTGGGTTGAATTTATCGAATCGTTTCCTTATGTTATTAAGCACAAGAAAGGAAAAGAGAATATCATTGCTGACGCTTTGTCTAGGAGATATACTTTGCTGAATCAACTTGACTACAAAATCTTTGGATTAGAGACGATTAAAGACCAATATGTTCATGATGCTGATTTTAAAGATGTGTTGCTGCATTGTAAAGATGGGAAAGGATGGAACAAATATATCGTTAGTGATGGGTTTGTGTTTAGAGCTAACAAGCTATGCATTCCAGCTAGCTCCGTTCGTTTGTTGTTGTTACAGGAAGCACATGGAGGTGGCTTAATGGGACATTTTGGAGCAAAGAAAACGGAGGACATACTTGCTGGTCATTTCTTTTGGCCCAAGATGAGAAGAGATGTGGTGAGATTGGTTGCTCGTTGCACGACATGCCAAAAGGCGAAGTCACGGTTAAATCCACACGGTTTGTATTTGCCTCTACCCGTTCCTAGTGCTCCTTGGGAAGATATTTCTATGGATTTTGTGCTGGGATTGCCTAGGACTAGGAAGGGACGTGATAGTGTGTTTGTGGTTGTTGATAGATTTTCTAAGATGGCACATTTCATACCATGTCATAAAACTGACGATGCTACTCATATTGCTGATTTGTTCTTTCGTGAAATTGTTCGCTTGCATGGTGTGCCCAACACAATCGTTTCTGATCGTGATGCTAAATTTCTTAGTCATTTTTGGAGGACTTTGTGGGCAAAATTGGGGACTAAGCTTTTATTTTCTACTACATGTCATCCTCAAACTGATGGTCAAACTGAAGTTGTGAATAGAACTTTGTCTACTATGTTAAGGGCAGTTCTAAAGAAGAATATTAAGATGTGGGAGGACTGTTTGCCTCATATTGAATTTGCTTATAATCGATCATTGCATTTTACTACAAAGATGTGCCCATTTCAGATTGTATATGGTTTGTTACCTCGTGCTCCTATTGATTTAATGCCTTTGCCATCTTCTGAAAAACTAAATTTTGATGCTACTAGGCGTGCTGAATTGATGTTAAAACTGCACGAAACTACTAAAGAAAACATAGAGCGTATGAATGCTAGATATAAGTTTGCTAGTGATAAAGGTAGAAAGGAAATAAATTTTGAACCTGGAGATTTAGTTTGGTTGCATTTGAGAAAGGAAAGGTTTCCTGAATTACGAAAATCTAAATTGTTGCCTCGAGCCGATGGACCGTTTAAAGTGCTAGAGAAAATTAACGACAATGCATATAGGCTAGATCTGCCTGCAGACTTTGGGGTTAGCCCCACATTTAACATTGCAGATTTAAAGCCCTACTTGGGAGAGGAAGTTGAGCTTGAGTCGAGGACGACTCAAATGCAAGAAGGGGAGAATGATGAAGACATCCACACTACTGATGCATCTATACCAATACAAGTACCAATTTCTGGTCCCATTACTCGCGCTCGTGCTCGTCAACTCAACCATCAGGTGATTACACTCTTGAGTTCATGTCCATCATATTTAGACCATGGAGACCCGTGCACTCTTGTTTTGCTTAGGAATCAGGGAGAAGACCGAAAGGGAAAAGGATTTGAACATGCTGGATTCGGACTGCAGAAGAACACCAACTTGTGACGGTCACCACGGTCAGATGCGGGCTCGGATTGGAATGTTCAAGCACAACATGGAAAGCTTATCAAGTCTACTTTCATATGGATCCGGAATTATAGTCATATCTGTTCTGAGGCCGCCGTAATCATTGTTTTCTTACCGAGACATTTCCTGCCTTTTCTGCCCATGGTGCTGCGTCACCCTATTTTGGCCCAATGGGTCGTGTATCAAGTTAGGTCCATTAGGGACGCATCCTAGGGTTGCAGCACGACCCCAATACCCTTGTGGTCGTCCTCCCATGTTTATAAACCCCCTAGCCGCCACCAAGAACAGCGGGTTTTGTTTAGATCAAGTTTAGCTCTCGCTACTTGCTTGCAAGCGCGCGTGCTAGTTCAGCCGCCCGTCTTCTTGTCTTCGGAACCCCACCATATTGGAGTTTGATCTTTAAACCTACATTTAGATCTGGTAATTCAGTACTTGTTCTACTTGTTCTTGCTAGTTCTTCGATTGCTTGCAGGACGAGTGCCCTAGTGGCCAGGGTGTCACGCTCCACAAGATCGTGACAGCCATAGGAGGTGGTGTATCGGTTGCTAAGGCGCAGCGTCTTTGGAAGGCTGTAGTCGGGCCGTGAACGTCGTCTCCTCCCCCAATCGAGTTATTCCACACCCTCTCATCGAAAGATCGGGCAATCACCCAACGGGTGCACATCAAAGAATCTTGTTAAAAATATCACTAAAACATAAAAGGGAAAATCTGTAGAACACTAAAAACAATCCGACCCTTCACGAATCAAACTTGACCCTAACTTAATAAGTATACCCCGGAAATCTCTAATAACAAGGCTTAGCTCTATTTCCTGTTAATTTATCTTTCACCATATAATTTTAGTTACTAAATTGCATATCATGCCATGCATATATCTTACTCATTGCATTCATTAGATTGCAACCTCGCTGACGGAGAGTACGTGCTCATCCCTGAGCAAGGAGCTATCCACGAGGAAGATCAGGAGCCAGCTCCCAAGCATGCCATCGAGGATCTCCCCGCAGCCCCAGCAATTGAAGGCAAGCCCCGGTTTTATGTATAACCAAGTTATATATATATGCTACTTTACTACACTTAATGTTTGTAGGCTTGTAATGTGCACTTAAGTGTAGAAGTTGCTTGAAACCCTTAGTTGCATGAATTCAGGATTCCTTTTTGAGATGGATACTAGTATGCTAGGTCGAGTAGCTGCTTTGCTAAATCAGGATCTCGGTAGAAGTCGAGTGATTTTTTTACACTCGCGCGAGGTTAGGAATTGATTGTATTCATCTTGAAAACAGGATCTATGATGGTCTATGGACTTGGATCCAGGGAGGATGCCTTGTCCATGAGACGGGAAAAGGAATTAAGGATTAATGTGTGGATACCTGAGTCAAGCGTTTGAATGTACTAAGCACATGTCGAGAAATATGGTAACCGATAAACCTAGTACCTGAGTGAAGCCAGGCGTAGACTTTACCCCTCACGCGTCTTGAGACTGGGTCTCCCATCCTAGCTATGGTGGGTACAAGTGCGGTCACTACACGGCGGCAGCCGGGGTCAGTGGAGCATTGTATGCCAAGGCGGTGAGGCCTGGCCCCGAACGGGGAATCGATGGGGACGGTTGACGTGTGTGGGGACGGAGTGCCCCTACATGTCATGTGTTTAGGTTTACCTTGCAAGGTTAAAACTCAATTCGAATCGTCTGCTTCTCGCAGCTAATGAGACTGCTTGACCCCTTGTACAACATTGAGTAAGAAGTGAAATGAGGATTACATGAGATAACATGTTGATTGTATTAAATGATTGTTACCATGTATGCTTAGAAAGAGCAAACTTAGCTAAATTAATGATACTAGAATTGGAAAAGCTAAAAAGTGATTTTAGACTCAGCTAGTGCTTTTGGAAAACCAAACCCCTCAGCCAAACAGTTGCATGGTCTAGAGGTAGAAGAGTAGATTCCTCACACCGGGTAAGTCTAGCTGAGTATTAGTATACTCAGCCTTGCTTGTGGCATAATTTTTGTAGGTACGCTTCAGGATATGGTTGATGGTGTGACATGGCCTACCACCCTGCCACCGGGTTGGATGGTCGAGTGGGATTCTGCTCCGGCAGGAGAGGAGCAGGAGGAGTAGTGGGCTAGGCCTTGCCCTATTCCTCACCTATCGACGATATTAGTTATCCACTGCAGTTTATCTTATGAACTTATTCAGTTGACCTGAAAAACTTTGATTTATGTAATAACTCTAGTACTTTAATTTGAGGTTTTCCTGTTTTATTGTATTTCTTCTGTGAATCACCATTGAGTGAGTTAGTGGTATTTGATCATGGATGAGTGGCTTTATCAGACTAGATCTAAGGGACTGACAGGTTATTCCGATTTAAGTGTGTTGCGGCATCTAAGGCGTGACTGAGGCACTTAAGCTGGAATAATTCGGGCAGTTCTGCCACTGCTGATATCGGAGCAAATACCATCACAGAGAAAGCAATAAACCATGAATACCAACTTTCAAAAATCTAAAACTTGCTTAGAAACTAGTGTTTGAATCGCATGGACTAGAACACTAGACCTAGGACGATAGGCCTTAGGAATAGTGGGAGAAATAGGTGGCTAGTTAAGTAGGCCCTATGGGCCAGTCTTAGGATTTAAAGGATGCCCTAAGAGCACCCTTTTATTTGGAGAGGAGATATTATTTTCAGCATGCATGCGTTATAAAACTAAAAGGATTAGAAATTAAAGAAGTAAAAATTTGATCTAACCCGCTTTTTTCAACCACCCAGGCTCTTTTATTTTCCTTTCTTCACCATAATATTTACATCTGATACCCTTCCGCAGATGACTTCACCTACCCCTGCCAGTGGAGGAGACACTCGTTTCAGTTCCGATTTCCTTTCTCGTAAGGGTTTTCCTTCCATCTTGTGGGAAGTGCACAACTCCGCCGATTACCCTACGCCCCCTTTGTACACAGTGCAGCTGTACGAGGAGCATTGGGTGCCACGTTGCCGAGTCTGGTTGACTCTGGAGGCTCATTCCCTTCAGCCGGGATGGTGTTCCCTTGACTCCAAGACTGCTGGATTCAGGATGGATGACACCACCGAAGTGGCAGCTTTGAAGACCCTAACGACTTTCTGTGGCTACCATCCCCTAGAGATGGTGATGCACCCTTAGGACTCTTCCCTGCTGAGAAGAGGGACGACCCCATGTGGTGCAACCGTGTGAGCCATGTGAAGGATGTATGGGCGATGTATCCTGACTTGGTTGGGAGGATCACCGTTCAGTGCATGAATGCGTTGTACCGCCTTCAGGCCCTGCAGAGCGACGCTATGGCACATCTTGCTAACCTCTCTTAGACCACCAAGCTCACCCTCGATAGCCGAGAGGACTTCGTGGTCGACTTGTCCTCAGAGCTGGTGGAGAAGGACCTACAGGTGGAAAGGTTGAGCCAGCGCATCACTACCCTAGAGTAGCAGGTGGAAATCCGGGACAACACTATCGATGTCTAGGAAAACCAACTCCATGATGTGCAGCAGGAACTTGAGGAAGCAAATGACCACCTGGACATGCACCACCTGGAGATGGAGGCCAATGAGGCCGGAAGCAAGGAAGAAGAGGCTCCCGAGGAGTTAGGACCAGCCCCTGGTGCCAATGTGACTGCCTCCGTGATGCCCCCTTCACCTGTATCTAGTGTCGCTTCCACTACTCAGGGTTGATGAGTCGTTTTTACAATTTAGGAGGATAGAAACCTACATGAGCTTAGTTAATGGCAGATTTTGGACTAGGCTCACGGGTACTTCCCCTAATTGATGTAACCCATGAGAACTTTTGAGATCAGTGGAATGTTTGTAACCGTGTTATCCTCGTTCAAACTTAATGTTATGATTATGACAATTTCTTTCCATAAGAGATAAAAGCATGTTGTTCAAAATTGTGAATTGGGATAACAATGGCAATAATCTCTGTTTTCAGATGGCAGCTAGGAAGCATCGCGGGCAAAATTAGCAAGTTCCCCCGCCACCTCCCCTAGCTCCCACGGTGCAGGAACTGATGGCTCAGCAGAACGAAATTCTACGATAGCTCTTGCAGCCCCAGCCCCAGCCCCACCCTTAGCAGCATGGTGGACGCCAGCCGCAGCGACCTGCAGCTGCAGCAACCTACCAGGAGTTCCTGAGTATGCAACCACCCTTGTTCACCAAGGGAGAGGATCCGTTGGACGCTGACGTGTGGTTGCGCGTCGTGGAGTCCAAGTTTCCCCTCCTCACGAGAGACTGCCCTTATGACACCAAGGCTCGTTTCACCACACAGCAGCTTCGCGGACCTGCTCGGACTTGGTGGGACCATTTTCGCGCCATGCTACCTGCTGGTCACGAAGTTTCTTGGGAAGAATCCAAGACTACTTTCAGAGGGCACCACATCCCAGCTGGAATTCTTGATCGCAAGTTGAATGAATTCCTGGCACTAAATCAAGGAACCTGAACGGTATTGCCGTATGCTCAAGCCTTCAACGAGCTGTGCTAGTACGCAGGGTATCATGCCGATTCTGATGAGAAGAAAAGAGACCGCTTCCGCAGGGGTCTCAACACCAAGTTGCGTGAGCGTCTCAACACTGTTCGGGCTGATAGCTTCAATGAGTTGGTCAACCTGGCCATCTCCCAGGAGGATTGTATTGTAGCTCACCGGGCAGAGAAGAAGAGGAAGGCACCATTGTTAGCACCCTCCGCTCAACCCAGAGGTTCAGGATTGTTTCCCACAATCAGAGTAGAGGATTTCAGCAGCTGGCAGGCAGATGGGTGATCAGGCCACCTTAGCAGCAGCCGCCAGCACCCAACCGTTTTCCAGCTCCCGCTCCAAGGAACAATCAACCTCCACAGCAACAGCAGTTTCGCTAGGGAAATGGGAACAAGTGCTTCACTTGTGGCAATGTGGGCCACTATGCCAATAATTGCCCAAGAAATCAACAGAGGCAGATGCCAGCATCGATGCTAGCACCGAATCAGGACAAGGGAAGAAAGAAGAAGGTGCAAGTCAGGCAAGGGAAGCTCAACTTCACTACTCTGGAGGAGTTACCTGAGGGAGCCCCCATCATGACTGGTATCTTTTCAGTTTATAATCAACCTGCATTAATTCTATTTGATTTTGGTGCATCTCATAACTTCATTAGCCAGAAGTTCTGCGCTAAGTGTCAATTGCCTTTCTATCTTACCCGAGGGTCTTTTATGATCGCAACGCCAGGAGGCAAGGTTGCATCAAACCAATTAAATCAAAGTGTGCCTATTCAACTAGGAAGCCATATTGTCAAAACCACCCTCCTTATTCTAGGATTGGAAAATGTGGACATTATTTTGGGAGCCAATTGGATGACCCAACACCAAGTGGTGCTAGATGTTGCCAGCCGCATCGTTGAAATCAAATCCCTAATCTGTGGGAGTTTCACCTTACTTCTGCCCAGCCAAGATTCTACTCGATCATTTGCTTTTGCTATGATAGAGTTACCCTTGAAGAAGATTCTAGTGGTCTGTGAGTATGCGGATGTTTTTCCTGATGAATTACCAGGAATGCCACCAGACTAGGATATTGAATTCGCCATCGAGTTGCAACCGGGAACGACGCCTATTTCCATGTGACCTTACCGGATGCCACCCGCTGAATTAGCAGAATTGAAGAAGCAATTGCAAGAATTGTTGGACAAAGGTTTCATCTGCCCAAGTACTTCACCTTGGGGATGTCCAGCCTTGTTTGTGAAGAAGAAAGATGAAAGCTTGAGGCTGTGCATAGATTACCGCTCACTTAATGCGGTGACTATCAAGAACAAGTATCATTTGCCTCATATTGATGTTCTTTTTGATCAATTGGTCGGAGCCAAAGTGTTTTCCAAGATAGACCTTCACTCTGGCTATCATCAGATCAAGATACGAGCAAGTGATATTCCGAAGACTGCCTTCTCAACCAGATATGGGCTGTATGAATATTTGGTGATGTCATTTGGGCTGACTAATGCACCAGCGTACTTCATGTATCTGATGAACTCGATCTTCATGCCTGAACTCGACAAGTTCGTGGTGATTTTCATCGATGATATCTTGGTGTACTCAAAGAGCGAAGAAGAACATGCCGATCATTTGCATGTAGTGCTTCAACGTCTACGAGAGCACCGTCTTTATGCCAAATTGTCAAAATGTGATTTTTGGCTAAAGGAAATCAAATTCTTTGGTCACACTATCTCTCAGGCAGGTATAGCTGTTGATCCTGATAAGGTGCAAGATGTGATGAACTGGAAGCCGCCAACGACTGTCCGTCAGATTCGAAGTTTTCTGGGATTGGCTGGTTATTATCGAAGATTGATTCCGGATTTCTCTCGAATTGCGAAGCCCATGACTAAACTATTGAAGAAGGGAGCCAAGTTTGTTTGGGGTCAGAAGTGCAAAGATGTCTTCCACACATTGAGGCAACATCTGACCATAGCACCGGTGTTAGCGCAACCCGACAACAGCAAGCCATTTGATGTGTATTGTGATGCCTCTGCCACTGGACTAGGTTGTGTTTTGATGCAAGACAACCGAGTCATTGCTTACGCATCAAGAGCACTCAGGCCTCATGAGCAAAATTATCCCACTCATGACTTGGAGTTAGCAGCCGTGGGTCATGCATTGAAAATGTGGAGACACTATTTGATGGGAACCCACTGCAACATCTTCACATATCATAAGAGCCTTAAGTATATTTTTACTCAAGCTAATCTCAACATGAGGTAGAGAAGATGGTTAGAGCTGATCAAGGACTATGACCTAGAGGTACACTACCACCTAGGGAAAGCCAATGTGGTAGCAGATGCCTTGAGTCGGAAATCGCAATGCAACTGTGTTATGATGGATTCTCGCATCAACACCCTATGTGATGAGTTGAGTAAAATGAAGATTGAAGTGATTCCTTCTGGTGCTTTGTCTCACATTTCCGTTGAGCCAACTTTGCAAGACCAGATAATTATGGCCCAACTTAGTGACAAGGGAGTACGAATCATTAAAGAGAACCTCCATCAGAAGACAGAGAAGTATAAATGTTTCTACCAAGATGGAAAGGGTATATTGTGGTTTGAAAGCAAATTGGTAGTTCCTAAAAATAAGGATCTCAAGAAGAAAATCTTGGATGAAGCTCATCTCTCCAAATTCTCCATGCATCCAGGAAGCACCAAAATGTACCATGATCTGAAGCCCTTGTATTGGTGGACCAGAATGAAGAGGGAAATAGCCCAATATGTATCAGAATGTGACACATGTTAGAGGATAAAGGCAAGCCACTTGAAATCAGCTGGAGCCTTGCAACCCCTATCTATACCTTCGTGGAAATGGGATGACATCAACATGGATTTTATTGTGGGTCTGCCCAACACCTCTCGTCATCATGATTCAATTAGGGTCATTGTGGACTGATTGACAAAAGTGGCACATTTTCTTCCAGTGCACACCACCAATAAGGCTCAAAAGTATGTAGAGTTGTACATTAACCGAATCGTGTGTTTGCATGGATTGCCCCGAACCATTGTCTCTGACCGAGGAGCCCAGTTTGTTGCCAGATTCCGGGAACAACTGCAAGAGTCTTTGGGAACCAAGCTAATCAGAAGTTCAGCTTACCACCCGCAGACTGATGGTCATACCGAGAGGGTAAATCAAATTCTTGAAGATATGCTAAGGGCTTGTGCGAATTGTGGCAAGAACTGGGATAAGTACCTCTCCTTGGCGGAGTTTGCTTATAACAACAGTTACCAATCCAGCCTAAAGATGGCACCTTTCGAAGCCCTATATGGAAGGAGGTGTCGAACACCCCTCAATTGGTCTCAGCCTGGAGAAAGAGAAATTTTTGGACCTGACTTAGTGATTGAAGCCGAAAGGAATGTCAAGCTAATCAGGAAGAATCTAGAAGCTGCTCAGGCCAGATAGAAGAGTTACCATTATTAGAGAAGGAAACCTCTCTAGTTTGAAGTGGGAGATTTCGTATATTTGAAGGTATCACCCACCAAAGGAGTGCAGAGGTTTGGGATCAAAGGCAAGCTAGCCCCTCATTACATTGGACCTTATGAGATCATAGAAGCATGTGGACCCATGGCATACAAATTGAAGTTAACTCCAAAAATGTGTGCCATCCATGATGTATTCCATGTATCCCAGCTAAAGAAATGTGTTCGATTGCCGACTGAGATCATAATAGAACCAGAAGTGGAGTTAGAGCCAGATCTATCGTACCAAGAGTACCCTTCCAAGGCTCTGGTTTGCAAAGAAATATCAACTCGGGCTAAATCGATCGAGATGTATAAGATCCAATGGAGTAATCACTCAGAGGAAGAGGCTACTTGGGAGACTGAGGAATTTCTACGTTCCAACTTCCCCGATTGTCTACCTAAGGGAATTGGTACGTAACCATGCCCAACCCCTCCCCTGCCCTTTGAATCTAAATATAAGAAAAATGATCTTAATATAAAAAGAGTTAATTATAGAACTAAAGCTAAAAGGACTTCCTTCTGAAGTTGCAAAGAAGATGACATTCGAAGAGCAGTTTGCCAAGAAGAACCATAATGAATAAACCACCCAATTCAAGCAAGCCTTAACCTTCGCTTCACCCCGAGAGGACCCCGACCCGAAAGTCAGGACGAGATTCCTTTAAGGGGGGAAGGTTGTGACACCCCAGTGTCACCTAGGGTTTCTTCTCAGAGCTAACTCATAACCATTATCACATGTGAACCAAATTGAGTAAAGGACTTCAAAAATTAGGAACAAAGGTTTAATTAAGTCTTTTTCATCTTAAGAATTACGGCTTAACCATGTCATGCACCTCAGGGTGAGAAGAATTCACAAACCCTAAATAACCCTAAATAGGCCATTTTAGTGCAAAGAGGGAAAAACTTATAAAAAGATTTTGAAAAACACAAAATCATGATGAGAACCAAATAACAAAGTTAAAGTGCACTAAATAAACTACAAAATATAGTAAGAAAGTTTGATCAGCAAAGCTTTGCAAAATTCTCAAAAAGACCCCTCAAGCTATACTTCAAAAAGGAAATTCAGAACTGAATTTTCAGCCCTTTGTAAAGTTCAGCCGTGTTCTCTGTTTTCCAAAACTCAAATCTACAAAACCCAAATATGAAAGTAACGCCAAATTACCTTGAACACACCCTGCAGAAATTTGGGAGCAAAACTCGGCCGTTTGACATGATCTTGGCAGGGATTTGCCTCGGGACTCCACCCTGTGACACTGCCACATTGCTGAGGCGACAACTCTCTGCCCTTGACTTCAATCGCTCGGCTCCACGCGCAAACGACAGAGTGTAGTCGGGAGAACAAATCTTACACAGCGATCTTGCCCAAATTCGCAAAGATCTGCGCCCTATCGGCGTTAGAACTCGGGCAGAAACAATGGAGCCACGTGTTCGATCGCGACTGACACGCCCGGTTCACGCCAGTTCGCGCACCCGCGCCCAGCCGTGCACGCCCGCGCGCCCATGCCGGTCCAAGCCCGCCCGTGCACCGTGCCACGTCTATAAGAACAGGCATGCCTCGGCTGTACTCCCTCCGCGCCTCACTTTACGTCTCAAGCCCAGCGCTTTGCTCCGGCGAGCTCTGCGCCGCCTACCAAGCAACCTGAGCGCTCGGCCACCATGGCCAGACCCCTCCAAGGCATCCCCACTCAAGTCCGTGCCACGTTAGCTTCCCTAGAGCCCCATAGAGCTCCCCGAAGTAAGAAACCGGACGCTACTTCACCGGAGAAGCCGTTCCACCCTCGCTGGAGTTGTAATCCCCGCTGGCGCACATGGCCACGGCTAACCGGTAAGCCATTTTCCAATTCCTCGCGCCTACATCTTCCCTAGCATCCAGTGAAGCTCTCTGACCCGTTCAATTGAACTATACCGCCCTGGATAGGCCGGAGTCCTGCGCATGTGGACCGACCTACTCCGACCATCGCCGGAGATGATCCGCACATCGGCGTGACCATCAAGACCTCCCCTACACCCTCGACCACTTCACCGGAGCAGTCTCGCCGCCGGTAAGACCCTCCGCCCTTTTCCTCCGCCGCGGTTACTGTTCCATTACGGGAAGGATTGCGGGTTCGTTTTCACAGAAACCTAGGGGGTTTTCTGCATAGTCATAGACTCATGTGAATAGTAAACCGAGGACCTATCTGTAATGGACTTAGAACCTTTCGCCAGGGACCCCAATGCAAAACCCTTTTTCCTTTAATCTATTTTTGTTTATTCTTTTAAAATAGGCAGAGAACTTAAGAAATTTATATCTTGAGAAATATTTAACCAAATTTAGTCAAACCAATTTTTCTGGATTCGGAAGATTATGAGCTATCAAATAAAAATACTAAACCTTATACTTTCTGTATTAAATTTTAGAGTTTGAAATTAAATAAGGAAACTGCCCAAACCTTATTAAAATGGAGAAAAATAGTTATGTTTCTATGGTGGACTTAAGAAAAATTGTAGAAGTCCAAACCCAACTTAGGCACTGTTTAAAAATACTAAGCACCCTAGTATAAAAGATTAACACAGGGTTATCTATTAAAAGCCATATCTGCCCAAAACTTAGGAAATTAGGAAATGAAATAAAAATTAATGAACAGAGGATTTATATATTTTTTCCCAATACACTTAAATAATGAAGAACTTAGGAAACATATAAAGAACCCTAGTTCAGAACAAATTCAAGGTGGAATGTTTTATTAGCCACTAATAAAACCAAAAAGGCCATTATTAAAAATATAAGGACCATTTCAAAATTGGTAAGAAAAAATCAGTAGACTCCTAACTACTAGAACACCGCTACAAAAATAATAAACACCCCAGCCCATCATCTTAAGTAGGTTGAACAAATAAAACTTGGTATTTAGCCATATTCCAATTAAATCATAAGTAAGCCAAAAAGTGTGCAACAATGGGCAAATAAATTTTACCAGATTATTAATGGAATAGACCACCAGAGAAAAATGCAAAACCTCCCTACCTTATGAAAAAGGCTAAGACTTCCGCTATGTAATAAGTACTCTGATGTTATTGTGACATTTATATCTATACACTCTGTTATTATATATGTTGTCTTCTTTGGCGCATGTATGAGATGCACCTGGCTTTGTCCCTTAAATCCGGGTGTGACAGAAGTGGTATAAGAGGAAATGTTGATTGTAGGACAAAACCTAGATAGCAATGGACAAAACCCTTACCTACTTACCTTACTCTGATTCATTCTATACTTATCTTATCTTGATCCTGTCTCACCTTTTGCTATCATACTCTGATTACTCTTATCTTTTCTACTCTAAGACAAGATGGATTTCACACCTTGGAATCCTACATTTATGACATTCTTAAGAGATATGGAAACTAAGACAAAATAAAAACTATTTTCTCTATTTAAAAGTGTTGGTTGATTGTTCTGATGATAAATGTCTGATTTGCTTCTTTGATTGATTGAGATATTATAGATGGACATCTTAGCATGTACCACCATAAGATATTGAAATAGCTTTAGTCGGTAAAACACCAATCTGCTTAGCTAATAAATCCCCCCACAGTAACATGATTCGTAATTACCTTCCTTGTCTACTATTCTTTCTTACCATATGTTTCTAACTCAGATGGTCAATACCAGGAAGGGTGGTGGAATTGATCTACCTCCCAATCGACACACTCGGAGGATATTAGACAACCACAACAACAACAAACTTAGATGGATCCTCCACAGCCTCCACCAGCCGGAGTTGACCCAGCTGTTGCAGCACAGATGAGGATAATGCAACATATGGCTGACACCATGGCGGATATGCACGTGCAGATGCGGCAGGAACGCCAGGAGATGCGCCGAGAGCGAGAGGATATACGCCAGGAGATGCGCCAAGAGCGAGAGGAGATACGCCAGGAGAGTAGGGCGCAACAGCAACAGCAATAGCAACACCAGCAAGCACCACTGCCTCCACCTCCACCACCAGTTCCACCCCGAGACAAGCACCGTGAGTTCATGAGCCATAAGCCACCGACGTTCGACAGTTCTCCTGATCCACTAGACGCTGATGATTGGCTAAAGTCTATGGAGAAAATGTTGATTATTGCCCAATGCTCTGACCGGGAGAAGGTTCTATATGCTTCTGGTCGTCTGACAGGTCCTGCTGCTGATTGGTGGGATTCATACACTGCTGCCCACGATGCTGCTGATACTATCACATGGGCGAAATTCTCTACTCAGTTCAAAAACTACCATATTCCTGCTGGACTAATGAAGATTAAGAAGAAGGAATTTCTATCGCTGAAGCAGGGAAGCATGTCAGTCAGCGAGTATCGCGACAAATTCATTCAGCTCTCCAGACATGCACCGGATGAAGTTGCAGAAGATGAGAGGAAGCAGGAGCACTCTATTGAAGGACTCAATGGACCTCTGTAGTATGCTCTAGTGGCACATACATTCCCATCATTCCAGAGGCTACTTGACAAGGCCCTAGCTATTGAACACAAGCGTGTTCAGCTAGGAGATTTGAAGAGGAAGGCGATATCCTAGAGACAGGGAAGCAGCAGTGTTCGTCCTCGCTACGGACCACCCCAGGGTACACCAGTTCACACTGGAGGAGGCCAGCGCCCAGCTCAGCACTCACCTCAGGGGACTCCACCGACTCGTCAGGCTACCCCCACTAGCACCCCGACGAAATTTTCAGGACAGAGTGCAGGCACTACTTGCTACAAGTGTGGGAAGACTGGACATTATGCAAATGTTTTCCCAAAGAGGATTTCTACTACCCCAGTTCAGAACAAGCAGCAGACTCTAGGATCTGGCAAGGGATTCTCTATTGCCAGGGTTAATCAAGTCAGCGCTGATGCTACTCTTGATGGGGATGACATCGCACTTGGTATGTTTTACATTAATGCAATTACTGCAACAATATTATTTGATTCTGGTGCTACACATTCATTTATGTCTGCTCGATATGCCAACACAAATGAGTTACCACTGAAAATTATGAAAACACCAATGATAGTAATTACACCCAAAGGGCTTGTTGAGGCAAATCATATGACACATAAATTGACATTGACAATTATGGGAAGAGAATTCGGGGCTACCGCTATAATATTAGAGGCAAGTAGCATAGATCTAATCATTGGTATGTCATGGTTAAGGAAGGCAAAGGCCATTATACACTGTGGTAGGGGTACAATAGAACTCACCAGCCCTAAAGGAGAAAGATTTGATGTTGAAATTACAGTAACTACCTCTACCAGACGTGCAGCATTCTTCATAGATGTGGAGTTTGTTGGAAACAACATCCGTGTGGTTAGTGATTTTCCGGATGTCTTTCCAGAGGAGTTATCAGGGATGCCACCAGATAGGGAAGTTGACTTTGTCATTGATCTCTTACCTGGGACTGCTCCTATTTCTAAATGGCCATACAGGATGTCTGTAGAAGAGTTAAAAGAACTTAATAAGCAGTTAACGGAGTTACAAGAGGCTAGGTACATACATCCGAGTTCCTCACCTTGGGGAGCGTCGGTTATGTTTGTACAGAAGAAGGATGGATCACAAAGGATGTGTGTGGATTATAGATCCCTTAATGATGTTACTGTGAAGAACAAGTATCTGTTACCCCGCATTGAGGATTTATTTGATCAGATGAGAGGTGCTAGGGTGATGAAGACATCCACACTACTGATGCATCTATACCAATACAAGTACCAATTTCTGGTCCCATTACTCGCGCTCGTGCTCGTCAACTCAACCATCAGGTGATTACACTCTTGAGTTCATGTCCATCATATTTAGACCATGGAGACCCGTGCACTCTTGTTTTGCTTAGGAATCAGGGAGAAGACCGAAAGGGAAAAGGATTTGAACATGCTGGATTCGGACTGCAGAAGAACACCAACTTGTGACGGTCACCACGGTCAGATGCGGGCTCGGATTGGAATGTTCAAGCACAACATGGAAAGCTTATCAAGTCTACTTTCATATGGATCCGGAATTATAGTCATATCTGTTCTGAGGCCGCCGTAATCATTGTTTTCTTACCGAGACATTTCCTGCCTTTTCTGCCCATGGTGCTGCGTCACCCTATTTTGGCCCAATGGGTCGTGTATCAAGTTAGGTCCATTAGGGACGCATCCTAGGGTTGCAGCACGACCCCAATACCCTTGTGGTCGTCCTCCCATGTTTATAAACCCCCTAGCCGCCACCAAGAACAGCGGGTTTTGTTTAGATCAAGTTTAGCTCTCGCTACTTGCTTGTAAGCGCGCGTGCTGGTTCAGCCGCCCGTCTTCTTGTCTTCGGAACCCCACCATATTGGAGTTTGATTTGGAAACCTACATTTAGATCTGGTAATTCAGTACTTGTTCTACTTGTTCTTGCTAGTTCTTCGATTGCTTGCAGGACGAGTGCCCTAGTGGCCAGGGTGTCACGCTCCACAAGATCGTTACAGCCATAGGAGGTGGTGTATCGGTTGCTAAGGCGCAGCGTCTTTGGAAGGCTGTAGTCGGGCCGTGAACGTCGTCTCCTCCCCCAATCGAGTTATTCCACACCCTCTCATCGAAAGATCGGGCAATCACCCAACGGGTGCACATCAGTTGGTATCAGAGCAAGGTTTATCGGTGAGAGATTTACTTTTCTTCGCTGTTTTCTTATCTCCTATAGTCCAGAAAAAGCCAAAAAATAGTAGATTAGTTTTACCGCAATCCTATAAACCATTGAGCATTTACTAGTACTACTTAGTTAGGGCTTGTTGAGTTTTTGGTTGCATCGGTTGTGTCGAGTTGCTGGTCTTAGTTTATTCCTTTAGAGTTTTGAGTTCTACCACGTTTTGGTCACCACGAAATCCACCATCACCAAAAACATCTCTGGTTCGTTTTTGCCACCACGGATACATATCATATCCGATTTGGAAGTTTAAATACAATCTGGAAAGCTTATCTTATCTTCTTTCCAACGGATCTGACCTTATCTCAAAATTCGTTCTGAGCGCTCCGCAATCATCGTAGAGATTTCTGGACTTCCTATATTAACAAGATTTGTTAAATCTGATTTAAAGGGGTTGTTAGCAATATCTTTATTGTTTGGGTTGTCATAGTGAAAAAAAAGGGTTTAGGCCCCTGCAAAAAAAAACAGAAGAAGAAAAAAAAAAGAATAGAAAAGAAAAAAAAAAGGAAAAGAAGAAGAAGGGGGCTGAATCTCTAAATCTGTTGTTTCTCTTTGTGCTGTGCTAGTTGTTCTTTTTCAGTGACTACCTTTGTGCCTAGGCTCACGTCTCTAGCCTGGTTTAGCCTAGGACCAGCACAGTACCACCGTTGAACGATTATTCAGCTTGCTTTTGTAACTAACGTGGTACTAGTGTATTCCTTGCTTCAGCCCACCTACAACTCTACATATTTCGACTACAGTTTGACAGGTCGTGTTGCTGCGGCACCGATACACTTATTCCACGGTTGCAGACTTGTTGGTTGCTGACCCCTCCTGTTGTGCAAGGTAAGAATTGGTAAGAGCTTGTGTGGCAGGTTGAGAGTGAGCGCCTTGCAGTAGCTACATCCTAATAGTTGTAGAGTTTTTATTCCTTCACGTTTTTTTTTTCTTGTTGCCTCTGTTCGTCTAACCATGGCAGGATTGGAGGTTGATGATGCTTCTCGTAATATGCCACACTCTCCTCGCACCAAGGGTATCATACAACACTTTGTAAGGCTGGTGAAGACGCACACGGAAGGTCTTGATAATGACATGCAGGTGACGAATGAAAAGATGGGGCAATTGGAGGCCACACAGATCGACACAAACACCAAACTTGCAAATGTGGAAATGACAGTTGCTCATATTGACAAGAGCCTTGTCGCACTCTTGAGGCGGTTTGATGAGATGCATGCTAATATCAATGGTGGGCGTGATGAGGGCGCCGAAGGTAACTGGGATGACTATGTTGCTGATACTGAACAAGATGACCAAGAAGCACCTAATCGCCGGCGACTACGTACTAACCGTAGAGGTATGGGTGGTTTTCGCCGACGTGAGGTACATGGTAATGATGATGCTTTTAGTAAGGTTAAATTTAAAATACCTCCTTTTGATGGTAAATATGACCCTGATGCTTACATTACTTGGGAGATTGCGGTTGATCAAAAGTTTGCATGCCATGAATTTCCTGAGAATGCGCGGGTTAGAGCTGCTACTAGTGAGTTTACTGAATTTGCTTCTGTTTGGTGGATAGAACATGGTAAGAAGAATCCTAATAACATGCCACAAACTTGGGATGCGTTGAAACGGGTCATGCGGGCTAGATTTGTTCCTTCTTATTATGCACGTGATATGTTAAACAAGTTGCAACAATTGAGACAGGGTACTAAAAGTGTAGAAGAATATTATCAGGAATTACAAATGGGTATGCTGCGTTGTAACATAGAGGAGGGTGAGGAATCTGCTATGGCTAGATTTTTGGGCGGGTTAAATAGGGAAATTCAGGACATCCTTGCTTATAAAGATTATGCTAATGTAACCCGATTGTTTCATCTTGCTTGCAAAGCTGAAAGGGAAGTGCAGGGACGACGTGCTAGTGCAAGGTCTAATGTTTCTGCAGGAAAATCTATACCATGGCAACAGCGCACGACTACGTCCATGACCGGCCGTACACCAGCACCAACTCCTTCGCCAAGTCGACCAGCACCCCCGCCTTCCTCCAGCGACAAACCACGTGCATCTTCCACAAATTCAGCAACCAAATCTGCCCAGAAACCCGCAGGTTGTGCCTCTTCAGTAGCTTCCACAGGTAGAACAAGAGATGTTCTGTGTTATCGATGCAAGGGCTATGGACACGTGCAGCGTGATTGTCCTAATCAGCGTGTTTTGGTGGTAAAAGACGATGGTGGGTATTCCTCTGCTAGTGATTTGGATGAAGCTACACTTGCTTTGCTTGCGGCTGATGATGCAGGCACTAAGGAACCACCCGAAGAACAGATTGGTGCAGATGATGCAGAGCATTATGAGAGCCTCATTGTACAGCGTGTGCTTAGTGCACAAATGGAGAAGGCAGAGCAGAATCAGCGACATACATTGTTTCAAACAAAGTGTGTCATTAAGGAGCGTTCATGTCGTTTGATCATTGATGGAGGTAGCTGCAACAACTTGGCTAGCAGCGACATGGTGGAGAAGCTTGCACTTACGACCAAACCGCACCCACATCCATATCACATTCAATGGCTCAACAATAGTGGTAAGGTCAAGGTAACCAAGTTGGTACGAATTAATTTTGCTATTGGTTCATATCGTGATGTTGTTGACTGTGATGTTGTGCCTATGGATGCTTGTAATATTCTGCTAGGTAGACCATGGCAATTTGATTCAGATTGTATGCATCATGGTAGATCAAATCAATATTCTCTCATACACCATGATAAGAAAATTATTTTGCTTCCCATGTCCCCTGAGGCTATTGTGCGTGATGATGTTGCTAAAGCTACCAAAGCTAAAACTGAGAACAACAAGAATATTAAAGCTGTTGGTAATAACAAAGATGGGATAAAATTGAAAGGACATTGCTTGCTTGCAACAAAAACTGATGTTAATGAATTATTTGCTTCCACTACTGTTGCCTACGCCTTGGTATGCAAGGATGCTTTGATTTCAATTCAAGATATGCAGCATTCTTTGCCTCCTGTTATTACTAACATTTTGCAGGAGTATTCTGATGTATTTCCAAGTGAGATACCAGAGGGGCTGCCACCTATACGAGGGATTGAGCACCAAATTGATCTTATTCCTGGTGCATCTTTGCCGAATCGTGCGCCATATAGGACAAATCCAGAGGAAACAAAAGAAATTCAGCGACAAGTGCAAGAACTACTCGACAAAGGTTACGTGCGTGAGTCTCTTAGTCCGTGTGCTGTTCCGGTTATTTTAGTGCCTAAAAAAGATGGAACATGGCGTATGTGTGTTGATTGTAGGGCTATTAATAATATCACGATACGTTATCGACACCCTATTCCACGTTTAGATGATATGCTTGATGAATTGAGTGGTGCCATTGTCTTTTCTAAAGTTGATTTGCGTAGTGGGTACCACCAGATTCGTATGAAATTGGGAGATGAATGGAAAACTGCTTTCAAAACTAAGTTCGGATTGTATGAGTGGTTAGTCATGCCTTTTGGGTTAACTAATGCACCTAGCACTTTCATGAGATTAATGAACGAGGTTTTGCGTGCCTTCATTGGAAAATTTGTGGTAGTATACTTTGATGACATATTAATCTACAGCAAATCTATGGATGAACATGTTGATCACATGCGTGCTGTTTTTAATGCTTTACGAGATGCACGTTTATTTGGTAACCTTGAGAAGTGCACATTTTGCACCGATCGAGTTTCGTTTCTTGGTTATGTTGTGACTCCACAGGGAATTGAGGTTGATCAAGCCAAGGTAGAAGCGATACATGGATGGCCTATGCCAAAGACTATCACACAGGTGCGGAGTTTCCTAGGACTTGCTGGCTTCTATCGCCGTTTTGTGAAGGACTTTAGCACCATTGCTGCACCTTTGAATGAGCTTACGAAGAAGGGAGTGCATTTTAGTTGGGGCAAAGTACAAGAGCACGCTTTCAACGTGCTGAAAGATAAGTTGACACATGCACCTCTCCTCCAACTTCCTGATTTTAATAAGACTTTTGAGCTTGAATGTGATGCTAGTGGAATTGGATTGGGTGGTGTTTTGTTACAAGAAGGCAAACCTGTTGCATATTTTAGTGAAAAATTGAGTGGGTTTGTTCTAAATTATTCTACTTATGATAAGGAATTATATGCTCTTGTGCGAACATTAGAAACATGGCAGCATTATTTGTGGCCCAAAGAGTTTGTTATTCATTCTGATCATGAATCTTTGAAACATATTCGTAGTCAAGGAAAACTGAACCGTAGACATGCTAAGTGGGTTGAATTTATCGAATCGTTTCCTTATGTTATTAAGCACAAGAAAGGAAAAGAGAATATCATTGCTGACGCTTTGTCTAGGAGATATACTTTGCTGAATCAACTTGACTACAAAATCTTTGGATTAGAGACGATTAAAGACCAATATGTTCATGATGCTGATTTTAAAGATGTGTTGCTGCATTGTAAAGATGGGAAAGGATGGAACAAATATATCGTTAGTGATGGGTTTGTGTTTAGAGCTAACAAGCTATGCATTCCAGCTAGCTCCGTTCGTTTGTTGTTGTTACAGGAAGCACATGGAGGTGGCTTAATGGGACATTTTGGAGCAAAGAAAACGGAGGACATACTTGCTGGTCATTTCTTTTGGCCCAAGATGAGAAGAGATGTGGTGAGATTGGTTGCTCGTTGCACGACATGCCAAAAGGCGAAGTCACGGTTAAATCCACACGGTTTGTATTTGCCTCTACCCGTTCCTAGTGCTCCTTGGGAAGATATTTCTATGGATTTTGTGCTGGGATTGCCTAGGACTAGGAAGGGACGTGATAGTGTGTTTGTGGTTGTTGATAGATTTTCTAAGATGGCACATTTCATACCATGTCATAAAACTGACGATGCTACTCATATTGCTGATTTGTTCTTTCGTGAAATTGTTCGCTTGCATGGTGTGCCCAACACAATCGTTTCTGATCGTGATGCTAAATTTCTTAGTCATTTTTGGAGGACTTTGTGGGCAAAATTGGGGACTAAGCTTTTATTTTCTACTACATGTCATCCTCAAACTGATGGTCAAACTGAAGTTGTGAATAGAACTTTGTCTACTATGTTAAGGGCAGTTCTAAAGAAGAATATTAAGATGTGGGAGGACTGTTTGCCTCATATTGAATTTGCTTATAATCGATCATTGCATTCTACTACAAAGATGTGCCCATTTCAGATTGTATATGGTTTGTTACCTCGTGCTCCTATTGATTTAATGCCTTTGCCATCTTCTGAAAAACTAAATTTTGATGCTACTAGGCGTGCTGAATTGATGTTAAAACTGCACGAAACTACTAAAGAAAACATAGAGCGTATGAATGCTAGATATAAGTTTGCTAGTGATAAAGGTAGAAAGGAAATAAATTTTGAACCTGGAGATTTAGTTTGGTTGCATTTGAGAAAGGAAAGGTTTCCTGAATTACGAAAATCTAAATTGTTGCCTCGAGCCGATGGACCGTTTAAAGTGCTAGAGAAAATTAACGACAATGCATATAGGCTAGATCTGCCTGCAGACTTTGGGGTTAGCCCCACATTTAACATTGCAGATTTAAAGCCCTACTTGGGAGAGGAAGTTGAGCTTGAGTCGAGGACGACTCAAATGCAAGAAGGGGAGAATGATGAAGACATCCACACTACTGATGCATCTATACCAATACAAGTACCAATTTCTGGTCCCATTACTCGCGCTCGTGCTCGTCAACTCAACCATCAGGTGATTACACTCTTGAGTTCATGTCCATCATATTTAGACCATGGAGACCCGTGCACTCTTGTTTTGCTTAGGAATCAGGGAGAAGACCGAAAGGGAAAAGGATTTGAACATGCTGGATTCGGACTGCAGAAGAACACCAACTTGTGACGGTCACCACGGTCAGATGCGGGCTCGGATTGGAATGTTCAAGCACAACATGGAAAGCTTATCAAGTCTACTTTCATATGGATCCGGAATTATAGTCATATCTGTTCTGAGGCCGCCGTAATCATTGTTTTCTTACCGAGACATTTCCTGCCTTTTCTGCCCATGGTGCTGCGTCACCCTATTTTGGCCCAATGGGTCGTGTATCAAGTTAGGTCCATTAGGGACGCATCCTAGGGTTGCAGCACGACCCCAATACCCTTGTGGTCGTCCTCCCATGTTTATAAACCCCCTAGCCGCCACCAAGAACAGCGGGTTTTGTTTAGATCAAGTTTAGCTCTCGCTACTTGCTTGTAAGCGCGCGTGCTGGTTCAGCCGCCCGTCTTCTTGTCTTCGGAACCCCACCATATTGGAGTTTGATTTGGAAACCTACATTTAGATCTGGTAATTCAGTACTTGTTCTACTTGTTCTTGCTAGTTCTTCGATTGCTTGCAGGACGAGTGCCCTAGTGGCCAGGGTGTCACGCTCCACAAGATCGTTACAGCCATAGGAGGTGGTGTATCGGTTGCTAAGGCGCAGCGTCTTTGGAAGGCTGTAGTCGGGCCGTGAACGTCGTCTCCTCCCCCAATCGAGTTATTCCACACCCTCTCATCGAAAGATCGGGCAATCACCCAACGGGTGCACATCATAGGGTATTCTCGAAGATTGATCTCCGATTGGGTTACCATCAAATGAAGATTAGGCCATCGGATATTCCCAAGACAGCTTTCTCGACCCGATATGGTTTATATGAGTTCATAGTTATGTCATTTGGACTAACTAATGCACCAACTTATTTTATGAATCTAATGAATAAGGTGTTCATGGAGTATCTTGACAGATTCTTCGTGGTATTCTTCGATGATATTCTAATTTATTCCAAGAGTGATAGTGATTATGAGGAACATCTGAGATTTGTGCTACAAAAGCTATGAGATAATCAACTCTATGCCAAGTACAGTAAATGTGAGTTCTAGATTGATGAGGTGCCATTCCTTGGACATATCATTTCTAATGGAGGGATATCAGTAGATCCTGCTAAAGTCAAGGAGATTATGGTGTGGATCATACCCAATATAGTTACTGAGATCCAGAGTTTCTTAGGACTTGCAGGATACTATTTGAGATTTATTAAGGGATTCTCTAAGATTGCTAAGCCTATGACCTCGCTTCTGGAGAAGGGAAGAGAGTTTAAGTGGGACGAGAAGTGCCAAGATAGCTTCGATCAATTAAAGAAGAGATTGATGTCACCACCAGTGTTGGTTATGCCAGATCTACAGAAGGGATTTGACATTTATTGTGATGCATGTGGCCAAGGCTTGGGATGTGTACTTATGCAAGAAGGACACATGATTGCCTACGCGTCTCGTCAGTTGCAAAAACATGAGTTGAACTACTCCACTCATGACTTAGAACTGACAGCCGTAGTGCACGCACTTAAGATATGGAGACATTATATCATGGGAACTAAGTGCCAAGTGTACACGGATCATAAGAGTTTGAAGTATATATTCACTCAGAAGGATCTCAACCTTAGGCAACGCCGATGGTTGGAGCTCATTAAGGACTATGATTTGGAGATTCATTATCATCCGAGCAAGGCGAATCTGGTCGCAGATGCCTTAAGTCGAAAGGAGCACGTTCATTCAGCTATTGTTGCCCAGTTACCCGAGGAGATTGATGAGGATTTCAGGAGACTCAACCTGGGGATAGTTGCCCATACTAAAGGAGTCACTATTGATGTGGAATCTACCTTGGAACAAAAAATTCGTAAAGGTCAGATTGGTGATGCTAAAATAGAAGAAATCAAGGATCTTATTACTAAAGGTAGAGGTTCGGAATTCACGGAGGGTGAGCAAGGCACTGTATGGTTCAAGGACCGGATATGTGTTCCTGATATTGATAGCCTTCATGAGAGTATACTGAAGGAAGCCCATGATTCTGATTACTCTATTCACCCTGGTAGCACTAAGATGTATCAGGATCTGAAGCAGAAGTATTGGTGGTATGGATTGAAGAGAGATGTGGCTGCACATGTAGCTATGTGTGATGTGTGCCAAAGAGTTAAGGCTGAACACCAAAGACCAGCTGGACTATTGCACTCGCTTATGATACCTGAGTGGAAATGGGAAGAAATTGGCATGGATTTCATTGTTGGACTACCCCGCACTCCTGTAGGGTATGACTCGATTTGGTTGATTGTGGACAGATTGACGAAAGTGGCTCATTTCATACCTGTGAGGACTAATTACACGGGAGCCAAGCTAGCAGAATTGTATATGACTCGGATAGTATGTCTACATGGGGTGCCTAAGAAGATCGTGTCTGACCGAGGATCACAGTTTACTTCTAGGTTTGGAAGAAGTTGCATGAGGGCATGGACACACAGTTGAATTTCAGTTCGGCCTACCATCCTCAAACTGATGGGCAGATCGAGAGGACTAACCAAGTGCTGGAGGATATGTTAAGAGCTCGTGCTCTTAAACATGGTGGTAGTTAGGATAAGAGCCTACCATATGCGGAGTTCTCTTATAATAATAGTTACCAGGCCAGTCTGAAGATGTCACCACTTGAGGCTTTATATGGCAGGAAGTGCAGTACACCTCTATATTGGGATTAGACTGGAGAAAGACAGTTCTTTGGGCCTGAAATTATACAAGAGGCAGAGGAACAAGTACGAATGATAAGAGAGAATTTGAGAACTGCACAATCAAGGCAGAAATGCTATGCTGATACCCGGAGAAGACTACTAGAGTTTAAGGAGGGTGATCACGTGCATCTGAAGGTGTCACCAATCCGGGGTATGAGAAGATTTAAAGTTAAAGGAAAGTTGTCCCCTCACTTCATTGGACCCTTACTAATCCTAAAGAGAGTGGGGGAGGTTGTATATCAATTGGAACTTCCGGACCATCTTGCGGATGTACATGATGTCTTCCACGTGTCACAACTAAAGAAGTGCCTCAGGGTACCTAAAGAGAAGCTACCAATGGAGGATCTTAGTGTTCAAGATGATCTGAATTATACGGAATATCCTATCAAGATTCTTGACACTTTGACTCGAGTTACAAGAAATAAAGTTATTAAGATGTGCAAAGTGCAATGAAGCCATCATGGAGAAGATGAAGCTACTTGGGAGAGGGAAGAAGAGCTTCGCATAGATTTTCCCCATCTTTTCCCTAGTCCTTCCTAAATCTCGAGGACGAGATTCTTGTTAAGGGGGGTAGGATTTGTAATACCCACTTCATAAGAAAATCTAAAAGGAGAAATTATATTTTCCTTTACATACATGTGTGCTATCTCTATTTATCATTTCATGTGGACACCTCACTTAAACAAATAAATGACTAACAAACGACACCACTAAATCATGCATCATGCTGGTTTTTAATTTTGTGTGCATTTTGTGACAATGTGACAATAATGTAAAAATAAATATATTAATACCCAAATTAGACTTTAAATCCTAAAGGAAAGTTTTAGAATTGAAACAAGAGAAGAAAATACTTACATATAAGACCAAATAAATATATAGATTAATCAAATCAGGTTCATATTGGTATTTGGAGTTATACAGTTGATTTAAGTATGAACTTCACACTTATCAAGTCAAATTTGGGATTTAAATTTGAAATTAAAAGAGAAAGGAAAAACAAATCAGAAAAGAAAAAGAGGAAGAAACAGGCAACTAGGCTCAATTGCCTACTCGGCCCACCTAGCTCACTACTGCGCGGCCCAACCATCTCCCGCAGCGCTGCCATCCGGCCCCACCTGTCATTCTCACGCGCACGCGCTCAACTCAGCCACCTGGTGCCGACACGTGGTGATGAAGACATCCACACTACTGATGCATCTATACCAATACAAGTACCAATTTCTGGTCCTATTACTCGCGCTCGTGCTCGTCAACTCAACCATCAGGTGATTACACTCTTGAGTTCATGTCCATCATATTTAGACCATGGAGACCCGTGCACTCTTGTTTTGCTTAGGAATCAGGGAGAAGACCGAAAGGGAAAAGGATTTGAACATGCTGGATTCGGACTGCAGAAGAACACCAACTTGTGACGGTCACCACGGTCAGATGCGGGCTCGGATTGGAATGTTCAAGTACAACATGGAAAGCTTATCAAGTCTACTTTCATATGGATCCGGAATTATAGTCATATCTGTTCTGAGGCCGCCGTAATCATTGTTTTCTTACCGAGACATTTCCTGCCTTTTCTGCCCATGGTGCTGCGTCACCCTATTTTGGCCCAATGGGTCGTGTATCAAGTTAGGTCCATTAGGGACGCATCCTAGGGTTGCAGCACGACCCCAATACCCTTGTGGTCGTCCTCCCATGTTTATAAACCCCCTAGCCGCCACCAAGAACAGCGGGTTTTGTTTAGATCAAGTTTAGCTCTCGCTACTTGCTTGCAAGCGCGCGTGCTAGTTCAGCCGCCCGTCTTCTTGTCTTCGGAACCCCACCATATTGTAGTTTGATCTTTAAACCTACATTTAGATCTGGTAATTCAGTACTTGTTCTACTTGTTCTTGCTAGTTCTTCGATTGCTTGCAGGACGAGTGCCCTAGTGGCCAGGGTGTCACGCTCCACAAGATCGTGACAGCCATAGGAGGTGGTGTATCGGTTGCTAAGGCGCAGCGTCTTTGGAAGGCTGTAGTCGGGCCGTGAACGTCGTCTCCTCCCCCAATCGAGTTATTCCACACCCTCTCATCGAAAGATCGGGCAATCACCCAACGGGTGCACATCAGTTGGTAATCAGAGCAAGGTTTATCGGTGAGAGATTTACTTTTCTTCGCTGTTTTCTTATCTCCTATAGTCCAGAAAAAGCCAAAAAATAGTAGATTAGTTTTACCGCAATCCTATAAACCATTGAGCATTTACTAGTACTACTTAGTTAGGGCTTGTTGAGTTTTTGGTTGCATCGGTTGTGTCGAGTTGCTGGTCTTAGTTTATTCCTTTAGAGTTTTGAGTTCTACCACGTTTTGGTCACCACGAAATCCACCATCACCAAAAACATCTCTGGTTCGTTTTTGCCACCACGGATACATATCATATCCGATTTGGAAGTTTAAATACAATCTGGAAAGCTTATCTTATCTTCTTTCCAACGGATCTGACCTTATCTCAAAATTCGTTCTGAGCGCTCCGCAATCATCGTAGAGATTTCTGGACTTCCTATATTAACAAGATTTGTTAAATCTGATTTAAAGGGGTTGTTAGCAATATCTTTATTGTTTGGGTTGTCATAGTGAAAAAAAAGGGTTTAGGCCCCTGCAAAAAAAAAACAGAAGAAGAAAAAAAAAGAATAGAAAAGAAAAAAAAAGGAAAAGAAGAAGAAGGGGGCTGAATCTCTAAATCTGTTGTTTCTCTTAGTGCTGTGCTAGTTGTTCTTTTTCAGTGACTACCTTTGTGCCTAGGCTCACGTCTCTAGCCTGGTTTAGCCTAGGACCAGCACAGTACCACCGTTGAACGATTATTCAGCTTGCTTTTGTAACTAACGTGGTACTAGTGTATTCCTTGCTTCAGCCCACCTACAACTCTACATATTTCGACTACAGTTTGACAGGTCGTGTTGCTGCGGCACCGATACACTTATTCCACGGTTGCAGACTTGTTGGTTGCTGACCCCTCCTGTTGTGCAAGGTAAGAATTGGTAAGAGCTTGTGTGGCAGGTTGAGAGTGAGCGCCTTGCAGTAGCTACATCCTAATAGTTGTAGAGTTTTTATTCCTTCACGTTTTTTTTTTCTTGTTGCCTCTGTTCGTCTAACCATGGCAGGATTGGAGGTTGATGATGCTTCTCGTAATATGCCACACTCTCCTCGCACCAAGGGTATCATACAACACTTTGTAAGGCTGGTGAAGACGCACACGGAAGGTCTTGATAATGACATGCAGGTGACGAATGAAAAGATGGGGCAATTGGAGGCCACACAGATCGACACAAACACCAAACTTGCAAATGTGGAAATGACAGTTGCTCATATTGACAAGAGCCTTGTCGCACTCTTGAGGCGGTTTGATGAGATGCATGCTAATATCAATGGTGGGCGTGATGAGGGCGCCGAAGGTAACTGGGATGACTATGTTGCTGATACCGAACAAGATGACCAAGAAGCACCTAATCGCCGGCGACTACGTACTAACCGTAGAGGTATGGGTGGTTTTCGCCGACGTGAGGTACATGGTAATGATGATGCTTTTAGTAAGGTTAAATTTAAAATACCTCCTTTTGATGGTAAATATGACCCCGATGCTTACATTACTTGGGAGATTGCGGTTGATCAAAAGTTTGCATGCCATGAATTTCCTGAGAATGCGCGGGTTAGAGCTGCTACTAGTGAGTTTACTGAATTTGCTTCTGTTTGGTGGATAGAACATGGTAAGAAGAATCCTAATAACATGCCACAAACTTGGGATGCGTTGAAACGGGTCATGCGGGCTAGATTTGTTCCTTCTTATTATGCACGTGATATGTTAAACAAGTTGCAACAATTGAGACAGGGTACTAAAAGTGTAGAAGAATATTATCAGGAATTACAAATGGGTATGCTGCGTTGTAACATAGAGGAGGGTGAGGAATCTGCTATGGCTAGATTTTTGGGCGGGTTAAATAGGGAAATTCAGGACATCCTTGCTTATAAAGATTATGCTAATGTAACCCGATTGTTTCATCTTGCTTGCAAAGCTGAAAGGGAAGTGCAGGGACGACGTGCTAGTGCAAGGTCTAATGTTTCTGCAGGAAAATCTACACCATGGCAACAGCGCACGACTACGTCCATGACCGGTCGTACACTAGCACCAACTCCCTCGCCAAGTCGACCAGCACCCCCGCCTTCCTCCGGCGACAAACCACGTGCATCTTCCACAAATTCAGCAACCAAATCTGCCCAGAAACCAGCAGGTAGTGCCTCTTCAGTAGCCTCCACGGGTAGAACAAGAGATGTTCTGTGTTATCGATGCAAGGGCTATGGACACGTGCAGCGTGATTGTCCTAATCAGCGTGTTTTGGTGGTAAAAGACGATGGTGGGTATTCTTCTGCTAGTGATTTGGATGAAGCTACACTTGCTTTGCTTGCGGCTGATGATGCAGGCACTAAGGAACCACCCGAAGAACAGATTGGTGCAGATGATGCAGAGCATTATGAGAGCCTCATTGTACAGCGTGTGCTTAGTGCACAAATGGAGAAGGCAGAGCAGAATCAGCGACATACATTGTTTCAAACAAAGTGTGTCATTAAGGAGCGTTCATGTCGTTTGATCATTGATGGAGGTAGCTGCAACAACTTGGCTAGCAGCGACATGGTGGAGAAGCTTGCACTTACGACCAAACCGCACCCACATCCATATCACATTCAATGGCTCAACAATAGTGGTAAGGTCAAGGTAACCAAGTTGGTACGAATTAATTTTGCTATTGGTTCATATCGTGATGTTGTTGACTGTGATGTTGTGCCTATGGATGCTTGTAATATTCTGCTAGGTAGACCATGGCAATTTGATTCAGATTGTATGCATCATGGTAGATCAAATCAATATTCTCTCATACACCATGATAAGAAAATTATTTTGCTTCCCATGTCCCCTGAGGCTATTGTGCGTGATGATGTTGCTAAAGCTACCAAAGCTAAAACTGAGAACAACAAGAATATTAAAGCTGTTGGTAATAACAAAGATGGGATAAAATTGAAAGGACATTGCTTGCTTGCAACAAAAACTGATGTTAATGAATTATTTGCTTCCACTACTGTTGCCTACGCCTTGGTATGCAAGGATGCTTTGATTTCAATTCAAGATATGCAGCATTCTTTGCCTCCTGTTATTACTAACATTTTGCAGGAGTATTCTGATGTATTTCCAAGTGAGATACCAGAGGGGCTGCCACCTATACGAGGGATTGAGCACCAAATTGATCTTATTCCTGGTGCATCTTTGCCGAATCGTGCGCCATATAGGACAAATCCAGAGGAAACAAAAGAAATTCAGCGACAAGTGCAAGAACTACTCGACAAAGGTTACGTGCGTGAGTCTCTTAGTCCGTGTGCTGTTCCGGTTATTTTAGTGCCTAAAAAAGATGGAACATGGCGTATGTGTGTTGATTGTAGGGCTATTAATAATATCACGATACGTTATCGACACCCTATTCCACGTTTAGATGATATGCTTGATGAATTGAGTGGTGCCATTGTGTTTTCTAAAGTTGATTTGCGTAGTGGGTACCACCAGATTCGTATGAAATTGGGAGATGAATGGAAAACTGCTTTCAAAACTAAGTTCGGATTGTATGAGTGGTTAGTCATGCCTTTTGGGTTAACTAATGCACCTAGCACTTTCATGAGATTAATGAACGAGGTTTTGCGTGCCTTCATTGGAAAATTTGTGGTAGTATACTTTGATGACATATTGATCTACAGCAAATCTATGGATGAACATGTTGATCACATGCGTGCTGTTTTTAATGCTTTACGAGATGCACGTTTATTTGGTAACCTTGGGAAGTGCACATTTTGCACCGATCGAGTTTCGTTTCTTGGTTATGTTGTGACTCCACAGGGAATTGAGGTTGATCAAGCCAAGGTAGAAGCGATACATGGATGGCCTATGCCAAAGACTATCACACAGGTGCGGAGTTTCCTAGGACTTGCTGGCTTCTATCGCCGTTTTGTGAAGGACTTTAGCACCATTGCTGCACCTTTGAATGAGCTTACGAAGAAGGGAGTGCATTTTAGTTGGGGCAAAGTACAAGAGCACGCTTTCAACGTGCTGAAAGATAAGTTGACACATGCACCTCTCCTCCAACTTCCTGATTTTAATAAGACTTTTGAGCTTGAATGTGATGCTAGTGGAATTGGATTGGGTGGTGTTTTGTTACAAGAAGGCAAACCTGTTGCATATTTTAGTGAAAAATTGAGTGGGTTTGTTCTAAATTATTCTACTTATGATAAGGAATTATATGCTCTTGTGCGAACATTAGAAACATGGCAGCATTATTTGTGGCCCAAAGAGTTTGTTATTCATTCTGATCATGAATCTTTGAAACATATTCGTAGTCAAGGAAAACTGAACCGTAGACATGCTAAGTGGGTTGAATTTATCGAATCGTTTCCTTATGTTATTAAGCACAAGAAAGGAAAAGAGAATATCATTGCTGACGCTTTGTCTAGGAGATATACTTTGCTGAATCAACTTGACTACAAAATCTTTGGATTAGAGACGATTAAAGACCAATATGTTCATGATGCTGATTTTAAAGATGTGTTGCTGCATTGTAAAGATGGGAAAGGATGGAACAAATATATCGTTAGTGATGGGTTTGTGTTTAGAGCTAACAAACTATGCATTCCAGCTAGCTCCGTTCGTTTGTTGTTGTTACAGGAAGCACATGGAGGTGGCTTAATGGGACATTTTGGAGCAAAGAAAACGGAGGACATACTTGCTGGTCATTTCTTTTGGCCCAAGATGAGAAGAGATGTGGTGAGATTGGTTGCTCGTTGTACGACATGCCAAAAGGCGAAGTCACGGTTAAATCCACACGGTTTGTATTTGCCTCTACCCGTTCCTAGTGCTCCTTGGGAAGATATTTCTATGGATTTTGTGCTGGGATTGCCTAGGACTAGGAAGGGACGTGATAGTGTGTTTGTGGTTGTTGATAGATTTTCTAAGATGGCACATTTCATACCATGTCATAAAACTGATGATGCTACTCATATTGCTGATTTGTTCTTTCGTGAAATTGTTCGCTTGCATGGTGTGCCCAACACAATCGTTTCTGATCGTGATGCTAAATTTCTTAGTCATTTTTGGAGGACTTTGTGGGCAAAATTGGGGACTAAGCTTTTATTTTCTACTACATGTCATCCTCAAACTGATGGTCAAACTGAAGTTGTGAATAGAACTTTGTCTACTATGTTAAGGGCAGTTCTAAAGAAGAATATTAAGATGTGGGAGGACTGTTTGCCTCATGTTGAATTTGCTTATAATCGATCATTGCATTCTACTACAAAGATGTGCCCATTTCAGATTGTATATGGTTTGTTGCCTCGTGCTCCTATTGATTTAATGCCTTTGCCATCTTCTGAAAAACTAAATTTTGATGCTACTAGGCGTGCTGAATTGATGTTAAAACTGCATGAAACTACTAAAGAAAACATAGAGCGTATGAATGCTAGATATAAGTTTGCTAGTGATAAAGGTAGAAAGGAAATAAATTTTGAACCTGGAGATTTAGTTTGGTTGCATTTGAGAAAGGAAAGGTTTCCTGAATTACGAAAATCTAAATTGTTGCCTCGAGCCGATGGACCGTTTAAAGTGCTAGAGAAAATTAACGACAATGCATATAGGCTAGATCTGCCTGCAGACTTTGGGGTTAGCCCCACATTTAACATTGCAGATTTAAAGCCCTACTTGGGAGAGGAAGTTGAGCTTGAGTCGAGGACGACTCAAATGCAAGAAGGGGAGAATGATGAAGACATCCACACTACTGATGCATCTATACCAATACAAGTACCAATTTCTGGTCCTATTACTCGCGCTCGTGCTCGTCAACTCAACCATCAGGTGATTACACTCTTGAGTTCATGTCCATCATATTTAGACCATGGAGACCCGTGCACTCTTGTTTTGCTTAGGAATCAGGGAGAAGACCGAAAGGGAAAAGGATTTGAACATGCTGGATTCGGACTGCAGAAGAACACCAACTTGTGACGGTCACCACGGTCAGATGCGGGCTCGGATTGGAATGTTCAAGTACAACATAGAAAGCTTATCAAGTCTACTTTCATATGGATCCGGAATTATAGTCATATCTGTTCTGAGGCCGCCGTAATCATTGTTTTCTTACCGAGACATTTCCTGCCTTTTCTGCCCATGGTGCTGCGTCACCCTATTTTGGCCCAATGGGTCGTGTATCAAGTTAGGTCCATTAGGGACGCATCCTAGGGTTGCAGCACGACCCCAATACCCTTGTGGTCGTCCTCCCATGTTTATAAACCCCCTAGCCGCCACCAAGAACAGCGGGTTTTGTTTAGATCAAGTTTAGCTCTCGCTACTTGCTTGCAAGCGCGCGTGCTAGTTCAGCCGCCCGTCTTCTTGTCTTCGGAACCCCACCATATTGTAGTTTGATCTTTAAACCTACATTTAGATCTGGTAATTCAGTACTTGTTCTACTTGTTCTTGCTAGTTCTTCGATTGCTTGCAGGACGAGTGCCCTAGTGGCCAGGGTGTCACGCTCCACAAGATCGTGACAGCCATAGGAGGTGGTGTATCGGTTGCTAAGGCGCAGCGTCTTTGGAAGGCTGTAGTCGGGCCGTGAACGTCGTCTCCTCCCCCAATCGAGTTATTCCACACCCTCTCATCGAAAGATCGGGCAATCACCCAACGGGTGCACATCACGTGGGCCCCACGGGCCAGCCACCACTCTAGTGCTTGGCGTCCGTTTCTCCGTGCTGACATGTGGGCCCATCCGTCGGTGACTCGCGAGCGCGCCTTACGTCTGTTTCTCTGGCGGGTGGACCCAGTGCGTCAGATTCATCCTCAACCACCTCGCGAAGACCCCTACAAAGCTTGCGGGTACGATCGCGGTGGGCCGGTGCAAGTCCGACCGAGTCCAAGGGATATAAGACCTAGCGCCGCAGTCCCCTGCCTCTTCCCCTATCCCTTAGACTCCACTCGTTGCCCCCTTTTCTCTCCGCCGCCACCAGAGAAAGGTTCGCGGAAGTTCGCCGCCGGTGAATCTCCTCTGCGCCGGTGTTCTGTCCCCGGCACGTAGTCGTGTGGGTGCGCCAGCGTCCGGGTGATCCGTCTGTGCCTTCGGGACAAGCTGTGCGACCCCGCATCCATGACAATTTGTCGCCAGAGTTCGATCTCCACCGCGGTGCCGTAGCGTGCCGTCGCATGGGATCTCTGGGCCCTGATCGTCAGTGAGTACCTGTCCTCTGTATTCACGCAGATTCCCCCTTCATTTTGCACTAGAGGGATCGAAGAGTGGTGCTCGGAATAGCCGGGCAGGCTCTGGCCGGCGATGTCACCTCCGCGGGGGTGGCCCTCGTCGCTGCTGGGTACGCCGAAGGAAGGCGATGGCTTCCTGACTGTAGATTGAAGTGCGAACAGTCCAGATTAGAATCTGCATAGCGTTTCGGAGAGAATCAATCTGGTGCGTTGATCCATATCTGGACGGTTTAAGGTCGGTCAAGTGATTTAAAATCTAGGTCGTCGTTTGTGAATCCCACGGTGGGAGATTGATACCGGTACGCGAAGTGGGCAGACTAATCTATGTGCTTGGTTTTTAATCCAAGGGCCGAGAATCAACCATACCCCCTTCACTGAGTCGGTTTTGTTAAAGAGCCCCTAGGGTTTTAGGTTATCAACCCGCAGTCCACAGGGATTATTCACTATGTCTCGGGTATCTTTCACCGAGGCCCCTGACCTTTCTAGAATTCGATGCCCAGTCTAGAGAACATAAAAACCAGAGAAATTAAATTAGAAATAGATTTTTAGCATTAAATTAATTGTAGAAACTTGTTTAAACCCTAGAAAATTCATATGAACTCCAAATTGATCCATTCCAATTTCTAAAATTTGGTAATATTATTGTTTATCACCTAGAGTCTCTGTTTGGACATGAAAACAGTAGTAAAATTTATTTCTCACTTAATCATATATCAAACACATTAAACCTTTGGAAATTCATAAATTAAAATCTAGAACTCCAAAATTAATGATTCCTGTTCCTAGAACCTTATTTTAATGTGTAGATTATTATTATGTATTTTATTTACATGTTTGGTGTGATGTTAATTTCTCCTTTATACTGTGCTTGTTTGTATTGTGGCGAGTAGAAGAGCCAGTGGCTGAGGATCCTGGTGCCCAGCATATAGAAGTTGCTGAGCAGGAGCTCATTGAAGGCAAGTTGTGCCCTTAACCACTTTGTACCCAATAATGTTCTTTAATATCACTTATTCATGCATATGTTTAATTTTGATGGGACCCAATAGGTCACCCTAGTCTGTTTATCTCTTTACCTTGTTTACCCCTTAATCACTTGGGTAGTTTTGCTATTGCTTTACATGGTTTTGGGGTTAATATTTCATTATATCCATGTTCCTATTATTTTGTTATGTTATTTATGTTCATGATAAGATCATTATGTTAATGGGAACATGGAGAACCACCCGGGAAAATGTGCCACCACAAGGGAGGAATGGGACCCCTTGGCTAACTAATTAGGAAAGCTAATGGAAGACTACCTTACCCGAAAGGGGCAAGGGCAGTAGAGGAGTTGCATGCAAGGAGGTTCTCGGGTTGATTTTGCTGCGATGGCGGTCAGATGGGGGATTCTTGCAAGTGCTCTTCCCATAAACTGTAGCGGGTTTTCTGAAGCTAGTGGAACTTTGTAAAGGCCTCGTAGTGTTACCCTGCCTCGCCTCCTCGGTAGAGGTGTATGGGATTGGCCGTCTCTTGGCAGATCGGTAACATGACTTGTGGGTACAGGGTACAACCTCTGCAGAGTGTAAAACTGGTATACTAGTCGTGCTCACGGTCATGAGCGACTCGGACACTCACATGATTAATTTATGTAACTTAAATTGAATTTGTCATTTGCATTTGCATGGGATTATTTATTAATTTTGTTATATTATTTATTATGGTTTGGTATTTACTTACACTTAGTAACTGCTAATAAAATTTGACCAACTTATTAAAAGCAATGCTCAGCTTTAACCCCTATTGTTGATCAGCCTTGCACATCACATGAACTCCCACCTTTGGTGAGTTCATGCCCACTGGTTACCCCACAACTTGTTGAGCTATGATCATGTGTGAGCTCACCCTTGCTATCTCACACCCCCCACAGGAGAAGAACAGGTGGTTCAAGAGGAGCCGCAAAACGAGGAGTTTGATCTGATCTAGGTGGCGTTTCCCAGTTAACTTATTGGCGCCAAGGATGAATTTAGTTCATTTTATATTTATCTTTTATTTTTGTAAGACTTCCGCTATTTAATAAGTACTCTGATGTTATTGTGACATTTATCTCTATACACTCTGTTATTATATATGTTGTCTTCTTTGGCGCATGTATGAGATGCACCCGGCTTTGTCCCTTAAATCCGGGTGTGACAACTTAACCTGTATCTATCTCGTGGTCCTTCGTTCACCAGAATAGTAACCGAGAGGGAAAACATCGCGGCGCGGCCTATCAGCAGTAGTAGGGCTCTAGTGGGGTGGTAGACGACGTCAGGGAGGTCACGGCGGTCACGTCGGTGGTCGGCTCGTCGCTTGTGGTGGCCGGAGCTGGTCGGGCCTCGTGCGCAGGTGGGCGAGCTCGTCGGCGACGAGGGTTCTGGCCTAATCGTGGTGGTAGGGTTTAATCAAACCGTGCAGTGAGCTTCACTGGGTGTCATGGAAGATGTGGGCATGAGTGATTGAACAATGGCTTACCGGTTAGCCTTGGCCACGCGCGCCTGCGGGGAAAGCAACTCCGGCGAGGGTGGATCGGCGTCTTCGGTGAGGTAGCGTTCGGTCTCTTGCTTCGAGGAGCTCTATCAGGCTCTGGGGAAGCTAGCCGAGGTGCTGGATCAAGTGGAGGTGGATGGGAATGGTCTGGCCACGGTGGCCATGCTCTGGCGGTGGTGGCGGGCAGTGGTGCTTGCTCTCTGTGGCGAACTCCGGTGATCTCCGGCTCAGGAAGGAGTGAGGTCATGCGAGGGAGTACGACCGAGGCTATGCGGGCTCTTATAGGCGTGGGCGCGGGCGCATGATCAGGCGCGTACTGGCGCGGGCATGGCTCGACGCGGGCGTGCGGTCGGGCGTGCACTAACGCGTCAGCCGCGGACGAGCACGTGGCGTTTTGCTTTTACTCATGTTCTAGCGCTCATAGGCTCCAAATCTTCGTGTATTTGGGCAAGATCCCATTGTAAGATATGTTCCCCTGACTGAGCTTTGTCGTTTTCGTGTGGAAGCCAAGGGGTTTTCGGGTCTATGCAGGGAGTTGTTACGTCGCCAACTTGGGTGTGCCTGGCCGCTTCGTCCCGAGGCAATCCCATGCCAAGATCATGTCAACCGGCCAGGGTTTGTCTCCAAACTTAGCCAGGGCGTGCCTAAGGTATTTTGGCGCCACTTTGTTATTTGGACCATGTAGCTTTGAGTTTTGGAACTAGGTGAAGACGGTTGATTTTTGTGAGAAGGTTGGATTTCAGAAAACTGAATTGCTGATTTTCATTTGAAGTCCCCACTTGAGTGGCTAATTTGAGAATTTTGCAAAACTCCTTTGGTTAAACTTTCTTACTATATTTTGTAGATTATTTAGTGTACTACAACTTTGTTAATGGGTCCAATTCATGTTTTTGTGTTTCACATAGCCTTTCTACTTAATCTCCCTTTAGTACTAAATTTGCTTAAATAGGGTAGTTCTAGGGTTTGAGCATTTTCTCATGTTGAGGTGCATTTTGTGGTTAGGGTATGATTCTTGAGATGAAAAAGACTTGATTTAGTTTTTGCTCCTCAAGTTGGGTGTCTTCTGCTCAAATTAATCTACATGTGATAATGGTCACAATGTGGGTACAGAACCTTGAGTAACACCTGGGGTGTTACAGAATCTGGACCAGGACAGCCCGCGATAGAAGAAACGCACGCGCACTCGTGCTCGCGTTATAGATTTGCGCGAAGGCCCCTAGGTATTTGAATAACCAGTAAAGAACCCTAGGTACTATTCATGTGTCTCACTGACATTTGCGCAAAGACCCCTGGACTTTTGTTTCTTCACGGCTCTAAGTCCTTGACGGAGCCGCGTCGAATACACGGCCAGGCTCGCGGTTCCTCGGCGATGGCGACCCCTTCGATGAAAACCGAGCCGACCAATGTGATCCCCGAGACTTACCTCCTATTTCCCCTAATGTAATTGACCTCAAACCACCTAGAGCCTCACCAGCCATGTCGACGGCGAATCGACGAGCACCGGTGTGGTGTACCGAGGTCTCGAGCACGGTAGGGTTCAATCCAAGGTCATGACGAGTACTAGTAATTCATCAAACATACGGTGCTCACCTAGGTTTGCCTGGAGAAGCTACGGTTTGGCCGGTCGACATGGACACTGCCCTCAGAGGCATTCACCGAACGACATACGGTGTTCCAGTTAACCCTGCACGGTAGAGTTCAAACGGGCAAGCGCATAAGCTTCACCATGGCCTATAAACTACGAAACACGAGTTAAACAACTATGACCAACCTTAGCAAAGGCTGACCACGCGGGTACACCACTCACGGTGCTAGTGACCACCGATGGGGAAAACTGGTGTTCTTGGCTATCGATGGTGGAACGGGAGAAACAAAGGGTGGCTTGGGTGTGTAACGGAGAGGCGGGACTGAGAGTAGGCTCAATTTAAAGGGATTCACCACGTCGGTGGTCAAATGACCGCTGAATCACGGCGGCGGTGATAGCCTGAGGAGCTCCACGTTAGCCTCAACGATGTCCATAGGCGAGTAACATGGCGGACCTACTGTGACCCCTTTACGGTGGTTCAACACGAGAGCCTCCAACCAGCTGCGTGGACGGCCGGAGCGTCTGGTGGCTTGCTACGGCGGTGGTGAATGAAACACGGTGAGGACACGTGGTGTCCGTGGCTAGAGCGATAACTTAAAGGGAAATAGGGTTAACCTTTTCCCACAATTAATTTTGGTGGTTGAAAGCCCAACACAAATATATGGACTAACTAGTTTGCTCTAGAATACATGTTCTACAGGTGCATAAAGGTTCAACACAAACCAATAAATATTCATGTTAGGGATCCAAATTAAAGGAGCAAAGAAACTAAGTGTGTTGTGGTCTAGCGCACCGGAGTGTCCGGTGTGCCACCGGACAGTGTCCGGTGCACCAGGTCCGTACAGGGCTGAACCGGCCACTCTCAGGTTTCAGAAGGCGCACTCCGCTATATATCACCGGACTGTCCAGTGTGCCACCGGACTGTCCAGTGCACCAGCGGAGCAACGACTATCCAGCGCAACGGTCAACTCTGCAAAGGCTACAGTGCGTAATAGTGCGCGGTAGAAGTCAGAGAAGAAGTCAGAGGTGCACCGGACAGTGAACAGGACCTGTCTGGTGTGGCACTAGACTGTCCGGTGCCGCAAGAGTACAAAGCTTCCAACAGTCAACTGCTCCCAAACCCTAACGGTTGGGTGACGTGGCGGTGCACCGAACAGTGTCCGGTGGCGCACATCGACAACAGCCTTCCCCAACGGCTTGTTGGTGGTTGAGGGCTATAAATACCCCCCAACCACCACAACTCCAAGCATCGAAGTCTTCTGAAGTTTTCATTCAATACAAGAGCTAGTGCATTCACTCCTAGACACAAATCAAAAGATCAAAGCCTCTCCAAGTCCCAAAATCATTCCAACCACCTAGTGACTTGAGAGAGTGTTTGTTCGTGTTCTTTGCACTCTTGTTGCTTGGATCGCTTTCTTTCTTCCTCATTCTTGTTCCCAAGAAACTTGTAATCAAAGCAAGAGACACCAAGTGTGTGGTGGTCCTTGCAGGGTCTAAGTGACCCGTTTAATTAAGGAGAAAGCTCACTCGGTCTAAGTGACCGTTTGAGAGAGGGAAAGGGTTGAAAGAGACCCGGTCTTTGTGACCACCTCAACGGGGATTAGGTTCTTTAGAACCGAACCTCGGTAAAACAATCACTGTGTTCATTCGCTTGATTTCCATTTGATTTGTTTTCCCTTCTCTCCCAGACTTGATTTAAGTTCTAACGCTAACCCCGGCTTGTAATGTGTGTTTAAAGATGTAAATTTTAGATAACGCCTATTCACCCCCCCCCCTCTAGGCGACTTTCAAATTGTATCAAAGCCCGGTGCTTCATTAAGAGTCTAACAACTCGAAGTGATGTCGGGAGATCATGCCAAGAGGGAGATCGTGACCGGCGACAAGCCCACAAGCTCGGGGAGAACCCTCTCAAGGGAGTCCGGCGACAAGCATAAGGAGGAATCCTCTTCCTCCAACAAGACGCATCAGAAGGGTGACAAGCACTACAGGAAACTGGTTAAAGAACGTGGGTGAAAAACCATCGAACTTAATGTAATAAGCCGTCGAACTTACCGTAAGAACGTGGGTTTACCGATGAATATAGTCGACGATGATTTTTGGACGAACTTAGAGAAGTAAGTTCGACAGCCCCGACAAACTTAACATTAAGAACGTGGGTACCGTCGAACTTAACATTAAGAACGTGGGTACCATGGAACTTAACATTAAGAACGTGGGTTTTTAAGTTTGACGGGGGCCGTTGAATTTTTCCCATAAGTTCGACGGCACCCACGTTCTTACATTTAAGTTCGACGGGGCCACGTGGCCGTCGAACTTATGGGTCCTGTGTGGGTCGGCGAGGGCTGCACATTAAGTTCGACGGTACCCACGTTCTTAATGTTAAGAACGTGGGTACCCACGTTCTTAACCCTTTTCTAGAAAAAAATAAAAAATACAGAAATGAAAATTTAGACACAAATAATATCACATGCAACACAGAATATCACATACAATATAGATTTCAAACACATGGATATATGTACATATCACAAATTCACACAAGTCCAAATACATAAGTTCACAAATTCACATAAGTCCAAATACATAAGTTCACAAATTCACATAAGTTCACATCCATAGTTCACATTTTTAGTTTACAAGTTCAAACACACAAGTTCAAACATTAGCTCCATCACTTTCGATCAGGACATCGGATTGTTGTTCGTACCTCCACCACTAGAATTGACACATCTGTCCGCAAAGTCAGCGTTAGGGGGAGGAGTCACTTGATGAGAGCCGGAATCCAACAAAATAAACCAAAATTCTTATAAATATACAACTGACATTAAATCACATGTACACAAAGATATAGGAAAGCATGATAAACAGAAAATGTGGCTTCCAAGAAGATCACAAAATGCTGGCATTAAATCACATGTACACGAAGATATAGGAAAGCATGTAGGATATCCCCATGGTGGTGGCGGCAAATATCCCATACCTGGTTGTGGAGGTGGAAGAATTTGTCCTCTAGGAGGCATCGACCACTGAATGTCCATCTGTGGGTTTCCTTGTCCGGTCTCAGAATCCTATAACCAAATAAAACTATGCATGATTATAATTGTAAATTAAAGTAAATATATTACAAAACTATACTTGTCTTTCGTTGGTGTTTGGGGTCTGTCCAGATTGTGACGGACGGGTGAACTGGGGTCCCATTGGAGATCCCATCTGAGCACTATACATCTGCAAATACAATAAGCTTGAGTTTTATTTTAAACTAATGTATACAAAAGTTTCATATCACAAGACTTCATTAATCAAGACAACAACTAATCAAATCTAGTTACCCACACAAAATAGACTCCAAGCAATCATTTTAATATTTGCTGATTTTTGGACAGTAGGACAGCAACTACTTGTTTAGCTCATAACTCACAAGATATGCATCCAAAAATAGTAAACTAGAACTTTCTAGGAAGCTTATAAAGTCCTCTATAACTTTTGTATTATCATCATAAGATTCAACCTTTAGAAAGGTCAAACAGTGCTAAACGTAAATTCTGTCCAGATTTGGGCAGATTCTGAGATTGGATCTGAAAATCGAATAAATGGTGGATTACTAAAATTATTACCTGCATCAGCATTCCCTGCATCATCTGAACTTGTTGAGATAGTTGTTGAACTTGTTGTTGTTGTCTTAGTTGCTCAGGTACGTGGATAAACAAGATAGTAAATTAGGAACTCTTCAATGCACCTTTGACAATGATATAACGCAATAAATTGTAAATTGAAGGAATATCAAAGCATTGTGGTAATGGACTGGGACACTTAATTCCCATGATTATGATGCTAGCCCAAGTAGAAAACATAGCTCCAAGGACATGAAGAAGCACGTATGAATTCAGTGCAGCTAGTAATTGAAAAATAACTAAGCACCAATGTATGCACGCACGCAAGAGATGTATCGAAATATACGCACAACTAGTTCTGATTTCTGGATGAACTTGGTAACCACTAAAACTAAGGAAACATCTAATAAATCATCTAAAATATAAGTTCCATAGCAATAAAAGGAAAAGGAAAATGGTATGGTGGAGACTACAGACAATAAAATATAAATGGCCATCTCAGCAAATTGATGTTTTCTGCAGGTTATACTGTCCATATAGTTACCAACTAATTATTTACTTGGATTACTGAAAATGCAGTTAGTAGAATCATAGCAGAAAGAAACAAGGCTTAAAGGCTATGGATTACAGGATCTATAAAGAGCACAGTAAACATAAAGAGGCATTTGATGTACCTCTTGGCAGCCTCCAACTTAAAAATAGATTCCTTGCTTCTTCGCCGGTGATCTTCCCATCACGATCTCTGTCTACCTTGATAAATACAATCATATATTTCCTAACATCCACTTGAGGGCTTGTTCGTTTTGGTGATAATCCACATGGATTGGGTGGGATTGAGCCGGTTTAAATCCATAACAAATCAAAATTCACTCCAATCTCATCCAATACACTCCAATACACATGTAATATCAATAACCGAACAAGGTCTGAGTGATTTTTTTCCATGGGGCATGAGATTGGTATGGGTTTGAAGGAATTTGTCCACCGGGAATATTTGCACCCACTGGTCCTGGAGTGCTTGGAATAGCATTAAATTGTTGTTGCCTAGGAGCTGGCTGACTGTGTGGCAACTGGCTAGTATGAGAAGGAAGCGACGATATACCCTGCAAAGGACCGACCTGCATTGGCTTAGGAGGGTGATGAGGTCCAGTAGCTGACTCTTGTTTCGCTTGTGGAGTCACAGAAAAAGGGTCAACACCAAAAGTTGAGTTAGATGGCAATCCATTACCCAAGGGTACCAATGCCTTGCAGTCACTAACTGATGGTTGTGAAGGCATCATGTTTACGTTTGTTGAATTTGCATTGGCAGGTGTTGTAGCACCTGGCATATGAGAATTGTAGACTGGCAGAGGAGTTGAATTTTGGGCCTTGATGCAACTCCCTGAACAGGGGGCATAGTGTTTGCATTTGAAGGTTGTGGCGGCCTCACTTGTGGATTTGATGATGCCCCAGGAAGCACTTGTGGTCCTCTTACAGCAGGATTCTGTTGACCAGACCCTAGTGCTCGAGTGGCATTCAGGGGGATAGCTACATTGTTTGTCTAAGGAGCAGCAGTAGAAACATTTATCCGAGGAGCAGGTATCTTTGCAGCAGCTGGACTAAATAATGCTGACCTAACAATATCAGGTGTCAATTCTCGACCGCTCTGAGCTACTGTGACAAGTTTAAGCGAATTGCAGAAGTCTTCGCGCCCAAGGAAACCAGTCTGATTTTTATCAGCATATGTCCAAATCTGAACCGCAGAAGAGGAAATACAAAGCTATCAGAAAGAAGCAAATCTAACTGCAATGTGCAGTTCGATTGTGTTTAAATTTCTAATAATAACAAGATTCCAGTATATTACAATTGGTTGGAGAGTGCAATGTGCAGTTTGGTGTGCTTCCAAATAAGGGGTGCATGGTATTTCTTCCAAATAAAACTTGAAATGCAGCAGATGTTTATAGCTAAAGGTTGGCAACTTTTGGAATGGCAAAGCAGTACTCCACTAATAGTTGTTCATTCCTAAAACCGTCACTCTCTCATACAAAATCCAAATCTGAACACTACAAAGGCACATGCTAAGGTAGTCTTGTACGCAATTTGGATTCCAACAGCATAACAAGTTGATGCCACTCAAGTGGAAAGCCCCAACCCAATCCGTGACCTAAACCTCAGTTGTCTACACTTGCTAGGAAGGACAACACAGAGACTTAAAATGGTATTCCAAGCTTAAATTGGCGAGCTCACAGCGCTAGAGAGAGAATGAGCGAGCTAGAGCATCAAATTACGCAGCTAGATCAAGTCAGGAGTACCACACATCTAATTGTAAGCATGAAGCACTGACAAAGCAACTAAAGTTGATCTGCTTGGTCGGTGGGAAAGGACTAAAATACAGCGACATCCACAGTGCGCAAAGAAGAACAGAGCAGGCTCCAAATCTCGGTGCCTCGAGCCCACTACAGCTCGGAATCCCGGTGCGCAAAGACGCATCACCTGGTGCCGGGCTTCAGCGATCCGCTCCATTGGATTGAGCTCTCTGGGCTTCGGCTTCTGATTACGCTTGTGTTTCCTCCTTTTCTCGGGCCGCTCGATCTCTGGCTCGCCTTCCTGATGTGGTAGAGGAGCGGGCTGGCCGGCACGCGCAGTGGAGGTGGAGGAGCGGGGGCGCGGTGGAGGAGCGGGCTGGCGGCAGGCGCGGTGGAGGAGCAGGCTGGCGGCGGTGCGCGGGGAGGAGCGGGGACCGGCGGCTCACGCGTAGGCGGGATAGAAGAGAGACGCGCGGGTCGCTAGGGATTTAGTTTGGGTTAAGTTCGACGGTGTCAACGTGGCCCATGAACTTAAATTAAGAACATGGGTACCCACGTTCCTAATAGTTTAAGTTCGACGGTTTTGGCTAAGGCCCACGAATTTAATTTAAGAACGTGGGTACCCACGTTCTTAAAAAAACCTATGAACTTAATTAATGTAAGAATGTTGGTACCCACATTCTTAACAAAACCCACGAACATTTATCAGTTTTTTGTAGTGAAGAAGAAGATGATGAAGAAAGTGGTCTACTACGAGACCGACTCTTCGTCACCCTCCCTATCATCAAGCTCCTACTCGTCCGTAGCTTCTAAGCGCCATGAGCGCAAGAAGTATAGTAAGATGCCACTTCATTATCCCCTTATTTCAAAGCGCGCTCCTTTACTTTCCGTTCCCTTAGGCAAACCACCATATTTTGATAGTGAAGATTATTGTATGTGGAGTGATAAAATGAGGCATCATCAAACCTTACTCCACACAAGCATTTGGGATATTGTTGAGTTTGGAGTGCAGATACCTAAGGAGGGGGACGAAGGCTACGACTCGGACGAGGTCGCCAAAATTAGGCACTTTAACTCCCAAGCCACAACTATACTCCTCACCTCCTTGTGTCGATAGGAGTATAACAAGGTGCAAGGGTTAAAGAGCGCCAAAGAAATTTGGGATGTACTCAAGACCGCGCACGAAGGGGACGAGGTGACCAAGATCACCAAGCGCGAGACGATCGAGGGGGAGCTCGGTCGTTTTGTCCTCAACAAAGGAGAGGAGCCGCAAGCCATGTACAACCGGCTCAAAACAATGGTCAACCAAGTGTGCAACCTCGGGAGCACCAAATGGGATGACCATGAAATGGTAAAGGTTATTCTAAGATCCCTTGTTTTTTGCAATCCTACTCAAGTACAATTAATTCGTGGGGATCCTAGATACAAATTAATGTCACCCGAGGAAGTAATTGGCAAGTTTGTGAGCTTTGAACTTATGATCAAAGACTCCAAACATATTGTCAACTTGGAGCAAGGCGCCACCTCTACACCTGAGGTGCAACCCGTCGCATTCAAGGCGACGGAAGAAAAGAAAGAGGAGTCTACGTCAAGTAGGCTTCCCATCGACACCTCCAAGCTCGACAATGAGGAAATGGCACTCATCATCAAGAGCTTTCGCCAAATTCTCAAACATAGGAGGGGGAAGGACTACAAACCCTGCTCTAAAAGGGTGTGCTACAAATGTGGTAAGCCAAGTCATTTTATTGTTAAATGTCCTATTTCAAGTGATAGTGACAGGGGCGACGATAAGAAAGGGAAGAAGAAGGAAAAGAGGAAGTACTATAAGAAGAAGGGCGGTGATGCCCATGTATGTCGGGAATGGGACTTCGACAAGAGCTCCACCGGCTCCTCCTCCGACGAGGATGCCGCCAACATCGCCGTCAACAAGGGCCTCCTCTTCCCCAACGTCGGCCACAAATGTTTCATGGCCAAGGACGGGGAAAAGAAGAAGGTACAATCTATAACCACCCCCAAGTATACAACATATAGTGATGAGGGTAGTTCTAGTGAAGATGAATATGATTTACTTACTCTTTTTGCCAACCTCAACATGGAACAAAAGGAAAAAATAGGAGCTATTCATGAGAAGGATGAACTCTTGGATAGCCAAGAGGAATTCCTTATTAAAGAAAATAAAAAACATGTTAAAGTAAAAAATGCTTATGCACAGGAAGTAGAGAAATGTGAAAACCTGACTAAAGAGCTTAGCATTTGCCATGATTCAATTACCAGTCTTAGAAATAAAAATGCGAGTTTAAATGCTAAGATTGATAAATTGAATGAATCAGTTTCTAGCCTTAGGACTGAAAATGCTAGTTTAATTTCTAAGGCTAAAGAGTTAAATGTTTGCAATGATTCTATTTCCTGTCTTAGAAATGAGAATGCCATATTACATACTAAGATAGATGAATTAAATGTTTGCAAACTGTTGAGCATGTTTCCATTTGCACTAGATGCAGAGATATTAATGTTGAAGCTATTAATGATCACCTTGCTCTTATTAAACAACAAAATGATCATATAGCTCAATTAACTGCTAAAATTAATGAGCATGAAATTGAAAATGAAAAATTTAAATTTGCTAGAAGCATGCTCTATAATGGGAGACGCCCTGGCATTAAGGATGGCATTGGTTTCCAACAAGGAAGCAATGTCAAGCTTAATGCCCCTAAAAGATTGTCTAATTTTGTAAAGGACAAGGCTTCCATGGTTCAGGATAATGAGGGCTACATTTTATATCCTGCTAATTATCTTGAGCACAAAATTAGGAGAATTCATGCTAGGAAACCTCATAACATTTCTCACCATGCATTTATGTACAAAAATGAGGCTTCTAGCTCTAGGCATTCTACACATGTTAAAATGTCTAAAAAGAAAACTCCTGCTGCATCAAATGATCATAACATTTCATTCAAAACTTTTGATGCTTCTTATGTGCTCACTAAAAAATCAGGCAAAATACTTTCCAAATATGTTGGGGGCAAACACAAGAATTCAAAGACTTGTGTTTGGGTACCCAAGGTGCTTGTTTCTAACGTGAAAGGACCCAAGACTGTTTGGGTACCTAAGAACAAGGCCTAAATTGTTTTGTAGGTTTATGCATCCGGGGGTTCAAGTTGGATAATTGATAGCGGATGCACAAACCACATGACAGGGGAGAAGAGAATGTTCTCCTCCTACGAGAAAAACGAAGATCCCCAACGAGCTATCACATTCGGGGATGGAAATCAAGGTTTGGTCAAAGGACTTGGTAAAATTGCTATATCACCTGACCACTCTATTTCCAATGTTTTTCTTGTAGATTCTTTAGATTACAATTTGCTTTCTGTTTCTCAATTATGCAAAATGGGCTACAACTGTCTTTTTATAGATATAGGTGTTACTATCTTTAGAAGAAGTGATGATTCAATAGCATTTAAGGGAGTGTTAAAGGGTCAGCTATATTTAGTTCATTTTAATGAGAACACAGCTGAACTCAACACTTGTTTAATTGCTAAGACTAATATGGGTTGGCTCTGGCATCACCGACTAGCCCATGTTGGAATGAAGAATCTTCATAAGCTTCTAAAGGGAGGACACATTTTGGGACCAACAAATGTTCATTTTGAGAAAGACGGGATTTGTAGTGCATGTCAAGCAGGAAAGCAAGTTGGCGCCCACCATCCACACAAGAACATCATGACGACTGACAGGCCGCTCGAGCTACTCATGGATTTATTCGGCCTGATTGCTTACATAAGCATCGGCGGGAGTAAGTACTGTCTTGTTATTGTGGATGATTATTCTCGCTTCACTTGGGTATTCTTTTTGCAGGTAAAATCACAAACCCAAGAGACCATAAAGGGATTCTTAAGACGAGCTCAAAATGAGTTTGGATTAAGAATCAAAAAGATAAGAAGCGACAATGGGACGGAGTTCAAGAACTCACAAATCGAAGGCTTTCTTGAGCATGAGGGCATCAAGCATGAGTTCTCTTCTCCCTACACACCTCAACAAAATGGTGTAGTGGAGAGGAAGAATAGAACTCTACTGGACATGGCAAAAACCATGCTTGGTGAATACAAGACACCGGACCGGTTTTGGGCCGAGGCGATTAACACCGCCTACTACTCCATCAACCCGTTATATCTTCATCGAACCCTCAAGAAGACATCATACGAACTCCTCAGCGGTAAAAAGCCCAATGTTTCATATTTTAGAGTATTTTGTAGCAAATGTTTTATTCTTGTTAAAAGAGGTAGAAAATCTAAATTTGCTCCTAAGGCTGTAGAAGGCTTTTTACTAGGATATGACTCAAACACAAGGGCATATAGAGTCTTCAACAAATCCACTGGATTAGTTGAGGTTTCTTGTGACATTGTGTTTGATGAGACTAACGGCTCCCAAGTGGAGCAAGTTGATCTTGATGAACTAGATGATGAAGAGGCTCTGTGCGTCGCGCTAAGAAACATGTCCATTAGGGATGTGTGTCCTAAGGAATCCGAAGAGCCCATACAAGCACAAGATCAACCGTCATCTTCCAACCAAGCATCTCCACCAACTCAAGATGAGGACCGGGCTCAAGATGATGAAAATGAAGATCAAGAGGATGAGCAACCTCAAGAGGAGGACAATGATCAAGGGGGAGATAAAGTTAATGAGGACAAGGAAGATGATCAAGAAATACAGGGACAAAGACCGCAACACCCAAGAGTCCACTAAGCAATTCAACGAGATCACCCCGTCAATTCCATCCTTGGTGACATTCATAAGGGGGTAACCACTAGATCTCGAATTACACATTTTTATGAACATTACTCTTTTGTGTCTTCTATTGAGCCATACAGAGTGAAGGACACACTAAGAGATTCGGATTGGGTGCTGGCTATGCAAGAGGAGCTCAACAACTTCACGAGGAATGAGGTATGGCATTTAGTTCCATGTCCTAACCAAAATGTTGTAGGTACCAAGTGGGTATTCCGCAACAAGCAAGATGAGCATGCTGTGGTAACAAGGAACAAAGCCCGACTTGTGGCCAAAGGTTATTGTAACGCCCTGAATTTGGGGGTGGTTTTTTTTCTTCTTTTCCCTCACCAAATTCGAGCGTTACCCTTTCCTTTTCCCTTTTCTCCTCGCTAAGCCTTGACCTTTTCCAAAGTTATAGCGGGATTCGGCTTGAGATGTCGTGTAAAACAGAACCCTAAAATACTTTATTTTGTTTGCTGCACCATGCCGAACCATGCATTTGTTTGGATTGATTGAAATGGTGAAAGCATTCATCTAGAGAAAAATAGATTTTAGAAAAAAGGAAAATCCTTTCCTTCTCTCCCCCCCTCTCCTCCCATTTCGGCCCAGTCCCCCCCCCCCTTGGCGCGCGGCTCAGCCAGCCGGCCGGCCCAACCGGCCTTCCCCCTCTCCCCTTCCCCCCCACCTCGCGTCGTGGGCCGGCCAGGCCGCGGCCCACCTCGCCCCCCCCCCCCCCCCCCGCGCGCCCCCGCTTTAGGCCCATGGCCGGCCCAGCCGCGGCCCACCTCGCCCCCCCACGCGCCCCTGATTTGGGCCCAAGCCGGCCTAGCCGCGCCTCCCCTCCCCTCCCCCCAAATTTCTCTCCCCTCCCCTGCGGGCCCCGCCTGTCATCCCCCTCCCCTCCCCCAAATCCCTCTCTCCTGCCCAACCGCCCGACCCCCCCTGCCCGCGCCACCGCCGCCGCCCTCCCCGCCCGCGGTGAGCTTCTCCCTCCCCCTCTCCTCTTCCCTCTCCCCTCCCTCCTCCTTCTCCCTCCCGCCGGCGCTCTCCCCCCCCCCCCCCGGCCCCACGCCGCCTCGACACCGGCCGCGCCCGCCCCGGCCGCGCCTGCCCCTGCCCGTCGCGCCCGCGCCGTCCCCCGCCCTGGCGTGGTGGCCGGCCGTGGCCTCGCCGGCCATGGCGCCCGTGCGGCATGCCCCGCCCCACCCGCGTGCGCTCCCCTGCCCGCGGCGTCGCCCGTCCCGCCCGTGTTCGCCCGCCTGCCCCGGCGTGCCCTGCTCGCGTCGTGAGGGCCTCGGCACGGCCTCGAGCTCGGCCCAGCGTGCCTTTGGCGCGCGGCCTTGAGCTCAGCCAGCGCGCGGCCCTGACGTGCGCACGACTAGTTCGCGGCACGTGTGTGCGGCCTTGCGCGCGTGCTCGCGTAGTGCGCGGTGCTTTGGCACGGCTCGCCGTGCCTTCGTCTACCCCTAGACGAGCCCTTCTACCCCCCTATATTTTATGCGCGCTAATCACGTTGTTCATGTTAATAAAATAGGAAACTCAATTTAGAAATTGGTTATGTTAGTTAATTTATATAGTTAATCGTCTATCTCATTTAATGTTGATCTACTAAAAGTGGTCACGTTTCTATTAGTGCATGTAGCTAATCTTTATTATTGGAGCTAAGTAGAACTAGAGCACGTAACGTTTAGTTATTCTTCTACCCGTAATGCGCCTCGAGCATAAGCTTTAACCCCTGCGAGACCTTCCCCCGTCTCTTTCTAACCATGGTAAATGCAATATCGCGTGTCATATTTTATGCATGTTTAATCTATTTGTTCTCTTGTATGGTGTACTGTTTGTTTCCTAATTTGAATGGATGGATGTACGTATGTTTGCACTCGCATAGAGAACGATCCGGTTGAAGAGCCCGAAGAACTCGCAGGAGAAGCCCCTGAGCAGCAGTCGGTTGGTGGAGGCAAGTGTCCCTTGACCTATCTCTGTCCTATTCATTCTTTAATTCACCTCCCGCATTACACATTTATGCCTAAGGATTTACTAGCTTTGTTATCCATGTCCTTGTTTACCTATTTGGGTTGGATTATTATTGCTTAGTCTTATGCTATTGCTCCACTCTAAACAATGAACATGATGAGAATGATCAATGATACACTGTTTTCCCCCTTCTTAATATGATGTTACACTTGTGGCCTTTAAGGGGGCTCGAGCGGTTTCTCGAGTGCCTCTCCGTAAGGACCTGTTCTTTGGATGACCGCCCGGGAAAACAGTGCAACCATGAGGGTGGAATGGGGTTCCCTTAGCTGAATAATTAGAGGATCTGGGGTGTAGTTCGCTTAGCCGTCGTGCCGTCAATGGGGCTCGGTGTATGCGGCTCGCTCTGCCAAGCTTGGGTTCGCCCCTTGGGGAGGAGTGCGGTGCATTTAGGAAACCTAACGGGTGGCTACAGCCCCGGGGAATCTTTGTAAAGGCTACGTAGTGATGCCCTGCTGGATCACCTTGGTAGTGATCAATGGAGAGTCATGATCTCCGGGCAGAAAGGGAATCACGGCTTGTGGGTAAAGTGCACAACCTCTGCAGAGTGTTTGAAAACTGATATATCAGCCGTGCTCGTGGTTATGAGCGGCCAAGGGAGCTCCAGTGATTAGTGGTACTTGATCAGAGACATTTTGGTTTACAGGTGGCAATGAGACTGATGGTTTTGGTTGTGACTATGGTGTTGGTAAGTGGTATTCTTTCCGTTTGGAAAGGGTACATCGGGCTAATAACTTGGGTTAATACTAAAACCTGGCTTTCTACTAGTAAATAATAATCTGACCAACTAAAAGCAACCGCTTGACTTATCCCCACATAAAGCTAGTCCACTACAGCCAAACAGGATACTTGTTGAGTATGTTGATGTGTACTCACCCTTGCTCTACACACCAAACCCCCCCCCATCCCCAGGTTGTCAGCATTGCAACCACTGCTCAGGAGAAGATGAAGTCGTGGAAGGAGACTTCCAGGAGTTCCAAGACTACGACGAGTTCTAGGCGTGGGTTAGCGGCAACCCCCAGTCGACTGCCTGTGAAGGTCGCGTTTATCTAAGTTTCTTTTCCGCACTTTGATTTATTGTAAAGACTATGTGGATGTCTCAGACATATGATGTAATCGACTATTTCCTTTTTTAATACTATTTGAGCACTGTGTGATGATGTCCATGTTATGTAACTGTTGTGTACGTGAATTGCTGATCCTGGCACGTACATGGTTCGCATTCGGTATGCCTTCTAAAACCGGGTGTGACATAAGTGGTATCAAAGCCGTGCTGACTGTAGGACCGCTAACCTAGAGTAGAATGGTCGTTCTAAGGATTATAGACCTCTATCCCTGTGATGAAGACATCCACACTACTGATGCATCTATACCAATACAAGTACCAATTTCTGGTCCCATTACTCGCGCTCGTGCTCGTCAACTCAACCATCAGGTGATTACACTCTTGAGTTCATGTCCATCATATTTAGACCATGGAGACCCGTGCACTCTTGTTTTGCTTAGGAATCAGGGAGAAGACCGAAAGGGAAAAGGATTTGAACATGCTGGATTCGGACTGCAGAAGAACACCAACTTGTGACGGTCACCACGGTCAGATGCGGGCTCGGATTGGAATGTTCAAGCACAACATGGAAAGCTTATCAAGTCTACTTTCATATGGATCCGGAATTATAGTCATATCTGTTCTGAGGCCGCCGTAATCATTGTTTTCTTACCGAGACATTTCCTGCCTTTTCTGCCCATGGTGCTGCGTCACCCTATTTTGGCCCAATGGGTCGTGTATCAAGTTAGGTCCATTAGGGACGCATCCTAGGGTTGCAGCACGACCCCAATACCCTTGTGGTCGTCCTCCCATGTTTATAAACCCCCTAGCCGCCACCAAGAACAGCGGGTTTTGTTTAGATCAAGTTTAGCTCTCGCTACTTGCTTGCAAGCGCGCGTGCTAGTTCAGCCGCCCGTCTTCTTGTCTTCGGAACCCCACCATATTGTAGTTTGATCTTTAAACCTACATTTAGATCTGGTAATTCAGTACTTGTTCTACTTGTTCTTGCTAGTTCTTCGATTGCTTGCAGGACGAGTGCCCTAGTGGCCAGGGTGTCACGCTCCACAAGATCGTGACAGCCATAGGAGGTGGTGTATCGGTTGCTAAGGCGCAGCGTCTTTGGAAGGCTGTAGTCGGGCCGTGAACGTCGTCTCCTCCCCCAATCGAGTTATTCCACACCCTCTCATCGAAAGATCGGGCAATCACCCAACGGGTGCACATCAGTTGGTAATCAGAGCAAGGTTTATCGGTGAGAGATTTACTTTTCTTCGCTGTTTTCTTATCTCCTATAGTCCAGAAAAAGCCAAAAAAATAGTAGATTAGTTTTACCGCAATCCTATAAACCATTGAGCATTTACTAGTACTACTTAGTTAGGGCTTGTTGAGTTTTTGGTTGCATCGGTTGTGTCGAGTTGCTGGTCTTAGTTTATTCCTTTAGAGTTTTGAGTTCTACCACGTTTTGGTCACCACGAAATCCACCATCACCAAAAACATCTCTGGTTCGTTTTTGCCACCACGGATACATATCATATCCGATTTGGAAGTTTAAATACAATCTGGAAAGCTTATCTTATCTTCTTTCCAACGGATCTGACCTTATCTCAAAATTCGTTCTGAGCGCTCCGCAATCATCGTAGAGATTTCTGGACTTCCTATATTAACAAGATTTGTTAAATCTGATTTAAAGGGGTTGTTAGCAATATCTTTATTGTTTGGGTTGTCATAGTGAAAAAAAAAGGGTTTAGGCCCCTGCAAAAAAAACAGAAGAAGAAGAAAAAAAAAGAATAGAAAAGAAAAAAAAAAGGAAAAGAAGAAGAAGGGGGCTGAATCTCTAAATCTGTTGTTTCTCTTTGTGCTGTGCTAGTTGTTCTTTTTCAGTGACTACCTTTGTGCCTAGGCTCACGTCTCTAGCCTGGTTTAGCCTAGGACCAGCACAGTACCACCGTTGAACGATTATTCAGCTTGCTTTTGTAACTAACGTGGTACTAGTGTATTCCTTGCTTCAGCCCACCTACAACTCTACATATTTCGACTACAGTTTGACAGGTCGTGTTGCTGCGGCACCGATACACTTATTCCACGGTTGCAGACTTGTTGGTTGCTGACCCCTCCTGTTGTGCAAGGTAAGAATTGGTAAGAGCTTGTGTGGGAGGTTGAGAGTGAGCGCCTTGCAGTAGCTACATCCTAATAGTTGTAGAGTTTTTATTCCTTCACGTTTTTTTTTCTTGTTGCCTCTGTTCGTCTAACCATGGCAGGATTGGAGGTTGATGATGCTTCTCGTAATATGCCACACTCTCCTCGCACCAAGGGTATCATACAACACTTTGTAAGGCTAGTGAAGACGCACACGGAAGGTCTTGATAATGACATGCAGGTGACGAATGAAAAGATGGGGCAATTGGAGGCCACACAGATCGACACGAACACCAAACTTGCAAATGTGGAAATGACAGTTGCTCATATTGACAAGAGCCTTGTCGCACTCTTGAGGCGGTTTGATGAGATGCATACTAATATCAATGGTGGGCGTGATGAGGGCGCCGAAGGTAACTGGGATGACTATGTTGCTGATACTGAACAAGATGACCAAGAAGCACCTAATCGCCGGCGACTACGTACTAACCGTAGAGGTATGGGTGGTTTTCACCGACGTGAGGTACATGGTAATGATGATGCTTTTAGTAAGGTTAAATTTAAAATACCTCCTTTTGATGGTAAATATGACCCTGATGCTTACATTACTTGGGAGATTGCGGTTGATCAAAAGTTTGCATGCCATGAATTTCCTGAGAATGCGCGGGTTAGAGCTGCTACTAGTGAGTTTACTGAATTTGCTTCTGTTTGGTGGATAGAACATGGTAAGAAGAATCCTAATAACATGCCACAAACTTGGGATGCGTTGAAACGGGTCATGCGGGCTAGATTTGTTCCTTCTTATTATGCACGTGATATGTTAAACAAGTTGCAACAATTGAGACAGGGTACTAAAAGTGTAGAAGAATATTATCAGGAATTACAAATGGGTATGCTGCGTTGTAACATAGAGGAGGGTGAGGAATCTGCTATGGCTAGATTTTTGGGCGGGTTAAATAGGGAAATTCAGGACATCCTTGCTTATAAAGATTATGCTAATGTAACCCGATTGTTTCATCTTGCTTGCAAAGCTGAAAGGGAAGTGCAGGGACGGCATGCTAGTGCAAGGTCTAATGTTTCTGCAGGAAAATCTACACCATGGCAACAGCGCACGACTACATCCATGACCGGCCGTACACTAGCACCAACTCCCTCGCCAAGTCGACCAGCACCCCCGCCTTCCTCCAGCGACAAACCACGTGCATCTTCCACAAATTCAGCAACCAAATCTGCCCAGAAACCCGCAGGTAGTGCCTCTTCAGTAGCTTCCACAGGTAGAACAAGAGATGTTCTGTGTTATCGATGCAAGGGCTATGGACACGTGCAGCGTTATTGTCCTAATCAGCGTGTTTTGGTGGTAAAAGACGATGGTGGGTATTCCTCTGCTAGTGATTTGGATGAAGCTACACTTGCTTTGCTTGCGGCTGATGATGTAGGCACTAAGGAACCACCCGAAGAACAGATTGGTGCAGATGATGCAGAGCATTATGAGAGCCTCATTGTACAGCGTGTGCTTAGTGCACAAATGGAGAAGGCAGAGCAGAATCAGCGACATACGTTGTTTCAAACAAAGTGTGTCATTAAGGAGCGTTCATGTCGTTTGATCATTGATGGAGGTAGCTGCAACAACTTGGCTAGCAGCGACATGGTGGAGAAGCTTGCACTTACGACCAAACCGCACCCGCATCCATATCACATTCAATGGCTCAACAATAGTGGTAAGGTCAAGGTAACCAAGCTGGTACGAATTAATTTTGCTATTGGTTCATATCGTGATGTTGTTGACTGTGATGTTGTGCCTATGGATGCTTGTAATATTCTGCTAGGTAGACCATGGCAATTTGATTCAGATTGTATGCATCATGGTAGATCAAATCAATATTCTCTCATACACCATGATAAGAAAATTATTTTGCTTCCCATGTCCCCTGAGGCTATTGTGTGTGATGATGTTGCTAAAGCTACCAAAGCTAAAACTGAGAACAACAAGAATATTAAAGCTGTTGGTAATAACAAAGATGGGATAAAATTGAAAGGACATTGCTTGCTTGCAACAAAAACTGATGTTAATGAATTATTTGCTTCCACTACTGTTGCCTACGCCTTGGTATGCAAGGATGTTTTGATTTCAATTCAAGATATGCAGCATTCTTTGCCTCCTGTTATTACTAACATTTTGCAGGAGTATTCTGATGTATTTCCAAGTGAGATACCAGAGGGGCTGCCACCTATACGAGGGATTGAGCACCAAATTGATCTTATTCCTGGTGCATCTTTGCCGAATCGTGCGCCATATAGGACAAATCCAGAGGAAACAAAAGAAATTCAGCGACAAGTGCAAGAACTACTCGACAAAGGTTACGTGCGTGAGTCTCTTAGTCCGTGTGCTGTTCCGGTTATTTTAGTGCCTAAGAAAGATGGAACATGGCGTATGTGTGTTGATTGTAGGGCTATTAATAATATCACGATACGTTATCGACACCCTATTCCACGTTTAGATGATATGCTTGATGAATTGAGTGGTGCCATTGTCTTTTCTAAAGTTGATTTGCGTAGTGGGTACCACCAGATTCGTATGAAATTGGGAGATGAATGGAAAACTGCTTTCAAAACTAAGTTCGGATTGTATGAGTGGTTAGTCATGCCTTTTGGGTTAACTAATGCACCTAGCACTTTCATGAGATTAATGAACGAGGTTTTGCGTGCCTTCATTGGAAAATTTGTGGTAGTATACTTTGATGACATATTAATCTACAGCAAATCTATGGATGAACATGTTGATCACATGCGTGCTGTTTTTAATGCTTTACGAGATGCACGTTTATTTGGTAACCTTGAGAAGTGCACATTTTGCACCGATCGAGTTTCGTTTCTTGGTTATGTTGTGACTCCACAGGGAATTGAGGTTGATCAAGCCAAGGTAGAAGCGATACATGGATGGCCTATGCCAAAGACTATCACACAGGTGCGGAGTTTCCTAGGACTTGCTGGCTTCTATCGCCGTTTTGTGAAGGACTTTAGCACCATTGCTACACCTTTGAATGAGCTTACGAAGAAGGGAGTGCATTTTAGTTGGGGCAAAGTACAAGAGCACGCTTTCAACGTGCTGAAAGATAAGTTGACACATGCACCTCTCCTCCAACTTCCTGATTTTAATAAGACTTTTGAGCTTGAATGTGATGCTAGTGGAATTGGATTGGGTGGTGTTTTGTTACAAGAAGGCAAACCTGTTGCATATTTTAGTGAAAAATTGAGTGGGTCTGTTCTAAATTATTCTACTTATGATAAGGAATTATATGCTCTTGTGCGAACATTAGAAACATGGCAGCATTATTTGTGGCCCAAAGAGTTTGTTATTCATTCTGATCATGAATCTTTGAAACATATTCGTAGTCAAGGAAAACTGAACCGTAGACATGCTAAGTGGGTTGAATTTATCGAATCGTTTCCTTATGTTATTAAGCACAAGAAAGGAAAAGAGAATATCATTGCTGACGCTTTGTCTAGGAGATATACTTTGCTGAATCAACTTGACTACAAAATCTTTGGATTAGAGACGATTAAAGACCAATATGTTCATGATGCTGATTTTAAAGATGTGTTGCTGCATTGTAAAGATGGGAAAGGATGGAACAAATATATCGTTAGTGATGGGTTTGTGTTTAGAGCTAACAAGCTATGCATTCCAGCTAGCTCCGTTCGTTTGTTGTTGTTACAGGAAGCACATGGAGGTGGCTTAATGGGACATTTTGGAGCAAAGAAAACGGAGGACATACTTGCTGGTCATTTCTTTTGGCCCAAGATGAGAAGAGATGTGGTGAGATTGGTTGCTCGTTGCACGACATGCCAAAAGGCGAAGTCACGGTTAAATCCACACGGTTTGTATTTGCCTCTACCCGTTCCTAGTGCTCCTTGGGAAGATATTTCTATGGATTTTGTGCTGGGATTGCCTAGGACTAGGAAGGGACGTGATAGTGTGTTTGTGGTTGTTGATAGATTTTCTAAGATGGCACATTTCATACCATGTCATAAAACTGACGATGCTACTCATATTGCTGATTTGTTCTTTCGTGAAATTGTTCGCTTGCATGGTGTGCCCAACACAATCGTTTCTGATCGTGATGCTAAATTTCTTAGTCATTTTTGGAGGACTTTGTGGGCAAAATTGGGGACTAAGCTTTTATTTTCTACTACATGTCATCCTCAAACTGATGGTCAAACTGAAGTTGTGAATAGAACTTTGTCTACTATGTTAAGGGCAGTTCTAAAGAAGAATATTAAGATGTGGGAGGACTGTTTGCCTCATATTGAATTTGCTTATAATCGATCATTGCATTCTACTACAAAGATGTGCCCATTTCAGATTGTATATGGTTTGTTACCTCGTGCTCCTATTGATTTAATGCCTTTGCCATCTTCTGAAAAACTAAATTTTGATGCTACTAGGCGTGCTGAATTGATGTTAAAACTGCACGAAACTACTAAAGAAAACATAGAGCGTATGAATGCTAGATATAAGTTTGCTAGTGATAAAGGTAGAAAGGAAATAAATTTTGAACCTGGAGATTTAGTTTGGTTGCATTTGAGAAAGGAAAGGTTTCCTGAATTACGAAAATCTAAATTGTTGCCTCGAGCCGATGGACCGTTTAAAGTGCTAGAGAAAATTAACGACAATGCATATAGGCTAGATCTGCCTGCAGACTTTGGGGTTAGCCCCACATTTAACATTGCAGATTTAAAGCCCTACTTGGGAGAGGAAGTTGAGCTTGAGTCGAGGACGACTCAAATGCAAGAAGGGGAGAATGATGAAGACATCCACACTACTGATGCATCTATACCAATACAAGTACCAATTTCTGGTCCCATTACTCGCGCTCGTGCTCGTCAACTCAACCATCAGGTGATTACACTCTTGAGTTCATGTCCATCATATTTAGACCATGGAGACCCGTGCACTCTTGTTTTGCTTAGGAATCAGGGAGAAGACCGAAAGGGAAAAGGATTTGAACATGCTGGATTCGGACTGCAGAAGAACACCAACTTGTGACGGTCACCACGGTCAGATGCGGGCTCGGATTGGAATGTTCAAGCACAACATGGAAAGCTTATCAAGTCTACTTTCATATGGATCCGGAATTATAGTCATATCTGTTCTGAGGCCGCCGTAATCATTGTTTTCTTACCGAGACATTTCCTGCCTTTTCTGCCCATGGTGCTGCGTCACCCTATTTTGGCCCAATGGGTCGTGTATCAAGTTAGGTCCATTAGGGACGCATCCTAGGGTTGCAGCACGACCCCAATACCCTTGTGGTCGTCCTCCCATGTTTATAAACCCCCTAGCCGCCACCAAGAACAGCGGGTTTTGTTTAGATCAAGTTTAGCTCTCGCTACTTGCTTGCAAGCGCGCGTGCTAGTTCAGCCGCCCGTCTTCTTGTCTTCGGAACCCCACCATATTGTAGTTTGATCTTTAAACCTACATTTAGATCTGGTAATTCAGTACTTGTTCTACTTGTTCTTGCTAGTTCTTCGATTGCTTGCAGGACGAGTGCCCTAGTGGCCAGGGTGTCACGCTCCACAAGATCGTGACAGCCATAGGAGGTGGTGTATCGGTTGCTAAGGCGCAGCGTCTTTGGAAGGCTGTAGTCGGGCCGTGAACGTCGTCTCCTCCCCCAATCGAGTTATTCCACACCCTCTCATCGAAAGATCGGGCAATCACCCAACGGGTGCACATCACCCTGCCTTGACTTTGGTATCCCTTCAAAAGTTGGTCATATTGACCAAAACTATGTTCTACTGTATATTATACCTTGCTGAAAATTGTGTTTTATTCTAATCCTTCATTTATTTATGGTTCATTACTTGCTGGTCATATTAATTCTGTTCTCACTCTTTTGCTTGTGGTGTCTTTTGTAGATTGCTCGTCTTAGGCACACTGCACGAAAGTCCGTCATCCCCTTCTTACCCTCCCGCCTTGCTGAGCGTCTACTTCGTCGTCCCGTGGCCGGTCAGTCTAGTCACTTGGAGAGGCTGCACCACCGCCTGCATGAGGAGCAGGAACGTCGACGACAGGAGCAGCAGGGCTCTTCTTTCTCGCTCCAGCAGGAGATAGAGTCCGTGAGGAGCTGCTCCCCTGTGCTCCCTCTGGAGGCGCCCCCTGCACCACCACTGGGCGCCCCAGCCTCTGGAGTAGCTGCTGGAGGAGACCCAGACGACGGAGGTGGCGACGACAGCTCGAGCCACGACACCGACTTCTCTGCTGACCAGGAGCCGGAAGGATGGGTTGCTCGACCCATCACTCGCGACGCTGCTCGCGGGTGTCACTTCCACGATGCACTCGACACCCTGCTACGTCGAGCACTTAACCGACATACTTGGTCTATCGAGTATCGTTGTGTGGTCTATCAGCATAGTCGCGGGGTCTACCCGGACCGCTCGGAGGCAACCTGCTTGGTGCGCCGTCCGGAGAACAGTCTCCAGGGTGCGGAGGCCTGCTCAGAGCACTATTCTATCTCTGAGCGGGACTCAGCTGAGGCGGCCATGCAAGATGCTGCACGGCGTGCGCTTTCACACTACTGTTCAGTGCTCGGTGGGGTAGCTGACGGTCTGAACCTGAAGTATTACCCCGCCGTCCATCTGGCAGCACAGGAGGCGTGATTGTCTCACCTGTTGGTGAGGACAATCCTAGGTTGAACAGCACAGTCAACCTAGCCGCCGTGCTAAACACGGAGCTAGACCATGCGCTAGACGAGCTGAGTAGGGCTCGTGCTGAGATCGCCCTGCTGTGGGCTGAGCGCGCGGAGCGTCGTCACCTGGATGATGGTTCCCCCGCTCCCGTCGGGACTCAGCACCCGTACCGCTCACCTCGGCGTGGACACCAGTCTTATGGCAACCCCGACTGCAAGACCAAGATAAATCTAGAACCATAGATCGCTAGAGTCGGATCTTGTAATTAATACGAAATATATACGTAGAAGCTACAGTCCTAGCGTTAGTCTCGCTCTTAGTTAGTCTTAGTTAGATAGGGTAGTTTGCTATATCCTGTGCATTTATGTTTGTCATGATAAACTACGTTTGGTTTGGATCTTTGTAATGACTGTCACCAGAGTGTGGGTATCCCCTGCATTTTGGTTTACCTATTATATTAATGGAGTTAGTTATCTAGTTGGGGAACCTTTTATTCCACTTTCCTCTTTATCTGAGAAGCTGTGTTGGTCTGTGTTGGAGATCAGTGAAGATGCTCGTCTGTTCAGTGTTGTGGAGAATTCTATACTCTTTTCTTATGCTGCAAGATTTGCAAGATCAGTTCTGATGTGTGGTTGCATTCTGCAGATGTCAGAGAACAGGCGCAGAGGAGGAAGGCGTGCTCAGCAGGAGCAAGCCACTCCGCAGGATGAGGTGCCCCAGCAACAGCAACTGCCACCCCCGCCCCTGATGTCCATCGAGCAGATGTTTCTGATGCAGACTCAGGCAGTCCAAGCCATCGGTCAGACTCTGGCTGCCATTCAGCAGCAGGCACCACCTCAGCCTCAGATGCCTCAGATGCCTAGGGACAAGCGTGTTGAATTCATGAGAGGTCATCCCCCAACGTTTGCTCATTCTTCTGACCCCATGGATGCTGAAGACTGGCTGCGCACTGTGGAGCGGGAGTTGCATACCGCTCAGTGTGACGACAGGGAGAAAGTCCTGTATAGTCCCCGTCTTTTGAGAGGAGCAGCTCAGTCATGGTGGGAGTCTTATCTCGCCACCCATGCCAACCCTGACACCATCACCTGGGAAGAGTTCAGAGGAAGCATTCGTCAGTACCATGTGCCTGCAGGTCTGATGACAGTGAAGAAGGAGGAGTTCCTGGCCCTCAAGCAAGGGTCATCGTCTGTCAGTGAGTACCGAGACAGGTTTCTGCAATTGTCTCGCTATGCTCCTGAAGATGTCAACACCGACGCCAAGCGACAGTACCGTTTCCTGAGAGGCTTGGTCGACCCTCTGCAGTACCAACTGATGATACATACCTTCCCGACATTCTAGCACTTGATTGACAGAGCAATCATGACAGAGAGGAAGTGTAAGGAGATGGAGGATCGTAAGCGCAAGATCAGTGGACTCCAGCCTGGAAGCAGCAATCGTCCTCATTTCTCAAGCAATCAACCTCAGCAGTTCAGGCAGAACCAGCGTCCACCTCAGCAGCATCAGCAGTTCCAAAGGCAGTATCCTCAGCACCAGTATCAGAATCGTCAGAACAATCAGTCAGGAGGAGGTCAGTTTCAGAGGCAGAATCAGCAGGCACCTCGTCTTCCTGCCCCAGTAGCCCAGCAGAACAGTCAGGCAGCACCAGCTCAGGTTGGGAACAGAGCATGTTTCCACTGTGGAGAGTAAGGCCACTGGGTGATGCAATGTCCGAAGAAGGCAGCCCAGCAGCAGTCAGGCCCCAATGCCCCAGCGAAGCAGAACGTGTCTCAGCCTGGAGCAGGCAACCGCTCTCAGCCGCACTATAATCATGGGAGACTGAACCACTTGGAGGCTGAAGCAGTTCAGGAGACCCCCGGCATGATAGTAGGTATGTTCCCAGTCGACTCCCATATTGCAGAAGTGTTATTTGATACTGGAGCAACGCATTCTTTCATTACTGCATCATGGGTAGAAGCACATAATCTTCCAATTACTACCATGTCAACCCCCATTCAAATTGACTCGGCCGGTGGTAGAATTCGAACTGATAGCATATGTTTGAATGTATGTGTGGAAATAAGGGGATAGCATTTCCCGCTAACCTCATAGTAATGGGTACTTAGGGAATAGATGTCATCCTGGGGATGAATTGGCTAGATAAGTATCAGGCAGTTATCAGTTGTGATAAGAGGACAATCAAGTTGGTGTCCCCACTAGGAGAGGAAGTGGTGACCGAGTTAGTCCCGTCTGAGCCGAAGAAGGGAAGTTGTTATCAGATGGCTGTTGATAGCAGTGAAGCAGACCCAATTGAGAGTATCAAGGTTGTGTCTGAATTTCCAGATGTGTTTCCAAAGGACTTACCAGGCATGCCACCAGAGCGGAAAGTTGAGTTTGCTATAGAACTTCTCCCTGGCACCGCCCCTATCTTTAAGAGAGCTTACAGAATATCTGGACCGGAGTTGGTTGAGCTTAAGAAGCAGATTGATGAGCTGTCAGAGAAAGGTTACATTCGGCCAAGCACCTCGCCTTAGGCCGCCCCTGTCCTATTTGTGGAAAAGAAAGATGGCACCAAACGGATGTGTATCGATTATCGATTTCTAAATGAGGTCACGATCAAGAACAAGTACCCTTTGCCCAGAATAGAAGATCTGTTCGACCAGTTGAGAGGAGCCAGTGTGTTCTCCAAGATTGATCTGAGGTCAGGTTATCATCAGCTCAGGATCCGACCTTCAGACATTCCGAAGATGGCATTCATTACCAAGTATGGGTTGTATGAGTTCACAGTGATGTCTTTCGGTCTAACCAATGCACCGGCCTTCTTCATGAACTTGATGAACAGTGTATTCATGGATTATCTTGACAAGTTTGTGGTGGTATTCATTGATCACATTCTGATTTATTCTCAAAGCGAAGAAGAGCATGCAGATCATTTGAGGATGGTATTGTAGAGATTGAGAGAGCATCAATTGTATGCAAAGTTGAGCAAGTGTGAGTTCTGGATCAGTGAAGTCCTGTTCTTGGGTCACATAATCAACAAAGAAGGATTGGATGTGGACCCAAAGAAAGTGGCAGACATTCTGAACTGGAAAGCGCCAACAGATGCTCGAGGAATCAAGAGCTTCATTGGAATGGCCGGATATTATCGGCGATTCATTGAAGGGTTTTCGAAGATTGCGAAACCAATGACAGCGTTGCTAGGCAACAAGGTTGAGTTCAAGTGGACCCAGAAATGTCAAGAGGCCTTCGAAGCGCTGAAAGAGAAGTTGACTACAGCGCCTGTTTTAGTCTTGCCTGATGTGTACAAGCCCTTCTCGGTGTATTGTGATGCTTGTTACACTGGTTTTGGATGTGTGTTGATGCAAGAGGGAAGAGTTGTGGCTTACTCGTCCCGACAGCTAAAAGTTCATGAGAAGAATTACCCAATCCATGATCTAGAGTTGGCAGCAGTGGTTCACACACTGAAGACATGGAGGCACTACCTGTATGGACAGAAATGCGATGTTTACACAGACCACAAGAGTCTGAAGTACATATTCACTCAGTCAGAGTTGAATATGAGGCAGCGAAGGTGGTTAGAGCTGATCAAAGACTATGAGTTGGAGATCCATTACCATCCAGGCAAAGCGAACGTAGTGGCAGATGCTATGAGCAGGAAGAGTCAAGTCAACCTGATGGTCGCACGTCCGATGCCTTATGAGTTGGCCAAGGAGTTTGACAGGTTGAGTCTCGGATTTCTGAACAACACGCGAGGAGTCACAGTTGAGTTGGAACCTACCCTGGAGCGGGAAATCAAAGAAGTGCAGAAGAATGATGAGAAGGTCAGTGAAATCCGGCGACTGATTCTAGACGGCAGAGGCAAAGATTTTCGGGAAGATGCAGAAGGTGTGATATGGTTCAAAGACCGCTTGTGCGTTCCCAATGTCCAGTCTATTCGGGAGTTGATCCTCAAGGAAGCTCATGAGACAGCCTATTCGATTCACCCTGGTAGTGAGAAGATGTATTAGGATCTGAAGAAGAAATTCTGGTGGTACAGAATGAAGAGGGAAATCGTGGAACATGTGGCTATGTGTGATAGTTGTCGGTGGATCAAGGCAGAGCACCAGAGACCAGCTGGATTGTTGCAACCGTTGCAAATCCCTCAGTGGAAATGGGATGAAATCGGCATGGATTTCATAGTCGGATTGCCTCGTACTCGAGCCGGCTACGATTCTATTTGGGTAGTAGTGGACCGTTTGACCAAGTCAGCCCACTTCATACCTGTCAAGACCAACTACAGCAGTGCAGTATTGGCAGAGTTGTACATGTCTCGGATCGTTTGTCTTCACGCTGTGCCAAAGAAGATAGTGTCAGACAGAGGAACGCAGTTCACCTCTCATTTCTGGCAGCAGTTGCATGAAGCCTTGGGCACACATCTAAATTTCAGTTCAGCTTATCATCCACAGACAGATGGTCAGACTGAAAGAACCAATCAAATCCTTGATGACATGTTGAGAGCCTGTGCGTTGCAAGATCAGTCCGGATGGGACAAGAGATTGCCTTATGCAGAGTTTTCCTATAACAACAGTTACCAGGCCAGTTTGAAGATGTCACCATTTCAGGCGCTCTATGGAAGGAGTTGTAGAACTCCGCTGCAATGGGATCAGCCTGGAGAAAAGCAGGTGTTTGGGCCAGACATTCTGCTTGAAGCCGAAGAGAACATCAAGATGGTCCAAGAGAATATGAAGATAGCGCAGTCAAGACAGCGAAGCTATGTGGACACAAGAAGAAGAGAGCTGAGTTTCGAAGTCGGAGACTTTGTCTATCTAAAAGTGTCACCGATCAGAGGAGTCAGAAGGTTTGGAGTCAAAGGCAAGCTAGCACCCCGCTACATCGGTCCGTATCAAATTCTCGCAAGGCGTGGAGAAGTGGCCTATCAGCTCAGCCTACCAGAAAATTTGTCTGCTGTGCATGATGTCTTTCATGTGTCTCAGTTGAAGAAGTGTCTGCGAGTGCCAGAAGAGCAGTTGCCAATGGAAGGTCTTGAAGTCCAAGAGGGCTTGACCTACACAGAGAAACCAGCGCAAATCCTTGAGATTGCAGATAGAGTCACCCGAAGGAAGACCATCAGAATGTGCAAAGTCAGATGGAATCACCACTCTGAGGAAGAAGTAACCTGGGAGCGTGAAGATGATCTGATGGCCAAATACCCTGAGCTCTTTGCTAGCCAACCCTGAATCTCGAGGGCGAGATTCTTTTAAGGGGGATAGGTTTGTAACGCCCTGAATTTGGGGGTGGATTTTTTTTCTTCTTTTCCCTCACCAAATTCGGGTGTTACCCTTTCCTTTTCCCTTTTCTCCTCGCTAAGCCTTGACCTTTTCCAAAGTTATAGCGGGATTCAGCTTGAGATCTCGTGTAAAGCAGAACCCTAAAATACTTTATTTTGTTTGCTGCACCATGCCAAACCATGCATTTGTTTGGATTGATTGAAATGGTGAAAGCATTCATCTAGAGAAAAATAGATTTTAGAAAAAAGGAAAATCCTTTTCTTCTCTCCCCCCCTCTCCTCCCATTTCGGCCCAGCCCCTCCCCTTGGCGCGCGGCCCAGCCAGCCGGCCTTCCCCCTCTCCCCTTTCCCCCCCCCCCTCGTGTCGTGGGCCGGCCTGGCCGCGGCCCACCTCCCCCCCCCCCGCGCGCCCCTGCTTTGGGCCCAAGCCGGCCCAGCCGCGCCTCCCCTCCCCTCCCCCCAAATTTCTCTCCCCTCCCCTCCCCCAAATCCCTCTCCCCTGCCCAACTGCCCGACCCCCCTGCCCGCGCCACCGCCGTCGCTGCCCTCCCCGCCCACGGTGAGCTTCTCTCTCCCCCCTCTCCTCTTCCCTCTCCCCTCCCTCCTCCTTCTCCCTCCCGTCGGCGCTCTCCCCCCTGGCCCCGCGCTGTACCGGCCGCGCCCGCCCCGGCCGTGCCTGCCCCGGTCCCCCGCCCTGGCGTGGTGGCCGGCCGTGGCCTCGCCGGCCATGGCGCCCGCGCGGCGTGCCCCGCCCCACCCGCGCGCGCTCCTCTGCCCGCGGCGTCGCCCGTCCCGCCCGTGTTCGCCCGCCCGCCCCGGCGTGCCCTGCTCGCGTCGTGAGGGCCCCGGTGCGGCCTCGAGCTCGGCCCAGCGTGCCTTTGGCGCGCGGCCTTGAGCTCGGCCAGCGCGCGTGCTCGCGTAGTGCACGGTGCTTTGGCACGGCTCGTCGTGCCTTCGTCTACCCCTAGACGAGCCCGTCTACCCCCCCTATATTTTATGCACGCTAATCACGTTGTTCATGTTAATAAAATAGGAAACTCAATTTAGAAATTGGTTACGTTAGTTAATTTATATAATTAATCATCTATCTCATTTAATGTTGATCTACTAAAAGTGGTCACGTTTCTATTAGTGCATGTAGCTAATCTTTATTATTGGAGCTAAGTAGAACTAGAGCACGTAACGTTTAGTTATTCTTCTACCCGTAATGCGCCTCGAGCATAACCTTTAACCCCTGCGAGACCTTCCCCCGTCTCTTTCTAACCATGGTAAATGCAATATCGCGTGTCATATTTTATGCCTGTTTAATCTATTTGTTCTCTTGTATGGTGTACTGTTTGTTTCCTAATTTGAATGGATGGATGTATGTATGTTTGCACTCGCATAGAGAACGATCCGGTTGAAGAGCCCGAAGAACTCGCAGGAGAAGCCCCTAAGCAGCAGTCGGTTGGTGGAGGCAAGTGTCCCTTGACCTATCTCTGTCCTATTCATTCTTTAATTCACCTCCCGCATTACACATTTATGCCTAAGGATTTACTAGCTTTGTTATCCATGTCCTTGTTTACCTATTTGGGTTGGATTATTATTGCTTAGTCTTATGCTATTGCTCCACTCTAAACAATGAACATGATGAGAATGATGAATGATACGCTGTTTTCCCCCTTCTTATTATGATGTTACACTTGTGGCCTTTAAGGGGGCTCGAGCGGTTTCTCGAGTGCCTTTTCGTAAGGACCTGTTCTTTGGATGACCGCCCAGGAAAACAGTGCAACCATGAGGGTGGAATGGGGTGCCCTTAGCTGAATAATTAGAGGATCCGGGGTGTAGTTCGCTTAGCCGTCGTGCCGTCAATGGGGCTCGGTGTATGCGGCTCGCTCTGCCAAGCTTGGGTTCGCCCCTTGGGGAGGAGTGCGGTGCATTTAGGAAACCTAACGGGTGGCTACAGCCTCGGGGAATCTTTGTAAAGGCTACGTAGTGATGCCCTGCTGGGTCACCTTGGTAGTGATCAATGGAGAGTCATGATCTCCGGGCAGAAAGGGAATCACGGCTTGTGGGTAAAGTGCACAACCTCTGCAGAATGTTTGAAAACTGATATATCAGCTGTGCTCGCGGTTATGAGCGGCCAAGGGAGCACCAGTGATTAGTGGTACTTGATCAGAGACATTTTGGTTTACAGGTGGCAATGAGACTGATGGTTTTGGTTATGACTATGGTGCTGGTAAGTGGTATTCTTTCCGCTTGGAAACAGTACATCGGGCTAATAACTTGGGTTAATACTAAAACTTGGCTTTCTACTAGTAAATAATAATTTGACCAACTAAAAGCAACTGCTTGACTTATCCCCACATAAAGCTAGTCCACTACAGCCAAACAGGATACTTGCTGAGTATGTTGATGTGTACTCACCCTTGCTCTACACACCAAACCCCCCCCCCCCATCCCCAGGTTGTCAGCATTGCAACCACTGCTCAGGAGAAGATGAAGCCATGGAAGGAGACTTCCAGGAGTTCCAAGACTACGATGAGTTCTAGGCGTGGGTTAGCGGCAACCCCCAGTCGGCTGCCTGTGAAGGCCGCGTTTATCTACGTTTCTTTTCCGCACTTTGATTTATTGTAAAGACTATGTGGATGTCTCAGACATATGATGTAATCGACTATTTCCCTTTTTAATACTATTTGAGCACTGTGTGATGATGTCCATGTTATGTAACTGCTGTGTACGTGAATTGCTGATCCTGGCACGTACATGGTTTGCATTTGGTTTGCCTTCTAAAACCGGGTGTGACAGTTATTCACAAGTCGAAGGTTTGGACTTTGGTGAAACTTATGCACCCGTAGCTAGGCTTGAGTCAATTCGTATATTACTTGCCTATGCTACTTACCATGGCTTTAAGCTTTATCAAATGGACGTGAAAAGTACCTTCCTCAAAGGACCAATCAAGGAAGAGGTCTATGTTGAGAAACCTTCCGGCTTTGAAGATAGTGAGTACCCAAACCATGTGTATAAACTCTCAAAGGCGCTTTATGAGATCAAGCAAGCCCCAAGAGCATGGTATGAATGCCTGCGAGATTTTCTTATCACTAATGGCTTCAAAGTCGGAAAAGCCGATCCTACACTCTTTACTAAAACTGTTGCAAAAGATTTGTTTGTATGCCAAATTTATGTTGATGATATTATATTTGGATCTACTAACAAATCAACGTGTGAAGAGTTTAGTAGGATCATGATTCAGAAATTCGAGATGTCTATGATGGGGGAGTTGAAGTATTTCCTAGGATTTCAAGTCAAGCAACTCCAAGACGGCACCTTCATCAGCCAAACAAAGTACATTCAAGACATACTTAACAAGTTTGGAATGAAGGATGTCAAGCCCATCAAGACACCCATGGGAACAAATGGGCATCTCGACCTCGACACAAGAGGTAAATCCGTAGATCAAAAGGTATACCGGTCGATGATAGGATCTTTACTCTATTTATTTGCATCTCGACCGGATATTATGCTTTCTGTATGCATGTGTGTTCCAAGCCGATCCTAAGGAAGTTCACCTTAGGGCCGTGAAGAGAATCATGAGGTATTTAGTTTATACTCCTAAGTTTGGTCTTTGGTACCCCAAGGGATCCACCTTTGATTTAATAGGATATTCTGATGCCGATTGGGCATGGTGTAAAATTGAAAGGAAGAGCACATCAGGGACTTGTCAGTTTCTGGGAAGATCCCTGGTGTCTTGGGCTTCAAAGAAACAAAACTCAGTAGCTCTTTCCTCCGCCGAAGCTGAGTACATTGTCGCAGGACATTGTTGTGCGTAATTACTTTGGATGAGGCAAACCCTTAGGGACTATGGCTACAAATTGAGCAAAGTCCCTCTCCTATGTGACAATAAGAGTGCAATCCGCATGGCGGATAATCCCGTTGAACACAGCTGCACTAAGCACATAGACATTCGGTATCACTTTTTGAGAGATCACCAACAAAGGGGGGATATCGAAATTGCTTATGTTAGCACCAAAGAACAATTAGTCGATATCTTTACCAAGCCTTTAGATGAGAAAACTTTTAGCAAACTTAGGAATGAGCTAAATATTCTTGATTCTCGAAATTTTGATTGAAACATTGCACACATAGCTCATTTATATACCTTTGATCATATCTCTTTCATTTGGTACCAATGCATATTTCTTATGTACCAAGGCTACGACTAAGGTGTTTTCAAGTGTATTTTCATACTAAGTCGTAGATTGAAAGGGAAATGGAGTATGTGACGAAGACAAGGCTCCCACTCCACTCTAACGGTACCATTTATCCTTCATCGCTACTCCGCTCACTCCAAATTGGTATAATCCTTCACTCATATTTCATTTACCAATGGGGGAGAAAGTAAAGGGCTCTCAAAGTCTTCGTTTTTGGCGATTAATGCCAAAGGGGGAGAAAGTATTAAGCCCAAAGCAAAAGGACCGCACCACCACCTAATTTTAAGTGTGTTTCAAAAATTTTTAAATTTATATATTTCAAATTGGTATCTAATTGATCTTTCAATTGGTATTTTCAAAGTCTAACTTAAAAACCCTCTTAAAAACTAAGAAGAGAATTTCATTCAGGGGCAGTTTTGTTTAGTCAAAGGAAAAGCATTTGAAATAGGGGGAGAAAATTTCAAACCTTGAAAAAGCCTTTTGCAATCTTATTTCTATAACGTTGACTATCTGCAAAATATTTTGAAAAGATTTTCCAAATGAATTTGCAAAAACAAAACAAGTGGTGCAAACGTGGTCCAAAATGTTAAAGCAATCCATTCATATCTAGTAAAATTATAAATTGGTTTAATTCCTAAGTAACCTATGCACTTACCTTATGCAAACTAGTTCATTTCTGCACCTTATATATTTGCTTTGGTTTGTGTTGGCATCAATCACCAAAAAGGGGGAGATTGAAAGGGAAATAGGGTTAACCTTTTCCCACAATTAATTTTGGTGGTTGAAAGTCCAACACAAATATATGGACTAACTAGTTTGCTCTAGAATACATGTTCTACAGGTGCACAAAGCTTCAACAGAAACCAATAAATATACAAGTTAGGGATCCAAATTCAAAGGAGCAAAGAAACCAAGTGTGTTGTGGTCTGGCGCACCGGACTGTCCGGTGTGCCACCGGACAGTGTCCGGTGCACCAGGTCCGTACAGGGCTGAACCAGCCACTCTCGGGTTTCAGAAGGCGCACTCCACTATAATTCATCGGACTGTCCGGTGTGCCACTGGACTGTCCGGTGCACCAGTGGAGCAACAGCTATCCAGCACAACGGTCGACTCTGCAAAGGCTAAGTGCATAACAGTGCGCGGCAGAAGTCAGAGCAGAAGTCAGAGGCGCACCGGACAGTGAATAGGGCACCGGACTGTCCGGTGCCGCAAGACGATAAAGCCTCCAACGGTCAACTGCTCCCAAACCTTAATGGTTGGGTGACATGGCGGCGCACCAGACAGTGTCCGGTGGCGCACCAGACTGTCTGGTGCGCCCATCGACAGCAGCCTTCCCCAACAGCTTGTTGGTGGTTGAGGGCTATAAATACCCCCAACCACCACAACTCCAAGCATCCAAGTCTTCTGAAGTTTTCATTCAATACAAGAGCTAGTATATTCACTCCTAGACACAAATCAAAAGATCAAAGCCTCTCCAAGTCCCCAAAATCATTCCAACCACCTAGAGACTTGAGAGAGTGTTTGTTCGTGTTCTTTGCGCTCTTGTTGTTTGGATCACTTCCTTTCTTCCTCATTCTTGTTCCCAAGAGACTTGTAATCAAAGCAAGAGACACCAAGTGTGTGGTGGTCCTTGCGTGGTCTAAGTGACTTGTTTGATTAAGGAGAAAGCTCACTCGGTCTACGTGACCGTTTGAGAGAGGGAAATGGTTGAAAGAGACCCGGTCTTTCACAACGAGGGCTACATGCCGCCGAAAATAAGCACTTTGCCGCCGAAAATAAGCTATTTTTGGCGGCAAAGTGCTAATTTTCGGCGGCATCTGGCCGCCAAAAAAACCCGGCCGAAAATAAGGCTATATTTTCGGCGGCCAGGGCCTGGCCACCGAAAATAAGCTATTTTCGGCGGCTGGCTCCCTGGCCGCCGAAAATAACTAATAATTTCCGGCGGCTACGTAGTTAGCCGCCAGAAATTAAAACTGTCGAAAATAGTACTCTTATTTTCGGCGGGGCCGCCGAAAATTAATAATTTTAGAGCAAAAAAAATTGAAAAATGCGAAAAATAACAGAAAATTTATACAAAATTCATACAATAATAGAAATTTCATACAATAACAGAAAATTCATACTTAAGTTCACAACATAAAACTTGAGTCCATACAAATATAAAGTCCACAAATAGTCTATACAAACATAAAATCCACAAATAGTTCATTACAACGCACAGTGCGACACAAAGTTAACTTAATCACATATTGGGGTCGTTGGAGTTGTGTCCACTACCTCCAGAAGCCAAGAACTGATTGACGAAGTCGTGTAACGGGTTTGGATCCTAAAGAAAAAAAGAAGACATTAATAACGGCATTGGTTACATGTATAACGACTATTCAAACAAATTGTTTCTCAAACTAACCTCTCCTGCATAAGCTCCCTCCCCTGCATAAGCTCCTCTTGGTGCTGGTATGACCGGTGGTGGCGTGTTGTGGCCCATGACCCCGGATCCCTACAAAATCAAGTTTAGTAAAGATTTGAAATTAGGTTGATACAAACGACAAGTCTTAACTAAATTGAAGCACCTGAGGTGGAGGTGGAGGTGGTGGAGCATGTAATCTTCACTGAGGCATCGGCGGCTGAAACTGAGGGAAAACAAATGGTTGCTGTTGTGCCTGCTGTGGAAACCAAGACTGTTGCAAATATAATATATTAGTTATAGAACCAATATCGAGCGTGTTGAGAATAAATAAGACACTCACGTTCATTGCTTGTTGCGCCTGTGCGTTGTAAGCAGCCATGTACTCTGATTGCTGTTGGAGAAATGCCATTTGTTGTTGCCGCAGCTCTTCACGAAACTTTTCTTGCTGCTCCCTCATAGCTTCCTCCATGCTAGATACAGAGCGGCGACTACGGCTGCTACTACCACAGCCCGCCTGCGACGAAGAGCCGCCACGAGAACACAACTCCGTCAAATCGATAACACCGGTAAACATAGAATATCTTAAAAAACAAGAAAATTAGTTATTCGGTCATAGTTCCAATATTATTGAAAAGAGTCACAAGTTCATACCGTCCATGCTCCTTGCCTCCAAGTGAATGCACAACTTCAGCGTCGATGGTAGGTGCTCCTCACCAATCGTAGTCTTCTCCATACTTCCTAACCATCTCCCGCCCGTATGTCTCCTGCAATACAATATGAAGGTTCAGCACACATGTAATTTATAGCTATATGGCAAGAAAACATTAATCCTAACAACAACTAACCATACGCTCAACGGCCGCTTGACTACACATCTCGTCGGAGATTTCACTGTTTTTCGCTCGATGCCCTCTCCTATAAACATCGATTGGCCTCGGGACAACTCCAGTTTGAGCCTCCTGCAAATATATGAGTTCAATCCGGTTTCATTTCTGAGTAAAACAGAATACTACATACTCACCATTCGCTTAGCCAACCGAATGTGTCCATCAGCCCCATAGGTATGGTTGACTACGACCTCATCATCGTCCTCGTCCTGCTGATGGCGCTGCCTATATCGATTTCTGTTTGACTTCTCAATCCACTCGGGCGAAGCCCATATCTCACACAAAGCCTTGTAAGCCTGCGGCCAGTGTTCCATCCATGGAAGAGTTACCTGCATATAAAGCGTTAGCTCAAAATTACATTCACATCTGAATGAGCTGTTAAATTAGATTTTTACCTCCATGTACTGGTCTACAGTCAAGTAGACATCTGAATATTGTCGAAAGTTGTTGATAGAATGACCTCGGCGCTTCATGTACGCGTTCACAACCTGTAGACGAGCATTGGAAAATGCATCCCTGCACACCTTCTTCGCATTGTTCTCTAATACTCGATCTGCATGCTCTTGAGCCTCAGGTTCCACACGATAGCGTCTCTGTCCAACATCGAAAATAAAATTAGTTCAAAAACAACTAATAAATGTTAGGTTGAAACAACTAATAAATGTTAGTTTGAAAAAATTACCCAAAAGTCGTGCTTGACGGCGCCTTGAGTTGTTCCATATGTAGCATGTGGAGCTAGTGCGAAGTGCGACCAGCTAGTGCAAGGAACCACCACACCTTTCGGGTCGGTGACAATTCCTGGGTTATGTAGACGATAGAGGTTACCTAAGACTTGATTAACCTATATATGGTGACCTCGACCGTCAAATGACGTGTCTTCCCATTGGCTGCATGACAAAAAAACAGGAAAGTCATGTCATATATATAGTGTAAAATAAACAAATAAGTAAGAACAAAGTGGCCAAACATGAGTACCTATCACCAACCGGGATGATCAGTACTCGAGCTTCAGATTGTGCAGGCGCTGACGGAGGTAGGACAAAGTGGCCCTTCCGAGTGCCCCTTCGTCGAACGACAGGAGCCTCGGTGGTATCGTCATCCGCCTCAGCATCTATGCCCACCTCGTCCTCCTCCTCATGGGCCTGCACCTCCTCCTCCTCATGGGCTTGCTCGTCCTCTTCCTCATGGTGTGTTGCACCTCCTCCTCGTCGTCCTCCTCTTCCTATGGACATGAAATAGAGACACGTAAAAATTTACATAAACATTTACATAAGATCAATTACATAAGTGACTGACAAATAAGATCAATTACATAAACATTTACATCGGTACTCCGTTGTAGAGCGATTGGTGTATCACGTAGTTCTGGCCGAGCGTGTCTCAGCAACGCCTCCTGTCTGCTCTGGCTAGAAGAACTCCCTTGGAAAAGGGAACGTGCACCAGGGAGTATCCTGCTAGCCGCATTAAGAAACCCCCTAGCAGTGCGCTTTGGTTTCCTACCACTCATCCTGTTCAATAGAAAAACATTAAATGTATTAGCTCCATAAAATTAAGTGAACTAATAAAAAATCAAATAATACATCACATAATATGAAATTTTGCATTACACATCAAAATTCATCAGAATCATGATCAAGGAGTCTTCTTCGATCCAAAGCTCGCAATGTGGCTTTTTTGTTCCTTGGATTTCGTTTTCGTTTCGGTGCAACACACTCATCAGTAGTGACATCGTTACGGTCTCCGACTAGTGAGTTCAGTGCAACACCCTCATCGATAGTAAAAGTAGTTGGCAATTCTTCTTCTTGATAAACATCATCGGCCTGTTCGTCTTTGAATTGATAACCAGCAGTGCAAGGAGTATGTAAATGTTCCCTAGGGTTCACCTTATGAACTACCCACCATGCTTCAAACTTCGGATTTGGGTACGACATATAGTAGACCTTCTCGCACTGGTGTGCAAGGATAAAATTATCATGGCCTCGAAGTCGTTCCTTGTGCTTTACTTCAGTTATACCATATTGACTTTGTCTAATCCCATTAGTGTTGTCAAACCAATCACATAGAAAGAATACTAATTTCAAAGGTTTGTTCCCTGCAAAATTAAACTCTAGGATGTTTTGAATGATGCCATAATAATTAGTTTCTCTGCCGAGTGCATCGAGTGCCCTAGTCAGAACTCCAGTGTTACGTGTGGCTGCACGAGGATGAGACTTTTCAAATTGGTCTGAACGAAAACGAAAGCCATTCACATCGTATCGACCAAATGTTCTGCAAGTGACAGTCCCATAAGATAGCTGTCTCAAGTCCTCATGTATGTTAGGAGTCTTTGTGCACTGCAAATAATATACATTTAAAATGACTACCTCGCGTAAAAGGCTAAATGACATGAAAGTAAGGAATATAAAGAGTTTACATGCTCGCGAAACCAGTCAACAAAATTAGGTCTTCCTTGCCTCCCATGTCATCGCATAGTATCTAGTTGTTTGCTTGTAGGCTGATGGGAATAAGTCCAATTTTCCTCGTCGAACTTACTATACGACAAATAAGTAATTAAATATGGCTCCTTTGGTAAAGAAATTAAGGGGTAAAATAAAGACTTACATGAAATATGGCTCCATCTCTTCCATATTAGAGTACATGTATAGCAATGCGAACATTCTTTTATCCATGCTAAGGTGGTAGAACGTGCCCTTACTAGTACTTGTGCCTCTCCATTGGAAAATGTTGAGATCACTGACAGGAGGTTCCTCATCGACATTGTATCGCATGGTAGCAGCATAGACATTATGTTCCTCTGCGAAATACACATTCGTGAAGTATGAAACCTCCTTTAGCAAAAAAGCTTCAGCGATGCATCCTTCTACTCTAGCCTTATTTCGAACCATGCCTCGCAGGTTTTTGAGTGCACGTTCAATGTGATACATCCACCTATATTGTACAGGTCCACCAACCTTTGCTCCATCGGATTGAAGAATTCAGGTGGGAATATTTTTTCTAGCTTGCATAACAACACTGGTATTTGTTTCTCCAACTTGTCCATCATATTTTTACTTATTTCTTTGGCACAGATCTGCCTGTAGAAATAACTTAGCTCAGCTATTGCTTGCCACATGGCGTCGGGCATATAACCACGAAACATGACAGGGATAATCCTCTCCATTAATATATGGAAGTCATGGCTCTTTAACCCAGTTAGTTTTCCCGTTTTCAAATTCACAGCTCTTTTCAAGCCCGCAGCATAACCATCGGGAAATTTAATTTTTTTTCATCCATCTCATTACCTCGATCTTGTCTTTAGAGGTAAGACAGAACAAGGCACGTGGCGGCTTACCGTTGTCATTGAGCACTTGGGTTGGTCGGTCACAAAGCATTGCTAGATCTCTTCGAGCTTTCAGATTGTCCTTTGTTTTGTCAAAATGCATGCAGGTGTGTATGAGGGCTTCAGCAACATTACTTTCTTGGTGCATGACATCAATGTTGTGCACAAGAATCAATGACAACATATAAGGGAGCTCCCAGAGACCACATATATGTGTCCAGTTGTGGTCCACTCCGAATTCTTCGTACTTGTCCCCCTTTTCATTTAGGACAAGGTTGTTCAGCTGAGCATATATTTCTGCCGCGTTAAGACGTTTAGGCGGACCTTTGGTGACCACAGTGTTCTTTATAAAGTTTTCTTATCGCTCCTAAAGGGGTGTTTCCTGGGCAACCAGCGTCGATGACAATCGAAGTAAGTGATCTTTCCACCATGAGCAAGACGGAAGCAATCTGTATCTGAATCGCTATATGGACACATCAATCTACCATGTGTACTCCAACGGTAAAAATAGCATACGCCATGAAGTCATGCACCGACCACAAATACGCAACTCGAAGTTTGAATATCTGTTTTGTAAATACATCGTATGCTTCAACACCTTTCCAAAGCTCCTTCAACTCTTCAATCAAGGGTTTTAACATGACATTGAGGTTCTTTCCAGGATAGTCTGGGCCAGGAATGATTAAGCAAAGAAATATAAATTCATATTTCATACAAAGAGAAGGTGGAAGGTTGTATGGAATAACAAAGAAGGGCCAACATGAGTATGATGATGCCATTTGACCAAAAGGTGTGAAGCCATCGGTCGTAAGGCCGATTCGAACATTCCTCGGATCAGCTGCAAACTCGGGATCAAACGTGTCGAGAGCCTTCCATGCATCCCCATTTGAAGGGTGCACGATTAGGTCATCGTTATCACGGACACCTTCTTTGTGCCATCGCATGTGTATAGCGGTTTTTTTAGATAGAAACATCCATTTCACTCGAGGAGTTAGTGGCAAGTAGCGGAGCTGCTTATGTGCAACATCTGTCATCACCTTCTCACCCTCATCATTAACAACTTCCACAAATCTAGATTGACCACATTTCAGACATTTTTTCTCTTCCGCATGCTCCTTCATGAAAACATACAATTATTTTTGCACACATCAATCTTCTCATAATCCATACCGAGACCTTTGATAATTGTCTTTGATTGGTACATGTCTTTAGGCAACTTATTGGGCTTTGGGAGCACATCTCCTAATAACTTTAAAATCTCATTGTAACAATTGTTCGAGAAAAAGTACTTGGACTTAATGGCCATGAGCCGAGTCACAAAAGCGAGTATACTCACATCTGTGTGTTCATGCAACGGCTCTTCAGAGTCTTTTAGTAGTTTAAAAAATCTGGAAACCTCTGGTGTGGCAGGATCCTCGGAGCTTAGGTTGAATTCTGGACGTAGCGAATCTAGCATCTCATGCATCGCATCATCGCCAGCCCAATCATTGTTCTCCTCCTCTTCTACATTCCGGTTGGGTACTACCTCACCATGATGTTCTCACACCTCATATCCGGGCATAAATCCAAACTGACAAAGATCTAGGCTAACTCTTTCCTTATTAAGAAATATACTGTTTTCGTGCCGCCTACAAGGGCATTTGACAGTGCCGGTTAAGGACAAGGCGAATACGTGGTCCACAAAATCTTTGGTCTTGGCTACTCACTCATCAGAATGACGTCCATTCCTACTCCAGCCATTGTACATCCATGCACGATCGTCAGCCATGCCTGAGACTGTTAAACCGAACCATATCGTGAAAACATTATTCAACTTTGTTAAGGGTTTTCGGTCCTATATGTATAGGCAAGGATAGATTCTAAACCCACCGCAAGCTAGCAGGACCAAATAAATTTCGGCAGCACAACCTCGCTGCCACTAAACAACATATTACGTATATATAAAACACAGAATGATATACTACTAATCAAATCAAACTAACCACCACATACACTAATAATGCTACAATTAACAATATAATGTTCTTGTAAAACTAACAATATAATATTAATATAAAATTAATGCCACAAATTCAATATGCCACTAATACCTAAACTACATATACCACTAATATATTAATGAAATCAAATTAAACAGTAACACTAATCAAACACACAAATCAAACAAACATAATTACAAATATATACTAATCATACACAGAAATTAAACAAACATAATTACAAATATGTACTAATCACACACATAAATCAAACAAATATATATACAAATATGCACTAATTTCGGCGGCAATTAAATAAAGACCGCCAAAAATATGAAATAAAATACGAAAAAAATAACCTATGGATGGTGACGCGACGGTGGAGTGGTAGGAGGAGTAGAGCTTCGCGCCGGCGGACGGCGGTGGCGACGGCGAGCGGCGCTGGCGGCTGCCGCGCGGGCAGGGGCAAGGGCGAGCGAGGCTGGGTGCGTTGGGGCTCGTCGGGGCAGCGGCAGCGCACAGGGAAGGTCGGGGGCGGTAGGGCGCGCCTGGCGGCTAGCGGCAGGACGCGTCGGGGAGGCCGGCGGGGCGGCGGCCGGCGCAGCGCTCGCTGGCGGCGAGCGGGCGGGCTCGCAGGGAAGGCCGGCGGCAGCGGGGTGGGGCGGGGCGCGCTGGCGGCTGGCGGCGCGGAGACAGAGCGGCTGCGTGAGGAGAGAAAGAGAGAGAAGAGAGAAAGAGTCGTAGCCGTTATTATAGCCGTATTTTCGGCGGCCAGGGCTCGGGCCGCCGAAAATAGCCTTATTTTCGGCGGCGACTGACACAACCACCGAAAATAAGGCTATTTTCGGCGGCTTCATAATGCCGCCGGAAATACGGGCTTATTTTCGGCGGTCGGGTATAGGCCGCCGAAAATAACCCTGGCCGCCGAAAGTGTCTGTAGCTGTTGTTGTGTTTGTGACCATCTCAACGGGGATTAGTTTCTTTGGAACCGAACCTCTCTAAAACAAACCACTGTGTTCATTCGCTTGATTTTTATTTCATTTGTTTTCCCTTCTCTCCCGGACTTGATTTAAGTTCTAACGCTAACCCCGGCTTGTAGTGTGTGTTTAAAGTTGTAAATTTCAGATTATGCCTATTCACCCCCTCTAGGCGACTTTCAGTAACTCGATCACTGAATCCGAGCCAGAGATCTTTTTACCACTCCATTGATCCACGTCTCAGCGGCACCAATCGTGGCGCGAGCTCAAATCACGGCGAAGGGACGCGGCGGCGGCCACACGGAACTCAATCTTGTTCAGTTCACTGTACCATGGCGATGTTCATTCCGCATGCCTGACAGAGCGATTGGAGGAGTTCCTTTCTCAAACTTTTATGTGACAACTTGTTTATCCGACTACATCAAAGTTGTTGTCCGTCATGCCAGCTTCAATTTTGTTATAAGGTTCTTGCTCATACCACCACTCGATCAAGCACAATTCGGTTCCAAAGTTGATCTAATGCCACTGTCAGTCTAACTTCAGACCAACACACGACTGACAGCCCAACTTCCAGGCCATTTTGCCCCAATTTCTGTACAGCTCTAGGGCTCAATCACTTAATTAAACTTGGACTACTTTAATAGCTCTACAAATTTGTTGTACTGGCCCATGACGAAATCTCCATAGATCAAGAGATATAGAGATCTAAAGTCAGCATTATTTCACTGTTTTTCAGAGTTAAGCATTTGGGCGCCTTTGAGACCTTTTTGCAATTTACTCCAATTTGTTCCATAACACATGGAAATCTCCAAATACAAAAGTTTCCTAGTTTTTGTTACTCTGCCACTTTGATATATGCACTTTGGTCCAAAAGTGCATAGAAATTGGAGTCACCTCATAAAGCACTAATTAGGCTTTCTAGGGTCCTTATTAGGGTGTGAGTGTTCTAGGGTTTATGTGGCACTCAAACACCCTAAGTTGAATCTCCTTTGAACATCTTCACTGTTCATACTCCAATTGCTATCTCACACACCCACATGCTTCTAGTCCTTGGGTAGGCACCCTATCCTAGGGTTAAGGATCAATTCAAGTCATCACATCACAACTTGTTTTGAAATTTTTACCTAGTGGATGCACTCTAGGTGTATCATACATAATGCAATGCTAGTGCAAATGATGTCATGCCAAAGTTTTAGTTCTGGTAACATCAAGGGTGTTGCACTATGTGGCCAGATTGGAGTTCAACTGCATAAATAACATTGCAGAGTATGAAGCTCTTCTTTTGGGGCTTCGAATGCTTAAGGCAATGGGAATAAGAAGGGCAGTTCTCAAATCTGACTCATAGGTCATCACAGGCCACGTTGATAAAAGCAGCAGAGCAAGATACCCGAAGCTTGAGAAGTATCTTGATATAGTCCGAAGAATGGAAGCCTCCTTCGAAGATTTCTTAGTGAAGAATATTCCAAGAGGAGAAAATGAGCAAGCAAATTTACTAGCCAAATGTAAAGCCCAAAATTGGTATAAGGAAAATAATGATAATAAAATAAATAGATAAATAGATAAGTGGGTGTTTTGGGGATCCCTTGATTTCGTTTTTATTTTTCTTTACATACTCAACTAATGACATTAAATTATGCAAATAACAAATAAATAAATAAAGAAATGTGCACCTCATGCTGATGTTATTTCTGTGATGCATCTTATTTGAATCAAGGAATCATAATTTAAATTGACCTCAAATAAAAATATAAAACAAAGGGGAGAAAGGAAATTTTAATAAGTCATTCCTTTCTTCGATATTTAAACAATAGGGAGAAGAATAAATAATAATGATAAATAAATAATTTCAGTGCAAGTAGTAGATGTGTTAGAATTTGGTTTGATGATTAGAACCTAGAGATTAAAACCAAATTCGAATTCGGTTTGAATTTTTATTTAAAACAGAAATTATAAAAGAAAAATAAAAACAAAAAAAGGAGAAAACGCACCTGGGTTGATTCTGGCACCCTCGGCCCATTTCACCCTTCATCCACGCCGCACAGCCCATCTCCTTCCCCTCCCCTTTTCTTTAGTTCTGGCGCTTACATGTGGGCCATGGTGTCATGCGCTCATTTCCCCAGTGTGCTTCGGGTGTGACACCGCCCGATGGGACCCAGTGGTCAGCTGTGTCTCCCTCATCCCCAACCAACGCGACGAGCTCCTCTACAGGAAACGGACTCCGTAACAAACTCTAGTGGATCCTGCGGTTTCCGCCTGATCTCTACGCGCGTGTTTCGGAGGGCCGGGACGATGCTGGGCTATATAAGTGCAGGTCGCCGCGAACCCCTGTGCTAATCCAGCAGCCATGGCGTGCAGAGTTGGAAGGGAAAGAGAGAAATCGTGTGCTAGTGCCCTGGTAACTTGCCGCACTATCGCTCTATGCAAGTGGTCAGGCCGGGGAGCATCGCTTGTGGGTGGTGGTGTCGACTGGGGGCCCAATGGAAAGGATCGACCATCGGGACGACAAAAAAATTGCTCACTGGAATCCCTCGATGTTGTCGTGTCCACCGCGGGCCGATGAAAGCTTCACTGCCGCAAGGATCTCGGGTAAGATAACTTCCATGGAGTTCGCCTTGGTCTCCTCTACACGTAGAGCCATCGGGATTTGAGGATTGGGGCATTGGCGCGCCAAAACACGTTACTCCGGCAGGGTCACCTAGAGCCTGGGGGCGGCGCTGCCGTACCCCTATAGCCGAGCAAGGAAGAAAGACCCCTGGTCGTCCGATTGGCTTTGGGTGGCTCGGATTAGAAGTGAGGGAGTACCCCTTCGTCATTTTAAATCCGAGCCATCTAACTTTAATCGTGTGGTTCGGGGAGGATTGAATCGTGGGCATTCGTGGACCGTGGATCCCTGATCATACGGTTGATGTTGCGTAAAGTGCTCATATCTAATCTGCACCATTGGGTCTCATCTGGGCGGTTCGCGTTCACCCGTACCCCTTCGGCCTGGCCGTTTTTCAAAAGAGCCCTTCCACTCTTATAAAACTAACCCGCCATCCTTTTTGTTGAAACTAATCGCAAGCAGGTCCCTGGTTTATACAAAATCGCCCCTGGCCTTTTGTTTATTCATGCGCCCAGTCCAGAAGCTTAGGAAATTCAGGAAAAGAATTTAGGAAATGGTTGTTGTGTATAAAAATATATCCAGAACTTATTTAATTCATAGAAATTCCATTTTTACTCATTTTAATCCATTCCAGTTCCTATAATTTTGTATTAATATTGTCTATCAACTAGTAACATTATTTAACCATGAAACTTAAATTAAAATTGTTCATTTGGATTAATCTATTCTAGATGCTTATTAACTTCAGAAATTCATAACTTAAAATCCATAACTCCAAAATTAATGATTATTGTTCCTAGAATCTTATTTTAATTTGTAGATTATTATTATGTATTTTGTTTACATGTTTGGTGTGATGTTAATTTTGCCTATACACTGCTTGTTTGTGTTGCTACGACTAGCGTGAGGTCACGAGTCATCTGAAGATCATCCTGGTACCTAGAATCTCAAGTCCCAGGCAAGTTGTGCCCTTGATCACTTCTTTTTACCCAGTCATGTTCTGATTAATCATAATGATCTGCATAGGTTAATTTTTATGGGACCCAACAGGTTACCCCAGTTTGACTATCTTTATACCTTGATTACCACTGGACTTTTTGGGTAGTACTTGCTATTGCTTTATGTGGTTTTGGGTATGGAGATACGCTATTCATGATTACACTTTTGTTATCAGTTATTATTTACTGTTCATGATAAGATCATTATGTTAATTGGAATATGGAGAACCACCCGGGAAAACATTGCTACCACAAGGGTTTATGGACGCCCTTGGCTGATTAATTAGGAAAGCTAGTGGATGACTACCTTACCCGAAAGGGGCAAGGGCAGTAGGGGAGTGGTCAGTGTAGGGAGGCCCTTGGGATGATTTTGCTGCGATGGCGGTCATGCGAGGGATTCCTGCATTGGAGCTTCCTATAAACTGTAGCGGGTTTTCTGAAGCTAGTGGAACTTTGTAAAGGCCTCGTAGTGTTACCCTGCCTCGCCTCCTCGGTAGAGGTGTATGGGATTGGACGTCTCTTGACAGATGGGTAACATGACTTATGGGTAAAGATGCGCAACCTCTGCAGAGTGTAAAACTGGTATACTAGCCGTGCTCACGGTCATGAGCAGCTCAGACACTCACATGATTAATTTATGGAACTAAATTCAATTTGTCATATGCATTGCATCGCAGGTGAGGTTGTTATTACTTTTGTTCTACTATTTAATTGGGTTTGGTATTTACTTATACTTAGTAATTGCTAATAAAATTTTGACCAACTTTAAAAGCAATGCTCAGCTCTAACCATTCTCTTTGGTAAGCCTTACACTTCACATGAGCTCCCACCTTTGGTGAGTTCATGCACATTATTCCCCACAACTTGTTGAGCGATGAACGTATGTGAGCTCACTCTTGTTGTCTCACACCCCCACAGGTCAAGAACAGGTACTGCAGGATGAGGCGCTTGGAGGATGCTGTGACGAGTTCGTGAGAGGTCTAGGTCGTCGTCTCCCAGTCAACTTTGGGTTGCTGGACCGTTGTCTCCTTATAATGTAATTATTTATTTTGTATAGAACTCCTATTATATAGTAAAGATGTGACATTCGATCCTGTGCCATGATTCATCATATGTGTGAGACTTGGTCCCAGCACACCTGGTGATTATGTTCGCGCCCGTGTCTTGGTGCCCCGAAACCCGGGTGTGACACCAAATCAGCGGCACAGGGGCTCCCACTCCCTTCAGAAGTATTCTTTGAAACTTTAAAAGCACCTTTAGTCGAGCTCATGGAGCGAGCGGTGCTTACAATTTCCCCTGTGCATAGCGAACATTGGAGAACTGAGATTGTATCTTTCCTCCAAGGCAATTATTCTTCAGATGACGAAGCCTACATAAAAAGAATGCAATCTAGGACAAGACCTTATATGATCATAGAAGGAGATTTGTTCAAACAAGGAGTTTGTTCTCCACTGCTAAAATGTTTTTCCAGAGCCGAAGGACAAGAGCTAATGAAAGAGATACACGCAAGAGCTCATATCGGATCCTGGCCTCTCCTTGGAAAGGTTTTCAGACAAGGATTTTATTGGCCGAAGGCAGCTTTGGATGCAGCGAACATAGTTCAAAAATGTGAAAGCTACCAGAAATGTGCCAGAGATCAAAAGCAACCTTCATCTTTAACCCAGCTAATTTAGCCCACTTGGCCACTGCAAAGGTGGGGCCTAGACTTACTAGGCCCACTTCCACCAGCGCAAGGAAACTTGAAATATGTTGTGGAGCAGTGGAGTACTTTTCAAAGTGGATCGAAGCTAAACCCCTAGCTACAATCACTTCGGCCATAGTCTAGAAGTTCTTCTGGCAGAATATCGTTTGCTGGTTTGGTGTGCTGAAGGCTATCACGGTTGATAACGAAACTCAATTTGATGCTGAAACATTTAAAACTTTTTGTGACCAAATTGGTACAAGGATACATTTTGCATCTGAGGCATCCAAAATCTAATGGATTGGTAGAGCGAGCTAACGAAATTATTATAATAGGAATAATAAAGTCAATCTTCAATCTGCCAAAAGGAAAGTGGTTAGATGAATTGATAAAAGTAGTATGGTATCATAACACTGTTATCCGTTCAAGCTTTTATTTGGGGATGAAGCAATAACACTGGAAGAAGCAAGAACAGGTTCAATAAGGACTCTAGCTTCGACAGAAGACGAAGATGCTTGCAAAATAACAAAAGACATTATAGAAGGGACCAGACTTCAGGCAATAGACCATATCAATAAATATCAAGCTGAAACAGTCAACTGGCAAGACTGTAACACCCAAAATCCTAAGCATGTGATTTAAGGAAATCATTTTAAATATATATATAATAAATAATCACAATAAGGTGCCCTTGGTAAATAAATGAAATTTAGAACTCACCCTTTCTAAAGTAAATACTCATAATAGAATACTATTAGCGAAATCATATCCTAATAAAGATTAAATATTGGAAAATGTTTTCTAACAAAACAAAAGAACATGAACCTTGGGTTATACCCTTTAAATTGACTACACACCCAAAATAATATTCTATGGAAATAAATGTAGTGCGTGTATTTCATTACCTAAATAAAACAACAATAATAAATAAATTAGTGCACATCATCATGAAGTTCTATTTGTGCATCTAAAAGTAAAGGATGGAAATTCAAACATGTGATTGATTTGAAATTTAAATAGGAAAAGTAGAAATCAGAAAATGAGAATAAAAAAGAAAAGAAAAATAGGCAAAGTTGTACTTGGGCTAATTTCGCTCCTTTCGGCCCACTCGCTTGCCCCGCTTGGCCCTGTCCGTCCTACCGCGCGCGCCGGTGCCGACATGTGGGCCCGTCTGTCAGCCAAACCCCACGCCCACCTCAGGCCTTGTTCGGTTAATCCCGTTACCCATGGATTGGATGGGATTGGAAAAAATCAAGAAAGAGTTTGACTTAGGGCTTGTTCGGTTATTCCCAATACACATGGATTGGATGGGATTGGAAAAAATTGAGAAGAAGTTTGACTTGCTTGGGATTCAAACTCATCAAATCTCACTCAATCCACATGGATTGAGAGCTAACCGAACAAGCCCTTAGTTGGGATTTAAACCCACCCAATCCCGCTCAATCCATGTGGATTGGGAGCTAACCGAACAAGCCCTCAATGAGGCGTCACAGTTGGGGCCGCGGATCGGTGCTCGAACCCCGTCGCGCGTGCCTACCCGGATCACTGATGGATGGGCCCCGTTGGTCTGTGTGACACTGCGTGCTTGCGTGGGAAAACTGTGACACTGCTGGTGGGCCATCCTTGTCATCTTCATCACCCAAACCAAATCTCAATGGAAGACAGCCGCATTTTCCCCACCCGCCGTCCGCGATCTCCGTGGTTTGGCGTGAAGAACGTGCCACCTCGACTGGGATTGGTAGCTTGCCTCGTCGCGGACTCCGCGCACCTATAAAGCCGAGTCGTGGTCGGCATCGTTGCCTCAAGCCTTGCAACGAAATAAACCGAGAGAGAGAAAGAGAGTTGAGCCGCTACTGTGGGGATAGGGGTTGGTTGGTGCCTCTGCCTCGATTTGGGTCTCTGGAACCTCGCCGGTGTGTGCCGTAAGTCTCTGAAACATCGCTAGGCAGGGAGAACTCCGGGGTGAACCGCAATCGCTCGTCGGAGTGGGCACAGGCCTCACACCCGTGCCTCGCCATGGATCGGTCGCCGCACGTCGTCTCCATTGGTATGAGCTTCCCCTACCCACTCACCATAGCCCTGTAGTGGTTTTGATCACGAATAACCGAAGGTTCATGGCCGGGATCGCAGGATTGTGTTTTCCAGGTGATGGCGCCGCCGTGGTCGGGGTAGGGAGGGCCAGGCTCCTGGGGTCGTTGATCCAGCCAGCGACGGTCAGGATTAGAGCCTAGGTATCGAATCGATAGGATTGGATCTTAACCATTGGATCCGTAACCAACGCATCCGATTAGATCGTGTTTATTGAAAACTGGGATCGTAGATGGGTGATCCGATGGCTGATGTGTCATACCGGTTCGGTTTAGTATGGGTGTAATCATGATCGTGTGGGGAAGATTGGACGGCTAGGATTGCACGATAACTCTTGGTCGTGGCAGATTTTCTAAAGAGACCGTGGGGTTTTATCAAATCAACCCGTAGTCCATCTATAGGCAAAAGTAATTGCGAACGGGTCCTATATTTTCCGAATTAAACCACGAGTTTCTGGAAGATAGCACCCGCAGCCCAGGAATTGAATAAATCAAGTAAATTAATATAGAAAAAGGATTTCTAGTATAAAAATAATTTCAGAAACTTGTTTAATTCATATTTAATTCATTTTTACTCCTTTTTAACCCATTCGAGTGGCATTAGTTTCATATTAATATTGTTCTTCATCTAGTACCCTTATTTTATCATGAAAGCTATGATTAAAATTATACACTTAGTTTCTTTATATCAAACACTTAAATCTTTAGAAAATCAAAGCTGTCTAACCGTAACTCTGAATTTTGTGATTCCTGAACCTACGATCTCGTTACAACGCGTAGATCATTATTATGCAGTTTGTTCTTATGTTTGGTGTGTTGTTAATTTTGTCTATACCATGTTTGTTTGTATTGCTACAAATAGCAGTGAGGTCACGAGAATCTAAAGATCATCCTAGTACCTAGAATCTTGAGTCTCACTCAAGTTGTGCCCTTGATCACTTTTCTTACCCAATAATGCTCCTGTTAATCATTGTGACATGCTCAGGTTAATCTGATGGGACCTAATATGTTTCCCTAGACTTGTTTATCCCACACCTTGTTTATCACTGAACTTTTGGGTAGTTTTGCTATTACTGTACCTGGTTTTGGGATTAATATTACATTATGATCATGTTCCAATTATACTGTTTTTAATTATTGTTCATGATAAGATCATTGTGTTAATTGGAACATGTAGCTTAACTTGAGAAACACGTGCTACCACAAGGGTGGAATGGGACGCCCTTGGTTGACTAATTAGGAAAGCTAGTGGAGGACTGCCTTACCCGAAAGTGGCAAGGGCAGTAGGGGAGTTGCGTATAGGGAGGTTCTTGGGTCGATCATGCAGCGATGGCTTTTCAGACGAGGGATTCCTATATTGCCCTTCCTAGAAACTGTAGCGGGTTTTCTGAAGCTAGTGGAACTTTGTAAAGGCCTCGTAGTGGATCCCTAGCCATTCACCTCAGAAGTGTCTAAGGGTCTAGCTAACCCTGGCTAGATGGGATACACGACTTGTGGGTAAAGGGCACAACCTCTGCAGAGTGTAAAACTGGTATATCAGTCGTGCTCGCGGTCATGAGCATGGCCTCTTCGAAAAGTCTGTCGTAATCTAGATATTCAAAGTTGAGAGCATCCATCACCCGATTCAACCTTTGTTTCTAACGGGTGCCAAAGGCAGCTATCATCAATTGATCTTCTTTCTTCGTGTAGTTCCCGAGAATTTCTTTTCACATCGTTTTCTATTAGCTCCAACCATTCAGTGCAGGGTTTGTTGAATCTTTTTTGGAATTTAAACCAATAAGGAAGTCGTACAAGTTCATACTTTTTTACTTCTTCCTTCTTCGACATTCCCCACCCACCAGAAGTTGGGAATGTTCTATTTGCGAAATATTCTTGCACCAAGTCCCTAGTGCTAATATGATCCGCCCCGACTCTAAATTCCACTTCGGGCAGTTGGTAGGGGGGCCCAGCTGCATGTTGCACAGGGGTCGAGTCATGCCGAAGCTCTGTCTCATGGGACTCATTACCATACTCATGAGCTTCTCCCTCTTCTTCTCATCAGCCTTCACATAAAACCACTCATGATGAGGACATCACTATGAGTACGACTACACCAGCAGCACCTCCACATCAAGCACCACTTCCTTCATTAGCTGGGCCAATCACTCGGACCCGTGCCAGAGATCTTAACTTCGTCATGCTACTGAAGAATGAGGGCCCAGAAGAATAGACGACCAGCCCAACTGCGGCCCATAGTGGACGACCTAGGGTTGGCCGCCCCTAGGGGCTACGCCCCCTCTCTCTATTTATATAGGAGCTGCGCCTCCATTGTTCTTTGAGTTTTGTTTTACATCTAGCTTTAGCTACCCCAGAACACGCACAAATACGTGCTGTCCTCTGTGATTCAGAATTCCACCTCGAGTGATATTAAGATTGATCGCATCTTTTTCTTGTTCGTTCTTCGATTGCGCACAGGAAACGATCTTCGTGATCAGGCCGATCTCGCATCAGCAAGGTCGGTAACCATTGGAAGTTGGTTCAGCGATTGCATTGGTGCTTCGGGTTCGCTCGTCGTAGTCGGATCGTGATGGTCTACTTCCACCAAATCGGAATTATCTCCACTCACCGAAAGATCGGGCACTCTAGCTCTATCAAGTGGTATCAGATTTCCAGGTTGATCGGTGAGTTTATCGAGTGTTTTTTTCTCCTACAGTCCACAAAACCACATAAAAATTCAGGTTAGACCTTATACCAGCACCCTTTTGAGCCTCGCACCTTCTTTCAATAATCTGCATTGTTGAATTTGTGTGCTTTCGCGTCATTTGTTGCTGGTCGCATTTTGTTTTTTCTCACCATCCTTCTTTCTTCCTTGTTTTTCTCCTTCAGTTACATCAAACCCTAGCGCGCCGCAACCATCTTCCTTGTTTTTCTCCTTCGGTTACATCAAACCCTAGCGCGCCGCAACCATCTTCCTTGTTTCTCTCCTTCTGTTACATCAAACCGAGTCAACGCCACAAACCGAGTCAACGCCGCTTCCTTATTTTTCTCCTTCGGTTACGTCAAAAAAAAGAAAAAAAACAAACCGAGTCAACGCCGCTTCCTTGTTTTTCTCCTTCAGTTACGTAAAAAAAACAGAAACAAAAAAAAGAAAACGAAGGAGAAAGGATACAAAGCGGTTGTCTCATCTCGGTCGTTTTAAACATACCTTCCTTAAACCGGGCATAACTTTTCGCTCGGTTGTTCAAAAAATCTGAAATTTTTACAGGATCTTGTTGACACCATTCTGAGGCAGGCCAAACTCACCTTTGGTCTGTTTGGGTTTCGACAAAATTGTCAAAAAATTTCAGAAAAATAAAGAAAAAAATTCGTCAAAGTTCTCGCACGCTTTTCAGAGAACTTCCTGATTTTCTGTAGACCACATATGAACTCTGTTTTAGGTGAAATTTCGTGTAGCTCCTATTTTGTTGCTCCTTGTGCTGAGAAAAATATCAAAAAAATCATACAAAAAAGAAAAAGAAAATCACCTGTGATTCCTACTAGTGCCTTTTTGGCCTCGCTAGTACAATATTTACGGTACTGCCATTCTGCTAGTTCCATCCGTCCTTTGCACTTGTGGCCAGCAATATAGTTTCGTGTTTTGCACTATAATTCAACTTTGCATTATTGTTTGATCGTGCTAATCCTTGACTTGAGTGCAGCCTACCCAAAACTCCACATATTTCTATGACGAGGAGGTTTCTGTTTCTCCAGGCAATCGCTCATCCAATCTTTCACCGGTTCCACCTGTTGGTTGCAGTTCACCACTGTGGCTTGGTAAGAACGGATAAGAATTTGATAACAGTATTTCATTGAGCGAGTTGTCACCACCATTTCCCTGTTGTCGTCGGTTTTTCTCCTTTTGGTGTTTGCGCTAACTATGGCAGGAGCACACGACACGGTGGATGCCCAGTTGCTGGAAGTAAGGGGACAAGTTGATGGACTTGCTGCTGACATTAGGACGATGCATGAACGGCTTGATTCAACGGTCACTTCGACGAACGAGCGTTTCAACCAGCTTGACCTTGCTCAAACGGCGACTCGCACCACACTCGACACCATCCTGGCACGCCTTGATGCGTTGACCACAAAGATGGAGCAGGACTACGGCAGTGACACTGAGCAGGACGATGGAGATCGCTGTGGTCGTGCACGTCGTGTGGTTCGTCATCCCCCTAATGACTTATTTTCTAAGATTAAATTTAAAATTCCACCTTTTAATGGCAAATATGATCCTGCTGCATATCTTGATTGGGAGTTAGAGGTTGAACAAAAATTTTCATGCCATGATATTGCTGCACATTCTCAGGTTAAAGCTGCTATTAGTGAATTTACTGATTTTGCTTTAATTTGGTGGCGTGAGTATAAAATGAAACATCCCACTGCCATTCCAGCCACTTGGGATCAGTTGAAAGCTACGATGCGACATCGATTTGTGCCTTTGTATTATGCTCGTGATTTGCTTAATAAAATGCAGCGTTTTCAGCAAGGTTCTCAATCTGTTGAGGACTATTTCCAGGAGTTACAAAAAGGTATGATTCGTTGTGGGATATTGGAGGACAACGACGCTGCTATGGCACGTTTTTGTGGTGGTTTAAACCGCGAAATCTAGGATATACTTGATTATAAGGAATATTATGATATGACTACTTTATTTGAATATGCTTGCAAAGCTGAACGTGAAGTGCAGGGACGCCACTCGAAGACATATTCTAACCCTTTTGCAGGACGAAGCTCGACATCCACCTCAGCACCAGTTCCCCCTGCGCCATCCACGTCCACCACTATTCCACGCGAGAAGACGACCAAACCAACCAGCACTGCCCCACCCACAGGTCGTACACGGGATATTCAGTGTCATCGCTGTAGAGGATTTGGCCATGTGATTCGAGACTGCCCAAACAAGCGCACTTTGCTAATTCGTGACGATGGTGAGTACTCTTCCGCTAGTGATTCTGAAGAAATTGAACATGCACTACTTGCCACTAACCATGCAGCTCAGGCGGAGGTACATGTCAACCCGGGCGACGCTGATAGGTATGAAAGTCTTGTTGTGCAGCGTGTTCTTAGTACACATATCGCTTTGCCCGAGAAGAATCAACGACACACTCTGTTCCATACAAAGGGTGTTGTGCAGGAGCGGTCAATTCGCATCATTATCGACAGTGGCAGTTGCAACAATTTGGCGAGTACCATGTTGGTCGAAAAGTTGTCGTTACCCACTCGTAAGCATCCAAACCCATATCACATTCAATGGCTTAATGATGGTGGTAAAATAAAAATCACGCGTTCCGTGCGTGTTCCTTTCTCCATGGGTGCTTATTCTGATTTTGTTGATTGTGATGTTATTCCCATGGAAGCATGCTCTTTGTTACTTGGTCGACCTTGGCAATATGATACTGATAGCTTGCATCATGGTCGTTCGAATCATTATTCTTTCATTTTTAAGGGTCAGAAAATAATTATACATCCAATGACACCTGAACAAATTGTTAAAGATGATCTTGCCCGAGCTGCTATAACTGCTAAACAACTTGATCCATCGCCCTATGTTCCTTCTGAAATCAAGTTGAAGGCTCCTGTTTTACTTGCTACACGTGCTGATTTTGATGATCTACACGGTGCTCATTTGCCATGCTATGCACTTGTATGCTCTAGTGTCCTCATTTCACTTGATGATGCACCATCTTTGGCTATTCCCCCTATGGTTGCTAACCTTTTGCAGGAGTACGCTGATGTCTTTCCCAAAGATTTACCACCGGGTCTCCCACCGCTTCGTGGCATTGAGCACCAGATCGACCTCATCCCCGGCGCACAGCTTTCGAACCGCGCACCGTACCGTACAAATCCGGATGAGACGAAGGAGATTCAGCGCCAGGTATAGGCGTTGCTTAACAAGGGATACATTCGTGAGTCTCTTAGCCCTTGCTCTGTTCCTGTGTTACTTGTTCCCAAGAAAGATGGGTCATGGCGTATGTGTGTAGACTGTCGTGCTATTAATAACATCACTATTCGTTATCGATATCCTATACCACGCCTTGATGATATGCTAGATGAGCTTAGTGGTGCCATTATTTTCACTAAGATTGATTTGCGTAGTGGTTACCACCAGATTAGAATGAAACTGGGTGATGAATGGAAAATGGCTTTTAAAACGAAATTTGGTTTATATGAATGGTTGGTTATGCCGTTTGGATTGACTAATGCTCCCAGCACTTTTATGCGAGTGATGAATGAAGTTCTGAGGCCCTTCATAGGATTGTTTGTGGTTGTTTATTTTGATGATATCCTTATTTACAGCAAATCTAAGAAAGAGCATTTGGAACATTTAAGTGTTGTTTTTGATGCATTGCATGCTGCCCAGTTATTTGCTAACATGGAAAAATGCATCTTTTGCACACGACGTGTCTCGTTTCTTGGTTATGTTGTTACTCCACAGGGCATTGAGGTGGATAGCAGCAAGATTGCTGCCATTCGGGAGTGGCCTACACCGACGACGGTCACACAAATTCGGAGCTTTCTTGGACTTGCCGGTTTCTACCGCAGATTTGTTCGTGATTTTAGCTCCATTGCAGCGCCTCTACATGAGCTTACAAAGAAATATGTGCCATTTGATTGGCGTGATTCGCAGGAGGTAGCGTTCAGCACTTTGAAAGATAAGTTAACCCAAGCTCCCTTATTGCAATTGCCTGATTTTAATAAAGTGTTGGAGCTTGAATGCGATGCTAGCGGTATTGGGCTAGGTGCTGTTTTGTTACAAGAAGGAAAACCAGTTGCTTATTTTAGTGAAAAATTAAGCGGTGGTAGTCTGAAATATTCTACTTATGATTAGGAGCTTTTCGCTTTAGTGCGCACTTTGCATACATGGCAGCACTATCTTTGGCATCGTGAGTTCATAATTCATTCTAATCATGAGGCTTTAAAACATATTCGTACCCAAACAAATCTGAACCGTCGTCATGCTAAATGGGTAGAATTCATTGAGTCTTTTCCTTACATTATTAAACACAAGAATGGGAAGGACAATGTTATTGCTGATGCTTTGTCTCGTCGCTATACCATGCTGTCACAGTTAGATTTTAAAATCTTTGGTTTGCACACTGTGAAAGATCAATATGTTGACGATGCTGATTTTAAAGATGCTTTCGGCCATTGTATTAATGGGAAACCATGGGGCAAATTTCACATACAGGATGGGTTCCTATTTCACGCTAACAAGCTGTGTGTTTCAGCTAGCTCGGTTTGTCTTTTGTTGTTACAGGAAGCGCATGGAGGCGGTCTCATGGGGCACTTTGGCGTCTACAAGACACATGAGGTGTTGGCTGCCCACTTCTTTTGGCCTCGGATGCGCGCTGATGTTGAGCGCCTTGTTGCACGCTGCACTACTTGTCAGAAAGCTAAGTCACGGTTGAACAACCATGGTTTGTATATGCCTTTGCCTGTTCCTACTTCCCCTTGGATTGATTTTTCGATGGATTTTGTTTTGGGATTTCCTAGAACTAAGAAGGGGAGGGATAGCATTTTTGTGGTTGTTGATCGATTCTCCAAAATGGCTCATTTCATACCTTGTCATAAGACTGATGATGCTAGCAATGTTGCTGAATTGTTTTTTAGAGAGATTATTCGTTTGCACGGTATTCCCAATACAATAGTCTCGGATCGTGATGCTAAGTTTCTTAGTCATTTTTGGAGATCTCTGTGGAATAAATTGGGAACTAAATTGCTGTTTAGCACCACTTGTCACCCTCAGACTGATGGTCAAACTGAGGTAGTTAATCGAACTTTGTCTACCATGCTTAGGGCTGTTTTAGACAAAAATTTGAAACGTTGGGAGGATTGCTTGCCTCATGTTGAGTTTGCTTATAATCATGCAACACATTCTTCTACAAAGATGTGCCCTTTTCAAATTGTTTATGGTTACATTCCTAGGGCGCCTATTGCTTTGTTTTCGCTTGATGCTGCGGACGCCCCACACATAGATGCTGTTGCACATGTTGAACAAATGATTAACCTCCATGAACAAACTCAACAAAACATTGCTGCTACTAATGCAAAAAATCAGGTTGCTGGTAGTAAAGGAAGAAAACTTGTTACTTTTGAGCCAGGTGATATGGTTTGGTTGCACTTGAGAAAAGATCGGTTTCCTACTTTGCGCCGTTCTAAATTAATGCCTCGTGTTGCTGGTCCTTTTAAGGTGCTAACAAAGATTAATGATAATGCTTATATCCTTGACCTGCCTGCGGAATTTGGTGTTTCCACTAGTTTTAATGTTGCAGATTTGAAACCATATATGGCCGAGGATGAGGAGTTGCCATCGAGGACGACTTCACTTCAAGAAGGGGAGGATGATGAGGACATCACTATGAGTACGACTACACCAGCAGCACATCCACATCAAGCGCCACTTCCTTCATTAGCTGGGCCAATCACTCGGGCCCGTGCCAGAGATCTTAACTTCGTCATGCTACTGAAGAATGAGGGCCCAGAAGAATAGACGACCAGCCCAACTGCGGCCCATAGTGGACGACCTAGGGTTGGCCGCCCCTAGGGGCTACGCCCCCTCTCTCTATTTATATAGGAGCTGCGCCTCCTTTGTTCTTTGAGTTTTGTTTTACATCTAGCTTTAGCTACCCCAGAACACGCACAAATACGTGCTGTCCTCTGTGATTCAGAACTCCACCTCGAGTGATATTAAGATTGCTCGCATCTTTTTCTTGTTCGTTCTTCGATTGCGCACAGGAAACGATCTTCGTGATCAGGCCGATCTCGCATCAGCAAGGTCGGTAACCATTGGAAGTTGGTTCAGCGATTGCATTAGCGCTTCGGGTTCGCTCGTCGTAGTCGGATCGTGAGGGTCTACTTCCACCAAATCGGAATTATCTCCACTCACCGAAAGATCGGGCACTCCAGCTCTATCAACTCATTTGTCCACCCAGTCGACCACTTGGTGCGGTAACCAATCACAAGAGCCTTGGTGTCCTTTCGGTATGCAAAGATGTAGCACCCAAAGTTCTGTGCAGACCATCGGCTCTAGCCTTTGTCTGATAATGGAGTTCATGCATCCGACAAAACCCTTCGGCATTGGCACTCTTTCCTTGGCTTCGAAGAGCCCAAATGTACACACTAAGTCTAACTATGGCTTTGGGGGTCAGCTGATGTAGGTAAATTTTGAACTTCTTCAGAACCTCACCGATCATCTCGTAAAGGGGGAACCAAAGTCCTGCCCTGAAGAAGATTTTAAAGACTACAACTTCATCATCTTTTAGCTCTAGAATAACCTCTTCTCTAGCAAAACGAACCAGTCTGTCGTCATTTTCTCCAGAGTATCCTAGTTTTTTCATTAAAATTAGATCCTCTGCCTTAACTATGATTTCCCAAATTCGATATGGCTGGGTTTGCTTGGGCTTAAGATGTTGTCATCATCCTCATCTTCATTTTCACTACTAGGTTCGGCGATGGTCGGTTCAGCTTCGGCATCAACAACATCTGTTGGAATTAGTTTTGTCTCTTCTTGCACAACCAACCCAAAACGCTTCATCATCTCAAAGATGGGGGCTGCCTCAGAAGTCCCAGCCTCATCTCCTTCGCATGCCACCCTAGCAGTAGATCTTAGACTTAATCGTTGGAGCGTTTGTCCGAAGCGTAAAGCAGCAAGCTTTGGCTTTAGTAAAAATTTTTAGCAGCACAACGATGCAATAGCAATGAATGTTGTGGTAACTTCTCACCAGCTTGTCTGTTTATATAGCCCCGCAGGAGAAGAAGGCAAACTGCCAAGACGCACGTACTGGCTGATCGGTGGACCGGTAAGCGCTGTGAATTTTATATTAATTTTTTAATAACAAGCTCAGGGAAGGTGTTTTTCGGACCTTCGGCATCTCGAAGCCTTCGTATTTTTCGTGGATCGAGCTTGTTATGAAAAAATGATCTAGCACCGCGAAGGGGCTATAATTGGGGGTCTTCTTCTCCGTCGAAGGTTCTCAAGACGAAGATATCATTGACAAAGGGATGTTGAGGATTCTCTTCCCTGCCGAAGGTCCTCAAGACGAATATGTTATCTGAGGGCGATAACAACGAATGCCGAAGCTATGGCCGAAGGACGACAACTTCAACTTAAGGTGGCGGCGAAGGTCAAGCATGGTGCCGAGTCAAAGAGGAAAAGATTAGTTAATCCTTGATGATTTATGCTACGATTATGTGTACATGTCAAGGTCATAACTGTATTTCTACTCGGGCTGCGTTCCGTGCCTATAAATAGGTGAACAGTACCCCCGTACTGTTCACACTGGACTGTAATCGCTCTTTCATGAACACCTTCGAACAAGCCGAAGTATTCGAGAACAAGAGATCAACAAGTAGCCCCTTGTGGTATTAGTTTGTTTTCTTGTAACAAATTCAGACTATGAAATGAACGAAGGCCTTTTGCCAAAGGTCCAAAAAACACCTTTCTTTCGCTAGAATAGCGAGACGTTTTATATTGTGGGGCCCATCGTTCAGTGGTGCTTTGAGTATATATATGAGGGTTTGTGTTGAAAATATTTTTTGTGCTATCAAGCTTTGTGTTGGGTTTGTCGTTTTAGCTTTCCAATTTTTGTAACCGCGGTTGTTTTGGAGCTTCGGCTTTTTGTTGCAATGAGCGCTGAGATGGCCGAAGAAAAGAAAAGTGTGGACCTTGCACTAGCTAGTTTCTATGAAGCCATGGAAAGGACCAATGTTGAGAAAATTACTGATGAGATGTTAGCTGGACTATCTGGGGGTTCTAGTGACAGCGAGGATTTTGATGTGGAGAGTGACAATGATGACGCCGAAGATCGGCCGTGGAGGCCAAGTCATGTTGTATTTGGAAAATCCACTGTTAAGAGAGGACAGATTGAAGCAATGAAAGGTAAATATTTTTGTGACACAACTATAGTGAGGGCCAGAGGAGAAAATACTGTTCCTCTTCCCAAAGCTGATGAAGTGGTTGTTTTTAAGAGTTTTATGAAGGTTGGCCTTCAGTTTCCATTGTATAAAATTTTCGTTGAGGTACTTAAAAGATTCAAGATATATCTTCATCAACTCACCCCTGAAGCTTTGATCAAAATCGGGGTTTTCATCTGGGCAATGAGGAACCAGGGGTTGGAACCAGATGCCGATTGTTTCTATAATATACATGAATTGTCTTATCGGATGAAGGCAGTAGGGAAAGAACAATATCACAATAATTTTGGTTGCTATTCTTTTGTGTACTGCTCTGATGCAAGATGTCATGTTCCCACATTTCGCAAGAAATGGCCAGGATCTTGGATGGGAGCAATGGTTCTATGTCAAGAATGATTTAGTTGAGAGGGAGGATGTAAAAGATATAATTCAGTGTCCAATACGATCTCGCTTCGACATCCGCAGGCCCTCGATCGTGAATAATGATAAATCTCAATCCTGCCTGGTAGCCTTCAACACTATGTGCAACTACATTAGCACCAAAGACTTGGTCCAAGAACATATAGCTTTCAAAGTATGGCCCCTTGTTAACGAATGGGAAATGCCGAAGGATACCACTGATAGCTCAAGTGAAGGTGGCCTGGTTTATGTGAAATATACATATCGCTAAAAAGTCAGTTTGGGGAGCCAGATGATGAATGGCTCGAGGCTATTGAGGCGACCGCTGATGATTTATTGGGGGCATATACGAAGGCTGAAGACAAAACCATGAATACTGCCTTCGGTTCCCATGGAAAGAAAAGGTTGAATAGATTTTTTGTCGTTATTGGTTTTGTGTACCCTGATTATAGCTTTCCGGGTCGGAAGCAAGGGGAGAAGAGAAGGATTGCATCAACTGCCCCTTCTACTATGCCAAAATCCAAAAGAATGAAGGTTGTAACTCATCGGCCAAAGTCTTTTGTTTTGGAGAGAGTTGCTGCACTGCCTACTGCAGACGGTTCAAAGGTAGAAGCTATTGAATCTGCCGAAGCTGCCCTCCCAACTTTGGATGTAATACCCTCTGCATAGGTGAAGCTACCACCAATTTGCTAGAGAAGTTAAAATCAGAAAGTTCAAAAGTGTCCAGCAACCGAAGCTGCAAATTTCTCCAGTACTGCTAGAGTTGCCAAGGACAACAAATATTCGAGAGGAGACTCCTAGGAGAGGGAGGAGAATGGCTACTCCTGCTCCTACTAGGGTTTCCAAAGACAAAATTGAAGAATTGGGAGAAGATGTCGCTGCAAGCGCTTCTCCTGCCTGCGTTGTGGCCGGACCTTCGCAAACTAGGCCAATAGAGCAAGTAAAGGAGAGTCTGCTAGAGAAATTAACATTACCGATACCTGAAGCGGCGTCGACCAAAGATCTTGATTTTATTATCCGTCACGCTTCGAGAAAGTAGCTGACACAAATGCAAATTGCCGAGGCCCAACATTATGCAAAGGAATTGAAATATCCTCGAGGGTCCTTGGTGTACGAAGGAGATGAAGAAAACAACTTTCTATACTATCTTCCTGACAGCAAGGAGATTGATGTCTGCCGAGAGATGATGGACAAGATGGGTTATCTGAAGCTTGAGCTTGCGTTATCCTGAATGCTGAAGGATCATCTGGCAGACAGCTTAGCATACAATAGTCTAAAGGTTTGTGTTTACTATTCCTGACAATGTATCATTTCACATATATTTTTTTGCTCGTTTTAATAGACATTTATCTTATTATTAGGGTCTAATTTTAAGCAAAGCTTTAAAAGCCCAAAAGGATTGCGAAGATGAGAGCACAAAGATAGCTTTCGGGAATTTACGCTCAGAAATTGTAACTCTTCGGAATGAGGCGCTTGAAAAAGATAAAATCCTGCTTTCTTTGGTCGAAAGATTAAAAACAAGCGAAGCTAAATTGGCCAAACTTTCCGAAGTGGACGAAAAGATTCTAAAATTTGAGAAAGCAAAAGATGCAGATGCAAAACGCATAGCTGATCTAGAATATGCTTTATCTATTCAAGTGGAATTACACAGATCTGAAGTAGCAGGACTAGAGAAGAAGCTTGATGAAGTTACTGAAAACTTCAACGTCGAGCAATCAAAACGTGAGATATCCGATACCGAATGGTTGAGGGTTCAGAAGGATATTGAGGAGCTTCGTCAGGCAATGGAGGAGTGTTATAATGTTGCTATGCAATGCTCTAACAAGTTGAAAAATGCTTTTGTTAGTGTTGGTGTATTCTCGGCTGAACAAAATTTCATTCATGGTGATCCCAAAGGTGTAATCAAGTGGATTGAGGGCGAAGCCAAAGCATTTGACGAAGTCCTAACTGGTAGAGGAGATTTTTGTGCATGTGTAGGGGTTTAGTGGGCTGTTTCACTACTAGAAAAAGCTGGCTGTGAACATGCCAATGTTGTAATTTAGCCAGACTTCTCAGTATCAACGATTGACATCGAAGAGCCTTCAGCCGAAGCTACTACCCTTAGTGGGAAATTCTATTCTGAGGTGTGGGTGAACGGCGGCCGAGAAATAGCAGACAAAGCCATTAGGCCAAACGAAGAAGAGGCTCATCTTGCCTCAGAAGAAGCAAGAAAAGCTGAAGAGGCCGCTGAGCGTGAAAGACGTATAGGTACGCTTGTCATATTCTTAGCTTCATAAGTTTGTTGACTTCGTGCCTCACAAAAGCTTATATTTTGGTGTAGCTGAAATGTCTCCTCCTCCAGAGCCCTACAGCCCTGAGGCCGATCCAGCCTTGAAGGGTACTCTCGATGTAATTAGAATAGCAAATGAAGCAATTGATGAAGCTGTAAATAGACTTCTAACAAAGCTACTGAGGAAGTCCTGAAGGAGGATGATTAGGCTATGTATAAAACATTTTGCAAATTTTTGTATGGTCTTTTTTATGTAACAAACAATTGCAGGCTTTGTGTCTCATGACGTAATATATTTCTTTGTGTAGCATGAAATTGCCATACGTACCGTTTTTGAGCCGAAGGGGAAAAAACCACATTCCCTTCTTTTCACGCTTCATAAAGAAAAATCCCTTTTTTCCCAAAGCAGTATTATCAAACTCGAGGGTCTTGTTGTAGATCTTGCATAAGGAATATTGTTGTCGAAGTAATGAAATTAGTCCGAAGGTCTTGCCGTAGGTCTTGCTTAAGGAATTCTTTACCGTTTAATAGCAACGGGTAATATTGCAGTATCCTTTCATAATTCTTTGTCCCAGATATGCTTAACCTTATGGGTTAGCCATTGTGGTCGAAGGAGTAATTTCCCTTCTTTTCCACTATTTTGGATGATGCAAGATGATGAATGATGCTATGTTATGCAGCATGATGTGTTGATATGATGCAACAAATGTTAATGGACAAACACTTCGTAATAGTAAGACTCTACATCCCCTTAGGAACGACTTTGGAGTCTCTTCACCTTTTACTTAGGTGGCATTTAAGCTCTGCATCCCCGTATGATGACTTTGGAGCTTCTTCACCTTTTACTTTGGTGGTATTTTAGCTCTGCATCCCCGTAGGAACGACTTTGGAGCTTCTTCACTGTTTCTGTTACACTCAATGGTGTAACTCTAGATTTATTACAATAGGTCAAAGGTTGTACCTTCTCAAATTGTCTTTGAGGCAAAAATGTGAAATCAAGAGAAATGAAAATTACATTAGATGTGTATGAAAGTTTTTGGTCCAGCCCCTCTGTTGCTTCAGTAAATGTGTCTTGATTCTGTTACAGTGTTGTTGACTATCTGGGCTTCAGACCCTTCTCTTGCATGACATTGTTGCTAAATTTGGCGATGCTCTTCAGGCTGTTGATTGTGGGACGAAGTTGGAGTCATGACCGGTGGTGGTGGTGGCAAGGCCCATATAGTTGTGGAGTGACTCACCGAAGCTACTGACATTGTGGGTTGTGAAAATGGCTATTGATTGCCCACATACTCTAGAATGTACGGGGAATAGCACGAAGCAGTATGTAGGACTTGCTTCGGTTGATTCTGTCGTGCTTCGGCCTCAGCAATCTTTTTTTCCTTCTGTATTGTAACTTGGCATGTCCTAGTTGTATGCCACTTATCTTCTCCACAAAACAAATAGAACATCCTTAGTTGTGAGCTGAATCTTCCTCTGAAGCTTCATCCCCCTCTGCATCTTGAGGCTGGTGGTCTAAAGGACATTTGCTGCATCCCAGATGAATGGGGGCTGTGTTTATGTCCTTGGTTGTGATTGCCACTGTCTTCACTTTGGCTTGGATTGTGTATCGTTCTGACATGCCTTGGGTGGAGCCTTCCTCTGAAGCCCCTAGTCATCTCAGAATATATGTAAGCTTCTTCCCTTCTTTACCGAAAATCATTGTTGGATCTGATGTATTCATCCATCTTCTATAGAAGCTTCTCTATGGTTTGTGGGGGCTTCCTAGCAAAATATTGCGTTGTTGGTCCTGGATGAAGTCACTTGATCATGGCTTCGATAACAATTTCATTTGGCGCCGTTGGCGCTTGAGCTGTGAGTCGTAGAAAGCTTCAGACATATGCGTGCAAATACTCCTCATGGTTCTATGTGCACTGGAATAGGGATTGAGTAGTTACTGGCTTTGTCTGAAAGCCCTGAAAGCTGCTGAGTAGCATATCCTTCAGCTTCTGCCACAATGTGATCGTTCCCGGCCAAAGAGAAGAATATCATGTTTGAGCAACATTCCTGACTGCCATGACGAAGGATTTCGCCATGACAGCAGTATTGCCACCATATGATGATATGGTAGCTTCGTAACTCATGAGGAACTGCTTCAGGTCTGAATGCCCATCATACATGGGAAGATGTGGTGGTTTGTACGAAGGTGGCCATGGAATAGCCTGCAATTCTGTAGCTAGGGGGGAAGCATCATCAAAAACAATGTTATCATGATGAAAATCGTCATACATGTGTCATGATAGCTTGGGCTTTCCTGACGAAGCTCTCTCTGTTGTGGCCTACGCCCTTGCTCATTGTCTTGTGTGATGTGATGCATCTCTTCGGCTGCTTCATCAATCTTCTTTTGGAGTTCAGTGAGCCAAAGCATTTTCTCCCTTCTTTTTTCCACTTGTTGATGGATAGCCTCTAGATCTCTGATTTCTTGATCCAACTCTTCTTCCTATGGAGTTGGGCTAATGGCCTTCCTTTTCTGGCTTCGGGCCTCCCTCAAAAGGAGCCCTTCTTGTTTGGTTTCCAGCGGCACAAGGGCAGCCCCTGGCGCTACTGCCTTCTCCGGCTGCATGGCGAAGGTAGTTGTTCGAGCTCTTCCTGCCGAAGATGGTCGTTCGACTTCACCGGAGGTGGGCGCTAATGTTGATTACTTGTTCTCCACAGCTTCGGATCAAGAACAAGGCAACACAATTGTTAAGTGTTAAAGGACCTTTGTCCTTCGATGCATTATTCCCTCTCGGGTATAATGAATCTTAGGCGAAGGTTATGAGGAACAAGTCTTCATCATTCATAAATATGATAATTTACTTACAAGATATGAAATCAAAACACACATTTATTTTATAATGGAGATATAGATGTTTATCAAAGTTTGTATTACATCGATACGTCCAGCTTGCTTGAAGGCAATGACACAAGAACGGTTACAATCCAGCGTGAACAATACGAGGGTACTGTTCATCTATTTATAGGCAATCATACAACTTCGTACATTATTACATTCATGCCCTCTTCAATTACATGCAGGGTTTACAAATGTCACAAGGACAACATCGTCATTTGTATTCCATAATTTGAACAACAACTTCTCCCTACGTCATCTTCCTGCTTCACCGTGATGACGCCTGCTTCATCGTACTTCTCGAGTTATGTCGAAGGTTTTCTGGTGACGAAGCTCCTGTAATATTTAATAGTATGCTGAAAGCAAATGGTTAGTCATGTTTTTGAGGACCTTCGAAAGACTAAGGCCCCAAACAGATCCTATCATAAACCAGTATACCTTTTGATCTACGGACTTACCTCCCGCGTTGAGGTCCAAGTGCCCATCAGTTCCCATTAGCGTCTTAGCAGGCTTTGCATCCTTCATCCCAAACTTATATAGTATATCTTGGACATACTTCGTTTAAGAGAGGAATGTCCATTCCTTGAGTTGCTTTACATGCAATCCGGAGAAGTAAGTCAACTCTCCCATCATGGACATCTCAAATTTTTATGTTACCACCCTACTAAACTATTCATGTGACTTTTGATTAGTAGAACCAAATATTATATCATCGACATATATTTGTCATACAAACAAATCACCATCACAAATCTTAGTGAAGAGAGTAGGATCAGCTTTCCCGACCTTGAAAGCATTAGAAAAAAGGAAATCTCTAAGGCATTCATACCATGCTCTTGGGGCTTGCATAAGTCCATAGAGCGCCTTAGAGATCTTGTACACATGGTCGGGGCACCTGTCATCCTCGAAGCTAGGGGTTGTTCCACGTACACCTCCTCCTTGATTGGTCCATTGTAAGGACCTATGAAATGAATAATAGAAATCCACCACAAACTCACCTGGGAAAACTTACCTGGTGTGCTTGCCCATTGAACTCATCTGAGTTCATCCCCTTTGCCGCGGCTCACATCAGGGAGCGGGCACTCCCTTGGCCACGAGACGTGATAGTTGGTATCAAATTTAGGCGATCGCTGTCGGAGGGAGCCTCGTCATCATCTTTGCGCGGTGGATCAAGCGTGGGCGATCGACATTCTTCATCACGACTCTAGTTGCGTTCAGACTCGCTTCATTCTAGAAGCGATGGCAAATTGTGATCGAACCTCACAATACAACTGGGCTCAGGTTATGGAGAGATTGGACGATGTGTGCCTTCGGTTGAAGGTGTAACACCCCGGGATCCACAAACACCCCAGAATGCTACTAAACTACACATCTAACATTCGTATATAAAATTTCGACAGCATCTCCTTTGAAAATGGCATAAACGGGGAAGCAACAAAGTATAAATAGATATCATGATAAGAAAACATAATAGACATTAATAGTCTGCTAGCAATGGGAAGACAACCATAACGGCATGAGCTAAATTATCCAGTGCGCACAACTAGTTAGAAACAAACGTCCTTTGACAAGAAGCTTCTAATTAAATCATGACTGCGCCTAAGCAGTGTTATTATAAGAGTGAAGGTGGATGTGCTGCTACTTCCCACTTCCCTTGATGAGCAACAAGCACCTGCATTGAGTAATGCAAGAGTGAGATGAAACATCTCAGCAAGCGAATAATTTTGACGAGATCTTTAAACCACAAATTGAATTCATCAACATTTTAAAAGAGTCACAATTAAAATCAGAAATACTTGTAGATATGGAACTCAGTAGTCCCACTATAACCAATACCATCTCATTTCCTCGAACAACCATAATAGGTTCTATAACACTTCCGTGCGTCAATAATACCTGCAAATATCACTTCAATGTATGCATAGGAATGCAATGTGTAGGTACTCTATCTTCATACCTCTGAGAGTATAAAACCACATCATCTGCAAATATCACTTCAATGAATGCATATGAATGCAATGCATATGTCCTCTGCCTTCATACCTCTAAGGGTATGAAGCCGCATCGTACCCCTCCTCGGGCAACTTACGATGCTAAATTGTACCGGTACGGTCGGACCATAGGTCATGACAAAACTTCAGATGCAAATGAGTCATGCAATGTATATGGCATGCTGCATTTATCAATAACCTTCACTTCCTTCAAATACAATACAAACCTCAAATAATACTTTATTTACCTTCAGATACAATACCAACCTCAAATAATACTTCATTTTCCTTCAGATACAATACCAACCTCAAATAATACTTCATTTACCTTCAGGGGTGTGAATTAATCTCATGAATCATACTCGAATCATAATCATCATCAATGTATGATTGAGCATCAGTATAATGCAAGCAAGTAAAGCATCACCATAGTGTCCAATTATGAAAGAATCCAATACTTCTGAATATTAGAGTGTAGGCAATAGAAATAACAGGTTAGAACGGAAGCAACCACCGCTACATTCACTTGCCTTCATCGAAGAAGAAGAAATGTACTAGACATGATCTGGAGTATAGCCACCTGCTAGCGGGCATAAAACTTAGTATAAATATTTCACAAATATTTGCCATCAATCAACAAAACACTCCTACACTTGAAACCAAGACCCAGTGGAAAGACTCCCACCCAGAACCACATGCCATACAGCAGCAGCGCTGTTTGTTAATTTTGTATCTTTAAAATTAAAACAGCGGTGATATCAAACAAATACTCTAGGAGTATCTACACAAAATACTCTACAACTTCAGTATTCAATGGATAATTAAATTCTGCCATCTACAAGTTCTAAAACATCTGACAAGATAACTGACTGAATCTGTTTTAGACAGCAGTATGATTAACTTTAAAATTCGATATCTCCCAAACTACTGAACCAAAAATTATGAAATTCTGTTGGAAGTAAGAACTTTTATCCCTCTACAAAAGTCTCCATAGTTGGAAGAGCCAATTTGGCCATTTACTAGATGAAACCCACCAGTGAACAGACCCACTCATTTTTGTCAGGCAAACAGGAACAGCCACAGTAAAACAAACATAACTGGAGTTTCACAAATCATATGAATGCACTCTTTAACAATCTGGAAAGCTTATGAAATTATCTACAACTTCTTTTACCAACCCACAGTTTAATTCTGTTGATAAAATTGCCTAACTCTTAAGAGAACAGATTCTGCACAGAATTATGAGACTGAAAAACTGCTATAATCAAACTGTCATAACTTTCTGTTCTGATGTCCGATTGAGGTGTTCTTCGCGGCCACGGAAAGATCTACAAATTATCTACGACTCATATATAGACTTTTTATTTTTTTGAGACCACTAAGACCACGGAAAACTGACATGAACAGAAACTGTCGAATCTGCCATTCTGCAGAAATTAAATTCGAGATCAAAACCTAACCCCACATCTAATCCAACCTCTAATCCTTCAATCCACATGATCCACAACCTCCAAAAGCATATAATTATAGGGAGGAACAAGGATCCTCCCTAGGGTTTCCCCAAGAAAATCTGCAAGAGATGGGGGTAGAACATCTCCTTGATCCTCTCTTCCTCTTCAATCCATCTTGCTCCTCCTCTTCTCGATCCTTGCTGCGTGGGGGGAGATCTAGAGGGAGGAGGAAGTAGTGGAGGGTGGCTGCAAGGGGAAGGGGGAGGGGCGGCCAAGGGTGGGGAAAAGGGGGGGTTGGCGGCCAAGAAAAGGGAAAAATAGGGGGGCGACCACTAGGGTTTTGTGGGAAAAAGAAACGACGCATCAGATGTCTCTTGACTTTGCATCCAACGGCCCACAACTCTTTCCCCACATCCACGCACCGAAGATAAACCTTTGGCAACATTTTTTTTGGGATATTACACTCTACCCCCTTAAAAAGAATTCGTCCTCGAATTCGACCACTCCAAGCAAAACACCCAAGGTACCCCATATAGCACCACCATTCGAAACATGGGTCCATTATTGGTCTTAATTAACACAAGAACTTCTACCTTGGACTAATTGTCTAAGGAAACTACACAACCTAACATCAAGCATGAACCAACATGTAATGAAGCTCAAACCAAGTCATAGATGCAATCAACACTACGATTTCACAACATCGAATTTGGATGCAGCCATACATCAGCATCAATGTCTTAAAACGACACTCTTTTATGAAGGGGTAATATGCACTAAGCACAACCTTTACCAACTTCAACAATTCATTTTAATTCAATGGTGAAACATCCACACCAGATGAATGTATAAGAAGATCAAACACCTCACCTCACAACACGACGAAACAAGTAGTTCTATTGAAACAAAACTCCTAATCTTCCTAAACCTTGTTCTTTACATAATGAAAAGATAATCATGTAATCTAACATACTTTGCACCCCACCAAAAGGGAGAAAATCTATAGAACTAATGGAGAAATAAAGCCGACAAGAAGCCAATAAAATCTTGCGCGGCACAGTTCATCGAAGAAATGTCAAAAACTCTACATAGAGCACTGACAGCCCAACAACAACACAATACTTGCTTAACCCATGTCACTATACTTCATTCAGCATCTCAACTAAGAAAAATATCCAACTACTAAAGTTAACATACACATAATATGAGTCTTCATCTATTGTAGTTCAGAAACTTACATTTCATTCTATCATATGATGCACTTAGAGTACCAGACATAAAGGGCCAATACTAACCCTGTAATCCTTCACACATTTGGCAAACATCCCAAGCTGATGTAAAAACCACATCATTTAGGAATAGGTGAATAACCTCACACAACCAACTCTAGGCTAGGCAATGACTTCATTCAAACCAATAGATAAGTGGTCCAACAATGGCTCCACAAACATGCATCGGGAAGAGAACCATCAAATCCTCAACGTATTCATACATAATCAATGGATCAAGAAAAATCAAAGATTTATTCTACAATTATCATGACTAACATGCAACCACTATAAACCACATCTAGGCTTTGTGGCTACTAAAACACACGATAGAAGAGAGACATGTAAGCCATTCTGGCTATGTAAAGACTTCCCCCAAAATCCATATACAAGTACCAATATTCATTTCTTTCAGAACTGGTTTCTCAACATAAACAATCATTCTTTGCAAAGATAGTTGGAGCTATCCACCAACCGCTCAACAACTTAAATTCAAATTGATGATTACCTTGTACCCCAAAACACGCAATTCACACTCCTCTTAGAAACATCCTCAGTCAAGCATATATAACAATATTATTGTAATAAAACTCAACCATGAAAAACATAGTGAAAACATCATAGACATACTTGTATATCACAAGCATAATAACAACTTCATTCTCACAAATGATCAGCGATATTTACCGCATTAATAAAACAATATCAAAATTTCAGAAATAAATTATATCAAGCATTAAGCCATAAACAACTTACCACATCACCGTAAAGGAATCGAGAGGGGTGAAATTATTGTCATCTGCACTTCAAAGTCACTAATATATATCAAAGATACTTGAACCCATACCCTTCCTATATGTGCAAGTGTGTCAAATTTATCTTCAAATTTCCAAGAATCTAAAGCCTAAGCTTTGATACCAACTGTAACACCCCGGGATCCACAAACACCCCAGAATGCTACTAAACTACACATCTAACATTCGTATATAAAATTTCGACAGCATCTCCTTTGAAAATGGCATAAACGGGGAAGCAACAAAGTATAAATAGATATCATGATAAGAAAACATAATAGACATTAATAGTCTGCTAGCAATGGGAAGACAACCATAACGGCATGAGCTAAATTATCCAGTGCGCACAACTAGTTAGAAACAAACGTCCTTTGACAAGAAGCTTCTAATTAAATCATGACTGCGCCTAAGCAGTGTTATTATAAGAGTGAAGGTGGATGTGCTGCTACTTCCCACTTCCCTTGATGAGCAACAAGCACCTGCATTGAGTAATGCAAGAGTGAGATGAAACATCTCAGCAAGCGAATAATTTTGACGAGATCTTTAAACCACAAATTGAATTCATCAACATTTTAAAAGAGTCACAATTAAAATCAGAAATACTTGTAGATATGGAACTCAGTAGTCCCACTATAACCAATACCATCTCATTTCCTCGAACAACCACAATAGGTTCTATAACACTTCCGTGCGTCAATAATACCTGCAAATATCACTTCAATGTATGCATAGGAATGCAATGTGTAGGTACTCTATCTTCATACCTCTGAGAGTATAAAACCACATCATCTGCAAATATCACTTCAATGAATGCATATGAATGCAATGCATATGTCCTCTGCCTTCATACCTCTAAGGGTATGAAGCCGCATCGTACCCCTCCTCGGGCAACGTACGATGCTAAATTGTACCGGTACGGTCGGACCATAGGTCACGACAAAACTTCAGATGCAAATGAGTCATGCAATGTATATGGCATGCTGCATTTATCAATAACCTTCACTTCCTTCAAATACAATACAAACCTCAAATAATACTTTATTTACCTTCAGATACAATACCAACCTCAAATAATACTTCATTTTCCTTCAGATACAATACCAACCTCAAATAATACTTCATTTACCTTCAGGGGTGTGAATTAATCTCATGAATCATACTCGAATCATAATCATCATCAATGTATGATTGAGCATCAGTATAATGCAAGCAAGTAAAGCATCACCATAGTGTCCAATTATGAAAGAATCCAATACTTCTGAATATTAGAGTGTAGGCAATAGAAATAACAGGTTAGAACGGAAGCAACCACCGCTACATTCACTTGCCTTCATCGAAGAAGAAGAAATGTACTAGACATGATCTGGAGTATAGCCACCTGCTAGCGGGCATAAAACTTAGTACAAATATTTCACAAACATTTGCCATCAATCAACAAAACACTCCTACACTTGAAACCAAGACCCAGTGGAAAGACTCCCACCCTGAACCACATGCCATACAGCAGCAGCGCTGTTTGTTAATTTTGTATCTTTAAAATTAAAACAGCGGTGATATCAAACAAATAGTCTAGGAGTATCTACACAAAATACTCTACAACTTCAGTATTCAATGGATAATTAAATTCTGCCATCTACAAGTTTTAAAATATCTGACAAGATAACTGACTGAATCTGTTTTAGACAGCAGTATGGTTAACTTTAAAATTCGATATCTCCCAAACTACTGAACCAAAAATTATGAAATTCTGTTGGAAGTAAGAACTTTTATCCCTCTACAAAAGTCTCCATAGTTGGAAGAGCCAATTTGGCCATTTACTAGATGAAACCCACCAGTGAACAGACCCACTCATTTTTGTCAGGCAAACAGGAACAGCCACAGTAAAACAAACATAACTGGAGTTTCACAAATCATATGAATGCACTCTTTAACAATCTGGAAAGCTTATGAAATTATCTACAACTTCTTTTACCAACCCACAGTTTAATTCTGTTGATAAAATTGCCTAACTCTTAAGAGAACAGATTCTGCACAGAATTATGAGACTGAAAAACTGCTATAATCAAACTGTCATAACTTTCTGTTCTGATGTCCGATTGAGGTGTTCTTCGCGGCCACGGAAAGATCTACAAATTATCTACGACTCATATATAGACTTTTTATTTTTTTGAGGCCACTAAGACCACGGAAAACTGACATGAACAGAAACTGTCGAATCTGCCATTCTGCAGAAATTAAATTCGAGATCAAAACCTAACCCCACATCTAATCCAACCTCTAATCCTTCAATCCACATGATCCACAACCTCCAAAAGCATATAATTATAGGGAGGAACAAGGATCCTATCCTTACCTAGGGTTTCCCCAAGAAAATCTGCAAGAGATGGGGGTAGAATATCTCCTTGATCCTCTCTTCCTCTTCAATCCATCTTGCTCCTCCTCTTCTCGATCCTTGCTGCGTGGGGGGAGATCTAGAGGGAGGAGGAAGTAGTGGAGGGTGGCTGCAAGGGGAAGGGGGAGGGGCGGCCAAGGGTGGGGAAAAGGGGGGGTTGGCGGCCAAGAAAAGGGAAAAATAGGGGGGGCGACCACTAGGGTTTTGTGGGAAAAAGAAACGACGCATCAGATGTCTCTTGACTTTGCATCCAACGGCCCACAACTCTTTCCCCACATCCACGCACCGAAGATAAACCTTTGGCAACATTTTTTTGGGATATTACAGAAGGACATGGAGAAGGTGCACCAACAGTTGGTCGTGCGCTCAGATTTGGTGCAAAATGTGGCCGAACAAGCATCTACTGATCGAGTAGTGTTGAGTCAAAAATTGGAGGAGACTGGTTGTGTGGTGGCTCAAATGCACCTAGAACAAATGGGGAAGGAGTTGGGAGGATCATCTCATGCATCTCAAGAGTTGGGTGGATAACAACAGCAGATTGCTCAAACTTTCAAGGCTAATCAGGAGAAGGGTGATCCAGTGCATGGTGGTAATGGAGGCATGCATGGGTTCCAGGGCAAATCTCGACCACATGGAGATTACCATCATCAGGTATTGCCCAAGCTTCCTTTTCCCATGTTTTCGGAGGGGGATCCTTTGGCATGGTTGGACAAATGTTTGGAGTATTTTTTAGTGTATGGTGTTCCTGCTCCAATGTGGGTTTCAGTGGCTTCATTGAACTTGGAGTAGACTGCACATCAATGGTGGCATTTTCACAAACTGTGACATGGTTTTGGTGGTTGGCAAGAATTCTCTGTTGCAGTGATTTCGATATTTGGGGATGATGCTTATCCTAGGGCCTTACGAAGACTGATGGAGTTAAGACAGACTAAAAGTCTGGACCAATATGTTAAGAAGTTTGATCAGGTTCACTACATAGTAGCTGTTCACAATTAACAGTACGATGATGTTATGACCGGCATCCCCTACACCAGGCGCAGGGACATTAGTGGCTAGGAGGTCTAAGGCCCACGGCTAGGCCACATGCCACATGCGGCCAGGAGATTAGCTAGGATAGATTAGATAAGGATTAGCTAATAAAAAGGCGAGATTATATCTAGTTAGTTGGATAAGGATTAGAAGAGATCGCATAGCTCTTTTCCTTAGATCAGATAAGCATCAGCTGGGATATAAATACTTGTCTTCTCTGGAATTAAGCAGAATCAGATTATTCTGGCTTCCCTGAGGGAGCCAAGAGTTGGAATCAATCACTCTTTCACTCACAGCCTAAGTCAGCCACGGCGCCCCAACAACGCCGCCCCCATCTCCCTCACGCAGTTGTTCATCCTTATAGGCTAAGGGAGATCCCTGGTAGGATTGCCAGAGGCCTTTGATCCTCCGGCCAGCATGAGTTCTTCGTTGCAATCACACCGGCCTCCATAGCCATCGCGCCTCCAGCCAGCACGTCACACACCGTGCCACCCCCCATCGCCGCCACGCTCGCCCTAACCTCCTTGTTGGGCCTTCCCAACGCTGGGTCGTCATACAATCTGCCCATGATGACAAACGAATAGCTCACAACGGCCAGCCTCCACTTCTCCACGAACTTGGCAGCGCTGTAAGATGATCTGTCCGAGATCAAGCTCCACCTGGCGGGCACCCAGACGCAGCCCACACTTTCGTCGCCGTTTGTGGCCAACGCGACAATGGCAGCTTCACCGCAGCCGTCCCTAATGACACCATCCATACCGCTCCATCAGCTGCAGTTCCCGCGCTCTCCATCGAACATCCAACCATGGGAGCGAGGACCTAAACCATCACCAGTCTTTTCGACGATGTTGCCGATCACCATCGTCGTGCCGCAACCGCCACTAGGCGTCCTGTACGGGGGGTGGATGGGACCCTCTTTTCTCCCCCCACCACGGCGCCTCATCCAGGCAACCCCGGGCACACGACAGGGCTGTCAGGAATCCAATCCCGCCATAATTCTTCAAGCTGGAGTTCACCACATACGGCATCGAGGACCCCTTGAACTGGCTCAATCACTGTGAGCAGTTCTTCCATGGCCAGAGGACGCCGGCCACAGATCGCACGTGGCATGTGTCCTATCATCATCGGGGTGTAGCTCAGACATGGTACTACACCCTGGAGCAGGACACCGGGATGCCGTGTAACACCCAGTTTGTAACCTATAATAAAAGAGGAGAAATTAATTCCTTTATCTATATGAGTGTTATTCCTACTTATCATCACATGTGAACACCATAATAAAAAAAATTAATAAAAGACTTACCACAAAAAAATGTGTGCATCATGTTGGTTCTTTATTTTGTGTGCATTATGTGGCAATATAAAAGTAATGTGACAAGAAATATATTAAATTCCCAAGTGGAAATTTAGAATTTAAAAGAAATCCTAGAATTGAGAAAAGAAGAGAAATTAATAGGGGAATAAAAATAAGTATAAAAATATATACATTATTCTTATACATATTGGATTTTGAATATTTGACTCAAAGGTTAAGTCCACAAAAAGGGATTCAAATGCAAACTAGAGATTCAAATGAATATATAAAAAAAATAAAAGAAAAAGGGAAAAGAAGCCAACTGGGCCTCAGGCTTCATTTCGGCCCAGTAACCAAAACACACCATGCGGCCCGTCCAGCCGCCTGGTGGTGGTGCCGACAGGTGGGCCACCCTTGTCATCCCGCTCTCACGCGAACTTGGCAAGAAACTTTGTCTCGCTGCCAAGCGGGCCCCGTTGATCAGTCGCTGGGTGCCAGGAAAGGACACGCACGACTCACTGAGTAGTGGACCCGCTTTGTCAGCCTGTGTGCCCAACGCGCGGAGATCTCGCCCAGCCGTTCTCTGTGACTCGCGCGACTTGTTACGCTGTTAGGTGGGCCCCGCATGCCAGGATCGCCTCCTTCCTCGGCTGGTCGTTGTACCCACCTTCCGAGAAACCGGGAGCGGACCTAGCGACCGTGGCGTCCTGGGGATAAAAGCCTTCTGGGTGCCCGGTCGTGTTACCCTAGCGTCCGCAGGCAATACCGAAAGCCAACGCAACCTCGAATTGCGCGGAGAATCTGCGCCGCCATTGTAGGAGAGAGTGCCGCCGTCTGTGAGAAACCCATAGTTTGCCGCCGCACTGAAATCTCGAGCTCAACGCGACCGTACTCACGTCGAGTGTCCAATTGGGTTCGCCCGGTCTTGGGATGGGTGGTCAACTACTTTCCGTGGACGAATCGTGCTCCAGCACCTCGGAATTTCCCACCGGACTTCGTTCGGCGGCGACCATCCACCCCACGCCGTGGCCGGCCCCCTTCGCGACCCAATCAACAGGTAATACCCTTCCCAATTGATTCACCGCATCATCCGGTATGTATTTCCATCGTCTGTGCGCGCTTTAGGGCATCGGGTAGGGGACGGGACCCTGTAATTCCGCCGCCGCTGCGGTAGACCGGCCGCGCCGCCGTGCCCATATGAGCGGGGGAAGGTGATGATGGTTGTGCCATTGGATTCTTGCCCAACGGTGGAGATTAGATAGGGAGATAACTTTTCGGTGGATTGGATCCGGACCATCCATCCAGATCGGACGGGTGAAAAGCAATCGCATGACTTTAAAATCGGGGGCTTCGATTTGTGATCGGAGGATCTAGAGCGCTTGCTGGTTTGTAATGGTTAAGATCTAATCGGGGCCATCCGCGCCTGATCGGGCGGCCGGGATCAAACCGTACCCCTTCGCGGGTCACTTTTGTTAAAGAGCCCTCGGACTTTAGTGAAATCAACCCGCCGTCCTATATCACTGTGCGCTGTGTCTTAGGAGTTTTACTCCGTAGCCCCTGCGTTTTCCATGTATTGAGGCCCAGTCCAGTACTGTTTTAAATTGATTAAATGAATAGGAAATTGGATTTTTAATACAAAAAAATAAACCCTAGAACTTGTATAAATCATAGAAAATCCATTTTTAGTCCAAATTAGCCCATTCCAGTTCCTATAATTTTGTAATATTATTGTTTATCATTTAGTGCCACTGTTTTGACATAATAGCCATATTAAAAATGATATGCTAATTAATCTTGTACAAAACACCTAGAATCTTTGGAAATCCATAACTTAAAATCTATAACTTCAAAATTAATAATCCCTGTTCCTGTGATCTTATTTCAAAATGTAGATTATTAATATGTATTTTGCATATATGTTTGGTGTAATGTTAATTTTGCCTATACCATGTTTGTTTGTATTGCTACGACTAGAGAGAGGTCACGAGTCACCTGAAGATCATCCTGGTACCCGGAATCTCAAGTCCCAGGCAAGTTGTGCCCTTGATCACTTCTTTTACCCACTCATGTTCTAATTAATCATAATGATCTGCATAGGTTAATTTTGATGGGACCTAATAGGTTACCCTAGTTTGTCTATCTTTATGCCTTGTTTACCACTGAACTTTTTGGATAGTACTTGCTAGTGCTATATGTGGTTTTGGGCATTGAGATACACATTATTCATGATTATACTTTTGTTATCCGTTGTTATTTACTGTTCATGTCAAGATCATTAATGTTAATTGGAACATAGAGCTTAACTTGAGAAACACGTGCCACCACAAGGGTTTATGGACGCCCTTGGCTGATTAATTAGGAAAGCTAGTGGAGGACTACCTTACCCGAAAGGGGCAAGGGCAGTAGGGGAGTGGTCAGTGTAGGGAGGTCCTTGGTTGATTTTGCTGCGATGGCGGTCAGTCAAGAACCCTGCATTGGAGCTTCCTATAAACTGTAGCGGGTTTTCTGAAACTAGTGGAACTTTGTAAAGGCCTCGTAGTGTTACCCTGCCTCGCCTCCTCGGTAGAGGTGTATAGGAAGTCGCGATCCCTTGGCAGATGGGTAACATGACTTGTGGGTAAAGGGTACCACCTCTGTAGAGTGTAAAACTGGTATACTAGCCGAGCTCACGGTCATGAGCAGCTCAGGACTCTCTGATGATTAAATTATGGAACTTAAACTCAATTTGTCATATGCATTGCATCGCAGGTGATGTTGTTACTTTTGTTCTACTACATAATTGGGTTGGTATTTACTTATACTTAGTAATTGCTAATAAAATTGTGACCAACTTTAAAAGCAATGCTCAGCTTCAACCATCCTCTTTGGTAAGCCTTACACTTCACGTGGGCTCCCACCTTTGGCGAGTTCATGCACATTATTCCCCACAAATTGTTGAGCGATGAACGTATGTGAGCTCACTCTTGCTGTCTCACACCCCCCCCACAGGTCAAGAACAGGTACCGCAGGATGAGGCGCATGGAGGATGCTGCGATGAGTTCGTGAGAGAGATCTAGGCCGTCGTCTCCCAGTCAACTTTGGGTTGCTGGACCGTTGTCTCCTTATAATGTAATTACTTATTTATTTTGTATAGAACTCCTATTATATAGTAAAGATGTGACATTCGATCCTGTGCCATGATTCATCATATGTGTGAGACTTGGTCCCAGCACACCTGGTGATTATGTTCGCGCCCGGGTCTTGGTGCCCCTAAAACCCGGGTGTGACAGAAGTGGTATCAGAGGAATGTTGACTGTAGGACGAAACCTAGATAGAACTGGACAACCATTGTCTACTTACCTTTGCTACTCTGATTCTTTTCTAAACTTTTCTTAAACTTTTCTCATCTATTTCCGCTTTACTCTGATTATTCTTACATTTTCACTTCTAAAGACAAACTTGGATTTCACACTTTGAAATCCTGTGGTTAAAGTGACTTTTTGGAATAGGAGACCTACTCTTAGGAACAAAAATAAAACTATTTTTATAGATATCTATGAATTTGAATGTTTTGTTCTTATGATACATGTCTGATTTGGATCTTTGATTGAGTGTGATGAGTTGTGGAGTAATGTCCACAATTACATCTGCATATACTTATAGAAAAAAATTGCTTATAAAAATAACTAGACAAACTAGATTATCCCTCATTAAAGTATCTAGCCTAACAATATTCATCTCATCTTGAAAGATTCTATCCTACACGCAAAGATCCATCTTATATTAAAAGATACCCTCTTATCTTAATAGATTCATCTTATCTTGAAAAGATTTTTATCCTATTTCAATTGGATCTAAATCCCACCTAATCTAACATGATCTGATCCAAATTGAGTTACTTAAATAAGTTAGATAATGTTGGTACAAAAGGATAAGGCCATACCCCTCATGCACAAAAAAAAACTAGTGCCTTAAACCAACTCAGCCACATGCATGAGATCTGATCCAACCAATAGAGTCAAGAAGAATTGCATAATCTGTCTATCCCCACCTAACATCAAACAAACTTTGACCTACATCATGTAGTCCATCTCACCCATAACTATTTCAACCATATGCCCCAACTCTGATGATATACCCTGACCCCGACTCAATGAGACCAAGACTGGAAAAGGAAAAGATCAACCTCGTCAAAAAAATGAAGTCAAACTCGATCTTCCGATGCATTACCACCCAACAAGGAGTTCTTTCTCACCGGAAACTTTCTTATCCCAGGCTATTCTTGCCCTAACTTATCCATCTCTTAGATCCTACATAATAAGTGGCTGAATATCTATGCTCTCCTAATCAACCCCTATTGACTAAAAAATGAGACTCTGGACTTTTGGTACAATTATAGACTAAAAGTTGAATTACAAGCCAATCGTTTTGTATTCCTTTCCTTACAAATCTCGAGGACGAGATTATTTTTAAGGGGGTAGGATTTGTAACACCCAGTTTGTAACCTATAATAAAAGAGGAGAAAGTAATTCCTTTATCTATATGAGTGTTATTCCTACTTATCATCACATGTGAACACCATAATAAAAAAAATAATTAATAAAAGACTTACCACAAAAAAAATGTGTGCATCATGTTGGTTCTTTATTTTGTGTGCATTATGTGGCAATATAAAAGTAATGTGACAAGAAATATATTAAATTCCCAAGTGGAAATTTAGAATTTAAAAGAAATCCTAGAATTGAGAAAAGAAGAGAAATTAATAGGGGAATAAAAATAAGTATAAAAATATATACATTATTCTTATACATATTGGATTTTGAATATTTGACTCAAAGGTTAAGTCCACAAAAAGGGATTCAAATGCAAACTAGAGATTCAAATGAATATATAAAAAAAATAACAGAAAAAGGGAAAAGAAGCCAACTGGGCCTCAGGCTTCATTTCGGCCCAGTAACCAAAACACACCATGCGGCCCGTCCAGCCGCCTGGTGGTGGTGCCGACAGGTGGGCCACCCTTGTCATCCCGCTCTCACGCGAACTTGGCAAGAAACTTTGTCTCGCTGCCAAGCGGGCCCCGTTGATCAGTCGCTGGGTGCAAGGAAAGGACACGCACGACTCACTGAGTAGTGGACCCGCTTTGTCAGCCTGTGTGCCCAACGCGCGGAGATCTCGCCAAGCCGTTCTCTGTGACTTGCGCGACTTGTTACGCTGTTAGGTGGGCCCCGCATGCCAGGATCGCCTCCTTCCTCGGTTGGTCGTTGTACCCACCTCGCGAGAAACCGGGAGCGGACCTAGCGACCGTGGCGTCCTGGGGATAAAAGCCTTCTGGGTGCCCGGTCGTGTTACCCTAGCGTCCGCAGGCAATACCGAAAGCCAACGCAACCTCGAATTGCGCGGAGAATCTGTGCTGCCATTGTAGGAGAGAGTGCCACCGTCTGTGAGGAACCCATAGTTTGCCGCCGCACTGAAATCTCGAGCTCAACGCGACCGTACTCACGTCGAGTGTCCAATTGGGTTCGCCCGGTCTTGGGATGGGTGGTCAACTACTTTCCGTGGACGAATCGTGCTCCAGCACCTCGGAATTTCCAACCGGACTTCGTTCGGCGGCGACCGTCCGCCCCACGCCGTGGCCGGCCCCCTTCGCGACCCAATCAACAGGTAATACCCTTCCCAATTGATTCACCGCATCGTCCGGTATGTATTTCCATCGTCTGTGCGCGCTTTAGGGCATCGGGTAGGGGACGGGACCCTGTAATTCCGCCGCTGCTGCGGTAGATCGGCCGCGCCGTCGTGCCCATATGAGCGGGGGAAGGTGATGATGGTTGTGCCATTGGATTCTTGCCCAACGGTGGAGATTAGATAGGGAGATAACTTTTCGGTGGATTGGATCCGGACCATCCATCCAGATCGGACGGGTGAAAATCAATCGCATGACTTTAAAATCGGGGGCGTCGATTTGTGATCGGAGGATCTAGAGCGCTTGCTGGTTTGTAATGGTTAAGATCTAATCGGGGCCATCCGCGCCTGATCGGGCGGCCGGGATCAAACCGTACCCCTTCGCGGGTCACTTTTGTTAAAGAGCCCTCGGACTTTAGTGAAATCAACCCGCCGTCCTATATCACTGTGCGCTGTGTCTTAGGAGTTTTACTCCGTAGCCCCTGCGTTTTCCATGTATTGAGGCCCAGTCCAGTACTGTTTTAAATTGATTAAATGAATAGGAAATTGGATTTTTAATACAAAAAAATAAACCCTAGAACTTGTATAAATCATAGAAAATCCATTTTTAGTCCAACTTAGCCCATTCCAGTTCCTATAATTTTGTAATATTATTGTTTATCATTTAGTGCCACTGTTTTGACATAATAGCCATATTAGAATTGATATGCTAATTAATCTTGTACAAAACACCTAGAATCTTTGGAAATCCATAACTTAAAATCTATAACTTCAAAATTAATAATCCCTGTTCCTGTGATCTTATTTCAATATGTAGATTATTAATATGTATTTTGCATATATGTTTGGTGTAATGTTAATTTTGCCTATACCATGTTTGTTTGTATTGCTACGACTAGAGCGAGGTCACGAGTCACCTGAAGATCATCCTGGTACCCGGAATCTCAAGTCCTAGGCAAGTTGTGCCCTTGATCACTTCTTTTACCCACTCATGTTCTAATTAATCATAATGATCTGCATAGGTTAATTTTGATGGGACCTAATAGGTTACCCTAGTTTGTCTATCTTTATGCCTTGTTTACCACTGAACTTTTTGGGTAGTACTTGCTAGTGCTATATGTGGTTTTGGGCATTGAGATACACATTATTCATGATTATACTTTTGTTATCCGTTGTTATTTACTGTTCATGTCAAGATCATTAATGTTAATTGGAACATAGAGCTTAACTTGAGAAACACGTGCCACCACAAGGGTTTATGGACGCCCTTGGCTGATTAATTAGGAAAGCTAGTGGAGGACTACCTTACCCGAAAGGGGCAAGGGCAGTAGGGGAGTGGTCAGTGTAGGGAGGTCCTTGGTTGATTTTGCTGCGATGGCGGTCAGTCAAGAACCCTGCATTGGAGCTTCCTATAAACTGTAGCGGGTTTTCTGAAACTAGTGGAACTTTGTAAAGGCCTCGTAGTGTTACCCTGCCTCGCCTCCTCGGTAGAGGTGTATGGGAAGTCACGATCCCTTGGCAGATGGGTAACATGACTTGTGGGTAAAGGGTACCACCTCTGCAGAGTGTAAAACTGGTATACTAGCCGAGCTCACGGTCATGAGCAGCTCAGGACTCTCTGATGATTAAATTATGGAACTTAAACTCAATTTGTCATATGCATTGCATCGCAGGTGATGTTGTTACTTTTGTTCTACTACATAATTGGTTGGTATTTACTTATACTTAGTAATTGCTAATAAAATTTTGACCAACTTTAAAAGCAATGCTCAGCTTCAACCATCCTCTTTGGTAAGCCTTACACTTCACGTGGGCTCCCACCTTTGGCGAGTTCATGCACATTATTCCCCACAACTTGTTGAGCGATGAACGTATGTGAGCTCACTCTTGCTGTCTCACACCCCCCCACAGGTCAAGAACAGGTACCGCAGGATGAGGCGCATGGAGGATGCTGCGATGAGTTCGTGAGAGAGATCTAGGCCGTCGTCTCCCAGTCAACTTTGGGTTGCTGGACCGTTGTCTCCTTATAATGTAATTACTTATTTATTTTGTATAGAAATCCTATTATATAGTAAAGATGTGACATTCGATCCTGTGCCGTGATATATCATATGTGTGAGACTTGGTCCCAGCACATCTGGTGATTATGTTCGCGCCCGGGTCTTGGTGCCCCTAAAACCCGGGTGTGACATGCCGACATGGGAGCGCTTCAAAGAGCCAAGCCACCTATAGTTTGGGCCTCCCGTCTGGGGTTCGCGCCTCATAGAGCTCGGTCGGCTGCAGTTCTGCACGACTATACATGAGTTCACAGAGCAGTTCAACGCCGTCCTCTACCACGCGCGCAACCTCGACGCAGTTCAGAAGGCGAAGTTGTTCGTGGGGGGCTTACCAGACCACATCCGCATCGATGTGGCGTTGTGCCCACGCCAGGATCTTCATACGTTGGTCTACTTGGCCCGCGCCTTCGAGCTACGCGCCAACAACCTCATGGCACAGTTTCCAACGGGCCCCCAATGCATGGCCCGGCAGCAGCAGCGGGTCAACTGGGCCTCGACCACGTCGAGCGGCGCTCCACAGTCGGCCGCGGCTGCACTGCCGCCATCCGACAATTTCGTCGCCTCATACCGGCAGAGCAGCAGGAACACCATCGCCAACGCCTGTGCTTCAACTACGACGAGCCCTACATCAGAGGTGACCAGTGCAAACGACTCTTCTACTTGGAGTCAAGCGACTTCGACATGGAGGAGGATGGCGTGGTGGACGCTGCACCGAATGCCACACCAGACGACGACCTGCCACCACAGGATGTCATTATGGCCACTGCATGCGTGGTCTCTCTCCATGCACTCGCGGGCATCTGTACAGAAAACACGATGGTCATGCCTGGGGTGCTCAAGGGCGTGTGCTTCCTGGCTCTCCTCGGCACCGGCTCCACCCATAATTTTCTGTAGGGTGCCACGATGACCCGACTCGGCCTCACCCCGCTCGGCGGCGACTAGCTGTGGGTCACCGTGGCCAATGGGGATCAACTTCGGTGCGCTGGGATTACACGCCACGTGCCCATCTCCATCGCAGGCAACGAGTACACCATCACTTGCGTCGCATCGACTTGGGCTGCTTCGACTTCATCCTTAGTGTCGACTTCATCCGCACACTCGGCGACATCACATGGAACATGGAGACTATGATGCTAGCCTTCCAGTGCGACACTCGCCGCATCGTGTGGAATGGGGTCCAGGGCAAGGAGGCGACGTATACGACGACACCGACGGCGGCCGTGGCAGTGGCCAAGGCGCAGCAGCCACTGCTGAACCGACTACTTTAGCAACACAGCGCCATCTTCGAGGAACCGCGTGGTCTTCCACCCGCACGACCGTACGACCACCACATCCACCTGCTGCCCGGCACAGCACCTGTAGTCATGCGCTCGTACCGCTACCCCCAGTTCTAGAAAGACGAACTAGAGCGCCAGTGCGCGACGATGCTGGCATAGGGCATCATCCACCCCAGCACGTCCCTGTTCTCCGCACCGGTGCTCCTGGTTTGCAAGGCGGACAAGACATGGTGCTTCTGCATCGACTACAGGTCCTTGAATGCTAAGACATCAAAGGACAAAGTCCCGATCCCGGTGGTCGACGAGCTCCTCGATGAGCTACATGGCACCCACTTCTTCACCAAGCTCGACCTCCGCTCATGGTACCACCAGGTGTGGATGTGGCCCGACGACATCGCCAAGATGGCGTTCCGCACCCACCATGGCCACTGTGAGTTCTTGGTCATGCCCTTCGGCCTCTCCAATGCGTCGGCAACGTTTCAGGCGCTTATGAACGATGTGTTGCGCCCCTACCTGAGATGGTTTATCCTGGAATTTTTTATGATATACTGATCTACAGCTCGTCATGGGTGGCACACCTCCAGGACATTGCCATAGTCCTCACTGCACTGCAGGCACACCGCTTCCACCTGAAGCGCTCCAAGTGCTCCTTTAGGGCACCCTCGGTGGCCTACTTGGGCCACATCATCTCCGTGGAGGGCGTGGCCATGGACAGCGCCAAGATTGCAGCGGTACGCGCGTGGTCGACACCGCACTCGGCCTACGACCTTCGGGGCTTCCTCAGCCTTTCCAGCTACTACATGAAGGACTTAAGCGTCATAGTAGCTGTCACACCCGGTTTTAGAAGGCAAACCGAATGCGAACCATGTACGTGCCAGGATCAGTTATTCACGTACACAGCAGTTACATAACATGGACATCATCACACAGTGCTCAAATAGTATTAAAAAGGGAAATAATAGTCGATTACATCATACGTCTGAGACGTCCATATAGTCCTTACAATAAATCAAAGTGCGGAAAAGAAACGTAGATAAACACGGCCTTCACAGGCAGCCGACTGGGGGTTGCCGCTAACCCACGCCTAGAACTCGTCGTAGTCCTGGAACTCCTGAAGGTCTCCTTCCACAGCTTCATCTTCTCCTGAGCAGTGGTTGCAATGCTGACAACCTGGGGATGGGGGGGGGGGTTTGGTGTGTAGAGCAAGGGTGAGTACACATCAACATACACATCAAGTATCCTGTTTGGCTGTAGTGGACTAGCTTTATGTGGGGATAAGTCAAGCAGTTGCTTTTAGTTGGTCAGATTATTATTTACTAATAGAAAGCCAGGTTTTAGCATTAACCCAAGTTATTAGCCCGATGTACCCTTTCCAAACGGAAAGAATACCACTTACCAGCACCATAGTCATAACCAGGACCATCGATCTCATAGCCACCTGTACCATAATGTCTCTGATCAAGTACCACTAATCACTGGAGCTCCCTTGGCCGCTCATAAATGCGAGCACGACTGATATATCAGTTTTCAAACACTCTGCAGAGGTTGTGCACTTTACGCACAAGCTGTGATTCCCATTCTGCCCGGAGAGAGCTACTCCCCATTAACCACTACCTAGGTGGCCTAGCAGGGCATCACTACGTAGCCTTTACAAAGATTCCACGAGGCTGTAGCCACCCGTCAGGTTTCCTAAATGCACCGCACTCCTCCCCAAGGGGCGAACCCAAACTTGGCAGAGCGAGCCGCATACACCGAGCCCCATTGACGGCACGACGGCTAAGTGAACTACACCCCGGATCCTCTAATTATTCAGCTAAGGGCATCCCATTCCACCCTCATGGTTGCACTGTTTTTCCCGGGCGGTCATCCATAGAACAGGTCCTTACGGAGAGGCACTCGAGAAACCGCTCGAGCCCCCTTGAAGACCACAAGTATAACATCATCATAAGAGAGGGGAAAACAGCGTATCATAGATAATCTCATCATGTTCATTGATTAGAGTTAAGCAATAGCATAAAGCTAAGCAACAATAATCCAACCCAAATAGGTACACAAGGACATGGATAACAAAGCTAGTCAATCCTTAGGCATAAATGTGTAAAGCGAGAGGTGAATTAAAGAATGAATAGGACAGAGATAGGTCAAGGGACACTTGCCTCCACCAACCGACTGCTGCTCAGGGGCTTCTCCTGCGAGTTCCTCGGGCTCTTCAACCGGATCGTTCTCTATGCGATTGCAAGCATACATACATCCATCCATTCAAATTAGGGAACAAACAATACACCATACAAGAGAACAAATGAAGTAAATATGCATAGAATATCACATACGATAATGAACTTACCATGGTTAGAAAGAAATGAGAAAAGGTCTCGCGAGAGTTAAAGCTTATGCCCGAGACGCACTACGGGTAAACAAATGACTAAACGTCACGTGCTCTAGTTCCAATTGGTTCTAACAAAAGAATTAGCTACATGCACTAATGAAACGTGACCACTTTTAGTAGATTATCATTGAATGAGATAGATGATTAGCTATACAAATTAACTAACGTAACCAATTTCCAAATTGAGACTCCTATCTTATTAATATAAACACGTGATTAGCGCACATAGGACACGGGGGGGGGGGTAGACGGGGCGTCTGGGGGTAGACGGGGCACGACGGGTCGTGCCAAGGCACGCGCACTACGCGAGCACGCGCGCGAGGCCGCACGCACACGCCACAAACTAGCCGTGCGCACGTCAGGGCCGAGCGCTAGCCGAGCTCAAAGCCGCGCGCTAAAGGCACGCTGGGCCGAGCTCGAGGCCACGCCGGGGCCGTCACGACGCGAGCAAGGCACGGCGGGGCCAGCGAGCAAGCGCGCCGGGGCAAGCGAGCACGGGCGAGCGAGGACGCGGCCGGGCGCGGGGGCGGGCGGAGCTCGCCTGAGCGGGGACGGGCGCGAGCCCGGGGTGGCGCGCCGGCCGGGGGCGGGGCCGAGCGTGGCTCGCCGGGGGCGGCCGGGCACGGGGCGGCGTGGTTCGCCGGGGCGGCCATGGAGCCGGGCCGAGCGGGCGCGGGACGAGGCCGGGCGCGGCAGGGCGAGGCCGCGGCGGGGCGGGCTCGCCGGAGCAACCGAGGGCGGGCGCGGCCGGGCGCGGGGCCGGCCGAGGTCGGGGGCGGGGGACGCCGGCGCGGGACGGGGGCGCCGGGGCGGCCGAGCGGAGCGGCCGGGCGGGCGAGGTCGGGGCCAGGGCCGAGCTCGCCGGGGCCGGGGCCGGGCATGACGGGGCGCGGGGAGGGCACCAGAGGGAGAGGAGGGAGGAGGGAGGGGGAGGGAGGACGGAGGCGGCGGCGCGGGGGAGGGGCGGCGGCGGCTAGGGTTAGGGTTAGGGTGAGGGAGAGAGAGAGGGGGATGACGGGCGAGGCCCGCGGGGAGGTTTTTTGGAAAAAAGAAAAGGGGAGGGGGGCGGTTGGGCCGACTGGGCCCAAAGGGGGGGAGGGGGCGCGCGGCTGGGCCGCCAGGCCGGCCCACGGCGGGGGAGGGTGGCTAGGCCGTCGCGGGGCCCACGCGGGAAGGGGGGGCGGCTGGGCCGCATGGGCCAAGGGGAAGGGGGCGGCTGGGCCAAAAGGGGAGAAGGGGGGAGTACGCCTAATTCTCCACTGCACTCAACCACAAACGAAAGAGTGCATAATCCGGCATGATGCAACAAACAAAAATAGTTCTAGGTTTTGCTTACACAAGATGTCGAGCTAATTCTCGCTATAACTTTTGAAAAATAACAAGGCTTAGCGAGAAGAAAAGGGAAAAAGGAAAGAGTAACGCCTGAATTTGGTGAGAGAAGAGAAGAAAAAAATTCTACCCCCAAATTCAGGGCGTTACAGCAGCCCCACTCACATGCCTTCTACGATGTGACGCGTTTGTGTGGGACGACGAAGGGACCACAGCGTTCCAGGCATTGAAGGAGGCCCTCAGCACGGGACCGGTCCTTTAGAAGCAACCACGGAACTAGCCTACGAGCTTGAGCTAATCGGGCAGGTTCAGGCCGTTCAACACCGGCGCCCGTATCTATGGGGCGCACCTTCTTGGTGCGTACCGATCACTATAGTATGAAGTTTTTGCTTGACCAGCGTTTGTCGACTGTTCCTCAACACCAGTGGATCAGCAAACTATTCAGCTACGACTTCGAGGTGGAGTACAGACCAGGGCATCTCAATGTCGCGGCGGACGTTCTATCTACTAAATAAACATGCATCTAGATCGACATTTTCTTTAGTAAAATCTACTAAATAAAGCTTGCCGTCATATACACCTTTAAATGCAAATGAACCATCACTTCTTCTAAAGACAATTAAATCAACATTTGTAAATAAACAATTGTAACCCTTATGATAGAACTGACTAACGAAAGACAACTTTGTAATACCCAACATGTAAATAATAAGAGAAGGTTGATCTTGTTACATGTATTGTCTTCCCATTATTGGAACATGTGAATAACCATATTTAAAGTGAATAATTAACTAATGACACCTACAATAATCTATGCATCATGTTGGAGTTTATTTGTTTGTGCATGCATAAATAATAATAATAATATTAATAAAAATATATTAGTGTCCAAATTGAGATTTAACACCTAATTTGCAAATTAGAAATTGAAAATAACATAGAAAAGGAAACCTTATGAAATATAAAGAAAATATATACATAAATAAACAAACCTTTTCAAACTGGTACTTTTAATTTGTACATTTGATCTAGGTACAAAAATCCACCACAAAACTTGAATTCAAATTGAGATTCAAAAAATAAATAAAGAGAAAAGAAAAGAAATTCAAAACAAAAAGAGAAAGCTTCCAAAACCAGCTGGGCCCAAAGCTACTTGCGCTCGACCCATTTTCACTCTCAGCGCGGCCCGGGAGCTCAGGCCAGGCGCCGACACCCCGGACCCACACGTCACCCACTCGGCTCACTAGCCCGCCATGCTACGCGCGCTGTTCCCTGTCTCATGGACCCTCACCATCAGCCAGCCTGGCCTCGGCTGCTCGCGCGCGTGCGGGATGTATGCTTGGCAAACTGGTCCCGCATGTCAGCGCTCCGCCCTCCCATCGCCTATACTCGCTGCGTCGTGGTGGCAGTCGGACTCTGGTGATCGTCTCGGACATGCCCGCGACCGGTGCGGCAAACGCGGAGCTCTCGCCAATCTCGCGGAGGTTGAAACCACCCGCGAGCAGACCTCACCTTGCGCCCGACGGCTGCGAACGGAAACCACCCCCTCTGCAAGTCGTCGGATCCAGGCTATTTAGACCCGACGAGGGTGCTCGTAGCTCTATTTCCCCTCTGTGCCGCCGGTGTGTCCAGGGATTGGGGAAGAGAACCTCGCCTCATAGCTAGCCACCATAGTCGCCGCCCTGTGTCCACTATTCGACCGTGGTGTTGTTGTGTAGTGGCGCATCACCACAGGGCCCTGTGTCGTTCACCGTCGCATGGAGAACCTCCGTGGATCCTCCGTGCACCGGTGCCAGTGTATCTGCGCGTCAGCCGCTAGTGAGATTTAAGTCGTTTGTGCCCCTTTCCTTCCCTTGATCGTATTCCATCAAGTCGGGCTCATAGACACCCAAACCATGGCTCGGAATTTGTCATCGGACACGCGATTCCGCCGCGAGCCATGGGTAGGATGCATCACACCTTGATCCTAGGTGGGGATCCTCGTTGGCGAATCTCTAGGGTCTTCGCTACGTATTACTGCATTCGGATTTGATAATTGGCGCGAAAATCAGATTTCGGCCTGAATGCCGGCGATGGCGCCGCCGTTGTTGTGCGGCCGCCGCCGTCGTCCGACAGTGAATATGGGGAAAGTGAGCGTGGCCGTTGAATGTGCATCTCGTGGGTAGGATTAGTTCCTCATGAACCCCTTCGCCCGGATGGATCCGCACCGTCGGATCCCGTTCAGGCGCATCTGAAGCTGTGTAAGTAACTTTAAATCCGAGCCGTTGATCCGTAATCAAAGGGCTCTCGGTTGTGTACCGATTCGCGAGGGCACTGATATAATCTAGCACTTAGTTTATTGATCCAACGACCAGAAGGCGGCGATACCCCTTTGTTGTGGCATATTTGCGTAAGAGCACCCGAAGTTTTCACTAATTCAACCCGCCGTCCATACCATGTGTTAAGAACTTACAGGGAGGCCATGAAATTTTACACAATAAGCCCTAACCTTTTCAGAAATATCATGCGCAGTCTAGACACCTAATAAATCATATAAATTAATCTAGGAAATGATTTTTTAGTATTAAAATAATTCCAGAAACTTGTTTAATTCAAAGAAAATTTATTTTAACTCCTTTTTAACCCATTCTAGTTGCATTAATTTTGCATTAATATTGTTTATCAATTGGTAACTCTGTTTTGTCATGAAACCTAGATTAAAATTAATCACTTAGTTATTTCAGTACCAACCACATAAACCTTCGAAAAATCATAACTTGTTAACCGTAACTCCGAATTTAGTGGTTATTGAACCTACGATCTCTTTACAATGCGTAGATTATTATTCATTATGTTCATCTCTTTGGTGTGAAGTTCATTTCTCTTATACTATGTTTGTCTGTATTCCTTTGAGTAGACGAGCAAGTGATCGAGGACCCTGTTACCCAGCAAGTGGAACCTACTAAGCAGGAGCTCATTGAAGGCAAGTTGTTCCCTTGACCACTTTTAAATACCCAATAATGTTCTCTATAATCATTTTGGCACGCATAGGCTTAATTTTGATGGGACCCAATAGGTCACCATAGTTTGGTCATATTTACACCTTGTTTACCCCTAAACTTTTGGGTAGTCTTTGTTATTGCTATATATGGTTTTGGGTGTTAAGATAATCATTACACATGGTCATTCTTTATTATTGTTGTTCTATTCTGTTCATGATAAGACTATTATGTTAATTGGAACATGGAGCTTAACTTGAGAAACATGTGCCACCACAAGGGTGGAATGGGACGCCCTTGGCTGACTAATTAGGAAAGCTAGAGAAGGTCTACCTTACCCGAAAGGGGCAATGGCAATAGGGAAGTGGTCGGTGTAGGGAGGTTCTCGGGTTGATTTTGCTGCAATGGCTATCATACAGGGGATTCCTGTGACGGAACCTCCCAAGTCATTAGACCCACCTACAGTTGTCCTTGTCCAATGGACCTTGGACAACCCTGTAGATGCACATAATCACTCGACAAGTTCGGTATCTGTATCCTTTTCCTCGCCCAAGAGTGTTTCACCCGTCACACAGATATTACAACACATCGGAGGAATGAATAAGCGGAAGCGAATTACAATAACTTAATTTACATTCATTAAAATATAGAAAGAGTGTTATTATTACATCACCACGTCATAAGGGTGCATAAGTAGGGATGAAAACGGTCGGAAACAGTATTTATTCGGTAATCAGATTTTTGGTCGTTTTTCTTTGATTGCGAATAAATAGGATATATAATGCACTATACAAATTTATATTCTTGTTTATAACATTGAGCTTGTAAAGATCCATAAAAGGTAAACCTCAAATTCATCCTATATTTTCTCAAATGATAGATATAAAATTCGGTATGGATTCGAAAACAAATTTGGTAAAATTTTCATGTTTTTGCTGTATGGAGCAAATAATACATAAAACAATTTATGTAATATTTTATTCTTATTTGTAATAATGTGCTTAAGAACATAGGACAAGATCACCATAAAATTTTATACATATCTATTTTAAAATATTAAATTTGTCCTAACATTTCAGATTACCATTTTCATCCCTATGCATAAGTATTATCATTACAACCTTGGGAGGCAAAAACCCCTCCCGCATAAAAGTATATTGTTTTTCAAAAGGGAGGCCAACATCCTCCCGCAACCACTTCACTGTTGAGGTTCGTCCTTGGGCACCACATCCTTGGGCACCACCTTGGTGCAAAAAACAGCAAAAGTCTGTTGTTTCCTCACCTACAACAACATAGGTTCGAAAACCCTGAGTACGAAGTGTACTTTCACAAGTTTTAACCGTCAAAATAAAAGACTCAAGGATATGCTAGCTTAAGGGAGTCAAGATAAGGCTTAAAACCCTGAGAATCAAGTCTCCGTTTGCAAAAATACTTACTAATAGTGGATCCTTAAAAATCCAGTTTTATTAGCAAGTTAAGTCATTACCTGTCACTAGAGTTCTGTCTACCCTAATTCAAGCACTTGGCCTATACTAGCCATCCTTTTATGAACCCTTTTCGTTCACTGGAATGCTACGTGTAGGGCAGTGACCAAGTCTTCATGTCCGAGAAGTAACGGCGATCCGAATTGATTAATACTCAGTTGAGTATCTCCAATCACACGACATATGTAGAACTTAACCCTTGCATATGTCAACTCGCCACTGGGGTTCTTAAGACCAGACCGGGTTCACGCCAACCGAGAGCACAGATACACCACCGTCTAGCCTCTTGCCACGAAGGGTACACGCTACTCTCGCCATCTCTCCACTCCCATTGTGTGTTGGCCTTTCTGGTATTAGTCTGCCCGAGGCAAAGCTTACCCATGACGAGGCATGTGACCAGTTAAAGGGTCCTTGGTCAGCAGGCCTACATCGACAAGGTCCTTAATCGACTCAAACGGAGATACTACACCGAGACTCTCTTCTCGTGCAAGTCACCCGTCCGGTCTCAGCTTTATCATTTCAAATCCAAAGTTTGGTACCTGGCACATGTACATCTTTTCCGATGTTGAACCCATCATGGCCATGATGAATCCACCATCAAGTTTTATTTTTGAAAACATCCCATCCACTATGAAGCATCACCTTTTGTTTTAAAACAAACATTGTTTTTCTAAAGTAGAACTAAGCATCAGAAAACCTTTTAATAAAATAGGTAATCAAGGAATGGTAAATAGTTCCAAGGAAGGAAATGCTGCAATTGGTTTAACACCCAACTCCTATCACCTAATGCATCATTCAAGTGATAAAGAGTTTAAAACATCAAGGAGGCCTCTAACCTAGCCGCCGAAAATTAGACTTTTAAAACGGCTCCCGACTCCTTTCTTCTCTCTGTCTCTTTCTCAGCCCACGCGTCTTCTTCCCTGCGCCGCCGCCTTCTGCCCCGCGCCGCCGCCACCGCGACGCCCCTACCCACCCGCCCGCGCGCCGCGCGCGCCCCTGCTCGGCCGCCGCGCGCGCTGCCCTGCTGCTCTGCTCGCCCCCGCGCGCTGCGCTGCCGCCGTGCGCCGACCACCGCCGCGCCGCTGCTGCCTTTGCCCAACAGCGCGCGCGCTGCCCGCCTGCCGTGTGCTGCCGCCGCCAGCGCCGTTCGCCGCCACCGTCGACGTCCGCTGCCGTCCTCCGCTACGTTCGACCGCCCGCGTCTACTTCTTCTACCACTCCGCCGTCGTCGCCAAACTCTTCGCCATCCAAAGGTAATTTTTTTGCGTATTTTATTTCATATTTTCGGCGGTCGTTATTTAATTGCCGCCGAAATTAATATATATTTGTAAATGTTTGTTTGATTTGTGTTTGGTTAGTGTTATTGTTTAATTTGATTTCATTAATATATTAGTGGTATATGTGGTTTAGGTATTAGTGGCATATATTTGTAAATGTTTGTTTGATTTGTGTTTGATTAGTGTTATTGTTTAATTTGATTTCATTAATATTGTATTTGTGTCATTAATTTTATATTACTATTATATTATTAGTTTTACAAGTACATTATATTTGTCCGTAGAATTGTTGCATTATTATGATATGTAGTAGTTAGTTTGATTTAATTAATAGTATATCATTTTTTGTTTTATATATACGTAAAATATTGTTTAGTGGCAGTGAGGTTATGCTGCCGAATTTTTTTTGATCCTTCTAGTTTGCTGTGGGTTTAGAACCTATCCTTGCCTATACATATAGGAACTAAACCCTTAACAAAGTTGAATAATGTTTTCACGATATGGTTCGGTTTAACAGTCTCAGGCATGGCTGACGATCGTGCATGGATGTACAATGGCTGGAGTAGAAATGGACGTCATTCTGATGAGTGGGTAGCCAAAACCAAAGATTTTGTGGACCACGTATTCTCCTTGTCCTTAACCGGCACTGTCAGATGCCCTTGTAGGCGGCACGAAAACAGTATATTTCTTAATAAGGAAAGAGTTAGTCTAGATCTTTGTCAGTTTGGATTTATGCCCGGATATGAGGTGTGGGAACATCATGGTGAGGTAGTACCCAACCGGAATGTAGAAGAGGAGGAGAACAATGATTGGTGTGGCGACGATGATGCGATGCATGAGATGCTAGATTCGCTACGTCCATAATTCAACCTAAGCTCCGAGGATCCTGCCACACCAGAGGTTTCTAGATTTTTTAAACTACTAAAAGACTCTGAAGAGCCGTTGCATGAACACACAGATGTGAGTATACTCGCTTTTGTGACTCGGCTCATGGCCATTAAGTCCAAGTACTTTTTCTCGAACAATTGTTACAATGAGATTTTAAAGTTATTAGGAGATGTGCTCCCAAAGCCCAATAAGTTGCCTAAAGACATGTACCAATCAAAGACAATTATCAAAGGTCTCGGTATGGATTATGAGAAGATTGATGTGTGCAAAAATAATTGTATGCTTTTCATGAAGGAGCATGCGGAAGAGAAAAAAATGTCTGAAATGTGGACAATCTAGATTTGTGGAAGTTGTTAATGATGAGGGTGAGAAGGTGATGACAGATGTTGCACATAAGCAGCTCCGCTACTTGCCACTAACTCCTCGAGTGAAATGGATGTTTCTATCTAAAAAAACCGCTATGCACATGCGATGGCACAAAGAAGGTGTCCGTGATAACGATGACCTAATCGTGCACCCTTCAGATGGGGATGCATGGAAGGCTCTCGACACGTTTGATCCCGAGTTTGCAGCTGATCCGAGGAATGTTCGAATCGGCCTCGCGACCGATGGCTTCACACCTTTTGGTCAAATGGCATCATCATACTCATGTTGGCCCGTCTTTGTTATTCCATACAACCTTCCACCTTCTCTTTGTATGAAATATGAATTTATATTTCTTTGCTTAATCATTCCTGGCCCAGACTATCCTGGAAAGAACCTCAATGTCATGTTAAAACACTTGATTGAAGAGTTGAAGGAGCTTTGGAAAGGTGTTGAAGCATACGATGTTTTTACAAAACAGATATTCAAACTTCGAGTTGCGTATTTGTGGTCGATGCATGACTTCATGGCGTATGCTATTTTTACCGGTTGGAGTACACATGGTAGATTGACATGTCCATATTGCGGTTCAGATACAAATTGCTTCCGTCTTGCTCATGGTGGAAAGATCACTTACTTCGATTGTCATCGACGCTGGTTGCCCAGGAAACACCCCTTTAGGAGCGATAAGAAAAACTTTATAAAGAACACTGTGGTCACCAAAGGTCCGCCTAAACGTCTTAACGCGGCAGAAATATATGCTCAGCTGAACAACCTTGTCCTAAATGAAAAGGGGGACAAGTACGAAGGATTCGGAGTGGACCACAACTGGACACATATATGTGGTCTCTGGGAGCTCCCTTATATGTCGTCATTGATTCTTGTGCACAACATTGATGTCATGCACCAAGAAAGTAATGTTGTTGAAGCCCTCATACAAACCTGCATGCATTTTGAAAAAAACAAAGGACAATATGAAAGCTCGAAGAGATCTAGCAATGCTTTGTGACCGACCAACCCAAGTGCTCAATGACAACGGTAAGCCGCCACGTGCCTTGTTCTGTCTTACGTCTAAAGACAAGATCGAGGTAATGAGATGGATGAAAAAAAATTAAATTTCCCGATGGTTATGCTGCGGGCTTGAAAAGAGCTGTGAATTTGAAAATGGGAAAACTAACTTGGTTAAAGAGCCATGACTTCCATATATTAATGGAGAGGATAATCCCTGTCATGTTTCGTGGTTATATGCCCGACGCCATGTGGCAAGCAATAGCTGAGCTAAGTTATTTCTACAGGTAGATCTGTGCCAAAGAAATAAGTAAAAATATGATGGAGAAGTTGGAGAAACAAATACCAGTGTTGTTATGCAAGCTAGAAAAAATATTCCCACCTGGATTCTTCAATCCGATGGAGCATCTACTTATTCACATTCCATATGAGGCAAAGGTTGGTGGACCTGTACAATATAGGTGGATGTATCACATTGAACGTGCACTCAAAAACCTGTGAGGCATGGTTCGAAATAAGGCTAGAGTAGAAGGATGCATCGCTGAAGCTTTTTTGCTAAAGGAGGTTTCATACTTCACGAGTGTGTATTTCACAGAGGAACATAATGTCTATGCTGCTACCATGCGATACAATGTCGATGAGGAACCTCCTGTCAGTGATCTCAACATTTTTCGATGGAGAGGCACAAGTACTAGTAAGGGCACGTTCTACCACCTTAGCATGGATGAAAGAATGTCTGCATTGCTATACATGTACTCTAATATGGAAGAGATGGAGCCATATTTCATGTAAGTCTTTATTTTACCCCTTAATTTCTTTACCAAAGGAGCCATATTTAATTTCTTATTTGTCGTACAGTAAGTTCGACGAGGAAAATTGGACTTATTCCCATCAGCCTACAAGCAAGCAACTAGATACTATGCGACGACATGGGAGGCAAGGAAGACCTAATTTTGTTGACTGGTTTCGCGAGCATGTAAACTCTTTATATTCCTTACTTTCATGTCATTTAGCCTTTTATGTGAGGTAGTCATTTTAACTGTATATTATTTGCAGTGCACAAAGACTCCTAACATACACGATGACTTGAGACAGCTATCTTATGGGACGATCACTTGCAGAACATTTGGTCGATACGATGTGAATGGCTTTTGTTTTCGTTCAGACCAATTTGAAAAGTCTCGTCCTCGTGTAGCCACACGTAACACTGGAGTTCTGACTAGGGCACTCGATGCACTCGACAGAGAAACTAATTATTATGGCATCATTCAAAACATCCTAGAGTTTAATTTTGCAGGGAACAAACCTTTGAAATTAGTATTCTTTCTATGTGATTGGTTTGACACCACTAATGGGATTAGACAAAGTCGTTATGGTTTAACTGAAGTAAAGCACAAGGAACGACTTCAAGGCCATGATAATTTTATCCTTGCACACCAGTGCGAGCAGGTCTACTATATGTCGTACCCAAATCCGAAGTTTGAAGCATGGTGGGTAGTTCATAAGGTGAACCCTAGGGAACGTTTACATACTCCTTGCACTGCTGGTTATCAACTCGAAGACGAACAGGCCGATGATGTTTATCAAGAAGAAGAATTGCCAACTACTTTTACTATCGATGAGGGTGTTGCACTGAACTCACTAGTCGGAGACCGTAACGATGTCACTACTGATGAGTGTTGCACCGAAACGAAAACGAAATCAAAGGAACAAAAAAGCCACATTGTGAGCTTTGGATCGAAGAAGACTCCTTGATCGTGATTCTGATGAATTTTGATGTGTAATGCAAAATTTCATATTATGTGATATATTATTTGATTTTTTATTAGTTCACTTAATTTTATGGATCTAATACATTTAATGTTTTTCTATTGAACAGGATGAGTGGTAGGAAACCAAAGCGCACTGCTAGGGGGTTTCTTAATGCAGCTAGCAGGATACTCCCTGGTGCACGTTCCCTTTTCCAAGGGAGTTCTTCTAGCCAGAGCAGACAGGAGGCGTTGCTGAGACACGCTCGGCCGGAACTACGTGATACACCTATCGCTCTACAACGGAGTACCGATGTAAGTGTTTATGTAATTGATCTTATTTGTCAATCACTTATGTAATTGATCTTATGTAAATGTTTATGTAAATTTTTACGTGTCTCTATTTCATGTCCATAGGAAGAGGAGGACGATGAGGAGGAGGTGCAACACCATGAGGAGGAGGACGAGCAGGCCCATGAGGAGGAGGAGGTGCAGGCCCATGAGGAGGAGGACGAGGTGGGCATAGATGCTGAGGCGGATGACGATACCACCGAGGCTCCTGTCGTTCGACGAAGGGGCACTCAGAAGGGCCACTTTGTCCTACCTCCGTCAGCGCCTGCACAATCTGAAGCTCGAGTACTGATCATCCCGGTTGGTGATAGGTACTCACGTTTGGCCACTTTGTTCTTACTTATTTGTTTATTTTACACTATATATATGACATGACTTTCTTGTTTTTTTGTCATGCAGCCAATGGGAAGACACGTCATTTGACGGTCGAGGTCACCATAGACAGGTTAATCAAGTCTTAGGTAACCTCTTTCATCTCCATAACCCAGGAATTGTCACCGACCCGAAAGGTGTGGTGGTTCCTTGCACTAGCTGGTCGCACTTCGCACTAGCTCCACATGCTACATATGGAACAGCTCAAGGCACCGTCAAGCATGACTTTTGGGTAATTTTTTCAAACTAACATTTATTAGTTGTTTCAACCTAACAATTATTAGTTGTTTTGGAACTAATTTTATTTTCGATGTTGGACACAGACGCTTTCGTGTGGAACCTGAGGCTCAAGAGCATGCAAACCGAGTATTAGAGAAAAATGCGAAGAAGGTGTGCAGGGATGCATTTTCCAATGCTCGTCTACAGGTTGTGAACGCGTACATGAAGCGCCGAGGTCATTCTATCAACAACTTTCGACAATATTCAGATGTCTACTTGACTGTAGACCAGTACATGGAGGTAAAAATCTAATTTAACAGCTCATTCAGATGTGAATGTAATTTTGAGCTAACGCTTTATATGCAGGTAACTCTTCCATGGATGGAACACCGGCCGCAGGCTTACAAGGCTTTGTGTGAGATATGGGCTTCGCCCGAGTGGATTGAGAAGTCAAACAGAAATCGACATAGGCAGCGCCATCAGCAGGACGAGGACGATGATGAGGTCGTAGTCAACCATACCTATGGGGCTGATGGACACATTCGGTTGGCTAAGCGAATGGTGAGTATGTAGTATTCTGTTTTACTCAGAAATGAAACAGGAATGAACTCATATATTTGCAGGAGGCTCAAACTGGAGTTGTCCTGAGCCCAATCGATGTTTATAGGAGAGGGCATAGAGCGAAAAACAGTGAAATCTCCGATGAGCTGTGTAGTCAAGCGGTCATTGAGCGTATGGTTAGTTGTTGTTATGATTAATGTTTTCTTGCCATATAGCTATAAATTACATGTGTGCTGAACCTTCATATTGTATTGCAAGAGACATACGGGCAGGAGATGGTTAAGAAGTATGGAGAAGACTACGATTGGCGAGGAGCGCCTACCATCGACGCTGAAGTTGTGCATTCACTTGGAGGCAAGGCACATGGACGGTATGAACTTGTGAATTGTTTTCAATAATATTGGAACTATGACCGAATAGCTAATTTTCTTGTTTTTCAAGATATTCTATGTTTACCGGTGTTATCGATTCGACGGAGTTGCGTTCTCGTGGCGGCTCTTCATCGCAGGCGGGCTATGGTAGTAGCAGCCGTAGTCGCCGCTCTGTATCTAGCATGGAGGAAGCTATGAGGGAGCAGCAAGAAAAGTTTCATGAAGAGATGCGGCAACAACAAATGGCATTTCTCCAACAACAATCAGAGTACATGGCTGCTTACAATGCACAGGCGCAACAAGCAATGAACGTGAGTGTCTTATTTATTCTAAACACGCTCGATATTGGTTCTATAACTAATATATTATATTTGCAACAGTCTTGGTTTCCACAGCAGGAACAGCAGCAACCATTTGTTTTCCCTCAATTTCAGCCGCCGATGCCTCAGTGGGGATTACATGCTATGCCACCTCCACCTCCACCTCAGGTTATTCAATTTAGTTAAGACTTGTCGTTTGTATCAACCTAATTTCAAATCTTTACTAAACTTGATTTTGTAGGGATCCAGGGTCATGGGCCACAACACGCCACCACCGGTCATACCAGCACCAGGAGGAGCTTATGCAGGGGAGGGAGCTTATCCAGGAGAGGTTAGTTTGAGAAACAATTTGTTTGAATAGTCGTTATACATGTAGCCAATGCCGTTAGTAATGTCTTCTTTTTCTTTGGGATCCAAACCCGTCACACGACTTCGTCAACCAGTTCTTGGCTTCTGGAGGTAGTGGACACAACTCCAACGACCCTGATATGTGATTAAGTTAGCTTTGTGTCGCACTGTGCATTGTAATGAACTATTTGTGGATTTTATGTTTGTATGGACTATTTGTGGACTTTATATTTGTATGGACTCAAGTTTTATGTTGTGAACTCAAGTATGAAATTTCTGTTATTGTATGAAATTTCTGTTATTGTATGAATTTTGTATAAATTTTCTGTTATTTTTCGCATTTTTTCATTTTTTTGCTCTAAAATTATTAATTTTCGGCAGGTTTAATTTTCGGCGGCTATTTACGTGGCCGCCGGAAATTACCAGGTATTTTCGGCGGCCAGTGTGCCAGCCGCCGAAAATAAGCTATTTTCGGCGGCCAGGCCCTGGCCGCCGAAATATAGACTTATTTTCGGTCGGTTTTTTTGGCGGCCAGACGCCGCCGAAAATAAACCGTTTGCCGCCGAAAATAGCTTATTTTCGGCGGCAAATGGCTTATTTTCGGCGGCTTCTGGCCGCCGAAAATGCCTGTAGCTCTTGTAGTGAGGTGGCAAAGGCACCGGGGCTTGCCTTGTGTTGTAGGAGAGTCGGGCTCTGTTCCACAAATATCAAAATAGAAATAGTTCCCGACAGGTGGATTTTCTGTCGATGGAGTAGTCTCTTCCTCTTCAACAGTTATTTCTTCCTCGTTCTCTATACATAACCATATATAACCATGAATGCTCATGAAATGCTTATGAAAATGCAATAATAGAAAAGATATATCAAGTTGTATCTTGAATACGACTTTCCTTCACGGTGCACTAGGGTAACTATGGTTTTTCTAGGTTTTCTAGGTTAGTACCATAATAGGGTTAGATATTTTTACCATAAGAAGCTAAGGTTTTGGGTTTAGGAATCAAACAATGTCCAAATCAAGTCAAACTTCACTCATGGGATCTAAATATCATATTAAGCTTATCCAAAAAGGTTGGTGATTTTTGGAGTCATTAAATAATTTCTAAAATTCCAGGAGACTAGGTTTTAACCATATTAAATACTACATAATTCCTAGTTTGGATTAAAAATCTTGGAACTATTTTTATTAAATACTAGAGAAATCTAGGAGTCCAACAAAATTAGTCTCATATTTTTTTTATTTTTATATAATTTTCTATGGATTTCCTAAGTCTGGCAGAAAAAGAAAAAAGGAAAAAGGTGAATAGTAACGGGCTGAAACCAGCCCGATACGGCCCATACCCAGGCGAAACGTGCCCGCGCGCGCCCGCGCTGGCGTCTTTGCACAGAGGACCCTGACTGTTCGAATAACCCGAAAAGAGTCCTATGCACTATTCCTATGTGTCACTAACACTTTGCGAAGAGGCCCTTCACTTTCTAATTCTTCGCGAATTGAAGTCCCTGACCGAGGACGGCGGAGCAGCGGCTCCGGTGAGCCATGACCGGCCGGAAATTGCAATGACCGGTGCTCTGGAGTGGTTGACACCTAATTTGACCCTTAATAACCATTACCCCTCAACCAATTTCAAGGTTCTAGCCCCTAATCTCACTGCCCACGGTGACGGCGCGATCAACTGTCAACCCGAAGCGTTACCGATGATCCTACGTGTTCTAGCTCAATTGGCCGGGTCGAGAAGCATCACATGCACACAGGGATGCTAAAACAAGAGCGAGGAGGGCATGATCGGACCTGTGGAGAGCTGGCCACGGAGAGCTCTCACACTACGGTGTTCTTGACCGATTTGGGGGAAATCTCAAATTAGAGCTCTCTAGTGGACAATCCGAGACATGAGTGGGTGCACTGGATGCTTGACTACCTAGCGGAGCAGATGGAACGCTCAATTTATAGGACCCGAGGACGGTGGCGTCCAATTTCACAAAGGTGCGCTGGCGACCGGAGACAGGGAGGAGTCACCGCGGCGATCTATCGTGGCGATCACTGGTTGAGGAGCTACGACAGTCATTGGTGAGTTGTTACGGCTAGCAGTGAGGTGGTGAGATGGTCACGGTGTGGCATGATCACGGCGAACGACGTACAACACAACGATGGCCGCTCGGCCACGTCGCCGGCGTGAGTGGATAGATGACAGAGCGGCTACAGGGTTCTGAGCTCATCCACAGTGAAGATGTTTCCATGGTCGACCATAGTCTACGCCACAGAGGGCACGAATCACGGCGCACGGGTCATCGGCGGCGAGGAGAATGCAAGTGAAGATCTTTTCAGTGCACTGTACCATGGGAAACCCCATTCAGAGCCTCTGTCCGAGTACTCTGCAGAGCTTTGATTTCTAATTTCTATATAGCAACTAGCTAATCCTTTTGTAACAAAATTGTTAATCTACAATCTAGCTACAAATTGACTATAGTCACCATCCCCAATCGATCACTAGATCCTACTCCAATTCGACCTCAAAGTCCTGCCAATGTCACTAATGACCACAATTCAGTTATCAGGGTGACTGACAGCTCAACTTTTTGAGCTCATTTTACTCCAAATTTTATATGTGATCAAGGCTTAGTTACTCAAGCGAAGTTTCTCTCCTATTATAGCTCTACAAGTTTGATGTGTTGACCTAAGGCAAACTCCTTGTAGATTTAGATATATAGAGCTCCAAAGTTGACCCCATGCACTAAATTTCAGACTTAGTCACATATGGTTTCATGGGGTACTTTTTGCAAATAAGTCAAAATCCCATAATTTGATTTGCAAATCCTCAAATGTGTGAAACATATGATTTGTGGTGCTCTAATACTTTGGTTTTTGCACTTGGGTCCAAAAGTGCACAAAATATACACTTAGCCCCCTAGGGTTCCAACTTAGGGTTTTCTAGGGTCTTTTAAGAGTTTTTAGCACTTTAGGGTTTTGGTGTCACTAAAGTCCTTCAAATGTGATATCTTATGACCATGTCTCATGTCTTTTGAGGTTTTCACATATTTGGGCTTCACTTATATCCATAAGCCTTGATCTAAAGTTAAACACTTTACCCTAGGGTTAACCACACATCAAGTCATATCAGTACAACTTATTTGAAATTTTTACCTAGTGAATGCACTCTAGGTGTAACAAATACATGATATGCCAATGCTCATGATGTGATGCTCAAGTTTTAGTGACAGTAACACCAGGGGTGTTGAAAGGGAAATGTGCCTTTGGGCCATTTCTAAGTATTTTGGTGATTGAGTGCAAACACAAGTGCTTAAATGTGAAAATATGCCCAAGGATGAACAAAGTGCAAATCACAAGTTAAGGTATGTTTCTAAGCCTTAGTACATTGGTTTTGTGTACTAATATATTTGTCTAAGTGTTAGAAACAGATAGAAGAAGAGAAGAGAAGACTTGGCTGTGTACAGCCAAGGGGCTGCTTCGGTCTGGGGCACCGGACTGTCCGGTGGTGCACCGGACAGTGTCCGGTGGTGCACCGGACAGTGTCCGGTGCGCCAGGCTGCCTCGGCCGAAGAGGCCGCTCTCGGGTTTTTTCTCCGGCGACTTCGGCTAAAATTCACCGGACTGTCCGGTGTGCACCGGACTGTCCGGTGAGCCAACGGTCGGCCGGGCCAACGGTCGGCCGCGCGATCGGCGCGCGACACGTGGCCGAGCCAACGGTCGGAAGGAAGCACCGGACTGTCCGGTGTGCACCGGACTGTCCGGTGCGCCAGATCTGCAACGGTCGGCAACGATCGGCTTCGCCATTTAAGGAAACAAATCGGGCACCGGACAGTGTCCGGTGTGCACCGGACTGTCCGGTGCGCCACGAGACAGAAGGCAAAGATGGCCTTCCAGATTTGTTCCCAACGGCTCCTAGCTGCCTTGGGGCTATAAAAGGGACCCCTTGGCGCATGGAGGAGTACACCAAGCATTCCTACAACTCTTCTAAGCACCAAGACATCAATCTCACGCATTCGTTTCATTGTGGTAGCATATAGAGCTCTTGTGGAGTTGTGAACTCTTTGTGTTGCGTTGCGAGCTCTTGTTGTGACTTGTGTGCGTGTTGTTGCTCTGATTTTCGAGTCTTGTGTGCGTTGCTCATTCCCACCTTACTCCGTATTTCTTTGTGAACTCAATTGTAAGGGCGAGAGACTCCAAGTTGTGGAGATTCCTCGCAAACGGGAAAAGATCAAAGGAAAGAAAAACACCGTGGTATTCAAGTTGATCATTGGATCACTTGAGAGGAGTTGAGTGCAACTCTCGTCCGTTGGGACGCCACAACGTGGAGTAGGCAAGTTTTGTACTTGGCCGAACCACGGGATAACCACCGTGTCAACTCTGTGATTGCTTTCTTGTGGTTATCGTGTTTTGAGTTCTCTCTAGCCACTTGGCCATACTTGTGCTAACCCTTAACAAGTTTTTGTGGCTTAAGTTTTGAACTTTTACAGGATCACCTATTCACCCCCCCCCTCTAGGTGCTCTCAATTGGTATCAGAGCCGTTCTCTTCAAGAAAGGGACTAACCGCCCGAAGAGATGGATCCTAAGGGGAAGGGAATTGTGATAAACGACAAGGAGAAGGAGTCCTTCGTCAACGAGCCAAGGGATGACAAGTCCAATGACTCGGGCTCGGGCCACAAGCGAAGAGATGGGAAGAAGAAGAAGACAAGACGCATCAAGGAGATCGTCTACTACGACAGCGATGAGTCCTCTTCTTCCCAAAAGAACGACGACCACGACAAACAAAGGAAACCGGTTAATTCGAACTTTTCATTTGATTATTCTCGTATTCCACATAGTTCGAATTCGCATTTGCTTTCCATTCCTCTTGGTAAACCTCCACATTTTGATGGGGAGGACTACGGATTTTGGAGTCACAAAATGCGTAGTCATTTATTCTCTCTCCATCCAAGCATATGGGAGATTGTAGAGAATGGAATGAAATTTGATAGCTCGGATAGCCCTATGTTTATCAATGAACAAATTCATAAAAATGCACAAGCTACTACTGTTCTCTTAGCATCTTTGTGCAGGGAAGAGTACAATAAGGTGAGCGGCTTGGACAATGCCAAGCAGATATGGGACACTCTCAAGATCTCTCACGAGGGGAACGACATCACCATGCTCACCAAGATGGAGTTGGTGGAGGGCGAGCTTGGACGATTCGCCATGATAAGGGGAGAAGAGCCAACTCAAACTTACAACCGGCTCAAGACCCTTATCAACAAGATAAGGAGCTACGGAAGCACGCGTTGGACGGATCACGACGTCGTCCGCCTAATGCTCAGGTCATTTACCGTTCTTGATCCTCATCTCGTGAACAATATTCGTGAGAACCCCAGGTACACGATGATGACGCCCGAAGAAGTACTTGGAAAATTCGTGAGCGGGCGGATGATGATCAAGGAGGCAAGGTACGTCGATGACGCGTTGAACGGTCCAATCCACGAGCCTCAACCCATTGCTCTCAAGGCATCGAGGAGCAAGGAGGCACTACCAAGCAAGGTGGCGCAAATTGAGGCGGCCGGGCTTAATAATGAAGAAATGGCTCTCATCATTAAGCGCTTCAAGACGGTGCTAAAGGGTCGCAATGGACAGCCGAGCAAGACTAAGACCAAGGGGAAGCGATCATGCTTCAAATGCGGTAAGCTTGGTCATTTTATTGCTAACTGTCCTGATAATGAAAGTGACCAGGAAAAGGGAAACAAGAGGGAAAAGAAGAAGCATTATAAGAAGGCAAAGGGTGAGGCGCATCTAGGCAAGGAGTGGGACTCGGATTGCTCCTCATCCGACTCCGACAATGAAGGACTCGCCGCCACCGCCTTCAACAAATCAACCCTCTTCCCCAACGAGCGTCACACATGCCTTATGGCAAGGGAGAAGAAGGTATGTACTCGCAACTCTACCTATGCTTCTTCAAGTGAGGACGAATCTAGTGATGAGGATGAAGTAGATTATTCATGTTTGTTCAAGGGCTTAGATAGATCTAAGATAGACAAAATTAATGAATTAATTGATGCCTTGAATGAAAAGAATATACTTTTAGAAAAGCAAGAGGATTTGTTGTATGAAGAGCATGATAAATTTGTTGAGGCACAAAAATCCTACGCTTTAGAGGTTAAAAGAAATGAAATGCTTTCTTTTGAACTATCTACTTGTCATGAAACCATTTCTACTTTGAAAGGTGTCAACAATGATTTAAATGCTAAATTAGAAGTAGCAAATAAATCCAACTCTTGTGTTGAACATGTTGAAATTTGCACTAGGTGTAAGGATGTTGATATTAATGCCTGTAGTGAACACTTAGTTTCCATTTCAAAATTGAGTGATGAAGTAGCTAGTCTTAATGCTCGACTTAAGACTAGCAAAAGTGATTTTGAAAAACTAAAATTTGCTAGGGATGCCTACACGGTTGGTAGACACCCCTCAATTAAGGATGGACTTGGCTTCAAGAGGGAAGCCAAGAACTTAACAAGTCATAAGGCTCCCATTCCCGCCAAGGAGAAAGGGAAGGCCCCTATGGCTACTAGTGCTAAAAGGAACCATGCCTTTTTGTATCATGATAAAAGACAAACTAGAAATAGAAGTTATGATGCTTTTGATTCATATGTTTATGATTCTCATGCCATGTGTGCTCCTAGTTCTTCTTATGTGTATAATAGAAATGTTACTAGGAGAAATGTTGTTTCTAAAAGAAATATTGCAAATGTTCATAAAAAAGTAGTGAATGAACCCTCTACAATTTATTGTGCTTTGAATGCTTCATTTGCAATTTGTAGAAAGGATAGAAAAGTAATTGCTAGGAAGTTAGGGGCAAAATGCAAAGGTGATAAAACTTGCATTTGGGTCCCTAAGGAAATTGTGACTAACCTTGTAGGACCCAACAAGAGTTGGGTACCTAAGTCCCAAGCCTAAATTTGCCTTGCAGGTTTATGCATCCGGGGGTTCAAGCTGGATTATCGACAGCGGATGCACAAACCATATGACGGGGGAGAAGAAGATGTTCACCTCCTACGTCAAGAATAAAGATTCCCAAGATTCAATTGTATTCGGTGATGGGAATCAAGGCAAGGTAAAAGGTTTAGGTAAAATTGCGATTTCTAATGAGCATTCTATCTCTAATGTATTTTTAGTAGAGAGTCTTGGATACAATCTGCTATCTGTGAGTCAATTATGTCATATGGGATATAATTGTCTATTTACAAATATAGATGTGTCTGTCTTTAGAAGAAGCGATGGTTCATTAGCTTTTAAGGGTGTATTAGACGGCAAACTTTATTTAGTTGATTTTGCAAAAGAAGAGGCCGGTCTAGATGCATGCTTAATAGCTAAGACTAGCATGGGCTGGCTGTGGCATCGCCGCTTAGCACATGTGGGGATGAAGAACCTTCACAAGCTTCTAAAGGGAGAACACGTGATAGGTTTGACTAAAGTGCATTTCGAAAAAGATAGACCTTGTGCAGCTTGTCAAGCAGGTAAACAAGTGGGAGGAGCACATCACAGCAAGAACGTGATGACCACTTCAAGACCCCTGGAGCTGCTGCATATGGACCTCTTCGGACCTGTCGCCTATCTGAGCATAGGAGGGAGTAAGTATGGTCTAGTTATTGTAGATGATTTTTCCCGCTTCACTTGGGTGTTCTTTTTGCAGGATAAGTCTGAAACCCAAGGGACCCTCAAGCGCTTTCTCAGGAGAGCTCAAAATGAGTTTGAGCTCAAGGTGAAGAAGATAAGGAGCGACAACGGGTCCGAGTTCAAGAACCTTCAAGTGGAGGAGTTCCTTGAAGATGAAGGGATCAAGCACGAGTTCTCCGCTCCCTACACACCACAGCAAAATGGTGTGGTAGAGAGGAAGAACAGGACGCTCATCGACATGGCGAGGACGATGCTAGGAGAGTTCAAGACCCCCGAGTGCTTTTGGACAGAAGCCGTGAACACGGCGTGCCACGCCATCAACAGGGTCTACCTTCATCGCCTCCTCAAGAAGACGTCGTATGAGCTACTAACCGGTAACAAACCCAATGTATCGTACTTTCGTGTATTTGGGAGTAAATGCTACATTCTAGTAAAGAAGGGTAGAAATTCTAAGTTTGCTCCCAAAGCTGTAGAAGGGTTTTTGTTAGGTTATGACTCAAATACAAAGGCGTATAGAGTCTTCAACAAATCATCGGGTTTGGTTGAAGTCTCTAGCGACGTTGTATTTGATGAGACTAATGGCTCTTCAAGAGAGCAAGTTGTTGATTGTGATGATGTAGATGAAGAAGATGTTCCGACAGCCGCTATACGAACCATGGCGATTGGAGAAGTGCGGCCACAGGAACAAGATGAGCAAGATCAACCCTCTTCCTCAATTATGGTGCATCCCCCGACTCAAGACGATGAACAGGTTCATCATAAGGAGGCGTGTGATCAAGGGGGAGCACAAGATAATCATGTGATGGAGGAAGAAGTGCAACCGGCACCTCCAACCCAAGTTCGAGCGATGATTCAAAGGGATCATCCCGTCGACCAAATTCTGGGTGACATTAGCAAGGGAGTAACTACTCGATCTCGATTAGTTAATTTTTGTGAGCATTACTCTTTTGTCTCTTCTATAGAGCCTTTCAGGGTAGAGGAGGCCTTGCTAGATCCGGACTGGGTGTTGGCCATGCAAGAGGAGCTAAACAACTTCAAGCGCAATGAAGTTTGGACACTGGTGCCTCGTCCGAAGCAAAATGTTGTGGGAACCAAGTGGGTGTTCCGCAACAAACAGGACGAGCACGGGGTGGTGACGAGGAACAAGGCTCGACTTGTGGCAAAAGGTTATGCCCAAGTCGCAGGTTTGGATTTCGAGGAGACCTTTGCTCCTGTGGCTAGGCTAGAGTCAATTCGAATCTTGCTAGCATATGCCGCTCACCATTCTTTCAGGTTGTACCAAATGGATGTGAAGAGCGCTTTCCTCAACGGGCCAATCAAGGAGGAGGTGTACGTGGAGCAACCCCCTGGCTTCGAGGATGAACGGTACCCCGACCATGTGTGTAAGCTCTTTAAGGCGCTCTATGGACTTAAGCAAGCCCCAAGAGCATGGTATGAATGCCTTAGAGACTTTTTACTTGCTAATGCTTTCAAGGTTGGGAAGGCTGATCCAACTCTTTTTACAAAGACATGTGATGGTGATTTGTTTGTGTGCCAAATTTATGTCGATGACATAATATTTGGTTCCACTAACCAAAAGTCTTGTGAAGAGTTTAGCAGGGTGATGACGCAGAAATTCGAAATGTCGATGATGGGCGAGTTGAACTACTTCCTTGGGTTCCAAGTGAAGCAACTCAAGGACGGCACCTTCATCTCCCAAACGAAGTACACGCAAGATCTGCTAAAGAGGTTTGGGATGAAGGACGCCAAGCCCGCAAAGACTCCGATGGGGACCGACGGACACACCGACCTCAACAAAGGAGGTAAGTCCGTTGATCAAAAAGCATACCGGTCAATGATAGGTTCTTTGCTTTACTTATGTGCTAGTAGACCGGATATTATGCTTAGCGTATGCATGTGTGCTAGATTTCAATCCGATCCTAAGGAGTGTCACTTAGTGGCGGTGAAGCGAATTCTTAGATATTTGGTTGCTACGCCTTGCTTCGGGCTCTGGTATCCAAAAGGGTCTACCTTTGACTTAGTTGGATACTCCGACTCCGACTATGCTGGATGTAAGGTCGATAGGAAGAGTACATCGGGGACGTGCCAATTCTTAGGAAGGTCCCTGGTGTCATGGAACTCTAAGAAACAAACCTCCGTTGCCCTATCCACCGCTGAGGCCGAGTACGTTGCCGCAGGACAGTGTTGCGCGCAACTACTTTGGATGAGGCAAACCCTCAGGGACTTTGGCTACAATCTGAGCAAAGTCCCACTCCTATGTGACAATGAGAGTGCTATCCGCATGGCGGAAAATCCTGTTGAACACAGCCGCACAAAGCACATAGACATCCGGCATCACTTTTTGAGAGACCACCAGCAAAAGGGAGATATCGAAGTGTTTCATGTTAGCACCGAGAACCAGCTAGCCGATATCTTTACCAAGCCTCTAGATGAGAAGACCTTTTGCAGGCTGCGTAGTGAGCTAAATGTCTTAGATTCGCGGAACTTGGATTGAATTGTAGCATACATGTGTTTATGCATTTGATCAGGTTCATTCTGCATTTTGTTGCTTATTGTGGTGCTCAAGTTGTACCAACACTCCCTGGACCTCACAAGTCCGTTGCAAAGTGATGCACATGTTTAGGGGGAGATGTGTTACAACTTGACCCTTTGAGACTAACCATTTGCTTGAGTTTGCTTGATTTAGTCTCGAAGGAGGATTGAAAGGGAAAAGGTGGACTTGGACCATGAAAGACTTCCACTGCACTCCGATGAGAGGGTAACTAATTCCAAGTTCATCTCATGAAATCTTATTGCCATTTGCTCTTAATTGAAGACTTTGGTGAGGCAATGGGGTTAAAAGGCCAAGATTGATCCCATTTTGGTGCTTGATGCCAAAGGGGGAGAAATTAAAGGCCAAAGCGATAAATGGATCAGCTACCACTTGAGAGATTTTGAAAATAGTAGGATAGAGTTTTTGTTTTGTCAAAAGCTTTTATTGTCTCTTATTGTCTCTATTGTCAAAAGTTGGCTTCTTGTGGGGAGAAGTATTGAGTATGGGAAATAGGGGGAGTTTTTGAAATCTTTGATCAATCTCTTTTGGAATGACTCTCTTTATACTTCAACATATGTGTTTGACTTAGAGATAGAGATTTGAGTTTGATTTGCAAAAACAAACCAAGTGGTGGCAAAGGATGATCCATATATGTCAAAATTGAATAAAACCAATTTGAGTTTTTATTTGAAGTGATTTTGCACTTGTGCTATCTACTTTATGTTGTGTTGGCATAAATCACCAAAAAGGGGGAGATTGAAAGGGAAATGTGCCTTTGGGCCATTTCTAAGTATTTTGGTGATTGAGTGCAAACACAAGTGCTTAAATGTGAAAATATGCCCAAGGATGAACAAAGTGCAAATCACAAGTTAAGGTATGTTTCTAAGCCTTAGTACATTGGTTTTGTGTACTAATATATTTGTCTAAGTGTTAGAAACAGATAGAAGAAGAGAAGAGAAGACTTGGCTGTGTACAGCCAAGGGGCTGCTTCGGTCTGGGGCACCGGACTGTCCGGTGGTGCACCGGACAGTGTCCGGTGGTGCACCGGACAGTGTCCGGTGCGCCAGGCTGCCTCGGCCGAAGAGGCCGCTCTCGGGTTTTTTCTCCGGCGACTTCGGCTAAAATTCACCGGACTGTCCGGTGTGCACCGGACTGTCCGGTGAGCCAACGGTCGGCCGGGCCAACGGTCGGCCGCGCGATCGGCGCGCGACACGTGGCCGAGCCAACGGTCGGAAGGAAGCACCGGACTGTCCGGTGTGCACCGGACTGTCCGGTGCGCCAGATCTGCAACGGTCGGCAACGATCGGCTTCGCCATTTAAGGAAACAAATCGGGCACCGGACAGTGTCCGGTGTGCACCGGACTGTCCGGTGCGCCACGAGACAGAAGGCAAAGATGGCCTTCCAGATTTGTTCCCAACGGCTCCTAGCTGCCTTGGGGCTATAAAAGGGACCCCTTGGCGCATGGAGGAGTACACCAAGCATTCCTACAACTCTTCTAAGCACCAAGACATCAATCTCACGCATTCGTTTCATTGTGGTAGCATATAGAGCTCTTGTGGAGTTGTGAACTCTTTGTGTTGCGTTGCGAGCTCTTGTTGCGACTTGTGTGCGTGTTGTTGCTCTGATTTTCGAGTCTTGTGTGCGTTGCTCATTCCCACCTTACTCCGTATTTCTTTGTGAACTCAATTGTAAGGGCGAGAGACTCCAAGTTGTGGAGATTCCTCGCAAACGGGAAAAGATCAAAGGAAAGAAAAACACTGTGGTATTCAAGTTGATCATTGGATCACTTGAGAGGAGTTGAGTGCAACTCTCGTCCGTTGGGACGCCACAACGTGGAGTAGGCAAGTTTTGTACTTGGCCGAACCACGGGATAACCACCGTGTCAACTCTGTGATTGCTTTCTTGTGGTTATCGTGTTTTGAGTTCTCTCTAGCCACTTGGCCATACTTGTGCTAACCCTTAACAAGTTTTTGTGGCTTAAGTTTTGAACTTTTACAGGATCACCTATTCACCCCCCCCCCCTCTAGGTGCTCTCAGGTGTTACACCAGGATGAATGGAATATCGACTAAGATGAGCTTCATCCAAAATTTGCTAGCGGACTTCCTCATTTTTAGGCACAACTATGCGATCTTTAAACCGTACAATGCCTTGATCATCCTTTCTGAAACAATTTGCTTTGTTGGCTTCTATTTTCTTATAAATATATTTCATACCCTTATCATTTTTTGGGCATCAATAATTCTTTGCAGAAGAATCGACTCAAGCTTCAATTGGTTCAAGGTTCCATGTTGAATCATTCCCAGGTTCAACTTCTCCAGTTCTAGACATAATGTGATGTCAGAGGTCTTTACTGTAAGACAATGGCAGGAAGCCTTGCGACTTAGTGCATCTGCCACCACGTTGGCCTTTCCTGGGTGATAGTGGATTTCTAATTCATAATCCTTAATCAGCTCAAGCCATCTTCTCTGCCTCATGTTTAGTTCTGACTGGGTAAAAATATACTTCAAACTTTTATGATCTGTATATATATGGCAGATATTCCCCAACAGATAATGACGCCATATTTTAAGGGCATGAACCACAACAGCTAATTCTAAGTCATGAGTTGGATAATGTTCCCCATGCCGGCGCAATTGTCTTGAAGCATATGCTATAACTCGGCCCTCCTGCATTAAGACACATCTGAGACCACTGCTCGATGCACACAGTACACATCAAAAGGCTTTTCAATGTCCGGTTGAGCCAATACCGGAGCAGTGGTCAACAATACCTTCAGCTGCTCGAAGGCTTCGTTGCATCTTGAGGACTAGTTAAATTTTGTATCATTCTTCAATAGACTTGTGATTGGCTTCACAATCTTGGAGAAATCTGGATAAATCTGCGGTAATAGCCAGCCAGTCCAAGGAAACTTTGAACTTGATGTACAGTGGTTGGTGGTTTCCTCTCTAGAATATCCTTGACTTTGTTGGGATCAACCGCAATCCCATTTGCAGACAATACATGTCGCAAAAATTGGATTTCCTCTAGCCAAAACGCGCGTTTGCTGAATTTAGCATATAATTGGTGTTCCCTTAAGCGCGTTAATACGATTTGTAAATGTTTAGCATGCTCCTCTTCATTCTTGGAATAGATCAAGATATCATCAATGAAGACCACCACAAATTTATCCAACTCGGGCATAAACACCGAGTTCATTAGATATGTGAAGTGGGCAGGAGCATTTGTCAATCCGAAGGACATAACCAAATATTCGAATAATCCATATTGTGTAGTAAATGCGGTCTTGGGTATATCTTCGGGTCAAATACGGATCTGATGATAGCCCTACCTGAGGTCGATCTTGGAAAATACCCGAGCTCCGGTAAGTTGATCGAATAAGATATTGATCCGGGGAAGAGGGTACTTATTCTTTATCGTTACCTCATTAAGGGGTCTGTAGTCCACGCACATTTGAAGTGTTTGATCCTTCTTCTTGACAAAGGTTGCGGGACATCCCTAAGGTGATGAACTGGGCCGAATGAATCCCTTTTCAAGCAAGTCTTGTAATTGAGTCTTGAGCTCCACCAATTCATTTGGTGGCATCCGGTACGATCTTCTAGAAATGGGAGCGGTACCGGGCTTTAGTTCAATCACAAGCTCTACATCCCTTTCTGGAGGTAATCCAGGCAAATCTTCAGGAAATACATCTGGAAATTCACATACTACCGGAATATCCTAGATTTCTGGTATGATAGCTTCATAAACCTGTCCAAATGGTTTGGCCGGGACAGCTATAGGGATGGACAAGAGAACCTCTTCATGGCCATGGCTCAACTTGATAGTCCTTAAGTCAGTGTTGAGGATAGCTTTATGCTGGGCTAAACAATTCATGCCCAGAATTACATCTATATCTTGGCCTTTCAAAACAATCATATTGGTGGGAAAATCCCGTTCAGGCAATGTTACTGGCACATGGAAAGCTACTTCTTTAGTAAATATTTGTCCCCCGGGCGAATGGATAATAAACCCTTCCCTTGATTCAGTGCAAGGAATGCAATATTTTTCCACAAATTTCTTGCTTATGAATGTATGCGAAGCACCAGAATCAAAGAGAATGACTGCTGGGTCATTGGCCACAAGGAACGTACCCATCATTACCGGCTCTCCTTTCGGTGTAGTGGTCACTTGAGTGTAATAAATTCGCCCAGTCTTCTTGACATTTTTGCCCGCTGAATTATTAGCCATGTTCCCTTTGCCTTGATTTGAGCTCCCAGAGTTCTGCTAATTGTTGGACTTATTCTGCCTCGGATATGGACAGTCTTTGATAAAATGACTAGACTTTCCATAGTTGAAGCAGCCAGTTGAGGAACTAGGGAGGGCGGGGAAACGAGCACCAGGGGCACTCGGCTGATTTGTAGAAGTCGGGGCAGTGGCAGGACGAATGAAAATAGGCCGTTTGAACGGATAGGAGGGTGGATGAGGCGAAGAACGATTCTGATTGAAAGGTCGGATTACCAACCGGGTTCGCTTCTCAGGTCCCTGATTGGACCTGTCACCTCCAAATCCCGTTGATTTTCCTTGGCCTGTATTCTTGGCTTCTACTGCCAGCGCTGTGCTGACAGCTCTGCTGTATGTTAGATCTAGACAGGTGGCCATTTTCCATTGTAGCCGATCGTTGAGTCCTCTCATGAAGCAGTTCTTTTTTTTCAGGTCAGTCTTTACATGGTCAATCACATATTGGGATAAATGATTGAACTTGTTGAGATACTGCATCACAGTATCCCCTCCTTGTTTTAGTCGAATAAATTCCTCTTGTTTCATGTGAAGCACTCCTGCTGGAATATAGTGTTCATGGAATGCGAGCTTAAATTCATCCCAAGTGACCTGATGTCCGGCTGGTTGAATTGCCACAAAATTTCCCCACCAGGTACTGGCAGGGCCTCTCAGTTGTTGGGTAGCGAACAACAACTTCTGTGTTTCTGTGCAACAGATTAATCCGAACTTCTGCTCCATTACCCTTATCCACTCATCAGCTTTAAGAGGGTCTTCAGCTTTAATAAAGAGTGGGGGACGCGTTTCAGAGAAATCCAGATATGAGGTTTCATGCGGTCCCTGTGGAGGAACCCTTCCACCTTGCTGCTGGAATTGATTACCCGCCATTTCACGTAAAAAGCGGGTATTATCTACAGTAGCATTGACCAAGGCAGCGATAGCCTCGGCCAGCATTGGTGGTACAGGTGGTGGATTAGGAGTATTTTCCTGACCACGGGAAGTACCCACACTGTCATGCGCACGAGTCCTTGATGGCATCTGAGGCAAAGAAACATTTGGGAAAAATATAGCATGCCGATACACACCATCATTTTACATTACCAAGATGTAATGATACAGACTCAAGTGTACAACATGACATCATTACTTATTTTACATAGGTATAGTTCCTAAACTATACTAGTCTAGTCTTCGTCGTCCTTGTTTTCTTCATTCCCTGCTGTGGGAGACCGATCGTCAGCCAGGTTCTTGGAAGGAGGAGGCCTAAAAAGGTCCAGCTCCTCATTAGTTCCTTCACCTGCTGTTCCTGATGGACCGACTCCCATTGCAACACGGTCGGCAGGCACGTCCGGGTGCAGTCGCGAATACAGTACATGCACTTCCTCATGTAAAGTATTGCAGTACACTTGCAAGTTGTCAAGGGCCGCACTAAGCTCTGCCACACGAGCATGAGCTTTGGCTTCCCGATCCCAAGCAACCGAACATGAGTTGACGGCCCAATCGACTGCCAAATCCCGTTCAGCAAGCTCGTCTTGCAGGCGTCTAACGTTAGCTGCCAACTCATTTATACGCTGACCGTCCTCTGCCCACACCTTGTTTCGGTAACGTAGCTTCGTCCGAAGCTGTTCCACTTGGGCTTCCAAGTCTCCAATTGGATCGTTGCTGCCACTACTGCTGCCTTCATGTCTTGGAGCCAACTGATGACGAGGCACGCCGTTAGGTCCAATGGACTTGCGCGCGGTTTTCCTCGTACGCGGCATATCTCCATAAGGGGAAAATTTATTAGTATAGTTTTTAAACATGATGCATGCATAACCCAATGATTACGGAACCAACCTTCGTTGATCCATTTCCTATATATTGCACTCTATTACCTAGTCTTGTAAGATGAGAACTTCCAAAAGTGGCAAGGTAAGGATGAAAGTATATTTCTTGGGTAAGTACTTAAAAACTCTTTTTGAAATGCTTCATAATATCTGAAGAGATGGGCTTCACTCCGATACCAGCTGTGACGGAACCTCCCAAGTCATTAGGCCCACCTACAGTTGTCCTTGTCCAACGGACCATGGACAACCTTGTAGATGCACATAATCACTCGACAAGTTCGGTATCTGTATCCTTTTCCTCGCCCAAGAGCGTTTCACCCGTCACGTAGATATTACAACACATCAGAGGAACGAATAAGCGGAAGCGAATTACAATGACTTAATTTACATTCATTAAAATATAGAAAGAGTGTTATTATTACATCACCAGGTCATAAGGGTGCATAAGTATTATTATCACAACCTTTGGAGGCAAAAACCCCTCCCGCATAAAAGTATATTGTTTTTCAAAAGGGAGGCCAACATCCTCCCACAACCACTTCACTGTTGAGGTTCGTCCTTGGGCACCACATCCTTGGGCACCACCTTAGTGCAAAAACAACAAAAGTCTACTGTTTCCTCACCTACAACAACATGGGTTCGAAAACCCTGAGTATGAAGTGTACTTTCGCAAGTCTTACTCGTCAAAATAAAAGACTCTCAATGATATGATGGCTTAAGGGAATCAAGGTAAGGCTTAATCGAGAATCAAGACTCTGTTTGTAAAAATGCTTACTAATAGTGGATCCTTAAATATCTAGTTTTATTAGCAAGTTAACTCATTACCTGTCACTAGAGTTCTGTCTACCCTAATTCAAGCACTTGGCATATACTAGCCATCCTTTTATGAACCCTTTTCATTCACTGGAATGCTACGTGTAGGGCAGTGACCAAGTCTTCATGTCCGAGAAGTAACGGCGATCCGAATCGATTAATACCCAGCTGGGGATCTCCAATCACATGACATATGTAGCACTTAAACCTTGCATATGTCAAGTCGCCACCGGGTTTCTCAAGACCAGACCAGGTTCACGCCAACCGAGAGCACAGATACACCACCGTCCAGCCTCTTGCCACGGAGGGTACATGCTACTCTCGCCATCTGTACACTCCCATTACGTGTTGGCCTTTCTGGTATTAGTCTGCTCGAGGCAAAGCATACCCATGATGAGGCATGTGACCAGTTAAAAGGTCCACAATCATCAAGCCTACATCGAGACAGTCCTTAATCGACTCAGACGGAGACACTACACTAAGACTATCTTCTCGTGCAAGTCACCCGCCTGGTCTCAACTTTATCATTTAAAACCCAAAGTTTGGTACCTGGCAGAGGTACATCTTTTCCGATGTTGAACCCATCATGGCCATGATGGATCCACCATCAAGTTTTATTTTGAAAACATCCCAGCCACTGTGAAGCATCATCTTTTGTTTAAAAACAAAACATTTGTTTTTCTAAAGCAGGACTAAGCATTAGAAAAACCATTTTAATAAATCAGGTAATCAAGGAATGGTAAATAGTTTCATGGAAGGAAATGCATCAATTGGTTTAACACCCAACTCCTATCACCTAATGCATCATTCAAGTGATAAAGAGTTTAAAATAGCAAGGAGGTGGCAAATACACCGGGGCTTGCCTTGTGTTGTAGGAGGGTCGGGCTCTGTTCCACAAATATCAAAATAGAAACAGTTCCCGGCAGGTGGATTTTCTGCTGATGGAGTAGTCCGTTCCTCTTCAACAATCACTTCATCCTCATTCTCTATATATAACCATATATATAACCATGAATGCTCATGTAATGCTTATAAAAATGCAACAATAGAAAAGATGTATCGAGTTGTATCTTGAATACAACTTTCCTTCACGGTGCACTAGGGTAACTATGGTTTTTCTAGGTCAGTACCTTAGTGGTTAGACATTTTTACCCTAAGGAGCTAGGGTTTTGGTTTTAGGAATCAAACAATGTCCAAAGCAAGTCAAACTTCACTCATAGGATTTAAATATCATATTAAGCTTATCCAAAAAGTTTGGTGATTTTTGGGAGTCATTAAATGATTCATAAAATTCCAGAGTTATAGGTTTAAGCTCTTTAAATACTGATTAATTCCTTGTTTAGACTACAAATCCTAGAACTATTTTTATTAAATACTAGAGAAATTTAGGAGTCCAACAAAATTGGTCTCATATTTGTATTATTTTTCTATAATTTTCTATGGATTTCCTAAGTTTGGTAGAAAAAGAAAAAGGAAAAACATAAACAGTAATGGGCTTAATCTACCTTGAGCCGGCCCAAGACAGGCGAAAGCGCACCCGCGCGCGCGCCCGCGGTGTCTATTTTGCACAGGGGTCCCTGGTTGTTTGAAAAAAACCCGTAAAGACTCCTCTCTACTGTTTCTCTATCTCACTGACATCTCCACTAAGGCCCCTCCCCTTTCTATTTCTTCGCAACCTGAGATCCCCAACCGTGGGTGGCGGAGCAGTGACTCCCACGAGCCTGTACCGGCCGGATAACTCAACTACCGGTGCTCCGGTACGGTTGACACCTAATTCGACCCCTAATGATCATTACCCCTCAACCAATTTCAAGGTTCTAGCCCCTAATCTCTCTGCCTACGGGGACAGTGCGATCAACAGACAAATCAAGGCATTCCCGGCGATCGATCTAGCACGGTCTAGTTCAATTGGCCGGGTCGAGAAGCATCAAGGGCATACAAGAGTGCTAAAACAAGAGGTAGGAGGGCGTGATCGGACCTATGAAGGGCTGACCGCGGCGAGCTCACACTCTGCGGTGTTCTTGACAGATTTGGGGGAAATTCCAAATTGGGGAGCTGTGGGGGACGATTGGAGGTGATGGTTGGTTCACTGGATGCACAACTACCTAGCGGAGCTCACTGGGGTGACAATTTATAGGTTCCATCGGCGGTGGCTCTTGAATTTGGAATGGCATGCTGGTGGGCGGAGAGGAAGAAAGTTACTGGCGCAAAGGATGCGTGGCCTTAATCGTGGCGATCACTGGTTGAGGAGCTACGACTATTACCAGTGAGCTACTACGGCTAGCAGCGACGTGGTTAAAGGGTCATGGCGTGGCGCGATCACGGCGGACTACGTATACCTCGACGACGGCCGCTCGACCACGTCGCCGGCGCGAGTGGATGGGCGATAGAGCGACCATAGTGCTCCGAACTGATCCGCGGGGAAGATCTTTTTACTGTCGAGCGCAATCCACAGACCCGAGGCATGAATCGTGGCAGCCGGCGCGAATCCAGGCGCGGGGTCACCGGCGGTGAGGGGGGGGGGGCTGAACCTGAAGATATTTTGCGCACTGTACAATAGAATCCTCATCCAGAGCACCTGACAGACCAATTTGCTGGGCCCAAATCTCAGATTTTTACATGACAACTTGTTAATCTGCCTGTAACAAAGTTGTTGCCCTATGATCCGGCTACAATCTTGCTATAGCAACCATAGTCAAACACTCACTGGATTATCTTCAAAAGAACCCCCAAAGTTCATCCCAAGTCACTGTCAGTAAAAGTTCAGACACTAAGCTGACTGATAGCCAGACTTTAGGCCTATTTATCTCCCAATTTTGTATGACACCAAGGTTTAATCACTTAAACAAAGTTATGCTCCTATAGTATCTCTATAATCTTGATGTATTGACCTAGGGCAAATTCTTTATGGATTAAAAGATATAAGGCTCCAAAGATGCTCCAAGTTCACTGAATTTCAGACTTAGGCCTATATGGTTTAGGTGGTGCTTTTTGCAAATAAGCCCAAATCCCACAATTTGACTTGCAAATCCTCAAATGTGAGAAACACATGATTTGTGGTGTTCTATTACTTTGGTATTTGCACTTGGGTCCAAAAGTGCACAAATTTTACACTTAGCCCCCTAGGGTTCCAATTCAGGGTTTTCCAGGGGTCTTTTCAGGGTTTTTAGCACTTCGGGGTTTTGGTGTCACTAAAGTCTATCAAAGATGATATCTTATGATCATTTCTCATATCTTTTGAGGTTTTCTCATCATAAGCCCTAATTTAGGGTTAAGCACTCTACCCTAGGGTTAATCACCCATCATGTCACATCATTACAACTGATTTGAAATTTTTACCTAGTGAATGCACTCTAGGTGTAACAAACACATGATATGCCAATGCTCATGATGTTATGCTTAAGTTTTAATGATAGTAACACCAGGGGTGTTACAATTCCTGCATTGCGCTCCCTAGAAACTGTAGCTGATTTTCTGAAGGTAGTGGAACTTTGTAAAGGCCTCGTAGTGTTACCTTGCCTCGCTTCCTTGGTAGAGGTGCATGGGATTCATGACCCCTTGGCAGATGGGTAACATGACTTGCGGTGCAGAGTGTAAAACTGGTATACTAGTGGTGCTCGCGGTCATGAGCAACCCAGGACTCTCGCATGATTAATTTTTGATATTCAACTCAATTTGTCATTTTCATCGCATTACGGTTTTATTATTAATTTTGATCTATTATTACTCTAGTTTGGTATCTACTTAAATTTAGTAACTGCTAATAAAATTTGACCAACTTATTAAAAGCAATGCTCAGCTTTAACCCTTATTTGTTGATCAGCCTTACAATTCACATGAGCTCCCACCTTTGGTGAGTTCATGCACATTATTCCTCACAACTTGTTGAGCTATGATCTTTTGTGAGCTCACCCTTGCGTTACATAAACCCCCCACAGGAGAAGAACAGGTAGTCCAGGAGGAGGTCTACAACGAGCATTACGAGCTTATCTAGGTGGTGTCTCCCAGCCAGCTTGATGTCGCCAAGGAATAATATTTAGTTCACTTTATTTTTATCATCTATTTTTGTAAGATAATTCTGCTATGTAATAATGATATTTGTGACATTTATCTCTATACACTTTGTCATTATATGTGATGTTCTTCTTTGGCGCAAATATGAGACGCACCCGGCTTGATCCCTTAAACCCGAGTGTGACAGAAGTGGTATCAAAGCCAACCCTCGAGTTATCACAGGCGTGTGTGGGCTAGGGGGTTTGGTTATATGGCGCATTGTGCATGTGGGCCTGGAGTGGTCACATGGCATGGCATATGACGACACTAGACACATAGACGTGGCTAAGAGGAAAGGTTCCTGGATTTGGGGTTGACCGACAAGGACATCGGTCTTCTAAGGGGGTGAATTGTGATATGCTAGCCCTTGGGATGGTGATATCCTGGCCCAAGGCTTAATAAAATTAATAGAGTATCCATCCAAACAAGGTGCATCTTCTTTTTTGGAAGTCTATCTCGAAAGAACCTCCAAGTAAAGCGTACTCGGCTTGGAGCAATTTGGGATGGGTGACCGTCTAGGAAGTTTTCTCGGGTGCGCATGAGTGAGGACAAAGTGCGCACAAAAGACTCATGTTGGTCTGTGGGGACAATATATGATCCTAGCGAGCTACCAGGAGTAAGTACCGCCAGTCCAGGGATTGGATGGGGGTGTTCAAGTGGTATCAGAGCAAATGTTGATTGTAGGATGAAACCCAGATAGAACTGGACAAAACTCTTACCTACTTACCTTTACTATGATTCCCTTGGCCACGAGAAGTGGAGGATGGACGCTGTGTCACACCCGATTTTGGAAGGCAAATCGAATGTGGACCATGTACGTGCCAGGATCAGAAACTCACGTACACAGCGATTACATAATTGGACATCATCACACAATGCTTAAAGTAAATAGCGGAAAGGTACTTTATTACAATAAGATGTCCGAGACATCCACAGAGTCTAATACATAGTCATAATCATTAATATCATCAAAGTGCGAAAAAATGTAACGTAGTAGATAAGGCCTACATAGGCAGCTGACTGGGGGTTTCCCACTAAGAAAAACTAGAACTCGTCGTAGTCCTGGAACTTCTCAAAGTCCTCCATGTTGCCAGCATCTCATCCTGAGCACTAAATACAGTGGGGACAACCTAGGATGGGGGTGGTTTTTAAAGCAAGGGTGAGTACACATCAACGTACTCAGCAAATGTTCCGCTTGGCTGAAGTGGACTAGCTTTATGTGGGGTTAAGGTTAAGCAGTTGCTTTTAGTTGGTCAAGTATTTATTACTATTAGTAAAGCCAAATTTTAGTAGTAACCCAATTATTACCCGAATGTACCTCCTCCAGGAGAAAATACCAAGGATCAAAATTATAACCATCATTATTAACCATCATCATAAAAGTAACCAAAGTTCTTCTAATCAAAGAGGATCCCAAGGCCGCTCTTAACCATGAGCTCGGCTGATATACCAGTTTCTAACACTCTACAGAGATTGTCACTTTACCCATGAGTCGTGATCCCTTTCCAGCCTGGGTTGTACAGACCCGATCTTCACTACCGAGGTGAATGGTCAGGGATACACTACATAGCCTTTACAAAGATTCCCTTGGTGCATAGCTGCTCGTTAGGTTTCGCCAGTCGTACAAACGCAATACACCTCCCCAAGGTGGGTGACTAACAAAACCAAATCGAATGAACCTCTGCACCCCCCCTTGGCAGAGCGAGCACTAGGCCCCAGCCCCCATTGATGGCCCTCAGGCAAATCCAATTACACCCCCAGTTTCATCTAATTAATCAGCTAAGGGCATCTCATTCCACCCCCATGGTTGCACTGTTATCCCGGGTGGTCACTCCATGAACTGGTCCTTACAGAGAAAATGACCTGAGTCCCCTAGAGTATCACAATATCATCATCGGGATAACATCATCGTATCATAAATAATCACATCATGTTCATTGATTAAGTTAAAGCAATAGCATAAGCTAACCATGATTAACCCAAAAAGGTAAACAAGGATAAGGTAAATACAGACTAGTCACTCCTTTGGTTTCGATAATGTAATGCAGGACAATGAATTATGGAGTAAGTAGGACATAATAGGTCAGAGGACACTTGCCTTCACCAGGTTGTTGCTCAGGAAAATCTTCAGCAACACACTCAAGAACCACAGACTGCTCGTTGTCTAAATAAAGCGATCATGCATTCAATACATTTGGTAAATGACAAATAAACAACACATCAATCATGTACAAACATGGGAACACATCTCAAAAAGAACAGTATAAACTCAAAAGGGAGTTTAAATTATAGGGTAGACTAATCTCATTAAGTAGTTGATTATTCTTTAAGTGTTGTCCATGATTACATAATCTGATTCTATTTCTTTTAATGAGACATAAGAGTTACACCAGAGATAAATTCATACATCACATGTTATTATCTTATCGATATTAAACATCTATTTACCACTAGGGTTTCCCTTTTTATTTATTTTATTAAGTGAATAAATCAATACATATACTAATTTATGGTTAGACTGTTGGTTGGAGCTCATCAAAGATTATGACTTGGAGATTCACTATCATCCGGGCAATGCCAATCTGGTTGCGGATGCCTTGAGTCGGAAGGAGCATGTTCATGCAGCTATTGTCGCCTAGTTACCCGATGAGTTAGTAGAAGATTTTAAAAGACTCAACCTGGAAATAGTTGCACATACTAAAGGGATCACAATCGAAGTGGAACCTACCTTGGAGCAATAAATACACAAGGGTCAGACCGGTGATGTTAACATCCATGAAATCAAAGATCTGATGGCTGCAGGTAGAGGTCCAGACTTCACAGAGGATGAGCAAGGCACAATATGGTTCAAGAACTGGATGTGTTCCTGAGATCGACAGCCTCCGTGAGACCATATTGATGAAAGCCCATGACTCTGATTACTCTATTCATCCTGGTAGCACCAAGATGTATCAGGACTTGAAACAGAAGTACTAGTGGTATGGTCTAAAAAGAGATGTAGCTGCACACATAGCTGTGTGTGATGTATGTCAAAGAGTCAAAGATGAACATCAAAGACCAACTGGACTACTACACCCGTTAAAAGTGCCCGAATGGAAGTGGGAAGAAATTAATATGGATTTCACTGTTGGGTTGCCTCGCACCCCGAAAGGGTATGGTTCCATATGGGTGCTTGTGGACCGATTAACCAAAGTGACTCACTTCATTCCGGTCAAGATTACTTACAAGGGTTCTCAGTTGGCATCGTTATATATGGCTTGCCTACATGGAGTACCGAAGAAGATTGTTTCTGATCGAGGATCTCAATTTACCTCAAGATTTGGAAGAGACTCCATGAGATTATGGATACGAAGTTGAATTTCAGTTCGGCTTATCATCCCCAAACTGATGGCCAGACTGAGATAACGAACCAAGTACTAGTGGATATGTTAAGAGCTTATGCCCTTAAGCATGGAGGAAGTTGGGACAAGAGTCTACCATATGCAGAATTCTCCTACAATAATAGTTATCAGGCCAGTCTGAAGATGTCCCCATTTGAAGCTTTATATTGCAGAAAGTGCAGAACTCCTCTGTATTGGGATCAGACTAGTGAAAGGAAGTTCTTTGGGCCTAAAATTATTCAAGAGGTAGAAGAACAAGTTCGTATGATCCGAGAGAACATGAGGATAACACAGACTCGGTAGAAGAGCTATGCTGATAACCGAAGAAGACCACTAGAATTCGAAGAGGGTGACCACGTGTACTTAAAGGTGTCACCAATTCGTGGAATAAGGAGATTTAAAGTTAAAGGCAAGCTATCCCCTCACTTTATTGGACCCTTTAGAATCTTTAGGCGAGTTGGAGAGATGGCCTACCAGCTTGGGCTACTAGATCATCTATCTGATGTACATGATGTATTCCACATATCTCAACTCAAGAAGTGTCTCCGTGTCCTAGAGGAACAGTTACCAATGGAAGAACTCAGTGTGCAAGGCGAACCAACTTACACGGAGTATCCTATCAAGATCATTGACACCTTGACTCGGGTTACAAGGAATAAAGTGATCAAAATGTGCATAGTGCAATGGAGTCATAATGGTGAAGATGAAACTACTTGGGAGAGAGAAGAAGAGCTACGAATAGAATTTCCCCACCTTTTCCCGAGTTCCTCTTAATCTCGAGGTCGAGATTATTTTAAGGGGCGTAGGATTTGTAATACCCAACTTGTAAATAATAAGAGAAGGTTGAATAACCATATTTAAAGTGAACAATTAACTAATGACACCATATTTTATTTTAAGGGGCGTAGGATTTTAACGTATTGTCTTCCAATCATTGGAACATGTGAATAACCATATTTAAAGTGAATAATTAACTAATGACACCTACAATAATCTAAGCACCATGTTGGAGTTTATTTGTTTGTGCATGCATAAATAATAATAATATTAATAAAAATATATTAGTGTCCAAATTGGGATTTAAGACCTAATTTGCAAATTAGAAATTGAAAATAACAAAGAAAATGAAACCTTATGAAATATAAAGAAAATATATACATAAATGAATAAACCTTTTCAAACTGGTACATTTAATTTGTACATTTGATCTAGGTACAAAAATCCACCACAAAACATGAATTCAAATTGAGATTCAAAATAATAAATAAAGAGAAAAGAAAAGAAATTCAAAACAAAAGGAGAAAACTTCCAAAACCAGCTGGGCCCAAAGCTACTTGCGCTCAGCCCATTTTCACTCTCAACGCGGCCCGGGAGCTCGGGCTGGGCGCCGACACCCCAGACCCACACGTCACCCACTCGGCTCACCAGCCCAACATGCTGCGCGCGTCGTTCCCTGTCTCGTGGGCCCTCACCGTCAGCCAACCTGGCCTTGGCTGCTCGCGCGCGCAGGATGTATGCCTGGCGAATGGGTCCTGCTTGGCAAACGAACTTTGGTGATCACCTCGGACGCGCTCACGACCGCTGCGGAAAACGCGAAGCTCGCGCGAACCTTGTGGAGGTTGAAACCACCCGTGAGATGACCTCGCCTTGCGCCCGATGACTGTGGACGAAACCACCCGCTCCGCGATTCGTGGGGTCTGGGCTATTTAGACCCGACGGGGGCACTCGTTGCTCTGTTTCCCCTATGCACCATCAGTGTGTCCAGGGATTGGGGAAGAGAGCCTCACCTCAAAGCTAGCCACCATAGTCGCTGCCCTGCGTCCAGTATTCGACCGTGGTGTTGTTGTGTAGTGGCGCATCACTACCGTGCCTTGCGCCGTTAACCGTCGCAAGGAGAATCTCCGTGGATCCGCCGTGCACCGGTGCCAGTGTATCTGCATGTCAGCCGCCTGTGAGATTTACATCCTCTGCGCCCCTTTCCTTCCCTTGATCGTATTCCATCAAGTCAGGCTCGTAGACACCCAAACCGTGGCTCAGAATTTGTCATCGGACACGTGATTCTGCCGCGCGCCATGAGTAGGGTGCATCACACCTTGATCCTAGGTGGGGATCCTCGTTGGCAAATATCTAGGGTCACCGCTACGTATTACTGCATTCGGATTTGATAATAGGCGTGGAAATCGGAGTTTGGCCCGAACGCCGGCGATGGCGCCGCCGTAGTGGTGCGGCTGCCGCCGTCGTCCGACAGTGAATGTAACACCTCCGGTGTTATCAAAATTAAAACTTTGGCATGACATCATTTGCACTAACATTTCATTATGTATGATACACCTGGAGTGCATCCACTAGGTAAAAATTTCAAAACAAGTTGTGATGTGATGACTTGAATTGATCCTTAACCCTAGGATAGGGTGCTTAACCAAGGACTAGAAGTATGTAGGCGTGTGAGATAGCAATTTTAGTATGAACTCAAACATTAGTGGAAATGTTCAAAAGAGACTAAACTTGGATTGTTTGAATGGCACATAAACCCTAGAACACTAAGACCCTAATATAGGCCCTAGAAACCCTAATTAGTGCTTTATGAGGTGACCCAAATTTCTATGCACTTTTGGACCAAAGTGCATATATCAAAGTGGTAGAGTAACAAAAACTAGGCAACTTTTGTATTTGGAGATTTCCATGTACTATGGAATAAATTGGAGTAAATTGCAAAAAGGTCCCAAAGGCACCCCAAATGTTTAACTCTAAAAAACAATAATTTGGTGCTGACTTGAGATATCTGTATCTCTTGATCTATGGAGATTTTTTCATGGGTCACTACAAGAAATTTGTAGAGCTATTAAAGTAGTCCAAGTTTGATGAAGTGATTAAGCCCTAGAGTGTCGGTGTTTTGGGTCCGACCGCACACCCGGGGTTGCCCCTCAAGGTGTTTTTAGGAGTAGGACGGTGTCAACGACTGTAGCAAAATGGTTCGCGCCGATCGCACGAGGGACAGTGGTCAAGATTTGCAGGTTCGGGCTGCTTAGAGATGCGTAACACCCTACGTCCTGGTGTGTATGCGAGTGTGGTTACAAGAGGGCTCTCTGGTTTGAAGACACAGAGAGTTAATGTGGGTGGCTAAGTAAAATAGGGTCGATCGTTCTGAAGGGGTGCCCCCTAGGCCTTATATACTCGACCGTGGGGCAGTACATGTGGATATGATAACAACAAGTAGCTAAAAGGTAGTGAACCTCCTGAGTTTATCCCTACGTAACCTTCGCCGACTTATCCTTGCATGGCTCCGTAGCATGAGGGCTCCAGCGTGGGAAAGTCGGGTCTCCATTGCGATTTACTCGCTCGACGTTGTGGGCCGTCCGGGTTTGCATCAATCCGGTCTTACGTCTTCTCTGCTTTGTTGGTCGTTTCTCCTCACGCCCACGAAGGAATGACCTTACGATTTATTGGGCCCTTGGGCCTTTCGTGAGGTCTTTTACTCCTTTAGTGGACCCAGGGGATATCTATCCCCCACAAGCCCCCGATCTTTGGGTTAATTTGGAGGTAATCAACCCCAAGATCCAAGGTCCAAAAAATGACTTCCTGTTGTCTTCTCTTGCCCCGATCACTCGTTTGACCAAAGCTTAATTTCATGCTTGTGCCTTAGAGGTCGGCATTTCGACTTGTAGGATTCTGAACTTCATTGGGTGCACCGGAGGTGCACCCAATGGGTGTAGCCCCCGACCTTTGAGTAGATTTTAGAAAACAATCTACTCGAAGGTCTTTCCCGGAAATTATCTCCATTTGTGCTCCTGCATCCTGGTTGAGGGTTGGTCTTTTAATCTTGTCCTTCGCTTTAGAAGTCGGCACTATCTCGGCTTGGAATGATAATCCATGGGGTGCACCGGAGGTGCACCCAATGGGTGTTGCCCCCGACCTTCAAATGGATTTTTAAAGGATAATCCATTCGAAGGTCTTCCTTTCGTTTGTAAAAATTGGTATGAAGCTATTTGCATTATGCTTTGGAGGTCAGCATTATGTCATCAATATTTTGCCGCAGAGGTCAGCATATATCTTGTCTTTGGCAGCCGAGTTTGCAATCCATCCATATCTTGCTAGGTAGTGCAATTTATTTGCTTCTGCGACTGATTGGACGTTTGATGGACGTTCTCTGTCTAGTCTTCACGTCGCTTCTGTCGGCCACATCTTGTACTTTGCTGGCTATATTTGGCTTTCCTCTGATCCTTACTGATATCTCATTTTTGTCTTGAGGTATTCACTGCGTGCCCTGCATGGATGTGACCGTTTTGAAAAATATACTGATAATTCCTGGGCGTCCCCCCCCAATGGGTGTGGTCAAGGGACGGCTTGGTGCGCTGAGTGTTTTAGCCGGCTGCTTCTGAGTAGTAATGTGATGGGACGACTAGTGTAATCATATCCTTTGCGCTGTTGACTGGAGTCCCAATGGGTGTAGTGTTGCATGAAACGGCGTCAGCCGCCTGACGTGTCTCCAGACGGGTAGAAGTGCTTATTGAATGCTTTGCGACTGTTCAGTGACCACGGTTGGAGGTGAGCGGTTGCCTTTCCCTTCTATAAATAACGTCGTTGCTCCTCTGGTTTTTTCACATCTCTTCGCTGTTCCTTACTGCCTCCTTCTCTTCCCTTCTGTCTGCTTCCGCCATGGGCAAGAGTAACAAACGCAAGCGTGAGCCGACTCCTCCGTCGGAGGACTTCGGCGACTCGGAATACTCGGAGGAGGAGTTCTCCTCCGAGTCCGAGGGATCTCCGGCTCCCGTCTCTCCCCCGGCGTCGTCTGATGATTCAGACGACTCCCAGGGGATTGCCGCGGAAGTCTGGACGTACATCCGGGCCGTCGAGCGCTCCGGGCTCGGATGAGTCTGAGTTCTCCTCGGACGAGGAGGACTCAGACGGCGGCGAGGACGAAGATGACGACGACGACGACGGCGACGACGACGACGGTGGCGACGGCGACGGTGACGGCAGCGGCAGCGGCGGGGGCAGCGGCGGCAAGGGCAGCACCAGAGGCGGCAGCAGCACGGGCAGCACCAGAGGCGGCAGCAGCAAGGGCAGCACCAGGGGCGGCGGCGGCAAGGGCAGCAGCAGCAAGGCCAGTGGCTAAACGTCACTGGTCTTTAGATATTAGTATAGTGTAGTTAGAATAATGTAGTAGTAATGTAGAGTAGTATAGTGTAGTTTAGTAGTAGTAGTAATGTAGTAATAGTAGGGAAGCACCAACTCGCAAAGAGTTGGTTTGTAAGCTTATTATCTTCCCCTTAATGAAAAACTGACGTTGGCCCCTTCTCGATGACTCGCTTTCCCTGATTATTGAACTGATTCTTTTGATACAGTAGATGAATAACTTGTGCATCACACTGACGCTTCCAGAAGTAGCTGCCGAGTAATACTGTAGTCGGTATCGGCGTTTTAGAAGCAACGTCGAGCGATTGAAGGTCGACGTCGTCATTTTAGAAGTAATGTCGAGCTTTCGAACACGAGATCAGCGTTTTAGAGACAACGCCGAGTGATTGTAGGTCGTCGTCGACACTTTAGAAGTGATGTCGAGCGATTGAATACGAGATCAGCGTTTTAGAGGCAACGCCGAGTGACTGGAGGTCGACGTCGGCATTTTAGAAGTGATGCCGAGCGATTGAATACGAGATCAGCGTTTTAGAGGCAACGCCGAGTGACTGGAGGTCGACGTCGGCATTTTAGAAGTAATGCCGAGCGAGTGAATAGAAAATCGGCGTTTTAGAGGCAACGCCGAGTGGTTGGAGGTCGACGTCGGCATTTTAGAAGTAATGCCGAGCGACTGAGTATAAAATCGGCGTTTTAGAGGCAACGCCGAGTGGTTGGAGGTCGACGTCGGCATTTTAGAAGTAATGCCGAGCGACTGAGTATAAAATCGGCATTTTAGAGGCAACGCCGAGTGGTTGGAGGTCGACGTCGACATTTTAGAGGTAATGCCGAGCGACTGAATACGAGATCAGCGTTTTAGAGGCAACGCCGAGTGAGTGGAGGTGACGTCGGCATTTTAGAGGTAATGCCGAGCGACTGAAGATGAAATCAGCGTTTTAGAGTCAACGCCGAGTGATAGCCGGTCGCATGAGTTATTTTGAGGATGACAACCGAGTGATGAAGTGGCACGTCGGCTTTTTGGAAATAACTGCCGGATGACCACGTGGCATGCTGGGGTTTCGGAAATAACCGCCGGGTGATGACTGGACACTTTTTGAAGCGGTATCTGGCTCGAGAATATCCCATAAGAGTTGCGCTTTTAGCCGCCTTTGCTTTCCGTGCCCTAGTTCTTGCATTCCCGCATCTGAATCTTCTCTGCCACTCGCCTCCTACTCTGCTTGCTGGTAAAAATCGAGATGGCACCCAAGAGGAAAACTGCGAGCTCGTCTGCTGCGGTGATCCCTCCGATCGACCCCAACAGCCAATTGCCTTTCGCAGGTAACCATATGTCCATTATTTCAGAAGCTGAGCTCCTCCACCTCGTATCCATCGGGGTTCTTCCTCCGCGGGAACTCTGTTCTTGGCGGATTTGCCGCGGGACTACTGTCCCAACAGAGGATACCCACGAGTCTGTAGTCTACGCTCCTTTCCTTCTCCGCGGCCTCGGCCTTCCCATCTCTCCTTTTTTCCGCGGCCTCCTTGATTTCTACCACATTAATTTGACACATTTGAACCCTAATTCCATTCTGCAAGTCTCCATTTTCGTCCACTTATGTGAAGCCTTTCTCGGCGTGCTGCCGCATTTCGGTTTATGGAAGTATCTGTATCATTGTCGCCCTGGGATGGCCGGGGGACAACATCAGTTGGTCGGAGGTGCCAGTTTGGAGATGCGCCGTGGGCGGAAAACTGAGTATCTTGAGATTCCCCTCAAGGATAGCATTAAGGGGTGGCGTCTAGAGTGGTTTATAGTTGATAATTATGGAAATTCTCTCCCCTCCCGGTCGGGAAGACAGCCAGACGTTCGCACTCCGAGTTGGACTGAGTCTCCCACAGATCAGGAAGTGGCTGAGGCAGGTGTGTTGCTAACTGAAGTTGGATTGCTGAAAGAGAGAGGTCTAACTGCTGAAGCTGTGGTTACTGACTTTGTTTTCAAGAACATTCAGCCACTGAAAGACAGGGCCTATCCGACATATCTGTATAGAGGGCTAGCCGACTCAACTCGGGTTACCAATAGGAGAATTCCTTCTGTAGACTTGGTAAGCCGACTTGAGATGATCCTCAGGGGTAAGGTTTCAAATGTTGGTGCTCCAGTGGCATACTCGGCCTTGAACCTACCTCCTCCCAAAGCTTTCACCCTTTGATGTGCACCCGTTGGGTGATTGCCCGATCTTTCGATGAGAGGGTGTGGAATAACTCGATTGGGGGAGGAGACGACGTTCACGGCCCGACTACAGCCTTCCAAAGACGCTGCGCCTTAGCAACCGATACACCACCTCCTATGGCTGTCACGATCTTGTGGAGCGTGACACCCTGGCCACTAGGGCACTCGTCCTGCAAGCAATCGAAGAACTAGCAAGAACAAGTAGAACAAGTACTGAATTACCAGATCTAAATGTAGGTTTAAAGATCAAACTCCAATATGGTGGGGTTCCGAAGACAAGAAGACGGGCGGCTGAACTAGCACGCGCGCTTGCAAGCAAGTAGCGAGAGCTAAACTTGATCTAAACAAAACCCGCTGTTCTTGGTGGCGGCTAGGGGGTTTATAAACATGGGAGGACGACCACAAGGGTATTGGGGTCGTGCTGCAACCCTAGGATGCGTCCCTAATGGACCTAACTTGATACACGACCCATTGGGCCAAAATAGGGTGACGCAGCACCATGGGCAGAAAAGGCAGGAAATGTCTCGGTAAGAAAACAATGATTACGGCGGCCTCAGAACAGATATGACTATAATTCCGGATCCATATGAAAGTAGACTTGATAAGCTTTCCATGTTGTGCTTGAACATTCCAATCCGAGCCCGCATCTGACCGTGGTGACCGTCACAAGTTGGTGTTCTTCTGCAGTCCGAATCCAGCATGTTCAAATCCTTTTCCCTTTCGGTCTTCTCCCTGATTCCTGATGGTTGAGTTGACGAGCACGAGCGCGAGTAATGGGACCAGAAATTGGTACTTGTATTGGTATAGATGCATCAGTAGTGTGGATGTCTTCATCATTCTCCCCTTCTTGCATTTGAGTCGTCCTCGACTCAAGCTCAACTTCCTCTCCCAAGTAGGGCTTTAAATCTGCAATGTTAAATGTGGGGCTAACCCCAAAGTCTGCAGGCAGATCTAGCCTATATGCATTGTCGTTAATTTTCTCTAGCACTTTAAACGGTCCATCGGCTCGAGGCAACAATTTAGATTTTCGTAATTCAGGAAACCTTTCCTTTCTCAAATGCAACCAAACTAAATCTCCAGGTTCAAAATTTATTTCCTTTCTACCTTTATCACTAGCAAACTTATATCTAGCATTCATACGCTCTATGTTTTCTTTAGTAGTTTCGTGCAGTTTTAACATCAATTCAGCACGCCTAGTAGCATCAAAATTTAGTTTTTCAGAAGATGGCAAAGGCATTAAATCAATAGGAGCACGAGGTAACAAACCATATACAATCTGAAATGGGCACATCTTTGTAGTAAAATGCAATGATCGATTATAAGCAAATTCAATATGAGGCAAACAGTCCTCCCACATCTTAATATTCTTCTTTAGAACTGCCCTTAACATAGTAGACAAAGTTCTATTCACAACTTCAGTTTGACCATCAGTTTGAGGATGACATGTAGTAGAAAATAAAAGCTTAGTCCCCAATTTTGCCCACAAAGTCCTCCAAAAATGACTAAGAAATTTAGCATCACGATCAGAAACGATTGTGTTGGGCACACCATGCAAGCGAACAATTTCACGAAAGAACAAATCAGCAATATGAGTAGCATCGTCAGTTTTATGACATGGTATGAAATGTGCCATCTTAGAAAATCTATCAACAACCACAAACACACTATCACGTCCCTTCCTAGTCCTAGGCAATCCCAGCACAAAATCCATAGAAATATCTTCCCAAGGAGCACTAGGAACGGGTAGAGGCAAATACAAACCGTGTGGATTTAACCGTGACTTCGCCTTTTGGCATGTCGTGCAACGAGCAACCAATCTCACCACATCTCTTCTCATCTTGGGCCAAAAGAAATGACCAGCAAGTATGTCCTCCGTTTTCTTTGCTCCAAAATGTCCCATTAAGCCACCTCCATGTGCTTCCTGTAACAACAACAAACGAACGGAGCTAGCTGGAATGCATAGCTTGTTAGCTCTAAACACAAACCCATCACTAACGATATATTTGTTCCATCCTTTCCCATCTTTACAATGCAGCAACACATCTTTAAAATCAGCATCATGAACATATTGGTCTTTAATCGTCTCTAATCCAAAGATTTTGTAGTCAAGTTGATTCAGCAAAGTATATCTCCTAGACAAAGCGTCAGCAATGATATTCTCTTTTCCTTTCTTGTGCTTAATAACATAAGGAAACGATTCGATAAATTCAACCCACTTAGCATGTCTACGGTTCAGTTTTCCTTGACTACGAATATGTTTCAAAGATTCATGATCAGAATGAATAACAAACTCTTTGGGCCACAAATAATGCTGCCATGTTTCTAATGTTCGCACAAGAGCATATAATTCCTTATCATAAGTAGAATAATTTAGAACAGACCCACTCAATTTTTCACTAAAATATGCAACAGGTTTGCCTTCTTGTAACAAAACACCACCCAATCCAATTCCACTAGCATCACATTCAAGCTCAAAAGTCTTATTAAAATCAGGAAGTTGGAGGAGAGGTGCATGTGTCAACTTATCTTTCAGCACGTTGAAAGCGTGCTCTTGTACTTTGCCCCAACTAAAATGCACTCCCTTCTTCGTAAGCTCATTCAAAGGTGCAGCAATGGTGCTAAAGTCCTTCACAAAACGGCGATAGAAGCCAGCAAGTCCTAGGAAACTCCGCACCTGTGTGATAGTCTTTGGCATAGGCCATCCATGTATCGCTTCTACCTTGGCTTGATCAACTTCAATTCCCTGTGGAGTCACAACATAACCAAGAAACGAAACTCGATCGGTGCAAAATGTGCACTTCTCAAGGTTACCAAATAAACGTGCATCTCGTAAAGCATTAAAAACAGCACGCATGTGATCAACATGTTCATCCATAGATTTGCTGTAGATCAATATGTCATCAAAGTATACTACCACAAATTTTCCAATGAAGGCACGCAAAACCTCGTTCATTAATCTCATGAAAGTGCTAGGTGCATTAGTTAACCCAAAAGGCATGACTAACCACTCATACAATCCGAACTTAGTTTTGAAAGCAGTTTTCCATTCATCTCCCAATTTCATACGAATCTGGTGGTACCCACTACGCAAATCAACTTTAGAAAAGACAATGGCACCACTCAATTCATCAAGCATATCATCTAAACGTGGAATAGGGTGTCGATAACGTATCGTGATATTATTAATAGCCCTACAATCAACACACATACGCCATGTTCCATCTTTTTTAGGCACTAAAATAACCGGAACAGCACACGGACTAAGAGACTCACGCACGTAACCTTTCTCGAGTAGTTCTTGCACTTGTCGCTGAATTTCTTTTGTTTCCTCTGGATTTGTCCTATATGGCGCACGATTCGGCAAAGATGCACCAGGAATAAGATCAATTTGGTGCTCAATCCCTCGTATAGGTGGCAGCCCCTCTGGTATCTCACTTGGAAATACATCAGAATACTCCTGCAAAATGTTAGTAATAACAGGAGGCAAAGAATGCTGCATATCTTGAATTGAAATCAAAGCATCCTTGCATACCAAGGCGTAGGCAACAGTAGTGGAAGCAAATAATTCATTAACATCAGTTTTTGTTGCAAGCAAGCAATGTCCTTTCAATTTTATCCCATCTTTGTTATTACCAACAACTTTAATATTCTTGTTGTTCTCAGTTTTAGCTTTGGTAGCTTTAGCAACATCATCACGCACAATAGCCTCAGGGGACATGGGAAGCAAAATAATTTTCTTATCATGGTGTATGAGAGAATATTGATTTGATCTACCATGAAGCATACAATCTGAATCAAATTGCCATGGTCTACCTAGCAGAATATTACAAGCATCCATAGGCACAACATCACAGTCAACAACATCACGATATGAACCAATAGCAAAATTAATTCGTACCAGCTTGGTTACCTTGACCTTACCACTATTGTTGAGCCATTGAATGTGATATGGATGCGGGTGCGGTTTGGTCGTAAGTGCAAGCTTCTCCACCATGTCGCTGCTAGCCAAGTTGTTGCAGCTACCTCCATCAATGATCAAACGACATGAACGCTCCTTAATGACACACTTTGTTTGAAACAACGTATGTCGCTGATTCTGCTCTGCCTTCTCCATTTGTGCACTAAGCACACGCTGTACAATGAGGCTCTCATAATGCTCTGCATCATCTGCACCAATCTGTTCTTCGGGTGGTTCCTTAGTGCCTACATCATCAGCCGCAAGCAAAGCAAGTGTAGCTTCATCCAAATCACTAGCAGAGGAATACCCACCATCGTCTTTTACCACCAAAACACGCTGATTAGGACAATCACGCTGCACGTGTCCATAGCCCTTGCATCGATAACACAGAACATCTCTTGTTCTACCTGTGGAAGCTACTGAAGAGGCACTACCTGCGGGTTTCTGGGCAGATTTGGTTGCTGAATTTGTGGAAGATGCACGTGGTTTGTCGCTGGAGGAAGGCGGGGGTGCTGGTCGACTTGGCGAGGGAGTTGGTGCTAGTGTACGGCCGGTCATGGATGTAGTCGTGCGCTGTTGCCATGGTGTAGATTTTCCTGCAGAAACATTAGACCTTGCACTAGCACGTCGTCCCTGCACTTCCCTTTCAGCTTTGCAAGCAAGATGAAACAATCGGGTTACATTAGCATAATCTTTATAAGCAAGGATGTCCTGAATTTCCCTATTTAACCCGCCCAAAAATCTAGCCATAGCAGATTCCTCACCCTCCTCTATGTTACAACGCAGCATACCCATTTGTAATTCCTGATAATATTCTTCTACACTTTTAGTACCCTGTCTCAATTGTTGCAACTTGTTTAACATATCACGTGCATAATAAGAAGGAACAAATCTAGCCCGCATGACCCGTTTCAACGCATCCCAAGTTTGTGGCATGTTATTAGGATTCTTCTTACCATGTTCTATCCACCAAACAGAAGCAAATTCAGTAAACTCACTAGTAGCAGCTCTAACCCGCACATTCTCAGGAAATTCATGGCATGCAAACTTTTGATCAACCGCAATCTCCCAAGTAATGTAAGCATCAGGGTCATATTTACCATCAAAAGGAGGTATTTTAAATTTAACCTTACTAAAAGCATCATCATTACCATGTACCTCACGTCGGTGAAAACCACCCATACCTCTACGGTTAGTACGTAGTCGCCGGCGATTAGGTGCTTCTTGGTCATCTTGTTCAGTATCAGCAACATAGTCATCCCAGTTACCTTCGGCGCCCTCATCACGCCCACCATTGATATTAGCATGCATCTCATCAAACCGCCTCAAGAGTGCGACAAGGCTCTTGTCAATATGAGCAACTGTCATTTCCACATTTGCAAGTTTGGTGTTCGTGTCGATCTGTGTGGCCTCCAATTGCCCCATCTTTTCATTCGTCACCTGCATGTCATTATCAAGACCTTCCGTGTGCGTCTTCACTAGCCTTACAAAGTGTTGTATGATACCCTTGGTGCGAGGAGAGTGTGGCATATTACGAGAAGCATCATCAACCTCCAATCCTGCCATGGTTAGACGAACAGAGGCAACAAGAAAAAAAAACGTGAAGGAATGAAAACTCTACAACTATTAGGATGTAGCTACTGCAAGGCGCTCACTCTCAACCTGCCACACAAGCTCTTACCAATTCTTACCTTGCACAACAGGAGGGGTCAGCAACCAACAAGTCTGCAACCGTGGAATAAGTGTATCGGTGCCGCAGCAACACGACCTGTCAAACTGTAGTCGAAATATGTAGAGTTGTAGGTGGGCTGAAGCAAGGAATACACTAGTACCACGTTAGTTACAAAAGCAAGCTGAATAATCGTTCAACGGTGGTACTGTGCTGGTCCTAGGCTAAACCAGGCTAGAGACGTGAGGCTAGGCACAAAGGTAGTCACTGAAAAAGAACAACTAGCACAGCACAAAGAGAAACAACAGATTTAGAGATTCAGCCCCCTTCTTCTTCTTTTCCTTTTTTTTTCTTTTCTATTCTTTTTTTTCTTCTTCTTCTGTTTTTTTTGCAGGGGCCTAAACCCTTTTTTTCACTATGACAACCCAAACAATAAAGATATTGCTAACAACCCCTTTAAATCAGATTTAACAAATCTTGTTAATATAGGAAGTCCAGAAATCTCTACGATGATTGCAGAGCGCTCAGAACGAATTTTGAGATAAGGTCAGATCCGTTGGAAAGAAGATAAGATAAGCTTTCCAGATTGTATTTAAACTTCCAAATCGGATATGATATGTATCTGTGGTGGCAAAAACGAACCAGAGATGTTTTTGGTGATGGTGGATTTCGTGGTGACCAAAACGTGGTAGAACTCAAAACTCTAAAGGAATAAACTAAGACCAGCAACTCGACACAACCGATGCAACCAAAAACTCAACAAGCCCTAACTAAGTAGTACTAGTAAATGCTCAATGGTTTATAGGATTGCGGTAAAACTAATCTACTATTTTTTGGCTTTTTCTGGACTATAGGAGATAAGAAAACAGCGAAGAAAAGTAAATCTCTCACCGATAAACCTTGCTCTGATTACCAACTGATGTGCACCCGTTGGGTGATTGCCCGATCTTTCGATGAGAGGGTGTGGAATAACTCGATTGGGGGAGGAGACGACGTTCACGGCCCGACTACAGCCTTCCAAAGACGCTGCGCCTTAGCAACCGATACACCACCTCCTATGGCTGTCACGATCTTGTGGAGCGTGACACCCTGGCCACTAGGGCACTCGTCCTGCAAGCAATCGAAGAACTAGCAAGAACAAGTAGAACAAGTACTGAATTACCAGATCTAAATGTAGGTTTAAAGATCAAACTCCAATATGGTGGGGTTCCGAAGACAAGAAGACGGGCGGCTGAACTAGCACGCGCGCTTGCAAGCAAGTAGCGAGAGCTAAACTTGATCTAAACAAAACCCGCTGTTCTTGGTGGCGGCTAGGGGGTTTATAAACATGGGAGGACGACCACAAGGGTATTGGGGTCGTGCTGCAACCCTAGGATGCGTCCCTAATGGACCTAACTTGATACACGACCCATTGGGCCAAAATAGGGTGACGCAGCACCATGGGCAGAAAAGGCAGGAAATGTCTCGGTAAGAAAACAATGATTACGGCGGCCTCAGAACAGATATGACTATAATTCCGGATCCATATGAAAGTAGACTTGATAAGCTTTCCATGTTGTGCTTGAACATTCCAATCCGAGCCCGCATCTGACCGTGGTGACCGTCACAAGTTGGTGTTCTTCTGCAGTCCGAATCCAGCATGTTCAAATCCTTTTCCCTTTCGGTCTTCTCCCTGATTCCTGATGGTTGAGTTGACGAGCACGAGCGCGAGTAATGGGACCAGAAATTGGTACTTGTATTGGTATAGATGCATCAGTAGTGTGGATGTCTTCATCACCCTTTTTGTGTCAAATCCTCCTGTGACTGATGGCAATTTGGGCCTTAGAGTGCGACCCTCTGCTGAAGAAGTCAGTACTTTGGTTGCTTCGCTTGGGGAGATTCCTGATGATGAACGACAGGTTTATTTTGAAGTGCCCCTGAACCCTAGTGATGCGGACATAAATGACATGCTTGATCTGTTAGCTGAGGATTCGTCCGACACTGCTCCTGTTGGTACGTTGGCAGTGGTGCCCCTTCCAGAGGTTGATACAACTTTGGATGTCCCGAAACCTGTCAGTACTCGCCCGAGGCGCCCTAGCCGAACCAGTCAGCCTGAGCCTTCTGCTGACGAGCAAAAGAAGAAGAGAAGACGCCTCCGGCGAGTATCCAGTTTTGATGAGGACGCCAGTACCTTAGCTCCTGCTGCTGAAGAAGTGCCTGCAACTGGCCTTACCGACGCTGACCCCAATGGGTGTGCCCAAACTACTGCTGATCCCAATGGGTGTGCTCCATCTGTTGCTGATCCCAATGGGGGTGCTGCTTGCGTTGTTACTGTGGAAGATGAGGAGGAAGAAGATGAAGCTCCTTTAACTCGGAAAAACAGTCGGCAGTTCAACGCCAGCGGTGGAAGTAGTGGAGTTCCTTCTCCTGCTTTGTCTGCCCTTATTGGTCTGCAAGAACTGTCCCTGGCCAACTTTGATCAAACTCTAGAGGATATGGTCCCAGAGGACTTGTTATCAGAGCCTGTGGATGTTGATGCAACAGAGATCTGCGCTGCCGTGCCTGATGCTGGGTTGAGGTCATCCCGTGCCTCGTCGACCTTAGAGCGCGATCTCGAGGGTCAGGATGCTGACTTGGATTGTCCTGGTCCCATGGAAGTGGCTGAAGGCCTGTCAACCTTAGAGGTGGTTACTGCAGAGAGCCTGGGCCCAAAGAATGGTGCTGACACATGCCCAGCCCCCGAGGATGTCGCCGGGGATGACTTAGCTCGGGCGAAGAGTGTAAGCCACTGCCCAGCCCCCGAGGGTGTTGCCGGGGATGATCCGGCTCAAGTGGGCAGTGCCAACTGTGACCCAGCCCCCGAGGGTGCCCGAGTAGGGTCTCCTTCCTGCACTTCCATGGACGTTCATGCGGGTTCGCCTCCACACTCTGGCTGCATGGTTGTAGCCCAAACTCCGGACCAGGGAGTCGCTTTAGAGGGCAGCGTCCCCGCTGATCTGGCGTTTGGCTCTGTTGAAGGCACTGAGGTGATTCCTACTGGTCCGTTGCAAGCTGCTTCGGATGGTGGTCTTGCACCTGGTTATCAGCTGATTTCTCCTGATTTGGGGATCCCTTCGTTCTTTTCCAACCTCCAGGTACTGTGCTGTACTTCAGCTTAATCTTTACGTTGCATGAACTTTTGTCGTTATGTTCATCTGTTCTTCTTATCAGGCTTTGGTAGATGGGATGGCCGGCCAGCTGAGATTGCAGGGTGCTTCCGTCCCAGAAGTGGCTTCGTCTCTTGCGTGTTGGAATCCAGTGTCACTCCATCGTCGTATATCCGAGCTGGAGGCAACTAACGCTGGTTAGTGCCCTTTTTCTTCCCTTCGCCTTTGTTGTTGGCTGTTTTACCTTCTGACCTTGTTTTGTTTGATTATTTCTTGCTAGGAATGACTCGGCAGATTGCAATTCTTGAGGAAAAACATTCCCAAGATCAGGCTGAAATGGTTCGACGGTGCGCTGACTTCGAGGAGAAGTATTCTCAGAGCCAAACTGAATTAAATCAGGTTTCTGCTGCCTTGGATGACGCCAACGCCCTGAGTTCTTCTCTTCATGCTCGGCTTGACTCTGAAAAGGTAACTTACAAAACCGTGCTGAAGGGGTTGCTATGCTCTTGTTACTTGCTCGATTTCTGAAGGAGTTGATTTTTGTAGGAAGAAAAACGTATCCTTGCTGCTTCTCGTGACAATCTAGACAGATTGTATCGTGATTCTAGCAACTCGCTGACCATCTTGGAGAGGAGTCACCGCTTTACAATGGAGGAACTGGACAATCAGCGTTGTAGGCTGCAAGAATCTGTGGACGAAGTGACCCGCCTTAAGCAATTGATATCAGCGAAGGATGCCACCATCAAAGAACTCCGAGCTTCCAAGAAAACCATTGCCCAGGAGTTGGAGGCCGCTCGGCTGGCTGCTAAAGTTGCCGAAGAAACTGCAGCTACTCTCAAAGCCCAGCGCGATAAAGCCATGGACAAGGCTATTCGTGCTGGACGAATCTTAATGAGGAGACCCGGAGTGGTTGTTCCTGAAGACATAAAGGCCGACGTGAATGCTGCCCCCGATTCCTCGAATCGCCCTTCTTCGTCGGTCGTTCCTGAGAAAGACATTGGAAAATAGAGAAACATTTTGCGTGCTCTGAGCGCGCGGTTAGCATGATCCAGTATTCGTTAGAAGACATCAGCTTATCATTCGAATGACATGATTACTCTCTTATTGTATCAGAATTTGTTGGTTCGTAGATTTGTGGTAATGCCGCATGATGATTATGAAATTTGTTTGCGGGATATGGAAGTCATCCCCTGAATTATATAGGCGCGAGTATGCTGCACCGGCTTAAGCCACCACTGACTTTAGCCGATAGCTCCATTTGTAGGGCATAGTGATCACCCCGAGTTAAGTAAGCGTGAGCATGTTGCACCGCCTTAAGTCGTTGCCGACTTAAGTCGATTGCTCCGTTTGTAGGGCATAGTGGTCACCCTGAGTTAAGTAAGCGTGAGCATGTTGCACCGCCTTAAGTCGTTGCCGACTTAAGTCGATTGCTCCGTTTGTAGGGCATAGTGGTCACCCTGAGTTAAGTAAGCGTGAGCATGTTGCACCGCCTTAAGTCGTTGCTGACTTAAGTCGATTGCTCCGTTTGTAGGGCATAGTGGTCACCCCGAGTTAAGTAAGCGTGAGCATGTTGCACCGCCTTAAGTCATTGCCGACTTAAGTCGATTGCTCCGTTTGTAGGGCATAGTGGTCACCCCGAGTTAAGTAAGAATGCAAGCCAATCGTAAACGAGCCGAGTATCTTTGAAATCTCTCTTTATTGATGACATATTTCCACCTTACAGAATACATTGTTGCCTCAGTAGTTTTGAAACACAGCTAGGGATAAAATTTTCTGAGGTGCTCTATGTTCCAGGAGTTCCCAACTTCTGTGCCATCCATCTGAGTGAGGCGATACGATCCGGGCCGAGTGGCTTCTGCTACTACGAAGGGTCCCTCCCATAAGGGCGATAACTTGTGTCGTCCCTCCCCCGTTAGAATTCGGCGGAGGACGAGGTCTCCTACTGAAAAGAATCGTTGCCGCACAGCCTTGTCGTGATAGCGCCTTAGAGTCTGCTGGTACCGTGCTGATTGGATTACCACATTCAGCCGTTCTTCCTCAAGTACATCAACGTCCTCCAACCTGGTGGCCTCGGCTTCTGCTATGCTTTCGAAGATCAACCTTGGCGCCCCAAATTTGAGATCAGCAGGTAGCACTGCCTCCGACCCATAAACCATGAAGAAAGGAGTGTTTCCATGCAGGGCTCGGCTAGGTTGGGTTCTTAGGCTCCAAACAACATAAGGCAATTCTCTTATCCACTTTCCTGCGAATTTTTCATTCTTATCGAAGACCCTTTTCCTGAGTGCCTCCAATATCATCCCGTTGGCTCGCTCGACCTGCCCGTTGGCTCTTGGATGTGCTACAGATGCGTACTTGATCTGAATGCTCTTTTGCTCGCAGAAGTCGAAGAATTCTGAACTGGTGAAGTTGGACCCTAAGTCGGTGATGATGCTGTTTGGTATCCCGAATCTGAATATTATGTCTTGTATGAATTCCACAACCTTGGCAGAGGTTAAAGAAGCAATGGGCTTGAACTCTATCCATTTAGTGAATTTGTCAATCGCCACCAATACATGGGTATATCCCCCTTGAGCTTTTTTGAAAGGTCCAATCATATCTAGTCCCCAGCATGCGAAAGGCCAAGTTACTGGTATGGTCTGTAGTTGCTGTGCTGGCATGTGTTGTTGCTTTGACAAGTATTGGCAAGCTTCACACCTCTGAACTAGCTCGGCTACATCATTCTTCGCCGTCGGCCAATAGAATCCTGACCTGAAAACCTTTCCGACTAGTGTTCTGGATGCTGCATGTATCCCACATTGCCCTGCATGGACCTCCTCCAGAAGTTGTTTTCCAGTGGACGGGAGAACGCACTTCATGAGGATGCCTGACGCGCCCCTTCTGTACAATTCTTCCCCAATGAGTGTATAGTGAGCCGACTGCCTGGCAATGCGCTCTGCCGAGTTCTTGTCATCTGGCTCTTCTTCATTCTTTATATACTTAATAATCGGCCGTCTCCAGTCATCAGAATTTGACTCGGGTTGATCTATGATGTTGCACTCTTCTGTTTGATCTATTGAGATACTCGGCTGAAGAATTTCTTGCACGAAGACCCCGGGTGGGACCTGAGTTCGACTGGATCCGAGCTTGGACAATACATCGGCTGCCGTGTTCCGATCTCTTTCTACATGATGAAATTCCAGTCCCTCGAATTTATCTTCCAACTTTCGGACGGCTGCGCAGTACTTTCCCATTGAATCACTTGAACAATCCCATTCCTTGTTTATCTGGCTGATGACTACCAGGGAATCTCCGTATACCATCAATCTCTTGACGCCAGTGATATGGCGATGTTCAATCCGTGTATCAGGGCCTCATACTCGGCTGCATTGTTAGAGGCCGGGAATAGCAGTTGGAGGGCGTACTTGAGGTGTTCGCCTCCAGGTGCGGTGAAGAGAATCCCTGCTCCTGCTCCCTGCAGCTTCAGCGAGCCATCAAAATACATTCACCATACTTCTACAGTTTCTGGATTATCTGGTACTTGCTGTTCTGTCCACTCTGATACGAAATCAACCAATGCTTGAGTTTTGATGGCAGTTCGAGGTCGGAACTCGATGTCATGGGATCCCAGCTCGCAAGCCCACTTGGCTATTCGGCCAATGGCTTCCTTGTTGTGAAGAATGTCCCCTATTGGAAAACCAGTGACTACTATGACTTTGTGGTCGTCAAAGTAGTGACGCAGCTTGCGGGCAGTTAGATGTACTGCATATAATAGCTTCTGAACTTGAGGATACTTCTTCTTCGAGGGACCTAGAACTTCACTGATGAAGTAAACAGGATGTTGCACTGGGTAGGCATGCCCTTCTTCTACTCGCTCGACTACCAACGCGGTGCTTACCACGTGAGTCGTGCAAGAGATATACAGGAGCAAATCTTCAGCCGGTTGAGTCGGCGTAGCTCGCCGGGGTGGTTTCAATACTGGTGGTGTTGTCAAGAATTTCTTTAGTGCATCTAGAGCTTCTTGTGCTTCTGAAGTCCATTGAAACTTATCCACCTTCTTGAGTAGCTTGTAAAATGGCAAACCTTTTTCTCCCAGCCTGGATATAAATCTGCTCAGAGCTGCCATACATCCAGTGAGTCGCTGAACTTTCTTTTGTGACCGAGGAGCTTCCATCTTCATGATAGCTTCAATCTTATCCGGATTAGCCTCAATTCCCCGGTGGCTGACGATAAACCCGAGCAACTTTCCTGCTGGTACCCCGAAAACACATTTTTGAGGATTGAGCTTCCATCTATATCTTCTCAAGCTGTTGAAGACCAGCTGTAAATCTTCGATGAAGTTTTCCGAATTCTCTGTTTTGATCACCACGTCATCTACGTAAGCCTCCACACGCTTGCCCCAGTGATAGGCTAAGCATGTTTGAATGGCTCTCTGATAAGTCGCTCCAGCGTTTTTGAGGCCGAACGACATGGAGGTATAACAGAAAGCACCAAACGGAGTGATGAACGCCGTTTTTTCCTCGTCTTCTTTTGCCAAACTAATCTGATGATACCCAGAATAGCAATCTAAGAAAGACAGCACAGAACATCCAGCGGTGGAGTCCACCACCTGATCTATCCTCGGGAGCCCGAAGGGATCCTTCGGACAGTGTTTGTTGAGATCAGTATAGTCGACGCACATGCGCCAATCCACTTTATTCTTTTTGAGTACAAGAACAGGGTTGGCTAACCACTCGGGGTGTAATACTTCTCTAATAAATCCAGCCGCGACCAAGCGAGCTAACTCGGCACGAATGGCCTCTCTCTTGTCGGGCGTGAAACGACGTAGCTTTTGTCGGATTGGCCTCGCCTGGGGATAGACCTTCAATTTGTGCTCGGCCAGTTCTCTTGGGACTCCCGGCATATCCGCAGGTTGCCATGCGAATAAGTCTCGGTTATCTTGCAGGAACTGGACGAGCGCGCTTTCCTATTTGTCGTTCAAACTGGAGCTGATGATGGCAGTCTTGTGCTCATCAGCAAACCCCAGGTTGATCCTCTTGGTTTCTTCAGTCGGCCGCATAGAGGTCGCTGCCTGAGCTTCGTTTGCCGGTACTGCCAGGTCCTCCTCAGGCTTAGAGTTCGCCAGTGTAGAGGGAACCGTCGACGGCTTGGTGGTGAGGGCTGCTTGGATGGCCACCCGGAAACATTCTGCGGCGCCTCGGAAGTCGGCGCGCACAGTCATGATTCCTCGCGGCCCTGGCATCTTCAGTATCATGTACATGTAATGGGGGATGGCCATGAATTTGGCCAATCCCGGCCTCCCGATGATGGCGTTGTACCCGCAGTCGAAGTTCGCCACTTCGAACCTCAGGAACTCGGTTCTGTAGTTCTCTGGAGTTCCGAAGGTGACCGGCATGTAGATGTGGCCCAGCGGGTATTCCCCTTCCGTCGGCACGATGCCGAAGAAAGGAGTGTCCGACTCGTGGAGCTCTTTGAGGTGAACTCCCAAGCCTTGGAGCGTCCGAGGGAAGGTGACGTTGATGCTGCTCCTCCCGTCCACTAGCACCTTCTTTACCCGGCTCTCTCGGATCACCGGATCGACGAGGAGCGGGTATTTGCCTGGATGGTCGAAATTGAGCCATTGATCCTCCCGAGTGAAAGTGATTGGGTGCTCCAACCACCGGTATGGGGCGGGAGGACCGGTGGTTGCCACCAGTATCTGGCAGTCGTTGAGCTTTTGTTGTCTTTTGTTCTCCTGCGACCCATGTCCGCCGAAGATGACGTTGACCTCCCTGTCAACACGTGGGAAAGCTCCTCCTCCCCCCTCCTCCTGCTGATGGGGCTGTCGTGGTTCATCTGGTCCTCCCCTCGGCGGAGGAGGCGGTAGAGGTTGGAAGGGTCGGTCGTGCCCGACGGAGTGCTTGAAGTCCCGACAGTTACGAAGAGTGTGGCGCATGTCCTTGTGGTACGGGCACTGGGCGTCGAGGATGTCGTCCAGCGTGCGCTCGCCCCCACGAGGTCCTCCTCGGGCGCGAGAGGCAGGTGGTCCGGCGGCATGTACTTCCTCGCGAGGCCTCTTCTCCCATCGTTTGTCGGGTTGCTGGTTCGTGTCACGTCGTGGTGCTGCTGGTGCAGGCTTTGCTCCTCCGATGAGATCCTGGGCCCGCTCGTCGGCGGTGATGTAGAGGTCGGCTTCCCGGAACAGCTCCTTGGAGGTAGTCGGCGCCTTCTGTAGTATGGCTCGGATGAAAGCTGAGTCATTGGATCCTCTGTAGAAGTCCTCGATCACAGCCGCCTCCGTGACCTCGGGGATGCGATTTCTCATGGTCTGGAACCTTTTAAGGTACGACCGGAGAGTCTCATCCCCCCGGCGCTTGATGGATTTGAGGTCCCATGGTTGCGCTGGCTTGTCGGAGAGGGACTGGAAGTTGGCGGTGAAACGTCGATTGAAGTCTCCCCAGTCGTCGATGCAGTGTCGGGGTAGATGTCGTAGCCACTGTAGCGCATCTTGCCCAAGGACGATGGGCAGATACGCGGTCATGACGTCCTCAGATGCCCCGGCAGCCCGAGCAGCGGTGGTGTAGACGGCTAGCCAACCCCCTGGATCCTGCTTAGGTTCATATTTGTCGACATTGGATGGCCCTAAGGTGCGGAGTAAGAGCGGATACTCCGCACGTGTCCTCCTGTCGTCGGGGACGATGTCTGTCCCGGGGAGGGGAGTGGTGGTTGTGGTTCCTCGACCGTCCCCGGGTGGTACCGCCAATTGAAGCTGTTGCCGATTCAGTCCTGGCGGCCTGACTTTGAGTCGGGATGCCATGATCCCGATCATATTCCTCCCGACGGCGAATTTCGTTTTCATGCCGCCGTTCGCGCGAAGCATTGATAGAGCTTCGCGCGTCTCGGCGACTGTTGATGGCATGTCGTAGGTCGTTCGGCGGGTGAGCGAGCGGTAGAACATGGTTGGCTGCCTGAGTGAATAGGCGTCGGTATCCCTCGGCGTCGGGAGTCCGAGGAAGTCCGTCAGCTATCCGAGCTAATACGCCTCCTACTTCGCTTGGCGTGTTCATAGCTCGGGCGAAGTCGGGATTCAGGTTGCGTCCGAAGAGCGGATTCTCCCGGCGTTGCCTTGCATCTTGCTCGGCTTGCTCCTGAGTCCGTCGGCGATCACGTCGTCGGGAGTTCCTTCGTTCTATGAAGACGCGTTCTTCCGGAGTTTCTCCTATCTCCGAGACCTCGTCTCATGAGACAGGCTGCTCCGGATCCCGTTCTCCGGCCACGTGATGTCGTCGAACGTTCCTGCGTCAGTTCCTCCGTCGGCGGTATTCTCGTTGAGGTGGTTCTTCTCCAGGCGCGGTCGGTTCGTCGTCAGAGACGGCGGGCGACTCCACTCTCCCGATGAAGAGGACGTCGGGGTAGAATGGTGCTGTTGTCGTGGCGAATTTCTTTCCGTTCTCCTTTGAGGCCGGAGGAACAGAAAGAACAACTTGCCTTTCCCTGGTCTCCTTCCTCGTGATCCGTGTCCATTCTTTTGTCGGGGAAGTAGACAGAGGAGTTTTCCGGGTCAGCGAGCTCCCAGCTCCAGCCTTTCCGGAGACGATCTTTTTCCGAAGAGCCGGAGGTTGCGTCTCTCCAGCATTTCCGGAGTCCGTTGGAGGAGACTTCTTTTCCGACGGATCCGCGATACGGTGTAGAATTCCCTCTTCATCTGCTACAGATGAGATCGTCCCGAAGCAGAATACGGATCCAGGACGCATGGCGATCTTGCTGTAGAAAGTTATGGCCATTGAGCTAGCTTGGATCGTCGACACACCCCCTACCTAGCGCGCCAGCTGTCGGTGTTTTGGGTCCGACCGCACACCCGGGGTTGCCCCTCAAGGTGTTTTTAGGAGTAGGACGGTGTCAACGACTGTAGCAAAATGGTTCGCGCCGATCGCACGAGGGACAGTGGTCAAGATTTGCAGGTTCGGGCCGCTTAGAGATGCATAACACCCTACGTCCTGGTGTGTATGCGAGTGTGGTTACAAGAGGGCTCTCTGGTTTGAAGACACAGAGAGTTAATGTGGGTGGCTAAGTAAAATAGGGTCGATCGTTCTGAAGGGGTGCCCCCTAGGCCTTATATACTCGACCGTGGGGCAGTACATGTGGATATGATAACAACAAGTAGCTAAAAGGTAGTGAACCTCCTGAGTTTATCCCTACGTAACCTTCGCCGACTTATCCTTGCATGGCTCCGTAGCATGAGGGCTCCAGCGCGGGAAAGTCGGGTCTCCGTTGTGATTTACTCGCTCGACGTTGTGGGCTGTCCGGGTTTGCATCAATCCGGTCTTACGTCTTCTCTGCTTTGTTGGTCGTTTCTCCTCAGGCCCACGAAGGAATGACCTTACGATTTATTGGGCCATTGGGCCTTTCGTGAGGTCTTTTACTCCTTTAGTGGACCTAGGGGATATCTATCCCCCACATAGAGCTGTAGAGAAATGGGGCAAAATGGCATAAAAGTTGGGCTGTCAGTCGTGTGTTGGTATGAAAGTTAGACTGACAGTGGCATTAGATCAACTTTGGAACCAAATTGTGCTTGATCAAGTGGAGCTATGAGCAAGAACCTTATAACAAAATTGAAGCTGGCATGACGGACAACAACTTTGATGTAGTCGGATAAGCAAGTTGTCACATAAAAATTTGAGAAAAGAACTCCTCAAATCGCTCTGTCAGGCGCGATGAACGAACATCGCCATGGTACAGTGAACTTAACAAGATTAAGTTTCGTGTGCTCGCCACCGATGTCCCGCCACTGTGATTCAAGCTCGCGCCATGATTGGTGCCACTGAGACGTGGATCAATGAGTGGTAAAAAGATCTCCGACTCGGATTCGGTGATCGAATTACCGCTCTAGCCACGAACACCATGTGTCCTCACCGTGCTTCATCCACCGCCGCCATAGCAAGCCACCGGACGCTCTGGCCGTCCACGAAGCTGGTTGGAGGCTCTCGTGTTGGACCGTCGTAAAGGGTTCGCGATAAGTCCGCCACGTTACTGGCATGTGGCACCGTTCAGGCTAACATGGAGCTCCTCGGGCTATCGCCGCCGCCGTGATTCAGCGGTCAAATTGACCACCGTCATGGTGACTTCTTTTAAATTGATCCTATGCTCAGTCCCGCCTCTCCGTTACGCACCCAAGCCACCCTTTGTTTCCGTCGTTCCACCATCGATAGCCAAGAACACTGGTTTTCCCCATCGGTGGTCGCCAGCGCCGCCGAGTGGTGCAACCGCGTGGTCAGCCTTTCCTAAGGTTAGTCATAATTGTTGAACTCATGTTTCGCAGTCTATAGATCGTGGTGAAGCTTATGCGCTTGCTTGTTTGAACTCTACCGCAGAGGGTTAACTGGAACATCGTCGTGTCATTCAGTGAACGTCGCTGAGGGCACTGTCCATGTCGACCGGCCAACCCGTAGCTCCTCCGCACAAACCTAGGTGAGCATCGTATGTCTGATGTATTCCTGGTACGCGTAGTGACCTTGGATTGAACCCTACCGTGCTCGAAACCTCGGTACACCTTACCGGAGCTTGTCGATCCACCGTCAGCATGGCTAGTGAGGCCCTAGATGGTTTAAGGTCGATTAACATAGGGGAAATAGGAGATAAGTCTCAGTAATCACATTGGTAGGTTCGGTTTCATTGGAGGTGGTCGCCGTCGATGGGTCTAAGCGGCGGATGGCTGGCGCTAGTCGTGATTCTACTGTGGACTGGAGTTTGTGAATAGAAGGGAAGCCGAGGGCCTATGTGCAATTGTGAGTGAAACACGTGAATAGTACCTGGGGTTCTTTACTGGTTATTCGAATACCTAGGGGCCTTCACGCAAATCTGCGTTTCTTCTATTGTGGGCTGACTCGGGCCATAATCGGCCTAATACTATTCATCATTTTTCTTTTTCTTTTTACTGTCAGCTTAAGAAATTTATAGAAAATATTAGAAAATTGATAAAATCATGAGGCTAATTTTGCTAGACTTCTAAAAACACAGAGTAATTAATAAAAATAATTTCAAGATTTTTATCCCAAGCCTGGCATTATTTAGCCTTTAAATATGATCAAATCAAGCCTTTTAGAATTTTAGAAATAAAACCCTAGGTCCAAAAATCATAAAAATTTGTGGAAAGATTATATACCTTTAGAATAGCTCCTGGTTAAAATTTGAGCCTGTTTGGAATTGATTGGCCCAAAGGGCTAGAACCTAAACTTTGGTATTTATTTAGGGTTAGATCCAACTTGAGTTGTACATAGTGCTAAACAACCAAATGACCAACTAGAACTTATATAGTTCTCTGATTTTCTAAAGTAAGCTTAATTTGATACCTTTAGGCAAATACTATACTACCCCAAAACATGAGGGTAATTGTCATATCCTTAGTTAAGAATATATGAGCTTTCCACCTCTCGCTAAATGCGAGTTTGCATGGCATATCATTACATGAGCATTCATATACTTTTAATTGACTTGTAGAGCACCTAGAAGAAGAATTTGAAGTGGAAGTGGAAGAGGAGTTTGCTCGTACATCTGAAACTGCTCCAACTGAAGTTGTCTCTGAAGGTCCTCCAGAAGGTGCCCCGATAGGGTTTGCTACTAACTGCAATATCCTAGTAGAAGAGCCTGACTCTCCTCCACATCAAGGCAAGCCCCGGTGCATTTGTCACCTCCTTGTTGTTTTTAAACTTTTATTACTATTATGCTGCATTAGGTAGTAGGAGTTGAATGATTAAACCTTTGCTGCATAACTTCCTTGAATTATTGATTATCGTCCTTGATACCTGATTTGAAAAGCTAGATATGATTAGTATGCTTATAGACAAGGAACAAAATGTTTTGATGTATGTATCTTGTTTTGACAAAGAAAAAGAGACTGGAGTGATGAAGGTATCAAAGGCCTTGATGACTTCATCATTTCAGTAGGGTACCTCTGACAGGTACCAGGTTTTTAGAAAATATTTTAATGTGAGACCAGACGTTGAGTAGGAAAGGTCGCTCGTCTGTGTCGCTTAAGGACCGTATGATTGTTGGCCTGCTGATCTAGGACCCTTTAACTGGCCACATGCCTCATCATGGGTAAGCTTAGCCTCGGCTGGACCAATACCAGAAAGGCTGGCCCACAATGGGAGTGGAGAGATGACGAGAGTATCGTGTATCCACCTGGCAAGAGGCTGGATTGTGGGGTACTGAGCTCTTAGTTAGCAGGGATCTGTTCTGGTCTTGAGAAACCTCTGGGCGAGTTGACATATGCAAGGGTTAAGTGCTACATATGTCGTGTGGTTGGAGATCCCTAGTTGGGTATTAATCGATTCGGATCGCCGAACTTCTCGAATATGAACACTCGATCTTCGACCCTCATCGTAGATAACAAGTGAAACTAAAGTTGATAAAATGAAGCTAGTGTAGGACAAGTGAATGATCTAGACTAGGCAAATCTAGATTCAGGAAGAAACTTAACTTGTGAAGTAAAATTTTGGCATAAGGATCCATTACTAGCAAGCTTTTCTGCAAAACTAAGTCTTTGAAATTTGATAAGCTTTACCTTGATTCCCGACAAACTAGCATACCCTTGAGAGTCTTTTCTTTAGTCGGGTAAGTCTCGCTGAGAAATTGCGTACTTAGGCTTTTATTCCAATTGTTGCTGCAGGAGAGACTATTAACACCTTTGAGTTTTGCTAAAACTCACACCAGAGGTTTCTACTTTTGTTTATGTTCATTATGTGTGTGCTGCAGGAAGATGGTTTCTTTCCGGTTGTTGGAATAAGTTAGCACTTGACTCTACCTCAGGATTGTAATAATAATACCTACTACTTGGTTTGGATACTTTAAAAGTCTGTTAATGTATATTATCTTATTGTAAAGTCTTCCGCTCAACTCCTGTATTGAAAGTGTATGTTCTTGCGGGATTATTGTAATACTTGCAACTATGGTGAATGGTCCGTGGGAATGAACGAGATCATCGAAACTTAGCACCCCGAGTAAGTTATCTGATTCACTTACATATCCATCCAAGGCCTTGAGGGCAAGGATTGGTGTATGTGGGCCCAATAACTTGGTTGGGTTGTGACAGCTGGTATCGGAGCCATTCACACATTTTTGCAAATAGTAGAATAATCATAGAACATGTCTTTAAATGAAATTGAGTTTAAATAAATTTTTGAAAAATCTAAACCAAGATTACATGTCTGGTAGAAAAAGTGTAGTTAGTCCTACAGTAAATTAAGGACTAATAGGAGGCTTAGCTTGGGGTACTAACCACTAACCCACAACTTAGGCTGGAATAGAATCTTCTGCAGGTATATTGACAAAACCTTAGAAGATTATGACTAGTTAATTATGGAGTGAGTAGGATTGCCATCGTCATAAAGCGTGATAGCCAAATATGTTGGCAGTAGTTGAGAGGCGAATAGAAAACGAAGCATGCATCATAACATTCACTCTTTTGATAAAAGATTTCCCCCTAAATCTAAATGGTTACAAGAATATATGTGGGTTTAAAAATTATTCTTACTAATCCTTTGATCTTTTCTTCCATCTTTATTCCTTAAAAATTTAGAATGGCTCCTCCTAAGCAAACACCCCACATGTGTGTTGGACCACGAGGTGTACCCAAGCATCAGATGGCTTCACGTGCAGTGGAGGCAGACAATAGCAGTCGCACACCTCCGACGCAGGTGGAGCAGCTGCAATAGAGTCTAGATGTGTCTTTCAATGAGTGGTGTCTCGACGCAGCCCATATTCTTGAGCTTCTGGCAGAAAAGAAGCAGCTTCAAAAGGAGTTAGTTGAGCAGAAGGAACGCCTGGCAGCAACCATGCGATCTTAGGAGGCAGCTTTTGCCTTTGAGGACCACTTGAGGGGCCGTTTTCAGGATTTGGTTCTAGCCTATAATGATCTCGAGGATTACTCTAATGAGTTGCATGAAGAAGTTCACCAACTTTATTATCAGCTACACCCCAATGATGCGCCAGGAGCCACAGAAGCAGAACGTGGTGTGGTGCTAGCTGATGGAGGTGAGCCTGACGCATGCTTAGTAGAAGGAGCCGCTCCTATGCTTATACCAGGTGGTGAGTCTCCAGGAGGTAGTGATGCTTCTGAGATAGCTAGTGAGACAGAGGGTTAATGTGACATGTGTATGGTGTCGTGATCTCTAGTGTAGGCATAAGATATTAAGCTATGTCAATTTTGGTATTGTAATGAATAAAACTCCATGTACCTGCCTTATGTAATATATTTCATGGTTATGGATGTTTATTTATGAGTTTGTTTTACTCCAGATGCCTATGAGTACTCGTGGGTCGGATGGGGCTGGCACATCGCGTGGTGGTGCAGAAGCTGATATCAACCCTCCACCGCCACCACTTCCACCTACAATGGCAGAGTCCATTGTTGCCCTAGTAAATGCCACTGTTGATAATGCTAGGGTTTTGCATGAGATTGCTCACCATCAAAACAATCAGGGTGGGCCTCGTATTCCCCAGAATCAGCAAAGGAATGCAACATATATGGAATTTATGGAGGCTCGATCGCTAGTGTTTGCTAAAGGAGAAGAGCCACTTGACGTAATTGAGTGGCTGCAGGTGATTGAGCAGAAGTTTGGCCTTATACAGTGCATTGAGGTACAAAAGTCTCTATTTGCTGCACAACAACTTCGTGGAGCTGCCAGCACTTGGTGGTCCAACTTTGTTGCCATACAACCTCTAGATCACCAGGTTACTTGGGTTGAATTTAAAGAAGCTTTTTGTACTCATCATGTTCCTGACGGGGTTTTGCAAATGAAGCTTGAGGAGTTTATGCGACTTAGGCAAGGGGTAAATACTGTGTTGCAGTATATTGGGAAATTTAACCACCTTTCTCAGTATGCTATTGAGCATGTGAACACAGATACCAAGAAAAGAGATTTTTTTATGAGAGACCTCAACTCAAAATTGCAAAAGAAGCTGGCCTCTTGCTATGATCTTACCTTCAATCGGGCAATAATTGTGGCTATCATCGTGGAAGAAAAGGCACGAGTACATCAAAATGTGAGGCAGGCATGGAAAGGTTCTAGGTCAGGGTTTTCTTAGTCGACGGCGATATGCCAGAAGGAGGTAATCAGGACTGCTGGTTCTACAAATGTTCCTTACCATTCAACTACCTATCCTTTCAAGAACCCTACTTATATTCATCCCACCAACTGGCCAAACCAACTTTGACCTGCAAACACCCAAGTTCCCCGCTTACCTGTTCCCACTAGCACTAAATATCCTTGTTACAATTGTGAAAAAGTGGGACATTTCATTAAAGATTGTCCCTATCCTCGCCAAAATAACTCCAATTTCCAGAGGTCGGCGGGAAACAATTCTCAAAATCAGAACAATAATATTTCTGGTAACAGTGCAAAAGGGAAGGACAATAGGAAATTTGGGCGAGTGTTCTATACTCAAGTGGATGTGACTCTAGAAGGGAATCCAGTGCTGATGGGTTCGTTCTTTGTTGCCCATCATTTTGCTAAAGTACTTTTTGATACTGGTGCATCTCATACATTCATTAATAGAACTTTTGTTGTGAATCGTGATGTTCCAATTCAAGAAACAAATATGGGAGTTATTGTAAAATCTCCTAGGGGAAAGTTAGGCACAAAGGAAGTAGCATTTCATGTGCCAGTAGAATTGGGTGGGCATACCTACCCACCAATATGATAGTGCGGAAGGGCCAGGACATAGATGTGATCCTGGGCATGAATTGGCTAGCTCAACATGAATCCATTATTGACATTAAAAATGGACTATTCAGATAAATACCGTGTTAGGAGAAAGTCAGTTAAAGATCGAGTCGTCTTCTCTAGAAGAGGTTCCGGGAAAGGCTTATAATGTGGTAGTCGAAGAGTAGTCAATATCCCGGTCGTGCGAGAATTTCTGGATGTGTTTCCAAAAGAGTTGCCAGCTTTGCCGCTATAGCGTGATGTAGAATTCTCTATTGAAGTTAAGCCTGGCACAGCTCCTGTTTCTAGGAGATCGTACAGAATGCCCCCAAATGAACATGTAGAATTGTAGACTCAATTGCAAGATTTGCTAGAAAAGGGTTTTATTCGACCCAGTTCCTCACCATGGGGCAACCCTTTTTTGTGAAAAAGAAGGATCAAACCTTAAGGATGTGTGTCAACTATAGACCCTTAAATGAAGTAACTATCAAGAACAAGTATCCGCTGCCGCTAATAGACCTGTTATTTGACCAGCTTGTTGGGGCAAAGGTATTTTCAAAGATTGATCTCCGTTCAGGTTATCATCAAATTCGGGTTCAACCGGAGGATATTCCAAAGACCGCTTTCACAACAAGATATGGGTTATATGAGTATTTGGTAATGTCGTTTGGACTTACTAATGCTCCTACTCATTTCACCTATTTAATGAACTCGGTATTTATGCCCGAGTTGGATAAGTTTGTGGTGGTCTTTATTGATGACATCCTGATTTATTCCAAGAGTCAGGAAGAACATGCTACTCATCTTCGGGTTGTGCTAACTCGACTTCGGGAACACAAGTTATATGCTAAATTCAGCAAGTGTGAGTTTTGGTTAGATCAAGTTCCATTTCATGGTCATATTTTGTCAGCGGAAGGAGTAGCTGTGGATCCTGGTAAAGTGAAGGATATTTTAGAATGGAAACCGCCTACCACGGTTCATCTTGTTTGAAGTTTTCTTGGTATGGCTATATATTATCGTAGGTTCATTCCTAATTTTTCAAAAATCTCCAAGCCTATTACCGAACTATTGAAGAACAATGTGAAGTTTAATTGGACGCCAGAATGTAATGAAGCTTTTGAAAAGGTAAAGAAATTGCTAACTATGGCACCAGTGTTGGCCCAACCTGACATTGAGAAGTCCTTCGACGTTTATTGTGATGCTTCAGGTACGAGCATTGGATGTGTATTAATGCAAGAAGGTCGTGTAATAGCATATGCCTCACGACAGTTGAAGAGACATGAAGAACACTATCCTACTCATGATCTAGAGCTTGCTGCAATGGTTCATGCTTTGAAGATCTGGCGCCACTATCTTCTGGGCAATACTTGTCATAGTTATACAGATCACAAAAGTCTCAAGTACATCTTCACTCAAGTTCAATTAAATATGAGGCAGCGGAGGTGGCTTGAACTAATCAAGGATTATGATCTAGAAGTACATTATCATCCGGGAAAGGCAAATGTGGTCATGGATGCGCTCTGTCGTAAGGAACATTTGTGTTATCTGTCGACTAGTTTATTTGAAACCACAATCTGTCAAGAAATGGAACGGTTAAATTTGAGTTTGTTTCAACCCACACTACTAGTCAATCTGCAGTTGGAATCAACTCTAATTAACCAAATTGTGGAAGCTCAGAAAACAGATGCCGGAATAACTCATATTAAGGAGCATATAGCAATGGATCCCACTATGTGTTTCCACCTTGATAACAAAGGTATTCTTTGGTTCAAGAATCGGTTAGTAGTCCCAAAGGTTCCGACATTGAGGCAACAGATACTTGATGAATCTCATACCTCCCGGTATTCTATTCATCCTGGGAGTAACAAGATGTATCAAGACTTGAAATCGCGATTCTGGTGGACCAAGATGAAAATAGAGATTGCTCATTACGTGGCTAAATGTGATGTATGTCAACGAGTAAAGGTTGTACATCTGAAGTCTGCTAGAACATTGCAATCATTGCCTATTTCATAAGGGAAATGGGAGGATATCAATATGGATTTTATCATAGGTTTACCAAAGACATCCAAGGGTTATGACTCTATCTGGGTAATTGTGGACCGTTTTACTAAAGTCGCATATTTCTTACCGGTAAAGACTTTGTATTCAACGAAGACTTATGCCCAACTATACATTGCTCGTATTATGAGTCTGCATGGTGTGCCTAAGACCATAGTGTCTGATCGAGGACCTCAATTCATTTCTAGATTTTGGGAAGACTTCCACAAATCTCTTGATACTAAGCTAATTCATAGTTTAGCCTATCATCCCGAAACCAGTGGGCAAACCGAAAGGGTGAATCAAATCTTGGAAGATATGTTAAGGGAATGTGTGTTAGCCTATTCTAGAAAATGGGATGAGTGCTTGCCATTGGCTGAATTCTCCTATAACAATAGTTACCAAGAGAGTATCAAGATGGCACCTTTTGAGGCTCTTTATGGTCAGCAGTGCAGAACTCGACTTAACTGGTCAGGACCAGGTGAGCGGTTTTTCTTTGGGCCAGATTTAGTAAAGGAGGCAGAAGAGAAAGTGAAACATATTCAACATCATTTGTAGATTGCACAACATCGTCACAAACGTTATGCAGATAAGGGAAGACGACCCTTGTATTTCCAAGTTGGCGATTTTGTGTATCTAAAAGTTTCACCTATGAAGGGAGTAACTCGTTTTAGCATCAAGGGAAAGCTGGAACCATGATATATTGGTCCTTTTGAAATACTAGCATAGTGTGGATCCATGGCTTACAAAGTGAAGCTGCCCGAACATCTTTCGGCCATACATAATGTATTCCACGTATCCCAACTAAAGAAATGCCTTCAAGTACCTAACAAAGTGGTAGAAGCTTCTGATGTTAATCTGGAACCAGATTTAACTTATTCCGAGCATCATGTTAAGGTTGTAGATCAACAAGAAAGGGTTACCCACAGAAAAACAATCAAATTCTACAAAGTGCAATGGAATAAACATTCTGAAGACGAAGCTATATGGGAATCTGAAGAGTTTCTAAAGAGTCGGTTTCCTAAGTTTTTAGAATCCTGTATGTCTTATGTTTGTTGTAATATATCTCTAATGCAAACCACCCGGGGCCCCCACACCCCGGCCTTGTAACAGAAATAAGGAAATGAGATTGTGACGCGTTTCCTTTTCCATTACTTAGCCTCGGGCTTTAATCTCAGGACGAGATTTATTTTTAGGGTTAAAGGATGTAACACCTCTGGTGTTACCAAATCTAAAACTTTGGCAAGACATCATTTGCACTAACATTTCATTATGTATGATACACCTAGAGTGCATCCACTAGGTAAAAATTTCAAAACAAGTTGTGATGTGATGACTTCAATTGATCCTTAACCCTAGGATAGGGTGCTTACCCAAGGACTAGAAGTATGTAGGTGTGTGAGATAGCAATTTGAGTATGAACTCAAAGATTAGTGGAAATGTTCAAAAGAGACTAAACTTGGAGTGTTTGAGTGGCACATAAACCCTAGAACACTAAAACCCTAATATAGGCCCTAGAAACCCTAATTAGTGCTTTATGAGGTGACTCAAATTTCTATGCACTTTTGGACCAAAGTGCATATATCAAAGTGGTAGAGTAACAAAAACTAGGCAACTTTTGTATTTTGAGATTTCCATGTACAATGGAACAAATTGGAGTAAATTGCAAAAAGGTCCCAATGGCACCCCAAATGTTTAACTCTGAAAAACAGTAATTTGGTGCTGACTTTAGATCTCTGTATCTCTTGATCTTTGGAGATTTTGTCATGGGTCGCTACAACAAATTTGTTGAGCTATTAAAGTAGTCCAAGTTTGATTAAGTGATTAAGCCCTAGAGCTGTACAAAAATTAGGGCAAAATGGTCTGGAAGTTGGGCTGTCAGTCGTGTGTTGGTCGGAAAGTTAGACTGACAGTGGCATTAGATCAACTTTGGAACCGAATTGCGCTTGCTTGAGTGGAGGTATGAGCAAGAACCTTATAACAAAATTGAAGATGGAATGACAGACAACAACTTTGATGTAGTCGGATAAGCAAGTTGTGACATAAAAATGTGAGAAAAGAACTCCTCAAATCGCTCTGTCAGGCACGCTAAACGAACATCGCCATGGTACAGTGAACTGAACAAGATTATGTTCCATGTGCTCGCTGCCGATGTCCCGCCACGGTGATTCGAGCTCGAGCCACGATTGGTGCCGCTGAGACGTGGATCAATGAGTGGTAAAAAGATCTCCGGCTCGAATTCGGTGATCGAATTACCGCTCTAGCCACGGGCACCACGAGGCCTCACCGTGCTTCATCCACGGCCGTCGTAGCAAGCCACCGGACGCTCCGGCCTTCCACATAGCTGGTTGGAGGCTCTCGTGTTGGACCGCCGTAAAGGGTTCGCGGTAAGTCTGCCACGTTACTGGCCTATGGACACAGTTGAGACTAACGTGGAGCTCCTCGGGCTATCGCCACCGCCGTGATTCAGTGGTCAAATTGACCACTGTCGTGGTGACTCCCTTTAAATTGAGCATGCGCTTAGTCTCGCCCCTCCGTTACGCACCCAAGCCACCCTTTGTTTCCGCCGTTCCACTGTCGATAGCCAAAAACACCGAGTTTTTCCCATCGGTGGTCACCAGCGTCGTCGAGTGGTGCAACCGCATGGTCAGCCTTTCCTAAGGTTAGCCATAGTTGTTTAACTCGTATTTCACAGTCTATAGAACATGATGAAGCTTATGCGCTTGCCAGTTTGAACTCTACCGCACAGGATTCACTGGAACACCGTCGTGTCGTTTGGTGAATTCGCTGAGGACAGTGTCCACGTCGACCGGACAACCCGTAGCTCCTCCGCACAAACCTAGGTGAGCATCGTATGTCTTATGTATTACTGGTACTCGATGAGTTATGAATTTCCGAAGTTATTAAGTGCTTAGTATAGAATAAATCAAGTGAATAATTTTAATTCAAGTTTCATGGCTAAACAAAGATACTAGATGATAAACAATATTAAAACAAAATTAATGCCACTGGAATGGGTCAATTTGGAGCTAGAATGAATTAAATATGATTTTCACAAGTTTCTTGATTTATTTGTGTACTAAAATCAATTTCTATATTTAAATATTAAACTTCTGTCCCCTGGTTGCGCGCATAAAAACAGAGAAACTCGGGGTTTGATTTGTAAAAAATCCACAAGACTCAGCTACCCAAGGAAAGGATCGCGGGTTGATTTCGAAATAAGGCAGGGTCTCTTTAGCAATTACGGTCGGCAGCAGAACGCGCACGCACCCCGAGCCGCTCGATCAGGATCCGACACACCGGATTAAATCTTGAACCGGTACATAGCCCTGGCCGCCTGATTCACATCCAACGATTTAGATTCAATATGGTCGAAGGGCATTACACATATTCATCACAGCCGCACGATCCCAATCGGACGCACCGGATCATCACTGGACACGATCTAATTCCATCCGTCAATCACAGATCGGACGGCCGACACGCTGTCATCCACCTCCCGCACCCCACACGCGACGGTGGCGCCGATCCGAGGTCTAGACCTCGCCGGAGACGCGTCAACCAGATGATCTAGTGCCTAATCCGAACGCTACCGGAAAAAAGAGGGCGAACGCTTTTGTGAGCATGATGGGTTGGCTTACCAGTTCATAGTACGGCCGGAGCATCATTCGCGGAGCAGCGTGGTTCCACGACGCGACTTCATCACCGGCGAGAAATTGTCCCGCCCAAAAGACTCCCCGCGCCCGAGTCGGCCATTAGCCATGATCACCACTCCCCGGCGCATCCTCCTGACCTTACGCGGATTACCTGGCGAGGATGCGCACCACGGGTGATGAGGGCGACTTTTCTCCCCCGGTGCCGCACTCTGCGTTGAGGAATCGCCTGGCCCAAAGGTCCCACACGCCGGCGATAATTCCAGAGGGTTGGGCAAGGTCCGCATTTATACCCTGATGCGAGATAAGTCCGACCCATTGGTTGTAACAACCCAGAGAGCACCGCGCGGAATTCATGGAGCAGGGTGTTCACCGGCGCGAAGAAGATGGGGACCTGACATCCTGGGCCCAGGTTCCAGCGACAGTGGAGGGAGGTGCGCAGGAATTCCACAATCCGAGCGGTCGAGGGTGTGGGCCCACGTGTTGGCGCAATGGCGTTAGCTGGGCTGGCGCGGAGTGGAGAAGGGGTGGAATGGGCCAGCTGGTGCGTGAAGTAATGGGCCGAGACAAGGGAATTTCGGCCCAGGCATACGTGAGCTTCATTTTCTTTTATTTTTACTTTGTTTACTAGTTACAATTCCACATTTCAATTTTTGGAATTCAAACTCCTATTTTGAATTTCAAATTTCCCAAGTGTCAAAATTAAAACTAATGTGAATATAACCTCTACTGTTCCCAATATTATTATTTATTATTTTCCTTGTCATTTTTTATGGGAGGAATTAATGGTTTCATAAACATTTTCTTTCTCATTTTCTACTTTATGTTTTTTATTTAGAATTGGAGGCCAAGTTTATGTTTTCCATAAAATGCATCACCACAAATTCATCATCTAGAGATCAATCCTTTTCTTTATCAATTTATTAGTTACTTAACTAATTTAGTATTATTGTTTGAATGTGAGGAGGGAGAATCCTAATAGATTAAAGGTCTTCAAAAATTCTCACCACACTATTATACATATTTTTGTCTCTTTATTTTATTATTTCATGATATATTATATTTTTCCCCTACCAAAATTTGGGCTTTACAGTGGCTCTCCTCCATAGTGCCACCAAGAACTAGCCGTTGAGCTACAGTTTTCTGGTGCACCCGATAGTCCGGCGTGTGGCACTGGATAGTATGCGAGTGGCTACACTTTCTTCAAGTCTAGACTTTGCTCGATAGTTGTTGACCTTCACTTATGGTCTTCATAATGTCTTCTTTTAAGGTGTTTCTTCCTCAATGTCTTAGTCCAAGTCACTTTAGCATCATGTGAACTTCAAATACAAACGCATTAGTCCACAGGTTATGTTGATCATCAAACACCTAAATCATTTAGTTAAATGGGCTAAGGTCCATTTTCCTTACATACTGAAACCTATCTCTCTAGCATAAGCATTGTAAAATTCATATACCTCTTGCTCAGAGTTGAATTTGATTCCAATATTCGGAACCATGTATTCTGGACAACGATTCATTGTAGATGGACCAATTTCTTCAATACTGTAATTTAAACTGATGTACATAATCAAGTTAGTAGTAAGGATGAACCTAATATGTTGTTGGTTATAGGTCTTATTCAATGGATGCATCCAGATTCTAGAAGAGAATCATGAAAAAAACTTGTTAGCAAGATCAAAATTGTAAAACATATCATTCACATGTTCATTCTCAAGATGGTACTCCACACCAAGAGCGTTCTAAAAATCATCCGCTTCTCCAGCACTAGGGCGCATCATCGGTGTGGCATCATTGGCTTGGGAACTTGTGAGATTAGAAAAAAAACTCCATTACTGTAGGTGTTGAGTTGAGAGAATGAATAAAGAACGGTGTATGGGAAAAGAATGGATGACAACCGCTGGGAATGATAATGTTATATTACTCTTTCCAGTTGTTTTTTACATATATATGGCTCAAATTTGCTGCCAATTTTTTTCCTTTAGGGTTAGTTTGGAAACTCTATTTTGCCAAAGGATTTTCATTTACAGAGAAGAGTTTAAAATAGTGAGTGAGATAGAGATTCTGTTGGAGATAGTCTTAAACTCCTTCCTCGTATGGGGTTGGGTCCACATGAGAAATAAACCCGATAAAAATAGTCATGTGGCAAGAGGAGGCAATGGATGAGAGAAGTCGTATCCGAGGGGAATCTTTTCCTCTCCATTAACGTTAGATCACGGCCAGCCCCACAAGTCAGTGACCAGCCCGAAGTTACGTCCGGTTACTGCAAGGATTTGGTTGGTATCGGAGGATATCTTGAATTCTTGATGAAGCCGCTCCTATAAATGCTTCTAAGGGACGGTTGGATGCGCGACGCTATAAACAACATATCTTTACAATCAAATGACATAGTGGCGGTTTTTTTTTTAAATCGGAGATGAAAACCTATTTTGTCAGATAGCATTATTGTCGCACTCAAGCAAAAGTTATTGCTGCACTCTGACTTCTCTATACTCTATAAAATGTGCTCTATAGGCTCACCGGATGATGCCTCTAGCTTCCAATCAAAATATCTTATGCATATTCCATTGACGTTTCAACTTGGATCATGATTGTTCTTCAATTATATGCATGCATCCATAGGAGACCCCTTTAACAAATACTGACACTGCGTAAATATCCATCCACTATAGTGTAGTGTTGTGTAAGAGCTCGCCGGTGACGATATCGACAAACTATGACAGTCCCGTGTACAAGAATCCTCAATGCGTAATAAATATAATACATGTGGACAGGGGTGGACCCGGGGCTATGGCCACCTAGGCCACGGCCCGGGACGCAGGCCCAAAAAAAAATTAGAACTTCTATGTAGTGTCGCAGCCCACAGACAGACACTGAAGACTAACCCTAGCCACACGTCGTCCCGTACTGGCGTACTCCCGTCCTCGCCTACCCGCCCGGCCAAGCACGGTGCGCCGTCGCGCACTCGCGCGGTCGCGGCCTGCGGCGGTGCGGCCTCATGTGGCCCGTGCAGCGGTGCGGCTGCGGCTCACCGCTCACCAGTCACCTCGTCCGGCGCCCGCCCGGCCACGCGCCATCCGCCCGTCCTGCGTCAGCCCGTCACTCGTTGTTCATGGTTTAGAACTTTAGATTATCTTCTATTCCACAGGTCCGTCATTGTTCATGGCTAATCTTAATCGTGATTTCAGATTTATATTTTCTTCCAAAAGTGGTTGGTCATTGTTCATGGTTAATCGTGACTTCAATCCCTTTTAACTTTTAAGGCTTTAATTAGATATTTTGTAGAGATTTATTGTGTTTGTAAAATATTTCAGATACAATACAAGGAGCCACGAACAATCAAAATAAAGAAAAGGCATAGAACATTGCAATTATTTTTCTCTCCGGCTCTGACACCCGTCGTGCCTAATGTGCAGCCAAGATCAAACCTCAATTCTCAATCAACAGTGGGAATCAGATACATTTAGAAGGAGCTACATCATAACTTGTATATCATCTTTAACATTTATGACAACGTTGTTTTGACGTACAAAATTTTTTATATGCTACTATTAGAGTTTATGGTCGTTTCGGTCCAGGTCTTGGCTAATTTCTAGGTCCGCCACTGCATGTGGAGTAGCAAGCTCTAGCTTGCCAGGTAGTACAGCCGGTAGAGGGATGTCTCCTCGTCGGCGATCGCACCGCTGACCAGCTCCCCCTGTCGCCACAGCTCTGTGTGGTTCTCATAGAAGGTGGGGATAATTTTGCTCTTTGCAAGCTGGCGAACACTAATGACATTGGTTTGAAGCCTAGGCACCAGATACACGTCTGGAATTTGGATGTTTGCTGACTGTATGTCGCCAACCTTAGTGACGAGAAGTCGGAAGTCATCTGCCAGTCTGACTGCCGTCGCGGCAGATGGATCCTGAAAGTTGCAAAGAATTCTGGCATCGCCCACAGCATGGTGGCTGGCACCAGAATCTAACCAGAGAAGTGGCGGTGAAGTACTTGTGGAGGATGAGCTGCCCTCGTCTGAGGCCAATGGTTGAGGTGTGGATAGCACATACACCGGGGAGCCATGCCATTCTTCTCTGGAGTTCAGCGCCGTTGCACCATCCATGCTGGCCAAGAACATAACAAGATTGTCAGCAGCAAAGGTGTTACTGGTTTTGGTTAGGCTGTTTACTTCGGATTAAAGCCGGCTTTTTAGACTGCTGCAGCTACAATACATAAAGACAAAATCACTGTAGACACCGTTAAAGATGTTACAAATTAAAGTCAAGCGAACAGGTTTAGTCAATTTGTTTAATTTAACCAAGCGAACAGCTGCAATTCTTATGATACACTGTTGCTATTTGTACCAAAACTTTGTTACCTTACCAGCAAAATTTAGATAATGAGTAATTTTGTACCAAAAAATTAGTCAATTTGTTTAATTTAACATAATGTGCTAGTGGATCAGTTTACAGAACACTACAGTAAAATAACCTACCTCCGACGGTCGGAAGCTTATGTCCGACGGCTTCAGCCGTCGGAAATTCCTTCGTTTACTGTAGTGCAAGCCCGAATAGTTGTAGTTTTTCAATAATAAGTCTTTTCATTGGGAATACATCAAATTTCAAGCTCGTACAAAATCATTGGTTATATCAAAATTGTACAAATTTACCTTTTCGATGCAAGAACGAACCTATTGAGAATTTTTTTGGGTACCTTTTGTGAGAACATTATGTAGCATAGTGATCCCGAAAGAACCCCCGTAGTGAAAGTTCAATTTGATGAGGAGAAACAAAGGGCCCTTGGAATTGGAAGCAATCAACTCAATAAGAGTGCAGTTGCATTATTTGTGTTGATTTTCAAAAGCCCCTTATTAGCAATCAACTCGATTTTGCAATTTTGATTTATTAATTAAATGTAAATTTCTTTCTTGAAGTCAAAACAATAAAAACTTCAATTGATAACTAAATAGAACTGAATAGTATAGCACACCACATCATAAAAGATGAATGTTTCAACTTGGTAGAACCAGTCATAGATGATGTTTTGCTCACCCACTCACTCCTTTAGTATTCAAGCAGTAGCAGTTAGTTTCCTTTATTTCCATTAGCATGGTAAAGAAGCTGTTAATTTGTGAGTATATTGTCTCAGTTTAGTGAATATCGGTTCAGTTGTTTAACTGGAAAACCCAATAGCTCCTATCTTTGCCACTCTAGCTTTATAAATCAGGCTTTGACTGTTTCCTTTTTTTGGATAAGGAAGACTTTATTAATTTCAAAATGTCGCATCAAGTTGATACAAATAATTGAAATCTCTTCCAGCCTCTACTTATCAATAAGCACACAGCCTAAACAAAAATAGCACACACACTCTAGTCACAACTAATCCCACGACTAGATCGCCACCCATGAGTCTAGGAAAAAAAATCCTTGGCCACTTGTGCCGAGAAACTGTAGATTATATCACATAAGACCATGAAAATACCTCTTCGGCCCTAAGTAACTGATTCTAGGACTTTATGCAAGTACCTACAGGCCCATATTGATAACTACAACTTTTGGAGAGAAAAAAAGAGATCAGTTACATCTAACATGTATTGGATGTTCACATCCTTATAGGAAGTGAATTGGTTCATTCTGTTAGGATTTATGGGCTAGGCCCAATTGAGAAATTCAAATAAATCCCAGGAAAATCACAAAAGCCCATATAAGTGGATGGCTAGGGAATAGGTGGAACCAATAGCACCATATTGCTAGTTCTAGTGGAGTAGAGCTAGCTTAAATATGGAAGCCACACTCACTCACCAAGTCATGGATGAGAGGAGAGAGTGTGGAGAGCCACACGCGCGCTCGCTCGCCTCGCCGGGCCGGGGCGGGGCGGGGCGGGGCGAAGGGCGCGGGCGCACGACATGCGAGTGAATGGTCCGCCGAAATCCGGCCCCTCGCCTTGCGGAGATCGGGGGTCGCGGACTCGGCCCTATAAAAGGAGCCCGGCACCCAGCCTCCAAATCATCCCCAGTTTCGCTTTCGCCTCTCTTCATAGCTGAGTCGCCTTTTAGTTCCCTTCATCCCGACCGCAGACGTGCATCTGTGATCAGGAGAGCAGGTCTCCGGAACCCTTCGTCTTCTAGATCCTGCACCGGGAGAGGGCAAATAAGGTTTTTGGGAAGCATCTTCACGCGACTGCTCGTGATCTTCTGCCTCGTCGACCCTGCTGATTTCACTGCTTTGACGTCGTCGACCCTACTGATTCCGGCGCGCGCCATATATCAGTATGTCTAATCAGTACGCATCATCTGATTTGGCTTTTTACTTCAGTTCTTCTGATTTGGTCATGATTTATATTCAGAATTTAATCTGGAATTTGTCTAATTATTCAACAATCCAAAAACCTTATTGTAGACAATTTCTTAGTTTTTCTATGGCTGCTTTTGCCGACGCGCTGAAGCCAGAAAAGTTTAATGGTATGCACTATAAGAGATGACAAGTCAAGGCCACGCTCTGGCTTACTTCTATGAATGTCTTCCATGTTAGTAAAGGCAGACCTGAGGGTCCACTGACTCCTGAACAGGAGAAAGAGTACGACCATGCCAATACTATCTTTACGGGAGCCATTCTTAGTGCCCTTGTTGACGTCTGGTTGATGCGAATATTCAGTACACAGACGGGAAAGAGTTGTGGGATGCACTTACTACTAAGTATGGTGCATCAGATGCTGGCAGTGACCTGTATATCATGGAGAGCTTTCAGGATTATAAGATGGTTGATAATCGCTCTATTGTAGAGCAAGCTCATGAAATACAGTGTATAGCCAAGGAGCTCGACCACCTTAAGATAGTACTTCCTGACCGATTTGTGGCTGGGTGCATTATTGCAAAGTTGCCTTCTACATGGAGGAACTTCGCCACATCTCTGAAACATAAGAGACAGGAGATATCAGTTGAAAATCTGATAGCGTCTCTGGATGTTGAGGAGAAAGCTCAGGCTAAGGACACGGGATCTAAAGGAGGCGAGGGCCACTCCAGCCCCAACATGGTTCAAAGGAACCACAACAAGGGCAAAGGAAAGCCAAAATCTAACAAGCCCAACAAAACTACCAACTTCAAGAAGAAGAAGAACAAGGCTGAATTGACATGTTTCGCCAAGGCGGGTCATTTTGCCAAGGATTGTCCCGATCGAGCGGATCGTCGTGGCAAAAAGGGCAATGTCAACATAGTGGTCGCTAGCAATGAGGAAGACAAAGGGTATGGTAATTTACCTTTCATCTTCTCAGTATTTCAATCACCTAGCTGGTGGCTTGATACTGGTGCTAATGTTCATGTGTGCTCTGACATTAACTTGTTCTCTTCTTATCAGGGTGCCCGGGATTCTTCCGTCCTAATGGGGAATGGGTCACATGCTTCTGTTCATGGCACTGGCACGGTGGATCTGAAGTTTACTTTGGGAAAGATCGTGCAGCTGAAGAACGTGCATCATGTCCCTTCTATACACAAGAATCACGTTAGCGGAACCCTTCTATGTAGAGATGGGTTCAAGGTAGTTTTGGAGTCCAATAAATTAGTTGTGTCCAAGTCTGGACAATTTATTGGTAAAGGCTATGACTGCGGAGGCTTGTTCCGCTTTTCTTTGTTAGATTTCAATAATAAGTCTATGAACCATATTTGCGCTAATGTTGATGAACTTGCGAGTATTTGGCATTCTCGTTTGTGTCATATTAATTTTGGCTCTATGTCTCAGCTTGCAACCATGAGTTTAATTCCGAATATCACCATAGTCAAAGGTTCTAAGTGCCATAGTTGTGTGCAGTCGAAGCAACCTCGAAAGCCTCATAAGGCTGCTGAGGAGAGACACCTGGCACCGCTAGAACTCATACATTCTGATCTTTGTGAGATGAATGGTGTGTTGACAAAAGGTGGTAAGAGATACTTCATGACATTGATTGATGATGCGTCTAGATTTTGCTATGTATACTTGCTAAAAACTAAAGATGAGGCTTTAGACTACTTTAAAATCTATAAGGCTGAAGTTGAAAACCAACAAGAGAGAAAGATCAAACGTCTTAGATCAGATCGTGGTGGCGAGTTCTTTCCCAAAGTCTTTGATGATTTCTATGCAGAACATGGCATTATTCATGAGAGGACTCCTCCCTATTCACCCGAGTCAAACGAGATTGCTGAAAGGAAAAACCGTACGTTGACTGACCTGGTGAATGCCATGTTAGACACTTGTGGTTTATCTAAGGCATGGTGGGGGAGGCAGTCCTGACTTCATGTCATGTTCTGAATAGAATTCCTATGGGCAAAGAAGAGAAAACCCCTTATGAGAAGTGGGTTGGGAGAAAACCATCACTTTCATACTTGCGCACTTGGGGGTGCATGGCGAAAGTCAATGTACCAATTAATAAAAAGCGCAAGCTTGGTCCAAGGACAGTGGATTGTGTCTTTCTTGGATATGCTTCGTGTAGCATAGCATATAGATTTTTAGTAGTTAAATCTGAAGTTCCTGATGTGTATGTTGATACTATTATGGAATCACGTGATGCTACTTTCTTTGAACATATATTTCCAATGAAAGACATTCATAGCAATTCTAGATACTCTTCTGAGATAGCTCCTGAACATAGTACACCTATTGAGAGTTTTGAACAGCCACATGAAATTATCCTAGAGGAGGATGACAATGATGCTCCTAAAAGGAGCAAGAGACAAAGGGTTGAAAAATCCTTTGGTGATGATTTCATTGTGTACCTTGTGGACGATACTCCTACTACCATTGCAGAAGCATTTGCATCTCCAGAAGCAGATGATTGGAAAGAAGCAGTTCATAATGAGATGGACTCCATTCTTTCAAATGGTATGTGGGAAGTCACTGATCGACCCTATGGATGCAAACCTGTGGGTTGTAAGTGGGTGTTTAAGAAGAAGCTCAAGCCTGATGGTACAATTGAGAAGTACAAGGCTAGGCTTATGGCTAAAGGCTATACACAGAAAGAAGGAGAAGACTTCTTTGATACTTACTCACCTGTTGCTAGAATGACCACTATTCGAGTACTACTTTCTTTGGCTGCCTCGTATGGTCTCCTTGTTCATCAGATGGATGTAAAGACAACTTTTCTTAATGGAGAGCTGAACGAGGAAATCTATATGGAACAGTCTGATGGATTTGTAGTAAAGGGTCAAGAAAGCAAGGTGTGCAAGTTATTGAAATCTTTGTATGGTCTGAAGCAAGCACCAAAGCAGTAGCATGAGAAGTTTGACACGACTCTAACGTCTGCAGGCTTTGCCATTAATGAGGCAGACAGGTGTGTATATTATCGCTGTGGTGGGGGCGAAGGAGTTATATTGTGCTTATATGTTGATGATATATTGATATTTGGCACAAACATTGATGTGATCAATGAAGTCAAGTCTTTTCTATCAAAGAGTTTTGATATGAAAGATCTGGGAGAAGCTGATGTGATTCTAAACATCATGTTGATTAAGGCAGATGGTGGGATTACTCTCTCGCAATCTCACTATGTTGAAAAGGTTTTGAAGCGATTTGGCTTCTCTGAGTGCAAACCTTCTCCAACACCTTATGATCCTAGTGTGACACTGCGAAAGAACAAGAGAATTGGTTTAGACCAATTGAGATACTCTCAGATTGTCGGTTCACTCATGTATCTTGCTGGTGCAACAAGGCCCGATATCTCGTTTGCTGTGAGCAAATTGATTAGGTTCATGTCAAACCCCGGGACTGATCATTGGCATGCACTTGAGCGGGTTATGCGCTACCTGCAAGGTACAATGAGTTATGGAATTCACTATTTTGGTCAGCATGCAGTACTTGAAGGATATAGTGATTTGAACTGGATATCTGATGTAGACGAGCTTTATGCCACCAGTGGTTATGTCTTTACTATTGGTGGAGCTGCGGTATCATGGAGGTCATGCAAGCAGACCATCTTGACGAGGTCAACCATGGAAGTTGAGCTAGCTGCACTTGACACAACAACCGTTGAGGCAGAATGGTTACGTGAACTCTTGATGGACTTGCCGGTGGTTGAGAAACCAATACCAGCTATCCTTATGAACTGTGACAATCAGACAGTGATTGCTAAAGTGACGAGTTCTAAGGATAATGGAAAGTCATCAAGACATGTCAAAAGACGATTGAAGTCTGTCAGAAAGTTGAGGAACTCCGGAGTTATAAGTGTGACTTATATTTCAACAGATAAAAATCTGGCAGATCCTTTTACCAAGGGACTACCACGTAATGTGATAGAAATCGCATCGAGAGAGATGGGTATGAGACCCGAATAAAGTTGCCATGGTGGAAACCCAGTCTATGTGATCGGAGAACCCGTGAATTAGGTCCTAGGAAGAACAAGCCATTGGTGAACTGAGGAGAGTAACCTTTGACCCTCTCTAAGTAAAGATGCAATACTCTCAAATGTTGTAAGGCAGGTTGGCTTTGTGCCTTAATGTGTTCTGTTGGCTTGTATTAGCGAAGATGTTGTCCTGCAGAACATTCTTTGAAAGAACACACCTATATGAGTTAGACTGTCTAACGTCGCAGTCTATGAGATTTGGGTGATCTCTAGTGAACTCATGAAGAGACCTTGGAGTACGACGTATATGCTCCACCCGAGAAGGGGACTACTAGTAGCCAAGTACTGGTCATGACTTCAAGTGAAACTCATTCACGCAAAACTTGCAATTCAAGGCATAGTCCATTGTCCAAGTTGTGGGTTGGTGTAGCTTGGAATTCTAGGCAGAAGTTCAACTTAACAGTTTCTGCTGAAAAATTAGTATATTAAACAGTAGTGAACAGTGGCGAAAACTGCAGATGGGCATTTGAGATCTGGTGGAGGATTGTTAGGATTTATGGGCTAGGCCCAATTGAGAAATTCAAATAAATCCCAGGAAAATCACAAAAGCCCATATAAGTGGATGGCTAGGGAATAGGTGGAACCAATAGCACCATATTGCTAGTTCTAGTGGAGTAGAGCTAGCTTAAATATGGAAGCCACACTCACTCACCAAGTCATGGATGAGAGGAGAGAGTGTGGAGAGCCACACGCGCGCGCTCGCCTCGCCTCGCCTCGCCGGGCCGGGGCGGGGCGAAGGGCGCGGGCGCACGACATGCGCGTGAATGGTCCGCCGAAATCCGGCCCCTCGCCTTGCGGAGATCGGGGGTCGTGGACTCGGCCCTATAAAAGGAGCCCGACAGTCAGCCTCCAAATCATCCCCAGTTTCCCTTTCGCCTCTCTTCATAGCTGAGCCGCCTTTTAGTTCCTTTCGTCCCGACCGCAGACGTGCATCTGCGATCAGGAGAGCAGGTCTCCGGAACCCTTCGTCTTCTAGATCCTGCACCGGGAGAGGGCGAATAAGATTTTTGGGAAGCGTCTTCACGCGACTGCTCGTGATCTTCTGCCTCGTCGACCCTGCTGATTTCGCTGCTTCGACGTCGTCGACCCTGCTGATTCCGGCGCGCGCCATCTATCAGTATGTCTAATCAGTACGCATCATCTGATTTGACTTTTTACTTCAGTTCTTCTGATTTGGTCATGATTTATATTCGGAATTTAATCTGGAATTTGTCTAATTATTCAACACATTCATCACGGCAGCTGCTCGAAGTTGAATTTGAAGTGCAATGCCTATGGATAAAGGAGAAGATAAAAACTGAACCCATCACGAAAAGAACCTTATTGGAGAAAGGGAGTACCTGACACATGCTGATTCAGTATCACATACCAAACCCTCTTGTGTCTTCAAATATTTTGAGCAACAGATTGGTTGCTCAAACGCACAAAGATCATTTTGCTCATTCCCAGGATTCTTTATGAGGTACTGATGCTCTTCAAAACTAACTAAATCATCAGGACGACAGTACAGTTGATTGATATCAGAAATAGTGCCTGCATTACGTGGGGCAAACTGCAGGTTACGACTGCCCCCAGTGTCCGAAAGCTGTTGGCCTGTTGGGAATAAGACTTGTGCTCAGTTATGTTAGTTTGTTCATTATGCATGTTGTTTTGGTCCAAATGCATAAGTGCTGTTGGTCGTGGCGAAATTTGCTCGTGACCTCCGAGACTGTTGTGCCATGACCACGATTGGATCACACATGTAATCCCTGTTATATATTGCAAAGATAAACCAGAAAGTATTGCGACGTTTTGCAGCACAAACATACTGTTTCTTTTTCCCATTTGCTTCGAGATTACTGTCACTCTAAAGTGCAGATCCTGTGCACTCCCCGGTGCAAATCGCCGTCGAGTTTCTGACACAAGCAACCTTGGAACAATTTCAGCACCAGGCCAACATACAGTCTCTCCCATGTTGTTGACTGATGGACGGGCATCACCTGAACAGACCAGGTGATTCACTTCGCCCTTCAGCGGTGCACACGATCCCAAAGTAGCAGAGGGGTCGACACCAAGGTTTTGGTGGTACACCGCGTTACCGTCCGGTTTTCTGAAACCTGGCCGGATCGAGAACGGTTTCCAGCCGATTGTTTTTAAAAAAATTGACCAAAATTTAAAGCATTTATAAAAATGAAAAATATCATAAAAAGCTATATGTTCTCCTGAGTAATCTGGTATACCACATATTAAATTAAATCTCATTTAGCTTGTTAAAGAAATAGAAAACACTAGCACCTATTATTGAACCTGTTAGGCCATTTATATAAAAACTGAAAACCATAACACCTCTCCTCACTTTCCCCAGATTCCACAGGTACTCCCCTTCCGCAGCGCCCCCCCCCCCCTCCTGCAGCGAATCTCACGTCCGCTCAGCGGCTTCCAACTTGCGCCCGCCTCCCGACAGCAGGATCGCCGCCCCCCGTGTGGTGGCCTGTTGTTTCCCATAGCACTCATTATGGTTAATTGCATGATGATGAATATAAGGCTAAGCTTCAAGATGCTCTACGAGACCAAAACCTCAATCCTTATGCATGCCAAAGACCTCTCGGTGAAGTACAACCAGCGGGCATGTATGGGTATGGCCAACTATGTCATACTCATATTTAAGAAATAAAGCCGGGTGTGTCTCATATGTGCGCCAAAAAAGAAAAACACATATAATGATAAAATATATAGAGACAAATATCACAAATATCATAAATATCATTATTAAATAGCGAAAGTCTTACAAAAATAAATGATAATAATAAAGCGAACTAAACGTCCATCATTGCGCCATAAAGCTGACTGAGAGACGCCACCTAGATCAACTCGTACGGCACATTATACGGCTTCTCTTGGACCACCTGTTCTTCTCCTATGGGGGGTAATATATCGCAAGTGTGAGCTCACAAAAGATTATAGCTCAACAAGTTATAGAGAATAATGCGCATGAACTCACCAAATGTGGGAGTTCATGTGTAGTGTAAGGCTGACCAGTAAATAGGGGTTAAAGCTAAGCATTGCTTTTAATGAATTGGTCAAATTTTATTAATAAAATAAAGGTTGAAGCTGAACATTGCTTTTATAAGTTGGTCAAAATTTTATTAGCAATTATTAAATGTAAGTAAGTACCAAACCATAATAAATAATAATAGAACAAAATTAATAATAAACCCATGCAAATGCATATGACAAATTGAATTTAAATTCCATAATTTAATCATGCGAGAGTCGTGAGCTGCTCATGACCGCGAGCACGGCTGGTATACCAGTTTTACACTCTTCAGAGGTTGTACCCTGTACCCACAAGTCGTGTTTCCCATGTCGCCAGGGTTAGCTAGACCCTTAGACACTACCGAGGTGAATGGCTAGGGATCCACTACGAGGCCTTTACAAAGTTCCACTAGCTTCAGAAAACCCGCTACAGTTTATGGGAAGAGCACTTGCAAGAATCCCTCGTCTGACCGCCATCGCAGCAAAATCAACCCGAGAACCTCCTTGCATGCAACTCCTCTACTGCCCTTGCCCCTTTTGGGTAAGGTAGTCTTCCACTAGCTTTCCTAATAGTCAGCGAAGGGTGTCCCATTCCATCCATGTGGTGGCACGTGTTTCTCAAGTTAAGCTCCCATGTGGTGACACGTGTTTCTCAAGTTAAGCTCCATGTTTCAATTAACATTAATGATCTTGACATGAACATAAATAGAATAACAAAATCATTGAAACATGGATATAATACAATATTATCTCAAAACCATGTAAAGCAATAGCAAAAACTAGCCAAGTGATTCAGGGGTAAACAAGGTAAATAGGATAAACAGACTAGGATGACATATTAGGATAAACATATAAATAGTGATAATAAAGAATATTATTGGGTAACAAAAGTGGATCAAGGGCACAACTTGCCTAGCACTTGAGATTCCAGTTACCAGGGTGATCTTCAGATCCTCGTGACCTCACTGCTAGTCGTAGCAATACAAACAAACATGGTATAGATAACATTAACATTACACCAAACATAAGAACAAACTGTATAATAATAATCTACGCGTCGTTATGAGATCGTGGGTTCGTGAACTACTAAGATCAGAGTTACAGTTAAGGAGTTATGATTTTATAGAGGATTTATGTGATTAAAATATTAAACTATATTGTTGGGGACTTGTTTTCAAATGCTATGAGTTAAGAACAAGGCAACACAAAGAATGTTAAATGTTAACGCCCTTCGTCTTTCGAGACATTATTTCCCTTAGGATATAATGATCTTCAGACGAAGGTCATGAAGGACATACCTTCATCATTGCAGCATACGATAATAAAAGGAGAATCATATGGAATGTAAGAGATAACATGAACAATTATGTAACATTATTAGCTCATTTCTATATTATTATCATGGAAAAATAGAAATAATATTAAATTACAAATGTACCTTCGACTTGAAAGAAGGTAAAGGTACAAGCGTGACGCAAAAGCAAATGCCAAGTCCGCGTGAACAGTACAGGGGTACTATTCATCTATTTATAGGCACAGGACGCAGCTTGTGAGTAATTACATTCATGCCCTTTACAAAGGTCTACAATCATAATACAAATCGTTATGGGTTGATTGGTCATTTCATCTTTAAGTCGGTGCCTTTGGAAATGTACTCCGAAGCCTTCTGATTGGTAGCTTCGGCTTTGTGTCAATCTTCCGAAGGTGCTTCTTCTTATGGGACCTTCGGCGACGAAGCATACCCCTAATAGTAGCCCCTTTGCGGTGCTAGATCGTTTTTCGTAAGGAGCTTGATCCGCGAAAAAATCTCAAAGGCTTCGAAATGCCGAAGGTCCGAAAAACACCTTCCCTGAGCTCGTTGCCGAGAAACGATTAAAATATTTGGAGCGCAAGGTGGCCCACCATGCAGCGGGTACAAACGATCTGGTAATTCTCTTGCCAGGCGCCGAGTGGTCCACCGTTCAGCGGGTGCGGGCGGCTGCTCAGCGGGTGCAGGCGACTTGGTGATTCACCTCCCCACCTGCAACACTATATAAACAGACGGGTAGGTGTGGAGTTACCACAACATTCATTGCCATTGCACTGTTGTGCTGTCAAAAAATTTGACCACAGCCGAAGCTTGCTCACTGTATTCTGAACCGAAAAATCATCTTGCTCTAGCTTCGTGACGAGAAAGAGCTTCGGCAAAGATAAAAATTTTCAACTTTGTCCAAACGCAAAAAATTCAACATCAAATGGCCAGGGTACGCTCGACAGCTAGAGTTACTCGTGACGAAGATGAAGCCGAAATTGCTGAAACTGCTCCGATCTCCGAAGTTATGAGGCGGTCGGGATTGGTTGTGACTGAAGGCGCTGTTGACGAAGAATCACCCGCTGCTGAAACCGAGCAGGCAGATATTGAAGAGGGTGATGCTATTGAAGGAGAGATTGATTATGATATTATTATGCCATCGAAGCCTAGCCATCTGGATTTTGGGAAATCAACTATGTCTGAAGCTGATATGACTATGATGACGAAGCTAGGCTACTTCAAGGAAGCCGATAAGGGGTTGGTTCGCTTTGGCAGGGAAGAGTCTATCCCGAAGCCGAAAAATGATGAAGTTGTAGTTTTTAAGAGCTTGTTCAAAGCAGGGTTGAGATTTCCTCTGCATGGAATGATTGCTGAAGTCTTAGAAAATTCGGGATTTATCTTCATCAGCTGATCCCCAACGCCATTGTTAGGCTCAACGTGTACATCTAGGCTCTCCGAAGTCAAGGGGTAGAGCCGCTTGCCGATGCATTCTGCCGAGTATATGAACTTCATTATCAGACAAAGGCTAGAGAAGACGGGTTGCATGAGAACTTCGGTTGTTATAATTTTGCTTATCGGAAGGATATGAAGACACCGGTGGTCAGCTATCGCACTAAATGGCCGACAGGTTGGAAATCTGAATGGTTTTATGTTAAAATTGATGAAGAAAAGGAGAAGCTAGTTCAAAGCCCGCTTAAGCTAATCTTCAGGCTGACTAGACCTCAATGCAACATGACACCGGGGGATCCATGCCAAGATGTTGTGTATGAGTTTAGAATTGTGTCTGAACACATTGGGTCTAGGGACTTAGTCCAGGAATACCTAGCCAACAGAGTGTTCCCAACGCTAAAGAAGTGGGGTATGCCGAAGCTTGAAGAAGAGAAGAAAGAGGTCGAACTCGTTCGGCTGCCTTATTAGTTTAAGTTTAAAAAACAGATCAAGGAACCCTGCCAAGAATGGCTGGACACGATCGAAGTTATGTGTAACAAGATTTTAGGGAACTATACGAAAAAGAAGATCAGTTGATGACTGCAGCCTTCGGCTCCCGACCGAAGCGAAGATTGAATCGAGTAATGGATGCTCTACATTTTGAATATCCTGATTATGAGTGGTTGAACAAGGGCACCGAAGGGCAGAAAAGAAAAAGAGTTGTCAGTTTTGTGAGCAGACAGGCCGCTAGAATGGTAAAAGAAAATGAAAAAACTAAAGAAGAGGAAATTGAGCCCTGAGCCGACGACAGTTGCTCCGAAGAAGAGAAAAGCTGCAGCTCTGAAGCAGAAGGCGACTGATATTGAAGAAGAAACTCCTACATCACCTTCTGCTACCGATGTGGCAGAAATTCTAAAGGTAATGACTGAATCTTTGCCTATCAAGCTAAGTCCACTGGCGCCATATCTGACGAAGCTTTTTCAGAAGAAGAAGGAACCTTCAATAGCGAAGAAGGCGACTGGGCCAAAAAACGAAGAATTATTACTGTGACAGAAGCTATCGAAGAGACACCACGACCAGGTTCGGCCTCGAAAGCACCAGCTATTGAGAGCGCTATAGCTACCGAAGCTGCACCGACCGAAGCTGCGACTGCCGAAGTTGAACCTGGTGAAGATGCAAATCTAGAAAGCACACTTTCTAACATTGATAAGATACTTCTGGACATGGCCACAGAAGAAGCTGCCGCAGCCACTGAAGAAACCATGGCTACAGTATCTGAGAAGGAGAAGGAAATAGCTAAAGATGCAACGGAAGAAGAAAACTTTAACTTTCAAAACTTAATTGGGCAAGAACTGTCAAAAGACGAGAAAGAAGAGTTGAGAGAATACGCCATATCCTGCGGGTATCAACCAGGGGCATTACTCTTCGGCGGTGTTGACAGTGAAAGGTTAGGCTGCGTCCGAGATCAAACTGGAGCGAAGGTTATCGGTACTCTATCAAAGAGTATTGGTTTCCCAAAGCTTGAGACAGACATTAGCCGCTACCAACGACAGCACATCGTCGGGAGTTTATTCTATTCCAATTTCAAGGTAAAAAACTTTTCTTCAACTTTTTATTGTCTTTAACAACGAAGGTGTTTTCTAACAATGGTTGCTTGTGCATAGAGTATGCTGTTGAGTAAAGCTTTGAGAATGCAACAAGATCTTGAAGATAAAAAACATGAAGTTATAATTGAGGGTTTAGAAAGCAAAATAAAAGATCAAGCAGCTGCTCTTGAAAAGAAGGATTTCGAGCTTCAGACAACAGAAGGTTTATTGGCAGAAGATGAAGCTAAAATTGCAAAGTTAAATTCAGAGCTTCTCTCAAAGTCAGAAAGCTTCGAACAGGAAAAGCAGAAAGTTTAATGCAAAATTTGAGACTGAGGTCGAGAAAAGTTCAAATTTGCAAAAATCATTGACAGAGCTTCAAAACAAATGTCTGGAGTTCAGTAACCGATGCCTGCAACGGCTAAAACAAGTTTTCAACTCGGTCGGAGCCGACGCACGATTCAACGAGCACCGAGGACTTCACCCACTAGCGAAGGTTACAGGAGCGCTCCTGACGATGGAGCGAAGCTTCTTTGCCTGCCAGCGGGGCATCGACGGTGGAGAATGTGAAACCGGGCCGTAGCGGCGCTCTTCCCCCCCAAATCTATCCCTGCACGCGGTAGTGTTGACGGCTTTGCACAAGGGTAGGCAGGAGAGGGGGGAAAAGGCAAGCCCGACCAACGCTTAAATCACTAGCGGAGCTCGGTTCCGAATCCACTACCTACCGGACCGTGATTGGCGCGTGCAGTTGAGCTTCGTCCGCCACGGCGTTCCATGAGGACAACTCCACGCGGGGATGGACAGACTGAGCACGCGGTCCATGTGCCAGTGATATCACCAAAGGATTTAAGCAGACCGGCGTGGGGTTTCGGATCAAGGGGCATCCCTTTGACTAGATCACGGTGGATTCCGAAGTGGAGGGCGAGCCATGCGGAGCGGAGGTTGTAAAAGGGGGGAGGAGATAGAGCTGCCCAAGCAGGCCCACCTGTCATCGCCACATCACGACGAAATCCACGCGCGCATCATGCTTTCACTGCCAGACGGGACCCGCGTGGTAGTGAGCACGTGTGAGGCCGGCCCACCCGGTAGAGGGCTTTCAGTCGCACGCACGGTCTCAACAGGGAGGGATGGCTAGCGAGTTGGGCCAGCAAGGTTCGAAATCTGGCCCATGCGCAGGTAATGTTCTTTTTTTCTTTTTATTTTATAATTCCTGATTTGTTGTTCCTATTCATTATTCTTTTGAATTCGAACTTCGAATAAGTTCAATTATGATTTTTAATAAAATAATCCCAGCATGATGTGATGATATTTTATTATTTAAATAATATCGATGCCTAATTCGTGAGGAAGAGACAAGAATAATTCACTCACCCGAAATTAGAAATCTTTACATTTATTAAAAGATTTTCAACTTTGTCTTTTAGTTTTGAGACTCAAATCTATCTTTGGTAAAATAAAAATATAATAATATTGTCATTTACTTATTTCCAAGAAATATTTACTAATCTAATAAAATCCTTATTCATTTGTTTTTTTCTAGTTTCAAGTTGAATCCCATTTCATACTTTAACTCAAATATTTTGGACAAACTTTTATGATATTCCAAAGTTAGGATTTTGGGATGTTACAAAGGTAGTCCTCCACTAGCTTTTCTAGTTAGACAGTCAAGGGCGTCCCATTCCACCCTTATGGTGGCACGTGTTTCTCAAGTTAAGCTCCATGTTCCAATTAAAATAATAGTCTTATCATGAACAGAAATAAAACAATAATAAAGAATAATCATTTGTAATAGTTATCTCAACACCCAAAACCATGTATAGCAAGAGCAATGACTATCCTAAAAATCAGTTTATACAAGGTGAAAAGATAACCAGACTAGGGCGACCTATTGGGTCCCATCAAAATTAAGTATATGCATGAATAATGTGACACCCCAGGTGTCTATTTCGTGTGATGTAGGAAGATTTATCCTAATCTCGGATGCTCAGTGAAAATTTCTATTTCTCGATCGCATCTATCTCCATTCATCAAGTTACTCATGAATGTTTCACCAAATTTGGAATTATTCGATCTCAAGAACAGCCAAATTTGGAGCCTGTTAAAACTTTTATTTCTCAGAGCAAAGGCAAATTCGAAATTCAATCTCGTCTCACAACTCCCGTCCAGACTCATTTATTTAGGCTCTCGATAGTGATGTTATGCGATCTATGTCTGAATCCGCTTCTCAACAGTCGGTCTATGTCCAAATATGTAGTCCGAAGCCGCATTCTCCAGCGGAATCTCTATTGTGTCAACCTCTAATTATTTTATGCAAATCATCTTGTTATCTTTATGTCATTGCTCATCTCTATCTATCAAGTGTATTCTAAAGATTTGTCAAGGTTTGAACCAAATGCACACATGAAAACATAAATCATATACTTGCTTGAAACTTCTCGTTTGAACATGTGCAAATTTTGAAATTCAACCAAGCATTGTAATCTTGCTCAAACTACTCTATATCAACTCTACAACAAAAGTTATTAAGGGTTCATGTAGAGAAAATACCAAGAAAATGTCTTGAAAATACTCCAATTGTCTTAAAATATAATTTGAAGTCTTATAATGATGCTACCTTGACCCAAGTGGAATTTCTATTTTCAGACAAGATTTAAGGTTTGACCTTTAATAAAAGTTGTAGAACTTGTGTTATACAACAAATTTTATAGTTAAACCAAACCTTGATTCAATTTCTAAGTATCTCAAACAGTGCCATCAAGACAGAATAAAAATCTGATTTGAGGATTCGAATTTTTCCAAGCCTGAAATCAGTGTCGTTCGGATTGACGTCTCGCGTTCCTAAATTTTTGTTCAACAACTCAACATTCCCCAAATATAAAAGTTGTTAATAACTAATAGAGGCACAACATATTAAAATATGGCATTCATCTGATTCTGTTTGACATGCTTTGACATTCAGTTTTCACAAGTTTTCACTGATTTCTAACCCACTAACAAACCAATTTTCGTGGGTCTATAACTCTCTAACCAGTTCCCGAATCACCTCAAGCCTTGTACAAGATTTGTATAGTGTACATCAAAGAAGATATTTCCTACAGTGACCGAGATCAGAATCCAAGCAGAAGATGCCAAAAATGTCAGCCCAAAGCTGCTCTATCATTACTGTTGTTGGTAACTTGTTCTCAAATGCTATGAATCGAGAACAAGGTAACACGAAGAATGTTAAATGTTAAAGTCCTTCGTCCTTCGAAGCATTATATCCCTTTGGGAGATAATGATTTTCGGACGAAGGTTGTGAAGGACGTACCTTCGTCAAAGCAACATATAAACGAGGAAAGAAACATGTGGGATATAAAAGACAATATCAATAGTTATTTATTACCATCAACTCATTTGTATTTTATTATTAAAGGAAAAATAAAAATAATAACAAGTTACAAAAAGTACCTTCGGCTTGAAAGAAGGTAAAAGTACAAGCGTGACGCAAAAGCCAATGCCTAGTCAGCGTGAACAGTACGGGAGCATTGTTCATCTATTTATAGGCATGGGACGCAGCCCATGTAAAATTACACTCATGCCCTTTACATTTGCTAATAACTCTATAGTAATCCATCGAGGTCTAGATAGTCTTTTCCCCTTTAAGTCGGTTTCCTTTTTTGTTATCATGCCGAAGCTCCCTTGCGCACAGCTTCGGCTTTGTTCCATCCTTCGTATCCCTTGTGCTTCTTCACACTGTGATTTTGACTCAAGTCCGAAGGATCCAAATTCAAAGGTATCTGCTCATGTATTATACTCCAGAAACATTGTTAAATTATGGTTTTTGAGGACCTTCGGAAGCCGAAGGTCCCCAACAGTAGCCCCTCGCAATATTAATTTGTTAGAATGATAAATTCAGATTGCGATATGGACGAAGGCCTTAAGCTGAAGGTCCGAAAAAACACCTTCCCTTTGCTAGAATAGCAATAGTCAATGACAAGCGGGACCCTCCCACTTGCAACGCACTAGGCGTATAAATAAGAGCATACCGCGAGCACATTTGGCACGCTTTCTTGCCATCTGCTATTGCTTTCCAACTTTTTAGCTCTTGCACACCAACACTTTCCTGGTTTTTTAGATTTTTTTAGCTTTGGCCTTAAGAGCACATTTTCAACATTTCCAAAGATGACTCAAGATAAAAAAGCTGTTGCCGAGACGAAGCTGAGCCTTTCGAGGAGAAGAATCTTGGGTTTCTTGAATCGATAGCTGTTGGGACTATGCTTCATCGCCGAAGGTCTTGTAGGAAGAAGCAGTTTTCGGCTGAAGCTGTTAGTATGAGATGACCGAAGGTTCCTCTTCATGAAGCTTCGGAATTTACAAACCGACATAAAAGTAGAATGACCTTTTAGTCCATAAATGTTTGAGTCACCGTTGTAATCCCTTATGAGGGACATAATTGTAATTCCTCACAGGCTACGCCCTGTGCCTATAAATAGGTGAACAGTACCTCTGTACTGTTCACGCAATCTTGTAATCACTGGCACATTACGCTGGAATTATTGCTTTCTGCTAAGACGAAGGTATAAATGTACCTAAATATTATGTTTCAATATTTAGGTTCACATAATAAAATATATGTGAATATTGTTATTCATTTTCGGCATGTCTTTCTATAATGCCTTATGTTTTACATTTTACTTCATATTATTTTTCAAGTCTGATCACGAAGGTATGACCATCGTGATATTTTGTTTATGGCCTTCGTCCGAAGCTCATTAAATCCTTGGGGAGATAATGCTTCCGCGGACGAAGGGCATTAATATTTAATATTTTATGTTGCCTTGTTCTTAATTCATAGCATTTGAGAACAAGTCCCCAACATTGGCGCCCACCTCCGGTGAACTCACTTCCACTTTTTTGAGCTGATGGCTTCGTTCAACGATCGAGCTGGAGCTGCTTCGGCTCTGAAGCTGGTGCTCCCGATAACAGGTGGTTCGTGCTCAGAACCAGCCAACAAAAAGCAAAAGAAAGAGGCGCAGAGAAGGGTACAACATGTTGGAGTGCAGGGACCCTTCATCAAGTCAAGGTGGTCCCACATACCAATCACCTTCTCCCAGGAGGACCTTCAGCTCAAGGATTTTCCTCATAACGATGCTATGGTTATTTCTTGCGTTATCAAAGGGTTTCTGGTCCAAAATGTCTTGGTTGATACAGGCAGTGCAGCTGATATCATATTTGCTAAGGCCTTCAGGCAAATGCAAGAGCCAGAAGATAAGATTCATGATGCTACACACCCTCTCTGTGGCTTCGGAGGAAGACAGATTGTAGCACTGGGCAAGATCACCATGCCAGTGACCTTCGGATTCATCAACAACACCAGAACTGAGCAAGTTGTGTTTGACATTGTTGACATGGAATACCCTTACAATGCAATTATTGGTCGTGGCACCCTCAATGCTTTCGAAGCAATTCTTCATCCTGCTTACCTTTGCATGAAGATACCTTCGGATCAAGGACCCATTGCTATTCATGGGAGTCAGGAAGCTGCCAGAAGGGCTGAGGGAAACTGGACTGACTCAAAAGCAATCCATAACATAGATGAAGCTGAAGCTTGTGAACAGTACAAATTCAGAAGGGAGAAAGCAGCTTCAGCAGATCAGCCGAAGCCCATGCTCTTATGTGAGGACATAGCAGAGCAGAGGGTGCTGTTGGGCTCTCAATTATCCGAAGAACAGAAGAAAACCTTGATAAGGTTTTTGTTCAACAACAAAGATGTTTTTGCATGGTTAGCCAATGATCTTTGCGGAGTTAACAGGGATGTTATTGAACACTCGCTCAATGTTGACCCATCCTTCAGACCCAGAAAGCAGAGGCTTCGGAAAATGTCTGATGACAAGGCCGAAGGTGCTCGTAATGAAGTCAAAAGACTCCTCAGTGCAGGAGTTATCAGAGAAGTAAAGTACCCAGAATGGCTAGCTAACACTGTTATGGTAAAAAAGGCCAATGGCAAATGGCGAATGTGTATCGATTTTACAGATCTCAACAAGGCCTGTCCGAAGGACGAATTCCCTTTGCCAAGGATAGACTCCTTAGTTGATGCAGCAGCTTCGTCAGAGCTTATGAGTGTTCTCGATTGTTATTCAGGTTATCATCAAATTTGGATGAAGAAGGAGGATGAGCCAAAGACCAGTTTCATAACCCCTAGTGGAACATATTGTTACCTTCGGATGCCTGAGGGCCTCAAGAACGCTGGAGGAAGTTTTAGCAGAATGACTGCGAAGGTTCTCCAGTCTCAGATAGGCAGAAATGTGCTAACTTATGTTGATGACATCATTGTAAAAAGCACGAAACAGGAAAATCACATTGCTGATTTGCAGGAGACCTTCGCTAGTTTTAGACAAGCTGGCCTAAAGTTGAATCCAGAAAAATGTGTCTTCGGAGTAAAGAAGGGGAAATTTCTTGGATGCTTGGTTTCAACAAAGGGAATTGAAGCTAATCCAGGTAAAATTGAAGCTATACTTCGAATGGAGCCACCAACTACAAAAAAGGGGGCCCAAAGATTGACAGGGAGGCTGGCATCTCTTAATAGATTTATATCCAGATCAGCAGAAAGAAATTTACCATTCTTCGAAGTGCTGAAATCAGCCGAAGTCTTTCAATGGGGACCAAGTCAACAAAAAGCCTTTGAGGAACTGAAGCAATATTTGATAGATTTAACAACATTAACTCCACCAACGCCAGGGGCTCCTTTGTTATTATATGTGGCAGCTTCGCACTCAGCGGTAAGTGCAGCACTTGTTCAGGAGAAGCTTGATGGCCAAGTCAAGAAGCAGGTCCCAGTGTATTTTGTATCTGAAGTTCTTAGTATATCAAAGAAAAACTATACAGAATTGGAGAAGGTGTTATATGCTGTTTTGATGGCATCCAGGAAGCTTCGGCATTACTTTCAAGCATACAATATTGTTGTTCCTTCTTCGCAGCCGTTGAAGGATATTATGAGAAATAGAGAAGCTACTGGGCGGATTGGAAAATGGGCTGCAGAGCTCAATGAATTTTGCATTGATTATGTGCATAGATCTTCGATCCAGTCTCAAGCATTGGCAGATTTTATCGCCGATTGGACGCCAGGGGCTCAGGATGAAGAAACAAATAAAGATGCCGAAGTATGGACAGTGTTTTGCGATGGGTCTTGGGGAACCTTCGGAGCAGGAGCAGCCGCTGTGTTGGTCTCACCATCCAAAGTTAAAACTTGTTATGCGGCAAGACTCGATTTTAGTTGTACAAACAATATTACTGAGTATGAAGCCCTGCTTTTGGGTCTTCGGAAGTTAAAAGCAATGGGAATCAGAAGGGCCATTCTTAAAACTGATTCCCAGGTTGTTTCGGGTCATATCGACAAGAGTTGCAAGGCTAAAGATCCGAAGCTTGAAAAATATCTAGACACGGTCCGAAAAGTCAAAGCTTCCTTCGAAGGATTTTCTGTCAAAAATATCCCTCGAGGACAAAATGAGCATGCTGATTTGCTAGCTAAGTCAGCAGCACAGGGGCTGCCCTTACCTTCGGATGTGTTCTTCGAAACAATAAAAGCACCTTCATTGGAACTTCTTGAAAGAGCAGTCCTCAATATATCTCCTGTTTATAGCGAAGACTGGAGAACTGAGATCATCTCTTACCTTCAGGGTAAATTCCTTTCAGATGACGAAACTTATAACAGGAGGATAGAGGCAAGAGCTCGTCCATATGTCATGATAGAAGGGGAGTTGTACAAGCATGGAGTTTGTTCTCCACTACTCAAGTGTTTATCTAGAACCGAAGGCATAGAATTGATGAAAGAAATACATGCAGGCCTGTGTGGATCTCACATTGGATCTAGACCGTTACTTGGAAAAGTTTTCCGCCAAGGGTTTTATTGGCTGAAGGCAGCTTCAGATGCAGCGGAATTAGTTCAAAAGTGCGAAGGTTGTCAGAAATGTGCAAGAGATCAAAAACAACCTTCGTCCTTAACCCAGCTCATACAACCCATCTGGCCATTGCAAAGGTGGGGCCTTGACTTGTTAGGTCCGTTACCACCGGCCCAAGGGAACTTAAGATATGTTGTAGTGGCTGTGGAATATTTTTCTAAATGGATTGAGGCAAAGCCTTTAGCCACAATAACTTCGGCCACCATTCAAAAGTTTTTCTGGCAGAATATTATTTGTCGTTTCGGGGTACCAAAGGCCATCACTGTAGATAATGGAACACAGTTCGACTCCGAAGCTTTCAGAGATTTCTGTGATCAAATTGGTACGAAGATCCATTTTGCATCAGTCAGGCATCCGGAGTCAAACGGACTCGTTGAAAGAGCCAATGGCATTATAATGACAGGAATAATGAAGTTAATCTTCAATCAACCCAGGGGAAAGTGGCCAGATCAATTAATCAAAGTGGTATGGAGCCACAACACAACAATATCAAGGTCAACAGGCTTTACTCCATTCAAACTATTGTTTGGTGATGAAGCAATAACTCCGGAGGAAGCCAAAACTGGATTAATAAGAGTAGTAGCTTCGGCAGAATCAGATTCTAAAGCTGTTTATTCTGTGGAAAAAGATGCTATAGAAGGGATCAGGCTTCAAGCTGTGGAGAACATCAATAAGTATCAAGCCGAAACAATCAAATGGCGTGATAGAAAGGTTCGGCTAAAGAATATTGAGCCAGGACATTTGGTGCTTCGGCGAGTGGCTAACCCAGATACAGTGGGCAAGTTGCAGTTGAAATGGGAGGGACCTTTTTTGGTAGCATCTTCGTCAAGACCCGGTTCATACAGATTGAAGGATATGGACGGCAACGACATTCCTAGATCTTGGAATGCGGATGAGCTTCGGCGATATTATGTGTAACTTGATGTAATTTTTTATATTTTTTCTTTCATGGCACCCTTTTCCTTTCTGAAGGGGGAGAAAGGTTTTTAATGGGGCCATCATATGTAATTTCCTTTTTTAGTTCTATAAGAGCAAAATCCCCCAAGGATGTAAATGTAAAAGCTGAGAACGCACCATCGAGTGCCGAAAAGTAAAAGGCGAAGAAGCTCCAAAGTCGTTCCTAAGGGAATGCAGAGCTTACAGCGAAAAGTCAACGCTGATTCCGCCGAAAGTAAAAGGCGAAGAAGCTCCAAAGTCGTTCCTAAGGGAATGCAGAGCTTACAGCGAAAAGTCAACGCTGATTCCGCCGAAAGTAAAAGGCGAAGAAGCTCCAAAGTCGTTCCTAAGGAAATGCAGAGCTTACAGCGAAAAGTCAGCGCTGATATGTGATTGTTTCTAAGGAAATAATGGCTGTGATTATGGCTTCGGATATGTGTTTGGACATTCATTTGCACATCACATTACATCATAGCATTTGCATTCATAAACATTCATCCAGGCATATGTAGGATAACCATCATCATAGCATAAGTGGTTGCTTCGGCAAAAAGAAAAAACTGTCTTTTGTACTTCTTCGTGTACGAAAAGAAGAGCTTCGGAAGAAAGCGAAATGTTATTTTTTATGCTTCGCTGCGTACGAAAAGAAGGGAAGGTGTTTTTTCGCTTTCGGCTCAAAAAGATAATTTCGTCCACATCAAAGCACCTCTCATACATTAATGGAAGGGTAAGAGCATATTACAAGGTATGAACAGAATTCATTAAAGACAAGTTTAGTCACATTTACAAAAGTTATCTCAAAAGTTTCTTGAGTCTGTCTACAGTCTACTCCTATTTAATCTTCAAGGGACCTCAGCTTCGGCGTCATTCTCTTTAACCATCGGCCTCGGCTTCGTCATCCTACATGAATTAAGTTGTTGTAAGTCAAAATCGAGCTTGAAGGAAGAGGTAAGCACAAGGTATGATTTCTTACTGGTTCAAGATGACTCCGAGCTTCGTCTCCAGCCTTTTCTCGCCGCCTTTTGTCCATATCATCTTTACAAATCTATTAGAAATGCTTCGTGCGAGATCAGGAATGTCATCTAGAATTGATGGTGATAAAGTGAAATTGGGCCTATTGACAATTTTTCCATGATTGCAGCCAGCTTTTAGGAAAGCTGCAGCAGTGCCCCGAGAAGCTACCCAGGCGCAGAAGTCACCGTGCCCGGCTATAACTTCGTCAAGCTCATCAATTTCACCCTCAATATGTTCGAAGGTCTTTGGTAAATCTTCAGCTGACGGGGTGAATTTCTCACTGCTAGCTCCAACTGAGTGGAAAATTTTTCTCAGTCGTTGAATACATTTGTTGCTAAATTCCAAACATTTGTCTTGAAGGCCCGCCAATAGTTTTTTCAAATCTGAATTTTGTTGGACTTCGGCTTCAAGTTTTGCATTAAGTTCTTGCTTTTCTTGTTCAAACTGTTCAGATTGGCAGAGAAGCTTCCTGTTCAGTTCTGTTATTTTAGCTTCGGCTTCCGCCAATAAGCCTTCAGTTGCTTGAAGCTCGAAGTTCTTCTTTTCAATAGTAGCTGATTGCACTTTTATTTTGCCTTCTAAATTTTCAATTATAACCTCGTGTTTCTTGTCTTCCAGATCTTGCTGCATTTTCAAAGCTTTGCTCAACAGCATACTCTGCACGAAAACAACCTTCGTTAGACATGTCTTCATTATTAAAAACAATAAAAGTCAAGGGAAAAGTAGTTCACCTTGAAATTGGAATAAAATAAACTACCAACGATATGTTGTCGTCGGTAGCGGCTAATGTCCGTTTCTAGCTTCGGAAAGCCGATACTCTTTGACAGAGTACCGATAACCTTAGCTCCAGTTTGATCTCGGATACAGTCTAATTTTTCATCATCAATACCTCCGAAGAGGAGTGCTCCTGGTTTATATCCGCAAGATTTGGCATACTCTTTAAGCTCTTCTATTTCGGTTTTTGACAATTTTTCTCCAACTAAATTTTGAAACATGAAGACCTCGTCCTCTGAAGCTTCGTCAGCAATTTCCTTTTCTTTCCCCGACACTGCGGCCATGGCCTCTTCGGCGGCAGTAGTAGCTTCTTCTGTGGCCATGTCTAGCAGCATTTTGTCGATGTGTTCGATTGTGCTTTCCAAGTTCAAATCTTCAATTGAGGTAGCTTCGGCAGCCGCGACCTCCGAAGGTGTGATTTCAATATTTGTTATTCCCTCAGCCGCTGGTATCTTCTGAGCTGAAGCTCTCGGTGGTGTCTTGTCAATGACCTCTGTCACAGCGATGATTCTTTGTCTCTTTGCTTTAGTCGTTTTCTTCGTTTTTTCGGGCTCCTTTTCCTTCTGAAAAAACTTTGTCAGTTGAGGCCCCAATGGACTTAGCTTCGCAGGCAGGGATTCAGTCATTACCTTCAAAATTTCCTCCACGTCAGTGGCAGAGTGTGATGCGGGAGTTTCTTCTTCGTCGGATACTTTTTGCTTCGGAGAAGACACTTTCCTCTTCTTCGGAATTTTCTTCTTTGATGGTTCTTTCTCATCTTCATTTAAGGCTTCGGTTATCCTTTTCCTTTTCCGGCCTCCGACACCTTTATTCAGATTTTCGTAGTCAGGGTATTCAAAACCCAAGGCGTCCAGCACTCGATTCAGTCTTCGCTTCGGATGGGTGCCGAAGGCCGCAGTCATCAACTGATCTTCTTTTTTGGAGTAATTGCCAAGTATTTCATTGCACATTATTTCAATTGTTTCCAACCACTCTTGGCAAGGTGTTTTAAAGTATTTCTTAAACTTGTAATAGTAAGGTAACCGCACAAGTTCCCCTTCTTTCTTCTCCCCCTCTAGCTTCGGCATTTCCCATTCTTTTAAACTAGGAAAAACTCTGAAAGCCAAAAACTCCTGAACCAGGTCTCTTGTACTGATATGTTCTGCAATAATTCTGAATTCATCCAATGCTTGTTGGGTTGGACCTTCTGGTGTCATGTTGCAACGAGGTTGGGTTTCTCCGAAGATTAGTTCAAGTGGACTTTGCACAAGCTTCTCCTTGTCGTCATCAACCTTGACATAGAACCACTCCGACTTCCAGCCTGCTGCCCATTTGCTTCGGTAGCTGATTACAGGAAACTTTGTGGTTTTCCTATAAGCAAAATTATAGCAACCAAAATTGTCATGCAATCCATCTTTTCTAGCCTTCGTCTGATAGTGCAGCTCGTGAACTCGACAAAAGCTGTCCGCAAACGGCTCCACTGCTTGGCTTCGGAGGGCCCAGATATAAACACTAAGCCTAACGATAGCGTTAGGAGTCAACTGATAAAAGTAGATACCAAACCTCTTCAGTACCTCTGCAATAATCCCATGTAGGGGGAATCTTAATCCAGCCTTTAGAAAGCTCTTGAAAATGACTATTTCATCCTTCTCCGGCTTTGGGGTAGTTTCTTCCCCCCCGAAGCGTAGTAGCTTCTTCTGACTTTCACTGAAATAACCCGACTTTACCATCTTGGAGAGATCAGCCTTTGAAACAGTAGACTTTCCGAAATCCAAGTGGCTGGGTTTACTTGGCATGGCAATACGATAATCATCTTCGAGATCAGTTTCCTCAATGTTTTCTTCTTCTGCTTCGGCAGTTGTTTGTTCTGCTTGTTCTGCATTAGCACTGGGGATTTTTTCCGAAGTTACCAGCCCGGATCGTTGCATCGCTTCGGAGATGGGAATAGTCTCCGAACCTTCAGCTTCGCCTCCCTCACGCTCAACCCTAGCGGTAGAACGCACTCTGGCCATTTAATTCTGAATTTGTGGGAATTAAATACTTTTTCTTCCGAAGTTTTTTCTTCTGACGAAACAGGCTTCAAGCTGGAGCTTCGTTCGATTCCGAGAGTCAAGCTTCGGCTATGGTTAAAAATTTTGGCAGCAAAACAGTGCAAATAGCAATGAATGCTGTGGTAACTTCACACCTACTCGTCTGTTTATATAGTACTGCAGGTAAGAAGGCGAAGCGCCAGGATTTTTACACCAGGCGGACAGCCGCTTGCACTCGCTGCGAGGTGGACCGCAGAGACCAAACAGTAACTCTGCAAGGTGGGACCGCTTTGCGCTGGGAAACTGAATCGTTTCTCGACAACGAGCTCAGGGAAGGTGTTTTTTGGACCTTCGGCTTCCTGAAGCTTAGGAGACTTTTTTCACGGATCAAGCTCGTTACGAAAAACGATCTAGCACCGCGAAAGGGGCTACTGTTGGGACTATGCTTCGTCGCCGAAGGTCTTGTAGGAAGAAGCAGTTTTCGGCTGAAGCTGTTAGTATGAGATGACCGAAGGTTCCTCTTCATGAAGCTTCGGAATTTACAAACCGACATAAAAGTAGAATGACCTTTTAGTCCATAAATGTTTGAGTCACCGTTGTAATCCCTTATGAGGGACATAATTGTAATTCCTCACAGGCTACGCCCTGTGCCTATAAATAGGTGAACAGTACCTCTGTACTATTCACGCAATCTTGTAATCACTGGCACATTACGCTGGAATTATTGCTTTCTGCTAAGACGAAGGTATAAATGTACCTAAATATTATGTTTCAATATTTAGGTTCACATAATAAAATATATGTGAATATTGTTATTCATTTTCGGCATGTCTTTCTATAATGCCTTTTGTTTTACATTTTACTTCATATTATTTTTCAAGTCTGATCACGAAGGTATGACCTTCGTGATATTTTGTTTATGGCCTTCGTCCGAAGCTCATTAAATCCTTGGGGAGATAATGCTTCCGCGGACGAAGGGCATTAATATTTAATATTTTATGTTGCCTTGTTCTTAATTCATAGCATTTGAGAACAAGTCCCCAACAATAGCAAAGACGAATTCAGAAAAGATCACTAGGGAGATTTTAGAAGGTTTATCTGAAGACACCGGTGAAAGTGACAGTTATGATGTGGAAAGTGGAGGCGAAGACTCCGAAGATCGACCGTGACGACCAAGTCACACAGTCTTTGGAAAATCAACTATTAAACAAAGCCATCTTGACAACATGAGGAGGAGATATTTTCGAGACATGTCTACTGTGAGGGCAGATGACGGAGAGAGGACTGTGCCTACTCCCGAAGAGAATGAAGTTGTGATCTTCCGAAGCGTTTTTAAAGCTAGCCTTCGGTTCCCCTTAAGCAAACTTGTGGTTGAGGTTTTAAAGATCTATCAGGTCTACCTTCATCAAATTACTCTCGAAGCAATCATAAGAATGGGAATCTTCGTCTGGGCCGTGAGGAGCCAGGGCTTGGAGCCAAATGCAAAAAGTTTCTGCAATATGCATGAGCTGTTATATGAGACGAAACCCTAGGGCAAAGAGCAATATCATAACAATTTTGGCTGCTATAACTTTGTTGCTCGCTCTGGCTCGAGCTGCCCCGTGCCAACCTTCCGGAAAAGATGGCCTAGGGACTGAAGGAATGGTTTTACGCTAAAAACAATTTAAAGGCACAAGAAGACATTAAAGATATTATCATGCGTCCTATCTGGCAGCGCTTCGGCCTTCGGAAACCGAAGGTAGAAATTGATGAAGCAGCCGAAGAATGCCAAAAGGCCTTCGACATAGTCTGTTCTTTCATCGGGACGAGGGATTTAGTTCAGGAGCACATAGCCTTCAGAGTGTGGCCGCTTGTAGAGCAATGGGAAATGCCAAAGGAAACTATCAGCAAATCTGACGAAGGTGGACTGGTTAGGTTGAAATACACCGTCAGATACGAGGGTAAGTTTATTGAGCCAGATGATGATTGGCTGAAGTGCATCGAAGCTACAAGCGACAAACTGCTTGGACCATATTCAAAGACAGAAGATAACGCGCTATCTGCGACCTTCGGAGCCGGAAGAAGAAGAGGCTGAATAGAGTTTTCGATGCTATTGGGTTTATGTACCCTGACTACCGCTACCCGCTGAAAGGCAAAAGAGAAAAAGCGCAACTTCTGGAAAAGGTGATGCTTCAGTTGCTCTAAGTGAGGTCTCACCAAAGAGGAAAAAGGTGAAGGTCCTTACTCACCGACCGCGCTTCATCGAACCGGCCTCAGTGCCTGAATTTGGTGGTGAGACCTCTACGACTACTGAAGCCAAAGGACCTACTCTTACACAGAAGAATGAAGATTCGGCTATGATGCCGAAGGCTAATAATGTTAAAGAAATAGAGGCCGTGAAAACAAAGATAGTAGAAGTTACAAACCCTTCGGCAGGAATGATAGTGCCGAAGGCACAAAAAGACCTCACTGCGACTCCGAAGAGAAAAAGGATGGTCAATGTATTAGATGTGCTAGAGACGATAAAGTCTTCAAGTACCACTCCGAAGAAACCTGCCGAAGCTCCAAAAACACAAATTGAGGCAAAACCATCCGAAGACGAAGCTGCAAAGAGCCAGACCGAGGCCGAAGCTGGGCCTTTAAAGCCCGCCAAGGAGGAATCCTTGGAAACCGGAGGAGAAACGAAAAAAGAGGCTATAAAGAAAATTCTGCCTGAAAAAACTCTCTCTTCAACTCCCGAAGCATCTTCCAGAGTACCTGATTACATTGTACGACATGCTTCAGGCAAAAGGCTATCTGAAGAGGAAAAGCGAGAAGCTCATCATTATGCCCAGAAATTAAAATATCCAAAAGGGGCGTTGATATTTAACGGCAGCGGAGAAGAAGACTTCTTGTATTGTCTCCCAGACATCAAGGAGATCTCTGTCTGCCGGGAGATGGGAAGAAGCTTCGGATTCCCGACGCTAGAAGACGGGCTCTCAGTGTTATCAAAAGATGAATTGGCCGACAGCTTAGCGTACAATAGCTTAAAGGTGAGAGAATAAGATTTTTTACTTAAACACAAAATTTTTTCGTTTGCTTATACTTAATACCACACTCCTTTTGCAGGCCTTATTCTTAGCAACGCCCTCAGGGCGCAAAAAAGCGCTGAAGACGAGGGATATACCATGACCTTGAATAACCTTCGTTCCGAAGTAATTGAGCTAAGGAACGAAGGTCTTGAAAAAGACAAAAAATTAAAATCATTGATAAACAAGATAAAAGAAGACAAGGCTACTTCGAAAGCCCAAACTGAGACCCAGAAATGTGAAATTGAAGATCTTCGGAAACAGCTGGCAGAAGAAAAATATAAATGTGCAATTGTCGAAGCTGACCGAGACGCTAGTGAATACTGGAAAAATCACTGGGAAAAATAGTTGTGGAGCTTCGTTCTTCAAAAGTAAGATGCTATGAAAAATCTGTTGATGAAGACATCCACACTACTGATGCATCTATACCAATACAAGTACCAATTTCTGGTCCCATTACTCGCGCTCGTGCTCGTCAACTCAACCATCAGGTGATTACACTCTTGAGTTCATGTCCATCATATTTAGACCATGGAGACCCGTGCACTCTTGTTTTGCTTAGGAATCAGGGAGAAGACCGAAAGGGAAAAGGATTTGAACATGCTGGATTCGGACTGCAGAAGAACACCAACTTGTGACGGTCACCACGGTCAGATGCGGGCTCGGATTGGAATGTTCAAGCACAACATGGAAAGCTTATCAAGTCTACTTTCATATGGATCCGGAATTATAGTCATATCTGTTCTGAGGCCGCCGTAATCATTGTTTTCTTACCGAGACATTTCCTGCCTTTTCTGCCCATGGTGCTGCGTCACCCTATTTTGGCCCAATGGGTCGTGTATCAAGTTAGGTCCATTAGGGACGCATCCTAGGGTTGCAGCACGACCCCAATACCCTTGTGGTCGTCCTCCCATGTTTATAAACCCCCTAGCCGCCACCAAGAACAGCGGGTTTTGTTTAGATCAAGTTTAGCTCTCGCTACTTGCTTGCAAGCGCGCGTGCTAGTTCAGCCGCCCGTCTTCTTGTCTTCGGAACCCCACCATATTGTAGTTTGATCTTTAAACCTACATTTAGATCTGGTAATTCAGTACTTGTTCTACTTGTTCTTGCTAGTTCTTCGATTGCTTGCAGGACGAGTGCCCTAGTGGCCAGAGTGTCACGCTCCACAAGATCGTGACAGCCATAGGAGGTGGTGTATCGGTTGCTAAGGCGCAGCGTCTTTGGAAGGCTGTAGTCGGGCTGTGAACGTCGTCTCCTCCCCCAATCGAGTTATTCCACACCCTCTCATCGAAAGATCGGGCAATCACCCAACGGGTGCACATCAGTTGGTAATCAGAGCAAGGTTTATCGGTGAGAGATTTACTTTTCTTCGCTGTTTTCTTATCTCCTATAGTCCAGAAAAAGCCAAAAAATAGTAGATTAGTTTTACCGCAATCCTATAAACCATTGAGCATTTACTAGTACTACTTAGTTAGGGCTTGTTGAGTTTTTGGTTGCATCGGTTGTGTCGAGTTGCTGGTCTTAGTTTATTCCTTTAGAGTTTTGAGTTCTACCACGTTTTGGTCACCACGAAATCCACCATCACCAAAAACATCTCTGGTTCGTTTTTGCCACCACGGATACATATCATATCCGATTTGGAAGTTTAAATACAATCTGGAAAGCTTATCTTATCTTCTTTCCAACGGATCTGACCTTATCTCAAAATTCGTTCTGAGCGCTCCGCAATCATCGTAGAGATTTCTGGACTTTCTATATTAACAAGATTTGTTAAATCTGATTTAAAGGGGCTGTTAGCAATATCTTTATTGTTTGGGTTGTCATAGTGAAAAAAAAGGTTTAGGCCCCTGCAAAAAAAAAACAGAAGAAGAAGAAAAAAAAAGAATAGAAAAGAAAAAAAAAGGAAAAGAAGAAGAAGGGGGCTGAATCTCTAAATCTGTTGTTTCTCTTTGTGCTGTGCTAGTTGTTCTTTTTCAGTGACTACCTTTGTGCCTAGGCTCACGTCTCTAGCCTGGTTTAGCCTAGGACCAGCACAGTACCACCGTTGAACGATTATTCAGCTTGCTTTTGTAACTAACGTGGTACTAGTGTATTCCTTGCTTCAGCCCACCTACAACTCTACATATTTCGACTACAGTTTGACAGGTCGTGTTGCTGCGGCACCGATACACTTATTCCACGGTTGCAGACTTGTTGGTTGCTGACCCCTCCTGTTGTGCAAGGTAAGAATTGGTAAGAGCTTGTGTGGCAGGTTGAGAGTGAGCGCCTTGCAGTAGCTACATCCTAATAGTTGTAGAGTTTTCATTCCTTCACGTTTTTTTTTTCTTGTTGCCTCTGTTCGTCTAACCATGGCAGGATTGGAGGTTGATGATGCTTCTCGTAATATGCCACACTCTCCTCGCACCAAGGGTATCATACAACACTTTGTAAGGCTGGTGAAGACGCACACGGAAGGTCTTGATAATGACATGCAGATGACGAATGAAAAGATGGGGCAATTGGAGGCCACACAGATCGACACAAACACCAAACTTGCAAATGTGGAAATGACAGTTGCTCATATTGACAAGAGCCTTGTCGCACTCTTGAGGCGGTTTGATGAGATGCATGCTAATATCAATGGTGGGCGTGATGAGGGCGCCGAAGGTAACTGGGATGACTATGTTGCTGATACCGAACAAGATGACCAAGAAGCACCTAATCGCCGGCGACTACGTACTAACCGTAGAGGTATGGGTGGTTTTCGCCGACGTGAGGTACATGGTAATGATGATGCTTTTAGTAAGGTTAAATTTAAAATACCTCCTTTTGATGGTAAATATGACCCCGATGCTTACATTACTTGGGAGATTGCGGTTGATCAAAAGTTTGCATGCCATGAATTTCCTGAGAATGCGCGGGTTAGAGCTGCTACTAGTGAGTTTACTGAATTTGCTTCTGTTTGGTGGATAGAACATGGTAAGAAGAATCCTAATAACATGCCACAAACTTGGGATGCGTTGAAACGGGTCATGCGGGCTAGATTTGTTCCTTCTTATTATGCACGTGATATGTTAAACAAGTTGCAACAATTGAGACAGGGTACTAAAAGTGTAGAAGAATATTATCAGGAATTACAAATGGGTATGCTGCGTTGTAACATAGAGGAGGGTGAGGAATCTGCTATGGCTAGATTTTTGGGCGGGTTAAATAGGGAAATTCAGGACATCCTTGCTTATAAAGATTATGCTAATGTAACCCGATTGTTTCATCTTGCTTGCAAAGCTGAAAGGGAAGTGCAGGGACGACGTGCTAGTGCAAGGTCTAATGTTTCTGCAGGAAAATCTACACCATGGCAACAGCGCACGACTACATCCATGACCGGCCGTACACTAGCACCAACTCCCTCGCCAAGTCGACCAGCACCCCCGCCTTCCTCCAGCGACAAACCACGTGCATCTTCCACAAATTCAGCAACCAAATCTGCCCAGAAACCCGCAGGTAGTGCCTCTTCAGTAGCTTCCACAGGTAGAACAAGAGATGTTCTGTGTTATCGATGCAAGGGCTATGGACACGTGCAGCGTTATTGTCCTAATCAGCGTGTTTTGGTGGTAAAAGACGATGGTGGGTATTCCTCTGCTAGTGATTTGGATGAAGCTACACTTGCTTTGCTTGCGGCTGATGATGTAGGCACTAAGGAACCACCCGAAGAACAGATTGGTGCAGATGATGCAGAGCATTATGAGAGCCTCATTGTACAGCGTGTGCTTAGTGCACAAATGGAGAAGGCAGAGCAGAATCAGCGACATACGTTGTTTCAAACAAAGTGTGTCATTAAGGAGCGTTCATGTCGTTTGATCATTGATGGAGGTAGCTGCAACAACTTGGCTAGCAGCGACATGGTGGAGAAGCTTGCACTTACGACCAAACCGCACCCGCATCCATATCACATTCAATGGCTCAACAATAGTGGTAAGGTCAAGGTAACCAAGCTGGTACGAATTAATTTTGCTATTGGTTCATATCGTGATGTTGTTGACTGTGATGTTGTGCCTATGGATGCTTGTAATATTCTGCTAGGTAGACCATGGCAATTTGATTCAGATTGTATGCATCATGGTAGATCAAATCAATATTCTCTCATATACCATGATAAGAAAATTATTTTGCTTCCCATGTCCCCTGAGGCTATTGTGCGTGATGATGTTGCTAAAGCTACCAAAGCTAAAACTGAGAACAACAAGAATATTAAAGTTGTTGGTAATAACAAAGATGGGATAAAATTGAAAGGACATTGCTTGCTTGCAACAAAAACTGATGTTAATGAATTATTTGCTTCCACTACTGTTGCCTACGCCTTGGTATGCAAGGATGCTTTGATTTCAATTCAAGATATGCAGCATTCTTTGCCTCCTGTTATTACTAACATTTTGCAGGAGTATTCTGATGTATTTCCAAGTGAGATACCAGAGGGGCTGCCACCTATACGAGGGATTGAGCACCAAATTGATCTTATTCCTGGTGCATCTTTGCCGAATCGTGCGCCATATAGGACAAATCCAGAGGAAACAAAAGAAATTCAGCGACAAGTGCAAGAACTACTCGACAAAGGTTACGTGCGTGAGTCTCTTAGTCCGTGTGCTGTTCCGGTTATTTTAGTGCCTAAAAAAGATGGAACATGGCGTATGTGTGTTGATTGTAGGGCTATTAATAATATCACGATACGTTATCGACACCCTATTCCACGTTTAGATGATATGCTTGATGAATTGAGTGGTGCCATTGTCTTTTCTAAAGTTGATTTGCGTAGTGGGTACCACCAGATTCGTATGAAATTGGGAGATGAATGGAAAACTGCTTTCAAAACTAAGTTCGGATTGTATGAGTGGTTAGTCATGCCTTTTGGGTTAACTAATGCACCTAGCACTTTCATGAGATTAATGAACGAGGTTTTGCGTGCCTTCATTGGAAAATTTGTGGTAGTATACTTTGATGACATATTAATCTACAGCAAATCTATGGATGAACATGTTGATCACATGCGTGCTGTTTTTAATGCTTTACGAGATGCACGTTTATTTGGTAACCTTGAGAAGTGCACATTTTGCACCGATCGAGTTTCGTTTCTTGGTTATGTTGTGACTCCACAGGGAATTGAGGTTGATCAAGCCAAGGTAGAAGCGATACATGGATGGCCTATGCCAAAGACTATCACACAGGTGCGGAGTTTCCTAGGACTTGCTGGCTTCTATCGCCGTTTTGTGAAGGACTTTAGCACCATTGCTGCACCTTTGAATGAGCTTACGAAGAAGGGAGTGCATTTTAGTTGGGGCAAAGTACAAGAGCACGCTTTCAACGTGCTGAAAGATAAGTTGACACATGCACCTCTCCTCCAACTTCCTGATTTTAATAAGACTTTTGAGCTTGAATGTGATGCTAGTGGAATTGGATTGGGTGGTGTTTTGTTACAAGAAGGCAAACCTGTTGCATATTTTAGTGAAAAATTGAGTGGGTCTGTTCTAAATTATTCTACTTATGATAAGGAATTATATGCTCTTGTGCGAACATTAGAAACATGGCAGCATTATTTGTGGCCCAAAGAGTTTGTTATTCATTCTGATCATGAATCTTTGAAACATATTCGTAGTCAAGGAAAACTGAACCGTAGACATGCTAAGTGGGTTGAATTTATCGAATCGTTTCCTTATGTTATTAAGCACAAGAAAGGAAAAGAGAATATCATTGCTGACGCTTTGTCTAGGAGATATACTTTGCTGAATCAACTTGACTACAAAATCTTTGGATTAGAGACGATTAAAGACCAATATGTTCATGATGCTGATTTTAAAGATGTGTTGCTGCATTGTAAAGATGGGAAAGGATGGAACAAATATATCGTTAGTGATGGGTTTGTGTTTAGAGCTAACAAGCTATGCATTCCAGCTAGCTCCGTTCGTTTGTTGTTGTTACAGGAAGCACATGGAGGTGGCTTAATGGGACATTTTGGAGCAAAGAAAACGGAGGACATACTTGCTGGTCATTTCTTTTGGCCCAAGATGAGAAGAGATGTGGTGAGATTGGTTGCTCGTTGCACGACATGCCAAAAGGCGAAGTCACGGTTAAATCCACACGGTTTGTATTTGCCTCTACCCGTTCCTAGTGCTCCTTGGGAAGATATTTCTATGGATTTTGTGCTGGGATTGCCTAGGACTAGGAAGGGACGTGATAGTGTGTTTGTGGTTGTTGATAGATTTTCTAAGATGGCACATTTCATACCATGTCATAAAACTGACGATGCTACTCATATTGCTGATTTGTTCTTTCGTGAAATTGTTCGCTTGCATGGTGTGCCCAACACAATCGTTTCTGATCGTGATGCTAAATTTCTTAGTCATTTTTGGAGGACTTTGTGGGCAAAATTGGGGACTAAGCTTTTATTTTCTACTACATGTCATCCTCAAACTGATGGTCAAACTGAAGTTGTGAATAGAACTTTGTCTACTATGTTAAGGGCAGTTCTAAAGAAGAATATTAAGATGTGGGAGGACTGTTTGCCTCATATTGAATTTGCTTATAATCGATCATTGCATTCTACTACAAAGATGTGCCCATTTCAGATTGTATATGGTTTGTTACCTCGTGCTCCTATTGATTTAATGCCTTTGCCATCTTCTGAAAAACTAAATTTTGATGCTACTAGGCGTGCTGAATTGATGTTAAAACTGCACGAAACTACTAAAGAAAACATAGAGCGTATGAATGCTAGATATAAGTTTGCTAGTGATAAAGGTAGAAAGGAAATAAATTTTGAACCTGGAGATTTAGTTTGGTTGCATTTGAGAAAGGAAAGGTTTCCTGAATTACGAAAATCTAAATTGTTGCCTCGAGCCGATGGACCGTTTAAAGTGCTAGAGAAAATTAACGACAATGCATATAGGCTAGATCTGCCTGCAGACTTTGGGGTTAGCCCCACATTTAACATTGCAGATTTAAAGCCCTACTTGGGAGAGGAAGTTGAGCTTGAGTCGAGGACGACTCAAATGCAAGAAGGGGAGAATGATGAAGACATCCACACTACTGATGCATCTATACCAATACAAGTACCAATTTCTGGTCCCATTACTCGCGCTCGTGCTCGTCAACTCAACCATCAGGTGATTACACTCTACTGATGTGCACCCGTTGGGTGATTGCCCGATCTTTCGATGAGAGGGTGTGGAATAACTCGATTGGGGGAGGAGACGACGTTCACGGCCCGACTACAGCCTTCCAAAGACGCTGCGCCTTAGCAACCGATACACCACCTCCTATGGCTGTCACGATCTTGTGGAGCGTGACACCCTGGCCACTAGGGCACTCGTCCTGCAAGCAATCGAAGAACTAGCAAGAACAAGTAGAACAAGTACTGAATTACCAGATCTAAATGTAGGTTTAAAGATCAAACTACAATATGGTGGGGTTCCGAAGACAAGAAGACGGGCGGCTGAACTAGCACGCGCGCTTGCAAGCAAGTAGCGAGAGCTAAACTTGATCTAAACAAAACCCGCTGTTCTTGGTGGCGGCTAGGGGGTTTATAAACATGGGAGGACGACCACAAGGGTATTGGGGTCGTGCTGCAACCCTAGGATGCGTCCCTAATGGACCTAACTTGATACACGACCCATTGGGCCAAAATAGGGTGACGCAGCACCATGGGCAGAAAAGGCAGGAAATGTCTCGGTAAGAAAACAATGATTACGGCGGCCTCAGAACAGATATGACTATAATTCCGGATCCATATGAAAGTAGACTTGATAAGCTTTCCATGTTGTGCTTGAACATTCCAATCCGAGCCCGCATCTGACCGTGGTGACCGTCACAAGTTGGTGTTCTTCTGCAGTCCGAATCCAGCATGTTCAAATCCTTTTCCCTTTCGGTCTTCTCCCTGATTCCTAAGCAAAACAAGAGTGCACGGGTCTCCATGGTCTAAATATGATGGACATGAACTCAAGAGTGTAATCACCTGATGGTTGAGTTGACGAGCACGAGCGCGAGTAATGGGACCAGAAATTGGTACTTGTATTGGTATAGATGCATCAGTAGTGTGGATGTCTTCATCATCTGTGGCATGTGTACAAAAGATAAAAACCAGCTACGCCAATATTGGCGCATACTCAAATGAGGACAACTTTGTAGTAGGCGATCCCGAAGGTCCAATCAAATGGATCAACGGCGAAGCCGAAGCCTTTGAGGAAGTTTTGAGTGGCCGCGGAGATGTCTAGACCTTCTCAGGTGCTAGGGGAATTGCGGCTATCTTAGAGAAGGCAGGATGCGAACATGTGAAGATTCTGGCCCAAGCCGAAGCTGCGATTTCTATTGAAGATACAAAAGACCCCTCGGCCGAGGCAAGCTTGGTTGGTGGAATGTTTTTTACCGACATTTGGGAAAATGGTGGCCGAGGGATGGCTCACGAAATTATAAAGAAAAGTGAAAAAGATACCCACGATGCTAGAGAAGCAGCAAAGGCAGCTGAAAAAACTGCAGAACTTGAAAGGCGGATAGGTATTGTCTAATTGCTTTTGACTTTATGTTTTATTCTTGTGACTTCGAACTTATTCATGTTTTATATCGCAGCTGAATTGTCTCCTCCCCCGGAGCCCTTCGAGTCACAGGCCGACCCCGAAGCAAAAAAGGAAGATGAAATTACTAAGATGGCCGAAGCTATTATGGACAAAGTTGTGACTCAACTACTAAACGAAGCTGCGGAAGTAGTTTTAAAAGAAGAATAGCTATTGTTGTAAAACATTCAGAATATTGATGTAATATTTGGTGAACAAAGTGTGTAATATTCTATAGCTTTGAAAGTAATATATAAGCTGTATGTAATTCAGTTCTTTACGATGCATGAAACTTTACATACATACCGTTTTTGAGCCTTCGGCGAAAAAACACCTTCCCTTCTTTTCATGCTTCGTGAAGAATATCCATATTCTGTGAAAATATTATGCTTCGTAAGCAATAGATCTTCTCTGATACTAAAGTTGATGAAACTGTACTTCTTCAAACTTTATTTTGTGCCTTGGCACAATTTCTTCGAAACAATTTCTGAAGATTAACATTGTATTCCCTTCTTGTGCCATTGATGCAATATGATGTACGATGTCATGTTATGCGAATGATGTGATGATGCTATGATATGCAAAATGATATTTGTGCCGAAGATACACACACGTTCCCACAATAGAACACAGTCTCTTTGCCGTTTATTTTTCGGCTTCACCGCTTATTTTTTGGTGTATCAGCGTTGACTTTTCGCTGTAAGCCTCCCTTAGGAGCTTCTTCGCCTTTTACTTCGGCGGTATCAGCATTTATTTTTCGCTGTAAGCCTCCCTTAGGAGCTTCTTCGCCTTTTACTTCGGCGGTATCAGCGTTTATTTTTCGCTGTAAGCTCTGCATTCCCTTTGGAACGACTTTTGAGTAGAAAACTTACGCTGCGCTCCCTTAGGAACAACTTTTTGTAACTTTAGCAAACTTACACTGCGTTCCGTAGAACGACTTTTTTGTAGCTTCGGAGATACTTTCTGTAGCCACGAGCTCTTAAGAATGAGTTTTCATGCTTCGGCAATGTTTTGGATTCCGTATGTCTGTGTATAAGATATATTTTCACTATGACAAAAACGAAGCTGTTACAAGAAATTGAAAACAACAAGAAAAACTTAGGCTTTCAATGATTGTTCCTTATTAAAAGGAAAAATGTAACAAATGCAAGAACTATTTCAGCAGCAGGATATCTTCTAGTAGATGTGCTTCGACTTTGGTACAGTACTGTTGACTGTGCGAGCTTCAGACTCCTCTCTAAAGTCTCGTTGCTGATGAGTATGCTGGCTCCCTTCTGGCTGCTGGCCTCGTTGTATTGGTGGTGGGGGTGGAAGCTGTTGCCAAGATGCCTGAGATTGGCTTGCCAAAGCAACAGAAGCTGCAGAATGGTTACCCACATACTCTGGAATGTACGGTGAGTGGTACGAAGCAGTATGCATAACTTGCTTCGGCTGGCTCTGTTGGGCTGCAGCCTCTGTTATCTCTTTCTGTTTCTGGATGGTGACATGGCACATCCTGGTAGTATGGCCCTTGTCCTCACCACAGAATAGGCAAAAAAAATTTCTGGGCTAATCCCCAAACCTTCCTCCGAAGCCTCTGGCGCCTCTGCCCCTTGGAGCTGGAGGCCGAGGATAGCTCTGTTGCTGCCCCGAAGCCTGGGAGGAGTATTCTGGCCTCTGTTGCTGGCTTCCTCTGTCATCATTCTGAGTGGAATGAATTGATCTGACGTGCCTAGGATGGACTCTCCCTCCGAAGCCCCTGGTCATTTCGGAGAATCTGTAAGCTTCCTCCCTTCTCTGTCGAAAGTCATTATCAGCTCGGATGTATTCATCCATCTTCTGAAGTAGTTTCTCCAGGGTCTGAGGGGGTTTCCTGGCGAAGTATTGGGCTGTAGGTCCTGGCCAAAGCCCCTTAATCATGGCCTCAATGACAATTTCATTGGGCACCGTTGGTGCCTGTGCCTTCAGTCGTAAGAACCTTCGGACATACGCCTGAAGGTATTCTTCGTGATCCTGGGTGCACTGGAACAAAGCTTGAGCAGTGACTGGCTTTGTCTGAAACCCTTGGAAGCTGCTGATAAGCATGTCCTTCAGCTTTTGCCATGATGTGATTGTTCCTGGCCGAAGAGAGGAGTACCAGGTTTGTGCAACATTTTTGACTGCCATGATGAAAGATTTCGCCATGACTGCAGTATTGCCTCCATATGAAGATATGGTAGCTTCGTAGCTCATCAGAAACTGCTTCGGATCTGAGTGCCCGTCGTACATGGGGAGCTGAGGTGGTTTGTAAGACGGGGGCCAAGGTGTAGCCTGCAGTTCAGCTGACAGAGGAGAAGCATCGTCAAAGGCAAAATTTCCATGGTGGAAATCCTCATACCAATCATCCTCGTTGATGAAGCCCTCTTGGTGAAGCTCTCTGTGGGCCTTCGGTTTTGCTCATCCTGAGCAAGATGATAAACTTCTTCAGAGGCTTCGTCTATCTGCCTTTGCAGGTCAGCTAGCCAAGCCATCTTTTCCTTCTTCCGTTGCACTTGCTGATGAAGCATCTCCATATTCATGATTTCTTGGTCCAACTCGTTCTCCTGAGGCGTTGGACTAGTGGCCTTCCTCTTTTGGCTTCGGGCCTCCAGAAGAGAAAGGGTCTCCTAGTTCTGGTCCAGCGGCTGCAGAGCGGCAGCCCCTGTTGCTGAAGCTTTCTTTGGTGGCATGACGAAGGTCGATGCTTGCCGAAAATGGTCGGAAAGGGTTCACCGGAGGTGGGCGCCAATGTTTGTAACTTGTTCTCAAATGCTATGAATCGAGAACAAGGCAACACGAAGAATGTTAAATGTTAAAGTCCTTCGTCATTCGAAGCATTATATCCCTTTGGGAGATAATGATTTTTGGACGAAGGTTGTGAAGGACGTACCTTCGTCAAAGCAACATATAAACGAGGAAAGAAACATGTGGGATATAAAAGACAATATCAACAGTTATTTATTACCATCAACTCATTTCTATTTTATTATTAAAGGAAAAATAAAAATAATAACAAGTTACAAAAAGTACCTTCGGCTTGAAAGAAGGTAAAAGTATAAGCGTGACGCAAAAGCCAATGCCTAGTCAGCGTGAACAGTACATGAGCACTGTTCATCTATTTATAGGAACGGGACGCAACCCATGTAAAATTACACTCATGCCCTTTACATTTGCTAATAACTCTATAGTAATCCATCGAGGTCTAGATAGCCTTTTCCCCTTTAAGTCGGTTTCCTTTTCTGTTATCATGCCGAAGCTCCCTTGCGCACAACTTCGGCTTTGTTCCATCCTTTGTATCCCTTGTGCTTCTTCACACTGTGATTTTGACTCAAGTCCGAAGGATCCAAATTCGAAGGTACCTGCTCATGTATTATACTCCAGAAACATTGTTAAATTATGTTTTTGAGGACTTTTGGAAGCCGAAGGTCCCCAACAACTGCCACCTGCTGCAGATGGCTGACATGTCCAGAGCTTTGCTCTATAAATGGCAGTCCACCCTCTCCCTTCTCCCACACACCACTACCTTCCCTTCTATGTTCGGATGAGCAAGGAGCTCCTCCTTCTTCCCCACGGCGCCCTCTCCCTCTAGCACAGGGAGCTCTCTCCCATGGCTGCAGCGCCCCTCCCCAGCAGCTTCCTGCTGTTCACGTGAAGAAGAAGACCCCCTTGAGATTATGACAGGTGGGCCCAAGGCAAGATGTGAGTACACAAAGTTGCAGACTCTTGTGTTATATTCTAAAATTCATATCTCGAGTTTTATAGCTCCAAAAATCAAGAAACTTGTTTTGTTGCCTTCCTTATGAAATGTTTTATCTGTTAGATCTATATGTTGGTATGTTTTAGTGGAAAGTTTTTCTGTAGAAATTCGTATTTAAAAACTGGTTTACAAAACAAATGAACTTGCTTATCTCCATAGTTTTATTTATAAAAATCCAAAAATAATGAAACTTGTTTTGTTAGTTAGATATTGTAATACTCCATCTAAGAAAAATATAAAACTTATATGTTGTTCACTGTTTTCTTGGTGTGTTAATTAAAACAAATTAAATAGAGAAAAGAAGATTTATTTGCTTGTTATTTTTGGATCTGTAGCTCTATTGCTCCAAAAGGGTTTAAATGTTTACAGTAGACTCTTGGTGGGATGCTTGGTGACTGGTAAATATTTCATGAATTGTTGTGTATGTATGATTAAGTTAGTGATTTAACTTGTTTAATGCACCTTAAGTAGTTTTAAATGATTTAAAAATAATGTATAGATGCAAAAATGGAAATGGTGTTCCCGTGTCCTTGCATGATATTATAGTAGTCTGAGAAAACTTAATATGGTCATGCATCTACAGAAAAAAATTAGTTTTAAATTTAACTTGCTCTCACATGCTTTATTGCATTAACAATTTGTTATTTTTGTATTAAATAAAATATAAAATCTGAGCATGTGAAATTTATACATTAGTCATAATTTGTCATTACCTATGCCTCATAAAAATTTCAGCCCCAAATTAGATAGTTTCATATGGTGCTAAATTACACACATTTTATAATTATAAGAAGAATTAGTGACAAATTAGAAGTAAACAAAAGCGTGCATGTTTCTTGAAATGTTTAAGTGTCTTTATATAAATTGAAACTTTACAACTAGGTTATAATGATTTGAACTTGAGAAATTGATGGTAGTTTCTCTCTATGAGTTGGCTTGATAATTTAGTTAAGTGCTCTTGTGCTAGCAAACTAAAATTCCTGCACATACAGTTTTGTTGTGCATGTAATCTAGTTAAGTAAAATATGTTTTCTATTGGGGGCCTTCATCTTCTGAAGGTCCTCAAAAACATGATTAACAATGTTTCCCAAGCATAATATATATACAAGAACCTTCAGACTCGGGATGAAGTTGTACACAATATGAAGAGCAGGGTCGGAACGAAGGTTGAACCAGCGCCGAAGCTGCGCGCAAGGGAGCTTCGGCTCAATAAGCTAAAAAAGGAACCGACTTCAGGAGGAAAAGCCTATCTAGTCCTTGATAGATTGTTCTTAAGTCAATAGTGAACATGAAGGGCATGAATGTAATTTCACACAGGCTGCGCCCTGTGCATATAAATAGATGGACAGTACCCCAAACTGTTCACGCTGACTTGTATTCACTTGTGCGTCACGCTTGGACTTTTCACCTTCTGTCAAGCCGAAGGTACAAATGTAATCCAATGTTGTTCTTATTTATTTATGATAATATGATAAAAATATATTAATAATATCATATGATTATTCATGTTATTTCTCATGTTTCATATGCTTCGTCTTTCATTAACATGTATTGTGATTATGAAGGTACGTCCTTCATAACCTTTGTCTGAAGATTGTTATATCCTAATGGAAATAATGTTTCGAAGGACGAACGACATTACCCATTAACCTCTTTCTGTGTTGCCTTGTTCTTAATTCATAGCATTTGAGAACAAGTCTCCAACATTGGCGCCCACCTCCATTGTACTGTAACACCCCAGGGTCCACAAACACCCCGAAATGCTACTGAACTTCACATCTAACATTCATATATAAAATTTCGACAGCATCTCCTTTGAAAATTTGCATAAACGTGGAAGCAACAGAGTATAAACAAATATCATGATAAGAAAACATACTAGACATTAATAATTTGCTAGCAATGGGAAGATAACCATAACGACATAAACTGAATTAACTAGTGTGCACGACTAGTTAAAAACACACATCCTTGACAAGAAGTTTCTAATTAAATCATGGTTGTGCCTGGGCAGCGTTATTATGAGAGTGAAGGGGACGTGCTGCTACTTCCCTTATTCCCAACATGAATCAAGTACCTGCATTGAGTAATGCAAGAGTGAGATGAAACATCTCAGCAAGTAAATTGTTTTGACGAGATATTTAAACAAAAAAATTGAATTAATTAATATTTTAAAGGAATCACAATTGAGATCAGAAATACTTGTAGATATAGAACTCAATAGTCCCAATATAACCAATACCATCTCATTTCCTCGAACAACCACAATAGGTTGTATAAAACTTCCCTACATCAACAATACCTGCAGATATCACTTCAATGTATGCATAGGAATGCAATGTGTAGGTCCTCTGCCCTCATACCTCTGAGAGTATAAAACCACATCATCTGCTAATATCACTTCAATGAATGCATATGAATGCAATGCATATGTCCTCTGCCTTCATACCTCTAAGGGTATGAAGCCGCATCGTACTCCTCCTCGGGCAACGTACGATGCTAAGTTGTACCGGTACGGTCGGACCATAGGTCACGACCAAACTTCAGATGCAAAATAATTATGCAATGCATATGGCATGCTGCATTTATCAATATACTTCACTTCCTTCAGATACAATACAAACCTTAAATAATACTTCATCTTCCTTAAGGGGTGTAAATTAATCTCATGGGTCATACTCGAACCATAATCATCATCCATATATGATAGAGCATCAATATAATACAATCAAGTAAAACATCATCATAGAGTTAAATTATGAAAGAATCCAATAATTCTGAATATTAGAGTGTAGGCGATAGAAATAACAGGACAAAACGGTAGCAACCACCGCTACATTCACTTGCCTTCATCGAAGAAGAAAAATGTACTAGGCATGATCCGGAGTGTAGCCACCTGCTAGCGGACATAAAACTTAGTACAAATATTTCATAAACATTTGCCAACAATCAACGAATCGCTCCTACACTTGAAACCAAGACCCGGTGGAAAGGCTCCCACCCTGAACCACATGCCAAACATCAGCAGCACTGTTTGTTAATTTTGTATCTTTAAAATTATAACAGTGGTGATATCAAACAAATACTCTAAGAGTTTCTACACAAAATACTCTATAACTTCGGTATTCAATGGATAATTAAATTTTGCCATCTATAAGTTCTAAAACATCTGACTAGATAACTGACTGAATCTGTTTTAGACAGCAGCATAGTTAACTTTAAAATTCTATGTCTCCCAAACTACTCAACCAAAAATTATTAAATTCTGCTGGCAGTAAGAACTTTTATCCCTCTACAAAAGTCTCCATAGTTGGAAGAGCCAATTCGGCCATTTACTAGATAAAACCTACCAGTGAATAGACACGCTCATTTTTGTCAGGCAAACAGGAACAACCATAGTAAAACAAACATAACTGGAGTTTCAAAATTCATATGAATGCACTCTTTACACTACCGGAATCAATCGCTTTGCCGAGTGCCTGAAGCACTCGGCGAAGCCTTAAAACCACTCGGCAAAGAAGGCTCGGCAAACAGTGCATCGGCAAAGCCTTCTTTGCCGAGTGCTTTTTCTCAGGCACTCGACAAACCTCTTTGCCGAGTGCCAGAGAGCACTCGGCAAACAAAAGCGGCCGTTACGGCGCCAGGTGACGGAGATGGCGGCTTTGTCGAGTGTCCCTGGTGACACTCGGCAAAGGAGTTATCTTTGCCGAGTGTCTGCCCGGCAGCACTCGACAAAGAATCCATCTTTGCCGAGTGCCACTTGGGACACTAGGCAAAGAACCCGCCAGAGGGGTCCCATGTCAGGTTCTTTGCCGAGTGTTCTGTGCGGCACTCGGCAAAGCCGACCTCTTTGCCTAGTGCCAGCGACATAACTTTGCCGAGTGCCGCACAGAACACTCGGCAAAGAACCTAAGCCGGTGCCCAGGTCTGTGCTCTTTGCCGAGTGTTATGACCCAGACACTCGGCAAAGTGACCAGTATATACCTTTTTTATTTGTTTTTTGTATTCCATCCACACAAACAGAAGATATCACATATATATCACATATATACATCACATATTTCATCACAGACATAAATAGCCAACACAAACATAAAACCGTCACCACAAACATAAATATCCATCACAAACATAAGTGTTCAACACAAGTATTAAACACAAACATAAGTCTCAATCGTCGCAAGCTCTCACATAAGTATCAAACAAAGACATAAGTATTATACATAAGTTCTGAAGTCTAAAACAATGAAAACACAACACTCATGGAGGTGGGCGGTTTGACCGGGGCTGCGTTGGGCTGAACCCTTCCGGAGGGTTGTTGGATGCCGCCCCAGATTAGCCCTGCACATAGAAGACATTGCATGTGTTATACCAGATGCATTACAAACATCTAACTACAATTTTGATACTCACAGGAGTGTGGAAGAGAGTAGGGTCAACTGGGGGGAACAATGGAGGTGGCGGAGCGATGCCCTGTGCGGCGCCAAGGCTCTGCATGTACTGGAACATCTCCGCCATCCTCTGATCAGCCGCCGCTCGCTTCTCCATTATCCTCGCCTCCATCTCTTGACGTTCCCTCCTCTCTTCTTCTAGTTGGGTCTGTAATATTACAAGCCAACGTTATAGTAACTCAAAGAGAAGGTATATAACTCAAGAAAGGACGATTACAGAAGCACTAACCTCGAGTTGCTGTATGCGATGCTATGAGCTGTCGTGCCGAGGTCGTATGGCTGGACTCGAGCCCGTGCTCCTTGCTCTCACCTGAGACAGAGTGGGAGTGGAGGACGAGTCGATTGCCCCGTCGGCAATCTAGTACCGCCCATGTCTCTTGCCTCCTCCGACCCTCATGAGCACATCGTGGTCGATCGGCTCGGTGCTCGGATCATAGTCTGGGCCATGGACCTCCTGCGCCATGGCGGTGTAGTCATGGAGGCGGCTATAGACGGCGGGGTTGGTGTAGGCCTCGGGCCCGTCATCCGGGTTGTAGGTGATGTTGGACGTCGCCTTACCCTTATGGGCCATAGCATAGTCCGAGAAGGTGGAGCAAGGCCTGCCACCATGTGACGCCGACTGCAACGAAAACCAACGAGATAGTTAGAAATAATATCTAACTTAGTGTTATATATCTAAATAAAAAAGGTGGCGTACCCATGCTTCGGCATATTGGCCCAGGCTCCGGCTGCCTTGGTGGTGGGAGGGGCCTTGCATCATTAAACGCCGTTCCCGGCTAGCTGTGTGCGCCTCATCCCACTCAGTCGAACACCTCCTATCCACCATCTGCTCCCAGCACAGAGGATGTGCGGCGCACCAATGTGGAATCATCTACAAAGTAAACACATAAAGTGCATATCAGAAGATAAAATAAAATTCATGCATGGAGTACTGGTACCAAACATGCATGACTTTACCTGCAGGTACTGCTCCCTGGTCAACGACATGGTTCGGGCATGAGGTTTGGTCACCTTCTCCCCAAGGACGGAGCCATGGTAGGTGATGATGGCCTGGATGCGGGCCTCATAGTGCATGTCCACGACGAGCTTCTTACAGCTCGTGGTGGCCACCACATCCGCCCTAGCCTCGTATCCAGCATCGCATCTGAAGAAATCCTGCATACAAAAACGATGTATCCATACATTATTTCAAGAATTTGCAACGAATGCGATATATTTTACATTATACTAAGACTTACCCACAGCTCTTGCTTCACCCGCTCTGCCTTGTTATTGAATTCCCTGTCGTCCCGGTCTACTGCATCGGGGGCGACGGCATAGTGGTCGAAGGTGAAGGCTGGGCCCGTCACTCCGGCGTACTTTACAAGTCCAGGGAAGTGTTCCCTGCACAGCAGGCCGAGGATGTTATTGGGGGCGACGATGACCCCCAGCATAATCCAAAACCGTCCAAGACCTATCCAAGTGACAAATAAAAAGTATTAGTTTATATTATGATTTTGAACACATAATATGAACAAGAATGAAGAACATAAAGTTACATACCTCTCCCCTTCCGGCCGAATCAGCGGCCGTCTGTCCCGAAGTATGGGACGCAGCGGGAGACTCGCGGGGCCTCGCAGGTAGATGCTCCTCGAACTAGAGCCACCTGAACCTGAGGCGTCCTGCTGCTGGTCGTCGTCGTCCTGCTGCTGGTCGTCGTCGTCCTGAGGCGCCGCCTGCTGCAGCGCTGCCTGCTCTGCATCGTCCGCCGTCCTACTCCTCCCCCTCCTCCTCCTCTGGAAACCGCCCACCATATTTGTCCAACAACCTGCAATTAAGAGTAAACAAATAAGCACATATAAAAAGATGTATTTAAAAACAGGTGCGAAATAAAAAGTCATATAGCATTACATCGATTAAAAATGATCTTCATATGTGTCGGGGTTAGCCGGATCATAACTCTCATCATCACTATCAAGCATTTCAATCTCAACACCATCGGAAGACGCAACCTCGTCATTAATGTCATTGCCTTCAAGGATTACTAAGTCATTATCATTTTGCACCTCATCATCCTCCTCATCAACAACCATTTCAATATCTACGTCCATTCCGATAGCTTCAGTTAAGTCTATCTCAAATCGCCCTTCTATCCCATCTTCTTGGAAGAACTCTCCATCATATGTGTCCGGGTCTAAGTTGTAATCTTCATCGTTAGGAACAGGTAACCTCCCGTGCGGCGATACCTTATACACAACATCCCAACCCTTAAGATGTTCTTTCGTTTGACACGCATATCGGAGATAATACACTTGTGTGGCCTGTTGGGCCACGAAATAGACATCGTCTCCTGCTAAGGTGGAATCTTGTCGAATTTCGACTATCCCAAGATTAGAATGTGTCTGTCTCGTCACTTGAGGGTCAAACCAATGACATTTGAATATCACTGGAGTAAGAGGTTTGGAACCATAAAAATTGAGCTCATATATTTCTTCGATTCATCCAAAATAGAAACCTAGAGTACCACACATGAAATCATAGAGTTTCAATGTGGATCTCTTAGGTTTCTACACATAGTGTCTCACAACTTTCTCCAAATATTCTAAAATTTTTATCACAACCTGTACATATGATATCATGACACGTGGACAAGTTTCATGATTTTCTGACTTTGTTTGTGTTTTTTACAATTTTTAAACATGTGGATGCCAAGTTCACGGCCATGTTTAGTGAGCATGTTGCTCGAAGTTTCCGGTACGCTTCTGAAATCGGTTGTAACTTATGCTAAGTAACATGAATATCATTTTTTCATGCACGGTTTTCCAAGTTTCGAGTGACCTGCAGTTCAAATTTGAATTTTCCGAAGAAATTCAAATAAACGAACTAAATCTACTAACGATTGAAACTCTGTTATAATTGTCCACAAATGATACATATAGGTTTACATAGTGTAGGAACATACCACAAAAAGTTTGGGAGACAAAATAAAAAAATAAAAATATACTTTGCCGAGTGTCTAGAGATGACACTCGGCAAAGCCGCCTTTGCCGAGTGCCTACTATGTGACACTCGGCAAACAAGACTCTTTGCCGAGTGCCAACCGTTGGCTCTCGGCAAAGACTGACAGCCGTCAGCTTTGGGACGACCGCTGACGACCCTTTGTCGAGAGCCCCCTTTGCTGAGTGTTTGACACTCGGCAAACTTGTCTTTACCGAGTGGGGTCCTGTGCCGAGTGTACAACACTCGGTAAAGAGGCTCTTTGCCGAGAGCCTAACTTTACTGAGTGCGGCTCTCGGCAAAGCCTTCTTTGCCGAGTGCCCGACAAAAGGCACTCGGCAAAGAATCCAACACTCGGCAAAGCCTCGGATTCCGATAGTGTTAACAATCTGGAAAGTTTATGAAATTATCTACAACTTCTTTTACAATCCTAACATTTAATTTTGTTGATAAAATTGTCTAAATTTTAAGAGAACAAATTTTGCACAGAATTATGAGACTGAAAAACTGCTATAATCAAACTCAATAACTTTCTGATCTAATGTCCGATTGAGGTGTTCTTCGTGGCCACGAAAAGATCTACAAATTATCTACGACTCATAGGTAGACTTTTTATTTTTTTGAGGCCACTAAAACCACGGAAAACTGGCATGAACAGAAACTGTCGAATCTGCCATTCTTCAGAAAACTAAATTCGAGATCAAAACCTAACCCCACATCTAATCCAACCTCTAATCCTTTAATCCCCATGATCCACAACCTCCAAAAGCACATAATTACAGGGAGGAACAAAGATTTCATCCATACCTAGGGTTTTCCCTAAGAAAATCTTCAAGAAGAGATGGGGAAGAACATCTCCTTGATCCTCTCTCCCTCCTTAATTCAACGTGCTCCTCCTCTTCTTGATCCTTGCTGCATGGGGAGGAGATCTAGAGGAAGGAGGAAGCCGTGGAGAGGGTAGAGGGTGGCTTCCCAAGAGGAGGAGAGGAAGAGGGAGGGGGCGGCTAAAGGGGAGGAGAGGGGGATGGCTAGGGTTGGGAAGGGGGTCTCCCATCCATCAGATCGAGATCAAAGGACCGAACACACTCTCCCATTTGAGCTCCCCACCTTGCGGGAAAAAATGCCAAAGGATCTAATGTTTCCCTAAGGAATGTCTCCTGAAACTCCAAACACCAATGCCACAGAACATGAAAGAAAAGAGAAAAAGAAATTTAACCTCTTTTTAGAAAATTGGGATATCACACTCTACCCCCCTTAAAAAGAATTCGTCCTTGAATTCGACCACTACAAGCAAAGAATCCAAGGTACCCCATGTTGGGGACTTGTTCTCAAATGCTATGAATCAAGAACAAGGCAACACGGTGTTAAAGGTAAATATCCTTCGTCCTTCGAAGCATTATTTCCCTTAGGATATAACAATCTTCGGACGAAGGTTATGAAGGACGTACCTTCATCATCATGATAAGTGATAAGTGATAATGAAAGACAAAGCATATGAAACATGAAAGATAACATGAGCAATCATATATCATTATTCACATATATTCATTATATAAATTCAAGTATTTATATACAATATTTAATTACATTTATACCTTCGGCTTGACAGAAGGTAAAAAATCCAAATGTTGCGCACAAGCGAATACAAGATAGTGTGAACAGTACATGGGTACTGGTCATCTATTTATAGGCACAGGACCAGCCTGTGAGAAATTACATTCATGCCCTTTACAAAGGTTTACAATCATAATACAAGTTATCACGGGCCGATTGGTCATTTCATCTTTAAGTCGGTGCATTTGGAAATGTATTCCGAAGCTCTTTGATTGATAGCTTCGGCTTTGTGCCAGTCTTCCGAAGGTGTTTTCTTCTTATGGGACCTTCGGCGACGAAGCAGACCCCCAACAGTAGCCCCTTCATGGTGTCAGATCGTTTTTCGCAACGAGCTCGACCCGTGAAAAACTCTCTGAGGTTTCGGAATGTCGAAGGTCCGAAAAACACCTTCCCGTAGCTCGTTGTCGAGAAATGATTTTAAATATTCCGAGTGAAGGGTGGTCCCACCATTCAATGGGTACGCGCGATCTGGTGATTCAGCTTCTTGGGCGCTATGGTCCACCGTTCAGCGAGTGCGGGTGACTGTCCAGCGGGTGCGAGCGACTTGACGATTCACCTTCCCACCTGCAGCACTATATAAACAGATGAGTAGTTGTGAAGTTACCACAGCATTTACTGCTATTGCACTGTTGTGCTGCCAAAAAATTTGACCACAGCCGAAGCTTGTTCACTGCATTCTCAACCGAAGGATCATTTTGCTCTAGCTTTGTGACAAAAGGGAGCTTCGGCAAAAGATAAAAAATTCTCAACTTTGTCAAAACGCAAGAATATTCAACATCAGATGGCCAGGGTGCGCTCAACAGCTAGGGTTACTCGCGACGGAGAGGAAACCGAAGTTGCTAAAACTGCCCCGATTTCCGAAGTTATGAGGCGATCGGGATTGGTTGAGACTGAGGGCGCCTCTGACGAAGATGCACCCACTACTGAAGCTGAGCAGGCAGATATTGAAGAGGGTGATGTTGGTGAAGAAGAGATTGATTTTAACACCATTATGCCATCGAAGCCTAGCCATTTGGATTTTGGAAAGTCGACTGTGTCTGAAGCTGATATGGCTATGATGACGAAGCTAGGCTACTTCAGAGAAGCCGATAAGGGGTTGATTCGCTTTGGTGGGGAAGAAACTATCCCGAAACCAGAAAATGATGAAGTTGTAGTCTTTAAGAGCTTCTTCAAAGCCGGGCCGAGATTTCCTCTGCACGGGATGATTGCAGATGTCTTGGAAAATTTTGAGATTTACCTTCATCAGCTGACCCCTAATGCCATTGTTAGGCTCAGCGTGTACATCTAGGCTCTCCGAAGTCAAGCGGTGGAGCCGCTCGCCGAAGCCTTCTGCCGAGTTCATGAACTTCACTATCAGACGAAGGCTAGAGAAGACGGACTGCATGAGAACTTCGGCTGCTATAATTTTGCTTATCGGAAGGATATGAAGACGCTGGTGGTTAGCTACCGTACTAAATGGCCGATCTGTTGGAAATCTGAATGGTTTTATGTTAAAATTGATGAGAAAAACGAGAAACTAGTTCAGAGCCCGTTGGAGCTAACCTTCGGGCTAACTAGGCCTCAGTGCAACATGACGCCAGGGACACCATGTCCAGATGCTGTGTATGAGTTTAGAATTGTGTCTGAACATATTGGAACTAGAGATCTAGTCTAGGAATACTTAGCCAATTGAGTATTTCCAACGCTAAGGGAATGGGGTATGCCGAAGCTTGAAGGAGAGAAAAAGAAGAAAGAACTCGTTCGGCTGCCCTATCATTTCAAGTTCAAGAAACACTTCAAGGAACCCTACCAAGAATGGTTGGACACAATTGAAGTTATGTGCAACGAGATTTTGGGCAATTACATAAGAAAAGAAGATCAGTTGATGACTGCAGCCTTCGGCACCCGACCGAAGCGAAGATTGAATCGGGTAATGGATGCCCTGAATTTCGAATATCCAGATTATGAGTGATTGAACAAGGGTGCCGAAGGGCAGAAAAGAAAAAGAATTGATAGTGTTGTTTGCAGACAAGCTGCTAGAATGGTGAAGGAAGATGAAGAAAACCTGAAGAAGAGAAAATTGAGCCCTGAGCCGAAGGCAGTGGCTCCAAAGAAAAGGAAAGTTGCAGCTCCAAAGCAGAAGGCGACTGATATGGAAGAAGAAACTCCTGCAACACCTTCTGCTGCAAACGTGGAAGAAATCCTAAAGGTAATGACTAAATCCTTGCCTATCAAGCTAAGTCCACTGGGGCCACATCTGACGAAGCTTTTACAGAAGAAGAAGGAGCCATTGTCAACGAAGAAATCCGTTGGGCCGAAAAAGCGAAGAATTATTACTGTGACCGAAGCCATTGAAGAAACATCACGGCCAGCTTCGGCGTCAAAGACACCAGCTGTCGAGAGCACTACAGCTGCCGAAGCTGCACCTACTGAAGCTGCAACAGCCGACGAAGCAAATTTAGAAAGCACACTTTCTAATATAGATAAAATACTTCTGGATATGGCCGCAGAAGAAGCTGCTACAGCCGCCGAAGAAACCATGGCCACAGTGCCTGGGAAAGAGAAGGAAATAGCCGAAGATACTTCAGAAGAAGAGAATTTCAACTTTCAAAACTTGATTGGACAAGAATTGACAAAGGCTGAGAAAGAAGAATTGAGAGACTATGCCATCTCCTGTGGGTATGAACCAGGGGCGCTACTCTTCGGCGGTGTTGACGACGAAAGCTTAGGCTGTCTCCGAGACCAAACTGGAGCGAAGGTTATCGGTACTCTGTCGAAGAGTATTGATTTTCCGAAGCTTGAGACCAATATCAGCCGCTACCGACGACAGCATATCGTCGATAGTTTATTCTATTCTAACTTCAAGGTAAAAACTTTTCTTCGACTCTTCATTATTTTTAACAACGAAAGTGTTTTCTAACGAAAGTTGTTTCTTCACAGAGTATGCTATTGAGTAAAGCTTTGAGGATGCAACAAGACCTTGAAGATCAAAAGCATGAAGTTATAATTGAGGGTTTGGAAAACAAAATAAAAGATCAAGCAGCTGCTCTTGAAAAGAAAGATTTCGAACTTCAGACTACAGAGGGTTTACTGGCAGAAGCTGAAGCCAAAATTGCAAAGTTGAATAAAGAGCTTCTCTCAAAGTCAGAAAGCTTCGAACAAGAGAAACAAGAATTTGATGCAAAATTTGAGGCTGAGGTCGAAAAAAGTTCAAATTTGCAAAAATCATTGAAAGGGCTTCAAAATAAATGTTTAGAGTTTAGCAATTGATGTGTGCAGCAGTTAAAGCAGGTCTTCAATTCGGTTGGAGCCGGCTATGAGAAATTTAGTCCTTCGATTGAAGACCTGCCAGGGACCTTCGAACATATTGAGGGTGAAATTGATGCTCTTGATGAAATTATAGCTGGACACGACGATTTCTGTGCCCTGGTAGCTTCCCGGGGCACAGTTGTTGCCTTCCTGAAATCTGGTTGTACACATGGGAAAATTGTCAATAGACCAAACTTTAGCTTGTCACCAGCAGATCTGATTGATATTCCCAGTCTTGCTCGAAGCATAGGAAACAGAATTATAAAGCTAGTATGGACGAAGGGTGGACAAAGCCTAGCTGGTGACGAAGCTCGAAGCCATCTTAAGCCGGTAACAAAATCATACCTTGTGCTTACCTTTCCCTTGAAAGTTGGATTTCCCTTGTAACACTTTAATATGTACAGGATGATGAAGCTGAAGAGCACAAAGCCAAAGCTTAGCAGGCGATCCGAAGCTCAATAGATGATGATGAAGCTCGAATAGTTAGCTGTGGAAAAAAACTCTAGAAATTCTTGTATTAACCTTTATAAAGGATATTATAACTTAAGAATTAGATTCTACTCTGTAAATTTGTCCATACCTTGTAATATATTTTACCTTTCCATCGATGTATGAAATGCTTTGATGTTGTCGAAACCTGCATTTTTGAGCCGAAGGCGAAAAACACCTTCCCTTCTTTTCGTACACAATGAAGCATGAATCTGCTTTTGAAGCTGTTTGCTTAGATCCAAAGCAACTATCTGTATCTGTACGATATGATGATGATCCTATGTATGTCTAAATGAATGTTTATGAATGCAATGTATGATGTAATGTATCGTGCAAATGAATGCCCAAACACACACATTCGAAGCTTCATCCACAACCTTCATTCCCTTAGGAATGACTGAAATCTCTTTGCTGTTTATTTTTCAGCTGCACCGCTTATTTTTCGGTGTAAGTTCTGCATCCCCTTAGGAATGTCTTTTGAACTTCTTCGCCTTCTATTTCGACGGTATTCTCGTTGACTTTTCGTGCTTTGCCTAATATTTCAGCGGTATTTGGCTCTGCATTCCCTTAGGAACGACTTTTGAGCAGAAAACTTACGCTGCGCTCCCTTAGGAACGACTTTTTGTAGCTTCGTCATGCTCTGCATCCCCTTAGGGATGACTTTCGAGCTTCTCCCTGTTTTTTCTTTTTCTCTACACTCGAAGGTGCATGCTCAGATTTTACATTTACATATTTTGGGGGATTTTGCTCTCATGGAGCTAAATAAGAAAGAAAAATTACAAACTATGGCCCCATTAAAAACCTTTCTCCCCTTTGGAAAGGAAAAGGGTGCCATAGAAAAATAAAAAAAGGTTACATAAATCTATACATAATACCGTCGAAGCTCATCCGCGTTCCAAGATCTAGGAATGTCATTGCCATCCATATCCTTTAATCTGTAAGAACCAGGCCTTGACGAAGATACTACCAGAAAAGGACCTTCCCACTTCAGCTGTAATTTGCCTACTGTGTCCGGATTAGCCACTCTCCGAAGCACCAAATGCCCTGGCTTGATATTTTTTAGTCGAACTTTTCTGTCGTGCCATTTTATTGTTTCGGCTTGATATTTATTAATATTTTCCGCAGCCTGAAGTCTGACCCCTTCTATAGTGTCTTTTGCCACATGATAATCAGCTTCGTCTTCAGTCAAAGCTATTGTTCTTATTGACCCTTTCTTTAGCTTCTTCTGGGGTTATAGCTTCGTCACCAAACAATAACTTGAATGGTGTAAAACCTGTTGATCTTGATACAGTTGTATTGTGGCTCCACACCACTTTAATTAATTCTTCAGGCCACTTTCCTCTGGGTTGATTAAAAATTAACTTCATTATTCCTGTCATTATAATACCATTTGCTCTTTCGACAAGTCCATTTGACTCTGGATGTCTGACTGACGCAAAATGAATCTTCGTGCCGATTTGATCACAGAATTCCTTGAAAGCTTCGGCATCGAAATGTGTTCCATTGTCCACAGTTATAGCCTTTGGTACACCGAAACGAAAAACAATGTTTTGCCAATAGAATTTCTGGACTGTGACTGAAGTTATTGTGGCCAATGGCTTTGCTTCAATCCATTTGGAAAAATACTCCACAGCCACCACAACATATCTTAAATTGCCTTGTGCTGGTGGAAGTGGACCTAATAAATCCAGGCCCCATCTTTGCAATGGCCAAGTTGGTTGTATTAATTGAGTTAGCGACAAAGGTTGTTTCTGGTCCCTTGCACATTTTTGAAAAATTTCACACTTTTGAACCAGATCCGCTGCATCCGAGGCTGCCTTCGGCCAATAAAATCCTTGTCTAAAGACCTTCCCCAGCAAAGGTCTAGATCCAATATGAGATCCACACAGGCCTAGGTGTATTTCCTTCATCAGCTCTATACCTTCGGTTCTGGATAGACACTTGAGAAGTGGAGAGCAGACTCCATGTTTGTATAACTCCCCTTCTATTATTACATATGGTCTCGTTCTTGCCTCCATTCTCTTATTATAACCTTCATCATCTGAAAGGTAATTACCTTAGAGGAAAGATATAATCTCAGTCCTCCAATCTTCACTATGAATAGGAGATATAGTGAGCACTGCTCTTTCGAGAAGTTCCACCGAAGGTGCTCTTATTGTTTCAAAGAATACTTCCGAAGGTAGAGGCAGCCCCTGTGCTGCTGACTTGGCCAGCAGATTAGCGTGCTCGTTTTCTCCTCGTGGAATATTCTTGACAGAAAACCCTTTGAAAGAAGCTTCAAGCCTTCGAACTATGTCCAGGTATTTCTCAAGCTTCGGGTCTCTTGCCCTGCAACTCTTATCAACATGACCAGAAATGACTTGGGAATCGGTTTTAAGGACCGCCCTTCTTATCCCCATTGCCTTTAGCTTACGAAGCCCCAAAAGCAAAGCTTCGTATTCAGCAATATTATTTGTGCAGCTGAAATCAAGCTTTATTGCATAGCATGTTCTGACTTTAGAAGGTGCAACCAAGACAGCGGCCGCACCTGCCCCAAAGGTTCCCCAGGAACCATCACAGAACACTGTCCAGGCTTCAGCGTCTTTATTTGCTTCTTCTTCCTGAGCCCCTGGCGTCCAATCAGCGATGAAGTCTGCTAATGCCTGGGACTGAATTGAGGATCTATGCACAAAATCAATGCTGAATTCGTTGAGTTCCGTAGCCCACTTTCTAATCCTTCCAGTAGCTTCTCTGTTCCTCATGATATCCTTCAGAGGCTGTGATGAAGGAACAATTATATGGAATGCTTGGAAATAATGCCGAAGCTTCCTGGAGGCCATTAAGACATCATACAACACCTTCTCCAATTCTGTATAATTTTTCTTTGATAAGCTTAGAACTTCGAAGACAAAGTATACTGGGGCTTGCTTTTTGATTTGTCCTTCCAATTTCTCCTGCACAAGAGCCGCACTTACTGCAGAGTGCGAAGCTGCCACATACAATAGCAACAGAGCCCCTAGTGTGGGTGGAGTTAATGTTGTTATATCAATCAAGTATTGCTTCAGCTCTTCGAAGGCTCTCTGCTGAGCTGGGCCCCATTGAAAGACTTCGACTGATTTTAGGATTTCAAAGAATGGCAAATTTCTTTCTGCTGATCTAGATATAAATCTATTCAATGAAGTCAGTCTTCCTGCCAAACGTTGGGCCCCCTTCTTTGTGCTCGGCGGTTCCATTCGAAGGATGGCTTCGATCTTGCTTGGGTTAGCTTCAATCCCCTTCGTTGAAACCAGACAACCAAGGAACTTACCCTTCTTCACTCCAAAGACACACTTTTCAGGATTTAATTTTAGGCCAGCTTGTCTGAAATTAGCAAATGTTTCTTGCAGATCAGTGATATGATTTTCTTGCTTCGTGCTTTTTACTATGATATCGTCAACATATGTTAGCACATTTCTGCCTATCTGGAAATGAAGGACCTTGGCTGTCATTCGGCTGAAACTGCCTCAAGCATTTTGAGCCCCTCAGGCATCCGAAGATAGCAATAAGTGCCACTGGGAGTTATGAAGCTAGTCTTCGGCTCATCCTCCTTCTTCATCCACATTTGATGATATCCTGAGTAGCAATCCAGAAGACTCATAAGCTCTGAAGAAGCTGCTGCATCCACAAGAGAGTCTATCCTTGGTAATGGAAATTCGTCCTTCGGACAGGCCTTGTTGAGATCCGTGAAATCAATACACATTCTCCATTTGCCATTGGCCTTCTTCACCATAACAGTATTGGCTAGCCACTCTGGATATTTTACTTCTCTGATGACACCAGCACTAAGAGGTCTTTTTACTTCATTCTGAGCACCTTCGGCTTTATCATCAGACATTTTCCGAAGTCTTTGCTTTCTGGGCCTGAAGGATGGATCGACATTGAGTGAATGTTCAATGACATCCCTATTGACACCACAGAGATCATTGGCCAACCATGCAAAAACATCCTTGTTGTGGAATAAAAACCTTATCATAGTTTTTTCTTGCTCTTCAGATAATTGAGACCCTAGCAATACGTTTTGCTCTGCTATGTCTTCACATAGAAGCATGGGCTTCGGCTGATCAGCCGAAGCAGCCTTCTCTCTTCTGTACTTGTACTGCTCACAAGCTTCAGCTCCATCTATATTGTGGATGGCTTTTGAGTCTGTCCAATTTCCCTCAGCCTTTCTGGCATCTTCCTGACTTCCATGAATTGCAATAGGCCCTTGTTCCGAAGGTATCTTCATGCATAGGTATGTTGGATGAAGAATTGCTTCGAAAGCATTAAGTGTTCCACGACCAATGATTTCATTGTAGGGGTATTCCATGTCAACAATATCAAACACAACCTGTTCAGTCCTTGTGTTGTGGACAAATCCGAAGGTCACTGGCATTGTGATTTTGCCTAGTGCTACGATCCGCCTTCCTCCGAAGCCACAAAGAGGGTGTGTAGCATCATGAATCTTGTCCTCTAGCTCTTGCATCTGTCTGAAGGCTTTAGCAAATATGATATCCGTTGCACTGTCTATATCAACCAGAACATTGTGGACCAGAAATCCCTTAATGACATAAGATATAACCATAGCATCATTGTGAGGGTAATCCTTTAGCTGGAGGTCCTCCTAGGAGAAGGTGATTGGGATGTGGGACCATTTTGACTTGATGAAGGGTCCCTGCACCCCAACATGCTGCACCCTTCTCTGAGCCTCCTTCTGTTTCTTGTTGGCCGGTTCTGAACATGAACCGCCTGTTATTGGGAGCACCATCTTCGTAGCCGAAGCAGCTTCAGCATGGGTTTTGGACAAAGCCATCAGCTCAAAAGTGGAAGTGAGTTCACCGGAGGTGGGCGCCAATGTTGGGGACTTGTTCTCAAATGCTATGAATCAAGAACAAGGCAACACAGTGTTAAAGGTAAATATCCTTCGTCCTTCGAAGCATTATTTCCCTTAGGATATAACGATCTTCGGACGAAGGTTATGAAGGACGTACCTTCATCATCATGATAAGTGATAAGTGATAATGAAAGACAAAGCATATGAAACATGAAAGATAACATGAGCAATCATATATCATTATTCACATATCTTCATTATATAAATTCAAGTATTTATATACAATATTTAATTACATTTATACCTTCGGCTTGACAGAAGGCAAAAAATCCAAACATTGCGCAGAAGTGAATACAAGATAGTGTGAACAGTACATGGGTATTGTTCATCTATTTATAGGCACAGGATACAGTCTGTGAGAAATTACATTCATGCCCTTTACAAAGGTTTACAATCATAATACAAGTTATCACGGGCCGATTGGTCATTTTATTTTTAAGTCGGTGCATTTGGAAATGTATTTCGAAGCTCTTTGATTCATAGCTTTGGCTTTGTGCCAGTCTTCCGAAGGTGTTTTCTTCTTATGGGACCTACGCCGACGAAGCAGACCCCCAACACCCCATATAGCACCACCATTCAAAACATGGGTCCGTTATTGGTCTTAATTAACACAAGAACTTCTACCTCGGACTAATTGTCTAAGGAAACTACACAACCTGATATCCAGCATGAATAAACATGCAATGAAGCTCAAAACAAGTCATAGATGCAATCAACACTACAATTTCACACCATCGAATTTGGATGCAGCTATACATCAACATCAATGTCTTCAAACAACACTTTTTATGAAGGGGTAATATGCACTATGCACAACCCTTACCAACTTCAACAATTAATTTTAATTCAATGGTGAAACATCCACACCAGATGAACGTATAAGAAGATCAAACACCTCACCTCACAGCACCACACAACAAGTAGTTCTTTTGAAACAAAACTCCTAATCTTCCTAAACCCCGTTCTTGCCATCATGAAAAGATAATCACGCAATCTAACATTCTTTTCACCCCACAAAAGGGAGAAAGTCTACAAAACTAATGGAGCAGTAAAGCCGACAAGAAGCCAATAACATTCTGCGTAGCACAGTTCATCGAAGAAATGCCAAAAACTCCACAAAGAGCATTGACAGCACAACAACAACACAATACTTGCTTAACCAATGTCGCTATACTTCATCCAACAACTCAACTAAGAAAAATATCCAAACTAGTAAGGTTAACCTACACATAATATAAGTCTTCATCTACTGTAGTTCAGAAACTTACATTTCATTCTATCATACGATGCACTCAAAGTACCAGACATACGAGGTCAATAATAACCCCGTAATCCTTCACACATTTGACAAACATCTCAAGTTAATGTAAAAACCACATCATTTAGGAATTGGTGACTAACCACACACAACCAACTCTAGGCTATGCAATGACTTCATTCAAACCAATAGATAGGTGGTCCAACAATGGCTCCACAAGCATGCATCGGGGAGAGAACCATCTGATTCTCAACGTATTAATACATAATCAATGGATCAAGAAAAGCAAAGATTTATTTTACAACTAGCATGACTAACATGCAACCACTTTAAACCACCTCTAGGCTTTGTGGCTACTAAAACACACAATAGAAGAGAGACATGTAAGCCATTCTGGCTGTGTAAAGACTTCCCCAAAATTCATATAAAAGTACCAATATTCCTTTCTTTCAGAACTGGTTTCTCGACATAAACAATCATTCTTTGCAAAGATAGTTGCAACTATCCACCAACCGCCCAACAACTTAAATTCAAATTGATGGTTACCTTGTAACCCAAAACACACAATTCACACTCCTCTTAGGAACATCCTCAATCAAGCATATATACCAATATTATTGTAATAAAACTCAACCATGAAAAACATGATGAAAACAACATAGGCATACTTGTATATCACAAGCATAATAACAACTTCAATCTTACAAAAGACCAGCGATATCAATCGCATTAATAAAACAATATAAAGATTTAGAGATAAATCATATTAGGCATTAAGTCATAAACAACTTAGCACATCACCGTAAAGGAATAGGGAGGGGTGAAATTATTGTCATCTGCACTTCAAAGACACTAATATATATCAAAGATATTTGATCTCTACCCTTCCTATATGTGCAAGTGTGTCAAATTTATCTTCAAATTGCCAAGAATCTAAAGCCTATGCTTTGATACCAACTGTAACACCCCGAGGTCCACAAACACCCTAGAATGCTACTGAACTACACATCTAACATTCATATATAAAATTTCGACAGCATCTCCTTTGAAAATTTGCATAAACGTGGAAGCAACAGTGTATAAACAAATATCATGATAAGAAAAAATACTAGACATTAATAATTTGCTAGCAATGGGAAGATAACCATAACGACATAAACTGAATTAACTAGTGTGCACGACTAGTTAAAAACACACATCCTTGACAAGAAGTTTCTAATTAAATCATGGCTGTGCCCGGGCAGCGTTATTATGAGAGTGAAGGTGGACGTGCTGCTACTTCCCTCACTCCCATCATCAATCAAGTACCTGCATTGAGTAATGCAAGAGTGAGATGAAACATCTCAGCAAGTAAATTGTTTTGACGAGATATTTAAACAAAAAAATTGAATTAATCAATATTTTAAAGGAATCACAATTGAGATCAGAAATAATTGTAGATATAGAATTCAATAGTCCCAATATAACCAATACCATCTCATTTCCTCGAACAACCACAATAGGTTGTATAAAACTTCCCTGCGTCAACAATACCTGCAGATATCACTTCAATGTATACATAGGAATGCAATGTGTAGGTCCTCCGCCCTCATACCTCTGAGAGTATAAAACCACATCATCTGCTAATATCATTTCAATGAATGCATATGAATGCAATGCATATGTCCTCTGCCTTCATACCTCTAAGGGTATGAAGTCGCATCGTACCCCTCCTCGGGCAACGTACGATGCTAAGTTGTACCGGTACGGTCGAACCATAGGTCACGACCAAACTTCAGATGCAAATAAATCATGCAATGCATATGGCATGCTGCATTTATCAATATACTTCACTTTCTTCAGATACAATACAAACCTCAAATAATACTTCATCTTTCTTCAGGGGTGTAAATTAATCTCATGGGTCATACTCAAACCATAATCATCATCCATATATGATAGAGCATCAATATAATACAATCTAGTAAAACATCATCATAGAGTTCAATTATGAAAGAATCCAATAATTCTGAATATTAGAGTGTAGGCGATAGAAATAACAGGTCAAAACGGTAGGAACCACCGCTACATTCACTTGCCTTCATCGAAGAAGAAAAATGTACTAGGCATGATCCGGAGTGTAGCCACCTGCTAGCGGGCATAAAACTTAGTACAAATATTTCACAATCATTTGCCAACAATCAACAAATCGCTCCTACACATGAAACCAAGACCCGGTGGAAAGGCTCCCACCCTGAACCACATGCCAAACATGAGCAGCATTGTTTGTTAGTTTTGTATCTTTAAAATTATAACAGTGGTGATATCAAACAAATACTCTAGGAGTTTCTACACAAAATACTCTATAACTTTGATATTCAATGGATAATTAAATTTTGCCATCTATAAGTTCTAAAACATCTGACAAGATAACTTACTGAATCTGTTTTAGACAGCAGCATAGTTAACTTCAAAATTCAATATCTCCCAAACTACTCAACCAAACATTATGAAATTCTGCTGGCAGTAAGACCTTTTATCCCTCTACAAAAGTCTCCATAGTTGGAAGAGCCAATTCGGCCATTTACTAAACCTACCAATGAACAGACCCGCTCATTTTTGTCAGGCAAACAGGAACAGCCATAGTAAAACAAACATAACTGGAGTTTCAAAATTTATATGAATGCACTCTTTAACAATCTGGAAAGCTTATGAAATTATCTACAGCTTCTTTTACAATCCTAAAGTTTAATTCTGTTGATAAAGTTGCCTAAATCTTAAGAGAACAGATTCTGCACAGAATTATGAGACTGAAAAACTGCTATAATCAAACTCAATAACTTTCTGATCTAATGTACGATTGAGGTGTTCTTCGCGGCCACGAAAAGATCTACAAATTATCTACGACTCATAGATAGACTTTTTATTTTTTTGAGGCCACTAAAACCACGGAAAACTGACATGAATAGAAACTGTCGAATCTGGCATTCTACAAAAAACTAAATTCGAGATCAAAACCTAACCCCACATCTAATCCAACCTCTAATCCTTTAATCCCCATGATCTACAGACTCCAAAAGCTTTCCAAGAGGAACAAAGATTTCATCCATACCTAGGGTTTTCCCCAAGAAAATCTTAAAGAAGAGACGGGGAAGAACATCTCCTTGATCCTCTCTCCCTCCTCAATTCAACGTGCTCCTCCTCTTCTTGATCCTTGCTGCGTGGGGGGAGATCTAGAGGATGGAGGAAGCCGTGGAGATGGTAGAGGGCGGCTTCCCAAGAGGAGGAGAGGAAGAGGGAGGGGGCGGCGGCTAAAGGGAAGAAGGAGAGGGGGTCGGCTAGGGTTGAGAAGGGGGGCTCCCATCCATCGGATCGAGATCAAAGGGTTGAACACGCTCTCCCATCTAAGCTCCCCACCCCAGTGGGAAAAAATGCCAAAGGATCTACTGTTTCCCTGAGAAATGCCTCCTAAAACTCCAAACACCAATGCCACAGAACATGAAAGAAAAGAGAAAAAGAAATTTAACCTCTTTTTAGAAAATTGGGATATCACATGTACTCACTTCCATAACCTTCGGCAAAGCATCAACCTTCGTCATGCCGCCAAAGAAGATAACAGTGCCAGGGGCTGCATTGCAGCCACTGGACACAAACCCAGACACTCTCTCTCTCCGAGAGGCCAGAAGCCAAAAGAGGAAGGCCACTAGTCCAACAATTTAGGAGGAGGAGATGGACCAGGAGATCAGGGATCTAGAAATCATCCACCAGCAGGTGCAAAAAAAGGAGAAGATGGCTCGGCTGGCCATCCTTCAGAAGAAGATCGACGAAGCTACTGAAGAAGTGCGTCATCTTACTCAAGATGATCACGACCGAAGGCCCCAATACCGGGAGCTTCATCAAGTGGGTTCATTCAACGAAGATGAATGGTACGATGATTTTAATCATGGTATCTTTGCTTTTGATGATGCTTCTCCTCTGGCAGCAAAATTGCAGGCTATCCTATGGCCACAATCCTACAAGCCACCTTAGCTACCCATGTACGATGGACACTCGAACCCAAAGCAATTCTTAATGAGTTATAAGGCAACAATATCCTCATATGGAGGCAACACAGTTGTTATGGCAAAGTCCTTTGTCATGGCGGTCCGAAATGTGGCCTAGACATGGTACGTGATAGAAGACGCGGCCCGATCTTCCGTGAGATACGATAACTTGATTGAGTGGAGATCTCGACATTGATGATCCAAGGCTACGAGCGAACGGTTCCTCGCAATCACTACAACACGGCTCCGTTGGTTATCACCCGTGACACACGAATGACCTCTCCACGAAGGCTTATCCCAGCAAGCGCAATCAAGAACACAAGCAAGAACAGGAAAGAAACGCAACCAAAATTGTATTGATTACGGGATGGGGTCTCACAAACCGATGACGGCGACATTGTTCGATGACAGAATTGATCTAAGCAAAACCCAAACCTAATGTGGCGGCAACTGCTGAATAAATAGAGTATTAGGGCGTGCGTGACCCCTGGACTCGCCCCTAATGGGCTCCGACGCGATACAAGGCCCAACGACCCTACAGACAGTGTCACAGCACCAAAACAGAATCTGAATGTTGACTTGTTTCGACGATTCCCGTTGACTCCGGACGAATTTTAGGGTGGAACCAGTTGGGTTAGTTAGATAATCTTCTTATCTTTCCAACCATATCAAGTCTATGCAATCAGAGTCTGGATGCATCTTGGGCATCCATTTTAGTGCAGACTGGTCCTGGAACCCGAGATGGAGTCGCAGCCGAGTCGGACATGATCTCCTTCCTATTGTGGGTGCCCTTGCTGCTCCTCCTCAACACCTAGGCCTTTCCCAAGTCCTTTCTGGTCCTCTCCAAGGTTCATAATCATCAAAACATCCATGGCCCCAAGCGTAAGCTCTGAAACACAATTGACTAGGGTAGAATGTACCTGGAGATTTAGCTGTCGTGCACGCAATCGTGTTATCGGTCCATTCATTGTATGTATAGAAGTGATGTCCTCATCATCCTCCTCCTCTTGAATTGGAGTCATCCTTGACTCGATCTCATCTTCGTCACCCATATATGGCTTCAAATCTGAAATGTTAAAGGTGGGACTAACCTCAAAATCTGGCAGCAACTCAAGTGTATATGCATTATCATTAATTTTTGCAGGAACTTTATAAGGACCTGCAACTCGTGGCATAAGTTTAGACTTTCTCAAATCAGGAAACCTATCCTTTCTCAAATGAACCCACACCAAGTCACTAGGTTCCAATTTCATTTCCTTCCTGCCTTTATTAGCAGCAATACGATACTTTTCATTCATCTTTTCAATTTGCAACTTAGTTGTTTCATGTAACTTAAGAATGAATTCAGAATGTTGTGTAGCATCCAAGTTCACTATTTCAGAAGGTGGTAAAGGTAGCAAATCAATTGGAGCACGAGGATTAAAACCATATACTACCATAAATGGACTAAGCTTGGTTGTGGAATGAGTTGATCTGTTATAAGCAAACTCAATATGTGGCAAACATTCCTCCCACAACCTCAAATTATCCTTCAAAATAGCCCGCAACATGGTAGATAAAGTGCGATTAACAACCTCTGTTTGCCCGTCAGTTTGGGGATGACAAGTAGTAGAAAACAACAACTTTGCTCCCAATTTAAACCACAAGGTTCTCCAAAAATGACTTAAAAACTTAGCATCCCTATCAGAAATAATAGTATTGGGCACACCATGCAAACGTACAATCTCAGAGAAGAACAAATCAGCAACATGTGAAGCATTATCAGTTTTGTGTCAGGGTATAAAATGTGCCATCTTTGAAAAACGATCGACAACGACAAAAACACTATCACTCCCCCTCTTTGTTCTAGGCAATCCCAAAACAAAATCCATAGAAATATCCTCCCAAGGTGCACGAGGAACAGGAAGAGGCAAATAAAGACCATGGGGGTTAAGTCGGGACTTAGCTTTGTTGCACTGGTGCAACGAGAGACGTAGCGCTCAACATTACGCCGCATCCTAGGCCAATAGAAATGAGTAAACAACACATCCTCGGTCTTCTTAACACCAAAATGTCCCACCAGCCACCTCCATGTGCTTCCTGCAAGAGTAGAAGACGAACGAAGCTAGCTGGAACACACAACTTGTTAGCACGGTAGAGAAGGCCTTCACGCAGCATAAATTTTTGCCACGTTCTTCCCTCTTTGCAATTTTCAAAAGCATCTTTGAAGTCCAAAGAAGCAGCATATAATTCCTTTATAGTCTCCAAACCAAATATTTTATGATTAAGTTGGGACAACATAGTATAACGTCTAGATAAAGCATCAACAATCACATTATCCTTTCCTTTTTATGCTTAATAATGTAAGGAAATGATTCTATGAATTCAATCCATTTGGCATGTCGTTTATTTAGATTAGATTGTCCCTTAAGATACTTCAAAGATTCATGATCCGAATGTATGACAAATTCTTTAGACCATAGATAATATTACCAAGTTTGTAAAACTCGTACTAAAGCATATAATTCTTTGTCATATGTAGAATAATTCAGAGTTGGACCATGCAATTTTTCACTAAAGAAAGCAACAGGTTTACCTCCTTGAATGAGCACTCCTCCAATCCCCATGCCGCTCGCATCACACTCGAGCTCGAATGTCTTGTCAAAATCAGGAAGTTGCAGCAGTGGTGCTTGTGTGAGCTTCAACTTGAGGGCATCAAAAGCTTGTTGTTGTGATGGTCCCCAACAAAACGACACTCCATTCTTTGTCAACTCGTGGAGAGGTGCTGCAATGGTGCTGAAATCCCGCACAAATCGCCTGTAGAATCCTGCAAGACCAAGAAAACTTCGAACCTGCGTGACCGTGGTTGGAAGTGGCCAACTCGTGATGGCAACATTTTTTGCCTCATCCATCTCAATGCCCTACGATGTCACAACATATCCAAGAAAAAACACATGATCGGTGCTGAAGGTGCACTTCTTAAGGTTACCAAATAAACGTGCATCACGCAAAACATCAAAAACAACACGTAAATGTTCAATATGATCATCATGAGACTTACTATAGATAAGAATATAATCAAAATATACCACCACAAATTTACCAATGAAAGTGTCACACCCGGCTTTAAGGAACAAAGCCAGGAGTATCTCATACATGTGCCAAGAAGACAACATATATAATAACAGAGTGTATAGAGATAAATGTCACAATAATCAGAGTATTTATTACATAGCGGAAGTCTTATTACAAAATAAAAGATAAATATAAAACAAACTAAGGATCGTCGTTGGCGCCAATGTTAACTGTGAAACGCCACCTAGATCAGATCAAACTCCTCGCCTTGTGGCTCCTCCTGAACCACCTGCTCTTCTCCTGTGGGGGGGGGGGTGTGAGACAGCAAGGGTGAGCTCACACATGATCATAGCTCAACAAGTTGTGGGGAACCAGTGGACATGAACTCACAAAGGTGGGAGTTCATGTGATGTGTAAGGCTAATCAATGACAGGGGTTAAAGCTGAGCATTGCTTTTAAGTAGTTGGTCAAAATTTTATTAGCAGTTACTAAGTGTAAGTAAATACCAAACCTTAAGTAAAGTAATAGAACAAAGTTAATAATAAGCCCATGCATATGCAAATGACAAAATTGAATTTAAGTTCCATAAATTAATCATCAGAGAGTCCTGAGCTACTCATGACCGTGAGCTCGGCTAGTATACCAGTTTTACACTCTGCAGAGGTTGTACCCTTTACCCACAAGTTATGTTACCCATCTGCCAAGGGGTCGCGACTCCCATACACCTCTACCTAGGAAGCGTGGCAGGGCAACACTACGAGGCCTTTACAAAGTTCCACTAGCTTCCGAAAACCCGCTACATTTTATGGGAAGAGCACTTGCAAGAATCCCCCGTCTGACCGCCATCGCAGCTAAATCAACCCGAGAACCTCATTGCATGCAACTCCCCTACTGCCCTTGCCCGTTTCGGGTAAGGTAGTCTTCCACTAGCTTTCCTAATTAGTCAGCCAAGGGCGTCCCATTAATCCCTTGTGGTGGCACGTGTTACTCAAGTTAAGCTCTATGTTCCAATTAACATTAATGATCTTGACATAAACATAAATAGAATAACAAAAGAATTGGAACATAGATATAATAAGTGATTATCCCAAAACCATGTAAAGCAATAGCACAAACTACCCAAGTGATTCAGGGGTAAACAAGGTAATGAGATAAACAATCTAGGGTGACCTATTGGGTCCCATCAAAATTAACCTATGCATGAATAAGTGACATTAAAGAACATTATTGGGTAAAAAGTGGTCAAGGGCACAACTTGCCTTCAGTGAGCTCCTGCTCAACTACTTCTATCTGCTATTCACCAGGATTCTCAGACACGGGCTCTTCTACTCGCCACAATACAAACAAGCACAGTATATAGAGAAAATTAACATCACACCAAACATATAAACAAAATACACAGTAATAATCTACACATTAAAATAAAATCAGCTGATGTATTGTCTAATCTAGGAACACGGCAGAAGAGTGTAATATCGTGAGATCGAAACACGGCAGCCGATGTATTGTCTAATCTAGGATCCAGTCGAACTCAGGTCCCACTCGGAGTCTTTGTACAAGAAATACCACAGCCAAGCATCTCAGTGGATCAAGCAGAAGAGTGTAATATCGTGAATCAACCAGAGTCAGACTCTCATGACTGGAGAAGGCCGATCATCAGATATATAAAAAATGAAGAGGAACCAGATGACAAAAATGCAGCCGAGCGCATCACTAGACAGTCAGCTCACTACACACTCATTGGGGAAACCCTATACAGAAGGGGCGCATCAGGCGTCCTCATGAAGTGCATTCTCTCATCTACTGGGAAGCGACTTCTAGATGAGGTCCATGCTGGGAAATGTGGAATACACGCAGCATCCAAGACACTAGTCGGGAAGGTCTTCAGGTCGGGATTCTATTGGCCAACATCGAAGAGTGATGCAGCCGAGTTAGTTCAGAGGTGCGAAGCTTGCCAGTACTTGTCAAAGCAACAACATCTACCAGCCCAGCAACTGCAAACCATACCAGTAACTTGGCCCTTCGCATGCTGGGGACTGGATATGATTGGACCTTTCAAGAAAGCTCAAGGAGGATACACTCACGTACTGGTGGCAATCGACAAATTCACTAAATGGATAGAGTTCAAACCCATCGCTTCTTTAACCTCAGCTAAGGCCGTGGAATTCATACAAGACATAATATTCAGGTTCGGGATACCGAACAATATCATAACTGACCTAGGATCCAACTTCACAAGTTCAGAATTCTTCGATTTTTGCGAGCAAAAAAGCATTCAGATCAAGTATGCCTCAGTAGCACACCCAAGAGCCAATGGGCAGGTTGAACGAGCTAACGGGATGATATTAGAGGCACTCAGGAAAAAGGTCTTCGATAAGAATGAAAAGTTCGTAGGAAAGTGGATAAGGGAATTGCCCTACGTCGTTTGGAGCCTAAGAACCCAACCTAGCCGAGCTCTGCATGGAAACACTCCTTTCTTCATGGTCTATGGGTCAGAGGCGGTATTACCCGCTGATCTCAAGTTTGTGGCGCCGAGGTTGATCTTCGAAAGCATAGCAGAAGCCGAAGCTACTAGGCTAGAGGACATTGATATACTCGAAGAAGAACGGCTGAATACAGTAATTCAATCAGCACGATACCAGCAGACTCTAAGACGCTATCACGACAAGGCCGTACGACAATGATCCTTTTCAGTGGGAGATCTCGTCCTCCGCCGAATTATAACGGGGGAGGGACGACACAAGTTGTCACCCTTATGGGAAGGACCATTCATAGTAGCAGAAGTCACCCGGCCGGGATCATATCGTCTCACTCAAATGGACGGCACAGAAATTGGGAACTCCTGGAATATAGAACACCTCAGGAAGTTTTATCCCTAGAAGTATTTCAAAAGCTATCGGGACGACAATGTACTCTATAAAATGGGAAATATGTCATCAATAAAAAAGGCTTCAAGAATACTCAGTCTGTTCATGATCGACTTGCATTCTTAAGACGGTGACCACTATGCCCTGCTAACGGAGCAATCGGCTTAAGTCGGCAACGACTTAAGACGGTGCAACATGTTCGCGCTTACTTAACTCAGGGTGACCACTATGCCCTTCTAACGGAGCAATCGGCTTAAGTCGGCAACGACTTAAGACGGTGCAACATGCTCGCGCTTACTTAACTCGGGGTGACCACTATGCCCTTCTAACGGAGCAGTCGGCTTAAGTCGGCAACGACTTAAGACGGTGCAACATGCTCGCGCTTACTTAACTCAGGGTGACCACTATGCCCTTCTAACGGAGCAATCGGCTTAAGTCGGCAACGACTTAAGACGGTGCAACATGCTCACGCTTACTTAACTCGGGGTGTCCACTATGCCCTGCTAACAAAGCAATCGACTTAAGTCGGCAACGACTTAAGACGGTGCAACATGCTCGCGCTTACTCAACTCAGGGTGACCATTATGCCCTATTAACAAAAGCAATCGATTTAAGTCAGCAACGACTTAAGGCGATTTCACATGCTTACGATTACTCATATAGGGGTGACCTCTATATCCCGTAAAACAAGTTTCAAAATCATCACACAGCATTTTACTCCTGCAAATTTACGTACTGCTGAATTCTAATAGGAGAGTAACAATATCATTCAAATACCGAACTAGTGTCCTCTAACAAATATCTGACCATGATAACCGCGCGCTCAAAACACGCAAATATTTCTCTATTTTGCAATGTCTTTCTCAGGAGCAACCGACGAAGAAGGGCGACTTGAGGAATCAAGAGCAGCGTTCACGTCAGCCCTTATATCATCGGGAACAACCACGCCGGGTCTCCTCATCATGATTCGCCCCGCGTGAATGGCTTTATCCATGGACCTGTCGCGCTGGGCTCTCAGAGTAATGGAAGTTTCTTCAGCAACTTTGGCAGCCAATTGAGCGGTCTCTAGCTCCTGGGCAATGGACTTCTTGGAAGCGCGCAGTTCTTTGATAACAGCATCCTTAGCCGATATCAACTGCCTAAGACAGATCACATCATCCATGGATTCCTGCAGCTTACAACGATGATTGTCTAACTCCTCCATGGTAAAGCGATGGCTCCTCTCCAGGATGGTCAACGAGTTGCTAGAATCACGATATAGTCTGTCAAGATTGTCGCGAGAAGCAACAAGGGCACGTTTTTCTTCCTACAAACAAGAATCGGCTCCTTCAAACATCAAGCAAGCAATAGGAACGCAGCAATACAAGGCACAGTTTCAAAAATCACCTTCTCCGAATCAAGCTGAGCACAAAGAGTAGAGTTCAGCGTGTTAGCATCACTCAGAGCAGCAGAAACCTGACCCAGCTCAGTCTGGCTTTGAGAATACTTTTCCTCAAAATCAGAACACCGCCGGACCAGTTCAGCCTGACCTTGAGAATGTTTTTCTTCAAGAAAAGGAATCTGCCGAGCCATATCTGGCGAGAAACAATCAAGTAAAAAGGATCAAAGTGTGAAACAGTTCAATAAGGCAGAGAAAGGGAAGCAAAAGAGCACTAACCAGCATTCGCCGCCTCCAAGTCAGAGACACGCTGCTGAAGCAGCACAGGATTCCAACGTGCAAGAGACAAAGCTCCTTCTGGAACAGAAACACCTTGCAACCTCAGCTGACTAGCCATCCCATCCACCAATGCCTGATATGGAGAACAGATGAGTGTAATGACAGCAGTTCATACGGTGTAAAAGTCAGGCCAGAATATATCACAGTACCTGTAGATTGGAGAAGAACGAAGGGACTCCCAAATCGTGAGAGATCAATTGATAACTTGGCATAGGGTCACCACCCGAGGCAACTTGCAATGAACCAGCAGGAACCAATTCAGTGCCATCAACAAAGCCCAAAACTTGGTCGGCGGGAACGCTAACCTCTAAAGAGACTCCCTGGCCCAAAGCTTGGGCTACCACCATGCAACCAGAGTGTGGAGGAGATCCTGCGTGAACATCCATAGAAGTACAAGAGGGAGACCCCGCTCGGACACCCTCGGGGGCTGGGCCATAGTTTGCGCTACCCACTTGAGCCGGATCATCTCCGGCAGCACCCTCGGGGGTTGGGTAAGTGTCAACACCATCCTTGAGGACCAAGTTCTCTGCAATAGCCGCCTCTAAGGCTGAAGGTCCCTCAGTTACTTCCATGGGAACAAGACGATCCAAGTCAGTTTCCTAACCCTCAAGGCCACGCTCCAAGGTCGATGAGGCGCGGGACGCTGCCCGGGATGACCCCAACCCGGCGTCGAGCACATCAACACAAACATCCGTCGCACCACCATCCGCCGGCTCTGATAACAGATCCTCTAGAACCATATCCTCAAGAGTCTGGTCAAAGTTCGCCAGGGACAACTCTTATAGACCAATGAGGGCAAACAGAGCAGGAGAAGGAACTCCACTACTTTCCCCACTGGCGACATACTGCTGACTGTTCTTCCGAGTCAAAGGGACCTCATCTTCTTCCTCCCCGTCGTTTTCATCACCAACGCAAACAACACCCCCATTGGGCTCAATAGCAGATGGAGCACACCCATTGGGATCAGCATCAGATGGAGCACACCCATTGGGGTCAGCGTCAGTAAATTCAGGCACAGGCACTTCCTCAGCAGCAGGAACCGAAGGACCAACGTCCCGATCCAAACTAGATACTCGCCGAAGACGTCTCTTTTTCTTTTTCTGCTCATCAGCAGGAGAATCAAGTTGATTGGCTCGGCAAGGGCGTCTCAGGCGAACACTGACAGGTTTCTGAATATCCAAGGTTGTACCAGCTTCTGGGAGAGGCGCCACCACCAATGCCCCAGCAGGAGCAGCATCAGAAGAGTCCTCAGCCAGCATATCAAGCATAGCACTTATCTCTGCATCACTAGGATCCAAAGGCACCTCAAAGTGGACCTGCCGTTCATCATCAGGAATTTCCCCGAGCGAGGCAACCAAAGCGCTAACTTCTTCGGCAGAGGGTCGCACTCTATGGCCCAAACCGCCATCAGCGACAGGTGGATTCGACACAAAAGAGTGAAGGCCTTGGAAGGGGGCAGGTTCCAGGCTGAGTATGCCACTGGGGCACCAACATTTGATACCTTGCCTCTAAGAATCATCTCAAGTCGGTTCACCAAATCTACAGCGGGAATTCTTCTGTTGGTAACCCGAGTTGAGTCAGCTAGGCCTCGGTACAGATAAGCCGGGTATGCCCTGTCCTTCAACAGCTGAATGTTCTTGAAGACAAAATCAGCAACCACAGCATCTGCAGTCAGACCCCTCTCCTTCAGCAGTCCAACTTCAGCTAGCAAAGCCCCTGCCTCAGCCACCTCCTGATCCGTGGGGGACTCGGTCCAACTCGTAGTGCGAACATCCGGCTGTCTCCCCGACCGTGGGGGAGAGAACTTCCATGGTTCTCAACAATAAACCACTCCAAGCGCCATCCCTTGATACTATCCTTGAGAGGGATTTCAAGATAGTCAGTCTTCCTCCCACGGCGCATCTCCAAACTAGCACCCCCAACCAGCTGATGCTGCCCCCCGGCCATCCCAGGGCGACAGTGATACAAGTACTTCCACAATCCAAAATGTGGCAGCACGCCAAGAAAAGCTTCGCATAAATGAACGTAAATGGAAATTTGCAGAATGGAATTGGGATTCAGATGGGTCAAATTAAGACGACAGAAATCTAGGAGGCCGCGGAAAAAGGGAGAAATAGGAAGAGCGAGACCGCGGAGAAGAAAAGGAACATAAATCACAGATTCATGGGTATCCTCTGTCGGAACAGTGACCCCGTGGCAAATCCGCCAAGAACAGAGCTCCCTCGGGGGAAGGACCCCGATGGACACGAGATGGAGAAGGTCAGGCTCGGAGACAACAGACATATGGTTACTTGCGAAAGGCAACTGGCTGTTGGGGTCGATGGGGGGAATCACCGCAGCGGATGAACTCGAGGCCTTTCGCTTGGGCGCCATCTCAACTCCACTGGCGAACAGATCGGGAGCCGAATTGCAGAGAGGATCTGGAGGCAGGAAAGCAAGAACTAGGGCGCGGAAAGTAGAGGCGGCTGAAAGCGCAGTACTTATGTGATATTCCCGAGTCAGATATCGTTTCCAAAAAGCGCCCAGTCAGCACCCGGCGGTTACTTCTAAAACACCGGCGTGCCATGTCATCACCCGGCGGTTACTTCTTAAACACCGGTATGCCACATCATCACTCGGCTATTATCCTCAAAGTGGCCGACGCAGCCCGTTCTAACTCGGTTGTTATTTCTAAAACACCAACGTTACCACCAGTCACCCGGCAGTTACTTCTAAAAACACCGGCATGTCATGTCATCACCCGGCGGTTACTTCTAAAACACCGGCGTGCCACGTCATTACTCGGCGGTTACCTCTAAAACGCCGATGTTGTCCTCAGTCGCTCGGCAGTTATCTCTAAAACTCCGACGTCGTCTTCAGTCGCCCGACAGTTATCTCTAAAACTCCGACGTCGTCTTCAAGTCACTCGGCAGTTATCTCTAAAACGCCGACGTCGTCTTCAGTCGCTCGGCGGTTATCTCTAAAACGCTGACTTCATCATAAGTCACTCGGCTGTTACCTCTAAAAGCACCAACGTGGTCATCAGTCATTCCGACGCTGACGTGGCTTCGTCATCACTCGGACGCTATTTCAAATGCGTAAATGTTGACAATAATAGCTCGGCCATCACCCCTAAAAGCGTCGATTTGATGCCCGAGTTATTTAATTACTATTCCAAAGGAATCAACTTCACAAATAAGGCGAGCGGAGGAATGATTCAAGAACTCCAAGTTATGCCACAAACATAACAGATAGAGAACATCACGGGCAATAAATATCACGACAGAGATTAACTGACTACGAAGCAAAATAATCGACACAGAGGAGACGAAATCATTCTTCATTAAGGGAAGTTACAATACTTACAAATCAACTCATTATGAGTTGATACTTCCCTACTGCCACTACTACTACTACTACTATGCTACACTATACTACTCTACATTACTAAATACTACTACATTATTTCATTATACTATACTAACATCTAAAGACCAGTGGCATCTAGCCACTGGCCTTGTTGCTGCCCTTGCTGCTGCCGCCGCCGTTGCTGCCCCTGCTGCTGCCGCCGTTGCCACCCTTGCTGCCGCCATTGCCGCCCCTGCCGCCGTCGCCGCCCCCGTCGTCGTCGTCGTCGTCTTCGCCATTGCCGCCATCGTCCTCCTCGTCTGAGGAGTACTCCGACTCATCCGAGCCCTCGAGCCCGGAGCGCTCGACGGCCCGGATATAAGTCCAGACCTCCGCGGCAAGCCCCTGGGAGTCGTCTGAATCGTCAGACGACGCTGGGGGAGAGACGGGAGCCGGAGACCCCTCGGACTCGGAGGAGAACTCCTCCTCCGAGTATTCCGAGTCGCTGAAATCCTCCAAAGGAGGAGTCGGCTCACGCTTGCGTTTGTTGCTCTTGCCCAAGGTGGAAATGAAAGGAGAGGAAGAAAGCAAGCAGCGGAGAACAGCAAGAGATGTGAAAAAACCAGAGAGACAAAGGCACTATTTATAGAAGAAGAAGACAACCGCTCACCTCCTACCATGGTCACTAAAGAGTCGCAAAATATTCAATATACACTTCAACCCGTCTGAAGATACGTCAGACAGCTGACGCCGTTTCACGCAACGCAACACCCATTGGGACTCCAGTCAACCGCGCGGGCGATATGATTACACCCGCCGTCACATCACATTACTACTCAGAAGCAGCCGGCTAAAACACTCAGCGTACCAAGCCGTCCCTTGCCCACACCCATTGGGGGGGGACGCCCAGGAATTATCAGTATATTTTTCAAAACTGTCACATCCGTGCAGGGCATGCAATGAATACCTCAAGACAAAAATGAGATATCAGTAAGGATCAAAGGAAAGCCAAATATAGCCGGTGAAGTACAAAATCTGACCGACAGAAGCGACATGAAGACTAGCCAGGGAACGTCCATCAAACGTCCAATCAGTCGCAGAGCAAATAAATCGCACCACCTAGCAAGATATGGGCGGATCACGAACTCGGCCGCAAAAGACAAAATACATGCTGACCTCTAAAGCATAATATTGATGACATAATGCTGACCTCTAAAGCATAATATCGATGACATAATGCTGACTTCTAAGGCATTCGAAAAAAGAAAATATGACTCTCAGCAAAGGGACACGAAATGAAGACCTTCGAGTGGATTATTCTCAAAAATCCACTCAAAGCTCGGGGGCTACACCCCATGAATCACCATTTCAAGTCAAAGCAATGCCAACTTCTAAGGCATAAGGCAAGATTAAAGACAAAGGTAACCTCCAACCAAAGTGCAAGTGGAAACTAAAAATGATTTCTGATGAAGACCTTCGAGTAGATTATTTTCCAAAATCCACTCGAAGCTCGGGGGCTACACCCATTGGGTGCACCTTCGGTGCACCCAATGAAGTTCAGGGTCCTATAATACGAAATGCCGACCTCCAAGGCATGAGTGTGAGACAAAGCTTTAGTTTTCAAGTGATCAAAGCAGAAGGAGACAGTAAGAAATCATTTTTACCGAACTGCCCGAGAAGCATTTCTTATCGTAAACGAAGCCCGCAAGCTGGACCTAGGATCTTTGGGCCGATTATCTCAAAATCAACCCAAAGATCGGGGGCTTGTTGGGGACAGATATCCCCCGGGTCCACTGAAAGGATAAAAGACCTCACGAAAGGACCAAGGGCCCAATAGATCGTAAGGTCACTCCTTCATGGGCCTGGGGAGGAACAATCAGTAAAGCAGATCGACGTAAGGCCGGGTTGGTGCAAGCCCGGACGGCCCCACAACGTTGAGCAAGCGGACACAACAGAAGATCCGACTTTCCCGCGCTGGAGCCCCGTACAACGGAACCAGGTGAGGATAAGTCGGTAGAATTATAGGAAGATAGACTCAAATAGTTCACTATCTTTTAGGTGCATATTGTTATCATATCCACATGTATTGCCTCACGGTCGAATATATAAGGCCTAGGGGGCACCCCTTCCAGACGATCGATCCCACTACTCAGCCATCCACCTCAACTCTCTACGTTCTAGCTTTAGAGAGGTACCTTGTAACCCGTTACATAAAGCACACTCGCCAGGACGTAGGGTGTTACGCATCTCAAAGCGATCCGAACCTGTAAACACTGTCCATTGTTCCTCGTGCATCTGGCACGAACCATTTAGCTACAGTCGGTGACACCGTCCTACTCCTAAAACACCTTGAGGGGCAACCCCGGGTGTGCGGTCGGACCCAAAACACCGACAGCGGATTAGATCACTCTTCACCTGAACCGGTACTGGATCGCAGCCGATGGATCCCAAACCAGCGGCCAGGATTTTAAACGGGCGCAGTCGATCGAATCCGTCCGATCAACATCTAAGGACTCACATTCTTTCAATCCGAAGCGGTACGCGGTACCTAATCTGAACCGTCTGGGAGCGATCGGACGGTGCCACCGCCATCTCCCCCACGGTGCCAACATCGGTCCGCGGCGGCGCCGCGAGGCGGTGCACACCGGCGAGCAATGCGCCCTGGGCCTCCTAGCACTAAGCGTCAATCCAAACAGCGCTACACGATGCGGATACTGTCGGAATGAAATAGATGGGTGACTCACCAGTGATGACGACTGGGAGGAAGCTGCCCACACGGTGGCGCGGATCCGTGGCGATTGCGTTGCGCCGGTGAGAAATTCGTCGATGCCAGTGCACAATTCCACCAGCCTCGGCCGCGAGCACCTCCCCACTAATCCAGCAGAGCTAGCAACGCGGCAACGGTGAGGGCGGCACGGTGAATTTGGCCGGTGACCGATCTCTCTCTTCTCTTTGCTTCGGATCAGAGCTAGGCGAGGTCGATTAATGGCTAGACGAGCGGGTACGACGGCTCCGATATTTATAGAGACAAGGGCAGAGTCCGCCATGGCGTTCGGTCGGAGAGGACATGGTCTGGCGGCGGGATCTTTGGCGGGCAACCAGGAGATGGTTGAACGGCAACAGCCGAATCGCGCATGAGCATGCAGACCGAACTCGCGAATGGACCCCACACGACAGTGAAACGGAGCACGGGTGAGAGAATGGCCGAGCGCGCGGTCCGTGCGTGAGGGCGCCTGACGAGGCGGGCCCACCCGTCAGCGTGCAGAGAAACAACCAGGGTGTGCGCGCGGTGAGCAGAGCAACGTGGGCCGCGCGGTGTGTTTTGGTTACTGGGCCGAAATGAAGAACTTGAGCCCAGGCGCAGCAGTCCCTATTTTCTTTTTCTAATCTTATTTTTCTTTCATTTTCCCATTCAAATTAGCTCCAAATTCAAATCCAAATGTTTTGTGGCAAAATTTTTTATCCACAGATTATGTTATGTCATGACAAGCTCTAGCTTGGGCATAAATATTTATATATATTATTTATATTTTTATTTCACTTAATATATGTTTGTTTCTCTCTCCTAATTTTTTTTGAATCTCTTCTAGTTTTAAATTCCACTTTGGGCTTCATCATATCTCTTTTCTTTTATATTATTTTATGTTGTCACAGAATGCACACAAAATAAAATCCCAGCATGATGCATAATTTGTTTTTGGGTATCTTTTGTTATTTATTTATTTGTTTTCATGTGATATTCTCATGGAATGTTAAATATGGATCACACACATATGTACAAAGGAATGTCCATTCTCCTTTTAGGTTATCCTCCATAAATTACAGGTTGGGTATTACAAATCCTACCCCCCTTAAAAATAATCTCGTCCTCGAGATTTAGGAAGATCTAGGGAAAAGGTGGGGAAAATCTATGCGAAGCTCTTATTCTCTTTCCCATGTTGCTTCATCTTTGCCATGGTGACTCCATTGCACTTTGCACATCTTTATCACCTTTTTTCTTGTAACTCGAGTCAAAGTATCCAAAACCTTGACCGGGTACTCCGTGTAAGTCAAATCACCCTGAACACTGAGCTCTTCCATTGGTAACTGTTCCTCAGGGACACGGAGGCACTTCTTAAGTTGAGATACATGGAACACATTATGCACATCCGATAGATTATCAGGTAACTCGAGTTGGTATGCCATCTCCCCAACACGCCTAAAGATCAAGAATGGTCCAATATAGTGAGGGGACAATTTGCCCTTAACTTTGAATCTCCTCATTCCACGAAGTGGTGACACCTTGAGATACACATAATCTCCTTCAAATTCCAGTGGTCTCCTTCTATTATCAGCATAGCTATTTTGTCTGGTTTGGGCTACCCTCAAATTCTCTCGAATTATACGGACTTGTTCTTCTGCTTCTTGAATCAGTTCGGGCCCAAAGAACTGTCTTTCTCCAGTCTGATCCCAATATAGAGGAGTCCTGCACTTTCTCCCATATAAAGCTTCAAAAGGTGACATCTTCAGAGTGGCCTGGTAGCTATTATTATAAGAGAACTCAGCATAAGGTAGACTTTTATTCCAACTTCCTACATGCTGAAGGGCACAAGCTCTCAACATATCTTCCAATACTTGATTAGTCCTTTCAGTCTGTCCATCAGTATGAGGGTGATAAGCCATACTAAAATTCAACTTCGTGCTCATGTTCTCATGAAAGCTTCTCCAAAATCTTGAGGTAATTTGTGAACCTCGATCAGACACGACCTTCTTCGGTACTCAATGTAAACACACAATCCGAGCCATATATAACTCCACCAGTTGAGAACCTTTATAAGTAGTCTTGACAGGAATGAAATGAGCCACTTTAGTCAGTCTATCCACAATCACCCATATAGCATCATATGCTTTCTGGGTGCGAGGCAATCTAGTAGTGAAATCCATAGCAATCTCTTCCCACTTCCACTCGGGTATCTTCAGTGGGTACAGTAGTCCAGCTGGTCTCTGATGTTCAGCCATAACTCTTTGACACACATCACACATAGCCACATGTGCAGCCACATCTCTCTTCAATCCATACCACCAATACTTCCGCTTCAAATCCTGGTACATCTTGGTACTACCAGGATGAATAGAATAATCCAAGTCATGGCCCTCCTTTAAAATAGTCTCACGAAGGCTTTCGATATCAGGAACACATATCCTGTCCTTGAACCATACGGTGCCTTGCTCATCTTCCGTGAATTCTGGACCTCGACCTTCAGTAATCAGATCCTTAATCTCTTGTATCTTAGCATCACCAATTTGTCCTTTGCGGATTTCTTGCTCTAAAGTAGGTTCTATATCAATGGTAACTCCTTCAGTGTGAGCAACTATCCGAGGTTGAGTCTCCTGAAATCCTCATCAATCTCATGAGATAGCTGGGCAACAACAGCTGAATGAACATACTCCTTTCGACTCAAGGCATCTGCAACCAAATTCGCCTTGCCCGGGTGATAGTGAATCTCCAAATCATAATCCTTAATAAGCTCCAACCAACGACGTTGCCTAAGGTTGAGATCCTTTTGAGTGAATATATACTTCAAACTCTTATGATCCGTGTACACTTGACACTTGGTTCCCATGATATAATGTCTCCAAATCTTAAGCGCATGCACAACGACTGACAGTTCTAAGTCATGAGTGGGGTAGTTCAATTCATGTTTCCGCAACTCACGAGACGCGTAGGCAATCACATGCCCCTCTTGTAGGAGCACACATCCTAAGCCTTAGCCACATGCATCACAATAAATGTCAAATCTTTTCTGCAGATTTGGCATAACCAACACTGGTGGCGACATCAACCTCTTCTTTAATTGATCAAAACTATCTTGGCACTTCTCATCCCACTTTAACTCTCTTCCCTTCTCCAGAAGTGAGGTGATAGACTTAGCAATCTTAGAAAATCCTTCAATAAATCTCCGATAATATCCTTAGAAAATCCTTCAATAAATCTCCGATAATATCCTACAAGTCCCAAAAAAACTCTAGGCCTCAGTAACTGTAGTGGGTATGCACCACGCCACTATCTCCTTGACTTTAGCAGGATCCACTGATATCCCTCCATTAGAAATAATATGTCCGAGAAATGGCACCTCACCCATCCAGAACTCGCATTTACTGTACTTGGCGCATAGTTGATTATCTCGTAGCTTCTGTACCACCAATATCAGATGTTCTTCATGATCACTATCACTCTTGGAATAAATAAAAATATCGTCGATGAAAACCACGGCGAATCTATCTAGATCATGAACACCTTATTCTTCAGATCCATAAAATAGACTGGTGCATTAGTTAGTCCAAATGACATAACGGTGAACTCATATAAACCATATCGGGTCGATAAAATCGTCTTGGAATATCTTATGGCCAAATCTTCATTTGATGGTGACCCGATCAGAGATCAATCTTCGAGAATACCCTTGCACCTCTCATCTGATTAAACGAATTCTCAATGCGGGGTAATGGATACTTGTTCTTCACAGTGACATCCTTAAGGGACCTATAATCCACGCACATCCCTTGTGATCCATCTTTCTTCTATATAAATAGAACTGGCGCTCCCCCAAGGTGAGGAACTCAGACGAATGTACCCAACTTCTTGCAATTCCGTTAACTGCTTCTTAAGTTCCTTTAACTCCTCTACGGACAACCTGTATGGCCGTTTAGAAATAGGGGCAGTCCCAGGTAAGAGATCGATAACAAACTCAACTTCCCTATCAGGTGACATCCCTGGCAATTCCTCTAGAAATACATCTGGAAAATCTCTAACCACACGGATGTTGTCACCAACAAACTCCTCAGGTATAAAGAACATTGCACGTTTAGATGAGGTGGTTACTACAATATTAACTTGAAATCTTTCTCCTTTAGGGCTGGTGAGTTCTATGGTACCTCTACCACATGCTATAATGGCCTTTGCCTTTCTCAACCATGACATACGAAGGATCAAGTCTATACTGCTCTCTTCTAACAGTATAGGGGTAGCCCATCTGGGTTAGAAACATAAGGTACGAAAGAAAGGTTGTAGACAAGGCATGTAATTACGAGGCATGTTACTTTGGGAGATTTATTAGCTGAGTGTGTCGCCTACTAAAGCTAATTCAATATCTTATAGTGGTACATGCTAAGATGTCCATTTATAATATCTCAATCAATCAAAGAAGCAAATCAGGCATTTATCATCAGAACAATCAACCAACATTTTTAAATAGAGAAAATAGTTTTGATTTTTTTTGTCTTAGGCCTCCTATCTCTTAGAAAGGTCATAAATGTAGGATTCCAAAGTGTGAAATCCATCTTGTCTTAGAACAGAAAAGATAAGAGTAATCAGAGTAGAACAGTAGAAGGTGAGATAGGATCAAGATAAGATAAGTATAGAATGAATCAGAGTAAGGTAAGTAGGTAAGGGTTTTGTCCATTTCTATCTAGGTTTCGTCCTACAGCCAACATTTCCTCTGATACCACTTCTGTCACACCCGGCTTTAAGGAACAAAGCTAGGAGTATCTCATACATGCGCCAAGAAGACAACATATATAATAACAGAGTGTATAGAGATAAATGTCACAATAATCAGAGTATTTATTACATAGCGGAAGTCTTATTACAAAATAAAAGATAAATATAAAACAAACTAAGGATCGTCGTTGGCGCCAATGTTAACTGAGAAACGCCACCTAGATCAGATCAAACTCCTCGCCTTGTGGCTCCTCCTGAACCACCTGCTCTTCTCCTGTGGGGGGGGTGTGAGACAGCAAGGGTGAGCTCACACATGATCATAGCTCAACAAGTTGTGGGGAACCAGTGGACATGAACTCACAAAGGTGGGAGTTCATGTGATGTGTAAGGCTAATCAATGACAGGGGTTAAAGCTAAGCATTGCTTTTAAGAAGTTGGTCAAAATTTTATTAGCAGTTACTAAGTGTAAGTAAATACCAAACCTTAAGTAAAGTAATAGAACAAAATTAATAATAAGCCCATGCATATGCAAATGACAAAATTGAATTTAAGTTCCATAAATTAATCATCAGAGAGTCCTGAGCTACTCATGACCATGAGCTCGGCTAGTATACCAGTTTTACACTCTGCAGAGGTTGTACCCTTTACCCACAAGTCATGTTACCCATCTGCCAAGGGGTCGCGACTCCCATACACCTCTACCTAGGAAGCACGGCAGGGCAACACTACGAGGCCTTTACAAAGTTCCACTAGCTTCCGAAAACCCGCTACAGTTTATGGGAAGAGCACTTGCAAGAATCCCCCGTCTGACCGCCATCGCAGCTAAATCAACTCGAGAACCTCCTTGCATGCAACTCCCCTACTGCCCTTGCCCCTTTCGGGTAAGGTAGTCTTCCACTAGCTTTCCTAATTAGTCAGCCAAGGGCGTCCCATTAATCCCTTGTGGTGGCACGTGTTACTCAAGTTAAGCTCTATGTTCCAATTAACATTAATGATCTTCACATGAACATAAATAGAATAACAAAAGAATTGGAACATAGATATAATAAGCGATTATCCCAAAACCATGTAAAGCAATAGCACAAACTACCCAAGTGATTCAGGGGTAAACAAGGTAATGAGATAAACAATCTAGGGTGACCTATTGGGTCCCATCAAAATTAACCTATGCATGAATAAGTGACATTAAAGAACATTATTGGGTAAAAAGTGGTCAAGGGCACAACTTGCCTTCAATGAGCTCCTGCTCAGCTACTTCTATCTGCTGTTCACCAGGATTCTCAGACACGGGCTCTTCTACTCGCCACAATACAAACAAGCACAGTATATAGAGAAAATTAACATCACACCAAACATATAAACAAAATACACAGTAATAATCTACACATTAAAATAAAATCCTAAAAACAGGAATCATAATTTTTGGGGTTATAGATTTTAAGATATGAATTTACAAAGGTTTTATGTGTTTAAAATATGATTAGTGAGAGATTATTTTTCTTACTGTTTTCATGACAAAATAGAGGCTCTAAGTGATAGATAATAAAATTACAAAAATTTAGAAAGTGGAATAGATCAATTTGGACTAAAAATGGATTTTCTATGGATTAAACAAGTTCTAGGATTATTTTTACACATAAAAATCTCTTTTCTAAATTATTTTATAAGTTTTCTCACTGTCTGGACTAGGCCTCGATTCCTGATTAGCACAGGGGCCAATCTATAAAAACTTCTTAGACTCAGTCATCTACCAGGACGGACCGTGGGTTGAATCCCTATAAACAGAAGGGTTCTTTGAGAAATGTACACGCCGAAGGGGTATGGTTGTATCTGGGCCGTTGGATCAAAATCCAATGGCGCGGATTAGATCACTCTTCACCTAAACCGGTACTGGATCGCAGCCGATGGATCCCAAACCAGCGGCCAGGATTTTAAATGGGCGTAGTCGATCGGATCCGTCCGATCAACATCTAAGGACTCACGTTCTTTCAATCCGAAGCGGCACGCGGTACCTAATCTGAACCGTCTGGGAGCGATCGGACGGTGCCACCGCCATCTCCCCCACGGGGCCAACATCGGTCCGCGGCGGCGCCGCGAGGCGGTGCACGCCGGCGAGCAATGCGCCCTGGGCCTCCTAGCACTAAGCGTCAATCCAAACAGCGCTACACGACGCGGATACTGTCGGAATGAAATAGATGGGTGACTCACCAGTGATGACGACCGGGAGGAAGCTGCCCACACGGTGGCGCGGATCCATGGCGATTGCGTTGCGCTGGTGAGAAATTCGTCGATGCTAGTGCACAATTCCACCAGCCCCGGCCACAAGCACCTCCCCACTAATCCAGCGGAGCTCCCGGAGCTAGCAACGCGGCAACGGTGACGGCGGCACGGTGAATTTGGCCGGTGACCGATCTCTCTCTTCTCTCTTCTCTTGGCTTCGGATCAGAGCTGAGCGAGGTCGATTAATGGCTAGACGAGCGGGTACGGCGGCTCCGGTATTTATAGAGACAAGGGCGGAGTATGCCATGGCGTTCGGTCGGAGAGGACCTGGTCTGGCAGCGGGATCTTTGGCGGGCAACCAGGAGATGGTTGAACGGCAACAGCCGAATCGCGCATGAGCATGCAGATCTAGCTGGAGAATAGACCCCACACGGCAGTGAAACGGAGCGCGGGCGAGAGAATGGCCGAGCGCGCGGTCCGTGCGCGAGGGCGCCTGACGAGGCAGGCCCACCCGTCATCACGCAGAGAAACAACCAGGGTGTGCGCGCAGTGAGCAGAGCAACGTGGGCTGCGTGGTGTGTTTTGGTTACTGGGCCGAAATGAAGAACTTGAGCCCAGGTGCAGCAGTCCCTATTTTCTTTTTCTAATCTTATTTTCCTTTCATTTTCCCATTCAAATTAGATCCAAATTCAAATCCAAATGTTTTGTGGCAAAATTTTTTATCCACAGATTATGTTATGTCATGACAAGCTCTAGCTTGGGCATAAATATTTATATATATTATTTATGTTTTTATTTCACCTAATATTTGTTTGTTTCTCTCTCCTAAATTTTTTTTGAATCTCTTCTAGTTTTAAATTCCACTTTGGGCTTCATCATATCTCTTTTCTTTTATATTATTTTATGTTGTCACAGAATGCACACAAAATAAAATCCCAGCATGATGCATAATTTTTTTGGGTATCTTTTGTTATTTATTTATTTGTTTTCATGTGATATTCTCATGGAATGTTAAATATGGATCACACACATATATACAAAGGAATGTCCTTTCTCCTTTTAGGTTATCCTCCATAAATTACAGGTTGGGTATTACAGAAAGCACGTAAAACCTCGTTCATCAATCTCATGAAAGTGCTAGGCGCATTAGTTAACCCAAAAGGCATGACTAACCACTCATAAAGACCGAACTTAGTTTTAAATGCAATTTTCCATTCATCACCTAAAGACATACGAATCTGGTGGTATCCACTACGCAAGTCAATTTAAGAGAAAACAATAGAACCACTTAATTCATCAAGCATGTCATCCAATCTAGGAATAGGATATTTGTACCGAATTGTGATGTTATTAATGGCTCTACAATCAACACACATGCGCCAAGTGCCATCTTTCTTAGGAACCAAAAGAACAGGAACAGAACAAGGACTAAGGCTCTCACGAATGTACCCGTGGTCCAGAAGGTCCTGGACCTGACGCTGAATCTCCTTAGTCTCCTCGGGGTTGGTTCTATAGGCAACACGGTTGGGCAAGCTCGCCCCTGGAATTAAATCAATCTTGTGCTCAATGCCTGACACAGGTGGTAATCTAGGGGTATCTCAGAGGGAAACACATTCATATACTCTTGCAAAAGGTTAGCAATAGCCGGTGGCAAAGCAATAGACGTATCATCAATGAAATAGAAAGCATTTTTGCACACTAAGGCATAGCAAAGTCCAATAGAGGCATGTAACTCATTGTTGGGGTCGTGCTTCGGTGCGCCGAAGGTCTTACACGAAGAAGCAGCTTCGGCTGAAGTTGTCTCCAAGAGATGGCCGAAGGTCCTTTTTCATGGAGCTTCGGCGTTTTAAACCGACATAGAGATAGAATGACCTTTTTATACATATAGATCTGAGTCAATGCTGTAAACTTTCGCAAGGGGCATAATTGTAATTTGTCACAGGCTGCGACCTGTGCCTATAAATAGATGAACAGTACCTCTGCACTGTTCACGGGAACCTGTCATTTGCTTTCGCATCACGCTTGTACTTTTGCCTTCTGCAGGATCGAAGGTACATTTGTAATTCGAAGCCATTTATATTCACTAATACAAGTAGAGATAATTCTATGACAATATTCAAATGTTTATTTCATATTCTATGATTTATGAAAACGCTTCATTCTTCGTTGTTATGCTTACGAAGGTATGTCCTTCGTAACCTTCGTCCGAGATGCTTTATATCCCGAAGGGATATATTGTTATGGAGGACGAAGGACCTTAACACTTAACATTTCTTGTGTTGCCTTGTTCTTAATTCTTAGCATTTGAGAACAAGTCCCCAACATTGGCGCCCACCTCCGGTCAACTCACTTCCACCTTTCTGAGCTGATGGCTTCGTTCAACACTCAAGCTGGAGCTGCTTCGGCTTCGAAGCTGGTGCTCCCGATAACAGGCGGTTCTTGCTCAGAGCCAGCTAACAAAAAGCAGAAGAAGGAGGCTCAGAGAAGGGTGCAGCATGTTGGAGTGCAGGGACCCTTCATTAAGTCAAAATGGTCTCACATTCCAATTACCTTCTCTCAGGAAGATCTTCAGCTCAAGGACTATCCTCACAATGATGCTATGGTCATTTCTTGTGTGATCAAAGGGTTTCTGGTTCACAATGTCCTAGTTGACACAGGCAGTGCAGCTGACATCATATTTGCCAAAGCCTTCAGACAGATGCAAGAGCCTGAAGACAAGATTCATGATGCTACGCACCCTCTTTGTGGCTTCGGAGGGCGGCAGATTGTGGCACTCGGGAAGATTACCATGCCGGTAACCTTCGGATTTGTTAATAACACAAGGACTGAGCAAATTGTGTTTGATATTGTTGACATGGAATACCCCTACAACGCCATCATTGGTCGTGGTACTCTAAATGCTTTTGAAGCAATTCTTCACCCAGCTTATCTCTGCATGAAGATACCTTCGGACCAAGGGCCTATTGCTATTCATGGGAGTCAGGAAGCTGCCAGAAGGGCCGAAGGAAGCTGGACTGATTCCAAGGCAATCCATAATATAGATGGAGTTGAAGCTTGTGAACAGTATAAGTTCAGGAGGGAAAAAGCAGCTTCGGCTGATCAGCCGAAGCCCATGCTGCTGTGTGAGGATATAGCAGAGCAGAAGGTGCTATTGGGCTCGCAATTATCTGAAGAACAAGAGAAAACCTTGATAAGGTTTTTATTCAACAATAAAGATGTTTTTGCATGGTCAGCCAATGATCTTTGTGGAGTGAATCGGGATGTTATTGAACATTCGCTCAATGTTGACCCATCCTTCAGACCCCGCAAGCAGAGGCTTCGGAAAATGTCTGATGACAAGGCCGAAGGGGCTCGCAACGAAGTAAAAAGACTCCTAAGTGCAGGAGTTATCAGAGAAGTGAAGTATCCAGAATGGCTAGCTAACACTGTTATGGTGAAGAAGGCCAATGGAAAGTGGAGAATGTGTATTGATTTCACAGATCTCAACAAGGCTTGTCCGAAGGATGAGTTCCCGCTGCCACGGATAGACTCTTTAGTTGATGCAGCAGCTTCTTCGGAACTCATGAGTCTCCTGGATTGTTACTCAGGCTATCATCAAATCTGGATGAAAAAGGAGGATGAGCCGAAGACTAGTTTCATAACCCCAAGTGGTACATATTGCTATCTTCGGATGCCTGAGGGGCTTAAGAATGCAGGAGGGAGCTTCAGCAGGATGACTGCGAAGGTTCTCCAATCTCAGATAGGCAGAAATGTGTTGACCTATGTTGATGACATTATTGTAAAAAGCACGAAGCAAGAAGACCATATTGCTGATCTGCAGGAGACCTTCGCTAGCTTCAGACAAGTTGGTCTGAAGCTGAATCCAGAAAAATGTGTCTTCGGAGTAAAGAAGGGTAAGTTCCTTGGATGCTTGGTTTCAACAAAGGGAATTGAAGCTAATCCAAATAAAATCGAAGCTATACTTCGAATGGAGCCACCAACTACAAGAAAGGGGGCCCAAAGATTGACAGGAAGACTGGCATCTCTTAACAGATTTATATCCAGATCAGCGGAAAGAAATCTACCCTTCTTCGAGGTCCTAAAGTCAGCTGAAGTCTTTCAATGGGGCCCAGCTCAACAAAAAGCTTTCGAAGAACTCAAGCAATACCTGATAGATCTAACAACATTAACTCCACCAATGCCAGGGGCTCCTCTGTTGTTGTATGTGGCAGCTTCGCACTCAGCAGTAAGTGCGGCACTTGTGCAGGAGAAGTTTGATGGACAAATCAAGAAGCAGGTCCCAATATATTTTGTATCTGAGGTCCTTAGTGTCTCAAAGAAAAATTATACAGAACTGGAGAAGGTGTTGTATGCCGTCCTAATGGCATCCAGGAAGCTTCGGCATTATTTTCAGGCATATAATATTATTGTTCCTTCTTCGCAGCCGTTGAAAGATATCATGAGAAATAAAGAAGCTACTGGCCGAATTGGAAAATGGGCTGCGGAGCTTAATGAATTTTACATTGATTATGTGCACAGATCCTCGATCCAGTCTCAAGCATTGGCAGATTTTATTGCCGACTGGACGCCAGGGGCTCAGGGCGAAGAAGCGAATAAAGATGCCGAAGCATGGACAGTGTTTTGTGATGGCTCCTGGGGAACCTTCGGAGCAGGAGCAGCTGCTGTTTTGGTTTCACCGTCCAAGGTCAAAACTTGCTACGCAGCAAGACTGGATTTCAGCTGCACAAATAATATTGCTGAGTACGAAGCCTTGCTCCTGGGTCTTCGGAAACTAAAGGCGATGGGGATCAGGAGGGCGATCCTTAAAACTGATTCTCAGATTGTTTCGGGTCATATTGACAAAAGTTGCAAGGCTAAAGACCCGAAGCTTGAAAAATACCTAGACACAGTCCGAAGGATCGAAGCTTCCTTCGAAGGATTCTCTGTTAAGAATATCCCTCGAGGGCAAAATGAACATGCTGATTTGTTAGCCAGGTCTGCAGCACAGGGGCTGCCGCTACCTTCGGATGTATTCTTCGAAACAATAAAGGCACCTTCGGTGGAGTTACTTGAAAGAGCAGTTCTTACTATTTCCCCTGTGTACAGTGAAGATTGGAGAACTGAAATAATTTCTTACCTTCAGGGCAACTTCCTATCAGATGACGAAGCTTATAATAAAAGAATAGAGGCAAGAGCTCGTCCGTATATCATTATAGAAGGGGAGTTATACAAGCATGGAGTTTGTGCCCCGCTGCTTAAGTGCTTGTCTAGAGCCGAAGGTATAGAATTGATGAAGGAGATACATGCAGGCCTTTGTGGATCCCACATCGGATCCAGGCCGTTACTTGGAAAAGTGTTCCGTCAAGGATTTTATTGGCCGAAGGCAGCTTCGGATGCAGCTGAGTTAGTTCAAAAGTGCGAAGGTTGTCAGAAATGTGCAAGAGATCAAAAACAACCTTCGTCTTTGACACAGCTAATACAACCCATCTGGCCATTGCAAAGGTGGGGCCTCGATCTGCTGGGCCCATTACCACCGGCTCAGGGCAATCTGAAATATGTTGTAGTTGCTGTGGAATATTTTTCCAAGTGGATTGAGGCGAAGCCATTAGCTACAATAACTTCGGCCACTGTCCAAAAATTTTTCTGGCAGAATATTGTCTGTCGCTTCGGAGTGCCGAAGGCTATAACTGTAGATAACGGAACACAATTTGACTCCGAAGAATTCAGGAATTTTTGTGATCAAATTGGCACGAAGATCCACTTTGCATCAGTCAGGCACCCGGAGTCAAATGGGCTTGTTGAAAGGGCCAACGGCATCATAATGACAGGAATAATGAAGCTAATCTTCAATCAACCAAGGGGAAAGTGGCCAGATCAGCTTACCAAGGTGGTATGGAGCCATAACACAACAACATCAAGATCTACAGGCTTCACCCCATTTAAGTTGTTATTTGGTGACGAAGCAATAACCCCGGAAGAAGCCAAAGCTGGATCAATAAGAGTGGTAGCTTCGGCAGAATCAGGTCCCGAAGATACTTGTCTCGTGGAAAAAGATGCCCTAGAAGGGATCAGGCTTCAGGCCGTGGAGAATATCAATAAGTACCAGGCTGAAACGGTTAAATGGCGAGATAGAAAGGTCCGGCTAAAAAATATTGAGCCAGGACACTTGGTGCTTCGGAGAGTGGCCAATCCGGATACAGTGGGCAAATTGCAACTGAAATGGGAAGGGCCTTTCTTAGTAGCATCTTCGTCAAGGCCTGGTTCGTACAGACTGAAGGACATGGATGGCAATGAGATTCCAAGATCTTGGAATGCGGATGAGCTTCGGCGGTTTTATGTATAACTCGATGTAATTTTGACTTTTCTTTTCTTTTTCATGGCACCCTTTTCCTTTCTAAAGGGGGAGAAAGGTTTTTAATGGGGCCATCACATGTAATTTTTCTTTTTAGTTTTATAAGAGCAAAATCCCCCAAAGATGTACATGTAAAAGCTGAGAGCGCACCATCGAGTGCCGAAACTGAAAAAGAGAAGAAGCTCCAAAGACGTCCCTAAGGGGATGCAGAGCTTACAGCGAAAAGTCAACGCTGATTCCGCCGAAAGTAAAAGGCGAAGAAGCTCCAAAGACGTTCCCAAGGGAATGCAGAGCTTATACCGTCTAAGTAAAAGACGAAGAAGCTCCAAAGACGTCCCTAAGGGGATGCAGAGCTTACAGCGAAAAGTCAACGCTGATATTGCCTAAGTAAGAGGCAGGGAAGCTCCAAAGTCGTTCCTAGGGGAATGCAGAGCTAATATGTGGTTGTTTCCAAGTAATGGCTGACAATATGACTTCGGACATATGCTTCGGACATTCATTCGTGCATTACATTGCATCATAACATTTGCATGCATAAGCATTCATTCATAGCATTTGTGTTCCCAAGTGGCTGCTTCGGCAAAAAAGCTTCAGAGAAGTGCCTTTTTATGACTTGTTACGCTATGTTGTGTGCAAAAGTGAAAAGTTTCGTTGCTTTGGCACAAAGAAAAGTTTCAGTATAGGGGAGAACTGGTTTTTTATGAATCCTTGTGTAAAAGAGAAGTAGTTTTTTATGTTTTGTAAAGAAAAGCTTCGGCAGAAAAGAGAAGTAGTTTTTTATGTTTTGTAAAGGAAAGCTTCGGCAGAAAAGAGAAGTAGTTTTTTTTTATGTTTTGTAAAGGAAAGCTTCGGCAGAAAAGAGAAGTAGTTTTTTATGTTTTGTAAAGGAAAGCTTCGGCAGAAAAGAGAAGTAGTTTTTTTTATGTTTTGTAAAGAAAAGCTTCGGCAGAAAAGAGAAGTAGTTTTTTATGTTTTGAAAATGAAAGCTTCGGCAGAAAAGAGAAGTAGTCTTTTATGTTTTGTCACGTACAAAAAAGCAAAGCTTCGGCAAAAAGAGGAAGCGACCTTTTAGGCTTCGTTGTGTACGAAAAGAAGGGAAGGTGTTTTTTCGCCTTCGGCTCAAAATACTGATTTCGTCCACATCAAAGCGACTCAAGCAAAGGGTAAGAATATATTACAAGGTATGTACAAAGTTCCTTGAAGATAGTCTAGTTGTATTTACAAGAATATCCTGAGTTTTTCTACAGTACACTTCTACTGATCTTCATTAAGTTTCAGCTTCGACGACATAATTTAGGCATCATCTTCACCTTCGTCATCCTACATAAATTAAGAGATTATGAGTAAAAATCAAGACCAAAGGAAAAGGTAACTCCGAAGTATCATTTCTTACTGGTTCAAGATGACTTCGTGCTTCGTCTCCAGCTTTCTCCCGCCCGCCTTTTGTCCATATCATTTTTATGAATCTATTGGAGATGCTTCGGGCGAGGTCAGGCATATCATCCAGGATTGATGGAGATAAGGTGAAGTTGGGCCTGTTGACAATTTTTCCGTGTTCGCAGCCGGCCTTCAGAAATGCAGCAGCGGTCCCTCGAGAAGCCACCCAGGCACAGAAGTCACCATGCCCAGCTATGACTTCGTCGAGCTCGTCAATCTCCCCCTCAATGTGTTCAAAGGTTTTTGGTAGATCTTCAGCCGAGGGGGTAAATTTTTCGCTGCTAGCTCCAACCGAGTGAAAAATCTTTCTTAATCGTTGAATGCACTTGTTGCTAAACTCCAAGCATTTCTCTTGAAGATTTGTCAGTAGTTTTCTCAAATCTGAATTCTGCTGAGCTTCGGCTTCAAGTTTTTCATTGAGATCTTGTTTTTCTCGTTCAAACTGCTCGGACTGGCGGAGAAGCTTCGAGTTTAGTTCTGATATTTTTGCTTCAGCTTCCGCCAGTAAGCCTTCGGCTGCCTGGAGCTCAAAGTTCTTTTTCTCAAAAGCATCTGATTGCTCTTTTATTTTGTTTTCCAAATTTCCGATTATAATTTCATGCTTTTTATCTTCAAGATCTTGCTGCATTTGCAAGGCTTTGCTCAACAACATACTCTACACAAACACAACCTTCGTCAGTCATGTTTTTATTAGAAGCAATAAAGGTTAAGAAACAAGTCATTCACCTTGAAGTTGGAATAAAATAAACTACCAACGACATGTTGTCGTCGGTAGCGGCTGATGTCTGACTCCAGCTTCGGAAAACCGATACTCTTTGATAAAGTACCGATGACCTTAGCCCCAGCTGAGTCCCGGATGCAGCCCAGTTGTTCATCATCTACACCCCCAAATAGGAGGGCACCTGACTTGTACCCGCAAGACTTGGCGTAGTCTTTAAGTTCTTCTATTTCCTCCTTCGTCAGTTTTTGCCCAACTAAGTTCTGGAAAGTGTATGCTTCGTCATCCGAAGGGTCTTCGGCTATTTCTTTTCCTTTTTCAGGCACTGTGGCCATGGTTTTTTCAGTAGTAGCACCAGTTTCTTCCGCGGCCATGTCTTCCAAAATCTTGTTGATGTTCTTAATCGTGGTTTCTAAGTTTGTATCTTCGGCTGTAGCGGCTTCGGTAGCCGCGACCTCCGAAGCTACGCCTTCAACGATTGCTGCACCTTCGGCAGCTGCCGTTTTTTGGATTGACGCCCTTGGCGGCGTCTTATCGATAACTTCAGTTACCGCAATGATTCTTTGCCGCTTGGGTTTGCTTGTCTTCGTCTGATCCGGCTCGTCCACCTTTCGAAAAAGCTTCGTCAGTTGGAGCCCTAGTGGACTTAGCTTCGTAGGCATGGGTTCAGTCATTACCTTTAAAATTTCTTCTATGTCGCTAGTAGAAGGCGGTGTGGGGGTTCTCTCTTCTTCGGATATTTTCCGTTTCGGAGTTGATATTTTCCTTTTCTTCGGAACTTTCTTCTCTGCTGCTGGTTGCTCTTCATCCTTCGTCAGAATTTCAGCCACTCTTTTTCTTTTGTGGCCTTCGGCACCCTTATTCAACTGCTCATAGTCTGGATACTCGAAGCCCAGGGCATCGAATACTCGGTTCAGCCTTCGCTTCGGTCGGGTGCCGAAGGCTGCTGTCATTAATTGATCCTCCTTTTTGGAGTAATTCCCCAAGATTTCATTGCACATTGTCTCAACTGTGTCCAACCACTCTTTGCAGGGTTTCTTAAAGTACTTCTTGAATTTAAAGTGATAAGGCAGACGAACAAGCTCCCCCTCCTTCTTCTCTCCCTCCAGCTTCGGCATCTCCCACTCTTTTAAAGTAGGGAAAACTCTGAATGCCAAAAATTCCTGAACCAGATCCCTGGTGCCAATATGTTCTGAAATAATTTCGAATTCACCCAGAGCGGCCCAGGTAGGACCCTTTAAATCGCCGATGTGGCAGCGTGGCCTCGTCTCTCCGAAGATTAATTCCAGAGGGCTTTGTACCAATTTTTCTCTGTCTTCGTCAACTTTTACGTAGAACCACTCAGACTTCCAGCCTGCTGGCCATTTGCTTCGGTAGCTGATGACAGGACACTTTGTTGTCTTCCGGTAGGCAAAATTGTAACAGCCGAAATTATCATGTAGTCCGTCTGTTCTGGCCTTTGTTTGGTAATGTAATTCGTGGGCTCGGCAGAAGCTGTCGGCAAACGGTTCCACAGCTTGGCTTCGGAGGGCCCAGATATAAACATTGAGTCTAACGATGGCGTTAGGAGTCAATTGGTGAAAATAAATGCCAAACTTTTGCAACACATCTCCAATAATCCCGTGGAGAGGAAATCTCAGCCCAGCTTTTAAAAAGCTTTTGAAAATTACAATCTCATCCTTCTCTGGCTTCGGGGTAGTCTCCTCTCCTCCGAAGCGAAGTAGCTTCTTCTGATCTTCTTTGAAAAAACCTGCTTTTACCATCTTCGCAAGGTCAGCCTTTGAAACAGTTGATTTTCCAAAATCCAGGTGACTGGGCTTGCTGGGTGTAGCCATGTGGTAGTCATCTCCGGAGTCAGTCCCATCAATGTTTTCTTCTTCGGCTGTTGTCGGGTTTGCTTCGGCACCAGGCCTCTCTTCCGCAGTCACTAGACCGGAGCGCTGCATCGCTTCGGAGATGGGCACAGTGTTTGAACCTTCGGCTTCGTCTCCCTCACGTACAACTTTGGCAGTAGATCGAATTCTCGCCATTTGATTTTAAGTTTGGGAAGTCAGAAACTTTTTACTTTTTTCTTCTCTCCGAAGCTCTTCTTTCTGACGAAGCGGACGTTGAGAAGCACCTTCGTTCGATTTTGGGACTTAAGCTTCGGCTATGATGGAAAATTTCGGCAGCAAAACAGTGCAAATAGCAATGAATGCTGTAGTAACTTCACAGCTACTTGTCAGTTTATATAGTGCTGCAGGTAAGAAGGCGAAGCGGCGGAATTGTTACACCAGGTGCGCAGTAACTCGTACCCGCTGCGCAGTGGACCGCAAGGATCAAACAGTAACTCTGCAAGGTGGGACCGACACGCGCTCGGAAGTCGGATCGCTTCTCCGCAACGAGCTCAGGGAAGGTGTTTTTTGGACCTTCGGCATCCCGAAGCTGAAGAGGCTTTTTTCACGGGTCAAGCTCGTTACGAAGAACGATCTAGCACCGCGAAAGGGGCTACTGTTGGGGTCGTGCTTCGGTGCGCCGAAGGTCTTACACGAAGAAGCAGCTTCGGCTGAAGTTGTCTCCAAGAGATGGCCGAAGGTCCTTTTTCATGGAGCTTCGGCGTTTTAAACCGACATAGAGATAGAATGACCTTTTTATACATATAGATCTGAGTCAATGCTGTAAACTTTCGCAAGGGGCATAATTGTAATTTGTCACAGGCTGCGACCTGTGCCTATAAATAGATGAACAGTACCTCTGCACTGTTCACGGGAACCTGTCATTTGCTTTCGCATCACGCTTGTACTTTTGCCTTCTGCAGGATCGAAGGTACATTTGTAATTCGAAGCCATTTATATTCACTAATACAAGTAGAGATAATTCTATGACAATATTCAAATGTTTATTTCATATTCTATGATTTATGAAAACGCTTCATTCTTCGTTGTTATGCTTACGAAGGTATGTCCTTCGTAACCTTCGTCCGAGATGCTTTATATCCCGAAGGGATATATTGTTATGGAGGACGAAGGACCTTAACACTTAACATTTCTTGTGTTGCCTTGTTCTTAATTCTTAGCATTTGAGAACAAGTCCCCAACACTCATCAAGATCAGATTTAGTGGCTAGCAAAGTAGGGGTTTTTAACTTAATAGGTTGCTGATTTTCAGAGTTCAAAACACCTTTTTGCTTAGCATTAGTCTGTTTCTCATGTTCAAAGTGGACAATTTCAGTGGGAGTCATAGGAAGCAACACAATTTTCTTTCCCTTATGCATGAAAGTATATTTATTAGATCTACCAGGGTGAATAGCATCAGTATCAAACTGCCAAGGACATCCCAGTAAAAGAGAGCAAGCATCCATAGTCACCACATCGAAATCAACAAAGTCATGGTAAGAGGCAATAGAAAAATGCACCATTGCTGTTTTTGTTACCTTGAACTTACCACTCTTGTTAAACCATTGAATGTGATAAGGGTGGGGATGCTCTCATGTGGTCAAGCCAAGCTTTTTGACCACCTCAACGTTCACCAAGTTGTTGCAGCTACCACCGTCAATGATGGTATATGTACATGGCAGTCCTTGACGATGAGGAACATGTTGAAGAGGTTGTGGCGCTGTCTGTTGTCGTCGTCACTAGCCGTGGCACTCAAAGCTCGTTGCACAATCAAGGCCTTATAGGTCTCGGTCGCTGTTGTACCAAGAACCTCTTCATCACCATCATAAGTCTCTGCAATGTTAGCTCCAACAGAATCTTCATCTTCAACATCAGAAGCACTAACATACCCACCATCACAAGTAGCAATGTATGCCCGTTTGCTAGGGCAATCTCGCTGAATATGGCCAAGTCCCTGGCAGCGGTGGCACTTGATGTTGGAGGAGCGGCCTATGGAAGAGGTGGTCGTAGCAGGTTTTGCTGCAACACCCGAAGGCACCCAGGACTTGCTGTTGTCGTGTCCCTGTGATACCGAAGGTGCGGTGCTGCGTGTGCCGCTGGTGGTGGAAGATGTGGACGTCCGTACGCCCGAAGAGGATGACGCCTTGGCTGGCGCCGGTGGTTGGCATGGCGTGAAAGTGCTACTCCTCCGTTGTTGATGACCCTGCAATTCTTTTTCTGCCAACATAGAAAGATGGAACAATCGTTGTATAGAATGATATTCTTTATAATCAACAATATCCTGAATCTCCCGCCTCAATCTTCCATAAAACCTAACCATTTGATCCTCCAGATCCTCAACTACCCCACATCGTTGCATACCTTTCCGAAGCTCTTGGTAGTATTCCTGTACCGACATGTCTCCCTGATCTAAGCGTTGCAATTTTTTCAAATGATCACGTCTATAAGAAGGGGGAACAAAGCGAGCTCGCATCTTCTCTTTTAGCGCATTCCATGTTTGTGGTGCAGCACGTGTGTTAACAAGTTCATTCCACCAAATGATAGCAAAATCTCTAAATTCACTAGTGGCTTGTCTAACCCTATGCTGCTCAGGAACAAGATGGGAATTAAAATTTTGTTCTACCGTCATCTCCCAGTCTAAGTAAGCTTCAGCATCATAAGAACCCATGAACGGTGGAATAGAGAACTTAATCTTAGCAAATGGATCATGGTCTGGTTCAGGATTATGATGACGATGTCTACCATTACCTCCCATACCTTGTCGATTACGTGTGAGGCGTTGTCGTAGCGGTGCATAAACATCGTTGTCATCGACATCGTTGTCCATAGGAGAGTGAGCTAGGGCTGGAGTTGGTGGTGGGGGACGAGCCTCCAGTACATCCATGCGTGTAACAAGTTCAGCAACTCGTCGATCAAGCTGCTCATAGGATGTCGCCGTAGAGTCCTAGTATTTTTTAAAAGCTTCAGTCATCGCGCGGATCATCTCCTTCAATTCCAGCTGAGAGACACACTCATCGTCGTTAAGCTTAGGCCCCTTGTCCTTGTCCATTTGATTCTTTGGTCCTGTCATTGTTAGCACAAAACAGAGACAAAAAGGCAACAAACAATGCGAACCCTACAACTATCTCTCAGGGTGGTGGTGATGGTGGAATACAAATTATGAAGCGTATTACCCCGCTCTTACAACGTTCTTACCAGCACTGCAGGTGGCAAACGGTGACCGGTGTGACTGTCCAACGAGCGTGGGTGTGATTGCAAAGGAGTACCTGTTCTGCTCGAGAGAAAGCTGGAGTTCTGGGAATGCTGACTAAATATATATATGTGGCACACAAGTCAGTAACAGATAGCAATGTTGAATAAGTGTTCAAAGTACTCGTTCTAGTTGCTGGCCTAGAAAATGTAATAGAATAGTTGGACCAAGGCACAAGAAAGGAGGTACAAGTATATGGGTGCAGCAAGAAAATAGGCTTGGGGCAAAATAATCACAGAGGTGCACAGAACACTGGCGTTTCTGGTTATGTGCTACCCTTCTTTTTTTGCGATTTTTTTTCAAATATTTTTTTATATTTTTCTATTTTGCAGCAGCACATAAGAAGATAACACACCAAGTTTCATATTTTTTTTGTGCAATGACGCGTCCTCTGGAATTTCTGCAAGTTTGCCCTAAAATCAGAATAAATGTTTGGAAAATGAGAAGTCCTATTTCCAAGCCAAATTTGGGAATTTTAAAAACAGCGAATCCGGCAAGACGAGAAAGAATCGGATGCAAAATTTAATTCTATGCGATTTGAAAAACAAATGGGCTCGATTCGAGTTCCGAGGCGAAAGTTATGGCCGTTTTATGTTTGGACTCCGAATCAGGGTTTTGGCGAGGTGTTGGAAGGGTGGTGGTTCGTTTTTTTTGATAGGGTCGGTTTTAGAGATAGGATCTATTTTGTGGATAGGTCGGTTGTAGAGATAGGATCTATTTTGTGGATAGGGTCGGTTTTAGAGATAAGATTTATTTTGTGGATATGGTCGGTTTAGATACAGGATATGTTTTATGGATATGGTCGGTTTTGTAGGATGGAAGCAGATGGACACAATCAAACTGAACCCAAACAAATCTAAACCAGCAACCAAACTCAACCTAGAACACGAACTCAGAACTACGGACTCTAAAACTGAATTGTGCAAAGGCTAAGGCGATGGTTTTAGGTCACAATAAACTGATCGTAATTCTTTTTTGGCTTTTTGTGGACTATGGGACGAAACAAAACTAATCTAAAGGTAGGATTTACCTCACAGGCAACCTAGAAATCTGATACCAATTGATAGAAGACGCGGCCCGATCTTCCTTAAGATAAGATAACTTGATTGACTCGAGATCTCGACGTTGATGATCCAAGGCTCCGAGCGAACAGTTCCTCGCAATCACTACACCACGGCTCCGTTGGTTATCACCCGTGACACACGATCGCCATGAAGGCTTATCCCTGCAAGCACAATCAAGAACACAAGCAAGAACAGGAAAGAAACGCAACCAAAGTTGTATTGATTACGGGATGGGGTCTCACAAACCGATGACGGCGACATTGTTCGATGACAGAATTGATCTAAGCAAAACCCAAACCTAATGTGTGCGGCGGCTGCTGAATAAATAGAGTATTAGGGCGTGCGTGACCCCTGGACTCGCCCCTAAAGGGCTCCGACGCGATACACGACCCAACGACCCTACAGACGGTGTCGCAGCACCAAAACAGAATCTGAACGCTGACTTGTTTCGACGATTCCCGTTGACTCCGAATGAATTTTATGCTGGAACCAGTTGGGTTGGTTAGATAATCTCCTTATCTTTCCAACCATATCAAGTCCGTCACAATCGGAGTCCGGATGCATCTTGGGGATCCATTTTATTGCAGACTGGTCCTGGAACCTGAGATGGAGTCGCAGCCGAGTCGGACTTGATCTCCTTCCTGTTGTGGGCGCACTTGCTGCTCCTCCTCAACACCTGGGCCTTTCCCAAGTCCTTGTTGGTCCTCTCCAAGGTTCCTAATCATCAAAACATCTATGGCCCCAAGCGTAAGCTCTGAAACACAATTGACTAGAGTAGAACGTACCTAGAGATTTAGCTGTCGTGCACGCGATCGTGTTATTGGTCCATTCGTTGTATGTATAGAAGTGATGTCCTCATCAGTACTCTTCTCTTCGGCCAGGGACAATCACATCATGGCAGAAGCTCAAGGACATGCTGGTTACCAGTTTCCAAGGCTTTCAGACGAAGCCAGTCACAGCTCAAGCCTTGTTCCAGTGCACACAAGACCATGAGGAATACCTTCAGGCGTATGTCCGAAGGTTCTTGCGACTGAGAGCACAAGCGCCCACAGTGCCCAATGAAATTGTCATTGAGGCCATGATCAAGGGTCTTTGGCCAGGACCTACGGCTCAATACTTTGCCAGGAAGCCCCCCCAGACTCTAAAGAAGCTGCTTCAGAAAATGGATGAGTACGTTCGGGCTGACAACGACTTCCGCCAAAGAAGGGAGGAAGCTTACAGATTCTCTAAGATGACTAGGGGCTTCGGAGGGAGAGTCCATCCTAGGCATGTCAGATCAATCCATAGCTCTAGTCAGAATGATGACAAAGGAAGCCAGCTTCAGAGGCCACAACACACCTCACAGTCTTCAGGACAGTAGCAAAGCTCTTTCAGGACTCCAGCTCCAAGGGGCAGAGGCACCAGGGGCTTCGAAGGAAGATATGGGGATCAGCCCAGGAAAATCTATTGTTTATTCTGTGGTGAGGACAAGGGCCATACTACAAGAATGTGCCAAATCACTATTCTGAAGCAAAAGAAGATCGCAGAAGCTGAAGCTCGGCAGAATCAGCCGAAGGAGGTCTTGCACACTGCTTCGTGCCACTCTCCCTACATACCAGAATATGTGGGCAATCATCCTGCAACTTCTGTTGCTTCGGCTAGCCATTCACAGGCTTCTTGGCCTCAGCTCCCACCGCCACCACCACTGCAACCTACCTATTCCCGAAGCCAACAGCCAGAAAGGCGCCAGCACTCCCAACAGCAACGTGAATTCAGGGAGGAATCCGAAGCTCGTACAGTCAACAGTACTGTGCTAGAATCAAAGCACATTTATTAAGCAATATCCTGCCTCTGAAATACTTTTATGTTCTATGTCATTTTGTTTTTTAATAAGGAACAAGCAATGTAAATTTAGTTTTAATTTCTTGTAATGATTTTGCTTCTATCAGAATGGAATATATCTTCTTCACAGACTTACGAAGCTCAAAAGTTATGAAGCTCAAAAGTCATTCCTAAGGGAATGCAGAGCTAAAATTGCCGATGCTCAAAAGTTGTTCCTAAGGGAATGCAGAGCTAAAATTGCCGAAGCTACAAAAAGTCGTTCCTAAGGGAGCGCAGCATAAGTTTTCTGCTCAAAAGTCGTTCCAAAGGGAATGCAGAGCCAAATACCGCCGAAATATAAGGCGAAGAAGTTCAAAAGTCGTTCATGAGGGGATGCAGAACTTATACCACCGAAATAGAAGGCGAAGAAGTTCAAAAGACGTTCCTAAGGGGATGCAGAACTTACACCGAAAAATAAACGGTGAAGAAGGCTCCAAAGTCGTTCCTAAGGGGATGCAGAGTTTGTGGGTTTCAGCATGGGCGTCTAGGTGTGTGTCTTCGGCATCCTCATCAATTTGCATCATATCATCACATCATTTCACATAACATCACATCATACATCATATTGCATCAATGACACGAATTGAATACGAAGCTGATCTTCGGCAAAAGCTTCGTCAAAATGAAAAGGTGCTAAGGCACGAAGTAAGTTTCGGGAAATTCAGTTTTATTAGCCTTGTCACAAGAAGGGATCTCTCTTTACAAAGCATGGATATTTTTCTTTACGAAGCATGAAAAGAAGGGAAGGTGTTTTTTTCGCCGAAGGCTCAAAAACGGTATGTGTATAAATTTCATGCATCGCAAAGAAATGAATTACAATAATTTACATATTTGATTCAAAGCTACACACATCAAATATTACAGTCTTGTTACAATAAAAGTACAATATCCATTCTAGTGTCTCATACATTGACCATCTCAAAATGTTTTTACAATAAGTGCTATTCCTCTTTAAGGACGTTCTCTGCAACTTCGTGCAGTAATTTGTTAACAACTTCATCAACAATGGATTCAGTCATGTTTATAATGTCCAGCGCTTCCTTCATTTTTGGATCGGCTTGGGGATCGAATGGTTCCGGTGGAGGAGATAATTCAGCTGAAGTAGGAAAAATCAGTTAGTCCGAAGCCACGAGAACAAATGTCGAAGCTGAAAACAAAAAAATAATACCTATACGCTTTTCGCGCTCTACAGCTTCTTCAGCTTGTCTTGCTTCTACTCGGGCGTCATGGGTGTCTTTTTCACTTTTCTTTATAATTTCATGGGCCATCTCTTGGCCACCATTCACCCAGACATCATTGTAGAATTTTCCGCCCATCAAGGTTGCTTCAGCTTAAGGATCCTTCGTATCATCTATGGAGAAGGCAGCTTCGGTCTGTGCCATGGTTTTAATATGGTCGCATCCCGCCTTCTCCAAGATGGCTAAAATTCCTCGCGCACCGGAAAATGCGCAAACATCCCCTCGATCACTTAAAATTTCTTTTAAGGTCTCGGCCTCTCCACTTATCAATTCAATAACGCCTTCGGGGTCACCTTGTATGAAGTTTTCTTCAGTAGAATAGGCACCCACTTTGGCAAAACTAGCTTTTATTTTCTTCACACAATCCAAGGATTTTTGAAAGCATCTTTCCTTGGATGTGTGAAGTTCTTCAACATTTTTCTCTAAATGATTTTTCCAATATTCACTGATTTCTTGGTTAGCTTCTGCGAGTGCGCATTTTTCTTTAGCTTCGGCCAGTTGCCTCCGAAGGTCTTTAATTTCAATCTTTTGGGCTTCGGCTTGAGCTTTGAAGCTAGCTTCATCTTCTTTCACTTTGTTAACCAGAGAAATTATGATTTTGTCTTTTTTAAGACCTTCGTTTCTCAATTCAATCACCTCTGAACGAAGGTTGTTCAGAGCCATTGTATAGCCTTCGTCTTCAATATTTTTCTGCACCCTAAGGGCATTACTAAGAATTAAGCCCTCCAAGAGGAGGAAAGAATTGAGTATGATAGATAAAATACTTCATTTTCAAATTCAAAGTTAACCTTTATACCTTTATACTGTTATAGGCTAGGCTCTCGGCAAGATCATCCTTCGACAAAATTGAAAGACCATCTTCCAGCTTCGGGAATCCCATAATTTTAGCTATCTCCCAGCAAACAGATATTTCTTTGTTGTCCGGGAGATAGTATAAGAAATCATCTTCATTTCTTCCGTTAAAAACCAAGGCTCCCTTCAGATATTTCAATTTTTGGGCGTAGTGTCGTGCTTCTAGCATTTCTTCTTGGGATAGTTCTTTTCCCGAAGCATGACGAATAATGTAGTCGATATTTTCAGCCAGAGCTTCGGAAGCGGTAGTCTCGACCTTTTCAAGTGTAGTCTATCCTGTCGTCTCTTCCTCACGCGTGACAGGCTTCGTCATGACGGGCGTTGAAGGCTCAGCTTCGGTTTCAGCCTGAGTTTTTGTAGCTTCGACTTCTGCCTGCTTAGTATCAGTTTTGGGTTGTGCTTTGGTAGCTTCAGCAACTTTCCTTGTAGGAGCAGGAGTCAAGGCTTTCGTCGTTTCCAGCACAACATCGAGCACATTCGCCATCCTTCTCCTCTTGGGAGTTGCGGCAGAAGCCTTTTGTACCTTCGGCAGTGTTGCCTCTGTTAGAGGGCTCAAAATTTCTGGCATTTTCTTTATTTCTTCAATTTTTGGCTCTTCAGCCCTACCAATCTTCGTCTCAACTAGCCCGACTGTAAGCACCTTCGGCGTTACAGTCGGCTCTTCAGTGCTTTGCGCAGTCGAAACAGTTTCTTTTGTTTCGGCAGCTGAAGAGGTCCCTTCGCCAAATTCAGGTATCACAGCCGGTTTAATATAGCGCGGCCGGTGAGTCAGAACCTTCATCTTCTTGCCCTTCGACTCAGCTGTGATGACCGGAGCGGCAGTCTTTCTCTTTTTTCCTTGTCCTCGCAGTGGGTAGCGATAATCAGGGTATACGAAGCCGATAGCATCAAATACCCTGTTCAATCTTTTCTTCTTCCGACCCCCGAAAGCTACGGACAATGCATTATCCTCGGCCTTGGAGTATGCCCCAAGTAGCTCGTCGCTAGTAGCTTCAATACACTTTAGCCAGTCATCGTTCGGCTCATCAAACTTCTCCCCAAATCTGAACGTATATTTGAATCGGACTAAACCACCCTCACTGGAATTTCTCAGCTCTCCACAAGTGGCCATACCCTAAAGGTTATGTGATCTTGAATTAAATCTCTTTTGCCAATAAAGGAGCACACAGTGCTAAAGGCTTTCTGACACTCTTCAACAGTGTCATCAATTTCCACCTTCGGCCTTCAGAGGCCGAAGCGGGACCAGATGGTACGTATGATGACTTCTTTAGTGTCTTCACTTGCCTTTAGATCATTCTTCACATAAAACCACTCTTCCTTCCAGGCCCCGGGCCATCTCTTCTGAAATGTTGGCACAGGGTGGCTTGCGTTAGGGCGAGCAATAAATCCATAACAACCGAAGTTGTTGTGGTATTGTTCTTTGCCAATAGCCTTCGTCTCATATAAGAGTTCGTGCATACTACAGAAGCCCTTTCGCGCTTGGCTCTAGCCCTTGACTCCTTGCAGCCCAAACAAAAATCCCCATCCTCATTATGGCTTCGGGGGTGATCTGATGAAGGAAGATTTGGTAGATTTTCAGCACTTCAACTACAAACTTGCTTAAAGGAAATCGAAGTCCGACCTTAAAAAAGCTTCGGTAGGTAACAACTTCGTTTTCCTCAGGAGCAGGGACGTTGTTGTCTCTGCCAGCCCTCATGATAGACATGTCCCGAAAGTACCTTCCTCTCATGTTCTCAAGATGACTCTGTTTAATGGTCGATTTTCCGAAGACTGTGGCTTGGTCGCCAGGGCCGGTCTTCAGAATCTTCATCTCCACTCTCCACGTCATAGCTATCGCTATCACTAGTATCTTCAGACAAACCTTCCAGTATCTCTTTAGTAATCTTTTCTGTGTTTGTTTTTGCCATGGACTCAATGAATCCAGCAATATAAGGATTCGCAGCCTTCTTCTCCTCAAACAGCTTCGTCTCCTCAGTCAGCTTCTCCTTCTCAGTCATTTTTTCCCCAGACATGGTAAAAACGTGTCTTTTAACCGAAGCTCAAAAAGCTTGAAAATCTAGCGAGCGCTAGTGAGCAAGAGCTGAAATTTTGAGAAAATAATGCAAATTGCAGAAACAGCGTATCAAATGCAGCCGGTGTGAGCTCATATTTATACGCCTAGTACGCTGCAACTTGGAGGGGCCCGTCTGTCATTGATTTTTGCTATTCTAGCAAAGGGAAGGTGTTTTTTCGGACCTTCGGCTTAAGGCTTTCGTTCACATCGCAGTCTGAATTCATTGTTATAAGAAATTTATACTGCGAGGGGCTACTGTTGGGGGCCTTCGTCTTCCGAAGGTCCTCAAAAACATGATTAACAATGTTTCCCAAGCATAATATATGTACAGCAACCTTCGGACTCAGGATGAAGTTGTACACAATATGGAGAGCAGGGTCAGAACGAAGGTTGAACCAGCGCCGAAGCTACGTGCAAGGGAGCTTCGGCTCAATAAGCTGAAAAAGGAACCGACTTAAGGAGGAAAAGCCTATCTAGTCCTCGATAGATTGTTCTTAAGTCAATAGTGAACATGAAGGGCATGAATGTAATTTCACACAGGCTGCGCCCTGTGCCTATAAATAGATGAACAGTATCCTCATACTGTTCAAGCTGACTTGTATTCACTTGTGTGTCACGCTTGGACTTTTCACCTTCTGTCAAGTCGAAGGTACAAATGTAATCCAATGTTGTTCTTATTTATTCATGATGATATGATAAAAATATATTAATAATGTCATATGATTATTCATGTTATTTCTCATATTTCATATGCTTTGTCTTTCATTAACATGTACTATGATTATGAAGGTACGTCCTTCATAACCTTCGTCCGAAGATCGTTATATCCTAATGGAAATAATGTTTCGAAGGACTAAGGACATTAACCATTAACCTCTTTTTGTGTTGCCTTGTTCTTAGTTCATAGCATTTGAGAACAAGTCTCCAACATTTTCTATAGAAAAGTTATATAGAAAAGTTGTACACAACTTTATTATCTTACTTGTGTTAAAATTTGACCGCCATAAGTCTGATCATTTAGAAGTTATGATTTTCACAAATTCAGTAACTGAATCTATCCAATTTTTGTATAGATTTCAGAGATCACATTGTTTGCTTAAGTTCAATCTAGGATCAGTCCTTGCCAACTATAAGAAAGTTGTAGATAATTTCCTTATATTACTTGTGTTAAATTTTCATGACAATAACCCTGATAATTTGAGAGTTATGAATTTTATAAGATGATTGTTGTATTCTGTCCACTGTCAGAACAGATTTCGAAAACTGTATTGTTTGATTTAGTTAAACATAGAATCACTTGTTGGTGATTATAAAAGATATGTAGTACTTTTGCTAACCTTTCCAAAAAGTCTTGGATCACTCTTTTTGGTGATCTGAAGATTAAGTTATGGATGTTTAAAGTGTGAAGACTAAATCGTTCCAATTCTGGACAGCAAAGCCTTCTAGTGTCTTTTATCCTTAATTGCATATGGAATCACCTTGAGATTTTTATAAATGATTTGTAGAAAATTTCATTAGCTTTCAGAAAGTCTAGGCTCACCTGTTTTGGATGCATGAGTCTCTGGTTATGAATTTTTGAAACAAAGGGCCTGAATCTGTCCAACCTGGACAGAGCTATTATTTTTGCACAATTCGACATTGCTAAAAGTCTAATCATGTTGAGATGATAATAACCAAAGTTGTATAGCGTTTCATAAGCTTTCCAAAAAGTATTTGTTCACTATTTTTGGGTAAATAATGTGTGAGTGATGACAGAAACAAACAACTACTATGTTGCTGTCCTAAATGGGTTAGAAGTGATTGATTGCTCTACTCTAGTGTGTTTGCCTTGAGTGACTGCTTGCTTGTTTTGGTTTTATGTGAATATGAGTAACAATGATAGTAACTAATATAATTGGGTTATATGTAAGTAACTGATCCACGTCTCTCTAAGTAGTAAACTAATTTTAGCATGTGTCGTTATATGGATAAAAAACACAATAAACGAGATGTTACCATTTTTAATACTTGCGTGGCAAATCTAATATTGCTAAATAACCAACCTCATTAGACTAGTATAAGAAGCAGTGTGATTAGGCCATCGCTTTCTGTGTGTTCTCTAGGGTGTATGTTTGCAGTAGAGTGTTGTGAATGATTGTAGAACCCGATTAAGTGATTATTCCCTTTTAATTAAGTTTGTCTATATAGAAACCAGGGCAAATTGATGTGTACTTAACTAGCATAATAATAAAGGAACTAATGAAAAAATAGAGCGAATGTGATAAATGCTTGCATGTGTGATGTCGTGTTGCGCTAGTTAATTCTAGAAAGTATTTGTTGTCTTTCTAATGGTATTGATTACATATGCCCGATGTCGTGTAGATAACTAATGCTAGCGTATGGTTGTTTATGGTGTCTTACAATTTAATGTTTAGTTCGATACCGTGTATTTGAATATCTTATGCTACTTTCATTATATTCATACATATGCATCATGCATCTCATTTAGGGCCGAGAGATGATGATCGTGCAAGTGATGTGGTGCCAACAACAAGATGCAGTTGGTGGACAGCCTAAGGAAGGATGGACATGACCAGTGGATGCTCGCCAAGCGAGTGTCATCTAGCACACACTATCTAGTGTTGAATTCCACGCAAGCCCCGGTTTTATACATAACCATTATATATGCTATTTTACTGCACTTAATGTTTGTAGGCTTGTACTGTGCACTTAAGTGTAGGAGTTGCATGAAACCCTAGTTGCATGAACTCAGGTTTCCTTTTGAGATGGATACTAGTATGCTAGGTCGAGTAGCTGCTTTGGTAATTAGGGATCCTAGTATGCTAGGTCGAGTAGCTGCGAGGTCAGGAATTGGTTGTATCCATTTTTATATCGGAATGATGATGGTCTGTGGACAACGATCCATGGGGATGCATTGTCTACGAGACAAAAATTGGAATAAGGATTAATGTGTGGTACCGTGTGTCAAGCATTTGAACGTACTAAACACATGCCGAGAAACATGGTAAATTGGTAAGCCTAGTACCTGAGTGAACCTGCCCGCAGACTGCTCTCCTCACGCGTCCTGAGACGTGGTCTCCCATTCCGGATATGGTGGGTACAAGTGCGGTCACTACACGGCGGCAGCCGAGGTTAGTTGGGCATTGTATGCCAAGGCGGTGAGCCCCTTTCTGTTGACAGAGAATCGATGGGAACGGTTGATGTGTGTGGGGACGGAGTGCCCTGACACGTCGTGTGTTTAGGTTTACCTTGCAAGGTTAAAAACTCGATTCGAATCGTCTGCTTCTCGCAGCTAATGAGACTGCTTGATCCATGCTGCTGCATCGAGTAAGAAGTGAAAGGACGTTACATACAAAAGATGTTGATTTGCATAATGTTTGATACCATGTATGAGTAGCTAGGTACTCATCTAGTCTAAATTATTATTCTAGAACTTGAAAAGATAAAACTTGTTTTTAGACTCAGCTAGTGCTTTTGGCAAACCAAACCCCTCAGCCAAACAACTTCATGGTCTAGAGGTAGAGGAGTAGACTCCTCACATCGGGTAAGTCTAGCTGAGTATTAGTATACTCAGACTTGCTTGTGGCATAATTTTTGCAGGTACTCCTTGGATGATTTAGTTGCTGGTGTGACTTGGCCTTCGTCCCTGCCACCGGGATAGACGGTTGAGTGGGTTACTGCTTCCACAGGAGAGGACGAGGAGGAGTAGCGTGGCCAGGCTTCGCCATGTTACTCGGTATTCTCTGTTAGTTATTTTTGTTGCATTAAAAATTATGGTTACTGTTTCTGAAACTCTAAATATGTAATCACTAATGATACTTATTAAATTTATGGTATTATGTTTTATTGTATTTCTCTGTGCCTCACCTTCGAGTGAGCTAGTGGTATTCGATCCTGGTAAGTGGCTTTATCGGACTAGATCTGTGGGACTCACGGTTTATTCTGATTTAAGTGTGTCGTTGCCTCTAAGGTGGGACTTGGGCACTTAAGATGGAATAAATCGGACGGTTCTGCCACAAATAAATGATTATAAAGAACATTATTGGGTAATAAAAGTGGTTAAGGGCACAACTTGCCTGGGACTTGAGATTTCAGGTACCAGGATGATCTTCAGGTGACTTGTGACCTCGCGCTAGTCGTAGCAATACAAGCAAACATGGTATAGGCAAAATTAACATCACACCAAATATAAGAACAAACTGCATAATAATTATCTATGCGTCACTATGAGATCGTGGGTTTGAGAAACACTAAAACCGGAGTTACGGTTATAAAGTTAGGATTTATGGAAGATCTACGTGATTTAAATATTAAACTTTATTACAAATTCGTTAGTATACATCATATGAGAGAATATTCTATAAGTAATTAACTCAACTTTATTCTAGATTATAACTTGATTAGAAACCATATTTTAGTCGAATAATCATCCTGACCCATTTAACTTTGGTTAGGAGGATTAATCTACTATTAATAGGCTAAACCACTATCTATTTATAAAGATATGTACAAATAATGTCATCAATGAGTATGCAATTTTATTGTGAAGCTAACGCAACAGGAACAGAGTAGAACGAAGTTAAATCGCAAAAGTTATGAATTTTACAAATTTCTAAGTTTATCTTTATACTACAAATTCAATTTCATATCTATTTATAGTGTTTAATCAAGTATATGGACGACGGCTACCAATACTTGAGAACCCAGGGGCTTTTGCACAAATTTTAGGACTAGTCTGAAGAACTCTTTATAGCATGGATGGCGGGTTTATTTTCGAATAAGCCGAGGGCTCATATGTAAAATGTTTTGGGTGAAGGGGTACAGTTATATCCCAGTTGTTGGATCACCAATCTACGGATCAGATTAGATCCAAACCCTTCTGAACTGGTACTCGATCTCTACCGTTAGATAAAGATCAAATGGCCCAAGCTTTATCACTCCTAGATCTAATCCAAACTGCTCACGAGGGATTCAACGACTTGGATCACATGGCTAACCGGCATACACCCGATTGAATCCACCCCATTGGTGGCCGATCCGACGGCCACCAGCCCACTGCCCATAACCCGGTAGCCCCTTGCGCTTGGCGGAAACGCGCCGGCGACCCCCAGTACGGCACACTGGTGACCATCCCCCTCCCAAACAATCCTACGCAAAAAGATGGCATAAGCGAGCCCAACGGAGGTGCTTATCTTGACAGCAGACGACGAGGGAGGATAGTCACCCGTGTAGCGGCCCAGCGGCAGATTCCTTTGCTCCGGCGATGAATTCGTCGACCAACCTGGACCGCATCACCTGCCGAGGCCTAAGGCGTGATCACCTCAGTTGCGTGGAGTTCGAGGGCATACCTTGAGGGCCCGGTGACATCGCCATGGCGTCTCCCTGCAACGGCGACCCGTGCTGCAGACTCGACGCTGGCGCTTGATTCCGGCTCCGGAAAGGGATATGTGAGGGATGCGTTGTGGCCAAGTGCTCCATTTATAGGCGTGAGGAGGAACGGAGCTTGCCCGGTTGTGAGAGATTCCGATCGATGGTTGTTGCGATTCCTGCGTGTGCGCGATTCTGTTTTGATTTTGGTGGAGACGTAGCTGACCACCGGGTCCCACACGACAGAGGCATAGGGCGAGACCGCGCATGGACAAGGAAGGTCAGGATTGCGGGCCCGCGATGTCAGTAACCTGATGCGCGCAGGACAGGGTTGGCGGGGTGAAGTTTGGGCCATGGGTGAGATTAGTTTTGGGCTAGGCAGGGAAATAGGGCCCAAAGCTTAGTTTCTTATCCTCTTTTTCTTTTCTTTTATCCTTTCTTTTCCAAATTTGAAACTTCAATTCAAATTTAAATCATGTTTAAATTTTAGCTTTCCAAATATATCCAATAAAAATCCTAATATGAAGATAACACCTATTATTTATTTATTTATTTATTTATTTATAATATTTTTATTTTCTTTTCCTCCTTTCTCCCATTTTCAGATTCCAAACTGAATTTAAATTCATATTTGAACTTCGAATTCCATAATTCTCACCTGAATAATACTTTTCTTGTAATTTATTTTTTTATTATTTATTCTCCATCCCATTATTTAATTCTAGAAATAGTAAATGACTTTTATACAATTTCCTTTCTCTTTTCTTATTTCCCCTTCTATTTTCAAATTCTACTTTTCAAACTTAACTTGACTCAAAAATTTGAGTCAAATGCAAACATACAAGAACTCCAGCATGGAATGCACATTCACGTATTTATTTATTTGTCGTTTGACTACTTTAATTCCTTTAGTTGAATATGCACAAAGAAAAGAAGATCAAGAAATCCTCAAAATTCTAGCATAGAAGTATATTTATTTATTTATCCTATTATCTTTCTCTTATACCAATTTTTGGCATTACATACCACCCCCTCCACATCTCATACTTATTTTTTTCAAATATGTATCTAACAAGACTCCAGGCCAAATATATTCAACCATTTTATAGTTTTACCGTGTTGGATCCATATGCTTATGCAGGTGGCAAGTGTGTTACTTTTGTTTCGTCCTTAACTATTTCTTTGCCATTCATGTTTTCTCACCAATTTTATTTCATATCTTTGTATAGGACTAAGTATATGGAATGTGGACATACCAGGATCCTGCCAACATGCCTGACTTTTATGGCTCGAGCTGAATATTTGAGTATTGTGAAATGTGTGACCTATGTGTCGTGGGAGAACTCTAAATACTTGTATTTGACTATTGCAAGGGGGACTAAAGAATCCTGAAAGGCAGCTCAGGCCCTCCCATGCGGGCGGCTCGGGCCGCCATCCCTTGCCGCTGCACCCCCTCCCCTCTCCTGCTACGCCACTGCTACAGTAGGTCGCCAATAGGGCTGCACGGCTGGTCAGTATTGCGGAGTCGTGGACCCTCCTCTCATTTTGTGGCGTGGCGACGTGGGAGGTCATGGGCCGGTAGGCATCGCCTCTTCTGAGTTGCGTGGGGCTCGGTGAGTCTGCTTGGCCATCTACAGTGGCTCTGGCTAGTGGCCCGCGTAGGCGTAGGGTGCTACCGACCGTGGTGGTCTTCTATTCCTTTTTCCCCTATGCCGTCTCCTTTCCTCCTCGCGTGGCGGAACCGACAGGACACACCTAGGCTGCTCCAGGGCCTATGATGGCAGATCTGGTGCCCTGATGGCGGGATCCTGGACCCTAAGCCTAGAGGGTAGGATTGGGCATAAAACCCGAACCCGAAGCCCGAATTACCCGTGACCGTACTGTCACACCCGGGTTTTAGGGCACTAAGACCCGGGCGCGAACATAATCACCAGGTGTGCTGGGACCAAGTCTCACACATATGATGAATCATGGCACATGATCGAATGTCACATCTTTACTATATAATAGGAGTTCTGTACAAAATAAATAAATAATTACATCATAAGGAGACAACGATCCAGCAACCCAAAGTTGTTTAGGAGACGACGGCCTAGACCTCTCACGAACTCGTCACAACATCCTCCATGCGCCTCATCCTGTGGTACCTGTTCTTGACATGTGGGGGGTGTGAGACAGCAAGAGTGAGCTCACATACGTTCATAGCTCAACAAGTTGTGGGGAATAATGTGCATGAACTCGCCAAAGGTGGGAGCTCACGTGAAGTGTAAGGCTTACCAAAGAGGATGGTTGGAGCTGAGCATTGCTTTTAAAGTTGGTCAAAATTTTATTAGCAATTACTAAGTATAAGTAAATACCAACCCAATTAAGTAGTAGAACAAAAGTAATAACAACACCTGCAATGCAATGCATATGACAAATTGAATTTAGTTTCATAAATTAATCATGTGATTGTCCGAGCTGCTCATGACCATGAGCACGACTAGTATACCAGTTTTACACTCTGCGGAGGTTGCGCATCTTTACCCACAAGTCATGTTACCCGTCTACCAAGAGACGGCCAATCCCATACACCTCTACCGAGGAGGCGAGGCAGGGTAACACTACGAGGCCTTTACAAAGTTCCACTAGCTTCAGAAAACCCGCTACAGTTTCTAGAAAGCTCCAATGCAGGGATCCCTCGTCTGACTGCCATCGTAGCAAAATCAACCCATGGACCTCCCTACACTAACCACTCCCCTACTTCCCTTGCCCCTTTTGGGTAAGGTAGTCCTCCACTAGCTTTCCTAACTAGTCAGCCAAGGGCGTCCCATACGACCACCCTTGTGGTAGCACTGTTTTCCCAGGTGGTTCTCCATGTTTCAATTAACATAATGATCTTAACATAAACAGTAAATAATATCTGATAATAAAAGTATAATCATGAATAAAATGTATCTCTATACCCAAAACCACATAAAGCAATAGCAGGTACTACCCAAAGATTCAATCATAAACAAGGTATAAAGATAGTCAAACTAGGGTAATCTATTGGGTCCCATCAGAATTAATCTATGCAGATCATTATGATTACTCAAAACATGACTGGGTAAAAGAAAGTGATCAAGGGCACAACTTGCATGGGATTTGAGATTCCAGGTACCAACTTGCTCTCCAGAAGACACGTGTTCTCACTGTTAAACGTAGCAATACAAACAAACATGGTATAGGCAAAATTAACATCACACCAAACATGTAAACAAAATACATAATAATAATCTACACATAAAATAAGATTCTAGGTACATAAATCATTAATTTTGGAGTTATAGATTTTAAGTTATGAATTTCTAAAGGTTTTATGTGTTTTGTACAAGATTAAATAGGATATAAATTTTATTGTGACATTCATGTCAAAACAGTGATACTAAATGACAAACAATAATATTAGAAAATTATAGGAATTGGAATGGATTAATTTGGACTTCATATGAATTTTCTATAAATTAAACCAATTCTAGCATTTATTTTTACATTAAAAATCTATTTCTATATTTATTTTCTGATTTTTCCAACTCTCTGGACTGGGCACCAATAACAGAGAAACACAGGGGCCTAAATCACAATTTCCCTAAGACTCAAGCTAACCAACAGATGGACAGCGTGTTGATTCCTTTATTTGATAGGGACTTATATGCAAACCGCAGAGCCGAAGGGGTATGATGGGTTCTGAGCCATCCGATCCAGACCCAAGGGCCCAGATTTAATGAAATCTGAACTATCCACCGCCATTCGATCTAAGATCTAACAACTCAGATTCATCAGGGCGCGATTCAATCTTAAACCGCCCATACCTAAATGTGCGGCTGCGATCCTGTCTTCTAGCCCTTGCAACGCAGCACTGCAGAAGAACAGGGGCTCCACCCTGAGCTCGCCGGAGCGATACACAGAGGCGTCCCTGGTGCTCTAATTCATGGACGGACAGGTGCTATACGAAATATGAAGCAGTGCGAATGAACGAAGGTAAAAACTACCGGTGAATACATAGCGCTGATCCCCAGCCACGGCAACACGCGGGACGACGACGGAGTTTTTATTTCGACGAGAAATTCGCCGGGCTCCGATCGCCAATCGTGCCCAGTGTGGCCAGGAACTTCTTCATGGGGACCTAGATGTGGGCGAAGATCTATCATGGTGGCCAGCGTCTCGCCCGGGAACGTCGCCAACCCTTTTCTCCCTGATTTCATCGCGGAAGCTAGCGTCTATCGGATGAACGCCACACCGAGTTAAATAGCCCCAAGGGGCGAGGCCTAGCTGGAGACTCGCAGGCGCAACCGACCCAATGATTTCAGCATTCTTGTTGTGATTCCGCCCCGAGTTCGACTCGGTTTGTTGGGGACGATACTGACAGAGTAGCCCCAAGCTGTAGAAAGCGCGCGGTTTTGGTTAGTGGCTGGCGACCTAGGCCTACGCCACAGAGACACATGTGCGCACGTGGCGTGATGGAGGCAGCAGCTGACACGCGGACCCACTAGGCAGCGTCAACGCCTGCAACGGGAGACGATAGGAGTGTGGTTGCGGGAAGTGGAGATGGGCCGCACGAGGAGAATATGGCCCATGGCGCCAAATGGGGTCTTCTCCTTTTTATTTATTTCTGTTTTCATTTTCTCCACTAATTTTCAAACTCTAGTATTTGAATTCAAACTTGTTTGTGAGTTCATACACAGGTTAAATTCCCACATAAGGTTCAAGTATGCAAAATTATAAATACTCATATATATATATATTTCATTGGATATTCTTTTCCATTTTTTCCTTATTTTTCTTTCTATTTTCAAGTTCTATTTTCAAACTTAAACTTGCCTCATACATTTGAATACAAATACAACATACAAGAAAACTTTAGCATGAGATGTCTATTTATTTATTTATTTGACCAATATAATTCCTTTGTTTGAATATGCACAAAATCAAGTAATCTCCAATGGTTCCATAATCCTAAAACCCTACATGATAATATTTCTATTTTTTCCTATACAAATTTTGGGCTTTACAAATCCTACCCCTTTAATAGAAATCTCGTCCTCGAGATTTGTAAGAGAAAGGACGTGGAAGAAATTTTTTGTAGTCTATGGGTTAGTTTCTAATTGATTTTAATACCAAAACTTTTTTCTATCACAATTTATCAGGTGATTAGGAAAGCATGGGTATATATGGGTATAGCTGTGGCAGAACCGCCCGAATTATTCCAGCTTAAGTGCCCAAGTCACGCCTTAGAGGCCGCAACGCACTTAAATCGGAATAAGCCGTCAGTCCCTCAGATCGAGTCCGATAAAGCCACTTATCCAGGATCAAATACCACAAGCTCACTCGAAGGTGAGTCACAGAAGAAATACAATAAAACAAGAAAACCTCATATTAAAGTACTGGAGTTATTACATAAATCGGACGTTTTCAAGTAGCTGACATGAGTTCACAAAATAAATTGCAGCGGATAATCGATATCATCGAAAGCGAGGAATAGGGCAAGGCCTAGCCCACTACTCCTCCTACTCCTCTCCTGCTGGAGCAGCATCCCACTCGACCATCCAACCCGGTGGCAGGGTGGTAGGCTAAGTCACATCATCAACCATGTCCTGAAGCGTACCTGCAAAAATTATGCCACAAGCAAGGCTGAGTATACTAATACTCAGCTAGATTTACCCGGTGTGAGAAATCTACTCCTCTACCTCTAGACCATGCAGTTGTTTGGTTGAGGGGTTTGGTTTGCCAAAAGCACTAGCTGAGTCTAAAATCAATTTTTAGCTTTTCAAATTCTAGTATCATTATTTTAGCTAAGTTTGCTCTTTCTAAGCATACATGGTAACAAGCATTTAATACAATCAACATGTTATCTCATGTAAAAACCTCATTTCACTTCTTACTCAATGTAGTACAAGGGGTCAAGCAATCTCATTAGCTACGAGAAGCAGACGATTCAAATCGAGTTTTAACAAACCTTGCAAGGTAAATCTAAACACACGACATGTAGGGTCACTCCGTCCCCACACACGTCAACCGTCCCCATCGATTCCCCGTTCGCTGCTAGGCCTCACCGCCTTGGCATACAATGCTCCACTGACCCCGGCTGCCGCTGTGCAGTGACCGCACATGTACCCACCATAGCTAGCATAGGAGACCCAATCTCAGGTCGCGTGAGGGGTAAAGTGTCACACCCGGGTTTTGGGGCACCAAGACCCGAGCGCGAACATAATCACCAGGTGTGCTGGGACCAAGCCTCACACATATGATGAATCATGGCACAGGATCGAACGTCACATCTTTACTACATAACAGGAGTTCTATACAAAATAAATAAATAATTACATTATAAGGAGACAACGGTCCAGCAACCCAAAGTTGACTGGGAGACGACGGCCTAGACCTCTCACGAACTCGCATCATCCTTCATGCGCCTCATCCTGTGGTACCTGTTCTTGACCTGTGGGGGGGTGTGAGACAGCAAGAGTGAGCTCACATACGTTCATCGCTCAACAAGTTGTGGGGAATAATGTGCATGAACTCGCCAAAGGTGGGAGCTCACGTGAAGTGTAAGGCTTACCAAAGAGGATGGTTAGAGCTGAGCATTGCTTTTAAAGTTGGTCAAAATTTTATTAGCAATTACTAAGTATAAGTAAATATCAACCCAATTAAGTAGCAGAACAAAAGTAACAACCTCACCTGCGATGCAATGCATATGACAAATTGAGTTTAAGTTCCATAATTTAATCATCAGAGAGTCATGAGCTGCTCATGACCGTGAGCTCGGCTAGTATACCAGTTTTACACTCTACAGAGGTGGTACCCTTTACCCACAAGTCATGTATCCCATGTCGCCAGGGTTAGCTAGACCCTTAGACACTACCGAGGTGAATGGCTAGGGATCCACTACGAGGCCTTTACAAAGTTCCACTAGCTTCCAAAAACCCGCTACAGTTTATGGGAAGAGCACTTGCAAGAATCCCCCGTCTGACCGCCATCGCAGCAAAATCAGCCCGAGAACCTCCTTGCATGCAATCCCCTACTGCCCTTGCCCCTTTCGGGTAAGGTAGTCTTCCACTAGCTTTCCTAGTTAGTTGGCCAAGGGCGTCCCATTAAACCCTTGTGGTGGCACGTGTTTCTCAAGTTAAGCTCCATGTTCCAATTAACATTTAATGATCTTGACATGAACATAAATAAAAAAACAACATAATTGGAACATTGATATAATAAAATATTATCCCAAAACCATGTAAAGCAATAGCAAACTACCCATGTGATTCAGGGGTAAACAAGGTAATGAGATAAACAATTTAGGGTGACCTATCGGGTCCCATCAAAATTAAGCCTATGCATGGTAAATGATTATAAAGAACATTGTTGGGTAACAAAAGTGAATCAAGGGCACAACTTGCCTGGGACTTGAGATTCCAGGTACCAACTTGCTCTTCAGATGACATGTGTCCTCACTGCTAAACGTAGTAATACAGACAAACAGTGTATAGGCAAAATTAACATTACACCAAACATAAGAACAAACTGAATAATAATAATCTACGCGTTGCTACGAGATCGTGGGAACGAGAATCGCTAGATTCGGGGTTACGGTTATGAAGTTATGATTTATAGAAGATGTAGGTGATTAAAATATTAAACTATATTATAAATTGGTTAGTATAAATCATATGAGAGGTTATTCTATAATAATTATCTCAACTTTAATCTAAGTTATGAATTGACCATAGATCATCTTCTAGTGGATTATAATGATAAGTAGATTAACAAGACTAACCCACATAAATTAAATAAAGATCTATTTATAAATGGATGAGACATGATATAATTAATGTTGTTACTGCGTATTAATTGTTTATACGATACTAACGCAACTCGAACGGATCAAATCGGAGTTAAAATGAGCAAGTTATGAATTTCCTAAGGTTTTATGTATTTGATATAAGATTAATTAGGAAATAAATTTTATGGTGACATTCATGTCAAAACAGAGGTACTATGTGATAAAAAATAATATTATAGAATTATAGAAATTGGAATAGACTCATTTGGACTTAATATGAATTTTCTATGGATTTAACAAGATTCTGGAATTGTTTTTATATAAGAAATTCATTTTATAAATCAATTTCTCTGATTTTCCATTTATCTGGACCACGACTCAAATTTCAGATAAGACAAGGGCCTCTGCGCAAGTATTCCTAAGACCCGGCCCATAAACTAGGTGGACTGCGGGTTGATTCATTAAATTCCTAGGGGTCTGACTGCAAGACGTCTCAGTTGAAACGATACTAAGGATTCACGGCCACGCGATTAGCAATGGACGGCCCGGATTAGCTCTGCCTTACACCGAACCGGTACGCGCCCAGAGCCATCCGACCTAAATCCGACGGCGCCAGGTTTAAAATGCCACTATCTAATCAAAACCGCCCAACGTGAGATCCACGGTCGCGATTGCCCCAACCCTGGATCTAACCACCGCCGTCCGTTACTAGATCGATGGCCAATACGCTTCTTCCCCATCCAGCTGCGCGGCAGCACCGAACACACACGGCGGCGCACAAAATTTGGCGGCCTGACCTCACTGGCGTTCGCCGATTGGACGCTTCCGAGGCGATAAACTGCAATTCCCCAGAATACCACCGCTATTCCCACCTCTAGAACCCAATTAGATAGTCATCAACACCCGTGGTATGCGCTTGTGACTTGCCCATGGCTTACGGCGGACAGCACGCACCGACGAGCAATTCAAGTGATTCCCCGCGCACGAAATCGAGTCTGGTTGGGCGCTACGCGCTGGATAAGACAAGGCGAACATTGAGACAGGTAGCTTACCTCGGTTTGAAGTGTCAGGGGCCCCGCCCACACGACACCGCGGTCGCCAAGCCGCAATCCAAGTCCGGCGATGAATCCCCAATTTGCCCGAGCTCCACTACGCGTCCAATCTCCACCAATGGATTCACGATGGCCAAGCGATGCCCCCAAGGCCAATCCACCACAATTCTATCGGGCGCACGACGAAAATCCCCGCACAACGGATTTGGCGGACCTCCCGGCCACTATTTCTCTCCTACCTCGACCTCTCATGGCCTGGCGGTTCACTCATTGGTCTATGGAACAAGAAGACGGGCGATTTATATGGGCCCCTGATGAAGACATCCACACTACTGATACATCTATGCCAATACAAGTACCAATTTCTGGTCCCATTACTTCTGGTCCCATTACTCGCGCTCGTGCTCGTCAACTCAACCATCAGGTGATTACACTCTTGAGTGCATGTCCATCATATTTAGACCATGGAGACCCGTGCACTCTTGTTTTGCTTAGGAACCAGGGAGAAGACCGAAAGGGAAAAGGATTTGAACATGCTGGATTCGGACTGCAGAAGAACACCAACTTGTGACGGTCACCACGGTCACATGCGGGCTCGGATTGGAATGTTCAAGCACAACATGCAAAGCTTATCAAGTCTACTTTCATATGGATCCGGAATTATAGTCATATCTGTTCTGAGGCCGCCGTAATCATTGTTTCCTTACCGAGACATTTCCTGCCTTTTCTGCCCATGGTGCTGCGTGACCCTATTTTGGCCCAATGGGTCGTGTATCAAGTTGGGTCCATTAGGGACGCATCCTAGGGTTGCAGCACGACCCCAATACCCTTGTGGTCGTCCTCCCATGTTTATAAACCCCCTAGCCGCCACCAAGAACAGCGGGTTTTGTTTAGATCAAGTTTAGCTCTCGCTACTTGCTTGTAAGCGCGCGTGCTGGTTCAGCCGCCCGTCTTCTTGTCTTCGGAACCCCACCATATTGGAGTTTGATTTTGAAACCTACATTTAGATCTGGTAATTCAGTACTTGTTTTACTTGTTCTTGCTAGTTCTTCGATTGCTTGCAGGACGAGTGCCCTAGTGGCCAGGGTGTCACGCTCCACAAGATCGTGACAGCCATAGGAGGTGGTGTATCGGTTGCTAAGGCGCAGCGTCTTTGGAAGGCTATAGTCGGGCCGTGAACGTCGTCTCCTCCACCAATCGAGTTATTCCACACCCTCTCATCGAAAGATCGGGCAATCACCCAACGGGTGCACATCAGTTGGTAATCAGAGCAAGGTTTATCAGTGAGAGATTTACTTTTCTTCGCTGTTTTCTTATCTCCTATAGTCGAGAAAAAGCCAAAAAAATAGTAGATTAGTTTTACCGCAATCCTATAAACCATTGAGCATTTACTAGTACTACTTAGCTAGGGCTTGTTGAGTTTTTGGTTGCATCGGTTGTGTCGAGTTGCTGGTCTTAGCTTATTCATTTAGAGTTTTGAGTTCTACCACGTTTTGGTCACCACGAGATCCACCATCACCATAAACATCTCTGGTTCGTTTTTGCCACCACGGATACATCTCATGTCCGATTTGGAAGTTTAAATACAATCTGGAAAGCTTATCTTATCTTCTTTCCAACGGATCTGACCTTGTCTCAAAATTCATTCTGAGCGCTCCGCAATCATCGTAGAGATTTCTGGACTTTCTATATTAACAAGATTTGTTAAATCTGATTTAAAGGGGCTGTTAGCAATATCCTTATTGTTTGGGTTGTCATAGTGAAAAAAGGGTTTAGGCCCCTGCAAAAAAAAGAAGAAGAAAAAAAGAAAAAAAAAGAAAAAAAAGGAAAAGAGAATATCATTGCTGACGCTTTGTCTAGGAGATATACTTTGCTGAATCAACTTGACTACAAAATCTTTGGATTAGAGACGATTAAAGACCAATATGTTCATGATGTTGATTTTAAAGATGTGTTGCTGCATTGTAAAGATGGGAAAGGATGGAACAAATATATCGTTAGTGATGGGTTTGTGTTTAGAGCTAACAAGCTATGCATTCCAGCTAGCTCCGTTCGTTTGTTGTTGTTACAGGAAGCACATGGAGGTGGCTTAATGGGACATTTTGGAGCAAAGAAAATGGAGGACATACTTGCTGGTCATTTCTTTTGGCCCAAGATGAGAAGAGATGTGGTGAGATTGGTTGCTCGTTGCACGACATGTCAAAAGGCGAAGTCACGGTTAAATCCACACGGTTTGTATTTGCCTCTACCCGTTCCTAGTGCTCCTTGGGAAGATATTTCTATGGATTTTGTGCTGGGATTGCCTAGGACTAGGAAGGGACGTGATAGTGTGTTTGTGGTTGTTGATAGATTTTCTAAGATGGCACATTTCATACCATGTCATAAAACTGATGATGCTACTCATATTGTTGATTTGTTCTTTCGTGAAATTGTTCGCTTGCATGGTGTGCCCAACACAATCGTTTCTGATCGTGATGCTAAATTTCTTAGTCATTTTTGGAGGACTTTGTGGGCAAAATTGGGGACTAAGCTTTTATTTTCGACTACATGTCATCCTCAAACTGATGGTCAAACTGAAGTTGTGAATAGAACTTTGTCTACTATGTTAAGGGTGGTTCTAAAGAAGAATATTAAGATGTGGGAGGACTGTTTGCCTCATATTGAATTTGCTTATAATCGATCATTGCATTCTACTACAAAGATGTGCCCATTTCAGATTGTATATGGTTTGTTGCCTCGTGCTCCTATTGATTTAATGCCTTTGCCATCTTCTGAAAAACTAAATTTTGATGCTACTAGGCATGCTGAATTGATGTTAAAACTGCATGAAACTACTAAAGAAAACATAGAGCGTATGAATGCTAGATATAAGTTTGCTAGTGATAAAGGTAGAAAGGAAATAAATTTTGAGCCTGGAGATTTAGTTTGGTTGCATTTGAGAAAGGAAAGGTTTCCTGAATTGCGAAAATCTAAACTGTTGCCTCGAGCCGATGGACCGTTTAAAGTGCTAGAGAAAATTAACGACAATGCATATAGGCTAGATCTGCCTGCAGACTTTGGGGTTAGCCCCACATTTAACATTGCAGATTTAAAGCCCTACTTGGGAGAGGACGTTGAGCTTGAGTCGAGGACGACTCAAATGAAAGAAGGGGAGAATGATGAAGACATCCACACTACTGATACATCTATGCCAATACAAGTACCAATTTTTGGTCCCATTACTTCTGGTCCCATTACTCGCGCTCGTGCTCGTCAACTCAACCATTAGGTGATTACACTCTTGAGTGCATGTCCATCATATTTAGACCATGGAGACCCGTGCACTCTTGTTTTGCTTAGGAACCAGGGAGAAGACCGAAAGGGAAAAGGATTTGAACATGCTGGATTCGGACTGCAGAAGAACACCAACTTGTGACGGTCACCACGGTCACATGCGGGCTCGGATTGGAATGTTCAAGCACAACATGCAAAGCTTATCAAGTCTACTTTCATATGGATCCAGAATTATAGCATATCTGTTCTGAGGCCGCCGTAATCATTGTTTCCTTACCGAGACATTTCCTGCCTTTTCTGCCCATGGTGCTGCGTGACCCTATTTTGGCCCAATGGGTCGTGTATCAAGTTGGGTCCATTAGGGACGCATCCTAGGGTTGTAGCACGACCCCAATACCCTTGTGGTCGTCCTACCATGTTTATAAACCCCCTAGCCACCACCAAGAACAGCGGGTTTTGTTTAGATCAAGTTTAGCTCTCGCTACTTGCTTGTAAGCGCGCGTGCTGGTTCAGTCGCCCGTCTTCTTGTCTTCGGAACCCCACCATATTGGAGTTTGATTTTGAAACCTACATTTAGATCTGGTAATTCAGTACTTGTTCTACTTGTTCTTGCTAGTTCTTCGATTGCTTGCAGGACGAGTGCCCTAGTGGCCAGGGTGTCACGCTCCACAAGATCATGACAGCCATAGGAGGTGGTGTATCGGTTGCTAAGGCGCAGCGTCTTTGGAAGGCTGTAGTCGGGCCGTGAACGTCGTCTCCTCCACCAATCGAGTTATTCCACACCCTCTCATCGAAAGATCGGGCAATCACCCAACGGGTGCACATCAGCCCCGAGGCTTGGCCGGCGTTGAACAGGGGCACGCGAATTTCATGGAGCTAACGCGTCAAGTTCGCCGATTTCTGTTAGGGGAGGACGGCGAAACTGGCAAGCCAGGGCCACCAGACAGCGGAACAAAGGGAGAGAAGGCGGATGCGGCATTACCTGCGAAGCTGACCAGCGGGACCCGTGCCTGATCAGTGGGCCCAACGCGTCGGTCAAACGCGCATGCGGGGTGGACACAGCCAATGCGGCCCCACATGGCAGCGTTAGGAGCGCGGCGCACGGAGGTGAACGGGTGGCACGAATTAATGGGCCGCAGGGAGAGAAATCGGCCCAGCCAGTAACCATTCCTTTTCTTTTTTTTCCTTCATTTCTCATTTATTTCCTTCTTGTTTTTTAAAAAAAATTCCTCACATTCATTGCTCAAGTATAAGTTGAGATGTCAGAATTTACTATTTCATTTATTCATATATTTATTTTATTATTATATTTTTTCTTATATAGATTTTGGGCCTTACATAAAGTCCGCGCCCGGCTTCACTCAGGTACTAGGTTTACCGGTTACCATATTTCACGACATGTGTTTAGTACGTTCAAACGCTTGACTCAGGTATCCACACATTAATCCTTAATTCCTTTTTCTCGTCTTATGGACAAGGCATCCTCCCTGGATCCAAGTCCATAGACCATCATAGATCCCGTTATCAAGATGAATACAATCAATTCCTGACCTCGCGCGAGTGCTAGAAAAATCACTCGACTTCTACCGAGATCCTGATTTAGCAAAGCAGCTACTCGACTTAGCATACTAGTATCCATCTCAAAAAGGAATCCTATGTTCATGCAACTAGGGTTTCAGGCAACTCCTACACTTAAGTGCACATTACAAACCTACACTAAAGTAGCATATATAAACGGTTATGCATAAAATTGTGGCTTGCCTTCAATTGCTAGGGCTGCGGGGAGATCCTCGATGGCAGTCTCGAAAGCTTGCTCCTGGTCTTCCTCGTGGACAGCTCCTTGCTCAGGGATGAGCACGTACTCTCCGTCAGCGGGATTGCAATCTGTTGGGGGCCTTCGGCTTCCGAAGGTCCTCAAAAACATGATTTGACAATGTTTTCCAAGTGAAATGTGTGAGCAGGTATCTTCGGAATTGGATTACGAGTATATAAGAGTATGGTCAAGACGAAGCTTGAGTGGGACGGAAGGCGATTGTGACGAAGGAAAAGATCATCACGAAGCTATGCGCAGATAAGCTTCGGCATGACAGTAGAAAAGGGGAACCGACTTAAAGATGAAAAGCCAAATTAGACCCTGAAGAATTACTGTAGAGTTATTGATAAATGTAAAGGGCACTAATGTAATTTTACACGGGCTGCGTCCCGTGCCTATAAATAGATGAACAGTACTCCCGTACTGTTCACGCTGACTTGGCATTTGCATCACGCTTGTACCCTCGCTTTCCTTCAGACCGAAGGTACATTTGTAATTTGTCATCGTTTATACAAGTAAAATGAAATAGAAATAAATCAATAATAATGTTTAAAATAATTATGTTATTCTCTCTATTTCATGCATAAATCTTCTCTTGTCTCTTATTATGATTATGAAGGTATGACCTTCATAACCTTAGTCCGAAATTCATTATACCCAAGGGGAAATAATGTTTCGAAGGACGAAGGGCTTTGATATTTAATATTCTATGTTGCCTTGTTCTTAATTCATAGCATTTGAGAACAAGCCCCCAACATTGGCGCCCACCTCCGGTGAACTCACTTCCATTTCTTGAGCTTTGAACACCTTCGGCAAGCATCACCTTCATCATGCCGCCGAAAAAAGCTTCAGCGACAGGGGCTGCTACTCTGCAGCCGTTGGATCCCAATCAGGACGTCCTTTCTCTTAGAGAGGCCCGAAGCCAGAAGAGGAAGGCTGTTAGTCCAACGCCTCCGGAAGATGACTTGGATCAGGAAATCCTAAACCTGGAGATCCTTCAGCAACAGGTGCAACGCAAGAAGGAGAAGATGGCTCGTTTAGCTGACCTTCAGAGACAGATAGATGGAGCTTCCGAAGAGGTTCGTCATCTTGTTCAAGATGACCAGAGCCGAAGGCCTCCGCGCAGAGAGCTCCATCAGGAAGGCTTTCACAATGAGGACGACTGGTATGAAGATTTCCATCATGGAAATTTTGCTTTCGATGATGCTTCTCCTCTATCAACAGAATTGCAGGCTACACCATGGCCCCAGTCTTACAAGCCACCCCAGCTCCCCATGTACGACGATCATACAGACCCGAAGCAATTTTTGATGAGCTATGAAGCAACCATATCTTATTATGGTGGCAATACTGCAGTTATGGCAAAGTCTTTTGTCATGGTCGTCAAGAGTGTCGCTCAGACCTGGTACTCCTCTCTCCGGCCAGGGACAATCACCTCTTGGCAGAAGCTGAAGGATATGTTGATAACCAGCTTCCAAGGATTTCATACAAAGCCAGTCACCGCTCAGGCTCTCTTCCAGTGTACCCAGGACCATGAAGAATACCTTCAGGCGTATGTCCGAAGGTTTCTGCGTCTGAGGGCACAGGCGCCAACAGTGCCCAATGAAATTGTCATTGAGGCCATGATTAAGGGGCTTCGGCCGGGACCTTCAGCGCAATATTTTGCCAGGAAGCCACCACAAACCTTGGAGAAGCTGCTCCAGAAGATGGACGAGTATATTCGAGCTGACAATGACTTCCGCCAAAGAAGGGAGGAAGCATTCAGGTTCTCTGAGATGACCAGGGGCTTCGGAGGAAGATTTCACCCGAGGCATGTTAGGTCAATTCATAACTCTACTCAAAATGATGATCGAGGGAGCCAGCAGCAAAGGCCACAATACTCTTCACAAGTTTCGGGGCAGCAGCAAAGTTGTTTTCGGCCGTCAGCTCCAAGGGGCAGAGGCGCCAGGGGCTTCGGGGGAAGGTTTGGAGATCAGCCAAGAAAAATTTACTGCCTATTCTGTGGTGAAGACAAGGGCCATACCACCAGGATGTGCCACGTTACCATCCAGAAGCAGAAGGAGATAGCAGAAGCAGCAGCGCAACAAAGTCAGTCGAAGCAGGTCATGCATACTGCTTCGTATCATTCGCCTTATATTCCAGAATATGTAGGCAACCACCCTGCAGCTTGTGTTGCTTCGGCAAGCCAACCCCAAGCATCTTGGCAACAGCCTCCACCGCCACCGCCGATGCAGCGAGGACAGCAGCCAGAAGGGAGTCAGCACAATCACCTTCAGAGGGACTTCAGAGAGGAGTCCAAAGCTCGCACAGTCAATAGCACTGTGCCAGAGTCGAAGCACATTTATTGATAAATATCCTACCTCAACAGCAGTTTTTTCGCATTTTTACATTCAGTATTACTTTTTTGTTAATAAGGAACAATTATGGGAAGTTTAAGTGTCTTTTATCGTTTTTCAATTTCTTGTAATACTTTCGTCTTTTACCATAATAAAAATATGTCTTTTCCATAGGCTTGAGTTGCCTGTAATACTCAAATTTGTATATAAAGAATATAGCGAGATCTTCTCATTTTATGTGCCTCATTTGCATCATGAAAAGAGCATACATGTAATTAAGAGGATTTAATCCAAACAAATGATTCTAAAATAAAATAAAGTACATCTTGTTGGAGTTTTATGTTTGTGCATTAAATAAAAATAATAACAATATAAAAAAACTAGAAATTGGATTAAACCCTAAATTGAAAATTAGGGTTTGAAAGTAAGAAGAGAAATGATATGAAAATATAAATAATATAAATATATTCCTAAAAATTTGTATTTTTCCTGCCATAATAAGATTTGATAACAAATTTGCACAAGGTTTGAAACTAAATTCAAATTCAAATTTAAACCTAGAAGAGAAGAAGAAAGAAAACAAAAAAAATAAAAAGAAAAGAATAAAATACTACATGGGCCATCCAACCTCACTTCTGGCCCATTACCCTTTTCCCCTCGCGCTCCCAGCCCAAACCGAAGCGCGTGTCACCTACATGTGGGCCCCATCCGTCATTCCCTTCACCCACCGCTCGTTGCTCCTGCCGCACGCACCTAGCTGGGAACGCTGAACCGTGTGTGTGACAGGTGGGCCCTAGTGCTCGGACTTATCTCCTCCACTCCTCCGTCTAAATCGCCACCCCACCCGCCACCATTTTCAACCGGATGCAGCCGTTTACCACTCGTCGGGATCCGCCCATGGCATGCGCGTGGATCGCGGACCCAATCCCCCGGTCAAACTCATCCTCACCTGGGCATGTGACACTGTTACGGCGGCCAGGAAGCTCCAACGACCCGCACGGGTTTTCCTCCCCGTCGTGCGCACACCGTGGAATAGCCACGGGAATCCAGTCATGGCGGTTAGGAATCGGTCTTGGGAGTATAAAGACCATGCCCCGGCCGTGAATACCGCACGTCGCCATGAATTCCGAGCGAACAGAAACGTGAGAGGGAGATCGTAGGGGAGCGACCGAGAGAATAGAGAGAGCAGTGAGGGCCGCCGCTTTGGGGATTTCTTCAACAACGCCATGTGGGCTCGGGAATCAGGCCGGTGACCTTCGCGGGGTCGCCGTGGATTCGTCTGGTACCGCGACGGGTGAGTCCGAGAGCTGGGGCACCGCGAATCGCTCACCGGCGCCATCTCCTCGGCGCGGGCTAACCTGTGCATGTGGCCGGACCTGTCGTCAACTCCATTGCCGGTAAGACGCCGCTAAGCTTACTCACCATGAACTCTGCCCGGTATTGCGCCTCTTAGATAGGAAAACAGCGCTCTGGTGTGCCCTCGGGGTGTGGCTCCGGCGAGCCGCCGCCGCATTCGTTGGGGCGCTCGTTTGTGCCTGAGTGTCGCCGAGGAGGATAACGCGGCTTGGTCCGTTGATCTGTAGCGAACGGCCTGGGGCGGATAGAGCTAAGAAAGGTGGTGAACCGTTGGATCTTGATCCAATGATCCATGGGTCATCCTGGTTCCGTGGGCGCTGATCTAATCTGGCGCTTAGATTACTGATCCGACGGCCCTGAGATCGTGATACCCTTTCGCCATAGTAAATTTGTAAAAGAGCCCTCAGGGTTATTTATAATGAACCCGCTGTCCTTGGGTGCTGTTCTCTGTGTCTTAAGACCTTTGCGCAGAGCCCCCTGTCTTGTATAGAAATTGAGGCGTAGTCCAGGGAATTATGAAATCAGAGAAATTAATTTAGAAATGGATTTTAATACGAAAATAATAGCTAGAATTTATTTAATTCATAGAAAATCCATTCTAGCTCCAAATTAATCCATTCCAGTTCCTAAAATTTTGTAATTTTATTCTCCATCATCTAGAGTCTCTGTTTCTACATGAAAACAGTAAGAAAATTAATTTATCATTTAATCCTATTTCAAGCACATTAAACCTTAAGAAATTCATAACTTGAATTCTATAACTCCAAATTTAGTGACTCCAGTTCCTATGATCTCATTTTAATGTGTAGATTTTTACTGTATATTTTATTTATATGTTTGGTGTGATGTTAATTTATGCTATACTATGTATGTATTGTGTTGATGCGAGTAGACGAGCAAGCCACTGTGGATTCTGAGGTTCAACAAGTAGAGGTAGCTGAGCAGGAGCTCATTGAAGGCAAGTTGTGCCCTTGATCACTTACTTTTCCCAGCCATGTTCTTATTAATTTTAATGATCTGCATAGGTTAATTTTGATGGGAGCCTTTATGTTACCCCAGTTTTGATTACCTCTATACCTTGTTCACCCCTGAAATATTTTTGGGTAGTACTTGCTATTGCTTTATGTGGATTGGGTATGGAGTTACACTATACATGATTATTCTGTTATTATCTTGTTATTATTACTGTTCATGTTAAGATCATTAAATTAATGGGAACATGGAGCGACCACCCGGGAAAACAGTGCTACCACAAGGGTATAATGGGACGCCCTTGGCTGATTAACTAGGAAAGCTAGTGGAGGTCTTCCTTACCCGAAAGGGGCAAGGGCAGTAGGGGAGTGGTCAGTGTAGGGAGGTCCTTGGGTTGATTTTGCTGCGATGGAGGTCAGGCAAGAACCCTGCATTGGAGCTTTCTATAAACTGTAGCGGGATTTCTGAAGCTAGTGGAACTTTGTAAAGGCCTCGTAGTGTTACCCTGCCTCGCCTCCTCGGTAGAGGTGTATGGGATTGGCCATCTCTTGGCAGATGGGTAACATGACTTGTGGGTAAAGATGCGCAACCTCTGCAGAGTGTAAAACTAGTATACTAGCCTTTCTCACGGTCATGAGCGGCTCGGACCCTCACATGATTAATTTATGGAACTTAAACTTAACCTGTCATTTCATTGCATTTGGGATTATTATTACTTTATTATTATTAAGGTTTGGTATTTACTTAAACTTAGTAATTGCTAATAAAATTTTGACCAACTTATAAAAGCAATGCTCAGCCTCAGCCTCTATTTTGTTGATCAGCCTTACACTTCATGAACTCCCACCTTTGGTGAGTTCATGCCACATTATTCCCCACAACTTGTTGAGCGATGAACGTATGTGAGCTCACTCTTGCTGTCTCACACCCCTCCACAGGAGAAGAACAGGTGGTTTAGGAGGAGCCACAAGGCGAGGAGTATGATTTGATCTAGGTGGAGTTTCTCAGTCGACATTGGCGCCGACGATCCTTAGTTCGTTTTACATTTATTCCTTTATTTTGTAATAAGTCTTCCGCTATGTAATAATTACTCTGATATTTTATGACATTTATCTCTATACACTCTGTTATTATATATGTTGTCTTCTTTGGCGCATGTATGAGATGCACCCGGCTTTGTCCTTTAAAACCGGGTGTGACAGAAGTGGTATCAGAGGAAATGTTGACTGTAGGACGAAACCTAGATAGAAATGGACAAAACCCTTACCTACTTACCTTACTCTGATTCATTCTATACTTATCTCACTCTGATTCTTTCTATACTTTTCTTGATCCTGTCTCACCTTCTACTGTTCTACTCTGATCATTCTTACCTTTTCTACTCTGAGACAAGATGAATTTCACACCTTGGAATTCTACACTTATGATCTTTTAAGAGATAGGAGACCTAAGACAAAAGATTAAAATTATTTTCTCTATTAAAAATATTGGGTGATTGTTCTGATGATCAATGCTTGATTTGCTTTTTTGATTAATTGAAATAGTATAGACGGACATCTTAGCATGTACCACCATAAGGTAATGAATTAGCTTAGTAGGCAACACACTTAGCTAATAAATCCCCCAAATTAACATTTCTCGTAATTACTCGCCTTGTCTACAATTCTTCCTTTCCTACCTTGTATTTCTAACCCAGATGGGCTACCCCTATAGTGTTAGAAGAGAGCACTATAGACGTGATCCTTGGTATGTCATGGTTAAGAAAGGCAAAGGCACTTTATACACTGTGATAAAGGAACCATAGAACTCACCACTTCCAAAGGAGAGAGATTTGAAGTTGGAATTGCAGTAACTACCGCCACCAGACTAGCGGCATTCTTAGTAGATGGGAAGTTGTTGGTGACAACATCCGTGTGGTTAAAGATTTTCCGGATGTCTTCCCAGAAGAGTTACCAGGGATGCCACCATATAGGGAAGTTGAGTTTGTCATTGATCCCTTATCTGGGACTGCCCCTACTTTCAAACGGCCATAAAGGAGGTCTGTAGAAGAGTTAAAGGGACTGAAGAAGCAGTTAACGGAATTACAAGAGGTTGGTTACTTACGTTCGAGTTCCTCATCTTGGGGAGCACTAGTTCTGTTTCTACAAAAGAAGGACGGATCATAGCGAATGTGTGTGGATTATAAGTCCCTTAATGATGTTATCGTGAAGAACAAGTACCTGTTACCCCACATTGAGGATTTATTTGATCGGATGAGAGATGCAAGGGTATTCTCGAAGATTGATCTCCGATCGGGTTACCATCAGATGAGGATTAGGACATCGGATATTCCCAAGACAACTTTCTCAACCCGATATGGTTTATATGAGTTCACCGTTATGTCATTTGGTCTAACTAATGCACCAGCTTATTTTATGGATTTGATGAATAAGGTGTTTATGGAGTATTTGGATAGATTCCTCGTGGTGTTCATCGACGATATTCTTATCTATTCTAAGAGTGAGGCGATCATGAGGAACATCTGAGATTGGAGCTACAGAAGCTATGAGATAATCAACTCTACGCTAAGTTCAGCAAGTGCGAGTTTTGGATTGACAAGGTGCCATTCCTTGGTCATATTATTTCTAATGGAGGAATAGCAGTGGATCCTGTTAAAGTGAAGGAGATAATGGAATGGAGAGTGCCCACTACAGTTACTAAGATTCGGAGTTTCTTGGGACTCGCAGGATATTATCGGAGATTTATTGAAGGATTTTCTAAGATTGCTAAGCCTATGACCTCACTTCTGGAGAAGGGAAGAGAGTTTAAGTGGGATGAGAAATGCCAAGAGAGCTTTGATCAATTGAAGGATAGATTGATGTCACCGCCAGTATTGATTATGCCAGATCTGCAGAAGGGATTTGACATTTACTATGATGCATGTGGCCAGGGACTTGGATGTGTGCTTATGCAATAAGGTCATGTGATCGCCTATGCATCTCGTCATTTGCGGAAACATGAATTGAACTACCCCACTCATGACTTGGAGCTGGCAGCCGTTGTGCATGCACTTAAGATTTGGAGACACTACATTATGGGAACTAAGTGCCAAGTATACACAGATCATAAGAGCTTGAAGTACATATTCACTCAGAAGGATCTCAACCTTAGGCAACGCCGTTGGTTGGAGCTCATTAAGGATTATGATTTGGAAATTCACTATCACCCAGGCAAGGCAAATTTGGTTGCAGATGCCTTGAGTCGGAAGGAGCATGTTCACTCCGCTTTCGTTGTCCAGCTACCTGATGAATTAGCAAAAGATTTTGAGAGACTCAACCTGGGAATTGTTACACATACGGAAGGAGTTACTATTGAATTGGAACCTACCTTGGAGCAAGAAATTCGTAAAGGTCAGGTTGGTGATGCTAAAATTCAAGAGATTAAGGATCTTATTACGGAAGGCCGAGTTCCGGAATTCACGGAGGGTGAACAAGGTACTATATGGTTCAAGGATCGGATATGTGTTCCAGAGATTGATAGCCTTCGTGAGACTATATTGAAAGAAGCCCATGATTCTGATTACTCAATCCACCCTGGTAGCACTAAGATGTATCAGGATTTGAAGCAAAAGTATTGGTGGTATGGATTGAAGAGAGATGTGGCTGCACATGTGGCTATGTGCGATGTGTGTCAAAGAGTTAAGACCGAACACCAAAGACCAGCTGGACTATTATACCCATTAAAGATACACGAATGGTGGTGGGAAGAAATTGGTATGGATTTCATTATTGGATTGCCTCGCATCCCGAAAGGATATGATTCTGTATGGGTGGTTGAGGATAGACTAACCAAAGTGGCTCATTTCATTCTGGTCAAGACTATTTATAAGGTATCTCAATTGGCAGAGTTATATATGGCTTGGATTGTGTCTCTACAGGGTGTACCGAAGAAGATCGTTTCGGATAGAGGATCATAGTTTACCTCCAGATTTTGAAAAAAAAATCTTGAGAATATGGATACGAAGTTGAAGTTTAGTTCGTCATACCATCCTCAGACTGATGGACAGACTGAAAGGACTAATCAAGTATTGGAGGACATGTTGAGAGCTTGTGGCCTTCAGCATGGTAGTAGTTGGGATAAGAGTTTGCCTTATGCAGAGTTCTCTTACAATAATAGCTATCAGGCCAGTTTGAAGATGTCACCGTTTGAGGCTTTGTATGGCAGAAAGTGCAGAACTCCACTGTATTGGGATCAAACTGGTGAAAGGCAGTTCTTTGGGCCTGAGATTATGCAGGAAGCAGAAGAACAAGTTCAGCAAATAAGGGAGAATTTGAGAACTGCACAATCCAGGTAGAAAAGCTATGCTGATACTCGGAGAAGACTGCTTGAGTTTAAAGAGGGAGATTATGTCTATTTGAAGGTGTCACCGCTCCGGGGTATGAGAAGGTTTAAAGTCAAAGGAAAGTTGTCCCCTCGCTTTATTGGACCCTTCTTAATCTTAAAGCGAGTAGGAGAGGTTGCATACCAATTGGAGTTACCAGATCATCTTGCGGATGTTCATGATGTCTTTCATGTATCTCAGCTGAAGATATGTCTCAGGGTACCTGAAGAGCGGTTACCAATGGAGGACCTTAGTGTTCAAGATGATTTGACTTATGCTGAGTACCCCATCAAGATTCTGGATATATTGACTCGAGTTACAAGAAATAAGGTTATAAAGATGTGTAAAGTTCAATGGAGTCACCACGGAGAAGATGAAGCAACTTGGGAAAGAGAAGAAGAGCTTTGCATAGATTTTCCCCATCTTTTTCCTCGTTCCTCCTAAATCTCGAGGACGAGATTATTTTTAAGGGGGGTAGGATTTGTAATACTCAAATTTGTATATAAAGAATATAGCGAGATCTTCTCATTTTATGTGCCTCATTTGCATCATGAAAAGAGCATACATGTAATTAAGAGGATTTAATCCAAACAAATGATTCTAAAATAAAATAAAGTACATCTTGTTGGAGTTTTATGTTTGTGCATTAAATAAAAATAATAACAATATAAAAAAACTAGAAATTGGATTAAACCCTAAATTGAAAATTAGGGTTTGAAAGTAAGAAGAGAAATGATATGAAAAATATAAATAATATAAATATATTCCTAAAAATTTGTATTTTTCCTGCCATAATAAGATTTGATAACAAATTTGCACAAGGTTTGAAACTAAATTCAAATTCAAATTTAAACCTAGAAGAGAAGAAGAAAGAAAACAGAAAAAAATAAAAAGAAAAGAATAAAATACTACATGGGTCGTCCAACCTCACTTCTGGCCCATTACCCTTTTCCCCTCGCGCTCCCAGCCCAAACCGAAGCGCGTGTCACCTACATGTGGGCCCCATCCGTCATTCCCTTCACCCACCGCTCGTTGCTCCTGCCGCACGCACCTAGCTGGGAACGTTGAACCGTGTGTGTGACAGGTGGGCCCTAGTGCTCGGACTTATCTCCTCCACTCCTCCGTCTAAATCGCCACCCCACCCGCCACCATTTTCAACCGGATGCAGCCGTTTACCACTCGCCGGGATCCGCCCATGGCATGCGCGTGGATCGCTGACCCAATCCCCCGGTCAAACTCATCCTCACCTGGGCATGTGACACTGTTACGGCGGCCGGGAAGCTCCAACGACCCGCACGGGTTTTCCTCCCCGTCGTGCGCACACCGTGGAATAGCCACGGGAATCCAGTCATGGCGGTTAGGAATCGGTCTTGGGAGTATAAAGACCATGCCCCGGCCGTGAATACCGCACGTCGCCATGAATTCCGAGCGAACAGAAACGTGAGAGGGAGATCGTAGGGGAGCGACCGAGAGAATAGAGAGAGCAGTGAGGGCCGCCGCTTTGGGGATTTCTTCAACAACGCCATGTGGGCTCGGGAATCAGGCCGGTGACCTTCGCGGGGTTGCCGTGGATTCGTCTGGTACCGCGACGGGTGAGTCCGAGAACTGGGGCACCGCGAATCGCTCACCGGCGCCATCTCCTCGGCGCGGGCTAACCTGTGCATGTGGCCGGACCTGTCGTCAACTCCATTGCCGGTAAGACGCCGCTAAGCTTACTCACCATGAACTCTGCCCGGTATTGCGCCTCTTAGATAGGAAAACGGCGCTCTGGTGTGCCCTCGGGGTGTGGCTCCGGCGAGCCGCCGCCGCATTTGTTGGGGCGCTCGTTTGTGCCTGAGTGTCGCCGAGGAGGATAACGCGGCTTGGTCCGTTGATCTGTAGCGAACGGCCTGGGGCGGATAGAGCTAAGAAGGGTGGTGAACCGTTGGATCTTGATCCAATGATCCATGGGTCATCCTGGTTCCGTGGGCGCTAATCTAATCTGGCGCTTAGATTACTGATCCGACGGCCCTGAGATCGTGATACCCTTTCGCCATAGTAAATTTGTCAAAGAGCCCTCGGGGTTATTTATAATGAACCCGCTGTCCTTGGGTGCTGTTCTCTGTGTCTTAAGACCTTTGCGCAGAGCCCCCTGTCTTGTATAGAAATTGAGGCGCAGTCCAGGTTATTATGAAATCAGAGAAATTAATTTAGAAATGGATTTTAATACGAAAATAATAGCTAGAATTTATTTAATTCATAGAAAATCCATTCTAGCTCCAAATTAATCCATTCCAGTTCCTAAAATTTTGTAATTTTATTCTCCATCATCTAGAGTCTCTGTTTCTACATGAAAACAGTAAGAAAATTAATTTATCATTTAATCCTATTTCAAGCACATTAAACCTTAAGAAATTCATAACTTGAATTCTATAACTCCAAATTTAGTGACTCCAGTTCCTATGATCTCATTTTAATGTGTAGATTTTTACTGTATATTTTATTTATATGTTTGGTGTGATGTTAATTTATGCTATACTATGTATGTATTGTGTTGATGCGAGTAGACGAGCAAGCCACTGTGGATTCTGAGGTTCAACAAGTAGAGGTAGCTAAGCAGGAGCTCATTGAAGGCAAGTTGTGCCCTTGATCACTTACTTTTCCCAGCCATGTTCTTATTAATTTTAATGATCTGCATAGGTTAATTTTGATGGGAGCCTTTATGTTACCCCAGTTTTGATTACCTCTATACCTTGTTCACCCCTGAAATATTTTTGGGTAGTACATGCTATTGCTTTATGTGGATTGGGTATGGAGTTACACTACACATGATTATTCTGTTATTATCTTGTTATTATTACTGTTCATGTTAAGATCATTAAATTAATGGGAACATGGAGCGACCACCCGAGAAAATAGTGCTACCACAAGGGTATAATGGGACGCCCTTGGCTGATTAACTAGGAAAGCTAGTGGAGGTCTTCCTTACCCGAAAGGGGCAAGGGCAGTAGGGGAGTGGTCAGTGTAGGGAGGTCCTTGGGTTGATTTTGCTGCGATGGCGGTCAGGCAAGAACCCTGCATTGGAGCTTCCTATAAACTGTAGCGGGATTTCTGAAGCTAGTGGAACTTTGTAAAGGCCTCGTAGTGTTACCCTACCTCGCCTCCTCGGTAGAGGTGTATGGGATTGGCCATCTCTTGGCAGATGGGTAACATGACTTGTGGGTAAAGATGCGCAACCTCTACAGAGTGTAAAACTAGTATACTAGTCGTGCTCACGGTCATGAGCGGCTCGGACCCTCACATGATTAATTTATGGAACTTAAACTTAACCTGTCATTTCATTGCATTTGGGATTATTTTATTATTACTTTATTATTATTAAGGTTTGGTATTTACTTAAACTTAGTAATTGCTAATAAAATTTTGACCAACTTATAAAAGCAATGCTCAGCCTCAGCCTCTATTTTGTTGATCAGCCTTACACTTCATGAACTCCCACCTTTGGTGAGTTCATGCCACATTATTCCCCACAACTTGTTGAGCGATGAACGTATGTGAGCTCACTCTTGCTGTCTCACACCCCTCCACAGGAGAAGAACAGGTGGTTCAGGAGGAGCCACAAGGCGAGGAGTATGATCTGATCTAGGTGGCGTTTCTCAATCGACATTGGCGCCGACGATCCTTAGTTCGTTTTACATTTATTCCTTTATTTTGTAATAAGTCTTCCGCTATGTAATAATTACTCTGATATTTTATGACATTTATCTCTATACACTCTGTTATTATATATGTTGTCTTCTTTGGCGCATGTATGAGATGCACTCGGCTTTGTCCTTTAAAACCGGGTGTGACATTGCCAAAGCATACGAATTTCTGGTGGCATGAAGGACCTTTGTATTATCAAAAATTTGTTATAACGGACACAGTGCAAATTGTTCGAAACAGTAAAAAGTCGTTCCTAAGGGAGCGCAAAGTAAGTTTTTTGAGCCTACAGCGAAAAGTCAGCGCTGATTCCGCCGAAAGTAAAAGGCGAAGAAGCTCCTAAGGGAGGCTTACAGCGAAAAATAAACGTTGATTCCGCTGAAAGTAAAAGGCGAAGAAGCTCCTAAGGGAGGCTTACAGCAAAAAATAAACGCTGATTCCGCTGAAAGTAAAAGGCGAAGAAGCTCCTAAGGGAGGCTTACAGCGAAAAGTCAGCGCTGATATAAAAAGTGTGTGTGCTCTATTACAGGGATATGTATCTGCGGCACAAATATCATTTTGCATAACATAACATCATCACATCATTCTGCATAACATAAGCATCATACAGCATATTGCATGTGGAGCAAGAAGGGGATACAATGTTGATCTTCGGAGAATATTTTGGAAAAGAGAAAATCGTGCTAAGGCACAAGATAAATCGAGAAGAAGTGTAGCTTCATTAGAGAGGCAACACAAAACTTTTTTATAGCTTCGGAGAATATTTCACGAAGCTTGGATATTCTTCATCAGAGAAGTATGCAAATTCTTGTGATATAGAAAAGATTTTCTTCACGAAGCATGAAAAGAAGGGAAGGTGTTTTTTCGCCGAAGGCTCAAAAAATGGTATGTATGCAAAATTTCATGCATCGTAAATAATTAAACTATAAATAGATTATATATTACATTCAAAGTTACAATGTATTACACATGTTACGTTCCAAATGTTTCTACAATAGCATTTAATCCTCCTTAAGAACTATTTCTGCAGCTTCGTTCAGTAGCTGGTCGACAACCTTGTCCATAATGGCTTGGGCCATTTTTCTAGTTTCATCGTCCCCCTTCGGGTGGGGGCCCGGAGATGCCTCAGCAGGTTCTGAGGGAAGAGAAGATACGGCTATATTACTATTACAAACCGTGAACAAAGTCTGGAATCAAAAATTACAACATAATAAAAACCACTAATTAATACCTATTTGCCCTTCGGGCTCTGTACTTTTCTCGGCAGCTTCTGCTACTTTTCTAGCATCGTGGATGCCTTTTTCGCTCTTTTGAATAATTTCTTGCGCCATTTCTCGGCCGCCATTGTCCCAGATATCGGTGAAAAATTTTCCGCCGATCATGCTTGCTTCGGCTGAGGGGTCTTTAATGTCTTCGGGGGACAAGGTAGCTTCGGATTGCGCTAGAGATTTTACATGCTCACAACTTTTCTTCTCCAAAACAGTAGCAATTCCTCTAGCACCTGAAAAAGCACATATGTCTCCGCGGCTATTCAGGATTTCTTCGAAGGCCTCAGCTTCGTGACTGATCCATTCCATCGGACCTTCGGGATTGCCTCTTGAGAAATTCTCTTCGCTAGAGAATGCGCCAACGTTGGCGAAGCTAGATTTTATCTTCTTGACACACACTATGGATTTATCATAGCATCTTCTCTGGGATGCACGAAGCTCTTTAACATTTATTTCTAAATGATTGGCCCATTGATCACTAAGCTCTCGTTTTGTCTCTTCAAGAATACGCTCTTCCTTAGCTCTGGCTAGCTGTTTCTGAAGATCTTTAATTTCGCGTTTTTGGGCTTCAGCTTGAGCCTTAGAGGTAGCTTCGTCTTCCTTTATCTTGTCCACCAATGTAAGCAGAATTTTATCTTTTTCCAGAGCTTCGTTCCTCAGCCTAATAACCTCTGATCGTAGATTGTCGAAAGCAATATTATAGCTCTCGTCTTCGGCATTCTTTTGCGCTCTCAGCGCGTTAATCAATATTAAACCCTATATATACAAGAATTAGTATAAGAATAAAAGAATGATTCAAAAATTGTAAATTTCTAAATATACAATTCTCGCACCTTCAGGCTATTGTATGCAAGGCTATCCGCAAGATCCTCCTTCATCATAGCGCATAATCCAGCTTCAAGCTTCGGAAACCCCATACTCCTAGCCATCTCCCGGCAGACAGATAATTCTTTATTGTCAGGGAGGCAGTATAGGAAGTCATCTTTGTCTGTTCCATTGAACACTAATGCTCCCTTCGGATATTTTAATTCTCTAGCATAGTGATTAGCTTCATAAATCTCTTCTTCAGATAGTTTTTTCCCCGAAGCATGTCGTACAATGTAATCGCTTATGTTGGAAGGTGCTTCGGGGGCAGCAGTGTCAATTCCTTCAACCGAAATTGGCTCTGACATTTTTATTTTTTCGGCTTCCAATGCCGCCTTTGTAACCTTTGTTTCTTCGGTTTCCAAAGGTTGTTCCTTGGAGGGCTCTGAAGGCCTAGCTTCAGCTTCAAGTTGTTGCTTCGAAGTTTCAGCAACAAAGGCTTCAGTAGACACTTCAGAAGTTCCAATGGTTTTCTTTGGAGTTATGCTCAAAGATTTAATTGTCTCCAAAACATCTAACACATTAACCATCCTTTTTCTTTTCGGGGTCACTGTTGGACCCTTCTGGCTTTTTTCTGACTCAATTTTTGCTGAAGGACTTAAAACTTCTAATGTTTTCACTTCTCCAGTCTTTGCTTCTTCTATCTTTTCTGTTGCTGGCTCTTCGACCAGCTCTTTGATTCCTGGCAGCAGAGTTGATTCTTTAGCTTTGGTGGCCGAAGAGGTCTCACCGGCGAACTCAGGCACTGTGGCCAGTTCAATGTAACGTGGCCGGTGTGTGAGAACCTTTACCCTTTTCCTCTTCGGTGCCGGCTCACTAGGAGCGGCTGAAGTAGTTTCCTTCGCAGAGGAAGTGTTCTTTCTTTTTTGACCCCACACTGGATAGTGGTAGTCGGGGTACACGAACCCAATTGCGTCAAACACTCGGTTCAGTCTCTTCTTTTTTCAGCCTCCGAAGGCTACTGACAATGAAGTATCTTCGGCCTTTGAATATACCCCAAGTAGTTCATCACTTACAGTTTCAATGCTTTTTAGCCAGTCATCATCTGGCTCAACGAATTTATCTCCGAACTTAAAAGTGTACTTCAGCCTGACTAGTCCACCTTCGTCAGCCTCTTTAATGGTCTCCTGCGGTATTTCCCATTTTTCCACAAGCGGCCATACTCTGAAGGCAATGTGTTCTTGGACCAAATCCCTCGTCCCAATAAAAGAGCAAACAACTCCGAAGGCTCTCTGGCATTCTTCGGATGCTTCATTCATTTCCACCTTCGGCCTCCGCAGGCCGAAGCGTTGCCAGATGGGACGCATAATGATCTTCTTTATATCTTCTTGTGATTTCAAGTCATTCTTCACGTAAAACCATTCCGTCATCCAGTCGCCAGGCCACCTCTTTCGAAAGGTCGGCACTGGGCAGCTTGACCTAGATCGGGAGCCGAAGCTGTAGCAGCCAAAATTGTTGTGATACTGTTCCTTACCCCAGGGTTTTGTCTCATATAACAATTCGTGTATATTGCAGAAACTTTTCGCATCAGGTTCCAGGCCTTGGCTTCTCACGGCCCACACGAAGATATTCATCCTTATGATTGCTTCGGGGGTAAGTTGGTGAAGGTAGATTTCAAATATCTTCAGCACCTCTACAACAAAGCTGCTTAGGGGAAATCGTAGTCCAGCTTTCAAGAAGCTTCAGAATACTACGACTTCATTTTCCTCAGGAGTTGGACAAGTCTTCTCTCCTTCGTCGGCCCTCACAACGGACAAGTCCGGGAAATATCTTCCCCTCATGTTGACAAGATGATTTTCTTTAATACTCGATTTGCCGAAAACCGCATGGCTTGGTCGCCAAGGTCGATCTTCGGAGTCTTTACCACCACTATCCACATCATAGTTGTCGCTGTCACCAGTATCTTCAGATAAACCTTCCAAAATCTCTTTAGTAATCTTCTCTGTATTAGTCTTCGACATAGATTGAAGAAAACCCAGATGCATTCCCTCAGAAAGACTTAGCTTCGAATCACCAACAACTTTGTTATCTTCAGACATCCTTGCAAACGCTGAGAAAGTGCTCTCAACTCCGAAGCCTTAAAATTTAAAAGGCCGGGCAAAGGTTGTTGCGCGTAGGCTAAAGGTTGGGTGAGTAAAAACAGTTGGCAAGAGAGCATGTCAAATAACTCGGGATGAGCTCTTATTTATACGCCCAGAGCGTTGAAAACTGGAGGGTCCCGCTTATCAAAGACTGATTGCTATTCTAGCAAGGGGAAGGTGTTTTTTCGGACCTTCGGCTTAAGGCCTTCGTCCATATCGCAATATGAATTTATCAGTACAGCAAATTAATATTGCGAGGAGCTACTGTTGGGGGCCTTCGGCTTCCGAAGGTCCTCAAAAACATGATTTGACAATGTTTTCCAAGTGAAATGTGTGAGCAGGTATCTTCGGAATTGGATTACGAGTATATAAGAGTATGGTCAAGACGAAGCTTGAGTGGGACGGAAGGCGATTGTGACGATGGAAAAGATCATCACGAAGCTATGCACAGATAAGCTTCGGCATGACAGTAGAAAAGGGGAACCGACTTAAAGATGAAAAGCCAAATTAGACCCTGAAGAATTACTGTAGAGTTATTGATAAATGTAAAGGGCACTAATGTAATTTTACACGGGCTGCGTCCCGTGCCTATAAATAGATGAATAATACTCCCGTACTGTTCACGCTGACTTGGCATTTGCATCACGCTTGTACCCTCGCTTTCCTTCAGACCGAAGGTACATTTGTAATTTGTCATCGTTCATACATGTAAAATGAAATAGAAATAAATCAATAATAATGTTTAAAATAATTATGTTATTCTCTCTATTTCATGCATAAATCTTCTCTTGTCTCTTATTATGATTATGAAGGTATGACCTTCATAACCTTCGTCCGAAATTCATTATACCCAAGGGGAAATAATGTTTCAAAGGATGAAGAGCTTTGATATTTAATATTCTATGTTGCCTTGTTCTTAATTCATAGCATTTGAGAACAAGCACCCAACACAATCTAATGAATGCAATGAGTGAGATATATGCATGGCATGATATGTAATTTAGGCAATTAAGGTTTTGACAGGGAATGATCAATTTAATAAGGTACAACTTATTCTTACTACTGGGGATTTTTGGGGTACACTCAGCAACTTAGGGTCAAGTTGATTACTGAATGGTTAACCCATTTTTAGTGTTCTACTGATTTTCTTCTTTATATCTTATGGATATTTTAACAATATTCTTAGCTACCATGTTGGGGTAATACTTATTAATCTTTCTAATTCCTCTTTTCTTCTCTATTTCTTTTATGCTTTGAAGGTGGGTTTGAACTATAAGATAGCTTAATAAATTTCCAAAAATTCTGCAAAAATTACAGTGGCTTCTCACTGGTGCATAATGCTCTGTCTCAAAATGTGGGGCTTAAAAAGTGAGGGGTTCTCTCTGTACAAAATTATCAAATATTAGTGCAGAGGTGGTGTTTTGAACTACAACTTTCTTTTAACAGTGGGTTATTCTCTACGACTTATTTTTGCTGGCATTTAGATGTTAGAACATAACTTTGTATAAATTTTGAGCTACTAATACTTATTAGGTATTTTAATATGATTTTCTAAACTTTCTTGCCAAAAGGGTGCTCTCTACTACCACTATACTTGAAAAATATCAAACAACAGATTTCTAATTTTTTCTCTCTTCTTCTTTGCACAAGAGCAATCATTCTAAAATTTGGTAACTTTTTGCTTAAGGAAAAGGTGGTAGGAATTTCTTGAATTAAATGACCTTTTTCATGAAGTAGGGTCAATGGGTATTACTTTGTAGTTTTGAATAGGTTTTGCATTTTTCTCTGGTGGTCTATCCCATTAATAGTCTAATAAAAATTTATTTGCCCACTGTTGCACACTTTTTGGCTTGCTTATGATTTAATTGAAATATGGCTCAATATCAAGTTTTATTTGTTTAACCCACTTATAAATGATTGGCTAGAGTATTTATCATTTTTGTAGTGGTGTCCTAGTGGTTGCAAGTCTACTGAATTTTTCTTACCAATTTTGGAATTGTTCTCATATTTTTAATAATTGTCCTTCTAGTTTTATTAGTGCCTAATAAAACATTTCACCTTGAATTTGCTCTGGACTGGGGTCCCCTTTTTTTCCTAGGTTCTTCATTGCTTAAGTGGACTAGGAAAAATATTTGCATCCATTGTTCATTATTTTCTAGTACCTTTCTCATTTTCTTAAGTTTTGTGCAATTATGACCTTTAATAGATAACCCTGTTTAAATCTTCAATACTGGGGTGCTTAATATTTTAAAACAGTGTCTAAGTGAGCTTTGAACTTCTACAAATTTTCTTAAGTTCAGCATAGAAGCATAACTAATTTTCTTCATTTTAATAAGGTTTGGCCAGTTTCCTTAATTAATTCCAAACTCTAAAATTTAAAACAGAAAGCACAAGGTTCAATATTTTTATGTGATAGTTCTAAATATTTTGAATCTAGTAAAACTGGTTTGACTAAATTTGGTTGAATATTTCTTAAGGTATAAATTTCCTAAGTTCTCTACTGAATTTTAAAAAGAATAAACAGAAATGGATAAAGGAAAAAGAGTTTTGCATTGGGTCCCTGGCGAAAGGTTTTAAGTGTAATACAGACAGGTCCTCCGTTCACTATTCATCTGAGTCTATGACTCTGCAGAAAACCCGCTAGAGTTTTGCTAAATCGAACTCGTAGTCCTTCGCCTAATGGAACAGTGACTGCGGCGGAAGAAAAGGGCGGAGGGGCTTACCGGCGGCGAGGTTGCTCCGGTAAAGGGTCAGGCGAGGTTTGGGGGTCTCTGTCGATCACGTCGAGGTGCGAATCATCGGTGGTGGTGGTCGGAGTAGGTCGGTCCACGCGTGCAGGCGGGGGATCTCGTTGGCGGCGAGGAATCCGGACTAACCAGGGCGGTACAGTTCAATTGAACGGGTCAGGGAGCTTCACCAGAGGTCAAGGAAGACATGTGCGCGAGGAATTTGAGAATGGCTCACTGGATTGCTCGGTCTACGCGCGGTTGCGGGCGACTGAAGTCCGGCGAGGGCGATCCTAGGTCTCCGGTGAGGCTCTGCCGGGTCCGAGGACTTGGAAAGCTTCACGGGCCACTAGCGAAGCTAACTGAGCAACTAGCGTGGCTTGGAAGTGGCTGAAGGGAGCTAGCTGCGGTGGCTGAGGCTCGGCAGTGATGGCGGGCGGAGGAGCGCTCTCCGGAGTTGGAGTTCTTGCTCGGGGCATGAGGCAGAGTGAAGGGCAGAACGTTGCGCACCCGGGGTACTTATAGGCGCCCTTGGAAGTGTGATTCTGCCCGAGTTCAAACGCCTGTTGGCCGACCTAAACGTGCATATCTTGCCAAGGATCCTGTGTAGCGTCTCTTCACCGTGCCAAGGTCTTCCTGTCATGTGTGAGTCCCAAGTGATGATATGGCCTGGGTGAGAAGATATGATGGGCTAAAGATAGCTCTGTCAGCACTGCCCAAACTGAGACAAAACCTGTGTCAAGTCATGTCAACGATTTTGGTTTGATCTCAAACTTCTCCAGAGTGTTCCTAGGGTATTTTGGCGCCACTTTGATATTTGGACTTTATGGATTCGAGCCTTGGAAGATAAGGAACACTTCTGAACTTTGGGAAAGGGTTTGAAATTCAGTTTTCTGAATTTCTAAATTTTCTCATAGGGCATTAGTTCATGGGCTGATTTGGGGATTTTGGAAAATCCAAATGGCCAAACTTTCTTACTATATTTTGTTGGTTATTTAGTGCACTAAAACTTTATTATTTGGCCCATACCAAATTTTTTTCCCAAGTCTTTTCCCAATTTCCCTTTATGTGCTTAAATGGTCCACTTAGGATTAATTAGGGTTTGTGAGTTCTTCTTGCCTTGAGGTTCATGGCATGATTAAGGAGAATTTCTTAAGATGAAAAAGACTTACTTTAAACCTTTGTTATTAATTTTTTATGTTCATTCCTCTATTTGGTTCACATGTGATAATGGTTTGAGTCATCTCTAAGAAGAAACCCTAGGTCCCCCCTTAAAGGAATCTCGTCCCGAGATTCGGATCGGAGTCCTCCCGGGGTGAATTGAGGGTTAAGGGTTGCTTGAAGTGGGTGATTTATTCATTAAGGTTCTTCTTGGTAAACTGCTCTTCGAATGTCATTCTCTTTGCAACTTTAGAAGGAAGTCCTTTTAATTTTAGTTTTACAATTAACTCTTTCTATATTAAGATCATTTTTCTTATATTTAGATTCAAAGGGTAGGGGGGAGGGGTTGTGATGAGGACATCACTTCTATATATACAATGAATGGACCGATAACACGATCTCGTGCACGACAGCTAAATCTCCAGGTACGTTCTACCCTAGTCAATTGTGTTTCAGAGCTTACGCTTGGGGCCATGGATGTTTTGATGATTAGGTACCTTGGAGAGGACCAGCAAGGACTTGGGAAAGGCCAAGGTGTTGAGGAGGAGCAGCAAGGGCGTCCACAACAGGAAGGAGATCAAGTTCGAGTCGGCTGCAACTCTATCTCGGGTTCCAGGACCAGTTTGCACTAAAATGGACGCCCAAGATGCATCCGGACTCCGATTGCGACGGACTGGATATGGTTGGAGAGAAAACGAGATTATCTAACCAACCCAACTGGTTCCACCCTAAAATTCATCCGGAGTCAACGGGAATCGTCGAAACAAGTCAGCGTTCAGATTCTATTTTGGTGCTGCGACACCGTCTGTTGGGCCGTTGGGCCGTGTATCGCGTCGGAGCCCATTAGGGGCGAGTCCAGGGCTACGCACGCCCTAATACTCTATTTATTCAGCAGCCGCCGCCACATTTAGGTTTGGGTTTTGCTTAGATCAATTCTGTCATCGAACAGTGTCGCCGTCATCGGCTTGTGAGACCCCCCTCCCGTAATCAATACAAGTTTGGTTGTGTTTCTTTCCTGTTCTTGCTTGTGTTCTTGATTGCGCTTGTAGGGATAAGCCTTCGTGGCGAGGTCATTCGTGTGTCACGGGTGATAACCAACGGAGCCGTGGTGTAGTGATTGCGAGGAACCGTTCGCTCGGAGCCTTGGATCATCAACGTCGAGATCTCCACTCAATCAAATTATCGTATCTCACGGAAGATCGGGCCGCGTCTACTATCAGGTTGGCCATGGTTACATACCAATTTCCTTAGGTAGGCAATCGGGGAAGTTGGAACGTAGAAATTCCTCAATCTCCCAAGTAGCCTCTTCCTCTGAGTGATTACTCCATTGGATCTTATACATTTTGATCGATTTAGCTCGAGTTGATCTTTCTTTGCAATCCAGAACCTTGGAGGGGTACTCTTGGTACAATAGATCTGGCTCTATGATGAAGACATCCACACTACTGATGCATCTATACCAATACAAGTACCAATTTCTGGTCCCATTACTCGCGCTCGTGCTCGTCAACTCAACCATCAGGTGATTACACTCTTGAGTTCATGTCCATCATATTTAGACCATGGAGACCCGTGCACTCTTGTTTTGCTTAGGAATCAGGGAGAAGACCGAAAGGGAAAAGGATTTGAACATGCTGGATTCGGACTGCAGAAGAACACCAACTTGTGACGGTCACCACGGTCAGATGCGGGCTCGGATTGGAATGTTCAAGCACAACATGGAAAGCTTATCAAGTCTACTTTCATATGGATCCGGAATTATAGTCATATCTGTTCTGAGGCCGCCGTAATCATTGTTTTCTTACCGAGACATTTCCTGCCTTTTCTGCCCATGGTGCTGCGTCACCCTATTTTGGCCCAATGGGTCATGTATCAAGTTAGGTCCATTAGGGACGCATCCTAGGGTTGCAGCACGACCCCAATACCCTTGTGGTCGTCCTCCCATGTTTATAAACCCCCTAGCCGCCACCAAGAACAGCGGGTTTTGTTTAGATCAAGTTTAGCTCTCGCTACTTGCTTGCAAGCGCGCGTGCTAGTTCAGCCGCCCGTCTTCTTGTCTTCGGAACCCCACCATATTGTAGTTTGATCTTTAAACCTACATTTAGATCTGGTAATTCAGTACTTGTTCTACTTGTTCTTGCTAGTTCTTCGATTGCTTGCAGGACGAGTGCCCTAGTGGCCAGGGTGTCACGCTCCACAAGATCGTGACAGCCATAGGAGGTGGTGTATCGGTTGCTAAGGCGCAGCGTCTTTGGAAGGCTGTAGTCGGGCCGTGAACGTCGTCTCCTCCCCCAATCGAGTTATTCCACACCCTCTCATCGAAAGATCGGGCAATCACCCAACGGGTGCACATCAGTTGGTAATCAGAGCAAGGTTTATCGGTGAGAGATTTACTTTTCTTCGCTGTTTTCTTATCTCCTATAGTCCAGAAAAAGCCAAAAAATAGTAGATTAGTTTTACCGCAATCCTATAAACCATTGAGCATTTACTAGTACTACTTAGTTAGGGCTTGTTGAGTTTTTGGTTGCATCGGTTGTGTCGAGTTGCTGGTCTTAGTTTATTCCTTTAGAGTTTTGAGTTCTACCACGTTTTGGTCACCACGAAATCCACCATCACCAAAAACATCTCTGGTTCGTTTTTGCCACCACGGATACATATCATATCCGATTTGGAAGTTTAAATACAATCTAGAAAGCTTATCTTATCTTCTTTCCAACGGATCTGACCTTATCTCAAAATTCGTTCTGAGCGCTCCGCAATCATCGTAGAGATTTCTGGACTTCCTATATTAACAAGATTTGTTAAATCTGATTTAAAGGGGTTGTTAGCAATATCTTTATTGTTTGGGTTGTCATAGTGAAAAAAAAAGGGTTAGGCCCCTGCAAAAAAAAGAAGAAGAAGAAGAAAAAGAATAGAAAAGAAAAAAAAGAGGAAAAGAAGAAGAAGGGGGCTGAATCTCTAAATCTGTTGTTTCTCTTTGTGCTGTGCTAGTTGTTCTTTTTCAGTGACTACCTTTGTGCCTAGGCTCACGTCTCTAGCGTGGTTTAGCCTAGGACCAGCACAGTACCACCGTTGAACGATTATTCAGCTTGCTTTTGTAACTAACGTGGTACTTGTGTATTCCTTGCTTCAGCCCACCTACAACTCTACATATTTCGACTACAGTTTGACAGGTCGTGTTGCTGCGGCACCGATACACTTATTCCACGGTTGCAGACTTGTTGGTTGCTGACCCCTCCTGTTGTGCAAGGTAAGAATTGGTAAGAGCTTGTGTGGCAGGTTGAGAGTGAGCGCCTTGCAGTAGCTACATCCTAATAGTTGTAGAGTTTTTATTCCTTCACGTTTTTTTTTTCTTGTTGCCTCTGTTCGTCTAACCATGGCAGGATTGGAGGTTGATGATGCTTCTCGTAATATGCCACACTCTCCTCGCACCAAGGGTATCATACAACACTTTGTAAGGCTGGTGAAGACGCACACGGAAGGTCTTGATAATGACATGCAGGTGACGAATGAAAAGATGGGGCAATTGGAGGCCACACAGATCGACACAAACACCAAACTTGCAAATGTGGAAATGACAGTTGCTCATATTGACAAGAGCCTTGTCGCACTCTTGAGGCGGTTTGATGAGATGCATGCTAATAACAATGGTGGGCGTGATGAGGGCGCCGAAGGTAACTGGGATGACTATGTTGCTGATACTGAACAAGATGACCAAGAAGCACCTAATCGCCGGCGACTACGTACTAACCGTAGAGGTATGGGTGGTTTTCGCCGACGTGAGGTACATGGTAATGATGATGCTTTTAGTAAGGTTAAATTTAAAATACCTCCTTTTGATGGTAAATATGACCCTGATGCTTACATTACTTGGGAGATTGCGGTTGATCAAAAGTTTGCATGCCATGAATTTCCTGAGAATGCGCGGGTTAGAGCTGCTACTAGTGAGTTTACTGAATTTGCTTCTGTTTGGTGGATAGAACATGGTAAGAAGAATCCTAATAATATGCCACAAACTTGGGATGCGTTGAAACGGGTCATGCGGGCTAGATTTGTTCCTTCTTATTATGCACGTGATATGTTAAACAAGTTGCAACAATTGAGACAGGGTACTAAAAGTGTAGAAGAATATTATCAGGAATTACAAATGGGTATGCTGCGTTGTAACATAGAGGAGGGTGAGGAATCTGCTATGGCTAGATTTTTGGGCGGGTTAAATAGGGAAATTCAGGACATCCTTACTTATAAAGATTATGGTAATGTAACCCGATTGTTTCATCTTGCTTGCAAAGCTGAAAGGGAAGTGCAGGGACGACGTGCTAGTGCAAGGTCTAATGTTTCTGCAGGAAAATCTACACCATGGCAACAGCGCACGACTACGTCCATGACCGGCCGTATACCAGCACCAACTCCCTCGCCAAGTCGACCAGCACCCCCGCCTTCCTCCAGCGACAAACCACGTGCATCTTCCACAAATTCAGCAACCAAATCTGCCCAGAAACCCGCAGGTAGTGCCTCTTCAGTAGCTTCCACAGGTAGAACAAGAGATGTTCTGTGTTATCGATGTAAGGGCTATGGACACGTGCAGCGTGATTGTCCTAATCAGCGTGTTTTGGTGGTAAAAGACGATGGTGGATATTCCTCTGCTAGTGATTTGGATGAAGCTACACTTGCTTTGCTTGCGGCTGATGATGCAGGCACTAAGGAACCACCCGAAGAACAGATTGGTGCAGATGATGCAGAGCATTATGAGAGCCTCATTGTACAGCGTGTGCTTAGTGCACAAATGGAGAAGGCAGAGCAGAATCAGCGACATACGTTGTTTCAAACAAAGTGTGTCATTAAGGAGCGTTCATGTCGTTTGATCATTGATGGAGGTAGCTGCAACAACTTGGCTAGCAGCGACATGGTGGAGAAGCTTGCACTTACGACCAAACTGCACCCGCATCCATATCACATTCAATGGCTCAACAATAGTGGTAAGGTCAAGGTAACCAAGCTGGTACGAATTAATTTTGCTATTGGTTCATATCGTGATGTTGTTGACTGTGATGTTGTGCCTATGGATGCTTGTAATATTCTGCTAGGTAGACCATGGCAATTTGATTCAGATTGTATGCATCATGGTAGATCAAATCAATATTCTCTCATACACCATGATAAGAAAATTATTTTGCTTCCCATGTCCCCTGAGGCTATTGTGCGTGATGATGTTGCTAAAGCTACCAAAGCTAAAACTAAGAACAACAAGAATATTAAAGCTGTTGGTAATAACAAAGATGGGATAAAATTGAAAGGACATTGCTTGCTTGCGACAAAAACTGATGTTAATGAATTATTTGCTTCCACTACTGTTGCCTACGCCTTGGTATGCAAGGATGCTTTGATTTCAATTCAAGATATGCAGCATTCTTTGCCTCCTGTTATTACTAACATTTTGCAGGAGTATTCTGATGTATTTCCAAGTGAGATACCAGAGGGGCTGCCACCTATACGAGGGATTGAGCACCAAATTGATCTTATTCCTGGTGCATCTTTGCCAAATCATGCGCCATATAGGACAAATCCAGAGGAAACAAAAGAAATTCAGCGACAAGTGCAAGAACTACTCGACAAAGGTTACGTGCGTGAGTCTCTTAGTCCGTGTGCTGTTTCGGTTATTTTAGTGCCTAAAAAAGATGGAACATGGCGTATGTGTGTTGATTGTAGGGCTATTAATAATATCACGATACGGTATCGACACCCTATTCCACGTTTAGATGATATGCTTGATGAATTGAGTGGTGCCATCGTCTTTTCTAAAGTTGATTTGCGTAGTGGGTACCACCAGATTCGTATGAAATTGGGAGATGAATGGAAAACTGCTTTCAAAACTAAGTTCGGATTGTATGAGTGGTTAGTCATGCCTTTTGGGTTAACTAATGCACCTAGCACTTTCATGAGATTAATGAACGAGGTTTTGCGTGCCTTCATTGAAAAATTTGTGGTAGTATACTTTGATGACATATTGATCTACAGCAAATCTATGGATGAACATGTTGATCACATGTGTGCTGTTTTTAATGCTTTACGAGATGCACGTTTATTTAGTAACCTTGAGAAGTGCACATTTTGCACCGATCGAGTTTCGTTTCTTGGTTATGTTGTGACTCCACAGGGAATTGAGGTTGATCAAGCCAAGGTAGAAGCGATACATGGATGGCCTATGCCAAAGACTATCACACAGGTGCGGAGTTTCCTAGGACTTGCTGGCTTCTATCGCCGTTTTGTGAAGGACTTTAGCACCATTGCTGCACCTTTGAATGAGCTTACGAAGAAGGGAGTGCATTTTAGTTGGGGCAAAGTACAAGAGCACGCTTTCAACGTGCTGAAAGATAAGTTGACACATGCACCTCTCCTCCAACTTCCTGATTTTAATAAGACTTTTGAGCTTGAATGTGATGCTAGTGGAATTGGATTGGGTAGTGTTTTGTTACAAGAAGACAAACCTGTTGCATATTTTAGTGAAAAATTGAGTGGGTCTGTTCTAAATTATTCTACTTATGATAAGGAATTATATGCTCTTGTGCGAACATTAGAAACATGGCAGCATTATTTGTGGCCCAAAGAGTTTGTTATTCATTCTGATCATGAATCTTTGAAACATATTCGTAGTCAAGGAAAACTGAACCGTAGACATGCTAAGTGGGTTGAATTTATCGAATCGTTTCCTTATGTTATTAAGCACAAGAAAGGAAAAGAGAATATCATTGCTGACGCTTTGTCTAGGAGATATACTTTGCTGAATCAACTTGACTACAAAATCTTTAGATTAGAGACGATTAAAGACCAATATGTTCATGATGCTGATTTTAAAGATGTGTTGCTGCATTGTAAAGATGGGAAAGGATGGAACAAATATATCGTTAGTGATGGGTTTGTGTTTAGAGCTAACAAGCTATGCATTCCAGCTAGCTCCGTTCGTTTGTTGTTGTTACAGGAAGCACATGGAGGTGGCTTAATGGGACATTTTGGAGCAAAGAAAACGGAGGACATACTTGCTGGTCATTTCTTTTGGCCCAAGATGAGAAGAGATGTGGTGAGATTGGTTGCTCGTTGCACGACATGTCAAAAGGCGAAGTCACGGTTAAATCCACACGGTTTGTATTTGCCTCTACCCGTTCCTAGTGCTCCTTGGGAAGATATTTCTATGGATTTTGTGCTGGGATTGCCTAGGACTAGGAAGGGACGTGATAGTGTGTTTGTGGTTGTTGATAGATTTTCTAAGATGGCACATTTCATACCATGTCATAAAACTGACGATGCTACTCATATTGCTGATTTGTTCTTTCGTGAAATTGTTCGCTTGCATGGTGTGCCCAACACAATCGTTTCTGATCGTGATGCTAAATTTCTTAGTCATTTTTGGAGGACTTTGTGGGCAAAATTGGGGACTAAGCTTTTATTTTCTACTACATGTCATCCTCAAACTGATGGTCAAACTGAAGTTGTGAATAGAACTTTGTCTACTATGTTAAGGGCAGTTCTAAAGAAGAATATTAAGATGTGGGAGGACTGTTTGCCTCATATTGAATTTGCTTATAATCGATCATTGCATTCTACTACAAAGATGTGCCCATTTCAGATTGTATATGGTTTGTTACCTCGTGCTCCTATTGATTTAATGCCTTTGCCATCTTCTGAAAAACTAAATTTTGATGCTACTAGGCGTGCTGAATTGATGTTAAAACTGCACGAAACTACTAAAGAAAACATAGAGCGTATGAATGCTAGATATAAGTTTGCTAGTGATAAAGGTAGAAAGGAAATAAATTTTGAACCTGGAGATTTAGTTTGGTTGCATTTGAGAAAGGAAAGGTTTCCTGAATTACGAAAATCTAAATTGTTGCCTCGAGCCGATGGACCGTTTAAAGTGCTAGAGAAAATTAACGACAATGCATATAGGCTAGATCTGCCTGCAGACTTTGGGGTTAGCCCCACATTTAACATTGCAGATTTAAAGCCCTACTTGGGAGAGGAAGTTGAGCTTGAGTCGAGGACGACTCAAATGCAAGAAGGGGAGAATGATGAAGACATCCACACTACTGATGCATCTATACCAATACAAGTACCAATTTCTGGTCCCATTACTCGCGCTCGTGCTCGTCAACTCAACCATCAGGTGATTACACTCTTGAGTTCATGTCCATCATATTTAGACCATGGAGACCCGTGCACTCTTGTTTTGCTTAGGAATCAGGGAGAACACCGAAAGGGAAAAGGATTTGAACATGCTGGATTCGGACTGCAGAAGAACACCAACTTGTGACGGTCACCACGGTCAGATGCGGGCTCGGATTGGAATGTTCAAGCACAACATGGAAAGCTTATCAAGTCTACTTTCATATGGATCCGGAATTATAGTCATATCTGTTCTGAGGCCGCCGTAATCATTGTTTTCTTACCGAGACATTTCCTGCCTTTTCTGCCCATGGTGCTGCGTCACCCTATTTTGGCCCAATGGGTCGTGTATCAAGTTAGGTCCATTAGGGACGCATCCTAGGGTTGCAGCACGACCCCAATACCCTTGTGGTCGTCCTCCCATGTTTATAAACCCCCTAGCCGCCACCAAGAACAGCGGGTTTTGTTTAGATCAAGTTTAGCTCTCGCTACTTGCTTGCAAGCGCGCGTGCTAGTTCAGCCGCCCGTCTTCTTGTCTTCGGAACCCCACCATATTGTAGTTTGATCTTTAAACCTACATTTAGATCTGGTAATTCAGTACTTGTTCTACTTGTTCTTGCTAGTTCTTCGATTGCTTGCAGGACGAGTGCCCTAGTGGCCAGGGTGTCACGCTCCACAAGATCGTGACAGCCATAGGAGGTGGTGTATCGGTTGCTAAGGCGCAGCGTCTTTGGAAGGCTGTAGTCGGGCCGTGAACGTCGTCTCCTCCCCCAATCGAGTTATTCCACACCCTCTCATCGAAAGATCGGGCAATCACCCAACGGGTGCACATCACTCTATCTCCAATTTTGGTTCTGTTATGATCTCAGTCGGCAATTGAACACACTTCTTCAGTTGGGATACATGGAATACATTGTGGATGGCAGACATTTTTGGAGGTAACTTCAATTTGTATGCCACGGGTCCACATGCTTCTATGATCTCATAAGGTCCAATGTAGCGAGGGGCTAACTTGCCTTTGATCCCAAACCTCTGCACTCCCTTGGTGGGTGATACCTTCAAATACACGAAGTCTCCCACCTCGAACTAGAGAGGTTTCCTTCTCTTATCATGGTAACTCTTCTACCTAGCCTGAGCAGCTTCTAGATTCTTCCTGGTTAGTTTGACCTTCCTTTCGACTTCAGTTACTAAGTCAGGTCCGAAAACTTCTCTTTCTCCAGGTTGAGACCAATTGAGGGGTGTTCGACACCTTCTTCCGTATAGGGCTTCGAAGGGTGCCATCTTTAGGCTGGATTGATAACTATTGTTATAAGCAAAACTGCCAAAGAGAGGTGCTTATCCCAGTTCTTGCCACACTCGACCGCACAAGCCCTCAGCATATCTTCCAGGATTTGATTTACCCTCTCGGTCTGACCATCAGTCTGTGGGTGGTAAGTCGAACTTCTGATTAGCTTGGTTCCCAAAGACTCTTGCAGTTGTTCCCAAAATCTGGCAACAAATTAGGCTCCTCGGTCAGAGACAATGGTCCGGGGCAATCCGTGCAAACACACGATTCGGTCAATGTACAGCTCTGCATACTTCTGAGCCTTATCAGTGGTGTGCACTGGGAGAAAATGTGCCACTTTTGTCAATCGGTCCACAATAACCTAAATTGAATCATGGTGATGAGAGGTGTTGGGCAGACCCACGATAAAATCCATGCTGATGTCATCCCATTTCCTAGAAGGTATAGATAGGGGTTGCAAGGCTCCAGCTGATTTCAAGTGGCTTGCCTTTATCCTCTGACATGTGTCACATTCTGATACATATTGGGCTATCTCCCTCTTCATTCTGGTCCACCAATACAAGGTCTTCAGATCATGGTACATTTTGGTGCTTCCTGGATGCATGGAGAATTTGGAGAGATGGGCCTCATCCAAGATTTTCTTCTTGAGATCTTTATTTTTAGGAACCACCAATCTGCTTTCAAACCACAATATACCCTTTCCGTCCTGGCGGAAACATTTGTATTTCTCTGTCTTCTGACGGAGGTTCTCTTTAATGATTTGTACTCCCTTGTCACTGAGTTGGGCCATGATGATCTGGTCTTGCAAAGTTGGCTCAATGGAAATGTGAGACAAAGCACCTGAAGGAATCACTTCGATCTTCATTTTGCTCAACTCATCAGACAGGGTGTTGATGCGAGAATCCATCATAACACAGTTGCATTGCAATTTCCGGCTCAAGGCATCTGCTACCACATTGGCTTTCCCTGGGTGATAATGTACCTCTAGGTCATAGTCCTTGATTAGCTCTAGCCATCTTCTCTGCCTCATGTTGAGATCAGCCTGAGTAAAGATATACTCAAGGCTCTTATGATTTGTGAAGATGTTGTAGTGGGTTCCCATCAAATAGTGTCTCCACATTTTAAATGCATGGACCACGGCTGCTAACTCCAAGTCATGAGTGGGATAATTTTGCTCATGAGGCCTGAGTGCTCTTGATGCGTAAGCAATGACTCAGTTGTCTTGCATCAAGACACAACCCAGCCTAGTGCCCGAGGCATCACAGTACACATCAAATGGCTTGCTGCTATCGGGTTGCGCTAACACCAGTGCTATGGTCAGATGTTGCCTTAATGCATCGAAGGCATCTTCGCACTTCTGACCCCAAACAAACTTGGCTTCTTTCTTCAACAATTTAGTTATGGGCTTCGCAATTCGAGAGAAATCCGGAATGAATTTTCGATAATAACTAGCCAATCCCAGAAAACTTCGAATTTGACGAACAGTCGTTGGCGGCTTCCAGTTCATCACCTCTTGCACCTTATCAGGATCAACAGCTATACCTACCTGAGAGATAGTGTGACCCAAGAATTTGATTTTCTTTAGCCAAAAATCACATTTTGACAATTTGGCATAAAGACGGTGCTCTCGCTGATGTTGAAGTACTACATGCAAATGATCGGCATGCTCTTCTTCGTTCTTTGAGTACACCAAGATATCATTGATGAAAACCACTACGAATTTGTCCAATTCAGGCATGAAAACAGAATTCATCAGATACATGAAGTATGCTGGTGCATTAGTCAGCCCAAATGACATCACCAAAAATTCATACAACCCATATCTGGTTGAGAAGGCAGTCTTCGGAATATCACTTGCTCGTATCTTGATCTGATGATAGCCGGAGCGAAGGTGTTGGGGGTCTGCTTCGTCGCCGAAGGTCCCATAAGAAGAAAACACCTTCGGAAGACTGGCACAAAGCCAAAGCTATCAATCAAAGAGCTTCGGAATACATTTCCAAAAGCACCGACTTAAAGATGAAATGACCAATCGGCCCGTGATAACTTGTATTATGATTGTAAACCTTTGTAAAGGGCATGAATGTAATTTCTCACAGGCTGCGTCATGTGCCTATAAATAGATGAACAGTACCCCTATATTGTTCACACTATCTTGTATCCGCTTGTGCGCAACGTTTGGATTTTTTTGCCTTCTGTCAAGTCGAAGGTATAAATATAATTAAATATTGTATATAAATACTTGAATTTATATAATGAAGATATGTGAATAATGATATATGATTGTTCATGTTATCTTTCATGTTTCATATGCTTTGTCTTTCATTATCACTTATCACTTATCATGATGATGAAGGTACATCCTTCATAACCTTCGTCCGAAGATCGTTATATCCTAAGGGAAATAATGCTTCGAAGGATGAAGGATATTTACCTTTAACACTGTGTTGCCTTGTTCTTGATTCATAGTATTTGAGAACAAGTCCCCAACATTGGCGCCCACCTCCGGTGAACTCACTTCCACTTTTGAGCTGATGGCTTCGTCCAAAACCCAAGCTGAAGCTGCTTCGGCTACAAAGATGGTGCTCCCGATAACAGGCGGTTCATGTTCAGAACCGGCCAACAAGAAACAGAAGAAGGAGGCTCAGAGAAGGGTGCAGCATGTTGGGGTGCAGGGACCCTTCATCAAGTGAAAATGGTCCCACATCCCAATCACCTTCTCCCAGGAGGACCTTCAGCTCAAGGATTACTCTCACAATGATGCTATGGTTATATCTTGTGTCATCAAGGGATTTCTGGTCCACAATGTTCTGGTTGATACAGGCAGTGCAGTGGATATCATATTTGCTAAAGCCTTCAGACAGATGCAACAGCCAGAGGACAAGATTCATGATGCTACACACCCTCTTTGTGGCTTCGGAGGAAGGCAGATCGTAGCACTAGGCAAAATCACAATGCCAGTGACCTTCGGATTTGTCCACAACACAAGGACTGAATAAGTTATGTTTGATATTGTTGACATGGAATACCCCTACAATGCAATCATTGGTCGTGGAACACTTAATGCTTTCGAAGCAATTCTTCATCCAACATACCTATGCATGAAGATACCTTTGGAACAAGGGCCTATTGTATTCACGGAAGTCAGGAAGCTGCTAGAAAGGCTGAGGGAAATTGGACAGACTCAAAAGCCATCCACAATATAGATGGAGCTGAAGCTTGTGAGCAGTACAAGTACAGAAGAGAGAACGCTGCTTCGGCTGATCAACCGAAGCCCATGCTTCTATGTGAAGACATAACATAGCAAAACGTATTGCTAGGGTCTCAATTATCTGAAGAGCAAGAAAAAACTTTGATAAGGTTTTTATTCAACAACAAGGATGTTTTTGCATGGTCGGCCAATGATCTCTGTGGTGTCAATAGGGATGTCATTGAACATTCACTCAATGTCGATCCATCCTTCAGGCCCAAAAAGCAAAGGCTTCGGAAAAAGTCTGATGATAAAGCCAAAGGTGCTCGGAATGAAGTAAAAAGACTTCTCAGTGCTGGTGTCATCAGAGAAGTAAAATATCCAGAGTGGCTAGCCAATACTGTTATGGTGAAGAAGGCCAATGGCAAATGGAGGATGTGTATTGATTTCACGGATCTCAACAAGGCCTGTCTGAAGGACGAATTTCAATTACCAAGGATAGACTCTCTTGTGGATGCAGCAGCTTCTTCAGAGCTTATGAGTCTTCTAGATTGCTACTCAGGATATCATCAAATATGGATGAAGAAGGAGGATGAGCCGAAGACTAGCTTCATAACTCCCAGTGGCACTTATTGCTATCTTCGAATGCCTGGGGGGCTCAAAAATGCTGGAGGCAGTTTCAGCCGGATGACAGCCAAGGTCCTTCATTCCTAGATAGGCAGAAATGTGCTAACATATGTTGACGATATCATAGTAAAAAGCACGAAGCAAGAAAATCATATCTCTGATATGCAAGAAACATTTGCTAATTTCAGACAAGCTGGCTTGAAATTAAATCCTGAAAAGTGTGTCTTTGGAGTGAACAAGGGTAAGTTCCTTAGCTGTCTGGTTTCAACGAAGGGGATTGAAGCTAACCCAAGCAAGATCAAAGCCATCCTTCGAATGGAACCGCCGAGCACAAAGAAGGGGGCCCAACGGTTGGCAGGAAGACTGGCTTCATTGAATAGATTTATATCTAGATCAGCAGAAAGAAATTTGCCATTCTTTAAAATCCTAAAATCAGTCAAAGTCTTTCAATGGGGCCCAGCTCAGCAGAAAGACTTCGAAGAGCTGAAGCAATACTTGATTGATATAACAACATTAACTCCACCCACACCAGGGGCTCTATTGCTATTGTATGTGGCAGCTTCGCATTCTGCAGTAAGTGTGGCACTTGTGCAGGAGAAATTGGAAGGACAAATCAAAAAGCAAGCCCCAGTATACTTTGTCTCCGAAGTTCTAAGCTTATCAAAGAAAAATTATACAGAATTGGAGAAGGTGTTGTATGCTGTCTTAATGGCCTCCAGGAAGCTTCGACATTATTTCCAAGCATTCCATATAATTGTTCCTTCATCACAGCCTCTGAAGGATATCATGAGGAACAGAGAAGCTACTGGAAGGATCAGAAAATGAGCTGCGGAACTCAACGAGTTCAGCATTGATTATGTGCATAGATCCTCAATCCTGTCCAGGCGTTAACAGACTTCATCGCTGACTGGACGCCAGGGGCTCAGGAAGAAGAAGCAAATAAAGACGCTGAAGCCTGGACAGTGTTCTGTGACGGTTCTTGAGGAACCTTTGGGGCAGGTGCGGCCACTGTCTTGGTTGCACCTTCTAAAGTCAGATAATGCTATGCAATAAAGCTTGATTTTAGCTGCACAAATAATATTGCTGAATACGAAGCTTTGCTTTTGGGGCTTCAGAAGCTAAAGACAATGAGGATAAGAAGGGCGGTCCTTAAAACCGATTCCCAAGTCATTTCTAGTCATGTTGATAAGAGTTGCAGGGCAAGAGACCCGAAGCTTGAGAAATACCTGGACACAGTTCGAAGGCTTGAAGCTTCTTTTGAATGGTTTTCTGTCAAGAATGTTCCACGAGGAGAAAACGAGCACGCTGATCTGCTGGCCAAGTCAGCAGCACAGGGGCTGCCCCTACCTTCTGAAGTATTCTTTGAAACAATAAGAGCACCTTCGGTGGAACTTCTCGAAATAGCAGTGCTCACTATATCTCCTGTTCATAGTGAAGATTGGAGGACTGAGATTATATCTTTCCTCCAAGGTAATTGCCTTTTAGATGACGAAGGTTATAATAAGAGAATGAAGGCAAGAACAAGACCATATGTAATAATAGAAGGGGAGTTATACAAACATGGAGTCTGCTCTCCACTTCTCAAGTGTCTATCCAGAACCGAAGGTATAGAGCTGATGAAGGAAATACACGCAGGCCTGTGTGGATCTCATATTGGATCTAGACCTTTGCTAGGGAAGGTCTTCAGACAAGGATTTTATTGGCCGAAGGCAGCCTCGGATGCAGCGGATCTGGTTCAAAAGTGTGAAAATTGTCAAAAATGTGCAAGGGACCAGAAACAACCTTCGTCGCTAACTCAATTAATACAACCAACTTGGCCATTGCAAAGATGGGGCCTGGATTTATTAGGTCCACTTCCACCAGCACAAGGCAATTTAAGATATGTTGTGGTGGCTGTGGAGTATTTTTCCAAATGGATTGAAGCAAAGCCTTTGGCCACAATAACTTCAGTCACAGTCCAGAAATATTTTTGGCAAAACATTGTTTTTTGTTTCGGCGTACCAAAGGCTATAACTGTGGACAACGGAACACATTTCGATGTCGATGCTTTCAAGGAATTCTGTGATCAAATCGGCATGAAGATTCATTTTGCGTCAGTCAGACATCCAGAGTCAAATGGACTTGTCGAAAGAGAAATGGTATTATAATGACAAGAATAATGAAGTTAATTTTTAATCAACCCAGAGGAAAGTGGCCTAAAGAATTAATTAAAGTGGTGTGGAGCCACAATACAACTGTATCAAGATCAACATGTTTTACGCCATTCAAGTTATTGTTTGGTGATGAAGCTATAACCCCAGAAGAAGCTAAAGCAGGGTCAATAAGAACAACAGCTTCGACTGAAGACGAAGTTGATTATCATGTGGCAAAAGACACTATAGAAGGGGTCAGACTTCAGGCTATGAAAATATTAATAAATATCAAGCCGAAACAATAAAATGGCGCGACAGAATAGTTCGACTGAACAATATCAAGCCAGGGCATTTGGTGCTTCAGAGAGTGGCAAATCCGGACACAGTAGGCAAATTACAGCTAAAGTGGGATGTTGGGGACCTTCGGCATCCGAAGGTCCTCAAAAACAGGATTTAACAGTATTTCTGGAGTATAATGTGTGAACAGGTATCTTCGGACTCAAGTCGGCATCACAGTAGACCAGAATAATACGAAGGTTGGTACAGCGCCGAAGGTGTGAGCAGGAAAGCTTCGGCGTGACAACAGAAAGTGAAACCGACTTAAAGATGAAAAGGCTATTTAGACCTCGACAGATTACTATAGAGTTATTATCAACTGTAAAGGGCATGAATGTAATTTTGTATGGGTTGTGTCCCGCGCCTATAAATAGGTGAACAGTACTCCCGTACTGTTCACGCTGACTTGGCATTCGCTTTTTGCGTCACGCTTGTACTATCATCTCCTTCCAGTTGAAGGTACATTTGTAATTCAAAGATGTTTATGTCTATCTCTGATAATAATATATAATTATTTATGTTATCTTTTATATTCTCTACATTTTATCCTTCGTCACTGTATAATAAATTTATGAAGGCACGCTCTTCATCACCTTCGTCCGAAAATCATTATATCCTAAGGGAAATAATGCTTCGAAGGACGAAGGATTTTAGCGATTAACATTTTTTATGTTGCCTTGTTCTTAACTCCTAGCATTTGAGAACAAGTCCCCAACATTGGCGCCCACCTCCGGTGAACTCACTTCCACTCTGAGTTTTTTGAACACCTTCGGCGATCATAAACCTTCGTTATGGCGCCGAAGAAGGCTTCAGCGACTGGGGCTGCAGCTCTGCAACCACTGGACCACAATCAGGAGACAGTCTCCCTGCAGGAAGTCCGAAGCCAGAAAAGGAAGGCTGTCAGCCCGACACCACAAGAGGACGAGATAGATCAAGAAATCAGAGATATGGAGATGCTTCATCAACAAGTACAGAGGAAGAAAGAAAAGATGACCAGGCTAGCTGAACTGCAGAGGCAGATAGACGAAGCCTCTGAAGAAGTTCGTCATCTTGCCCAGGATGAGCAGCACCGAAGGCCTCAACACCAAGATCTTCATCAGGAGGGTTTCCCCAACGAAGATGACTGGTATGACAATTTCCATCATGGGAATTTTGTTTTTGATGATGCTTCTCCTCTGTCCGCTGAGCTGCAGGCTACACCTTGGCCTCCGTCCTACAAGCCGCCCCAGCTTCCCGTATTCGATGGCCACTCAGACCCGAAGCAGTTTTTGATGAGCTACGAAGCAACAGTATCTTCGTATGGTGGCAATGCTTCAGTCATGGCCAAATCTTTCGTCATGGCTGTCAGGAGTGTGGCTCAAACCTGGTATTCCTCCCTTCGACCAGGAACGATCACTTCATGGCAGAAGCTGAAGGATTTGTTGTTAACTAGCTTCCAAGGATTTCAGACGAAGCCGGTCACTGCTCAGGCTCTGTTCCAGTGCACCCAAGATCACGAAGAATACCTTCAGGCGTATGTCCGAAGGTTCTTGCGTTTGAGGGCACAGGCACCAACGGTGCCCAATGAAATTGTCATTGAGGCCATGATCAAGGGGCTTCGGCCAGGACCGTCAGCTCAGTACTTCGCTCAGAAGCCTCCTCAAACTTTGGAGAAGCTGCTCCAGAAGATGGACGAGTACATTCGGGCCGATAATGATTTTCGCCAAAGAAGGGAGGAGGCTTTCAGGTTTTCTGAAATGACCAGGGGCTTCGGAGGTAGGTTCTACCCGAGGCACGTGAGATCAATTCATAACTCTACACAAAATGATGATAGAGGAAGCCAACAGCAAAGGCCACAATGTTCCTCACAGGCTTCGGGGCAACAGCAAAGCTCCTTCAGACCACCAGCTCCAAGAGGCAGAGGCGCCAGGGGCTTTGGAGGAAGATTTGGCGATCAACCGAGAAGAATCTTTTGCTTATTCTGCGGTGAGAACAAAGGCCATACTACCAGGATGTGCCATGTTACTATTCAGAAGCAAAAGGAAATAGCTGAAGCAGCAGCACAACAAGCTCAGCCGAAGCAGGTCATGCATACAGCTTCGTATCATTCGCCCTACATTCCAGAATATGTGGGCAATCATCCTGCAGTTTCTGTTGCTTCGGCGAGTCAGCCTCAAGCTTCTTGGCAACAGCCTCCGCCTCCACCTCCGTTGCAACAAGGCCAGCAACCAGAAGGGAGCCAGTATGCTCCACACCAGAGGGACTTCAGAGAGCAGTCCGAAGCTCGTACAGTCAATAGCACTGTGCCAGAGTCAAAGCACATCTATTGACAAATATCCTACCTTAATAGCAATCTTTTTCATTCAGTTTTATTTTCTGTAATAAAGGACATTGTTTAGGTTTCATGTAATTGGTTTCGTTGATTCCTACAAGGAAAATATATTTTCTTCACAGGCTTATATTGATTAAAGTTCAAAGACTTGTGATAACAAAGAGGACCTTCGAACTATCGAAAATTCTTCGAAGCAACAAAAAGTCGTTCTAAGGAACGCAGAGTAAGTTCGCCGAAGTCACAAAAAAGTCGTTCCAAAGGGAGCGCAGTGTAAGTTTTCTGCTCCAAAGTCGTCCCAAAGGGAATGCAGAGCATACAGCGAAAAGTCAACGCTGATACCGCCTAAGTAAAAGGCGAAGCGCGAAAAGTCAACGCGAATACCGCTGAAAGTAAAAGGCGAAGAAGCTCCTAAGGGAGGCTTACAGCGAAAAATAAACGCTGATTCCGCTGAAGTAAAAGGCGAAGAAGCTCCTAAGGGAGGCTTATAAAAGATTGTGTTTTATTGCAGGGATGCGTATGTATCTTCGGAATAAACATCATCTCACATAACATAACATCATCGCATCATTTCGCATAGCATAAGCATCATACATCATTTTGCACATGGCACAAGAGGTGGACACATTATCAATCTACAGAAGAACGCTTTGAAAAAAGGGAGAAATCATAGTCACAAAAAGATACATTATTGATCTTCGGAAGTGTAGCTTCGGAAAAAATCTTCACGAAGCCTGGATATTATTCATCAGAACATTGGATATTATTGTGACAAAGATAAATTTTTTCTTCACGAAGCATGAAAAGAAGGGAAGGTGTTTTTTCGTCAAAGACTCAAAAGCGGTACGTGTAAAGTTTCATGCATCGTAAAGAATTGACTAACAAAAATAGGTATATTACATTTGGGGTTACAAAATGTTACAGTATATTACATTTCAGAAGTTTTCACAAAAATACTTAATCTTCTCTCAAAACGACTTCTGCAGCCTCGTTCAGGAGCCGATTGACGACTTCGTCCATAATATCTTCAGCCATCTTTTTAATTTCGTCGTCTCCTTTCGGCTGAGGGCCCGAAGACGTTTTAGCAGGATCTGAAGTAAGACAGGATACGGCTACATTGCTATTACAAATCGCAAACAAATCTTAAAGCCTAAAGATTACAACACAATAAAAACTATTAGTTAATACCTAAATGACCTTCGGCCTCTGCGCTCTTTTCAGCAGCCTCAGCTACTTCTCTAGCATCGTGAATGCCCTTTTCACTTCTTCGAATAATTTCTCCGGCCATTTCTCGGCCACCATTATCCCAGATATCGGTAAAAAACTTTCCACCAATTATACTAGCTTCGGCCGAAGGATCTCTTGCACCTTCAAAGGACAAAGCAGCTTCGGACCGTGCTAAAATTTTTACATGTTCGCAGCCCTTCTTCTCTAAGATGGTGGCAATCCCTCTGGCACCAGAGAAGGCACATATATCTCCTCGGCTATTTAAAATTTCTTCGAAGGCCTCAGCTTCGTGGTCGATCCATTCGATGGGACCTTCGGGATTGCCTCTCGTAAAGTTTTCTTCGCTTGAGAAGGCGCCAACCCTGGCGAAGCTAGCTTTTAACTTCTTAACACACTCTATAGATTTGTTATAGCATCTCTTTCTGGACGAACGAAGCTCTTCAACAGTTATTTCTAGGTGATCGGCCCATTGGTCGCTGAGTTCTCGCTTTGTTTCTTCAAGTATGCGTTCTTCCTTGGCTCTGGCCAGTTGTTTCCGAAGATCTTCAATTTCCCGCTTCTGAGCTTCAGCTTGATCTTTGAAAGCAGCTTCGTCCTCCTTTATTTTATTTATCAATGAGTGCAACATTTTATCTTTTTCGAGACCTTCGTTCCTCAGTTCAATAACTTCGGAACGAAGGTTGCTCAGGGCTATAGAACACCCTTCGTCTTCAGCATCTTTCTGTGCCCTGAGGGCATTGCTAAGTATCAGGCCCTGCAAAGAGAAATATGTCTGCGTCAATAGGTTTAAACAAACGAAAAATTTTGGACTCAACAAAAAATACAAGGATTTCATTTGTCGCACCTTTAAGCTATTGTAAGCTAGGCTGTCGGCCAGATCGTTCTTCGACAGCACCGAGAGCCCATCTTCTAAAATTGGGAATCTGAAGCTTCTGCTCATCTCCCGACAGACAGAAATTTCCTTACTGTCGGGGAGACAATACAAGAAGTCTTCTTCTCCACTGCCATTGAATATTAACGCCCCCTTTGGATATTTCAGTTTTTGGGCGTAGTGCTGGGCCTCTTGCTCTTCTTTTTCTGATAGTTTTTTCCCCGAAGCATGACGAACAATATAATCATGAACTTTGGGGGATGCTTCGGGGGCAATGACACCGGTTTCTTCAACAAAAGTTGGCTTTGTTATTTTTTCTGCCTCACTTTCCAAGGATTTTATCTTTGCAGGCTCTGAGGGCCCAGCTTCGGCTTCAGTCTCTTGCCCTGGAGCTTTAGAATCAGAAATTGCAGTTGTTGTTTCAGGAATGACAGCAGCCCTCTTCGGAGGTGTGCTTGAAGATTTGATCGTTTCCAGTACATCTAGCACATTAGCCATTCTCTTTCTTTTCGGAGTCACTGCTGGCACTTTTTGATTTTTTACTGTCTCAATGTTTGCTGCAGGACTCAAAACTTCTGATGTTTTGGATCCCTCAGTTGCTTCTTTTACCTCTTCCATTTTTTCTGTGGACGGCGCTTCGGCCTTCTCTTTCGTTTCTGATAACAAAATCTTTGATTGTTCTAATTCTATCTTTGTTGGCACTTCGGCCGTTTCTGCGACTTCCGGCAGCAAGGTTGGCTCGTCTGGTTTTTCAGCTTCGGTGGCCGAAGAAGTTTCTCCGGTAAACTCAGGCACCGAAGCTGGTTCAATATAGCGCGGCCGATGTGTAAGGACCTTTATCTTCTTTCTTTTCGGTTCTGGCTCGCTAGGAGCAGTTGCAGCTTCTTCTTTTGCAGAGGTTGTGTTTTTTCTTTTCTGCCTTCGAATGGGATAGCAATAGTCAGGGTAGACAAACCCGATTGCATCAAATACCCGATTCAGCCTCTTCTTTTTTCGGCCTCCGAAGGCTGCTGACATTGCAGTGTCTTCGGCCTTCGAATAAGCCCCAAGCAGTTCATCACTTAAATTTTCAATACTTTTTAACCAGTCATCATCTGGCTCAACGAATTTATCTCCAAATTTAAAAGTGTACTTCAACCTGATAAGTCCACCTTCGTCGGCCTCTTTTACGGTTTCTTGTGGCATTTCCCATTTCTCCGCGAGCGGCCATACCCTGAAGGCAATATGCTCTTGTACTAAGTCTCTCGTTCCAATGAAAGAGCAGACTGCGCCGAAGGCCCTCTGGCATTCTTCGGCAGCTTCATTCATTTCAACCTTCGGCCTCCGAAGGCCGAAGCTTTGCCAGATAGGGCGCATAATTATACCTTTGATATCTTCTCGTATTGTCAGATCATTCTTCACATAAAACCATTCTGTCATCCAGTCGCCGGGCCATTTCTTCTGAAAGGTTGGCACGGGGCAGCTTGACCCGGACCGAGAAACGAAACTGTAGCAGCCAAAATTATTGTGATATTGTTCCTTACCCCAAGGTTTTGTTTCGTATGATAATTCGTGTATATTGCAGAAGCTTTTTGCATCAGGCTTTAGACCATGGCTTCTCACGGCCCACACGAAGATATTCAGCCTTATGATTGCTTCGGGGGTAAGTTGGTGAAGATAGACTTCGAAGATTTTCAACACCTCCACGACGAAGCTGCTCAAGGGAAATCGCAGTCCAGCTTTCAAAAAGCTTCGGTACACTACGACTTCATTCTCTTCAGGGTGTGGGCACGTTTTTTCCCCTTCGTCGGCCCTCACAATGGATAAATCCCGGAAATACCTTCCTCTCATGTTGACAAGATGATTCTCTTTGATAGTTGATTTACCATAAACTGAATGGCTCGGTCGCCAGGGACGATCTTCGGAGTCTTCACCACCACTGTCCACATCATAGCTGTCACTGTCACCAGTATCTTCAGACAAACCTTCCAGAATCTCCTTGGTGATTTTTTCTGTATTGGTCTTTGACATCGCTATAAGAAACCCCAAGTTTTTCTCTTCGTCCAGGCTCAGCTTCATCTCAGCAGCAGTCTTCTTATCCTCAGACATCTTCGGAGACACCAAAAACTATTTTCAAAGCCGAAGCTTCAAAACTGCACAAGAGCTAAAAATTGAGTGAGCGGGAGCAGTTGGCCAGAGAGCGTGTCAAATGAGTTTGCGGTATGACCGTATTTATACGCCAAGTGCGTTGAAAATTGAAAGACCCCGCTTGTCAGTGAATGTTGCTATTCTAGCAAAGGGAAGGTGTTTTTTCGGACCTTCGGCGTAAAGCCTTCGTCCATGTCGCAATCTAAATTTATTATTTTAAACAAATTAATATTGCGAGGGGCTACTGTTGGGGACCTTCGGCATCCGAAGGTCCTCAAAAACAGGATTTAACAGTATTTCTGGAGTATAATGTGTGAACAGGTATCTTCGGACTCAAGTCGGCATCACAGTAGACCAGAATAATACGAAGGTTGGTACAGCGCCGAAGGTGTGAGCAGGAAAGCTTCGGCGTGACAACAGAAAGTGAAACCGACTTAAAGATGAAAAGGCTATTTAGACCTCGACAGATTACTACAGAGTTATTATCAACTGTAAAGGGCATGAATGTAATTTTGTATGGGTTGTGTCCCGCGCCTATAAATAGGTGAACAGTACTCCCGTACTGTTCACGCTGACTTGGCATTCGCTTTTTGCGTCACGCTTGTACTATCATCTCCTTCCAGTTGAAGGTACATTTGTAATTCAAAGATGTTTATGTCTATCTCTGATAATAATATATAATTATTTATGTTATCTTTTATATTCTCTACATTTTATCCTTCGTCACTGTATAATAAATTTATGAAGGCACGCTCTTCATCACCTTCGTCCGAAAATCATTATATCCTAAGGGAAATAATGCTTCGAAGGATGAAGGATTTTAGCGATTAACATTTTTTATGTTGCCTTGTTCTTAACTCCTAGCATTTGAGAACAAGTCCCCAACATGGGATGGTTCTTTTTTGGTAGTATCTTCGTCAAGGCCCGGTTCTTACAGATTAAAGGATATGGATGGCAATGACATTCCTAGATCTTGGAACGCGGATGAGCTTCGACGATATTATGTATAGATTGATGTAATCTTTTTTCATTTTTCTATGGCACCCTTTTCCTTTCTAAAGGGGGAGAAAGGTTTTTAATGGGGCCATAGTTTGTAATTTTTCTTTCTTATTCAGCTCCAAGAGAGCAAAATCCCCCAAAATATGTAAATTTAAAATCTGAGCATGCACCTTTGAGTGCAGAGAAAAAGAAAAAACAGGGAGAAGCTCGAAAGTCGTCCCTAAGGGGATGCAGAGCATGATGAAGCTACAAAAAGCCGTTCCTAAGGGAGCGCAGCGTAAGTTTTCTGCTCAAAAGTCGTTCCTAAGGGAATGTAGAGCCAAATACCGCTGAAATATAAGGCGAAGCGCGAAAACTCAATGTGAATACCGCCGAAATAGAAGGCGAAGAAGTTCAAAAGATGTTCCTAAGGGGATGCAGAACTTACACCAAAAAATAAGTGGTGCAGCCGAAAAATAAACGACAAAAAGATTTCAGTCATTCCTAAGGGAATGAAGGTTGTGGATGAAGCTTCGAATGTGTGTGTTTGGGCATTCATTTGCACGATACATTACATCATACATTGCATTAATAAACATTCATTTAGACATACATAGGATCATCATAATATCATACAGATACAGACAGTTGCTTCGGCTCTAAGCAAACAGCTTCAAAAGCAGATTCATGCTTCATTGTGTACGAAAAGAAGGGAAGGTGTTTTTCGCCTTCGGCTCAAAAATGCAGGTTTCGACCACATCAAAGCATTTCATACATCGATGGAAAGGTAAAATATATTACAAGGCATGGACAAATTTACAGAGTAGAATCTAATTCTTAAGTTACAATATTCTTTATAAAGGTTAATACAAGAATTTCTAGAGTTTTTTCCACAGCTAACTATTCGAGCTTCATCATCATCTATTGAGCTTTGGATCGTCTGCTAAGCTTCGGCTTTGTGCTCTTCAGCTTCGTCATCCTATACATATTAAAGCGTTACAAGGGAAAGGTAAGCACAAGGTATGATTTTGTTACCGGCTTAAGATGGCTTCGAGCTTCGTCACCAGCTAGGCTTCGTCCACCCTTCGTCCATGCTAGCTTTATAAATCTGTTTCCTATGCTTCGAGCAAGACTGGGAATATCAATCAGATCTGCTGGTGACAAGGTAAAGTTTGGTCTATTGACAATTTTCCCATGTGTACAACCAGATTTCAGGAAGACAACAGTTGTGCCCCGGGAAGCTACCAGGGCACAGAAATCGCCGTGTCCAGCTATAATTTCATCAAGAGCATCAATTTCACCCTCACTATGTTCGAAGGTCCCTGGCAGGTCTTCAATCGAAGGACTAAATTTCTCATAGCCGGCTCCAACTGAATTGAAGACCTGCTTCAACCGCTGCACACATCGGTTGCTAAACTCTAAACATTTATTTTGAAGCTCTTTCAATGATTTTTGCAAATTTCAACTTTTTCAACCTCAGCCTCAAATTTTGCATCAAATTCCTGTTTCTCTTGTTCGAAGCTTTCTGACTTTGAGAGAAGCTCCTTATTCAACGTTGCAATTTTGGCTTCAGCTTCTGCCAGTAAACCCTCTGTTGTCTGAAGTTCGAAATCTTTCTTTTCAAGAGCAGCTGCTTGATCTTTTATTTTGTTTTCCAAACCCTCAATTATAACTTCATGCTTTTTATCTTCAAGGTCTTGTTGCATCCTCAAAGCTTTACTCAATAGCATACTCTGTGCAGAAACAACTTTAGAAAACACTTTCGTTGTTAAAAATAATGAAGAGTCAAAGAAAAGTTTTTACCTTGAAGTTAGAATAGAATAAACTACCGACGATATGATGTCGTCGGTAGCGGCTGATATCGGTCTCAAGCTTCGGAAAACCAATACTCTTCGACAGAGTACCGATAACCTTCGCTCCGGTTCGGTCTCGGAGATAGCCTAAGCTTTCGTCGTCAACACCGCCAAAGAGTAGCGCCCCTGGTTCATACCCGCAGGAGATGGCATAGTCTCTCAACTCTTCTTTCTCAGCCTTTGTCAATTCTTGTCCAATCAAGTTTTGAAAGTTGAAATTCTCTTCTTCTGAAGTATCTTTGGCTATTTCCTTCTCTTTCCCAGGCACTGTGGCCATGGTTTCTTCGGCGGCTATAGCAGCTTCTTCTGCGACCATATCCAGAAGTATTTTATCTATATTAGAAAGTGTGCTTTCTAAATTTGCTTCGTCGGCTGTTGCAGCTTCAGTAGGTGCAGCTTCGGTAGCTGTAGTGCTCTCGACAGCTGGCGTCTTTGACGCCGAAGCTGGCCGTGGTGTTTCTTCAATGGATTCGGTCACAGTAATAATTCTTCGCTTTTTCGGCCCAACAGACTTATTCGTTGACAAGGGCTCCTTCTTCTTCTATAAAAGCTTCGTCAGATGTGGCCCCAGTGGACTTAGCTTGATAGGCAAGGATTCAGTATTACCTTTAGGATTTCTTCCACGTTGGCAGCAGAAGGTGTTGCAGGAGTTTCTTCTTCCATATCAGTCGCCTTCTACTTCGGAGCTACAACTTTCCTTTTCTTTGGAGCCACTGCCTTCGGCTTAGGGCTCAATTTTCTCTTCTTCAGGTTTTCTTCATCTTCCTTCACCATTCTAGTAGCCTATCTGCCCACAACACTAACAATTCTTTTTCTTTTCTGCCCTTTGGCACCCTTGTTCAATCGCTCATAATCTGGATATTCGAAATTCAGGGCATCCATTACCCGATTCAATCTTCACTTCGATCGAGTGCTGAAGGCTGCAGTCATCAACTGATCTTCTTTTCTTGTGTAATTGCCCAAAATCTCGTTGCACATAACTTCAATTGTGTCCAACCATTCTTGGCAGGGTTCCTTGAAGTGTTTCTTGAACTTGAAATGATAGGGCAGCCGAACGAGTTCTTTCTTCTTTTTCTCTCCTTCAAGCTTCGGCATACCCCATTCCCTTAGCGTTGGAAATACTCTGTTGGCTAAGTATTCCTGGACTAGATCTCTAGTTCCAATATGTTCAGACACAATTCTAAACTCATACACAACATCTGGACATGGTGTCCCTGGCGTCATGTTGCACTGAGGCCTAGTTAGCCCGAATGTTAGCTCCAACAGGCTCTGAACTAGTTTCTCCTTTTTCTCATCAATTTAACATAAAACCATTCAGATTTCCAACAGGTCGGCCATTTAGTATGGTAGTGAACCACCGGCGTCTTCATATCCTTCCGATAAGCAAAATTATAGCAGCCGAAGTTCTCATGCAGTCCGTCTTCTCTAGCCTTCGTCTGATAGTGAAGTTCATGAACTCGGCAGAAGGCTTCGGCAAGCGGCTCCACCGCTTGACTTCGAAGAGCCCAGATGTACACGTTGAGCCTAACAATGGCATTAGGGGTCAGCTGATGAAGGTAAATCTCAAAATTTTCCAAGTCATCTGCAATCATCCTGTGCAGAGGAAATCTCAGCCCGTCTTTGAAGAAGCTCTTAAAGACTAGCACTTCATCATTTTCTGGTTTCGGGATAGTTTCTTCCCCACCAAAGTGAATCAACCCCTTATCGGCTTCTCTGAAGTAGCCTAGCTTCGTCATCATAGCCATATCAGCTTCAGACACAGTCAACTTTCCAAAATCCAAACGGCTGGGCTTCGATGGCATAATGGTGTTAAAATCAATCTCTTCTTCACCAACATCACCCTCTTCAATATCTGCCTGCTCAGCTTCGGTAGTGAGTGCATCTTCGTCAAAGGCGCCCTCAGTCTCAACCAATCCCGATCGCCTCATAACTTTGGAAATCGGGGCAGTTTCAGCAGCTTCGGTTTCCTCTCCATCACGAGTAACCCTAGCTGTTGAGCGCACCTTGGCCATCTGATGTTGAATATTCTTGCGTTTTGACAAAGTTGAGAATTTTTTATCTTTTGCCGAAGCTCCCTTTTGTCACGAAGCTAGAGCAAAATGATCCTTCGGTTGAGAATGCAGTGAACAAGCTTCGGGTGTGGTCAAAGTTTTTGGCAGCACAACAGTGCAATAGCAGTAAATGATGTGGTAACTTCACAACTACCCATCTGTTTATATAGTGCTGCAGGTGGGAAGGTGAATCGTCAAGTCACTCGCACCCGCTGAACAGTCACCCGCACTCGCTGAATGGTGGACCATAGCGCCCAAGAAGTTGAATCACCAGATCGCGCGTACCCGTTGAATGGTGGGACCACCATTCACTCGGAATATTTAAAATCATTTCTCGGCAACGAGCTAAGGGAAGGTGTTTTTTGGACCTTCGGCATTCTGAAGCCTCAAAGAGTTTTTCACGGGTCGAGCTCGTTGTGAAAAACGATCTGGCACCGTGAAGGGATTACTATTGGGGGTCTGCTTTATCACCGAAGGTCCCATAAGAAGAAAACACCTTCGGAAGACTGGCACAAAGCCGAAGCTATCAATCAAAGAGCTTCGGAATACATTTCCAAATGCTCCGACTTAAAGATGAAATGACCAATCGGCCCGTGATAACTTGTATTATGATTGTAAACCTTTGTAAAGGGCATGAATGTAATTTCTCACAGGTTGCGTCCTGTGCCTATAAATAGATGAACAGTACCCATGTACTGTTCACACTATCTTGTATTCGCTTGTGCGCAACATTTGGATTTTTTGCCTTCTGTCAAACCAAAGGTATAAATGTAATTAAATATTGTATATAAATACTTGAATTTATATAATGAAGATATGTGAATAATGATATATGATTGTTCATGTTATCTTTCATGTTTCATATGCTTTGTCTTTCATTATCACTTATCATGATGATGAAGGTACATCCTTCATAACATTCGTCCGAAGATCGTTATATCCTAAGGGAAATAATGCTTCAAAGGACGAAGGATATTTACCTTTAACACTGTGTTGCCTTGTTCTTGATTCATGGCATTTGAGAACAAGTCCCCAACAAAAGGTCTATCTTGGAAAACACTTTGGATCCGACCAAATGATCGAAAAGAACATCAATACGAGGCAAAGGATACTTGTTCTTGATAGTCATCGCATTAAGTGGACGGTAATCTATGCACAGCCTCAAGCTTTCATCTTTCTTCTTCACAAACAAGGCTGGACATCCCCAAGGCGAAGTACTTGAGCGGATAAAACCTTTGTCCAGCAACTCTTGCATATGCTTCTTCAATTCTGCCAACTCAGCGGGTGGCATCCGGTAAGGCCTCTTGGAAATAGGTGTCGTTCCTGGTTGCAGCTCGATGGCAAATTCAATATCCTGGTCTGGTGGCATTCCTGGTAATTCATCCGGGAAAACATCCGCATACTCACAGACCACTGGGATCTTCTTTAGGGGTAACTCCGTCATAGCAAAAGCACATGACCGAGTAGAGTCTTGGCTGGGTAGAAGTAGGGTGAAACTCCCACAGATTGGGGGAATTGATTTCGACGATGCGGTTGGCTACATCAAGCACTACTTGTTGTCTGGTCATCCAATTGGCTCCCAGAATAATATCCACATTCTCCAATCCCAAAACAAGGAGGGTGGTTTTGATAATGTGGCTTCCCAGTTGAATAGGCACACTTTGGTTTAATTGGTTAGTTGCAATTTTACCCCTAGGTGTGGCTATCATGAATGACCCTTTTGTATGATAGAAAGGCAGTTGACATTTAGCACTAAACTTTTAGCTAATGAAACTATGAGATGCACCAGAATCAAACGGGATTAATGCAGGTTGATTATAAACTGAAAAGATACCAGTCATGATGGGGGCTCCCTCAGGTAACTCCTCCAGAGTAGTGAAGTTGAGCTTCCCTTGCCTGACTTGCACCTTCTGCTTTCTTCCCTTGTCTTGATTTGGTGCTGGCATCTGCCTCTGCTGATTTCTTGGGCAATTTTTGGCATAGTGGCCCACATTGCCACAAGTGAAGCATTTGTTCCCATTTCCCTAGCGGAACTGCTGTTGCTACGGAGGCTGATTGTTCCTTGGAGCGGGAGCTAGAAAACGAGTGGGTGCTGGCTGCTGCTGCTGTGGTGGCCTGATCACCCATCTGGCTGCCTGCTGCTGAAATCCCCTGCTCTGATTGTGGGAAACAATCCTGAACCTCTGGGTCTGAGCGGAGGGTGCTGCCATTGGTGCCTTTCTCTTCTTCTCTGCCCGGTGCGCTACAATACAATCCTCCTGGGAGATGGCCAGGTTGACCAACTCATTGAAGCTATCAGCCCGGACAGTGTTGAGACGCTCACGTAGCTTGGTGTTGAGACCCCTGTGGAAGCGGTCTATCTTCTTCTCATCGGAATCAGCATGATAACCTGCGTACTGGCACTGTTCATTGAAAGCCTGAGCATACTGCAATACCGTGCGGGATCCTTGATTGAGTGCCAGATGCGATCAAGAATTTTAGCTGGGATGTGGTGCCCTCTGAAAGCGGTCTTGAATTCCTCCCAAGAAACATCATGACCAGCAGGTAGCATAGCACGGAAATGGTCCCACCAAGTCCGAGCAGGGCCACAAAGCTGCTGCGTGGTGAAGCGAGCCTTGGTGTCATCAGGGCAATCTCTTGTGAGGAGGGCAAACTTGGACTCCACGACGCGTAGCCACACGTCAGCGTCCAACAGATCCTCTACCTTGGTGAACAAGGGCAGCTGCATACTCTGGAACTCCTGGTAGGTTGCCGCGGCCGGAGGTCGCTATGGCTAGCCTCCACCATACTGCTGAGGGTGGGGCTGGCGCTACAAGAGCTATCGCAGAATCTCATTCTGCTGAGCCATTAGCTCTTGCACCGTGGGAGCTGGAGGAGGTGGCGGGGAACTTGCTCGTTTTGCATGCCCGCGATGCTGCCTAGCTGCCATCTGAAAATAGAGATTGTCACCATTGTTATCCCAATTAACTATTTCGAACAACATGCTATTATCTCATATGGAAGGAAATTGTCATAACATTAAGTTCGAATAAGGATAACGTGGTTACAAACATTCCACGGATCTCAAAAGTTCTCAAGGGTTACATCAATTAGGGGAAAGTACCCGTAAGCCTAGTCCAAAATCTGCCATTAGTAGGCTCGCGTAGGCTTCTATCCTCCTAAAGCGTAAAAACGACCCATTAACCATGAGTAGTGGAAGTTACACTGGATATGGGTGAAGGGGGCATTGCGGAGGTAGTCCCATTGGCACCAAGGGCTGGCCTAACTTCTCAGGAGCCTCTTCTCCCTCGCTTCCGGCCTCATTGGCCTCCATCTCCAGGTGGTGCATGTCCAGGTGGTCATTAGCTTCTTCAAGTTCCTGCTGCACATCATGGAGCTGGTTTTTCATGACATCAATGGTGTTGTCTCGGATCTCCACCTGCTGCTCCAAGGTGGTGATGCGCTGGCTCAGCCTTTCCACCTGTAGGTGATGTGCACCCGTTGGGTGATTGCCCGATCTTTCGATGAGAGGGTGTGGAATAACTCGATTGGGGGAGGAGACGACGTTCACGGCCCGACTACAGCCTTCCAAAGACGCTGCGCCTTAGCAACCGATACACCACCTCCTATGGCTGTCACGATCTTGTGGAGCGTGACACCCTGGCCACTAGGGCACTCGTCCTGCAAGCAATCGAAGAACTAGCAAGAACAAGTAGAACAAGTACTGAATTACCAGATCTAAATGTAGGTTTAAAGATCAAACTACAATATGGTGGGGTTCCGAAGACAAGAAGACGGGCGGCTGAACTAGCACGCGCGCTTGCAAGCAAGTAGCGAGAGCTAAACTTGATCTAAACAAAACCCGCTGTTCTTGGTGGCGGCTAGGGGGTTTATAAACATGGGAGGACGACCACAAGGGTATTGGGGTCGTGCTGCAACCCTAGGATGCGTCCCTAATGGACCTAACTTGATACACGACCCATTGGGCCAAAATAGGGTGACGCAGCACCATGGGCAGAAAAGGCAGGAAATGTCTCGGTAAGAAAACAATGATTACGGCGGCCTCAGAACAGATATGACTATAATTCCGGATCCATATGAAAGTAGACTTGATAAGCTTTCCATGTTGTGCTTGAACATTCCAATCCGAGCCCGCATCTGACCGTGGTGACCGTCACAAGTTGGTGTTCTTCTGCAGTCCGAATCCAGCATGTTCAAATCCTTTTCCCTTTCGGTCTTCTCCCTGATTCCTAAGCAAAACAAGAGTGCACGGGTCTCCATGGTCTAAATATGATGGACATGAACTCAAGAGTGTAATCACCTGATGGTTGAGTTGACGAGCACGAGCGCGAGTAATGGGACCAGAAATTGGTACTTGTATTGGTATAGATGCATCAGTAGTGTGGATGTCTTCATCATTCTCCCCTTCTTGCATTTGAGTCGTCCTCGACTCAAGCTCAACTTCCTCTCCCAAGTAGGGCTTTAAATCTGCAATGTTAAATGTGGGGCTAACCCCAAAGTCTGCAGGCAGATCTAGCCTATATGCATTGTCGTTAATTTTCTCTAGCACTTTAAACGGTCCATCGGCTCGAGGCAACAATTTAGATTTTCGTAATTCAGGAAACCTTTCCTTTCTCAAATGCAACCAAACTAAATCTCCAGGTTCAAAATTTATTTCCTTTCTACCTTTATCACTAGCAAACTTATATCTAGCATTCATACGCTCTATGTTTTCTTTAGTAGTTTCGTGCAGTTTTAACATCAATTCAGCACGCCTAGTAGCATCAAAATTTAGTTTTTCAGAAGATGGCAAAGGCATTAAATCAATAGGAGCACGAGGTAACAAACCATATACAATCTGAAATGGGCACATCTTTGTAGTAGAATGCAATGATCGATTATAAGCAAATTCAATATGAGGCAAACAGTCCTCCCACATCTTAATATTCTTCTTTAGAACTGCCCTTAACATAGTAGACAAAGTTCTATTCACAACTTCAGTTTGACCATCAGTTTGAGGATGACATGTAGTAGAAAATAAAAGCTTAGTCCCCAATTTTGCCCACAAAGTCCTCCAAAAATGACTAAGAAATTTAGCATCACGATCAGAAACGATTGTGTTGGGCACACCATGCAAGCGAACAATTTCACGAAAGAACAAATCAGCAATATGAGTAGCATCGTCAGTTTTATGACATGGTATGAAATGTGCCATCTTAGAAAATCTATCAACAACCACAAACACACTATCACGTCCCTTCCTAGTCCTAGGCAATCCCAGCACAAAATCCATAGAAATATCTTCCCAAGGAGCACTAGGAACGGGTAGAGGCAAATACAAACCGTGTGGATTTAACCGTGACTTCGCCTTTTGGCATGTCGTGCAACGAGCAACCAATCTCACCACATCTCTTCTCATCTTGGGCCAAAAGAAATGACCAGCAAGTATGTCCTCCGTTTTCTTTGCTCCAAAATGTCCCATTAAGCCACCTCCATGTGCTTCCTGTAACAACAACAAACGAACGGAGCTAGCTGGAATGCATAGCTTGTTAGCTCTAAACACAAACCCATCACTAACGATATATTTGTTCCATCCTTTCCCATCTTTACAATGCAGCAACACATCTTTAAAATCAGCATCATGAACATATTGGTCTTTAATCGTCTCTAATCCAAAGATTTTGTAGTCAAGTTGATTCAGCAAAGTATATCTCCTAGACAAAGCGTCAGCAATGATATTCTCTTTTCCTTTCTTGTGCTTAATAACATAAGGAAACGATTCGATAAATTCAACCCACTTAGCATGTCTACGGTTCAGTTTTCCTTGACTACGAATATGTTTCAAAGATTCATGATCAGAATGAATAACAAACTCTTTGGGCCACAAATAATGCTGCCATGTTTCTAATGTTCGCACAAGAGCATATAATTCCTTATCATAAGTAGAATAATTTAGAACAGACCCACTCAATTTTTCACTAAAATATGCAACAGGTTTGCCTTCTTGTAACAAAACACCACCCAATCCAATTCCACTAGCATCACATTCAAGCTCAAAAGTCTTATTAAAATCAGGAAGTTGGAGGAGAGGTGCATGTGTCAACTTATCTTTCAGCACGTTGAAAGCGTGCTCTTGTACTTTGCCCCAACTAAAATGCACTCCCTTCTTCGTAAGCTCATTCAAAGGTGCAGCAATGGTGCTAAAGTCCTTCACAAAACGGCGATAGAAGCCAGCAAGTCCTAGGAAACTCCGCACCTGTGTGATAGTCTTTGGCATAGGCCATCCATGTATCGCTTCTACCTTGGCTTGATCAACCTCAATTCCCTGTGGAGTCACAACATAACCAAGAAACGAAACTCGATCGGTGCAAAATGTGCACTTCTCAAGGTTACCAAATAAACGTGCATCTCGTAAAGCATTAAAAACAGCACGCATGTGATCAACATGTTCATCCATAGATTTGCTGTAGATTAATATGTCATCAAAGTATACTACCACAAATTTTCCAATGAAGGCACGCAAAACCTCGTTCATTAATCTCATGAAAGTGCTAGGTGCATTAGTTAACCCAAAAGGCATGACTAACCACTCATACAATCCGAACTTAGTTTTGAAAGCAGTTTTCCATTCATCTCCCAATTTCATACGAATCTGGTGGTACCCACTACGCAAATCAACTTTAGAAAAGACAATGGCACCACTCAATTCATCAAGCATATCATCTAAACGTGGAATAGGGTGTCGATAACGTATCGTGATATTATTAATAGCCCTACAATCAACACACATACGCCATGTTCCATCTTTTTTAGGCACTAAAATAACCGGAACAGCACACGGACTAAGAGACTCACGCACGTAACCTTTGTCGAGTAGTTCTTGCACTTGTCGCTGAATTTCTTTTGTTTCCTCTGGATTTGTCCTATATGGCGCACGATTCGGCAAAGATGCACGAGGAATAAGATCAATTTGGTGCTCAATCCCTCGTATAGGTGGCAGCCCCTCTGGTATCTCACTTGGAAATACATCAGAATACTCCTGCAAAATGTTAGTAATAACAGGAGGCAAAGAATGCTGCATATCTTGAATTGAAATCAAAGCATCCTTGCATACCAAGGCGTAGGCAACAGTAGTGGAAGCAAATAATTCATTAACATCAGTTTTTGTTGCAAGCAAGCAATGTCCTTTCAATTTTATCCCATCTTTGTTATTACCAACAACTTTAATATTCTTGTTGTTCTCAGTTTTAGCTTTGGTAGCTTTAGCAACATCATCACGCACAATAGCCTCAGGGGACATGGGAAGCAAAATAATTTTCTTATCATGGTATATGAGAGAATATTGATTTGATCTACCATGATGCATACAATCTGAATCAAATTGCCATGGTCTACCTAGCAGAATATTACAAGCATCCATAGGCACAACATCACAGTCAACAACATCACGATATGAACCAATAGCAAAATTAATTCGTACCAGCTTGGTTACCTTGACCTTACCACTATTGTTGAGCCATTGAATGTGATATGGATGCGGGTGCGGTTTGGTCGTAAGTGCAAGCTTCTCCACCATGTCGCTGCTAGCCAAGTTGTTGCAGCTACCTCCATCAATGATCAAACGACATGAACGCTCCTTAATGACACACTTTGTTTGAAACAACGTATGTCGCTGATTCTGCTCTGCCTTCTCCATTTGTGCACTAAGCACACGCTGTACAATGAGGCTCTCATAATGCTCTGCATCATCTGCACCAATCTGTTCTTCGGGTGGTTCCTTAGTGCCTACATCATCAGCCGCAAGCAAAGCAAGTGTAGCTTCATCCAAATCACTAGCAGAGGAATACCCACCATCGTCTTTTACCACCAAAACACGCTGATTAGGACAATAACGCTGCACGTGTCCATAGCCCTTGCATCGATAACACAGAACATCTCTTGTTCTACCTGTGGAAGCTACTGAAGAGGCACTACCTGCGGGTTTCTGGGCAGATTTGGTTGCTGAATTTGTGGAAGATGCACGTGGTTTGTCGCTGGAGGAAGGCGGGGGTGCTGGTCGACTTGGCGAGGGAGTTGGTGCTAGTGTACGGCCGGTCATGGATGTAGTCGTGCGCTGTTGCCATGGTGTAGATTTTCCTGCAGAAACATTAGACCTTGCACTAGCACGTCGTCCCTGCACTTCCCTTTCAGCTTTGCAAGCAAGATGAAACAATCGGGTTACATTAGCATAATCTTTATAAGCAAGGATGTCCTGAATTTCCCTATTTAACCCGCCCAAAAATCTAGCCATAGCAGATTCCTCACCCTCCTCTATGTTACAACGCAGCATACCCATTTGTAATTCCTGATAATATTCTTCTACACTTTTAGTACCCTGTCTCAATTGTTGCAACTTGTTTAACATATCACGTGCATAATAAGAAGGAACAAATCTAGCCCGCATGACCCGTTTCAACGCATCCCAAGTTTGTGGCATGTTATTAGGATTCTTCTTACCATGTTCTATCCACCAAACAGAAGCAAATTCAGTAAACTCACTAGTAGCAGCTCTAACCCGCGCATTCTCAGGAAATTCATGGCATGCAAACTTTTGATCAACCGCAATCTCCCAAGTAATGTAAGCATCAGGGTCATATTTACCATCAAAAGGAGGTATTTTAAATTTAACCTTACTAAAAGCATCATCATTACCATGTACCTCACGTCGGTGAAAACCACCCATACCTCTACGGTTAGTACGTAGTCGCCGGCGATTAGGTGCTTCTTGGTCATCTTGTTCAGTATCAGCAACATAGTCATCCCAGTTACCTTCGGCGCCCTCATCACGCCCACCATTGATATTAGCATGCATCTCATCAAACCGCCTCAAGAGTGCGACAAGGCTCTTGTCAATATGAGCAACTGTCATTTCCACATTTGCAAGTTTGGTGTTCGTGTCGATCTGTGTGGCCTCCAATTGCCCCATCTTTTCATTCGTCACCTGCATGTCATTATCAAGACCTTCCGTGTGCGTCTTCACTAGCCTTACAAAGTGTTGTATGATACCCTTGGTGCGAGGAGAGTGTGGCATATTACGAGAAGCATCATCAACCTCCAATCCTGCCATGGTTAGACGAACAGAGGCAACAAGAAAAAAAAAACGTGAAGGAATAAAAACTCTACAACTATTAGGATGTAGCTACTGCAAGGCGCTCACTCTCAACCTGCCACACAAGCTCTTACCAATTCTTACCTTGCACAACAGGAGGGGTCAGCAATCAACAAGTCTGCAACCGTGGAATAAGTGTATCGGTGCCGCAGCAACACGACCTGTCAAACTGTAGTCGAAATATGTAGAGTTGTAGGTGGGCTGAAGCAAGGAATACACTAGTACCACGTTAGTTACAAAAGCAAGCTGAATAATCGTTCAACGGTGGTACTGTGCTGGTCCTAGGCTAAACCAGGCTAGAGACGTGAGCCTAGGCACAAAGGTAGTCACTGAAAAAGAACAACTAGCACAGCACAAAGAGAAACAACAGATTTAGAGATTCAGCCCCCTTCTTCTTCTTTTCCTTTTTTTTTTCTTTTCTATTCTTTTTTTTTCTTCTTCTTCTGTTTTTTTTTGCAGGGGCCTAAACCCTTTTTTTTCACTATGACAACCCAAACAATAAAGATATTGCTAACAACCCCTTTAAATCAGATTTAACAAATCTTGTTAATATAGGAAGTCCAGAAATCTCTACGATGATTGCGGAGCGCTCAGAACGAATTTTGAGATAAGGTCAGATCCGTTGGAAAGAAGATAAGATAAGCTTTCCAGATTGTATTTAAACTTCCAAATCGGATATGATATGTATCCGTGGTGGCAAAAACGAACCAGAGATGTTTTTGGTGATGGTGGATTTCGTGGTGACCAAAACGTGGTAGAACTCAAAACTCTAAAGGAATAAACTAAGACCAGCAACTCGACACAACCGATGCAACCAAAAACTCAACAAGCCCTAACTAAGTAGTACTAGTAAATGCTCAATGGTTTATAGGATTGCGGTAAAACTAATCTACTATTTTTTGGCTTTTTCTGGACTATAGGAGATAAGAAAACAGCGAAGAAAAGTAAATCTCTCACCGATAAACCTTGCTCTGATACCAACTGATGTGCACCCGTTGGGTGATTGCCCGATCTTTCGATGAGAGGGTGTGGAATAACTCGATTGGGGGAGGAGACGACGTTCACGGCCCGACTACAGCCTTCCAAAGACGCTGCGCCTTAGCAACCGATACACCACCTCCTATGGCTGTCACGATCTTGTGGAGCGTGACACCCTGGCCACTAGGGCACTCGTCCTGCAAGCAATCGAAGAACTAGCAAGAACAAGTAGAACAAGTACTGAATTACCAGATCTAAATGTAGGTTTAAAGATCAAACTACAATATGGTGGGGTTCCGAAGACAAGAAGACGGGCGGCTGAACTAGCACGCGCGCTTGCAAGCAAGTAGCGAGAGCTAAACTTGATCTAAACAAAACCCGCTGTTCTTGGTGGCGGCTAGGGGGTTTATAAACATGGGAGGACGACCACAAGGGTATTGGGGTCGTGCTGCAACCCTAGGATGCGTCCCTAATGGACCTAACTTGATACACGACCCATTGGGCCAAAATAGGGTGACGCAGCACCATGGGCAGAAAAGGCAGGAAATGTCTCGGTAAGAAAACAATGATTACGGCGGCCTCAGAACAGATATGACTATAATTCCGGATCCATATGAAAGTAGACTTGATAAGCTTTCCATGTTGTGCTTGAACATTCCAATCCGAGCCCGCATCTGACCGTGGTGACCGTCACAAGTTGGTGTTCTTCTGCAGTCCGAATCCAGCATGTTCAAATCCTTTTCCCTTTCGGTCTTCTCCCTGATTCCTAAGCAAAACAAGAGTGCACGGGTCTCCATGGTCTAAATATGATGGACATGAACTCAAGAGTGTAATCACCTGATGGTTGAGTTGACGAGCACGAGCGCGAGTAATGGGACCAGAAATTGGTACTTGTATTGGTATAGATGCATCAGTAGTGTGGATGTCTTCATCAGTAGGTCCTTCTCCACCAACTCGGAGGACAAGTCGACCACAAAGTACTCCCGCTGTCGAGGGTGAGCTTGGTGGTTTGTGCGAGGTTAGCAAGATGTGCCATAGCATCGCTCTACAGGGCCTAAAGGCGGTACAGTGCGCTCATGCACTGAATAGTGACCCTCCCAACCAAGTCAGGATACGTCGCCCATACGACCTTTACATGGCTCACACGGTTGCACCACATGGGATCATCCTTCTTCTCAGCAGGGAAGAGCCCCAAGGGGTGCATCACCATCTCCAGGGGATGGGAGCCACAGAAAGTCGTTAGGGTCTTCATAGCTGCCGCTTCAGTGGTGTCGTCCGTCTTGAATCCAATCGTCTCGGAGTCAAGGGAACGCCAACCCGGCTGAAGGGGATGTGCCTCTAGAGTCAGTCAGACTCGACAACATGGTACCCGATGCTCCTCGTATAGCTGCACCGTGTACAAAGGGGGCATAGGGTAACCGACGGAGTTAAGCACTTCCCACAAGATGGAAGGAAAACCATCGTGAGAAAGGAAATCAGAGCTGAAATGAGTGTCTCCTCCACTGGCGGGGGTAGGTGAGGTCATCTGTGGAAGGGTATCAGATGTAAAGATTATGGTGGAAGAAGAAAATAAAAGGAACCTGGGTGGTTTAAAAGGAAGCGGGTTAGCTCAAATTTTTTTTACTTCTTTAGCTTTTAATCTCTTTAGTTTTTATAATGCATGCTGGAAATAAGGTCTCCTCTCCGAATAAAAGGGTGCTCTTAAGGCATCCTTTAAAAATCTAAAGACTGGCCCCACAGGGCCTACTTAATTTGCCACCTATTTCCCCCACTATTCCTAAGGCCTTTCGTCCTAGGTCTAGCGGTCTAGTCCTGACGATTCACACTAGTTTCTAAGCAAGTTTTAGATTTTTGAAAATTGGTATTCATGATTTATTGTTCTTCTCTGTGGTGGTATTTGCTCTGATACCAGCTGTGGCAGAACCACCCGAATTATTCCAGCTTAAGTGCCCAAGTCACGCCTTAGAGGCCGCAACGCACTTAAATCGGAATAAGCTGTCAGTCTCTCAGATCGAGTCTGATAAAGCCACTTATCCAGGATCAAATACCACAAGCTCACTCGAAGGTGAGTCACAGAAGAAATACAATAAAACAGGAAAACCTCAAATTAAAGTACAGTAGTTATTACATAAATCGGAGTTTTTCAAGTAGCTGACATGAGTTCACAAAATAAATTGCAGCTGATAATCGATATCATCGAAAGCGAGGAATAGGGCAAGGCCTAGCCCACTACTCCTCCTGCTCCTCTCCTGCTGGAGCAGCATCCCACACGATCGTCCAACCCGGTGGCAGGGTGGTAGGCCAAGTCACACCATCAACCATGTCCTGAAGCATACCTGCAAAAATTATGCCACAAGCAAGGCTGAGTATACTAATACTCAGCTAGACTTACCCGGTGTGAGGAATCTACTCGTCTACCTCTAGACCATGCAGCTATTTGGCTGAGGGGTTTGGTTTGCCAAAAGCACTAGCCGAGTCTAGAATCAATTTTTAGCTTTTCAAATTCTAGTATCATTATTTTAGCTAAGTTTGCTCTTTCTAAGCATACATGGTAACAAGCATTTAATACAATCAACATGTTATCTCATGTAAAACCTCATTTCACTTCTTACTCAATGTAGTACAAGGGGTCAAGCAGTCTTATTGGCTGCGAGAAGCAGACGATTCGAATCGAGTTTTAACAAACCTTGCAAGGTAAACCTAAACACACGACATGTAGGGTCACTCCGTCCCCACACACTTCAACCGTCCCCATCGATTCCCCGTTCGCGGCCAGGCCACACCGCCTTGGCATATAATGCTCCACTGACCCCGGCTGCCACCGTGCAGTGACCGCACATGTACCCACCATAGCTAGCATGGGAGACCCAGTCTCAGGTCGTGTGAGGGGTAAAGTCTGTGCCTGGCTTCACTCAGGTACTAGGTTTACCGGTTACCATATATCCCGACATGTGTTTAGTACGTTCAAACGCTTGACTCAGGTATCCACACATTAATCCTTAATTCCTTTTTCCCATCTTATGGACAAGGCATCCTCTCTAGATCCAAGTCCATAGACCATCATAGATCCCGTTATCAAGATGAATACAATCAATTCCTGACCTCGCGCGAGTGCTAGAAAAATCACTCGACTTCTATCGAGATCCTGATTTAGCAAAGCAGCTACTCGATCTAGCATACTAGTATCCATCTCAAAAAGGAATCCTAAGTTCATGCAACTAGGGTTTCAGGCAACTCCTATACTTAAGTGCACATTACAAACCTACAAACATTAAGTGTAGTAAAGTAGCATATATAAACGGTTATGCATAAAACCGGGGCTTGCCTTCAATTGCTGGGGCTGCGGGGAGATCCTCATGGCAGTCTCGGAGCTTGCTTCTGGTCTTCCTCGTGGACAGCTCCTTTCGTAGGGATGAGCACGTACTCTCCGTCAGCGAGATTGCAATCTAATGAATGCAATGAGTGTGATATATGCATGGCATGATATGTAATTTAACAATTAAGATTTTGACAGGGAATGATCAATTTAATAAGGTAGAGCTTATTCTTACAACTGGGGATTTTTGGGGTACACTCAGCAACTTAGGGTCAAGTTGATTACTGAATGGTTAACCTATTTCTAGTGTTCTACTGATTTTCTTCTTTATATCTTATGGATATTTTAACAATATTCTTAGCTACCATGTTGGGGTAATACTTATTAATCTTTCTAATTTCTCTCTTCTTCTCTATTTCTTTTATGCTTTGAAGGTGGGTTTGAACTACAAGATAGCTTAATAAATTTCCACAAATTCTGAAAAAATTACAGTGGCTTCTCAATGGTGTATAATTCTCTCTCTAAAAATTTGGGGCTTAAAAAGTGAGGGGTTCGCTCTGTACAAAATTATCAAATATTAGTGCAGAGGGGGTGTTTTGAACTACAACTTTCTTTTAACAGTGGGTTATTCTCTAAGAATTATTTTTGCTGGTATTTAGATGTTATAACATGACTTTGTTGAAAGTTTCAGCCACTAGTACTTATTAGTTATTTTAATATGATTTTCTAAAGTTTCTAGCTAAAGGGGTGCTCTCTACTACCGCTATACTTGAAAAATATCAAACAACAGATTTCCAATTTTCCCTATCTTCTTCTTTGCGCAAGAGAAATCATTCTAAAATTTGGTAACTTTTTGCTTAAGGGAAAGGTGGTAGGAATTTCTTGAATTAAATAACTTTTTTCATGAAGTAGGGGCAATGTGTATTACTTTATAGTTTTGAATAGGTTTTGCATTTTTCTCTGGTGGTCTATCCCAGTAATAATCTAGTAAAAATTTAATTGCCCACAGTTGCACACTTTTTGGCTTGCTTATGATTTAATTGAAATATGGCTCAATATTAAGTTTTATTTGTTTAACCCACTTAAAATGATGGGCTAGGGTATTTATCATTTTTGTAGTGGTGTACTAGTGGTTGCAAGTCTACTAAATTTTTCTTACCAATTTTGGAATTGTTCTCTTATTTTTAATAATTGTCCTTTTAGCGCCTAATAAAACTTTTCACCTTGAATTTGCTCTGGACTAGGGTCCCCTTTATTTTTCCTAGGTTCTTCATTGCTTAAGTGGACTAGGAAAAAATTTACATCCATTGTTTATTATTTTCTAGTACCTTTCTCATTTTCTTAAGTTTTGGGCAATTATGGCCTTTAATAGATAACCCTGTTTAAATTTTCAATACTGCGGTGCTTAATATTTTTAAACAGTGTCTAAGTGAGGTTTGAACTTCTACAAATTTTCTTAAGTTCAGCAAAGAAGCATAACTAATTTTCTTCATTTTAATAAGGTTTGATCAGTTTCCTTAATTAATTCCAAACTCTAAAATTTAAAACAGAAAGCACAAGGTTCAGTATTTTTATGTGATAGTTCTTAATATTTTGAATCTAGTAAAATTGATTTGACTAAATTTGGTTGAATATTTCTTAAGGTACAAATTTCCTAAGTTCTCTGCTGAATTTTAAAAAGAATAAACAGAAATGGATAAAGGAAAAAGGGTTTTGCACTGGGGTCCCTGGCGAAAGGTTTTAAGTGTATTACAGACAGGTCCTCCGTTCACTATTCATCTGAGTCTATGACTCTACAGAAAACCCCCTAGAGTTTTGCTAAATCGAACCCGCAGTCCTTCCCCTAATGGAACAGTGACCGTGGCGGAAGAAAAGGGCAGAGGGGCTTACCGGCAGCGAGGTTGCTCTGGTGAAGGGTCGGGCGAGGTCCGGGGGTCTCTGGCGATCACGTCGAGGTGCGGATCATCGGCGGTGGTGGTCGGAGTAGGTCGGTCCACGCGCGCAGGCGGGGGAGCTCGTCGGCAGTGAGGAATCCGGCCTAATCAGGGCGGTACAGTTCAATTGAACGGGTCAGGGAGCTTCCACAGAGGTCAAGGAAGACATGTGCGCAAGGAATTTGAGAATGGCTCACCGGATTGCTCGGTCTACGCGCGGCTGCGGGCGACCGAAGTCTGGCGAGGGCGATCCTGGGTCTCCAGTGAGGCTCTGCCGGGTCCGATGACTTGGAAAGCTTCACGGGCCACTGGCGAAGCTAACCGAGCGACTGACGCGGCTTGGAAGTGGCTAGAGGGAGCTGGCCTTGGTGGCCGAGGCTCGGGTAGTGATGGCGGGCGGAGGAGAGCTCGCCGGAGTTGGAGTTCTTGCTCGGGGCATGAGGCAGAGTGAAGGGCAGACCGTTGCGCACCCAGGGTACTTATAGGTGCCCTCGGGCATGGCAGGGCGCAGGCGCGGGGGACAAGAGCCGACCGTGTGCGGCGCACGCGCAGAGGGCAGCCAGTGCGCGGCCGAGTGCTTGAGCACGCGATCGAACACGTGGAAGTGTGATTCTGCCCGAGTTCAAACGCCTATTGACCGACCTAAACGTGCATATCTTTCCAACGATCCTGTGTAGCTTCTCTTCACCGTGCCAAGGTCTTCCTGTCGTGTGTGAGTCCCGAGTGAAGATATGGCCTGGGTGAGAAGATATGATGGCCTGAAGATAGCTATGTCAGCACTGCCCAAACCGAGACAAAACCTGTGTCAAGTCGTGTCAACGACTTTGGTTTGATCTCAAACTTCTCCAGAGTGTTCCTAGGGTATTTTGGCGCCACTTTGATATTTGGACTTTATGGATTCGAGCTTTAGAAGACAGGGAACACTTCTGAACATTGGGAAAGGGTTTGAAATTCAGTTTTCTGAATTTCTGAATTTTCCCATAGGGAGTTCATGGGCTGATTTGGGGATTTTCGAAAATCCAAATGGCCAAGCTTTCTTACTATATTTTGTTGGTTATTTAGTGCACTAAAACTTTATTATTTGGCCCATACCAAAATTTTGTATTTTTCCCAAGTCTTTTCCCAATTTCCCTTTATGTGCTTAAATGGTTCACTTAGGATTAATTAGGGTTTGTGAGTTCTTCTTGCTTTGAGGTTCATGGCATGATTAAGGATAATTTCTTAAGATGAAAAATACTTACTTTAAACCTTTGTTATTAATTTTTTATGTTCATTCCTCTATTTGGTTCACATGTGATAATGGTTTGAGTCAGCTCTAATAAGAAACCCTAGGTGACACTGGGGTGTCACAATAGCCACTTTATTATACAGGATAAAAGATATCTTTAAAGCATTTATAGGTTTGGGGTCAGAAAGAGTACGGTAAGGAAATACTCCATCATGGACAATGGATCTTGATTCATCTGGTGATCCAGCCTGGTCCCTGAAGACTTGAGTTGGTGCTTATCCTTTCTTGATGAGGTTGATTATCTTGTGTCTCCAACCGAGTTAGGAACATGTGGTTGAGACATATTTGTAGGTGACATGTAGGTAGAGCAGTTAGTTTAGTAGGTGGCTTCAGTTAAGTGAGATTAGTCAGAATCTGGTTTGGATGTTTTGCTTCTGAATGGTTTGGATAGGTTATGTAACATATTATGTAGGTCAAGTTGTTGGGTATGGCCGAGTTGATCTAAGTCACCGATTTAGGCGTAAGTGAATTAGGAGTATGGCCTTATCTTTCATACCAGCATTAATTAACTCACTCTAGATTAGATCATAATAGATTAGATGGAATCTAGATTAGGTTGGTATGACTAGATTAAACTAGGTTAGGTTAGATAGATCTACTAGGCGAGGATATATGTTAGAATCTTTTGAGATAGGATATATTATGTGGTATAGGTAAGTCAGAATCTCTGTTAGGTTAAAATAGAGGGGTTATGCAACTATCTGATGGGTAAGGTAGTTGCATATGGTCGGGTTGATCTGTCGTTCTTTATTTAGTGCAGAGTGAACTAAGATAAAACATGTTCTATAGGAGCAGAGTCTCGTTTATTTTACCACTATTAACTGGCTAAGTGACTGTCCTTAGGTTAGTTCAACTTAAGGTTAGACTTCGTTAGGTTAGATTAACCTATTAGATTGGATCAGATCTAGAATAAATTGATATAACTATAGGATCTAAATAAATTAGTTCATGATTGTTATTCTAGAGTGGGATAAATATGCTTATTAGGGAAAGATGAATCCATAAGGAAAAGGTAGAACCTTTTGAGGTCAGTTAGATCTATTAGGATGACATATGATATTTTCAAGATAAGATGAATTTATTAAGGTAAGAGAGTATCTTTTAAAGTAAGATGGATCTCATGAAGCTAGATATATTTTAATGGGGGATATTCTAGGTTGTCTAGTTATTTTTTATACCTATGTGTATATGAGATGCAATTGTGGACATTACTCCACAACTCATCACACTCAATCAAAGATCCAAATCAGACAAGTATCATAAGAACAAACATTGCAGCACATAGATACCTATAAAAAATAGTTTTGTTTTTGTTCCTATGAGTAGGTCTCCTAGTCCTAAAGGTCACTTTAGGCATAGGATTTCAAAGTGTGAAATCCACTTTTGTCTTTAGAAATGAAGAGGTAAGAATAATTAGAGTAAAGCAGTAGTGGATGAGAAAAGATTAAGGGAAGTTTTAGAAAGAATCAGAGTAGCAAAGGTAAGTAGTTAATGGTGGTTCAGTTCTATCTAGGTTTTAGATTTGTAATACCCAAATAGTGAGAATGATAGAATGTACAAGAAATGGGATATATAAAAGATTCATTTGACCACTGGTGTTGTTATTCTCATTTTTGCATATTTCAAGTAATGGGATTAACCCTAACTACCAATAAATATACTAAATAAAAGAATGGTGCATCATGCTGGAGTTTTGTTGCTTGTGCATATAAAAATGATAGCAACACTACTAATCAAAAGGTAATGAGAAAGAAATTGAATTGAAGACCAAATGGCAATTAGGGTTTTGAAATGAAAATTGAAAAAAATATAAAATATAAAGAAAATGTATATATATCCGGAATTGGTACTAGAATTTGCACAAACTAATATGAGGTTAAGTTTGCCACAAAATCTGAATTTAAAAATTGGAATTGAAAGTTTGAATTGGAAAGAAAGAAAAGAAAATAGAAAAGAAAAAGAAAAGAAGAAAGGAAAAAAGGAAAACGGGCGTTGGGCCCATTTCTCCTACACAGCGCAGCCCACCTCACATCTCTCCTACGTGGCCCACCCGCATACGGCTCCCGCGCGCTAAACCCCAGCCGACTCCGACTGATGGGACCAGGCTATCGGCGCTTGCTCCGTGGCTTACGCGCGCCGCTGACTCACTAGATCGTGGGACCCTCACATGATTAATCTATAGAATTAAAATTCAATTTGTCATTTGCATCGCATTGGGATTATTTTATTATTACTATTATTTATTATTACTATGGTTTAGTATTTACTTACACTTAGTAACTGCTAATAAAATTTTGACCAACTTATAAAAGCAATGCTCAGCTTCAACCTTTATTTTGTTGATCCACCTTACACTTCACATGAACTCCCACCTTTGGTGAGTTCATGCACATTATTCCCCACAGCTTGTTGAGCTATGATCATATGTGAGCTCACCCTTGTTGTCTCACACCCCCCACAGGAGAAGAACAGGTGGTTCAAGAGGAGCTGCCCAGCGAGGAGTTCGACTTAATCTAGGTGGCGTCTCCCAGTCAGCTTTGTGGCGCCACGGAAATAAGATTTAGTTTGTTTTATATTTATCATTTATTTTGTAAGACTTCCGCTATGTAATAAGTACATTCATGATATTTATGACATTTATCTATATGCACTCTGTTATTATGTGTGTTGTTCTTCCTTGGCGCACATATGAGATGCACCCGGCTTATCCATTAAATCCGGGTGTGACACGTACCCATTTAGCTCGAAGCCCGGTACCCAAATGATTCCTATGGGTAACAAAACTCAATACTCGATTTTAATTTGAGCCTATTCAAGCCTAATCGGGTAACACTCTGCGGTACCTGAATTACCCGTTAGGCCCAAAATTCTTTTTTACTAGAGATCTCCACCAGTCATCCAGCCAATAGTGGCGCACAAGCAACGCCACAGCCTAGTATAAAGCCCAAAATGAGCATCACAACCAAGCACCCAAGTCAGGTACATGTCCAACCGTCGCCTTGTCAGTCTATCACAGTGTCACGCTCACGCACGCAAGTGCCGCCCCCATCCCCATTGCCAGCTGATGAAGACGAACCGTAGCCACTGTCCAGTAGTAGGCTAGCCACCACACTCCCACCCAGGCAGTCAGACACCCAGCAGCCAACACTGTCGTTCGTCTTCGGCACTATCACGTCCCGTGGCCAAGGGAGCGCCCGTCTCCCTGTCGTGAGCCACAGCAAAGGGGATGAACTCAGATGAGTTCAAAAGGCAAGCACACCAGGTAAGTTTCCCAGGTGAGTTTGTGGTGGATTTCTGTTATTCATTTCATAGGTCCTTACAGTACCACTAGATCCGATATTTATAGATCTATTACAAGGCCATTAGGGCCCAAGCAACAACTGACCTAATCAGGCCCACTGCTAATCACTGCATAATACTGAATCACTACTCACTTATACCTGAGTATCAATCATGGTCCTGACATCACCCCCTTCGCTAGAAATTGATTGTCACCAATCAATAGCAGTAGGAAAATACTTCTTGATCATTTCATAATCCTCCCAAGTAGAAGCACCAGTAGGAAAATGGGACCAAACAATGCGAACTTGAACCACATGATAGTCTGTCTTTCCTCACTAGTCTTCTATCCATAATCTCAACTAGTTTCACATCTACTTGAGACAAATCCACTAACTGGGACAGATCTAAAAATAATGGAGTAGCATGAGGTGTAAAAGATTCAACTGTGAAACATGAAAGACATGATGAACCAATGAAGCTTCAGGTAACTGCAACTTATAGGCAACAACTCCAATTCTTTGCAACACCTTAAAGGGCCCAAAATACTTGTAAGCCAGCTCGGGATAGGGTCTATTCACCACAGAGCTCTGAACATAAGGCTGCAATTTGAGAAGGACCAATTCTCCCACTTGAAATTGTTTATCTGATCTTTTCTTATTAGCTTGGACCTTCATTCTATTTTGAGCTGCAGCTAACCTTGATCTCAACACTTCAGAAAACAGTTGTCTCTCAGCAAAAACTAGGTCATACCCATATAACACTTTGAAAGGTGAACACCCAAGAGAAGTGTGATAGGAAGTATTATACCAAAACTCTGCTAGAGGTAACCATCTTTTCCACTTAGCAGGGTTGTCTTGAATGGCACATCTCAAATACATCTCCACACACTGGTTCACCCTTTCAAACTGCCCATCTGATTGTGGGTGATAAGCAGTTGTTAAAGCCAACTTGGTATTCAGAGACTGAAATAAAGCTCTCCAAAAATGGCTAGTAAAGATCATGTGTTTGTTAGACACTAAAGTCTTAGGAGTGCCATGCAATTTCACCACATTATCTAGAAAAAATTGGGCCACAGTAGCAGTTGAAAATGGGTGTCTTAGGGGAAAGAAATGGCCATACTTGGAATATCTATCCACCACCACCAATATAGTTTTGTAGCCTTCAGACTAGGAAGTCCCTCCACAAAATCCATGGTTAAATCTTGCCAAGCACCTTGTGGAACTGACAAGGGCTGCAATAACCCTAGAGGAAGAACTCTATCTGCTTTAGCATGTTGACATACTTCACATTGTTGGACAAACACAGCTACATCATTCTTTAACCCCTTCTACCAGAACAACTTCTTCACTCTATGATAGGTTGCCATACTCTGTAACACCGCGTCCAATCTCTGGACAAATGGTACTTACTCCTGATAGCTCTCTAGGATCATATATCGTCCCCACAGAACAACACGAGTCTTTTGTGCACACTTTGTCCTCAATCATGCGCACCCAAGAAAACTTACCAGTCGGTCACCCATCCCAAATTTCTCCAAGCCAAGCACGCTTAACTTGGAGGTTATTTCGATATAGGCTTCCGAAAAAGAAGATGCACCTTGTTGGTATGGATACACTTTTAATTCTATTAAGCCTTGGGCCAGGATATTCCATCCTAGGGACCAGGATATCACACACTCACAGAATGTCCTCCAATCACACTATCATGTAGAGCATAAATGATTTTAGTTCTAAGAGCAGAATTTTGTGCTATCCAATTTTGAGATCTTTTCTGATTACTCCTTGGTGAACAAAAAACCTTGTTCATTAGGACTGTGCAGAACTAACTGAGCCAACAACTCATGTGCCTCTTCATGAGTGACATAAGAATTAATCACCTCTTGCACCCATAAAGGCTTCACCTCAGCCAAAGTCTACAAAGCCATCATATGACCCACTCTAGACAATGCATCTGCAGCCACATTTTCGTTTCCCTTTTTATAGACAATTTTGTATTGCAACCCCATCAATTTTTCCATGACCTTCTTTTGCAAATCTGATTGCAATACCTGATTGTTAGGGGCCTTCGTCTTCCGAAGGTCCTCAAAAACATGATTTAACAATGTCTTCCAAGTGTGACATATGAATAGGTACCTTCGGACTCGGGTTAAAAGCATACACAATGTGAAGAACATGGTCGTGACGAAGGCTGGTGTTGCTCCGAAGCTACGCGCGAGGGAGCTTCGGCTAAGTGGCGGAAAAGGAACCGACCTAAAGGGGAAAAGGCTATTTAGTCCTCGTTGGTTTATCCATGAGTCAATAGTAAATATAAAGGGCATGAATGTAAATTTACACAGGCTACGCCCTATGCCTATAAATAGATGAATAATACCCCTATACTGTTCACGCTGACTTGTACTCGCTTGTGCGTCACGCTTGTACTTTTGCCTTCTATCAAGCCGAAGGTATATTTGTAATTCAATATTGTTTCTGTCTTTCCATGATAATATAATGAGAATGAATTAATAATGCTATATGATTGTTCATGTTGTCTCTTATATTTCATATGCTTCTTTTTTTATTAACATATACCGCGTTGATGAAGGTATGTCCTTCATGACCTTCGTCTGAAGATCATTATATCCTAAGGGAAATAATGCTTCGAAGGACGAAGGGCATTAACATTTAACATTCTTCTGTGTTTCGTTGTTCTTAATTCATAGCATTTGAGAACAAGTCCCCAACATTGGCGCCCACCTCTGGTGAACTCACTCGACCACCTTCGGCAAGCCCTGACCTTCGTCATGCCGCCGAAGAAAGCTTCAGCGCCAGGGGCTGCTGCGCTGCAGCCACTAGACACAAATCCGGAAACTCTCTCTCTCCGAGAGGCTCGAAGCCAGAAAAGGAAGGCCACCAGTCCAACACTCCAGGAGGACGAGTTGGACCAAGAGATCAGGGACACGGAAATCATCCATCAACAAGTGCAAAGGAAGAAGGAGAAGATGGCGCGACTATCCAATCTTCAAAAGAAGATCGACGAAGCTACTGAAGAAGTGTGTCATCTTGCTCAAGATGAACAAGACCGAAGGCCCCAACACAGGGAGCTTCGTCAAGAAGGCTTATTCAACGAAGATGGATGGTATGATGATTTTAATCATGGTATCTTTATTTTTGATGATGCTTCTCCCTTGGCAGCAGAACTGCAGGCTACCCCATGGCTCCCATCATACAAGCCACCTCAGCTTCCCATGTATGATGGGCACTCAGATCCAAAGCAGTTTCTGATGAGTTATGAAGCAACCATATCTTCGTACGGGGGCAATACCGCAGTCATGGCGAAGTCCTTCGTCATGGCAGTCTGGAACATAGCCCAGACGTCGTGGCAGAAGCTCAAAGATATGCTGGTTACCAGTTTCCAAGGCTTTCAAATGAAGCCAGTCACAGCTCAAGCCCTGTTCCAGTGCACGCAAGACCATGACGAATACCTTCAGGCATATGTCCGAAGGTTCTTGTGACTGAGGGCACAAGCACCTACAGTGCCCAATGAAATTGTCATTGAGGCCATGATCAAGGGTCTTCGGCCAGGACCTACGGCTCAATATTTCGCCAGAAAGCCCCCACAGACTCTGAAGAAGCTGCTCCAGAAGATGAATGAATACATTCAGGCTGATAACAACTTCCGCCAAAGAAGGGAGGAAGCATACAGATTCTATGAGATGACCAGGGGCTTCGGAGGACGAATCCACCCGAGGCATGTCAGGTCGATTCACAGCTCCAATCAGAACGACGACAAAGGGAGCCAGCCTCAGAGGTCACAATACACCTCACAATCTTCAGGGCAACAACAAAGTTCTTTCAAGCCACCAGCTCCAAGGGGCAGAGGTGCCAGGGGCTTCGGGGGAAGGTTTGGGGATCAGCTGAGGAAGATCTACTGCTTATTCTGTGGTGAGGACAAGGGCCATACTACAAGAATGTGCCAAATCACTATTTAGAATCAAAAGGAGATCGCAGAAGCCGAAGCTCGGCAGAATCAGCCGAAGCAGGTCTTGCACACTGCTTCGTGCCACTCTCCCTACATACCAGAGTATGTGGGCAATCATCATGCAGCTTCTGTTGCTTCGGCTAGCCATTCACAGGCTTTCTGGCCACAACTCCCACTCCCACCACCACTACAACCGACCTACTCCCGAAGCCAGCAGCCAGAAGGGCGCCAGCACACCCAGCAGCAATGGGAGTTTAGGGAGGAATCCGAAGCTCGCACAGTCAACAGTACTGTGCCAGAATCGAAGCACATTTATTGAGCAATATCCTACCCCTAAAATACTTTTATGCTTTATGTCATTTTGTTTTTCAATAAGGAACAATTAATGTAAATCTAGTTTTAATTCCTTGTAATAGTTTCGCTTCTATCAGAATGAAAGATATCTTCTTCACAGACTTATGAAGCTCAAAAAATTGACGAAGCTCAAAAGTCGTTCCTAAGGGAGCACAGTGTAAGTTTTGCCGAAGCTACAAAAAGTCGTTCCTAAGGGAGCGCAGTGTAAGTTTTCTGCTCAAAATTCGTTCCAAAGGGAATGCAGAGCCAAAAACCACCGAAATATAAGGCGAAGAAGTTCAAAAGACGTTCCTAAAGGGATGCAGAACTTATACCGCCAAAATAGAAGGCAAAGAAGTTCAAAAGACGTTCCTAAGGGGATGCAGAACTTACACCGAAAAATAAGCGGTGAAGCCGAAAAATAAACGGCAAAGAGATTCTGATCGTTCCTCAGGGGACACAGACATTGTGTGTTTCGGCGTGGGCGTGTGGGTGTGTGTCTTCGGCATTCGCATCATATCATCACATCATGTCGCATAGCATCGCATCATACATCATATCGCACCAATGACACGAATTGAATACGAAGTCGATCTTCGGAGAGTGCTTTATAAAAATGAAAATGTGCTAAGGCACAAAGTAAGCTGAGAAATATAGTTTCATTAGCTCTGTCGCAAAAGAAGGGATCCCTTGATTACGAAGCATGGATGTTTTTATGAAGCTTGGATGTTCTTATGAAGCATGGATATTTTCACGAAGCATGGATCTTTTTCTTTACGAAGCATGAAAAGAAGGGAAGGTGTTTTTCGCCGAAGGCTCAAAAACGGTATTTATATAAAAGTTTCATGCATCGCAAAGAAGTGAATTACAAATAATTTACATATTAGATTCAAAGATATACACATCAAATATTACAGTTTTGTTACAACAGAGCTACATTGACCATCTAAAAATGTTTTTACAATAAGTACTAGTCCTCTTTCAGGATCTTCTTCGCAACTTCATTTAGCAATTTGTTAACAACTTCATCAACAATAGATTTGGCCATATTAATGATCTCTAGTGCTTCCTTCATTTCTGGATCGGCCACAGGATCGAACGGTTCCAGTGGCGGAGATAATTCAGCTACAGTGGAAAAAAGTAATCAGTCCGAAGCCACAAAAACAAATGCTGAAGCTAGATGCCGCGAAACAATACCTATGCGTCTCTCGAGCTCTGCAGCTTCTTCAGCTTGTTTTCCTTGTACTCGGGCATCATGGATGTCTTTCTCGCTTTTCTTCATAATTTCGTGAGCCATCTCTCGGCCACCATTTACCCAGATGTCATTGTAAAATTTCCCGCCCATTAAACTCGCTTCAGCTGAGGGATCCTTTGTATCATCCACAGAGAAGGCAGCTTCGGCCTGGGCCAGGGTCTTGACATGGCCGCATCCCGCCTTCTCCAGGATGGCTGAAATTCCCCCTGCATCAGAGAACGCGCACACATCCCCACGATCACTTAAAATTTCTTCAAAAGCTTCGGCCTCTCCAGTTATCCATTCGATAACACCTTCAGGGTCACCTCATATGAAGTTATCTTCGTTAGAATAGGCGCCCACGTTGGCGAAGCTGGCCTTTATTTTCTCCACGCAACCCAAGGATTTTTCAAAGCATCTTTCCTTGGATGCGTGAAGTTCTTCAACTGTTTTTTCTAGATGGTTTTTTCAATATTCGCTAATCTCTTGGTTAGCTTCCGCGAGTGCGCATTTTTCTTTGGCTTCTGCCAACTATTTCCGAAGGTCTTCAATTTCATTCTTCTGGATTTCGGCCTGAGTCTTGAAACTAGCTTTGTCTTCTTTCACTTTGTTTACCAATGAAATCAAGATTTTGTCTTTCTCAAGACCTTCGTTTCTTAAATCAATTACCTCTGAACGAAGGTTGTTCAGAGCCATCGTATATCCTTCATCTTCAATGTTTTTCTAAGCCCTTAGCGCATTGCTAAGAATTAAGCCCTGCAAGAGGAAGACAGAATAAAGTATAGTAAATAAAATATTTTGTTTTCAAATATAGAATTAGCTTTTATACCTTTATGCTATTATACGCTAAGTTGTCAGCAAGCTCATCCTTCGATAGGATCGAGAGACCGTCTTCTAGCTTCGGGAATCCGATGCTTCTACCTATCTCCCAGCAAACGGATATTTCTTTATTATTCGGGAGATAATACAAAAAATCTTCTTCCCCACTGCCAATAAACACTAATGCCCCCCTTCGGGTATTTCAATTTGTGGGCATAGTGTTGTGCTTCTTGTTTTTCTTCTTGAGAAAGTCCCTTTCCCGAAGCATGGCGAATGATGTAATCAATGCTTTCTTTTAAAGCTTCGGGAGCAGGAGTTACAACCTTTTCAGACGCAATTTGCTCTGTTGCCTTTTCTTCAATTTCGGCAGGATCTGTCTCAGTGGGCTCTGAAGGCCTAGCTTCGGTTTCAGCTTGAATTATTGAAGCTTCGACTTCTGCCCGTTTCGTTTTAGCTTCGGGTTGTGCCTTGAAAGCTTCGACAATTTTTCCTATAGGAGCAGGACTCAAGGTTCTTGTTGTTTCTAGCACAACATCTAGCACATTCGCCATCCTTCTCCTCTTAGGAGTTGCGGCGGAGCTTTTTTGCATCTTCGGCACTGTTGCCTCTGTTGAAGGGCTCAAAACCTCTGGCATTTTTGGTATTTCTTCTATTTTATCAGCCACCGTCGTCTCAACTAGTTTAACTGAAGGTAACTTCGGCATTATAGCCGGCTCTTCCGTCCTCTGCGCATAAGGAGCGGTCTCTTTTGTTTTGGCAGCTGAAGAGGCCCCTTCGTTAAATTCAGGTATCGCGGACGGTTCAATGTAACGCGGCCGGTGAGTCAGAACCTTCAACTTTTTTCCCTTCAGCACATGCTCATTTGGGGTGGCCGAAGTAACAATTTTCCTCTTTTTTCCATGTCCACGCAGCGGGTAGCGGTAGTCGGGGTAAACGAAGCCAATGGCGTCAAAAACTCTGTTCAGTCTCTTCTTTCCCCGGCCTCCGAAGGCTACAGACAAGGCATTATCTTCTGCCTTGGAATATGCTCCAAGCAGTTCATCACTTGTAGCTTCGATACACTTCAGCCAATCATCATTTGGTTTATCAAACTTATCCCCAAACCTGAATGTATACTTCAGCCAGACCAAATCACCTTCGCTAGAGTTAGTGATAGTCTCCTTCGACATTTCTCAGTTTTCCACAAGCGGCCATACTCTGAATGCTATATGTTCTTGAATTAAATCTCTTGTACCAATGAAGGAGCAGAAAGTACTGAAGGCTTTCTGACACGCTTCGGCGGCGTCATCAATTTCAACCTTCGGCCTTCGGAGGCCGAAGCGGGACCAAATGGGGCGCATGATGACTTCCTTAATGTCTTCCCTCGCTGACAAATCATTCTTCATATAAAACCATTCTTCCATCCAAGCTTTGGGCCATCTCTTCCAAAATGTTGGCACTGGGTGGCTTGTGTTGGGGCGAGCGATAAATCCATAACAACCAAAGTTGTTGTGGTACTGTTCTTTACCCATGGCCTTCGTCTCATATAGTAGTTCGTGCATATTGCAGAAACACTTCGTGCTTGGCTCTAGCCCTTGGCTCCTTACTGCCCAGACAAAAATCCCCATCCTTATTATGGCTTCGGGAGTGATCTGATGAAGGAATATTTGGTACGTCTTCAGCACTTCAACAACAAACTTACTTAAAGGGAACCGAAGCCCAGCCTTGAAGAAGCTTCGGAAAATCACAACTTCATTCTCCTCAGGGGCAGGGACGTTGTTGTCTCCGCTAGCCCTCACAATAGACATATCCCGAAAGTACCTTCCCCTCATGTTTTTGATGACTCTGTTTGATGGTCGATTTTCCGAAGATTGATGGACTTAGCCTCCAGCGTCGATCCTCAAAATCTTCGTCCCCATTTTCCACATCAAAGCTATCGCTGTCACCAGTATCTTCGGACAAGCCCTCCAGTATCTCTTTAGTAATCTTCTCCATATTTGTTTTTGCCATCGATTCGACAAATCTAGGAATGTAAGAATCCACAGTCTTCTTCTCCTCAAAAGCTTCTCCTCTTCAGTCAGCTTTGTCTCAGCAGCAACCTTCTTGTCTTGAGACATTTTTTCTTCAGAAATGATGAAAACGCGTGTTTTAAACTGAAGCTCAGGGAGCTTGAAAAATTAGCAAGCGCTAGTGAGCAAGAGCTATAAAATTGAGAAAATAAAGCAAATGGCACAAGTAGCGTATCAAATGCAGCTGGTGTAAGTTCCTATTTATACTCCTAGTGCGCTCTAAATTGGAGGGCCCCGTCTGTCATTGACTGTTGCTATTCTAGTAAAGGGAAGGTGTTTTTTCAGACCTTCGGCTTAAGGCCTTCGTCCATGTCGCAGTCTGAATTCGTTATCTTAACAAATTTATACTGTGAGGGGCTACTGTTGGGGGCCTTCGCCTTCCGAAGGTCCTCAAAAACATGATTTAACAATGTCTTCCAAGTGTGACATATGAATAGGTACCTTCGGACTCGGGTTAAAAGCATACACAATGTGAAGAACATGGTCGTGACGAAGGCTGGTGTTGCTCCGAAGCTACGCGCGAGGGAGCTTCGGCTAAGTGGTGGAAAAAGGAACCGACCTAAAGGGGAAATGTGGCGGAACCGCCCGAATTATTCCAGCTTAAGTGCCCAAGTCGCACCCTAAAGGGTAGCAACACACTTAAACAGGAATAACCCGTCAGTCCCTCGGATCTAGTCCGATAAAGCCACTTATCCAGGATCGAATACCACTAACTCACACGAAGGTGAGGCACAGAGAAATACAATAAAACATAATACCACAAATTTAATAAGTATCATTAGTGATTACATTATCGGAGTTTCAGAAATAATAACCATAAATTTTAATGCAGCAGAATTAACTAATGGAGAAAACCGAGTAACATGGCGAAGTCTGGCCACGCTACTCCTCCTGGTCCTCTCCTGCGGAAGGAGTAACCCACTCGACCATCTATCCCGGTGGCAGGGATGAAGGCCAAGTCACACCATCAACTAGAACAAGGAGGTACCTGCAAAAATTATGCCACAAGCAAGGCTGAGTATACTAATACTTAGCTAGACTTACCCGGTGTGAGGAGTCTACTCCTCTACCTCTAGACATGCAACTGTTTGGCTGAGGGGTTTGGTTTGCCAAAAGCACTAGCTGAGTCTAAAATCAAGTTTAGCTTTTCAAGTTTTAGTGTGACTCTCTTAAGACTAAATGTGTATCTATCTAATCATACATGGTATCAAACATTTAGCAATCAACATCTTTTTGCCAGTCAACTCGTTTCCACTTATTACTCAATGTAGCAGCATGGATCAAGCAGTCTCATTAGCTGCGAGAAGCAGACAATTTGAATCGAGCTTTTAAACCTTGCAAGGTAAACCTAAACACACGACGTGGTGAGGCACTCCGTCCCCACACATATCAACCGTCCCCATCGATTCCCTGGCAACAGATCATGGCTCACCGCCTTGGCGTACAATGCCTCACTGACCCCAACTGCCGTCGTGCAGTGATCGCACTTGTACCCACCACAACCGGAATGGGAGACCACGTCTCAGGTCGCTTGAGGGGTAAAGTCTGCGGGCAGGTTCACTCAGGTACTAGGCTTACCAATTTACCATATTTCTCGGCATGTGTTTAGTACGTTCAAACGCTTGACACACAGTACCACACCTTAATCCTTATTCCAATTTTTGTCTCGGAGACGACGCATCCCCATGGACCGTCGTCAACAGACCATCATCATTCTGGTATAAAATGGATACAATCAATTCCTCACCTTGCGCGAGTGCTAGAAAAATCAGTCGACTTCTACCGAGATCCCTAATTAGTAAAGCAGCTACTCGACCTAGCATACTAGTATTCATCTCAAAAGGAATCCTGAGTTCATGCAACTAGGGTTTCAGGCAACTCCTACACTTAAGTGCACAGTACAAGCCTACAAACATTTAAGTGCAGTAAAATAGTATATATAACGGTTATGCATAAAACCGGGGCTTGCCTTTAATTTAACACTTAGATAATGTTTGCTGGGGGAGGTGCTCGCTTGGCGAGCATCCACTGGTTAAGTCCATCCTTCCTTGGGTCGTCCACCGACTGTATCTTGTGGTTGGCACCACATCACGTGCACGATCAGCATCTCTCGGTCCTAAATGAGATGCAAGATGCATATGGATTAATATAATGAAAGTAGCACAAGGTAGCACAAGATATACCAAGACACAGTGGCAAACTAAACATTAAATTAGAAGACTCCATAGACAACCACATGTTAGCTTTACTTATCTACACGTCGTCGGGCATACGTAGTTACTACCACTGGAAAGATGACGACGCTTACTTTACTTAACCAATACAAACATGACCACACAAGCATGAGCACAAGTGTTTACCATATTCACTTTAATCATCCATTAGTTACCTAACATTAAATTAGTTAAGTACACAAGTTCGCTATGACTTATATATAGATAGACTTAGTTGAAAACGAACTAGACACTTAATTGGGCTTTAAAAGTATTCACTAGGCAAACACTTATTTGACCCTCACTAATTAGGTTCACTCACTTAGCGAGACGTGTACTTGTGACTTATATACTTAGGCCCAATTGTATTTGTTATATTATCATTACTGCGGGTTCAACCAATCATCAAACGAGGAAACAGTCGACTCGAGTCAAACACAACAGAGTAGAGCATCCACCAAACATAACAAAATCAGGACAACAGCACAGCAGGTGCTAGTTTCAGTCATAACTCTTCAAATATTAATCCAAACATAGCAAACTAGGACTTTCTGGAAAGCTTAAAATGTGCTCTACAACTTTGGTATTTTCACCTCAACAAGATTCAATACTTAGCAAGGTTAAAAGGGCTAACACAACAGATCTGTCCAGATTTGGACAGATTCAGACTTGTGACTTTAAAAATTCATAACTAAAGATTTAGACATCCAAACAAATTGATCTTAGACTTTCTGGAAATCTAATTAAATGTTCTACAAATTATTTATAAACATCACTGGCTGGTTTAATATGTATCAAGTTTAAAATACACTATGAAGGCTGTGCTGTCCGAAACTAGACAGATTCAGTCTTCACACTTTAAAAATCCATAACTTAAACTTCAGACAACCAAAAATAGTGATCTAAGACTTTTTGGAAATCTTGGAAAAAGCACTACATAACTTTTATAATCACCAAGAAGTGATTCCAGGTTTAATCAAATCAAACATTACAGTTTTTGAAATCTGTTCTCACAGAGGACAGAACACAGCAACCAGTTTGTAAAATTTATAACTCTTAAACTATTAGGCCTATGGTTGTGAAATTTTAACACAAGCAAGATACGAAAAGCATCTATAACTTTCTTATAGCGACCATGAACAGATTGTAACATTAAATTTGGCAAACAATGCAGTTTCTGAAATCTGTACAGAATTTGGACAGATTCAGTTACTGAATTTGTAACAAGCATAACTCCTAAACGGTCAGACTTATGGCTGTCAAATTTTAACACCAGAAATATAATAAAGTTATCTACCACTTTTCTATAGCACACATCTACAGAAAACACAATTTAGTTCATCAAACATACAGCACGGGGAAATCACTGCGTGCAGTCTAAAACAGCAATTAATAAATTTCAGCTCCTATATATACAATTCAAGAACTGCCACGTTCTAGGTACTTGAATTATTCTAACACTTTGACAATTGTTAGAGTTAAAATAACCAAGTGAGAACTAACAAGTAGAATTACTAATTTTTATACAAGTTATTTCGCGCGCTAGAACTAACATACACATTTAATCAACGCATTCACCACAAGCATCAAATCCGGCATATATGTATATCGAAGCGCTTTTCACCCAATAATTTGCATTTCAACTTAGACATCACATGAGCACTAATACTTTTCATCCGCGATCATAAACATACGCATTTAGACTACAGCATGCAATTCATCGTGACCACGAACTTAACTAAAGCCATCTAACAAGTTGATTAACCTGAGCAACAACCTGGGCCGCTATACAACATACTCGTCGGCTAGCCTATTATTATCGAAATCTGAGACACAACATATACCACAACATTTTTATAAACATACATATTCACATGTATTTTTACACATCGACCAAATCATACGACCCGTAAACCACTAATCTCTAACTCGAAACCATCATGCGCTTACTTCCCAATTCATGAACACATAACGCGTATTGACCCAACTCAAGATATAGAGGAAGCGATGACTACTTTGGCATGTCACCACCTCTCTATATAAGCCAAAACAATTTCTACTATCGACTAAGAGTTCTAAGTATTAATCACATTATTACTTTCCACGCGCAAATAAACCTCAACTTAACACCTGTGACACCGATGGATTTTTACTAAACTCATCATGTGCATAACCATTTAAACTCTAATTGGTACTAAGGTATAATTCAACATTCCAAGAGACATGCAAGCTTTTGTTTACTTCTAATTTTCAGTAACTCTTCTTATAATTATAAAATGGGTGTTATTTTAGCACCATATGAACGTACCTAATTTGGGGCTGGAATTTTTATGAGGCCAAGGTAATAACAATTTATGACCAATGTATAAATTTCACATGCCCAGGTTTTATATTTTATTTACTACAAAAATAACAAACTGTTAATGCAATGAAGCTTGTGAGAGCAAGTTAATTCTAAAATTATTTATTTTCTGTGGATGCATGACCATATTAAGCTTTCTTAGGCTACTATAATATCATACAAGGACAGTGGAACATCATTTTCTATTTTTACATCCATATATTATTTATAAACCATTTAAAACTACTTAAGGTGCATTAAACAAGTTAAATCACTAACTTAATCATACATGCACAACAATTCATGCATTTTTTTACAGTCACCAAGCATCACACCACGAGTCTACTATAAAAATTTCAACCCATTTGGAGCACTAGAGCTACAGATCCAAAAATAACAAGCAAATAAATCTTTTTTCCTATTTAACATGATTTAATTAGCACACCAAGAAAACAGGGAACAACATATAAGTTTTATAGTTTTTCCTTGATGGAGTATGACAACATCTAACTAACAAAACAGGTTTCATCATTTTTGGATTTTTATAAATAAAATTATGGAGAGAAGCAAGTTAGTTTATTCTCTAAACCAGTTTTTAACTACGAATTTGTACAGAAAAACTTTTCCACTAAAACATGCCAACCTATAGATCCAATAGTTAGAGCATTTCATAAGGAAGCCAACAAAACAAGTTTCACAATTTTAGGAGCTCTAAAACTCGATATATGAATATTCGAAGGAAGAGCAAAAATCTGCAACTTTATGTGTTCTTACCCATGGCCTTGGGCCCACTCGTCATAGACTAGGGGGGGTCTTCTTCTACCTCCATTTCAGTACGTGAACAGCAGGGAGGAAGGGAAGCTTCGGCTCCATGGCTGGGGAAGGGGAAGGAGCTCGCTGCAGGGGGCTGCTCGCCATGGGTGGGAAGATGGCAGGGAGGTGCTGTGCAGAGGAGGGCGCAGGGACTGGCGCCATGGACAGGGAGCTGGGCGGCCATGGAGGAATGGAGCTCGTCCATGGGGGAGAAGCCGATGGGGAGAAGGTTTCCTGCTGCCGGAGAACAGAGGGCGCGCCCATGGGTGAGAGGGCTCCCTGCTCCTGCGCGTAACCAGAGAAGGGGAGGAGAGGAGAAGTGGCGTGTGGGGGAAGAAGGGAGAGAGGTGGGCTGCCATCTATGGAGGAGAAGCTCCAGAGCACGGCGGCCACGTTTCTCCATTGCAGCAATTCGTCGAACACGTGGCGAGTGCTACAGTATCGACATTGGGCGGCCATTTTTGGCGTCATCTGCTTGGATTCAGACATGGGTCACTGTAGCAAAGATATTTCCCACGCAATACTCTACAAGTTTGATTAAGGGTTCTCAGCCATTTGCCAACTAGATTAAGAGATAATTAAGTCCAAAGTTGCTACTGTCAAAGGGTTAATTTCACCTAAGAATGGATGTCAAACCTTGTCAAAATGGGTAGGATGAATGCCATCTTTTGATATGATGTGCCTCCATTAGATACTAACAACTTTTATATTTGGTGAAAATCAAGTTGTTTAACAAATTTTAGGGAACGCGGGACGTCGACCCGAACGGCACTGATTTTAGACTTAGAAGAATTCGAATCCTGAAATCAGATTTTTATTCTGTCTTGATGGCACTGTTTGAGATACTTAGAAATTGAATCAAGGCTTGGTTTATATATAAAATTTGTTGTATAACACAGGTTCTACAATTTTTATTAAAGGTCAAACCTCATATCTTGAATATAAATCAAAGTTTCACTTTGGTCAAGGTAGCACCATTATAAAGCTTCAAATTATATTTTTAAGGGAATCGGGGCATTTTCTCGACATTTTCTCAACATGAACCCTTAATAACTTTGGTTGTAGAGTTTATATAGAATTGTTTGAGCAAGATGACAAGGCTTGGTTGAATTGCATTTTCCTAAACGAGAAGTTTTCAAGCAAAGTATAGGATTCATCTTTTAATGTGAGCATTTGTTTCAAACTTCGAGAAATCTTTAGAATACACTTGATAGATAGAGATGAATGATTGTATAGATATAACAAGTCGATTTGCATAAGAATTAATTAAAGGTTCACGCAAAGAGATTCTACGGGAGAATGTAGATTCGGATTGAGTATTTGGGCGTGGACCGACTATCGAGAGTTCGGATAAATGAGTATGGATGGAAGTTGCGATACGAGATTGACTTTCGAATTTGCATTTGCTCTGAGAAATAAAAGTTTCAGCAGGCTCCAAATTCGGCCTTTCTAGGGATCGAGGAATTCAAAAATTGGTGAAACCTTCACAATTAACTTGATAAAAGGAGATAGATGCGATCGAGAAATAGAAATTTTTACTAAGCATCCGAGATTAGGATAAATCTCCCGACATAACGTGAAATAGACACCTGGGGTGTCACAGCCTTCCCCCCTTAAAAAGAATCTCGTCCCGAGATTCGAATGAGGATCTTCAAGGGTGGAGAAGCATGTAACTCCCAGACTGAAGATAGATGCAAATTCATGAGAAGGGATCTGATAAGATAATGAAGATAGATTTGGATAGAATATCATGACATGTTGAGACAAAATGCAGAAATCACTCTGAGAGAATGTTCACAAAAGATAGCACATCAGTATAGTCTCGTAATGGATCACGACTATTAACCGCGATACTAGCGCGTGCCGAGTAGCTCAACCATGTGTGCGCGCCCATAGGAGGCTCTCAGTTTCGTCGCGGCACCATCAGTCATTAGTCATAACATCATTACCAAACACAACCAAAAAGAAATTCACATAGCACCGATAGTTGGAGCCCACGAGAGTATGGCTCAGAAAACAAGAATGTGACCGGAGTTGAAGCAAAGATTGTTGGCAAAACAGCATCACATGAGAATTTTCTTCAACTCAGAGAACTATTTTATGATCATCAGGGGGGTTATCAGCCAAAGATTGATACGATATTTAATACGAGGAGGAACCAACCATGAGATCAAGATTGATAAGCCTTTATAGATACGAGAGATCCAAAGATAACAGCAACATCCATTAATCCACATGGATATGCCGTTTAGAGATAAGTTGATAAAACAAGCATCATGATCCTCAGAGAAGGGGGTATGAGAACGACCAGAAATGAGAGATTTAGGCAAGATCAACATCCGATAGTTTAGAACAGGTTATAACAGATAATCAGATAACGGGGCAAAATCAATGAAGGATCCAGAGATTTGGATGATAAGGCCAAAACATGATTCACAAGGAAAATGATTACCAGATTCAGGTGAAAAAGAGAGGTAGTCACATGAGATCGCTTAGGACGAGCACCAGAAAGGTTATGAAGATTCGGGACAGGATCTATGGAAAGAAACATGGCCTTGATAGGGTTTGTGCAACTAGACACCAAACAACAAAATTTTTTTTGACACAACAAATGCACATGGAGACTTGGGTTGGTCTAGCGGTCAAGCTGTGGGGGTCTATAAGCTGTGCAGGTGCATTACCAATAGCGCAACACACAAGGGCTAGAAAACACCAACACAAGCATGTGATTTGATATTTTTTGGGGGGTTTCACTTGCTAACCACTAGGTTGTTTGGAGAAGGAGGTCTTTTTATGGGCAAAATAGGCAACAAATTTTTTTGGCAAAGAGGGTTGAACAATTACAATACCACCTAGCTAGCAAGACAAGAGAAACACATAGCATGACCTAACAAGACTTACCAATCTGACACGAGGTAAGACATTTCTTAGAGTTCATAAGGTGGCAATACATCACATTATTCACAAGTTCTTATTATTGGAATAAAGGTGAGAGAAGCATGTTGATTTAAGAGACAATTATAATGCGACAATCATGATGCATGCTCATTCTAGTCGTCTTCTCAGACCTAACTAGTTTTTCGGATGCTTCTACAGCATCCCAATAGTAGTAAAAATAGCCTTTATGGCCTATATAAATATAGCCACCTAGCTACCCATCTATTTCGTAAGGCTTCATGTCCTAGATCTATCCTTATCGTCCTAATATCTATCCAACATTGGTTTCTAAGCAAGTTTTACCTTAGAAAAGGTTGGTAATCATGACTTATTGACTTCTCTGTAATGGTATTCGCTCCGATACCAGCTGTGGCGGAACCGCCCGAATTATTCCAGCTTAAGTGCCCAAGCTGCACCCTTAAGGGTAGCAACACACTTAAACAAGAATAACCTGTCAGTCCCTCGGATCTAATCCGATAAAGCCACTTATCCAAGATCGAATACCACTAGCTTACACGAAGGTGAGGCACAGAGAAATATAATAAAACATAATACCACAAATTTAATAAGTATCATTAGTGATTACATTATCGGAGTTTCAGAAATAATAACCATAAATTTTAATGCAGCAGAATTAACTAACGGAGAAAACCGAGTAACATGGCGAAGCTTGGCCACGCTACTCCTCCTGGTCCTCTTCTGCGGAAGCAGTAACCCACTCGACCATCTATCCCGGTGGCAGGGATGAAGGCCAAGTCACACCATCAACTAGAACAAGGAGGTACCTGCAAAAATTATGCCACAAGCAAGGCTGAGTATACTAATACTCAGCTAGACTTACCCGGTGTGAGGAGTCTACTCCTCTACCTCTAGACATGCAGTTGTTTGGCTAAGGGGTTTGGTTTGCCAAAAGCACTAGCTAAGTCTAAAATCAAGTTTAGCTTTTCAAGTTTTAGTGTGACTCTCTTAAGACTAAATGTGTATCTATCTAATCATACATGGTATCAAACATTTAGCAATCAACATCTTTTTGCCAGTCAACTCGTTTCCACTTATTACTCAATGTAGCAGCATGGATCAAGCAGTCTCATTAGCTGCGAGAAGCAGACGATTCGAATCGAGTTTTTAAACCTTGCAAGGTAAACCTAAACACACGACGTGGCGAGGCACTCCGTCCCCACACATATCAACCGTCCCCATCGATTCCCTGGCAACAGATCAGGGCTCACCGCCTTGGCGTACAATGCCTCACTGACCCCGACTGTCTTCGTGCAGTGACCGCACTTGTACCCACCATAACCGGAATGGGAGACCACGTCTCAGGTCGCGTGAGGGGTAAAGTCTGCGGGCAGGTTCACTCAGGTACTAGGCTTACCAATTTACCATATTTCTCGACATGTTTTAGTACATTCAAACGCTTGACACACGGTACCATACCTTAATCCTTATTCCAATTTCTGTTTCGGAGACGACGCATCCCCATGGACCGTCGTCAACAGACCATCATCATTTTGATATAAAATGGATACAATCAATTCTTGACCTCGCGCGAGTGCTAGAAAAATCACTCGACTTCTACCGAGATCCCCAATTAGTAAAGCAGCTACTCGACCTAGCATACTAGTATTCATCTCAAAAGGAATCCTGAGTTCATGCAACTAGGGTTTCAGGCAACTCCTACACTTAAGTGCATAGTACAAGCCTACAAACATTTAAGTGCAGTAAAATAGCATATATAACAGTTATGCATAAAACCGGGGCTTGCCTTTAATTTAACACTTAGATAGTGTTTGCTGGGGGAGGTGCTCACTTGGCGAGCATCTACTGGTTAAGTCCATCCTTCCTTGGGTCGTCCACCGACTGCATCTTGTGGTTGGCACCACATCACGTGCACGATCAGCATCTCTCGGTCCTAAATGAGATGCAAGATGCATATGGATGAATATAATGAAAGTAGCACAAGGTAGCACAAGATATACCAAGACATAGTGGCGAACTAAACATTAAATTAGAAGACTCCGCAGACAACCACATGTTAGCTTTACTTATCTACACGTCGTCGGGCATACGTAGTTACTACCACTGGAAAGATGACGACACTTACTTTACTTAACCAATACAAACATGACCACACAAGCATGAGCACAAGTGTTTACCACGTTCACTTTAATCATCTATTAGTTATCTAACATTAAATTAGTTAAGTACACAAGTTCGCTACGACTTACATATAGATAGACTTAGTTGAAAACGAACTAGACACTTAATTGGGCTTTAAAATTATTCACTAGGCAAACACTTATTTGACCCTCACTAATTAGGTTCACTAACTTAGCGAGACGTATACTTGTTACTTATATACTTAGGCCCAATTGTATTTGTTATATTATCATTACTGCGGGTTCAACCAATCATCAAACAAGGAAACAGTCGACTCGAGTCAAACACAACAGAGTAGAGCGTCCACCAAACATAACAAAATCAGGACAGCAGCACAGCAGGTGCTGGTTTCAGTCATAACTCTTCAAATATTAATCCAAACATAGCAAACTAGGACTTTCTGGAAAGCTTATAATGTGCTCTACAACTTTGGTATTTTCACCTCAACAAGATTCAACACTTAGCAAGGTTAAAAGTCCTAACACAACAGATCTGTCCAGATTTGGACAGATTCAGACTTGTGACTTTAAAAATTCATAACTAAAGATTCAGACATCCAAACAAAGTGATCTTAGACTTTATGGAAAGCTAATTAAATGTTCTACAAATTATTTGTAAACATCACTGGCTGGTTTAATATGTATCAAGTTTAAAATACACTATGAAGATTGTGCTGTCCGAAACTGGACAAATTCAGTCTTCACACTTTAAACATCCATAACTTAAACTTCAGACCACCAAGAATAGTGATCCAAGACTTTTTGGTAATCTTGGCAAAAGCACTACATAACTTTTATAATCACCAAGAAGTGATTCCAGGTTTAATCAAATCAAACATTACAGTTTTCGAAATCTGTTCTGACAGAGGACAGAACACAGCAACCAATTTGTAAAATTTATAACTCTTAAACTATCAGACCTATGGTTGTGAAATTTTAAAACAAGCAAGATAAGAAAAGCATCTACAACTTTCTTATAGCGACCATGAACAGATTGTAACATTAAAGTTAGCAAACAATGCAGTTTCTGAAATCTGTACAGAATTTGGACAGATTCAGTTACTGAATTTGTAACAAGCATAACTCCTAAACGGTCAGACTTACGGCTGTCAAAGTTTAACACCAGAAAGATAATAAAGTTATCTACCACTTTTCTATAGCACATATCTACAGAAAACACAATTTAGTTCATCAAACATACAGCACGGGGAAATCACTGCGTGCAGTCCAAAACAGCAATTAATAAATTTCAGCTCCTATACAATTCAAGAATTGCCACGTTCTATGTACTTGAATTATTCTAACACTTTGGCAATTGTTAGAGTTAAAATAACCAAGTGAGAACTAACAAGTAGACTTACTAATTTTTATACAAGTTATTTCGCGCGCTATAACTAACATACACATTTAATCAACGCATTCACCACAAGCATCAAATCCGACATATATGTGTATCGAAGCGCTTTTCACCCAATAATTTGCATTTCAACTTAGACATCACATGAGAACTAATACTTTTCATCCGCGATCATAACCATACGCATTTATACTACAACACGCAATTCATCGTGACCACGAACTTAACTAAAGCCATCTAACAAGTTGATTAACCTAAGCAACAACCTAGGCCGCTATACAACATACTCGTCGGCTACCCTATTATTATCGAAATCCGAGACACAACATATACCACAACTTTTTTATAAACATACATATTCTCATGTATTTTCACACATCGACCAAATCATACGACCCGTAAACCACTAATCTCTAACTCGAAACCATCATGCGCTTACTTCCCAATTCATGAACACATAACGCATATTGACCCTACTCAAGATATAGAGGAAGCGATGACTACTTTGGCATGTCACCACCTCTCTATATAAGCCAAAACAATTTCTACTATCGACTAAGAGTTCTAAGTATTAATCACATTATTACTTTCCACGCGCAAATAAACCTCAACTTAACACCAGTGACACCGATGGATTTTTACTAAACTCATCATGTGCATAACCATTTAATCTCTAATTGGTACTAACGTATAATTCTGTCGGCGTTTCGACCCCGTGGGGTCCCTGGACCGACGAGTAAATTTATCGTTGCGTGTCCTAGCCTAGATGGGTTGGCGCTAGATGGAACACAAAGGAGAAACGCGGCTCGTGTTATCCCGCAGCAGGGGGGTGCGCTCGTAGTAGGGTTTACAAGCGTTCACGAGAGAGAGAGAGTGAGCCTGTTCGTTAGCTCGTTCTCCCGCGCGACCCTCTCACATGAAGGCCCTGGACCTCCCTTTTATAGATGCAAGGAGAGGGTCTAGGTGTACAATGGGGGGTGTAGCTATGCGCTAACGTGTCTGGCAGAGGGGTGCCTGAGCCCTGTGTACATGCCAACGTGGTTGTCGGAGAGGTGCTAGAGCCCTGCGTAGGCGATAACGTGGCCGTCGGAGAAGTGCTTGAGCCCTGTAGAAGCACAGTTGTCGGTGCTGCTGGGATCTTGCTGACTCCCCCTTGCTTCCGTAGGGGGCTGAGAACCACCGTCGTCATGGACGCACGCGGAGAGCCATCATTACTTGTTACCGGGGCGAGCCAGATGGGACACCGGTCTTGTTCCCCCATAGCCTGAGCTAGCTAGGGCTAGGGTAATGATGTATCCCCCGTGGCGCGGTGGGTCCGAGCCCAAGGTCAGGCGAGGCAGAGACTTCTCCTGAGGCCGATGCCGGGGTCGGCGAGGACGCGATTCCTCCCGAGGCCGAGGTTGAGGCCGAGCCCTGGGGTCGGGCGAGGCGGAGACCACCTTCCGAGGCCGAGGTTGAGGCCGAGCCCTGGGGTCGGGCGAGGCGGAGACCACCTTCCAAGGCCGAGGCCTAAGGTCAGGCGAGGCGGAGCTTCATGTTACGCGACTGAAGTTGTTGTTGTCAGCCTTGCCCGGGTGGCTAGCACAGCAGTCGGAGCGGGGTGAGCGGCGCTGTTTTCCTGTCAGATCGGTCAGTGAAAGGGCGAAGTGACTGCGGTCACTTCGACCTTGCTGGCTGAGGCGCGCGTGTCAGGATAAGGTGTCAGGCGATCCTCACATTGAATGCGCCTGCGATACGGTCGGTTGGAGAGGCGATTTGGCCAAGGTTGCTTCTCGACAAAGCCTGCCTAAGTTGGGCCTCGAGCGTGTCGAGGGTGCGCACACTGCCTGAGGAGGCCCTTGGGCGAGACGTAACTTCGTCTGGGACTACAGTTCCCGCCCGAGGCTGGGCTCGGGCGAGGCGAGATCGCGTCCCTTGGGTAGACGAAGCCTTGACCTGAATCGTGCCCATCAGTCTCTGCAGCTTGTGCTGATGGTGGTTACTAGCCGTGTTTAGGAGTGTTGGGGTACCCCTAATTATGGTACCCGATAGTAGCCCCGAGCCTCGAAGGGAGTGTTGGTACTCGCTTGGAGGCTTTGCCGCACTTTTTTACGAGGGGACCGGCCTTTCTCGGTTATACATTGTTCCGGTGGGTGCGCGCGAGCGCACCTACCGGGTGTAGCCCCTGAGGCCTCGGAGGAGTGGTTTGACTCCTCTGAGGTCTTAATGCCTTTCGTGATGCCTTGGCCGGCCTGGTTGTTCCCTCATGCGACCTGATTGTAGCCCGGGTGCATGGTCAGGTTCTGAGTTTTTTAGGCTGGTTTGTTGACGCTGTCAACGGTTTGGCCATAGCCGGGTTGCGAGAGCAGCCCCCGAGCCTCTGCACGGAGCGAGAGGACGATCAAAGACTGTCTCGACTTTTATTATACGCCCCTTCGTCGCCTTTCCGCAAGGAGGAAGGGGGGAAAGCGCCATGTTGCCCTCGGAGGGCGCCGAACATGGTGTCTCCAGTGAGTTGCTAATGGGTGATCCGAGTGGATGCCCGTGCCCCATTCAATAAGGGTCGGCTAGTGGCCCAGAGGCGCGCTCCAAAAGTACCTGCAGGTGATTTGCCGGACCCGGACCCATTCGATAGGATCCGAGGGCTCAATGCCTCCCTCTAGTGGGATTCCATTACAAAATCGCTCCTGCTGGTCTCGGAAATGTCCTAGGGTACCTCGGGAGAGTAGCCCGAGCCTCGGCCATGTAACGGACATACCCAGAGTCATCCCTCACTCTGCGTGCTCTGGGGCGGCTGTCGAACCCTTCCGAGGGGCCAACCTTCGAACCCCTGATCAGTAGTGGGCGCGGAGCCCGAGTGCTCTAGGGCGGCTGTCGAACCCTTCCGAGGGGCCAGCCTTCGAACCCCTGATCAGTAATGGGCTTGAAGCCCGAGTGCTCTAGGGCGGCTGTCGAACCCTTCCGAGGGGCCAGCCTTCGAACCCCTGATCAGTAGAAGGGCTCGGGGCCCGCTTCCTTCACGGAGAAGGATCCCTTTCGAAATATCCCCTTTCCCGATCCCTGTAGCAAGAGAGAGAAAGGGGAAGAGGAAAAGGATATGAATTTAAATTGTGTGGCGCACCTTTTTTGATGCGGTCATCATGGTGGAGGTGAAACGACGCCCGCTTCGCCTGCCAAAGGTGTCGCTCGCCCTGCCGAGGAGTTAATGCGACGGGACGGGCGATTCGCGGGGCGGCCGTTGCGCGTGCGCGAGTCGTTCGAGGAACGAGCGTTTCGCCTTCGAGCTTGAATTTCGCGGCGGGTTCGGGCGAAGTTTTGAATGGATCTCGCCCGGGCCTTTATATACCCGGAAGAGGGGCCAGCAGTGGTTCTTTACTCTGCCATTTGCGTCTGCCTTCTGCTTTAGTTTCCGCAACCTAAGAGAACAGCCAGAGAAAAGAAAACTACGCACCTTGTCCCCTCCGTCTCCACCCCCTTCGTTCAGCGATGGCTGACAAGGTGACCGTCGTTCCGCCGCGCGATCCGTGGCCTTTCTCCACTGTCACAGTGGACAATCTGGAGGCCCTCGTCGCCGATGGTTTGCTCCATCCCCTCTCCGGTGACCCGCAGCCGGAGTGGATGGCACATGCGAGCGAGGCCGACCTGACTCTGCCACCGGGGTATGTGGTTAGTTTCTTCTCCTTCCACGGGCGAGGGTTCGGAGAGCTAGTGAGCCGTTTCATGTGGGCGCTCCTGCACTACTACGGAGTGGAGCTGCACAGCTTCAACCCTAACTCCATTGCGCAAGCGGCTATCTTCGCGGCGGTTTGCGAGGGTTTTTTGGGGATTGACCCCCACTGGGATCTGTGGACCCATCTCTTCTCCGCGGAGCTCTTCGCCTTGACGACGGGGGAAAAGAAAGTCCGCATGGCGGTGTGGGCCAGTGGTTGCACCCTCCAGTTGAGGCAGGGGTGCGCGCAGCAGTACATCCCCGCCATCCTTGTGTCTTCGAACAAGGGGTGGCAGCGCCGGTGGTTTTACCTCTGAAACGACGACGGAAGGCTCCCGTCGTTTTCTCAACGAGTGGTGACCGCCGTCGGTAGCAACTGGCGCTGGGGGCCACGCGCGAGAAACAGGAGAAGCTCCAGCCTCTTCTGGAGGCCTTGCAGAGGTTATGAGATGTGGGTCTTACCGCCGCGGGGGTCGTCGCCGCTACCCATCGCCGGAGGGTGCTTTCTTTGACGGAGCGGTGGTTGCCGCTTTCGGAGATGAAGCCGGGGGTTGATTTGGAGGGCTCACAGATGTCCTCGGCTTCCCTCTCCGCCGACGACCTCCGCAGGCGGGTAGCGGGTACGGTAGGGAGGCTGGATGCCGGTGCCCTTACCCAGCCCGTGATGCGTCCCGAGCGTGGGTACATGTCCCTGGTGAGTGTCTGCTCCTTCTCCTGGTTTGCGCCGAGTTGCCTTTGACTCTTACCGTCGGGATTTCCATTCGTCACCAGGGGTTGCAGTTTTACAAGCCCTCCCTGCCACCGGTCCCGGAGGACGCGGTGGACCGAGCCGCGAGGAGGGTCGCCGCGGAGAAGAAAAAGGAGAAGAAGGACACGGAAAAGGCCCGGGCCCGCGAGCGGATGCGGGCTCGGGAAGCTTTGGAGAGGCGCCGTCGGAGGCAGGAGAGGGACGGGCTCCCGAGGGAGCCGTCGCCGGAGACGCCTGACGACGATGACGATGATGATGATGATGACGAGGGCGACGACATGGCGGCCCGTCTTGGCCTCAGCCCGGATCTGAGGCTAGGCCAGGGGTCGCCGAGCCAGCCTCCAAGTGGGTTGGCGCCATCAGAATCTGGGGCCGGGACATCAAGGTCCCGGTCCGAGGAGCGAGGGCAGGCCGAGGAGGTACTTGACCCCTTGGCCGAGGTAGTTGAGGTGACTCCGGGGAGTCAGGCCGATCCGCCTGTCCCCCAAGAGCAGTCGCGCGTGCCGGCTGCATAGGAAGTTGGTCCTTCGGCCATCGTGACGATGCCTGGGCGGGCCGCCCCTTTGGCGCCTCGGGCGCTCGAGGTGGAGGCATGCTGGAGTCGGCAGCGGGGCTTCCCTCGACAGCGCCTGCAAGGGCCAAGGACTGAGGGGCCTCCCGGCAGGCACGATTGGCCCTGGTCCGGAGTGGGTAAGTATCCGAGGATACCTCTGCTTTGTTTTTTTCCTCCGTGTGTCTTGATCTTGTCTTCTCTCCTTCTTTCAGCAAGCGGAGGCAGAGCTCGACTGGTCTAGCCCCTAGGAAGGCCCTTAAGACAGGGCTGGCCTCTACAGCCGGTGCCGCGACGCACCAGGCCAGTTGGCTGGCCACCGCGCAAAGCGCCCTCGAGCGGGGGGCCCAGGCGGCACAAGTTGCCATGGGGCAAGTCCCCCGGGCCGACCCCTCTATCGGGGCGGCCATCGTGCCGGAGGAGACTGCTGACGCAGCCGTGGCCCCAAGCCCGCCTGACCTGTTGCTGGCGCCGGTGTCGACTCCCGCCGGGGTCGTCGCTGATTCGTCCGCGGAGCCGCCCGTCGCTCCTAACGTCGGGATGGTTGAGGAGCCACCGCTCGTGGTTGTCCCCGACCTCCTCAGTCTCGGCCATAAGGAGAGGGCGGCCGCCGTTGCCGAGGTCAGTGATCGGGGGGCCGCCTCCTTAGCCGAGGGGAGGCCCAGTACGTCGACAGCGAGGGTACCCGATGCGTTGACTGCAGGGGGTTCCGACGCCTTGGAGGAGGGGCGCGCAGAACCGCGGCCTGTCTTGGGGGGCAGCAACCTTATCCCCGCGTGGTGCAACCCCAATGAGTGGTGTGGGCAGGCGCTCCGATTCTGGAGCCGCGGCGCCTCGGAACCCCTCTTCGTCCTCAACAATGAGCGGGAGGAGCAGTCTCGGGATGAGCTCCATGAGTATGCCGAGGCAGCGATGGGGTCGCTTCGGTCGACCATGGAGATCCTTGACTGGGACGTTCCCAGGGTCCTCCAGGTAAGGATTTCAGGCATACCCCTTACGTGACTAGGGCTTTCTTTGTAATACCCTGCTTTCCTTCCTCAGGAACTTGCGGATGTGAGCACCGCCAAGTCGCTGTTTATCCGCCGCGAGAGCGGCGTCTGGGGTTCGCTGCGGTCCCAGAGGGCCGCGCTTGCCGAGGCTAATGAACTCCTCGCCCAACGGAGCACCGAGGTGGCAGACCTTCGGCTGCTCCGTGATGAGTTGAAGTCGGAGGTAGCGGCGGCGCGGGCAGAGGCAGCGTTGGCACAGACGTAGATGCAGCGGCGGCAGCTGGAGCTTGGCCAGGTCATCGGCGAGCGGTACCAACCTCGGAGCCAAGCTGCCGAGGCCGTGGGCCGGGCTGAGGCCCTTAGGGGTCAGCTGGTTGAGGCTACGTAGCAGCTTGCCGAGGCGTCCGCTCGGGCCGGGACCCTTGCTGAGGACCTGGCCGTAGCCGTCGGGTCTACCTAGTTCGCCCAGGCCATGGCCTCACAGGAGCGCGCCCGGGCCGAAGGTATGTTTCGACCGCTTTGTGACCTCGATTCAGCCTCATTCTTCAACCCGTGTCTGAAGAATTTTGTTCGGCTCCCTGTAGAGTCCGTCAAAGCGCTCGCCCAGGCGGTCGAGCAGAAGGAGGCCGACTGCGTGGCTATGTCCGAGGCCATCTCGGACTTTTGTCGGGCCTTTGACCTTGACGACGTCGCCTCGGGTAGCTCCCCCCAGAGTCACCTGCGGGCCTTGGGTGGCCATGTGCGCAGCAGACTCTGCGGGGCACTGCATCACGACGTTAGGCGGGCCTTCGTCGTGCTCGTTTCCCACTACGATGTGGATCTAGAGCGGGTCACTGAGGGGTACTACCTACCCGACGAAGATGAGGCGGCGTTAGCCGAGGTCCAGAGGCTTGACACGGCCACGGTGGGCCCAAGCGCGGTGCTGGCGTCCTCCTTTGAGGTGGAGATCCTTCCGCTTGCGTCGCCGTCTGGGGCCGGGCCAGATCTTGCCGAGGGTGGAGACGACGCCGAGGGTGGCCCTGCCAATGTCTGATCCTGCTGGAACAGTTTGTCTGCAGCGTGTGTGTGTTTCTCGCGGCCGCTGAGGCCTAAACACTTTTATCGTTGTGTTATAAAGTTGTGTTTCCTTTCCTCTCGTTTCGAGTATCAGGACTCGTTCGTCGGTAGCAGAATTGCTTACCCAAGCGAGAGTTACTTTTCGCGGAAGGTGATGAGTGAGGTATTCGTATCCCGGAGGCGTAGGAGTCCCTTGGCTTGTTCGACCTTGCCGCTTACTCACACTCTTACCCGTTTGCAGGATTCTGTTATCGATATAGTCGAGAAGGCACGAAAGTCGTTTTGGTAGAAAATCTTTCTTGGTAGAAAATTTTTCCGAGGAAGAATTTGACGCAGAGGGGGTTCCCCCCTTCTAGCCCCCGAGGGAGGGTCGGGCTTTGCCGAGGCAAGGCTGACCCTTACTTGACGGTTAGACTTTATTTGTGTATGTAAAGAGAACGAGGAATATGAACGACTTGAAACATTTTAAGGGTAGAAGCGACGTAGTTGTTGGATGTTCCAAGCGTTGTTGTAGACCTCGCCTTGATCGCTGGCCAGCTTGTATGTTCCGGGCTTCAAAATCTTGGCGATGATGAACGACCCTTCCAAGGGAGGAGTAAGCTTCTTACGCCCTCGGGCGTCCTGCCGCAGCCGAAGTACCAAGTCTCCCACCTGGAAGCCTCAGGGTCGAACCCCTCGGGCATGGTAGCATCGCAGAGACTGCTAATACCACGCCAAGTGTAGTAAGGCCACGTCCCGAGCCTCTTCGAGCTAGTCCAGTGAGTCTTCTCGGCTGGCCTGGTTGCTTTGGTCGTCGTACGCCTTTGTCCTCGGGGAACCGTATTCTAAGTCTGTGGGTAAGATAGCCTCGGCCCCATAGACTAGAAAGAACGGCGAGAAACCCATGGCACGGCTCAGCGTCGTTCTCAGACTCCAGACCACCGAGGGTAGCTCTTTCATCCACCACTTGCCGAACTTGTTGAGGTCGTTGTAGATCCTCGGTTTAAGTCCCTGTAAAATCATACGTTGGCACGCTCCACTTGCCCATTCGTCATGGGGTGATCTATGGTGGCCCAGTCCACACGGATGTGGTGGTCCTCGCAGAAGTCCAGGAACTTCTTCCCAGTGAATTGTGTGCCATTATCGGTGATGATGGAGTTCGGGACCGCAAAGCGATGGATGATATTGGTGAAGAACGCCACCGCCTGCTCGGACTGATGCTGGTTAGGGGTCGGACCTCGATCCACTTGGAGAATTTATCGATGGCGACTAGCAGGTGCGAGAAGCCCCCGGGTGCCTTCTGCAAGGGAACAACGAGGTCCAGACCCCACACTGCAAATGGTTAGGTGATGGGTATTGTCTGCAGGGCCTGAGCGGGCAGGCGCGTCTGTCTTGCGTAGAATTGACACCCTTGGCAGGAGCGTACAATCCTAGTGGCGTCGGCCACCGCGGTCGGCCAGTAGAAACCTTGTCGGAAGGCATTTACACGAGGGCTCGAGGTGCTGCGTGTGACCGCAAGCCCCCGAGTGTGTTTCTTGCAATAGCTCCTGTCCTTCGGCGATAGATATGCATCATTGGAGAATGCCCGAGGGGCTGCGGTGGTAGAGCTCCTTTTCATCCCCCAGTAAGACGAACGACTTGGCGCGCCGCGCCAGTCACCGAGCTTCGGCCTTGTCAAGGGGTAGCTCTCCTCGGAGGAGATATTCCAGGTACGGGGTCTGCCAGTTTCGGTTTGGCGCAACCCCATTCTGCACTCCCTCGATGCGCAAGGCCTCACCCTCGGCGGCCGAGGATACCTCGGGCTGGGCCGAGGCCTCCTTGGGCTCGGGCGTGTCGTCGATCTTGACGGAGGGTTGATGTATGCCTCTGGAGAAGACGTCAGGGGGAACCGTTGTTCACCCCGAGGCTATTTTCGCCAGCTCATCCGCAGTCTCATTGTACCGTCGAGCGATGTGGTTGAGCTCCAGCCCGTAGAACTTGTCTTCCAGGCATCGAACTTTGTCGCAGTATGCCTCCATCTTCCGGTCGCGGTAGTGGGAGTTCTTCATGACTTGGTCAATGACAAGCTGCGAGTCGTTGCGAGCGTCGAGGCGCCGAACCCCTAGCTCAACGGCGATGCGCAACCCATTAACCAGAGCCTCGTACTCGGCCACGTTGTTTGACGCCGGGAAATGGAGGCGCATCACGTAGCGGAGATGTTTCTTGTGGGGTGAGATGAAGAGCAGGCCAGCACCTGCTCCCGTTTTCATTAGCGACCCATCGAAGTACATGGTCCAAAGTTCCGGTTGGATCGGAGCTGTTGGCAATTGGGTGTCGACCCATTCAGCCACGAAGTCCGCCAAGACTTGGGACTTTATGGCCTTCCGAGGAGCGAACGAGATTGTCTCGCCCATGAGCTCCACTGCCCACTTTGCTATCCTACCCGAGGCCTCTCGGCACTGGATGATCTCCCCCAGGGGGAAGGATGACACCACAGTCACCGGATGAGACTCGAAGTAGTGTCACAACTTTCGCCGCATCAGAAGTATTGCGTATAGTAGCTTCTAGATTTGTGGGTAGCGGGTCTTGGTCTCGGATAGCACTTCACTGATGAAGTAAACCGGCCTCTGGACGAGCAGTGCATGCCCTTCTTCTCGTCTCTCAACTACGATCGTGGCGCTGACCACCTGAGTGGTTGCGGCTACATAGATCAAGAGGGCTTCTCCCGCAGCAGGGGGCACCAAGATGGGCACGTTTGTAAGGAGCGCCTTTAAGTTTCCGAGGGCTTCCTTGGCCTCGAGGGTCCAAGTGAAGCGCTCGGCCTTCCTTAAGAGGCGGTACAAGGGTAGGCCTTTTTCGCCGAGGCACGAGATGAAGCGGCTCAGAGCCGCAAGGCATCCCATGACCCATTGTACTCCTTTCAAGTCTTTGATAGGCCCCATGTTGGTGATGGCCGTGATTTTCTCCGGGTTGGCCTCGATGCCCCGCTCGGAGACGATGAACCCCAGGAGCATGCTTCGGGGGACTCCGAAGACACACTTCTCGGGATTGAGCTTCACACCCTTTACTCTCAGACACTTGAATGTCGTTTCAAGGTTGGAGAGGAGGTCGGAGGCTTTCCTCGTCTTGACAACGATGTCATCGACGTAAGCCTCGACCATTCGGCCGATGTGCTCTCCAAACACGTGGTTCATGCACCTTTGGTATGTTGCACCTGCATTCCTCAAGCCAAATGGCATAGTAGTATAACAGTACATGCCAAAAGGTGTGATGAAAAAAGTCGCGAGCTGGTCGGACTCTTTCATCTTGATTTGGTGATAACCTGAATAGGCGTCGAGGAATGACAGGGTTTCACACCCAGCAGTGGAGTCCACAATTTGATCGATGTGAGGCAGAGGGTAGGGAACCTTAGGACATGCTTTGTTTAGACCACTGTAGTCTACGCACATCCTCCAATTCCCACCTTTCTTTTTCACAAGCACAGGGTTAGCTAACCATTAGGGATGGAATACCTCTTTGATGAACCCTGCAGCCATGAGCTTGTAGGTTTCCTCGCCTATGGCCCCGCGCTTTTCTTCGTCGAAACGGCGCAGAGGCTACTTCACGGGTCAGGCACCGGCTCGGATATCCAGTGAGTGCTCGGCGACATTCCTCGGTATGCCGGGCATGTTCGAAGGACTCCACGCAAAAACTTCAGCGTTTGCGCGGAGAAAGTTGACGAGCACTACTTCCTATTTGGGGTCGAGCTCGGAGCCGATCCGGACTTGCTTGCAGGCGTCGTTGCTGGGGTCGAGAGGGGCGGCCTTAACCGCCTCAGTCGGTTCGAAGTTGCCGGCGTGGCGCTTCGCATCAGGCACCTCCATGGAGAGGCACTCCAGGTCGACGATGAGGGCCTCGGACTCGGCGAGGGCCTCAGCGTACTCCACGCATTCCACGTCGCATTCGTACGCGTGGCGGTACGTGGATCCGACGGTGATGACCCCGTTGGGGCCTGGCATCTTGAGTTTGAGGTACGTGTAGTTGGGGACGGCCATGAACTTGGCGTAGCACGGTCTCCCCAGCACCGCGTGGTAGGTCTCTCGGAACCCGACCACCTCGAACGTGAGGGTTTCCCTGCAGAAGTTGGAGGGAGTTCCGAAGCAGACGGGCAAATCGAGTTGCCCAAGGGGGAGGATGCGCTTTCTGGGGATGATCCCATGAAAGGGCGCTGCACCGGCCCGGATCGTGGACAGATCGATCCCCAAGAGCCCGAGGGTCTCGGCGTAGATGATGTTGAGGCTGCTGCCTCCGTCCATGAGGACCTTGGTGAGCCGGGCGTTGCCGATGATGGGGTCAACAACGAGCGGGTACTTTCCTGGGCTCGGCACGCAGTCGGGGTGGTCGCCTTGGTCGAAGGTGATGGGCTTGTCGGACTAGTCTAGGTAGACTGGCGCCGCCACCTTCATCGAGCAGACCTCCCGGCGCTCCTGCTTGCGGTGCCGAGCCAAGGCGTTCGCCACTTGCCCATCGTAGATCATGAAGCAGCCGTGGACCTCGGGGAACTCCTCTTCCTTGTCGCCCTCTTTCTTGTTGTTGTCTTGGCCTTTGCCATCTTCCGCCGGGGGTCCGGCCTTATGGAAGTAGCGCCGAAGCATGACGCATTCCTCAAGGGTGTGCTTGACGGGACCCTGGTGATAGGGGCACGACTCTTTGAGCATCTTGTCGAACAGGTTGGCCCCTCCGAGAGGCTTCTGAGGGTTCCTGTGCTCGGCAGCAGCGACAAGATCTGCGTCGGCGGCGTCGCACTTCACTTGCGACTTCTTCTTGGCCTTCTTCTTCGTGCCCCGCTGGGCGGACGCCTCGAGGACGTCTTCCTGCTGTCGTCCCTGAGGCTGCTTGTCCTTCCAGAAGATGGCTTCGACCGCCTCCTGACCAGAGGCGAACTTGGTGGCGATGTCCATCAACTCGCTCGCCTTGGTGGGAGTCTTGCGGCCCAGTTTGCTCACCAGGTCGCAGCAAGTGGTGCCGGCGAGGAACGCCCCGATGACATCCGAGTCGGTGATGTTGGGCAGCTCGGTGCGCTGTTTCGAAAACCGCCGGATGTACACTCGCAAGGATTCCCCTGGCTGCTGGCAGCAGCTTCAGAGATTCCAGGAGTTCCCAGGGTGCACATACGTGCCCTAGAAATTTCCAGCGAAAGCCTTGACCAGGTCGTCCCAGTTGGAGATCTGTGCGGGAGGCAGATGCTCCAGCCAGGCCCGGGCAGCGTCAGAGAGGAACAGGGGAGGTTGCGGATGATGAGGTTGTCATCGTCTGTTCCACCCAGCTGGCAGGCCAGCCGGTAGTCCGCAAGCCACAACTCCGGCCTTGTTTCCCCCAAGTAATTGGTGATGGTAGTCGGGGCCCGGAACCGGGTCGGGAACGGCACCCGTCGTATAGCCCGGCTGAAGGCTTGCGGACCTGGTGGTTCGGGCGAGGGGCTCCGATCCTCCTCGCTGTCGTAGCATCCCCCACGCCTGGGGTGGTAGCCTCGGCGCACCTTCTCGTCGAGGCGGGCTCGACGGTCGTGGTAGTGGTGCTCGTTGCCGAGGCGATCCGGGGCTACAGGCGTTGCGTCCCGCGTGCGCCCGGTGTGGATCGAGGCCTCCCACATGAGTCGGGAAGTCGTTATGCGATGCTCCGGGGGGCACCCTTGCCTTCGGGAGGCAGAGCTTTTGGCCCGTCGGACCACGGCATCCTCCAGGAGATTCTTGAGTTCTCCCTGGATATGCCGCCCCTCGATGGTGGATGGCTCCGGCATTGCTCGGAGTAGTATTGCCGCTGCAGCCAGATTCTGGCCGACCCCGCTGGAGGCCGGGGGGCAGCCTTGCCCTGGCATCGTCAACGGTACAGCGCTGGACGTCCCGGGCCTGATGACGCGCTTCTCTGGTGAGTGCTCGGCCTGCCCACTCCTGCTCGATGTTTTGCCGGAGCTGCACAAGTTGCCCTACTTCCTCGTCGAGCTTGGCCTGCATCTCGCGGATTTGCTCGAGTTGTGTCCTGACCCCCCACAGGGACTGGGACCACAACTAGCTCCCACAGGATGTCAACGCGAGGCACAGGCCCATGGGGATCGTCATCCTCCGGCATACCGAGGTGGTTGCCTTCGTCGTGACCCCCAAGATCGACGTGGAAACATTCGCGACTTGGGCCACAACCCTCGTCATCAAGGCTGTGGCCATCATCGGAGCAATCGGAGAGGCAGTAGTCACATGCGGTCATGAAGTCTCGCATGGCACTGGGATTACTGAGCCTGGAGAAATCCCAACCGGAATCGGGACCGTCCTCTTCCTCGGAACCCGGGGGCCCATAGGTTGAGACGGCCGTTAGTCGGTCCCGGGTTGACCACATATGGTACCCCAAAAGGTTAGGGTATGCCTTTACGAAAGCGCTCACCGAAGCGGGGTCACTTGGCGGATCGAAGCTGAATCTAAAAGGCAGAGGGTGGAAAACGGACGGTACCTCTTGATCGATGGATGGTGGCGAAGTTGCGTCGGGGACGCACTGCACCGTTATCTCAGGTACAAGGCTAACTCCCAGCAAGCCCTTTGCGAGTGTGCTGGCGTCATCTGTCCGCTTGGGATTGGCACGTTGCAGGGAAGCGACGCCCGTCGTTGTTTCAGGCGCGAGGACAACGCCCGACATGTCCTCCGCTGGGGTGTCGGTGTCGTCGACTCGCTCGACAGCCGACGTGGTGCTGCCTCCTGCCTGGCCACGGTTGCCCCGCCTCCTCCTCCTGCGGCGAGGAGGGTGGCGGGACAAACCCGGATGCTGCTCTTCCGCCATGGTGGGAAGACATCGTCGAGTTCATTGCTGCCGGGTGAGCTGACGACCGTCGTGGTTGCTGTCGCGCTGCGGGGGGAGGAGTACCATGTCGTAGCTACCGTCGAGGGACATGAACTTGAGACTCCCGAAGCGGAGCACCGTCCCGGGCTGAAGAGATTGTTGTAGGCTACCCATCCGGAACTCAACGAGAAGTTGTTCGTTAACACGCAGCAGGCCCCTACCTGGCGCGCCAAATGTCGGCGTTTCGACCCCGGGGGGTCCCTGGACCGACGAGTAAATTTATCGCTGCGTGTCCCAGCCCAGATGGGTTGGCGCGAGATGGAACACAAGGGAGAAACGTGGCTCGTGTTATGCCGCACCAGGGGGTGCGCTCGTAGTAGGGGTTACAAGCGTTCGCGAGAGAGAGAGAGAGAGTGAGCCTGTTCGTTAGCTCGTTCTCCCGCGCGACCCTCTCGCATGAAGGCCCTGGACCTCCCTTTTATAGATGCAAGGAGAGGGTCCAGGTGTACAATGGGGGGTGTAGCTATGCGCTAACGTGTCTGGCAGAGAGGTGCCTGAGCCCTGTGTACATGCCAACGTGGCTGTCGGAGAGGTGCTAGAGCCCTGCGAAGGCGATAATGTGGCCGTCGGAGAAGTGCTTGAGCCCTGTAGAAGCACAGCTGTCGGTGCTGCTGGGATCTTGCTAACGTCCCCTTGCTTCCGTAGGGGGCTGAGAACCACCGTCGTCATGGACGCACGCGGAGAGCCATCATTACTTGTCACCGGGGCGAGCCAGATGGGACGCTGGTCTTGTTCCCCCGTAGCCTGAGATAGCAAGGGGTAGGGTAATGATGTATCCCCCGTGGCGCGGTCGGTCCGAGCCCAAGGTCGGGCGAGGCGGAGACTTCTCGTGAGGCCGAGGCCGGGGTCGGCGAGGACGCGATTCCTCCCGAGGCCGAGGTTGAGGCCGAGCCCTGGGGTCGGGCGAGGCGGAGACCACCTTCCGAGGCCGAGGCCTAAGGTCGGGCGAGGCGGAGCTTCCTGTTGCGCCCGAGGCTGAACTTGTTGTTGTCAGCCTTGCCCGGGTGGCTGGCACAGCAGTCGGAGCGGGGTGAGCGGCGCTGTTTTCCTGTTAGATCGGTCAAAGAAAGGGTGAAGTGACTGCGGTCACTTCGACCTTGCTGACTGAGGCGCGCGTGTCAGGATAAGGTGTCAGGCGATCCTCACATTGAATGCGCCTGCGATACGGTCGGTTGGAGAGGCGATTTGGCCAAGGTTGCTTCTCGATGAAGCCTACCCGAGTTGGGCCTCGGGCGTGCCGAGGGTGCACCCACTGCCTGAGGAGGTCCTCGGGCGAGACGTAACTTCGTCCGGGACTACAGTTCCCGCCCGAGGCTGGGCTCGAGTGAGGCGAGATCGCGTCCCTTGGGTAGACGAAGCCTTGACCTGAATCGTGCCCATCAGTCTCTGCAGCTTGTGCTGATCGTGGTTACCAGCCGTGTTTAGGAGTGTTGGGGGTACCCCTAATTACGGTACCCGACAAATTCAACATTCCAAGAGACATGCAAGCTTTTGTTTACTTCTAATTTTCACTAACTCTTCTTATAATTATAAAATGGGTGTTATTTTAGCACCATATGAAAGTACCTAATTTGGGGCTAGAATTTTTATGAGGCAAAGGTAATAACAATTTATGACTAATGTATAAATTTCACATGCCCAGGTTTTATATTTTATTTACTACAAAAATAACAAATTGTTAATGCAATAAAGCTTGTGAGAGAAAGTTAATTCTAAAATTAATTATTTTCTGTGGATACGTGACCATATTAAGCTTCCTAAGGCTACTATAATATCATACAAGGATAGTGGAACATCATTTTCCATTTTTACATCCATATATTATTTATAAACTATTTAAAACTACTTAAGGTGCATTAAACAAGTTAAATCACTAACTTAATCATACATGCACAACAATTCATGCAATGTTTTTCCAGTCACCAAGCACCACACCACGAGTCTACTGTAAAAATTTCAACCCATTTGGAGCACTAGAGCTACAGATCCAAAAATAACAAGCAAATAAATCTTTTTTCCTATTTAACATGATTTAATTAGCACACCAAGAAAACAGGGAACAACATATAAGTTTTATATTTTTCCTTGATGGAGTATGACAACATCTAACTAACAAAACATGTTTCATCTATTTTGGATTTTTATAATAAAATTATGGAGAGAAGCAAGTTAGTTTATTCTCTAAACCAGTTTTTAAATACGAATTTCTACAAAAAAAAACTTTTCCACTAAAACATGCCAAGCTATAGATCCAATAGTTAGAGCATTTCATAAGGAAGCCAACAAAACAAGTTTCACGATTTTAGGAGCTCTAAAACTTGATATATGAATATTCGAAGGAAGAGCAAATATCTGCAACTTTGTGTGTTCTTACCCATGGCCTTGGGTCCACTCGTCATGGACTCAGGGGGGTCTTCTTCTACCTCCATTTCAGTACGTGAACAGCAGGGAGGAAGGGGAGCTTCGGCTCCATGGCTGGGGAAGGGGAAGGAGCTCGCTGCAGGGGGCTGCTTGCCATTGGTGGGAAGATGGCAGGGAGGTGCTTTGCAGAGGAGGGCACAGGGACTGGTGCCATGGACAGGGAGTTAGGCGGCCATGGAGGAATGGAGCTCGGCCATGGGGGAGAAGCCGATGGGGAGAAGGTTTCCTGCTGCCGGAGAACAGAGGGCGCGCCCATGGGTGAGAGGGCTCCCTGCTCCTGCGCTTAACTAGAGAAGGGGAGGAGAGGAGAAATGGCGTGTGGGGGAAGAAGGGAGAGAGGTGGGCTGCCATTTATGGAGGAGAAGCTCCAGAGCACGGCGGCCATGTTTCTCCATTGCAGCAATTCGTCGAACACGTGGCGAGTGCTACAGTATCGACATTGGGCGGCCATTTTTGGCGTATTCTGCTTGGATTCGGACATGGGTCACTGTAGCAAAGATATTTCCCACGCAATACTCTACAAGTTTGATTATGGGTTCTCAGCCATTTGCCAACTAGATTAAGAGATAATTAACTCCAAAGTTGCTACTATCAAAGGGTTAATTTCACCTAAGAATTGATGTCAAACCTTGTCAAAATGGGTCGAATGAATGCCATCTTTTGATATAATGTGCCTCCATTAGTTACTAACAACTTTTATATTTGGTGAAAATCAAGTTGTTTAACAAATTTTAGGGAACGAGGGACATCGACCCGAACGGCACTGATTTCAGACTTAGAAGAATTTGAATCCTGAAATCAGATTTTTATTCTGTCTTGATGGCACTGTTTGAGATACTTAGAGATTGAATCAAGGCTTGGTTTATATATAAAATTTGTTGTATAACACAGGTTCTACAATTTGTATTAAAGGTCAAACCTCATATCTTGAATATAAATCAAAGTTTCACTTTGGTCAAGGTAGCACCATTATAAAGCTTCAAATTATATTTTTAAGGTAATCGGGGCATTTTCTCAACATGAACCCTTAATAACTTTGGTTGTAGAGTTTATATAGAATTGTTTGAGCAAAATGAAAAGGCTTGGTTGAATTGCATTTTCCTAAACGAGAAGTTTTCAAGCAAGTATATGATTCATCTTTTTATGTGAGCATTTGTTTCAAACTTCGAGAAATCTTTAGAATACACTTGATAGATAGAGATGAATGATTGTATAGATATAACAAGTCGATTTGCATAAGAATTAATTATAGGTTCACGCAAAGAAATTCTATGGGAGAATGCGGATTTGGATTGAGTATTTGGGCGTGGACCGACTATCGAGAGTTCAGATAAATGAGTATGGATGGAAGTTGCGATACGAGATTGACTTTCGAATTTGTATTTGCTCTGAGAAATAAAAGTTTTAACAGGCTCCAAATTCGTCCTCTCTGGAGATCGAGGAATTCAAAAATTGGTGAAACCTTCACAATTAACTTGATAAAAGGAGATAGTTGCGATCGAGAAATAGAAATTTTTACTGAGCATCTGAGATTAGGATAAATCTCCCGACATAACGCGAAATAGACACTTGGGGTGTCACAGGAAAAGGCTATTTAGTCCTCGTTGGTTTATCCATGAGTCAATAGTAAATATAAAGGGCATGAATGTAAATTTACACAGACTGCGCCCTATGCCTATAAATAAATAAACAGTACCCCCGTACTGTTCACGCTGACTTGTACTCGCTTATGCGTCACGCTTGTACTTTTGCCTTCTATCAAGCTGAAGGTATATTTGTAATTCAATATTGTTTCTGTCTTTCCAAGATAATATAATGAGAGTGAATTAATAATGCTATATGATTGTTCATGTTGTCTCTTATATTTCATATGCTTCTTCTTTTATTAACATATACCGCGTTGATGAAGGTATGTCCTTCATGACCTTCGTCTGAAGATCATTATATCCTAAGGGAAATAATGCTTTGAAGGACGAAGGGCATTAACATTTAACGTTCTTCTGTGTTGCCTTGTTCTTAATTCATAGCATTTGAGAACAAGTCCCCAACACTGATCATCTAAGAAACTCAAGGCTTTGTGGTATGTTCTAATAACAAATTCAGTTTCCTGAAGGTACTGTCACCATCTCTCCACTACCATGAAGAGGGCGTGTCACACCCGACTTTAAGGAACAAAGCCAGGTGCATCTCATACATGCACCAAGAAGACAACATGTATAATAACAGAGTGTATAGAGATAAATGTCACAATAAAATCAGAGTTTTTATTACATAGCGGAAGACTTACAAAATAAATTATAAATATAAAACGAACTAAGGATCATCCTTGGCGCAAAAGTCAACTGGGGAAACGCCACCTAGATCAGATCAAACTCCTCGCCTTGTGGCTCTTGAACCACATGTTCTTCTCCTATGAGGGGGTGTGAGACAACAAGGGTGAGCTCACACATGTTCATCGTTCAACAAGTTGTGGGGAATCATGTGGCATGAACTCACCAAAGGTGGGAGTTCATGTGATGTGTAAGGCTGATCAACAATAGGGGTTAAAGCTGAGCATTGCTTACTAAATATAAGTAAATACCAAACCTTAATAAAAATGATAGAACAAAATTAATAAATAATCCCATGCAATGCATATGAAAAATTGAGTTTAGGTTCCATAATTTAATCATCAGAGAGTTCTGAGCAGCTCATGACCGCGAGCACGGCTAGTATACCAGTTTTACACTCTGCAGAGGTTGTACCCTTTACCCACAAGTCGTGTATTCCATATCGCCAGGGTTAGCTAGGCCCTTAGACACTACCAAGGTGAATGGCTAGTGTTGGAGACTTGTTCTCAAGTGCTATGAATTAAGAACAAGGCAACACAAAAATATCAAATGTTAATGCCCTTCGTCCTTCGAAGCATTATTTCCCTTAGGATATAATGATCTTCATACAAAGGTCATGAAGGACATACCTTCATTGTTGAGAGTATATGTTAATAAAAGGAGAAACATATAAAATATAAGAGACAACATGAATAATTATACAGTGTTATCAATTCATCCTCATCATATTATCATGGAAAAATAGAAACAATATTGAATTACATATGTACCTTCGGCTTGATAGAAAATAAAAGTACAAGCGTGGCACACGAGCAAGTACAAGTCAGCGTGAACAGTATGGGGGTACTGTTCATCTATTTATAGGCACAGGACACAGCCTGTGAGAAATTACAGTCATGCCCTTTACATTTACTATTGACTTATAGAAAAATCTATGAGGACTAGATAGCCTTTTCCCCTTTAAGTCGGTTCCTTTTTCCGCAATTGAGCCAAAGCTCCCTTGCGCGTAACTTCGGAGCAACGACAACCTTCGTCACGATCATGCTCTTCTCATCGTGTATGCTTTTAACCTGAGTCCGAAGGTACCTGTCCATAAACCATGCTTGGAAGACATTGTTAAATTACGTTTTTGAGGACCTTCGGAGGACGAAGGCCCCCAATAGTAGCACCTCACAGTATTAATTTGTTTAAGATACCGAATTCATACTGCGACATGGACGAAGGCCTTAAGCCGAAGATCCAAAAAAACACCTTCCCTTTGCTAGAATAGCAACAGTAAATGACAGACGGGACCCTCCAATTTGGAGCATGCCGAGCGTATAAATAAGAACTCGCCCCAACCACATTTGGTACGCTGCTTGTGCCATTTGCTTTGTTTTCTCAATTTTATAGCTCTTGCTCACTAACGCTTGCTAGTTTCTCAAGGTTCCTGAGCTTCGGTTTAAAAGACACATTTTTGTCATTTCCGAAGGAAAATATGTCTCAAGACAAGAAGGTTGCTGCTGAGACGAAGCTAACTGAAGAGGAGAAGCTCTTTGAGGAAAAGAAGGCTGCAAATCCTTACATAGCTGGGTTTATCGAGTCAATGGAAAAATCAAATACAGAGAAGATTACTAAGGAAATACTGGAAGGCCTGTCTGAAGATACCGGTGACAGTGATGATTACGATGCTGAAAGCGGGGGAGAAGACTTTGAGGATCGGCCGTGGAGGCCAAGTCACACAATTTTTGGGAAATCAACAATTAAACAAAGTCATCTTGACAGTATGAGAGGAAGGTACTTTCGGGATATGTCTATTGTGAGAGTTGGTGGAGACAACAACGTCCCTGCCCCTCAGGAAGACGAAGTTGTGATTTACCGAAGTTTCTTCAAAGCTAGGCTTCGGTTTCCATTGAGCAGGTTTGTAGTCGAAGTACTGAAAATTTATCAGATTTACCTTCATCAGATAACCCCCGAAGCTATTATTAGAATGGGGATTTTTGTTTGGGCTGTGAGAAGCCAGGGACTGGAGCCAAGCGCAAAATGCTTTTGTAGTATGCACGAGCTTGTATACGAGACAAAGGCCATGGGCAAAGAACAATATCATAATAATTTTGGTTGTTATGGATTTACCGCCCGCCCCAACGCAAGCTACCTGGTGCCAACATTCTGAAAAAGGTGGCCCGGGGCCTGGATGGAGGAATGGTTTTACGTGAAGAATGACTTGAAAGCAAGAGAACATATTAAGGAAGTTATTATGCGCCCCATTTGGTCCCGGTTCAGCCTCCGAAGGCCGAAGGTTGAAATTGACGAAGCCGCCGAAGCATGTCAGAAGGCATTTGGTACTGTCTGCTTCTTTATTGGTACGAGAGATTTAATTCAAGAGCACATAGCATTCAGAGTATGGCCGCTTGTAGATAGCTAGGAAATGCCGAAGGAGACCATCACCGAATCTAGTGAAGGTGAACTGGTTCGGCTGAAGTACACATTCAGATATGGGGATAAATTCGATGAACCAAACGATGTCTGGCTAAAGTGCATCAAAGTTACAAGTGATGAACTGCTTGGATCATATTCCAAGGCAGAAGACAATGCATTATCCACAGCCTTTGGAGGTCGGGGAAAAAAGAGATTGAACATAGTTTTTGACTCTGTTGGCTTCGTCTACCCCGACTACCGCTGCCTGCTGCGGGGGCAAGGGAAGAAGAGGAAATCTACTATTGCGGCCGCCTCGGCTGAGCCTGTGCCGAAGGCTGCGAGCAAAAAGATGAAGGTACTTACCCACCGGCCACGTTATATGGAACCAGCCGTGTTGCCTGAGTTTGGCGAGGAGGCCTCTTCAGCTGCTAAATTAAGAGAAACTGCTCCTCCTGCGCAAAGGACTGAAGAGCCAACTACAATGCCGAAGCTACCCTCAGTTGAGCTAGCTGGGACGAAGACTGATAAGGGTAAGGCTGAAGAGTCAAATATTGGAGAAACAAAAGTGCTAGAAATTTTAAGGCCTTCATTATAGGTAACATCGCCGAAGGCACAAAAGAGTTCTGCCGCAACTCCCAAGAGGAGAAGGATGGCAAATGTACTAGATGTGCTAGAGACAGTAAAGACTTTGAACTCTACTCCTTCAAGGAAAATTGCCGAAGCTTCGAAAGCGCAAACTGAAGTTGAAATAGAGCAGGCCAAAATTGAAACTGCAGTAATTCAAGTTGGTACCGAAGCTGGGCCTTCAGAGCCTACTGAGAAAAAACCTGCGGAAATTGAAGAAAAGGCAACAGAAGAAAAGACCACAAAGCAAATTTCGCCTGAAAAGGTTGCCAGTCCTGCTCCCGAAGCTTTAAAAGAGAGCATTGATTACATCATCCGCCACGCTTCGGGAAAGGGGCTTTCTAAGGAAGAAGAACGAGAAGCTCAATATTATGCCCAAAAATTGAAATACCCGAAGGGGGCATTAGTGTTTAATGGTAGTGGGGAAGAAGATTTTTTGTACTATCTCCCGGATAGTAAAGAGATATCCGTCTGCCGGGAGATGGGTAGAAGCTTCAGATTTCCAAAGCTGGAAGATGGCCTTTCAGTATTATCAAATGATGAATTGGCCGACAGTTTAGCATATAATAGCATAAAGGTATAAAAATCAATTTTGTATTTGAAAACAAATTACTTCATTTGTTTATACTTAATCTTGTCCTCCTCTTGCAGGGCTTAATCCTTAGCAATGCCCTTAGAGCTCAGAAAAATATTGAAGATGAAGGGTATACAATGGCTCTGAACAATCTTCGTTCAGAGGTGATTGAACTAAGGAATGAAGGCCTTGCAAAAGACAAAATATTAATTTCATTCGTAAACAAAGTAAAAGAAGACGAAGCTAGTTCCAAAGCTTAGGATGAGGTCCATATGAATGAGATCGAAGAGCTTCGGAAACAACTAGCAGAGGCCAAAGAAAAATGCGCTGTTGCAGAAGCTAACCGAGAGGCCAGTGAATATTGGAAAATTATTTAGAAAAACAGTTGAAGAACTTCGCGCATCAAAGGAAAGATGTTTTGAAAAATCATTGGGCTGCGTGGAGAAGATAGAAGGTCAGTGCTTGCTGAAGGTGGTCGAAAAGGGTTCACCGGAGGTGGGCGCCAATGTTGGAGACTTGTTCTCAAGTGCTATGAATTAATAACAAGGCAACACAAAAATATCAAATGTTAATTCCCTTCGTCCTTCAAAGCATTGTTTCCCTTAGGATATAATGATCTTCAGACGAAGGTCATGAAGGACATACCTTCATCGTTGAGAGTATATGTTAATAAAAGGAGAAACATATAAAATATAAGAGACAACATGAATAATTATACAGTGTTATCAATTCATCCTCATCACATTATCATGGAAAAATAGAAACAGTATTGAATTACATATGTACCTTCGGCTTGACAGAAAGTAAAAGTACAAGCGTGGCGCACGAGCAAGTACAAGTCAGCGTGAATAGTACGGGGGGTACTGTTCATCTATTTATAGGCACAGAACACAGCATGTGAGAAATTACAGTCATGCCTTTTACATTTACTATTGACTTATAGAAAAATCTATGAGGACTAGATAGCCTTTTCCCCTTTAAGTCGGTTCCTTTTTTCGCAATTGACCCGAAGCTCCCTTGAGCGTAACTTCGGAGCAACGACAATCTTCGTCACTATCATGCTCTTCTCATCGTGTATGCTTTTAACTTGAGTCCGAAGGTACCTGTCCATAAACCATGCTTGGAAGACATTGTTAAATTACGTTTTTGAGCACCTTCGGAGGACGAAGGCCCCCAACAGCTAGGGATCCACTACGAGGCCTTTACAAAGTTCCACTAGCTTCGGAAAACCCGCTACAGTTTATGGGAAGAGCACTTGCAAGAATCCTGCGTCTGACCGCCATCGCAGCAAAATCAACCCGAGAACCTCCTTGCATGCAATCCCCTACTGCCCTTGCCCCTTTCAGGTAAGGTAGTCTTCCACTAGCTTTCCTAGTTAGTTGGCCAAGAGCGTCCCATTAAACCCTTGTGGTGGCACGTGTTTCTCAAGTTAAGCTCCATGTTCCAATTAACATTAATGATCTTGACATGAACATAAATAGAATAACAAAATAACTGGAACATGGATATAATGAAATATTTATCCCAAAACCATGTAAAGCAATAGCAAACTACCCAAGTGATTCACGGATAACAAGGTAAAATGGATAAACAGAATAGGGTGATCTATTGGGTCCCATCAAAATTAAAGATATGCATTGAATAATGATAATAAAGAATATTATTGGGTAACAAAAGTGAATCAACGTCACAACTTGCCTAGCACTTGAGATTCCAGTTATCAGGGTGATTCTTCAGATCCTCGTAACCGCACTACTAGTCGTAGCAACACAAACAAACATGGTATAGACAAATTTAACATCACACCAACCATAAGTACAAACCGAATAATAATAATTTACGCGTCAATACGAGGTCGTGAGCTCGAGAACTACTAAAATCGGGGTTATGATTGAGAAGGTACCACGTTTACACTAAGTGTGTATTGATTAGAACTCTTAGTTCGGTATAGTCATATTAACATACATTTATAAATTATAATTTTAAATTATAAATGTGAGTCGATTGAATTGATATTTTAATGGCTGACAACTGAGCAAGTAATTAATTATCTAACATGAATAATATGATGAAACAATTCAATATCAGGCTCGGAAAACACGTGATACGTGTGAACGATGCGCGACAACATGCGCGAACAGCGTGACGACGCCGAGCGCAACACACGAGAATCATTAATAGATATCATGTTTATACTAAATAAGTTTTAAAAAAACATTAGAGTAGGCATTAACCATATTAACATGTATTTATAAAAAGCACAGATTTAAACTATAACTTAGTTTTAACTAAATCGCCATTTTAATAATCATCAGATGAACAATTAATTAATTAATTAACCAATCAATCAAAAACGCGTCGTGACAAATAATGTTTCTAACACGTAGACGGTATTATTACAAACTCAACACAATTGGAACGGGTTGAAATGGATCTAAAACAAAAATATATTGAGTAAATAATATTTCACGGATTATAGGCGACATGTTGTGATCTCATTGGCTAGAGTCCGGCCACATGATAGGCTAGATGACCGCAGGAGCAGAAGATCTGTGGGGGTGAGCGAACCAGGCCATCAGATTCGGATCGATGGTCAGAGGTTATGAACTGAGGTCTAACGTGGATTGTTCAGCTCGCATCTAATGGCCCAAATGAATCAGTCTGAAACGGTTTGCTCCCATAATCAGGACCGTCCAACATGGACCGAACGGCACACATGTCTTCTTCCTTCTCGCCTCACAGCGGTGGTAAGCTCCGGCATTAATGGGGAGCTAGGCTTAGGGCTATGCGCGACCATAGGTGACCAGCGCTGCGTGGTAACCAGACTGTGAGGAAGGTCCCGTAGAGAAGCTACCGATAAACCGGGATGCCGACATCTAGAGAATCGAACGCGGCCGCCCTGGCGTAGGATGAACCTGGCTGTGGTGATTCACGGGTAGCCCATCCAAATGGCCTCAACCCCCCTTCCTCCATACTTACGAGCAGGATCTACTAATCGCAGGTGCCGATGAAAACAACAGATAGCGCTCACCTTCAATGGACGACGAGACGGAACAGGCTGCAGCAATCGGGTGCCTCACAGCGGTGGCCAACCCCGGCGGTCGATGCGATTCCCGCCAGTCTACTAGTCCCGGCGGCTCTCCAAATTTTTGGTCACGCATGCCGAAGGATCCCGCAACGGTTCGGCCAGATTGATCTCCTCCGCACGACCCATCACTGCTAGATTGTGGATTGGTGATGGCAGCTAGCTTGTTTAGCAGGCTGGAGAGTATGGCGGTGTGGTTAAGGAGGCCATCAAGACGATGCTTTATTGGCCGATTCATCGGGCCCGGTGGTTACGGCTGAGTTGGTATAGCGGCGAGCTGTGGGTTTTGACTGTAGTTTGTTACCGAAAATTAAGAGTGGAGAGAAGGCTCCACCAATCATCGGCTAGGATTTAGCATGGCACACGTCATGGCATATGCCATGCTTATAGCGAGTCCGGCTAGAGAAATATAAAAATGGAAGAAAAGAATTAAAAAAACCGTGCACATGGGATTTGATCGGCTGTTGGCTTCCATATGTGGCCGCATGGTAATTTTTTATGTTTATTTTCTATTATTTTCTATTTTGTCAAATTCAAATTTAAATAAGTTTTGGAATCTCAAACACAAGTCAAATGTAGCAAACAAAAATTGCGTCATGAGATGCAAGATTAATTTCCTTCATTTAATTAAATGCTTCAAGTAGGCTAAGCGCACATAAATAAAACTTTGTGAATGCATAACCTAATTACAACCCTATTCAAACAAACGCTTTTAAATATGTAATTCATACACACATAAATAAGTACTAGGTCAGTGCCCGTACGTTACAACGGGGACATATAATATCTCGATAACTTATATATACAAATATGTGTTATGCAGTTATGAGATAGAGGATGACATCCGCGAGCTGTCCGAGATGACATCGAAGAGAAATTCGGGCCTATGATGCACGAGCACTCACCTAGTAGTGTATTATATAAGATAGGTCAGTGCCCGTGCATTGCATCTGGAACATATAATATCTCGATAACTTATATATATAAATATGTGTTATACGATTATGAAATGGATGACAACGTCCGTGAGACGTCCGGAATGACATCAAAGAGAATCCCAGGACTGCAACGCACGGGCGCTCACATAATAGTGTATTATATAAAATTTAACAATAAGATTTAATGGCAAAAATTAAACATAAGCATAACTATCTATTTCATCTAATCTTTTTCCATAATACGATCAAGGTACTCTCGTATATTTACATGAATGTTAAATCGATATGTGTTCCCCTCGTATGTCAACAGATCAATAAACAAATTCCTACGCAGAGTCGCACCATCCTGCAAAAATGTTATAAGTAATATTATCATTCATTAACTACAAATTACATATATGATATTATTCTCACCATACTAAATTGCGCTTTTGAACCACTTTCCCACCACTCCATAATGTGCAGAGCAAAATGACCAGTATTAACACTGAAAAAGTTACTAACTTTGTTATATATGAAATTATAAACATAACATCTATATATATATATATATGACATAATAATTTTAAGTAATTACCCTTTTAAGTCGATTGGAGCATCGGGTCGAATTGAATGTCGCCACATATAAATGTCATGTGACCATCCAATACGTTTGACACTGTATGCAGCCTTATATTTCTTCAAAATAAGAAGAATAACTTCCCAAAATCTTTTTAGTGGTATATATTTGCACCATTCTGGAGTAGGTGTGAAATTAAACACAAACACAGATTTGTTTGCATGATTAATAATGAAAAGTACATAGCCTGTAGAGTATCTCCATGGCATAAGAACATGTAAACCGTGAGACATTAGAATTATATGTTTACACAGTTATTTAACTATAAAGATCAAAAGAATTCTGACTTACAAACTTGCAAAGTGTGATATAATAATTCATTTGAGGCTAATTTTTTAATGTTTCTGCCAGCTCTATCGCGCTAGGATCCTTATATGACTTTGATTCTTCGTCAAAACCACACATTTCCTAGAGAAAACATAATAATATAATAAATAAATATAGGAAATATAAGATAATATCATACATGTTATAACAATATTTTTAAATAACAAACTTACACAGAAACGCAGGTCCATATAGTGTTTTGTAATCTTTCGTTTTGCGAGAGACAACCTCTTTGGTTCATTATGGGCAAGAATTCGAACAATCATGTTAAAAAAATCTATAGGCATATCTTTATTCACATTTAACAATTCCTGTAGTGTCTTGACAGTCAAATCTATCCGGTATGGTTTGAAGCTTTGGACCCATTTAGCCCTCTATAGCAACGTCATATAACAAATATTCAATTATATCTGAGCAATACACATAACGTGATTATTAAATATATAAATATAAATAAATAAAATACGAGGAACTTACTCTAAAATTGTGGCAGTCTTGAATTGTCATGATATAATCGCATAGAAACTCTATCATATCTGCTTTTCTTATTAGCATATCCTTCGTGGAAAGACCACTAATTAAAGAGTCCTTGCCAGACTCATTAACAGAGGTTAGAGTAGGGATGACATCATTCTCTTCTTTGGCACATATTTCTTCAAAATATAATGATATAGGATCATCTTCGGGGCTAATCGGAGGGCTTCGTTTCCTCTTGTTAGGATTTGGGGAGGGTTCTAAAATCTCAACACCACTGGAGTCAGTCTCATTATCTTCTGTACTTGTATTTGTCTTATTTTTATATAACGGACATCCCTTCCTCTTGTTCAAATCCGAAAATAAAATAGCGGCCAATTTTGGCCTAAAGTTTTTTATATCGGCATGAAAGGTAAGAAAATATATGGTGTTATTTATCATATCACTATAGATATGTATATGATAGCTTTTTTGATATACCTGTGTAAAATTATCTGATAGTTCGACTCCTGTCCAGTACTCCATATAATTAAGTAGGAAAAGTCCACACGAAGAACTACATTAAAAAAATCAAATCAAATATGTTTCCAATTTAAATGAAACAATTTTAGAAAGATCAATTATATACCTATCTGTCTGCTTGGCATCTTTAAACTCTATAAGTTTCCAAGGCCAATAGGCAACTTGAAGGTCTGGCCAATTATGGTCTTTAAGTTTCATGTAATGCGACACACCATCTATTTGCTTTTGCAAACCCTTTAGCTACAAACAAAATTAGTAAATCACATCAACAAATTACTCATAACCACAAACAAAATTAGTAACGAGTTTCATTTACTCACAACACAATCGAGATCTTTATGACCCAATGAAGAACCCAGTGAATCGAGTATTTGTATGTCTCATCTTTTGGCGTTAAGCACAACAAGATACCAGTGAAGTTCACGAATGTTTATAGGTATGAACACCTACAAAATACTTATATATATATATTAGTTTATCGAGTTCCTGAGTAGATTTAGTTTGTCACAGCTTCTCTGAACATGGAGGGGAATGATTCTCGTTGGTTCCAGATTTTTATGTTACCTTTACTCTTGGTACAAGATTACTCGGTGTTGAGATTTACCTTACTCATCATCTTGGACACCAAGAGTTCAACCAAGTCGTCGTTGTACTCTATTTTTCCCTTTCCTCTATCTTCATCGGCCCTTCTTCTTGACTCTTCTTCTTGAGCCTTTTTTCTGAAATTCTTCTTCGGTTCTTTTCTTTGTGTCTTCCTCTTTCATCTTGAGGAACATACTTTCGACAATCTTCATGGCAAGGTCGAGAACCTTGGGGTCCGTTTCCTCGCTAGTGGATGTGGTTGGGATTTCCTCGAGAAGAGGATCCACATGGTCTCTTTGAGTAGACATGATCGTTTACTCACGCGGTTAAGCGTAAAACGAGGCACGAAGCTTTGATACCAATTGAAAGTAATCTATAGGGGGGTGAATAGGCTAAACCTAAAAATTATAACCACAAACTTCGAGATACTGTTAAATCTATAGTTCAACTGGTGGAGGCTGTAACACCCTAGGTGTTTATCGTCTGCTCAACCACGAGTGCGGACTTTAACACGTGATAGCGGTGAATAACAGTCTCTCTGTCTTAATCTGTTTCGTCTGTCGTGAGTTCGACATCGTTTTTATTTATCCGGGCTCTTCCTAAATTTTCGTGATGTTCGAAACATAGTTGTTCCGAAAATCGGTGCGTCCGGTGATTATTTAAAATTCATCGCTCGCGCGAATACGAATTCGGAAGCTCGACCTACTCTTACGATTTTTATCCCGGGCAAATTAATTTGAACTCGACAACTAAAATGTTCGGGGCAAAATAATCTGAGTCGTGCAGTGTCTGAGAAAAATCGTATGCGAGGTTATGATCCCATTCATTCTTCAGCACGCTGTTGTGGCGACAAAATCGTGCGCGAGGTTTCGACCGATTTCAATTAAATCTGAACAGTTAAAAAGGTTACATGAAACTTTTGGGTTATTGATCTCGTTTGATTCGACCTATGTTACATCGCTAAAAAAATCTCAATTCAAAATATCTATGAATTTCTAAAAAAAAGAAAAATATCTCCAGCGCCTCTATCCCACGCCGCTCTTCTTCTCCCCAGATTTTTTTCCCAGACGTCCTTATCTGCTTCTTCCTGGCGCGCGCCCTGGCCATTTCTTCTCCGTGGCCACGTCGTGTGCCCATCTCCTGAGCGCGCGCGCTCCTTCCCTTGCTTCTCTCCTCCCTGCATCTCTCCTGCGCGCGCCCAGCGCCGCGGCTCCCCTCCCTTGCTCCTCCAGCTTGGCCTCCTTCCCATGGTGGCTTCCTCTGCCCGACCGTCCGCTTCCCATGGTCGGCGTACGGTTTCGCGTTTGCCGAAGCTCCCTGGCTCAACTCTACCCAGTTCACGCCCTGCTCGCCTCTGCGTCGCGCGCTCTCCCTGCTATCTACCATGGTGCTCTCTGCCCGCTCGGCCTCCGGCTCCGGCACCGTGCCGAGCTCCCTGGCCGTCACGCCCGTGCCGGCCAGAGCTTGCTTGGCCGCGGTCTCGTCCTGGCTCCCTGCTGCGCTTGTCCTGGCAGCCGCGCCCAGCCGAAGCCCCTTTCCCCGCGAGCTCCTCCCTGCTAGCCACAAGCTACCGAGCTCCTATCTCTCGTGCGCGCGCCCCTGGCCGCATCGCTGGCCCCTCGGACCCGACCATCGTTTGCCGCTAAACCACTGTCGGATTAATTTTCAGCTCCTGTCGCGCAGCTCTCTGGAGGTAAGCTCCTCACCGGCTGTCGCTCCCAATCTTCAGCTCACCGACTGACCGCTGTGTTCCTTGTTTTCCCTCGTCGGTCGACCTCGCCGCGACTAAGTTCGTCCGTCGTGCTATGTGCCTCGGTCTCTGGTCGAGGGACATTGGTGCCCTCTGCCCCTTGCTCACCTCCCTGGTCATGCTCGCCGGGACATTATTCTCTAGCCAACTGCCGCTGTGAGCTCGCCCAGACACCTCACCTCCCTGTCGCATCATGCGCTATTCTCCAGCAATGTGTGTACACCAAGTCCGTGTAACCCGTTGCCACACCTTGTAGCCGCTTCCACGACGTTGTCGTGGGGACTTCTTTGCGTCACGAGAAGAATAAAATAATAAAATAAATTCATTAAACCAAATTTATTCATGATTCATATACAGTAAATATTTAATACTCATAAATTAATTAGGCTTAATGAATTTGTTTCGACCGTTTAATTTAGTTTTTATCTTCATAATATCTATATAATTAGTTTTGTAATTAACTATATTTAATAGTCGTACTTGGTATCTAAATATTCGATGTGCCCCTAATAAAAGATGTTGAACTCATCAATCTAAAGAGCATGGTTAATAATTTCTATTTCTATATATTAAAGCACCAGTCCGTGCCTATACAAGTATACAATATGTCCACATGTCCCGAAAAAAATATGTCGTTCGATGGTCTGCAAGATTCTAAAACCAACCATCCAGAGCCAGCCTTCACTCCGTACTGCATGTGCTCTTTTACTTCCAGCCGCTACCAGAGTCTCTGGATGGGAGACGAAACGACCGACGGCTTCTACGTCTTCGTTGTGGCACCATCTTCTGCACGGAGTTGATAGATGGGCCTTATAGAATTTAATTGATAGATGGACCTCATCTCACCAACAGAGGAAGCGGCGGTGAAAACTCAGCCCACATAGGCTTACGCGGCGCAAATATAATGTACCATATCGGCCAGCCAAAGGTTGCAGTAGCAACTTATAAACCTTCCTGCTACAGAGGAAGCAGTCAGCTTGTGTAATCAGCTCTTGGTATTGTCAACTTGTGTTGATTTTTTGCGCGAAGCGAGCACAGCGCGCGGATAGAGCGGGGTGAGGGCGCGGCTAGCAGGAGCGGTTAGTGTGACGATGGACGATCCAGATTGAACAACAGCGATGGACGATCCAGATTGAACGAAGGCAGAACGGCAGGCTACCCTTACAGCCTTAATAAGTAGTAGAGATTTTTAAGAAAAATAATTTGTTGTGTATAAAATTCTTTAGAGAGTACTTATAAATATATTTTTCGACAAAGGGATAGCTAAAATCATATAGGGATACATTTATTAAATCTTTCTTTGAAACCATATTTATTTTAGGATAAGCAATTCAATGGTAGAGGAATTCTATAAAAGCTATTATATCTTAAATATTTGGGGAGAACTTTACTAAAAGCTTGTCATAGGATTTTCAGGTGTTACAGGGCAAAAAATTCTGTCATATATATACAGCAACATGTTATTATTACTCAAAGCTTTGCTCAAATAAGCAATAGGTCTGCCTTCCTGTATTAGGACAGCACCAATTCAATCTGCACAGGCATCAGTTTCCACCACAACCACCTTATCAAAGTTAGGCATTGCTAGCACTGGAACAGACAACATAGCCTGCTTCAACTTTTGAAAAGCTGCTTTAGCCTCTAAACTCCACTGAAATGCCTTGTGCTTCAACAAATTAGTGAGAGGTCTAGCAATCAGCCCATAATGCTTCCCAAACCTCCTATAATATCCAGTAAGTCCCAAAAATCCTCTCAACTTAGTCACACTAGTAGGGTTGGGCCATTTACTCATAGCTTCAGTTTTAGATGGGTCTATAGCCACTCCCTTCTGAGAAATAATGTGACCCAAATATAACAATTCAGTTTTACCAAAAGCACACTTGGTCCTTTTTAAGAAGAACTTGTGTTCTCTCAACTGCCCCAAAACCAATCTGACATGTTGTAAATGTTCAGTTCATGAATCACTATAGATCAAGATATCATCTATAAAGACCAATACAAATTTCCGAAGGAAAGGAGATACAACTGAATTCATGGCACATTGAAACTTAGCAGGTGCATTTCTGAGACCAAATGGCATAACCTTAAACTGATAATGGCCTTGATGGGTTTTAAAAGTTGTATTGTACTCATCTGCTTCACCCATTCTGATTTGGTGATACCTAGAGGTAAGGTCCAAACTAGTGAAGAACTGAGTGCATGTCGATTCATCTAGAATCTCCTCTTCTATAGGCATAGGAAATCTATTCTTGACTGTCAAATCATTCAACTTCCTATAGTCAACACAGAACCTCCAAGACTCATCCTTCTTTTTGACTAACAGCATAGGTCAAGCAAAAGGACTAACACTATGAGTGATAAACCCATCCTTAAGCAACTCATTCACCTGCCTCTCAATTTCATTTTTATGGAAAGGAAAATATCTGTAAGATTTGAATTCACAGGAGTAGCCCCAGCTGTCAAAGGAATGTAATGGTCATATACCCTAGATGGAGGTAATTGAGTTGGAATAGTGCAAATATCCTGGAAGGCTAGAACTCCATCAGAATATTCTAGATATCTGAACTCTGATTATCTTCCTGCTGCTCCTTAGGAAATTCCAACACAACAAAAGCCCACAAATCATTCCCTCTCACCCATTTGTATACCTGAGAGGCAGAGACATCTTGTACCATAAAAGAATCTGCTACTCCATCCCCTGCAGACATACAGGCACATTTTCATCCTCAAATGTTAGCACATTGGTCTTCCAATCACATTCCATAGGGCTATGATCCTGCAACCAATCATACCCAAGTATAGCATCAAAAGCATAAGAAGCACACTCATATCAGTATGATAGAAATGGCCATTAGCCCACCACTCCAACTGTTTCACCATGGTATTGCAGACCATAGAAGCTCCATTGGCCACCTTAATAGTGACTGATTCACAAGGTAAAACAAATAAGCCCAACTTTTGAACCATGTTGTCACTGATGAAACTGGTAGAACTTTCTGAATCCACCAACATCAACATTACTTGCTTCTTCACAATAGCTCTCACCTTCATACTTTGATTTCCCACAGTACCAGATAGAGCATGCACAGAAACCTGACAGCACACTGCCTGTTGGTCATCCTCTTGCTCAAGTTTTTGCAAGATTTCATCACTCAAAACCAGCGGCACATTCTCAGTATTAATTGAATTCAACTGTACTGGCCCTCTCTTAGTACATTTTGCAATGTGACTCGGCTCAAACCTCTCCCCACAGGCATAACATAGACCATTGAGCCTTCTAAACTCCCAAACATGACGTTCTTTAGACAAATCCACTCCCCGTTGAAGTTGACTTCCATCACCCTTATTGTTTCCCATAGGCTGCTTGTTAGAAAACATCTGACGATAGCCTTTGCCTTTTGCCTGATCCAACACCTCCTGTTGAGTTTGAGCCAAGACAATTGCCCGATCCACTATTGTGGCATCTATACTCGCACCACACCTTGAATGTCAAATTTAAGGCCACGCACAAAATGTGTAACAAAGAACAGTTCATCTGGTAGGATTGCGAATCCTACCAGCGATCTCCCTTAGCCTATAAGGATGAACAGCTGTGGGAGGGAGATGGGGGCAGCGGCACTAGGGCGCGTGGCTGACCTAGGCTGCGCGAGCAAGAGAGATTGATTCGAATTCCTGGCTTCCTCAGGGAAGCCAGAATAATCTGATTCTGCTTAATTCCATAGATGACCTCTTACAAGTATTTATATCCCAACTGATGCTTATCTGATCTAAGGATAAGAGCTATGAGATCTCTTCTAATCCTTATCCATTTAACTAGAGATAATCTCTCCTTTTTATTAGCTAATCCTTATCTAATGTATCCTAGCTGATCTCCTAGCCGCATGTGGCCTGGTCGTGGGCCTTAGCCCTTCTAGCCACTAATGTCCCTGCGCCTGGTGTAGGGGATGCCGGTCATAACATCTCTCCCCGCCTGCTGAAACATCTCGTCCTCGAGCTGAAAGTGGGGGTATGTCGATTGGAAATCCTCAAGAGTTCCCACGGTGCATCTTCGTCCCCAAGTCCGTGCCACTTGATAAGGACCTGCCAGACATCACGTCATTTGCGTGCGCGGAGAGGTCGTTCGGGCGTTGGCAATATACGCCCATCCTAGACCAGCGGCAAAGCACCCGACGCCTTCGAGGGATCACCACAGTGGGGCTTCAACAAGCCCACATGGAAGACGTCATGAAGGCGTGAGTTAGCCGGTAGCTGCAGTTTATAAGCCATGGAGCCGATGCGCTCTAGTACCTGGAATGGTCCCGCGTACTTAGGCCCGAGCTTCTTCCGTTTGCCAGGCTCTAGGGAGTGAGTGGTGTGGTGGAGCAAATGCAGCCACACCCAGTCCCCAACAGCAAACTCCAAGGGAAGATGGTCGGCATCGTAGTGCTTCTTGGATAGCTCCTGAGCTTGAAGAAGGAGCTAGCGAACCTCAGTCAGGATGTCGTCGCGATTCCGTAGGAGAGTATCCGCAGCATCTGTGCGTGCTGTGGCAGGTGAGTATGGCAAGAAGGGCGGGGGTGGCCTACCATACACCACCTCAAAAGGTGTCGTCCGAAGAGCGGTGTGGAAGGAAGTATTATAGCAATACTCTGCCCACGAAAGCCAATCCACCCATGCGCGCAGCTGGTCACCTGTAACACATCGAAGATACATCACAATGACCTTGTTAACCACCTCCGATTGGCCATCCGCTTGAGGGTGGAAAGCTGTACTCATGCACAGCTTCACCCCCACCATCTTGAAGAGGTCGCGCCACACGTTGCCAGTAAACACGGGGTCCCTTTCGCTGACGATGGAAGTGGGGAACCCGTGCAACCGAACAATGCCATCAAAGAAAGCTTCGGCGACTGACGATGCCGTGTATGGGTGGCCGAGCGCAACGAAATATGCATACTTGGAGAAGCGATCGACCACCGTGAGGATAACAGACTTGACCCCGACTTTAGGCAGCCTTTCAATGAAGTCTATGGAGATGTCGGCCCACACCTGGGATGACACCTTCGAGGGGCTATAGCAGCCCAGCCGACGGTAAAGTCAGGGTCTTGTTGCACTGGCACATGACGCAAGACCAGACCCAGTCCGCGACCAGGGACCGATCTCCCGAAATGTAAAAGTCAACACAGAGTCGATGCAGTGTCTTCTGAATGACATCAAGCCTGGCCGAGTGAGCTAGCTAGTAGGAGCACTTGGTGGCGCAAGTCCCCGAAGTCCGGCACATAGATGTGCCGGCCGTGTAGTAGAAGTCTCGCGTCCTTGCGCCATGGCGTGCCCAGCTCACTGGCGAGAGGTGGCCCAGCAGCTGCTGAGCGTCAGTTGCAGCTATTGTGGCCCTGCGCACGTCCTCTAGGAAGGCAAACAATGGCCCAGATATGGCCAATACAGCGCTTGTGGCCCAGGCACATCGTCGTCCGCATAATCACAGCGGGATAGAGCGCCCGCTGCGACATTGATACGCCCCGGTCTGTACTCCACCTCAAAGTTGTAGCCAAAGAGTTTGCTGATCCACTGGTGCTGAGGAACAGTCAACAAACGCTGGTCAAGCAAAAACATCAGACTATAGTTATCGATACGCACCAAGAAGGCGCGCCCCCATAGATACGGGCGCCAGTGTCGAACGACCTGAACCAGCCCGATTAGCTCACGCTCGTAGGCTGCGAGCTTGAAATGACGGGCTGTTGGGGCGAGGGCGAAGACGCTACCCTTCGCTCCAGCCCTCGTCTTTCTCGCTGCGCTACAAGACGAAGGCCACCCTTCGCCTTCTGCGCTACAAGACGAAGGCCTACGACGACGTCGCCCCGTCCCACAACCTCACTCAGCCTTAAGGCCCACGTGGGATTCGGCCCATTGTAACAGGCCCCGCACAGAGAAGCGTGTTACGGGTCGGATTTGTAATAGCTTTTCTGTAATGACAGTCTGTAACCCTCCTTTATGGGAATATTCCGGGGATAGTCCAGGTGCCTGAGGGCACATGCGTCCTTACACTGAGACGTTGGGCACTCAGGCACCTATAAATACCCCCGTACAGTGCCCTTGAGAGGCTGGATTAACAGAGCTATTGCCATCTCAAGTTGAAACCCTGTTTACGTTGTTTTCATTCCCCCCGTTGGATCAACTTGACCAAGAGAGCAAGTTCCAACATTTGGCGCCCACCGTTTGTGCTACGAAAAATCCACCCGCGATGGCACCCAAGAGAGCTAGCTCGAAGGCAGCCCCATCCGTTGACAAAGCAGCGAAGGCAGTGCTGCTAGCTGAGAAAAAGGGCTAGGCCCTTGCAGACACCACCCACCAGGAAGCCTGTGAAGACGACGCACTCAGCAAGAGGCAGCGCAATGAGCAACCTACACCCGAAGGCAGTCTCCGCACCTGCAGCTCCGGAGGACAACCGCAACCTCGCCCAGGCTTCGCTCCACCGGAGGGCGCGGACGCCACTGAGGATGGCGAGGTCATCGGCGTTTCAGCAGAGGAACAGCTACAGCTGCGGGCCTTGCGCATCAAAAACCGCAACCTCTAGAAGCAGAAAGAGATCCTCGAGGCCAAGCGCCAACGTGTCTCTGTGCAGGCCAAGGTGCGCCAGATGATACGCGATGAAGAGCAGAGGGCTCAGGAACTTGAGCAAGAAATCGCGCTCATGCAGCGCGAAGGCCAACTTGATCTGCAGCACGGCCCACCCCTCCAACAACGCGCGCCATTCGAACACCTGTTCATTCCTCAGCGCGGACCCGCCATCCTGCACACCACGACATTCCATGGTGTCAACTACCTCGATGAGCGGAGTCCCCTGGCGCTGCACTGCAAGTACCACCATGGCCCGCCAACTTCAAGGCAGGGACCTACCCCAAGTACAACGGTAGCACCGACCCAGCATAGTATATCATGAGCTATCAAGTCGCCATTGCATCATCTGGAGGGGACGACGCCACAATGGCCAAATCATTCATCATCGCCCTCGAAGGCTCGGCCCTCACCTGGTACACCAGGTTGCCCCTGTTGTCCATCGACTCCTGGAGAAGTCTCCGGGACAAATTTCTGCTCAACTTCCAAGGGTACCGTCCAGACAACGACGCCTTGGCTGAACTGTCACTCTGCAAGCATCTTGAAAGAGAGACTCCACGGGAGTACTACCACAAGTTTCTAACTCTCAAGTCACAACTGCCTTCGGTTGATGACCAAATCGCCATTCACTACGCCATCAGTGGCCTTCGCGCCAGCGTCCTTTACAGCCACTGCATCAAAGATCCACCCAAGAACCTCAAGGAGTTGTATCAGCTGTTCGAAAAATATGCCAGATCCGAAGAGCTCCACCAATGCAAGGTCGAGTCCCAGAGGAAACCCAAAGACCCTCCGCAGTCCAGCCGAACGTGGACGAGACCGTCACACTCAGACTCCGGTCAGGACGGCCGCAGTCAGCATCAGGTACCCAACATTGCCAACCAGCACCCCGCTGGTGAGGCCCCTCGCCGCCAAGATTATCCCCCCAGGGCCGCAGCAACGGAACTCGTGGTTGGGGACGGGCGCAGTAGCCGCGCCGATTTTACTGCTTGTTCCATGGCAAAGACTGCACGCACCCAACAAGGGACTGCCCAGAAACGAAGGCCACCAGAGACAGGATGTCTCGGGCGCAACCAGCCGACAACCCAAGAGTTGTCGCGCACACATATCAACAACCCCCACAACCATATAACCACGGCCCTGTTCCGCATCTGCCCAACCACGCATACCAACACCACCAGGAGGTACAAATCGTACCTCCCCCACTCCCACCGCCACACCCGCAACAGCCAAACATCCACCACCCCAACCACCCCCAAGCACCAAAACAAGAAGACTTCGCTGATCAGCCATACCGCGGAGTCATTCACATGATCACTGGGGGGTCCAACATCGACTTCGACACAAAGCGACAGAAGAGAGACCACTACAGCAGCATCAACCACGTCGCCGTCATGGGTCCAGTCGTGCAGACAAAGTGGTCCCATGTGCCACTGACCTTCGACGCTAGAGACGTCGACCTGCGCAGTGCCCCCACATCGACGCCATGGTTATCAACTGCAGCGTGGCAGGCTGGGACCTGCACAAAGTCTTAGTTGACAACGGCAGCCAGGTGGATATCATTTTCCTCCACGCCTTCGACCGCATGGGCATCAGCCACTGTTTGCTTAAACCTTCGGACAACCCCCTGTATGGCTTCGGCGGCAAGGGCACCTTTCCTATCGGCAAAATAGAGCTCCCCCTCTCCTTCGGTGTAGCACCCAATGCACGAAGTGAGCAAGTCACATTCGACATCGTCGACATGGTGTACCCGTACAACGCCATAATGGGTCGGGGCTCCATTAACAAGTTTGAGGCAGCCATTCATGGACTCTACCTGTGCATGAAGATCCCGGGTCTGCAAGGCGCGATCACAGTCTATGGCAACCAGCAGGCCACACGCAACATAGAAAGAGACTTCGTTCCAGGGCAAAGGAACGTACACTACCTCACGGCGCAGCGCGAGGTCCCCAAGGCTACCAGCACAACCGCCAAAGAGCTTGAAAAGGCACAGCTGCAGAGCAACAATGGGACCAAAACCGTTCCCCTTGACCAGGCAACGCCCAAGCAAACGGTCATCATAAGCGAAGACCTTACTTCACATGACAAGGAGAGACTCCTCTCCTGTCTGTCCAAAAATAAGGACGTCTTCGCCTGGTCCGCCCTCGATCTGGTCGGAGTCAGCCGCTCTGTCATCGAGCATAGCTTGGGAATCGACCCTTCGGTGAGGCCAAAGAAGCAGCGGCTGTGCAAGATGTCTGATGAGAATACAGAAGCCGCCAAAGCCGAGGTACACCGCCTGCTTGAGGCCAACTTCATCGAGCCAGTCGCCTACCCTACGTGGCTCGCCAACGTAGTCATGGTGCAAAAGAAGAGCGACAAGTGGCGGATGTGCATTGATTTCACCAGCCTCAGCAAGGCCTGCCCCAAGGATAATTTCCCGCTGCCTCGGATCGACAAGATCGTCGATAGTGCGGCAGAGTGCGAAGTCATGTCACTCCTTGATTGCTTCTCCGGCTACCACCAAATATATATGAAGGAGGAAGACAAGGCTAGCACTAGTTTCATAACACCCTTCAACATGTATTGCTTCATCAAAATGCCGGAGGGACTTAAGAACGCTGGGTCCACATTCTCTCGCCTCACCCAAACGGTGCTCGAGAGCCAAATCGGCAGAAACATATTTACGTATGTGGACGACATAGTCGTCGCCAGCAAAAGCAAAGAAGACCATCTGGCTGACCTCGCAGAAACGTTCGCGAACATGTGGGATGCACGACTTCGCCTAAACCCCGAAAAATGCGTCTTCGGCGTACGCCAGGGGAAGATATTGGGCTACCTGGTGTCACACCGAGGGATCGAAGCCAACCCGACCAAAATCCAGGCCATCATCAACATGACGCCCCCTCAGTCAGCCAGAGACGTCCAACGACTGACAGGCAGATTGGCCGCCCTCAATAGGTTCATTTCCAAGTCCGCAGAGCGAAGCCTACCTTTCCTCAAAACGCTTCGCGGCGCAAAAAACTTCGCATGGGGACCAGAGCAAGCGGCGGCCTTCGCTTCACTAAAGCAGCACCTGTCAGAGCTGGCGATTCTTACAAGCCCCAACCCTTCGCTACCCCTGTTGCTCTATGTCGCAGCTTCACCGCACGCGGTCAGCGCAGCGCTGGTTCAAGAACAGGACAGAGAGGGCACGACCAGGCAATGTCCAGTTTATTACGTCTCCGAAGTGCTCACAACATCCAAATGCAACATGACAGAACTGGAAAAATCGCTTACGCAGTCGTTATGGCTTCGCGCAAACTGTGCCATTATTTTGAAGCATTCAAGGTACGGGTCACCTCGGACAGGGGACTCGGCGAATTATTCCGAAATCCGGAGGCATCTGTCCGGATCGCCAAATGGGCAGCCGAGCTCTCCGGATACCATATCACATTCGAGCCGAGGACAGCCATCAAGTCACAAGTCCTAGCAGACTTCATCGTCGATTGGACCGGACCAATAACGCAGCCGGACACAACTGTAGAGAAGGTGTGGACCATCCACTGCGACAGCGCATGGTGCCATGCGGGGGCAGGCGCAGCTGTGGTCATTACTTCACCCACAGGGGTCAAGCACCAATATGCAGCACGACTCAGCTTTGCTTTGGAGTCCGACAGGTGCACCAACAACGTAGCAGAGTACAAAGCTGTCATCCTCGGCCTTCGCAAGTTACGGGCACTTGGTGTCACCACCTGCATAATCAGAACAAACTCCAAAGTGGTTGCCGACCAAGTCGAGAAAGATTACGCAGCAAAGGACCCCACACTTATGCAGTATCTCGCGGCTGTCCGCAGCCTCGAGAGACAATTCAAGAGCTTCACCTTGCAGCACGTGGATCGAGCCAAGAATGAGGAGGCCGACGCATTGGCCAAGGTAGCCGCCAGAGGCGAGGCCCTGCCCTCCGACGTGTTCTACCATGTCATCGGCACGCCAACCGTCCACATCCCAGAGGGCCTCCAAATTACCAACGACACCGAGGGCCACCGCATAGTCAACCTCATCATGACCGAAGACTTGCGGGCACCAATGACCCTGTTTCTGCAGGGATACTACCATCCGAGCGATATCAACGAGGCCAAGCGCCTCAAACACCGAAGCCGGGACTTCACACTCATTGAGGGACAACTTTACAAAAAGGGGGTCATTCAACCCATGCTTAAATGCGTCACCGAGACCGAAGGCGTCCAGATCCTGCGCGAAGTCCACAGCGGAACTTGCGGCTCTCACGCAGGGCCTAGGGCCCTAGCCGCCAAGGTGATCCGACAAGGCTTCTACTGGCCCGCTATGATTTGCGCAGCGAATCGGGTGACGAGATCCTGCAAAGCCTGCCAGAAATTTTCTCCACGCTCGGGAAACCCTTCGCAGTTCACAAAACTCATCGCCCACACATGGCCTCTTTAGCGCTGGGGCCTAGACATTGTCGGCCCGCTTCCCATGGCTCAAGGGAACCTCAAGTTCACCTTCGTCGCCGTCGAGTATTTCACCAAGTGGATCGAGGCAAGAGCAGTATCCACGATAATAGCGAAGACCGCCCAGAAATTCTTCTGGCAAAACATTGTCTGCCGATTCGGAGTCCCGTCTGAGCTCACAGTTGACAATGGCAAACAATTCGATAGCCAAGACTTCAGGGACTTCTACTTCTCCATCGGCACCAAGCTTGCCTTCGCCTCAGTGTACCACCCACAATCCAATGGCGTCGTAGAGCGCGCCAACGGCAAGATTTTCACGGCAATCAAGAAAATGCTCCTCGACGTCAAGAATGTAAATGGGCTGGCCTGCTACCTGAAGCATTCTGGGCACTGAACATGACCGAGTGTCGGGCGACCAGATTCACTCCCTTTCTCCTGCTATATGGATCGGAGGCCATGACCCCGCAGGAAATGAAACATGGGTCCCCGCGGACAAGCGCTTCAGCAGTACCCGACGTCGACGAGATGACCTCCAAAGATCTCATCGACGGAGACCATGTCTTCGCCCTCTAGGCCCTCAACAAATACCAAGTCCAAACGAAGGCCTGGCGCGACCACGCAGTCGTCCCAAGAGAATTTAACGAAGGGGACCTCGTACTTGTCCGCACAACCCGGACAGAATCACGAGGTAAGCTGGAGCCAAAGTGGGAAGGACCATTTATTGTCAAGACGAAGTCGTCTCCCAGCGCGTACAGACTAACAACACAATCTGGCGAAGATCTGGAACATTCCTAGAATATTGACAATCTCCGTAAATTTTTTATTTAAATCCTCAGGGCTAACATGCCCTTGTAATTCATCAAGCAATTTTATTCCGGCCCGCACTCTTTTCCTCCCGGGGGGGTGAGGTTTTTAATGAGGCGGAGCCATGTAATATACACGCGAAAATCCCCCGCAAAAAATTAAAGCAATGTCAAAAAAGACCGCATCGACGGTCTTCGGCATTCGACCACATCAAAGTCACCGCGAGGAGAAGCGAAGCCTCCCTCGCGTGCGACACTCCGCGCAAAAGTCGCCTAAGGGTGCAGCCGGATTAGCACAACAAGTGCGAAAAAATCGAAGTCTTTCTCCACAAGACTCTCCGTGCAAAAGTCGCCTAAGGGTGCAGCCGGACTAGCACAATAAGTGCGAAAAATCAAAGTCTTTTTCCAAAAGACTCTTCGTGCAAAAGTCGCCTAAGGGTGCAGCCGGACTAGCACAATAAGTGCGAAAAATCGAAGTCTTTTTCCAAAAGACTCTCCGTGCAAAAGTCGCCTAAGGGTGCAGCCGGACTAGCACAATAAGTGCGAAAAATCGAAGTTTTTCCAAAAGACCCTCCGCGCAAAAGTCACCTACGGGTGCAGCCTTAATACTAGTACGAAAAAATCAAAGCCTACGGGAGCGGCCTAATCAACAAAAGTGCGCAGCTTCATCACACAAGAGTATGGTTACATACATACAGTGAGGGCATCGCACATTACATTGGCTCAACCTTCGGGATGATACCCATCTCCCTATAGTTGAACAACATTATCCTCAATTCTTCACCCGCAAACAGACTTCGCAGCTCCCCCTCACCCAAACTCACCCCAGCCGGCGAGGACAACAATTCTCGCTTGCCAGGCCCATCCACACGAAGGCGACCACCTTCCACCTCACCACGATGACGCCCACTCACCCTCCATTTCGCCACCGCCCTTCACCACCTACACCCAACACTCGCACCCGGAAGGTCCTCATCACCCATTGCATGCGGCGAAGCCTCCGCCGCAGCCACATCCAATGCCGCAAAGTAATCCAAATCCTCGTCCGAAGCGTCGGAGGGCAAGGCCTCGCCTTTGGCTGTTACTTTGGCCAATACATCGGCCTCCTCGTTCTTGGCTCGGTCCACATGCTGCAAGGTAGAGCCCTTAAATTGTCTCTCAAGACCGCGGACAGCCATGAGATACTGCATGAGTGCGGGGTCTTTTGCTGCATAATCTTTTTCGACCTGGCCGACAACCACTTTGGAGTCTGTTTTGATTATGCATGTAGTGACGCCAAGTGCCCGTAGCTTGCGAAGGCCGAGGATGACAGCTTCGTACTCTGCTACATTGTTGGTGCATCTATCGGACTCCAAAGCAAAGCTGAGGCGTGCTGTGTATCTGTGTTTGACCCCTTTGGGTGATGTGATGACTGCAGCTGCGCCTGCCCCCGCATGGCACCATGCACCGTCGCAATGGATGGTCCACAACTTCTCTGCAGGCGCATCCGGCTGTGTTATTGGCCCCGTCTAGTTAACGATGAAGTCTGCCAGGACTTGTGACTTGATGGCTGTCCTGTGCTCAAAGGTGATGTGGTAACTTGAGAGCTCGGCTGCCCATTTGGCGATCCGGACAGACCCCTCCGGATTTCTGAATAATTCGCCAAGTCCCCTGTCTGAGGTGAACCGCACCTTGAACGCTTCGAAATAATGGCGCAACTTGTGCGATGCCATAATGACTGCGTAGGCAATTTTTTCCACCTCCGCCATGTTGCATTTGGAAGTCGTGAGGACTTCGGAGACGTAATAAACTGGACACTGCCGAGTTGTGCCGTCTCTGTCCTACTCTTGAACCAACGCTGCGCTGACTGCGTGTGGCGAAGCTGCGACGTAGAGCAAAAGATGTAGCGAGGGTTTGGGGCTAGTAAGGATTGCCAACTCTGACAGGTGCTTCTTTAGTGATGCAAAGGCCGCTGCTTGCTCTGGTCCACATGCAAAGTTTTTTGCGCCGCGTAGCGTTTTGAGGAAAGGTAGGCTTCGCTCTGTGGACTTGGAAATGAATTTGTTGAGGGCGGCCAATCTTCCTGTCAGACGTTGGACGTCTCTAGCTGACTGCGGAGGCATCATGTTGATGATAGCCTGGATCTTGGTCGGGTTGGCTTCGATCCCGCGGTGCGACACCAGGTAGCCTAATATCTTTCCCTGGCGAACGCCGAAGACACACTTCTCGGGGTTTAGGCGAAGTCGTGCGTCCCGCATGTTCGGAAATGTTTCTGCGAGGTCGGCCAGATGATCCTCTTTGTTTTTGCTGGCGACGACGATGTCGTCTACATACGTGAATATGTTCCGGCCGACTTGGCTCTCGAGCACTGTCTTGGTGAGGCGAGAGAAGGTGGACCCAGCGTTCTTTAGTCCCTCCGGCATTTTGACGAAGCAATATGTGCCGAAGGGTGTGATGAAACTGGTACTAGCCTTGTCTTCCTCTTTCATATATATTTTGTGATAGCCAGAGAAGCAGTCAAGGAGAGACATGACTTCGCATCCGGCCACACTATCGATGATCTTGTCGATCCGAGGCAGCGGGAAATTATCCTTGGGGCAGGCCTTGTTGAGACTGGTGAAATCAATGCACATCCACCACTTGCCACTCTTCTTTTGCACCATGACTACGTTAGCGAGCCACGTAGGGTAGGCAACTGGTTCGATGAAATTGGCCTCAAGCAGGTGGTGTACCTCGGCTTTGGCGGCTTCTGTTTTTTCATCAGACATTTTGCGCAGTCTCTGCTTCTTCGGCCGCACCAAAGGGTCGATGCCCAGGCTGTGTTCGATGATGGTGCGACTGACTCCGACCAGGTCGAGGGCGGACCAGGCGAAGACGTCCTTATTTTTAGAAAGACAGGAGATGAGTCTCTCCTCGTCATGCGAAGTAAGGTCTTCGCTTATGATGACCGTTTGCTTGGGCGTTGCCTGGTCAAGGGGAACTGTCTTCGTTCCATTGTTGCTCTGCAGCTGTGCCTTTACATGCTCGTTGGCGGTTGGGTGGGCAGCCTCGAAGACTTTGCGCTGCGTCGTGAGGCAGTGTACGTTCCTTTGCCCTGGAATGAAGTCTCTTTCAATGTTGCGCGCGGTCTGCTGGTTGCCATAGACTGTGATCACGCCTTGCGGACCCGGGATTTTCATGCACAGGTAAAGTCCATGAATGGCTGCTTCAAACTTGTTGATGGTGCCTCGACCCATTATGGCATTGTACGGGTATACCATGTCGAAGATGTCGAAAGTGACCTGCTCACTTCGTGCATTGGGTGCTACACCGAAGGACATGGCTAGCTCTATCTTGCCCACAGGAAAGGTGCCTTTGCCGCCAAAGCCATATAGGGGGTTGTCCGAAGGCTTCAGTAAGCTGTGGCTGATGCCCATGTGATCGAAGGCATGGAGGAAAATGATATCCGCCTGGCTGCCATTGTCAACTAAGACTTTGTGTAGGTCCCAGCCTGCCACACTCCAGTTGATGACCATGGCGTCGACGTGGAGTGCGCTGCGCAGGTCGACATCTCTGGCATCGAAGGTCAGCGGCACATGGGACCACTTCGTTTGCACGACTGGGCCGGTGACGACGACGTGGTTGATACTTTGGTAGTGGTCCCTCTTCTGTCGCTTCATGTCGAAGTCGACGCTGGACCCCCCAGTGATCATGTGTATGACTCCGCGATATGGCTGATCAGCGAAGTCTTCTTGTTTTGGTGCTTGGGGGTGATTTGGGTGGTGGATGTTTGGCTGATGCGGTTGCGGAGGCGGAAGTGGGGGTGGTACGACTTGTACCTCCTGGTGATGCTGGTATGCGTGGTTAGGTGGATGTTGGGCGGGGCCATGGTTGTATGGTTGTGGAAGGTGGTGTTGATATGTGTGGGCGACAACTCTTGGGTTGTCAGCGGGTTGTGTCCGGGACATCCTGTCCCTGGTTGCCTTCGTTTCCAAGCAATCCCTCGTCGGGTGCGTGCAGTCTTCGCCATGAAATAGGCAGTAAAACCTGCGCGGCTGCTGCGCCCGGCCTTGGCCCCCGACCACGAGTGTCGTTGCCGTGGCCCTGTGGGGATAGTATTGATGGCACGGGGCCTCACCAGGCGGGTGCTGGTTGGCAATGTTGTGCACCTGCTGCTGACCGCGGCTGTCCCGACCGGAGTCTGACTGCGAAGGTCTTGTCCATGTTCGGCTAGACTGCGGAGGATCCTTGGATTTCCTCTGGGACTCGACCTTGCGCTGGTGGAGCTCTTCGGATCTGGCATATTTTTCAAACAGCTGATAGAGCTCCTGGAGGTTCTTTGGTGGGTCCCTGATGCAGTGGCTGTAGAGGACGCCAACCCGAAGGCCACTGATGGCGTAGTGAATGGCAATTTGGTCATCGACCGAAGGCAGTTGTGACTTGAGGGTCAGGAACTTGCGGTAGTACTCCCGCAAGGGTTTCTTTCTCCAGCTGCTTGCAGAGTGATAGTTCGACCAAGGCATCGGTATCTGGGCGATACCCCTGGAAGTTGAGCAGAAATTTGTCCGAGAGACTTCTCCAAGAGTCGATGGACAACGGAGGCAACCTGGTGTACCAGGTTAGGGCCGGACCCTCGAGGGAAATGATGAAGGACTTGGCCATCGTGGCGTCGTCCCCTCCAGATGATGCACCAACGACTTGATAGCTCATAATGTACTGTGCTAGGTCGGTGCTGCCGTTGTACTTGGGGTAGGCCCCTGCCCTGAAGTTGGCGGGCCATGGTGACACTTGCAGTTGCGGCGCTAGGGGACTCCGCTTGTCAAGGTAGTTGACACCTTGGAATGCTGCGTCGTGTGGGATGACGGGTCCGCGCTGAGGAATGAATAAGTCTCTGATTGGCGCGCGGTGTTGGAGTGGCGGACCGTGCTGCAGATCATGTTGGCCTTCGCGCTGCATGAGTGCAATCTCTTGCTCGAGTTCCTGAGCCCTCTGCTCCTCGTCTCATATCATCTGTCGGACCTTGGCCTGCGCGAAGACACGTTGGCGCTTGGCTTCGAGGATCTCTTTCTACTTCTGGAGGTTACGGTTCTTGATGCGCAAGGCCCGCAGCTGTAGCTGTTCCTCTGCTGAAACGCCGATGACTTTGCCATCCTTTGTGGCGTCCTTGCCCTCTAGTGGAGCGAAGCCTGGGGGGTGCTTGCGGTTGTCCTCCGGAGCTGCAGGTGCAGAGGGTGCCTTCGAGAGTTGGTTGATCATCGCGTTGTCGCTTGCTGAGTGCGTCGTCTTCGCAGGCTTCTTGGTGGGTGGTGTCTGCAAGGGCCTTGCCCTTTTTCTCGGCCAGCAGCGCTGCCTTCGCTGCTTCGTCAACGGATGGGGCTGCCTTCGAGCTAGCTCTCTTGGGTGCCATCGCGGGTGGTTTTTTCGTAGCACGAATGGTGGGTGCCAAATGTTGGAACTTGCTCTCCTGGGCAAGTTGATCCAACGGGGGAGTGAAAGCAACGTAAATAAGGTTTCAACTCGAGATGGCAATAGCTCTGTTAATCTAGCCTCTCAAGGGCACTGTACGGGGGTATTTATAGGTGCCTGAATGCCCAACGTCTCAATGTAAGGAAGCATGTACCCTCAGGCACCTGGACTATCCCCGGAATATTCCTATAAAGGAGGGTTACAGACTGTCATTACAGAAAAGCTATTACAAATCGGGCCCGTAACACACTTCTTCGTGTGGGGCCTGTTACAATGGGCCGAATCCCACGTGGGCCTCCAGGTCGAGTGAGGACGTGGGACGGGGCGACGTCGTTGTAGGCCTTCGTCTTGTAGTGTAGAAGTCGAAGGGTGGACCTCGCTGGTCATTCCGCTTCCGTTGGTGCAGCGAGATAGACGAAGGCTGGAGAGAAGGGTAGCGTCTTCGCCTTCGCCCCAACAGCTGGTCTAACCAATTCATGCCTAGAATTAAATCTATATCTTGGCCTTTTAAAACAATCATGTTGGTGGGAAATTCCCGTTCAGCCAATGTTATTGGCACATGGAAGGCTACTTCCTTATTAAATATTTGTTCCCCAGGTGAATGGATAATAAATCCTTCCCTTGATTCAGTGAAAGGAATGCAATGCTTTTCCACAAAATTCTTGCTTATGAAAGTATGTGAAGCACCAGAATCAAAGAGAATAACTACTGGGTGGTTGGCAACAAGGAACATACCCATCATTACCGGCTCACCCTCCAGTGTTGTTGCCACTTGAGTATAATATATCCGTCCTGTTTTCTTGACATTTTTGCCCATTGAAGTACTAGCCATGTTCCCCTTTCCTTCATTCCATCGCCATCGTGGGTAGAGAGTTTCCGACCCAGATCTGTGCAATTGGTTGAGGGATTAAGGTCGTCAGGGTTGGAATTAGGTGTCGAACAAAGGAGAGGCCTAGCCATTGAGTAATCCGGCCAGTACGAGTTCGCCGGAGACGTACTTGTCGCCGTCCACCGTTGTGGACCTAGCCATTACGTCTTTTTCTTTTTCTGCAAGATTTAAGAAATTGATAGGAATATATAGAAAAATGTTAAAAATTTGAGACCAATTTTGCTAGACTCCTAAATTCCTATAGTTTTTAATAAAAATAGTTCCAAGAATTTTAGTCCAAACCAGGAATTGTTTAGTATTTAAGAATGCCAAAACCTAGATTTTTGGAATTTTAGAAATTATTTGATGACTCCAAAAATCATAAAACTTTTTGGATAGACTTAATTTGATAACTAGAACCCATGGGTGAAGTTTGACATATGTTGGACATTGTTTGATTCCCAAACCCAAAACCCTAGCTCCTTAGGGTAAAACTGTCTAACCCTACTAGGGTGTTGACATAGAAGACCCTAGTTTCCCTGGTGCACCGTGAAGGAAAAGTTGTATTCAAGATACAACTTGATGTATCTTTACTATCACTGCATTTTCATAAGCATCACATGAGCATTCATGGTTACATATGATTATGTATAGAAAACGAGGAAGAGATAACTGTTGAAGAAGAGGAGACTGCACCACCAGCTGAAAATCCACCTACCGGGAACTGTTTTTATTTTGATATCTGTGGGACAGAGCCTGACTCCCCTGCAACATAAGGCAAGCCCCGGTGCATTTGCACCTCCTTGTTGTTTTAAAATCTTTATCACTTTGTTTGATGCATTAGGTAATAGGAGTTGTGTGCCAAACTATTGTTGCCTTTCCTTCCTTGAAATTGTTTACCATTCCTTGATTACCTGTTTTATTAAAAGGTTTTCTAATTCTTAGTCATGCTTTAGAAAACAAAAAGGTTTTGTTTTAAACCAAAGGTGATGCTTCAAAGGGAAGGGGATGTTTTCAAAAATAAAACATGATGGTGGATCCATCATGGCCGTGATCGGTTCAAGATCGGACAAGATGTACCTCTGCCAGGTACCAAACTTTGGGTTTTAAATGATAAAGATGAGATCGGGCGGGTGACTTGCACGAGAAGAGAGTCTCGGTGTAGTGTCTCCGTCTAAGTCGATTAAGGACCGTACCGATGTGAGCCTGCTGACCGAGGACCCTTTAACTGGTCACATGCCTCGTCATGGGTAAGCTTTGCCTCGGGCAGACTAATACCAGAAAGGCCAACACACAATGCGTGTACCCTCCGTGGAAAGAGGCTGGACGGTGGTGTATCTGTGCGCTCGGTTGGCGTGAACCCGGTCTGGTCTTAAGAAACCCGGTGGCGAGTTGACATATGCAAGGGTTAAGTGCTACATATGTCGTGTGATTGGAGATCAACATCTGAGTATTAATCGATTTGGATAGCCGTTACTTCTGGGACATGAAGACTTGGTCACTGACTTACACGTAGCATTCCAGTGAACTAAAAGGGTTGATAAAAGACTGCTAGTGCAGGTCAAGTGCTTGAACTAGGGTAGAAAGAACTCTAGTTGCAGGTAATGACTTAACTTGATAATAAAACTGGATTTTTAAGGATCCACTGTTAGTAAGCATTTCTGCAAATAGAGTCTTTGATTCTCGAAAAGCCTTACCTTGACTCCTTCAAGCCAGCATACCCTTGAGAGTCTTTTCATTTGACGGGTAAGACTTGCGAAAGTACACTCCGTACTCAGGGTTTTCAAACCCATGTTGTTGTAGGTGAGAAAACAACGAACTTTTGCTGTTTTTGTTCTAAGGTGGTGCCCAAGGGAGAACCTCAGCAGTGAAGTCGCGGGAGGATGTTGGCCTCCCACTCAAAAAACATTATACTTTCATGCGGGAGGGGTTTTTGCCTCCCAAGTCTGTAATAATAATACTTTATGCACTCATACACCCTAGTTTTGTAATAACAATAATACTCTTTCTCTATATTCGAATGAATGTAAATTAAGTTATTGTAATTGCTTTCGCAATTCTTTCCTCCGATGTGATGTAATATCTGTGTGACGGGTGAAGCGCTCTTGGGCGAGGAACTAAGGATACGGTTACCGAACTTGTCGAGTGATTATGTGCATCTACAAGGTTGTCCAAGGTCCATTGGACAAGGACAACTGTAGGTGGGCCTAATAACTTGGGAGGTTCCATCACAGCTGGTATCGGAGTGAAGCCCATCTCTTCAAATATTTTGAAGCACTTCAAAAAGAATTTTCAAATACTTATCTAGAAGTATTCTTTCATTCTTACCTTGCCACTTTCGGGAAGCTCTCATCTTATAAGACCAGGTAATAGAGTGCAATATGTAGGAAGTTGGGGATCAACGAAGGTTGATTCCGTAATTATTGGGTTATCCATGCATCATGTTTAAAAATTATACTAATAAATCTTCCCCTCTTATGGATATATGGCACGTACAAGGAAAACTGCGCGCAAGTCCATTGGACCTTTTGGTGTGCCTCGTCATCATTTAGCCCCCAGACATGAAGGAAGTAGTAGCGGCAGCAACGATCCAATCGGAGACTTGGAAGCCAAAGTGGAACAACTTCGGACGGAGCTACGTCACCGAAATAGGGTGTGGGCACAGGACAGTCAGCGCATAGCTGAATTGTCAGCTGACGTCAGACGCTTGCAAGACGAGCTTTCTGAACGGGATCTAGCGGTTGATTGGGCCGTCAACTCACGTTCGGTTGCTTGGGACCGCGAAGCAAAAGCTCGAGCTCGTGTGACTGAGCTTAGTGCGGCCCTCGACAGTCTGCAAGTGTACTGCAATACTTTACATGAGGAAGTACATGTATTGTATGCTCGACTGCACCCGGACGTGCCTCCCAACGCTGCTGCAATGGGAGCCGGACCGTCGGGAACAACAAATGAAGGACTGGATGAGGAGTTGATCCTTTTTAAGGCCCCTCCTTCCATGAACCTTGCTGACGAATGGTCTCCTGTGGCAGGAAATGGAGTGACAAAGGATAACAAAGACTAGAATAGTATAGTTTAGATGTAATACTTATGTAAAATAAGTGCTGAAGTCAAGTTGTACGCCGGAGTCTGTATAATTACATTTTGGTAATGTAATATGATGGTATGTGTTGGCATGTTAGAATTTTCAAATTTTTATCATTTTTCTATAATTTCCTATAAATTTCCTAAGTCTGGTAGAAAAAGAAAAAGAGAAAGCATAAACAGTAACATGCTCAATTTAGCCCGATACAGTCCATGCCCGGCGAAATTGCATAGAGGCCCCAGACGGTTTGAAGAACTGGTTAAGAATCCTTTACACTATTCCTCTGTGCCGCTGACAATCGCAGTTAGGCCCTCGCACTTCTATTTCTTCACAGCGCGAGGTCCACGACGGTGGACGGCGACGAGTACGTCTTCAGCGAACTTGTAGTGGCCGGATTACGCAACGGCTAGGCCTGTCCTTTGTTCGACACCTAATTCCAACCCCGGCGACCTTAATCCCTCAACCAATTGCACAGATCTGGGTCGGAAACTCTCTACCCACGATGGCGATGGAAACCGGAGATAACTCAACGTGTTCTAGGTGATTCAAGGCGGTCTAGTTCAATCGAATGGGTCTGTGAGAAATAGGGGACATGAGGGAGGCTAGAACATCACATAGAAGAGCATGAGCTAACCTGTAGATGTCTGGCCACGGTGAGGTGTTCATAGGGTGCGGAAAACCGATTTGGGGAAGAGAGGAATTAGAGAGCTATGGTGGCTAATCGGAGGCAGGAGCGGGTGCTCTGGCTTCGTGATTACCTAATGGAGCTAGTGGTATGCTCAATTTATAGTGTCCAAGGGCGGTGGCTCCTAATTTTGGAATGGCGTGCTGGCGGCCGGAGAGAGGGGAAGTCAATAGCGTAGGTGATACCGCGGCTTTCACCGTGGCAATGTCTCAGGCGATGAACTAGCTACCTAAAGCGGCTTACTGCGACGAGGTAAAGCTTCAAGGCATGTGGCCATCGCACGGCCGGTGGCAAACTTCGGCGAGGCTATCTGGACCGGTCGTGAGGCAAGTGGGTACGACGGCCAGCACCCGGTCTCATCCACGGTGAAGATCTTTTCACCCTGAGTCGTTATCCGCACGCCAACGGCACGAATCGCATCGCCGGCGCAAATCCGAGCGTGAGGGTCACCGGCGGCGAGGTGCAGCATACCTAGGAACTTTGTCAGTCTACTGTACCATCAGAACGACATTCAGAGCACCTGGCAGAGCATATTCGAGAGCGATTTTCTTCAGAAATTATTCAGCACCTGATCCAGCTCGATATAGCAATGTTGTTCACTAATGTTAGAGCTTCAAATTTGCCATAGTGACCCTAACCTTATCTCCATTGAATCAACCACGAACTGCTCCCAAAGTTAACCAAATGTCACTAGTGGCTGTTTTTCAGTTAAAGGGCTCACTGACAACCCGACTTTAAGTCCTTTTATCTCCAATTTCTGTACAACACCAATGCTTAGTCACTTAATAAAACTTGTACCCCTAACATAGCTCTACAAGTTTTCTATACTGACCTAGGGCAAAACTCTTGTAGATTTGGAGATATAGAGCTCCAAAGTTACCCTATTCCACTGAATTCAGACTTAACCAGATAGTGTTTATGGGGTACTTTTTTGCAAATAGGTCCAAATTCCACTATTTAACTTGCAAATTCTCCAATATGAAAGGTACTTGGTTTGAGGTGCTCTTTTACTTTGATATTTGCACTTTGGTCCAAAAGTGCCTAGAATTTACATTTAGCCCCCTAGGTTTCAATTAAGGTTTTCTAGGGTGCTTTTTAGGGTTTTAAGTACTTTAGGGTTTTTGTGTCACTAAAGTCCATCAACCTTGACATCTTAGGAATATTTATCATGACTTTTGAGGTTTTAACTTATTTGGGCTTGCCCCAATTCAGGGTTAAGTATCCTACCTTAGGGTTAAGCACTTTTCAAGCCACGTCATTACAACTTGTTTGAACTCTTTACCTAGTAAATGCACTCTAGGTGTAAGAAACATATGAAATGTCAATGCACATGATGTTATGCTCAAGGTTTTGTACCAGTAACACCAGGGGTGTTACAGGCACTACCCCTTTTAGCCCTACCCCACCGTGCTTCGCCTCTCGCGCCCACCGCATCGTCCTTCTCCTCCATTTCCTGATAACCTCCAGCATGTCATCCTTTGCATTGTCCTCCTCCATCTCCCGACCTCCTGCTGCTCCATTGACATTGCCCCGCTTGGGCCTACAATGCCCTGCTCTGCCTGCTTCGAAGCATCGCGATATACGACAATGAGCACGAGCCCCTCCATCAACACCTTCGCGTCGCCCAATGTCGTCTCCTTCATCCCCCTCGCCCCGTTCTCAGCTGCCACCGTCGTGGTGGGCTCGGCATCCTCTAGAATCTCCCCTCCGTCCGAGCCATTCTGCCTGACCTCGATGGATGTAGCCCCACCTTTGCGGCCCCATCCACCGTCCATCGCGTGCACCGCTGTGGCGGAATCGCCCGAATTATTCCAACTTAAGTGCCTAAGTCCCGCCTTAAAGGCTAGACCACACTTAAATAGGAATAAATCGTCAGTCCCTCGGATCTAGTTTGACAAGGCCACTAACAGGATCAAGTACCACATACTCACTCGAAGGTGAGGCACAGAGAAAATACAATAAAGCATAAAACCATAATTTAAAGGTGTACTTAGTATTATTACATCATCATCGAAGTTTTTGCAAAAGTAGTGACCATTGTTCTCGATCCAACGGAAATTAACTAACAGTAAAAAAGGGAGGATGGGGAAGCCTATCCCATCACTCCTCATGCTCCTCTCCTGCTGAGGTAGGGTCCCACTCGACAGTCCAACCTGGTGGCAAGGTGGTCGGCCAAGTCACTCCAGCAACCATATCCTCCAGAGAACCTGTAAAAATTATGCCACAAGCAAGGCAGAGTATACTAATACTCAGCTAGACTTACCCGGTGTGAGGAGTCTACTCCTCTATCTCTAGACCATGCAGCTATTTGGCTGAGGGGTTTGTTTGACAAAAGCACTGGCTGAGTCTAAAATCAAGTTTTATTTTTTATTTTTTTAAGTTCTAGAATAATAATTTAAACTAGATAAGTACCTAGCTATTCATGCATGGTATCAAACATTTTATCAATCAACATCTTTTGCCAGTCATCTCATTTCCACTTATTACTCAATGCAGTACAATGGATCAAGCAGTCTCATTAGCTGCGAGAAGTAGACAATTCAAATCGAGTTTTAACCTTGCAAGGTAAACCTAAACACACGACGTGGTGAGGCACTCCGTCCCCACACACATCAACCGTCCCCATCGATTCCTTGGCAATAGAAAGGGGCTCACCACCTTCACGTACAATGCCTCACTGACCCCAACTGCCGTTGTGCAGTGACCGCACTTGTACCTACCATAACCGGAATGGGAGACCACGTATCAGGTCGCGTGAGGAGGGCAATCTGCGGGCAGGTTCACTCAGGTACTAGGCTTACCAATTTACCATATTTCTCGGCATGTGTTTAGTACGTTCAAACGCTTGACACAGGTATCTGCACGTTAATCCTTATTCCAATTTCGCCTTGTAGACAACGCATCCCCATGGATTCGTGTCCACAGACCATCACCATTCCGTTATCAAAATGGATACAACCAATTCCTGACCTCGCGTGAGTGCTAGAAAAATCACTCGACTTCTACCAAGATCCCTAATTAGCAAAGTAGCTACTCGACCTAGCATACTAGTATCCATCTCAAAAGGAATCCTGAGTTCATGCAACTAGGGTTTCAGACAACTCCTACACTTAAGTGCACAGTACAAGCCTACAAACATTAAGTGCAGTAAAATAGCATATATAACGGTTATGCATAAAACAGGGGCTTGCCTTCGAAAGCTGGGCAGGTAGATCCTCCGTAGCAGGCTTTGGTGCTGGCTCATGTACTACCTCATGAGCAACTCCTTGCTCCGGAATGAGGACGTACTCCCCATCAACGAGATTACAATCTATCGAATGCAATGAATAAAGTACATGTATTTTAATGAGATGCCAATTTAGTAAACATGATGTATGGTGAGGCAATATTAAGGCAGTGGTAAACTAGGGTTTCTTTATCGTACGATGCTCTAAATGTGTTATACTTGCCTGATTTAGGTTTTGAGTGGGATTAAGATTTTTGGACATCCCCCAAGGTTTTTAGTGGGCACTTAGGGATGTTTGGTTGTAGGGGTGTGGGTAACATTCTTTATATCCACTAATCCTCCTTCTCATTTTTACTTAGGCTTTTAAGCTAAGGTAGGCTTGAACTACCATGATGATTTAGAAATTTCTAAAAATTCTATAAGAATTACAGTGGGCTAATATTGACCATTGTAGCCTGTTCTACAAATTTGAGGTTAAGAATAATTAGGATAAACTCTAGGCAAAAATAACAAAAGTGAGGGTAGGTGGTCACTTTGCACTACAACTCTGATTTAGGTGGGGGTTCTGCACTAAAAGTTATTTTTGTTAACATCTATAGTTAATAACATACCTCTGTGCCAGAAATCACAGAAGGTGACTTAATGGTTATTTAGTTGTGATTTTCTAAAGTTTAATATCAAAAAGACACTTATAACTAACTTGTCCTTTGAAAAATATCAAACAACAGAACTTGTATTTTTCCTAGATTCATACTATCATAATATTTGTTATCCCTAGGGTTGGGGTGGTTCCTCCTTAGGGTTAATTTTTTAGGTTTTTTCTAAATTCTTACTGTTTTTACTAAATAAAAGGTGGTGGATTTTCTTTGTACTAACAGAGGGTTTAACAAAATTTTCTTATGAACTACATCACCTAAGAAAACCAAGAAAAATGTGGTTGCCCTCTGGTTCTCATTTTAATGTTCCTTTTTCATTTTCTTAAGGTTTGTGTCAATACTAGTTTTAATGGTTAATCTCTTCTTATCCTAGTATAATGGGGAGTTTAATATTTTTAAACAGTGTAGTTGTTAGCTAAGGACATCCCCAAATTTTATCAACTTTAGTTTTTGAAAGTCGCCTAGAGGGGGGGGTGAATAGGCAAATCTGAAATTTATAAACTTTAAGCACAACTACAAGCCGGGGTTAGCGTTAGAAATATAAACGAGTCCGAAAGAGAGGGCTAAAACAAATCACAAGCAAATAAGGCAGATGACACGGTGATTTGTTTTACCGAGGTTCGGTTCTTGCAAACCTACTCCCCGTTGAGGTGGTCACAAAGACCGGGTCTCTTTCAACCCTTTCCCTCTCTCAAACGGTCACCTAGACCGAGTGAGCTTTTCTCTTCAATCAAAGATCAGGGCACACCGGACAGTCCGGTGAATTATAGCGGAGAGGCAATCCTAGAAACCCGAAGGTGGGAAGTTTGGAGTTGATCTCCCTGGTGCACCGTACACTGTCTGGTGGTGCACCGGACACTGTTCGGTGGCACACCGGACTGTCCGGTGCGCCAGACCAGGGTAGCCTTCGGTTTTCTTTGCTCATTTTTATTTGAACCATTTCTTGGACTTTTTATTGGTTTGTGTTGAACCTTTGGCACCTGTAGAACTTATAATCTAGAGCAAACTAGTTAGTCCAATTATTTGTGTTAGGCAATTCAACCACCAAAATCATTTAGGAAAAGGTGTGAGCCTATTTCCCTTTCAATCTCCCCCTTTTTGGTGATTGATGCCAACACAAACCAAAGCAAATATATAATTGCAGAATTGAACTAGTTTGCATAAGGTAAGTGCAAAGGTTACTTGGAATTAAACCAATTTATACATTCATAGGATATGCGTGGATTGCTTTTTTTATTTTAACATTTTGGACCACGCTTGCAGCACTAGTTTTGTTTTTGCAAATTCTTTGGAAAACTCTTTTCAAAATCCTTTTGCAAATAGTCAAAGGTAAATGAGCAAGATTTCGAGAAGCATTTTTCAAGATTTGAAATTTTCTCCCCCTGTTTCAAATGCTTTTCCTTTGACTTAACAAAACTCCCCCTCAATGAAATTTTCCTCTTAGTGTTCAAGAGGGTTTTACCAATTGATATAGAATTTTCAAAAAATACCAATTGAAAAACATTTAAAAACTTGTTTTGAATTTTTTTTAAATTGGCATGGTGGTGCGGTCCTTTTGCTTTGGGCTAATACTTTCTCCCCCTTTGGCATGAATCGCCAAAAACGGATACTTATGAGTGAAATATAAGCCCTTTCATTACTTTCTCTCCCCCTTTGGTAAATAATATATGAGTGAAGATAATACCAAAGTGGAGAGCGGTGCGGAGTGACGACGAAGGATGAATAATTCGATGGAGTGGAGTGGAAGCCTTGTCTTCGCCGAGGACTCCATTTCCCTTTCAATCTATGACTTAGCATGAAATACACTTGAAAGCCACATTAGTCATAGCACATGAAAGAGATATGATCAAAGGTACATAAATGGGCTATGTGTGCAAAATATCAATCAAAATTCCTAGAATCAAGAATGTTTAGCTCATGCCTAAGTTTGGTAAAGGTTTTCTCATCTAATGGCTTGGTAAAGATATCTGCTAATTGTTCTTTGGTGCTAACATATGCAATCTCGATATCCCCCCGTTGTTGGTGATCCCTCAAAAAGTGATACCGAATGGCTATGTGCTTAGTGCGGCTGTGCTCAACGGGATTATCCGCCATGCGGATTGCACTCTCATTATCACATAGGAGAGGAACTTTGGTTAATTTGTAACCATAGTCCCGAAGGGTTTGCCTCATCCAAAGCAATTGCGCGCAACAATGGCATGCAGCAATGTACTCGGCTTCAGCCGTTGAAAGAGCTACAGAATTTTGTTTCTTTGAAGCCCAAGACACCAGGGATCTTCCCAAGAACTGACAAGTCCCTGATGTGCTCTTTCTATCAATTTTACACCCTGCCTAATCAGCATCTAAGTAACCTATTAAATCAAATGTGGATCCCTTGGGGTACCAAAAACCAAACTTAGGTGTATGAACTAAATATCTCAAGATTCGTTTCACGGCCCTAAGGTGAACTTCCTTAGGATCAGCTTGGAATCTTGCACACATGCATATAGAAAGCATAATATCCGGTCGAGAAGCACATAAATAGAGTAAAGATCCTATCATCGACCAATATACCTTTTGATCTACGGATTTACCTCCCGTGTCGAGGTCGAGATGCCCATTGGTTCCCATGGGTGTCTTGATGGGCTTGGCATCCTTCATCCCAAACTTGGTGAGTATGCCTTCAATGTACTTCGTTTGGCTGATGAAGGTGCCCTCTTGGAGTTGATTGACTTGAAATCCTAGAAAATACTTCAACTCCCCCATCATAGACATCTCGAATTTTTGAACCATGATCCTACTAAACTCTTCACAAGTAGATTTGTTAGTAGACCCAAATATGATATCATCAACATAAATTTGGCATACAAACAAATCATTTACAATAGTTTTGGTAAAGAGAGTAGGATCGACTTTTCTGACTTTGATGCCATTGGCGATAAGAAAATCTCTTAGGCATTCATACCATGCTCTTGGGGCTTGCTTGAGCCCATAAAGCGCCTTAAAGAGTTTATACACATGGTTAGGGTCCTCACTATCTTCAAAGTTGGGAGGTTGCTCAACATAGACCTCCTCCTTGATTGGTCCATTGAGGAAGGCACTTTTCACGTCCATTTGATAAAGCTTAAAGCCATGGTAGGTAGCATAGGCAAGTAATATACGAATTGACTCAAGCCTAGCTACGGGTGCATAGGTTTCACCAAAATCCAAACCTTCGACTTGTGAATATCCCTTGGCCACAAGTCGGGCTTTGTTCCTTCTCACCACACCATGCTCATCTTGCTTGTTGCAGAAGACCCACTTGGTTCCTCCAACATTTTGATTAGAACGTGGAACTAAATGCCATACCTCATTTCTCATGAAGTTGTTGAGTTCCTCTTGCATTGCCAACACCCAATCCGAATCTCTTAATGCATCTTCTCCCTGTATGGCTCAATAGAAGACACAAAGGAGTAATGTTCACAAAAATGAGCAACACGAGATCGAGTGGTTACCCCCTTATGAATATCGCCGAGGATGGAGTTCACGGTGTGATCTCGTTGTATCGCTTGGTGGACTCTTGGGTGTGGCGGTCTTGGACCCTCATCATCTTCCTTGTCTTGATCATGGGCATCTCCCCCTTGATCATTGTCCTCCTCTTGAGGTGGCTCCTCTTGATCTTCATTTTCATCATCTTGAGCTTGATCCTCATCTTGGGTTGGTGGAAATGCTTGATTGGAGGAAGATGGTTGATCTTGTGCTTGTGGAGGCTCTTTAGATTCCTTAGGACACACATCCCCAATGGACATGTTCCTTAGCACGACGCGCGGAGCCTCTTCATCATCTAGATCATCAAGATCAACTTGCTCTACTTGAGAGCCGTTAGTCTCATCAAACACAATGTCACAATAAACTTCTACTAGTCCAGTGGACTTGTTAAAGACTCTATATGCCCTTGTGTTTGAATCATAACCAAGTAAAAAGCCTTCTACAGCCTTAGGAGCAAATTTAGATTTTCTACCTCTTTTAACAAGAATAAAACATTTGCTACCAAAGACTCTAAAATATGAAACATTGGGCTTTTTACCGGTTAGGAGTTCATATGATGTCTTCTTGAGGATTCAGTGAAGGTAGAGACGGTTGATGGCGTAGCAAGCGGTGTTGATTGCTTTCGCCCAAAACCGATCCGAAGTCTTGTACTCATCAAGCATGGTCCTTGCCATGTCAAGTAGAGTTCTATTCTTCCTCTCCACTACACCATTTTGTTGTGGCATGTAGGGAGAAGAGAACTCATGCTTGATGCCCTCATCCTCAAGAAAGCCTTCAATTTGAGAGTTTTTGAACTCTGTCCCGTTGTCGCTTCTAATCTTTTTGATCCTTAAGCCGAACTCATTTTGAGCCTGTCTCAAGAATCCCTTTAAGGTCTCTTGGGTTTGTGATTTTTCCTACAAAAAGAACACCCAAGTGAAGCGAGAATAATCATCCACAATGACTAGACAGTACTTACTCCCGCCGATGCTTATGTAAGCTATCAGGCCGAATAGGTCCATGTGGAGTATCTCAGGTGGCCTATCGGTCGTCATGATGTTCTTGTGTGGATGATGAACACCAACTTGCTTCCCTGCTTGACATGCGCTACAAATCATGTCTTTCTCAAAATGAAGATTTGTTAGTCTCAAAATGTGCTCTCCCTTTAGAAGCTTATGAAGATTCTTCATTCCAACGTGGGCTAGTCGACGATGCCAGAGCCAACCCATGTTAGTCTTAGCAATTAGGCAAGTGTCGAGGTCAGCTCTATTAAAATCAACTAAGTATAGCCGACCCTCTAATACTCCCTTAAATACTACTGAATCATCACTTCTTCTAAAGACAATAACACCTATATCCGTAAAAAGGCAGTTGTAACCCATTTTGCATAATTGAGAAATAGAAAGCAAATTGTAATCTAAAGAATCTACAAGAAAAACATTGGAAATAGAATGGTCAAGTGATATAGCAATTTTACCAAGTCCTTTGACCAAACCTTGATTTCCATCCCCGAATGTAATAGCTCTTTGGGGATCATGGTTTTCCTCATAGGAGGAGAACATCCTTTTCTCCCCAGTCATGTGGTTTGTGCACCCGCTATCAATTATCCAACTTGAGCCACCGGATGCATAAACCTACAAAACAAATTTAGGCCTTGTTCTTAGGTACCCAAATGGTCTTGGGTCCTTTCACATTAGAAACAAGCACCTTGGGTACCCAAACACAAGTCTTTGACCCCTTGTGTTTGCCCCCAACATATTTGGCAACTACTTTGCCTGATTTGTTAGTTAAAACATATGAAGCAAAGTTTTAAATGAAATGTTAGGTTCATTTGATGCAATAGGAGATTTCTTTTTAGGGAATTTAACATGGGTAGTTTGCCTAGAACTAGATGCCTCACTCTTATACATAAAGGCATGATGGGAGCTAGAGTGAGACTTCCTAGAATGAATTCTCCTAATTTTGTGTTCGGGATAACCAGCAGTGTATAAAATGTAACCCTTGTTATCCTGAACCATGGGAGCCTTACCCTTAACAAAATTAGACAGTTTCTTAGGGGCATTAAGCTTGACATTGTCTCCCTTTTGGAAGCCAATGCCATCCTTAATACCAGGGTGTCTCCCACTATAGAGCATACTTCTAGCAAATTTAAAATTTTCATTTTCTAAGTCATGCTCATTGATTTTAGCACTAAGTTGAGCTATGTGATCATTTTGTTGTTTAATTAAAGCTAGGTGATCATGGATAGCATCAACATTAATGTCTCTACATCTAGTGCAAATAGTAACATGCTCAACGGTAGATGTAGAGGGTTTGCAAACATTTAGTTCATCAATCTTAGCATGTAAAATAGCATTCTCATTTCTAAGATTGGAAATAGAAACATTGCAAACATTTAAATCTTTAGCCTTAGCAATTAATTTTTCATTCTCAATTTTAAGGCTAGAGAGAGATGCATTCAACTTGTCAATTTTAGCAATTAAACTAGCATTATCATTTCTAAGATTAACAATTGAATCATCACAAACATCTAATTTCTCAACCTTAGCAATTAATTTAGCATTCTCATCTCTAAGGTTGGAAATAATATCATGGCAAGTGCTTAGCTCACTAGTTAAATTTTCACATTTTTCTACTTCTTGAGCATAAGCATTTTTAACCTTAACATGCTTTTTGTTTTCCTTAATAAGGAAGTCCTCTTGGCTATCCAAGAGTTCATCCTTCTCATGAATAGCACCTATCAATTCATTTATTTTTTCTTTTTGTTGCATGTTTAGGTTAGCAAAAAGGGCAAGCAAATTATCCTCATCATCACTAGAGTTATCCTCATCACTAGATGTTGCATATTTAGTGGAGGCTCTAGATTTTACCTTCTTTTTGTCGTCCTTTGCCATGAGGCACTTGTGGCCGATGTTGGGGAAGAGAAGACCCTTGTTGACGGCGATGTTGGCGGCGTCCTCGTCGGAGGAGGAGTCGGTGGAGCTCTTATTGGAGTCCCACTCCCGACAAACATGGGCATCGCCGCCCTTCTTCTTGTATTACTTCTTCTTCTTTCCCCTCTTGTTGTTATCCCTGTCACTATCACTAGACAAAGGACATTTAACGATAAAATGACCGAGCTTACCACATTTGTAGCAAACCTTCTTGGAGCGGGGTTTGTAATCCTTCCCCCTCCTTTGCTTGAGGATTTGGCGGAAGCTCTTGATGATGAGCGCCATCTCCTCGTTGTCGAGCTTGGAGGCATCGATGGGGAGTCTACTTGATGTAGACTCTTCTTTCTTCTCCTCCGTCGCCTTGAATGCAACGGGTTGCATCTTGGGTGTGGAGGAGGCGCCTTGCTCAATGATTTTCTTGGAGCCTTTGATCATCAATTCAAAGGTCACAAATTTTCCTATAACCTCCTCGGGAGACATTAGCTTGTATCTAGGATCACCACAAATTAATTGAACTTTTGTAGGATTAAGAAATACAAGTGATCTTAGAATAACCTTGACCATTTCATGGTCATCCCATTTGGTGCTCCCGAGGTTGCGCACTTGGTTCACCAAGGTCTTGAGCCGGTTGTACATGGCTTGTGGCTCCTCCCCTTGGTGAAGCATGAATCGACCGAACTCCCCCTCGATCGTTTCCCTCTTGGTGATCTTAGTCACCTCGTCTCCTTTGTGCGCGGTCTTGAGTACGTCCCAAATTTCTTTGGCACTTTTCAACCCTTGCACCTTATTATACTCCTCTCGACTTAGAGAGGCGAGGAGTATAGTAGTGGCTTGGGAGTTGAAGTGCCGGATTTGGGCTACCTCGTCCGAGTCATAGCCTTCATCCCCCACGGATGGTTCCTGCGTAACAAATTCAACAATGTCGCAAATACTAGCGTGGAGTGAGGTTATATGGTGCCTCATTTTATCAATCCACATACAATAATCTTCACCGTCAAAACCGGTGGTTTGCCTAGTGGGACAGAAAGTAAAGAAGTGTGTTTGGAAATGCGAGGATAGCGTAAGGGGATCTTGCTAAACTTCTTGCGCTCATGGCGCTTAGAAGTGACGAACGGCACGTCGGAGTCGGAGGTGGATGGCGACGAAGAATCGGTCTCGTAGTAGACCACTTTCTTCATCTTCTTCTTCTTGTCGCCACTCCGGTGCGACTTGATGCGGGGAGGTGATTCCTCCCTCTTCTTGTTGCCGGACTCTCCCGATGGAGCCTTCCCGTGGCTTGTGGCGGGCTTGTCGCTGGTCACCATCTCCTTCTTGGTGTGAGCTCCCGACATCACTTCGAGCGGTTAGACTCTAATGAAGTACCAAGCTCTGATACCAATTGAAAGTCGCCTAGAGGGGGGGGGGGTGAATAGGCAAATCTGAAATTTATAAACTTTAAGCACAACTACAAGCCGGGGTTAGCGTTAGAAATATAAACGAGTCCGAAAGAGAGGGCAAAAACAAATCACAAGCAAATAAGGCGGATGACACGGTGATTTGTTTTACCGAGGTTCAGTTCTTGCAAACCTACTCCCCGTTGAGGTGGTCACAAAGACTGGGTCTCTGTCAACCCTTTCCCTCTCTGAAATGTTCACCTAGACCGAGTGAGCTTTTATCTTCAATCAAACGGGACACTAAGTCCACTACAAGGACCACCACAACTTGGTGTCTCTTGCTTTGATTACAATTGAGTTGAGAACAAGGAAAGGAGGAAGAAGAAAAGCGATCCAAGCGCAAGAGCTCAAATGAACACGACAAAACTCTCTCTTTTAGTCACTAATTGCTTTGAGTGGAATTGGGACTTGGAGAGATTTTGATTCACTCTATTTGTGTCTTGTACTGAATGCACTAGCTCTTGTATTAAATGTGTGGCTGAAAACTTGGATGCCTTGAAGTGTGGTGGTTGGGGGGTATTTATAGCCCCATCCACCAAAGTGCCCATTTGGGAAGGCTGCTGTCGAAGGGCGCGTCGGACAGTCCGGTGCGCCACCGGACACTGTCCGGTGCGCCAGCCACGTCACCTAACCGTTATGGTTCGACCGTTGGAGCTCTGACAAGTGGGGCCACCAGATAGTCCGGTGGTGCACCGGACAGTCACTGTTCACTATCCGGTGCGCCATCTGCGCCTGCTCTGACTTCTGCGCGCATAGTCCGCGCACTGTAGCTCACTGTTCACCTTTTGCAGGCGATGGTTGGCGCTGTAGTCGTTACTCCGCTTGGCACACTGGACAGTCCGGTGCTACACCGGACAGTCTGATGAATTATAGCGGAGAGGCAATCCCAGAAACCCGAAGGTGGCAAATTTGGAGTTGATCTCCCTAGTGCACCTGACACTGTCCGGTGGTGCACCGGACTGTCCGGTGCGCCAGACCAGGGCAGCCTTCGGTTTTCTTTGCTCCTTTTTATTTGAACCCTTTTTTAGACTTTTTATTGGTTTGTGTTGAACCTTTGGCACCTGCAGAACTTATAATCTAGGGCAAACTAGTTAGTCCAATTATTTGTGTTGGGCAATTCAACCACCAAAATCATTTAGGAAAAGGTGTGAGCATATTTCCCTTTCAGTCTTAAAGTATTTTATTTTTCCTCTGTTTATTTAGTTTTAGGCAGTATGCTTATTTAAAATAAAACTCTAAAAAGTATTGCAGAAATCAAGGTGTTTATAATTTTTGTTGAATAGTTAATAATATTTAGGACCTAGCAAAATTAGTTTGACCAAATTTGGTTGGATAAAACTCAAGTTATGAATTTTTCAAGTTCTCTACTTATTTAAAAAGAATAAATTTTAAAGGTTTAAGGAAATCAACTTTGCGCCGGGACCCCTAGGGTTTTCCTTAACCAAAATCTTAAATCTGTGCCCCTAGGAACTATTCACTAGAGTCACTGACATTTCCAATAACCCCTTGGCTTTTCCTTCTCTTAACTCGAGCTCCCTCCTCGCCGGAACAGTAGCTGCAGAGGGGCAAAACGGTGGCGCGGCTTACCGGTGGTAGGAGAGGTCCGGTGGAGGGCTAGGTGAGGTCCGGGAGCTCCTAACGGTCACGTCGAGAGGCGGATCGCCGGTGGTGATGGCCGGAATAGGGCTGGCCGCGTGCGCAGGCGGTCGGGCTCATCGGCGACGCGTGCTCTGGCCTGCTCACGGCGGTAGGGTTCAATTAAATCGCACGGGGAGCTTCACTAGATGTCAGGGATGATGTAGGCGCAAGGAATCGAAGAGTGGCTTACCGTGCAGTGCGGTCTACTTGTGACGACGGCCGGTTGAAGTCCGGCGACGTCAATCTGGTGCCTCCGGCGAGGTGATGCTTGGTCTGCGGGTTCGGGGAGCTTCACTGAGCTCCGAGAAAGCTAGCCGAGGGGTCTGACGGGGTGGAGGAGGGCTGGAGTGGCTGGTCTGCGGTGGTCAGGGCTCGGGCGGCCGCTGACACGTCATGCGCAGAGGGAACGCCGGCGAACTGGCGCTCGGGCGGGGTTGGTAGTGAGCGGGAGTGTACGGTCGAGGCCGGGGTTGGCTTTATAGTCGCGGGCGCGGGCGTGGGCGCGGGGTTGGCGTGGCGTGGCGCGGTGCACGCGGGGCCGAGCGTCGGGGCGTTCTCTGGCGTTGCCAGGGCACGTCGAACACGTGGTCGTGTTATTATGCCCAAGTTCTTGCGCCTGCTGAGAAGCCAAACGTGCGAATCTTTGCATATGACTTGTGTAAGATTTCTTCCCGGCACCTAGAGCTATCTAGTTCATGTGAGTTTCAAGGGGAGATCGGGTCTGGCTTGGAAGATATGGTGGCGCCAAGTCTTGTCTGTCTACACTGTTCATCTCGCGACAATACATATGCCAAATCATGTCAAACAACCCTGGTTTGGTTTCAAACTTTTTAGGGGTGTGCCTTGGGTAGTTTGGCTTCTTTTTGTTATTTGGACCCTAAGGATTTGGCACCAGAAACTTAATGAACATCTCGAATCTTTGGAAGTGGGCTGATTTTTAACTTAGAGAAAAATTGGATGGCTCTAGGGTGCTCTCCACTTGGGTGCTTGATTTGGGGTTTTTGTGGGATCTTTTTGTAATACTTCCCTTACTATATTTTGTATATGTATTAATGTACTTCAACGTTGGTAAAGGGTTCAAGTCATGAATTGGTCATTTGCACAGTTTTCTCGTTAATCCAATGCTTGGGGGTCTAATGACTCAATAGGGGAAACTAGGGTTTGAGCATCTTTTTTCAAGGTGGATACACAAGAAAAGCTAGGGTATTCCTTCTATCATGATCATTACTTAATTAAGCCATGGTTCTAAAACTTTGGGTGCCCCTTCTTTCCACTTAAACACATGTGATAATAGGCCATAGGTGCATATATTGAGCCAGGGCCTTGGGTAACACCTGTGGTGTTACAGCCCTCCCCCCTTAAAGAAATCTCGTCCCGAGATTGGGTAGGGATCCTTTAGAGGGGTGCTAAGAAGGTGCATGCCTACGCGGTGTAGTTTCTTTTGTCATGATTTTCTAGTAATCTGCTCTTCGAATGTCATCCTCTTTGCAACTTCTGAAGGAAGCCCTTCTATATTTTTGCTGACAGCTTAATCAGTTCTTGTTAACTATATTTCTCTTATACTTAGATTCAAAGGGCATGTGGGGCGGTTTGGATTCGGGTTACGTACCGATTCCTTTGTGCAGAAAATCGGGGTAGTGCGAGCATAGAAAATCCTTAGTTTCCCAAGTAGCCTCCTCTTCTGAATGGTTGCTCCACTGGATCTTATACATTTTGATTGACTTGGCTCGAGATGATCTTTCCTTTTGGTCCAATACTTTGACAGGGTGCTCTTGATATGACAAGTCTGGTTCTATCTCCAAATCAGGTTCAGATAGCACTTCTGTTGGTAAGCGGATACACTTCTTCAGCTGAGATACATGGAACACATCATGAATTGCCGACATGTGAGGTGGCAGCCTTAACTCATAGGCTAGAGGCCCACAAGTCTTTTTGATCTCATAGGGCCCAATATAGCGAGGGGCTAATTTGCCCTTGATCCCAAATCTCTGAACACCTTTGGTGGGTGAAACTTTGAGATACACATGATCCCCCACTTCGAATTGTAGAGGCTTCCTTCTTTTATCATGATAGCTCTTTTGTCTGGCCTGAGCAGCTTCCAAGTTCTTCTTAATGACTTTGACTTTGTCATCGGCTTGAAGCACTAGGTCAGGTCCAAATATTTCCCTTTCTCCAGCTTGTGACCGATTTAGCGGTGTTCTACACCTTCACCCCTACAAGCCTCGAAAGGTGCCATCTTCAGGCTGGATTGGTAGCTGTTATTGTAAGAGAATTCTGCCAGAGAAAGACACTTATCCCAATTTTTGCCATAGTGTAACACACACGCTCTCAACATGTCCTCAAGAATCTGATTTACTCTTTCTATTTGGTTGTCTGTTTGAGGATGATATGCTGAGCTCCTTATCACATTAATTCCAAGTGACTTCTGCAACTGTTCCCAGAAAAGTGCTACAAATAGTGCTCCTCTATCAGACACAATAGTCCTTGGGATTCCATGTAAGTGCACTATTTGGTCAATATAGATCTCTGCGTATTTTTTTGTCTTGTGGGTGGTATGCACAGGCAAGAAATGAGCTGTCTTGGTTAACATATCCACAATGACCCAAATGGAATCGTGGTGCCGGGAGGTGTTGGGCAATCCCACAATGAAGTCCATGGTGAGGTCCTCCCATTTCCAAGATGGTATAGGGAGTGGCTGCAAGGTACCTGCTACCTTCAAATGGCTTGCTTTAACCCTTTGTCAAGTGTCGCACTCAGATACATACTTAGCAATTTCTCTCTTCATCCTGGTCCACCAATATAAAGATCTGAGATCATGATACATCTTGTTACTCCCGGGGTGCATGGAAAATTTGGAATGATGAGCTTCGTCCAAAATTTTTTTCCTGAGTTATGGGTCCTTGGGGACAACCAATCGGTCTTCGAACCATAAAACACCCTTGCTGTCCTGACGAAAGCATTTATACTTATCCACCTTTTAATTGAGCATTCCCTTAATGACTTGAACACCCTTGTCACCAGTCTGTGCCATGATTATCTGCTCTTGTAAGGTTGGCTCAACTGAGATATAATCCAAGGTACCTGGGGAAACCACTTCCATGTTCAGCTTGCACAGCTCGTCGCACAAAGCGGCGACCTTAGAGTCCATGGTTATACAGTTGCACTGGGCTTTTCGACTCAAGGCATCTGCCACAACATTTGCCTTGCCCGGATGGTAGTGTACTTCTAGATCATAATCCTTGATCAATTCTAACCATCTCCTCTGCCTCATATTAAGATTAGCCTGAGTGAAAATATACTTAAGACTCTTGTGATCAGTAAAAATATTACAATGAGCTCCCATTAAATAATGTCTCCAGATCTTCAGAGCATGAACTACCGCTGCTAAATCCAGATCATGTGTGGGATAATTCTGCTCATGAAGCCTGAGTGCTCTGGATGCGTAGGCAATAACTCGGTTGTCTTGCATCAAGACACATCCTAGTCTAGTGCCTGAAGCATCACAATACACATCAAATGATTTGGTGTTGTCAGGTTGTCCGAGCAAGAGTGCTGTTGTCTGATGTCGCCTCAAAGTGTGGAAGGCATCTCCATATTTCTGACTCCAATCAAACTTCACTCCTTTCTTCAATAACTCAGTCATTGGTTTAGCAATCCTGGAGAAATCCGGAATGAATCGCCGCTTCAATAACTCAGTCATTGGTTTAGCAATCCTGGAGAAATCCGGAATGAATCGCCAATAGTACCCTGCTAAACCCAGGAAACTCCGAATCTGCCGAACGGTGGTAGGAGGCTTCCAATCCATCACTTCTTGTACTTTCTTAGGGTCAACTGCTATCCCATCCTGTGAAATGGTGTGACCCAAGAACTTGATCTCCCTTAGCCAGAAATCACACTTGGAGAATTTGGCGTACAAGCGATGATCGCGCAGTCGCTGAAGTACGGTGTGCAAGTGTTTTGTATGCTCGTCTTCACTTTTTGAATATACCAGGATATCATCAATGAAGACCACCACAAATTTGTCCAACTTTGGCATAAATACTGAATTCATCAAATACATGAAGTATGCCGGCGCATTGGTCAGCCCGAAAGACATTACCAAGTACTCATAAAGTCTGTATCTGGTAGAGAAGGTTGTCTTCGGAATATTGCTGGCCCTGATCTTGATTTGGTGATAGCCCGAGCGAAGGTCGATTTTGGAAAACACCTTGGTTCCGACGAATTGATTAAATAAAACATCAATGCAGGGTAAAGGATACTTGTTCTTAATAGTCACTGCATTGAGAGGGTGGTAATCAACACATAATCGCAAGCTCTCATCCTTTTTCTTTACGAACAAGGTCGGACATCCCCATGGTGAATTACTTGGGCGAATGAACCCCTTGTCTAGCAACTCTTGTAATTGTTTCTTCAGTTCTACCAATTCTGCTGGAAGCATCATGTATGGCCTTTTAGAAATAGGTGCGGTCCCCGGTTGCAATTCTATGACAAACTCTATATCCCTGTCGGGTGGCATCCCTGGCAATTCATCTGGGAAGGCATCTGGGTACTCATAGACTATTGGAATCCTTTCCACAGGTGATTCTACCCTGGTGATTGCATAAGAATGGGTACAACCTTGGTCAGGTAAGTACAAGGTGATTTCTCCACAAATTGGTGAGTGTATTTCAATGGCTCTTGCTACGACATCAATCATCGCATGATGTCATGATAACCAGTCAGTTCCCAAGATGATGTCCATGCTCTCCAATCCCATGATAAGGACGGTGGTTCTAAATATAATACTACCCAGTTTTATTGGCACCTACCGGTTGAGTTGATAGGTGGCAACCCTGCCTCCCGATGTGGCAATCATAACGGCCCCATTTGTGTGATGAAAGATTAGCTGACATTTGACACTAAATTTTGCGCTGATGAAGTTGTCTGATGCACCAGAATCAAAAAGAATGACTGCAGGGTAATTTAAAACGGAAAAGATACCAGTCATGACGGGTGCTCCCTCCGGAATATCAGCCAATGTGGTGAAGTTCAGCCTGCCCTGCTTCACTTGCACCCTCTGCCGGTTGCATTGATTTAATTTGCATTCTGGCCCTGCCTCTGCTCGTTTCTGGGACATTTCTTGGCATAGTGTCCGGTGCTGCCACAAGTGAAACACATGTTGTCATTGCCCTGACGGTACTGCTGCTGTGGCTAGTTGTTGTTCCTCTCAGCTGGGAGTTGGGAGCGATTGGGTGCCGGCTGCTGCTGTTGCTACTGTGGTCGGATCACCCATCGCCCCTACTGCGGCTGAGGTCCTCTACTCTAAGTGTCGGACACAATCCTGAAGCATTGAGACGGTGCTGATGGTCCTGCCATAGGGGTCTTTCTCTTCTTCTCTGCCTGGCGGGCTATGATGCAATCCTCCTGAGAGATGGCCATGTTGACCAACTCATTGTAGCTGTTGGCCTTGACTGTGTTGAGAAGGTCATAGAGCTTAGTGCTGAGGCCCCTCCTGAATCTGTCTCTCTTCTTCTCATCAGTGTCAGCATGGTAGCGTGCGTACTATCACAGGTCATTGAAAGCTTGGGTGTACTGCAGCACGGTACGACTCCCCTGAGCGAGTGCCATAAACTCGTTGAGCTTGCGGTCCATGATGCCTGCTGGTATGTGATGCCCTCGGAATGCTGCTTTGAACTCTCCCCACTCAACCACGTGGTCAGCCGGCTGCATGGCAAGGAAATGGTCCCACCATGTCCTAGCGGGCCCACAAAGCTGCTGGGCGGCGAAACGGACCTTGGCCGCATCTGAGCACTCTCCATTAAGTAGTGGGAACTTTGATTCCACCACCCTGAGCCAGACATCAGCATCAAGTGGATCTTCCGCCCTGGTTAACAACGGCGGCTGAGTACTGAGAAACTCCTGGTAGGTGGCTGCTGTGGGGGCACGCTGGTGGTGATCACCACCACCATAGTGCTGAGGCGGTGGCTGACGCTGAGTGAGCTGCCACAGAATCTCATTCTACTGAGCCATCAGCTCCTGCATGGTAGGAGGCTGCGGCGGCGGTAGAGGAATGCGCTCATTCTGTCCATGGCGCGCTCTTCCTGTCATTTGAAATTTAGGAGGTTCTATTATCATACTTAAAATCCGTGATTGCATACAAAAAAAGAAATTAAGCAGCGAAGTTTGCAGGATTCCAAATTTTGCCTCGCTTTTCACCACTGGTACCAACAGGATAAAATTTGATTCATAAATTTAAAGGAACTTAAAACCATTCATCACTCATCTTGCCAAAAGAGTTTTTACCAGTTACAGCAGGCCCAAAAGACTCAAATTTCTATCCTAGTACATACAAAAACTAAGCTAGTTTTGAGGAAAGCTACTGCTGAACACTTCTACCCTAACTCTAAAATCTAACGAGCAAATGAAGCAACACTAGACTCGGGGGAAGGTGGTCTTCCTGAGCCAGCAGTGTCCAACCTAGATGCAGGCTCCGGCTCCTCTCCTCCCTCGATATCTACATCCTCATCGGCCCCTTCTGCCTCCATGTCCTCAATCTCTTGATGGTGTAGATCCAAATGTTGGTTGGCTTCTTCAAGCTGTTGCTAGGTGGTCTGGAGCTGGTCTTCCAAAACCTCAACAGTATTCTCCCTGGCTTCCACCTGATCCTCAAGCTCTTGTATGTGGTTGGCCATCTACTCCACATGGAGATCCTTCTCCACCAGCTCAGTGGACAAGTCGACAACAAGGTCCTCCCTGTTATCCAGGGTGACCTTGGTAGACTCCACTAGGCCCATAAGCTGGGACATCGCCTCTCCTCGTAAGGCCTGTAGATGATATCGGGCACTAATGAACCGAATCGTCAGGTGAGCGGTATGTCCAGGGTAGAGAGCCCACACATCCTTGGCATGCTCAACCCGATCCTTCCACATCAGGTCGTCCTCCTTCTCAGCGGGGAACAAGCTAATGGGGTGGGTCGACATCTCCAAGGGGTGAAATCCACAGAAGGTCGTCAGCACATGCAGAGCTATGGACTCTACAGTGTCATCGGCCCTGAAACCGAAAGACTTCGAGGCCAGAGAGCGCCAGCCGGGCTGCAGGGGATGAGGCTCCAAGGTCGTCCTCACCCTACAGCGGGGGCACTCGGTGCTCCTCGAACAGCTGCACCACGTACTGGGGAGGTGTAGCATAACCTGCTCCCTGCAGTACCTCCCACAAAATGCGGGGAAAGCCCTCTCGTGCGAGACCGTCTATGTGGGATTGTGGGTTCCCTCCGTCAGTGGGTACGTGAGAATTCATCTGTGCAAGGGCAAGTGTAAGTGAAAAGAAAAAGAACCAAAAATAAAAGGAGTTGGTGCAAAAGTCTAGCAATTTTCTGCGGACTTGGCTTTTCTAGGGTTAAGTTGAGATCTTTGATATAGATTTTTAAATCTTGTCATAGGTGTCTCTTTATTTATGCAGCATATTGATAACGACAATTTACACAGATGGTAAAATAAGAAAAATGATGCATGCATGCTCGTCCTAAGCATCCTCACATCAACATATGGGTACAAAATTCCCCTATCTATACTGTAGTAGCCTGTACGACATAATTAAATAGCCACCTAGCTACCCATCTAATATCCTAAGGCTTCAAGTCCTAGGTCTATCATTATCGTCCTGACCTCTATCCAACTTGGTTTCTAAGCAAGTTTTACTTTTGAAAAGGTAGGTAAATATGATTTATCGATTTCTCGGAGGTGGTACAAGCTCCGATACCAGCTGTGGCGAAACCGCCTGAATTATTCCAACTTAAGTGCCTAAGTCCCGCCTTATAGGCTAGACCACACTTAAATAGGAATAAACCGTCAGTCCCTCAGATCTAGTCCGACAAGGCCACTAACAGGATCAAGTACCACATACTCACTTGAAGGTGAGGCATAGAGAAAATACAATAAAGCATAAAACCATAATTTAAAGGTGTACTTAGTATTATTACATCATCATCGGAGTTTTTGCAAAAGTAGTGACCATTGTTCTCGATGCAGCGGAAATTAACTAACGGTAAAAAAAGGGAGGATGGGGAAGCCTGGCCCATCACTCCTCATGCTCCTCTCCTGCTGAGGTAGGGTCCCACTCAACAATCCAACCTGGTGGCAAGGTGGTCGGCCAAATAACTCCAGCAACCATATCCTCCAGAGAACCTGTAAAAATTATGTCACAAGCAAGGCTGAGTATACTAATACTCAGCCAGACTTACCCGGTGTGAGGACTCTACTCCTCTACCTCTAGACCATGCAGATGTTTGGCTGAGGAGTTTGGTTTGCCAAAAACACTGGCTGAGTCTAAAATCAAGTTTTATTTTTTTAAGTTCTAGAATATTAATTTAAACTAGATGAGTACCTAGCTATTCATGCATGGTATCAAACATTTTATCAATCAACATCTTTTGCCAGTCATCTCATTTCCACTTATTACTCAATGTATTACAATGGATCAAGCAGTCTCATTAGCTGCGAGAAGCAGACGATTCGAGTCAAGTTTTAGCCTTGCAAGGTAAACCTAAACACACGACGTGGTGAGACACTCCATCCCCACACGCATCAAACGTCCCCATCGATTCCCTGGCAAAAGAAAGGGGCTCACCGCCTTGGCGTACAATGCCTCACTGACCCCGACTGCCGTCTTGCAGTGACCGCACTTGTACCCACCATAACCGGAATGGGAGACCACGTCTCAGGTCGCGTGAGGAGGGCAATCTGTGGGCAGGTTCACTCAGGTACTAGGCTTACCGATTTACCATATTTCTTGGCATGTGTTTAGTACGTTCAAACGCTTGACACAGGTATCCACACGTTAATCCTTATTCCAATTTCGCCTTGTAGACAACGCATCCCCATGGATCAGTGTCCACAGACCATCATCATTTCGTTATCAAAATGGATACAACCAATTCCTGACCTCGCGCGAGTGCTAGAAAAATCATTCGACTTCTACTGAGATCCCTAATTAGCAAAGCAGCTACTCGACCTAGCATACTAGTATCCATCTCAAAAGGAATCCTGAGTTCATGCAACTAGGGTTTCAGACAACTCCTACACTTAAGTGCACAATACAAGCCTACAAACATTAAGTGCAGTAAAATAGCATAATAACGGTTATGTATAAAACCGGGGCTTGCCTTCGAAAGCTGGGGCAGGTAGATCCTCCGTAGCAGGCTCTAGTGCTGGCTCCTATACTACCTCCTGAGAAACTCATTGCTCCAGAATGAGGACGTACTCCCCGTCAGCGAGATTACAATCTATCGAATGCAATGAATAAAGTATATGTATGTTAATGAGATGCCAATTTAGTAAACATGATGTATGGTGAGGCAATATTAAGGAAGTGGTAAACTACGGTTTCTTTATCGTACGATGCTCTAAATGTGTTATACTTGCCTGGTTTTGGTTTTGAGTGGGATTAAGATTTTTGGACATCCCCCAAGGTTTTTAGTGGGCACTTAGGGATGTTTGGTTGTAGGGGTGTGGGTAACATTCTTTATATCCACTAATCCTCCTTCTCATTTTTACTTAGGCTTTTAAGGTAGGCTTTAACTACCATGATGATTTAGAAATTTCTAAAAATTCTATAAGAATTACAGTGGGCAAATATAGATCACTGTAGCATGTTCTACAAATTTGAGGTTAAGAATAATTAGGATAAACTCTAGGCAAAAATAACAAAAGTGAGGGTAGGTGGTCACTTTGCACTACAGCTCTGATTTAGGTGGGGGTTCTGCACAAAAAGTTATTTTTGTTAACATCTATAGTTAATAACATACCTCTGTTCCAGAAATCACAGAAGGTGACTTAATGGTTATTTAGTTGTGATTTTCTAAAGCTTAATGTCAAAAAGACACTTATAACTAACTTGTCCTTTGAAAAATATCAAACAACAGAAGTTGTATTTTTCCTAGATTCATACTAGCATAATATTTGTTATCCGTAGGGTTGGGGTGGTTCCTCCTTAGGGTTAATTTTTAGGATTTTTCTAAGTTCTTACTGTTTTTACTAAATAAAAGGTGGTGGATTTTCTTTGTACTAATAGAGTTATTAACAAAATTTTCTTATGAACTACATCACGTAAGAAAACCAAGAAAATGTGGTTGCCCTCTGGTTCTCATTTTAAAGTTCCTTTTTCATTTTCTTAAGGTTTGGGTCAATACAATTTTTAATGGTTAATCTCTTCTTATCCTAGTATAATGGGGAGTTCAACATTTTTAAATAGTGTATTTGCTAGCTAAGAACATCCCCAAATTTTATCAACTTTAGTCTTAAAGTATTTTATTTTTCCTCTATTTATTTAGTTTTGGGCAGTATGCTTATTTAAATTAAAACTCTAAAAAGTATTGCAGGAATCAGGGTGTTTATTACTTTTGCTGAATAGTTCATAATATTTAGGACCTAGCCAAATTAGTTTGACCAAATTTGGTTGGATAAAACTCAAGTTATGAATTTTTCAAGTTCTCTACTTATTTAAAAAGAATAAATCTTAAAGGTTTAAGGAAATCAACTTTGCGCCGGGACCCCTGGGGTTTTCCTTAACCAAAATCTGAAATCTGTGCCCGTGGGAACTATTCACCAGAGTCACTGACATTTCCAATAACCCCCCTGGCTTTTCCTTATCTTAACACGAGCTCCCTCCTCGCCAGAACAGTAGTCGTAGAGGGGAAAACGGTGGCTCGGCTTACCGGCGGTAGGAGAGGTCCGGTGGAGGGCCGGGTGAGGTCTGGGAGCTCCTGGCGGTCATGTCGAGGGGCGGATCGCCGGTGGTGATGGCCGGAATAGGGCTAGCCACGTGCGCAGGCGGTCGGGCTCGTTGGCGACGCGTGCTCCGGCCTGCTCACGACGATAGGGTTCAATTAAATCACACGGTGAGCTTCACTGTATGTCAGGGATGATGTAGGCGCAAAGAATCGACGAGTGGCTTACTGTGCAGTGCGGTCTACTTGCGACGGCGGCCGGTTGAAGTACGACGACGTCAATCTAGTGCCTCCGGCGAGGAGATGCTTGGTCTGCGGGTTCGGGGAGCTTCACTAAGCTCCGAGAAAGCTAGCCGAGGGGTCAGACGGGGTGGAGGAGGGCTGGAGTGGCCGGTCTGCGGTGGCCGGGGCTCGGGCGGCCGATGGCACGCCGTGCACAGAGGGAACGCCGGTGAACTGGCGCTCGGGCGGGGTTGGGAGTGAGCGAGGTTGTACGGTCGAGGCCGGGGTAGGCTTTATAGTCGTGGGCGCGAGCGTGGGTGCGGGGTTGGCGTGGCGCGACGCGATGTACGCGGGGCCGAGTGTCGGGGCGTGCTCTGGCGTTGCCAGGGCGCGTCGAACACGTGGTCATGTTATTCTGCCCAAGTTCTTGCGCCTGCTGAGCAGCCAAATGTGCGAATATTGCCATATGACTTGTGTAAGATTTCTTCCCTGCAGCTAGAGCTATCTAGTTCATGTGAGTTCCAAGGGGAGATCGGGTCTAGCTTGGAAGATATGGTGGCACCAAGTCTTGTCTGTCTGCACTGTTCATCTCGCGACAAAACAGATGCCAAACCGTGTCAACCAACCCTGGTTTGCTTTCAAACTTTTTAGGGGTGTGCCTTGGGTAGTTTGGCTTCATTTTGTTATTTGGACCCTAAGGATTTGGTGCCAGCAACTTAATGAACATCTCCAATCTTTGGAAGTGGACTGATTTTTAACTTAGAGAAAAATTGGATGGCTCTAGGGTGCTCACCACTTGGGTGCTTGATTTGGGGTTTTTGTGGGATCTTTTTGTAATAAATCCCTTACTATATTTTGTAGATGTATTAATGTACTTCAACTTTGGTAAAGGGTTCAAGTCATGAATTGGTAATTTGCATAGTTTTCCCCTTAATCCAATGCTTGAGAGTCTAATGACTCAAGAGGGGAAACTAGGGTTTGAGCATCTTTTTCCAAGGTGGAGACACAAGAAAAGCTAGGGTATTCTATTTATCATGGTCAATACTTAATTAAGCCATGGTTCTAAAACTTTGGGTGCCCCTTCTTTCCACTTAAACACATGTGATAATAGGCCATAGGTGCATATATTGAACCAGGGCCTTGGGTGACACCTGAGAGCACCTAGAGGGGGGTGAATAGGTGATCCTGTAAAATTCAACACTAATAGCCACAAAACTTAGTTATTAAAGTTAGAACGGCTAAGTAGCTTGAAACGAGCTCTTGTGAACACAGACAATCAAAGAGAAAGCACACAAGAGACACGTGATTTTTATCCCGTGGTTCAGCCAAGTAACACTTGCCTACTTCCACGTTGTGGCATCCCAATGGACGAGGGTTGCACTCAACCCGTTTCAAGTGATCCGATGATCAACTTGAATACCATGGTTTTTCCTTTCTTAGTCTTTCTCCTGTTTGCGAGGAATCTCCACAACTTGGAGCCTCTCGCCCTTACAATGATGATCACAAAAGAAGCACATAAGTAAGGGAGGGGAGAGAAACACACACAAGACTCAAATCACAGGACAATCACGCACACAAGTCACAACTTGAGCTCAAAACACAACCCACGGAGTTTACAACTCAAATGGAGCTCAAGTCACTATCTCAAAGAATCAAATGCGCGAAGTTGGAGTCTTGGAGTCTTAGAATGTTTCTTTTAAGCTTAGGTGACTCCTCCATGCGCCTAGGGGTCCCTTTTATCGCCCCAAGGCAGCTAGGAGCCGTTGGAGACCAACAAGGAAGGCCATCCTTGCCTTCTATCGAGTGGCGCACCGGACAGTCACTGTAGACGGTCCGGTGCGGATCTCCTTCCTTTTCTGGCGCAGACGACCGTTGCACCTTCGGACCAGTTGGTGCACCGAACACTGTCCGGTGCACACCGAATAGTCCGGTGCCCCCTGCCGACCGTTGGTGTGGGCCACGCGTCGCCCGCGGATTCCGCGGCCGACCGTTGCGCTGGCGATCGTTGGCTCACCGGACAGTCCGGTGCACCACCGGACAGTCCGGTGAATTATAGTCGTACGCCGCCAAACTTTCCAGAGAGTGGCCTGTTCACTGGAGGCTGGCCTGCCGCATCGGACACTGTCTGGTGTGCCAGACCGAGCTGAGTCTTGGCTGCACACAGGCATTCTTTTGCAATCTTTTTCTTTTCTTCTTTTCTCTATTTCTAGCACTTAGATAACTATATTAGTATACAAAAACAAATGTACTAAGTATAGAAACATACCTTCTTCTTTGATTTGCACTTCTCTCTTCATTTAGCACATGAGAACTTATTTAAATGTGTTGGGCACTTAATCACCAAAACATAATAGAAATTGCCCAAGGGCACATTTCCCTTTCAATCTCCCCCTTTTTGGTGATTTATGCCAACACATCCAAAAGCAACTAAAAGAAGTGCAACATCACAACAATTGAGAACAAAATTGTATTTGCACAAATTTTGACATATTTGGATCATCCTTTGCCACCACTTGGTTTGTTTTTGCAAATCGAAATCATTTTCCTATCTCTAAGTCAAACACCTTTGTTTAGGCACAAAGAGAGATATTCCAAGAGTGAAATTGATCAAGATCCAAAAACTCCCCCTTTTTCCCATAATCATAAATTCTCCCCCACAACAGACTAAATTTTGCAATAAGAGTATTTTGGACAAATCAAAAAATTCTAACTCTACTATTTTCAAAATTCTCAAGTGGTAGCTGATCCATTTGCTTTGGCCTTACTTTCTCCTCCTTTGGCATCAAGCACCAAAACGGGATCATTCTTGGCCCTTTAACCCCATTGCCTCACCAAAATTGTCAATTAAGAGCAAAAAGGCAATAGGAGCATAAGAATGAACTTGGAGGTGAGTACACTAATACCGGAGTGCAGTGGAAGTCTTTGCATGGTCCAAGTTCACCTTTCCCTTTCAATGCACCTTTGAGACTATATTAAGTACACTCAAACACAAAGGTTAGTCTCAAAGGATCAAGTTGTAGCACTTCTCCCCCTAAATATGTGCATCATTCACACATGGACTTGTGAGGTCCGGGGATCCCTTGCACAACTTGAGCATCGTTAATAAGCAACAAATTTATAAATGCATAAAGTAACATGATCAAAGGCATAAACATATGTATGCTATAGATCAATCCAAGTTACGCGAATCTAAGACATTTAGCTCACTACGTAGCCTACAAAAGGTTTTCTCATCTAATGGCTTGGTAAAGATATCGACTAGCTAGTTCTCGGTGCTAATATAGAACACCTCGATATCTCCCTTTTGCTGGTGGTCCCTCAGAAAGCGATGCCAGATGTCTATGTGCTTAGTGTGGCTGTGTTCAACAGGATTATCCGCCATGCAGATTGCACTCTCATTGTCACATAGGAGTGGGACTTTGCTCAGATTGTAGCCAAAGTCCCGGAGGGTTTGCCTCATCCAAAGTAGTTGCGCGCAACACTGTCCTGTGGCAACATACTCGGCCTCAGCGTTGGATAGGGCAACAGAGGTTTGTTTCTTTGAACTCCAAGACACTAGGGACCTTCCTAGGAATTGGCTCGTCCCTGATGTACTCTTCCTATCAACCTTGCATCCAGCATAATCGGAGTCTGAATATCCAATTAAGTCAAAGGTAGACCCCTTTGGATACCAGATCCCGAAGCAAGGCGTAGCAACTAAATACCTAAGAATTCGCTTAACGGCCACAAGGTGACATTCCTTGGGGTCGGATTGAAATCTAGCACACATGCATACGCTAAGCATAATATCCAGTCTACTAGCACATAAATAAAGTAATGGCCCTATCATAGACCGATATGCCTTTTGATCAACGGACTTACCTCCTTTGTTGAGGTCGACATGTCCGTCTGTTCCCATAGGTGTCTTCGCGGGCTTGGCGTCCTTCATCCCAAACCGCTTGAGAAGATCTTGAGTGTACTTCGTTTGGGAGATGAAGGTGCCGTCCTTGAGTTGCTTCACTTGGAACCTAAGGAAGTAGTTCAGCTCACCCATCATCGACATCTCAAACTTTTGAGTCATCACCCTGCTAAACTCCTCACAAGACTTTTGGTTAGTAGAACCAAATATTATGTCATCGACATAAATTTGGCACACAAAAAGGTCACCGTCACAGGTCTTAGTGAAAAGAGTGGGATCGGCTTTCCCAACCTTGAAAGAATTAGAAATTAAGAAATCTCTAAGGCATTCATACCATGCTCTTGGGGCTTGCTTAAGTCCATAGAGCGCCTTAGAGAGCTTACACACATGCTCGGGGTACCTGCCATCCTCAAAGCCAGGGGGTTGTTCCACATACACCTCCTCCTTGATTGGCCAGTTGAGGAAAGCGCTCTTCACATCCATTTGAAACAACCTGAAAGAGTGGTGAGCAGCATAGGCTAATAATATTCTAATAGACTATAGCCTAGCCAAAGGAGCAAAAGTCTCCTTGAAATCCAAACCTGCGACTTGGGCATAACCTTTTGCCACAAGTCGAGCCTTGTTTCTTGTCACCACCCCGTGCTCATCTTGCTTGTTGCGGAACACCCACTTGGTTCCCACAACATTTTGCTTGGGACGTGGCACTAGGCTCCAAACTTCGTTCCTCTTGAAGTTGTTGTGCTCTTCCTGCATGGCCAACACCCAGTCTGGATCCTGCAAGGCCTCTTCTACCCTAAAAGGCTCAATAGAAGAGACAAACGAGTAATGCTCACAGAAATTAGCTAATCTTGAGCGAGTCGTTACTCTGTTGCTTATGTCACCCAAAATTTGTCAACGGGGTGATTTCTTTGGATCGTCGCTCAGACTTGAGTTGGAGGGGTCAGTGGTGCTTCTTCCTCCATAGCTTGTTCTTCTTGTGCTCCCCCTTGATCACGCGCCTCTTCTTGAGGAACGTGTCCATTATCTTGAGTTGGGGGATGCACCATCATTGAGGAAGAAGGTTGATCTTGCTCTTGTTGTTCCTATGGTCGCACATCTCCAATCGCCATGGTGTGTATTGCGGCCGTTGGAACATCATCTTCATCTATGTCATCAAGATCAACTTGCTCTCTTGGAGAGCCATTAGTCTCATCAAATACAACGTCGCTAGAGACTTCAACCAAACCCGATGATTTGTTGAAGACTCTATACGCCTTTGTATTTGAGTCATACCCTAGTAAAAAACCTTCTACAGCTTTGGGAGCAAATTTGGAATGTCTACCTTTCTTCACCAAAATGTAGCATTTGCTCCCAAATACACGAAAGTAAGAGACATTAGGTTTGTTACCGGTAAGGAGTTCGTAGGAGGTCTTCTTGAGGAGACGATGCAGATAGAGCCGGTTTATAGCGTGGCAAGCTGTGTTCACATCTTCCGACCAAAACCGCTCGGGCGTCTTGAACTCTCCAAGCATCGTCCTTGCCATGTCGATAAGCGTCCTGTTCTTCCTCTCTACCACACTGTTTTGCTGTGGTGTGTAGGGAGCGGAGAACTCATGCTTGACACCTTCCTCCTCAAGATACTCCTCAACTTTTATGTTCTTGAACTCGGACCCGTTGTCGCTCCTTATCTTTTTCACCTTAAGCTCAAATTCGTTTTGAGCCCTCCTTAGAAAGCGCTTTAGGGTCCCTTGGGTTTCTGATTTATCCTGCAAAAAGAACACCCAAGTGAAGCGGAAAAAGTCATCTACAATTACAAGACCATACTTACTTCCCCCGATGCTAAGATAAGCAACGGGTCCGAAGAGGTCCATGTGGAGAAGCTCCAGTGGTCTTGATGTTGTCATCACATTCTTGCTGTGATGAGTGCTTCCCACCTATTTCCCTGCCTCTGGATGCTTTGAGGGCAATGGTTTGAGGCTCGTGGGCGGGTAGTGGTCCGTTTAGAGCATCGTCCACATATCGAGCCTCTTTCACCATCATGCGCCCGCTCACAAACTTCCCAAGGATCTCCTCAGGCGTCATCTTGGTGTACCTGGGATTCTCACGAATAAGGTTGACAAGATGGGGGGTCAATTACCGTAAATGACCTTAGCATTAGTCGAACGACGTCATGGTCCGTCCATCTTGTGCTTCCATAGCTTCTAATTTTGTTGACCAGGGTCTTGAGCCTATTGTATGTTTGTGTTGGCTCCTCTTGTGGATCATGGTGGCATCATTTCCCTCGTGTGATATCTTGAGGGTATCCCAAATTTGCTTGGCGTTGTCCAAGCCGCTCACTTTGTTGTATTCATCCCTGCACAAAGATGCTAGCAAAACAGTGGTAGCTTGTGCATTCTTATGAACTTGCTCATTAATAAACACCGGGTTATCCATACTATCGAAATGCATTCCATTTTCAACTATCTCCCAAATACTAGGATGGAGAGAAAATAAGTGACTACGCATTTTGTGACTCCAAAAAGAGTAGTCCTCTCCATCAAAGTGTGGAGGTTTACCAAATGGAATTGAAAGCAAATGGGCATTGGAATTGAACGGAATACGAGAATAATGAAATGAATAGTTTTGATTAACCGGTTTCTTTTTAGACGAGTCATCGTCGTCGTCATCTCTTGGTGAAGAAGAGGAGGCGTCGCTGTTGTAGTAGATGATCTTCTTGATGTGCCTCTTCTTCTTCCTGTCCCTCTTCTTGTGATTTGATCCTGAGTCAGTGGGCTTGTCGTCCCTCAGCTCGTTGAAGAGGGACTCTGTTGGGGACTTGTTCTCAAATGCTATGAGTTAAGAACAAGGCAACACAGAAAATGTTAATCGATAAAGTCCTTCGTCCTTCGAAGCATTATTTCCCTTAGGATATAATGATTTCGGACGAAGGTTATGAAGGACGTACCTTCATAAACACAGCATACGATGACGAAGAATGAATCATAAGGAATATTAATGATAACATGGACAATTACTTATTATTATCAACTTATTTTTTGCATTATTATTACGAAGAAACAGAAATGACATCGAATTACAAATGTACCTTCAGCTTGGAAGGAGACGAAAGTACAGGTGTGACGCAAAAGCAAATGTCAAATCAGCGTGAACAGTACGGGGGTACTGTTCACCTATTTATAGGCACGGGACACAGCCCATACAAAATTACATTCATGCCCTTTACATTTGATAATAATTCTATAGTAATCCACCGAGGTCTGAATAGCCTTTTCATCTTTAAGTCGTTTCATTTCCTGCTACCACGCCGAAGCTTTCCCGCTCACATCTTCGGCGCTGTATCAACCTTCATGTTATTTTGGGCTTCTCCTACTGTGATATCGACTCGAGTCCGAAGATACCTGTTCACACATCATACTCCAGAAATACTGTTAAATCCTGTTTTTGAGGACCTTCGTAAGCCGAAGGCCCCCAACAGTAGCCCCTCGCAATATTAATTTGTTTAAAATAATAAATTTAGATTGCGACATGGACAAATGCTTTAAGATGAAGGTCCGAAAAAAACACCTTCCCTTTGCTAGAATAGCAACATTCACTGACAGGCGGGGTCTTTCGATTTTCAACGCATTGGGCGTATAAATAAGATCATACCGCAAGCTCATTTGGCACGCTCTCTTGCCATCTGCTCCCGCTCACTCAATTTTTAGCTCTTGCGCACCAAGATTTGCTTAGCTTTTTAAGTTTTGAAGCTTCGGCATTTGAAACAGTTTTTTAGTGTTTCCGAAGATGTCTGAAGATAAGAAGGCTGCTGCGGAGATGAAGCTGAGTCTCGATGAAGAGAAGAATCTGGGGTTTCTTATAGCAATGTCGAAGACCAATACAGAAAAAATCACCAAAGAGATTTTAGAAGGTTTGTCTGAAGATACTGATGACAGCGACAGTTATGATGTGGATAGTGGTGGTGAAGACTCCGAAGATCGCCCTTGGCGACCAAGCCATGCGGTTTTCGGCAAATCAAGTATCAAAGAAAATCATCTTGTCAACATGAGAGGAAGGTATTTCCGGGACTTGTCCGTTGTTAGAGCCGACGAAGAAGAAAAGACTTGTCCGAACCCTGAAGAAAATGAAGTCGTAGTGTACCGAAGCTTTTTGAAAGCTGGACTTAGATTTCCCCTGAGCAACTTTGTCGTAGAGGTGCTGAAAATATTCGAAGTATATCTTCACCAACTTACCCCCGAAGCAATCATAAGGCTGAATATCTTCGTGTGGGCTGTGAGAAGCCAAGGTCTGGAGCCTGATGCGAAAAGTTTCTGCAATATACATGAATTATCATACGAGACAAAACCTTGGGGTAAGGAACAGTATCACAATAATTTTGGCTGCTACAGTTTCGTTTCTCGGTCTGGGTCAAGCTGTCCCGTGCCAACCTTTCGGAAGAGATGGCCCGGCGACTGGATGACAGAATGGTTTTATGTGAAGAATGACTTGACAATACGGGAAGATATCAAAGGTATAATTATGCGCCCTATTTGGCAAAGCTTCGGCCTGCGGAGGCCGAAGGTTGAAATGAATGAAGCTGCCGAAGAATGCCAGAGAGCCTTCGGTGTTATTTGTTCTTTTATTGGAACAAGAGATTTGGTACAAGAGCATATTGCCTTCAGAGTATGGCCGCTCGCGGAGAAATGGGAAATGCCGCAAGAAACCATAAAGGGGGCTGACGAAGGTGGACTTATCAGGCTGAAGTATACTTTCAAGTACGGAGATAAATTCGTTGAGCCAGATGATGACTGGCTAAAAAGCATTGAAAATTTAAGTGATGAACTGCTTGGGGCTTACTCGAAGGCCGAAGATACTGCACTGTCAGCAGCCTTCGGAGGCCGAAAAAAGAAAAGACTGAACCGGGTGTTTGATGCAATCGGGTTCGTCTACCCTGACTATCGATATCCCATTCGAGGGCAGAAAAGAAAAAACACAACCTCTGCAAAAGAAGAAGCTGCAACTGCTCCTAGTGAGCCAGCACCGAAAAGAAAAAGGATAAAGGTCCTCACACATCGGCCACGCTATATTGAACCAGCTTCGGTGCCTGAGTTCACCGGAAAGACCTCTTCGGCCACCGAAGCTGCAAAGCCAATCAAGCCAACCTTGCTGCCAGAAGTCGCAGAAATGGCTGAAGCGCCAACAAGAATAGAATTGGAAGAACCAAAGATTTTGTTACCAGAAACCAAAGAGATGGCCGAAGCGCCATCGACAGAAAAAATGGAAAAAGTAAAAGGACCAACTGAGGGATCAAAAATATCAGAAGTTTTAAGTCCTTCGGCAAATGTTGAGACAATAAAAAATCAAAAGGTGCCAGCGGTGACTCCGAAAAGAAAGAGAATGGTCAATGTACTAGATGTTCTGGAAACAATTAAATCCTCAAGCACATCTCCGAAGAAGAATGTTGCCACTTCCGAAGCGAAAACTGAAATTTCTGATACTAAGGCTCCAGAGCAAGAAACTGAAGCTGAAGCTGGGCCCTCAGAGCCTACGAAGGTAAAATCCTTGGAAACCGAGGAAGAAAAAATAACGGAGCCAATTCTTGTTGAAGAAATCAGTGCTATTGCCCCCGAAGCATCCCACAAAGTCCTTGATTATATTGTTCGTCATGCTTCGGGGAAAAAATTATCAGAAAAAGAAAAGCAAGAGGCCCAGCTTTACGCCCAAAAACTGAAGTATCCAAAAGGGGCGTTAATATTCAACGGCAGTGGAGAAGAAGACTTTTTGTATTGTCTCCCTGACAGCAAGGAGATTTCTGTCTGTCGGGAGATGAGCAAGAGCTTCGGATTCCCAACACTAGAAGACGGGCTCTCGGTGTTGTCGAAAAACGAACTGGCCGACAGCCTGGCATACAATAGCTTAAAGGTACAAAAAATGAAATCTTTGTATTTTTTGTTGAAACCAAAATTTTTCGTTTGCTTAAATCTATTGACGCACACATATTTTTCTTTGCAGGGCCTTATACTTAGCAATGCCCTCAGGGCCCAAAAAGATGCCGAAGACGAAGGGTGCGCTATAGCCCTGAGCAACCTTCGTTCCGAAGTAATTGAACTGAGGAACGAAGGCCTTGAAAAAGATAAAATATTACATTCATTGATAAATAGAATAAAAGAAGACGAAGCTGCTTTTAAAGGTCAAGCTGAGGCTCAGAAGCGTGAAATTGAAGATCTTCGAAAACAACTGGCCAGAGCCAAAGAGGAACGCATACTTGAAGAAACGAGGCGAGAACTTAGCGACCAATGGGCAAATCATTTAGAGGGAACTGTTGAAGAGCTTCATTCGTCCAGGAAAAGATGCTATAACAAATCTATGGAGTGTGTTAAGAAGTTAAAAGCTAGCTTCGCCAGCGTCGGCGCATTCTCGAGTGAAGAAAATTTTACAAGAGGCAACCCCGAAGGTCCCATCGAATGGATTAATCACGAAGCTGAGGCCTTCGAGGAAATTTTAAATAGCCGCGGAGACATATGTGCTTTCTCGGGTGCCAGGGGGATTGCCACCATTTTGGAGAAAAAGGGCTGCGAGCATGTAAAGATTTTAGCGCAATCCGAAGCTACCTTATCCTTCGAAGATGCGAGAGATCCTTCAGCCGAGGCTAGCATGGTTGGTGGAAAATTTTTCACCGATATCTGGGATAATGGCGGTCGAGAAATGGCTCGAGAAATTATCCAAAAAAGCGAGAAAGGTATTCACGATGCTAGAGAAGTGGCTGAGGCTGCTGAGAAGGGCGCAGAGCCCGAAGGGCAACTAGGTATTGACTAATGGTTTTTATTGTGTTGTAATTTTTGGTTTTAAACTTCGTTCGCAATTTGTAATAGCAATGTAGCCGTATCATGTGCTCCTTCAGATCCCACTAAAGCGTCTCCGGGCCCTCACCCGAAAGGAGACGACGAAATTAAAAAGATGGCTGAAGCTATCATGGATGAAGTTGTTAATCGGCTCCTAAATGAGGCTGCAGAAGTTGTTCTGAGAGAAGATTAAGTACTATTGTAAAAACTTCTGAAATGTAACATGTGTGACATCTTGTAGCCCTGAATGTAATATACCTGTTTTTATTGTTCAATTCTTTACGATGCATGAAATTTTACATACATACCGTTTTTGAGTCTTTGACGAAAAAACACCTTCCCTTCTTTTCATGCTTCGTAAAGAAGAATTTTCATTTGTCACAACAATATCCGTAGTGTTCTGATGAATAATATCCAAGCTTCGTGAAGATATTTTCCGAAGGTACACTTCCGAAGATCAATAGTGTATCTCCTTGCGACTTAGCATGATTTTCCCCTTTTTCAAAACATTCTTCTGAAGATAGATATTGTGTCCCCTTCTTGTGCCATATGCAGCATGATGTATGATGCTTATGTTATGCGAAATGATGTGATGATGTTATGTTATGTAAGATGGTGTTTATTCCGAAGATACACACACATTCCTGCGATAAAACACATAATCTTTTTGAATCAGCGTTGTCTTTTTGCTATAAGCCTCCCTTAGGAGCTTCTTCGCCTTTTACTTCAGCGGAATCAGCGTTTATTTTTCGCTGTAAGCCTCCCTTAGGAGCTTCTTCGCCTTTTACTTTCAGCGGTATTCGCGTTGACTTTTCGCGCTTCGCCTTTTACTTTAGGCGGTATCAGCGTTGACTTTTCGCTGTAAGCTCTGCATTCCCTTTGGAACGACTTTGGAGCAGAAAACTTACACTGCGCTCCCTTTGGAACGACTTTTTGTAACTTCAGCAAACTTACTCTGCGTTCCTTAGAACGACTTTTTGTTGCTTCGAAATTTTTTTTGATAATTCGAAGGTCCTCCTTGTTATCGCAAATCTTTTAAGCTTCAACGACTTAAGCCTGTGAAGAAAATATATTTCCCTTGTGGCAAACAACGAAACTATTACATGGAATTTGAAAAATGTCCTTTATTACATAGAAAATAAAACTGAATGAAAAAGACTGCTATCAAGGTAGGATATTTGTCAATAGATGTGCTTCGACTCTGGCACAGTGCTGTTGACTGTGCGAGCTTCGGACTGTTCTCTGAAGTCCCTTTGGTGTGGAGCATATTGGCTCCCTTCTGGCTGTTGGCCTTGTTGCAGCGGTGGTGGAGGCGGAGGCTGTTGCCAGGAAGCTTGAGGTTGACTCGCCGAAGCAACAGAAACTGCAGGGTGGTTGCCTACATATTCTGGAATGTAAGGCGAATGATACGAAGCAGTGTGCATGACCTGCTTCGGTTGAGCCTGTTGTGCCGCAGCTTCGGCTATTTCCTTTTGCTTCTGGATGGTAACATGGCACATCCTGGTGGTATGGCCCTTGTTCTCACCACAGAACAAGCAAAAAATTCTTCTTGGTTGATCTCCAAATCTTCCGCTGAAGCCCCTGGCGCCTCTGCCTCTTGGAGCTGGTGGTCGAAAAGAGCCTTGCTGTTGCCCCGAAGACTGTGAGGAGTACTGTGGCCTTTGCTGCTGGCTCCCCCTATCATCATTTTGAGTAGAGTTATGGATTGACCTAACATGCCTCGGGTGAAATCTTCCTCTGAAGCCCCTAGTCATTTCAGAAAACCTGAATGCTTCCTCCCTTCTTTGGCGAAAGTCATTATCAGCTCGAATGTATTCGTCCATCTTCTGGAGCAGCTTCTCCAACATTTGTGGTGGCTTCCTGGCAAAATACTACGCTGATGGCCCCGGCCGAAGCCCCTTAATCATGGCCTTAATGACAATTTCATTGGGCACTGTTGGCGCTTGTGCCCTCAGACGCAGAAACCTCCGGACATACGCCTGAAGGTATTCTTCGTGATCCTGGGTGCACTGGAATAGAGCTTGAGCAGTAACCGGCTTCGTCTGAAACCCTTGGAAGCTGGTTAACAACAAGTCCTTCAGCTTTTGCCATGAAGTGATCGTTCCTGGTCGAAGGGAGGAATACCAGGTTTGAGCAACACTCCTGACAGCCATAACAAAAGATTTGGCCATGACTGCAGCATTGCCACCATACGAAGATACTGTTGCTTCGTAGCTCATCAAAAACTGCTTCGGGTCTGAGTGGCCATCGAATATGGGAAGCTGAGGCGGCTTGTAGGACGGAGGCCAAGGTGTAGCCTGCAGCTCAGCGGACAGAGGAGAAGCATCATCAAAAACAAAATTCCCATGATGGAAATTGTCATACCAGTCATCTTTGTTGAGGAAACCCTCCTGATGAAGGTCTTGGTGCTGAGGCCTTCGGTGTTGCTCATCCTGAGTAAGATGACGAACTTCTTCAGAGGCTTCGTCTATCTGCCTTTGCAGTTCAGCTAGCCTGGCCATCTTTTCCTTCTTCCTCTGCACCTGTTGATGAAGCATCTCCATGTCTCTGATTTCTTGGTCTATCTCATCCTCTGGCGGTGTCGGGCTAACAGCCTTCCTTTTCTGGCTTCGGGCCTCCCGAAGGGAGACTGTCTCCTGATTGTGATCCAGCGGTTGCAGAGCTACAGCCCCAGTTGCTGAAGCTTTCTTCGGCGCCATAGCGAAGGTTTATGATCGCCGAAGGTGTTCAAAAACTCAAAGAGTGGAAGTGAGTTCACCGGAGGTGGGCGCCAATGTTGGGGACTTGTTCTCAAATGCTATGAGTTAAGAACAAGGCAACACAGAAAATGTTAATCGATAAAGTCCTTCGTCCTTCGAAGCATTATTTCCCTTAGGATATAATGATTTTCGGACGAAGGTTATGAAGGACGTACCTTCATAAACACAGCATACGATGACGAAGAATGAATCATAAGGAATATTAATGATAACATGGACAATTATTTATTATTATCAACTTATTTTTTGCATTATTATTACAAAGAAACAGAAATGACATCGAATTACAAATGTACCTTCAGCTTGGAAGGAGACGAAAGTACAGGTGTGACGCAAAAGCAAATGTCAAATCAGCGTGAACAGTACGGGGGTACTGTTCACCTATTTATAGGCACGGGACACAGCCCATACAAAATTACATTCATGCCCTTTACATTTGATAATAATTCTATAGTAATCCACCGAGGTCTGAATAGCCTTTTCATCTTTAAGTCGGTTTCATTTCCTGCTACCACGCCGAAGCTTTCCAGCTCACATCTTCGGCGCTGTATCAACCTTCATGTTATTTTGGGCTTCTCCTACTGTGATACCGACTCGAGTCCGAAGATACATGTTCACACATCATACTCCAGAAATACTGTTAAATCCTGTTTTTGAGGACCTTCGTAAGCCGAAGGCCCCCAACAGACTCCTTCTCCTTCTCGTTGACCACCATCCCCTTTCCCTTAGGATCCATCTCTTCGGGCGATTAGTCCCTTAGATGAAGAGAATGGCTCCGATACCAATTGAGAGCACCTAGAAGGGGGTGAATAGGTGATCCTATAAAATTCAACACTAATAGCCACAAAACTTAGTTATTAAAGTTAGAACGGCTAAGTAGCTTGAAACGAGCTCTTGTGAACACAGACAATCAAAGAGAAAGCACACAAGAGACACGTGATTTTTATGCCAAGTAACACTTGCCTGCTTCCACGTTGTGGCGTCCCAATGGACGAGGGTTGCACTCAACCCCTTTCAAGTGATCCGATGATCCACTTGAATACCACGGTTTTTCCTTCCTTAGTCTTTCTCCCGTTTGTGAGGAATCTCCACAACTTGGAGCCTCTCACCCTTACAATGATGATCACAAAAGAAGCATAGAAGTAAGGGAGGGGAGAGCAACACACACAAGACTCAAATCACAGCACAATCACGTACACAAGTCACAACTTGAGCTCAAAACACAACCCACGGAGTTCACAACTCAAATGGAGCTCAATCACTATCTCAAAGAATCAAATGCGCGAAGTTGGAGTCTTGGAGTCTTAGAATGTTTCTTTTAAGCTTAGGTGACTCCTCCATGTGCCTAGGGGTCCCTTTTATAGCCCCAAGGCAGCTAGGAGCCGTTGGAGACCAACAAGGAAGGCCATCCTTGCCTTCTGTCGAGTGGCGCACCGGACAGTCCGGTGCGCCACCAGACAGTCACTGTAGACGGTCCGGTGCGGATCTCCTTCCTTTTCTGGCGCAGACGACCGTTGCACCTTTGGGCCAGTTGGCGCACCGGACACTGTCCGGTGCACACCGGACAGTCCGGTGCCCCCTGCCGACCGATGGTGCGGTCCACGCGTCGCCCGCGGATTTCGCGGCCGACCGTTGCGCTGGCGACCGTTGGCTCACCGGACAGTCCAGTGCACCACCGGACAGTCCAGTGAATTACAGTCGTACGCCGCCAAACTTTCTCGAGAGTGGCCTATTCACCAGAGGCTGGCCTGGTGCACCGGACACTGTGCGGTGCACCACCGGACAGTCCGGTGTGCCAGACCGAGCTGAGTCTTGGCTGCACACAGGCATTCTTTTGCAATCTTTTTCTTCTCTTCTTTTCTCTGTTTCTAGCACTTAGATAAATATATTAGTATAAAAAACAAATGTACTAAGTATAGAAACATACCTTCTTCTTTGATTTGCACTTCTCTCTTCATTTAGCACATGAGAACTTATTTAAATGTGTTGGGCACTTAATCACCAAAACATAATAAAAATTGCCCAAGGGCACATTTCCCTTTCAACACCTGGGGTGTTACAACCGTCACCACATCCCGCGCCAGTGCCTTCTAGGAGGTATGTTGTGCACATGCGAAGGCATCAAATGAGCCTTCTAGGTCTGGATTTTGGTTTATGTGAAGTTAAACATGTATGCATCTATTTGTTTATATGCCTTGGTGAGTAAATCTGATTGCTTCCACAATTTTTTCTGCCATGTTTGAGTTAGGACAAATGATTTAGATGACACAAAGCCGAGAAAACATATTTTAGCATTCTTTGAGTTATCAAGACTTGATCGTTTACCAGCGAGCAATAAAACTAAGAAACCAGTCATCTTTTCTGAAGAAAAGAAATCATGTGAACTATTTCACACTAGAATAAAATTTCAAGCATCATGGTTAGTGCTCCTCCCAAAACAACTGTCTAGAGTTTCAGCTGATGGATATCGGCTTACACCAGCCTAAACAACCCACATCATAAGTTGAACCACAACCATCACCACATAAACTTTCATGTTCCGTTCTGCTAAAATGTTAGATTTTCGTTGGAAACTTACATCTTGTGTGTACACACTCTCCAATTGTTAGATAAGTTCCTTGGCAGACTGGCCTTGAGCAGGCTTTAGTTGACCTCCCCATTTAGACAACCTTAAGAATTGTAGTAAATGCATCATAGAGCAAGATCTTATATTTTAGAACTCGTTCATTAAACTTAAACTTAAAGTATCGTGCAAAGCCATGCCATAACGAAGTACCTAAAGGGTGTGCCATAACTTCAATAAATTGGTATTCACATTTTCCCATCTTAATCTTCCTATGAAAAGTCTACAGGTTCCTGAATTCATAACATAGTGCAAACTTTAAAACAGGTTTGCCCTCCACCTTCTACCACACACATCATTTGCTAATTGTTAGACACACACTCACTCAAGCTAGGTGAAATAATTAATGGCTTTCCATGATCATCAAGGTAATGAGTTTACCTCCAGTGTAATTTCACAAAAATCTGAATTCCGAAAGATTCTAACGTCAAGGGGGTCCTTATTTCTCTCTTGTAAATTACTTGTGCTGTATAGCAAAAGATTGTTTCTGTATAGCCCCCAGAACCTCTAGAGAACCCATATATATGGCCTTCCTCATCAACATTTATTAACTTGGTTATAGTTAAGAAAAGATACATGTTAGCTCTAAGATAAATTAATTACAACAGATAAAATGAACTATGTTATATTCAGATAATATATAGATAGTAAATGATCATTACATGGATTTATTTTCACAATAGGTGGTTGCAATAAAATTAGCTAAAATTTGTAGATAGGAGTAGCAGTCAAACAAATTATAGCTATTTAATAGTCCTATACTTGAGAGGATGAATGGGTATAGGCACGAAATGAAACACCAGGCACATGGGCTTAGAATCTATCCAATGAAGATTCCTATAATGTCTTGAAATCGATTGATTTGGGCTACAAAAATATGCAATCACATTAAGTCTCCTTTGTGTTTCAAATCCACAAATGAGAAGCAAGAAAAAGTATCAAGTAGCAACATGTACCAAGTCTAACACTTCACTAGTTGTTAGTATTGATGTAGAATCTAGGACACCGACTAGAGGGGGGTGAATAAACGATTTTGACTAAGATCAAAGACACAAGGGTAATTTAGTCAATACGACAAGAGATATAAATTCTCTAGCTACAACAAGTATGGAATTTATAGGAACCAACAATATCAAAGCTAGAAACAAATGACAATTCACTAATTACTAGCTACTTGTAATGAAACAAGTAAAGAGGGAAAAGAGAGACACTGAATTTTTCCCATGGTATCAGTGTTTTATCGATCACCCCTAATCCACGTTGAGGTGGATTCCAAGTTCACACTTGCTCCCCTATCAAGATCTTGATCTTTGAGCCAAGGGACAAGGAACCGCTCAATACCTCGATTCCACTAGCGTCGCCTTTGCCACTCCGGTGAGGTAGGCGTGAACCCCTCACAATCACCACCGTGACTTCTCCACAATCTTCATGGAGAGCTCAACAGAGACACCACCAAGCCGTCGAAGCTTGCTTTGAATGCTTTTCACTGCCTGTGTCTCACCTAGTGCCTAAAGTTGCCCATATAAAAGGAGCGATGCCCGGAGACATTGCCTCAGCATTTGTTGCTTGAAATCATTTGCTGCTAAAGCATGGTCTGCCTTTAAAGCTTGCTTCAAATGCTTTTCACTGCCTGTGAACCAGCCTAAGTCAGTTGCGAAGCACAAACTTTTTCATTTAAGATGGTCGGAGAGCAATCTGTCCCACCTTTGTCAGATGTGCCAGAGGCAAGGCTTGAAGATTTGACTGAGGCCACAGATGCCACCGCTTGCTAGGCCAAAGTTGATGTCATGGATCCTTCTAAGGATAGTGATGATATCGATATCGAGGAAGATAACACCATCATCCGTCCAACAAAGTCGAGTCATGTGGACTTTGGCAAACCAAAGACCAAAGAAGGTCATATTTAGGTACTTAATTGATTTGGTTATATAGAAAACATTGAGTGGGTCTGACTAGGAGGCGATGATTTAGTGTTGAAGCCTAAGGAAGACAAAGTTGTTGTCTTTTGAAGCTTCTTAAGAGTTGGGCTTAGATTTCCATTGCATAAGGCGATAGTTGCTGTTCTAAGGAGATTTAACATATACCTTCATCAACTTACACCAAACGCCACAATGTGCTTAGGAATTTTTCATTTAGGTTGTGCAAAGCCAAGGCGTTGAGCTCGATGTCGAAGCCCTTTGCGAGGTCTTTTGTCAGATACATGAATTACACTTTTAGACGAAGGCAACTAGAGGCCTTCACAACAACTTTGGGTGTTATAATTTTGCCTACCGGAGAGGTGCTATGTTTCCGGCTCTTGCATACCGAAGCAAGTGGCCTAATAAGTGGGTGTAGGAGTGGTTTTACATGATGAATGATTGGAAAGAGCGACCTGATATAAAGGGAATCATTCAGACTCCTATTCATAGATGCTTCGGCTATAAAACCCAACTTGCTATATCAACTTTGAAGCTCAAGCCGCTATGGTTGCTTTCAATGCCATTTGCACATATGTTGGGACAATGGATCTTGTTTAGGTGTTTTTAGCATTTAAAACATGGCCACTGAGGGTTGAGTAGGAGATGTCTAAAAAATATACTTTGAATATGGAGTCTGAACTAGTTAGACTCCGGTATAAGCATAAGTTTGAAGAGGAGTTTGGGGAGCCTTGTGATGAATGGTTAGATTCTGTCAAAGCAAAGTGCAATGAAATTCTTGGGAATTATAGCAATCCGGAGGTCGAGGCTTTACATCAGGCTTTCGCAGCATGAAAGAAACATCGATTAAACCGTGTATTTGATGCTATTGGCTTCTTCTATCCTGACTACCCTGACATGGTTCATGATTCAAAGAAGAGGATGAAGAAGAAGGTGACAAGCGCAGCGAGATTCTAAGATACGATCTAGGGCCACACCTTCTCAGACTTTGGAAGAGGTTTTGCCGGTAATTTTTTTGAAGTCTTACTTGCTTTAGCTATTCATTGCTTGACTTAGTTATTCTTCGAATTTTTGCAGGCTATGCCGAAGTTGCGATGCTGCCTGCTATGGAGGGGACTTATTTGATCATTGCAGCTTTGGAGACTCAGGAAGCAAAGGTCAAAGAAGTTATTATTTTGAATGGTCAAGGGGTTGCCGCTCTAACCTCTTTCAGAAAGTGAGGAAGAAGAAGATGAGGAGCACATAGCTCCGATGATGAGTTAATTTTTTTTCTAATTTTGACAAAGATGAGAACGGCAAGGAAGAAGATACTGCGACAACTTGTTCAGCAAAGAAGGATGTTGCACTGCCTACTTGAGAGCACCTGAGGGGGGTGAATAGGTGATCCTGCAAAATTCAACACTAATAGCACAAACTTGGTTTATAAAATGTTAGTTAGATTAAACCAAGTTGCTATAGAGTGAGCTCTTAAGAAGAAATCAATCACAGAGAAAAGCAACACAAGAGACACGGTGTTTTTATCTCATGGTTCGGCCAAGTAACACTTGCCTACTTCCACGTTGTGGCGCCCAATGGACGAGGGTTGCACTCAACCCCTTTCAAGTGATCCAATGATCAACTTGAATACCACGGTCTTTTTCTTTAGAGTTCTTTTCCCGTTTGCGAGGAATCTCCACAAGTTGGAGCCTCTCGCCCTTACAATGTTGATAACAAGAGAAGCACAAGAGTAAGGGAGGTAAAGCAACACACGTAAGACTCAATTTGCAGCAAACACATGCACACAAGTCAAGACGTGAGCACAAAACACGGTGCAAGGAGTTCACAACTCAAATGGTGCTCAAATCTCTAACACAATGATCCGAATGCGTCGCGGCGGAGTCTAGGCGTCTTAGAATTATCAGAGAATGCTTGGTGTGCTGCTCCATGCACCTAGGGGTCCCTTTTATAGCCCCAAGGCAGCTAGGAGCCGTTGAAGATCCAATTGGAAGGCAATTCTTGCCTTCTATCGGGTGGCGCACCGGACAATCCGGTGCACCACCGGACATGAACAGTAGCAGTCTGGTGCCCGATCTCCTTCCTAATCAGGCGAAGTTGACCGTTGGGCCTTCGGTCCCGTTGACGCATCGGACACTGTCCGGTGCACACCAGACAGTCCGGTGTGACCGACCGACCGTTGGCGCGGGTCACGTGTCTCCCGTTGATCGCGCAGCCGAACGTTGGCCATGAGCGTCGTTGGCTCACCGGACAGTCCAATGATTTTTAGCCGCAGCGCCTCTTTCTTCTTCCCGAGAACGTCGAGTTCGCCGCCGGGCCAGCCTGGGCACCAGACACTGTTCGGTGCACCACCGCACAGTCCGGTGCACCACATGCTGGTGCTGGTTTGGCTGACCTTAGCCAAAACTTCTCCTGTTCAATTCCAGTTTTCTTGGCTATGTTCCTAGCACTTAGGAGAGATGTGTTAGTATCCAAAAACTGTGACACCCCAGGTGTCTATTTCGCGTTACGTCGCGAGATTTATCCTAATCTCGGATGCTCAGTAAAAATTTCTATTTCTCGCTCGCGTATGTCCATGATTATCCAGACTATTCGTACACAGTTCACCGGATTCGGAGTTATTCGATCGCGAGAAACGACCAATTTGGAGCCTGTTAAAACTTTTAATTCTCGGCATGAATGCAAACTCGATAATCAATTTCGATTTATAAATCTCGTCTTAAGCTCATTTAATCAAACACTCTATAGTTGCTAGTCGAGCTGTGTCTGAATCCAATTTCTCGATGTTCGATTTATGTCCAAAAATTTATCTAAGTTCGTACTCTCAAATGGAATACTCAATATGTCATCCTCTAATCAATTTTATCCGACTCGGCCAAATATCTCTATGTCCAAATCGAACTCAAAACCCGCATCGACAGTGCTTTTTAAAATGTCATGATTCGCCTTCTCCGACTAAAAATCCAAAGCCGATCAAAAGTTTGAGAGAAACATTGTTTCTAAAATAGTGCGCGAGAAAATTTCAAAGTGGAATCTCCAATGCGTTGTCCTCAAATAAATTCTTATTCGACTCGGCTTAATCCCTCTCTATCCGATCCGATTTCAAAAATCAACATCGGCGATGATTTTTAAATGTCGCGATTTGTCTCTATTAATGATACATCCGAAAGCTAGTCAGTCTCAAGTCATTTTGATTTCCTAATCGTACGTGGATGAATTTTCCTAGCGACACTGAAAAATTAAATTCTTGGACTAACTATTTTTTTCTCATTCCTCGGACTCTCGTTCGCCAGACGCCGGTTCTCCCTGTTCTCCACACCAGCAAATCCCACGGGAGATTTTTCTCCCTTTGAACAATTTACTTAGCCTAGAAGGAACCCCCTTTCTTCTCCTATAAGCAACATATTTTGCTTGTCATCTAAGCAACCTTTGCTTCTCTTGTAAGCAGCCCCTTGCTTCACTTCTAATCAATCAAACCAGCCCCTTTTCTTCTCCTTTAAATCCCCCATGCCCCCTCCCCAACCAGCCATTTCCTCTCCCTCCCTCTCCCCACGCCACTCTCCCTACTCCCTCCCTCTCTCTAGCTCCCCATGCAGTAGCAGCCCCCCCCCTCCCATGGAGCTGGCGACCGAGCCCTCCCAAGCTCCACTCCCACCTTGGCAAGAACTTGTGTGCTGAAATTTCAGAATCTTGCACTTTCTTCTAAAATCTATAACTCGAGTTTGGGAGCTCCTAAAATAGTAAGACTTGTTTTGTTAGCTTCCATATGAAATGTCCTACCTATTAGATCTATAATATGACCTGTTTTAGTAGACGTTTTTGTCTGTGCAAATTAAATCTTAAAAAGAGGTTTAGAGAATAAACGAACTTGCTTCTCTCCATAGTTTTCATTATAAAAATCCAAAAATGATCAAACTTGTTTTGTTAGTTAGATGTTGTCATACTCCATCTAAGAAAAATATAAAACTTATATGTTGTTCACTGTTTTCTTGGTATGCTAATTAAATCTTGTTAACTATGAAAAAGATGATTGTTTTGCTTGTTGTTTTTGGATCTGTAGCTCCAGTGCTCCAAATGGATTGAAATTTTTACAGTAGCCCCTCTGTGTGATGCTTAGTGACTGATAAAAATTTCATAATTTAAGGTCAATGTATCACCGAGTTAGTGATTTAACTTGTTTGATGCATACTAAATAGTTTTAAATGGTGTATAAATAATGTATGGATGTAAAAATGGAAAATGGCGTTCCACTGTCCTTGCAAAATATTATAGTAGCCTAAGAAAACTTAATATGGTCATGCATCCACAGAAAATAATTAATTTTACAATTAACTTGCTCTCACAAGCTTTATTGCATTAACAATTTGTTATTTTTGTATTAAATAAAATAGAAAACCTGCGCATGTGAAATTTATACATTGGTCATGATTTGTTATTACTTATGTCTCATTAAAATTCCAGCCCCAAATTACATAGTTTCATATGGTGCTAAAATGACACACGTTTTATAATATTAAGAAGAATTAGAGACAAATTAGAAGTAAGCAAACCAAGCATGTTGGAATGGTTTATGTCATACAATAAGATTTGAAATGTGAAGAATGGATAGGGTATTTAAGAAATGTTAGCCAATAGGTTCGGTCAAGCATGGTGGAGGTTAAATCGGTTATGTTGTAGAATTGATGCTCGACATGATAGACCCCCTAAAATGTGCTATTTTAGGTGACTTGTTTGCTAACCAATTTAAGTTGAGCAATAGTTAAGAAAAGATGATTAATATGCTCCAACCCATGTTTGTGAGTTGCAATGTCTAAAATGGTTTGCTAAGTCTTATGCTGTGATTAGCCAACTTATGTTAAGTAGGAGTCGATTTTGTTAAGTGATTGTTATATATATGTTGTGTCTCGGATTTCGATAATAATAAGCTAGCCGACGAGTATGTTGTATAGCGGCCTAGATTGTTGCTCTGGTTAGCCGACTCGTTAGATGACTTGGTTAAGCTCGTAATCACGGTGAATTGCTTGTTATGGTTTAAATGCGCATGGTTGTGGTGGATGCATTTGTTAAACGTGTGTGGTAGTTCTAGAGCGCGAAACAACTTGTATAAAAAATAGTAAGTCTATTTGTTAGTTCTCACTTGGTTAATTTAACTCTAACAATTGTCAAAGTGTTAGAATAATTCAAGTATCTAGAACGCGGCAAATTCTTGAATTATATAGAAGCTGGAATTTATTGATTGCTGTTTTGGGCTGCACACACTATTTTAGTTGTGCTGTTTATTTGATAAACCAAATCATGTTTTGTCATGTACGGTAAGCCGTACACAAGGCGCAGGCGCGCTCGCGACATCCGGCGAGCAGCAGAGCGCGCCAACAGTGCAGCAGCGCCGCAGATGGCAGGCACTCAAGTTTAGGAAAGCAGCAGCCACCTATGGCAAGGGATAAATAGGAAAGTATCAATTTGGCTCTTATGGCAAGGAATAAGTAGGAAAGTAGCAATTTAGCACTTATGGCAAGGAATAAGTAGGAAAGTAGTATTTTGGCAGGGAAGATAATTAGGGAGCTTGCTCCATTTGTGTGGCCGCCGGCCCTATATATCCCCAAGTGCGCAGCACTGTTGAGGGCAATAAAATATCAAGTCATCTCCCACCTCTCTCTCTCAAGCCTGCGGTTAGGAGGAATACTCCTACCGGAGAAGACGGCCGAAGGCTACGAGTTACGTAGCCGAGGCCCGGCGAGTCAAGGGTTCGACGCTCTTGACAGCTTGGTATCCCGAGTCCGGAGATCCTTGCCTCACCCAGTCCCGCCCACCGATCCACTAACCACACCACCATCCCCGACCACGCCCACCAGCGGTTCGCCATCCTCCATCCACATGGCCGAGCCCACTTTAGCCGACGTCATCGAAATGATGAAGGCCATGCAGGCCGACATCACCAGGCTGAAGGAGAAGTCCGATTCCTCCTCCGCAAGCGGCGCCCAGCCCGAGCGTCATCGCGACATCGATCGCCCGCCAAGGTTCCAGAAATGGGACTTTCCACGGTTTGATGGCAAGACCGATCCCCTCCTCTTCATCAACAAATGTGAGTCGTATTTTCGACATCAGCGTACAATGGTGGAGGAGCAAGTGTGGATGGCCTCGTATAACCTCGAGGGCATCGCACAACACTGGTACATACAACTACAGGAAGACGAGGGCACCCCGTCCAGCAGATTCAGGGAACTGCTCAACCTGCGCTTCGGGCCAGCCCTCCGTTCAGCGCCGTTCTTCGAGCTCACCGAGTGCCGACGCACCGGCACGGTCGAGGAGTACTCCAACCGATTCCAGGAGCTCCTACCCCGTGCTGGCAGGATGACGGAGGAGCAACGCGTCCAACTCTACACCGGCGGCCTGCTGCCACCGCTCAGCCACGTAGTGCGGATACTCAACCCCGGCAACCTCAACACTGCTATGAGCCTAGCGCGGCAGGTGGAGCAGATGGAGCTCGCCAAGATCCCGGCACCAGCCAAGACAGGGCCGCACGACATCCTGCCACCGCCACCCCCGCGGCCAGCGACTCAGGCGCTCCCGGCGCCACAGGCCCCCTTGGCGCTGCCAGCGCCGCCACTGGGCGCAGCAACGGGCCGTGGCGACGGCTCCAGGCGCTTATCTCCAGAGGAGATGGCGGATCGGCGCCGCCAAGGACTGTGTTTTCATTGTAACGAGAAATATTCTCGTGGCCACAACCGTTTTTGCAGGCGCATTTTCTTCTTGGATGGCGTCGAAATTGAGGAGGCCGAGGCGGAAACGGGTGCCGCGGAGACCGACGCTCCCTGTTTCTCCCTCCAGGCCGTGGCCGGGGTCGCGCCAGGGGACACCATGCAGATCGCCGTCACCCTCGGTTCAGTCTCCCTGGTGGCACTGCTCGACTCGGGAAGCACCCACAATTTTATATCCGCAGCGGCGGCGCACCAGTCGGGCATCCCCATCCAGCGCCGACCCCGCCTCACGGCCATGGTGGCCAATGGCAAGCGGATCACCTGCGCGGGCGTCCTTCGCAATGCGCCGCTCCACGTCAAGGGCGAACTCTACCCGGCTGACCTCTTCGTCATGCCATTGGTCGGGTACGACGTCGTCCTCGGCACACGATGGCTTGGTGCGTTGGGGCCAATCGTGTGGAACCTCGCCAATCGCCGCATGACGTTCCAGCGCCAGGGGCGCTCCATCTCCTGGACGGGCACGCCCAGCCCCAAGGAGCCCGCGCTACGCGCCACCAACGGGACGGACGCCCTACTGGAGGCCCTTCTCGCCTCGTTCGGGGGGCTCTTCGCAGCTCCGATGGGTTTGCCCCCCAAGCGCGCCCACGACCATCGCATTCTCCTCAAGCCCGATGCGTCACCGGTGGCTGTCCGGCCGTACCGCTACCCGGCTGCACACAAGGACGAGCTGGAGCGGCAGTGCAACGCCATGATTGACCAGGGGATCGTGCGTCGCAGCGACTCCCCATTCTCATCGCCCGTGCTCCTGGTCAAGAAGCCCGATGGCTCGTGGCGCTTCTGCGTCGACTACAGGGCCCTCAACGCCCTCACCATCAAAGACGCGTTCCCCATCCCGGTCGTGGAGGAGCTTCTCGACGAGCTCCACGGCGCCAAATTCTTCACCAAACTGGATCTACGGTCGGGCTATCACCAGGTCCGGATGCGGCCAGAAGACGTGCACAAGACCGCGTTCCGCACACACGATGGCTTATACGAGTTCCTCGTGATGGCGTTCGGGCTCTGCAACGCCCCAGCCACGTTCCAGGCACTGATGAATGACGTGCTCCGGCCATTCCTCCGACGGTTCGTCCTGGTATTCTTTGATGACATCCTCATTTACAGCAGCACGTGGGCCGATCACCTCCGCCATCTACGGGCCGTCCTCGACGAGCTACAACGCCATCAGCTGTTCATCAAGCGTTCGAAGTGTTCTTTCGGAGCAACATCTGTCGCCTACCTCGGCCACATCATCTCGGCCGCAGGGGTGGCCATGGACCCGGCCAAGGTGGCTGCCATTCACGACTGGCCGCCGCCGCGCTCGGTCCGGGCCGTTCGAGGGTTCCTCGGCCTCACCGGGTACTACCGCCGCTTCGTCCACAACTACGGCACGGTGGCTGCCCCCTTAACGGCCCTCCTCAAAAAGGATGGCTTCGTCTGGGATGACGCGGCCATGGCTGCCTTTACGGCGCTCAAGGCAGCCGTGTCGTCCGCTCCTGTCCTCGCCATGCCAGATTTCGGCAAGCGGTTCGTGGTGGAGTGCGATGCATCCTCCACAGGCTTCGGTGGGGTGCTCGTCCAGGAGGGACACCCGGTCGCGTTCTTCAGCCGACCTATTGCACCCCGCCACCGCGACCTCGCCGCCTACGAGCGTGAACTTATCGGCCTGGTCCAGGCTGTCCGGCACTGGCGGCCGTACCTATGGGGACGACACTTCATCGTCAAGACGGATCACTTCAGTCTCAGGTATCTCCTCGACCAGAGGTTGGCCACGATTCCCCAACACCATTGGGTGGGCAAACTTCTGGGATTCGACTTTACGGTCGAATACCGCTCGGGCGCCACTAACACCGTCGCCGACGCACTATCCAGGAGGGACCCCGATGAGGGCACGCTGATGGCCATTTCAGCACCCCGTTTTGACTTCGTCGAGCGCCTGCGCCAGGCACAGGCTACGGATCCGGCTCTCGTCGCCCTCTACGAAGAGATCCGCACCGGCACGCGCGCTGCACCATGGTCCATCATCGGTGGGATGGTCGCCATGGAGGGGCGCCTCTATATCCCAGCCACTTCACCCCTATTACGGGAGATCGTGGCCGTTGTACATGATGACGGCCACGAGGGCGTCCACCGCACCCTGCATCGACTACGGCGCGACTTTCATTTTCCCAACATGCGTCGTATTGTGCAGGAATTCGTCAGGGCGTGCGGCACATGCCAAACATACAAGTCAGATCACCTACGCCCAGCTGGTCTCCTACAGCCCCTGCCGATCCCAAATGGGGTGTGGTCGGACATCGGCATCGACTTCATCGAAGCTCTGCCCCGCGTGCAAGGCAAGACGGTCATTCTCACTGTCGTCGACCGTTTCAGCAAGTACTGCCACTTCATCCCACTGGCGCACCCATACACGGCGGAGTCGGTGGCGCAAGCATTCTGCGCCGAGGTGGTGAGGCTGCACGGCATCCCGCAGTCCATCGTATCGGACCGCGACCCCGTCTTCACGTCGGCCTTCTGGAGGGAGCTAATGGCCCTGACTGGAACCAAGTTGTTCATGTCCTCCGCTTTCCATCCGCAAACCGACGACCAGTCGGAGGCAGCCAACCGCGTCATCATGATGTACCTTCGCTGCTTCACCGGCGATCGACCCCGACAGTGGCTCCGGTGGCTTCCATGGGCGGAGTACACCTACAACACCGCCTACCAGTCCTCGCTCCGCGAGACACCATTCCGGGTGGTCTACGGCCGCGACCCACCGACCATCCGGTCCTACGAGCCGGGTGACGCACGCGTGCCCGCGGTGGCACAGGAGATGGAGGAACGGGCTGCCTTCCTCGACGACGTTCGCTACCGTCTCCATCAGGCGCAAGAATCCCCGAAACGCGCCTACGATCAGCATCACAGGCAGGTCGTCTACAACGTCGGTGACTGGGCCCTTCTTCGTCTCCGTCAACGACCATCGGCATCCCTGCCACGTTCCACCACGGGCAAGTTGAAGCCCCGCTACGTCGGCCCCTACCGTGTCAAGGAGATCATCAACGAGGCGGCTGTACGCCTACAGCTTCCATCCGACGCCAAAATCCACGACGTCTTCCATGTGGGCATCCTTAAGAAGTTCGTTGGGGCGCCACCAACGGAACCACCTGCGCTACCGGCCACACTCAACGGCGCAGTGGTGTCCACACCTTCCCGTGTCCTGGCGGGTCGCCTGGCTCGCGGCATTCGGCAAGTTCTGATACAGTGGCACGGTGAACCAGTGTCGTCTGCGACCTGGGAGGATTTTGAGGATTTCAGGGCAAGCTTCCCCGCTTTCCAGCTCGAGGACGAGCTGACTTTCGAGGCCGGGAGAGATGTCATGTACGGTAAGCCGTACACAAGGCGCAGGCGCGCTCGCGACATCCGGCGGGCAGCAGAGCGCGCCAACAGTGCAGCAGCGCCGCAGATGGCAGGCACTCAAGTTTAGGAAAGCAGCAGCCACCTATGGCAAGGGATAAATAGGAAAGTATCAATTTGGCTCTTATGGCAAGGAATAAGTAGGAAAGTAGCAATTTAGCACTTATGGCAAGGAATAAGTAGGAAAGTAGTATTTTGGCAGGGAAGATAATTAGGGAGCTTGCTCCATTTGTGTGGCCGCCGGCCCTATATATCCCCAAGTGCGCAGCACTGTTGAGGGCAATGAAATATCAAGTCGTCTCCCACCTCTCTCTCTCAAGCCTGCGGTTAGGAGGAATACTCCTACTGGAGAAGACGGCCGAAGGCTACGAGTTACGTAGCCGAGGCCCGGCGAGTCAAGGGTTCGATGCTCTTGACATGTTTTCTGTAGAAAAGTCATGTAGAAGAGTTGTAGATAACATTATTATCTTGCTTGTACTAAAAATTGACAGCCATAAATCTGATTGTTTAGGAGTTGTGTTTTTCACAAGCCCAGCATCTGAATCTGTCGAATTTCAGAACAGATTTCAGAAATTGCAATGATTGCTTAAGTTAATGTTGAAATCAGTTATTGGTGTTCACAAGAAAGTTGTAGACAACTCTATTATCTTACTTGTGTTAAACTTTTACAGGCATAAGTCTGACAGTTTAGGAGTTATGAAGTTTACAAATTCAGTAACTGAATCTGTCCAAATTCTGTACAGATTTCAGAAGCTGCATTGTTTGCTTAAGTTAATGTTAGAATCAGTCCTTGTCGATTATAAGAAAGTTGTAGAGGCTTTTCTGATCTTGCTTGTGTTAAAATTTCATAACCATAGGACTGATAGTTTAAGAGGTATGAATTTTTCAAACTGGTTGCTGTGTTCTGTCCTCTGTCAGAACAGATTTCAAAAACTGTAATGTTTGATTTGAATAAACCTGGACTCACTTCTTGGTGATTATAAAAGTTATGTAGTACTTTTCCCAAGCTTTCCAAAAAGTCTTGGATCACTATTTTTGGTGGTCTGAAGATTAAGTTACATGTGTTTGAAGTGTGAAGACTGAATCTGTCCAGTTTTGGACAGCACAGCCTTCATAGTATATTTTACCCTTGATACATGCTAAACCAGCCAGGGATGTTTATAAATAATTTGTAGAACATTTAATTAGATTTCCAGAAAGTCTAGGATCACTTTGTTTGGATGTCTGAATCTTTTGTTGTTAATTTTTGAAGCTGCAAGTCTGAATCTGTCCAAATCTGGACAGAGCTGCTGTGTTTGCACAATTCGACCTTGCTAAGTGTTTAATCAGGTTGTGATGACAATACCAAAGTTGTAGAGCACTTTTTAAGCTTTCAAGAAAGTCCTAGTTTGATATTTTTGGACTAACAATTGAAGAGTTATGATTAAAACAAGCAACTGCTGTATTGCTGTCCAAAAATTCTGCTAGTGCTCATTTGATTGTTAGTTCACCCGTTTGGCTAAAAATGTTTGGTTAGCACTTAAATAAATGTAGACTTGCCATGACTAAGCTTAATATTGCCTAAGTGTCCTGTTTATTACGTTTCTTCTCTAGTTGATTGTGATATAGGAGTTCATAAACATGAATGCCTAGGTCCTATTTAAACTTACGTTGTATTGGTTGCTCTTGTACGGTCAATAGAAGAACAAATGAACGATTAAGGTGAGCGTAGTAAATGCGTGTACTTGTGATGTCGTGGTCATGTTACGTAAATAAATAAAATGTTGTTATCTTTTTAATGGTGTTAATGTTGAACGCCGACGACGTGTAGATAACTAAAGCTAACATGTAGTTATCTACGGTGTCTTCCACTTTAATGTTTAGTTCGCGACTGTGTCTTTGTATATCTTGTGCTATTTTTGTGCTACTTTCATTATATTCATACATATGCATCTTGCACCTCATATAGGACCGAGAGATGATGATCGAGCTAGTGGTGTGGTGCTAACCACAAGATGCAGTCGGTGGACGACCCAAGGAAGGATGGACTTAACCAGTGGATGCTCGCCAAGCGAGTACCTCCCCAGCAAACACTCTCTAAGTGTTAAATTAAAGGCAAGCCCCGGTTTTATGCATAACTGTTTATATATGCTATTTTACTGCACTTAATGTTTATAGGCTTGTACTATGCACTAAGTGTAGGAGTTGACTGAAACCCTAGTTGCATAAACTCAGGACTCCTTTTGAGATGGATACTAGTATGCTAGGACGAGTAGCTGCTTACTAATTAGGGATCTCGGTAGAAGTCGAGTGATTTTTCCAGCACTCGCGCGAGGTCAGGACTTGGTTGTATCCACTTTCATAGCATAATGATGTTGGCCTATGGACAACAATCCATGGGGATTGGTTGTCTACGAGGTGGAAATTGAAATAAGGATTAAGGTGTGGTACAGTGTGTCAAGCGTTTGAACGTACTAAGCACATGCCGAGAAATATGGTAAATCGGTAAGCCTAGTACCTGAGTGAACCTGACAGTGGACATATCCCCTCACGCGACCTGAGACATGGTCTCCCATTCCGGTTATGGTGGGTACAAGTGCGGTCACTGCACGACGGCAGTCGGGGTCAGTGAGACATTGTACGCCAAGGCGGTGAGCCCTGATCTGCTGACGGGGAATCGATGGGGACGGTTGATGTGTGTGGGGACGGAGTGCCTCGCCACGTCGTGTGTTTATGTTTACCTTGCAAGGATAAAACTCGATTCGAATCGTCTGCTTCTCGCAGCTAATGAGACTGCTTGATCCATGCTGCTACATTGAGTAATAAGTGGAAATGAGGTGACTGGCAAAAGATGTTGATTGATAAAATGTTTGATATCATGTATGACTAGCTAGGTACTCATCTAGTTTTAAAAGGATCTTACTAAAACTTGAAAAGCTAAAACTTGATTTTAGACTCAGCTAGTGCTTTTGGCAAACCAAACCCCTCAGCCAAACAGCTGCATGTCTAGAGGTAGAGGAGTAGACTCCTCACACCGGGTAAGTCTAGCTGAGTATTAGTATACTCAGCCTTGCTTGTGGCATAATTTTTGCAGGTACTCTGTAGGATGATTGGTTGCTGGTGTGACTTGGCCTTCATCCCTGCCACCGGGATAAATGGTCGAGAGGGTTATTGCTTCCGCAGGAGAGGATCAGGAGGAGTAGCGTGGCCAGGCTTCGCCATGTTACTTGGTTTTCTCCATTTAGTTATTTCCGCTGCACTAAAAATATTGTTACTGCTTTTGAAACTCCGATAATGTAATCAATATTGATACTTATTAAATTTGTGGTATTATACTTTATTGTATTTCTCTGTGCCTCGCCTTCGAGTGAGCTAGTGGTATTCGATCCTGGTAAGTGGCTTTATCGGACTAGATCCGAGGGACTGACGGGTTATTCCTGTTTAAGTGTGTTGCTGCCCTTAAGGGTGCGACTTGGGCACTTAAGCTGGAATAATTCGGGCGGTTCCGCCACAAAAACAATTTACTAACCTAGAAACATACCTTGATTCTTGATTTTGCACTTCTCAACCACTTAGCACATATTAATTTAAAACCATGTGTTAAACATCTAATCACCAAAACATTTATAGAAATGGCCCAAGGGCACATTTCCCTTTCACTACTGCAGTTGAAGCAAGGCCGATGAGCCTGAAGGCTAAATTAATGCCCTAGTAACAATGCCTTCAGCGATGATAGTGGCCAAAGACAAGACTGGTTCTACTAAGCCTATTATGGTAGAAAACAAGGGCAGGGGTCCCACAAAAATTGAAGAGGGTAAGAACACCATTGAGGATGACACGCCACTTGGTGAAGGACCCTTTGATCAAGAGTTTGAGCCCAAAAATATAGGGTTCATCAAGCGGTTTGAAAGGTTATGGGTGCCAAGCAGCTAGCCGAAGCCATCGGCTTTGCTGAACAACTTGGATACCCTTTGTAATACCCCTGGTGTTACTGGCACTAAAACTTGAGCATAACGTCATGTGCATTGACATTTCATGTTGTTTGTTACACCTAGAATGCATTCACTAGGTAAAATTTCAAAACAAGTTGTGATGATGTGACTTAAGGTGTACTTAATACTAGGGTAGGGTACTTAACCCTGGAATTAGGGCCTATGGATGAAAGTGAAGCCAAGAAGAGCAATGTCTCAAAAGTCATTAGAAATGTTCACAAGATATCAAGAGTGATGGGTTTGAGTGGCACAAAAACCCTAAAGTACTGAAAACCCTAAAAGAAACCGTAGAAAACCCTAATTGTACCCTAAGGGGTGGATTCAAATTCTATACACTTTTGGACCAAAGTGCAAATATCAAAGTGATAGAACATAAAAAACTTAGTAACTTTTACATTGGAGGATTTTCAAGTTATGTGGAGTAAATTGGGCTTATTTGCAAAAGATCCAAGAAATCCTAAGTGGCTATGTCTGAATTTAAGTGAAATTGAGCCAAATTTGGAGTCCTGTATTTCTCAATTCATGAGGATTTTGCCCTGGGTTAATACATCAAAATTGTAGAGCTATGATAGGAGTACAACTTTGCTTAAGTGACTAAGCATTGATGACATTCAAAATTTGGAGATAAATGGACCTGAAGTCTGGCTATCAGTCAGTCCTAAGGCTGAATTTTGACTGACAGTGAAGTCAGATGGACTTTGTGATCCATTTTGAGTTGGATCCAGTGGCTATTCGATTGTGGATGCTATAACAAAAACAAAGATGGATTATAGGACAACAATTTCTCTGTTGATAGATGATCATGTTGTCACACAAAAATTGAAGAATAAAGTGCTTCAATTAGCTCTGTCAGGCGCTCTGAATGGAGTTCCAATGGTACAGTGACCTGAAGAAGATCTCAGGTACAGTGCACCTCGCCTCCGGTGACCCCATGCCCGGATTCGTGCTGGCGCTGTGATTCGCGCCTAGTATCGTGCGGATAACCACTCCTGGTGAAAAGATCTCGTCGTGGATGTAGTCGGGGCACTGTGGTTGCTCAGACGTCGTACCCACTTGCCGGCAACATGGTCGAGCGGACCCTTTCACCACGTCATTGCTAGCCGTAATAACTCAACAATGACCGTTGTAGCTCCTCAGCAAGTGACCGCCATGATAGCTCGCGTCAGTAAACTCCCCCTCTCTCCGGCCGCCAGCACACCTTCTCCAAATTGGACGCCACCGCTGTTGGCTTCTATAAAATGAGTGATCAACCAGGTCCGCTAGGTTATTATGCACCCAGTGCACCAGCTCTTGCCCCTGATCGTCCACCATAGCATCCCAATTTCCTTTTTCCCCAATTCTGTTTTTCGCGCCGCCCTGAACGCTTCACCGTGGCCAGCTCTCTACAGGTTAGTTCAAGCTTCTCTGCTTGATGTTCTAGCCTCCCTTAAGTCCCCGGCTACTTGTAGACCCGTTTAATTGAACTAGACTGCCCTAAATCACCAAGAACACATCGGGTGGTTCTCGGTTTTCGCCATTATCGTGGACAGAGGGATTCCAGGCTAGAATCGTGCAATTGTTAGAGGGATTAGGGTCGCCAGGATTGGAGTTGGGTGTCGAACAAAGCAGAAGCCTAGCCATTGCGTTTTCTGGCCAGTACAAGTTCACCGGAGTTGTGTTCGTCACCGTTCACCGTCGTGGACTTGGCGCGGTAAAGAAATAGAACTCTGAGGGCCTAACTGTGAATGTCAGAGAGACAATGAATAGTGCACAAGGGTTCTTAACTGGTTATTCAATCAGCCGAGGTCCTCTGTGCAAAGTTGACATCGCGGGCGCGGGCGCACGCGTTTCCCTATCCGTGGGCTGAGTTGGGATGGTTTGAGCGCATTACTTTTTAATCTTTTTCCTTTTCTTTTTCTTCTAGGCTTAGGAAATTTGTAGAAATTCTAGAAAAATGATAAAATAATGGGACCAATTTTAATAGACTCCTAAATTCCTGTAGTATTTAATAAAAATAATTCCAAGATTTTTAGTCCCAACCATGAATTATTTAGCATTTAAGAAGGCCTAAACCTAGTCTTTTCGAATTTTAGAAATTACTTGATTGCTCCAAAAATCATAAAACTTTTAGGGCAAGCTTAATATGATAATTAGAGACCTTGGGTAAAGTTTGACATGTTTTGGAAATTGTTTGCCAGAAACCCCAAAACCCTAGCTTTCTAAGATAAGAATTGCCTAACACTACTAGGGTACTAACTCAAGAAACCCTAGTGATTCAAGTGTACTATGAAGGAAAATTATATTCAAGACACAAACTAATGTGTTTCCATTACATATTCATAGCATCACATGAGCATTCATGTATATGTATTGTTATATATAGAAAACGAAGAAGAGGTGATTGAAGAGAAAGAGACTACAAGACAAGCTGAAATTCCACCTACCGGGAATAGTTTCTACTTTGATATTTGTGGAACAGATCCCGAATCTCATACAACACAAGGCAAGCCCCGGTGCATTTACCCTTCCTTGCTGTTTTAAACTATTTATCATTTGAAATGATGCATTAGGTGATAGGAGTTGGGTGATAAACAATTGCTGCATTTCCTTCCTTGGAATTGATTACCATTCCTTGATTACCTGTTTTGTCAAAAAGTTTTCTGATGCTTAGCTGTGCTTTAGAAAACAAAAGGATTTGTTTTAAACAACGATGATGCTTCATTTGGGATGGGAGGTTCTCAAAAGAAAAGACTTGATGATGGATCCATCATGGCCGTGATGGATTCAACATCGGAAAAGATGTACCTCTGCCAGGTACCAAACTTTGGGTTTTAAATAATAAAGTTGAGACCGAGCGGGTGACTTGCACGAGAAGAGAGTCTTGGTGTAGTGTCTCTGTCTGAGTCAATTAAGGACCATGTCGATGTAGGCTTGATGATCGAGGACCTTTTAACTGGCCACATGCCTCGTCATGGGTAAGCTTTGCCTTGGTCGAACCAATACCAGAAAGGCCAACATGCAATGGGAGTGGAGAGATGGTGATAGTAGCATGTACCCTCCGTGGCAAGAGGCTAAACTGTGGTGTATCTGTGCTCTCGGTTGGCGTGAACCCGGTCTAGTCTTGAGAATCCCGGTGGCGAGTTGACATATGCAAGGGTTAAGTGCTACATATGTCGTGTGGTTGGAGATCCCCAGCTGGGTATTAATCGATTCGGATCGCCGTTACTTCTCGGACATGAAGACTTGGTCACTGACTTACACGTAGCAATCCAGTAAAGTAAAAAGGGGTGACAAAAGACAGCTAGTATAGGCCAAGTGCTTGAACTAGGATAGAAAGAACTTTAGATGCAGGTAACTTCACTTAACTTGACAATAAAACTGGATTTTTAAGGATCCACTGATAGTAAGCATTTCTGCAAACAGAGTCTTTGATTTTTTATTAGCCTTACCTTGACCCCCTCAAGCCAGCATATCCTTGAGAGTCTTTTTCTTTTGTCGGGTAAGACTTGCGAAAGTACACTCCGTACTCAGGGTTTTCGAATCCATGTTGTTGTAGGTGAGGAAACAACGGAGTTTTGCTGTTTTTGTTCAAAGGTGGTACCTAAGGAGGAGCCCCAGCAGTGAAGTTGGTTGCGGGAGGATGGTTGCCTCCCACCTTGAAAACAATAAACTTTTGTGCGGGAGGGTGTTTTGCCTCCCTGGTTTGGAATAATACTTTATGCACTCTTAATACCCTGGTTTTGTAATAATAATACTCTCTCCATAAATTTTATGAATTTAAATTAAGTTATTGTAATCTACTTCCGCTTATCCTTTCCTCCGATGTGATGTAATATCTGCGTGACGGGTGAAGCGCTTTTGGGCGAAATGGTGAGGATACTGTTACCGAACTTGTCGAGTGATTATGTGCATCTACAGGGTTGTTCAAGGTCCTTAGGACAAGGAAAACTATAGGTGGGCCTAATACCTTGGGAGGTTCTGTCACAGCTGGTATCGGAGCGAAGCCCATCTCTTCAGATATTACATAGTACTTCAAAAGAATTTTCAAACACTTACCTAGAAATATTCTTTCATTCTTACCTTACCACTTTCTGGTAGTCCCTTATCTTGTAAAGTCGGGTAACAGAGTGCAATATATGTAGGAAGTGAGGGATCAACGAAAATTGATTCCATAATTATTAGGTTATGCATGCATCATGTTTAATAATATACTAATAAATCTTCCCCTCTTATGGAGGTATGGCGTGTACTAGGAAAACAGTGTGCAAATCTACTAGACCTCAGGGTGTGCCTCGACATCAACTAGCCCCCAGACACGAGGGAAGTAGTAGTGGCAGTAATGACCCGATTGGAGACCTCGAAGCCCGGGTAGAGCAACTTCGGTCAGAGTTACGCCACAGGAATAGGGCACGCGAGCAGGACAGTCACCGTATAGCAGAATTGTCAGCCGAAGTCAGCTGCCTGTAGTACGAAATCTCGGAACGGGATACAACCATTGATTGGGCCATCAACTCGCGCTCTTTCGCTTGGGACTGTGAAGCGAAAGCTCTTGCCCACATGGCAGAACTTAGCGTGTCTCTCGAAAGCCTGCAATTGTACTGTATTACTTTACATGAAGAAGTGCATGTATTGTATGCTCGACTGCACCCGGATGTGCCTCCAGACGTTGCTGCAGTGGGAGCTAGACCATCGGGAACAACAAATGAAGGACCTGATGGGGAGCTGGACCTTTTTAGGCCCCCTCCTTCCATGAACCTTGCTGACGAACGGTCTCCTACATCAGGCAATGGAGCAACGAAGGATGAAGAAGACTAGAATAGTATAGTCTAAGTATTGTACTTATGTAAAATAAGTAATGAAGTCAAGTTGTATCATGGAGTCTGTATAATTATTACATTTCTATAATGTAATATGATGGTGTATGTTAGCAAGTTATATTTTCTAAATGTTCTTTTGCCTCAGATGCCATCCCGAACTCGCACACATGATGCTGCGGGGACATCCCGCGGTAGGGAGGATACTCCCAACCCGCCAGTGGTACCACCAACTTTGGCCGAGGTTATCGCTGCCATGGTCAATGCCACCGCTGATAATACGCGCTTCTTGCGCGAAATGGCTTGCAACCAATTTCAACACCACGGAGGAAGAGCTCCTCCTCAAGGACCACGTGATACTACCTATTTGGAATTCTCTGAGACTCGACCCCCGCTCTTCATCAAAGCAGAAGAACCTTTAGAAGCCGAAGAATGGGTGAGAGTTATGGAATAGAAGTTTGGGTTAATTTGATGCACAGAAACGCAAAAGCCATTGTTTGCCGCACAACAGCTAAGAGGGCCTGCCAACACCTGATGGGCAAATTTTTCAGCGATCCAACCTGTTGGGTATCAGATTACTTGGGAGGAATTTAAGCTAGCGTTCCAGGAGCATTATGTTCCAGAGGGAGTGCTCCATATGAAACAAGAAGAGTTTATCCGGTTAATGCAAGGAGGAGATACTGTAATGCAATATCTCAATAAATTTAATCACCTCTCCTAGTATGCCATTGACTAGGTGAATACAAATCTAAAAAAGAAGAATTATTTTATGAGGGGACTCAATGACAGGCTTCAGCGAAAAATGGCAACATGCTTGGACCTTACCTACAGTAGGGCTGTCAGTACAGCACTGGCAGTGGAAGCCAAAAATGTGGGACACGGAAAATCCAAGGGATATGCAGGAGAAAGATCAAATCAAGGACCTTAGAAGAAAACGAGGTTGGTGATCTGACCTTTTAATCAAAATCATTCTTCGCCTCTCCCACCTTCGTATCCATTCAAGCATCCTGTCTTTATTCGTCCCACTACTTCCCCCGCTCCTACCAATTAGTTGAGTGCCCCTGGTACTCGTTTCCCTGCTCTTCCCAGTTCTTCCACTGGTTGCTTCAATTGTGGAAAGTCCGGACACTTCATTAAGGACTGCCCATACCCGAAGCAAAATAAAACAAATTTTTAGCAGAATTCTGGGAACTCTACCCAAGGGAAGGTGTGGCAGAACTGCCCGAATTATTCCAGCTTAAGTGCCTAAGTCACGCCTCAGGGGCCGTAACACACTTAAATCGGAATAACCCGTTAGTCCCTCAGATCTAGTCTGATAAAGCCACTTAATCAGGATCAAATACCACATACTCACTCGAAGGTGAGTCACAGAAGAAATACAATAAAACAGGAAAAACCTCAAATTAGAGTACTAGAGTTATTACATAAATCAGAGTTTTTCAAGTAGCTTATATAAGTTCACAAAATAAAATGCAGCGGATAATCGATATCGTCGATAGCGAGGAATTGGGCAAGGCCTAGCCCACTACTCCTCCTGCTTCTCTCCTGCCGAAGCAGCATCCCACTCGACCGTCCAACCCGGTGGCAGGGTGGTATACCAAGCCACACCATCAACCATATCCTGGAGTGTACCTGAAAAAATTATGCCACAAGCAAGACTGAGTATAATAATACTCAGCTAGACTTACCCGGTGTGAGGAGTCTACTCCTCTACCTCTAGACCATGAAACTGTTTGGCTGAGGGGTTTGGTTTGCCAAAAGCACTAGCTGAGTCTAAAATCAAATTTTAGCTTTTCAATTTCTAGCATCATTATCTTAGCTAAGTTTGCTCCTTCTAAGCATACATGGTAACAAGCATTTAGTGCAAACAACTAGTTATCTCATGTAAACCTCATTTCACTTCTTACTCAATGTAGTACAAGGGGTCAAGCAGTCTCATTAGCTGCGAGAAGCAGACGATTCGAATTGAGTTTTAACCTTGCAAAGTAAACCTAAACACACGACATGTAAGAGCACTTCATCCCCACACACATCAACTGTCCCCATCGATTCCCCGTTCGCGGCCAGGGCTCACCGCACTTGTACCCACCATAGCTAGCATGGGAGACCCAGTCTCAGGACAAGTGAGGGGAAAAGTCTGCGCCCGGCATCACTCAGGTACTAGGTTTACCGGTTACAATATATCCTGACATGTGTTTAGTACGTTCAAACACTTGACTCAGGTATCCACACATTAATCCTTAATTCCTTTTCCCGTCTCATGGACAAGACATCCTCCCTGGATCCAAGTCCATGGACCATCATATATCTCGTTATCATGATGAATACAATCAATTCCTAACCTCGCGCGAGTGCTAGAAAAATCACTCGACTTCTACTGAGATCCTGATTAGCATAGCAGCTACTCGACCTAGCATACTAGTATCCATCTCAAAAAGGAATTCTAAGTTCATGCAACTAGGGGTTTCGAGCAACTCCTACACTTAAGTGCACATTACAAACCTACAAACAATAAGTGTAGTAAAGTAGCATATATAGATACGGTTATGCACAAAACCGGGGCTTGCCTTCAAATGCTGGGGCTGCGGGGAGATCTTCGATGGCAGTATCGGGAGCTTGCTCCTGGTCTTCCTCGTGGACAGCTCCTTTCTCGGGGATGAACACGTACTCTCCGTCAGCGAGATTGCAATCAAATGAATGCAATGAGTAAGATACATGCATGGTATGCTATGCAATTTAGCAATTAAACTTTGATGGCGAAAGATCAAATTTATGAGGTAGAGCTTAATCTTGCTACTGAAGATTCTTGTGGTAGACTTAGCAAATTAGGGTCAAGCTTGGTTCAGCTAAGTGGTAAGTTTATTTTGGTGTTCCACTGATTTCTTTTTGATGTCTTAGTGAGAGTTTATTAAGGTTTCTAGCTGAATCATTAGAGTGAGATTTATTATTCCCTCTCTTCCTTCTTATTGTCTCAAAATTTGGGGTTTAAAAAGTGAGTGGTTCTCTCTGTATAAAATTATCAAATATTAGGGCAGAGAGGGTGTTTTGAACTACAACCTTCTTTTTACAGTGAGTTATTCATTAAGACTTATTTTTGTTGGCATTCAGATGTTATAACATGACTTTGTACAAATATTTAGCCACTATTACTCATTAGTTATTTTACTATGATTTTCTAAAGTTTCTAGCCAAAGGGGTGCTTTCTACTACCACTATATTTGAAAGATATCAAACAACAAATTTCTAATTTTTTCTATCTTCTTCTTTGTGCAGGAGCAATCATTTTGAGTTTGGCAACTTTTTGCTTAAGGGAAAGGTGGTAGGAATTTCTTGGATTAATGGCCTTTTTCATGAAGTATTGGCAATGGGTATTATTTTGTAGCTTTCAATTGGGTTTTGCATTTTTTTCTGGTGGCCTACTTCATTACCTATCTGGTAAAAATTTATTTGTCCATTATGGCACTCTTTTTGGTTTGCTCATGATTTAATTGAAATATGGCTCAATATCAAGTTCTATTTGTTTACCCTACTTAAAATGATGGACTAGGGTGTTTATTATTTTTGTAGTGGTATATTAGTGGTTACAAGTCCACTGTATTTTTCTTAACAATTTTGAAATTGTTTTCATATTTCTAATAATTGTTTTTCTAGTTTGATTAATGCTTAATAAAACATTTCTCCTAGAATTTGTTCTGGACTAGGGTTTCCTTTATTTTTCCTAGGTTCTCTGTTACCTTAGTAGACTAGGAAAAATAATTGCATTCACTGTTCATTATTTTCTAATACCTTTCTAATTTTCTTAAGTTTTGGGCAAAAATGGCTATTAATAGATAACCCTACTTAAATCTTCAATACTGGGGTGTTCAGTATTTTTAAACAGTGTCTAAATGGGGTTTGAACTTCTACAAATTTTCTTAAGTTTAACACAGAAGCATAACTAATTTTCTTTAATTTAATAAGGTTTGGTTAGTTTCTTAAATTAATTTCAAACTCTAAAATTTAAAACAAAAAGCATAGGGTTCAGTATTTTTAATTGATAGTCCATAACATTTTGAATCTAGTAAAATTGGTTTAGCTAAATTTTGTTGAATATAACTCAAGATATAAATTTTCTAAGTTCTCTGCTGAATTTAAAAAGATTAATTAGAAATGCTTAAAGGAAAAACAGTTTTGCGCTGGGGTCCCTAGCGAAAGGTTTTGAATGAATTACAGACAGGTCCTCGGTGCACTATTCATATGAGTCTACGGCTCTGCAGAAAACCCCCTAGGGTTTTGCAAAATCGAACCCACGGTCCTTCCCTAATGGAATAGTGGTCGTGGAGGAAGAAAGGGGCGGAGGGGCTTACCGGCGGCAAGACTGCTCCGGTGAGGTGGTCGAGGATATAAGGGAGGTCCTGAGGGTCACGGCGATGTGCGGGTCGCCGTCGGGAATGGTCGGAGTCGGCCGGTCCACGTGCGCAGGCGGAGATGCTCGTCGGCGGCGAGGAATCCTGCCTGCTCACGGCGCGATTGTCCAAGTGAACCGGTCAGAGAGCTTCGCCGGAGGTCAAGAAGGACAGGGGTGCAAGGAATTAGAAAATGGCTCACCGGATTGCTCTGCCCACGAGCGGCGGCGGGCGAGCGAAGTCCGGTGAGGGTGAATTTGCCTCTCCGTTGAGGCAATGCCTCGGCTCAAGCTCGGAGAAGCTTCATGGCTTCATGGGGAAGCGGTCCAGGGGCTGGGGCGAGGCTGAGGGTCAACAGAAGGGGCTAGCCACAACGGCCGTGCTCGGGCAGAGATGGCGGGCGGTGGTGCTTGCTTTCCACGGCGAACTCCGGTGATCTCTGGCTCGGGCGGGGCTCTAGGTGCGTGAGTGCAAACGGCTAAGGCCTCTCGAGGCATTTATAGGCGAGGGCGAGGTGCAGACGCGCGGGGCAAGGCGACCACGCGCGGGGCACGCGCTGCTGTGGCCAGTCTGCGCTCGGCCGGCCTGACACGGCGTCGAGCACGTGGCTCTTTGCTTCTGCCCGAGTTCAAACGCTCATAGGTTGGAGATCTTAGCGTATTTGGGCATGATCACTGCATAATATTTGCTCTCCCGATAGAGCTTTGTCGTTTATGTGTGGAAGTCGAGCGGTTTGGGGCTGTGTATAGAGAGTTGTCGCGTCGCTAAGGTGGCAGTGTCACAAGGTCGAGTCCCGAGGTAAATCCATGCCAGGATCGTGTCAAATGGTGGAGAGAGGTTTCCAAACTTTGCCATGGTGTGTTCCAGAAAATTTGGCGCCACTTTGCTATTTGGACTTGTTTGATTTAAGTTTTCAAAAATAGAGAACGCGGTTGATCTTTGAAAAGGGGCTGAAATTCAGATTTCTGAATTTCTGAATTTTTCCCATGTGCATTAGTTCAGGTGCTGATTTAGGGATTTGAAAAATCCAAATGGCAAAACTACATTACTATATTTTGTTGGTTATTTAGTGTACTAAAACCTTGTTATTTGGTTTTTACCAAAATTTGTATTTTTCTCCCAAGTCTTTTCCCAAATGCCCTTTATGTGCTTAAATGGTCCACTTAAGATTAATTAGGGTTTGAGGGTTCTTCTTACCTTGAGGTTCATGACATGATTAAGGAGAATTTCTTAAGATAAAAAGACTTACTTCAACCTTTGTTATTAATTTTTCTTTTTTTTGATGTTCATCCCTTCATTTGGTTTACATGTGATAATGGTTTAGGTTAGCTTAGGGAAGAAACCCTAGGTGACACTGGGGTGTCACAGCCTTCCCCCCTTAAAGGAATCTCGTCTCGAGATTCGGGTCGGGGTCTTCCTAGGGTGAAGCGAAGGGTGAGACTTACTTGAAGTGGGTGCTTTATTTATTAAGGCAACTGCTCTTCGAATGTCATTCTCTTTGCAACTTTAGAAGGAAGTCCTTTTAATTCTTGTCTTATAATTAACTCTCTTTGTATTAAGATCATTTTTCTAAAATTTAGATTCGAAGGGCAGGAGGAGGGGTTGGGCATGATTACGTACCAATTTCTTTAGGTAGGCAATCGGGGAAATTGGAACGCAGGAATTCCTCAGTCTCCCAAGTAGCCACTTCCTCTGAGTGATTACTCCATTGGATCTTATACATCTTGATTGATTTAGCCCGAGTTGATCTTTCTTTGCAATCCAGAACCTTGGAAGGGTACTCTTGGTACGATAGATCTGGCTCTATCTCCAATTCTGGTTCTGCTATGATCTCAGTCGGCAATCGAACACACTTCTTCAGTTGGGATACATGGAATACATTGTGGATGGCAAACATTTTTGGAGGTAACTTCAATTTGTATGCCATGGGTCCACATGCTTCTATAATCTCATAAGGTCCAATGTAATGAGGGGCTAACATGCCTTTGATCCCGAATCTCTGCACTCCCCTGGTGGGTGATACCTTCAGATATACGAAATCTCCCACCTCGAACTAGAGAGGTTTCCTCCTCTTATCATGGTAACTCTTTTGCCTGGCCTGAGCAGCTTCTAGATTCTTTCTAATTACTTTGACCTTCCTTTCAGCATCAGTCACTAAGTCAGGTCCAAAAACTTCTCGTTCTCCAGGTTGAGACCAATTGAGGGGTGTTCTACACCTTCTTCCATAGAGAGCTTCGAAGGGTGCCATCCTTAGGCTGGACTGATAACTGTTGTTATAAGCAAACTCTGCCAAGGAGAGGTGCTTATCCTAGTTCTTGCCACAATCGATCGCACAAGCTCTCAGCATATCTTCAAGAATTTGATTTACCCTCCCAGTCTGACCATCAGTCTGAGGGTGGTAAGCTGAACTTCTGATTAGCTTGGTTCCCAAAGACTCTTGCAGTTGTTCCCAAAATCTGGCAACAAATGGAGCTCCTCGGTCAGATACAATGGTCCGGGGCAAACCGTGCAAACACACGATTCAGTCAATGTACAACTCTACATATTTTTGAGCCTTATCAGTGGTGTGCACTGGGAGAAAATGTGCCACTTTCGTTAGTCGGTCCACAATAACCCAAATCGAATCATGGTGATGAGAGGTGTTGGGCAGACCCATAATGAAATCCATGCTGATGTCATCCCATTTCCATGAAGGTATAGATAGGGGTTGCAAAGCTCTAGCTGATTTCAAGTGGCTTGCCTTTATCCTCTGGCATGTGTCACATTCTGATACATATTGGGCTATCTCCCTCTTCAGTCTGGTCCACCAATACAGGGGCTTCAGATCATGGTACATTTTGGTGCTCCCTGGATGCATGGAGAATTTGGAGAGATGAGCCTCATCCAAGATTTTCTTCTTGAGATCCTTATTCATAGGAACCACCAATCTGCTTTCAAACCACAATATACCCTTTCCATCTTGCCAGAAACATTTATACTTCTCGATCTTCTGATGGAGGTTCTCCTTAATAACTTGCACTCCCTTGTCACTGAGCTAGGCCATGATGATCTGGTCTTGCAAAGCTGGCTCAACGGAAATGTGAGACAAAGCACTAGAAGGAATCACTTCGATCTTCATTTTGCTCAACTCATCACACAAGGTGTTAATGCGAGAATCCATCATAACACAGTTGCATTGCAATTTCCGACTCAAGGCATCTGCTACCACATTGGCCTTTCCTAGGTGATAATGTACCTCCAGGCCATAGTCCTTGATCAGCTCTAGCCATCTTCTCTGCCTCATGTTGAGATCAGCCTGAGTAAAGATATACTTAAGGCTCTTATGATCAGTGAAGATGTTGCAATGGGTTCCCATCAAATAGTGTCTCCACATTTTCAATGCATGGACCACGGCTGCCAACTCTAGGTCATGAGTGAGATAATTCTGCTCATGAGGTCTGAGGGCTCTTCATGCATAAGCAATGACTAGGTTGTCTTGCATCAAGACACAACCTAGTCCAGTGCTAGAGGCATCACAATACACATCAAATGGCTTGCTGCTGTCGGGTTGCACTAACACTAGTGCGGTGGTCAGATGTTGCCTCAATGCATGGAAGGCGTCTTCGCACTTCTGACCCCAAACAAACTTGGCTTTTTCTTCAACAATTCAGTTATGGGCTTCGCAATTCGATAGAAATCTGGAATGAATCTTCGGTAATAACCAGCTAATCCCAGAAAATTCTGAATCTGACGGACAGTCGTTGGCGGCTTCCAATTCATCACCTCTTGCACCTTATCAGGATCAACAGCTATGCCTGCCTGAGATATAGTGTGACCCAAGAATTTGATTTCCTTTAGCCAAAAATCACATTTTGACAATTTGGCATAAAGATGGTGCTCTCGCAGACGTTGAAGCACTACATGCAAATGCCCGGCATGCTCTTCTTCGTTCTTCGAGTACACCAAGATATCATCGATGAAAACCACTACGAACTTGTCCAGTTCAGGCATGAAAACCGAATTCATCAGATACATGTAATATGCTGGTGCATTGGTCAACCCAAATGACATTACCAAGAATTCATAAAGCCCATATCTGGTTGAGAAAGCGGTCTTCAGAATATCACTTGCCCGTATCTTGATCTGATGATATCCGGAGCGAAGGTCTATCTTGGAAAACACTTTGGCTCCGACCAACTGATCGAAAAGAACATCAATACGAGGCAAAGGATACTTGTTCTTGATAGTCACCGCATTAAGGGGGCGGTAATCTATGCACAGCCTCAAGCTTTCATCCTTCTTTTTTACAAACAAGGCTAGACATCCCCAAGGCAAAGTACTTGGGCGAATAAAGCCTTTGTCCAGCAGTTCTTGCAATTGTTTCTTCAATTCTACCAACTCAGTGGGTGGCATCCGGTAAGGCCTCTTGAGAATAGGTGTCGTTCCCGGTTGCAACTCGATGGCGAATTCGATGTCCCGGTCCGGTGGCATTCCTGGCAATTCATCAGGAAAAACATTTGCATACACACAGACCACTGGAATCTTCTTCACAGGTGACTCCATCATAGCAAAAGCACATGATTGAGTAGAGTCTTGGCTGGGTAGATATAACACCAGGTCTTCGGAGGTAGGGGAACGAATCTCTAGAGCTCTGGCAGCTACATCTAATACTACTCGATGATGAGTCATCCAGTCGGCTCCCAGAATGATGTCCATACCCTCTAATCCCAAAACTAAGAGTGTGATTTTGAAGATTTTACTTCCCATTGAGATAGGCACACTTTGGATTAATTGGTTGGTTGCAATTTTACCCCCAGGTGTGGCTATCATGAATGACCCTTTTGTATAATAGAAAGGCAATTGATATTTAGCACTGAACTTCTGGCTAATGAAACTATGAGATGCACCAGAATCAAACAGAATTAATGCAGGGTGATTAAAAACTGAAAAGATACCAGTCATGATGGGGGCTCCCTCAGGTAACTCCTCTAGAGTAGTGAAGTTGAGTTTCCTTGCCTGGCTTGCACCTTCTACTTTCTTCCCTTGTCATGATTTGGTGCTGGCATCTGCCTCTACTGATTTCTTAGGCAATTCATGGCATAGTGGCCCACATTGCCACAAGTAAAGCACTTGCTCCCATTGCACTAGCGGAACTGCTGCTGCTGTGGAGGCTGATTGTTCCTTAGAGCGGGAGCTAGAAAACGAGTGGGTGCCGGCTGCTGCTGCTGAGGTGGCCTGATCACCCATCTGCCTGCCTGCTGCTAGAATCCCTGCTCTGATTGTGAGAAACAATCTTGAACCTTTGGGCCTGAGCAGATGGTGCTGCCATTGGTGCCTTTCTCTTCTTTTCTGCCCGGTGAGCTACAATACAGTCCTCCTGAAGATGGCCAAGTTGATCAACTCATTGAAGCTGTCAGCCCGGACAGTGTTGAGATGTTCCCGCAGCTTGGTATTGAGACCTCTGCGGAAGCGGTCTCTCTTCTCGTCGGAATCAGCATGATAACCTGCATACTAGCACAGGTCGTTGAAGGCCTGAGTGTACTGCAATACCGTGCGGGTTCCCTGATTGAGTGCCAGAAACTCATTCAGCTTGCGATCAAGAATTCCAGCTAGGATGTGGTGCCCTCTGAAAGCAGTCTTGAATTCCTCCCAAGACACTTCATGACCAGCAGGTAGCATAGCACGGAAGTGGTCCCACCAAGTCTGAGCAGAGCCACGAAGCTGCTGCGCGGCGAAGCGAGTCTTGGGATCATCAGGGCAGTCTCCCGTGAGAAGGGGAAACTTGGATTCCACGACGCGTAGCCACACGTCAGCATCCAACAGATCCTCTGCCTTGGTGAACAGGGGCGGCTGCATACTCAGGAACTCCTGGTAGGTTGCCGCTACCGGAGGTCGCTGCGGCTGGCCTCCACCGTACTGCTGAGGGTGGGGCTGGCGCTGCAAGAGCTGTCACAGAATCTCGTTCTGCTGGGCCATCAGCTCTTGCACTGTGGGAGCTGGAGGAGGTGGAGGAGGAACATGCTCGTTTTGCCCGGGATGCTGCCTAGTTGCCATCTGAAAACAGAGATTGTCACCATTGTTATCCCAATCCATAATTTTGAATGATATGCTATTATCTCATATGGATAGAAATTGCCATAATCATAACATTAAGATCGAATGAAGATAACATGGTTACAAACATCCCACAGATCTCAAAAGTTCACAAGGATTACATCATTTAGGAGAATGTACCCGTAAGCCTATTCCAAAATCTGCCATCACTAAGCTTGCGTAGGTTTCTATCCACCTAAAGCGTCAAAGCGACTGATCAACCCTGAGCGGTGGAAGCGACACTGGATGCGGGTGAAGGGGGCATCGCGGAGGTAGTCCCATTGGCACTAGGGGCCGGTCCTAACTCCTCAGGAGCCTCTTCTCCCTCGCTTTCGGCCTCATTGGCCTCCATCTCTAAGTGGTGCATGTCTAGGTGGTCATTAGCTTCCTCGAGTTCCCGCTGCACATCATGGAGCTGGTTCTACAAGATATCAATAGTGTTGTCTCGGATCTCCACCTGCTGCTCCAAGGTGGTGATGCGTTGACTCAGCCTTTCCACCTGCAGATCCTTCTCCACCAACTCAAAGGACAAGTCGACCACAAAGTCTTCTCGGTTGTCAAGGGTGAGCTTGGTGGTTTGAGCGAGGTTAGCAAGATGTGCCATAGCGTCGCTCTGCAGGGCCTGAAAGCGGTACAACGCACTCATGCACTGAACAGTGACCCTCCCAACCAATTCGGGATACATCGCCCACACATCCTTCACATGGCTCACATGGTTGTACCACATGGGGTCGTCCTTCTTCTCAGCAGGGAAGAGTCCCAAGGGGTACATCACCATCTCCAAGGGATGGTAGCCATAGAAAGTTGTCAGAGTCTTCATGGCTGCTGCTTCAGTGGTGTCATCCGTCCTGAATCTAATCGTCTCGGAGTCAAGAGAACGCCAACCCGACTGAAGGGGATGAGCCTCCAAAGTCAGCCAGACTCGGCAACGTGGTACCTGATGCTCTTCATACAGCTGCACCGTGTACAAAGGGGCGTAGGGTAACCGACGGAGTTAAGCACTTTCCACAAGATGGAAGGAAAGCCATCATGAGAAAGGAAGTCAGAGCTGAAACGAGTGTCTCCTCCGCTAGCGGGGGTGGTGAATTCATCTATGGAAGGGTATCAGATGTAAAGATTATGGTGGAAGGAAGAAAATAAAAGAGCCTGGATGGTTAAAAGGAAGCGGGTTACTCAAAAAATTTACTCCTTTAGTTTCTATGCCTTTTTAATTTTATAATGCAAGCATGCTGAAAATAATGTCTCCTCAACGAAATAAAGGGTGCTCCTAGGGCATCCTTTAAAAAGCTAAAGACTGGCCCACAGGGCCTACTTACTTAGCCACCTATTTTCCCTCTATTCCTAAGGCCTTTCGTCCTAGGTCTAGTAGTCTAGTCCTGACGATTCCTATTAGTTTCTAAGCAAGTTTTAGATTTTTAAAATTGGTATTCATGGTTTAGTGTGCTTCTCTGTGGTGGTATTTTCTCCGATACCGGCTGTGGCAGAACCACCCGAATTATTCCAGCTTAAGTGGCTAAGTCACGCCTTAGGGGCCGTAACACACTTAAATCGGAATAACCCGTCAGTCCCTCAGATCTAGTCTGATAAAGCCACTTAACCAGGATCAAATAGCACATACTCACTCGAAGGTGAGTCACAGAAGAAATACAATAAAATAGGAAAAACCTCAAATTAGAGTACTGGAGTTATTACATAAATCGAAGTTTTTCAAGTAGCTGATATAAGTTCACAAAATAAAATGCAGCGGATAATCGATATCGTCGATAGCGAGGAATTGGGCAAGGCCTAGCCCACTACTCCTCTTGCTCCTCTCCTGCCGGAGCAGCATCCCACTTGACCGTCCAACCCGGTGGTAGGGTGGTAGGCCAAGTCACACCATCAACCATATCCTGGAGCGTACCTGCAAAAATTATGCCACAAGCAAGGCTGAGTATACTAATACTCAGCTAGACTTACCCAGTGTGAGGAGTCTACTCCTCTACCTCTAGACCATGAAGTTGTTTGGCTGAGGGGTTTGGTTTGCCAAAAGCACTAGCTGAGTCTAAAATCAAATTTTAGCTTTTCAATTTCTAGCATCATTATCTTAGCTAAGTTTGCTCCTTCTAAGCATACATGGTAACAAGCATTTAGTGCAAACAACCAGTTATCTCATGTAAACCTCATTTCACTTCTTACTCAATGTAGTACAAGGGGTCAAGCAGTCTCATTAGCTGCGAGAAGCAGACGATTCGAATCGAGTTTTAACCTTGCAAGGTAAACCTAAACACACGACATGTAAGGGCACTCCGTCCCCACACACGTCAACCGTCCCCATCGATTCCCCATTCGTGGCCAGGGCTCACCGCCTTGGCATACAATGCTCCACCGACCCTGGTTGCCGCCGTGAAGTGACCGCACTTGTACCCACCATAGTTAGCATGGGAGACCCAGTCTCAGGACAAGTGAGGGGAAAAGTCCACGCCCAGCTTCACTCAGGTACTAGGTTTACCGGTTACCATATTTCCCAACATGTGTTTAGTACGTTCAAACGCTTGACTCAGGTATCCACACATTAATCCTTAATTCCTTTTCTTGTCTCATGGTCAAGACATCCTCCCTGGATCCAAGTCCATGGACCATCATAGATCCCGTTATCAAGATGAATACAATCAATTCCTGACCTCGCGCGAGTGCTAGAAAAATCACTCGACTTCTACCGAGATCCTGATTAGCATAACAGCTACTCGACCTAGCATACTAGTATCCATCTCAAAAAGGAATCCTATGTTCATGCAACTAGGGGTTTTGAGCAACTCCTACACTTAAGTGCACATTACAAACCTACAAACAATAAGTGTAGTGAAGTAGCATATATAGATACGGTTATGCATAAAACAGGGGCTTGCCTTCAAATGCTGGGGCTGCGGGGAGATCTTCGATGGCAGTCTCGGGAGCTTGCTCCTGGTCTTCCTCGTGGACAGCTCCTTGCTCCGGGATGAGCACGTACTCTCCGTCAGCGAGATTGCAATCTAATGAATGCAATGAGTAAGATACATGCATGGTATGATATGCAATTTAGCAATTAAACTTTGATGGGAAAGATCATATTAATGAGGTAGAGCTTAATCTTGCTATTGAAGATTCTTGTGGTAGACTTAGCAAATTAGGGTCAAGCTTGGTTAAGGTAAGTTGTTAGTTTATTTTGGTGTTCCACTGATTTCTTTTTGATGTCTTAGTGAGAGTTTATTAAGGTTTCTAGCTGAATCATTAGAGTGAGATTTATTATTCCCTCTCTTCCTTCTTATTTCTTTTATGCTTTTAAGGTGGTTTGAACTATAAGATAGCTTAATGAATTTCCAAACATTATGCAAAAATTACAGTGGCTTCTTATTGGTGTATAAGTCTCTGTCTCAGAATTTGGGGTCTAAAAAGTGAGTGGTTCCCACTGTATAAAATTATCAAATATTAGGGCAGAGGGGGTGTTTTGAACTACAACCTTGTTTTTACAGTGAGTTATTATCTAAGACTTATTTTTATTGGCATTCAGATGTTATAACATGACTTTGTACAAATTTTTGGCCACTATTACTCATTAGTTATTTTACTATGATTTTCTAAAGTTTCTAGCTAAAGGGCTACTTTCTACTACCACTATATTTGAAAAATATCAAACAACATATTTCTAATTTTTCCTATCTTCTTCTTTGTGCAAGAGCAACCATTCTGAAGTTTGGCAACTTTTTGCTTAAGGGAAAGGTGGTAGGAATTATTTGGATTAATGGCCTTTTTCATGAAGTATTGGCAATGGGTATTATTTTGTAGCTTTCAATTGGGTTTTGCATTTTTCTCTGGTGGCCTACTTCATTACCTATCTGGTAAAAATTTATTTGCCCATTATTGCACTCTTTTTGGTTTGCTCATGATTTAATTAAAATATGGCTCAATATCAAGTTCTATTTGTTTACCCTACTTAAAATGATGGACTAGGATGTTTATTATTTTTATAGTGGTATCTTAGTGGTTACAAGTCCACTGGATTTTTCTTAACAATTTTGAAATTGTTTTCATAATTCTAATAATTATTTTTCTAGTTTGATTAATGCTTAATAAAACAATTCTCCTAGAATTTGTTCTGGACTAGGGTTCCCTTTATTTTTCCTAGGTTCTCTGTTACCTTAGTAGACTAGAAAAAATAATTGCATTCACTGTTCATTATTTTCGAATACCTTTCTGATTTTCTTAAGTTTTGGGCAAAAATGGCTTTTAATAGATAACCCTACTTAAATCTTTAATACTGGGGTGTTCAATATTTTTAAACAATGCCTAAATGGGGTTTGAAGTTCTACAAATTTTCTTAAGTTCAGCACAGAAGCATAACTAGTTTTCTTTAATTTAATAAGGTTTGGTCAGTTTCATAAATTAATTTCAAACTCTAAAATTTAAAACAAAAAGCATAGGGTTCAGTATTTTTAATTGATAGTCCATAATATTTTGAATCTCGCAAAATTGGTTTGGCTAAATTTGGTTGAATATAATTCAAGATATAAATTTTCTAAGTTCTCTGCTGAATTTAAAAACATTAATTAGAAATGATTAAAGGAAAAATAGTTTTGCGCTGGGGTCCCTGGTGAAAGGTTTTGAATGAATTACAGACAGGACCTCGGTGCACTATTCATATGAGTCTACGGCTCTGCAGAAAACCCCCTTGGGTTTTGCAAATTCGAACCCACAGTCCTTCCCTAATGGAACAGTGGCCATGGAGGAAGAAAGGGGCGGAGGGGCTTACCGGCGGCGAGACTGCTCCAGTGAGGTGGTCGAGGATGTAGGGGAGGTCCTGAGGGTCACGGTGATGTGCGGGTCACCGTCGGGAATGGTCGGAGTCGGCCGGTCCACGTGCGCAGGCAGAGATGCTCGTCGGCGGCGAGAAATCTGGCCTGCTCACGGCGCAATTGTCCAAGTGAACCGGTTAGAGAGCTTCGCTAGAGGTCAAGAAGGACAGGGGTGCACGGAATTAGAAAATGGCTCACCAGATTGCTCTGCCCACGTGCGGCGGCGGGCGACCGAAGTCCGGCGGGGGTGAATTCGCCTCTCCGGTGAGGCAATGCCTCGGCTCAAGCTCGGAGAAGCTTCATGGCTTCACGGGGAAGCGGTCCAGGGGCTGGGGCGAGGCTGGGGGTCAACAGAAGGGGCTGGCCGCAACGGCCGTGCTCGGGCAGAGATGGCGGGTGCTCGTGCTTGCTTTCCACGGCGAACTCTGGTGATCTCTGGCTCAGGTGGGGCTCTGGGTGCACGAGTGCAAACGGCTAAGGCCTCTGGAGGCATTTATAGGCAAGGGCGAGGTGCAGACGAGCGGGGCGGGGCGACCACACGCGGGGCGCGCGCTGCCGTGGCCAGTTCGCACTCGGCTGGCCTGACACGGTGTCGAGCACGTGGCTCTTTGCTTCTGCCCGAGTTCAAATGCTCATAGGTTGGAGATCTTCGCGTATTTGGGCATGATCACTGCACAAGATTTGCTCTCCCTACAGAGCTTTGTCGTTTGTGGAAATCGAGCGGTTTGGGGCTGTGTAAAGAGAGTTGTCGCGTCGCTAAGGTGGCAGTGTCACAAGGTCGAGTCCCGAGGTAAATCCATGCCAAGATCATGTCAAACGGTGGAGAGAGGTTTCCAAACTTTGCCATGGTGTGTTCGAGGAAATTTGGCGCCACTTTGCTATTTGGACTTGTTTGATTTAAGTTTTGAAAAACAGAGAACACGGTTGATCTTTGAAAAGGGGCTAAAATTCAGATTTCTGAATTTCTGAAATTTTCCCAAGTGCATTAGTTCAGGGGCTGATTTAGGGATTTTGAAAAATTCAAATGGCAAAACTACCTTACTATATTTTGTTGGTTATTTAGTGTACTAAAACCTTGTTATTTGGTTTTTACCCAAATTTGTATTTTTCTCCCAAGTCTTTTCCCAAGTGCCCTTTATGTGCTTAAATGGTCCACTTAAGATTAATAGGGTTTGAGAGTTCTTCTTACCTTGAGGTTCATGACATGATTAAGGAGAATTTCTTAAGATAAAAAGACTTACTTCAACCTTTGTTATTAATTTTTCTTTTTTTTGATGTTCATCCCTTCATTTGGTTTACATGTGATAATGGTTTGGGTTAGCTTAGGGAAGAAACCCTAGGTGACACTAGGGTGTCACAGAAGGGGAACACAGCCAACACTTCAATGGGCAAGAATTTCAAGAAAACTGAAGGGATCTATTATACCTAGGTGGCTACTACACCGGAAGGCGAACCGGTGCTGATGGGTACGTTCCTTGTTGCCAATCACCAAACAGTCATTCTCTTCGATTTCTGGTGCATCCAATACCTTCATACGCAAGAATTTTGTGGAGAAATATTGCATACATTGCACTAAATCAAGGGAGGGATTTATTGTCCACTCACCTGGGGGACGGATATTCACTAAGAAAGTAGCATTCCGTATACCAGTAACGTTGGCCGGACGGGAATTTTCTACCAACATGATTGTTTTAAAAGATCGAGACATAGATGTAATTCTGGGCATGAACTGGTTAGCCCAACATAAGGCCATCATCAATACAGACTTAAGGACCATTAAATTAAGTCATGGTCATGAAGAAATCCAATAGTCCATCCCTGTAGCCGTCCCAACCAAAGCATCTGGACGAGTTTATGAGGCTATAGTGCCAGAAATCGAGGACATTCTAGTGGTATGTGAACTTTCGAATGTCTTTCCCGAAGACTTGCCTGGGTTGCCACCTGATAGGGATGTGGAATTCGTGATTGAGTTGAAACCCGGTACGACTCCTATTTCCAGAAGGTCGTACCAAATGCCACCTAATGAACTGGCAGAACTCAAGACTCAACTACAAGACTTGCTTGAGAAAGGGTTCATTAGACCAAGTTCATCAGCATGGGGATGTCTAGCAATTTTCATCAAGAAGGATCTGACATTACGAATGTGTGTGGATTATAGACCCCTTAATGAGGTCACCATCAAGAACAAGTACCCTCTTCCTCGGATCAATAACTAATTCGATCAACTTACTAGAGCTCGGGTATTCTTCGAGATCGACCTTAGGTTAGGTTATCATCAAATCTGTATTCGATCCGAAGATATACCCAAGACTACATTCACTACGCGGTATGGATTATTTGAATATTTGGTCATGTCTTTCGGATTAACAAATGCTCTAGCCCACTTCACGTATTTAATGAACTCGGTATTTATGCCCGAGCTGGATAAATTTGTGGTGGTCTTCATTGATGACATCCTGATCTATTCCAAAAATGAAGAGGAGCATGCTAAGCACTTGTGGATCGTGCTAACGCGCTTAAGGGAACATCAGTTGTATGCCAAATTCAACAAATGCGCGTTTTGGTTGGAGGAAATCCAATTCCTTGGACATGTATTGTCTGATAAGGGATTACGGTCGATCCCAGCAAAGTCAAGGATATTTTAGAATGGAAACCGCCTACTACAGTACATCAAGTTCGAAGTTTCCTTGGACTGGCTGGATACTACCGCAGGTTCATTCTGGATTTCTCCAAGATTGTTAAACCTATTACAAGTTTATTGAAGAATGATACAAAGTTTGACTAGTCCTCAAAATGCAATGAAGCCTTCGAGCAGCTGAAGGAGTTGTTAACCACTGCTCTGGTATTGGCTCAACCGGACATTGAAAAACCTTTTGATGTGTATTGTGACGCATCAGGCAGTGGACTCAGATGTGTCCTAATGCAGGAGGGCCAAGTCATAGCTTATGCTTCACGGAAACTACGTCGGTGTGAGGAGCACTATCCAACTCATGATTTGGAATTAGCTGCAGTTGTTCATGCCCTCAAGATATGGCGCCATTATCTGCTGGGAAATACTTGTCATTTATATACAGATCACAAAAGTCTGAAATATATCTTTACCCAGTCAGAACTGAATATGAGACAACGAAGATGGCTTGAGCTAATTAAAGATTATGACTTAGAGATCCATTATCACCCAGGAAAAGCCAATGTGGTGACAGACGCATTGAGTCGCAAAGCTTCCTATCATTGTCTTACAGTAAGGACTCCTGATACCACCCTATGTCAAGAAATGGAAAAGTTGAACCTGGGAATGATACGACACGGAACCTTGACATAGTTAAAGCTTGAGTAAGTTCTTCTATAGAGAATTATTGATGTCCAAAGAACTGACAAGGGTATGAAGTACATTCATGAGAAAATAGAAGCCGACAAAGCATATTGCTTTAGGAAAGATGATCAAGGAGTACTATGATTTAAGAATCGCATAGTAGTGCCAAAGGATGTTGAGGTCCGCCAACAGATCTTGGATGAAGCTCATCTTAGTCGATATTCCATTCACCCTGGGAGTACTAAGATGTATCAAGACATAAAGCAACATTATTGGTGGACAAAAATGAAAATTAAAATTGCACGCTATGTGGCAAGATGTGACAACTGCAGACGTGTCAAAGCAATACATATGAAGACCACTGGACCATTACAATCCTTGCCCATCCCAACCTGAAAATGGGAAGATATTAGCATGGATTTCATTGTGGGATTGCCCAAGACAGTTAAAGGTTTTGACTCTATCTGGGTCATAATTGATCGGCTTACAAAGATAGCCCATTTTCTACCAGTCAAGACATATTACCCGGTCATTACCTATGCCCAAATATATATTGCTCGTATTCTCAGTTTGCACGGAATTCCAAAAACAATAGTGTCAGACCAGGGACCGCAATTTGTATCCAAGTTTTGGGAAGAGCTACACAAGTCCTTGGGTACTAAGTTGCTTCACAGTTCGACATATCATCCTCAAACAAGTGGACAAACTGAGAGAGTAAACCAGATACTTGAAGATATGTTGCGGGCAAGTGTCCTGGAGTTCCCACAGAAATGGGATGAATGTCTGCCATTGGCAGAATTTTCTTATAATAATAACTATCAAGAAAGCATTAAGATGGCACCATTTGAAGCACTATACGAACGACGATGCTGGACACCCTTAAATTGGTCAGAACCTAGAGAACGGTGGTATTTCAGGTTTGACTTAGTCAAAGAAACAATGGAGAGAGTTCAACGAATAAGACATCACTTGAAAGAAGCTCAAGCTCGGCAGAAAAATTATGCGGATAAGCGACGCCGACCTTTGTTCGTTCAAGTCAAGGATCATGTATACCTGAAAGTATCACCAATGAAGGGTGTTAATCAATTCGGGGTAAAAGGAAAGTTGGCACCCCGATACAATGGCCTATTTCCCATTCTTGAATAATGCGGACCAGTGGCGTACAGACTTCAACTGCCTGAAACGTTGTCTGCTATACATAATGTGTTCCATGTATCTCAATTAAAGAAGTGCCTTCGGATTCTTGATCGAACCATCGATGCGGTGGATGTTGCTTTGGAACCAGATTTGACTTATTCAGAACATCCCATTCGAGTCTTGGATCACAAGGACAGGATCACTCGCAAAATGACCCTCAAGTTCTATAAGGTACAATGGAACCAGCATACTGAAGATGAAGCTACCTGGGAGCCTTAAGACTTTTTGAAGAAAAGTTTTCCTAAGTTTTTAGCTTCATGTAACTTGTGAGATGTGTATATCTGATTGTAAAGATGGAATAAACCCTATACCACCCCCTGCACTATAGGACAAATAAGGAAATAAAGATGTGAGCGTTTCCTTTTCCATTACTTACCCTAAAACCCTAAATCTCGGGACGAGATTCTTTCATGGGGGAAAGGATGTAACACCCCTGGTGTTACTGGCACTAAAACTTGAGCATAACATCATGTACATTGACATTTCATGTTGTTTGTTACACCTAGAATGCATTCACTAGGTAAAATTTCAAAACAAGTTGTGATGATGTGACTTAAGGTGTACTTAATACTAGGGTAGGGTACTTAACCCTAGAATTAGGGCCTATGGATGAAAGTGAAGCCAAGATGAGCAATGTCTCAAAAGTCATTAGAAATGTTCACAAGATATCAAGAATGATGGGTTTGAGTGGCACAAAAACCCTAAAGTACTCAAAACCCTAAAAGAAACCCTAGAAAACACTAATTGTACCCTAAGGGGTGGATTCAAATTCTATACACTTTTGGACCATAGTGCAAATATCAAATTGATAGAACATCGAAAACTTAGTAACTTTTACATTGGAGGATTTTCAAGTTATGTGGAGTAAGTTGGGCATATTTGCAAAAGATCCAAGAAATCCTAAGTGGCTAAGTCTGAATTTCAGTGAAATTGAGCCAACTTTGGAGTCCTGTATTTCTCAAATCATGAGGATTTTTGTAGCATCCCAAAATTTCAAATCTTGGAATTTTCTCAAACTCGCTCTAAATTCTAAAAGAATTTCAAATTTCATTTCAAAATGTTTGTTTGCGAGTTGATATCAGCAAATAAAATATAGTGGTCTATATTCTCTCCAAAATCTGCCTCAAAATATCCTACAAATGTTTCTCCAGTGATCCCCCTCAAATTATTTCCAGAAATACTGCCCAGATATTTCCCCAGTGATCCCCCTCAAATTCTTTCCAGAAATATTGCCCAAATATTCCACCAATATATCTCCAAGTATTTTCTTCCTCAGAAATACCTTCAGAATCATTTTTCAAGTCCCTACAAATAATTTCTTCAAAACTTTTCTCATGCTCATACGTATACGTATGCCTCCGGTGTCATACGTTGAGCTCTACAAGCTAATCTCACTTATACAAGACAAATCCATGCTAATCTCCCACTAATCCTCTCATCCCTCCCCCTAATCCCCCCACCATGGCTATAAATAGAGGGGCAAGGGCCTCCTCTCATCCCACCCAAGCCATTTCATGGTAACTCTCTCCCTCCCCCCCACACACATGCCCACTTCATGTTCCACACAAGCACACACTAGCACAAGGATCGTTCGGTCGTTCTTCGATCGTTCGTCCACCTGTTCTTAGTTTGTTCGTTCGTTCGTCCGATCGTTCATGGTTCGTTCGTCCGTTCGTCCGATCGTTCGATCGTTCGTCCGTCCGTTCGTCCAAATAATCTTTGTTCAGCCGTTATGCTATCGAAATTCCGATCGTTCGTTCGTTCGATCATTCGATCATTCATCGTTCGTTCATAGTTCCTATTCATCGTTCATCATTCGTTCATAGTCCCTATTCATCATTCATCCAGATAATCTTTGTCCTACCGTTATGCTGCCGAAATTCCGATCGTTTGTTCGTCCGATCATTCGATCGTTTGTCTGTTCGTTCATAGTTCCTATTTATCGTTCGTTCATAGTCACTATTCATCATTCATCGTTCGTTCATATGGACTATTCACCATCACTATTCACCATTACTACTCATCATTACTATTCACCGTTACTATTCACCGTTACTATTCATCATTACTATTTATCATCGTTACTATTCATCGTTCATCTGATCACCCCAAATTTCAACTACTCATCCATCATGCTGTCCAGTCCACCTAAGACCAGCCAGACCCATATTCCAGTCATACGAACTCCAGTGACTGTGATTTTCCTTCCAGTGGGAACTTCCCATCTGGTCACCCATCCCAGGTTTCTCCAAGTTGAGCACGCTTAACTTTGAGATTCCTTCGAACCAGGCTTCCAAACTCCGATTCCAATAATTCTTGTTTCTAAATTTTTATCAAACTATTCCCTATCCAACCATGTCATCCCTTAAGCATGGTTCATGTTCCAGAAAACTCCCAAAATACTCTTGTCCCATATTCTGCCTATAACTCTCCTGTTCATACTAACTCAGACGATTCATTCGTCACTATTCTCACCAACAGTGAATTTCACTGTGCTACACCACATACACCCAGCTATAAATACACCCAGCTACCCTCTCCCTCTCTACACACACTCAACACCCTCAGCCAAGGCAAACACCCCACCCACTCAGTTACTTCGCTTTGCCGGCTACACGCATAGTGTCGCTTCGCCTCCAGTCCACCCTCCTGGTAAGCACCTCTGCTCCACCACTAGTAGTATCTCAACGCCACATGACACATATTCTGCTCAAAACTCTACCCATCCATATATCGCTATTATGACCACTATACTAAATATTTGTTGGTATACTTGCTGGTTTGTATGTTTGCTTATTCATGTTGCATAGTTATCAGAGCATTCGTGTCGTCTCGTGGAGGCTAGATCTGCAAGTCTACGCCAGACAGTGGAGCTAAAAGCCAGTTCCGCGAGCTTCCCTTCCCCCTTCGCCGGATAAGCATGGCAAGCTCACTGGATACCTTTGATGCATAAATTACCTATGCTTTTTCAACCACAACCCTCAGCCTGTTATTTTATGCATGATATGATTTTGAGACAAGTTATTATGGCCACCCAACCGCTTGCCGCAATCAATCCTTGATATATTTGTTACAAATGATTTGAGAAAAGGTATGAGTTTTCAAAAGAAGATGCTTTTCAAAATGTGTATGATGAAGGGTTTTCACCCTTATCACCTTTGAGTAGGGATGATTAGGGACTCCCTGGTTTAGGGGAGGGCCTAAGGTGATGGCTCAGCCGGGTTAGGTGTGAGAAGAAGGATTGTCCTCTCATATAAGGACCGGTTTGTCATCCTTCACTACCTGTACTCATGAAAAGTACAACCACTCGAGACTGTATGGGCAGTCACTCAATCTGAACTCGTACGGCCCAAACCCCAGGGTTATGATGGCTCGGGAGCACCGGGAGGATAAGGAGGGGGAATGTTTTGTCCGGTTTGGACATGGCGGTGGCCTGACTCCTTCCGGTATAACCGTTAAGGTAAGGACGTGCGAGGAAAGACAGAGATTCGGTATTGGGTCTCATTGGCCATGAGATCGCAGAGCCGGACTAGTGGGTAAAGTGTACACCTCTACGCAGAGTTTGAAAACCTATTCGAATAGTCCGTGTCCACAGGAATGGACGAGTCTGGCGTGGTATGACAATTAGTGTTTTGTTTTCCAAAAAAAAGAGGTGCTTTTGAAAAGTGGTTTTAAAAGGTCCGGCGGTTGAGTCGTGAGCTATGGTGGACGGGAAGTCCAGTAGCTGTTTTTGAAAATGAAAACTAGTGGGAAACTACTAAGATACCTAGATGGTTTAGTCCAGGGGATTTTGTTGTAATAAAAAAACTTCCTACTCCTTTGGGAGAGGATGCGCTTTGCAAAATACAAAATGTTTTACAAAACAACCCTGCATAAAATATTGTTGTTTCTGCAAAATATCCTCAGCTCCACATATTCCATGCATTATATCTGATTTCCCCATTCCATGGGTGAAGGTGGGCTGGTGAGTATGTTTGTACTCACCCTTGCTTCTTTTTTGTTTTTAGAAAAGGAGATCGGGTAAGAGTTACGCCTATTCCCAACCTTACATGTGACTATTGGACCGCTGATTTGCTTCGCTGCGTATATCGGGCTGCTTCAGCCCCACTCTGATGATATGTCCCGAGTTGTGGACCAACTCTTAAAGTTGTTCGCCACCTTTATAGGTTTGTCTCGTTTAAGCAGATCTAGAACTATTTGATGTATAAATGTGTTTACTAGCCTCCTGGGACTAGTAATTGTATCACATTTGAGTCCCAGAGGATTGGGGCGCTTCATTTTTGCCCTGGGTTAATACATCAAAATTGTAGAGCTATGATAGGAGTACAACTTTGCTTAAGTGACTAAGCATTGGTGACATACAAAATTTGGAGATAAATGGACCTGAAGTCTGGCTGTCAGTGAGTCCTAAGGCTGAATTTTGACTGATAGTGAAGTCAGATGAACTTTGTGATCCATTTTGAGTAGGATCCAGTGGTTGTTCGATTGTGGATGCTATAACAAAAACAAAGATGGATTATAGGACAACAATTTCTCTGCAGACAGATGATCATGTTGTCACACAAAAATTGAAGAATAAAGCACTTCAATTAGCTCTGTCATGCGCTCTGAATGGAGTTCCAATGGTACAATGACCTGAAGAAGATCTTAGGTGCAGTGCACCGCGCCAGCGGTGACCCCGCGCCCAGATTCGCGTTGGCGCTGTGATTCGTGCCTAGTAACATGCGGATAACCACTTAAGGTGAAAAGATCTCGTCGCGGATGTGGTCGGGGCACTGTGGTTGCTTAGACACCGCACCCACTTGTCGGCGATATGGCCGAGCGGCCATCGCCGAGGTGTACGCCGGTCGTTGTGATTCTGCCACGCCGTGACCCTTTCACCACGTCGTTGCTAGCCATAATAACTCAACAATTACCGTTGTAGCTCCTCAGCAAGTGACCACCACGATAGCTCGCGTCAGTAAACTCCCCCTTTCTCCGGCCGCCAGCACGCCTTCTCCAAATTGGACGTCACCACTGTTGGCTTCTATAAATTGAGTGATCAACCAGGTCCGCTAGGTTATTATGCACCTAGTGCACCAGCTCTCGCCCCTGATCGTCCACCATAGCATCCCAATTTCCTTTTTCCCTCAATTATGTTTTCCACACCGCCGTGAACGCTTCACCGTGGCCAGCTCTCTATAGGTTAGTTCAAGCTTCTTTGCTTGATGTTCTAGCCTCCCTTAAGTCTCCAGCTACTTATAGACCCATTTAATTGAACTAGACTACCCTGAATCACCAAAAACACATCGGGTTGTTCTCGGTTTTCGCCATCGTCGTGGACAGAGGGATTCTACGCTAGAATCGTGCTATTGGTAGAAGGATTAGGATCGCCAGGATTGGAATTGGGTGCTGAACAAAGGAGAAGCCTAGCCATTGCGTTTTTCGGCCAGTACAAGTTCGCCGGAGGTGTGATCGTCGCCGTTCACCATCGTGGATTTGGCGCGGTAAAGAAATAGAACTCCGAGGGCCTAACTGTGAATGTTAGAGAGACAATGAATAGTGTGCAAGGGTTCTTAACCGGTTATTCAAACAGCCGAGGTCCTCTGTGCAAAGTTGACATCGCGGGCGCGGGCGCACGCACGTTTCCCTGTCCGTCGGCTGAGTTGGGCTGGTTTGAGCCCATTATTGTTTAACTTTTCCCTTTTCTTTTTCTACCAGGCTTAGGAAATTTGTAGGAAATTCTAAAAAAATGATAAAATAATGGGACCAATTTTTACTAGACTTCTAAATTCTTCTAGTATTTAATAAAAATAATTCCAAGATTTTTAGTCCTAACAATGAATTATTTAACATTTAAGAAGGCTTGGACCTAGTCTTTTGGAATTTTAGAAATTACTTGATTGCTCGAAAAATCATAAAACTTTTTGGGCAAGCTTAATATGATAATTAGAGCCCTTGGGTAAAGTTTGACATGTTTTGGACATTGTTTGCACCCAAACCTCAAAACCCTAGCTTTCTAAGATAAGAATTGCCTAACCCTACTAGGGTACTAACTCAAGAAAACCTAGAGATTCAAGTGTACTATGAAGGAAAATTATATTCAAGACACAAACTAATGTGTTTCTATTGCATATTCATAGCATCACATGAGCATTCATGTATATGTATTGTTATATATAGAAAACGAAGAAGAGGTGATTAAAAGGAAGAGACTACACCACAAGCTGAAATTCCACCTGCCAGGAATAGTTTCTACTTTGATATTTATGGAACAGATCCTGAATCACCTACAACATAAGGCAAGCCCTGGTGCATTTACCCTTCCTTGCTGTTTTAAACACTTTATCACTTGAAATGACGCATTAGGTGATAGGAGTTGGGTGATAAACAATTGCTGCATTTCCTTCCTTGGAATTGATTACCATTCCTTGATTACCTGTTTTGTTAAAAAGTTTTCTGATGCTTATCTATGCTTTAGAAAACAAAAGGATTTGTTTTAAACAACGATGATGCTTCATTTGGGATGGGAGGTTTTCAAAAGAAAAGACTTGGCCGTGATGGATTCAACATCAGAAAAGATGTACCTCTGCCAGGTACCAAACTTTGGGTTTTAAATAATAAAGCTGAGACCGGGCGGGTGACTTGCACGAGAATAGAGGCTCGGTGTAGTGTCTCCGTCTGAGTCAATTAAGGACCATGTCGATGTAGGCTTGATGATCGAGGACCTTTTAACTGGCCACATGCCTCGTCATGGGTAAACTTTGCCTCGGTCGGACCAATACCAGAAAGGCCAACACGCAATGGGAGTGGAGAGATGGCGAGAGTAGTGTGTACCCTCTGTGGCAAGAGGCTGGACGGTGGTGTATCTGTGCTCTCGGTTGGCGTGAACCCGGTCTGGTCTTGAGAAACCCGGTGACGAGTTGAGATATGCAAGGGTTAAGTGCTACATATGTCGTGTGGTTGGAGATCCCCAGCTGGGTATTAATTGATTCGGATCGCCGTTACTTCTCGGACATGAAAACTTGGTCACTAACTTACATGTAGCAATCAAGTAAAGTAAAAAGGGGTGACAAAAGACGACTAGTATAGGCCAAGTGCTTGAACTAGGATAGAAAGAACTTTAGATGCAGGTAACTTCACTTAACTTGACAATAAAACTGAATTTTTAAGGATCCACTGATAGTAAGCATTTTTGCAAACAAAGTCTTTGATTTTGGATTAGCCTTACCTTGACCCCCTCAAGCCAGCATATCCTTGAGAGTCTTTTTCTTTTGTTGGGTAGACTTGTGAAAGTACACTCCGTACTCAGGGTTTTCGAACCCATGTTGTTGTAGGTGAGGAAACAACGGAGTTTTGCTATTTCTGTTCAAAGGTGGTACCCAAGGAGGAGCCCCAGCAGTGAAGTTGGTCGTGGGAGGATGGTTGCCTCCCACCTTGAAAACAATAAACTTTTGTGCGGGAGGGTATTTTGCCTCCCTGGTTTGTAATAATACTTTATGCACTCTTAATACCTTAGTATTGTAATAATAATACTCTCTCTATATATTTTCTGAATTTAAATTAAGTTATTGTAATATGCTTCCGCTTATCCTTTCCTCCGATGTGATGTAACATCTACGTGATGGGTGAAGCGCTCTTGGGCGAAATGATGAGGATACAGTTACCGAACTTGTCAAGTGATTATGTGCATCTACAGGGTTGTCCAAGGTCCTTAGGACAAGGACAACTATAGGTGGGCCTAATACCTTGGGAGGTTCTGTCACACCCTTTGGGGTCTACACTCTTTGGGGGAGGGGCGGATGACTATCTATATTGCTGCCCAGACAATCTAGAGACTGAAGTGTGCCGCTATATGGCAGATAATATTGGTTTTCCGAAGCTAGAGGCCATGCTTTCAACCATGTCCTCTGAAGATTTCTTGGGCTACCTTGTTTACACCCATCTAATGGCAATTTCTATTGACATTCCCTCTATGCTTTTGGTTAAGTTGTTAGAAAACTTAGCCATTTATATTTTTTACTTTTTTTGCAGGGCCTGTTCTTGAGCATGGCTCTAAGAAACAAGAGAAATGTCGAGGGCGCAGCTGTCAAAAGGGAGATAGTTAAACTTAGGTCCGAAGTATCCAAGCTTAGGTTCGACTGCGAAGAGAAGGAGAAATCCTTTAAGATTCTGGAAAAAGATTTTATTGAAAGTCGGACCAAAGTTTAGGCTATATTCGAAGAAAAGAGCAAGCTTAATGAATCAATGGAAAAGAAAATATCAGAGCTCGAAGATTTGAATGTTGAAAAGGGAAGACACATTGCATCGCTCGAAGCAGAGCTGAAGGAAGCAAAGAAAGAATACAAAGCTGGAACTAACAATATAAGGCAAGCATCTACCGAAGCAGTTGTTGACCTTATGCTGTTCAAGTGAAAATAGGAGATCTCAAGGATGAAATAAACCGTAAAAGGCAGCTTAATGAAAATTATCGGATTTTGATGACTAACTGTTACACCCTCGGCAACAGGTGCTACAATGAATTCACGAAGACCTTCTCTTCTGTCGGAGCAAAATCTTGGGAGAAAAACTATGCGGATGGCGACCTTGAGGGAATGATGCGGTGGATACTTAGTGAAACTTGTGCCTACAAATGCGTTCTCTCATCTTGAGAGGACTACTGCTCATGGATAAGCACTTGAAGCACTGATTCGATTCTATTGAGGGCTAGGTGTAATCATGTGAGAACTTGCCCTCATCCCGACTTTAGAGTTTCTGCCGACAACGTCCGAAGGTCGACCATCAAAGCTTCGGTGTGGTCCAAAAAGTTCTTATCTGATATATGGAATAAAGGCAGAAAGGAAATTAATATCAAAGGATCCATGAAAACAGAGAGAAGGTTCGAGTTTGACTACATTCAAGTTCGCCCTAATTACAAGAGGGTACCTGGATGCGGCCAAGGCCACTGCCCGGCAGCTTTGTGGATTCACTAGGACATGGTGGGATCATTTCCTCGCCATGCAGCCAGCCAACCACATAGTGACTTGAGATGAGTTCAAAGCAACATTCAGAGGGCACCACATTCTGACAGGCATCATGGACCGCAAGCTCAATGAATTCCTAGCATTGACCCAAGGAAATCACACTATACTCAAGTACACCCAGGATTTCAACAATTTGTGTCAGTATGCAAGCTACCATGCAGACATAGATGAGAAGAAGACGGACAGATTCCGGAGAGACCTCAGCACCAAGCTCTGGGAGTGCCTCAATATAGTCAGGGCCAGTAGCTACAATGAGTTGGTCAACCTGGCAATATCTTAAGAAGATTGTATCAAGGCTCACAAGACAGAGAAAAAGAGGAAGTCACTTATGGCAGGATCCTTGACTTAGCCTCAACGATTCAGGATTGTTTCCAACAATCAGAGTAGGGGGCCTCAGCAATAGCCGAGACGATGGTTGATAAAGCCACCTCAGCAGCCGCAGGCACCCAACTGCCATCAAGCCTTAGATTAGAGGAACCACAACCAACCTCTGCCGTAGCAGCAATATCGCTAGGGCAATGGGAACAAATTCTACATTTGCGACAACACTGGCCACTACGACAAGGATTGCCCTCGGAACCAGTCGAGGCCTAGACCAAATGCAACTCAAAACAAATGGTAAGAAATAGAAAGTTCAAGTAAAGTAGGGAAGACTAAACTTCACCACAGTAGAGGACCTTCCAGAAGGAGCACCCTTTATGACCAATACCTTTCCAGTCCTTAAGCAGCCTACAATAATTCTATTTGATTCTGGTGCATCTCATAATTTCATTAGCACCAAGTTAAGTGTTAAGTGTTAGTTGCCTTTTTGCCACACAAATGGGGCTTTTATAATAGCAATGCCAGGGGGCAAAGTTGCAACCTACTAGCTCACCCGACAAGTGCCAAAAGAATTGGGTTGCAAAATTTTCCAAACCACCCTTTTCATCTTGGGATTGGAAAGTGTGGAAATTATTTTGTGGAACGGTTGGATGACCTGACACCAAGCTATGATTTATATAGATGCAAGAGCCATCAAAGTACATTCTCTGAGTTGTGGAGAGATTACCCTTTATCTCCCTAACCAGGGATGTACCCACTTGTGCATTTTCCATGGTCCAATCCCCCTTAGAGAAAATTCCAGTGGTTCGTGAGTATGCAGATGTTTTTCTAGACGAGTTGCTTGGAATTCCACCAGACTGAGACATCGAATTTGCCATAGAATTGCAGTCGGGCACTACACCTATCTCTATGAGGCCCTACAGGATGCTACCAGCAGAATTAGCAGAGTTGAAGAAGCAATTGCAAGAGTTGATGGATAAGGGATTCATCTACCCAAGTACTTCACCTTAGGGATGTCCAACCCTATTTGTAAAGAAGAAGGATGAGAGTCTAAGATTGCGTATAGATTACTGCCCTCTCAATGAGGTAACTGTCAAGAACAAATATCCTTTTGTAACACCCCTAGTGTTACGAGAACTAAAACATTGGCATGGCATCATATGCACTAACATTACATTGCTTGTGATACACCTAGAATGCATTCACTAGGCTAAAATTTCAATAAAACATGTGATGTGATGCTTGTTTGAGTATATGATCTGGTAAACCTGTTCCTTAAGCTAGGTAGTGGTGAATCTCCCCAAGGGCTAGTAGCATGTGACCCCATGTTTTAGGCACAAAGGAGTGATCTTGTCAAGTTTGGTAGACATGTTTTAAGAGGTGATGATTTGGAGAGGTTAAGCACTTGAAGTACCTTGGAACACCCAAAACCCTAATTTGGAGTTCCAAAACCCTAAATAGTGCCTTATAGAGGATTTTGAATTCTAACCACTTTTGCAAAAAGTTTGTGTACCAAAGTGGTAGAGTTTTGAGAGCCTAACATTTTTCCTAATTGGAGATGTTCAAGTATTGTGGTGCAAATTGGATTAAAGTGCAAAAGTTCACAAGTGCTCAAGAATTGGAAACTCTGAAAAATAGTGATATTGAGCCAACTTTGGACACTTGTAGTTTTGAATCCATAAGGGTTTTGCTATAAGTCACAATGACAAAGTTATAGGGCAAATATAGTAGTACAAATTTGAGTAAGGGACCTAGCCCTAAAACTATATGGAACATAGTGTAAAACATCCCCAAAGTATGACTGTCAGACTAGAACAGTTCTAAAACTGTGAAATAAGTGACATTTCTCCAACTTTGGAGCTCAATTGTGAATAATTCAGTGAGTTTAAGGACAGGGTCAATGTTACAAAGTTGAATATTATACATAGAGAATAACTTTGCTAAAGTCGAGTTTGGTATGTTGTTTCTTGAAATGGGAGTAATAAGCCCTCAAACTCTCTTTGTCAGTTAAGTCGAAGAGGAATTCAGACTGGAACAATGCACTGAACAAGATTAGGATCACTGCACATCGCCGCCGGTAATCTTGCACCATGATTCGAGCTCACCATGGAGATGTGTGTAGGGCTTGGAGTAGATATTATCGGAGAGTGAAAAGATTGACGGGGGAGGGAACTTGGGCACTGAGCCATCTGATCCGCAGTGCCCACTTGCCCGACGTCGTGGCTGAGTTACCACCGTCATGATCTGCTAGTCACCCTTGTTGTGCCATGTGTAGTCTTGCTTCACCCGGTCATAGTGAGCGTGGCAGGTGGTGAAATGAGTTCCCGAGTCACAGAGCTACCTACGTGCCACGGTGAACGCGCTCTAGTGAAATATCTCGTCGCCACCATAAGTGATCTTCTCCCAAATTCACGAAGCATTCAATCAGCCCCTTTAAATTGAGTACCCTCCCTGCTCCACCCCCTTGTTATGGACCCAGCGCACTCCCAACTGATGAGGACATCACTTCTATACATACAATGAATGGACCGATAACACGATCGTGTGCACGACAGCTAATTCTCCAAGTACGTTCTGCCCTAGTCAAATGTGTTTCAGTGCTTACGCTTGGGGCCACGGATGTTTTGATGATTAGGAACCTTGGCGAGGACCAGCAAGGACTTGGGAAAGGCCTAGGTGTTGAGGAGGAGCAGCAAGGGCGCCCACAACAGGAAGGAGATCAAGTCCGACTCGGCTGCGACTCCATCTTGGGTTCCAGGACCAGTCTGCACTAAAATGGACGCCCAAGATGCATCCTGACTCCGATTGCGACGGACATGATATGGTTGGAAAGATAAGGAGATTATCTAACCAACCCAACTAGTTCCACCCTAAAAATGCGTTCGGAGTCAACAGGAATTGTTGAAACAAGTCAACGTTCCGATTCTATTCTGTTGGGCCGTTGGGCCGTGTATCACGTCGGAGCACATTAGGGGCGAGTCCAGGGGTCACGCACGCTCTAATACTCTATTTGTTCAGCAGCCGCCGCCACATTAGGGTTGGGTTTTGCTTAAGCTTAATCATTCATCTGCAATATTCTAGATTGTGTTCTTTCTTGTTCTTACTTGTGTCTTCAATTCTTAGGCAGGAATCAGCCCTCGTGGCAAGGTCAATCGTGCAGTGCATAGTTGATAACCAGAGGAGAAGTGGTGCTGCGATTGCGGGGTTCTAGTCGTGTTGATTGGAAGCCGGATCGTCTGTGTGACATCTCCACCAAATTGATAGTTACCTTTGTGGCGGAACTACCCGAATTATTCCAACTTAAGTGTCTAAGTCCCGCTTTAAAGGCTAGACCACACTTAAATGGGAATAACCCGTCAATCCCTCGGATCTAGTCCGACACGGCCACTGACAGGATCAAGTACCACAATCTCACTCGATGGTGAGTCACAGCGCAAATACAATAAAGCATAAAACCATGCATGAAAGAGTATTAAATTATTACATCATCATCGGAGTTTTGCAAAGGTAGTCATCATTGTTCGAAGTGCAGCGGAATAAAACTAACGATAAATAAACTGAGAGATGGGGAAGCCTGTCCCATCACTCCTCATGCTCCTCCTCAGCCGAGGTAGGGTCCCACTCGATAGTCCAACCCGGTGGCAAGATGGACGGCCATGTCACTCCAGCAACCATGTCCTCCAGAGAACCTATAAAATTATGCCACAAGCAAGGCTGAGTATACTAATACTCAGCTAGACTTACCCGGTGTGAGGAGTCTACTCCTCTACCTCTAGACATGCAGTTGTTTGGCTGTGGGGTTTGGTTGCCAAAAGCACTAGCTGAGTTTCTAAGTCAAGTTTTAACTTTGTCAATTTAAGTGTGACTCTCTTAAGGCTAAAAGTGTACTATCTACTCATACATAGTAGCAAGCATTATTAGCAATCAACATCTTATATCGACTCAACATATTTCCACTTGTTACTCAATGCAGTACAATGGATCAAGCAGTCTCATTAGCTGCGAGAAGCAGACGATTCGAATCGAGTTTTTATCCTTGCAAGGTAAACCTAAACACACGACATGTAGGGGCACTACGTCCCCACACATATCAACCGTCCCCATCGATTCCCTGGCAACAGAAAGGGGCTCACCTCCTTGGCGTACAATGCCTCACTGACCCCGACTGCCGTCATGTAGTGACCGCACTTGTACCCACCATAACCTGAATGGGAGACCACGTCTCAGGTCGCGTGAGGAGGGCAATCTGCGGGCAGGTTCACTCAGGTACTAGGCTTACCGATTTACCATATTTCTCAGTATGTGTTTAGTACGTTCAAACGCTTGACACAGGTATCCGCACGTTAATCCTTATTCCATTTTCCCATCTCGTAGACAACCAATCCCCATGGATTGTTGTCTACCACTAGTATCATAATAGTATGAAGGTGGGTACAACCAAATCCTGATCACGCGCGAGTGCTAGAAAAATCACTCGTCTTCTACCCAGATCCTAATTAAATAAAGCAACTACTCGACCTATCATACTAGTATTCATCTCAAAAGGGATTCCTGAGATCATGCAACTAGGGTTTCAAACAATTCCTACACCTAAGTGCACAATCAATCCTACAATCATTAAGTGAAGTAAAATAGCATAAATAACAGGTTATGCATAAATCGGGGCTTGCCTTCCAAAGCAGTGGCAGGCAGGTCCTCTGGTGCAGGCTCTGGTGCTGGATCTGGGGCTACCTCCTGAGCAGCTCCTTGCTCCGGCACGAGGATGTACTCTCCGTCAGCAAGGTTACAATCTATCGAAATGCAATGAACATGTATGTCATGATTATGCAAGATTTAATAACATTATGCTAAAGGAAACTAAGTCAAGAAGTGACTTAGGGTTTCTTAGTCATGCGAGGCTCCAAGTGGTTTATACTTATTACTCTTTAGGCTTAGGTTTTCAGTGAGGATAACATAGTGGATTTGTATTGTCTTGATACATTTCAGTGGACAAATTACAAAGGTTTTAGGATGACATTAATTTACATTATTCATTTTCCTTTCTTTAATTTCTACTTAGGGTTTCTAGTGTAGGTTTGAACTACGATAGTGTTTTAATAATTTCCAAAAATTCTGTAAAAATTACAGTGGGTTTCCATTTGCTATTCCAGTATGTTTTAAGAATTTGAGGCTTAAAATATAAAGGCTATGCTTAAGACAAAAAGAATAAGAATTGGGTAAATGGGTCACTTTGTACTACAACTCTTAATTAGATGTGGGGTCTGTCCTAAGGGTTATTTTTGTTGGCATCTAACAGTAATAATAGGCTTTTGTGCCAAAAACCACAGAAGGCTAAGGGGTGGTTATTTAGTTATGATGTTCTAAAGTTTAAAGTCAAAAAGGCACTTTCTACTACATTGTTATATGAAAAATGTCAAACAGCAGATTTCATATTTTTCCTAAGTTCTTAATAACAAAACATTAACTATCCCAAGGGTGGGGGTGTTTTCACCTTGGGGTTATTTTTTTAGGGTTTTTCTAAGTTTCCCTTGTTTTATTAAAATAAAAGGTATCCTACTTATTTTATACTAAAACAGGGTGTGATAGATTTTTCCAGTGAACTATATTGAATAAGTATCCTAACAAAAATAGGGGTGCCTTCTGGTTCATTATTTAAATCACATTTTCTATTTTTCTTAACCTTGAGCATATTGTAAAATAAGGGGCAAAAACTAACTTAGTGGAGTGGACAGAGAGGTTTAACATTTTTAAACAGGTTAGTAGGTAGATATAAACCTCTCCAAAATTTTCTAACCCTAGTCAAATAGCACAACTATTTTTCTTTCTATTATTGAGCTTTTGGCTATAACTATAATTAAATCAGAACCTTAAAGTTTTTCATAGTACCTAGGGAGTTTTATATTTTTCTTAAGTCGGTTACATTATTTAGAGTCTGACAAAATTGGTTTGACTAAATTTGGAGGAACTAAACAGAAGTTATGAATTTTAAAGTCTCTGTTCAAATTAAAATCAAATTTAATAAGAGTTTCCTGGAAAAACAGTTTACACCGAGGTCCCTGGGTTTAAACTAAATCAATCCTCGCAGTTCTACCCTTGCGCCACTATTCCCCTGAGTCGCTGACAGTTCAAAAAGCCCCCTGACCTTTTCTTCCTCTCACCCGCAGTCCTTCCCCCAATGTAAACAGTACCCGCGGGAAAGAAAAGGGTGGCGCGGCTTACCGGCGGCGAGATAGGTCCAGCGAAGGGCAGGGTTGGCTCGGGGAGGCTCTGGCGGTCACAGCGAGGTGCGGCTTGACGGCGGGGATGGCCGGAATCGCCCGGTCCACGTGCGCAGGCGGGTGTTCTCGTCGGCGGCGAGTGTACCGGCCAAACCACGGCGATCTGGTTCAATCCAAGGGCACGGTGAGCTTCCTAGGGTGACGTATAGGCTATCTGTGCAGTGAATCGAGAAATGGCTCAGTGATTTACCCGGTCCACGCACTCCGGCGGGGTTGAGAGCTCCGACGACCGTGGACTGGCCTCTCCGGCGAAGCAGGCTTCGATTCCTCGCTCGTGGAGCCTCACTGAGCTGTGCACACTCGTCTCCGAGGGTTGGATGGGGCTGGGGAAAGGTGGACTGGCCGGTCTACGGCGGCAGTGGCTCGGGTGGCCGCGGACACGCCGCGCACGGGCAAACGACGGTGAACTGAACTCCGGTGAGGCTTGAGCGTGCGCGGAAGAGTGTAGCCGACGCTCGAGCGGGCTTTATAGGCGCGGGCATGGGACAGGACGCCGGCTGGCCGTTGGCGCGACGTGGGGCACGCGGGGGCGCGCACGGGCGTGCTCTGGCAAGCTCAGGGCGCGTCGAACACGTGGAGCTTTCAATCTGCCCGTGTTCCACAGCTCACCCAAGTCGCAAACGTGCGAATCTTGGCAAAAATCCGGCGCGAGTCTTTTCCTGGCACCTAGGGCTGTCTCTCATCCGTGAGCTGCCATGGCAGATATGGCCTAGGTAGGGAGATCTCTGGTTGCCAAATCGGGTGTGTCACACTGCCCACCTCGCGACAAAAACCATGCCAAGGCATGTCAAACGTCCAAGTCTCGGGCTCAGCTTTTTCCAGTGGGTGCCTTGGGTGGTATGCCACATTTTTGGTATAGGACATAGGTGGATTTGATGCCAGATTCAAGGTGAACACAACTGATCTTTAGTGTAGGTGTAGTTTTTAACTTAGAGAGAAATAGAGAGCTCTAGCTCTCTCTCCACTTGGAGATTTGATTTGGGGTTTCTCCAGGGGTCTTTTTGCAATAATTCCTTCCCCAATTGCTGGTTATAAGGTTACTTAAGGTTTGGGTAAATATTACTCATGTTTTGCACACTTGCTCACTCTCTTTTCCCTCTTATCTAGGGTTTTGGGAGATAGGGTTTAAGAGAGGTCTAGGGTTCTTCTCCCCTCTTATCCAAGGTAGTAAGTGTGCAAGGATTAGAGTAATGCTTTTGGTTACTCACAATCCTTGGTTAAAATCTAGCTTTCCAAGGCCCTCATGCTTTTGCTCCTTAAGTGCTTCCACATGTGATCATAGCCTTTAGTATCAGGGTGGGCTCTAGCCATGGTAACACCTGGGGTGTTACAGCCCTCCCCCCCTTAAAGGAATCTCGTCCCGAGATTTTAGGTAGAGTCCCTTGGAGGGTGCTTGAAGGTGTGTTGGTGCTATTCTTTCTTTATACTTAAGTTTCTCTTGTTAACTGCTCTTCGAATGTCATTCTCTTTGCAACTTCAGAAGGAAGCCCTTCTTAAGTTAAATCCACAACTTAGACTATCCTTGTTATCTAAGTTTTTCTTATAATTGAATTCAAAGGGCAGGTGGGGGTGGGGTTTTGGGGTTACGTACCGACTTCTTTGGGTAGAAAGTCGGGGAAGCGAGAGCGTAGAAAATCCTCAGTCTCCCATGTAGCTTCTTCTGCTGAATGGTGACTCCACGGAATCTTGTACATTCTGATTTATTTTGCTCGAGTTGATCTCTCCTTCTGATCTAATACCTTGACGGGGTACTCTTGGTAGGACAAGTCCGGTTCTATCTCAATGTCCGGTTCTGGTAGCACTTCAGTGGGTAGGCGAACACATTTCCGCAGCTGAGATACATGGAACACATTGTGAACTGCTGACATGTGAGGTGGCAATTCCAATTGGTAGGCCACGGGTCCACAACTTGCTTTGATTTCATAGGGTCCAATATAGCGAGGAGCTAACTTGCCCTTGATCCCGAATCTGTGGACACCCTTGGTGGGTGACACTTTAAGATAAACATAATTTCCCACCTCAAACCGTAGAGGCTTCCGCCTCTTGTCATGATAGCTCTTTTGCCTGGCCTGAGCAGCTTCTAAGTTTTTGGTAATAACCCTGACCTTTGCTTCTGCCTCAAGTACCAAGTCTGGCCCAAAAATTTCCCTCTCTCCTGCTTGAGACCAATTCAGTGGGGTCCTACACCTTCTCCCATATAAGGCTTCAAAAGGTGCCATCTTCAGACTGGACTGATAGCTGTTATTGTAAGAAAACTCTGCCAAAGACATACACTTGTCCCAATCCTTCCCGTAGTGTAGTGCACATGCTCGCAACATGTCTTCCAAAATCTGATTCACCCTTTCTGTCTGGCCATCTGTTTGGGGATGGTATGCTGAGCTTCGGATTACTTGGGTCCCAAGTGATTCTTGCAGCTTCACCCAAAAGCGTGCCACAAACAGTGCTCCTCTGTCAGATACAATGGTCTTTGGAATACCATGCAATCTTACTATTTGATCAACATAAATTTCTGCGTACTTCTCTGTCTTGTGGGTGGTGTGCACTGGCAAGAAATGAGCGGTCTTGGTCAACCGGTCCACGATAACCCAAACGGAATCATGGTGCCTGGAGGTATTGGGCAATCCTACGATAAAATCCATGCAAATGTCCTCCCATTTCCAAGATGGTATGGGAAGGGGTTGCAAAGGGCCTGCTGCCTTCAAGTGACTGGCCTTGATTCTCTGGCAGGTGTCACACTCGGATATGTACTTGGCAATTTCCCTCTTCATTCTGGTCCACCAATATAAAGATCTGAGATCATGGTACATCTTGTTGCTACCGGGGTGCATGGAGAATTTGGAAAGGTGAGCTTCATCTAGTATCTTCTTTCTGAGCTCAGGGTCCTTGGGAACAACTAATCGGTCTCCAAACCATAAAATTCCCTTGCTGTCCTGATGGAAGCACTTGTACTTCTCTGCCTTTTGCTTGACCATTTCCTTAATCATTGGAACACCCTTATCCTCAATCTGTGCCCTCACTATTTGCTCTTGCAATGTGGGCTCCACTGAGATATAATTTAGGTCACCGGAAGAGACAACTTCTAGGTTCAACTTGCACAATTCATCGCACAGGGTGGTAACTCTTGTATCTATGCTTATACAATTGCACTGGGCCTTTCTGCTCAAGGCATCTGCCACAACATTTGCTTTGCCCGAATGGTAGTGCACCTCCAAATCATAGTCCTTGATTAACTCCAACCATCTCCTCTGCCTCATGTTCAGATCTGCTTGAGTGAAGATGTATTTGAGACTCTTGTGATCAGTGTAGATGTTACAGTGAGCTCCCATCAAGTAGTGTCTCCATATCTTAAGAGCATGAACCACAGCTGCCAATTCTAGATCATGTGTGGGGTAGTTCTGCTCATGGGGCCTGAGTGCTCGTGAAGCATAAGCAATGACTCTGTTCTCTTGCATCAAGACACATCCCAACCCAGTACCAGAAGCATCACAATAAACTTCAAATGGCTTGGCGTTGTCAGGTTGAGCCAACACTGGGGCTGTTGTCAAATGCTGCCTCAAAGTGTGGAAGGCATCTTCACACTTTTGGCTCCAATTATACTTGACTCCCTTTTTCAACAGTTCAGTCATTGGTTTGGCAATCCTGGAGAAATCCGGAATAAATCGTTGATAATACCCTGCCAATCCCAGAAAACTCCGAATTTGCTTCACTGTAGTCAGGGGTTTCCAATCCATCACCTCTTGTACCTTCTCAAGATCAACTGATATCCCATCCTGAGAAATTGTGTGACCCAAGAATTTGATCTCCTTCAGCCAGAATTCGCATTTAGACAACTTAGCATACAACTGATGGTCACGCAGTCTCTGAAGTACAGTATGCAAATGTTTGGTGTGCTCGGCTTCATTCTTGGAATAAACCAGAATATCATCAATGAAAACGACCACGAACTTGTCTAACTCGGGCATAAATACTGAGTTCATCAAGTACATGAATTAAATAAGCCGGGGCATTGGTCAGCCCAAAAGACATCACCAAAAACTCATACAGCCCATATCTGGTAGAGAAAGCCGTCTTGGGAATGTCACTAGCACGTATCTTGATCTGATGGTAACCTGAGCGAAGGTCTATCTTGGAAAATACCTTGGCTCCCACTAATTGATCAAACAGAACATCAATACGGGGCATTGGGTATTTGTTCTTGATAGTCACCGCATTGAGAGGGCGGTAGTCAACACACATCCTCAAACTCTCATCTTTTTTCTTCACAAACAAGGCTGGACATCCCCATGGTGAAGTACTTGGGCGAATAAACCCCTTGTCCAACAATTCTTGCAATTGCTTTTTCAGTTCTGCCAATTCTGCGGGAGGCATCCTATAGGGTCTCTTAGAGATAGGAGCAGTCCCGGGTTGCAATTCGATGGCGAACTCAATATCTCGGTCAGGTGGCATCCCTGGCAATTCATCCGGAAAAACATCCGGGTAGTCACGGACCACTGGGATCTTTTCCACTGGGGATTCTATCATAACAAAGGCACAAGAACGGGTGCATCCCTGGCCAGGTAAATATAAAACAGTCTCGCCATAAGCAGGGGAATGAATTTCAATGGCCCTGGCTGCAATATCCAATACTGCCTGATGCCTGGTCAACCAATCAGCTCCCAATATAATATCCACGCTATCCAATCCTAAGATGAGAAGGGTGGTTCTAATCACAAGGCTACCAAATTTTATAGGCACTTGCCTGTTGATTTGATAAGTGGCAACCCTGCCTCCTGGTGTTGAAATTGTAATGCCCCCATCGGTGTGGTGAAAGGGCAACTGGCACTTGGCACTAAATTTGGCACTGATAAAACTATGCGATGCACCAGAATAAAAAAGAATAATAGCAGGATAATTCAAAACTGTAAAGATACCAGTCATGACGGGTGCTCCCTCTGGAATATCAGCCATGGTGGTGAAGTTTAGCCTGCCCTGCCTCACTTGCACCTTTTGCCTCTTGCCTTGGTTCTGATTAGCATTCTGCCCCTGCCTCTGCTGGTTCCTGGGGCAATTTTTGGCATAATGTCCGCTGTTGCCACATGTGAAACACCTGTTGTCATTTGCCTGGTGGTACTGCTGCTGCTGTTGGTTGTTCCTCTGAGCTGGAAACTGGGCGCGGTTGGGTGCCTGCTGCTGCTGCTGTGGTCGGATCACCCATCACCCTTGCTGCTGCTGTGGTCCCCTGTTCTGAGTGTCGGACACAATCCTGAAGCGCTGTGGCTGAGCTGAGGGTCCCGCCACAGGGGTCTTCCTCTTCTTTTCCGCCTGTCGAGCTGCAATGCAGTCCTCCTGGGAGATAGCCATGTTGACCAACTCATTGTAACTGTTGGCCCTGACGGTGTTGAGACGATCTTGGAGCTTAGTGCTGAGCCCCCTCCTGAACCTGTCTCTCTTCTTCTCATCTGTATCCGCGTGGTATCCAGCGTACTAGCACAAGTCATTAAAAGCCTGGGCATACTGCAACACTGTCCTGTTGCCCTGAGTGAGTGCCAGAAACTCGTTGAGCTTTCGGTCCATAATCCCGGCTGGTATGTGGTGTCCCCTGAAAGCTGCCTTGAACTCCCTCCATTCCACCTCTCGATCCTCTGGCTGCATGGCAAGAAAATGGTCCCACCAAGTCCTTGCGGGTCCACGAAGCTGCTGGGTGGCGAACTTGACTTTAGTGACCTCAGAACAAGCTCCATGGAGTAGTGGGAATTTGGATTCCACCACTCGCAACCACACATCTGCATCCAGTGGATCCTCTGCCCTTGTGAACAATGGTGGCTGGGTGCTGAGGAACTCCTGGTAGGTAGCTGCTGCGGGGTGACGCTGATGGTCTCCACCACCATAATGCTGAGGTGGTGGCTGACGCTGAGCTAGCTGCCTCAAGATCTCGTTCTGCTGAGCCATGAGCTCCTGCAGAGTGGGAGGCGGTGGCGGCGGTGGAGGAACACGCTCATTCTGGCCACGACGCTGTCTCCCTGCCATCTGAAAAACCACGTATATATACTTAACACCATATTTCCAAGTTCAAGATTTTATCGCGGCGAAAAGAGTCAAAAACAAAATGATAGACTCCAACTTCAACAAAAGGATTTTAAAAGGCATAAATTTTTTCTTCCAAATTTAAACTGGTAATAGCATCCATCAAACATGCTTCCAAGAGAGTTTATCACGGTTACATCAATTGTCCCAAAAAGACTCAACTCTATCTAGCCTAGTACCCCAAGGGTGCAAAAGCTAAGCTAGCTGCGAGGAGTCCTACCATCACCAACGTCTAACTCTATCCTGGACATCTAGTGAGCGAACGAGGCAACACTCGACTCGGGGGAAGGTGGCCTCCCTGAGCCAACAGTGTCCACACTAGAGGCAGGCTCCTCTCCTCCCTCGATGTCGACGTCCTCGTTGGCCTCCATGTCCTGGATCTCCTGATGATGTTTATCCAGGTGCTCATTAGCCTCGGCAAGCTGCTGCTGGGTGTTAACGAGCTGATCCTCGAGAACCTCGATGGTGTTCTCCCTGGTGCCCACTAGCTCCTCCAACTCTTGGATATCAGTGGATAGCTGCTCCACCTGCAAGTCCTTCTCCACCATTTCAGTGGACAAATCAACCACGAGCTCCTCTCTGTTGTCCAACGTAATCTTTGTTGCCTCCAGTAGTGCCATCAGATGGGACATCGCCTCACCGCGCATCACTTGCAGACGGTACAGCGCATTCATGCACCGTACGGTCAAGTGCGCAGTCTGTCCTGGGTAGATGGCCCAGATATCCTTGGCATGCTCTACCCGATCCTTCCACATTGGGTCGTCCTCCCTTTCGGCGGGGAACAAGCCAATGGGGTGGGTAGCCAGCTCCAAAGGATGGAATCCGCAGAAAGTGGTCAATCCATGTAGAGCGATCGCCTCAATCGTGTCCTCCGCTCGGTATCCGAAGGACTCGGAGTCCAAAGAGCGCCAGCCAGGCTGCAGGGGATGAGGCTCCAAAGTCATCCTCACCCTACAGCGGGGCAATCGGTGCTTCTCGAACTGCTGCACCTCGTACTGAGGGGGTGTCGCGTATCCGGCCCCCTGAAGTACCTCCCACAAAATGCGGGGAAAGCCCTCTCGTGCAAGCCCGTCAGTGTGGGATAGTGCATTTCCGTCCTCTGAGGATCCGTGGGAAGTCATCTGTGCACGTTTAAGCGTAAGTAAAAGAAAAAGAATTATAAAAAAAGAATAATAAAAATAAACTCAGCCTCTCTCTAGTTAAAATAAAAAAAGGCATTGGGGACCTAGTTGGTTGTTATCTTGTTTTTAAGTCCTTACTCAGTTATCCATTTGCTTAATTAAGAATGCATGCATGCTCGTCCTGAACGACCTCACAACAAGATAAAAGGAATAGGGAAGAACTCCCATCCTGTAAAAGTGGCCTGTAGGGCCTAATTACTTAGCCACCTAGCTACCCTTCTATCATCCTAAGGCTTCACGTCCTAGGTCTATCCTGTTCGTCCTACTATCTATCCAACATTGTTTCTATCAAGTTTTATTTTGAAAAATGATGGTATTCACATTTTATTGATCTCTCTGTGGTGGTACAAGCTCCGATACCAGCTGTGGCGGAACTGCCCGAATTATTCCAACTTAAGTGTCTAAGTCCCGCTTTAAAGGCTAGACCACACTTAAATGGGAATAACCCATCAATCCCTCGGATCTAGTCCGACACGGCCACTGACAGGATCAAGTACCACAATCTCACTCGATGGTGAGTCACAGAGCAAATACAATAAAGCATAAAACCATGCATGAAAGAGTATTAAATTATTACATCATCATCAGAGTTTTGCAAAGGTAGTCATCATTGTTCGAAGTGCAGCGGAATAAAACTAACGATAAATAAACAGAGAGATGGGGAAGCCTGTCCCATCACTCCTCATGCTCCTCCTCAGCCGAGGTAGGGTCCCACTCGACAGTCCAACCCGGTGGCAAGATGGACGGCCAAGTCACTCCAGCAACCATGTCCTCCAGAGAACCTGTAAAATTATGCCACAAGCAAGGCTGAGTATACTAATACTTAGCTAGACTTACCCGGTGTGAGGAGTCTACTCCTCTACCTCTAGACATGCAGCTGTTTGGCTGTGGGGTTTGGTTGCCAAAAGCACTAGCTGAGTTTCTAAGTCAAGTTTTAACTTTGTCAATTTAAGTGTGACTCTCTTAAGGCTAAAAGTGTACTATCTACTCATATATAGTAGCAAGCATTATTAGCAATCAACATCTTATATCGACTCATCATATTTCCACTTGTTACTCAATGCAGTACAATGGATCAAGAAGTCTCATTAGCTGCGAGAAGCAGACGATTCGAATCGAGTTTTTATCCTTGCAAGGTAAACCTAAACACACGACATGTAGGGGCACTCCGTCCCCACACATATCAACCGTCCCCATCGATTCCCTGGCAACAGAAAGGGGCTCACCGCCTTGGCGTACAATGCCTCACTGACCCCGACTGCCGTCGTGCAGTGACCGCACTTGTACCCACCATAACCGGAATGGGAGACCACGTCTCAGGTCGCGTGAGGAGGGCAATCTGCGGGCAGGTTCACTCAGGTACTAGGCTTACCGATTTACCATATTTCTCAGTATGTGTTTAGTACGTTCAAACGCTTGACACAGGTATCCGCACATTAATCCTTATTCCATTTTCCCATCTCGTAAACAACCAATCCCCATGGATTGTTGTCTACCACTAGTATCATAATAGTATGAAGGTGGGTACAACCAAATCCTGATCTTGCGCGAGTGCTAGAAAAATCACTCGTCTTCTACCGAGATCCTAATTAAATAAAGCAACTACTCGACCTATCATACTAGTATTCATCTCAAAAGGGATTCCTGAGATCATGCAACTAGGGTTTCAAACAATTCCTACACCTAAGTGCACAATCAATCCTACAATCATTAAGTGAAGTAAAATAGCATAAATAACAGGTTATGCATAAACCGGGGCTTGCCTTCCAAAGCAGTGGCAGGCAGGTCCTCTGGTGCAGGCTCTGGTGCTGGATCTGGGCTACCTCCTGAGCAGCTCCTTGCTCCGGCACGAGGATGTACTCTCCATCAGCAAGGTTACAATCTATCGAAATGCAATGAACATGTATGTCATGATTATGCAAGATTTAATAACATTATGCTAAAGGAAACTAAGTCAAGAAGTGACTTAGGGTTTCTTAGTCATGCGAGGCTCCAAGTGGTTTATACTTATTACTCTTTAGGCTTAGGTTTTCAGTGAGGATAACATAGTGGATTTGTATTGTCTTGATACATTTCAGTAGACAAATTACAAAGGTTTTAGGATGACATTAATTTACATTATTCATTTTCCTTTCTTTAATTTCTACTTAGGGTTTCTAGTGTAGGTTTGAACTACGACAGTGTTTTAATAATTTCCAAAAATTCTGTAAAAATTACAGTGGGTTGCCATTTGCTATTCCAGCATGTTTTAAGAATTTGAGGCTTAAAATATAAAGGCTATGCTTAAGACAAAAATAATAAGAATTGGGTAAATGGGTCACTTTGTACTACAACTCTTAATTAGAGGTGGGGTCTGTCCTAAGGGTTATTTTTGTTGGCATCTAACAGTAATAATAGGCTTTTGTGCCAAAAACCACAGAAGGCTAAGGGGTGGTTATTTAGTTATGATGTTCTAAAGTTTAAAGTCAAAAAGGCACTTTCTACTACATTATTATTTGAAAAATGTCAAACAGCAGATTTCATATTTTTCCTAAGTTCTTAATAACAAAACATTAACTATCCCAAGGGTGGGGGTGTTTTCACCTTAGGGTTATTTTTGTAGGGTTTTTCTAAGTTTCCCTTGTTTTATTAAAATAAAAGGTATCCTACTTATTTTATACTAAAACAGGGTGTGATAGATTTTTCCAGTGAACTATATTGAATAAGTATCGTAACAAAAATAGGGGTGCCTTCTGGTTCATTATTTAAATCACATTTTCTATTTTTCTTAACCTTGAGCATATTGTAAAATAAGGGGCAAAAACTAATTTAATGGAGTGGACAGAGATGTTTAACATTTTTAAACAGGTTAGTAGGTAGATATAAACCTCTCCAAATTTTTCTAACCCTAGTCAAATAGCACAACTATTTTCTTTCTATTATTGAGCTTTTGGCTATAACTATAATTAAATCAGAACCTTAAAGTTTTTCATAGTACCTAGGGAGTTTTATATTTTTCTTAAGTGGGTTACATTATTTAGAGTCTGACAAAATTGGTTTGACCAAATTTGGAGGAACTAAACAGAAGTTATGAATTTTAAAGTCTCTGTTCAAATTAAAAACAGATTTAATAAGAGTTTCCTGGAAAAACAGTTTACACCGAGATCCCTGGGTTTAAACTAAATCAATCCTCACAGTTCTACCCTTGCGCCACTATTCCCCTGAGTCGCTGACAGTTCAAAAAGCCCCCTGACCTTTTCTTCCTCTCACCCGCAGTCCTTCCCCCAATGTAAACAGTACCCGCGGGAAAGAAAAGGGTGGCGTGGCTTACCGGCGGCGAGATAGGTCCGGCGAAGGGCAGGGTTGGCTCGGGGAGGCTCTGGCGGTCACAGCGAGGTGCGGCTTGACGGCGGGGATGGCCAGAATCGCCCGGTCCACGTGCGCAGGCGGGTGTTCTCGTCGGCGGCGAGTGTACCGGCCAAACCACGGCGATCTGGTTCAATCCAAGGGCACGATGAGCTTCCTAGGGTGACGTATAGGCTATCTGTGCAGTGAATCGAGAAATGGCTCAGTGATTTACCCGGTCCACACACTCCGGCGGGGTTGAGAGCTCCGGCGACCGTGGACTGGCCTCTCCGGCGAAGCAGGCTTCGATTCCTCGCTCGTGGAGCCTCACTGAGCTGCGCACACTCGTCTCCGAGGGTTGGACGGGGCTGAGGAAAGCTGGACTGGCCGGTCTACGGCGGCAGTGGCTCGGGTGGCCGCGGACACGCCGCGCACGGGCAAACGACGGTGAACTGAACTCCGGTGAGGCTTGAGCGTGCGCGGAAGAGTGTAGCCGACGCTCGAGCGGGCTTTATAGGCGCGGGCACGGGACAGGACGCCGGCTGGCCGTTGGCGCGACGTGGGGCACGCGGGGGCGCGCGCGGGCGTGCTCTGGCAAGCTCAGGGCGCGTCGAACACGTGGAGCTTTCAATCTGCCCGTGTTCCACAGCTCACCCAAGTCGCAAACGTGCGAATCTTGGCAAAAATCCGGCGTGAATCTTTTCCTGGCACCTAGGGCTGTCTCTCATCCGTGAGCTGCCATGGCAGATATGGCCTAGGTAGGGAGATCTGTGGTTGCCAAATCGGGTGTGTCACACTGCCCACCTCGCGACAAAAACCATGCCAAGGCATGTCAAACGTCCAAGTCTCGGGCTCAGCTTTTTCCAGTGGGTGCCTTGGGTGGTATGCCACATTTTTGGTATAGGACATAGGTGGATTTGATGCCAGATTCGAGGTGAACACAACTGATCTTTAGTGTAGGTGTAGTTTTTAACTTAGAGAGAAATAGAGAGCTCTAGCTCTCTCTCCACTTGGAGATTTGATTTGGGGTTTCTCCAGGGGTCTTTTTGCAATAATTCCTTCCCCTAATTGCTGGTTATAAGGTTACTTAAGGTTTGGGTAAATATTACTCATGTTTTGCACACTTGCTCACTCTCTTTCCCCTCTTATCTAGGGTTTTGGGAGATAGGGTTTAAGAGAGGTCTAGGGTTCTTCTCCCCTCTTATCCAAGGTAGTAAGTGTGCAAGGATTAGAGTAATGATTTTGGTTACTCACAATCCTTGGTTAAAATCTAGCTTTCCAAGGCCCTCATGCTTTTGCTCCTTAAGTGCTTCCACATGTGATCATAGCCTTTAGTATCAGGGTGGGCTCTAGCCATGGTAACACCTGGGGTGTTACAACCTTCACCTGACGGAAGATCGAGCACCCCCGTTCCTATCAAGTGGTATCAAAACTCAGGTATTACTGTCAGGCTTACCCTAGTTTAGTTTAGGTTTTTCATCCTATAACTCCAGATAATTGCCATACAAAAAAATTTCCGCTATCCTAGAACCATTGTTTAGCCTTTGCAATTTCGTTTTTAGTTTGGCTTTGTTCAGTTCGTGTCCGTGGTCGAGTCGTGTTGCTGGTTTAGGGTGTATTTTCGTCGTAGATCAACTGCCCTCGCTAGCCGCCGCCGCGCCAGATACGCCACTATCCCATCCATTGCAGATACGCCGCTATCCATTACAAGTCGATCCATTGCAGATACGCCACTATCCCATCCATTGCAGATACGCCGCTATCCATTACAAGTCGATCCATTGCAAATACGCCGCTATCCCATCCACCATTACACAGATCACAAGTCGATCCGACCAATTAATCACTGTGATTGCAGATAGGGAATGTTTGCCCTAACCGTCGTTTTCTAGTCGTGCCTCCAAAAACATAACTTGAGGTACCTTCCTTAAACCGGGCATAACTTTTCGCTCGGGTGTCCAAAAAATCTGAAATTTTTATAGGAGCTTGTTGACACCATTCTGAGGTACCTTCAGCCTGTTTGGTTTTGATAAAATTGTCAAAAAAAATCAGGAAAATAAAGAAAAAAATGTCAAAGCTCTTACACGCTTTTTAGAGAACTTGCTCATTTTCTGTAGACCACATCTGATCTCTGTTTTAGGTGAAACTTGGTTTTGCTCCTATTTTGTTGCTCCTTGTGCTGAGAAAAATATCAAAAAATTCATGCAAAAAAGAAAAACAAAATCACCATTGAATCCTACTAGTGCCTTTCTAGCCTCGCTAGTACAATATTTACGGTACTGCCATTCTGCTAGTTCCATTGTTCCTTGTTCCAACTTGTTGTGATACACCTCGGATACATCTCTTAGCCAGCAATTGTGACTTGTGCTTTGGATATTTATTGAACTTCGCTCATCTGCACTCAATTTTGTTCCACATTCACATACATATTGTGCCTGTCCTACAGCTCCACATACTATATCTTCTAATCAATACAGATTTGACCTTGCAATCGCGGTTTCACTACCTCTTGGTAAGTATCACGAACCAGCCTTCGATTGTACCATCCTTTGCTTGTATTTCGTCAGACACTTGTAAGAGCTTGGTAAGATACAATAGAGTGTGTTCCTGTGTTCCACCTGAGAGGAGCGTGTAGTGAAATTATTAGGGATAACCATCACCGTTTGTTTCCTATTTTTGTGTTTCGATGGCATGCGACGAAGACGAAGCAAGGATCCCTACAGACTTCGATGAATGTGTTAGCCGCCAAGATCTTGAGGCAAACAACAAGCTCCTAAAGGAGCAAATGGAGGAGACAGTCCACAAGTGAGTGCATGATGCCTTCATTGACATGAACCTTGGCAAGACTTACGAGAGGCTGGATCGACGATTGTCCCAGATCGTCGACAGAATTGCTGTGTTGGAGACGCAACAACAAGCACCGCCACCACCACCTCCTCGTCCACGTCTTCCCGATGATGCGGTGTTTGATGAAGAAGGTAATTATGATGAAGCGGCCACCAGAGATTTGCGCCTACGTCGTCGTCTTCATCAAAACACAGAAGGTATGCCACACTGCCAGCAAGGTAATAACAATCGTGCTCCTGACGACCCTTATGCTAAGATTAAATTTTCTATACCATCTTTTTCGGGTCATTATGATGCTGAGGGATATCTTGATTGGGAGATGACGATAGAACAAAAATTTGCTGCCCACCTTGTACCTGAACGACATCAAGTTAGACAAGCCACTAGTGAATTTAAAGATTTTGCTATTGTCTAGTGGACTGGTCTAGTTGGGGATGGTAGAGCACCTACGACTTGGGAAGATCTTAAGGTAGCTATGCATGATAGATTTGTTCCTCCATCTTATCATAGAGAATTGCATAAGAAATTGATGCGTTTAGAGCAAGGGGATAAATTTGTTCAAGATTATTATGCTGTGCTTCAGAAGGGATTGCAACATTGTGGGATAGTAGAGGGACATGAGGATGCTCTTTGCCGTTTTTATTCAGGTTTGCGGCGTGACATTCAGGACATTGTGGATTACAAAGGGTTTAACACTGTCAACAAGTTGTTCCAGTTTGCTATGCTTGCAGAGAAGGAATTGCAGGGACGCCAACATCGACCTAGGACTACTTTTGGCGCCTCCTCTACATCACGGACACACACACCTGCCTCGAGTCATACACCTTCGACCACTTCAGCGTCTACGCGACCTCCCTCGACACATGCTGCACATGTTGGTAAACTTCCTTTGCAGGTACCCGCCAAGAAAAAGAATTCACTAGTACCTGTAGCACCTTCCAGTGGTCGTTCTTCAGGTATTGTTTGCCACCGCTGTCATGGGATTGGTCGCATGAAGAAGGATTGCCCGAGTCAGCGAACATACATTGCTATGGATGATGGCTACATTAGTGCTTCCAACGGTTAGGATGACGATGATGACTCTAGTGATGTTACTGCTAATGATGATGCTATGCTTGGTGTTGATGCTACGGTGAACCTTCGAAGCATCATGGTGCAGCGTGTTCTTAGTGCTCAGCATGAATCATCAGAGAAGCAGCAACGCCATAATTTGTTCGAGACTTTCTTCGCCATCGAGAATCGGCGTGCACGTGTTATTATTGATGGTGGAAGCTGCAATAATTTGGTGAGTTCAGATTTGATCAAGAAGCTCGACCTGACCACACGTCCACGGCCACATCCATACCATATTCAGTGGATCAATGATTCAGGCAAGGTTAAGGTAACACACATGGTACGAGTGCATTTCTCCATTGGTATGTATTCTGATTATGCGGATTGCGATGTGGTACCTATGGAAGCTTGTTCTCTTTTGTTGGGTAGACCGTGGGAATATGATACTGATGCACGTCACCATGGTAGGAGTAATACATACACTTTTAGGCATAAAGATAAAAACATTACTTTGCTACCTTTGACTCTTGCTGAAATTGTACAAGCTGATAAAGATAGAGCTGCAAGTACCCATAAGGAACCAACTAATGAGACAGAAATTCAGCAACAAATTAAATTGAAAGCTCCTGTCATGCTTGCTACTAAATCTGATCTTCTTGAAACTCATGCTACTTATGCTTGTTGCTATGCCTTGGTTTGCAAAGATGCTTTCTTTTCTATTGATGATATTTCTATCACTTTGCCTGCATCTATGACTAACCTTTTGCAGCAGTTCCGAGATGTTTTTCCCTCTGAGTTCCCTCGAGGACTTCCTCCCATTCGTGGGATTGAGCATCAGATTGATTTGATTCCTAGAGCGAGCTTGCCCAACCGTGCTGCATATCGAGAAAATCCTGAGGAGACTAAGGAGATTCAGCGCCAAGTCCAAGATCTTTTGGACCGCGGATATGTACGTGAGAGCCTTAGTCCTTGTTTTGTTCCTGTCATTTTGGTTCCAAAGAAAGATGGCAGTTGGCGCATGTGTGTAGATTGTAGAGCCATTAACAACATCACTATCCGGTACCGTCATCCTATTCCTCGATTAGATGATATGCTTTAAGAGTTAAGTGGTTCTAAAATATTTTCTAAGATTGATTTGTGTAGTGGGTACCACCAAATTAGAATGAAATTAGGCGATGAATGGAAAACTGGTTTTAAAACCAAGTTCGGCTTGTATGAGTGGTTAGTGATGCCTTTTGGATTAACTAATGCCCCTAGTACTTTTATGCGTTTGATGAACGAGGTTTTGCGCCCATTTATTGGAAAATTTGTGGTGGTTTATTTTAATGATATCTTGATCTACAACACTTGTTTATCTGAACATCTTGACCATCTGCGTGCTATTTTTGATGCTTTGCGTGCCGCGCGCTTATTTGCTAACCTTGACAAATGCACCTTTTGCACCGAACGCGTATCATTTCTTGGCTATGTTGTCACTCCATAGGGTATTGAGGTTGATGAGGCCAAGGTGCATGCTATTCAGAGTTGGCCAACGCCATCGACGGTGACACAAGTACGGAGTTTTCTTGGACTTGTAGGATTTTATCGTCATTTCGTGAAGGATTTCAGCACCATCTCTGCCCCATTACATGAGTTGACCAAGAATGGTGTTTCATTTAATTGGGGGCAGTCACAAGAGGATTCTTTTGATCTTTTAAAAGAGAAGCTTACTCACGCGCCACTACTCCAACTTCCCGACTTTGGTAAGACTTTTGAACTCGAATGTGATGCAAGTGGAGTTGGCATTGGTGCTGTTTTGACGCAAGGAGGTAAACCCGTTGCATATTTTAGTGAGAAATTGAATGGTCCTGTTCTTAATTATTCCACATATGATAAAGAATTATATGCTCTCATACGATCTTTGCAAACATGGAAACATTATTTGTGGTCTAAGGAATTTGTTATTCATTCTGATCATGAGTCACTTAAGCATCTTCGTAGTCAAACAAATTTGAACCGTAGACATGCTAAGTGGGTAGAATTTCTTGAAACTTTTTCTTACATAATTAAACATAAAAAGGGGAATGATAATGTGATTCCCGATGCTCTGTCTAGACGCTATGCTATGTTATCTCAACTTGATTATCGTATTTTTGGACTTGAAACAATTAAGGGACAATATGCTTTTGATGATGATTTTAAAAAGGCTGCATTAAATTGTAAAGAGGGCCATACGTGGAATAAATTTGTGCTAAATGATGGATACTTGTTTAGAGCTAATCGCCTATGCATCCTAGTTGGTTCGGTTCGTCTTTTGTTGTTGCAGGAAGCGCATGGTGGTGGTTTGATGGGTCATTTCGGTGCCAAGAAGACGGAGGTTGTGCTGTCCACACACTTCTTTTGGCCTTGAATGCGGCGTGATGTTGAGCGCTTTGTAACAAGATGCACGACGTGTCAAAAAGCGAAGTCACGATTGAACCCACATGGTTTGTATATGCCTCTTCCTATTCCTTCAGTTCCGTGAGCGGATATTTCTATGGATTTTGTTTTGGGATTACCTAGGACGAAGAGGGGGAGCGATAGTGTTTTTGTTGTCGTTGATCGTTTTTCTAAGATGGCACATTTTATACCTTGTCATAAAACGGATGATGTCATTCATATTGCTAACCTCTTTTCCAAAGAAATTGTTCGTTTGCCTGGTATGCCTTCTACTATTGTTTCAGATCGTGATGTAAAATTCTTGAGTCATTTTTGGCGTACTCTATGGAACAAATTGGGGACAAAATTGCTGTTTTCTACTACTTGTCATCCCCAAACTGATGGACAAACAGAAGTTGTGAATAGAATATTGTCTGCAATGCTGCGAGCAATATTGAAGAAAAACTTGAAAATGTGGGAAGAATGTTTGCCACATGTGGAGTTTGCATATAATCGGGCGGAACACTCCACCACCAAGGTAAGTCCTTTTCAGGTAGTGTATGGTTTTAACCCTCGTGCTCCTATTGATCTTTTGCCTCTACCTACTACCGAGCAAGTACATAGTGATGCTAAGGAGCGTGCTGACTTTATTTTGAAACTTCATGCTTCAACTAAAGCAAACATTGAAAAGATGACTGAAAAATATAGAATTGCTGGTAGTCAAGGTAGAAAACAAGTTAAGCTTGAAGTGGGTGATCTAGTGTGGTTGCACTTGAGAAAAGATAGATTTCCAGAGTTAAGAAAGTCTAAATTGATGCCACGTGCTGCTGGTCCATATAAGATTTTGGAGAAAATAAATGATAATGCATATAAACTTGAGTTGCCTCCCGAGTTCTGGTTTAGTCCTACATTTAACATTGCATATTTGAAACCGTATTTAGGGGAAGAAGATGAGCTTGAGTCGAGGACGACTCCACTTCAAGAGAGGGAGGATGATGAGGACATCACTTCTATACATACAATGAATGGACCGATAACACGATCGCGTGCACGACAACTAATTCTCCAGGTACATTCTGCCCTAGTCAATTGTGTTTCAGAGCTTACGCTTGGGGCCATGGATATTTTGATGATTAGGAACCTTGGCGAGGACCAGCAAGGACTTGGGAAAGGCCTAGGTGTTGAGGAGGAGCAGCAAGGGCGCCCACAACAGGAAGGAGATCAAGTTCGACTCGGCTGCGACTCCATCTCGGGTTCCAGGACCAGTCTACACTAAAATGGACGCCCAAGATGCATCCGGACTCCGATTGCGACGGACTTTATATGGTTGGAAAGATAAGGATATTATCTAACCAACCCAACTGGTTCCACCCTAAAATTCATCCGGAGTCAACGGGAATCATCGAAACAAGTTAGCGTTCAGATTCTGTTTTGGTGCTGCGACACCGTCTGTTGGGCCGTTGGGCCATGTATCGTATCGGAGCCTATTAGGGGCGAGTCCCGGGGTCACGCACGCCCTAATACTCTATTTATTCAGCAGCCGCCGCCACATTAGGGTTGAGTTTTGCTTAAGTTTAGATCTGTCACGAACAGTCGCAGTAGATCAGTTTGTGAGACCCCAACTTGTGAGCTTAATCATTCATCCGCAATATTTTAGATTGTGTTCTTTCTTGTTCTTGCTTGTGTCTTCGATTCTCACACAGGAATTAGCCCTTGTGGCGAGGTCAATCGCGCAGTGCACGGTTGATAACCAGAGAAGTGGTGCTGCGATTGCGGGGTTCTAGTCATGTTGATTGGAAGTCGGATCGTCTGTGTGACATCTCCACCAAATCGATAGTTACCTTCACCTGACGGAAGATCAGGCACCCCCGTTCCTATCACCAACTATCTCTTATCATCCACAATAGCTTGCAAACTTCGCAATTCCCTGAAATCGGCCGTCATTGCCGCCGTGGGGTGCTCCACCGTGGTTTGAACTCCTCAGGTGAGCTTGATCATATCTGTCTCGTGTTTTAGTATCCCCTGGTGCCAGTGAAGCTCACCAAACACCCCATTTGAACTCTACCACAGTAGATCCCAGTGAACGTTGTCTTGCCATCACTAGACGCTGTCGTAGACCGCCTACATGTCGACCCACTGCTTTGTACCTTTGCTCGTCTTCCCGACCACTGTTCTTGAGTCTCAGTGAGTTGCTTAGGCTCACTGCGCCTTCAATTTGAATGCTACTGCAGTGTGCTCGCGGAAACAAGCTCACTGGAGCTTCGGTTCCGCTGGTGCTCATGGACCGAGACCTAGAATAGAAATCATGCCCGATCCTTGATCCATAGATTAGCACCGAGAGTCGAATTAGGTGTAAAAACAGTTTCTAGCTCGGGTTATGGTGTGTGGTGGCCTAAACGGGTTTGTCGGGGCATTTGCGCCGCCGTCTGTGGTCGAGGACCCGATCGTGTGAAGAAGAAAGAAAGGGAGGGTTTCTTTGTAAGTGTGAGTGACTTAGAGAACAGTGCATAGGATCAGTTTCTGGTTATTCAAATACCCAGAGGGCTCAATGCAAAGTAGTACTCGGGCATGGGCGCGCACGCGATATGCATGGGTTTCGGCCGACTCGGGCCGGTTTCGGCCTAGTTCTGTTTATGGGGTTTTCCTTTTCTTTTTTGCTGATAACTTGCAAAATCCAGCACAAATTGTAGAAAATGGTAAAATAGTGAAACCAATTTTACTAGTCTCCTAAAATCAGATAGTATTTAATAAAAATAGTTTCAAGATTTTTATTGCAAACAATAAATTATATAGCATTTAAAGATGCTTATGCAAAGCTTATTAAAATTTTAGAAATATATTAGGAGCTTCAAAAATCATGAAAACTTTTGGGTAGACTTGGTATGTTGTTCTAGCCCTTGAGTGAAGTTTGAACTTGTTTAGACACTGTTTGACAAGGGAATCAATAATAGTCCAAAGAATTAAACCATTTTAATACAAAATGAGTTTAAGGATTAGTGTTGCAAGTGAAATTGGAAATAGTAAACTTGCTATAACTTGTTAGCCTCAGAAGATTAGTTAAGTTAACCTTAAAAGATTATCTAGCCAGGAAGCTCTTATGGCTAATAGACTCCATGAAGGAAAGTTGTATTCAAGAGGGTGTTTCTAATTTGTATTTACAAATTTGCATATCCATGGCATAGCATAAGCATCCATATATGTGTTATTGCATCTAGAACACGAAGAAGATTCTATAATAGAAGAAGAAGTTGTTCCTTCGACTGAGAATCCTCCTGTGTAGAACAATTTTTACTTTGACATCTGTGGTGAAGAAGCAGCTACTCCTACAACATAAGGCAAGCCCTGGTGCATTTACCCTTTTCCTTGTATTTTAAAGTCTTATCACATTTGAATGATGCAATAGGTGATAGGAGTTGAGTTATAAACTACTGATGCATTTCCTTCCTTAAGAAATTGAGTACCATTCCTTGTTACCTGATTAACTCAAATAAGTTTTAACGATGCTTAGCCCTGCTTAGAAAACAAAATGTTTTATTTTAAAAAAGGTGATTGTTGGGGGCCTTCGGCTTCCGAAGGTCCTCAAAAACATGATTTAACAATGTTTCTGGAGTATAATACATGAGCAGGTGCCTTTGGACTTGGACCCTTCAGACTTGGGTAAAAACCACAGTGTGAAGAAGCACAAGGGATACGAAGGATGGAGTACTGCCGAAGCTATGCGCAGGGGAGCTTCGGCATGATAGCAGAAAAGGGAACCGACTTAAAGATGAAAAGGCTACTTAGACCTCGATGGATTACTATAGAGTTATTAGCAAATGTAAAGGGCATGGGTGTAATTTTACATGGGCTACGTCCCGTGCCTATAAATAGATGAACAGTGCTCCCGTACTGTTCACGCTAACTTGACATTTGCTTTTGCGTCATGCTTGTACTTTTGCCTTCTTTCAAGCCGAAGGTAAATTTGTAATTTGTTATCATTTCTATTTTTCCGTAACAATGAGATAGAAATGAGTTAATGATAATATTTAAGTGTTTATGTCATTTCTCATACTTTGTATGAATCCTTCTTCATTATTTGTTGTACGGATGAAGGCAAGTCCTTCATAACCTTCGTCTGAAACTCATTATATCCCGAGGGAAATAATGCTTCGAAGGACGAAGGACTTTAACGTTTAACAATTTCTATGTTGCCTTGTTCTTAACTCATAGCATTTAAGGACAAGTCCCCAACATTGGCGCCCACCTCCGGTGAACCCTTTTCGACCACTTTCGGCAAGCATCGACCTTCGTAATGCCGCCAAAGAAAGCTTCAGCGACAGGGGCTGCCGTTCTGCAGCCGCTGGACCCGAACCAAGAGGCCCTTTCTCTTCGAGAGGCCTGAAGCCAGAAGAGGAAGGCCACCAATCCAACACCCCAAGAGGATGAGTTGGACCAAGAGATCAGGAATATGGAAATGCTTCATCAGCAAGTGCAAAAGAAGAAGGAAAAAATGGCTCGGCTAGCTGACCTACAAAGGCAGATTGACGAAGCCACTGAATAAGTACGTCATCTTGCTCAAGATGAGCAAAATCGAAGGCTCCAGCACAGAGAGCTGCACCAAGAGGGCTTCTACAATGAGGATGAATGGTATGAAGATTTCCATCATGGAAATTTTGCTTTTGATAATGCTCCTCCTCTATCAGCAGAACTGCAAGCTACACCTTGGCCCCCGTCTTACAAGCCACCCCAGCTCCCCATGTATGACGGACACTCAGATCTGAAGCAGTTTCTGATGAGCTACGAAGCAACCATATCTTCATATGGTGGCAATACTGCAGTCATGGCGAAATCCTTCGTCATGGCAGTCAAGAATGTTGCACAAACCTGGTACTCCTCTCTTCGGCTAGGAACAATCACATCATGGCAGAAGCTGAAGGGCATGCTGATCACCAGTTTCCAAGGGTTTCAGACGAAACCGGTTACTGTTGAAGCTTTGTTCCAGTGCACGCAAGATCACGAAGAATACCTCCAGGTGTATGTCCGAAGGTTCTTGCATCTGAGGGCACAAGCGCCAACAGTGCCCAATGAAATTGTCATTGAGGACATGATCAAGGGGCTTCGGCCAGGACCTATGGCCCAATACTTCGCCAGGAAGCCCCCTCAGACTCTGGAGAAATTGCTTCAGAAGACGGATGAATACATCCACGCTGATAATGACTTTCGGTAGAGAAGGGAGGAAGCTTACAGGTTCTCCGAAATGACCAGGGGCTTCGGAGGAAGAGTCCACCCAAGGCACGTTAGATCAATCCACTCTACTCAGAATGATGACAGAGGAGGACAGCAGCAGAGGCCGCAATATTCCTCCCAGGCTTCGGGGCAGCAACAAAGCTATCCTCGGCCTCCAGCTCCAAGGGGCAGAGGCGCCAGGGGCTTCGGTGGAAGATTTGGGGATCAGCTTAGCAAAATTTATTGCCTATTCTGCGGTGAGGACAAGGGCCATACTACAAGGATGTGCCATGTCACCATCCAGAAACAGAAGGAGATAGCAGAAGTTGTAGCTCAACAGAACCAGCCGAAGCAAGTTATGCATACTGCTTCGTATCATTCACCGTACATACCAGAGTATGTGGGTAACCATCCTGTAGTTTCTGTTGCTTCGGCAAGCCAATCTCAGGCATATTGGCAACAGCCTCCACCTCCACCACCAATGCAACCCACATATCCCCAAGGCCAGCAGCCAGAAGGGAGCCAGCACACTCATCAGCAGCGAGACTTCAGGGAACAGTCCGAAGCTCGCACAGTCAACAGTATTGTGCCAGAATCGAAGCACATCTACTAGGAGATATCCTTCCTCTAAAATAGTTTTTGGATTCGTCATCATTTTCTTTTTAATAAAGAACAACCATTGAAAGCCTAGTTCTTTTGTTGTTTTCAATTCCTTGTAATAGCTTCGTAATTGTCATGATATAATAAACCTTCTTCACAGACTCATGAAGTTCCAAAAGTTGGTGAATCACGAAAGTCGTTGTCAAGAGCGTGGGGTTTACAATTATATTACAAGTTGTACCGAAGCAACAAAAAGTCGTTCTAAGGAACGCAGCGTAAGATGTACCGAAGCAACAAAAAGTCATTCTAAGGAACGCAGCGTAAGTTTGACCGAAGCAACAAAAAGTCGTTCCTAAGGGAGCGCAGCGTAAGTTTTCTGCTCAAAAGTCGTTCCAAAGGGAATGCAGAGCTTACAACGAAAAATAAACGCTGATTCCACCGAAATATAAGGCGAAGCGCGAAAAGTCAACGAGAATATCGCCGAAACAGAAGGCGAAGAAGCTCCTAAGGGAGGCTTACAGCGATAAGTCAGCGCTAATACACCGAAAAATAAGCGGTGAAGCCAAAAAATAAATGGCAAAAAGATTGTATATTTTACTGTGGGAATGTGTGTGTATTTTCGACACAAATATCATTTTGCATAGCATAACATCATCACATCATTCGCATAACATGACATCATACATCATACTGCATCAATGGCACAAGAAGGGGATACAACATTGATCTTCGGAAATTGTTTCGAAGAAGTTGTGCCAAGGCACAAAATAAGTACAGCTTCATCAACTCTAATATCAAAGAAGATCTATTGCCTACAAAGCATAATATTTTTACGGAATGTGGATATTCTTCACGAAGCATGAAAAGAAGGGAAGGTGTTTTTTCGCTGAAGGCTCAAAAACGGTATGTACATAAAGTTTCATGCATCGTAAAGAATTGAATTACAAACAGCTTATATATTACATTCAAAACTACAAAATATTACACCTTTTGTTCAGCAAATATTACATTAATATTCCAAATGTTTTTACAATAATAGCTACTCTTCTTTTAAAACTGCTTCCGCAGCTTCGTTTAGTAGTCGAGTAACAGCTTCGTCCATAATAGCTTCGGCCATCTTAGTAATTTCATCTTCATTTTCTGCTTCGGGATCGACCAATGGCTCGAAGGGCTCCGGGGGAGGAGATAGTTCGGCTATGATATAAAACATAAATAAGTTGAAGTCACAAAAATAAAACATAAAGTTAAAAGCAATTAGGCAATACCTATCCGCCTTTGGAGTTCTGCAGTCCTTTCAGGTGCCTTTGTTGCTTCTCTAGCATCGTAAGTATCTTTTTCACTTTTCTTTAAAATTTCATGGGGCATTCCTCGGCCGCCATTTTCCCAAATGTCAGTAAAGAATTTTCCGCCAACAAAGCTTGCTTCGGCCGAGGGATCCTTCGTGTCATCAATAGAGAAAGCAGTTTCGGCTTGGGCCAGAGTCTTCACGTGTTCGCATCCTGCCTTCTCCAAAATAGCCGCAATTCCCCTGGCACATGAGAAGGCGCAGACATCTCCACGGCCACTCAAAACTTCCTCAAAGGCTTCGGCTTCGCCGTTGATCCATTCAATTGGACCTTCGGGGTCGCCCAGTACGAAGTTGTCTTCATTCGAATATGCGCCAATATTGTCAAAGCTGGTTTTTATATTTTGTACACATGCTATAGATTTATCATAGCATCTTTCTTTTGAAGAACGAAGCTCCACAACTGTTTTTTCCCAGTAATTTTTCCAGTAGTCATTGGCGTCTCGGTCAGCTTCGGCAATTGCACATTTTAATTTTGCTTCAGCCAACTGTTTCCAAAGATCTTCAATTTCACATTTCTGGACCTCAGCTTGGGCTTTTGAAGTAGCTTCGTCTTCTTTTATCTTGTTCACCAATGAGTTTAATATTTTATCTTTTTCAAGACCTTCGTTCCTTAGCTCAATTACTTCGGAACGAAGGTTGTTCAAGGCTATAATACATCCTTCGTCTTCAGCGCTTTTTTGCGCTCTTAGGGCGTTGCTAAGAATAAGGCCCTGCAAAAGGAGTGCGATATTGTTGGGGGCCTTCATCTTCCGAAGGTTCTCAAAAACATGATTTGACAATATTTTCCAAGTGAAATATGTGGGCAGGTATCTTCGGAATCGGATCATGAGCATACAAAAGCACAATCAGGACAAAGCCTGAATGAGATTATGACGAAGGTCTAGATGATCACGAAGCTGTGCGCAGGAAAGCTTCGGCATGATAGCAGAAAAGGGGAACCGACTTAAAGATGAAAAGGCAAATTAGACCTCGAAGAATTACTATAGAGTTATTAGCAAATGTAAAGGGCATTGATGTAATTGTACATGGGTTGTGTCCCTTGCCTATAAATAGATGAACAGTACTCTCGTACTGTTCACGCTGACTTGGCATTCGCTTTCTGCATTACGCATGTACCTTTACTTTCCGTCAAACCGAAGGTATATTTATAATTTGTTATTCCGAATATGAAAATGCAAATAAAAATAAGTTGATGATGATATCTATATTATTTTTGTATTTCGTATATGAATTCTTCCTTATCACCCATTGTGTTTACGAAGGTTTTTTCCTTCATACCCTTCGTCCGGAATTCATTATATCCGAAGGGACATAATGTCTTGATAGACGAAGGACTTTAATACTTAACACTTTTTATGTTGCCTTGTTCTTAACTCGAAGCATTTGAGAACAAGTCCCCAACATTGGCGCCCACCTCCGGTGAACTCACTTCCATTTTTTGAGTTTTGAACACCTTCGGCAAACATCACCTTCGTCATGCCGCCGAAGAAAGCTTCAGCAACAGGGGCTGCCGCTCTGCAGCCACTGGATCCCAATCAGGATGTCCTTTCTCTTAGGGAGGCCCGAAGCTAGAAGAGAAAGGCCACCAGTCCAACGCCTCCGGAGGATGACTTGGATCAAGAAATCCAAAACTTGGAGATGCTCCATCAACAGGTCCAACGCAAGAAGGAAAAGATGGCTCGTCTAGCTGACCTGCAAAGGCAGATAGACGAAGCCTCTGAAGAAGTTCGTCATCTTGCTCAAGATGACCAGAACCGAAGGCCTCCACACAGAGAGCTTCATCAGGAGGGCTTCTACAACGAGGATGACTGGTATGAAGATTTCCATCATGGAAATTTTGCTTTTGATGATACATCTCCTCTCTCAACAGAACTGCAGGCTACACCTTGGCCCCAGTCTTACAAGCCACCCAGCTCCCCATGTACGACGGTCATTCAGACCCGAAGCAATTCTTGATGAGTTATGAAGCAACCATATCTTAGTATGGTGGCAATATTGCAGTCAAGGCAAAGTCTTTCGTCATGGCTGTCAAGAGTGTTGCACAAACCTGGTACTCCTCTCTTCGGCCTAGAACAATCACCTCATGGCAAAAGCTGAAGGACATGATGATAACCAGCTTCCAAGGGTTTCAAACGAAGCCGGTCACTGCTCAAGCTTTATTCCAGTGCACCCAGGACCACGAAGAATACCTTCAGGCGTATGTCCGAAGGTTCCTGCGTCTGAGGGCACAGGCACCAACAGTGCCCAATGAAATTGTCATTGAGGCCATGATTAAGGGGCTTCGGCCGGGACCTTCAGCTCAATACTTTGCCAGGAAGCCTCCTCAAACTTTGGAGAAGCTGCTCCAGAAGATGGACGAGTATATTCGAGCTGACAATGACTTCCACCAAAGAAGGGAGGAAGCATACAGGTTCTCTGAAATGACCAAGGGCTTCGGAGGAAGATTCCATCCGAGGCACGTCAGGTCAATTCACAACTCTACTCAGAGTGATGATAGAGGGAGTCAGCAGCAAAGGCCACAGTACTCCTCGCAAGCTTCGGGGCAGTAGTAAAGCTCTTTCCGGCCGCCAGCTCCAAGGGGCAGAGGCGCCAGGGGCTTCGGAGGAAGATTTGGAGATCAGCCAAGGAAAATTTATTGTCTATTCTGTGGTGAGGACAAGGGCCATACCACCAGGATGTGCCATGTTACCATCCAGAAGCAAAAGGAGATAGCAGAAGCTGCAGCGCAACAGAGTCAGCCGAAGCAAGTCATGCATACTGCTTCGTACCATTCGCCTTACATTCCAGAATATGTAGCCAATCACCCTGCAGTTTCTGTTGCTTCGGCAAGCCAACCCCAAGCATCTTGGCAACAGCCTCCACCTCCACCTCCACCACCAACGCAACGAGGCCAGCAACCAGAAGGGAGTCAGCACACTCACCTTCAATGGGACTTCAGAGAAGAGTCCGAAGCTCGCACAGTCAATAGCACTGTGCAGAGTCGAAGCATATTTACTGACAAATATCCTACCCCGACAGCAGTTTTTCGCATTCAGTATTATTTTCTTTTTAATAAGGAACAATTATGGGAGGCTTAAGTGCTTTTTGTCATTTTTAATCTCTTGTAACAGTTTCGCTTTTTACCATAATGAAAATATATCTTCTCCATAGGCTTAAGTTGCCGAAGCATAAGAATTTATGGTGGCAAGGAGGACCTTCGAATTATCAAAAAAACATTTCTAAGGAACGCAACGTATTTTCTTCGAAGCAGCAAAAAGTCGTTCCTAAGGGAGCGCAGTGTAAGTTTTCTGCTCAAAAGTCGTTCCGAAGGGAATGCAGAGCTTACAACGAAAAATAAACGCTGATTCCGCTGAAAGTAAAAGGCGAAGAAGCTCCTAAGGGAGGCTTACAGCAAAAAATAAACGCTGATTCCGCTGAAAGTAAAAGGCGAAGAAGCTCCTAAGGGAGGCTTACAGCGAAAAATAAACGCTGATTCCGCTAAAAGTAAAAGGCGAAGAAGCTCCTAAGGGAGGCTTACAGCAAAAAATAAACGCTGATTCCGCTGAAGTAAAAGGCGAAGAAGCTCCTAAGGGAGGCTTGCAGTGATAAAACGTCGACCTTCGGCAAATATCATTTTGCATAACATCACATCATTACATCATTTGCATAGCATAACATCATACATCATATTGCATCAACAACGCAAGAAGGGGGTCTCAGTATTGATATTCGAAAATTGTTTCGAAGAAATAGTGACAAGGCACAAAGAATAGCTATTGAAGAGTTATACCTTCGTCAAACTCTGAAATGGAAAGATCTATTGGTTATTGATTTTACGAGGATTGATTACTGATCTTATGAGAACACGGATATTGTTTACGAAGCATGAAAAGAAGGGAAGGTGTTTTTTCGTCGAAGGCTCAAAAATGGTATGTATAAGAAGTTTCATGCATCGTAAAGAATAGAACCATAAATAGCTAATATATCACATTCAAAGTTACAAAGTATTACACATGTTTCTCAACAAACGTTACATTCTAAATGTTTTTACAATAACATCTAATCTTCCCTTAGAACTATTTCTGCAGCTTCGTTTAGTAGCTGATCAACAACTTTATCCATGATGGCTTCGGCCATTTTTCTAATTTCGTCGTCCCCCTTCACGGGGGGTCCGCCGATGGCTCGGTAGGCTCTGAGGGAGGAGAAAGTACGGCTTTATTACAAAACGTAAACAAGTCTGAAATCAAAAATTACAACAAAGAGCCGAAAACCACTATTCAATACCTAATTGCTCTTCGGGATCCGCACTTTTTTCAGTGGCCTCTGCTACTTTCCTAGCGTCATGAATGCCTTTCTCGCTTTTTCGTATAATTTCCTGGGCCATTTCCCGGCCACCATTGTCCCAGATGTCGGTGAAAAATTTTCCACCAACCAAGCTCGCTTCGGCCAAGGGGTCTTTTATATCTTTAGAGGATAAGGCGGCTTCGGATTGTGCTAAGAATTTTACATGGTCACAACCTTTCCTCTCCAAAATGGTAGCAATTCCCCTGGCACCCGAAAAGGCGCATATGTCTCCTCGACTATTTAAAATTTCTTCAAAAGCTTCAGCTTCGTGGCTGATCCATCCAATTGGGCATTCGGGGTCACCCCTTGTGGAGTTCTCCGCACTTGAGAATGCGCCAACGCTAGCGAAGCTGGTTTTTATTGTCTTAACACATTCCATAGATTTTTCATAGCATCTTTTCTTAGATGCACGAAGCTCTTCAACATTTTTCTCCAAATGATTTGCCCATTGTTCACTGATTTCTCGTTTTGTTTCTTCAAGTGTGCGCTCCTCTTTAGCTCTGGCTAGTTGTTTTCGAAGATCTTCAATTTCACGCTTCTGAGCCTCAACTTGAGCATTAAAAGTAGCTTCGCCTTCTTTTATTCTATTTATCAATGAATATAATATTTTATCTTTTTCGAGACCTTCGTTCCTTAGTTCAATAACTTCGGAACGAAGGTTGCTCAGGGCCATAACACACCCTTCGTCTTCAGCATCTTTTTGAGCCCTAAGGGCATTGCTAAGTATAAGACCCTGCAAAAAGTTTGGTTTCTATAAGTTAAATAAATGAAAATTTTTGATTTCAAGAAATAATACAAAGACCTTATTTTCGCACATTTAAGCTATTGTATGCCAAGCTGTCGGCTAGCTCGTCTTTTGATAACACCGAGAGCCCGTTTTCTAAAGTTGAGAATCCGAAGCTCTTGCTCATCTCCCGACAGACAGAAATCTCCTTGTTGTCAGGGAGGCAATACAAGAAGTCTTCTTCTCCGCTGCCGTTAAATATCAATGCCCCCTTTGGATATTTCAGTTTTTGGGCATAAAACTAGGCCTCTTGCTTTTCTTTTTCAGTCAACTTTTTCCCCGAAGCATGTCGAAAAATATAATTGAAGGTTTCGGAAGATGCTTCGGGGGCGGCAGTGCCAGTTTCTTCAGCCAAAATTTGTTCTGCTATTTCTGGTTCTTTGGCTTCCAAGGATTTCACTTTGGTGGGCTCTGAAGGCCCATCTTCAGTCTCAGATTGGTGCTTTGAAGCTTCGGCACCAAAGGCTTCAATATGCACTTCGGAAGTTTCAACAATTTTCTTCGGAGTCGTGCTTGAAGACTTTATTGTCTCCAAAACGTCCAGCACATTAACCATCCTTTTTCTTTTGGGGGTCATTGCTGGACCCTTTTGGCTATTTGGTGCTTCAATTTTTGCTGAAGGACTTAAAATTTCATATGTCCTTGTTTCTGTAGCCTTTGGTTCTTCTATCTTCTTCATTTCCGGCATTATGATTGGCTCTTCAACGTTCGGTAGGGGGCTCGGTTCCTTGGCTTTGGTGGCCGAAGAGGTTTCACCGACGTATTCAGGCACTATGGTCGGTTCAATATACCGTGGCCGGTGAGTAAGAACCTTTATCCTTTTCCTCTCCGGCGCTGGCTCACTGGGAGCGGCTGAAGCAACTTCCTTTGCTAAAGCAGTATTTTTTCTTTTCTGACCCCGTGTTGGATAACGGTAGTCGGGGTAGATAAACCCAATTGCATCAAATACTCGGTTGAGTCTCTTCTTTCAGCCTCCGAAGGCCGCTGATAGTGCAGTATCTTCGACCTTCGAGTATGATCCAAGCAATTCAACACTTATGGCCTCAATACTTTTTAGCCAGTCATCATCTGGCTCGACGAACTTATCTCCGTATTTGAATGTGTATTTTAGTCTAACTAGTCCACCTTCGTTAGGTTCCCTGACGGTTTCCTTCGGCATTTCCCATTTATCTGCAAGTGGCCATACTCTGAAGGCAATGTGTTCTTGCATCAAATCCCTTGTCCCAATAAAAGAGCAAACCGCGCCGAAGGCTCTCTGGCATTCTTTGGCTGCTTCATCCATTTTCACCTTCGGCCTTCGGAGGCCGAAGCGTTGCCAGATAGGGCGCATAATGATATCTTTAATATCTTCCCGTGTTTTCAAATCATTCTTCACATAAAACCATTCCGTCATTCAGTCGTCGGGCCATCTTTTTCGAAAGGTTGGCACGGGACAGCTTGACCCAGACCGGGCCCCGAAGCTATAGCAGCCAAAATTGTTGTGATACTGCTCTTTGCCCCAAGGTTTTGTCTCATACAATAGCTCATGTATGTTGCAGAAACTTTTTGCATTTGGTTCTAAACCTTGGCTCCTCACGGCCCAGACGAAGATGCCCATCCTTATGATTGCTTCGAGGGTAATTTGATGAAGGAAGATTTCAAATATCTTCAGTATTTCCACGACAAAACTGCTCAAAGGAAACCACAGTCCAGCCTTTAAGAAGCTTCGGAATATCACGACTTCATTCTCCTCGGGAGTCGGACAAGTTTTCTCTCCTTCGTCAGCCCTCACAATAGACAAGTCCCGAAAATATCTACCCCTCATATTGACAAGATGGCTTTGTTTAATACTTGATTTACCAAAAACCGCATGGCTTGGTCACCAAGGTCGATCTTCGGAATCTTCACCACCACTATCCACATCATAGCTGTCACTGTCGCCAGTGTCTTCAGATAAACCCTCTAAAATCTCCCTGGTAATCTTCTCTCTATTTGTCTTTGCCATTGATTGAAGAAAGCCAAGATGCATCTCCTCAGAAAGGCTTAGCTTCGATTCAGCAACAGCCTTTTTATCTTCAGACATCTTCGAAAATGCTGCGAAAGTGCTCTCGAAACCGAAACTTAAAAATTTAAAAAGCCAAGCAAGAGTTGTTGCGCAAGGGCTAAAAGTCGAGTGAGTAAGAGCAGATGGCAAGGAAGCGTGCCAAATAAACTCATGGTGAGCTCTTATTTATACACCTAGTGCGTTGAAAACTAGAGGGTCCCGCTTGTCAATGACTGTTGCTATCCTAGCAAAGGGAAGGTGTTTTTTCGGACCTTCGGCTTAAGGCCTTCGTCCATGTCACAATATGAATTTATCATCCTAGCAAATTAATATTGCGAGGGGCTACTGTTGGGGGCCTTCGTCTTCCGAAGGTCCTCAAAAACATGATTTGACAATATTTTCCAAGTGAAATATGTGGGCAGGTATCTTCAGAATCGGATCATGAGCATACAAAAGCACAATCAGGACGAAGCCTGAATGAGATTATGACGAAGGTCTAGATGATCACGAAGCTGTGCGCAGGAAAGCTTCGGCATGATAGTAGAAAAGGGGAATCGACTTAAAGATGAAAAGGCAAATTAGACCTCGAAGAATTACTATAGAGTTATTAGCAAATGTAAAGGGCATGGATGTAATTGTACATGGGCTATGTCCCTTGCCTATAAATAGATGAACAGTACTCTCGTACTGTTCACGCTGACTTGGCATTCACTTTCTGCATTACGCCTGTACCTTTACTTTCCGTCAAACCGAAGGTATATTTATAATTTGTTATTCCGGATATGAAAATGCAAATAAAAATAAGTTGATGATGATATCTATATTATTTTTTGTATTTCGTATATGAATTCTTCCTTATCACCCATTGTGTTTACGAAGGTTTTTTCCATCATAACCTTCGTCCGGAATTCATTATATCCGAAGGGACATAATGTCTTGATAGACGAAGGACATAATGCCTTGTTCTTAACTCGAAGCATTTGAGAACAAGTCCCCAACAGGTATTAAGTATAAGCACATGGAAAAATTTTGTTTTTAAAATATTATTCCCTCACCTTTAAGCTGTTGTATGCTAAGCTGTCGTCCAATTCATCTTTTGACAGCACTGAGAGCCCGTCTTCTAGCATCGGGAATCCGAAGCTTCTGCCCATCTCCCGGCAGACAGAGATCTCCTTGCTATCTGGGAGACAATACAAGAAGTCTTCTTCTCCGCTGCCGTTGAATATCAACGCCCCTTTTGGATATTTCAGTCTCTGGGCATAATATTGAGCTTGTCGCTTTTCTTCTGTAGATAACCTTTTTCCCGAAGCATGTCGTACAATATAATCAAGAGCTTCGGAAGATGCTTCGGGAATAGGAATGGCTGTTTTTTCAGACAGAATTTGTTCTGCAGTTTCCTTTTCCGCTTTTTCTTCTCCAATTTCCAAGAATTTCTCCTTAGCGGACTCTGAAGGCCCAGCTTCGGTCTCGGCATAACTTTGTGCAGCTTCAGCTTCAGTCTGTTTTGTTTCAATTCACGTTTTTGAAGCTTTGGCTGTTTTCCCTGGAGTAGAGCTTGAAGTCTTTATTTTTTCCAGTACATCTAGTACGTTGACCATCCTTTTCCACTTGGGGGTCATTGTAAGATCCTTTTGCGCCTTCGGCACTGTCACCTCTGCCGAAGGGCTTATAACTTCCAATATTTTTGTCTTTTCGACCTTTGCCTCTTCAATACTAATGGCCTTTCGCTCACCTGATTTGGCTGGTGATGCCTTCGGCATTGTAGCTGGTTCTTCATTCCTCTGTGTGAGGGCAGATTATTTAGCTTTAGTAGCCAAAGAGGTTTCGCCGCCAAATTCGGGCACTTCGGTCAGTTCAATATATCGCGGCCGGTGAGTAAGGACCTTCACCTTTTTCCTCTTCGGCGCGGGCTCGCTTGGAGCAGCTGGAGCAGCATCCTTCCCAGAAATGGCACTCCTTCTCTTCTGCCCCTGCGACGGGTAGCGGTAATCAGGGTACATAAACCCAATAGCATCGAAAACTCTATTCAGCCTCTTCTTCTTCCGGCCTCCGAAGGCCGCAGATAACGCCTTATCTTCTGCCTTTGAATATGGCCCAAGTAGTTCATCGCTTGTAGCTTCGATACATTTCAGCCAATCATCATCTGGCTCAACAAACTTACCTTCATATCTGAAGGTGTATTTCAACCTAACCAGCCCACCTTCGTCAGACTTGCTGATAGTTTCCTTTGGCATTTCCCATTTCTCTACAAGTGGCCACACTCTGAAGGCTATGTGCTCCTGCACTAAATCCCTTGTCCCGATGAAAGAGCAAACTATGCCAAAGGCCTTTCGGCATTCTTCGGCTGCTTCATCAATTTCCACCTTCGGCTTCCGAAGGCCGAAGCGCTGCCAGATTTTACGTAAAACCATTCCTTCATCCAGTCCCCAGGCCATATTTTCTGGAAGGTTGGCACGGGGCAACTTGAGCCAGAGCGAGCGACAAAGATATAGCAGCCAAAATTGTTATGATATTGCTCTTTGCCCCAGGGTTTCGTCTCATATAACAGTTCGTGCATACTGCAGAAATTTTTTGCATTTGGCTCCAAGCCTTGGCTCCTCACGGCCCAGACGAAGATTCCTATTCTTATGATTGCTTCGGGAGTAATTTGATGAAGGTAGACCTGATAGATCTTTAAAACCTCAACCACAAATCTGCTTAAGGGGAATCGAAGCCTAGCTTTAAAAAAGCTTTGGAAGATCACAACTTCATTCTCTTCGGGAGTAGGCACAGTCCTCTCTCTGTCATCTGCCCTCACAGTAGACATGTCTCGAAAATATCTTCCCCTCATGTTATCGAGATGACTCTGTTTAATACTCGATTTTCCGAAGACTGTGTGACTTGGTCGCCACGGTCGATCTTTGGAGTCTTCACCCCCACTCTCCACATCATAACTGTCACTATCACCGGTGTCTTCAGATAAACCTTCTAAAATCTCCCTAGTGATCTTCTCTGTATTAGTCTTTGCTATTGATTCAAGAAACCCAAGATTCTTCTCCTCAGAAAGGCTCAACTTTGTTTCGGCAACAACTTTTTTATCTTGAGACATCTTCGAAAATGTTGAAAATGTGCTCTTAAGGCCGAAGCTAAAAAATCTAAGAAGCCAGGCAAAACGTTTGTAGGCAGGAGCTAAAAATTGAGCAGGCAGAGCAGATGGCAAAAAGCGTGCCAAATGAGCTCGTGGTGTGCTCTTATTTATACGCCTGGTATGTTGAAAACAGGTGGGCCCTGCTTGTCATTGACTGTTGCTATTCTAGCAAAGGGAAGGTGTTTTTTTGGACCTTCAACTTAGGGCCTTTGTCCGTATCGCAATCTGAATTTATCATTCTAACAAATTAATATTGCGAGGGGCTACTGTTGGGGGCCTTCGGCTTCCGAAGGTCCTCAAAAACATGATTTAACAATGTTTCTGGAGTATAATACATGAGCAGGTGCCTTCGGACTTGGACCCTTCAGACTTGGGTCAAAACCACAGTGTGAAGAAGCACAAGGGATACGAAGGATGGAGCAGAGCCGAAGCTATGCGCAGGGGAGCTTCGGCATGATAGCAGAAAAGGAAACCGACTTAAAGATGAAAAGGCTACTTAGACCTCGATGGATTATTATAGAGTTATTAGCAAATATAAAGGGCATGGGTGTAATTTTACATGGGTTGCGTCCCGTGCCTATAAATAGATGAACAGTGCTCCCGTACTGTTCACGCTGACTTGACATTTGCTTTTGCGTCACGCTTGTACTTTTGCCTTCTTTCAAGCCGAAGGTACATTTGTAATTTGTTATCATTTCTATTTTTCCGTAACAATGAGATAGAAATGAGTTAATGATAATATTTAAGTGTTTATGTCATTTCTCATACTTTGTATGAATCCTTCTTCATTATTTGTTGTACTGATGAAGGCAAGTCCTTCATAACCTTCGTCTGAAACTCATTATATCCCGAGGGAAATAATGCTTCAATGGACGAAGGACTTTAACGTTTAACAATTTCTGTGTTGCCTTGTTCTTAACTCATAGCATTTAAGGACAAGTCCCCAACAGTGATGCTTCACACTGGAATGGGAATGTTTATAAATAAAAACTTATGATGGTGAATCTATCATGGCTATGATAGATTCAACATATGAAAGAGTACCTCTTATAGGTACCAAGCTTTGGGTTATAAATTATAAGATGAGACCGGGCAGGTGACCTGCACGAGAAGAGAGTCTCGGTGTAGTGTCTCCATCTGAGTCGTTTAAGGACCGAGCCGATGTAGGCTTGATGATCGAGGACCTTTTAACTAGCCACATGCCTCATCATGGGTAAGCTTTCCCTCGAATGAACAAATACCAAAACAGCTCACCCGCACTAGGCGTGGGAGATGGGGAGTAGTGTGTCCCCTCCGTGGCAAGAGGCTGGGCGGTGCAGTAACTGTACTCTCGGGTAGCGGGAACCTGTTCTGGTCTTGAGAAATCCGGGTGTGAGTTGACATATGCAAGGATTAGGTGCTACATATGTCGTGTGGTTGGAGATCCCTAGCTGGGTATTAATCGATTCGAATCGCTGTTACTTCTCGGACATGAAGACTTGGTTACTAACCTATATCGTAGCGATAACTAAATTCAAGGCATGATAAAAGATGGCTAGTGTAGGCCAAGTGTTTGATCTAGATTAGGAAAGAAATCTAGATTCATCAAATTATCTAACTTGACAAATAAAAAAAAATTAAAGTACCAACTCTAGTAAGCTTTATGCAAACTGGGTCATTGGTTCTTACTAAACCTTAGCTTGATTCCTAAAGGCCAGCATATTCTTGAGAGTCTTTCCTTTTAGTCGGGTAAGACTTGTGAAAGTACACTCCGTACTAAGGATGTTTGAACCCATGTTGTTGTAGGTGAAGAGACTGCCGAGTTTTGCTGCTTCTGTTCCAAGATCATCCCTATGCAGGAGGGTGAAAACTAAGTGCGAACTTATGGAAGGTGTCTACCTTCCCGTGGTGTAATAAGTAGAAGCACTCAGACCCTTATATTGTAATAATCACTCTTTCTATATTGTTACTTTAACATGTTAATCTAAATTAAGTTATTGTAACTCTTTCCGTTTTTACTCTAATTATGTGTAATGTCTGTGAAATGGGATGTACGCTCTTGGGAGATGCTGAAGAAGATGCAGGAATCCAGTCCTGTCGAGCTATTGGGTGCATCCACTTGACTGTCTAGGGTCCTTGGGACAAGGATAGCTGTATGTGGGACTAATATCTTGGGAGGTTCCACCACACCTTTGCCCCACATTGATGTTCTTTTTTACCAGTTAGTTGTAGCCAAAGTGTTTTCCAAGATAGATCTTCGCTCCAGCTATCATAAAATTAAGATCCGAACAAGTGACGTTTCGAAAACGGCTTTCTCGACCAGATATGGGCATAATGAGTACCTAGTAATGTTGTTTGGGCTAACTAATGCCCTTACATATTACTTGATGAACTCAGTATTCATGCCTGAGTTGGACATGTTCGTAGTAGTCTTCATTGACGATATCCTGGTATACTCGAGGAATGAGGAGGAGCATGCCGACCATCTACATATATTACTTTAGTGCCTGAGAGACCATCGTCTGTATGCCAAGTTCTCAAAATGGGCTTTCTGGCTAAACGAGATCAAAATCTTGGGTATATACAATCTCTTAGGAAGGGATAGCAGTCGATCCAGGTAAAGTGCAAGAGGTGATGGATTGGAAGCCTCCTACCACTATCCGCTAGATTTGGAGTTTTCTAGGATTAGCTAGATATTATCATCGATTCATTCCAGACTTCTCCAAAATCGTCAAGCCAATGACTGAGTTGTTGAAGAAAGGTGTTTATAAGTGGTGTCTACCAAGTGGTGAGGTGCTAATGAGATGAAAATGATGGTGATCCCCCTTGGCCTTATATACATGACCGTAGGGCGCTTCGTGCATACACGCTGATCACACTCTTCCAGCTTATCTCCTAGCTAATAGCGAACAAACTTTTCCATCCCGAGGAAAACCTAGCGTCTCCGCTCCGAGCTATCTCCAGCGTTTGAGGATGTCGGGCGCGAGAAAAGCGAACTACTTCAACGGGCTCACGCCCAAGCCACTAGTAATCCGGGCGTGGGCCTATCGCATTCTTGGGTCGGCCCATTTCCGCCGTTCTCTTTGCCCGGCCCAAGATGTGGTGTCACTGCGTGGCGACTGGCATGTGGCCCTGAGCAGAGTTTTCACCCTCGAGTGGACCCGAGGGATATCTGTCCCCCACAATCTTTGAGTTGATTTTGAAATAATCGATTCAAAGATTCTTGGTCCTTGTTTACGGGGTCATCGTATGACTTGAAAAGTTTATAACTCCGTTGGATATAGCCCCAAGCTTTGAGTTGATTTTGAAATAATCAATTCAAAGGTCTTCATGTTATGCTTTAGAAATAAGCATTCGGCTTCGAAGGTTGTGAATCTATTGGGTGTAGCCCCCGAGCTTTGAGTTTATTTTGAAATAATCAATTCAAAGGTCTTCATGTTATGCTTTAGAAATCAGCATTCGAGCTTCAAAGTTTTGTGAATCCATTGGGTGCCCGGAAGGTGCACCCAATGGGTGTAGCCCATGAGCTTTGAGTTGATTTTGAAATAATCAATTCAAAGGTCTTCATCTCATGCTTTTTTTCAAAATGATTTTTTTCGGGATAGCCCGGTGACGACATATGTCCGTATCTTGTTTGGTCTGAAATAAATTTGATCGGCGACAAGTTGGAAACCGGCCAGTCAAAATATGGAGCCCTTGGCTGGACACCACTTGGTCGCGCGTGTACTTTAATGCCTCTGCTGATTGGACTTGTGCTTTGGTAACTACATTTGGACTTCCTCCCATTTCAGCCGATCTTCCACTTTGTCGTGGTATATTCATTGTGTATATGTTGCAGGTATCACCGCTTCAGAAAATTTTGTAGAATCCAGGCGGTACACCCAATGGGTGTGCCCGAAGGGTGTCTGTCTAGTAAAAGGTGTCTATCGCATTGTCCTGAAGTAGTAACTTGATATGACGGAGAGGTGTAATACTTTGCCTGAGCAGTTGACTTGATTCCATCATGTGCCGTGTTACGCGAAGCGGTGCCTGACGCCTGACTCATTTCCAGGCGATTTGAATTGCTTATTGAAGTCTTGTGACTGTTCGGTGAGCGGGTAGGAAGTGGAGGGTCGCCTCCCGACCTCTTTAAATAGCTCTCCCGCGCCCAACTTCTTTCTCCACTCGTTCTTGTTTGCTTGTCTTCCTCTTCTTTTTCGCTTCCCCTCCCTCTGCATGGACCATGGTCAGCAGCAAAAAGGGCAAGAAAGGGCGCCATCATGCTGACGGGAAGTGGAAGCATCCTCCGGGTCCTCCCTCGAAGGATTACAGGGACTCGGAGTACTCAGAGGAGGTCTCCTCTGAGTATGATCGCTCGCCTACCCCAGCGTCTCCTGTGGCGTCGTCCGAGGACTCGGACGACTCCATGGGGCTGTCGATCGCGGCACGAGGCGATCCATCGAGCACGCGGGGCTTGGTGGGTCAGTCGACTCGAAGGAGGTATCCTCAGAGGAGATCGAGGACTCCTCTGACTCCGAGGAGGGGAGCGGCGACGAGGGCAACGGTGTCGAGGGCAACAGCAGCAGCGATGATGACAGCGGCAAGGGCAGTGGCGACAACATCAGCGAGGGCAGTGGCGACGGCGATGGTGATAGAAGCGACGGCAGCGGCGACGACTGTGATGGCAAAGGTGATGGCCAGGGCGACGGCGATGACGAAGGAGGCAGCAACGGCGGCGACGGCAAGGCCGGTGGCATAATGCTGTCGACTTAAATATTAGTATAGCGTAGTAGTAGTTAGTAGTAGAATAATGTATTTTAATTAGTAGTGTAGAGTAGTCTAAGTAGTAATGTAATGTAATGTGATGATCGAGGGGTGGTGGCCGACTCATAACGAGTCGATCTCAATTTTGTAAAGATCTCTCGACTGGTGAATGAAAACCTGCTTTCGTGTCGATCTACTGTTGCGTGCTCTGCTCTTGTGTCTGACGGCTAACTAGCATTTAAAGGTAATGCCCGAGTGATGTTGTTTTGCTGTAACCAAAACTCTCCCGAGTTATCGGCATGCCCCTTTGCGCCGGACTTCGTGTGCCAACTCGTACTTCTGCTGATGTCCTCTCGAGCTCCAAACCCTAGTTCTTGTTTTTTCCTCTGCCACTTTCTAGCTTTCTGAGTTTCAGAATCCTTTCACATCGTTTGAAAAAATCGTGATGGCACCCAGGAAAAGAAAACAGAGTGCTACCATTCCAGACATCCCTTCGATCGATCCCAACTACCAACTCCCTTTCGTTAGTAAGCATATTACTGTCGTTTATGAAGCTGACCTTCTGCATCTTGTTGAGATTGGTGTTCTACCTCTAAAAGAATTATGTTCCTAGTGGATCTAGCACGGAGTTATTGTCCCGACAGAGGATACTCATGAGGCGGTTATCTCTGTGCCTTTTCTCATCCGAGGACTGGCCCTGTCAGTTTCTCTCTTCTTTCACGGTCTTCTTGATTTTTACTCTCTGAACCTCACCTAAATCCCAATTATGTGCTTGAAATTGTTGTGTTTGCTCATCTTTGCAAAGCTTTTCCTTGGAATTCCACACTTTGGGCTTTGGAAGTACCTTTACCATTGTCGGCTTGGGATTGCTGGAGGGCAGCATCAGCTTGTTGGAGGTGCTAGCTTGGAACTTTGTCGAGGCAGGAAAGCTGAGTATCTCGACATTCCCTTGAAAGACAGTATTAAGGGATGACGCTTTGAGTGGTTTACTATGGAAAATCATAAGAAGTCACTTCCCGCTCGATCAGGGAGACAGCCGACGTCCGAACGCCTAGCTGGACAGAGATCCCTACAGATTCAGAGCTTGCTGAGTCTAGGGTGCTACTTGCAGAGATATGTGTGTTGAAGGACAGAGGCTTGACCATTGAAGTTGTGGTTGTCGACTTTGTTTTCAAGAATATTCAGCCTTTGAAGGATAGAGTCTACCCTGCTTACCTGTAGACTGGTGTTAATGACCCCACTCGAATTACCAACAAGCGAATATCTGAGAAGGACATGTTGAGTCAAGCTGATTTGATGCTGAGAGGCAAGGTTTCAAATGTTGGTGCTCCCCTTTCGTATTCTGCCTGGAATCTTCAACCTGCGGTAAGCGTTGTTGCCTATGAGTTTTTGCATTTGCCATGTGTGATGTTCTTACTTTGCTGTCTTGGAACCGTAGAGGCCCTTTTCAGAGTTCATATCCAACCCGCCTGTCCAAGACGACAGTCCAGGCCATAGAGTGCGACCCTCTTCAGAAGATATTGAGGCCTTCATTGCTATGTACTGGAATTTCCCTGAAGAAGAGAGATAGACCGATCTCTAGATGCAAACGACTGCTGGTGAGGCTGAGGTGAACCTTGTTCTTAATATGCTAGCGGGCAAGTCGTCTGACTCTGCCCGTACTGAGTCGACGAGCACTGCAGCTGGGCACGTCTTCGGTGAAGATGAAGGAGCTTGCAGTCCTAGAAGTGTTCGTCGCAAACGATTGTGTTGAACGGGTCACCCAGCCGCGTCTGCCGAGGGGAAGAAAAGAAAGAGAAGACTTCGGTGTTCGTCTGGCTTGGAGCTGACTCTACTGCCCTAGTCCTCGGTGGTGGCTCGGCGACCGCCAACCTCGAGGATGATGTTGAGAATTGTGGTGGCACCAGAGTCGGTGGACGTGTGTCTGACGAGGATGAAGAGGATGAAGAGGAATTTCCCCCTTTGATTCATAAGAATTGTCATAGCAAAAGCAGTGACAATGTCCCAATTCAGGCTTTGTGAGGACTGGTTAATCTCCAGAGGCTAATGATGTCTGCCATTGATCATGCACTGGAAGAGATTATCCCTGAAGACCTTTTATTGGAGCCTCCTGAAACTGAGAGTGCCGCCATCCGTGTAGAGGTCCCGAATGAAACCCCCTCATCTAGTAATCCAGTCGTGCAACAAATAACCGAACAATTTCCCATGCTTCTTCGACCTTTAAGGGCGGCCTAATTCATGGGGACACTTTGGTTCCTGATGTTACATGCGAGGGTTACCCAGCTCCTGTGGGTATGATCAATGGTGCTTCAGCCCCGAGGGTGCCGTTGAGGATAACCTAGCCCCCAAGGGTGATTCTAAGGATGACCCAGCCCCCAAGGGTGCCGAGCTCGGCTCCTCCTCGGCTGCTTCTATGGACGTTCATGTCGAATCGCCACCAGTTCAGTCTGAGGAGCGAGTGTTGACAAGTTTTCCCACTGCTCTTGTTGGTCCAGTCACTTTAGAGTTCAGTGAACCGGGTGCTGGGAATCCTCTATTTGCTGTCGGAGGTGAGGTCTCAATGAGTGTTGCCTTGGGCGCAAGCTCTAATCCTCCTTTGGGGTTCGAGTCTGCTCTCAATATTGCTTCTACTAGTACTCCACCATTCGATAGTACGTTGATGCTTTCGGCTTTGGGATTTCCCTTGATCCTTTCTAACCTTCAGGTGAGCTGACCTTTGCCCTGCTTTACTTGTGTTGACAAATAGGTTCCTTGCTAATTCTTATGTTTGCAGAATGTGTTGAGCTCTTTGTCGGCTCAGTTGAGGTCCTGTGGTGCCCCTGTTCCCAATCAGATTTTGTCCTTGCTGCAGTGGAATCCTCTCCTACTTTAGAAGCAAATAGATGATCTAAAAGCCTCGAACATCGGTTAGTGGGTTAACAGATTTCTTCGCTGCTCGTTGCTCCCTTATTTTACCTCCTGTGCTCTTTCCTTATTGCCTTACCAGCTCTGACTCGACGGTGCTCCAACGCTAAGGAGAGGTATGCTCAGAGTCAAGCCGATCTGAACCAGGTTTCTGCGTTCCTGGATGGTGCCCGAACCCTAAACTCTTCCTTAAACTCTCAGCTTGATTCGGAGAAGAGAGCCCATGAGGTAGATTTTTCTGATTGTTCCTGATGCTTTTGTTTCGCGCCTTTGCCTCGATGTTTAGTACTCTTCTTGCCTGTAGGACGAGATGCGAAGACTTCTTGATTCCCGTGACAGTCTGGACAAGCTGTACCGTGACGCCAATAGTTCCCTTACTACTTTGGAGAGGAGTCATCGCTTTACTATGTCGGAGCTTGACCGTCAGAGGGATGAGTTGACGGTTTCTCACACTGAAGTGTCGCGGCTTAATAAGTTACTGTCTTCAAAAGAATCTGCCATCGGAGAGTTGCGTGCCTCGAAGAAACTTGTTTCACAGGAGTCGAAAATTTCTCATCGCAACATTAGGGTTTTGGAGGATGATCGTGGTATCATGAAAGCAATGTGTGATAAAGCGATGGACAAAGCTATCCGAGCTGGTCGAATCCTGATGAAAAGACCTGGTGTTGTGGTGCTTGAGGACATTGTTGCTGACATTCTTGCTGCGTCCGCTGGTGTGAGTAAACCTTCTCCCTCTAATGATCCTTCTGGCAAGGTCTCCTGCGAGAACGCTTCTGCACAGTGATTGTGTAATGAAGACGGATTTTTATCCATTCGAACGGAAAAACACTTTTCATTGAGTTGGTATTTCTAATCAAGACGATGCATTATAGAGTTCATGTAAGCGTGAGCATGCTGTGTCGACTTAAAGTTTTTCCGACTTAAGCTAATTACTCTCTTAATAGGGTATTGTAGTCACTCTCAAGTATGCAAGTATGGGCATGTCGCACCGACTTAAGGCGTTTCTGACTTAAGCTAATTGTTTCGTTAGTAGGGTATAGTAGTCACCCTAAGTTATGTAAGCGAGAGTGTGTCGCACCGACTTAAGTAGTTTCCAACTTAAGCCGATTGCTCCATTAGCAGGGTATAGTAATCACCCTGAGTTATGTAAGTGTGCAGGTATGTTGTGCCAGTTTTAAGTCGTTTCCGACTTAAACTGCTTGTTGACTGAGAATTTGTATGCGGTAGAACACAGAAGCTTTATTGATAATGAAACTTCTTGCTTACAAAGTACAGTTTGCCCACTAGAGTTTTGAGGTACTGCTATGGATAGAATTTCGTAAGGTGTTCAATATTCCACAAATTTCGCACTTTAGTTCCGTCCATCTAGTTAAGTCGGTAGGATCCTGGCTGGGTAACCTCTGTAATGATGAATGGTCCTTCCCATGGAGGTGAAAATTTGTGTCGCCCTTCTCCTGTCAGCACTAGGTGGAGGACTAGGTCTCCTACTGCGAAGGATTGATGCCACACTACTTTATCATGGTAGCGCCTCAGGGTTTGCTGGTATCTAGCTGATTGAATGACGACATTCAGACATTCCTCTTCTAATATATCAACATCCTCCAGCCTAGTCGCTTCAGCTTCATCTATGCTTTTGAATGTTAGCATCGGTGCTCCAAAGATCAAATCCGCTGGTAATATTGCCTCCGACCCATATACCATGAAGAATGGGGTGTTTCCATGCAAGGCTCGGCTTGGCTGGGTTCGCAGGCTCCAGACTACATATGGTAGCTCTATGATCCACTTCCCTGCAAGCTTTTCGCTCTTATCGAACACCTTTTTCCTGAATGCGTCAAGTATCATCCCGTTGGCTCTTTCCACCTGCCCATTAGCTCTTGGGTGTGCCACTGACGCATACTTGATTTGGATGCTTCTCTGCTCACAGAAATCAAAAAACTCTTAGCTAGTGAAGTTAGATCCTAGGTCTATGATAATGTTGTTAGGTATCCCGAACCTAAACATTATTTCTTGAATGAATTCCACTGCTTTTGTTGAGGTTAAAGAGACGATGGGTTTGTACTCTATCCACTTTATGAACTTGTCAATGGTGACGAGTATGTGAGTATATCCCCCTTGAGCTTTTTTGAATGGCCCAATCATGTCCAGCCCCAGCATGCAAAGGGCCAGGTAATAGGAATAGTTTGCAAATGTTGGGCGGGCAAGTGTTGCTGCTTTGATAGGAATTGGCATGCTTCGCACTTCGAAACCAACTCCGCTGCATCATTCTTCGCTGTTGGCCAGTAGAACTCGGACCTGAAAGCTTTCCCTACCAATGTTCTTGATGCTGCATGTACGCCACATTGCCCCGCATTGATTTCATCCAGAAAGTGCCTTCCAGTAGCTGAATGAACGCACTTCATGAGGATTCCTCCTGCACCTCTTCTATACAGCAGACTCCCTATGATGGCATAGTGGGCTGACTGTCTTGTAATGCGCTCAGCCGTGGCCTTGTCATATGGTTCTTCCTCGTTTTTTATGTACTTGATAATTGGTTCCCTCCAATCGTTGGGATATGCTTCTACTTGGTTTAAAACATTGCACTCCTCAGCCTGCTCTGCGGTGATGCTCGGTTGTTGTACCTCTTGAACGAAAATCCCAGGTGGAACCTGGGCTCGACTGGACCCCAATTTTGACAACACGTCTACTGCTGCATTGTGATCCCTTTCCACGTGGTGAAATTCCAAACCCTCATTTCAAATAATAGCTTCTGTGTAACACTCCAAAATCCTATTCTGGATAAATTAGGAAAACTCATTTCATGATTTAAATAAATGTGTTTCAAATACTAGATTACCTTAAAGATTCTTATGTGAACTATCCTTTGTGTTAAAGATTTATTCGCCAAAAAAAAGAATTAAGTTAAACTATCTCTTAATATAGATTTTACATAAGAAATTATATCCTTTTAAATAAATATGTGAAGATTATAAATTTATTTTATTGTACTTCTAAAATATGGCTATGTGTTTGAATTATTTTCTTTAATAATTATTATTGTAAAACATCATACATGAATTATTCCTACTAATTTTCATTTGCTTAAATGGATAAATTAATTAATAAAGATGCTTTGCATTCATGTTGAGTTTTTGTTTGTTGCAATTTATGCTTGAAATAGAAAATTTGACTCATCTCTAAATTAGACTTGAAAATTTAAAATAGAAAGCAAAAAATAGAAATATAAGCTAATATAATGGATCGATGTATGGTTGGTTGGTTTGTTTGTATACGACATCCTTTAGGTAAAGTTGATACAAATTAGGGTATCACAATAAGATATTTAAGAAAATACTCCTTTCAGCTCGCGTGTAACAACCAAAACAATTAATTAAAAAAATTTAAATAAAAATATATACTAAGATTTATTTAAATTGAAGGACTAATATGATTAGTACAAATTAACAACAATATTATTGGAATAAAAGAGATAAGTTAGAATTCCTAATAGATAGGATATGATTGTAATAGATTAATACCAGATTAGATCTATCATGTAACAGATTTGGATTCGAGTTTGTTAGAGTTCCTAATATATAGGATATGATTGTAATAGATAAGTACTAGATTACATCTATCATGTAACAGATTTGGGTTCGAGTTTGTTAGAGTTCCTAATATATAGGATATGGGTGTAATAGATAAGTACTAGATTAGATCTATCATGTAACCGCCCACCTTCTAGCCTATATAAATACATATCATCATAACATCTCAAGCCATCAATCAAAAACTCATCTCATCCATAGCCTCGCAGCAGCCACCGCTCGCCGGTGCAGGGCAGGATGTCGCAGCCCCATTCCGGCGTGAACTGGATCGTGCGGGGGAGAACTGGCCCTAGCCATCGATCCGGTGATGAGCGTTCACGATTGAATCTCAAATACCCCATCGTGATCGAAAAGCATAGCCGTTGATCTCGGATCTATTGGCCGAGATCATATCGCGGGATCCTTTAATCTCGAGCGTTTGATCAAGATCTTACCGCTGACATTGGATTCCGGTTCACAACTTTGTGGATCTAATCTCGGGCGTTAAAAACAGATCGAACGACCCCTGGTGATGGATACCCTTTCGACCTCGGTAATTTGCTAAAGAGCCCTCTGTTTTATCAGAATCAAACCGACGTCCAGGGGTGTTAAAGTAATTCAGTTTAGGCCCTAGAAATTTACAAATTGATCCCTAGAGGTAGTAAAATTAGTATTAAGTGATCCTAAATCTTATTTAATGCATATCTTCCACGTTTTAACTCCGAATTGACCCGTTCCAGTTGCGCTAGCCTCATAATAAAAATGTCTACACTTTAGTAAAATTATTTTATCATATAACATGTTCTAAAAAATAGTTAACTAATTTGTTCAATCTATGTTTATTGGGTTAACATGTTAATATAGTATTTCTATTCGGAGTATCTATAATTTTACTAGAACAGGATTATGTTATAACTTAGCCAAAAGTTGAATCAGTTATTTTTTATATGTTTCTCACATGATTTATAGCACAAAATATATTATTATTATTTAATCACCTAAAACTTCAGAAAATCATATCTTTATAACTATAACTCCAATTTTAGTGGTTCTCGAACCTACGATCTCGTAGCAACGCATAGATTATTATTATGCAGTTTCTTCTTATGTTTGGTGTGATGTTAATTTTACTTATACCATGTTTGTTGTATTTCTTCGAATAGTAGTGATGTCACGAGAATCTGAAGATCATCCTGGTACCTAGAATCTCGAGTCACAGGCAAGTTGTTTTCTTGATCACTTCTTTTTACCCAGTCATGTTCTTATTAATCATAATGATCTGCATAGGTTAATTTTGATGGGATCCAATAGGTTACCCAGTTTTGGCTATCTTTATACCTTGTTTTACCACTGAATATTTTGGGTAGTTTATGCTATTGCTTTATGTGGTTTGGGTATGGAGATATACATCACTCATTGTTACACTTTTGTTATCAGTTATTATTTACTGTTCATGATAAGATCATTATGTTAATGGGAACATGGAGAACCACCTGGGAAAACAGTGCTACCACAAGGGTAGTATGGGATGCCCTTGGCTGATTAACTAGGAAAGCTAGTGGATGACTACCTTACCCAAAAGGGGCAAGGGCAGTAGGGGAGTGATCAGTGTAGGGAGGTCCTTGGGTTGATTTTGCTGCGATGGCGGTCAGGCGAGGGATTCCTGCACTGGAGCTTCCTAGAAACTGTAGTGAGTTTTCTGAAGCTAGTGGAACTTTGTAAAGGCCTCGTAGTGGTACCCTGCCTCGCTTCCTTGGTAGAGGTGTATGGGGTCTGATCAACTCCGTGGAAAATGGGTAACACGACGTGTGGGTAAAGATGTACAACCTCTGCAGAGTGTAAAACTGGTATACTAGCCGTGCTCATGGTCATGAGCAGCTCGGACCCTCACATGATTAATTTATGGAACTAAATTCAATTTGTAATATGCATTGCATTGAGGGTGTTGTTATCACTTTTGTTCTACTACTTAATTGGGTTGGTATTTACTTATATTTAGTAATTGCTGATAAAATTTTGACCAACTTTAAAAGCAATGCTCAGTTCTAACCATCCTCTTTGCTAAGCCTTACACTTCACATGAGCTCCCACCTTTGGTGAGTTCATGCACATTATTCCCCACAACTTGTTGAGCGATGAACGTATGTGAGCTCATTCTTGCTGTCTCACACCCCCACAGGTCAAGAACAGGTACCGCAGGATGAGGCGCATGGAGGATGCTGTGATGAGTTCATGAGAGGTCTAGGTCGTCGTCTCCCAGTCAACTTTGGGTTGCTGGATCATTGTCCCTTATGATGTAATTATTTATTTATTTTGTACAGAACCCTATTATATAGTAAAGATGTGACATTCATTTCTGTACCACGATTCATCATATGTGTGAGACTTGGTCCCAACACACCCGGTGATTATTTCGCGCCCGAGTTTTGGACCCCTAAACCCGGGTGTGACATTCTGAATTTGGGGATACTTTATCTTCAAGGGACCGAGGACTTCGCGGATAAAGTAAACCGGGTGTTGTACCGGATATGCACGCCCTTCTTTTGCCCGCTCGACTACCAACACAATGCTTACTGCATGAGTCGTGCAGGCGATATATAGCAACAGGTCTTCGGTCGGCCGATCAGATGTAGCTCGACGCGGTGGATTGAGTACCGGCTGCATGGTCAGAAACTTCTTTAGCGCTTCCAAGGCTTCTTGAGCTTTTATGGTCCACTGGAATTTATCCACCTTTTTGAGTAGTTTATAGAATGGCATCCCTCTTTCACCGAGCCTTGATATGAATCTACTCAACGCTGACATGCACCCGGTGAGCCTTTGCACTTTATTCTGTGATCGTGGTGGCTCCATTCTCATAATGGCTTTAATTTTTCCGGATTTGCCTCTATTCCTTGATGGCTGACGATAAACCCGAGTAGCTTTCCAGCCGGTACTCCGAACACGCACTTTTCTGGGTTCAGTTTCCATCGGTAGCGCCTCAAGCTATTGAATACCTATTGCAAATCCTCGATGAAGTTGTCTGAGTTTTCCATCTTGATGACTACATCATCAACATAGGCTTCTACTCGCTTGCCCCAGTGGTCGGCTAAGCAAGTTTGGATAGCTCTTTGATAAGTCGCTCCAGCGTTTTTGAGGCCGAACGACATGGAGGTATAACAGAAGGCTCCAAATGGCATGATGAATGAAGTCTTTTCCTCGTCTTCCTTTGCCAAACTGATCTGATGATATCCAGAGTAGCAATCCAGGACGGAGAGCATAGAACATCCAGCGGTCGAATCAACTACCTGATCTATTCTAGGGAGTCCAAAGGGGTCCTTCGGACAATGCTTATTGAGATCGGTATAGTCGACGCACATGCGCTAATCAACTTTATTCTTTTTTAGTACAAGAACAGGGTTTGCCAACCATTTAGGATGTAGTACTTCTCTAATGAATCATGCCGACACCAAGCGAGCTGATTCCGCCTGAATGGCTTCTCTTTTGTCAGGCATGAAAAGTCGTAGCTTCTGTTGAATCGGCCTTACCTGAGGGTATACTTTGAGTTTGTGCTTGGCCAGCTCTCTCGGGACTCCCTGTATGTCCGCAGGTTGCCATGCAAACACGTCCCGATTGTCTTGAAGGAACTAGACGAGCGTGCTTTCCTATTTGTCGTCGAGGCTGGAACTGATGATTGTGGTCTTGCGTTCATTACAGAACCCGGGATTGATCCTTTTAGTTTCTTCAATCGGCCACATAGAGGTTGCGACTAGGGCTTCATTCGAAGGGATCGTGAAGTTTTCGTCCACCAGCTTGCTATCGACTCGTGCGGGAAGGGCTATCGAGGGCCCGACGGTGAGAGACGTCTGAATGGCACCCCAAAAGCATTCCGCAGTGCCTTGGAAGTTAGCGTGCACGGTGATGATTCCTTTCGGTCCTGGCATTTGAGTATCATGTACAGGTAGTGTGGGATAGCCATGAATTTAGCCAACCTTGGTCTTCCAATGATGGCATTGTACCCGCAATCGAAGAGTGCCACCTCAAACCTCAGGAACTCAGTTCGGTAGTTCTCTAGGGTTCCAAAGGTGACGGACATGTAGATGTGTCCTAGTGGGTACTCCCCTTCGGTCGGCACGATGCCAAAGAAAGGAGTATCCAATTCAGTGAGGTCATCGATGGCGACCCCCAGGGCCTAAAGCATTCGGGGAAAGGTGACGTTGATGATGCTGCCACCATCCACCAACACCTTTTTAACCTGGCTTTTTGAGATCACAGGATCGACGAGTAGCGAATATTTGCCGGGGTGATCTAAGTTAAGCCACTAATTAGCTCGGCTGAAGGATATTGTGTGCTCCGACCATCGGTAAGGAGCCGGGGCAATGTTTGTGACCACTAGAACTTGTCGATCTTTGAGTTTATTTGCCTTCTGCTTTCTTGTGCTCTGTGGCCTCCGAATATGACGTTGACCTCCCTGTCAAGGCGTGGGAAAGCTTCACCTCTCCCCCTTCCTACTGTTGAAGTGGCCTAGGCTCGTTATGCTCTCCTCGGGGCGGGGGAGGTGGTAGTGGCTAGAACGGTCGGCCGTGCTCGACACAGTTTTTGAAATCTCTGCAATTCCGTAGGGTGTGCCACATGTCCTTGTGATATGGGTACTAGAAATAGAGGATCTCATCCAGTTTCCGTACCCCTTCACGGGTGCGCCGCAGGCTCGAGCAGCAGGTGGCTTGGTGGTGCGCATCTCCTTGCGGGGTCTCTTCTCCCAGCGTTTGTCTAGTTACTGGTTGGTGTCCCTTTGCGGTGCGGGCAGTACGGGCTTTGTGCCTCCAATGAGGTCCTGAGCCCGCTCATCCACGGTGATGTACACGTCTGCCTCCCTGAACTGTTTTTCGGAGGTGGTAGGTGCTTTTTGAAGTATAGCCTGGACAAAGGTCGGGTCGTTGGATCCCCTATAGAAGTCTTCAATCACAGCCACCTCAGCGACCTCGGGAATACGGTTCCTCATTGTTTCAAATCTTTTGAGGAACGAACGAAGAGTCTCGTCATTCTGCTGTCTAATGGATTTTAGGTCCCATGGTTGTGCCGGTTTATCGGAGAGAGACAGGAAATTCGCTGAAGTCACCCTAATCATCGATGCAGGGTCGAGGCAAGTGCTGGAGCCATTGCAGTGCGTCCTGCCCTAGAACGATGGGCAAGTATGCTACCTTGATGTCCTCCATTGCCCCAATAGCCCAGGCCGCGGTTATGTAGACGGCCAAGCAGCCCCCTAGGTCCTGCTTAGGCTCATATTTGTTGACGTTGGAGACCTTGAAATTAGGAGGCCATTGGATGGTCCGGAGGCGAGGAGTAAGTGTGGAGACCCCACATGTATCCTCTTGTCGATGATCATGCCATCGATCCTGGGGAGGGGAGTCAGTATTAGGTCGCCTCGACCGTCCCCAGAACGGACTGTTGGTTGAGGCTGTTGTCGGTGCTTAGTGTCCGACTGCACATCTAGGGGTACCCTCGTGGTGCTTTTTGGTAAGATGGTGTCGTTGATTGTAACTCGATGGTTCGTGCCGGGGGCACGAGGAAGAGAGAGTCAGGCGATTTTCTGTTGGTTCGGGCCGCATTGAGGAGCGTAATACCCTACTTTCTAGGGTGGTTTTGTATGTTTGGGGTGTTTACAAGTGGAGTCTTCCGAACGGAGAGGTGCTAGTGAGATGAAAATGATGGGGTTCCCCCTAGGCCTTATATACACGACCGTAGGGCACTCTCCGCACACATGCTGATCGTACTCTTCAGCTTATCTCCTAGCTAATAGTGAACATATTCCACTTATCCCGATGAAAACCTGGCAGCTTCATTCCGAGCTATCCCCGGCATTTGAGGATGTTAGGCGCGAGAAAATCGAGTAGCTTCGGTAGGCTCAGGCCAATCCACAAATAATACGGACGTGAGCCCATCGCCTTCTTGGGTCGGCCCATTTTTACTGTAGTCTTTGCCTGGCCCACAACGCGGCGACCTTGCGGGGCGACTGGTTGTGGCCCCAAGCAGGGCTTCCGCCTTCTAGTGAACCCGGGGGATATCTATCTCCCACAAGCCTCCAATCTTTGAACTGATTTTGGAATAATCGATTCAAAGATTCCTGGTCCTTGCGTATGGGTTCGTAATATGACTTGAACTATTTGTACCTCTGTTGGGTGCACCAAAGGTGCACCCATTGGGTGTAGCCCCCGAGCTTTGAGTGGATTTAGAAATAATACATTCAAAGGTCTTCACCTTATGCTTTTGAAATTAGCACTTGGCTTCAAGGTATTGTAAATCTATTGGGTGGGTGTAGCCCCCGAGCTTTGAGTTGATTTTGAAATAATCAATTCAAAGGTCTTCATCTTTATGCTTTTGAAATCAGCACTTAGCTTCAAGGTATTGTAAATTTGTTGGGTGCACCGAAGGTGCACCCAATGGGTGTAGCCTGAGAGCTTTGAGTTGATTTTGAAATAATCAATTCAAAGGCCTTCATCTTATGCTGCTTTCAAAATGATTTTTCAAAAGAATCTGGTGGTGACATTTGTCCATTTTTTGTTAGGTCTGGAATCAATTTGATCGGTGACGAGTTGGAAACCCGGCCGGTTGAAACAGAGAACTCTTGGCTGGACACCACTCAGCCCCGCACTTTAATGCTTCTGCAGACTAGACTTACGCTTTGGTAACCGCATTTGGATTTCCTCCCATTTCAGCCGATCTTCCCTTTTTGTCGCGATATATTCATTGCGTATATTTTGCAGGTATCACTGCTTCAAAAAATCTTGAAGAATTCGGGTGGTACACCCAATGGGTGTGCCCAAAGGGTGTCTGTCCCATGAAAGGTGTTTATCGCGTTGTCCTGAAGTAGTAATTTGACATGATAGAGAGGTGTAATTATTTGCCTGAGCGGTTGACTTAAATCCAACCGGTGTCGTGTTACGCAAAATGGCGCCAGACGTCTGACTCATCATCAGGCGGATTGAATTACTTATTGAATCCTTGCGACTGTTCGGTGAGCGGGGTAGGAAGTGGACGGTCACCCCTTGACCTCTTTAAATAGCTCGCCTGCCTTGGCTGTTTTCTTCACTCGCCCTTGATCACTTGCCTTCTTCTTCTTCTTCACTTCTTCTCCTTCCACACGACCATGGGCAGAGGCAGAAGAGGCAGGGGATGGCCTTGCTGGGCTGACGGGAAATGCAAGCGTCCGCTGAGTCCTCCTTCAAAGGACTTTGGGGACTCGGAGTATTTCGAAGGAGTTTGATCGGTCGCCTGCTCCACCGTCCCCTGTGGCCTCGTCCGAGGACTCGGACGACTCCATGGTGTTGTCTGTTGCAGCGCGAGCGTATTGTCGATCCATCGAGCGTGCCGGGCTCAGTGGGTCGGATGACTCAGAGAAGGTCTCCTCAGAGGAGATGGAGGACTCCGAGGAGTGGAGCGACGTCGAGGGCAACGACAGTGAGGGCGACTGTAGCATCGGCGACGACGACGGCAAGGGCAGCAACGACGACGGTGGTGGCGGCAGCGGCAACGACGGCAAAGGCAAAGGTAGCTATGGCAAAGGCAACGGTGAGGGCGGCAACGGCGACGGCAAGGTCGAGGGCAAGGGCGACGGCAAAGGCGACAGCAGTGACGGCGATGGCGGCGATGGCAAGGCCGGCGGCAGATGTTGGCATAAATATTACTATAGTGTAGCAGTAGTAGTAGTAGTTAGTTGTAGAATAATGTAGTTTAGTTGGTGGTGTAGTGTAGTATAAGTAGTAATGTAATGTAATGGTTGAAGAGTGGGGAGGCCGACTCATGATGAGTCGGTCTCAATTTTGTAATGATCTCCCCTTGTGAATGAAGACCTGGTTCCCTGCTAATCTGTTGTTGCTTGTTGCCTTTGCATCCGAAAGTTCACTTAGCTTTTTAGAGGTAATGCCGGGTGATGCTTGTTTTTCTGCGATTCGAACTTTTCCCGAGCTATCGGCCTACCACTTTGCGCCCGACTTAACATGCCAACCCCTACTTCTGTTGACGTCCTCTTGAGTTCTGAACCCTAGTTCTTGCTTTTTTTCTCCACCGCTCTCGATCTTTCTGAGTCCCCAAATCTGCGTGCACCGTTTGAGAGATCACAATGGCGCCCAAGAAGAGAAAACAGAGCGCTGATGTTCCAGTCATCCTGCCAATCGATCCCAACAGTCAACTCCCCTTCGCTGGTAACCACATGTATGTTGTTTTTGAAGCTGACCTTCTGCACCTTGTTGAGATTGGTGTTCTATCACCGAAAGAATTGTGCTCTTGGCGGATCTAGCGCGGAGTTACTGTCTCTATAGAGGATACTCATGAGGAGGTTATCTTCGTGCCATTTCTTATCCAGGGACTAGCCCTGCCAGTTTCTCCCTTCTTTCGCGGTGTTCTCGATTTTTATTCTCTGAACCTCACGCATCTAAATCCCAATTTTGTGCTTCAAATTGTCGTGTTTGTTCATCTTTGCGAGGCCTTCCTTGGAATTCTTCCACATTTTGGGCTTTGGAAGTACCATTACCTTTGTCGGCCCGGGATGGCTGGAGGGCAGCATCAACTTGTTGGCGGTGCTAGCCTAGAACTTCGCCGAGGCGGAAAAGTTGAGTATCTTGATATCCCTTTGAAAGACAATATTAAGGGATGGCACCTCGAGTGGTTTACCATGGAAAACCATAACAAGTCTCTTCCTGCCCGATCAGGAAGGCAACCTAAAGTCCGAACACCTAGCTAGACAGAAGTCCCCCCAGATTCAGAGCTTGCTCAGTCCTGAGTGCTGCTTGTAGAGATATGCGTGTTGAGGGATAGGGGCTTGACTGTTGAAGCTGTTGTTATTGATTTTATTTTCAAGAATATTCAACCTCTGAAGGATAGAGTATACCCTGCCTACTTGTACACTGGGTTAATGACCCTACTCGAATTACCAGCAAACGGATTTTTGAGGAAGACATGTTGAGTCGAGTTGATTTGATGCTGAGAGGCAGGGTTTCGAATGCTGGTGCTCCCTTTTCATATTCTGCCTGGAATCTTCCCCCACAGAGTCCCTTTTCCAAGTTTGTATCTGTTGGCGGTCTTCTTCCCCACCGAAGGTCCTCAAGAAAAAAACACCTTCAGCAAGATAATACAAAGACATATGCGACATGATGACAGAGATGGAAGCCGAAGCTATGACTAAAGAAGCTTCGGCTTAGTATTGTGGCGAAGCCGAAGGTCATCACCGACTCAAGGGAAAAAGACTGTTTAATCCTTGACCACTCGCATTATGATTACATGTAAATGTCGTGGGCATAAATGTAATTGTGTCCGGGCAGCGTCCCGTGCATATAAATAGATGAACTGTAACACCCCTGGTGTTACTGGCACTAAAACTTGATCATGACATCATATGGATTGACATTTTATGTTGTTTGTTACACCTAGAATGCATCCACTAGGTAAAACCTCAAAACAAGTGAGATGTAGTGGCTTGAAGTGTTCTTAACCCTAGGGTAGGGTATTTAACCCTAGGATTTGGGCATATGCGTAAAAGTGAAGTCAAAGTGAGTAATATTTCAAAAGTCATTGGAAATATTCATAAGAGATCAAGAGTGATGGATTTGAGTGGCACAAAAACCCTAGAGTGCTCAAAACCCTAGCAGGAACCCTAGAAAACCCTAATTTGTACCCTAGGGGGTGAATTCAAATTCTATACACTTTTGGACCAAAATGTAAATACCAAAGTGGTAGAACATTAAGAACCAAGCAACTTTTACATTGGAAGATTTTCATGTTATGTAGAGCAAATTGGACTTAAGTGTAAAACTCCTAAGAATACCTATGTGGCTAACTCTGAATTTCAGTGAGATTGAGCCAACTTTGGAACTTTGTATTTATTAATTCATGAGGATTTTGCCCTAGGTCAATACATCAAACATATAGAGCTATGTTAGGGGTACAATTTTGATTAAAAGACTAAGCATTGATGTTGTATGAAAATGGGAGATAATTGGGTCTTATGTTGGGCTGTCAGTTATCATTGAAGCATGAATCTTGACCAACAGTGAAATCGAAAGAACTTTGAGATCAAATTGCAAGGGATTTAGTGGATGTTTGAGCAAGGTCTTTGTACCAAAGTTGTAGCTGGTACATTGGACAACAACCTTGTTACAGACGGATTAGTGAGTTGTCACATAAAAATTGGAGAATGAAGCCTTTCATTTTGCTCTGTCAAGCGCTCTGAAGAAGATTCCGATGGTACAGTGTCTGAAAATATTAGGGATGCAACGCACCTCACCGCTAGTGACCTTTGCGCCTGGATTTGCGCCAGTCACCATGATTCGTGCTCTCTGGTGTGTGGATTATGATCGGCAGTGAAAAGATCTTCACTGTGGATGAGACCGTGAGCTGGCCCCATACCCACTTGCCCTACTGCCGATCCAGTGACCTCGCCGGAGTTTGCCACCTGCCGCTCTGATGCCACGTACCTCGAAGCTTTACAACGACACAGTGAACCGGCATAGGAAGCCTGTCCATCGCTTGAAGCATTGCCTCAATGACCGCCACGGTAGCTTGCGCCAGTGACTTCCCCTTCTCTCCAGCCGCCAGCGTTTCCCTTCCAAATTTGGAGTTGTCGCTCAAAGTTTCTATAAATTGATGCCCTAGCTTGCTCCGCTACGTTGTTACGAAGCCAAAGCACCAGCCCTCGCCTCTTATTAGCCATCGTAGCGCCCTAATTCCGTTCTTCCCCCAAATTGGTTCTCCGCGCCGCCGTTGGCATCGCGCCGTGGCCAGCCACCCACAGGTTGATTCATACTTCTCTGCTTGGTGTTCTAGCATCCCATAAGTCTCATGTTGCTCGTAGACCCGATTTATTGAACTAGACCGCGCTGAATCTCCAAGAACACCTCAGTTTTCCTTTGGATCTCGTCGTCGTCGTAGGCACAAGAATTCCAGGCTGGATTCGTGCAATTGATAGAGGGATTAGGGTTGCCAGGAGTGGAATTAGGTGTTAACCGAGTTAGGGCACCGGTTGTTGCGCATCCCAGCCGGTACAAGTTCGCCGGAGGGCGCGCTCGCTGCCTTTCACCGTCGGGGACCTAGGTCTATGAAGAAACAGAAGTACGAGGGCTTAAGTGTGAATGTCAGTGAGATAGATGAATAGTGTGTAGGGATCCTTAACCAGTTATTCGAATCGTTGAGGGCCTCTGCACAAAATCGCCAACGCGGGCGCGCGTGGGCGTGTTTGCCTGGTCATGGGCTGGTTTCAGCCTAATACTTTTCCTTCTTTTCCTTTTTCTTTTTTCTGCCATGCTTAGAGATTTATAGGAAATTCTAGAAAAATTATAAAATCATGGGACCAATTTAACGAGACTCGTAAATTCATCTAGTATTTAATAAAAATAGTTCTAAGATTTTTAGTTCAAACCTGTTACTATTTAGCATTTAAAGGTACCTAAACCTAGTCTTTTAGAATTTTAGAATTAAATTAGTAGTTCCAAAAATAATAAAACTTTTTGGGTGAACTTAGTATGATAATTAAAACCCTTGGGTAAAGTTTGGCATGCTTTGGGTATTGTTTGATCCCAAACCCAAGGAACTAGTCTTCTAGAATTTAAATACCTAACCCTAATAGAGCCATAGACTAGTAAACTCTAGTAACTAGTGGGCACCATGAAGGAAAGTTATATTCAAGATATAACTTAGTGTGTTTCTATTGTAACTGCATATTCATAGCATCACATGAGCATTCATGTATATGTATTTTTATGTATAGAAAACGAAGAAGTAGTAGTTGAAGAAGAAGTTGCATCGCAAGCTGAAATTCCACCTGTTGAGAACAACTTCTACTTTGATATCTGTGGAATAGATTGTTGGGGCGAAGGCGAAGACGCCACCCTTCGCTCGATGCCTTCGTCGTAATCGTCGGACCAGCGAAGACAAGACAACAGAAAAGCTCACCCTTCGTCCCACACGTCATCGGACGAAGACCTGTGACGAGGTCATCCCATCACTGCGACCTCGTCCAGCACGGAGGCCCACGTGTGATCCGGCCCATTGTAACAGGCCCTGCGTGGCCGCTGCGCGTTACGGGCCTAATTTGTAAAGGCATCCCTATAATTACGGTCTGTAACCCCGCTTTATGGGAATATTCCAGGGATAACCTAGATGTCTGAGGGCACATGCGTCCTTAACACAGGGCGCTGGGCACTCAGGTACCTATAAATACCCCCGCACAGTGCCCTTAAGAGGCTAGATTAACAGAGCTTTTGCCATCTCGTGCGAGAACCCTGTTCACGTCAACTCTCACCCCAGTTGGATCCCCTTGCACCTGGTAGCAAGTTCCAACATTTGGCGCCCACCGTTCGTGCTACGAAAAAACCACCCACAATGGCACCCAAGAAAGCTAACTCAAAGGCTGACGAGGCTGCGAAGGCAGCACTGCTTGCCGCAAAAAAGGGCAAGGCCCTCGCCCTCACCCACTCCACCCACCAAGAGGCTACTGAAGACGACGTTCTCTGCACCTGCGAAGACGACACTCTCCGCACCTGCGGCCCTGAAGGACAATCGCAGCCTCCCCCAGGCTTCGCTCCACCGGAGGGCGCGGACCTCACCGAGGACGGTGAAGTCCTCGGCATCTCAGCGGAAGAACAGCTACAGCTGCGCGCCCTGTGCCTCGAGAACCGCAATCTCCAGAGGCAAAAGGAGATACTGGAGGCCAAGCGCCAGCGCGTGTCCGCACTAGCCAAGGTGCGGCAAATGATACGCGACGAAGAGCAGAAGGCCCAGGACCTCGAGCGGGAGATCGCGCTGATGCAGCGCGAAGGCCACCTCGGCCTGCAGCACGGGCCACCCCCGCAACAGCGCGCACAACTAGAAGACACGCGCGAAGGCCACCTTGGCCTGCAGCATGGGCCACCCCTGCAACAGCGCGCACAACTGGAAGACCCGTGCTTCCCCCAGCGCGACCACACCTTCCCACACGCCGCGCCATTCCAAGGGGTCAACTACCTCGACGAGCGAAGTCCCCTGGCACCACATCTGCAAGTGATGCCTTGGCCCGCCAACTTCCGGGCAGGGACCTATCCCAAGTACAATACATAATGAGTTATCAGGTCGCCGTTGCATCTTCCGGAGGGGACGACGCCACGATGGCCAAGTCTTTCATCATCGCCCTCGAAGGCCCAGCTCTCACCTGGTTCACCAGGTTGCCTCCGCTGTCCATTGATTCCTGGAGAAGCCTCCGGGACAAATTCCTGCTCAACTTCCAAGGGTACCGCCTAGATACCGACGCCTTGGCCGAACTCTCACTCTGCAAGCAGCTAGAAAAGGAGACTATGCGGGAGTATTACCGCAAATTTCTAACACTCAAGTCACAGCTGCCCTCAGTCGATGACCTGATCGCCATCCACTACGCCATCAGTGGCCTTCGCGCCGGCGTCCTCTATAGCCACTGCATCAGAGATCCGCCCAAGAACCTCCAGGAATTATATCAGCTATTTGAAAAATACACCAAATCCGAAGAGCTCCACCAGCGCAAGGTTGAGTCTCAGAGAAAGCCCAAAGATGCTCCACAGTCCAGCCGCACGTGGACGAGGACTTCGCAGAAAGACTCTGGTCGAGACGGCCGCAATCAACAGCAAGTGCACAACATCGCCAACCAGCACCCCGCTGCTGACGCCCCTCGCCGCCAGGAATATCCCCCTCAGGGCCGCGGAAGTGGAACTCGCGGTAGGGGTCGGGGGCGTGCGCAGCCGCCGCGCCGATTCTACTGTCTCTTCCATGGCAAAGACTGCGCCCACCAAACCAGAGACTGCCCAGAGACGAAGGCCACCAAAGACAGAATGGCACGGGCGCAACCAGTCGACAATCCTAGAGTTGTCGCGCACACTTACCAGCAACCCCCTCCACCATATATCCACGCCCCCGCCCCGCATCCACCGCACCACGCTTACCAGCACCATCAGGAAGTACAAATCGTACCTCCCCCACCCCCACCTCCACACCAGCAACATCAAAACATCCCCCACCCCCACGCCCCAAAGCAAGAAGACTTCGCCGATCAGCTGTATCGCGGAGTCATTCACATGATCACTGGGGGGGTCCAGCACCGACTTCGACATAAAGCGGCAGAAGCGGGACCACTACAACAGCATCAACCACGTCGCCATCACTGGCCCAGTCGTGCAGACAAAGTGGTCCCACGTACCGCTAACCTTCGACGCACGAGACGTCGACCTGCGCAGCGCCCCCCACATCGACGCCATGGTTATCAACTGCAGCGTGGCAGGCTGGGACCTGCACAAAGTCCTAGTCGACAATGGCAGTCAAGCAGACATCATTTTCCTCCATGCCTTCGACCGCATGGGCATAAGCCACAGCATGCTCAAGCCTTCGGACAACCCATTGTATGGTTTCGGCGGCAAGGGCACTTTTTCTGTCGGCAAAATAGAACAGCCTCTCTCCTTCGGTGTAGCACCCAATGCCCGAAGTGAGCAAATAACCTTTGATATCGTCGACATGGTGTATCCGTACAATGCCATCATGGGCCGGGGCTCTATCAACAAGTTTGAGGCAGCCATTCACGGACTGTACCTGTGCATGAAGATACCAGGTCCGTTAGGCGCCATCACGATCTACGGCAATCAACAAACTGCGCGCAACATAGAGCGGGACTTCGTCCCCGGACAAAGAAATGTGCACTGCCTCACGGCCCAGCGCGAGGTCCCTGCGTCCGTCAGCCCAACCGACAAAGAGCACGACAAGGCACAGCTGCAGAGCAACGACGGGACCAAGACTGTTCCCCTCGACCAGGCCACGCCCAAGCAGACAGTCACTATCAGCGAAGACCTCACTTCGCATGAAGAGGAGAAACTCCTCTGCTGCTTGTCCAAAAACAAAGACGTCTTCGCCTAGTCAGCCCTCGACCTGGTCGGGGTCAGCCGATCCATAATTGAGCTCAGCCTTGGTATCGACCCTTCGGTGAGACCGAAAAAACAGCGGCTTCGCAAAATGTCCGACGAAAAGACAGAGGCCGCCAAGGCAGAGGTACACCGCCTCCTGGAAGCCAAATTTATCGAGCCGGTGGCTTACCCCACGTGGCTCTCCAATGTTGTGATGGTGCAGAAACAGAGCGGCAAGTGGTGAATGTGCATCAACTTCACCAGTCTCAACAAGGCCTGCCCAAAGGACAACTTCCCGTTGCCACGGATCGACAAAATAGTCGATAGCGCGGCCGGATGCGAAGTCATGTCACTCCTCAACTGCTTCTCCGGTTACCACCAGATATACATGAAGGAAGAAGACAAGGCTAGCACCAGCTTTATAACACCCTTCGGCACATATTGCTTCATCAGAATGCCGGAGGGACTCAAGAACGCCGGGTCCACCTTCTCCCGGCTTACCAAAACAGTGCTCGAAGGGCAAGTTGGCAGAAATATATTCACATATGTGGACGACATCGTCGTCGCCAGCAAGAGCAAGGAGGACCATCTCGCTGACCTCGCCGAGACATTCACGAACATGCGAGATGCACGACTCCGCCTAAACCCGGAAAAGTGCGTCTTCGGCGTTCGCCAAGGCAAAATATTGGGCTACCTGGTATCACACCGCGGCATCGAGGCCAACCCAACCAAAATTCAGGCCATCATCAACATGACGCCTCCACAGTCTGCCAGAGACGTCTAGCGCCTGACGGGCAGATTGGCCGCCCTCAACAGATTCATCTCCAGATCCGCTGAGCGAAGTCTTCCTTTCCTCAAAACTCTCCATGGCGCAAAAGACTTCGCTTGGGGACCAGAGCAGGCAGCGGCCTTCGTCTTATTAAAACAGTACCTGTCGGAGTTGGCAGTCCTTACAAGCCCCGACTCTTCACTACCCCTGTTGCTCTATGTTGCGGCTTCGCCGCATGCGGTCAGCGCGGCACTGGTGCAGGAGCAGACATTTGAGGGCGTGATCAGGCAGTGCCTAGTTTATTACGTCTCCGAAGTGCTGACACCGTCCAAATGTAACATGACAGAACTGGAGAAGATTGCCTACGCAGTTGTTATGTCTTCGCGCAAATTGCGCCATTATTTTGAAGCATTCAGGGTCCGAGTCACCTCAGACAGGGGACTCGGTGAATTGTTCAGAAACCCGGAGGCATCGGTGAGGATTGCCAAGTGGGCGGCCGAACTCTCCGGCTACCACATCAATTTCGAGCCCAGGACAGCCATCAAGTCACAAGTCCTGGCAGACTTCGTCGTCGACTAGACTGGGCCAATAATACAGCCGGACCCGTCCGCAGAGAAGGTTTGGACGATCCACTGCGACGGCGCATGGTGCCATGCGGGGCAGGCGCCGCTGCAATCATCACCTCACCCGCCGGGGTCAAGCATAGATATGCAGCACGCCTCAGCTTCGCTCTGGAATCTGACAGATGCACAAATAACATAGCAGAATACGAAGCAGTCATCCTCGGCCTCCGCAAGCTGAGGGCCCTTGGGGTCACCACCTGCATCATCAGAACATACTCCAAGGTAGTTGCCGGCCAAGTCGAGAAAGACTATGCAGCAAAGGACCCCGCACTTATGCAATACCTCGCGGCCATCCAAAGTCTCGAGCGACAATTCAAGGGATTCACCTTGCAGCATGTGGACCGGGCCAAGAATGAAGAGGCCGACGCATTGGCCAAGGCTGCCGCCAGAGGCGAGTCCCTGCCCTCCGACGTGTTCTACCATGTCATCGGCACGCCAGCCGTCCAGAGCCCTGAAGGGCTCCATATAACCAATGACAGCGAGGGCTACCGCATAGTCAACCTTATCATGACCGAAGACTGGCGGGCACCAATAACTCTGTTCCTACAGGGGTACTATCACCCAACCGACATCAACGAGGCCAAGCGCCTCAAACATCAAAGCCGGGACTTCGCACTGATTGAGGGCCAACTCTACAAGAAGGGGGTCAGTTAGCCAATGCTTAAATGCGTCACCGAAACCGAAGGCGTCCAGATCCTACGCGAAGTCCACAGTGGTACCTGCGGCTCTCACGCAGGGCCAAGGGCCCTAGCTGCAAAGGTGATCTGCCAAGGTTTCTACTGGTCCGCAATGATCTGCGCCGCAAATCGGGTCACAAGGTCCTGCGAAGCCTGCCAGAAGTTTTCTCCTCGATCAGGCAGCTCCTCATAATTTACAAAGTTGATCGCCCACACATGGCCTCTCCAGCGCTGGGGCCTGGACATCGTCGGGCCCCTGCCCACGGCTCACGGGAACCTTAAGTTCGCCTTCGTCGCTGTCGAATACTTCACCAAATGGATCGAGGCAAGGGCTGTTTCCACAATAACATCAAAGACTGCACAGAAATTCTTTTGGCAAAACATTGTTTGCCGCTTCGGAGTGTCGTCCAAACTAACAGTTGACAACGGCAAGCAGTTTGACAACCAAGACTTCAAGGATTTTTGCTTCTCCATTGGCACCAAGCTTGCCTTCGCCTCAGTCTATCACCCGCAGTCCAACGGAGTTGTGGAACGCGCCAATGGAAAAATCTTCACAGCTGTCAAAAAGATGCTCCTCGACGAAAAAAAGGGAAGGTGGGCCGATTTGTTACCCGAGGCGGTCTGGGCGCTAAACACGACTGAGTGCAGGGCGACCGGGTTCACTCCTTTCCGCCTTCTATATGGATCGGAGGCCATGACCCCACAAGAAATAAAACATGGGTCCCCACGAACAGTTCCGTCAGCCGTCCCCGACGTGGACGAGCCCACTTCGAAGGATCTCATCGATGGAGACCGAGTCTTCGCCCTACAGGCTCTAAATAAATACCAAGCCCAGACAAAAGCATGGCGCGACCACGCAGTCATCCCGAGGGAATTCAGCGAAGGGGACCTCGTACATGTCCGAACAGCTCGGACAGAGTCCAGGGGCAAGCTGGAGCCCAAGTGGGAGGGCCCTTTCATTGTCAAGACGAAAGCTTCCCCCAGCGCTTACAGGCTCGCAACGCCAAACGGCGAAGACCTGGAGCAATCCTGGAACATCGACAATCTCCGCAAATTTTTTGTTTGACTCATCAGGGTCGATTCGCCCTTGTAATTCGCAAAAACAATTTTATTCTGGCCCGCACTCTTTTCCTCCCAGGGGGTGAGGTTTTTAACGAGGCGGAGTCATGTAATATACAAGTGAAAAATCCCCCACAAAAACATGCGTCAAAAAAAGACCGCGTCGACGGTCTTCGACATTCGACCAATACAAAGTCATCGCGAGGCTCAGCATTAGCCACCCTCGCGTGCGACAACTCCGCGCAGAAGTCGCCTAAGGGTGCAGCCGGACTAGCACAACAAGTGCGAAAAATCAAAGTCTTCCGCGAAGACTATCCATGCAGAAGTCGCCTAAGGGTGCAGCCGGACTAGCACAACAAGTGCGAAAAATCGAAGTCTACCACGAAGACTATCCGTGCAGAAGTCGCCTAAGGGTGCAGCCGGACCAACACAACAAGTGCGAAAAACCAAAGTCTACCGCGAAGACTATCCGTGCAGAAGTCGCCTAAGGGTGCAGCCGGACCAGCACAACAAGTGCGAAAAATCGAAGTCTACCGCGGAGACTATCCGTGCAGAAGTCGCCTAAGGGTGCAGCCGGACTAGCACAACAAGTGCGAAAAACCGAAGTCTACCGCGGAGACTATCCGTGCAGAAGTCGCCTACGGGTGCAGCCGGGCTAGCGCAACAAGTGCGAAAAATCGAAGTCCTCCGCGAAGACTATCCGTGCAACAGTTGCCTAAAGGCGCAGCCGGACGAAGCGTAACAAAAGCGAAAACGACTACACCAAACTGTCCGCGCAAAGACCGACTACATGCACACCAGTCCAGCATAACAAATACACCAAACCAAGTACGTAACGCCTTCACGAGCATAGCCAAATGTGCGAGGGCACACAACTTCATCATACAAGCCATTACACATGTACAAGCGAGGGCATCACACTCTACATCGGCTCAACCTTCAGAATAATTCCCATCTCCCTATAATTAAATAACATTATCCTAAGCTCCTCACCCGCAAAAAGACTTCGCAATTCCCCCTCACCTGCACTAACGGCGGCCGGCAAGGACAACAGTTCCTGCCTGCCAGCCCTACTCACACGAAGCCGACCACCGTCCACCCCACTCACTCTACGCTTCGCAACCGCCCTTCGCCGCCTACGCCCAGTACTCGAACCAGGCACAACTTCAGCATCCGCAGCATGCGGCGAAGCCTCCGCCGCTGCCACATCCAAGGCCACAAAGTAGTCCAAGTCCTCATCCGACGACTCCTCAGTCCACTCAACCGAGCTCCCAGAGTCACCAAAATCAGAAAACTTAGATGCAGACCCATTCGATTTATTACCAACATCCACGGTCGAAGCCGCCAAAAAATTAGTAGTAGCGGTTGCGTGCGCAGGCCCAAAATCTTGAACCTGTGCAGCAACCAAGATTCAGCAACATATCCAAAATTCCCTAACTACCCACACCCACTACGCCACCTGCGAAGACCCAGCTGTCGCGGGCTCCTCCGCTGTCGGCTCCGCCGCCACCTTCACAGGATCCTCAGCCCTCGGCGCGGCAGTTGGCGACGGGCCTCCGCCGGCTGTAGTGGCTGTGGGGGCATCAGGAACGCCTTCGGCGGTTTCCGGAGGCGGCTGCAGGGCGGCCTCAGGCACAGCCTCCGTCGGGTTCGGCTCCGGGTCAGGCAGCACGCTGTTCAAAGCCCCAAAGTCATCCACCCTCTCGCCACGCGCCGCCTGAGACACAGCACACAGATTCAGCAAACCCACATATAGCCCACATTCAACTAACACCAAACCAAAGCCAAACATTACCTGACCCCTCGCCGTCTCGGCCCGCTCCCTGACCACCTCCCGACCGTGGGGGCCCCACATCCGGTCATAGAGGGCTCCGGTGGATTCCTTCACTATAGGGTCCTCAACCTTGTAGATATCACGCTCGAAATCCTCATCAGCTTGGTCGAAGACCTCAAAGTGTCGGCACCCTTCGCGAGAGAGCGCGTTCATCGCCCCCTTGCAGGTGACCAGGGAGGCATAAGACATAAACCCCTCCACGATGGTGGGGAGCGCCTGCAACTCCTCCTGTATCCACTCGAGGCAGCGAAGTCCGGGCTCTCGGTCTGGCACTTCGAAGTCGGCGGTCCGCGCGCCCAGCTCATGGTATGAATCCATAAGCTGTTTGCGTGTCCGCTCAGCCTCCGAGCTCGTCGAGGCCTCGGCCCTCTCCACGCGGCTCTGCAGAGCGCTGAGCCGCTCCTCCAACTGCTCGGCGTGCTGCCTAGCAAGACTGCCCTCCGCCCGCGCCAAATTGGCCTCCGCCTGCGCAGCCTGCGCCTTGGCGAGGGCCTCATTAGCCTCCTTCCTCTCCTCCGCCAGTTGGCGCCGGAGGTCAGTCTTCTCACCCTCCAGCGCAGCCACCTTATCCGTCAGCTTGCGGCACTTACTGTCGGCGGCCGACTTTTCCCGGACGGCGTCAGCATGTTGCGTCCGAAGTCTCTCGACTTCGGCAGACACAACTGCCGTCAGGGCCCCCGACGCCGCGCGGTCTGCGAAGTCAGCCGCCTACAAGACACACATAAGACCACAGCCCCGGCGAAGCCGGTAAAAAAAACGAAGTCTAGCTCAAACGTACCTGACTTAGTGCCTCCTTCATCTCCTTCAGCCGGCGGGACACAGCACCTGCCTCATCCCTGACGGCAGTGAGTGCCGGTATCTCGCCGCCGGCACTAAGAGCACTGCCCTTCGCCCTTGGCACCACGGCAGCCGTCGCGGTCGCCACGGCAGGCGGAACAACAACAAGTTGGCCTTCGTCCGACCCTGCGACGTGCCAACAAATTTAAAAAAATCGAGCCAACGACTTACCGACAAGATAATCGTCCACACTAATGTCGGTGGCGAAGTCAGCAACGCGCTTGCCCGGCGGCGGCAACCCTCGGGCCTCCTTCGCGGCCTCCGGCACCCTGCTGGATGCAGGGGCAGCCTTCGCAGACTTGGAACCACCGACGGCAGCCGCCTTCGCAGCCCCCGGCGCCCTGCTGGATGCAGGGACGGCCGACTTCGCCGCCAGCGGCGACTGGCCTCCGCCAGGGGCAGTAGCCTTCGCAGCCCCCCGCTGCCTCTTCGGCCTGGCCTCATGAAGCCTGATGACCGCCTGGCGCTTCTGTGTAGCTCCCTGGCGATCCTTATCCATCACTGCCGACACAACAGCAACAATATTCCGCCCGTAAGGAAACACTTTCCAATCATGAACCATGCGAGATGTAAAAAAGTCTTCGCCGGCCGCGCGGGGGATAGGAACATTCTTAGGACACCAACCCCCGGTAACCATCAGCATCCGCGCCGAAGACTCCCGGAGCTCGGGCGAAGACATCCTTCCCCCCAGGGCCGCGCATGTCCTCATCAATTCTCTAGCAAAACCATCGGAAACCCCAAGTCCTCCCATAGCAGTACCTAGTTTCCTCTTCTTAGAGGACGGGGCGGTCGCCGACGCGGGGTCGTCTCCAGTCTCTACCACCGGTTTCTTCCCGCGACGATCCACATCGTCTTGGCCGAGATAACCGCCATACGATAGACGATTCAACTCAAAAACCATGTTCAAGCGGTCATTCGACCCACGAATATCCCAGCTACGCTGGCCCTCTGTCTTCGGCACGTACCGACCAACGATCCACACCGCCCCATCCTCCGCCTCACGCACAAAGGCGGCCGGATCGCGGCTATGCAGATCCAGCGCGAAGGCGGGACTTCGCACCAGCTTCCCACCATGGGAAGGCATCTGGCGAGGGCATACTTCACCCAACGCCCAGCCATGCGCCAAAGGCCACACCCCGTACACCACAAACTCCTCAACCAAATCGCGCCCACTGCGCAGGCCGACGGCGCACCGAAGGGCCCCTTCGTCCGCGTCCTCCTCCGCCACTTCAAACGGCGGGTATGCTGAGTAAAAATGCGAGCACATCTCGGACACGGGGAGCCCCGGATGGTCTTCGACTGTGCCCTCCGCGACGTAGAACCAAAACTCATGCCAATTGCCCCACTTGTTGCGGGCGCAAGGAACCAACTCAACTACCTCCATCGTGGTCTTGCCGGTCTTCGGCGTAAATGTACAGGACCCAAACTGGGCAACTTCATCTCCAATCATCCTCTTCTGCCAGTGCAGGCAATAGTACTTCGCGAAGACTTCGACTGATGGCTGTCCGCCGTACGAAGTCATCGCCCAGACATACTTCGATAGAGCCACCACGACATTCGGAGTCAGCTGATGGATCTGAACGTTAAATCTGTGCGGGACTTCTCCCACAAATCAGTGCGCAGGCAGGCAAAGACCAGCGGCAAAGAACGCCTCGAACACAACCAACTCGCCCTCCGGCTCGGGGACCTCCTCCGTCCCCGGGACACGAGCGACTCCACCGCCAAAGTAACCAAGCCGCTGCATATCTTGCACGCGGATCGAGGACATCCACGACACACCGAAATCCACCGTTTCGCCGGCGCGCAACTCCTCCGCCGCCACTGTACTCAGCGTCTCCTTAGATGACGCATCGGCCGGCGGCGTAGCAGCAGCAGAAGAAAAAGAGGTCGGCATCGCTAGGTACCGTCGGCGGCGGCGGGCGGTCTGCTTCACTCGGGCCAGATCTCCGGCGAACAAGAGCAAGGAGGGCAGACGAGCAGCAAGATGGTGGAAAAGGCGGCTACGGTTTTCACGGAGCGCGGAAAGATAAAGTTTAAAACGCGCCGCCCCTGCCCCCTTTTATACACAGGGCGCGGCGCTTCGGGAAACCCACAGTCCAACAGTACGGTGTCAATCAACGGTCATGTCAAAAACCCCCACGGAACCACTTCGAGCGAGGGCAGCGTCTCCGCCATCTAGCGACGTCTTCGGCACTAGATGACTTAGTCGAACTGGTCCCTCGGAGGGCAAATGTTGGGGCGAAGGCGAAGACGCCACCCTTCGCTCGATGCCTTCGCCGTAATCGTCGGACCAGCGGAGACAAGACAACAGAAAGGCTCACCCTTTGTCCCACACGTCATCGGACGAAGACCTGTGACGAGGTCGTCCCATCACTGCAACCTCGTCCAGCACGGAGGCCCACGTGTGATCCGGCCCATTGTAACAGGCCCTGCGTGGCCGCTGCTTGTTACGAGCCTAATTTGTAAAGGCATCCCTGTAATTACGGTCTGTAACCCCGCTTTATGGGAATATTCCGGGGATAACCTAGATGTCTGAGGGCACATGCGTCCTTAACACAGGGCGCTGGGCACTCAGGTACCTATAAATACCCCCACACAGTGCCCTTAAGAGGCTAGATTAACAGAGCTTTTGCCATCTCGAGCGAGAACCCTGTTCACGTCAACTCTCACCCTAGTTGGATCCCCTTGCACCTGGTAGCAAGTTCCAACATAGATCCTGAGCCTCCTACAACACAAGGCAAGCCCCGGTGCATTCACCCCTTTCCTTGTTGTTTTAAACTCTTTATCACTTGAAATGATGCATTAGGTGATAGAAGTTGAGTGATAAACTATTGTTGCATTTCCTTCCTTGGAACTGTTTACCATTCCTTGATACCTATTTTATTTAAAAGTTTTCTGATGCTTAATCTTGCCTTAGAAAACAAAATGTTTGTTTTAAACAAAGATGATGCTTTATATGGGATGGGAAGTTTTGAAAGAAAAGACTTGATGGTGGATCCATCATGGCCATGATGGGTCCAACATCTGAAAAGATGTACCTCTGTCAGGTACCAAACTTTGGGTTTTAAATGATAAAGACAAGACCGGGCGGGTGACTTGCATGAGAAGGAAGTCTAGATGTAGTGTCTCCGTCTGAGTCGATTAAGGACCATGTCGATGTAGGCTTGCTGATTGAGGACCCTTTAACTGGCCACATGCCTCATCATGGGTAAGCTTTGCCTCGGTCAGACCAATACTAGAAAGGCCACCACGCAATGGGAGTGGAGAGATGACGAGAGTAGCGTGTACCCTCCGTGGCAAGAGGCTGGACGGTGGTGTATCTGTGCTCTCGGTTGGCGTGAACCCAGTCTAGTCTTAAGAAACCTGGTGGCGAGTTGACATATGCAAGGGTTAAGTAGTACATATGTCGTGTGGTTGGAGATCCCCAGCTGGGTATTAATCGATTCGAATCGCCATTACTTCTCGGATATGAAGAATTGGTCACTTCCCTACACGTAGCAATCCAGTAAAGTGAAGGGTTTATAAAAGACGACTAGTTTAGGCCAAGTGCTTGAATTAGGATAGAAAGAACTCTAGATGCAGGTAATGACTTAACCTGATAATAAAACTGGATTTTTAAGGATCCACTGTTAGTAAGCATTTCTGCAAACAGAGTCTTTGATTCTTGATCAGCTCTACCTTGAATCCCACAAGCCAGCATATCCATGAGAGTCTTTTCCTTTGTCGGGTAAGACATGCGAAAGTACACTCCTTACTCAGGGTTTTCGAACCATGTTGTTGTAGGTGATGAAACAGCAGAGTTTTGTTGTTTCTGCTCAAAGGTGGTGCCAAAGGTGGAGGCCAATCAGTAAACTGCTTGGGAGGATGTGGTGCCTCCTAGTTTAAAACACTTTGCGTATGTGTGGGAGGATGTTGTACCTCCCTATTTTGTAATAATAAGTTATGCACTCATAACACCCGATATTGTAATAAGTACACTCTCTCTATATTTCGTAATGTAAATTATGTTATTGTAATCCGCTTCTGCTATTTCTTTACTCTGGATATGTGTGTGTTGGGGGCCTTCGGCTTCCGAAGGTCCTCAAAAGCATAATTTGACAATGTTTTCCAAGTATGCGAGCAGGTATCTTCGGAATCAGGTTGTGGGTATACAAAAGAATGGTCAAGACGAAGCTTGACTGAAATGGAAGACGATCGCGACGAAGGATGAAACGATCATGAAGCTATGTGTAGAAAAGCTTCGGCACGACAGCAGAAAAGGGAAACCGACTTAAAGATGAAAAGTCAAATTAGACCTTGAAGAATTACTATAGAGTTATTGATAAAAGCAAAGGGCATTAATGTAATTTTACATGGGCTGCGTCCCGTGCCTATAAATAGATGAACAGTACTCCCGTACTATTCATGCTGACTTGGCATTGGCATCACGCTTGTACCCCTATTTTCCTTCAAGCCGAAGGTATATTTGTAATTTGTTGTCGTTTATATAAGTAGAATAAATAGAAATGAATTAATGTTCAAAGTAATCATATTATTTCATGTATGAACCTCTCTTACCTTTCATTATGATTATGAAGGTGTGACCTTCATAACCTTCGTCCGAAATCCATTATATCCAAAGGGAAATAATGCTTCGAAGGACGAAGGGCTTTGATATTTAACATTTTATGTTGCCTTGTTCTTAATTCATAGCATTTGAGAACAAGTCACCAACATTGGCGCCCACCTCCGGTGAACTCACTTCCATTTCTTGAGCTTTGAACACCTTCGGCAAGCATCACCTTCGTCATGCCGCCGAAAAAAGCTTCAGCGACAGGGGCTGCCACTCTGCAGCCGTTGGACCCCAATCAGGACGTCCTTTCTCTTAGGGAGGCCCGAAGCCAGAAGAGGAAGGCCACTAGTCCAACGCCTCCGGAGGATGACTTGGATCAGGAGATCCAAAACCTGGAGATCCTTCAGCAACAGGTGCAACGAAAGAAGGAGAAGATGGCTCGTTTAGCTGATCTTCAGAGACAGATAGATGAAGCTTCGGAAGAGGTTCGTCACCTTGTTCAAGATGACCAGAACCGAAGGCCTCCGCGCAGAGAGCTTCATCAGGAAGGCTTCTACAATGAGGACGACTGGTATGAAGATTTCCATCATGGAAATTTTGCTTTTGATGATGCTTCTCCTCTATCAACAGAATTGCAGGCTACACCATGGCCCCAGTCTTACAAGCCACCTTAGCTCCCCATGTACGACGGTCATACAGACCCGAAGCAATTCTTGATGAGCTATGAAGCAACCATATCTTCGTATGGTGGCAATACTACAGTCATGGCAAAGTCTTTTGTCATGGCCGTCAAGAGTGTCGCTCAAACTTGGTACTCCTCTCTTCGGTCAGGGACAATCACCTCTTGGCAGAAGCTGATGGATATGTTGATAACCAGCTTCCAAGGGTTTCAGACGAAGCCAGTTACTGCTCAAGCTTTATTCCAATGTACCCAGGACCACGAAGAATACCTCCAGGCGTATGTCCGAAGGTTTCTGCGTCTGAGGGCACAGGCGCCAACAGTGCCCAATGAAATTGTCATTAAGGCCATGATTAAGGGACTTCGGCCGGGACCTTCAGCGCAATACTTTGCCAGGAAGCCACCACAAACTTTGGAGAAGCTGCTCCAGAAGATGGACGAGTATATCCGAGCTGACAATGACTTCCGCCAAAGAAGGGAGGAGGCATTCAGGTTCTCTGAAATGACCAGGGGCTTCGGAGGAAGATTTCATCCGAGGCACGTCAGGTCAATTCATAACTCCACTCAAAGTGATGATAGAGGGAGCCAACAGCAAAGGCCACAATACTCTTCGCAAGCTTCGGGGCAACAGCAAAGCTCTGTTCGGCCGCCAGCGCCAAGGGGCAGAGGCGCCAGGGGCTTCGGGGGAAGATTTGGGGATCAGCCAAGAAGAATTTACTGTCTATTCTGTGGTGAAGACAAGGGCCATACCACCAGGATGTGCCACGTCACCATCTAGAAACAAAAGGAGATAGCAGAAGCTGCAGCACAACAGAGTCAGCCGAAGCAGGTCATGCACACTGCTTCGTACCATTCGCCTTACATTCCAGAATATGTAGGCAATCACTCTGCAGCTTCTGTTGCTTCGGCAAGTCAACCCCAAGCATCTTGGCAACAGCCTCCACCGCCACCACCAACGCAGCGAGGACAGCAGCCAGAAGGGAGTCAGCACACTCACCTTCAGAGGGACTTCAGAGAGGAGTCCGAAGCTCGCACAGTTAATAGCACTGTGCCAGAGTCGAAGCACATTTACTGACAAATATCCTACCTCGACAGCAGTTTTTTCGCATTTTTACATTCAGTATTACTTTTTTGTTAATAAGGAACAATTATGGGAAGTCTAAGGGCTTTTTATCGTTTTTTTTCAATTTCTTGTAATAGTTTCGTTTTTTGCCATAATGAAAATATATCTTCTCCATAGGCTTGAGTTGCCGAAGCATACGAATTTATGGTGGCACGAAGGACCTTTGAATTATCAAAAATTTGTTCTAAGGGACACAGTGCAATTTATTCGAAGCAGTAAAAAGTCGTTCCTAAGGGAGCGCAGTGTAAGTTTCCTGAGCCTACAGTGAAAAATAAGCGCTGATTCCGCCGAAAGTAAAAGGCGAAGAAGCTCCTAAGGGAGGCTTACAGCGAAAAATAAACGCTGATTCCGCTGAAAGTAAAAAGCGAAGAAGCTCCTAAGGGAGGCTTACAGCGAAAAATAAACGCTGATTCCGCTGAAAGTAAAAGGCGAAGAAGCTCCTAAGGGAGGCTTACAGCGAAAAGTCAGCGCTGATATAAAAAGATTGTGTGCTCTATTACAGGGATGTGTGTATCTTCGGCACAAATATCATTTTGCATAACATAACATCATCACATCATTTTGCATAACATAAGCATCATACAGCATATTGCATGTGGAACAAGAAGGGGATAAAGTATTGATCTTCGGAGAATGTTTTGAAAAAGAGAAAATTGAGAAGAAGTGTAGCTTCATTAGAGAGACAACATAAAACTTTTTTATAGCTTCGGAGAATATTTTCACGAAGCTTGGACATTCCTCATCAGAGAAGTATGGAAATTCTTGTGATATATAAAAGATTTTCTTCACGAAGCATGAAAAGAAGGGAAGGTGTTTTTTTGCCGAAGGCTCAAAAAACGGTATGTATGCAAAATTTCATGCATCGTAAAGAATTGAACTATAGATAGATTATATATTACATTCAAAGTTACAATGTATTACACATGTTACATTCCAAATATTTTTACAATAGCATCTAATCTTCCCTAAGAACTACTTCTGCAGCTTCGTTCAGTAGCTGATCGACAACCTTGTCCATGATGGCTTCGGCCATTTTTCTAATTTCGTCGTCCCCCTTCGGGTGGGGGCCCGGAGATGCCTCAGCAGGTTCTGAGGGAGGAGAAGATACGGCTATATTACTATTACAAACCGCGAACAAAGTCTGAAATCAAAAATTACAACAGAATAAAAATCACTAGTTAATACCTATTTGCCCTTCGGGCTCTGCGCTTTTCTCATCAGCCTCTGCTATCTTCCTAGCATCATGAATGCCTTTTTCGCTTCTTTGAATGATTTCTTGAGCCATTTCCCGGCCGCCATTGTCCCAAATGTCGGTGAAAAATTTTCCACCAACCAGGCTTGCTTCGGCCGAGGGGTCCTTTATATCTTCGGAAGACAAGGCGGTTTCGGATTGCGCTAAAGATTTCACATGATTACAGCCTTTTCTTTCCAAAACAGTAGCAATCCCCCTGGCGCCTAAAAAAGCGCATATGTCTCCGCGGCTATTCAAGATTTCTTCGAAGGCCTCAGCTTCGTGACTGATCCATTCAATCGGGCCTTCTGGATTCCCCCTTGTGAAATTTTCCTCGCTAGAGAATGCGCCAGCGCTGGCGAAGCTGGATTTTATCTTCTTAACACATTCTATGGATTTATCATAGTACCTTTCCTTGGAAGCACGAAGCTCTTCAACATTTATTTCCAAATGATTTTGCCCATTGATCACTAAGCTCTCGTTTTGTTTCTTCTAGTAAGCGTTCTTCTTTAGCTCTGGCCAGTTGTTTCTGAAGATCCTGAATTTCGCGTTTTTGGGCTTCAGCTTGAGCCTTAGAGGTAGCTTCGTCTTCCTTTATTTTATCTACTAGTGTAAGCAGAATTTTATCTTTTTCCAAAGCTTCGTTCCTCAGCTTGATAACCTCTGCTCGTAGGTTGTTGAAAGCAATATTATAGCTCTCGTCTTCGGCATTCTTTTGCGCTCTCAAAGTGTTGCTCAGTATTAAACCCTATATGAAAAAAGAATTAGTATAAGAATAAAAGAATGATTCAAAAATTGTAAATTTCCAAATATACAATTCTCACACCTTCAGACTATTATATGCAAGGCTATCCGCAAGATCGTCCTTCGTCATAGCACAGAGTCCAGCTTCAAGCTTCGGAAACCCCATACTCCTAGCCATCTCCCGGCAGACAGATAATTCTTTGTTGTCAGGGAGGCAGTATAGGAAGTCATCTTCGTCTGTCCCATTGAACACTAGTGCCCCCTTCGGATATTTCAGTTCTGTGGCATAGTGATTAGCTTCAAAAATTTCTTCTTCAGATAATTTCTTCCCCGAAGCATGTCGCACAATATAATCGCATATTTTGGAAGGTGCTTCGGGGCAGCAGTGTCAATTTCTTCAACCAAAATTGGCTCCGACATTTTTATTTTTTCGGCTTCCAAAGCTGTCTTTGTAATTTTTGTTTCTTCGGTTTCCAAAGGTTTTACCTTGGTGGGCTCTGAAGGCCCAGCTTCAGTTTCAAATTGTTGCTTCGAAGCTTCAGCAACAAAGGCTTCAGTAGACACTTCAGAAGTTTCAACAATTTTCTTTGGAGTTATGCTTGAAGATTTAATTGTCTCCAAAACATCTAACACATTAACCATCCTTTTTCTTTTCGGGGTCACTGTTGGACCCTTCTGGCTTTTTCCTGTCTCAATTTTTGCTGAAGGACTTAAAACTTCTAATGTTTTTGCTTCTTCAGTCCTTGGTTCTTCTATCTTTTCTGTTGCTGGCACTTCGGCCAACTCTTCGATTTCTGGCAGCAGAGTTGATTCATTAGCTTCGGTGGCCGAAGAAGTCTCAACGACGAACTCAGGCACTGTGGTCAGTTCAATATAACGTGGCCGGTGTGTGAGAACCTTTACCCTTTTCCTCTTCGGCGCCGGCTCAGTAGGACCGGCTGAAGTAGTTTCCTTCGCAGAGGAAGTATTCTTTCTTTTTTGACCCCGCACTGGATATTGGTAGTCGGGGTAGACAAACCCAATTGCGTCAAATACTCGGTTAAGCCTCTTCTTCTTTCGGCCTCCGAAGGCCGCTGATAATGCAGTATCTTCGGCCTTTGAGTATACCCCAAGCAGTTCATCACTTACAGTCTCAATGCTTTTTAGCCAGTCATCATCTGGCTCAACGAATTTATCTCCGTACTTGAATGTGTATTTTAGCCTGACTAGCCCACCTTCATCAGGTTCTTTAACGGTTTCCTGCGGCATTTCCCAGTTATCTGCAAGTGGCCATACTCTGAAGGCAATATGTTCTTGCATTAAATCCCTTGTCCCAATAAAATAGCACACTGCGCCGAAGGCTCTTTGGCATTCTTCGGTTGTTTCATCCATCACCACCTTCGGCCTCCAAAGGCCGAAGCGTTGCCAAACAGGGCGCATAATGATACCTTTAATATCTTCCTGGATTTTTAAATCATTCTTCACATAAAACCATTCTGTCATCCAGTTGTCGGGCCATCTTTTCAGAAAGGTTGGCACGGGGCAACTTGACCCGGATCGGGCGCTGAAGCTGTAGCAACCAAAATTGTTGTGATACTGCTCTTTGCCCCAAGGTTTCGTCTCGTACAACAACTCATGTATGTTGCAAAAACTTTTAGCATTTGGTTCCAAACCTTGGCTCCTCACGGCCCAGACGAAGATGACCATCCTTATGATTGATTCGGGAGTGAGTTGGTGAAGGTAGACTTCAAAAACCTTCAGTACTTCCACAACAAAACTGCTTAAGGGAAATCGTAGTCCAGCTTTCAAAAAGCTTTGGAATACCACGACTTCATTTTCTTCGGGAGTAGGCACAGTTTTCTCCCCAATATCCACCCTCACAATAGACATGTCTCGAAAATACCTTCCTTTCATGGTATCAAGATGACTCTGCTTAATGCTCGATTTGCCGAAGACTGTGTGACTCGGTCGCCACGGTCGATCTTCGGAGTCTTCGCCCCCACTTTCTACATCATAACTGTCACTGTCACCAGTATCTTCAGACAAACCCTCCAAAGCTTCTTTAGTAATCTTCTCTGTATTAGTCTTCGACATTGATTGAAGAAACCCCAGATGCATCTCCTCAGAAAGACTTAGCTTCGAATCACTAACAGCTTTTTTATCCTCAGACATCCTTGCAAACGCTGAGAAAGTGCTCTCGAAACCGAAGCTTAAAAATCCAGAAGGCCAAGCAAGTGTTGTTGCGCGCAGGCTAGTAGTTGGGTGAGTAAAAGCAGTTGGCAAGAGAGCGTGCCAAATTAACTCGGGATGAGCTCTTATTTGTACACCCAATGCGTTGAAAACTGGAGGGTCCCGCTTGTCAAAGACTGTTGCTATTCTAGCAAAGAGAAGGTGTTTTTTCGGACCTTCGGCTTAAGGCCTTCGTCCATATCGCAATATAAATTTATCATTACAGCAAATTAATATTGTGAGGGGCTACTGTTGGGGGCCTTCGGCTTCCGAAGGTCCTCAAAAGCATAATTTGACAATGTTTTCCAAGTATGCGAGCAGGTATCTTCGGAATCAGGTTGCGGGTATACAAAAGAATTGTCAAGACGAAGCTTGACTGAAATGGAAGACGATTGCGACGAAGGATGAAACGATCACGAAGCTATGTGCAGAAAAGCTTCGGCACGACAGCAGAAAAGGGAAACCGACTTAAAGATGAAAAGTCAAATTAGACCTCAAAGAATTACTATAGAGTTATTGATAAAAGCAAAGGGCATTAATGTAATTTTACATGGGCTGCGTCCTGTGCCTATAAATAGATGAACAGTACTCCCGTACTGTTCACGCTGACTTTGCATTGGCATCACGCTTGTACCCCTATTTTCCTTCAAGCCGAAGGTATATTTGTAATTTGTTGTCATTTATATAAGTAGAATAAATAGAAATGAATTAATGTTCAAAGTAATCATATTATTTCATGTATGAACCTCTCTTACCTTTCATTATGATTATGAAGGTGTGACCTTCATAACCTTCGTCCGAAATCCATTATATCCAAAGGGAAATAATGCTTCGAAGGACGAAGGGCTTTGATATTTAACATTTTATGTTGCCTTGTTCTTAATTCATAGCATTTGAGAACAAGTCACCAACAGTGTGTAATGTCTGTGTGATGGGTGAAGCGCTCTTGGGCGATTTGATGATGATACAGAAGACCAAACTTGTCAAGTGATTATGCGCAGCTACATGGTTGCCCAAGGTCCTAAGGACAAGGACATCTGTAGGTGGGCCTAATACCTTGAGAGGTTCCGTGACAGCTGGTATCGGAGTGAGGCCCGTCTCTTCAGGCATTACGTAGTAATTCAAAAGAATTTTTAATACTCACCTTAAAATATTCTTTCTTTCTCATCTTACCACTTTCTGGTAGTAATTTACTTTTTGGGATCGGGTATCAGAGTGCAATAGATAAGGAAGTAAGGGATCGACGAAAGATTGATCCCATAATTATTAGGCTATGCATGCATCATGTTTGAACTATACTAATAAATCTTCCCCTCATAAGAAGATATGGCGCGCACTAAAACTACCTAGCGCAAATCAACTGGGCCTCAAGGTGTGCCTCGACATCAGCTGGCCTCTAGGCATGAAGGCAGCAACAGTGGAAGCAATGACCCTATTGGGGAGTTGGAGGCCACAGTGGATCGCCTTAGATCGGAACTACGCCACGGGTGCAAGGAGCATGCGTGCGATAGTCGCCGCATTGCTGAACTAACAGCCGAAGTTAATCGCCTGCAGTACGAAATTTCAAAACGTGATACGGCCATTGATTGGGCCGTCAACTCGCACTCTTTCGCTTGGGACTGTGAAGCCAAAGCTCTAGCTCGTGTAGTAGAACTTAGCGCATCCCTCGAAAATCTGCAAGCGTACTACAACACCTTGCATGAATAAGTGCATGTATTATATGATCGGCTGCACCCGAACGTGCCACCTAATGTGGCAGAAATGGGAGCTGGACCATCTAGAATAGCAAATGGAGGATCTGATGGGGGGGATTGACCTTTTTGGAGCCCCTCCTTCCATGAATCTGGCAGATGAACGGTCTCCTGGAGCAGGCAGCGGAACTGCTAAGGATGAAGAAGACTAGAGTAGTATAGTCCAATGTACTTATGTAAAATAAGTATGAAGTCAAGTTGTATAATGGAGTATGTATAATTATTACTGTTCCGCAATGAAATAAATATGGTGTACGTTTGGCATGTTATATTATCCAAATGTTTCTTTGCCTCAGATGTCATCCCGGACCCGTGCACATGATGGGATAGGTACATCCCGCGATGGGGAGGACACTCCCAATCCGCCACTGGTACCTCCTACCTTGGCCGAGGCTATCGCTGCCTTGGTCAGCTCCACCGCCGACAACACGTGCTTTCTACGTGAAATGGCGGGCAACCAATTTCAACAACACAGTGGAAGAGTTCCCCCTCTGGGACCCCGAGATACTACCTATCTGGAATTCTCTGAAACTCGACCACCGCTCTTCGTCAAGGCAGAGGAACCCTTGGAAGCTGACGAATGGGTGCGAGTGATGGAACAAAAATTTGGCCTAATCCGATGCACCGAGGTTTAGAAGCCCCTATTTGTCGCTCAGCATTTAAGAGGCCCCGCCAGCACTTGATGGGCAAACTTCTCCGCCATCCAACCTGCGGGACATCAAGTCACTTGGGAAGAATTCAAGCTAGCATTCCGGGAACATTATGTTCCGGAGGGGGTGTTACAAATGAAACTAGAAGAGTTCATCCGACTGAAGCAAGGGGAGATACTATGATGCAGTATCTCAATAAATTCAACCACCTCTCCCAATACGCCATTGAACACATGGATACAGATCTGAAAAAGAAGAATTGTTTCATGAGGGGACTAAATGACAGACTTCAGCATAAGATGGCAACATGTTTGGACCTTACATACAGTAGGGCTATCAGTACAACACTGGCAGTTGAAGCCAAAAAGGCGGGACATGGAAAGTCAAAGGGATATGCGGGTGAAAGGTCTACTCAAGGACCTGAAAAGAGAACAAGGTTGGTAATCCGACCTTTCAATCCAAACCATTCTTCGCCTCATCCACCTTAGGTTAAACATATGGTAGGATTGCTTGCTTTCAATTCATACACTTAAGCAAACCTACATGGCTTAAAACGTTTATTTAAGCATGGCACATAGCTTCAATATCACTCCATAGTAAATGATACGTCAATTCATAACTGTGAATTCTTCAAGTGGTAAACCACTCATATTCTACAATCTGTATCATTTAACTTATATGTGCCAAAGTTAGGATTATAGATAATTTGCCCCTCTTGATATTAAATCAAAGTGCATGTCTCCCACAAGTATTCAAAACTTGTATGCACACCTTCGGGGGGAGGTTACTCTATAATCTAATACTTTGGGACTAACACCTTTTCAAGTCTATTTCATGTGATAGTCTCATTGTAAGGAAAATGAGGTCCCCGGAGAAAGACAACAATCTTCCACTGCAAAATCTCCAAGAACTCTCATGTCTCTCAAGCTCGCCATTGAATTTCAATCGGTATCTTTTGAGACTACATCTAGTATCATTTACATGTCTTCTCCAATATTTGATTAGACTATATTTCATATCATATACTTCCATGTTGCTAAAAATGCATAAATGGTTAACTCATATTCTGTTACCTATGCATAAGGGAAGTTAGTCTTTTCAAATCATGTCTTGCACCTCTAACTTTCACATGCTTTTTCCTAAAGGTAGAAGATCTCTGTCAGGGGGAGTATTTCTTCGTCTCTAAAAAGGGGAGAAATTTTCTCTCTAAGAGAGAACACTCTTTTAGGGGGAGTAATCTTTTGAGGGCAAATTTTGTATTTACTTCCTACATGCTTTTAATGTCTTCCTTTTCGGTGGTTGATGCCGAAGGGAGAGAAGTTTAGGGACCAAAGCAATGAAAAATGTATCAAACACCACCAATTTAAAATTTTAAAATCTACAAATGGTTTTTCAAGTGGTTTTGGTTATTTGGTCCAAAAATAGGAAGTAAGTGAATTATGGAGTTAGGGGGAGGCTTAAGTCCATAATATCACATTGTGGGGACAAACATGCATCCTAGCAAGTAGATTGCATAATGTCTTTCAAATAACTGTATTATTTGCTTGCTTTGGTTGTGTTGTCATCAATCACCAAAAAGGGGGAGATTGTAAGGAAAATGGACCCCGGACCATTTGGCTAATTGAGTTTTGGTGTTTGATGATCAACACAATCCGTGAACTAATAAGTTTTCTAGTGTTTGTGTTTGTAGTTCACAGGATGCTAGATTAACTTGGAATAAGGAATTGAGGAAAGCAACACCTCAAAAGAAGACATTAAAAAGATCCAAGAAAAGTCCAAGTGTGCTGCCTGCGGACTGTCTGTGCGTGGAGCACCGGACTTTCTGGTGGCACACCGGACTGTCCGATGCCCACACGTCGGACTGTCCGGTGCACCAGGGAACCGTAGCCCAACGGCTAGTTCCAGGTGGCACCCGGAGAAAAGACCACCGGACTGTCCGGTGTGAGGACCGGACTGTACGGCGTGGAAAGCCTGCGGCGCCAACGGTCACCTGCTCTGACAGGGCAACGGCTAGGCGCACCGGACAGGCTACAGTGCGCTGTCCGGTGCACCACCAGACTGTCCGGTGTGTCGCAGAAAGCAGCAACTTTTCTCCAACGGCTCTATTTGTGTTGGGGGCTATAAATACACCCCCAACCGGCCATTTCCAAGTGTGGGAACCCAAGAGACATACCAAGGCATATAGTAGACATTCCCAAGTGCTCTTACACCCGAGTGCTTAATAGAATCACTCGGTGATTAGCGTAGGTGCTTTGTGAAGTGCTTAGGTTAGTTAGACCACTTTAGCGCTTGCTCTAGGTGAACCCTAGATTGTTGAGTGAGTTTAGATAAACCTCACAACCCCTCAGCTCTTGCGTGAGCCGTTGTAATTGTACCAAGTGGGGCGAGAGTCTTGCGAGACCGTGACAACCGCGTTTGTGTCACGGCTGCCACCGTGTACCAGAGGGAACGAGGCCCACGGCGTTTCGGCCGGAAGCTCGATATTGGAGACGGTGAGGAGCGTCCGAGAGAAGCCGGAAGCGGAGCACCACTTGCGCGTGGAGAAGGCTCGCGGCTCTCTACGGAGTTACTCGACCGAGGTGCTTGGCCCTCGCGTGGGCTTCCCTTTGCGTAGGGGCACCAACGAGGATTAGTCGAGACCTTGCGTGGTTCCGGATACCTCGGTAAAAATACCGGCGTCATCCACGAGAGTTTGCATCTCTACTTTGCTCTTTAAGTTTCCGCATTTATATTAAGCATTTAAGTTTCAATCTTGTAGTCATACTTATTTAGTGTAGATTGAAACTTAGCCATTGCGGTAGAGATAACAACACTTAGATAAAACCTAGTTTGCACATTCTAGTTTGATTATTTGCATAGGTTTTGCTCTAGGGATTTAATTGTGGCCTAGTTTAGTAAAAGTTTTAGAAGTCCTAATTCACCCCCCTCTTAGGCGTCACCCGTTTCCTACACATATGTCGTGTGATTGGAGATCCCTAGCTGGGTACTAATCGATTCGGATCGCCGTTACTTCTCGGATATGAAGACTTGGTCACTAAATTACACGTAGCATTCCAGTGAACTAAAAGGGTTGATAAAATACTGCTAGTGCAGGTCAAGTGCTTGAACTAGGGTTGAAAGAACTCTAGTTGCAGGTAATGACTTAACTTGATAATAAAACTGGATTTTTAAGGATCCACTGTTAGTGAGCATTTCTGTAAACAGAGTCCTTGATTCTTGAATAGCCTTACCTTGACTCCCTCAAGTCAGCATATCCTTGAGAGTCTTTTCTTTTGACGGGTAAGACTTGCGAAAGTACACTCCGTACTCAGGGTTTTCGAACCCATGTTGTTGTAGGCGAGAAAACAGCAGACTTTTGTAGTTTTTGTTCTAAGGTGGTGCCCAAGGAAGAACCTCAGTAGTGAAGTCGCGGGAGGATGTTGGCCTCCCACTTAAAAAACAATATACTTTTATGCGGGAGGGGTTTTTGCCTCCTGTTGGGGCGAAGGCAAAGACGCCACCCTTCGCTCGAGGCCTTCGCTGCAGCCGCTGGTCCGACAGAGACAAAGCGGGCAGGGACACCCTTCGCAGTACTCGGCACTTTGACGAAGACCTGCGGCGACGTCCTACCACGGCGCGTCCTCGTTCAGTCCCAAGGCCCACGTGCGATCTGGCCCATTGTAACGGGCCCCGCGTGGCCGCCTCTGTATTACGGGCCTAACTTGTAAAGGAATACTTGTAATTACGGTCTGTAACCCTGCTTTATGGGAATATTCTGGGGATAAAATAGGTGTCTGAGGGCACATGCGTCCTTAACACAGGACGCTGGGCACTCAGATACCTATAAATACCCCCGCATAGTGCCCGTGAGAGGCTAGATCAACAGAGCTATTGCCCCCGTGCACGTAACCCTGTTGTCACCGCCGTTCACCCTTGTTGGCCTTCTTGCTGCAGAGAGCGAGTTCCAACATTTGGCACCCACCGTTCGTGCTACGACAAAACCACCCGCGATGGCACCCAAGAGAGCTAACCCCAAGGCTGACGAGGCTGCGAAGGCAGCACTGCTGGCCGCAAGAAAGGGCAAGGCCCTCGTCCTCACCCAATCCACCCACCAAGAGCCCACTGAAGACAATGTTCCCCACACCGGCGAAGACGACACCTTCCGCACCTGCGGAACCGAAGGACAGTCACAGCCGCCCCCAGGCTTCGCCCCACTGGAAGGCGCGGACCTCACCGAGGACGGCGAGGTCCTCGGCGTCTCAACAGAAGAACAGCTGCAGCTGCGCGCCCTGCGCCTCAGGAACCGCAATCTCCAGAGGCAGAAAGAGATACTGGAGGCCAAGCGCCAGCGTGTGTCCGCATTAGCCAAAGTGCGGCAAATGATACGCGACGAGGAGCAGAAAGCCCAAGACCTCGAGCGCGAGATCGCGCTGATGCAGCGCGAAGGCCACCTCGGTCTACAGCAAGAGCCACCCCTCCAACAGCGCACACAACCGGAGGACACGCGCGAAGGCCACCTCGGCCGGCAGCATGGCCCACCCCTGCAACACCGGGCGCAGCCGGAGAACCCGCGTTTCCCCCAGCATGACTACGTCTCCCAGCACGGCGCGCCATTCCAAGGGGTCAACTACCTCGACGAGCGAAGTCCCCTGGCGCCACACCTACAAGTGACGCCTTGGCCGGCGAACTTTCGAGCGGGGGCATACCCCAAGTACAACGGCAGCACCGACCCGGCGCAGTACATCATGAGTTATCAGGTCGCCATTGCATCAGCCGGAGGAGACGACGCCACAATGGCGAAGTCTTTCATCATCGCACTAGAGGGCCCAGCACTCACCTGGTTCACCAGATTGCCTCCGCTGTCCATTGATTCGTGGAGAAGTCTCAAGGACAAGTTCCTCCTCAACTTCCAAGGCTACCGTCCAGACACCAACGCTTTGGCCGAGCTCTCGCTTTGCAAACAGCTGGAAAAAGAGACTCTGCGTGAGTATTACCGCAAGTTCTTAACACTCAAGTCACAGCTGCCCTCTGTCGATGATCAGATCGCTATCCACTACGCCATCAATGGCCTTCGGGCTGGCGTCCTCTACAGCCATTGTATCAGAGATCCACCAAAGAGCTTGCAGGAGCTATATCAGCTCTTCGAAAAATATGCCAAATCCGAAGAGCTCCACCAGCGCAAGGTTGAGTCACAGCGGAAGCCCAAAGATGCCCCGCAGTCCAGCCGCACCTGGACGAGGACTCCGCAACCAGACTCCGGTCGAGATGGCCGCAGTCAACAGCAAGTGCACAACATCGTCAACCAACAGCCTGCTGCTGATCCCCCTCGCCGCCAAGACTATCCCCCTCAGGGCCGCGGAAACGGAACTCGCGGCAGGGGTCGAGGGCGGGCGCAACAGCCGCCGCGCCGATTCTATTGCCTTTTCCACGGCGAAGACTGCGCCCACCAGACCAAAGACTGCCCCGAGACGAAGGCCACCAGAGACAGAATGGCGCGGGCGCAGCCAGCCGACAATCCCAGAATTGTCGCGCATAATTACCAGCCACCCCCTCCACCATATATTCACGCTCCCGCTCCGCATCCACCGCACCACGCTTACCAACACCATCAGGAAGTACAAATCGTACCTCCTCCATCCCCACCACCACACCAGCAACATCAGAACATCCCCCATGCCCCAAAGCAGGAAGACTTCGCCGATCAACCATATCGCGGAGTCATTCACATGATAACAGGGGGGTCTAGCACTGACTTCGACACCAAGCGGCAGAAGCGGGACCACTACCGCAGCATCAACCATGTCGCCGTCACTGGCCCAGTCGTGCAGACGAAGTGGTCCCACATACCGCTAACCTTCGACGCACGAGACGTCGACCTGCGCAGCGCCCCCCACATCGACGCTATGGTCATCAATTGCAGCGTGGCAGGCTGGGACTTACACAAAGTCCTAGTCGACAACGGCAGTCAGGCGGACATCATCTTCCTCCACGCCTTCGACCGCATGGGTATAAGCCACAGCTTGCTGAAGCCTTCGGACAACCCGTTGTATGGTTTCGGCGGCAAGGGCACCTTTCCAGTTGGCAAGATAGAGTTGCCCCTCTCCTTCGGTGTAGCGCCCAATGCCCGAAGTGAGCAAGTAACCTTCGACATTGTCGACATGGTATATCCATACAACGCCATCATGGGCCGGGGCTCCATCAACAAGTTCGAAGCTGCCATCCATGGGTTGTACCTATGTATGAAGATACCAGGCCCGCTAGGCGCCATCACAGTCTACGGCAACCAGTAGACGGCGCGCAACATTGAGCGGGACTTCGTGCCCGGTCAGAGAAACGTACACTGTCTCTCGACCCAGCGCGAGGTCCCTGCGCCGGCCAGCCCAACCGACAAGCAACACGACAAGGCGCAGTTGCAGTGCCAAGACGGGACCAAGACTGTCCCCCTCGATCAGGCCACACCCAAGCAGACAGTAACTATCAGCGAAGACCTCACCTCACTTGAAGAAGAGAAACTTCTCTGCTGCCTGGCCAAGAATAAAGATGTCTTCGCCTGGTCTGCCCTCGATCTGGTCGGAGTCAGCCGAGCCATAATTGAGCATAGCTTGGGCATTGACCCTTCGGTGTGACCCAAAAAGCAGAAGCTTCGCAAAATGTCAGACGAAAAGACAGAGGCCGCCAAGGCGGAGGTGCATCGCCTCCTGGAGGCTAAATTCATCGAGCCAGTGGCTTACCCCACGTGGCTCTCCAATGTCGTGATGGTGCAGAAAAAAAGCGGAAAATGGCGCATGTGCATAGACTTCACCAGTCTCAATAAGGCCTGCCCAAAGGACAATTTCCCGTTGCCGCGGATCGACAAAATAGTCGATAGCGCGGCCGGATGCGAGGTCATGTCCCTCCTCGACTGCTTCTCCGGCTATCACCAGATATACATGAAGGAGGAAGACAAGGCTAGCACCAGCTTTATAACACCCTTCGGCACTTATTGCTTTGTCAGAATGCCGGAGGGTCTCAAGAATGCCGGATCCACCTTTTCCAGACTCACCAAAACAGTGCTCGAGGGGCAGGTCGGCAGAAACATATTCACATATGTGGACGACATCGTCGTCGCCAGCAAGAATAAGGAGGACCATCTCGCCGACCTAGCAGAGACATTCGCGAACATGCGAGATGCACGACTCCGCCTAAACCCGGAAAAGTGCGTTTTCGGTGTTCGCCAGGGCAAGATATTGGGCTACCTGGTGTCCCGCCGCGGCATCGAGGCCAACCCAACCAAGATCCAGGCCATCGTCGATATGTCGCCTCCGCAGTCTGCCAGGGACGTCCAGCGCCTGACAGGCAGGATGGAAGCTCTCAACAGATTCATCTCCAGGTCCGCCGAGCGAAGTCTCCCCTTCCTCAGAACACTCCGCGGAGCGAAGGACTTCGCTTGGGGACCGGAGCAAGCAGCGGCCTTCGCCTCACTGAAACAGCACCTGTCGGAGCTGGCCATCCTCACGAGCCCCGACTCCTCGCTCCCCTTATTGCTCTATGTCGCGGCTTCGCCGCACGCAGTCAGCGCGGCACTGGTACAGGAGCAGACAGTCGAGGGCGCAGTCAGACAGTGCCCTGTCTACTATGTCTCCGAAGTCCTGACACCGTCCAAATGCAACATGACAGAGCTGGAGAAGATAGCCTACGCAGTTGTTATGTCCTCGCGCAAGCTGCGTCATTATTTTGAAGCATTCAAGGTCCGAGTCACCTCAGACAGGGGGCTCGGCGAACTATTCAGGAACCCGGAGGCATCAGTGAGGATTGCCAAGTGGGCAGCCGAACTCTCCGGCTACCACATCTGCTTCGAGCCCAGAACAGCTATCAAGTCGCAAGTCCTGGCAGACTTCGTCGTCGACTGGACTGGGCCAGTAACGCAACCGGACCCATCCACAGAAAAGGTCTGGACCATCCATTGCGACGGTGCATGGTGTCATGCGGGGGCAGGCGTCGCTGCAGTTGTCACCTCGCCAGCCGGAGTCAAACACAGATATGCAGCACGCCTCAGCTTCGCTCTGGAATCCGACAAATGTACAAACAACATAGCAGAGTATGAAGCAGTCATCCTCGGCCTCCGCAAGCTAAGGTCCCTCGGAGTCACCACATGTATCATCAAAACAGACTCCAAGATAGTTGCCGGTCAGGTCGAGAAAGACTATGCAGCAAAAGACCCCGCCCTCATGCAATACCTCGCGGCTATCCGAAGTCTCGAGAGACAATTCAAGGGATTCACCCTGCAGCATGTGGATAGGGCCAAGAACGAGGAGGCCGATGCCTTAGCCAAGGCCGCCGCCAGGGGCGAGCCCCTGCCCTCCGACGTGTTTTTCCACACCATCGGCACCCCAGCAGTCCGGAGCCCCGAAGGGCTCCAGATAACTAATGATAGCGAAGGCCACCGTATAGTCAACCTAATCATGACAGAAGACTGGAGGGCACCAATAACCCTGTTCCTGCAGGGGTACTATCATCCAGCCGACGTCAGTGAGGCAAAGCGCCTCAGACACCGAAGCCGGGACTTCGCTCTGATCGAGGGCCAACTGTACAAAAAAGGGGTCAGTCTGCCAATGCTCAAATGCGTCACCGAAACCGAAGGCATGCAGATCCTACGCGAAGTCCACAGTGGCACGTGCGGCTCGCACGCAGGGCCAAGGGCCCTGGCCGCCAAGGTGATCCGTCAAGGGTTTTACTGGCCCGCAATGATCTGCGCCGCAAATCGGGTCACGAGGTCCTGCGAAGCCTGCCAGAAGTTCTCCCCTCGGTCAGGCAACCCCTCGCAAAATACAAAGCTGATTGCCCATACATGACCTCTCCAGCGCTGGGGCCTGGACATCGTCGGGCCCCTGCCCACCGCTCAGGGGAACCTTAAGTTCGCCTTCGTAGCTGTCGAATACTTCACTAAATGGATTGAAGCGAGGGCTGTTTCCACAATCACATCAAAGACTGCCCAAAAATTCTTCTGGCAGAACATCGTTTGCCGCTTCGGAGTACCGTCCGAGCTAACAGTCGACAACGGCAAACAGTTCGACAGCCAAGATTTCAAGGATTTTTGTTTTTCCATCGGCACCAAGCTTGCCTTTGCTTCAGTCTATCATCCGCAGTCCAACGGGGTCGTGGAGCGCGCCAATGGGAAAATATTCACAGCTGTCAAAAAGATGCTCCTCGATGAAAGAAAAGGCAGGTGGACCGAGTTATTACCAGAGGCAGTCTGGGCGCTAAACACAACCGAGTGCAGAGCGACCGGGTTCACTCCTTTCCGCCTTCTATACGGATCGGAGGCAATGACCCCGCAAGAAATAAAGCATGGGTCCCCGCGTACAGTTCCGTCAGCCGTCCCCGACGTGGATGAGCCAACTTCAAAAGATCTCATTGACGGAGACCGGGTCTTCGCCTTACAGGCCCTGAACAAATATCAGGCCCAGACCAAAGCATGGCGCGACCGTGCAGTCATCCCGAGGGAGTTCAGCGAGGGGGACCTCGTACTCATCCGAACAGCTCGGACGGAGTCCAAGGGCAAATTGGAGCCCAAGTGGGAGGGCCCCTTCATAGTCAAGTCAAAAGCTTCCCCCAGTGCTTACAGGCTCACAACGCCAAACGGCGAGGACCTACAGCACTCCTGGAACGTCGACAACCTTCGCAAATTTTTTGTTTGACCCATTTAGGGCCGATTTCGCCCTTGTAATTCGCCGCAAACAATCTTGTACCGGCCCGCACTCTTTTCCTCCCGGGGGGTGAGGTTTTTAACGAGGCGGAGCCATGTAATATATGTGAGAAAAATCCCCCGCAAAAGCATGTGTCGAAAAAAGACCGCAACAACGGTCTTCGGCATTCGACCAATTCGAAGTCACCGCGAGGCTAAGCGCTAGCCACCCTCGCGTGCGACCAATCCGCGCAGAAGTCGCCTAAGGGTGCAGCCGGACTTAGCACAACAAGTGCGCAAAAATCCGAAGTCTATCGCGAAGACTATCCGCGCAGAAGTCGCCTAAGGGTGCAGCCGGACTCAGCACAACAAGTGCGCAAAAAACAAAGTCTATCGTGAAGACTATCCGCGCAGAAGTCGCCTAAGGGTGCAGCCGGACTCAGCACAACAAGTGCGCAAAAATCCGAAGTCTATCGCGAAGACTATCTGCGCAGAAGTCGCCTAAGGGTGCAGCCGGACTTAGCACAACAAGTGCGCAAAAAACGAAGTCCATCGCGAAGACTATCCGCGCAGAAGTCGCCTAAGGGTGCAGCCGGACTTAGCACAACAAGTGCGCAAAAATCCGAAGTCCATCGCGAAGACTATCCGCGCAGAAGTCGCCTAAGGGTGCAGCCGGACTTAGCACAACAAGTGCGCAAAAATCCGAAGTCCATCGCGAAGACTATCCGCGCAGAAGTCGCCTAAAAGGTGCAGCCGGACCAAGCACAAACGCGCAAAAATCCGAAGTCTATCGCAGGAGCCGCCTAAGGGCGCAGCCAGCACAGTATAACAAAAAGCAGAAACGACAGCAAGACCAATCAATCAATCACACCAGACAAAGTACACAGCGCCCTCGCAGGCACAGGCACGCGAGGGCACACAACTCCATTTTACAAGCCTTTACACATACACAAGCGAGGGCACCACGCCCTACATCGGCTCAACCTTAGGAATAATCCCCATCTCTCTATAATTAAATAACATTATCCTAAGCTCCTCACCCGCAAAAAGGCTTCGCAGCTCCCCTTCCCCTACACCCGAGGCGGCCGGCAAAGACAGCAGCTCCTGCCGGCCAGCCCTGCTAACGCGAAGCCGAGCCCCTTCCTCCGCACTAATCCTACGCTTTGCAACCGCCCTTCGTCGTCGGTGCCCGGTGCTAGGACCGGGCACGCCTGGCGCGTCCGCAGCATGTGGTGCAGCCTCCGCCGCAGCCACGTCCAAGGCCGCAAAATAATCCAAGTCCTCCTCCGACGACTCCTCAGTCCACTCAACCGAGCTCCCAGAGTCAGTAACATCAAAAAACTCAGAAACAGACCCACCACATTCATTTCCATCTTCCGCGGTCGAAGCCGCCAAAAACTCAGTGGTAGCGGTTGCGCGCGCAGGCCCAAAATCTTGAACCTGCGCAGCAACCAAAATTCAGTACAACATCCAAAAATCCCTCAACCCTAAACACCACCTATGCCACCTGCGAAGGCCCGGCCGCTGCGGGAGCCTCCGCCGCTGCCTCTGCTGGATCTTCAGCGCTCGGCACAGCAGCTGCGGGGGCATCTGGCGCGCCTTCGGCCACCTTTGGGGGAAGGTCTTCGCCGGCCGCGGCAGATGCAGGAGCGCCCGGTGCATCTTCCGCAGTCTCCGGGGTCGGTCCCGGGGCGACTCCAGTCGCGGCCTCCGCAGGGGTTGTCTCCGGCTCAGGCAGCGCGCTGTTCAGCGCCCCGAAGTCGTCCACCCGCTGATGAAGACATCCACACTACTGATGCATCTATACCAATACAAGTACCAATTTCTGGTCCCATTACTCGCGCTCGTGCTCGTCAACTCAACCATCAGGTGATTACACTCTTGAGTTCATGTCCATCATATTTAGACCATGGAGACCCGTGCACTCTTGTTTTGCTTAGGAATCAGGGAGAAGACCGAAAGGGAAAAGGATTTGAACATGCTGGATTCGGACTGCAGAAGAACACCAACTTGTGACGGTCACCACGGTCAGATGCGGGCTCGGATTGGAATGTTCAAGCACAACATGGAAAGCTTATCAAGTCTACTTTCATATGGATCCGGAATTATAGTCATATCTGTTCTGAGGCCGCCGTAATCATTGTTTTCTTACCGAGACATTTCCTGCCTTTTCTGCCCATGGTGCTGCGTCACCCTATTTTGGCCCAATGGGTCGTGTATCAAGTTAGGTCCATTAGGGACGCATCCTAGGGTTGCAGCACGACCCCAATACCCTTGTGGTCGTCCTCCCATGTTTATAAACCCCCTAGCCGCCACCAAGAACAGCGGGTTTTGTTTAGATCAAGTTTAGCTCTCGCTACTTGCTTGCAAGCGCGCGTGCTAGTTCAGCCGCCCGTCTTCTTGTCTTCGGAACCCCACCATATTGTAGTTTGATCTTTAAACCTACATTTAGATCTGGTAATTCAGTACTTGTTCTACTTGTTCTTGCTAGTTCTTCGATTGCTTGCAGGACGAGTGCCCTAGTGGCCAGGGTGTCACGCTCCACAAGATCGTGACAGCCATAGGAGGTGGTGTATCGGTTGCTAAGGCGCAGCGTCTTTGGAAGGCTGTAGTCGGGCCGTGAACGTCGTCTCCTCCCCCAATCGAGTTATTCCACACCCTCTCATCGAAAGATCGGGCAATCACCCAACGGGTGCACATCAGTTGGTAATCAGAGCAAGGTTTATCGGTGAGAGATTTACTTTTCTTCGCTGTTTTCTTATCTCCTATAGTCCAGAAAAAGCCAAAAAATAGTAGATTAGTTTTACCGCAATCCTATAAACCATTGAGCATTTACTAGTACTACTTAGTTAGGGCTTGTTGAGTTTTTGGTTGCATCGGTTGTGTCGAGTTGCTGGTCTTAGTTTATTCCTTTAGAGTTTTGAGTTCTACCACGTTTTGGTCATCACGAAATCCACCATCACCAAAAACATCTCTGGTTCGTTTTTGCCACCACGGATACATATCATATCCGATTTGGAAGTTTAAATACAATCTGGAAAGCTTATCTTATCTTCTTTCCAACGGATCTGACCTTATCTCAAAATTCGTTCTGAGCGCTCCGCAATCATCGTAGAGATTTCTGGACTTTCTATATTAACAAGATTTGTTAAATCTGATTTAAAGGGGTTGTTAGCAATATCTTTATTGTTTGGGTTGTCATAGTGAAAAAAAAGGGTTTAGGCCCCTGCAAAAAAAAAACAGAAGAAGAAGAAAAAAAAAGAATAGAAAAGAAAAAAAAGGAAAAGAAGAAGAAGGGGGCTGAATCTCTAAATCTGTTGTTTCTCTTTGTGCTGTGCTAGTTGTTCTTTTTCAGTGACTACCTTTGTGCCTAGGCTCACGTCTCTAGCCTGGTTTAGCCTAGGACCAGCACAGTACCACCGTTGAACGATTATTCAGCTTGCTTTTGTAACTAACGTGGTACTAGTGTATTCCTTGCTTCAGCCCACCTACAACTCTACATATTTCGACTACAGTTTGACAGGTCGTGTTGCTGCGGCACCGATACACTTATTCCACGGTTGCAGACTTGTTGGTTGCTGACCCCTCCTGTTGTGCAAGGTAAGAATTGGTAAGAGCTTGTGTGGCAGGTTGAGAGTGAGCGCCTTGCAGTAGCTACATCCTAATAGTTGTAGAGTTTTTATTCCTTCACGTTTTTTTTTCTTGTTGCCTCTGTTCGTCTAACCATGGCAGGATTGGAGGTTGATGATGCTTCTCGTAATATGCCACACTCTCCTCGCACCAAGGGTATCATACAACACTTTGTAAGGCTAGTGAAGACGCACACGGAAGGTCTTGATAATGACATGCAGGTGACGAATGAAAAGATGGGGCAATTGGAGGCCACACAGATCGACACGAACACCAAACTTGCAAATGTGGAAATGACAGTTGCTCATATTGACAAGAGCCTTGTCGCACTCTTGAGGCGGTTTGATGAGATGCATGCTAATATCAATGGTGGGCGTGATGAGGGCGCCGAAGGTAACTGGGATGACTATGTTGCTGATACTGAACAAGATGACCAAGAAGCACCTAATCGCCGGCGACTACGTACTAACCGTAGAGGTATGGGTGGTTTTCACCGACGTGAGGTACATGGTAATGATGATGCTTTTAGTAAGGTTAAATTTAAAATACCTCCTTTTGATGGTAAATATGACCCTGATGCTTACATTACTTGGGAGATTGCGGTTGATCAAAAGTTTGCATGCCATGAATTTCCTGAGAATGCGCGGGTTAGAGCTGCTACTAGTGAGTTTACTGAATTTGCTTCTGTTTGGTGGATAGAACATGGTAAGAAGAATCCTAATAACATGCCACAAACTTGGGATGCGTTGAAACGGGTCATGCGGGCTAGATTTGTTCCTTCTTATTATGCACGTGATATGTTAAACAAGTTGCAACAATTGAGACAGGGTACTAAAAGTGTAGAAGAATATTATCAGGAATTACAAATGGGTATGCTGCGTTGTAACATAGAGGAGGGTGAGGAATCTGCTATGGCTAGATTTTTGGGCGGGTTAAATAGGGAAATTCAGGACATCCTTGCTTATAAAGATTATGCTAATGTAACCCGATTGTTTCATCTTGCTTGCAAAGCTGAAAGGGAAGTGCAGGGACGACGTGCTAGTGCAAGGTCTAATGTTTCTGCAGGAAAATCTACACCATGGCAACAGCGCACGACTACATCCATGACCGGCCGTACACTAGCACCAACTCCCTCGCCAAGTCGACCAGCACCCCCGCCTTCCTCCAGCGACAAACCACGTGCATCTTCCACAAATTCAGCAACCAAATCTGCCCAGAAACCCGCAGGTAGTGCCTCTTCAGTAGCTTCCACAGGTAGAACAAGAGATGTTCTGTGTTATCGATGCAAGGGCTATGGACACGTGCAGCGTTATTGTCCTAATCAGCGTGTTTTGGTGGTAAAAGACGATGGTGGGTATTCCTCTGCTAGTGATTTGGATGAAGCTACACTTGCTTTGCTTGCGGCTGATGATGTAGGCACTAAGGAACCACCCGAAGAACAGATTGGTGCAGATGATGCAGAGCATTATGAGAGCCTCATTGTACAGCGTGTGCTTAGTGCACAAATGGAGAAGGCAGAGCAGAATCAGCGACATACGTTGTTTCAAACAAAGTGTGTCATTAAGGAGCGTTCATGTCGTTTGATCATTGATGGAGGTAGCTGCAACAACTTGGCTAGCAGCGACATGGTGGAGAAGCTTGCACTTACGACCAAACCGCACCCGCATCCATATCACATTCAATGGCTCAACAATAGTGGTAAGGTCAAGGTAACCAAGCTGGTACGAATTAATTTTGCTATTGGTTCATATCGTGATGTTGTTGACTGTGATGTTGTGCCTATGGATGCTTGTAATATTCTGCTAGGTAGACCATGGCAATTTGATTCAGATTGTATGCATCATGGTAGATCAAATCAATATTCTCTCATATACCATGATAAGAAAATTATTTTGCTTCCCATGTCCCCTGAGGCTATTGTGCGTGATGATGTTGCTAAAGCTACCAAAGCTAAAACTGAGAACAACAAGAATATTAAAGTTGTTGGTAATAACAAAGATGGGATAAAATTGAAAGGACATTGCTTGCTTGCAACAAAAACTGATGTTAATGAATTATTTGCTTCCACTACTGTTGCCTACGCCTTGGTATGCAAGGATGCTTTGATTTCAATTCAAGATATGCAGCATTCTTTGCCTCCTGTTATTACTAACATTTTGCAGGAGTATTCTGATGTATTTCCAAGTGAGATACCAGAGGGGCTGCCACCTATACGAGGGATTGAGCACCAAATTGATCTTATTCCTGGTGCATCTTTGCCGAATCGTGCGCCATATAGGACAAATCCAGAGGAAACAAAAGAAATTCAGCGACAAGTGCAAGAACTACTCGACAAAGGTTACGTGCGTGAGTCTCTTAGTCCGTGTGCTGTTCCGGTTATTTTAGTGCCTAAAAAAGATGGAACATGGCGTATGTGTGTTGATTGTAGGGCTATTAATAATATCACGATACGTTATCGACACCCTATTCCACGTTTAGATGATATGCTTGATGAATTGAGTGGTGCCATTGTCTTTTCTAAAGTTGATTTGCGTAGTGGGTACCACCAGATTCGTATGAAATTGGGAGATGAATGGAAAACTGCTTTCAAAACTAAGTTCGGATTGTATGAGTGGTTAGTCATGCCTTTTGGGTTAACTAATGCACCTAGCACTTTCATGAGATTAATGAACGAGGTTTTGCGTGCCTTCATTGGAAAATTTGTGGTAGTATACTTTGATGACATATTAATCTACAGCAAATCTATGGATGAACATGTTGATCACATGCGTGCTGTTTTTAATGCTTTACGAGATGCACGTTTATTTGGTAACCTTGAGAAGTGCACATTTTGCACCGATCGAGTTTCGTTTCTTGGTTATGTTGTGACTCCACAGGGAATTGAGGTTGATCAAGCCAAGGTAGAAGCGATACATGGATGGCCTATGCCAAAGACTATCACACAGGTGCGGAGTTTCCTAGGACTTGCTGGCTTCTATCGCCGTTTTGTGAAGGACTTTAGCACCATTGCTGCACCTTTGAATGAGCTTACGAAGAAGGGAGTGCATTTTAGTTGGGGCAAAGTACAAGAGCACGCTTTCAACGTGCTGAAAGATAAGTTGACACATGCACCTCTCCTCCAACTTCCTGATTTTAATAAGACTTTTGAGCTTGAATGTGATGCTAGTGGAATTGGATTGGGTGGTGTTTTGTTACAAGAAGGCAAACCTGTTGCATATTTTAGTGAAAAATTGAGTGGGTCTGTTCTAAATTATTCTACTTATGATAAGGAATTATATGCTCTTGTGCGAACATTAGAAACATGGCAGCATTATTTGTGGCCCAAAGAGTTTGTTATTCATTCTGATCATGAATCTTTGAAACATATTCGTAGTCAAGGAAAACTGAACCGTAGACATGCTAAGTGGGTTGAATTTATCGAATCGTTTCCTTATGTTATTAAGCACAAGAAAGGAAAAGAGAATATCATTGCTGACGCTTTGTCTAGGAGATATACTTTGCTGAATCAACTTGACTACAAAATCTTTGGATTAGAGACGATTAAAGACCAATATGTTCATGATGCTGATTTTAAAGATGTGTTGCTGCATTGTAAAGATGGGAAAGGATGGAACAAATATATCGTTAGTGATGGGTTTGTGTTTAGAGCTAACAAGCTATGCATTCCAGCTAGCTCCGTTCGTTTGTTGTTGTTACAGGAAGCACATGGAGGTGGCTTAATGGGACATTTTGGAGCAAAGAAAACGGAGGACATACTTGCTGGTCATTTCTTTTGGCCCAAGATGAGAAGAGATGTGGTGAGATTGGTTGCTCGTTGCACGACATGCCAAAAGGCGAAGTCACGGTTAAATCCACACGGTTTGTATTTGCCTCTACCCGTTCCTAGTGCTCCTTGGGAAGATATTTCTATGGATTTTGTGCTGGGATTGCCTAGGACTAGGAAGGGACGTGATAGTGTGTTTGTGGTTGTTGATAGATTTTCTAAGATGGCACATTTCATACCATGTCATAAAACTGACGATGCTACTCATATTGCTGATTTGTTCTTTCGTGAAATTGTTCGCTTGCATGGTGTGCCCAACACAATCGTTTCTGATCGTGATGCTAAATTTCTTAGTCATTTTTGGAGGACTTTGTGGGCAAAATTGGGGACTAAGCTTTTATTTTCTACTACATGTCATCCTCAAACTGATGGTCAAACTGAAGTTGTGAATAGAACTTTGTCTACTATGTTAAGGGCAGTTCTAAAGAAGAATATTAAGATGTGGGAGGACTGTTTGCCTCATATTGAATTTGCTTATAATCGATCATTGCATTCTACTACAAAGATGTGCCCATTTCAGATTGTATATGGTTTGTTACCTCGTGCTCCTATTGATTTAATGCCTTTGCCATCTTCTGAAAAACTAAATTTTGATGCTACTAGGCGTGCTGAATTGATGTTAAAACTGCACGAAACTACTAAAGAAAACATAGAGCGTATGAATGCTAGATATAAGTTTGCTAGTGATAAAGGTAGAAAGGAAATAAATTTTGAACCTGGAGATTTAGTTTGGTTGCATTTGAGAAAGGAAAGGTTTCCTGAATTACGAAAATCTAAATTGTTGCCTCGAGCCGATGGACCGTTTAAAGTGCTAGAGAAAATTAACGACAATGCATATAGGCTAGATCTGCCTGCAGACTTTGGGGTTAGCCCCACATTTAACATTGCAGATTTAAAGCCCTACTTGGGAGAGGAAGTTGAGCTTGAGTCGAGGACGACTCAAATGCAAGAAGGGGAGAATGATGAAGACATCCACACTACTGATGCATCTATACCAATACAAGTACCAATTTCTGGTCCCATTACTCGCGCTCGTGCTCGTCAACTCAACCATCAGGTGATTACACTCTTGAGTTCATGTCCATCATATTTAGACCATGGAGACCCGTGCACTCTTGTTTTGCTTAGGAATCAGGGAGAAGACCGAAAGGGAAAAGGATTTGAACATGCTGGATTCGGACTGCAGAAGAACACCAACTTGTGACGGTCACCACGGTCAGATGCGGGCTCGGATTGGAATGTTCAAGCACAACATGGAAAGCTTATCAAGTCTACTTTCATATGGATCCGGAATTATAGTCATATCTGTTCTGAGGCCGCCGTAATCATTGTTTTCTTACCGAGACATTTCCTGCCTTTTCTGCCCATGGTGCTGCGTCACCCTATTTTGGCCCAATGGGTCGTGTATCAAGTTAGGTCCATTAGGGACGCATCCTAGGGTTGCAGCACGACCCCAATACCCTTGTGGTCGTCCTCCCATGTTTATAAACCCCCTAGCCGCCACCAAGAACAGCGGGTTTTGTTTAGATCAAGTTTAGCTCTCGCTACTTGCTTGCAAGCGCGCGTGCTAGTTCAGCCGCCCGTCTTCTTGTCTTCGGAACCCCACCATATTGTAGTTTGATCTTTAAACCTACATTTAGATCTGGTAATTCAGTACTTGTTCTACTTGTTCTTGCTAGTTCTTCGATTGCTTGCAGGACGAGTGCCCTAGTGGCCAGGGTGTCACGCTCCACAAGATCGTGACAGCCATAGGAGGTGGTGTATCGGTTGCTAAGGCGCAGCGTCTTTGGAAGGCTGTAGTCGGGCCGTGAACGTCGTCTCCTCCCCCAATCGAGTTATTCCACACCCTCTCATCGAAAGATCGGGCAATCACCCAACGGGTGCACATCACCCGCTCGCCGCGCTCCGCCTAAAACAAAACGCACAAAAACTCAGCAAACACACGCACAGACCGCATCCAGCAGACGCCGGGCAAACGACAACGTTACCTGAGCCCTCGCAGCCTCGGCCCGCGCCCGGACCACCTCACGACCGTATGAACCCCACATCCGGTCATAGAGGGCCCCGGCGGATTCCTTCACCACGGGGTCTTCGACCTCAAAGATATCACGCCCAAAATCCTCATCCACCTGGTCGAGGGCCTCAAAGTGCCGGCAGCCTTCGCGAGAGAGCGCGTTCATCGCTGCCTCGCAGGTGACCAGGGAGGTGAACGCCATCAACCCCGCCAAGACAGTCGGGAGCTCCTGCAGTTCCTCCTGCACCCATTCCAGACAGCGAAGCCCGGCCTCTCGCTCCGGCACCTCGAAGTCACCCGTCCGCACACCCAGCTCGCGATATGAAGTCATGAGCTGCGTGCGCGTCCGTTCGGCCTCCGCTCGCATCGCGGCCTCGGCCCCCTCCGCGCGGCTCTCCTGGGCAGTAAGCCGCCGCTGCAGCTCTCCGGCGAGCTCCTTGGCGATATTGCCTTCCGCCCGCGCCAGCCTGGCCTCCGCCTGCGCAGCCTGCTCTTTGGCGATGGCTTCGTTGGCCTCTCTCCTCTCCCCCGCCAGCTGGCGCCGGAGGTCAGCCTTCTCCTTCTCAAGGGCGGCCACCTTCTCCGCCAGTTTGCGGCACTTGCTGTCGGAGGCCGACTTCTCACGGACAGCGTCCGCATGTTGCGTCCGAAGTCTCTCGACCTCGGCAGACAACGCTGCCGTAAGGGCCCCCGACGCAGTGCGGCTGGTGAAGTCAGCCACCTGCAGAACACACGTAAGGTCGTTGCGTAAAAAAAAAATGTATAGCTCGGCGGACCTGACTCAGCGCCTCCGTCGCTCGACTCAGCGCCTCCGTCGCTCCTTTCAGCCGACGGGTCGCCACGCCCGCCTCGTCTCTGACCACCGCGAGGGCAGACACCTCGCCTCCGGCGCCAAGGGTCTCTCCCCCCGCCTTCGGCGCTGGCGCAGCCGTCGCGATCGCCGCGCCAGGCGCAACTAGAGCAAGCGGGCCCTCGTCCGACCCTGCAACGCGTCAACAAATTTAAAAAAAAAAGGAAAAAAAAGGGGTATATATATATATTCATATAGACTTACCCCCAAGATAATCCTCCACATCAATCTCGGTGCCGAAGTCGGCAACGCGTTTGCCAGGCGGCGGTAGCGATCGGGCCGCCTTCGCAGCCTCCGCCACCCCGCTGACAGACGGCACCACCTTCGACAGCTTGGGGCCTCCGGCGCCCACCGTCGCCTCCGGCGCCTTGCCAGGCGCGGAGGCGCCCACCTTCGTCGGCAGCGGCGGCTTGCCTCCGCCAGAGGCCTCAGCCTTCGCCGTTCCCCGCTGCCTTTTCGGCCGGGCTTCGTGAACCCTCACAGTCGCCTGGCGTTTTCGCGCCGCGCCTTGGCGATCCTTGTCCATCACTGCCCACACAACATGACCGATATTTCGCCCATAAGGAAAAACTTTCCACCGATGAACCATACGAGATGTAAAACAGTCCTCCTCAGCCGCGCAGGGGATAGGAATGTTTTTAGGCCAGCAACCCCCGGTAACCCTCAGCATCCGAGCCGAAGACTCCCGGAGCTCGGGCGAAGACATCCTCTCCCCCGGGGCCGCACACGTCCTCATTAAATCTCTAGCGAAACTATCAGACACCCCAAGTCTTCCCATCGCAGTACCTAATTTTCTCTTTTTCGAGGAGGCGGCGGCCACCAGCGCAGGGTCGCCTCCAGTCTCCACCGCCGGCTTCTTCCCACGGCGGTCCGCTTCGTCTTGACCAGGGTAACCGTCGTACGGCAGCTGATTTAATTCGAAGACCCTGTTCAAACGTTCATTTGACCCGCGGATGTCAAAGCTGCGCTGGCCTTCCGTCCTCGGCACGTAACGCCCCACGAGCCGCACCGCCAAGCCCTCCGCATCACGCACAAAGGCGGCCGGGTCACGGTTTCGCAAATTCAGTGCGAAGGCAGGACTTCGCACCACCCTTCCTCCGTGAAAGGGCATCTGGCGAGGGCATACTTCGCCCAGCGCCCAGCCGCGCGCCAAGGGCCAGACCCCGTACGCCACGAACTCTTCAACTAAATCTCGACCGCTGCTCTGACCGGCGGCGCACCGAAGGGCCCCTTCGTCCGCATCCTCTTCTGCCACTTCATAAGGTGGATACGCAGAGTAATAGTGAGAGCACATTAAGGACACGGGGAGCCCTTCATGGCCTTCGACAGTAGCCTCAGCAACATAAAACCAAAATTCATTCCAATTGCCCCACTTGTTGCGGGCGCACGGGACCAACTCCACTACTGGCATTGTGGTCTTGCCGGTCTTCGGCGTGAATGTGCATGACCCGAACTGGGCAACTCCGTCCTCAACCATCCTTTTCTGCCAATGCAAACAATAATTCTTCGCAAAAACTTCAACTGACGGCTGTCCGCCGTACGAAGTCGTCGCCCAGACATACTTCGCCAGCGCCACTATGGCGTTCGGTGTCAGCTGATGTATTTGAACGCTGAATCTACGCAGGACTTCGCTGACAAAACGGTGCGCAGGCAAGCGGAGTCCGGCGACGAAGAACGCCTCGAAAACAACCAACTCGCCCTCCGGCTCGGGGACTTCCTCCGTCCCCGGAGCACGGGCGACCCCGCCGCCAAAGTAGCCCAACCGCTGCATATCTTCAATACGGGCTGACGTCATCCGTGACACACCAAATTCAACAGAGTCGCCGGCGCGCAACTCCTCCACCTCCACGTTACTCAACGTCTCCTCAGACGAGGCGGCGGCCGGCGACGCGGCGTCGGCGGAGGAAGAAGAGGATGGCATTGCTACGTACCGTCGTCGGCGGCGGGCGGTCTGCTTCACTCGAGCCAGAACGCCGGCGAGCTAAGGGAACAGCGGAGGAAAAGGAGCAGCAAGACGGCGGGCGGCTAGGGTTTTACGGAGCGCGGAAGGCAGAGTTCAAAAAGCGCCGCCCCCGCCCCCTTTTATAGGCGGGGCGCGGCTCTTCGGGAAACCCGCAATCCGACAGGCCTCGACGCTTCGGGAAACCCACAATCCAACAGTACGCCGTCCATCAACGGTCACATCAAAAACCCCCGCGGAACCACTTCGAGCGAGGGCAGCGTCTCCGCCATCTAGCGACGTCTTCGGCACCAGGTGACTTTGTCGAACTGGTCCCTCGGAGGGCAAATCTTGGGGCGAAGGCAAAGACGCCACCCTTCGCTCGAGGCCTTCGCTGCAGCCGCTGGTCCGACAGAGACAAAGCGGGCAGGGACACCCTTCGCAGTACTCGGCACTTTGACGAAGGCCTGCGGCGACGTCCTACCACGGCGCGTCCTCGTTCAGTCCCAAGGCCCACGTGCGATCTGGCCCATTGTAACGGGCCCCGCGTGGCCGCCTCTGTATTACGGGCCTAACTTGTAAAGGAATACTTGTAATTACGGTCTGTAACCCTGCTTTATAAGAATATTCTGGGGATAAAATAGGTGTCTGAGGGCACATGCGTCCTTAACACAGGACGCTGGGCACTCAGATACCTATAAATACCCCCGCACAGTGCCCGTGAGAGGCTAGATCAACAGAGCTATTGCCCCCGTGCACGTAACCCTGTTGTCACCGCCGTTCACCCTTGTTGGCCTTCTTGCTGCAGAGAGCGAGTTCCAACACCTCCCAAGTCTGTAATAATAATCCTTTATGCACTCGTACACCCTGGTTTTGTAATAACAATAATACTCTTTCTCTATATTTGAATGAATGCAATTTAAATTATTGTAATTGCTTCCGCTATTCTTTCCTCCGATGTGATGTAATATCTGCATGACGGGTGAAGCGCTCTTGAGCGAGGAACTGAGGATACGGTTACCGAACTTGTCGAGTGATTATGTGCATCTACACGGTTGTCCAAGGTCCGTTGGACAAGGACAACTGTAGGTGGGCCTAATAACTTGGGAGGTTCCATCACATCATAGTTGCCCGTTAGGTTTCTCCAGTTTGATAAACATAGTACATCTCCCCAGAGGAAGAGCGACCAACAACAGCACCTAGCCTCGGCAGAGCAAGTACCTATGCCCAGACCCCATTGACAGCACGACGCAAAGCAAACTACACCTCAAGTTCCTCTAATTAATCAGCTAAGGCGTCCCATATCACCCTCATGGCTGCATTGTTTTCCTGGGTGGTCATCCAATGAACAGGCCCTTATGGAGAAGTACTCGGGAAACAGCCTGAACCTCCTTCAGTATCACAAGTTTATCATCATATCTAGAATAAAAACATCGTATCATAAAGTATTCTCATCATGTTCATTGATTAAAGTAGAGCGCTAGTATGAAGCTAACCATAATAACCCAAAAGGAACTCAAGGACGAGGTAATTAGAAAGCTAGTCAATCCTTAGGTTTTAATTATGTAATGCGGGGAAGTGAATTGTCATGTGAATATGACATAAGTAGGTCGGAGGACACTTGCCTTCACCAAACAGATGCTCAGGGTCTTCAATCCCGTAGAACTCAAAAAGCTTGATCACTTGGTCGTCGAAGCTTGACCGTCAATTCACCGAAGCTCGGAAACAGGTCGCGCTCTAATCGCAACACGAAGTGAAGACAAACAGGTACAAACAAACAGACAAACATATATACGCATAAGAACATTATACCATACAAAGGAAAACATAATAAAACATGCAATACAAAATAGAGCTCGCAACTATGGTCACACGAGGAAAAGAAACACGATAGTTAGAGCTACGGTCGAGAAGTTATCTCATTTACACCAAACAAGTATTAATTAGAATATTTAATTCGACCTAATCATATAATAGGCATTTATCAAATGTAAATTAAAACGACTACTTAGTTTTGACTAACTTACTGTTTTTGGTAGTGGACGATTAAACAAATACTTAATTAATTGACATGAGTGCTTATAAGCGAATAGTTAAATATCGCGCGCGCACAGCGAACGATACACGCGAACGATTTGCGGCAAGGCGTCCGACACACGCGAAAATGATCAGTGACGACGCGCGAACAGCATGACGACGGCGAGCGTCACTCGTGCGAACAGCACATGGACAACGCGACAACGCGCGTGACACGCGATAATTGCTAACAAATAACGTGTTTATACTAAATAAGTATTAAATGAAAAACGTTTAAGTTGGTATTAATCAAGTTAACATTTATATTTATTAAAGTGCGAGTTAGAAACTATAAACCAGTTTTAATTAGAAGGTCGTTTTTTAATAACTATAGAATACCGAAAGGACAAATAATTAATTAATCAATTAAACTTGCGACATGGCTAGATAACATTACTGATACAAAATCGACGTTATCATGAAGTTAACACGGATAAAACGAGGTGTAACGGGTTTACGACACATAATCGAATAAATACCAACTCATGGGTTGTAAACGAGCGACAACACGCGAACGACGCACGAATCAGCACGTGACCATGTGCGAAACCGCGCGCGCGATACGCAAGAAAAGCTAAATAGACGTCGCATTTATATTAAACAAATATTGGATCAAAACATTTGAGTTAGTATTAATCACGTCGACATGTATTTATAAAGCGCAAGTTAACAACTATAAATTAGTTTAATTGAAAAGTCAAATTAATTAACATTAGTTAAACAAAAACATAATTAATTATTTAAAACATGTGACATGGTGAAACAAGGTTACTAACATGTAGACGATGATAATACGAGGCTAACGCAACTTGAACGGAAAGAAACAAATGATTAACACAAAACATATCACTAATTAATGAACCAGCGTGCGCATACGATTGGCTAGGGGTTGGCCACACGGACACAGCCACAAAAAATCAAAAGGGTGGGATCTGTTGTGGCCATAACCATCCCCATCTCCTCAACCGCGCAGCACCGGGGCCTCAGCCGGCCAAGCCTAGTGGCTGCTCGACCGCCGGCTTCCAGGTTCGTGCTCAGGCACCGGGCCGCCGTGTCGCGCCGTGCCTAAGCTGGGCCGCCGCACCTATGCTGTGGGCCACGCTAGGCACAAGGGTGCGCCGCCGCGCAGGTTGGCCGCCGCGCACAAGGGAGAAAAGGAGGGGGCAAGGGGACCGCGGCCAGGGCGCTCGCGCGCAAGGGCTCGGCCAGGGGCCCTGCGGCGCAGCACGACAAGGGGAGAGGACGCCGAGGCGAGGGAGGAAGAAGGACAGACTCACCTGCATCGTCGGTAATCGAAGGGAACCTGCTCACGATCTGGATCGGGAAAGTGGAGAGGGGGGTTTGGCAATGGGGAAACAGGAGGAGGGAAGTGTGCATATGTATTAAGGGATGCGGTAAAATGGTTGCACGCATTGACGTGTGGGCATTCCCCGACAAGGCAAGGCGAGGTGGTTGCAACTGCAGCCGTGTCACACGTGTGTGTGAAACAGACGACGATTTGGCAAGAGGAAGCTGACACGGGGGTTCAAGCTAGTAGGATATGTAGCGGTGAGAAGTGCGCGCGGTCAGGGAAGCAGGGGTTGCACGGCGAAGCGAGGCGAGGTAGGGTTGGTAGGGGTAGATGAAGGTAGTTCCAAGGGATAGACGCTGGTAGATGTCGAGGAGGAGGGGCTAGACGCGAGGAGCACGACATTAAGGAGAAGAGACGGACAGACGGTTGATGATCTCGAGGAAAGGACATAAGATCTAGAACAGGATCAGCAAGAGAAAGATATATATATATTGTTGGGTTCCCAGAATATTTTGGTTTTAGCAAATATTAAGTTTTAGGGATTAAAATAGTATAAAAATGATGAAATTCATATTTAATAATAATAGGGAAGATAATCGAAAGGCTCCTGAAATCTCTCGAAAACATATATAAGATAATTCGATATATTTCGAAAACTTTTGCACTCATAAACACGATGCCATGACATGAATGCAATAATCTAGGCTCCTCTAAGGCTCACTTCACTAGGCTGTCAATATAAAATAACATAATTATCAATTATTTATAAAAAGGGAAGGAAAGCAAAGAAATAAGAGGGTAACACCTGAATTTGGTCGATATCAGAAAAGAAATTTTATACCCCAAATTCAGGGTGTTTACACATGCTTTAACGCTTCGAAGAAGGATCAGGAGGACGAAGGTCGTTATAACTAACTTGTGTTGCCTTGATTTTTGATACCTTTAGGGAATTAAAGTCAAGTACCAACAGATATATCTTTACAATTAATTTCTCTTATAATATATTGTCGTTTGCTAAAAACTAAGATTCTTTACACCCCCTTCTGAATGTTGTTGTTTGCTAATTTTTAAAATAAATTAAAACAAGTTTTATATCTTAGAAATTGCTGGTTAAATTTGTAGAGTTTGACATTTGTATATGTAAAATATAGTTCTCATTGGGAAGAATATAATTGTCAAATGAAAATGAACATTCTTTTATAACCAAAATACTATGTGTGGGATGCTTCGTCCACAGATCCACTAGGGGAGTTGTGGACGAGGAGCTCGTGTTCGCCAGCATGCTGGCACTCTGTGCAGCGGTCAGCGCCATGCGGTGCTGGGGTGGAGCTCACGGCGATGCACGTGGACTAGCTAGTCAAGGGCGTCTAGGACAACTACTTCGGCGGGTGGTCCAGGTGGCACCACATCGACCCAGCGTGCAGTCCCTATAGTCGAGCACTTGATGTTGCTACTGTTGGGGTCTCTGTCTGCCGAAGGTTCTAAAAAACTAACTGTTTTAATTCATTTAACAAGCGTACTACAGGAATAATGCCAAAGGTAAAATATCGAAGAGAGGGACGCAAGGGACGCGACAAAGCTTCGGCAATCTTTATGATCGTAGCTTCGGCTCAAGCTAATTCCGAAGGTCTCGCAGCAAGCTATTTCAAGAGCAGGACAACTTTATCCTTAGTATTAGCATTAGAGCGAATGTATAGAGATTAAGGGCACAATTGTAATTTCGCCTGATCCGTGTCCCAGGCCTATAAATAGATGAACAGAACAGTGTCACGTACTGGTCACGAGTTGAAAAAAGGGGTCATCAAGGAGATTGTCACACCCGGTTTTGGAAGGAAAACCGAATGCGAACCATGTACGTGCCAGGATCAGAAACTCACGTACATAGCGATTACATAATTGGACATCATCACACAATTCTCGAAATAAATAGCGGAAAGGTACTTTATTACATCAAGATGTCCAAGACATCCACATAGTCTATTACATAATCATTGTTCAACATAATTATCAAAGTGCGGAAACACGAAACGTAGATGCTAAGCCTACACAGGCAGCTGACTGGGGGTTAGCCACTAAGAAAGAACTAGAACTCGTCATATTCCTGGAACTCCTTGAAGTCATCCATGTTGCCAGCATCACCTCATGAGCACTGAGTACACTGGGGACAACCTGGGGTGGGGGTGGTGTGTAAAGCAAGGGTGAGTACACATCAGCGTACTTAGCAAATGTCTCGTTTGGCTAAAGTGGACTAGTTGTATATGGGGTTGACGGTAAGCAATCGCTTTTAAGTTAGTCAAGTATTTATTAATATTAGTAGAGCCAACTTTTAGTAATAAACCCAGTTATTACCCGGAAGTACTTCCTCAAAATAGGAAATACCAGAGATCAGATTTTATAACATCATTGTTAATCATCATCATAAAAGTATCCAAAGTTCTTCTAATCAAAGAGGATCCCAAGGCTGCTCTTAACTGTGAGCTCAGCTGATATACCAGTTTTTAACACTCTGCAGAGGTTGTACACTTTACCCACAAGTCGTGATCCCTTTATGCCTCGGGTCGATCAAACCCTCAAACACTACCAAGGTGAGTCGACAAGGTTTCACTATGTAGCCTTTACAAAGACTCCCCTGGTGCATAGTGAAAGGGAAATGTGCCCTTGGGCCATTTCTAAGTATTTTGGTGATTGAGTGCAAACACAAGGGCCTAAATGTGAAAATATGCTCATGGATGAACAAAGTGTAAATCACAAGTAAAGGTATGTTTCTAAGCCTTAGTACATTAGTTTTGTGTACTAACATCTTGTCTAAAGTGTTAGAAACAGGAGAAAGAAGAAAAGAAAAGAAGTGGAGAGTGGCTGTGTACAGCCAAAGGCTGCTTCGGGCTGGGGCACCGGACTGTCCGGTGTGCACCGGACAGTGTCCGGTGCGCCAGATCAGCGCAGCGCAAACCAGCCGCTGTCGGGTTATTCTCCGGCGACTTCGGCTAAAATTCACCGGACTGTCCGGTGTGCACCGGACTGTCCGGTGAGCCAACGGTCGGCCAGGGCCAACGGTCGGCCGCGCAATCCGCGCGGGACACGTGGCCGAGCCAACGGTCGGAAGACGGCACCGGACTGTCCAGTGTGCACCGGACATGTCCGGTGCGCCAACAGCGCCAGATCTGCCAACGGTCTGCAACGGTCGTCTTCGCCGTTTAAGGAAACAAATCGGGCACCGGACAGTGTCCGGTGTGCACCGGACTGTCCGGTGCCCCCGACGACAGAAGGCAAGGATGGCCTTCCGGATTTGCTCTCAACGGCTCCTAGCTGCCTTGGGGCTATAAAAGGAGCCCCTAGGCGCATGGAGGAGATACACAAGCAACCTTTGAGCATTCTTGATCATCCACACTAAGTCTCTGCGCATTCGTTTGTGTTTCTAAGTGATTCGAGCTCTGTTCTAAGTGAGAACTCTGAGATAGTCTTGTGAGCTCGATTCTTGGCCGTGTGTGTGCGCTTTTGCTGTGGATTTGTGTGTGTTGCTTCCCTCCCTTACTCTGTGTTTCATTTGTGATCATATACTTGTAAGGGCAAGAGACTCCAATTTGTGGAGATTCCTTGCAAACGGGATAGTGAAAGGAAAACAAAACACCGTGGTATTCAAGTGGGTCTTTGGACCGCTTGAGAGGGGTTGATTGCAACCCTCGTCCGTTGGGACGCCACAACGTGGAGTAGGCAAGCGTTGGTCTTGGCCGAACCACGGGATAAAACCACTGTGTCACTCTGTGCTTGATTCTCTTGTGGTACTGTGTTTTGTTGAGATTGTTGAGACTTCACCTTAGCCACTTGGCAATAATCGTGCTAACACTTAACAAGTTTTTGTGGCTTAAGTTTGAAGTTTTTACAGGATCACCTATTCACCCCCCCCCCCCTCTAGGTGCTCTCAATTGGTATCAGAGCCGTTCTCTTCAAGAAAGGGACTAACCGCCCGAAGAGATGGATCCTAAGGGGAAGGGAATTGTGATCAACGACAAGGAGAAGGAGTCCTTCGTCAACGAGCCAAGGGATGACAAGTCCAATGACTCGGGCTCGGGCCACAAGCGAAGAGATGGGAAGAAAAAGAAGACAAGACGCATCAAGGAGATCGTCTACTACGACAGCGATGAGTCCTCTTCTTCCCAAAAGGACGACGACTACGACAAACAAAGAAAACCGGTTAATTCGAACTTTTCTTTTGATTACTCTCGTATTCCGCAAAGTTCACATTCTCATTTGCTCTCCATTCCACTCGGCAAGCCCCCACACTTTGATGGAGAGGACTACGGATTTTGGAGCCACAAAATGCGTAGTCACCTATTCTCTCTCCATCCTAGTATATGGGAGATTGTAGAGAGTGGAATGCATTTTGATAGTTCGGATAGTCCCATGTTCATTAATGAACAAATTCATAAGAATGCACAAGCTACTACTGTTCTTCTAGCTTCCTTGTGCAGGAATGAATACCATAAGGTGAGCGGCTTGGATAACGCCAAGCAAATCTGGGACACCCTCAAGATTTCTCATGAGGGGAACGACGTCACCTTACTCACCAAGATGGAGTTGGTGGAGGGCGAGCTTGGACGGTTCGCAATGATAAGGGGCGAGGAGCCAACGCAAACATACAATCGGCTCAAGACCCTTATCAACAAGATAAGAAGCTACGGGAGCACGCGATGGACGGACCACGACGTCGTCCGCCTAATGCTAAGGTCATTTACCGTTCTTGATCCTCACTTGGTGAACAATATACGTGAAAATCCCAGGTACACCAAGATGTCGCCCGAAGAAGTTCTTGGGAAATTTGTTAGCGGGCGAATGATGATCAAGGAGGCGAGATATGTGGACGACGCCTTGAATGGTCCGATCAACGAGCCGCAACCTCTCGCTCTCAAGGCAACACGAAGCAAGGAGGCGCTACCTAGCAAGGTGGCACAAATTGAGGCGGCCGGACTCAACGATGAAGACATGGCTCTCATCATCAAGAGATTCAAGACGGCGCTAAATGGTCGCAAGGGGCAGCCAAGCAAGACCAAGACCAAGGGGAAGCGCTCATGCTTCAAATGCGGTAAGCTTGGTCATTTTATCGCTAACTGTCCCGATAATGAAAGTGACCAGGAAAAGGGGAACAAAAGAGAAAAGAAGAAGCAATACAAGAAGGCAAAGGGCGAGGCGCATCTAGGAAAGGAGTGGGACTCGGATTGCTCCTCCTCCGACTCCGACAACGAAGGACTCGCCGCCACTGCCTTCAACAAATCGGCTCTCTTCCCCAACGAGCGTCTCACATGTCTTATGGCAAGGGAGAAGAAGGTGAGTACTCAAGACTCCACTTATGCTTCTTCTAGTGATAGTGAGTCTAGTGATGAGGACATAGATTATTCATGCTTGTTCAAGGGCTTAGATAGATCTAAGATAGATAAAATCAATGAATTGATTGATGCATTGAATGAAAAGGATAGGCTTTTAGAAAAGCAGGAGGATTTATTGTATGATGAACATGATAAATTTGTAGAGGCACAAAAATCATATGCTTTAGAAGTAAAAAGAAATGAAATGCTTTCTTATGAACTATCTACTTGTCATGAAACCATTTCTACTTTACAAGGTGTTAACAATGATTTAAATGCTAAGTTAGAAGTAGCAAATAAATCTAATTCTTGTGTAGAACATGTTAAGATTTGCACTAAGTGTAAGGATTTCGATGTTGATGCCTGTAGTGAACATCTAGTTTTAATTTCCAAATTAAATAAGGAAGTGGCTAGTCTTAATGCCCAACTTAAGACTAGCAAGAATGAAGTTGATAAAATAAAATTTGCAAGGGATGCCTATACGGTTGGTAGACACCCCTCAATTAAGGATGGTCTTGGCTTCAAGAGAGAGGCCAAGAACTTAACAAGCCATAAGGCTCCCATCTTCGTCAAGGAGAAAGGGAAGGCCCCTATGGCTAGTAATGCTAAAAAGAACCATGCTTTTATGTATTATGATAGGAGAAATGCTAGAAATGCTTATAATGATTTTGATTCACATGTTTATGATTCTCATGCCATGTTTGCCTCTAGTTCTTCTTATAAGCATGATAGGGATATGCCTAGGAGAAATATTGCTCATGTGCCTAGAAAGAATGTTATTCATGCTCCTAGGAAAGTAGTGAATGAACCTTCTATAATTTATTGTGCTTTAAACACTTCCTTTGCTATTTGTAGAAAGGATAGGAAAATAGTTGCTAGGAAGTTAGGGGCAAAATGCAAGGGAGACAGGACTTGCATTTGGGTCCCTAAGGACATTTGTGCTAACCTTGCAGGACCCAACATGAGTTGGGTACCTAAGACCCAAGCCTAAATTTGCCTTGCAGGTTTATGCATCCGGGGGTTCAAGCTGGATTATTGACAGCGGATGCACAAACCATATGACGGGGGAGAAGAAGATGTTCACCTCCTACGTCAAAAATAAGGATTTCCAAGATTCAATTATATTCGGTGATGGGAATCAAGGCAAGGTAAAAGGGCTAGGTAAAATTGCAATTTCTAATGAGCATTCTATATCAAATGTATTCTTAGTGGAGAGTCTTGGATATAATTTGCTATCTGTCAGTCAATTATGTCAAATGGGATATAATTGTTTATTTACAAATGTAGATGTGTCTGTCTTTAGAAGAAGTGATGGTTCACTAGCTTTTAAGGGTGTATTAGACGGCAAACTTTATTTAGTTGATTTTGCAAAAGAAGAGGCCGGTCTAGATGCATGCTTAATGGCTAAGACTTGCATGGGCTGGCTGTGGCATCGCCGCTTAGCACATGTGGGGATGAAGAACCTCCACAAGCTTCTAAAGGGAGAACATGTGATAGGTCTAACCAATGTTCATTTCGAAAAAGATAGACCTTGTGCAGCTTGTCAAGCAAGGAAACAGGTGGGACGAGCGCATCACAGCAAGAATGTGATGACCACTTCAAGACCCCTGGAGCTGCTGCATATGGATCTCTTCGGACCCGTCGCCTATCTAAGCATAGGGGGAAGTAAGTATGGTCTAGTTATTGTTGATGACTTTTCCCGCTTCACTTGGGTGTTCTTTTTGCAGGATAAGTCTGAAACCCAAGGGACCCTCAAGCGCTTCCTCAGGAGGGCTCAAAATGAGTTTGAGCTCAAAGTGAAGAAGATAAGGAGCGACAACGGGTCCGAATTCAAGAACCTTCAAGTGGAGGAGTTCCTTGAAGAAGAAGGGATCAAGCACGAGTTCTCCGCTCCCTACACACCACAGCAAAATGGTGTGGTAGAGAGGAAGAACAGGACGCTCATTGACATGGCGAGGACGATGCTAGGAGAGTTCAAGACCCCCGAGTGCTTTTGGACGGAAGCCGTGAACACTGCTTGCCACGCCATCAACAGGGTCTACCTTCATCGCCTCCTCAAGAAGACGTCGTATGAGCTACTAACCGGTAACAAACCCAATGTATCGTACTTTCGTGTATTTGGGAGTAAATGCTACATTCTAGTGAAGAAGGGTAGAAATTCTAAGTTTGCTCCCAAAGCTGTAGAAGGGTTTTTGTTAGGTTATGACTCAAATACAAAGGCGTATAGAGTCTTCAACAAATCATCGGGTTTGGTTGAAGTCTCTAGCGACGTTGTATTTGATGAGACTAATGGCTCTCCAAGAGAGCAAGTTGTTGATTGTGATGATGTAGATGAAGAAGATGTTCCGACGGCCGCTATACGGACCATGGCGATTGGAGAAGTACGGCCACAGGAACAAGATGAACGAGATCAACCTTCTTCCTCAACTATGGTGCAACCCCCAACCGAAGATGACGAACAGGTACCTCAAGTGGAGGCGCTTGATCAAGGGGGAGCACAAGATGATCAAGTGATAGAGGAAGAAGCGCAACCGGCACCTCCAACTCAAGTTCGAGCGATGATTCAAAGGGATCATCCCGTCGACCAAATTCTGGGTGACATTAGCAAGGGAGTAACTACTCGATCTCGATTAGTTAATTTTTGTGAGCATTACTCCTTTGTCTCTTCTATTGAGCCTTTCAGGGTAGAAGAGGCCTTGCTAGATCCGGACTGGGTGTTGGCCATGCAAGAGGAGTTAAACAACTTCAAGCGCAATGAAGTTTGGACACTGGTGCCTCGTCCGAAGCAAAATGTTGTGGGAACCAAGTGGGTGTTCCGCAACAAACAGGACGAGCACGGGGTGGTGACGAGGAACAAGGCTCGACTTGTGGCAAAAGGTTATGCCCAAGTCGCAGGTTTGGATTTCGAGGAGACTTTTGCTCCTGTGGCTAGGCTAGAATCAATTCGTATCTTGCTAGCATATGCCGCTCACCATTCTTTCAGGTTGTTTCAAATGGATGTGAAGAGCGCCTTCCTCAACGGGCCAATCAAGGAGGAGGTGTACGTGGAGCAACCCCCTGGCTTCGAGGATGAATGGTACCCCGACCATGTGTGTAAGCTCTCTAAGGCGCTCTATGGACTTAAGCAAGCCCCTAGAGCATGGTATGAATGTCTTAGAGATTTCTTAATTGCTAATGCTTTCAAGGTTGGGAAAGCCGATCCAACTCTTTTTACTAAGACTTGTAATGGTGATTTGTTTGTGTGCCAAATTTATGTCGATGACATAATATTTGGTTCTACTAACCAAAAGTCTTGTGAAGAGTTTAGCAGGGTGATGACGCAGAAATTCGAGATGTCGATGATGGGCGAGTTGAACTACTTCCTTGGGTTCCAAGTGAAGCAACTCAAGGACGGCACCTTCATCTCCCAAACGAAGTACACGCAAGATCTGCTAAAGCGGTTCGGGATGAAGGACGCCAAGCCCGCAAAGACTCCGATGGGGACCGACGGACACACCGACCTCAACAAAGGAGGTAAGTCCGTTGATCAAAAAGCATACCGGTCAATGATAGGTTCTTTGCTTTACTTATGTGCTAGTAGACCGGATATTATGCTTAGCGTATGCATGTGTGCTAGATTTCAATCTGATCCTAAGGAGTGTCACTTAGTGGCGGTGAAGCGAATTCTTAGATATTTGGTTGCTACGCCTTGCTTCGGGCTCTGGTATCCAAAGGGGTCTACCTTTGACTTAGTTGGATACTCAGACTCCGACTATGCTGGATGTAAGGTCGATAGGAAGAGTACATCGGGGACGTGCCAATTCTTAGGAAGGTCCCTGGTGTCATGGAATTCTAAGAAACAAACATCCGTTGCCCTATCCACCGCTGAGGCCGAGTACGTTGCCGCAGGTCAGTGTTGCGCGCAACTACTTTGGATGAGGCAAACCCTCAGGGACTTTGGCTACAATCTGAGCAAAGTCCCACTCCTATGTGACAATGAGAGTGCTATCCGCATGGCGGAGAATCCTGTTGAGCACAGCCGCACAAAGCACATAGACATCCGGCATCACTTTTTGAGAGACCACCAGCAAAAGGGAGATATCGAAGTGTTTCATGTTAGCACCGAGAACCAGCTAGCCGATATCTTTACCAAGCCTCTAGATGAGAAGACCTTTTGCAGGCTGCGTAGTGAGCTAAATGTCTTAGATTCGCGGAACTTGGATTGAATTGTAGCATACATGTGTTTATGCATTTGATCAGGTTCATTCTGCATTTTGTTGCTTATTGTGGTGCTCAAGTTGTACAAACCCTCCCTGGACCTCACAAGTCCGTTGCAAAGTGATGCACATGTTTAGGGGGAGATGTGTTACAACTTGACCCTTTGAGACTAACCATTTGCTTGAGTTTGCTTGATTTAGTCTCGAAGGTGAATTGAAAGGGAAAGGTGAACTTGGACCATGAAAGACTTCCACTGCACTCCGATGAGAGGGTAACTAATTCCAAGTTCATCTCATGACATCTTATTGCCATTTGCTCTTAATTGAAGACTTTGGTGAGGCAATGGGGTTAAAGAGGCCAAGATTGATCCCGTTTTGGTGCTTGATGCCAAAGGGGGAGAAAATAAAGGCCAAAGCGATAAATGGATCAGCTACCACTTGAGAGATTTTGAAAATAGTAGAATAGAGTTTTTGTTGTGTCAAAAGCTTTTATTGTCTCTCTTGTCAAAAGTTGGCTTCTTGTGGGGAGAAGTATTGATTATGGGAAATAGGGGGAGTTTTTGAAATCTTTGATCAATCTCTTTTGGAATGACTCTCTTTATACTTCAACATGTGTGTTTGACTTAGAGATAGAGATTTGAGTTTGATTTGCAAAAACAAACCAAGTGGTGGCAAAGGATAATCCATATATGCCAAAATTGAATAAAACCAATTTGAGTTTTTATTTGAAGTGATTTTGCACTTGTTCCACTTGCTTTATGTTGTGTTGGCATAAATCACCAAAAAGGGGGAGATTGAAAGGGAAATGTGCCCTTGGGCCATTTCTAAGTATTTTGGTGATTGAGTGCAAACACAAGGGCCTAAATGTGAAAATATGCTCATGGATGAACAAAGTGTAAATCACAAGTAAAGGTATGTTTCTAAGCCTTAGTACATTAGTTTTGTGTACTAACATCTTGTCTAAAGTGTTAGAAACAGGAGAAAGAAGAAAAGAAAAGAAGTGGAGAGTGGCTGTGTACAGCCAAAGGCTGCTTCGGGCTGGGGCACCGGACTGTCCGGTGTGCACCGGACAGTGTCCGGTGCGCCAGATCAGCGCAGCGCAAACCAGCCGCTCTCGGGTTATTCTCCGGCGACTTCGGCTAAAATTCACCGGACTGTCCGGTGTGCACCGGACTGTCCGGTGAGCCAACGGTCGGCCAGGGCCAACGGTCGGCCGCGCAATCCGCGCGGGACACGTGGCCGAGCCAACGGTCGGAAGACGGCACCGGACTGTCCGGTGTGCACCGGACATGTCCGGTGCGCCAACAGCGCCAGATCTGCCAACAGTCTGCAACGGTCGTCTTCGCCGTTTAAGGAAACAAATCGGGCACCGGACAGTGTCCGGTGTGCACCGGACTGTCCGGTGCCCCCGACGACAGAAGGCAAGGATGGCCTTCCGGATTTGCTCTCAACGGCTCCTAGCTGCCTTGGGGCTATAAAAGGAGCCCCTAGGCGCATGGAGGAGATACACAAGCAACCTTTGAGCATTCTTGATCATCCACACTAAGTCTCTGCGCATTCGTTTGTGTTTCTAAGTGATTCGAGCTCTGTTCTAAGTGAGAACTCTGAGATAGTCTTGTGAGCTCGATTCTTGGCCGTGTGTGTGCGCTTTTGCTGTGGATTTGTGTGTGTTGCTTCCCTCCCTTACTCTGTGTTTCATTTGTGATCATATACTTGTAAGGGCAAGAGACTCCAATTTGTGGAGATTCCTTGCAAACGGGATAGTGAAAGGAAAACAAAACACCGTGGTATTCAAGTGGGTCTTTGGACCGCTTGAGAGGGGTTGATTGCAACCCTCGTCCGTTGGGACGCCACAACGTGGAGTAGGCAAGCGTTGGTCTTGGCCGAACCACGGGATAAAACCACTGTGTCACTCTGTGCTTGATTCTCTTGTGGTACTGTGTTTTGTTGAGATTGTTGAGACTTCACCTTAGCCACTTGGCAATAATCGTGCTAACACTTAACAAGTTTTTGTGGCTTAAGTTTGAAGTTTTTACAGGATCACCTATTCACCCCCCCCCTCTAGGTGCTCTCACATAGCTGCTCGTTAGGTTTCGCCACTCGTACAAACGCAGTACACCTCCCAAGGTGGGTGACTAACAAAAACCAAATCGAATGAACCTCTGCACCCTAACCTTGGCAGAGTGAGCACTACGCCTCGGCCCCCATTGACGGCCCTCCGGCAAAGCCAACTACACCCCCAGGTTCATCTAATTAATCAGCTAAGGGTGTCCTATTCCACCCTCATGGTTGTACTGTTATCCCGGGTGGTCACTCCACGAACAGGTCTTACAGAGAGGTACTCAGGAAAAAGGCCTGAGTCCCCTAAGGTATCACAAGATCATCCATAATATCAGGATAACAATATCGTATCGTAAATGTTCACATAATGTTCATTGATTAAGTTAAAGCAATAGCAACATGCTAACCATGATAACCCCAAAAAGGTAAACAAGGATAAGTGAATACAGACTAATCAATCCTTATGTTTCATAAAGTAATGCGGGACGGTGAATCATAAAGTATGTAGGACATAATGGGTTAGAGGACACTTGCCTTCACCAGGGTCTCCAACAACACACTCAGGAAACTCGGACTGCTCGTTGTCTAAATAAAGCGAGCATGCATTCAATACATTTGGAAAGTACAAATGAACATCACACCAAACATGTACAAACATTGGAACACATCTTAAAAGGACACAATACTACATAAGGGATAATGGATTCAATGTATAACATAAACTATAACCTACGTTAACTTTGTTTGAAAATAGATTATTATTTCCCTAAGTGTTATTTACAAGTACATAATCATAGATCAATTTATTTTATTGTGACCTAAAATTTAGAACAGAGATGAACTTATGTAACACATATTATTAATCTCACAAGTTTAAGCAAGTTTAAATCTCTAAGGTTCTCCCTTATTTATTTATTTATTAAATAAATAAAACATACACCTACAATAGCTCATATTCAATCCTAAAAATTTAGAGTGTGTAGACAGTGAGTGAAATCATTTTATTTAAACAGAGAATATTGCTATGAGCATTTTGCAATTTGAATCACTAAATTTGGAGTTCATATGCAAAAGTTATGAAATAAACAAGTTTGGGAAATCAAAATATGAAATTAGGGCTAATTCTGTGATTAAATAAAAGTCCACGGGTCTAATTAAAACAAACCAGGGGCCTATGCGCTAAAACAGAGGACGGCGGGTTGATTTCCTAAACTAGGGGGTCTCTTTAATAAAACTACCGCGCGAAGGGGTATCGGGTGAATCTAACCGTTAGATCAGAAATCGACGGTCGAGATTAGATCTGCGGCCGAGGGCGTGCGCGCGGGCGGGCGAGCGCTGACAGGCGGGACAGGGGGTGTCCGCGACAGAGGGGGGGAGGCAGACTGACCGAGCGGGGCCAGCGCCAGAGGGAAAACGGACGGCTACAGGGGTCCGAGGGGGTCCGAGCCGTTCGATCAAGATCGGACGGAGGGGGTCCAAACGGGTCCGAGCGGGTCCGAGCGGGTGCGAATGGCACTGACAGGTGGGCCAGGGCGCGTCAGGCGCGCGTGTGTGAAGCGGTATCCCGCGGTCCAGGCCGTTCGATCTGAATCAGACGGAGGGGATTAGACCGGGGAAACAGACAGCTGTGGGCGGTGCCGCTCCTCTCCGCGGCAGTGAAGTCTCCGGAGTTGAGGCGAGCGCGAGCTAGGGTGGCTCTGGGGTCGCCGGAGTTGGGTAGAGGGGAAGAGGGTGCCACGGCGAACTCGATGGCGGGGAAGTGGCCATGAATCCACGAGAAGAGAGGGGAGGACGGCGGTGAGAAGGTCTCGGGCGGGCCGGAGAAACTCCGGTGAGCGATTCCGGCCACGGGGAGGGGACTTAAGGCGCGCTAAGGCCTGGGCTGGCTTCAGCAGAGATAGGGGTGACACAGGGAACTACTCCGGTGAACTAGACTGGGCTAAATCAGCCGGCCACCGCGCGAGCACGGCGGACCGCCGCGGCCGAGCACCAGCGAAGGCGAAATTGGACGAACACAGGGTGCAATAAGGGAAATTGGGCACGAGAAAAGGTGTCTCACCTTGGGCGGAGCTCGAGGAGGCTTGGGGCGGTCTTCGGCGAGCTGGATGGCCGGGGACGCGGGCGCGGGTCTCCGGCGGCGGCTAGCGGCGAGGGCAGAGCGCGAGAGCGGGTGAAGCTACGTGAAATGAGGTGAGAGGTGTGTGCAGGGCACCGGCGGGGCTATAAGAAGGGAGTTGGGCGCGTGGGCGGGCGTTGTGGCCGAGAAACCCGGCGACGTGCGCGAGTGCGCACGTGCTGGTCCACAGCGACGCGCGGAGAGGGCGGAGCTGACAGGGCTGGCCCACAGCGCAGAGAGAGAAAAGAGGGATGCTCGGGGCAATGGCTCGACGACTGGCAATCCGGGTCCGCAAGACAGAGAGAGAAGGAGAGCGAGCGGGTGAAGTAACTGGCGCCAATAGGTTGGTCCCACTGGGTAGTGAGCGAGAGAGGGAGGGCACGCGTGAGAGACTGGCGCCGACAGGTGGGGTCCGCTTGTTAAGGGCGGCTGGCGCACACGAGACTGGGCCTGGTGGGCTGGTTTGGGCCGAAATGGCTTTTTCTTTTTCCCTGGATTTTCTAATTCTTTTTCTATTTATTTTCTCTAGGGTTTTCAATTCAAACTCAAACTAGGTTTCAAATTCAAATAAATTCAAACTTGTGCAACACTTCAAAGAATATTTAAACTCAGAATGACGCAACATGTCATGACTCATAAGGTTTTGGCAAAAATAAATAATTAACCTCCACTAGTTTAGGCTATCTCTAATCAAAAGGGAAAAGGGGAAAGAATCTAGAGAGAGAAAGCCTAGAATGAGAAAAGGAAGAGTAACACATGATTTTGGGTGATACTTAGATAGAAATTTTATACCCCCAAAATCAGGGTGTTACAGACCTATCCCCCTTAAAAGAATCTCGCCCTTGAGATTCAGGGCTGGCTAGAAAGGAGTTCAGGGTACTTGGCTTTCAAATCGTCTTCTCTTTCCCAGGTTGCTTCTTCTTCTGAGTAGTGACCCCATTTGACTTTGCACATCATGATGGTACTTCTCCGAGTAACCCGATCTGCTGTCTCCAGAATCTGCGTTGGCTTCTCAACATAAGTCAGATCTTCCTGAACTTCAAGATCCTCTGCTGGCAACTGCTCTTCCGGCACTCTCAAGCATTTCTTCTATTGAGACACATGGAACACATCATGCACTACGGACAGGTTCTCTGGCAAACTGAGTTGATAAGCCACTTCTCCACGTCTTGCTTGAATCTGATACGGCCCAATATATCGGGGTGCTAGCTTGCCTTCGACTCCAAATCTCTTGGTTCCTCTGATGATTGACACCTTCAAATAGACATAGTCTCCCACTTCAAAACTGAGTTCTCTTCTTCGGGTGTCAGCATAGCTTCGCTGTCTGGACTGCGCTGCCTTTAGATTCTCTCGAACCATTCTGATGTTCTATTCGGCTTCAAGCAAAATGTCTGGACCGAACACCTATCTTTCACCAGGTTGATCCCAAATCCCAATGCAATGGAGTCCTGCAATTCCTCCCATAGAGCGCTTCAAATGGTGACATCTTCAGGCTGGCTTGGTAGATGTTGTTGTAAGAGAATTCTGCATATGGTAATCTCTTGTCCTAACCTATCTTGTCTTGCAAAGCACAAGCCCTCAATGTATCCTCCGGAATTTGATTGGTTCTCTCAATTTGAACATCTGTTTGTGGGTGGTAAGCTAAGCTGAACTTCAAGTGTGTGCCCAAAGCTTCATGCAAATGCTGCCAAAAATGAGAGGTGAACTGGGTACCTCTGTCTGATACTATCTTCTTCGGGACGCCATGCAAGCACACAATCTGAGCCATGTATAGTTCGGCTAACACCACACTGTTGTAGGTGGTCTTGACTGGTATGAAATGGGCCGCCTTTGTCAAACGGTCCACTACTACCCAGATGGAGTCGTAACCAGTACGAGTGCGAGGCAAATCAACTATGAAATCCATTCCGATCTCATCCCATTTCCACTGAGGAATCTTCAACGGTTGCAACAAACCTGCAGGTCTCTGATGTTCCGCTTTAATCCTCTGACAACTGTCACATACAGCCACATACTCTGCTATTTCTCTTTTCATACCGTACCACCAGAATCTTTTCTTCAGGTCTTGGTACATCTTCTCACTACCAGGGTGTATAGAGTATGCTGTCTCATGAGCTTCCTTGAGAATCAGTTCCCAAATCGATTTGATATCGGGAACACACAATCTGTCCTTGAACCATACCACTCCTTCTGCATCTTCATGGAAATCCTTGCCTTTTCCATCTCTGATCAGCTGCCCGATCTCGTTGATCTTCTCATCATCCTTCTGACCTTTCCTGATGTCTTTCCCTAGAGTGGGTTCCAACTCAATTGCCACTCCTTGGGTGCTGTTCAGAAACCCGAGACTCAACCTGTCGAATTCCTTCGCTAGCTCAAACGGCATCAGGTGAGCGGCCAACATATTGACTTGACTCTTCCTGCTCAGAGCATCTGCAACTACGTTTGCCTTGCCCGGGTGATAATGAATCTCCAGCTCATAGTCTTTGATCAATTCTAGCCATCTTTGTTGCCTCATGTTTAACAATAACTGAGTGAATATGTACTTGAGACTCTTGTGGTCCGTGTAGATATCACACTTCTTCCCATAAAGATAATGCCTCCAGGTCTTCAATGCATGAACCACGGCTGCTAATTCCAGATCATGAGTAGGATTATTCTTCTCATGTTCTTCAACTGTCAGGACGAGTATGCCACTACTCTCCCTTCCTGCATTAACACACATCCCAATCCGGTGTACGACGCATCACAATACACTAAGAATGGCTTGTGAACATCTGGCAGAACCAACACTGGCGCTGCTGTTAACTTCTCCTTCAATGTCTCAAAGGACTTCTGGCATGCTGGGGTCCACTTGAACTCAACCTTCTTTGCCAACAATGCTATCATTGGTCTGGAAATCTTGGAGAAACCTTCACTGAAACGCCGATAATAACCGGCCATTCCGATGAAACTCTTGATTCCTCAGACATCTTTTGGTGCTTTCCAGTCCAAGATAGCTGTTACCTTCTTCGGATCTACAGCCAATCCCTCTCGGTTTATAATGTGACCCAAGAATAGGACTTCACTGATCCAGAACTCGCACTTGCTATGCTTGGCATACAGCTGACAATCTCATAGCCTCTGAAGTACTTTCCTCAAATGCTCCTCATGCTCTTGCTCATTCTGGGAATATACAAGAATATCATAAATGAACACCACCACGAAATTGTCGAGGTAGTCCATGAACACACTGTTCATCAGGTACATGAAGTAAGCTAGCGCATTCGTCAAACCGAATGACATGACCGTGAACTCATATACTCCATACTTAGTGATGAATGTTGACTTCGGTATGTCTGAGGGTCAGATTCTGAGCTGATGGTAGCCTGACCTCAGATCTATCTTTGAGAACACACTGGCTCCTCTCAACTGATCGAATAAATCCTCCATTCTGGGCGGGGTACTTGTCCTTGACAGTAACCTCATTCAAGGATTTGTAGTCAATGCACATCCTCTTTGTTCCATCCTTCTTCTCCACAAATAGCGCTGGGGCTGCCTAAGGCGAGGTACTCGGTCGGATATAACCTTTCTCCGACAACTCATCAATCTGCTTCTTGAGTTCCACCAATTCCGGTCCGGACACTCGATAGGCTCTCTTGGAAATAGGGGCGGTGCCTGGAATAAGCTCTATGGCAAATTCAACCTTCCTTTCAGGTGGCATACCTGGTAACTCCTCGGGAAACACATCTGGGAATTCTGATACTACACCGATAGCCTCTAATGGTTTAATCTCCTCAATATAAGCGGTGACTTGGTGACAACTCCCTTTCCTCGGTCCTGACAAGACTAACTCCACTAACACTTCTTCTCCTGATAAGGACACTAACTTCACTGTTCTCTTGTCATAGCTAAGACTGGCTTGATACTTGGTTAACCAATTCATCCTTAGGATGACATCTATAGTTGTATCCTGGTTACCCATAACTATTAAATCAGCGGGGAACTCTATCCCCCTTATTTGAACCTTTGCACTAGGGTAAAATCTATTCGTTTGGGCCCTTCCACCAACTAAACTAACTCTCATAGGTGGATACATGGGTGCTACTTGTATATTATGTGATTCTACCCATGATGCAGTCACAAAAGAATGTGTTGCTCCAGTATCAAATAAGACATTTGCGGAATGGTACTCGACTGAAAAGGTACCTAGTGCCACTCCTGGAGTCTCCTGGACTATGTCGGCCTCCAAGTGGTTCACCTTTCCATACTGGGCACGAGGTTGCCCATGGTTGTTGCCTCCTTGCTGCATTGCATTCTGTCTGATTGGGGCATTGGGAGCTGGCTGCTGCTGAGCTGCTTTCTTTGGGCAATGATTGGCCCAATGGCCTTGTTCACCACAGTGGAAACATGCACGACTTCCTCCTTGAGCTGCTTGGTTGTTCTAGTTGGTTGCTGGGGCAGGAAGACGGGCTGCCTGGTTGCTCTGGCGCTGGTATTGATTTCCTCCTTGTTGGTTGTTCTGACGGTACTGCTGCTGTTGAGGAAACTGCCTCTGGTACTGCTGCAGCTGGTTCTGACGCTAATGCTGGTGCTGGTGACCTTGCTTGAATTGCTGAGGTGGGTTTCCAGAGTAGCGAGGGCGACTGCTACTCCCAACCTGAGGTCCACCAATCTTGTGTTTCCTGTCCTCCATCTCCCGACGCTTCGTTTCTGTCATGATTGCTCTGTCTATCAGGTGCTAGAAGGTGGGGAAGGTGTGGCTCATCAGCTGATAATGGAGGGGATCAACTAATCCTCTCAAGAAGCGGTACTGCCTCTTGGCATCCGTGTTGACATCCTCTAGGCATAACGCGACAGCTGCAAAAACTTGTCCCTATACTCGCTGACGGACAGGGGTCCTTGCTTCAGGGCGAGAAACTCCTCCTTCCTCACTATCATCAGTCCTTCGGGCACATGGTAGCGACGGAAGTTGTCCCTGAACTCCTCCCAAGTAATGGCTTCAGGGTTGGCATGGGTGGCGAGGTAGGACTCCCACCAAGACTGTGCTGCTCCCCTCAGCTGCCGGGGACCATACAACACCTTCTCACGATCGTTGCACTGGGCAGTGTGCAACTCACGCTCCACGGTACATAGCCAATCTTCAGCGTCCATGGGATTAGCAGAGTGGGCAAAGACTGGGGGATGGCCCTCATGAACTCTGCCCGCTTGTCTCTAGGCACTTGAGGCATCTGGACTTGCACTGGAGGCTGGGGCGGTGGTGGCTGCTGCTGTGCGTGCTGCATAGCTGCTAAGGTCTGACCAATTGCCTAGACTGTTTGGGTCTGCATCAAGAACATCTGCTCGATGGTCATTGGGGGTAGCGGTGGCAAATGCAGCTGTGGGGCTGCCTCCTCTTGGGGTGCCTGCTGCTCTGGTTGTGCGCGCCTCGCACTTCTGCGCCTGTTCTCAGACATCTGTAGAAATCACACACATAAACCAAATCTGACTCTGCTGTCTTTCAGCATAAGAAAAGGTGTATAGAAGATCTTCATAGAACTGAACAAATGACCATCTTCACTTACAGCTTCTCAGATAAAGAGGAAAGTGGATAAAAATGGATTACCCAACTAAATAACTGACTTTATTAATAACTACACCAAGTTGCAGGGGATACCCACACCTTGATGACAATCATTACAAAGATCCAACTTCATTACACGTTCATCATGCATGCACCCAACAAAAGATAACCAAACTAACTCTAACTAAGACTGACTAGACTAGGACACCGAATTAAGCATTATTACAGACTCCGACTCTGTCGATCTATGGATCTAAATCTATGCGGGTCTTGCAGCCTGGGGTACCATAGTCGAAGCGACCACGGGGCGGTGAACGGTAAGGGTGCTGAATCCCAACAGGGGCGGGAGAACCACCATCAAGATAGTGGCGTGCCGCGCATTCAACACGCAATTCCGCAACCTCCGCCCGAACCTTGCCCAACTCGTCAAGGGCGTGGTCCAACTCTATTTTGAGCACGGCGACCAAGTTGACCATGCTGCTCAGCCTAGGATTGCCCTCACCCACTAGCGAGACAATCACACCTCCAGCACTGTTGGTCGAACGGCGAGGGTAGTACTTCAGGTCAAGGCCATCAGCTACCCCGCTAAACAACGAGCAATACTAAGAAAGTGTCTGTCGTGCTGCATCTTGCATGGCTGCCTCGATAGTATCCCTCTCAGTGATAGAATAGTGCTCTGAGAAGGCTTTTGCACCTCGGAGATCATCGTCCGGACGGCGCACCAAGCAAGTAGCCTCCCACTGGTCCGGGTATAGCCCGCGACGATGCTGGTAGACTACACAACGGTACTCGATAGACCATGTGTGTCGGTCGAAGGCCCGATGCAGCAGGGTATCGAGAGCATCGTGGAAGTTACACCCGCGAGCGGCATCACGAGTGATGGGTCTGGCGATCCATCCATCTTACTCCGGCTCCTCCGAGAGCTCTGTGCCGTGGCTCGAACTGCCACCGACGTCGTCATCGTCTCCATCTCTATCAGGGTCTCCTCCAGCAGCTGGGATGCCCTGAGGTGGTGCAGGGGGCATCTCTGGCTGAGGTGTAGGGGAAGGCGGCCTCTAAGACTCAACCTCCTACTGAGGCGAGGGGGAAGAGTCCTACTACTCCTGGTCCTACTCCTGCTCCTGGCGTCGGCGCTCCTGCTCCTCGTGCAGGCGACGATGCAGTCTCTCCAGCTGGCTGGACTGACCTGGCACCGTACGACGCAGGGGACGCTCCACCAGGCGAGAAGGCAAAAAGGGGATCACAGGCTTATGTGCAGTGCACCTAAGACGAGCCATCTACAAAAGACATCGTAAGCATAAGAGTAAGAGTAGAACTATGAGACCAGAAAGTAAACAGATAGAAAAGTGGGACAAAACTTTTTGAGATAAGTAGATAACATAGAGTTGGTCAAGATGAACAACTTTTGAAAAGACACTAAGGTCAAGGTAAGAGTAGAGGTCTATAGTCCTTAGGTCGACCATTCTAGTCTAGGTTAGTGGTCCTACAGTTAGCAAGGCTTTGATACCACTTATATCACACTCGGTTTTGGAAGGCAAACCCAATGCGAACCATGTACGTGCCAGGATCAGAAACTCACGTACATAGCAATTACATAATTGGACATCATCACACAATGCTCGAAATAAATAGCGAAAAGGTATTTTATTACATCAAGATGTCCAAGACATCCACATAGTCTATTACATAATCATTGTTCAACATAATTATCAAAGTGCGGAAACACGAAACGTAGATGCTAAGCCTACACAGGCAGCTAACTGGGGGTTTGCCACTAAGAAAGAACTAGAACTCGTCATATTCCTGGAACTCCTCGAAGTCATCCATGTTGCCAGCATCACCTCCTGAGCACTAAGTACATTGTGGACAACCTAGGGTGGGGGTGGTGTGTAAAGCAAGGGTGAGTACACATCAACGTACTCAGCAAATGTCTCGTTTGGCTAAAGTGGACTAGTTGTATATGGGGTTGAGGGCAAGCAATTGCTTTTAAGTTAGTCAAGTATTTATTATTATTAGTAGAGCCAACTTTTAGTAATAAACCCAGTTATTACCTGGAAGTACCTCCTCAAAAGAGGAAATACCAGAGATCAGATTTTATAACATCATTGTTAATTATCATCATAAAAGTATCCAAAGTTCTTCTAATCAAAGAGGATCCCTAGGCTGCTCTTAACCATGAGCTCGGCTGATATACCAGTTTTTAACACTCTGCAGAGGTTGTACACTTTACCCACAAGTCGTGATCCCTTTATGCCTCGGGTCGAACAAACCCTCAAACACTACCAAGGTGAGTTGGCAAGGTTTCATTGCGTAGCCTTTACAAAGACTCCACTGGTGCATAGCTGCTCGTTAGGTTCGCCAGTCGTACAAACGCAGTACACCTCCCCAAGGTGGGTGACTAACAAAAACCAAATCGAATGAACCTCTGCACCCCAACCTTGGTAGAGCGAGCACTAAGCCCCGGCCCAGATTGATGGCCCTTCGGCAAAGCCAACTACACCCCCAGGTTCATTTAATTAATCAGCTAAGGGCGTCCCATTCCACCCTCATGGTTGTACTGTTATCCCGGGTGGTCACTCCATGAACAGGTCCTTACGGAGAGGTACTCAGGAAAAAGGCCTGAGTCCCCTAAGGTACCATAAGATCATCCACAATATCAGGATAACAGTATCGTATCGTAAATGTTCACATCATGTTCATTGATTAAGTTAAAGCAATAGCAACATGCTAACCATGATAACCCCAAAAAGGTAAACAAGGATAAGTGAATACAGACTAGTCAATCCTTAGGTTTCATAAAGTAATGCGGGACGGTGAATCATAAAGTATGTAGGACATAATGGGTCAGAGGACACTTGCCTTCACCAGGTTGTTGCTCAGGGAGGTCTCCAACAACACACTCAGGAAACTCGGACTGCTCGTTGTCTAAATAAAGCGAGCATGCATTCAATACATTTAGAAAGTACAAATGAACATCACACCAAACATGTACAAACATTGGAACACATCTTAAAAGGACACAATACTACATAAGGGATAATGGATTCAATGTATAACATAAACTATAACCTACGTTAACTTTGTTTGAAAGTAGATTATTATTTCCCTAAGTCTTATTTACAAGTACATAATCATAGATCAATTTATTTTTTTGTGACCTAAAATTTAGAACAGAGATGAACTTATGTAACACATATTATTAATCTCACAAGTTTAAGCAAGTTTAAATCTCTAAGGTTCTCCCTTATTTATTTATTAAATAAATAAAACATACACCTACAATAGCTCATAATCAATCCTAAAAATTTAGAGTGTGCAGACAGTGAGTGAAATCATTTTATTTAAACAGAGAATAATGCTATGAGCATTTTGCAATTTGAATCACTAAATTTGGAGTTCATATGCAAAAGTTATGAAATAAACATGTTTGGGAAATCAAAATATGAAATTAGGGCTAATTCTGTGATTAAATAAAAGTCCAGGGGTCTAATTAAAATAAACCAGGGGCCTATGCGCTAAAACAGAGGACGGCGGGTTGATTTCCTAAAACCAGGGGGTCTCTTTAATAAAACTACCGCGCGAAGGGGTATCGAGTGAATCTAACCGTTAGATCAGAAATCGACGGCCAATATTAGATCTGCGGTCGATGTCTCGCGCGCGCGGGCGAGCGCTGACAGGCGGGACAGGGGGTGTCAGCGAAAGAGGGGGGAAGGCACACTGACCGAGCGGGCCCAGCGCCAGAGGGAAACGGATGGCTACAGGGGTCCAAGGGGGTCCGAGCCGTTCGATCAAGATCGGACGGAGGGGGTCCGAACGGGTCCGAGCGGGTCCGAGGGGGGGTCCGAGCGGGTGCGAATGGCACTGACAGGCAGGTCAGGGCGTGTTAGGAGCGCGTGAGCGAACCGGTATCCCACGGTCCGGGCCGTTCGATCTGAATCAGACGGAGGGGATTAGACCAGGGAAACAGACGGCTGCGGGCGGCGCCGCTCCTCTCCGCGGTGGTGAAGTCGCCGGAGTTGAGGCGAGCACGAGCTAGGGTAGCTCTAGGGTCGCCGGAGTTGGGTAGAGGGGAAGAGGGTGCCACGACGAACTCGATGGCGGGGAAGAGGCCATGAATCCACGGGCAAATAGGGCAGGACGGCGGTGAGAAGGTCTCGGACGGGCCGGAGAAACTCCGGTGAGCGATTTCGGCCATGGGGAGGGGACTTAAGGCGCTAAGGCCTGGGCTGGCTTCAGCAGAGATAGGGGTGACACAAGGAACTACTCCGGTGAACTAGACTGGGCTAAATCAGCCGGCCACCGCGCGAGCACAGTGGACCGCCGCGGCCGAGCACCGGCGAAGGCGAAATTGGACGAACACAGGGTGCAATAAGGGAAATTGGGCACGGGGAAAGGTGTCTCACCTCGGGCGGAGCTCGGGGAGGCTTGGGGCGGTCTCGGGCGAGCTAGATGGCCAGGGACGCGGGCGCGGGTCTTCGGCGGCGGCTGGCGGCGAGGGCAGAGCGCGAGAGAGGGTGAAGCTACGCAAAATGAGGTGAGGGGTGTGTGCAGGACATCGGCGGGGCTATAAGAAGGGAGTTGGGCGCGTGGGCGCGCGTCGTGGCCGAGAAACCCGGCGACATGCCCGAGTGCGCACATGCTGGTCCACGGCGACGCGCGGAGAGGGCGGAGCTGACAGGGCTGGCCCACGGCGCAGAGAGAGAAAAGAGGGGACGCTCGGGGCAACGGCTCAACGACTGGCGATCCGGGTCCGCGAGACAGAGAGAGAAGGAGAGCGAGCGGGTGAAGTAACTGGTGCCAATAGGTTGGTCCCACTGGGCAGCGAGCGAGAGAGGGAGGGCGCGCGCGAGAGACTGGCGCCGATAGGCGAGGTCCGCCTGTCAGGGGCGGCAGACGCGCGCGAGACTGGGTCTGGTGGGCTGGTTTGGGCCGAAATGGCTTTTTCTTTTTCCCTAGATTTTCTAATTCCTTTTCTACTTATTTTCTCTAGGGTTTTCAATTAAAACTCAAACTAGGTTTCAAATTCAAATAAATTCAAACTTGTGCAACACTTCAAAGAATATTTAAACTCAGAATGATGCAACATGTCATGACTCATAAGGTTTTGGCAAAAATAAATAATTAACCTCCACTAGTTTAGGCTATCTCTAATCAAAAGGGAAAAGGGGGGAAAGAATCTAGAGAGAGAAAGCCTAGAATGAGAAAAGGAAGAGTAACACATGATTTTGGGTGATACTTAGAAAGAAATTTTATACCCCCAAAATTAGCGTGTTACAGACCTATCCCCCTTAAAAGAATCTCGCCCTCGAGATTCAGGGCTGGCTAGAAAAGAGTTCAGGGTACTTGGCTTTCAAATCGTCTTCTCTTTCCCAGGTTGCTTCTTCTTTTGAGTGGTGACCCCATTTGACTTTGCACATCATGATGGTACTTCTCCAAGTAACCCGATCTGTTGTCTCCAGAATCTGCGTTGGCTTCTCTACATAAGTCAGATCTTCCTAAACTTCAAGATCCTCTGCTGGCAACTGCTCTTCCAGCACTCTCAGGCATTTCTTCAATTGAGACACATGGAACACATAATGCACTGCGGATAGGTTCTCTAGCAAACTGAGTTGATAAGCCACTTCTCCACGTCTTGCTTGAATCTGATACGGCCCAATATATCGGGGTGCTAGCTTGCCTTTGACTCCAAATCTCTTTGTTCCTCTGATGGGAGACACCTTCAAATGGACATAGTCTCCCAATTCAAAACTGAGTTCTCTTCTTCGAGTGTCAGCATAGCTTCGCTATCTGGACTGCGTTGCCTTTAGATTCTCTCGAACCATTCTGATGTTCTCTTCGGCTTCAAGCAAAATGTCTGGACCAAACACCTGTCTTTCACCAGGTTGGTCCCAAATCCCAATGCAATGGAGTCCTACAATTCCTCCCATAGAGCGCTTCAAATGGTGACATCTTCAGGCTGGCTTGGTAGATGTTGTTGTAAGAGAATTCTGCATATGGTAATCTCTTGTCCCAACCTATCTTGTCTTGCAAAGCACAAGCCCTCAACATATCCTCCAGAATTTGATTGGTTCTCTCAGTTTGACCATATGTTTGTGGGTGGTAAGCTAAGTTGAACTTCAAGTGTGTGCCCAAAGCTTCATGCAACTGCTGCCAAAAATGAGAGGTGAACTGGGTACCTCTGTCTGATACTATCTTCTTCAGGACGCCATGCAAGCACACAATCCGAGCCATATATAGTTTGGCTAACACTGCACTGTTGTAGGTGGTCTTGACTAGTATGAAATGGGCTGCCTTTGTCAAACGGTCCATTACTACCCAGATGGAGTCGTAACCAGTACGAGTGCGAGGCAAACCGACTATGAAATTCCTTCTGATCTCATCCCATTTCCACTGAGGAATCTTCAACGGTTGCAACAAACCTACAGGTCTCTGATGTTCCGCTTTAATCCTCTGACAACTGTCACATACAGCCACATACCCTGCTATTTCTCTTTTCATACCGTACCACTAGAATCTTTTCTTCAGGTCTTGGTACATCTTCCCACTACCAGGGTGTATAGAGTATGCTGTCTCATGAGCTTCCTTGAGAATCAGTTCCCGGATCGATTTGATATCGGGAACACACAATCTATCCTTGAACCATACCACTCCTTCTGCATCTTCATGGAAATCCTTGCCTCTTCCATCTCTGATCAGCTGCCGGATCTCGTTGATCTTCTCATCATCCTTCTGACCTTTCCTGATGTCTTGCTCTAGAGTGGGTTCCAACTCAATTACCACTCCTTGGGTGTTGTTCAGAAAACCGAGACTCAACCTGTCGAATTCCTTCGCTAGCTCAAACGACATCGGGTGAGCGGCCAACATATTGACTTGACTCTTCCTGCTCAGAGCATCTGCAACTATGTTTGCCTTGCCCGGGTGATAATGGATCTCCAGCTCATAGTCTTTGATCAATTCTAGCCATCTTCGCTGCCTCGTGTTTAACTCTGACTGAGTGAATATGTACTTGAGACTCTTGTGGTCTGTGTAGATATCACACTTCTGCCCATAAAGATAATGCCTCCAGGTCTTCAATGCATAAACCACGACTTCTAATTCCAGATCATGAGTAGGATTATTCTTCTCATGGATCTTCAACTATCGGGACGAGTATGCCACTACTCTCCCTTCCTGCATTAACACGCATCCCAAAACGGTCTACGACGCATCACAATACACCGAGAATGGCTTGTGAACATCTGGCAGAACCAACACTGGCGTTGTTGTCAACTTCTCCTTCAATGTCTCAAAGGACTTCTGGCATGCTGGGGTCCACTTGAACTCAACCTTCTTTGCCAACAATGCTATCATTGGTCTGGCAATCTTGGAGAAACCTTCAATGAAACGCCGATAATAACCAGCCATTCCGATGAAACTCTTGATTCCTCGGACATATTTTGGTGCTTTCCAGTCCAAGATAGATGTTACCTTCTTCGGATCTACAGCCAATCCCTCTCGGTTTATAATGTGACCTAAGAATAGGACTTCATTGATCCAGAACTCGCACTTGCTAAGCTTGGCATATAGCTGACAATCTCGTAGCCTCTGAAGTACTTTCCTCAAATGCTCCTCATGCTCTTGCTCATTCTGGGAATATACAAGAATATCATCAATGAACACCACCACGAATTTGTCGAGGTAGTCCATGAACACACTATTCATCAGGTACATGAAGTAAGCTGGCGCATTCGTCAAACCGAATGACATGACTGTGAACTCATATAGTCCATACTTAGTGATGAATGTTGTCTTCAGTAGTTCTGAGGGTCAGATTCTGAGCTGATGGTAGCCTGACCTCAGATCTATCTTTGAGAACACACTAGCTCCTCTCAACTGATCAAATAAATCCTCAATTCTGGGCAGGGGGTACTTGTTCTTGACAGTAACCTCATTCAAGGATCTGTAGTCAATGCACATCCTCTTTGTTCCATCCTTCTTCTCCACAAATAGCGCTGGGGCTGCCTAAGGCGAGGTACTCGGTCTAATATAACCTTTCTCCGACAACTCATCAATCTGCTTCTTGAGTTCCACCAATTCCGGTCCGGACACTCGATAGGCTCTCTTGGAAATAGGGGCGGTGCCTGGAATAAGCTCTATGGAAAATTCAACCTTCCTTTCAGGTGGCATACCTGGTAACTCCTCGGGAAACACATCTGGGAATTCTGATACTACACCGATAGCCTCTGATGGTTTAATCTCCTCAATATAAGTGGTGACTTGGTGACAACTCCCTTTCCTCGGTCCTGACAAGACTAACTCCACTAACACTTCTTCTCCTGATAAGGACACTAACTTCATTGTTCTCTTGTCACAGCTAAGACTGACTTGATACTTGGTTAACCAATTCATCCCTAGGATGACATCTATAGTTGTATCCTGGTTACCCATAACTATTAAATCAGTGGGGAACTCTATCCCCCTTATTTGAACCTTTGCACTAGGGCAAAATCTATCCATTTGGGTCCTTCCACCAACTGAACTAACTCTCATAGGTTGATACATGGGTGATACTGGTATATTATGTGATTCTACCCATGATGCAGTCACAAAAGAATGTGTTGCTCCAGTATCAAATAAGACATTTGCAGAATGGTACTCGACTGAAAAGGTACCTAGTGCCACTCCTGGAGTCTCCTGGACTGTGTCGGCCTCCAAGTGGTTCACCTTTCCATACTGGGCACGAGGTTGCCCAAGGTTGTTGCCTTCTTTGCTGCATTGCATTCTGTCTAACTGGGGCATTGGGAGCTGGCTGCTGCTGAGCTGCTTTCTTTGGGCAATGATTCGCCCAATGGCCTTGTTCACCATAGTGGAAACATACACGACTTCCTCCTTGAGCTGCTTGGTTGTACTGGTTGGTTGCTAGGGCAGGAAGATAGGATGCCTGGTTGCTCTGACGCTGGTATTGATTTCGTCCTTGTTGGTTGTTCTGACGGTACTGCTGCTGCTGAGGAAACTGCCTCTGGTACTGCTGTGGCTGGTTCTGACGCTGATGCTGGTGCTGGTGACCTTGCTTGAATTTCTGAGGTGGGTTGCCTGAGTAGCGAGGACGACTGCTACTCCCAACCTGAGGTCCACCAATCTTGCGTTTCATGTCCTCCATCTCCCGACGCTTCCTTTATGTCATGATTGCTCTATCTATCAGGTGCTGGAAGGTGGGGAAGGTGTGGTCATCAGCTGATAATGGAGGGGATCAACTAATCCTCTCAAGAAGTGGTACTGCATCTTGGCATCCGTGTTGACATCCTCTGAAGCATAACGCGACAGCTGCAGAAACTTGTCCCTGTACTCGCTCACGGACAGGGGTCCTTGCTTCAGGGCGAGAAACTCCTCCTTCCTCACTATCATCAGTCCTTTGGACACATGGTAGCAACAGAAGTTGTCCCTAAACTCCTCTCAAGTAATGGCTTCAGGGTTGGCATGGGTGGCTAGGTAGGACTCCCACCAAGACTGTGCTGCTCCCCTCAGCTGTCGGGGACCATACAACACCTTCTCACGATCGTTGCACTGGACAGTGTGCAACTCACGCTCCATGGTACGCAGCCAATCTTCAGCGTCCATAGGATTAGCAGAGTGGGCAAAGACTGGGGGATGGCCCCTCATGAACTCTGCCTGCTTGTCTCTAGGCACTTGAGGCATCTGGACTTGCACTGGAGGCTGGGGCGGTGGTGGCTGCTGCTGCGCCTGCTGCATAGCTGCTAAGGTCTGACCAATTGCCTGGACTGCTTGGGTCTGCATCAAGAACATCTGCTCAATGGTCATCGGGGGTGGCGGTGGCAAATGCTGCTGCGGGGCTGCCTCCTCTTGGGGTGTCTGCTGCTCTGGTTGTGCACGCCTCGCACTTTTGCGCCTGTTCTCAGACATCTGTAGAAATCACACACATAAATCAAATCTGACTCTATCGTCTTTCAGCACAAGAAAAGATGTATAGAAGATCTTCATAAAACTGAACAAATGACCATCTTCACTGACAGCTTCTCAGATAAAGAGGAAAGTGGATATAAATGGATTACCCAACTAAATAACTGACTTTATTAATAACTACACCAAGTTGCAGAGGATACCCACACCTTGATGACAATCATTACAAAGATCCAACTTCATTACATGTTCATCATGCATGCACCCAACAAAAGATAACCAAACTAACTCTAACTAAGACTGACTAGACTAGGACACTGAATTAAGCATTATTACAGACTCCGACTCTGTTGATCTATGGATCTAAATCTATGCGGGTCCTGTAGCCTGGGGTACCATAGTCGAAGCGACCATGGGGCGGTGAACGGTAAGGGTGTTGAATCCCAATAGGGGCGGGAGAACCACCATCAAGATAGTGGCATGTCGCGCATTCAGCACGCAATTCCACAACCTCCACCCGAACCTTGCCCAACTCGTCAAGGGCATGGTCCAACTCTGTGTTGAGCACGGCGACCAAGTTGACCATGCTGCTCAGCCTAGGATTTCCCTCACCCACTGGCGAGACAATCACACCTCCAGCACTATCGGTCGAACGGTGAGGGTAGTACTTCAGGTCAAGGCCATCAGCTACCCCACTGAACAATGAGCAATACTGAGAAAGTGCCCGTCGTGCTGCATCTTGCATGGCTGCCTTGGCAGTATCCCTCTCAGTGATAGAATAGTGCTCTGAGAAGGCTTCTGCACCCTAGAGATCATCGTCCGGACGGCGCACCAAGAAAGTAGTCTCCCACTGGTCCGGGTATAGCCCACGACGATGCTGGTAGACTACACAACGGTACTCGATAGACCATGTGTGTCGGTCGAAGGCCCGACGCAGCAGGGTATCGAGAGCGTCATGGAAGTGACACCCGCGAGTGGCGTCACGAGTGATGGGTCTGGCGATCCATCCATCCGGCTCTGGCTCCTCCGAGAGCTCTGTGTCGTGGCTCGAACTACCACCGGCGTCGTCGTCATCTCCGTCTCCGTTAAGGTCTCCTCTAGTAGCTGGGATGCCCTGACGTGGTGCAGGGGGCATCTCTGGCTGAGGTGCAGGGGAAGGCGGCCTCTCAGACTCAACCTCCTGCTGAGGCGAGGGGGAAGAGTCCTACTGCTCCTGGTCCTACTCCTGCTCATGGTGTCGGCGCTCCTGCTCCTCGTGCAGGCGACGATGCAGTCTCTCCAGCTGGTAGGACTGACCTGGCACCGTGCGACGCAGAGGACGCTCCGCCAGGCGAGAAGGCAAAAAGGGGATCATAGACTTACGTGTAGTGCACCTACGACGAGCCATCTACAAAAGACATCGTAAGCACAAGAGTAAGAGTAGAACTATGAGACCAGACAGTAAACAAATATAAAAGTGGGACAAAACTTTTTCAGATAAGTAGATAACATAGAGTTGGTCAAGATGAACAACTTTTGAAAAGACACTAAGGTCAAGGTAAGAGTAGAGGTCTATAGTCCTTAGGTCGACCATTCTAGTCTAGGTTAGCGGTCCTACAGTCAGCAAGGCTTTGATACCACTTATATCACACCCGGTTTTGGAAGGCAAACCCAATGCGAACCATGTACGTGCCAGGATCAGAAACTCACGTACATAGCGATTACATAATTGGACATCATCACACAATGCTCGAAATAAATAGCGGAAAGGTACTTTATTACATCAAGATGTCCAAGACATCCACATAGTCTATTACATAATCATTGTTCAACATAATTATCAAAGTGCGGAAACACGAAACATAGATGCTAAGCCTACACAGGCAGCTGACTGGGGATTTGCCACTAAGAAAGAACTAGAACTCGTCATATTCCTAGAACTCCTCAAAGTCATCCATGTTGCCAGCATCACTTCCTGAGCACTAAGTACACTGGGGACAACCTGGGGTGGGGGTGGTGTGTAAAGCAAGGGTGAGTACACATCAACGTACTCAGCAAATGTCCCGTTTGGCTAAAGTGGACTAGCTGTATATGGGGTTGAGGGCAAGCAATTGCTTTTAAGTTAGTCAAGTATTTATTATTATTAGTAGAGCCAACTTTTAGTAATAAACCCAGTTATTACCCGGAAGTACCTCCTCAAAAGAGGAAATACCAGAGATCAGATTTTATAACATCATTGTTAATCATCATCATAAAAGTATCCAAAGTTCTTCTAATCAAAGAGGATCCCAAGGCTGCTCTTAACCGTGAGCTTGGCTGATATACCAGTTTTTAACACTCTGCAGAGGTTGTATACTTTACCCACAAGTCGTGATCCCTTTATGCCTTGGTTCAATCAAACCCTTAAACACTACCAAGGTGAGTCGGCATGGTTTCACTATGTAGCCTTTACACAGACTCCCCTGGTGCATAGCTGCTCGTTAGGTTTCGCCAGTCGTACAAACGCAGTACACCTCCCCAAGGTGGGTGACTAACAAAAACCAAATCGAATGAACCTCTGCACCCCAACCATGGCAGAGCGAGCACTATGCCCCGGCCCCATTGATGACCCTCCAGCAAAGCCAACTACACCCCCAGGTTCATCTAATTAATCAGCTAAGGGCGTCCCATTCCACCCTCATGGTTGTACTGTTATCCCGAGTGGTCACTCCACAAATAGGTCCTTACAGAGAGGTACTCAGGAAAAAGGCCTGAGTCCCCTAAGGTATCACAAGATCATCAACAATATCAGGATTATAGTATCGTAAATGTTCACATCATGTTCATTGATTAAGTTAAAGCAATAGCAACATGCTAACCATGATAACCCCAAAAAGGTAAACAAGGATAAGTGAATACAGACTAGTCAATCCTTAGGTTTCATAAAGTAATGTGGGATGGTGAATCATAAAGTATGTAGGACATAATGGGTCAGAGGACACTTGCCTTCACCAGGTAGTTGCTCAGGGAGGTCTCCAACAACACACTCAGGAAACTCGGACTGCTCATTGTCTAAATAAAGCGAGCATGCATTCAACACATATTATTAATCTCACAAGTTTAAGCAAGTTTAAATCTCTAAGGTTCTCCCTTATTTGTTTATTAAATAAGTAAAACATACACCTACAATAGCTCATATTCAATCCTAAAAATTTAGAGTGTGCAGACAGTGAGTGAAATCATTTTATTTAAACAGAGAATAATTCTATGAGCATTTTGCAATTTGAATCACTAAATTTGGAGTTCATATGCAAAAGTTATGAAATAAACAAGTTTGGGAAATCAAAATATGAAATTAGGGCTAATTCTGTGATTAAATAAAAGTCTAGGGGTCTAATTAAAACAAACCAGGGGCCTATGCGCTAAAACAAAGGACGGCGGGTTGATTTCCTAAAACCAGGGGGTCTCTTTAATAAAACTATCGCGTGAAGGGGTATCGGGTGAATCTAACCGTTAGATCAGAAACCGATGGCTGAGATAAGATCTGCGACCGAGGGCGCGCGCGGGGGCGGGCGAGCGCTGACAGGCGGGATAGGGGGTGTTAGCAACAGAGGGGGGGAAGGCGCACTGACCGAGCGGGCCCAGCGCCAGAGGGGAAACGGACGGCTACAGGGGTCCGAGGGCGTCCGAGTCGTTCGATCAAGATCGGACGGAGGGGGTCCAAAGGGGTTCGAACGGGTCCGAACGGGTCCGAGCGGGTCCGAGGGGGGGTCCGAGCGGGTCCGAGTGGGTGCGAATGGCACTGACAGGCGGGCCAGAGTGTGTCAGGCGCGCGTGCACGAAGCGGTATCCCGCGGTCCGGGCCGTTCGATCTGAATCGGACTGAGGGGATTAGACCGGGGAAACAGACGGCTGCGGGCGGCGCCGCTCCTCTCCACAGCGGTGAAATCGCCGGAGTTGAGGCGGGCGCGAGCTAGGGTGGCTCCGGGGTCGCCGGAGTTGGGTAGAGGGGAAGAGGGTGCCACGGCGACCTCGATCGCGAGGAAGAGGCCATGAATCCATGGGCAGAGAGGGGAGGACGGCGGTGAGAAGGTCTCGGGCGGGCCGGAGAAACTCCGGTGAGCGATTCCGGCCACGGGGAGGGGACTTAAGGCGTGCTAAGGCCTGGGCTGGCTTCAGCAGAGACAGGGGTGACACAGGGAACTACTCCAGTGAACTAGACTGGGCTAAATCAGCCGGCCACCGCGCGAGCACGGCGGACCGCCGCGGTCGAGCACCGGCGAAGGAAAAATTGGACGAACACAGGGTGCAATAAGGGAAATTGGGCATGGGGAAAGTTGTCTCACCTCAGGGCAGAGCTTGGGGAGGCTTGGGGCGGTCTTCGGCGAGCTGGATGCCGGGAACGCGGGCGTGGGTCTCCGGCGGCGGCTGGCGGCAAGGGTAGAGCGCGAGAGAGGGTGAAGCTGCGCGAAATGAGGTGAGGGGTGTGTGCGGGGCACCAGCGGGGCTATAAGAAGGGAGTTGGGCGTGTGGGCAGGCATCATGGCCGAGAAACCCGGCGACGTGCGCGAGTGCGCACGCGCTGGTCCACGGCGACGCGCGGAGAGGGCGGAGCTGGCAGGGCTGGCCCACGACGCAAAGAGAGAAAAGAGGGACGCTCGGGGCAACGGCTCGACAACTGGCGATCTGGGTTCGCGAGACAGAGAGAGAAGGAGAGCGAGCAGGTGAAGTAACTGGCGCCGACAGGTTGGTCCCACTGGGCAGCGAGAGAGGGAGGGCGCGCGCGAGAGACTAGCGCCGACAGGCGGGCTCCGCCTGTCAGGGGCCGCAGGCGCGCGCGGGACTGGGCCTGGTGGGCTGGTTTGGGCCGAAATGGCTTTTTCTTTTCCTTTGTATTTTCTAATTCCTTTTCTATTTATTTTCTCTAGGGTTTTCAATTCAAACTCAAACTAGGTTTCAAATTCAAATAAATTCAAACTTGTGCAACACTTCAAAGAATATTTAAACTCAGCATGATGCAACATGTCATGACTCATAAGGTTTTGGCAAAAATAAATAATTAACCTCCACTAGTTTAGGCTATCTCTAATCAAAAGGGAAAAATGGGCAAAGAATCTAGAGAGAGAGAAAGCCTAGAATGAGAAAAGGAAGAGTAACACATGATTTTGGGTGATACTTAGAAAAAAATTTTATACCCCAAAATTAGGGTGTTACAGAGATCATAAGGAGCAATCTCTTTTATGCAGAACCTAAGGTAATAATGCAATTATTTGTTGTATTGTTCAAAATGTAATCTCACACACACACACACACACACATATATATATACATATATATATATATGCATATACATATATATTTACACAAATAAAGTAAGATGTTAATCCTTTATTATTTGCCTCTCAGTTATTAAACACAAATACTCCTGCTCCTTTGTAAATTAACACCTCCTCATAACCTTCGAGGGAAGGTTATCTAAAGATGGAATCTAACATGTATCATTTACCTTCGTCCAAGGAACACTATCTCTGGGAAAGGGAAAGATAATGTTTCTAAGGACGAAGGTTCTTAATATCTAACATTGTGTTGCCTTGTTTTCGATTCCTCACAGCAATTGAAAACAAGTGACCAACAGTTGGTGCTTCATTACTAGCACCGTTTGAAACAAAGAGTTTATACTACTGTACTTACATGAATACAAATATGAATTTGATCGAACTTTGTGCTTGTATGACCGATGCATTGAGTTTTTGGAGATCTTCGTTGCATCACTAACTTTTTATGTAGGGTGGTTGGCTGAGATACATGAGGATGTTGGTACAACGAGCACCTCCTCAAGCGGGCATTTTACTAGTTCGTTTAAGTACGATAGAATGTGTACGTCAGCCAGATGCAAAGCTAGAGGGTGGTCCACAATGGCGAAGCTAGAACGAATTAGAGGAGGGTGCAAATACATTGAGGGTGTATATATAGTAATAACTTATAGGTCGTGCATATATGGTGAAAAAATGATCTAAATCACTAGTTTTTCAAATTTTCGTGGGTGCATGTGCATCCACCATCTTCTACCTAGCTACGCCCTTGGTGGTTCGTGTGGGCCACGGATCACCCTAGCTCAAAGCACATTAAACTATATATATTCGATGTAAAACATATTACTTCTAAGCAATAATTTCGTTTTATTTATTTGATGTGTCTACAATGGCAATGCAACACATCACAACATCAACTAGTGAAGCTAGCGCATGGGCATACAGCCGCACCAAATGGCTATCTGATTCTAGAAAAAATGCACGGTAGTGCTCCAAGCAGATCGAGCACGACTATACCTCTCACGCGTTCTAGATTCAATACGACATGTTGCATGCCCGTTGTCTACGTCAAGATGCTTAGGCAAAAGAAGGTTGTGTTCGCTGTGTAGGTACCGTAAATCTTATCAACAACACATGATCGATCATTCTCATACAGCCGTACGTGCATGTGCACTATATGGTTTATACTTTTTATTTTAAATATGCCTTTTATTTCAAAGATGTTAGATGATGGTAAGACCTTTTTATTTGACCCTATTTTATTTTGGCAGCGTATGTAGTGTAAAAACTATTATAGTGCTAACATGCTAACATCAATTCTTGTCTGTGAGATCGACTATATATGTTTGAGTGCAATCCCACCTTTCATCGGACTATTTTCTAAAAAAACCTTACATTTCACCATAATAGGGTGCGCCGTCTAGATGGAGTTGCACTCATCCGTAGATGATGGATCCGATAGGCAAGATTTGATATTAGACATATCACTCTAATGGTTTTGTTGCACTTAAGTTGGACCACCCATCACTAAATTCCTAGCGTCGGCTAACCACGTTGACTTACCGACGTACTTAAACTAAATACGTCAGACTATTAGAGTAATAATGTAAGGTTCCTGGCCGACGTTCTTTTAACGGTTTCCTGTAGTGCATGATCTAAACACAAACCAATGCATAAATTTGTCTTATTTATAGTTACCATGATGCCTTTTTTCTATTGTTGGTACACATAAGCACATTCCAAATGCGCATGTGACAACTGGAGTGGTAGCTCTAGAAATTTCTAATGAGCAAGCACAAGTTAGATTTTCACATGGAGTCCACAAAGGGCAAAAATAAAGGAAGCAAAGTTTGGTGCCGCGTTTATTATCAAAAAATGAATAGAATCTGATGTTTAAGTATTTATAAATGAAGGGTAATATTGTAGTAATTTAACCTACAAAAGTTGAAAATGAAAAATATATTGTTCATTTTTACATTGGTGAATTGAAGCGAGGGAAACATGTGGCCCGAGCTTCTCGATGCTCTTTGAGCCCTACTTCCTCATTCTTTTTTCTTGCATCCACCTATTCTATTTCTAACCCGAACACACTAACTCTATTTATAGTTAGTTTTCTCCTTCGTTGTTGCTTCTTTATTTGTCCCTGCTTTTTCAAGGCTAAGTGGTCCTTTAAGCCTCTTTTCTCAATCACATTTGTTCTTACATCCCGATTTTCATATGGTATGTATCTCATCAATTGATTGGATTTTCGCATTGAGATATGCATCAAGATCAAAAATCCTATATACATTTGCAATTGATTTTCATATGGTATGTATCTTTTTCCTTTCCATTCCTACATGCTTCCTGGTTTGGTTCATGAAAACACAGAATGGATTGTCACTTTTCCGTTTGCTACAACCCAAAGTAAAACACATTAAAAAATCACTGTATGCTATGCATTTGCAATGTCAAAGTACTCAGCAACATTGTCTATAAATCATACATTCATAGTTTTTTTAGAGTGAATGTAAATGTAGAGTTTTGGTAGAATATTCAAAGGTGACAGATCTATATTAGTTATATGAACAGATAAAATATGGGTTTGGAATATATTTTTTGTATAGTGGAAAATCGAAATGAAAGATGCAAAGATCGGTGATGGTAAACTAATGCATGGCATCATGCTGTTCTGTGTGGTTGTGGAAGTCCCCGTCCATTGCGCTTGCGCGCTACACCGTTGACCCGCGCTACGCGTGTTGCTTGCCACGCAGGCTATGATGGATCGGACGGCGCAGACAGAGTCGAGATCCGTGGAGCCATCGGGTAACTAAACTCCCCCGCCACCGCGTCGCGCCACGCCCACGCCCGCGCGCTCGCCTCGCCTTCCATTTAAACCAGGCCGCAGCTTCCCCCGCGCTTCCTCACGGGTTCACGCGCCGGAGCGGATCGGCAGTTCAGGAGAGCGCTCTGAGTCTGAGGACGTACAGGATGGTGGAGGCGCCAGCGCCGTCGGATCTGAGCGCGGCGGCGCAGGTGAGCGCGCTGTCGCTGCAGGTGGATCTCCTGCAGCTGCCGCCGGAGGTGCCCGCGCCGGGGGCGCCCGCGCTGCGCGGCGTCCTCGACCACCTCTTCGCGCACTGGCTCTCTCTCCCCGAAACTGCCGCGCTTCTCGCCAGCCTCGTGCACAAGGCCAAGGCTAGCGGCGCCGCGGCGGCGGGGGCCTCGATGCTGCCCTCCATGATGCTGCAGGGGGGAGCCGCCGTGCCGCCGCTCTCTCCGAGGTCCCCGCGCCTCTCGCGGAGGCCCAGCAGCCTAGGCTCCGGCCCGCCCCACCGCTCCGCGTCGCCGCTCCGCCCGCCAGCCGCGCGCTCCGCCAAGGAGGTCATACCGCAGGTACTGCTCCACGTCATCCGTCGATCGGATCAGACTCATTTTTGTCCAATCTGAATGGAATCCTATTTGATTATTGCCATGAGTGAGTTAGCAATCGAAATTCTTTCGTGTGTTATGTTCGCCAGTTTTATTTTCAAGATGGACGGCCACCGCCGTACGAGGTGAGGAAGCAATGCATATCAACCGTTGATCAGCTCTTCGCCGGCCACTCAAATGGTCTTCGGGCTCCAGGTGCGCCAAATTCGATCTGCATTTTTGTTCTATTCAATTCTTGAAATATTCTGTTGGCTAGTAGTGATGCTGATGATAAGACAGTTTCATGCTTTCCCTCTCAAATCAATTGAAACCGGCAATTGTCTTGATCACATTAGATTGTGATGACAGGTGAGGCACTCATCTAATAATTTTCTTTCGGTGTCTCTTTTGGTTGCACAACAGAATTTCGGATGGTTACCAGGGAACTCTGCAAACTACCGACATTCTTTACTACTGTTCTCTTCGACAAGATAGACAAGGAGGGCACTGGATTCGTGACAAGGTAGTTGTTGGCAAAATTTGATTGTCCTCTTATACAAAATTATTGTATGATAGACTTAACATACTTCAATTGATCCAGGGAGGCCTTCATTGTTTTCTGGGTGAATAGCAATTTGATGAGTATGGATAGTGCAACCCAAGTATTCACAATTCTGAAGCAACAGAATCGCAATTACCTCGCAAAGGTATACATCTCTTGTTTCTCTAAGAACATCTCTAAAAGACTAACCAAATGGCTCATCAAGCTAAATTTTAGCTACTCAACAGTAAAATAACTCTTTAACAGACTAGTCATTTACGTCAAGTTATCCGACTCTTCAAATTGGTTCTCTCACTGATCAAACTTGGCTAGCCACCTTTACTAACCAAACTAGATAAATAGTCTGTTGGAGTGAGATGGTATATATATATATATATATATATATATATATATATATATATATATATATATATATATATATATATATGGTAGGTATAACGGGTGCCCTGGGCTTCCAAATAGTTAAAGAAAGCCCAGGCCGATCACCCCTGCAACCTGGTTCAACCCAGCGCACCGACTAGATCAGTCTGTCGGTTGCACCATCCGCGCCCACGTCTGTGCGCGCAAAAAAAAAAAATACATGCATGAGTCAAACATGTTCCCTTGCATACGCGTAAATTTAGGAAAGATATGTGTGACGGTTTCTATTTTTAAATGCTTTATTTTCTCCATAAATTTAGGATCGATGCAACAGCCATGCAGCTAAACTCGTAAGGACCATTTTATGATATATACTGCTACTAAATATGCTACCATGTGTAGATAATTATGCAATTCGGTATACTGCGTAAAAATCTGTTACCAGCTGCATGCACACGAAATTATGATGAAAATAATGTGCAATGAAAGAAAATGAATTACATGCATAGAAACAAAACATCGCATTTAATGTTTTATTTCCTTCATAAATATAGGATCCCTCCAACAGCCATGCAGCTAAGCGCATTAGAACTAGTTTATGATATATACTGATACAAATTATACTATACGGTGTAGGTATTTATGTAATTTCTTACACTGCGTAAAAAATCTGGCATGTTGTTCACTGGTGGACGCATCTCCGGGTGGAGCGTAAAAACCTTAAGTTTTGAGCATAAAATCCCTCAATTATAGGCGTAAATACCGAGTCAATGAGAGGTTGATAGCTCTAGTAGGTTGTTATTACGATCCTATTTTTATGACAGATCTGAAAAACATGGCAGACGCATGCATGCGGTTTCTATTTTTATACAGATCCAAAAATTATGGCAAAATCGTGGGAGTTTCCATTGCATACGCGCAAATTACGAACAGCATAAATAAAGAAATTGCCTTTCCAATCTACATGCAGTAAACTGATATACGAACTCCATGTTCAAGCATAAAATCGTACAGTTTTTAGCGTAAATAATACATGTGGTAGTCATAAAACACAATAATCGAAAAGAAAACTGTGCCGGACCGGAGGATGTCACGCGCGACCATCGCTGCGCGCATCTCGCGTCTTCCGTGACGCCGCTCGCTCGAACATCGCGCCTCATGCGTCGTCGTCGCTACTCGCACGTCGACGGGCGTCGCTTGCTCGCTGGCCTTGGAAGTGCCCCCTCCTCGGGGCTTCGGGGACGCCGCCGCTTGCCCACACAAGGGCCCCGCTGTCGCTCGCCCTCTGGATCGGGGAACCGCCGCCACTACTCCGGATCAAGGAACCTTCGCCACCGCACGTCGAGGTAATGTAGTTGCGGCCACCGGCCTGGGAACCTCCGCCACCGCACAAGGGCACTGCCGTCGCTCGCCTTTTGGATCGGGGGCCGTCGCCGCCGGCCTGGGAACCGCCGCCTCTACTTCGGATCGAGGAACCGCCGCCACCGCATGTCGAGGTCGGGGAGCCGCGGCCACCGCAGCCACTGCCCGGGGGTCCACCGCCACGCGCGCTATCGGGCAACCGCTGTCGCTAATGAATCAAGATGGGGCGTGGAAAACTGATCCCTAGCACTACGGATTTTCTTTTATAGACGTCTGGACCTGGTCCGGCTCGACCGAATTGCACTGTCTGGCCTGGGCTTCTTTTAGTTATTGGAAGCCCAAGGCTCCTAATATACAATATATATATATAATATATATATAAAGGGTATATAAAGAGTCAAATAGATAGCTAAAAATGAAGATTCTTTTGGAGATGCTTTAAACATCGTGCAGTGAAAGACTCAATGGGTTATTTCATGAAAGCATGTTGTGGTTGATCACTGTTGCTGATGGAATAAGTCATGTGGTTTTCGTGTGGAGGACAACATATCTATTTTTTTGGTGTGGAGGACAGTCCGCACAGCATCTCTGCTGTAGGACAGCAGCAACAACAGTCTTTTGACTGCAAGGATAGCATGCTGCACAGTAGCAGTCTTTGACTGCAAGGATAGCGTGCCGCAGACATCTCCTTTTCCATTTTTCAGCTTTACGAGGACAGCAACTTGCTGCGGTTTTCTTTTGACTAGAGTACAACAGCACCTAGTGGTTAGTGCAGTTTGTAGGACAGCATATTCACATCTCTAGTAAGCATATGTTGCAGCCCCTTGGGCTATAAATATGTATCTCAACCATTAGACGGATATGACATTGTGTAGTATTTGAGAAAATAAACAGAAAATCACCCCAACTCATAATGTCATCCTCTCGATGAGAGTAAAAGTCTTGTTGCTTACAGTTGCTCTTCTCTAATCAATGCTTCATAATGATTGATTGGGTTCAAAAAATGATTGATTGGATTCATTTAGGAGGATTTCAAACCGATTCTGAAAGACCTTTTGGACAATCATCCTGGTTTGGAGTTCTTAAAGAGCACACCTGAATTTCAGGAAAGATATGGTAAACTTTCTTTGACATGCTATGTTATATCAAATCTCATCTTCTATTTTCTTTGGCTTATACAACATTATTTGTCAGCTGAGACTGTCGTGTATAGAATATTCTATTGCTTGAATCGAATTGGAAGTGGACAGCTAACACTTAGGGAGCTGAAGCATGGAAATCTACTCAGTGCACTCAGGCATGCTGATGATGAAGAAGATATCAATAAAGTTTTAAGGTGACACCTTCAAATCATGTTCTAACAGTTCTGCTCCTTTGTATTTTCTCAAGTGCAGTTTTTCTTCAATGGAACCCTAAGCTTCCATTATGCAACACACTGAACTTCTTGTTTGTGTTTCCCTGTAGGTATTTCTCATATGAGCATTTCTATGTGATATATTGCAAGTTCTGGGAGCTGGACACCGATCATGACTTCTTTATTGACAAAGAAAATCTTATTAAGTATGGAAATCATGCATTGACATATAGGATTGTAGATAGAATTTTTTCAGAGGTTAGTTTTCCTTCTTTTTTTTTGTCCTACCAATTTCATTTTCTTTGAGTTATCATCAGGTTCATTTTATTAAGTGTATGTTGATAGTTTTAAATGGATATATGGTAGGTTCCTAGGAAATTTACAAGCAAGGTTGAAGGGAAAATGGGCTACGAAGATTTTGTCCATTTTATATTGTCTGAAGAGGATAAATCATCAGCGCCAAGCCAAGAATATTGGTATGTTGCTGATGTTTGGTCCAATGCCTTCTCTAAAATTGATCGATGCTCCATCTTCAATGTACTATAGTGTTTATGTTTATTGCACTTCCTATCATGAGCGCTTATGCACCAGTTACTATCTTATGATTTCAATGGATATTCATATCATGCAACCATTGGAATCGTCTCTGTATAACATGTCTAAAACATAGAGTAGATGGTGCTTTTTATTATAGAACTATCTTTGTTAAAGTGATATTTTTGAAAGAAAAATGTTAAGTGATGAGCTCATTATAAGATATCAAACTAGTCAACACAAAGAGAAAGGCCAGTAGCACGAAAAAGTCTCTTACTTTGAACAGAGTAACTTCAACTACAATAAATGTCACAGCTATACTGGCTATTGGTTTCATTGTCATTCCATCCGGGTAGAATTCTTCATTAATGGTGCTTCAAGCAAATGTTTCCTTTTTTGACAATTTGGACTAAGAAATGAATTTGTGGTTTTGGAAACATTAATCAAATTTTGGTAGAGCCATAGTCAACTTGACCCTCTATTAACACTAAGAAGTGAGAATGAATATAGAAAGTACAAAAATTACCCCCGCAGGTCGAGTTTTTTTTTAAGTGCAAAAATGTATTCCTACTAGGAGATCAATTCTAAAACGAGAAGACATATCTATATCTGTTAGGGTAGCCTTTGATCCTCAACCTAAAACACATCAGTCTAAACTGTCATGTGAATTTGATTTGCTTGCCATTTTGGAATGGTGGTTCTAAGATTCAGTACAAGCTTCAACTAAATCCTAAAATTTCTTATCCTCCAACCAAGCCTGTAACATCCAAAAGTTCTCATATTTTTTTCTTGGTGACACCATCTCTTCAGGTTCAAATGTATAGATTTGGACGGCAATGGCATACTTACACATATTGAACTACAGTTCTTCTTTGAGGAGCAACTTCATCGCATGGAGTGCATGGCCCAGGAACCTGTTCTATTTGAGGACATCTTGTGTCAGCTCATTGATATGATTGGACCTGAGGTTGCCTTTAGTACTTTTGTGCATTTCCATGTTATAGACATTTTATGCTGAATATTATGCATTAATTTTGTTCCAGAATGATAGCTATTTGACATTGAAAGACTTCCGAAGGTGCAAACTGTCTGGACATTTCTTTAACATTCTTTTTAATCTGAACAAATTTATGGCATTTGAAGCTAGGGATCCATTTCTCATCCGTCAAGTGAGCCGAGTTCCTATTCATGTTATAACACCCATTGATAATCTCATATGAACTGTTTGTCACTTGTAACATCTCTGCTTTCCCCCCAATCGAAGTGCAGATGCGTGAAGAGCCATCATTAACAGACTGGGATCGTTTTGCACGAAGAGAGTATGTAAGATTGGCGATGGAAGAAGATGGTGAAGATGCTTCCAATGCTAGTGGAGATGTTTGGGATGAGTCACTTGAATCTCCTTTCTAGATTGAAAAATACACTGGGAAGACATACCAGATATTCACATGCAGCCCTAATAATCAAGTCAAAGTCATGAACAGTTATTTGATATATTATCTTTACAGAAACTATAGTTGAGGCAGCTGCATGCTTGCTGGCACCATCCAAATTTTGACCGGAAGCAAAGACAGATAATCCCACCTAGTTTGCTATGGAGTCCATTTTGTTCTTGGTGACAGTGAGAAGTTTTGCCACTTGATCCATGATATGATCCAGTTTTGCTGCTAAACTACAACAGATTGATTCATGGCAGCAACAAGAGAACAGCATCTTGTGATTATTCCGAAGGCACATCCAAAGCCTAGTGACAAATAAGAAGATGAGCAGGGTCCTTGCAGCAGATGCAATCATCATATGATGGATAGTGAATAGTTGGCGTCATAATTTTAATTTTCATAGTGTCTCGATTAGGTGTGTCAAAATTTTCTTTCTTTGTTGTACTTTATTTAGCTTGTAGTCACATGAACAATGAGCTGAAATACCATATCACAGGTTTATTGTCATTTTCGTCACACACTGCTCTATTTGAAGTGTAATACACAGGTGTTCTGAGGATTCAAATAGACCAATCTTGTGCAAATGTTAGTACTGTACTATATAATAGTGATACCGAAGAGTAACATATGAGATCAACGCAACTCCAAACCATTGTTTTGAGCTGAAAGGATGTGTGGATGGACCTCCAATCGGAAGTGCAAAAACTGTCTCTGACAGTCTAGGCTATAAAGCAAATGCTACACCCAGCAGCGCTGCACTAGGCAAATCAACCGGTACATTTTGACCAGCTTTTGGGCAGAATCAGAAGCTTTTCTTAACTACCGCCTCCTTTGGTAGACACATTATCAGCCTAAGCAAAGCTTTTGTTGGATGAGTTTATTAATCTGTCGACATTTTTGCATCTTTACATCAGTGGTTCATTGTATTTTCAGGGAGAAGGACCGGTGTGGAAAAGGACGCCGGGCGGTCTGGTAGGCTGGGCTAGGAAAGCATAGAAAGGAAGAGCATACTGGCCTTCTTCCTAAGCAAAATAAAGGGCAAAGAAGGGTGGATCACTCGGTCGTCTTTCCGACAACGGTGGAAGAGAACCCTCTATGGGTGTAGCTAGGAAGGTCCATGGACAGCAAAACGCTACCTACTGCGATTGAGCAACGCGCGCTGATGAACATCGAGGTATACAATATGCTTTGCCTGATGTGAACAGTCAGTGTATCGCTTCTCCCATGGGTCATGACGCTAAGAACCGTATCGAAACAATCCTAGTAAGAAACTTAATGCCACTCATGGATTTTATCCTGGATATCCAAAGTTGATCAGCAACAAGCACATGCATCGTATTTGTCCTCTGTGACAGAGTGTATGAATTATTGATACAGATCACTATAAAATAAATTCTCTTTTAATAAGCTAAGAAGAAGGGGACCCTCTCCTCTCCTCACATGCAGAGTTTTCTTTTTAGAAAAAAGAATGAGAGTCAACCTACTGATCCTTTTATTTCATAATAAGAGAACATGAGGCCTCATGAACCGTTACAGGCTACTAGAGAATAAGAAGAATGTGGAAAATTATAGTGCTTTGGACTACATCCAAGCCTCACTGCCTTCAAGTACCCACCAACATTTGTTTTTAATAAAGTGATGCTTTAGTTAAATTAATCACAAGGACAATGACAGGATTCAGCATTGCGATCCTATCATCCCGTTCACTTTCTAGAATCCACAAAACCATTGTATGGTGTAATGGCGGCATGCAACGCAACAACACAAAATGCTGCACATTCGAGTTACACATATACTAATTTGCAATCGTAGCAAAGAGACAGGTGCATCTAAAGTTCAAGGCACTAGCTACTGTGGTGGCAAAGGTACTTAGCCCACAAATCACACCCCTATCCTCCAATATCAATTGTATAATTAAATGATTGTCCAGATAGCTTAAAGGACCTAGTAGTGGCGTCATCGTAAAAGCGCTTTAGTCAGCTCCTTTAGGGGGGCGCTGAGGTGCTCAAAAATTGCAAAGTATGGACGGGCCATGCTAATGGTCTCTAGTTCCCTCACTCAAGGTGCTTAGCCTTGTAGGAGATGTGCACTAGCCGACTAGGACCTGGCCAATCCAAGTCCCTCCTGTTCTGGCAAATAAATTCCAGTGTGGTGAAAGTATACTTTCATTTCAAGGTGAACAAGCTAAACATGTCACACAAGCAAAACTAAAGTAACAGAACAGACAGTGACAAGACAAGGTATATATATGCAAAGTAGACATTCAAGGGAAACCGTTAATGATCATAATTTATCGGTGGAACAATGCGTGGTGAAGAGAAATGAAGCTAATCTTCAGTATTCCTGATAGCTATATGAAAAGAAAAGGATGGTGCACAGAAAGAAGACGGTCAACAAAAGTCACTAATTATTGCCTTTTGGTTGACAGCAACATAATATATATATGATTGTTAGTCGCTAGTCTGTCGGAACAGCAACTAGTTCTTCTATCGGCAATTAGACACACGCAAGTGTTTTCGTAGGAATTTGAAACGTTCTGATCAAACAATCATTGACACTTTAGGTGGTTTTGTTTGAAAAAGCTTTCAATAATATTTCAAGGCTACCATGTCCATGTGTAGAATAAGAATGGGCCCATATATTTGTGTGTGTTTCAGCCTTTCAGGCGACTGTCCAGACGTGGTTGTGCTTGCGCGGTTGTGCCCGACAAAACTGAAGCTGCTTTGTAGCTCAATTCTAGAGCTTACCAAAGAATCACAACTGCTTAGAAAAAGCACGGTATCAATTATGGTTTTAGGCAAAAAAAAAAAAAAGAGCTACAGTAAGAAATAGCGTGAAGATTTGTTTATCAAGCAGTTCTCAAGTCATACGCAACCTGGGCTGTACTGTAGTGGACGAAACAATCACCCCTCATTTAACTTAAAAGCACGGTATCTCGACTTGAAAGGGCACACTGGATTGCAATACATGGCTGTATATGATTGCAATGCATTATTGTTCACTGTAAATCTGTGATGTTACTTGAAAGTCCTAAATGGCTGGCGCGCGCGGTTCTTTCCGTTTCTTCAAAACCAAAGCTCCCTGTGTTTATTTCCTGTTTGCAAAATGCAAATGCATGAACAGAGGATGTACTCATGTGATACTTCTGACCTAGCTCTTTTCTCCCCCCAGGTAGTCTCACTCACATCACATGCACGTTTGACGGCATGATTTAACTGCTGGTGCTTTGCATATTGTGCCTAGCTAGTACTAGATCAGAGCAAAATAGTTGTAACTTTCGACAGAATTTCCGCATCGAAAGGCGTTTTTTTAGAAAGCCCTAGCAGCTTTCCTCATGACGCTGACGCATTTGCAACAAAATGCCAACAAATGGCTGTGTCTGATAAATCAAGACGATAATCTCAAGCGGCCACAAAGTTAGAAAAGCATATTTTGCTTACAGCACAGGTGGGTCAGTGTCTTCTCCTTTAGGGGCTAGCTGCGTGGCTGGCTGGTTTTCTTGCGATTTAAAAGGAACACTTGCCTGCTCATCCTCCCCCCTCCATCCATCCAGCACACTCCTTTTGCAATTGCAGTAGAACACCACGTACTGCCTCTTCCCTTCTTTCTCCACATTGCAAGCCACCAAGCCTACTCCATTCAGAGATGCAACAAAACTGGGCAGCCGATTTAGCTTGCCTCCCTGGCTTGGACTTGGGCAGCCTTTTCCTACCACAGAATGACGATCCTATGTATGATTTCAGCACCTTCGACATGGTCGATCTCGACCCATATCCGTGCAGCTGCAATGGCAGCGTTACTACTACCACCGTCAGCTCAGTGTCTGCCGCGGCGGCGGACAAGCATCAGGAGAGGCGTGGCAACGACGTCGAGAGGAAGAAGAGAAGGTTAGCGTCGAACCGTGAGTCCGCGAGGAGGTCGCGCGTGAGGAAGCAGAGGCGCCTGTACGAACTCTCATTGCAGGTCGCCGAGCTCCTGGGCACCAACCAGAGGCTTCTGGTCGAGCTCAACCATGTGACCGCCAAGTATGCTCTCCTGGCTCGTGAGAACGCCAAGCTCAGAGAAGAAGCTGCTGGCCTGCAGAGAAGACTCAGCGAGATGGAACTGATGGGAGAGGCCGAAGCTGCAGCCCTGAGCCCTGAGGTGGCTTAGAAATGCCGTGCTCAGTAGCCCTGTAGTAGTACTGTTGAGTACGTAGGTAAAAAATACTTAGTACTAATTTCGGTGGTGCATTTGTGCAAGGAGAAGGAGCATATATATATATATATATATATATATCAGCATATAGGAGATCACTTGCTGTATCTATATTCTTTCATGATATGAGTTAGTAAAATCTAAAATGAAGCTCTAGCTAGCTGCAACATGGCAAAGCATGATTTGTTTTTTTTTTCCCTCCCCTTGGTATAGATCTGACGAGTTGATTCGGGGCATTTCAAGGCAGTTTATATATAACAGCACTTTCCCTGGGCATTATTGGGTAGCTTTGCCGACAGGCTGACCTGCTTACCAGAATTTCTGCCGGTTCGATCTCTGTCCGTGTTGGTGTGCATAGTCCAAATGGCAAACATGACTAAAAAACATATGAGAACCAAGAGAAATTTTGTCATCACCATCTGAAACCTCAAGGAACGACTCGTCTGCGGAGCGAGCTCCAAAGTTCACTATGCAGTTGAAATCGTCTGCGGAGTGCGGAGATGCCGGCGGCGACGCCCCGGGAAGCCGCGGTGATCCGTGATTAGGATGTGCCCGCCATATGGGCCTAGACGCTTTTGACCGTGGTCACTGGCCAGAGAAAGCTGTGTGGGCCTTACGCCTTGGTCTCGGTACGAGGAAAGCGCTAGGTCATCCTGGTCCGCCGCAATTTCTTTTATCCCCATTCCCCAGCGTAGCATAGCATGCTTCTTTTCCATGCCATTGTCCATTGGATGAAAGGACTCACTCAGACGCGGGAAACACAGAAAAAAGGCATGCGAAACCTGAACGGGCTTAGAGTTTATAATTGGAACTCCAGAAAATTCATCAGTTCCTTAACGAAGGGCATGAAGCGTGAAGAGAAGGGAGGCTCCTACTCCTTTATGAGATCTCCCAGTTCTGCAGAATCCACTGGGCACTGCCATCAGGTCTATTTTCTCTCGAGCATTCAGTTGCATCTACACCTTTTGCTACTGTACCTCCACTGCCGGAGCCAATGCCTCCACTCTATCAATATAAGGTTTTGTTAGGTCACAGCGCCATAGTAAAAATTAATTAGGGCTAGTTTGGGAACTCTATTATCCCAATGGTTTTTTATTTTTCCAAAGAAAATTAGTTCATTTTTCCTTAGAAAAATAAGAATCCATTGGTAAAATAGAGCTACCAAACTGCCCTTAAAGCATCAAAGGAGCATGGGAAAAGTGGAACAGTGGAAGACAGAACCGGCTACAAATGATGAAATCAAGGAGTAGCCATTTCATTTTTTTTAATGGTGAACATGATAAAAGATTCTTAAATCTACCCAAAAGGTACAAGGAGAGGTGAAGCCAGACAACAAAGTCATTAGAGTCATTCTACTAATCATCATCTAAATACACTAGCGCTAACAGTACATTTTATAGGAGTCAGGCAGTCAGCTAACCCCAATGAGATCACGTAGCTCCGCCCTTGGACGCAAGGCAGCAATAAAATACTCGCCTTGGTAAGGTTCAGCCAAAAAATACACTAAATGGCTTAACAAAAAAGTCCCTTTAACACAACACACCACATCATGTTTAAATGTCTACACATATTTAACTCTTTAGCATTTTCAAAATTTCAAGATGGCGTCCAAATAAGATAAATATGGATTAAAACAATTGGATATGTACAAAATTAGCAAATGCATAATACTGATATTTTGCTGCAGGGTGCCAACGCAGAATCCTGATCGCCATGCAAATAAGTGATGCCGATTTGTGTCTGCTTCTTGAGTGATAGCCCGTGAAAATCAAGCGATAAAATGATCGGAGAAAAACTATTTCTTCGCGGTCCTTATTCCTAGGCATGTTAAATGATCTAATTATTCAAATAGGGTCCATTGGGAAAGCAGATAACAGTACAAAGGGAACTTAAAGGATCATCATGTCACAATAAAGATAGCACTGATGGCATTGAGGACCTCAAAAAAGTTGCTGAATCTGAATAGATAAATCAAAAGTGACTGTTTGGTGATATGATGATTTTCAACCTAAAAGCTAGGTGATTTAAGTTAAGACTTTAGGATGCTCCAAAGCAGATGGAGCTTCAAAAAAGAGTAATAATGGTTGTTTCTCTAACAGATGCTGCAACCATGAGTTTCCAACTACATTGGCATACAAATTGTCACCAGTTACCCCTTTTCAATTACAAGGCACACTGTAGAAAAAATTGGTCTGCAAGCATCCAGTAACCACCACAGCTCCTCATAACCACCTTTTGCTAGGTTGTTTGATAACAATTGTGGTTTGCTGCTCATGCATAAGCCTTCTAAATCCTTGGTTCCTTAAAAATGTTCATTTTTGTGCTTTATCCAGTTCGTATATGATCTTTTGGTGGACTTATACGCAATGCAGGATGCACTGCTATGAAAAGGGCATAGCTTGTACACTTTAATTTCAGGCATAGAAATAATTTCAATCCAGTAACATACCAGAGCGCCACCAGTCCTGCTCAGAGTTTTTTTTCTGGACGATATTTGTCGAAAATTCTGATATATTGGTTGTATCTGTGGAGTCTGATTTTTTTTTCATGTCGGCCAAAAATGCGTTCTCCAGTCCAAACATTGCTCGTGCCAGCCAATATACCTCCAGCCCCTCAAAACCATAACAAAAGAACCCATTCCTCATTTTTCTCATCCAGCAGCTCGATGAGAGGAGCCCCAGCGACGACGATGGCCGTTATCCACAACGACGGCGAACTGCTCGCCCGGAAGCTGTGAGCAACGAAGATGGGAAGGAGTTGCCAGTAGGGCCGTTCCTAACTTTTTAGGGGCCCGGTGCGAAATCCGAAATAGAGGCCTCATCCACACACAATATATATATATATATAATATTCAACGTATACAAATTTTAATGCACTATTTTCAAGTTTATAAGATGACAAATATAAAATATACCAAAAACACATACTTGTTATCCGATGTCATTAAAAATATCTTCTAACATTTTGTGATGCAAATCATCGCTTATACCATTAAGATCAATCACATCCAACAACTTCTTTTAGATACATATAATCGCCAAACCATTTAACCTCTCTTAAGTCATTGTTAACCTTAAATAGTTCAAAAAATATTTCAAGTTTAAAAATCTTCTCTCCGTCGATGCAACCATCATGTGTATAGTAAATAATATTCTCTCTGTATTAAAATAGAATTTATTTTGCTTCTCTAGTTGATTCCTCATCATCTAGTTGAATATAGACATAAAGATCAAGAGTTAAAACAAATACTATTTTAAAACGAAGTGAATATTATATAAGTAATTGAGATATTTGTTTAACAATCTAAACGAAACTGATCAATAGTGCATCGCTTTTGCGTATTTATGTCTAGGGTAGATATGCTTAGCGGGAAAAAAGTGCTAACATCCAGTAGCTAGAGGGGCCCTCTGTTTTTGGGGGTCCGGTGCGGCCGCACCCGCCGCACCCCCTCAGGGCCGGCCGTGGTTGCCAGCGTCAAGGGCAACAGCGGGAAGCTCGGTGGATGAAGCTGCAAGCCAAGGTGAGCGCCGTGGAGCGCGGAAAAGGATCCCGAATACAAAATATATTGGGCCACGGTGGGCCTTGTAAGCTGATCGTTGTGAGGCCGAGTGGAACGGTAGCCGAGGAGGCGTGTCGTGGAGTGCAGCACTCGTGGCGCAGGACTTGAAACCTCTGACAAAACTGAATGGGTTATGCAATAACAGAAACACAACACTACCGTTCTTCTGTTCTTCTTCTCCAAGTATCTTCTTCCCTTCCGTTCTCTACCTACTCTCACGAAGCTGTTAATAGAAGCATGGTGTAGCACAACGGCAGCCTGCGGTGCTGGTGCTGTTGCTACTGCTTGTCAATTCGTCCGAGGCAAAAGGCAGTGGCGCAGGTGGTGTCCAGCAAATCTTGTATATGATCGTATAAAACACCGTTTTACACTACTGTTAGTTAAAATAGGAGATAAAATACGATGTGATATGAGAGCTGCTAAAGATAGCTAGAAACCTGAACTCCCCAATTCAACCTTTTCCTTCATTTTGGCCTTTCTGCTTCAACACCAGCTTTTTCTCCAGTGTTAAGGTTCCTTTTTTTCAACTCAAGTACTTAATTTGTAGCCTCTTCAGGGGAATGTATCTTTTCACCAAATTAAGTAAAAAAGGAACCTTAATCATTGGGGAATGTATCTCCTTTTTTCTCCTTAATCTGTAGCCTCTTCAGTGATTAAGGTTCTTTTTTCAACTCAAGTACTTAATTTGTAGCCTCTTCAGCTTTTTCTCCTATTTTGAGCAAAGTGATTATGTAAATGTATCTTTTCGCCAAATTGTTTGTATGTTAAGCAAAGCTCTATGTAAAAATGACGATTTTTTACCTGTAGCTATAACAAAAGTGATCTCAGTAATCTGTATGGGTTTGGGCACAACAGATTTCAAACAAGAATTTCATATGCTTGTCAATGATTGGAATTGTTACTTTTTCCTCTTCATGGGAATGAATGCTTATTAGCTAAATTAGTGTTAAATGCCTACATCATTTTAGCAGCTTGAGTACAGACTGACTCCCTTTAATTGTTTCGAGTTCCTAGATTAGATACTCATACTACGTACTAGTAAGTGGCAAGGGCAAAGAGAAGACCATACTTGATAGTGGTGAGTCATGTAGTGAAGCTAGTGGGTTGTCTAAGTCATATGTGGTTACTAAAGAAGGTTCATCTATTTCACAAAATGTGATAATATCTCAAGTTTCCTCCATTTGTGTGGTTTTGTTGTAACAACAAATCATATTTTTAGGAAAATGATAGAATTTAAAGGAACAATTAAGGACCGATGGAGCCATGGCACTAGAAGGGGTAAACTTGGCTAGAAGTGTGGATACTGTAGTATAGGCCAAGCAAGCGGAAGTATTACACATTTGATCTAAGGGAGCATTTTTGTGGATTACAAGGTAATGTGAAGCCATGTCTCAATGTGCCCTTTGATGTTGAGGATATATTGTTGGAAGAAGTAGTATTAAGCCAAAAAAGAAGAGGGATATGAGAGAAAATCATCTATATATTGAAAAAGCTCTCATTGAGCATGATTATAAGACACCTATTGCTAGCCTTGATGAAGAGGCACAACTTGAGATGTCAATGACGAAGAGGCACATTTTTATTATGAAGCTTAAACTTCACACAAAAGTTCCCTTCATCAATTCCTCCAATATCACACACATCTAAGTTCACTCCTAAAAGGATACCTCCCGAATGCCAAATATAATTTCCCCCCACACAAATTCTTTAGAAAAGAGTCATGGAAGGACTTACGGACCGTCTCTCATATACCATTGAAAGAAAGATTTTGTTCCTGACACACCCGGTATTAGAAGGTAAACCGAATGCGAACCATGTACGTGCCAGGATCAGAAATTCACGTACACAGCGATTACATAAATGACCCATCATAGCACAATACTTCGAATTACAATAAAGAGTAAGTAATAATTTTAAAGACTAGAGTCATTTACATCATATAAATCAAAGTACACAGAATTGAAACGTAGCCAACGTAAACAACCCACCACAGGCAGCTGACTGAGGGAGGTCGCTAGCCTAATCCTCGAACTCGTCGATGTCCTGGAACTCCTGGAGATCCGCCTCGATGCCTTCTTTACCTGAGCATAGATTACATCAAAGGCAACCTGGTGTTTTGTGAAAGCAAGGGTGAATACACATCAACGTACTCAGCAAATGTCCCGTTTGATTGAAGTGGAGTAGCTTTATGTGGGGTTAAGGTCAAGCAGTTGCTTTTAGTTGGTCAGGTAATTATTACTAGTAGAGAGCCAGTTTTTAACATTAACCCAAGTTGTTAACCCAAAAGTACTACTTCCAAACAGAAAGAATACCTGAAATCATAATCATAATTGAAACCAACATTATCTTCATCATCATCTGGAAACAAAGTAGCCCTAATCAATGTGTCTCTAATCCATGGAGCTCCCTTGGCCGCTCATAACCGCGAGCACGGCTGATATATCAGTTTCATAACACTCTGCAGAGGTTGCGCACTTTACCCACGAGCCGTGATTCCCTCTCTAGCCCGGGCTTGCAAGACCCTTGTTCACTCCCGAGGTGAATGGTCAGGGATTCACTACGAAGCCTTTACAAAGATTCCTTGAGGCTGTAGCCGCCCATTAGGTTTCCTAAATGTACCGCACTCCTCCCCAAGGGGCAATCCACCCTCGGCAGAGCGAGCCACATACACCGAGCCCCATTGACGGCACGACGGCGAAGCGAACTACACCTCAGTTTCTCTAATTAATCAGCTAAGGGCATCCCATACCACCCTCATGGTTGCACTATTTTCCCGGGTGGTCATCCAACGAACCAGTCCTTACGGAGAGGCACTCGAGAAACCGCTCAAGTCCCCTAAAATATCACCAGTCCAACATCATAATCAAGATATCATCAACGTATCATAAATATTCTCATCATGTTCATTGATTAAAGTAAAGCAGTAGCATAATACTAATCATAGTAACCAATTCCCAAAGGTTAAACAAAGACACGAAAACAGAATACTAGCCAATCCTTATGTTGTTCATAGTATGCGGGATAGTGAATTATAAAGTAAATAGGACATAATGGGTCAGAGGACACTTGCCTTCACCAAACAGATGATCAGGGTCTTCAGCCTTGTAGAATTCAAAGAGCTTGATCACTTGGTTGTCGAATCTTGACCATCGATTTCTCGAAGCTCATAAACAGATCGCGTTCTAATCGCAACGCGAAGCGAAGACGAACATGCACAAGAAAACAAATATATATACATAAGAACATTACACCATACAAAGAAAAATATACCAAAAATATGGAATACGAAATAGAGCACGCTTCCACGGCCACGAGAGGAAAAAGAGACGTCGAACTCGAAGCTACGGTCGAGGGGTTAGCATGTTTACACTAAGCAAGTATTAATTAGAATATTTAATTCGACGTAATTATATTAATTGACATTTATGAAATATAAATTAAAACTACTTAGTTTTGACTTGCTTACTGTTTTAATTGTGGATAATTAAATAAATAGCTAATTAACTGACATGAGTGATTATAAGTGAACAGTTTAATATCGTACGCGAACAACGCGTGATACATGCGAACAGCGCCCGACAACGCGTGCGAACGGCGTGCGACAACACGTGCGAACAGCACACGTGACACTCACGAACGACATGCGACGATGCGCGTGAAACAGCACCGCGGCACGCACACGGTACTCACGCCGATACGATACGTGGAAATTAATAAATAGACATCATGATTAAACAAACAATTATTAATAAAGAATACCTCAGTTAAGGTTAATAGTGTTAGTGACTAATTATAAATGCGTAAATCGAAACCATAAAATAGTTTTAAATTGGAACGTCTTTCTAATAACCATCGGACAAAACAATTAATTAATTAACTAACTAATATGTGTGTTACAACAAAATATTGTTACTAATTTTTTGTTAATATTATTTAGAAGTTAACGCGACTGAAACATAATGAATCAGACATTTAACGTAAAAGTTAACGTGTATTTGATAAACCGTGTATTAATATTTTTTTTTGATAAAGGAAGATTTTATTAATAATTTCAAGCACATTACATCGAGGGGATACAATTCTTGAAATTTCTTCCAGCCTCTGCTTAAGAAGCACACAGCTTAAAGACAAAATAAAGATGATAATCCACACACTCTAATGGTAATCAATCCGCAGACTAGACCGCCACCCATGAGCCCGGGAAAAATAGTCCATGGCCACCTGCACCAAGTACTGCGTAGCCTCCACAACCATAGGTCGCAACTCCGCCTTCTGTAAAATAGCCCATGTTCGAAGCCAATGTGCAATGGAATAAATGACCTGCAAGGGAGAAGAATTGTTTTTCTTTTCAAATATGATATCATTCCTGTGTAACCAAAGAGACCAACAGGTTGTAGCTGCGCCAAGAAAGATGATATTTCTAATATTTCTATCAAAGCCACTAAGCCAGGAAACAAACAAATTAGAGACACTATATGGTTTAGATATCCCGAAGGCCATGTGGATTAAAGCCCAAACCATACGGGCAAACCGACAATCAAAAAAAAGGTGTTGAATTGTCTCTATTTCATGACAGAAGCAACATGTTTTGTTTCCCAGCCAGTTGCGCCTTGCTAAATTATCCTTGGTTAGTATCACTCCCCTCCTGAGATACCACAAAAAAATTTTGATCTTAAGTGGGGCTTTTAGTTTCCACAATCTTTTATTTACATTTGGTATCTCACGCCTAATCAATGCTTGATAGTGAGACTTTACTGAGAATTGTCCTGACTGGGACAAGGTCCAGCAGAAGGCATCCTTATCCTGAGTTAGGTGAATGTTGGCGATGCGTGAAAGCAATTCATTCCACGCCACCAATCTAGACCCAAACAAAGTTCGTCTCCAGGAGATGTTAGGTTGTGATGTCGTTAGAACCGCGGCAATGGTTATGTGCTTATTTCTAGTTATACTATATAACCCAGGGTATTGGTCTTTTAAAGCTTTTGCTCCAAGCCACGTATCTTCCCAGAACCTCACCTGCGACCCATTGTTAATTTTGAAGGTTCCAAAGCGAAGAAAGTCTTGCTTCACCTTCATCAAACAGGACCAAAAATGTGAGTCTCCTAATTTCCATTCGGCTTGGACTAGTGGTTTTGAGCCCAAATACTTATTTCTTAAAATTTGTTGCCAAGTCCCATCTGATGTTAATAGTTTAAATAACCACTTACTTAGTAAGGCTATATTCTTAATACTCAAATCATGGATCCCAAGGCCTCCTTGATCTTTAGGCTGGCATAGGATACTCCATCTAACAAGGCGATATTTTCTTTTATTCTCGTCACCTTGCCAGTAGAAACGAGAGCGAAAATAATCTAGTTTTTTAAGAACGCCTTTGGGGATCGCAAAGAAGGACATCATATACATTGGAAGGCTACTAAGCACTGAATTAATCAATGTCAATCTACCTCCAATTGAAATAAGTTTTCCCTTCCAACTAGCAAGCCTCTTCTCCACTCGTTCTTCAATCTCTCTCCAATCGGAGTTTTGAAGTTTCTTGTAATGGATAGGTATGCCTAAATATTTTAAAGGTAGATCCCCCTGTTTGCAGCCAAACAGTTCCAAATACGATTCTAAGGATTCTTGAGCATCCCCAAAGCAAAGCAACTCACTTTTGTAAAAATTTATTTTGAGCCCTGAAATTTGCTCGAAAGCACAAAGCAATAGCTTCATGTTGCGAGCCTTTTCTAAGTCATTGTCCAAAAATAGGACCGTGTCATCTGCGTATTGTAGGATAGATAGACCTCCATCAATTAAGTGAGGCACTACCCCACCGATTTGCCCATGATCCTTAGCTCTCTTGACTAAGACTGAAAGCATGTCAGCAACAATATTAAACAGGATAGGTGACAAAGGATCCCCTTGTCGAAGCCCTTTTCTTGTTTGAAAGAATTTCCCCACCTCGTCATTCACATTGACTGCAACGCTGCCACCCGAAATAAAGGACTTTACCCAAGAAATCCACTTCGGCGAGAATCCTTTCATCCGGAGGGCTTGGAGCAAAAAAGGCCATTTTACCTTGTCATAAGCTTTCTCAAAATCTATCTTTAAAATAACCCCACTCATTTTCTTTCTATGTATCTCATGAATCGTTTCGTGTAGTATGACAACTCCTTCTAGGATGTTTCGTCCCCTTAAGAAAGCAGTTTGCGTTGGACTCACGACTTTGTCTGCAACTAAGCTCAGTCTATTTGTGGCGACTTTGGTAAAAATCTTAAAACTCACATTTAGAAGGCAGATAGGCCTATATTTCTGGATTACATTGGCCTCTTGAACTTTAGGTATTAGAGTGATAACACCAAAGTTCAGGCTAAATAATGGCAGGTATCCAGAATGCAACTCTTGAAACATGAGTAAAAAGTCATCTTTGATGATATCCCAAAATTTCTGGTAAAATTCTGCAGGGAAGCCATCAGGCCCAGGTGCCTTGTTGTGCTCCATCTGAAATAAAGCATCCTTGATTTCCTTCTCAGTAAACTGAGAGGTTAAAAGAGCATTTTCAAGATCTGAAACTTGTGTTATATCAGCAACCCCTTCATCATCTAAGGTCAAAAGGCTCTCCTCAGGCTCCCCAAAAAGTTCTTTATAAAAGTTAGTTATGTAACCTTTTAAATTAGCCTGACCCTCAATCTTTCTGTCGTCATGATCCAAGGAAATAATTTTTTTCTTTCTATGTTTGCCATTGGCAATCAACTGAAAGTATCTAGTGTTATTATCCCCTAGAAGGATGTCTTTCACCTTAGCTCGCTGAAAATATTTGATCTCCTCCTCTCTCAAGAGGCGAGCTAGATCATCTCGAGCTTGGGCTAGTTGTTCCCTTTCAAGCTCTGTCAGGTTTCTAACTTCCGCGGCTATGTCTAGATCATTTATTGTTAACTGCAGACTCTTTTTCTTCCTTTTGTAAACCCCGTTGGTGTGGCTTGCCCACCCCCGAAGAGCCCTACGAAGAGCACCCAACTTATGATTCCATCGTTGAACTGAATTGCTACCTTTTACTGGCCTGCTCCAAATTTCTATAACTTTGGCATGGAGACCTTCTCGAGAGAACCAGTTAAGCTCAAATCTGAACTGCCGAGATATCCCCAAAAAAGCAGGTGATCCTGTGTCTAGAATAAGGGGAGTATGATCTGACATGCCTCTGTCCAAAGCTTGTACAGAAACAAGTGGGAACTTGGTCTCCCACTCGGTTGACATGAGAACCCTATCTAGCTTCTCGTAGGTTGGGGTAGGTAAAGAGTTCGCCCAGGTATATTGTCGGCCAGTGAGATCAATCTCTCTTAATTCAAAACTGTCTATTACAGCGTTGAACAAGAAAGGCCATCTATCACTGAATCTATTATTATTCTTTTCCTTGCTGCTACGCATAATGTTAAAGTCACCCCCAATTAGAGTTGGTAAATGGTTGTGCTGAAAATTCCTTACAAGTTCAGCCAAGAAAGCTGATTTGAAGTCATCCTGGGCTGGACCATATACTGCCATAAGGATCCATTTGAAATGATCTGACTTATTGCTTAGATGGAATTTAATAAAAAACTCCCCTTCCACAATTAAGGACAAATCAAAAACTGTAGTGTTAATCCCTAAGAGCAAGCCCCCTGATCTACCCCTCGGGGGGAGACAATGCCAATTGAAATCTAAACCACCAGATAGTCGCGCCAGATTCGAATTTGACATATCCTGTTTTCCAGTTTCCATGATTGCTATAAAGTCCAAATTATTTTCCTTAACTGCATCAGAAATATAACGGTATTTAGCCAAGTCTGAAAGACCTCTGCTATTCCAAAAGAGACCTTTCATGAAGACCGCTTTTTATCTTTATTAGAATTATGCCGGTTTTTACGTGACTTGCGAGATGAGGCCATTAGATCACAAATTCTTGTGTCTAGATCCTCGGTCTCTAGATCCACAGCCGACACATCCTTTATCAAGTGAGCGAGTACGTCACTGTCAGGCTCAGTGGCTTCGTCATCACTTAAATCAAAGGGGTTGCTTTCCATATGGTTAGGCGATATTTTCTTTGAGGCCTCACGCTTGTTAGATTGATACAACCTTGTTCTATCAATTTCTATCCTTTTAAGAGCTTTAATTGATAAGTTAGTCCCTGAGCTACTTCTTTTCATTGTTAGACCTAAATTGTCTAAGTTTATAGCACAATCCCGATCAGTCATTGTGACAAAAGACATGGAATTTATGTGTTGTGACATACCAGTTTCCTGCTGCACGGGCGTTAAAGGCGAATGTAGCATCTCTTGTGAGGAAGCCACCGTCTTGGAGCCCAAATCAGCGTCAAGATTCCGTGCTGCAGCGCGCCGCATTGCCTTTTCTGTCATATCAATATCTGATAGGTAAGAGCCATTAGCAGCTTGCATATTACATCGTAAGCTACGGCGTAAACCATCAATATAATGAAAATGGGATGGACTATTACCATAAGAAATAACCGGAGCAGGTGCATAATTTTCGGGCTCAGACTCGCCACGCAGGCTCTGATCCTGGACAACACCTTGGGTGGTCTTCATTTGCTGAGTCGCCACCAGGTTCCTCTCCACAGCAGGCCGTGAACAAGCAGCCAAGGTTTGGTTGGCCATGTTCAGAGATCCAAACTGCAGAGGCATCGTAGTCCCATTGACCATGGAGGTTAAAGATGGCCCAGCCTGAGGGACCACCGGTGCCCAATTATCCGAGGCAAGATCACCTGCTGGGATTGCGGCACCTGTCCCTGCAACCAAAGCGGAACCAGGCACAACATGCACTGAAACCTGCTTAGCGTGATCAGTTGTCCTTTCCTTCGAAGGAGAAAGAGGCTTCATCAGACTAATTGAACCATTTGGTTTGCCTGTCTTGAAACCAGGTGGTAAAGACGATTTGATTACACTCTTCTCTGTAGGTGCTACAACACATACTCCTGACCCTGTTGTGTACATTGGCCTATGAACCTCACTGCAATCAACATGCATGGGGGCCGAGTCCTGCCTATCACTAGAGGAATTTGGACCGAAGGAACCCAGTACATTCTTTTGTTTCTTTCTTGATGGATCAAATTCACTGACCCTCGGAGCCCCATCTTCCTTGTTGTCTCCGTCCTCTTTCTCAGAAGCATCCAGGACCAGGGAAGGCATAGCCGGTTCAAAATCTGGCAGCTCAGGGGTGAAAGTAATATCATATCCAACCTTGTGGAAGACAATATCTGTTGTTAGAGGCAACTGTTCTCTGTCTAAAATACCAACCAGAAGGCGAATAATCCCCTTCTTCCTGTATGTCAACATATCAACCTCAATCGTAGTGCCAATCATAGACCCAACTGCCCAGAAGGCCAAGAAGTGACGCCAGTCATGAGGAACACCTGTAACATGCACCCAAATCTCATCCAAATAATAGGCTGGACTAGCATCCCCAGTCCTTTCCCATTGACTGATACTAATAGAAATTCCACTCTTGAGTTTATACTCAATATCAGCCATCCGGAGCAGTTCATCCTCTGAGGGAAATACTACCAGAAAAGAATCATCCCCATGGGGTAGAGCTTCCCAGTTCCACTCCACTCTAGACAATTTGGCAAGCTCCAATTGAATGGCCAACGCATCTAATTTACCACCTGATACTGATATCAAAGCAGTTGGTGCCGGTGCAGGAGCCTCGACCATCAAGTCAAACTCCGGGATCCGAAAAAAGGTCAATTCATTTTTTGCACACCCCAACATAGATGCAGTAGGCCTTGGCATCTTGAGAATAGGACACTTTGCCGGCACATGATTATTTTTTTTGTTGCAGATGCAGCAGTCAAGAATAGCTGAGCAATTCTCTTGCAGGTGCCCAAGACACTTACAGCGAAAACAGAATGGTGTACGAGGCTTTTTGGCCTTGATTGGTTCCGGCGCCTCTGCCTGAGTTCCTTGGCTAGCTTCCTGAAGGTCAACCGGGACATAGCGTTGTTGAGGAGCAGCAGCCTGAACCTGCCCAAAGCCACGCCCACGTCCAGGATTGAACCACCCGCGGCCACTCCCACGGGCATGACCGCGATCACGACCCCCCAAGATGGCCCGTCCACGGCTGGACCTTGGGAGAGATCCTCTACCCCCACGCGGAGCAGCAAGCCCACCACCACGTGCTTGCGGCATCGGTGGGCGCTGACCTTCACGCGTCGGCTGACGGGCCGCCATCGCTGCGTATGAAGGTCGGTTGTTGTCGCTCATGGGAATGAGGCCGAGCCGAGAGGAGAAGTGACGGCAAGTCCTAGGAATAGGTCTTCGTAAAAGTTTTCTTGTCAAACCATATCCCTTGGCCCGATTCACCAAAGCCGCACGATTTGTTTCCAAACTTACAGAATTCAAAATCCCGACTGCCTCAATCTCCGCCGGGATCACTGCTGGACCCGATCGGGAATCTACCGAAACAGCAGCAATCAGCGGTGGAAACTCGCTGCGCACATCTAGCTTTGGGGGCTGTGGCATCGTCCATCCCACCTTGGAAGTTGAGACCGGCGAACAGGACCCATGGAAGGCCTGTGCCGAAGAAGGCCAGAACGCAGCAAGAGAAATAGCTTCCTTCCTTCTAGGCCGCGGGAGAGGACCGCGCCAAGGCCGGATATGGACACCACGACGAGAAGGTTTTAGGTGTGCACCTGAATCCTGGATCGATGAACTGTTTACGAATGATCTTTTATTTTGATCCGTATGTGTTCCGATCCTAGATTCCAGATCCAAAGCATTCAGGCTAGCCTGTAGGCTCTCTGAAGATTCATGAACGCCCAGACTAGCATCGGATCGAACAACAGCATTAGGATTCACAGGCGCACCATGAATGGGAGAATCCGAGTTCTCCCACCAGCGGCTGCCCTTAGGAAAGCCCAAATCAATCCAGAAATCTTCTCTAAATTGAGCATCAAAACGTACCTGAGACACCTGCGAATTCTTCTTCTCTTGCAAAAAAACACTTGCTTCCTCCGACGAGAACCCAGCGTACATCGCCGACCGAAGAACTTCATCCTCCGAACTCGCTTCCTCGGTAGCAGCAGCATCGCGGCCATCTTCAGTCTGTCCGCCCTGGGCGCGCCCATCTTCAGTCTGACCGCCCTCCGGCAGAGGCGACGAAATTGGGGCGAGAGTAAGTCGGCGTCGACCCCTGGGCATGAGGGCGGAGGCGCCGGCGGCTTTGTGAGAGTAATCAAATATTATAGCACTTGGGGTAACTAATGAAAATAGTTTTACATACTTCCTCCACCGTGTATTAATATGATGCGGCACAACATGATTGGACAAAGTTAAACCCTTAGATGGGGTGAGGGCAATATTTTTATTGGCTGGCCCTATGCATGGAAACCTATTGTGCATGTGCCTGGGTCCAATGACAATTCCTTTTTTCTCTCCTAGACGCCCTTGATTTTTGCTACATGCAGCCAGCGCAGAGGGGCATGGGCGGTTCCCTGATTCTCTATCTCGCATGCAAGGTGGTTTGACTGGTTCTCCTCCATGCACCGCACACACGCCAAAACGGTTGCTGATCAGGGTCGCGTAGGGACGACCGGGGCGCGATCATTTTCGGCCAGGGTGCAGGGCGCGCAGAGCAACGCCATGGCTGCTGCCACGGCCGGTGGCGCCATGGACACGCGGTGGGGCTGCTGCTCGCCGGAGCTGGCATCAGCGGCCATGGTTGGCCCAAGAGAGAGGTGATGGGATGCAAGGAAGAGAGAAGGGAGAGGTGACGACCGGGTATATGGGGTGAGGACCGTGAGGGTGGTGGAGCCGCACAGGGGATGGGGTGAGCGAGAGCGCTCGACCAGGAGCGGCACCGACGGCTCGCCGGCTGGGAAGTAGCGGGCAAAGCGACGCCGAGCACATGCCCACAGTGGCGCGGCCGGACGCGACATGGGATGGGCGCGACACTGCAGGCCGTTGCCGGCACGGCTGCAACACAAGGAGGGGGCGCGACCAAGGGAGCGCAAAGACGGGCGTGGGAGAGAGGAAGAAGGAGAGGGGCTTACCTGCTCATGGTGACCGTTGACGTTGGGACGAGCATGGCACATGCGGAACTCTGGGCGCAGGCTCCTAGTGCAGACGGCTGGGCGGCGGGTCGAGCTTGGCGCGGTTGCTGTGCACGTCGAGGAAGAGAGGAGGCGGGGCTGAACTATCTAGACGAAGAAAGTGGAGGACGTGGTGTTGAGTGGTTCCGGCTCTTGGGGGAAGATCAACAGGGCGCTGGTGGGCCCGCGGCGGCTGGGCGGTTCTCCCACACACGACCGTTGCGTGACGAGATGACGCGAGGTGAGATTGATGGAGGGGGTGGACTTAGACAGAGGGTAGTCAAGGGAATAACAAAGGGTCGACGAGATAGCCGGGGATAGCAGATGCAAGCGACATGTTGATCGCGAGGAGAAGCAGTCCGGTGATCTCGTGAAAAAGGGCACGAGATCTGGAATAGGCTCGACGAGAGAAAGAAATATATATATTACCAAGTTCCAAAATTTTATAGTTTTCGCAAAAACTGAATTTTAGGTATTTAATTAATATTATAATAAACTAAAATTCATATTTAATACTTGAAGAAACGTTCCAAAGATTCCAAAAACTCTTGGGAACATCTTCGAGATACTTTAACCTATTACGATAACATTTTGCACTCATAAACACTATGCATCGACATGAATGCAACAATCAAAGTTCCTCTAAGATTTTATTTTACTAGGCTTACCCATAGATATAAAACAAAATAACTCTTCACTATTTAGGAAAAAGAAAAGAAAAGTAAGGAAAAGAGAGGGTAACACCTGAATTTGGTGAATATTGGAAAAGAAATTTTATACCCCAAATTTAGGGTGTTACAAATCTAACCGCCTTAACTGAATCTCGCCCTCAAGATTCAAGGAGAGGCCAGCAAGAAAACAAGATTGGTTCATTGATTGTTTATAGCTTCTTCAGCTCAACTTTGACTCTGGCAACTTTAACTTGTGGACTGGTTGCTTCGACCTTCAGATGCTTGAGACCGATTGATGCAATTCTTGAGGATCTCTTGGACCTATGGGTTAGGACCCACACACGCTTCCGCTGCGCACTTTGATTCTTGTTGGTTGATGTTGATCGCATTGTCTTCTTTGGGGTTAGCGGCTAACCCCCTTAACAGAAGTGTTGATATGCACTTGATGAAGATGCTGCCGACTTTGATCTTGATTGATTAAGAGAGGTTGGAGGTTGCCAACCGGACAAGTGCAAGAAGAAAGGTATGGATAGAAAAGGTAAGCATAGATGGATTAAAGAGAGAAACAAGAGAGCACCCAACTACCTAACTCTATGACACTCAGCTAGCATATTGATGCCATTATGGACCAAGGGCCACAACACCTCAACACTCATCACAAAGAAGCAAATCAGTCATAACACAAAGACAATCAGCACAAGCATACAACAACAAACATCTCGTTCCTATACGTTCATTTTAAGTCATGGTGGTCTTTCTTGAAAAGGGAATAACTACTCTCTAAGGCTGTCGAAGGACAAGGAGAGAAACAAGACGTGCAGGACAGGGCACGAGCACAATAAAGGATGGAGTTAAAGCAAGCATTGTAAGCGACCAGGATAAGAATACAACCAAGGTCATAATGGGTAGGATACCACTCTCAAGTTGAGATAGAAAAGGGGAGATTTCAAAAAAGCAGACCTACAATAAGTATCAAGCAAAGGTCTAGTGACTACAAAGGTAAGGATGGTGTCAAGCAAAAGCTAATACTTGCAATGCGACATAGGAAAAAAGGGAACGAACAAGACCGGGATGGGTAAGACATCACTCTTGAAATGAAATGGGGGAGGCAGCTTTAAAATGCAGGTACATGATAAGCATCAAAGTAAAGATCGAGGGATGACAAGGGTTAAGGTGATAACGGACAAACACACAACAAAGGATGTATTTCAGACAAAACTTGCAAGGCATCAAAGAAGGGGGAGCAGTCAATGGTGAAATAGGTGAGACATTATCCTCGAACAAGGATGGAAAAGAGAAGGCTTTAAAGGGGAGGTTCAAAGTAAGCATGAAGGTAAGGGTATGAATATTACAAGGGTTAAACGTGATACCAGACAAGGGTGTAGGAGAGGAGGTAAATGGACATAAGAACCAAGAATATAAGTACCATAAAGGATGGAGTTAAGACAGGACCTGGAAATGGAAAAGGAGAGGGTGCGTCCAAGGGCTAGATAGGTAAATTGCCACTCTCAAATTGAGGTGGAAGAGAGGAGATTTTTAAGAAGTAGGAATAAAGATGAGTATCAAGGCAAGATCGATGGATGACAATAGAAGGGTGATAGCAAATAAAAACACAGCAAGGGATGGAATTAACACAAAACTTGTAAGGCGACAAGAAGTGAAAATAAATCAACAGAGAGATGGGTAACTCGCAACTCTCAAACTGGGTTGAAAGAAAGGGGAGGCTTTTAAAGGATAAGTTCAAGGTAAGCATTTAGGTAAAGACACAGATATTACAAGGGTTAAAGGAGATAATAGACAAGAGTGTAAGGGAAGAGGTGAAAGTGCAGAGGAACCAAGGGTACGAGTACAATAAAGAATGAAGCTAATGGAACAAGGGTACGAGTACAATAAAGAATGAAGCTCAGGCCAGGCTGGCGCGTGGCAAATATGAAGTTACGACCAAAAGGCAGGATAAGTAGAATACCAGTCCCGAAATGAGATGGGAGGTTGGAGATTTTAGATAACAGACATAATGTAATCACAAGGTAGGATAGAGTGATGAGAAGGGTAAAGGAGACGACAAACACAATACAACAAAGGACAGAGTTAAAACTCACAGGTGACAAAGAAGAGGATACGACCAAGGGAAAAGTAGGTACAGTACAATGCTCAGATCGAGATGGAAAAGAGGATATTTTAAAGGCTGGTATAAGATAAACCTCAAGGTAAGTATGGAGGTGATAAGGATAAAGGTGGTAATGATGAAAAGCATAATCCATGGACAGAGTCAAGGCAAGACTCACGAAATGGCAAGGTGGAGAAACAATCAAGGATAAGATAAGTGAGGTTCCGACATAAGAGTTGAAGTAAAAAATTCATTATCGAAGGAAGTTACAAGGAAACAATGAGATTACCACAGGTGTGCAAAATAAAATGATCACTCATGGATCATTAAGAAACAAGGGTGGTCAAGAACATGTTAACTGAAATGTCTTGAACAATCGTTGGGGTATGAAAATAAGCATACATAAGAATATAAGAGTATGCAAGATTCCAAGGATACGCACATACCAAGGTAAGGGAATAGAAAGAGCCAAAGGGTAACGACTTAGCAACGGAATAGGGAGGGATCTTAGAAGACAAGAAGGTCATGGACATATAAACTGGAATGTTTAAATAGGCAACAAACTTTTCAGAGGTAAGTATTTGAAACAAGAGTATTGAAGAATCTAGGGGTACAAGCACGTCAATACCAAAGGAATAGGGATGGTCAAATGGTAGCAATTTAATGTTGGAAGAGGAAAGAATCCCAAAATACAAAAGGCTATGGTCAGGGGTCATCTACAAAGATGTCGCAAGCATAAGACCGAGATCAGATCTAGTAGATTGAGAAAAGTGTAGACCATGCTGGAATAAAATACTTTTGGCAAGGGGGCATATAGGAGCACAACATAGAATTAGTCAAGGTGACTAATATTTTGAAACAGCATCAAGGATGAGGTGAAGTAAAAATCAATTAGTCCTTAAAACGGCCAATGCTACTCTAGGTCAGTGGTCCTACAGTCAGCACGGCTTTGATACCACTTATGTCACACCCGGTTTTAGAAGGTAAACCGAATGCGAACCATGTACATGCCAGGATCAGAAATTCACGTACACAGCAATTACATAAATGACCCATCATAGCACAATGCTTCGAATTACAATAAAGAGTAAGTAATAATTTTAAAGACTATAGTCATTTACATCATATAAATCAAAGTACACATAATCGAAACGTAGCCAACGTCAACAACCCACCACAGGCAGCTGACTGGGGGAGGTCGCTAGCCTAATCCTCGAACTCGTCGACGTCCTGGAACTCCTGGAGATCCGCTTCGACACCTTCTTTACCTGAGCATAGATTGCACCAAAGGCAACCTGGTGTTTTGTGAAAGCAAGGGTGAGTACACATCAACGTACTCAGCAAATGTCCCGTTTGGTTGAAGTGGAGTAGCTTTATGTGGGGTTAAGGTCAAGCAGTTGCTTTTAGTTGGTCAGGTAATTATTACTAGTAGAGAGCCAGTTTTTAACATTAACCCAAGTTGTTAACCCAAAAGTACTACTTCCAAACAGAAAGAATACCTGAAATCATAATCATAATCATAATTGAAACCAACATTATCTTCATCATCATCTGGAAACAAAGTAGCCCTGATCAATGTGTCTCTAATCAATGAAGCTCCCTTGGCCGCTCATAACCGCTAGCACGGCTGATATATTAGTTTCATAACACTCTGCAGAGGTTGCGCACTTTACCCACGAGCCGTGAATCCCTCTCTAGCCCGGGCTTGCAAGACCCTTGTTCACTCCCGAGGTGAATGGCCAGGGATTCACTATGAAGCCTTTACAAGGATTCCCTGAGGCTGTAGCCGCCCGTTAGGTTTCCTAAATGTACCGCACTCCTCCCCAAGGGGCAATCCACCCTCGGCAGAGCGAGCCACATACACCGAGCCCCATTGACGGCACGACGACGAAGCGAACTACACCTCAGTTCCTCTAATTAATCAGCTAAGGGCATCCCATACCACCCTCATGGTTGCACTGTTTTCTCGGGTGGTCATCCAACGAACCAGTCCTTACGGAGAGGCACTCGAGAAACCGCTCGAGTCCCCTAAAATATCACCAGTCCAACATCATAATCAAGATATCATCAACGTATCATAAATGTTCTCATCATGTTCATTGATTAAAGTAAAGCAGTAGCATAATAGTAATCATAGTAACCAATTCCCAAAGGTTAAACAAGGACATGAAAACAGAATACTAGTCAATCCTTATGTTGTTCATAGTCTGCGGGATAGTGAATTATAAAGTAAATGGGACATAATGGGTCAGAGGACACTTGCCTTCACCAAACAGATGCTCAGGGTCTTCAACCTTGTAGAATTTGAAGAGCTTGATCACTTGGTTGTCGAATCTTGATCGTCGATTTCTCGAAGCTCATAAACAGATCGCGTTCTAATTGCAACGCGAAGCGAAGACGAATAGGCACAAGCAAACAAATATATATACATAAGAACATTACACCATACAAAGAAAAATATACCAAAAATATGGAATACGAAATAGAGCACGCTTTCATGGCCACGAGAGGAAAAAGAGACATCGAACTCAAAGCTACGGTCGAGGGGTTAGCTTGTTTACACTAAGCAAGTATTAATTAGAATATTTAATTTTACGTAATTATATTAATTAACATTTATGAAATATAAATTAAAACTACTTAGTTTTGGCTAACTTACTATTTTAATTGTGGATAATTAAATAAATAGCTAATTAACTGACATGATTGATTATAAGTGAACGGTTTAATATCGTACGCGAACAACGCGTGATACACGCGAACGGCGCCCGACAACGCGTGCGAACGGCGTGCGACAACACGTGCGAACAGCACACGCGACGATGCGCGTGAAACAGCACCGCGGCACACGCACGGTATGCAGGCCGATACGATACGCGGAAATTAATAAATAGGCATCATGATTAAACTAAACAATTATTAATAAAGAATACCTCAGTTAAGGTTAATAGTGTTAGTGACTAATTATAAATGCGTAAATCGAAACCCTAAATTAGTTTTAAATTGGAACGTCTTTCTAATAACCATCGGACAAACAATTAATTAATTAACTAACTAATACGTGTGTTACAACAAAATATTGTTACTAATTCTTAGTTAATGTTATTTAGAAGTTAACGCGACTGAAACAGAATGAAAAGTTAATGCGACTGAAACAGAATGAATCAGACATCTAACGTAAAAGTTAACGTGGATTTGATAAACCGTGTATTAATGTGATACGGCACAACACGATTGGACAAAGTTAAACCCTTAGATGGGGTGAGGGCAATATTTTTATTGGCTGGCCCCATGCATGGAAACCTATCGTGCATGTGCCTAGGTCCAATGACAATTCCTTTTTTCTCTCCTAGACGCCCTCTCTCCTAGACGCCCTTGATTTTTGCTACATGCAGCCAGCGCAGAGGGGCATGGGCGGTTCCCTGATTCTCTATCTCGCATGCAAGGTGGTTTGACTGGTTCTCCTCCATGCACCGCACACACGCCAAAACGGTTGCCGATCAAGGTCGCTTGGGGACAGCCGGGGCGCGACTGCTTGGGCTCGCCGGCGCTCGTTTTCGGCCAGGGTGCAGGGCGCGCAGAGCAATGCCATGCCTGCTGCCACGGCCGGTGGCGCCATGGACGCGCAGTGGGGCTGCTGCTCGCCGGAGCTGGCATCGGCGGCCATGGTTGGCCCTAGAGAGAGGTGATGGGATGCAAGGAAGAGAGAAGGGAGAGGTGATGACCGTGTATATGGGGTGAGGACCGTGAGGGTGGTGGAGCCACGCAGGGGAAGGGGTGAGCGAGAGCGCTCGACCAGGAGCTGCACCAACGGCTCGCCGGCCGGGAAGCAGCGGGCAAAGCGACGCCGAGCACATGCCCGCAGCGGTGCGGCCGGACGCGACATGGGATGGGCGTGACACTGCAGGCCGTTGCCGGCACGGCTGCAGCACGAGGAGGGGGCGCGACCAGGTGAGCGCAAAGACGGGCATGGGAGAGAGGAAGGAGAGAGGCTTACTTGCTCATGGTGACCGTTGACGTCGGGATGAGCATGGCACGGGCGGAACTCTGGGCGCAGGCTCCTAGTGAAGACAGCTAGGTGACGGGTCGAGCTTGGCGCGGTTGCTGTGCACGTCGAGGAAGAGAGGAGGCGGGGCTGAACTATCTAGACGAAGAAAGTGGAGGACGTGGTGTTGAGTGGTTCCGGCTCTTGGGGGAAGATCAATAGGGCGCTGGTGGGCCCGTGGCGGCTGGGCGGTTCTCCCACGCACGGCCGTTGTGTGACGAGATGACGCGAGGTGAGATTGATGGAGGGGTTAGACTTAGACAGAGGGTAGTCAAGGGAATAACAAAGGGTCGACGAGATAGGCAGGGATAGCAGATGCAAGCGACATGCTGATCGCGAGGAGAAGCAGTCCGGTGATCTCGTAAAAAAGGGCACGAGATCTGGAATAGGATCGACGAGAGAAATATATATATATATATTATCAAGTTTCCAAAATTTTATAGTTTTCGCAAAAACTGAATTTTACGTATTTAATTAATATTATAAAAAACTAAAATTCATATTTAATACTCGAAGAAACGTTCCGAAGATTCCAAAAACTCTTGGGAACATCTTCGAGATACTTTAATCTATTACGATAACATTTTGCACTCATAAACACTATGCATCGGCATGAATGCAACAATCAAAGTTCCTCTAAGATTTTATTTTACTAGGCTTACCCATAGATATAAAACAAAATAACTCTTCACTATTAAGAAAAAAGAAAAGAAAAGTAAGGAAAAGAGAGGGTAACACCTGAATTTGATGAATATTAGAAAAGAAATTTTATACCTCAAATTTAGGGTGTTACTGAGAGCACCTAGAGGGGAGGGTGAATAGGTGATCCTGTAAAATTCAACAACTAATAGCCACAAAACTTGGTTAAGTGTTAGAATGATAAAACCATGTGGCTATAGACCGAGCTCTTGTGAGTCACAATAATCACACAGAAAAGCAATCACAAGAGACACACGAGTTATCCCGTGGTTCGGCCAAGTATAACACTTGCCTACTTCCACGTTGTGGCGTCCCAATGGACGAGGGTTGCACTCAACCCCTTTCAAGTGATCCAATGATCAACTTGAATACCACGTTGTTCTTCTTTCTTATACTTTCTCCCGTTTGCGAGGAATCTCCACAACTTGGAGCCTCTCGCCCTTACAATTGATGATCACAAAGAAGCATGGAAGTAAGGGAGGGAAGAGCAACACACACAAGACTCAAAACCAGGGCACAATCACGCACACAAGCCACAACTTGAGCTCAAAACACAACTCAAGGAGTTCTCTACTCAATTGGAGCTCAAGTCACTATCTCAAATAATCGAATGCGCGAGAATGGAGTCTTGGTACTTAGGAATGATCAAAGAATGCTTGAGTTACTCCTCCATGCGCCTAGGGGTCCCTTTTATAGCCCCAAGGTAGCTAGGAGCCGTTGGAGGCAATCTTGGAAGGCTAATCTTTCCTTCTGTCGGGTGGTGCACCGGACAGTCCGGTGCACCACCGGACAGGCACTGTGGCATGTCCGGTGCGGATCTCCTTCCTAATTTGGTGCAACCGACCGTTGCAACTCTGGCATCGATTGGCGCACAGGACACTGTCCAATGCACACCGGATAGTCCGGTGCCCCTTCTGACCGTTGGTGCGGGCCACGTGTCGCCCTCAGGTCACGTTGTCGACCGTTGCGAAGTTGACCGTTGGCTCACCGGACAGTCCGGTGCCTCACCGGACAGTCCGGTGAATTTTAGCCGTACGCAGTTGAACTTTTCCCGAGAGTGACGACTTCGCCGCGGCTGACCCACCGGACAGTCCGGTGAATTTTAGCTGTACGCCGCCGTCGAGTCCCGAGAGTGGCATGTTCACCTTGGACCCGTCTGGCGCACCGGACACTGTCCGGTGCACCACCGAACAGTCCGGTGCACCCAGACTGAGCAGCAGTTGGCTGTACACAGCCAACACTTTTCCAATCTAATTTTTCCTGTTTCTTGCACTTAGACAGAGAACATTAGTACCCAAATCAATGTACTAAGTCTAGAAACATACCTTTTTGTTGATTTGCACTTCATTCATCATTTTGCATATAATAACTCACACAATATGTGTTGGACACTTAATCACCAAAATATACTAGAAATGGCCCAATGGCACATTTCCCTTTCAATCTCCCCCTTTTTGGTGATTTATGCCAACACATCAAAAAGCAACAGATAGAAGTGCAACATCAATGCAATTGAGAACAAATATTGTCTTTTACAAGATTTGGCATATTTGGATCGTTCTTTGCCACCACTTGGTTTGTTTTTGCAAATCAAATTCATTTTCCTATCTCTAAGTCAAACTCACTTGTTTGGGCATATAGAGAGATAATCCAAGAGAAAATGATCAAGATCCAAAAACTCCCCCTTTTTCCCATAATCATAAAATCTCCCCACAAGAGACCAAATTTTGACAATAAGAGTATTTTGACAAATCAAAAATTCTTGCTCTACTATTTTCAAAATTCTCAAGTGGTAGCTGATCCATTTGCTTTGGCCTTGATTTCTCCCCCTTTGGCATTAAGCACCAAAACGGGATCCTTATTGGCCCTTTAACCCCATTGCCTCACCAAAATTGTCAATTAAGAGCAAAAAGGCAATAAGAGCATAGATAGGAACTTGGAGTTAATTACCCTCTCATCGGAGTGCAGTGGAAGTCTTGCATGGTCCAAGTTCACCTTTCCCTTTCAATACACCTTTGAGATTATATCTAGTAACTCAAACACAAGGATTAGTCTCAAAGGGTCAAGTTGTAGCATTTCTCCCCCTAAATATGTGCATCATTCACACAAGGACTTGTGAGGTCCAGGGATCCCTTGCACAACTTGAGCACCATAAATAAGCACTAAATCATAGAAATGCATAAGGTAACATGATCAAAGGCATAAAACACATGTATGTTATAGATCAATCCAAGTTACACGAATCTAAGACATTTAGCTCACTACGCAGCCTGCAAAAGGTTTTCTCATGTAAAGGCTTGGTAAAGATATCGGCTAGCTGGTTCTCGATGCTAATATAGAACACTTCGATATCTCCCTTTTGCTGATGGTCTCTCAAAAAGTGATGCGGGATGTCTATGTGCTTAGTGCGGCTGTGTTCAACAGGATTATACGCCATGCGGATTGCACTCTCATTGTCACATAGGAGTGGGACTTTGCTTAGATTGTAGCCAAAGTCCCGGAGGGTTTGCCTCATCCAAAGTAGTTGCGCACAACACTGTCCTGCGGCAACATACTCGGCCTCAGCGGTGGATAGGGCAACAGAGGTTTGTTTCTTTGAACTCCAAGACACCAGGGACCTTCCTAGGAATTGGCACGTCCCTGATGTACTTTTCCTATCAACCTTGCATCCAGCATAATCGGAGTCTGAGTATCCAATTAAGTCAAAGGTAGACCCCTTTGGATACCAGATCCCGAAGCAAGGCATAGCAACTAAATATCTAAGAATTCGCTTAACGGCCACAAGGTGACACTCCCTTGGGTTGGATTGAAATCTAGCACAGATGCATACGCTTAGCATAATATCCGGTCTACTAGCACATAAATAAAGTAAAGACCCTATCATAGACCGGTATGTCTTTTGATCAACAGACTTACCTCCTTTGTCGAGGTCGACATGTCCGTCGGTTCCCATTGGCGTCTTTGCGGGCTTGGCGTCCTTCATCCCAAACCGCTTGAGAAGATCTTGTGTATACTTCGTTTGTGATATGAAGGTGCCGTCCTTGAGTTGCTTCACTTGGAACCCAAGGAAGTAGTTCAACTCGCCCATCATTGACATCTCAAATTTCTTTGTCATTACCCTGCTAAACTCCTCATAAGACTTTTGATTAGTAGAACCAAAAATTATGTCATCGACATAAATTTGGCACACAAATAGGTCACCATCACAAAGTCTTAGTGAAAAGAGTTGGATCGGCTTTCCCAACCTTGAAAGCATTAGCAATTAGAAAATCTCTAAGGCATTCATACCATGCTCTTGGGGCTTGCTTAAGTCCATAGAGCGCCTCAGAGAGCTTACACACATAGTCGGGGTACCGTTCATCCTCAAAGCCAGGGGGTTGTTCCACATACACCTCCTCCTTTATAGGCCCGTTGAGGAAAGTGCTCTTCACATCCATTTGAAACAGCCTAGGCTAATAATATTCTAATGGACTCTAGCCTAGCCACAAGAGCAAAAGTCTCCTCGAAATCCAAACCTGCGACTTGGGCATAACCTTTTGCCACAAGTCGAGCCTTGTTTCTTGTCACCACTCCGTGCTCGTCTTTCTTGTTGCGGAACACCCACTTGGTTCCCACAACGTTTTGCTTTGGACGTGGCACCAGGGTCCAAACTTCATTTCTCTTGAAGTTGTTGAGCTCTTCCTGCATGGCCAACACCTAGTCCGGATCTAGCAAGACCTCTTCTACCCTGAAAGGCTCAATAGAAGAGACAAACGAGTAATGCCCACAAAAATTAGCTAATCTAGAGCGAGTGGTTACTCCCTTGCTTATATCACCCAAAATCTGGTCGACGGGATGATTCCTTTGAATCGTCGCTCAGACTTGAGTTGGAGGGGCCAGTGGTGCTTCTTCCTCCATGACTTGTTCTTCTTGTGCTCCTCCTTGATCACACGCCTCTTCTTGAGGAACCTGTCCATCTTCTTAAGTTGGGGAATGCACCATTGTTGAGGAAGAAGGTTGATCTTGCTCTTGTTGTTCCTGTGGTCGCACATCTCCAATCGCCATGGTGCAGATTGCGCCCATCGGTACATCATTTTCATCTATATCATCAAGATCAACTTGCTCTCTTGGAGAGCCATTAGTCTCATCAAATACAACATCGCTAGAGACTTCAACCAAACCCGATGATTTGTTGAAGACTCTATACGCCTTTGTATTTGAGTCATAACCTAGCAAAAACCCTTCTACAGCTTTGGGAGCAAATTTAGAGTTTCTACCTTTCTTCACTAGAATGTAACATTTACTCCCAAATACACGAAAGTATGAGACGTTGGGTTTGTTACCAGTCAGAAGTTCATACGAGGTCTTCTTCAGGAGGCGATGAAGGTAGAGTCGGTTTATGGCATGGCAGGCTGTGTTCACAGCTTCCAACCAAAACCGCTCGGGCGTCTTGAATTCTCCAAGCATCGTCCTCACCATGTCGATAAGTGTCCTGTTCTTCCTCTCTACCACACCGTTTTGCTGAGGTGTGTAGGGAGCGGAGAACTCGTGCTTGATCCCTTCCTCCTCAAGGTACTCCTCCACTTGCAAGTTCTTGAACTCGGACCCGTTGTCGCTTCTTATCTTTTTCACCTTGAGCTCAAATTCGTTTTGAGCCCGTCTTAGAAAGCGCTTGAGGGTCCCTTGGGTTTCTGGTTTATCCTGCAAAAAGAATACCCAAGTGTAGTGGGAAAAATCATCAACAATAACAAGACCATACTTACTTCCCCCGATGCTAAGGTAAGCAACCGGTCCGAAGAGGTCCATATGTAGTAGCTCCAGAGGTCTTGATGTTGTCATCACATTCTTGTTGTGATGAGTGCTCCCCACTTGCTTTCCTGCCTGACAAGCTGCACAAGGTCTATCTCTTTTGAAACACACATTTGTTAGTCCTAACACATGTTCTCCCTTTAGAAGTTTGTGGAGGTTCTTCATCCCAACATGTGCTAGACGGCGATGCCACAGCCAGCCCATGCTAGTCTTAGCTATTAAGCATGCATCTAGATCGACCTCCTCGGCGATGCCACAGCCAGCCCATGCTAGTCTTAGCTATTAAGCATGCATCTAGATCGACCTCCTCTTTTGAAAAATCAACTAAGTAGAGTTTGTCGTCTAATACACCCTTAAATGCTAGTGAACCATTACTCCTTCTAAAGACAGACACATCAACATTTGTAAATAGACAATTGTAGCCCATGTGGCACAATTGACTAAGACAAAAGATTGTAGCCTAGCGACTCTACTAAAAATACATTAGAGATAGAGTGCTCATTTGTAATGGCTATCTTGCCTAAGCCTTTGACCTTGCCTTGGTTCCCATCTCCAAAGATAATCGTATCCTAGGAATCCTTGTTCTTGACGTAGGAGGTGAACATCTTCTTCTCCCCCGTCATGTGGTTTGTGCATCCGCTGTCGATAATCCAGCTTGAGCCCCCGGATGCATAAACCTGCAAGGCAAATTAGGCTTGGGTTTTAGGTACCCAACTCTTGTTGGGTCCTATAAGGTTAGTTACAATAGTCTTTGGGACCCAAATGCAAGTCTTGTCTCCCTTGCACTTGGCCCCCAACTTCCTAGCAATCACTTTCTTATTCTTACAACAAATTGCAAAAGAAGTATTGCAAGCATGGTAAATTGTAGATGGTTCATTACATACTTTCCTAGGCACATGAACAACATTTTTCTTAGGCATATTTCTACCATGCACAAAAGAAGAACTTGAAGCAATCATAGCATGTGAATCATAAGCATAACTCCTATGAGCATTTCTAGAAAATTTTCTATCACTATAGATGAAAGCATGATTCTTTTGAGCACTATTTGCCATAGGGGCCTTCCCTTTCTCCTTGGCGGGAATGGGAGCCCTTTGGCTCGTTAAGTTCTTGGCTTCCTTTCGAAAACCAAGCCCATCCTTAATAGAGGGGTGTCTACCAACAGTGTAGGCATCCCTTGCAAATTTCAGCTTGTCAAAATTAACCTTTCAAGTCTTAAGTTGAGCATTAAGACTTGCAACTTCATTATTTAATTTAGTAATGGATGCAAGATGTTCGTTACAAGCATTAATATCAAAATCCTTGCACCTATTACAGATTACGACATGTTCCACACATGAACTAGATTTATTAGCTACTTCTAACTTAGCATTTAAATCATCATTCAAAATCTTTAAACTAGAAATTGATTCATGGCACACAGATAATTTAGAGGATAGAATTTCATTCCTTTTAGTTTCTAAAGCTAGAGATTTTTGTACACTAACAAATTTATCATGCTCTTCATACAAAATGTCTTCTTGCTTCTCTAAAAGTCTATCCTTTTCATTTAAAGCATCAATTAACTCATTAATTTTATCTACTTTTGATCTATCTAAACCCTTAAATAATCCAGTAGTCTACTTCATCATCACTAGATTCATCATCGCTTGAAGTAGTATACTTAGGAGTTTCTCGAACGCTTACCTTTTTCTCCTTTGCCATGAGGCAGGTGTGGCGTTCGTTGGGGAAGAGAGAAGATTGTTGAAGGCTGAGGCAGCGAGTCCTTCATAGTCGAAATCGGAAGACGAGCAGTCTGAGTCCCATTCCTTTCCGATGTGTGCCTCGCCCTTTGCCTTCCTATAGCTCTTTTTCTTCTCTTTCTTCCCGCCCTTTCCTTGTTCCTGGTCACTAGAGTTATCAGGACAATTTGCTATAAAATGACCAGTCTTACCGCACTTGAAGTAGGAGCGCTTTCCCTTTGCTTTGTTCTTGTTAGGGTACCCCTTGCGTCCTTTCAATGCGGTCTTGAAGCGCTTTATGATTAGGGCCATCTCATCCTCATTTAGCCTGGCCGCCTCAACTTGTGCCACCTTGCTAGGTAGCGCCTCCCTGCTACTTGTTGCCTTGAGAGCAATGGGTTGAGGCTCGTAGACGGGCATTGGGCCATTGAGAGCATCATCCACGTACCGCGCTTCCTTAACCATCATCCGCCCGCTCACAAATTTCCCAAGAATCTCCTCGGGAGTCATCTTTGTGTGCCTGGGATTTTCACGGATGACGTTCACAATATGAGGGTCAATAACAGTGAAGGACCTGAGCATGAGTCGGATGACGTCGTGGTCCGTCCATCTCATGCTTCCATAGCTCCTGATCTTGTTGACCAGGGTCTTGAGCCTGTTGTACGTTTACGTTGGCTCTTCTCCCCTGATCATTGCGAACCTTCCCAGCTTGCCTTCCACCAACTCCATCTTGGTGATCATGGTGGCGTCGTTCCCCTCATGAGAAATCTTGAGGGTGTCCCAGATTTGCTTGGCGTTGTCCAAGCCACTCACTTTATTGTACTCGTCCCTGCACAAGGATGCTAGCAAAACAGTGGTCGCTTGTGCATTTTTATGGATTTGCTCATTAATGAAAACGGGGTTGTCAGTACTATCAAAATGCATTCCATTTTCAACAATCTCCCAAATACTTGGATGGAGAGAAAATAGGTGACTACGCATTTTGTGACTCCAAAATGAGTAGTCTTCTCCATCAAAGTGCGGAGGTTTCCCAAGTGGAATTGAAAGTAAATGAGCATTGGAATTAAAAGGAATACGAGAATAATCAAATGAATAGTTTGAGTTAACCGATTTCTTTTTCTCATCATCGTCGTCTCTTGGTGAAGAAGAAGACTCGTCGCTGTCGTAATAGACAATCTTCTTGATGCGCCTCTTCTTCTTCCCATCTCTTTTCTTATGACTCGAGCCAGAGTCCGAGGGCTTATCATCTCTTGGCTCGTTGATGATGGATTCCTTTGTCTTGTCGTTGACCACCATCCCCTTTCCCTTAGGATCCATATCTTCGGGCGATTAGTCCCTTGCGTGAAGAGAACGACTCTAATACCAATTGAGAGCACCTAGAGGGGGGGTGAATAGGTGATCCTGTAAAATTCAACAACTAATAGCCACAAAACTTGGTTAAGTGTTAGAATGATAAAACCAAGTGGCTATAGACCGAGCTCTTGCGAGTCACAAGAATCACACAGAAAAGCAATCACAAGAGACACGCTGAGTTATCCCATGGTTCGGCCAAGTATAACACTTGTCTACTTCCACGTTGTGGCGTACCAATGGACGAGGGTTGCACTCAACCCCTTTCAAGTGATCCAATGATCAACTTGAATACCACGTTGTTCTTCTTTCTTATACTTTCTCCCGTTTGCGAGGAATCTCCACAACTTGGAGCCTCTCGCCCTTACAATTGATGATCACAAAGAAGCACGGAAGTAAGGGAGGGAAGAGCAACACACACAAGACTCAAAACCAGAGCACAATCACGCACACAAGCCACAACTTGAGCTCAAAACACAACTCAAGGAGTTCTCTACTCAATTGGAGCTCAAGTCACTATCTCAAAGAATCGAATGCGCGAGAATGGAGTCTTGGTGCTTAGGAATGATCAAAGAATGCTTGAGTTACTCCTCCATGCGCCTAGGGGTCCCTTTATAGCCCCAAGGCAGCTAGGAGCCGTTGGAGGCAATCTTGGAATGCTAATCTTGCCTTCTGTCGGGTGGCGCACCGGACAGTCCGGTGCACCAACGGACAGGCACTATAGCATGTCCGGTGCGGATCTCCTTCCTAATTTGGCGCAGCTGACCGTTGCAACTCTGGCGTCGGTTGGCGCACCGGACACTGTCCGGTGCACACCGGACAGTCCGGTGCCCCTTCCGACCGTTGGTGCGGGCCACGTGTCGCCCTCAGATCACGCTGCCGACCGTTGCGAAGTTGACCGTTGGCTCACCGGACAGTCCGGTGAATTTTAGCGGTACGCCGTTGAACTTTTTCCGAGAGCAACGACTTTGCCGCGGCTGACCCACCGGACAGTCCGGTGCACCACCGGACAGTCCGGTGAATTATAGCCGTACGCCGCCGTCGAGTCCCGAGAGTGGCCTGTTCACCTTGGACCCGTCTGGCGCACCGGACAGTCCGGTGCACCCAGACTGAGCAGCAGTTGGCTGTACACAGCCAACACTTATCCAATCTAATTTTTCCTGTTTCTTGCACTTAGACACAAAACATTAGTACCCAAATCAATGTACTAAGTCTAGAAACATACCTTCTTGTTGATTTGCACTTCATTCATCATTTTGCATATAATAACTCACACAATATGTGTTGGACACTTGATCACCAAAATATACTAGAAATGGCCCAAGGACACATTTCCCTTTCAGTTACAGTTCCCTTGTTAAGTTTGACATAAAATGATGTTTTTTGGGTCTCTAAACCCGTCACTATTCCAGAAAACTCCCTTCATTTTGAAACACTTATTTGGTTTTGCCTCTCTTACAAAAAACTTGTCTTTCGGAATTCATGTCAGTATGAGCCATAACAATGTGCTCATTGCCAGATTCCGTTGCCTCATCAAGGATGTCGCTACACAAATTACTTAAAAAGAAATTATCTGCTAACACATGTTTTTGACACTTCAATAGCAACATACAGAGATAAATGATGACATAAATTTGATGCGATGGAAATGATCTATCAACTAAAATTATCAGCAATCTTATATTTACAATATATTGCAAAATACTTTATTTGATCTTAAAAATGTTGGTCCATTTAAGTTTGCCATAAGTCAAAACTTTTTTTTAACTTAAATATCACCAATAATTAAAATTTCAAATAGATTGCCAACATAAGATAATTCCTATTAGATTCATTATGAAAAATATTTTCGTTTGTCTATTTGGAATTTATAGACATTGCTGATTATTGTATTAGAGACCATGTCAATGTCAATGTCCCAATGGATCTATGATCACAGAAAGTAGTGTGTACAATCGCCAATGCAAGGGCAGCACCCAAAGTGTCCATAATTAGGTTAACCCACAATAACTGTCATCCAAGGGAGCAAAATTAGAATTTCACCCAACTCATCTTTTTTATAAATACTGTCTGGACATGCAGAGAACTGAAGAATTTAAATATCTTGTAGCTTTTACAAGTTAAATGATGATAGATAATGAAACTTCCAATAGATCTCAGAGTTGAGCCCTAACCTAAATAGCATTCAACGACACGTTTCGAGAACTGAGGGCAGCAACTACATTGATTATTGTTAGAGCTGCGACACTGTTAGTTAGAATTGTATAAACTTCTGTATGTTGGCATACACCAAACGACCCCATCTGACAACCTGAAGCCAGAAACAAACACCATGAAATACAGCAGAGAAGGCTAACAAGAAAATATAAACACGGTTAACGTACCCTCGCGACCGATGCAAAATTGTCATCCAAGATACTAATATCAGAATCTACTGTAACACAGGCAGCTTGAAGATCCCTGCCGATAGTAGCAGATGGTACTGGTGTGAGGTCCGCTTAATCATGCAAAATGAATGCTTTCCTATGTATTGGAAACCCTAACCCTAACAGGGGTTGGGCAATCTATTAAATAGACTGGAGTAACTGGGCCAGGCCCATTATAGAGTGGCGAGACAGTAATTACACAGGGAGAACCCCAAACCCTAATCGGGTATTCTAACACCCCCCGCAGTCACAACTCTATCCTGTACAGATGTTGAGACTGGATCGGAAGTCTAAAAAGACACTCGACGGTAACCCCTTGATGAAGATGTCAGCGAACTGCAGCGTGGTGGGGACGTTGAGAACCCGAACGTCACCGGCAGCAACACGCTCGCGGACGAAGTGCAGGTCGATCTCCACGTGCTTCGTGCGCTGATGCTGCACGGGATTGGTGGAGAGATAGACCGCGCTGACATTGTCGCAGTAGACGAGGGTGGCGCGCTAAAGGGGACTGTGGAGCTCGTGGAGGAGCTGACGCAGCCAGGAGGCCTCTGCCACGCTGTTGGCCACGGTGCGGTACTCGGCCTCAGCGCTGGAGCGAGAGACGACGGGCTGCCGTTTGGCGGCCCAAGAGACGAGGTTGGCGCCCGTCAGCGTAACCGGAGGTGGACCGGCGTGTGTCGGGACAGCCAGCCCAGTCAGCATCGGTGTAGACCACGAGCTCTGACGTCGGGGATGGTCGAAGTAGGAGGTCGTAGTCGAGGGAGTCGTGGAGGTAGCGCAGGATCCGCTTGAGAGCGGTGAGGTGGGGCTCCCGCGGAGTGTGCATATGTAGGCACACCTGCTGGACGGCGTAGGCAATGTCGGGCCTGGAGAAGGTGAGGTACTAGAGCGCGCCGGTCAGGCTTCGGTAGGACGTCGCGTCGGCGACCGGAGGCCCGTCGTCCTCAGAGAGCTTTGCCTGAGTGTCAACAGGCGTGGAGCAGGGCTTGCAGTCAGACATGCCAGCCCGCTCTAGGATGTCGATGGCGTACTGGCGCTGGTGGAGGAAGAGACCCTAAGGCCGACGCTCGGCGGTGATGCCAAGGAAGTGGTGTAGGGGCCCCAGGTCCTTCATCGCGAACTCCCGCTGAAGGGCGACGATCGTGCGCTGTAGAAGGTCGGCGGTGGATGTCGTGAGCACAATGTCGTCGACATAGAGCAGGAGGTAGACGGTGTCGTCGCCACGCCGGTAGATGAACAGGGACGTGTCTGACTTGGCCTCGATGAAGCCGATGGAGGCCAGGTAGGAGGCGAAGCGACTGTACCATGCCCGTGGCGCCTGCTTGAGGCCGTACAGGGACCGGTTCAGCCGACAGACCAGATCCGGACGGTCAGCGTCGACGAAGCCGGTGGGCTGGCTGCAGTAGACAGTCTCCGTCAGAGTGCCATGGAGGAAGGCATTCTTGACGTCAAGCTGGTGGATCACCCAGTCGCGGGAGAGGGTGAGGGAGAGGACGACGCGAACAGTGGCGAACTTGACGATGGGGCTGAAGGTCTCGTCGTAGTCCACTCCGGGGCGCTGGGTGAAGCCCCGAAGGACCCAACGGGCCGTGTAGCGGTCGAGGGAGCCGTCCAAGGTCAGCTTGTGGCGAAATAGCCACTTGCCGGTGACCACGTTGGTGCCTGGTGGACGCGACACCAGGTCCCAGGTGTGGTTGGCCAAGAGGGCCACGTACTCCTCCTCCATAGCACGACGACAATGTGGGTCGGCGAGGGCAGCGCGAACGGAGGAGGGCACAGGGGATGCGTCCGGAGGAGTGCAGGTCGTATCCGCTACCAGGATCAGCCGGTCGACGGGGCGAAGAACGCCAGCGGCGCGCCGAGTCACCATCGGGTGGATGTGCCCGGGGTCGCAGTGGATGGCGACCTGGTGGTACACTGACGACTCGGAGCGGGCTGCCGAAACGTCGGGAGCGGTGGGTATGGCCGGCTCGCGGCGGTGATAGACGACGTCGGGGTCGGCAAAGCGGGTCGTGCTCGTCGACGGGCCCGGGTCGGCAGGCGCCGAGGCGGCGGCGTGGCTGCGATGGTGGTAGACGAGCGCGGGGTCGGCGAAGCGAGTCGAGGTCGACGGGGCCGTGCGTGGCGCAGGCGTGATCGACGGGGCCGCGCGTGGCGCAGGCAGGGTCGTCGGGGCCGCGCGTGGCGCAGGTGGGGTCATCGGGGCCGCGCGTGGCGCAGACGTGATCGACGGGGCCGCGCGTGGCGCAGGTGGGGTCATCGGGGCCACGCGTGGCGTAGGCGTTATCGACGGGGCCGCGCGTGGCGCGGGAATGGGTGCGAGCGGTGGCGTCGTGGCCGCACGAGGTACGGGTAACAGCGCAAGGCGGGGCGCCGAGGGTGGGGGGGAACCGGGTCAGACTCGAGGAGTGAGTCTAGATCGGTGGGTGGGGTGGAGCCTGCAAGGGGAAACACATCTTCGTCGAAGACGACGTGACGGGAGATGATGATGCGGTGGGAGGTGAGGTCCAGGAACCGATACCCCTTGTGGTCAGGGGAGTAGCCGAGGAAGAGGCAGCGAGTGGAGCGAGGAGAAAGCTTGTTAGGGGCGGTAGCGGAAGTGTTGGGGTAGCAGGCACAACCGAACACGCGCAGGTGGTCGTAGGAAGGGGCTGTGTCGTACAGTGCAAAGTGAGGTGTAGGGTGGCTCACCGCCTTCGAGGGAAGACGGTTGAGGAGATGCGTGGCAGTATGAAGGGCCTCTGCCCAGTAGGTGGCAGGGAGAGACGCCTGAAAAAGAAGGCAGCGGATCATGTTGGTGGTGGTGTGAATCATGCGCTCGGCCCGACCGTTCTGAGCAGAGGTGTAGGGACACGAGAGACGCAACTGGACGCCGTGAGTGAGGAAGAAAGAACGGGAGGCGTTGTTGTCGAACTCGCGACCATTATCGCACTGCAGGGCACGGACCGGGCGCCGAAACTGAGTGGATACCCAGGCGAAGAAGTGAGTGAGGGTGGTAAACGTGTCGGACTTCAGCCGAAGGGGGAAAGTCCAAAGGAAATGGGAGTAGTCGTCCAGAATGACCAGGTAGTATTTGTAGCCGGAGAGGCTAAGGACATGAGACGTCCAGAGATCACAGTGGACAAGATCAAAGGCCTGAACAGCCCTGGACGTGGAAGTGGAAAAAGGAAGGCGGGAGTGACGACCGAGCTGACAAGCATGACAGAGGCGCTCAGAAGAGCCCCGAGTATAGGATATGTCTGAGTGGCCGGCAAGCTGGGACATGACGTCGGGTCCAGGGTGCCCGAGGCGACGGTGCCAAATGGCGGTGGAGGTGGTGGAAGTAGCAAGAGCATGTGATGTGGTGGTAGTAGTAAGGGCAAGAGATGAGGCTACTCTGGTGTGGGCAGTGGAGGGCAAGTGAAGAGAATAGAGGGAACTGGAGTTGTCACAGCGATCGAGCACAGTACATGTGGGAAGGTGGCGTATGGTGAGACCCCAGGGGTCGAACTCCATAGAACAGTGGTTGTCACTAGTGAAGCGACGAACCGAGAGGAGGGGATGAGTTAGACCGGGAGCAACAAGGACGTTGTTAAGGTGGAATGGTCCCGGAAGGACCGATGCACCCACCGAGGTGACCGGGAGGGTGGAACCGTTGCCCATAACGATAGAGGGAGGATGGGAAGGGTGTGGAGGATGGGAGTAAGATAACGAGGCAGCAGTGTGAGTAGTGTGGAAGGAGGCTCCAGAGTCGACCACCCAATCGGTGGAAGAGGGAGGAGGTGGCAAAGGCGCAGTGTGTGCAGAGAGGGCCAGGGGAGGGGCTCTGACATAGCCACTGAGAGGGGAAGTAGACAACGAGGTTTCGATCGCCATGGAGGCGACCTCAGCACGGGGAAAGATAAGCGGTCCTAGTACGTGACGGCCCGCCTGAGGGTGGATCTCAACGCAATCACAAAGAACAAGGTTCATGGCCTGATCGAAGGATACAAAGATGCGCCGAACAAGCTGGCCATCGTGAAGGAGGACGCACACAACGATCCCGTCGGAATTGGGCGGAGCCAGCCAAGAAGTGGCGCCGACAGTCATGGCAATGACAGGATGGGGAGTGGTGGGGGGCACGCCGAGGGAGGTGCTACTGTATACAGCAGCAGCAAGGTCGGGAGGAGCGGTGGTGGCAGTCGAGGACAGCGAGGAGAGCATTGAGGAGAGGCCCAAGGCCGGGGATGAAGGAGGCACGACGCCGCAAGAGGTCAGCATGGGCCGGGCCAGTGGGAGCTGGGCGGGTGCCATACCGCTGGAGGGCCAGGGGATAGCTCCCGGCAGTGGGGGAAGGAGACCGAGCCCTGTAGGGGGCAGAGCGGTCGCACCGGAGGTGGTGGAAGGGACCGTTGGAGCTCGGCGTGCTGCTGTTGGCGCGACCGGGACACGCTTGAGCTCCATGGGAGCAGGCTCTGTGTGCCGGTGTTGAGTGGCAGCGCGCCGGGACTGGGGAAACGACCAGGGGGCGCCGCTGCCGACCTTGGAGGAGAGGGGGGCGGAGCAACAGCGCCGGCCACGTGGGGGACGGCGTGGCTGAAGGGGCGGCCGAAGTTGGAGGCGCGGGGAAGGTCAGCGGGCAGCGGACCGACGGCGGCCATCGCAGGGAGGTGAACGGGGTGCGACGGCTGGCCAGGGGGGGCGCCGGCGGCGCAGGAAGGGGAGGGCGCACGGGGGTGCTCGGTGAGGTGGCTGCGGCGATGGTCGCGTGGCGGCAGCAGGGAGCGGGGCCATGCGGACGGAGGACGGAGCAGCCGAGCGATCCTGCCTCCTGCGACCGGAGCAGACACGAGGACAAAGACAGAATGAAACGAAACGCCGGCGGGGAGGAGGGCGCCGGCGGCTGGGCGGCGGCGCAGGGAGAGGGGAGAGGTGCGCCGGCGACGCAGGGGAGGGAGACACAGGCGGCTGGGCAGGCGAGGTGGCGGCTGGGAGAGGAAAAAAAATTCTGGCTCTATACCATATTGGAAACCCTAACCCTAACAGGGGTTGGGCAATCTATTAAATAGACTGGAGTAACTGGGCCAGGCCCATTACAGAGTGGCGAGACAGTAACCCTAATCGGGTATTCTAACACTATGATAAATGGTCAAAAACATAATTATAATTAGCCACATATGGACTTTACAAGCCAACTGAAAGTATATCTGGGTACTGCCATGATCAAAAGGATCGGTTTTCCATGCAGCCGTGCAGGTAAAAAACTACGATGCTATAGGATATAAGCTACAGAACGCCAACAAGTCTGTACAAAGATTTTTAAGATGCCTCAAATTATGTTCAGGTTTTAAGCACTCAGCTAAACCAAGAGAAGACAACTCTGTTTTGTCCTAGTCGCCACTCTCTTAGCGAAGTGATCATTCAAATTGTCACGGTTATGAAATACAAGAATCGCAGGTCTTGTTTTTCTTTTCACTTTTCAAATTTGTGGTTCGACAATGAATACAGGGTACATGCAATAAGATCGTTCCTTTTCCTCATTTCTTGTGCAGAACAGTAGAAAGTGCTACATGTATGCTGGTGAAAAGCAGTATGTGAATGTGAGAGCAACAGTAGTATGCCATTCAAATTGCTGCTAATTATGTTTTACAAGCATTTTTCTTCTTTACTGACTGGATCAACAAACATATAAGACACTATCAGTTTGTTTGGTTAGTGGAATAACCCTGTTCGGAACCAGGTGATCCAGCATGGACTCACTCCTTGTAGATTTGGATGGGAGGAATGAGTTAGTCCGCCTGTTTTGCGAGGAATGGGTAGCTTCTAGATTTTAGTTTTAGATCGGAATGAGGGGATGACGGATGAGATGAATCTGTGATGGTAACCAAACACTATTTTAGGCTCGGATGTAGGTTCGGATGATTCCGGACCATTCGATGCCTCTAACCAAACACACTGTATGTGGATTAGATCCAAACTTCAACCCATCCAGCATAGGTCTAGATCCACCTCAAGTGGAGTGGAGACAAAGAGAAGAGATAAACGTGCTAGCTCTTGATATGAGCTAGTCTTTTGCATACCTTTTGATATGCGTGTCGTCATGTCTGAGTGGCAGGACGCGAGCTTGGACTCGAGGATGAGGCGACAGAGCTTTTTGAGGTCGATGTTCGGGTGCGGGTATAGGCTATTCGTCATTGGGCCTCTCAGCCCGGTGCTCCCCTTCCCAGCACAAATGGGATTCTACACGGAATGAGGTAGCAGTGCGGCGAGCAGGGCTCGAGGCCTCCTACCACTGCCGAGCCCATGTAACTTCACTAGATCATTCCCTAAGATTTTTAGTGTACACATATAGTGTAGAAGAAGCTCCTATACTACAATTGTTTAGTTCAGTCTCTTCTAAAAAAATTCTATCTCCGTCCCTGGGCACGAGTGTCTGGGCTAGCTCGAACGCAACCGTGCGTCGGATGGATCAATCATTCAAAGACGCCGTGCGCAAAGTCGCAGCTATCGCTGCGCTTGCACTCGCCCTTGCGAAAGTCCGGGCAGGCGGCACAACACTTTCTCCCCTGGGTGCGCAAAGGGGCACTCGGTCCAGTAGTGGCTGCGCTCGCGGGTGCACCGCCAGACCATGCACTCGTACATGCGGAACTCGTCGAAGCCGTAACCGTCGACGCCCGTGGCTATGGTGACGACCGCCTCAACAAAGCTGGCCGGGGCGGGGGCGATGGTGGCGGCGGAGGATCCAGAGTGGGAGGGGAGGAGGAGACGAAGGACATGAGAGAAGGGGACGACGAGCAGAGGGATCGTGAGAGTTGTACAAAGAAAGAAAGGAATGGACGGTCGCTCGACGCGATGCTACCCGTTCGGACGGCTACGATTTTTAGCCGACATGGACTCACGCACTGAATGTTGTAGCTTCTCGTTATGTGTGTCCCATCCTGCTACAGGACATGAGCATTTATAGGTCTGTTCGGGAGTAGGTGGTCCAAAGTACGACCCTACCCCCGTCTACCAACTATATCCGAGAAATATTCTATGTAACGGAGTAATTACAACATCGTTCGTACAACAGATGGCGTACACAAGATTACAAGGTGAGCCTTCGAGCGTGTCCCTCGGTGGACCGTGTCGAGCTGAATGACCCTAATGTACACGCGAGAAAGTCGTGGAAAGAACAAAGGTCAGAGTTGCATCCATGCCTGCGTGACTTGCGAGAAAGAAAAAATTAGCGTGATTAAAAGGATGCAAATGAATCAAAGGACAAGCCCCTCTGCATCTCTCCTCTTTCATTTTAATCCGTGTCTAGCATGTTAGCCATATGGATATTCAAAATATCGTTTTACATTGTATACTACACTGTTTGTAAAATAAAGTTTAAAATAAAAAATAGAATGAGAAATATGAAGATAGAATGAGAAATATGATGAGTAAGCTGGTGGCTTATAGGGGACTCCTCGTCCCTTTCCTCTTCTATACCAGAGGTGGAAGGAAAAGTTTTTATTATTTCTTCTAGTGAAGTTCACAAATGAGATTTTAGGGCTACAAATGATTTTTAATTATTATTTAATAAACCTTTTGACTATATAATTAGATCATGAACTTACTAATGAAAGTTCCTAACATGCAATACATAGCCAACACAGAACTCAAAGCATCTAGCGAAAGAAAAACAAATAAAAAAGAAAAGGAATAAAAAGATTGTATGGGCTTTTATTTGGTGGCCAATCTAAAAGCCCATTAGTTTAGCATAAACCCAAGTTCCACCGGACCGTTTCTTTACCCTAACCTTTCCACTGCTCCAGCCTCCAGCGAAGGCACACTGCCGGCGCTCTATCTTCCGCTCTCTCTCCTACTCGCGCTCGGCAAGGCGGCGGCGCCGCTCAGGCTCGGGCTACGGCGTCAGCGGCATCCCCTCCGCCTCTCGCCAGTCGCCTCGCGCCCTCGCCTCCGGTCACACCGGCCGGTGACTCTGCGTGCGTGCCTCTTCTCTCTCTCTCTCTCCTCCCGCCTCCGATGGATCGTCAACGTTGCTCGGCCCCGTCGGCTGCGCCCCTCGCGCCTCAGGGCAGCGGGAGCCAGCAGCCTCTGCTCCACCAAGGCGGTCGCGCCGCTTTGGGAGCGGTTATGCCCCAAAGCGAACTGTTACCCGTCCTCTTAGCGTTTCAGCTCGCTGAAGCGTGCGCTTAGTGCCTGTTTTTGGAACCCTGGTTTTAGTTTCGTGCAGTTCAAAAGATTGGGGCTTCATGGAACTTTAGCTTCACCTCTGTCTTTCATACTATTTTTTTTGGTATCACCGTCATTTTGGTTCTGTTAATAAATATTATATTTTTTTCGGTAATAGTAAAAATGGTGTTCCTTTCAAATGAAGACGCCTGGATCCATGATGAAGACATCATGGATGATGTTGATTCAGATGTTGAAGAATCAGACTCAGAAGGTGATTCAGGTGAAGAAGCTCAGGCTAAGCCTGCAGACAAAGCGATATACAACAAGGAGGCTATTCTTGAAAAACTTGAAGACATAGCCTGGCCCAAGAATGTGGACTGGATGCACAAACTCACTGTTGAGCATGATCAAGGGGAGAAAGTTGATGTGAACGATGATCTTGCCCGCGAACTTGCGTTTTACACCCAAGCTTTGGATGGCACAAGGCAGGCCTTTGAGAAGCTGCAGTCGATGAAGGTCCGGTTCCTCAGACCAACAGATTACTACGCTGAGATGGTGAAGACTGATGCACACATGCACAAGATCAAGGGGAGGTTGTTGTCAGAGAAGAAGAGGATTGAGGAAGCTGAGGAGCGGAGGAAGGCTAGGGAGTCCAGGAAGAAAGCAAAGGAGGTTCAGGCTGAGAAGAAGAAGGAGAGGGCTAAGCAGAAGAAGGAGCAGATTGAGTCAGTCAAGAAGTGGAGAAAGCAGAGACAACAAGGGGGATTCACGAAGGGAAATGATGATGTGCCAGACCTTAATTTTGAAGGAGAAGAAGGATTTAAACAATCAAAGAAAAAGAGGCCCGGTGTTTCTCCTGGTGACAGGTCTGGTGGTCTTGCTAAGCGAGGTAAAGGAGGAAAGAACGGGAGGGCAAGGGATTCCAAGTTTGGGCATGGTGGTCGTAAAGGGCTGAAGAAGCAAAACACTGCTGAGACCACAAATGATTTCAGAGGCTTTAACCAGGGGGGTGAGCCTCAAAACAAGAAGAGAAAGAGGTTTTGAACCTTTTGATGGATATTGTAACTTGTAAGAATTTGGATGTGTGCCAAAACCAGAATTAAAAGATGTTCGAACTTTTGCTGTTATTACTATTCTTGTTGCAGCATTATTTTGTTATGGCGTTTGCTAGAAGCAAAAAATATCTAATGTTAGTCTAGGGAATCAGTCAAACACAAGACTTGATGATTTGCTTTATCTGGTTATGGTTTTCTTTTATCGTGGATTGCAGATAAATCTTACCCCCACTGCAAGTATACTCGAAGTTGCTGCTGTTCTTCCTGTTGTTATTCCTTCTGTTCTGCATTTGTTTGGGTTACTATGCGCGTGCAGGTTGAGTTAAAGTGGTGATAGCATTTCCTTTGTCGGTGAGTCACATCTCCCTTTATCAATTTTGATGATATACAGTTTCCTCCTCACACCAATTGCGATGCAGAATAAGGGTGTTTCCTCACTGAGAACTTTAGAACTGTTCATCCTGAGTGCTATGGGTGTTTGCATGCATCTCAGATAACATTATCAAATATCTGGGTTGTCGATGTGGAGATACTTGTGTATTAGTTGTGACATAATTGTACATTTTTAATGAGCTATATACCTTGCCAAACATATTTTGCAAATTGTTCCATGTCTGGTGATAATTGCCTTATAGTAGTAGTGTCATGCTGTTGTGAATATTTGTTACAGAACAATTGAGCCTCTCTGGTCCCTGCACCCCCCACACAGACCCAGAGATTAGCTGCCCAAGTTGAAGTGAAAATACTGATGGTTGTCCCTTTCAGGCTTTAGGAATGTTTTTTTTTTCTGTCTATTACTAGTTAGGAGTTCGAGGGCGTTTTTTTATCCAACAAAACATCAAGATTACCGTTGATTCACCAAACTGTTGGAGATACTCTAAGCCATAGACTGCAAGTAAGATTGTTTAAGTACATTTGTGAAACGACCATGCTTGATTTTATCATTTGCTTCTCATAAATATACAAGTTTGAGTATCCCTTCGCAGCCTGCAAAACATTTTACCAGAGCAGCATTCTCAATATGAGAAATAAGTGGAGAATAAACAAGTGTTAGATCAAGGACTATAAACAGTGACGTTTTACACATGATGATGTAGGAAAGATTTTCAAAAGTAATTGGATTTCTCATCCCGCGTCTGGATTTCTCATGGAGGCATTAATGGTTTGTCTGGATGAACACACTATCCTGTACTTTTTTTTTCATTCGAAAGGTAACTGTCAGCTGCAACCAAGATGATGGAGCTTGCTCTCTGTTCCTTGTCGTCATTTGCTTGAATTTATGATTTTATTCTCTTCATGATCCCAACAGTGCTCTCGTCCAATAAAATGCTCTTAAAATTCTATAGGTGGATACGGTGCGCCTGACATGGACGTCCGCATCAGGAAATCGTTCCTGTTTATTTGCTCCATATTTCTCCATCAGCATTTGGTTCTCGTTTTCCCGGGATGGAGTCGAAATTGTGTCGTCTTGTGTGGACATAAATTGTCTCTTGATTTGTGGCGATACGATGCAATGATTGTTATGATTAAGGTCTTGCATTATGCAGATCCAAAGTAAGGTTGTATCCAGCGGATCGTGTATATTGCCGTGTACAGAGATAGCATAATGAAGGTGGAACACTGTCAACAATCAAGGTCTCTTTCCACAGAACCTTAATACTGATTTCTGTTCTGTTAACTGCAGGCTTCTCTGTGTTCCGTTCCATGTGGTGACTCAAATAACATGTTGAGTACCCTCAAAATCTAGGTAAATATGTTGGGCAACATATCATCTCTGAAGTGATTAAACTTTAGCCACTTTTGGTTTAGCTCAGAGGATCCAAATAGACCATAAATCTTGTCCATCCGATCTACCATCTACGGTTGAGTACAATCCTATCTGAGGACAACACACCTTGTTATATGCAAACATAGGGATTCTTTATAAAATAGTTTGAGAGGAGGTAGGATTATACTGAACCGTAGATGGATTTGATGAATAAGATTTAATGTTAGCATATTACTTCTTCTGTCTCAAATTATTAGTCCTTTTAACTCTGGAATTTATGTCTATATTCAAATGTATAAAGATGAACCTAGACACATATATAAAATATATACATATGAACCCATTAATTGATTAAAACGAATTTTAATTTGGGATGAATTTTATTCCTGTATGATCATTGATGTTGCTAAAGATGGACAAGTCACAAAGTGTTTTAGCACACCAAAATTACAAGGACATTTAGCTCGTCTCTTTTTCTCTCTTAAGCTAAGACCTAATCACTCACTAATGATGGTACTAAGCATATTTCTAAGCCTTTGACATGATCACTAAGCTCTAATATAGTGGATGGGATGTTATTCATTTGCTCTAGCTAGATATAGTCCCAATATACTCCAACACTCTTCCAATGGATGGCCAAAGGCATATTTATAACTTGTACATCTCCAACTAGTCACTAGATACTATGTTCATGGGCTGTAGATGCAGTCCTTATCGAATGATCTATTGGTAGCCAACAACACTATGACGAGACATCAGTGAGGTATTGATTTTACCATTATTAAGCATTGGTACCCGATCCATTGGTACCGGGTCCTACACCACTGTTCGATATATATTATCAAATGTCAATGTATTGTTCACTCTCCTTTTACTCCATCCAATCTTATTGCGTGCATCTGTTTCATCATCGAATGTATCTGATGACTTTGTTCACCTTGATGTTTAACTTGTGTTTTGTTCATCAATATATGATCTGATACTACATCACGATGGACAATTCGATGATGCTATGCACACACTATTACAAAAATGATTTTTTTTCAACATGGTTTCATTTTCTAACGGAGATGGACGACTTATGAAACCATATATAACCATGACGACGAGCACTATAGTCAATGAACTACTGCTTAAATTTAATAGTGTATTTTTAGTAAAACTGCATTTATAAATTTTTTGGGGATGATTTGTTTAAACCAACAACCCTAAAAGTGTATTTTTAGTAATAGTTGCATTGCCATATATAGCCTATTATTCAAAGACCAGTTTCAAGAGCAGCTGCCATACAAGTATTACTAAAAATACACTTTTACAAGGATACTTGTCGCAAGACAACTTCCGTAACCATCCGTAAACATCCGTAACCATCCGTAAATTACTTTTCCGTAGTAATAGTTTCAAGAGCAGCTGCTTCATGTATCCTTGTAAATTACTTTTCATACTTCGTTTTTTTTCCTTTGGTTTTCGATCTATAGATGCTCGCATGCATATATGGGCTAGATGCTGAGGCATTGAGATCGATAGAGAAGCATCCAGCTCCCATGTGCGTTGTTCCAGCATGACGGCAATGTTTCACCTGAACCCAATTGACGTCTATCCACTTAAATTCCAACACTCTTGACATATATATATATATATATATATATATATATATATATATATATATATATATATTACATGGAGAGTATCTTGCATGGTACTATATGCGTGTGCACAAAACATTTTTAGTATAGTTGAGATAGCGACACGTACGTGCATAGGCAAACATTCGAGAGATTCCGTGATATGTTTGCACTATATATGGAATATTTCAATGTAGCATGATATATTCATGGTACGGTGATCTATCACTGTAGAGTGCGTATACAAGGGCAACGCATGGCATGAACGCTAATGGATTTAACTCTATGTTTTCTTTACTTTTAATATGTTTTGTTTGAATGAAAAGCCCCTTTTCGAAGTTTGTACTGCTACGAAGTTAACCTCTGAATCATTCGACCATGATGTCGTTTTCATTTAGTTACGCGGTGCAACTAACTAATATATAAGAGCAACTTCAATAATTATGTAAATTTTAGCCCTATAAATCACAGATTTAAGAAGTTGCTAAGTAACTTTGCGAGTAAAAAATGTGAGATCTCCAACAGTTCTCTAAATATATGTTGTAGTTTTGTTTTGTATCTATCCACGTAAAAAAAGTCACAAATATCATCAATTACCTTCATTATCTACATAATGCCGTCAATATTTTTTATTTAAGAAGTTGCTAAATGTTTGTTAAATGTAGAGAGTAAATGAGGTTAAAAATGGAGGGATAAAACATTAGTCCCTAAAAACTAAACACCTCCTAAATGAGATTAACCAAACGATGTTCAAAAACATCCTACGACAAAATAATTATTAACACTCTTTGAGCAGGAAATGAATTCAAATCATCTGGACATTTGCACCAAAACTACTACTACACATCAATAATCAATTGATGTTACAATGAACGTGCTTAACGTCGACCGTCCAACAACTCATGCATGCATGACTCGTCGCACAGCTTCACCAAAATAATAACCAACAATTTGTACATACTGGTCATGGCAGTGAAAAAAAAAGAGTTCTCAAAGAGAAGAAAAGAGAGACAGAGAAAGAAAAAAAATTCAAGAAATGGAAAGGTGCAGTCCACAAGATGTTACATCATGGCAGGTTGGCAATAGTGCTGCCTGCCACGCCAGGTCTCCTGAAAACACACATGCACGTTGCATTGGGCATGTAGCTAGATCACCCCGGGAGAGCATGAAAAAACATCATTTAATTAATAAATCAATAACGAGGATACCTAGCTAAGCTAGGTTGATCATCGATCAGTAGTTGACTAGTTGAGCTACAGCGAATCAATGGACGATTCAGGCTCACAGTTAGGCAGCAGCAGAGTGCAGTAATGCAACTTGATTGCATTCGTAGTACGTGCTACCAGATCTTTACGATCCTGCCGGCGGTGCCGGCGCTCTTCTTCTTGGCGCCGCCGCCGCTGCGGAAGGCGTCGAGGATCTGCTCGAGGCGGTCGGCGGAGCAGGGCAGCACTATGGGGCGGGCGCCGGGCTCACCGAACTCCTCCTCGGCCATGCTGAGCAGCTCCCGGAAGGTGTCGCTGGCGAGGTAGGCGATGGGGACGAAGAATCGGCGGCCCTCCCGGGTGTAGGCCGCGAAATGGCCTCGCGGGCACGCTGCCGCGCTTGGGGAGGTGACCTTGCTGCTGCCGCCGACTCCCCATTTCTTGGAGACGATCTCCGTCAGCTTCAGTGAGCCCATCGTGATGGTGGAAGCAGAAATGCAGTAGAGAGATATAGGTACGATCGATGCGTCGCCCCTGTGTGCTCTAGTTCAGTTTGCGTGTGTGCGGTACATGCATATATGTTGGAGCTAGCTAGTAGCTCTACTGCACTGCACAGGTTTAATTGGTGCTATGTGGCTGCTGGTGAGGTGTGTGTGTGACTTGTGAGTACTGAGTAGAGAGAGCAAGCTAGCTAATGGGGTATAAATAGAGGTGTTTGGGGATGCCTCCGTTCTGTGGCAGACTGGCAGTCAGCACATTCTGTGGGGTTGTGCATGTGGCCGTGGCTGCTGCATTACTCTAGTGTTTGTTTCTGTAATATGATGTGATAAAAATGTTTCGCTCCTAATTAATTATTGTTTGGATTGGTTCTATCACTAATAGAAAAAAAACTCTATGCATGTGGTAGTGCCTAATTTTTACGGACGGTTTTGGCTGTAGAACGCCAGCGAAATAAAATAGTTCGTCCAACTCAATGAAACGCCAGTGAATTTTTGAAACGACCTAGTATGTAAAAGATGTAGATTTCTAAAAGTTATGAAATTTTAAAGTTGACAACCTTTCATTTGAAATTATTTGGGCTGCCAAAATTGCATTTGAATTTGTCAAATTTGAAATGCAAACGATCCCGGATAGAAAAAGTATCAAAATAAAAGTAGTAGAACTTAAAAAGTCATTTAACTTTGTAGTCAACAACCTTTTCGTTTGAATTCATTTACACCCTTAAACAATCAATTTACATTTGGTTTGTTGTAATATGTGGGCAACAAAATCCCACACTTGACACAAGTCATGTCATGGGTGGAGTTGTAGAGGATGCTTCATGTGAGGGTTGTGGGATTGATTCTCATCTGTTGCGAATAAGAGGAGTTAGCAGGTTCGGAGTCAAGGGAAAGTTAGCATCTCGATATATCGGGTCGTACCAAATTCAGGCAAGACGTGGAGAAGTTGCCTACCAGCTCAGCCTACCAGAAAACCTGGCAGCGGTGCATGATGTTTTCCACGTATCTTAGCTAAAGAAATATTTGCGAGTACCAGAAGAGCAGTTGCTAACCGTGGATCTTGAAGTCCAAGAAGACTTGACATACATAGAGAAGCCAACCCAAATTCTTAAAACAGCAGACATGGTCACTCAAAGGAGCACCATCAGGCTGTACAAAGTCAAATGGAGCCATCATTCTGAAGAAGAAGCAACCTGGGAAAGGGAAGATGACCTCAGAGCCAAGTATCCCGAACTCTTTGCTAGCCAACCTTGAATCTCGAGGGCGAGATTCTGTTAAGGGGGTGGATTTGTAACACCCTAAAATTGGGGGTATAAACTTCTTCTCTAATATCCACCAAATTCAGGTGTTACCTCTCTTCTCCTCTCTCCCCATTTCTTTTTTCTTTCCTAGAGTAGAGGAGTGGTTGTTTTATTTGGAAATGTAATTATACTCTAGTACGCAAAACTCCAAGGGAGTATGAAGTGTTGCATCTTGTTGAACCCAAAACTTTATTTTTGTTTGATGCCTATGCTTGAGGAGTTCCAATTTGAATTTGTGGCAGGTTTGAAATTGAATCCAAAAGAGAAAATAAAAGTAAAAGGAAAAACTCTCTCCCTCTCTCGGCCTTGGCCCACCTGTGGCCCACTCGGCGCCTCACCTGTGACCTAGCCCCGCTCGGCTGAGCTCCCCCCCCCGCGGCCAACCGTGGCCTGCACCCCCAATCTCGCTAAGGCCCGCCTCTCAGTGGCTCTACCGACGTGCCTGGCCCCTCGCTCCCGATGACTCCCAGCCGCACCGGTCAGCTCCCCTATCCCCATAACCGGCCGAGCGGAGTTCCCTGTGCGTGGGCACGCGCGCCTAGCCCCTGGCCCACTTGTCATCCCCACCCCGCGATAACCCCTGCGTCCACATCGCTTGACCCCACCTGCCATTCCCTCCCCTCGCGCATGTCGCCCACCCACCCTCCATGACCGGAGCTTGGGTGCATAAAGCCCCCTTCCCCCCATGCATGACCTACCCTTGTTGCCCGCGCCGCACCGCTGTCGTTGGCTTGCCTGCTACCGTCGTCAAAGTCGCCAACCGCCTCACGCCGCCGGAGCTTGCCAGAGGTCGATTTGAGGAGGAGCTCCACGTCATCGGGTCAGTGGAGCCGCCCCAAGGTGAGTCGTGGTCGTCTACTCCCTCCCCCCTCTGACCTCTCCGGCGAGCGCCCACGGTGGCCCTGTGCCTCTAGGTCAAGCCACAGAAGCCGCTGACCGCGGTTAAGCCGCCCTGCGCCATGCATAAGCGAGGGAGACAAAGGCCCTAGCGTCTAGGCCCCGCCTGTTAGTGGGATGTCCTTTGCGCCACCCACCAGCGCGCTAGCGCACGCGCCTTCTCCCCACCCACTGACTGCTAGGCCCCCTGGCCCCACACCACCACGCGCACCGCGTCCCACCTCTCCTCGGCCATCTGTCGCACGCCGGAGAAGCCACCTGCCCTTACCTGCACGCACTCATGCCTCACGAGATCGGTCGTGCGCCATCCCTGATTCCTCGGGGTCCCCCGTGCCCCAACAGTGTAGGCCGCCGTGTGGCCGGCCGCAGCCAATAGCCAGCCGCCACGTGATGTCTCCCCTCATCGGCGCCCACGCGCTTTTGTGCTAAGGTCCTTGTCTTTCTCTGAAATTGCGTGCCTGCGGCCTGGGTCTAGGGAAACTGCCCTGCTGGCCCCTAAAGTCTATAGTTATTTACGTTTTAGTCCCTAAGACTTGAAGACCCTATAACTTTTACATAGAAATTCCGATTTAAGTGATTCGAATTGCAAAAGGTTCATGATAATTTTGTCCACATGTTAGCGGTATGTTCATCTTCTGTCTTGATAATTTAATTAATGGTTAACTCCTAGTTGTAATAAAGTGTGTAGAGCCTTGAATTAAAATAATTAAGAATAGGGGACCATATCAAATGTTCTAGTTTTAGGGCTTAACACCATCTAATGAATGATCCTATTACTCAACTAACTTTATTTGAACAAGTACTATAATAACATGGACTTGATTAGTGAATAGTGAACCAAATTGTATAGTGATCTAACCTAGGTTTAGGGAACACCTCACTGCCTGTCCCTTTTTGTTCAACCTGTGTTGCATATGTTTGGCGTACTATTCTTTTAGTATTCCCCAAGTGTGTTGAATGGATGATTGCTTTGTGTAGACAGCGAGCAGTCCGTGGTTCCCGAGGGAGTTATAGGAGATTTCCCTAAGCAGCAACTTAGTGAAGGCAAGTGTCCTCTGACCCATGATGTCCTACTCACTTTACAATTCATTGTCCCGCATACCATGACCAACCTAAGGATTGACTAGTTTTCTGTTTATCCTGTCCTTGATTACCCTTTTGGGATTTGACTATTATGGTTAATATCATGCTAGTGCTTTACTTTAATTAATGAACATGACGAGAATACTTTATGATACAATGATGTTGTTCTAGTTATGATGATGAGCTTGTGGTACTAAAGGAGACTCGGGTTGTTTCCCAAGCACCTCCCCATAAGGACCTGTTCATTGGACGACCACTCGAGAAAGCAGTACAACCATGAGGGTGGTATGGGACGCTCTTAGCTGACTGATTAGAGGAACTTGAAGTGTAGTTTGCTTCCATTGTGCCGTAAATGGGGTCCAGGCATAGTACTTGCTCTTACGAGGTTGGGTGCCGAGGTTCGTTCGATTTGCTTTTGTTAGTCACCCCTCCTGCGGGGAGAGATACTGTGTTTATCAAATTGGAGAAACCTAACAGGCGGCTATGACCTCTAGGGAATAATTGTAAAGGCCACGTAGTGATACCCTACCAGACCACCTAGTAAGTGATCAATGGGGAGTCATATCCCCAGGCAGAAAAGGAATCATGGCTCATGGGTAAAGTGTGCAACCTATGGAGAGGGTTAGAAACTGGTATATCAGTCGTGCTCACGGTTATGAGGAGCTTTGGGAGCTCCTTTGATTAGAGTCATTTTGGATACCTCGATGAAGATGGTTTAATGATGATGGCTATACTTATGATATATGGTACTTTCCTCTTTGAGGAGGTGCTTTCTTTTGGGATATCAACTTGGGTCCTATGATAAAACTTGGCTTCTACTAATGATAAGTACCTGACCAACTAAAAGCAACTGCTTTGAGCTTAACCCCACATATAGCTAGTCCACTTTAGCCAAACAGGACATTTGCTGAGTACGTTGATGTGTACTCACCCTTGCTTAAACACCAAACATCATGTCACACCCGGATTTAAGGGCAAATCCAGGCATGAATCAAATGTGTGATAGGATCAAGTCTCACACATATGATAACTCATGGTACAGAAACGGATATCACATCTTTACTATATAATAGGAGTTCTGTTCAAAATAGTTATATAATTACAACATATGGAGACAACGATCCTCCACAACCATAGTTGACTGGGAGACGATGGCCTAGACCTCTCACGAACTCATCATGGCATCCTTCATGCTCCTCGTCTTATCGATACATGTTCTTGACCTAGGGGTGTGAGTACAACAAGGGTGAGCTCACATACATTCATCGCTCAACAAGTTTTGGGGAATAATGTGCATGGGCTCACTTACGGTGGGGCTCATGTGAAGTGTAAGGCTTACCAAATAGAATGGTTAAGGCTGAGTGTTGCTTTTAACAAGTTGGTCAAAATTTCATTAGCATTTACTAAGTATAAGTAGATACCATTCCAATAAAATAAGATATCACAATTAATAATAAATCCCACAATGCAATGCAAACGATAGATTAAGTTTAATTCCATAAGTTACTCATGTGAGGGTCCGAGCCGCTCAAGACCGTGAGCACGACTGATATAGCAGTTTTACACTCTGCAGAGGTTGCTCCCTTTACCCACAAGTCGTGTATCCCATCTAGCCAGGGTTTGCAAGGCACTTAGACACTTCTGAGCTGAATGGTTAGGGATCCACTACGAGGCCTTTATAAAGTTCCACTAGCTTCAGAAAACTTGCTACGATTTTGTGAGAAGAGCGATATAGGAATCCCTCATTCGAAAAGCCATCGCAGCATGATCGACCCGAGAGCTCCCTACACCGGCAACTCCTCTATCGCCCTTGCCTCTTTTGGGTAACGTAGTCCTCCAGTAGTTTTCCTAATTAGTCAGCCAAGGGCGTCCCATTCCACCCTTGTGGTAGCACTATTTTCCTGGGTGGTTCTCCATGTTCCAATTAACATAATAATCTTATCATGAACAATAATCAAATCAACAAAAATAATGGAACATGATCATATATAATTTAGATATAACATTAATCACAAAACTAGGTAGAGCAATAGCGAGTCTACCCAATAGTTTATTTGTTTGCAAGGTGTATGGTGAACAAAACTAGGGTAACCTATTAGGTCCCATCAAATTAACATGAGCATGTCATAGTGATTGACCGGAACATTATTAGGTAAAGAAAAGTGATCAAGGGCACAACTTTCCTTTTTGGTGCAACCCCAGGTTCTTCTCCAATGTAGAATGTAGAATGTTATATGATAAAATAATGTTGTTAATGTGTAGGAAATTTAATTACTAAGTTACTGCAACTGGAGTGGGTTTAATCAGATCTAAAACAGAGGAGTTATGGTTTTTATACATTTATAAAATAATTTTTTACACTTAAAATGTGTTTAATAAAGGCTTTTATGAAACTCCTGATTCATTTTATAAATTTAAGTTTTCAAAAGGACAACGGTTAATATATTTAGGGAGTCCAGGGGTTAGTCTGCAAAATAAAGGACCTGGTGCAATGATTTTACAACTACAATGGACATCAGCTTAGTTTATGAACTTTTTTGGGGGGGTTCTTTATGAAAAACTAGTTGGCTATGTCACGTGCTTCCTTTTCGGCCCCTAGATCTTAAACCAACGGATCAGATTAGATCCCATCACCAGTAAATCAGTACGTGATAGTCACCACTGAATCGAGATCCGACGGCCCGAATTCTATGAAGTCCGAACCCCATCTCACACGTGGATACTACGATCGATAGCCACGATCAGCAATGACGAAGAGTTATCCGGCTGTCTAATCTACACCGCACAATACAGATCGAGCAGCCATTCCCTTCATCCCCATGACGGCATATGCCAACCACGGCGGCGCTCGTGACTCCCACGGTGGAGCACCGCCGACAAGATGCCCGAACGGCCCTCCCGAGCACCAAACTCAAATTGGTCAGCAGCTACACGATTCTACGAACGTGGCAAAAGTAGCTGGGAACTTACCGGAGACAGATACGATGTCTGGAGAGCCACCCACGGCACGGTGCGGCACGCGATGGAGCCATTGCACCGTTCAGAAACTGATCGAGCTCTTCATAAGCGAATCCCAAGAGAACCCTCCCAGATGCTAGGCGCATCTCCCTGGCCCGCCCCAGGTGCATCAAGGATGGCAAATCGAAGTTCCTCCAATGACGGGCTCCTACCTTTCTATACGCTCGCCCGGTGATGTAGACAGAGCTTTCAACTACTGGCCTCGGGGTGGTTCACGGAACCCGGACGCGAGGGAGACTGCAGAGGGGAGTCGGCTTATATGGCCGCGAGAGGAGCCTGCAAGCGAAGGCAGCTACGGTGTTTGTTATGCGAGATCCATGGAGTTTTTGGTGCTCACACCGGTTCGGAGATGACGAAGGGGAGGGACCCGAAAGGTGGGCCCCAACCACCGGTGACTTAAGGCAACACTAGCGCGCGGTGTGGAGAGGCTGACGGGCCGGTGTTGGGCTGACACAAGTAAGGCAGTGGGGCCAAGTGAGTGGTACATGGCCCAGGTGAGGTTTTCCCTTTTTTGTTTCCCTTTTCTATTTTATGTTTTATTTCAAACTACAAATTCAAACTTGATTCAAATTTTACTTTAATCTGGATTCCAGACAATATGCAATCATTCAAATAAATCTTGGCATGAAGGCAATTCCATTGTTTTATTGATTTACTTATTTATTATGCTAATGATGCTTTTAAATATGAAATTCATACACTTAAAAGTAGGAATTTTAAGAAAATAATTTCTAGTGTACAAAATCGTTAATAGACTATTCAAACAAAGGGATAACTAAATTCATATAGGGATTTTTTATAAAATCTTTATTAGAGACCATATTTATTTTAGGATAAGCAATTTCAATGGTAGAGGAATTCTCTAAAAGGTATTCTATCTTAAACTTTTGCGGAGAACTTTGCTAAAAGCTTATCATAGGATTTTTAGGTGTTACACACCAGGTTGTCCCATTGCAACCATTGCTCAGTAGAAGATGAAGGCAACAAGGAGGACTTTTAGGAGTTTCAGGACTATGATGAGTTCTAGGGTAGATTAGCGGCAAACCCCCGGTCGGCTGCCTATGAAGGCCTTATCATACTACGTTTCGTTTAGCACTTTGATTTATGTTTAAGTTAATGACTATGTGGATGTTTCGGACATCATGATGTAATAAAGTAATACTTCTTTCCGATATTATTTGAGCACTGTGTGATGATGTCCAATTATGTAATTGTTGTGTACGTGAATTTCTGATACTGGCACATATATGGTTCACATTTGGTTTGCCTTCCAAAACCGGGTGTGACACGAATTAACTTAGATAGTGTTTGGTTCCTATGCCAATTGGGACGGAGCGGCTCCATACCAGGGAGCGGCTCTATCCGGAAGATTTTGGGGAGCCAGATGGTTGAAAATTTGAGTATAGTTTTTCTTTTTTAGTCACTTTATTCTACATGCACTAGTGGAATCGTGGAAACAACCTCTGTAAAGGTGTTGTGTTTGGTTTTTTCTGATTTTTGTGCTCGGTCGTGCTCATCAATCATCACCGAGAATATCTAGCAACCTATTTTTCATTTCCGTTGTCATAAGAGTTTAGCTCATGTTTTAGAAAATAAGCTAAAATTGTTTAGAATAAAAAAGTATTGGCTCTCTTATTACCCTTGTCTAATGGCCTGATTAACTTAGATAGTGTTTGGTTCTGGTGCCAGTTGGAATGGAGCGGCTCCATACCAGGGAGCAGCTCCATCTGGAAGATTTTAGGAAGCCAGATAGTTGAAAAATTGAGTATAGTTTTCTTTTTAAGTCTCTATTCTACATGCATTAGTGCAAACAACCTCTGTACAGGCGATTCGAAAACCTTTTTATAGGTGTTTTTAGAACCACCTGTGATGTGGGCATGTAGAAATGGTCTCAGTGCATAGGCGGTTAATTGTGGACCGACAGTGCAAATCGATTTCCACTGATGGCCGATGTAATAAAATCGCCAGTACAAATATATTTTAGAAAACATAACATGTGTTTTTAAAATAGCAAAAAAATTATAATTAGGGGAGAGCCCCACGTGCTTGTGAAAATTTTTGCGTAAAATTCGCAACATATGAGAATCAATCCCACAACATACGATTTATTCTCATCCCACAACCAAAAAGCAACTGCTTTGAGCTTAACCCCACATACAGCTAATCCAATTCAGCCAAACGGGACATTTGTTGAGTACGTTGATGTGTACTCACCCTTGCTTAAACACCAAAGACCAGGTTGTCCCCATTGCAACCATTGCTCAGTAGAACATGAAGGCAACGAGGAGGACTTTCAGTAGTTTCAGGACTACGATGAGTTCTAGAGTAGATTATCGGCAAACCCCCAGTCAGCTGCATGTGAAGGCCTTATAGTACTATGTTTCGTTTAGCACTTTGATTTCTGTTTAAGTTAATGACTATGTGGATGTTTCGGACATCATGATGTAATAAAGTATTACTTCTTTCTGCTATTATTTGAGCACTATGTGATGATGTCCAATTATGTAATCGATGTGTACGTGAATTTCTGATCCTGGCACATACATGGTTCGCATTCGGTTTGCCTTCCAAAATCGGGTGTGACATAAGTGTTATCAAAGCTGTGCTGACTGTAGGACCGCTAACCTAGAGTAGCAATGGCCATTCTAAAGACTATAGACCCTGATTCTCACCTTGACCTTTGGTGTCACTTCAAAAGTTGGTCATCTCGGCCAACCCTTTGTTATACTACTGTTGGGCGCCTTCGTCCTCCGAAGGTCCTCAAAAACATAATTTAACAATACTTTCCAAGTATGGTTTATGGACAGGTATCTTCGGATTCATGATAAAAGCGTACACGATGAGGAGCATGATCGCGACGAAGCTTGCTGTCGCTCCGAAGTTGTGCACAAGGAAGCTTCAGCTAAACCGCAGAAAAGGGAACCGACTTAAAAGGGAAAAGGCTATTCAATCCTCATAGATTTTTCTATAAGTCAATAGTAAATGTAAAGGGCATGATTGTAATTTCTCATAGGCTGTGTCCTGTGCCTATAAATAGATGAATAGTACCCCGTACTGTTCACGCTGACTTGTACTCTCTTTTGCGTCACACTTGTACTCTCTTGCCTTCTGTCAAGCCGAAGGTACTTTTGTGATTCAGTATTGTATCTATCTTTTCATGGTTATATAATTAAGAATGAATAATATAATATGATTGTTTGTGTCGTGTTCTATATGCCATACGTTTCTTCTTCTATTTTATCGTATAATGCATTGATGAAGGTATGTCCTTCATGCCCTTCGTCTGAAGATCATTATATCCTAAGGGAAATAATGTTTTGAAGGACGAAGGGCATTATCATTCAACATCTTGTGTTGCCTTGTTCTTGACTCATAGCATTTGAGAACAAGTCCCCAACATTGGCGCCCACCTCCGGTGAACCCTTTTTGGACCACCTTCGGCAAGCACGAACCTTCGTCATGCCACCGAAGAAAGTTTCAGCGCTAGGGGCTGCCGCACTACAGCCAGTGGACCCAAACCAGGAGACCCTTTCTCTCCGAGAGGCCCGAAGCCAGAAGAGGAAGGCCACTAGTCCAACACTCCAGGAGGAGGAGTTGGACCAAGAAATCCGAAACATGGAGATAATCCATCAGCAAGTACAAAGGAAGAAGGAGAAGATGGCCCAACTGGCCGATCTTCAAAGGCAGATCGACGAAGCCACTGAAGAAGTATGCCATCTTGCTCAAGACGAACAAGATCGAAGGCCCCAGCACAGGGAGCTTCATCAAGAAGGCTTGTTCAATGAGGATGGATGGTATGATGATCTTAATCATGATACCTTTACTTTTGATGATGCTTCTCCCTTGGCAGCAGAACTGCAGGCTATCCCATGGCCCCCATCATACAAGCCACCTCAGCTCCCCATGTATGATGGGCATTCAGACCCAAAGCAGTTTTTGATGAGTTATGAAGCAACTATATCTTCATATGGAGACAATGCAGCCGTCATGGCCAAATCCTTCGTCATGGCAGTGCGGAACGTGGCTTAAACATGGTATTCTTCTCTTCGGCCAGGGACTATTACTTCGTGGCAGAAACTCAAGGATATGCTAGTGACAAGTTTCCAAGGCTTTCAGACGAAGCCAGTCATAGCTCAGGCCCTGTTTCAGTGCACGCAAGACCATGAGGAGTATCTACAAACATATGTCCGAAGGTTCTTGCGTCTGAGAGCACAAGCGCCTACAGTGCCCAATGAAATTGTCATTGAGGCCATGATTAAGGGGCTTCGTCCAGGACCCACTGCCTACTACTTCGCCATCCAAAAGCAGAAGGAGATCACAGAAGCCAAAGCCCGACAAAGTCAACCGAAGCAGGTCCTGCACACTGCTTCGTGTCATTCACCCTACATACCAGAATATGTGGGTAATCATCCTGCAGCTTCTGTTGCTTCGGCTAGCCAGCCACAGGCTTCCTGGCCACAACTTCCACCTCCACCGCCACTACAGTCTGCCTATTCATGAGGTCAGTAGCCAGAAGGGAGCCATCAGACTCATCAGCAGCGAGATCTCAGGGAGGAATCCGAAGCTCGCACAGTCAACAGTACTGTGCCAGAATCAAAACACATCTATTGAAAGATATCCTACCTCTGAAACATCTTTACATTCATTGTCATTTTCTTTTTAATAAAGAACAATCAATGTAAATCTAGTCTTCTTGTTATTTTTAATATCGTTCTTGTCATAGTGAAATATATCTTTCCCACAGACTCACGAAGCTCAAAAAACCGCTGAAGCTCAAAAAGTCATTCCTAAAGGAATGCAGAGCTAAAAGTCGCATTGCAAATTTTAGCGAAGCTACAAAAAGTAGTTCCTAAGGAGCGCAGCGTAAGTTTGCCGAATCTACAAATAGTCGTTCCTAAGGGAGCGCAGTGTAAGTTTTCTGCTCAAAAGTCGTTCCAAAGGGAATGCAGAGCCAAATACCGCCAAAATATAAGGCGAAGCGCGAAAAGTCAACATGAATACCGCCGAAATAGAAGGTGAAGAAGTTCAAAAGACATTCCTAAGGGGATGCAGAACTTACACCGAAAAATAAGCGGTGAAGCCGAAAAATAAACGGCAAAGAGATTTTGATGGTTCCTAAGGGGACGTAGAGATTGTGTTTCAGTGTGGGTATGTGTCTTCGGCATTAGCATCATTCTTTGCATCATATCATCGCATCATATCGCATGGCATCATATCATACATCATATCACATCAATGACATCAATTGGAAACGAAGCCGATCTTCGGAGAATGCTTTAAAAAAATGAAAAAAATGCCAAGGCACAAAGTAAGCTGAGAATTACAGCTTCCTCAGTTTTGATGTGGAAGAAGGGATCTATTGTTTACGAAGCATTGATGTTTTTACAAAAGTGTGGATGATTCTTACGAGACACAAAAACTCTTCTTTACGAAGCATGAAAAGAAGGGAAGGTGTTTTTTCGCCGAAGGCTCAAAAACGGTATGTACATAAAGTTTCATGCATCACAAAGAACTGAATTACAAACAATTCATATATTACATTCAAATCTATAGGCACCAAATATTACAAATATAGTTCAGCAAATGTTACATTAATATCCTAGAAATGTTTTTACAATAGCTACTCTTCTTCCTTCAGAACTTTTTCTGCAGCTTTGGTTAGCAGTTTGGTAATAACTTCGTCGACAATAGCTTCGGCCATATTAATGATTTCTATCGCTTTCTTTGTCTTCGGGTCGGCTAGGGGGTCGAACGGCTCCGGTGGAGGAGGTAGCTCAGCTGCGATAGAAAAAATCAATCAGTTTGAAGCTTCGAAAACAAACAACGAAGCTAAAAGCCATTAAGTAATACCTATCCGCCTTTCGAGTTCCACAGCTTTCTCAGCTTCTTTCGTTGCTTCTCGAGTGTCATGAATATCTTTTTCGCTCTTCTTCATTATTTCATGAGCCATCCCTCGGCCGCCATTTTCCCAGATATCAGTGAAAATTTTTCCGCCTATTAAACTCGCTTCGGCCGAGGGGTCCTTCGTATCGTCAACAGAGAAGGCAGCTTCGGCCTGGGCCAAGGTTTTAACATGTTCGCAACCTGCCTTCTCCAAAACGGCTGCAACCCCCCTCGCACCAGAGAATGCACAGATGTCCTCGCGGTCACTCAAAATCTCCTCAAAAGCTTCGGCTTCGCTACTGATCCACTCGATGACGCCCTCAGGGTCGCCCCGTATGAAGTTGTCTTCGTTTGAGTAGGCGCCCACATTAGCAAAACTAGTCTTTATCTTTTTCACACATTCCACAGATTTTTCAAAGCATCTTTCTTTGGAGGCACGAAGCTCTACAACTGTTTTTTCAAAATAATTTTTCCAGTATTCGCTGGCATCTCGATCAGCTTCGGCAACAACACATTTTAATTTGGCCTCAGCAAATTGTTTCCGAAGGTCTTCAATTTCACTCTTTTGGGCCTCAGCTTGAGCTTTGGAGCTAGCTTCGTCTTATTTTATTTTGCTCACCAATGAAATTAGTATTTTATCCTTTTCAAGGCCTTAGTTCCTTAGTTCAATCACCTCTGAGCGAAGGTTGTTCAGAGCCATTGTGCACCCCTCATCTTCAATATTCTTCTGTGCCCTGAGGGCATTGCTAAGGATCAAGCCCTACAAGAGGAGTATAGTATTAAGTATAAGCAAATGAAATAATTCGTTTTTAAATACAAAAATTGATTTTCACACCATTATACTATTATATGCCAAACTGTCGGCCAATTCATCATTCGACAGTACTGAGAGCCCATCTTCTAATGTTGGAAATCCGAAGCTTCTACCCATCTCCTGGCAAACAGATATCTCTTTGCTATCCAGGAGACAGTACAAAAATCTTCTTCTCCGCTGCCGTTGAACACTAATGCCCCCTTCGGATATTTCAGCTTCTGGGCATAGTGTTGAGCTTCTCGTTCTTCTTCTTTAGAGAGTCTTTTTCCCGAAGCATGACAGATGATATATTCAATACTTTCTTTTAAAGCTTCGGGAGCAGGAGCGACAACTTTTGTAGGCAAAGTCTGTTCTATAGCCTCTTCCTCTGCTGCCTTCTCTTCAATTTCCGAGGGTTTTTCTCAGCAGGCTCTAAAGGCCCGGCTTCGGCACTAGCCTGGCTCACTACAGCTTCAACTTCGGCCAGTTTTGTTTCGGCGTCGATTTGCATTTTCGAAGCCTCGACAATTTTCCCTAAAGGAGTAGAGCTTGAAGCCTTTACTGATTCTAGCACATCTAGTACATTTGCCATCCTTCTTCTTTTGGGAGTTGCCGCAAGACCCTTTTGTATCTTTGGCACTGTTACTTCCGCCGAAGGGCTTAAAATTTCTAACATTTTTGTTCCTTCAGTTTTTGGCTCTTCGGCCTTATTTTTACCAGTCTTTGCCTCAGCTTGCTCGGCTGAGGGTGCCTTCAACATTACAGCCGGATCTTCAGCCTTCTGTGTAGGAGAAATGGGCTCCTTTGGTTTAGCAGCTGAAGAAGTTTCTCTGCCAAATTCAGGCACCACGGCCGGTTCAATATACCGTGGCCGGTGGGTAAGGACTTTCAGTTTTTTGCTCTTCGGCGCAGGCTCATCGGGGGCGGCTGAAGCAGCAATTTTGGCCGAAGCAGCAGGCTTCCTCTTCTTTCCCCGTCCTCGCAGCGGGTAGCTGTAGTCGGGGTAAACAAAACCAATAGCATCAAAAACTCTATTCAATCTCCTTTTTCCTCGGCCCCCGAAGGATGTGGATAATGCATTATCTTCTGCTTTGGAATATGGCCCAAGCAATTCATCACTTATAGATTCAATACATTTCAGCCAGTCGTCATTCGGTTCATCAAATTTATCTCCATATCTGAAGGTGTATTTCAGTCGAACCAGCTCACCTTCGCTAGACTTGGTGATAGTCTCTGTCGGCATCTCCCAATCCTCTACAAGCGGCCATACTCTGAAAGCTATATGTTCTTGGATTAAATCTCTTGTACCAATAAAGAAATAGATAGTACCAAAGGCCTTCTGGCATGCTTCAGTGGCTTCATCGATTTCAACCTTCGGCCTTCGAAGGCCAAAGCGGGACCAAATGGGACGCATAATAACCTCCTTAACATCCTCCCTTGCCACTAAGTCGTTCTTCACATAAAACCATTCTTCCATCCAATTCCCTGGCCATCTCTTCCGAAATGTTGGCACTAGGTAACTTGCGTTGGGACGGGCGATAAACCCGTAACAACCGAAGTTGTTGTGATACTGTTCCTTCCCCGTGGCCTTCGTCTCATACATGAGTTCGTGCATGCTGCAGAAGCACTTTGCACTCGGTTCTAGCCCCTGACTCCTTACCGCCTAGACAAAAATCCCCATCCTTAATATAGCTTCGGGGGTAATCTGATGGAGGAAGATCTGATAAATTTTTAATACTTCAACCACAAACCTGCTCAGTGGGAACCGAAGCCCAGCTTTGAAGAAGCTTCGGAAAATCACAACTTCGTTCTCCTCAGGCGTGGGAACGTTGTTGTCTTCGCTAGCCCTCACGATAGACATGTCCCAAAAGTATCTTCCCCTCATATTTTCAAGGTGACTTTGCTTGATGGTCGATTTTCCGAAAATTGCATGACTTGGTCTCCAGGGTCGATCCTCGGAGTCTTCGCCTCCACTCTCCGCATCATAACTGTCACTGTCACCAGTGTCTTCAGACAGGCCTTCCAGGATTTCCTTGGTAATCTTCTCCGTATTTGACTTCGCCATTGACTCGATAAACCAAGCTATATAAGGATTAGCAGCCTTGTTCTGTTCAAAGAGCTTCTCCTCTTCAGTGAGCTTCGTCTCAGCAGCAACTTTCTTGTCTTGAGACATCTTTTCTTCGGAAATGGCGAAAATGTGTCCTTAAAACCGAAGCTTAGGAAGCCTGAGAAACTAAGCAAGTGTTGGTGAGCAAGAGCTAAAAAAAATTGAGCAAACACAACAAGTGGCACAAGTAGCGTACCAAATGTGGTCAGGGTGAGTTCTTATTTATACGATCGACGCGCTCCAAATTGGAGGGTCCCGTCTGTCATTGACTATTGCTATTCTAGCAAAGGGAAGGTGTTTTTTTGGACCTTCGGCTTAAGGCCTTCGTCCATGTCGTAGTCTGAATTCGTTATCTTAAACAAATTAATACTATGAGGGGCTACTGTTGGGGGCCTTCGTCCTCCAAAGGTTCTCAAAAACATAATTTAACAATGCTTTCCAAGTATGGTTTATGGACAGGTATCTTCGGATTCATGATAAAAGCGTACACAATGAGGAGCATGATCATGACGAAGCTTGCTGTCGCTCCGAAGTTGTGCACAAGGAAGCTTCGGCTAAACCGCAGAAAAGGGAACCGACTTAAAAGGGAAAATGCTATTCAATCCTCATAGATTTTTCTATAAGTCAATAGTAAATATAAAGGGCATGATTGTAATTTCTCATAGGCTATGTCCTGTGCCTATAAATAGATAAACAGTACCCTCGTACTGTTCACACTGACTTGTACTCTCTTTTGCGTTACACTTGTACTCTCTTGCCTTCTGTCAAGCCGAAGGTACTTTTGTGATTCAGTATTGTATCTATCTTTTCATGGTTATATAATTAAGAATGAATAATATAATATGATTGTTTGTGTCGTGTTCTATATGCCATACATTTCTTCTTCTATTTTATCGTATAATGCATTGATGAAGGTATGTCCTTCATGCCCTTCGTCTGAAGATCATTATATCCTAAGGGAAATAATGTTTTGAAGGACGAAGGGCATTATCATTTAACATCTTGTGTTGCCTTGTTCTTGACTCATAGCATTTGAGAACAAGTCCCCAACAACTACTACATATATACTACACCTTGCTAAAACTTTACTTTATTTTATTTGTGGTTTACTTACTAGTTATATTAGTTCTATTCTTACTCTTAAGCTTACGATATCTTTTGTAGATAGCCTGCCTTAGGCTCACCGCTCGTAAGTCGGTGATCCCTTCCCCGCCTTCTCGCCTTGCAGAACGTCGACTCCGTCGCACGGTGTTTGGACAGTCGAGTCACCTGGAGAGGTTGCACCACCGCCTGCGCCAGGAGCAGGAACGCTGACGTCAGGAGATGGAGCAAAAGGACTCTTCCTCCCCATCTCAGCAGAAGGTGGAGTCGGTGAGGCACCCCTCCTTTGTGCCCCAGCTGGAGGTGCCCCCTTCACCACCATACGGCACCCTAGCTACTGGAGGAGATCCCAACGGAGATGACGATGGTGGCAGCTCAAGCCACAACACAGATCTTTTGGAGGAGTAGAAGCCAAAAGGATGGGTCGTCCTACCCATCACTCGTGACGCCGCTCGTGGTTGTCACTTCCATGACACTTGACATCCTGTTGCGTCGAGCTTTTGACCAACTCACCTGGTCAATCGAGTATCATTGTGTAGTCTACCAGCACAGTCACGGGACATACCCGGACTGCTGGGAGGCTACTTGCTTGGTGCACCGTCCAAAGGATGACCTCCGAGGTGCAGAGACCTACTTAGACATTATGCCATCTCTGAGAGGGACAATGCTGAGGTAGCCATGCATGAAGTTGCATGGTGTGCACTCTTGCAGTATTGCTCTTGGTTCAGTTGGGTGCCTGTAACACCCCGGGATCCACAAACACCCCGAAATGCTACTAAACTACACAACTAACATTCATATATAAAATTTCGACAGCATCTCCTTTGAAAATTTGCATAAACGTGGAAGCAACAGAGTATAAACAGATATCATGATAAGAAAACATACTAGACATTAATAATCTGCTAGCAATGGGAAGATAACCATAACGACATGAACTGAATTAACTAGTGTGCACGACTAGCTAAAAACAAACATCTTTTGACAAGAAGTTTCTAATTAAATCATGGTTGTGCCTGGGCAGCGTTATTATGAGAGTGAAGGTGGACGTGCTGCTACTCCCCTCATTCCCAACATGAATCAAGTACCTGCATTGAGTAATGCAAGAGTGAGATGAAACATCTCAGCAAGTGAATTGTTTCGACGAGATATTTAAACCAAAAAATTGAATTAATCAACATTTTAAAGGGATCACAATTGAGATCAGAAATACTTGTAGATATAGAACTCAATAGTCCCAAAATAACCAATGCCATCTCATTTCCTCGAACAACCACAATAGGTTGTATAACACTTTCCTGCGTCAACAATACCTGCAAATATCACTTCGATGTATGCATAGTAATGCAATGTGTAAGTCCTCTGCCTTCATACCTCTTAGAGTATAAAACCACACCATCTACAAATACCACTTTAATGAATGCATATGAATGCAATGCATATGTCCTCTGCCTTCATACCTCTAAGGGTATGAAGTCGCATTGTACCCCTCCTCGGGCAACGTACGATGCTAAGTTGTACAGGTACAGTCGGGCCATAGGTCACGACAAAACTTCAGATGCAAGTGAATCATGCAATGTATATGGCATGCTGCATTTAGCAATATACTTCACTTCCTTCACATACAATACAACCTCAAATAATACTTCATTTACCTTCAGATACAATACCAACCTCAAATAATACTTCATTTACCTTTAGGGGTGTGAATTAATCTCACGAGTCATACTCGAATCATAATCATCATCGATATATGATTGAGCATCAGTATAATGCAAGCAAGTAAAGCATCACCATAGAGTCCAATTATGAAAGAATCCAATACTTCTGAATATTAGAGTGTAGGCAATAGAAATAACAGGTCAGAACGGAAGCAACCACTGCTACATTCACTTGCCTTCATCGGAGAAGAAGAAATGTACTAGGCATGATCTGGAGTGTAGCCACCTGCTAGCGGGCATAAAACTTAGTACAAATATTTCACAAACATTTGCCAACAATCAACAAATCGCTCCAACACTTGAAACCGAGACATTGGCAATTTTGCCATTATGATTTGTGGGTTTCGCCAGTATGCCATCGGACACATAAATCATAGACAAAGATGGTCCCACTAGTCATAGACACGGGATGGCATAATAACAGACAACCAAAATTGAGAGTGGCACAATCACAAATTTCTCCTTGAAACCAAGACCTCGTGGAAAGCCTCCCACCCTGAACCACATGCCATACAACAACAGCGCTGTTTGTTAATTTTGTATCTTTAAAATTATAACAGTGGTGATATCAAACAAATAATCTAAGAGTATCTACACAAAATACTCTACAACTTCGGTATTCAATGGATAATTAAATTCTGCCATCTACAAGTTCTAAAACCTCTGACAAGATAACTGACTGAATCTGTTTCAGACAGCAGCGTAGTTAACTTCAAAATTCGATATCTCACAAACTACTCAACCAAAAATCATGGAATTCTACTGGCAGTAAGAACTTTTATCCCTCTACATAAGTTTCCATAGTTGGATGAGCCAATTCGGCCATTTACCTGATGAAACCTACCAGTGAACAGACCCACTCATTTTTATCAGGCAAATAGGAACAGCCACAGTAAAACAAACATAACTGGAGTTTCACAAATCATATGAATGCACTCTTTAACAATATGGAAATTTTATGAAATTATCTACAACTTCTTTTACCAACCCATAGTTTAATTCTGTTGATAAAATTGCCTAACTCTTAAGAGAACAGATTCTGCACAGAATTATAAGACTGAAAAACTGCTATAATCAAACTGCAATAACTTTCTGATCTGATGTCCGATTGAGGTGTTCTTCACGGTCACGGAAAGATATACAAATTATCTACGACTCATATATAGACTTTTATTTTTTGAGACCACGGAAAACTGGTATGAACAGAAACTGTTGAATCTGTCATTCTGCAGAAATTAAATTCGAGATCAAAACCTAACCCCACATCTAATCCAACCTCTAATCCTTCAATCCACAAGATCCACAACCTCCAAAAGCACATAATTATATAGAGGAACAAGGATCCCATCCTTACTTAGGGTTCCCCAAGAAAATCTACAATATATGGGGGGTAGAACATCTCTTTGATCCTCTCTTCCTCTTCAATCCATCTTGCTCCTCCTCTTCTCGATCCTTGCTGCGTGGGGGAGGGGGAGATCTAGGGAGGAGGAAGAAATGGTGGGCGGCTGCCATGGGAGGAGAGGGGGCGGCCAACCAAGGGAAAAGGGGGGAGGGTGGCGGCCAAGAGAGGGGGGGGTGGAGGGAAAAGGGGTGGCCACCTAGGGTTTTGTGGGAGAAAAGAACCGACGCCCCAGATGACTTCTGCCTTTGCATCCAATGGCCCACAACCCTTTTCCACATCCACGCACCGAAGATAAACTTTTGATCAACATTTTTGGGATATTACAGTGCCTGACGGTCCTAACCTCATGTATTACCCCATCGTTCGACTGGCATTATAGGGAGTGTGTCTCACCTGTTGGCGAAGGTAATCCTAGGTTGAGCAGCACAGTCAACCTGGTCGTCATGCTCAACATTGAGCTGGACCACACTTTGGACAAGCTAAGCAAGGCTCATGCTGAGACGCAGAATTACGGGTTGAGTGCGTGGAGCGCCGCCACCAGGAGGATGGTTCGCCTGCCCCCACTGGGACTCGACACCCTTACCGTGCGCCGCCCCGTGGTCATCATGCTTATGGCGCCCTGGATTGCAGGACCAAGATAGAGCTGGATCCTTAGATCGTTAGCGTCGGAGTTTGTAATAGATGCTTAAGTCAAGTGTCTTAGTCTTAGTTAGTCAAGATAGTTTGCTTATCCTGTGTTTCTATGCTGGTCATGGTGAACCTATGTTGGATTTGGATCTTTGTAATGACTGTCACCAAAATGTGGGTGTCCCCTATAGTTTTGTTTAGTTAGTGATGATTAATAAAGTTAGTTATTTAGTTGGGAAACATTTTACTTTTACTTTCCTCTTTATCTAAGAAGTTGTGTTTAGCTGTGTTAAGAATTAGTGAAGATGCTTGTTCATTCAGTGTTATGAAGATTTATGTGTGCCTTTTCTTATACTGAAAGATTGCAAGATCAATTCTGATGTGTGAATGCCTTCCACAGATGTCTGATAATAGGCATTGAGGCGGGAGGCAAACTTAGTAAGAGCGGCAAGCCCCGCAAGATGAGGAACCCCAACAGTTGCCTCCCCTGCCACCCATGATGTCAGTTGAGAAAATGTTCTTCATGCAAACCCAAGCAGTGCAAGCTATCGGGCAGACGCTGGCAGCCATGCAGCAGGCTCAACAATAACCTCAGCCACAACCGCAAGTGCAGATGCCACAAATGCCAAGAGACAACAAGCGTTCTGAGTTCATGAGAGGTTTTCCCCCTGTTTTTGCCCACTCTACAGACCCCGTGGACGTCGAAGACTGGCTGCGTGGTAGAACGGCAATTGCACACTGCTAAATGCAACGACAGGGAGAAGGTCTTATACGGCCCCCGTATGCTAAGGGGAGCAGATCAGTCTTGGTGGGAGTCCTATCTTGCCACCCATGTCGACCTCGAAGCTATCACTTGGGAAGAATTCAGAGACAATTTCCACCGGTACCATGTTCCAGAAGGCCTGATGATAGTGAAAAAAGGAAGAGTTTCTAGCACTGAAGAAGGGACCCATGTCCGCCAGTGAGTACAGTGACATATTTACGCAGTTGTCTCGCTATGCACCCAAAGATGTCAACACCAATGCAAAAAGGCAGTACCGATTCATGAGTGGTTTGGTTGGTCCCCTGCATTACCATCTGATGAATCACACCTTCCCTACCTTCCAACATTTGATTGATAGAGCAATAATGACTGAGAGGAAGCGCAAGGAGATGGAAGACCGGAAGTGTAAGATGGGTTGACTTCAGACCGAGAGCAGCAATTGCCCCGCTTCTCAGGCAGTTCATCCTAGCAATTCAAGCAGAGTCATCCATAAGGATATCAGCAATAGAACCAACGCCCACACCAACAGCAATTCCAGACGCAGTACCCTCAGCAGCAACAGTACCACCCTCACAACCAACCGAGAGGAAATCAGTACCAGAGGCGGAACAATCAAGCACCTCACCTTCCTTCTCCAACTGCTAATCAGAGCAACCAGGCAGCCCCGGCACTAGGAGGAGGTAGAGGATGCTTCCATTGTGGAGAGCAAGGCCACTGGGCGATGCATTGCCCAAAGAAAGCAGCCCAACGGTAGTCCGCTCCCAATGCCCTAGCAAGACAAGAAACCACAACAGGCATCAGGAGGCCGTGGCCAGGACTACAACCATGGAAAGGGGAACCACTTGAAGGTCGAAGCAATCTAGGATGCAACAGACGTGGCAATAGGCATGTTTTCAGTCGAATCCCATCCAGCAAAAGTACTATTTGATATTGGTGCCACACATTCTTTTGTTACTACAATATGGGTAGAAGCACATAACATTCCCGTAGAACCAATGATACCATCACTAAGGGTTAATTCAGTTGGGGGAAGATTCAGTCAGATAAGATGTGCCCAAACCTAAGGATTGAAATAAGGGGGTAGATTTCCCCACTAACCTAGTGGTAATGGGTACCCAAGGGATAGATGCCATCCTAGGGATGAACTGACTACACAAGAACAAAGCAACCATCAGTTGTGACAAGAGAACAGTGAGGTTACTGTCCCCAACCAGGGAGGAGATAGTAACTGAACTGATCATGCCTGAACTAGAGGAAGGGGCCTATCGCCAAATGTCCATAGATGGTAAGGAGGCCAACCCGCTTAAGGCCATCAGAGTTGTGTCGGAATTTCTAGATGTGTTCCCTAAGGAGCTACTAGGCATGCCACCCGAGTGAAAGGTCGAGTTTGCTATAGAGCTTGACCCTAGCACCACCCCTATTTCTAAGAGAGCTTATAGAGTGTCTAGCCAGAATTGGTGGAACTCAAGAAGCAGATCGATGAGCTGTTAGAGAAAGGTTACATCAGACCAAGTACCTCACATTGGACAGCTCTAGTTCTGTTCGTGGAGAAGAAAGATGGGACCAAGAGAATGTGCATAGACTATAGGGCCCTGAATGAAGTCACCATCAAGAACAAGTATCCCCTGCCAAGGATAGAGGATCTATTCGACTATCTCAGAGGTGCCAGTGTGTTCTCGAAGATAGATCTAAGTTCAGGTTACCATCTGCTCAGGATCTGACCTTTGGACTTACCAAAGACGACATTCATCACCAAATATGGGCTATATGAGTACACAGTCATGTCCTTTAGTTTGATGAATGCGCCAGCTTTCTTCATGTATTTGATGAACAGTGTGTTCATGGACTATTTGGACAGGTTTGTAGTGGTGTTCATCGATCATATCCTCATATATTCTCAATGTGAGGAAGAGCATGTGGAGCATTTGAAGATGGTATTGCAACGGTTACAAGAGCATTAGTTGTATGCCAAGCTAAGCAAATGTGAATTCTGGATTGATGAAGTTCTGTTCTTGGGTCATATCATAAACGAGACAGGTTAGCTATGGATCCGAAGAAGGTAGCAGATATTCTGGACTAGAGAGCACAGAAGGATGTCCACAGAATCAAGAGTTTCATTGGAATGGCTAGATGCTATTGGCGTTTCATTAAAGGTTTCTTCAAGATTGGAAGACCAATGACAGCCTTGTTAGCGAAGAAAGTCAAGTTCAAGTGGACCCAGAGTGTCAGGAGGCATTTGAAGCATTGAAAAAGAAGTTGACTACAACCCCTGTTTTGATCCTACCTATGTTCACAAGCCATTCTTAGTCTACTACGATGCATCTTACACTGGACTGGGATGTGTGCTAATGCAAAAAAGGAGAGTGGTAGCATACTCCTCCCGACAGCTGAAAGTCCATGAGAAGAATTATCCCACACACGACCTAGAATTAGTTGCAGTGGTTCATGCATTGAAGACATGGAGGCACTATCTGTATGGGCAGAAATGTGATGTTTACACAAACCACAAGTCAATATGATGGCCGCTCACCCGATGCCATATGAGTTAGCCAAGGAGTTCGACAGGCTGAGTCTCGGATTTCTGAACAACACGCAAGGAGTAACAGTGGAACTGGAACCCACCCTAGAGCGAGATATCAAGGAAGGACAAAAAAGTGATGAGAAGATCAATGAGATCAGATAACTAATCCTAGAAGGGAGAGGCAAAGACTTTTGAGAAGATGTAGAAGGCGTGGTATGGTTCAAAGATCGGCTATGTGTTCCCAAAATCAAGTCGATTCGAGAGCTAATCCTCACGGAAGCCCATGAAACAGCCTATTCCATACACCCTGGAAGTGAGAAGATGTAGCAAGACTTGAAGAAGAGATTCTGGTGGTACGGTATGAAAAAAGTGAGATCGCAGAGTATGTTTCCATATGTGATAGCTTTCAGAGAATTAAGGCGGAACACCAAAGGCCCATAGGTTTGTTGCAGCCGCTACAGATTCCTCAATAGAAGTGGGATGAGATCAGGATGGACTTTATAGTCGGCTTGCCTCGCAGTTGAGCCACTTGACAAAGGAGGCTCATTTCATACCGGTCAAGACCAGCTACAACAGTGCAGTATTGGCACAATTATACATGTCTCGAATTGTCTACTTGCATGGAGTACCAAAGAAGATAGTGTCAGACCGAGGAACACAGTTCACCTCACTTTTGGCAGCAGCTACATGAAGCTTTGGGCACACATTTGAATTTTAGTTCAGCTTATCATCCACAGACAGACGGTCAAACTAAAAGAATTAATCAGATTCTACAAGATATGTTGAGGGCCTGCGCTGTAGGACAAGTCGGTTTGAGATAAGAGGTTATCGTATGCAGAGTTCTCCTACAACAATAGTCACTAGGGCAGTTTATAGATGTCATTGTTCCAAAGCAATCTATGGGAGGAATTGTCGAACTCTGTTGCACTGGGACCAACATGGAGAAATGCAGGTGTTCGGTCCAGACATTTTGCTAGAAGCTGAGGAGAATATTAGAATGGTTCGAGAGAATCTGAAGGTAGCACAATCAAGGCAGTGAAGTTATGCCGACACTAGAAGAATAGAGCTGAGTTTGAAAGTGGGAGATTATGTTTACCTAAAGCTGTCTAGTCATTAACTTAAACAGAAATCAAAGTGCTAAACGAAACATAGTACTATAAGGCCTTCACAGGCAGCTGACTGGGGGTTTGCCGATAATCTACTCTAGAACTCATCGTAGTCCTGAAACTACTGAAAGTCATCCTCGTTGCCTTCATGTTCTACTGAGCAATGGTTGCAATGGGGACAACCTGGTCTTTGGTGTTTAAGCAAGGGTGAGTACACATCAACATACTCAACAAATGTCCCGTTTGGCTGAATTGGATTAGTTGTATGTGGGGTTAAGCTCAAAGCAATTGCTTTTAGTTGGTTGGGTACTTATCATTAGTAAAAGCCAATTTTTATCATAGGACCCTAGTTGATATCCCAAAGGAAAGAACCTCCTTAGAGAGGAAAGTACCATGTATCATAAGTATAGCCATAATCATTAAACCATCATCATCGAGGTATCCAAAATGACTCTAATCAAAGGAGCTCCCAAGGTTGCTCATATCCATGAGCATGGCTGATATACCAGTTTCTAACCCTCTGTTGAGGTTGCACACTTTACCCATGGGTCGTGATTCCTTTTCTGCCTGGGGATCATGACTCTTAGTTAATCACTTCCTAGGTGGTACGATAGTGTATCACGATGTAGCCTTTACAAAGATTCCCTAGAAGTCGTAGCTGCATGTTAGGTTTCTCCAATTTGATAAACACAGTACCTCTCCTTGTAGGAGGGGTGACTAACAAAAGCGAAGCGAACGAACCTTGGCACTCAACTCGGCAGAGCAAGTACTGTGCCTAGACCCCATTCACGGCACAACGGTGAAGCCAACTACACCTCAAGTCCCTCTAATTAGTCAGCTAAGGGTGTCCCATACCACCCTCATGGTTGTACTGTTTTCCCGGGTGATCATCCAACGAACAGGTCCTTACGAAGAGGTGCTTGGGAAACAACACGAGTCCCCTTTAGTGCCACAAGTTCATCATCATAACCAGAACAACATTATCGTATCATAAAGTATTCTCATCATGTTCATTTATTTAAGTAAAGCACTAGCATGATATTAACCATAATAGCCAAATCCTAAAATGGTAATCAAGGACAGGATAAACATAAAACTAGTCAATCCTTAGGTTGATCATGGTATGTGGGACAATGAATTATAAAGTAAGTAGGACATCATGGGTCAGAGGACACTTGCCTTCACCAAGTTGCTATTTAGGGAAATCTCCTGTAAATCCCTCGGGAACCACAAACTGCTCGTTGTCTACGCAAAGCAATCGTCCATTCAACACACTTTGGGAATAACAAAAGAACAGTACACCAAACATATGCAACGCAGTAAACACATGTTGAACAAAAAGGGATAGGCAGTGAGGTGTTCCCTAAACCTAGGATAGATCACTATATAAATTGGTTCACTATTCACTAATCAAGTCCATGTTATTATAGTACTTGTTCAAATAAAGTTAGTTTAGTGATAGGGTTAATCATTAGATGGTGTTAAGTCCTAAAACTAGAACATTTGCTATGGTTCCCTATTCTTAATTATTTTAATTCAAGGCTCTACCCACTTTATTCCAACTAGGAGTTAACCATTAATTAAATTATCAAGACATCAGATGAACATACTGCTAACATGTGGACAAAATTATCATGAGCCTTTTGCAATTCGAATCACTTAAATCAGAATTTCTATGTAAAAGTTATAGGGTTTTCAAGTCTTGGGGACCAAAACGTAAATAACTTCAGGGGCTAGCAGGGGAGTTTCTCTAGACCTAGGCTGCAAGCGTGCAATTTTAGAGAAAGACAAGGGCCTCAGTGCAAAAGTGCGCGAGCGCCGACGCGGGGAGATCACGTGGCGGCTGGCTATTGGCCATGGCCACCCACATGGCGGGCTACGCGGTTGGGCCGCGGGGATCCCGCAAGATCAGGGATTGTGCACGGCTGATCTCATGTGGCGTGCATGCGTGCGGGTGAGGGCGGGTGGCTTCTTCGGCATGTGACAAGTGGCTAGGGCGAGGAGGGATGTGGCGTGCGTGGTGGTGCGGGGCCAGGGGACCCAGCAGTCAGTGGGTGGGGGAGAAGGCGCGCGCACCAACGCGATGGTGGGTAGGGGCGAAGGACGGCCCACTGACGGGCGAGGACTGGATGCAAGGGCCTTTGTCTTCCTCGCTTGTGCATGGAGCAGGGAGGCGTGATCGAGGCCGGCGGCTGCTGCGGCTCAACCCAGTGACGCAAGGCTGCTGCGGGTGCTCGCCGGCAAGGTTAGTGGGGGGGTGGAAGGGAGTATACAGCCATGGCTCACCTTGGGTCGGCTCTGGTGACCCCAGTGATGTGGAGCTGCTCCTCAGAATGGCCTCCGCTAAGCTCCGTCGGCGCGAGGCGGTTGACGGCTTTGACGACGACAGCGGGCAAGGCAACTGCGATGGTGCGGGGCGGGTCACACACGGGGGAAAGGGGGCTTTATGCACCTGAGCTCTGGTCATGGCGGGTGGGTGGGCGACGTGCATTTGGGGAGGGGAGGGGATGTCAGGTGGGGTCGGGGGACGTGGCCAGGAGGGTTCTGGCGGGGTGGGGTTGACCGGTGGGCCAGGGCGCTGGGCGAGCACACCCACGCGAGGGGAACTCGGCTCGGCCGGTTACGAGGACGGGGGAGCTGACCGGTGGGGCTAGGAGTCAGCGGGCGTGGGGCGGTTGGCGAGGGGGCAATCACGCCGGTAGAGCCGCTGACGGGTGGGCCTGAGCGAGAGAGGGGGTGCGGGCCACGGTTGGCCGCACGCGAGGTAGGGTGGGCCACGGCGGGGAACTAGGCCGCGTGGGGGGAGGAAGCTCGGCTGAGCGGGGCTAGGTCACAGGCAAGATGCCGGGTGGGCCGCGGGGTGGGCCAAGGCCAAGAGAGGGAGAGAGTTTTTCCTTTTCCTTTTATTTTCTCTTTTGGATTCAATTCCAAACCTGCTATAAATTCAAATTGGAACTCCTCAAGCATATGCATCAAACAAAAATAAAGTTTGGTGCTTAGCATGATGCAACATTTCATACTCCCTTGCAGTTTTGCCTACTAGAGTATAATTACATTTCCAAATAAAATAACCACTCCTCTACTCTAGGAAAGAGAAAAAGAAATGGGGAGAGAGAGGAGAAGAGAGGTGACACCTAAATTTGGTGAGTATTAGAGAAGAAATTTATACCCCCAAATTCAAGGTGTTACAATCAGGAAATTAGACAAGGGTAAGAAGAGCCAATACCTTTTCATTCTAAACAATTTTTGCTTATTTTCTAAAGCATCAGCTAAACTCTTATGACAACGGAAATAGAAAATAAGTTGCTAGATATTCTCGGTGATGACTGACAAGCACAACCACAAAAATCAGAAAAAAAACACAATTCCTAATACCTCTAGAATTGAAAAATAATGCTCCCGACGCTAACTAAGATGAAGTAGGAACACACACAAACCACTCAAACAAATTGGTGGTTTGATTACTTAGAAAAGTTTCTAGATTGATTAGAATCTCAAAGGAATAAACAGATTGAAACATAAATGCAAAACTAAAAAACTACTCAAAAAGGAAACATAACAATAAAGGTTGTCTCGGCGAAATGGGAGGCTGGCCTTGCCTAGGTTGCTATAGTAAAGTCGGCCTGGCCACTATGCAAGGCTAGCTCAACCTAGTTTTGCACAACCAACCCTAAAATCTTCCCTATTTTTTTTTCAAATCCTCTGTTTGGATTGAGAATTTGAGATGAAACTAGACACATAGCTTCACAAGTAGGTTAGAACGATATCTAGGGAGTTTCAACTAGTCTCATCTATGGAGTCAATAGGAATTGACCAAACCGCTCTTTGGATGAAGGTTTTCTCCACAACCAACAAGAAAAGAAAAACTTTACGCTTGTGTGAGATCGGTTTCATCCACCTTACAGATGTGATATCAAGTACTCATAGTGTCGGGTACCTAGGAATGAGGTACTCGGAACAAGCACATAAACCCTTTTCTGCCCCGGCACACTAAGTCCCCTGTCGAGCAAGTATGCGAGGCGAAACGGATGACCAGATCCCCCGCCGAGCAAGTCTGCGAGGCGGAACAGATGACCAGGTCCCCCGCCGAGCAAGTCTGCGGGGCAGAGAGGACGACCAAGTGCCCGTCGAACAAATCTGCAAGGCAGAGTGGACGACCAAGTCCCCGCTGAGCAAGTCTACGAGGCGGAATGACCGATCAAGTACCCACCGAGTGAGCCCAAGCGCTAGGCCAGCGCCACAAGCATACGTCAACCACATCAGGACACGTTGCCAGGAGCCCACACAATAGTCGTAGGCACGACTGTACGCCTCTTTCTTATAATAAGCATACCACACTGTCTGATGGGATGAGGCAGCCGGGTTAGGGGCGACCTCAGCACTAGAGCCTCCACAGTAGCTGGTATGTCAGAAGCAACAGGACGGGTCACCATATCGAATGGGCGAATCCGTGCGCACGGAAGGACAAAGTAGGGCCCACGATGACAAGAGAAAGTCGCGCCGCGTCCATCGAGCCCTGAGGCTAACCATGGGACCTCAGCCATGAACACGCCACATGAACAGGAGTGACGGACGACACCATAGCGGGGGTACTACTTTGCACGACCAGGGGAGGGGCACCTGCCACGACAACCAAAGGACTTTTTCTCCTTCTACTCTTTCTCTGTCTCTCTCAAAGAGAGACAACAATGTAAGACCCACCCCTTAAAATTTGTCTTATATGAAGAGTAGGCAACACTCTCACATATAAGTTGATTAGATGAGCAATATAGGACTAAAGTCCCATGCGGCCATGCTATCTTTACACACCAACTTGACTTACATATTAAATTGGGGCATACACTAGTGACCCTAATTCCAACTTACACCGTATCCAATACCTCACAGGATAAAACTGATAAAATGCAAAAGCAACTCATGTCTACTTAGGTCCCCTCTATATTAAATCTAGCCAGGTACACTCAGTTCAATGCCCAATGCCACACTTCTGCAAAGCTTATAAATTAAAATAGATGATTATTAATTAACCTGGAAGAAAAATAATTAATAGCAAAAGCTGCATATATGATGCTGGCCAGGAGTATTGGACGCATCCAGTTGTGCATGACAGGGATAGGGCAGTGGTACAAACGTACCTAAAACCTGGGGAGATATGGATGGAGCAGTACTGTGTAGGTACGAAAGGAAGCTAGGTCCTCGCGGAATGCGAGACCGGCGGCGGCCACAGGCCAGAGATGCATTGCACATGCATGCATATCTCTCATGGATATTATGACACGGACTACAGAGATCGATACGTACTGTAAAATTCGTAGAAACCTGAATCACAGTTCACAGGCGTGCACATGAGGTAGAAAAAGCAATTTAGCCAGTTGAGCCATATACCGTCTATTTGGTTTGGGTACACTGACATGCAACCGCACCTAGGGAGTCTTAAAGCAATTCTTGTTTGGTTCACTTCACTTTGTTTACAGGTTGAACGGATGTAAATCATATACGCAGCCAGACTCCAGCCATACGCGGCCCACAGGCGTGTACACCGGCATGTAGCCGCTGCCTATGGAGGCGCACCTAAATCAAGACACCTGTTTTTTATGTTTTCTATTATATTTTATAATTAAATTACATAATCATCAAACTGATTTTATATTCATACTGTTGGAACATGTTCTCAAATGCTATGAGTTAAGAACAAGACAACACAAAATGTTAAATATTAATATCCTTCGTCCTTCGAAGCATTATTTCCCTTAGGATATAATGATCTTCAGACGAAGGTTACGAAGGACATACCTTCATAAATGCGATATATGTTAATGAAAGAAGAAGTATATGTAATATAAGAGACAAGATAAACAATAACATAACATTATTAATTTATTGTATTATCCTGGAAAGACAGAAACAATATTGAATTACAAATGTACCTTCGGCTTGATAGAAGGCAAAAAGTACAAGTGTGATGCAAAAGCAAGTACAAGTCAGCGTGAACAGTACGGGGGCACTGTTCACCTATTTATAGGCATAGGACACAGCCTATGAGAGATTACAATTATGCCCTTTACATTTGCTATTGACTTATGGAAAAATCTATGAGGACTGAACAACCTTTTCCATTTTAAGTCGGTTCCCTTTTCTGCGATTTAGCCGAAGCTCCCTTCCGCACGGTTTCGGAGCGACGACAACCTTCGTCACGATCCAGCTCTTCATCGTATCTGCTTTTACCATGAATCCGAAGATACCTGTCCATAAATCATACTTGGGAAACATTGTTAAATTACGTTTTTGAGGACCTTCGAAGGACGAAGGCCCCCAACAGTAGCCCCTTGCAATATTACTTTGTTAGAATAACGAATTCAGATTGCGACATGGACGAAGGCCCTAAGCCGAAGGTCCGAAAAAACACCTTCCCTTTGCTAGAATAGCAACAGTCAATGACAAACGAGACCCTCCAACTTGGAGCGCGTCGATTGTATAAATAGGAACTCACCCTGAGCACATTTGATACACTACTTGCCGGTTGGTTTGTTTACTCAATTTTTAGCTCTTGCTTGCCAACGCCTGCTTAGTTTCTCAAACTTCCTAAGCTTCGGTTTTTAGGATGCATTTTCTCCATTTCCGAAGAAAAGATGTCTCAAGACAAAAAAGTTGTTGCTGAGACGAAGCTGAGCGAAGAGGAGAAGCTCCTCGAGGAGAAGACTGCTGGATTTATTGAGTCAATAGCAAAAACAAATACAGAGAAGATAACTAAAGAGATACTAGAAGGCTTGTCTGAAGATACTGATGATAGCGACAGCTATGATGTGGAAAGTGGAGGCGAAGACTCTGAAGATCGGCCCTGGCGACCAAGTCATGCAGTCTTCGGGAAATCAACTATCAAACAGAGTCATCTTGATAATATGAGAGGAAGGTGTTTTCGAGATATGTCTATTGTGAGGGCTGACGTAGACAGAGCCGTTCCTGCTCCCGAAGAAAACAAAGTTGTAATCTTCCGAAGCTTCTTCAAAGCTGGACTTCGGTTCCCGTTGAGCCGATTTGTGGTTGAAGTTTTAAAGACATACCAGATTTTCCTTCACCAGATTACTCCCAAAGCAATTATTAGAATGGGGATCTTTGTCTGGGCTATGAGAAGTCAAGGTCTAGAGCTAAGTGCCAGATGCTTTTGCAGTATGTATGAACTTTCGTATGAGACAAAGCCCTGGGGTAAAGAACAATATCATAACAATTTCGGTTGCTATAGCTTCGTTGCTTGCTCTGGCGCAAGCTACCCAGTGCCAACGTTTCAGAAGAGATGGCCCGGGGCCTGGATGGAAGAGTGGTTTTACGTGAAAAATGATTTGAAGATGAGAGAAGACATTAAAGAAATCATTATGCGTCCCATCTGGTCCCGCTTCGGCCTCCGAAAGCCGAAGGTAGAAATTGATGAGGCAGCCGAAGCATGCCGAAGGGCCTTTAGCACAGTTTGCTCTTTTATTGGGACAAGAGACTTAGTTCAGGAACATGTAGCCAACAGGATATGGCCACTGATAGACAGCTAGGAAATGCCGAAAGAAACCATCACTAACCCTAGCGAAGGTGGTCTGGTTCGATTAAAATACACCTTCAGGTTTGGAGACCAGTTTGTTGAACCAGATGATGACTGGCTGAAGTGTGTTGAAAATACTAGTAATGAGCTACTTGGAGCATATTCCAAGTCCGAAGACAATGCACTATCTGCGGCCTTCGGGAGCCGAAAAAATAAAAGATTAAATAGGGTTTTTGATGCTATTGGATTTGTGTACCCTGACTATCGCTACCCGCCACGGGGGCAGAAGAGAAAGGGTGCAACTTCTGGAAAGGTTGCCGCTTCGGCTGCTCCAAGCGAGCATGCGCCGAAGAGTAAAAAATTAGAAGTCCTCACCCACCGGCCCCACTATATTGAACCGGCCATAGTGCCTGAGTTTAGAGGGGAGACTTCTTCAGCTACTGAAGCGAAAGGACCTGCTTCTCCTGAGCAGAAGATTGAAGGGTCGGCTGCAATGCCGAAGGCACCCTCAGCCATATTGGCTGAGCCGAAGACTGATAAGACTGATGAGCCAAGAATCAAAGGGACGAAAATATTGGAAGTTTTAAGCCCTTTGGCAGAAGTGACGGTGCTGAAGGCACAAAAAGATCTTGCGGTGACTCCAAAAAGAAAAAGGATGGCAAGTGTTCTGGATGTGCTAGAGTCAGTAAAGGCTTAAAGTTCCTCAAAAATACAAATCGAAGCTAAAGCAAAACCGGCCGAAGTTGAAGCTACGGTGAGCCAGGCCAGCGTCGAAGTTAGGCCTTCAGAGCCTGCTGATAAAGAACCTTTGGGATTTGAAGAGAAGGCAGCAGGGGAAGAGGCTATAGAACAGAGTTTGCCTGAGAAAACTCCCGGGCCTACTCCCGAAGTTTTAAAAGGAAATATTGAATATATCATCCGTCATGCTTCGGGAAAGAAACTCTCTAAAGAAGAAGAACGAGAAGCTCAACACTATGCCCAGAAGCTGAAATATCCAAAGGGGGCATTAGTGTTCAACGACAGCTGAGAAGAGGATTTCTTGTACTGTCTCCCAGACAGCAAGGAGATATCTGTCTGCCGGGAGATGAGCAGAAGCTTCGGATTCCCAACATTAGAAGATGGACTTTCAGTACTATCGAAGGATGAATTGGCCGACAGTTTGGCATATAATAGTATAAAGGTGTGAAAATCAATTTTTGTACTTAAAAACAATTTTTTATTTGTTTATGCTTAATACTATGCTCCTTGCGCAGGGCTTGATCCTTAGCAATGCCCTCAGGGCACAAAAAAATATCGAAGACGAAGGATGCACTATAGCCCTGAACAACCTTCGTTCAGAAGTAATTGAACTAAGGAACGAAGGTCTTGAAAAAGATAAAATATTAATTTCATTGGTAAGCAAAATAAAAGAAGACGAGGCTAGCTCCAAAGCACAAGCTGAGGCCCAGAAAAATGAAATTGAAGACCTTCGAAAACAGCTAGCCGAGGCCAAATTAAAATGCGCTGTTGCCGAAGCTGATCGAGATGCCAGTGAGTACTAGAAAAACTATTTTGAAAAAACAGTTGCAGAACTTCGCGCATCAAAAGAAAGATGCTTTGAGAAATCTGTGGAATGCGTTAAAAAGATAAAAACTAGCTTCGCCAACGTGGGCGCGTACTCAAGCGAAGATAACTTCATACGGGGCGATCCTGAAGGTGTAATCGAGTGGATCAGCGGCGAGGCCGAAGCCTTTGAAGAGATTTTGAGTGACCGCGGGGACGTCTATGCCTTCTCTGGAACGAGCGGAGTTGCAGCTATTTTGGAGAAGGCAGGGTGCGAACATGTTAAAACTTTGGCCCAGGCCGAAGCTGCCTTCTCTATCGACGATACGAAGGACCCCTCGGCCGAAGGAAGCTCAATAGGCGGAAATTTTTTTACTGATATCTGGGAAAATGGTGGCCGAGGGATGGCCCATGAAATAATGAAGAAGAGCGAAAAAGATATTCATGACCCTCGAGAAGCAACAAAAGAAGCTGAAAGAGCTGCGGAACTCGAAAGACGAATAGGTATCACTTAATGGCTTTTAGCTTTGTTGTTTATTTTTGTGACTTCGAACTAATTTATGTCTTCTACCATAGCTGAACTATCCCCTCCCCCAGAGCCATTCGACCCACTGGCCGACCCAGAGACAAGGAAAACAATAGAAATTATAAACATGACCGAAGCTATTGTAGATGAAGTTGTTACTAAGCTGCTAACCGAAGCTGCAGAAAAAGTTCTGAAGGAAGAGTAGCTATAGTTAAAACATTTTCTAGAATGTTAATGTAACATTTGCTGAACTATATTTGTAATATTCAGTGCTTATGGATTTGAATGTAATATATGAGTGGCTTGTAATTCAGTTCTTTGCGATGCATGAAACTTTTTATACACACCGTTTTTGAGCCTGCGGTGAAAAAACACCTTCCCTTCTTTTCATGCTTCGTAAAGAAGAGCTTTTATGCTTCGTAAAAATCATCCATGCTTTTTAAAATATCAATGCTTCGTAGATAATAAATCCCTTTTTCCGCATCAGAACTGATAAAGTTGTGATTCTCAGCTTACATTGTGCCTTGGCGTCTTTTCATTTTTTGTAAAGCATTGCCCAAAGATCGGCCTCGTTTTCAATTGATGCCATTGATGTGACATGATGTATGATGTGATGCTATGCGATATGATGCGATGATATGATGCAAAGAATGATGCTAATGTATCGTGCCAATAAATGCCCAAACACACACATCCGAAGCTTCATCCACAACCTTCATTCCCTAAGGAATGACTGAAATCTCTTTGCCGTTTATTTTTCGGCTGCACCGTTTATTTTTCGGTGTAAGTTCTGCATTCCCTAAGGAACGTCTTTTGAACTTCTTCGCCTTTTATTTCGGCGGTATTCGCGTTGACTTTTCGCGCTTCACCTTATATTTCAGCAGTATTTGGCTCTGCATTCCCTAAGGAACGACTTTTGAGCAGAAAACTTACGCTGCGCTCCCTTAGGAACGGCTTCTTGAAGCTTCAGCAAACTTACACTGCGCTCTTTAAGAACGACTTTCTGTAGCTTCGGTGAAAATCCTAATGCGATTTTTAGCTCTACATTCTTCAAGGAATATCTCTTTGTAGCTTTAGCATTCTCGTAAGTCTGTGACGAAGGTATATTTCATTTTGACATAAACGAAGCTAGTACAGAGAATTAAAAAATACAAGAAAACTAGGTTTACATTGATTGTTCCTTATTAAAAAGAAAACGACAGTAAATGTAAAACTGGGCCAAAGGTAGGACATCTCTCAATATATGTGTTTTGATTCTGGCACAGTGCTGTTAACTGTGCGAGCTTCGGACCCTTCCCTAAAATCTCGCCGTTGATGGGTCTGTTGGCTCCCTTCTAGTTGTCGACCTCGTGAGTAGGCAGGCTGTAGTGGCGGCGGAGGTGGAAGCTGTGGCCAAGAAACTTGCGGCTGACTAGCCGAAGCAACAGAAGCTGCAGGATGATTACCCACATATTCTGGTATGTAGGGTGAATGACACGAAGCAGTGTGCAGGACCTGCTTCAGCTGATTTTTCTGGGCTTCGGCTTCTGCAATTTCTTTTTGCTTTTGGATGGTGATTTGACATGTTCTTGTATTGTGGCCCTTGTCTTCACCACAGAATAGGCAGTAGATTTTCCTAGGCTGGTCCCCATATCTTCCTCCGAAGCCCCTGGCGCCTCTACCTCTTGGAGCTGGCGGCCGGAAAGAGCTTTGTTGCTGTCCCGAAGCTTGCGAAGAATACTGCGGTCTCTGCTGTTGACTTCTTCTGTCATCACTCTGGATGGAGTTGTGAATTGACCTGACATGCCTCGGGTGGATTCTTCCTCCGAAGCCCCTGGTCATTTCAGAGAACCTATATGCTTCCTCCCTTCTTTGGCGGAAATCATTGTCGGCCCGGATGTACTCATCCATCTTCTGAAGCAGCTTCTCCAGAGTCTGTGGAGGCTTTCTAGCGAAATACTGAGCGGTAGGTCCTGGACGAAGCCCCTTAATCATGGCTTCAACAACAATTTCATTAGGCACTGTAGGCGCTTGTGATCTGAGACGCAAGAACCTTCGGACATATGCCTAGAGGTACTCCTCATGATCTTGCGTGCACTGAAACAAGGCCTGAGCTGTGACTGGCTTCGTCTGGAAGCCTTGGAAGCTTGTCAACAGCATATCCTTGAGCTTCTGCCACGAAGTAATGGTCCCTGGCCAAAGAGAAGAATACCATGTTTGGGCCACATTCCGAACTGCCATGATGAAGGACTTGGCCATGACAGCTGCATTGCCTCCATATGAAGATATAGTTGCTTCATAACTCATCAAAAACTGTTTCGGGTCTGAATGCCCATCATACATGGGAAGCTGAGGTGGCTTGTATGAAGGGGGCCATGGGATAGCCTGCAGTTCTGCTGCCAAGGGAGAAGCATCATCAAAAGTAAAGATATCATGATTAAAATCATCATAGCATCCATCGTTGTTGAACAAGCCTTCTTGATGAAGCTCCCTGTGTTGGGGCCTTCGATCTTGTTCGTCTTGAACAAGATGGCGTACTTCTTCGGTGGCTTCGTCGATCTGCCTCTGAAGATCAGTCAGTCAGGCCATCTTCTCCTTTTTCCTTTGCACTTGCTGATGGATTATCTCCATGTTTCTGATTTCTTGGTCCAACTCTTCCTCCTAGAGTGTTGGACTAGTGGCCTTCCTCTTTTGGCTTCAGGCCTCTCGAAGAGAGAGGGTCTCCTGGTTCGGGTCTAGTGGCTGCAGTGCGGTAGCCCCTGTCGCTGAAGCTTTCTTCGGCGGCATGACGAAGATCAGTGCTTGCCGAAGGTGGTCGAAAAGAGGGTTCACCGGAGGTGGGCGCCAATGTTGGGGACTTGTTCTTAAATGCTATGAGTTAAGAACAAGGCAACACAAAATGTTAAATATTAATGTCCTTCGTCCTTCGAAGCATTATTTCCCTTAGAATATAATGATCTTCAGACGAAGGTTATGAAGGACATACCTTCATAAATGCGATATATGTTAATGAAAGAAGAAGTATATGTAATATAAGAGATAAGATAAACAATCACATAACATTATTAATTTATTGTATTATCCTGGAAAGACAGAAACAATATTGAATTACAAATGTACCTTCGGCTTGATAGAAGGCAAAAAAGTACAAGCGTGACGCAAAAGCAAGTACAAGTCAGCGTGAACAGTACGGGGGCACTGTTCACCTATTTATAGGCACAGGACACAGCCTATGAGAGATTACAATTATGCCCTTTACATTTGCTATTGACTTATGGAAAAATCTATGAGGACTGAATAGCCTTTTCCCTTTTAAGTCGGTTCCATTTTCTGCGATTTAGCCGAAGCTCTCTTCCGCATGGCTTCGGAGCGACGACAACCTTCGTCACGATCTAGCTCTTCATCGTATCTGCTTTTACCATGAATCCAAAGATACCTGTCCATAAATAATACTTGGGAAACATTGTTAAATTACGTTTTGATGACCTTCGGAGGACGAAAGCCCCCAACACATACTTTTAAGATTTGTACAAATAATCACCAAGACAGCCGTTGTGTAATATTTAAAGATTTATTTATCGTGAAGAATACAGATAACCAAACAGCGGTTATATTTGTCGTGAAGAATATACGGATGCAAACAACCAAACAAAAAACATATATATGAACTTAGCTCGTACACAATGAGCCTGAGCCTGACTGCAACTACGCAACAACCAGTCACACTGATAGTGAATTAATGCCGTCAGATGTAGGTCATGCGTGCACCATGCATGGGGCGCGTACGTACGTCCGTCCCCGGTGTGGGTTCATCAAGGCACGCAGAGAGGGATCGGATAGGGACCTGCATGCATAAGCGTCGTCGTCGTTCCCGATCCAAGGGGCTGTATGCTTGGCTGCAAACTCGCGCGAGGAGAGGAGAGCAGATGGCCGGTCTCTATGTAGGCCCGGCTGGGTACGCTCATATGTATCGGATAAATGGCCCTGGGGGCGCTGGCCGTCCTTTTCAAGCTCGACCATCGGCCAGTGTGCAAATCAGAAAATGCTCCAAGGCCGACGAAGCAGGTTGCAGGCAGCGCCATGTGCCGGGCTATGGCAGCCACAGGTTGCTGCATCGGCCATGTGACACCCGCGTGCCGACGGGCCGGGGCTCTCTTTATTATTACCTGGCTGGCTACTGGCTCTGCCTCCCGTGCCGCCGCGCGCAACCGGCTGCCTCCCCGTCTCTCCAACTCAGCATACAATGGCCTTCCTTGCTCCATCGATCGATCGATCGGCTAGCCCGCCGCATGCAATCGTCGACGACGGATCGGATCAGGCTGGCCGAGGCCTGGTCCGCAGGAATCCCTGCGCGCGGATGCCTAGTGTTTGGATAAGAATCCATACGTGCATCGCCCGTACGTACGTGCTGTCAGCTGGTTTTTTGTCCGGTCGGTTTTAACGGTTATACTTGCAAATAATTGGGTGGTGCCGATTTAGCACTAAACACTAGAGGTTATATCATCGGACAGTGCTCTCTACGGTCTCCTCTACTCGCTGTCATCGGCCGGACGGTCCGCGACCCTGCTGTAGGAGCAAGTCTCCTCTGCTCGCTGTCGTCGGTCGGACGGTCCGCACGTGTGCAAATGGTCAAAGAACCCTATATCTTACCTCCCCGGAGGGATTCCGTCAGAGTGGAAAGTTTCAGGGGTGCCCCGGGATTGGCAGGTAACCCAGGACGCCCCTTTCACTATAAGAAACTGCTTAACTTCCTAAAGGCTAAACCGTAGGAAGTTAGCCATAAACTCTCGGAAGTTAGCGAAACTATTGGAAGTTAAGTCATCCCATTGAAAGTTGAGCTCTCGAAAAAATATGGTCGAAAGTGTAATACCCAACTTCTATGCAATAAGAAAGAGGAGTTAAGAATTTTTTAAATATATAAATGTGCTCTTCCTCTATGATACTATGCAAAGTAAATAGAAATAATAATGTATGCATATCATGCTGAAGTTATTATGTGGTGCATTTTTATGGATACCTGAAGATTTAAACTTTACTTAAATTCAAATTCGAAAGGAAGAAATGAGAAAATCAAAGTTTAGAAGGAAAGTTTAAATAAGTAAAATTATCCCTTCCATGAGTAAACGATGGGGAAAAATAAATAAATAACGTTGAGGCAAATAGTAGGAGCTATATAAGAATTGGGACCCTATTGTGTGTTTTAAATCTGGAATCAAAAGAGAAATTTAAATTCGGTTTGAATCCTTGAATTTAGAATTTGAAAAGAAATTATAAAAGATAAAAGAAAAAGAGAACCGTTCTTCGCATGGGCCGAAATATCGCCCTGCCAGTCCTCCAACTCGGCCCAAAGCCATGGCTCCGCCCACTGAACCCGTCGTGATCGCACCGACATGTGGGCCCCACGAGGCCAGCCATGCCGCGTGTGACCGCGCGCTCTCGCGCCATACTTCCCTTATCCCGTTGACCGCCTGTCCGCTCACCAGCCAACACATCCCTACACGCGCACCTATCGTTGACCGTGGGCTCCACCAGCCAGCCACGCTCATTCTGTAGATCTTCCTCCCTTTTTTCCCTCGTGGACACAACAACCGAGCCGAGCATGGCGCGACCGTGCAACTCCAGCTGGCATAACGGCCTCCGCACGAGTGGTTCATGCGTGCGGAGGATATAAACCCCCCTAGGGTCTCTCCCGCATCATCGTACCCCAACCACCGCCCATCCATTGCAATGAGCCATGAGAGAGAGAGGAAGGATCCATCACCACCGTCGTGGGCTACCGTAGCGTCGTCCGGAGCTCACGGATCGTTCGTGGAGGCTTCGTCGCCCACCCTGTGGGAGCACCGATTGGAGGGACTGGGGAATTGTTCACCGGAGTTTCTCCTCTGTCATGGAGCCACGCCTCGCCATAATCCTCGGTGAGAAGTCCTCCATGCTGTTCGCATTGCCCCCACTTACGTATAACACCACTCTCCGATGGGTTTCAGCTCATTGGGGCAGTAGAAGACCCTACTCTAGCGATGTTCCGCCGTGCGGCTAAACGGTGTCGCCGCCGTGGCTAGGTTCAGATAGGGAAGTGGCTGGGGATCCTTGATTCAGGTTTGAATGGCCCCGATTCAGTTGCCCATACTAGATTCTGGAGGGACGAGGAGCGTCCGATCGGGATCGGACGAGTTAGGTTTAAAGTCGTGCCCCGTTAAACCGTGACCACCAGATCTGTGCGAACGGTGTGGATTAGAACCAGGTCTGCCGCTTTGATCCGACCTGATCTGGGCCGTAGATTGGTTGATGTGTGACTCTAGTCGTGCCCCCTCCGCGCCGGTGATCTGGATTGTCGGGTTTTGATCTAACAACCGTTATGGCGTACCAGTTCACAATATCTAGAATCTAATCGTTGTCGTCTGCTGATGATCCAACGTCTCAACTATCCCCGTACCCCTTCGGCTGAGATAATTTTTTAAAAAGCCCCTGTCCTTTGGCCTAATTAACCCGCCATCCACTTAGTTCAAGAAACGTGAAATCTGGGTCCTCTGTTTTTGCAAACAGGTCCATGAACTTCCAGAGAATACTAATTGTCGTGCAGGAAGCTGGATTTAATCTCATAAAGTAGTTTTTATTAAGGTAATAAGTCCAAAGAACATAGAAAAATCATAACTTCTTTGTTTTAACTCCAAATTGAGTCATTCCATTTGCAGTGAACTCATATTAATATTGTTTATCATTTAATAACCTTCTTTTACCATTAAACCTATGGTTAAAATCATGAACTTAATTTGTCCTATATTTAACACCTAAACTTTCAGAAAATGATAACTTTTTAACCGTAACTCAGAATCTAGTGGTTCTCGAACCTAGCATCTCATTACGATGCGTAGATTATTATCATGCATTCTGTTCTTATGTTTGGTGTGATGTTAATTTCTCCTATGAAATATTGTTGTATTGTTGCGAGTAGACGAGCAAGTACTCGAGGAAGCAGGAGCTCGGCAGGTTGAAGAGGCTGAGCAGGAGCTTGTTGAAGGCAAGTTGTGCCCTTGACCACTTTACTTTACCCAATAATGTTCTTTATAATCATTGTGGCATATTTAGGTTTAATTTGATGGGACCTAATAGGTCACCCTAGCTTGATCTACTTTATATCTTGATCACTGTTGAACTTTTGGGTAGTCCTGCAATTGCTCTATGTGGTTTTGGGTGTTAAGCTACATTTGACACATGATCATTCTTTATTATTACTGTTGATTATTATTTGTTCATGATAAGATTATTGTGTTAATTGGAACATGGAGAACCACCCAGGAAAACAGTGCTACCATAAGGGTGGAATGGTACATCCTTGGCCAAGTAATTAGGAAAGATAGGGAGAGCCTACCTTATCTAAAAGGGGAAAGCGAGGAGGCATTGCTGCAGAGTATAGGGAGGTTCTCGGGTTAGACTGTATGTTTAGCTTTCCGGACGAGGGATTCCTATGCTTCCTTCTTTCTGAATCTGTAGCGGGTTTTCTCGAACTAGTGGAACTTTGGAAAGGCCTCGTAGTGCTACCCTGCCTCGTCTCCTCGATAGAGATGAATGAGACTTCTAGACCCCTTGGCAAATGGGTAGCCTGGCTTGTGGGTAAAGATGCGCAACCTCTATAGAGTGTAAAACTGGTATATTAGCCGTGCTCACGGTTATGAGCGCCTCGGACACTCACGTGATTAATTTATGGAATTAAACTTAATTTGTCATTTGCATCGCATTGTGGTTTTATTATTAATTTTGATCTATTATTACTTTGGGTTAGTATATACTTACATATAATACCTGCTAATAAAATTTGACCAACTTTTGTGAGCTCACCCTTATGATATATAACCCCCCCTCATAGGTGAAGAGCAGGTAGCCCAGGCAGGGCCGGTCCTGAGATCGCAGGGACCCGGGGCGAAACCAAAAATTGGGGCCTTTAAAGCTTCATCTATAATTTTTTTACATTCTTCTAAGTACATCAATAATTTTTTTATATGATAAATAACTCAAATATATCAAAATAAATTCAAATATGTTTATATATTACCTTAAAATTTTTTCTAACATTTATTGATGTGAAGTCGTTGATAATAATGTTGCTATCAACCTTGTCCAATAATTTCTTCTCAATACATAAAGTGGCCAATCCGTTGAGCCGTTCTTGAGACATTGTTGACCTTAAATAGTTCTTCAACAATTTCAACTTTGAAAAGCTTCTCTCAGCTGATGCAACAGTTACAAGCACAGTAAATAATATCTGGTAAGCGATTGAAATATTTGGATATGAATCCATTTGCCGAACATATTCAAAGATCTCCATAGAAGACATTGGACTTTCAGGTAAACTTAGCTTCAAGCAGTTGAAGCCGTGACCTGTGCTGTGATTCCGTGAACAGGCAGCACAACAGGCCTGGGACCGGCAAGAAGATGGCAGGACTGCAATGTGAGGTGATCAAATGGCAAGGGCGGCAAGCGCAGGGCACAATCGCGCAAGGGCAAGGCTTTCGCGTGCGTTTGTGGTGGCCGGCGGTGATTAGGGATTTTTTTATTCCAATTACTGTGGTGTCCAGGCAGTTGAATCGACATGGATCTAATTGGATTAGTTTTACCTGGATCTGACCATAATACGTATATACACTGTATGTATACCTGGGGTGGGGCCCCTAGAATTTTGGGGCCCGGTGCGGCCGCTCCGGTTGCCCGCCCTCAGGACCGGCCCTGAGCCCAGGAGGAGGACTACTATGAGGAGTTTAATGAAGTCTAGGTAGCATCTCCTAGTCAGCATAATGTTGTCAAGGAAATAATATTAGTTCGCTTATTTGTTATCATTTATTTTTGTAAGACACTTCCGCTATGTAATAATGTTTGTGACATTTATGTCTATACACTTGGTCATTATATGTGTTGTTCTTCTTTGGCGCACATATGAGACGCACCCAGTTTACTCCTTTAATCCAGGTGTGACAGTAACTTAGCTTAACTTCCTAGAATCCTTTAGGAAGTTAGCTAACTTTCTAGAGCCAACTATGCATCTCGAAAGTTAGCACGTTGACGATGTACAGTCGCAGAGGGATGAAGATTGGGGAAAAACTAATCTAGGCGTAATTTATGCCTACTCCTAAGGCGAGGAAGAATGAAGATAATAAAGTAGATTTGATTGATTGGTTTGATTAGTGATGCGCGCAATCGACCGTAGATATATATAGGGGGAGGTCTGGACCTGTTCCTAGGCGTCTCCCAACAAAATCTGCGTATTTAGATGGATAAACATACATGAAATAGAGAGATATTTTGCTTTATCTGATCTAATCGTGGATAGTCTAGGCTAGCCTGTGGACCGTCCGGACCATAGGGTCGGACCATCCAGCCTCCCCAAGTGCCGTATTTGGTGCTCAACAATGCCCCCTGCATTTTGGAGAAGTTAAGCGAATCAAAAGCACCTGGTACGTAGAGGCTGTTATCAACTCGATGTGGGACACATCGGTTTTCTATGCATATTGTCAAACACTGGGATGATATAGTTTCATAAAACAACCATTTAATACCATTGGTAACTCATCACCTGGCAAGTCTGCAGCATGTATGAATTACCGAAGATTACCTGTGTCACTCTGTAAGGCCCTTCCTAGCTTGGTGAGCATTCGCCAAACTTCCGGTCATCGCTCCTCAGTGGCAAGACTATCTTCCAAACTAGATCCCCATCTTGAAATGATTTAACCTTCACCTTCTTGTTGTAGGCCCTAGCAACCATGATCTTGTCTTTCGATCTCACTTAGAGCCATCAGCCTCTTTTCGATCACCTCATCAATATTGTTCATCATCAGATCATAATAGTCATCGATAGCTATATCATTTTGCCTAGCAAACCTGTTAGCATTAAGCTTACCTCCACAGGCAAAACAACTTCTTGCCCATAAACAAAATCTCAAACGGAGATACTTTAGTAGCACAATGTTTAGATATTCTATTTGACCATAAAGCCTCAGACAAAACTTTGTGCAAATTCCTAGGATGATTAGCTATCTTATTTTTAATTAGGATAATTAATGTCCTATTACTTGAGCCAACATAAGCATTGGCCTGAGAATAGTATGGACACAAATTGAGTAACTTAATCATGTATGATTCAGCAAACTCATGTACCTCCTTTGACATGAAAGAACTCCCCTGATCTGTAGTCATAGTCTGGGGAATGTCGAATCAATAGATAATGTGCTCAGTTACAAATTCAATTACTTTCCTATGTGTCATATTCTTCAGAGCAACGACTTCAGTCCATTTAGTGAACTAATCTATGGCAATTAGCACAAATCGATGCTCTTTTGATGACTAAGGATGAATTTCTCCTACAAAGTCTAAACCTCATTCCCTAGAGGGTCAAGGTTTGATGATATGATGAAGTTCGACGGTAGGAACAAATTGTAGATCAACGAACTTCTAATACACTTGACATCCTTTGTAGTACTTAAAACAATCAGCTATCATAGTAGACTAATAGAAGTCAACTCTTCTCAAAAGCCACTTCATCTTTGGAGCTGATTGGTGAGTACCACAAATGCCTTCATGTACTTCGGTCATAGCTAATGTAGCATCATCAGGGCCCAAGCACTTAAGCAAGACCTCACTAGGTGTTCGATGATAAAGTTCATCATCAATTAGAACATAATTAAAAACCACCAACCGAATGTTCCTATTTGTCCTAATACTTGGATCATGCAGGTATGTAACAAAAGGTGTCCTTCGATCGATCGTATTGGCCGCATCATTAACCAAATCGATCAAGGCCACACTACTATCACTAGCGGACATCTACGACCCAGGGCCGGATGGTCCGACTGCTCCACTCGAACGATCCATGGCCTGGGAACTTAGCGCACTCTTGATTACCGGATTTTCAGAAATATGGAATTTCCTCGTGTTACTCGATAACCTGAAGCTTCTTGCACTAAGTCATTAGCTCTAGAATTCTCATCTCTAGGTAGATGTTGAATGTCAAATTCGTCAAAAGAGCGCACTATGCCCCCAACATCTTTCAAGGTAATCATTCAAAATATTATCTAAACATTGATACTTCCCTAAAATCTGTGGGACAACTAGATAAGAATCATTATATACTTTTACATGTGTTACTCCCATATAATTTAAAAGTTCTAAACCGAACAAAGAGAGCTTCATATTTGGCTTAATTGTTAGTGCAATGAGCTTTCAACCGGCAAGAGAAGTCAAAAGTGGCATTCCTTGGAGAAACAAGAACAATGTCAATCCCTTATCCTTCATTGCAAACCAATCCATCAAAATACAGAGTCTATGAAGTAATAGTAAGATATGGTATATCTAGCTCAGGCATGTCATCAATGTGATGCTCTACAATAAAATCAGCTACAACCTAGCCTTTCATAGATTTCAATGACTCATAGGACAAGTCATATTCTATAAGTGCATAAGCCCACTAACCAATTCTGCCACTCATGATTAGGTTTTGCAACATATATTTAAATGCATCTGTTTGAAGGAAACAGTGCAAGAGCCAGATAGCAAATTGTGGCTAAGTTTGGTGCATGCATAGAACAAGCATAAACATAATTTTTAATTAAGGTGTACCTTGTTTTAGTATCTACCAATCTTCGACTTAGATATGTCACAACATTCTCCTTTCCTTCAGTCTCCTGAGTCAGAACAACTCCAATGACTTGATTTTCAGTTGCAATAAATAACCTGAAAGGCAACCCAATCTTCAGTGCTTTTAACACTAGGGCAGAAGATAAATAACCTTTGATAAGATCAAACGACTGTTGTTGTTCTGCACGCTAGTGAAATTAGCATTATTTTTAAGCCAAAGAATAGGAGTGAAAGTAGTAATTTTCTTGGCCAAGTTAGAAATAAATCTCCGTAAATAATTCACCTTGCCATGAAAACTTTTCATCTCAAGTTTACAAGTTAGAGCTCACACATTCCGAATAGCTCTAATTCGGTCGGCCTAATGATGTGATGCTATGTTGTTACACTATTACATTATTATGTTATTATTTTATTTTCTTATTTTTTATGGACTCAATGCTAGATATAGTTTAAAATATGTTGCTGGATTTTTGGTACATATTTTTAATTTTATATATAATAAAAATATGCAATTTATGCTCTAAATGAGACTTAGTATGGTGGCTCACGAGCCTGAACAAGCCTGAGTCAAGCCATATCTCCCAGCTCGCAATGTGACCGAGTCGAGCCAAGCTCGACTTGGCTCATTTCTAGCCCTACTCGTATTGACTCCATGATATATGGAGTATCCACCATGAAAATGATGAGTTTGTTTGATAGTTATTCAGGCTATCACCAAATTTGGAAGAAGAAAGAGGATAAGCTAAAGACTAGCTTTGTCACACCCAATGGAATATACTATCATCTTCGACTACTAGAAGGGCTAAAGAACGCTGAGGGGCAGCTTCAGTAGGATGACATCCAAAGTGCTAAGCAGCTAGACTTGGAAGCATGTCCTCACATATGCTGATGACAGCATAGTCCAAAGCACGAAGCAAAAAGATCATGATTAGGACTTACAAGAAACATACGACAACATTCAAAGAGCTGGCTTGAAGCTAAATCCTGATGAGTGTGTCTTTGGAGTAAGGAAAAGAAATGTTTTAGGACTCTTGGTGTCAACAAAAGGAATAGAAGCAAATCCCACAAAACTCAAAGCAATATTTTGAATGGAGCCATCAAAAACAAGAAAAGGGGCTTATAATTTGGTAGGAAACAGATTCATAGCAAGATCAGCTGAATTAAGCTTACCTTTCATCAAAGCCTTGATGTCAATAGAAATATTTCAGTGGAGGCCAGTCCAATTATAAGCCTTGGAATATTTAAAGCGGTATTTGATCTAGTTCACCACTCTATCACCACCGACGCTAGGGACTTTGTTGTATTATGTGCCAACTTCTTTCTATACTGTATGTGCTACTTTTTTGCGAGAGAGAACAAAAGATGGTAGTAAAAAAGTTTAGTGTAATTTGTATCAGAAGTCCATATACAATCCAAACAAACTACTTAGAGGTTGAAAATGTGCTATACACCACACTTATGGCCTCAAGAAAGCTTCTACGTCAATTTCAATCGCACCATATAATAATACCTTCATTGCAGTCAATAAGGGATATCCTTTGAAATCAAGAGGCCAACAACTGTAACACCCCGAATTTTTTGGAGTTGAATTTTTTCTTTTCTTCACTCTCCAAATTCGGGTGTTACCTCTCTTTCCCATTTCTTTTCGCTAAAACCTCACCCGTCTTCAAAACTTTAAGTTATATGATAATAGTAAACCCTAGAGTTAATTTCCTTGATTTGCTGCATCATGCCGAACCATGCACTTTTTTGGTTGTTTGAAAGTGTGAAAGCATTCATATAGAAAAAATAGATATAAAAAAGGAAAAACCTTTTCTTTTTCTCTCTCCCCCCTTCTCCCCTTTTGGCCCAGCCGCCCCCTCCCCCTTCGCGCCGGCCCAGCTGGGCGGCCCAGCTGCCCCCCGTTCCCTCCCCGCCGTGGGCCGTCTCGGCCGACTCAACCGCGCCCGCCCCCTCCCCCTTTGGGCCCAAGCGGCCCAGCCGCCCCCTCCCCCCTTTCCCCAAAATTTCCCTCCTCGTGGGCCCCGCCCGTCATTCTCCCTCTCTCTCTCCCTCTCCCTAACCCTAGCGCCGCCGCCGCCGCACCCTCCCCAGCGCCGCCGCCGCGCCACCCTCCCCCGCCGTGGTGAGCCCCCCCTCTCCTTCCCCCTTCTCCCTCCTCCTTCCTCGCCCGTCCGGCCGCTCGGCGAGCCGCCCGGCTCGGCCGCCCCCGGCGTCCCCCGTCCGGCCTCGCCCGGCCGCCCCGCGCCATCCTCGGCCGGCCCCGCCTCGCCGTGCCCCGGCTCGGCCGTCCCCGGCCCCGCCGCGCCCGGCCCCGGCTCAGCCGTCCCGCGCCGCCCCACCCCGACCCCGCCCGGTCCCGGTGAGCTGTCCCGGCCGGCCCAACCCCGCCCGCCCCCGTGCTTGGCCCCGCTCCGGCGACCCGCCCGCCCCCGTGCCCGGCTCGGCCGCCCCACCGGCCCCAGCCCCGGCCTCGCCCCGCGCTCGCCGGCGTCCCGCCCGGCCCCGCCCCGGCGAGCCCGCCCCCTGCTCGTCGCCCCCGGCCGCGCCCGGCCTCGCCCCTCGCTCGCCGCGGCCTCGCCCGGCCTCGCCCGGCCGCGCCCGCCGGCCCCGGCCGTCCCGGCCATGGCGGCTCGACGCGCTCCCCTGTCCGCGACGTCGCCGTCGACCGTGTTCGCCCGCTCGCCCCGGCGTGCCGCCGGCGTGCCCTGCTCGTGTCTTGTTGGCCTCGGCGCGGCCTCGAGCTCGGCCCAGCGTACCTTTGGTGCGCGGCCTCGAGCTCGGCCAGCGCGCGGCCCCGACGCGTGCGCGACTCGTTCGCGACACGATCGTCTACCCCGAGCCACCCGTCTACCCCCCCTGTGCATTCCATGCATAGTGATCGTGTTATGTAATCAATAAATGGAAACCCAAATTAGAAATTGTTTACGTTAGTTAATTTGTATAACTAATTGTCTATCTCATTTAATGTTAATCTACTAAAAGTGGTCACATTTCCATTAGCGCATGTAGCTAATCCTTATTATTGAAGCTAAGTAGAACTAAAGCACGTAACGTTTAGTTATTCGTCTACCCGTAGTGCGCCTCGAGCATAAGCTTTAACCCCTGCGAGACCTTCCCCTGTTTCCTTTCTAACCATGGTAAATGCATTATCGCATGTCATATTCTATGCATGTTTAATCTACTTGTTCTCTTGTATGGTGTACTGTTGGTTTCCTAATTTCAATGGATGGATGTATGTATGTTTGCACTCGCATAGAGAACGATCCGGTTGAAGAGCCCGAGGAACTCGCAGGAGAAGCCCCTGAGCAGCAGTCGGTTGGTGGAGGCAAGTGTCCCTTGACCTATCTCTGTCCTATTCATTCTTCAATTCACCTCCCGCATTACACATTTATACTTAAGGATTGACTAGCTTTGTTATCCATATCCTTGTTTACCTATTTGGGTTGGATTATTATTGTTTAGCTTTATGCTATTGCTCAACTATAATCAATGAACATGATGAGATTATCTATGATACGCTGTTTTCCCCTCTTCTTATGATGATGTTCTACTTGTGGCCTTTAAAGGGGCTCGAGCAGTTTCTCGAGTGCCTCTCCGTAAGGACCTGTTCTATGGATGACCGCCCGGGAAAACAGTGCAACCATGAGGGTGGAATGGGATGCCCTTAACTGAATAATTAGAGGATCCGGGGTGTAGTTCGCTTAGCCGTTGTGCCGTCAATGGGGCTCGGTGTATGCGGCTCGCTCTGCCAAGTTTGGGTTCGCCCCTTGGGGAGGAGTGCGGTGCATTTAGGAAACCTAACGGGCGGCTACAGCCCCGGGGAATCTTTGTAAAGGCTACATAGTGATGCCCTGCTGGGTCACCTTGGTAGTGATCAATGGAGAGTCATGATCTCCGAGCAGAAAGGGAATCACGGCTTGTGGGTAAAGTGCACAACCTCTGCAGAGTGTTTGAAAACTGATATATCAGCCGTGCTCGCGGTTATGAGCGGCCAAGGGAGCTCCAGTGATTAGTGGTACTTGATCAGAGACATTTTGGGTTACAGGTGGCAATGAGACTGATGGTTTTGGTATGACTATGGTGCTGGTAAGTGGTATTCTTTCCGTTTGGAAAGGGTACATCGGGCTAATAACTTGGGTTAATGCTAAAACCTGGCTTTCTACTAGTGAATAATAATCTGACCAACTAAAAGCAACTGCTTGACTTATCCCCACTTAAAGCTAGTCCACTACAGCCAAACAGGATACTTGCTGAGTATGTTGATGTGTACTCACCCTTGCTCTACACACCAAACCCCCCCCCCATCCCCAGGTTGTCAGCATTGCAACCACTGCTCAGGCGAAGATGAAGCTGTGGAAGGAGACTTCCAGGAGTTCCAAGACTACGACGAGTTCTAGGCGTGGGTTAGCGGCAACCCCCAGTCGGCTGCCTGTGAAGGCCGCGTTTATCCACGTTACTTTTTCGCACTTTGATTTATTGTAAAGACTATGTGGATGTCTCAGACATATGATGTAATCGACTATTATTTCCCTTTTTAATACCATTTGAGCACTGTGTGATGATGTCCATGTTATGTAACTGTTGTTTACGTGAATTGCTGATCCTGGCACGTACATGGTTCGCATTCGGTTTGCCTTCTAAAACCGGGTGTGACATAGGTGGTATCAAAGTCGTGCTGACTGTAGGACCGCTAACCTAGAGTAGAATGGTCGTTCTAAGGACTATAGACCTCTGTCCCTTCCTTGACTTTGATATCCCTTCAAAAGTTGGTCATACCGACCAAACCTATGTTCTACTATATATTATACCTTGCTGAAAATTATGTTTTATTCTAATCCTTCATTTACTTATGGTTCATTACTTGCTGGTCATATTAATTCTGTTCTCACTCTTTTGCTTGCGGTGTCTTTTGTAGATGGCTCGTCTTAGACACACTGCACGAAAGTCCGTCATCCCCTTCTTACCCTCCCGCCTTGTTGAGCGTCCGCTTCGCCGTCCCGTGGCCGGTCAGTCCAGCCGCTTGGAGAGGCTGCACCACCGCCTGCATGAGGAGCAGGAACGTCGACGACAGGAGCAGCAGGGTTCTTCTTTCTGGCTCCACCAGGAGATGGAGTCCGTGAGGAGCTGCTCCCATGTGCTTCCTCTGGAGGCGCCCCCTGCACCACCACTGGGCGCCCCAACCTCTGGAGTAGCTGCTGGAGGAGACCCAGACGACGGAGGTGGCGACGACAGCTCGAGCCACGACACCGACTTCTCTGCTGACCAGGAGCCGGAAGGATGGGTTGCTCGACCCATCACTCGCGACGCTGCTCGCGGGTGTCACTTCTACGAAGCGCTCGACACCCTGCTACGTCGGGCACTTGACCGGCATACCTGGTCCATCGAGTATCGCTGTGTGGTCTACCAGCATAGTCGCGGGGTCTACCCGGACCACTGGGAGGCGACCTGCTTGGTGCGCCGTCCGGAGAACAGTCTCCAGGGTGCGGAGGCCTGCTCAGAGCACTATTCTATCTCTAAGCGGGACTCAACTGAGGCGGCCATGCAAGATGCTGCACGGCGTGCGCTTTTGCACTACTGCTCGGTTCTCGGTGGGGTAGCTGACGGTCTCGACCTGAAGTATTACCCCCACCGTCCATCTGGCAGCACAGGAGGCGTGATTGTCTCACCTGTCGGTGAGGACAATCCTAGGTTGAGCAGCACAGTCAACCTAGCCGCCGTGCTAAACACGGAGCTGGACCATGCATTAGACGAGCTGAGTAGGGCTCGTGCTGATATCGCCCTACTGCGGGCTGAGCGCGCGGAACGTAGTCACCTGGATGATGGTTCCCCCGCTCCCGTCGGGACTCAGCACCCGTACCGCTCACCTCGGCGTGGACGCCAGTCTTATGGCAATCCCGACTGCAAGACCAAGATAAATCTAGAACCATAGATCATTAGAGTTGGATCTTGTAATTAATACAAAATATATACGTAGAAGCTACAGTCTTAGCATTAGTCTCGCTCTTAGTTAGTCTTAGTTAGATAGGGTAGTTTGCTATATCCTGTGCATTTATGTTTGTCATGATGAACTATGTGTGATTTGGATCTTTGTAATGACTGTCACCAGAATGTGGGTACCCCCTACATTTTGGTTTACCTATTATGTTAATGGAGTTAGTTATCTAGTTGGGAAGCCTTTTATTCCACTTTCCTCTTTATCTGAGAAGCTGTGTGGTCTGTGTTGGAGATCAGTGAAGATGCTCATCTGTTCAGTGCTGTTGAGGGATTCTATACTCTTTTCTTATGCTGCAAGATTTGCCAGATCAGTTCTGATGTGTGGTTGCATTCTGCAGATGTCAGAGAACAGGCGCAGAGGAGAAAGGCGTGCTCAGCAGGAGCGAGCCGCTCAGCAGGATGAGGTGCCCCAGCAACAGCACCTGCCGCCCCCGCCCCCGATGTCCATCGAGCAGATGTTTCTGATGCAGACTCAGGCAGTTCAAGCCATCAATCAGACTCTGGCCGCCATTCAGCAGCAGCAGCAACAACAGCAGCAGGCACCACCTCAGCCTCAGATGCCTCAGATGCCCAGAGACAAGCGTGCTGAATTCATGAGAGGTCATCCCCCAACGTTCGCTCATTCTTCTGACCCCATGGATGCTGAAGACTGGCTGCGCACTGTGGAGCGGGAGTTGCATACCGCTCAGTGTGACGACAGGGAGAAAGTCCTGTATGGTCCCCGTCTGTTGAGAGGAGCAGCTCAGTCATGGTGGGAGTCTTATCTCGCCACCCATGCCAACCCCGACGCCATCACCTGGGAAGAGTTCAGAGGTAGCTTTCGTCAGTACCATGTTCCTGCTGGTCTGATGACAGTGAAGAAGGAGGAGTTCCTGGCCTTTAAGCAAGGGTCGATGTCAGTCAGTGAGTATCGAGACAGGTTTCTGCAATTGTCTCGCTATGCTCCTGAAGATGTCAACACCGACGCCAAGAGACAATACCGTTTCCTGAAAGGCTTGGTTGACCCTCTACACTATCAGCTGATGAATCATACCTTTCCGACGTTCCAGCACTTGATTGACAGAGCAATCATGACAGAGAGGAAGCGTAAGGAGATGGAGGATCGTAAGCGCAAGATCAGTGGACCCCAGCCTGGAAGCAGCAACCGTCCTCGTTTCTCAGGCAATCAACCTCAGCAGTTCAGGCAGAACCAGCGTCCACCTCAGCAACATCAGCAGTTCCAAAGGCAGTATCCTCAGCACTAGTATCAGAACCATCAGAGCAATCAGTCAGGAGGTCAGTTTCAGAGGCAGAATCAGCAGACACCTCGTCTTCCTGCCCTAGCAACCCAGCAGAACAGTCAGGCAGCACCAGCTCAAGTTGGAAACAGGGCATGTTTCCACTGTGGAGAGCAAGGCCATTGGGTGATGCAATGTCCAAAGAAGGCAACCCAGCAGCAGTCAGGCCCCAATACCCCAGCGAAGCAGAACGTGTCTCAGCCTGGAGCAGGCAACCGCTCTCAGCCGTGTTATAATCATGGAAGACTGAACCACTTGGAGGCTGAAGTAGTTCAGGAGACCCCCGGCATGATAGTAGGTATGTTTTCAGTCGACTCCCATATTGCAGAAGTGTTATTTGATACTGGAGCAACACATTCTTTCATTACTGCATCATGGGTAGAAGCACATAATCTTTCAATTACTACCATGTCAACCCCCATTCAAATTGACTCAGCCGGTGGTAGAATTCGAGCCGATAGCATTTGTTTGAATGTATGTGTGGAAATAAAGGGGATAGCGTTTCCCGCCAACCTCATAGTAATGGGTACCTAGGGAATAGATGTCATCCTAGGGATGAATTGGCTAGATAAGTATCAGGCAGTTATCAGTTGTGATAAAAGGACAATCAAGTTGGTGTCCCCACTAGGAGAGGAAGTGGTGACCCAGTTAGTCCCGCCTGAGCGAAGAAAGGAAGTTGTTATCAGATGGCTGTCGATAGCAGTGAAGCAGACCCGATTGAGAGGATCAAGATTGTGTCTGAATTCCCAGATGTGTTTCCAAAGGATTTACCAGGTATGCCACCAGAGCAGAAAGTTGAATTTGCCATAGAGCTTCTTCCTGGAACCGCCCCCATCTTTAAGAGAGCTTATAGAATATCCGGACCAGAGTTGGTTGAGCTTAAGAAGCAAATTGATGAGCTGTCAGAGAAAGGTTACATCCGGCCAAGCACCTCGCCTTGGGCCGCCCCTGTCCTATTTGTGGAGAAGAAAGATGGCACCAAAAGGATGTGCATCGATTACCGAGCTTTGAATGAAGTCATGATCAAGAACAAGTACCCTTTGCCCAGAATAGAAGATATGTTCGACCAGTTGAGAGGAGCCAGTGTGTTCTCCAAGATAGATCTGAGGTCAGGTTATCATCAGCTCAGGATCCGACCTTCGGACATTCCGAAGACGGCATTCATTACCAAGTATGGGTTGTATGAGTTCACAGTGATGTCTTTTGGTTTGACCAATGCGCCAGCCTTCTTCATGAATCTGATGAACAATGTATTCATGGATTATCTCGATAAGTTTGTGGTGGTATTCATCGACGACATTCTGGTTTATTCTCAAAGCGAAGAAGAGCATGCAGATCATTTGAGGATGGTATTGCAGAGATTGCGAGAGCACCAGTTGTATGCCAAGTTGAGCAAGTGCGAGTTCTGGATCAGTGAAGTCCTGTTCTTGGGTCACATAATCAACAAAGAAGGATTGGCTGTGGATCCGAAGAAAGTGGCAGACATTCTGAACTGGAAAGCGCCAACAGATGCTCGAGGAATCAAGAGCTTCATTGGAATGGCCGGATATTATCGGCGATTCATTGAAGGGTTTTAGAAGATTGCGAAACCAATGACAGTGTTGCTAGGAAACAAGGTTGAGTTCAATTGGACCCAAAAATGCCAGGAGGCCTTCGAAGCGCTGAAAGAGAAGTTGACTACAGCGCATGTCCTAGTCTTGCCTGATGTGCACAAGCCCTTCTCGATGTATTGTGATGCTTGTTACACCGGTTTGGGATGCGTGTTGATGCAAGAGGGAAGAGTTGTGGCTTACTCGTCCCGACAGTTGAAGGTTCATGAGAAGAATTACCCAATCCATGATCTAGAGTTGGCAGCAGTGGTTCACGCACTGAAGACATGGAGGCACTATCTGTATGGACAGAAATGCGATGTTTACACAGACCACAAGAGTCTAAGGTACATATTCACTCAGTCGGAGTTGAATATGAGGCAGCGAAGATGGTTAGAGTTGATCAAAGACTATGAGTTGGAGATCCATTACCATCCGGGCAAAGCGAACGTAGTGGCGGATGCTTTGAGCAGGAAGAGTCAAGTCAATCTGATGGTCGGTCGTCCGATGCCTTATGAGTTGGCCAAAGAGTTTGACAGGTTGAGTCTCGAATTTCTAAATAATTCGCGAGGAGTCACAGTTGAGTTGGAACCTACCCTGGAGCGGGAAATCAAAGAAGCACAGAAGAATGATGAGAAGATCAGTGGGATCCGGCGACTGATTCTAGATGGCAGAGGCAAAGATTTTCGGGAAGATGCAGAAGGTGTGATATGGTTCAAAGACCGCTTGTGCGTTCCCAATGTCCAATCCATTCGGGAGTTGATCCTCAAGGAAGCTCATGAGACAGCCTATTCGATTCACCCTGGTAGTGAGAAGATGTATCAGGATCTGAAGAAGAAATTCTAGTGGTACGGAATGAAGAGGGAAATCGCAGAGCATGTGGCTATGTGTGATAGTTGTCGACGGATCAAGGAAGAGCACCAGAGACCTGCTGGATTGTTGCAACCGTTGCAAATCCCTTAGTGGAAATGGGATGAAATCGGTATGGACTTCATAGTCGGATTGCCTCGCACTCGAGCCGACTATGATTCCATTTGGGTAGTAGTGGACCGCTTGACCAAGTCAGCCCACTTCATACCTGTCAAGACCAACTACAGCAGTGCAGTATTGGCAGAGTTGTATATGTCTCGGATCGTTTGCCTTCATGGTGTGCCAAAGAAGATAGTGTCAGACAGAGGAACACAGTTCACCTCTCATTTCTGGCAGCAGTTGCATGAAGCTTTGGGCACGCATCTGAATTTCAGTTCAGCCTATCATCCGTAGATAGATGGTCAGACCGAAAGAACCAATCAAATTCTGGAAGACATGTTGAGAGCCTGTGCGTTGCAAGATCAGTCTGGATGGGACAAGCGATTGCCTTATGCAGAGTTTTCCTATAACAACAGTTACCAGGCCAGTTTGAAGATGTCACCATTTCAGGCGCTTTATGGAAGGAGTTGTAGAACTCCGTTGCAATGGGATCAGCCTGGAGAAAAGCAAGTGTTCGGGCCAGACATTCTGCTTGAAGCCGAAGAGAACATCAAGATGGTTCGAGAGAATCTGAAGATAGCGCAGTCAAGACAGCGAAGTTATGCAGACACAAGAAGAAGAGAGCTAAGTTTCGAAGTCGGAGACTTCGTCTATCTGAAAGTGTCACCGATCAGAGGAGTCAGAAGATTCGGAGTCAAAGGCAAGCTAGCACCCCGCTACATTGGTCCGTACCAAATTCTCTCAAGGCGTGGAGAAGTGGCCTATCAGCTCAGTTTGCCAGAGAATTTGTCTGTCGTGCATGATGTCTTTCATGTGTCTCAATTGAAGAAGTGCTTGCGTGTGCCAGAAGAGCAATTGCCAGTTGAAGGTCTTGAAGTCCAGGAGGACTTGACCTACGTTGAGAAGCCAACGCAAATCCTTGAGACCGCAGACAGAGTCACCCGAAGGAAGACCATCAGAATGTGCAAAGTCAGATGGAGTCATCACTCTGAGGAAGAAGCAACCTGGGAGCGTGAAGATGATCTGATGGCCAAATACCCTGAGCTCTTTGCTAGCCAACCCTGAATCTCGAGGGCGAGATTCTTTTAAGGGGGATAGGTTTGTAACACCCCGAATTTTTTGGAGTTGAATTTTTTCTTTTCTTCACTCTCCAAATTCGGGTGTTACCTCTCTTTCCCATTTCTTTTCGCTAAAACCTCACCCGTCTTCAAAACATTAAGTTATATGATAATAGTAAACCCTAGAGTTAATTTCCTTGATTTGCTGCATCATGCCGAACCATGCACTTTTTTGGTTGTTTGAAAGTGTGAAAGCATTCATATAGAAAAAAATAGATATAAAAAAGGAAAAACCTTTTCTTTTTCTCTCTCCCCCCTTCTCCCCTTTTGGCCCAGCCGCCCCCTCCCCCTTCGCGCCGGCCCAGCTGGGCGGCCCAGCCGCCCCCCGTTCCCTCCCCCGCCGTGGGCCGTCTCGGCCGGCCCAACCGCGCCCGCCCCCTCCCCCTTTGGGCCCAAGCGGCCCGGCCGCCCACTCCCCCCTTTCCCCAAAATTTCCCTCCCCGCGGGCCCCGCCCGTCATTCTCCCTCTCTCTCTCCCTCTCCCTAACCCTAGCGCCGCCGCCGCCTCTCCCTCCCCAGCGCCGCCGCCGCGCCGCCCTCCCCCACCGCGGTGAGGCCCCCCCTCTCTTCCCCCTTCTCCCTCCTCCTTCCTCGCCCGTCCGGCCGCTCGGCGAGCCGCCCGGCTCGGCCGCCCCCGGCGTCCCCCGTCCGGCCTCGCCCGGCCGCCCCGCGCCGTCCTCGGCCGGCCCCGCCTCGCCGCGCCCCGGCTCGGCCGCCCCCGCGTCGCCCCACCCCGACCCCGCCCGGTCCCGGCGAGCCGTCCCGGCCGGCCCAACCCCGCCCGCCCCGGTGCTCGGCCCCGCTCCGGCGAGCCGCCCCACCCCTTCCCCGCCCCCGTGCCCGGCTCGCCCCCCCCCCCCGGGCGAGCCCGCCCGGCCTCGCCCCGCGCTCGCCGGCGTCCCGCCCGACCCCGCCCCGGCGAGCCCGCACCCTGCTCGTCGCCCCCGGCCGCGCCCAGCCTCGCCCCGCGCTCGCCGCGGCCTCGCCCAGCCACGCCTGCCGGCTCCGGCCGTCCCGGCCATGGCGGCTCGACGCGCTCCCCTGTCCACGACGTCGCCGTCGCGCGCCTGCCCGCCCCGGCGTGCCGCCGGCGTGCCCTTCTCGAGTCGTGATGGCCTCGGCTCGGCCTCGAGCTCGGCCCAGCGTACCTTTGGCGCGCGGCCTTGAGCTCGGCCAGCGCGCGGCCCCGACGCGTGCGCGACTCGTTCGCGACACGATCGTCTACCCCGAGCCACCCTTCTACCCCCCCTGTGCATTCGGTGCGTAGTGATCCTGTTATGTAATCAATAAATGGAAACCCAAATTAGAAATTGTTTACGTTAGTTAATTTGTATAACTAATTGTCTATCTCATTTAATGTTAATCTACTAAAAGTGGTCACATTTCCATTAGCGCATGTAGCTAATCCTTATTATTGAAGCTAAGTAGAACTAAAGCACGTAACGTTTAGTTATTCGTCTACCCGTAGTGCGCCTCGAGCATAAGCTTTAACCCCTGCGAGACCTTCCCCTGTTTCCTTTCTAACCATGGTAAATGCATTATCGCATGTCATATTCTATGCATGTTTAATCTACTTGTTATCTTGTATGGTGTACTGTTGGTTTCCTAATTTCAATGGATGGACGTATGTATGTTTGCACTCGCATAGAGAACGATCCGGTTGAAGAGCCCGAGGAACTCGCAGGAGAAGCCCCTGAGCAGCAGTCGGTTGGTGGAGGCAAGTGTCCCTTGACCTATCTCTGTCCTATTCATTCTTTAATTCACCTCCCGCATTACACATTTATACTTAAGGATTGACTAGCTTTGTTATCCATATCCTTGTTTACCTATTTGGGTTGGATTTTTATTCTTTAGCTTTATGCTATTGCTCAACTATAATCAATGAACATGATGAGATTATCTATGATACGATGTTTTCCCCTCTTCTTATGATGATGTTCTACTTGTGGCCTTTAAGGGGGCTCGAGCGGTTTCTCGAGTGCCTCTCCGTAAGGACCTGTTCTATGGATGACCGCCCGGGAAAATAGTGCAACCATGAGGGTGGAATGGGATGCCCTTAGCTGAATAATTAGAGGATCCGGGGTGTAGTTCGCTTAGCCGTTGTGCCGTCAATGGGGCTCGGTGTATGCGGCTCGCTCTGCCAAGTTTGGGTTCGCCCCTTGGGGAGGAGTGCGGTGCATTTAGGAAACCTAACGGGCGGCTACAGCCCCGGGGAATCTTTGTAAAGGCTACGTAGTGATGCCCTGCTGGGTCACCTTGGTAGTGATCAATGGAGAGTCATGATCTCCGGGCAGAAAGGGAATCACGGCTTGTGGGTAAAGTGCACAACCTCTGCAGAGTGTTTGAAAACTGATATATCAGCCGTGCTCGCGGTTATGAGCAGCCAAGGGAGCTCCAGTGATTAGTGGTACTTGATCAGAGACATTTTGGGTTACAGGTGGCAATGAGACTGATGGTTTTGGTTATGACTATGGTGCTGGTAAGTGGTATTCTTTCTGTTTGGAAAGGGTACATCGGGCTAATAACTTGGGTTAATGCTAAAACCTGGCTTTCTACTAGTGAATAATAATCTGACCAACTAAAAGCAACTGCTTGACTTATCCCCACATAAAGCTAGTCCACTACAGCCAAACAAGATACTTGCTGAGTATGTTGATGTGTACTCACCCTTGCTCTACACACCAAACCCCCCCCCATCCCCAGGTTGTCAGCATTGCAACCACTGCTCAGGCGAAGATGAAGCTGTGGAAGGAGACTTCCAGGAGTTCCAAGACTACGACGAGTTCTAGGCGTGGGTTAGCGGCAACCCCCAGTCGGCTGCCTATGAAGGCCGCGTTTATCTACGTTTCTTTTTCGCACTTTGATTTATTGTAAAGACTATGTGGATGTCTCAGACATATGATGTAATCGACTATTATTTCCCTTTTTAATACCATTTGAGCACTGTGTGATGATGTCCATGTTATGTAACTGCTGTGTACGTGAATTGCTGATCCTGGCACGTACATGGTTCGCATTCGGTTTGCCTTCTAAAACCGGGTGTGACAACAACAAGATTGGCAAATGGGCTATAGAGCTGAATGAGCTCACAGTTGACTTTGTCCATCGGTTAAGTATCCACTCACAAGCATTAGCAGACTTAATAGATGACTATACACCATGTAATCAAGTTCGAGCTCTCATCAATGACAAAGCTATCTAGACGATATTCTATAATGGCTCTTATGGCTCCATGGTGCAGGGGCAACAATAGTAATGTGGGGGGCCTTCATCTTTCGAAGGTCTCAAAAGACACAAATAACCAATTGTCTCTCGATACATCTCTAGATGTTGCAGGTGCTTTGGTGCTAGCTACCTTCAGAATAGACCAAGGAAAAGGACAAAGGTACCAGCTTCATCATAACTATAAGGGGAGATGAAGGCAGAAGTCGAACAAGGTCGTACGAAGGTATTCACAGGATTCTATAGTCAAGATGATAAAGATGAAAGGCAATATTACCCTTGTGTCAATTGTAAATCATACGTACAAGTTCTATGGACATACTTGTAATTTTATACAAAGTTGTACCTCTACCCAATAAATAGATAAACAGTACCCTACATAAAGTACCTTGTGACGGGTGCTATAGCTTCATATAGTTTAATCTCCGAAATACCTTCACGCTATCTTACATCAAATAGCCGAAGGTATGTTTGTAAACTTGTTTTGTATGAAAAGGGAAATGGAACACTATGGCACTTGAGATGATTTATCATATTTAACTTCATCATATTCTTGTGTAATCCGTTGTTATAATTTTGTGTAATCCATTTGATTACATTCAACCTTCATTCTTGAGCAGTTGTCCCGAACGGGAAAAACACTTCAAGGATGAAGGCTTATACTTTGTAACATTGTGTTTCCTTGTTTTTCGTCCTATACAACAACCAAAAGCAAGTGTCCAACATTGGCGCCTAGCTCCGGTGAACTCATTTAACACAACAACCTGCTTGGTCATGCCACCAAAAAAGACGACGGTACCAGGTCCCGTCCTCACGCCTTTGGATCCTAACCAAGATGGAATTCTCTTGAGAGAAGCTGAAGCCAGAAAAGGAAAGTCGTTAGTCCAACTCCACAAGACAACGAATTGGACCACGAGATCAACAATCTCGAAGCCATCCATCAGCAAGTTGGAAAGCAAATGAGAAGATGCATAAGCTTTCTGAGCTATAGAAGATTGATGAGGCAATCGAAGAAATGTGAAACATTTCACACGATACTGAGCGACAAGAGTATCGCCAAAATCTGAAAGACCTTCGACATGAAAACCAAAATCATGAGGATATGTGGTACGAAGCCTTTAATCATGACAATTTTCCTTATGATGACACTGAAAGATTATGGGGAGGCTACACTAGTGCAAAACAAGTCTGAATCTGTCCAAATCTGGACAGAGCTGTCGTGTTAGCACTTTTTGACCTTGCTAAGTGTTGAATCGTGTTGAGGTAAAAATACCAAAGTTGTAGAGCACTTTTTAAGCTTTCCATAAAGTCCTTGTTTGCTATTTTTGGATTAATATTTGAAGAGTTATGATTAAAACAAGTAACTGTTGTGTTGCTGTCCAAAAATCTGCAAATGCGCATTTGATTGTTTAGTTCACCCTTTTTGCTAAAAATGTTTGGTTAGCACTTAATTAATGTAGACTTGCCATGACTAAGCTTAATATTGCTTGTGTGTCATGTTTTATATGTTCCTTTCTCTAGTTGATTGTGATATAGGAGTTCCATAGACATTAATGCCTATGTCCTCTATTAAACTTGTGTTGTCTAGTGTTGGGCCTGTGCTTCGTCGCCGAAGGTCTTCTAGGAAGAAGCGGCCTTCGGTTGAAGCTGTTTGTATAAGATGGCCGAAGGTCCCTCTTCATGAAGCTTCGGTATTACAAATCGACTTAAAGATAGAATGACCTTTTAGTCCATAAAGGTCTGAGTCAATGTTGTAAACTTTTATAAGGGGCATACTTGTAATCCCTCACAGGCTGCGCCCTGTGCCTATAAATAGTGAACAGTATTCCTTTACTGTTCACGGATTCTAGTAACTGCAATCGCATATTCTGGAATTCAACCTTTTGTCAAGGCAGAGGTATTATTGTATTCAATGATTGGATATATTAAGAAAATATAATATAATTCGTCTATGACTTGTTTACCTCTTTTGTACCTTTCATTTTATGTCATCTTGCAATATCTATTGAAATCTTAGTACGAAGATCTAAGCTTCGTAATTTTACTCTCATCAACCTTCGTCCAAGACCCATTATCCTCAAGGGAATAATGTTTCATGGACGAAGGACGTTGACATTTAACATTTTATGTTGCCTTGTTCTTAATTCATAGCACTTGAGAACGAGTCTCCAACATTGGCGCCCACCTCCGGTGAACTCACTTCCACTTTTCGAGCTGATGGCTTCGTTCAACGATCAAGCTGGAGCTGCTTCGGACCCGAAGCTGGTGCTCCCAATCACAGGTGGTTCGTCCTCAGAGCCAGCTAACAAGAAACAAAAGAAGGAAGCACAGAGAAGGGTACAGCATGTTGGGGTGCAAGGACCCTTCATCAAGTCAAGATGGTCTCACATTCCTATTACCTTCTCCCAAGAGGACCTTCAGCTCAAGGATTACCCACACAACGATGCCATGGTTATCTCTTGTGTTATCAAAGGATTTCTGGTCCACAATGTCTTGGTTGACACAGGCAGCGCAGCTGACATCATATTTGCTAAGGCCTTCAGACAAATGCAAGAGCCAGAAGATAAGATTCATGATGCTACACATCCTCTCTGTGGCTTCGGAGGAAGACAAATTGTAGCACTGGGCAAGATTACCATGTCAGTGACCTTCGGGTTCATCAACAACACTAGAACTGAGCAAGTTTTGTTTGACATTGTTGACATGGAATACCCTTACAATGCAATTATTGGTCGTGGCACCCTCAATGCTTTTGAAGCAATTCTTCACCCTGCCTATCTTTGCATGAAGATACCTTCAGATCAAGGACCCATCGCTATTCATGGAAGCCAGGAAGCTGCCAGAAGGGCTGAAGGAAACTGGACTGATTCAAAAGCAATCCATAACATAGATGGAGCTGAAGCTTGTGAACAATAAAAATTCAGAAGGGAGAAAGCAGCTTCAGCAGATCAGCCGAAGCCCATGCTCTTATGTGAGGATATAGCAGAGCAGAAGGTGCTGTTGGGCTCTCAGTTATCCGAAGAACAAGAGAAAACCTTGATAAGGTTTTTGTTCAACAACAAAGATGTTTTTGCATGGTCAGCCAATGATCTCTTCGGAGTTAATAGGGATGTTATTGAGCATTCGCTCAATGTCGATCCATCCTTCAGACCCAGAAAGCAAAGGCTTCGGAAAATGTCAGATGATAAGGCCGAAGGTGCTTGCAACGAAGTCAAAAGACTCCTCAGTGCAGGAGTTATCAGAGAAGTAAAGTACCCAGAATGGCTAGCTAATACTGTTATGGTAAAAAAGGCCAATGGCAAGTGGCGAATGTGTATCGATTTTACAGATCTTAACAAGGCTTGTCCAAAGGATGAATTCCCATTGCCAAGGATAGACTCTTTAGTTGATGCAGCAGCTTCTTCAGAGCTCATGAGTCTGTTAGACTGTTATTCAGGCTATCATCAAATCTGGATGAAGAAGGAAGATGAGCCAAAGACTAGCTTCATAACTCCAAGTGGCACATATTGTTATCTTCGGATGCCTGAGGGGCTCAAAAACGCTGGAGGAAGTTTCAGCAGAATGACTGCGAAGGTTCTCCAGTCTCAGATAGGCAGAAATGTGCTAACTTATGTTGATGACATCATTGTAAAAAGCACGAAGCAGGAGAATCATATTGCTGACTTGCAGGAGACCTTCGCCAGTTTCAGACAAGCTGGCTTAAAGTTGAATCCAGAAAAATGCGTCTTCGGAGTAAAGAAGGGGAAATTTCTAGGATGCTTGGTTTCAACAAAGGGAATTGAAGCTAATCCAAGTAAGATTGAAGCTATACTTCGGATGGAGCCACCAACTACAAAAAAGGGGGCTCAAAGATTGACAGGAAGGTTGGCATCTCTCAATAGATTCATATCCAGATCAGCAGAGAGAAACTTACCATTCTTCGAAGTGCTGAAGTCAGCCGAAGTCTTTCAATGGGGACCAATCCAGCAGAAGGCCTTCGAAGAGCTGAAGCAGTATTTAATAGATCTAACAGCACTAACTCCACCTATGCCAGGGGCTCCTTTATTATTATATGTGGCAGCTTCACACTCAGCGGTAAGTGCAGCACTTGTCCAGGAGAAGCTTGATGGCCAAGCCAGGAAACAGGTCCCAGTATATTTTGTATCTGAAGTTCTTAGTATATCAAAGAAAAACTACATAGAATTAGAGAAGGTGTTATATGCTGTTTTGATGGCATCCAGGAAGCTTCGGCACTATTTTCAAGCTTACAACATAATTGTTCCTTCTTCACAACCTCTGAAGGATATTATGAGGAACCGAGAAGCTACTGGAAGGATTGGAAAATGGGCTACAGAGCTCAATGAATTTTGTATTGAATATGTTCATAGATCTTCGATTCAGTCCCAGGCGTTAGCAGACTTCATTGCTGACTGGACGCCAGGGGCTCAGAAGGAAGAAGCAAATAAAGACACCGAAGCATGGACAGTGTTTTGCGATGGGTCCTGGGGAACCTTCGGAGCGGGAGCGGCTGCTGTGTTGGTTTCACCTTCCAAAGTTAAAACTTGTTATGCGGCAAAGCTTGATTTTAATTGCACAAACAACATTGCCGAGTACGAAGCCCTGCTTCTGGGTCTTCGGAAGCTAAAAGCAATGGGAATCAGAAGGGCTGTTCTTAAAACTGATTCCCAAGTTGTTTCGGGTCATATTGACAAGAGTTGCAAGGCTAAAGATCCGAAGCTTGAAAAGTATCTGGATATGGTTCGAAGAGTTGAAGCTTCCTTCGAGGGATTTTCTGTCAAAAATATCCCTCGAGGACAAAATGAGCATGCTGATTTGCTAGCTAAGTCAGCAGCACAGGGGCTGCCCTTACCTTCGGATGTCTTCTTCGAAACAATAAAAGCACCTTCGGTGGAACTTCTTGAAAGAGCAGTCCTCAATATATCTCCTATTTATAGCGAAGATTGGAGGACTGAGATCATCTCTTATCTTCAGGGTAAATTCCTTTCAGATGACGAAGCTTATAACAGGAGGATAGAGGCAAGAGCTCGTCCATATGTCATGATAGAAGGAGAGTTGTACAAGCATGGAGTTTGTGCTCCGCTACTCAAGTGTTTATCCAGAACCGAAGGTATAGAGTTGATGAAAGAAATACATGCAGGCCTGTGTGGATCTCACATTGGATCTAGGCCGTTACTTGGAAAAATTTTCCGCCAAGGATTTTATTGGCCGAAGGCAGCTTCGGTTGCAGCGGAATTAGTCCAAAAGTGCGAAGGTTGTCAGAAATGTGCACGAGATCAAAAACAACCTTCGTCCTTAACATAGCTCATACAACCCATTTGGCCATTGCAAAGGTGGGGCCTTGACTTGTTAGGTCCGTTACCACCGGCCCAAGGGAACCTAAGATATGTTGTAGTGGCGGTGGAATATTTTTCTAAATGGATTGAGGCAAAGCCTTTAGCTACAATAACTTCGGCCACCGTCCAAAAGTTTTTCTGGCAGAATATTGTTTGTCGTTTCGGGGTACCAAAGGCTATCACTGTGGATAATGGAACATAGTTTGACTCCGAAGCTTTTAGGGATTTCTGTGATCAAATTGGTACGAAGATCCATTTTGCATCAGTCAGACATCCAGAGTCAAATGGACTCGTTGAAAGAGCCAATGGCATTATAATGACAGGAATAATGAAGTCAATCTTCAATCAACCAAGGGGAAAGTGGCCAGATCAGTTAACCAAAGTGGTGTGGAGCCATAATACAACAACATCAAGGTCTACAGGCTTTACCCCATTCAAGTTATTATTCGGTGACGAAGCAATAACTCCAGAAGAAGCTAAAACCGGATCAATAAGGGTAGTAGCTTCGGCAGCATCAGGTTCCGAAGCTGATTATTCTGTGGAAAAAGATGCTTTAGAAGGGATCAGGTTGCAAGCCGTGGAAAACATCAACAAATATCAAGCCAAAACAATTAAATGGCGAGATAGAAAGGTTCGGCTAAAGAATATTGAGCCAGGACACTTGGTGCTTCGGAGAGTGGCCAACCCAGAAACAGTGGGCAAGTTACAGTTGAAATGGGATGGACCTTTCTTAGTAGCATCTTCGTCAAGACCCGGTTCATACAGATTGAAGGATATGGACGGCAACGACATTCCTAGATCTTGGAATGCGGATGAGCTTCGGCGATATTATGTATAATTCGATGTAATTTTTCATATTTTTTATTTTTCTTTCATGGCACCCTTTTCCTTTCCGAAGGGGGAGAAAGGTTTTTAATGGGGCCATCACATGTAATTTCCTTTTTTAGTTCTATAAGAGCAAAACCCCCCAAGGAATGTAAATGTAAAAACTGAGAACGCACCATCGAGTGCCGAAAAGTAAAGGCGAAGAAGCTCCAAAGTCGTTCCTAAGGGAATGCAGAGCTTACAGCGAAAAGTCAACGCTGATTCCGCCAAAAGTAAAGGCGAAGAAGCTCCAAAGTCGTTCCTAAGGGAATGCAGAGCTTACAGCGAAAAGTCAACGCTGATTCCGCCAAAAGTAAAGGCGAAGAAGCTCCAAAGTCGTTCCTAAGGGGATGCAGAGCTGAGGTGTGATTGTTTTTAAGGAAATAATGGCTATGAGTATGGCTTGAGGTGTGATTGTTTGGCCATTCATTTGCACATCGCATTACATCATAACATTTGCATTCATAAACATTCATCCAGGCATATGTAGGATAATCATCTTCATGGCATAAGCGGTTGCTTCGGCAAATAAAAAAAAGGAGAGCTTCGGAAAGAAGGAAAATGTTGTTTTCTATGCTTCGTTGCGTACGAAAAGAAGGGAAGGTGTTTTTTCGCCTTCGGCTCAAAAAAGAAAATTTCGTCCACATCAAAGCATTTCTCATACATCAATGGAAGGATAAGAATATATTACAAGGTATGAACAGAATTCATTAAAGACAAGTTTTAGTTACATTTACAAAAGTTATCTCAAAAGTTTCTCAAGTACTGTCTACAGTCTACTGTTTAATCTCCAAGGAGCTTCAGCTTCGGCGTCATTTTTTAATCATCGGCTTCGGCTTCGTCATTCTACATAAATAAGGTCGTTGTAAGTCAAAATCGAGCTTGCAAGAAAAGGTAAGCACAAGGTATGGTTTCTTACTGGTTCAAGGTGGCTACGAGCTTCGTCTCCAGCCTTTTCTCGCCCACCTTTTGTCCATATCATTTTTACAAATCTATTAGAGATACTTCGGGCGAGATCAGGAATGTCATCCAGGATTGATGGTGATAAAGTGAAATTTGGCCTATTGACAATTTTTCCATGATCGCAGCCAGCTTTCAGGAAAGCTGCAGCAGTGCCTCGAGAAGCCACCCAGGCACAGAAGTCACCGTGCCCAGCTATGACTTCATCGAGCTCGTCAATCTCACCCTCAATATGTTCGAAGGTCTTCGGTAAATCTTCAGCTGAGGGGACGAATTTTTCACTGCTGGCTCCAACTGAGTGAAAAATTTTTCTTAATCGATGAATACATTTGTTGCTAAATTCCAGACATTTTTCTTGAAGGCTTGTCAATAGTTTTCTCAAATCCGAATTTTGTTGAGCTTCGGCTTCAAGTTTTGCATTAAGATCTTGCTTTTCTCGTTCGAACTGTTCAGACTGGCGGAGAAGCTTCGTGTTCAGTTCTGTTATTTTTGCTTCAGCTTCCGCCAATGAACCTTCGGTTGCCTGGAGCTCAAAGTTCTTTTTCTCGATAACATCTGATTGCTCCTTTATTCTGCTTTCCAAATTTTCAATTATAACTTCGTGTTTCTTGTCTTCAAAATCTTGTTGCATTTTCAAGGCTTTGCTCAATAGCATACTCTGCACGGAAACAACCTTCGTCAGACATGTTCTCATTATTAGAAACAACAAAAGTTAAGGGAAAAATAGTTCACCTTGAAATTGGAATAAAATAAGCTACCAACGATATGCTGTCGTCGGTAGCGGCTGATGTCTGTTTCTAGCTTCGGAAAACCGATACTCTTTGACAGAGTACCGATAACTTTGGCCCCAGTTTGATCTCGAATACAATCTAATTTTTCGTCATCAATGCCTCCGAAGAGGAGTGCTCCAGGTTTGTATCCGCAGGATTTTGCATATTCTCTAAGCTCTTCTCTTTCAGCTTTTGACAGTTTTTCTCCAACTAAATTCTGGAACATGAAGGCTTCGTTCTCTGAAGCTTCATCAGCAATTTCTTTCCCTTTCTCCGACGCTGCGGTCGCGGCCTCTTCGGCGGCGGTGGTAGCTTCTTCTGCAGCCATGTCTAGCAGTATTTTGTCAATGTGTGCGATTGTGCTCTCCAGGTTCAAATCTTCAGCTGAGGCAGCTGAGGCAGCTGCGACCTCCGAAAGTACAATTTCAACATCTGTCCCTTCCGCAGTCGCTGGTGTTTTCTGAGCTGAAGCTCTTGGCGGTGTCTTGTCAATTACTTCTGTCACAGTGATAATTCTTTGTCTTTTCGCTTTGATTATTTTCTTCGATTTTTCGGGCTCCTTGTCCTTCTGAAAAAACTTTGTCAGTCGGGGCCTCAGTGGACTTAGCTTCGCAGGTAAGGATTCAGTCATTACCTTCAGAATTTCCTCAACGTCAGCGACAGAGGGTGATGCGGGGGTTTCTTCGTCGGATATTTTATGCTTCGGAGAAGATGCTTTCTTCCTCTTCGGAATTTTCTTCTTTGATAGTTCTTTTTCATCTTCATTTAAGGCTTCAGTTATCCTTTTCCTTTTTTGGCCTCCGGCACCTTTGTTCAGATTTTCGTAATCAGGGTATTCGAAACCCAGGGCGTCCAGCACTCGGTTTAGTCTTCGCTTCGGACGGGTGCCGAAGGCTGCGGTCATCAACTGATCTTCTTTTTTAGAATAATTGCCAAGTATTTCATTGCACATCGCTTCAATCGTATCCAGCCACTCTTGGCAAGGTGTTTTAAAGTATTTCTTAAACTTGAAGTAGTAAGGTAAACGTACAAGTTCACCTTCTTTCTTTTCCCCCTGTAGCTTCGGCATTTCCCATTCTTTTAAACTGGGAAAAACTTTGAAAGCCAAAAACTCCTGAACCAGGTCCCTTGTGCTGATATGCTCTGCAATAATTCTGAATTCATTCATTGCTTGTTGCGTTGGACCTTCGGGTGTCATATTGCAGCGAGGTCGGGTTTCTCCGAAGATTAATTCGAGTGGACTTTGCACAAGCTTTTCCTTGTCGTCATCAACCTTAACATAGAACCACTCTGATTTCCAGCCTGCTGCCCATTTGCTTCGGTAGCTAATTACAGGAAACTTTGTAGATTTCCGATAGGCGAAGTTATAGCAACCAAAATTGTCGTGCAATCCATCCTTTCTAGCCTTCGTTTGATAATGCAACTCGTGAACCCGGCAAAAGTTGTCCGCAAATGGTTCCACTGCTTGGCTTCGGAGTGCCCAGATATAAACAATAAGTCTGACGATAGCGTTAGGGGTCAGCTGGTGAAAATAGATACCGAACCTCTTCAGTACCTCTGCAATAATCCCATGTAGGGGGAATCTTAATCCAGCTTTTAGAAAGCTTTTGAAAATAACAATTTCATCCTTCTCCGGCTTTGGGGTAGTCTCTTCTCCCCCGAAGCGCAATAGCTTCTTCTGATTTTCAGTAAAAAAACCCGATTTTACCATCTTGGACAGATCAGCCTTCGAAACAGTAGATTTCCCGAAGTCCAAATGGCTGGGTTTGCTTGGCATAGCAATGCGATAATCATCTTCGGGATCAGTTTCCTCAATATCTTCTTCCTCTGCTTCAGCGATTGCTTGTTCTGCATCTTCACTAGGAATCTTTTCCGAAGTCACTAGCCCGGATCGTTGCATGGCTTCGGAAATGGGGACAGTCTCCGAAGCTTCAGTTTCGTCCCCCTCACGTTCAACCCTGGCGGTAGAGCGCACTCTGGCCATTTAATTATGAACTTGTGGAACTTTAATACTTTCTTCCTCCGAAGCAGGTTTCAAACAGGAGCTTCGTTCGATTCCGACAGACAAGCTTCGGCGACGGTTAAAAATTTTGGCAGCAAAACAGTGCAAATAGCAATGAATGCTGTGGTAACTTCACACCTACTCGTATGTTTATATAGTGCTGCAGGTAAGAAGGCGAAGCGCCAGGATTTTTACACCAGGCGGACACCCGCTCGCACTCGCTGCGTGGTGGACCGCAGAGACCGAACAGTAACTCTGAAAGGTGGGGCCGCTACACGCTGAGAAATTGAATCGTTTCTCGACAACGAGCTCAGGGAAGGTGTTTTTTTAGACCTTCGGCGCTCCGAAGCTTAAGAGACTTTTTTCACGGATCAAGCTCGTTACGAAAAACGATCTAGCACCGCGAAAGGGGCTACTGTTGGGCCTGTGCTTCGTCGCCGAAGGTCTTCTAGGAAGAAGCGGCCTTCGGTTGAAGCTGTTTGTATAAGATGGCCGAAGGTCCCTCTTCATGAAGCTTCGGTATTACAAACCGACTTAAAGATAGAATGACCTTTTAGTCCATAAAGGTCTGAGTCAATGTTGTAAACTTTTATAAGGGGCATACTTGTAATCCCTCACAGGCTGCGCCCTGTGCCTATAAATAGTGAACAGTATTCCTTTACTGTTCACGGATTCTAGTAACTGCAATCGCATATTCTGGAATTCAACCTTTTGTCAAGGCAGAGGTATTATTGTATTCAATGATTGGATATATTAAGAAAATATAATATAATTCGTCTATGACTTGTTTACCTCTTTTGTACCTTTCATTTTATGTCATCTTGCAATATCTATTGAAATCTTAGTACGAAGATCTAAGCTTCGTAATTTTACTCTCATCAACCTTCGTCCAAGACCCATTATCCTCAAGGGAATAATGTTTCATGGACGAAGGACGTTGACATTTAACATTTTATGTTGCCTTGTTCTTAATTCATAGCACTTGAGAACGAGTCTCCAACATCTAGGATGCTTTTGTTTGATCAATAGAAGAACTAATGAAAAGCCATAGCAAATTAAAGAAATGCTCATACTTATGATGTCATGATTGCGTTGGATAAGTATAATAAGTGTCGTCATCTTTCCAGTGGTAGTGTTTACGTGTGCCCAATGACATATAAATAACTAGCGCTTGCGTATAGTTGTTGCAGTGTCTTACTAATTAGTGTTTAGTTTGCTACCGTGTATTTGAATATCTTGTGCTACTTTCATCATATTCATACATATGCATCCTGCATCTCATTTAGGACCGAGTGATGATGATCGTGCAAGTGATGTGGTGCCAACCACAAGATGCAATTGGTGGACAGCCTAAGGAAGGATGGACATAACCAGTGGATGCTCGCCAAGCGAGTACCCTCTAGCAGACACTATCTAGTGTTGAATTCCAGGCAAGCCCCGGTTTTAGGCATAACCGTTTATATATACTATTTTACTACACTTAATGTTTGTAGGCTTGTATCGTGCACTTAAGTGTAGGAGTTGCCTGAAACCCTAGTTGCATGAACTCAGGATTCCTTTTGAGATGGATACTAGTATGCTAGGTCGAGTAGCTGCTTTGCTAATTAGGGATCTTGGTAGAAGTCGAGTGATTTTTCTAGCACTCGCGAGAGGTCAGGAATTAGTTGTATCCATTTTGATAACAGAATGATGATGATCTATGGACGCGGATCCATGGGGATGCGTTGTCTACGAGACAAAAAATGGAATAAGGATTATTGTGTGGTACCGTGTGTCAAGCGTTTGAACGTACTAAACGCATGCCGAGAAATATGGTAAATCGGTAAGCCTAGTACCTGAGTGAACCTGCCCGTAGACTTCTCTCCTCATGCTTCCTGAGACGTGGTCTCCCATTCCGGATATGGTGGGTACAAGTCCGGTCACTGCACGACGACAGCCGGGGTCAGTGGGGCATTGTATGCCAAGGCGGTGAGCCCTGTTTCGTTGCCAGAGAATCGACGGGGACGATTGACGTGTGTGGGGACGGAGTGCCCTGACATGTCGTGAGTTTAGGTTTACCTTGCAAGGTTAAAACTCGATTTGAATCGTCTGCTTCTCGCAGCTAATGAGACTGCTTGATCCATGATGCTGCATCGAGTAAGAAGTGAAATGAGGTTATTGGCAAAAGATGTTGATTGACTAAATTGCTTGATACAATGTATGGTTAGTCAGGTGCTCATCTAGTCTAAATTATTGTTCTAGAACTTGAAAAGATAAATTGTTTTTAGACTCAGCTAGTGCTTTTGGCAAACCTAACCCCTCAGCCAAACAACTTCATGGTCTAGAGGTAGAGGAGTAGACCCCTCACACCGGGTAAGTCTAGTTGAGTATTAGTATACTCAACCTTGCTTGTGGTATAATTTTTTGCAGGTACCTCCTTGATTTGGTTGATGGTGTGACTTGGCCTTCATCCATGCCACTAGGATAGATGGTCGAGAGGGTTACTACTTCCACAGGAGAGGACCAGGAGGAGTAGCGTGGCCAGGCTTCGCCATGTTACTCGGTTTTCTCCGTTAGTTATTTCCGCTGCATTAAAATTTATGGTTATTATTTCTGAAACTCCGATAATGTAATCACTAATGATACTTTCTTAGTTTATGGTATTATGCTTTATTGTATTTCTCTGTGCCTCACCTTCGAGTGAGCTAGTGGTACTCGATCCTGTTAGTGGCTTTATCAGACTAGATCCAAGGGACCGACGGTTTATTCCGATTTAAGTGTGTCATTGCCTCTAAGGCGGGACTTGGGCACTTAAGTTGGAATAATTTGGGCGGTTCTTCCACAGCTGGTATCGGAGCGAATACCATTATAGAGAAGTCAATAAGTCATGAATACCAACTTTTTAAAACTAAAACTTGCTTAGAAACCAATGTTGGATAGATCGTCAGGACGATAAGTTAGACCTAGGACGTGAAGCCTTAGGAAATAGATGGGTAGCTAGGTGGCTATTTATATAGGCCATAAAGGCTACTATTGCTACTATTAGGATGTTGTAGAAGCACCTGAAAAAGTAGTTAGGTCTGAGAAGATGTTTAGAATGAGCATGCATCATGATTGTCACATTATAATTGTCTCTTGTGCATCAACATGCTTCTCTCATATTTATTCCAATAATAAGAACTTGTGAATAATGTGGTGTACTGTTATGTTAGGAACTATAAGAAATGTCTTACCTCGTGTCAGATTGGTAAGTCTTGTTAGGTCATGTTATGTGTTTCTCTTGTCTTGCTATCTAGGTGGTATTGTAATTGTTCAACCCTCTTTGCAAAAAAAGGTTGCCTATTCTGCTCATGAAAAGACCCCCCCCCACTTTAACCAACCTAGTGGTTAGCAAGTGAAACCCTTGAAAAAAATTAAATCACATGCTTGTGTTGGTGTTTTCTAGCCCTTGTGTGTTGCGCTATTGGTAATGCACCTGCACAGCTTATAGACCCCCACAGCTTGTCTGCTAGGCCAACCCAAGTCTCCTTGTGCACTTGTTGTTTGATGTATAGTTGCACAAACCCTATCATGGCCATGTTTCTTTCCATAGATCCTATCCCGAATCTTCATAGCATTTCTGTTGCTCATCCTAGCAGATCTTGTTTTCCTACCTCTCCTTCATCCGAATCTGGTAATCATTTTCCTGGTGAATCATGTGGTGACCTTATCCATCAAATCTTTAGATCATTCATCGAAATCTACCATGTCGTCTTGTTGTCTGGTATAACCCGTTCTCATGTATCAGATGTGGATCAGCCTAATATCTTATTCTGGTCAATCTCATGCTCTTCCTCCAAGAATCTTGACGTCGTTTTATCGATTCTTATCTATAAATGGTGTATCCATTGGGTTTAATGGATTTCATTGTTGTCCTTGGTTCTCTCATGTCTCTAAAAGCTCATCAATCTTGATCTCATGGTTGGTTCCCCCTCATATCAAATATTGTATCAATGTTTGATTTGATAATCCATGTGGTGATCATGACAAGTTTGTGGAGTCGAAGATTCTCATGCGTTGCTCTTTTTGCCAAAAATCTATGTTTCAACTCCTATCACAATCTTATTTTTTTGAGCCATACTCTCAAGGGCTCCATTTATTTATGCCACGTGAATTTATCGTTGGTTGCGTTTGGTAATGGTATTAGGGCTAACGACTGATGGTGTCGTGACAAAACCGAGAGCCTCATGTGGGCGCGCACACAAGGTTGAGCTGCTCGGCACGCGCTGGTATCACAGTTAATAGTCATGATCCATTACGAGACTATAGTGATGTGCTATCTTTTGTGGTCATTCTCGCAAAGTGGTCGTTGCATTTTGTCTCAATATGTCGTGATATTCTATCCAAATCTATCTTCAGTATCTTGTAAGATACCCTCTCATGAATTTACATCTATCTTCAGTCTGGGAGTTACATGCTTCTCCACCCTTGAAGATTCTCATTCGAATCTCGGGACGAGATTCTTTTAAGGGGGAAGGCTGTGACACCCCAGGTGTCTATTTCATGTTATGTCAGGAGATTTATCCTAATCTCAGATGTTCATTAAAAATTTCTATTTCTCGATCGCATCTATCTCCTTTTATCAAGTTACGTGTGAAGGTTTCACCGTTTCTGAATTTATTCGATCTCGAGAAAGGCCAAATTTGGAGCCGGTTAAAACTTTTGTTTCTCGGAACGAATGCAAACTCGAAAAATCAATCTCGATTTTTAAATCTCGTCTAAAACTCATTTAATCAACGCTCGACAGTTGCTAGTCGAGCCGTGTCCGAGCCCGATTCCTCGACCTTCAATCTATGTCCGACTATTCTATCCAGATCAGTACTCTCAAACGAAATGCTCTGTTGTGTCGGCATCTAATTAATTATTATCCGACTCGGCCAAATATCTCTGTGTCCGAACCGAACTAAAAACCCCGTATCGGCAGTGATTTTAAGATGTCACGATTCGCCTTCTATGACAAAAACAAAAAAATAATGTCATATTTAGAATGTGCTTGAAGTTCATAATCTAGGTTGTGCGCGTTATCAGACTAAATTACGTGCGAGTGTGATAAATAGTGTTCAAATAATTCGTGTTTAATCAAAACACCATAAAATAAAATGGAAATAATTAGCGCAGCCCAATTAAGTGTTTTGGGCCAGCCCAGCCCAGCCCACTAAGAAACCCTAACCCTAGCACATGTCTATAAATAGAAGTGCCCATCTCTTGCACTTGGGGTATTTTTCCACTCCCACCCCTCTATTTTTCCTAGCCGACACCAGCAACTCCTCTCCCCCACGCTGTCTTCCTCCTCCCCCTTGTTGTCTTCACCAACGCTCACCCTCCCATGGAAACCAGCAGGCCCTCTTCCTCCCCCTACCAAAGCTCCCATGACTCCCCCTCCATGGCAGGTGTCACATCCCTTCCCTGTTGGCCGTGGATGCCGGCGCCCTCCCCAAAACAGCAAGCCTCCACCGCGCCCATGTGTTCTAGATGCTCCGCTTTGGCCTTGTGAGCTCGCTGTCGGGACGCCCTAGCCGCTGCTCGCCCTGACCACATCTCCATGCGCCCTCAGCCATGGCGCGACGCCTCTACTCCTCCCATCCATGGTGTTCGGCCCTGCTCCCTTCTCCTCAACTAGTGACCGAGCTCCAACTTCGGCCGGCCTTCTCTCATCTCTCCCCCACAGCGCCCTTCTCTCTAGCCCCCTGTGTGCCGAGCCCCTACTCTCCCCCTTGGTCGCAGCCCTCTCTACCCACGCGCAGGGCTGCACGCAGGAGAGCGCCATGGCCGGACCTCTACCCCCTCTAGCTCAGCGCCCCTCTGTTGCAGACCGACGCCCCTGCTCCTATCTCCAGCCCCTCCTCGCTGTTCTCTGTGGTGCCAGCCGGCTATTCGACAAAATGTCCAGGTGAGCTTTGTGTCATGGAGAGCGATGTCGACCATCCACGCCGCTGCTGCACACCAAGAGCCATCCTTGCTAGCCGACGCCTCCAGCAGGACGCGCGCTCAGCCGCTCGTCGGATCTGCGCAGCCCCAGCCGTGACGACGTCAAAATACTGGTGAAAACCCACTGCCCTTGCTGCTATCACATTCTTTGTGCTCGATAAAATGTTGAACCGTTGTATATGTCTAATCGCAGCTAGCCGTCGATGCCATCCGTCGCGCACCGCGTGTCCGATACAATGCCAGTCTAGTGAACCACATGCATGCACAACTCAAATCCAATCTAGTCCAGGTTGATTGATTTATAGTTTACAATTCGTACGATTTGGTTGATGTCATACAGTGCATGTATAGGTGTGGATGTGTGTAAAATGTTTTGGTTATACGCATTGGTAGGGTCGCAATTTCGGTTCGAGAACAAGATGATGTTTGATGCGAGAAGTGAGTTTGAATGCAAGTCGTTATGCGAAGGGTGTATTAGTTCTACGCATGCATGTGTGGTTTACTGGGTTGTGCGCATGATGAGTTTAGTAAAAATCCATCGGTGTCACTGGTGTTAAGTTGAGGTTTATTTGTGTGTGAAAAGTAATAATGTGTTTAATACTTAGAACTCTTAGTCGATGGTAGAAATTGTCTCGGATTAAATAGAGAGGTGGTGACATGCCAAGGTAGTCATCATTTCCTCTATAATTATAAGTCGAGTCAATACACATTGTACGTTCATTGAATTTCACATCGCATATAGTGTACGGTTGTGTTCATGACTTCTAATAGATGTTTTCGAGTGGACAAGTAGGTTTGTAATGCAATTATGTGTAATGTGTTTATAATGACATTTTATCTCAAGAAGTGTTATGTTCTGCGCATAAAAAATAAGTATGTATGTTTTGTGTAGTAAGGATTGATCGTGAGTGCGTATGTCGCAAGAAATGAATTAGTGCGCATATATGCGATGAATGGATGTGATGAGGTGATGACATGTTGTAAGTAGTCATCGCTTCCTCTATATCCTTGAATCGGGTCAAGGCGCATTATATGTTCATCGAGATACACTTCTCACAATTGGTAGAGTAGAATTGTAGGAGTCTAACGGTTAGTTAACTTCAATCAACCTTAAGTTAGCATATGTGGTGATATGGTCGAAGCAATGAAACTAGTGATTAATATATATACAAACATAAATGTATAACACATGAGTATATGAGGTTTTGTGTCTTGATATCCATTACTAGTTGATAACTAAGTCATAATAACTTAGACTTAAGAATTGGTGGTAGTATCTCTCTATGATTTTGCTTGGTGATTCAGTTGAATGCTCTTGTGCTAGTAAACTGAAATTCCTGCGTGTACAGTTTTGGGTGTGCAATTAATCTAGTTAAGTAAAGTGTGTTTTCTAGGGATGTGTGCTATATAAAAGTTGTAGTTCACTTGTGTATCTAGCTCGTCCTAAAATGTCATGAGATAAGGATTAATGGTTTAGAAGTTATTCTTTTCACAAATTCAGTAACTGAATCTGTCCAATTTCTATACAGATTTCATATATTGTTTGCTTAAGTTCAGATTAGAATCAGTCCTTGTCCACTATAAGAAAGTTGTAGATAATTGCCTTATATTACTTGTGTTAAATTTTCATGACAATAAACCTGATAGTTTGAGAGTTATGAATTTTGCAAGATGATTGTTGTAATCTGTCCACTGTCAGAACAGATTTCGAAAACTCTATTGTTTGATTTAGTTAATCATAGAATCACTTCTTGGTGATTATAACAATTATGTAGTACTTTTGCTAAGATTTCCAAAAAGTCTTGGATCACGCTTTTTAGTGATCTGAAGGTTAAGTTATGGATGTTTAAAGTGTGAAGACTGAATCTGTCTAGTTCTGGACAGCAAGGCCTTCGTAGTGTATTTACCCTTGATACATATTAAACCAACCAGAGAAGTTTATAAATAATTTGTAGGAAATTTAATTAGCTTTCCAGAAAGTCTAAGATCAATTGAATTGGATGTCTAAGTCTCTAGTTATGAATTTTTGAAGTCACAAGTCTGAATCTGTCCAAATCTGGACAGAGCTGTCGTGTTAGCACTTTTTGACATTGCTAAGTGTTGAATCGTGTTGAGGTAAAAATACCAAAGTTGTAGAGCACTTTTTAAGCTTTCTATAAAGTTCTAGTTTGCTATTTTTGGATTAATATTTGAAGAGTTATGATTAAAACAAGTAACTGCTGTGTTGCTGTCCAAAAATCTGCAAGTGCGCATTTGATTGTTTAGTTCACCCTTTTTGCTAAAAATGTTTGGTTAGCACTTAATTAATGTAGATTTGCCATGACTAAGCTTAATATTGCATGTATGCCATGTTATATGTTTCTTTCTCTAGTTGATTGCGATATAGGAGTTCCATAGACATTAATGCCAATGTCGTCTATTAAATTTGTGTTGTCTAGGATGCTTTTGTGTGATCAATAGAAGAACTAATGAAAAGCCGTAGCAAATTAAATAAAAATGCTCATACTTATGATGTCATGATTGCATTGGATAAGTATAATAAGTGTCGTCATTTTAAGTGTTTGTAGGCTTGTATGCATAACCGTTTATATATGCTATTTTACTACACTTAATGTTTGTAGGCTTGTACCGTGTACTTAAGTGTAGGAGTTGCCTGAAACCCTAGTTGCATGAACTCAGGATTCCTTTTGAAATGGATACTAGTATGCTAGGTCAAGTAGCTCCTTTGCTAATTAGGGATCTCAGTAGAAGTCGAGTGATTTTTCTAGCACTCGTGCGAGGTCAGGAATTGGTTGTATCCATTTTGATAACATAATGATGATGGTCTGTGGATGCGGATCCATGGGGATGCGTTGTCTACGAGACGAAAATTGGAATAAGGATTAATGTGTGGTACCGTGTGTCAAGCGTTTGAACGTACTAAATGCATGTCGAGAAATATGGTAAATCGGCAAACCTAGTACCTGAGTGAACCTGCCCGCAGACTTCTCTCCTCACGCGTCCTGAGACGTGGTCTCCCATTCCGGATATGGTGGGTACAAGTGCGGTCACTACACGGTGGCAACCGGGGTTAGTGGGGCATTGTATGCTAAGGTGGTGAGCCCTATTTTGTTGCCAGGGAATCGATGGGGACGGTTGACGTGTGTGGGGACAGAGTGCCCTGACATGTTGTGTGTTTAGGTTTACCTTGCAAGGTTAAAACTCGATTCAAATCGTCTGCTTCCCGCAGCTAATGAGACTGCTTGATCCATGCTGCTGCATCGAGCAAGAAGTGACATGAGGTTACTAGCAAAAGATGTTGATTGACTAAATTGCTTGATACCATGTATGGTTAATCAGGTGCTCATCTAGTCTAAATTATTGTTCTAGAACTTGAAAAGATAAAACTGTTTTTAGACTCAGCTAGTGCTTTTGGCAAACCAAACCCCTCAGGTTTAGCTTCATGGTCTAGAGGTAGAGGAGTAGACTCCTCACACCGGGTAAGTTTAGCTGAGTGTTAGTATACTCAGCCATGCTTGTGGCATAATTTTTGCAGGTACCTTCTTGATTTGGTTGATGGGGTGACTTGGCCTTCATCCCTGCCACCGGGATAGATGGTCGAGAGGGTTACTGCTTCCACAGGAGAGGACCAGGAGGAGTAGCGTGGCCAGGCTTTGCCATGTTACTCGGTTTTCTCCGTTAGTTTTTTCCGATGCATTAAAATTTATGGTTATTATTTCTGAAACTCCGATAATGTAATCACTAATGATACTTTCTTAATTTATGGTATTATGCTTTATTATATTTCTTTGTGCCTCACCTTCGAGTGAGCTAGTGGTACTCGATCCTGTTAGTGGCTTTATCGGACTCGATCTGAGGGACTGACGGTTTATTCCGATTTAAGTGTGTCGTTGCCTCTAAGGCGGGACTTGGGCACTTAAGTTGGAATAATTCGGGCGGTTCCGCCACACGTGCGGCAACAAAATTTCACGAAGTCACCCAAACTTGAGTTTTGGACCTAAAGTATTGGATTGGGCATGTTCGTTAGGGAAAACGAAGAAATTGTTCTGATGGCAAAAACTCATGCTTTGTATGCACCCCGATACTCATTTTCGGAATGGGATGACATGCGGCAACAAAATCGCGCGAAACATGAGTTCCTGACCTAAAGTAGTGGATTGGGCATGTCCATTGTGAAAAACGAAGAAAAGGTTCCGGTGTAAAAAAAACTCATGCTTTATATGCACCCACATTACCCGTTTACGAAATGGGTGACGTGCTGCAACAAAATTGCACGAAACCACCCCAAACATGAATTTTTACCCAAAGTAGTAGATTAGGCATGTTCGTTGCAAAAACGAAGAAATGAATCCGGTGGCAAAAACTAATGCTTTGTATGCACACTGATACCCGTTTTCTGAATGGGTGACGTGCGGCAACGAAATCGAGCGAAACCACCCTAAACATGAGTTTAGGACCTAAAGTAGTGGATTAGGCATGTTCGTTGCAAAAAACGAAGAACTTGTTCCGGTGGCAAAAACTCATGCTTTCTATGCACCCCAGCACCTGTTTTAGGAATGGGTGACATTCGGCAACGAAATTGCACGAAACCACCCCCAAAATGAGTTTTGGACCAAAAGTAGTATATTGGGCATGTTCTTTGCGAAAAACAAAGAAATGGTTCTGGTGGCAAAAACTCATTCTTTTTATGCACCCCGATACCCATTTTCGGAATGGGTGACATGCGGCAACAAAATTGGTCGAAACCACCCCAAACTTGAGTTTTCTACCTAAAGTAGTGTATTGGGCATGTTCATTGCGAAAAACGAAGAAATGGTTTTGGTGGCAAAAACTCATGCTTTCTATGCTCCTCGATACCCGTTTTCGGAATGGGTAACGTGCGACAAAAAAATCACGTGAAACCACCCTAAACATGAGTTCCTGATCTAAAGTAGTGGATTGGGCATGTTCGTTGCTAAAAACGAAGAAAAGGTTCCGGTGTCAAAAACTCATGCTTTGTATACCCTCGATACCCGTTTTTGGAATGGTTGACATGGGGCAACAAAATCATGCGAAACCACCCTAAACATGAGTTTAGGACCTAAAGTAGTGGATTGGGCATGTTCGTTGCAAAAAAGAAAGAAATGGTTCCGGTGTCAAAAACTCATGCTATGTATGCACCACCGATACTCGTTTTTTGAATAGGTGACGTGCAGCAACGAAATCGCGTGAAACCACCCTAAACATGAGTTTAGGACCTAAAGTAGTGGATTGGGCATGTTCGTTGCGAAAAAACGAAGAGATGGTTCCAGCCAAAAACTCATGCTTTGTATGCACCCCGATACCCGTTTTTTGAATGGGAGACGTGCGGCAACGAAATTGCACGAAACCACCGCAAAATGGGATTTGGACCTAAAGTAGTATATTGGGAATGTTCGTTGCGAAAAATGTAGAAATGGTTCCGGTGGCAAAAAAACTCATGCTATTTATGCACCAGATACCCGTTTTCGGAATGGGTGACGTGCGACAACAAAATTGCGCGAAACCACCCCATACTCGAGTTTTGTACCTAAAGTAGTGGATTGGATATGTTCGTTGAGAAAAACGAAGAAATTGTTCTGGTGGCAAAAAAACTCATGCTTTGTATGCACCTCGATACCCGTTTTCGGAATGGGTGACGTGCGGCAACGAAATTGCACGAAACCACCCAAAAAATGGGTTTCGGACCTAAAGTAGTATATTGGGCATGTTTGTTGCGAAAAAACGAAGAAATGGTTCCGGTGGCAAAAACTCATGCTATTTATGCACCTGATACTCATTTTCGAAATGGGTGACGTGCGGCAACAAAATCACACGAAACCACCCCAAACATGAGTTCCTGACCTAAAGTAATGGATTGGGCATATTCGTTGTGAAAAACGAAGAAAAGGTTCCGGTGTCAAAAACTCATGCTTTATATGCACCCACATTACCCGTTTTTGGAATGGGTGACGTGCGGCAACGAAATTGCACGAAACCACCCCAAACATGAGTTTTGGACCGAAGTAGTATATTGGGCATGTTCATAGCGAAAAACGAAGAAATGGTTCCGGTGGCAAAAACTAATGCTTTGTATGCACATCGATACCCATTTTCAGAATGGGTGACATGCTGCAATGAAATCACGCGAAACCACCCAAACATGAGTTTAGGACCTAAAGTAGTGGATTGGGCACGTTCGTTGCAAAAAAACGAAGAATTTGTTTCGGTGGAAAAAACTCATGCTCTCTATGCACCTCGATACCCGTTTTCAGAATGAGTGACATGCGGCAACGAAATTGCACGGAACCACCCCAAAAATGAGCTTTGGACCTAAAGTAGTTGATTGGGCATGTTCATTGCGAAAAACAAAGAAATGGTTCCAGTGGCAAAAAATCATGCTTTCTATGCACCCCTATACCCGTTTTGGAATGGGTGACATGCGGCAACAAAATTGTGCGAAACCACCCCAAAATTGAGTTTTGTACCTAAAGTAGTGGATTGAGAATGTTCGTTGCGAAAAGGAAGAAGTTGTTCCGATGGAAAAAAAACTCATGCTTTGTATGCACCTCGATACCCGTCCCTGGAATGGGTGACGTGCGACAAGGAAATTGCACGAAACCACCCCAAAAATGAGATTTGGACCTAAAGTAGTAGATTGGGCATGTTTGTTGCGAAAAACTAAGAAATAGTTCCAGTGGCAAAAACTCATGCTTTCTATGCACCCCGATACCCATTTTCGGAATGGGTGACGTGCGGCGACAAAATTACGTGAAATCACCCCAAACTTGAGTTTTGGACCTAATGTATTGGATTAGGCATGTTCGTTGTGAAAAACGAAGAAATGGTTCTAATGGCAAAAAACTCATGCTTTGTATGCACCTCGATACTCGTTTTCGGAATGGGTGACATGCGGCAACAAAATCGCTCGAAACCACCCGAAACATGAGTTCCTGACCTAAAGTAGTGGATTGGGCATGTCCATTGTGAAAAAACGAAGAAAAAGTTCCAGTGTCAAAAACTCATGCTTTGTATGCACCCATATTACCCGTTTACGGAATGTGTGACGTGCGGCAATAAAATTGCACGAAACCACCCCAAACATGAGTTTTTTACCCAAGGTAATAGATTAGGCATGTTCGTTGTGAAAAATGAAGAAATGGATCTGGTGGAAAAAACTAATGCTTTGTATGCACACAGATACTCGTTTTTGGAATGGGTGACATGCGGCTACAAAATCACACGAAACCACCCCAAACATGAGCTCCCGACCTAAATTAGTGGATTGGGCATGTTCGTTGTGAAAAACGAAGAAAAGGTTTCGGTGTCAAAAACTCATGCATGGTATGCACCCACATTACCCGTTTTCGGAATGGGTGACGTGCGGCAACGAAATTGCATGAAACCATCCCAAACATGAGTTTTGGATCCAAAGTAGTAGATTGGGCATGTTCGTTGTGAAAAACGAAGAAATGGATCCGGTGAAAAAAAACTAATGCGTTGTATACACACTGATACCCTTTTTCGGAATGGGTGACGTGCGGCAACTAATCACGCAAAACCACCCTAAGCATGAGTTTAGGACCTAAAGTAGTGGATTGGGCATGTTCCTGGAAATAAATGAAGAAATTGTTCTGGTGGCAAAAACTCATGCTTTCTATGCATCCCGATACCCGTTTTCGGAATGGGTGACATGCGGCAACAAAAGTGCACGAAACCACCCCAAAAACGAGTTTTGGACCAAAAATAGTATAATGGGCTTGTTTGTTGCGAAAAACGAAGAAATGGTTCCGGTGGCAAAAACTCGTGATTTTTATGCACCCCGATACACGTTTTCGGCATGGGTGACGTGAGGCAACAAAATTGCGCGAAACCACACCAAACTTGAGTTTTGTACCTAAAGTAGTGGATTGGGCATGTTCGTTGCGAAAAACGAAGCAATTGTTCCGGTGGCAAAAACTCATGCTTTCTATGCACCCTGATACCCGATTTCGGAATGGGTGACATACGGCAACGAAATTGCACGAAAGCACCCCAAAAATGAGTTTTGGACCTAAAGTAGTAGATTGGGCATGTTCATTGCGAAAAACGAAAAAATAGTTCCGTTGGCAAAAACTCATGCTTTCTATGCTCCCCGATACCTGTTTTCAGAATGGGTGACGTGCGGCAACAAAATCACGTGAAACCACCCTAAACATGAGTTCCTGATTTAAAGTAGTGGATTGGGCATGTTCGTTGCGAAAAACGAAGAAAAGGTTCCGGTGTAAAAAAAAACTCATGCTTTGGATGCACCCACGATACCCGTTTTTCGAATGGGTAACGTGGGGAACGAAATCGCGCGAAACCACCCTAAACATGAGTTTAGGACCTAAAGTAGTGGATTGGGCATGTTCGTTGTGAAAAATGAAGAAATGGTTCCGGTGTCAAAAATTCATGCTATGTATGCACCCCCGATACCTGTTTTTCGAATGGGTGACGTGTGGCAACGAAATTACGTGAAACCACCCTAAACATGAGTTTAGGACCTAAAGTAGTGGATTGGGTATGTTCGTTGCGAAAAATGAAGAAATAGTTCCGGTGCCAAAAATTCATGCTTTGTATGCACCCTGATACACGTTTTCAGAATGGGTGACGTGCGGCAACTAAAATGCACGAAACCAACCCAAAAATGGGTTTTGGACCTAAAGTAGTATATTGGGCATATTCGTTGCGAAAAACGAAGAAATGGTTCCGGTGGCAGAAACTCATGCTATTTATGCACCTGATACTCGTTTTCGTAATGGGTGACGTGCAGCAACAAAATTGCGCGAAACCACCTAAATTTGAGTTTTGTACCTAAAGTAGTGGATTGGGCATGTTCGTTGCGAAAAACGAAGAAATTGTTCTGGTGGAAAAAAACTCATGCTTTCTGTGCACCCCGATATCGTTTTCAGAATGGTGACGTGCAGCAACGAAATTGCACGAAATCACCCCAAAAATGAGTTTTGGACCTAAAGTAGTATATTGGGCATGTTTGTTGTGAAAAACGAAGAAATGGTTCCGGTGGCAAAAAGTCATGCTTTCTATGCACCCCGATAACCGTTTTCGGAATGGTTGACATGTGGCAACAAAATTGCACGAAACCATCCAAACTTGATTTTTGTATCTAAAGTAGTGGATTGGGCATGTTCATTGCGAAAAACGAAGAAATTTGTCCGGTAGCAAACACCCATGCTTTATATGCACCCCGATACCCGTTTTCCGAATGTGTGACGCGCGGCAATGAAATCGCACAAGACCACCCCAAAATGAGTTTAGGACCTAAAGTAGTAGATTGGGCATGTTCGTTGTGAAAAACGAAGAAATGGTTCCGGTGGCAAAAACTCATGCTTTCTATGCACCCCGATACCCGTTTTCGGAATGGGTGACGTGCGGTAACATAATTGTGCGAAACCACCCAAACTTGAGTTTTGGACCTAAAGTTGTGGATTGGGCATGTTCGTTTGGAAAAAACGAAGAAATGGTTCCGGTGGCAAAAACTCATGCTTTGTATACACCCCATACCCATTTTCGGAATGGGTGACGTGCAACAACAAAATTGTGCGAAACCACCCCAAACATGAGTTCCTGACCTAAAGTAGTGGATTGGGCATGTTCGTTGTAAAAAACGAAGAAAAGCTTTCGGTGTCAAAAACTCATGCTTTGTATGTACCCACATTACCCGTTTTCGGAATGGGTGACGTGCGGCAATGAAATTGCACCAAACCACCACAAACATGAGTTTTGGACCCAAAGTAGTAGATTGGGCATGTTCGTTGCGAAAAACGAAGAAATGGTTCTGGTGGCAAAAACTAATGCTTTGTATGCACACTGATACATATTTTTGGAATGGGTGACGTGCGGCAATGAAATCGCGAGAAACCACCCTAAACATGAGTTTAGGACCTAAAGTAGTGGATTGGGCATGTTCGTTGTGAAAAACGAAGAAATTGTTCCGGTGGCAAAAAAAATCATGCTTTCTATGCACCCCGATACCTGTTTTCGGAATGGGTGACATGCGGCAACGAAATTGCACGAAACCACCAAAAATGAGTTTTGGACAAAAGTACTATATTGGGCATTTTCGTTGCAAAAAACAAAGAAATAGTTCTGATGGCAAAAACTCATGCTTTTAATGCACCCTGATACCCGTTTCGGAATGGGTAGCGTGCGACAACAAAATTGCGCGAAACCACCCCAAACTGGAGTTTTGTACCTAAAGTAGTGCATTGGGCATGTTCATTGCAAAAAATGAAGAAATTGTTCTAGTGGCAAAAACTCATGCTTTCTATGCAGCCGATACCCGTTTTCGGGATGGGTGACGTGCGTCAATGAAATTGCACGAAACCACCCAAAAAATGAGTTTAGGACCTAAAGTAGTAGATTGGGCTTGTTCATTGCGAAAAACGAATAAAAGATTCCGGTGGCAAAAACTCATGCTTTCTATGCTCCCCGATACCCGTTTTCGGAATGGGTGACGTGGGGCAACAAAATTGCGTGAAACCACCCTAAACTTGAGTTTTGTACTTAAAGTAGTGGATTGGGCATGTTCGTTGCGAAAAACAAAGAAATTGTTCATGTGGCAAAACTCATGCTTTCTATGCACCCGATACACGTTTTCGGAATGGGTGACGTGCGGCAACGAAATTGCACGAAACCACCACAAAAATGAGTTTTGGACCTAAAGTAGTAGATTGGGCTTGTTCGTTGTGAAAAACGAAGAAATGGTTCCGGTGGCAAAAACTCATGCTTCTATGCACTCCGATACCCGTTTTCGGGATGGGTGACGTGCGGCAACAAAATTGTTCGAAACCACACCAAACTTGAGTTTTGGACCTCAAGTAGTGGATTGGGCATGTTTGTTGCGAAAAACGAAGAAATGGTTCCGGTGGCAAAACTCACACTTTGTATGGAAGTTGGTACCCATTTTTGGAATGGGTAACGTGCGGTAACAAAATCACGCGAAACCACCCCAAACTTGAGTTTTGTACCTAAAGTAGTGGATTGGGCATGTTCGTTGCGAAAAACAAAGAAATTTTTCCGGTGGCAAAAACTCATGCTTTCTATGCACCCCGATACTCGTTTTCGGAATGGATGACGTGCGGTAGCGAAATTGCACAAAACCACCTCAATGATGAGTTTTGGACCTAAAGTAGTAGATTGGGCTTGTTCATTGCGAAAACGAAGAAAAGGTTCTAGTGGCAAAAACTCATGCTTTCTATGCTCCTCGATACCCGTTTTCGGAATGGGTGACGTGGGGCAACAAAATTGCACGAAACCACCCCAAACTTGAGTTTTGTACCTAAAGTATTGGATTGGTCATGTTCGTTGCGAAAAACAAAGAAATTGTTCCGGTGGCAAAACCTCATGCTTTCTATGCACCCCGATACCCATTTTCGGATTGGGTGACGTGCGGCAACGAAACTGCACGAAACCACCACAAAAATGAGTTTTGGACCTAAAGTAGTTGATTGGGCTTGTTCGTTGCGAAAACGAAGAAATGGTTCCGGTGGCAAAAACTCAAGCTTTCTATGCACCCCGATACCCGTTTTCGGGATGGGTGATGTGCGGCAACAAAATTGCGCGAAACCACCCAAACTTAAGTTTTGGACCTAAAGTAGTGGATTGGGCATGTTTGTTGCGAAAAACGAAGAAATGGTTCCCGTGGCAAAAACTCATGCTTTGTATGCACCCTGATACCCATTTTTGGAATGGGTGACATACGACAACAAAATCACGCGAAACCACCCCAAACATGAGTTCCTGTCCTAAAGTAGTGGATTGGGGATGTTCGTTGCAAAAACGAATAAAAGGTTCTGGTGTAAAAAACTCATGCTTTGTATGCACCCTCGATACCCCATTTTTGGAATAGGTGACGTGGGGCAACGAAATCGCGCGAAACCACTCTATACATGAGTTTAGACCTAAAGTAGTGGATTGGGCATGTTCATTGCGAAAAACAAAGAAATGGTTCCTGATGAGGACATCAACTGCAACATGAGTACGACTACACCTGCAGCACCTCCACCTTAGGCGCCACTTCCCTCCTCAACTTGGCCAACTCCACCTCAGGCGCCACTTGCCCACTTCCTTCATTAGCTGGGCCAATCACTCGGGTCCGTGCAAGAGATCTTAACATCGTCATGCTATTGAATAATGAGGGACCAGAAGAATAGACGATCGACCCAACTGCGGCCCAAGGTGGAGGACCTAGGATGGGCCACCCCTAGGATTGTGTTTTCCCACCTTGGCCACCACCAGGGGCTGCGCCCCTCTATGGCGTGAGTATAAACAAAAACTTCCCACTAACAGTGTCATTACTTGGACTCAATTAAAAAATGTCACGCGCCACATATTTGTTTCTTCCTATTATGCCCATGATTTGGTTAACAAAATGCAGCGTTTTCAACAAGGTTCACAATCTGTTGAGGAATATTAGCAGGAGTTACAAAAGGGCATGATTCATTGTGGTTTGGTAGAATCGGATGACGCTGCTATGGCACGTTTTCATGGTGCTTTGAATAGGGAAATTCAGGATATACTTGATTATAAGGATTATTTTCATATCACCACATTGTTTGAATATGCTTGCAAAGCTAAACATGAAGTGCAGGGATGACGATCGAAGACATATACTAACTCTTTTGCAGGACGGGGTCCGACACACAGCTCAACTCCTTCTAGCCCTATGTCTCCTACGCCTAGCACTACACCGCGCACAGGGACAACCAAGCCTGCAGCGCCTTCCACCAAAGGCATCGTTTCTTCCACAGGACATACACGGGATATTCAGTGCCATCGTTGCCGAGGATTTGGACACATGATTCAGGACTTCCCGAACAAGCGTACCTTGCTTATACGTGATAATGGTGAGTACTCTTCAGCTAGTGATTCTGAGGAAACTAGTCATGCTATGATTGCCACTAACCATGAAAAAAATGAGGAAGCACACATTGATCCCATCGACGCTGATAGGTATGAGAGTCTTGTTGCGCAGTTGTAGCACCCTATCCAATCCCTGGATTGGCGGTACTTACTCCTGGCAGCCCTCTAGGATCATATATTATCCCAACAGACCAACACGGGTCTTTTGTGCGCACTTTGTCCTCACTCATGCACACCTAACAAAACTTCCCGGTTGGTCACCCATCCCAAATTGCTTCAAGCCAAGCATGCTTAACTTGGAGGTTCTTTTGAGATAGGCTTCCAAAAAAGAAGATGCACCTTGTTGATATGGATACTCTATTAATTTTATTAAGCCTTGGACCAGGATATCACCATCCCAGGGCCAGGATAGCACAATCCACCCCCCCTTAGAAGACCGATGTTCTCGTCGATCAACCCCAATCCAGGAACCTTCCCTCTTAGCCACGTCTGTGTGTCTAATGTCGTCATATGCCATGCCATGTGACCACTCTGGGCCCACATGCGCCATGCGCCATATACTCGAACCCCTAACCCACACACGCCCATGAAACTGTGAGGGTCGGCTCTGATACCACTTGTAACACCCTGTCCAATCCCTGGACCGGTGGTACTTACTCCTGGCAGCTCTCTAGGATCATATATTGTCCCCACAAACCAACACGGGTCTTTTGTGCGCAATTTGTCCTCACTCATGCGTACCCGAGAAAACTTCCCGGTCGGTCACCCATCCCAAATTTCTCCAAGACAAGCACACTTAACTTGGAGGTTCTTTTGAGATACGCTCTTGTTGGCATGGATACTCTATTAATTCTATTAAGCCAAAGGTGCATTTTGTTGGCATGGATACTTTATTAATTCTATTAAGCCTTGGGCCAGGATATCACCATTCCAGGGGCTAGGATATCACAACAGCGTGTTCTCAGCTCAACAAGTTGTGGAGAATAATGTGCATGAACTCACCAAAGGTGGGAGTTCATGTGAAGTGTAAGGCTGATCAACAAATAATGGTTAAGCTGAGAATTGCTTTTAATAAGTTGGTCAAATTTTATTAGCAGTTACTAAATGTAAGTGTATACCAACCCAAGGTAATAGTAGATCAAAATTAATACTAAACCACCATGTGATGCAAATGACAAATTAAATTTACTTCCATAAATTAATCATGTGAGTGTCCGAGCCGCTCATGACTGTGAGCACGACTGATATACCAGTTTTACACTCTACAGAGGTTGCGCATCTTTACCCACAAGCCATGCTACCCATTTGCCAAGGGGTCCAGAAGTCCCATTCATCTCTATCGAGGAGACAAGGCAGGGGCACTTAAAGGTCTTTCCAAAGTTCCACTAGTTTGAGAAAACCCGCTACGGATTCAGGAAGAAGGAAGCATAGGAATCCCCCTTCCAGAAAGCTAGATAGACAGTCCGACCCAAGAACCTCCCTATACGCTGCAGCGACGCCTCCCCTCTTGCCCCTTTTAGGTAAGGTAATTTCTCCCTAGCTTTCCTAATTACCTAGCCAAGGGTGCCCATTCCACCCTTGTGGTAGCACTGTTTTCCCGGGTGGTTCTTCATGTTCCAATTAACACAGTAATCTTATCATTAACAATAAATAATCAATAGTAATAATAAAGAATGATCATGTGTAAAATTTATCTCAACACCCAAAACCACATATAGCAATAGCAGGACTACTCAAAAGTTCAGTGGTGATCAAGGCACAAGATAAAGAAGACTAGGGTGACCTATTGGGTCCCATCAAAATTAAGCCTAAACATGCCAAAGTGATTATAGAGAACATTATTGGGTAAATAAAAGTGGTCAAGGGCATAACTTGCCTTCAACGAGTTCCTGCTCAGTATTTTCCACCTGCTGAGCACCTGTCTCCTCGGTTGCTTGCTCGTCTACTCGCAAAAATACAAACAGACATGTTATAGGAGAAATTAACATTACACCAAACATTAGAACATAATCCATGATAATATTTTATGTATCATAACGAGATCACAGGTTCGAGAACCACTAAATTCGGAGTTACGGTTAATGAATTATGATTTTCCGAAGTTTTAAGTGTATGATATAGAATAAATTAAGTGCATAATTTTAATCTATGTTTCATGACAAAACAGGGTTACCATATGATAAACAATATTAATATGAAATTAATGCAACTGGAATGGGTCAAAAAGAAGTTAAAATGAATTAGTTATGAATTAAATAAGTTTCTGGAATTATTTTTATACTAGAAATCATTTTCTGTTTTATTCCTGAATAATTTAAACGGTTCTGGACTGCGGACATAATATTGTGAAAGCGAAGGGTCTTTTTCATAAACCTAAGGACGAAGCCGCTACACTTCTTCACTCTAGCGTGGACGGCGGGTTGATTTGCATTTTCCCGAGGGCTCAACTGCAAAATAGAGCTGGTTACAGAGTGGCGGACGCAGATCGGCCATCCGATCTGAGTTCAACGCTCCAGATTAGACTAATACGTGGATGAACCGGTATGCAATACCACACGTCGATATCAATGATGTGGATTTTAAACACTAGAGATCTGATTCTACTCGTTTGATTTAGATCAAATGACTCAGATTCATCTGCGTAAAATGCTTCCCTTCATCTAACCCAAACCGATCATCACCAGACCAATGGTCCCAACCATCACAGACCCCAATCTAATCTCATCCGTCCACTACGAAACGGATGGTAGACAACTATCTTCTCCTCCCCGTGGCGATGGAACGCACCACCGCCCTTCTCCACGGCGGGGCTCACCGGCGAGCAACCCTAAACGGCGCCATAGGCACCCCCAACCGGCCCTCGGATCCAGATGAAGTGCAGCAGATTACGGACTAGACGTGGTTGCACTTACCGTTAATTGACGCAGGGGATGGCCTGGTCCGCGGCGACGAGTGGCACCACCGCGAGTCTACGACTCCGGTGAGAAATTTCGGGATCCTCAATTGATTGCTCCGCCCGACGAGGCCACAGACGATTTCCTCATGACACGACGAAGCTCACAATCCTGAGTTTGACAACTTGATGACACAGAATACGCGATGTGACTCCGACGGCCCAATACCCTCACTGCACGGTGACCTCACCGTGACTCTCGATGTTCCTGGGTGTGATTCGAATGGAGGAGTTAGGAGTACGATGGTTTGGGGGGTTTATATCCCATGGACGAAGCAAAGAACCCATCTGGGGCTGACCTAGTGCTCTGACAACATCAACGAAGGTGGTTGCGAGCTCCGCCAACTCTGGTGTTGATGACAACCAGCCAAGTGGGCCTAGCCGGCGGTGACTGCACAACAGAGAGGAGGCTGGCGCGTGGGCCTCGGATGCCATTGTAAATGCGGGCACGGAAGGAACGGCCTGTGAGGCTGTCAGGTAGGTCAGGCTGTTGGCGCCGGTGCTCGGAGACAAGAGCTAGGCTGCGCGCGGTAGATGACTGGGCCAAAATGTGGAGTGGCGGCCCAGCTGTCTGCTTCTTCTCTTTTTTATATAATTTATATTTTATTCCCAAATCAAAGATTCAAACAAAACTCGAATTCTGACTTTGAATTTTTAGTTTTGCAAATATATAATAGAATCTAATAGGAATATAAATTCTACTTTTTTGCAATAATATTATTTTTTCTCTCCCTTTTGCTTAATTAGGGAAGGGGTAGTTGACTTTATTAAAATTTTCTTTCTAGATTTAATTTTCACATTTTTCCTTTTTAAATTTTAAATCCTAGTAGGGTTTGAATAATTAGATTCCCATTAATATGCAACTCATACAAAAACATCAGCATGCTATGCAAGATTTATTTCCATTTACTTTACATATGATCACAATTGCAAGCACATCCATATAGAGATATTAACTCCACTTCTATATAAAAGTTGGGTATTACAAAGGTTTCAGTCTGAATCCCTCCTTGCCTTGTCTGACAGCCCAACTTTAGGGGCATTTTACTCTAGTTTTTGAATAACACTAGGCCTAACTCCCTGTGAGAAACTTGTTCACTAATAGAGGGACTACAACTTTGCCATAAGGTTCATGGTAATTCTCTCACTTGATCAAGAACCAAATGGCTCCAAAGTTAAGGGAATGCCTGTAACACCCCAGGTGTTACCTAAGGCCCTAGCAAAAGGAGCACACTTATGTCCTACTTATCCTATATGCTAGATTAGAAAGTGAAGGCACTAAAAGCTTAGAATCATGATTAAGCTAAGTATTGATCATAACAAGAAGGAAACCCTAGCCTTCATACATTCTCACTCATGAAAAAGATTCCAAAACCCTAATTCCCCTCTTAAGCCATTAAACCCTAAACATGGGATTAAAGGGGAAAGAGTGGGCAAATGACCAAATCATGAAAGGAAACCTTTACCAAAGATGAAGTATATTAGAAAATCTACCAAATGTATTAAGGAAGATATTACAAAAAGGCCCAACAAAAACCCCAAATCAGTTAACCAAGTGGAGAGCACAATAGAGCCATCAAAAATTTCTCTAAGTCTCAAAACCAACCCTAGCCTAAAGATCAGATGTGTTCACCTTTGTGTTGGCGCCAAAATCACTTGGACCAAATAACAAAAAGTGGCCAAATTACCCAAGGCACACCCCTGAAAAGTTTGAAACCAAACCAGTGCCATTTGACATGGTTTGGCATCATTTTTATCGCTGGTGAACAGTGCAGATAGACAAGACTTGGCGCCCACATATCTTGTAAACTACGACAGATCTTCCATTGGAACTTACACAAACTAGCTAGCCCTAGGTGCCAGGAAGAAATCTTTCAGAAGACCTTTGGCGAGTTTCGCACAGTTGTGACCTCTGTAGGCGCAAGAACTTGGGCAGATGAACACGACCACGTGTTCGACGCGCCCTGGCAACGCCAGAGCACGCGCTCGGCGCTCAGCCCGCGCGCGCAGCCCCGCGCCGTGCCAACCCCGCGCCCATGTCCACGCCTGTGGCTATAAAGCCGACCATGGCCTCGACCGTACACCCCCGCGCGTCCCTGACCCAGCCCGAGCACGAGATCGCCGGCGTTTGCCCAGAGAATCCCGTGCCAGCGGCCGCGCAAGCCACGACCACCGTAGACCGGCTAAACCAGCCATCCTCCGCCCCGTCCGACCCTTGGGTTAGCTTCTACGGACCGAGTGAAGCTTCCCGAGCTGAGGATTGAACAATACCTCACCGGAGACGCCGGATCGACGTCGCCAGACATCAAATGGCCGCCGTCGCACATAGACCGAGCTCCACGGTAAGCCATTCTTTGATTCCTTGTACCTATAGCACCCTTGGCATCCCGTGAAGCTCCCTATGCCAGTTGATTGAGCCCTACCGCTGTGAGCAGGACGGAGCACACGCCGCCGATGAGCCCGACCACCTGCGCACGCGGTCAGCCCTATCCCAGCCATCACCGTCGACGATCTGTACCTCGTCGTGACCGCCAGGACCTCCCGGACCTCACCCAGCCCTTCATTGGACCTCCCTCGCCGCTGGTAAGCCGCACCACCCTTTTTCCTCTCCGCGGTTACTGTTGCAAGGGGAAGGAGCTCGGGTTGAAAGAAAGAAGAGCCGAGGGGTTTTTGCGAGGTCAGTGACTCAGAGGAATAGTTCCGCAGGGGTACGGTTTAAAGGATTAGTTAAGGGAAAACCCAGGGGCCTCGGCACAAACTAGTTTTCCTTAAAACCATTTAAGCTTTATTTTTTAAAATAAATACAAAATTTGCAAAATTCATAACTCGAGTTTTACCCAGCCAAATTTGGTCAAACTAATTTTGCTAGGTCCTAAATAATATGAACTACTTAGAAAAAATAACTAACACCCTGAGTACTGCAATACTTTTTAGAGTTTCAATTTAATTAAGTGTACTGCCCAAAACTAAATAAATGGAGGAAAAATAGAAATACTTTTGGACTGAGGGTAAGAAAAATCAGAGACATGCTTAACTACTAACCACTCTGTTTAAAAATGTTAAACTCCCCAGTATACTAGGTTAAGGAAGGATTAACCATAAAAACTTGTTTTGGTCCAAACCTTAAGAAAATGAAAAGGGGGACGAAAAATAAGTACCAGAGGGCAACCACATTTTTCCTAGCTTACTTAGGTAACATAGTTCACAAGAAAGTTTTGTTGAATCCTCTGTTAGTACAAAAGAAATGCACCATGTTGGGGGTCTGCTTTGTCGCCGAAGGTCCCATAAGAAGAAACACCTTCGGAAGATTGACATAAAGCCGAAGCTACCAATCAGAAGGCTTTGGAGTACATTTCCAAAGGCACCGACTTAAAGATGAAATGACTAATCAGCCCATGATAACTTGTATTATGATTGTAGACCTTTGTAAAGGGCATGAATGTAATTCCCCATAGGCTGCGTCCTGTGCCTATAAATAGATGAACAGTACCCATGTACTGTTCACGCTATCCTGTAATTGCTCGCGTGTCACACTTGGATTTTTGCCTTCTGTCAAGCCGAAGGTATAAATGTAATTAAATATTATATTTAATATTCAAGTTTATATAATGATAACATATGAATAACATTATATGTCTATTCATATTATCTTTCATCTTTCAATATCTCGTAACCATGATGATGAAGGTGCGTCCTTCATGACCTTCGTCCGAAGATCGTTATATCCTAAGGGAAATAATGCTTCGAAGGACGAAGGACTTTAACATTTAATATTTTGTGTTGCCTTGTTCTTGATTCATAGCAGTTGAGAACAAGTCCCCAACATTGGCGCCCACCTCCGGTGAACTCACTTCCACTATTGAGCTGATGGCTTCGTCCAACATCCAAGCTGAAGCTGCTTCGGCTACGAAGCTGGTGCTCCCAATAACAGGCGGTTCATGCTCAGAAACAGCCAACAAGAAGCAGAAGAAGGAGGCTTAGAGAAGGGTGCAGCATGTTGGGGTGCAGGGACCCTTCATCAAGTCAAAATGGTCCCACATTCCAATTACCTTCTCCCAGGAGGACCTTCAGCTCAAGGATTATCCTCATAATGATGCTATGGTCATATCTTGTGTCATCAAGGGATTTCTGGTCCATAATGTTTTAGTTGATACAGGCAGTGCATCCGACATAATATTTGCTAAGGCCTTCAGACAGATGCAAGAGCCAGAGGACAAGATTCATGATGCTACACACCCTCTTTGTGGCTTCGGAGGAAGGCAGATTGTAGCACTTGGCAAAATCACAATGCCAGTGACCTTCGGATTTGTCCACAACACAAGGACTGAACAGGTTGTGTTTGATATTGTTGACATGGAATACCCCTACAATGCAATCATTGGTCGTGGGACACTCAACGCTTTCGAAGCAATACTTCATCCAGCATATCTATGCATGAAGATACCTTCAGAACAAGGACCCATTGCTGTTCATGGCAGTCAGGAAGCTACTAGAAAAGCTGAAGGAAACTGGACAGATTCAAAAGAAATTCACAACATAGATGGAAATGAAGCTTGTGAACAGTACAAGTAAAGAAGAGAGAAGGCTGCCTCGGCTGATCAGCCGAAGCCTATGCTTCTGTGTGAAGATATAGCAGAGCAGAAGGTATTGCTGGGTTCTCAGTTATCTGAAGAGCAGGAGAAAACCTTGATAAGGTTTTTATTCAACAACAAAGATGTGTTTGCTTGGTCAGCTAATGATCTTTGTGGTGTCAATAGAGATGTCATTGAACACTCACTCAATGTGGATCCATCATTCAGGCCAAGAAAACAAAGGCTTCGGAAAATGTCCGATGACAAAGCTGAAGGTGCTCGAAACAAAGTGAAAAGGCTTCTTAGTGCTGGCATTATCAGAGAGGTCAAATACCCAGAGTGGCTAGCTAACACTGTTATGGTGAAGAAGGCAAATGGTAAATGGAGAATGTGCATCGATTTTACAGATCTTAACAAGGCTTGTCCAAAAGATGAGTTCCCATTGCCAAGAATAGATTCTCTAGTAGATGCAACAGCTTCATCAGAGCTTATGAGTTTACTAGATTGTTACTCAGGCTACCACCAAATCTAGATGAAGATGGAAGATGAGCCGAAGACCAGCTTCATAACCCCAGTGGTACATATTGTTATCTTCGGATGCCTGAGGGGCTTAAGAATGTTGGAGGAACCTTCAGTAGAATGATAGCCAAGGTCCTTCATTCTCAGATAGGCAGAAATGTGCTAACATATGTTGATGACATCATAGTAAAAAGCACGAAGCAAGAAAATCATATCACTGATCTGCAAGAAACATTTGCTAATTTATGCAAGCTGGCCTGAAATTAAACCCTGAAAAATGTGTCTTTGGAGTAAAGAAGGGCAAGTTCCTTGGTTGCCTAGTTTCAACGAAGGGGATTGAAGCTAATCCAAGCAAGATCGAAGCCATACTTTGAATGGAACCACCAAGTACGAAGAAGGCGGCCCAACGGTTGGCAGGAAGATTGGCTTCATTGAACAGATTTATATCTAGATCACCAGAAAGAAACCTGCCATTCTTTGAAATACTAAAGTCAGCCGAAGTCTTTCAGTGGGGCCCAGCTCAACAGAAAGCCTTCGAAGAGCTGAAGCAATACCTGATTGATCTAACAACATTAACTCCACCTGCGCTAGGGGCTCCGTTATTATTATATGTGGCAGCTTCGCACTCTGCAGTGAGTGTGGCACTTGTGCAGGAGAAATTAGAAGGACAAATCAAAAAGCAAGCCCCAGTATACTTTGTCTCCGAAGTTCTAAGCTTATCAAAGAAAAATTGTACAGAATTGGAGAAGGTGTTGTATGCTGTCTTAATGGCATCCAGGAAGCTTCGACACTACTTTCAGGCATTCCATATAATTGTCCCTTCATCTCAGCCTTTGAAAGATATTATGAGGAATAGAGAAGCTACTGGAAGGATTGGAAAGTGGGCTGCGGAACTTAACGAATTCAGCATTGATTATGTGCATAGATCCTCGATCCAGTCCCAGGCGTTAGCAGACTTCATCGCTGACTTGACGCCAGGGGCTCAAGAAGAAGAAGCAAATAAAGATGCCGAAGCTTGGACAGTGTTCTCCGACGGTTCCTGGGGAACCTTCGGGGCAGGTGCAGCTGCTGTCTTGGTTGCACCTTCCAAAGTCAGAACATGCTATGCAGTAAAACTTGATTTCAGCTGCACAAATAATATTTCCGAATACGAAGCCTTGATTTTGGGGCTTCGGAAGTTAAAGGCAATGGGGATAAGAAAGGCAGTCCTTAAAACTGATTCCCAAGTTATTTCTGGTCATGTTGACAAGAGTTGTAGAGCAAGAGACCCGAAGCTTGAGAAATACCTGGATACAGTTCGAAGGCTTGAAGCTTCTTTCGAAGGGTATTCTGTCAATAATATTCCACGAGGAGAAAATGAGCACGCTGATCTGCTAGCCAAGTCAGCGGCACAGGGGCTGCCCTTACCTTCGGAAGTATTCTTTGAGACAATAAGAGCACCTTCGGTGGAACTTCTTGAAAGAGCAGTGCTCAATATATCTCCTGTTCATAGTGAAGATTGGAGGACTGAGATTATATCTTTTCTCCAAGGCAACTGCCTTTTGGATGACGAAGCTTATAATAAGAGAATGGAGGCAAGAGCACGTCCATATGTAATAATAGAGGGGGAGTTATACAAACATGGGGTCTGCTCCCCACTGCTCAAGTGTCTATCCAGAGCTGAAGGTATTGAATTGATGAAGGAAATACACGCAGGATTGTGTGGATCTCACATTGGATCTAGACCTTTACTGGGGAAAGTCTTCAGACAAGGATTTTATTGGCCGAAGGCAGCTTTGGATGCAGCGGATCTAGTTCAAAATGTGAAAATTGCCAAAAATGCGCAAGAGACCAGAAACAACCTTCGTCGTTAACCCAACTGATACAACCAACCTGGCCATTGCAAAGATGGGGACTGGATTTGTTAGGACCACTTCCACCAACACAAGGCAATTTGAAATATGTTGTGGTGGCTGTAGAATATTTTTCCAAGTGGATTGAAGCGAAGCCTTTGGCCACAATAACTTCGGTCACAGTCCAGAAATTCTTTTGGCAAAACATTGTTTGCTGCTTCGGCGTACCAAAGGCTATAACTGTGGACAATGGAACACAGTTTGATGCCGAAACCTTCAAGGAATTCTGTGATCAAATTGGCACGAAGATCCATTTTGCGTCAGTCAGACATCCAGAATCAAGCGGACTTGTCGAAAGAGCAAATGGTATTATAATGACAGGAATAATGAAGTTAACTTTTAACCAGCCCAGAGGAAAGTGGTCGGAAGAGTTGATTAAAGTGGTGTGGAGCCACAACACGACTATATCAAGATCAACAGGTTTTACACCATTAATTCAAGCTATTATTTGGTGACGAAGCCATAACCCCAGAAGAAGCTAAAACGGGGTCAATAAGAACAATAGCTTCAACTGAAGACGAAGTTGATTATCATGTAGCAAAAGACACTATAGAAGGGGTCAGACTTCAGGCTGTGGAAAATATTAATAAATATCGAGCCAAAACAATAAAATGGCGTGACAGAAAAGTCCGACTGAAAAATATCAAGCCAGGTCATCTGGTGCTTCGGAGAGTGGCTAATCCGGACACAGGAGGCAAACTACAGTTGAAGTGGGAGGGACCTTTTCTGGTCGTATCTTTGTCAAGGCCCGGTTCTTACAGACTAAAAGAAATGGATGGCAATGATATTCCTAGTTCTTGGAATGCGGATGAGCTTCGGTGGTATTATGTATAGATTCATGTAATCTTTTTTCTATTTTTCTATGGCACCCTTTTCCTTTCCAAAGGGGGGAAAGGTTTTTAATGGGGCCATAGTTTGTAATCTTTTCCTTTTTATTCAGCTCCACGAGAGCAAAATCCCCCAAAAATGTAAATGTAAAATCTGAGCATGCACCATCGAGTGCAGAGAAAAAAAAAACAGGAAGAAGCTCGAAAGTCGTCCCTAAGGGGATGAAGAGCATGATGAAGCTACAAAAAGCCGTTCCTAAGGGAACGCAGCGTAAGTTTTCTGCTCAAAAGTCGTTCCTTAGGGAATGCAGAGCCGAATACCGCCGAAATATAAGGCGAAGAGCGAAAAGTCAACGCGAATACCGCCGAAATAGAAGGCGAAGAAGTTCAAAAGACGTTCCTTAGGGAATGCAAAACTTACACCGAAAAATAAACGGTGCAGCCGAAAAGTAAACGACAAAGAGATTTCAGTCATTCCTTAGGGAATGAAGGTTGTGGATGAAGCTTCGGATGCGTGTGTGTTTGGGCACTCATTTGCATGATACATTACATCATACATTGCATACATAAACATTTTCATTTAGACATACATAGGATCATCATCATCATCATGCCGTATAGATACAAATAGTTGCTTCGGCTCTAAGAAAGCAGCTTCGAAAGCAGAATAATGCTTCATTGTGTACGAAAAGAAGGGAAGGTGTTTTTCGCCTTCGGCTCAAAAAGTACAAGTTTCGTTCACATCGAAGCACTTCACACATTGATGGAAAGGTAAAAAAATCTATTACAAGGTATGGACAAAATGTACAGAGTAGAATCTAATTCTTAAGTTACGATATTCTTTACAAAGGTTAATACAAGAGTTCTTAAAGTTTCTTCTACAGCTAGCTATTCAAGCTTCGTCATTATCTATTGAGCTTCGGATCGTCTGCTAAGCTTCGGCTTTCTGCTCTTCAGCTTCGTTATCCTGTATAAATTAAGGTGTTATAAGGAAGATTCAAGTCTAAAGGAAAAGGTGAGCACAAGGTATGCTTTTGTTACCGGCTTAAGATGGCTTCAAGCTTCGTCACCAGCCAAGCTCCGCCCACCCTTTGTCCATACTAGCTTTATAAATCTGTTTCCTATGCTTCGGGCAAGACTGGGAATATCAATTAGATCTGTTGGTGATAAGCTAAAGTTGGGTCTATTGACAATCTTTCCATGTGTTCAACCAGACTTCAGGAAGGCAACAGCTGTGCCCCGAGAAGCTACCAGGGCACAGAAATCGCCGTGTCCAGCTATAATTTCATCAAGAGCATCAATTTCACCCTCGATATGTTCGAAGGCCCCTGGCAGGTCTTCAATTGAAGGACTAAATTTTTCACAGCCGGCTCCAACCAAATTGAAAATCTGCTTCAGCCGTTGCACACATCGGTTACTGAACTCCAGACATTTGTTTTGAAGCTCTGCTAATGATTTTTGTAAATTTGAAGTTTTTTCGACCTCAGCCTCAAATTTTGCATCAAACCTCTGCTTTTCTTGTTCGAAGCTTTCTGACTTTGAGAGAAGCTCTGTATTCAGCTTTGCAATTTTAGCTTCAGCTTCTGCCAATAAACCCTCTGCTGACTGAAGTTCAAAATCCTTCTTTTCAAGAGCAGTCGCTTGATCTTTTATCTTGTTTTCTAAACCCTCAATTATAACTTCATGCTTTTTATCTTCAAGATCTTGTTGCATCCTCAAAGCTTTACCAATAACATACTCTGTGCAGGAGCAACCTTCGTTACAAAACACTTTCATTGTTAAAAACAATAAAAACTTGAAGAAAAGTTTTTTACCTTAAAATTAGAATAGAATAAACTACCGACGATATGTTGTCGTCGGTAGCGGCTAATGTCTGTCTCGAGCTTCGGGAAACCAATACTCTTCGATAGAGTACCGATAACCTTCGCTCCGGTTCGGTCTCGGAGGCAGCCCAAGTTTTCGTCGTCAATGCCGCCAAAGAGTAGCGCCCCCGGTTCATATCCGCATGATATGGCATAGTCTCTCAATTCTTCTTTCTCAGCCTTCGACAATTCTTGTCCAATTAAGTTTTGAAAATTGAAATCTTCTTTTTCCGAAGCATCTTCGGCTATTTCCTTTTCTTTCTCAGGCACTGTGGCCACGCCCTCTTCGGCAGCTGTGGCAGCTTCTTCTGCGGCCATGTCAAGAAGTATCTTATCAATATTAGAAAGTGTGCTTTCTAGATTTGCATCTTTGGCCGGTTCAGCTTCGGTAGTTGCAGCTTTAGTAGGTGCAGCTTCGATAGTTGTAGCGCTCTTAGCAGCTGGTGCTTTTGAAGCCGAAGCTGGTCGTGGTGTCTCTTTGATAGCTTCTGTCACAGTAATAATTCTTCTTTTTTCGGCCCAGCTGCCTTCTTCGCTATCGAAGGCTCCTTCTTCTTCTGAAAAATCTTCGTCAGATGTGGCGCCAGTGGACTTAGCTTGATAGGCAAGGATTCAGTCATTACCTTTAGAATTTCTGCCACATCGGTAGCAGAAGGTGATGCAGGAGTTTCTTCTTCTACATCAGTCGCCTTCTGCTTCGGAGCCGCAACTTTTCTCTTTTTCAGAGCAATTGCCGTTGGCTCAGGGCTCAATTTCCTCTTCTTCAGGTTTTCTTCATCTTCTTTTACCATTCTAGCGGCCTGTCTGCCCACAACACTGACAACTCTTTTTCTTTTCTACCCTTCGGCGCTCTTGTTCAACTGCTCATAATCAGGATATTCAAAATGCAGAGCATCCATTACCCGGTTCAATCTTCGCTTCGGTCGGGAGCCGAAGGCTGCAGTCATGAACTGATCTTTTTTCGTATAGTTCCCTAAAATCTCGTTACACATAACTTCGATCGTGTCCAACTATTCTTGGCAGGGTTCCTTGAAGTGTTTTTTGAACTTAAAGTGATAAGGCAGCCGAACGAGTTCACCTTCTTTCTTCTCTTCTTCAAGCTTCGGCATACCCCACTTCCTCAGCGTTGGGAATACTCTGTTGGCTAAGTATTCCTGGACTAGATCCCTAGTTCCAATATGTTCAGACACAATTCTAAACTCATACACAACATCTTGGCATGGATCCCCTGGTCTCATGTTGCATTGAGGCCTAGTCAGCCCGAAGATTAGCTTCAACAGGTTCTGAACCAGCTTCTCTTTTTCTTCATCAATTTTAACATAAAACCATTCAGATTTCCAACCGGTTGGCCATTTAGTATGATAGCTGACCACCGGTGTCTTCATATCCTTCCGATAAGCAAAATTATAGCAGCCGAAGTTCTCATGCAATCCGTCTTCTCTAGCCTTCGTCTGATAATGAAGTTCATGTACTCGGCAGAATGCATCGGCGAGCGGCTCTACCCCTTGACTTCGAAGAGCCCAGATGTACACGCTAAGCCTAACAATGGCGTTAGGGGTCAGCTGATGAAGGTAAATCCCGAATTTTTCCAAGACTTCTGCAATCATTCCGTGCAGAGGAAATCTCAACCCTGCTTTGAAGAAGCTCTTAAAAACTACAACTTCATCATCTTCTAGTTTTGGAATAGTTTCCTCCCCGCCAAAGCGAACCAACCCCTTCTCGACTTCTCTGAAGTAGCCTAGCTTCGTCATCATAGTCATATCGGCTTCAGACACGGTTGATTTCCCAAAATCCAAATGGCTGGGCTTCGATGGCATAACAATGTCATAATCAATTTCTCCTTCATTAGCATCACCCTCTTTAATATCTGCCTGCTCGGTTTCAGCAGCGGGTGATTCTTTGTTAGCAGCGCCTTCACTCACAACCAATCCCGACCGCCTCATAACTTCAGAAATCGGAGCAGTTTCAGCAGCTTCGGTTTCCTCTCCGTCGCGAGTAACCCTAGCTGTTGAGCGTACTCTAGCATTTGATGTTGAATTTTTTGCGTTTTGACAAAGTTGAAAAGTTTTATCTTTGCCGAAGCTCCCTCTTGTCACGAAGCTACATCAAATTGATCCTTCGGCTCAGAATGCAATGAGCAAGCTTCGACTGTGGTCAAAATTTTTGGCAGCACAACGATGCAATAGCAGTAAATGATGTGGTAACTTCACACCTACCCGTCTGTTTATATAGTGCTGCAGGTGGGAAGGTGAATCACCAAGCCTCTCGCACCTGTTGAACAGTCACCCGCACCCGCTGAATGGTGGACCACTCAGTGCTTGGAAGGTGAATCGCCAGATAGCTCGTATACACTGAACGGTGGACCACTAGACGCTGGGAGTATTTTAATCGTTTCTCAGCAACGAGCTCAGGGAAGGTGTTTTTCAGACCTTCAGCATTCCGAAGTCTGGGAGAGTTTTTCACGGATCGAGCTCGTCACGAAAAATGATCTAGTACCGTGAAGGGGCTACTGTTGGGGGTCTGCTTCGTCGCCGAAGGTCCCATAAGAAGAAACACCTTTGGAAGATTGGCATAAGGCCGAAGCTACCAATCAGAAGGCTTCGGAGTACATTTCCAAAGGCACCGACTTAAAGATGAAATGACTAATCGGCCCATGATAACTTGTATTATGATTGTAGACCTTTGTAAAGGGCATGAATGTAATTCCCCATAGGCTGCATCCTGTGCCTATAAATAGATGAATAGTACCCCGTTACTGTTCACGCTATCCTGTAATTGCTCGCGTGTCACGCTTGGATTTTTGCCTTCTGCCAAGCCGAAGGTATAAATGTAATTAAATATTATATTTAATATTCAAGCTTATATAATGATAACTGTAACACCCTGAATTTGGGGGTAGAATTTTTTCTCCTTTTCTCTCACCAAATTCGGGCGTTACTCTCTTTTCTCTTCCCGTTTCGCTTCCTTCTTCCCAATTTCAAACCAGTATAGTGATAGGTGTCCGTGTCCTGTATAAACAAAACCTAAGTGTCATGGGTGTTGCATCATGCCGAAACGCATTTCTTTGTCTGATGTCGCGTGTTCGTCCCGTTCCGTCTCGGATTTCGGCTCGCGATTAGAGCCTATTTAATGGTCGTGCATGTCGTGGGTTTCGATCCGCGATGTGACCCTGCCAAGCCCAGCCCGGCCCGGTCCGGCCCGCGCGCCCCTGGCGCCCCTGCCCTCCCCCAGATCCGTTTGGCTCATTTGATTTCTCCCGCGCAGCAACCTCTCTCTCCCATCTCTTTCTCTCTCCCGTGGTGCCCTAGGTTTTGGAGACGGTGATCGCCGGAGTTGGATCCTTGAGGTGAGCTCCCCTCCCCTCCCTTCTCCTCTCTCTCTCTCCCTCTCCCTTCCCTTCTCTTCCCTGCGCGCGCCCTCCCCTTCTCCCCTGCGCGCGCGTCCCTGCCCCGGCGCGACTCGCCCCTGCCCCTCCCCGGCGCGGCGGCCCGCCCCTGCCCTCCCCGCGGCGGCGCCCGCCCCTGCCCCCTCCCTGCGGCGGCGGCTCGCCCCTGCCCCTCCCCGCGGCGGCGCGGCCCGCCCGCCTCTGCCCCTCCCCGCGGCGGCACTCCCCGGCCTCGGCGTGGCCCGCCCGCCCCCCTGCTCCGGCCCCTGGCGCGGTGGCCCGACCCCCCGACGCTTGGCCCCGGCCCCTACACGCGGCCTTCGGCCCCTGCGTGCGGCGTCCCAGCCCTCGACGTGGCTCGCATGGCCTCGGCGCGGCCTCGCGCTCCCCCGTTTACCCCTAACGCGTTCTCGCGTGCGCAACCCCACGCGCGCGGGGATTATTCTTGGTTTTAATTAATTTCAAACTCCGTTAGTTAGCGTACTGTGTCGCGCGTTTCATCGTGCGACGAATTTATCTAATTTCAGATTCTATTAATGTGTCGCGCGACGATCCATTTTAATTTCAGGTTGTTTAATGTGTGACGTCGCGCGTCCAGTCACGCGACGTTCCACTTTAAACTCAGTTCTGTTGACGTATGCCGTCGTGCGTTTTGCCGCGCGATGCTCAACGTCTCTTTATAATTAATGCAAGTGTCTCGTCGTGCGCTCTGTCGCACGACGAGTCGTTGATTTCTTAATTCGATTTAGAGTGTTGTGTCGCGCGTCTCGCCGTGCGACAATCCTTTTAGTTTATCTTCATCTGCTTATAATGATTAGACATGAAACATGACTTGACTTTATGCTAAACGTAGTGTCCACATTAATGCCCTTCAATTGAGCGAGTGGTTTAATTTATAATAATGTAACGTGATCGTTTCTCAACTGTCTTTTCCTCTTTCTCTCTTAACCGTAATTGCGAGCCCACGTGGAACGTCTGTTTATTTATTGCATCCTATTGTATGGTGTACTGTTCTTTTGTATTAAATGTGTGGATGTATGTATGTTTGCACTCGCATAGAGAACGATCCGGTTGAGGAGCCCGAAGAACTCGCAGGAGAAGCCCCTGAGCAGCAGTCAGTTGGTGGAGGCAAGTGTCCCTTGACCTATCTTTGTCCTATACATTCTTTAATTCACCTCCCGCATTACACATTTATACCTAAGGATTGACTAGCTTTTGTTATCCATGTCCACATCAGATTCTCGCAAGGCGTGGAGAAGTGGCCTATCAGCTCAGTTTGCTAGAAGGCTTGTCCGCAGTGCATGAAGTCTTTCACGTGTCTCAGTTGAAGAAGTGTCTGCGTGTGCCAGAAGAGAAGTTGCCAGTTGAAGGTCTGGAGGTCCAAGAGGACTTTGTCGGTGTTTTGGGTCCGACCGCACACCCGGGGTTGCCCCTTGAGGTGTTTTTAGGAGTAGGACGGTGTCGACGACTGTAGCAAAATGGTTCGTGCCAGATGCACGAGGGACAGTGGACAATGTTTACAGGTTCAGGCCGCTTAGAGATGCGTAACACCCTACATCCTGGTGAGTATTCTTGGTGAATGAGGTTACAAGGGAGCTCTCTGAATTGAGAATGCAGAGAGTTGAGGTGGGTGGCCTAGTAATAGGGTCAATCGTTCTGAAGGGGTGCCCCCTAGGCCTTACATACTCGGTCGTGGGGCAATACACGTGGATATGATAACAATGTGTAACTAAAAGATAGTGAACTGTTTGAGTTTATCTCCCTAAAGTTCTGCCGACCTATCCTCGCATGGCTCCGTTGCATGGGGGCTCCAGCGCGGGGAAGTCGGATCTCTGTTGTGGTCGCTCGCTCAACGTTGTGGGCCGTCTGGGCTTGTACCAATCCGGCCTCATGTCAACCTGTTTTGCTGATTGTCCCTCCCCAGGCCCACGAAAGAATGACCTTACGATTTATTGGGCCCTCGGGCCTTTCGTGAGGTCATTTACTCTTCCAGTGGACCCGGGGGATATCTGTCTCCCACAAGCCCCCGATCTTTGGGTTAATTTAGAGGTAATCAGCCCAAAGATCCCAGGTCCAGCTTGCAGGCGATTTGAAGAAAACGACTTCTTACTGTCTCCTCCTGCTTTGATCACTCGTAAACCGAAGCTTTGTTTCGTGCTTGTGCCTTAGAGGTCGGCATTTCATTTTGTAGGACCCTAAACTTCATTGGGTGCACCGGAGGTGCACCCAATGGGTGTAGCCCCCGAGCTTCGAGTAGATTTTAGAAAATAATCTACTCGAAGGTCTTCACCAGAAATTATTTCCATTTTTACTCCTGCGTTTTGGTTGAGGGCCAGCCTTGTCTTTAATCTTGTCCCATGCCTTAGAAGTCGACACTATCTTGGCTTGGAATGATGATCCATGGGGTGCACCCAATGGGTGTAGCCCCCGACCTTCAAGTGGATTTTTGAGGATAATCTATTCGAAGGTCTTCCTTTTGTGTCTTTTTGCTGAAGATTATCCTTTCTGCTTGTAAAAATCGGCATGATGCCATCCGCATTATGCTTTGGAGGTCAGCATTATGTCATCAATATTATGCTTCAGAGGTCAGCATGTATTTTGTCTTTTGCAGCCGAGTTCGCCATCCATCCATATCTTGCTAGGTGGTGTGATTTATTTGCTCTGCGACTGATTGGACATTTGATGGACGTTCTCTGTCTAGTCTTCACGTCGCTTCTGTCGGCCATATTTTGTACTTCACTGGCTATATTTGGCTTTCCTCTGATCCTTACTGATATCTCATTTTTGTCTTGAGGTATTCACTGCATGCCCTGCACAGATGTGACCGTTTTGAAAAATATACTGATAATTCCTGGGCGTCCCCCCCCCAATGGGTGTGGGCAAGGGACGGCTTGGTACGCTGAGTGTTTTAGCCGGCTGCTTCTGAGTAGTAATGTGATGTGACGGCGGGTGTAATCATATCCTCCGCGCTGTTGACTGGAGTCCCAATGGGTGTTGTGTTGCGTGAAACGGCGTCAGCCGCCTGACGTGTCTTCAGACAGGTTGAAGTGCTTATTGAATGCTTTGCGACTGTTCAGTGACCGCGGTTGGAGGTGAGCGGTTGCCTTCTCCTTCTATAAATAATGTCGTTGTCTCTCCGGCTTTTTCACATCTCTTGCTGTTCTCTGTTGCTTGCTTTTCTTCTCTCCCTTTCGCTTCCACCATGGGCAAGAACAACAAGCGCAAGCGTGAGCCAACTCCTCCATCGGAGGATTTTGGTGACTTGGAGTACTCAGAGGAGTTCTCCTCTGAGTCTGAGGGGTCTCCGGCTCCCATACCCCTGCGTGAGTCGTCTGACGATTCAGACGACTCCCAGGGGCTCGCGGCGGAGGTCTGGACGTACATCCGGGCCGTCGAGCGCTCCGGGCTCGAGGGCTCGGATGAGTCGGAGTACTCCTCGGATGAGGAGGACTCGGACGGTGGCGGCGAGGACGAGGACGGCGACGACGACGATGACGACGACGAAGGCGGTGGCGGCGGTGACGGTGACGGCAGCGGCAGGGGCAGCAGCAACAGGGCCAGTGGCTAGATGCCACTGGTCCATTAGATGTTAGTATAGTATAGTTAGAATAATGTAGTAGTATTTAGTAGTGTAGAGTAGTATAGTGTAGTGTAGTAGTAGTAGCAGTAATGTAATGCAATGTAGCAGTAGTAATAGGGAAGTATCAACTCATAATGAGTTGATTTGTAAGTATGATATCTTCCCTTTAATGAGGAAATGATGTTAGCTTCTCTGTGATGATTGCTCTTCGATATTCATAACTCAAAGTTCTTGAATCTTTACTCTTCCCGCCTTTTTCGTGAAGTTGATTCCCTTGGAATAGTAAGTGAATAACTCGGGCATCATACCGATGATTTTAGAGGTAGCTGCCGAGTGACTTGAAGACGATGTCAGCGTTTTAGAGGTAACGCCGAGTGACTGGAGGGCGACATCAGCGTTTTAGAGGTAACGCCAAGCGACTGGAGGGCGACGTTAGCGTTTTAGAGGTAACACCGAACGACTTGAAGACGACGTCAGCGTTTTAGAAGTAACGCCGAGTGACCTGAGGGCGACGTCAGCGTTTTAGAGGTAACGCCGAGCGACCTGAGGGCGGCGTCAGCGTTTTAGAGGTAACGCCGAGCGACTTGAAGACGACGTCAGCGTTTTAGAGGTAACGCCGAGCGACTTGAAGACGGCATCAGCATTTTAGAAGTAAAGCCGAGTGACCTGAGGGCGACGTCAGCGTTTTAGAGGTAACGCCGAGCGACCTGAGGGCAGCGTCAGTGTTTTTAGAGGTAACGCCGAGCGACTTGAAGACGATGTAAGCGTTTTAGAGGTGACGCCGAGCGACTTGAAGACGACGTCAGCGTTTTAGAGGTAACGCCGAGCTATAGCGGGCTGCGTGGGCCACTTTGAGGATAATAGCCGAGTGATGATGTGGCACACCGGTGTTCTGGAAATAACTGCCGGGTGATGATGTGGTACGCCGGTGTTTTGGAAATAACCGCCGGGTGCTGACTGGGCGCTTTTTGAAACGGTATCTAGCTCGGGAATATCCCATAAGTGCTGCGCTTTTAGCCACCTCTGCTTTCCGTGCCCTAGTTCTTGCTTTCTTGCTTCCGAATCCTCTCTGCAATTCGCCTCCCACTCTGCTCGTCGGTAGAATCGAGATGGCGCCCAAGAGGAAGGCCTCGAGTTCGGCTGCCGTGGTGATTCCTCCAATCGACCCCAACAGCCAGTTGCCTTTCGCAGGTAACCACATGTCCGTCATCTCTGAGCCCGAACTTCTCCACCTCGTGTCCATCGGGGTTCTTCCCCCGAGGGAACTCTGTTCTTGGCGGATTTGCCATGGGGTTACTGTCCCGACTGAGGATACCCACGAGTCCGTGATTTACGCTCCTTTCCTTCTCCGCGGCCTCGGTCTTCCCATTTCTCCCTTTTTTCGCGGCCTCCTTGATTTCTACCATCTTAACTTGACCCATCTGAATCCCAATTCTATCTTGCAAATTTCCATTTTCATCCATTTATGCGAAGCTTTTCTTGGCGTGCTGCCACATTTCGGGTTGTGGAAGCACTTGTATCACTGCCGCCCTGGGATGGCCGGGGGACAACATCAGTTGGTTGGGGGTGCTAGTTTGGAGATGCGCCGTGGGAGGAAGACTGAGTATCTCGAAATCCCTCTCAAAGACAGTATCAAGGGATGGCGCTTGGAGTGGTTCATTGTTGAGAATTATGGAAACTCTCTCCCCCCTCGGTCGAGAAGATAGCCGGATGTTCGCACCCCAAGCTGGACCGAGTCCCCCACAGATCAGGAGGTAGCTGAGGCAGGTGCTTTGCTGGCTGAAGTTGGATTGCTGAAGGAGAGGGGTCTGACTGCTGAAGCTGTGGTTGCTGATTTTGTCTTCAAGAATATTCAGCCGTTGAAAGACAGGGCATACCCGGCTTATCTGTATCGAGGCCTAGCCGACTCAACTCGGGTTACCAACAGAAGAATTCCCTCTGTGGACTTGGTGAACCGACTTGAGATGATCCTTAGAGGCAAAGTGTCAAATGTTGGCGCTCCAGTGGCATACTCAGCCTGGAACTTGCCTCCTCCCAAAGCCTTCACTCTTTTTGTGTCGAATCCACCTGTCACTGATGGCAGTTTGGGCCTTAGAGTGCGGCCCTCTGCTGAAGAAGTTAGTGCCTTGGTTGCCTCGCTCGGGGAGATTCCTGATGATGAACGGCAGGTCCATTTTGAGGTACCCCTGAACCCTAGTGATGCAGAGATAAGCGCTATGCTTGATTTGCTGGCTGAGGACTCTTCTGATGCTGCTCCTGCTGGGGCATTGGTAGTGGCGCCCCTCCCAGAGGCTGATAGAACCTTGGATACTCAGAAGCTTGCCAGTATTCGCCCGAGGCGCCCTTGCCGAGCCAGTCAACCTGATCCTTCTGCTGATGAGCAGAAAAAGAAAAAGAGACGCCTCCGGCGAGTATCCAGTTTGGATCGGGACGTTGGTACCTCGGTTCCTGCTGCTGAAGAAGTGCCTGTGACTGAATTTACTGACGCTGACCCCAATGGGTGTACCCAATCTATTGCTAATCCCAATGTGGGTGCTCCATCTGTTGCTGATCCCAATGGGGGTGCTGCCTGTGTTGCTAATGTAGACGACGAGGAGGAAGAGGATGAAGTTCCTTTGACTCGGAAAAACAGTCGACAGTTCATCGCTAGTGGTGAAAGTAGTGGAGTTCCTTCTCCTGCTTTGTCTGCTCTCATTGGTCTGCAAGAACTGTCCCTGGCCAATTTTGATCAGACTCTTGAGGATATGGTTCCAGAGGATTTGTTATCGGAGCCAGCAGATGACGGTGTGATGGAGGTTTGTGCTGATGTGCTTGATGCTGGGTTGAGGTCATCCCGTGCCTCGTCGACCTTAGAGCGCGATCTCGAGGGTCGGGAGACTAACTTGGATCGTCCTGGTCCCATGGAAGTAACTGAGGGCCCATCAGCCTTAGAGGTGGCTACCGCAGAGAACTTGGACCCCAAGGATGGTGTTGACACGTGCCTAGCCCCCGAGGATGTTGTCGGGGATGACTTGGTTCGGGTGGGAAGTGCAAGCCACTGCCCAGCCCCCGAGGGTGCTGCCGGGGATGATCCGGCTCAAGTGGGCAGTGCAAACTATGACCCAGCCCCGAGGATGTCCGAGCGGGGTCTCCCTCTTGTACTTCCATGGACGTTCATGCGGGATCGCCTCCACACTCCGGCTGTATGGTGGTAGCCCAAGCCTTTGACCAGGGAGTCGCTTTAGAGGGTAGCGTCCCCGCTGACCGAGTGTTGGGCTCTGTTGATGGCACCGAGTTGATTCCTGCTGGTTCGTTGCAAGCTGCTTCGGGTGGTGGCCTTACACCCGGTTATCAGTTGATCTCTCCTGATTTGGGGATCCCTTCGTTCTTTTCCAACCTCCAGGTACTGTGATGTATTTTAGCTTGATTTTTACACTGCACGAACTGTTGCCATTACACCCATCTGTTCTCCTCATCAGGCTTTGGTGGATGGGATGGCTAGCCAACTGAGGTTACAGGGTGCTTCTGTTCCAGAAGTAGCTTCGTCTCTTGCACGTTGGAATCCAGTGTCACTTCAATGTCATGTCTCTGACTTGGAGGCGACCAACGCTGGTTAGTGCTTTTCGCTTCTCTTTTGTCTTCTCTATTGAACTGCTTTACATTCTGACCCCCTTTGTTTGGTTGTCTCCTGCTAGGTATGACTCGGCAGATTTCCACTCTTGAGGAGAAACATTCTCGAGATCAGGCTGAATTGGTCCAGCGGTGCTCTGATTTTGAGGAAAAGTATTCTCAAAGTCAGACTGAACTAGTTCTTCTCTTCATGCTCAGCTTGATTCTGAAAAGGTGACTTATGAAACTGTGCTTTGCCTTGTTGTGATCCTATTACTTGCTTGATGTTTGAGGGAGTTGACTTTTGTTTGCAGGAAGAAAAACGTATCCTTGCTGCTTCTCACGATAGTCTTGACAGATTGTATCGTGATTCTAGCAACTCGCTGACTATCCTGGAGAGGAGTCATCGCTTCACCATGGAAGAGTTAGACAACCAACGCTGTAAGCTGCAGGAATCCACGGATGAGGTAACCTGGCTCAAGCAGTTGATATCAGCGAAGGACGCTACCATCAAAGAACTCCGAGCTTCCAAGAAATCCATCGCCCAGGAGTTAGAAACTGCTCGGCTGCCTGCCAAGGTTGCTGAAGAAACTTCCGTTACCCTCAGAGCCCAGCGCGACAGAGCCATGGACAAGGCTATTCGGGCGGGGCGAATCTTAATGAGGAGACCCGGCGTGGTTATTCCCGAAGATATAAGGGCTGACGTGAATGCTGCCCCTGATTCCTCGAGTCGTCCTTCCTCATCGATTGCTCCTTAGAAAAATATCACAAAATAGAGAAACATTTTGCGTGCTTTGAGCGCGCGGTTAGCATGGTCAGACATTTGTTAGAGGACGTCCTTTCAGTACTTGGACGATATTGTTATTCTCATATTGTTTCAGAATTCATCAGTTCATAAATTTGCAGTAGTAAAATGATGTGCGATGGTTTTGAAATTTGTTTGCGGGATATAGAAGTCATCCTTATATGAGTAGTTGTAAGCACGCCAGATCGCCTTAAGTCGCTGCTGACTTAAGTCGATTGCTTTTGTTAATAGGGCGTAGTGGTCACCCTGAATTGCGTAGGCGTGAGCATGTTGCACCGGCTTAAGTCGCTGCTGACTTTAGCCGGTTGCTCCGTTAGCAGGGCATAGTGGTCACCCCGAGTTAAGTAAGCGCGAGCATGTTGCACCGCCTTAAGTCGTTGCCGACTTAAGCCGATTGCTCCGTTAGCAGGGCATAGTGGTCACCCCGAGTTAAGTAAGCGTGAGCATGTTGCACCGCCTTAAGTCGTTGCCGACTTAAGCCGATTGCTCCGTTAGCAGGGCATAGTGGTCACCCCGAGTTAAGTAAGCGCGAGCATGTTGCACCGCATTAAGTCGTTGCCGACTTAAGCCGATTGCTCCGTTAGCAGGGCATAGTGGTCACCCTGAGTTAAGTAAGCGCGAGCATGTTGCACCGCCTTAAGTCGTTGCCGACTTAAGCCGATTGCTCCGTTAGCAGGGCATAGTGGTCACCCCGAGTTACGTAAGCGTGAGCATGTTGCACCGGTTTAAGTCATCGCCGACTTAAGCCGATTGCTCTGTTAGCAGGGCATAGTGGTCACCCCGAGTTAAGTAAGCGCGAGCATGTTGCACCGCCTTAAGTCATTGCCGACTTAAGCCGATTGCTCTGTTAGCAGGGCATAGTGGTCACCCCGAGTTAAGTAAGCGCGAGCATGTTGCACCGCCTTAAGTCGTTGCCGACTTAAGCCGATTGCTCCGTTAGCAGGGCATAGTGGTCACCCCGAGTTAAGTAAGAATGCAAGTCAATCATGAACAAACTGAGTATCTTTGAAGCCCTTTTTTATTGATGACATATTTCCATTTTACAGAGTACATCGTCGTCCCGATAGCTTTTGAAATACAGCTAGGGATAAAACTTCCTGAGGTGTTCTATGTTCCAGGAGTTCTCGACTTCTGTGCCGTCCATCTGAGTGAGACGATATGATCCTGGCCGAGTGACTTCTGCTACTATGAAGGGTCCTTCCCATAAGGGCGATAACTTGTGTCGTCCCTCCCCCGTTAGAATTCGGCAGAGGACGAGATCTCCTACTGAGAAGGATCGCTGTCGCACGGCCTTGTCGTGATAGCGCCTTAGAGTCTGCTGGTATCGTGCTGATTGGATTACTGCGTTCAACCGTTCTTCCTCGAGTACATCAATGTCCTCCAGCCTGGTGGCTTCGACTTCTGCTATGCTTTCGAAGATCAACCTTGGCGCTCCGAACTTGAGGTCGGCTGGTAATACTGCCTCTGACCCATAGACCATGAAGAAAGGAGTGTTTCCATGCAGAGCTCGGCTAGGCTGGGTTCTTAGGCTCCAAACGACGTAGGGCAATTCTCTTATCCATTTTCCTGGGAACTTTTCATTCTTATTGAAGACCTTTTTCCTGAGTGCTTCCAGTATCATCCCGTTGGCTCGCTCAACCTGCCCGTTGGCTCTTGGTCTGAATGCTACAGAAGCATACTTGATCTGAATGCTTTTTTGTTCGCAAAAGTCGAAGAACTCTGAACTCGTGAAGTTGGATCCTAGGTCAGTTATGATGCTGCTTGGTATCCCGAATATGAATATTATGTCTTGTATGAATTCCACGGCCTTAGCTGAGGTTAAAGAAGCAATGGGCTTGAACTCTATCCATTTAGTGAATTTGTCGATTGCTACCAACACATGAGTGTATCCTCCTTGAGCTTTCTTGAAAGGTCCAATCATATCCAGTCCCCAGCATGCGAAGGGCCAAGTTACTGGTATGGTCTGCAGTTGCTGTGCTGGTAGATGTTGTTGTTTTGACAAATACTGGCAAGCTTCGCACCTCTGAACTAACTCGGCCGCATCACTCTTTGCTGTTGGCCAATAGAATCCTGACCTGAAAACCTTCCCGACTAGTGTCTTGGACGCCGCATGTATTCCACATTGCCTGGCATGGACCTCCTCCAGAAGTCGCTTCCCAGTACATGAGAGAATGCACTTCATGAGAACGCCTGATGCACCCCTTTTGTATAATGTCTCTCCAATGAGTGTGTAGTGAGCTGACTGTCTGGCAATGTGCTCGGCTGCATTTTTATCATCTGGTTCCTCTTCATTCTTTATATACCTAATGATTGGCCTTCTCCAGTCATCAGAGTCTGACTCGGGTTGATATATAATATTACACTCTTCTGCTTGATCCGTTGAGATGCTCGACTGTAGTATTTCTTGTACAAAGACTCCAGGTGGGACCTGAGTTCGACTGGATCCTAGCTTGGACAACACATCGACTGCCGTGTTCCGATCTCTTTCTACATGATGAAATTCTAGACCCTCAAATTTATCTTCTAGCTTTCGGACGGCAGTGCAGCACTTTCCCATTAAATCGCTTGAACAATCCCACTCTTTGTTTATCTGGCTAATGACTACCAGAGAGTCCCCGTACACCATCAGTCTCTTGATGCCCAATGATATGGCGATGTTCAATCCATGGATCAGAGCTTCATACTCGGCTGCATTGTTGGAGGCCGGAAACAGCAACTGGAGGGCATATTTGAGGTGCTCGCCTCCAGGTGCGACGAAGAGAATTCCCGCTCCTGCTCCCTGCAGCTTCAGCGAGCCATCAAAATACATTTGCCATACTTCTGCAGTCTCTGGGTTATCTGGTACTTGCTGTTCAGTCCACTCTGATACGAAATCAACCAATGCTTGAGTCTTGATGGCAGTGCGAGGTCGAAATTCGATATCGTGAGATCCCAGCTCGCAAGCCCACTTGGCTATTCGGCCAATGGCTTCCTTGTTGTGAAGAATATCCCCTATTGGAAAACCAGTTACCACTATGACTTTGTGGTCATCAAAGTAGTGACGTAACTTGCGGGCAGTTAGAAGTACTGCATACAATAGCTTCTGAACTTGAGGATACTTTTTCTTTGAGGGGCCCAGAACTTCACTGATGAAGTAAACGGGATGCTGCACTGGGTAGGCATGTCCTTCTTCTGCTCGCTCGACTACCAACGCGGTGCTTACCACGTGAGTCGTGCAAGAGATATATAGTAGCAGATCTTCAGCTGGTTGAGTTGATGTCGCTCGCCGTGGCGGCTTTAGTACTGGCGGTGTTGTCAAGAATCTTTTCAGTGCATATAGAGCTTCCTGTGCCTCTGAAGTCCACTGAAACTTATCCACCTTCTTGAGTAGCTTGTAAAATGGTAAACCTTTTTCCCCCAGCCTGGATATAAATCTGCTCAGAGCTGCCATACATCCAGTAAGTCGCTGAACCTTCTTTTGTGACCGAGGTGCTTCCATCTTCATGATAGCCTCAATTTTATCCGGATTAGCCTCAATTCCCCGGTGGCTGACAATAAACCCGAGCAACTTTCCTGCTGGTACCCCAAAAACACATTTCTCGAGGTTAAGCTTCCATCGATACCGCCTCGGACTGTTGAAAACCAGCTGTAAGTCTTCGATGAAGTTTTCCGAGTTCTCCGTTTTGATTACCACATCATCTACGTAGGCCTCCACACGCTTGCCCCAGTGATCGGCTAAGCATGTTTGAATGGCTCTCTGATAAGTCGCTCCAGCGTTTTTGAGGCCGAACGACATGGAGGTATAACAGAAAGCACCAAACGGAGTAAAGAACGTTGTTTTTTCTTCGTCTTCCTTTGCCAAACTAATCTGGTGGTATTCGGAATAGCAATTCAGGAAAGACAGCATAGAACATCCAGCGGTGGAGTCCACCACCTGATCTATCCTCGGGAGCCCGAAGGGATCCTTCGGACAGTGTTTGTTGAGATCAGTATAGTCGACGCACATGCGCCAATCCACTTTATTCTTTTTGAGTACAAGAACAGGGTTGGCTAACCACTCGGGGTGTAATACTTCTCTAATAAATCCAGCCGTGACCAAGCGAGCTAACTCGGCGCGAATGGCCTCTCTCTTGTCGGGCGTGAAACGTCGTAGTTTTTGCCGGATCGGCCTCGCCTGGGGATAGACCTTCAGTTTGTGCTCGGCCAGTTCTCTTGGGACTCCCGACATATCCGCAGGTTGCCATGCGAATACATCTCGGTTATCTTGCAGAAACTGGACGAGCGTGCTTTCCTATTTGTTGTCCAGGCTGGAGCTGATGATGGCAGTCTTGCGGTCATCAGCGAACCCCAGGTTGATCCTTTTAGTTTCTTCAGTCGGCCGCATAGAGGTCGCGGCCTGAGCTTCGTTTGCCGGTACTGCAAGGTCCTCCTCAGGCTTAGAGTTCGCCTGTGTTCAAGAAGTCGTCGACGGCTTGGTGATGAGTGCCGCTTGGATGGCCACTCGGAAACACTCTGCGGCGCCTTGGAAGTCGACGCACACAGTTATGATTCCTTGTGGTCCCGGCATCTTCAGTATCATGTACGTGTAATGGGGAATGGCCATGAATTTAGCCAACCCTGGCCTCCCGATGATGGCGTTGTACCCACAGTCGAAGTTTGCCACTTCGAACCTCAGGAACTCGGTTCTGTAGTTCTCCGGAGTTCCGAAGGTGACAGGCATGTAGATGTGGCCCAGCGGATATTCCCCTTTAGTCGGCACGATGCCGAAGAAAGGAGTGTCCGACTCGTGGAGCTCTTTGAGGTGAACTCCCAAGCCTTGGAGTGTCCGGGGGAAGGTGACGTTGATGCTGCTCCCCCCGTCCACTAGCACCTTCTTCACCCGGCTCTCTCGGATCACCGGATCGACGAGGAGCGGGTATTTGCCTAGGTGGTCGAAGTTGAGCCATTGATCCGCCCGAGTGAAAGTGATCGGGTGCTCTGACCACCGGTATGGGGCGGGAGGACCGGTGGTCGCCACCAGTATCTGGCGATCGTTGAGCTTTTGTTGTCTTTTGTTCTCCTGCGACCCGTGTCCGCTGAAGATGACGTTGACCTCCCTGTCAACGCGCGGGAAAGCTCCTCCTCCTCCCTCCTCCTGCTGATGGGGTTGTCGCGGTTCATCTGGTCCTCCCCTCGGTGGAGGAGGAGGTAGAGGTTGGAAGGGTCGGCCGTGCCCGACAGAGTGCTTGAAGTCCCGGTAGTTCCGAAGAGTGTGGCGCATGTCCTTGTGGTACGGGCACTGGGCGTCAAGGATGTCGTCCAGCGTGCGCTCGCCTCCGCGAGGTCCTCCTCGGGCGCGAGAGGCAGGTGGTCCGGCGGCGTGCACTTCTTCGCGAGGCCTCTTCTCCCAACGTTTGTTGGGTTGCTGGTTCGTGTCGCGTCGTGGTGCCGCCGGTGCGGGCTTTGCTCCTCCGATGAGGTCCTGGGCCCACTCGTCGACAGTGATGTAGAGGTCGGCTTCCTGGAACAGCTCCTCGGAAGTAGTCGGTGCCTTCTGTAATATGGCTCGGACGAAGGCCGAGTCATTGGATCCTCTGTAGAAGTCCTCGATCACGGCCGCCTCCGTGACCTCGGGGATACGATTTCTCATGGTCTGGAACCTTTTAAGGTATGACCGGAGAGTTTCGTCCCCCCGGCGCTTGATGGATTTGAGGTCCCATGGTTGCGCCGGTTTGTCGGAGAGGGACTGGAAGTTGGCGGTGAAGCGTCGACTGAAGTCGCCCCAGTCGTCGATGCAGTGTCGGGGTAGATGTCGCAGCCATTGCAGCGCGTCTTGCCCGAGGACAATGGGTAAGTATGCGGTCATCACGTCTTCGGACGCCCCGGCAGCTCGAGCAGCGGTGGTGTAGACGGCTAGCCAGCCCCCTGGATCCTGCTTAGGTTCATATTTGTCGACATTGGATACCTTGAAGTTGGGAGGCCATTGGATGGCCCTAAGGTGTGGAGTAAGAGCAGATACTCCACACGTGTCCTCTTGTCATCGTGGATGATGTCTGTCCCGGGGAGGGGAGTAGTTGTTGTGGTTCCTCGACCGTCCCCGGGTGGTACCGCCAGTCGAGGCCGTTGCCGACTCAGTTCTGGTGGCCTGGCTCCGAGCTGGGATGCCATGATCCCTATCGTACTCCTCCCGGCGGCGGATTTCGTTCTCGTGCCGTCGTTCACGCGAAGCATTGATGGAGCTTCGCGCGTCTCGGCGACTGTTGATGGCGTGTCGTAGATCGTTCGGCGGGTGAGCAAGCGGTAGAAGATGGTTGGCTGCCTCGGTGAACAGTCGTCGGTAGCCCTCGGCGTCGGGAGTCCGAGGGAGTCCATCAGCTATCCGAGCTAGTACTCCTCCAACTTCGCTTGGCGTGTTCATGGCTCGGGCGAAGTCGGGATTCAGGTTGCGCCCGAAGAATGGATTCTCCCGGCGTTGCCTTGCATCTTGCTCGGCTTGTTCCTGAGCCCGGCGGCGATCACGTCGTCGGGAGTTCCTTCGTTCTCTGAAGACGCGTTCCTCCGGAGTTTGTCCTATCTCCGAGACCTCGTCCCGCGAGACAGGTTGCTCCGAGTCCCGTTCTCCGGCCGCGTGATGTCGTCGAACGTTCCTGCGCCGGTTTCTCCGTCGGCGGGATTCTCGTTGAGGTGGTTCTTCTCCGGGTGCGGTCGGCTCGTCGTCGGAGACGGGAGGCGACTCCACTCTCCCGATGAAGAGGACGTCGGGATAGAATGGTGCTGCTGTCGTGGCGACCTTCTTTCCGTTCTCCTTTGAGGGCGGAGGAACGGAAAGAACAACTTGCTTCCCCTTGGTCTCCTTCTTCCTCGCGATCTGTGTCCATTCTTTTGTCGGGGAAGTAGACAGTGGAGTTCTCCGGGTCAGTGGGCTCTTGGCCCCTGACTTTCCAGAGACGATCTTTTTCCGGAGAGCTGGAGGTTGCGCTTCTCCGACATTTTCGGAGTTTGTTGGAGGAGACTTCTTTTCCGGCGGATCCGCAACGCGGTGTAGAGTTCCCTCTTCATCTGCTACGGATGATATTGTTCCGAAGCAGAATACGGATCCAGGACGGAGGGTGATCTTGCTGTGGAAGGTGACGGCCATTGAGCTAGCTTGGATCGTCGACACACCCCCTACCTGGCGCGCCAGCTGTCGGTGTTTTGGGTCCGACCGCACACCCGGGGTTGCCCCTTGAGGTGTTTTTAGGAGTAGGACGGTGTCGACGACTGTAGCAAAATGGTTCGTGCCAGATGCATGAGGGACAATGGACAATGTTTACAGGTTCGGTCCGCTTAGAGATGCGTAACACCCTACGTCCTGGTGAGTATGCTTGGTAAATGAGGTTACAAGGGAGCTCTCCGAATTGAGAATGCAGAGAGTTGAGGTGGGTGGCCGAGTAATAGGGTCGATCGTTCTGAAGGGGTGCCTCCTAGGCCTTATATACTCGGCCGTGGGGCAATACACGTGGATATGATAACAATGTGTAACTAAAAGATAGTGAACTGTTTGAGTTTATCTCCCTAAAGTTCTGCCGACCTATCCTCACATGGCTCCGTTGCATGGGGGCTCCAGCGCGGGAAAGTCGGATCTCTGTTGTGGTCGCTCGCTCAACGTTGTGGGCCGTCTGGGCTTGTACCAATCCGGCCTCATGTCAACCTGTTTTGCTGATTGTCCCTCCCCAGGCCCACGAAAGAATGACCTTACGATTTATTGGGCCCTCGGGCCTTTCGTGAGGTCATTTACTCTTCCAGTGGACCCGGGGGATATCTGTCCCCCACAGACTTGACCTACATTGAGAAGCCAACGCAAATCCTTGAGACTGCAGACAGAGTCACCCGAAGGAAGACTATCAGAATGTGCAAAGTCAGATGGAATCATCACTGAGGAAGAAGCAACCTGGGAGCGTGAAGATGATCTGATGGCTAAATACCCTAAGCTCTTTGCTAGCCAACCCTGAATCTCGAGGGCGAGATTCTTTTAAGGGGGATAGGTTTGTAACGCCCTGAATTTGGGGGTAGAATTTTTTCACCTTTTCTCTCACCAAATTCGGGTGTTACTCTCTTTTCTCTTCCCGTTTCGCTTCCTTCTTCCCAATTTCAAACCAGTATAGTGATAGGTGTCTGTGTCCTGTATAAACGAAACCTAACTGTCATGGGTGTTGCATCATGCCGAAACGCAATTCTTTGTCTGATGTCGCGTGTTCGTCCCGTTCCGTCTCGGATTTCGGCTCGCGATTAGAGCCTGTTTAATGGTCATGCGTGTCGTGGGTTTCGATCCACAATGTGACCCTGCCCGGCCCAGCCCGGCCCGATTCGGCCCGCGCGCCACTAGCGCCCCTGCCCTCCCCCTGCGCGCCCCCTCCCCAAGATCCGTTTGGCTCATTTGATTTCTCCCGCGCAGCAACCTCTCTCTCCCATCTCTCTCTCCCGTGGTGCCCTAGGTTTTGGAGACGGTGATCGCCGGAGTTGGATCCTTGAGGTGAGCTCCCCTCCCTTCTCCTCTCTCTCTCTCCCACTCCCTCCCATTCTCTTCCCTGCGCGCGCCCTCCCCTTCTCCCCTGCGCGCGCGTCCCTGCCCCAGCGCAGCTCGCCCCTGCCCCTCCCCGGCGCGGCGGCCCGCCCCTGCCCTCCACGCGGCGGTGCCCGCCCCTGCCCCCTCCCCGCGGCGGCAGCTCGCCCCTGCCCCTCCCCGCGGCGGTGCGGCCGTCCCTGCCCCTCCCGTGGCGGCGCTCCCCGGCCCCGGCGTGGCCCGCCCGCCCCCTGCTCCGGCCCCCGGCGCGGTCCCCTGCCCTCGACACGGCGGCCCGACCCCCCGGCGCGCGGCCTTCGGCCCCTGCGTGCGGCGTCACGGCCCTCGGCGTGGCTCGCATGGCCTCGGCGTGGCCTCGCGCTCCCCCGTTTACCCCTAACGCGTTCCCCGTGCGCAACCCCACGCGTGCGGTGATTATTCTTGGTTTTAATTAATTTCAAACTCCGTTAGTTAGCGTGCTGCGTCGCGCGTTTCGTCGCGCGACGAATTTATCTAATTTCAAATTCTATTAATGTGTTGCGTCGCGCGCTTCGTCGCGCGACGATCCATTTTAATTTCAGGTTGTTTAATGTGTGATGTCGCACGTCCAGTCACGTGACATTCCACTTTAAACTTAGTTCTGTTGACGTATGCCGTTGTGCGTTTTGCCGCGTGATGCTCAATGTCTCTTTATAATTAATGCAAGTGTCTCGTCGTGCGCTCTGTCGCACGACGAGTCGTTGATTTCTTAATTCGATTTAGAGTGTTGTGTCGCGCGTCTCGCCGCGCGACAATCGTTTTAGTTTATCTTCATCTGCTTATAATGATTAGACATGAAACATGACTTGACTTTATGCTAAACGTAGTGTCCACATTAATGCCCTTCAATTGAGCGAGTGGTTTAATTTATAATAATGTAACGTGATCGTTTCTCGACTGTCTTTTCCTCTTTCTCTCTTAACCATAATTGCGAGCCCGCGTGGAACGTCTGTTTATTTATTGCATCCTATTGTATGGTGTACTGTTCTTTTGTATTAAATGTGTGGATGTATGTATGTTTGCGCTTGCATAGAGAACGATCCGGTTGAGGAGCCCGAAGAACTCGCAGGAGAAGCCCCTGAGCAGCAGTCGGTTGGTGGAGGCAAGTGTCCCTTGACCTATCTTTGTCCTATACATTCTTTAATTCACCTCCCACATTACACATTTATATCTAAGGATTGACTAGCTTTTGTTATCCATGTCCTTGTTTACCTATTTGGGTTGGATTATTATTGTTTAGCTTTATGCTATTGCTCAACTCTAATCAATGAACATGATGAGAATTATCAATGATACGCTGTTTTCCCTTCTTTTATTATGATGTTATACTTGTGGTCTTCAAGGGGGCTCGAGCGGTTTCTCGAGTGCCTCTCCGTAAGGACCTGTTCGTTGGATGACCGCCCGGGAAAACAGTGCAACCATGAGGGTGGAATGGGGTGCCCTTAGCTGAATAGTTAGAGGATCCGGGGTGTAGTTCGCTTAGCCATAGTGCCATCAATGGGGCTCGGTGTATGCGGCTCACTCTGCCAAGCTTGGGTTCGCCCCCTTGGGGAGGAGTGCGGTGCATTTAGGAAACCTAACGGGCGGCTAAAGCCCTGGGGAATCTTTGTAAAGGCTACGTAGTGATGCCCTGCTGGGCCACCTAGGTAGTGGTCAATGGGGAGTAGCTCTCTCCAGGCAGAAAGGGAATCACGGCTTGTGGGTAAAGTGCACAACCTCTGCAGAGTGTTTGAAAACTGATATATCAGCCGTGCTCGCGGTTATGAGCGGCCAAGGGAGCTCCAGTGATTAGTGGTACTTGATCAGAGATGTTCGGATTGCAGGTGGCAATGAGATTGATGGTTCTTGGTATTGGTTCTGGTAATGGTAAGTGGTACTCTTTTTGTTTAGAAAGGAGTATGTTTGGGTTAATAACATGGGTTAATTCTAAAACTTGGCTTTCTCTAATAGTAATAATAATCTGACCAACTAAAAGCAACTGCTTGACTTATCCCCACATAAAGCTAGTCCACTACAGCCAAACAGGATACTTGCTGAGTATGTTGATGTGTACTCACCCTTGCTCTACACACCAAACCCCCCCCCCCATCCCCAGGTTGTCAGCATTGCAACCACTGCTCAGGAGAAGATGAAGCCGTGGAAGGAGACTTCTAGGAGTTCCAAGACTACGACGAGTTCTAGGCGTGGGTTAGCGGCAACCCTCAGTCGGCTGCCTGTGAAGGCCGCGTTTATCTACGTTTCTTTTCCGCACTTTGATTTATTGTAAAGACTATGTGGATGTCTTAGACATATGATATAATCGACTATTATTTCCCTTTTTAATACTATTTGAGCATCGTGTGATGATGTCCATGTTATGTAACTGCTGTGTACGTGAATTGCTGATCTTGGCACGTACATGGTTCGCATTCGGTTTGCCTTCTAAAACCGGGTGTGACAATAACATATGAATAACATTATATGTCTATTCATATTATCTTTCATCTTTCAATATCTCATAACCGTGATGATGAAGGTGCGTCCTTCATGACCTTCGTCCGAAGATTGTTATATCCTAAGGGATATAATGCTTCGAAGGACGAAGGACTTTAACATTTAATATTTTGTGTTGCCTTGTTCTTGATTCATAGAAGTTGAGAACAAGTCCCCAACACACCACATTTTATTTCTTAAAAACAGTAAGAACTTAGAAAAATCTTAGAAAAATAACCCTAAGGAGACACCACCTCAATCCTTGGGATAACTAATAATTTGCTGGTATGAACCTAGGAAAAATATAAGTTCTGTTGTTTGATATTTTTCAAATAACAAGTTAGTTATAAGTACCCTTTTGACATTAAACTTTAGAAAATCACAACTAAATAACCATTATGTCACTTTCTATGATTTTTGGCACAGAGACCTATTATCACACATGAATTTTGGTAAAAATAAGTTTTAGTCCAGAACCCTCACCTAAATCAGAGCTGTAGTGCAAAGTGACCTTTTACCCTCACTTTTGTCATTTTTGCCCAAGGGTTATCTGAATTAATTCTAACCTCAAAATTGTAGAATAGACTACAGAGATCAATGTTTATCCACTGTAATTTTTGTAACATTTTTGGAAAATTCTAAATTGCCATGGTAGTTCAAAAGCACTCAATAATTAGCATAATAGAAAGTAAAAGGGGAATTGTGGAAGAAATTAATATTGTACAACTAAATCCTCCTAAGAGTCCAATAAAACATAAGGAGATGATTAAAAGTTTTAAGTTCACTCAAGACCCTAAGATAAGTGTATGGAACACTAACACACCATCCGATAAAGAAAACCCTAGTGTACCCACTGATTTAATATTGTTTCACCATACGTAGTATTAACAACTTGACATGTCATTAATATACATGTATCTTCTTCATTGCATTCGATAGATTGTAATCTCGCTGACGGAGAGTATGTCCTCATTCCGGAGCAAGGAGTTGCTCAGGAGGTACCAGGAGCCAGCACCAGAACCTGCCATCGAGGATCTACCTGCCACAGCTTTGGAAGGCAAGCCCCGGTTTTATGCATAACCATTATATATGCTATTTTACTGCAATTAATGTTTGTAGGCTTATACTGTGCACTTAAGTGTAGGAGTTGACTGAAACCCTAGTTGCATGAACTCAGGATTTCCTTTGAGATGGATACTAGTATGCTAGGTCGAGTAGCTGCTTTGCTAATTAGGATGTAGAAGTCGAGTGATTTTTCTAGCACTCGCGCGAGGTCAGGAATTGATTGTATCCATTTTCTATATCGGAATGATGATGGTCTATAGACACGGATCCATGGGGATGTGTTGTCTACGAGACGAAATTGGAATAAGGATTCACGTGCGGATACCTGTGTCAAGCGTTTGAATGTACTAAGCACATGCCGAGAAATATGGTAAATCGGTAAGCCTAGTACCTGAGTGAACCTGCCCGCGGATTGATCTCCTCACACGACCTGAGACGTGGTCTCCCATTTCGGTTATGGTGGGTACAAGTGCGGTCACTGCACGACAGCAGTCGGGGTCAGTGAGGCATTGTACGCCAAGGCGGTGGGCCTCTTTCTGTTGCTAGGGAATCGATGGGGACGGTTGATGTGTGTGGGGACGGAGTGCCTCGCCACATCGTGTGTTTAGGTTTACCTTGCAAGGTTTAAAAACTCGATTCGAATCGTCTACTTCTCGCAGATAATGAGACTGCTTGATCCATTGTACTACATTGAGTAATAAGTGGAAATGAGTTGATTGGCAAAAGATGTTGATTGTTAAAATGCTTGATACCATGTATGATTAGCTAGGTGCATATCTAGTCTTAAGAGAATCACATTAAAACTTGAAAAGCTAAAACTTGATTTTAGACTCAGCCAGTGCTTTTGGCAAACCAAACCCCCCTCAGCCAAACAGCTGCATGTCTAGAGGTAGAGGAGTAGACTCCTCACACCGGGTAAGTCTAGCTGAGTATTAGTATACTCAGCCTTGCTTATGGCATAATTTTACAGGTTCTCTGGAGGATATGGTTGCTGGAGTGACTTGGTCGTCTACCTTGCCACCAGGTTGGATAGTCGAGTGGGACCCTACCTCAGCTGGAGAGGAGCATGAGGAGTGATGGGCTTCCCCATCCTCCCCTTTATTCACCGTTAGTTAATTTCCGCTGCATCCCGAACAATGATTACTACTTTTGCAAAACTCTGAGGATGTTGTAATAACCTTAAGCACTTCTTTAATGTATGGTTTTATGCTTTATTGTATTTTCTCTGTGCCTCACCTTTGAGTGAGTACGTGGTACTTGATCCTGTTAGTGGCCTTGTCAGACTAGATCTGAGGGACTGACGTTTTATTCCTATTTAAGTGTGGTCTAGCCTCTAAGGTGGGACTTAGGCACTTAACTTGGAATAATCCGGACGGTTCCGCCACAGCTGGTATCGGAGCTTGTACCACCATAGAGGAATCAATAAATCATAATTACCAACCTTTTCAAAAGTAAAACTTGCTTAGAAACCAATGTTGGATAGATCGTTAAGACGATAAGGATAGACCTAGGACGTGAAGCCTTAGGATACTAGATGGGTAGCTAGGTGGCTATTTGAATATGCCCTACAAGCGGCTATGATATAGGTGGGGGGATTTCTATACCCCCATGTACTTGATGTGAGGTCGCTTAGGACGAGCATGCATGCATTATTTTTCTAGCTACTTAGTAAAAGGTCAATATTAATAAAAAGCTATATAATTCAAGAGACACCCGTAATAAGAATTTAAGTCTACATCGAAGATCTCGACTTAACCATGGGAAAGCCAAGCACTAGTTTCCTTTTATTTTTGGAATTCTTTTTCTTTTTCGCTTACTCTTGCCCTTACACAGATGACTTCTCATGTATCCACGGAAGGAGGGAACGCACACTCCCACATAGACGGGCTTGCACAAGAGGGTTTTCCCTATATTTTGTGGGAGGTACTGCAGGGAGCTGGTTATGCTACGCCTCCCCAATACGCGGTGCAGTTGTTCGAGGAGCACCAGGTACCCCACTGTAGGGTAAAGATGACCTTGGAGCCTCATCCCTTGTAGCCAGGCTGGCGTTCTTTGGACTCGGAGTCTTTCGGTTTCAGGGCCGAGGATACTATTGAGTCCACTGCTCTGCATGTGCTGACGACCTTCTGCGGCTTTCACCCCTTAGAGCTATCAACCCACCCATTGGCTTATTCCCTGCTGAAAAGGAGGATGACCCGATGTGGAAGGATCGGGTTGAGCACGCCAAGGAACAGGCTCTATACCTGGGACATACCGCTCACCTGATGGTTCGGTGCATGAATGCCCTATATTGTCTGCAGGCACTGCGAGGTAGGCAATATCCCAGCTGATGGCACTCGTGGAGTCTACCAAGATCACCCTAGATAACAGAGAGGACCTTGTTGTCGACTTGTCCACTGAGCTGGTGGAAAAGGATCTCCAGGTGGAGTAGATGGCCACCCAAATCCAAGAGCTCGAGGATCAGGTGGAGGCAAGGGAGAACACCATCGATGTTCTGGAAGATCAGCTCCAGACCACCCAGCAACAGCTTGAGGAAGCCAACTAGCACTTGGATCTGCACCATCAAGAAATTCAGGACATGGAGGCAGAAGGGGCCGATGAGGATGTAGACATCGAGGGAGGAGAGGAGCTGGAGCCTGCATCCAGTTTGGACACTGCTGGCTCAGGAAGACCACCTTCCCCCGAGTCTAGCGTTGCCTCATTTGTTCATTAGATCACAGAGAAAGGGTAGAAGTGTGCAGCAGTAGAACTCCTCAAAACTAGCTTAGCTTTTGCACCTTGGAGGTACTAGGCTAGAGAGAGTTGAGTATTTTGGGCACTGATGTAACTGTTAGAAAACTCTTGTGGCTTGATGAATGAGGGATGGTTTCTATTTTAAGTTTATGAATGAATTATATCATGTTGGTACCCCCTTTTTGAGAAGCAAGGAAATATTTGAAATCTTACAAACCCTGTTATTTGAGATCTTTTATCATGTGCAATCACGAAGTTCAAAGTATGATATTAAGAACATCCGAAATTTCAGATGGCAGGAAGAGTGCGTCGTGGACAGAATGAGCGCATTCCTCCACCACCGCCGTAGCCTCCTACCATGCAGGAGCTGATGGCTCAGCAGAATGAGATTCTGTGGCAGCTAGCTCAACGTCAGCCACCACCTCAACACTATGGGGGTGGTGATCATCATCAGCGTCCCCCAGCAGCGGCCACCTATCAAGAGTTTCTCAGTACTCAGCCACCGTTGTTCACTCGGTCAGAAGATTCACTTGATGCTGACGTGTGGCTCCAGGTAGTGGAATCCAAATTCCCACTGCTTAATGGAGATTGTTCAGATGTGGCCAAGGTCCATTTCACCACCTAGCAGCTTCGTGGGCCCGCGCGGACATGGTGGGACCATTTCCTCGCTATGCAGCCGGTTGACCATGTGGTTGAGTGGGGAGAGTTCAAGGCAGCATTTTGAGGGCATCACATACCAGCAGGCATCATGGACCGCAAGCTCAATGAATTTCTGGCACTCACTCAGGGAGGTCGTACAATGTTGCAGTACGCCCAAGCTTTCAAAGACCTGTGCCAGTACGCAGTCTATCATGCTGACACCGATGAGAAGAAGAGAGACAGGTTCAGGAGGGGCCTCAGTACTAAGCTCCATGAACGTCTCAACACCGTCAGGGCCAACAGCTACAATGAGCTAGTCAACATGGCCATCTCTCAGGAGGATTGTATCATGACCTGTCAAGCAGAAAAGAAGACGAAGACCCCTATGGCAGGACCTTCAGCTCAGCCTCAGCGCTTCAGAATTGTTGTGTCCGATACTCAGAGTAGGGGACCTCAGCAGCAGCAGGGACGGTGGGTGATCCGACCACAGCAGCAGCAGCAGGCACCCAACCGCTCTCAACCTCCAGCTCTGAGGAACAACAACCAGCCACAACATCACTACCGTCAGGGCAATGACAACAGGTGTTTCACTTGTGGCAGCACCGGACATTATGCCAAGAATTGTCCAAATAACCAGCAGAGGCAGGGGCAGAATGCAAATCAGAACCAAGGCAAGAGGCAGAGGGTGCAAATGAGGCAAGGCAGGTTGAACTTCACCACATTGGCTGACATTCCAGAAGGAACACCCGTCATGACTGGTATCTTTTCTGTTTTAAGTTTTCCTGCAGTCATTCTTTTCGATTCTGGTGCTTCACACAGCTTCATCAGCGCAAAATTTAGTGCCAAGTGTTAGCTACCTTTTCACCACACAAAGGGGGCTATTATGATTGCAACACCGGGAGGCAGGGTTGCCACCTATCAACTCAACCAACAAGTACCCATAAAATTTGGTAGTATCATAGTTGGAACCACCCTCCTGATTATGGGACTGGAGAGTGTAGACATCATCTTGGGAACAGACTGGTTATCCCGACATCATGTTTTAATTGATGTCGCAGCAAGAGCCATTGAAATACACTCACCTGTTTGCGGAGAAATCACCTTATACCTACCTGACCAAGGATGTACCCATTCTTGTGCACTTACCGAGGTAGAGTCACCCGTATAGAGAATTCCAGTGGTCTGTGAGTACCCTGATGTTTTCCTAGATGAATTGTCGGGGATGCTGTCGGTGTTTTGGGTCCAACCGCGCACCCGGGGTTGCCCCTCAAGGTGCTTTTTGGAGTAGGACGGTGTTATCGACTGTAGTTCGATGGTTCGTGCTAAATGCACGAGAGATAGTGGGCAGTTGTGTACAGGTTCGGGCCGCTTTGAGATGCGTAACACCCTACGTCCTGGTGTGGGTACTTTATGTGGTGGGTTACAAGGAGGTTCTCTAGTATTGGAAACATAGAGAGCCGGTGTGGGTGGCTAAGTAATGAGGTCGATCGTCTTGAAGGGGTGCCCCCTAGGCCTTATATACTCGATCGTGGGGCATTACATGTGGATATGATAATAACGAGTGCCTAAATAATAGTGAACTGACTGAGTCTATCTTCCTATAATTCGTCCGACCCATCCTCGCTCAGTTCCGATGTACGTGGCCCTGCGCGGGAAGGTCGGGTCACTGTTGTGATCACCGCTCGAATTCATCGGGCCGTCTGGGCTTGCGTCGATCCGGCTTTGTGTCGATCCGCTTTATCGGACGTTCCTCCCCAGGCCCACGAAGGGATTACCTTGCAGATTATTGGGCCCACGGGCCCCTTGCGAGGCATCTTGTCCTTCTGGTGGACCCGGGGGATATCCGTCCCCCACAAGCCCCCGATCTTTGGGTTGATTTTGAAATAACCGGCCCAAAGATCCTAGGTCCAGCTTGCAGTCTTTGATTTTAACAAGAAATGTCTTGGAAATAAGCATGTCGGGTCACTATTTCTGAACTCTGAGTGATCCGGTAAAAATGATCTTTTACTGTCTTTTTCCGCTATTATTCCTCGAAATTTGGTGTTCTGTCTCAGGTTCATGCTTCAGATGTCAGCATTTTGCACTGTAGGACTTTTGAAGTTCATTGGATTATCACCGGTCCATGCCTCTCCCCCGGCGTCGTCTGATTACTCAGACGACTCCCAGGGGCTCGCCGCAGAGGTGTGGACCTACATCCGGGCCGTCGAGCGCGCCGGGCTCGAGGGCTCGAATGAGCGGAGTACTCCTCGGACGAGGATAACTCCTCGGACTCGTCCGAGGAGGCCGGCGGCGGTGATGGCGGTGACGGCGACGATGACGGAGGCGACGGTGATGGCGCCGAAGGCGACGGCAAGGGCGGTGACAGCGGTGGCAAAGGTGGCAACGGCGACGGCGGCGATGGCAGCAAGGGCAGCAGCAGGGGCAGCAGCAAGGCCAGTGGCTAGACGCCACTGGTTTTAAATGTTAGTATAGATTAGTAGTAGAAGTAGTATTAGTAAAATAATGTAGTAGTAGTTAGTAGTATAGTGTAGTGAAGTATGATGTAGTAATGGGGAGGACATCAACTCATAATGAGTTGATTTGTAAGTTCGGTAGTGCTTCCCTTTTTTAATGAAGAATGATTTCGCCCCATTCTGTGTGCACCATTTTGCCTTCCTGTCGATCGTTGATCGTATTAATGCTTAATCCAGATGTTGTTTCTGAATGTAACGCTTGAGTAGCAACTCAGAATTGTCGAGTCATGCTTCAGACTGTCTTCTTTGCGATGTCAGCGCTTTAGTGGTAGCGGCCGAGTCTTTCGGAGTCACGTTGTCATTTTAGGGATGATAGCCGAGTGATTATTGGCGATGTCGGCGCTTTTAGAAGTGATAGCCGAGTGGTTATTGGCGATGTCGGCGCCTTTAGAAGTGAGAGCCGAGTGATAGCAGGCCACATCGGTGTTTTAGAAATAACGACCGAGTGGTTACTGGTGATGTCGTCGTTTTAGAGGTAACAACCGAATCCTTTGTAGCCACGTCACTGCTTTAGGAATAACAGCCGAGTGACTGCTGGCGACGTCGGCGTTTTAGAAGTAACATCCGAGTGATAACGGGCCACGTCGGCCGCTTTGGAAACAATGGCCGAGTGAAGTCTGGTAACGTCAGCGTTTTTAGAAATAACCGCTGAGTTAAATTGGGCCACGTCGGCAGTTTTGGAAATAACGGTCGAGTGATGACATGGCACGCCAACGTTTTAGAAATAAGAGCTGGGTGATGACTTGGCGCTTTTTAGAAATGGCGTCTGGCCCGGGAAAACCCCATATGTACTGCACTGTCGCATGCCTCTGCATTCTATGCCCTAGTTTTGCTTTTCTGCATCCAAGCCTTCTCTGCTCCCTTGCAATATTGCTTCCGCTCCGCTCGCCAACGAGATTGAGATGGCACCCAAGCGGAAGACTCAGGGTTCGTCTGTCGCAATCATTCCTCCTATCGATCCCAATAGCCAGTTGCCTTTCGCAGGTAACCACATGTCTGTCGTCTCTGAATCCGACCTTTTCCATCTCGTATCCATCGGAGTTCTTCCTCCGAAGGAGCTCTGTTCTTGGCGGATCTGCCGTGGGGTCACTGTTCCGACAGAAGACACCCACGAATCTATCATTTACGTTCCTTTTCTCATCCGCGGCCTTGCTCTTCCCATTTCTCCTTTCTTCCGCGGTCTCCTTGATTTCTATCACTTGAATCTGACCCATCTGAATCCCAATTCCATTATGCAAGTTTCCGTTTTTGTTCATTTGTGCGAAGCTTTGGTATTCTGCCACACTTCGGCCTATGGAAGTACTTGTACCACTGTCGGCCTGGGATGGCCGGAGGGCAGCACCAGCTTGTGGGGGGCACGAGTTTGGAGATGCGCCGTGGGAGGAAGACCAACTACCTCGACATCCCACTCAAGGACAACATCAAAGGATGGCGCCTGGAATGGTTTATCGTGGAGAATCACGGGAATTCCCTCCCCCACGGTCAAGGAGACGGCCAGATGTTCGCACTCCGAGCTGGACCGAATCCCCCACAGACCTGGAGGTGGCTGAGGCAGGGGCTCTGCTTGCTGAGGTTGGATTGTTGAAAGAGAGGGGTCTGACTGCAGAAGCTGTGGTCGCCGATTTCATTTTCAAGAACATTCAGTCACTAAAAGACAGAGCATACCCGGCTTATCTGTATCGAGCCTCACTGATTCGACTCGGGTTACCAACAGAAGAATTCCTGTTGTGGATTTGGTTAGCCGGCTCGAGATGATACTCAGAGGCAAGGTGTCGAACATCGGTGCTCCTGTTGCATACTCAGCCTGGAATCTGCCTCCTTCCAAGGCTTTTACCAGTTTTGTGTCAAATCCTCATGCTGGTGATAGCGGTTTGGGCCTTAGAGTGCGACCCTCTCCCGAAGAGGTTAGTGCTTTGGTTGCCTCACTTGGTGAAATCCCTAACGACGAGAGGCAGGTTCATTTCGAGGTACCTTTGAATCCAAGTGATGCAGAGATAAGTGTCATGCTAAATATGTTGGCTGAAGATTCCTCTGATGCAGCCCCTGCTGAAATGCTGGCTGTAGCACCCATCCCAGAGGCTGGCAAAGCTTTGGATATTCAGAGGTCTGATAGTGTTCGCCCAAAGCGTCCTCGCCGAGCCACTCAACCGACTTCTCCTGCTGAGGGGAAGAAAAAGAAAAAGAGACATCTTCGCCGAGTGTCATGCTTGGATCAGGATGTCGGTCCTTCTGCTCCTGCTGCTGAGGAAGTGCCGGTGCCAGTTTTTGCTGAAGCTGATCCCAATGGGTGTGACCAGACTGATGCTGAACCCAATGGGTGTGACCTTGATGATGCTGAACCCAATGGGTGTAATCTGGCCACAGCTGATCCCAATGGGTGTACCGTCCGCATTATTGATGAAGATGAGGAAGAGGAGAATGAAGTCCCTCTAATTCGGAAGAACAGCCGGCGCTACATAGCTAGCGGGGAAAGTAGTGGTGTTCCTTCTCCAGCTTTGTCTTCCCTCATTGGTCTGCAAGAATTGTCTCTGGCAAACTTTGATCAGACTCTTAAAGACATGGTCCCAGAAGATCTGTTGTCAGAGCCAGCAGATGGTGGAATGATGGAAGTTTGCGCTGATGTGCCTGATGCTAGGTTGGAGTTATCTCGAGCAGCGTCCCGTGCCTCATCGACCTTGGAGCACGGTCTTAAGGGTCAGGAGGATGGTCTGGATTGTTCTGCTCCCATGGAAGTGGGTGAAGGTCCTTCAGCCTTAGAGGTGGCTGTTACAGAGAACTCGACCCGCAAGGATGGCGCTAGCGCTTACCCAGCCCCCGAGGGTGTCACCGGGGATGATCCGGCTCGGATGGGTAGCGCGAGCTATGACCCAGCCCCTGAGGGTGTCCGAGTTGGTTCTCCCTCTCACACTTCCATGGATGTTCACGTAGGGTCTTCTCCTCCGCATTCTGGTTGCATGGCAGTAGCTCAAGCTTCGAGTCAGGAAGTCGCCTTAGAGTCCGGCGCTCCTGATGACAGAGTTTTAATTTCTGCTGTTGACACTGACTTGGTCGCCACTGATGCATTGCGGGGTTGCTCCGGGTGTTGATCCTTCATCGAGCCATCAACTGATTTCCCACAACTTGGGAGTTCCTTCGTTCTTCTCCAACCTCTAGGTAATTTGGTTTTTCCTGATCTGGCTGTACCTCGGGTGTGATATTGTTCTTACACTCATTTGTTTTTAATGTCAGGCATTGGTTAATGAAATGGCTGGTCGGCTGAGGTCGCAGGGTGCTTCTGTCTCGGAAAGAGCTCTATCTCTGACGCATTGGAATCCAGTGCTGCTTCAGCGGCGGGTATCTGATTTGGAGATGGCAAATGCTGGTTAGTGCCCTTTGTTTCTTCTTTGGCTACTTGATTAATCTGCTTTTTAGCTGAACACCCTTGCTTGACTTTTTCTTGACAGATATGGCTCGGCGGTATTCTGATCTTGAAGAAAAATATTCTCAAGGTCAGACTGAACTGGCCTGGGTTTCTGCTTCTCTGAATGATGCTAACACACTGAACTCCACTCTCCATGCTCAGCTCGACTCTGAAAAGGTGACCAGTGAATTAAGCTTTACTTGGCTTTGTCTGCTGTGTTCTTAGTGCTTGCTTGACGTTGGAGAAACTGATTCTTGTCTGCAGGAGGAAAAACGTGCTCTTGCCACTTCTCGCGACAACCTTGACAAGCTATATCGCGACGCCAGCAACTCGTTGACCATCTTGGAGAGGAGTCATCGCTTCACCATGGAAGATTTGGATAATCATCGTTATAAGCTGCAAGAGTCCTTGGATGATATGATTCGCCTCAGGCAATTGGTGTCGAACAAGGATACTATCATCAAGGATCTGCGTGCTTCCAAGAAATCAGTCGTCCAGGAGCTAGAAACTGCTCGGTTGGCTGTCAAGGCTGCTGAAGAGACTTCTTCTACTCTGAGGGCCCAGCGCGACAAAGCTATGGACAAAGCTATTCGCGCGGGGCGGATCCTGATGAGGAGACCCGGCGTGGTTGTTCCTGATGACATAGTGGCAGACGTGAATGCCGCTCCTGATTCCTCGAGTCGCCCTTCTTCGTCGGTCGCTCCTGAGAAGAACATTACCAAATAGAAGCACTAAATGTTTTGTATACGTGGTTAGTGTGCTCGGATATTTCGTCAGAAAACATTTTTCAGTACTGAATGCCGTTATTGCTTTTCCGTTGTTAGAATACAACCGTATCTATAACCGCAGAAGTAAATGTAGTATGATGGTTTTGAAATTTCTTCGTATTTCGCGGGGCGTAGAGGTCGCCCTAAGATGAGTAATTGCAAACGTGCTCGTGTTGGACTAAGTAGACACGAGTGTACTGTGCCGATTTAAGTCATTATCGACTTAAACCGACTGCTCCGTTAGTAGGGTATAGTGGTCACCCCGAGTTAAATAAGCGTGAGCATGTCGCACCGCCTTAAGTCATTGCCGACTTAAGCCGATTGCTCCGTTAGTAGGGTATAGTGGTCACCCCGAGTTAAGTAAGCATGAGCATGTCGCACCGCCTTAAGCCGTTACTGACTTAAGCCGATTGCTCCGTTAGTAGGGTATAGTGGTCACCCCGAGTTAAGTAAGCGTGAGCATGTCGCGCCGCCTTAACCCGTTGCTGACTTAAGCCGATTGCTCCGTTAGTAGGGTATAGTGGTCACCCCGAGTTAAGTAAGCGTGAGCATGTCGTACCGCCTTAAGCCGTTGCTGACTTAAGCCGATTGCTCCGTTAGTAGGGTATAGTGGTCACCCTGAGTTAAGTAAACGTGAGCATGTCGCACCGCCTTAAGTCATTGTCGACTTAAGCCGATTGCTCCGTTAGTAGGGTATAGTGGTCACCCCGAGTTAAGTAAGCATGCAGGTTGACGGTGAACAATTTGAGTGCCTTTGAAGTCTTTTTATTGATGATATATTTCCTAGTTTATAGAATACATTGTCGTCCCAATAGCTTTTGAGATATAGGTAGGGGTAAAACCTCCTGAGATGTTCTATGTTCCATGAGTTCCCAATTTCCGTGCCGTCCATTTGAGTGAGACGATATGATCCAGGCCGAGTGACTTCTGCTACTATGAATGGTCCTTCCCATAGTGGCGATAGTTTATGCCGTCCCTCCCCCGTTAGAATTCGGCGGAGGATGAGGTCTCCCACTGGAAAGGATCGATGTCGTATGGCCTTGTCATGATAGCGCCTCAGAGTTTGCTAATATTGGGCCAACTGAATCACCGTATTCAATCGTTCTTCTTCTAGTACATTGACATCCTCCAGCCTAGTAGCCTCAGCTTCTGCTATGTTTTCAAATATTAACCTTGGTGCCCCAAACTTGAGATCATCAGGTAGCACTGCTTCCGAACCATAGACCATAAAGAAAGGTGTGTTTCCATGCAGGGCTCGACTAGGTTGAGTTCCTAGGCTCCAAACAACATACGGCAGCTCTCTGATCCACTTTCCTGTGAACTTTTCATTCTTGTCGAAGACTTTCTTTCTGAGCGCTTCCAATATCATCCAGTTGGCTCTTTCTACCTGCCCGTTGGCTCTTGGGTGCGCCACCGAGGCATATTTGATCTGAATGCTCTATTGCTCGCAGAAATCGAAGAACTCTGTGCTTGTGAAATTGGATCCCAGGTCGGTTATGATGCTATTCAGCACTCCGAACCTGAATATTATGTCTTGTATGAATTCCACTGCCTTAGCTGAAGTTAGAGACGCAATGGGTTTGAACTCTATCCATTTAGTAAATTTCTCGATAGCGACCAGTACATGAGTGTATCCTCCTTGAGCTTTCTTGAAAGGTCCAATCATGTTCAGTCCCCAGCACGTGAACGGCCAAGTTACAGGTATGGTTTGCAGTTGCTGTGCTAGTAGATGCTGCTGTTTTGACAAGTACTGGCAGGCTTCGCACCTCTGGACTAACTCGGCTGCATCATTCTTTGCTGTTGGCCAGTAGAAACCCGACCAGAAGACCTTCGCAACCAGGGTTTTGGATGCTGTGTGTATCCTGCATTGCCCAGCATGAACCTCTTCTAGCAGTTGCTTTCCTGTAGCTAAGAGAATGCATTTCATGAGGACTCCCGATGCGCCCCTTCTGTATAGTGTTTCCCCAATGAGAGTATAATGAGCTGACTGCCTTGCAATTCGTTCTGCTGCATTTTTGTCATCTGGTTCCTCCTCATTTTTTATGTACTTGATGACTGGCTCCCTCCAGTCATCAGAATTTGACTCTGGTTGGCTCAGAGCATTGCATTCCTCCACCCGATCTAGTGAAATGCTCGGATGCAGTATTTCTTGAACAAAAACTCCAGGCGGGACCTGAGTCCGACTGGATCCTAGCTTGGACAATATATCAGCTGCCGTGTTGCGATCTCTCTCCACATGATGAAATTCCAGACCTTCAAATTTGTCTTCTAGTTTCCGGACAGTAGTGCAGTATTTTCCCATGGAATCATTCGAGCAATCCCATTCTTTGTTTATCTGACTTATGATCACCAGAGAATCTCCATATACCATCAGTCTCTTGATACCCAATGATATGGCAATATTTAGTCCATAAATCAGAGCTTCGTATTCTGCTGCATTGTTGGATGCTGGAAATAACAATTGAAGAGCATATTTGAGTTGTTCACCTCCAGGTGCAATAAAGAGGATCCCTGCGCCTGCTCCTTGTAGCTTCGACGAGCCATCAAAATACATTCGCCATACTTCTGTAGTTTCCGGGTTATCCGGCACCTGTTGCTCGGTCCATTCTGATACAAAGTCGACCAGTGCTTGAGTTTTGATTGTGGTGCGAGGTCGAAACTCAATGTCATGAGATCCCAGTTCACAGGCCCACTTGGCTATTCTTCCAATGGCTTCTTTATTGTGGAGAATATCCCCTATCGGAAATCCAGTGACTACTATGACTTTGTGGTCGTCGAAGTAGTGACGGAGCTTGCGTGCAGTTAGAAGTACTGCATATAATAACTTCTGAACTTGAGGGTATTTTTTCTTCGAGGGGCCCAGAACTTCACTGATGAAATAGACAGGATGTTGTACTGGATATGCATGTCCTTCTTCTGCTCGCTCGACTACCAACACGGTGCTCACCACGTGAGTCGTGCAAGAGATGTATAATAATAGATCTTCAGCCGGTTGAGTCGGCGTGGCTCGGCGTGGCGGTTTCAGCACTGGTGGTGTTGTCAAGAATTTTATTAGCGCATCTAGAGCTTCCTGTGCTTCTGAACTCCACTGGAATTTGTCTACCTTCTTGAGCAACTTATAGAATGGTAAGCCTTTTTTCTCCCAGCCTTGATATGAATCTGCTCAGAGCTGCCATACATCCGGTAAGTCTTTGTACTTTCTTCTGTGATCGTGGTGCTTCCATCCTCATGATAGCCTCGATCTTTTCTGGATTGGCTTCAATTCCCCGGTGGCTGACAATAAACCCAAGCAACATTCCTGATGGTACTTCGAAGACACATTTTTCAGGATTAAGCTTCCATCGGTATTGCCGTAGACTGTTGAAGACCAGCTGTAAATCTTCAATGAAATTTTCTGAATTCTCTGTCTTGATTACCACATCATCCACATAAGCTTCCACACTCTTGCCCCAGTGGTCGGCTAAGCATGTCTGAATAGCTCTCTGATAAGTCGCTCCAGCATTTTTGAGGCTGAACGGCATGGAGGTATAGCAGAAGGCTCCGAACGGGGTGATGAATGCTGTTTTTTTCTCGTCTTCTTTTGCTAAGCTAATCTGATGATACCCAGAGTAGCAATCCAAGAAAGACAACATAGAACATCCGGCGGTTGAATCCACCACCTGGTCTATCCTAGGAAGCCCGAAGGGATCCTTCAGACAGTGTTTGTTGAGATCCGTATAGTCGACGCACATGCGCCAATCCACTTTATTCTTTTTGAGTACAAGAACAGGATTAGCTAACCACTCAGGATGTAACACCTCTCTAATGAATCCGGCCGCGACCAAGCGAGCCAGCTCAGCACGAATGGCTTCTCTCTTGCCGGGCGTGAAGCAACGTAATTTTTGTCGGATCGGCCTCGCCTAGGGGTAGACCTTCAATTTGTGCTCGGCCAGTTTTCTCGGGACTCCCGGCATATCCACAGGTTGCCATGCGAATACGTCTCGGTTATCTTGCAAAAACTGGACGAACGCGCCTTCCTATTTGTCATCCAGGCTGGAACTGATGATAGCAGTTTTGCCCTCGTCGGTGAACCCAAGATTGATTCTCTTGGTTTCTTCAGTCGGCCGTATAGAGGTCACGGTTTGAGCTTCATTCGCGGGTACCGCGAGGTCTTCCTCAGGCTTTGAGTTTGCCTGCACAGAAGAAGTCGCCGATCGTTTGGTAGTGAGGGCCGCCTGAATGGCCACTCGGAAACATTCTGTGGCGCCTTGGAAGTCAGCGTGCATAGTTATGATTCCTTGTGGTCCTGGCATCTTCAATATCATGTATGTATAATGCGGGATGGCCATGAACTTCGCCAATCCAGGCCTCCCGATGATGGCGTTGTTTCCGCAGTCGAAGTTCGCCACCTCGAACCTCAGGAACTCGGTTCTGTAGTTTTCCGGAGTTCCGAAGGTGACCGACATGTAGATGTGGCCCAGCGGATATTCTCCTTCAGTCGGCACGATGCCGAAAAAGGGAGTGTCCGACTCGTGGAGCTTTTTGAGGGGAACTCCCAAGCCTTGGAGCGTCCGGGACAAGGTGACGTTGATGCTGCTTCCCCCGTCCACTAACACCTTCTTTACCCTGCTCTCTCGGATCACCGGATCGACGAGGAGCAGGTACTTGCCTGGGTGGTCGAAGTTGAGCCACTGATCTGCCCGGGTGAAGGTGATCGGATGCTCAAACCATCGGTACGGTGCAGGAGGACCGGTAGCCGCCACCAATATCTGACGATCATTGACCTTTTGTTGTCTCTTGCTTTCTTGCGACCCATGTCCGCCGAAGATGATGTTGACTTCTCTGTCAACGCGCGGGAAGGCTCCACCTCCTCCCTCCTCCTGCTGCTGGGGTTGTCGCGGTTCTCCTGGTCCTCCTCGCGGCGGGGGAGGATGTAGAGGTTGGAAGGGTCGGTCGTTTCCCACGGAGTGCTTGAAGTCTCTGCAGTTCCGGAGGGTGTGGCGCATGTCCTTGTGGTACGGGCATTGGGCGTCAAGGAGTCGTCCAGCGTGCGTTTGCCTCCGCGAGGTCCTCCTCGGGCGCGAGAGGCGGGCGGTCCGGCGGCATGGACCTCTTCACGAGGCCTCTTCTCTCAGCGTTTGTCGGGTTGCTGGTTCGTGTCGCGTCGCGGTGCTATCGGTGCAGGCTTTGCTCCTCCGATGAGGTCTAGAGCTCGTTCATCGGCGATGATGTAGAGGTCGGCTTCCCGGAATAGCTGCTCCGAAGTGGTTGGCGCCTTTTGTAGTATGGCTCGGATGAAGGCCGAGTCATTGGATCCCCGGTAGAAGTCCTCGATCACTGCTACTTCCGCGACCTCGGGGATACGATTTCTCATGGTCTGGAATCTTTTGAGGTACGACTAGAGAGTTTCATCCCCCCGGCGCTTGATGGATTTGAGGTCCCATGGTTGCACCGGTTTGTCGAAGAGGGATTGGAAGTTGGCGGTGAAGCGCCGACTGAAGTCGCTCCAGTCGTCGATGTAGTGTCGGGGTAGGTGTCGCAGCCATTGCAGTGTGTCTTGCCTAAGGACGATAGGCAAGTACGCGGTCATCACATCCTCGGTTGCCCCAGCGGCTCGGGCAGCAGTGGTGTAGACGACCAGCCAGCCTCCTGGATCCTTCTTAGGTTCATATTTGTCGACGTTGGAGACCTTGAAGTTAGGGGGCCATTGAATGGCCATGAGGCGTGGAGTAAGCGCCGATACTCCACAGTTGTCTTCTTGTCGTCGGTGATGATGTCTTTCCCGGGGAGGGGAGTGGTTGTCGTGGTGCCTCGACCGTCCCCGGGTGGTGCCACCAGTTGAAGTCGTTGCCGACTCGGTCCTGGTAGCCTAACTCCGTGCTGGGATGCCGTGATCCCGGTCGTACTCTTCCCGGCGACGGATCTTGTTCTCGTGTCGTCGTTCGCGTGAAGCGTTGATAGAGCTCCGTGCGTCTCGCCGACTTTTGATGGCGTGTCGTAGATTGTTCGGTGGATGAGCGAGGGGTAGAAGGTGGTTGGCTGCTTGAGTGAACAGCCGCCGATAGCCCTCGGCATCGGGAGTCCGAGGGAGGCCATCAGCTATCCGAGCCAACACTCCACCGACTTCACTCCGCGTGTTCATGGCTCGGGCGAAGTCGGGGTTCAGGTTGCGTCCAAAGAGTGGATTTTCCCGACGTTGCCTCGTTTCCTGCTCGGCCTGTTCTTGAGCCTGCCGACGGTCACGTCGTCGAGAGTTCCTTATTTCTCTGAGGACCCGTTCTTCCGGAGTTTCTCCCACTTCTGAGACCTCGTCTCGCGATACGGGTTGTGCCGGATCCCATTCTCCGGCTTCGTGATGTCGCCGAATATTTCGGCGTCGGTTCCTCCATCGGCGAGACTCCCGATGAAGAGGTTCTTCTCCTGGTGCAGTTGGTTCATCGTCGGAGATAGGATTCGATTCCACTCTTCCCTCGAAGAAGAGGACGTCGGGGTAGAATGGAGCAGCTGTCGCGATGATCTTCTTTCTGTCCTCCTTTGAAGACGGAGGCACAAAAAGAGCAGCTTGACGACCCTTGCCCTTATTCGCTTCTTTCCTCCTTGTGATCCGTGTCCATTTTTCCGTCGGAGAGGTGGACATCGGTGTTCTTCAGGTTGACGGACCCTCGGCTCCTAGCTTGCTGAAGGTGATCTTTTCTCGGAGCGCTGGAGGTTGCGCTTTTCCCTGCTTTGCTCCAATTTTCTCGGGGATCTTTGAGGAAGATTTTCTCTCCGGTGGATCCGCGATGCGGTGCAGAGTTCCCTCTTCATCTGCTACGGATGAAATAGTCCCGAAGCAGAACATGGACCCGGGGCGGAGGATGATCTTGTGCTGGAAGGTGACGGCCATTGAGCTAGCTTGGATCGATGACACCCCCCTACTTGGCACGCTAGCTGTCGGTGTTTTGGGTCCGACCGTGCACCCGGGGTTGCCCCTCAAGGTGCTTTTTGGAGTAGGACGGTGTTATCGACTGTAGCTCGATGGTTCGTGCTAAATGCACGAGAGATAGTGGACAGTTGTGTACAGGTTCGGGCCGCTTTGAGATGCGTAACACCCTATGTCCTGGTGTGGGTACTTTATGTGGTGGGTTACAAGGAGGTTCTCTAGTATTGGAAACGTAGAGAGCCGGTGTGGGTGGCTAAGTAATGAGGTCGATCGTCTTGAAGGGGTGCCCCCTAGGCCTTATATACTCGACCGTGGGGCATTACATGTGGATATGATAGTAACGGGTGCCTAAATAATAGTGAACTGACTGACTCTATCTTCCTATAATTCGTCCGACCCATCCTCGCTCAGTTCCGATGTACGTGGCCCTGCGCGGGAAGGTCGGGTCACTGTTGTGATCACCGCTCGAATTCATCGGGCCGTCTGGGCTTGCGTCGATCCGGCCTTGTGTCGATCCGCTTTATCGGACGTTCCTCCCCAGGCCCACGAAGGGATTACCTTGCAGATTATTGGGCCCACGGGCCCCTTGCGAGGCATCTTGTCCTTCTGGTGGACCCGGGGGATATCCGTCCCCCACAGATGCCACCCGACAGAGACATAGAGTTTGCAATAGAGCTGCAGCCCGGAACTGCACCTATATCCAAGAGACCCTATAGGATGCATCCAGCAGAGTTAGCAGAACTGAAGAAGCCGTTGCAAGAATTGTTGGACAAGGGGTTCATTCACCCAAGTACTTCACCATGGGGATGTCCGACCTTGTTCGTGAAGAAGAAGAATGAGAGTTCGAGACTGTGTGTCAATTACCGTTATCGCCCTCTCAATGCGGTAACGATTAAAAATAAGTATCCTTTGCCCTGCATAGATGTGTTGTTTGATCAGTTGGTGGGAGCCAAGGCGTTTTCCAAGATAGACCTTCGCTCTGGCTATCACCAAATCAAAATCAGGGCCAACGATATTCCGAAGACGTCTTTTTCTACCAGATACGGACTTTATGAGTACTTGGTGATGTCGTTTGGGCTAACCAATGCCCCGACATATTTCATGTATTTGATGAACTCAGTATTTATGCCAGAGCTGGACAAGTTTGTGGTGGTCTTCATTGATGACATCTTGGTCTACTCAAAGAATGAAGATGAACATGCAAAGCACTTGCATATAGTACTTCAGCGACTACGCGATCATCACTTGTATGCCAAACTCTCCAAATGTGATTTCTGGCTAAGGGAAATTAAATTTTTGGGTCACACCATTTCTCAGGAGGGGATGAAGGAGACCACTGCTAGTTCCAGTGAAGGTGGCCTAGTTTACCTAAAATACACCTATCGCTATAGAAGTCAGTTTGACGAGCTGAATGATGAATGGCTTGAAGCCATTGAGGCGACCAGTGATGAGCTTCTGGGGACTTTTACGAAGGCAGAGGATGAAGCCATGAACACTGCATTCAGTGCTCAAGGCAAAAGGAGACTAAACATAGTTTTTGATGTGATTGGATTTATTTATCCTGACTACTTCTTTCCCGCTCAAAAACAAGGAATGAAGAGGAAAATCGCAACTTCGACCTCTTTCGCCGCGTCGAAGCCAAAGAGGGCTAAAGTTTTGACTCATCGGCCGAAGTTGCACTCTTTAGAGAAAACTGCTATAGTGCCTGCTACAAAGAAGATGGAAGTTGTTGAATATGTAGAAGCTACCCCCTTGGCTTCGGAGATAATACCTGTTGTGACTATCGAAGCTACTATCGCTCCTGTAGAAGAAACAGAAGCAAAGAGCTCAAAGACAGAGTAGCATCTGAAGCTGCAGAGTCCCCCAACCATGACAGGGTTGTCAAAGTTAGCAGCTGCCCTAGCAGCAACTCCTAGAAAAGGAAGGAGAATGGCCAGCGTTCTGGACGCCGTTCAGAAATCTTCGAAGGTGCCAACTCCTGCTTCTACTAAGGCTTCCGAGGACAAGATTGAAGAATTAGGAGAAGTAGCTGTTGCAATCGCTTGTCCTACCTGCGTTGAAGCTGGACCTTCGGGAACTAAACCAGTGGAGCAAGAAAAGGAAGGTCTTCCGGAGAAGCTAACATCGCCTATACCCGAAGCATCTTCTCAAGACGATTTGGGATATATTGTTCGCCATGCTTCAGGGAAGCAATTATCGGAAGAGCAAATTGCCGAAGTGCAATACTATGCAAAGGACCTGAAATATCCCCAAGGGTCCTTAGTATATGGAGGAAATGACGAAGATGATTACCTTTATTGCCTGCCGGACAACAAAGAGATAGATGTTTGTCGTGAGATAATGGATAAAATGGGCTATCTGAAGCTTGAACATGGTCTATCTGCAATGCCGAAGGATCAACTTGCAGACAGCCTTGCTTATAACAGCTTGAAGGTTTGCATATTTTCATTTTTTATTTATTGATTTTTGTTACGAAAGTTTGCTGTGATCGATTTGTGGTATTACTTATTACCATTATTTGCATGTTTTTGTTTGTCAGGGTCTTATCCTTAGCAAGGCTTTGAAGGCCCAGAAAGATGCAGAAGACGAAAGCACTCGGATGGCCTTCGGAAACCTGCGTTCGGATGTCATAACACTTCGAAATGAGGCCCTTGAGAAGGACAAAATCCTGCTTTCTGTAGTTGAGAGGTTAAAGTCTAGCGAAGCTAGATTGGCTAGCCTTTCTGAAGTGGAACAAAAAATGGAGAAATTTGAGAAGAAGAAGAAAGAAGAAGATGCGAAGCGAATTGCTGATTTAGAATATGCTCTATCTATTCAAGTGGGATTGCACAGATCCGAAGTGGAAGGGCTGGAGAAGAAGCTTGATGAAGTCACTGAAAACTATAACGTCGAACAAGCAAAACGCGAGATATCTGATACCGAGCGGTTGAGAGTTCAGAAGAATGTCGAGGAGCTTCGTCAGACAAAAGAGGAGTGCTACAACGTTGCTATGGAATGTTGCAACAAGCTAAAAAATAGTTTTGCTAAGGTTGGTGCATTCTCTACTAAGTAGAACTTTATTCGTAGTGATCCTGATGGGGTTATCAGATGGATCAGTGGCGAAGCCGAAGCTTTTGATGAAATCATTAGCGACAAGGGAGATTTTTGTGCTTTCATCGATGCTCGAGGAGCGATCTCACTCCTTGAAAAGGCTGGCTGCGAGCATGCAAAGGCTGTAATTCAGCTAGAATTCTCAGTCTCAGCGAGTGACATCAAGGATCCTTCAGCTGAAGCTATTGCCCTTAGTGGAAAGTTTTATTCTGAAGTTTGGTTGTAGCTGAGGCTATTAAAGAAAATGAGAAAGAGTCTCATACTTCTTTAGAAGAAATGAGGAAAGCTGAAGAAGCCGCAGAACGTGAAAGGCTTATCTGTATGTTTGTCTTGATTTATCTTTGTAAATTCTTTTAGCTTCGTAATTAACGAAAACTTATACTTTTGTGCAACCGAACTTTCTCCTCCTCCGGAGCCGTACGACCCTAAGGGCGATCCATCCCTGAAGGGCGCTCTTGATGTGATCAGAATAGCAAATAAGGTTGTTGACGAAGCTGTGTCACACCCGAATTTAAGGGACAAATCCAGGTGCATCTCATACATGCGCCAAAGAAGACAACATATACAATAACAGAGTGTATAGAGATAAATGCCACAATATAATAGAAGTACTTATTACATAGCGGAAGTTTTACAAAATAAAATATAAAATGAACTAAAGTCCATCCTTAGCGCCATAAAGTCAACTGGGAGACACCACCTAGATCAAATCGAACTCCTCGTTGTGTGGCTCCTCTTGAACCACCTGTTCTTCTCCTATGGGGGGTATGAGACAGCAAGGGTGAGCTCACACATGTTCATCGCTGAACAAGTTGTCGGGAATAATATGCATGAACTTACCAAAGGTGGGAGTTCATGTGAAGTGTAAGGCCTAGATCATATTTTAGTAGACTATAATGATAAACAGTTTAACCAGACTAACCAACATAAGTTAAATAAAGATCTAATCATAAAATAATGAGACATGGTATAATAAATGTTGTTATTGCATAGTAAACATTTATACGAGACTAACGCAACTTGAACGGATCAAATCAGAGTTAAAACGGGGAAGTTTTGAATTTCTAAAGATTCTATGTGTTTTGTACAAGATTAAATAGGATCTAAATTGTTAATGTGATTTTCATGTCCAAACAGAGACACTAGATGGTAAACAATAATATTAAAAAATTATAGGGACTGGAATGAGTAAAAAAGGAGTTAGAATGAATTTAATATGAATTATACAAGTTTCTAGAATTATTTGCGTATTAAAAATCAATTTCTGAATTTATTTATTCACGAGCTCTGGACAGAGCAACAAATACTAAAAAGTCCGAGGTTAGTATCGCAAAAGTCCTGCAGACTCAGGTTACTGCTATTGTGGATGGCGGGTTGATTTATCCAAACCCTAGGGACTCTTTAAGAAAATATGCTGTGAAGGGGTATCGGTGGAGATGAGCAGTTGGATTAGATCTGTACGGTCTCGGTTTACTGATCATGTAACCTAATCGCGGCCACTGATTACACATCCCACGACGCGGATTCAGATCAGTCAAAGAGGTATCCTGGAGCCGATCAAAGCCGCCCATACCCGATCTGACAACCACAAGAGCCTCGGCCGAAGCGTTATCCACCCATCAATCCAGGCTGATCCCTACGCAATCAACGGTATAGAAGTTGCCCACGCACCCAACAAGCCCGAGCCCCCCTTTGATCCAGATTCTACGGCATAGATTAACCCTGGTCGAAAGAGTACCCCACTTCAAATCATGGCCGCACATCCGGCAACAGACGATCGGCGCCCCATCTTCCTCCTCACGCGCGAACAGCGCGGCGGAGAGCTCTCCCCCAAGGCGGCGCTGCACATCAGACCCACGCCCGACTGTCCTCTCAGATTCATCAACGACACGTCTAGCGAAGATGCAAGAGGGAACAACGGTGAACATAATGGGGATCTACGTACCATGATACAAGTAGTGTGGTGCCCCGCCCACGGCAATGCGCGGCCCGCCGCGGTAATCGTGGCACCGGTGAGAAATTGATCGCCCTTGCTTGACGCCTGGCTCTGGTTAGCCTGTGCACATCATCCATGGATCCCGGCGAACCTCCCAGAGCATTCCTCGAGGGATCGACGAGGGCACACGCGAGAGACGGTGTTTGCGGCGGCGAGGAGATGGAGACCGAGCGGTCGACCACCAGGCGGATTGCACGAGGAAGAAGAGAAGGCTGAGTGGGAGAGAAGGCAGGAGGAAGCCCAGCACACAACTTTATAGCCCCGCGCGGGTCAGTTCCAGTTGCAATCAACGGACTCCGAGTTCCCAGGAGGTAATACCGCGAGTTTGTTGCCTGAGGAGATCACGGGGAGGAAGACGCAGCGCCCGACAACTGGGGCCCACCCGCTAGCCTGACCCCGCGCCAACAGATTAGAGACACGCCCACAAGACCAGTCAGCCGTCTAGGAGCAACACACGTGCAGACACTGGCAAAGGGCCCCACACGGCAGCACGATGTGTTAGTTGTGTGCGCGGCGGGTGGGATCAACGTAGCGGCTGAGGTGGAGGTAAATGGGCCGAATTAGGGTCGAGCCGGCCTAGCTAGGTAAATTACCCTTTTCTTTTTTTCTCTGGTTTTCTTTTCCTTTTCCTTTTAAGTCTCAAATTTTAATTCACATTTTGTGGAAAATTTGGTACTTGCATAATTTGAACATATTGATGTGGGATGATTTTATTTATTTATAAATTTACTTTATATTGACCAGTATTTTATCCCTTTCATACATTATTTCCAAATTATATAATTTAAATTAGGTTAAATCCCAATTTGGACACTGATATTTATTTATTAATATTACTATTATTAAATGCACAAACTAATAAACTCCAACATGATGCACAATTTTAAGTTTATTTATCTATTTCTTATTTAAATGAATGCCTCTAGATGTACATTAGTAAAGGATGTATTTTCCAATAGAGAAATCTATATTGTTTCTTTTTCTTTTTATGAAAATAGCATTTTGAATTTGGGATAAGAATTAAGAGATACTTATTTACTTTAACAAGATAATCCCTAATATATAATCTTCATTAAAAGGTAACTTAACTTAAGTTTCTTGTTTAGGAGTATCTTCAAATTTATTATTAAGAGGGATATCTTAATAATATTTTTTTAAAGAGGGTCTATTTATTTACATTTTATGGAAAGATTTTCCCCCAAATACCAGCAGTGGGATATTAGGGTGTTACAATTACTATGGTTTGGTATTCACTTACACTTAGTAACTGCTAATAAAATTTTGACCAACTTATAAAAGCTTCAACCTTTACTTTGTTGCGTTAGTCTCGTATAAATATTTACTATGCAATAACAACATTTATTATACCATGTCTCATTATTTTATGATTAGATCTTCATTTAACTTATGTTGGTTAGTCTGGTTAAACTGTTTATCATTATAGTCTACTAAAATATGATCTATGGTAAATTTATGACTTAGGTCAAAGTGAGTTAATTATTTATAAGATATTCTCTCATGACCGTGAGCACGGCTAGTATACCAGTTTTACACTCTACAGAGGTTGCGCATCTTTACCCACAAATCGTGTTACCCATTTGCCACGGAGTTGATTAGACCCCATACACCTCTACTAAGGAAGCGAGGCAGGGTACCACTACGAGGCCTTTACAAAGTTCCACTAGCTTCAGAAAACCCGCTACAGTTTATAGGAAGCTCCAGTGCAGCAATCCCTCGTCTGATCCGTTCAAGTTGCGTTAGTCTCGTATAAATATTTACTATGCAATAAAAACATTTATTATACCATGTCTCATTATTTTATGATTATATCTTTATTTAACTTATGTTGGTTAGTCTAGTTAAACTGTTTATCATTATAGTCTACTAAAATATGATCTATGGTAAATTTATGACTTAGGTCAAAGTGAGTTAATTATTTATAAGATATTCTCTCATATGATTTATACTAACCAATTTATAATATACTTTAGTATTTTAACCACGTAGATATCTATAAAATCATAACTCCTTAATCGTAACTCCGAATTTAGTATTTCTCGTTTCTACGATTCTGTAGCTTCGCGTAGAATATTATTATTCAGTTTGTACTTATGTTTGGTGTGATGTTATCCATACCATGTTTGTTTGCATTGCTACGACTAGCAGTGAGGTCACGAGGATATGAAGAATCACCCTGGTAACTGGAATCTCAAGTGCCAGGCAAGTTGTGCCCTTGATCACATTTACTTACCCAATAATGTTCTTTAATGCCATTTATTCATACATAGGTTTAATTTTGATGGGACTGAATAGGTCACCCTAGTCTGTTTATCAATTTTACCTTGTTATCCCTGAATCACTTAGGTAGTTTGCTATTGCTTTGTGATATCCTGGCCCCTGGGATGAGATGTCCTGGCCCAAGGCTTAATAGAATTAATAATGTAATCATACCAACAAGGTGCATCTTCTTTTTCGGAAGCCTATCTCAAAAGAACCTCCAAGTTAAGCGTGCTTGGCTTGGAGCAATTTGGGATGGGTGACCGACCGGGAAGTTTTCTCGGGTGCGCATGAGTGAGGACAAAGTGCGCACAAAAGACTCGTGTTGGTTTGTGGGGACAATATATGATCCTAGAGAGCTGCCAGGAGTAAGTACCGCCGGTCCAGGGATTGGACGGGGTGTTACAAGTGGTATCAGAGCCGACCCTCGCGGTTTCACGGGCGTGTGTGGGCTAGGGGGTTCGGGTATATGGCGCATGGCGCATGTGGGCCCGGAGTGGTCACATGGCATGGCATATGACGACACTAGACATACAGACGTGGCCAAGAGGGGAGGTTCCTGGATTGGGGTTGACCGACGAGGACGTCGGTCTTCTAAGGGGGGTGGATTGTGATATCCTGGCCCCTGGGATGAGATGTCCTGGCCCAAGGCTTAATAGAATTAATAATGTAATCATACCAACAAGGTGCATCTTCTTTTTCGGAAGCCTATCTCAAAAGAACCTCCAAGTTAAGCGTGCTTGGCTTGGAGCAATTTGGGATGGGTGACCGACCGGGAAGTTTTCTCGGGTGCGCATGAGTGAGGACAAAGTGCGCACAAAAGACTCGTGTTGGTTTGTGGGGACAATATATGATCCTAGAGAGCTGCCAGGAGTAAGTACCGCCGGTCCAGGGATTGGACGGGGTGTTACATGCTTTACATGATTTTGGGATAATGTTTCATTATATTCATGTTCCAATTATTTTGTTATTCTATTTATGTTCATGTCAAGATCATTAATGTTAATTGGAACATGGAGCTTAACTTGAGAAACATGTGCCACCACAAGGGTGGAATGGGATGCCCTTGGCTGACTAATTAGGAAAGTTAGTGGAAGACTACCTTACCCGAAAGGGGCAAGGGCAGTAGGGGAGTTGCATGCAAGGAGGTTCTCGGGTTGATTTTGCTGTGATGGCGGTCAGACGGGGGATTCTTGCAAGTGCTCTTCCCATAAACTGTAGCGGGTTTTCGGAAGCTAGTGGAACTTTGTAAAGGCCTCGTAGTGGATCTGTCACACCCAGGCTTTAAGGTACAAAGCCGGGTGCATCTCATACATGCGCCAAAGAAGACAACATATATAATAATAGAGTGTATAGAGGTAAATGTCACGATATAATCTGAGTACTTATTACATAGCGGAAGACTTATTTAAATAAAAGATAAATATAACAGGATCTAAAATCCATCCTTGGCGCCAGAAAGTCAACTGGGAGACGCCACCTATATCAAGTCGAAAGCCTCAGTGTTAGGCTGCTCCTCTTCTACCACCTGTTCTTCTCCTGTGGGGGGGTGTGAGACAGCAAGGGTGAGCTCACACATGTTCATCGCTCAACAAGTTGTGGGGAATAATGTGCATGAACTCACTAAAGGTGGGAGTTCATGTGAAGTGTAAGGCAAATCCATGTATAAAGGCTGAAGCTGAGCATTGCTTTTATAAGTTGGTCAAAATTTTATTAGCAGTTACTAAGTGTAAGTAAATACCAAACCATAGTAATAATAAGTAAAAGTAATAATAAAATAATCCTAGATGCAATGAAATGACAAATTGAGTTTAAGTTCCATAAATTAATCATGTGAGTGTCCGAGTGTCCGAGCCGCTCATGACCGTGAGCACGGCTAGTATACCAGTTTTACACTCTGCAGAGGTTGCACATCTTTACCCACAAGTCGTGTTACCCATTTGCCACGGAGTTGATCAGACCCCGTACACCTCTACCAAGGAAGCGAGGGAGGGTACCACTACAAGGCATTTACAAAGTTCCACTAGCTTCAGAAAACCCGCAGCAGTTTATAGGAAGCTCCAGTGCAGGAATCCCTCGCCTGACCGCCATCGTAGCAAAATCAACCCAAGGACCTCCCTACACTGACCACTCCCTTACTGCCCTTGCCCCTTTCGTGTAAGGTAGTCATCCACTAGCTTTCCTAGTTAATCAGCCAAGGGTGTCCCATTAAACCCTTGTGGTAGCACTGTTTTCCCGGGTGGTTCTCCATGTTCCCATTAACATAAAGATCTTATCATGAATAGTAAATAATAAACAGATAATAAAATGTATAATAATGAGTGATGAATATCTCTATACCCAAAGCCACATAAAGCAATAGCATATACTACCCAAAAATTTAGTAGTAAAACCAGTGGTGAAACAAGGTATAAAGATCATTATGATTAATAAGAACATGACTGGGTAAAAAGAAAGTGATCAAGGGCACAACTTGCCTGGCACTTGAGATTCCAGTTACCAGGGTGATTCTTCGGATCCTCGTGATCGCACTGCTAGTCGTAGCAATACAAACATACATGGTATAGATAAAATTAACATCACACCAAACATAAGTACAAACTGAATAATAATAATCTACACGTCTGTCGGGGACCATAATTAGGGGTACCCTCAAGACGCCTAATTCTCAGCTGGTAACCCCCATCAGCATAAAGCTGCAAAGGCCTGATGGGTACGATTAAGTCAGGGATCAGTCCACACGAGTGACTCGATCGCGCTTCACCCGAGCCTAGCCTCGGCCAAGGGCAGCCGACCTCGAGAGACTTCCGTCTCGCCCGAGGCCCCCTTTTTATGGCGGACACATCACCGGCTCGCCCGAGGCCTTGGCTTCGCTCAGAAGCAACCTTGACTAAATCGCCACACCGACTAACCAAATTGCAGGGGCATTTAACGCAAAGGTGGCCTGACACCTTTATCCTGACACGCGCCCCCGGCAGAGCCGAAGTGACCGCCGTCACTCCACCGCTCCACTGGCCAGTCTGACAGAAGGACAGCGCCGCCTGCGCCACCCCGACTGCAGTGCCGCTCGACAGAGTGAGTTTGACAGGCAGTCAGGCCTTGCCAAAGGCGCCACGGCGAACTCCGCTCCGCCCGACCCCAGGGCTCGGACTCGGGCTAAGACCCGGAAGACGGCGAACTCCGCTCCGCCCGACCCCAGGGCTCGGACTCGGGCTAAGACCCGGAAGACGGCGAACTCCGCTCCGCCCGACCCCAGGGCTCGGACTCGGGCTAAGACCCGGAAGACGGCGAACTCCGCTCCGCCCGACCCCAGGGCTCGGACTCGGGCTAAGACCCGGAAGACGGCGAACTCCGCTCCGCCCGACCCCAGGGCTCGGACTCGGGCTAAGACCCGGAAGACGGCGAACTCCGCTCCGCCCGACCCCAGGGCTCGGACTCGGGCTAAGACCCGGAAGACGGCGAACTCCGCTCCGCCCGACCCCAGGGCTCGGACTTGGGCTAAGACCCGGAAGACGGCGAACTCCGCTCCGCCCGACCCCAGGGCTCGGACTCGGGCTAAGACCCGGAAGACGGCGAACTCCGCTCCGCCCGACCCCAGGGCTCGGACTCGGGCTAAGACCCGGAAGACGGCGAACTCCGCTCCGCCCGACCCCAGGGCTCGGACTCGGACTCACACCCGGAAGACGACGAAACTCCGCTTCGCCCGACCCCAGGGCTCGGACTCTGCCCTGGCCTCGGCCGAACGACTTCCGCCTCGCCCGACCCCTTGGCTCGGGCTCGGCCACGGCAACGGAAGGCAGACTCGACCTCGGCTTCGGAGGAACCCCCACGTCGCCCTACCTAGGGCACAGACCGCCACGTCAACGGGAAGCGCCATCATCATCCTACCCCGAATCGACTCGGGTCACGGAGGACAAGACCGGCGTCCCGTCCGGCCAGCTCCGCCGGAGGGGCAATGATGGCGCTCCACAAGCTCTATGACGACGGCGGCCCCCAGCTCTCTTACGGAAGCAGGACGACGTCAGCAGGGACTCGACCGCTCCAACAGATGTCCCTCCGACAGCCACGACATCACGCCAGCAGGGTGCCCAGATCTCTCCGGCTGCCACATTGGCATGTACCTAGGGCGCTAGCTCTCCCTCCGCTAGACACGTAGCACTCTGCTACACCCCCCATTGTACACCTGGATCCTCTCCTTACGACTATAAAAGGGAGGACCAGGGCCTTCTCAGAGAAGGTTGGCCGCGCGGGACCGAGGACGGGACAGGCGCTCTCTTGGGGCCGCTCGCTTCCCTCACCCGCGTGGACGCTTGTAACCCCCCTACTGCAAGCGCACCCGACCTGGGCGCGGGACGAACACGAAGGCCGCGGGACTTCCACCTCTCTCACACTCGTCTCCGGCCACCTCGCCTCTCCCCCCTTCGCGCTCGCCCACGCGCTCGACCCATCTAGGCTGGGGCACGCAGCACACTCACTCGTCGGCTTAGGGACCCCCCTGTCTCGAAACGCCGACAGTTGGCGCGCCAGGTAGGGGCCTGCTGCGTGCTGACGAACAGCTCCCCGTCAAGCTCCAGATGGGCAGTCTCCAGCAACCTCTCCGGCCCGGGACGGTGCTTCGTTTCGGGACTCTTGAATTCATGTCCTTCGACGGCAGCTACGACATGATACTTCTTCCACCGCCGCGCGACTACGACAATGGCGGCCGACAACCCGCCCGCCGGCGGCGGAATCGACGACGTCTTCCCCGCGTGGTGGAAGGGCAACATTCGGGCTCGCTCCGTTCTCTCCCCCACCAACGGAGGAGGAGGCGGGGCCGTCAAGGCCAGGTGGGAGGCCACGCTTCGTCGGCCGTCGAGCGAATCGACGCCCCCGACGCCCCGACGGAAGGCACGTCGGACGTCGACCTCGCGTTCAAGACGGAGGCAAGCGCCGTCCCCCCGCGGCACGCTGACCCCGAGCAAGAGGACGACGCCGGCGCGCTCGCGGAAAGCCTGCAGGACGTCGCCCTCGAACCAGAGATGACGGTGCAACCAGTCCCCGATGTGACTACGTCGCTCCACGTCGACCAAAAGGTACTGACTAACTCCCATCTTGCGTCATTTCGACTCGGCCTCAACCCGCCAAACGACCTCGTTTTGGCGGGCGCTCTCATTGAGGCGAGTGCAACCCCACTGAGGTTCCGTATGCGGTCGCCTTGGGACCGACTGACGGACGTCTCGACCTACGGGCCCTCTGGGTCCGAGGAAGATGACGATCCCAGCATCGGTTGGGATTTCTCCGGACTTGGCAACCCCAGTGCCGTGCGGGACTTCATGACCGCATGTGACTACTGCCTATCCGACTGTTCCGATGGAAGCCGCAGCCTTGGCGACAAGAGCTGCGGCCCAAGCCGCGAATGTTTCCACATTGAGCTAGGGGATCCTACCGAAGGCAACCATCTTGGCATGCCGGAGGACGGTGATCTCCCTAGGCCAGTGCCTCGCGCCGACATCCCACGGGAGCTAGCTGTGGTCCCCGCTCCGGCGGGGGGTTACGACCCACAACTCGAGCAAGTCCGCGAGGCGCAGGCCAGGCTCAACGAGGGAACAGGAGCGCTCGAGCCGATCCGTCGGGACGTCGGACAGGCATGGGTAGGCCAACCCCTGGCCGGAGAAATACGTCATCTGCCCCAAGGTCTCCAGCACCGCGTCGCCAACGATGTCAGGATCAGGCCGCCGCCCGCATCCAGCGGGATTGGTCAGAACCTGGCAACCGCAGCAATGCTCATCCGCGCGATGCCGGAGCCGTCAACCACCGAGGGTCGGTGAATCCAAGGAGAGCTCAAGAATCTCCTGGAAGGCGCTACGGCCCGGCGGGCCGAGAGCACTGCCTCCCGAAGGCAAGGATATCCCTCGGAACCTCATGCCGCGACTTCCCGATTCATGCGGGAAGCCTCGGTCTACACCGGGCGCACGCGCAACACCGCGCCTGCGGTTTCGGGCCACCTCGGCAACGAGCACCATTGACGCGACCGTCGGGCTCACCTCGACGAAAGGGTGCGCCGAGGCTACCACCCCAGGCGTGGGGGGCGCTACGACAGCGGGGAGGATCGGAGTCCCTCGCCCGAACCGCCCAGTCCGCAGGCCTTCAGTCGGGCCATCCGACGGGCGCCATTCCCGACCCGGTTCCGACCCCCGACTACTATCACGAAGTACTCGGGGGAAACGAGACCGGAACTGTGGCTCGCGGACTACCGCCTTGCCTGCCAACTGGGTGGAACGGACGACGACAACCTCATCATCCGTAACCTCCCCCTGTTCCTCTCTGACACTGCTCGCGCCTGGTTGGAGCACCTGCCTCCGGGGCAGATCTCCAATTGGGACGACTTGGTCCAAGCCTTCGCTGGCAATTTCCAGGGCACATACGTGCGCCCCGGGAATTCCTGGGACCTTCGAAGCTGCCGGCAACAGCCGGGGGAGTCGCTCCGGGACTACATCCGGCGATTCTCGAAGCAGCGCACCGAGCTACCCAACATCACCGACTCGGATGTCATTGGCGCGTTCCTCGCCGGCACCACTTGCCGCGACCTGGTGAGCAAGCTGGGTCGCAAAACCCCCACCAGGGCGAGCGAGCTGATGGACATCGCCACCAAGTTCGCCTCTGGCCAAGAGGCGGTCGAGGCTATCTTCCGAAAGGACAAGCAGCCCCAGGGCCGCCCATCGGAAGAAGCTCCCGAGGCGTCTGCTCCGCGCGGCGCCAAGAAGAAAGGCAAGAAGAAGTCGCAATCGAAACGCGACGCCGCTGACGCGGACCTTGTCGCCGCCGCCGAGTATAAGAACCCTCGGAGGCCCCCCGGAGGTGCAAACCTCTTCGACAAGATGCTCAAGGAGCCGTGCCCCTACCATCAGGGGCCCGTCAAGCACACCCTCGAGGAGTGCGTTATGCTTCGGCGTCACTTCCACAGGGCCGGGCCACCCGCCGAGGGTGGCAGGGCCCGCGACGACGACAAGAACGAAGATCGCCCAGCAGGAGAGTTCCCCGAGGTCCGCGACTGCTTCATGATCTATGGAGGGCATGCGGTGAATACCTCGGCTCGGCACCGCAAGCAAGAGCGCCGGGAGGTCTGCTCGGTGAAGGTGGCGGCGCCAGTCTACCTAGACTGGTCCGACAAGCCCATCACTTTCGACCAGGCCGACCACCCCGACCATGTGCCGAGCCCGGGGAAATACCCGCTCGTCGTCGACCCCGTTGTTGGCGATGTCAGGCTCACCAAGGTCCTGATGGATGGGGGCAGCTGCCTCAACATCATCTACGCCGAGACCCTCAAGCTCCTGCGCGTCGGTCTGTCCTCCGTCCGAGCAGGCGCTGCGCCCTTCCACGGGATCATCCCTGGGAAGCGCGTCCAGCCCCTCGGGCGACTCGACCTCCCCGTCTGCTTCGGGACACCCTCCAACTTCCGAAGGGAGACCCTGACGTTCGAAGTGGTCGGGTTCCGAGGAACCTACCACGCCGTGCTAGGAGGCCATGCTACGCGAAGTTCATGGCCGTCCCCAACTACACCTACTTGAAGCTCAAGATGCCGGGCCCCAACGGGGTCATCACCGTCGGCCCCACGTACAAACACGCGTTCGAATGCGACGTGGAGTGCGTGGAGTACGCCGAGGCCCTCGCCGAGTCCGAGGCCCTCATCGCCGACCTGGAGAACCTCTCCAAGGAGGTGCCAGACGTGAAGCGCCATGCCGGCAACTTCGAGCCAGCGGAGACGGTCAAGGCCGTCCCTCTCGACCCCAGTGGCGACACCACCAAGCATGTCCGGATCGATTCCGGGCTCGACCCCAAATAGGAAGCAGTGCTCGTCGACTTTCTCCGCGCAAACGCCGACGTCTTTGCGTGGAGTCCCTCGGACATGCCCGGCATACCGAGGGATGTCGCCGAGCACTCGCTGGATATTCGGGCCGGAGCCCGACCCGTCAAGCAGCCTCTGCGCCGATTTGACGAGGAGAAGCGCAGAGTGATTGGCGAAGAGATCCACAAGCTAATGGCAGCAGGGTTCATCAAAGAGGTATTCCATCCCGAATGGCTTGCCAACCCTGTGCTTGTGAGGAAGAAAGGGGGGAAATGGCGGATGTGTGTAGACTACACTGGTCTCAACAAAGCATGTCCGAAGGTTCCCTACCCTCTGCCTCACATCGACCAAATCGTGGATTCCACCGCTGGGTGCGAAACCCTGTCCTTCCTCGATGCCTACTCAGGGTATCACCAGATCCGGATGAAAGAGTCCGACCAGCTCGCGACTTCTTTCATCACGCCGTTCGGCATGTACTGCTATGTCACCATGCCATTCGGTTTGAGGAATGCGGGCGCGACGTACCAGCGGTGCATGAACCATGTGTTCGGCGAACACATCGGTCGCACAGTCGAGGCCTACGTCGATGACATCGTAGTCAAGACAAGGAAGGCTTCCGACCTCCTCTCCGACCTTGAAGTGACATTCCGGTGTCTCAAGGCGAAAGGAGTCAAGCTTAATCCTGAGAAGTGTGTCTTCGGGGTGCCCCGAGGCATGCTCCTAGGGTTCATCGTCTCCGAGCGAGGCATCGAAGCCAACCCGGAGAAGATCGCGGCCATCACCAGCATGGGACCCATCAAGGACTTAAAAGGGGTACAGAGGGTCATGGGATGCCTCGCGGCCCTGAGCCGCTTCATCTCACGCCTCGGCGAAAGAGGTCTGCCTCTGTACCGCCTCTTAAGGAAGGCCGAGTGTTTCGCTTGGACCCCTGAGGCCGAGGAAGCCCTCGGCAACCTGAAGGCGCTCCTTACAAAGGCGCCTGTCTTGGTGCCCCCGGCGGACGGAGAAGCCCTCTTGGTCTACGTCGCCGCGACCACTCAGGTGGTTAGCGCCGCGATTGTGGTCGAAAGGCAAGAGGAAGGGCATGCATTGCCCGTTCAGAGGCCGGTCTACTTCGTCAGCGAAGTGCTGTCCGAGACTAAGATCCGCTACCCACAAGTTCAAAAGCTGCTGTATGCTGTGATCCTGACAAGGCGGAAGCTGCGACACTACTTCGAGTCTCATCCGGTAACTGTGGTGTCATCCTTCCCCCTGGGGGAGATCATCCAGTGCCGAGAGGCCTCGGGCAGGATCGCGAAGTGGGCGGTGGAAATTATGGGCGAAACGATCTCGTTCGCCCCTCGGAAGGCCATCAAGTCCCAGGTGTTGGCAGATTTCGTGGCCGAATGGGTCGACACCCAGCTGCCAACGACTCCGATCCAACCGGAGCTCTGGACCATGTTTTTCGACGGGTCGCTGATGAAGACGGGGGCCGGCGCGGGCCTGCTCTTCATCTCGCCCCTCGGAAAGCACTTGCGCTACGTGCTGCGCCTCCATTTCCCGGCGTCCAACAATGTGGCCGAGTACGAAGCTCTGGTCAACGGATTGCGGATCGCCATCGAGCTAGGGGTCAGACGCCTCGACGCCCGCGGTGATTCGCAGCTCGTCATCGACCAAGTCATGAAGAACTCCCACTGCCGCGACCCGAAGATGGAGGCCTACTGCGACGAGATTCGGCGCCTGGAAGACAAGTTCTTCGGGCTCGAGCTCAACCACATCGCTCGGCGCTACAACGAAACCGCAGACGAGCTGGCTAAGATAGCCTCGGGGCGAACGACAGTCCCCCCGGACGTCTTCTCCCGAGATCTGCATCAACCCTCCGTCAAGCTCGACGACGCGCCCGAGCCCGAGGTACCCTCGGCTCAGCCCGAGGTACCCTCGGCACAGCCCGAGGTACCCTCGGCCCCCGAAGGCGAGGCACTGAACGTCGAGGAAGGGCAGAGCAGGGCCACGCCAGATCAAGATTGGCAGGCCCCGTACCTGCAATATCTCCGTCAAGGAGAGCTACCCCTCGACCAAGTCGAGGCTCGGCGGGTGGCGCGACGCGCCAAGTCATTCGTCTTGCTGGGCGACGAAGCGGAGCTCTACCATCGCAGCCCCTCGGGCATCCTCCAGCGATGCATCTCCATCGCCGAAGGTCGGGAACTGCTGCAAGAAATACACTCGGGGGCTTGCGGCCACCACGCAGCGCCCCGAGCCCTTGTCGGAAATGCTTTCCGGCAAGGCTTCTACTGGCCAACGGCGGTGGCTGACGCCACTAGAATTGTCCGCACCTGCGAAGGGTGCCAATTCTATGCGAAGCAGACACGCATGCCCGCTCAGGCTCTGCAGACAATACCCATCACCTGGCCCTTCGTTGTATGGGGTCTGGACCTCGTCGGTCCCTTGCAGAAGGCGCCCGGGGGCTACACGCACCTGCTGGTCGCCATCGACAAATTCTCCAAGTGGATCGAGGTCCGACCCCTGAACAGCATCAGGTCCGAGCAGGCGGTGGCATTCTTCACCAACATCATCCATCGCTTCGGGGTCCCGAACTCCATCATCACCGACAACGGCACCCAGTTCACCGGCAAAAAATTCTTGGATTTTTGCGAGGATCACCATATCCGGGTGGACTGGGCTGCCGTGGCTCATCCCATGTCGAATGGGCAAGTAGAGCGTGCCAACGGCATGATTCTACAAGGGCTCAAGCCTCGGATCTACAACGACCTCAACAAGTTCGGCAAGCGATGGATGAAGGAACTCCCCTCGGTGGTCTGGAGCCTAAGGACGACGCCGAGTCGTGCCACGGGCTTCACGCCGTTTTTCCTGGTCTACGGGGCTGAAGCTATCTTGCCCACTGACCTGGAATACGGCTCCCCGAGGGCGAGGGCCTACACCGAACAAAGCAACCAAGCTAGCCGAGAGGAATCGCTGGACCAGCTGGAGGAAGCTCGGGACAGGGCCTTACTACACTCGGCGCGGTACCAACAGTCCCTGCGACGCTACCACGCCCGAGGGGTCCGGTCCCGAGAACTCCAGGTGGGCGACCTGGTGCTTCGGCTGCGGCAAGACGCCCGAGGGAGGCACAAGCTCACGCCCCCCTGGGAAGGGCCATTCGTCATCGCCAAAGTTCTGAAGCCCGGAACATACAAGTTGCCCAACAATCAAGGCGAGATCTACGGCAACGCTTGGAACATCAAACAGCTACGTCGCTTCTACCCTTAAGATGTTTTCAAGTTGTTCATATACCTCGCACCTACGCGAAGTTTAGTCGTCAAGGAAGGGTCGGCCTAGCCTCGGCAAAGCCCGACCCTCCCTCGGGGGCTAAAAGGGGGGAGACCCCCTCTGCGTCGAATTTTTCCTCGAAAAAGGATCTCTTTTTAGCAGGATTTCTTTCGTGCTTCTTGACTACTTCGGAAAGCGGATCCTGGAAACGACGAGGTACACGTAAGCAGCCAAGGCTGACCAAGCCGAGGGACTCCTACGCCTCCGGGATACGGATACCTCACTCATCACCTTCTGCGATAAGTAACTTGCGCTCGGATAAAGCGACTCCGTGGACCGAACAAGTCATCACGTTCGGAAGCTCTCCTGCCGAAGCAGTCCTTCAAGCTTTCTCGACTAAGTCGGGGACAGGGCCTCATGGACGGGTGAAAGTACGCGTAAGCGGCAAGGCCGACCGAGCCGAGGGATTCCCACGCCTCTGGGATACGGATACCTCACTCGTCCCTTCCGCGAAAAGCAACTCTCGCTCACACAAACATCCCTGTTACCGACAGAGTCCAGATGCTCGAAACAAGAGGAAAAAAGACGCAGCTTCGCAAGCGCGGCGAGGGTGTGTTTTTCTGGCCTCGGCGGCCGCAGAAAGCACACGCTACAAGATGATCTGATCCTGCAGGCTCGGATCTCCACGCTGAAGGGAGCCGTAGCACCCTCGGCATCGACGACGTCTTCAGCAAAGTCCGACCCAGCCTCGGGCGGCGACGCGGTCCAGGGACTCCTCCGGGAATCCGGCCCGAGCAGGCGGCTCAACCGGTTACCCCTGAGGCCTCGGTCAACCGGCTTCCAAGGGCGCCAGCCCGACCCGAGGCCTCGACTGATCGACTTTGGCGTCGGCTCCGCTGACGGACAACACGGCTAGGCTCCGGCCAACCAGGTTCCCGTTCTCGAGCCAACTCCGCCTCTGTTCATACTGATATCGCTACCCCTGGCCTCGGTCCACCGAAGGGCGGCCGAGGGGTCTCTTTAACTAAGCTAGAGGAGCCCCAGACAACAAGGCCGAACGGGCCGAGGGATTCCTACGCCTCCGGGATACGGATACCTCACCCGTCACCTTGACACGGGGCGACTCATGCTTGGTAAAGCGGTTCAGATAATCAACAGGCGAGACTTAGTGCTCGAAAATGAGGAAAAAACACGGCTCCGTGCCAAAATTACATGCATGTTCAGGCCCCGACAGCCGCAATGAACAAAAAACACTGGCATTCGAAGTGCCATTACGAACGGAACTCCGGTTCCCCCTCCGCAGGCACGAACGACCCCACTCCGAGGGGGGAGGTCTGCGGAGCAACGGAAGGCCGACGAATGGTGCGCCATCACCTGCTCCAGCAGCGGCGACGACGACGCCTTCTACTCCGAGGGACCAAGCAGCGGCAACGCCGACCTCGGGCTAGATGCCGCTGCCAGGAGGCCCCCGCCCATGCCGAAACTCGTAAGGCAAGGACGGGCAGAAGGCCGTAGAGTTGGAGGTCAGCCCGTGGCCGGCCCCGGCTATCTCGCCGGCAGCAGAACCTCTTCAAGCTACCGTGGCGGATGCCGGCACCGCGAGCGGCTCCGAAGCCACTCGCGCCTGAAAGCCAGGCACGCTGCAGCTGCCAGCGCCGCGGACGACGGCCGCCTTTCCCTCCGATCACTGAGTGAAGGGGCGGGCCGCCGCCCACGCGGGGGCAGACCTCAACTCTGCGCACTCCCCTCCCCAGCCCTGGTGATGAAAATCCTTGAGGCTGAGGGAGGGGAAGAGGCCGCAGCCCGGCTCGCTTTCCCCCACCATCAAGCCAGAGGTCGCCATCTCAGGTGACCGCCGGCGGAGGGGAGCAGCCGGGCAGCATGATGAAAATCCTTGAAGCCGAACGATGGCTGAGAGGTACCAACTCCCATGGAGTTGCGTTCCTCCAACGAGGCGGCGGAAAGGCGGCGGATACCCCCCATCCGGGGGCTTGGAAGATGGGAAGACACGACGCTTAAGGGAGGAAGAAGACATGGTTGCCTTCCGAAAGGAGTCTCCCTCCTTTTAAAGGCAACTCTCCCTACGTGCGCCCCCAGGCGCCGCGGGCTGAGTCTTCTCCAACACGCTCCAAGGCCCTCCCCTGCGACTCGGGGGCTGGGTCCCGCATGTCATGCAAGCCGGCTTAGGGCAGAAGAAGTCAAACCGCCGCGCGTGGTGCGCACGACCGTCCAACGGTTACAAGCGACCCCCCATTCTCGCCCAGACCAACGGGCAGAAGGGGCGGGCAGCCATGCAGGCGGCATGCAACCGCACCAGGTGGACGCGCTTCTCCGACTTCTGACACGCCAGCTTGGAAGCCCAGGCCCACGCGTCGAGCAACCGGCGCGCCAGTTGCTGCATGCAAGCAACCGCACCGCCACTTGTGCCACCACCACGCCTCTTCGGTTGCGGAGCCTATGCCGCGACTCGAGGCGACCCAACAGCGCCAGCCTGGTGCGTCGGTCAAAGCGACCGAAAGTGGGCCGGCAGTAATAGCGGTGGCAGGCGGGCGGGCGCAGCGGTCACGTCGTCAGCCAGGCTCACGTCCCATCCTGGGACAACAAGAGAGCCTCCTCTCACGGCGTGGAGACGGTGCACCCGTGACCCGTTCCTCGAACGGATCGCGCACGCGCAACGGCCGCCCCGCCAACCACTCGCCCCGTCGCATTAACTCCGCGGCGGGACACGCGGCGCCTCTGGCAGGAGGAGCGCGTGACGCTTCACCTTCGCCGTAATAACCGCGTCAGAAAAGGTACGCCACGTCGTCCGATTTCGTATCCTTTTCCGTTTTCCTCTTTCTCTATCTCTTGCAACAGGGACCGGGAAAGGGGGATACCCCGAAAGGGATCCTTCTCTGCGAAGGAACCGGGCTCCGAGCCCCCCATTACTGATCAGGGGTTCGAAGGCTGGCCCTCCGGAGGGTTCAACAGTCGCCTCAGATCGCGTGGGCCCGACACCCACTACTGGTCAGGGGTTCGAAGGCCAGCCCCCCGAAGGGCTCCATGGCCGCCTCAGGCTACTCGGGCTCCGCGCCCATTACTGATCAGGGGTTCGAAGGCTGGCCCCCGAAGGGTTCACAGTCGCCTCAGACACCGAGCGAGGGATGACCAGGGGTACGTTCGATACATAACTGAGGCTCGGGCTGCGCTCCCGAGGTACCCTAGGACATTTCCGAGACCAGCGGGAACGATCTTGTAACGGAATCCCATCGGAGGGAGGCATCGAGCCCTCGGACCCCGTCGCCAGGGGACCGGGTCCGGCAAATCACCCGCAGGTACTTTTGGGCGTGCCTCTGGGCCCCTAGCCGACCCCCAACGAACGGGGCACGGACGTCCACTCGGATTACCCGCTTGCAGCTCACCGGAGACACCATGTTCGGTGCCCATCGAGGGTAACATGGCGCACTCCCCCCTCCTCCTTGCGGAAAGGCGACGTAGGGGCGTATGTAAAAAGTCGAGTCTGTCCCTGATCGTCCTCTCGCCCTGTGCAGAGGCTCGGGGGCTGCTCTCGCAAAAACTGGCTCCGGCCAAATCGTTGACAGCGTCAACATACCAGCCCGAGAGCTTGGGCCCCGACCGTGCACCCGGGCTACGGCCAGTTCGCATGAGGGAACGACCAGACCAGCCGAAGCGTTACGCGAGGTATTAAGACCTCGAAGGAGTGTAACCACTCCTCCGAGGCCTCGGGGGCTACACCCGGCGGGTGCGCTCGCGCGCACCCACCGGAACGAAATGCAACCGAGAAAGGCTGGTCCCCTTGCAAAAAAGTGCTACAAGAGCCTCCAAGCGAGTGCTAACACTCCCTTCGAGGCTCGGGGGCTACTGTCGGGGACCATAATTAGGGGTACCCTCAAGACGCCTAATTCTCAGCTGGTAACCCCCATCAGCATAAAGCTGCAAAGGCCTGATGGGTACGATTAAGTCAGGGATCAGTCCACACGAGTGACTCGATCGCGCTTCACCCGAGCCTAGCCTCGGCCAAGGGCAGCCGACCTCGAGAGACTTCCGTCTTGCCCGAGGCCCCCTTTTTATGGCGGACACATCACCGGCTCGCCCGAGGCCTTGGCTTCGCTCAGAAGCAACCTTGACTAAATCGCCACACCGACTGACCAAATTGCAGGGGCATTTAACGCAAAGGTGGCCTGACACCTTTATCCTGACACGCGCCCCCGGCAGAGCCGAAGTGACCGCCGTCACTCCACCGCTCCACTGGCCAGTCTGACAGAAGGACAGCGCCGCCTGCGCCACCCCGACTGCAGTGCCGCTCGACAGAGTGAGTTTGACAGGCAGTCAGGCCTTGCCAAAGGCGCCACGGCGAACTCCGCTCCGCCCGACCCCAGGGCTCGGACTCGGGCTAAGACCCGGAAGACGGCGAACTCCGCTCCGCCCGACCCCAGGGCTCGGACTCGGGCTAAGACCCGGAAGACGGCGAACTCCGCTCCGCCCGACCCCAGGGCTCGGACTCGGGCTAAGACCCGGAAGACGGCGAACTCCGCTCCGCCCGACCCCAGGGCTCGGACTCGGGCTAAGACCCGGAAGACGGCGAACTCCGCTCCGCCCGACCCCAGGGCTCGGACTCGGGCTAAGACCCGGAAGACGGCGAACTCCGCTCCGCCTGACCCCAGGGCTCGGACTCGGGCTAAGACCCGGAAGACGGCGAACTCCGCTCCGCCCGACCCCAGGGCTCGGACTCGGGCTAAGACCCGGAAGACGGCGAACTCCGCTCCGCCCGACCCCAGGGCTCGGACTCGGACTCACACCCGGAAGACGACGAAACTCCGCTTCGCCCGACCCCAGGGCTCGGACTCCATCCTGGCCTCGGCCGAACGACTTCCGCCTCGCCCGACCCCTTGGCTCGGGCTCGGCCACGGCAACGGAAGGCAGACTCGACCTCGGCTTCGGAGGAACCCCCACGTCGCCCTACCTAGGGCACAGACCGCCACGTCAACGGGAAGCGCCATCATCATCCTACCCCGAATCGACTCGGGTCACGGAGGACAAGACCGGCGTCCCGTCCGGCCAGCTCCGCCGGAGGGGCAATGATGGCGCTCCACAAGCTCTATGACGACGGCGGCCCCCAGCTCTCTTACGGAAGCAGGACGACGTCAGCAGGGACTCGACCGCTCCAACAGATGTCCCTCCGACAGCCACGACATCACGCCAGCAGGGTGCCCAGATCTCTCCGGCTGCCACATTGGCATGTACCTAGGGCGCTAGCTCTCCCTCCGCTAGACACGTAGCACTCTGCTACACCCCCCATTGTACACCTGGATCCTCTCCTTACGACTATAAAAGGGAGGACCAGGGCCTTCTCAGAGAAGGTTGGCCGCGCGGGACCGAGGACGGGACAGGCGCTCTCTTGGGGCCGCTCGCTTCCCTCACCCGCGTGGACGCTTGTAACCCCCCTAATGCAAGCGCACCCGACCTGGGCGCGGGACGAACACGAAGGCCGCGGGACTTCCACCTCTCTCACACTCGTCTCCGGCCACCTCGCCTCTCCCCCCTTCGCGCTCGCCCACGCGCTCGACCCATCTGGGCTGGGGCACGCAGCACACTCACTCGTCGGCTTAGGGACCCCCCTGTCTCGAAACGCCGACAACGTCGCTACGAGACTGCGGGATCAAGAACTACTAAGATCGAAGCTACGATTAAGGAGTTATGATTTTATAAAAGATCTGTGTGATTGAGATGTGGTCAGTAAAAATCATATGAGAGGTTATTCTATAAATAATTATCTCCACTTTAATCTAAGTTATAAATTGACCATAAATTATATTTTAGTAGATTATAATGATAAGGAGATTAACAAGACTAACCAACATAAGTTAAATCAAGATCTAAAAAGAATGAGACATGTCATAATAAATGTGGTTATTGCATAGTAAATGTTTATACGAGACTAACACAACTTGAACGGGTGAAGTCAGAATCAGAATGAATAAGTTATGAATTTCCAAGGGTTTTATGTATTTGTTACAAGATTAATTAAGAGATTAATTTTAACACAGTTTTCATGTCAAATCAGAAACACTAGGTGATAAAAAATAATATTACAAAATTATAGCAACTAGAATGGACTGAAAAAGAAGCTAAAATAAATTTTATATGGATTTTACAAGTTCCTAGAGTTATTTTTGTGTTAAAATCAATTTTTGATATTATTTATATGGTTTTCTTTATTATCTGGACTGCGCATTAATTTTTAGAGAGCACAGGGGTTAAAATATAAAATTTCTATAGACTCAGACCTCCTCTGTTGTGGACTGCGGGTTTTATTCTGTAAAAACATAAGAGCTCTTATGAGAATTGTCCCGCGAAGGGGTATTGCAGGATTCGGGCCGCTGGATCTAAAGCACACGGCTCAGATTAGTCAAGACTCTTAAATGAACCGGTATCCTATCCCCGCCATCGGATCAAGCATCTATGGTTTGGATTAAACCCGACCCTCTTCAAACTCGCGAACAACCCCGGCCGCCAGATCACAATCCAACCGCCATCGCAACCCCTAGCCAACCGGTATCCCCTTTCTAATCTAATCCGTACACGCCCGATCCAACGGACCAGGGCCCATATCCTACCTCCGTTGGCCCAGGGCGGCGGCGCGCGCACACCGCGCGGCGGCGGTCTCGCCGGGGAAACACCCAAATCGCGCACCTGACGCCCTAAGTCCGTATTGACTAACGCAAAAATACTTACGAGAGTATGGCGGATTGATTGGGAGGCAAATTTACCTCGATTCTCGGTGGCAATGTCCCTGTACACGATACACGGCGACGCAGCCCCCGATCTGAACTCCGGCGAGCGATTAAGTTCGCACCGCCCGTTGTTTCCACTGGCCAGCGCCACGAACGAATTCGCAACCACCCTGCGCTGGTCCCTGACTAGTACCCGAGCGCCCGACGGCAACGGAGACGAGACCCCGTGATTCCCTGCCTCTGCCTCCCCGCTTTTCTCACTCTCCTCAGCACACTCCTTGGCGATTGGGTTTGGCACCTCAGTGAATGGAGAAAAGGGGGTCGAGATGCCAGGGTTATATGGCCAGGTGAGGACGGGTGGTTGGTGTGCGGCCGGGATCTCGGGCACGCGACAATGGCGGTATGGTCGCGGCCTTAGCGGAAATCACGGTTGAGTTGACCGGTCCACAACACGGGTTCCCAGAGAGTACGGCGAGGTAATTGTGGTCAGCTGCGTTGGGGCGTACCGGCTGACGAGGTCACGCCATGGGCTCCGGGGTTCGCGACATGATTTTTTGCGCGGCTGATCCGACCAACGCGGGCGAGCTCCGCGCGTTCTGTTGAAGGTGGAAGATTGCAACTGACTGCATGGCCCCATCTGTCTCTCCCCGTGAAATGAGAAAGGGTTGAGGCGCGCGCGAAGACAGACGAGTCGTGCCCACTAGTCGGCACCAACGTGCGGAGTCACGCGCGTGTTAGTTGGGCCGAGCGAAGGAAAAGGGTGGGCCAGAATTTGGTTTTGCGGCCCAATAGAGGTTTATCTCCTTTTTCTTTTCCCTTTCTTTTCCTTTTTTTTAATTTCAAAATTTGAACTTCAATTTTCACAGAAGAATTTATACTTATTTTAAGTATTCAGTTTGAACAAATCAGTGGGGTGGATTTATACATTTATAAATTCTATCGTATCTTTTATAGTATTTCTCTCTTGAATTCCAAATCCAAATTTAGTGTTTTAAACCAAATCTTCATCTCTTTATTGTCTTCTCCTGTTATTCCTTTTTGAAATTACAAAATTCTAATTCCAATCTAAGATAAGGTTTAGGGATTCACATTTTTAATACATACTCCAACCCAATTATGAAGCCATAGATATATATTTATTTTAAGGGAAATTTGGATCCATACCATTAAAAGATTACCACTTTGGATCCATACCATTACTATCTCACTTACATGTGGGTCCACATGAGTCAATGACATATGGGGTCCATGGTATATATCTAAAGTTTGGATCTTTTAATGGTATAGATCCAATTGTTCCTTATTTTAATTGATTAAATGTTTGAAATATGAGACACACTCATATTGTTTTCTTTCTATTTAAAAAATAGTATTTTCAATGTGGAATGAGAAGTAAAAGTTACTTCAAAATTAGATACCCATGTAAATAAATGCTTATGGTTTATCATTTAATGATATGCATAATCATTTGGTTGAATAGAAAACTTTTCTTTTACTTCTTTTTCTAAAATAATTCTGGGTTTTCAGAATTCAGTCCTCAATTTCACACTTAAGTATAATTTGAGATATCTGAATTTACGATTTTATCTCTTCATATTTTTATTTTATTATTATTAAATATTTTTTCTTATACACATTTTGGGTATTACAAATCCTACCCCCTTAATAGAAATCTCGTCCTCGAGATTTGGGAAGGGTGCATACTCATATTGTCTCAACACATATGCACAAACAAAAATCTCAGCATGATGCATAATTTATTAGCAACACATGGGATCAAATAGACCTTATTATTCCTCCTGAAATAGTATCATACCAAATACTAACTAATGTAACATTTAGATCTTACAAATAGTAGTAACGTATATATATGTTTATGTAGCTTGGTGGAGCTAGTGGTGGTGGAGGAGGAGGTTGTTGTTGTCGTTGTCTTTCCAACTGTGCTTGCCTTATTTCTCGACGTATCTCGAGCCGGTCCTGGCGTATTTCTTCGTGTTCTTGTCTTATCTGATTTTGCATTTCGGTAACCATGTCTGACATTAGTTGTATTACCAGCATTTGGGCGGCAATCACTTGGTCGATTCCAACCGGTGGAGGATTTGGAGGATTCATTTCTATTTTTGTTGCCTGATAATCTTTCCTTCCTGGTATTGACCATCGAAGTTAGAAGCATATGGTAATGTAATTTTGCAAGGAAATTTTTTTGGTCAGCAGAATGAATAGGCTAGTAATCGGTTATATATGAAGATTCTTTAACAGGGCTTAATCTTTGTTTTATGTCCAGATTGGGTAACTAGTCGTATAAGATGAATATCCAAAGGATAGAGTTTTGTCAAGATAAGATAGATTACTTGATGTAGGTTAAAAGTTTGTTTGATGTTAGGTAGGTATAGATAGATTATGCAATCCATCATGACTCTATTAGTTGAGTTAGCTCATGGTTGAGTTGGTCTAATGTGCTAAGTTAAGTTAACACCTGGTTAGAAGGGTCCAAGTACCACTAATCTGTTTAAGCAGATTAGGTCACACTAGATTCCATAATCCTATTTAAGAATACTATTTAGTTAAGCATAGCAAGCTGACTTTATCTTTATGAAATTCTAGTATATTTTTTTATCTCAGTGGAACCTCCAATTAGTATATATTCTTATACACCTAAAATTTTCATGCCATTAACAGGTGTGGCATAGAGATCAAGGGTACATCAGATTTTGGCCATTAGGTGTGTGTAGAGAAGATTCGGGGGTAAAAGAAAGTTAGGTAAGGGAGACTTTTATTTCAGATGGTGGATCTTGATTCATCCGAAGATCTGTTTCTACTTGTACCTTTTGCCAGTGTCTGCACGCGTGTTGCTCCCGGGCGGCCGACTGGTCTTGTGGGCGCGTCTCTAAACTGTTGGCGCGGGATCATGCTAGCGGGTGGGCCCCAGTTGTCGGGCGTTGCGTCTTCCTCCTCGTGATCTCCTCAGGCAACAAACTCGCGGTATCACCTCCTAGGAACTCGGAGTCCATTGCTTGCAACTGGAACTGACCCACGTGGGGCTATAAAGCTGTGTGCTGGGCTTCCTCCTGCCTTCTCTCCCACTCAGCCTTCTGTTCTTCCTCGTGCAATCCGCCTGGTGGTCGACCGCTCGGTCTCCATCTCCTCGCCACCGCAAACACCGTCTCTCGCATGTGCCCTCGTCGATCCCTCGGGGTATGCTCTGGGAGGTTCACCGGGATCCATGGATGATGTGAACGGGCGAACCAGAGCCAGGCGTCAAGCACGGGGCGATCAATTTCTCACCGGTGCCACGATGACCGTGGCGGGCCGCGCATTGCCGTGGGCGGGGCACCTCACTGCTTGTATCATGGTAAGTAGATCCCCATTATGTTCACCGTCGTTCCCTCTTGCATCCGCGCTAGACGTGTCGTTGATGAATCTGGGAGCACAGTCGGGCGCAACTCTGATGTGAAGTGCCGCCTTGGGGAGAGCTCTCCGTCGCGCTATGCGCGCGTGAGGAGGAAGATGGGGCACCGATCGTCTGTTGCCAGATGTGCGACCACGATTTGAAGTGGGGTACCCTTTCGACCAGGGTTAATCTAGGTCGTAGAATCTAGATCAAAGGGGGGCTCGAGCTTGTTGGATGCGTGGGCAACTTCTAGGCCGTTGATCGAGTAGGGATCGACCTAGATTGATGGGTGGATAACGCTTCGGCCGGGGCTCTTGTGGTCGTCAGATTGGGTATGGGTGGCTTTGATCGGCTCCAGGATACCTCTTTGACTGATCTGAATTCGCGCCGTGGGATGTGTAATCGGTGGCCACGATTAGGTTACATGATCAGTAAACCGAGACCGTACAGATCTAATCCAATGGCTCATCTCCATCGATACCCCTTCGCAGCATATTTTCTTAAAGAGTCCCTGGGTTTGGATAAATCAACCCGCCATCCACAGAAGCAGTAACCTGAGTCTGTGGGACTTCTGCGATACTAACCTCGGACTTTTTAGTATTTGTTGCTCTGTCTAGAGCTCGTGAAATCAAATAAATAAATTCAGAAATTGATTTTTAATACGCAAATAATTCTAGAAACTTGTATAATTCATATTAAATTCATTCTAACTCCTTTTTGACTCATTCTAGTCTCTATAATTTTATAATATTATTGTTTATCATATAGTGTCTCTGTTTGGACATGAAAATCAAATTAAAAATTTAGATCCTATTTAATCTTGTACAAAACACATAGAATCTTTAGAAATTCATAACTTCCCCGTTTTAACTCTGATTTGATCTGTTCAAGTTGCGTTAGTCTCGTATAAATATTTACTATGCAATAACAACATTTATTATACCATGTCTCATTACTTTATGATTAGATCTTTATTTAACTTATGTTGGTTAATATGGTTAAACTGTTTATCATTATAGTCTACTAAAATATGATCTATGGTAAATTTATGACTTAGGTCAAAGTAAGTTAATTATTTATACGATATTCTCTCATATGATTTATACTAACCAATTTATAATATACTTTAGTATTTTAACCACATAGATCTTCTATAAAATCATAACTCCTTAATCGTAACTCTGAATTTAGTAATTCTCGTTTCTACGATTTCGTAGCTTCACGTAGAATATTATTATTCAGTTTGTACTTATGTTTGGTGTGATGTTAATTTTATCCATACCATGTTTGTTTGTATTGCTACGACTAGCAGTGAGGTCACGAGGATCTGAAGAATCACCCTGGTAATTGGAATCTCAAGTGCCAGGCAAGTTGTGCCCTTGATCACATTTACTTACCCAATAATGTTCTTTAATGTCATTTATTCATGCATAGGTTTAATTTTGATGGGACCCAATAGGTCACCCTAGTATGTTTATCCATTTTACCTTGTTATCCCTGAATCACTTGGGTAGTTTGCTATTGCTTTACATGGTTTTGGATAATGTTTCATTATATTCATGTTCCAAGTATTTTGTTATTCTATTTATGTTCATGTCAAGATCATTAAATGTTAATTGGAACATTGAGCTTAACTTGAGGAACACGTGCCACCACAAGGGTGGAATGGGATGCCCTTGCCTAACTAATTAGGAAAGTTAGTGGAAGACTAACTTACCCGAAAGGGGCAAGGGCAGTAGGGGAGCTGCATGCAAGGAGGTTCTCGGGTTGATTTTGCTGCGATGGCAGTCAGACGGAGGATTCTTGCAAGTGCTCTTCCCATAAACTGTAGCAGGTTTTTAGAAGCTAGTGGACCTTTGTAAAGGCCTCGTAGTGGATCCCTAGCCATTCACCTCGGTAGTGTCTAAGGGTCTAGCTAACCCTGGCGACATGGGATACATGACTTGTGGGTACAGGGTACAACCTCTGCAGAGTGTGAAACTGGTATACTAGCCAAGCTCACGGTCATGAGTAGCTCAGTACTCTCGCATGATTAATTTATGGAACTTAAATTCAATTTGTCATTTGCATTTGCATGGGATTATATATTAATTTTGTTCTATTATTCTTATTACGGTTTGGTATTTACTTATACTTAGTAACTGCTAATAAAACTTTAACCAACTTATAAAAGCAATGCTCAGCTTAAACCTTTATTTTGTTGATCAGCCTTACACTTCACATGAACTCCCACCTTTTTGTGAATTCATGCACATTATTCCCCACAACTTGTTGAGCGATGAACATGTGTGAGCTCACCCTTGCTGTCTCACACCCCCCCCACAGGAGAAGAACAGGTGGTTCGAGAGGAGCCACACAACGAGGAGTTCGATTCGATCTAGGTGGCGTTTCCTAGTTGACTTGCGACAAGGATGATCCTTAGTTCGTTTTATATTTATATTTTATTTTGTAAGGCTTCCGCTATGTAATAAATACTCTGATTATTTTGACATTTATCTCTATACACCCTGTTAGTATATATGTTGTCTCTTTTGGCGCATGAATGAGATGCACCCGGCTTTGTCCCTTAAAGCCCGGATGTGACAGTAATAATAAATAATAGTAATAATAAAATAATCCCAATGCGATCCAAATGATGAATTTAATTTAATTCCATAAATTAATCATGCGAGAGTCCTGAGCTGCTCTTGACCGTGTGCTCGGCTAGTATACCAGTTTTACACTCTGCAGAGGTTGTACCCTGTACCCATAAGTCATGTTACCCATCTGCCAAGGGGTCATGAATCATATACATCTCTACCAAGGAAGCGAGGGAGGGTAACACTACGAGGCCTTTACAAAGTTCCACTAGCTTCCGAAAACCCGCTACAGTTTATGGGAAGAGCACTTGCAAGAATCCCTCGTCTGACTGCCATCGTAGCAAAATCAACCCGAGAACCTCCCTGCATGCAACTCCCCTACAGCCCTTGCCCCTTTCGGGTATGGTGGTCTTCCACTAGCTTTCCTAATTAGTCAGCCAAGGGCGTCCCATTCCACCCTTGTGGTGGCACGTATTTCTCAAGTTAAGCTCCATGTTCCAATTAAATAATATAATGATCTTGATATGAACATAAATAATATAACAGAATAATTGGAACATGGATATAATGAAAATTAACCCAAAAACATATAAAGCAATAGCAAAACTACCCAAGTGATTCAGGGGTAAATAAGGTAAAAGATAATCAGACTAGGGTGACCTATTGGGTCCCATCAAAATTAAACCTATGCATTGAATAGTGATAATAAAGAACATTATTGGGTAATAGAAATGGTCAAGGGCACAACTTGTCTGGCACTTGAGATTCCAGGTACCAAGATGATTCTCAGATTCTCGCGACCTCACTGCTAGCCGAAGCAGTACAAACAAACATAGTATAAAGAGGGAATTAATATCACACCAAACATGTATACAAAATATATATTAATAATCTACATATTAAAATAAATTCATATGAAAAAGAATCATTAATTTTGGAGTTATAGATTTTAAGTTATGAATTTTCAAAGGTTTTATGCATTTGATACAAGATTAATTAGGATATAAATTTTAATGTGACTTTCATGTCAAAACAATGGCACTATTTGATAAACAACATTATTACAAAATTATAGGAACTAGAATGGATTAATTTGGACTTCATATGAATTTTGTATGAATTAAACAAGTTCTAGTATTATTTTTGTATTAAAAATCAGTTCCTATAATTAATTCTCCAACTTTTACTGGTTCTGGGACTGCGCGTATGATTTCAGAGTAAGGCAGGGGGCTTGGCATAAAAATTCCTGAGACACATACTACACCGCTGCTGGAGTTTGGGTTTATTTTACAAAAACAAAGGGTTTCTTTTGTAGTTTATCCAAGGCGAAAGGGTATCGAGGGTTTTCAGTCGTCCGATCAGATCCGATGCACCAGATTAAATTCTGAACCGGTACACAACCCTGGCGGCCGGATCCGATTTGGACGACGTAGATTTTATTACGGTTCAACACCATTCTAACCGCTCGATCCCTTATCTACGACACATTATCAATCTGGTCAAAGGGTAAGGTGTGTTTTAATCCCCACTGTCAACGCCTGGATTAGCGGTCCACGCATCACCGAAAGCGGTACGTTCTCACGCCCGTCGGATTGTAATCCAAGGGTCTCGGACCATCCCCCAGCTCCGACCACCGAGCACGACGGCGGTTCAAACCCGGCGACGTGGCTACTTGGCGCGGTGGCACCATCACCGGCGCGACGCAGTACCGTGCCCCAATGCGCAAATTGCCACATCGACCATCGCTATCAGCGTGATTGGTTGGAAGAACCAACAGCGCCAAGCGCGCATCAGCCTGGATCAGCAACGATGGTCCTCCCCGCCTTCCCCACGCATGCAGGTGGGAGGTGGAAAAAACACCTGTGTTGTATACGCAGATACGATCTCGTTTTATACCGTGCAACCAACCAAACACATGCACATTCCAAGTCTACGCATCTACTCAGCCTGGATATGAGCAGCGCGGCAACCAATCACGCTATATATGAACAGAAGATCAAGATGAACTAGTTGAGGGCTAATTTACCTCAGATCTAGGCGGTTATGGCCCAGACCGCGCGGTGGTGGAGCTCCGCGGCAATGGATAGTACTTCGGCGAGCGATTCCCACCGGTGCTCCGGTATTTCGCTCCTTCCTTCGACTCCACCAGCTTGCTCACGCACTGGCACACGCAATGAGCAATTCACCGGTGATGGCCTAAGTACAACGCAGCGGAGAGGTGGCCGACAGCGGACCACACCAATAGCGGCGGCGCACGATTTTGTGGTGTCACTCGTGACTCGTTCTTCCCACGACGACGGCCGTGTGGACTCGCGCGAGGCACGGCCAGTAGTGGAGGACGCTTAGAGGGAGGGGTCTTTATCCCCGGACGAGGTGGGGGTCCGAGCTAGATCCCGCCGTGCGAGGTTCTGTTGTAACCGCGCCGCCGCGAGGAAGGGGGAAGGCCCGACGTGCGGGAATCACGAAGAAGGGTTAGGAGGAATAGGTCAGTGGGTCCCACGAAGCCAATAGGATAGCACTAGCGTGGGCAGCAGCGGGGTTCGTTGAGAAGGTTGTTGAGGCGGCCGGCGCCTTCGGTGTTCAGTTCCACGCCCGCGGCCATCAGAAGAAGAAGAACCTGGCAACACAGGTCCACTAGCCAGTGACTGAGCGCACCTGAGCGTAAGGGGAAACTAGAGGCTGACATCACTGGCCCACATGGCAGCGATTCAATGCATTTCTAGCCAGGGAGCGTGCGGATGGGGGTGATGGGCCGCGCGCAGATGAATCCGGCCTAGTACAGGTAGTTTCTCTTTTTTTTTCTTTTTGCCTTTTCTTTTCCTGATTTCTTTTTCCTTTTGTTTTTGAATATCTATTTCGAATCCAATTTTTTCTGTGAACTTTGTACCTAGATTCAAATGTAAAAATTGATCAAACAAGTATGGAAGGATTTTATTTATTTGTATATTTATTTTCTTTATTTTTGTATAGTATTTTTCTTCTCCTTCTCCAAATCCTAATTTGCAAACTAGGCCTTAAATCTAAATGTGGACATTAATGTATTTCTACTAACATTAATATTATTATTAAATGCACGCATAAATAAACTCCAACATGATGCAATAGATATATGTTTATTTTAATTGTTTTATTTATTTGATAGATGTTAGAATATATGAAACACACTCCTATTGTTTTCTTCCTTTTTAGAAAAATAGTATTTTGAATGTGGGATAAGAAGTAAAAGTTACTTCAACATTAAATATTCATGTAAATAAATGCTTATGGTGCACCTTTCAATGTTATGCATCATCATTTAGTAGAATAGAAAACTTTTTCTATTACTTCTTTTTCTAAAATAGCTCTTGGTTTTCAAGATTCAGTTCTCAATTTTCAACTCTCAAGTATAATTTGAGATATCTGAATTTACTATTTTTATTTCTTCTTTTATTTTATTATTATTATATTTTTTTCCTTATTATACAAATTTTGGGCCTTGTGAATAGGCTCCTGAACGAAGCCGCTGACAAAATCTTAAAGGAGGATGATTAGATCTTGTATATTAAAACACTTGTAAAATTTTTGTGTAGTTTTCTTATGTAAAAAACAATTTCCAACTATATATCTCATGATGTAATATATTACTTTGTGGAGCGTGAAACCTTCGTACGTACCATTTTTGAGCCAAAGGCGAAAAAACACTTTTCCTTCTTTTCACGCTTCGTAAAGAAAAATCCCCTTTTCGGTCGAAGCGACATTATTAGACTCGAAGGTATTGTCGTAGATCTTACATAAGAAATACAGTTGCCGAAGCCGTAGATCTTTGCATAAGAATACCCAGGATCTTGCATTGTTGAAACATCCTTTCGTAATTCTTTTTCAAAGATAGACTTAATCTCATGAGTTAACCAACATGATTGAAGGAGCAATTTCCCTTCTTTTTCCACTGTTTTGGATGATGCGAGATGATGAATGATGAGATGCTATCCAGCATGATGCGATGATATGATGCAACAAATGTTAATGCATAAACGCTTCATAAAAGTAAGACTTTGCATCCCCTTAGGAACGACTTTGGAGTCTCTTCACCTTTTACTTAGGTGGTATTTCAGCTCTGCATCCCTATAGGAATGACTTTGGAGCTAAGCTCTGTATTCCCTTAGGAACGACTTTGGAGCTAAGCTCTGCATCCCCTTAGGAACAACTTTGGAGCTTCTTCACCTTTTACTTAGGTGGTATTTCAGCTCTTCATCCTCATAGGAATGACTTTGGAGATAAGCTCTACATCCCCTTAGGAACGACTTTGGAGATTCTTCACCTTTTCTGTTACACTCGATGGTGTAACTCCACATTTATTACAACAGGCTGAAGGTTGTACCTTCTCAGATTGTCTTTGGGGTAGAGACATAAAACCAAGAGAAATAAAAATTACATTGAGTGTGTAAGAAAGTTTTTTGATTGAGCCCCTCTGTCGCTTCAGTAATATGTCTTGATTCTGGTATAGTGTTGTTGATTGTCCGAGCTTTGGACTCTTTGCGTGCGTCGCGTTGTTGTTGAACTTGGCGGTGCCCTTCAGGCTGTTGATTGTGAAACGAAGTTGGAGCCATGAGTGGTGGTGGTGGTGGTGGGGCCCATGCAGCTGGGGAGTGGTTTGCCAAAGCTACTGATATTGTGGGTTGTTGATTGCCCACATTCTTAGGAATGTACGGGGAATAGCACGAAGCAGTATGTAGGACCTGCTTCGGATGATTTTGTTGTGCTTTGACCTCAGCTATTTCCTTTTGCTTCTGTATCATGACTTGGCATGTCCTAGTTGTATGCCCCTTATCTTCTCCACAGAACAAGCAAAACAACCTTCTTGGCTGTGAGCTGAATCTTCCTCCGAAGCTTCTACCTCCTCTGCCTCTTAGGGCTGGTGGCCTGAAGGAGCTTTGTTGTGTTCCTGATGATTGGGAGCTATGCTGATGCACTTGAGTGTGATTTCCCATGTCTTTGCTTGAGCTAGGATTATGGATCGATCTGACATGCTGTTGGGGGTCTGCTTCGTCACCGAAGGTCCTGTAAGAAGAAACACCTTCGAAATTTCAGCACAAAAATAACACCGAAGCTACCTTCCAGGAAGCTTCGGCATAACGACACGCCTTGAGACAAAGGGTTGCACCGATTTAAAGATGAAAAGACAGATCGACCCTTGATAATTTGTGTCGTGATTGTAATTAGTTGTAAAGGTTATAAATGTAATTTTGACCGGGCTACGTCTCGTGCCTATAAATAGATGAACAGTACCCCCGTACTGTTCACGCTGGTTGGTATTCTCTCCTGCGTCACGCTTGTACTTACACCTTCTGCCAAGCTGAATGTACAAATGTAATTCAATATTATTCTTATTCATTCATGATTATATAATAAGAGCATGCAAATGTCACACCCGGTTTTAGAAGGCAAACCGAATGCGAACCATGTACGTGCCAGGATCAGTAATTCACGTACACAGCAGTTACATAACATGGACATCATCACACAGTGCTCAAAATAGTATTAAAAAGGGAAATAATAGTCGATTACATCATACGTCTGAGACGTCCATATAGTCCTTACAATAAATCAAAGTGCGAAAACGAAACATAGATAACCGCGGCCTTCACAGGCAGCCAACTGGGGGTTGCCGCTAACCCACGCCTAGAACTCGTCGTAGTCTTGGAACTCCTGGAAGTCTCCTTCCACAGCTTCATCTTCGCCTGAGCAGTGGTTGCAATGCTGACAACCTGGGGATGGGAGGGGGTTTGGTGTGTAGAGCAAGGGTGAGTACACATCAACATACTCAGCAAGTATCCTGTTTGGCTGTAGTGGACTAGCTTTATGTGGGGATAAGTCAAGCAGTTGCTTTTAGTTGGTCAGATTATTATTTACTAATAGAAAGCCAGGTTTTAGCTTTAACCCAAGTTATTAGCCCGATGTACCCTTTCCAAACGGAAAGAATACCACTTACCAGCACCATAGTCATAACCAAAACCATCGATCTCATAGCCACCTGTACCAAAGTATCTCTGATCAAGTACCACTAATCACTGGAGCTCCCTTGGCCACTCATAACCGTGAGCACGGCTGATATATCAGTTTTCAAACACTCTGCAGAGGTTGTGCACTTTACCCACAAGCCGTGATTCCCTCTTGCCTCGGGCCGATCAAACCCTTAAACACTACCAAGGTGAATAGGCAGGGTTTCACTACGTAGCCTTTACAAAGATTCCCCGGGGCTGTAGTCACCCGTTAGGTTTCCTAAATGTACCGCACTCCTCCCCAAGGGACAAATCAACCTTGGCAGAGCGAGCCGCATACACCGAGCCCCATTGACGGCACGACGGCGAAGCGAACTACACCCCGGATCCTCTAATTATTCAGCTAAGGGCATCCCATTCCACCCTCATGGTTGCACTGTTTTCCCGGGCGGTCATCCATAGAACAGGTCCTTACGGAGAGGCACTCGAGAAACCGCTCGAGCCCCCTTAAAGCCACAAGTACAACATCATAATAAGAGAAGGGAAAACAGCGTATCATAGATAATCTCATCATGTTCATTGATTAGAGTTGAGCAATAGCATAAAGCTAACTAATAATAATCCAACCCATATAGGTAAACAAGGATATGGATAACAAAAGCTAGTCAGTCCTTAGGCATAAATGTGTAAAGCGGGAGGTGAATTAAATAATGAATAGGACAGAGATAGGTCAAAGGACACTTGCCTCCACCAACCGACTGCTGCTCAGGGGCTTCTCCTGCGAGTTCCTCGGGCTCTTCAACCGGATCGTTCTCTAAGCGAGTGCAAACATACATACATCCATCCATTGAAATTAGGAAACCAACAGTACACCATACAAGAGAACAAGTAGAGCAAATATGCATAGAATACCACATACGGTAATGGATTTACCTTGGTTAGAAAGAAACGAGGGAAGGTCTCGCAGGGGTTAAGGCTTATGCTCGAGGGGCACTACGGGTAAACGAATGACTAGACGTCACGCGCTCTCGTTCCAGTTGGTTCTAACAAACGGATTAGCTACATGCACTAATGTAAACGCGATCACTTTTAGTAGATTAACATTGAATAAGATAGACGATTGACTATACAAATTAACTAACGTAACCAATTTCCAAATTGAGACTCCTACCTTATTAATATAAACAACGTGATTAGCGCATATAGGAGACGGGGGGTAGACGGGGGTTAAGGGGGTAGACGATCGTGTCGCGGGCACGACGAGCTACACCGGAACGCTGCGCGAACACGCGCACGCGCAAAGCCACACTTAACGTGCTGCGAACGAGTCGCGCACGCGTCGGGACCGTGCGCTGGCCGAGCTCGAGGCCACGCCGAAGGCCGACACGACGCGAGCAAGGCACAGCGGGGCGAACGGGCAAGCACGCCGGGGAAAGCGAGCGCGGGCGAGCGAGGATACGGCCGGACGAGGCCGAGCGCGGGGACGGGCGGCCGAGCCGGGGCACGGGGGCGGTTGAACCGGGGGGGTGGCCGAGCTCGCCGGGGGCGGGCGCGCGCGAGCGAGCGGAGCTCGCCGAGGACGGGCGCGGCGGGGGGCCGAGGGCGGCCGAGCCGGGCACGGGCGGGGCGGGGCGGCTCGCCGGAGGGCGGTCGGGCACGGGGCGGCGCGGGTCGCTGGGGCGGCCAGGGACGGGGAAGGGGCGGCGCGGGGCGCGGGACGGGGCGGGGCTCGTCGGGCGCGGCCAGGCGGCTCGCCGGCGCGCGCGCGGGCGCAGGGCCGGGGACGGCGAGGCGGGGCGCGGCGCGGGGTGGCCGGGCCGGGCGGGGTCGGGGGCGCGAACGGCCGGGGTGGCCGGGGCCGGAGCCGGCCGGGCGCGGGCGAGGAGAGGGCGGCCGGGGCCGGGCCGAGCTCGCCGGGACGGCCGAGCCGGGGGCCGAGCCGGGCGGCGCGGGTGAGGGGAGGGCGCCGGAGGGAGGAGAGGGAGGAAGGAGAGGGAGGGGAGGAGGGAGGAGGAGGGGGGGAGCCTCACCGGCGGGCAGGGAGGGGCGACGGCGGCGGCTCGGACGAGCAGGGGAGGGCGGCGGCGGCGGTTAGGGCAGGGGAGGGAGAGAGAGAGAGATGATGGGCGGGGCCCGCGAGAGGATTTTTGGAAAAAAGAAAAAGGGTGGGGGGCGGCTGGGCCGGTTGGGCCCAAAGTGGGGGAGGGAGGGGGCGCGCGGCTGGGCCGGCGCGGGGCCCACGCGGGAGGAGGGGGGGAGGGGGCGGCTGGGCTGCCAGCTGGGCCGGCCGAAGGGGGGGCGCGGCTGGGCCGAATAGGGGAGAAGGGGGGGGGGGAAGAGAGGGAAGAAAAAGAAAGAAAGAAAAGAAAAAAAAGAAAAGGCTTTTTCTTTTTTTCTAATTTCTAATTTTCTCTAGACGAAAGCATTCACATTTTTAATCAAACAAAAAGTATGCATGGTTCGGCATGGTGCATTACACAAAATAAAGTGTTTTAAGGTTTTGCTTTACGCGAGGTCTAAAGCCAAAACCTGCTGCGACTTTGGAAAAGATCAAGGCTTAGCGAGAAGAAAAGGGAAAAAGGAAAGAGTAACGCCTGAATTTGGTGAGGGAAAAGAAGAAAAAAAATTCTACCACCAAATTCAGGGCGTTACAAACCTATCCCCCTTAAAAGAATCTCGCCCTCGAGATTCAGGGTTGGCTAGCAAAGAGCTCAGGGTACTTGGCCATCAGATCATCTTCACGCTCCCAGGTTGCTTCTTCCTCAGAGTGATGATTCCATTTGACTTTGCACATTCTGATGGTCTTCCTTCGGGTGACTCTGTCTGCAACCTCAAGGATCTGCACTGGCTTCTCAACGTAGGTCAAGTCCTCCTGGACTTCAAGACCTTCCACTGGCAACTGCTCCTCTGGCACACGCAAGCACTTCTTCAACTGAGACACATGAAAAACATCATGCACATCAGACAAATTCTCGGGCAAACTGAGCTGATAGGCCACTTCTCCACGTCTTGCAAGGATCTGATACGAACCAATGTAGCGGGGTGCTAGCTTGCCTTTGACTCCGAACCTCTTGACTCCTCTGATTGGTGACACTTTCAGATAGACAAAGTCTCCAACTTCAAAACTCAGCTCTCTTCTTCTTGTGTCTGCATAGCTTTGCTGTCTTGACTGCGCTATCTTCAGATTCTCTCGGACCATCTTGATGTTCTCTTCGGCTTCAAGCAAAATGTCTGGCCCAAACACTTGCTTCTCTCCAGGCTGATCCCATTGCAACGGAGTTCTGCAACTCCTTCCATAGAGCGCCTGAAATGGTGACATCTTCAAACTGGCCTGATAACTGTTGTTATAGGAAAACTCCGCATAAGGCAATCTCTTATCCCATCCGGACTGATCTTGCAACGCACAGGCTCTCAACATGTCTTCAAGAATTTGGTTGGTCCTTTCGGTCTGGCCATCTGTCTGCGGATGATAAGCTGAACTGAAATTCAGATGCGTGCCCAAAGCTTCATGCAACTGCTGCCAAAAATGAGAGGTGAACTGCGTTCCTCTGTCTGACACTATCTTCTTTGGCACACCATGAAGACAAACGATCCGAGACATATACAATTCTGCCAATACTGCACTGCTGTAGTTGGTCTTGACAGGTATGAAGTGGGCTGACTTGGTCAAGCGGTCCACTACTACCCAAATGGAATCGTAGCCGGCTCGAGTGCGAGGCAATCCGACTATGAAATCCATACCAATTTCATCCCATTTCCACTGAGGGATCTGCAACCGTTGCAACAATCCAGCAGGTCTCTGGTGCTCTGCCTTAATTCTTCGACAACTATCGCACATAGCCACATGCTCTGCGATTTCCCTCTTCATTCCGTACCACCAGAATTTCTTCTTCAGATCATGATACATCTTCTCACTGCCAGGGTGAATCGAATAGGCTGTCTCATGAGCTTCCTTGATAATCAACCCCCGAATGGACTGGACATTAGGAACACACAAGCGGTCTTTGAACCATATCACGCCTTCTGCATCTTCTCGAAAATCTTTGCCTCTGCCATCTAGAATCAGTCGCCGGATCTCACTGATTTTCTCATCATTCCTCTGCGCTTTTTTGATTTCGCGCTCTAAGGTAGGTTCCAACTCAACTGTGACTCCTCGCGAATTGTTTAGAAATCCGAGACTCAACCTGTCAAACTCCTTGGCCAACTCATAAGGCATCGGACGAGCGACCATCAGATTGACCTGACTCTTTCTGCTCAAAGCATCTGCCACTACGTTTGCTTTGCCTGGATGTGAAAGGGAATTAGGCTTTCACCTAGTTCCTAAATAATTTTGGTGGTTGAATTGCCCAACACAAATCTTTGGACTAACTAGTTTGCCCAAGTGTATAGATTATACAGGTGAAAAAGGTTCACTTTCAGTCAATAAAAAGACCAAGTATTGGATTCAACAAAGGAGCAATGAGGCAACCGAGGGCACCTCTGGCTGAAGGCACCGGACTGTCCGGTGTGCACCGGACAGTGTCCGGTGCACCCAGAGGACATCAACTCAAACTCTTCGCCCTCGGGAATTCTTGGAAGCCGGCGCACTATAATTCACCGGACTGTCCGGTGTGCACCGGACATGTCCGGTGCTCCAAGGAAGCGCGGTCTTCGGAACTCGTCAGCCTCGGGTTCGCGCGGCAGCCGCTCCGCTAAAATTCACCGGACTGTCCGGTGTGCACCGGACTGTCCGGTGTGCCAGCGGAGCAACGGCTCCCTGCGGCGCCAACGGCTCCCTGCGGTGTATTTAATGCGCGCGCAGCGCGCGCAGACGTCAGGCACGCCCATACCGGTGCACCGGACATCAAACAGTACATGTCCGGTGTGCACCGGACACCCAGGAGGGCCCACAAGTCAGAAGCTCCAACGGCTAGAATCCAACGGCAGTGATGACGTGGCAGGGGGCACCGGACTGTCCGGTGCGCCATCGAACAGACAGGTTCCCAACGGCCACATTTGGTGGTTGGGGCTATAAATACCCCAACCACCCCACCATTCATTGCATCCAAGTTTTCCACTTCTCAACTACTACAAGAGCTCTAGCATTCAATTCTAGACACACTAAAGAGATCAAATCCTCTCCAATTCCACACAAAGCCCTAGTGACTAGTGAGAGTGATTTGCCGTGTTCATTTGAGCTCTTGCGCTTGGATTGCTTCTTTTCTTTCTCACTTGTCCTTGAGATCACAACTCCATTGTAATCAAGGCAAGAGGCACCAATTGTGTGGTGGCCCTTGCGGGGAAGTTTTGTTCCCGGCTTTGATTTGAGAAGAGAAGCTCACTCGGTCCGAGGGACCGTTTGAGAGAGGGAAGGGTTGAAAGAGACCCGGCCTTTGTGGCCTCCTCAACGGGGAGTAGGTTTGCAAGAACCGAACCTCGGTAAAACAAATCTCCGTGTCTCACTTGCTTATTCGCTTGGGATTTGTTTTGCGCCCTCTCTCTTGGACTCGTTTATTATTACTAACGCTAACCCCGGCTTGTAGTTGTGTTTATATTTATAAATTTCAGTTTCGCCCTATTCACCCCCCTCTAGGCGACTATCAATTGGTATCAGAGGACGGTGCTTCATTAGAGCCTAACCGCTCGAAGTGATGTCGGGAGATCACGCCAAGAAGGAGATGGAGACCGGCGAAAAGCCCACTACGAGCCACGGGAGCACTTCATCGGAAGAGTCCCGCACCAAAAGGAGGGAGAAGAAAAAGAGCTCCTCCAACAAAGGGAAGGAGAAGAAATCTTCTTCTCACCACAAAGAGAAGAAGGAAAAATCTTCTTCCCACAAGCCGCATCGGAAAGGCGACAAGCACAAGAGGATGAGGAAGGTGGTCTACTACGAGACCGACACTTCATCAACATCGACCTCCGACTCCGATGCGCCCTCTGTCACTTCTAAGCGCCAAGAGCGCAAGAAGTATAGTAAGATCCCCCTACGTTACCCTCGCATTTCCAAACATACACCTTTACTTTCCGTCCCATTAGGCAAACCACCAACATTTGATGGTGAAGATTACGCTAGGTGGAGCGATTTAATGCGATTTCATCTAACCTCGCTCCACAAAAGCATATGGGATGTTGTTGAGTTTGGCGCGCAGGTACCATCCGTAGGGGATGAGGACTATGATGAGGATGAAGTGGCCCAAATCGAGCACTTCAACTCTCAAGCAACAACAATACTCCTCGCCTCTCTAAGTAGAGAAGAGTATAACAAAGTACAAGGGTTAAAGAGCGCCAAGGAGATTTGGGATGTACTCAAAACCGCGCACGAGGGAGACGAGCTCACCAAGATCACCAAGCGGGAAACGATCGAGGGGGAGCTCGGTCGGTTCCGGCTTCACAAAGGAGAGGAGCCACAACACATGTACAACCGGCTCAAGACTTTGGTGAACCAAGTGCGCAACCTCGGGAGCAAGAAGTGGGACGATCACGAAGTGGTAAATGTTATTTTAAGATCTCTCATTTTTCTTAATCCCACTCAAGTTCAATTGATTCGTGGTAATCCTAGATATACTAAAATGACCCCCGAGGAAGTTATCGGGCATTTTGTAAGTTTTGAGTGCATGATAGAAGGCTCGAGGAAAATCAACGAGCTTGGCGACTCATCCGAAGCCCAACCCGTTGCATTCAAGGCAACGGAGGAGAAGAAGGAGGAGGCTACACCAAGTCGACAACCAATCGACGCCTCCAAGCTCGACAATGAGGAAATGGCGCTCGTCATCAAGAGCTTCCGCCAAATCCTCAAACAAAGGAGGGGGAAAGACTACAAGTCCCGCTCCAAGAAGGTTTGCTACAAGTGTGGTAAGCCCGGTCATTTTATTGCTAAATGTCCTATATCTAGTGACAGTGACCGAGGTGACGACAAGAAGGGGAGACGAAAGGAAAAGAAGAGGTATTACAAGAAGAAGGGCGGCGATGCCCATGTTTGTCGCGAGTGGGACTCCGACGAGAGCTCAAGCGACTCCTCCGACGACGAGGACGCCGCCAACGTCGCCGTCACCAAGGGACTCCTCTTCCCCAACGTCGGCCACAAGTGCCTCATGGCAAAGGACGGCAAAAAGAAGGTTAAATCTAAATCCTCCACTAAATATGAATCCTCTAGTGATGACAATGCTAGTGATGAGGAAGATAAATTGCGTTCCCTTTTTGCCAACCTTAACATAGCTCAAAAAGAAAAGTTAAATGAATTAGTTAGTGCTATTCATGAAAAGGATGACCTTTTGGACTCCCAAGAGGATTGTCTAATTAAAGAAAACAAGAAACATGTTAAGGTTAAAAAGGCTTATGCTCTAGAAGTAGAAAAATGTGAAAAATTGTCTAGTGAGCTAAGCACTTGCCGTGAGATGATTGACAACCTTAGAAATGAAAATGCTATTTTAAATGCTAAGGTTGATTCACATGCTTGTAATGTTTCAATTCCCAATCTTAGAGATGATAACATTAACTTGCTTGCTAAGATTGATGAATTGAATGCATCTCTTGCTAGCCTTAGATTAGAGAATGAAAATTTAATTGCTAAGGCTAAAGATTTTGATGTTTGCAATGCTACTATTTCCGACCTTAGAACTAAGAATGAAATGTTGCATGCTAAGGTTGTAGAACTTAAATCTTGCAAACCCTCTACATCAAATCTTGAGCATGTTTCTATTTGCACTAGATGTAGAGATATTGATGTTAATGCTATTCTTGATCATATGGCTTTAATTAAACAACAAAATGATCATATAGCAAAATTAGATGCTAAAATTGCCGAGCACAACCTAGAAAATGAGAAATTTAAATTTGCTCGTAGCATGCTTTATAATGGGAGACGCCCTGGCATTAAGGATGGCATTGGCTTCCAAAGGGGAGACAATGTCAAACTTAATGCCCCTCCTAAAAATTTGTCTAACTTTGTTAAGGGCAAAGCTCCCATGCCTCAGGATAACGAGGGTTACATTTTGTACCCTGCCGGTTATCCCGAGAGCAAAATTAGGAGAATTCACTCTAGGAAGTCTCACTCTGGCCCTAATCATGCTTTTATGTATAAGGGTGAGACATCTAGCTCTAGGCAACCAACCCGTGCCAAGTTGCCTAGAAAGAAAACTCCTATTGCATCAAATGATCATGCCATTTCATTTAAAACTTTTGATGCATCTTATGTGCTTACTAGCAAATCCGGCAAGGTAGTTGCCAAATTTGTTGGGGGCAAACACAAGGGTTCCAAGACTTGTGTTTGGGTACCCAAAGTTCTTGTATCTAATGCCAAAGGACCCAAAACAGTTTGGGTACCTAAAGTCAAGAACTAAATTTGTTTTGTAGGTTTATGCATCCGGGGGCTCAAGTTGGATACTCGACAGCGGGTGCACAAACCACATGACCGGGGAGAAAAGGATGTTCTCCTCATATGAGAAAAACCAAGATCCCCAACGAGCTATCACATTCGGGGATGGAAATCAAGGTTTGGTCAAAGGATTGGGTAAAATTGCTATATCTCCTGACCATTCTATTTCCAATGTTTTTCTCGTTGATTCTTTAGATTACAACTTGCTTTCTGTTTCCCAATTATGTCAAATGGGCTACAACTGTCTATTCACTGATGTAGGTGTCACTGTCTTTAGAAGAAGTGATGATTCAATAGCATTTAAGGGAATGTTAGAGGGTCAGCTATACTTGGTAGATTTTGATAGAGCTGAACTCGACACTTGCTTAATTGCTAAGACTAACATGGGTTGGCTCTGGCATCGCCGACTAGCCCATGTTGGGATGAAGAATCTTCATAAGCTTCTAAAGGGAGAACACATTTTAGGATTAACAAATGTTCATTTTGAGAAAGACAGGATTTGTAGCGCATGCCAGGCAGGGAAGCAAGTTGGAGTCCATCATCCACACAAGAACGTCATGACGACCGACAGGCCGCTTGAGCTACTCCACATGGATCTATTCGGCCCGATTGCTTACATAAGCATCGGTGGGAGTAAGTATTGTCTTGTAATTGTGGATGATTATTCTCGCTTCACTTGGGTATTCTTTTTACAGGAAAAATCTCAAACCCAAGAGACTTTAAAAGGATTCTTGAGACGGGCTCAAAATGAGTTCGGCTTAAGGATCAAGAAAATAAGAAGCGACAATGGGACGGAGTTCAAGAACTCTCAAATTGAAAGCTTCCTTGAGGAGGAGGGCATCAAGCATGAGTTCTCTTCTCCCTACACGCCACAACAAAACGGTGTAGTGGAGAGGAAGAATCGAACTCTATTGGACATGGCAAGAACCATGCTTGATGAGTACAAGACACCGGACCGGTTTTGGGCCGAAGCGGTCAACACCGCCTGCTACGCCATCAACCGGTTATATCTTCACCGAATCCTCAAGAAGACATCCTATGAACTCCTAACCGGTAAAAAGCCCAACATTTCATATTTTAGAGTTTTTGGTAGCAAATGTTTTATTCTTGTTAAAAGAGGAAGAAAATCTAAATTTGCTCCTAAAACTGTAGAAGGCTTTTTACTTGGTTATGACTCAAACACAAGGGCATATAGGGTCTTTAACAAGTCCACTGGACTAGTTGAGGTCTCATGTGACGTTGTGTTTGATGAAACTAACGGCTCTCAAGTAGAGCAAGTTGATCTTGATGAGATAGGTGAAGAACAGGCTCCATGCATCGCGCTAAGGAACATGTCCATCGGGGATGTGTGTCCTAAGGAATCCGAAGAGCCTCCAAGTACACAAGATCAACCATCCTCCTCCATGCAAGCATCTCCACCAACTCAAAATGAGGATGAGGCTCAAAATGATGAAGAGCAAAATCAAGAAGACGAGCCACCTCAAGATGATAGCAATGATCAAGGGGGAGATACAAATGATCAAGAAAAGGAGGATGAGGAAGAACCAAGACCGCCACACCCAAGAGTCCACCAAGCAATCCAACGAGATCACCCCGTCGACACCATCCTCGGCGACATTCATAAGGGGGTAACTACTCGATCTCGGGTTGCTCATTTTTGTGAACATTACTCTTTTGTTTCCTCTATTGAGCCACACAGGGTAGAGGAAGCTCTCCAAGATTCGGATTGGGTGGTGGCGATGCAAGAGGAGCTCAACAATTTCACGAGGAATGAGGTCTGGCATTTAGTTCCACGTCCTAACCAAAATGTTGTAGGAACCAAATGGGTCTTCCGCAACAAGCAAGATGAGCATGGTGTGGTGACAAGGAACAAAGCTCGACTCGTAGCCAAAGGGTATTCACAAGTCGAAGGTTTGGATTTCGGTGAAACCTATGCACCCGTAGCTAGGCTTGAGTCAATTCGCATATTATTGGCCTATGCTACTTACCATGGCTTTAAGCTCTATCAAATGGATGTGAAAAGTGCCTTCCTCAATGGACCGATCAAGGAAGAGGTCTATGTTGAGCAACCTCCCGGCTTTGAAGACAGTGAGTATCCTAATCATGTCTATAGGCTCTCTAAGGCGCTTTATGGGCTCAAGCAAGCCCCAAGAGCATGGTATGAATGCCTTAGAGATTTCCTTATTGCTAATGGCTTCAAAGTCGGCAAGGCCGATCCTACACTCTTTACTAAAACTCTTGAAAATGACTTGTTTGTATGCCAAATTTATGTTGATGATATTATATTTGGGTCTACTAACGAGTCTACATGTGAAGAGTTTAGTAGGATCATGACACAGAAATTCGAGATGTCGATGATGGGGGAGTTGAAGTATTTTCTAGGATTTCAAGTGAAGCAACTCCAAGAGGGCACCTTCATCAGCCAAACGAAGTACACTCAAGACATCCTAAGCAAGTTTGGAATGAAGGATGCCAAACCCATCAAAACACCCATGGGAACAAATGGGCATCTCGACCTCGACACGGGAGGTAAGTCCGTGGATCAAAAGGTATACCGGTCGATGATTGGTTCATTGCTTTATTTATGTGCATCTCGACCGGACATTATGCTTTCCGTATGCATGTGTGCAAGATTCCAATCCGACCCTAAGGAATCCCACCTTACGGCCGTAAAACGAATCTTGAGATATTTGGCTTATACACCTAAGTTTGGGCTTTGGTACCCTCGGGGATCCACATTTGATTTGATTGGTTATTCGGATGCCGATTGGGCGGGGTGTAAAATTAATAGGAAGAGCACATCGGGGACTTGCCAGTTCTTGGGAAGATCCTTGGTGTCTTGGGCTTCAAAGAAGCAAAATTCGGTCGCTCTTTCCACCGCCGAAGCCGAGTATATTGCCGCAGGACATTGTTGCGCCCAATTGCTTTGGATGAGGCAAACCCTGCGGGACTATGGTTACAAATTAACCAAAGTCCCTTTGCTATGTGATAATGAGAGTGCAATTAAAATGGCCGACAATCCCGTCGAGCATAGCCGCACTAAGCACATAGCCATTCGGTATCATTTCCTTAGGGATCACCAACAAAAGGGGGATATCGAGATTTCTTACATTAATACTAAAGATCAATTAGCCGATATCTTTACCAAGCCACTTGATGAACAATCTTTTACCAAACTTAGGCATGAGCTCAATATTCTTGATTCTAGAAATTTCTTTTGCTAAGCTTGCACACATAGCTCATTTGAATACCCTTGATCATATCTCTTTTATATGCTATGACTAATGTGTTTTCAAGTCTATTTCAAACCAAGTCATAGGTATATTGAAAGGGAATTGGAGTCTTCGGCGAAGACAAAGGCTTCCACTCCGTAACTCATGCTTCGCCATCACTCCGAGCAACTCTCTATTCCTTGGGGAGAAATGAGCATCAAAGAAAAGGACTTCATCCTTGGGGGAGAGAGTAAAAGCTCAAAAGCAAAAGGACCGGACTTCATCTTTGGTATAATCTTAACTCGTTACTTATGACCAAAGGGGAAGAAATTACTTCGAGGGCTCTAATGATTCCGTTTTTGGCGATTCATGCCAAAAAGGGGGAGAAATAAGCCCAAAGCAAAAGGACCGCACCACCACCAAACTTAGTGCTTTCCAAAAGTATTTATCAATGGGTATCCTATTGTGTTCAAAAGGGGGAGAAAGTAGTATTTCAAAAATAGTATATAAAAACCCTCTTGAACACTAAGAGGTGGATCTCTTTTAGGGGGAGTTTTGTTTAGTCAAAGGAAAAGCATTTGAAACAGGGGGAGAAAATTTCAAATCTTGAAAATGCTTTTGCAAACTCTTATTCATTTACCTTTGACTATTTGCAAAAGATTTTTGAAATGGATTTACAAAAGGATTTGCAAAAACAAAACATGTGGTGCAAACGTGGTCCAAAATGTTATATAAGAAAGAAACATTCCTTGCATATCTTGTAAGTAGTTATATTGGCTTAATTCCAAGTAACCTTTTCACTTACATTATGCAAACTAGTTCAATTATGCACTTCTCTATTTGCTTTGGTTTGTGTTGGCATCAATCACCAAAAAGGGGGAGATTGAAAGGGAATTAGGCTTTCACCTAGTTCCTAAATAATTTTGGTGGTTGAATTGCCCAACACAAATCTTTGGACTAACTAGTTTGCCCAAGTGTATAGATTATACAGGTGAAAAAGGTTCACTTTCAGTCAATAAAAAGACCAAGTATTGGATTCAACAAAGGAGCAATGAGGCAACCGAGGGCACCTCTGGCTGAAGGCACCGGACTGTCCGGTGTGCACCGGACAGTGTCCGGTGCACCCAGAGGACATCAACTCAAACTCTTCGCCCTCGGGAATTCTTGGAAGCCGGCGCACTATAATTCACCGGACTGTCCGGTGTGCACCGGACATGTCCGGTGCTCCAAGGAAGCGCGGTCTTCGGAACTCGTCAGCCTCGGGTTCGCGCGGCAGCCGCTCCGCTAAAATTCACCGGACTGTCCGGTGTGCACCGGACTGTCCGGTGTGCCAGCGGAGCAACGGCTCCCTGCGGCGCCAACGGCTCCCTGCGGTGTATTTAATGCGCGCGCAGCGCGCGCAGACGTCAGGCACGCCCATACCGGTGCACCGGACATCAAACAGTACATGTCCGGTGTGCACCGGACACCCAGGAGGGCCCACAAGTCAGAAGCTCCAACGGCTAGAATCCAACGGCAGTGATGACGTGGCAGGGGGCACCGGACTGTCCGGTGCGCCATCGAACAGACAGGTTCCCAACGGCCACATTTGGTGGTTGGGGCTATAAATACCCCAACCACCCCACCATTCATTGCATCCAAGTTTTCCACTTCTCAACTACTACAAGAGCTCTAGCATTCAATTCTAGACACACTAAAGAGATCAAATCCTCTCCAATTCCACACAAAGCCCTAGTGACTAGTGAGAGTGATTTGCCGTGTTCATTTGAGCTCTTGCGCTTGGATTGCTTCTTTTCTTTCTCACTTGTCCTTGAGATCACAACTCCATTGTAATCAAGGCAAGAGGCACCAATTGTGTGGTGGCCCTTGCGGGGAAGTTTTGTTCCCGGCTTTGATTTGAGAAGAGAAGCTCACTCGGTCCGAGGGACCGTTTGAGAGAGGGAAGGGTTGAAAGAGACCCGGCCTTTGTGGCCTCCTCAACGGGGAGTAGGTTTGCAAGAACCGAACCTCGGTAAAACAAATCTCCGTGTCTCACTTGCTTATTCGCTTGGGATTTGTTTTGCGCCCTCTCTCTTGGACTCGTTTATTATTACTAACGCTAACCCCGGCTTGTAGTTGTGTTTATATTTATAAATTTCAGTTTCGCCCTATTCACCCCCCCTCTAGGCGACTATCAGGATGGTAATGAATCTCCAACTCATAATCTTTGATCAACTCTAACCATCTTCGTTGCCTCATGTTCAACTCTGACTGAGTGAATATGTACTTCAGACTCTTGTGGTCTGTGTAACCATCACATTTCTATCCATACAAATAGTGCCTCCATGTCTTCAGTGCATGAACCACTGCTGCCAACTCTAGATCATGGATTGGGTAATTCTTCTCATGAACCTTCAGCTGTCGGGACGAGTAAGCCATAACTCTTCCCTCTTGCATCAACACGCATCCCAAACCTGTGTAACAAGCATCGCAATACACCGAGAAGGGCTTGTGCACATCAGGCAAGACTAGGACAGGCGCTGTAGTCAACTTTCCTTTTAGCGCTTCAAAGGCCTCTTGACATTTCTGGGTCCACTTGAACTCAACCTTGTTGCCTAGCAACGCTGTCATTGGTTTCGCAATCTTCGAAAACCCTTCAATGAATCGCCGGTAATATCCGGCCATTCCAATGAAGCTCTTGATTCCTCTAGCATCTGTTGGCGCTTTCCAGTTCAAAATGTCTGCCACTTTCTTCGGATCCATAGCCAATCCTTCTTTGTTGATTATGTGACCCAAGAACAGGACTTCACTGATCCAGAACTCACACTTGCTCAACTTTGCATACAACTGGTGCTCTCGCAATCTCTGCAATACCATCTTCAAATGATCTGCGTGCTCTTCTTCGCTTTGAGAATAAATCAGAATGTCATCAATGAATACCACCACAAACTCATCAAGGTAATCCATGAATACACTGTTCATCAAGTTCATGAAGAACGCTGGCGCATTGGTCAAACCAAAAGGCATCACCGTGAACTCATACAAACCATACTTGGTAATGAATGCCGTCTTCGGAATGTCCGAAGGTCGGATCCTGAGCTGATGATAACCTGACCTCAGATCAATCTTGGAGAACACACTGGCTCCTCTCAACTGGTCGAACAGATCTTCTATTCTGGGCAAGGGATACTTGTTCTTGATCGTGACTTCATTCAGAGCTCGGTAATCGATGCACATCCTCTTGGTGCCATCTTTCTTCTCCACAAATAGGACAGGGGCGGCCCAAGGCGAGGTGCTTGGCCGGATGTAACCTTTCTCTGACAGCTCATCAATCTGCTTCTTAAGTTCAACCAACTCTGGTCCGGATATTCTGTAAGCTCTCTTGAAGATAGGGGCGGTTCCAGGAAGAAGCTCTATGGCAAACTCAACTTTCCGCTCTGGTGGCATACCCGGTAAGTCCTTTGGAAACACATCTGGGAACTCAGACACAACCCTGATACTCTCAATTGGGTCTGCTTCACTGCTATCAACAGCTAGCTGATAACAACTTCCTTTCTTTGGCTCAGGCAGGACTAACTCAGTCACCACTTCCTCTCCTAGTGGGGACACCAACTTGATGGTCCTTTTATCACAACTGATAACTGCCTGATACTTATCTAGCCAATTCATCCCTAGGATGACATCTATTCCCTGAGTACCCATTACCATAAGGTTGGCGGGAAACGCTATCCCCCTTATTTCCACACTTATATTCAAACAAATGCTATCGGCTCGAATTCTACCATCGGCTGAGTCAATTTGAATGGGGGTTGACATGGTAGTAATTGGAAGATTATGTGCTTCTACCCATGATGCAGTAATGAAAGAATGTGTTGCTCCAGTATCAAATAACACTTCTGCAATATGGGAGTCGGCTGGGAACATACCTACTATCATGCTAGGGGTCTCCTGAACTGCTTCAGCCTCCAAGTGGTTCAGCCTTCCATGATTATAGCGCGGCTGAGAGCGATTGCCTGCTCCAGGCTGAGGCACATTCTGCTTTGCTGGGGCATTGGGGCCTGACTGCTGCTGGGCTGCCTTCTTCGGACATTGCATCACCCAGTGGCCTTGCTCTCCACAGTGGAAACATGCTCTATTTCCAACCTGAGCTGGTGCTGCCTGACTGTTCTGCTGGGCTGTTGGGGTAGGAAGACGAGGTGCTTGCTGATTCTGCCTCTGAAACTGACCTCCTGACTGATTGCTCTGACGGTTCTGGTACTGATGCTGAGGATACTGCCTTTGAAACTGCTGATGCTGCTGAGGTGGACGCTGGTTCTGCCTGAACTACTGAGGTTGATTGCCTGAGAAACGAGGACGATTGCTGCTTCCAGGCTGGGGTCCACTGATCTTGCGCTTACGATCCTCCATCTCCTTACGCTTTCTCTCTGTCATGATTGCTCTGTCAATCAGGTGCTGGAATGTCGGGAAGGTGTGATTCATCAGTTGGTACTGCAGAGGGTCAACCAAGCCTCTCAGGAAACGGTACTGTCGCTTGGTGTCGGTGTTGACATCTTCAGGAGCATAGCGAGACAATTGCAGAAACCTGTCCCGGTACTCACTGACAGACAATGGCCCTTGCTTGAGGGCCAGGAACTCCTCCTTCTTCACTGTCATCAGACCTGCAGGAACATGGTACTGACGGAAGTTTCCTCTGAACTCTTCCCAGGTGATGGCGTCAGGGTGGGCATGGGTGGCGAGGTAAGACTCCCACCATGACTGAGCTGCTCCTCTCAACAGACGGGGACCATACAGGACCTTCTCCCTGTCATCACACTGAGCGGTATGCAACTCCCGCTCCACAGTGCGCAGCCAGTCTTCAGCATCCATGGGGTCAGAAGAATGAGCGAACGTTGGTGGATGACCTCTCATGAATTCAGCACGCTTGTCTCTGGGCATCTGAGGCATCTGAGGCTGAGGTGGGGCCTGCTGCTGCTGCTGCTGAATGGCGGCCAAAGTCTGACCGATGGCTTGAACTGCCTGAGTCTGCATCAGAAACATCTCCTCGATGGACATCGGGGGCGGGGGCGGCAGGTGCTGCTGCTGGGGCACCTCCTCCTGTTGAGCGGCTCGCTCCTGCTGAGCACGCCTTCCTCCTCTGCGCCTGTTCTCTGACATCTGCAGAATGCAACCACACATCAGAACTGATCTGGCAAATCTTGCAGCATAAGAAAAGAGTATAGAATTCTTCAACAACACTGAACAGATGAGCATCTTCGCTGATCTCCAACACAGACCACACAACTTCTCAGATAAAGAGGAAAGTGGAATAAAAGGTTTCCCAACTATATAACTAACTCCATTAACATAATAGGTAAACCAAAATGCAGGGGATACCCACACTCTGGTGACAGTCATTACAAAGATCCAAACCAAACATAGTTCATCATGACAAACATAGATGCACAGGATATAGCAAACTACCCTGTCTAACTAAGACTAACTAAGACCGAGACTAACGCTAAGACTGTAGCTTCTACGTATGTATATTTCGTATTAATTACAAGATCCAACTCTAACGAGCTATGGTTCTAGAGTTATCTTGGTCTTGCAGTCGGGATTGCCATAAGACTGGTGTCCACACCGAGGTGAGCGGTACGGGTGCTGAGTCCCGACGGGAGCGGGGGAACCATCATCCAGGTGACGACGTTCCGCGCGCTCAGCCCGCAGCAGGGCGATCTCAGCACGAGCCCTACTCAGCTCGTCTAATGCATGGTCCAGCTCCGTGTTTAGCACGGCGGCTAGGTTGACTGTGCTGCTCAACCTAGGATTGCCCTCACCGACAGGTGAGACAATCACGCCTCCTGTGCTGCCAGATGGACGGCGGGGGTAATACTTCAGGTCAAGGCCGTCAGCTACCCCACCGAAAACCGAGCAGTAGTGCGAAAGCGCACGCCGTGCAGCATCTTGCATGGCTGCCTCAGCTGAGTCCCGCTCAGAGATAGAATAGTGCTCTGAGCAGGCCTCCGCACCCTGGAGACTGTTCTCCGGGCGGCGCACCAAGCAGGTTGCCTCCCAGCGGTCCGGGTAGACCCCGCGACTGTGCTGGTAGACCACACAGCGATACTCGATAGACCAAGTATGCCGGTTAAGTGCCCGACGTAGCAGGGTGTCGAGCGCATCGTGGAAGTGACACCCGCGAGCAGCGTCGCGAGTGATGGGTCGAGCAACCCATCCTTCCGGCTCATGGTTAGCAGAGAAGTCGGTGTCGTGGCTCGAGCTGTCGTCGCCACCTCCGTCATCTGGGTCTCCTCCAGCAGCTACTCCAGAAGCTGGGGCGCCCAGTGGTGGTGCAGGGGGTGCCTCCAGAGGAAGCACAGGGGAGCAGCTCCTCACGGACTCTATCTCCTGGTGGAGCGAGAAGGAAGAGCCCTGCTGCTCCTGTCGTCGACGTTCCTGCTCCTCATGCAGGCGGTGGTGCAGTCTCTCCAAGTGGCTGGACTGTCCGGCCACGGGACGGCGAAGCGGACGCTCAGCAAGGCGGGAGGGTAAGAAGGGGATGACAGACTTTCGTGCAGTGTGTCTAAGTCGAGCCATCTACAAAAGACATCGCAAGCAAAAGGGTGAGAACAGAATTAATATGACCAGCAAATAATGAACCATAAGTAAATGAAGGATTAGAATAAAACATAATTTTCAGCAAGGTATATTATATAGTAGAACATAGGTTTGGTCGGTATGACCAACTTTTGAAGGGATATCAAAGTCAAGGCAGGGACAGAGGTCTATAGTCCTTAGAACGACCATTCTACTCTAGGTTAGCGGTCTTACAGTCAGCACGGCTTTGATACCACTTATGTCACACCCGGTTTTAGAAGGCAAACCGAATGCGAACCATGTACGTGCCAGGATCAGTAATTCACGTACACAGCAGTTACATAACATGGACATCATCACACAGTGCTCAAAATAGTATTAAAAAGGGAAATAATAGTCGATTACATCATACGTCTGAGACGTCCATATAGTCCTTACAATAAATCAAAGTGCAAAAACGAAACGTAGATAACCGCGGCCTTCACAGGCAGCCGACTGGGGGTTGCCGCTAACCCACGCCTAGAACTCGTCGTAGTCTTGGAACTCCTGGAAGTCTCCTTCCACAGCTTCATCTTCGCCTGAGCAGTGGTTGCAATGCTGACAACCTGGGGATGGGGGGGTTTGGTGTGTAGAGCAAGGGTGAGTACACATCAACATACTCAGCAAGTATCCTGTTTGGCTGTAGTGGACTAGCTTTATGTGGGGATAAGTCAAGCAGTTGCTTTTAGTTGGTCAGATTATTATTTACTAATAGAAAGCTAGGTTTTAGCTTTAACCCAAGTTATTAGCCCGATGTACCCTTTCCAAACGGAAAGAATACCACTTACCAGCACCATAGTCATAACCAAAACCATCGATCTCATAGCCACCTGTACCAAAGTATCTCTGATCAAGTACCACTAATCACTGGAGCTCCCTTGGCCGCTCATAACCGCGAGCACGGCTGATATATCAGTTTTCAAACACTCTGCAGAGGTTGTGCACTTTACCCACAAGCCGTGATTCCCTCTTGCCTCGGGCCGATCAAACCCTTAAACACTACCAAGGTGAATAGGCAGGGTTTCACTACGTAGCCTTTACAAAGATTCCCCGGGGCTGTAGTCGCCCGTTAGGTTTCCCAAATGTACCGCACTCCTCCCCAAGGGACAAATCAACCTTGGCAGAGCGAGCCGCATACACTGAGCCCCATTGACGGCACGACGGCGAAGCGAACTACACCCCGGATCCTCTAATTATTCAGCTAAGGGCATCCCATTCCACCCTCATGGTTGCACTGTTTTCCCGGGCGGTCATCCATAGAACAGGTCCTTACGGAGAGGCACTCGAGAAACCGCTCGAGCCCCCTTAAAGCCACAAGTACAACATCATAATAAGAGAAGGGAAAACAGCGTATCATAGATAATCTCATCATGTTCATTGATTAGAGTTGAGCAATAGCATAAAGCTAACTAATAATAATCCAACCCATATAGGTAAACAAGGATATGGATAACAAAAGCTAGTCAGTCCTTAGGCATAAATGTGTAAAGCGGGAGGTGAATTAAATAATGAATAGGACAGAGATAGGTCAAAGGACACTTGCCTCCACCAACCGACTGCTGCTCAGGGGCTTCTCCTGCGAGTTCCTCGGGCTCTTCAACCGGATCGTTCTCTAAGCGGGTGCAAACATACATACATCCATCCATTGAAATTAGGAAACCAACAGTACACCATACAAGAGAACAAGTAGAGCAAATATGCATAGAATACCACATACGGTAATGGATTTACCTTGGTTAGAAAGAAACGAGGGAAGGTCTCGCAGGGGTTAAGGCTTATGCTCGAGGGGCACTACGGGTAAACGAATGACTAGACGTCACGCGCTCTCGTTCCAGTTGGTTCTAACAAACGGATTAGCTACATGCACTAATGTAAACACGATCACTTTTAGTAGATTAACATTGAATAAGATAGACGATTGACTATACAAATTAACTAACGTAACCAATTTCCAAATTGAGACTCCTACCTTATTAATATAAACAACGTGATTAGCGCATATAGGAGACGGGGGGGGGGGGGGTAGACGGGGGTTAAGGGGGTAGACGATCGTGTCGCGGGCACGACGAGCTACGCCGGAACGCTGCGCGAACATGCGCACGCGCAAAGCCACACTTAACGTGCTGCCAACGAGTCGCGCACGCGTCGGGGCCGTGCGCTGGCCGAGCTCGAGGCCACGCCGAGGGCCGACACGACGCGAGCAAGGCACGACGGGGCGAACGGGCAAGCACGCCGGGGAAAGCGAGCGTGGGCGAGCGAGGATACGGCCGGACGAGGCCGAGCGCGGGGACGGGCGGCCGAGCCGGGGCACGGGGGCGGTTGAACCGGGGGGCGGCCGAGCTCGCTGGGAGGCGGGCGGCCGAGCCGGGGGCGGGCGCGCGCGGGCGAGCGGAGCTCGCCGAGGACGGGCGCGGCGGGGGGGCGAGCCGGGCACGGGCGGGGCGGGGCGGCTCGCCGGAGGGCGGCCGGGGGCAGGGCCGAGCGCGGCTCGCCGGGGGGCGGCCGGGCACGGGCGGCGCGGGTCGCTGGGGCGGCCAGGGACGGGGAAGGGGTGGCGCGGGGCGGCGGAGCGGGGCCGAGCGAGGGCGGCCGGGGCGCAGGACGGGGCGGGGCTCGTCGGGCGCGGCCGGGCGGCTCGCCGGCGCGCGCGCGGGCGCGGGGCCGGGGACGGCGAGGCGGGGCGCGGCGCGGGGTGGCCGGGCCGGGCGGGGTCGGGGGCGCGAACGGCCGGGGTGGCCGGGGCCAGAGCCGGCCGGGCGCGGGCGTGGAGAGGGCGGCTGGGGCCAGGCCGAGCTCGCCGGGACGGCCGAGCCGGGGGCCGAGCCGGGCGGCGTGGGTGAGGGGAGGGCGCCGGAGGGAGGAGAGGGAGGAAGGAGAGGGAGGGGAGGAGGGAGGAGGAGGGGGGAGCCTCACCGGCGGGCGGGGAGGGGCGACGGCGGCGGCTCGGACGAGCAGGGGAGGGCGGCGGCGGCGGTTAGGGCAGGGGAGGGAGAGAGAGAGAGATGACGGGCGGGGCCCGCAGGAGGATTTTTGGAAAAAAGAAAAAGGGTGGGGGCGGATGGGCCGGTTGGGCCCAAAGTGGGGGGGGAGGGGGCGCGCGGCTGGGCCGGCGCGGGGCCCACGCGGGAGGAGGGGGGGGAGGGGGCGGCTGGGCCGCCAGCTGGGCCGGCCGAAGGGGGGGCGCGGCTGGGCCGAATAGGGGAGAAGGGGGGGAAGAGAGGGAAGAAAAAGAAAGAAAGAAAAGAAAGAAAAGAAAAAAAAGAAAAGGCTTTTTCTTTTTTTTCTAATTTCTAATTTTCTCTAGACGAAAGCATTCACATTTTTAATCAAACAAAAAGTATGCATGGTTCGGCATGGTGCATTACACAAAATAAAGTGTTTTAAGGTTTTGCTTTACGCGAGGTCTAAAGCCAAAACCCCCTGCGACTTTGGAAAAGATCAAGGCTTAGCGAGAAGAAAAGGGAAAAAGGAAAGAGTAACGCCTGAATTTGGTGAGGGAAAAGAAGAAAAAAATTCTACCACCAAATTCAGGGCGTTACAGCAAATAATGTTATGTGATTATTCATGTTATTCTCTCATGTTTCATATGCTTCTCCTTTTATCAATGTAAACCGTGATCATGAAGGTATGTCCTTCATGACCTTCATCCGAAGATCGTTATATCCTGAGGGAAATAATGCTTCGAGGGACGAAGGGCATTAACCTTTAACCTTTTTTTGTGTTGCCTTATTCTTAATTCATAGCATTTGAGAACAAGTCCCCAACATTGGCGCCCACCTCCAGTGAACTCATTTCCACTTTTGAGCTGATGGCTTCGTTCAACAACCAAGACGAAGTACCTTCGGCTACGAAGCTGGTGCTTCCGATAACAGGCGGCTCAGGTTCAGAGCCGGCTAACAAGAAGCAGAAGAAGGAAGCACAGAGAAGGGTACAACATGTTGGGGTGTAGGGACCCTTCATCAAGTCAAAATGGTCCCACATCCCAATCACCTTCTCCCAGGAGGACCTTCAGCTCAAATATTACCCTCATAATGATGCTATGGTCATATCTTGTGTCATCAAGGGATTTCTGGTCCATAATGTTCTGGTTGATACAGGCAGCGCAGCGAATACCATATTTGCTAAGGCCTTCAGACAGATGCAAGAGCAAGAGGATAAGATTCATGATGCTACACATCCTCTTTGTGGCTTCGGAGGAAGGCAGATTGCAGCACTCGGCAAAATCACAATGCCAGTGACCTTCGGCTTTGTTCATAACACAAGGACTGAACAGGTTGTCTTTGACATTGATGATATGGAGTACCCCTATAATGCAATCATTGGTCGAGGGACACTTAATGCTTTCGAAGCAATACTTCATCCAGCATACTTATGCACGAAGATACCTTCGGAACAAGGGCCCATTGCTGTTCATGGGAGTCAAGAAGCTGCCAGAAAGGCCGAAGGAAACTGGATAGATTCAAAGGCAATTCATAATATAGATGGAGCCGAAGCCTGTGAGTAGTATAGATACAAAAGAGAGAAGGCGGTTTCGGCCGATCAGCCAAAACCTATGCTCCTATGTGAAGACATAGCAGAGCAAAGGGTATTGTTGGGGTCTCAGCTATCTGAAGAGCAAGAGAAGACTTTGCTAAGATTCCTATTTAACAACAAAGTTGTCTTTGCTTAGTCAGCCAATGATCTCTGTGGTGTCAACAGAGATGTCATTGAACATTCACTCAATGTGGATCCATCCTTCAGGCCAAGAAAACAAAGGCTTCGGAAAATGTCTGACAACAAAGTTGAAGGTGCTCGGAATGAAGTAAAAAGACTTCTTAGTGCTGGAGTTATCAGAGAGGTGAAATACCCAGAGTGGCTAGCCAACACTGTTATGGTAAAGAAGGCCAATGGTAAATGGAGAATGTGCATTGATTTTACAGATCTTAACAAGGCTTGTCCAAAGGACGAGTTCCCATTGCCAAGAATAGACTCTCTAGTAGATGCAGCAGCTTCTTCAGAGCTCATGAGTCTACTGGACTGTTACTCAGGCTACCATCAAATCTGGATGAAAAAGGAAGATGAGCCGAAGACTAGCTTCATAACCCCCAGTGGCACATATTGCTATCTTCTGATGCCTAAGGGGCTTAAAAATGCTGGAGGAAGCTTCAGCAGAATGACAGCCAGAGTCCTTCATTCTCAAATAGGTAGGAATGTGCTGACCTATGTTGATGATATCATAGTTAAAAGCACGAAGCAATAAAATCACATTGCTGATTTGCAAGAGGCATTTGCCAATTTCAGGCAAGCTGATCTGAAGTTAAATCCAGAAAAGTGTGTTTTTTGGGTGAAGAAGGGCAAGTTCCTTGGCTATCTAGTATCAACGAAGGGAATCAAAGCCAACCCAAGCAAGATTGAAGCTATCCTTCAGATGGAGCCGCCAAGTACAAAGAAAGGGGCTCAATAGGTGGCAGGTAGATTAGCATCATTAAACAGATTCATATCCAGATCAGCAGAAAGAAATCTGCCATTCTTTGAAATACTGAAGTCAGCCGAAGTCTTTCAATGGGGTCAGGCTCAGCAAAAAGCCTTCGAAGAATTGAAGCAATACTTGATTGATTTAACAACATTAACTCCACCTTTGCCAGTGGCTCCATTGCTCTTATATGTGGCAGCTTTGCATTCTGTAGTGAGTGCGACACTTGTACAGGAGAAGCTAGATGGCCAAGTCAAAAAACAAGCTCTAGTGTACTTTGTCTCCGAAGTTTTAAGTTTGTCAAAGAAAAATTATACATAATTGGAGAAGGTGATGTATACTGTGTTAATGGCCTCCAGAAAGCTTCGGCATTATTTTCAAGCATATCGCATAATTGTTCCTTCGTCACAGCCTCTGAAGGACATCATGAGGAACAATGAAGCTACTGGAAGGATTGGAAAATGGGCTGCAGAACTTAACGAATTCACCATTGACTATGTCCATAGATCCTCAATTCAGTCCCAGGCGTTGGCAGACTTCATCGCTGATTGGACGCTAGGGGCTCAAGAAGAAGAAATAAACAAAGACGCCGAAGCTTGGACGGTGTTCTGCGATGGTTCCTGGGGAACCTTCGGTGCAGGAGCGGCTGCTGTCCTAGTGGCACCTTCGAAAGTCACAACATGTTATGAAGCCAAGCTTGACTTTAGTTGTACAAATAATATTGCTGAATACGAAGCACTTCTGTTGGGGCTTCAGAAGTTAAGAGCAATGGGAATAAGAAGGGCCATCCTGAAAACTGATTCTCAAGTCATTTCTGGCTATGTAGACAAAAGTAGCAAGGCAAGAGACCCGAAGCTTGAAAAATATCTGGATACAGTTCAAAGATTGGAGGCTTCTTTCGAAGTTTTTTCTGTCAAGAAGATTCCAAGAGGTGAAAATGAGCATGCAGATCTGCTAGCCAAATCAGCGGCTCAGGGGCTCCCTCTACCTTCGGAAGTATTTTTTGAAACAATAAAGGCACCTTCGGTTGAACTCATGGGAAGAGCAGTGCTTGCTATCTCCCCAGTACATAGTGAAGATTGGAGGACTGAAATTATATCTTTCCTCCAAGGTAATTGTCTTTTGAATGATGAAGCTTATAATAAGAGAATGGAAGCAAGGACAAGACCGTATGTGATAATAGAAGAGGAATTATATAAATATGGAGTCTTTTCTCCACTTCTCAAGTGTTTATCAAGAGCTGAAGGTATTGAATTAATGATGGAGATACATGCAGGTCTGTGTGGATCTCATATTGGGTCTAGGCCCTTGCTGGGAAAAGTGTTTAGACAAGGATTTTATTGGCCGAAGGCAGCTTCAGATGCAGCAGAACTAGTTCAAAAATGTGAAAATTGTCAAAAATGTGCAAGAGACCAAAAACAACCTTCATCTCTCACTCAGCTAATACAGCCCACCTGGCCATTACAAAGATGGGGCCTGGATTTGTTAGGCCCACTTCCACCAGCGCAAGGCAATTTGAGATATGTTGTGGTGGCTGTAGAATAATTTTCTAAGTGGATTGAAGTAAAGCCTTTGGCTACAATAACTTCCGTTACAGTCCAGAAATTCTTGTGGCAAAATATTGTTTGTCGCTTCGGCGTGCCGAAGGCCATAACTATAGACAATGGAACACAGTTTGATGCCGAAACTTTCAAGGATTTCTGTGATCAGATTGGCACGAAGATTCATTTTGCATCAGTTAGGCATCCAGAGTCAAACGGGTTGGCTGAAAGAGCAAATGACATTATAATGACGGGAATAATGAAGCTAATCTTCAATCATCCCAGAGGGAAGTGGCCAGATGAGTTGATTAAAGTGGTGTGGAGCAACAATACCACCATATCAAGATCAACAGGTTTTACACCGTTTAAATTATTATTTGGTGATGAAGCTATAACCCCAGAAGAAGCTAAAACAGGGTCAATAAGAACAACAACTTCGGCGGAAGACGAAGCTGATTATCACATAGCAAAAGATACTATAGAGGGGACCAGACTTCAGGTTGTGGAGAACATCAATAAATATCAAGCCAAAACAATAAAATGGCGTGACAGAAAAGTTCGGTTGAAAAATATTAAGCCAGGGCATTTGGTGCTTCGGAGAGTGGCCAATCCGGACACAGTAGGCAAACTACAGCTGAAGTGGGAAGGACCTTTTCTGGTGGTATCTTCGTCAAGGCCCGGTTCTTATAGATTGAAGGATATGGACGGCAATGACATTCCTAGATCTTGTAATGCGGATGAGCTTTGGCGATATTATGTGTAATTTGATGTACTCTTTTTTCATTTTTCGGTATAGCACCCTTTTCCTTTCCAAAGGGGGAGAAATTAAAGGTTTTTAATGGGGCCATAGCTTGTAATTTTTCCTTTCTTATTTAGCTCCACGAGAGCCAAATCCCCCAAAAGAATGTAAAATGTAAAATCTGAGCATGCACCATCGAGTGCATAAAAGAAAAAAAAGCAGGGAGAAGCTCAAAAGTCGTCCCCAAGGGGATGCAGAGCATGACGAAGCTACAAAAATCGTTCCTAAGGGAGCGCAACATAAGTTTTCTGCTCAAAAGTCGTTCCTAAGGGAATGCAGAGCCAAATACCGCCGAAATATAAGGCGAATAAGTTCAAAAGTCGTTCCTAAGGGGATGCAGAACTTATACCACCGTAATAGAAGGCGAAGAAGTTCAAAAGTCGTTCCTAAGGGGATGCAGAATTGTAACACCCTGAATTTGGGGGTATAAAATTTCTTTTATAATATCCACCAAATTCTGGTGTTACCTTCTTTTTTTTCCTTCTTTTCGCTCCTTTATTCATTCCTTCCCAAATAATAGGGTGTTACTTCAAATATAGGTGTCAATAAAACCCTAGAGAAGTTTTGGTTGTTGCATCCATGCCGAAGCATGTATTATTTTGTTTTTGGAGTGATTTCATGGAGCATTCATTCAATTAGGAGTTTAAATTTAAGTTATAGGAAGAAATTAAAAAGGAAAAACCTCTCCCTCACTCCTTTTAGCCTAGCCGCGGCCTGCTTTCCCCCCTCCTCTTTACCCCCTGCGCGGCCCACCCCGTCTTGGGCCGGCTGGCGCGTGGCCCACCTGGCACGGCCTCCCCCTCGTGCCTCCCCCTCCTTTGGGACGACCGGCTGGCGAGCGCGGCCCAGCTCGCGTGGCAGCGTGGCCCGGCTTGGCGCGGCCCAACTCGGCGGCCCTGCCGCCCCCTGCGCCCCTCAACGCCCCCGCTCCCTCCGCGCGCGTGCACGCTGGGCAGTTGCCCAGCCGCCGCCGCCCCTGGTGGGGCCCACCAGTCAGCCCCACCACCATGCCCCTGTTCATCTCCTCTCCCCAACGCACATATTCTCCCCCTCTCCCCACGCAGCTCGTCCCTCTCCACCACCTCACCCGCGCCGCTCGGAACCGCCGCCATCGACGCCGTCCGCTCGGCCCTCGTCCCACGGTGAGCCCCGTCTCCCCCTCTTCTTCCTCGCCCCCCCTCTTCTTCCCCATCCCGGTCCCTGCTTGCCACGGCCCTTGGCCCAGCATGGCCATGGCGCGTGCGCCCCCCCCCCTCGCGTCCTCCCCCTTGTGCCCTGCCTGCGGCGCCCCGGCTCGGCGCGGCGGTTCCGGCTCGCCCCATCCCTGGCGGCCTCGGCGTGCTCATGGCGTGGCCCCGGCGTGCCCGCGCGACGCGGCCATGGCGCCCCAGCCTGGAGCGGCCTCGCCCAGTCCGGCCCCTGTCCTGCGCAGCGCGGCCTCCTGCCCCGCTCAGCGCATTCGGCGTGGTCTCAGCGCGCTCGGCGTGGTCCCGGCGCGCTCAGCTCGGCCCCGGCACGGCCATGGCGTGGTGGCGCGGCCCGGCCCCTGCCCTTGCCCGGCATGGCCCCTTCGCAGTGTGGCCCCGACCCGGCGCGGCTTCGGCTCTCGCGGTCGCGGTGCCCCTGCGTAGCACGGCGCGTGCGCAGCTCGGCCCCGGCGTGTGCGCGACACGTCAGCGCGGCCTTGCGCGCGCGTGCTCGCGTGGTGCGCGCAGTGCTTTGGCGCGACTCGCCGTACCCTCGGCGCACTCGTCTACCCCCCTAGACGTGCCCGTCTACCCCCCCCCCCCCCCCCCCCCGTGTACTTCATGCGTAGTGATCGCTTTATTTATATCAATAAACGGAACTCAATTTAGAAATTGGTTACGTTAATTATTTCATGTAGCTAATCTTGGACCTCGTTTAATGTTGATCAATTGAAAATAGTTATAGTTATATTAGTGCATGTGGCTAATACTTGTTAGTGTAACTCGATGGAATTAGATCACGTAGCGATTAGTTATGCATCTACCCGTAATACGCTTCGAGTATAGCTTTAACCACTGCGAGACCTTCTTTCTTCTTTTTCTAGCCATGGCGAATGCAATATCGTATGTCATACTCTATGCATATTCAATCTATCTGTTCTCTTGTATGGTGTACTGTTTATTTCCTAATTCGAATGGATGGATGTATGTATGTTTGAGCTCGCATAGAGAACGATCTGGTTGAGGAACCCGAAGAACTCGTAGGAGAAGCCCCTGAGCAGCAGTCGGTTGGTGGAGGCAAGTGTCCCTTGACCTATCTCTGTCCTATACATTCTTTAATTCACCTCCCGCATTTCACATTTGTACCTAAGGATTGACTAGCTTTTGTTATCCATGTTCTTGTTTACCTATTTGGGTTAGATTATTATTGTTTAGCTTTATGCTATTGCTCAACTCTAATCAATGAACATGATGAGAATTATCAATGATACGCTGTTTTCCCTTCCTTTATTATGATGTTATACTTGTGGCATTCAAGGGGGCTCGAGCGGTTTCTTGAGTGCCTCTCCATAAGGACCTGTTTGTTGGATGACAGCCCGGGAAAACAGTGCAACCATGAGGGTGGAATGGGATGCCCTTAGCTGAATAATTAGAGGAACCGAGGTGTAGTTTGCTTAGCCGTCGTGCCGTCAATGGGGCTCGGTGTATGCGGCTCGCTCTGCCAAGTTTGGTTCATCCCTTGGGGAGGAGTGCAGTACATTTAGGAAACCTAACGGGCAGCTACAGCCCCGGGGAATCTTTGTAAAGGCTACGTAGTGATGCCCTGTTGGGTCACCTTGGTAGTGATCAATGGAGAGTCATGATCTCCGGGCAGAAAGGGAATCACGGCTTGTGCGTAAAGTGCACAACCTCTGCAGAGTGTTGTAAAACTGATATATCAGCCGTGCTCGCGGTTATGAGCCGCCAAGGGAGCTCCAATGATTTGTGGTACTTGATCAGAGATGTTCGGATTACAGGTGGCAATGAGATTGATGGTTCTTGGTATTGACTCTGGTAATGGTAAGTGGTACTCTTTCCGTTTGGAAAGGTGTACGTTTGGGTTAATAATGTGGGTTAATTCTAAAACCTGGCCTTCTCTACTAGTAATAATAATCTGACCAACTAAAAGCAACTGCTTGACTTACCCCCACATAAAGCTAGTCCACTACAGCCAAACAGGATACTTGCTGAGTATGTTGATGTGTACTCACCCTTGCTCTACACACCAAACCCCCCCATCTCAGGTTGTCAGCATTGCAACCACTGCTCAGGAGAAGATGAAGCCGTGGGAGGAGACTTCCAGGAGTTCCAAGACTACGTCGAGTTCTAGGCGTGGGTTAGCGGCAACCCCCAGTCGGCTGCCTGTGAAGGCCACGTTTATCTATGTTTCGTTTTCGCACTTTGATTATTGTAAAGACTATGTGGATGTCTCGGACATATGATGTAATCGACTATTTCCCCCTTTTTTAATACTATTCGAGCACTGTGTGATGATGTCCATGTTATGTAACTGCTATGTACGTGAATTGTTGATCCTGGCACGTACATGGTTCGCATTCGGTTTGCCTTCTAAAACAGGGTGTGACATAAGTGGTATCAAAGCCGTGCTGACTGTAGGACCGCTGACCTAGAGTAGCATTGGCCGTTTTAAGGACTTATTGATTATTACTTCATCTCATCCTTGATTTTACTTCAAAATATTAGTCACCTCGACTAATTCTATGTTGTGCTCCTATATGCCCCCTTGCCAAAAAGTATTTTATTCTAGTATGGTCTATACTTCTCTCAATCTATTAGGTCTGATCTCATCTTGTGCTTGCGACATCTTTGTAGATGCCCCCTGACTATAGCCTTTAGTCTTTTGGGACTCTTTCCTCATCCATTATTAAATTGCTACTATTTGACCATCTCTATTCCATTTTGTTATTGACATGCTCGTATCCTTGCATTTTTAATACCCTTATCCCTTAATCTAAAGCACTTACCCTTGTACCTCTACCACCTATTTAAACATTTCAGTTTATATGTCCATGATCTTACTGTCTTTTGAGACCCTTTCCTATTCTATTGATAAGTCGCTATCTTTTTGGCAATTTGTACTTTCTTGGTCTTGGTATGCTCATACCATTGGAATCTTGCATACTCTTATTTTTATATATGCTTACCTTTATATCCCAATATCTGTTTGAAATATTTTAGTTAACATGCCCTTGACCACCCTTGTTTCCTAATGATCCAAGAGTGATCATTTTATTTTGCACACATGTAGTAATCTCGTTGTTTCCTTGTAACTCCACTCGGTAATGATTCTTTACTTCAACCCTTATGTTGGAACCTTACCGATCTTACCCTTGATTGTTTTCTCCACTTTGTCGTTTTGCGAGTCTTGTCTTAACTATATCCTTTGTTATGCTTTTTAATTATTATCATATGCACCCTTGACACCTCTATATCCTACATTGATGTTTGTCTCATACGTGCCCTTTAAAATCACCCCTCTTCTGTCTCATACCTTCTTTCTCTTGGTCGTATCCTCTTCTTTGGCTCGCGAGTTTGTAACATCATCCTTTGTTGTGCTTTTGCTTCTTATTGCCTTTACCCTTCTCATCTCTCAATCTTACCTTGGTGATTACGCTATGTTCGTTATCTAAAACCTCCAATCTCCCACCTTAGTTCAAGCGTGGTCTCTTACTTATCTCACTCGTGGTTATATCCTATACTTTACCTCTTGCAAGACTTATCTCTATTCTTGATTGTACCTAGATTCCTGGTTTTTTATGCACATTTACCTCTTCCTTTATATCTTTGCCTATTATCACCTTTGACCCTTGACCTCTCTCCATATTTACCATGATGTTTACCTATTTCTTAGCCTCACTTATTCCATTTCAATCCGAGAGTGTTATTTTCCCTATCCTGCTCTTGTTCGTTTCCTTTCCCTTTGTCGCTTTGCAAGTCTTGTCTTACCTTAACTTCATCCTTTGTTGAGCTTTTGTTTGATATCATCCTTACCTTTGTAATCTGTAGATCTTGCCTTGATACTTATCTTAGGTCTGCTTGTTGAAATCCCCTCTTTTCTATTTCAATTCGAGAGATATGTTTTACTTATCTCACCCTTGACTATATCATCTTCTTTACCGTGTGTAGGCCTAGACTTAACTCCATTAGTTATTGTATTTGTACCACTTGCTCTTCTATGCCTTTATCTTTTCTCTTACACTCTTGTCCGTTATCGCCTTTGGCCCTTGCGATATTTATGTCTTCTACCTAAATGCTTACCTTAAACTTATCCTTTAAATCCTCCATTTTCTTTCAACCTAGTTTGAGAGTTGCGAGTTACCTACCTCTCCCTTGATTTCTTTTCACTTCTTGTCGCCTTACAAGTTTTGTTTCAATTTCATCCTTTGCTATGTGTTTTATTTGCTATCACCACCTCCTTGTCATCCATCGATCTTGCCTTGATACTCATCTTTATTCTGGCTCTTTAAAATCTCCTCTCTTCCACCTCAATTGGAGAGTGGCTGTTTACCTATCTGGCCCTTGGACGTACCTCCTTCTTTTTCATCTGCAGGTCTTGTCTTAACTCCATCCTTTGTGGTACTTATATCCTTGGTTATTATGTGCATTTACCTCCTCTCCTACATCCTTGTCCGTTATCACCTTTAAACCCTCGTGATATCTATGCCCTTGCCCTCATGCCTACTTTGAACCCACCCTTTAAAGCCTCCTCTTTTTCATCGCTCTTTGAGGATAATGCCTCACCTACTTCACCATTGATTGCTTCCCCTTCTTTGATGCCTCACAAGTTTTGTCTAAAATACATCCTTGGTTGTGTTTGTCTGTTATCACCTTAACCCTTGTCATCCCTTGATCTTTACCATGATGCTCATCTTGCATTTGCATTTTAAAGCCTCCTCTCCCAATTCATTTCAAGAGTGATGTCTTACCTATCCCGCTCTTGTTCGCTCCCTTTTTCCTCTATCGCGTTGCAAGTCTTATCCTAACTCTATCTTTTGGTGTGTTTTTGCCTTTCACCTCCCTTACCTTTGTAGTCTCTAGATCTTTCCATGATGCTATCTTATGCCTACCTTTTGAAATATCATCTTTTCCATCTCGATTTGAGAATGGTGTTTTACCTATCCTGACCTTGGTTGCATTCTCTCCCTTGTCGGTTACAATCCTTGCTTTAGATCCATCCTTTACTATGCTCATGCCCCTATCCTGCATGTTTTATCGCTCCCCTTGTCTTTTGATGGCCTTAAAGTAGTTTCCACATTGTAAGAAAAGACCAACATTTAATTAAAAGGAACGTATAGCAACGAGATGTTTGTTGTTGTGTGCTCGTAATGTTTGTCTTTGTGTTATGACTGATTTGCTTCGTTGAAATGAGTGTTGGTGTTTTGTGGCCTTTGGTCCGCAACGACATCAGTTTACTAGGTGAGTGCCATAGAGTTAGGTAGTTGGGTGCTCTCCCTTTCTCTCTTTAATCCATCTTTGCTTACCATCTCTATCTATACCCTTTCCTCTTGCACCTGTCCGGTTCGCAACCTCCAACCTCTCTTAATCAGACAAGATCAGAGTTGGCAACGTCTTCACCAAGTGCATATCAACGCTCCTGTTAAGGGGGTTAGCCGCTAACCCCAATGAAGACAATGCGATCGACATCAACCAACAAGACTGAGGTGACGCAGCGAAAGCATATGTGGGTCCTAAACCACAGGTCCAAGGGATCCACAAGAAGTGTATCCCTAGGTTTTGAGCGTCTGAAGGTCAAAGCAACCAGTCCACAAGTTAAGCTTGTAGAGTCAAAGTCAACTCAAGAAAACCGTGAACAACCTATGAACCAACCTTGTTTTCTTGCTAGCTTCTTCTTGAATCTCGGGGGCGAGATTCCTGTTAAGGGGTTTAGATTTGTAACACCCTGAATTTGGGGGTATAAAATTTCTTTCATAATATCCACCAAATTCAGGTGTTACCTTCTTTTTTTTCTCCTTCTTTTCGCTCCTTTATTCATTCCTTCCCAAATAATAGAGTGTTACTTCAAATATAGGTGTCAATAAAACCCTAGAGAAGTTTTGGTTGTTGCATCCATGCCGAAGCATGTATTATTTTGTTTGTGGAGTGATTTCATGGAGCATTCATTCAATTAGGAGTTTAAATTTAAGTAATAGGAAGAAATTAAAAAGGAAAAACCTCTCCCTCACTCCTTTCAGCCCAGCCGCGGCCTGCTTTCCCCCTCCTCTTTACCCCCTGCGCGGCCCACCCCATCTTGGGCCGGCTGGCGCGCGACCCACCTGGCGCGACCTCCCCCTCGTGCCTCCCCCTCCTTTGGGACGACCGGCTGGCGAGCGCGGCCCAGCTCGCGCGGCAGCACGACCCGACTTGGCGCGGCCCAACTCGGCGGCCCAGCCGCCCCCTGCGCCCCTCAACGCCCCCGCTCCCTCCGCGCGCGTGCGCGCTGGGCAGTTGCCCAGCCGCCGCCGCCCCTCGTGGGGCCCACTAGTCAGCCCCCACCTCCATGCCCCTGTTCATCTCCTCTCCCCCGACGCATGTATTCTCCCCCTCTCCCCACGCAGCTCGTCCCTCTCCACCACCTCGCCCGCGCCACTCGGAACCACCGCCATCGACGCCGTCCGCTCGGCCCTCGTCCCGCGGTGAGCCCCGTCTCCCCCTCCTCTTCCTCGCCCCCCCCCTCTTCTTCCCCGTCCTGGTCCCTGCTTGCCGCGGCCCTTGGCCCGGCGCAGCCATGGCGCGCGCGCCCTCCCCCCTCGTGCCCTCCCCCTTGCGCCCTGCCCGCGGTGCCCCGGTGCGTTCGCCCCAGCCCCGCCTCTCCCCGCAGCCTGGTGCGCGCGTCCGCTGTGGCGCGGCCCGGCCCGACCAGGGCGCTCGCCCGGCTCGGCACGGCGGTTCCGGCTCGCCCCCGCCCTGGCGGCCTCGGCGTTCTCGCGGCGCGGCCGTGGCTCCCCGGCTCGGAGTGGCCTCGCCCAGTCCGGCCCCTGTCCTGCGCAGCGTGGCCTCCTGCCCTGCTCGGCGCATTCGGCGTGGCCTCGGCGCGCTCGGCGTGGTCCTGGCACGCTCAGCTTGGCCCCGGCGCGGCCATGGCATGGTGGCGCGGCCCGGCCCCTGCCCTTGCCCGGCATGGCCCCTGCGCAGCGTGGCCCCGGCCCGGCGCGGCTTCGGCTCGCGCGGTCGCGGTGCCCCTGCGTAGCGCGGCGCGTGCGCAGCCCGGCCCCGGCGTGTGCGCGACCCGTTCGCGACGCGTCAGTGCGGCCTTGCGCGCGCGTGCTCGCGTGGTGCGTGTAGTGCTTTGGCGCGACTCACCGTGCCCTCGGCGCGCTCGACTACCCCCCTAGACGTGTCCGTCTACCCCCCATGTACTTCATGCGTAGTGATCGCTTTATTTATATCAATAAACAGAACTCAATTTAGAAATTGGTTACGTTAATTATTTCATGTAGCTAATCTTGGACCTCGTTTAATGTTGATCAATTGAAAATAGTTATAATTATATTAGTGCATGTGGCTAATACTTGTTAGTGTAACTCGATGGAATTAGATCACGTAGCGATTAGTTATGCATCTACCCATAATACGCTTCGAGTATAGCTTTAACCACTGCGAGACCTTCTTTCTTCTTTTTCTAGCCATGGCGAATGCAATATCGTATGTCATACTCTATGCATATTCAATCTATCTGTTCTCTTGTATGGTGTACTGTTTATTTTCTAATTCGAATGGATGGATGTATGCATGTTTGCACTCGCATAGAGAACGATCTGGTTGAGGAACCCAAAGAACTCGCAGGAGAAGCCCCTGAGCAGCAGTCGGTTGGTGGAGGCAAGTGTCCCTTGACCTATCTCTGTCCTATACATTCTTTAATTCACCTCCCGCATTTCACATTTATACCTAAGGATTGACTAGCTTTTGTTATCCATGTCCTTGTTTACCTATTTGGGTTAGATTATTATTGTTTAGCTTTATGCTATTGCTCAACTCTAATCAATGAACATGATGAGAATTATCAATGATACGTTGTTTTCCCTTCCTTTATTATGATGTTACACTTGTGGCATTCAAGGGGGCTCGAGCGGTTTCTCGAGTGCCTCTCCGTAAGGACCTGTTTGTTGGATGACTGCCCGAGAAAACCGTGCAACCATGAGGGTGGAATGGGATGCCCTTAGCTGAATAATTAGAGGAACCGAGGTGTAGTTTGCTTAGCCGTCGTGCCGTCAATGGGGCTCGGTGTATGCGGCTCGCTCTGCCAAGTTTGGTTCGCCCCTTGGGGAGGAGTGCGGTACATTTAGGAAACCTAATGGGCGGCTACAGCCCCGGGGAATCTTTGTAAAGGCTACGTAGTGATGCCCTGCTGGGTCACCTTGGTAGTGATCAATGGAGAGTCATGATCTCTGGGCAGAAAGGGAATCACAGCTTGTGGGTAAAGTGCACAACCTCTGCAGAGTGTTATAAAACTGATATATCAGTCGTGCTCGCGGTTATGAGCGGCCAAGGGAGCTCCAATGATTAGTGGTACTTGATCAGAGATGTTCGAATTACAGGTGGCAATGAGATTGATGGTTCTTGGTATTGACTCTGGTAATGGTAAGTGGTACTCTTTCCGTTTGGAAACGAGTACGTTTGAGTTAATAACGTGGGTTAATTCTAAAACCTAGCCTTCTCTACTAGTAATAATAATCTGACCAACTAAAAACAACTGCTTGACTTACCCCCACCTAAAGCTAGTCCACTACAGCCAAACATGATACTTGCTGAGTATGTTGATATGTACTCACCCTTGCTCTACACACCAAACCCCCCCCCGTCCCCAGGTTGTTAGCATTGCAACCACTGCTCAGGAGAAGATGAAGCCGTGGGAGGAGACTTCCAGGAGTTCCAAGACTATGACGAGTTCTAGGCGTGGGTTAGCGGCAACCCCCAGTCGGCTGCCTGTGAAGGCCGCGTTTATCTACGTTTCGTTTTCGCACTTTGATTATTGTAAAGACTATGTGGATGTCTCGGACATATGATGTAATCGACTATTTTCCCCTTTTTAATACTATTCAAGCACTGTGTGATGATGTCCATCTTATGCAATTGTTGTGTACGTGAATTGCTGATCCTGGCATGTACATGGTCGCATTCGGTTTGCCTTCTAAAACCGGGTGTGACAAGAACTTACACCGAAAAATAAATGGTGAAGAAGACTCCAAAGTCTTTCCTAAGGGGATGCAGAGTCTGGGCGTGGCTTCATAAGCGTGTGTTTGGACATTCATTTGCACATTACATCACATCATTCATTGCATTCATACACATTCATTTAGACATTCGTAGGATCATCATCATCATATCATAAAGTATAAACAGTTGCTTCGGCTCTGATGACAAGGCTTCGATGAGTATAAAAGAAACAAATTTATGCTTCGTTGTGTACGAAAAGAAGGGAAGGTGTTTTTCGCCTTCGGCTCATAAAATACAAGTTTCGTCCACATCAAAGAAATTCATACACGGATGAAAAGGTAAAAATATATTACAAGGTATGGACAAGTTTACAAAGCAGTGTTTGATTCCTAAATTACAATATCTTTTACAAAGTTAATTCAAAATCTCTAGAGCTTTTTGCAACAGCTTCATCAGTACCAGTCAAGCTTCGGATCATTGATCTTCGGTTTCGTCATCCTGTACATAACAAAGCAATATAAGGTAAATAGAAATCTCAGGAAAAGGTAAGCAACAGGTACAAGTTTAGTACCGGCTTGAGATGACTTTGAGCTTCGACACCAGCTAAATTCCGCCCACCCTTCGTCCAAATTTTAGTTATGAATCTATTTTCAATGCTTCGGGCTAGACTAGGGATGTCAGTTAAATCCGCTGGTGATAAGCTGAAGTTTGGCCTGTTCACAATTTTTCCGTGCGTGCAACCAGTCTTCATGAAAGCAACAGCTGTGCCGCGAGAAGCTAGCAGGGCACAGAAGTCACCGTGCCCAGCTATAACTTCGTCAAGTGCATCAACTTCGCCCTCAATATGTTCGAAGGTGCCTGGCAGGTCTTCAACCGAAGGTTCAAATTTTTCAGAACTATCTCCAACTGAGTTGAAGACCTTCTTCAGCCGTTGCACGCACCGGTTGCCGAAGTTTAAACATTTGTCCTGAAGCTCATTCAAGGATTTTTGCAAATTCAAACTTTTTTCGACTTCGGCTTCAAGCTTCGTATCAAAGTTCTTCTTTTCTTGCTCGAAGCTTTCTGACTTCAAGAGGAGTTCACTATTTAATCTGGCAATTTCAGTTTGGGCTTCTGCCAATGAACCCTCCATTGTTTGAAGAACAAAATCTTTCTTCTCAAGAGCAGCTTCATGATCTTTGATTTTACTTTCCAAGCCTTCAATTATAACTTCATTTTTCTTATCTTCGAGGTCATGTTGCACCCTCAAGGATTTACTTAGTAGCATACACTTTGCAAAACAACCTTCATCAGAAATCACCTTCATCGTAAAACAATAAAAAACCGAGGAAAAAATTTTACCTTGAAATTAGAATAGAATAAATTGCCGACGATATGCTGTCGTCGGTAGCGACTGATGTCAGCTTCAAGCTTTGAGAAACCAACACTCTTTGACAGAGTGCTGATAACCTTCGCTCCAATTCGATCTTGAATGCATCCCAAGCTTTCTTCGTTAATTCCGCCGAAGAGCATCGCTCCTGGCTGGTAGCCATAGGATATAGCATACTCCTGCAGCTCCTCTTTCTCAGCCTTAGATAATTCTTAACCAATTATATTTTGAAAATCGAAGCCTTTTTCCTCTTCGGCGATTTCCTTCCCTTTTTTCAGGCACTGTGGCCAGGGTTTCTTTGGCAGCTACAACAGCTTCTTCCGCGGCCATATCCAAGAGCATTTTATCAATATCAGATAATGTGCTCTTTGGATTGGTTTCTTCGGCAGTTGTAGCTTCGATAGTAGCACCTTCGGCAGAAGCAGCAACTTCGGCAGCTAGTGTTGTTTTTGACGCTGAGGCCGGCGGTGGCGTTTCCTCAATAGCTTGCATTACAATAATAATCTTTCGCCTTTTTGGTCCAGCAGACTTCTTGGCTGCCGAAGGCTCCTCCTTCTTCTGTAAAAGCTTCGTCAGTTGCGGCCCCAGTAGACTTAGCTTGTTAGGTAAGGATTCGGTCATTACCTTTAGAATTTCTTCTACATCAGCAGCAGAAGGTGTTGAGGGAGTTTCTTCCTCTATCTCAGCTATTTTTGGCTTCTGAGCTGCAGGTTTTCTCTTCTTCGAAGCAGCCACCTTCGGCTCAGGACTGGATTTTCTCTTTTTCAGAGCTTCTTCATCGTCTTTCACCATTCTAGCAGCTTGTCTGCTTAGAACAATAACAATCCTCTTTCTCTTTTGCCCTTTGGCACCCTTGTTCAATCGCTCATAGTCAGGGTATTCAAAGTTCAAGGCATCCATCATCCGATTCAACCTTCGTTTTGGTCGGGTGCCGAAGGCTGCAGTCATCAGCTGATCTTCTTTTTTAGTGTAATTGCCCAAAATTTCGTTGCACATAGTTTCTATCATTTCTAACCATTCTTGGCATGGCCCTTCGAATTGTTTCTCAAATTTGAAGCGATAAGGCAGTCGCACAAGTTCATTCTTTTCCTTTGTCTCCTTTAGCTTCGGTATATTCCATTCACTCAGCGTCGGGAACACCTTGTTGGCTAAGTACTTGTTGGGGGCCTTCGTCCTCCGAAGGTCCTCAAAAACGTGATTTAACAATATCTTCCAAGTGTGACATATGAACAGGTACCTTCGGACTCGGGTTAAAAGCATGTACGATGTAAAAAGCATGATCCTAATGAAGGTTGGAGTTGCTCCGAAGCTACGCGCAAGGGAGCTTCGGCTAAATAGCAAAAAAGGAACTGACTTAAAGGGGAAAAGGCTATCTAGTCCTCATAGATTTGTCTATAAATCAATAGTAAATATAAAGGGCATGAATGTAATTTCTCACAGGCTGTGTCCTGTGCCCATAAATAGATGAACAGTAACCCCGTACTGTTCACGCTGACTTGTATTCGCTTGTACGTCATGCTTGTACTTTTACCTTCTATCAAGCCGAAGGTACATTTGTAATTCAATATTGTTTCTGCCTTTCCAGGATAATATGATGAGAATGAATTAATAATGTCATATGATTGTTTATGATGTCTCTTATATTTCATATGCTTCTTCTTTTATTAACATATACCGCGTTTATGAAGGCATGTCCTTCATATCCTTCGTCTGAAGATCATTATATCCTAAGGGAAATAATGCTTTAAAGGACGAAGGGCATTAACATTTAACATTTTGCGTTGCCTTGTTCTTAACTCATAGCATTTGAGAACAACTCCCCAACATTGGTGCCCACCGCCGGTGAACTCTTTTGACCACCTTCGGCAAGCACTGACCTTCGTCATGCCGCCGAAGAAAGCTTCAGCGCCAGGAACTGCTGCACTGCAGCCACTGGACCCAAACCAGGAAACTCTTTCTCTCCGAGAAGCTCAAAGCCAGAAGAGGAAGGCCACCAGTCCAACACTCTAGGAGGAGGAATTGGACCAATAGATCAGGGACATGGAAATCATCCATCAGCAAGTACAAAGGAAGAAGGAGAAGATGGTGCGACTGACTGATCTTCAAAGGAAGATCAACGAAGCTACTAAAGAAGTGCACCATCTTGCTCAAGATGAACAAGACCGAAGGCCCCAACACAGGGACCTTCGTCAAGAAGGCTTATTCAACGAAGATGGATGGTATGATGATTTTAATCATGATACCTTTACTTTTGATGATGCTTCTCCCCTGGCAGCAGAACTGCAGGCTACCCCATCGCCCCCGTCATACAAGCCACCTCAGCTTCCCATGTATGATGGGCACTCAGACCCAAAGCAGTTTCTGATGAGCTACGAAGCAACTATATCTTCGTATGCGGGCAATACTACAGTCATCGCGAAGTCCTTCGTCATGGTAGTCTGGAATGTAGCCCAAACATGGTATTCTTCTCTTCAGCCAGAGACTATCATGTCATGGCAGAAGCTTAAGGACATGCTGGTGACCAGTTTCCAAGGCTTTCAGACGAAGTCAGTCACAGCTCAGGCCCTGTTCCAATGCATGCAAGACCATGAGGAATACCTCCAGGCGTATGTCCGAAGGTTCTTGCGATTGAGGGCACAAGCGCCCACAGTGCCCAATGAAATTGTCATTGAGGCCATGATTAAGGGCCTTCAGCCTGGACCTATGGCTCAGTACTTCGCTAGGAAGCCCCCACAAACTCTGGAGAAGTTGCTTCAGAAGATGGATGAGTACATCCGGGCTGACAACGACTTCCGCCAAAGAAGGGAGGAAGCTTACAGATTCTCGGAAATGACCAGGGGCTTCAGAGGAAGAATCCACCTGAGGCATGTCAGGTCAATCCATAATGTGGCGGAACCGCCCGAATTATTCCAACTTAAGTGCCTAAGTCCTGCCTTAGAGGTTAGACCACACTTAAATAGGAATAACACGTCAGTCCCTCAGATCTAGTCCGACGAGGCCACTAACAGGATCAAGTACCACATACTCACTCGATGGTGAGGCACAGAGCAAATACAATAAAACATAAAACCATACATTAAGGAGTATCAAATTTATTACATCATCATCGGAGTTTTAGCAAAAGTAGTGATCATTGTTCGGAATGCAGCGGAATAAAACTAACGATAAATGGAGGGATGGGGAAGCTTGTCCCATCACTCCTCATGCTCCTCCTCAGCCGAGTTAGGGTCCCACTCAACTGTCCAACCTGGTGGCAAGATGGACGGCCAAGTCACTCCAGCAACCATGTCCTCCAGAGAACCTGTAAAAATTATGCCACAAGCAAGGCTGAGTATACTAATACTCAGCTAGACTTACCCGGTGTGAGGAGTCTACTCCTCTACCTCTAGACATACAGCTGTTTGGCTGAGGGATTTGATTGCCAAAAGCACTAGCTGAGTCTAAAAATCCAGTTTTAGCTTTTTCAAGTTTTAGTGTGACTCTCTTAAGACTAAATGTGTACCTATCTAATCATACATGGTATCAAACATTTAGCAATCAACAACTTTTGCCAAGTCATCCCCTTTTCACTTGTTACTCAATGCAGTACAATGGATCAAGCAGTCTCATTAGCTACGAGAAGCAGACGATTCGAATCGAGTTTTTATCCTTGCAAGGTAAACCTAAACACACGACGTGGCGAGGCACTCCGTCCCCACACACATCAACCGTCCCCATCGATTCCCCGTCAGTAGAGAGGGGCTCACCGCCTTGGCGTACAATGCCTCACTAACCCCGACTGCCGTCGTGCAGTGACCGCACTTGTACCCACCATAACCAGAATGGGAGACCACGTCTCAGGTCGCGTGAGGAGGGCAATTTGCTGCCAGGTTCAATTAGGTACTAGGCTTACCGATTTACCATATTTCTCGGCATGTGCTTAGTACGTTCAAACGCTTGACACAGGTATCCGCACGTTAATCCTTATTCCAATTTCGTCTCGTAGACATCGCAACCCCCATGGGTGTGAGTCCACAGACCCTTATCATTCTGTTATCAAGGTGGATACAATTAATTTCCCGACCTCGCGCGAGTGCTAGAAAAATCACTCGACTTCTACCGAGATCCCTAATTAGTAAAGCAGCTACTCGACCTAGCATACTAGTATCCATCTCAAAAGGTATCCTAAGTCATACAACTAAGGTTCCAAACAACTCCTACACTTAAGTGCACAGTACAAGCCTACAAACATTAAGTGCAGTAAAATAGCATATAGAATAGGTTATGCATATAACCGGGGCTTGCCTTCCAAAGCTGGGGTAGGCAGATCCTCGATGGTAGGCTCTGGTGCTGGATTCGGGGCTACCTCCTGAGCAACTCCTTGCTCCGGCACGAGGATGTACTCTCCATCAGCGAGGTTGCAATCTATCGAATGCAATGAATAAGATATATGTATGCTGTGATATGTAGAGTTTAGTAACAATTATGCCTAGTGAAGAAAAACTAAGCCAGTTAATAACTTAGGGTTTCCTTGTTATAAGAGGCTCTTAGCGGTTTATGCTTATCAATTTAGGTCTGAGGTTTTGCTTAGAGGTAAACATAGTGGATTAAGACTTGGATTGCCCTTTAAAGGTTCTATTAGGTATTCAAGGGTTTTGTTGTTTTGGGTTAGGGCAACATTGATCTCCACTACTAATATCTCTTTTTATTGTCTTTTTATGCTCTTAGGGTGGGTTTGAACTACAACAGTGATTTCAACATTTCCAAAAATTCTGTAAAAATTACAGTGGGTGAATATTGGTCTCTGAAGTCTGTCCTATAAATTTGAGGTCAGAAATAAACAGAACATGCCCTGGGCAAAAATAACAAAAGTTGGGGCAGAGGGGTCACTTTGCACTATGACTCTGATCTAGGTGTGGGTTCTGTACTAAGAGTTGTTTTTGCTGGTATCTATGGGTAATAACATGCTTCTGTGCCAAAAATCATAAGGGGTTACTTAGTGATTATTCAGTTATGATTTTATAAAATTTAATGCCAAAAAGACATTTATAACTAACTTGCTATTTGAAAAATTTCAAACAACAGAACTTGTATTTTTCCTAGGTTCTTCTTAGCACAAGAATAGTCATTCCTAAGGTAGGGGTGTTTTCTCCTTAGGATTATTTTCTTATGACTTTTCAAAGTTTTCTCTGTTTTTCATGAATAATTGTGAATGCAATTTCCTTTCACTGGATTATGGTTCAACAGATTTTTCTTGTGAACTACATAACTTAGGCATGCTAGGACAAATATGGTTGCCCCCTGGTTTCACTTTTCAATCCCTTTTCTTAATTTTCCTAAGTTTGAGCATAAACAAGCTTTAATGAATAAATCTTCCTTAACCTTGTATACTGGGGTGTTTATTAATTTTAAACAGTGTAATTACTAGGTTAGTGTCTCCACTATTTTTCTTAACCCTGGTTTAACAACATTTCTATTTTTCCCTTTAATATTAAGTTTTGGGCAGTTTTCTTATTTAAATCAAAACTCTAGAAAATATTACAGGAACTATGGGGTTTATCATTTTTGCCTGATAGTTTATATTTCACAAAGTCTAGCAAAATTGGTTTGACTAATTTTAGATGATTATTCTTCAAGTTATTCATTTATTAAGTTCTCTGCAATATTTAAAGGAAAAGTAAATTCGAAATGGAAAAGAAATACAGATTTGCGTTGAAGTCCCTGGGTTTTCTCCCCCTTTTCTCTCACAAAACAGCCCTCGGTCTACTATTTGCATGAGTCACTGACGTTGCACAAAACCCCCTAGACTTAGCCTAAATCTAACCCGCGATCCCTGCTGGCTGAAACAGTAACCGCGACCAAAATTATGGCGGCGAGGCTTACCGGCGGCAGTAGAGTTCCAGTGGGGTGGTCAGAGACGTCGGGGAGGTCACGGCGGTCACGTCGGTGTGCGGGTCGGTGTCGGGGGTGGTCGGAGTTGCTTTGGCCACGAGCGCAGGCGGCGGAGGTCGTCGGAGGCTCCTGCTCTAGCCAAACCACGGCGGTGGGGTTCAATTAAAGTGCACGAGGAGCTCCACTGGGTGATGTAGAGGCCATGGGCGCAAGGAATTGAGAAATGGTGCAGAGGGTTACCCGGTCCACGTGCTCCGGCGGGTTCACGAACTCATTCCGGTGGGGCTGGTCCTCGGCTCAAGCTCGGGCAAGCTTCACGGCCTCCTGGGGAAGCTATCCGAGGGCTCGGATCGAGCGGAGGTGGACGGGAAAGGGTTTGGCCACGGTGGTTGCCCTCGGGCGGTTCTGGCGGGTCATGGGGAGGTCACCGGAGTTGCGGGCGAGCTCGGAAAAGTTGGGCGCGGCGCGGAGGAGGCAACGGGGAAGATGTCCGTGCACGAGGGTGGGCTTTATAGCCGCTCGCGGGCACGGCACAGGCGTGGGCACGGGGGTGGCCGAGGGCGCGCGCGGGGGCGTGCTCTGTCGCGTTCCCGAGTGTCTGCCCATGTTGAACACGTGGTGGTTTACTTCTGCCAGTGTTCAACGACTTGTTTGGTCGCCTTAGCATGCAGATCTCAGCAAAAATCTCGTGTACGGTCTCTTCTCTGCAACCAAATCCTATCTTTTCCATGTGAGTTCCAAGCAAAGATATGGTCGGGTTTGAGAGATATAGGGGTGGGAAGTTGGCTCTGTCCGAGATGTCCACGCCAAGACAAAGATCATGTCAAGTCATGTCAAACGTCTTAGGGTTGGGTTCAAACTTTTCCAGGGTGTTCTAGGGGTCTTTAGGCACCATTTTGTCAATTGGGCCATAAGGTTTTGAGGTTGGGGATAAGGTGAACATGTTTGATCTTTGAAAGAGGGTCGGTTTTGCACTTGAGAAAAACCTGATTTTTCTTTTATGTCCTTCTCTTTGGTGACCTTTTTGGGGCTTTTCTGAATTCTTTTTGGGGTCACTCTATTTCTATTTTTTGTAGGGTATTAAGTGTACTACAACTTTTATAATTAGCCCAAGTCATGACAATGTAGTTTACATAGCCTTTTTGCTATAATCCCCTCTAGGGCTCCATTTGCCTAAAGGGATTTGAAGTAGGGTTTGAGCCCTTCTCTCCTCCTAAGGTGCATGATAAGGCCAAGGCATGACTTCTAATATGGGTTATATCTACTTAGGATCTTGACCCCCAAGTTTGGTGTCTTTTATTCAAATTAAACCACATGTGATGATAAGTTCACTAGTGTAGTCATGAGTGAAAACCCTAAGTAACACCTGGGTGTTACACATAATTCCACTCAGAGTGACGACAAAGGAAGTCAACCTCAGAGGTCGCAATACACCTCACAATCTTTGGGGCAACATCAAAGCTCTTTCAGGCCACCAGCTCCAAGAGGCAGAGGCGCCAAGGGCTTCGGGGGAAGATTTAGGGATCAGCCTAGAAAGATCTACTGCTTATTCTGTGGTGAGGACAAGGGCCATACTACAAGAATGTGCCAAATCACCATTCAGAAGCAAAAGGAGATAGCAGAAGCCGAAGTTCGACAGAATCAGCCGAAGCAAGTTTTGCACACTGCTTCGTGTCATTCTCCCTACATACCAGAGTATGTGGGCAATCATCCTGCAGCTTATGTTGCTTCAGCTAGACATTCACAGGCTTCCTGGCCACAACTCCCACCCCCACCACCACTACAACCGACCTATTCCCGAAGCCAGCAGCCAGAAGGGCACCAGCACTCTCAATAGCAACGGGAATTCAGGGAGGAATCTAAAGCTCGCACAGTCAACAGTACTGTGCCGGAATCAAGCACATTTATTGAGTGATATCCTACCTCTGAAAAATTTTCTACATTCTATGTCATTTTGTTTTTCAATAAGGAACAAGTAATGTAAATTTAGTTTTAGTTCCTTGTAATAGTTTCATTTCTATTAAAATGAAATATATGTTCTTCACAGATTTACGAAGCTCAAAAATTGTCGAAGCTCAAAAGTCGTTCCTAAGGGAATACAGAGCTAGATAAATACCGAAGCTATAAAAAAGACGTTTCTAAGGGAGCGCAACGTAAGTTTTGTCGAAGCTACAAAAAAGTCGTTCCTAAGGGAGCGCAGTGTAAGTTTTCTGCTCAAAAGTCGTTCCAAAGGGAATGCAGAGCCAAATACCGCCAAAATATAAGGCGAAGAAGTTCAAAAGACGTTCCTAAGGGAATGCAGAACTTACACCAAAAAGTCAACGGTGATACCGCCGAAATTGAAGGCGAAGAAGTTCAAAAGACGTTCCTAAGGGGATGTAGAACTTGCACCGAAAAATAAGCGGTGAAGCCAAAAAATAAACGGCAAAGAGGTTCCGATCGTTCCTAAGGGGACACAGAGATTGTATGTTCCAGTGTGGGCATGTGGGTGTGTGTCTTTGGCATTAGCATCATCCTTCGCATCATATCATCACATCATCCCGCATAGCATCACATCATACATTATATTGCATCAATGACACGAATTGAATACGAAGTCGACCTTCGGAGATTGCTTTATAAAAAATGAAAATGTGCTAAGGCACAAAGTAAGCTGAGAAATACAACTTCATCAGCTCTATTGCAAAAGAAGGGATCCTTTGTTTACGAAGCTGGGATGTTCTTACAAAGCACGGATATTTTCATGAAGCATGGATCTTTTTTCTTTACGAAGCATGAAAAGAAGGGAAGGTGTTTTTTTGCCGAAGGCTAAAAAATGGTATGTATGTAAAAGTTTCATGCATCGCAAAGAAGTGAATTACAAATAATTTACAGATCAGATTCAAAATTATACACATCGAATATTACAGTCTTGTTGCAGCAAAGTTTCATTGATCGTCTAAAAATGTTTTTACAAAAAGTACTAGTCTTCCTTCAGGACCTTCTCCGCAACTTCATTTAGCAATTTGTTAACGACTTCGTCAATAACAGATTTGGCTATATTGATAACCTCCAGTGCTTCCTTCGCTTCTGGATCGGCCAGGAGATCGAGCGGTACCGACGGCGGAGATAATTCAGCTGAAGAAAGAAAAAGTTAATCAGTCCGAAGCTATAAAAACAAATGCCGAATTTAAAAATCACGATATAATACCTATATGTTTTTCACGCTCTGCAGCTTCTTCAGCTTGTTTTGTTTTGGCTCGGGTCTCATGGATGTCCTTTTCACTCTTTTTCATTATTTCATGAGCCATTTCTCGGCCACCATTTGCCCAGATATCATTATAAAATTTCCCGCCTATTAAACTTGCTTCAGCTGAGGGGTCCTTCGTATCATTTACGGAGAAGGCAGCTTCGTCCTGGGCCATGGTCTTGATATGGTCGCATCCCGCCTTCTTCAAGATTGTTGAAATCCCTTGCGCACCAGAGAATGCGCATACATCCCCGCGGTCACTTAGAATTTCTTCAAAGGCATCGACCTCGCCATTATCCATTCAATAACACCTTCAGGTCGCCTCGTATGAAGTTCTCTTCGGAAGAATAGGCGCCCACGTTGGCAAAGCTAGCTTTAATTTTCTTCACACATTCTAAAGATTTTTCAAAGCATCTTTCTTTGGATGTGCGAAGCTTTTCAATGTTTTTCTCTAAATGATTTGCCCAGTATTCGTTAATTCCTTGTTTAGCTTCTGCGACTGCATATTTCTCTTTAGCTTCAGCTAGCTGCTTACGAAGGTCTTCAACTTCAGTTTTTTGGGCTTCGGATTGTGTTTTGAATCTAGCTTCATCTTCTTTTACTTTATCTACCAATGAAAGTAGAATTTTGTCTTTTTCTGTGGCTTCGTTTCTTATCCTGATAACCTCTGATCGAAGGTTGGTGAGAGCCATAGTATAGCTCTCGTCTTCGGTGTTCTTTTGTGCTCTTAGGGCGTTGCTAAGTATTAAGCCCTGCAAGAAGGAATAAAAGATTAACATGATAACAAAAAGCTTCATTTCAGAGTCCATAAACTTCAAAATTCACAATTTTTGTACCTTCAGACTGTTGTACGCAAGGCTGTCTGCCAGATCAGCCTTTGTCATGGCGCAAAGGCCAGCTTCGAGCTTCGAAAAACCCATACTTCTGGCCATCTCCCGACAGACGGATAATTCTTTGTTGTCCGGGAGGCAGTACAAAAAGTCATCTTCGTTCGTACCATTAAACACTAGGGGCCCCTTCGGATACTGCAATTCCCGCGCATAATGTTTGGCTTCAGAAATTTCTTCTTCGGATAGTCTTTTTCCCGAAGCATGTCTAACGATATAATCAAAACCTTCGGAGGGTACCTCGGGAGTAAGGGATTCAGCTTCTTTGGTCACACTTTTCTCAAAAGCTATATTACTATCTAGAGTTATTCCTTTGGACCTTTGCTCGGTTGTGGCAAGCTTCGTCTTAGCAGGCACCGTGGGCCCTGCCTCGGTTTCAGCCTAGGTTATTGTAGCTTCAACTTCTATTTGCTTAGTATTAGCTTTGGGTTGCGTTTTGTCAGCTTCGCCAACCTTCCCTGTGGGAGCGGGACTTATGGAGTCGGTTCTTTCCAATACATCTAATACATTTACCATCCTTCTCCTTTTAGGAGTCACGATAGAACCTGTTTGTACCTTCGGTACTGTCGCCCTTGTTGGAGCGCTCAAAATATCTAGCATTTTCATTATTTCTTCAATTTCTGGTTTATCAGCCTTATCAATCTTCATTTCAACTTCCTTGGCTGTAGGCATCTTCGGCATTACAGCTGGCTCTTCAGTACTCTGTGTAGCTGAATCAGTTTCTTTTCTTTCGGCAGCAGAAGATGTCCCTGCGCCAAAATCAGGAACCACGGCCGGTTCAATGTAACGCGGCCGGTGGGTAAGAACCTTCAACTTTTTGCCCTTCGGCACAGGCTTATCTGGGCTGTCCGGAGCAGAAGTTTTCCTCTTTTTCCCTTGTTCCCGCAGCGGGTAGCGGTAGTCAGGGTATACAAAGCCGATGGCGTCGAAAACTTTGTTTAATCTTTTCTTTCTCCAGCCACCGAAGGCTGCGGATAAGGCATTGTCCTCGGTTTTGGAGTACGCCCCAAGTAACTCGTTGCTAGTAGTTTCAATGCACTTCAGCCAATCATCATTTGGTTCATCAAACTTGTCTCCAAACCTGAAGGTGTATTTTAGCCGGACCAAATCACCTTCGCTAGAATCATTGACGGTTTCCTTCGGCATTTCCCAGCCTTCCACAAGCGGCCACACCCTGAAGGCTATGTGCTCCTGAACTAAATCTCTTGTGCAAATAAAAGAGCAAACAGTGCTGAAGGCCTTCTGACACGCTTCCGCAGCATCATCAATTTCAACCTTCGGCCTTCGGAGGCCGAAGCGGGACCAAATGGGGCGCATAATGACTTCCTTAATATCCCTTGCCTTCAAATCATTCTTCACGTAAAACCATTCCTCCATCCAAGCTCCGGGCCACCTTTTTAGGAATGTTGGCACCGGGTGGCTTGCGTTGGAGCGAGCGATAAATCCATCACAGCCAAAATTGTTATGATATTGTTCTTTGCCCATGGCCTTCGTCTCATATACAAGCTCGTGCATACTGCAAAAGCTTTTCGCGCTTGGCTCCAGTCCTTGGCTTCTTACAGCCCAGACAAAAATCCCCATTCTAATAATAGCTTCGGGGGTTATCTGATGAAGGTAAATCTGATATATTTTTAGCACTTCAACCAAAAACCTGCTCAGTGGGAACCGAAGCCCAGCTTTGAAGAAGCTTCGGTAAATCACAACTTCGTTTTCCTCGGGGGCAGGGATGTTGTTGTCTCCACCAGCTCTCACAATAGACATATCCCGAAAGTACCTTCCTCTCATATTGTCAAGATGACTCTGTTTAATTGTTAATTTCCCAAAGATTATATGACTTGGCCTCCAGGGCCGATCCTCAGAATCTTCGCCCCCGCTTTCCACATCATAACTATCACTGTCACCAGTATCTTCAGACAGGCCTTCTAGTATCTCCTTAGTAATCTTCTCTGTATTTGTTTTTGCAATTGACTCGATAAATCCAGCAATGTAAGGATTCACAGCCTTCTTCTCCTCAAAAAGCTTCTCCTCTTCAGTCAGCTTCATCTCAGCAGCAACCTTCTTGTCTTGAGACATTTCTCCTTCAGAAATGATGAAAATGCGTCTTTTTAACCGAAGCTCAGAAAGCTTGAAAAACTAGCAAGTGTTATTGAGCAAGAGCTATGAAATTGAGAAAGTAAAGCAAATGGCACAAGCAGCGTATCAAATATAGCTGGTGTGAGTTCTTATTTATACACTCATCACGCTCCAAATTGGGGGGCCCCGTCTGTCATTGACAGTTGCTATTCTAGCAAAGGTAAGGTGTTTTTCGGACCTTCGGCTTAAGGCCTTCGTCCATGTCGCAGTCTGAATTTGTTATCTTAAACAAATTAATACTGCGAGGGGCTACTGTTGGGGCCTTCGTCCTCCGAAGGTCCTCAAAAACGTGATTTAAGCTCATTGTATGTTTTGTAAAAATCAAACCCTTCCTCAATGCTGGAAAATTCCATTTCCATGTTCGGGATGAATTTCGGGTCGAGATAGGGGTCCTGCACATACATCCATTCAGCATTTTACGTACATTTTAGTAAACAACATTTTGTTTCATTATACAGGGGAGGGGAGGTGGATACTTGCTGAACTTCTAGAGTCACCATGAATGATGCTTGAATACCAGTCGTTCGTGCCATAACCACTTTGTATCTGAGGGGATCCCCAACCCATAGTGGGCTACTTGTCAATGGCATGACAATCATGGGTGCGGGAGGCGTCACAGTCATTGTTGCAACAGATGAAGCTTAGGGGGAAGGCTATGGAGCTTCTGGGGAAGACTGGAGTGGCATGTGCTCCGTGGATTCATTCATTTTTAGGGTAAATAGTCATTCCAGAAAATAGGACTAAAATCAGTCATTTTAGGGGGGTCGATCATTCCACAAAAAAACATGCATCACAGGAAAACATGGAGTTAACAAAGTCACCGATTTTATTTTTTCAGGCCTCATTTATTCAACTTTTTCAGGAGAATCACCGAGTAATAAGGCACTTTAGGGGGGCCAGTCATTCCATTAACAAACTCAATCATTCTATGAGTATTCAGTCATTCCATTTTTTCAGGCCTCAGTTATTCAATTTTTTTCAGGAGAATCACTTAGTTAGAAGGCACTTTAGGTGGTCAGTCATTCCGTTTTTTGAGTCCTCAATTATTCTAGGTGGGGGGTAGGCATGATGGTTGATCATCGGGGACTTATAGGTGTCATCGCTTTTGCAGGGGTGGTGGTCGCACTGGTGGAGGAATCACCAGGAAAGAGGGGTGTTGGGAGGTCATCGCCCGGTGGAGGAGAAATCCCCGAGAGGATGACGGTCGGAGGTGGTCGCCTCACCCGGTGGATATTAATGGTGAAATCGATTTTCGATTTTAACACTCAATTTAGTAGATATTAATTTTTAAAATGAATTTTACTTTAGGCTACATGTACATGACATGTACAATATGTGAGATTCTGACACTCATTATGTCCTGACCCTACATGTACAAGGCATGGTTGGAAATTTGTTTGGAGTCTCAATAGGCTATAGGCCAATGCATGCATGCTTATGTGCTGAATCCTAGATGCCAAATAATTATTGGGCACCTAGAGCGACAATTAGCATATGTATATATATATATATATATATATATATATATATATATATATATATAAACATATATATATATATATATATATTTATGTTTATAACTTTATAATATAACAAAATTGATAACTTTTTTCAGTCTTAATACTAACTATTTTGCTCTGCACGTTATGGCGCGGTGGGACAATGGTTTAAAAGTGCAACTTAGTATGATGAGAAAAATAGCATAAATATACTTTATATTGAGGGTAATATTACTTATAACATTTTTCCAGGATGGTGCGACTCTGCATAGGGACTTATTGATTGATCTACTAACATATGAGGAGAATACATATTGATTTAACGTTCCTGAAATTTACAAGAGTACCTTAACCATAATATGGAAAGAAATTAGATTAAATAGACAATTGTTTTTATGTTTATTTTATACTTATTGATCTGAATATCGAAACTATGATGGTCTATGAAAGATCATTCTTGGATTGTGTCATTAAATTTTCTTATTAAATCTTATATAATACACTACTAGGTGAGTGCCCATGCGTTGTAATGGAAATTAACTAATTTCTTGTGCGTGAAATTGTTATTTTTTCTTTGAGGAGCGTCCCTGTTTCCATTCACTCATATCAATTTAGAACAGCTCACGCATCTCCTCGTGCTTGTTAGGAGTCTTCTCAAAATGTTGTCTTGCATTCTTTTCTTTCTTTCCTTTGCCTGCACCAAGACCTCATTTGATGGCCACCTTCAATGATTTTGCCTTTCGGTAAGCAACATCCACTAGAGACTCACCTTTCTTCGGTTTCTTCCCTCTATCACTTTCCTGCATGAGATTCTTCAATGCTTAGAACTGAATGGAGTGACCTATACATGTATTTGTTTCGAAGTTTGCATTTCTTTCACTATGTAGGGGCTTCTACTATTGATGTGGGCCTGACCCATATTAATATTCAATAATAGTCAATGCTAAAGGCCCACTTTAATGCTACGGTGTACTAGTACTTTAGTACCATACTGGAAGTTCAAGGGACAATTCAATCAACTTAAATAGGTGGACCATTGGTGCATCTATTGAGAAGCTGAGAAAAGGATGAAGGGCTGTCACACGCACACGCGTCGCCATCGAGGCCGAGGCCGAGGCCGAGGCCATCGCCGTGGCCATGGTAGATCGGACATTAGTCCGATATTTCTTCCTAACGGTTGCACATTTTGCCTGGAGTGATGACCGTCCATTACTGTCATCTGTTACTGGTTGTTTCCTGTGTTATGGCTAGTAACGGACGAGTTGTAATGGCTGTCAGCTATTAACGGACGTCACTGATGGCATCAATTTCTGGCTGGCTATAATGGTAGCTCTGATGGCGACTGTTACTGTTCGTTCGTCTCCCTCTGCGTGTCTACATATACGGAGGAGGTGAGGTTGCTTCTGGTTACAGCACACACGAACAGTCTCAGACGCTGTTGGGACCATGCTTCATCGCCGAAGGTCCTGCAGAAAGAAACAGCTTCGGCTGAAGCTGCTCGTATGTGACACCGAAGGTATCATTCATGAAGCTTCGGTATTACAACATATCCGAAGGTGAAGGGTCGAACCGACTTAAAGATAGAATGACCTTTTAGTCCATAAAGGTCTGAGTCAGTGTTGTAAACTTTTATGAGGGACATGATTGTAATTCCTCACAGGCTGTGCCCTGTGCCTATAAATAGTGAACAGTATTCCTTTACTGTTCACGCATTCCTGTAATTGCAATCGCATCACTCGAAAATTATTCTTTGCCAAGGCAGAGGTATAAATGTATCTAACATTTGAATACATCAAGTTTATATAATATGAAAATGATGTTGTTCATTTATAATTTACTTGTCTTTAATGCTTCATATCTCGCATTGTTTTATATAATCTCTGAGAGTTCAATTACGAAGATTCAACCTTCGTAATTGTACCGTTTTTAACCTTCGTCCGAAGTTCATTAAATCCTTAAGGAAATAATGCTTCAGCGGGCGAAGGACATTAACATTTAACATTTTATGTTGCCTTGTTCTTAATTCATAGCATTTGAGAACAAGTTCCCAACATTGGCGCCCACCTCCTGTGAACTCACTTCCACTTTTCTGAGCTGATGGCTTCATTCAACATTCAAGTTGGAGCTGCTTTGGCTCCAAAGCTGGTACTCCCGATAACAGGTGGTTCATGTTCAGAACCAGCCAACAAGAAGCAGAAGAAGGAGGCACAGAGAAGGGTACAGCATGTCGGGGTGCAAGGACCCTTCATTAAGTCAAGATGGTCTCACATTCCTATTACCTTCTCCCAAGAGGACCTTCAACTCAAGGATTACCCACACAACGATGCTATGGTTATCTCTTGTGTTATCAAAGGATTTATGGTCCACAATGTTTTGGTTGATACAGGCAGTGCAGCTGATATCATATTTGCTAAAGCCTTCAGACAAATGCAAGAGCCCGAAGATAAAATTCTTGATGCCACACATCCCCTTTGCGGCTTCGGAGGAAGGCAGATTGTCGGCAAAATCTCAATGTCAGTGGCTTTCGGATTTATCAACAACACAAGGACTGAACAAATTATGTTTGATATTGTTGACATGGAATACCCTTACAATGCAATCATTGGTCGTGGTACTCTTAATGCCTTCGAAGCAATTCTGCATCCAGCTTATCTTTGCATGAAGATACCTTCGGACCAAGGGCCCATTGCTATTCATGGAAGTCAAGAAGCTGCCAGAAGGGCCGAAGGAAATTGGATAGACTCAAAAGCAATCCATAATATAGATGGAACTGAAGCTTGTGAGCAATACAAGTTCAGAAGGGAAAAAGCTGCTTCGGCTGACCAGCCGAAACCCATGCTCTTATGTAAGGATATAGCAGAGCAGAAGGTACTATTGGGATCTCAATTGTCCGAAGAGCAGGAGAAAACCTTGATAAGGTTTTTGTTCAACAATAAAGATGTTTTTGCTTGGTCAGCTAATGATCTTTGTGGAGTTAATAGGGATGTTATTGAGCATTCGCTCAATGTTGATCCTTCCTTCAGACCTAGAAAGCAGAGGCTTCGGAAAATGTCTGATGACAAGGCCGAAGGTGCTCGGAATGAAGTGAAAAGACTCCTCAGTGCTGGAGTTATTAGAGAAGTAAAGTACCCAGAATGGTTGGCTAACACTGTTATGGTGAAGAAGGCCAATGGTAAATGGAGAATGTGTATCGATTTTACTGACCTCAATAAAGCCTGTCCGAAGGACGAATTTCCATTGCCAAGGATAGATTCCTTAGTTGATGCAGCAGCTTCATCAGAGCTCATGAGTTTGCTGGATTGCTATTCAGGCTATCATCAAATATGGATGAAGAAGGAGGATGAACCGAAAACCAGCTTCATAACCCCTAGTGGGACATATTGTTACCTTCGGATGCCTGAGGGTCTTAAGAATGCCGGAGGAAGTTTCAGCAGGATGACAACGAAGGTCCTTCAATCTCAGATAGGCAGGAATGTGCTAACTTATATTGATGATATCATAGTAAAAAGCACGAAGCAAGATAACCACATTGCTGATTTACAGGAGACCTTCGCTAATTTTAGACGGGCTGGTCTAAAATTGAATCCAGAAAAATGTGTTTTCGGAGTAAAGAAGGGGAAATTTCTCGGTTGCCTAGTCTCAACAAAGGGAATCGAGGCTAACCCAAGCAAAATCGAAGCTATACTTCGAATGGAACCACCAAGTACAAAAAAGGGGGCTCAAAGATTGACAGGAAGGCTGGCATCTCTCAATAGATTCATATCTAGATCAGCAGAGAGAAACTTACCATTCTTCGAAGTGCTGAAGTCAGCCGAAGTCTTTCAATGGGGACCAATCCAGTAGAAGGCCTTTGAAGAGCTGAAGCAGTATTTGATAGATCTAACAACATTAACTCCACCTACGCCAGGGGCCCCTTTGTTATTATATGTGGCAGCTTCGCACTCAGCGGTAAGTGCAGCGCTTGTCCAGGAGAAGCTTGAAGGTCAAGCTAAGAAGCAGGCCCCAATATATTTTGTATCCGAGGTTCTCAGTTTATCAAAGAAAAATTATACAGAATTGGAGAAGGTATTGTATGCTGTTTTGATGGCTTCCAGGAAGCTTCGACACTATTTTCAAGCTTACAACATAATTGTTCCTTCTTCACAACCTCTAAAGGATATTATGAGAAACCGAGAAGCTACTGGAAGGATTGGAAAATGGGCTGCAGAGCTCAATGAATTTTGTATCGATTATGTTCATAGATCTTCGATTCAGTCCCAGGCGTTAGCAGACTTCATTGCTGACTGGACGCCAGGGGCTCAGGAGGAAGAAACAAATAAAGATGCTGAAGCATGGACAGTGTTTTGTGATGGGTCTTGGGGAACCTTCGGAGCAGGAGCGGCTGCTGTGTTGGTTTCACCTTCCAAAGTTAAAACGTGTTATGCGGCAAGACTTGATTTTAGTTGCACAAATAACATCGCTGAGTACGAAGCTCTGCTCTTGGGTCTTCGGAAATTAAAGGCAATGGGAATCAGAAGGGCCATTCTTAAAACTGATTCTCAAGTTATTTCTGGTCATGTCGACAAGAGCTATAAAGCAAGAGATCTGAAGCTTAAAAAATATCTAGATACAGTCCGAAGGATTGAGGCTTCCTTCGAAGGTTTCTCTGTCAAAAATATTTGTCGTGGAGAAAATGAATACGCTGATCTATTGGCTAAGTCAGCAGCCCAGGGGCTGCCTATACCTTCAGAAGTATTTTTTGAAACAATAAAAGCACCTTCGGTCGAGCTTCTTGAAAGAGCAATCCTTAATATATCCCCTGTTTATAGTGAAGATTGGAGAACTGAGATCATCTCTTTCCTTCAGGGTAACTTTCTTTCAGACGACGAAGCTTATAACAGGAGAATAGAAGCAAGAGCTCGACCATATGTCATAATAGAAGGGGAGTTATACAAGCGTGGGGTTTGTTCCCCATTGCTCAAATGTTTATCCAGATCCGAAGGTATAGAATTGATGAAGGAAATACATGCAGGCCTGTGTGGATCTCACATTGGATCTAGGCCCTTGCTTGGGAAAGTTTTTCGCCAAGGATTTTATTGGCCAAAGGCAGCTTCGGATGCACCGGATCTGGTCCAAAAGTGCGAAGGTTGTCAGAAATGTGCAAAAGACCAAAAACAACCTTCGTCTTTAACTCAATTAATACAACCCACTTGGCCGTTGCAAAGGTGGGGCCTCGATTTACTAGGCCCATTACCACCAGCACAGGGGAACCTAAGATATGTAGTAGTGGCAGTGGAATATTTTTCCAAATGGATTGAGGCAAAGCCCTTAGCTACAATAACTTCATTTACCGTTCAAAAGTTTTTCTGGCAAAACATTGTTTGTCGCTTCGGAGTGCCGAAGGCTATTACCGTGGATAATGGACACAGTTTGATTCTGAAGCCTTCAGAGAATTTTGTGATCAAATCGGCACGAAGATCCATTTTGCATCAGTCCGAAACCCAGAGTCAAATGGACTTTTCGAAAGAGCCAATGGGATCATAATGACTGGAATAATGAAGTCAATCTTCAATCAGCCCAGGGGAAAGTGGCCAGACGAGTTAATCAAAGTGGTGTGGAGTCATAACACAACCATGTCAAGATCAACAGGCTTTACACCCTTTAAATTATTGTTCGGTGACGAAGCAATAACCCCAGAAGAGGCCAAAACAGGATCAATAAGGACAGTAGCTTCGGTAGAAGGCGAAAACGAAGCTGATTGCTCTGTAGAAAAAGATGCTATTGAAGGGATCAGACTTCAAGCTGTGGAAAACATCAATAAATATCAAGCTGAAACAATAAAATGGTGTGACAGAAAGGTTAAGCTGAAGAACATTGAACCAGGACACTTGGTGCTTCGAAGAGTAGCCAATCCTGAGACAGTAGGCAAACTACAGCTGAAGTGGGAAGGCCCCTTTTTAGTAGTATCTTCGTCAAGACCCGGTTCCTACAGATTGAAGGATATGGACGACAACGACATTCCTAGATCGTGGAATGCGGATGAGCTTCGGCGATATTATGTTTAGTTCAATGTAATTTTTTATATTCTTTTTTGTGGCACCCTTTTCCTTTCCAAAGGGGGAGAAAGGTTTTTAATGGGGCCACAACATGTAATTTTCCTTATTTCAATTCTATGAGAATGACATCCCCCAAAAATGTAAATGTAAACGCAAAGGTAAAAAGAAAAGGAAACAGGGAGAAGCTCAAAAGTCGTTCCTAAGGGAATGCAGAGCCTACAGCGAAAAATAAACGCTGATTCCGCTGAAAGTAAAAGGCGAAGAAGCTCCTAAGGGAGGCTTACAGCGAAAAATAAACGCTAATTCCGCTGAAAGTAAAAGGCGAAGAAGCTCCCAAGGGAGGCTACAGCGAAAAGTCAACGCTGATACACCGAAAAGTAAACGGTGAAGCCGAAAAGTAAACGGCAAAAAGATTTGTTTCATTCTTGAGGAGATGAAGGGCTGTGCTTATGGTTTTTGAAAACGTGTCCCAATATTCATTTGCACAGTACATTTCATCATGTCATTTGCATTCATAAACATTCATTTAGACATATATAGAATCTTCATCATACTACACAAAGAAGACAGGTGCTTCAGAAATGAGGAAAAGATTCGAAGGAAAAAAATTTTATGCTTCGTTGTGTACGAAAAGAAGGGAAGGTGTTTTTCGCCTTCGGCTCAAAAGAGAAGTTTTGTCCACAGCAAAGCAGACTGTATGCGGATAAGGGAGACAGAATATATTACAAGGTATGTACAAATTTACATAAGTTGTTTCATAGCTATATTACAAGAGTTTCTCCAGAATTTTTGCAGGAAAGCATATTGTAAACAACTTTAAGCTTCAGCTAAGGCTTCGTCTTCAGCTTCGTTAAACTTCAGCGTCGTCATTCTTCAGCTTCGTCATCCTGTGTATACCAAACAACAGAGTAAGAAAGGTGCAAATTTCAAAGGAGAAGGTAAAAGTAACAAACATAAGTTTCTTACCGGCTTAAGATGGCTTCGAGCTTCGTCGCCTGCCATTTTTCGCCCGCCACTTACCCAGATCTGGGTCATGAATCTATTTCCGATGCTTCTGGCTAGGCTTGGGATATCTATCAAATCTGAAGCTGACAAGCTGAAGTTTGGTCTGTTCACAATGTTTCCATGCGTGCAGCCAGCCTTCAAAAAAGCAGTAGCTGTGCCCCGAGAAGCTACCAGGGCGCAGAAGTCGGCGTGCCCACCAATAACTTCGTCAAGGGCATCAACTTCGCCTTCAATATATTCTAATGTTCTCGGCAGATTTTCAGCTGAAGGTGTAAATTTCGCAGAGCTAGCTCCAACGGAGTGAAACACATCCTTCAGCCGCTGCACGCATCGGCTGCCGAAGCTTAAGCATTTCTCCTAAAGTTCTTTAAAGGATTTCTGCAAATTTGAGTATTTATCCACTTCAGTTTTCAGGCTTGCTTCAAGATATTTCTTTTCTTGCTCGAATTTTTCTGACTGTCGGAGCAATTCATTCTTTAATTTGTCATTCTCAGTTTGGACTTCAGCCAAAGAACCCTCCATGGTCTGAATAACAAAATCTTTCTTTTCTAATGCACCTTCGTGCTCTTTGACCATGATTTCAAGGTCTTGGATTGTGAAGTCTTTCTTTTTCAGATTAGCTTCGTAATTTTCAACTTTTTCAGCCAAATCTTGAATGACGGCTTTGTTTTTCTCTTCTTCCAGATCTTGTTGCATTTTTAGAACCTTGCTTAATAATATGCTCTGTCGAAACGGTCTTCGTTAGAACACGACCTAAAAGATAATAATAATAGTAATAAAATAACAAAAATATTTGTTACCTTGAAGTTAGCATAAAGCAAGCTTCCGGCAATATGGTGTCGTTGATAACGGCACAGGTCCGCTTCTAGCTTCGGCAAGCCAATGTTTTTGCAGAGAGTTCTAACAATTTTAGCTTCGCTGCGGTTTCGAAGGCACCTCAGTTTTCCTTCGTTAACACCGCCGAACAGTGTAGCCCCTGGCTTATATCCGCAGGCTATAGAACATTTTTAAGCTCTGCTTTTTCAGAGTCTGTCAGTCCTTGCCCAAGTAAATCTTGAAATTCAAAATCTTCTTCCTCCAAAATGTCTTCAGCTTGTTCTTTCCCCTTTTCAGTAGCTGTGCTTGCCGCAGCCACAACAGATTCCTCCTCAGTCATTTTTAGGAGTATGTTATCGATAACTTCAAGTGTCTCTTCTAGGTTCGGATCTTCTGTGGCCCCGATTTCAGCCTCGGCAGCTTCGGCTGCGCCAGTATCAGCTTCGAAAATTTCTGCTCTGGTGGCTTCGCCTGCGGCGCCTTCAGCTTCGGCAGTTTCGGCAGTTTGATCAATGGCAATTTTTTATGCCGGTGTTGGAGACGGTGTCCCATGAATTACATCTGCTATTTGAATAATCCTTCGTTTTTTCGGCAGTGCAGGGCCTTCGTTTGCCGAAGCTGCCTTGTCCTTCTGAAAAAACTTCGTCAGTTCCAGTGCCAGCGGACTTAGCCTGATAGGCAAGGGTTCAGTCATTACCTTCATAATCTCTTCTACTTCAGCAGCAGAAGGAGTAACAAGAGTATCTTCTTCTCGAACCAGCGTTTCCGGCTCTGGAGATGCACTTTTTCTCTTTCTTGTAGTGGCCACCTTCGGCTCAGGGTTTAACTCTTCAAGGCTAAGTTTTCCAGAATCTTTCTTTTTCTTTTTGGCTACCTTGGCGACCTCTTCGTCAGTAGCGCTGGCAATTCTTTTTCGCTTCGGGCCTCCAGCATCCCCGCCTAATCGACCATAATCAGCATATTCAAATCCTATAGCGTCAAGCACCCTATTCAGCCTTCGCTTCGGTCGAGTGCCGAAGGCTGCTATCATCAGCTGGTCCTCTTTCTTGGAGTAATTTCCAAGAATTTCATTACTCATTATTTCAATTGTATCGAGCCATTCTTGGCAGGGTGTTTTAAAATATTTCTTGAACTTATAATAATAGGGTAGTCGAACAAGTTCCCCCTCTTTCTTTTCCCCTTTAAGCTTCGGCATGGTCCACTCTTTCATAGTTGGAAAAACCATGAAGGCCAGGAATTCCTGCACTAAATCTCTAGTGCCAATATGTTCTGCAATAATTTTGAATTCAGCCAGTGCAGCCCAAGTTGGACCTTCTACTGCCATTTTGCATCGGGGTCTTGTTTCTCCGAAGATCAGTTCAAGAGGGCTCTGTACCAGCTTCTCTTTGTCTTCGTCAACTTTGACATAAAACCATTCTGATTTCCAGCCTGCCGGCCATTTGCTTCGGTAGCTGATCACAGGAAACTTCGTGGTTTTCCGATAAGCAAAATTATAGCAACCAAAATTTTCATGCAATCCATCTTTTCTGGCCTTAGTCTGGTAATGCAGCTCATGAACTCGACAGAAGCTATCGGCAAATGGCTCCACCGCCTGGCTTCGGAGAGCCCAGATATAAACGCTAAGCCTAACAATGGCATTAGGTGTCAGCTGATGAAAATAGATCCCAAACCTTTGCAGCACATCAGAAATCATTCTATTCAAAGGAAATCTCAACCCAGCTTTCAGAAAACTCTTGAAAATAACTATTTCATCCTTTTCTGGCTTCGGGGTAGTTTCCTCCCCCCCGAAGCGAAGCAGCTTCTTCTCATTTTCACTGAAATAGCCCGACTTCACCATTTTGGAGAAATCAGCCTTGGAGACAGTTGACTTTCCGAAGTCCAAATGGCTGGGCTTGCTCGGTACGGCAATATGGTAATCATCATCGGAATCAGCTTCCTCAATATCTCCTTCCTCCGCTTCGGCAGCAACTTGTTCTGTATCGGCAACAGTCTGTTCTGTCTCGGTAGTGGGGATTCCTTCCGAGGTCACCAGTCCGGATCGTTGCATTGCTTCGGAGATAGGAACAGTTTCCGCTCCTTCGGCTTCGCCTTCCTCACGCTCAACTCTAGCGGTAGAGCGCACTTTGGCCATTTAATTCTGAATTTCTTGAAAGATTTCTTGGGAATTAAATAACTTCTTCTCCCGAAGCTTTTTCTCTGACGAAGTAGGCTCTAAACTGGAGCTTCGTCTGATTGCGAGAGTCAAGCTTCGGCTATGGTTAAAAATTTTGGCAGCAAAACAGTGCAATAGCAAACTTCACACCTACCTATCTGTTTATATAGTACTGCAGGTAAGAAGGTGAATCGTCAGGATTTCTACACTAGGCAAACAGCTGCTCACGCCCGCTGCGCGGTGGGCCGCAAAAACCAAATAGTAAACCTGCAGGGTGGGACCGCTACGCGCTCGGAAACTGTATCGTTTCTCGACAACGAGCTCAGGAAAGGTGTTTTTCGGACCTTCGGCTTCCTGAAGCCTAAGAGACTTTTTCACGGATCAAGCTCGTTACGAAAAACGATCTAGCACCACGAAGGGGCTACTGGTGGGACCATGCTTCGTCGCCGAAGGTCCTGCAGAAAGAAACAGCTTCGGCTGAAGCTGCTCGTACGTGACACCGAAGGTATCATTCATGAAGCTTCGGTATTACAACATATCCGAAGGTGAAGGGTCGAACCGAGTTAAAGATAGAATGACCTTTTAGTCCATAAAGGTCTGAGTCAGTGTTGTAAACTTTTATGAGGGACATGATTGTAATTCCTCACAGGCTGTGCCCTGTGCCTATAAATAGTGAACAATATTCCTTTACTGTTCACGCATTCCTGTAATTGCAATCGCATCACTCGGAAATTATTCTTTGCCAAGGCAGAGGTATAAATGTATCTAACATTTGAATACATCAAGTTTATATAATATGAAAATGATGTTGTTCATTTATAATTTACTTGTCTTTAATGCTTCATATCTCGTATTGTTTTATATAATCTCTGAGAGTTCAATTACGAAGATTCAACCTTCGTAATTGTACCGTTTTTAACCTTCGTCCGAAGTTCATTAAATCCTTAAGGAAATAATGCTTCAGCGGGCGAAGGACATTAACATTTAACATTTTATGTTGCCTTGTTCTTAATTCATAGCATTTGAGAACAAGTTCCCAACAGACGCGTTGCACACAACCCATTCCCGTCCCACCTTCTATGAGCACAGGGAGTGTGGGAGAGCAGGCCTCAGAAATCATCGTCCGTAGAGCTACACTTGCACGGGTGTGCTGGCGATCAAGTTTTTGGGGAGCATACTCGTGACTGCTCGCTTCGTCCGCTCAACCAACGTTGATCAGGTTTCTCATCGCTGGCGCCGTTCGAGGGACTGCACTGCGTACATCTGCCTGCATCGACTGCGTACGACTACATCGAACATACACACGAGATGTCTCGTGTGAATGGAGTCATTGATGCCTCGAGCATCGGTCCCTTCGCAGGGTACAATCTGTTCTTAATATTTGTGCATATTTTACTGTTCTTTACTGCTTATGTGAGTAGTGATACACATATGCACACATGTCGTCACATACATCATTGTGATTTTCTGGATTAAATTAAAACTGAAAATGCTTATTTCTCTAACAATTCAAAAACCTAATATTAGCCATTTTTTTGTTAGTGGTTTTGCTGCTGCGTTAAAACCAAGTGAACGTTTTGATGGGACGTTTTACAAGAGATGGCGTAGTAAGATGATATTGTGGTTGACTGCAATGAACTGCTATCACGCCGCACAGGGGAAACCTGAACAGTTCACTCCTAAAGAGGAGAGAATGTTCGACGTTGCCGATAACCTATTTCGAGGCGCCATGATTGGTGCTCTTGCTAACAAGTATGTTGATTCTTATCTAACGTGCACATCTGCAAAAGAGTTATGTGATGCATTAGATAAGAAGTTCAGAGTTTCTGATGATGGTAGCGAGTTGTACATCATGGAGCAGCTGTTTGACTACAAGATGGTGGAAAATCGTCCTATAGTTGAACAGGCTCATGAAATATAGGCTAAGGAACTCGAACAGTTCCCATGTGTCTTGTCTCACAAGTTCGTGGCTGGCGATATTATCGCTAAGCTGCCACCTTCTTGGACGGATTTTGCTACCACTCTAAAACATAAGAGACAAGAGTTTAGCGTGGCTGAGCTTATTGGTTCTCTTGATGTTGAGGAGAGGGCGAGATCAAAAGACACTCGTGGAAAAGGAGTTGAGACTTCTAGTGCCAATTTGGTACAAAAGAAGAACTCCAATATGTCACATAATAATAAAAGGAAGAACAAGCAACAGAATGCCACAAAGCCCAAGCATACAACCTCGTTTAAAAAGAAGAACAAAGGAGCTGGTTGTTTTGTTTGCGGGAGTACTGATCATTGGGCAAGCGCTTGTCCAGACCGCAAATTTAAACAAGAGAAAAAAACCAGCTCAAGAGAAGAAAACAACAAACATGGTTGTTAGCGAGACCGCAGAAGGAACATCAGGGTATGGTAATCTTTTACCTACTGTTCTTTTAGTGTGTCAATCCCCTGAGTGGTGGGCTGACCTGGTGCTAACATTCATGTGTGTACTGATATTTCTTTGTTTTCTTCTTATCAGTGCAAAGGGGCTGGAGCCTTGATGATGAGGAACGAATCACATGAGCGTGTTCTTGATGTTGGTACAGTCATTCTGAAGTTTACTTCGGGAAAGACGGTGCTATTGAAGAACGTACAACATGTACCCTCCATCAAAAAGAATCTTGTTAGTGGCTCATTGCTATGTCGATATGGCTATAAACTTGTGTTCGAGTCCAATAATTGCATACTGTCAAAGTATGGGACATTTATTGGAAAAGGCTATAACAGTGGAGGCTTGTTCCGCTTATCTTTGCATGATGTGTGTAATAAGTCTGTGAACAATGTGATTTCGAACGAGTCGTATATTTGGCATTCACGACTTTGTCACATCAATTTTGGTTGTGTGTCACGATTAGCGAATTTAAATTTAATACCAAAATTTGATTTAGTCAAAGGTTCTAAGTACCAGGCGTGCATCCAATCTAAGCAACCTTGCAAGCCTCATAAGGCTGCGGAGGCGAGGAACTTGGCACCGCTAGACTTAATACATTCCGATTTATGTGAGATGAACGAAATATCGACTAAAGGAGGCAGACAATATTTTATTAGTTTTATCGATGATTCTACTAGATTTTGTTATGTGTATCTCTTAAAATCAAAAGATGAAGCTTTGCATTATTTTAAGACCTACAAAGCTAAAGTGGAAAATCAACTCGAGAGGAAAATTAAACGGTTAAGGTCTAATCATGGTGGAGAATATTTTTCAGGTGATTTTTTCTAATTTTTGTGTGGAACATGGTATTATTCATGAGAGGACACCGCCACACTCACCACAATCCAATTGTGGCGGAACCGCCCGAATTATTCCAACTTAAGTGCCTAAGCCCTACCTTAGAGGCTAGACCACACTTAAATGGGAATAACACGTCAGTCCCTCGGATCTAGTCCGACGAGGCCACTAACAGGATCAAGTACCACGTACTCACTCGATGGTGAGACACAGAGCAAATACAATAAAGCATAAAACCACACATTAAAGAGTATTAAATTTATTACATCATCATCGGAGTTTTAGCAAAAGTAGTCATCATTGTTCGGAATGCAGCGGAATAAAACTAACGATAAATAAACAAAGAGATGGGGAAGCCTGTCCCATCACTCCTCATGCTCCTCCTCGGCTGAGGTAGGGTCCCACTCGACTGTCCAGCCCGGTGGCAAGATGGACGGCCAAGTCACTCCAGCAACCATGTCCTCCAGAGAACCTGTAAAATTATGCCACAAGCAAGGCTGAGTATACTAATACTCAGCTAGACTTACCCGGTGTGAGGAGTCTACTCCTCTACCTCTAGACATGCAGCTGTTTGGCTGAGTGGTTTGGTTGCCAAAAGCACTAGCTGAGTCTATAAATCAAGTTTTAGTTTTTTCAAATTTTAGTGTGACTCTCTTAAGACTAAATGTATACCTATCTAATCATACATGGTATCAAATATTTAGCAATCAACAACTTTTGCCAAGTCACCACATTTCCACTTGTTACTCAATGTAGCAGCATGGATCAAGCAGTCTCATTAGCTGTGAGAAGCAGACGATTCGAATCGAGTTTTTAGCCTTGCAAGGTAAACCTAAACACACGACATATAGGGGCACTCCGTCCCCACACACATCAACTGTCCCCATCGATTTCCCGTCAGGCTCACCGCCTTGGCGTACAATGCCTCACTGACCCCGACTGCCGTCGTGCAGTGACCGCACTTGTACCCACCATAACCGGAATGGGAGACCACGTCTCAGGTCGCGTGAGGGGCAAAGTCTACTGCCAGGTTCACTTAGGTACTAGGCTTACCGATTTACCATATTTTTCGGCATATGTTTAGTACGTTCAAACGCTTGACACATGGTACCACACCTGAATCCTTATTCCAATTTCCGTCTTGTAGACAACGCATCCCCATGGACCGTTGTCAATAGACCATCATCATTCTGATATAAAATGGATACAATCAATTCTTGACCTCGCGCGAGTGCTAGAAAAATCACTCGACTTCTACCGAGATCCCTAATTAGTAAAGCAGCTACTCGACCTAGCATACTAGTATCCATCTCAATAGGAATCCTGAGTTAATGCAACTAGGGTTTCAAACAACTCCTACACTTAAGTGCACAATACAAGCTTACAAACATTAAGTGTAGTAAAATAATATATAGAACTGGTTATGCGTAAAACCGAGGCTTGCCTTCCAAAGCTGGGGCAGGCAGATCCTCTGGGGAAGGCTCTAGTGCTGGATCCGGGGCTACCTCCTGAGCAACTCCTTGCTCCGGCACGAGGATGTATTCTCCATCAGCGAGGTTGCAATCTATCGAATGCAATGAGTAAGAAACATGTATGCTATGATTATGCAGGATTTAGAAATCATTATGCTAAGTGAAGAAAACTAAGTTAGTGAATAACTTAGGGTTTCCTGGTTATAAGAGACTCTTAGTGGTTTATGCTTACCAATTTAGGTTTGAGATTTTGCCTAAGCATAATGGATTAAGATTTGGATTGCCTTTTAAATATTTTAGTAGGCACTCAAGGGGTTTTGCTAGTTTGGTTAGGGTAACATTAGTCTCCACTATTAATTCCCCTTTTCCTTTTCTATTTTTGATTTTAGGGTGGGTTTGAACTACAACAGTGATTTAAATTTTTCCAAAAATTCTGTAAAAATTACAGTGGTTTACTATTGGTCAATGTAGTCTGTCCTATAAGTTTGGGGTCCAGAATAATTAAAATAATCCCTGGAAAAAATAACAAAAGTTGGGGCAAAGGGGTCACTTTGCACTGCAACTCTTATCTAGGGGTGGGTTCTGTACTAAGAGTCATTTTGCTGGTATCTATAGGTAATAACATGCTTCTGTGCCAAAAATCACAGAAGGTTACTTAGTTGTTATTTAGTTATGCTTTTCTAAAGTTTAATGCTAAAAAGACACATACAACTAACTTGTTATTTGAAAAATGTCAAACAACAGAACTCATAATTTTTCTATGTTTATAATAACAAAATATTAGTTATCCCAAGGTTTGGGGTGTTTTCTCCAAAGGATTATTTTTCTAGCGTTTTTTCTAAGTTTTTCCTTGTTTTCTTAAAATAAAAGGTATCTCATTCCTTTTGTACTAAACAAGGGTCTAACAAAATTTTCTATTGAACTACACTGAATAAGAGAGCTAACAAAAATGTGGGTGCTCCCTGGTTCTTATTTTAAACTATCTTTTATAATTTCTTTAACTTTAAGCTAAAAATAATTTAAAGGGCAAACCCTGCCTTAATTGGGTGCACAGAGGGGTTTATTATTTTTAAACAGATTAGGAAGTGATTAAGTACTTCTCTAAATTTTCTCAACCCCAGTCTAATAGTGTAGCTATTTTCCCTATTTCATTTAGCTTTTGACCAGTTAATCATTTAAATCAAAACTTTGAAATTTTCTGCAACACTTAGGGTTTTTATATTTTTCCTCAATAGTTTACATTATTTAGGATCTGGCAAAATTGGTTTGACTCGATTTGGGTAAACAAAACTGAAGTTATGAATTTTTCAAGTTTTGTTTGTATTTAAATCAGAAATAATAAAAAGGTTTTCTGGAAATCCACTTTGCACCGAAGACCCTGGGTTCTTTCTAAACTAATCCCCTCAGTTATACCCCTGCGCCACTATTCCCTTGAGTCACTGACAATGCACAAAACCCCCCTGGCCTTTACTTCTTCTCCCCTGAGGTCCCTTCCCTTACTTAAATAGTACCTGCGGGAGTAAAAAGGGCGGCGCAGCTTACCAGCATCGAGGGAGGTCTGGCGAGGGGCAGGGTTGGCTCCAGGAGGTTCTTGCGGTCACAGCGAGGTACGACTCGACGGAGGTGGTGGCCGGAATCGGCCGGTCCACGTGCGCAGGCGGGTGAACTCGTCGGCGGCGAGTGCTCCAGCCTAACCACGATGACATAGGTCAGTCCAAGGGCACGAGGAGCTTCACGGGGTGTTGATGAGTCGACTCGTGCAAGGAATTGAAGAACAACTCACCGAGGAGCTCGGTCTACGTTCACCGGCGGTCGGGTGAAGTCCGGCGACCGTGGACTGGCTTCTCCGGCGAGGCAAAGTTCGATTCCTCGCTCGGGGAGCTTCACCGAAGCATGCACGGTCTACTCCGAAGGTCGGACGCGGCTATGAGAGGCCCTGCTGGCCGGTCTATGATGGTGGGGTATCAGGTGGCCGCGGGCACGCCGTGCGCGGGGCAATGCCGGTGATCTGGTGCTCCAGTGAGGTCGAGCGCGTGCGGGGGAGTACGGTCGAAGTCCCTGGGGGCTTTATAGGCACGGGCGCGGGCAACAGCGCCGGCTCGGCTTTGGTGCGACGCGGGGCACACGGGGGCAGGCGGCGGGCGTGCTCTAGTGAGCTCAGAGCGCGTCGAACACGTGGCTCTTTCTTTCTTCTCTTCTTCTTCCCCTTGCTGAGCAGCCAAACGTGCGAATCTTGCCCTAAGACCTTTGAGAGATCTCTTCCCTGCACCTAGGGCTACCTAGTTAATGTGAGTTCCAATGGGAGATGTGGTCGGGTTAGAGAGATACAGGGGTGGGAAGTCGGCTCTGTCAGAGCTGTCCACACCGAGACAAAAATTGTGCCAAGTCGTGTCAAACGACTTAGGGTTGGGTTCAAACTTTTCTAGGGTGTTCTAGAGGTATTTTGGCGCCACTTTGACAATTGGGTCAAGTGGTTTTGAAGTTTGAATGAGGGTGAATATGTTTGAACTTTGGAAAAGGGTTGGTTTTGGACTTAGAAGAATTTTGATTTTTCTCTTAGGTTTCCCCCTTTTGTGAACCTTTTAGGGTTTTTCTGAAACCTTTTTGGGGTCACATTCTTACTATTTTTAGTAGGGTATTAGGTGTACTACAATTGTTATAATTGGCCCAAGTCATGATCATGTGGTTTTTATAACCTTTTGGTCATACTTACTTATAGTGCTCCAATTGTCCAAAGGGGGTTTGCATTAGGGTTTGGGCAACTCTCCCCAATATATGTGCATGACAAGCCAAGGTATGACTTCTAAGGTAGGTTGCACTTACTTAGGATCTTGAGTTCCAAGATTGGTGTACTTTCCCAACTTAAGTCACATGTGATGATGGGGCTTGACTTGTGTAGTCTTGAGTGAAAACCCTAAGTAACACCTGGGGTGTTACAGCCCTCCCCCCTTAAAGGAATCTCGTCCCAAGATTTTAGGTAGAGTCCTTTGGAGGGGTGCCATGCAGGTGTGCTGGTGTGTTGCTCCTTCCTTTATCCAAGTTTCCCTAGTTGACTGCTCTTCGAATGTCATTCTCTTTGTGACTTCATAAGGAAGTCCTTTTTGAGTCATTTTCAAAGCTTACACTACCTTTAACATCTAAGTTTTTCTTATATTTAGATTCAAAGGGCAGGTGGGGTGGGGTTTTTGATTACGTACCGACTCCTTTGGGCAGAAAATCGGGGAAGCGAGAACGTAGAAAATCCTCAGTCTCCCATGTAGCCTCTTCTACTAAATGGTGACTCCACTGGACCTTATACATTCTGATTAACCTTGCCCACGTTGATCTCTCCTTTTGATCCAATACCTTGACGGGGTGCTCTTGATAAGACAAGTCTGGTTCTATCTCAATTTCTGGTTCAGGTAGTACTTCAGTGGGTAAGCGGACACATTTCCGTAGCTGAGATACGTGAAACACATCATGAACTGCTGACATGTGGGGTGGCAACTTCAATTGATATGCTACAGGCCCACAAATTTCCTTGATCTCATAGGGTCCAATGTAGCGAGGAGCTAACTTGCCCTTGATTCCGAATCTCTGAACACCTTTAGTGGGTGACACCTTAAGATAGACATGATCTCCCACTTCGAACTGTAAAGGCTTCCTCCTCTTATCATGATAACTCTTCTGCCAGGCCTGAGCAGCTTCTAGGTTCTTCTTGATGACTCTGACCTTCTCCTCTGCTTCAAGAACCAGGTCAGGTCCAAAAATTTCCCTTTCTCCAGCTTGTGACCAATTTAGCGGTGTCCTACACCTTCTCCCATACAAGGCTTCAAAAGGTGCCATCTTCAAACTGGACTGGTAGCTGTTATTATAAGAGAACTCTGCCAATGAAAGACACTTGTCCCAATCCTTTCCATAGTGTAGCACACATGCCCTCAACATGTCTTCCAAAATCTGATTCACCCTTTCTGTCTGACCATCTATTTGAGGATGGTATGCTGAGCTTCTTATTACATGGGTCCCAAGTGACTCCTGCAATTGCTCCCAAAATCATGCCACGAATGGCGCTCCTCTGTCAGATACTATAGTCCTTGGTATTCCATGCAAGCTAATTATCTGGTCAATGTAAATTTCGGCATACTTTTCCATCCTGTGGGTGGTGTGTACCGGCAAGAAATGAGCTGCCTTGGTCAATCTATCCACAATGACCCAAATGGAATCATGGTGCCAGGAGGTATTGGGCAATCCCACGATAAAATCCATGCAAATATCCTCCCATTACCAAGATGGTATGGGAAGGGGTTGCAAAGTGCCTGCTACCTTCAAATGACTGGCCTTGACTCTCTGGCAGGTGTCACATTCGGATATATACTTAGCAATTTCCCTCTTCATTCTGGTCCACTAGTATAAGGATCTGAGGTCATGATACATCTTGTTACTACCGGGGTGCATGGAGAATTTTGAAAGGTGAGCTTCATCCAATATCTTCTTTCTGAGCTCAGGGTTCTTGGGAACAACCAATCGGTCTCCAAACCATAGGATTCCTTTGCTGTCTTAACAGAAGCATTTGTATTTGTCCACCTTTTGTTTGATCATTTCCTTAATAACTTGAACACCCTTGTCACCAATCTGTGCCATGACTATTTGCTCTTGTAATGTGGGCTCCACTGAAATATAACTTAAAGCACCGGAAGAAACGACTTCTATTTTCAGCTTGCACAACTCATCACATAGGGTGGTGAACCTTGCATCCATATTCATACAATTGCACTGGGCTTTCCTGCTTAAAGCATCTGCCACAACATTGGCTTTGCCAGGATGGTAATGCACCTCCAAATCATAGTCCTTGATTAGCTCTAACCATCTTCTCTGCCTCATTAAGATCAGCCTGGGTGAAGATATATTTGAGACTCTTATGATCAGTGTAAATGTTACAGTGAGCTCCCATCAAGTAATGTCTCCATATCTTGAGAGCATGAACCACAGCTGCTAACTCCAGATCATGTGTGGGGTAGTTCTGCTCATGGGGTCTAAGTGCTCGGGAGGCATAAGCAATGACTCTGTTGTCTTGCATTAAGACACATCCCAATCCAGTACCGGAAGCATCGCAATAAACTTCAAAGGGCTTGGTGTTGTCAGGTTGAGCTAGTACTGGTGCTGTTGTCAAGTGCTGCCTCAGTGTACGAAAGGCATCCTCACACTTCTGGCTCCATTCATACTTGACTCCCTTCTTCAATAGTCCAGTCATTGGCTTGGCAATTCTGGAGAAATCCGGAATAAATCGTCGATAATACCCTGCCAATCCCAGAAAACTCTGAATCTGCCGCACTGTGGTAGGAGGTTTCCAATCCATTACTTCTTGTACCTTTTCAGGATCAACTGATATCCCATCCTGAGAAATTGTGTGACCCAAAAATTTAATTTCCCTCAGCCAGAAATCACATTTAGACAACTTAGCATAGAGACGATGATCGCGCAGTCGCTGAAGCACGATGTGTAGATGCTCAGTATGCTCGTCTTCATTCTTGGAATAGACCAGAATATCATCAATGAAAACCACCACAAATTTGTCCAGCTCTGGCATGAATACTGAGTTCATCAGATACATGAAATAAGCCGGGGCATTGGTCAGCCCAAAAGACATCACCAAAAACTCATAGAGCCCATATCTGGTGGAGAAAAACATCTTCGGAATATCACTGGCACGGATCTTGATTTGATGGTAGCCCGAGCGAAGGTCTATCTTGGAGAACACTTTGGCTCCCACCAACTGATCAAACAAAACATCAATGCGGGGCAGTGGGTATTTGTTCTTGATGGTCACCGCATTGACAGGGCGGTAATCGACACACATTCTCAGACTTTCATCCTTCTTCTTTACAAACAAGGCTGGGCATCCCCATGGTGAAGTACTCGGGCGAATAAACCCCTTGTCCAACAAGTCTTGCAGTTGCTTTTTCAATTCTGCCAATTCCGCTGGAGGCATCCTATAAGGTCTCTTGGATATAGGAGCAGTTCTGGGTTGCAATTCAATTGCAAACTCTATGTCTCTATCGGGTGGCATCCCTGGCAATTCATCTAGAAAAACATCTGGGTAGTCACAGACTATGGGGATCTTCTCAACACGTGACTCTATCATGGTGAAGGCACAGGAACAGGTACATCCCTGGTCGGGTAGGTACAAGGTGATCTCGCCATCCAGTGGGGAGTGGATTTATATGGCTCTAGCTGCGACATCAATCACCGCATGGTGTCGCGATAGCCAATCAGTCCCCAGGATGATATCCACACTATCCAATCCCATTATCAAGAGAGTGGTTTTAAATATGAAACTACCCAACTTTATTGGTACGTGTCTATTGATCTGATAGGTGGCAACCCTGCCTCCGGGTGTAGAAATTGTAATACCCCCATTGGTGTGGTGAAAAGGTAACTGGCACATGGCACTAAATTTGGTACTGATAAAACTGTGTGATGCACCAGAATAAAAAAGAATAATTGCAGGATAATTCAAAACTGAAAAGATACCAGTCAAGACGGGTGCTCCCTCTGGAATATCAGCCATGGTGGTGAAGTTCAGCCTGCCCTGCCTCACTTGCACCTTCTGCCTCTTGCCTTGGTTTTGGTTGGAATCCTGTCCCTGCCTTTGCTGGTTTCTGGGGCAATTCTTAGCATAATGTCCGGTGTTACCACAAGTGAAACACCTGTTGTCATTTGCCTGACGGTACTGCTGCTGCTGCTGATTGTTCCTCTGCACTGGGGGCTGAGAGCGGTTGGGTGCCTGCTGCTGCTGTTGGGGTCGAATCACCCAACGTCCTTGCTGCTGCTGGGGTCCCCTGTTCTGGGTGTCAGATACAATCCTGAAGTGTTGTGGCTGAGCTGAAGGTCCTGCCACAGGGGTCTTCCTCTTCTTCTCTGCTTGACGGGCTGTGATACAGTCCTCCTGAGAAATGGCCATGTTGACTAACTCATTGTAATTGTTGGCCCTGACGGTGTTGAGACGGTCGCGGAGCTTAGTGCTGAGCCCCCTCCTGAACTTGTCACTCTTCTTCTCATCGGTGTCTGCATGATACCCGACATACTGGCACAGGTCGTTGAAGGCCTGAGCATACTGTAACACTGTCCGGTTCCCCTGAGTGAGTGCCAGAAACTCATTGAGCTTGCGGTCCATAATGCCCGTTGGTATATGATGCCCCCTGAAAGCTGCCTTGAACTCTCTCCATTCCACCTCATGGTCAACTGGCTGCATAGCAAGGAAATGGTCCCACCATGTCCGCGTGGGTCCGTGAAGCTGTTGGGTGGCGAACCTGACCTTAGTTACCTCTGAACAAACTCCATGGAGTAGCGGGAATTTGGACTCCACTACTCTCAGCCATACATCAGCATCAAGTGGGTCCTCTGCCCTGGTGAACAACGGTGGCTGGGTACTGAGGAACTCCTGATAAGTGGCTGCTGTGGGGTGACGTTGATGATCACCACCACCATAATGCTGAGGTGGTGGCTGACGCTGTGCTAACTATCGCAAGATCTCGTTCTGCTGAGCCATCAGATCTTGTAGAGTAGGAGGCGGTGGCGGTGGTGGAGGAATGCGCTCATTCTGTCCACGACGCGCTCTTCCTGCCATCTGAAAATCATGGATATTCTTGTTGGGTTTATGCTTCGTCGCCGAAGGTCTTATAAGAAGAAGTGGTCCTCGGCTGAAGCTGTTTGTATAAGATAGCCGAAGGTTCTTCTTCGTGAAGCTTCGGCATTATAAACCGACTTAAAGATAGAATGACCTTTTAGTCCATAAAGGTCTGAGTCAATGTTGTAAGTCTTTATAAGGGGCATACTTGTAATTCCTCACAGGCTGCGTCCTGTGCCTATAAATAGTGAACAGTATTCCATTACTGTTCACACATTCTAACAATTGCAATCGCATCTCTCGGAATTCAACCTTTGCCAAGGCATAGGTATTATGGTATTTGATGATTCAATATAGTAATATAATTAATATGTGATTTATTTACACATATTACACCTTTTTTGTATTATCTTATAAATGCCTACTGAAATATGATTACGAAGGTTCAACTTCGTAATCATACTCTTATTAACCTTCGTCTAAAATTCATTATCCCGAAAGGAATAATGTTTTAAGGACGAAGGGCGTTATTGTTTAACATTTTGTGTTGCCTTGCTCTTGATTTATAGCATTTGAGAGCAAGTCTCCAACAATTCTCAACGTCATATTTCTGAGGTTCAATGCTTAATCGTGGTAAAAGAGTCAAAGGGGTAAAACCAATGTAATTTCTTGCATAATTTATAAAAGATTCCACATGGCATAAACTTTTCTTCTTAAATTTAAGCTGACATCATTCATCATCCATACTTTCAAAAGAGTTTGTCACGATTACAACAATAACTCAAAAGACTCAACTCTATCTAGCCTAGTACCCCAAGGGTGCAAAAGCTAAGCTAGCCTCAAGGAGTTCTACCGCCATAGACTCCTAACTCTATTTCTGCGACCTAGTGAGCAAACGAGGCAACGCTCGACTCGGGGGAAGGTGGTCTCCCTGAGCCAGCAGTGTCCAAGCTGGAGGCAGGCTCCTCTCCTCCCTCGATGTCGACATCCTCATTGGCCTCCATGTCCTGGATCTCCTGGTGGTGCATATCCAGATGCTGGTTAGCCTCCGCAAGCTGCTGCTGAGTGTTGATTAGCTGATCCTCGAGAACCTCGATGGTGTTCTCCCTGGTTCCCACTAGCTCCTCAAGCTCTTGGATCTCATTTGACAATTGTTCCACTTGTAAGTCTTTTTCCACCATCTCAGTGGACAAGTCTACCACAAGTTCCTCCATGTTATCCAAGGTGATCTTGGTAGCCTCCAACAATGCCATTAGATAAGACATTGCCTCTCCTCGCATCACTTGCAGACGATACAGGGCATTCATGCACCGCACCGTCAAGTGAGCAGTCTGACCTGGGTAGATAGCCCATATATCCTTGGCATGCTCCACTCGGTCCTTCCACATTGGGTCGTCCTCCTTCTCCATGGGGAACAAACCAATGGGGTGAGTGGACAGCTCCAAGGGGTGGAAACCACAGAAGGTGGTTAGTCCATGAAGAGCAATTGCCTCGATAGTATCCTTAGCCCTGTATCCAAAAGACTCAGAGTCCAGCGAACGCCAGCCTGGCTGCAGGGGATGAGGCTCTAGGGTCATCCTCACCCTACAGCGGGGCACTCGGTGCTTCTCGAACAGCTGCACTGCGTACTGGGGAGGCGTCGTGTAACCAGCTCCCTGAAGTACCTCCCACAAGATACGGGGGAAACCCTCTCGTGCAAGCCTATCCGTGTGGGACTGTGCATTCCCTTCATCCGAGGATCCGTGAGAAGTCATCTGTGTACGGTTAAGCATAAGTAAAAGAAAAAGAATTATAAAATGAAAAGGGATCGCAACTCAGCCTCTCTATAACTACAACAATGGCACTGGGTGTACTTAATTTGTCATCATTGTGTATTAAAGTTCTTACACATATATTAAATAGTTTAATTAAATATGCATGCATGCTCGTCCTAAACGACCTCATTTCAATTTAGAGGGATTAGGGAAGAACTCCCATCCCTTATAGTAGCCGGTAAGGCTTACTCAAATAGCCACCTAGCTACCCCTTTATCATCCTAAGGCTTCACGTCCTAGGGCTATCCTGATCGTCCTACGATCTATCCAACAATTGTTTCTATCAAGTTTTTTTGAAAGGATGGTATTTACAGTTTATTGATTCCTCTGTGGTGGTACGAGCTCCGATACCAGCTGTGGCGGAACCGCCCAAATTATTCCAACTTAAGTGCCTAAGCCCCGCCTTAGAGGCTAGACCACACTTAAATGGGAATAACACGTCAGTCCCTCGGACCTAGTCCGACGAGGCCACTAACAGGATCAAGTACCACATACTCACTCGATGGTGAGGCATAGAGCAAATACAATAAAACATAAAACCACACATTAAGGATTATTAAATTTATTACATCATCATTGGAGTTTTAGCAAAAGTAGTCATCATTGTTCGGAATGCAGCGGAATAAAACTAACGATAAATAAACAGAGAGATGGGGAAGCCTGTCCCATCACTCCTCATGCTCCTCCTCAGCCGAGGTAGGGTCCCACTCGACTGTCCAGCCCGGTGGCAAGATGGACGGCCAAGTCACTCCAGCAACCATGTCCTCCAGAGAACCTGTAAAATTATGCCACAAGCAAGGCTGAGTATACTAATACTCAGCTAGACTTACCCAGTGTGAGGAGTCTACTCCTCTACCTCTAGACATGCAGCTGTTTGGCTGAGGGGTTTGGTTGCCAAAAGCACTAGCTGAGTCTATAAATCATGTTTTCGCTTTTTCAAGTTTTAGTGTGACTCTCTTAAGACTAAATGTATACCTATCTAATCATACATGGTATCAAACATTTAGCAATCAACAACTTTTGCCAAGTCACCACATTTCCCCTTGTTACTCAATGTAGCAGCATGGATCAAGCAGTCTCATTAGTTGTGAGAAGCAGACAATTCGAATCGAGTTTTTAGCCTTGCAAGGTAAACCTAAACACACGACGTGTAGGGGCACTCCGTCCCCACACACTTCAACCGTCCCCATCGATTCCTCGTCAGCAGATCAGGGCTCACCGCCCTGGCGTACAATGCCTCACTGACCCCGACTGCCGTCGTGCAATGACCGCACTGGTACCCACCATAACCGGAATGGGAGACCACGTCTCAGGTCGCGTGAGGGGCAAAGTCTACTGCCAGGTTCACTCAGGTACTAGGCTTACATATTTACCATATTTCTCGGCATATGTTTAGTACGTTCAAATGCTTGACACACGGTACCACACCTTAATCCTTATTCCAATTTCCGTCTTGTAGACAACGCATCCCCATGGACCGTTGTCAACAGACCATCATCATTCCGATATAAAATGGATACAATCAATTCCTGACCTCGCGCGAGTGCTAGAAAAATCACTCGACTTCTACCGAGATCCCTAATTAGTAAAGCAGCTACTCGACCTAGCATACTAGTATCCATCTCAATAGGAATCCTGAGTTAATGCAACTAGGGTTTCAAACAACTCCTACACTTAAGTGAACAATACAAGCCTACAAACATTAAGTGTAGTAAAATAATATATAGAACTGGTTATGCGTAAAACCGGGGCTTGCCTTCCAAAGCTGGGGCAGGCAGATCCTCTGGGGCAGGCTCTGGTGCTAGATCCGGGGCTACCTCCTGAGCAACTCCTTGCTCCGGCACGAGGATGTATTCTCCGTCAGCGAGGTTGCAATCTATCGAATTCAATGAGTTAGAAACATGTATGCTATGATTATGCAGGATTTAGAAATCATTATGCTAAGTGAAGAAAACTAAGTTAGTGAATAACTTAGGGTTTCCTGGTTATAAGAGGCTCTTAGTGGTTTATGCTTACCAATTTAGGTTTGAGATTTTGCCTAAGCATAATGGATTAAGATTTGGATTGCCTCTTAAATGTTTTAGTAGGCACTCAAGGGGTTTTGCTGGTTTGGTTAGGGTAACATTAGTCTCCACTATTAATTCCCCTTTTCTTTTTCTATTTATGATTTTAGGGTGGGTTTGAACTACAACAGTGATTTAAATTTTTCCAAAAATTCTGTAAAAATTATAGTGGTTTACTATTGGTCACTGTAGTCTGTCCTATAAGTTTGGGGTCCAGAATAATTAAAATAATCCCTGGACAAAAATAACAAAAGTTGGGGCAAAGGGTCTTTGCACTGCAACTCTTATCTAGGGGTGGGTACTAAGAGTCATTTTTGCTGGTATCTATAGGTAATAACATGCTTCTGTGCCAAAAATCACAGAAGGTTACTTAGTGGTTATTTAGTTATGCTTTTCTAAAGTTTAATGCTAAAAAGACACTTACAACTAACTTGTTATTTGAAAAATGTCAAACAACAGAACTCATAATTTTTCTATGTTTATAATAACAAAACATTAGTTATCCCAAGGTTTGGAGTGTTTTCTCCTCAGGATTATTTTTCTAGGGTTTTTCTAAGTTTTTCCTTGTTTTCTTAAAATAAAAGGTATCTCATTCCTTTTGTACTAAACAAGGGTCTAACAAAATTTTCTAGTGAACTATACTGAATAAGAGAGCTAACAAAAATGTGGGTGCTCCCTGGTTCTTATTTTAAACTATCTTTTATAATTTCTTTAACTTTAAGCTAAAAATGATTTAAAGGGAAAACCCTACCTTAATTGGGTGCACAGAGGGGTTTATTATTTTTAAGCAGGTTAGGAAGTGATTAAGTACTTCTCTGAATTTTCTTAACCCCAGTCTAATAGTGTAGCTATTTTTCCCTATTTCATTTAGCTTTTGACCAGTTAATCATTTTAATCAAAACTTTGAAATTTTCTGCAACACTTAGGGTTTTTATTTTTTTCCTTAATAGTTTACATTATTTAGGATCTGGCAAAATTGATTTGACTCGATTTGGGCAAACAAAACTGAAGTTATGAATTTTTCAAGTTCTGTTTGTATTTAAATCAGAAATAATAAAAAAGGTTTTCTGGAAATCCACTTTGCACCGAAGATCCTGGGTTCTTTCTAAACTAATCCCCTCAGTTATACCCCTACTCCACTATTCCCTTGAGTCGCTGACAATGCACAAAACCCCCTGGCCTTTACTTCTTCTCCCCTGAGGTCCCTTCCCTTACTTAAATAGTACCTGCGGGAGTAAAAAGGGCGGCGCAGCTTACCAGCATCGAGGGAGGTCCGGCGAGGGGCAGGGTTGGCTCCAGGAGGTTCTTGCGGTCACAGCGAGGTACGACTCGACGGAGGTGGTGGCCGGAATCGGCCGGTCCACGTGCGCAGGTGGGTGAACTCGTCGTCGGCGAGTGCTCCGGCCTAACCACGGCGACATAGGTCAGTCCAAGGGCACGGGGAGCTTCATGGAGTGTTGATGAGTCGACTCGTGCAAGGAATTGAAGAACAACTCACCGAGGAGCTCGGTCTACGTTCACCGGCGGTCGGGTGAAGTCCGGCGACCGTGGACTGGCTTCTCCGGCGAGGCAAAGTTCGATTCCTCGCTCGGGGAGCTTCACCGAGGCATGCACGGTCTACTCTGAAGGTCGGACGCGGCTGGGAGAGGCTCTGCTGGCCGGTCTACGGTGGCGGGGGATCGGGTGGCCGCAGGCACGCCATGAGCGGGGCAATGCCGGTGATCTGGTGCTCCGGTGAGGTCGAGCGCGAGCGGGGGAGTACGGTCGAAGTCCCTGGGGGCTTTATAGGTGCGGGCGCGGGCAACGGCGTCGGCTCGGCTTTGGCGCGACGCGGGGCACGCGGGGGCAGGCGTCGGGCGTGCTCTGGCGAGCTTAGAGCGCGTCGAACACGTGGCTCTTTGTTTCTGCTCTTCTTCTTCCCCTTGCTGAGCAGCCAAACGTGCGAATCTTGCCCTAAGACCTTTGAGAGATCTCTTCCCTGCACCTAGGGCTACCTAGTTCATGTGAGTTCCAATGGGAGATGTGGTCGGGTTAGAGAGATACGGGGGTGGGAAGTCGGCTCTGTCAGAACTGTCCACACCGAGACAAAACTTGTGCCAAGTCGTGTCAAACGACTTAGGGTTGGGTTCAAACTTCTCCAGGGTGTTCTAGAGGTATTTTGGCGCCACTTTGACAATTGGGTCAAGTAGTTTTGAAGTTTGAATGAGGGTGAACATGTTTGATCTTTGGAAAAGGGTTGGTTTTGGACTTAGAAGAATTATGATTTTTCTCTTAGGTTTCCCCCTTTTGTGAACCTTTTAGGGTTTTTCTAAAACCTTTTTGGGGTCACATTCTTACTATTTTTAGTAGGGTATTAGGTGTACTACAATTGTTATAATTGGCCCAAGTCATGATCATGTGGTTTTTATAGCCTTTTGGTCATACATACTTATAGTGCTCCAATTGTCCAAAGGGGGTTTGCATTAGGGTTTGGGCAACTCTCCCCATTATATGTGCATGACAAGCCAAGGTATGACTTCTAAGGTGTCACACGCGGGTTTCGGGGCACCAAGACCCGGGCGCGAACATAATCACCAGGTGTGCTGGGACCAAGTCTCACACATATGATGAATCATGGCACAGGATCGAATGTCACATCTTTACTACTTTACAAGAATTCTATACAAAATAAATAATTACATTATAAGGAGACAACGGTCCAGCAACCCAAAGTTGACTGGGAGACGACGGCCTAGATCTCTCATGAACACATCACAGCATCCTCCAAGCGCCTCATCCTGTGGTACCTGTTCTTGACCTGTGGGGGGTGTGAGACAGCAAGAGTGAGCTCACATACGTTCATCGCTCAACAAGTTGTGGGGAATAATGTGCATGAACTCGCCAAAGGTGTGAGCTCACGTGAAGTGTAAGGCTTACCAAAGAGGATGGTTAGAGCTGAGCATTGCTTTTAAAGTTGGTCAAACTTTTATTAGCAGTTACTAAGTATAAGTAAATACCAACCCAATTAAGAAAAGTAATAACATCACCTGCGATGCAATGCATATGACAAATTGAATTTAGTTCCATAAATTAATCATGTGAGGGTCCGAGCTGCTTATGACCGTGAGCACGGCTAGTATACCAGTTTTACACTCTGCAGAGGTTGCGCATCTTTACCCACAAGTCATGTTACCCATCTGCCAAGGGATCGCGACTTCCCATACACCTCTACCGAGGAGGCGAGGCAGGGTAACACTACGAGGCCTTTACAAAGTTCCACTAGCTTCAGAAAACCCGCTACAGTTTATAGGAAGCTCCAATGCAGGGACCCCTCGCATGACCGCCATCGCAGCAAAATCATCCCAAGGACCTCCCTACACTGACCACTCCCCTACTGCCCTTGCCCCTTTCGGGTAAGGTAGTCTTCCACTAGCTTTCCTAATTAATCAGCCAAGGGCGTCCCATTAAACCCTTGTGGTAGCACTATTTTCCCGGGTGGTCGCTCCATGTTCCAATTAACATAATGATCTTATCATGAACAGTGATAATAAACAGATAATAAAAGTGTGACCATGAATAATGTATCTTCATACCCAAAACCACATAAAGCACTAGCAATTACTACCCAAAAAGTTCAGTGGTAAACAAGGTATAAAGATAGACAAACTAGGGTAACCTATTGGGTCCCATCAAAATTAACCTATGCAGATCATTATGATTAATGAGAACATGGCTGGGTAAAAAGAAGTGATCAAGGGCACAACTTGCCTCGGACTTGAGATTCCAGGTACCAACTTGCTTTTCAGGTGGCTCGTAACCTCGCGCTAGTCGTAGCAATACAAACAAACATGGTATAGGTAGAATTAACATCACACCAAACATAAGAACAACTGAATAATAATAATCTATGCGCTGCTACGAGATCGCAGGTTCGAGAACCACTATAATCGGAGCTACGATTATCGAGTTATGGTTTATTGAAGATTTTAGTGTTGGGTACAAAATAAACTAGGTGCATAATTTTCAATATATGTTTCATGACAAAATGAGGTTACTAGATGATAAACAATATTAAAATAAATTTAACGCAACAGGAATGGATCAAAAAGGAGTTAAAATGAATTTAATATGAATTAAACAAGTTTCTAGCTTTATTTTTATACTAAAAATTATTTTCTCATAATTATATCACTTAATTCGAGTACTGCGGACCAGGGACACTATTTCAGAATAGATCAGGGGGTTCTGCGTAAATTCCAGGACCAGACTGTAATGCTTTTCATATAATTCTGGACGACAGGTTGTTTTTAAAATAAGGCAGGGTCTCTTTAGCAAGATTACCAGGCCGAAGAGGTATTAGTGAATTCTGACCGTTGGATGCAACTCTAAGGGCCACGATTAGACCCACTTGAGTCCGAACCGGTATTCGTTAACGGCCGCAAGATCGGAGATCGACGGCTACAACTTAATGGAACACGATCTGCTTCGATCTGTAGGATACCGATCCGACGGCACAGATCTGATCGCCTAAAGCGGCACGCTTAGCTAATCTGGGTCGTCCATTCGCGGAATCAACGCCCCAAGGTGCTTCTTCTACCTCACAGGATGCCGCCGGGTGGTACTCGCAGCTCCGCCGCGGCAGACCCGATGACCAGCTCTCGCCACCGCTATCCACTACCCTATTCGCTCCCGAGGTCGGTGCAACGCAAGGAGGGAATCCGAGTGGTCTGGATCGAGGTGGCTTACCAGTGGTTGAAGTTGGGGTGGCCCTCGACTACGGCGCGGAGTGATCCACAGCGGCGCCAATTGCTCCGTCGAGCCATTGGCCTAGCTCCGGCCACCCACTCGATGATTCAGTGGTAGGAATCGCTTCCCCGCGACACTGCGAAGCTACACGGTCACAATCGAAGCCCTGGCACTGGCGTGGACGAAAATCAGTCCACGGCGGACCTCGTCACATCCTTCCTCCATTCTCCGCGCATCTCCCACTGTCACAGCCGCCCGTAGACGAGGCCCTCCACTCACCATATTGCTCGTGGCCTTTTCAAGTTCGTGATCTGATGGAGAGGTGCTTTTATAGAGGCATGGAGTGAGTCCGCGCCGAGAGGAACGGCAGCTGGGCGGCGCGGATTTAGGGGATTCTGTTTGGGCGGTCAGCAAAGAAGAAGGAGCTGACACACCGGTCCCAGGTGACAGCGGGTGGAGGGGGAATCCGGCCGAATTAATAGGGATTTGAAGGGGGAAATCCCAACAATCACTGTTGGCGCAGGCTAGGAGGAATCCCGCGCGCTCCGCCGCTTGCGCGCAGTTTGTTGCGCGGCTCCACGGATGGGATGACAGCGCGGGCCCACAGTTCAGCTACTAGGCGCGTGCAACCAGAGACTGCCCAAAGGCCCCCCCCCATCGGCGTGAGGGCACGCGAGCGCGCAATCCTGGAGCAGGCCGAGCAGAGTAGAGATGATATTGGGCCGGAGGGAGGAAAATCAGCCCAGCTGCTGTGTCTCTTCTTTTTCTTTTGTTTTTCTTTTACTGTTTTCTATTTTAAATTCCAAATCCAAACAGAAGTCAAGTTTCAAATTTCAGATACATGTTCAGTCAACTTCAATACGAATACATTAATGTATTTTTATTAATCTATTCATTATTTTGTTTATAAAAATGCTTTTGAATATGTCGCTTGTTTATTTCGAATTGTATTTATTATATATATTTTTAAAGTAATTTCCAATATATATATCATCTGTTAACTTGGATATTTCAAGGAAGTGTTTATAAATATATTACCCATATAAGGAACTTTTTATATACCCTCTTATAAAAGAAAACATTTATTTAAAAGAAATATATCTCTTTAATAGGATACATAATAGATTCCTCATTTTTTTGACTGACTAGGGTTTTAGAAACTAGATTCTAGGGTTTACATAAGGTAGGTTGCACTTACTTAGGATCTTGAGTTCCAAGTTTGGTGTACTTTCCCAACTTAAGTCACATGTGATGATGGGATTGACTTGTGTAGTCTTGAGTGAAAACCCTAAGTAACACCTGGGGTGTTACACCAATGGGGTTGCTGAGAGAAAGAACCATACTCTAACTGATTTGGTTAACGCCATGTTAGAGACTTTGGGACTATCTAAGGAATGGTGGGGTGAGGCGATCTTGACGGCGTGTCATGTCCTGAATAATGTTCCCACAAAGAACAAAGAAATCATACCATTCGAGGAATGAGAAAAGAGGAAATTAAATATCTCCTATTGGCGTACCTGGGGTTGTTTGGCTAAAGTGAATGTGTCAATTAACAAGAAGCGCAAATTAGGACCAAAAATCGTTGATTGTGTTTTCCTTGGGTATGCTTTCCACATCATTGGATATAGGTTCTTAATTATAAACTCTGGAGTACCAGACATGTTGGTTGGTACTATTATGGAGTCCAGAGATGCTATGTTTTTTGAGGATGAAGTTCCCATGAAAGCTACACATGACGTGTCTAGTGATGAACCAACGATATCCCATGAGCATTTTATTCCGGTAGAACACACTGAGGAATCCCATATACATAATCCTGTGCAAGATGACAATGTATCAACTTGAAAGAGTAAGAGACCAAGGATTGCAAAGTCCTTCGGTGATGATTACATTGTATATCTTGTGGATGACACACCAAGTACCTTTGAAGAGGCATATTCCTCTCCCGATGCTGACTTTTGGAAGGAAGCGATAAGGAGTGAGATGGATTCTATTATGTCTAATGCAACATGGGAGGTCGTTGAGCGTCCTTTTGGGTGTAGGCCCATTGGGAGTAAATGGGTGTTCAAGAAAAAGCTTAGGCCTGATGGTACTATTGAAAGGTACAAGGCGAGTCTTGTAATTTAAGGCTATTCACAGAAGGAAGGTGAAGATTTCATTGATACTTATTCACATGTGGCTCGATTGACCACAATTCGTGTGCTACCTTCTCTGGCTGCCTCTCATGGTCTTCTCGTCCATCAAATGGATGTTGAGACAACATTCCTAAATGTAGAGCTAGATGAAGAAATCTATATGGAGCAGTCAGTTGGGTTTATAGCAAACGGTCAAGAAGGCATGTGTGTAAATTATTGAAATCTTTATATGGCCTAAAACAAGCACATAAGCAATGGCATGAAAAGTTTGATAGAACTTTGACATCTGTCGGCTTTGTTGTGAATGAAGCCAACAAATGTGTATATTATCGGTATGGTGGGGGCGAGGGAGTAATTTTATGCCTGTATGTTGATGACATTCTAATCTTGGGAATGAGTCTTGATGTGATTAAAGAGACAAAAGACTTTCCGTCCAATAATTTTGAAATGAAAGATTTGGAAGAAGCTGAGTTATTCTTAACATTAAGCTACTGAGAGAAGGCGATGGTGGGATCATACTTATGCAATCCCATTATATGGAAAAGGTTTTGAGTCGCTTTGGTTATAGCGAATGTGAACCTGCTCCAACACCTTACGATCCTAGTAAGATTTTGAAGAAAAATCGAAGGATATCTAGGGATCAATTGAGATATTCCCAAATAATTGGTTCACTCATGTACTTAGCTAGCACTACGAGGCCTAATATCTCGTTTGATGTGAGCAAACTTAGTCGGTTTGTTTCAAATCTGGGAGATGATCACTGGCATGCTCTTGAGAGAGTTCTGCGCTATCTAAAAGGTACTATGAGTTTAGGCATCCATTATACCGGGAACCCAAAAGTACTAGAGGGTTATTGTGATGCAAATTGGATAAATGATGCTGATGCGATATATGCCACAAGTGGATATGTGTTTTCACTTGGAGGTGGCACTGTTTCATGGAAGTCTTGCAAGCAGACCATCTTAACGAGGTCGACTATGGAAGCAAAACTCATAGTATTAGATATCGCTTTAGTTGAGGCTGAGTGGCTTTGTGAACTCCTTATGGATTTACCGGTGGTTGAAAAACCTGTGCCGACTATTTCTATGAATTGTGATAATAGACTGTGATAATCAATATAAACAGTTCTAAGGATAATATGAAGCCGACAAGGCACATAAAGAGGCGTTTAAAATCTGTCAGGAAATTGAGAAACTCCGGAGTAATAGCGTTGGACTATGTCCATATGTCTAAAAATATGGCAGATCAATTTACTAAAGGGCTATCACGTAGTGTGATAGATAGTGCATCGAGTGAGATAGGCCTGAGACACACCTAAAGTTTATCATAGTGGTAACTTGTTCTATGTGATCGGAGATCTCGTGAATTAGAATGATGAAACAAGCTAGTGGTAGACTGAGAGGAAAGACCCTTAATAAGGTTCATTTCAGATGCACATCTTTCCTTACTGTAAGGTAGGTTGGTGTTCACACCTTAATATGTTCTAAATGGCTTTGTGAAGCAAAGATGTCCTACAGAACATCTTTAGAGGAACATACTTTATGGGTTAACTGCTATTCACAGTTTATGAGATCTGGGTGGTCTCTACATACCCATGAAAGGCTATGGAGTTTGACTTCTATGCTCCAACCAGAGGGGATGCGCTCAACAATCTAGTACTTGTATGGAGTTTAGATATCTTATTCCATTCAAAACTGCCAATTCAAGGCCTAGTCCATTGTGCAGTTGTGGTCAAGTGTAATCTAGATTCTAGGTGGATGTTCAACTTAACAGTCTCCATCGAAACACCAGTATCTCAAACATTTGAGATGATGAGAGCATTTTAGTGTGACTTAGCATTTGGTGGGGATTGTTGAATTAATGTGGGCATGACCTATATTAATATTCAATAATAGTCAATGCTAAAGGCCCACTTTAATGCTACGGTGCACTAGTACTTTAGTACCATACTAGAAGTTCAAGGAACAATTCAATCAACTTAAATAGGTGGACCATTGGTGCATCTATTGAGAAGCTGAGAAAAGGATGAAGGACTGCCACACGCGCACGCGCCGCCGGCAGGGCCGGGCCGAGGCCGTGGTAGATCGAACCTTGGTCCGAATATTTCTTCCTAACGGTTGCGCATTTTGTCTGGAGTGATGATCGTCCATTAGTGTCGTCCTTACTTGTTGTTTCTTGTGTTATGCGTCAGTTTCTAAGTCTCAGACGCGTTGCACACAGCCTATTCCCGTCCCACCTTCTACGAGCACAGAGTGTGGGAGAGCAGGCCTCCAAAATCGCCGTCCGCAGAGCTACACTTGCACGAGTGTGCGGACGATAAGGTTTTTGGGGAGCGTACTCACGACTGCTCGCTTCATCGGCTCGACCAACGTTGATCAGGTTCCTCGTCTGTTCTGAATATTTGTGCATATTTTACTGTTTTTACTGCTTATGTGAGTAGTGATACACATATGCACATACATGTCGTCACATACATCACTATGATTTTCTAGATTAAATTAAAACTGAAAATGCATATTTCTCTAACATCTACAATAAGTGTACACACATATTCGTATATTGGCTCATGGATCATATGTGATTCATGATATAGCATCGACGTCATTGTTCAATTATCGTGATATATGTTCCTATCGCAACGTGTGATCAAATAAAAAGGTCATGTGATCATGTAACACGTTAGAATAAAAAGTATAAAAGTTATCTGACATCTTAAAAATAATGATAAAAATTTATTAATACAATATAGTTGTATATAGGTGTAATGCCCAAAATCTGTATAAAAATAATAATAAAATAAATATATGAAAAAAACGAAATAGTAAAATTTAGATATCTCAAATTATACTTGAATATTGAAATTTGAGGACTGAATTTTGAAAAACCAAAAACTATTTTAGAAAAGAAGTAATAGAAAAGTTTTCTAATCAACTAAATGATTATGCATATCATTAAATGATGCACCATAAGCATTTATTTACAAGAATATTTAATTTTGAAGTAACTTTTGATTCTTATCGCACATTCAAAACACTATCCTTATAAAAAAAAGAAAACAATATGTGTGGATTCACATTTCAAGCATCTACCAAGCAAATAAATTAATTAAAATAAATATACATCTATTGCATCATAATTGATTTTGAGTGTGTATTAAAGAATTGAGTTCCTAAAACTTATCTTAGATTTGAATTTTAAATTTGTAAATCAAAAGGGGGTGGAAAATAGAAAAAAAAGAAAGGGTATAAAATATAAAGAAAACAATATATATATTCCCAAAATTGGTATTGTTAATCGTACAATATAAACAGTGATCAATCTACAAATCAAGTTTGAAATCCAAACATTAATATTTCAATACATAGAAAGGGATTTGAAATAGAATAAAAAGGAATGAAACTGTGTACTTGGGCCGGCCGCCACCAATCTGGCCCATTTCTTGTTTTCTCCCACGCGCTTCCCATTTACTCGGCCCAACACCTCTCTTCTCCGCGTCCACCCAATACTGCGCGTCGTGAAACCCTAGCGACCCCCGCTGGCCAGCCACCACCGCGCGCGCCCTCCACCCGTTGGACCTGCGGCTGACATGCAGGGCCCTTTGGCCAGCCTCCCTACTCACGTGCACGCGCCCTTCTTCACTCGCCAACTGGTGGGGCCCTTACGCAGCAACCATCGCGCTTGCACATGACGCGTTGAATCATTGTCGAGTGGCCCCAGTGGTCAGGCCGCGTCTTCCTCGGTTGGTTGCGCCTGGAGCCATTTTCCCTGCCGCGGAAGTCACTTGGGAGCTCGCCGTGGCCGTTGGTGGACTCGAGCCTTTCCCTGGAGCCAAAGGTATAAGTTGGAGGTCCTCGGGACTCTCTCCCTCGGCCTTAGTCAGCGTGCGAGCCTCCACCAAATAGGGAGAAGCAGCAGAGGAGGGGGAAAGGAATCCGCCGCCGTTCTTCGCATTCAAGGGTCGAGAGGCGTCCGCGGTGCATCCGGGGTTTTCGGGTGACGGCGTGGATCATGCGCATGGGTTGGTGGATCGTATGGCTTCCCTTGATGGCGTGAATCGCTTGCCGGCTGCACAGTCCGCCGTGGTTCCTGCTCGTTGTAGCACGACTTCTCTGCGCCATCATTGCTAGTAAGGTGCCCAGGGCCGTGTTCGCCGTCATTACTGCTTTGCGTAGCATTCGTCGAATCAGGGTTTGAGCGACTGGGCGCGTGGGGGAGGAGTCCGGTGAGCGGCGCCGGTGCATGCAGGGTCACTGCTGCGTTCAGCTGCTCTGGCGAGGAAGAAGAGTAGTAGCCGCAGATCCATAAACCAACGGCCGGATTGGAACTAGGGCGTACTGCTTCGTGGATTGATCCTAGGTCGTTGACCACAGATCAAACATAGTACATTAGAACTCTTTTTTATTAAAATCCTACCGTCGAACTTAGATCCGATGGTCAGCCCTTCGTACCAGTTCACAGTATGTTTTGGGCCATCGATTGTTCATCGAGCAGCTCTGATGTCTTGGCAGGACTAGATCTAATCCCGATCATATGTTAGTGATCTAACGGTCAGGGATCAGGAATACCCCTTCGCGGCGTCGGTTTTTCATAAGAGCCCCTCCACTTTTCAAGAATCAACCCGCGGTCCAGATAGCTCTTAGTCTAGGATATTTTTAATGTTAGCCCCTGCATTTCTGTTTAATTGAGGCGCAATCCAGTGAATAATAAAAACAGAGAAATTGAATTAGAAATTAAAATTTTAATATAAAAACAATTCCTAAAACTTGTTTAATTCATATAAAATTCATATTGGGTCCAAATTAATCCATTCCAGTTTCTATAATTTTGTAATATTATTGTTGATCACCTAGTGTCTCTGTTTTGACATGAAAACAATAATAAAATTAATTTCCTAATTAATCCTATATCAAATACATAAAACCTTAGGAAATTCATAACTTTCCCATTTTAACTCCGAATTGAACCGTTCAAGTTGTGTTAGTCTCGTACAAGTACTTACTACGTAGTAACAACATTTATTATACCATGTCTCATTCTTTTCTAATTAGATCTTTATTTAATTTATGTTGGTTAGACTTGTTAATTTGCTTGTCATTATAATCTATTAGAATATGATCTATGGTTAATTTATAACTTAGATCAAAGTGATTTAATTATTTATAAGATATTCTCTCATATGATTTATACTAACCAATTTATAATATAGTTTAACATTTCAATCACATAAATCCTCTATAAAATCATAACTCCTTAACTTTGACTCCGATCTTAGTAGTTCTCGATCCCGCGATCTCGTAGCAACGCGTAGATCATTATTATTCATTTTGTACTTATGTTTGGTGTGATGTTAATTTTTTCTATAACATGTTTGTTTGTATTGCTACAACTAGCGCGAGGTTTCGAGGATCTGAAGAATCACCCTGGTAACTGGAATCTCAAGTGACAGGCAAGTTGTGCCCTTGATCCACTTTTGTTACCCAATAATATTCTTTGTTATCATTATTATTGCATAGGATTAATTTTCATGGGACCCAATAGGTCACCCTAGTCTGATTACCTTTTTACCTTGTTTACCCCTAAATCACTTAGGTAGTTTTTGCTTTTGCTTTATATGGTTTTGGGATTAATATTACATTATATCCATGTTCCAATTATGTTGTTATTTTATTTATGTTCATGTCAAGATCATTAATGTTAATTGGAACATGGAGCTTAACTTGAGAAACACGTGCCACCACAAGGGTGGAATGGGACGCCCTTGGCTGACTAATTAGGAAAGCTAGTGGAAGACTACCTTACCCGAAAGGGGCAAGGGCAGTAGGAGAGTTGCATGCAGGGAGGTTCTCAGGTTGATTTTGCTGCGATGGCGGCCAGACGAGGGATTCTTGCAAGTGCTCTTCCCATAAACTTTAGCGGGTTTTCAGAAGCTAGTGGAACTTTGTAAAGGCCTCATAGTGGATCCCTAGCCATTCACCTCAGTAGTGTCTAAGGGTCTTGCAAACCCTGGCAACATGGGATACACGACTTGTGGGTACAGGGTACAACCTCTGTAGAGTGTAAAACCGGTATACTAGCCGAGCTCACGGTGATGAGCAGCTCAAGACTCTCGTATGATTAAATTATGTAACTTAAATTCAATTTGTCATTTGCATGGGATTATTTATTAATTTTGTTCTTTTATTATTTATTATGGTTTGGTATTTACCTACACTTAGTAACTGCTAATAAAATTTTGACCAACTTATAAAAGCAATGCTCAGCTTCAACCTTTATATTGTTGATCAGCCTTACACATCACATGAATTCCCACCTTTGGTGAGTTCATGCCACATTATTCCCCACAACTTGTTGAGCGATGAACATGTGTGAGCTCACCCTTGCTGTCTCACACCCCCCACGGGAGAAGAACAGGTGGTTCAAGAGGAGCCACACAACGAGGAGTTCGATTCGATCTAGGTGGCATCTCCTAGTTGACTTTCTGGCGCCAAGGATGGATTTTAGTTCGATCCATATTTATATTTTATTTTGTAAGACTTCCGCTATGTAATAAGTACTCTGATTATATTGTGACATTTACCTCTATACACTCTATTATTATATATATTGTCTTCTTTGGCGCATGTATGAGATGAACCCGGCTTTGTCCCTTAAAACCGGGTGTGACAGAAGTGGTATCAGAGCAATGTTGACTGTAGGACGAAACGTAGATAGAAATTGACAAACCCTTACCTACGTACCTTACTTTGATTCTTTTCTAAACTTATCTTAATCTTTTCTCGTCTATTTCTGCTTTACTCTGATTATCCTTACCTTTTTATCTTCTAAAGTCAAAAGTGGATTTCACACTTTTGAAATCCTGTGCCTAAAGTGACCTTTAGGAATAGGAGACCTAATCTTAGGAACAAAAACAAAACTATTTTTATAGGTAACTATATGCTTGAGTGCTTGTTCTTATGATACTTGTTTGATTTGGATCTTTGATTGAGTGTGATGAGTTGTGGAGTAATGTCCACGATTGCATCTACATATACACCTAGACATAAGGGAAAATATTTACAAAATAGACAACACATAATATTTCCTATTAAAAATGGATCTATTACACTAGATATATTTATAAGATAAACTAGATCAACTAAGAATATTCCCCACTAGAATATATTTTTAATAGGTCCATCTTATCTTAAAAGATTCTCTCTTATCTTTATAGATCCATTTTATCTTCAAAGATTCTATCTTATCTTAAAAGATTCTCTCTTATCTTAATAGATCCATCTTATTCTGAAAAGATTTTAGCTTACCCTAATAGATCTAACTAATCTCAAAAGATTCTATCTTATTCTTAGAGACTCATCTTGTCCTAATGAGCATACTTATCTCCACCACTTTGCTTATCTCATAATAGTATAACAAACATGATCTATTCCAAAACAAATTAAGTAGATCTTATCTAGTCTAATCTGGTTATACCAATTTTCTGATTCCATCTAATCTAGTCAGATCTAATCTAACGGACAAACATGGTAGATAATACCGGTAAAACGAGATTGGATTCTACTCTCACAAAGATGTCTTAAGCTAAATTGGAGCCTTAGTCCAACATGGCCATATGCAACTACCTTAACCACCCGATAGTTGCATAACCCCTCTATTTTAAGCGACAGGGATTCTGACCTACCTACACCATATAATTCATCATATCTCAAAGGATTCTAACATATCCTAATAATATAAATTCTACCCAGGTAGATTTATCTAACTTAAACTAGTCTAATCTAGTTATATCTAATCTAACCTAGACCTACCTAATCTAATATGATCTAATCTATGTTATAAGTATTAACTAAACCATATTCCTATAACTGGGTTTTAAATCTAAAATGGTGTTTTAAACCAACTTGTCCGTGAAACCTTGACCTAGCTTATGTTATAGGTTGCCCAACTCATTTATCGCAAAAGCAAAGCAAAACTCCGGTTAACCTACCTACCCAATGTACTCGAAATTATTATCCTAAGTCAGGTAATGGCATTTAACACCGCAACCGATGGTCCCTGAATCAAACCCAAGAAGAAGGTTAACCTCGACAATGAAGAATATGAGTAAAAACAGATCTTCGGATGAATCAAGATCCACCAGCCGGAATAAAAAAAATCTCATTACTTAACTTTCTTTTACCCCAAATCTTCTCTACACTCACCTAATAGCTAAAAAACTGAGGTACCCTTGTTTTCTAAGCCTCACCTGTTAATGGCATGAAGAATTTTAGGTGTATAAAAAAATCTAATTGGGAGTTCCACGTAGAAATATATATATATATATATATATATATATATATATATATATATATATATATATATATATATATATATATATATATATATATATATATATATATATATATATATATACACACTACTATTTGTAAGATCTAAGTATTACTTTAGTTAGTAGTCGGTGTGATACTATTGTAGGAGGAATAATAAGGTCTAACTGACCCTATGTGTTGCTAATACATTATGTATCATGCTGAGACTTTTGTTTGTGCATATTGTCACACCCGGGTTTCGGGGCACCAAGACCCGGGCACGAACATAATCACCAGGTGTGCTGGGACCAAGTCTCACACATATGATGAATCATGGCACAGGATCGAATGTCACATCTTTACTATATGATAGGAGTTTTGTACAAAATAAATAAATAATTACATTATAAGTAGACAACGGTCCAGCAACCCAAAGTTGACTGGGAGACGACGGCCTAGACCACTCACGAACTCGTCACAACATCCTCCATGCGCCTCATCCTGTGGTACCTGTTCTTGACCTGTGGGGGGTGTGAGACAGCAAGAGTGAGCTCACATACGTTCATCGCTCAACAAGTTGTGGGGAATAATGTGCATGAACTCGCCAAAGGTGGAAGCTCACGTGAAGTGTAAGGCTTACCAAAGAGGATGGTTAGGGCTGAGCATTGCTTTTAAAGTTGGTCAAAATTTTATTAACAGTTACTAAGTATAAGTAAATATCAACCCAATTAAGAAAAGTAATAACATCACCTGCGATGCAATGCATATGACAAATTGAATTTAGTTCCATAAATTAATCATGTGAGGGTCCGAGCTGCTCATGACCGTGAGCACGGCTAGTATACCAGTTTTACACTCTTCAGAGGTTGCGCATCTTTACCCACAAGTCATGTTACCCATCTGCCAAGGGATCGCGACTTCCCATACACCTCTACCGAGGAGGCGAGGCAGGGTAACACTACGAGGCCTTTACAAAGTTCCACTAGCTTCAGAAAACCCGCTACAGTTTATAGGAAGCTCCAATGCAGGGTTCTTGCCTGACCGCCATCGCAGCAAAATCAACCAAGGACCTCCCTACACTGACCACTCCCCTACTGCCCTTGCCCCTTTTGGGTAAGGTAGTCCTCCACTAGCTTTCCTAATTAATCAGCCAAGGGTGTCCATAAACCCTTGTGGTAGCACTGTTTTCCCGGGTGGTCGCTCCATGTTCCAATTAACATAATGATCTTATCATGAACAATGATAATAAACAAATAATAAAAGTGTGATCATGAATAATGTATCTTCATACCCAAAACCACATAAAGCACTAGCAAGTACTACCCAAAAAGTTCAATGGTAAACAAGGTATAAAGATAGACAAACTAGGGTTAACCTATTGGGTCCCATCAAAATTAACCTATGCAGATCATTATGATTAATCAGAACATGGCTGGGTAAAAAGAAGTGATCAAGGGCACAACTTGCCTGGGACTTGAGATTCCAGGTACCAGGATGATCTTCAGGTGACACATGTCCTCACTGCTAAACGTATCAATACAGACAAACATGGTATAGGCAAAAATTAACATTACACCAAACATAAGAATAAACTGTGTGATAATAATCTACGCGCCATAACAAGATCGTATAAACAAGAACCACTAAATTCGGAGCTATGGTTATTAAGTTATGAATTTTCCGAAGGTTTATGTGATTAAACAGGAAAACTAGGTTCTAGGTTGATTATTATAAATCACGCGAGAAAGATATTCCTAAGAAACCATTAATTTAATTTTAACCCAAGTTATAACTTGATTAGAAAATATATTTAAGTCAAATTACAACTAGGAAGTGAAAATTTTACTTTAATTTTAAATTAAAGAAGTTAATCCAATGAACATAGGGTAAAAAAAATAATTATTTACAAATATGTTTCATGATAAAATAAGGTTACCAAAGTGTAGATAATTTTATTACGAAGCTAACACAACTTGAACAGACTAAAAAGGAGTTAACATGAGCAAGATGTGGATTTTCTTAGCTTTTGTGCATATTTGTATCAATTTTGTGCCTAAAAACAAACCCCATGGGCAAAAACGCAAAGTCTTCATTTAATTTTACTTTCTTTATACTGAAAAATGGACGGCGGGTTTATTACCTTAAATCTTGAGGGCTCTTATGTAAAGTTGGCTCGGCTGCCTAACCCCGTGCGCATCGCAACCGTTAGATCATAGATCAACGGTACATACTCAACCAACGAAGAGGTAAGCGCCCAGTCTAATCGTAACTGTCCCTGGCCAGATCAACGACCTATATTTTAAATAACCGTGATCACACCAGGTCCGTCCGATCGGAACCAACCGCACAGATCAAACCAGCGAAGGGGTGTACGCATCGTTCAATCTGAGTCGTCCACCTGAAATCGACGTTTCTCCCATCGTCTTCCTTCTCAGCCCCCAGCAGCAGTGGCCCGCGCGACACACCCGACGGCGCGGCACTCCACGGCGAACATCCAGTCGATCCCGAAGCAGGAGGAGAACTGCCCGGAGCGAGCGATTGCGCTGCCCGAGATCTTCCACGGCGGCATGTTCACCCACACGGTTCCGGCGACCGAACGCCCTGCCTATTTTCTCTCTTCTTGCATCTCTCTCTCCTGCACGCGACGACTAGGGAGAGCGGCTGCACAACCTCGACCGGCTTCGTACCCGAATGGCGCGAGGCTGTCGACCCTCCACGCGCACCGACCGCAACCACAAGCCACAGCCCCAATGCCATCGCAAGCCCATGACAGCGGATCACCTACCGTTCTTTCTCTTCTCTCGGTCGCTCTACCTAGAAGATGATGGAGACTGAGCTGGGAGGCAAAGGAATCGCGGCCCGATGGTTATATAGGGGCAGGGGGTGGTTAATGAACGGGTTCGCGATCTGGATGCGATGAGGACAAATCCCACCAGACTCTGGCGATTGCATGCTCTGTTGCAACAAGTTCACGGCGATGGTGCCGCGGTCAAGGTGGGTCCATGCGTCAGTGCGGGTACCCGGTAACCGGTTGGCCAACAACCAAGCGGCCGCGGCGGACGACATGCGGAGAACTCGATCGGACGATGTAGTTTATATATGCCAAGGGGCTTAAGCTAGTATCGTAACCCCTCCGATTTATCTGGCATCTGTTACAATTTTGCTGCAAGTCCGGCTTCGAGAAGCCCCTGATGCAAATGTTGTCCCACTTGCCAGAGATAATGCGCGTACACATTCGGCCACAATCCGTGAAAACAAGCTTGGATGAGATCATTCATGAGGTCACGATGATGCAATCTCCGGCAAGGGAATAAAGAAATAGGAAAAATATCACAAATGACAAAGACGTGTGGCCTGGCTAGAGCCAAGGGAATGGCCCAACGGAAGGATAAGTGTGCGTTTGTTTTCTTCTCATTTCTATTCTATTTGTTAATTCTATTTTCAGATTTCTATTTAATTTACAAATTCAAGCTAAATAAAATTTAGTTTTAAGACTCCAATATAAACTACATGTACACAAACTCTCCAGCATGAATAAAAAAATATATTTTATTTATTTGTTTTATTTTAGTTCTTTTATACATGATTCCAATCCTGAAATAGAGAATAGTTCGCACCTTATGAATTTTTTTAGGGAAATATAATTTATATCGTAGATTATATATTAAGAAATATCTTAATCATAATTCTTCTATATAATTCGATCCAAAGATAATTTAGTTTATCTAAGTATCTTTTATCTTAGTCAAAAAAATTCATTTTGGGAGCAGTAACTTCAAAAGTATGAATATTCTTCAGGAAAGGTGTTTTGATTTAAAACCTTTGGGAAATTTTCCTTATTTTCACAAGCTTGAACTTTAGGGTGTTACAAATTCTACCCCCCTTAACAGAAATCTCGCCCTCGAGATTTGTAAGAAAAGAGATACAGAAGGATTGGTTTGTCATTCATCTTTTGGTCTTATAATTGGTTCAAAAATCGAGAGCCTCATATATATTTTTTTCATTAGTGAGTGATTAGGAGAGCATGGGTATATAACCACGCAATATGAGGGATAAGGGATGGATAGGTTGGGGTAAGAAGGATTATGGCCAGGAAAGAATTCATTCGAAATGTTTAAGTCTTGATCATCTCGAGATTCGCTTTGACTGTTATATCCTTCCTTGTCGATGTTGATCTTTTCTTCTCCGGTCATGGTCTTATTGATTCGAGGTTAGTGTATATCATCGGGGTTGGGGAACATGGTTAAGATAGATATGGATGAGATAGACTCCATGATATAGGTCAAAAGTTTGTTTGATGTTAGGTGGGGTTAGACAGATTATGCAATCCATCATGACACTATTGGTTGGGTTAGCTCTTATGTTCACGGTAGAGTTGGTCTAATGCACTAATTTTAGGTTTAAGTGCATGAGGAGAGAACAAGATTTATAGGAGTAGGATCCAGTTTATTTTACTAGTGTTAACTTGTTAAGGGACTATCCTTAGGTTAGCTCAACTTAAGGTTAGACTTCATCAGGTTAGATTAACCTATTAGGTTGGATCAGATCTAGAATAAATCGATATGACTATTTTAGACTAGATAAGATCTTCTTAATTAGATCATGGTTGTTACTTTAGGATGAGATAAGTAAAGTGGTTAGGATAAGATGAACCTATTAGGATAAGATATAATTTTTTTAGGATACGATGGATCTATTAAGATAAGAGGGAATCTTTTAAGATAAGATGGATCTATAGATACACTTTAATGGAGGATAATCTAGGTTGTTTAGTTATCTCATGAATTTTATTCATTTATATTTATGCATATATGTATATGTAGATGTAATTGTGGACATTACTCCACAACTCATCACACTCAATCAAAGATCCAAATCAGACAAGTATCATAAGAACAAACATTCAAGCATACAAATATTTATATAAAAAAATAGTTTTGTTGTGGTTCTTATGAATAGGTCTCCTATTCCTAAAGGTCACTTTAGCCACAGGATTTCAAAGTGTGAAATCCACATTTGTCTTTAGAAGGAAAAGGTAAGAATGATCAGAGTATAGCGGAATTAGATGAGAAAAGATTAAGAAAAGTTTAGAAAGAATTAGAGTAGCAAAGGCAAGTAATGGTTGTCCAGTTCTATCTAGGTTTCATCCTACAGTCAACATTCCTCTGATACCACTTCTGTCACACCCGGGTTTCGGGGCACCAAGACCCGGGCGCGAACATAATCACCAGGTGTGCTGGGACCAAGTCTCACACATATGATGAATCATGGCACATGATCGAATGTCACATCTTTACTATATGATAGGAGTTTTGTACAAAATAAATAAATAATTACATTATAAGTAGACAACGGTCCAGCAACCCAAAGTTGATTGGGAGACGATGGCCTAGACCACTCACGAACTCGTCACAACATCCTCCATGCGCCTCATCCTGTGGTACCTGTTCTTGACCTGTGGGGGGTGTGAGACAGCAAGAGTGAGCTCACATACGTTCATCGCTCAACAAGTTGTGGGGAATAATGTGCATGAACTCGCCAAAGGTGGAAGCTCACGTGAAGTGTAAGGCTTACCAAAGAGGATGGTTAGGGCTGAGCATTGCTTTTAAAGTTGGTCAAAATTTTATTAACAGTTACTAAGTATAAGTAAATACCAACCCAATTAAGAAAAGTAATAACATCACCTACGATGCAATGCATATGACAAATTGAATTTAGTTCCATAAATTAATCATGTGAGGGTCCGAGCTGCTCATGACCGTGAGCACGGCTAGTATACCAGTTTTACACTCTGCAGAGGTTGCGCATCTTTACCCACAAGTCATGTTACCCATCTGCCAAGGGATCGCGACTTCCCATACACCTCTACCGAGGAGGCGAGGCAGGGTAACACTACGAGGCCTTTACAAAGTTCCACTAGCTTCAGAAAACCCGCTACAGTTTATAGGAAGCTCCAATGCAGGGTTCTTGCCTGACCGCTATCGCAGCAAAATCAACCAAGGACCTCCCTACACTGACCACTCCCCTACTGCCCTTGCCCCTTTCGGGTAAGGTAGTCCTCCACTAGCTTTCCTAATTAATCAGCCAAGGGTGTCCATAAACCCTTGTGGTAGCACTGTTTTCCCGGGTGGTCGCTCCATGTTCCAATTAACATAATGATCTTATCATGAACAATGATAATAAACAAATAATAAAAGTGTGATCATGAATAATGTATCTTCATACCCAAAACCACATAAAGCACTAGCAAGTACTACCCAAAAAGTTCAGTGGTAAACAAGGTATAAAGATAGACAAACTAGGGTTAACCTATTGGGTCCCATCAAAATTAACCTATGCAGATCATTATGATTAATCAGAACATGGCTGGGTAAAAAGAAGTGATCAAGGGCACAACTTGCCTGGGACTTGAGATTCCAGATACCAGGATGATCTTCAGGTGACACATGTCCTCACTGCTAAACGTATCAATACAGACAAACATGGTATAGGCAAAAATTAACATTACACCAAACATAAGAATAAACTGTGTGATAATAATCTACGCGCCATAACAAGATCGTATAAACAAGAACCACTAAATTCGGAGCTACGATTATTAAGTTATGAATTTTCCGAAGATTTATGTGATTAAACAGGAAAACTAGGTTCTAGGTTGATTATTATAAATCACGCGAGAAAGATATTCCTAAGAAACCATTAATTTAATTTTAACCCAAGTTATAACTTGATTAGAAAATATATTTAAGTCAAATTACAACTAGGAAGTGAAAATTTTACTTTAATTTTAAATTAAAGAAGTTAATCCAATGAACATAGGGTAAACAAATTAATTATTTACAAATATGTTTCATGATAAAATAAGGTTACCAAAGTGTAGATAATTTTATTACGAAGCTAACACAACTTGAACAGACTAAAAAGGAGTTAACATGAGCAAGATGTGGATTTTCTTAGCTTTTGTGCATATTTGTATCAATTTTGTGCCTAAAAACAAACCCCATGGGCTAAAACGCAAAGTCTTCATTTAATTTTACTTTCTTTATACTGAAAAATGGACGGCGGGTTTATTACCTTAAATCTTGAGGGCTCTTATGTAAAGTTGGCTCGGCTGCCTAACCCCGTGCGCATCGCAACCGTTAGATCATAGATCAACGGTACATACTCAACCAACGAAGAGGTAAGCGCCCAGTCTAATCGTAACCGTCCCTGGCCAGATCAACGACCTATATTTTAAATAACCGTGATCACACCAGGTCCGTCCGATCGGAACCAACCGCACAGATCAAACCAGCAAAGGGGTGTACGCATCGTTCAATCTGAGTCGTCCACCAGAAATCGACGTTTCTCCCATCGTCTTCCTTCTCAGCCCCCAGCAGCAGTGGCCCGCGCGACACACCCGGCGGCGCGGCACTCCACGGCGAACATCCAGTCGATCCCGAAGCAGGAGGAGAACTGCCCGGAGCGAGCGATTGCGCTGCCCGAGATCTTCCACGGCGTCATGTTCACCCACACGGTTCCGGCGACCGAACGCCCTGCCTATTTTCTCTCTTCTTGCATCTCTCTCTCCTGCACGCGACGACCAGGGAGAGCGGCTGCACAGCCTCGACCGGCTTCGTACCCGAATGGCGCGAGGCCGTCGACCCTCCACGCGCACCGACCGCAACCACAAGCCACAGCCCCAATGCCATCGCAAGCCCATGACGGCGGATCACCTACCGTTCTTTCTCTTCTCTCGGTCGCTCTGCCTAGAAGATGATGGAGACTGAGCTGGGAGGCAAAGGAATCGCGGCCCGATGGTTATATAGGGGCAGGGGGTGGTTAATGAACGGGTTCGCGATCTGGATGCGATGAGGACAAATCCCACCAGACTCTAGCGATTGCATGCTCTGTTGCAACAAGTTCACGGCGATGGTGCCGCGGTCAAGGCGGGTCCATGCGTCAGTGCGGGTACCAGGTAACCGGTTGGCCAACAACCAAGCGGCCGCGGCGGACGACATGCGGAGAACTCGATCGGACGATGTAGTTTATATATGCCAAGGGGCTTAAGCTAGTATCGTAACCCCTCCGATTTATCTGGCGTCTGTTACAATTTTGCTGCAAGTCCGGCTTCGAGAAGCCCCTGATGCAAATGTTGTCCCACTTGCCAGAGATAATGCGTGTACACATTCGGCCACAATCCGTGAAAACAAGCTTGGATGAGATCATTCATGAGGTCACGATGATGCAATCTCCGGCAAGGGAATAAAGAAATAGAAAAAATATCACAAATGGAAAAGACGTGTGGCGTGGCTAGAGCCAAGGGAATGGCCCAACGGAAGGATAAGTGTGAGTTTGTTTTCTTCTCATTTCTATTCTATTTGTTAATTCTATTTTCAGATTTCTATTTAATTTACAAATTCAAGCTAAATAAAATTTAGTTTTAAGACTCCAATATAAACTACATGTACACAAACTCTCCAGCATGAATAAAAAAATATATTTTATTTATTTGTTTTATTTTAGTTCTTTTATACATGATTCCAATCCTGAAATAGAGAATAGTTCGCACCTTATGAATTTTTTTAGGGAAATATAATTTATATCGTAGATTATATATTAAGAAATATCTTAATCATAATTCTTCTATATAATTCGATCCAAAGATAATTTAGTTTATCTAAGTATCTTTTATCTTAGTCAAAAAAATTCATTTTGGGAGCAGTAACTTCAAAAGTATGAATATTCTTCAGGAAAGGTGTTTTGATTTAAAACCTTTGGGAAATTTTCCTTATTTTCACAAGCTTGAACTTTAGGGTGTTACACATATGTTGTGAGACGATATGAGTATACATCCCTCTTCTTACAAATCTCGAGGACGAGATTTCTGTTAAGGGGGTAGGATTTGTAATGCCCAAAATCTATATAAAAATAATAATAATAATAAAATAAATATATATAAAAATAAAATAGTAAAGTTCAGATATCTCAAATTATACTTGAATGTTGAAATTTGAGGAATGAATTTTAAAAAACCAAGAACTATTTTAGAAAATAAGTAATAGAAAAGTTTTCTAATCAACTAAATGATTATGCATATTATTAAATGATGCACCATAAGTATTTATTTATAAGAATATTTAATTCTGAAGTAACTTTTGATTCTTATCGCACATTCAAAACACTATCCTTCTAAAAAAAGAAAACAATATGTGTGGGTTCACATTTCAAGCATCTACCAAGCAAATAAATTAATTAAAATAAATATACATCTATTGCATCATAATTGATTTTGAGTGTGTATTAAAGAATTGAGTTCCTAAAACTTATCTTAGATTTGAATTTTAAATTTGTAAATCAAAAGGGCTGGAAAATAGAAAAAAAGAAAGGGTATAAAATATAAAGAAAACAATATATATATAAATATATTCCCAAAATTGGTATTTTTAATCGTACAATATAAACAGTGATCAATCTGCAAATCAAGTTTGAAATCCAAACATTAAAATTTGAATACATAGAAAGGGATTTGAAATAGAATAAAAAAAGGAATGAAACTCTGTACTTGGGTCAGCCGCCACCAATCTGGCCCATTTCCTGTTTTCTCCCACACGCTTCCCATTTATTCGGCCCAACACCTCTCTACTCCGCGTCAGCCCAATACCGCGCGTCGTGAAACCCTAGCGACCCCCGCTGGCCAGCCGCCATCGCGCACGCCCTCCACCCGTTGGACCTGCGGCTGACATGCAGGGCCCTTCAGCCAGCCTCCCTACTCACGTGCACGCGCCCTTCTTCACTCGCCGACTGGTGGGGCCCTTTCGCAGCAACCATCGCGCTTGCAAATGACGCGTTGAATTGCTGTCGAGTGGCCCCAGTGGTCAGGCCGCGTCTTCCTCGGTTAGTTGCGCCTGAAGCCGTTTCCCCCTCCACGGAAGTCACTTGGGAGCTCGCCGTGGCCGTTGGTGGACTCGAGCCTTGCCCTAGAGCCAAGGGTATAAGTTGGAGGTCCTCGAGACTCTCTCCCTCGGCCTTAGTGTGCGAGCCTCCACCAAATAGGGAGAAGCAGCAGAGGAGGGGGGAAAGGAATCCGTCGTCGTTCTTCGCATTCAAGGGTCGAGAGGCGTCCGTGGTGCATCCGGGGTTTTCAGGTGACAGCGTGGATCATGCGCACGAGTTGGTGGATCGTATGGCTTCCCTTGATGGCGCGAATCGCTTGCCGGCTGCAAAGTCCGTCGTGGTTCCTGCTCGCGGCAGCACGACTTCTCTGCGCCATCATTGCCTGTAAGGTGCCCAGGGCCGTGTTCGCCGTCATTACTGCTTTGCGTAGCATTCGTCGAATCAGGGTTTGAGCGACTGAGCGCGCGGGGGGGGGGGGAGGAGTCCGGTGAGCGGCGCCGGTGTGTGCAGGGGCACTGCCGCGTTCAGCTGCTCTGGCGGGGGAAAAGAGTAGTAGCCGCAAATCCATAAACCAACGACCAGATTGGAACTAGGGCGTACTGCTTCGCAGATTGATCCTAGGCTGTTGACCACAGATCAAACGGAGTACATTAGAACTCTTTTTTATTAAAATCCTACCGTCGAACTTAGATCGGATGGTCAGCCCTTCGTACCGGTTCAGAGTATGTTTTGGGCCATCGATTGTTCATCGAGCGGCTCTGGTGTCTTAGCGGGATTAGATATAATCCCGATCATTGGTTGGTGATCTAACAGTCAGGGATCGGGAATACCCCTTCGCGGTGTCGGTTTTTCAAAAGAGCCCCTCCACTTTCCAAGAATCAACCCGTGGTCCAGCGCGAATAGCTTTGAGTCTAGGATATTTTTCATGTTAGCCCCTACATTTTTGTTTAATTGAGGCGCAATCCAGTGAATAAGAAAAACAGAGAAATTGAATTAGAAATTGAATTTTTAATATAAAAACAATTCCTAAAACTTGTTTAATTCATATAAAATTCATATTGGGTCCAAATTAATCCATTCCAGTTTCTATAATTTTGTAATATTATTGTTGATCACCTAGTGCCTCTGTTTTGACATGAAAACAATAATAAAATTAATTTCCTAATTAATCCTATATCAAATACATAAAACCTTAGGAAATTCATAACTTTCCCATTTTAACTCCGAATTGAACCGTTCAAGTTGCGTTAGTCTCGTACAAGTATTTACTATGCAGTAACAATATTTATTATACCATGTCTCATTCTTTTATAATTAGATCTTTATTTAATTTATGTTGGTTAGACTTGTTAATTTTCTTGTCATTATAATCTACTAGAATATGATTTATGGTTAATTTATAACTTAGATCAAAGTGAGTTAATTATTTATAAGATATTCTCTCATATGATTTATACTAACCAATTTATAATATAGTTTAACATTTCAATCACATAAATCCTCTATAAAACCATAACTCCTTAACTTTGACTCCGATCTTAGTAGTTCTCGATCCCGCGATCTCGTAGCAACGAGTAGATCATTATTATTCAGTTTGTACTTATGTTTGGTGTGATGTTAATTTTGTCTATAACATGTTTGTTTGTATTGCTACGACTAGCGCGAGGTTTCGAGGATCTGAAGAATCACCCTGGTAACTGGAATCTCAAGTGTCAGGCAAGTTGTGCCCTTGATCCACTTTTGTTACCCAATGATATTCTTTGTTATCATTATTATTGCATAGGATTAATTTTTATGGGACCCAATAGGTCACCCTAGTCTGATTACCTTTTTACCTTGTTTACCCCTAAATCACTTGGGTAGTTTTTGCTATTGCTTTATATGGTTTAGGGATTAATATTACATTATATCCATGTTCCAATTATGTTGTTATTTTATTTATGTTCATGTCAAGATCATTAAAGTTAATTGGAACATGGAGCTTAACTTGAGAAACACGTGCCACCACAAGGGTGGAATGGGACACCCTTGGCTGACTAATTAGGAAAGCTAGTGGAACACTACCTTACCCGAAAGGGGCAAGGGCAGTAGGGGAGTCGCATGCAGGGAGGTTCTCGGGTTGATTTGGTTGCGATGGCAGTCAGAAGAGGGATTCTTGCAAGTGCTCTTCCCATAAATTGTAGCGGGTTTTCGGAAGCTAGTGGAACTTTGTAAAGGCCTCGTAGTGGATCCCTAGCCATTCACCTCGGTAGTGTCTAAGGGCCTTGCAAACCCTGGTGACATGGGATACACGACTTGTGGGTAAAGGGTACAACCTCTGCAGAGTGTAAAACTGGTATACTAGTCGAGCTCACGGTCATGAGCAGCTCAGGACTCTCGCATGATTAAATTATGTAACTTAAATTCAATTTGTCATTTGCATTTGCATTTGCATGGGATTATTTATTAATTTTGTTCTATTATTATTTATTATGGTTTGGTATTTACCTACACTTAGTAACTGCTAATAAAATTTTGACCAACTTATAAAAGCAATGCTCAGCTTGAACCTTTATATTGTTGATCACCTTACAAATCACATGAATTCCCACCTTTGGTGAGTTCATGCCACATTATTTCCCATAACTTGTTGAGTGATGAACATGTGTGAGCTCACCCTTGCTGTCTCACACCCCCCACAGGAGAAGAACATGTGGTTCAAGAGGAGCCACACAACGAGGAGTTCGATTCGATCTAGGTGGCATCTCCCAGTTGACTTTCTGGCGCCAAGGATGAATTTTAGTTCGATCCATATTTATATTTTATTTTGTAAGACTTCCTCTATGTAATAAGTACTCTGATTATATTGTAACATTTATCTCTATACACTCTGTTATTATATATGTTGTCTTCTTTGGCGCATGTATGAGATGCACCCGGCGTTGTCCCTTAAAACGGGTGTGACAATAGGGTATATGCATGCATAATTGTAAAGAATTGATGGGAATTGATGAATCGAGTGTCGTAATACTCGTCCTCACAGAAACAAGTCCTGTTTCAAACTCAAAAGATAAACTTTAGCAGTTTTTAGCTACTTTTAGCCATTTGATGATCTAAACAGGAGAGCTAATGATGATGTGATAAAATTTAGCACCTATTATCTTATAGGCTGCTCAAGGAGAGCTAAGGGTGTGTTTGGTTGGATGCACAAGGTGGGATGGAACGGGGCCGCCACATTTTTTACAGTGTTTGGATGAGGGTCACATAGGGCGAGGTGAACCCCAGAGCATTTTTCGGTGGCAGCGCCGTCCAGGAAAAACGAGTGGATGGATCCGCTCCCGCCCCTCTCGTAGTGCTGAAAAAAGATGCGGCCGAAAAAAATCGCATTGCCTCTCATCCTTACCCTATCCCCTCTCATCCTTATCTTGGCGGCGGAGGCAAGTGAAAGGAATGGCGTAGGCGCAGGCGAGCGGCCGTCCAGTCACGCGGGCAGCAGGGCACAGGCGAGAGGCCGTCCAAGCGAGCGGTCGACCAAGCGCTCCAACCAGCACCGGCAGCAGCACGGCAACACCGTCCAGGCGAGCAACCGTCCAAGAACAGGAACTTTTCTACGCACAACACAGTCCAAGAACCGGTACTTTTCTATGCTCCTTTTCGTTGTGCTACTAGATCAGGTGAAAATGAGATGCTTCCGTTTGATGGAGATGCTGGTCTGTTCAGCTCCTTGTTTTCAGGGATTCTACGCTCTAGCAAGCCACAAGCCAGTTAATAATTATATTTTATTATTTACTAGATAGAATAGAACGTACTTTTCTAGCTAATATGATTTAATTCTTTTACATTTCAATCACACATCCCCTCGTTGTTAATTGGTTATACTACCATTTAATTGTTATGTGTTGTAAACCTACCAGTTAATTTTTTCTATCAAATTGGAGAATCAATTCTCGATGTTAATCATTCTAGTCTCTTACTGGTACTGTTCTATGCATAGTAACCTAGTAAAAACTAGAGCATAGCCTAGTAGCTTGGTACATTGAACTTCAATCTTGCTTATGTGTTGTAGATGGACAAGGCGACCAAGCTTTTGATTTATGGTGCTTCAGCACACATGTTGTTGTCCATGATGGCCATGGTTATTGAGTCTAGGAAAAGAAAAAGAGATAGTAGAAGAGTCGGTATTACTTATGGGCCAATGGAGGAAAGGGATAGGATGAGGCTTGATTATCTTAACACTAAAATATGGATGAGTGATACAACATGTGTGAACATGCTTAGACTTAGTAGGTCTAGTTTCTTTCGCTTCTGCAAGGGCTTTAGAGACCGAGGTAACTTGAAGATACAATACACATGTGTGTTGAGGAACAAGTGGCCATGTTTTTGAACACAGTGGGACACAACCTTAGGAATAGGTTGGTGGGAACAAATTATGGTAGATCTGGTGAGACTGTTAGTCGCTACTTCAACAAAGTGCTTCGTGCTATTGGAGAGCTACGAGCTGAACTTATTAGGCCACCATCATTAGAGACTCCATCCAAAATAGCAGGAAATCCAAGATGGGATCCCTACTTTAAGGTGTGATATTTAGCTATTCAATATTCTCCTTCAAGAATTTTCACTATTTAAACCCATAAGGCCCTTAATTGTCTTTTGGCTTGTATTAGATAAACATAGGATTTCATTGGAGCTATTGATGGCACACATATAAGAGCTTCGGTTTCCATAGATATGGAACCTTCATTTCATGGTAGAAAGTCTTATGCCTCTCAAAATGTAATGACGGTCGTTGATTTTGATCTTCAATTCACATATGTCTTGGCTGGTTGGGAGGGTCCAGCACATGATGCTTTAGTACTAAGAGATGCTTTAGAGAGAGAGAATGGCCTTCATGTACCACAAGGTAAATATAGGAGGTTCTAAAGTTGTACTTATCAATAATATTTGTTGTTTTTGTGCAAGCCTTGTGGCTGAAGGGATCAGGACATCAACAGGCTTCAAGAAAGTTCACCTTAACATGTGTGCTAAGGCTCTAAATGACTATTTCAAGATGAATCTCACTGTAGAACAAGTGCAGAACCATTTGAGGACATGGAAGAGAAGATATGCGAAGATAAACAGACTTAGGAAGTTAAGTGTTGCTTCTTGGAACGAAGATAACTACATGCTCACTCTTGATCATGAACATTATGCAAACTATGTGCAGGTATCATTTTTTTACATGTATTGTTACTATATTTCAGCATATTACTTTTACATGTATTGTTAATATATTTCAGCATATTACTTCAACATATTACTTTTACATGTATTATTACTATATTTCAGCATATTACTTTTACATGTACCATTATTTTTACTGTTACTAAGCATATAACTTCAACATACTCAAAGATACCGACAAGCCTATAATTATTTGTACAATCAATCATGCTGAAACATACTCAAAGATATGCAACTGATAGTGCTAGTCGTTTTGCCCTTGCCGTGCATGCAACATGTGAATCACCAAGTTGTTACTTTTACATGCTCTGTCTTGATAAAATCCAGTGCCGATGAATAATCACCAAGCTGTTACTTTTACATGCAGGATCACAAATCTGATGCTGAGTTTTTAAACAAGCCTTTGGAGAACTATAAGTAAATGTTCACTGTCTTTGGAAACAATATGGCTACAGGAAAGTATGCAGAAGGATCAAGTGAAGCTCTAGGGACTGAAGATGGAAACAGTATGGCTGAAACAGAGATTGATGAGGGAGATGGTAATGTTGTTCCTAGTCCTATAGATGATATTGGGACTTCATCCTCAACTCCTAGACCTAGGAAGAAGGTTGTTGGTCCTTGTTCTCAGATGCTAAATATCAAGAACAAAGCAACACGATTGTTAATGATTAATGACCTTCGTCCTTCGAAGCATTATTCCCCTTAGGATATAATGATCTTCAGACGAAGGCCATGAAGGACGTACCTTCATCATTTCAGTAAGCCGGAATATAAACAGTCATATGAAACACAAAGGGAATATGAATAATCATTTCAAATCATTAGACTATTCATATTCTTATTTTATATAAATATGAATAAACATCAACGATATTTATATTACATTTGTACCTTCGGCTTGACAGAAGGTGAAAAAGCGGGAGTGACGCGTGTGCGATTACAAGTCAGCGTGAACAGTATGGTGTTACTGTTCATCTATTTATAGGCACAGGACACAGCCTGAACAAAATTACATTCATGTCCTTGACATTTACTGTTGACCATAAAGCAAACCGTCGAGGACTAAACAATATTTTCTCCTTTAGGTCGGTTTCTCCTTTTATCATCGCTATCACGCTAAGCCGAAGCTCCTTCAGCCACAACTTCGGAGCTAACTTGTCCTTCGTTCAGATTGCATCTTCATACCATGCACACCTTCATCTCAAAGCCGAAGTCTCCTATAATGATCTATGTTATACTGAAAAACGTGTTAGTTAAGTTTTTGAGGACCTTCGGAAGAGGAAGGCCCCCAACAAAGGCAAAGGTTACTAGTAATGAAGAGGCAGGGCTGATTGGAGCATTCAAAGATGGTGCTAAAAGGCTTGCAATGACTATTGAGAAAGCTGGTTCAGATGACCTACCACCTGACTTGCTTCAAACATTGCAAAGTATTCCAGGTTTTGATGACACACACAAGGCCTTTTACTTTGCATATCTAGTGAAAAATCCTGGATTGGTAAGACAGTTCCCTACTCTCCCATTGACATATCAGATAAGTTTGCTTGCTCGGTTCGTTAGTGAGACCTTTCCTTAGATTATGAGGACCGGTGATTAGGACTATGCTGGAGGTTAAGTGGAAATTAGAACTATGTTGTTCTTTTGTTATGTAAACCATGGCCAATACTTTGTTTTCAAGTATTGGGACTGAAATACTGGCTTTGCTATGTCGAAATACTGGGTTTGTTATGACCAACACGGATGCTCGGTTTGTTTGTTTTGAAATACTGGTTTTGAGATTCATTGTAATAGTGTATGCTCAGTTTGTTTGTTTTGAAGTACTGTTTGAAATATTGTTTTGAAATGCTGTTTTTATAATGGTGTATGCTCGATTTTTTGTATTACTATATTGTAATATTGTGTTTAACATGAAATATTGCGCCCTCTTCTTGTATTATTCATAAACTGAAAAGGCGAGAACTGACCACTGTTTATAGAACAAATAACATTTGTGAAGCTGAAACTGGGTTGGTTCCATCAACCAGTGACAACCAGCATCCAAACAAAAACTGGGTTGGTTCCATCCAAGTTCATCCCTTCTACCAAACAAAAAAAGTGGTGACTATTAGGGATGACCCTACCCCAAATCAGGGATGACCCTACCTCATCCCACTTTGACCTTAAACCAAACACACCCTAAAAGGAGCTAAATGTAGGTCAAGGAACCCTATTTTACACTCATACCTTCAAATCCCATTCTCTCAGTACGAGGAACATGTGTGTTTTTTATTTTAATATAATAAACTTTATTAGAGTAGTCCAAACAATCTAAACTTTAATATTTTAATTCACATGGTTACTCGTGAGATTGAAACGGGGCCACAGTCTCCACCGAACTCTGCAGCAGATCCATCGCTCTCAGCCAGACCACATATCGCCCTCGTCGTTATCTAGGTCACCGGTCGTGTGCCGCCGCCGCCGCCGCCGCCCGACGCTCTCCGTGGATAAGGTCAGTCCGGCCACGCATTTTATTTCCGTCCAAGAAAGGCAGCGCCGCAAGCAACCGGACAGGAGCAGTCGAATCCGGCAAGTTAAAGGAAACTTAAAAAGAAAAGGGAAGTAAAGACCGGGCGCGTCACTGGCATCAATCGGCATCAATCCTCCCCTGCGGAAGGGAAGGAAGCCAGAATTGGGACGCAACCTGAGCTGGAAAGTTGGGCCTTTTCCTTCGAAAGGGACGGGGCCGCGGCGAACCGGGGCGGCAAGATCGCCCTTGGACAGTTCTTGGTAGGCGGAGAGAGATATTATATCATATTCTGATATCACTCACCTACCCGGTCTGCCGTTCGCCTATAAGAAGACCGGAGGCGAGGAGGGAGCTCCCTCCCTCTGCAAGTACAAGTTGTCCTGTATTTGGTTTAGTTTGCGCTGCTGTATTTGTTCAGGGTTTTGGTCGCGTGTTGAGGAAAGATTCGGGGTTCTTGAAAGGTATGCTCTTTCCTTCCTCTCGTGTGTTCATCTTTTAGAGCTGCTGTTAGAATTATATGTTTGGCATCCCAACATTTCTTTTGTTTTCTTGAAGGGAAATTTGGTGAACTTGTTTGGATTTAAGGGGCATAATAAGATAAGTAGATGGTGGTTGAGTATATTAGTAAGTGGCTCTATGAATTAAAGAAACCAGATCTTAGCATACCTTACTTATGTGAGTTGTCATGTGCATGGATTTCTAAGCTCAAATTAGCACCCCATAGTGATCTGAAAGTCACTGGAACATACTGTGTGGTTGTTACTACTAGTTTCCTAATATATAGGGAAATCACATTGGCGTTGATCATCTAATTTAGAACTAGTCAAGAAATAATGGTTGAAGATGACTAGCAAAGGTTATGTCAATTCAAGGACCATGGTTCCAGTGTGCTAACTGAAGTTTCTCACACACAGTTGAGTGAAACAAATGGGGTCATCAAGGAATGTGCCGCACAAAGTGATGCAAGATGAGATCACACCTCTTCTCCCGATCAAAGCTGAGGAGGATGCAGTTCATGAGTTCGACGGAGCTTCTTTCTCTGGCGCGGTCTTCAATCTGTCAACAACCATTGTAGGAGCTGGAATCATGGCTCTGCCTGCGAGTATCAAGATGCTAGGCCTTATACCTGGTATTCTAATGATCATCCTTGTGGCACTGCTCACCGAGACATCCATTGACATGCTGGTCAGGTGCAGCCACCAGGGCAAGATTACATCCTACGGCTGGTTGATGGGTGACACATTTGGTCAGTGGGGGAGAATTGCGCTACAAGCATCGGTGGTGATAAACAATGTCGGCGTGTTGATTGTATACATGATTATTATTGGTATGCATCTAAACATCATCATTTATGTATACTTTGGTTCTCTCGAATATTAAACACTGGTGCTTGGGATTATATGTTTAGGTACTACTACAAGTCTACAACATTAGTTACTACTCAAACGTTTGTAATCTAGAATAACTTGAAAGCTCATGAGTTCCTCAGTTATGCATGTTGAACAATTCATAGCAGGAGTGTCCTTAATTGGTGATAAAGCTTATGCCGATAACTATGTTAATTAGGTTGATCCCCTGCTTTGAATTGACAAGATATAACAATTTATTCCTCTTATTTGTTTCTCTGTTGAGTTGGATCTTCTTTGCTTATACCGTTGTAAGGTAATAAATTTGTTCAATTATAACTTCCAAACACTGTAACAATCTGATCTTCATGATTATGCTCATGAGAATAAAGTGTATGAAGTGGCCACTGTTCCTTTGATAATTACTACTACTTATTATTCCCCTTGATCAGACCATGTGGAGTACTACTGATACTGACCGTCCATTTTTTTTTATCTAGGTGATGTCCTATCAGGAACATCGTCAACAGGTGTTCATCACAGTGGCGTATTGGAGGGGTGGTTTGGACCTCATATGTGGAATTCTCGTCCCATTGTACTCCTCGCTACAACTCTTCTTGTGTTTGCTCCATTGGTGAGCTTTAAACGTTTGGGTAAGCATGTTGTCCATTGACAAAAATATTCCACTTTTACTTTGGGGGCCCCTTTACTTACTATTATTTATTTTGTCACAGATTCATTGAGATACACATCTGCACTATCAGTTGCTCTTGCTGTGGTTTTTGTTGTCATCACTGCCGGGGTTGCTATTGTCAGACTCATCCAAGGAACTGTGGAGATCCCCAAACTGTTTCCTGAGATAGATGGAGTTAGTTCTGTCTGGAAACTGTTCACAGCTGTGCCTGTTCTTGTCACTGCCTACATCTGCCACTACAATGGTGCGTCTCCTACTCTCCACTTGGATTGCTCTTTGTTATTGGTTTCTGTATTACCAGATGTATATTTTTTGGGCTTTTACAGTTCACAGCATCGATAATGAGCTGGAGGACAAAACTCAGATTAAACCAATTGTGCAAACTTCTCTGGGACTCTGCTCAAGTGTTTACATTGCAACAAGCTTCTTCGCATATCTCCTCTTTGGCGAGGCTACCTTGGCTGATGTGCTTGCCAATTTCGACTCTGACCTTCGCATTCCGTTGAGTTCTGCCTTCAATGACATAGTGAGAGTGAGCTATGTCGTCCATATCATGCTTGTCTTCCCTATTGTATTCTTTGCCCTTAGGCTCAACTTGGATGGATTACTCTTTCCCACCGCAAGGCACATTTCCGGTGACAACAAGAGGTTCACCATTATCACCATCTCACTTATTGCTGTAATTTATCTTGCTGCCATCTTCATACCAAGCATCTGGGATGCTTTCCAATTCACTGGCGCCACAGCTGCTGTGCTTATCGGTTTCATCTTTCCTGCCATGATTATACTAAGGTACGTTGTTATCCTCATCGAGTAATATATATCTCTGTGTCCCTGCTTTGTAGGTGTTATGCTGTTTTACAGTATTTATTCTGATTTACTTTATTTCTATAGGGACCCATATGGTGTTTCAACCAAGCGTGACAAGGTTTTGGCGGTAACAATGATTGTGCTTGCTGTGGTGTCCAATTGTGTGGCCCTGTACAGTGATGCGTTCAACATCTTCTACAGGAAGCAGGAGGCCTAGAGCCCATACCTCAGGGGAAGAGAACCTCTTTGTACAGGTCAAGGGTGATTGTTGAGCTTCAAGTAAGCTACTACTGAGCAGCAGTACCACGAATCTCATGGTGGTCAATAGTTTTTGTTTGGTCACTTCGAAGAAACTTTGGTTTGCTGCGAATATTTGTCTAGTTTCCTGAACATAAACTGCCTCCACATCTGGATGGGACCACGTGTGCTATGATCACCCGTGGAACAATTTTTTTCTTGTAATGGATGATTGAAATAGCTGTATATAAATATATAATAATATGCACCGATGCAGTAGCAAACTGAAACAGGTACTCACAAATATAAAGCTGGAACTCACGTCAATTTGGAGATATTAACTGGACGGATAGATGATCATAAACGTGCAATCCTGCATCTGAGTAGCTTTGAAGCAAGAATTTTCTCAGGTTCTGACTTTAACGTGGAGACCGTTAGGACCAGCCGTCACATGGATAGGTGGGCTCAATTACTCGCAGATAAGAGAACTCAGGAGCATAATAAAATAGTAGGTAAGGAACAATATCGTCTTGTTATGCGTGTTATGTATAGTATGATAGTGTTTATAGGTAACTGGATGGGTAGGTTAATCTTTAAGTACCGTTATACCCTGGCTACCTGCTACATTTCTAGAATAAGCCCTTCGACGGGGTCATTATAGTGGGGTGAAGTACAGTAGTCTAGATATACTATAAAATCTACCCTGTGAAGGGCTAACAGATGGGCCAGATGGTGACGGGACGGAGCCTAGGCCCCACTGTGATCTGGTACGGTCTTTCCTTGCACGTTGCACCCTTGACCTCGTGAAGTCGCGCCCCTAACTTCGTGTGGACTCGGATTTTGCTGCCTAGGAAAGAGTTTGAGCCTTCAGAACGCGTACGTGGGGCTTCATCGAACCCCCTTGACCATCGTGGCCCTTCGCTTCATCCCCTCCAAAGGCCGCGGTTGAAGACCCCGACGTTGTTACAAGTCGAAGTACCCTTCACAACCTGTACCTGCATTTAAAACCTGTTTGATTGTAGCTAGGTTAGTCTGATCGAGGGAGCTCGACCTTCGCTCCAACACTAGCGCCCTGAGGGACCGATTTTACTTGGTGAGCTACTTCTGAAGTCCTTTTTTAGGAGATTGTCGAATGCTGCCCTCGATCACGGGTTGATGTGGTCCCCCAGTGGGTTTTTGTAATGTGACCGTTGGGATCTGTGATGTTTTACTCTGCGGCTTTTGGTTTCTTGAGGCATTTTCTCGGACTATAAAAACTAGCGCCACCCATGGGGAAGGTTTTTCTCGCGCCTGCTGAAACATTTCACATACCGCCGCGAGGCCGATACATATTTTCAGTGCCGATTGCTCGTGAAATCGCTCGCCGCTGGTGAACTGACTCGAGTGAAACAAGCTGCTCACCGTCGCAGACGGTACGTAATGTTGTCTTCTTCATCATCGTCTGTCGCAACCACGTCGTCGAGCACGCCATCATCAAAGAAGACAGTTAGCGATCCGGTGTTGATTACGGAGCTGTTACCGGGCATACGGTGGAGTTCAGGATGTTGCAGATCTCCTTGGGGCGCGTGCATGAGATGGAACATTTGGGTTATTTTGTCGGCGACGTGGGGCGTGTTCTGGGGGCCGAAGAGGTCCCTGAACCGGAGGGAGATTTGGTGGTCTTTGAGGCATTTTTCACAACCAGTCTTCGACTGTCTGTGCATCGCTTTGTTACCAAAGTCCTTGCTAGCTTCGAAGTCCAGCTGCACCAGCTCAGACCGATTGCCATGGTGGCATTAGCGAAGTTTATTTGGGTGTAGGCTACGTATGGGGGTGATCTGTCGGTGGATGTTTTTGTGAAGAATTACTTCCTTCATTGATAAAAGAAAGTCATCAATGGCAAGATTCAACAGTTTGACACATTCATGTTCATGCCGAGGACCGGTAAGAACAAGTGGGGGAATTGGTGTGATTTTTTGTTTTACGTGGCGACGAATTACACCGAGGGGATTCCTAGGATGCCTCCAACCGTCCTGTCTTCGCACTGCTACATCGCCATCCCCCAGTTTAAAGTGAGAAAAGGGGATGTGGATGAAGACTGAAAGTCGCCTAGAGGGAGGGGTGAATAGGCGAATCCTATAAATTATAAACTTTGAACATGAGCTTCACCCAGGGTTAGGATTAGAAACAAATTATAATGAATACGGAGTGCGGAAGAGAGTTCTTGCTATAAGTTGCTCAATCAACGCGGATGACTTTGGGAGCTAACTCAAAAGATTGTTAGTAAGAGAACTTAGAGAGAGGGAGAGGAAGAATCAAATCGTAAGGTGAAGATCAACACAAATGAACACAACGATTTTGTTGGGGACTTGTTCTCAAATGCTATGAATTAAGAACAAGGCAACACAAAATGTTAAAGATTAAAGCACTTCGTCCTTCGAAGCATTATTTTCCTTAGGATATAATGATCTTCAGACAAAGGTCATGAAGGTCATACCTTCATCATCGCAGTATATGTCAAATAAAAGAAGAGGCATATGACATATAGGAGATATTATAGACAATCATATAACATTATTAACTCATTCTTAATTATATAATCATGAAAGGGCAGAAACAATATTGAATTACAAAGGTACCTTCGGCTTGACAGAAGGCTAGAAAGTACAAGCGTGACGCAGAAGCAAGTACCAGTCAGCGTGAACAGTACATGGGTACTGTTCATCTATTTATAGACACATGACACAACCTATGAGAAATTACAGTTACGCCCTTTACATTTACTATTGGCTTATAGAAAAATCTATGTGGACTAGATAGCCTTTTTCCCTTTAAGTCGGTTCCTTTTCCCGCGATTGAGTCAAAGCTTCTTTGCACATAGCTTCGAAGTAACGACAACCTTCGTCACGATCATGCCCTTCATCGTATATTCCTTTAATCCTGAATCCGAAGGTGCCTGTCTATAAACCATGCTTGAAATACACTGTTAAATTACGTTTTTGAGGACCTTCGGAGGACGAAGGCCCCCAACAGTAGCCCCTCGCAGTATTAATTTGTTTAAGATAACGAATTCAGACTGCGACATGGACGAAGGCCTTAAGCCGAAGGTCCGAAAAAACACCTTCCCTTTGCTAGAATAGCAACAGTCAATGACAGACGGGACCCTCCAACTCGGGTCGCGTCGAGCGTATAAATAAGAACTCACCGTGACCACATTTGGTACGCTGTTTGTGCCATTTGCTTTATTTGCTCAATTTTATAGCTCTTGCTCACCAACGCTTGCTTAGTTTCTCAAGCTTTCTAAGCTTCGGTTTTGAAGGACACGTTTTCGGCATTTTCGAAGAAAAGATGTCTCAAGACAAGAAGGTTGTTGCTGAGACGAAGCTAATCGAAGAGGAGAAGCTCTTTGAGCAGAAGAAGGCTGCGAATCCTTATATAGCTGGGTTTTTAGAATCAATGGCAAAATCAAATACAGAGAAGATTACAAAAGAGATATTGGAGGGCCTGTCTGAAGACACAGGTGACAGTGACAACTATGATGCAGAAAGTGGGGGTGAAGATTCCGAAGACCGACCGTGGAGGCCAAGCCATACAATTTTCAGAAAGTCGACCATCAAGCAAAGTCACCTTGAGAGCATGAGGGGGAGGTACTTTCGAGATATATCTATTGTGAGGGCTGGCGAAGACAATAACACTCCTGCGTCTGAGGAGAATGAAGTTGTGATCTTTCGAAGCTTCTTTAAAGCTGGGCTTCGGTTCCCACTGAGCAGGTTTGTAGTTGAAGTATTGAAAACCTTCCAAATTTTCCTTCATCAACTGACCCCCGAATGGATTTATCGGCTGTCCCAACTCAAGCTACCTAGTGCTAACATTTCGAAAAAGATGGCCGGGAAATTGGATGGAGGAATGGTTTTATGTGAAGAACGATTTGGTAGCGAGGAAGGATGTTAAGGAGGTTATTATGCGTCCCATATGGTCCCGCTTCGGTCTTCGAAAGCCGAAGGTTGAAATCGATGAAGCCGCCGAAGCATGCCAGAAGGCCTTTGGTACTGTATGCTTTTTCATTGGTATAAGAGACTTGATTCAAGAACATATAGCATTCAGAGTGTGGCCGCTTGTAGAGAACTGGGAAATGCCGAAGGAGACTGTCACCGAGTCTAGCAAAGGTGACCTGGTTCGACTAAAATACACCTTCAGATATGGGGATAAGTTCGACGAGCCAAACGATGACTGATTGAAATGCATCGAAGTTACAAGTGATGAACTGCTTGGGCCATATTCCAAAGCATAAGATAATGCATTATCCACATCCTTCGGGGGTCGAGGAAAAAAGAGATTGAACCGAATTTTTGATGCCATTGGTTTTGTTTACCCTGACTACTACTACCCGCTGCGGGGACGGGGAAAGAAAAGGAAAACTGCTGCTTCAGCCACTCCAGATGAGCCTGCACCGAAGAGCAAATAGTTGAAAGTCCTTACCCACCGGCCACGTTATATTGAACCGACCGTGGTGCCTGAGTTTGGCGGGGAGACTTCTTCAGCTACTGAACCAAAGGAGCCCATTCCTCCTACGCAGAAGGCTGAAGATCCGGCTATAATGCCGAAGGTACCCTTAGCCGAGCCAGCTGAGTCGAAGACTGATAAAGATAAGGCCGAAGAGCCAAAACTTGAAGGAACAAAAATATTAGAAATTTTAAGCCATCCGGCAGAAGTAACAGTGTCGAAGGCACAAAAAAGTTTTGCAGCAACTCCCAAAAGAAGAAGGATGACAAATGTATTAGATGTGTTAGAAACAGTAAAGGCTTTAAGCTCTACTCCTTCAGGGAAAATCGCCGAAGCTTCGAAAATGCAAACCGAAGCTAAAACAAAGTTGGCCGAAATTGAAGCTGCAGTAAGCCAAGCTAGTGCCGAAGCTGGGCCTTCAGAGCTCGCCGAGAAAAAACCTTCGGAAATTGAAGAAAAGGCAATAGAAGAAAAGGCCTCAAAGCAAACTTCGCCTGAAAAGGTTGCTACTCCTGCTCCCGAAGCTTTGAAAGAGAGCATTGATTACATCATCCGCCATGCTTCGGGAAAGACGCTTTCTAAGGAAGAAAAACGAGAAGCTCAACATTATGCCCAAAAACCGAGATACCCGAAGGGGTCATTGGTGTTTAATGGCAGCGGAGAAGAAGATTTTTTGTACTGTCTCCCGGATAACAAAGAGATATCCGTCAGCCGGGACATAGGAAGAAGCTTTGGATTTCCGAAGCTAGAAGATGGCCTCTCAGTATTGTCAAAGGATGAATTGGCTAACAGTTTATCATATAATAGCATAAAGGTATGAAAATCAATTTTGTATTTGAAAACGAATTATTTCATTTGTTTATATTTAATATTGTACTCCTCTTGCAGGGCTTGATCCTTAGCAATGCCCTAAGAGCACAGAAAAATATCGAAGATGAAGGGTGTATAATGGCTCTGAACAACCTTCGTTCAGAGGTGATTGAACTAAGGAACGAAGGCCTTGAGAAGGATAAAATATTAATTTCATTGGTAAACAAAATAAAAGAAGACGACACTAGTTCCAAAGCTCAAGCTGAGGCCCAGAAGAATGAAATCGAAGACCTTCGGAAACAACTAGCTGAGGCCAAAGAAAAATGCGCTGTCGCTGAAGCTAATCGAGATGCCAGCGAATATTGGAATGCGGTATCGATTAGCGATTCTAGCATATCGTCGCGTTGTTCGTGCGAGTCGCTATTAACGCACTTTAATAAAATCGTTTTGTCACCTCGTTAATGTTAAATAAGTGATTTCCTATTTATTTGTCGGTCACTAAATTAACAACTCAATCGAATCAAATCTATAATGTTAATTATGCGTTTGTAAATACATGGTAATGTGATTATAACAACTTAAATATGGTATTTGATATCTATTTACTATGTAGTATAAACACAATATTGGTTAGTAATTCTCGCGTGTCGATCACGTGGGTCGCACGACGCATGCACGTGATAAAAATTGTTTTCGCCTATAATCACTCATGTTAGTAACGTTAATTCGTCAGGTCACATATTTTAGATAATTAACTCAAGGTTTGCTTGACTAATATTGATTAGTTTAATATTCCAATTAGATTAAATGTGTAGCGTTCAACTTGCGCTTTTTGAAAGCTCTCTTGTGGGTTTTGGTGTTTGGATGACAACCCAATTAAAGGACTAACAAGTGTGCTAAGTGTTGAATAGGTGCTTAATGCAAAGCTAACATGGTTCAACACAAGTGAACAAGTGTGATGGTCCACAGACTGGATTATCTATAGATAATGAACACTGCTTAAGTGAGACTCGGTGTGCGTAACTCAGAGACAACCGATTAAGCCAAAGATGGAGGCAAGAAGAGCTTCGAGGTACTGAGTGCACGGGAGAAGGTCAAGGAGATCAGGAACCCAAAGCTAGGGGTGAAGAAGAAGACTTGCAAAGTCAAGGTTGATCGAGTTAAGAAGAGTTATGGTGCATTAAGGATCACTACATAAGGACATGACTTACAGCCAATGAGGTAACATCTACAGTTATGTGGTGTAAGTCATAAGGCTCAAGTTCAAGCTCGAGAAGTGAACAAGGGAGTTGGAGCTCAGATATGTCAATCTAGATCAAGTCAAGTTGACTTAATGGTTTAGAGTCCAACATCGACCTCAAACATGCCAAATTAGGTAAAACAACGAAAAAGGTTAAGTATGTAAGGTTTGAGTGTTCAACCATGTTGCATACACCTCTTACTACAAGTTTGGTGCTTTTGGGGGCCTTCGTCTTCCGAAGGTCCTCAAAAACATGATTTAACAATGTTTTCCAAGTGTAACATATGAACAGGTACCTTCGATCTCAGATTAAAGGCATATACGATATGGAAAGCAGGATTGGAACGAAGGGTCAAACCAGTGCCGAAGCTGCGCGCGAGAAAGCTTCGGCTCAATAACAGAAAGAGGAACCGACTTAAGAAGGAAAAGGCTATCTAGTCCTCGATAGTTTGTTCTTAAGTCAATAGTGAATATGAAAGGCATGAATGTAATTTCATACAGGCTGCGTCCTGTGCCTATAAATAGATGAACAACACTCCCGTACTGTTCACGTTGACTTGTACTCGCTTGTGCATTACGCCTGTACTCTTATCTTCTATCAAGCCGAAGGTACAAAAATAACTTTGTATTATTTCTGTTTATTTATGATAATATGATAAAAGATGAATTAATAATGTTATATAATCACTCATGTTATCTTCTGTGTTAATGTTCATCCGTTCATTAATATAAACTGCAATCATGAAGGTATGTCCTTCATGACCTTCGTCTGAAGATCATTATGTCCTAAAGGAAATAATGTTTCGAAGCACGAAGGGCTTTAACCTTTAACATTTTGTCTTGCCTTGTTCTTAATTCATAGCATTTGAGAACAAGTCCCCAACATTGGCGCCCACCTCCGGTGAACTCTTTCGACCACCTTCGGCAAGCACTAACCTTCGTCATGCCACCGAAGAAAGCTTCAGCACTAGGGACTGCTGCACTGCAGCCACTAGACCCAAACCAGGAAACTCTTTCTCTCCGAGAGGCTCGAAGCCAGAAGAGGAAGGCCACCGGTCCAACACTCCAAGAGGAGGAGTTGGACCAAGAGATCAGGGACATGGAAATCATTCATCAGCAAGTACAAAGGAAGAAGGAGAAGATGGCGTGGTTGGCTGATCTTCAAAGGAAGATCGATGAAGCTACTGAAGAAGTGCGCCACCTTGCTCAAGATGAACAAGATCGAAGGCCCCAACATAGGGAGCTTTGTCAAGTGGGCCTACTCAACGAAGATGGATGGTATGATGATTTTAATCATGATACCTTTGACACCTTTACTTTTGATGATGCTTCTCCCTTGGTAGCAGAACTGCAGGCTACCCCATGGCCCCCGTCATACAAGCCACCTCAGCTTCCCATGTATGATGGGCACTCAGATCCAAAGCAGTTTCTGATGAGTTACGAAGCAACTATATCTTCGTATGAGGCAATACCACAGTTATGGCAAAGTCCTTCGTCATGGCAGTCCGGAATGTAGCCCAAACATGGTATTCTTCTCTTCGGCCAGGGACTATCACGTCGTGGCAGAAGCTTAAGGACATGCTGGTTACCAGCTTCCAAGGCTTTCAAACGAAGCCGGTCACAGCTCAGGCTCTGTTCCAATGCACGCAAGACCATGAAGAATACCTTCAGGCATATGTACGAAGGTTCTTGTTAACAACTTCGTCAACGATAGATTTGACTATATTGATGATCTCTATTGCTTTCTTCGTTTCTGGGTCGGCCAGGGGGTCGAACGGTTCCGGTGGAGGAGATAGTTCAGCTGCAGTAGAAAAAATTAATCAGTTCTAAGTCACAAAAACAAACGATGAAGCTAAAGGCCACAAAACAATACATATCCGTCTCTCGCGTTCTGCAGCTTCCTTAGCTTTTTTCGCTGCTTCTCGAGCGTCATGAATATCTTTTTCAGTTTTCTTCATTATTTCGTGAGCCATTTCTCGGCCACCATTTGCCCAGATGTCAGTGTAAAATTTTCTGCCCATTAAACTTGCTTCAGCTGAGGGATCCTTTGTGTCATCCATGGAGAAGGCAGCTTCGGCCTGGGCCAGGGTTTTGACATGATCGCATCCCGCCTTCTCCAAGATGGCTGAAATTCCTCTTGTACCAGAGAACACGCAGACATCCCCATGATCACTTAAAATTTCTTCAAAAGCTTCAGCCTCTCTGCTTATCCATTCGATAACGCCTTCAGGGTCGCCTCGTATAAAGTTATCTTCGTTGGAATATGTTCCCACGTTGGCGAAGCTAGCCTTTATCTTCTCCACGCAGCTCAGGGATTTTTTGAAGCATCTTTCTTTGGATGCGCGAAGTTCTGCAAGTGTTTTTTCTAAATAATTTCTCCAATATTCACTAATATCTCGGTTGGCCTCTGCGAGACCACATTTTTCTTTGGCTTTGGCCAGCTGTTTTCGAAGGTCTTCAACCTCATTCTTTTGAATTTCAGCTTGAGGCTTGAAATTAGCTTCATCTTCTTTTACTTTGTCCACCAATGAAAGTAGAATTTTGTCTTTTTCCGTGGCTTTGTTTCTTAGCCTGATAACCTCTGTTCGAAGGTTGTTAAGAGTTATAGTGTAGCTCTCGTCTTCAGCATTCTTTTGCGCCCTTAGGGCGTTGCTAAGTATTAAGCCCTGCAAGAAAGAATAAAAGGATTAACATGAGAATAAAAGGCTTCATTCCAGAATTCATAAGCTTCAAAATTCACAATTTCTGTACCTTCAGACTGTTGTATGCAAGACTATCTACGGGATCGGCCTTTGTCATGGCGCAAAGGCCAGCTTCGAGCTTCGGGAAGACCATACTTCTGGCCATCTCGCCTGGCAGACGGATAATTCTTTGTTGTCAGGGAGGCAGTATAAAAAGTCATCTTCGGTTGTACCATTAAATACTAGGGCTCCCTTCGGATACTGCAATTCCTGGGCATAATATTTGGCTTCAGAAATTTCTTCTTCGGATAGTCTTTTTCCCAAAGCATGTCTAACGATATAATCAAAATCTTCGGAGAGTACTTCGGGAGTAAGGGATTTGGCTTCTTTGGCCATACTTTCCTCAAAAGCTATATTAGTATATGGAGTTATTCCTTCGGCCCCCTGCTCGATTGGGGCAAGCTTCGTCTCAACAGGCACTGAGGGCCCCGCCTTGGTTTCAGCCTGGGTTATTGTAGCTTCAACATCTATTTGCTTAGTATCAGCTTTGGGTTGCGTTTTGTCAGCTTCAGCAACCTTCCCTTTGGGAGCGAGACTTATGGAGTCGGTTGTTTCCAGTACATCTAATACATTTACCATCCTCCTTCTCCTAGGAGTTATGGTAGAACTTTTTTGTGCTTTCAGCGCTGTTGCTTCTGTTGAAGGACTTAAAATCCCTGGCATCTTTGTTACTTCTTTAGTTTTTGACCTTTTAGCTTTATCTTTGTTAACCTTCGTTTCAACTAGCTCAACCGAAGGTGCCTTCGGCATTATAGCCGGCTCTTCAGTCCTCTGTATGGGAGGAACAATTTCTCTTGATTCAGCAGCTGAAGAGGCCTCCCCGCCAAACTCAGGCACCACAGCCGGTTCAATGTAACGCGGCTGGTGGGTAAGTACCTTCATCTTTTTGCCCACAGCCTTTGGCACAGACTCAGCTGGGGCAGCCAAAGCAGCAGCTTTCCTCTTCTTCCCTTGCCCCTGCAGCGGGTAGCGGTAGTCGGGGTAGACGAAGCCAATAGCATCAAAAACTCTGTTCAATGTCTTCTTTCCCTGACTTCCGAAGGCTGTGGATAGTGCATTATCTTCTGCCTTGGAATATGATCCAAGCAGTTCATCTCTTGTAACTTTGATGCATTTCAGCTAGTCATCGTTTGGCTCATCGAACTTATCCCCATACCTGAATGTATATTTCAGCCAGACCAGTTCACCTTCGCTAGACTTGGTGATGGCCTCTTTCGGCATTTCCCAGTTCTCTACAAGCGGCCATACTCTGAATGCTATATGCTCTTGAATTAAATCTCTTGTACCAATGAAGAAGCAGATAGTACCAAACGCCTTCTAACACGCTTCGACGGCTTCATCAATTTCTGTAACGCCCTGAATTTGGGGGTAGATTTTTTTCTTCTTTTCTCTCACCAAATTCGGGCGTTACTCTCTTTTCTCTTTCCCCGTTTGCTCCTTCTTCCCAATTTCAAACCAGCATAGCGACAAGTGCCCGTGTCATGTATAAACCAAAACCTAAGTGTCATGGGTGTTGCATCATGCCGAAGCACTTTTCTTTGTCTGATGTTGAGTGTTTGTCTCGTTCCGTTCCGGATTTCGATTCGCGATTTAATTCCGTTTAGTGGTCCGCGCACGTCGTGGGTTTTCAATCCGCGAAGTGGCTCGACCCAGCCTAGCCCAGCCCAGCCCAGCCGGCCCGGTCCGACCCGGCCCTGCGCGCCCCTGGCGCCCAACCCCCCCCCCCCCATGCGCCCCCTCTCCTCCCTCTCTCATTTGGATCTCCCACGCAACAACCTCTCCTTTCCCTCTTCCACCTCTCTCTCCCCGTGGTGCCCTAGGATTTGGAGACGGCGATCACCGGATTTTGGACCCCGAGGTGAGCTCCCCTCCCCTCCCCTTCTCCTCTCTCTCCCTCTCCCTCCTCTTCTCTCCCCCGCGCACGCCCTCTCTCTCCCCCTGCTCGCGCGCGCTCCCTGCTTCCCCGGTGCGGCGCGGCCCCCCGCCCCGGCCCTGCGCGCGGCGGCGCGGCCCCGCCCCCTGCCTGCGCGGCGGCGCCCCGGCCCCGCTCCCTGCTTCCCCGGCGCGGCGCGGCCCCCCAACCCGGCCCTGCGCGCGGCGGCGCGGCCCCGCCCGGCCTCCCCTCGCGGCGGCGCCCGCGGCCCCGCCCTGCTCCCCCCGCGGGGAGGCCGGGGCGTGGTCGCGCGCGACCCCGCCCTGCTCCCCCCGCGGCGCGCGACCCTGCCCCGGCCTCCCCGCGGCGGCGCTCGCCCCCGTCCCAGCCCCGTGCGCGGCGGCGCGGCCCCGGCGGCTCCCTGCTCGCCCGGCGCGGCCCCCGGAGCGGCGGCGCGGCCCCGGCGTGGCCCCGGCGCGGCCTCCGGCCCCGACGCGGCCCCCGGCGCGTCCCCGGCGCGGCCCCTGGCCGGTTCAACCGCCCCCTGCTGGTTCAACCGCCCCGGCCCCGGCTCGGCTGCTCCCGTCGCGCCCCGGCCTGGTCGCCCCGCCCCTGTCCCGGCCTCGCCCGACCGTATCCTCGCTCGCCCGCGCTCGCGATGATTATTTGTTAGTCGATAGTTAATGTCAAACTCCGTTAGTTAGCGTGCTGCGTCGCGCGCTTCGCCGCGCGACGGATTGTCTAAATTCAGATTCTATCTATGTGTTGCGTCGTGCGCTTCATCGCGCGACGATCCATTTTAATTTCAGGTTGTTTAAGGTGTAACGCCGCGTGTGTATTCACGCGACGTTCCACTTTGGACTCAGTTTAGTCGACGTATGCTGTCGCGCGTCTCGCCGCGCGACCATCCTCTTTATTTATCTCCACCTGCTTATAATGATTAGACATGAAACATGACTTTACTTTACGCTAAACATAGTGTCTACATTAAATTTCCTTCCATTAAGCGAGTGGTTAATTTATAACCATGTAACGTGATCGTTTCTCGACTGTCTCTTCCTCTTTCTCTCTTAACCGTACTCGCGAGCCCGCGTGGAACGTCTGTTCACTTATTGCATTCTATTGTATGGTGTACTGTTCTTTTGTATTAAATATGTGGATGTATGTATGTTTGCAATCGCATAGAGATCGATCCGGTCGAAGAGCCCGAGGAACTCGCAGGAGAAGCCCCTAAGCAGCAGTCGGTTGGTGGAGGCAAGTGTCCCTTGACCTATCTATGTCCTATTCATTCTTTAATTCACCTCCCGCATTACACATTTATGCTTAAGGATTGACTAGTTTTGTTATCCATGTCCTTGTTTACCTATTTGGGTTGGATTATTATTGTTTAGCTTTATGCTATTGCTTAACTCTAATCAATGAACATGATGAGATTATCTATGATACGCTGTTTTCCCTTCTCTTATTATGATGTTGTACTTGTGGCCTTAAGGGGGCTCGAGCGGTTTCTCGAGTGCCTCTCCGTAAGGACCTGTTCTATGGATGACCGCCCGGGAAAACAGTGCAACCATGAGGGTGGAATGGGGTGCCCTTAGCTGAATAATTAGAGGATCCGGGGTGTAGTTCACTTAGCCGTCGTGCCGTCAATGGGGCTCGGTGTATGCGGCTCGCTCTGCCAAGTTTGGGTCCGCCCCTTGGGGAGGAGTGCGGTGCATTTAGGAAACCTAACGGGTGGCTACAGCCCTGGGGAATCTTTGTAAAGGCTACGTAGTTATGCCCTGCCGGGTCACCTTGGTAGTGATCAATGGAGAGTCATGATCTCCGGGCAGAATGGGAATCACGGCTTGTGGGTAAAGTGCACAACCTCTGCAGAGTGTTTGAAAACTGATATATCAGCCGTGCTCGCGGTTATGAGCGGCCAAGGGAGCTCCAGTGATTAGTGGTACTTGATCAGAGATACTTTGGTACAGGTGGCTATGAGATCGAGGATTCTGGTTATGACTATGGTGCTGGTAAGTGGTATTCTTTCCGTTTGGAAAGGGTACATCGGGTTAATAACTTGGGTTAAAGCTAAAACCTGGCTTTCTGTTAGTAAATAATAATCTGACCAACTAAAAGCAACTGCTTGACTTATCCCCACATAAAGCTAGTCCACTACAGCCAAACAGGATACTTGCTGAGTATGTTGATGTGTACTCACCCTTGCTCTACACACCAAACCCCCCGATCCCTAGGTTATCAGCATTGCAACCACTGCTCAGGCGAAGATGAAGCTGTGGAAGGAGACTTCCAGGAGTTCCAAGACTACGACGAGTTCTAGGTGTGGGTTAGCGGCAACCCCCAGTCGGCTGCCTGTGAAGGCCGCGGTTATCTACGTTTCTTTTCCGCACTTTGATTTATTGTAAGGACTATATGGACGTCTCAGACGTAGGATGTAATCGACTACTATTTCCCTTTTTAATACTATTCCGAGCACTGTGTGATGATGTCCATGTTATGTAACTGCTGTGTACGTGAATAACTGATCCTGGCACGTACATGGTTCGCATTCGGTTTACCTTCTAAAACCGGGTGTGACATAAGTGGTATCAAAGCCATGCTGACTGTAGGACCACTAACCTAGAGTAGAATGGTCGTTCTAAGGACTATAGACCTCTATCCCTGCCTTGACTTTGATATCCCTTCAAAAGTTGGTCATACCGACCACACCTATGTTCTACTATATATTATACCTTGCTGAAAATCATGTTTTATTCTAATCCTTCACTTACTTATGATTCATTATTTGCTGGTCATATTAATTCTGTTCTCACCCTTTTGCTTGCGATGTCTTTTGTAGATGGCTCGACTTAGACACACTGCACGAAAGTCCGTCATCCCCTTCTTACCCTCCCGCCTTGCTGAGCGTCCGCTTCGCCGTCCCGTGGCTGGACAGTCCAGCCACTTGGAGAGACTGCACCACCGCCTGCATGAGGAGCAGGAACGTCGACGACAGGAGCAGCAGGGCTCTTCCTTCTCGCTCCAATAGGAGATAGAGTCTGTGAGGAGCTGCTCCCCTGTGCTTCCTCTGGAGGCGCCCCCTGCACCACCACTGGGCGCCCCAGCTTCTAGAGTAGCTGCTGGAGGAGACCCAGACGACGGAGGTGGCAACGACAGCTCGAGCCACGACATCGACTTCTCTGCTAGCCATGAGCCGGAAGGATGGGTTGCTCGACCCATCACTCGCGACGCTGCTCGCGGGTGTCACTTCCACGATGCGCTCGACACCCTGCTACGTCAGGCACTTAACCGGCATACTTGGTCCATCGAGTATCGCTGTGTGGTCTACCAGCACAGTCGCGGGGTCTACCCGGACCGATGGGAGGCAACCTGCTTGGTGCGCCGCCCGGAGAACAGTCTCCAGGGTGCGGAGGCCTGCTCAGAGCACTATTCTATCTCTGAGCGGGACTCAGCTGAGGCAGCCATGCAAGATGCTGCACGGCGTGCGCTTTCGCACTACTGCTCGGTTTTCGGTGGGGTAGCTGACGGCCTTGACCTGAAGTATTACCCCCGCCGTCCATCTGGCAGCACAGGAGGCGTGATTGTCTCACCTGTCGGTGAGGGCAATCCTAGGTTGAGCAGCACAGTCAACCTAGCCGCCGTGCTAAACACGGAGCTGGACCATGCATTAGACGAGCTGAGTAGGGCTCGTGCTGAGATCGCCCTTCTGCGGGCTGAGCGCGCGGAACGTCGTCACCTGGATGATGGTTCCCCCGCTCCCGTCGGGACTCAGCACCCGTACCGCTCACCTCGGCGTGGACACCAGTCTTATGGCAATCCCGACTGCAAGACCAAGATAACTCTAGAACCATAGATTGTTAGAGTTGGATCTTGTAATTAATACGAAATATATACGTGGAAGCTACAGTCTTAGCGTTAGTCTCGGTCTTAGTTAGTCTTAGTTAGACAGGGTAGTTTGCTATATCCTGTGCATCTATGTTTGTCATGATGAACTATGTTTGGTTTGGATCTTTGTAATGACTGTCACCAGAGTGTGGGTATCCCCTGCATTTTGGTTTACCTATTATGTTAATGGAGTTAGTTATATAGTTGGGAAACCTTTTTATTCCACTTTCCTCTTTATCTGAGAAGCTGTGTGGTCTGTGTTGGAGATCAGTGAAGATGCTCATCTGTTCAGTGCTGTTGAAGAATTCTATACTCTTTTCTTATACTGCAAGATTTGCCAGATCAGTTCTGATGTGTGGTTGCATTCTGCAGATGTCAGAGAACAGGCGCAGAGGAGGAAGGCGTGCCCAGCAGGAGCGAGCCACTCAACAGGAGGAGGTGCCCCAACAGCAGCACCTGCCGCCCCCACCCCCGATGTCCATCGAGCAGATGTTTCTGATGCAGACTCAGGCAGTTCAAGCCATCGGTCAGACTTTGGCCGCCATTCAGCAGTAGCAGCAGCAGGCCCCACCTCAGCCTCAGATGCCTCAGATGCCCAGAGACAAGCGTGCTGAATTCATGAGAGGTCATCCACCAACGTTCGCTCATTCTTCTGACCCCATGGATGCTGAAGACTGGCTGCGCACTGTGGAGCGGGAGTTGCATACCGCTCAGTGCGATGACAGGGAGAAAGTCCTGTATGGTCCCCGTCTGTTGAGAGGAGCAGCTCAGTCATGGTGGGAGTCTTACCTCGCCACCCATGCCCACCCTGACGCCATCACCTAGGAAGAGTTCAGAGGAAGCTTTCGTCAGTACCATGTTCCTGCAGGTCTGATGACAGTGAAGAAGGAGGAGTTCCTGGCCCTCAAGCAAGGGCCATTGTCTGTCAGTGAGTACCGGGACAGGTTTCTGCAATTGTCTCGCTATGCTCCTGAAGATGTCAACACCGACGCCAAGCGACAGTACCGTTTCCTGAGAGGCTTGGTTGACCCTCTGCAGTACCAACTGATGAATCACACCTTCCCGACATTCCAGCACCTGATTGACAGAGCAATCATGACAGAGAGAAAGCGTAAGGAGATGGAGGATCGTAAGCGCAAGATCAGTGGACCCCAGCCTGGAAGCAGCAATCGTCCTCGTTTCTCAAGCAATCAACCTCAGCAGTTCAGGCAGAACCAGCGTCCACCTCAGCAGCATCAGTAGTTTCAAAGGCAGTATCTTCAGCATCAGTACTAGAACCGTCAGAGCAATCAGTCAGGATGTCAGTTTCAGAGGCAGAATCAGCAAGCACCTCGTCTTCCTACCCCAACAGCCCAGCAGAACAGTCAGGCAGCACCAGCTCAGGCTGGAAACAGAGCATGTTTCCACTGTGGAGAGCAAGGCCACTGGGTGATGCAATGTCCGAAGAAGGCAGCCCAGCAGCAGTCAGGCCCCAATGCCCCAGCGAAGCAGAATGTGCCTCAGCCTGGAGCAGGCAATCGCTCTCAGCCGCGCTATAATCATGGAAGGCTGAACCACTTGGAGGCTGAAGCAGTTCAGGAGACCCCCGGCATGATAGTAGGTATGTTCCCAGTCAACTCCCATATTGCAGAAGTGTTATTTGATACTGGAGCAACACATTCTTTCATTACTGCATCATGGGTAGAAGCACATAATCTTCCAATTACTACCATGTCAACCCCCATTCAAATTGACTCAGCCGGTGGTAGAATTCGAGCCGATAGCATTTGTTTGAATATAAGTGTGGAAATAAGGGGGATAGCGTTTCCCGCCAACCTTATAGTAATGGGTACTCAGGGAATAGATGTCATCCTAGGGATGAATTGGCTAGATAAGTATCAGGCAGTTATCAGTTGTGATAAAAGGACCATCAAGTTGGTGTCCCCACTAGGAGAGGAAGTGGTGACTGAGTTAGTCCCTCCTGAGCCAAAGAAAGGAAGTTGTTATCAGCTAGCTGTTGATAGCAGTGAAGCAGACCCAATTGAGAGTATCAGGGTTGTGTTTGAGTTCCCAGATGTGTTTCCAAAGGACTTACCGGGTATGCCACCAGAGCGGAAAGTTGAGTTTGCCATAGAGCTTCTTCCTGGAACCGCCCCTATCTTCAAGAGAGCTTACAGAATATCCAGACCAGAGTTGGTTGAACTTAAGAAGCAGATTGATGAGCTGTCAGAGAAAGGTTACATCCGTCCAAGCACCTCACCTTGGGCCGCCCCTGTCCTATTTGTGGAGAAGAAAGATGGCACCAAGAGGATGTGCATCGATTACCGAGCTCTGAATGAGGTCACGATCAAGAACAAGTATCCCTTGCCCAGAATAGAAGATCTATTCGACCAGTTGAGAGGAGCCAGTGTGTTCTCCAAGATTGATCTGAGGTCAGGTTACCATCAGCTCAGGATCCGACCTTCGGACATTTCGAAGACGGCATTCATTACCAAGTATGGTTTGTATGAGTTCACTGTGATGTCTTTTGGTTTGACCAATGCGCCAGCGTTCTTCATGAACTTGATGAACAGTGTATTCATGGATTACCTTGATAAGTTTGTGGTGGTATTCATTGATGACATTCTGATTTATTCTCAAAGCGAAGCAGAGCACGCAGATCATTTGAAGATGGTATTGCAGAGATTGCGAGAGCACCAGTTGTATGCAAAATTGAGCAAGTGCGAGTTCTGGATCAGTGAAGTCCTGTTCTTGGGTCACATAATCAACAAAGAAGGATTGGCTGTGGATCCGAAGAAAGTGGCAGACATTTTGAACTGGAAAGCGCCAACAGATGCTCGAGGAATCAAGAGTTTCATTGGAATGGCCGGATATTATCGGCGATTCATTGAAGGGTTTTCAAAGATTGCGAAACCAATGACAACGTTAGTAGGCAACAAGGTTGAGTTCAAGTGGACCCAGAAATGTCAAGAGGCCTTTGAAGCGCTGAAAGAGAAGTTGACTACAGCGCCTGTCCTAGTCTTGCCTGATGTGCACAAGCCCTTCTCGGTGTATTGCGATGCTTGTTACACAGGTTTGGGATGTGTGTTGATGCAAGAGGGAAGAGTTGTGGCTTACTCGTCCCGACAACTGAAGGTTCATGAGAAGAACTACCCAATCCATGATCTAGAGTTGGCAGCAGTGGTTCACGCACTGAAGACATGGAGGCACTATTTGTATGGACAGAAATGCGATGTTTACACAGACCACAAGAGTCTGAAGTACATATTCACTCAGTCCGAGTTGAATATGAGGCAGCGAAGATGGTTAGAGTTGATCAAAGATTATGAGTTGGAGATTCATTACCATCCAGGCAAAGCAAACGTAGTGGCAGATGCTTTGAGCAGAAAGAGTCAAGTCAATCTGATGGTCGCTCGTCCGATGCCTTATGAGTTGGCCAAAGAGTTCGACAGGTTGAGTCTCGGATTTCTGAACAATTCGCGAGGAGTCACAGTTGAGTTGGAACCTACCTTAGAGCGCGAAATCAAAGAAGCGCAGAAGAATGATGAGAAAATCAGTGAGATCCGGCGACTGATTCTAGATAGCAGAGGCAAAGATTTTCGAGAAGATGCAGAAGGCGTGGTATGGTTCAAAGACCGCTTGTGTGTTCCCAATGTCCAGTGCATTCGGGAGTTGATTTTCAAGGAAGCTCATGAGACAGCCTATTCGATTCACCCTGGCAGTGAGAAGATGTATCAGGATCTGAAGAAGAAATTCTGGTGGTACGGAATGAAGAGGGAAATCGCAGAGCATGTGGCTATGTGCGATAGTTGTCGAAGAATTAAGGCAGAGCACCAGAGACCTGCCGGATTGTTGCAACCGTTGCAGATCCCTCAGTGGAAATGGGATGAAATTGGTATGGATTTCATAGTCGGATTGCCTCGCACTCGAGCCGGCTACGATTCCATTTGGGTAGTAGTGGACCGCTTGACCAAGTCAGCCCACTTCATACCTGTCAAGACCAACTACAGCAGTGCAGTATTGGCAGAATTGTATATGTCTCGGATCGTTTGTCTTCACGGTGTGCCAAAGAAGATAGTGTCAGACAGAGGAACGCAGTTCACCTCTCATTTCTGGCAGCAGTTGCATGAAGCTTTGGGCACGCATCTGAATTTCAGTTCAGCTTATCACCCGCAGACAGATGGTCAGACCGAAAGAACCAATCAAATTCTTGAAGACATGTTGAGAGCCTGTGCGTTGCAGGATCAGTCCGGATGGGATAAGAGATTGCCTTATGCAGAGTTTTCCTATAACAACAGTTACCAGGCCAGTTTGAAGATGTCACCATTTCAGGCGCTCTATGGAAGGAGTTGCAGAACTCCGTTGCAATGGGATCAGCCTGGAGAAAAGCAGGTGTTTGGGCCAGACATTTTGCTTGAAGCTGAAGAAAACATCAAGATGGTCCGAGAGAATCTGAAGATAGCGCAATCGAGGCAACGAAGCTATGCAGACACAAGAAGAAGAGAGCTGAGTTTCGAAGTCGGAGACTTTGTCTATCTGAAAGTGTCACCGATCAGAGGAGTCAGAAGGTTCGGAGTGAAAGGCAAGCTAGCACCCCGCTACATTGGTCCGTATCAGATCCTTGCAAGACGTGGAGAAGTGGCCTATCAGCTCAGTTTGCCCGAGAATTTGTCTGCTGTGCATGATGTCTTTCATGTGTCTCAGTTGAAGAAGTGCTTGCGTGTGCCAGAAGAGCAGTTGCCAGTGGAAGGTCTTGAAGTCCAGGAGGACTTGACCTACGTTGTGAAGCCAGTGCAGATCCTTGAGGTTGCAGACAGAGTCACCCGAAGGAAGACCATCAGAATGTGCAAAGTCAAAAGGAATCATCACTCTGAGGAAGAAGCAACCTGGGAGCGTGAAGATGATCTGATGGCTAAATACCCTGAGCTTTTTGCTAGCCAACCCTGAATCTCGAGGGCGAGATTCTTTTAAGGGGGATAGGTTTGTAACGCCCTGAATTTGGGGGTAGAATTTTTTCTTCTTTTCTCTCACCAAATTCGGGCGTTACTCTCTTTTCTCTTTCCCCGTTTGCTCCTTCTTCCCAATTTCAAACCAGCATAGCGACAAGTGCCCGTGTCATGTATAAACCAAAACCTAAGTGTCATGGGTGTTGCATCATGCCGAAGCACTTTTCTTTGTCTGATGTTGAGTGTTTGTCTCGTTCCGTTCCGGATTTCGATTCGCGATTTAATTCCGTTTAGTGGTCCGCGCACGTCGTGGGTTTTCAATCCGCGAAGTGGCTCGACCCAGCCTAGCCCAGCCCAGCCCAGCCGGCCCGGTCCGACCCGGCCCTGCGCGCCCCTGGCGCCCAACCCCCCCCCCCATGCGCCCCCCTCTCCTCCCTCTCTCATTTGGATCTCCCGCGCAACAACCTCTCCTCTCCCTCTTCCACCTCTCTCTCCCCGTGGTGCCCTAGGATTTGGAGACGGCGATCACCGGATTTTGGACCCCGAGGTGAGCTCCCCTCCCCTTCTCCTCTCTCTCCCTCTCCCTCCTCTTCTCTCCCCCGCGCGCGCCCTCTCTCTCCCCCTGCTCGCGCGCGCTCCCTGCTTCCCCGGCGCGGCGCGGCCCCCGCCCCGGCCCTGCGCGTGGCGGCGCGGCCCCGCCCCCCTGCCTGCGCGGCGGCGCCCTGGCCCCGCTCCCTACTTCCCCGGCGCGGCGCGACCCCCCGACCCGGCCCTGCGCGCGGCGGCGCGGCCCCGACCGGCCTCCCCTCGCGGCGGCGCTCGCGGCCCCGCCCTGCTCCCCCCGCGGCGCGCGACCCCGCCCCGGCCTCCCCGCGGCGGCGCTCGCCCCCGTCCCAGCCCCGTGCGCGGCGGCGCGGCCCCGGCGGCCCCTGCTCGCCCGTTGCGGCCCCGGCGGCTCCCTGCTCGCCCGGCGCGGCCCCCGGAGCGGCCTCCGGCCCCGGTGCGGCCCCTGGCCGGTTCAACCGCCCCCTGCCGGTTCAACCGCCTCGGCCCCGGCTCGGCTGCTCCCGTCGCGCCCGGGCCCGGTCGCCCCGCCCCCGTCCCGGCCTCACCCGACCGTATCCTCGCTCGCCCGCGCTCGCGATGATTATTTGTTAGTCGATAGTTAATGTCAAACTCCGTTAGTTAGCGTGCTGCGTCGCGCGCTTCGCCGCGCGACGGATTGTCTAAATTCAGATTCTATCTATGTGCTGCGTCGTGCGCTTCGTCGCGCGACGATCCATTTTAATTTCAGGTTGTTTAAGGTGTAACGCCGCGTGTGTATTCACGCGACGTTCCACTTTGGACTCAGTTTAGTCGACGTATGCTGTCGCGCGTCTCACCGCGCGTCTCGCCGCGCGACCATCCTCTTTATTTATCTCCACCTGCTTATAATGATTAGACATGAAACATGACTTTACTTTATGCTAAACATAGTGTCTACATTAAATTTCCTTCCATTAAGCGAGTGGTTAATTTATAACCATGTAACGTGATCGTTTCTCGACTGTCTCTTCCTCTTTCTCTCTTAACCGTACTCGCGAGCCCGCGTGGAACGTCTGTTCACTTATTGCATTCTATTGTATGGTGTACTGTTCTTTTGTATTAAATATGTGGATGTATGTATGTTTGCAATCGCATAGAGATCGATCCGGTCGAAGAGCCCGAGGAACTCGCAGGAGAAGCCCCTGAGCCGCAGTCGGTTGGTGGAGGCAAGTGTCCCTTGACCTATCTATGTCCTATTCATTCTTTAATTCACCTCCCGCATTACACATTTATGCCTAAGGATTGACTAGTTTTGTTATCCATGTCCTTGTTTACCTATTTGGGTTGGATTATTATTGTTTAGCTTTATGCTATTGCTTAACTCTAATCAATGAACATGATGAGATTATCTATGATACGCTGTTTTCCCTTCTCTTATTATGATGTTGTACTTGTGGCCTTAAGGGGGCTCGAGCGGTTTCTCGAGTGACTCTCCGTAAGGACCTGTTCTATGGATGACCGCCCGGGAAAACAGTGCAACCATGAGGGTGGAATGGGGTGCCCTTAGCTGAATAATTAGAGGATCCGGGGTGTAGTTCACTTAGCTGTCGTGCCGTCAATGGGGCTCGGTGTATGCGGCTCGCTCTGCCAAGTTTGGGTCCGCCCCTTGGGGAGGAGTGCGGTGCATTTAGGAAACCTAACGGGTGGTACAGCCCCGGGGAATCTTTGTAAAGGCTACGTAGTGATGCCCTGCTGGGTCACCTTGGTAGTGATCAATGGAGAGTCATGATCTCCGGGCAGAATGGGAATCACGGCTTGTGGGTAAAGTGCACAACCTCTGCAGAGTGTTTGAAAACTGATATATCAGCCGTGCTCGCGGTTATGAGCGGCCAAGGGAGCTCCAGTGATTAGTGGTACTTGATCAGAGATACTTTGGTACAGGTGGCTATGAGATCGAGGATTCTGGTTATGACTATGGTGCTGGTAAGTGGTATTCTTTCCGTTTGGAAAGGGTACATCGGGTTAATAACTTGGGTTAAAGCTAAAACCTGGCTTTCTATTAGTAAATAATAATCTGACCAACTAAAAGCAACTGCTTGACTTATCCCCACATAAAGCTAGTCCACTACAGCCAAACAGGATACTTGCTGAGTATGTTGATGTGTACTCACCCTTGCTCTACACACCAAACCCCCCCATCCCCAGGTTGTCAGCATTGCAACCACTACTCAGGCGAAGATGAAGCTGTGGAAGGAGACTTCCAGGAGTTCCAAGACTACGACGAGTTCTAGGTGTGGGTTAGTGACAACCCCCAGTCGACTGCCTGTGAAGGCCGCAGTTATCTACGTTTCTTTTCCGCACTTTGATTTATTGTAAGGACTATATGGACGTCTCAGACGTAGGATGTAATCGACTACTATTTCCCTTTTTAATACTATTCCGAGCACTGTGATGATGTCCATGTTATGTAACTACTGTGTACGTGAATAACTGATCCTGGCACGTACATGGTTCGCATTCGGTTTACCTTCTAAAACCGGGTGTGACAATTTCAACCTTCGGCTTTCGGAGACCGAAGCGGGACCATATGGGGCGCATAATAACCTCCTTGATGTCCTCCCTTGTTGTCAAGTCGTTCTTCACATAAAACCATTCTTCCATCCAATTTTCGGGCCATCTCTTCCGAAATGTTGGCACTGGGTGCCTGGCGTTGGGACGGGCGATAAATCCATAACAACCGAAGTTGTTGTGATACTGTTCTTTACCTATGGCCTTTGTCTCATACAGAAGTTCGTACATGCTGCAGAAGCACTTCACGCTTGGCTCTATCCCATCCTCAATATGGCTTCGGGGGTCAACTGATGAAGGAAAATTTGGTAGGTTTTCCACACTTCAACTACAAACTTGCTCAGCGGGAACCGAAGCCTAGCTTTGAAGAAGCTTCGGAAAATCACAACTTCGTTCTCCTCAAGCGCAGGAACGTTGTTATCTCCACCAGCCCTCACAATAGACATGTCCTGGAAGTACCTTCCCCTCATGTTTTCGAGGTGACTTTGCTTGATGGTCAATTTTCCGAAAATTGTATGACTTGGTCTCCAGGGTCGATCCTCGAAATCTTCGCCACCACTTTCCGCATCATAACTGTCACTGTCACCAGTATCTTCAGACAGCCCTTCTAGTATCTCCTTAGTAATCTTCTCCGTATTTGTTTTTGCCATTGACTCGATAAATCTAGCAATGTAAGGATTCACAACCTTCTTCTCCTCAAAAAGCTTCTCCTCTTCAGTTAGCTTCGTCTCAGCAGCAATCTTCTTGTCTTGAGACATTTCTTCTTCAGAGATGGCGAAAATGCGTCATTTTAACCGAATCTCAGAAGCTTGAGAAACTAGCAAGCATTAGTGAGCAAGAGCTATGAAATTGAGAAAATAAAGCAAATGACACAAGCAGCGTATCAAATGTGGTTGGTGCGAGTTCTTATTTATACGCTCAGCACGCTCCAAATCGGGGGGCCCCGTCTGTCATTGACTGTTGCTATTCTAGCAAAGGGAAGGTGTTTTTTCGGACCTTCGGCTTAAGACCTTCGTCCATGTCACAGTCTGAATTTGTCATCTTAAACAAATTAATACTGCGAGGGGCTACTATTGGGGGCCTTCGTCTTCCGAAGGTCCTCAAAAACATGATTTAATAATGTTTTCCAAGTGTAACATATGAACAGGTACCTTCGGTCTCGGATTAAAGGCATATACGGTATGGAAAGCAGGATTAGAACGAAGGGTCGAACCAGTGCCGAAGCTACGCGCGAGAAAGCTTCGGCTCAGTAACAGAAAGAGGAACCGACTTAAGAAGGAAAAGGCTATCTAGTCCTTGATAGTTTGTTCTTAAGTCAATAGTGAATATGAAGGGCATGAATGTAACTTCACACAGGCTGCGTCCTTTGCCTATAAATAGATGAACAATACTCTTGTACTGTTCATGCTGACTTGTACTCACTTGTGCATTATGCCTGTACTCTTCTCTTCTGTCAAGCCGAAGGTACAAAAATAACTTTGTATTATTTTTGTTTATTTATGATAATATGATAAAATATGAATTAATAATGTTATATAATCACTCATGTTATCTTCTGTGTTTTACATGTTCATTCTTTCATTAATATAAACTGCAATCATGAAGTTATGTCCTTCATGACCTTCGTCTGAAGATCATTATGTCCTAAAGGAAATAATGTTTCGAAGGACGAAGGGCTTTAACCTTTAACATTTTGTGTTGCCTTGTTCTTAATTCATAGCATTTGAGAACAAGTCCCCAACAGGTGCTTTGGTTTGCTCTCTAACTCTTTCTGTAGAGAAAGTACCATTCTGAGCTCTGCTGGAGGAGAAACAGAAAAGTTAGGAGAACAACAAGAAAGATGTAAGTTTCTAGGACTAAATCAAATGGATTATACTCTAAATGTGTTTGTTTAAGTCTCAGGAAAATCCTCCCAAAAGTTGAAGTCAAACGGAGAAAGAATGGAGGAAAAACACTTAGTGTGTTGTTGGCTGGTGCACAGGACAGTGAATAGTAACTGTCCGGTGCACAGGACAATGAATAGTAACTCTGCCCGGTGCACAGGATAGTGAATAGTAACTTGTCCGGTGCACCAATGGCTAGCTCTTCCAGAGAAGGAAACTGTCAATCGGATCCGTTACTGTTCACTGTCCAGTGCGCCACCGGACAGTCCGATGCACCCACAACCAGGGAAGGCTGGGAGCTTCCAAATGAAGCTCCAACTGCTCCTAGGCCCTTTGGGGCTATAAAAGGGACCCCTAGGCGCCTCAAACAAGTATACAAGAGCAGCAAACAAGTCCATACATCATTTGGATCAATTCTTTCTCTCCCTCTCTTGTGTATCTCTCTAGTTTGTGTAGAGGCGAAGTTATAAGCCTTTAGAGAGAGGGAAGTGCTGCTGAGAGTTAGAGCAAAAGCTTGAGCGCATCGTTACTCTGCCGGAGTGTTGTCGAGAAGATTGTAAGCAGCCACGACATCGTTGTAACTGATATCAACATAGTGGAAGGCTCTATCTGTCGCACTGACAGATCTGAGCAAATAGAGGAAGGAGTTGAAATAGACTCTAAGCCAAGGTGTGGCTAACTCCAACGAGGACTAGGCAAGCATTTCAGGCTTGGCCAAACCTTGAGATAAATCCCTGTGTCTGTGTGCTCTGCTGTGTGATGTGTGTTGTTTCTCTGTCTTATTTGTGTTTATATTTGCACTTCAATACTTATATGTGGTACAAGCTGTATTCAAAGTGCAGGGTATTCTAAGACAGGAACTTCAATTTTGTTGCAACCTACTCGAAGGGTCTTTCATTCCACTGCGATCCAGCCTTCGAGTAGAGTAAGAATTTCCAGTTATAAAGTGATAATTATTATTCGCCTATTCACCCCTCCTCTAGGCGACATCCAGATCCTGTTCCCGGGCATAGGGAACTTTCAATTGGTATCAGAGCTAGGCCTCTCCAGTTGGGCTGAGCCATCCGGAGATGACGATGTCGTCACAAGAGGTAACTCTAGAACTTCTTCTAGCCGATGGTTCTAATTATAAATCTTGGTCTGTCTCCATTTATAATGCTTTCATGCATATTGATCCTGATTTGAGACAGATCTTTAGAAGAAGTATTTTCCCTCTAATATTAGTAAAAATACCTTCTAAGGCTGAACTAAGATGTTTATCTCTCAATCATCATGCTTGCAACATCTTAGTTGACTCTCTTTCTAGAGGTGCTTATTTTGCCATCATGAGTAGTGATAGTGATTTATTTGTTGATGCTCATGATCTATGGACTAAAATTAAGTTGAATTTTTTAAGTCCATATGCACTGCTTCTGCTCCCTCTATTGATGGTGGTACTAACTTGTCCAAGGGAGAAGAACAAGAACAATGGACACCAAGCGATGGATCCACCTCACCGACAGGTTCATCTCCCACTAGTTATACATGTCTTGTTGCTAACGATGATAGTGGAGACGAAAGTGACAATGAGGAGGAATATGAGGACGATAGCAAGGATGAGTCTTCATCACTAGAAGGTACATGTTCTTGTATTGCTTCCACTGATAATAATGACAGGCAAAATGAGACCGACGATGTGGAAGAAGAGGAGATTCGTCGATTCTACACCCATCTCAACAAAGAAGACAAAGTGCTCTTGGTTAAGCTGTTGAGGAATAACAAGGAACAAGGCGAGACGCTTCTCAAGCTAGAGGAGACTCTCATTAAAACCAACAGCAGCCTAGAGAAGATGACCAAAGAACATGAGGAGCTAAAGTGCTCTCATGATAATTTGGTCCAACAGTATGAATCTGTTTTATTTGAGCAAAGAAATAATTATGATGTATTATATGATTTTGCTCAACTTAAAACTGAGAATTCTATGCTTAAGAGTCAAGTAGAAATGATAAATTTAGAAAAACTTGCTCTATGTGAAAAGCATGATATGTTGTCTTATTCTCATAATGAATTAGTTGATGACCATATCATGCTCGATATTGCTCATGAGGTAGTAATTACTAGTTTAAAATCATGTGAACCACATTCTTTCACAAGTGATCAATTAGTTAAAATATTATCATGTGCTGACCTCTACTGCCCCAAGAAAGGCCAATCTTTGATTGAGCAACAAGTTGTAGGGTCAAAAAGAAAATTGCTTGGGAACAAGAAACAAAGACAATTGAGGAGAAGATGTCATGCTCGACTTCCTCAAGATATCTACGAACACGTGGTGAAGAAGCCTGAGGAAGGAGAAATCGCAGCAAGGGTTAAACTCCACGAGAAAGAAGTTCCCAAGGCAATAAGTGAAGCAATCAACATGAAACAAGAAAAAGGTAAAGATTCAATTAGCCATGTTGTTTGCACTGATCATCTCTCTATGTCATCCAAGAGAAAAAAGGGAAGAGGAAAAAGGAGGTGCTTCAAGTGCAAGGAATTAGGCCACTTCATTGCGTCTTGTCCACACAAAGACAAGGATGAAGGAATGAGGAGATGTTTTGGATGCAACAATAAGGACCATATGATCACTTCATGTCCGCTCATGAAGAATCAAAGACGTGCACCCTCCAAGATGACCCTCACTAAGAAAAAAGACAAACAGCAAGCGTCATGTCAGGTTGAGCGATGCTTCTGCTACATGTGTGGTGAGCATGGTCATCTACCTAATGTATGTAAGAAGGGTAAGGTTCCTAAGGAAGTAAATTTATCTCAATGTTATTCGCTTAGGAGACCCAAATCATACACTTGTGCTAGATTAGTAATGAGATCACCTAGAACTAGCACAAATGCTATTTGGGTACCAAAGGATCTTTTAGATGAACTTTATGGACCCATCCCGAGATGGGTACCAAACTGTGCCAACTAGACCATGCAGGTGCTACGAGATGGATTGGAGACCCTGGGAGAGCTTAAGATGGTTAATTCAAACTCTATGCTTAAGCTATCAATTTTATTGTCTATTTATTGACCCAAGGTTGAATTATTGTGCAATACTAATCTCATGTTCATCTCAAGTTAAATAAGTTGTAGAGGTCCTTAATCATTATTGGTGAATCAAGCAAAGGACTTTGATGAGAATCTGCAACTCACTCTCCAAAGGACGGTACCCGTGTATCTGAAGTGCATTATTTCCAATCTGTATTGCTCTTAAGTTGGATTGTCGTGCTATACCTATCCTTGGAGTAGTTATGCTTTTGAGATTGCTTGTGTTGAATATCTTTCAATTAATGATTCATGATTTCCAAGATCATAATCATGCTAGCTCAATCATGACTGTGTGCTTTATAGGTTATATCTCTTGAATCGTACAATGGGTAGCTTTTCATTTGATATATCTACCATGATTAACTCTCTTGGTGTATGTGGCTAAACCTGTACCTTTTTAAATCATGTTGTGTGATTTTTAATGATTATGTATTAACCTATGTGCAAGCAGTATAATTTTGTTAAGTCCATGTTCACATGATTACTTTGTCTTAGTACTCTGTGTATACCAAAACAAGAAATCCATGTTGTGTCTCTAATGCACCCTCTCGAGCTAAGAGGTGCATGAGCAAAAGGAGCCCTCAATTGGTGACAACAAGTGCTCTCACTCCACACTACCTAAAAGAATGGATCTCATGGCATTCAGGTAAAAGGCAAAGGTATGGAGAATGTAACTATGCAATTTCATTGAATATCTTGAAGTTCCGTTGATTGTGATCATAGCTATGTTCTTGCCTTTCAATTGGTAGTATCTTGGCTTAGGTTCTTTATGCTTTCAAATGTTGTTTCCTTTGGTGTACCTAAGAAAGTATTTCTTAATCATGGTGTGCTTAGACATTGAGCTTTATATGCATGATCTTGTCGTTTTTCAATTGGTATATGTGTTGCAATGATCATCATGTGTGAAGCGGGCCTAGGTTGCTTTTAAAATGTTATATATCTTGAGGTATGCATTGTTTCCACTAGTCATAAGTTGTATTATGTCATCTATTCAATTGGTATTTGTTTGTGATGCAATTGATATATTATGCCTAGACAAAGGTATGTTGTGATCCCCTCTAGTTCTGAGGAAGCTAGAATGTGCAAGGTGCAAGTCATTCAAATACTTGATGCACAACTTTAGGGGGAGCACACATAACTTGTGTCTTTTGAGACTAACTATTTCTTGAGTGATCCTATATAGTCCCAAGGTGGAAAAGAGAAGATGAGCAAGAAATGGAGCAATCAGGACTTCGGTACCACTACAAGTCGAGTAATTGGTATCTAAAGTAATTACGTATTTAAAGATTTCTCATGCTCTATAATAGTTGGTGATCCTAGATGCTTATCTTTAAATATCATGGAGCTATGACAGTGATGATCTTTCAATTGGTAGCCTTGGTAGTGTGCTTCAATTGGTATCTTTTGGTAATCACTAGAATAGAAGCTTCATCTTGTGCCACAATACTATAACTTGTTCTAAGTTTGGTGTTTTAGTAACAACAAAAGGCCAGGATAAAGGATCAGGAACAAGTGTGAAGGAGCTCCCTAGAGATAAAACTTTCAAGATGGAAATCTTAAATTGATGACAAAAGGAACTCCGCCTACTTAGATGGAAAGTACACCATAACAATGGTGAAGGTACAAAAGGAGGTATTGACCTTTTTGCGTATTTGTACCTTAATTTTCCTCTAATGCTTGTGTTGCATATGTTTAATGTGTAAGGGGGAGTAATGTTAGTGTGTTGCATTTTACCTGCTTAATACCCTGCTGTCCCTTGACATCATCCTATGTTCTTGCTTGAATATGGTTTTGGTGTTTGATGTCAAAGGGGGAGAATTTGTGCATTAAAGCTTACCTCGACCTCAGAGGAATGCTTATCTTAATGGTGAAGAGGGTGAAGATTAATTTTTTGTGTGCTAAAGGACTCAAAGGGGTTTCCTTGAGGTCCTATGATCTTAAGGAAGAATGTGTTAGTTTTGTTGATAATACTGATCATATGCTTCTTGTTGTATTATATGGTGATAATACATAATTAGTGCTTCCGATGATATGAATCAATTGGTATCTACTGTGTTTGTCCTGTAATAGATATTCATTTGGTTCTGGTGCTTTAAATTGGTATCTTAATGGTGAATAGTGGTAGGTTGATATTCCTTTGGTATATCCATTTAATTGGTGTTTAACTCTGATTCTGTGCATTTGTGTGTTATACGCATCACGGTTTAATTATTGACACAATGCATCCCACGAGTGCTAAGGTGTAGTAATGCTTTGAATTAGCCTAAGTATGTGCAATATGGCATATAAGTACAAAGTTATGATTTTAATATAAGCACATATTTAGGGGGAGCATTCTATAAACTTAAAATTCAAAATTTGTGCTTTAAATCTTATTCTTGTGTAATCTTTAATTGTGTTGCCATCAATCACCAAAAAGGGGGAGATTGAAAGCTCTCTTCTAGGTTTTGGTGTTTGGATGACAACCCAATTAAAGGACTAACAAGTGTGCTAAGTGTTGAACAGGTGCTTAATGCAAAGCTAACATGGTTCAACACAAGTGAACAAGTGTGATGGTCCAAAGACTGAATTATCTATAGATAATGAACACTGGTTAAGTGAGACTCGGTGTGCGTAACTCAGAGACAACCGATTAAGCCAAAGATGGAGGCAAGAAGAGCTTCGAGGTACTGAGTGCACGGGAGAAGGTCAAGGAGATCAGGAACCCAAAGCTAGGGGTGAAGAAGAAGACTTGCAAAGTCAAGGTTGATCGAGTTAAGAAGAGTTATGGTGCATCAAGGATCACTACTTAAGGACATGACTTACAACCAATGAGGTAACATCTACAGTTATGTGGTATAAGTCATAAGACTCAAGATCAAGATCGAGAAGTGAACAAGGGAGTTGGAGCTCAGATATGTCAATCTAGATCAAGTCAAGTTGACTTAATGGTTTAGAGTCCAACATCGACCTCAAACATGCCAAATTAGGTAAAACGACGAAAAATGTTAAGTATGCAAGGTTTGAGTGTTCAACCATGTTGCATACACCTCTTACTACAAGTTTGGTGCTTTGGTTTGCTCTTTAACTCTTTCTGTAGAGAAAGCACCATTCTGAGCTCTGCTGGAGGAGAAGCAGAAAAGCTAGGAGAAGAACAAGAAAGATGTAAGTTTCTAGGACTAAATTAATTTGATTATACTCTAAATGTGTTTGTTTAAGTCTCAGGAAAATCCCCCCAAAAGTTGAAGTCAAACGGAGAAAGAATGGAGGAAAAAGCACTTCGTGTGTTGTTGGCTGGTGCACAGGACAGTGAATAGTAACTGTTCGGTGCACAGGACAATAAATAGTAACATGTCCGGTGCACAGGACAGTGAATAGTAACTCTGCTCAGTGCATAGGACAGTGAATAGTAACATGTCTGGTGCACCAACGGCTAGCTCTTCAAGAGAAGGAAACTGTCAATCAGATCCGTTACTGTTCACTGTCCGGTGCGCCACCGGACAGTCCAGTGCACCCACAACTGGGGAAGGCTGGGAGCTTCCAAATGAAGCACCAATGGCTCCTATGCCCTTTGGGGCTATAAAAGGGCCCCTAGGCACCTTAAACAAGTACACAAGAGCAGCCAACAAGTCCATACATCATTTGGATCAATTATTTTTCTCCCTCTCTTGTGTATCTCTCTAGTTTGTGTAGAGGCGAAGTTATAAGCCTTTAGGGAGAGGGGAAGTGCTGCTGAGAGTTAGAGCAAAAGCTTGAGCGCATTGTTACTCTGTCGGAGTGCTGTCGAGAAGATTGTAAGCAACCATGACATCGTTGTAACTGATATCAACATAGTGGAAGGCTCCATCTGTCACACTGACAGATCTGAGTAAACGGAGGAAGGAGTTGAAATAGACTCCAAGCCAAGGTGTGGCTAACTCCAACGAGGACTAGGCAAGCATTTCAGGCTTGGCCGAACCTCGGGTTAAATCCCTGTGTCTGTGTGCTCTGCTCTGTGTTGTGTGCTGTTTCTCTGTCTTATTTGTTGTTTATACTTGCACTTCAATACTTATATGTGGTACAAGCTGTCTTCGAAGTTCAGGGTATTCTAAGACAGGAACTTCAATTTTGTTGCAACCTACTCGAAGGGTTTTTCATTCCACTGCGATCCAGCCTTCGAGTAGAGTAAGAATTTCCAGTTATAAAGTGATAATTATTATTCGCCTATTCACCCCCCTCTAGGCGACATCTAGATCTTGTTCCCGGGCATATGGAACTTTCACTTTTATAATAAATATTAACATGGCTAGTATTGACTTAAATACTTTTTATTTAATTGATACTTGATTAGTTTAAACACGACATCTAATTTCGTCACGCGTCAGTCGCACATGGTCACGCGTTATCGTGTGCGCTGTCCGTGTGCTCCTTCGCGTGTTGTGCACGTCGTTCGCTTATGTCGCACGTGCTGTTTTGCGTGTCGCGCGCTGTCCGCGCACGATATTAAACCGTTCAATTATAATCACTCATGTCAATTAGTTAACTACTTGTTTAATTGTCCACTATTAAAATTGTAAATTAGTTAAAGTTAAGTTGATATGGTAATGTCAATTCATGTAGTTATAATTATGTCGAACTAATGTTCTAATTAATACTCGTTTAGTGTAAACGTGATAACTTCTCGACCGTAGCTCCAACTATCGCGTTCCTTCTCCTTGCGTGACCGTAGTAGAGAGCTCTATTTTGTATTGCATATTTTTATTATGTTCTCTTTGACATGGTGTAATGTTCTTATGCATATATATGTTTGTTTGCTTGTGCCTGTTTGTCTTTGTTTCACGTTGCGATTAGACTGCTATCCATTTCTAAGCTTCGAGGAATCGACGGTCAAGCTTCGACGACCAAGAGATCAAACTCCTCGAGTTCTACGAGGCTGAAGACCCTGAGCATCTGTTTGGTGACGGCAAGTGTTCTTTGACCTATTATGTCCCATTTACTTTATAATTCATCAACCTGCATACCATGACCAACCTAAGGATTGATTAGTATTCTATTTTCCTGTCCTTGTTTACCCTTTGGGAATTGATTATTATGATTAGTTCTATGCTAGCGCTTTACTTTAATTAATGAACATGATGAGATACAATGATGATACTATGATTTTATTCTGGATATGATGATATACATGTGGCATTTTAGGGGACTCGAGTGGTTTGTCGAGTGCCTCTCCATAAGGACTGGTTCGTTGGATGACCACCTGGGAAAACAATGCAACCATGAGGGTGGTATGGGACACCCTTAGCTAATTAATTAGAGGAACTGAGGTGTAGTTCGCTTCGCCGTCGTGCCGTCAATGGGGCTCAGTGTATGCGGCTCGCTCTGTCGAGGGTGGATTGCTCCTTGGGGAAGAGTGCGGTACATTTAGGAAACCTAACGAACGACTACAACCTAAGGAAATCTTTGTAAAGGCTTCATAGTGAATCCTTGGTCATTCACCTCGGAAGTGAATAAGGGTCTTGCAAGCCCGGGCTAGAGAGGGAATCATGACTCGTGGGTAAAGTGCGCAACCTCTGCAGAGTGTTATGAAACTGATATACCAGTTGTGCTCACGGTTATGAGCGGCCTTGGGTGCTCCATTGATTAGAGACACATTGAATCAGGGCTACTTTGTTGACAAATGATGATGAGGATAATGCTGGTTTCTATTGTGATTATGATTATGATTATGGTTTCCGGTATTCTTTGCATTTGGAAAGATTACTTTTGGGTTAACAACTTGGGTTAATGTTAAAACATGGCTCTCTACTAGTAATAATTACGTGATGAACTAAAAGCAACTGCTTGATCTTTACCCCATATAAAGCTAATCCACTACAGCCAAACGGGACATTTGCTGAGTACGTTGATGTGTACTCACCCTTGGTTTCACCAAACACCAGGTTGCCTTTGGTGCAATCTATGCTTAGGTAAAGAAGGTGTCAAGGCCGATCTCCAGGAGTTCCAGGACTTCGACGAGTTCGAGGTTTAGGCTAGCGACCTCCCCCAGTCAGCTGCCTGTGGTGGGTTTGTTTACGTTGGCTACGTTTCTATTCTGTGTACTTTGATTTATATTATGTAAATGACTCTAGTCTTTAATATAATTACTTATTCTTTATTGTTATTCGAAGCATTGTTCTATGATGAGTCATTTATGTAATTGTTGTGTACGTTAATTTCTGATCCTATCACGTACATGGTTCGCATTCGGTTTACCTCCAAAACGGGGTGTGACATCAGCATCCTGCATGGCCACCTCAGCAGTGTCCCTCTCAGAGATAGCAAAGTGCTCTATGAAGGCCTCTGCACCCTAGAGGTCATTCTCCGGACAACGTACTAGATAGGTTGCCTCCTAGCGGACCGGGTACATCCCACGACTATGTTGTTAGACCACACAATGGTACTCGATCGACCAGGTGTGTCGGTCAAAAGCCCGACGCAATAGGGTGTTGAGAGTGTCGTGGAAGTGGCGGCCACGAGCAACGCCACTGGTGATGGGTCAGACGACCCATCCTTCCAGCTCCTGCTCCTCCAAAATCTCAGTATTATGGTCTGAGCTATGACCGTCGTTTTCTCTGTCAGGGTCTCCTCCAGCAGTTGGGCGCTCTGTGGTGGTGCAGAGGGCACCTCTAGCTGGGTCATAGAGGAAGGGCGCCTCGTAGACTCCACCTCCTATAGAGGTGGGGAGGAAGAGTCCTGCTGCTACCTCTCCTAATGTTGGCGCTCCTACTCCTCGCGCAAACGGTGGTGCAGCCTCTCCTGGTGACTCGTCTGACCGGACACTATGCGGCGAAGTGGACGTTCCTAAGGTGACTAGAGGGCAGGAAAGGGATCACTGACTTACGAGCGGTGTGCCTAAGGCGAGCCATCTATAAAAGATGTCCTAAGCTTAAGAGTAAGAACAGAACTAACTTGACAAGCAAGGAAACCATAAGCAGAACAAAATAAAGTTTTAGCAAGGTGTAGTATATACATAGTAGAATAACATAGAGTTGGTGAGATGACTGACTTTTGAAGTAACACCAGAGTTCAAGAATAGAATGAGGGTCTATAGTCCTTAGAATGACCATTGCTACTCTAGGTTAGCGGTCCTACATTTAGCATGGTTTTGATACCACTTATGTAACACTTGGTTTTGGAAGGCAAACCAAATGCAAATCATGTAGGTGCCAGGATCAAAAACTCACGTACACAACAATTACATAACTGAACATCATCGCATGGTGCTCGAATAATAACATAAAGAAGTAGTACTTTATTACATCACGATGTCAGAGACATCAAAAGTCATTAACTTAAACAGTAATCAAAGTGCTAAGGTGAAACACAGTAAAGATAAGGCCTTCGCAGGCAACTGACTGGGGGTTTGCCACTAATCTAATCTAGAACTCATTGAAGTCCTAAAACTCTTAAAAGTCCTCCACATGGCCTTCATCTTCTCCTGAGCAGGGGTTGCAATGGGGACAACCTGGTGTATGGTGTTTAAGAAAAAGTGAGTACACATCAACGTACTCAGCAAGTGTCCCGTTTGGCTAATATGGACTAATTGTATGTGGGGTGAAGCTCAAAGCAGTTGCTTTTAGTTCGTCAGGTATTTATTATTAGTAGAAGCCAGGTTTTAGAAATAATCCCAAGTTATTATCCCAAAAGGTACTCCCTTAGAGAGGAAATAAAATAACCCATTGTTGGTCACTTGACCTCAAATGCTATGAATCAAGAACAAGACAACACAATTGTTAATGGTTAAAGACCTTCGCCCATTGAAGCATTATTTCCTCTTGGATATAATGATCTTCAGACGAAGGTCATGAAGAACATACCTTCATCATTTCAACATATAAATATAGATAAGAAAGTAAAGGAATACAAAGGAATAAAGGTAATAATAATCATGTACGAATAATCTATTTATTTTTGTATTCCATAAACATGAATAAACATTAATAATATTCATGTTACATTGGTACCTTTGGCTTGTCAGAAGGCGAGGGTGCGAGAATGACGCGAGAGTGATTACAGTTCAGCGTGAACAGTACAGTGTTACTGTTCATCTATTTATAGGCACGGGACGCAGCTCAGATAAAAGTATATTTATGTCCCTGGTAACTATCTATAATCGTAACATGAATTATTAAGGACTGTATGGTTTTTATCCTCTTTCGGTCATTGTCATACTTGAGCTTCGTCAACATCTCCAGCTGAAGTCCTTTGGCTTCCAGCTTCGTCACCCATTCTTTATTTCCCTTCGTTCTGTCATAAGAGAAGTCCTCCATCCCAAAGACGAAGCTTCTTGTAACTATTCATAATCTTGCTGAAAACATATGGTTAGTCACGTTTTTGAGGACCTTCGGAAGAGGAAGGCCTCCAACAGTAGCCCCTTGCAGTATTAATTCGTTTCTTTGTAACAAATTTAGACTGTGACGTGAACGAAGGCCTTTAGCCGAAGGTCCGAAAAAACACCTTCCCTTCACTAGAATAGCGAACGACACTGACATGCCGGACCCACCAAATCGTGGGGTGCTAGGCATATAAATAGGAGCTCGTATTGAAAGCATTTTTTGTGCCATTTCTGTTGCTTACAATTTGCTCGCCATTTTAAACTTTCTTGCTTTGTCGAGTTTTGATCAGATTTTAAGCTTCAGCATTTCAACAAGCTTTGATTTGATGGCTGGCGAGAAGAAGACTGTCGACCCGGTGTTGTCCGAGTTTTATGAAGCTATGGAAAGAACCAATGCAGAAAAGATTGCACATGAGACACTAGCTGGGATATCTGAGGGTTCCAGTGATAGTGAAGACTTCGATGTAGAAAGTGAGAATGAGGGTGCCGAAGATTGGCCCTAGAGACCAAGCTATGTTGTCTTCGGAAAATCAACCATTGTTGGTCCTTGCTCTTGGATGCTATGCACCAAGAACAAAGCAATACAATTGTTAACGATTAAATACCTTCGTCCTTCGAAGCATTATCTCCCTTGGGATATAATGATCTTCAGACGAAGGTCATGAAGGACATACCTTCATCATTTTAGTAAGCAAGAATGTAAACAGAGACATATGAAACACAAAGAGAATATGAATAATCATTTCAAATTATTGGACTATTCATATTCTTATTTTATAAGCATGAATAAGCATCAATAACATTTATATTACATTTGTACCTTTGGCTTGACAGAAGGTGAGAAAGCGGGGGTGACGCGAGAGGATTTACCAGTCCATGAACAGTACGGGGTACTGTTCATCTATTTATAGGCACAGGACACAGCCCGGACAAAATTACATCCGTGTCCTTGATAACTAATTATATTTATAGTATAGATCATCTGGGACTACACAGTCTTTTCCCCTTTAAGTCGGTATCGTCTTTCGTCTTTAGCATGTCACCATGTCGAAGCTCCTTCAATCGTAGCTTTGGCTTATATCTTCATGTCGTGTTGACGGTGTTTTTGCTTAGAGGACCTTCGGCGGAGAATAAGGCCCCCAACAGTAGCCCCTTTGCGGTGCTAGATCGTTTTTCATAACGAGCTCGACCCGCGAAAAATGCGAAGGCTTCGGAATGCCGAAGGTCCGAAAAACACCTTCCCTAAGCTCGTTGCCGAGAAACGATTATTATATTCCAGGCGCCAGACGGTCCACTGCTCAGCGAGTGCGAGCGGCCTGGCGGTTCACCTTCCCCCCTGCGACACTATATGTAACACCCCAAATTTGAGAGATAATTTTTTTTCTCTCTGGCGCTCGCCAAATTCGGGCGTTACCTTTCTTTTCCCATTTCTTTTTGCTATACCTTGCCCCTTTTCAAAATTCTAACGAGAGTTAACTCGATATCTTGTGTAAGTAAACCCTGGGTGTGGTTGTTGCATCATGCCGGACCATGTTTTTTTGCTTGTGGTTGAGTGATTTTGTGAAAAGTACTTTTGGGTGGAGTTTAGAGCTAAAGAGGAAAATAGAAAAGGGAAAATCCCTCCCCCTCCTCTTGTGGCCCAGCAGGGCGCACGGCCCAGCCAAAGCCCCCCCCTTCTCACTTTCTCCCCCTCCACCGTCCTGGGCCGAGCCTGGCTCAGCGGCCCAGCCACGGCCTTCCTCCCCCTTCTCTCTCCTTTTCCCCTCCTCGGCCCAGCCAATCCCCCCGCGGCCCAGCCAAGCCCCCTCCCCACGCGGCCCACCCCGCCTCGGGCCAACCGGCTGGCGCGCGGCCCACCCCGCCTCGGGCCAGTCGGCTGGCGCGCGGCCCAGCTCGGCGCGGCCCAGCCGTCCTCCCCCACGACGCGTCCACACCCACCGCGTGCGTGCGTGCGCACAGTTGCCCAGCGTTGCCGCCGCGTGTGGGGACCGCTTGTCAGCATCGCGGCCCGTGTGTGGGGCCCGTCTGCCAGGCGGCTCCCTCCCTAACCGCCTCGGTGAGATGTGGGGGCTTCATGCCCCAAGAACTGCCCCGTGCTCCGTATTCCGCCAACGTCTCCCTCTCTCTCTCTCTTTCCCAAGTCGCCCTCACCGCCCGGAGCCGCCCCTGCCCCGACGCCATCCGTCCGTGCCGCCTCGTCCTCCGCGGTGAGCCTCCCCATCTCTTTCTTCCCCGACCTCCCTCCTCCCCGTCCCGGCGCTCGGCGCGGCCATGGTGCAGCCCGGCCCCCTGCGAGGCGCGGCCATGGCGTGGCGGCGCGTCCTCCCCTCGCGCCCCCTGCTCAGCGCGGCGTGGCGCGACCCGGCTCCCTGCGCGGCGCTCGGCGCGGCCCCGGCGCGCGGCCGTGGCGTGGCCCAGCCCCCTGTGCGGCGCGGCCATGGCGTGGCGCGCTCCCACCTCCCCTCGAGCCCCCTGGTCCGGTGTGGCCTGGCGCTGCTCATGGCGGCCTAGCCCAGGCGTAGCTCGCGGCGGCCTGGCGCCCCCGGTGCGGCACGCGGTGCCCCGGCGTGGTGCGCAGGTTACCCGGCGCGACCCGTCCTGCGCGCAGCGTCTTGGCGCGGCTCGCCGTGCTCCCAGCGTGGCCTGCGGTCGGCGTGCTCGTGCCCCGGCATGACTTGCGTGAGGATCGGCAGCGCAGCCCCGACGCAGTCGCCTGCGCAACCTTGCGCGGCGTGCTTCGGTGCGACGTGTTCCGGGGTAGACCCTAGCGTTACCACGCGGCGCGTTTGTTGAACCGTTCGCTCTTGGTAGCCCGAGCGCGCCTTCATAGCATTCACTAGTGTTCACGTGCATGCGGCACGTTGTTGGGTTTCCAACGACGTTCGTCTACCCTCACCCCATGGACTACCCCGTCTACCCCCCTAGACTACCCTGTCTACCCCCTGTCCTACTCCGTGTACCCCCCCTAGACGACCCCCGTCTAACATTAGTAATCCACTTGTAACGCCCTGAATTTGGGGGTAGAATATTTTTTCTTCTTTTCTCTCACCAAATTCAGGCGTTACCCTTTTCTTTTCTCGTTCCTTTGCTAAACCTTGATCTTTTCCAAAGTTAGAGCGGAGTTTAGCTTGGAATCCCCGTGTAAAGCAAAAACCCTAAATTAATTTATGTTGTTTGATGCACCATGCCGAACCATGCATTCTTCGATTGCTTAGAAATGTAAGTGCATTCATCTAGGAAGATCGAATTTCGAAAAGGAGAAAAACCCCTTTTCTCCCTTTTCTTTCTTTTTCTTTTTCTTTCTCTCTCCCCTCCTTTTTCTCTCTCCCGCGCCGTGGGCCGCCCCTGGCCGGCCCAGCCGCCCCCCCGCGCGCCCCCTTTGGGCCCATTGGCCCAGCCGCCCCCTCCCTTTCCCCCCAATTTCCCTAATCCCTCCCCCTCCCTCTCATTCTCTCTTCCCCACCCCAGCCGCCGCCCCCTGCAGCTCGGCCGCCCCTGCAGCTCGGCCGCCCCGCCGCTCGGCCGCCCGTCCCCGTCCCCGGTGAGGTCCCCCTCCCCCTCTCCTCCCCCCCCATCTCCCCTCCCCTTCCCCCTACCCGGTCCGGCCGCCCGCCGCCCAGCTCGGCCGCCCCATGGCCGGCTCGGCCGCCGCCGCCCCTGCGCGCCCTGCCCGCCCCTGCGCGCCAGCTCGGCCGCCCCTGGCCGGCTCGGCCGCCCCTGCGCGCCCTGCCCCGCCCCATGGCCGGTTCGGCCGCCCCTGCCCCCGCCCCTGCCCCAGGCCGGTTCAACCGCCCCCTGGCCGGTTCAACCGCCCCCCCCCTTTTTTTATTTTATTTTCTTTCATTACTGTTACTTATTTTATTTTAGGTAGGTTAATCATTGTTCATGTTATTGAAATAGGAAACTTAATTTAGAATTCCGTCACACTAGTTAATTCATATAATCAATTGTTTATCCAGTTCAATGTTGATCAACTAAAAATGACTAGGCTTCCATTAGTGCATATAACTAAATTCTTTTGTTAGAACCAATTGTAACTAATCATTAGTGCATAAGCTTTAACCCCCCCGCGAGACCTTTTCCCGTTTCTTTCTAACCATAATGAATGCGATATCGAATGTCATACTTGATGCATATTCACTTTATTTGTTCCCTTGTATGATGTACTGTTTGTTTCCCAATTTGAATGGATGAATGTATGTATGCTTGCAATCGCATAGAGAACGATCCGGTCGAAGAGCCCGAGGAACTCGCAGGAGAAGCCCCTGAGCAGCAGTCGGTTGGTGGAGGCAAGTGTCCCTTGACCTATCTATGTCCTATTCATTATTTAATTCACCTCCCGCATTACACATTTATACCTAAGGATTGACTAGCTTTTGTTATCCATGTCCTTGTTTACCTATCTGGGTTGGATTATTACTGTTTAGCCTTATGCTATTGCTCAACTATAATCAATGAACATGATGAGATTATCTATGATACGCTGTTTTCCCTTCTCTTATTATGATGTTGTACTTGTGGTCATCAAGGGGGCTCGAGCGGTTTCTCGAGTGCCTCTCCGTAAGGACCTGTTCTATGGATGACCGCCCGGGAAAACAGTGCAACCATGAGGGTGGAATGGGATGCCCTTAGCTGAATAATTAGAGGATCCGGGGTGTAGATCACTTAGCCGTAGTGCCGTCAATGGGGCTCGGTGTATGCGGCTCGCTCTGCCAAGTTTGGGTTCGCCCCTTGGGGAGGAGTGCGGTGCATTTAGGAAACCTAACGGGTGGCTACAGCCCCGGGGAATCTTTGTAAAGGCTACGTAGTGATGCCCTGCTAGGCCACCTAGGTAGTGGTCAATGGGGAGTAGCTCTCTCCGGGCAGAATGGGAATCACGGCTTGTGGGTAAAGTGCACAACCTCTGCAGAGTGTTTGAAAACTGATATATCAGCCGTGCTCGCGGTTATGAGCGGCCAAGGGAGCTCCAGTGATTAGTGGTACTTGATCAGAGATACTTTGGTACAGGTGGTTATGAGATTGATGGTTCTGGTTATGACTATGGTGCTGGTAAGTGGTATTCTTTCCGTTTGGAAAGGGTACATCGGGTTAATAACTTGGGTTAATGCTAAAACTTGGCTTTCTACTAGTAAGTAATAATCTGACCAACTAAAAGCAACTGCTTGACTTATCCCCACATACAGCTAGTCCACTACAGCCAAACAGGATACTTGCTGAGTATGTTGATGTGTACTCACCCTTGCTCTACACACCAAACCCCCCCCCCCATCCCCAGGTTGTCAGCATTGCAACCACTGCTCAGGAGAAGATGAAGCTGTGGAAGGAGACTTCCAGGAGTTCCAAGACTACGACGAGTTCTAGGTGTGGGTTAGCGGCAACCCCCAGTCGGCTGCCTGTGAAGGCCGCGGTTATCTACGTTTCTTTTCCGCACTTTGATTTATTGTAAGGACTATATGGACGTCTCAGACGTATGATGTAATCGACTATTTCCCTTTTTAATACTATTTTGAGCACTGTGTGATGATGTCCATGTTATGTAACTGCTGTGTACGTGAATAACTGATCCTGGCACGTACATGGTTCGCATTCGATTTGCCTTCTAAAACCGGGTGTGACATAAGTGGTATCAAAGCCGTGCTGACTGTAGGACCGCTAACCTAGAGTAGAATGGTCGTTCTAAGGACTATAGACCTCTGTCCCTGCCTTGACTTTGATATCCCTTCAAAAGTTGGTCATACCGACCAAACCTATGTTCTACTATATATTATACCTTGCTGAAAATCATGTTTTATTCTAATCCTTCATTTACTTATGATTCATTATTTGCTGGTCATATTAATTCTGTTCTCACCCTTTTGCTTGCGATGTCTTCTGTAGATGGCTCGACTTAGACACACTGCACGAAAGTCCGTCATCCCCTTCTTACCCTCCCGCCTTGCTGAGCGTCCGCTTCGCCGTCCCGTGGCTGGACAGTCTAGCCACTTGGAGAGACTACACCACCGCCTGCGTGAGGAGCAGGAACGTCGACGACAGGAGCAGCAGAGCTCTTCTTTCTCGCTCCACCAGGAGATAGAGTCCGTGAGGAGCTGCTCCCCTGTGCTTCCTCTGGAGGCGCCCCCTGCACCACCACTGGGCGCCCCAGCTTCTGGAGTAGCTGCGGGAGGAGACCCAGACGACGGAGGTGGCGACGACAGCTCGAGCCACGACACCGACTTCTCTGCTAACCCTGAGCCGGAAGGATGGGTTGCTCGACCCATCACTCGCGACGCTGCTCGCGGGTGTCACTTCCATGATGCGCTCGACACCCTGCTACGTCGGGCATTTAACCGGCATACTTGGTCCGTCGAGTATCGCTGTGTGGTCTACCAGCATAGTCGCGGGGTCAACCCGGACCGCTGGGAGGCAACCTGCTTGGTGCGCTGTCCGGAGAACAGTCTCCAGGGCACAGAGGCCTGCTCAGAGCACTATTCTATCTCTGAGCGGGACTCAGCTGAGGCAGCCATGCAAGATGCTGCACGGTGTGCGCTTTCGCACTACTGCTCGGTTTTCGGTGGGGCAGCTGACGGTCTTGACCTGAAGTATTACCCCCGCCGTCCATCTGGCAGCACAGGAGGCGTGATTGTCTCACCTGTCGGTGAGGGCAATCCTAGGTTGAGCAGCACAGTCAACCTAGCCGCCGTGCTAAACACGGAGCTGGACCATGCATTAGACGAGCTGAGTAGGGCTCGTGCTGAGATCGCCCTGCTGCGGGCTGAGCGCGCGGAACATCATCACCTGGATGGTGGTTCCCCCGCTCCCGTCGGGACTCAGCACCCGTACCGCTCACCTCGGCGTGGACCCCAGTCTTATGGCAATCCCGACTGCAAGACCAAGATAACTCTAGAACCATAGATCGTTAGAGTTGGATCTTGTAATTAATGCGAAATATATACATAGAAGCTACAGTCTTAGTGTTAGTCTCGGTCTTAGTTAGTCTCAGTTAGACAGGGTAGTTTGCTATATCCTGTGCATTTATGTTTGTCATGATGAACTATGTTTGGTTTGGATCTTTGTAATGACTGTCACCAGAGTGTGGGTATCCCCTGCATTTTGGTTTACCTATTATGTTAAGGGAGTTAGTTATATAGTTGGGAAACCTTTTATTCCACTTTCCTCTTTATCTGAGAAGCTGTGTGGTCTGTGTTGGAGATCAGTGAAGATGCTCATCTGTTCAGTGCTGTTGAGGAATTCTATTTTCTTTCCTTATGCTGCAAGATTTGCCAGATCAGTTCTGATGTGTGGTTGCATTCTGCAGATGTCAGAGAACAGGCGCAGAGGAGGAAGGCGTGCTCAGCAGGAGCGAGCCACTCAACAGGAGGAGGTGCCCCAGCAGCAGCACCTGCCGCCGCGCCCCCGATGTCCATCGAGCAGATGTTTCTGATGCAGACTCAGGCAGTTCAAGCCATCGGTCAGACTTTGGCCGCCATTCAGCAGCAGCAGGCCCCACCTCAGCCTCAGATGCCTCAGATGCCCAGACACAAGCGTGCTGAATTCATGAGAGGTCATCCACCAACGTTCGCTCATTCTTCTGACCCCATGGATGCTGAAGACTGGCTGCGCACTGTGGAGCGGGAGTTGCATACCGCTCAGTGTGATGACAGGGAGAAAGTCCTGTATGGTCCCCGTTTGTTGAGAGGAGCAACCCAATCATGGTGGGAGTCTTACCTCGCCACCCATGCCCACCCTGACGCCATCACCTGGGAAGAGTTCAGAGGAAGCTTCCGTCAGTACCATGTCCCTGCAGGTCTGATGACAGTGAAGAAGGAGGAGTTCCTAGCCCTCAAGCAGGGGCCATTGTCTGTCAGTGAGTACCGGGACAGGTTTCTGCAGTTGTCTCGCTATGCTTCTGAAGATGTCAACGCCGACGCCAAGCGACAGTACCGTTTCCTGAGAGGCTTGGTTGACCCTCTGCAGTACCAACTGATGAATCACACCTTCCCGACATTCCAGCACCTGATTGACAGAGCAATTATGACAGAGAGAAAGCGTAAGGAGATGGAGGATCGTAAGCGCAAGATCAGTGAACCCCAGCCTGAAAGCAGCAATCGTCCTCGTTTCTCAGGCAATCAACCTCAGCAGTTCAGGCAGAACCAGCGTCCACCTCAGCAGCATCAGCAGTTCCAAAGGCAGTACCCTCAGCACCAGTACCAGAACCGTCAGAGCAATCAGTCAGGAGGTCAGTTTCAGAGGCAGAATCAGCAAGCACCTCGTCTTCCTGCCCCAGCAAACCAGCAGAACAGTCAGGCAGCACCAGCTCAGGTTGGAAACAGAGCATGTTTCCACTGTGGAGAGCAAGGCCACTGGGTGATGCAATGTCCGAAGAAGGCAGCCCAGCAGCAGTTAGGCCCCAATGCCCCAGCAAAGCAGAATGTGCCTCAGCCTGGAGCAGGCAATCGCTCTCAGCCGCGCTATAATCATGGGAGACTGAACCACTTGGAGGCTGAAGCAGTTCAGGAGACCCCCGGCATGATAGTAGGTATGTTCCCAGTCGACTCCCATATTGCAGAAGTGTTATTTGATACTGGAGCAACACATTCTTTCATTACTGCATCATGGGTAGAAGCACATAATCTTCCAATTACTACCATGTCAACCCCCATTCAAATTGACTCAGCCGGTGGTAGAATTCGAGCCGATAGCATTTGTTTGAATATAAGTGTGGAAATAAGGGGGATAGCGTTTCCCGCCAACCTTATAGTAATGGGTACTCAGGGAATAGATGTCATCCTAGGGATGAATTGGCTAGATAAGTATCAGACAGTTATCAGTTGTGATAAGAGGACAATCAAGTTGGTGTCCCCACTAGGAGAGGAAGTGGTGACTGAGTTAGTCCCGCCTGAGCCAAAGAAAGGAAGTTGTTATCAGATAGCTGTTGATAGCAGTGAAGCAGACCCGATTGAGAGGATCAAGGTTGTGTCCGAGTTCCCAGATGTGTTTCCAAAGGACCTACCGGGTATGCCACCAGAGCGGAAAGTTGAGTTTGCCATAGAGCTTCTTCCTGGAACCGCCCCTATCTCCAAGAGAGCTTACAGAATATCTGGACCAGAGTTGGTTGAACTTAAGAAGCAGATTGATGAGCTGTCAGAGAAAGGTTACATTCGGCCAAGCACCTCGCCTTGGGCCGCCCCTGTCCTATTTGTGGAGAAGAAAGATGGCACCAAAAGGATGTGTATCGATTACCGAGCTTTGAATGAGGTCACGACCAAGAACAAGTATCCCTTGCCCAGAATAGAAGATCTGTTCGACCAGTTGAGAGGAGCCAGTGTGTTCTCCAAGATTGATTTGAGCTCAGGTTATCATCAGCTCAGGATCCGACCTTCGGACATTCCGAAGACGGCATTCATTTCCAAGTATGGTTTGTATGAGTTCACAGTGATGTCTTTTGGTTTGACCAATGCGCCAGTGTTCTTCATGAACTTGATGAACAGTGTATTCATGGATTACCTTGATAAGTTTGTGGTGGTATTCATTGATGACATCCTGGTTTATTCTCAAAGCGAAGAAGAGCATGCAAGTCATTTGAGGATGGTATTGCAGAGATTGCGAGAGCACCAGTTGTATGCAAAGTTGAGCAAGTGTGAGTTCTGGATCAGTGAAGTCCTGTTCTTGGGTCACATAATCAACAAAGAAGGATTGGCTGTGGATCCGAAGAAAGTGGCAGACATTTTGAACTGGAAAGCGCCAACAGATGCTAGAGGAATCAAGAGCTTCATTGGAATGGCCGGATATTATCGGCGATTCATTGAAGGGTTTTCGAAGATTGCGAAACCAATGACAGCGTTGCTAGGCAACAAGGTTGAGTTCAAGTGGACCCAGAAATGCCAAGAGGCCTTTGAAGCGCTGAAAGAGAAGTTGACTACAGCGCCCGTCCTAGTCTTGCCTGATGTGCACAAGCCCTTCTCGGTGTATTGCGATGCTTGTTACACAGGTTTGGGATGTGTGTTGATGCAAGAGGGAAGAGTTGTGGCCTACTCGTCCCGACAGCTGAAGGTTCATGAGAAGAATTACCCAATCCATGATCTAGAGTTGGCAGCAGTGGTTCACGCACTGAAGACATGGAGGCACTATCTGTATGGACAGAAATGCGATGTTTACACAGATCACAAGAGTCTGAAGTACATATTCACTCAGTCAGAGTTGAACATGAGGCAACGAAGATGGTTAGAGTTGATCAAAGACTATGAGTTGGAGATCCATTACCATCCAGGCAAAGCAAACGTAGTGGCAGATGCTTTGAGCAGAAAGAGTCAAGTCAATCTGATGGTCGCTCGTCCGATGCCTTATGAGTTGGCCAAGGAGTTTGACAGGTTGAGTCTCGGATTTCTGAACAATTCGCGAGGAGTCACAGTTGAGTTGGAACCTACCTTGGAGCGCGAAATCAAAGAAGCGCAGAAGAATGATGAGAAAATCAGTGAGATTCGGCGACTGATTCTAGAAGGCAAAGGCAAAGATTTTCGAGAAGATGCAGAAGGCGTGATATGGTTCAAAGACTGCTTGTGTGTTCCCAATGTCCAGTCCATTCAGGAGTTGATTCTCAAGGAAGCTCATGAGACAGCCTATTCGATTCACCCTGGCAGTGAAAAGATGTATCAGGATCTGAAGAAGAAATTCTGGTGGTACGGAATGAAGAGGGAAATCGCAGAGCATGTGGCTATGTGCGATAGTTGCCGAAGAATTAAGGCAGAGCACCAGAGACCTGCTGGATTGTTGCAACCGTTGCAGATCCCTCAGTGGAAATGGGATGAAATTGGTATGGATTTCATAGTCGGATTGCCTCGCACTCGAGCCGGCTACGATTCCATTTGGGTAGTGGTGGACCGCTTGACCAAGTCAGCCCACTTCATACCTGTCAAGACCAACTATAGCAATGCAGTATTGGCAGAATTGTATATGTCTCGGATCGTTTGTCTTCATGGTGTGCCAAAGAAGATAGTGTCAGATAGAGGAACGCAGTTCACCTCTCATTTCTGGCAGCAGTTGCATGAAGCTTTGGGCACGCATCTGAATTTCAGTTCAGCTTATCATCCGCAGACAGATGGCCAGACCGAAAGGACCAATCAAATTCTTGAAGATATGTTGAGAGCCTGTGCGTTGCAAGATCAGTCCGGATGGGATAAGATATTGCCTTATGCGGAGTTTTCCTATAACAACAGTTACCAGGCCAGTTTGAAGATGTCACCATTTCAGGCGCTCTATGGAAGGAGTTGTAGAACTCCGTTGCAATGGGATCAGCCTGGAGAAAAGCAAGTGTTTGGGCCAGACATTTTGCTTGAAGCCGAAGAGAACATCAAGATGGTCCGAGAGAATCTGAAGATAGCGCAATCGAGGCAGCGAAGCTATGCAGACACAAGAAGAAGAGAGCTGAGTTTCGAAGTCGGAGACTTTGTCTATCTGAAAGTGTCGCCGATCAGAGGAGTCAGAAGATTCGGAGTGAAAGGCAAGCTAGCACCCCGCTACATCGGTCCGTATCAGATTCTTGCAAGACGTGGAGAAGTGGCCTATCAGCTCAGTCTGCCAGAGAATTTGTCCGCTGTGCATGATGTCTTTCATGTGTCTCAGTTGAAGAAGTGCTTGTGTGTGCCAGAAGAGCAGTTGCCGGTGGAAGGTCTTGAAGTCCAGGAGGACTTGACCTATGTTGAGAAGCTAGTGCAGATCCTTGAGGTTGCAGACAGAGTCACCCGAAGGAAGACCATCAGAATGTGCAAAGTCAAATGGAATCATCACTCAGAGGAAGAAGCAACCTGAGAGCGTGAAGATGATCTGATGGCTAAATACCCTGAGCTCTTTGCTAGCCAACCCTGAATCTCGAGGGCGAGATTCTTTTAAGGGGGATAGGTTTGTAACGCCCTGAATTTGGGGGTAGAATTTTTTTTCTTCTTTTCTCTCACCAAATTCAGGCGTTACCCTTTTCTTTTCTCGTTCCTTTGCTAAACCTTGATCTTTTCCAAAGTTAGAGCGGAGTTTAGCTTGGAATCCCCGTGTAAAGCAAAAACCCTAAATTACTTTATGTTGTTTGATGCACCATGCCGAACCATGCATTCTTCGATTGCTTAGAAATGTAAGTGCATTCATCTAGGAAGATCGGATTTCGAAAAGGAGAAAAACCCTTTTCTCCCTTTTCTTTATTTTTCTTTTTCTTTCTCTCTCCCCTCCTTTTTCTCTCTCCCGCGCCGTGGGCCGCCCCTGGCCGGCCCAGCCGCCCCCCCCCGCGCGCCCCCTTTGGGCCCATTGCCCCAGCCGCCCCCTCCCTTTCCCCCCCAATTTCCCCAATCCCTCCCCCTCCCTCTCATTCTCTCTTCCCCACCCCAGCTGCCGCCCCCTGCAGCTCGGCCGCTCGGCCGCCCGTCCCCGTCCCCGGTGAGGTCCCCCTCCCCCTCTCCTCCCCCCCATCTCCCCTCCCCTTCCCCCTACCCGGTCCGGCCGCCCGCCGCCCAGCTCGGCCGCCCCATGGTCGGCTCGGCCGCCGCCGCCCCTGCGCGCCCTGCTCGCCCCTGGCCGGCTCGGCCGCCCCCTGGCCGGCTCGGCCGCCCCTGCCCAGCCGCCCCTGCGCGCCGCTGGCTCGGCCGCCCCCGCCCCTGCCCCAGGCCGGTTCAACCGCCCCCCCTTTTTTATTTTTTTTATTTTATTTTCTTTCATTACTGTTACTTATTTTATTTTAGGTAGGTTAATCATTGTTCATGTTATTGAAATAGGAAACTTAATTTAGAATTCCGTCACACTAGTTAATTCATATAATCAATTGTTTATCCAGTTCAATGTTGATCAACTAAAAATGACTAGGCTTCCATTAGTGCATATAACTAAATTCTTTTGTTAGAACAAATTGTAACTAATCATTAGTGCATAAGCTTTAACCCCCCCCCCCCCCCCGCGAGACCTTTTCCCGTTTCTTTCTAACCATAATGAATGCGATATCGAATGTCATACTTGATGCATATTCACTTTATTTGTTCCCTTGTATGATGTACTGTTTGTTTCCCAATTTGAATGGATGAATGTATGTATGCTTGCAATCGCATAGAGAACGATCCGGTCGAAGAGCCCGAGGAACTCGCAGGAGAAGCCCCTGAGCAGCAGTCGGTTGGTGGAGGCAAGTGTCCCTTGACCTATCTATGTCCTATTCATTATTTAATTCACCTCCCGCATTACACATTTATACCTAAGGATTGACTAGCTTTTGTTATCCATGTCCTTGTTTACCTATCTGGGTTGGATTATTACTGTTTAGCCTTATGCTATTGCTCAACTATAATCAATGAACATGATGAGATTATCTATGATACGCTGTTTTCCCTTCTCTTATTATGATGTTGTACTTGTGGTCATCAAGGGGGCTCGAGCGGTTTCTCGAGTGCCTCTCCGTAAGGACCTGTTCTATGGATGACCGCCCGGTAAAACAGTGCAACCATGAGGGTGGAATGGGATGCCCTTAGCTGAATAATTAGAGGATCCGGGGTGTAGATCACTTAGCCGTCGTGCCGTCAATGGGGCTCGGTGTATGCGGCTCGCTCTGCCAAGTTTGGGTTCGCCCCTTGGGGAGGAGTGTGGTGCATTTAGGAAACCTAACGGGTGGCTACAGCCCCGGGGAATCTTTGTAAAGGCTACATAGTGATGCCCTGCTAGGCCACCTAGGTAGTGGTCAATGGGGAGTAGCTCTCTCCGGGCAGAATGGGAATCACGGCTTGTGGGTAAAGTGCACAACCTCTGCAGAGTGTTTGAAAACTGATATATCAGCCGTGCTCGCGGTTATGAGCGGCCAAGGGAGCTCCAGTGATTAGTGGTACTTGATCAGAGATACTTTGGTACAGGTGGTTATGAGATTGATGGTTCTGGTTATGACTATGGTGCTGGTAAGTGGTATTCTTTCCGTTTGGAAAGGGTACATCGGGTTAATAACTTGGGTTAATGCTAAAACTTGGCTTTCTACTAGTAAGTAATAATCTGACCAACTAAAAGCAACTGCTTGACTTATCCCCACATACAGCTAGTCCACTACAGCCAAACAGGATACTTGCTGAGTATGTTGATGTGTACTCACCCTTGCTCTACACACCAAACCCCCCCCATCCCCAGGTTGTCAGCATTGCAACCACTGCTCAGGAGAAGATGAAGCTGTGGAAGGAGACTTCCAGGAGTTCCAAGACTACGACGAGTTCTAGGTGTGGGTTAGCGGCAACCCCCAGTCGGCTGCCTGTGAAGGCTGCTGTGTACGTGAATAACTGATCCTGGCACATACATGGTTCGCATTCGGTTTGCCTTCTAAAACCGGGTGTGACACCACTTCACTTAGAACTGTTCACATTAATTATTTTACGTAGTTAAATGATGACTAACCGAGTAGTGAGTCAATCAAAACCAAGTATAACTCTATTAGTGCATGTGATTAATACCTGTTAGTATGGCTAGGTGGAATTAGACATTATAATGATTAATCGCACGCCTGCACGTAATATTTCTCGACTATAGCTTTAGTCGTTGCGATTCCTTTTTCTCTTTCTCGTAATTACGAATACAAACCATATGTCATGTGCATGTTCAATTGATCTGCTCTCTTGTATGGTGTACTGTTTATTTCCTAATTCGAGGATATGGATGTATGTTTGCACTCGCATAGATAACGGTCTGGTTGCAGAGTCCGAAGAGCTCGCAACAGAAGACCCTGAGCAGCAGCTGGTTGGTGGAGGCAAGTGTCCCTTGACCCATCTATGTCCTATACATTCTATAGTTCACTTTCTGCATTTGCACAGTTTATACCTAAGGATTGAGTAGCTTTTGTTATCATGACCTTTCTTACCTATTTGGGTTTGGGCTATTTTGGGTTAGCTTCATGCTAGTGCTTCACATTAATCAATAAACATGATGAGATTTATCTATGATACGTTGTTTCCCTTTTTATTATGATGATATACTTGTGGCATTTAAGGGGACTCGAGCGGTTTCTCGAGTGCCTCTCCGTAAGGACCTGTTCGTTGGATGACCGCCCGGGAAAACAGTGCAACCATGAGGGTGGTATGAGACACCCTTAGCTTAATAATTAGAGGAACTAGGGTGTAGTTCGCTTCGCCGTCGTGCCGTTAATGGGGCTCGGTGTATGCGGCTCGCTCTGCCAAGGTTGGTTTGCCCCCTTGTGGAGGAGTGCGGTACATTTAGGAAACCTAACGGGCGGCTACAGCCCCGGGGAATCTTTGTAAAGGCTACATAGTGATACCCTACCAGGCCACCTAGGTAGTGGTCGATGGGGAGTAGCTCTCTCCAGGCAGAAAGGGAATCGCGACTCATGGGTAAAGTGTGCAACCTCTGCAGAGTGTTATGGAACTGATATATCAGCCGTGCTCATGGTTATGAGCGGCCAAGGGAGCTCCATTGATTAGAGATACTTGATCAGAAATGGTTGGATTGCAGGTGGTGACGAAGGTGATGTTTATGACTATGGTAATGGTAAGTTGTATTCTTTCCGTTTGGAAAGGGTACTTTTGGGTTAACAACTTGGGTTAATACTAAAATCTGGCTCTCTCTACTAGTAATAATAATCTGACCAACTAAAAGCAACTGCTTGACTTAACCCCGCATAAAAGCTAGTCCACTACAGCCAAACAGGACATTTGCTGAGTATGTTGATGTGTACTCACTCTTGCTCTACACAACAACCCCCTAGGTTGTCCAAGTTGCAACCACTGCTCAGGAGAAGATGAAGCCGTGGAGGAAGACTTCTAGGAGTTCCAAGAGTACGATGAGTTTTAGGCGTGGGTTAGCGGCAAACTCCCAGTCGGCTGCCTGTGAAGGCCGCTGTTGGGACCATGCTTCGTCGCCGAAGGTCCTGCAGAAAGATACAGCTTCGGCTGAAGCTGCCCGTACGTGACGTCGAAGGTATCATTCATGAAGCTTTGATAATACAACATATCCGAAGGTGAAGGGACGAACCGACTTAAAGATAGAATGACCTTTTAGTCCATAAAGGTCTGAGTCAATGTTGTAAACTTTTATGAGGGGCATGATTGTAATTCCTCACAGGCTGTGTCCTGTGCCTATAAATAGTGAACAGTATTCCTTTACTGTTCACGCATTCCTGCAATTGCAATCGCATCACTCGGAAATTATTCTTTGCCAAGGCAGAGGTATAAATGTATCTAACATTTGAATACATCAAGTTTGTATAATATGAAAATGATGTTGTTTATTTATAATTTACTTGTCGTTAATGCTTCATATCTCGAATTATTTTATACAATCTCTGAGAGTTCAATTACGAAGATTCAACCTTCGTAATTGTACCGTCTTTAACCTTCATCCGAAGTTCATTAAATCCTTCAGGAAATAATGCTTCAGCGGACGAAGGGCATTAACATTTAACATTTTATGTTGCCTTGTTCTTAATTCATAGCATTTGAGAACGAGTCCCCAACAGCCGCGTGTATCTACGTTTCGTTTTCGCACTTTGATCATTGTTAAAGACTATGTGGATGTCTTAGACATCATGATGTAATCGACTATTATTACCCTTTTATGTTATTATTTATGCACTATGTGATGTTGTCCAGTTATGTAACTGTTGTGTACGTGAATTGCTGATCCTGGCACGTACATGGTTCGCGTTCGGTTTTCCTTCTAAAACTGGGTGTGACACTATATAAACAAACAACTTGGTGAGGAGTTACCACAACATTCATTGCCATTGCACTGTTGCGCTGTTAAAAAAATTAACCATAGCTGAAGCTTTCTACATTGCACTCTCGAGCAAACGCTTCATCATTTGAGTTTAGCTTCGTCAAAAAGTGAAAATATTGAAATGGCCAGAGTGCGATCAACTGCTAGGGTGTCTCACGAGGGAGACGAGGTCGAAGTGACTAAGACAGCACCAATATCAGAGGTGATGAGGCAGTCGGGTCTTGTTGTATCAGAAGAGCCTGTTACCGAAGGTACTCTGACTGCCGAAGCTGAGGGAATCACAGTTGGAGAGGGAAGTGGAAATGAAGACGAAGAAGATTACACCATCTTGATCCCAGAAAAACCTAGTCACCTTGACTTTGGTAAATCTACTATGACAGCATATGATATGGTTATAATGAAAAATTGGATTACTTTGGAGAAGCCGAGAGCAATCTCGTTCATTTTGCTAGCGAAGAAGTGGTTCCAGAACCGAAGGATGATGAAGTTATTGTGTTTAAAAGCTTTTTCAGGGCGTGGCTTTGGTTCCCTCTCTTTGATATGATAGGAGAGATTTTGAAGAATTTTGAAATATACCTTCATCAATTGACACCCAACGCAATTGTTAGGCTTAGTGTCTACATCTGGGCCCTTCGAAGCCAGGGGATGAGTCCTAATGCCGAAGCTTTCTGCCGGGTGCACGAGCTGCATTACCAGACGAAGGCCAGGGCAGATGGCCTTCATGAAAATTTTGGCTGCTACAATTTTGCGTATCGAAAGGATACAAAGGCACCAGTTCTTAGCTACCGCACCAAGTGGCCAACTGGCTGGAAGAGTGAATGGTTTTACATGAAAGCAGATGAGAAAAAGAGGGAGAAGCTGATGAGTATGGTTATGAGTCCACTAGCTTTAAACTTCGGAATAACGAGGCCCTTGTGCCACATGCAGCTTGGCTCCCCATGCCAAGTAGCCAAAGTGGAGTTTAGAGTGGTGGCGGTCGAGGTTAGTACTAGGGATTTGGTGCAAGAGTTCTTGGCAAACATGGTATTCCCGACCTCTAGTGGCTGGGGGATGCCCAAGAAGAAGGATGCGAGCAAGAAGCATGAACTTGTTCAGCTACCCTACTGGTTCAAGTTTGAGAAAGAGTTCAAGAAACCATGCCAAGAGTGGCTGGAAATGATTGAAACTATGTGCAACGAAATCCTTGGTAATTATACGAAGAAGGAGGACCAACTAATGACTGCTGCCTTTGACACCCGGCCAAAACGAAGGTTGAATCGCGTGATGGACGCGTTAGATTTTGAATATCCAGATTATGAAAGATTTGACAAGGGTGTCAAAGGTTGAAAAGGAAGAGAATTGTTAGTATTTTAAACAAACAGGCTACCAGACTGGTTAAGGAGGATGAGAAGATTGCAAAGAAGACTAAAACTGCTTCTGAGCCGAAGGCGACTGTCTCAAAAAAGAGGAAGCCTATGAGGAAGCCTGAAGTACCGGAGCCGAAGGTAGCTGAGGCAAGAGAAGAAACTCCAACGCCCTCTGCTGCTGAAGTAGCAGAAATTCTAAAGGTAATGACTGGATCTTTGCCCATCCAGCTACTAAGTCCTCTGAGACCAGAACTAACGAAACTTTTACAGAAGAAAGATCAACCTTTGGCTATAAAGGAGAAGACTGGAGGTTAGAAGAGACGAAGGATTGTCAATGTTATGCACGCTATTGAGCGGACACCACCTCCAACCTTGGCTTCTAGAATAATGCCTGTTGCAAGTATCGAGGTTGAGACCACTGCTGAAGCCACAACTGATGTCGAAGCCGCAACTATTGCCGACGCTGCTAATCTTATGAGCACCATGTCAGGAATTGACAAGTTAATATTGGATATAGTCGAAGAGAAGGCAGTTGCGACCACAGAGGAGATTGTGGCCACGGTGCCCAGCAAAGATAAAGAAGTTGTTGATATTTCGTCAAAAGGAAAATAATTTGACCTTCGGCACTTGGGGGTCAAGAATTGTCTGAGGCCGAAAAAGAGGAGCTGGAAGAATATGCAAAATCTTGTGGGTACCAGCCGTGATCCATGCTCTTTGGTGGAGTTGATGAGGAAATTCTGGGGTGTATCCGCGACCGAGCTGGGGCGAAAATAATTGGCACTCTATCAGAGTGTCGGCTTCCCGAAGTTAGAGTCTGATATTAGCGGTTACCGGCCACATCATATCGTCGACAACCTCTTTTACTCCAATTTCAAGGTAAAATTTTTTTGCCTAGATTTTTGTTATCTTTGTGATGAATTGAAATTTTCTAAAGTCAGCTTATTTTCACAGAGTATGCTGCTAAGCAAAGCATTGAGAATGCAACAAGACCTCGAAGATAAGAAAAATGAGATCATAATTGAGGGCTTGGAAAGCAAGATTAAAGTTTGCGAAGCTTCTCTTGAAAAGAAGGACTTCTTGCTTCAAGCAACAGAGGGTTCTCTTGTGGAGCTTCAAGCTGAAAATGCTAGGCTAAATGAGGAGCTTCTCTAGGCTCAAACAACCTTAAAGGAAAAATTAGAGTGCTTTGAACAAGAGAAGAAGGAACTACAAGCGAAATATACAGCCGAAGCTGATAAAAACACGAAGCAGCTGGAATCTCTGAGGGATCTTCGGAACAAATGCTTGGAATTTGCTAGCCGCTGCGTGCAACGGTTAAAAGGAGTCTTCAGCTCAGTTGGGGCCAGCTCTGAAGAGATTACCCCTTCGGCTGAAGATATATCAGATACCTTCAAGCACATTGAAAATGAAGTTGATGCCCTCGATGAAGTAATAACTAGGCACGGTGACTTCTGTGCTCTGTTAGCTTCTCGCGACACGGCTGCTGCATTCTTGAAGGTCGAATGCACGCATGCAAAAACAGTGAACAAGCCAAACTTCAGCCTGTCGCCGTCAGACTTGATTAATATTCCTAATGAGGCCCAAAGTATTGGAAATAGATTCATTACTCAAATTTGGGCTAAAGGCGGATGAGAGTTGGCTGGAGACGAAGCTCGGAATCTCCTTAAATCAGTATGAAACTTGTACCTATTGTTTGCCTTGATTTTTATCATCACTTTTACCTTATACTATTGTTTATCTGCAGGATGGCGGTGCCGATGGTTGACAATCCGAAGCACATTCCAAAGGTTGCTAGGTTGAAGCTTCCTTTTATACCTTCCTGTATAGAGCTTAGAATATATTTGCATTATTTTTGCAAAAAATGTAATCGAGAGTTGAACTCAATACTGTATATATTTGTCCATACCTTGTAATATAATTTTACCTTTCCACCCATGTGCGAATTGCTTTGTTGTGGATGAAATCCATGTGACTTTTGAGCCGAAGGCGAAAAACACCTTCCGTCTTTTTGTACACATCGAAGCATTTCCTTGCATAAGATGCTTGTATTCATGTTTGAAGCTTCTATGTGTTCAACGAAGCACTTTGTCGCCGAAGTCGGACTATTTCTGTTCATATTATCATTCGTGCTTCATGTCATGATGATGATGACCCTACGAATGTCTAATGAATGTCTGTATGAATGCAATGAATGATGTAATGTAATGTGCAAATGTATGGCCCAAACGCACACGAAGACATAGCCAGACTCTGCATCCCCTTAGGAACGACTTTGGAGTCTCTTCACCTTATATTTCAGTGGTATTTAAGCTCTGCATTCCCTTAGGAACGACTTTGGAGCTTCTTCACCTTCTATTTCGGTGGCATTTAAGCTCTACATCCTCTTAGGAACGACTTTGGGGCTTCTTCACCTTTTATTTCGGTGGTATTTGGCTATGCATTCCCTTAGGAACGACTTTTGAGCTTTAAGACTTACTCTGCGCTCCCTTAGGAATGACTTCTGTAGCTTCAGAACTTACTCTGCGCCCCCTTAGGAACGACTTTTGTAGCTTCGTCACCCTTAGAGTGATTATAGCTCCGCATCCCCTTAGGGACGTCTTTTGAGCTTTTCCATGTTCTCTTTTGCACTCGATGGTGCAGATTCTGATATTACATGTTACATTTTTGGGGGATTTTGGTCCTTGTATTGCATAGGGCTAAACAAGAATGAAAATTACAAACTATGACCCCGTTAAAAAACTTTCTCCCCTCCTGAAAGTAAAAGGGTGCCATATGAAAAATAAATAAAAAATTACATCAATTACACATAATATCGTCGAAGCTCATCCGCACTCCAAGATCTGGGTATGTCGTTGTCGTCCATATCCTTCAATCTATAAGAACCGGGTCTTGACGAAGATACTACCAGAAAGGGACCTTCCCATTTCAGCTGTAGCTTGCCCACTGTATGTGGGTTGGCTATCCTTAGAAGCACCAAATGACCCGGTTTGATATTCTTCAATCGAACTTTCCTATCATGCCATTTTATTGTTTCGGCCTGATACTTATTGATGTGCTCTATAGCCTGAAGTCTGGTCCCTTCTATAGTGTCTTTTGTTATTTGAGAATCAATTTCGTCTTCTGCTGAAGTTGTGGTTCTTATTGATCCTATTCTTGCTTCTTCTGGTGTTATTGTTTTGTCACCGATCAGGAGCTTGAAGGGAGTAAAACCTGTTGACCATGAAACAGTAGTGTTGTGGCTCCACACCAGTTTGATCAACTCATCTGGCCACTTTCCTCTAGGTTGATTGAAGATTAACTTCATTATTCCTGTCATTATAATTCCATTTTGCTCTCTCTACTAGCCCATTTGATTCTGAATGCCTTACTGATGCAAAATGTATTCTTGTACCAATTCTGTCACAATAACTTTGAACGTTTCAGTATCGAATTGAGTTCCGTTGTCGACTGTAATAGCCTTCGGCACACCGAAGCGACAAACAATATTTTGCCAGAAAAACTTCTGGACTGTGGCTGAAGTTATGGTAGCTAGAGGTTTAGCTTCGATTCACTTCGAGAAATATTCCACCGTTACCACAACATATTTTAAATTTCCTTGTGCTGGTGGAAGTGGTCCTAACAAATCGAGGCCCCATCTTTGCAATGGCCAAGTAGGTTGGATCAATTGTGTTAAAGACGAAGATAGTTTCTGGTCTCTAGCGCACTTCTGACAATTTTCACATTTCTGGACTAAGTCTGCTGCATCCGAAGCTGCCTTCGGCCAATAAAAGCCTTGTCTAAAGACCTTTCCCAGTAGGTGCCTGGATCCGATGTGGGCTCCACACAGTCCTGTATGTATTTCTTTCATTAATTCCTGTCCTTCATTCCTGGAGAGGCATTTAAGTAATGGGGAACAGACTCCATGCTTGTATAACTCCCCTTCAATTATTACATACGGTCTTGTTCTTGCCTCCATTCTCTTATTGTAAGCTTCATCGTCTGAGAGGCGGTTGCCTTGGAGGAAGGACATTACTTCGGTCCTCCAATCTTCACTATGTACATGTGATATTGTGAGCACTGCTCTCTCCATGAGTTCGACTGAGGGTGTTTTTATTGTTTCAAAAAATACTTCCGAAGGCAAAGGGAGCCCCTGTGCCGCTGACTTAGCTAGCAAGTCTGCATGCTCATTTCCCCCTTGGGATATTTTTTACAGAAAATCCCTCAAAAGAAGCCTCCAACCTTCGGAGTGCTTCCATATATTTTTCAAGCTTCGGATCTCTTGCCTTGCTACTTTTATCCATGTGACCAGAAATGACTTGTGAATCAGTTTTGAGGATTGCCCTTCTTATTCCCATTGCCTTTAGTTTCCGAAGTCCTAAAAGAAGAGCTTCGTGCTCGGCAATGTTATTTGTACAACTGAAGTCTAACTTTATTGCATAACATGTTCTGACTTTAGAGGGTGTAACAAGGACAGCAGCTGCTCCTACACCGAAGGTTCCCCAAGATCCGTCGCAGAATACCGTCCAAGCTTCGGCATCTTTTGTTGCTTCTTCACCCTGAGCCCCTGGCATCCAATCAGCAATGAAGTCTGCTAAAGCCTGAGATTGAATTGAGGATTTGTGCACATAATCAATGGTGAATTCATTAAGTTCCATAACCCATTTTCTGATCCTTCATGTAGCTTCTTTGTTCCTCATTATGTCTTTCAGGGGTTGTGATGAAGGCACTATTATATGATATGCTTGAAAGTAATGTCGAAGCTTCCTGGAGGCCATCAATACAGCATACAATACCTTCTCCAATTCTGTGTAATTTTTCTTTGATAAGCTGAGTACTTCGGAGACAAAGTATACCGGTGCTTGTCTTTTTACTTGGCCATCTTGCTTCTCCTGTACTAGTGCTGCACTGACCGCAACATGGAAGCAACCACATATAGAAGTAGCGGAGTTCCTGATGAAGGTGGAGTTAGAGTTGTCAAATCTATCAGATATTGTTTTAACTCTTCGAAGGCTTTCTATTGAGTCGGACCCCACTGAAAGACTTCGGCTAACTTCAGTATTTCAAAAAATGGGAAATTTCTCTCTGCTGATCTTGATATAAATCTATTCAACGATGCCAGCTTTCCTGCCAACCGTTGAGCCCCCTTCTTTGAATTTGGTGGTTCCATCCGAAGGATACCTTCAATCTTGCTTGGGTTAGCCTCGATACCCTTTGTTGACACCAAGCAGCCAAGAAACTTGCCCTTCTTTACTCCGAAAACACATTTTTCTAGGTTCAACTTGAGACCAGCTTGTCTGAAATTGGCAAATGTCTCTTGCAAATCGGTGACATGATTTTCTTGTTTTGTGCTTTTCACTATGATGTCATCAACATAAGTCAGCACATTCCTGCCTATTTGAGAGTGAAGAACCTTGGCAGTCATTCTGCTGAAGCTTCCTCCAACATTCTTGAGCCCCTCGGGCATCCGAAGGTAGCAATAGGTACCACTAGAAGTTATGAAGCTTGTCTTTGGCTCATCCTCTTTCTTCATCCAAATTTGATGATAGCCCGAGTAGCAGTCCAATAGGCTCATAAGTTCTGAAGAAGATGCTGCATCTACAATGGAGTCTATTCTTGGTAAAGGGAACTCATCCTTCGGGCATGCCTTGTTGAGGTCTGTGAAATCAATGCACATTCTCCATTTCCCATTAGCCTTCTTCACCATAACGGTGTTAGCCAACCACTCTGGATATGTTACTGTAACACCCTGAATTTGGGGGTATAAAATTTCTTTTCTAATATCCACCAAATTCAGGTGTTATCTTCTCTTTTCCTTGCTTTTCCTTCCTTTTTCCTAAATAGTGAAGAGTTATTTTGTCTTATATCGGTATAAGCCTCGTAAAATAAAACCCTAGAAAGAGTCCTTGATTGCTGCATAGCATGCCGAGACATTTCTTTTTGTTGAATTGTTATGTTTGTGCATCAATTCAAACTCACTAAATATATTTGAATCTTTGATTCAAAAACTATAGTTAAATTCGAATAGAAATAAGAAAGGGAAAGAAATATAAAGGAAAACCTCCCTCAACCCCTCCTTCCCTAGCCCACTCCGCGGCCCACCCCGCGCGCCGCGCTCCCCAGCCTTCCACGGCTAGCTCCTCGCGGCCCACCAGCGCGCCGCGCCAGCCCAGCTATCCCGCTCCCCTGGTTGTAGCCCAGCCACCCCCCGGCCCACTCCCGCATGCGGTCGTGCGGCCCACCCAGTGTCGCGCGCCCCTACCCCAAAACCCTAGCGCGCGGGCGTGCCCCAGCCGCCGCCGCCGCTGCGTGCGGCCCCACGCGTCATCCCTCCCCGGAAAACCGTCTCTCCCGCCCAGCCGCGACCTCCCCTGGCAGCCACAGCGCACAGCCCAGCATCCCAAACCCTAGCGCCGCAGCCTGCAAGCCGCTCGCCTAGCCGCCTACGCGTGCTCTCCCTGCCGCACAGCCCAGCCCTCGCCGCGCCCCAAGCAGTCATACCCCGCGCGCCCTGGCGAGGAACGCCAAGCGCCCTGCTCCCTCGCGCGGGCGAGCCCTACCCCAACCCCATGGCCGGGCGAGCTCCCCCCTCTCGTCGCGCGCGGCGGCACACGTCCCCCCGGCGACGGCGCAGGCATGGGCGTGGTGGCCCCATCCTCGACGCTGGCCTTGTCCCCGGCGCGGGCGTGGCCTCGGCGTGGCCTGCCTCAGCGCGGCTCCCTCGTGGTCCATCGGCGCGGCCGTGGCGCCTCGCGTGGCGCGGTGCCTGGTGTGACCGCCCGGCGCGTGGCCATGGCGCGCGGCGCCCGGCCCCCTCGCATCCCCCTTCCCTAGTGCCGCTTGGCCCGGCTCGCCGTGCCTTAGCGCGGCGCGGCGCAGCCGGCGTGGCCCGCTGTGTGCAGCTCGCGCGGCGGCGCGGCGCACAGCCGGTGCATCCCTCGCGCACGTCGGCGCGACTCGCTGCTCACGGTCAGGCGGTGCTCCGGCGTGGCCCGTGCGTGTGCCCCCGGCGCGGCCTCGTGCTCGCGTTCAGCGCGGTCTGCGTGTGGCTGGCGTGTCCACGACTCGCTCGTGTGTGCCTGACGCCCTCGCGCGGCCAGCGCGGCTCGAGCAGCCCCGACACAGCCACTCGCGCCCTTGCACATCGCGCAGGACCAGTTCGTGGGTGAGATGGGTTGTAGCCGCATGAGATTCCATCGTTTTGAACCCTGAACTAGTATGTATTCAATGTGTGTGCATCACAAATACATTTAATCCTATTCTGATTGTGGTAACTTTGTAATCATATCAAGTGCACGTTAATAATAGTATTTTGTCGCATCATAGGATTTAGCTATTTAATTGATTATTTGTTGGTCTAATGATTAATAAAATAACATTCCAATTTACATATGGCTCTAACTTATTCTCGTATAAATGCCCGTTAATGTGATTATGTCGATGCAATTGTTATAATTAACACTTTCTTAATAGGGATGCGGAATCGGTTAGCGATTCTAGTTTATCATTGCACGGTTTTCGCGTGTGGCCGCGTGTTGTTTCACGTGATGTTGCGCGCGTCGTCGCGTGTCGTCCGTGCGTGTTGTTCGCACGCGTTGTCGCGCGCCGCTCGCGTGTGTCACGCACCTTGCCGCGTGCGAGACTAAACCATTTGTTTATAATTACTCATGTGAATTAATTAGTTACTTATTTGATCATCAACTATTAAAATGGTAAGTTAGACAAGAACTAAGTAGTAGTGTTAATTTACATTTAATTAATATCAATTAATATAGAGATATCAGATTAAATATTCCAATTAATAGTTGCTTAGCGTAAACCCGTTGACTTCTCGACCATAGCTCCAACTATCGTGTTTCTTTCTCCTCGCGTGACCGTAGTAACGCGTTCCTTTTCGTATTGCATGTTTTATTACATTTTATCTTGTATGGTGTAATGTTCTTATGCGTATATATATGTTTGTTTGTTCCTGTTTGTATTCGCTGTGCGTCGCGAATAGACTGCGATCCATTTCCGAGCTTCGAGGAATCGACGGTCAAGCTTCGGTGACCAAGTGATCTAGCTCTTCGAGTTCCACGAAGTTGTAGACCCTGAGCATCTGTTTGGTGAAGGCAAGTGTCCTCTGACCTATTATGTCCCATTTACTTTATAATTCATCAACCTGCATACCATGATCAACCTAAGGATTGACTAGCTTTGTATTTACCTTGTCCTTGATTACCTTTTGGGTTATTATGGTTAGCTACATGCTATTGCTTTACTTTAAACAATGAACATGATGTGAACACTTATGATACGATGTTGTCTCTATGATTATGATGTTGGACTGGTGATACTTTAGGGGGCTCGAGCGGTTTCTCGAGTGCCTCTCCGTAAGGACCTGTTCGTTGGATGACCGCCCGGGAAAACAGTGCAACCATGAGGGTGGAGTGGGACGCCCTTAGCTGAGTAATTAGAGGAACTGGGGTGTAGTTCGCTTCGTCGTCGTGCCGTTAATGGGGCTCGGTGTATGCGGCTCGCTCTGCCAAGGTTGGTTCGCCCTTTAGGGAGGAGTGCGGTGCATTTAGGAAACCTAACGGGCGGCTACAGCCCCAGGGAATCTTTGTAAAGGCTACGTAGTGAGACCCTGCCTATTCACCTTGGTAGTGTTTAAGGGTTTGATCGGCTCGAGGCAAGAGGGAATCACGGCTTGTGGGTAAAGTGCGCAACCTCTGCAGAGTGTTATGAAACTGATATATCAGCCGTGCTCGCGGTTATGAGCGGCCAAGGGAGCTCCATTGATTAGAGATACTTGATTAGAGATGGTTTGTTTACAGATGATGATGAGGAGGATGGTTATGATTATGCTTATGGTAATGGTAAGTTGTATTCTTTCCGTTTGGAAAGGGTACTTCGGGCTAACAACTTGGGTTAATGTTAAAACTTGGGTCTCTACTAGTAATAATTACGTGACCAACTAAAAGCAATTGCTTGACTTAACCCAACATAAAGCTAGTCCCCTACAGCCAAACGGGACATTTGCTGAGTATGTTGATGTGTACTCACCCTTGCTTTCACAAAACACCAGGTTGCCTTGGGTGTGATCTATGCTCAGGTAAAGAAGGAGAACGGTGTCGAGGCAGATCTCCGGGAGTTCCAGGACTTCGACGAGTTCGAGGATTAGGCTAGCGACCTCCCCCAGTCAGCTGCCTGTGGTGGGTTGTTTACGTTGGCTACGTTTCGATTCTATGTACTTTGATTTATACTATGTAAATGGCTCTAGTCTGTAATATTATTACTTACTCTTTATTGTAATTCGAAGCATTGTGCTATGATGAGTCATTTATATAATCGTTGTGTACGTGAATTACTGATCCTGGCACGTACATGGTTCGCATTCGGTTTACCTTCAAAACCGGGTGTGACAGTTACTTCTCTGATAACACCGGCACTGAGAAGTCTCTTTACTTCATTTCGTGCACCTCCGGCTTTATCATCAGACATTTTCCGAAGCCTCTGCTTTCTTGGTCTGAAGGATGGGTCCACATTGAGTGAATGCTCAATGATGTCTCTATTGACACCACAGAGATCATTAGCTGTCCAAGCACAGACATCTTTATTGTTGAATAAGAACCTTAGCAGAGTCTTTTCCTGTTCACCAGATAGCTGAGATCCTAGTAGTACATTTTGGTCTGCTATGTCTTCACACAAGAGCATAGGCTTCGGCTGATCTACTGAAGCAGCCTTCTCTCTTTTGTGCTTATGCTGCTGATAAGCTTCGGCTTCATCTATATTATGGATAGCCTTTGAATCCGTCCAACTCCCTTCAACCCTCCTGGCAGCTTCTTGACTTCCCTGAACAGCAATGGGCCCTTGTTCTGAAGGTATCTTCATGCACAAATATGCTGGATGAAGTATTGCTTCAAAGGCATTAAGCGTCCCTCGACCGATGATTGCATTGTATGGATACTCCATATCAACAATGTCAAAGACAACATGTTCAGTTTTTGTGTTATGGACATAGTCAAAGGTAACTGACATTGTTATCTTGCCAAGTGCCACAATCTGTCTTCCTCCAAAGCCACAAGAGGGTGTGTTGCATCATGTATCTTGTCTTCTGGCTCTTGCATTTGCCTGAAAGCCTTTGCAAAGATGATATCCGCTACGCTGCCTGTGTCAACCAGAACATTGTGGACCAAAAATCCCTTGATGACACAAGATATAACCATGGCATCATTGTGAGGATAATCTTTGAGCTGAAAATCTTCCTGGGAGAAGGTAATTGGAATGTGAGACCACTTGGATTTGATGAAGGGTCCTTGCACCCCAACATGTTGTACTCTTCTTTGTGCTTCCTTCTTCTGCTTTTGTTGGCTGGTTCAGAGCTTAAACCACATGTGATTGGGAGCACCAGCTTTGTGGCCGAAGGTGCTACAACTTGGTTGTTGTGCGAAGCCATCGTCACAACTGTGGAAGTGAGTTCGCTGGCGGTGGGCGCCAATGTTGGTCCTTGCTCTCAGATGCTATACACCAAGAACAAAGCAATACAATTGTTAACTATTAAAGACCTTCGTCCTTCGAAGCATTATTTCCCTTAGGATATAATGATCTTCAGACGAAGGTCATGAAGGACATACCTTCATCATTTTAGTAAGCAAGAATGTAAACAGAGACATATGAAACACAAAGAGAATATGAATAATCATTTCAAATTATTGGACTATTCATATTCTTATTTTATAAGCATGAATAAGCATCAATAACATTTATATTACATTTGTACCTTCGGTTTGACAGAAGGTGAGAAAGCGGGGGTGACGAGAGAGGAATTACTAGTCAGCGTGAACAGTATGGGGGTACTATTCATCTATTTATAGACACAGGACACAGCCCGGACAAAATTACATCCATGTCATTGATAACTAATTATATTTACAGTACAGATCATCAGGGACTACATAGTCTTTTCCCCTTTAAGTCAGTATCGTCCTTTGTCTTTAGCATGTCACCATGCCGAAGCTCCTTCAATCGTAGCTTTGGCTTATATCTTCATGTCGTGCCGAAGGTGTTTTTACTTAGAGGACCTTCGGTTGAGAAGAAGGCCCCCAACAACCATCAAGCAAGGACAAATTGATGCGATGAGGGGAAGGTACTTCCGTGACATTTCTATTGTGAGGGCTGGAGGGGAGAATAATGTCCCTCTGCCCGAAGCTGACGAGGTGGTCGTTTATAGAAGCTTCATGAAAGCTGAGCATCAGTTCCCTCTGGATAAGATGCTGGTCGAAGTCCTGAAAACTTTCGAAATTTACCTTCATCAGCTTACTCCCGAAGCTATCATCAATATGGGGATTTTTATTTGGGCCAAGGGGAGCCAAGGGTTAGAACCAAATGCAAAATGCTTCTGCAACATGCATGAATTGTCTTATGAGTCGAAGGCCACCGAAAAAGAGCAATATCACAACAACTTCGGTTGTTACGGCTTCATAACCCGCTCTGAGGTGAGCAACCCAGTTCCAACATTTCACAAGAGATGGCCGGGGGCCTGGATGCAGGAGTGGTTCTATGTGAAAAATGATCTGGTTGAAAGGGAAGACATCAAGGGGATTATCCAATGTCCTATATGGTCTCACTTCGGCATTAGGAGGCCATCCCTTGCCCTTGGGAATGACATACAAGCGTGCCAAGCTGCTTTTAACACATTATGCACTTACATAGGTTCTAGGGACTTAGTACAAGAACACATTGCTTACAAAGTGTGGCCACTCGAAAGTGGGTGGGAGATGCCGAAGGAGGCTGTTGCTGGGTCTAGCCAAAGTGGCTTAATTTACTTGAAGTATACATTCAAATACAGGAACCAATTTGATGAGCCAAACGACGACTGGCTAGATGCCATTGAAGCAACCAGCGATGAATTGCTTGGTGCTTATTCAAGGGCCGAAGATGATGCTATGACATCGGCCTTCGGGGGTCGAGGAAAAAAGAGTTGGATAGGGTTTTTGATGTCATCGGGTTCGTATACCCAGATTACTATTATCCTTCATGAAAGCAAGGAAAGAAAAGAAAAGCTGCCGCTTCGGCGATCTCTAATACGCCGAAGTCGAAAAAAGTTAAAGTTTTAACACATCGCCCCAAGCGCGCTGAAACGGCCGAAGTGCCGAAGACTATTCAGGGGTCTATTTCCGCACGTGAGCCAGTCGCTCTACACCCATCGAAACCAGATCAGAACCTGCCGAAGAGCTAGGGCTAAGGAAATCAACAGAGCAACCTGTAACACCCCAGTAATTCCCAGAAGATTCTTCTCAGTGCTAACTTAAAACCATTATCACATGTGAAACAAATTGAGCAAAGGACACCAAAAATTAGGAAAAAAGGTTTAATTAAGTCTTTTTCATCTTAAGGATTGTGCCTTAATAATCCATGTACCTCAAAGTGAGAAGAATTCACAAACCCTAAATAACCCTAAGTAGGCCATTTAAGTGCAAAAGGAGAAAACATGTAAAAAGATTTTGAAAAACACAAAATTATGAGGAGAACCAAATAACAAAGTTAAAATGCACTAAATAAACTACAAAATGTAGTAAGAAAGTTTGATTAGGGGAGCTTTGCAAAATTCTCAAAAAGACCCCTCAAGCTAAACTTTCAAAAAGGAATTCAGAAAATTCAGAACTGAAATTTTGCCCCTTTATGAAGTTCAGCCGTGTCCTATGTCTTCCAAAACTCAAATCTACAAAACCCAAATATGAAAGTGGCGCCAAATTACCTTGAACATACTCTGGTAAAGCTTGAAATCAAACAAAAACCGTTTGACACATGTTGACTCGACTTAAGCCTCGGATTTCAGCCGAGCGACAAACCCAACTTCGCCCCTCGTATCTCGCGAATCCAAGATCAAATCCACTCAAGTGTTGTAAGAGAAACAAAGAGTAAATGACAAAGAAGAAATCGTGTGCAGGGACCGAGCGAGGCCACGTGTTACGAGAAGATCACGAGCCAATTAGCGTTTGAAAATGACCAGATCGAGCGAGGCCACGTGTTCGATCGCTTGCCTGACCGGTTGAGCAAGGACTGGCCGCGGCAGCGCGCGCCCCGCGTGTGGTCGCCCCGCCCCGTGCGTCTGCACCTTACCCTCACTTATAAGTGCCCCCAAAGGCCTTAGTAGTATGCACTTGCGCACCCAAATCCCCACCCGAGCCGGAGATCACCGGTGTTCGCAGTTGAAAGCAAGCGCCACCGCCCGCCATCATTGTCTGAGCATGGCCGTTGTGTCCAATCCTTTCTAACGACCCCTAGCCTCATCCTAGCCCTTGGGCAGCTTTCCCGAGAGGTTGTGAAGCTTCTCCAAGCTTGAGCCGAGGCATTGCCTCACCGGAGGAGCAGAATCACCCTCGCCGGACTTCGGTCGCCCGCCACCGTGCGTAGACCGAGCTATCCGGTGAGCCATTCTTCAATTCCTTGCACCTAAGCCTTCCCTAGCACCTAGTGAAGCTCACTGACCAGTTTAATTGAACTCTACCGCGCTGGATAGGCCGGAGCCCTCGCCGCCGATGAGCTCCCCCGCCTGCGCACGTGGACCGGCCTACTTCGACCATCCCCGGAGACGATCCGCACGTCGGCGTGACCGTCACAACCTCCCCTACGCCCTCGGCCACCTCACCGGAGCAATCTCGCCGCCGGTAAGCCCCTCCGCCCTTTCCTCCACCACGAGTACTGTTTAATTGGGGGAAGGACCTCGGGTTAGGTTAAGTAAAACCCCATGGGGTTTTCTGAATTGTCAGTGGCTCATGTGAATAGTAACCCAAGGACTAGTCTGTAAAGAAACTTAAAAACATTCGCCAGGGACCCCGATGCAAGTTAATTTCCATTTAACCATTTCTGATTAATTCTTTTTAATGACCAGAGAACTTAGGAAATTCATAGCTTGAGAAATATTTAACAAAAGTTAGTCAAACCAATTTTGCTAGATTCAAAATAATATGAACTATTGAACAAAAATATTGAATCCTATGGTTTTTGTATTAATTTTTAGAGTTTTGAATTAAATAGGGAAACTGCCCAAACCTTATTAATATAAGGAAAAATAGTTATGCTTTTGTACTAGGCTTAAGAAAATTTGTAGAGATACATACCCAACTTAAGCACTGTTTAAAAATGCTGAGCACCCTAGTATACAAGATTAACTCGAGTTTTGCTATTAAAGACTATATCTGTCCAAAACTTAGGAAATTAAGAAAGGCAGTAGAAAACAATAAACAGAGGATGAACATATTTTTCCTAGTATACTTAAGTGATAACGAACCTAGGAAAAAAACAGAGAACCCTAGTCCAGAGCTAATCCAAGGTTAAATATTTATTAGGCACTAAGAAATCCAGAAAAGCCATAATTAAAAATATAAGGACCATTTCAAAAATGGTAAGGAAAATTAAATGGACTCCTAACTGCTATAACACCATTACAAAAATAGTAGACCCCCCAACCCATTTTAATAAGTGGGTTGAACAATTCAAACTTGATTTTGGCCCATGTTCTAATTAAATCATAAGGAAGCCAAAAATTTTGCAAGAGTAGGCAAATAAATTTTTACCCAACTATTGATGAAGTAGACCACCAGAGAAAAATATGAAATCTAATTAAAAATGTAAGGTAACACCCATGGCCCCTACCCCATGAAAAAGGCCATTTAATCCAAAAATTCCTACCACCCTTTCCCTTAAGCAAAAAGTTGCCAAATTCTAGAATAATTGCTCTTGCACAAAGAAAAGATAGGAAAAATTAGAAATTTATTGTTTGACATTTGTCAAGTTTGGTGGTAGTAGAAAGCACCCCTTTTGCCAAGAACTTTAGAAAATCACAGTAAAATAACCAATAAGCATTAGTGGCTAAATTTTGGTACAAAGTCATGTTATTGCACCAAAATGCCAGCAAAAATAAGCTTCAAGGAATAATTCACTGTTAGAGGAGAGTTGTAGTTCAAAGCACCCCCTCTGCCCCACAACTTGATAATTTTGTACAGAGAGAAGCCTTAACTTTTTAAGCCGCAATTTTTGAGACAGAGAGTTACACACCAGTGAGAAGCTACTGTAATGTTTACATAATTTTTGGAAATTTATAAAGGTAGGTTGTAGTTCAAGCCCACCTTAAAAACATAAAAGAAAAGGAGAAGAAGAGAGAAATTGGGAAAGAATAATGAATCTTACCCCCAATGAATTCAGCTAGGAATCTTAATAAACTTTCACTAAAACATTAAAAGGAAATCAGTGGAACACTAAAATAATATGACCAATTGACTTAACCAACTTGACCCTAAATGGCTAAGTGTACCACTAGAATTTCCAGTAATAAGATTAAGCTCTATCTTATTAACTTTATCATTTCACTATATTATTATCATTTCTTAGTTGCATGTCATGGCATACATATATTTGACTCATTGCATTCATTAGATTGCAACCTCGCTGACAGAAAGTACGTGCTCATTCCTGAGCAAGGAGCTGTCCACGAGGAAGACTAGGAGCCAGCTCTCGAGCCTGCCACAGAAGATCTCCCCGCAGCCCCAGCATTTGAAGGCAAGCCCCTGTTTTTATGCATGACAAGTTATATATATGCTACTTTACTACACTTAATGTTTGTAGGCTTGTAGTGTGCATTTAAGTGTAGGAGTTGCTTGAAACCCTTAGTTGCATGAACTGAGGATTCCTTTTTGAGATGAATACTAGTATGATAGGTCGAGTAGCTGCCTTGCTAGTTAGGATCTCAGTAGAAGTCGAGTGATTTTTCTAGCACTCGCGCGAGGTTAGGAATTGATTGTATTCATCTTGATAACAGGATCTATGATGGTCTATGGACTTGGATCCAGGGTGGATACCTTGTCCATGAGACGGAAAAAGGAATTAAGGATTAATGTGTGGATACCTGAGTCAAGCGTTTGAACGTACTAAACACATGTCAGGAAATATGGTAACCGGTAAACCTAGTAATTGAGTGAAGCCAGGCGTGGACTTTCCTCCTCACTTGTCCTGAGACTGGGTCTCCCATGCTAGCTATGGTAGCTACAAGTGTGGTCACTGCATGGCGGCAGCCGGGGTCAGTGGAGCATTGTATGCCAAGGCAGTGAGCCCTGGCCGCGAACAGGGAATCGATGGGGATGGCTGATATGTGTGGGGACGGAGTGCCCCTACATGTCATGTGTTTAGGTTTACCTTGCAAGGTTAAAACTCGATTCGAATCGTCTGCTTCTCGCAGCTAATGAGACTGCTTGACCCCTTGTACTGCATTGAGTAAGAAGTGAAATGAGGTTTTACTTGAGATAATATGTTGATTGTACTAAATGATTGCTACCATGTATGCTTAGAAGGAGCAAACTTAGCTAAGATTAATGATACTAGAACTGGAAAAGCTAAAATTGATTTTAGACTCAGCTAGTGCTTTTGGCAAACCAAACCCCTCAGCCAAACAGCTGCATGGTCTATAGGTAGAGAAGTAGATTCCTCACACCGGGTAAATCTAGCTAAGTATTAGTATACTCAGCCTTACTTGTGGCATAATTTTTGTAGGTACGCTTCAGGACATGGTTGATGGTGTGACTTGGCCTACCACCCTGCCACCGGGTTGGACGGTCGAGTGAGATGCTGCTCCAGCAGGAGAGGAGCAGGAGGAGTAGTGGGCTAGGCCTTGCCCTATTCCTCATCAATCGACGTTATCAATCATCAGCTGCAATTTAAGTTATGAACTTTTTTCAGTTGGCTTAAAAACTATGATTTATGTAATAACTCCAGTACTTTAATCTGAGGTTTCCTGTTTTATTGTATTTCCTCTGTGACTCACCTTCGAGTGAGCTTGTGGTATTTGATCCTGGATAAGTGGCTTTATCAGACTAGATCTGAGGGACTAACGGGTTATTCCAATTTAAGTGTGTTGTGACCTCTAAGGTGTGACTTGGGCACTTAAGCTGGAATAATTTGGGCGGTTCTGCCACAGCTGGTATCGGAGAAAATACCACCACAGAGAAAGCAATAAATTGTGAATATCAACTTTTCAAAAATAAAACTTGCTTATAAACCATTATTGGAATCGTCAGGACTGGAACGCTAGACCTAGGACGAAAGGCCTTAGGAATAGTGGGGAAAACAGGTGGCTAAATAAGTAGGCCCTATGGGCCAGTTTTAGAATTTCAAGGATGCCCTAAAAGCACCATCCTAATTCGGTGAGGAACGTTCTTTCCAGCATGCATGCATTATAAAACACAAAAGGATTAGAAATTAAAGGAGTAAAAATTTGATCTAACCCGCTTCCTTTTAACAACTTAGGCTCTTTCATTTTTCCTTCTTCTACCATAATCTTTACATCTGATCCTCTTCCACAGATGACTTCACCCACCCCCGCCAGTGGAGGGGACACTCATTTCAGTTCCGATTTACTTTCTCATGAGGGTTTCCCTTCCATCTTGTGGGAGGTGCTCAACTCCGCCAGCTACCCTACGCCCCCTTTGTACACGGTGCAGATGTACAAGGAGCATCGGGTGCCAAGTTGCCGAGTCTGGCTGACATTAAAGGCACACCCCCTTCAGCCGGGTTGGCGTTCCCTTGACCCTGAGACTATTGGATTCAGGACGGACGACACCACCGAGGCGGCAGATATGAAGACTCTGATCACTTTCTACAACTACCATCCCCTGGAGATGGTGATGCACCGACTGGGACTCTTCCCCGCTGAGAAGAGGGACGACCCCATGTGGTGCAACCGTGTGAGCCATGTGAAGGACGTGTGGGCTATGTATCCCGACTTGGTTGGGAGGATCACTGTTCAGTGCATGAGCGCATTGTACCGCCTACAGGCCCTGCAGAGCGACGCTATGGCACATCTTTCTAACCTCGCTCAGACCACTAAGCTCACCCTCGACAGCCGAGAGGACTTCGTGGTCGACCTGTCCTTAGAGTTGGTGGAAAAAGACCTACAGGTGGAACGGTTGAGCCAGCGCATCGCCACCCTGGAGCAGCAGGTGGAGATCTGAGACAACACCATTAATGTCTTGGAAAACCAGCTCCATGATGTGCAGCAGGAGCTTGAGGAAGCTAACGATCACCTGGACATGCACCACCTGGAGATGGAGGCCAACGAGGCTGGAAGCGAGGGAGAGGAGGCTCCCGAGGAGTTAGGACCAGCCTCTGGTACCAATGCGACTGCCTCCGTGATGCCCCCTTCGCCCGTGTCCAGTGTCGCTTCCACTACTCAGGGTTGATGGGTCATTATGACGCTTTAGGAGGATAGAAACCCAGGAGAGTTTAGTTGACGTCAGATTTTGGACTAGGCTTATGGGTACTTTCTCCTAATTAATGAAACCCTTGAGGACTTTTGCGAACAATGAAGGGATTGTAACCATGTTATCCTCGTTCGAATCAATGTTATGTATGACATTTTCTTCTGTATGATATAAAGCATATTGTTCGTAGTTTTGAATTGGAATAACAATGGCGGCAATCTCTGTTTTTAGATGGCAGCTAGGCAGCGTCGCGGGTAGAACGAGCAAGTTCCCCCACCACCTCCTCCAGCTCCCACGGTGCAGGAGCTGATGGCTCAGCAGAATGAAATTCTGCGACAGCTATTGCAGCGCCAGCCCCACCCTCAGCAGTATGGTGGAGGCCAGCCGCGGCGACCTATCAGGAGTTCCTTAGCATGCAGCCGCCCTTGTTCACCAAGATAGAGGATCCGCTGGACGCCGACGTGTGGTTACACGTCGTGGAGTCCAAGTTTCCCCTCCTCATGGGAGACTGCCCTGATGACACCAAGACTCGCTTCGCCGTGCAGCAGCTTCGCGGACCTGCTCGGACATGGTGGGACCATTTCCATGCCATGCTACCTGCTAGTCATAAAGTTTCTTGGGAGGAATTCAAGACTGCCTTCAGTGGACACCACATCCCAGCTGGGATTCTTGACCGCAAATTGAATGAATTCCTGGCACTAAATCAAGGAACCCGTACTGTGTTGCAGTATGCCCAGGCCTTCAACGACCTGTGCCAGTACGCGGGTTATCATGCTGACTCTGATGAAAAGAAGAGAGACCGCTTCCTTAGGGGTCTCAACACCAAGCTGCGTGAGCATCTCAACACTGTCCGGGCTGATAGCTTCAATGAGTTGGTCAACCTGGCCATCTCACAGGAGGACTGTATTGTAGCTCACCGGGCAGAGAAGAAGAGGAAGGCACCAATGTCAGGGCCCTCTGCTCTACCCCAGAGGTTCCGGATTGTTTCCAACAATCAGAGCAGAGGATTCCAGCAGCAGACACGCAGATGGGTGATCAGGCCACCTCAGCAGCAGCAAGCACCCAACCGCTTTCTAGCTCCCGCTCCAAGGAATAATCAACCTCGACAGCATCAACAATTCCGCCAGGGAAATGGGAACAAGTGCTTCACTTGTGGCAGTGTGGGCCATTATGCCAAGAATTGCCCAAAGAACCAGCAGAGGCAGATGCCAGCACCAAATCAAGACAGAGGAAGAAAGAAAAAACTGTAAGTCAGGCAACGGAAGCTCAACTTCACTACTCTAGAGGAGTTACCTGAAGGAGCACCCATCAAGACCCGGGCGCGAACATAATCACCAGGTGTGCTGGGACCAAGTCTCACACATATGATGAATCATGGCACAGGATCGAATGTCACATCTTTACTATATAATCGGAGTTTTGTACAAAATAAATAAATAATTACATTATATGGAGACAACGGTCCAGCAACCCAAAGTTGACTGGGAGACGACGGCCTAGACCTCTCACGAACTCGTCACAGCATCCTCCAAGCGCCTCATCCTGCGGTACCTGTTCTTGACCTGTGGGGGGTGTGAGACAGCCAGAGTGAGCTCACATACGTTCATCGCTCAACAAGTTGTGGGGAATAATGTGCATGAACTCGCCAAAGGTGGGAGCCCACGTGAAGTGTAAGGCTTACCAAAGAGGATGGTTAGAGCTGAGCATTGCTTTTAAAGTTGGTCAAAATTTTATTAGCAATTACTAAGTATAAGTAAATACCAACCCAATTAAGTAGTAGAACGAAAGTAACAACATCACCTGCGATGCAATGCATATGACAAATTGAATTTAGTTCCATAAGTTAATCATCAGAGAGTCCTGAGCTGCTCATGACCGTGAGCTCGGCTAGTATACCAGTTTTACACTCTGCAGAGGTGGTACCCTTTACCCACAAGTCATGTTACCCATCTGCCAAGGGATCGCGACTTCCCATACACCTCTACCGAGGAGGCAAGGCAGGGTAACACTACGAGGCCTTTACAAAGTTCCACTAGCTTCAGAAAACCCGCTACAGTTTATTGGAAGCTCCAATGCAGGGTTCTTGCTTGACCGCCATCGCAGCAAAATCAACCAAGGACCTCCCTACACTGACCACTCCCCTACTGCCCTTGACCCTTTCGGGTAAGGTAGTCCTCCACTAGCTTTCCTAATTAATCAGCCAAGGGCGTCCATAAACCCTTGTGGTGGCACGGGTTTCTCAAGTTAAGTTCTATGTTCCAATTAACATTAATGATCTTGACATGAACATAAATAGAATAACAAAATAACTGGAACATAGATATGATAAATAATTATCCCAAATCCATGTAAAGCAATAGCAAACTACCCAAGTGATTCAGGGGTAAACAAGGTAATGAGATAAACAATCTAGGGTAACCTATTGGGTCCCATCAAAATTAACCTATGCATGAATAAATGATATTAAAGAACATTATTGGGTAAAAAGTGGTCAAGGGCACAACTTGCCTGGGACTTGAGATTCCAGGTACCAGGATGATCTTCAGATCCTCGTGACCTCACACTAGTCGTAGCAATACAAACGAACAATGTATATACAAAATTAACATCACACCAAACATAAGAATAAACTGTGTAATAATAATCTACGTGTCTCTACGAGATCGTGGGTTCGAGTATGACTAAAATCAAAGTTATGGTTATAAAGATATGATTTATGTGATGTCTATGTGATTAAACTATATTATAAATTGAATAGCATACAATATATAAGAAAGTATATTCTAAATAGTTAATTCAACTTTAACCTAGATCATAACTTGGTTAGGGATTACCTTTTACCCAGATTATATTTATAGAGATATTAATCCTAGGTTAGTCGAGTTAATCTACTGAATAAAGATTGAACACTTTCCTAATTATAATTATATGTAATATGTTACACATGATGTTGCTACTACGTAGAAAATATTTTTACGAAGCCAACACAATTCGAATGGATCAAATTGGAGTTAAAACAAAGGAGATATGATTTTCCGAAGTTGAGGGAATTATTTTTATCCTAAAATCATTTTCTTCATCAATTTTATCTATTCTATTTAATTTCTGGGCCGCTGCCACAATTCCAGCGAAGCTCAAGGGGTCGCAAGCAAGTTTTCAGGACCTAGCTGTGATGGTTCTTAAGACCAGGTAGGACCGCAGGTTGATTGAATAAAACCACAGGGGCCCTTATGCATATTTCCCCAGCCAAAGGGGTATCAAGCGACTGCAGCCATCCGATCAACCAACAGCGGCCATGATTAGTTCAAACTTATAAGCGAACTGGTATTCGCGGGTGGCCGCCAGATCACGATCCAACGGACCGGATCCGAACTGGTGAAGGGGTCTCTAGACGCCTAATCTCAACCGTCCGTTAACTATCCAATGGCCCGAGGCCTCTCTTCTTCCCTTATTTCTCTCTCTCCCCCACCGGTGCCAGCCCGACGGCAGGCACGGCGGCGCCATCGCAGGAGCACGCCGAGGTACGACCCCGATGCCCGAACTTCGATTAGACAGATGCTACACAGAGAGGAGATGATGGAGAACTCAATAGAGGGGTTCATACCGGCGCTGGTGCGGTGACGAGGCCGGTCGACGGACCTAGGCGGAGGGATGATTACCGGCGCATGATTCCAGCAGCGCAGAGCGCAATTCCGGATAGGCAAAGCTACAATAGTATTCCCTGTGGCATGGCGAGCTTCACCGGCCCGATTCTGACCACACGACAACGCCGTAGGCTTCAAATCCACCACGACAGCACCTCTCTCATTTCTTTGTCCTTGGCGGGGCGCAGCGAAAGCTCAGTTCACCACGGTGCACGGTCGGGCAGAGGGCGGAAGCAGGGGCGCGATAGATTTATAGTGTCGTGGGTTCCGCAAGGGCTGGCGGGCGAACCGCGCCCTTCCTGGCTGAGTTCGTTCGATCCGCGCGGATTCTGCGCTGCCGGTACCGAGGTAGACAGAGATATGTGCGGTTCTGTTGCGGTAAAGAAGAGGGAAAGTGATGACATGCGGGTCCCATGGATGGGCGAGACGAGCAAGCACCAGCAGGCATCGCGCGGCTCACGGCGAGATCATCGCGCGGATTCCGGCGGTGCCCACGACATTCTGTTGAGCACCACAGGAGGTGGGAGAAGACCCGAGAGGCGGGCCCCACAAGTCAGAGACGTGGCGCGGGGATGGGCTACAGTGGGTCGACTGGCCGAGATGGGCCGAGGGAGGGGGAGAAGTCAGGCCAGGAACAGAGAACCTTTTTTCTTTTTGTTTTCTTTTGTTCATTCATATTTCTTGTTTTCAAATTTGCAATTTCAAACTCGAATTTGAGTTGTGGTTTCCAATCAAGTATGCACAAAGAAAAGGGAAAACACTTAATTCCCAAAACGCTTTTATGTAAATCCATGTATTTTTTTGCCTTATATAAATTTTAGGGCTTTACAAATCCTACCCCCTTAACAAAAATCTCGTCCTCGAGATTTGTAAGAAAAAGGGATACAGAAGGATTGGTTTGTGATTCGTTTTTTTAGTCTATAATAGGTTTAAGATCCGGAGTTTCATATATTTTTTTATAGACAATAGTGGGTGATTAGGAAGGCCTGGGTATATATGGGTATAGCCACTTTATTATGCAGGATGAATGATATTTTTAAAGCATATACATTTTTGGGTAAGAAGGAGTGGGGTAAGAAAAGACTCCATCCAAGATTGTGGATCTTGACTCATCTTGGTGACCTCACTTGATCCTTGAAGACTTGAGTTGGTGCTCATCCTTTCTTGATGAAGTTGATCATCTTCTTCGGTCTTGTCTCATTGATTAGGAGTTTAGTGTATATTATTGGGCTGGGGAATATGGTTAAGATAGGTATGGATGAGATAGACTACATGATGTAGGTCAAAAGTTTGTTTGATGTTAGGTGGGGATAGGTAGATCTTGCAATCCATCAAGACTCTATTGGTTGGGTTGGTCTCTCATTCTTTATTTAGTGTAGGGTGAACTAAGTTAAAACATGTGGAGAGGGTCTAATCTATTTCACAAGTATTAACTGGTCCATTAAGTAACTTACTTTAGATTAGATCATATTAGGTTAGATGGGATCTAGATTAGATTGGTATGACTAGCTTGACAAGATAAGATCTAATTAATTTGCATTAGATCATGGTTGTTAAACTAGGGTGGATAAGTATGCTTATTAGGATAAGATGGATCCATAAAGATAAGATGGAATCTTTTGAGGTTAGTAAGATCTATTAGGATATGATAGAATCTTTTCGGGATAAGATGGATCTATTAAGATGAGATAGATCTTTAATGAAGGATAATCTAGATTTATTTAGTTATCTTATGAATTATATTTATGCCTATATGTATATGCAGATGTAATTACTCCACAACTCATCACACTCAATCAAAGATCCAAATCAGACAAGTATCATAAGAACAAACACTCAAGTATACAAATATTTACAAAAATAGTTTTGATTTTTTTTTCCTAAGAGTAGGTCTCCTATTCCTAAAGGTCACTTTAGATATGGGATTTCAAAGTGTGAAATCCACATTTGTCTTTAGACTGAAAAGGTAAGAATAATCAGAGTAAGCGGAAATAGATGAGAAAAGATTAAGAAAAGTTTAGAAAGGATCAGAGTAGCAAAGGTAAGTAGATAATGGTTGTCCAGTTCTATCTAGGTTTCGTCCTACAGTCAACATTCCTCTGATACCACTTCTGTCACACCCGGGTTTCGGGGGCACCAAGACCCGGGCGCGAACATAATCACCAGGTGTGCTGGGACCAAGTCTCACACATATGATGAATCATGGCACAGGATCGAATGTCACATCTTTACTATATAATCGGAGTTTTGTACAAAATAAATAAATAATTACATTATATGGAGACAACGGTCCAGCAACCCAAAGTTGACTGGGAGACGACGGCCTAGACCTCTCACGAACTCGTCACAGCATCCTCCAAGCGCCTCATCCTGCGGTACCTGTTCTTGACCTGTGGGGGGTGTGAGACAGCCAGAGTGAGCTCACATACGTTCATCGCTCAACAAGTTGTGGGGAATAATGTGCATGAACTCGCCAAAGGTGGGAGCTCACGTGAAGTGTAAGGCTTACCAAAGAGGATGGTTAGAGCTGAGCATTGCTTTTAAAGTTGGTCAAAATTTTATTAGCAATTACTAAGTATAAGTAAATACCAACCCAATTAAGTAGTAGAACGAAAGTAACAACATCACCTGCGATGCAATGCATATGAAAAATTGAATTTAGTTCCATAAGTTAATCATCAGAGAGTCCTGAGCTGCTCATGACCGTGAGCTCGGCTAGTATACCAGTTTTACACTCTGCAGAGGTGGTACCTTTTACCCACAAGTCATGTTACCCATCTGCCAAGGGATCGCGACTTCCCATACACCTCTACCGAGGAGGCGAGGCAGGGTAACACTACGAGGCCATTACAAAGTTCCACTAGCTTCAGAAAACCCGCTACAGTTTATAGGAAGCTCCAATGCAGGGTTCTTGCCTGACCGCCATCGCAGCAAAATCAACCAAGGACCTCCCTACACTGACCACTCCCCTACTGCCCTTGCCCCTTTCGGGTAAGGTAGTCCTCCACTAGCTTTCCTAATTAATCAGCCAAGGGCGTCCATAAACCCTTGTGGTGGCACGTGTTTCTCAAGTTAAGCTCTATGTTCCAATTAACATTAATGATCTTGACATGAACATAAATAGAATAACAAAATAACTGGAACATAGATATGATAAATAATTATCCCAAATCCATGTAAAGCAATAGCAAACTACCCAAGTGATTCAGGGGTAAACAAGGTAATGAGATAAACAATCTAGGGTAACCTATTGGGTCCCATCAAAATTAACCTATGCATGAATAAATGATATTAAAGAACATTATTGGGTAAAAAGTGGTCAAGGGCACAACTTGCCTGGGACTTGAGATTCCAGGTACCAGGATGATCTTCAGATCCTCGTGACCTCACGCTAGTCGTAGCAATACAAACGAACAATGTATATACAAAATTAACATCACACCAAACATAAGAATAAACTGCGTAATAATAATCTACGTGTCTCTACGAGATCGTGGGTTCGAGTATGACTAAAATCAAAGTTATGGTTATAAAGATATGATTTATGTGATGTCTATGTGATTAAACTATATTATAAATTGAATAGCATACAATATATAAGAAAGTATATTCTAAATAGTTAATTCAACTTTAACCCAGATCATAACTTGGTTAGGGATTACCTTTTACCCAAATTATATTTATAGAGAGATTAATCCTAGGTTAGTCGAGTTAATCTACTGAATAAAGATTGAACACTTTCCTAATTATAATTATATGGAATATGGTACACATGATGTTGCTACTACGTAGAAAATATTTTTACGAAGCCAACACAATTCGAATGGATCAAATTGGAGTTAAAACAAAGGAGATATGATTTTCCGAAGTTTAGGGAATTATTTTTATCCTAAAATCATTTTCTTCATCAATTTTATCTATTCTACTTAATTTCTGGGCCGCTGCCACAATTCCAGCGAAGCTCAAGGGGTCGCAAGCAAGTTTTCAGGACCTAGCTGTGATGGTTCTTAAGACCAGGTAGGACCGCGGGTTGATTGAATAAAACCGCAGGGGCCCTTATGCATATTTCCCCAGCCAAAGGGGTATCAAGCGACTGCAGCCATCCGATCAACCAACAGCGGCCATGATTAGTTCAAACTTATAAGCGAACTGGTATTCGAGGGTGGCCGCCAGATCACGATCCAACGGACCGGATCCGAACTGGTGAAGGGGTCTCTAGACGCCTAATCTCAACCGTCCGTTAACTATCCAATGGCCCGAGGCCTCTCTTCTTCCCTTATTTCTCTCTCTCCCCCACCGGTGCCAGCCCGACGGCAGGCACGGCGGCGCCATCGCCGGAGCACGCCGAGGGACGACCCCGATGACCGAACTTCGATTAGACAGATGCTACGCAGAGAGGAGATGATGGAGAACTCAATAGAGGGGTTCATACCGGCGCTGGTGCGGTGGCGAGGCCGGTCGACGGACCTAGGCGGAGGGATGATTACCGGCGCATGATTCCGGCAGCGCAGAGCGCAATTCCGGATAGGCGAAGCTACAATAGTATTCCCTGTGGCATGGCGAGCTTCACCGGTCCGATTCTGACCACACGACAACGCCGTAGGCTTCAAATCCACCACGGCAGCACCTCTCTCATTTCTTTGTCCTTGGCGGGGCGCAGCGAAAGCTCAGTTCACCACGGTGCACGGTCGGGCAGAGGGCAGAAGCAGGGGCGCGACGGATTTATAGTGCCGCGGGTTCCGCAAGGGCTGGCGGGCGAACCGCGCCCTTCCTGGCCGAGTTCGTTCGATCCGCGCGGATTCCGCGCCGCCGGTACCGAGGTAGACGGAGATACGTGCGGTTCTGTTGCGGTAAAGAAGAGGGAAAGTGATGACATGCGGGTGCCATGGATGGGCGAGACGAGCAAGCGCCAGCAGGCATCGCGCGGCTCACGACGAGATCATCGCGCGGATTCCGGCGGCGCCCACGGCATTCTGTTGAGCACCGCAGGAGGTGGGAGAAGACCCGAGGCGCGGGCCTCACAAGTCAGAGACGTGGCGCGGGGATGGGCTGCAGTGGGTCGACTGGCCGAGATGGGCCGAGGGAGGGGGAGAAGTCAGCCCAGGAAGAGAGAACCTTTTTTTCTTTTTGTTTTCTTTTGTTCATTCATATTTCTTGTTTTCAAATTTGCAATTTCAAACTCGAATTTGAGTTGTGGTTTCCAATCAAGTATGCACAAAGAAAAGGGAAAACACTTAATTCCCAAAACGCTTTTATGTAAATCCATGTATTTTTTTGCCTTATATAAATTTTAGGGCTTTACAACAATCAACCTCGACAGCATCAACAATTCCGCCAGGGAAATGGGAGTGTGGGCCATTATGCCAAGAATTGCCCAAAGAACCAACAGAGGCAGATGCCAGCACCTAATCAAGACAGAGGAAGAAAGAAAAAAGTGTAAGTCAGGCAACGGAAGCTCAACTTCACTTCTCTGGAGGAGTTACCTGAAGGAGCACCCATCATGACTGGTATCTTTTCAGTTTATAATCAACCTGCATTAATTCTGTTTGATTCTGGTGCATCTCATAGTTTCATTAGCCAGAAGTTCAGTGCTAGATGTCAACTGCCTTTCTATCATACAAAAGGGTCATTCATGATAGCAACACCTGGGGGTAAAATTGCAACGAACTAATTAAACTGTAATGTGCCTATCTCACTGGGAAGCAAGATCTTCAAAACTACCCTCTTGATTTTGGGATTAGAGGGTATGGACATCATTCTCGGAGCTGACTGGATGACTCAACACCGAGTGGTGTTGGATGTAGCTGCCAGAGCTCTGGAAATCTGTTCTCCTACCTTCGGAGACCTTGCGTATCTACCCAGCCAAGACTCTACTCGATCATGTGCCTTTGCTATGATAGCGTTACCCTTGAAGAAGATTCCAGTGGTCTGTGAGTATGCAAATGTTTTTCCTGATGAATTGCCAGGAATGCCACCAGACCGGGATATTGAATTCGCCATCGAGTTGCAACCGGGAACGACACCTATTTCCAAGAGGCCTTACCGGATGCCACCCACTGAATTGGCAGAATTGAAGAAACAATTGCAAGAATTGTTAGACAAGGGTTTCATCCGCCCAAGTACTTCACCTTAGGGATGTCCAGCCTTGTTTGTGAAGAAGGATGAAAGCTTGAGGCTATGTATAGATTACCGCCCACTTAATGCGGTGACTATCATGAACAAGTATCCTTTGCCTCGTATTGGTGTTCTTTTTGATCAGTTGGTCGGAGCCAAAGTGTTTTCCAAGATAGACATTCGCTCCGACTATTATCAGATCAAGATACGAGCAAGTGATATTCCGAAGACTGCCTTCTCAACCAGATATGGGCTGTATGAGTATTTGGTGATGTCATTTGGGTTGACTAATTCGCCAGCATACTTCATGTATCTGATGAATTCTGTCTTCATGCCCGAACTGGACAAGTTCATGGTGGTTTTCATTGATGATATCTTAGTGTACTCAAGGAATGAAGAAGAGCACGCCGGTCATTTGCATATAGTGCTTCAGCGTCTACGAGAGCACTGTCTTTATGCCAAGCTATCGAAATGTGATTTTTGGCTAAAGGAAATCAAATTCTTGGGTCACACTATCTCTCAGGGAGGCATAGCTGTTGATCCGGATAAGGTGCAAGAAGTGATGAACTGGAAGCCACCAACAATTGTCCGTCAGATTCGAAGTTTTCTAGGATTGGTCGGTTATTATCGAAGATTCATTCCGGATTTCTCTCGAATTGCGAAGCCCATGACTGAATTGTTGAAGAAAGGAGCCAAGTTTGATTGGGGTTAGAAGTGCGAAGATGCTTTCCACTCCTTGAGGCAGCATCTGACCACAGCACCAGTGTTAGCGCAACCCGACAACGGCAAGCCTTTTGATGTGTATTGTGATGCCTCTGGCACTGGACTGGGTTGTGTTTTGATGCAAGACAATCGGGTCATTGCCTACGCATCCAGGGCACTCAGGCCTCACGAGCAAAATTATCCCACTCATGACTTGGAATTAGCAGCCATGGTTCATGCATTGAAGATGTGGAGACACTATTTGATGGGAACCCACTGCAACATCTTCATAGATCATAAGAGCCTCAAGCATATCTTTACTCAGGCTTATCTTAACATGAGAAAGAGAAGATGGCTAGAGCTGATCAAGGACTACGACCTAGAGGTGCACTACCACCCAGGGAAAGCCAATGTGGTAGCTGATGCCTTGAGTCGGAAGTCACAATGCAACTGTGTTATGATGGATTCTCGCATGAACACCCTATTTGATGAGTTGAGCAAAATGAAGATTGAAGTGATTGTTTCTGGTGCTTTGTCTCACATTTCCGTTGAGCCAACATTGCAAGACCAGATAATCATGGCCCAACTCAGTGACAAGGGAGTGCAAATTATTAAGGAGAACCTCCATTAGAAGACAGAAGTATAAGTGTTTCCTCAAAGATGGGAAGGGTATATTGTGGTTTGGAAGCCATTTGGTGGTTCCTAAAAATAAGGATCTCCAGAAGAAAATCTTGGATGAGGCTCATCTCTCCAAATTATCCATGCATCCAGGAAGCACCAAAATGTACCATGATCTGAAGCTCTTATATTGGTGGACCAGAATGAAGAGGGAGATAGCCCGTTATGTATCAGAATGTGACACATGACAGAGGATAAAGGCAAGCCACTTGAAATTAGCTGGTGCTTGCAACCCCTATCAATACCTTCCTATAAATGGGATGACATCAGCATGGATTTCATTGTGGGTCTGCCCAACACATCTCGGCATCATGATTCAATTTGGGTCATTGTGGGCCGATTGACAAAAGTGGCACATTTTCTTCCAGTGCACACCATTGATAAGGCTCAGAAGTATGCAGAGTTGTATATTGTCTGAATCGTGTGTTTGCACGGATTACCCCAGACCATTGTTTCTGACCGAGGAGCCCAATTCGTTGCCAGATTTTGGGAACAATTGCAAGAGTCTTTGGGAACCAAGCTAATGAGAAGTTCAGCTTACCACCCACAGACTGATGGTCAAACCGAAAGGGTCAATCAAATTCTTGAAGATATGCTAAGGGCTTGTGCGATCGATTACGACAAGAATTGGGATAAGTACCTCTCTTTGGCAGAGTTTGCTTATAACAACAGCTATCAATCCAGCCTAAAGATGGCACCTTTTGAAGCCCTATATGGAAGAAGGTGTCGAACACCCCTCAACTGGTCTCAGCCTAGAGAAAGAGAAATCTTTGGACCTGACTTAGTGACTGAAGCCGAAAGGAAAGTCAAACTAATCAGGAAAAATCTCGAAGCTACTCAAGCCAGGTAGAAGAGTTACCATGATAAAAGAAGAAAACCCCTCTAGTTTAAAGTGGGAGATTTCGTATATCTGAAAGTATCGCCCACCAAAGGAGTGCAAAGGTTTGGGATCAAAGGCAAGTTAGCCCCTCGCTACATTGGACCTTATGAGAACGTGGAAGCATGTGGACCTGTGGCATACAAATTGAAGTTACCTCCAAAAATGTCTGCCATCCACAATGTATTCCATGTATCCCAACTGAAGAAATGTGTTCGATTGCCAACCGAGATCATAGCAAAACCATAAGTGGAGATAGAGACAGATCTATCGTACCAAGAGTACCCTTCCAAGGTTCTGGATTGCAAAGAAAGATCGACTCGGACTAAATCGATCAGAATGTATAAGATCCAATGGAGTAATCACTCAGAGGAAGAGGCTAATTGGGAGACTGAGAAATTTCTATGTTCGAACTTCCCGATTGTCTACCTAAGGGAATTGGTACGTAACCATGCCTAACCCCTCCCCCTGCCCTTCGAACCTAAATATAAGAAGAATGACCTTAACATAAAATCAGTTAGTTGTAAAACTAAATCAAAAAGGACTTCCTTCTGAAGCTGCAAAGAGGATGCCATTCGAAGAGCAGTTTACTAAGAAGAACCTTAATGAATAAACTACCAAATTCAAGCAAGTCATAAAACCTTCTCTTCACCCCGGAGGACTCCGACCCGAATCTCGAGACGAGATTCCTTTAAGGGGGGAAGGCTGTAACACCCCAGTAATTCCCAGAAGATTCTTCTCAATGCTAACTTAAAACCATTATCACATGTGAAACAAGTTGAGCAAATGACATCAAAAATTAGGAACAAAGGTTTAATTAAGTCTTTTTCATCTTAAGGATTGTGCCTTAATCATATCATGTACCTCAAAGTTAGAAGAATTCACAAACCCTAAATAACCCTAAGTAGGCCATTTAAGTGCAAAAGGAGAAAACTTGTAAAAAGATTTTTAAAAAACACAAAATTATGAGGAGAACCAAATAACAAAGTTAAAATGCACTAAATAAACTACAAAATGTAGTAAGAAAGTTTGATTAGGGGAGCTTTGCAAAATTCTCAAAAAGACCCCTCAAGCTAAACTTTCAAAAAGGAATTCAGAAAATTCAGAACTGAATTTTTGCCCCTTTATGAAGTTCAGCCATATTCTATGTCTTCCAAAAACTCAAATCTACAAAACCCAAATATGAAAGTGGCGCCAAATTACCTTGAACATACTCTGGTAAAGTTTGAAATCAAACAAAAACTGTTTGACACATGTTGACTCGACTTTAGCCTCGGATTTCAGTCGAGCGACAAACCCAACTTCGCCCCCCTCGTATCTCGCGAATCTGAGATCAAATCCACTCAAGTGTTGTAAGAGAAACAAAGAGTAAATGACAAAGAAGAAATCGTGTGCAGGGATTTGGGAGAGTTACGAGATGATCACGAGCTAATTAGCGTTTGAAAATGACCAGACCGAGCGAGGCCATGTGTTCGATCGCTTGCCTGACCGGCCGAGCGCGGACTGGCCATGGCAGCGCGCGCCCCGCACGTGGTCACCCCGCCCCGCACGTCTGCACCTTGCCCTCACCTATAAGTGCCCCCAGAGGCCTTAGCCGTATGCACTTGCGCACCCAAAGCCCCACCCGAGCCGGAGATCACCAGTGTTCGCCGTTGAAAGCGAGCGCCACCGCCCGCCATCACTGCCCGAGAATGGTCGTCGTAACCAATCCTTTCTAATGACCCCTAGCCTCACCCTAGCCCCTGGACAACTTTCCTGAGAGGTTGTAAAGCTTCTCCAAGCTTGAGCCAAGGCATTGCCTCATCGAAGGAGCAGAATCACCCTCGTCGGACTTCGGCCGCCCGCCACCGCACGTAGACCGAGCTATCCGGTGAGCCATTCTTCAATTCCTCACACCTACGCCTTCCCTAGTACCTAGTGAAGCTCACTGACCCGTTTAATTAAACTCTATCGCCCTGGATAGGCCGGAGCCCTCGCCGCCGACGAGCTCCCCCTCCTGCGCACGTGAACCGGCCTACTCCGAGCATCCCCGAAGACAATCCGCACATCGGCGTGACCGTCACAACCTCCCCTATGCCCTCGGCCACCTCACCGGAGCAATCTCACCGCCGGTAAGCCCCTTCGCCCTTTCCTCCGCCGCGGGTACTATTTAATTGGGGGAAGGACCCCGGGTTAGGTTTAGTAAAACCCTAGGGGGTTTTCTAAATTGTCAGTGGCTCATGTGAATAGTAACTCGAGGACTAGTCTGTAAGTAAACTTAAAAACATTCGCCAGGGACCCCGATGCAAGTTAATTTCCATTTAACCATTTTTGATTAATTCTTTTTAATGACCAGAGAACTTAGGAAATTCATAACTTAAGAAATATTTAACCAAATTTAGTCAAACCAATTTTGTTGGATTCCAAATAATATGAACTATTGAACAAAAATATTGAACCCTATGGTTTCTGTATTAATTTTTAGAGTTTTGAATTAAATAGGGAAACTGCCCAAACCTTATTAATATAAGGAAAAATAGTTATGCTTTTGTACTAGGCTTAAGAAAATTTGTAGAGATACATACCCAACTTAAGCACTGTTTAAAAATGCTGAACACTCGAGTATACAAGATTAACTCGAGTTTTGCTATTAAAGACTATATCTGTCCAAAACTTAGGAAATTAAGAAAGGCAGTAAAAAACAATAAACAGAGGATGAACATATTTTTCCTAGTATACTTAAGTAATAAAAAACCTAGGAAAAATACAGAGAACCCTAGTCCAGAGCTAATCCAAGGTTAAATATTTATTAGGCACTAAGAAATCCAGAAAAACCATAATTAAAAATATAAGGACCATTTCAAAAATGGTAAGGAAAATTAAGTGGACTCCTAACTGCTAGAACACCATTACAAAAATAGTAGACCCCCCAACCCATTTTAATAAGTGGGTTGAACAGTTCAAACTTGATTTTGGCCCATGTTCCAATTAAATCATAAGGAAGCCAAAAATTGTGCAACAGTAGGCAAATAAATTTTTACCTAACTATTGATGAAGTAGACCACCAGAGAAAAATATGAAACCTAATTAAAAAAGTAAGATAACACCCATGGCCCCTACGCCATGAAAAAAGCCATTTAATCCAAAAATTCTTACCACCCTTTCTCTTAAGCAAAAAGTTGCCAAATTCTAGGAAATGATTGCTCTTGCACAAATAAAAATAGAAAAAATTAGAAATATGTTGTTTGACATTTTTCAAGTATAGTGGTAGTAGAAATCACCACTTTTGCCAAGAACTTTAGAAAATTACAGTAAAATAACCAATAAGCATTAGTGGCTAAAATTTGGTACAAAGTCATGTAATTGCACCAAAATGCCAGCAAAAATAAGCTTCAAGGAATAATTCACTGTTAGAGGAGAGTTGTAGTTCAAAGCACCCCCTCTGCCCCACAACTTGATAATTTTGTACAGAGAGAACCCTTAACTTTTTAAGCCCCAATTTTTGAGACAGAGAGTTACACACCAGTGAGAAGCGACTGTAATGTTTACAGAATATTTGGAAATTTATAAAGGTTGGTTGTAGTTCAATCCCACCTTAAAAACATAAAAGAAAAGGAGAAGAGAGAAATTGGGAAACAATAATGAATCTCACCCCAATGAATTCAGCTAGGAATCTTAATAAACTTTCACTAAAACATTAAAAGGAAATCAGTGGAACAATAAAATAATCTAACCAATTGACTTAACCAACTTGACCCTAAATGGCTAAGTGTACCACTAGATTTTCCAGTAATAAGATTAAGTTCTACCTTATTAACTTAATCATTTCACCAAACTATTATCATTGCTAAGTTGAATGTCATGGCATACATATATCTCAATCATTGCATTCATTAGATTGCAACCTCGCTGATGGAGAGTACGTGCTCATTCCTAAGCAAGGAGCTGTCCACGAGGAAGACCAGGAGCCAGCTCCCGAGCCTACCACAAAAGATCTCCTCGCAGCCCAAACATTTGAAGGCAAGCCCCAGTTTTTATGCATGACCAGTTATATATATGCTACTTTACTACACTTAATGTTTGTAGGCTTGTTGTGTGCACTTAAGTGTAGGATTTGCTTGAAACCCTTAGTTGCATGAACTCAGGATTCCTTTTTGAGATGAATACTAGTATGCTAGGTCGAGTAGCTACCTTGCTAATTAGGATCTCGGTAGAAGTCGAGTGATTTTTCTAGCACTCGCGTGAGGTCAGGAATTGGTTGTATTCATCTTGATAAATGGATCTATGATGGTCTATGGACTTGGATCCAGGGTGGTGTCACACGCGGTTTTGGAAGGTAAACCGAATGCGAACCATGTACGTGCTAGGATCAGAACTCACGTGCACAGCGATTACATAATTGGACATCATCACACAATGCTCGAATTAAATAACGGAAGGGTACTTAATTACGTCAAGATGTCCGAGACATCCACAGAGTCTAATACATAACCATAGTGTTCAACTTTAATATCAAAGTGCGGAGAAACAAAATGTAGAAGATAAGCCTACACAGGCAGCTGACTGGAGGTTGCCACTAAAGTAAACTAGAACTCATCGTAGTCCTGGAACTCCTCAAAGTCCTCCATGTTACTAACATCTCCTCCTGAGCAATGAGTACAGTGGGGACAACCTGGGTGGGGTGGTTTGTAAAGCAAGGGTAAGTACACATCAACGTACTCAGCAAATGTCCCATTTGGCTAAAGTGGACTAGCTGTATGTGGAGTTAAGGTTAAGCAGTTTCTTTTAGTTGGTCAAGTTTTATTACTATAAGTATAGCCAAATTTTAGTAATAACCCAGTTATTACCCAGAGGCACTCCCTCCAAGAGGAAATACCAGAGATCAGATTTATAACCATCATTGCTAATCATCATCATAAAAGTAACCAAAGTTCTTCTAATCAAAGAGGATCCCAAGGCCGCTCATAACCGTGAGCACGGCTGATATACTAGTTTCTAACACTCTGCAGAGGTTGCACACTTTACCCACAAGCCGTAATTCACATTATGCCCGCGTTCTAGCCTCCCCATTGATCACTACTAAGGTGACCTAGCAGGGTCTCACTACGTAGCCTTTACAAAGATTTCCCAGAGGTCATAGCCGCCCATTAGGTTTCTCCAGTTTGATAAACACAGTACATCTCCCCAAAGGAAGGGTGACTAACAAAACCAAATCAAAGAACCTCTGCAACCAACCTCGACAGAGCAAGTACTGTGCCCAGACTCCATTGACGGCCCTACGGCGAAGCCAACTACTCCTCTCGTTCCTCTAATTAATCAGCTAATGGCGTCCCATTCCACCCTCATGGTTGCACTGTTATCCTGGGTTGTCACTCCCCAAACAGGTCATTATGGAGAGGCACTCAGGAAACAGCCTGAGTCCCCTAAAGTAATCACAAGAACCTCATCGGGATAACATCATGGTATCATAAAAGATCACATCATGTTCATTGATTAAGTTAAAGCAATAGCATAAGCTAACCATGATTAACCCAAAAGGTAAACAAGGGTAAGGTAAATACAGACTAGTCAATTCTTAAGTTTCAATAATGTAATGCGGGACAGTGAATTATAAAGTAAAGTAGGAAATAATAGGTTTGAGGACACTTGCCTTCACCAGGTTGTTGCTCAGAGGGATCTTCGACAACACACTCAGGAACCACGAGCTGCTTGTTGTCTAAGTAAAGCGAGCATACGTTCAATACATTTGGAAGGTAAAATTGTAATGACCAAAATCTGTATAAGAAAAAAAAATACATGAAGGAATAAAATAGTAAATTTTGATATCTCAAATTATACCTGATAGTTGCAAATTGAGAACTGAATTTTGGAAAACCAAGAACCATTTTAGAAAAGAAGAAATATCAATGTTCTCTATTCAACTAAATGATTACGCATATCATTAAATGATGCACCATAAACATTTATTTACATGAATACTTAATTTTGAAGTAAATTTTACCTCTTATCCCACATTCAAAATACTATTTTTTTCTAAAAAGAAAGAAAACAGTATTAGTGTTTTTCATATTTCAAACCTCTACCAAACAAATAAATCAACTAAAATAAATATATATCTATTGCTTCATAATTGATTTTGGGTATGCATTTATAAACTTTATCTTGGATTTGAACTTTAAATTTGTAAATCAAAAGGGGATAGAAAATAGAGAATGAGAAGGAAATTCTAGAAGTTGGAAAAGGAAAGAAAATAAATATTATGTAGATAAAAATAAGTAAATAAAAATATATTAGAGTTTCAATTTGTATAATTGACTCAAAGGTGAAACCCATATTCAAATTCAAAATTGGATTCAAAATAAGCATGAATAAAGAAAAATAGAAAATAGAAGAAAAAGTAGTGCTTTTATTTGTACAGGAAACCTAGGGGCACTTTCTCAAATCGAATTTGAATTCAATTATCAAATTTGAAATCTAGGAAGAAAATTCAAATAGAAAAAAAGGGGGCAGACCAGCGTGTGGGCCTCCTTACTCTCTTTTCGGCCCAGCAAAATTTGACCTGTGCTCGGCCCACCTGCGCGCTGTGCGGCCCAACTGCCCCAAACCCTAGCCGCCACCCCTGGTTTCCTTCGCATCTGCTCCTCCTCATACGCGCGCTCCGCGGCCACTGATGAACAGGTCCCAGTGGTCAGCCCACGTTCCCCGCGTCAGCCGTAGCCTACGTGCTCTCGCATGCTCAGACGTGTCACTGAACCGTGGGCCCCCCGATTAGCTCCTTCTTCTTCGCTGGTTACCTGTAACAGACGTCGTGCGCATCGCGCGCTCCACTGACCGAATTTCCCCTCTTCTCGGGCCGTTGTGGTGCTCTCGCAGGTTTAAGTATCGGGCGCCGCTATCCCCTCTTGCATCTATTCCCATCTAGCCATGTCGTGATGTGCAGTCGCCAAGCGCCACCATGGTCAAGGGAGGAGAGAGAGGGTGCCATTGCCGCGCGTTGTGGCCTTGCTGGCGGGCCAATAAGCTTGCCGCGTTGTCGGATGGGGATGCTCCTGCGCGTCATGTCGTTGTGCCCCGCGACAGTAGTATGCGTGTAGACGCCGGTGAGCTGAGAAATAAGGAGAGAGATCGAGCGCGCAAATCTCCGTATCCACCAAACCACACTCGGTTCGGGTGGCCGATGGGGAGTTCGGGCGCGGTGTGACCTTCTAGTGCAGCGACGGGAGCATCTTGGTGTCTCGGCGTCAGGGATTCCCGGAGCTCCCATCGCGGGGCAGACTTTCAGATTGTGCGCGCCGGCCTTGTCTTCGTCTCTGCGCGGTATGTTGCATCTCTCTGTTATCAAGTGTGAATTCCGCGGATACCGGTGTCAGCGTCATGGGGTTATTGTCGCTGGGCGAGCTCGCGATGGGCGGTAATGGCACCATCGCGGCTCACTCGCGCGCCGGCGGCGGGGTATTAGTGTCTTAGGTGGAAGATGAGTTTGTGGCCGTCAGATCAAGGTTGAGTGGACTGGATTCAGAGCCGTATACCCCTTTGTTGCATTGAATATGTGTGGTCGGATCTGTGACGTGTGGTGCGGATTGGGGTCCTGCTGTTGTAGTGCGCGGAACCGTAGGATCCTGATCTGACGGCGGTTAGGGCGTTCCGATTGCTGTTGAGTGTGGCCTAATCCGTGCTTTATACTCTAGATCGGACGGTCGGGATGAGTTACCTATGTTATAAAACGACGATCTAATCCGATGTGTCGATATTCGATCGGACGAGCCAGGTCACACCATACCCTTCAGCCGACCCGTTTTACAAAAGAGTCCCTGGACTTCCTAGAAATGAAACTGCAGTCCTTCCCTGTTGTTGACTGAGTCTCAGTACATTTTACGCCAGGGACCCTGTGCTCTTTAATAATTGTGCGCGCAATCCAGAGAGGGTGAAATCAGAGAAATAATATTGGAAATTGACTTTTAATACAAACATAATCCCAAAAACTTGTATAATTCATGTAAAATTCATATATTGTCAAATTGACCCATTTCAGTTCCTATAATTTTATAATATTATTGTTTATCAAATAGTGTCACTGATTTGACATGAAAGCCACTTCAAAATTTAGTTCCTAATTAATCTTATATCAAATACATAAAACCTTAGGAAATTCATAACTCCTGCGTTTTAACTCCGATTTGATCCATTCAAGTTGCGTTAGTCTCGCATAAATATTTACTATGCAATAACAATATTTATTATACCATGTTGCACTATTTTATAATTAGATCTGTATTTAACTGATGTTGGTTAGTCTGGTTAAACTGTTTATCATTATAATCTACTAGAATATGATTTATGGTCAATTCATAGCTTAGATTAAAATTGAAATCATTATTTATCGAATAACCTCTCATATGATTTATATTAACCAATTTATAATATAGTTTAATATTTTAATCACAGAAATCCTCTATAAAATCATAACTCCTTAACCGTAACTCCGATTTTAGTGGTTCTCGTTCCCACGATCTCGTAGCAACGTATAGATTATTATTATTCAGTTTGTACTTATGTTTGGTGTAATGTTAATTTTGTCTATACACTATTTGTTTGTATTGCTACGACTATCGCGAGGTTTCGAGGATCCGAAGGATCACCCTGGTAACTGGAATCTCAAGTGCCAGGCAAGTTGTGCCCTTGATCACTTTTGTTACCCAATAATGCTCTTTATTATCACTATTCAATGCATAGGTTTAATTTTGATGGGACCCAATAGGTCACCCTAGTCTGATTATATTTTACCTTGTATACCCCTGAATCACTTTGGGTAGATTTTGCTATTGCTTTATATTGTTTTGGGTTAATATTCCATTATATCCATGTTCCAATTATTTTGTTATTTTATTTATGTTCATTAATGTTAATTGGAACATGGAGCTTAACTTGAGAAACACGTGCCACCATAAGGGTTTAATGAGACACCCTTGGCCAACTAACTAGGAAAGCTAGTGGAAGACTACCTTACCCGAAAGGGGCAAGGGTGAAAGGGAAATGTGCCCTTGGGCCATTTCTAAGTATTTTGGTGATTTAGTGTCCAACACAAGTGCCTAAGTGTTGATCTATGCAAAGTGGTGGACAAAGTGAAAATCAAGTCAAAAGGTATGTTTCTCAGACTTAGTACATTGTTTTAGAGACTAATGTATTGTGTCTAAGTGCTGGAAACAGGAGAAATCGAATTGGAGAAGAGATGGCCTTGTTTAGCCAAAGCCAGTTCTGTCTGGGTGCACCGGACAGTGTCCGGTGCGCCATACTGGCTCAGGCGAACTTGCTGCTCTCTGGAAGAAATTAACGGCGTACGGCTATAATTCACCGGACTGTCCGGTGTGCACCGGACAGTGTCCGGTGAGCCAACGGTCGCCGGGCCAACGGTCGGCCGCTTAATCCGGGCGCGACGTGTGGCCGAGCCAACGACTAGAAGGGGGCACCGGACTGTCCGGTGTGCACCGGACAGTGTCCGGTGCACCAATGGCTCCAAGGCGCCAATGGTCGGCTTCGCCAAATAAGGAAAGAGATCCACACCGGACAGTGTCCGGTGGTGCACCGGACTGTCCGGTGCGCCAGGCGACAGAAGGCAAGAAATGCCTTCCTGGAATGCACTCAACGGCTCCTAGCTGCCTTGGGGCTATAAAAGGGACCCCTAGGCGCATGGAGGAGAACACCAAGCATTCTCTAAGCATTCCTAAGCACTAAGACATCGATTCCACGCTTTTGATTCCTTGCAATAGCAATTAGAGCTCTAGTTGAGTTGTGAACTCATTGAGTTGTGTTGTGAGCTCTTGTTGTGACTTGTGTGCGTGGTGTTGCTGTGATTTCTTGTCTTGAGTGTGTTGCTCATCCCTCCCTTACTTCGTGCTTCTTTGTGAACTTCAAGTGTAAGGGCGAGAGGCTCCAAGTTGTGGAGATTCCTCGCGAACGAGATAAGAAAAGAAAAGCAAAACACCGTGGTATTCAAGTTGATCATTGGATCACTTGAGAGGAGTTGAGTGCAACTCTCGTCCGTTGGGACGCCACAACGTGGAGTAGGCAAGTTTTGTACTTGGCCGAACCACGGGATAAACCACTGTGTCATCTCTGTGTTGATCTCTTTGTGGTTATCGTGTTGTGCAAGTTCTCCTCTCTAGCCACTTGGCTTAACAGTGCTAACTCTAATCAAGTTTTGTGGATTAAGTTTTAAGTTTTCACAGGATCACCTATTCACCCCCCTCTAGGTGCTCTCAATTGGTATCGGAGTCGTTCTCTTCACAAAGGTACTAATCGCCCGAAGAGATGGATCCTAAGGGGAAGGGAATTGTGATCAACGATAAGGAGAAGGAGTCCTTCGTCAACGAGCCGAAGGATGACAAGCCTACCGACTCAGGCTCGGGCCACAAACGCAAAGATGGGAAGAAGAAGAAGACAAGACGCATCAAGGAGATCGTCTACTACGACAACAGCGATGAGTCCACCTCTTCCCAAAAGGACAACGACTACGACAAAAGAAAGATAGTTAATTTGAACTTTTCTTTCGATTACTCTCGTATTCCGCATAGCTCAAATGCACATTTGCTTTCCATCCCTCTTGGCAAACCTCCACACTTTGATGGGGAGGACTACGGATTTTGGAGTCACAAAATGCGTAGTCACCTGTTCTCTCTCCATCCAAGTATATGGGAGATTGTTGAGAATGGAATGAAATTTGATAGCTCGGATAATCCTATATTTATTAATGAACAGATTCATAAAAATGCACAAGCTACTACTGTGTTGTTAGCCTCTTTGTGCAGGGACGAGTACCATAAGGTGAGCGGCTTGGACAATGCCAAGCAGATCTGGGACACCCTCAAGATCTCCCATGAGGGGAACGACGTCACCTTGCTCACCAAGATGGAGTTGGTAGAGGGCGTGCTTGGGAGATTTGCAATGATAAGGGGCGAGGAGCCAACCCAAACATACAACCGGCTCAAGACCCTCATCAACAAAATAAGGAGCTACGGAAGCACGCGATGGACGGACCACGACGTCGTTCGCCTAATGCTAAGGTCCTTTACTGTACTTGATCCACATCTGGTGAACAATATTCGTGAAAATCCTAGGTACACCAAGATGTCGCCCGAAGAAGTTCTTGGGAAGTTCGTGAGCGGGCGAATGATGATCAAGGAGGCGAGATACGTGGACGACGCATTGAATGGTCCAATCAATGAGCCTCAACCCTTTGCTCTCAAAGCAACAAGAAGCAAGGAGGCGCTACCTAGCAAGGTGGCACAAGTTGAGGTGGCAGGGCTAAATGATGAAGAGATGGCTCTCATCATCAAGCGCTTCAAGACGGCGCTAAAGGGTCACAAGGGGCAGCCAAGCAAGACCAAGACAAAGGGGAAGCGCTCATGCTTCAAGTGTGGTAAGATTGGTCATTTTATCACTAACTGTCCCGATAATGATAGTGACCAGGAACAGGGGAACAAGAGGGAGAAGAAGAAGGCATACAAAAAAACTAAGGGCGAGGCACACCTTGGAAAGGAGTGGGACTCTGAGTGTTCGTCATCCGACTCCGACAATGAAGGACTCGCCGCCACCGCCTTCAACAAGTCATCCCTCTTCCCCAACGAGCGTCACACATGCCTCATGGCGAAGGAGAAGAAGGTATGTACTCGAAACAGTGCCACTTATGATTCTTCTAGTGATGATGAGTCTAGTGATGAAGAAGTAGATTACTCTAGTTTGTTCAAGGGATTGGATAGAACTAAAATAGATAAGATTAATGAATTGATTGATGCCTTGAATGAAAAGGATAGACTTTTAGAGAAACAAGATGACCTTTTATATGAAGAGCATGACAAATTTGTAGAGGCACAAAAATATCATGCTTTAGAAGTTAAAAGAAATGAAATGCTTTCTTGTGAACTATCTTCTTGCCATGAGACAATTTCTAGCTTAAGGATCATAAATGATGATTTGAATGCTAAGCTAGAAATAGCTAGTAAATCTAACTCTTGTGTAGAACATGTTATGATTTGCAATAGGTGTAAAGATTTTGACAGTGATGCCTGTAGTGAACACCTAGTTTCAATTTCCAAATTGAATGATGAATTGGCTAGTCTTAATGCCCAACTTAAGACTAGCAAGAATGAATTTGACAAGCTAAAATTTGCAAGGGATGCCTACACGATTGGTAGACACCCCTCAATTAAGGATGGACTTGGCTTCAAGAGGGAAGCCAAGGACTTAACAAGCCATAAGGCTTCCATCTCCGCCAAGGAGAAAGGGAAGGCCCCTATGGCTAGTAGTGCTAAAAAGAACCATGCTTTTATGTACCATGATAGAAGACAGTCTTATAGGAGTTGTAATGCTTATGATGCTTTTGACTCTCATGCCATGTTTGCTTCTAGTTCTATCTATATGCATGGTAGAGATATGTCTAGGAGATATGTTGTTCATATGCCTAGGAGAAATGTTGTTAATGTTCCTAGGAAAGTTGATGAACCTTCTACAATATATCATGCTTGCAATGCTTCATTTGCCATTTGTAGAAAGAATAAGAAGGTGATTGCTAGGAAGTTAGGGGCAAGATGCAAGGGAGATAAAACTTGCATTTGGGTCCCTAAGACAATTGTGACTAACCTTGTAGGACCCAACAAGAGTTGGGTACCTAAGACCCAAGCCTAAATTTGCCTTGCAGGTTTATGCATCCGGGGGTTCAAGCTGGATTATCGACAGCGGATGCACAAACCATATGACGGGGGAGAAGAAGATGTTCACCTCCTACGTCAAAAACAAGGATTCCCAAGATTCAATAATATTCGGTGATGGGAATCAAGGCAAGGTAAAAGGGTTAGGTAAAATTGCTATTTCATCCGAGCACTCTATATCTAATGTGTTTTTAGTTGAGTCTCTTGGATATAATTTGTTATCTGTTAGTCAATTGTGCAAAATGGGATATAATTGTCTATTCACAAATGTAGATGTGTCTATATTTAGAAGAAGTGATGGTTCATTAGCTTTTAAGGGTGTATTAGACGACAAACTTTATTTAGTTGATTTTGCAAAAGAGGAGGCCGGTCTAGATGCATGCTTAATTGCTAAGACTAGCATGGGCTGGCTGTGGCATCGCCGCTTAGCACATGTGGGGATGAAGAACCTTCACAAGCTTCTAAAGGGAGAACACGTGATAGGTCTAACCAATGTTACTTTCGAAAAAGATAGATCTTGTGCAGCTTGTCAAGCAGGTAAACAAGTGGGAGGAGCGCATCATAGCAAGAATGTGATGACCACATCAAGACCTCTGGAGCTGCTACATATGGACCTCTTCGGACCCGTCGCCTATCTAAGCATAGGAGGAAGTAAGTATGGTCTAGTTATTGTTGATGACTTTTCCCGCTTCACTTGGGTATTCTTTTTGCAGGATAAATCTGAAACCCAAGGGACCCTCAAGCGCTTCCTAAGGAGAGCTCAAAACGAGTTTGAGCTCAAGGTGAAGAAGATAAGGAGCGACAATGGGTCCGAGTTCAAGAACCTTCAAGTGGAGGAGTACCTTGAGGAGGAAGGGATCAAGCACGAGTTCTCCACTCCCTACACACCACAGCAAAATGGTGTGGTAGAGAGGAAGAACAGGACGCTTATAGACATGGCGAGGACGATGCTTGGAGAGTTCAAGACCCCCGAGCGCTTTTGGTCAGAAGCCGTGAACACGGCTTGCCACGCCATCAACAGGGTATACCTTCATCGCCTCCTCAAGAAGACGTCGTATGAGCTACTAACCGGTAACAAACCCAATGTTTCGTATTTTCGGGTTTTTGGGAGTAAATGCTACATTCTAGTGAAGAAGGGTAGGAATTCCAAATTTGCTCCCAAAGCCGTAGAAGGGTTTTTGTTAGGTTATGACTCAAATACAAAGGCGTATAGAGTCTTCAACAAATCATCGGGTTTAGTTGAAGTCTCTAGCGACGTTGTATTTGATGAGACTAATGGCTCTCCAAGAGAGCAAGTTGTTGATTTTGATGATGTAGATGAAGAAGAAGTTCCAACGGCCGCAATACGCACCATGGCGATTGGAGATGTGCGGCCACAGGAACAAGATGAGCGAGATCAACCTTCTTCCTCAACAATGGTGCAACCCCCAACTCAAGATGATGAACAGGAGGCGTGTGATCAAGGGGGAGCACAAGATGATCAAGTAATGGAGGAAGAAGCACAACCGGCACCTCCAACCCAAGTTCGAGCGATGATTCAAAGGGATCATCCCGTCGACTAGATTTTGGGTGACTTTAGCAAGGGAGTAACTACTCGATCTTGATTAGTTAATTTTTGTGAGCATTACTCCTTTGTCTCTTCTATTGAGCCTTTCAGGGTAGAGGAGGCCTTGCTAGATCCAGACTGGGTGTTGGCCATGCAAGAGGAGCTCAACAACTTCAAAAGAAATGAAGTTTGGACACTGGTGCCTCGTCCCAAGCAAAATGTTGTGGGAACCAAGTGGGTGTTCTGCAACAAACAAGACGAGCACGGGGTGGTGACAAGGAACAAGGCACGACTTCTGACAAAAGGTTATGCCCAAGTCGCAGGTTTGGACTTTGAGGAGACTTTTGCTCCTGTGGCAAGGCTAGAGTCCATTCGTATTTTGCTAGCATATGCCGCTCACCATTCTTTCAGGTTATTCCAAATGGATGTGAAGAGTGCTTTCCTCAACGGGCCAATCAAGGAGGAAGTGTACGTGGAGCAACCCCCTGGCTTCGAGGATGAACGGTACCCCGACCACGTGTGTAAGCTCTCTAAGGCGCTCTATGGACTTAAGCAAGCCCCAAGAGCATGGTATGAATGCCTTAGAGACTTTTTAATTGCTAATGCTTTCAAGGTTGGGAAAGCCGATCCAACTCTTTTTACTAAGACATGTGATGGTGATCTTTTTGTGTGCCAAATTTATGTCGATGACATAATATTTGGTTCTACTAATCAAAAGTCTTGTGAAGAGTTTAGTAGGGTGATGACTCAAAAGTTTGAGATGTCGATGATGGGCGAGTTAAGCTATTTCCTTGGGTTCCAAGTGAGGCAACTCAAGGACGGGACCTTCATCTCCCAAACAAAGTACACGCAAGACTTGATCAAGCGGTTTGGGATGAAGGATGCCAAGCCCACAAAGACACCAATGGGAACCGACGGACACACCGACCTCAACAAAGGAGGTAAGTCCGTTGATCAAAAGGCATACCGGTCTATGATAGGGTCTTTACTTTATTTATGTTCTAGTAGACCGGATATTATGCTAAGCGTATGCATGTGTGCTAGATTTCAATCCGATACAAGGGATTGTCACTTAGTGGCTGTGAAGCGAATTCTTAGATATTTAGTTGCTACGCCTTGCTTCGGGATCTGGTATCCAAAGGGGTCTACCTTTGACTTGATTGGATATTCAGACTCCGACTATGCTGGATGTAAGGTCGATAGGAAGAGTACATCGGGGACGTGCCAATTCTTAGGAAGGTCCCTGGTGTCATGGAGTTCTAAGAAACAAACCTCTGTTGCCCTATCCACCGCTGAGGCCGAGTACGTTGCCGCAGGATAGTGTTGCGCGCAACTACTTTGGATGAGGCAAACCCTCCGGGACTTTGGCTACAATCTGAGCAAAGTCCCACTCCTATGTGATAATGAGAGTGCTATCCGCATAGCGGATAATCCTGTTGAACACAGCCGCACAAAGCACATAGACATCCGGCATCACTTTCTGAGAGACCACCAGCAAAAGGGAGATATCGAAGTGTTTCATGTTAGCTCTGAGAACCAGCTAGCCGATATCTTTACCAAGCCATTAGATGAGCAGACCTTTTGCAAGTTGCGTAGTGAGCTAAATGTCTTAGATTCGCGGAACTTGGATTGATTTATAGCATACATGTGTTTATGCCTTTGATCATGTTCCTTAATGCATTTTGTTGTTTATTTATGGTGCTCAAGTTGTACAAACACTCCCCGGACCTCACAAGTCCTTTGCAAGTGATGCACTTATTTAGGGGGAGATGTGTTACAACTTGACTCTTTGGGACTAACCATGTGCTTGAGTTTGCTTGATTTAGTCTCAAAGGTGAATTGAAAGGGAAACGATGGACTTGGACCATGCAAGACTTCCACTGCACTCCGATGAAAGAGTAACTTATTCCAAGTTCATCTCTATACTCTTATTGCCTGTTAGTTGAAGATTTTGGTGAGGCAATGGGGTTAAAGGGCCAAAATTGATCCCATTTTGGTGCTTGATGCCAAAGGGGGAGAAAATAAGGCCAAAGCAATAATGGATCAGCTACCACTTGTGAATTTTTGAAAATAGTAGAGTTAGAGTTTTTGTTTGTAAAAATACTCTTGTTTGCCTCTTATTGTCAAAAGTTGGGAGAAGGCTTAAATTATGGGAAAAAGGGGGAGTTCTTGAATCCTTGATAAATTTCTCGTGAAATATCTCTCTTTATTTTTCAACAAGTGTGTGTGACTTAGAGATAGGAAATTGAGTGTGATTTGCAAAAACAAACCAAGTGGTGGCAAAGAATGATCCATATATGCCAAATTTGAATCAAAACAATTTTGAGTTCTTAGTTGGATTGATTTTGCACTTGTTCTACTTGCTTTATGTTGTGTTGGCATAAATCACCAAAAGGGGGAGATTGAAAGGGAAATGTGCCCTTGGGCCATTTCTAAGTATTTTGGTGATTTAGTGTCCAACACAAGTGCCTAAGTGTTGATCTATGCAAAGTGGTGGACAAAGTGAAAATCAAGTCAAAAGGTATGTTTCTCAGACTTAGTACATTGTTTTAGAGACTAATGTATTGTGTCTAAGTGCTGGAAACAGGAGAAATCGAATTGGAGAAGAGATGGCCTTGTTTAGCCAAAGCCAGTTCTATCTGGGTGCACCGGACTGTCCGGTGGTGCACCGGACAGTGTCTGGTGGTGCACCGGACAGTGTCCGGTGCGCCATACTGGCTCAGGCGAACTTGCTGCTCTCAGGAAGAAATTAACGGCGTACGGCTATAATTCACCGGACTGTCCGGTGTGCACTGGACAGTGTCCGGTGAGCCAACGGTCGCCGGGCCAACGGTCGGTCGCTTAATCCGGGCGCGACGCGTGGCCGAGCCAACGACTAGAAGGGGGCACCAGACTGTCCGGTGTGCACCGGACAGTGTCCGGTGCACCAACGGCTCCAAGGCGCCAACGGTCGGCTTCGCAAAATAAGGAAAGAGATCCGCACCGGACAGTGTCCGGTGGTGCATCGGACTGTCCGGTGCGCCAGGCGACAGAAGGCAAGAAATGCCTTCCTGGAATGCACTCAACGGCTCCTAGCTGCCTTGGGGCTATAAAAGGGACCCCTAGGCGCATGGAGGAGAACACCAAGCATTCTCTAAGCATTCCTAAGCACTAAGACATCGATTCCGCGCTTTTGATTCCTTGCAATAGCAATTAGTGCTCTAGTTGAGTTGTGAACTCATTGAGTTGTGTTGTGAGCTCTTGTTGCGACTTGTGTGCGTGGTGTTGCTGTGATTTCTTGTCTTGAGTGTGTTGCTCATCCCTCCCTTACTCCGTGCTTCTTTGTGAACTTCAAGTGTAAGGGCGAGAGGCTCCAAGTTGTGGAGATTCCTCGCGAACGGGATAAGAAAAGAAAAGCAAAACACCGTGGTATTCAAGTTGATCATTGGATCACTTGAGAGGAGTTGAGTGCAACTCTCGTCCGTTGGGACGCCACAACGTGGAGTAGGCAAGTTTTGTACTTGGCCGAACCACGGGATAAACCACTGTGTCATCTCTGTGTTGATCTCTTTGTGGTTATCGTGTTGTGCAAGTTCTCCTCTCTAGCCACTTGGCTTAACTATGCTAACTCTAATCAAGTTTTGTGGATTAAGTTTTAAGTTTTCACAGGATCACCTATTCACCCCCCTCTAGGTGCTCTCAAAGGGCAGTAGGGGAGTTGCATGCAAGGAGGTTCTCGGGTTGATTTTCCTGCGATGGCGGTCAGACGAGGGATTCTTGCAAGTGCTCTTCCCATAAACTGTAGCGGGTTTTCGAAAGCTAGTGGAACTTTATAAAGGTCTCGTAGTGGATCCCTAGCCATTCACCTCGGTAGTGTCTAAGGGCCTTGCAAACCCTAGCGACATGGGATACACGACTTGTGGGTATAGGGTACAACCTCTGCAGAGTGTAAAACTGGTATACTAGCCGAGCTCACGGTCATGAGCAGCTCAGGACTCTCGTATGATTAAATACGGAACCTAAACTCAATTTGTCATATGCATTTGCATGGGATTATTTATTAATTTTGTTCTATTATTATTTATTATGGTTTGGTATTTACTTACACTTAGTAATTGCTAATAAAATTTTGACCAACTTATAAAAGCAATGCTCAGCTTCAACCTTGATTTTGTTGATCAGCCTTTACATTTCACATGAACTCCCACCTTTGGTGAGTTCATGCCACATTATTCCCCACAACTTGTTGGGCGATGAACATGTGTGAGCTCATCACCCTTGCTGTCTCACACCCCCCACAGGAGAAGAACAGGTGGTTCAAGTGGAGCCACACATCGAGGAGTTTGATTCGATCTAGGTGGCGTCTCCCAGTTGACTTTCTGGCGCCAAGGATGGATTTTAGATCCTGTTACATTTATCTTTTTATTTTGTAAGACTTTCGCTATGTAATAAATACTCTGATTATTGTGACATTTATCTCTATACACTCTGTTATTATATATGTTGTCTTCTTTGGCGCATGTATGAGATGCACCCATCTTTGTCCCTTAAAGCCCGGGGCGTTACAGAAGTGGTATCAGAGGAATGTTGACTGTAGGACGAAACCTAGATAGAACTAGACAACCATTACCTACTTACCTTACTCTGATTCTTTCTATACTTATCTTGATCACGTTTCACCTTCTACTGTTCTACTCTGATTAACCTTACCTTTGCTACTCTGATCCTTTTCTAAACTTATCTTAATCTTTTCTCATCTATTTCCGCTTTACTCTGATTATTCTTACCTTTTCTACTCAAAGACAAATGTGGATTTCACACTTTGAAATCATGTGCCTAAAGTGACCTTTAGGAATAGGAGACCCAATCTGAGGAACAAAAACAAAACTATTTCTATAGGTATCTACGCGCTTGAGTGTTTGTTTTTATGATACCTGCCTGATTTGGATATTTGAGTGAGTGTGATTAGTTGTGGAGTGACGTCCACAATAACATCTACATATACGTAGAGGCATAAATACAAATAAATAAAATTCACGAGATAACTAAACAATTAGATTATCCTCCATTAAAATGTATCTATTTCGTAGAGATCCCTCTTATTTTAAAAAACTCTCCCTTATCTTAAAATGATCCATCAGATCTTGAAAGATACTCTCTTACTTTATTAGACTCATCTCTTCTCGAAAGGATTCTCATCTTATCCAAATAGATCTAACCAATCTCAAAAGATTCTATCTTATTCTTAGAGATTTATCTTGTCCTAATAAGCATACTTATCCCCACCACTTTGCTTATCTCATAATAATGTAACAAACATGATTCATTCCTAAATAAATCAAGCAGATCTTATCTATTCTAATCTGATTACACCAATTTAATTTTGATCCCATCTAATCTGATCAGATCTAATCTAATGGACAAACATGATAGATAATACTGGGAAAATAGATTGGACCCTACTTCTATAAGCATGTTTTAACCTAAATTGATGCTCTAGATTAACTAGACCACCTACAACTATCTAACCTAATGCGACAACCTTAATCATCATATAGTTGCATAACCCCTCTGTTTTAACCTAACAGAGATTCTGATCTACCTACACCATATAATCCATCCTATTTCAAAAGATTCTAACATATATTAATAATATGTTATCCTACCCTGGTAGATCTATTTAACTTAAACTAGTCTAATCTGGTTATATCCAGTCTAATCAAGATCCCATCTAATCTAATATGATCCAATCTAAAGTGAGTTACTTAATGCTGGTACGAAGGATCAGGCCATACTCCTAATTCACTTACACCTAGATTGGTGACTTTTATCAACACGGCCATACCCAACAACTTGACCTACAGAAGCAAAACAATCAAACCCGATTCTGACTAATCTCATCTAACTCAGCCATCTACTAAACCAATCTAATGTGGTCTACTTAATCAGACTAGTGATACTTGTAAAAAGAGATCAGACTCTGCTGAGCTAGGTATTAACTTAACTCAGTCCATTGGACCAACCCAGTCACATGCATAAGAGTTAACCCAACCCATAGAGTCATGATCAATGGTATAATTAATCTATCCTCACCTAACATCAAACAAACTTTTGATCTACACCATGTGGTTTACCTCCTCCATATCTATCTTAACCATATTTCCCAACCCCGAATAATATACACTAACCTCGAAACAATGAGACCAAGACCAGAGGAGAAAAGATCAACATCGACAAGGAAGGGTATAACAGTGAAAGTGAATCTCGTGATGAATCAGGACTTGAACATTTTGGATAAAGTCTTTTACTTGCCATAATCTTTCTTACCTCAACCTGTTCAGTTTATATCCCACATAAATAGTAGCTGGATACATATGCTCTCCCAATCTTCCACTACCTCCACCACCACCACCAGCTCCACCAAGCTACATAAATATAAATATATATATTGTTATTTTAGTTAAATGTTACTTTAGTTAGTAGTTAGTATTTCACTGTTTTAGGAGAAATAATAAGGGCTATTTGACCCCATGTGTTGCCAATAAATTATGCATCATGCTGAAATTTTGTTTGTGCATATGTGTTGAGATAACCTGGTTATGCACCCTCTTACAAATCTCGAGGACGAGATTTCTGTTAAGGGGGGTAGGATTTGTAATGACCAAAATCTGTATAAGAAAAAAAAATAATAAAATAAATACATGAAGGAATAAAATAGTAAATTCTGATATCTCAAATTATACTTGAGAGTTGCAAATTGAGAACTGAGTTTTGAAAAACCAAAAACCATTTTAGAAAAGAAGAAATATCAATGTTCTCTATTCAACTAAATGATTACGCATATCATAAAATGATGCACCATAAGCATTTATTTACATGAATACTTAATTTTGAAGTAAATTTTACCTCTTATCCCACATTCAAAATACTATTTTTTTCTAAAAAGAAAGAAAACAATATTAGTGTTTTTCATATTTCAAACCTCTACCAAACAAATAAATCAATTAAAATAAATATATATCTATTGCTTTTTAATTGATTTTGGGTATGCATTTCTAACCTTTATCTTGGATTTGAATTTTAAATTTGTAAATCAAAAGGGGATAGAAAATAGAGAATGAGAAGGAAATTCTAGAAGATGGAAAAGGAAAGAAAATAAATATTATGTAGATAAAAATAAGTAAATAAAAATATATTATGCCTACATTAGAGTTTGAATTTGTATAATTGACTCAAAGGTGAAACCCATATTCAAAGTCAAATTTGGATTCAAAATAAGCATGAATAAAGAAAAACAGAAAAAAGAAGAAAAAGTAGTGCTTTTATTTGTACAGGAAACCTAGGGACACTTTCTCAAATCGAATTTGAAATCAAGTATCAAATTTGAAATCTAGGAAGAAAATTCAAATAGAAAAAAGGGGGGGTAGACCAGCGCGTGGGCCTCCTTACTCTCTTTTCGGCCCAGCAAAATTTGACCTGCGCTCGGCCCACCTGCGCGCTGCGCGGCCCAACTGCCCCAAACCCTAGCCGCCACCCCTGGTTTCCTTCGCATCTGCTCCTCCTCATACGCGCGCTCCACGACCACTGATGAACAGGTCCCAGTGGTCAGCCCACGTTCCCCGCGTCAGCCGTAGCCTACGTGCTCTCGCATGCTCGGACGTGTCACTGAACCGTGGGCCCCTCGATCAACTCCTTCTTCTTCATTGGTTACCTATAACAGATGCCATGCGCATCGCGCGCTCCACTGACCGGATTTCCCCTCTTCTCGGGCCGTTGTGGTGCTCTCGCAGGTTTAAGTATCAGGCGTCGCTATCCCCTCTTGCATCTATTCCCATATAGCCATGTCGCGAAGTGCAGTCACCAAGTGCCACCATGGTCAAGGGAGAGGAGAGAGAGGGTGCCATTGCCACGTGTTTTGGCCTTGTTGGCGGGCCAATAAGCTTGCCGCGTTGTCGGATGGGGATGCTCCTGCGCGTCATGTCGATGTGCCCCGTGACAGTAGTATGCGTGCAGACGCCGATGAGCTGAGAAATAGGGAGAGAGATCGAGTGCGCAAATCTCCGTATCCACCAAACCGCACTCGGTTCGGGTGGCCGATGGGGAGTCTAGGCGTGGCGTGACCTTCTAGTGTGGTGACGAGAGCATCTTGGTGTCTCGGCGTCAGAGATTCCCAGAGCTCCCATCGCGGGGCAGACTTTCAGATTATGCGCGCCTGCCTCGTCTTTGTCTCTGCACAGAATGTTGCGTCTCTCTGTTATGAAATGTGAATTCCGTGGATACCTATGTCAGCGTCATGGGGTTAATGTCGCTAGGCGAGCTTGCGATGGTCGGTAATGGCGTCGTCGCGACTCACTCGCGCGCCGGCGGCGGGGTATTAGTGTCTTAGGTGGAAGATGAGTTTGCGACCATCAGATCAAGGTTGAGTGGACTGGATTCAGAGCCGTATACCCCTTCGTTGCATTGAATACGTGCGGTCGGATCTGTGACGTGTGGTGCGGATTGGGGTCCTACTGTAGTAGTGCGCGGAACCGTAGGATCCTGATCTGACGGCGGTTAGGGCGTTCCCGTTGATATTGAGTGTGGCTTAATTCGTGTCGTATACTCTAGATTGGACGGTCGGGACGAGTTACCTATGTTATAAAACGACGATCTAATCCGATGCGTCGATATTCGATCGGACGAGCCAGGTCACACTGTACCCTTCAGCCGACCCGTTTTACAAAAGAGTCCCTGGACTTCCTAGAAATGAACCCGCAGTCCTTCCCTGTTGTTGACTGAGTCTCAGTACATTTTACGCCAGGGTCCCTGTGCTCTTTAATAGTTGTGGGCGCAATTCAGAGAGGGTGAAAACTAGAGAAATAATATTGGAAAATTGATTTTTAATACAAACATAATCCCAAAAACTTGTATAATTCATGTAAAATTCATATATTGTCCAAATTGACCCATTTCAGTTCCTATAATTTTATAATATTATTGTTTATCAAATAGTGTCACTGATTTGACATGAAAGCCACTTCAAAATTTATTTCCTAATTAATCTTATATCAAATACATAAAACCTTAGGAAATTCATAACTCCTGCGTTTTAACTCCGATTTGATCCGTTCAAGTTACGTTAGTCTCGTATAAATATTTACTATGCAATAACAATATTTTTTATACCATGTTCCACTATTTTATAATTAGATCTGTATTTAACTGATGTTGGTTAGTCTGGTTAAACTATTTATCATTATAATCTACTAGAATATGATTTATGGTCAATTCATAACTTAGATTAAAATTGAAATAATTATTTACCGAATAACCTCTCATATGATTTATATTAACTAATTTATAATATAGTTTAATATTTTAATCACATAAATCCTCTATAAAATCATAACTCCTTAACCGTAACTCCGATTTTAGTGGTTCTCGTTCCCACGATCTCGTAGCAACGTATAGATTATTATTATTCAGTTTGTACTTATGTTTGGTGTAATGTTAATTTTGTCTATACACTATTTGTTTGTATTGCTACGACTAGCGCGAGGTTTCGAGGATCCGAAGAATCACCCTGGTAACTGGAATCTCAAGTGTCAGGCAAGTTATGCCCTTGATCACTTTTGTTACCCAATAATGCTCTTTATTATCACTATTCAATGCATAGGTTTAATTTTGATGGGACCCAATAGGTCACCCTAGTCTAATTATATTTTACCTTGTTTACCCCTGAATCACTTGGGTAGTTTTTGTTATTGCTTTATATGGTTTTGGGTTAATATTCCATTATATCCATGTTCCAATTATTCTGTTATTTTATTTATGTTCATGTCAAGATCATTAATGTTAATTGAAACATGAAGCTTAACTTGAGAAACATGTGCCACCACAAGGGTTTAATGGGACGCCCTTGGCCAACTAACTAGGAAAGCTAGTGGAAGACTACCTTACCCGAAAGGGGCAAGGGCAGTAGGGGAGTTGCATGCAAGGAGCTTCTCGGGTTGATTTTGCTGCGATGGCGGCCTTGCAAACCCTGGTGACATGGGATACACGACTTGTGGGTATAGGGTACAACCTCTGCAGAGTGTAAAACTGGTATACTAGCCAAGCTCACGGTCATGAGCAGCTCAGGACTCTCGCATGATTAAATATGGAACCTAAACTCAATTTGTCATATGCATTTGCATGGGATTATTTATTAATTTTGTTCTATTATTATTTATTATGGTTTGGTATTTACTTACACTTAGTAATTACTAATAAAATTTTGACCAACTTATAAAAGCAATGCTCAGCTTCAACCTTGATTTTGTTGATCAGCCTTTACATTTCACATGAACTCCCACCTTTGGTGAGTTCATGTCACATTATTCCCCACAACTTGTTGAGCGATAAACATGTGTGAGCTCATCACCCTTGCTGTCTCACACCCCCCCCCACAGGAGAAGTACAGGTGGTTCAAGTGGAGCCACACATCGAGGAGTTCGATTCGATCTAGGTGGCGTCTCCCAGTTGACTTTCTAGCGCCAAGGATGGATTTTAGATCCTGTTATATTTATCTTTTATTTTGTAAGACTTCTGCAATGTAATAAATACTCTGATTATTGTGACATTTATCTCTATACACTCTGTTATTATATATGTTGTCTTCTTTGGCGCATGTATGAGATGCACCCGGCTTTGTCCCTTAAAGCCCGGGGTGTTACAAAAATGAACATCACATCAAACATGTACAAACATTGGAACACAACTCAAAAAAGAGGTAACACTAAAATAAAGGAGAATAAGATCAAGTTGTAAAATGGACTAATCTTAATTGGGGGTTGATTACTCTCTAAGTGTTGAAACATAACTCAAAAAGGTTAAGTAATAATTAAACAAAGAAAAGATTAGATTATACGATGAACTACTCACATTTAGGAATTTGATTATCCTTTAAGTGTTATCCATAATCACATACCTAATTCTATTTATTTCATTAAGACCTAAAAGTTAAACCAAAAATGAATTCATGTAATGCATGTCACTGATCTCACAAGATTAAATATATTTTAACCCCTAGGGCTTTCATTTTATTTATTTCATTAAATAAATAAATTAACACATACATTAATCCTATATTCTAAGTGTAAAAATAAAGTATACATATTACAGTTGATCATATTTTATTTGAACAGATAATAATTTTATGAACATTTTGCAATTTGAACCACTAAATTTGGAGTTCATATGAAAAAGATATGAAATAAACAAGTTTTGAAGTTTGAAATATGAAATTAGGGCTAAATCTGTGATTAAATAAAAGTACAGGGGGTTAATTAAAACAAACCAGGGGCCTACGTGCTAAAACAGAGGACAGCGGGTTGATTTCCTAAAACCAGGGGGTCTCTTAAGCAAAACTCTCACGTGAAGGGGTACGAGGTAATCTCGACCATCAGATTAGAGATCAGCGGCCTAGATTAGATCGCGTGGGCGAGCGTGCGAGCGCGGGCATGCGGACGCAGCTGACAAGCGGGGGCCAGGGCGTCAGCGGGTCAGGGCGAGCTAACCAGCCGGGCCTAGAGGCAGAGACGCGGGAGGGGGGAGAGAGAGGCGGTTGAATCTAGATCGGAGGGCTGGGATTAGATCCGCTTGGGTTAAGTCTAAACCGTCCGATCTCGGATAGATGCCCGAGATCTAACGGCCAGGGGAGGACATGGGCGCGGTGGCACCGCTCGGTCCCGCGGCGAGGACTCGCCGACGAGGAGGCAGGCCACGGCGGGGCTCCCGGGGCTTGGGGACTAGCCTGGGCGCGACCAGGGTGGTCTGGCGAGCTCAGCCATGGCTTTCACACTAGCGCAGGGGCACCAGAGAGCGCAGACCACGGCGAGGCGGGCTAACGGCGGAGCGGAATTGCTCTAGCGAGCAATCACGCGAGCAACAGAGCAGGGATGGCCAAATTAAGGGTACGTTCTTGCTGCATGCTCGAAGACTGTGAGCTATGATGGCCGCTCTGAGCACTATTGGGCCTTTCATTGTTAGCATTGGAGTTATGGATTGACCTGACATGCCTTGGATGAAGTCTTCCTTCGAAGCCCCTGGTCATCTCAGAAAACATGTATGCTTCCTCCCTTCTTTGGCGGAAATCATTATTGGCCTGGATGTACTCATCCATCTTCTGAAGGAGCTTCTCTAGGGTTTGTGGGGGCTTCCTGGCAAGGTATTGGGCTATAGGTCCTGGCCAAAACCCATTGATCATGGCCTCAATGACAATTTCATTAGGAACTGTAGGCGCTTGTGCTCTCAAACGCAAAAACCTTCGGACATACGCCTAAAGGTACTCCTCATGGTCTTGCGTGCAATGAAACAAAGCCTGAGCAGTGACTGGCTTCGTCTGAAAGCCTTGGAAACTAGTGACTAGCATATCCTTGAGCTTTTGCCATGATGTGATTATCCCTGACCGAAGGGAGGAGAACCATGTCTGGGCCACACTTCTGACTGCCATGACGAAGGACTTTGCCATGACAGTGGTGTTGCCCCCATACGAGGATATTGTTGCCTCGTAGCTCATCAAGAATTGCTTTGGATCTGAGTGCCCATCATACATGGGCAACTGCGGTGGCTTGTAGGATTGTGGCCATAGGGTAGCCTGCAGTTCTGCTGCCAGAGAAGAAGCATCATCAAAAGTAAAATTACCCTGATGGAAGTCGGCGTATCATTCGTCTTTGTGGAATGGGCTTTCCTAACGAAGCTCCTTGTGTTGAGGCCTTCGGTCCTGGTCATCTTGAGTAAGATGACACATCTCCTCAGCGGCTTCATCTATCTTCTTCTGAAGGTCGGCTAGCCAAAGCATCTTCTCCTTTTTCCTTTGCACTTGTTGATAGATTGCCTCTAGATCCCTGATTTCCTGGTCGAGCTGCTCCTCCTAAAGAGTACGACTGGTGGCCTTTCTCTTTTGGCTCCTGGCCTCTTGCAGGGAGAGTGCGTCCTGATTTATGTCCAGTGGCTGCAGGGCAGCCCCTGGCACCGTTGCCTTCTTCGGCAGCATGTCGAAGGTTGATGCTTGCCGAAGGTTGTGGAAGTGAGTTCACCCACGGTGGGCGCCAAATGTTGGTCACTTGTTCTCAAATGCTATGAATCAAGAACAAGACAACACGATTGTTAATGGTTAAAGACCTTTGTCCATCGAAGCATTATTTCCTCTCGGATATAATGATCTTCAGACAAAGGTCATGAAGGACATACCTTCATCATTTCAGCATATAAATATAGATAAGAAAGTAAATAAATACAAAGGAATAAAGGTAATAATAATCATGTATCAATAATCTATTTATTTTTGTATTCTATAAACATGAATAAACACCAATAATATTCATGTTACATTGGTACCTTCGGCTTGTCAGAAGATGAGGGTGCGAGAATGACGCGAGAGTGATTACAATTCAGCGTGAACAGTACGACGTTACTGTTCATCTATTTATAGGCACGAGACACATTCCGGATAAAAGTACATTTATGTCCCTGGCAACTATCTATAATCTTAACATGAATTATTAAGGACTGTATGGCCTTTATCCTCTTTCAGTCATCATCATACTTGAGCTTCGTCAACATGTCTAGCTGAAGTCCTTTGGCTTCCAGCTTCGTCGCCCATTCTTTATTTCCCTTCGTTCTGTCATAAGAGAAGTCCTCCATCCCAAAGCCGAAGCTTCTTGTAACTATTCATAATCATGCTGAAAACATATGGTTAGCCACGTTTTTGAGGACCTTCGGAAGAGGAAGGCCCCCAACACCCATATTTATAATCATCATCATTAAACCATCATCATAAAGGTATCTAGAATATATGTAATCAAAGGAGCTCCCAAGGCTGCTCATAATCATGAGCACGACTGATATACCAGTTTCTAAGCCTCTATAGAAGTTGCACACACTACCCACGAGCCATGATCCCTTTTTCCTTGGGTTGTATAGACCCTTAAACACTCCCAAGGTGAGTCATCAAGGTTTCACTATGTAGCTTTTACAAAGATTCCCCAGAGGTCATAGCCGCCTGTTAGATTTCTCCAGTTTGATAAACACAGTACCTCTCCTCGCAGGAGGGGTGACTAACAAAAGCAAAACTAAAGAACCTTGGCACCCAGCCTCGGCAGAGCAAGTACTGTGCCTGGACCCCATTGATGGCACAACGACGAAGCCAACTACACCTCAAGTTCCTCTAATTAGTCAGCTAAGGGCATCCCACACCACCCTCATGGTTGTACTATTTTCCTGGGTGGTCATCCAACAAACAGGTCCTTACGGAGAGGTACTCCGGAAACAAACCAAGTCCCCTTTAGTGCCACAAATTCATCATCATAATCAGAATAACATCACCGTATCATAAAGTATTCTCATCATGTTCATTGATTAAGGTAAAGCACTAGCATGATATTAATCATAATAGCTATATCTCAAAAGGGTAATCAAGGATAGGATAAACAGAAAACTAGTCAATCCTTAGGTTGATCATGGTATGTGGGAAAATGAATTATAAAGTAACTAGGATATAATGGTTCAGAGGACACTTGCCTTCACCAAGTTGCTGCTCAGGAACTTCTCCTGTAACTCCCTTGGGAATCATGGACTGCTCGTTGTCTAAGCAAAACAATCATTCATTCAATGCTCTTGGGGAATAATAAAAGAACAATACACCAAACAGTTGTAAAAGAGTAAACATAGGTTCAACAGAAAGGTGTAAACAGTGTAGTGTTTTCTAAGTCTAGGGTAGATCACTACATAGGGTGGTTTGTTGCTCACTAACCAAGTCTATGTGAATATAATATTTGTTCAAATAAGGTTAGTGTAATGATGGGGTTAATCATTAGGTGATGCTAAGTTTCAAAATTAGAACATTAGTTAGAGTTGTCTAGTCTTATTTTATTAAGGCTCTAATTCTTCATTTTTAAACTAGGGGTTGTCTATTTATTGAGACATTAAAACAGTGTATGAATATAATTCCAGCAGATAGACAAAGTCATAAAGAACATTTTTGAAATTTGAAACACTTAATTTAGAGTTCATATGACAAAGTTATGAATTTTGGAAGTTTTGGGATTTAAAACTCTATTTTCAACACATTTCTCTAATTAAATAAAAGCCCGAGGGCCTAACTGCAAGATCTTAGGGACTCAGGTCAAAGAAACATGGACGACAGGTTCATTCTCGAGAAATCCAGGGTTTCTTTAATAAAAGGGCCACGCGAAGGGGTATCAGGTTCCCTCGGTCGTGGGATCTCGGATAAATGGCCGAGATTAAAACCGACGGGGGCAGGCGCGCGGGCGCGGGGCACAGGCGACTGACGGGTGGGGTGAGGGAGTCAGTGGCTCGGGTCTAGCGTGGAGGACTGGATGGACGGGCCCAACAGCCAGTGGCTCGGGTGAGCAGTGAGGCGCAGTGGGCGCAGGGCGGTCTAACGGGCGGGGCCTGCCTATCAGCGACCCGAGAGATGGGTGAAAGGGATATGGTGTCAGGAGGCTGACAGTGGGCCATGAATGTCAGAGTCACCGTCTACCTCCCGCTAGTGCATGGCGTAGGCGCCATGGCCGGGGCAGGCGACGCTGAAGGGAAAAAAGGGGGACATGGGGTGGCGGCGGTCGACCAGAGGACCACGGCACGACGGCGTCGTCGGCCCTCACCGGTGACTGCGCAATGGAGAAGAGAGAACGGGGGACAGGGAGAAAAGAAGGATCAGGCAGCTATGGCGGACCACGGTCGGGAACGGCGGGGCAGCCTCGCCGTGGGGAATCTGGGGCGCTAGCGGCTCGATGGGGAGCTCCGGTGAGCTCGGGTGTCACACCCTGTTCTAGGTGCAAAACCGAATGCATAGCATATGTGGGCCAGGATCCATTTTCCACACATATGTTGATGTCACAAGTGTAATATATCAAAAGACAATGTAATAAAGGTGTAAAGAGAGTAGAGTAACTTTATTACATCATCTAGATCATTGTATCTTTAACAAGTATCATAATCAAAGTACGACGGAAATAACATGGACACTCTTCCACAGGAAGGTGACTGGCGCATCGTTAGACTCAAAACTCATCAACCTCATCAACGAAGTCTTCATCATCACCCTCTGATCAAAATATTAGCAAGGGTGAGATCACTTATGGTCGGGGCTCAGCAAGTGGGGGAAAATTAATGCAAGTTAACAAGGTATGCTATGGATAAGTGGTAAGCATTTTAGTTGGTCAATATTTTATTAGCAACACCTGTCTTACTAATAAGTGTGTATCCCAAATATCCCAATTAATCAAAGGTATAGGATTATATCAAAAGCACTTAAGTGAAATCACTTAAGAAAACCATTGGTAGACCATCAGATCTCGATTTATTTTCCATCTTTAAGTTCAATTATCATGTGAGGGTCCAGGTTGCTCTTAACCATGAGCACGGATGACATATCAGTTTTACACTCTGCAGAGGTGGTACAACTTTACCCACAAGCCATGTATCCCATCTAGCCTTGGGTTGATCGGACCCGTAAACACTGCCGAGGTGAATGGCTAGGGATCCATTATGAGGCTTTCACAAAATATCCTTAGTACAAAGCCACCCGCTAAGGTTTCCACGTCAATATTGATGGCCCTCTAGGTGAGGTAACTTAGCCAAGACTACCACTCCATGTTAACATGAGCTGCCACCAAACCACTGCCGCCCCTCTTGCCCATCTTTCAGGTAGGGTTGCTAAGCACTAAGTCTATAGAGCTAATTACCAAAGCTAGAGCCATTATAGCACTCTTGGTTGCACTGTTATCCTGGGTGGTCACTCCATGTTCCATTTAACACAAAATGTTCTTGTTTAACCATCGGGTTAACATCATAATAAGACTTCATTTTCGGAACATAGTATCATTAAAAGAGTGACATCATATTCATCAAGTTGAGCAATAGCAAGAATTGCTAAGCAAAGCATTTATCCCAGGGTAATTCAAGGAATAGGGTTGGTAATTCTAGGAAATCCTTATTTAGGCAAATCCCATCAAATTATGCAATATACATATCCAAAAAAGTAAACATTATTATATGCATTATTTGGGTACAAATAGAATATTATGTCATCTAATCATAGATCAACGAACGAGATTAGATCCAATCGAGAGCGCGCGCGTGCAGGCATGGACGAGCACTGATAGGCGAGCAAGGGAGGTCAGCGACTGGGGGGTTAGGCGGGCTGACCGGTCGGGGCCAGGGGGCGCAATCAATCGATGGTTGGGACCAAAAGGCAGGGTGCGCGTCCGAACCGGTATCCAGCGATCTAGATTGTTGGATCATGGACATGTGGCTGAGATCTGGCGCACAGGGGTTAACGGCTTTGGGCGGCGCTACTCCTATCCGCTGTGGCGAAGTCACGGGAGATGGGGTGGGTGCGGGCTCCAAGGGATTTGAGGTCACCGGAGTTGGCCAGGACCGACGAGGAGGGCCCGACGAACTCACTAGCGGGGCTCCAGCCGTGAGAATAGGACTGGGGACGAGGGAACGACAGAGGGTGCGCTCCGTGCGGATCGGGATAACTCCGGTGAGCAATCCTGGCCACGAGGAAGGGAAATCGGGTGTGATAAGGCCAAGGCAAGCTCAGCGAGGGAGGGGGATACTACAGACCAAAGCAGGGGCTCGAAGAGGGGCTGAATCGACCAACCATCGCGCGGACGCGGAGAACTGGCGCGGCGAAGCTCTAGCGAGCACGAATTAGCTAAGGCAGGGTAGAATCAAGACGACCAGAGCACGAGAACAGGTTTCTCACCTCGTGACGACGCTCGGGAGGGCTTGGCGCGACGTCTGGCGCTCTGGACGGTCAGCACGGCGGGCGCTTTCCTCCGGCGAGCACTGGCGGTGGCGGCAGAGCACGAGAGAGGGCGATCGTGGGCGAAATGAGGCAGGGGAGGGAGAGCGGGTGTGGGTGGGGCTCAAAAGAGAGCTGGGGGCGTGGACAGGCGACGTGGTCGGGGTTCTCAGCGTGCGTGCACGCTGGTCAGCGGTGGTTCGCGGGGAAGGCGAAGCTCATAGGGGGTCCCACGGTGCAGTGAGAGAGAGAGAGAGAGGGCGCAGAGTGAACGGTTCGCGGCGCAGCGGGGCCAGGCCCGCGGTGCAGATAGAGGGAGCGCGCGCGAGGCTGAGGAGGTTGGCGCTGACAGGTCGGCCCCACCGGGCAGAGGGAGAGAGGGAGCGTGATAGGTGGGGTCCGCCTGTCTAAGGGAGGGTGCGGGCGCGCATGGAGCTAGGCCGAGTTGGGCCGACTGGCCGAGGCTGGGCTGAAATGGTTTTTCCTTTTCCTTTTGAATTTCTAATTTCTTTTCTTTTTATTATCTCTATGGAATTAAAATCAAATCAAACCACAATTTTAATTTCAAATATTTCAAACATGTGCATCAACCAAAAACAAAGTTTAAGCTCAGCATGATGCAAACATTCATATCTCCCCTAGGTTTAATATTCTAAGGGCTAGTTTGGGAACCCCAATTCCCCAAGGGATTTCTATTTTTCCAAGGGAAATTAGTTCATTTTCCCATGGGAAAATAGAAAACCCTTGGGAAATTGAGGTTCCCAAACTAGCCCTAAAGAAATTAATACATCTCTCACATAAGTAACCCAAAAATCTATTAAAAAGATGGGAAATGAAAATCTATAGAGGTGAGAAAAGGAGTAACACCTGAATTTGGTAGGTATTAGAGAAGAAATGTAAATCTAGAAGGTCAAAATATGTCCTGGTGACAATTGTTGTACTCTTTTTCCCTTGGCGAGTTTTCCTGAAGTTTCTCACATGATGTTTTTAACGAGTCAACAAAGTGCAAATACAATATGTGTCACCATACGCTCCTTTTCCGTATGTTTTCCACTAGGTTTTTGAGAGTTTTAACAAGTCATGTGTTGGTCGTGGTATTCGCCCAAGGGGGAGTGTTAAGAAATCCTAATTAGGGTTATATGGGCAAATACCAAATTAACTCTGATGTGTCTCACGTCTCTATATAAGGAACATGTACCTCTCTCATAAGATAGAGAAAAAAAGAGATCAGGGATCCAACCCTATATCGTATCTCTTGTGTGCTTTATATGTCATGCTCTGGGAAGGAAAACATGATCTACAGCTTCTCCTCGTCTAAACTACTGATAGGAGAAGAATAGAGTGAATTTGGTGATTCGTGATAACGATAGTTGTGACCAATATTGCCATCTCTAGACCTGCAGCCAGCCGCCTCAAGCTGCCCTCTGCAGCTCTGCTGATCTCTGCTCGGTTTCGATAGCCGCAGGCCGCGCCATTAACCCGCAGAGGCGGACTCATGGTACCACACGCCATCGGCCCATCAGTAGTTAACCACCAACCACGTAGTAGGCCTTACGGGCCTAATGTCGTTGGCTGGTCCTTTGCCACGCCATGAAACCAAAGAGCGGCGTCGTTGCGATCCAAGACGGCAGGCGAGCTCCAGGTTCAGTTGTTCGGAGGAAGCCCAGCGCCGGCGATGGCGAGTGTAAACCCCGCGGTGGCGGAGGCAGAGGCGGAGGCGGTGGGGCGGCGGGACGAGCTGTCGGAGTCGCTGGCTGAGCTCTTCACCAACGTCTCCCTCATGGTCCGCGGCGAGCTCCAGGTTGTCTCTCGAGAATAATCGAATCCTTCGCGGGTCCGCAATTACACCCGCGTTCTCTCTTTCGTGGATTTCGATAAGCTGAATGTTTATGTTCCGTTCCCGGTTATCGATTCTACGAGAAGAGTAATTTTAAGTGCGCATGAGTCAACTGCTAATGCTTTGCGATGATTTGGTAAGGCAAGGTAGCAAAGCACGCCGTAACCCTAGTTTGTATGACTTCCCCACTGTCCTGCTTTAATGGAGGTCAGCAGCTTCAAATTCGTAGTAATTAGTATGAAGATTATTGCGTGTGCATGTGGTCCCATATGTGCTAACCCTTGGGTTCAAATGATGGGAGACGGCGGTAGCTCTGCACCTCCAAACGTACTCCCTCCGGTCTTAAATACATGACGCCGTTCATTTTTTTTAAACTTTGACCAATCGTCTTGTTCAAAATATTTATTCGAAACTGTAAATTTTTAAGTGCCCAAACAACCATAAAACAAATTGTAACAAAATAAATGATAATTTACAAAAAAAAAACCGACTGGTCAAAGTTTTTAAAAAGTCAACAGTGTCATATATTTAAGAACGGGGATAGTATCAAACATCTGTTGCCGACAGAAGTATCTACTATTTATGTGTTAAAGATGCTACGCTGTTTGTAGTGTGGGTGTGTCTAAATGAATTCCCTGTGAATGAATTTGTTTGGACGGTAGTGGTAGTTGTAAGTTTGTAACTGCAAGTTGTGATCACTGAGTGGTTTCTAATATTGCTTCATAGTTACAGACTCTATTAGAGAAGAACGGCTCAATTATCTAACCCCCATTTTTTGCTGGAAACTGACCGGAAAAGAATACCAGGTTGGGTGGTTACTGGTGAGTACGAGTATGGATTTGGGATTTGGGCACACTCAACTTTTGTAGGCTGAAATGGCAACAGATCCCATTGACCTAGCTGGCTAGCTCACTACTTGCAACTTTAGGGCTAGTTTGGAAACTCAAATCCCCTTGGGATCCTTGTCATTTCGTAGAGTGAGCAATCCTAGGGGGCTTTCCCTGTCTGGTTTGTCTCCCCTTACTTCCAAACTAGCCCTTAGTAATACTTTACACAACAAGAGGCTAATCATTTCCCTTGACATGGCAAGAAACGGCTATTCGGCTAATAACCGTGTGAGCAGCTGAGTGGCTACACTAGACTGCCATCATTCGCTAAACATTAATTATAGGAATAAGTCCATTTTTTGTCCCATGAACTCTCGCCTTCGTCGAATTTTAACCCTTAACTGTAAAACCGTCTAACTTTGGCACCTCAACTATCAAACCGTTCATGTACCCCTCGGAAGGTTTTGAGTGATTTTCAAAATGGCGCTGGGTTCAAAAATGAACAATTTTGGTAGTTGAGGAATCTGATGGAATAAGTTTTGAGCGTCTAGAGGACAGAAGTCGCTTTTTGACTGTCCTCTGTAGTCTCTTTAGCATCTAGAGGACAACAGTCGTTTTTTAACTGTCCTCTGTAGTCTCTTTAGCATCTAGAGGACAACAGTCGCTTTTTGACTGTCCTCTGTAGTCTCTTTAGCATCTAGAGGACAACAATCGTTTTTTGACTGTCATCTGTAGTCTCTTTAGCATCTAGAGGACAATCCTGTTGTGTAGTGTGTGTGAGAAGGTGTGGTAGTGCAGCCTCTAGGGCTATAAATATGTGTCTCCAACCCTTAGATGGGCATGACATTGTGTAGTGTTTGAGGAAATAAACAGAAAATTGTCCCAACTCATAGTGTCATCCTCTTGATGATAGTTAGTCCCTCTACTTACAATTGGTATCGGAGCCAAACTATACTGCAGCCTAAACATCTCTTGCTCATCTCCTTCGCACGCCTCTCCCCACACTCAGTCCGCAGCAAGAGCTCCAACTATTCCTTGCTCTCCTACTCAGACGAGCAGCCTTTCGTCTGAGACAGCCTCTTCCACACGCAGCGACCCCTTACTAGCCCACTATGTCCCTACGCTCGGTCACTTCGAGTGCGCGGCGCCAGCAGGAGGCCGAGGTCGCCGCGGCACAAGAACGCGAGCGAGCAGCAGGAGCGGCTGCAGCGACAGCGGCGAGGGCAACACGGCTGGCGGCAGCGGAATTGGCAGCATCGAGAGCGGAAGTAGAAGCAGCGGAGGCGGCGGATGCTGCACGTGCGGCGGCAACAGAGCTCGAGGCTCTGCGCGGCAGTAGAGCCGACAACTCTGCTTCTGTCGACGACAACACCGACGAAGAGCTCAGGCTGGCGAGGGAAGCAGCGCGAGAGCAGACGGCACAGTGGGCAGCCACACATGCCCATGGGGGCGCGCGTGGCGGCAGCCCAGATAGGCGTCGACGCACCGACGGCGCTCCGGGCGAGGGCGCACTCGGCGGCAGCCCAGACGGGCGTAGACACGCCGGCGGTGCTCCCGGCGGCGGCGACCGAGTCGACGGAGATCGCGGCCTCTACAGGCGGCGCGGCTCTCCCTCCCTGGATTGGTACCATGGTCGCCGCATGGCCCAGGCCATTGTCAGGGACATCGGTCCCGACGGTGGGTGGCCTACCCTCACCAAGACTAACTACGTCGAGTGGGCCGCAGTGAAGAGGGTACGGCTCCAGGTTCGCCACATGTGGGAAGCAGTTCGGTACGGCGACGTCGACTACCACGAGGATCGACGGGCACTGGATGCCCTCATTGCTGCAGTCCCGCCCGAGATGCAGTTTTCGCTTTCCCAGAAGCGGACTGCCAAGGAGGCCTAGGACGCCATCGCTGCGACCCGCATCGGCAGCGATCGTGCCTTGACCACACTGCAGGCACTTCGCAAGGAGTGGGAGAACCTGGCCTTCAAGTCAGGTGAGGATGTTGATGACTTTGCTCTCCGCCTCAACACTGTGTTGCAAAAGATGGTGCAGTTCGGCGACGACACCTACGATGAGGAGAGAGCTGTTGAGAAGCTCTTCCGTTGCATCTCCGAGAAGTACAAGTAGATTGCTCGCTCGATCGAGTCTCTGCTAGACCTCTCCACGATGACAATCGAAGAGGCGATAGGTCGTCTCAAGGTGGTCGACGGCGACGAACCACAGGCTCCCTCTGGGCCTATCACTATCGGCGGGAAGCTACATCTCACTCGGGAGTAGTGGGAGGCCTGCCGGAGTGACAAAAAGAAGGGGGAGTCCTCGACACGAGGCCGCAAACGTGGCAAGCCGCGCAAGGCGCGTGGAGGCGCACAGGCCGGGGCGCGAGAACATGCTGAGGGTGGTGCCCGTGGAGGTGCCCAAGGCGGCGCCGTCGGCAACAAGAAGCTGGCACGAGACGACGACTGTCACAACTGCGGCAAGCTTGGACACTGGGCCAGGGACTGTCGACAGCCACGACGTGGTCAGGCCAACGTCGCACAGGCGGAGGCGGAGGAGGAGGCTATGCTCCTAGCACATGCAAGCATCGAGCTATCTCCAGCGGCACCGGCCGCAACGGCAATCCTCCACCTTGATGAGTCGAAAGCACGCACTTTCCTCGGCGACGGCTCCAGCAAAGACATGATCGAAGGATGGTGCCTCGACACCGGCGACTCATCACATGACCGGTCGACGGGAGTTCTTCACCGAGCTTGACTCTAGCGTCCGAGGCTTCGTCAAGTTTGGGGACGCCTCCGGCGTAGAGATCAAGGGCGCCGGCTCAATTGTCTTCACCGCCGCGTCTGGTGAGCACAGGCTGCTCACCGGAGTCTACTACATCCCCGCATTGAGGAACTCTATCATCAGCTTGGGACAGCTAGATGAGAACGGTTCGCGCGTGGAGGTCGAGCACAGAGTCATGAGGATCTGGGACCCCTCTCGTCGCCTTCTTGCCAAGGTACGCAGGAGTCCAAATCGGCACATCCTCAATGTGAAGGTGGCACAACCTTGCTGCCTTGCTGCTCGTTGAGACGATGGGGCATGGCAATGACACAAGCACTTCGGGCACCTTAACTTCGAGGCCCTGAAGCGGCTCAGTGCCAAGGAGATGGTACGAGGCCTGCCGTGCCTTGACCATGTGGAGCAATTATGCGATGTCTGCGTGTTGACAAAGCAGATACGGCTCCCCTTTCCCCAACAGTCGAGCTTCTGAGCCAAGGAGAGGCTCGAGCTCGTGTATGGGGACTTGTGTGGCCCGATGACACCAGCCACACCAGGAGGACGACACTACTTTTTGCTGCTCGTCGACGATCTCTCCCGCTACATGTGGGTGATGATCCTTGGTAGCAAGGGAGAGGCTGCGAACGCCATCAGGCGTGTGCAGGTCGCTGCGGAGGCGGAGTACGACCGCAAGTTGCGCGTGCTGCGCACCGACAACGGCGGCGAATTCACGACGGTTGAGTTCGCGTCCTACTGCGCGGATGAGGGCGTTCAGCGCCACTAATCCGCGCTGTACAGCCCGCAGCAGAACGACGTTGTCGAGCGGCGCATCCAGACGGTTGTGGGGATGGCTCGGGCTCTCCTCAAACAGAGGGGAATGCCGGCTGTCTTCTGGGGAGAGGCGGTGGTGACAGCGGTTTACATCCTCAACCGCTCGCCCACCAAGGCTCTCAACGGGTGACACCGTACGAGGCTTGGCATGGGCGCAAACCGACGGTCTCTCACCTACGGGTCTTCGGCTGCCTCACGTTCACCAAGGAGCTTGGCCACATCAGCAAGCTCGACGATAGGAGCACCTCGGGGGTGTTCATTGGCTACGCGGAGGTCTCGAAGGCCTACCGCATCCTTGACCCAGGAACACAGCGTGTGCGCACGGCGCGCGACGTAGTGTTCGACGAAGGGCGAGGATGGGCGTGGGACAAAGCGGTGGACGACGGCACGACTCCGACGTACGACGACTTCACCATCGAGTACGTCCACTTTGAGGGAGCTGGGGGAGTAGGCAACTCTTCTCCGAGCAGGTCTACCCCAGCCCCCAAGTCTCCACCGACTCCAGCGCCACGCTCTCCAGCTCCGGCTACAACGAGCTCTTCAACACCACGCACTCCAACCACGACTCTGGCTACAACGAGCTCTTCGCCACCACGTACTCTAGCACCGATGGTACCCTCTCCGGGAACGTCCTCTCTGACACCAGCTCGTGTCGAGCACGACCCAGTGGAGCTCGTGACCCCGCTCTCCAACGACGAGGAGCGCGTCGACGCGTGCTACGACGGCGAGCCGTTGCAGTATCGAAGGGTGGAGGGCCTTCTCATCGACCCGTCGGTGCGGGGCCCAGCATCTCGCATTCTGGCAGGAGAGTTGCATCTTGCATGCGACGATGGTGAGCCTCGGTCTTTCGCGGAGGCTGAGAAACATGCGGCTTGGCGTGCCGCGATGCAGTCGGAGATGGACGCGGTTGAGACGAACCGCACTTGGGAGCTCGCTGATCTCCCTCATGGTCATCACGCGATCACCCTTAAGTGGGTGTTCAAACTGAAGAGGGATGAAGTCGGCGCCATCATCAAGCATAAGGCTCGCTTGGTGGCACGCAGTTTCTTGCTGCAGGAGGGGATCGACTTCGACGATGCCTTCGCCCCTGTGGCATGGATGGAATTCGTGCGACTCCTCGCTCTGGCAGCCTAGGAGGGCTGGCATGTTCATCACATGGATGTCAAGTCGGCGTTTCTTAACGACGACTTAAAGGAGGAGGTCTATGTACACCAGTCACCAGATTTTGCGATCCCTGGCAAGGAGGGCAAGGTGTTGCGCTTGCGCAAGGCCCTCTACGGCTTGTGACAGGCACCAAGGGCGTGGAATGCCAAGCTGGATTCCACGCTCAAGAGGATGGGCTTCATGCCAAGCCCGCACGAGGCGGCCATCTATCGGCGGGGCAATGGAGAAAATGCCCTGCTGGTGGGTGTCTACGTCGACGACTTGCTGATCACCGGCGCCAAGGATGTAGAGGTGGCAGCGTTCAAGGAAGAGATGAAGGCCACCTTCCAAATGAGTGACCTGGGGCATCTCTCCTACCTGGGGATTGAGGTGCACCAGGGAGACTCCGGGATCACACTTCGCCAGACCGCCTACGCCAAGCGCATTGTTGAGCTGGCTGGGCTCACCGACTGCAACCCAGCTCTCATTCCGATGGAGGAGAGGCTGAAGCTGAGTCGCAACAGCACGACGGAGGAGGTGGATGCTACACAGTACCGTCGTCTTGTGGGGAGCCTTCGCTACCTCGTCTACACACGGCCTGACTTGGCATACTCCGTCGGCTACGTTAGTCGGTTTCTGCGGCGACCGACGACGGAGCATGAGCAGGCTGTGAAGAGGATCATCCGCTATGTTGCGGGGACTCTCGACCATGGTCTCTACTACCCGAGGTACCCTGGGGAGGCACACCTTGTCGGGTACAACGACAGCGACCACGCCGGTGACATCGACACTAGCAAGAGCACAAGAGAGATCCTCTTCTTCCTCAGCAAGTGCCTCATTAGCTGGCAGTCCGTCAAGCAGTAGGTGGTGGCCATGTCCAGCTGCGAGGCCGAGTACATAGCGGCCTCCACTGCTTCGACTCAGGCGCTCTGGCTGGCTCGATCTCCTCGGGAGAGACACTGGAGCGGTGGAACTCAGGGTGGACAGCCAGTCCGCTCTGGCATTGGCCAAGAACCCCGTGTTCCATGAACGGAACAAGCACATCCGGATGAGATACCACTTCATCCGAGACTGCTTGGCAGAAGGGAGCATCAAGGCGCGCTACATCAGCACCAAGGATCAGCTTGCAGACCTACTCACCAAGCCCCTTGGGAAGATCAAGTTTCTTGAGCTTTGCTCTAGGTCCGGGATGACCCAACTTTCCCACAAGACGACGCCCAAGACTTAGGGGGAGAATGATGGAATAAGTCTTGAGCATCTAGAGGACAACAGTCGTTTTTTGACTGTCCTCTGTAGTCTCTTTAGCATCTAGATGACAACAATCGTTTTTTGACTGTCCTCTGTAGTCTCTTTAGCATCTAGAGGACAACAGTCGCTTTTTGACTGTCCTCTGTAGTCTCTTTACCATCTAGAGGACAACCGTCGCTTTTTTACTGTCCTTTGTAGTCTCTTTAGCATCTAGAGGACAATTCTGTTGTGTAGTGTGTGTAAGAAGGTGTGGTAGTGTAGCCTCTAGGGCTATAAATATGTGTATCCAACCCTTAGATGGGCATGGCATTGTGTAGTGTTTGAGGAAATAAACAGAACATTGCCCTAACTCATAGTGTCATCCTCTTGATGAGAGTTAGAGTCCCTCTACTTACAGAATCCAAGTTAGACAAAAGAAAGAGTTGATGGATAGAGAATAGACTTAATCAAGCACTTTATTTTTTAGATATTTATGAACAAATTTATAAATTAGATTTACTTACTGATAAATATTTATATGTATTAAAATATTTATCTACTCATTATTGTATTTTTATCATAAATAAAATTTAAAATTATCACAAATTAATCTTTGGTACCGATATTTTTTTCTAAATACACAATCTATCTCATGTATATGACTATGTCAACAAGTTTAACTTGACTTATTTCTCCATCCCAATTCATTCAAATAATTTTTACAAATTAACTCTTCAAACAGAATTTTGGGGTTGTAAATGTTTTAAAATGAAACAATAGTCAACCAGAAAATTGTAGATTTTCATATGGCTCCTCAACTATCAAAGCCATTCAATTTTGACCCATAAGGCTGTTTTGAGTTGTTTTCATATGGCTCTCGAGTAAAAACTACACAGTTTTGATAGTTGGGGTGCCAAAATTATAAGGGTTTATAGTTGGAGGTTCAAATTAGACAAAGGCAAAAGTTGAGGGGCCAAAAACAAACTTAATCCTTAATTTTATATTCATGGACATGCTGGATCAGAAGTTCAAAACAAAAAAAAGTAAACGGTTTTGATAGTTAGGGTGCGAAAACTAGACGGTTTTATAGTTGGCAATGACTGTTGTGCAAGCAGTCCAAACCATCTGATCCGTTAGGTTACGATTCAACCACATATACAACCATAGTTTGTTAGAGGGTTTTTTATAAAGATTATTGAGTTGGTGGTGGAAGGGTTTAAGTGTTAAATATGACTTACGGTTGGATCACGATCTAATGGATCAGATAGTTAGCTTGTACGCTTACACAGAAGGACTGTTTGCACAATAGTCGTTGCCTTTATAGTTGGAGGTTGAAATTAGACAAAGGCAAAAGTCGGGCCAAAAATAGACTTAATCCTTAATTTTGTTTTCATGGATGCTGGATCAGAAGTTCAAAACAACAAAAGTGAATGTACAGTATTATTGGAATGGAGGCTAACTTGTTATCATGGTGTGTTCTGTTACTGGTCTATATATGACCATAATATGTTAATATATTTTCTTTAAAAAAACTAGTCAAAGTTAGAGATATTTGACTTAGGGAAAAGCTATTGTGAACTATAGTTTGGAATGTGTGGAGTACTGGTTATGTTGTGGCTGGCATTTGCGGTTACATGCAACTTTCTATTCAATTTAATATATATATTGGCAGTCACTTGATTTCTGTCATTGCTGTCAGGGGACTAACAATCAGCTTGCTCTGCTTGAGAAGATGAATGATCGCGTATCACAGGAATACAGCAACTACGGTGACATCGCCGCTGGTCTGCGAGTATTTGTAGAGCAGCTGAATGAGAAAAACCGAGGCTTCGAGGATTACGTGTCGCAGATTGATGCGATAGATCAACAGGTGACTGAGTTTGAGGCAGTGGTGTCCATGCTCGACAAGCATGTTGCCCTCTTGGAAAAGAAAGTAAAATCGGCCTATCACATTTCTACTACCCAATGATTTCCATCCATATGCCACAATGCAGATTCTTTTGCCAACACTTGAGCTTATCCGGGAAACATATTATTATATATTCTGGCTGAGGAAACAACGCTGTAGCTGTAGCTGTAGGTGTTCCCACCGTTGAAATGATGCAATCAGATTCCAAGTTGTGCTGTAGTAACTTTCAGACAAACAGGCAGCAGTTGGGTTTTGTCCCTCACAGTCACAGTGTATTATTAGTGTTAGGAAATTGATGCATGGGTGCCGGGATTTGCGGGGCACAATCATTGCCTACTGCTCCACAAGAAACATGTCACTGTTGTGTGTGTTGTAATTTCTGGATCAATGGGCGAACTGCATCTTGCAGTGTACGCGCTTGCCACCAAGATTCCTGCAGATTTTCAGCCAAAGGAAATCTGGCTGCAGGGGAGCAGTCCATGGAGCTGAATCCTCCTGTACAAAAGAATCTTGAGGCCTTGGATGCTTATATATTCATCTAAATATATTTTTATATATTCATCTAAATCTATATTTATATATTCACCTAAATCTATAGGTGTTAAGTGATTTAATGTAGAATCTAAACTAAATTTCAGTTATTTCACACCATCGCCGCAGTGCTACCTGTACTGACTACCAATTGCAGGTTTTGTGTTGATCTTCGGTTCATGCTCTTGTACCACGTGGGATGAATTACACATCCTTCTCTTTCTGCGGAATATCCCATGCAGTTTCTTCTTCCATTACTTCCGTCCGTCGTACCGCTGTAGTTGTAATCTACAAAATAAATATAATGTAAAAACAGTATAAATTGTTTTAGATTAAAGTTGTAATTCATAGAGATAACAGAAGCTGTTTCGGATTATGCTTATTTTTTATAGTTCGGATGGGTTTTCAAACTACACGACTTCGTCCAAAATCTGGCAGTCTTTGCTTTCCGAGACGTCTCAGGAGCACAGGCAGATTTGACCTCCGTTTGCACCGGGAAACCCGTCGACTTGACCTCGTGCTCCCGGCCCAAACTGGGAATTGGGCCGAGTCACACTCGGCTCTGACCCAAGCCTATCATACTTGGTATCAAATGGGTTTAGATAAATAATGCTAAAAAAAAAATTAAGTCATATCGTAACAGATCGAAGTGTAAAAACAGTGACCCACTCTATCTTAAATGACTTCTTGCATTTGTTGGACCGTGCCAACCAAGCTCGGCCAATATACTACATAAAATTAAAATATTGCAACCACGTAAAGTTCATATCTTACTAAATTAAAGATATTAAACAATGCTAATATCATTTAACATCATAAAGTCCAAATATCATAACAATATAAAGTCTACCACTCATTAAATTAATAAAAATAAACAACATGGACTTAATTAGGCCGTGCCGGCCTAAGTCTGGCCCATCTGTGTAGGCCGTGCTGGGCAAGACGGGCCAGAATTTGAGGTCCGACCCAATCCCGACTTCGGGCCATACTAGTCAGGTCCATATTATTTCGTGTAGATCATACTTTGGGCTTCTGTTTTCGGACCATACTCATTTAAAAAGTATAATCCATATTTCCAGCACTAGCTCAAACGTTGCAAGACGCAAAAGGGATTTATTAATTCGATTCACACAGGTTTCCTCGAGAACGGGACGCAAGAGAGACCATTCATCGAACAGCGGCACTTGCCCTCGCGACAAGTTAAACTGAATTATTAAGCACCGGCTGTCAGAGGGTGGAGGCAGCACTGTCAGTCCAAAATAATGGCGTCCTGTCCTGATGATGGCATGGGCCATATGGCTGGCCAGCCTCGCCTGGTCTAAAAGCTTCCAGGGCGTCACCGTCGAGCTCAAGTCTTTTGGGATATTGCTGCAGCTGCAGGCACCGGTCCCTGGACTCTTGGGATATTGCGTGATGATGGTGTCTGGACGTTTAAGCCTATTACCATAATAGTTGTGTTCTATACATATGATTGTATGTGTTAACACGTACCATTGTACTTTATATAGATAAATTTGACAGCGTAACCACGCGCCACTAGAGGTGCTAATGGATCGTGATCCAAATGTTTCTTTACAAAATATTAGGATCCAAAATAATTTTTAGTTCAAAATTAATAAAAATAGAGTCTAATCTTAATCCGATTCGATCCTTAAATCTTATAGTGTAAAATTTAGAGCCCATTATCACGCTTACGCGCCACGCAAGGTGCATGGTCCCGTAAATTGCCGAAATTTCATCATAATACCATACAAGTATACATGAGAGTTATATATCTATTACAAATGCTATATGAACATATATACTCATGCGAAAACAAATGAAACACATCTGGAAATCGCTTCTTCCACACAAATTGGGCCTTTCTTAGCGAGGATATTGTGGAAGGTGTCAAACTCTGGTTTACTCAGAGGGTGATGCCTCAGGGAGTGAACGACACATGCATTCCTTATTCCCAAGACAGCTCATTTGGTAAGTCTGAACTACTACAACCTTAGTTTCTGTAATGTGATTTATAAAGTAGTCTGGAAATATTTGGTTAACTAGATTTGACCCCTTGTTGATGTGTTAATCTTAGATAATCATAATGCCTTTGGAAAAAAATCTAGATATCTAAACGGGATGAACAGGCTATAAAAATATCCTACAAAATCACAAATCACAAAAGCAAAACTTGATCCATATAAAAAATAACGTTAAACAACTAATTTGTGCTAGCACTAATTCACCCTATGCAAGCCTCTAAATGATTCTAGTAGTTTGATCTTTAGTTTATGCTGACCAAGATAAGCTACTTAATAGCAAGAGAAACTGTAAGCGTCCGAAAAGGTTATACCCTTGGTTGCCACCAATATGTATTTAGATTATGGCCAACAGATTGTGCATATGGCAGTGCAAAACATTGTTTTGTATTGTAAACGACATTGTTTACAGAGCGGAGTTTGAAATGAGAGATGTGGATGAGTAAGCTGCTGGAGATAGGCTTAAAGATCTCGGCTTGAGAGACTGACGTCGAGGCCCACCAATGAGACCACCACTTCAAGGAACCAAGATCTAGGAATCTTCTCTAGCCATGGCCAGGGGAGAGGCCTAGCACTATATGATATTACAGAAGTATCAAGACAAGACGACTCCTCGGCTACTACAGGGCCTAGTGGCCTTCCGAGCCACCCAAGTGTTATGAGACCCGAGACCCTAGCACCTCAGGACTTTCAAGGGTAGAACATTCCAAGTCCTCAAGGCACCTTATATCTCGGGATACTGACTAGAGATTAGGTCTAGAGGTGGCCTCGTACTCTAGGGCATCCATGAGACTAAGTCCTAAGGGCATCACATGCCTCGAGACTCTTATTAGCATAAGTCCTTAGACCATCATGTTTTGGGGTACTTATATGCCTAAGTCCTTGGACCCCTTGTGTCCTAGGTCACTTATATGCCTAAGAGCATCTCCAACAACGTGACCTATAAAAATGCCCTATAATTTGAAAACGAGTATATTTTATAGAATTTAGGGCACCAACAAAACACCCCGCTCCAACAGTAAAGCCCCAAATCTAGATTATATGGCAGCCCACTACGGTGTAGTATATTTGAGTCACTTGAGAGGGTGCCCTATAGTTTTTTGACAAAATTTTATGAAATAGGGCAATGTTGGAGTAGTTTTTCCTGTGTAGAGCCCTATATTTCAATTTAAGGCACTAGTTTAAGGCATTGTTGGAGATGCTCTAAGTCCCAAGGCCTCTCGTGTCCTAGGGCACTTATATGCCTAAGTCTCTGAGGCCCTCATATCCCACAACACTTACATCCCTAAGTCCCTATGGTCCTTCTTTCCTAGGATAATAATATAGTGAGTGTATAGGGAAATTCATCGCCCAAGCACTAACAACACTTAGCCTCTTAGGTCCTCCACTGGCCCTATGGCCACTAAAAAGTCTGAGATCTATTACTCCAAGGGCAGTCGAGACCCATGCCCTCTAGTGCCTAAGGCCCCCAAAGGAGTTAAGAACTTATGACATTTAAGTGTAATCCTATCACAAGATAGGAGGATGTGTCGATCCCACCAAGAATAGTATAGGACCGAAAAATGGGTTCCACATCTAAGCACCCGAGGATAACTTCACAGCGATATATTAATGAATGAGTCTCGTGTACAAAACAATAATGTGCATTGCCAATATTATAAGTCTGGCAAACATGTTGCTGAAAGGATCACGATGCCCAAGAGGATGGATGAATTGGGCTTTTCTAAAGTTCTTACAAAAGATTAAACCCTAATCACAATCCCATCTTCGCCAACAAACTAGCTAGATCAAATGAAGCAGCTAAGTACTCTAGAACAACCCTAAGCAATCATGACATATACTTAAGAATATAAGTGCTCAAAAGTAAATTGCTCAAACTAAATACGAAAATTAAAGCAAAGGGTTTACATGACTTCTCCAACTTTTTCTTGAGGTATCAAAGAGTCAGCACTCTCCACTAGTCCTCTTTGGGGCACCCACGTAAGGGTATAGCTCCCCTTAGTCCTCGCAATGACTAAGTTCTCACTATGGGCTGATTCTTTGCCTCTCTAGCGCGATGAATCGTTCAAAACTGTGTACAACTCTGAGATGGGTCACCAACAAGTCCTCAGATGTGATCGCCCCGCTCTAATCGCCAATTAGCCATCTAGGTGATGCCGATCACCAAGGGTAACAAGCTGAATTTCACTTGACCATGACGAATCTAATGTGAGTGGTGTGTGCTATAGGTGGCTCTCTCATGCACTATTGATGTTCTAACCGCGAGATTATGATTTTGCCAATCATCACCAAGGGTCTTGCAAGCTCTCATAATGAATGATATGTAGTTAGGTAGGCAAGACAATTTAATGTGGATATTGAAAGGGGTATAAATAGGAAACAACCAAAATATAGTCATTACTGTTCTATCTAGTTACGGGTGCACCAGACCATGGTCCGGTGAGCACCAGACCCCTTTCTCACAGCAGCTAACGACTAGTTTGCTAGAACTAGTTGTTATTGTAGAGAGGTCCATGTGCACCGGACCAAGCTAGTGCGCCAACGACTATGTGGCACAAACTAGACACTCTCTAGATAAATGGTCTGATGACCCACGGACCACGGCTCAATGCCTTCGCGTTGCTAAGCTAAAAATGATCTCTCTAGGTAATCGGGCTGGTGCACACCGGACTGAGGTCTGTGGCCCCTTTGCTGGATGGGCTACAGAAACATCTCTAGAAACTAGGTTCGATGCACACCGGACCATGGTCTGATGCACTCAGAGTGCATTTTTCTAAGGTTTTTTATTTTGTTTTTCCATCCAAATTTTCGTGGGCTCTCAAGAGTTACCTAGCACTAGTTTTGTATATGAGTGAACCACCACACTACACTTAGACATGCCTAGGTCAAGTTACTTATCCACAACCCCTCTTTATAGTACGACTAAAAGAAAATAAAGGCCCTTTAACTAAACTAAGTGCCTAGGAACTCCTTCGACACTTAAACTACTACACCATGACCTTTCTAGCATTATTCGTCAGCCATTTCATTGATGTTCATCATTCGGGGTGTTTTCTCATGTTAAAGCCCAAATTCATGCATTATGACTTAACTTATCATATAACCTGTAAAACATATGTTAGTCATAATAATCTTATATTGTCATTAATCACTAAAACCAACTAAGGGACTTGATGCTTTCAATATCCCTTTTTTGTGACTGGTGACAACCCAACAGGAGTGTGTGAGAAATCTGTTTTAATTTTGTCAAAATTTTGAAGGTGTGACATGATGTTCTAAAATTTGACAATGGTAAGTCATGAATATATGAAAGAAAGTTTTTAGAAACATATTAACGATGTAGGTATTCTATAACACCCTAGAATCCACAAACACCCTAGGATGCTACTAGACTTCGCTACCAACAACCGAAAACTAAGAAATATAAAATTCAGCGACATCTCCTTTGTATTTGTAAGCATCATGAAATCAAAATAGACATAATCAATTATAATGCATCACATTGACATGAAGAACCTTCTAGTAAGAATGAGCAACCACTTCAGAAATGTCAACCTCAATCTTAACAAACAGAAGTAAATATTTAGTTTTTAATGAGTCTTTAAAACATGTGTGCAACGTGCTGCTATTTCCCATTCCCCTTGGTAAGCGTAAAAATCCTGCATTGAGTAATGCAAAGTGAGATGAAACATCTCAGCATGAAAATTTATTTTGACAACATATTTAAATCACAAGTTGAATTATATATCAATGATCTAAAGTAACTTCAGTTAGTAATAATAATACTTTCAGATAAATAATCCAATACTATAATGTATAAAATACCATCTCCTCTTGAACAACTGCATCAGTATAAACACTTCACGTCATCGACACCTGCAAGTAATGCATATGAAGACAATGCAATGCATATGACTTCTACCTGCATACCATGAAGGGTATGGAGCTGCATCACACCCCTCCTGGGGCAATGTATGATGCTAAGTATGTACCAGTACGACCAGACCATAATGTCACAACATAACTTCAAATGCAAAAGAATGATGGAATATGCATGACATGCCGAAACAATACTTTACTTCATATAATACAAACTTCAAATAGTACTTCACTTCATTAAAAGTGATATAATACGATCAAATAAATCATCATCATAGAGTTCAATTATTATCACATTAAATACTTCTGAATATTAGAGTGTACGTGATAAAAAATAACAAGTCAAAATGATAACAAACCACTGCTACATTTACTTGCCTTCACTGAGGAAGACATGTCCGATCTAGAGAACGAAGATCTATTTTTTATAAAGCACAACTTAGCACAATACTACATAACGATTTGCAATCGAAAACTTCACTGAAGACCTGCAAACTAGAATTCTAGTGAACTACATCATTCTGAAATTTCGGAAAGATTTCTAGACCCCATGTATTTTGTTCCCAACTTCCAACTCCTGGCCCCAATTGAGGCAAACAAATATATTTTGAAAATTATGGACATTTTCCTACAACTTTTATGTTGACCACTCGATCGAATTTTGCATAGATTATTCACATAAATCGGGGTTAACTTCCTAACAAAATATGTTTTTCAGTTTTCAGGACAAAAACAAAATTTTGCAATTACTCCCTAACTGTTATGCGAGTTAAAACAACATCAGCAGCATTTGAAGGATACCAATGATAACTACAACTTTTTATATTCATGATATTAGCAAATTCGACTTTTATCTTGTGCAAAAATGACAATATATACTGCTATCCAAACTGTAAAACAGGAAAACAGATCATACCCCAGTAGGCGGCGTTGAACGACGATGAACGATGAGAGATAACTCCAACCCTTCTCCTTTCGTCTCTTCCCCTTCTATCCCCCCTTTTCTTCTTGGTGGTATGGAGGATCAAAGTCTGGTTTCTATTTTTGCACAAGAAAAGTGATGAAGACAAGGTTGTGGCCAGCTGCGCTCGCTGCTATCGGCCAGGAGCGGTTACAGATGGCTACAGTTGGTTGTAGAGGGTTGCTGGGCGTGGCTGCGGCCGGCTAGAGAGGGCTACGACCGACCTAGGGTGGCTTGACGTGGCTAGGAAGGAGAGGAGGGTAGCTGCTCGGGGTAGGAAGGTAAAAATAGAAGAAAACTACCTAACCATATATCCAATGGCTCAGATTGATCAACACTCGAAAAGACTCATCTGGACTCCAAACAAAGTAGTAGTTGATCAGAATCATTTCGACGAGCTCTATGCATCTACGGTCTCCATTCATCCATAGGACACATCATAGCTGGATTATGAACTGTTGGGGGCTTCCTTCGTCGCCGAAGGTCCTCTAAGCAGAAACACCTTCGAAAGATCGGCATATAAGCAAACACAGCGCGAAGGTACTCGCCGAAGCTACGATCTAGGGAGCTTCGGCATAGTGACATGCCTCGAGACGAAGGGCTACACCGACTTAAAGAGGAAAAGATCGATCAGTCCATGATAATTTGTGTCATGATTGTAACTAGTCATCAAGGACATAAATGTAATTTTGACCGGGCTGCGTCCCGTGCCTATAAATAGGTGAACAGTACCCCCGTAGTGTTCACGCTGACTTGTACTCATTCGTGCGTCACGCTTGGAATTTTGCCTTCTTTCAAGCTGAAGGTGTTGGGGGTATGCTTCGTAGCCGAAGATCTTAAAAGAAAGAGAACACCTTCGGTAGACCCTCTCAGAAGCAGCGCCGAAGCTATCACCTATAAAGCTTCGGCACAGTGACAGATCTCAAGACGAAGGGGTGAAACGACTTAAAGATAAAATGACTTAAAGACCCATGATGTTTTGTGTCATTATTGTAGTCGATTGTAAAGGGCATAAATGTAATTTTACACAAGCTGCGTTCTGTGCCTATAAATAGGTGAACAATACCCCTGTACTGTTCACGCAATCTAGTAATCACTGACACATTACGCTGAAATTATCGTTTTCTGCCAAGGCAAAGGTATAAATGTACCTAAATATTATATTTTAATATTTAGGTTTGTATAATAAAATATGTGAATAATATTATCTGTTTTTGGTATATCTTTCTATAATATTTTATGTTTTATATTTCATTTTACATTGTTTTGTAAGTCTGATCACGAAGGTGTGACCTTCGTGATATTTTGCTCATGGCCTTCGTCCGAAGTTCATTAAATCCTTGGGGAGATAATGCTTCAGCGGACAAAGGACATTAATATTTAACATTTCATGTTGCCTTGTTCTTAATTCATAGCATTTGAGAACAAGTCCCCAACATTGGCGCCCACCGTGGGGCTCGAACCCACGACCACAAGGAGAAAATAAGCACGCTGATCTGCTAGCCAAGTCAGCGGTTCAGGGGCTGCCTTTACCTTCGGAAGTATTATTTGAGACAATAAAAGCACCTTCGGTGGAACTTCTTGAAAGTGCAGTGCTCAATATATCTCCTGTTCATAGTGAAGATTGGAGAACCGAGATTATATCTTTTCTCCAGGGCAACTGCCTTTCAGATGACGAAGCTTATAACAAGAGAATAGAGGCAAGAGCCCAACCATATGTAATAATAGAAGGGGATCTATACAAACATGGAGTTTGCTCTCCATTGCTCAAATGTTTATCCAGAGCTGAAGGTATAGAATTGATGAAGAAAATACATGCAGGCCTATGTAGATCTCACATTGGATCTAGGCCCTTGCTGGGAAAAGTTTTCGTCAAAGATTTTATTGGTCGAAGGCAGCTTCGGATGCAGCAGAATTAGTCCAAAAATGTGAAGGCTGTCAAAAATGTGCAAGAGATAAAAAACAGCCTTCATCTCTGACTCAGTTAATACAGCCTACTTGGCCGTTGCAAAGGTGGGGCCTTGATTTGCTAGGCCCACTTCCACCAGCACAAGGAAATCTAAAATACGTTGTGGTGGCGGTAGAATATTTTTCCAAGTGGATTGAGGCGAAGCCTTTAGCCACGATAACTTCGGTCACTGTTCAGAAATTTTTCTGGCAAAATATTGTTTGTCGCTTCGGAGTGCCGAAGGCAATTACTGTGGACAACGGAACACAGTTTGATGCCGAAGCTTTCAAAGAGTTTTGTGAACAAATTGGCACGAAGATCCATTTTGCATCGGTTAGACATCCTGAGTCAAATGGACTTGTCGAAAGAGCTAATGGCATTATAATGACGGGAATAATGAAGTTAATCTTCAATCAGCCCAGGGGAAAGTGGCCAGATGAATTAATCAAAGTGGTGTGGAGCCACAACACAACAATGTCAAGGTCAACAGGTTTTACACCATTCAAATTGCTGTTTGGTGACGAAGCAATAACCCCAGAAGAAGCTAAAGCCGGATCAATAAGAACAGTGGCTTCGACAGAGGACAAAGCTGATTATTCTGTGGCAAAAGATGCTATAGAAGGGATTAGGATTCAGGCTGTGGAGAATATCAATAAATATCAAGCCGAAACAATAAAATGGCGTGACAGAAAAGTTCGGTTAAAAAATATCAAGGCAGAGCACTTGGTACTTCGGAGAGTTGCCAACCCAGATACAGTAGGCAAGCTACAGTTGAAGTGGGAAGGACCTTTTCTGGTAGTATCTTCGTCAAGACCCGGTTCTTACAGATTGAAGGATATGGACGACAACGACATTCCTAGATCTTGGAATGCGGATGAGCTTCGGCGATATTATGTATAGCTTGATGTAATCTTTTTATTTTTTCTATTTTTTCTCTATGGCACCCTCTTCCTTTCTAAAGGGGGAGAAAGGTTTTTAATAGGGCCATAGCATGTAATTTCTCTTTTTCTTACTTCAGCTCTACAAGAGCAGTATCCCCCAAAAATGTAAATGTAAAAGCTGAGCATGCACCATCGAGTGCAAAAAGAAAAGAAAAAACAGGGAGAAGCTCGAAAGACGTCCCTAAGGGGATGCAGATCACGACGAAGCTACAAAAAGCCGTTCCTAAGGGAGCGCAGTGTAAGTTTTCTGCTCAAAAGTCGTTCCTAAGGGAATGCAGAGCTTACAGCGAAAAGTCAACGCTGATTCCGCCGAAATATAAGGCAAAGTGAGAAAAGTCAACGCGATATCGCCGAAATAGAAGGCGAAGAAGTTCAAAAGACATTCCTAAGGGAATGCAAAACTTACAGCGAAAAGTCAGCGCTGATACACCGGAAAATAAGCGGTGAAGCCGAAAAATAAATGGCAAAGAGACTTTGATTATTCCTAAGGGAATGAAGGTTTTGGTTGTGGCTTCGTATGCGTGTGTTTGGACATTCATTTGCACGGTACATTACATCATACATTTGCATTCATAAACATTCATTTAGACATACATAGGATCATCATCATCATAACACAGGCAGTTGCTTCGGCTCTAAAGACAAGGCTTCGACAAAAAGAAAAAGAAGCAGTTTTATGCTTCGCTGTGTACGAAAAGAAGGGAAGGTGTTTTTCACCTTCGGCTCAAAAATGCTAATTTCGTTCACACCAAAGCACTTTATACATTGATGGAAAGGTAAGAATGTATTACAAGGTTTGGACAAAGTCCACAAAGTAAAATTTAATTACATTATTCTTTACACAAGTTATTACAAGAGTTTTTAGAGCTTTTTCTACAGACATCTATTCAAGCTTCATCAATATCCACGGAGCTTCGGCTTAGGCTTTGTCATCCATTAAGCTTCGGCTTCGTCTTCTTACTCCTCAGCTTCGGCCTCGACTTCGTCATCCTATATGTATTAAAGTATTGTAAGCAAAATTTAAGCTTGAAAGAAGAGGTAGGCACGAGGTATGATTTTTGTTACCGGCTTAAGATGACTCCGAGCTTCATCACCAGCTTTGCTTCGTCCACCCTTTGTCCATACCAGTTTTATAAATCTATTTGCTATGCTTCGGGCAAGGTTGGGAATATTATCCAGATCTGCTAGTGATAAGCTGAAATTGGGTCTATTGATAACCTTTCTGTGTTCGCAGCCAGATTTCAAGAAGGCGACAGCTGTGCCCCGAGAAGCTATCAGGGCACAAAAGTCACCATGTCCAGCTATAACTTCATCGAGGTCATCAATTTCACCTTCGATATGTTCGAAGGCCCCTGGCAGGTCTTCGGACAAAGGAATAAATTTTTCGCTGCTGGCTCCAACCGAATAGAAGACATGTTTCAGCCGTTGAACACATTGATTACTAAACTCCAGACATTTGTTTTGAAGGCTTGTCAATGATTTTTTCAAATCTGAACTTTTCTGGACCTCGGCCTCAAATTTTGCATTAAGCTCCTGCTTTTCTTGTTTGAAGTTTTCTGATTGGCAGAGAAGCTTCGTATTTAATTATGCTATTTTAGCTTCAGCTTCTGCCAGTAAGCCTTCTGTTGTCTGAAGCTCGAAGTCTTTCTTTTCAAGAGCAGCTGATTGGTTTTTTATTTGGCTTTCTAAATTCTCAATTATAACCTCGTTTTTTATCTTCCAAATCTTGCTGCATTTTTAAAGCTTTACTTAGTAGCATACTTTGCACACAAACAACCTTTGTTAGGAAGCATCTTCGTTATTAAAAACAATAAAAGATAGAAAAAAGTTGTTTACCTTGAAATTGGAATAGAATAAACTACCGACGATGTGCTGTCGTCGGTAGCGGCTAATATCTATTTCGAGCTTCGGGAAACCAATACTCTTTGATAGAGTACCGATAACCTTCGCTCTGGTCTGATCCCGGACGCAGCCCAACCTTTCGTCATCGATGCCACCGAAGAGAAGTGCTTCTGGCCGATATCCACAAGATATAGATATTCTTTTAGCTCTTATTTTTCAACCTTTGTCAGCTCTTGACCAACTAAGTTTTGGAAGTTAAAAATTTCATCTTCCGAAGTGTCTTCGACTATTTCTTTATCCTTCTTGGGCTCTGGGGCCATAGTCTCTTCGGTGGCTGCGGCAGCTTCTTCTGTGGCCATGTTTAGCAGTATCTTATCAATATCAGCAATTGTGCTTTCTAAATGAATATCTTCGGCAGCTGTGGCTTCCGAAGGTGCAGCTTCGGTAGCTGTTGTGCTCTCAACAGCTGGGGGCTTCGGAGCTGAAGCTTGTGGTGGTGTCCCTTCGATGATTTCTGTCACTGTAATGATTCTTTGCTTTTTTGGCTTAGCTGCCTTCTTCGTTTTTGCGGGCTCCTTTTCCTTCTGAAAAAGCTTCGTCAGATGTGGCCCCAGTGGACTTAGCTTGACAGGCAAAGATTCAGTCATTACCTTTAGAATTTCCTCCACGTCGGTGGCAGAGGGTGTTGCAGCAGTTTCTTCTTCTTCATCAATTGCCTTCTGCTTCGGAGCTGTAGCTTTTCTCTTCTTCGAAGCATCTGTTTTTGGCTCAGGCTTCAGCTTTTTCTTTTTTAATTGTTTTTCATCGTCTTTATTCAGAGCACCAGCCACTCTCTTTCTCTTTTTCCCTTCGGCATTCTTGTCTAACCGCTCGTAGTCGGGATACTCGAAGTCCAGAGCATCCATTACTCGGTTTAACCTTCGCTTCGGACGGGTACCGAAGGCCGCAGTCATCAATTGATCTTCTTTTTTAGAGTAATTGCCGAGTATTTCATTGCACATTACTTCGGTCGTGTCCAGCCACTCTTGGCAAGGCACTTTGAAATGTTTCTTGAATTTATAATGGTAAGGCAACCGAATAAATTCCCCCTTCTTCTTTTCCCCCTTCAGCTTCGGCATGTCCCACTCCTTCAAAGTTGGGAACACTCTGAAGGCCAAAAATTCTTGCACTAAGTCCCTAGTGCCGATATGATCTGCAATAACTCGAAATTCAGCCAGGGAGATTTGGCTCGGACTCCCTGGTGTCATGTCGCACCGGGGTCTGGTTTCTCCGAAGATCAATTCCAACGGACTCTGGACTAGCTTCTCCTTCTCTTCGTCAACTTTGATGTAGAACCACTCAGATTTCCAGCCAGCTGGCCACTTGCTTCGGTAGCTAATCACTGGAAATTTTGTATTCTTGCGATAGACAAAGTTGTAGCAGCCAAAATTTTCATGTAGCCCATCTCCTCTAGCCTTCGTCTGATAATGAAGCTCGTGTACTCGGCAGAAGCCTTCGCCAAATGGCTCCACCCCTTGGCTTCGGAGAGCCCAGATATAAATGCTAAGCCTAACGATAGCGTTAGGAGTTAGCTGATGAAGGTAGATCCCAAACTTTTTCAATACATCAGCAATCATCTTGTTCAAAGGAAATCTTAAACCAGCTTTAAAGAAACTTTTGAAGACCACTACTTCATCCTTTGCTGGCTTCGAAGTAGTTTCTTCCCCACCAAAACGAACCAGCTCTTTCTTCGCTTCACTGAAATAGCCCAAATTCAACAGCTTAGGCAAATCATCTTCGGAGATGGTGGATTTCCCGAAATCCATGTGGCTGGGTTTACATGGCACCGCGCTGTAATCATCTTCAGACTCAGTCTCCTCAACATCAGCCTGTTCTGCTTCAGCGGCAGGTGCATCCTCCGATGCTACCAGCCCTGAGCGCTTCATCACTTTGGAGATTGGGGCAGTTTCAGCCCCTTCGGCTTCCTCTCCGTCGCGCGTAACCCTAGCTGTGGAACGCACTCTGGCCATCTGATGATTGAATTTCTTGTTTTTTTGAATGTTGAAAATTTTTCTTTACTTTGCTGAAGCTCTTTCTTGTTACGAAGCTTGAGCAAAGTAAATAGCTTCGGTTAAGGATGCAGCAAACAAGCTTCAGCTTTGGTCAATATTTTGGCAGCAAAACAGTGCAATAGCAATAAATGCTGTGGTAACTTCACACCTAGTTTGTTTATATAGTGCCGCAGGTGGGAAGGTGAATTGTCAAGGTCTTCCGCACCGGACAAACAGCCACCCGCACTCACTGAACGGTGGGCCACAGGGTCCGAGAAGGTGAATCGCCAGAGCACGCGTAACTGCTGCAAGATGGGGCCACCTCGCACGCGGATTATTTTAATCGTTTCTCGCCAACGAGCTCAGGGAAGGTGTTTTTTGGATCTTCGGCATTCCGAAGCCTAGAAGACTTTTTCACGGATCAAGCTCGTTACGAAAAACAATCTAGCACCGCGAAGGGGCTACTATTGGGGGTATGCTTCGTAGCCAAAGATCCTAAAAGAAAGAGAACACCTTCGGCAGACCCTCTCAGAAGCAGCGCCGAAGCTATCACCTATAAAGCTTCGGCACAGTGACAGATCTCAAGACGAAGGGGTGAACCGACTTAAAGATGAAATGACTTAAAGACCCATGATGTTTTGTGTCATTATTATAGTCGATTGTAAAGGGCATAAATGTAATTTTACACAGGCTGTGCCCTGTGCCTATAAATAGGTGAATACTACCCCTGTAATGTTCACACAATCTGGTAATCACTGACACATTACGCTGGAATTATCGTTTTCTGCCAAGGCGAAGGTATAAATGTACCTAAATATTATATTTTAATATTTAGGTTTGTATAATAAAATATGTGAATAATATTATCTGTTTTTGGTATATCTTTCTATAATGTTTTATGTTTTATATTTCATTTTACATTGTTTTATAAGTCTGATCACGAAGGTGTGACCTTCGTGATATTTTTCTCATGGCCTTCGTCCGAAGTTCATTAAATCCTTGGGAAGATAATGCTTCAGCGGACGAATGACATTAATATTTAACATTTTATGTTGCCTTGTTCTTAATTCATAGCATTTGAGAACAAGTCCCCAACAGAAGGTACAAATGTAATTCAATATTGTTCATGTTCATTCATAATGATATGGAAAAGATATATTAAAGATGTCATATGATTATTCATATCATTTCTCATGTTTCATATGCTTCTTCTTTCATTAATATATACTGCGATGATGAAGGTATGTCCTTCATGACCTTCGTCTGAAGATCATTATATCCTAATGGAGATAATGCTTCGAAGGACAAAGGACTTTAAGTATTAACATTTTGTGTTGCCTTGTTCTTAACTCATAGCATTTGAGAACAAGTCCCCAACATTGGCGCCCACCTCCGGTGAACTCACTTCCATTGTTGAGACGATGGCTTCGTTCAACAACCAAGCTACGGCACCTTCGGTTACGAAGCTGGTGCTCCCGATAACAGGCGGTTCAAGTTCAGAGCCGGCTAACAAGAAGCAGAAGAAGGAAGCACAGAGAAGGGTGCAACATGTTGGGGTGCAGGGACCCTTCATCAAGTCCAAGTGATCCCACATTCCAATCACCTTCTCCCAGGAGGACCTTCAGCTCAAAGATTACCCTCACAATGATGCTATGGTCATATCTTGTGTCATCAAGGGATTTCTGGTCCATAATGTTCTAGTTGACATAGGCAGTGCAGCGGATATCATTTTTGCTAAGGCCATCAGACAGATGCAAGAACCAGAGGACAAGATTCATGATGCTACACACCCTCTCCGTGGCTTCGGAGGAAGGCAAATTGTCGCACTTGGTAAAATCACAATGTCAGTTACCTTCGGCTACATCCATAACACAAGGACTGAACAGGTTGTCTTTGACATTGTTGACATGGAATACCCATATAATGCAATCATTGGTCGAGGGACACTTAATGCCTTCGAAGCAATACTTCATCCAGCATACTTATGCATGAAGATACCTTCCGAACAAGGGCCCATTGCTGTCCATGGAAGTCAAGAAGCTGCTAGAAGGGCTGAAGGAAGTTGGATAGATTCAAAGGCAATACATAACATAGATGGAGCTGAAGCTTGTCAACAATATAAACACAAAAGAGAGAAGGCTGCTTCGGCAGACCAGCCGAAGCCTATGCTTTTATGTGAAGACATAGCAGATCAAAGGGTGCTGCTGGGATCTCAGTTATCTGATGAGCAGGAAACAACCTTGATAAAATTTTTGTTCAACAACAAAGATGTCTTTGCTTGGTCAGCCAATGATCTTTGTGGTGTCAACAAAGATATTATTGAACATTCACTCAATGTGGAGTCATCTTTCAGGCCAAGAAAACAAAGGCTTCGGAAGATGTCTGAAGACAAAGCTGAAGGTGCTCAGAATGAAGTGAAGAGACTTCTTAGTGCCGGTGTCATCAGAGAGGTGAAATACCCAGAATGGCTAGCCAACACTGTTATGGTGAAGAAGGCCAATGGTAAATGGAGAACGTGCATTGATTTTACAGATCTCAACAAGGCCTGTCCAAAGGACGAGTTCCCATTACCAAGAATAGACTCTCTTGTAGATGCAGCAGCTTCTTTAGAGCTCATGAGTCTACTGGATTATTACTCAGGCTATCATCAAATTTGGATGAAGAAGGAAGACGAGCCGAAGACTAGCTTCATAACTCCCAGTGGCACCTATTGCTATCTTCGGATGCCTAAGGGGCTCAAGAATGCTGGAGGAAGCTTCAGCAGAATGACAACCAAGGTCCTTCACTCTCAAATAGGCAGGAATGTACTGACCTATGTTGATGATATCATAGTCAAAAGCACAAAGCAAGAAAACTATATTGCTGATTTGCAATAAACATTTGCCAATTTCAGGCAAGCTGGCCTGAAATTAAATCCAGAAAAGTGTGTTTTTGGAGTGAAGAAGGGCAAGTTTCTTGGCTGTTTGGTATCAACGAAGGGAATTGAAGCCAACCCGAGCAAGATTGAAGCTATCCTTCGGATGGAGCCACCAATTCAAAAAAGGGGGCTCAACGATTGGTAGGAAGGCTTGCGTCATTGAATCGGTTCATATCAAGATCAGTAGAGAGGAATTTACCATTCTTTGAAATTTTGAAATCAGCTGAAGTTTTTCAGTGGGGTCCGGCTCAGCAAAAGGCTTTTGAAGAGTTAAAGCAATACTTGATAGATTTGACAACTCTAACTCCACCTTCGCCAGGGGCTCCATTACTCCTGGATGTAGCAGCTTCTCACTCTGCAGTTAGTGCGGCACTTGTACAGAAGAAGCAAGATGGCCAAATCAAGAAGCAGGCCCCAGTATACTTCGTCTCTGAAGTTCTAAGTTTATCAAAGAAAAACTATACAGAATTGGAGAAGGTGCTATATGCTGTGTTGATGGCCTCCAGGAAGCTTCGGCACTACTTTCAAGCATATCATATAATTGTTCCTTCGTCACAACCTCTGAAGGACATAATGAGAAATAGAGAAGCTATTGGGAGGATTGGAAAATGGGCTACCGAGCTCAATGATTTTCTATTGATTATATTGATAGATCCTCAATTCAGTCTCAGGCTTTAGCAGACTTCATTGCTGATTGGACGCCAGGGGCTCAAGGGGAAGAAGTAACAAAAGATGCCGAAGCCTGGACGGTCTTCTGTGACGGTTCTTGGGGAACCTTCGGTGCAGGAGCAGCTACTGTTCTCGTAGCTCCTTCTAAAGTCAGAACATGCTATGCAGCAAGGCTGGATTTTAGTTGTACAAATAATATTGCTGAGTACGAAGCACTTCTATTGGGGCTTTGGAAGTTAAAGGCAATGGGAATAAGAAGGGCCATCCTTAAAACTGACTCTCAAGTCATTTATGGTCATGTAGACAAAAGTAGTAAGGCAAGAGATCCGAAGCTTGAAAAATATCTGGATACAGTTCGAATGCTGGAGGCTTCTTTCGAAGGTTTTTCCGTCAAGAATATTCCAAGAGGAGAAAATGAGCATGCAGATATGTTAGCCAAATCAGCGGCACAGGGGCTCCCTCTACCTTTGGAAGTATTATTTGAGACAATAAAAACACCTTCAGTTGAACTTATGGAGAGAGCAGTGCTTGCAATTTCCCCTGTACATAGTGAAGATTGGAGGACTGAAATTATATCTTTCCTCCAAGGTAATTGTCTTTCGGATGACGAAGCTTATAATAAGAGAATGGAATCAAGGACAAGACCATATATCATAATAGAAGGGGAATTGTACAAACATGGAGTCTGTTCTCCACTCCTCAAGTGTTTATCCAGAACCGAAGGTATAGAATTAATGAAGGAGATACATGCAGGTCTGTGTGGATCACATATTGGGTCTAGGCCCTTGCTGGGAAAAGTTTTTAGACAAGGATTTTATTGGCCGAAGGCAGCTTCGGATGCAGCAGAGCTGGTTCAAAAGTGCGAGAATTGTCAAAAATGTGCAAGAGATCAGAAGCAACCTTCGTCTCTCACGCAGCTGATACAGCCTACTTGGCCATTGCAAAGATGGGGCCTGGATTTGTTAGGCCCACTTCCACCAGCGCAAGGTAATTTGAAATATGTTGTGGTGGATGTAGAATATTTTTCTAAGTGGATTGAAGCAAAGCCTTTGGCTACAATAATTTCGGTTACAGTCCAAAAATTCTTCTAGCAAAATATTGTTTGTCGCTTCAGCGTGTCGAAGGCTATAACTGTGGACAATGGAACACAGTTTGATGCCGAAACGTTCAAAGAGTTCTGTGACCAGATTGGTACGAAGATCCATTTTGCATCAATTAGGCATCTAGAGTCAAACAGGCTAGTAGAAAGAGCAAATGGCATTATAATGACAGGAGTAATGAAGCAAATCGTCAATCAGCCCAGAGGAAAGTGGCCAGATGAGTTGATTAAAGTGGTGTGGAGCCACAATACAACCATGTCAAGATCAATAGGATTTACACCTTTCAAACTGTTATTTGGTGACAAAGCTATAACTCTAGAAGAAGCTAAAGCAGGATCAATAAGAACAGTAGCTTCGGCAGAAGACGAAGCTGATTATCACGTAACAAAAGATACTATAGAGGGGACCAAACTTCAGGCTGTAGAGAACATCAATAAATATCAAGCCGAAACAATAAAATGGCGTAACAGAAAAGTTCGATTGAAAAATATCAAGCCAGGACATTTGGTGCTTCGGAGAGTAGCCAATCCAGACACAGTAGGCAAATTGCAGCAGAAGTGGGAAGGACCTTTTCTGGTGGTATCTTCGTCAAGGCCCGGTTCTTACAGATTGAAGGATATGGACGACAACGACATACCCAGATCTTGGAATGCGGATGAGCTTCGACGATACTATGTGTAATATTGATGTAATCTTTTTTCATTTTTTCTATGGTACCCTTTTTCTTTCAAGAGGGGAGAAAGGTTTTTAATGGGGGCCATAGCTTATAATTTTTCATTCTTATTTAGCCCCATGAGGGCCAAATCCCCCAAAAGATGTAATATGTAAATCTGAGCACGCACCATCAAGGGGATGCAGAGCATGACGAAGCTACAAAAAGTCGTTCCTAAGGGAGCGCAGCGTAAGTTTTCTGCTCAAAAGTCGTTCCTAAGGCAATGCAGAGCCAAATACCGCCAAAATATAAGGCGAAGAAGTTCAAAAGTCGTTCCTAAGGGGATGCAGAACTTATACCACCAAAATAGAAGGCGAAAAAATTCAAAAGACGTTCCTAAGGGGATGCAGAACTTATACCACCGAAATAGAAGGTGAAGAAGCTCAAAAGACGTTCCTAAGGGGATGCAGAGCTTAAGACTCAAAAGACGTTCCTAAGGGGATGCAGAGTCTGGGTGTGGCTTCGTGTGCGTGTGTTTGGACATTCATTTGCACATTACATTACATCTTTCATTGCATTCATACACATTCATGTAGACATTCGTAGGATCATCATCATCATAACATAAAGTACAAACAGATACTTCGGCTTTGATGACAATGCTTTGATGAGCATAAAGAAGCAAAGATACGCTTCGTTGTGTACGAAAAGAAGGGAAGGTGTTTTTCGCCTTTGGCTCAAAAGATATAATTTTCATCCACATCAAAGCAATTCACACACGGTTGGAAAGGTAAAAATATATTACAAGGTATGGATAAATTTACAGAGTAATGTTTGACTCCTAAATTACAATATGTTTTACAAAGATACTTCAAATATTTCTAAGTCTTGATCAGCAGCTTCAGTAATCTTCGAGAAGAGCTTCAGACTACTGACCTTCGGCATCGTCATCTTGTACACGGCAACACAATATAAGGTAAAAAGTACTTACAAGAGAGCAAGCAATAGGTATAAGTATCATACTGGCTTAAGATGACTTCGTGCCTCGTCACCAGCTAAGTTCTGCCCACCCTTCGTCTAAATTTGTGTTTTAAATCTATTCCCAATACTTCGGGCTAGGCTAGGGATATCAACTAAGTCCGCTGGAGATAAACTAAAGTTCGGACTGTTTACTATCTTTCTGTGTGTGCAACCAGCCTTCATAAAAGCTACAACTGTGCTGCGAGAAGCCAGCAGGGCACAGAAGTCGCCATGCCCAGCTATTACTTCATTAAGTGCCTCAACTTCGCTTTCAATATGCTCGAAGGTGCTTGGCAAGTCTTCAATCGAAGGTTCAAAATTTTCAGAGCTGGCTCCCACTGAGTTGAAGACCTGTCTTAGCCATTGCACGCTGCGGTTGCCGAAGTTCAAGCATATATTCTGAAGCTCTTTTAAGGACTTTTGCAGATTTGAACTTTTCTCGACTTCGACTTCAAGCTTCGCATCAAAACTCTTCCTTTATTGTTCTAAGCTTTCTGATTTGCGGAGGAGTTCATCGTTTAATCTAGCAACTTCGGTTTGGGCTTCTGCCAATGAACCCTCCATTGTCTGAAGAAGGAAGTCCTTTTTCTCCAGAGAAGCTTCATGATCTTTGATTTTCTTTTCTAGGCCCTCGATTATAATCTCATTCTTTTTATCCTCAAGATCTTGCTGCATCCTTAGTGCTTTGCTTAGTAGCATAATCTGTACAAAATAGCCTTCATCAGAAATCTTTGCTTCATCACAAAAGACTAAAAAGCTGAGGAAAAAGCTTTACCTTAAAATTGGAATAGAATAAGCTGCCAACGATATGCTGTCACCGGTAACTGCTAATGTCAGCTTCAAGCTTCGGAAAACCAACACTCTTTGACAGAGTGCTGATAATATTCGCCCCAATACGGTCTCGAATGCATCCTAAGGCTTCTTCATTGATTCCACCAAAGAGCATGGCTCCTGGTTGGTAGCCACAGGATATAGCATACTCCTGCAGCTCCTTCTTCTCAGCCTCGGATAATTCTTGACCAACTAGATTCTGAAGGCTGAAGCTTTTTTCTTCCAAAGTATCTTCGGCAATTCCCTTCCCTTTCTCAGGCACTGCGGCCACGACTTCTTCTGTAGCCGCATCAGTCTCCTATGTGGCCATATCCAAGAGCACTTTATCAATAGCAGATAACATACTCTCCAGATTGGTAGCTTCGGCGGCCGCAACTTCGGTAGAAGTATCTGCTTCGGCAGCTGGTGTCATCTTTGATGCTGAGGCCGGCGGTGGCGTTTCCTCAATAGCTTGCATAACAGTAATAATTCTTCGCTTTTTAGGCCCAACCACCTTTTTCATTGCCGAGGCTCGTCCTTCTTCTATAAAAGCTTCGTCAGATGCGGTCCTAGAGGACTTAGCAGCTTGATAGGTAAGGATTCAGTCATTACCTTTAAAATTTCTTCTACTTTGGTAGCAGAAGGCGTTGAAGGAGTTTCCTCTTCCATCTCAGCCACCTTCGGCTCTGAAGTCACAACTTTTCTCTTCTTCGAAGTCGCTGCCTTCGACTCGGGACTGGATTTTCTCTTCTTCAAAGTTTTTTCGTCCTCTTTCACCATTCTAGCAGCCTGCCTCCTCAGAACACTGACAACCCTTTTTCTCTTTGTCTCTTCGGCACCCTTGCTGAGTCGCTCATAATCAGGGTATTCAAAATTTAAAGCGTCCATTACCCGATTCAACCTTTGTTTTGGTCGGGTGCCGAAGGCTGCAGTCATTAATTGATCTTCTTTTTTGGTATAATTGCCCAAAATTTCATTGCACATAGTCTCAATCATCCCCAGCCATTCTTAGCAAGGCTCTTTGAACTGTTTCTCAAACTTAAAGCGATAGGGCAATCGAGCAAGTTCATTCTTCTTCTTTATTCCCTTTAGCTTCGGCATGCTCCAGTCACTCAACGTTGGAGATATCCTGTTGGCAGGTATTCTTGCACTAGATCCATGGTGCTGATTTGTTCAGCCACCACTCTGAATTCTGCTACGACTGACATGCTGACCCTGGCTTCATGTTGCACAAGGGTCTGGTCATCCCGAAGCTTAAAGCCAGCGGGCTCATCACCATCGTCATTAGTTTCCCTCTTTTCTTCTCATCGGCCTTAATGTAAAACCACTCACTCTTCCAGCCAGTTGGCCACTTGGTGCGATAGCTAAGTACCGGAGCCTTTGTATCCTTGCGATACACGAAGTTATAACAACCAAAATTTACATGTAGCCTATCTTCTCTGGCCTTCGTTTGGTAATGCAACTCATGCACTCGGCAGAAAGCTTCAGCATTTGGGTCCATCCCTTGGCTTCGAAGGGCCCAGATGAAGATGCTGAGCCTAACGATAGCGTTAGGGGTCAGCTGGTGAAGATAAATTTCAAAATTCTTCAACACTTCTCCTATCATCTCGTTAAGAGGGAACCATAATCCTGCTCTGAAAAAGCTTTTGAAAACCACTACTTCATCATCCTTCGGCGTTGGAGTGGTTTCTTCTCCGGCAAAACGAATAAGCTTCTGTTCAGCTTCTCCGAAGTAGCCCAGTTTCATCATCATGGGCACGTCGGCTTCAGATACAGTAGATTTCTCAAAATTAAGGTGGCTGGGTTTTGATGGGATCAAAATACTATAATCCTCCTCTTCTTCATCAATATTTTCTTCCTCAATATCAGCTTGTTCAGCTTCGGCAGCAGGTGCACCTTCGTCAATGGCCCTCTGTTACAACTAAGCCCGATTGTCTCATGACTTTGGAAATCGGAGCTGTTTTGGTGGCCTCGGTCTCCTTTCCTACACGAGTCACCCTCTCAGTCGAGCGTACTCTGGCCATCTGATGGATCTTTTGCGGTTTTTACGAAACTGATGTTTTTTACAGTTTTTGACGAAGCTCTCTCTTTTGACAAAGCTAATTCAAAATGATGGTTCGCTCGAGAATGCAGTGAAAAAGCTTGGGCTATGGTTAAATTTTTCAACAGCACAATAGTGCAATGGCAATGAATGCTGTGGTAACTTCACACCTACCTGTCTGTTTATATAGTGCTGCAGGTGGGAAGGTGAATCGCCAAGTCGCCCGCACCCGCTGAACAGTCACCCTCACCCGCTGAGCGGTGGACCACTCGGCGCTTGGGAAGTGAATCACCAGATCGTTCGTACCCACTACGTAGTGGGCCGCCTTGCGCTCGAAATATTTTAATCGTTTCTCGGCAACGAGCTCAGGGAAGGTGTTTTTCGGACCTTCAGCATTCCGAAGCCTTGGAATTTTTTCACAGATCAAGCTCGTTACAAAAAACGATCTAGCACCGCGAAGTGGCTACTGTTGGGAGCCTGCTTCGTCGCTGAAGGTCCTCTAAGAAGAAACACCTTCGAAAGATCGGCATATAAGCAAACACAACGCGAAGGTACTCGCCGAAGCTACGATCCAGGGAGCTTAGGCATAGTGACATGCCTCGAGACGAAGGGCTGCACCGACTTAAAGAGGAAAAGACCAATCAGTCCATGATAATTTGTGTCATGATTGTAACTAGTCATCAAGGACATAAATGTAATTTTGACCGGGCTGCGTCCCGTGCCTATAAATAGGTGAACAGTACCCCCGTACTGTTCACGCTGACTTGTACTCATTCGTGCGTCACACTTGGAATTTTGCCTTCTATCAAGCCGAAGGTACAAATGTAATTCAATATTGTTCATGTTCATTCATAATGATATAGAAAAGATATATTAAAGATGTCATATGATTATTCATATCATTTCTCATGTTTCATATGCTTCTTCTTTCATTAATATATACTGCGATGATGAAGGTATGTCCTTCATGACTTTCGTCTGAAGATCATTATATCCTAATGGAGATAATGCTTCGAAGGACGAAGGACTTTAACTATTAACATTTTGTGTTGCTTTATTCTTAACTCATAGCATTTGAGAACAAGTCCCCAACATGAACATAGTTTGCTTTTTAGTTTATTACATCTTCTTTCAAGAGAATAAAGTAGAAACATAATGAACAATGTTAGGCAATAGAATATGCCATCTGTGGATATCCTAGCTGCTATAGATAGCAGATGTAAATCAGGGATAGAATCCTAGCTGCTATAGATAGTAGATGTAAATCAGGGATTAGTTGCTAGATATAGCAGATGTAAATCAGGGATAAATCAGGGGAATTATCCCTGCCTTGTAAAGCAGGCCAGCCAGCTCTATATAATAGAAGGTGCCCCCCTCTCATTGAGGTGTGGCCAATTGCCCTCAACCCTGTTTCTCTACATGGTATCCGAGACCCAGGCATCGATCTAATTTCCCAACCCCCCCTCACCTTCTCTCCTCCAGCCGCGCCGCCTTAACCAGACCGCGCCGCCTGCCCTCTCCTTCCCCTTCCCTGCGCCATGAGCACCATCTCCGATGCTGCCGATTCTGCTCCTGTCCTCTGCCCCTTTGCCACCATCAACATCAAGCTCCACGTCCCCATGACCCTGGAGTTGAAACCTTCCAACTACACCAAGTGGCCGACGACGTTTCAGGCCACGTGTGGGAAATTTGGGCTGCTGCATCACCTCTCCACCTCGCGCCCCACCGATGTGGCATGGGCACATGCTGACTTCTGCGTCCGCGGATGGATGTACAACACCACCTCCGACGCCGTCATCAACCTCACCATGACCGACAGCACCCAGACGGCGAGCGCCCTTTGGAAGGCCATCGGCGAGGTGTTCCAGGCAAACAAAGCTCCCCGCGCCATCTTCCTGAATCACGAGTTTCACTCGATGACTCAGGGGGACCTGTCCATTGACGCCTACTGCGTTCGCATGAAGGAGAAGGCCGACGAACTACGCGACGTTGGGTAGCCCGTATCTGAGCCCAACCTCATCCTCAACCTGCTGCATGGACTTAACGAGGTCTACTCCGGCGTCGCCGGCAACATCGCCGGACAGCAGCCCCTCACCCTCGCCACCGCACGCCATCAGCTACTCCTCAAAGAGCTGCGGCTGCAGAACAACGAGAAGACGCGTGCTGCTGCTGCTGCCCTCCTAGCTAATGTTGGTGGTTCGCAGCAGCAGCACCAGCAGGGCGCCCGGCGCCCTAATACCAAAAAAGGCGGCCACCAGCCCTTCTACAACACCTCTGGTGCCACCATCAAATTCCTCGCTGCTCAAGGCACTCACCTTCGCCTCTCCTGCCCCTACACATCTCCCCAAAATGGCAAGGCTGAATGTATCATCCGCACACTCAACAATTCCATTCGCACCATGCTTCTACATGCCTCCCTACCACCCACATATTGGGCCGAGGGACTCCTTACAGCCTGCTACCTCCATAATAGGCGCCCATCCTCCTCTATTCAGCATGAAATTCCCTATACTCGTCTGCATAATCAACCACCAACTTATAGCCATCTGCGTGTTTTTGGGTCTCTCTGTTACCCCAACATGCAAGCAACCTCTAAACATAAGCTCGCCCCTCGCTCCACGGCATGCATCTTCCTAGGATATCCTAGCTCACACAAAGGTTACCGCTGTCTCGACCTATCAACCCGTCGCATCATCATCTCTCGCCATGTCACATTCGACGAGACCACCTTTCCCTTTGTAGCCACCTCAGACGTCTCATCCTCTGCTTCCCTAGAATTCCTCCTCGACGACGATATGGTTTCGGTGCCCTGTCCTACTGTTGTTGCAGGTGGGACTCCATCCTCGACGCCCGTGGTTGCTCCATCCCACTCGGATGTTGAGCAACCGCCCCCAGACGTTGCAGCCTCACATGACTCGCCTTCTGCGACACCGGGCGGGCGTGGTCCCGTGCTCCCGCCTGGACCCGACGTGGTTCCCTTCCCACGAGTCTACGTCTGTCGTTCCCGTACGACGTCTACGTCCGAGCCGGCAGCTGTCCCAGTAGCCCCTATGACTTCATCGCCTCCGCCGTCGCTGCGCGTCACTCGCACCATGACGGGTGCCATTCCTCGTGTCTGCTATGAGGGGCTGGCGGCCACGACGTCACCCTCACCATCGCCGCTTCCGACGAACTACCGCAGCGCGCTGGCCGACGCCAACTGGCGTGCCGCGATGATGGATGAATATCAGGCCCTCGTCGACAACAACACCTGGGAGCTTGTTCCGCGGCCCCCCGGAGCCAACGTCGTAACGGGGAAGTGGATCTTCCGGCACAAGTTCCATGCCGATGGGTCCCTTGCTCGCCACAAGGCTCGCTGGGTTGTCCGTGGCTTCTCCCAGCGCGAGGGCGTTGACTACGACGAGACCTTCAGCCCGGTTGTCAAACCAGCTACCATACGGTCTGTACTCAGCATCGCTGCATCCCGCGCCTGGCCCATTCATCAACTGGACGTGAAGAACGCCTTTCTTCACGGCCACCTCGAGGAGACTGTCTACTGCCAACAGCCGCCAGGATTCGTCGACCCTGGCGCTCCAGATCACGTCTGCCATCTGCAGAAGTCCTTGTATGGCCTGAAGCAGGCTCCGTGGGCATGGTACCAGCGCTTCGCCACCTTTGTCCGGCACCTCGGCTTCGTCGCCTCCATCTCAGACACGTCTCTTTTCGTTCTACGAGAGGGGACAAGTCTCGCCTACCTACTGTTGTACGTCGACGACATCATCCTCACCGCCTCGTCGTCGGCCCTGCTACAATGCATTATGACTCGGTTGAGCTCCGAGTTTTCCATGACGGATCTTGGCGCCCTCCACCACTTCCTCGGCATCGCTGTCACGCGCTCCTCCGATGGTCTCTTCCTCTCCCAGCGACAGTACGCGGTCGAGCTTCTTCAGCGCGCAGGCATGGCTGAGTGTCATCCGACATCGACACCTGTTGACACTCACGCCAAGCTATCCGCGACCGACGGGGATCTACTGTCAGAGAAGGATGCATCAGAGTACAAGAGCTTAGCGAGGGCTCTCCAGTACCTGACGTTGACTCGTCCTGATCTGGCATATGCTGTTCAGCAGGTGTGCCTCTTCATGCACGCCCCGCGCGAGCCAAACCGTGCGCTGGTCAAGCGCATCTTACGCTTCGTCCAGGGGACTCTCTCCTCGGGTCTTCACATCGGCACCGGGTCTGTCACCAAGCTGACTGCCTACTCTGACGCCGACTGGGCAGGCTGCCCAGACTCTCGACGATCCACCTCTGGCTTCTGTGTCTATCTCGGCGACAATCTAGTTTCATGGTCCTCCAAGCGCTAGACCACGGTGTCCCGCTCTAGCGCCGAGGCCGAGTATCGGGCTGTGGCTCACGTTGTGGCTGAGTGTTGCTGGCTTCGACAGTTACTCCAGGAGCTACACATCCAGCTGCCTTCTGCCACAGTTGTCTTCTGCGACAATGTCAGCGCCGTCTACATGACGGCCAACCCCGTCCACCACAAGCGAACGAAGCACATCGAGATCGACATTCACTTCATCCGCGAAAAGGTGGCCCTTGGTGAAATTCGGGTTCTCCATGTGCCCTCCTCTCACCAGTTCGCCGACATCATGACTAAAGGGCTTTCGACAACACTCTTTCGAGAATTTCGGTCCAGTCTTTGCGTCCGGGAGCCTCCCGCTGCGACTGCGGGCAGGTGTTAGGCAATAGAATATGCCATCTGTGGATATCCTAGCTGCTATAAATAGCAGATGTAAATCAGGGATAGAATCCTAGCTGCTATAGATAGTAGATGTAAATCAGGGATTAGTTGCTAGATATAGCAGATGTAAATCAGGGATAAATTAGGGGAATTATCCCTGCCTTGTAAAGCAGGCCAGCCAGCTCTATATAATAGAAGGTGCCCCCCTCTCATTGAGGTGTGGCCAATTGCCCTCAACCCTGTTTCTCTACAAACAAGACTAAGAGATAAGTGCATAAGAGAGTTAAACATGTAGAAAACACACAAGTCATAAAAAACATGAGAGCATGGCATCAAGCAAAATCCAAGAGTCATAACAAGAGTAGCACACATATATAATGCAAGAAAACCAAATGTATCTCTCTCTAGACCCCTAACTCTCATATCTAGCTAACCCTAGCTAACTCTAACTCTCCCTATATACACACACTCCTCACTCTCTCGCTTTGGCATCAAGTACCAAATGGAGTGCCCTAAATCTAAGGATCCTGATCTAGGTGGGCAGGCGCAACAGTGGGAGTGCAGGTAGTCAACTCAAACTCTACATCAAGGTCGAAGTCAGAATCTGATCTAGAATCTATTGTAGAGATTGGAGCAGGTGCTGACTGAGGCTAGAGCAATGGCTGACTCTGAGGGAGCTGATGGCTAAGCCTGACGAACTAATGTTGGTGCTAGACTAGGCACTAAGAATAAAGCTGGAACTTACACCACCACTGAAGGAGTAGAAACTGCTGAGCATATAGGTGGCACTATTGCCTGAGCACTCCCAACTCTAATGGTGTGAGTAGTGAAGTCCAAGGTCACTGGTCAGAGAGGGGGAGACAGCTGGTCCAAAAGTGTGAGTGTTGGGGCCTTATATGCTGAACATCACTCGTTTAACCATTTACTTCAGCACAAACTAGTGTATTTCGGGAATCTCTACTAATGGACGAAGCGAATCTTCGGTCGAGAAGGTGTGCAAAAGAACCTTCGCACATGCGCACAAGTGAAAGGCGCAACCCAAAGTCGATAGCTTTGGTGACAATGGAGGAACTTCAGATGTAGGCCAAAGGAGAAGGCGACGAAGGCCTGAACCCGTGCAGCCGAAGATGGTGAAAATACGTTACTGCCCTAATGGCACTTGTAAACAATGAAGGGCGCTATTGTAATCCTATACGAAGTCGGTTCGTCTCCCATATAATTAGATGAACAGTACCCCGTATAAAGTGCTTTTAGCCAAGTTCTACAGCTTCGTCTAGCTCAGCTTTCGAAACACCTTTGTGCTATCTTGCATCAAGAAGCCAAAGCAATTGAAAACAAGTGACCAACAGTGAGTCTAAGCATGTCACAACCGGATTTAAGGCCAAATCCTAGTGTGTCTCAAATGTGTGCTAGGATCAAGTCTCACACATATGATGACTCATGGTACATAAATTAATTTCACATCTTTATTATATAATAGGGTTCAGTACAAAATAGTTAAATAAATACATCATATGACGACCATGATCCTCCTCAACCATAGTTGATTGGGAGACGACTTGCTACACCTCTCCAAACTCCTCGTAGCATCCTTCATGCTCCTCCAGCGGTACCTGTTCTTGACCTGGTGTGATTATAGCAAGGGTGAGCTCACATACATTCATCGCTCAACAAGTGTGGGGAATAATGTGCTTGAGCTCAGTTACTGTGGGGGCTCATGTGAAGTGTAAGCCTTACCAAGGAAAATGGTTAAGGCTGAGCATTGCTTTTAGTAAATTGGTCAAAATTTTATTACCAATTACTAAGTTTAAGTAAATACCATCCCAGTTAAATAAGAGATCACAATTAATAATTCCCACAATACAATGCAATAAATGATAGAATAAGTTTAGTTCCATATATTAATCATGCGAGAGTCCTGAGTCGTTCTTGACTGTGAGCATGACCGATATACTCAGTTTTACACTCTATAGAGGTTGTACCCTTTACCCACAAGTCGTGTATCCCGTATAGCTAGTGTTTACAATGTCATTAGACACTTACGAGGTGAATGGCTAGGCATCAACTACGAGGCCTGTACAAAGTTCCACTAACTTCAAAAAACCCGCTACGGTTTCTGCGAGAAGGGAACGATATAGGAATCCCTTGTCCGAAAAACCATCACAGCATGATCAACCCGAGAACCGCCCTATACCGACAACTCCTCACACTGCGGTTGCCCCTTTCGGGTAAGGTAGTTCTCCACTAGCGTTTCTAATTATTCAGCCAAGTGCATCCCATACCACTCTTGTGGTAGCACTGTTATCTCAGGTTAAGCTCTATATTCCAATTATCACAATAATCTTATCATGAACAATAAATAATACATCAGTAATGATAAAACATGATCATGATTCGGATATAATATTAATCCTAAAACTAGGTAGAGCAATAGCAAGACTACCCAATAATTCATTAGTCTACAAGGTGTAGGGTAAACAAAACTAGGTAACCTATTAGGTCCCATCAGCTTAACCTAACTGTGCCACGATGATTAACAACACATTATTAGGTCAAAGAAAGTGATCAAGCACACAACTTGCCTTTTACTTGTGATTCCAAGTACTTCACCAAGTTGATCTTCAGATTCCTCATCACCTCGCTTCTATGCATAGCAAAACATACAATCAAGCAAATAATTGATATGGTAACATTACAGCAAAGCATAAGAATAAAATATGTAAGAATATTCTACGCTTCGCTACGAGATCGTAGGTTCGATAACCATTAAAATCGGAGTTAAGGTAAAAAATATGGTTTTCGGAAGACCTACGTGATTAAGCAATTAAGACTAGGTCTTATGTTGGTTTTATAAATCATGAGAAAAGATAACCTAAAGGAATAATTAATTCAAATTTAATTATAACTTGATTAGAGATCATACTTTAGTTAGATTATAATTATGGATAGTTTATCATAAGAGTTACTCTAATAGATATAGGTTTTGCAATATCTAATTATAAAGATATGTGATAAGGTATAAATGATGTTGTTACTGTGTAGACAATATTATTATGAAGCTAACACAATTGGAACAGACTAAATGAGAGTTATAATGTGCAAGATACGAATTTCACAATTTTTAGGTTGATTTTGATATTAATTTTATACTATAAACACCTACCAGGGACCTGATCCGAAATACCAAGGGTTGTTTTGCAAAGAACCGAGGACCCAACTTTTATTCCTTTGAACTAGGTAGACGGGGGGTTGAATAATAGAAACCAGGGGGGTCTCTTTAACAAATTTACGAAAACGAAGGGGTATCAGCTGATCTACGTCGTCCGATCAAAATTTAATGGCTCAGATTAAATCCTTGCACTTACGAACCTGTATGAAGCCCCGACCATGAGATCAGGGATCAACACTCCTAATTTTATTATGTTCGATCTCATCTCATCCACTGATCCACGATCGTGCGGCCCAATTTCCCCACTCCCAACCGGTATCGATGTTCTAATCTCCACCCTCGTCTACCAAATCAATGGTTCAAGACCCATCTTCCTCATCCCTGAACAGCACGTGGCCGCACGTGCACAACCCCTTGGCAGTGCCTCTCGGTGAGGGCCATCCCGCACACCAGCTCACCATACGAGAATCCCTAGGTCATAATCGATGCCTTGCATATAGAGAATCAGAGGGTGGGAGTCTTACCGAGAATCGTGCACCCATATGCTCTAGCCACGGTGCATGGCGGTCCATCGGCGGAGGTCATACCCCGACGACCAATTCACGATCCACCAAGCCATATTCTAGCTTGATTAGGCCATGCACGCACTCCAGGCACGAGGATGAGCCCTCTAATCCACACACCGAGGTCGAAACGGTGGTGTGGGCTCGGATCATCGGCGGTTGCCCTCTGCAGCGCTCTCCGCCTCCCTCTCTCTCAGTGTGGTGGCTCCTGATGGCTTCAAGGTGGCATAGCTAGGGCTGAGGCGGGTGTGGCCCGATTTATATAACCAACGTGCATAGTGGGCTTGTTTGTTGGAGTCGGTTACAGCTATAGATGGCCAATAAGCATGAGCCCCGCGAGCCCGACACGACCCGGTTCTATGCGGGCTCGGGCTGGTCCGACACAAATAAGCGGGCCGACCTCGGACAAGAAACTAGGCACAGTGAGCTAGCCCGACACGACCCGTTTATCTCTAAGCCCGTTTTTTTGCACTAAAACATGCATACTGGCCTGCTTAGCCTGCTTTTCGACCCGCTTTTTTCTGGCTAAACGGGCTGGCCCGGCCCGTTTAGGCCCGCCGCGGGTCAGGCTCGGACAGTAAATCGAGCCCGCGGGCTTAAACGGTCCGACCCGATTTTCTAACCGTGCTTGGCGGGCCGGGCCCAAAACAGGTCGGGCTTCACCGGGCATGGGCCGGACCAGGCCGGCGGCCCGTTTAGCTATCTCTAGTTACGGCTAATGCGACGGTTTCAACAGAATCCCGTGTTTTCCCACGCGGCGTCAGCAATGGCGTGGTGGGGAAGAACGTCTGGTATATGGGTCCCACACATCAATCACGGAACCGTGTGTTCACGTGAGGCATCTGTCTGGGCCGCGGACCCCATCGATCAGCGACACAAGCGCGCAGAGTGGGTGGACGACGTGGGCTCCGCCAGATAGTGGAAGAGGCGCGCGCGGATGGTGTGGGCGAGAGACAACCTATGACAGGTGGGCCCCACCTATCGGCACCAGTAGCTTGCTGGTTGTGAAGCGCGGAGTGAGTCGGGTAGAGTTGGGCCGGAGTGGGAGATTCAGCCTAGGGTCAAGTTTTGATCTTTTTTATTTTTGTTATTTTATTATTTTATTATTTTTCCTTTTGTTTCCTATTTTCAAATTTTAGTTCTCAAACAAATTCAAACCTAGTTTAGGGCTTTAAGCATAAACAAAATACACACCTCAAAGAAACAGCATGATGCAAGTATATTTGTAAACTAATTATTTATCTATTTAGATAAATGCTTGTAAGCATTAAAGGAAGCAAGCCCCATAATTATATAAATTTAAAACTTTTCCTTTATTCCTTCTTTTGAATTTCAAATTAAAATTCTAGTATCAAGATTCAAACCTAAAGTTGATTAACAGTGCCCTCCTTTAGTGCAAGACAATATTTTCTTTTTAAATGGTTAGTTTCATTCAAAATTGCATGTTCATCTTTTCTTTATTTTTGGAAAATAGTTTCAAAAGTAGGGAAAATTCTTATTATAAGACATTTTGATTGAATTCTATTGGAGAGTTCTTGTAAATTACCAACATAGGAATTTCAGCTGTTACAAAGCACTCGACTGAATAGCAGGCACAATTACAGACTTAAGTGGTGGAGAGGTGTCGTCTAAACTAGGGTCAAAGGAGCATCGGTGTGCTGAAGAATATGCTAAATGAAGGCCCGGTTCTCTGCCCTATCTACAAGAAGCTACCGCTAAAAAACGTCCTAGTGAGCTTGAATGGTCTCAAACAAGGAGAGTATCCGATCAGACTGCTACTGCTGAATCACTGCTTGACGAGCCTGCTCAACAGCCAACTGAGCCTACTACTGAACTAAGTGCTGAAGAAGTGCCGATATAGTAGGATTAGTCACTGGAGGTATAGAAGAGGGGGCAACACTCGAACCACCACCCTCAGAATCATGAGCTTGAGGATCATCATCATTTGAGGAGTCATCTGATGTCTCAGCGGTATCTCTAAAAGGTGTTAGAGTAGCCTGCTCTAGCTGTCTGATCTCTTCCTTATATCTTTGACCTAAGGGATCATCATGACTCGGGTCAATCAGGTGCTGAGGACGGTATACTCTAAACGCTAGTCTGGAAACTCAGAGAGTAGCCTCAAACTCTGGTGGTTGGATCATCCTCAAGAAGATATAGCAGAGGTGGTGAGCATAGGGAAGCTGTCAACGTACTCGTAGACCATCCAACATAGTATGAACTATCTCACTAATCAAGAAGTCAATCACGTTGAATACTATGATACTAGAGCTCCAAGTAACCACTGCTGAATGTTGGTCAGTGCCTCCTGGAACCCTGTCCAGGGTAACAAGGCACGCCTTAGAATAGCGTGGACAACTCTAACCACTGGTGTTGGGGGCCTTCCTCTTCTGAAGGTCCTCAAAAACACGACTAAACATTTGTTTCTAACGTACTACTAAATATTACAAGAGCTTTGTCATATGACAATCTTCGTGATAAGGGTCTTCTTCTCCACCGAAGGTCCTCGAGACGAAGACATTGTCTGAAAGCGACAACGACGAATGTCGAAGGTACAACTAAAGAGAGACAGCTTCGGCTTAAGGCGGCAACGAAGGTCAAACATGATGCTGAGCCGAAGAGGAAAAGACTAGTTAATCCCTGATGATTTATGTTACGATTATGAATATATGTTAAGGTCATAAATGTATATTTACTCGAGTTGCGTCCCGTGCCTATAAATAGGTGAACAGTACCCTCGTACTATTCACGCTGGATTGTAATTGCTCTCGCGTCAATACCTTCAATCAAGCCGAAGGTATCAATGTAATATAAATTCTGTTAATGTTCATGTTTGAATGTATTATGAAATAGATATATGGATGAATGAATGGATGAATAGATAACATATGTTATCTACATGGACTCTTATTCCCATAAATGATGAAAGTGTGTTCTTCATGACCTTCGTCTGAAGATCATTATATCTAAAAGGAGATAATGCTTCGGAGGACGAAGGTCCTTAATCTTTAACAATTGTGTTGCCTTGTTCTTGATTCACAGCATTTGAGAACAAGTGATCAACATTGGCACCCACCTCCGGTTAACTCAAACGACCACCTTCGACACCAGGAGCTCGAGCAACCACCATCGTCATGCCGCCGGAAAAGGCAATTGTAACACCCCAGGTGTTACTTAGGGTTTTCTCTCAGAATCCCCCACCTGTGACCTATTATCACATGTGATTTGGATTGAGAAAAAGGCACCAAAATTTAGGAGCCAAGCCCTAACCAGGTTTCATCACCATAAGAAAGCATACATTAACCATGTCAAGCCTAAGAAAGAAGGGAAGTGCCAAAACCCTAGAATTCCCCTCTTTAAAACATTAGAGCACCAAAGAGAAACTCAGTGAAAAGACCAAGTAAATCACATTGTCATGACTTGTGCCAATTATAAAAGTTGCAATACACTAAATAACCTACAAAAATAGTAAGAGAGTTGTCCCAAAAGGGTTTTGCAAAATCTCCAAACAAGCCACTCAAGTGGGAGCTTCCTATAAAAATCAGAATTTCAGATTTCTGAAATTCAGCCCCCTCACCAAACTCAAACACGTTCACCATGTTCCTTAACTCAAAACTACTTAGCCCAATTGACAAAATGGCGGCAAAATACCCTTAGAACACCCTGGAAAAATTTGTGGTCAAACCAAATCCATTTGACATGATTGGGCATGCTATTCTTATCGGATTAGGGTTGTCACACAGACCAATCTTGGGGCCTCGACTGCTCACTGCACAGCCCAAGGAACGCCTCGGCCTCCACACATAAACAATAGAGGGTAGTTGGGAGAAGAAATCTTACAATAGGATCTTGCCAAAATTCGCGAAGATTTGGAGCCAATGAACGCTAGAAAACGACTACACTAAACCCTGCCACATGCTCGACGTCGTGCCGAAGGGGCTGAGCGCGTACTGGCGCTCCTTCGCGCGCGCCCCGAGCGCCTGTCAGGCCGACCGCTCGCCCGCGCCCGCTGACGCCTATAAAGCCCTCCCCAAGTGCGTAGCAACCCACTCCACACCCCGCCTCACTCCCCCGAGTGATCCCCGTACTCCGGCGAGCTCCACACCGCCCGCCCAAGCCGCTCGAGTGCCGACCACGCGGCCAGCTCGGCCCAGCCATCCCTCACCCATGCTAACTACTCGGCTAGCCTCCCCAGATTTCCGTAAAGCTTCCCAAGCCCCCAGACCGAGCGGAACCTCACCAGAAGCGCCGGATCGTTCTCGCCGGAACCCCTCCGCCCACCGGAGCACGCAAACCGGGTAAGTCGCTGCGCCATTGTCAAATTCCTTGTGCGCACAGCTTCCATGTCATCTGGTCAACCTCCCCGAGCCATCCAATTGAACTAGACCACCCTGTGTAGGCCAAGCTCATCGCCGCCGACGAGCTCGTCCGCCCCCGCGCGTGGCCAGGATGACTCCGACCACCACCGACCGCCATCCGACAATCGACGGGGTCGCCAGGACCTCCCCGATCTTCGAGACCCCTTTGCCGGAGCTAGACCGCCACCGGTATCCCCGCTGTCCTTTTTTCTACCGCGGCTACTGTTCCGGCCAGGATAGGAGTGCGGGTTAGATTGTTCCGAAATCCAGGGGGGTTTCTGCTTTGTCAGCGACTCATAGGAATAGTGACCCAAGGACTCGTTTGTAAGGCACCAGAGAAAAAATAAGCCAGGGACCCAAGCGCAAGATGGATTTTCTTTTGCATTTTGAAATTCTAATTCATTTAATATACAACAGACTTAGAAAAAGCATAACTTAAAGAATATTCATTCAAATTTGGTCAAACCAATTTTGCTAGACTCTGCATAATATAATCTACCAAGCAAAAATAGTAGACCCCCACATTCCCTATATTACTTTTTAAGGTTTTGATTTAAATAAGAAAACCACTTAAACCTTGAAAATAAGGGAAATGGTAGAAAAACCTTTAGACTAAGGTTGGGAAAATTTATGGAGATACTTGACCAGTAGTTACAATGTTTAAAAATGTTAAGCACCCTAGTACCCAAGATTAAGCAAATTTTATCCCCAAGACTTGTTTTTACTCAAACTTGGGAAAATTAGAAAACGACACTAAAAATAGAAACCATGGAGCAATATTATTTTTCCTAGCATGACTAAGTTATAAAGTTTAAGGGAAAAATATAAGGAACCCTAGTCAAGTACTGTTCTGGAATTTATGATTTAATTTAGGTATTGAGTATTTAAGTAAGATAATGATTAAAAATAATAGGACATATGCAATAATGTTAAGAAAAATTTAGCAGACCCTTGACCACTATTGTACCACTACGAAAATAGTAACCACCCCAGAATATCAAAGTAAGTGGGTGAAACAAATGAAACTACTATGATTTTGCCAATACTTCTAGAAAATAAAAAGGGACCAAAAGTAGAAAACAGTAAGCAACCTTATTTTTTCTAAGGATTAATGTGCGGATACCTGAGTCAAGCGTTTGAACGTACTAAACACACGTCGAGAAATATGGTAACCGGTAAGCCTAGTACCTGAGTGAAGCCGGGCGCGGACTTTCCTCCTCACTTGTCTTGAGACGTGTTCTCCCATGCTAGCTATGGTGGGTGCAAGTGCAGCCACTACACGACGGCGGTCGGGGTCAGTGGGGCATTGCATGCCAAGGCGGTGAGCCCTGGCCGTAAACGGGGGATCGATGGGGACGGTTGACGTGTGTGGGGACGGAGTGCCCCTACATCTCATGTGTTTAGGTCTACCTTGCAAGGTTAAAACTCGATTCAAATCATCTACTTCTCGCAGCTATGAGACTGTTTGACCCCTTGTACTATATCGAGTAAGAAGTGAAATGAGGTTTCTTGAGATAATATGTTGATTGCCCTAAATGATTGTTACCGTGTATGCTTAGAAAAAGGGCAAACCTAGTGTAAAATGGATATGATAGAACTTGAAAAAGCTAAAACTTGTTTTAGACTCAGCTAGTGCTTTTGGCAAACAAAACCCCCTCAGCCAAACAACTTCATGGTCTAGAGGTAGAGTAGTAGACTCCTCACACCGGGTAAGTCTAGCTGAGTATTAGTATACTCAGTCTTGCTTGTGACACCATTTTTACAGGTCCACTGCAAGACATGGTTGATGTTGTGACTTGGTCAGCCACCCTGCCATAGGGTTGGACGGTCGAGTGGGATGCTACCTCGGCAGGAGAGGACCAGGAGGAGTAGTGGGCTAGGCCTTGCCCTATTCCTCAGTATCGACGTTATCTATTATCCGCTGCAATATTAAGAACATTGTTATCTTTTGGTAAAACTCTGATTTATGTAATAACTTAAGTACTTTAACTTGTGGTTTCATGTTTATTGCACTCTCTCTGAGTCTCACCATCGTGTGAGCTAATGGTACTCGATCCTTGGTAAGTGGCACTATCAGACTAGATCCAAAGAACCGACGGGTTATTCCGATTTAAGTGTATTGCTGCCTTCAAGGCGTGACTCGGGCACTTAAGCTGGAATAATCTGGGTGGTTCTACCACAGTTGGTATTAGAGCAAATACCATTACAGAAAGATCAGTAAGTCATGAATACCAATCTTTCAAAAAGAAAACTTGCTTAGAAATTAGTATTGGATCGTTAGGACTAGAACGCTAGACCTAGGACGAAAGGCCTTAATAATAGTGGGGTAGATAGCTGGCTATATAAGTAGGCCATATAGGTGAACACTATGATAGAAGGGATGCCCTAGGGCACCCCTATGATTGATGAGAGGACGTTCATTCAAGCATGCATGCATTGCAACAAATCAGCACAAAAAAGGGGGGGGGAAGTGATTAATTAAAAGTTGAAGGGAATATACTGAATCATGACCCCTAAAAACATTAGTTAAGAATGGGTAATAGGAAAGTGGGTTTAAACAGATTAATCCAAATTAAGTATCCTCCTTTAACTTAAGCACACTTATCTCCTTACCACTACCATAGCACTTACACTTACCCCTCCTTCACATATGGCTTCACCCACCCCCGCTGATGGAGGAGACACCCGCTTAAGCTTTGACTACCTTTCACGAGAGGGCTTTTCCTCTATCTTGTGGGAGGTACTCTGCTCCGCTGGGTACCCCACACCCCCTGTGTACATGGTGCAGCTGTACGAGGAGCACCAGGTGCCACGTTGTAGGGTTTGGCTAACCCTGGAGTCTCACCCTCTGCAGCCTGGGTGGCGTTCACTTGATGCTGAAACTGTCAAATTCAGGGCGGACGACACCACTGAGACCGCGACACTAAAGGCTTTGACGACCTTCTGCGGATACCACCCACTGGAGATGATGATGCACCCACTTGGACTCTTCCCCGCTGAAAAGAGGGATGATCCGATGTGGTGCAACAGAGTGAGCCACGTCAAGGATGTGTGGGCCATGCATCCTGACCAGGTTGGGAGAATCACCATCCAGTGCATGAGTGCACTGTACCGCTTGCAGGCCCTACAAAGCGATGCCATGACGCACCTCACTGGGCTCGCTCAAACGGAAAAGACCACCCTCGACGATAGGGAGGACTTCGTGGTCGACCTGTCTTCAGAATTGGTGGAGAAGGATCTACAAGTTGAACAGATGAGCAACCGCATCCAAGCATTGGAGCACCAGGTGGAAATCCGGGACAACACCATTGAGGTCCTGGAAAATCAGCTCCATGATGTGCAAGAGGAACTTGAGGAGGCCAACACTCACATAGAAATGCATCACCAAGACATGAACGCAATGGAGGCATGCAGTGAAGAGTAGGAGGACCCCGAGGAGATTGAGCCAGCTTCCAGTCTGGACACGACCTACTCAGGAGTACCCCCTACACCTAGGGCCAGTGTTGCCTCTGCCACTCAGGGTTAGATGGGTTAGAATTAAACATGTTAGGAGAAGGGAAAGACCATGTAAGCTTAGCTTTTGGCACTGACTTTTGAACTAGGCTGTAGGGTGGATCTATGTTGTAACCAGAAAAACTTGTATGAATAATGCAATGAATGAATGATTATTTTCGTTTGGTTCAGTATAATGTTGTGTCACTATTCTCCTCATGATATGAGGTCACTACTTAAATTATTGGGTCAAGGTAACAACGACATGATTTCTGTTTTCAGATGGCAGCTAGACCTCGTCGCGGACAAAATGAGCAAGTTCCCCTACCACCTCCCCCAGCTCCAACAATGCAGGAACTAATGGCTCAACAGAATGAGATCCGGCGACAGCTGGTGCAATGCCAGCCCTACCCTCAGCAGTTTGGTGGAGGGCAGCAGCAACGCCCACCGGCTGCAGCTACTTACCAGGAGTTCTTGAGCACTCAACCGCCACTGTTCACCAAGGCGGAAGACCCACTGGACGCTGATGTGTGTCTCAGGGTAGTGGAGTCTAAGTTTCCACTTCTCACAGGAGCTTGCCCTGATGCCGCAAAGACTCGCTTTGCCGCACAGCGGGTCCGCGGACCTGCAAGGACATGGTGGGACCATTTCCTCGCCATGCTACCCGCCAACCACGTGGTGACGTGGGAAGAATTCAAGACTGCTTTCAGGGGACATTACATTCCCGCAGGAATATTGGACCACAAGCTTAATGAGTTCCTGGCATTGACTCAGGGGACGCGCACGGTACTGCAATACGCCTAGGCTTTCAATGACCTGTGCTAATATGCGGGTTACCATGCAGACTCTGATGAGAAGAAGAGGGACCGCTTCTGGAGAGGGCTCAACACCAAACTCCGTGAGTTTCTTAATACCGTTCAGGCCGACAGCTACAATGAACTAGTCAACCTGGCGATTTCACAAGAAGATTGCATCTTAGCCCACAGGGCAGAGAAGAAGAAGAAGGCACCAATGACATGGTCCTCGACCCCACCTCAAAGATTCCGGATTGTCTCCAACAATCAAAGCAGGGATCCCAACAACAAGCAGGGAGATGGGTCATCAAGCTACCTCAGCAGCAGCAAGCACCCAATCGTTTCCCCGCTCCCGCTCCAAGAAATAATCAGCCCCAGCGACAGCAGCAGCAGTTCAGACAAGGGAACAGGAATAAATGCTTCACGTGTGGTAACACAGGCCACTACGCCATGGATTGCCCATGGAATCAAACAAGACAGATGCCAGCAACTAACCAAGAAAAAGGGAAGAAGCAAAAGGTGCAAGTCAAGCAAGGGAGGCTCAATTTCACTACTCTAGAGGAGCTACCCGAGGGAGCACCCATCATGACTGGTACCTTTTCCATTTTTAATCAACCGGCTTTAATTTTTTTGACTCCGGTGCATCACATAGCTTCATTAGCCAAAAATTCAGTTTCAAATGCCAACTACCCTTCTACCATACCCAAGGGGCTTTTATGATAGCAACGCTGAGAGGCAAAATTGCAACCAATCAATTAAATCGGAATGTACCTATCCAGTTGGGGAGCAAAACCTTCAAAAACACACTCCTGATTCTGGGGCTGCAAAATATAGATATCATCTTGGGGACTAACTGGATGACCCAACACCAGGTATTGCTAGATATAGCTATCAGGGCTCTAGAAATCCATTCTCCCACCTTTAGGGAGCTTACCCTGTACCTACCTAGCAAGGGAAACCCCAGTCATGTGCCTTTTCCATAATAGAGCTACCCTTGGAGAAGATTCCAGTAGTCTGTGAGTATACAGATGTCTTTCCGCACGAGCTACCGAGAATGCTGCCAGATCGAGATATCGAGTTCGCCATAGAATTGCAACCGGGAACTGCACCTATCTCCAAGAGGCCCTACAGGATGCCACCCACCGAGCTTGAAGAATTGAAGAAACAATTGCAAGAATTGTTGGACAAGGGATTTATCCGCCCAAGTACTTCACCTTGGGGATGTCCAGCCTTGTTCGTGAAGAAGAAGGACGAGAGCTTAAGGTTGTGCATAGATTACCGCCCACTCAACGCGGTGACTATCAAAAACAAGTATCCTTTGCCTTGTATTTATGTTCTTTTTGACCAATTGGTTGGGCTAAGGTGTTTTCCAAAATAGATCTTCACTCCGGCTATCACCAAATTAAGATTCGGGCAAGTGTATTCCTAAAACGGCCTTCTCAACTAGATATGGGCTGTATGAGTACCTAGTGATGTCATTCGAGTTAACAAATGCGCCCGCATACTTCATGTACCTAATGAATTTGGTCTTCATGCCCGAGCTGGATAAATTTGTGGTGGTCTTCATTGATGATATCTTAGTATACTCAAGAAATGAAGAGGAACTTGCTGGTCACCTACATATCGTACTCCAATGTCTGAGAGAGCATCGCCTTTATGCCAAATTATCTAAGTGCGATGTTTGGCTGAAGGAAATCAAATTCTTGGGTCACACCATATCGCAAGAAGGAATAGCCATTGACCCAGATAAAGTGCAAGACATGATGGATTGGAAGCCACCCACCAATGTCCGTTAGATTCAGAGTTTTCTAGGATTGGCAGGGTATTATCGGTGGTTTATTCCGGATTTCTCCCGAATTGCTAAACCCATGACAAAACTATTGAAAAAGGGAGCAAAGTTCGAATGGGGTTAGAAATGTGAAGATGCTTTTCACACCTTGAGGCAGCATCTGACCACAACACCTGTGTTGGCGCAACCTGACAACAACAAGCCATTTGATGTGTATTGTGATGCCTCTGGCACTGGGCTAGGTTGTGTTTTGATGCTAGACAACCGAGTCATTGCCTACGCATCAAGAGCACACAGACCTCATGAGCAGAATTATCCTACTCATGACTTAGAGTTGGCAGTCGTTGTCCACGCCTTAAAAATATGGAGGCATTACTTGATGGGAGCTCGCTGCAACATCTATACAGATCACAAGAGCCTTAAGTACATCTTCACCCAGGCTGACCTCAACATGAGATAGATAAGATGGCTGGAACTGATCAAGGACTACGAATTGGAAGTTCATTACCACCCTAGGAAAGCCAATGTGGTAGCAGATGCCCTAAGTCAGAAGTAACAATGCAATTGTATGACAATGGATCCTCGCATCAATACCCTGTGTGACGAGTTGAGTAAGATGAGGATTGAAGTAAGTTCCTTTGATACCTTGAACTACATCTCCATCGAACCAACCTTGTTAGACCAAATTATTATGACCCAACTCGGTGACAAGGGAGTGCAAATCATCAAGGAAAATCTTAACCAGAAAGATGAGAAGTATAAGTGCTTCCACCAAAACAGTAAGGGAACGTTATGGTTCGAAGACCGACTCGTAGTTCCTAAGAATGGGGACCTCAGGAAGAAAATTTTGGATGAGGCTCACCTCTCAAAATTCTCCATGCACCCAGGAAGCACCAATATGTACCATGATCTGAAACCCCTATATTGGTGGACAAGGATGAAAAGAGAGATAGCCAAGTATGTGTCGGAATGTGATACATTTCAGAGGATAAAGGCAAGTCACCTAAAGTCGGTCGGTGCTTTACAACCCCTATCAATACCTTCATGGAAATGGGATGACATCAGCATGGATTTCATTATGGGTCTACCCAACACCTCTCGACATCACGACTCCATCTGGGTTATTGTGGATCGATTAACAGAAGTGGCTCACTTTCTTCCAATGCACACCACCGATAAGGCGCAAAGGTATGCAGAATTGTATATTGACCGAATTGTGTGTTTGCATGGAATACCCCAGACAATCATCTCTGACCAAGGAGCCCAATTCGTAGCCAGATTTTGGGAACAATTGCAAGAGTCCTTGGAAACCAAGCTAATAAGAAGTTCGGCTTAACATCCTCAAACTGATGGTCAAACAGAAAGGGTAAATTAGATCCTTGAGGATATGTTGAGGGCTTGTGCAATTGAGTATGGCAAGAACTGGGACAAGTGTCTCTCCTTAGAAGAATTTGGCTACAACAACATCTATCAATCTAGCCTGAAGATGGCACCCTTTGAGGCCCTATATGGAAGGAGGTGTTGGACACCCTTAAACTTGTCACAACCCAGGGAGAGAGAAAATTTTGGACCCGACCTAGTACTGGAAGCCGAAAGAAAAGTTAAAGTAATCAGGAAGAACCTAGAGGCTACTCAGGCCAGGCAAAAGAATTATCACAGCAAAAGAAGGAAACCCATACAGTTTGAGGTGGGAGATTATGTATATCTAAAGGTATCACCCACCAAAGGAGTGCAAAGATTTGGGATCAAAGGCAAGCTAGCCCCTCGCTACATTGGACATTATGAGATCATAGAGGCATGTGGACCCGTGGTATACAAGTTAAAGTTACCACCAAAAATGTCTGCCATACACAATGTGTTCCATGTGTACCAATTAAAGAAGTGCATTCAGTTACCAACGGAAGTCATAACCGAGCTAGCTATAGAGATAGAACCAGATCTATCCTACCAAGAACAACCCTCCAAGATTTTGGACTGTAAGGAAAGATCAACTCATGCGAAGAGGATCAAGATGTTTAAGATCCAATGGAGCAACCATATGGAAGAAGAGGCTACGTGGGAGACTGAGGATTTTTCTACGCAAGTACTACCCTGATTGTCTACCTAAGGAAGTCAGTACGTAACCATGCCCTAGCCCCCCTTGCCCTCCGATTCCAAATATAGGAAAGATACTCTTAAAGGAAAACTGAATTAAGAAATGAGATTAGCAAAGAAGGGCTTCCTTCTTAAGTTGCAAAGAGGATGACATTTGAAGAGCAGAAATTCTCATAAACTTTTAAGGGTTAACCAGTATTAGGCAAGCAAGCTATAACCCCCTTTCTCACCCTTGGAGGATCTTGGCTCGAATCTCGGGGCGAGATTCTTTTAGGGGGGCTGTAACACCCCAGGTGTTACTTAGGGTTTTCTCTTAGAACCCCCACCTGTGACCTATTATCACATGTGATTTGGACTGAGAAAAAGGCACCAAAATTTAGGAGCCAAGCCCTAACCATGTTTCATCACCCTAAGAAAGCATACATTAAACATGTCAAGCCTAAGAAAGAAGGGAAGTGCAAAAACCCTAGAAGTCCCCTCTTTAAAACATTAGAGCACCAAAGAGAAACTCAGTGAAAAGACCAAGTAAATCACATTGTCATGACTTGGGCCAATTATAAAAGTTGTAATACACTAAATAACCTACAAAAATAGTAAGAGAGTTGTCCTAAAAGGGTTTTTGCAAAATCTCCAAACAAGCCACTCAAGCGGGAGCTTCCTATAAAAATCAGAATTTCAAATTTCTGAAATTCAGCCCCTTCACCAAACTCAAACACGTTCACCATGTTCCTTAACTCAAAACCACTTGGCCCAATTGACAAAATGGCGCCAAAATACCCTTAGAACACCCTGGAAAACTTTGAGGTCAAACCAAATCCATTTGACACGATTGGGCATGCTATTCTTATCGGATTAGGGTTGTCAGACAGACCAATCTTGGGGACGCTACTGCTCACTGCATAGCCCAAGAAACACCTCGGTCTCCGCACATAAACGACAGAGGGTAGTCGGGAGAAGAAATCTTACAATAGGATCTTGCCCAAATTCACGAAGATTTGGAGCCAACGGACGCTTGAAAACGACTACACTAAACCTTGCCACGTGCTCGACGCCGTGCCGAAGGGGTTGATTGTGGCAGAACCACCCGAATTATTCCAGCTTAAGTGCCCAAGTCACGCCTTGGAGGAAGCAACACACTTATATCAGAATAACCCGTCAGTCCCTCGAATCTAGTCCGATAAAGCCACTTACCAAGGATCGAATACCACTAGCTCAGTCGAAGGTGAGGCACAGAAAAATACAATAAAGCATAATACCACAAATTTAAGAAGTATCAATAGTGATTACATTATCGGAGTTTCAAAAGCAGTAACCAAAGTTTTTTAATGCAGCGAAAATAACTAACAGAGAAAACCGAGTAACATGGTGAAGCCTGGCCACGCTACTCCTCCTGGTCCTCTCCTGCGGAAGCAGTAACCCACTTGGCCATCTATCCCGGTGGCAGGGATGAAGGCCAAGTCACACCAGCAACCACACATACAAAGGAGTACCTACAAAAATTATGCCACAAGCAAGGCTGAGTATATTAATATTCAGCTAGACTTACCCGGTGTGAGGAGTCTACTCCTCTACCTCTAGACCATGAAGCTGTTTGGCTGAGGGGGTTTGGTTTGCCAAAAGCACTTGCTAAGTCTAAAATCAAATTTTAGCTTTTTAGGTTCTAGAATAATACTTTTAGAATAGATGAGCACCTAACTATCCATACATGGTATCAAGCAATTTAGTCAACCAACATCTTTTGTAAGTAACCTCATTTCCACTTATTACTCAATGCAGTACAATGGATCAAGCAGTCTCATTAGCTGCGAGAAGCAGACGATTCAAATCGAGTTTTAACCTTGCAAGGTAAACCAAAACACTCGACATGTCAGGGCACTCCGTCCCCACACACGTCAACCGTCCCCATTGATCCCCCGTTCGAGGCTAGGGCTCACCACCTTGGCATGCAATGCCCCACTAACCCCAGTCGCCGCCGTGCACTGGCTGCACTTGCACCCACCATATCTAGAATGGGAGACCACATCTTAGGACAAGTGAGGGATAAAGTCCGCGCCCGGCTTCACTCAGGTACAAGGCTTACCGGTTACCATATTTCCTGACATGTGTTTAGTACGTTCAAACGCTTGACACAGGTATCCGCACGTTAATCCTTATTCCAATTTCGTCTTGTAGACAGCGCATCCCCATGGATCCATGTCCACAGACCATCATCATTCTGTTATCAAAATGGTTACAACCAATTCTTGACCTCACGCGAGTGCTAGAAAAATCACTCGACTTCTACCGAGATCCTGATTTAGCATAGCAGCTACTCGACCTAGCATACTAGTGAAAGGGAAATAGGGTTAACCATTTCCTATAATTAATTTTGGTGGTTGACGACCAACACAAACACATGGACTAACTAGTTTGTCTAGAATTCATCTATTACAGGTGCATAAGGTTCAACACAAACCAAGAAAGAAAATCAGTTAGGGACTCAATCAAAGACCGGAGCAAAATCTTAAGTGTGTTGTTTTTTGGTGCACCGGACAATGTCCGGTGCACCAGGCCGTACAACAGATGAACCAGCCACTCTCGAGAATTTGGAGGCGTGCTCCGCTATAATTCACCGGACTGTCCGATGAGCCAGCGGAGCAACGGCTAACTGGCGCCAACGGTCGACTGCAAAAGGTGCTCTGCGGTGAACAGTGCAAATGCAGAAGTCATAGCACAAAAGTCAGAGGGCACCAGACTGTCCGGTGTAGCTAGAAGACAAACGTCCCCAACGATCAACTGCTCCGAACCCTAACGGTTGCGCTGACATGGCGTGCACCGGACAATGCACAGTAACTGTCCGGTGGCGCACCGGACTGTCTGGTGCCCCCATCGCCAGCAGAAATCAGCCAACGGCTAGAAGTGATTGGGAGGCTATAAATACCCCCAACCACCTCATTCACTCTCATCCAAGCCTTCTGAAATCTTCATTCGTTTCAAGAGCAAAAGCCCAACACTCCAAGACACAATCAAAGCAATCAATCCACTCAAAGTCCCAAAATCAGTTCTAGTGCATTAGGGCTTGTGAGAGGATCACTTGTGTTCTTTTGTTGCTCTTGTCGCTTGGTCTAGCCTTTTCTTTTTCCCTTCTTATTCTCAAGTGACTTGTAATCGAAGCAAGAGACACCTAAGTGTGTGGTGGTCCTTGCGGGTCTAAGTGACCCGTGAGATTAAGGAAAAGGCTCACTCGGTCTAAGTGACCGTTTGAGAGAGGGAAACAGTTGGAATAGACCCGTTCTTTATGACATCCTCAACAGGGACTAGGTTCTTTGGAACCGAACCTCGGTAAAACAAATTATTGTGTTCACTCGCTTTGATTACTCATTTGATTTGTTTTCCCTCTCTAACGTTTCCTTGGTAGTATTAATTTGAGTTGGCTACCATACGTCATCCGCATTCTTTAAGCAACTCTTAGCAAGAGAAAACATTCTTTGACTTGAATTTAATTCTAACGCTAACCCCGGCCTTTAGTGTATGTTTAAGTTTGTAAATTTTAGGTTTCGCCTATTCACCCCCCTCTAGGCGACTTTCAACTAGTATCCATCTCAAAAAGAATCCTAAGTTTATGCAACTAGGGTTTCATGCAACTCCTACACTTAAGTGCACATTACAAACCTACAAACATTAAGTGTAGTAAAATAGCATATATATATAACAGTTATGCATAAAACCGGGGCTTGCCTGGAATTCAACACTAGATAGTGTTTGCTGGGGGATACTCACTTGGCGAGCATCTCCTATCCTGGCCTTTGTTCTGTCTATCCATATTCAAGGCGTCTGCCAACACCGTCTTGGAGTCAGCTCCACTCAACGTCCTTTATCTCGCACGATCATCATCTCTCGGTCCTAAATGAGATGCAGGATGCATATGTATGAATATGATAAAAATATCACAAGATACTGCAAGTACATGCTAGCGAACTAAACACTAAGTAGCGAGACATCATGAGCAACCACACACATCAGCGCTAGCTAATTACATGTCATCGACGTTCAATATTAACACCACCAGAAGGACGACATGCATTTCCCATATTTACCCAACACAAACACGACATCACGAGCACAAGCATTTACCATGTTCACTTTAATCATCCATTAGTTACTTAACATTAAATTAGTTAAGTACATAAGTTCATGATGACTTACACATAGACAGACTTAGTTAAAAAGGAATAATTACTTAATCGGGCTTGACAATCACTCACATCATTCTACTGCAAGTATACACCCTAGAGAACACACAGGAGGAGATAGTTTAATCACAATTACATATTATACTACTTTAATTACATTGGTTACTTAGTAGTATTAGCAGAAGGACAAAGACATGACATTATTCATTTTGTTTCCCTAATATATAACTGCACTTGCTAACTGTTGATTAAGCTAAGCTATTTATTAGACCTAAACCAATTTAGTTCACTAACTTAGTGTGATGTGTACTAGTTACTTATATATTTAGGCTCAATTATATTAGTTATATTATCATTACTTCGTTTAATCAAGATTAAAACAAACAAGTAGTCGACTCAAGACAACACACTAGAGTGGAACAATCACTCACATCCAACACGTTTAAGACAGCACCACAACATTTACTTGTTTCAGTTATACATACAAGATATTTATCCAAAAATAGTGAATAGATACTTTTTGGAAAGCATAAGAATTTATCTACGACTTTGGTACTATTGTCTCAATCTGATTAGACACTTAACAAGGTTAAATCGTGACAAACGACAATTCTTTTCAGATTTGGACAGATTCAGACTTAGGGCTTCAAAAATTCATAACTAGAGACTCAGACATCTAAATCATTTGATCTTAGACTTTCTGGAAAGATAAAGAAATTGTCTACAAATCATTTATAAAAAACTCAGGTTGATTTAAAGTGTATCAAGGTTAAAACACACTAGGAAGGCTTTGCTGTCCAGATTTGAACAGATTCAGTCCTCATAATTAAAACATCTATAACTTTATCCTTAGATCACCCAAAATGATGATCTAAGACTTTTTGGAAACCTTAGCAAAAGAACTACATAACTTTTATAATCATCAGGAAGTGATTCTATGTTTAACCAAATCAAACAATACATTTTTCGAAATCTGTTCAGAAAGTGGACAAAATACAACAATAATCTTATAAAATTCATAACTCTCAAACTATCTGGTTTATGATTATGAAAATTTAACACAAGTACGATAAGAAAATTATTTACAACTTTCTTATAATTGACAAGGACTGATTCTAAACGGAACTTAAGCAAACAATGCAATCTCTGAAATCTGTACAGAAATTGGACAGATTTAGTTACTGAACTTGTGAAAAGCATAACTTCTAAACCATTAATCTTTAGCTTATGAAATTTTAGGACGAGTTAGCTACACAAGTGAACTATAACTTTTATATAGCATATAGACAGAAAACACACTTTACTTCACTATATTAATTATATACCAAAAACTGTGCGTGCAGTTCTAACTACGACAATATTTCACTTCATTTTCCATCTAGCCTTTACAATTACCATCCACTCACTACTCTAGCTGTTTTAACACTTAACTACAGTTATGTAACCGATAGTGTGATGGCTATGAAGTCATGCCATCACTTCACCTTACAATCCAAATTAACTAAACAATTCTAATCGAACTCGCCAACTAGCCGATTGTGTGCTAACCTATTTTTCATACCACCACTACACCACATACCGCATACGTAGAATTACTCATTCACATTTCATATATATCTTTACTGAAATATTTCCCGCAGTGCTTGCAACTTAAAACTAAGCTTTACTACGCAAACACATGACTTCCAGTTTAATCATGAATATTATCCTCACACCACATCGACTCGATTCAAAATAACCATACATGTTCATCACATGAACGGAGCATTTCAAAAATCATTCTAAAATGAACTAACTCCATTACATAACTTGTATTACGAGCCTACTTTACCACTTGATGTGTCTACTCGAAATCGTGAGCGCAACCAACACTGTTCACGCAGGAATTTCAGTTTGCAAGCACGAGAGCACTGAACTAAATTACCAAGCAAAATCATAGAGAGATACTAACACTGATTTCTCAAGTTTAAATCATTAGGACTTAGTTATCAAGTCTCAATTTATATCAAGACACTTAAGCGTTTCGAAAAAAATGCACGCTTTTGTTTATTTCTAATTTTTCACTAACTCTTCTTATAATTATAAAATGGGCGTTATTTTAGCATCATATGAAACTATCTAATTTGGGGCTGGAATTTTTATGAGGCACAGGTAATGATAAATTATGACTAATGTATAAATTTCACATGCTCAGGTTTTATATTTTATTTACTATAAAAATAACAATTTGTCAGTGCAATAAAGCATGTGAGAGCAAGTTAAATCTAAAACTAATTATTTTCTGTGGATGCAAGACCATATTAAGTTTTCTTAGGCTACTATAATATCATGCAAGGAAAGTGGAACACCATTTTCTATGTTTACATCTGTATATTATATTTAGACTATTTAAAACTACATAATATGCATCAAACAAGTTAAATCACTAACTCAGTGATACATCGACCATAAATCATGAATTTTTTACGAGTCACTAAGAATCACACAGAGGGTCTACTGTAAAATGTGCAATCTATTTGGAGCACTAGAGCTACAGATCCAAAAATAACAAGCAAATCAATCTTCTTTTCCCTATTTAACATGTTTTAATTAACACACCAAGAAAACATTGAACAACATATAAGTTTTATATTTATCTTAGCTAGAGTATGACAATATATAACTAACAAAACAAGTTTCATCATTTTTGGATTTTTATAATTAAAACTATGGAGAGAAGCAAGTTCATTTATTTTGGAAACCAGTTTTTAAATACGAATTTCTACAGAAAAACTTTTCCACTAAAACATTGCAACTTATAGATCTAACAGATAAAACATTTCATAAGGAAGGCAACAAAACAAGTTTCACTATTTTTGGAGCTCTCAAACTCGAGATATGAATTTTTGAACACAACACAAAAATCTACAATTAGTGTGCACACTCACATTTGGCCCTGGGCCCACTTGTCATTGGCTCATGGGGTCATCTTCTCCATTCAGCACGTAAGCAGCAGGAAGGGAGCTCATGGCTGGGAGCACGGCGGCCTGGAGGTTGAAGGGAGAGAGAGGAGCGATGGGTGGAGATAGGAGCAGGGGCAGTCAGCCAAGGCGTAGGAGAGGTAGCCGACTAGAGGTTAAAGAAAGACATGGCGGCGTCCATGGCTAGAGTTGGAAGGAGCAGGGAGGCGCTAGAGGAGGGTCGAGCGTCGAGCTCCATGGTGGACTACCACCAGCGCCAGGCGAAGCCAGGAAGGAGGAGGAATCTTTTGGGGGAGAGGTGAGGGAGGAAGAGGTGGAGATGGCTGATGGGAGATGATGGGCTGCCATTTATACAGCAAAGCTCTGCACATGTCAGACAGTAGTGAGCAGTGGCAGGTGGAAAAGTGTCGACATTAGGCGGCCATTTTTGGCGTCTTCCCCTTGGAATCGAACCTCGGTCAGAGTAAGAGATATTTTCCTTGATCTACACTCTACAATTTCTTCACAGATTTTGAGGTGATTTGGGCACTGGTTAGAGAGTTATAGACCCACAAAAATTGGTTTGTGAGTGGGTTGGAAATCAGTGGAAACTTGTGAAAACTGAGTGTCAAAATATGTCAAATGGAATCGGATGAATACCATCTTTTAATATGTTGTGCCTCTATTAGTTATTAACAACTTTTATATTTGGGGAAACTCGAGTTGTTCAATAAAACATTGGGAACGCGAGACATCAACCCGAACGACACTGATTTCAGACTTAGAAGGATTTGAATCCTGAAATCAGATTTTTAATCAAACTTGAGAGGACGGTTTGAGCCACATGGTGATTCAATCATGACTTGGTTTAAATATGTTGGTCCTTGTTCTCAAATGCTATACATCAAGAACAAAGCAACACAACTGTTAATGATTAAAGACCTTCGTCGTTCGAAGCATTATCTCCTTTGGGATATAATGATCTTTAGACGAAGGTCATGAAAGAAATACCTTCATCATCTCAGTGAACAAATATAAGTGAGGATGCATGAAACATAAAAGAATATAAATAATAATTATGAACCATTGAGTTATTTATATTCTCATTTTATGAACATGAATAAACATCAACAACATTTATATTACATTAATACCTTCGGCTTGTCAGAAGGTGAAAATGTGAGAATGATGCAAGAGTGATTACAATCCAGCGTGAACAGTACGGTGTTACTGTTCATCTATTTATAGGCATGGGACGTGGCCCAGACAAAATTACATCCATGTCCCTGACATTTACTCTTAATCATAAAGCAAACTATCAAGGGCTAAGTAGTATTTTCCCCTTTAGGTCGGTTTCGCCTTCCACCTTCGTCATCATATTAAGCTGAAGCTCATTTAACCACAGCTTCAGCGTCCGTCCGTTCTGCCTTCGGGTTGTATCTTCATATCACACATACTTTCACTAGAAAGAGAACCTTCATCCCAAAGCCGAAGCCTCCTGTAACAGTCTATGTTACACTGAAAACATATGGATAGTCACGTTTTTTAGGACCTTCGGAAAAGGAAGGCCCCCAACAGTAGCCCCTCACAGTATTAATTTGTTTCTTTGTAACAAATTCAGACTGCAACGTGAACGAAGGTCTTTAGCCGAAGGCCCGAAAAAACATCTTCCCTTCGCTAGAATAGCGAAAGACACTGTCAAGTAGTGCCTACCAAGTTGTGAGGCACTGGGCATATAAATAGAGACTCACATTGATAGCATTTGTTGCGCCATTTCAGTTGCTTGCGTTATTTTTGGCATTCTGAATTTTCTTGCTCTGCCGAGTTTTGATTAGATTGTAAGCTTCGTCAATCGTACAACCATTTACTAAATGACTAAAGAGAAGAAGATTGTTGACCCTACATTGGCCGGGTTTTACGAAGCTATGGAGAAGACAAATACAAAGAAGATCACTAATGAAATGCTGGTTGGGTTATCTGAGGGTTCCGATGATAGTGAAAGTTTTGACTTAAAAAGTGGAAACGAAGGTGTCGAAGATCGGCCCTGGCGGCCAAGTCATACCATCTTCGGGAAATCAACCATCAAGCAGAGTCAAATTGATGCAATGAAAGGAAGATACTTCCGCGATATTTCTATCGTGAGGGCTGGAGGAGATAGCAATGCCCCTATGCTCGAAGCTGACGAAGTGGTTGTATACAGGAGCATCATGAAGGCAGGGCTTCAGTTTCCCTTGAGTAAATTCTTAGTTGAAGTTCTGAAGACTTTTGAAATTTAACTTCATCAGATTACCCCCGAAGCTATCATCAGAATGTGGATTTTCATTTGGGCCATGAGGAGCTAGGGATTAGAGCCGAGTGCAAAATGCTTCTGCAACATGCATGAGCTATCCTATGAGACGAAGGCTACTGGCAAAGAGCAATATCATAATAATTTTGGTTGTTACGGCTTTGTGCCTCGCTCTGATGTGAGCTATCCAGTCCCAATATTTCAGAAGAGGTGGCCAGGAGCCTGGATGGAAGAGTGGTTTTATGTGAAAAATGACTTAGTTGAAAGAGAAGATATAAAGGTGATCATTCAACACCCTATTTGGTCTCGCTTCGGCATCAGAAGGCCAACCACTGCCCTTGGAAATGATATTGAAGCATGCTAGAAGGCCTTTAACACTGTATGCACTTTTATTGGCACAAGAGACTTAGTCCAGGAGCATATTGCTTATAGAGTATGGCCTCTTGTAAGTGGCTAGGAGATGCCGAAGGAAGCTGCTGCCGGGTCCAGTCAAGGTGGCTTCAGATACAGAGATCAATTTGATGAGCCCAACGATGACTGGCTGGATCGTATTGAGGCGACTAGTGACGAATTGCTTTGGGCCTACACAAGGGCTGAAGATGATGCCATGACATTAGCCTTCGAAGGACGAGGCAAGAGGAGATTAAACAGAGTTATTGATGTAATTGGTTTTGTATACCCACACTATTGTTATCCCTCGTGAAAGCAGGGAAAGAAAAGAAAAGCTGCTACTTCGGCCATCTCTGCTACGCCAAAGGGGAAAAGGATTAAAGTTTTGACACACCGACCTAGGTACATTGAAACGGCCAGGGTGTCGAAGCTTGTTGAGGGGCCTTCTTCCACTATTGAGCCAGAGTTCCCCGCTTCTGCTGAAGCCAAGGGAGAATCGGTCGATGTGTCGAAACCGTCGGTGATAATGGTACAGGAGAAAACCAAGACGACCGAAGTGCCAAAGTGAACTGGTGAAACTGAGAAAACAACCGAAAAACCAAAACCAAGGAGGTCAGTAGAGCAACCGAAGATTCTGAGCCCGTCGCAAGAGATGGAGCTGCCGAAGATGACAAAAATTTCTACAGCAACTCCAAAAAAGAGGAGAATGGCCAGCGTATTAGACGCGGTCATGGAATCGACAAAGGTACTGACTCCTGCCTCTACAGAAGTACCTAACATAGGTGAAAAGAATACGAAGGAAACTGTCGAAGCCGTCATGACCCAGTTTAAAACTGAAGCTGAGCCCTTAGCTCTCACAGAAATGGGGCCTACGAAGGTTGTCGAAAAGAATATCGAAGCAGAGCCTTCAGATGCTACAAAAACTAACGAAGAGTCTGAATCCCTCGCTCCTGAAGTCTCTACTGAAGGATTGAAATATATAGTGCGTCACGCGGTAGGGAAAAAACTATCAGAAGAGCAGATTGCTGAAGCTATACATTATGCTAAGGATTTGAAGTATCCCCTAGGATCCTTGGTGTTTAATGGTAGTGATGAAGATGATTTTTTGTATTGCCTTCCGGACAGCAAGGAGATATATGTTTGTCGGGAGATGGCTGAAAATATAGGATTCCTGAAGCTAGAACTTGGCATGTCTACAATGTCGAAGGATGACCTTGCAGAAAGCCTTGCCTATAACAGTCTGAAGGTGAGGATGTTTTAGCTTATAAGCATATTACTTTTTGTGTCTTTTCTTATTATTGTGTGCTGATCCTTTAGTTTTTATAGGGCTTGATCCTAAGCAAGGCTTTAAGGACGCAAAAGAATGCGAAAGACAAAAGCTACCAAAAAGCCCTTGGGAACCTTCAGTCAGAAGTTATCACGCTAAGCAACGAGGCGCTTGAAAAGATAAAATACTGCTTTCCTTAGTAGATAGGCTGAAGAGCAAAGACGCAAAGCTTAATGCACAATCCGAAGCTCATAAAGCTGAAGTCGAAGACCTTCAGAAAAAGCTCGCCGAAGCTAATGAAAATTTTGAACTCGCAAAGGCAAAGCAAGAGATAAGTGAATGGACAAGTGCGAGGCTAGAAAAGAATGTGGAGGAGCTTCGTATGTCCAAGGAGAGATGCTATGAGAAATCCTTGGATTGCGCCAAGAAACTGAAAGACAGCTTTGCCAAGGTGGGTGTATACTCATCGGAGGAAAAGTTTATTTGAGGCGATCCCAAAGGAGTCATTGAATGGATCAGCGAAGAGGGTGAAGCTTTTGAAGAAATTCTTAGCGACCGTGGGGATTTTTGTGCCTTCGCCGGTGCTCGAGGGGTTGCAGCGATTCTGGAGAAAACTGGTTGTGAACATGTTAAAGCCGCAACCCAGGCAGAAGCCTTCTTCTGCATAGACAACACGAAGGAGCCTTCGGCCGAAGCTACTTTGATAGGCGGGAAATTTTATTCCGATGTTTGGATGAAGGGCGGCCGCGAGATTGCTGACGAAGCTATAAAAAAATGAAAAAGAATCCCATGATGCCCGAGAAGAAGCCAAGCAAGCCAAAGAGGCTGCTGAGCGCGTAAGGCTTATAGGTATTGTTACTGAATCTTAGCTTCGGTGTTTGTTTTTGCCTTCGGATTAACAACTTGTTCTTTACTACAGCTGAACTTTCACCGCCACCTGAGCCATATGACCCCGAGGACGATCCGACCATGAAGGCAGCATTAGAAATGATAAGGATTGCCGAAGAAGCTATTGACGAAGCTGTCAACAAACTCCTGAATGAAGCTGCTGAGAAAATATTAAAAGAAGATTGAATTCTTGTGTACTAAGAAATGTAATATTTGTGTATAAGTCCAACATCGAACATCTATATGTATATGAATGTAATATATTTCTTTGCGATGTATGAAATCTATGTACATACCTGTTTTTGAGCCTTCGACGAAAAAACACCTTCCCTTCTTTTCATGCTTCGCAAAGAAAAAGTCACCCCTTCTTATGTCGGAGCTGTTATATAATATTGTTGTCGACGAAGATTCTCTTGGCATGTAAAATTATAATTACCGAAGGTACACTTCGTGCTTCAGCACATTGTTCCATTCATCGCATATTTTGAAAGAAGCATCTTTCCTTCTCCACAATCTTGTTGCTGATGCGACATGATGTATGATGTAATGCTATGCGAAATGATGCGACGATATGATGTAGCATGATGTTTATGCCGAAGACACATACCCACACGAAAACACACCCAGACTCTTCATCCCCTTAGAAACGACTTTTGAGTCTCTTCACCTTCTATTTCGGTGGCATTTAAGCTCTGCATCCCCTTAGCATTGGCTCTACATTCCCTTAGGAACGACTTTTGAGCTTCGGAACTTACTCTGCACTCCCTTAGGAACAACTTTGTAGCTTCAGAAGCATTGTTAAGGGAATGCGTTCCATACTCGATGGTGTGTCCATAATAATATTACATCAAATTGGAGATTAAACCTTCGTGAATTGTTTTTCATGCAAGAAAATAAAAATGACAGACAAAACTAAGATACACCAAATTAGGATATTCTTTAATCAAATCGCCATGGCACCTTTAGTAGATGTGCTTCGACTCAGGCACAATGTTGTTGACTGTGCGAGCTTCGGACTCCTCCCGAAGGTCGCGCTGTTGCTGAGCGTGGTGATGCCCTTCTGGCTGTTGACTGCTAACAAGGGAAGGTGCTAGCGGTGGTGGTGGTGGCAACTAGGCCCAGGAAGCTTGAGAATGGCTTGCCGAAGCGACAGAGGCCGCAGGCTGTTGATTGCCTACATACTCCGAGATGTAGGGAGAGTAGCACGAAGCGGTATGCAGAACCTGCTTCGGCTGATTCTGCCGTGTTTCAGCTTTGGCAATTTCTTTCTCCTTCTGAATCATGACTTGGCACGTCCTTGTGGTATGACCTTTGTCTTCGCCGCAGAACAAACAAAACAGTTTCCTGGGCTGATCTCCATATCTTCCTCCGATGCTTCTGCCCCCTCTGCCTTGGAGCTGGTGGCCTAAAAGAACTTTGTTGTGCCCCTGATGATTGAGAGCTGTGTTGTTGTGTTTGGGTATGATTCCCCCTGTTGTCATTTGTACTAGAACTATGAATTGACCTAACATTCCTAGGGTGGAATCTTCCTCCGAAGCCCCTGGTCAACTTAGAGTATCTGAAGGCTTCTTCCCTTTGCCAAAAATCATTGTTGGCTCTGATGTACTCATCCATTTTCTAGAGAAGCTTCTCCAAGGTTTGCGGTGGTTTCCTTGCGAAGTATTGCACCGTAGATCCTAGCCGTAGCCCCTTGATCATATCCTCAATGACGATCTCATTGGGCACTGTAGGTGCTTGAGCTCTCAGCCGCAAGAACCTTCAGACATACGCCTGCAAGTACTCCTCCTGGTCCTGCGTACACTGAAAGAGAGCCTGGGCAGTGACCGGCTTCGTTTGAAAACCCTGAAAGCTGGTCACTAATATATCCTTTAGCTTCTACCATGACGTAATTGTCCTTGGCCGAAGAGAGGAGTACCAAGTTTGACCTACGCTTTTGACTGCCATGACGAAGGACTATTCCATGACTGCAGTATTGCCTCCATATGAGGATACGGTTGCTTCGTAGCTCATCAAGAATTGCTTCGGGTCTGAGTGCCCGTCATACATGGGGAGCTGAGGTGGCTTGTATGACAGCGGCCACGGGGTAGCCTTCAATTCTGCTGCCAAGGGAGAAGCATCATCAAAAGTAAAATTGCCCTGATAAAAGTCACCGTACCATTCATCATCATTGAATAGGCTTTCTTGGTGAAGCTCCCTGTGTTGGGCCTTCGGTCTTGGTCATCCTGAGTGAGGTGACACATTTCTTCAGCAGCTTCGTCGATCTTTTTCTGAAGGTCGGCGAGCCGAAGCATCTTTTCCCTCTTCCTTTGCACTTGTTGGTGGATAGCCTCCAAATCCCTGATCTCTTGATCTAGCTCCTCCTAAGGTGTTGGGCTAGTAGCCTTCCTCTTCTGGCTCCTAGCTTATTGTAGTGTCTCCTAATTAGTGTCCAGTGGCTGCAGGGCAGCCCCTGGCACCGTTGTCTTCTTCGGCGGCATTGCGAAAGTCAATGCTTGCCGAAGGTGGTCGATTGAGTTCACCGGAGGTGGGCGCCAATGTTGGTCCTTGTTCTCAAATGCTATACATCAAGAACAAAGCAACACAACTGTTAATGATTAAAGACCTTCGTCCTTCGAAGCATTATCTCCTTTGGGATATAATGGTCTTTAGACGAAGGTCATGAAGGAAATACCTTCATCATCTCAGTGAACGAATATAAGTGAGGATACATGAAACATAAAAGAATATAAATAATAATTATGAACCATTGAGTTATTTATATTCTCATTTTGTGAACATGAATAAACATCAACAACATTTATATTACATTAATACCTTCGGCTTGTCAGAAGGTGAAAATGCGAGAATGACGCAAGAGTGATTACAATCCAGCGTGAACAGTACGATGTTACTGTTCATCTATTTATAGGCATGGGACGCAGCTCGGACAAAATTACATCCATGTCCCTGACATTTACTCTTAATCATAAAGCAAACTATCAAGGGCTAAGTAGTGTTTTCCCCATTAGGTCGGTTTCATCTTCCACCTTCGTCATCATATTAAGCCGAAGCTCCTTTAACCACAGCTTTAGCGTCCGTCCGTTCTGCCTTCGAGTTGTATCTTCACATCACACATGCTTTCACCAGAAAGAGAACCTTCATCCCAAAGCCGAAGCCTCATGTAACAGTCTATGTTACACTAAAAACATATGGCTAGTCACGTTTTTGAGGACCTTCGGAAAAGGAAGGCCCCCAACAAAATATAATATTTGTTGTATAACACATGTTCTCCAACTTTTATTAAAGGTCAAACCTTATATCTTGGTTGGAAATTGAAATTCCACTTTGGTCAATGTATTATCATTATAAAGCTCAAAACTGACGTTTTAGGCCGAAGGAGGCATTTTCTTGATATTTTCTCAACATGAACCCTTAATAATTTTTGTGTAGAGTTCATATAGAGTTGTTTGAGCAAGATGAAAAGATTTGGTTGAATTTCAAAATTTGCATTTGTTCAGACGAGCAATTTCAAGCATGTATAGGATTTATCTTTTCATGTGAGTATTTGCTTTAAACTTCTAGAATTCTTTAGAATACACTTGATAGTTAGAGATGAATTGTGATATAGAGAAAACAAGTTGATTTGCATAACAATTAATTAGAGGTTTGCATAATAGAGATTCCGCTGGTGAATGCGGATTTGGACTACGTATTTAGACATAGACTGACTATCGAGAAAGCGGATTCGAACTCCGATTGGATAACATAACAACTATCGAGAGTCCGAATAAATGAGTCTTGACGGGAGTTGCGAGACGAGACTGACTTTTGAATTTGCGTTTGCTTCAAGAAACAAAAAGTTTTAACAGGCTCCATATTTGGCTGTTCTTGTGATCGAATAATTCCAAACTTGGTGAAACTTTCATGAGTAACTTGATAAATGGAGATCAATGTGATAAAGGGATAGAAATTTTCACTGAGCGTCTGAGCTTAGGGCAAATCTCCCGACATAACATGAAGTAAACACTTGGGGTGTCACAATGAGCACGCACTGGCGCTCCTCCGTGCGTGCCCCTAGCGCCTGTCAGGCCGATCGCTCGCCCGTGCCCGCTCGCGCCTATAAAGCCCTCCCCAAGTGCGCAACAACCCACTCCGCACCCCGCCTCACTCCCCCGAGCGAGCCCCCAACTCCGGTGAGCTCCACACCGCCCGCCCGAGTGCCAGCCACCGGGGCCAGCTCACCCCAGCCATCCCTCGCCCGCGCTAACTCCTCGGCTAGCCTACCCGGAGTCCCGTGAAGCTTCCCGGCCCCCAGACCGAGCGCAACCACACCAGAAGCGCCAGATCGTCCTCACCAGAATCCCTCCGCCCGCAGAGCACGCAAACTGGGTAAGCCGCTGCGCCATTATCAAATTCCTTGTGCGCACAACTTCCATGTCATCTGGTGAACCTCCCCGAGCCATCCAATTGAACTAGACCGCCCTGTATAGGCTAGGCTCCTCGCCGCCGACGAGCTCGTCCGCCCCCACGCGTGGCCAGGACGACTCCGACCACCACCTACTTCCATCCGACTATCGACGGGTTCGCTAGGACCTCCTCGATCACCGAGACCCCTTCGTCGGAGCTAGACCGCCGCCGGTAAGACCCGCCATCCTTTTTTCTACCGTGGCTACTGTTTCGGCCAGGATAGGAGTGCGGGTTTGATTGTTCCGAAATCTAAGGGGGGTTCTACTTTGTCAGCGACTCATAGGACTAGTGACCCAAGGACTCGTTTGTAAGGCACCAGAGAAAAAAAATAAGCTAGGTACTCGAGCGCAAGATGGATTTTCTTTTCCATTTTGAAATTCTAATTCATTTAATATACAATAGACTTAGAAAAAGCATAACTTAAAAAATATTCATCCAAATTTGGTCAAACCAATTTTGCTAGACTCTCCATAATATAATCTATCAAGCAAAAATAGTAGACCCCATATACCCTATATTACTTTTTAAGGTTTTGATTTAAATAAGAAAACCATTTAAACCTTGAAAATAAGGGAAATGGTAGAAAAACCTTTAGACTGAGATTGGGAAAATTTATGGAGATACTTGACCAGTAGTTACAATGTTTAAAAATGTTAAACACCCTAGTACCCAAGATTAAGCAAATTTTATCCCCTAAGACTTGTTTTTACTCAAACTTGGGAAAATAGAAAAGGACACTAAAAATAGAAACCAGAGAGCAATATTATTTTTTCTAGCATGACTAAGTGATAAAGTTCAAGGGAAAAATATAAGGAACCCTAGTCCAGTACTGTTCTAGAATTTATGATTTAATTTAGGTATTGAGTATTTAAGTAAGATGATGATTAAAAATAATATGACATATGCAATAATATTAAGACAAATTTAGCAGACCCTTGACCACTATTGTACCACTATAAAAATAGTAACCACCCCAGAATATCAAAGTAAGTGGGTTAAACAAATAAAACTAGGATTTTGCCAATACTTCTAGAAAATAAAAAGAGGGACCAAAAGTAGAAAACATTAAGCAACCTTATTTTTCCCTAAGTACTTGAGAAATGTGCTATAAGGGATAATATAAAAATGAGGCAGTTACACAGTAGAATATACCTCACCCCTGCCCCATGAGAAAGTTTATGGATTCTAAGAAATCATACAACCCATCCCCTATAAGTAAAAAATAACCAACTTTAGGAATGATTGCTCTTGCGCAAAGAAGAAACTAAAAAAATCGGGAAATATGTTGTTTGACATTTTTCAAATTGTAAAGCCCAAAATTCGTATAAGGGAAAAATAATAAAATAAATAAATAGTGAATTCAGATATCTCAAATCATACTTGAGTTTTCAAAATTGAGGACTGAATTTTGAAACCAAGAATTATTTTAGAAAAGAAGTAATAGAAAGGTTTTCTATTCAACTAAATGCTTATTCATTTCATTGAATGATACGCTATAAACACTTATTTAAATGAGTATTGATATATAAATATAGTATTAAATTTAGATGACTCAAATCTAGACGAGACTTTTAAAATTAATTTTAAACTCAGAAAAATAAATAAATTAGAAGATTTTCTATTTATTTGAGTAAATACCCCCTTCATCAATATTATATTGAGAGGCATTAATTAAAGTAAGAAGTAAATAAACTTTGCACTCATGCTTGGAGTTTTGATTGTGCATTTAAAAGTTGAACTCAAACCTTGAGTGTGAACTTCAAGCTAAATTTGAATTGGAATCAAGAAAGGAAATAATGAAAATAGAAAAGGATTAGAAAAAAAAGAAAAAGGGTTACCTGAGCGCTTGGGTCGATTCCAACTCGCTCGGCCCACTAAACCTCGTTACTGCGCGGCCCACCTCCCTCCATCCCGCCTCGACCACGCATGGCTCCTATCTAGGCGCTCACTGGTGGGCCCGCTTGCCTATTTTCCCGCCAGGTGGGTCCAGGACGCTAGACTCATCGTCCACCTCCGTAATAGAACAACAGAATCACCGCTAGGGGCCGGTGCGGACCCTGATCCCTAACCAACTCGCGATATCCTCGGTTCCCATGCAATCCTCAGGCTATATAAGGGCATAGTCACAACCTCTTCTACTCGTCCATGGGTGTCACATCCGGATTTAAGGGACAAATCCGGGTGCATCTCATATGTGCGCCAAGGAAGAACAACACACATAATAACAGAGTGCATAGAGATAAATGTCATAAATATCATAAGTGTACTTATTACATAGCGGAAGTCATACAAAAATAAATGTTAAAGTAAAGCGAACTAAATATTATTCCCTGGTGCCACAAAGCTGACTGGGAGACGTCACCTAGATCAAGTCGAATGCCTGAGTGTTAGGCGGCTCCTCTTCGACCACCTGTTCTTCTCCTGTGGGGGGGTGTGAGACAGCAAGAGTGACCTCACATACGTTCATAGCTCAACAAGTCGTGGGGAATAATGTGCATGAACTCACCAAAGGTGGGAGTTCATGTGAAGTGTAAGGCTGATCAATAAAATAAGGGCTGAAGCTGAGCATTGCTTTTATAAGTTGGTCAAAATTTTATTAGCAATTACTAAGTGTAAGTAAATACCAAACCTTAATAATAATAAAGAAAAGTAATAATAAAATAATCCCAAATGCGATGCAAATGTCAAATTAAATTTAAGTTCCATAAATTAATCATGTGAGGGTTCGAGCTGCTCATGACCGTGAGCACGACTAGTATACAAGTTTTACACTCTACAGAGGTTGCACATCTTTACCTACAAGTCATGTTACCCATCTGCCAAGAGACGGCCAATCCGATACAACTCTACCGAGGAGGCGAGACAAGGTAACACTAGGAGGCCTTTACAAAGTTCCACTAGCTTCAGAAATCCCGCTACAGTTTATAGGAAGCTCCAGTGCAGGAATCCCTCGCCTGACCGCCATCGCAGCAAAATCAACCCAAGGACCTCGCTACACTTACCACTCCCCTACTGCCCTTGTCCCTTTCGGGTAAGGAAGACATCCACTAGCTTTCCTAGTTAATCAGCCGAGGGCGTCCCATTAAACCCTTGTGGTAGCACTGTTTTCCCGGGTGGTCGCTCCATGTTCCCATTAACATAATGATCTTAACATGAACAGTAATAATAAAAAGATAATAAAAGAGTAATCATGAATAGTGTATCTCCATACCAAAATCCACAATAGGCGATAGCAAGTACTACCTAAAAATATTCAGTGGCAAAACAAGGTATAAAGATAGCCAAAACTAGGGTAACCTATAGGGTCCCAACAAAATTAACCTATGCAGATCATTATAATTAATAAGAACATGGCTGGGAAAAAGTAAGTGATCAAGGGCACAACTTGCCTTCAATGAGCTCCTGCTCAGCTACTTCTACATGCTGAACCTCAAGATCCGCAGTGGCTTGCTCGTCTACTCGCATCAACACAATACATACATAATATAGCAAAAATTAACATCACACCAAACATGCACTTAAAATACACAATAATAATCTAGACATTAGAATAAGATCATATGAACTGGAATCATCAAATTTGGAGTTATATATTTTAAGTTATGAATTTCTAAAGGTTTAATGTGCTTGAAATGGAATTACATGAGAAATAAATTTTCTTTCTGTTTTCATGTCAAAACAGAGACTCTAGGTGATAGACCCCATATCCCGCCCGCACAGTAGGGCATTAAACCCTAGTTTGAATCGTGCTACGCTACATCGAGAGGACAACAAACAAACTGGTACTCAACTTACTTCGGTTTACAGTGAAGATCCCCTCTGTCCTCGAGGTGGCACGAATCTGCGGAAGGTCTTCAACCACGGCGAGAAATTCCCCCATTACGACTGGCTCCCAAGTTCCGCGACTCCACGTACATGCTCCCAGGAGGTTGGTGAAGCTACGAGTCCGAACACCCGAGATGTGGATGCGACACAGACGGATGTCACCGGTGGCGACGTCCTTAGTGTCTCTTCTTCTTCTCAATAGACGACGGTGACTGCGGGAACGATGCACTAGCTCGAGTGGTGAATAGAAGGGGGAAAGGGGGGGTCGCGGCGCCCTCGGGCCTTTAATCCCAGGTGCCTGGAACGCCCTGCCCGCATTGCCCGGTCGTGCTGTGGATGCGATGGGGTCAGCCATGCAGGGGATCTCGCGTTCTGTTACGCGAAGTCCGCGGGGAGGAGGAAGATCTACAGGGTGCGCAGCGGCTGACACACGGGACCCGCGGGTAGAGGCAGCGGTAGACTCGCGTGCGAAAGCAGTGACTGGCGCGAGGGCCCGCCCTGTCGGTGAGAGTAGGCGCGACAGCGAAGGGGAAGATGGGCCGCGTAGGAAATTTTTGGCCCACGTGGGGTGAAGGCAGGCGCGCGCAAGGTTGTGGAGATGGGCCGCGACTTCCGAAATCTGGCCCAGACACAGGCTGAGGTCCACTCTTCCTTTTCTTTTTATTTTCTTTTGCCCCTTTCTTTTCCCCAATTTTACAAGGATTCAAATTGAATTCAAATAATCCACTGAATTCAATTCTTTGTGAATTTGTAACTTAGGTTAAATATTCAAATCAATGATGCTAGTATGAGAAGGCACACTTATGTATATTTTCTTTATAGTGAATATAGAGTTCTCCTTTCCTTTTTCCTTTCCACTTGATTTCATAATTTGAATTCCAAAATTTGTTATGAGTTTTTCCATTTATTTTAAATATGCAAATTCAAATACTGGTCTAAATTAGTTTCTTTATTTGTATTTTTATTTTCTCTATATGTTATAGTATTTTCCTTCTCTTCTCAAATTATAGAATTTCCTTCAGAATTCAAATTCCAATTTGGGTACCAACATAATTCTTTTTACATTATTTCTATATAGTCACAAAATGCACACAAAGCAAAACCTCAGCAAGATGCATATTCCATTTTAGTATCTTTTATTTTAACTAATCGCTCTTAATTATAGGTATGCTCTTGTTATGATGAATATATGGCATACAACATAAGGGGATTTACTATATCCTCATCGTATACATTTTTGGGTATTACAAATCCTACCCCCCTTAAAAAGAATCGTGTCCTCGAGATTTAGGAAGGACTAGGGAAAAGATGGGGAAAATCTATGCGGACTTCTTCTTCTCTCTCCCAAGCAGCTTCATCTTCTCCATGATGGCTCCATTGTACTTTACACATCTTTATAACCTTATTTCTCGTAACACGAGTCGATGTATCGAGAATCTTGACAGGGTACTCTATGTAAGTCAAATCACCCTGAACACTAAGCTCTTCGATTGGTAACTGTTCCTTAGGGACACAGATACACTTCTTAAGTTGAGACGCGTGAATTACATTATACACATCAGATAGATTATCAGGTAGCTCGAGTTGATAGGCCATCTCTCCAGCTCGCCTAAAAACTCTGAATGGTCCAATAAAACGAGGGGACAATCTGCCCTTGACTTAAAACCTCCTTATTCCACAAAGTGGTGACACCTTGAGGTACACATAATCTCCTTCCTCAAATTCCAGTGGTCTTCTTCTGTTATAAGCGTAGCTCCTTTATCTGGTCTGAGCTACCCTCAAATTCTCCCGAATTATACGGACTTGTTCTTCTGCCTCTTGAATAAGTGCAGGTCCAAAGAACTGTCTTCCTCTAGTCTGATCCAATATAGAGGAGTCCAGCATTTCCTGCCATATAGAGTCTCAAACGGTAACATCTTCAGACTGGCATGATAATTATTATTATATGAGAACTCAGTATAAGGTAGACTCTTGTCCCAACTACTACCATGCTGAAGGGCACAAGCTCTCAACATGTCCTCCAATACTTGATTAGTCCTTTTAGTCTGTCCGTTAGTCTAAGGATGGTAGGGCGAACTAAAATTCAACTTCGTATCCATATTCTCATGAAAACTTCTCCAAATTCTAGAGGTAAAATGTGATCCTCTATCCGAAACGATCTTCTTCGGTACACCGTGTTGAGACACAATCTGAGCCATGTATACTCTACCAATTGAGATCCCTTATAAGTGGTCTTGACCGGAATGAAATGAGCCACTTTGGTCAGTCTATCCATAATAACCCATATAGAATCATATCCTTTCGAGGTGCGAGGCAATCCAGTAATGAAATCCATACCAATCTCTTCCCACTTCCATTCGGGTATCTTTAATGGGTACAATAGTCCAGCTGGCCTCTGGTGTTCAGCCTTAACTCTTTGACACACATCGCACATAGCCACATGTGCAGCCACATCTCTCTTCAATCCATACCACCAGTATTTCTACTTCAAATCCTGATACATCTTGGTACTACCAGGATGAATAGAATAATCCGAGTCATGTGCCTCCTTTAAAATAGTCTCACGAAGGCTCTTAATATCAGGAACACATATCCTGTTCTTGAACCACACGGTGCCTTGCTCATCTTCCGTGAATTCTGGACCTCGACCTTTAGTAATCAGATCCTTAATCTCTTGTATCTTAGCATCACCAATTTGTCCTTTGCGGATCTCTTGCTCCAAAATAGGTTCCACATCAATAGTAACTCCTTAAGTGTGAGCAACTATACCCAGGTTAAGTCTCCTGAAATCCTCAACAATCTCATCGGGTAGCTGGGCAACAACAGCTGAATGAACATGCTCCTTTTGACTCAAGGCATCTGCAACCAAATTCGCCTTGCCCGGGTGATAGTGAGTCTCCAAATCATAATTGAAAGGGAAATAGGCTTACACCTTTTCCTAATTGATTTTGGTGGTTGAATTGCCCAACACAAATAATTGGACTAACTAGTTTGCTCTAGATTATATGTTCTACAGGTGCCAAAGGTTCATCTACAACTATACTAAATCGACTATCCGGAATACCGTAGATTATTCTGGACAGGAGAAGCTTTTTGCAAAAACAGACAAGCGCGGACCGTCTGGGCCTTTGCCACGGACCGTCCGCGACACCTAAATGACCCTCGGACAGAACCAATGCAAAAACACATGTCTCTACTGCGAACCGTCTGATGGAAGAGCAAGCACCGTCCGAGACAACGCGCGGACCGTCCAGCCTCAGGTGCGGACCGTCCGGTAGGTGAGGAACCGAAAAACTCGAAGGTGACGGGTTCAGTAAAATGAATTATAGCGTCCTCGCGGACCGTCCGGGGTGCACGACCGGACCGTCTGCGACTAGCTTTATCTGACATCTGACGTCGCATTAAATGCAATATAGCCGTTGATATAGCCGATACTGCTGACCATTGCGTTTTCAGTCGTTGATCTGCAGGGGCGGACCGTCCGGACCAGGAGGGCAGACCGTCCGCGGTCGGCAGAAAGGAGCAACGGCTAGGAAGTGGTTGGTGGCTATAAATACAACCCCAACCACCTCTATTCACATAATCCAAGCATTCCAACCTTCAACATTCAATACAAGAGCTAGGAATCCATTCCAAGACACAATCAAAGCCTCCAATCTCTACAAGTTCCACAATTGAGACAAGTGATCATTAGTGATTAGTGACTTGAGAGAGAGAGTGATCCGTGTGTTATTTGTCGCTCTTGTCACTTGGCTTTTGCAATCGTGCTTTCTTCCTTCCCATTCTTATTCTCAAGGCACTTGTAATCAAAGCAAGAGACACTAAGTTTGTAGTGGTCCTTGTGGGGTCTAAGTGACCCGTTTGATTAAGGAGAAAGCTCACTCGATCTAAGTGACCGTTTGAGAGAGGGAAAGGGTTGAAAGAGACCCGGTCTTTGTGACCACCTCAACGGGGAGTAGGTTTGCAAGAACCGAACCTCGGTAAAACAAATCATCGTGTCACTCTCGCTATTTGCTTGTGATTTGTTTTTCACCCTCTCTTTCGAACTCATTTATATTTCTAACGCTAACCCGGCTTGTAGTTGTGCTTAAGTTCATAAATTTCAGATTCGCCCTATTCACCCCCCCTCTAGGCGACTATCAATTGGTATCGGAGCCTGGTGCTTCATTAGAGCCTAACCGCTTGAAGTGATGTCGGGAGCATCCGCCAAGAGGGAGTTCAGGACCGGTGAGAAGCCCGCTACAAGCCATGGGAAGGCTCCATCCGGGGAGTCCGCCAACAAGGTGAAGGGATCCCCTTCACACCACAAGTCGGGGCGGAACGATGACAAGAAGAAAAAGATGAGGAAGGTGGTCTACTACGAGACCGACTCTTCGTCGCCATCCACCTCCGGCTCCGACACGCCGTCCGTAACTTCTAAGCGCCATGAGCGCAAGAAGTTTAGTAAGATTCCCCTACGCTATCCTTGTATTTCCAAATGTACTCCATTACTTTCCGTCCCATTAGGCAAACCACCTATGTTTGATGGTGAAGATTATAATATGTGGTGTGATAAAATGAGGCATCATCTAACCTCACTCCACACTAGCATTTGGGATGTTGTTGAGATTGGAGTACAGGTACCATCACCGGGGGATGAAGACTATGATTCGGACGAGGTCGCCCAAATCCGGCACTTTAACTCCCAAGCCACCACTATACTCCTCGCCTCTCTAAGTCGAGAGGAGTATAACAAGGTGCAAGGACTAAAGAGCGCCAAGGAAATTTGGGACGTACTCAAGACCGCGCACGAAGGAGATGAGGTGACCAAAATCACCAAGCGGGAGACGATCGAGGGGGAACTCGGTCGGTTCCGACTCAACCAAGGCGAGGACCCTCAAGCCATGTACAACCGCTTAAAGACCTTAGTGAACCAAGTGCGCAACCTCGGGAGCACAAAATGGGATGACCATGAGATGGTCAAGGTTATTCTAAGATCCCTCGTATTTCTTAATCCTACGCAAGTTCAATTAATTCGAGGAAATCCTAGATATACACTAATGACTCCCGAGGAAGTGATAGGAAATTTTGTGAGCTTTGAGTTGATGATCAAAGGCTCAAAGAAAATCATCGAGCTAGATGGCCCCTCCACGACCGAAGCACAACCGGTCGCATTCAAGGCAACAGAGGAGAAAAAGGAGGAGTCTACATCAAGTAGACAACCCATCGACGCCTCCAAGCTCGACAACGAGGAAATGGCGCTCATCATCAAGAGTTTCTGCCAAATCCTCAAGCAAAGGAGGGGGAAGGATTACAAGCCCCGCTCCAAGAAAGTTTGCTACAAATGTGGTAAGCCCGGTCACTTTATTGCAAAATGTCCACTATCTAGTGACAGTGACAGGGATAACGACAAGAAGGGCAAGAGAAGAGAAAAGAAGAGGTACTACAAGAAGAAGGGCGGCGATGCTCATGTGTGCCACGAGTGGTACTCCGACGAGAGCTCCTCCGACTCCTCCTCCGACGAGGACGCCGCCAACATCGCCGTCACCAAGGGACTTCTCTTCCCCAACGTCGGCCACAAATGCCTCATAGCCAAGGACGGCAAAAAGAAGAAGGTAAAATCAAAATCCTCCACTAAGTATGAGACTTCTAGTGATGAAGATAATGCTAGTGATGAGGAGGATAATTTGCGTACTCTTTTTGCCAACCTCAACATGCAACAAAAAGAAAAATTAAATGAATTAATTAGTGCTATTCATGAGAAGGATGACCTCTTGGATTCTCAAGAGGACTTCCTAATTAAGGAAAATAAGAAGCATGTTAAGGTTAAAAATGCTTATGCTCTAGAAGTAGAAAAGTGTGAAAAATTATCTAGTGAGCTAAGCACATGCCATGATGTTATCACCAACCTTATAAATGAGAATGCTAGTTTAATTGCTAAGGTTGATTCAAATATTTGTGATGCTTCAATTCCCAATCTTAGAGATGATAATGTGGAATTACTTGCTAAGATTGAAGAATTAAATGTTTCTCTTGCTAGCCTTAGAAATGATAATGAAAAATTAATTGCTAAGGCTAAAGACTTAGATGTTTGCAATGTTACAATTTCCAATCTTAGAAGTGAAAATGACATTTTACATGCTAAGATTGTTGAACTAAAATCTTGCAAACCCTCTACATCTACCGTTGAGCATGTTTCCATTTGCACTAGATGTAGAGACATTAATGTTGATGCTATTCATGATCACCTAGCTTTAATTAAGAAACAAAATGATCACATAGCTCAACTTAATGCTAAAATTGCCGAGCATGACTTAGAAAATGAAAAATTTAAATTTGCTAGAAGCATGCTCTATAGTGGGAGACGCCCTGGCATCAAGGATGGCATTGGCTTCCAAAAGGGGGACAATGTCAAACTTAATGCCCCTCCTAAAAGATTGTCTAACTTTGTTAAGGGCAAGGCTCCCATGCCTCAGGATAACGAGGGTTACATTTTGTACCCTGCCGGTTATCCCGAGAGCAAAATTAGGAGAATTCATTCTAGGAAGTCTCACTCTGGCCCTAATCATGCTTTTATGTATAAGGGCGAGACATCTAGCTCTAGGAAATCAACCCGTGCTAAATTTCCTAGAAAGAAAACTCCTATTGCATCAAATGATCATAACGTTTCATTTAAGACTTTTGATGCATCCTATGTTTTAACTAATAAATCCGGCAAGGTAGTTGCCAAATATGTCGGGGACAAACACAAGGGCTCCAAGACTTGTGTTTGGGTACCCAAAGTTCTTGTATCTAATGTCAAAGGACCCAAAACCGTTTGGGTACCTAAAATCAAGAACTAAACTTGTTTTGTAGCTTTATGCATCCGGGGGCTCAAGTTGGATCATCGACAGCGGGTGCACAAACCATATGACAGGGGAGAAGAAGATGTTCTCCTCCTACGAGAAAAACCAAGATCCCCAATGAGCTATCACATTCGGGGATGGAAATCAAGGTTTGGTCAAAGGATTGGGTAAAATAGCTATATCACCTGACCATTCCATTTCCAATGTTTTTCTTGTAGATTCTTTAGATTATAACTCGCTTTCAGTTTCACAATTATGTAAAATGGGCTACAACTGTCTTTTTAAGGATGTAGGTGTTACTGTCTTTAGGAGAAGTGATGATTCAATAGCATTTAAGGGAGTGTTAGAGGGTGAGCTATACTTAGTAGATTTTGATAGAGCTAAACTCGACACTTGCTTAATTGCTAAGACTAACATGGGCTGGCTCTGGCATCGCCGACTAGCACATGTTGGAATGAAGAATCTTCACAAGCTTCTAAAGGGAGAACACATTTTGGGACTAACAAATGTTCATTTTGAGAAATACAGGGTTTGTAGCGCATGTCAGGCAGGGAAGCAAGTTGGTGTTCATCATCCACACAAAAACATCATGACAACTGACAGGACACTCGAGCTCCTACACATGGACCTATTCGGCCGGATAGCTTACATAAGCATCGGCGGGAGTAAGTACTGTCTAGTTATTGTGGATGATTATTCTCGCTTCACTTGGGTGTTCTTTTTGCAGGAAAAATCTCATACCCAAGAGACCTTAAAAGGATTCTTGAGACGGGCTCAAAACGAGTTCGGCTTAAGGATCAAGAAAATTAGAAGCGACAACGGGACGGAGTTCAAAAACTCACAAATCAAAGGCTTCCTTGAGGAGGAGGGCATCAAGCATGAGTTCTCTTCTCCCTACACCCCACAACAAAATGGTGTAGTGGAGAGGAAGAATAGAACTCTATTGGACATGGCAAGAACCATGCTTGATGAGTACAAGACTTCGGATCGGTTTTGGGCCGAAGCGGTCAACACCGCCTGCTACGCCATCAACCGATTGTATCTACACCGAATCCTCAAAAAGACATCATACGAACTCCTAACCGGTAAAAAGCCCAATGTTTCATATTTTAGAGTCTTTGGTAGCAAATGCTTTATTCTTGTTAAAAGAGGTAGAAAATCCAAATTTGCTCCTAAGACTGTAGAAGGCTTTTTACTAGGATATGATTCAAACACAAGGGCATATAGAGTCTTCAACAAGTCCTCTGGGCAAGTTGAAGTTTCTTGTGACATTGTGTTTGATGAGACTAATGGCTCTCAAGTAGAGCAAGTTGATCTTGATGAGATAGGTGATGAAGAGGCTCCACGCGTCGTGCTAAGGAACATGTCCATTGGGGATGCGTGTCCTAAGGAATCCGGAGAGCCTCCAAATGAACAAGATCAACCATCTTCCTCAATACAAGCATCTCCACCAACTCAAGATGAGGATGAGGCTCAAAATAATGAAGAAGAAGATCAAGGAGTTGAGCCATCTCAAGAGGAGAGCAATGATCAAGGGGGAGATGGCCATGATCAAGATAAGGAAGATGAACAAGTTCCAAAGCCGCCACACCCAAGAGTCCACCAAGCAATCCAACGAGATCACCCCGTGAACACCATCCTCGGCGATATTCAAAAGGGGGTAACTACTCGATCTCGTGTTGCTCATTTTTGTGAACATTACTCTTTTGTTTCCTCTATTGAGCCACACAGGGTAGAGGAAGCACTGCAAGAGGAGCTCAACAACTTCACTAGGAACGAGGTATGGCATTTAGTTCCATGTCCTAACCAAAATGTTGTAGGAACCAAGTGGGTTTTCCGCAACAAACAAGACGAGCATGGTGTGGTGACAAGGAACAAAGCCCGACTTGTGGCCAAGGGGTATTCTCAAGTCGAAGGTTTGGATTTCGGTGAAACCTATGCACCCGTAGTTAGGCTAGAATCAATTCGCATTTTATTTGCCTATGCTACTTACCATGGCTTCAAGCTTTATCAAATGGACGTGAAAAGTGCCTTCCTCAATGGACCAATCAAAAAGAGGTCTATGTTGAGCAACCTCCTGGCTTTGAAGATAGTGAGTACCCTAATCACGTATATAAACTCTCTAAGGCGCTTTACGGGCTCAAGCAAGCCCCAAGAGCATGGTATGAATGCCTAAGAGATTTCCTTATCACTAATGGCTTCAAAGTCAGAAAGGCCGATCCTACTTTATTTACTAAAACTCTTGACAATGGTTTGTTTGTATGCCAAATTTATGTTGATGATATTATATTTGGGTCTACTAACGAATCTACATGTGAAGAATTTAGTAGGATCATGACACAGAAATTCAAGATGTCAATGATGGGAGAGTTGAAGTACTTCTTGGGATTTCAAGTGAAGCAACTCCAAGAGGGCACCTTCATCAGCCAAACGAAGTATATTCAAGACATTCTACACAAGTTTGGGATGAAGGATGCCAAACCCATCAAGACACCCATGGGAACCAATGGGCATCTCGACCACGACACGGGAGGTAAATCCGTCGATCAAAAGGTATACCGGTCGATGATAGGCTCTTTACTCTATTTATGTGCATCTCGACCGGTCATTATGCTTTCAGTATGTATGTGTGCAAGATTTCAAGCCGACCCTAAGGAAGCTCACCTTACGGCCGTAAAACGAATCTTGAGATATTTAGTTCATACTCCTAAGTTTGGGCTTTGGTACCCTCGGGGATCCACATTTGATTTAATTGGTTATTCGGATGCCGATTGGGCGGGGTGTAAAATTAATAGAAAGAGCACATCAGGGACTTGCCAGTTCTTGGGAAGATCCTTGGTGCCTTGGACTTCAAAGAAGCAAAATTCAGTAGCTCTTTCTACCGCCGAAGCCGAGTATATTGTCGCATGCCATTGTTGCGCGCAATTGCTTTGGATGAGGCAAACCCTTAGGGACTATGGTTATAACTTAACCAAAGTTCCTCTTCTATGTGATAATGATAGTGCAATCCGCATGGCTGATAATCCCGTTGAGCATAGCCGCACTAAACACATAGCCATTCGATATCATTTCTTAAGGGATCACCAACAAAAGGGAGATATCGAGATTGCATATATTAACACTAAGGAACAATTAGCCGATATCTTTACCAAGCCACTAGATGAACAAACCTTTAACAAACTTAGGCATGAGCTAAATATTCTTGATTCTAAGAATTTCTTTTGATGTTTTGCACACATAGCTCATTAATATACCTTTGATGATGTCTCTTTTACACGCCATGACTAATGTGTTTTCATGTGAATTTCAAACCAAGTCATAGGTGTACTGAAAGAGAATTGGAGTCTTCGGCGAAGACAAAGGCTTCCACTCCACTCCATAACTCATCGTTCGCCGTCGCTCCGAGCAACTCTCCAACTTTGGTATAATCTTCACTCTTATATTGTTTGCCAAAGGAGGAGAAAGTAGTTTAAGGGCTTATAATTCACTCAAGTATCCGTTTTTGGCGATTCATGCCAAAGGGGGAGAAAGTATTAGCCCAAAGCAAAAGGACCGCACCACCACCAATTTTCAAAAATTTGAGTTAAGAAAAGATTTTTCAATTAATGATTTTTCAATTGGTATCTTATTTGTGATATAATTTCAAATTGGTATACCCCCTTGAAAATTAATATCTAAAACCCTCTTGAACACTATGAGGAGGATTTCATTAAGGGGGAGTTTTGTTTAGTCAAAGGAAAAAGCATTTGAAACAGGGGGAGAAAATTTCAAATCTTGAAAATGCTTCTCAAAATCTTATTCATTTACCTTTGACTATCTGCAAAAGGACTTTGAAAAGAATTTACAAAAGAATTTGCAAAAACAAAACATGTGGTGCAAGCGTGGTCCAAAATGTTAAAAATAAAGAAACATTCCATGCATATCTTATGAGAATTTATTGGTTCAATTCTTAGTAACCTTTGCACTTACATTATGCAAACTAGTTCAATTATGCACTTCTATATTTGCTTTGGTTTGTGTTGGCATCAATCACCAAAAAGGGGGAGATTGAAAGGGAAATAGGCTTACACCTTTTCCTAATTGATTTTGGTGGTTGAATTGCCCAACACAAATAATTGGACTAACTAGTTTGCTCTAGATTATATGTTCTACAGGTGCCAAAGGTTCATCTACAACTATACTAAATCGACTGTCCGGAATACCGTAGATTATTCCGGACAGGAGAAGCTTTTTGCAAAAACAGGCCAAGCGCGGACCGTCCGGGCCTTTGCCACGGACCGTCCGCGACACCTAAATGACCCTCGGACAGAACCAATGCAAAAACACATGTCTCTACTGCGGACCGTCCGATGGAAGAGCAAGCACCGTCCGAGACAACGCGCGGACCGTCCGGCCTCAGGTGCGGACCGTCCGGAAGGTGAGGAACCGAAAAACCCGAAGGTGACGGGTTCGGTAAAATGAATTATAGCGTCCTCGCGGACCATCCGGGGTGCACGACCGGACCGTCCGCGACTAGCTTTATCTGACATCTGACGTCGCATTAAATGCAATATAGCCGTTGATATAGCCGTTACTGCTGACCGTTGCGTTTTCAGCCGTTGATCTGCAGGGGCGGACCGTCTGGACCAGGAGGGCGGACCGTCCGCGGTCGGCAGAAAGGAGCAACGGCTAGGAAGTGGTTGGTGGCTATAAATACAACCCCAACCACCTCTATTCACATAATCCAAGCATTCCAACCTTCAACATTCAATACAAGAGCTAGGAATCCATTCCAAGACACAATCAAAGCCTCCAATCTCTACAAGTTCCACAATTGAGACAAGTGATCATTAGTGATTAGTGACTTGAGAGAGAGAGTGATCCGTGTGTTATTTGTCGCTCTTGTCGCTTGGCTTTTGCAATCGTGCTTTCTTCCTTCCCATTCTTATTCTCAAGGCACTTGTAATCAAAGCAAGAGACACTAAGTTTGTAGTGGTCCTTGTGGGGTCTAAGTGACCCGTTTGATTAAGGAGAAAGCTCACTCGGTCTAAGTGACCGTTTGAGAGAGTGAAAGGGTTGAAAGAGACCCGGTCTTTGTGACCACCTCAACGGGGAGTAGGTTTGCAAGAACCGAACCTCGGTAAAACAAATCATCGTGTCACTCTCGCTATTTGCTTGTGATTTGTTTTCACCCTCTCTTTCGGACTCATTTATATTTCTAACGCTAACCCGACTTGTAGTTGTGCTTAAGTTCATGAATTTCAGATTCGCCCTATTCACCCCCCTCTAGGCGACTATCAATAATCCTTAATAAGCTCCAACCAACGGCGTTGCCTAAGGTTGAGATCCTTCTGAATGAATATATACTTCAAACTCTTATGATCCGTGTATACTTGACACTTCATTCCCATAATATAATGTCTCCAAATCTTAAGCGCATGCACAACGGCTACCAGTTCTAAGTCATGAGTGGGGTAGTTCAACTCATATTTCCGCAATTGACAAGACGTGTAGGCAATCACATGTCCTTCTTGCATAAGCACACATCCAAAGCCTTAGCCACATGCATCACAATAAATGTCAAATCCCTTCTGTAGATCTAGCATAACCAACATTGGGGCGACATCAATCTCTTCTTTAATTGATCAAAGCTTTCTTGGCACTTCTCGTCCCACTTAAACTCTCTTCCCTTCTCCATAAGTGAGGTCATGGGCCTAGCAATTCTTAGAAAATCCTTCAATAAATCTTCGATAATATCCTGCAAGTCCCAAGGAACTCCGAATCTCCGTAACTGTAGTGGGTATGCCCCACACCACTATCTCCTTGACTTTAGCAGGATTCACTGATATCCCTCCATTAGAAATGATATGTCCAAGGAATGACACCTCGTCAATCCAGAACTCACATTTAATGTACTTGGCGTAGAGTTGATTATCTCGTAGCTTCTGTAGCACCCATCTTAGATGTTCCTCATGATCACTATCACTCTTGGAATAAATAAAAATATCGTCGATGAAAACCACGACGAATCTGTCCAGATCATGAACGCCTTATTCTTTAGATTCATAAAATATGCTGGTGCATTGGTTAATCCAAACGACATCACAGTGAACTCATATAATCCATATCGGGTCGAGAATGCTGTCTTGGGAATGTCCGATGGCCTAATCCTCATCTGATGATCGGAGATCAATCTTCGAGAATACCCTAGCACCTCTCATCTGATCAAATAAATCATCAATATGGGGTAATGGATACCTGTTCTTCACAGTAACATCATTAAGTGATCTATAATCCACACACATCCGTTGTGATCCATCCTTTTTCTGTACAAACAGTACCGGTGCTCCCCAAGGTGAGGAACTCGGACGAATGTACTCTATCTCCTGTAACTCAGCTAACTGCTTCTTAAGTTCCTTTAATTCTTCTACAGACATCATGTATGGTCGCTTAGAAATAGGAGCAGTCCCAGGTAAGAGATCAATGACAAACTCAACTTCCCTATCTGGTGGCATCCCTGGTAACTCCTCTGGAAAGACATCCGAAAAATCTCTAACCACACAGATGTTGTCACCAACAAACTCCTCAAGTATAAAGTATACAGCCCGTTTGGAAGAGGTGGTTACTGCAATTTGAACTTGAAACGTTTCTCCTTTAGGGCTAGTGAGTTCTATAGTTCCTTGAGCACAGTGTGTAGACTGCCTTTGCCTTTCTTAACCATGACATACCAAGGATCACATCTATAGTGCTCTCTTCTAACACTATAGGGGTAGCCCATCTGGGTTAGAAACACAGGGTACGAAAGAAAGGATAGTAGATAAGGCAGGTGATTACGAATCATGTTACTGTAACACCACAAAAGCCATCAACGAAAAATAATGAATTTAGTTATTATGTTAAATATGGTAATATTTTTTAAGTGTTTAATTATTTATTTGCATTTTTATCATTTTCTTTGTATGCGCTTGATAGATTATCGGATGTTTATTATCAATTCTTATTAAAGAAAAACCTAGTAATTAATATAATAATTAAATAATATAATAGTTATTAATATAAAAATAAGTATTTTATTTATAAATAACTTTGGTGAATTTTTAGGAAATTTTTGAGCTATATAAAAATGTATTTCGGAATTAGAAAAAAACAAAAATCTCCTAACCCTAACCGGCCCACTAGGGGCCCATCTTCTAACCCTACACACGTGCCCTCACTCATTTCCAGCAGCCGCCGCCGCTGCACTTTCTCTTCTCCCTCCCTAATTCTCTCTCTCCTCCCATCTCTCTCCTCTCTCTCTCACCGCTCTCTCTACCGCGCCAGGCCACCGCGGCTGACCCGAGCGCGCGTGCAGCAAGCCGCTGCCCAGCCGCCCTCCAGCGCGCGCGCAGGCGAACCCTGGCCGCCTGCACAGACCGCGACCACGCCCCTGCACTGCCACGCGCGCTGCCCAGGCACGCCGCGCCCTGCGTGCTGCCTTGCAAGCGCCCCACGCCCTGCCTGCACGACGCGACCCCGACCGAAGCCGCGCCCGACCCGATGTTCCGCCCGCGTCTGCAGCCAACGCCGCACGAAGCCGAAGTCCAACACCGCACGACCGTTTCGAATCTAGCGTTATGGAGCTTTAATCCTTTCGTTTCCTCCCCTCCTTCCTCCTCTCCCCATTATGAGCAGAAAACAGCAGCGCATCAATGGCAGGCATGAAGAACCAGCCGACTCTCCATCTCCCTCCCTTCCTCTATAAAAGGGCAGCAGAGCTCTCTCTCCAGTCTCCCCTAACCCGAACTCGCCCCTCTTTCTAGCTCTCCTCGCTCGCCATCGCTAGTGCGCTGCTCGTCGCCGGAGTTTGCCGTTCGTCGCCGGAGTTCGCCAGAGTTCGTCATCGCCGGAGCCCGTGGAGTTCGCCGGAGCTACGCCATCCGCCGTCCGAAGTCGAGCCCCTGCTCTTCTCCACCCGGCCGAAAACCCGTCGATCCATCCCCGTCACACGCACGAACCCAAAGGTTGAAGACGACCCAAATTAATATGTGTATTTTATAAAATATTTTTGATTCGATTCATGAATTGTATATTTAGTTTGTTGTAATATGAACTCGTGTGATCCGAAATACACGTGTATGTGCGTTATGGAATTTTTGGTAGAGATTTGTGATTATTAGTGCACCGTGATAATTCATGTTAATCGATGCGTTGATTTTTTTATTAGAGAAATATAACGAGAATTTAGTAGTCACACGTTGGTGATAAAAACAATAGATAGGATTTTTTTGTAATTAAATTTGGTTGCAACGGACTTTAGAAATTATTTGGAGAATTATAGTCATAGGTTCATTTTAATGGATTTAGAAAATAGTATAGAACTCATTTCATATAAACAATATAGGATTTTTAGATGATTTATCAATGATTATTTTATTAATGTTTTCTTTTTATAAAGAGAGAAGAAAATATCACTAGTAGGATGGAAAGTAGATTTTTACTAGCCAAATAAACATGTTCGCAAATATAGCACCTAAATTTTTAGAGTTAGTAAGGTACTAGTTTATGTCAAAATAACCCGCTTATGTTATAAAAAGTCCAATTAGTAATTTATATGGATTTTTAGAATATTAAACTCATTTTGGCTATACTCAATAATTCGAGTTAGAAATAAAAAGGATAAAAGCTATTAATTTATTTATTTAAGACGATAACTATTATTGATGATGTTAATACATATTAATACTAGTTAAAACTGTATTTATTGCACCTACTCATAAATTCATCATTTAGGACTCACAATAATAACTATAATTGAATTAATAAGTATTTACGCGTTTAGGACCTATTTAATGTGTGATAAGTACGATATGTTAATGTGCATGTAATGTTGTATGTTTATGTAATGGTGCGTGTTTGTTTATTGGTGTATGTTTTATTTTTGTATGTGCGATGTTTGACTCTATTAGAAGCCGACTGTGTGGTAGAGGATTCGAATACGTTCGAAGACGAACCACGGGACACGTTTGAACAAGGCAAGTGGATTCTCCCTCTGCATATTCTTTTTGTACCCAATCATTGCATATAATAATGTTTACTTTTTGATATACTGCATAATTTGATGGGTTTTACCTATTTAAGGATTTCCTAGATTTACCAACTGTATTCCTTGTTTAACCTGGGAAATTATTAAGCTGTGCTAATTTGTGCTACCGCTCAACTTAATGATTTTAACGTCACTCATTAATTGGTATTAATGTTCCAAAATTTAAATTGACCATTATGACATTAACCCGATGGTTAAAACGACATTATTTCAAATTAATTGGAACATGGAGTGACCACCCAGGATAACAGTGCAACCACGAGTGCTATCATGGCTCTGGCTTTGGTAATTTGCTTTATATGCTTAGTGTCTGGCAACCTTACATGAAATATGGGCAAGAGGGGGAGCGGTAGGTGTTGGCAGCCCACGTTAACATGGGGACGTATTCTTGACTAAGGTACCTCACTTAGGGGGCCACCACCATCGTCTTTAGAAACCTTGTATTTTGTAAAAGCCTCATAATGGATCCCTAGCCATTCACCTCGGCAATGTTTAAGGGTCCGATCAACCCGGGCTAGATGGGATACATGGCTTGTGGGTAAAGTTGTACCACCTCTGCAGAGTGTGAAACTGATATATCAGCCGTGCTCCCGGTTAAGAGCGACTTGGACTCCTCACATGATAATTGAACTTGAGGATGGAATTAAATTGAGATCCGATGATCTGCCAATGGTTTGCTTAAGTGGTTTCACTTAAGTGTTTTTGTTATATTCATATTCCTTTGTTAAAATGGGATATTTGGGATTCACACTTATTAGTAAGACAGGTGTTGTTAATAAAATATTGACCAACTAAAATGCTTACTGCTCAACCTTAGCCTCACCTTGTTATACCTGCATTATTTTTTCCCCAACTTGCTGAGCCCCGACCATAAGTGAGCTCACCCTTGCTAATATTTTGATCAGAGGGTGATGCTGGAAACTTTGATGGAGATTTTGATGAGGAGGAATTCTAAGTCTAACGATGCGCCGGTCATCTTCCTGTGGGAGATTGCCCCTGTTATTTAAATTCCGCTTTACTTTGATGTGATACTTGTTCAAGATACAATTATTCAGATGATGTAATAAAGTATTCTACTCTCTTTATGCCTTTATTGCATTGTCTTTTGATATATTACAATTGTGACGTCAACATATGTGTGGAAATGGATCCTGGCACACATATGGTATGAACTCGGTTCTACCCCCTGGAACCGGGTGTGATAGAAGTGGTATCAAAGGTATACTGACCCTAGGTCGTTAGACTAGTTAGAAATGGAAAGCCTAGTTTGTTCAAAACTTGCTAATTTCATTTTATAAAATTATTTTATCAGCCTTACCTCTTTAAAAATTCAAATGAGTTGACATTTCTCTTGTAGATGGTTCGTACTCTCCAAACTACTCGGGTCAACACCAGCTACGCCCCTCCGCCTTGGCAAATCCTGGTCTACCCAGTGGTAGTCGAGGAAGTTCCGGTGGATCTCCCTCACATCCGAGTGGAGAATGTAGTCATCCTAGAGGACAGCTCGGAGGATCAGCTGCCGACCCCCACCACGTTGGCAGAGTCCCTGGCCTTCGCAGCTAGGTCATCGACATCGGCACCGCCTGCACCAGCCGTCCAAGCACCTGCACCCGGAGGCAACGACCCCGATGACTCTGGGGACGACGATGACGAGGATGACAACGACAAATAAGGAGAAGACGAACAAGTCAACGAGGAAGCTGACTACGCCCAGCAGGACTACTTCATGGGGTTTGGTCCAGTTGTCGAACATTACACATCAATGTTTGAGACGGGGCACTTCCCCAACCTGCTGCAAGAAGTGCTGCACGCGCTAGGCACCTACGTCCGCCCCCTGTACGAAACAAGGCGAGTGAGGGAGCCTCCCCGGGCTTTCTACTACATCACTCGCATCCACGTCAGGGTGATGGATGCAGGGGACAGGGGATTTAGGACTCTGTCTGCTCACGAGTCCCTGACACCACTGTCCACCTATGCTGCCTCGGTCAGCGATGCTGCCCGTCGGACCCTGTGGTCGCTCAGCCGCACCTACCGGCAGCAGCTGTAGAACACGAGGTTCAGGCATCTTCCTCTGCGTCTGAGTGGAGGAAGCCAGACCAGCATCGTTCCAGGTGGAGCTGGTGAGGAGCGCCTCAACACCCTAGCTGGAGTGGTGGCCGGCCTCAACACCGACCTGGACAGTGCCACCCTGGATCTTTCTAGGGTGCACTTGGACCTGGAGAATGCCCATGCCAGGATTGCAGCCCTGGAAGCCCAACTGCAAGGACTGGATCCGCCCGAAGCCCAGGTCCCCGCCATGGCGTTGTCTCCTCCCCGCAAGAGGCTGCGCTATGGGGAGCCCAGATCCGTCACTAGGCTGCCTTAGGTGTTTTGAGATATGATGTAATAAGTTAGTTTCTGCGTTAGACGATGATACTCTTTTTAAGTTATCCTATTAATAAATAACAACCATGTGATGGTGATTGATTGAAATGTTTGATTTGGATCTTTGTTTGAGTGCAATGGTCTTATGGAGTGATGGCCATAAGAACATATAAAAAAATAAACTTAGGATATTTCCCTCTAGAATCTTTTCTACTCTTCACCCCTCTAAGATGTTCACTTCCTAACCAATCAGATGGTGAACGCACGTCAAGGACCCAACAACAACCGGAACCAGCGTGGTCAACAGATACCACCACCACCACCGAATCCCAACATGGAGCAGTTCATCGCCGCCCAGATGCAGATTCTGCAAGGAATCACTGCGGTTGTTCAACAAATTCAGCAGAACCAGCAGAATCAGCAACATCAGCAGCAATAGCAGTATGCACCCCCGGCTAGAGATAAGCACTGGGACTTCATGAGTCATCATCCGCCGACATTTTCTCATGCGGTTGATCCTCTGGATGCCGATGACTGGCTCAAGGTCATTGGAAAGAAGCTTGACATCACCCAATGCAACGACCGAGAGAAGGTCTTGTACGCCTCGGGAAGACTCAAGGGAGCCGCGTCCGACTGGTGGGATGCCTTCACAGCGGCACACCCCGACGTGGATACAATACCTTGGCAGGAGTTTCGAGAGAACTTCCGTGCTCATCACATTCCCTCGGGAATCAAGAAGTTGAAGAAGAAAGAATTCCTTTCCCTTACTCAAGGGAATATGACTGTCAGCGAGTATCGTGATCGCTTCACTCAGCTTTCACGCTATGCCCCTGAAGAAGTGGATACATATGAGAAGCGCCAAGAGCGATTCTTGGAAGGACTGATTGGACCTCTGAATTATCAACTTTAGAGCCATACATTCCCCAATTTCTAGACACTGCTGAACAAGGCAATTGGCCTTGAAAGCAAAAGAAGGGAACCATCTGACCACAAAAGAAAGTTTCAAGGTCAGTCCAACAGGAATACCGGCCCGAACAACGCTCAAGGTTTGCAGTTCCGCTCTGGAAATCAAGGCGGAAACAATTATCAAGTGCAACGCTCTAGACAGTAAGGCCAGAGAAATAATAAAAATTAGAACCAACAAAGGAGCAACTCTCAGACCAACCAGAGGTCTGGTGGGAGTTCACAGAACCATCAAAGTGGCGCTAGTAACACGCAGGCCAGAAGCAACAATGCACCAGTCCATCCCAATGGCTGTTTCAAGTGCGGTGAGCTGGGCCACTATGCTAACAACTGCCCAAGGCGCAAACAGCAGACACCTCAGAAAAGCAGTAACCAGAGAAATGACCAGAACACCCCCGCTCGTGGATTTGCTCAAAACAAGACTCCGCAGAACCAGAGTAGAGGAAGGGTCAATCACGTCACCGTAGAATCAGTACCTGAGGATGCCGACGTAGTGTATGGTATGTTCCTTGTTAACTCCATACCTGCATCAGTTTTATTTGACTCTAGAGCATCACATTCTTTTATAACTGAGTCATTTGTGGAAAAACACAACATACCTAAGTACCCCCTTAAGAAGATGTTACACATTAGTTCACCGGGAGGTGACATGAAGGCCACACACTCATGCCCCCATGTTAATCTCAAGATTCAAGGAATAGATTTTTCAGTCAACCCAGTGGTCCTAGGATCCAACGGTATTGATGTGATTCTTGGATGCGATTGGTTGAAAAGTTGTGATGGAGTGATACAGTGTGCCAACGGAACAATTATGTTGATAAGTCCTCAAGGTGAAGGAATCCAAGTTAGCATAGACAAGTCAACAGATGCAAAAGGAAAGACAGTGATCAATCACTTGGAAGAAAAGCCCTTGGAAATTATCAAGGTAGTGTGCGAGTACCCAGACGTATTTCCGGAGGAATTACCAGGTATGCCACCTGACCGTGATATAGAGTTTTCTATTGAATTATTACCCGGAACCGCACCTATCTCGAAAAGACCTTATAGAATGGATGTCAAAGATTTAGTAGAACTGAAGAAACAAATAGAAGAATTACTAGAAAAAGGTTTCATTCGCCCAAGTTCATCTCCTTGGGGAGCCCCAGTTCTATTTGTGAACAAGAAGGATGGTTCGAGGAGAATGTGCGTTGATTATAGAAGTTTGAACGAAGTAACCATCAAGAATAAATACCCATTACCTCGAATTGAATATTTGTTTGACCAGATGAAGGGAGCTAAGATACTCTCGAAGATAGATCTAAGATCGGGATATCATCAGTTAAAGATTCGAGTAGAAGATGTACCAAAGACAGCCTTCACGACAAGATATGGATTATATGAGTTTTTGGTCATGTCGTTTGGACTAACTAATGCACCAGCATACTTTATGAACTTGATGAATAAAGTATTCATGGAATATCTAGATCAGTTTGTGGTCGTATTCATTGATGACATACTGATATACTCTCCGAATGAAGAAACACATGAAGATCATCTAAGGCTAGTCCTACAAAAGCTTCGTGACAACCAGCTATATGCAAAGTTCTCGAAGTGTGATTTTTGGCTTAAGGAAGTTGCTTTCTTAGGGCATATCATTACCGATGGTGGAATTAAAGTGGACCCAGGAAAGATAAGTGAGATACTGGATTGGAAGCAACCAAAGGATGCGTCCAAGATCAGAAGTTTTCTTGGATTGGCAGGATACTATAGAAGATTTATTGAAGGTTTTTCCAAGCTAGTGAAACATGTTACCTCTCTACTGGAGAAAGGTAAAGAGTTCAAGTGGGATGAAGCTTGCCAGAATTGTTTTGAAGAACTCAAGAAAAGGCTAACTACTACACCAATATTGGTAATGCCAGACATCCACAAGGGATTTGATGTGTATTGTGATGCATCACACCTTGGACTTGGATGTGTGCTAATGCAAGAAGGGAAAGTGATAGCTTATGCCTCAAGGCAGTTGAGAAAGCATGAGAAGAATTATCCTACGCATGATTTGGAACTAGCTGCCGTAGTGCATGCTTTGAAGATTTGGAGGCACTATATGATTGGAAACAAGTGCAAAATCTTCACGGATCACAAAAGCTTGAAATATATATTCACTCAGAAGGAACTCAACCTAAGACAGAGAAGATGGCTTGAGTTGAATAAGGACTATGATTTGGAAATACAATATCACCCAGGAAAAGCAAATGTAGTGGCTGATGCTTTGAGCCGTAAGGGTCAAGTGAACAACATCACTACTCATTTGATGTCATAGGAATTGTGCTGGGAAATGGAACAACTCAACCTTGGTATGCTCAATAATGTAGAAGCAACGATTATGGAAGTTGAATCTACTTTGGAAGAAGAGATTCGTAAAGGGCAAGAGTCCGATGAAAAAATCAAGGAAATTAAAACTTTGATTGGTTTGGGTAAAGCCCTAGATTCCACGGAAGATGATCAAGGCACAATATGGTTTAAGAAGAGAATCTGCGTACCGGAAATCGAACACCTGCGCCAACTTATTTTGAGAGAAGCTCATGATTCATCTTACTCTATTCACCCTGGAAGTACAAAGATGTACCAGGATCTTAAGGAAAACTACTGGTGGTACGGATTAAAAAGGGATGTTGCTACTCATGTTGCATTATGTGACGTGTGTCAGCGAGTTAAAGTCGAACACCAAAGACAAGCAGGATTACTACAACCTCTCAAGGTACCGGAATGGAAATGGGAAGAAATCAGTATGGATTTCATAGTTGGACTACCCTGTACTCGGGATGGCTATGATTCAATATGGTTCATAGTAGACAGGTTGACTAAAGTGGCACACTTTATACCTATGAAGACAACTTACTCAGGAGCCCAGTTAGCAGAGTTATACATGTCGAGGATTGTTTGTCTGCATGGAGTACCGAAGAAGATCGTATCAGATCGAGGAACCCAGTTTACCTCGCGCTTTTGGAAAAGACTACATGAGTCCATGGATACCAAGCTAAACTTTAGTTCAGTTTATCATCCGCAAATGGATGGGCAAACGGAAAGAACAAACCAAGTGTTGGAAGATATGCTAAGAGCTTGCGCTCTAAAGCATGGTAGAAGTTGGGACAAAAGTTTGCCTTATGCAGAAGTCTCGTATAACAACAGTTATCAAGCAAGTCTAAAAATGGCACCATTTGAAGCACTTTATGGACGAAAGTGTAGAACACCGCTTTATTGGAATCAGACTGGAGAAAGTCAATTATTTGGTCCAGAAATTCTCCAAGAAGCGGAAAGCAAGTGTAGATTATTAGAGAAAATTTGAAGACAGCACAGTCAAGACAGAAAAGCTATGATGATAATAGAAGAAGAGAATTGATGTTCGAAGTAGGAGACTTTGTCTACCTTAAAGTTTCACCGATGAGAGGAATGAAAAGGTTTAAGGTTAAAGGAAAATTATCTCCTCGCTATATTGGCCCATTCAAGATTTTGGAAAGAAAAGGTGAAGTAGCCTATCAGTTAGAGCTACCCGATAGTTTGTCGGATGTGCATGACGTATTTCACGTATCACAACTTAAGAAGTGCTCAAGAGTACCGGAAGAACAGTTACCCATGGAAGAACTAAATGTTAATGAGGATTTGACTTATTCGGAGTACCTACCAGAATTCTGGAAACATCTCGCAGAATTACACGGAGTAAAGTTATTAACATGTGCAAAGTTCAGTGGAGTCATCATTCGGAAGATGAGGCCACTTGGGAAAGAGAAGATGAACTCAGAGCAGAATTCCCCCAGTTATTCTCGGAAGTTTCTTAATCTCGAGGACGAGATTCTTTTTAAGAGGGGTAGGTTTGTAACACCATAAAAGCCATCAACGAAAAATAATGAATTTAGTTATTATGTTAAATATGGTAATAATTTTTTAAGTGTTTAATTATTTATTTGCATTTTGATCATTTTCTTTGTATGCGCTTGATTGATTATCGGATGTTTATTATCAATTCTTATTAAAGAAAAACCTAGTAATTAATATAATAATTAAATAATATAATAGTTATTAGTCTAAAAACAAGTATTTTATTTACACATAACTTTGGTGAATTTTTAGGAAATTTTTGAGCTATATAAAAATGTATTTCGGAATTAGAAAAAAACCAAAAATCTCCTAACCCTAACCGGCCCACTAGGGGCCCATCTTCTAACCCTACACGCGCGCCCTCACTCATTTCCAGCAACCGCCACTGCACATTCTCTTCTCCCTCCCAAATTCTCTCTCACCGCTCTCTCTACCGCGTCAGGCCGCCGCGGCTGACCCGAGCGCGCGCAGCAAGCCGCTGCCCAGCCGCCCTCCAGCCCACGCGCAGGCGAACCCCGGCCGCCTGCACAGACCGCGACCCCGCCCCTGCACTGCCACTCGCGCTGCCCAGGCGCGCCGCGCCCTGCGTGCCGCCTTGCAAGCGCCCCGCGCCCTCCCTACACGACTCGACCCCGACCGAAGCCGCGCCCAACACGAAGTTCCGCCCGCGTCCGCAGCCGACGCCGCGCGAAGCCGAAGACCAACACCGCACGACCATTTCGAATCTAGCATTATGGAGCTTTAATCCTTCCGTTTCCTCCCCTCATTCCTCCTCTCCCCATTATGAGCAGAAAACAGCAGCGCATCAATGGCAGGCATGAAGAACCGGCCGACTCTCCATCTCCCTCCCTTAATAAGCTCACGTTGGTGATAAAAACAATAGATAGGATTTTTTTTGTAATTAAATTTGGTTGCAACGGACTTTAGAAATTATTTGGAGAATTATAGTCATAGGTTCATTTTAATGGATTTAGAAAATAGTATAGAAATCATTTCATATAAACAATATAGGATTTTTAGATGATTTATCAGTGATTATTTTATTAATATTTTCTTTTTATAAAGAGAGAATAAAATAAAACTAGTAAGATGGAAAATAGATTTTTACTAGCCAAATAAACATGTTCGCAAATATAGCACCTAAATTTTTAGAGTTAGTAAGGTACTAGTTTATGTCAAAATAACCTGCTTATGTTATAAAAAGTCCAATTTGTAATTTATATGGATTTTTAGAATATTAAACTCATTTTGGCTATACTCAATAATTCGAGTTAGAAATAAAAAGGATAAAAGCTATTAATTAATTTATTTAAGACGATAACTATTATTGATGATGTTAATACGTATTAAGATTAGTTAAAACTGTATTTACTGCACCTACTCATAAATTCATCATTTAGGACTCACAATAATAACTATAATTGAATTAATAAGTATTTACGCGTTTAGGACGTATTTAAGGTGTGATAAGTGCGATATGTTAATGTGCATGTAATGTTGTATGTTTATGTAATGGTGCGTGTTTATTTATTGGTGTATGTTTTATTTTTGTATGTGCGATGTGCGACTCTATTAGAAGCCGACTGTGTGGTAGAGGATTCGAATACGTTCGAAGACGAACCACGAGACACGTTTGAGCAAGGCAAGTGGATTCTCCCTCTGCATATTCTTTTTGTACCCAATCATTGCATATAATAATGTTTACTTTTTGATATACTGCATAATTTGATGGGTTTTACCAATTTAAGGATTTCCTTGATTTACCAATTGCATTCCTTGTTTAACCTGGGAAATTATTAAGCTGTGCAAATTTGTGCTACCGCTCAACTTAATGATTTTAACGTCACTCATTAATTGGTATTAATGTTCCAAAATTTAAATTGGCAATTACGACATTAACCCGATGGTTAAAACGACATTATTTCAAATTAATTGGAACATGGAGTGACCACCCAGAATAACAGTGCAACCACGAGTGCTATCATGGCTCTGGCTTTGGTAATTAGTTTTATATGCTTAGTGCCTGGCAACCTTACCTGAAATATGGGCAAGAGGGGGAGCGGTAGGTGTTGGCAGCCCACGTTAACATGGGGACGTATTCTTGGCTAAGGTACCTCACTTAGGGGGCCACCACCATAGTCTTTAGAAACCTTAGCGGGTTGCTTCGTATTAAAAGTATTTTGTGAAAGCCTCATAATGGATCCCTAGCCATTCACCTCGGCAGTGTTTAAGGGTCTGATCAACCCGGGCTAGATGGGATACATGGCTTGTGGGTAAAGTTGTACCACCTCTATAGAGTGTAAAACTGATATATCAGCCATGCTCCCGGTTAAGAGCGACTTGGACTCCTCACATGATAATTGAACTTGAAGATGGAATCAAATTGAGATCTGATGATCTGCCAATGGTTTGCTTAAGAGGTTTCACTTAAGTGTTTTTGTTATATTCATATTCCTTTGTTAAAATGGGATATTTGGGATTCACACTTATTAGTAAGACAGGTGTTGTTAATAAAATATTGACCAACTAAAATGCTTACTGCTCAACCTTAGCCTCACCTTGTTATACCTGCATTAATTTTTCCCCCACTTGCTGAGCCCCGACCATAAGTGAGCTCACCCTTGCTAATATTTCGATCAGAGGGTGATGCTGGAAACTTTGATGGAGATTTTGATGACAAGGAATTCTAAGTCTAACGATGCACCGGTCATCTTCTTGTGGGAGATTGCCCCTGTTATTTAAATTCCGCTTTACTTTGATGTGATACATGTTCAAGATACAATGATTCAGATGATGTAATAAAGTATTCTACTCTCTTTACGCCTCTATTGCATTGTCTTTTGATATATTACACTTGTGACGTCAACATATGTGTGGAAATGGATCCTGGCACACATATGGTATGCACTCGGTTCTACCCCCTTGAACCGGGTGTGACAGTTACTTTGGGGAATTTATTAGCTAAGTGTGTCGCCTACTTTCGGGGACCATAATTAGGGGTACCCCCAAGACTCTTAATCTCAGCTGGTAACCCCATCATCACAAAGCTGCAAAGGCCTGATGGGCGCGATTAAGGTCAAGGCTCAGTCCATTCAAGGGACATGATCTCGCCTCGCCCGAGCCCAGCCTCGGGCAAAGGCAGCCGACCCCGGAGGATTCACGTCTCGCCCGAGGGCCCCCTCAAGCAATGGACACACCTTCGGCTTGCCCAAGGCCCAGTCTTCGCAGAGAAGCAACCTTGGCCAGATCGCGACGCCAACCGACCGTATCGCAGGAGCATTTAATGCAAGGATCGCCTGACACCTTATCCTGACGCGCGTTCTTCAGTCGACAGAGCCGAAGTGACCGCAGTCACTTCGCCGCTCCACTGACCGGCATGACAAGAAAACAGCGTCGCATGCGTCGCTCCGACTGCTGTGCCACTCGAAATAGTGAGGCTGACAGCAGCTAAGTCCAGCCTCGGGCGCCATAGGAAGCTCCGCCTCGCCCGACCCCAGGGCTCGGACTCAACCTCGACGCTGGACGACGGACTCCGCCTCGCCCGACCCCAGGGCTCAGACACAGCCTCAGCCTCGGAAGACGGTCTCCGCCTCGCCCGACCCAGGGCTCGGGCTCAACCTCGACGCTGGACGACGGACTCCGCCTCGCCCGACCCAGGGCTCGGACGCAGCCTCGGCCTCGAAAGACGGTCTCCGCCTCGCCCGACTCGGGGCTCGGACTCAACCTCGACCTCGGAAGACGGACTCGACCTCGACCTCGGAGGAGCCTCCGCCTCGCCCGACCTAGGGCTCGGACCGACCACGTCACATGGGGGCCATCATTACCCTACCCCTAGCTAGCTCAGGCTACGGGGAACAAGACCGACGTCCCATCTGGCTCGCCCCAGTAAACGAATAATGATGGCGCCCCGCGTGCTCAATAACGACGGTGGCTCTCAGCCCCTTACGGAAGCAAGGAGACGTCAACAAGGACTCGACAGCCCCGACAGCTGTCCTTCCGCAGGGCTCCAGCTCTCCTCCGACGGCCACGACATCACATGAACAGGGTGCCAAAACCTCTCTGACTGCCACGACGGCATGTACTTAGGGCTCTAGCTCCTCTCTGCTAGACACGTTAGCACACTGCTACACCCCCCATTGTACACCTGGACCCTCTCCTTACGCCTATAAAAGGAAGGTCCGGGGCTCTCGTACGAGATGGTTGGCCGCGCGGGAGAACGGGCCGACGCATAAGGCTCTCGCCCCCCCTCTCTCTCCCACGCGAACGCTTGTAACCCCCTACTGCAAGCGCACCCGACCTGGGCGCAGGGCAACACGAAGGCCGCGGGTTCCCCCTTTGCCTATTTCTTCCCCCCTTCGTGCTCCGTCTCGCGCCGACCCATCTTGGCTGGGACACGCAGCGACAATTCACTCGTCGGTCCAGGGACCCCCCGGGATCGAAACGCCGACAGTTGGCGCGCCAGGTAGGGGCCTGCTGCGTGTTGACGAACAGCTTCCCGTCAAGCTCCAGATGGGTAGTCTCCAGCAACATTTCCAGCCCAGGACGGTGCTCCGTTTCGGGAGTCTTGAGTTCATGTCCCTCGATGGCAGCTACGACATGATACTCCTTCCTCCGCCGCGTGACAGCGACAATGGCGGCCGTCAGCCCGCCCGCCGGCGGCGGAATCAACGACATCTTCCCCACGTGGCGGAAGAACAACATCCGGGTTTGTCCCGTAACCTCCCCCACCGACGGAGGAGGAGGCGGGGCAACCATGGCCAGGCAGGAGGCGGCACCTCGTCGGCTGTCGAGCAAGTCGACGACGCCGGCGCCCCAGCGGGGGACACGTCGGGCTTCGACCTTGCGTCTGAGACGAAGACGAGCGTCGTTTCCCCGCAACACGCCAACCCCAAGCAGACGAACGACGCCATCACGCTCGCGAAGGACTTGCTGGGCGTCGCCCTCGTACCTGAGACAACGGTGCAGTCCGCCCCTGACGCGACTTCGTCACCGCCTGTCGACCAAGAGGTACCGACCGATTCCCATCTCGTGCCTTTTGGATTCAGCTTCGTCCCACCAAGCGACCTCGCTTCGGTGGAAGCTTTCATAGAGGCATGTACCAACCCTCCGGGGTACCGTATGAGGTCGCCCTGGGACAGACTGACGGCCGTCTCGACCTACGGACCCTCGGGTTCCGAGGAAGATGACGAGCCCGACTTTTGTTGGGATTTCTCCGGGCTCGGTAACCCAGTGCCATGCGGGACTTTATGACCGCATGCGACTACTGCCTCTCCGATTGTTCCGATGGTAGCCGCAGCTTCAGCGACGAGGACTGCGGCCCAAGTCGTGAATGTTTCCACGTCGATCTAGGGGGTCCCGGTGAAGGCAACCATCTTGGTGTGCTGGAAAACGGCGATCCCCCTAGGCCTGCGCCTCACGTTGACGTCCTTCGGGAGCTAGCTGTGGTCCCAGTCCCTGCGGGGGTCAGGACACACAGCTCGAGCAAATCCACGAGATGCAGGCCAGGCTCGACGAGGGAGCAGGAACACTTGAGCAGTTCCGGCGAAACATCGGGCAGGAATGGGCAAACCAAGCTCCGGCCGGAGAAGCGCATCATCTACCCCAGGGCATCCAGCACCGCATTGCCGACGACGTCAGGGCAAGGCCGCCACCGGCTTCCAGTGGGGTCGGCCAGAACCTGGCTACAGCAGCAATACTACTCCGCGCGATGCCGGAACCATCGACCACCGAAGGGCGGCGTATCCAGGGAGAGCTCAAGAATCTCCTGGAGGATGTCGCGGTCCGACGGGCCGAAAGCTCTGCCTCCCAAAGGCAGGGGTACCCCTCGGAGCATCGCGCCGCGACTTCCCGATTCATGCGGGAAGCCTCGGTCCACACCGGGCGCACGCGCAACATGGCGCCTGCGGCCCCGGGTCGCCTCGGCAACGAGCACCGCCACCGCAACCGTCAAGCCCACCTTGACGAGAGGGTGCGCCGAGGCTACCACCCCAGGCGTGGGGGACGCTACGACAGCGGGGAGGATCGGAGCCCCTCGCCCGAACCACCTGGTCAGCAGGCTTTCAGCCGGGCCATACGACGGGCGCCGTTCCCGGCCCAGTTCCGAACCCCGACTACCATCACAAAGTACTCGGGGGAGACGAGGCCGGAACTGTGGCTCGCGGACTACCGACTAGCCTGCCAGTTGGGTGGAACGGACGATGACAACCTCAGCGTTCGCAACCTCCCCCTGTTCCTCTCTGACACCGCTCGAGCCTGGCTGGAGCATCTGCCTCCGGGGCAGATCTCCAACTGGGACGACCTAGTCCAAGCCTTCGCCGGCAACTTCCAGGGCACGTACGTGCGCCCTGGGAACTCCTGGGATCTCCGAAGCTGCCGCCAGCAGCCGGGAGAGTCTCTCCGGAACTACATCCGGCGATTCTCGAAGCAGCACACCGAGCTGCCCAACGTCACCGACTCGGACGTCATCGACGCGTTCCTCGCCGGCACCACCTGTCGCGACCTGGTGAGCAAGCTGGGTCGCAAGACCCCCACCAGGGCGAGCGAGCTGATGGACATCGCCACCAAGTTCGCCTCTGGCCAGGAGGCGGTTGAGGCCATCTTCCGAAAGGACAAGCAGCCCCAGGGCCGCCAGTCGGAAGATGTCCCCGAGGCGTCCGCTCAGCGCGGCACCAAGAAGAAGGGCAAGAAGAAGTCGCAAGCAAAACACGCCGCCGCCGACGCGGACCTTGTCGCCGCCGCTGAGTACAAGAACCCTCGGAAGCCTCCCGGAGGCACCAACCTCTTCGATAAGAACCCTCGGAAACCTCGTTGTCGACCCCGTCATCGGCAACGTCAGGCTCACTAAGGTCCTCATGGACGGAGGCAGCAGCCTCAACATCATCTACGCCGAGACCCTCGGGCTCCTGCAGATCGATCTGTCCTCGATCCGGATAGGCGCGACGCCTTTTCACGGGATCATCCCTGGGAAACGCGTCCAACCCCTCGGACAACTCGATCTGCCCGTCTGCTTCGGGACTCCCTCCAACATCCGAAGGGAAACCCTCACGTTCGAGGTGGTCGGGTTCCGAGGAACCTACCACGCAGTAGTGGGGAGGCCATGCTACGCCAAGTTCATGGTCGTCCCCAACTACACCTACCTCAAGCTCAAAATGTTGGGCCCCAACGGGGTCATCACCGTCGGCCCCACGTACTGACATGCGTACGAATGCGACGTGGAGTGCGTGGAGTACGCCGAGGCCCTCGCCGAATCCGAGGCCCTCATCGCCGACCTGGAGAGCCTCTCCAAGGAGGCGCCAGATGCGAAGCGCCACACCGGCAACTTCGAGCCAGCAGAGATGGTGAAGTCCGTCCCTCTCGACCCCAGCAACGACGCCTCCAAGCAGATACGGATCGGCTCCGAGCTCGACCCCAAATAGGAAGCAGTGCTCATCGACTTTCTCCGCACGAACGCCGAAGTCTTTGCGTGGAGTCCCTCGGACATGCCTGGCATACCGAGGGATGTCACCGAGCACTCACTGGATATCCGAGCTGGAGCCCGACCCGTGAAGCAGCCTCTGCGCCGATCCGACGAAGAAAAGCGCAGAGCCATAGGCGAGGAGATCCACAAGCTGATGGCCGCAGGGTTCATCAAAGAGGTATTCCATCCCGAATAGCTTGCCAACCCTGTGCTTGTGAGAAAGAAAGGAGGGAAATGGCGGATGTGTGTAGACTACACTGGTCTAAACAAAGCATGTCCGAAGGTTCCCTACCCTCTGCCTCGCATCGATCAAATCGTGGATTCCACTGCTGGGTGCGAAACCCTGTCTTTCCTCGATGCCTACTTAGGGTATCACCAAATCAGGATGAAAGAGTCCGACTAGCTCGCGACTTCTTTCATCACACCCTTTGGCATGTACTGCTACGTTACTATGCCATTTGGTTTGAGGAATGCGGGTGCGACGTACCAAAGGTGCATGAACCACGTGTTTGGTGAACACATTGGTCGAACGATCGAAGCTTACGTCGATGACATCGTAGTCAAGACGAGGAAAGCCTCCGACCTCCTCTCCGACCTTGAAACGACATTCCGGTGTCTCAAGGCGAAAGGCGTGAAACTCAATCCCGAGAAGTGTGTCTTCGGAGTCCCCCGAGGCATGCTCCTGGGGTTCATCGTCTCCGAGCGGGGCATCGAGGCCAACCCGGAGAAAATCGCGGCCATCACCAGCATGGGCCCCATCAAAGACTTGAAAGGAGTACAGAGGGTCATGGGATGCCTTGCGGCTCTGAGCCGCTTCATCTCGCGCCTCGGCGAAAGAGGCCTACCTCTGTACCGCCTCTTGAGGAAGACCGAGCGCTTCACTTGGACCCCCGAGGCCGAGGAAGCCCTCGGGAACCTGAAGGCGCTCCTTACAAACGCACCCATCCTGGTGCCCCCCGCTGCCGGAGAAGCCCTCTTGATCTACGTCGCCGCTACCACTCAGGTGGTCAGCGCCGCGATCGTGGTTGAGAGACAAGAAGAGGGGCATGCATTGCCCGTCCAGAGGCCGGTCTACTTCATCAGTGAGGTACTGTCCGAGACCAAGATCCGCTACCCACAAATTCAGAAGCTGCTGTACGCGGTGATTCTGACGCGGCGGAAGTTGCGACACTACTTCGAGTCTCATCCGGTGACTGTGGTGTCATCCTTCCCTCTAGGGGAGATCATCCAGTGCCGAGAGGCCTCGGGTAGGATTGCAAAGTGGGCGGTGGAAATCATGGGCGAGACAAACTCGTTCGCCCCTCGGAAGGCCATCAAGTCCCAAGTCTTAGCAGACTTTGTGGTTGAATGGGTCGACACCCAGCTCCCGACAGCTCCGATCCAGCTGGAGCTCTGGACCATGTTTTTCGATGGGTCACTGATGAAAACAGGGGCAGGCGCGGGCCTGCTCTTCATCTCGCCCCTCGGGAAGCACCTCCGCTACGTGTTGCGCCTCCATTTCCCGACGTCCAACAACGTGGCTGAGTACGAGGCTCTGGTCAATGGGTTGCGCATCGCCATCGAGCTAGGGGTCCGATGCCTCGACGCTCGCGGTGACTCGCAGCTTGTCATCGACCAAGTCATGAAGAACTCCCACTGCCGCGACCCGAAGATGGAAGCCTACTGCGACGAGGTTCGGCACCTGGAAGACAAGTTCTATGGGCTCGAGGTCAACCACGTCGCTCGACGATACAACGAGACTGCGGACGAGCTGGCTAAGATAGCCTCGGGGCTGTGACGGAACCTCCCAAGTAATTAGGCCCACCTACAGTTGTCCTTGTCCAACAGACATCAGACACCCTGTAGATGTTCCTAAGTCACTTGACAAGTTCGGTATCTTTCCTTACCTCACCAGGAACGTTTCACCCGTCTTGCAGACATTACAGAACATCGGAGATATAGAAGTGCGGAAGCAATTACATAAACTTACATTTATTTAGAAAGTAAGATCAAGTTACTTATTACAGACCAGAGCTATAAATGAGTGCTGAGTACACATATCAAGGGAGGCAAAAACTCCTCCCAAGTAATTATCAAACAAAAAGATCCTATGTGGAGGACCAAGTCCTCCCGTATCTTCATTCTTGTTTTTCTTCATTAGATACCACCTTGGAGCAAAAGCAACAAAACTTTGTCGCTTCCTCACCTAAAAACAACAAAGGGATAAACCCTGAGTATGGAATTACTCAGCAAGTCTTACCCGACTAAGGAAAAGACTCTCAAGGGTATGCTGGATAAATAGGAGTCAAGGAGAGGCTTTAGCAAAAATCAACATATACTTTTGCAGAAGCAGCTTACTAAAGTGAGTTCTTACTTTCAATCTTTTAACGCCATATTAAGTATTAATAGACTCTATTTGCATCTAGTCTAATTTCAACATCTCATCCATACAACATCATTTTTTATCCATAGTGTTCACATCCTGACTTTAGGTTGCAGGGCAGTGACCAAGTCTTCATAACCGCGAAGGTACGGCGATCCGAATCGATTATACTCAGCTGAGGATCTCCAATCACACGACATATGTAGCACTTAACCCTTGCATATGTCAACCCGCCACCGGGGTTCTTAAGACCGGATCAGGTTCACGCAAACCGAGAGCACAGATATACCACCGTCCAGCCTCTTGCCACGGAGGGTACACGCTACTCTCGCCACCGCTCCACGCCCATTTCGTGTTATCTTATTCCGGCCTTAGTCTGCCCGAGGCAAGGCTTACCCATGACGAGGCATGTGACCAGTTAAAGGGTCCTCGATCATCAAGCCTACATACGCGTTAATCCTTAATCAACCTGGGTAGAACATCACCTGTTCCTAACCCAAGTCTCGATTTACATACTTCCATCCTTAGGATTGTTTCTGTTCCCAAGGATGAAAAGAGCATCACAGGGAGCTTTGCAGTAAGATCCCACCATTGCTCCAAATGAAAATATTCTTGCAGGTAGAAGCCATCCTTTCTCGAGTTAAATTAAGGACAACCTCTAACCACAAGATCTAAGCAAGGCTAAGCATTTTTGTAAATCATATTTTGATACTTCACAGAAGTATCTATAAAGGTATGGATATCAAGGAAAGCAATGCATCAAAGGGTTTCAAGCAATTCCTATGAACCTAATGCACATTTCACTAGACTTAAGTGTGCGAAAAGTATTTAAAAACACAAGGAAAGGGGTTGCATGCACCGGGGCTTGCCTTTGTTAGTAGGTGAGTCAGGCTCGGACTCGCAGATGTCAAAGTAGAGCCAAGTCTCTGCCTGAGATTCCAAAGGTGGTGATGTCTTCTCTTGAGTCACTTCACTCTCTTCTTCGTTTTCTAAATATAACCATATAGGTATATATATAAGAATGAATGCCATGTCATGCTCATGAGAGTGCAAAGATAATAAAGATTTATTAACTAAGTCTTGAATACAACTTTCCTTCACGGAATTCCGGGAACTTAGGGTTTCCGGAGTCGGTAAAGGAGTTCATCGGGAAGGGGGGTGGTTTTGGGTTTGGTGATCAAACAAGGTCCAAAACAATTCAAACTCTACCCAAGGCTTCTAAATAATGTTTTAAGTTCCCATAAAAAGTTTGGGCATTTTTAGAATTACCATTTATTTTCTAAAAATCCAAAACTAATGTTTTAAGCTACTTTAAATACCCCAAAATTCCTTATTTAATCTAAAAATCATGAAATTATTTTTATTAAATACTATGAGAAATAAGGAATCTAGGAAAATTAGTTTGACATTTTTAGGATTTTTCTACCATTTTCTAGAATTTATTTGGCTCTGGAAGAAAAAGAAAAGGGAAATCTGTGAATAGTACTGGGCCCAATCTAATCCAGGACGGCCCAACCACAGCAGAAGTGCGCTCGCGCGTGTGCCCGCGTGGAAATCTTGCAGAAGGACCCTCGGGCTTTTAACTAACTGGGAAGGGGCTCGGTTACTATTTCTTTGCGTCACTGACAGATTGCAGAAAGGTCCTTAAACTTCTATTCCTTCGCAGACCAAGGTCCACGACGAGGAACAGCTCTCGCCGCACCCCGACGAGCCAATTCCGGCCGGCCAACGCCATGGCTGGAGCTCCCGGGCGACAGGAACACAATTGAACCTCCACCGAACACTTCCCCTAAGTTAATTCCAGGAACGGCACACAGAAACGCCCTGACCATGGTGACCGCGGGTAAGGCGGACGACCACAAGCGTTCATGGTGATCTAAGGCAACCCAATTCAATTGAGCGGGTCGACGAGCATGATGAGGGCCTAGGGATGCTAGAACAAGCGACAGAGAGCCTTGGACTAACCTGAGTTAGGCTGGCCACGGGGAGGTGTTCATCGCGGCGGCGGAAAAACAATTTGGGGGAAACGAGAAATTTGCGAGCTCTAGGGGGTGATTCGAAGCACGAGTTGCTTCACTGGTTGCGTAATTACCTAAAGGAGCGGATGGTGGCGGCAATTTATAGCCTCTAACGGCGGTGGCGCCCAATTTTACCGGGATGTGCTGGCGGTCGGAGAGAACAATGGTACTGGCGCGTGGAAGATATGGCTTTCACGGTGGCGGCTCCTCCGGCGATCACCGGCCAGGTATAGGATGGTTAGCTGCGACGTGGTAAGGTGTTTGGACACGCGGCGGACGGCGGGGATGACTCAATAGCGGTGAGACCTCATCCGCGCGATCGGTGAACAAGGAGAGGAGTACCACGGCTGGCCGAGGTGGTACCCAGCTCACCGGCGGCAATGATCCATTTCCCTGCGGCGTTATCCACACGGTCCGCACGAATCACGGTGACCCAATACGCGAACCCGCGCCCGGTGGTCGTCGGCGGTGAGATTTTTTTGGTCGCGGCGATCTGATCCCCAATTGAGTTACTGTACCATGGCGAAGTTCAGTTCAGACGCCTGACAGAGCCTTTTGAAGCTTAGTTTTCTCTCAATTTTGAATGGCAACTTAACCCAAAATCTGCATCAAAGTTGTAAAGCAACATACCCTCTATAATATTGCCATATGATGCTGCCACAAAAACTCATTGGATCATGCTTGAATCTAGGCTTGAAGTTGATGTCAGTTCATTATTAGTCTGAAAATTCAGACCAAACCAGTCTGACAGCCTGACTTCAGGCTTAAATATCTCTGGATTTTCCTTAACAAGTGAGCTTACAACCTTAAGCAAAGTTGTTTTCCATTAATTGGTCTACAAACTTGTTGTGGTGACCTAGGGCAAAAACCCTATAATTTGAAAGATGCAAAGCTCCAAAGTTGAGCCAATTCTCTGATTTTCAGACTTAGAATAGAACTCAAATGAGGTCCATTTTGCATTTAAGTCCAAAACTTAGGGTTTGGCTTTCAAGTCCACATATTCGTGAACCAAATGACTTTATATGTTTAAACATAGTAGTTTTTACACTTTAGTCCAAAGGTTCATCACTTTTGCACATAAGCCCCTAGGGTTTGGTTTTAGGGTTTTCCAGGGTTCCAATTAGGGTTTCTGGTATCCCAGGGGTATAAATGTGATTCAACTTTATTTTTGGGGTCATTTTATAACTTTTACCCTAAGGTCTTTAGGTTTTCTTATCTTAGGTTAAGTTTTACCCCTTTAATCCCTATTTAGGGTTAAGTTCTTTAACCAGGGTTCTATTTGCAAAAACATTAAAACAATACAACTTGTTTGAAATTTTTGCCTAGTGAATGCACTCTAGGTGTGTCAAACATATGCAATGCCAATGCTCATGATGCCATGCTCAAGTTTTAGTTATAGTAACACCAGGGGTGTTACATACTTCCCCCCATAAAAGAATCTCGTCCTGAGATTAAGATCCTAGGTTAGATAATGGTAAAGGAAACACATCACATTTTTATTTCCTAAGTTTTGGTGCAAGGCAGGGGTGATGTGGGGGTTACTTCTTTATTACAACAGCTATACAGGCTTTACAATTTACATGAGGCTAGGAAGCCTGGGAAATTCTTATTCAAGAAGTCTTGAGTTTCCCAAGTAGCTTCATCTTCAGAATGCTGGTTCCACAGTATCTTGTAGAACTTGAGAGTCTTTCTTCGGGTAACCCTGTCCTTTTGATCCAGAACTCGAATAGGATGTTCCAAGTATGTTAAATCTGGTTTCAGGACAACATCAGTCACTTCAACGGTTCGATCGGGAATCCGAAGACACTTCTTCAATTGTGACACGTGGAACACATTATGCACAGCAGACAATGTTTCGGGTAGTTGAAGTTGGTACGCCACTGGTCCACATTGCTCAATCACCAGGAATGGACCAATGTACCTGGGTGCAAGCTTCCCTTTAACCCCAATACGCGATACTCCTTTCATTGGTGAAACTTTTAAGTAGACATAATCGCCTACTAGAAAGCATAAGGGTTGTCGTCGTCGGTCTGCATAACTCTTTTGTCGAGTCTGAGCTTTCTTCATATTATGAATAATTCTCTGAACCTTTTCTTCGACCTCTTTCACCATATCAGGCCTAAAGAAGTATCTTTCTCTAGGTTCAGACCAATTTAGCGGAGTTCGACATCGTCGCCCATACAGAGCTTCAAAGGGTGCCATCTTGATACTTTCTTGATAGCTATTATTGTATGAAAATTCCGCTAAGGGCAAACATTTATCCCATTTCTGTGAGAAGTCCAGAACACATGCTCGCAGCATATCTTCCAGTATTTGATTGACTCTTTCAGTCTGTCCACTGGTTTGAGGATGATAGGCCGAACTGTGGAGCAGTTTAGTACCCAGGGATTTATGAAGTTCTTCCCAGAATTTGGATACGAATTGCAATCCACGATCCGGCACTATGGTTTTCGGAACACCGTGCAGACTAAGAATACGAACAATGTACAATTGGGCATAGACAGTAACTGGGTAATCGGTCTTGACTGGCAGAAAATGAGAAATTTTCGTAAGCCGATCAACAATAACCCAGATAGAGTCATACCCTTTTGTAGTCCTGGGTAATCCCATGATAAAGTCCATACAATATCTTCCCATTTCCACGTGTGCAACTTGCTTTTTCTGATGACACTGTACTATCTGAGTCTGTTGGGTGGCAATTATGCAACTTTACCCAAATAGAATCAGATGCACCATCTTGGGTAAAACACACAAGAAGAGGTTTACCAACAAGTGGTTACAGTAAGTTCATAGCACACGAGACGAGTGTGAATGTCGAATAACATCACGGTCAACTCGTGTTAGCCAGGGAATCCAAATTCACGAAAGGTGATATTGATTCAAGAAAAATCACCAGTGGAGGGATCTAAAAATGCGGACTTTGCAACTAGTCCATTTTATCCAGCACTAGTCATGGATCGGCATGACCATACACACAGGAAAAGCATGTGTGAGGTGGTCGAGGCGCGACTAGAGCGATGATTAGGTGGCTATTGGCTGACTTAATCTCGATTCTTGAAAATTCTTCCTTAAGAGGGGTTGTACAAAAGTGAGCTTAGACAACTCGATAAAACGATCTCTAAACTCAACCTTCGTTCACCAGGCAGTTGCACGTTAGTGAAACCAACTTGTTGAACTACTTTTGACATTGAGCAAGTCCTCTCAGTACCATCGGTAAGCTAAGGGTTGAGAGTTCACATTTGCAAGCCAAAGGTCATGCATTTGGATAGAAATCCATTTGGTCAGGTTGTTCATCCGTTTCTTCAAGCGAGATGAATTATCCACTTGGTTAGGGAATACATAGATTAATTAGGAAAGCGAATGAACAAACTCCTGCATTTCAGCAGCAGGGAAAACCAGTCTCCATTTTGGGAGCTAATCAGTTGTTATTCAACACTAAAAAGATCCAAGGCTTCACCTTTACACAAAGAATGCAAAGGGAACTTGTGTAAGTAGTCACTACCAAGATCAAAAGAAATAAGACCACACATGAAAGTGGTATGGCCTTTTGATCCAATGGAAATGACAGATGTTGCTTGATCTCTTTACAAACAACAAGAAACTGTTTTAAGGAAGGAGTCCACAGAAGATCACACATTAGTGTAGTTTCACAATGGATCATGACCAGAGACTTCGATACCAACATGCGCCAAGCAGCAGAATCCTGTGTGTACATTCACAGGAGGCTCTCAGTTTCGCCGCGGTACCATAAGTTCTTAACCATGACACCATTACAAAACTGGCACCAATAATGGATCTCACGTGATAAGAACGATTTGCGTAGAGATAACATATTGATATAATCTCATAATGGATTATGACTACTAACTGTGATACAAGTGTGCATCGAGCAGCACAACCTTGTGTGTATACCCACAAGAGGCCCTCGGTTTTGGCGCAGCATCATCAATTTTAGTCATAACGCCAATACCAGACATAACCAATAAGGAATCTCACACAACACAAATAGACTGATCAAGGATGACAAGGTACAAAAGAGACTCCACCTGTAAGTACGATCACAAGTAGAGATCCAAATAGATCATGGCCCAAGGAAGTGAACAAGGCATGGCCATAACCTAAACTTGATGAAAGAAGTATGATGGGAGACTGTTAGTTCAGCCCAAGCATATTTCTATGCCCATCATAGGAATCACAAGGTCAAGACTTAAGTTGGTATGCCTTCGATAGATAACATGTCTTTCCTAGGTTAGGTTAATAAGGCAACATGGTGATCCACATGGAATATCCAAAGGAATAGCCATCTTAACTCTTGAATTTTGAGAAACTACTATAGATATTAATAATTGCTTTATAAACCGGCAGTCGTTTCTTACACCATAGTCATATAAAAGCTCACATGTTACATGATCCAGGTGAAACAGGAAAACTCTTTCCAACAAAGTTTAACCTGTTTTTATTACCAAGCTGGTCTATCTACACCTACCTTATTACATGGATTTACTACATCTTCTCTAGCTACACCATCTGCCAGATGTTTGTTGCCATTCTTCCAAGGAACCCTTAGTCCGCCGGTGCAGGAGTAGGATAAAAGGCAACATTAAGCCTATGCACTGCTTGCTGCAGATGGTTGACAAGTCGTTGTGCTACTTGAAACTCCATGGGATGAGCACGATTCAATTCTTTGATCGCCTGATCCTGATGGCTTATGAAGCTCATGGTTTCCTTAAGGTCTTCTCTAACAGCAATAGCATACAGACAAATTTCTTCTTGTTGCTGACTCAAAATTTTTAATTTAGAATGAGCATTAGTTAGCTGATGCTCAAGCTCCTTAATGCGATTCTGATCAGCTTGGTGTTGCATCTGAAGTTCTGTCACCTGATGCTCTAGTCCAATAACCTATTCCGCTTGAACCCTCGTTTCCTCAAGTCATTCTTGTGCTTGAGTACAAGCACTATTCTTGGCTATTTCCATCATCTTAAATGCTGCATAACTCCCAGTGTACAACTGCTGCCACTTTTGACGACTGTGCCCTCGAGTAAGTTGCAACTCTAGCACGGCCATCAAAACTCGAGCAGATGGCGATTCAACAGAATCCTGCCCAATAGGAATGCTTTCCATTAATCGGGCCTGGTGATGATACACCAATGGGTCACTTAAGGCAACTGCAGGGAACAACCTCATAGATGTGGCTTGTATTTCTTCCCTTTTCTGGTAACAAATGGTTGTTAGTACCTCTAAGGCAGCTACCTGAGCACCCTCCCAAGGAGTCATTCCTTCGGCATGGAACATCCAATACGGCCAAGATGGTTTTCTAGCACGTTCTGGAATACGCACTATTACCTTATACCATGGTTGTCCTCTAAGAACAGTGCGTGACCACTGGTACTTGGGTGCTTCGGTATATCCGACCTCTTGAAGTAGTCGCCACAGGACCACTGGAACACCAAAATCTCGTAGAAACTCTCCAACTCCTGTAGGAGCTTCTTGTTGATTCATCTATAGAGAAGGGCAACAGATACACTCTATTCACTAAGGATGTATGAACAAGGTAGATGAATCATGTACTAAACTAGCTACGCAGGGGGTTTAACTTAAAGTTTGTATGACATGATGCATGTGTAATTACAGAATCAACCTTAGTTGATTCATACCTTCTATACATTGCACTCTTCCTATCTGGTCTTTAAGATAGACTCTTCAGAATACTCAGGTAAGAAGAGAAAAGAGTTTTTAGGTAAGACTTTTAAAAATCCTTTTGAAGATGCCTCATAATATCTACAAAGAAGGGCTACGCTCCGATACCAGCTGTGACGGAACCTCCCAAGTAATTAGGCCCACCTACAGTTGTCCTTGTCCAACAGACATCAGACACCCTGTAGATGTTCCTAAGTCACTTGACAAGTTCGGTATCTTTGCTTACCTCACCAGGAACGTTTCACCCGTCTTGCAGACATTACAGAACATCGGAGATATAGAAGTGCGGAAGCAATTACATAACCTTACATTTATTTAGAAAGTAAGATCAAGTTACTTATTACAGACCAGAGCTATAAACGAGTGCTGAGTACACATATCAAGGGAGGCAAAAACTCCTCCCAAGTAATTATCAAACAAAAAGATCCTATGTGGAGGACCAAGTCCTCCCGTATCTTCATTCTTGTTTTTCTTCATTAGATACCACCTTGGAGCAAAAGCAACAAAACTTTGTCGCTTCCTCACCTAAAAACAACAAAGGGATAAACCCTGAGTATGGAATTACTCAGCAAGTCTTACCCGACTAAGGAAAAGACTCTCAAGGGTATGCTGGATAAATAGGAGTCAAGGAGAGGCTTTAGCAAAAATCAACTTATACTTTTGCAGAAGCAGCTTACTAAAGTGAGTTCTTACTTTCAATCTTTTAACGCCATATTAAGTATTAATAGACTCTATTTGCATCTAGTCTAATTTCAACATCTCATCCATACAACATCATTTTTTATCCATAGTGTTCACATCCTGACTTTAGGTTGCAGGGCAGTGACCAAGTCTTCATAACCGCGAAGGTACGGCGATCCGAATCGATTATACTCAGCTGAGGATCTCCAATCACACGACATATGTAGCACTTAACCCTTGCATATGCCAACCCGCCACCGGGGTTCTTAAGACCGGATCAGGTTCACGCAAACCGAGAGCACAGATACACCACCGTCCAGCCTCTTGCCACGGAGGGTACACGCTACTCTCGCCACCGCTCCACGCCCATTTCGTGTTATCTTATTCCGGCCTTAGTCTGCCCGAGGCAAGGCTTACCCATGACGAGGCATGTGACCAGTTAAAGGGTCCTCGATCATCAAGCCTACATACGCGTTAATCCTTAATCAACCTGGGTAGAACATCACCTGTTCCTAACCCAAGTCTCGATTTACATACTTCCATCCTTAGGATTGTTTCTGTTCCCAAGGATGAAAAGAGCATCACAGGGAGCTTTGCAGTAAGATCCCACCATTGCTCCAAATGAAAATATTCTTGCAGGTAGAAGCCATCCTTTCTCGAGTTAAATTAAGGACAACCTCTAACCACAAGATCTAAGCAAGGCTAAGCATTTTTGTAAATCATATTTTGATACTTCACAGAAGTATCTATAAAGGTATGGATATCAAGGAAAGCAATGCATCAAAGGGTTTCAAGCAATTCCTATGAACCTAATGCACATTTCACTAGACTTAAGTGTGCGAAAAGTATTTAAAAACACAAGGAAAGGGGTTGCATGCACCGGGGCTTGCCTTTGTTAGTAGGTGAGTCAGGCTCGGACTCGCAGATGTCGAAGTAGAGCCAAGTCTCTGCCTGAGATTCCAAAGGTGGTGATGTCTTCTCTTGAGTCACTTCACTCTCTTCTTCGTTTTCTAAATATAACCATATAGGTATATATATAAGAATGAATGCCATGTCATGCTCATGAGAGTGCAAAGATAATAAAGATTTATTAACTAAGTCTTGAATACAACTTTCCTTCACGGAATTCCGGGAACTTAGGGTTTCCGGAGTCGGTAAAGGAGTTCATCGGGCAGGGGGGGTGGTTTTGGGTTTGGTGATCAAACAAGGTCCAAAACAATTCAAACTCTACCCAAGGCTTCTAAATAATGTTTTAAGTTCCCATAAAAAGTTTGGGCATTTTTAGAATTACCATTTATTTTCTAAAAATCCAAAACTAATGTTTTAAGCTACTTTAAATACCCCAAAATTCCTTATTTAATCTAAAAATCATGAAATTATTTTTATTAAATACTATGAGAAATAAGGAATCTAGGAAAATTAGTTTGACATTTTTAGGATTTTTCTACCATTTTCTAGAATTTATTTGGCTCTGGAAGAAAAAGAAAAGGGAAATCTGTGAATAGTACTGGGCCCAATCTAATCCAGGACGGCCCAACCACAGCAGAAGTGCGCTCGCGCGTGTGCCCGCGTGGAAATCTTGCAGAAGGACCCTCGGGCTTTTAACTAACTGGGAAGGGGCTCGGTTACTATTTCTTTGCGTCACTGACAGATTGCAGAAAGGTCCTTAAACTTCTATTCCTTCGCAGACTAAGGTCCACGACGAGGAACAGCTCTCGCCGCACCCCGACGAGCCAATTCCGGCCGGCCAACGCCATGGCTGGAGCTCCCGGGCGACAGGAACACAATTGAACCTCCACCGAACACTTCCCCTAAGTTAATTCCAGGAACGGCACACAGAAACGCCCTGACCATGGTGACCGCGGGTAAGGCGGACGACCACAAGCGTTCATGGTGATCTAAGGCAACCCAATTCAATTGAGCGGGTCGACGAGCATGATGAGGGCCTAGGGATGCTAGAACAAGCGACAGAGAGCCTTGGACTAACCTGAGTTAGGCTGGCCACGGGGAGGTGTTCATCGCGGCGGCGGAAAAACAATTTGGGGGAAACGAGAAATTTGCGAGCTCTAGGGGGTGATTCGAAGCACGAGTTGCTTCACTGGTTGCGTAATTACCTAAAGGAGCGGATGGTGGCGGCAATTTATAGCCTCTAACGGCGGTGGCGCCCAATTTTACCGGGATGTGCTGGCGGTCGGAGAGAACAATGGTACTGGCGCGTGGAAGATATGGCTTTCACGGTGGCGGCTCCTCCGGCGATCACCGGCCAGGTATAGGATGGTTAGCTGCGACGTGGTAAGGTGTTTGGACACGCGGCGGACGGCAGGGATGACTCAATAGCGGTGAGACCTCATCCGCGCGATCGGTGAACAAGGAGAGGAGTACCACGGCTGGCCGAGGTGGTACCCAGCTCACCGGCGGCAATGATCCATTTCCCTGCGGCGTTATCCACACGGTCCGCACGAATCACGGTGACCCAATACGCGAACCCGCGCCCGGTGGTCGTCGGCGGTGAGATTTTTTTGGTCGCGGCGATCTGATCCCCAATTGAGTTACTGTACCATGGCGAAGTTCAGTTCAGACGCCTGACAGAGCCTTTTGAAGCTTAGTTTTCTCTCAATTTTGAATGGCAACTTAACCCAAAATCTGCATCAAAGTTGTAAAGCAACATACCCTCTATAATATTGCCATATGATGCTGCCACAAAAACTCATTGGATCATGCTTGAATCTAGGCTTGAAGTTGATGTCAGTTCATTATTAGTCTGAAAATTCAGACCAAACCAGTCTGACAGCCTGACTTCAGGCTTAAATATCTCTGGATTTTCCTTAACAAGTGAGCTTACAACCTTAAGCAAAGTTGTTTTCCATTAATTGGTATACAAACTTGTTGTGGTGACCTAGGGCAAAAACCCTATAATTTGAAAGATGCAAAGCTCCAAAGTTGAGCCAATTCTCTGATTTTCAGACTTAGAATAGAACTCAAATGAGGTCCATTTTGCATTTAAGTCCAAAACTTAGGGTTTGGCTTTCAAGTCCACATATTCGTGAACCAAATGACTTTATATGTTTAAACATAGTAGTTTTTACACTTTAGTCCAAAGGTTCATCACTTTTGCACATAAGCCCCTAGGGTTTGGTTTTAGGGTTTTCCAGGGTTCCAATTAGGGTTTCTGGTATCCCAGGGGTATAAATGTGATTCAACTTTATTTTTGGGGTCATTTTATAACTTTTACCCTAAGGTCTTTAGGTTTTCTTATCTTAGGTTAAGTTTTACCCCTTTAATCCCTATTTAGGGTTAAGTTCTTTAACCAGGGTTCTATTTGCAAAAACATTAAAACAATACAACTTGTTTGAAATTTTTGCCTAGTGAATGCACTCTAGGTGTGTCAAACATATGCAATGCCAATGCTCATGATGCCATGCTCAAGTTTTAGTTATAGTAACACCAGGGGTGTTACTGGGGCGGACAACGGTTCCCCCAGACGTCTTCTCCCGGGACCTACATCAACCCTCAGTCAAGACAAACGACACGCCCGAGCATGAGAAGGTCTCGGCCCTGCCCGAGGCGCCCTCGGCCCCCGAGGGTGAGGCACTGCGCATCGAGAAAGAGCGAAATGGGGTCACACCTAATCGAAACTGGTAGACCCCATACCTGCAATATCTCCACCGAGGAGAGCTACCCCTCGACAGAGCCGAAGCTCGGCGACTAGCGCGGCGCGCCAAGTCATTCGTCTTGCTGGGTGACGGGAAGGAGCTCTACCACCGCAGCCACTCCGGCATCCTCCAGCGATGCATATCCATCGCCAAAGGCCAGGAGCTCTTACAAGAAATACGCTCGGGGGCTTGCGGTCATCACGCAGCGCCTCGAGCCCTTGTTGGAAACGCTTTCCGACAAGGTTTCTACTGGCCAACCGCGGTGGTCGACGCCACTAGAATTGTCGGCACCTGCCAAGGGTGTCAATTCTACGCAAGGCAGACGCACCTACCCGCTCAGGCTCTGCAAACAATACCCATCACCTGGTCGTTTGCTGTGTGGGGTCTGGACCTCGTCGGTCCCTTGCAGAAGGCACCCGGGGGCTACACGCACCTACTGGTTGCCATCGACAAATTCTCCAAGTGGATCGAGGTCCGACCCCTAATCAGCATCAGGTCCGAACTGGCGGTGGCATTCTTCACCAACATCATCCATCGCTTCGGGGTCCCGAACTCCATCATCACCGACAATGGCACCCAGTTCACCGGCAGAAAGTTCCTGGACTTCTGCGAGGATCACCACATCCGGGTGGACTAGGCCACCGTGGCTCACCCCATGACGAATGGGCAGGTAGAACGTGCCAACGGCATGATTCTGCAAGGACTCAAGCCGCGGATCTACAATGACCTCAACAAGTTCGGCAGGGGATGGATGAAGGAACTACCCTCGGTGGTCTGGAGTCTGAGGACAACGCCGAGCCGAGCCACGGGCTTCACACCGTTCTTTCTAGTCTATGGGGCCGAGGCCATCTTGCCCACAGACTTAGAATACGGTTCCCCGAGGACGAGGGTGTACGACGACCAAAGCAATCAAACCAACCGAGAAGACTCACTGGACCAGCTGGAAGAGGCTCGAGACATAGCCTTACTACACTCGGCGCAGTATCAGCAGTCTCTATGATGCTACCACACCCAAGGGGTTCGGTCCCGAGACCTCCAGGTGGGGCGACTTGGTGCTTCGACTATGACAAGACGCCCGAGGGCGGCACAAACTCACGCCTCCCTGGGAAGGGCCGTTCGTCATCGCCAAGATTTTGAAGCCCGGGACGTACAAGCTGGCCAACAGTCAAGGCGAGGTCTACAGGAACGCTTGGAACATCCGACAGCTACGTCGCTTCTACCCTTAAGATGTTTTCAAGTCGTTCATATACCTCATTTACATATGAAGTCTAACCATCAAGGAAGGGTCAGCCTTGCCTCGGCAAAGCCCGACCCTCCCTCGGGGGCTAGAAGGGGGAAACCCCCTCTGCGTCAAAATTTTCCTGGGAAAAGGTCTTTCTGCCAGAATATCTTTCGTGCTTTTCGACTACTTCGGTAGTGGGATCATGAAAACGACAGAGTACACGTAAGCAGGCAAGGCCGACCGAGCCGAGGGACTCCTACGCCTCCGGGATACAGATACCTCACTCATCGCCTTCTATGAGAAGTAACTCGCATTCGGATGAGCGATCCCGCTGACCGAACAAGCCTGAACGCTCAAAAGACTTTCTGCTGAAACGGTTTTTCGGGTTTTCTCGCTACGTCGATAGTAGAATCCCGCGGACGAGCAAGGGTACACGTAAGCGGTAAGGCCGACCCAGCCGAGGGACTCCTACGCCTCCAAGATACGGATACCTCACTCATCACCTTTCGTGAAAAGTAACTCTCGCTCGGACAAACAATTCTATTACCGACAAATAAGTCCAGATACTTGAAACAAGAGGAAAAGAAACGCAGCTTTACAACGCGACGACAGTATGTTTGGGCCTCGGCGGCCGCAAAAAACATATACATACTACAGGCGAACCGATCCTGCAGGCTCAGATGTCGATGGAGGGGGAGCAGCAGCACCCTCGGCGTCAACTCCACCTTCGGTGAAGTCCGCCCGAGCCTCGGACGGCAACACGGGCAAAGGATCTCCGCTCCGAAGGACGACGTCAGCACCACGCCCGGGCCATCGCCGCCAGGGTCTCCTCCAGGAACCCGGCCCGAGCAGACGGCTCAGTCGGTCGCCCCGAAGCCTCATCCAGCTGTCCCCCGAGGACACCAGCCAGGCTCATGGCCTCGGCAACTCGACTCCGGCGCTGGTCCCGCCAGTGGACGGCCCAGCCAGGTTCCGGCCGACGAAGCTTCCTTTTTCAAGCCAACTCTGCCTCTGTCCATGCTGACACCGCTGCCTCCGGCTCCGGCTCATCGCAGAGCGGCCGAGGGTTCCTTTAACTAAGCAAGAGAAGCCTCGGGCGGCAAGGCCGACCGAGCCGAGGGACTCCTACGCCTCCGGGATACGGATACCTCACTCGTCACCTTCGCACGAGGCAAATCACACTTGGTTAAGCGGTTCAGTTAGCCGGCAGGCGAGTTCCAGTGCTCGAAAATGAGGAAAAAACACAGTATTACCCCAAAAATACCTACATGTTCAGGCCTCGACAGCCACAATGAACAAACACTGGCCCTCAAGGTGCCATTACAAACGGAACTTCGGTTCCACCCCCACAGGTACGAACAACCCCCCACATTGGAGGGCCTGCGGGGCGACGAAACCCCAGGTGGCTCACCGCCGCCCGCTCCGGCAGCAGCGACAACGACCTCCGCTCCAGGTGGCCAAACAGCAGCAGCGATGGCCTCAGGGCGGACGCTGCTGCAACAAGGCCCTCGCCCACGTCCCCACTCATGGGGCGAGGACAAGCTATCAAAGCCAAAGAGCCGGAGGCCCAGAGCGCGGATGGTGGCGGTGATCCCGTCGGCGACGAGGACTTCTTCAGCCGCCACCACCTCAGCACCGACGACGGAAGCCATCTGCCCACCGGCAGATCCCCACTCGGATCCTCCCGGACGGGCGAGCACCGACCTCCGCGCAGAGGCGCCGTACCGGAGCAAAGGCAGGACAGCCCAAGAACACGAACGCCGCCCTAGCAGCGCGCAACGCCTTGGGCGGTCCTCCGGTGCGCGCGGCACAACAACCGCTCTCGCGGCGGGAGGGGGAACCGGGAGCCGAGCCTGAGCCAGCTGAGCCAGCGAGCCCAACATGCTGAAGCTGACGACGCTTGCCGCCGACCACCCCCGCGTTGTCGAAGTCCGACCCTCCCACTAGGCCAGTGAGCACCCTCTCTCCTGACTGCTGAAGGAGAGGGTGACCCACGAACCCGTGCGGGAGGTAGAGCTCCGGCTCGGCCTCGCCCTCCGCCCCAGCCAGAATGATGAAGATCCTTGAAGCTGAGGGTGGGGCAGAGGTCGCATCCTGGCTTGCTTCTCCCCACCATCAAACTGGTGGTCACCGTTTTGGGTGACCACCGGCGAGGGGATGTAGCCGGGCTGCCTGATGAAAATCCTAGAAGCCAAACGATGGCTGAAAGGTACCAACTTCCACGAAGTTGCGTTCCTCCAACGACGACAAGACGAAAGCAACGCGAGCGCTCCCCATCCGGGGGCTCGGAAGGTGGAAGGGTGCGATGCATGAGGAGAGTGCGAAGACATGGTTGCCATCCAAGGGGGTCACCCTCCTTTTAAAGGCGACTCTCCCCACTTGCGTCCTCAGCCGACGCGGACTGAGTCTTCTCCAACACGCTCCAAGGTCCTCCCCCTACGACACGGGGGCTGGGTCCCACGCGTCATGCAAGCTGGCCCAGGACAGAAGGAGCCAAACTGCCGCGCGCGGAGCGCACAACAACCCAGCGGTTACAAGCATTCCTCCACTATCGCCCAGACCAGCGGGTGAAAGGGCGGACCGCCATGCAGGCGGCATGCAACCGCACCAAGGGGGCGCACCCTTTCGACTTCGACGCGTCCAGCATGGAGGCCCAGGCCCACACATCATGTAACCGGCACGCCGGTTACTACGTGTAAGAAACTGCACCGCCACTCGCGCCAGTACCGCGCCTTCTCGACTGCGGAACCGGTACCGCGACTCGAGGCCACCCTGCGCATGACCCGACAGTGCCAACCGAGCACATCGGTCACGGGTCAGTCAGCCGCGGGAGAAGGCGCGACGGTCGATACGGCCAGAAATGGACCGGCAGTAATGGCGGTGGCAGGCGAGCGGAAGCAGCAGTCAAGTCGTCAGCAAGCTCACGCCCCCTCCTGGGACAGCGAGAGAACCCTCTCCCACGGCGTGAAGACGACGCGCCCGTGTTCCATTCCTCGAACGGCTCACGCACGCACTATGGCTGCCCCGCGAACCACTCGTCCCGTCGCATTAACTCTGCGGCAGGACATGCAGCACCTTTGGCAGGCGAAGCAGGCAACGCTTCACCTCCGCCATAATGACCGCGTCAAAAAAAAGGTGCGCCATGTCGTTCGATTTCGTATCCTTTTCCACTTCCTCTTTCTCTCTCTTGCCACAGGGACCGGGAAAGGGGATACTCCGAAAGGGATCCTTCTCCGCGAAGGAAGCGGGCCCTGAGCCCCCCTACTGATCAGAGGTTCAAAGGCTGGCCCCTCGGAAGGGTTCAATAGCCGCCTCAGAGCACTTGGGTTCCGCGCCCACTACTGGTCAGAGGTTCGAAGGCTGGCCCCTCGGAAGGGTTCAACGGCCGCCTCAGGCCACTCGGGCTCCGCGCCCACTACTGATCAGGGGTTCGTAGGCTGGCCCCCGAAGGGTTCTGATAGCCGCCTCAGAGCACGCAGAGCGAGGGATGACCCTGGGTATGTTCGATACATAACCAAGGCTCAGGCTACGCTCCCGAGGTACCCTAGGACATTTCCGAGACCGACGGGAACGATTTTGTAACGGAATCCCACCAGAGGGAGGCATCGAGCCCTCGGACCCCGTCAAAAGGGGACCGGGTCCGGTGAATCACCCGCAGGTACTTTTGGAGCGCGCCTCCGGGCCACTAGCCGACCCCTAACGAATGGGGCACGGGCGTCCACTCGGATTACCCATTAGCAACTCACTGGAGACACCATGTTCGGCGCCCTCTGAGGGCAACATGGCGCTTTCCCCCCTCCTCCTTGCGGAAAGGCGACGCAGGGGCATATGAAAAAAGCTGAGTCTGTCCTTGACTGTCCTCTCGCTCTGTGCGGAGGCTCGGGGGCTGCTCTCGCAAACCCGGCTCCGACCAAACCATTGACAGCGTCAACATACCAGCCCGAGAACTTGGGACTCGACTATGCACCCGGGCTACGGCCAGTTCGCATGAGGGAACAACCAGACCGGCCGAAGCATCACAAAACGCGCTAAGACCTCAAAGGAGTCAAACCACTCCTCCGAGGCCTCGGGGGCTACACCCGGCGGGTGCGCTCGCGCGCACTCACCAGAACGAAATGCAACCGAGAAGGGCCGGTCCCCTTGCAAAAAAGTGCGACAAAAGCCTCCAAGCGAGTATCAACACTCCCTTCGAGGCTCGGGGGCTACTGTCGGGGACCATAATTAGGGGTACCCCCAAGACTCCTAATCTCAGCTGGTAACCCCCATCAGCACAAAGCTGCAAAGGACTGATGGGCGCGATTAAGGTCAAGGCTCAGTCCACTCAAGGGACATGATCTCGCCTCGCCCGAGCCCAGCCTCGGGCAAAGGCAGCCGACCCCGGAGGATTCACGTCTCGCCCGAGGGCCCCCTCAAGCAACGGACACACCTTCGGCTCGCCCGAGGCCCAGTCTTCGCAGAGAAGCAACCTTGGCCAGATCGCCACGCCAACCGACCATATCGCAGGAGCATTTAATGCAAGGATCGCCTGACACCTTATCCTGACGCGCGCTCTTCAGTCGACAGAGCCGAAGTGACCGCAGTCACTTCACCGCTCCACTGACCGACCTGACAAGAAAACAGCGTCGCCTGCGTCGCTCCGACTACTGTGCCACTCGACAGAGTGAGGCTGACAGCAGCTAAGTCTAGCCTCGGGCGCCATAGGAAGCTCCGCCTCACCCGACCCTAGGGCTCGGACTCAACCTCGACGCTGGACGACGGACTCCGCCTCGCCCGACCCCAGGGCTCGGACACAGCCTCGGCCTCGGAAGACGGTCTCCGCCTCGCCCGACCCAGGGCTCAGGCTCAACCTCGACGTTGGACGACGGACTCCGCCTCGCCCGACCCCAGGGCTCGGACGCAGCCTCGGCCTCGGAATACGGTCTCCGCCTCGCCCGACCCGGGGCTCGGACTCAACCTCGACCTCGGAAGACGGACTCGACCTCGACCTCGGAGGAGCCTCCGCCTCGCCCGACCTAGGGCTCGGACCGACCACGTCACAGGGGGGCCATCATTACCCTACCCCTAGCTAGCTCAGGCTACGGGGAACAAGACCGGCGTCCCATCTGGCTCGCCCCGGTAAACGAATAATGATGGCGCTCCGCGTGCTCCATGACGACGGTGGCTCTCAGCCCCTTACGGAAGCAAGGAGACGTCAGCAAGGACTCGACAGCCCCGACAGCTGTCCTTCCGCAGGGCTCCAGCTCTCCTCCGACGGCCACGACATCACATGAACAGGGTGCCAAAACCTCTCTGACTACCACGACGGCATGTACTTAGGGCTCTAGCTCCTCTCTGCTAGACACGTTAGCACACTGCTACACCCCCATTGTACACCTGGACCCTCTCCTTACGCCTATAAAAGGAAGGTCCAGGGCTCTCGTACGAGAGGGTTGGCCGCGCGGGAGAACGGGCCGACGCATAAGGCTCTCGCCCCCTCTCTCTCTCTCTCCCACGCGAACGCTTGTAACCCCCTACTGCAAGCGCACCCGACCTGGGCGCAGGGCGACACGAAGGCCGCGGGTTCCCCCTTTGCCTGTTTCTTCCCCCCTTCGTGCTCCGTCTCGTGCCGACCCATCTGGGCTGGGACACGCAGCGACAATTCACGCGTCGGTCCAGGGACCCCCCGGGGTTGAAACGCCGACACCTACTAAAGCTAGTTCATTACCTTATGGTGGTACATGCTAAAATGCCCGTCTATACTATTTCAATCAATCAAAGAAGCAAATCAGGCATTGATCATCAGAACAATCAACCAACATTTTTAATAGAGAAAATAATTTTAATTTTCTTTGTCTTAGATCTCCTATCTCTTAAAAAGTTCATAAATGTAGGATTCAAAGGTGTGAAATTCTTGTCTTAGAGTAGAAAAGATAAGAATGATCAGAGTAGAACAGTAGAAGGTGAGACAGGATCAAGATAAGTATAGAGAGAATCGAAGTAAGGTAAGTATAGAATGAATCAGAAGAAGTTAAGTAGGTAAGGGTTTTGTCCATTTCTATCTAGGTTTCGTCCTACAGTCAACATTTCCTCTAATACCACTTCTGTCACACCTAGATTTAAGGGACAAATCCGGGTGCATCTCATATGTGCGCCAAGGAAGAACAACACACATAATAACAGAGTGCATAGAGATAAATGTCATAAATATCATAAATGTACTTATTACATAGCGGAAGTCTTACAAAAATAAATTATAAAGTAAAGCGAACTAAATATTATTCCCTGGCGCCACAAAGATGATTGGGAGACGCCACCTAGATCAAGTCGAATGCCTGAGTGTTAGGCGGCTCCTCTTCGACCACCTGTTCTTCTCCTGTGTGGGGTGTGAGACAGCAAGACTGAGCTCACATACGTTCATAGCTCAACAAGTCGTAGGGAATAATGTGCATGAACTCACCAAAGGTGGGAGTTCATGTGAAGTGTAAGACTGATCAATAAAATAAGGGATGAAGTTGAGCATTGCTTTTATAAGTTGGTCAAAATTTTATTAGCAATTACTAAGTGTAAGTAAATACGAAACCTTAATAATAATAAAGAAAAGTAATAATAAAATAATCCCAAATGCGATGCAAATGTCAAATTAAATTTAAGTTCCATAAATTAATCATGTGAGGGTCTGAGCTGCTCATGACCGTGAGCACGACTAGTATACCAGTTTTACACTCTGCAGAGGTTGCGCATCTTTACCCACAAATCATGTTACCCATCTGCCAAGAGACGGCCAATCCCATACACCTCTACCGAAGAGGCAAGGCAGGGTAACACTACGAGGACTTTACAAAGTTCCACTAGCTTCAGAAATCCCACTACACTTTATAGGAAGCTCCAGTGCAGGAATCACTTGCCTGACCACCATCGAAGCAAAATCAACCCAAGGACCTCCCTACACTGGCCACTCCCCTACTGCCCTTGCCCCTTTCGGGTAAGGAAGACATCCACTAGCTTTCCTAGTTAATCAGCCAAGGGCGTCCCATTAAACCCTTGTGGTAGCACTGTTTTCCCGGGTGGTCACAACATGTTCCCATTAACATAATGATCTTTACATGAACAGTAATAATAAAAAGATAATAAAAGAGTAATCATGAATAGTGTATCTCCATACCCCCACAATAAGCGATAGCATGTACTACCTAAAAATATTCAGTGGCAAAACAAGGTATAAAGATAGCCAAAACTGGGGTAACCTATTGGGTCCCATCAAAATTAACCTATGCAGATCATTATAATTAATAAGAACATGGCTGGGAAAAAGTAAGTGATCAAGGGGACAACTTGCCTTCAATGAGCTCCTGCTCAGCTACTTCTACATGCTGAACCTCAGGATCCGCAGTGGCTTGCTCGTCTACTCGCATCAACACAATACATACATAGTGTTGGGGGCCTTCGGCTTCCAAAGGTCCTCAAAAACATAATTTGACAATGTTTTCCAAGTGAAATATGTGAACAGGCATCTTCGGAATCGGGTCATGAGTATACAAGAGCTTGGTCAGGACGAAGCGTGAGCGAGACGTAAGGCGATTATGACGAAGGATAAGGTGATCACGAAGCTGTGCATAGAAAAGCTTCGGCATAACAGCAGAGAAGGGGAACCGACTTAAAGATGAAAAGGCAAATTAGACCTCGAAGAATTACTATAGAGTTATTGATAAATGTAAAGGGCATGAATGTAATTCTACATGGGCTGTGTCCCTTACCTATAAATAGATGAACAGTACTCCCGTAGTGTTCAGACTGACTTTGCATTTGCCCTCGCGTCACACTTGTACCCTTGCTTTCTCTTAAACCGAAGGTACATTTGTAATTTGTTATTGTTTGTACAAATATCATAAATAAAAATAAATTGATAATAATGTTTAAAGTGATTATGCCATTTTTTCATATTCTGTATATAAATTTTTCTTCATCATTTATCGTGCTTATGAAGGTACGTCCTTCATAACCTTCGTCCGAAATTCATTATATCCGAAGGGAGATAATGCTTTAAAGGACGAAGGGATTTAATGTTTAACACTTTTTATGTTGCCTTGTTCTTAACTATTAGCTTTTGAGAACAAGTCCCCAACACATAGTATAGCAAAAATTAACATCACACCAAACATGTAATTAAAATACACAATAATAATCTAGACATTAGAATAAGATCATAGGAACTAGAATCATTAAATTTGGAGTTATATATTTTAAGTTATGAATTTCTAAAGGTTTAATGTGCTTGAAATGGAATTACATGAGAAATAAATTTTCTTTCTTTTTTCATGTCAAAATAGAGACTCTAGGTGATAGAAATCAATATTACAGAATTTTAGAAATTAGAATGGATCGATTTGGATTAAAAATGAATTTTCTATGCATTTTACAAGTTTCTAGATTTGTTTTTGTATTAAAAACGAATTTCTATAATTATTTCTCTGCTTTAAATCATCTCTGGATTGGGCGCATAATTACATAAATCGACAGGGGTCTCGGTGCAATGTGTACTAAGACTTAGGCTACTATTCACTAGATTGCGGGTTGATTATTAAATAATACGGGGGCTTTTATGCAAAGTGCTATGGCCGAAGGGGTATTGTTTATTCCCAGCCGCCCGATCAACATTCTACGGTTAAGATTAGATTCTGATTTCATCGAATCGGTACGCAATAGTAACCATCGGATCGGAATTCAATGGTGCCGATCACATCGCCTTTCATAACTGCGCTGATCCGTCCGATCGCTGATCAGCGGTACATATTAGAGAACCCAAGCGATATCTGACCAACAAATCTGGACCCTTCATCCCGACACGGACGGCACAGGAGCCATAGTTCCCTCGCGACGCTCAACACGACGGCGCCGCCAGTCAGTGCGGCGGCGCCATGACCGGTGCTTTCCCGCCCGCGCAGCAGGGCATTAAACCCTAGTTTGAATCGTGCTACGCTACATCGAGAGGACAACAAACAAACTGGTACTCAACTTACTTCGGTTTACGGTGAAGATCCCTCCTGTCCTCGAGGTGGCGCGAAACTGCGGAAGGTCTTCAACCACGGCGAGAAATTCCCCCATTACGACCGGCTCCCAAGTTTCGTGACTCCACGTACGTGCTCCCAGGAGGTTGGTGAAGCTACGAGTCCGAACACCCGAGATGCGGATGCGACACAGACGGATGTCACCGGCGGCGACGTCCTTAGTGTCTCTTCTTCTTCTCAATAGACGACGGCGACTGCGGGAGCGATGCACTAGCTCGAGTGGTGAATAGAAGGGGGAAAGGGGGTCGCGGAGCCCTCGAGCCTTTAATCCCCAGCGCCTAAAACGCCCTGCTCACATTGCTCGGCCGTGCTGTGGATGCGACGGGTTCAGCCATGTAGGGGATCTCGCGTTCTGTTATGCGAACTCCGCGGGGAGGAGGAAGATCTACAGGGTGTGCAGCGGTTGACACACGGGACCCGCGGGTAGAGGCAGCGGTAGACTCGCGCGCGAAAGCAGTGACTGGCGCGCGGGCGCGCCCTGTCGGCGAGAGCAGGCGTGACAGCGAAGGGGAAGATGGGCCGTGCAGGAAATTTTTGGCCCACGCGGGGTGAAGGCAGGCGCGCGCAAGGTTGTGGAGATGGGCCGCGACTTCCGAAATCTGGCCCAGACACAGGCTGAGGTCCACTCTTCCTTTTCTTTTTATTTTCTTTTGCCCCTTTCTTTTCCCCAATTTTACAAGGATTCAAATTGAATTCAAATAATCCACTGAATTCAATTCTTTGTGAATTTGTAACTTAGGTTAAATATTCAAATCAATGATGCTAGTATGAGAAGGCACACTTATGTATATTTTCTTTATAGTGAATATAGAGTTCTCCTTTCCTTTTTCCTTTCCACTTGATTTCATAATTTGAATTCCAAAATTTGTTATGAGTTTTTCCCATTTATTTTAAATATGCAAATTCAAATACTGGTCTAAATTAGTTTCTTTATTTGTATTTTTATTTTCTCTATATGCTATAGTATTTTCCTTCTCTTATCAAATTATAGAATTTCCTTTAGAATTCAAATTCCAATTTGGGTACCAACAAAATTCTTTTTACATTATTTCTATATTGTCACAAAATGCACACAAAGCAAAACCTCAGCATGATGCATATTTCATTTTAGTATCTTTTATTTTAACTAATCACTCTTAATTATAGGTATGCTCTTGTTATGATGAATATATGGCATACAACATAAGGAGATTTACTATATCCTCATCGTATACATTTTTGGGTATTACAATGGGTGGCGTCGACCGTGTGTTACCGCCATCCACCGGAGTCATGCAGAGTGACCTATCGTTGTGGGGTGACCAACGCAAGCGTGGGGTTTGGGGTTTCAGCTGCACTCGGGCAGGACGCGCATGGCATCCTCGTATGGGATTGGATCGGAGGGCATGGCAATTCCTCGCCGTGATGGATACACCACCGCCGAGCCACCATACGACGACAACCGAGCATGGCGCAACATCATTTCAAGGTCGTGTCCCGGCGACCGTTGATCGCTTGATTCGTAGCGGCCGTTGATCGCTTGATCGGCGGCACTGATCGTGTCCCGGTACTTTATGTTGTGAGGGTCGATCGGGGCCATTGAAATCTGATCGGTTGGCTCATATGCCACGACACCTCTTCAGCCGACTCTTTTGCAAAAGAGCCCCTATTCTTTTGCATATTAAACCCGTCATCCCCACATGTATGAAGATAACTACACTTAGGCCCTGTTTTTCACGAGTTAGCTCCTGAGCCTTGGTAAATTAATAGAACTAAGTCGGAGATTGATTTTTATTGCCAAAATAATACTAAAACCTTAGAAAATGCATAACAAATCCATTTTAACTCCGATTAATTCATTCTGGTTGCAATAAATTTATATTAATATTGTTTTTCACCTAGTAACTTTATTTTGTTATGAAACCTAAACTGAAATTGTGTACTTAATTTCTTTTGTACATCACTACTAAATCTTTACAAATTCGTAACTTTTTAACCATAACTCTGATTTAACTCGTTTTAGTGGCGTTAGCTTCGTAACAAAATTATCTACACTTTGGTAACCTTATTTAATCACGAGCCATGTTGTAAATAATTAATTTGTTCATCCTATGTTAATTGGATTAATCTATGTTTATTGGATTAACTTCTTTAATATTAATATAGTATTCTGATCTTATGGTTATAATTTGACTAGATGATCTTTAATCAAATAATGACTTAGATTAAAGTTGAGATAATTATTTATAGAATGATCTCTCATATGATTTACACTAACCAATTTATAATATAGTTTAATCACATAGATTTTCTATAAATCATAACTCCTTAATCTAACCCTGGTTTTAGTGGTTCACGAACCCACGATCTCGTATCGACGCATAGATTATTATTATGCAGTTTATTCTTATGTTTGGTACCTGGAATCTCAAGTCCCACGCAAGTTGTGCCCTTGATCACTTTTATTTACCCAATAATGTTCTTTATAATCATTTATTCATGCATAGGTTTAATTTTGATGGGACCCAATAGGTCACCCTAGTTTGGTTATCTTTTTACCTTGTTTACCCCTGAATCTTTTGGGTAGTTTTGCTATTGCTCTGTATGGTTTTGGGATTAATATTTCATTATGTCCATATTCCAATTATTCTGTTATTCTATTTATTGTTCATGTCAAAATCATTATTTTTAATTGGAACATGAAGCTTAAATTGAGAAATAGGTGCCACCACAAGGGTGGAATGGGATGCCCTTGGCTGACTAATTAGGAAAGCTAGTGGAAGACTACCTTACCCGAAAGGGGCAAGGGCAGTAGGGGAGTAGGCGTGTAGGGAGGTTCTCGGGTTGATTTTGCTACGATGGCGGTCAGACGAGGGATTCCTACATTACTCTTCCTAGAAACTGTAGCGGGTTTTCAGAAGCCAGTGGAACTTTGTAAAGGCCTCATAGTGGAGCCCTAGCCATTCACCTCGGAAGTGTCTAAGGGCCTTGCAAACCCTGACGACATGGGAGACACGACTTGTGGGTACAGGGTACAACCTCTACAGAGTGTAAAACTGGTATACTAGCCATGCTCGCGGTCATGAGTAGCTCAGGACTCTCGCATGATTAAATTATGGAGCTAAATTCAATTTGTCATTTGCATTGCATGGGATTTATTATTAATTTTGTTCTATTATTATTATGGTTTGGTATATACTTACATCTAGTAATGCTAATAAAATTTTGACCAACTTTAAAAGCAATGCTTAACTTTAACCATTCTCTTTGGTAAGCCTTACACATCACATGAACTCCCACCTTTGGTGAGTTCATACACATTATTCCCCACAACTTGTTGAGCTATGAATGTATGTGAGATCACCCTTGCTATCTCACACCCCCCCCCCCACACACACATGTCAAGAACAGGTACCACAGGATGAGGCGCATGGAGGATGCTGCGATGTGTTCCTGAGAGGTCTAGGCCGTCGTCTCCCAGTCAACTTTGGGTTATTGAATTGTTGTCTCCTTACGATGTAATAATTTTTTTATTTTGTATAAAACTCCTATTATATAGTAAAGTTGTAACATCCGTTTCTGTACCATGATTCATCATATGTGTGAGACTTGGTCCCAGCACCCCTGGTGATTATGTTCCACGCCCGGGTCCCTAAAACTCGGGTGTGACAGAAGTGGTATCAGAGGAATGTTGACTGTAGGACGAAACCTAGATAGAACTCGACAACCATTATCTACTTACCTTTGCTACTCTGATCCTTTCTAAACTTTCCTTAATCTTTTCTCATCCACTACTACTTTACTCTGATTACTCTTACCTTTTCCTTCTAAAGACGAATATGGATTTCACACTTTGAAATCATGTGCCTAAAGTGACCTTTAGGACTAGGAGACCTACTCTTAGGAACAAAATCAAAACTATTTTTTTTAAAAAAAATATTTGTATGCTTGAATGTTAGTTCTTGTGATACATGTCTGGTTTGGATCTTTGATTGAGTGTGATGAGTTGTGGAGTAATGTCCACAATTACATCTGCATATACATAGGCGCATAAATATAAATATATAAAATTCATAAGATAACTAAACAACCTATATTATCCTCCATTAAAGTGTATCTATTTTAAATAGATCCCTCTTATCTTAAAGAAATCTATCTTAATAGGTTCATCTTATGTTAAGAAAACAATTATCTTATCCTCATAAATTGTTTATGAGATAAACTAGACCAACTAAGAATACCCCATTAGAATATATCAAGCCTAATAGATCCATCTTATCTTCAAAGACTCTCTCTTATCTTAATAGATCTATCTTATCTTAAAAGATTCTTTCTTATCTTAATTTATTCATCTTATCTTGAAGGATTCATCTTATCCTAACCACTTTACTTATCTCATCCTAAAGTGACAACCATGATCTAATTAATGAGATCTTATCTAGTCTATCTAGTCATAACAATCTAACCTAGATCTGATCTAATGTGATAGATTAATCTAACCTAACGAAGGCTAACCTTAAGTTGAGCTAATCTAATGTAAATTACTTAACAGGAGAGTTAGTACTGATGAAATAGATTAGACCTTACACCCATAAATAGGTGTTAACCTAAATTGGTGCCCTATACTAACTTGACCACATGCAACTACCTTAACCACCAAATAACTGCATAATCCCTCTATTTTAACCCATCAAAGAATCTGACTTACCTACACCATATAATTTATCCTATCTCAAAAGATTATAACATATCCTAATAGTATTTATTCTATCTTAGTAGATCTATCTAACTTAAACTAGTCTAATCTAGTTATATCCAATCTAATCTAGACCCTACCTAATCTAAGGTGATCCAATCTAAAGAGAGTTACTTAAACAAGTTAGTTAATACTGGTAACATAGATTAGACCATATTCCTATAAATAGGTTTTAAAACCTAAATTGGTATCTTAGACCAACTTGTCCATGGAACCACGACCTAGCCTATGTTATAGGTTGCCCAACCCATTTATCCCAAAAGAAAAGTAAAATTCTGTTTAATCTACCTACCCCATATACCCGCAATTATTATCCCAACTGGGATAATAGCATCTAACACCACAACCGATGGTCCCTAAATCAGACCCAAAAAGAAGGTTAACCTTGACAATGAAGGAGATATGTAGAAACTGAACTTCATATGAATCAAGATCTACCACCCAGAATAAAAGTCTCCCTTACCTAAATTTCTCTTACCCCAAATCTTCTCTACACTCACCTAATAGCTAAAACCTGGTGTGCCCTTGTTTTCTATGCCACGCCTGCCTATGGCATGAACAATTTTAGGTGTATAAAAAATACTAATGGGAAGTTCCACTTAGATAAAAAAGGATACTAGAAGTTCATAAAGATAAAGTCAGCTTGATATGCTTAACTGAATGATATTCTTAAATAGGATTATAGAATCTAGTGTGGTCTACTTAAACAGATTAGTGATACTGGTAGTGGAGATTAGACCCTACTAGCCAAGTGTTAACTTAACTTAGCACATTAGACCAACTCAGCCATGAGCATAAGAGCTAACCCAACCAATAAGAGTCATGATGGATTGCATGATCTGTCTATCCCCACCTGACATCAAACAAGATTTTGACCTACATCATGTAGTCCATCTCACCCATAACTATTTCAACCATATTTCCCAACCCCGATGATAAACACCAACCTCGAACCGATGAGACCAAGACTGGAGAAGGACAAGATCAACCTCGTCAAGGAAGGAGAGGAAGTTGAACTCGATTTTCGGATGCATTACCACTCAACACAGAGTTCTTCCTGACCATAAACTTTCTTACCCCAAGTTATTCTTGCCCTAACCTATCCATCTCTTATCCCACATAATATGTAGCTGGTTACCTATGCTCTCCTAATCACCCACTATTGACTATATAAAAAAACTAGACTCTGGATTTTTGAACCAATTATAGACTAAAAGCCGAATTACAAACCAATCCTTTTGTATTCCTTTCTTACAAATCTCGAGGACGAGATTTCTGTTAAGGGGTGTAGGATAGCCCAAAATTCGTATAAGGGAAAAATAATAAATAAATAAATAAATAAATAGTGAATTCAGATATCTCAAATCATACTTGAGTTTTGAAAATTGAGGACTGAATTTTGAAACCAAGAATTATTTTAGAAAAGAAGTAATAGAAATGTTTTCTATTCAACTAAATGATTATTCATTTCATTGAATGATACACTATAAACACTTATTTAAATGAGTATTGATATGTAAAGATAGTATTAAATTTAGACAACTCAAATCTAGACGGGACTTTTAAAATTAATTTTAAACTTAGAAAAATAAATAAATTGGAGGATTTTCTATTTATTTGAGTAAATACCCCCTTCATCAATATTATATTGAGAGGCATTAATTAAAGTAAGAAGTAAATAAACTTTGCACTCATGCTTGGAGTTTTGACTGTGCATTTAAAAGTTGAACTCAAACCTTGAGTGTGAACTTCAAGCTAAATTTGAATTTGAATCAAGAAAGGAAATAAAGAAAATAGAAAAGGATTAGAAAAAAAGAAAAGGGTTACCTGAGCGCTTGGGCCGATTCCAACTCGCTTGGCCCACTAAACCACGTTACTGCGTGGCCCACCTCCCTCCATCCCGCCTCGACCACGCTTGGCTCCTATCTAGGCGCTGAATGGTGGGCCTGCTTGCCTATTTCCCCGCTAGGTGGGTCTAGGACGCTAGACTCATCGTCCACCTCCGTAACAGAACAATGGAATCACCGCTTAGGGCCGGTGCGGACCCTGATCCCCATCCAACTCACGTTATCCTCGGCTCCCATGCAATCCTCGGGCTATATAAGGGCGTAGTCACAACCTCCTCTACTCGTCCATGGGTGGCATCGACCGTGTGTTACCGCCATCGCCGTGGAAGGGGGGAGGGCATCCACCGGAGTCATGCGGAGTGACCTATCATTGCGGGGTGACCAACACAAGCGTGGGGTTTGGGGTTTCAGCTGCACTTGGGCAGGACACACATCGCATCCTCGTATGAGATTAGATTGGAGGGCACGACAATTCCTTGCCGTGATGGATACACCACCGCCGATCTGCCATACGTCGACAACCGAGCATGGCGCAACATCATTTCAAGGTGAGAGCCTCTCCAATTGCATCACATTCACTTGAACGTCGCGTAGAAGCTCGTGAATTGAGCGTTTGGTATCCCTGTCATTGCGCCACTATGCTATGGGCGTGGCGCGCCGCCGTAGGTGACTGTGCCGCCGTGCTGGGTGGCTGGTGGGAGAAGATGGCTTGTGTTGAATCAGAGACCGATAGATCTGTGAGGAACGGTGTAGATTGGCCGATGTCGTACCCGTTCGCGTCGGTGTAGATTGACCGATAGATCTATGAGGAACTGTGAGGAACGTTGTGCTGTCCGATCTGGTGGACGGTCAGGATTTGATCTGCGCACCGATTCGTACCGGTCGTTGATCGCTTGATCAGCGGCACTGATCGTGTCCTGGTACTTTATGTTGTGAGGGTCGATTGGGGCCATTGAAATCTGGTCGGTTTGCTCACATGCCACGACACCTCTTCAGTCGACTCTTTTGCAAAAGAGCCCCTATTCTTTTGCATATTAAACCCGCCATCCCCACATGTATGAAGATAACTACACTTAGGCCCTGTTTTTCACGAGTTAGCCCCTGAACCTTGGTAAATTAATAGAACTAAGTCGGAGATTGATTTTTATTGCTAAAATAATACTAAAACCTTAGAAAATGCATAACAAATCCATTTTAACTCCGAGTTAATTCATTCTAGTTGCAATAAATTTATATTAATATTGTTTTTCACCTAGTAACTTTATTTTGTTATGAAACCTAAACTGAAATTGTGTACTTAATTTCTTTTGTACATCACTACTAAATCTTTAGAAATTCGTAACTTTTTAACCATAACTCCGATTTAACTCGTTTTAGTGGCGTTAGCTTCGTAACAAAATTATCTAAACTTTGGTAACATTATTTTATCATGAGACATGTTGTAAATAATTAATTTGTTTATCCTATGTTAATTGGATTAATCTATGTTTATTGGATTAAATTCTTTAATATTAATATAGTATTCTGATCTTATGGTATAATTTGACTAGATGATCTTTAATCAAATAATGACTAAGATTAAAGTTGAGATAATTATTTATAGAATAATCTCTCATATGATTTACACTAACCAATTTATAATATAGTTTAATCACATAGATTTTATATAAATCATAACTCCTTAATCGTAACCCCGATTTTAGTGGTTCACGAACCCACGATCTCGTAGCGACGCATAGATCATTATTTTGCAGTTTATTCTTATGATTGGTGTGATGTTATTTTTGCCTATACCATGTTTGTCTGTATTGTGACGTTTAGCAGTGAGGACACGAGTCACTTGAGGATCATCCTGTTACCTAGAATCTCAAGTCCCAGGCAAGTTGTGCCCTTGATCACTTTTATTTACCCAATAATGTTTTTTATAATCATATTCATGCATAGGTTTAATTTTGTTGGGACTCAATAGGTCACCCTAGTTTGGTCATTTTTATACCTTGTTTACCCCTGAACTATTTGGGTAGTTTTTGCTATTGCTCTGTATGGTTTTGGGATTAATATTTCATTATGTCCATGTTCTAATTATTCTGTAATTCTATTTATTGTTCATGTCAAGATCATTATTTTTAATTGGAACATGGAGCTTAACTTGAGAAACAAGTGCCACCACAAGGGTGGAATGGGACGTCCGTGGCTGACTAATTAGGAAAGCTAGTGGAAGACTACCTTACCCGAAAGGGGCAAGGACAGTAGGGGAGTAGGCGTGTAGGGTGGTTCTCGGGTTGATTTTGCTGCGATGGAGGTCAGACGAGGGATTCCTACATTGCTCTTCCTAAAAACTGTAGCGGGTTTTTGGAAGCTATTGGAACTTTGTAAAGGCCTCGTAGTGGATCCCTAGCCATTCACCTCGGAAGTGTCTAAGGGCCTTGCAAACCCTGGCGACATGGGATACACGACTTGTGGGTACAGGGTACAACCTCTACAGAGTGTAAAACTGGTATACTAGCCGTGCTCGCGGTCATGAGTAGCTCAGGACTCTCGCATGATTAATTTATGGAATTAAATTCAATTTGTCATTTGCATTGTATGGGATTTATTATTAATTTTGTTCTATTATTATTATGGTTTGGTATTTACTTACATCTAGTAATTGCTAATAAAATTTTGACCAACTTTAAAAGCAATGATCAACTTTAACCATTCTCTTTGGTAAGCCTTACACATCACATGAACTCCCACCTTTGGTGAGTTTATGCACATTATTCCCCACAACTTGTTGAGCTATGAACGTATGTGAGCTCACCCTTGCTGTCTCACACCCTCCACACTGGTCAGAACAGGTACCACAGGATGAGGCGCATGGAGGATGCTGCGATGTGTTCGTGAGAGGTCTAGGCCGTCGTCTCCCAGTCAACTTTGGTTTGCTGAATCATTGTCTCCTTACGATGTAATAATTTATTTATTTTGTATAGAACTCCTATTATATAGTAAAGTTGTAACATTCGTTTATGTACCATGATTCATCATATGTGTGAGACTTGGTCCCAGCACACCTGGTGATTATGTTCCATGCCCGGGTCCCTAAAACCCGGGTGTGACACAAATATAGTGTTAGTAGAAAGCACCCACTAAGCCCCCAAACTTTAGAAAATCACCATTAAATAACCATTAGGTATCTTTGGTTGCAATTTGGCATAGGTGCATAATATTACCCATAAACATCAGCAAAAATAAGTTATAGGGCAGAAGCTACTTCTACACAAGGGTTGTAGTTTAAAGTGCCCTCTCTGCCCTAGACGTTGTCATTCTTGTATAGAGATAACCACTTCCACTTTACACCCCATATTTTGAGAAAAGCTTAAGTAAGCCAACAAGAAGCCACTGTAATTTTTATAGGATTTTTGGAAATTTCTAAATCAGAAGTGTAGTTCAACCTACCCCATAAAAGCCCTTAAAAATAAAAGAGGAAAGAAATCCTTGAATCCTAGTATACACCATGGACATGTACAAATGTATATAAATATGTTGCATTCATACTCATGCATTTGCATTCATTAGATTGCAATCTCGTGGATGGAGAGTATATCTTGATCCAAGACCAAGAGGCACAACAAGAAGAAGCCTGGGAACTAGCTCCCGAACTTGTCGTCGAAGAACCTCCTGCCGCACCCGCATTTGAAGGCAAGCCCCGGTTTTATGCATAACTATTATATATGCTAATTTACTGCACTTAATATTTGTATGCTTGTATCGTGCACTTAAGTGTAGGAATTGCTTGAAACCCTAGTTGCATGAATTCAGGATTCCTTTGAGATGGATACTAGTATGCTAGGTCGAGTAGCCGCTATGCTAATTGAGGATCTCAGTAGAAGTCGAGTGATTTTTCTAGCTATGGTGGGTGCAAGTGCAGCCATTGCACGGCGGTGGGCGGGGTCAGTGGGGCATTGCATGCCAAGGCGGTGAGCCCTGACCGCGAACGGGGGATCGATGGGGACGGTTGACGTGTGTGGGGATGGAGTGCCCCTACATGTCCTGTGTTTAGGTTTACCTTGCAAGGTTAAAACTCGATTCGAATCGTTTGCTTCTCGCAGCTAATGAGACTGCTTGACCCCTTGTACTACATCGAGTAAGAAGTGAAATGAGGTTCCTTGAGATAATATGTTGATTTTCATAAATGATTGTTACCGTGTATGCTTAGAAAAGGGCAAACCTAGTGTAAAATGGATATGATAGAACTTGAAAAGTTAAAACTTGTTTTAGACTCAGCTAGTGCTTTTGGCAAACCAAACCCCCTCAGCCAAATAGCTTCATAGTCTAGAGGTAGAGGAGTAGACTCCTCACACCAGGTAAGTCTAGCTGAGTAGTATACTCAGCCTTGCTTGTGGCACCATTTTTTTACAGGTACACTGCAAGACATGGTTGATGGTGTGACTTGGCTAGCCACCCTGCCACCGTGTTGGACAGTCGAGTGGGATGCCGCCTCGACAGGAGAGGACCAGGAGTAGTGGGCTAGGCCTTGCCCTATTCCTCAGTATCGACGTTACCATTATCCACTGCAATATTAAGAACATTGTTATCTTTTGGTAAAACTCTGATTTATGTAATAACTTAAGTACTTTAACTTGTGGTTTCATGTTTATTGCACTCTCTCTGAGTCTCACCATCGCGCGAGCTAATGGTACTTGATCCTTGGTAAGTGGCTCTATCGGATTAGATCCGAAGAACTGACGAGTTATTCTGATTTAAGTGTGTTGCTGCCTTCAAGGCGTGACTCGAGCACTTAAGCTAGAATAATCTGGGTGGTTCTACCACAGCAATAGCGCCAGGGGCTATCCTTGCACCGCTGGACATCAACCAAGAAGGGTTTCCTATGAGAGAAGCCCGAAACTAGAAAAGGAAGGCCATTATCCCAACACCAGAGGAAGAGCAGCTAGATCAAGAGATCAGAGATTTAGAGGTCATCCACCAACAAGTGGAGAAAAGAAGGGAGAAAATGCTTCGGCTAGCTGAACTCCAGAAGAAGATTGATAAAGCTGCCGAAGAGATGCGCCATATCACACAAGACAATGAGCAAGGACGAAGGCCGCAACAAATAGAGCTTCGTCAGGAAATCCCAAGCTATGATGATGGGTGGTATGACAGTTTCAATCATGGTAACTTTGCTTTTGATGATGCTTCTCCCTAGCAACAGAGTTGCAGGCTACCACATGGCCACCTTCGTACAAACCACCATAACTCCCCATGTATGACGGGCATTCCGACCCGAAGCAGTTCCTCATGAGCTACGATGCAACCACACCGCCAAGTTCAACAATAATGCGACACACGCGAAGAGTCCAAAGCTCGTACAGTCAACAACACTGTACTAGAATCGAGACACATTTACTGAAGCAGCAGAGGGGCTCAATCAAAATATTTTCATACACACTCAATGTAATTTTTACTTCTATTGCTTTTATGTATCTATCCTAAAGGCAATTTGAGAAGGTACAACATTCGGCCTGTTGTAAAAAAATTGGAGTTACACCTTCGAGTGTAACAGAATAAGTGACAAAGCTCCAAAGTCGTTCCTACAGGGATGCAGAGCAAAAATACCACCTAAAGTAAAAGGTGAAGAAGCTCCAAAGTCATTCCTAAGGGGATGCAGGGCTTAGCTCCAAAGTCGTTCCTACGGGGATGCAGAGCTAAAATACCACCTAAAGTAAAAGGTGAAGAAGCTCCAAAGTCGTTCCTAAGGGGATGCAGAGCTTAGCTCCAAAGTCGTTCCTAAGGGGATGCAGAGCTAAAATACCACCTAAGTAAAAGGTGAAGAGACACCAAAGTCATTCCTAAGGGGATGTAGAGTCTTACTTTTATAAAACATTTATGCATTAACATCAGTTGCATCATTTCATCATATCATACTGCATAGCATCACATCATTCATCATCTTGCATCATCCAAAACAGTGGAAAAAGAAGGGAAATTTCTCCTTCAAACATGTTGGCTAACCAATAAGGTTAAGTCTTTCTTCGACAAAGAGTTATGAAAGGATGTATCAACAATGCAAGATCTATGCCTTCGGCAGCGGTATTTTTATGCAAGATCTATTCCTTCGACAACGGTATTCTTATGCAAGATCTACGGCAAGACCTTCGAGTCTAATATGTCGCTTCGACAGAAAAGGGGATTTTTTTTCTTTATGAAGCATGAAAAAAGGGGAGGTGTTTCTTCGCCTGCGGCTTAGAAATGGTACGTACGAAGATTCCACGCTCCACAAAGAAATATATTACATCATCAGATATACATATAGTTGACAATTGTTTCTTACATAAGAAAATAGCATACAAAAAATTCTACAATTCTTTTAATAAACAAGGTCTAATCATCCTCTTTTAAGATTTTATTTGTAGTTTCATTTAGAAGTCTATTCACAGCTTCGTCAATAGCTTCATTGGCTATTCTGATTATATCAAGAGCCCCCTTCAGGGATGGATCGGCCTCAGTGTCGTACGGCTTCGGAAGAGGAGAAAGTTCGGCTGCACCACAGTATAAGTGTTCATTAGTTACGAAGCTAAAACAATTCACGAAGCTAAATCACGACAAGTATACCTATAAGCCTTTCATGCTCTGCAGCTTCTTTGGCTTTCCTTACTTCTTCCAAAGCAGTATGAGACTCTTTCTCATTTTGTCTAATAGCTTTGACTGCTATTTCTCGGCCACCTTCCAACCAAACTTCGGAATAAAATTTTCTGCTAAGAGCAATGGCTTCAGCTGAAGGGTCCTTGGTGTCACTCGCTAAGACCAAGAATTCTAGCTGAATTACAACATTTGCATGCTCGCAACCATCTTTCTCAAGGAGTGAGATGGCTCCTCGGACGCCGGCAAAGGCGCAAAAATCTCCTCTATCACTAAGAATTTCATCAAAAGCTTCGGCTTCGTTACTGATCCATCGGATAACCCCGTCAGGATCACCATGAATAAAGTTCTACTCCGTAGAGAATGCGCCAACTTTAGCAAAACTATTTTTCAACTTATTGCAACATTGTAGCATTCCTCTTTCGCCTGACGAAGCTTCTCGACATTTTTCTGAACTCTTAACCGTTCAGTATCAGATATATCATGTTTTGTTTGTTCGACATTAAAATTTTCAGTGATTTCGTCGAGCTTCTTCTCCAATCCTTGCACTTTAGATCTATGCAATCCCACTTGAATAGATAGAGCGTACTAACAGCAATACGCTTCTCATTTGCTTCTTGCTTCTTTTTAAATTTCTCCATTTTCTGTTCCACTTCGGAAAGACTAGCTAGTCTAGTTTTGCTAGACATTAATCTCTCAACTAAGGAGAGCATGATTTTGTCCTTCTCAAGGGCTTCATTCTGAAGTGTTATAACTTCCGAACGTAGGTTTCCAAAAGCTATCTGAGTGCTTTTGTCTTCTGCATCCTTCTGGGCCTTCAAAGCTTTGCTAAACATAAGACCGTGACAAATAAAAAACATACAAATAATAATAATAATAATTGCCACAAAACGTTTACCGCAAACCTGCCTAACAAAAATCAATAAATGCAAAAATAAAAATATACAAACCTTCAAGTTGTTATAAGCAAGGCTATCTGCAAGTTGTTCCTTCGTCATTGCAGATATTCCAAGTTCAAGCTTCGGATAACCCATGTTGTCCGTCATTTCTCGATAAACATTTATCTCCTTGTTGTCTGGTAGATAGTAAAGGAAGTCATCTTTGTCATTTCCTCCATAAACTAAGGACCCTCGAGAGTATTTTAGGTCCTTTGCGTAATGTTGAACTTCGGCAATTCACTCTTCTGGTAGTTGTTTCCCTAAAGCATGGCGAACAATAAATTCCAAATCGTCTCGAGACGATGCTTCGGGTGTAGGCGATGTCGGCTTCTCCAGAAGATCTTCCTTTTGTTCTTGCACTGGCTTGAATCTCGAAGGTCCAGCTTCAACGCATGTAGGAGAAGCGCTAGTAGTAGTTACCACTAACTTTTCAATATTATCCTCCGAAGCTTCAACAGAAATAGGAAATGAAACCTTTGAAGATTTTAGAACAGCATCCAAAACACTGGCCATTCTCCTCCCTTTCCTAGGAGTAATTGTTGTAGCAGTTGTTAACTTCGGAAACCCCGTCGTGGTTGGGGGATTGCAATTTCGGACACTCCTCTGTCTTTGAGTTTTTTGCTTCTATTTCTTTTACCGGACCGACAGTAGCTTCGGTGGTCGCAACAGGTATTACCTCTGAAGTCGAGGGGGCAGCTTCGGCATACTCAATTTCCATCTTCTCTAAAGCAGGCGCTGCAGCAGCCTTCTCCAAAGAGTGCAGGTTCGGCCGGTGAGTCAGAAATATAATGTTTTTTGGCTTTGGTTCACCGGAAGGGGTCGAAGTCGTGATTTCCCTCTTCGCTCCTTGTTTCCGAATGGGAAAGCAGTAATCGGGATAAATGAATCCAATCACATCAAAAACTCTGTTCAGTCTCCTTTTGCCTTGAGCGCCGAAGGCAGTGTTCATGGCTTCGTCCTCTGCCTTCGTATAAACCCCCAATAGCTTGTCACTGATCACCTCAACAGCTTCAAGCCAGTCATCATTCGGTTCGTCAAATTGACTTCTGTAGCGATAGGTGTACCTTAGATAAACCAGTCCACCTTCGCTTGAGCCAGCAGTGGTTTCCTTCGGCATCTCCCAGTCATTAACAAGCTGCCATACCTTATAAGCAATATGCTCCTAAACCAAATCTCTGGTGCCGATGTAAGTGCACACTGTGTTGAAGGCCATCAAACATGCTTGTACTTCGTTTCCACTTGCGATCGAAGGCCTCCTAATGCCGAAGTGTGAACGGAAGGGGCATTGGATTATGCCCTTCACATCCTCTCTCTCATTCAAATCATTTTTGACATAAAACCATTGCTTCATCCATGAGGCCGGCCATTTTTTCCAGAACATTGGCACAGGACACCTCACATCAGACCGATACACAAACCTATAGCATCCGAAGTTGTTATGATACTGCTCTTTCCCAACTGCCTTCGTCTGGTAAGACAATTCGTGAATGTTGCAGAAGCACTCGACATCAGGCTCCAGCCCTTGGCTCCTCATAGCCCAAATAAAGACTCCAACTTTTAATTAATGCTTCGAGAGTAAACTGATGAAGGTATATCTCAAATGTCTTTAGCACTTCGACTAGCATCTTATGCAAGGGAAAACGAAGCCCAGCCTTCATAAAACTTTTAAATACTATCACTTCATCTGCTTTAGGAAGAGGAACAGTGCTTTCTCCTCCAGCCCTCACTATGGATATATCATGGAAATATCTGCCCTTCATCGCTTTAATTTTCCCTTGCTTAACAGTGGATTTCTCCAAAACAACATGACTTGGCCTCCATGGTCGATATTCAGCATCTTCGTCCTCACTTTCAACATCAAAACTCTCATTGTTGCTGTAGTCCCCAAATAGCCCAGCTAACATTTCATCAGTGATTTTCTCAGCGTTGGTCCTCTCCATGGCTTCATAGAAACCAGCGAGCACGGGGTCTACGCTTTTCTTATCTTCGGCCATTTCAATGATGATCACAACAGAAAATTGAAGCTCAAAAAACAATTGCGTTCGCAGAGGAAGAAAACTAAAACAACAATCATAGCACAAAAGCTAGATAGCACAAAAAATATTCTCAGCGCGAGCCCTTGTATATATACACAAAGCACCACTGCGCGGTGGGGCCCATAATACAGAATGTTTCGCTATACTAGCGAAGGGAAGGTGTTTTTTCGGACCTTCAGCTAAAGGTCTTCATTCATTTTGCAGTCTGAATTTGTTGCAACAAAACAAAGTAATACTGTGAGGGGCTACTGTTGGGGGCCTTCCTCTTCCGAAGGTCCTCAAAAACACGACTGACGATTTGTTTCTAGCGTACTACTTAATATTACAAGAGCTTCGTCATAAGAAAAGCTTCGTGACATGGGTCTTCTTCTCCGCCGAAGGTCCTCGAGATGAAGACATTGTCTGAAAGCGACAACGACAAATGCTGAAGGTACATCCAAAGAGAGACAGCTTCAGCTTAAGGTAGCAATGAAGGTCAAACATGATGCTGAGTCGAAGAGGAAAAGACTAGCTAATCCCTGATGATTTATGTTACGATTATGAATATATGTTAAGGTCATAAATGTATTTTTACTCGGGCTGCGTCCCATGCCTATAAATAGGTGAACAGTACCCCCATACCGTTCACGCTGGATTGTAATTGCTCTCGCGTCAACACCTTAAATCAAGCCGAAGGTATCAATGTAATATAAATTCTGTTAATGTTCATGTATAAATATATTATGAAATAGATATATGGATGAATGAATGGATGAATAGATAACATATGTTATCTCCATAGACTCTTATTCCCATAAATGATGAAAGTGTGTTCTTCATGACCTTCGTATGAAGATCATTATATCCGAAAGGAGATAATGCTTCAGAGGACGAAGGTCCTTAATCTTTAACAATTGTGTTGCCTTGTTCTTGATTCGAAGCATTTAAGAACAAGTGACCAACAACTGGCATGAAGTCGGAAGGAGCACGTCTTGACCCCTCTAAGAATGGTGATCAAAATAGAGCCGATACGTAGGCGGTGGGGGAGTCACTTCACCGTGAGGGCGACGAAGTGGGTCAGCTGATCTGTAACATAGGTTGTGGAGCTTCATGATGTAATCAGGTAAACTAAAAAGGGCATAGACCTCACTAGCATGTAAGGTCACATCCTCTCCCTCAAACCAAAAATGAAGCAATTAACGGTCTGGGTCAATCTAAATTGTAGCATAAAACACTCGAACCCACTACTCGACATACAATCCAAACTATGTCAAAAAGGTGGAAAGTCCAAGGAAGTATGTGAAGTGTCCCTCTACCACCCTGCCAGCTGCTTAACGCACAACATCCAAGTTTATCAATCGATGCTTTCTAATAACAATCCTAGTTTTTGACTGAGCTCTATAAAACAACTCCAGAAGTTTGACACATTTTAAGCTAAGTTGAGCTAAAACCAGAATATGAGTTCGAATAATTAAAATGATCGATGTTGTTTGCTTGTTCTCAAATGTTGTGAGTCAAGAACAAGACAACACAATTGTTAAATGTCAAGGAACTTCATCCTCCGAAGCATTATCTCCTCTTGGATATAATGAGCTTCAGATGAAGGTCATGAAGGACATGCCTTCATAATTCATAATAATAAGAGTACATAGAAATTGTGAATGTAGTCTTCCAGTTCATTCACATATGTGTTTCATAATGTACATATGGATAGAGTTTACATTACATTAATACCTTTGGCTTGCTCGAAGGTGCTCACGCGAGAGCGGTTACAATTCAGCGTGAGGGACGCAGCCCGGGTGAAAATACATTTATGACCTTAACTTGTATACATGATTGTAACATAAACATAAGGGATTAACTGGTCTTTTCCTCTTCGGCTCAGCGCCATGCTTGACCTTCGTCACCACCTTAAGTCGAAGTTGTCGTCCTTCGGTTAGAAGCTTCGGTATTCGTCATTATGGTTCTCAGATAGTATCTTAATCTTGAGGACCTTCGAAGAAGAAGACCCCCAATAGTAGCCCCTTCGCGGTGCTAGATCGTTTTTTCACAACGAGCTCGATCCGCGAAAAGTACGAAGGCTTCGGGATGTCGAAGGTTCGAAAAACCCCTTCCCTGAGCTTGTTATTAAAAAACAAATATAAAATTCACAGCGCTTATCGGTCCACCGATCAGTCAGTACGCATGTCCTGGCGGTTCTCCTTCTTCTCCTGCAGCGCTATATAAACAGACAAGTCGGTGAGAAGTTACCACAACATTCATTGCTATTACAACGTCATGCTGCTGAAAATTTTCACTGAAGCTGAAGCTTGCTGCTTTATACTTCAAACAAACGTTTCACCGCTCAAGTGCAACTTCGTCTGCTAGAGTCTGAACATCGAAATGGCCAGAGTAAGATCGACTGCTAGGGTGACAAGCGAGGGAGATGAGGTTGGAACCACTGAGACAGCTCCCATCTCAGAAGTGATGAAGTGTTCTGGGTTAGTTGTGCAGGAAGAAACTATTGGCGAAGGTGTTGCTGATGCCGAAGCTCAACAGACCGTTGCCGAATCTAAAAGTGAAAATGAAAGTGAGGATGATGACAGTATCCTAAGCCCGAGCAAACCCAGCCATGTCGAGTTCGGAAAATCCACAGTAAAGGAAAAGGATCTAGTTTTAATGAAGAAACTAGGATACTTTGAGGAAAATGATGATGAACTGGTTCGTTTTGCTGGAGAGGAGACGATTCCCGAGCTGAAAGAGGATGAAGTTGTAGTCTTCAAAAGCTTCTTCAGGGTTGGACTTTGGTTCCCTCTTTATGAGATGATCAGTGAGGTTTTGAAGAAGTTCGAAATCTACCTACACCAGCTGACCCCCAATGCCATTATTAGGCTCAGTGTGTATATTTGGGCTCTTCGAAGCCAAGGAAAGAGTACCAATGCCGAAGGGTTCTGTCGAGTGCACGGGCTTCATTATCGGACGAAGGCAAGAGCCGATGGTCTGCACAAGAACTTCGGGTGCTATAACTTTGCATACCAAGAGGATACCAAGGCCCCCGTGATTGGCTACCGCACTAAATGGCCGACCGAGTGGACAAACGAGTGGTTTTATGTGAAGGCCGATGAGAAGAAAAGGGAGAAGCTCATGAGCATGGTAATGAGTCCTTTGAGACTGAACTTCAGTATGACCTGACCCTTGTGCAACATGCAGCTCGGGTCTCCTTGCCAAATGGCCGAAGTGGAGTTTAGGGTCGTGGCTAAGCACATCAGCACTAGAGACTTGGTGCAAGAATACTTGGAAAACATGACATTTTCGACCTCTGGTGGTTGGGGAATGCCGAAGAAAAAGGAGGAAGGCAAAAAGTATGGACTTGTTAGACTTCCTTACCGGTTTAAGTTCTAGAAAAGATTCAGCAACCCGTGCAATGAATGGTTGGAATTAATAGAAATGATGTGTAATGAGATTCTCAGGAATTACACAAAGAAAGAAGATCAGTTGATGATAGCTGCCTTCGGCACCCATGAAAAATGAAGGTTAAATCGTGTGATGGATGCTCTAATTTTGAGTACCCAGGTTACGAGAGACTTGACGAAGGGGCCGGAGGAGCTAAAAGGAAAAGATTTGTTAGCATTCTGAATAGACAGGCCATTCGGTCAGTCAAGGAAGACCAGAAGGCTATGAAGAAGCAAAAAACTCTATCGGACCCGAAGGATTTAGCTCCCAAGAAACAAAAGCTCGTCAGGATATCTCTTGTAGGGACGAAGGTACAAGATGTGCCAGACAAGACTACATGCCCTTCTTCGCCTTCTTCTGCTGATGTTTCAGAAATTCTAAAGGTAATGGATGAACCTATCCCATTCGCAATGCTAAGTCCTCTAAGGTTAGATTTGACTAGCCTCTTGCAGTCAAAGGAAACAGCTTCGGCTACCGGGGGGAAAGCCCGGGGGCAGAAGAAACGGCAAATGATGAACGTGATGCAAGCTATTGAACAGACCTCGCCCCGAGCCTCGGTAGAAAAGACTATTGTGTCTGCTGATGCTGAAGATACTATTGGGGCCGAAGTTAATGAAGCTACACCTGAAACTGATAATCTCGCTACCACAATGTCAGAAATTGATAGACTCATAATCGATGTGGTTCCTAAGAAAGACACAGCCGAAGCGACTACTGATAAGGGAAAGGGAATTGAAGAGACCTCTTTGGAAGATAAAAATTTCGACCTTCGGCACCTGGGTGGCCAACAGCTTTCCGAAGAGGATATATCGGAGCTGAAGGAATTTGCCATATCTTGCGGCTATCAGTCCGGATCCATGCTTTTTGGCGGCGTTGATGAAGAGATTTTAGGATGTATTCACGACCGCGCCAGAGCTAAAATCATAAGCACTTTATCAAAGAGCATCGGATTCCCGAAACTGAAGAAGGACATCAGCTGCTACAGAAGACAACACATTATTGGCAGCTTATTTCACTCCAACTTTAAAGTAAAGTTCCTTTGCTATCTTTTATTTCATCATGCCGATTTAAGTATTTCAATAATGAGATTCTGACTTTAATTCGTCTTTTAGAGTCTGTTGCTGAGCAAGGCCTTGAAAATGCAGTAGGATGACGAAGACAGAAAAAATGAGATCGTTATCGAAGGCTTGGAAGATAAGATTAAAAAACTTGAAACTTCTCTGAAGGAAAAAGACAGCCTGTTGCATTCAGTCGAAGGCTCTCTCACCGAAGCTCAATCGCAGAATGAAAAATTAAGCAAAGAGCTTGGAGAAGCTCGAACACTTTTGGAAAGGAACTCGAATCGCTTTAATCGCGAGTCTGAAGCGCTGAACGCGACAATCAAGGTCGAAGTTGAAAAGAATGTCAAACTGAACGAAACAGTGAAAATTCTTTGAGATAAATGTTTTAGTTTTGCTAGTCAATGCATTGCTCGGTTGAAGGGTAACTTCAATTCTGTTGGAGCCACATCTAAAGAAATTACCCTTTCTGCTGAAGATATTCCTAGGGCTCTTGAATGTGTTGAAAAAGAGGTTGACGTCCTCGACGAAGTTATAACTGGCCACGGTGATTTCTGTGCGCTAGTGGCTTCTCGTGGTACGGCTACTGCTTTCATGAAAGCTGGATGCAATCATATAAGAGCCATCAACATGCCAAACTTTAGCCTTTCGCCGTTCGACCTAGTTGACATTCCAACTGAAGCTCCAAGTATAGGCAACAAATTCATCACTCAAATCTAGGCAAAGGGCGGCCGAGAGATGGCTGGAGATGAAGCTCGAAATTTACTCAACAAAGTATAGAAAACCTCTTTCACCTATATGCTTTTACTTTTCCTTAGCATACTCCTTAATACCTTTGCTTTTGTCATTTTTCAAGGTAATACTACCGAAGGATAAAGAACTGAAGCTTGCTCTAGAGCACTGAAGAAGACTTTAGAGGCTTCTCATGTTAATATCTATAGAAACACTTTTGGAGGTTCTTTGTACAAGGAAATGTATCATTTGGCAAAGAATTGTAATCGAAAGTGAACAGATTTTTGTAAGTATTTGTAAATGCTTCGTAATGCTGCTTTACCGTTTATTCGACTGTTGTCTGCTTTGCTGTGGACGAAACTGTAAAACCCAGTAATTCTCAGGGTTCTTCTCAGTACTAACTCAAGATCATTATCACATGTAAATCCAATTGAGCAAAAGACACCAAGAATTAGAAATAAAGGTTTAATTAAGTCTTTTTCATTTTAAGGATCAAGCCTTAATCATGTCATGCACCTCAAAGTGAGAAGAATTCACAAACCCTAAATAACCCTAAGTAGGCCATTTAAGTGCAAAAAGGGAAAACTTGTAAAAAGATTATGAAAAACACAAAATCATGAGGAGAACCAAATAACAAAGTTAAAGTGCACTAAATAAACTACAAAATGTAGTAAGAAAGTTTGATCAATGGAGCTTTGCAAAATTCCCAAAAAGACCCCTCAAGCTAAAATCTCAAAAAGGGAAATTCAGAAAATTCAGAACTGAATTTTCACCTCTTCATGAAGTTCAGCCGTGTTCTCTATGAAAGCATCTAGGCCCCTGGTTGGTTTTAGTGATTAATGACAACGTAATATTATATGTGACTAACGTGTGTTTTGTAGAGACAAATGGTAAGTTAGGTCGCATGACAGGTAGAAGTACTACAACGGTGAAAACAATCCCGTAAATAAGAACTCGAAGCGACGGCTAAAACGACGGAACAAAAGGTGAAGGTCTACGGAGTCCGAGTGTCAAGGAGATGTGGACACTCGCGATTTAGTTAGGTCTTTTATTCTCTTTTAGCCGTACTATAAAGAGGGGTTGTCGATGAGTAGTTTGACCAAGAGAGTTCTAGTGTAGTGTTGGTGCACAATCACACTCATATACAGTGCTAGGTGTCACTCTAGAACTCACACACAAGTTAGAGCGAAAACCGATTTGAAAATCAGCTGAAAACAAGATTTAGTGTTTCTGGCTTAGGGGCACCGGACTGTCCGGTGTGCACCGGACTGTCCGGTGCACCCTCTACCAGGTGGGGCCAGGCTGGTCCACGGCAGAGTTTTCCCCGTCGCAGAAACCCGAGAGCGCAGCCTTCAGAGATGAATTTTAGTGGCACACCGGACACCGCACCGGACTGTCCGGTGTGCACCGGACAGTGGACTGTTCACTGTCCGGTGCGCCATGAGTCCAACGGCTCTGTGTCAGAACTAGCCGTTGGAAGTGACCGTTGGCGCACCGGTGGCGCACCGTTGGCGCACCGGTGGCGCACCGGACAGTCCGGTGCGCCATCGCGCAGCACATTGCCTGTAACGGCTAGTTGGTGGGTGAGGGCTATTTATACCCCCTCCACCCACCATATTCAATGTCTTGCACTCCACATTTATTCCAGCACATTGGTAGAGCATTGCAAGCACCAAAAGCCTAGTGAGGAGATTAGAGAATCATAATCCGCGCTTGTTCCTCATTAGAGCTAGTGAGAGCCACCTAGAGCACACACCACTTGCATTAGGCTTCTCTTGGTCAAGCGAAAGTCTACGGCTTGTTACTCTTGGTGATCGGCATCACCTAGACGGCTTGGTGGCGTTGGGAGCTCGGTGATCACCGTGAAGATCTTGTTGGTGACCCGACTCAAGTTTGTAAGCGGTCTCGAGGGATCCACCGCGCCGGAGTGGCAAAGGATCATCTCGTAGTGAGCACTTGGTTCTTGCGAGGATCAAGGGGGAGTGATACCCTTGTGCGGGTGCTCCAACGAGGACTAGTGGAGAGTGCCGACTCTTCGATACCTCGGGAAAAATTGGAGGAGTCTTCTAAACTTTGCTTTACATTCCGCACTTAATTCAAGCTCTTTACTTTGTGTATTTGTTTAGCAAGTATTTGAAGCATTGTCTTAGCCTAGTTACATCTCTAGTATTATTTTCTTAGTGCTAGTTGTTGGGGTGAAGTTGGGCTCTTGTTTAGCTCTTGCTTAGGTTTTAATTAGTGTTGATTTTTAGAAAAGCCCAATTCACCCCCCCTCTTGGGCATCGTGATCCTTTCAATTGGTATCAGAGCCTTGTTGCTCATAGATTAGCTTAACCGCTAGAGTTACGATGTCCGGTGGGGATGGACCTCCTCCCGTTTTTGATGGTGACGATTTTCCTTATTGGAAAATTCGTATGGAAGCATACTTAGAGGCTATAGACATTGGTGTCTATAAAGCCGCCACACAAGGGTTTCCCCAACCTAGAGATCCCACAAATCTTGTAGGTGATGAGTTCAATTATGAGAAATGGAATGCGAAGGCCAAAAACACTCTTTTTAGAGGCCTTTGCAAAGATGTGTTCAATAGAGTTCGGAATCATAAAAATGCTCATGATTTGTGGATGGACATTTGTGCTCTACATGAAGGAACTAGAAGTGAACGTGAGGAAAGATATCACATAGCCATGCGAAAGTTAAATTCTTTTGAAATGCTTACTAATGAAAATGCAAACGCTATGTACTCACGACTTAATATTCTTGTAGAGGAAGTCAATGGATTGGGGCTTACTCAAATCTCACAACCGGATGTTGTGAGGAAGATTCTCAGTGTCCTCCCAATAGACAAATATGGACACATTGTCACTGTGCTACATCAAATGGATCTTTCAGTTACCACACCTACACAAATTTTGGGAAAGATCAATGCCCATGAAATGTACATGCACATCAACAAAGAAGAATCATCTTCCAAAAGAAAGGATTTGGCTCTCAAAGCAAATCATGAAAGAAAAGGAAAAGCAAAAATACAGGTTGAGGAAGAGTCCTCAAGTGATGATGACCTTGATGCAAACATTGCCTTGATGGTAAGGAAGACCACCAAGATGTTGAAGAAGCTAAATAGAGAAGGCATCAAATTTGATTCAAGAAAGAAGAAGTTCTTTTCCAACAAAAGAAAGCCCATTTCTGAGATGGACTGCTACAACTGTGGTGAGCTTGGTCATCTTGCTCATCAATGCAACAAGCCCAAGAAGAACAAGTTCAAGGGCAAGAAGGAAGATGACAGCGATGATGAAAAGAAGGAAAAGAAATTCTTCAAGAGGAAAGATGGAAAGCAAAAGAGGTTTCACAAGAAGAAGAATGGAAAGGCATATATTGTTGGCGACTGGCTCACCGACATCGAATCATCAAGTGGGTCTTCTTCAAGTGAAGAAGAGAATGATGAAAAGTTGCGGCCATCGCCGGGGATTTCTCTTCACCACCACCATCGCCATCATCCACTTCTCACCTATGCCTCATGGCTAGGGGTGAACGAAAGGTACAAAATGATATTAATATTGATGATGATAGTGATAGTGATAGTGATGAAGAATTTGCTTCACCTTCATATGATGAGTTAGCTGACTTACTTAAAGAATATACTCAAATCATTAGAAAGTCAAAAGCTAAATGTGATAGGTTGAAAAATGAAAATGAATCTTTAAATGCCAAGTATGACATAGTTATAAAGGCTAGTGATGAAATAAAAGAAGAAAATAAAACTATGTCATCAACTGTAAATGAGCTCACAAACTCCCTAAAAGATGCTAAGGAAAAATATGACAAATTAAATGAAGCTAATAGGGAGTTGCAAAATAGACTAGTAAAGATCAAGGAAGACTATACTCAAATTAAATTTGATCATGACAATCTTCTTGTTGAAAATGAACTTTTATCTTGCAAAACACATGAGGCTATTAACCCTGTTGTTAAGCTTGATGTAGCAACCTCATGTGATGATTTGATTCAAGAAGAGCAAACTAGTCTACATGCTGAATTGACTGAAAAAGTTGAAGTCCTAACTTTAGACAACCAAAAATTGAAGAATTATTTGACTGATGCAACTACTAGAGGAAAAGTTGCTATTGAGAACAATGATTTCAACAATGAGTTGGCAGTGGATAATCAAAGGCTTAAGAATGAGGTCAAGAAACTAAAAAGTGAAAATGAACATCTTGCAACAAGTGTGCAAAAGTTCAACAAGGGTCAATACCTCCAAAATGAGCTGCTTATGAACACTGTTATGAAAAATAACAAGAGTGGTATTGGATACAATGCTTTTGTGCAAAAGAAAGCTATCACTCAATACAAGCCAAAGCAGACTCACAAGCCTATCAAATGTTTTGAGTGTGGAAATGAAGGTCATTTTGCCCACAACTGCAAAGCTAAACCACCAACTCCCTTGCCTAAGCACTCAAGACCATTTGCTTTCAATGCTCACTATGTTCTAAGAAAGGTTGCAAATGGAAAGATTAAGGTTACATTCCTAGGTCCACCAAATAAGAGTAGACCTAGACAAATCTGGGTGGCAAAGTCCTTAATTGAGAGAGTCACTGGTCCTATGCAATATAGGGCTCTCAAAACTCAAGCTTGAATTGTCTGTGAATGTAGGTGAACTACAAGACCGGTGGGAGCCATTGGGTTATTGACAGTGGATGCACACAACATATGACAGGCAACCCACGGATGTTCACCTCATTAGATGAGAATGTTGATGGTCAAGATAAAATCACATTTGGAGACAACTCAAAAGGAAAAGTGCAAGGACTTGGCAAGGTGGCAATCTCAAATGATTTATCAATATCAAATGTTCTCTTAGTTGCACCTTTGAGCTTCAATTTATTATCAGTGGGACAACTCTGTGATCTTGGACTTCAATGCTTATTCACTCCATCAGAGGTTATTGTAACAAAAATGGATGATGAATCAATGGTATTCAAGGGATTTAGATACAACAACCTCTACTTAGTGGATTTCACTTCAGAAGATGCAGACTTAAGAACTTGCCTCTTCACCAAAGCTTCTCTTGGATGGCTTTGGCATAGGAGGCTTGCACATGTTGGGATGAGCACACTCAAGAATGTATTAAAGAAAGATATGGTTAGAGGTTTAAAGGATGTGGTGTTTGAAAAAGACAAGCCATGCAGTGCATGTCAAGCTGGAAAGCAAGTTGCTAATACACATCCTACTAAAGCTTTCATGTCAACATCAAGGCCACTGGAACTACTTCACATGGATTTATTTGGACCTACAAATTATGTCAGTGCCGGTGGCAACCTCTACTGTCTAGTGATTGTTGATGACTTCTCAAGATACACTTGGGTGTTCTTTCTCCATGACAAATCTGAAGTTGCATCTATATTCAAGAAGTTTGCCAAGAAAGCACAAAATGAATTTGATTGCAAGATTAAGAAGATTAGAAGTGACAATGGCAAAGAATTTGACAACACCAACATTCATGAGTACTGTGATGAAATTGGGATCAAGCATGAAGTATCTGCCACATATACACCTCAACAAAATGGAGTTGTTGAAAGGAAAAATAGAACCTTGATCACCCTTGCAAGAACAATGATTGATGAGTATAACACACCGGAGAGGTTTTGGGCCGAAGCTGTCAACACTGCTTGTTATGCATCAAACAGGCTATTTCCTCACCGGCTACTTGCAAAGACTCCTTATGAACTGCTAAATGGGAAAAAGCCAGACGTCTCTTTCTTCCGGGTGTTTGGGTGCAAATGCTACATCTACAAAAAACGCCATCATCTAGGGAAGTTTCAAAGACGTTGTGATATTGTTTTTCTTTTGGGTTATTCATTAAAGTCCAAAGCATATCGAGTATTCAACCATGCCACTGGCGTGGTAGAAGAAACATATGATGTGGAATTTGATGAGACTAATGGCTCCCAAGGAGCACTTGAAAATCTTGATGATGTAGGTGATGAGCCACTTAGGGAAGCAATGAAGAACATGCCTATTGGAGCTATCAAACCAAAAGAAGATGGAGAAGAGGTGCAAATCATTGACAGGCCTTCTTCATCAAATGTACCACAAGATGATGAAAAAGATGAGAGGCATGCAAATGAAGATACATTTGTCTCTCATGAACAAGCAAGGGTACAAGCCGAAGATGTTGATGCTCCAGGATCTTCTTCCCAAGTGGTTGACAGGAGAAACTCATCACTACTTCAAGCTCATCCTCAAAACCAAATCATCGGAAGTCCTTCACAAGGGGTTATTACTCGATCACATAAACATGCTAATTTTATTGAACATCACTCTTTTGTTTCTTGTGTTGAGCCTACTTGTATAGATGAGGCGCTACAGGATCCGGACTGGGTGAATGCCATGCATGAAGAACTTAACAACTTCACCCGTAACGAAGTTTGGACCCTGGAGAAGCCCCCACAAGATGCAAGAATCATTGGAACAAAGTGGGTGTTCAGAAACAAACAAGATGATCAAGGTGTGATTGTAAGAAACAAGGCAAGACTTGTCGCAAAGGGATTCTCTCAAGTTGAAGGCTTAGATTTTGGAGAGACCTTTGCCCCGGTTGCTCGACTGGAAGCCATCCGTATCCTACTTGCATATGCATCATGTTATGATATAAAACTTTATCAAATGGATGTAAAAAGTGTATTTTTAAATGGATTCATAAATGAACTTGTATATGTTGAGCAACCGCCTGGATTTGAAGACCCTAGATATCCTAACCATGCTTACAGGTTGTCCAAGGCGCTATATGGGCTAAAGCAAGCTCCAAGGGCTTGGTATGAGCGTCTTCGCGACTTCCTCATCGAAAAGGGCTTCAAAATCGGGACCGTCGACACAACTCTCTTCACAAAGAAACATAACGGTGATATTTTCATTTGTCAAGTATATGTTGATGATATAATCTTTGGCTCAACAAATGACTATCATTGCAAGGAATTTGGTGAGTTGATGTCGAAGGAGTTCGAGATGTCAATGATTGGTGAGCTAACATACTTCCTCGGCTTTCAAGTCAAGCAAATGAAAGATGGGTCTCACCTATCTGCCTGGCCTCCTGTCCCTTCTGACTATCAGCGGCAGATATGTTGAGGAGTGGGTCCACGTCTTCTACGCCTCTGTTTGGATTGACCCGGATCATCATTGGATGAGGTTCCGCTTTGAGCGCGAGGATGTCACGATCACTGCCAGTCAGATCCGACAGCTATTTGGATTCCCTGAGTCGACGACTCGCCTTCACAGCCTCTGCTACGGCACTTCAGATCCTCCTCGTCGCCCTCACGGCGGTGTTGCTCTAGGGACAGCTCACGTCGCGGCTCTGTTCCGCCCGCCTTTCTCAGATGGGTCGCGACGTTCACCAGCAGACTTCACTACCGCAGCGAAGTATTTATATGAGCTCATCAGACAGACACTCCTGCCGAGGATGGGATACAGGGAGGCTACCACTCATATTCAGCTTTGGCTCCTTGGTGCCCTGGTATCCCACTCACAGTTTGATGTTGTGGACTTTCTGATCTATGAGATCGAGGACACTGTTCTGGATGGGATTCGTGCTCGTCGGCAGCTACCTTATGCTCACTACCTATGCCACATCTTTGCGCAGCTGATTCAGCCACCTCGTTTTCAGAGCACCCTTGAGGCCTCTCGCCTTGTATTTGGATCTTACCGTCCTGCTCCTGAGATTCCAGTGCCAGCTTCTGCTTCTGTGTTCGACTCTCAGGCCGAGGATGCAGCTCTTCGTCAGTTTGACACTCAGGGTACAGCAGCTGATGATGATGATGATGATGATGATGATGATTTTGGGGTTCCTCCTCCGCCTCCGCCTCCACGCTCACATGATCATGAGGCTGGGAGTTCTAGTGCTGCCCCTGCTACTCCTCAGGCTATGGACCCTGCTCTTGCTTCGATTCTCCAGACTCTCACTCAGCAGCAGGCTCACCTGGCAGCCGAGCAGGCCCGTTTATCCGATAGGATGCTCTCGATGTTTCAGAACATGCAGGATAGGCAGGATGCACTTCAGCAGCAGCTTATTCAGGATAGGGCAGAGAATAGGGCATTCATGGCCCTCATGCTTCAACATTCTGGTATCTCAGCACCTCCGGTTCAGTCTGCTCCGCCTCCTCCGCTTCACGCTCCAGTGGTGCCTTCGATCTTGTCTGGACCCCCTGCTGGTTCCTCTCCGCTCCGGCCGGTCACTTTGGCGTTCACCTCTCCGGCTCTCAGCTCTATCTGTCCGCAGCCGTCAGTGCCACCAGCATCTGCTGTTACCACTACCGCTGTGGCAGTTTCTGTGACCGCTTCTGTTCCGGTAGCTCCTGCAGCGCGGCCTCCGTCCGAGTCAGTACTAGCTCCAGCTTCTACCGCAGATCCTGGATCCGAGACTGACTCTGACCCTCCGTCGGCGTTCGCTCTGCTACCTCGACCTCGACCGGATGTGCCCCCGCCGCCTCCTCCTGCTTCAGGCGTTTAGATTCAGGTCCCTTTTGGTGTTTGACGCCAAAGGGGGGAGATATGAGTTGTGAGAGCTAGGGGGAGTTAGAGAGTTAGTAGAGAGTCAGAGTCATTTTGATGTAATATATGTGCTTGCTACTCTCTGTACTAGCTTGATGTTTTTTGGCTCACAAACTCGTCATATACTCTCGTTGCGTATGATTGACTGGTTGTATTATGTTTTCACCTTATATCATATCACCAGTCTTCTAGCTCTTGTTTCATTAATTTACTCTCTTATATGAATATCTTATGATGTGTATGCGCTCACTCTTATTATTATGGTACACATTCCTTCTGTCAAAGATTACTGAGTATAACTAACCATTCTTTCTATTGACAGAATCTTCAAAACAAACTACTCTCACAAAACTTGTAGGGTTGTCATCAATCACCAAAAAGGGGGAGATTGAAAGCATCTAGGCCCCTGGTTGGTTTTAGTGATTAATGACAACGTAATATTATATGTGACTAACGTGTGTTTTGTAGAGACAAATGGTAAGTTAGGTCGCATGACAGGTAGAAGTACTACAACGGTGAAAACAATCCCGTAAATAAGAACTCGAAGCGACGGCTAAAACGACGGAACAAAAGGTGAAGGTCTACGGAGTCCGAGTGTCAAGGAGATGTGGACACTCGCGATTTAGTTAGGTCTTTTATTCTCTTTTAGCCGTACTATAAAGAGGGGTTGTCGATGAGTAGTTTGACCAAGAGAGTTCTAGTGTAGTGTTGGTGCACAATCACACTCATATACAGTGCTAGGTGTCACTCTAGAACTCACACACAAGTTAGAGCGAAAACCGATTTGAAAATCAGCTGAAAACAAGATTTAGTGTTTCTGGCTTAGGGGCACCGGACTGTCCGGTGTGCACCTGTAACGCCCCGAATTTTTTGCAGTTGAATTTTTTCTTTTCTTTACTCGCCAAAATTCGGGCGTTACCTTTTCTTTTCCTTTTTCCCTCGCTAAACCTTGACCTTTTCCAAAGTTCTAGCGGGATTCGGTTCGGATTTCCCGTGTAAGAAAACCCTAAATACTTTATATTGTTTGATGCACCATGCCGAACCTTGCATTTCTTTTGATTGCTTTGAAAGTGCAAATGCATTCATGTAGAAAGATCGGATTTCGAAAATGAGGAGGAGATCTTTTCTTTATTTTTTTCTCTTTCTCTCTCCTCTTTTTCTCTCTGTCCCGCGCCGTGGGCCGACCCCGGCCGGCCTAGCCGCCCCTGGCGCCCCCTCTTGGGCCCAAAAAGGCCCATGCCGCCCCCCTCCCTTTATTTTTTCCCCAAAACCCCCAATCCCTCTCCCTCTCATTTTCTCTCATTTTCTCTCCCTCACCCTAAGCCGCCGCCGCCCCTACCCCCTGCCCTAGCGCCGCCCCTCCCCGTCGCCGATCGGCCGCCCCGCTCGGCCGCCCCGCCCCGTCCCCGTCCCCGGTGAGGCCCCCTCCCCTCCCCCTCTCCTCCCTCCCCCATCCCCCCCTCCTCCCCTTTCCCCTCGCCGCTCGGCGCCATGGCCGCCGCCATGGCCGGCTCGCCCTGGCCGCCCGGCCGCGCCCTGGCCGCCCGGCCACCCGCCCTGGCCGCGCCCCCTGGCCGCGCCTTGGCCCCGGCTCGCCCTGGCCGCCCGGCCCGCCCTGGCCGCCCTGGCCGCGCGCTCGCCTGGCCGCTTGGCCGGCTCGGCCGCCTGGCCAGCCCGACCCCCCCCTCCCCCCCCCCGCGCGCTCGCCTGGCCGCCGGTTCAACCGGGCCGGCTCAGCCGCCCCGGCCGCCCAGCTCGCCGCCCTCGCCCGCGCCCGGTTCAACCGCCCCTAGGGCCGGTTCAACCGCCCCCCCTCTGTTTTTTTTATTTTTTTTATTTTATTTTATTTACTTTCTGTGATCATAGTTACTTTATTTTAGGTAGGCTAATCATTGTTAATGTTATTGAAATATGAAGCTTAATTTAAAATTCCGTTATGCTAATTGATTCATGTAGTTAACTGTTTATCTCGTTCAATGTTGATCAACTTAAAATGATTAGGTTTCCACTAGTGCATACAACAGAATTCTTTTGTTAAGAACCAATTGTAATTGACCGTTAGTGCATGAGATTTAACCCCCTGCGAGACCCTTTCCCGCTTCTTTCTAACCATAACAAATGCAATGTCAAATGTCATACTTGATGCATATTCGCTTTATTTGTTCCCTTGTATGGTGTACTGTTCTTTTGTATTAAATGTGGATGGATGTATGTATGTTTGCGCTCGCATAGAGAACGATCCGGTTGAAGAGCCCGAGGAATTCGCAGGAGAAGCCCCTGAGCAGCAGTCGGTTGGTGGAGGCAAGTGTCCTTTGACCTATCTCTGTCCTATTCATTATTTAATTCACCTCCCGCTTTACACATTTATGCCTAAGGATTGACTAGCTTTTGTTATCCATGTCCTTGTTTACCTATCTGGGTTGGATTATTACTATTTAGCTTTATGCTATTGCTCAACCTCTAATCAATGAACATGATGAGATTATCTATGATACGCTGTTTTCCCCTTCTCTTATTATGATGTGGTACTTGTGGTCTTCAAGGGGGCTCGAGCGGTTTCTCGAGTGCCTCTCCGTAAGGACCTGTTCTATGGATGACCGCCCGGGAAAACAGTGCAACCATGAGGGTGGAATGGGGTGCCCTTAGCTGAATAATTAGAGGATCCGGGGTGTAGTTCACTTAGCCGTCGTGCCGTCAATGGGGCTCGGTGTATGCGGCTCGCTCTGCCAAGTTTGGGTTCGCCCCTTGGGGAGGAGTGCGGTGCATTTAGGAAACCTAACGGGTGGCTACAGCCCCGGGGAATCTTTGTAAAGGCTTCGTAGTGAATCCCTGGCCATTCACCTCGGGAGTGAATAAGGGTCTTGCAAGCCCGGGTCAGAGAGGGAATCACGGCTTATGGGTAAAGTGCACAACCTCTGCAGAGTGTTTGAAAACTGATATATCAGCCGTGCTCACGGTTATGAGCGGCCAAGGGAGCTCCAGTGATTAGTGGTACTTGATCAGAGATGTTCGGATTACAGGTGGTGATGAGATTGATGGTTTTGATTATGATTATGGTGCTGGTAAGTGGTACTCTTTCCGTTTGGAAAGGAGTACGTTTGGGTTAATAACTTGGGTTAATGCTAAAACTTGGCTTTCTACTAGTAAGTAATAATCTGACCAACTAAAAGCAACTGCTTGACTTATCCCCACATAAAGCTAGTCCACTACAGCCAAACGGGATGCTTGCTGAGTATGTTGATGTGTACTCACCCTTGCTCTACACACCAAACCCCCCCCAGGTTGTCAGCATTGCAACCACTGCTCAGGCGAAGATGAAGCTGTGGAAGGAGACTTCCAGGAGTTTCAAGATTACGACGAGTTCTAGGTGTGGGTTAGCGGCAACCCCCAGTCGGCTGCCTGTGAAGGCCGCGTTATCTACGTTTCTTTTCCGCACTTTGATTTATTGTAAGACCTATATGGACGTCTCAGACGTATGATGTAATCGACTATTTCCCTTATTAATACTATTTTGAGCACTGTGTGATGATGTCCATATTATGTAACTGCTGTGTACGTGAATAACTGATCCTGGCACGTACATGGTTCGCATTCGGTTTGCCTTTTAAAACCGGGTGTGACATAAGTGGTATCAAAGCCGTGCTGACTGTAGGACCGCTAACCTAGAGTAGAATGGTCGTTCTAAGGACTATGGACCTCTGTCTCTGCCTTGACTTTGATATCCCTTCAAAAGTTGGTCCTACCGACCAAACCTATGTTCTACTATATATTATACCTTGCTGAAAATTATGTTTTATTCTAATCCTTCATTTACTTATGATTCATTATTTGCTGGTCATATTAATTCTGTTCTCGCCCTTTTGCTTGCGATGTCTTTTGTAGATGGCTCGACTTAGACACACTGCACGAAAGTCAGTCATCCCCTTCTTACCCTCCCGCCTTGCTGAGCGTCCGCTTCGCCGTCCCGTGGCCGGACAGTCCAGCCACTTGGAGAGACTACACCACCGCCTGCGTGAGGAGCAGGAACGACAACGACAGGAGCAGCAGGGCTCTTCTTTCTCGCTCCACCAGGAGATAGAGTCTGTGAGGAGCTGCTCCCCTGTGCTTCCTCTGGAGCCGCCCCCTGCATCACCACTGGGCGCCCCAGCTTCTGGAGTAGCTGCTGGAGGAGACCCAGACGACGGAGATGGCGACGACAGCTCGAGCCACGACACCGACTTCTCTGCTAACCCTGAGCCGGAAGGATGGGTTGCTCGACCCATCACTCGCGACGCTGCTCGCGGGTGTCACTTCCACGATGCGCTCGACACCCTGCTACGTCGGGCATTTGGCCGGCATACTTGGTCCGTCGAGTATCGCTGTGTGGTCTACCAGCATAGTCGCGGGGTCTACCCGGACCGCTGGGAGGCAACTTGCTTGGTGCGCTGCCCGGAGAACAGTCTCTAGGGTGCAGAGGCCTGCTCAGAGCACTATTCTATCTCTGAACGGGACTCAGCTGAGGCAGCCATGCAAGATGCTGCACGGCGTGCGCTTTCGCACTACTGCTCGGTTTTCGGTGGGGCAGCTGACGGTCTTGACCTGAAGTATTACCCCCGCCGTCCATCTGGCAGCACAGGAGGCGTGATTGTCTCACCTGTCGGTGAGGGCAATCCTAGGTTGAGCAGCACAGTCAACCTAGCCGCCGTGCTAAACACGGAGCTGGACCATGCATTAGACGAGCTGAGTAGGGCTCGTGCTGAGATCGCCCTGCTTCGGGCTGAGCGCGCGGAACGTCGTCACTTGGATGGTGGTTCCCCCGCTCCCGTCGGGACTCAGCACCCGTACCGCTCACCTCAGCGTGGACACCAGTCTTATGGCAATCCCGCCTGCAAGACCAAGATAACTCTAGAGCCATAGATCGTTAGAGTTGGATCTTGTAATTAATACGAAATATATACATAGAAGCTTCAGCTTTAGCTTTAGTCTCAGTCTTAGTTAGTTTTAGTTAGACAGGGTAGTTTGCTATATCCTGTGCATTTATGTTTGTCATGATGAACTATGTTTGGTTTGGATCTTTGTAATGATTGTCACCAGAGTGTGGGTATCCCCTGCATTTTGGTTTATCTATTATGTTAATGGAGTTAGTTATATAGTTGGGAAACCCCTTTTATTCCACTTTCCTTTCTATCTGAGAAGCTGTGTGGTCTGTGTTGGAGATCAGTGAAGATGCTCATCTGTTCAGTGCTGTTGAAGAATTCTATTCTCTTTTCTTATGCTGCAAGATCTGCCAGATCAGTTCTGATTTGTGGTTGCATTCTGCAGATGTCAGAGAACAGGCGCAGAGGAGGAAGGCGTGCTCAGCAGGAGCGAGCCGCTCAACAGGAGGAGGTGCCCCAGCAGCAGCACCTGCCGCCCCCGCCCCCGATGTCCATCGAGCAGATGTTTCTGATGCAGACTCAGGCAGTTCAGGCCATCGGTCAGACTTTGGCCGCCATTCAGCAGCAGCAGCAGCAGCAGGCACCACCCCAGCCTCATATGCCTCAGATGCCCAGAGACAAGCGTGCTGAATTCATGAGAGGTCATCCACCAACGTTCGCTCACTCTTCTGACCCCATGGATGCTGAAGATTGGCTGCGCACTGTGGAGCGGGAGTTGCATACCGCTCAGTGCGATGACAGGGAGAAAGTTCTGTATGGTCCCCGTCTGTTGAGAGGAGCAGCCCAGTCATGGTGGGAGTCTTACCTCGCCACCCATGCCCATCCTGACGCCATCACCTGGGAAGAGTTTAGAGGTAGCTTTCGTCAGTACCATGTCCCCGCAGGTCTGATGACTGTGAAGAAGGAGGAGTTCCTGGCCCTCAAGCAAGGGCCATTGTCTGTCAGTGAGTACCGGGACAAGTTTCTGCAATTGTCTCGCTATGCTCCTGAAGATGTCAACACTGACGCCAAGCGACAGTACCGTTTTCTGAGAGGCTTGGTTGACCCTCTGCAGTATCAGCTGATGAATCACACCTTCCCGACATTCCAGCACCTGATTGACAGAGCAATCATGACAGAAAGGAAGCGCAGAAGAATGATGGGAAAATCAGTGAGATTCGGCGACTGATTCTGGAAGGCAAAGGCAAAGATTTTCGAGAAGATGCAGAAGGCGTGATATGGTTCAAAGACCGCTTGTGTGTTCCCAATGTCCAGTCCATTCGGGAGTTGATTCTTAAGGAAGCTCATGAGACAGCTTATTCGATTCACCCTGGTAGTGAGAAGATGTATCAGGATCTGAAGAAGAAATTCTGGTGGTACGGAATGAAGAGGGAAATCGCAGAGCATGTGGCTATGTGCGATAGTTGTCGAAGAATTAAGGCAGAGCACCAGAGACCAGCTGGATTGTTGCAACCGTTGCAGATCCCTCAGTGGAAATGGGATGAAATTGGTATGGATTTCATAGTCGGATTGCCTCGCACTCGAGCCGGCTACGATTCCATTTGGGTAGTAGTGGACCGCTTGACCAAGTCAGCCCACTTCATACCTGTTAAGACCAACTACAACAGTGCAGTATTGGCAGAGTTGTATATGTCTCGGATCGTTTGTCTTCATGGTGTGCCAAAGAAGATAGTGTCAGACAGAGGAACGCAGTTCACCTCTCATTTCTGGCAGCAGTTGCATGAAGCTTTGGGCACGCATCTGAATTTCAGTTCAGCTTATCATCCGCAGACAGATGGCCAGACTGAAAGGACCAATCAAATTCTCGAAGATATGTTGAGAGCTTGTGCGTTGCAAGATCAGTCCGGATGGGACAAGCGATTGCCTTATGCAGAGTTTTCCTATAACAACAGTTACCAGGCCAGTTTGAAGATGTCACCGTTTCAAGCGCTTTATGGAAGAAGTTGCAGAACTCCGTTGCAATGGGATCAGCCTGGAGAGAAGCAAGTGTTTGGGCCAGACATTTTGCTTGAAGCCGAAGAGAACATCAAGATGGTCCGAGAGAATCTGAAGATAGCGCAATCAAGACAGCGAAGCTATGCAGACACAAGAAGAAGAGAGCTGAGTTTCGAAGTCGGAGACTTTGTTTATCTGAAAGTGTCACCGATCAGAGGAGTCAGAAGATTCGGAGTGAAAGGCAAGCTAGCACCCCGCTACATTGGTCCGTATCAGATTCTTGCAAGACGAGGAGAAGTGGCCTATCAGCTCAGTTTGCCCGAGAATTTGTCTGCTGTGCATAATGTCTTTCATGTGTCTCAGTTGAAGAAGTGCTTGCGTGTGCCAGAAGAGCAGTTGCCAGTGGAAGGTCTGGAAGTCCAGGAGGACTTGACCTACGTTGAGAAGCCAGTGCAAATCCTTGAGGTTGCAGACAGAGTCACCCGAAGGAAGACCATCAGAATGTGCAAAGTCAGATGGAATCACCACTCTGAGGAAGAAGCAACCTGGGAGCGTGAAGATGATCTAGTGGCCAAGTACCCAGAACTCTTTGCTAGCCAGCCCTGAATCTCGAGGGCGAGATTCTTTTAAGGGGGATAGGTTTGTAACGCCCCAAATTTTTTGCAGTTGAATTTTTTCTTCTCTTTACTCGCCAAAATTCGGGCGTTACCTTTTCTTTTCCTTTTTCCCTCGCTAAACCTTGACCTTTTCCAAAGTTCTAGCGGGATTCGGTTCGGATTTCCCGTGTAAGAAAACCCTAAATACTTTATATTGTTTGATGCACCATGCCGAACCTTGCATTTCTTTTGATTGCTTTGAAAGTGCAAATGCATTCATGTAGAAAGATCGGATTTCGAAAATGAGGAGGAGATCTTTTCTTTATTTTTCTTTCTCTTTCTCTTTCTCTCTCCTCTTTTTCTCTCTCTCCCGCGCCGTGGGCCGACCCCGGCCGGCCTAGCCGCCCCTGGCGCCCCCTCTTGGGCCCAAAAAGGCCCATGCCGCCCCCTCCCTTTATTTTTTCCACAAAACCCCCCAATCCCTCTCCCTCTCATTTTCTCTCATTTTCTCTCCCTCACCCTAAGCCGCCGCCGCCCCTACCCCCTGCCCTAGCGCCGCCCCTCCCCGTCGCCGATCGGCCGCCCCGCTCGGCCGCCCCGCCCCGTCCCCGTCCCCGGTGAGGCCCCCTCCCCCTCTCCTCCCTCCCCCATCCCCCCCTCCTCCCCTTTCCCCTCGCCGCTCGGCGCCATGGCCGCCGCCATGGCCGGCTCGCCCTGGCCGCCCGGCCGCGCCCTGGCCGCCCGGCCGCCCGCCGTGGCCGCGCCCCCTGGCCGCGCCTTGGCCCCGGCTCGCCCTGGCCGCCCGGCCCGCCCTGGCCGCCCTGGCCGCGCGCTCGCCTGGCCGCTTGGCCGGCTCGGCCGCCTGGCCAGCCCGACCCCCCCCCCCCCCCCCCCGCGCGCTCGCCTGGCCGCCGGTTCAACCGGGCCGGCTCAGCCGCCCCGGCCGCCCAGCTCGCCGCCCGCGCCCGCGCCCGGTTCAACCGCCCCTAGGGCCGGTTCAACCGCCCCCCCTCTGTTTTTTTTATTTTTTTTTATTTTATTTTATTTACTTTCTGTGATCATAGTTACTTTATTTTAGGTAGGCTAATCATTGTTAATGTTATTGAAATATGAAGCTTAATTTAAAATTCCGTTATGCTAATTGATTCATGTAGTTAACTGTTTATCTCGTTCAATGTTGATCAACTTAAAATGATTAGGTTTCCACTAGTGCATACAACAGAATTCTTTTGTTAAGAACCAATTGTAATTGACCGTTAGTGCATGAGATTTAACCCCCTGCGAGACCCTTTCCCGCTTCTTTCTAATCATAACAAATGCAATGTCAAATGTCATACTTGATGCATATTCGCTTTATTTGTTCCCTTGTATGGTGTACTGTTCTTTTGTATTAAATGTGGATGGATGTATGTATGTTTGCGCTCGCATAGAGAACGATCCGGTTGAAGAGCCCGAGGAATTCGCAGGAGAAGCCCCTGAGCAGCAGTCGGTTGGTGGAGGCAAGTGTCCTTTGACCTATCTCTGTCCTATTCATTATTTAATTCACCTCCCGCTTTACACATTTATGCCTAAGGATTGACTAGCTTTTGTTATCCATGTCCTTGTTTACCTATCTGGGTTGGATTATTACTGTTTAGCTTTATGCTATTGCTCAACCTCTAATCAATGAACATGATGAGATTATCTATGATACGCTGTTTTCCCCTTCTCTTATTATGATGTGGTACTTGTGGTCTTCAAGGGGGCTCGAGCGGTTTCTCGAGTGCCTCTCCGTAAGGACCTGTTCTATGGATGACCGCCCGGGAAAACAGTGCAACCATGAGGGTGGAATGGGGTGCCCTTAGCTGAATAATTAGAGGATCCGGGGTGTAGTTCACTTAGCCGTCGTGCCGTCAATGGGGCTCGGTGTATGCGGCTCGCTCTGCCAAGTTTGGGTTCGCCCCTTGGGGAGGAGTGCGGTGCATTTAGGAAACCTAACGGGTGGCTACAGCCCCGGGGAATCTTTGTAAAGGCTTCGTAGTGAATCCCTGGCCATTCACCTCGGGAGTGAATAAGGGTCTTGCAAGCCCGGGTCAGAGAGGGAATCACGGCTTATGGGTAAAGTGCACAACCTCTGCAGAGTGTTTGAAAACTGATATATCAGCCGTGCTCACGGTTATGAGCGGCCAAGGGAGCTCCAGTGATTAGTGGTACTTGATCAGAGATGTTCGGATTACAGGTGGTGATGAGATTGATGGTTTTGATTATGATTATGGTGCTGGTAAGTGGTACTCTTTCCGTTTGGAAAGGAGTATGTTTGGGTTAATAACTTGGGTTAATGCTAAAACTTGGCTTTCTACTAGTAAGTAATAATCTGACCAACTAAAAGCAACTGCTTGACTTATCCCCACATAAAGCTAGTCCACTACAGCCAAACGGGATGCTTGCTGAGTATGTTGATGTGTACTCACCCTTGCTCTATACACCAAACCCCCCCCAGGTTGTCAGCATTGCAACCACTGCTCAGGCGAAGATGAAGCTGTGGAAGGAGACTTCCAGGAGTTCCAAGATTACGACGAGTTCTAGGTGTGGGTTAGTGGCAACCCCCAGTCGGCTGCCTGTGAAGGCCGCGTTATCTACGTTTCTTTTCCGCACTTTGATTTATTGTAAGACCTATATGGACGTCTCAGACGTATGATGTAATCGACTATTTCCCTTATTAATACTATTTTGAGCACTGTGTGATGATGTCCATATTATGTAACTGCTGTGTACGTGAATAACTGATCCTGGCACGTACATGGTTCGCATTCGGTTTGCCTTTTAAAACCGGGTGTGACAGCACCGGACTGTCCGGTGCACCCTCTGCCAGGTGGGGCCAGGCTGGTCCACGGCAGAGTTTTCCCCGTCGCAGAAACCCGAGAGCGCAGCCTTCGGAGATGAATTTTAGTGGCACACCGGACACCACACCGGACTGTCCGGTGTGCACCGGACAGTGGACTGTTCACTGTCCGGTGCGCCATGAGTCCAACGGCTCTGTGTCAGAACTAGCCGTTGGAAGTGACCGTTGGCGCACCGGTGGCGCACCGTTGGCGCACCGGTGGCGCACCGTTGGCGCACCGGTGGCGCACCGGACTGTCCGGTGCGCCATCGCGCAGCACATTGCCTGTAACGGCTAGTTGGTGGGTGAGGGCTATTTATACCCCCTCCACCCACCATATTCAATGTCTTGCACTCCACATTTATTCCAGCACATTGGTAGAGCATTGCAAGCACCAAAAGCCTAGTGAGGAGATTAGAGAATCATAATCCGCGCTTGTTCCTCATTAGAGCTAGTGAGAGCCACCTAGAGCACACACCACTTGCATTAGGCTTCTCTTGGTCAAGCGAAAGTCTACGGCTTGTTACTCTTGGTGATCGGCATCACCTAGACGGCTTGGTGGCGTTGGGAGCTCGGTGATCACCGTGAAGATCTTGTTGGTGACCCGACTCAAGTTTGTAAGCGGTCTCGAGGGATCCACCGCGCCGGAGTGGCAAAGGATCATCTCGTAGTGAGCACTTGGTTCTTGCGAGGACCAAGGGGGAGCGATACCCTTGCGCGGGTGCTCCAACAAGGACTAGTGGAGAGTGCCGACTCTTCGATACCTCGGGAAAAATTGGAGGAGTCTTCTAAACTTTGCTTTACATTCCGCACTTAATTCAAGCTCTTTACTTTGTGTATTTGTTTAGCAAGTATTTGAAGCATTGTCTTAGCCTAGTTACATCTCTAGTATTATTTTCTTAGTGCTAGTTGTTGGGGTGAAGTTGGGCTCTTGTTTAGCTCTTGCTTAGGTTTTAATTAGTGTTGATTTTTAGAAAAGCCCAATTCACCCCCCCTCTTGGGCATCGTCATCCTTTCACTCTGTTTTCCGAAACTCAAATCTACAAAACCCAAATATGAAAGTGGCACCAAATTACCTTGAACATACTCTGGTAAAGTTTTAAATCAAACAAAAACCGTTTGACATATTTTGACTCAATCTTAGTCTTGGTTTTCAGCCGAGCGACAAACCCAACTTCGCCCCCTCGCATCTCGCGAATCCAAGATCAAATCCACTCAAGTGTTGTAAGAGAAACAAAGAGTAAACAACAACGGAGAAATCGTGTGCAGGGATTTGGGAGAGTTACGAGAAGATCACGAGCCAATTAGCGTTTGAAAATGGCCAGACCGAGCGAGGCCACGTGTTCGATCGCTTGCCTGACCGGCCGAGCACGGACTGGCCGTGGCAGCGCGTACCCCGCGCGTGGTCGCCCCGCCCCGCGCGTCTGCACTTTGCCCTCGCCTATAACTGCCCCCAGAGGCCGTAGACGAATGCACTTGTGCACCCAAAGCCCCGCCCGAGCTAGAGATCACCGGAGTTCACCGTTGAAGGCGAGCGCCACCGCCTGCCACCACTGCATGAGCACGGCCATCGTGGCCAGTCTTTTCGGACGACCCCCAGCCTCGCCCTAGCCCCTGGACAGCTTCCCCGAGAAGCCGTGAAGCTTCTACAAGCTTGAGTTGAGGCATTGCCTCACCGGAGAAGTGGGATCGCCCTCGCCGGACTTCGACAGCCTGCCGCCGCGCGTAGACCGAGCTATCTGGTGAGCCATTCTTCAATTCCTCGCGCCTATGTCTTCCCTGACCTCTAGTGAAGCTCACTGACCGGCTGAATCAAACTCTACCGCCATGGATAGGCCGGAGCCCTCGCCGCCGACGAGCTCTCTCGCCTGCGCACGTGGACCGGCCTACTCCGACCATCCCTAGAGACGATCCACACATCGGCGTGACTGTCACGACCTCCCCTACGCCCACGACCACCTCACCGAAGCAATCTCGCCGCCGGTAAGCCCCTCCGCCCTTTCCTCCGCCGTGGGTACTGTTTAATTGGGAGAAGGACCTCGGGTTAGGTTTAGCAAAACTGATGAGGACATCCTCCACTATTACCCGTTGGCAAAGACGCAATTGGCCCAGTTGGCCCAATTGTAGTCGGACGGTGACCGTGTGAGCCTCAGATTTATCCCACCTCGCTTAACTTGGGAGGAGGAAGCCACTTTAGAAGGGAGAGCCACCCTTCCCCATTGGACTAGTCTTTTGGGGTGATTGGGCCTTTTCCCTGAGTTGGGTGTGCTTAATGAACTGTTGGGCTCAGGGCAACCCTAATTTGTTGGGCCTCGGCCAACCCCACCTGGGCTGGGTGTATCATCTGGTATCAGAGCTAGGGCCCATTTTAAGAAGGTGGGAATGATGAGGACATCCTCCACTATTACCCGTTGGCAAAGACGCAATTGGCCCAGTTGGCCCAATTGTAGTCGGACGGTGACCGTGTGAGCCTCAGATTTATCCCACCTCGCTTAACTTGGGAGGAGGAAGCCACTTTAAAAGGGAGAGCCACCCTTCCCCATTGGACTAGTCTTTTGGAGCGATTGGGCCTTTCACTGAGTTGGGTGTGCTTAATGAACTGTTGGGCTCCGGGCAACCCTAAATTGTTGGGCCTCGGTCAACCCCACCTGGACTGGGGGTATCAAAAACCCTAGGGGTTTTCTGAACTATCAGTGGCACATTTGAATAGTGACCCGAGGACTAGTCTGTAAGGAAATCTGAAAACAATCGCCTAGGACCCTGATGCAAAGTTAGTTTCCATTTAACCATTTCTGATTATTCTTTTTAATGAACAGAGAACTTAGGAAATTCATAACTTGAAGAATATTTATCAAAAATTAGTCAAACTAATTTTGCTGGATTCAAATTAATATGAACCTTCAACCAAAAATACTGAACCCCATGGTTTCTGTATTAATTTTTAGAGTTTTAAATTAAATAGAGAAACCGCCCAAACCTTATTAATATAAGGAAAAAATAGATACTCTTATGTCCTAGGCTTAAGAAAATTTGTAGAGATACATACCCAACTTAGGCACTGTTTAAAAATACTGAGCACCCCAGTATACAAGATTAACTCAAGTTTTGCTATTAAAAACTATATCTGTCCAAAACTTAGAAAATTAAGAAAGTAGTGAAAAATAATAAACAGAGAAGGAGCATATTTGTCCTAGCATACTTAAGTGATGAGGAACCTAGGAAAAATACAAAGAACCCTAGTCCAGAGCTAATCCAAGGTTAGTTATTTTATTAGGCACTAAGATATCCAGAAAAGCCATAATTAAAAATATAAGGACCATTTAAAAAATGGTAAGAAAAATTCAGTAGACTCCTAACTACTAGAACACCACTACAAAAATAATAAACATCCCAACCCCTCATAATAAGTGAGCTAAACAATTCAAATATGGTTTTAGCCCATGTTCTAATTAAATCATAAGAAAGTCTAAAATTGTGTAACAGTAGGCAAATGAATTTTTACCCAATTAGACCACCAGAGAAAAATACAAAACCTATTCAAAAATACAAGATAACACACATTACCCCCTACCCTATGAAAAAGACCATATAATCCAACAATTTCTACCCCCTCTTCCCTTAAGCAAAAAATTGCCAAATTCTAGAATGATTGCTCTTACACAAAGAAGAAGATTGGAAAAATTAGGAATCTGTTGTTTGACATTTTTCAAGTATAGTGGTAGTAGAAAGCACCCCTTGGGCCAAAAACTTCAAAAAACCACAATAAAATAACCAATAAGTATTAGTGGCTAAAATTTGGCACAAAGTCATATTATAGCACCTAAATACCAGCAAAAATAAGACTTAGGGAATAGTCCACTGATAGAGGAGAGTTGTAGTTCAAAGCACCCTCTTTACCCTAAAGTTAATATTTTTGTACAGAGAGAACCCTTAACTTTTTAAGCCCCAATTTTTGAGACAGAGAACTATACTTCACTGAGAAGCTACTGTAATTTTTACAGAATGTTTTAAAATTTATAAAACTAGATTGTAGTTCAACCCACCTTAAAACATAAGAGAAAAAGAGAAGAGAGAATTAGTAAGGAAAATGAATCTCATCCCAATGAATTCAGTAAGGATCATAATAAACTTTCACTGAGACACTAAAACGAAATCTGGAACACTAAAATAATCTGACCATTTAACCTAACCAAACTTGACCTAAATGGCTAAGTGTACCACCAAAATTCCTAGTAGTAAGATTAAGCTTTACCTTATTAATTTAATCATTCACCATCCAATTATAATTGCTAAATTGCATATCATGCCATACATACATCTTACTCATTCATTCGTTAGATTGCAACCTCACTGACAGAGAGTACGTGCTCATTCCCGAGCAAGGAGATGTCCATGAGGAAGACCAGGAGCCATCTCCCGAGCCTGCCATAGAGGATCTCCCCGTAGCCCCAGCATTTGAAGGCAAGCCCCGGTTTTATGCATAACCAGTTTATATATGCTACTTTACTACACTTAATGTTTGTAGGCTTGTAATGTGCACTTAAGTGTAGGAGTTGCTGGAAACCCTTAGTTGCATGAACTCAGGATTCCTTTTGAGATGGATACTATTATGCTAGGTCGAGTAGCTGCTTTGCTAATTAGGATCTCGGTAGAAGTCGAGTGATTTTTCTAGCACTCACGCGAGGTCAGGAATTGATTGTATTCATCTTGATAATGGGATCTATGATGGTCTATGGACTTGGATCTAGGGTTGATGCCTTGTCCATGAGACGGGAAAAGGGAACTAAGGATTAATGTGTGGATACCTGAGTCAAGCGTTTGAACGTACTAAACACATGTCGGGAAATATGGTAACCGATAAACCTAGCACCTGAGTGAAGCCGGGCGCGGACTTTCCCCCTCACTTGTCATGAGACTGGGTCTCCCATGCTAGCTATGGTGGGTACAAGTGCGATCACTGCACAGCGGCAGCCGGGGTCAGTGGAGCATTGTATGGCAAGGCTGTGAGCCCTGGCCGTGAACGAGGAATCGATGGGGACGGTTGATATATGTGGGGACAGAGTGCCCCTATATGTCGTGTGTTTAGGTTTACCTTGCAAGGTTTAAAAACTCGATTCGAATCTCCTGCTTCTCACAGCTAATGAGACTGCTTGACCCCTTGTACTGCATCGAGTAAGAAGTGAAATGAGGTTTTACTTGAAATAACATGTTGATTGTACTAAGTGATTGTTACCATGTATGCTTAGAAGGAGCAAACTTAGCTAAAATTTATGATACTAGAATTGGAAAAGCTAAAATTGATTTTTAGACCCAGCTAGTGCTTTTGGTAAACCAAACCCTCAGCCAAACAGTTGCATGGTCTAGAGGTAGAGGAGTAGATTCCTCACACCGGGTAAGTCTAGCTGAGTATTAGTATACTCAGCCTTGCTTGTGGCATAATTTTTGCAGGTACGCTTCAGGATATGGTTGATGGTGTGACTTGGTCTACCACCCTACCACCGGGTTAGACGGTCGAGTGGGATGTTGTTCCAGCAGGAGAGGAGCAGGAGGAGTAGTGGGCTAGGCCTTGCCCGATTCCTCATTATTCGATGTTACCGACTATCCGCTGCAATTTAAATTATGAACTTATTTCAGTTTACTTGAAAAACTCCGATTCATGTAATAACTCCAGTACTTTAATTTGAGGTTTCCTGCTTTATTCTATTTTCTCTGTGACTCACCATCGAGTGAGTTAGTGGTATTTGATCCTGGATAAGTGGCTTTATCAGATTAGATCTGAGGGACTGACGGGTTATTCCGATTTAAGTATGTTGCGGCCTCTAAGGCGTGACTTGGACACTTAAGCTGGAATAATTCGGGTGGTTCTGCCACAGCTGGTATCGGAGCAAATACCACCACAGAGAAAGCAATAAATCATGAATACCAATTTTTCAAAAATAAAACTTTCTTAGAAACCAGTATTGGAATCGTCAGAACTAGAACGCTAGACCTAGGATGAAAGGCCTTAGGAATAGTGGGGAAAATAGGTGGCTAGATAAGTAGGCCCTATGGGCCAGTTTTAGAATTTCAAGGATGCCCTAAAAGCACCATTCTGATTCGATGAGGAGACGTTCTTTTCAGCATGCATGCATTTTAAAACACGAAAGGATTAGAAATTAAAGGAGTAAAATGAAAATTTGATCTAACCCATTTCATTTTAACAACCCAGGCTCTCTTATTTTCTTTCTTCTACCATAACCTTTACGTCTGATCCTCTTCCACAGATGACTTCACCCACCCCCGCCAATGGAGGAGACACTCATTTCAGTTCCGATTTTCTTTCTCACGAGGGTTTTCCTTCCATCTTGTGGGAGGTGCTCAACTCCACCGGTTACCCTACGCCCCCTTTGTACATGGTGCAGCTGTACGAGGAGCATCGGGTGCCACGTTGCCGAGTCTGGCTGACTTTGGAGGCACACCCCCTTCAGCCTGGTTGGCGTTCCCTTGACTCCGAGACTATTGGATTCAGGACGGACGACACCACCGAGGCAGCAGCTATGAAGACTTTGACGACTTTCTGCGGCTACCATCCCCTGGAGATGGTGATGCACCCACTGGGACTCTTCCCCGCTGAGAAGAGGGATGACCCCATGTGGTGCAACCGTGTGAGCCATGTGAAAGACGTGTGGGCTATGTATCTCGACTTAGTTGGGAGGATCATTGTTCAGTGCATGAGCGCACTGTACCGCCTACAGGACCTATAGAGCGACGCTATGGCACATCTTGCTAACCTCGCTCAGACCACTAAGCTCACCCTCGACAGCCGAGAGGACTTCGTGGTCGACTTGTCCTCAGAGATGGTGGAAAAGGATCTACAGGTAGAACAGCTGAGACAGTGCATCGCCACTCTGGAGCAGCAGGTGGAGATCCGGGACAACACCATTGATGTCCTGGAAAACCAGCTCGACGATGTGCAGCAGGAGCTTGAGGAAGCTAACGACCACCTGGACATGCACCACCTAGAGATGGAGGCCAATGAGGCTGGAAGCGAGGGAGAGGAGGCTCTCGAGGAGTTAGGACCAGCCCCTGGTACCAATGTGACTGCCTCCGAGATGCCCCCTTCGCCTGTATCCAATGTCGCTTCCACTACTCAGGGTTGATGGGTCATTTTGACGCTTTAGGAGGATAGAAACCCACGCGAGCTTAGATGACGCCAGATTTTGGACTAGGCTTACGGGTACTTTCCCCTAACTGATGTAACTCATGAGAACTTTTGCGAGCAATGAAGTGATTGTAATCATGGTATCCTCGTTCAAATTGATGTGATGTTATGATATTTTCTTTCTGTATGATATAAAGCATATTGTTCGGAATTATGAATTGGGATAACAAAGGTGGCAATCTCTGTTTTCAGATGGCAGCTAGGCAGCGTCGTGGGCAGAACGAGCAAGTTCCCCCGCCACCTCCTCTAGCTCTCACGGTGCAAGAGCTGATGGCTCAGCAGAATGAAATTCTACGACAACTCTTGCAGCGCCAGCCCCACCCTCAGCAGCATGGTGGAGGCTAGCCGCAGCGACCTCCGGCCGCGGCGACCTATTAGGAGTTTCTGAGCATGCAGTCGCCCTTGTTCACCAAGGCAGAGGATCCACTGGACACCGACGTGTGGCTACGCGTCGTGGAGTCCAAGTTTCCCCTCCTCACGGGAGACTGCCTTGATGACACCAAGGCTCGCTTCGCCGCGCAGCAGCTTCGTGGACCCGCTTTGACATGGTGGGACCATTTCTGCGCCATGCTACCTGCTGGTCATGAAGTTTGTTGGGAGGAATTCAAGACTGCCTTCAGGGGACACCACATTCTAGCTGGGATTCTTGACCGCAAGTTGAATGAGTTCCTGGCACTCAATCAAGGGACCCGCACTATGTTGTAGTATGCCTAGGCCTTCAACGACCTGTGCCAGTATGCGGGTTATCATGCTGACTCTGATGAAAAGAAGAGAGATCGCTTCCGCATGGGTCTCAACACCAAGCTGCGTGAGCGTCTCAACACTGTCCGGGCTTATAGCTTCAATGAGTTGGTCAACCTGGCCATATCATAGGAGGACTGTATTGTAGCTCACCGGGTAGAGAAGAAGAGGAAGGCACCATTGTCAGGAATCTCCACTCCACCCCAAAGGTTCAGAATTGTTTCCAACAATCAGAGCAGAGGATTCTAGTAGCAGGCAGGCAGATGGGTGATCAGGCCAGCTCAGCAGCAGCAAGCACCCAACCGCTTTCCAGCTCCCGCCCCAAGGAACAATCAACCCCAGCAGCAGCAGTTCTGCAAGGAAAATGGGAACAAGTGCTTCACTTGTGGCAATGTGGGCCATTATGCCAAGAATTGCCCAAGGAATCAGCAGAGGCAGATGCTAGCACCAAATCAAGACAGAGGAAGGAAGCAGAAGGGGCAAGTCAAGCAAGGGAAGCTCAATTTCACTACTCTGGAGGAGTTACCTGAAGGAGCCCCCATCATGACTGGTATCTTTTCAGTTTTTAATCAACTTGCATTAATTTTGTTTGATTCTGGTGCATCTCATAGCTTCATTAGCCAGAGGTTCAGTGCTAAATGTCAAATGCATTTCTATCATACCAAAGGATCTTTCATGATAGCAATGCCTGGGGGCAAAATTGCAACAAACCAATTAAATAGAAGTGTGCCTATCTCACTGGGAAGTAAGATCTTCAAAACCACACTCCTGACTTTGGGATTAGAGGGTATGGACATCATTCACGGAGCTGACTGGATGACTCAACACCGAGTGGTGTTGGATGTAGCTGCCAGAGCTCTGGAAATCCGTTCTCATACCTTCGGAGACCTTGCATTGTATCTACCCAACCAAGACTCTACTCGATCATGTACTTTTGCTATGATAGAGTTACCCTTGAAGAAGATTCCAGTGGTCTGTGAGTATGCAGATGTTTTTCCTGATGAATTGCCAGGAATGCCACCAGACTAGGATATTGAATTCGCCATCGAGTTGCAACCGGGAACGACACCTATTTCCAAGAGGCCTTACCGGATACCACTCGCTGAATTGGCAGAATTGAAGAAACAATTGCAAGAATTGTTGGACAAGGGTTTCATCCGCCCAAGTACTTTGCCTTGGGGATGTCCAGCCTTGTTTGTGAAGAAGGATGAAAGCTTAAGGCTATGTATAGATTACCACCCACTTAATGCGGTGACTATCAAGAATAAGTATCCTTTGCCTTGTATTGATGTTCTTTTCGATCAATTGGTCGGAGCTAAAGTGTTTTCCAAAATAGACCTTCGCTTTGGCTATCATCAGATCAAGATACAAGCAAGTGATATTCCGAAGACTGCCTTCTCAACCAGATATGGGTTGTATGAGCATTTGGTGATGTCATTTGGACTGACTACTGCACCAGCATACTTCATGTATCTGATGAATTCTGTCTTCATGCCTGAACTGGACAAGTTCGTGGTGGTTTTCATTGATGATATCTTGGTGTACTCAAAGAATGAAGAAGAGCACGCCGGTCATTTGCATATAGTGCTCCAATGTCTGCGAGAGCACCGCCTTTATGCCAAACTGTCAAAAGTGATTTTTGGCTAAAGGAAATCAAATTCTTGGGTCACACTATCTCTCAAGCGGGCATAGCTGTTGATCCGGATAAAGTGCAAGAGGTGATGAACTAGAAGCCACCAACAATTGTCCATTAGATTCAAAGCTTTCTGGGATTGGCCGGTTATTATCGAAGATTCATTCCGGACTTCTCTTGAATTGTGAAGCCCATGACTAAATTGTTGAAGAAAGGAGCCAAGTTTGATTGGGATTAGAAGTGCGAAGATGCTTTCCACACCTTGAGGCAGCATCTGACCACAGCACCAGTGTTAGCGCAACCCGACAACAGCAAGCCATTAGATGTGTATTGTAATGCCTCTGGCACTGGAATGGGTTGTGTTTTGATGCAATACAACTGGGTCATTTCCTACACATCCAGGGCACTCAGGCCTCACCAACAAAATTATCCCACTCATGACTTGGAGTTAGCAGTCGTGGTTCATGCATTGAAGATGTGGAGACACTATTTGATGGGAACTCACTGCAACATTTTCATAGATCATAAGAGCCTCAAGTACATCTTTACTCAGGCTGATCTTAACATGAGGCAGAGAAGATGGCTAGAGGTGATCAAGGACTATGACTTGGAGGTACACTACCACCCGGGGAAAGCCAATGTGGTAGCTGATGCCTGGAGTTGGAAGTCGCAATGCAACTGTGTTATGATGGATTCTAGCATCAACACCCTGTGTGATGAGTTGAGCAAAATGAAGATTGAAGTGATTCCTTCTGGTGCTTTGTCTCACATTTCCGTTGAGCCAACTTTGCGAGACCAGATAATCATGGCCCAACTCAGTGACAAGGGAGTGCAAATTATTAAGGAGAACCTCCATCAGAAGACAGAGAAGTATAAGTGTTTCCACCAAGATGGGAAGGGTATATTGTGGTTTGGAAGCAGATTGGTGGTTCCTAAAAACAAGGATCTCAAGAAGAAAATCTTGGATGAGGCTCATCTCTTCAAATTCTCCATGCATCCAGGAAGCACCAAAATGTACCATGATCTGAAGCCCTTATATTGGTGGACCAGAATGAAGAGGGAGATAGCCCAATATGTATCAGAATGTGACACATGTCAGAGGATAAAGGCAAGCCACTTAAAATCAGCTAGTGCCTTGCAACCCCTATCGATACCTTCATGGAAATGGGATGACATCAGCATGGATTTTATTGTGGGTCTGCCCAACACCTCTCGGCATCATGATTCGATTTGGGTCATCGTGGACCGATTGACAAAAGTGGCACATTTCCTTCCAGTGCAAACCACCGATAAGGCTCAGAAGTATGCAGAGCTGTAGATTGACCGAATCATGTGTTTGCACGGATTACCCCGGACCATTGTTTCTGACCGAAGAGCCCAATTCGTTGCCAGATTTTGGGAATAATTGCAAGAGTCTTTGGGAACCAAGCTAATAAGGAGTTCAGCTTACCACCCACAGACTGATGGTCAGACCGAAAGGGTAAATCAAATTCTTGAAGACATGCTAAGGGCTTGTGCGATCGATTGTGGCAAGAACTGGGATAAGTACCTCTCTTTGGCAGAGTTTGCTTATAACAACAGTTATCAATCTAGCCTAAAGATGGCACCTTTAGAAGCCCTATATGGAAGAATGTGTCGAACACCCCTCAATTAGTCTCAGCCTGAAGAAAGAGAAATTTTTGGACCTGACTTAGTGACTGAAGCCGAAAGGAAAGTCAAACAAATCAAGAAGAATCTAGAAGCTGCTCAGGCCAGGCAAAAGAGTTACCATGATAAGAGAAGAAAACCCCTATAGTTTGAAGTGGGAGATTTTGTATATCTGAAAGTACCACCCACCAAAGGGGTGCAAAGGTTTGGGATCAAAGGCAAGTTAGCCCCTTGCTACATTGGACCTTATGAGATCGTGGAAGCATGTGGACCCGTGGCATACAAATCGAAGCTACCTCTAAAAATGTCTGCCATCCACAATGTATTCCATGTGTCCCAACTGAAGAAATGCGTTCGATTGCCGATCGAGATCATAGCAGAACCAGAAGTGGAGATAGAGCCAGATCTATCATACCAAGAGTACCCTTCCAAGGTTCTGGATTGCAAAGAAAGATCAACTCGGGCTAAATTGATCAAAATGTATAAGATCCAATGGAGTAATCACTCAGAGGAAGAGGCTACTTGGGAGACTGAGGAATTTATACGTTCGAATTTCCCCGATTGTCTACCTAAGGGAATTGGTACGTAACCATGCCCAACCCCTCCCCCTGCCCTTTGAATCTAAATATAAGAAAAATGACCTTAACATAAAACGAGTCAGTTGTAAGACTAAAATTAAGAGGACTTCCCTCTGAAGTTGCAAAGAAGATGACATTCGAAGAGCAGTTTACTAAGAAGAACATTAACGATCAAACCACCAAATTCAAGCAAGCCTTAACCTTCACTTCACCCCGAAGGACCCCAACCCGAATCTCGGGATGAGATTCCTTTAAGGGGGAAGGCTGTAACACCCCAGTAATTCTTAGAGATCTTCTCAGTACTAACTCAAGATCATTATCACATGTAAATCTAATTGAACAAAAGACACCAAGAATTAGAAACAAAGGTTTAATTAAGTCATTTTTCATCTTGTAACACCCCGTCCAATCCCTGGACCGGCGGTACTTACACCTGGCAGCTCGCTACGATTATATATTGTCCCCACAAACCAACATGAGTCTGTTGTGTGCACTTTATCCTCACTCATGCGCACCCGGGAAAACTTCCCGGTCGGTCACCCATCCTAAATTGCTACAAGCAAAGCACGCTTAACTTGGAGGTTCTTTCGAGATAGGCTTCCGAAAAAGAAGATGCACCTTCTTGATATAATTACTCTATTAATTCTATTAAGCCTTGGGCCAGGACATCCCATCCTAGGGGCCAGGATATCACAATCCACCCCCCCTTAGAAGACCGACGTCCTCGTCGGTCAACCCCAATCCAGGAACCTCCCCTCTTAGCCACGTCTATGTGTCTAGTGTCGTCATATGCCATGCCATGTGACCACTCTAGGCCCACATGCGCCATGCGCCATTTACCCGAACCCCCTAGCCCACACACGCCCGTGAAACCTCGAGGGTTAGCTCTTATACCACTTGTAACATCACGTCCAATCCCTGGACCGGAGGTACTTACTCCTGGCAGCTCTCTAGAATCATATATTGTCCCCACAGATTAACATGGGTCTTTTGTGTGCACTTTGTCTCACTCATGCGCACCTGAGAAAATTTCCCGGTCGGTCACCCATCCCAAATTGCTCCAAACCAAGCACGCTTGACTAGGAGGTTCTTTCGAGATAGGCTTCCGAAAAAGAAGATGCACCTTGTTGGCATGGATACTCTATTAATTCTATTAAGCCTTGGGAGGATATCGCCATCACAGGGGCCAGGATATCACAATCCACCCCCCTTAGAAGACCGACGTCCTCATCGGTCAACCCCAATCCAGGAACCTCCCCTCTTAGCCACGTCTATGTGTCTAGTGTCGTCATATGTCATGCCATGTGACCACTCCGGGCCCACATGCGCCATGCGCCATATACCTGAACCCCCTAGCCCACACACGCCCGTGAAACCTCGAGGGTCAGCTTTGATACCACTTGTAACACCTCGTTCAATCCCTGGACCGGTGGTACTTAATCCTGGCAGCTCTCTAGAATAATATATTGTCCCCACAGACCAACACATGTCTTTTGTGTGCACTTTGTCCTCACTCATACGCACTTGAGAAAATTTCCTAGTCAGTCACCCATCCCAAATTGCTCCAAACCAAGCACGCTTGACAAGGAGGTTCTTTCGAGATAGGCTTCCGAAAAAGAAGATGCACCTTGTTGGCTTGGATACTCTATTAATTCTATTAAGCCTTGGGCCAGAATATCACCATCCCAGGGGCCAGGATATCACACATCTTAAGGATCGTGCCTTAATCATGTCATGCACCTGAAAGTGAGAAGAATTCACAAACCCTAAATAACCCTAAGTAGGCCATTTAAGTGCAAAAAGGGAAAACTTGTAAAAAAATTGTGAAAAACACAAAATCATAAGGAGAACCAAATAACAAAGTTAAAGTGCACTAAATAAACTACAAAATGTAGTAAGAAAGTTTGATCAATGGAGCTTTGCAAAATTCCCAAAAAGAGCCCTCAAGCTAAAATCTCAAAAAGGGATATTCAGAACTGAATTTTCACCTCTTCATGAATTTCAGTCGTGTTCTCTATTTTCCAAAACTCAAATCTACAAAACCCAAATATGAAAGTGGCGCCAAATTACCTTGAACATACTCTGGTAAAGTTTGAAATCAAACAAAAACTGTTTGACACATTTTGACTCGACCTTAGTCTCGGTTTTCAGCCGAGCGACAAACCCAACTTCGCCACCTCGTATCTCACGAATCCGAGATCAAATCCACTCAAGTGTTGTAAGAGAAACAAAGAGTAAACGACAAAGAAGAAATCGTGTGCAGGGATTTGGGAGAGTTACGAGAAGATCGTGAGCCAATTAGCGTTTGAAAATGACTAGACCAAGTGAGGCCACGTGTTCGATCGCTTGCCTGACCGGCCGAGCGCGGACTGGCTGCGGCAGCACGCGCCCCACGCGTCTGCGCTTTGCCCTAGCCTATAAGTGCCCCCAGAGGCCATAGTCATATGCACTTGCGCACCCAAAGCCCCGTCCGAGCCAGAGATCACCGGAGTTTGCCGTTGAAAGCGAGCGCCACCGCCCGCCACCACTGCCCGAGCACGGCCGTCGTGGCCAGTCTTTTCTGACGACCCCCAGCCTCGCCCTAGCCCCTGGACAGCTTCCCCGAGAAGCCGTGAAGCTTCTCCAAGCTTGAGTCCAGGCATTGCCTCACCGGAGAAGCGGGATCACCCTCGTCGGACTTCGACCGCATGCCGCCGTGCGTAGACCGAGCTATCCGGTGAGCCATTCTTCAATTCCTCGCGCCTATGTCTTCCCTGACCTCTAGTGAAGCTCACTGACCGGCTGAATCAAACTCTACCGCCCTAGATAGGCCGGAGCCCTCGCCGCCGATGAGCTCCCTCGCCTGTGCACGTGGACCGGCCTACTCCGACCATCCCCGGAGACGATCCGCACATCGGCGTGACCGTCACGACCTCCCCTACGCCCTCGACCACCTCACCGGAGCAATCTTGCCGCCGGTAAGCCCCTCCACCCTCTCCTCTGTCGTGGGTACTGTTTAATTGGGAGAAGGACCTCGGGTTAGGTTTAGCAAATCCCCAGGGGGTTTTCTGAACTGTTAGTGGCACATTTCAATAGTGACCTGAGGACTAGTCTGTAAGGAAATCTGAAAACAATCGCTAGTGTGACGGAACCTCCCAAGTTTTTAGGCCCACCTACAGTTGTCTTTGTCCAACGAACCTTGGACAACCTTGTAGATGCTCCTAATCACTTGACAAGTTCGGTATCTGTATTCTTTTCCTCGCCTAAGAGTGTTTCACCCGTCACGCAGATATTACAACACATTGGAGGAACGAATAAGTGGAAGCGAATTACAATAAATTAATTTACATTTCTCAAAATATAGAAAGAGTATTATAGTTATTACAAAACCAGGGGTATGAGTGCATAAGTATTATTATTACAAACTTGGGAGGCAAAAACCCCTCCCGCATAAAAGTTTTTCAAGTGGGAGGTCATCCTCCTCCCGTGGCTTCACTGCTGAGATTCTCCTTTGGGCACCACCTTAGTGCAAAAACAGCAAAAGTTTGTTGTTTCCTCACCTACAACAACATGGGTTCGAAAACCCTGAGTATGGAGTGTACTTTCGCAAGTCTTACCCGTCAAATAAAAGACTCAAGGATATGCTGGCTTAAGGGAGTCAAGGTAAGGCTTAGTCAAGAATCAAGACTCTGTTTGCAAAAATGCTTACTAATAGTGGATCCTTAAAAATCCAGTTTTATTAGCAAGTTAAGTCATTACCTGTCACTAGAGTTCTTTCTACCCTAGTTCAAGCATTGGCCTATACTAGCCATCCTTTTATCAACCCTTTTTGTTCACTGGAATGCTACGTGTAGGGTAGTGACCAAGTCTTCATGTCCGAGAAGTAATGGTGATCCGAAACGATTAATACCTAGCTGGGGATCTCCAATCACACGACATATGTAGCACTGAATCCTTACATATGTCAACTCGCCACCGGGGTTCTTAAGACCAGACCGGGTTCACGCCAACCGAGAGCACAGATACACCACCGTCCAGCCTCTTGCCACGGAGGGTACACGCTACTCTCGCCATCTCTCCACTCCCATTGCGTGTTTTGGCCTTTCTGGTATTAGTCTGCCCGAGGCAAAGCTTACCCATGATGAAGCATGTGACCAGTTAAAAGATCCTCGATTAGCAAGCCTACATCAACACGGTCCTTAATCGACTCAGACGGAGACACTACACCGAGACTCTCTTCTCGTGCAAGTCACCCATCTGGTCTCAGCTTTATCATTTCAAACCCAAAGTTTGGTACCTAGCAGAGGTACATCTTTTACGATGTTGAACCCATCACGACCATGATGGATCCACCATCAAGTTTTACTTTTGAAAACATCCCATCCAATGTGAAGCATCACCTTTTGTTTTGAAACAAAACATTTGTTTTTCTAAAGCAGGACTAAGCATCAAAAAAACTTTTAATAAAACAAGTAATCAAGGAATGGTAAACAGTTCCAAGGAAAGAAATGCAGCAATTGGTTTAGCACCCAACTCCTATCACCTAATGCATCATTCAAGTGATAAAGAGTTTAAAACAGCAAGGAGGTGGCAAATGCACCGGGGCTTGCCTTGTGTTGTAGGAGAGTTTAAAACAGTTCCCGACAGGTGGATTTTCTTTTGATAGAGTAGTTTCTTCCTCTTCAACAGTCACTTCTTCTTCGTTTTCTATATATAACCATATATAACCATGAATGCTCATGTAATGCTTATTAAAATGCAATAATAGAAAAGATGCACTAAGTTGTATCTTGAATATAACTTTCCTTCACGGTGTACTAGGGTAACAATGGTTTTCGAAGTCAGTACTTCATTTTCATAAGGCACACACTACCTAGAAGACTAGGCTTTTAGGTTTGGAAATCAAACAATGTCCAAAATAAATCAAACTTCACTCATGGGATCTAAATATCATATTAGGCTTATCCAAAAAGTTTGGTGATTTTTGGAGTTATTAAATAATTCCTAAAATTCCAAGAGACTAGGTTTTGGCCTTCTTAAATACTAAATAATTCCTGATTTGGGCTAAAATTCTTGGAACAATTTTTATTAAATACTAAAGAAATTTAGGAGTCCAACAAAATTAGTCTCATATTTTTATCATTTTTCTATAATTTTCTATGGATTTCCTAAGTCTGGCAGAAAAAGAAAAAGGAAAAGGATGAATAGTGATGGGTGAGACTAGCCCAAACCGGCCCACACACAGGCGAAAGCGCGCCCGCGCGCGCCCGCGGTGTTCACTTTGCGCAGAGGACCTTGCTCTTTTAAATAACTTGTTAAGACTCTTGCGCACTATTCCTATGTGTCGCTGACATCTTGCGTCGAGGCCCCTCACTTTCTATTCCTTCGCGAATTGAGGTCCCCGACCATGGACGGCGGAGCAGCGGCTCCGGCGAGCCTATACTGGCCGGAAAATGCAACGACCGGTTCTCCGGTGTGGCTGACACTTAATTCTACCCCTAACGACTATTTCCCCTCAATCAATTGCAAAGTTCTAGCTCCTAATCTCTCTGTCCACGTTGATAGCGCAAACTACGGATGAACCGAGGCATTCCTGGCGATCTAACGTGGTCTAATTCAATTGGTCGGGTCGAGAAGCATCAAGAGAACATAAGAGAGCTGAAACAAGAATGAGGAGGGCATGATCGGACCTGTAGAGCGCTGGCCACGGCGAGCTCACACACTGCGGTGTTCTGGACAGATTTGGGGGAAATCCCAAATTGGGGAGCTATGGGGAACGATTGGAGGTGAGGGCTGGTTCACTGGATGCACAACTACCTAGCGGAGCTCACTGGGGCGGTAATTTATAGGTTCCATCGGCGGTGGCGGTTAATTTTGGAGAAGACGCGCAGTGGCCGAGAAAGAGAGTGAGTCACCATGGTGGTCTGCCGTGGCGATCACTGGGCAATGAGCTACGACGGTCACTGGGCAGTCACTATGGCTTGCAACGACGTGGTAACTGGCCTGAGGCGTGGCGCAACCGCGGTGAATGGTGCATATTCTGGTGACGGCCGCTCGGCCACGTCGCCGGCGCAAGTGGGCACACGCAACAGGGCGAAACAGTGGCCCAAGTTCATCCTCAATGCGATATTTCTTACCCCGAGCAGTTACCTGCACTTTACTGAGCACAATTCTCAACGGTGGCGAGGATCACGCGTAGAGCTCACCGGTGGCATGTTCACTGCATCTGAAGATCTTTTGTTCACTGTACCATCAGGTTCTTATTTAGTCTGCCTGACATGGCAATTTGCAGGGCGATTTGCTCCAAAATTCATGTAGCAACCTGACCATCTCTCTGTATCAAAGTTGTAGCTCTATAAACCAGCTATAAATTGACTATAGAGACCTGGCTCATTTTCTTACTCTTTCGAGCTTAAATCGAGTCCAAAGTTTAGCAGATCTCACTGTCAGACCAGTATAAGACTATATGGGTGACTGACAGCAATACTTTGAGTCCATTTAACTCCAACTTTTGTACATCACTTATGTCTGATGACTTAAACAAAGTTATACTACTTTAGTAACTCTACAAATTTGATGTATTTACTCTAGGCAAATTCCTTGTAGATTTAGAAATATAGAGCTCCAAAGTTAGCCCTATTCAACTGAATTTGGACTTAAGAATATGAATTACATGGGGTGCCTTTTTGCAAATAAGTCCAAATCCCACAATGTGACTTGCAAATCCTCAAATGTGAGAAACACGTGATTTGTGGTGTTCTATTACTTTGGTATTTGCACTTGGGTCCAAAAGTGCACAAAATTTACACTTAGCCCCCTAGGGTTCCAATTTAGGGTTTTCCAGGGGTCTTTTCAGGGTTTTTAGCACTTTACGGTTTTAGTGTCACTAAAGTCCATCAAAGATGATATCTTTTGATCATTTCTCATGTCTTTTGAGATTTTCACATATTTGGGCTTCACTTATGTCCATAAGTCCTAATTTAGGGTTAAGAAGTCTACCCTAGGGTTAATCACATATCAAGTCACATCATTACAACTTGTTTGAAATTTTTACCTAGTGAATGCACTCTAGGTGTATCAAACACATGATATGCCAATGCTCATGATGTTATGCTCAAGTTTTAGTGACAGTAACACCAGAGGTGTTACATCCTTCCCCCCATAAAAGAATCTCGTCCCGAGATTTAAGGTCCTAGGGCAAGTAGTGGAAAAGGAAACGCGTCATATTTTTATTTCTTTATTTCTTGTACAAAGCAGGGGGTGGTATGGGTCTATTTCATCTTTACAACAATTATACATATCTCACAAATTACATGAAGCTAAAAAGTTAGGGAAATTCTTTTCTAAGAAGTCTTGGGTTTCCCATGTAGCTTCATCTTCAGTATGTTGGTTCCATTGTATCTTATAGAATTGGAGAACCCTTCTTCGGGTGACCCTGTCCTTTTGATCCAGGACTCGAATAGGATGTTCTAAATATGTTAAGTCTGGTTCCAAGGCAACATCCACCACATCAATGGTTCGATCAGGAACCCAAGACACTTCTTCAATTGGGATACATGGAACACATTGTGCACTGCAGACAATGTTTCAGGTAGTTGGAGTCGGTATGCCATTGGCCCACATTGTTCAAGAATTAGAAACGGACCAATGTACTGTGGTGCAAGCTTTCCTTTTACACCAAAACGAGTCACACCCTTCATTGGTGATACTTTCAGGTACACATAATCTTGGACTTGAAAGTACAAGGGTCGGCGTCGTTTGTCTGCATAACTCTTTTGTCGAGCTTGTGCCTCTTTCAAGTTATGTATGATTCGTTTAACCTTTTCCTCCATCTCCTTAACCATATCAGGCCTAAAAAACCACCTTTCCCTGGTTCAGACCAATTCAAGGGGGTACGGCACCGTCGTCCATACAAAGCCTCAAATGGTGCCATCTTAATACTTTCTTGATAACTATTGTTATATGAAAACTCTGCTAGTGGTAAACAGTCATCCCATTTCTGCGGAAATTCTAGAACACATGCCCGTAACATGTCTTCGAGTATTTGATTCACTCTCTCAGTCTGTCCACTTGTTTGAGTATGATATGCCGAACTGTGGAGCAACTTAGTACCCAGAGCTTTGTGGAGTTCTTCCCAGAATTTGGATACAAATTGTGGTCCACGGTCCGACACTATGGTCTTTGGAACACCGTGCAAATTGAGAATACGGGCAATATATAGTTCCGCATATGTGGCCACTGTGTACTTTACTTTGACTGGAAGAAAGTGGGTGATCTTTGTAAGTCGATCAATTACAACCCAGATAGAATCAAATCCCTTTGCTGTCCTGGATAGTCCCACAATGAAGTCCATGCTAATGTCCACCCATTTCTAAGTTGGGATGGGCAAAGATTGCAGTGGACCAGCAGTCTTCATATGTATGGCTTTGACACGTCTGCAAGTGTCACACCTTGCCACATAGCGTGCAATCTCAACCTTCATTTTTGTCCACCAATAATGTTGCTTTAGATCTTGATACATCTTAGTGCTTCTGGGATGAATGGAATATCGACTAAGATGAGCTTCACCCAAAGTTTGCTGGCGGACTTCATCATTTTTAGGCACAACTATGTGATCATTAAGCCTTGCTCATCCTTCCTAAAGCAATTAGCTTTGTCGGCTTTTATTTTCTCATGAATATGTTTCATACCCTTATCATTCCTTTGGGCATCAATAATTCTTTACAGAAGAATCGACTCAAGCTTCAATTGGTTCAAGGTTCCATGTTGTATCATCCCCAGGTTTAATTTCTCCATTTCTTGACATAATGTGGTGTCCGGAGTCTTTATTGTAAGACAATGGCAGGAAGCCTTGCGACTTAGTGCATCTGCCACCACGTTGGCCTTTCCTAGGTGATAGTGGATTTCTAATTCATAATCCTTCATCAGCTCAAGCCATCTTCTCTACCTCATGTTTAGTTCTGACTGGGTAAAGATATACTTCAACTTTTATGATCTGTATATATATGGCAGATGTTGGTGACTTGTTCTCAAATGCTATGAGTTAAGAACAAGGCAACACAAAAAACGTTAAATGTTAATGCCTTTCGTCCTTCGAAACATTATTTCCCTTAGGACATAATGATCTTCAGACGAAGGTCATGAAGGACATACCTTCGTTATTACAGTACATGTTAATGAAAGGAGAAACATATGAAATGTAAGAGATAACATGAGCAATTATACAACATTATCAACTCATTTTTATTTTATTATCATGGAAAAATAGAAACAATATTGAATTACAAGTATACCTTCAACCTGACAGAAGGTAGAAGTACAAGCGTGACGCACGAGCAAGTACAAGTCAGCGTGAACAGTACGAGGGTACTGTTCATTTATTTATAGGCACAGGACACAGCCTGTGAGAAATTACAGTCATGCCCTTTACATTTACTATTGGCTTATAGAAAAATCTCTGAGGACTGGATAGCCTTTTCCCCTTTAAGTTGGTTCCTTTCCCGCGATTGAGCCAAAGCTTCTTTACGCATAGCTTCGAAGTAACGACAACCTTCGTCACGATCATGCCCTTCTCATCGTATATGCCTTTAATCCTGAATCCGAAGGTACCTGTCTATAAACCATGCTTGGAAGACATTGTTAAATTACGTTTTTGAGGACCTTCGGAGGACGAATGCCCCCAATAGTAGCCCCTCGCAGTATTAATTTGTTTAAGATAACAAATTCAGACTGCGACATGGACGAAGGCCTTAAGCCAAAGGTCCGAAAAAACACCTTCCCTTTGCTAGAATAGCAACAGTCAATGATAGACGGGACCCTCCAATTCGGGGCATGCCGAGCGTATAAATAAGAACTTGCACCAACCACATTTGGTACGCTGCTTGTGCCATTTGCTTTGTTTTCTCAATTTTATAGCTCTTGCTCACCAACGCTTGCTAGTTTCTCAAGCTTTCTAAGCTTCGGTTTGAAGGACACGTTTTTGTCATTTCTGAAGAAAAGATGTCTCAAGACAAGAAGGTTGTTGCTGAGACGAAGCTGTCTGAAGAGGAGAAGCTCTTTGAAGAGAAGAAGGTTGCAAATCCTTACATAGCTGGGTTTATCGAGTCAATGGTGAAGTCAAATACAGAGAAAATTACTAAGGAGATCCTGGAAGGCCTGTCTGAAGATACTGGTGATAGTGATGATTATGATGCTGAAAGCGGGGGAGAAGATTCTGAGGATCGGCCGTGGAGGCCAAGTCATACAATTTTTGGGAAATCGACAATTAAACAGAGTCATCTTGACAATATGAGAGGAAGGTACTTTCGAGATATGTCTATTGTGAGAGTTGGTGGAGACAACAACGTCCCTTCCCCTGAGGAAGACGAGGTTGTGATTTACCGAAGTTTCTTCAAAGCCGGGCTTCGGTTTCCATTGAGCAGGTTTGTGGTCGAAGTGTTGAAAATTTATCAGATTTACCTTCATCAGATAACCCCCGAAGCTATTATTAAAATGGGGATTTTTGTTTGGGCTGTAAGGAGCCAGGGGCTGGAGCCAAGCGCGAAATGTTTTTGCAGCATGCATGAACTTGCATATGAGACGAAGGCCATGGGCAAGGAACAATATCATAACAATTTTGGCTGTTATGGATTTATCACCCACCCCAACGCAAGCTACCTGGTGCCAACATACCGGAAAAGGTGGCCCGGAGCCTGGATGGAGGAATGGTTTTACGTGAAGAATGACTTGAAGGCAAGAGAAGATATTAAGGAAGTTATTATGCGCCCCATTTGGTCCCGCTTCGGCCTCCGAAGGCCGAAGGTTGAAATTGACAAAGCCACCAAACCATGTCAGAAGGCATTTGGTACTGTCTGCTTCTTTATTGGTACCAGAGACTTGGTTCAAGAGCACATAGCATACAGAGTATGGCCGCTTATAGAGAGCTGGGAAATGCCGAAGGAGACCATCACCGAATCTAGTGAAGGTGAACTGGTCTGGCTGAAGTACGCATTCAGATACGGAGATAAATTCGATGAACCAAACGATGACTGGCTAAAATGCATCAAAGTTACCAGTGGTGAACTGCTTGGATCATACTCCAAGGCAGAAGACAATGCATTATCCACAGCCTTCGGAGGTCGGGTGTTCGGGACTTGTTCTCAAATGCTATGGATTAAGAACAAGGCAACATAAAATGTTAAATATTAATGCCCTTCGTCCGCTGAAGCACTATCTCCCCAAGGATTTAATGAACTTCGGACGAAGACCCTGAGTAGAATATCACGAAGGTCACACCTTCGTGATCAGATTTACAAAATAATATGAAATAAAATATAAAACATGAAACATTAGAGATAGATGTATCAAAAAATAGATAACATTATTCATATATTTTATTATATGAACCTAAATATCAGAACATAATGTTTAGGTTCATTTATACCTTTGCCTTGATAGAAAATAATAATTCCCGAGCAATGCGCTTGCAATTACAGGATTGCGTGAACAGTAAAGGAATACTGTTCACTATTTATAGGCACAGGACACAGCCTGTAAGGAATTACAATCATGCCCCTTATAAAAGTTTACAACAATGACTCAGACCCTTATGGACTAAAAGGTCATTCTATCTTTAAGTCGGTTCGACCCTTCATCTTCGGATACGCTATAACACCGAAGCTTCATGAGTGGTAGCTTCGGTCATCATGTATAAGCAGCTTTAGCCGAAGCTGTTTCTTCCTGCAGGACCTTCGGCGACGAAGCATGGTCCCAACATCGGGGAAAAAAGAGATTGAACAGAGTTTTTGACGCTATTGGCTTTGTCTACCCCGACTACCGTTATCCACTGCGAGGTCAGGGAAAGAAGAGGAAAACTGCTGCTTCAGCCACTCCAGTCGAGCCTGCACCGAAGGGCAAAAAGTTGAAGGTCCTTACCCACCGGCCACGCTATATTGAACTGGTCGTGGTGCCTGAGTTTGGCGGGGAGACTTCTTCAGCTGCTGAACCAAAAGAGCCCATTCCTCCTACGCAGAAGGCTGAAGAGCTAGCTACAATGCCGAAGGAAGCTTCAGTTGAACATGTTGAGTCGAAGACTGAGGAAGATAAAGCTGAAAAGCCAAATATTGAAGAAACAAAAACGCTAGAAATTGTAAGCCCTTCATCGGAAGTAACAGTGTCGAAGGCACAAAAAAGTTATGCTGCAACTCCTAAGAGGAGAAGGATGGCAAATGTACTAGATGTGTTAGAAACAGTAAAGGCTTTAAGCTCTACTCCTTCAGGGAAAATCGGTGAAGCTTCAAAAGTGCAAACCGAAGCTGAAACAAAGTCGGCCGAAATTGAAGCTGCAGTAATCCAAGCTAGTATCGAAGCTGGGCCTTCAGAGCTCACCGAGAAAAAACCTTCGGAAATTGAAGAAAGGGCAACAAAAGAAAAGGCGACAAAGCAAGTTTCGCCTGAAAAGGTTGCCACTCCTGCTCCCAAAGCTTTAAAAGAGAGCATTGAATACATCATCTGCCATGCTTCGGGAAAAGGACTCTCTAAAGAAGAAGAACGAGAAGCTCAACATTATGCCCAAAAACTGAAATACCTGAAGGGGGCATTAGTGTTCAATGGCAGCGGGGAGGAAGATTTTTTGTACTGTCTCCCTGATAGTAAAGAGATAATCGTCTGCCGAGAGATGGGTGGAAGCTTCGGATTTCCGAAACTAGAAGATGGGCTCTCATTTTTGTCAAAAGATGAATTGGCTGATAGTTTAGCATATAATAGCATAAAGGTATAAAAGTTAATTTTGTATTTTGAAAACGAGTTGTTTTATTTGCTTATATCTAATCATGTCCTCCTCTTGCAGGGCTTAATCCTTAGCAATGCTCTTAGAGCACAGAAAAACATTGAAGATGAAGGGTATACAATGGCTCTGAACAACCTTCGTTCGGAGGTGCTTGAACTAAGGAACGAAGGTCTTGAGAAAGACAAGATATTAATTTCATTGGTAAATAAAATAAAAGAAGACGAAGCTAGTTCCAAAGCTCAAGCTGAGGCCCAGAAGAATGAAATCGAAGACCTTCGGAAACAATTAGCTGAGGCCAAAGAAAAATGTGTTGTCGCTGAAGCTAATCGAGATGCCAGCGAATATTGGAAAAATTATTTAGAAAAAACAGTTGTAGAGCTTCGCGCATCCAAGGAAAGATGTTTTGAAAAATCTACGGGGTGCGTGAAGAAGATGAAGGCTAGCTTCGCCAGCGTGGGCGCCTATTCAAACAAAGACAACTTCATACGAGGAGACCCTGAGAGTGTTATCAAGTAGATCAGCGGAGAAGCCAAAGCTTTTGTGGAAATTTTAAGTGATCGTGGGGATGTCTGTGCGTTCTCTGGTGCGAGAGGGGTTTCAGCTATCTTGGAGAAGGTAGGTTGCAATCATGTCAAATCCCTAGCTCAGGTCGAAGCTGTCTTCTCCATGGATGACACAAAGGATCCCTCGGCCGAAGCAAGTTTAATGGGCGGTAAATTTTTCACTGATATTTGGGAAAATGGCGGCTGAGAAATGGCTCATGAAATAATGAAGAAGAGCGAAAAAGATATTCATGACGCTCGAGAAGCAGTGAAAAAAGCTGAGAAAGCTGCAGAACTCGAGAGACGGATATGTATCGTTTAATGGCTTTTAGCTTCGTCGTTTGTTTTTGTGGCTTCGAACTGATTGATTTTTTCTATCTTAGCTGAATTACCTCCTCCACCGGAGCTGTTCGACCCCCTGGCCGATCCGGAGACGAAGAAAGCAATAGAAATTATTAACATAGCCAAATCTATTGTTGACAAAGTCGTCAACAAACTGCTTAACGAAGTTGCGGAGAAAGTTCTGAAGGAAGAACAGTAGTTGCTGTAAAAACGTTCTTAAGTGATTAATGTAACATTTGTTAAACTAAGCCTATAATATTTGATGTGTATAGTTTTGAATCTAACATGTAAACTATTTTGCAATGCACTTCTTTGCGATGCATGAAACTTTTATATACATACCGTTTTTGAGCCTTCGGCGAAAAAACACCTTCCCTTCTTTTCATGCTTCGTAAAGAAGAATTTTTATGCCTCGTGAGAACATCCACACTTCGTAAAGAACATCCAAATTCGTAAAAACATCAATGCTTCATAAATAATAGATCCCTTCTTCTGCATCAGAACTGATGAAGCTACAATTCTCAGCTTACTTTGTGCCTTGGCACCTTTTCATTTTTGTAAAGCATTCTCCGAAGATCAGCTTCGTTTCCAATTCATGTCATTGATGTGATATGATGTATGATGTGATGCTATGCGATATGATGTGATGATATGATGCAACGAATGATGCTAATGCCGAAGACACATACCCACACTGAAACACAATCTCTGCGTCCCCTTAGGAACAATCAAAATCTCTTTGACGTTTATTTTTTGGCTTCACTGCTTATTTTTCGGTGTAAGTTCTGTATCCCCTTAGGAACGTCTTTTGAACTTCTTAGCCTTCTATTTCGGCGGTATTCGCGTTGACTTTTCACGCTTCGCCTTATATTTCAGCGGTATTTGGCTCTGCATTCCCTTTGGAACGACTTTTGAGCAGAAAACTTACACTACGCTCCCTTAGGAACGAATTTTTGTAGCTTCGGCAAACTTACGCTGTGCTCCTTAGGAACGACTTTTTGTAGCTTCGACAAACTTACGCTGTGCTCCTTAGGAACGACTTTTTGTAGCTTCGGTAAAACTTGCAATGCGATTTTTAGCTCTGCATTCCCTTAGGAACGTCTTTTGAGCTTCAGCATATTTTTGAGCTTCGTGAGTCTATGGAGAAGATATATTTCACTCTGACAGGAATGAAGCTATTACAAGAAATTAAAACTAGGTTTACATTGATTGTTCCTTATTAAAAACAAAATGACAATGAACGTAAAAATGTTTCGGAGGTAGGATATCTCTCAATAGATGTGTTTTGATTCTGGCACAGTACTGTTGACTGTGCGAGCTTCGGATTCCTCCCTGAATTCCTGTTGCTGAGTGCTGATGCCCTTCTGGCTACTGGCTTCGGGAATAGGTCGGTTGTAGTGGTGGCGGAGGCGGGAGTTGTGGCCAAGAGGCCTGTGAATGGCTAGCCGAAGCGACAGAAGCTGCAGGATGATTGTTCACATACTCTGGTATGTAAGGAGAGTGACACGACACAGTGTGTAAGACCTGCTTCGGTTAGTTCTGCTGGGCTTCGGCTTCTGCTATTTCCTTTTGTTTCTGAATGGTGACATGGCACATTCTTGTAGTATGGCCCTTGTCCTCACCACAGAATAAGCAGTAAATCATTCTAGGTTGATCCCCAAACCTTCCTCCGAAGCCCCTAGCGCCTCTGCCCCTTGGAGCTGGTGGCCTGAAGGAGCTTTGTTGTTGCCCCGAAGATTGTGAGGTATATTGTGACCTCTAAGACTGACTTCCTTTGTCATCAATTTGAGTGGAGTTGTGGATTGACCTGACGTGCCTCGGATGGACTCTTCCTCCGAAGCCCCTGGTCATTTCAGAGAATCTATAAGCTTCCTCCCTTCTTTGGCGGAAGTCGTTGTCAGCTCGGATGTACTCATCCATCTTCTGAAGTAGCTTCTCCATAGTTTGCGGGGGCTTCCTTGTGAAGTACTGAGCCGTAGGTCCTAGCCGAAGGCCCTTAATCATGGCCTCAATGACAATCTCATTGGGCACTGTAGGCGCTTGTGCCCTTAGTCGCAAGAACCTTCGTACATAGGCCTGAAGGTATTCTTCATGGTCTTGCATACATTCGAACAGAGCCTGAGCTGTGACCGGCTTCGTTTGAAAGCCTTGGAAGCTGGTGACCAACATGTCCTTAAGCTTCTGCCAACGCCGTGATGGTCCCTGGCCGAAGAGAAGAATACCATGTTTGGGCTACATTCCAGACTGCCATGACGAAGGACTTCGCCATGACTGCAGTGTTGCCCCCATACAAAGATATAGTTGCTTCATAGCTCATCAGAAACTGCTTTGGATCTGAGTGTCCATCATACATGGGGAGCTGAGGTGGCTTGTATGATGGGGGCCATGGGGTAGCCTGCAGTTCTGCTGCTAAGGGAGAAGCATCATCAAAAGTAAAGGCATCATGATTAAAATCATCATACCATGCATCCTCGTTGAATAGGCCTTCTTGACGAAGCTCTCTGTGTTGGTGCCTTCGATCTTGTTCATCTTGAACAAGATGACACACTTCTTAAGTGGCTTCATCGATCTTCCTTTGAAGATCAGCCAATCGCGCCATCTTCTCCTTCTTCCTTGTACTTGCTGATGGATTATCTCCATATCCCTAATCTCTTGGTCCAACTCCTCTTCCTAGAGTGTTGGACTGGTGGCTTTCCTCTTTTGGCTTCGAGCCTCTCGAAGAGAAATAGTTTCTTGGTTTGGGTCCAGTAGCTGCAGTGCAGTGGTTCCTGGTGTTGAAGCTTTCTTCGGCGACATGACGAAGGTCAGTGCTTGCCGAAGGTGGTCGAAAAGGGTTCACCGGAGGTGGGCGCCAATGTTGGCGACTTGTTCTCAAATGCTATGAGTTAAGAACAAGGCAACACAAAAAAACATTAAATGTTAATGCCCTTTGTCCTTTGAAACATTATTTCCCTTAGGACATAATGATCTTCAGACGAAGGTCATGAAGGACATACCTTCGTTATTACAGTACATGTTAATGAAAGGAGAAACATATGAAATGTAAGAGATAACATGAGCAATTATACAACATTATCAACTCATTTTTATTTTATTATCATGGAAAAATAGAAACAATATTGAATTACAAGTATACCTTCGGCTTGACAGAAGGTAGAAGTACAAGCGTGACGCACAAGCAAGTACAAGTCAGCGTTAATAGTATGGGGGTACTGTTCATCTATTTATAGGTAGAGGACACAACATGTGAGAAATTACAGTCATGCCCTTTATATTTACTATTGGCTTATAGAAAAATCTATGAGGACTGGATAGCCTTTTCCCCTTTAAGTCGGTTCCTTTTCTCGCGATTGAGCCGAAGCTTCTTTGCACATAGCTTCGAAGTAACGGCAACCTTCATCACGATCATGCCCTTCTCATCGTATATGCCTTTAATCCTGAATCCGAAGGTACCTGTCTATAAACCATGCTTGGAAGACATTGTTAAATTACGTTTTTGAGGACCTTCGGAGGACCAAGGCCCCCAACAACAGATATTTCCCATCATATAATGACGACATATTTTAAGGGCATGAGCCACAACAGCTAATTCCAAGTCATGAGTTGGATAATGCTCCTCGTGCCAGCGCAGCTGTCTTGAAGCATATGCTATAACTCGGCCCTCTTGCATTAAGACACATCCGAGGCCACTGCCCGATGCGTCATAGTACACATCAAAAGGCTTTTCAATGTTCGGTTGAGCCAATACCGGAGCAGTGGTCAATAATACCTTCAGCTGCTTGAAGGCTTCATTGCATCTTGAGGACCAGTTAAATTTGGTATCATTCTTCAACAGACTTGTGATTGGTTTCACAATTTTGGAGAAATCCATGATAAATCTGCGGTAATAGCCAGCCAGCCCAAGGAAACTTCGAACTTGATGTACAGTGGTTGGCGGTTTCCACTCTAGAATATCCTTGACCTTGCTGGGATCAACCGCAATCCCATTTGCAGACAATACATGTCCCAAAAATTGGATTTCCTCCAACCAAAACGTGCATTTGCTGAATTTAGCATATAATTGGTGTTCCCTTAAGCACATTAATATGATCCGTAAATGTTTAGCATGCTCCTCTTCATTCTTGGAATAGATCAAGATATCATCAATGAAGACCACCACAAATTTATCCAACTCGGGCATAAACACCGAGTTCATTAGATATGTTTAGTGGGCATGAGCATTTGTTAATCCGAAGGACATAACCAGATATTCGAATAATCCATACCGTGTAGTAAATGCGGTCTTGGGTATATCTTCGGGTCGAATACGGATCTGATGATAGCCCGATCTGAGGTCAATCTTGGAGAATACCCGAGCTCCAGTAAGTTGATCGAACAAGATATCGATCCGGGGAAGAGGGTACTTGTCCTTAATGGTGACCTCATTAAGGGGTCTGTAGTCCACGCACATTCGAAGTGTTTGATCCTTCTTCTTGACAAAGATTGCGAGACATCCCCAAAGTGATGAGCTGGGCCGAATGAATCCTTTCTCAAGAAAGTCTTGTAATTGAGTCTTGAGCTCCGCCAATTCATTTGGTGGCAGACGGTACGACCTTCTAGAAATAGGAGTTGTACCGGGCTTTAGTTCGATCACAAACTCTACATCCCTTTCTGGAGGCAATCCAGGCAGATCTTCAGGAAAGACATCCAGAAATTCACATACTACCAAAATATCCTGGATTTCTGGGATGATAGCTTCATAGACCCGTCCAAATGGTTTGGCTGGAATAGCTACAGGGATGGACAAGAGAACCTCTTCATGGCCATGGCTCAACTTGATAGTCCTTAAGTCAGTGTTGAGGATAGCTTTATGCTAGGCTAACCAATTCATGCCCAGAATTACATCTATATCTTGGCCTTTCAAAACAATCATGTTGGTGGGAAAGTCTCGTTCAGCCAATGTTACTGGCACATGAAAGGCTACTTCCTTAGTAAATATTTGTCCCCCGGGCGAATAGATAATAAACCCTTCCCTTGATTCAGTGCAAGGAATGCAATGTTTTTCACGAATTTCTTGCTTATAAATGTATGTGAAGCACCAGAATCAAAGAGAATAATCGCTGGGTGATTGGCCACAAGGAACGTACCCATCATTATCGGCTTTCCTTTCGGTGTAGTGGCCACTTGAGTATAATAAATTCGCCCAGTCTTCTTGACATTTTTGCTCGCTGAATTATGAGCCATGTTCCCTTTGCCTTGATTGGAACTCCTAGAATTCTGTTGATTGTTGAACTTATTCTGCTTCGGATATGGACAATCTTTTAAAAAATGACCAGACTTCCCACAGTTGAAGCAGCCAGTTGAAGAACTAGGGAGGGCGGGGAAACGAGCACCAGGGGCACTCGGCTGATTTGTCGAAGTGGGGGCAGTGGTAGGACAAATTAAAACAGGCTGTTTGAACGGATACGAGGGTGGACGAGGCGAAGAACGATTCTGATTGAAAGGTCGGATTACCAACCTGGTTCGCTTCTTAGGTCCCTGATTGGACCTGTCACCTCCAAATCCCTTTGATTTTCCTTGGCCTGTATTCTTGGCTTCTACTGCCAGCGCCGTGCTGAGAGCTTTGATGTACGTAAGATCCAGGCAAGTGGCCATTTTCCATTGGAGTCGGTCGTTAAGTCCTCTCATGAAGCAATTTTTCTTCTTCAGGTCAGTGTTTACTTGGTCAATCGCATATTGGGATAAATGATTAAACTTGTTGAGATACTGCATCACAGTATCCCCTCCTTGTTTTAGTCGAATAAATTCCTCTTATTTCATGTGAAGCACTCCTTCTGGAATATAGTGTTCACAGAATGTGAGCTTAAATTCATCCCAAGTGACCTGATGTCCGGCTGGTTGAACTGCCACAAAATTTCCCCACCAGGTACTGACAGGGCCTCTCAGTTGTTGGGCAGTGAACAACGGCTTCTGTGTTTCTGTGCAACGGATTAATCCGAACTTCTGCTCCATTACCCTTATCCACTCATCAGCTTCAAGAGGGTCTTCTGCTTTAACAAAGAGTGGGGGATGCGTTTTAGAGAATTCCAGATACGAGGTTTCACGCGGTCCCTATGGAGGAGCTCTTCTGCCATGCTGCTGGAATTGATTACCCGCTATCTCACGTAAGAAGCGGGTATTATCGGCAGTAGCATTGACCAAGGCAGCGATAGCCTTGGCTAGCGTTGGTGGTACATGTGGCGGATTAGGAGTATCTTCCCGACCACGGGAAGTCCCTGCACCGTCATGCGCACGAGTCCTTGATGGCATCTGGGCAAAGAAACATTTTGGGAAAAATATAACATGTTGATACATACCATCATTTTACATTACCAAAATGTAATGATACAGACTCAAGTGTACAACATGACTTCATTACTTATTTTACATAGGTATAGTTTCTAAACTATACTAGTCTAGTCTTCGTCGTCCTTGGTTTCTTCATTTCCTGCTGTGGGAGACCGATCGTCAGCCAGGTTCATGGAAGGAGGAGGCCTAAAAAGGTCCAGCTCCCCATCAGGTCCTTCACCTGCTATCCCTGATGGTTCGGCTCCCATTGCAATAGGGTCGGCAGGCACGTCCGGGTGCAGTCGCGAATACAGTACATGTACTTCCTCATGTAAAGTATTGCAGTACACATGCAAGTTGTCAAGGGCCGCACTAAGCTCTGCCACACGAGCACGAGCTTTGGCTTCCCGGTCCCAAGCAACCGAACATGAGTTGACGGCCCAATCGACCGCTAAATCCTGTTCAGCAAGCTCGTCTTGCAGGCGTCTGACGTCAGCTGCCAACTCATTTATACGCTGACCGTCTTGTGCCCACACCTTGTTCCGGTGACGTAGCTCAGTCCGAAGCTGTTCCACTTGGGCTTCCAAATCTCCGATTGGATCGTTGCTTCCGCTACTACTGCCTTCAGGTTTTGGAGCCAACTGATGACAAGGCACGCCAATAGGTCCAGTGGACTTGCGCACGGTTTTCCTCGTACGTGGCATATCTCCATAAGGGGGGAAAATTTATTAGTATAGTTTTTAAACATGATGCATGCATAATTACGGAATCAACCTTCGTTGATCCTACTTCCTATATTTTGCACTCAATTACTTGGTCTTACAAGATGAGAACTACTAGAAAGTGGTAAGGTAAGAATAAAAGAAATTTTCTTGGATAAGTGTTTGAGAATTCTTTTTGAAATGCTTCATAATATCTGAAGAGATGGGCTTCACTCCGATACCAGCTGTGACGGAATCTCCCAAGTTATTAGGCCCACCTACAGTTGTCTTTGTCCAACGAACCTTGGACAACCCTGTAGGTGCTCCTAATCACTTAACAAAATCTGTATCTGTATCCTTTTCCTCGCCTAAGAGCGTTTCACCCATCACGCAGATATTACAACACATCAGAGGAACGAATAAGCGGAAACGAATTACAATAACTTAATTTGCATTTCTCAAAATATAGAAAGAGTATTATAGTTATTACAAAACTAGGGGTATGAGTGCATAAGTATTATTATTACAAACTTGGGAGGCAAAACCCCCTCCCGCATAAAAGTTTTTCAAGTGGGAGGCCATCCTCCTCCCGTGGCTTCACTGCTGAGATTCTTTTTTGGGCACCACCTTAGTGCAAAAACAGCAAAAGTTTGTTGTTTCCTCACCTACAACAACATGGGTTCGAAAACCCTGAGTACGGAGTGTACTTTTGCAAGTCTTACCCGTCAAATAAAAGACTCTCAAGGATATGTTGGCTTAAGGGAGTCAAGGTAAGGCTTAATCAAGAATCAAGACTCTATTTGCAAAAATGCTTACTAATAGTGGATCCTTAAAAATCCAGTTTTATTAGCAAGTTAAGTCATTACCTGTCACTAGAGTTCTTTCTACCCTAGTTCAAGCACTTGGCCTATACTAGCCATCCTTTTATCAACCCTTTTTGTTCACTGGAATGCTACGTGTAGGGCAGTGACCAAGTCTTCATGTCCGAGAAGTAATGGTGATCCGAATCGATTAATACCCAGCTGGGGATCTCCAATCACACGACATATGTAGCACTGAATCCTTGCATATGTCAACTCGCCACCGGGGTTCTTAAGACCAGACCGGGTTCACGCCAACCGAGAGCACAGATACACCACCGTCCAGCCTCTTGCCACGGAGGGTACACGCTACTCTCGCCATCTCTCCACTCCCATTGCGTGTTGGCCTTTCTGGTATTAGTCTGCCCGAGGCAAAACTTACCCATGATGAGGCATGTGACCAGTTAAAAGGTCCTCGATCGGTAAGCCTACATCGACACGGTCCTTAATCGACTCAGACGGAGACACTACACCGAGACTCTCTTCTCGTGCAAGTCACCCATCCGGTCTCAGCTTTATCATTTCAAACCCAAAGTTTGGTACCTAGCAGAGGTACATCTTTTACGATGTCGAACCCATCACGGCCATGATGGATCCACCATCTAGTTTTACTTTTGATAAACATCCCATCCACTGTGAAGCATCACCTTTTGTTTTAAAACAAAACATTTGTTTTTCTAAAGCAGGACTAAGCATCAAAAAAAACTTTTAATAAAACAGGTAATCAAGGAATGGTAAACAGTTCCAAGGAAAGAAATGCAGCAATTGGTTTAGCACCCAACTTCTATCAACTAATGCATCATTCAAGTGATAAAGAGTTTAAAACAGCAAGGAGGTGGCAAATGCACCGGGACTTGCCTTGTGTTGTAGGAGAGTCGGGCTCTGTTCCACAGATGTCAAAGTAAAAACAGTTCTCGGCAGGTGGATTTTCTGTTGATGGAGTAGTTTCTTCCTCTTCAACAGTCACTTCTTCTTCGTTTTCTATATATAACCATATATAACCATGAATGCTCATGTAATGCTTATGAAAATGCAATAATAGAACAGATACACTAAGTTGTGTCTTGAATACAACTTTCCTTCACGGTGTACTAGGGTAACTATGGTTTTGAAGTCAGTACTTCATTTTCATAAGGCAGACACTACCTAGAAGACTAGGGTTTTAGGTTTGGAAATCAAACAATGTCCAAAGTAAATCAAACTTCACTCATGGGATCTTAATATCATATTAAGCTTATCCAAAAAGTTTGGTGATTTTTGGAGTTATTAAATAATTCCTAAAATTCCAAGAGACTAGGTTTTGGCCTTCTTCAATACTAAATAATTCCTTATTTGGGCTAAAATTCTTGGAACCATTTTTAGTAAAGACTAAAGAAACTTAGGAGTCCAACAAAATTAGCCTCATATTTTTATCATTTTTTATAATTTTCTATGGATTTTCTAAGTCTGGAAGAAAAAGAAAAAAGAAAAGGATGAATAGTGATGGGCTGAAACTAGCCCAAACTAACCCACGCACAGGCGAAAGCGCGCCCGCGCGCCCACGGTGTTCACTTTGTGCAGAGGACCTTGCTCTTTTAAATAACTTGTTAAGACTCCTGCGCACTATTCCTATGTGTCACTGGCATCTTGAGTCGAGGCCCCTCACTTTCTATTCCTTCGCGAATTGAGGTCCCTGACCATGGACGGCTGAGCATCGGCTTCGGCGAGCCTGTACTAGCCGGAAAACGCAACGACCGGTGCTCCAGTGTGGCTGACACTTAATTCTACCCCTAACGACCATTTCCCCTCAATCAATTGCAAAGTTCTAGCTCCTAATCTCTTTGTCCACGTTGATAGTGCAAACTACGGATGAACCAAGGCGTTCCCGGCGATCTAATGCGGTCTAATTCAATTGGCCGGGTCGAGATGCATCAAGAGCACATAAGAGAGCTGAAACAAGAATGAGGAGGGCATGATCGGACCTGCAGAGCGCTGGTCACGGCGAGCTCACACACTGCAGTGTTCTGGATAGATTTGGGGGAAATCCCAAATTGGGGAGCTGTGGGGAACGATTGGAGGTGAGGGCTGGTTCACTGGATGCACAACTACCTAGCGGAGCTCACTGGGGCGGTAATTTATAGGTTCCATCGGCGGTGGTGGCTAATTTTGGAGAAGACGCGCGGCGGACGGGAAAGAGAGTGAGTCACCGTGGTGGTCTGCCGTGGCGATCACTGGGCAATGAGCTACGGCGGTCACTGGGCAGTCACTATGGCTTGCGACGACGTGGTAAATGGCCTGAGGCGTGGCGCAACCGCGGTGAATGGTGCATATTCCGGTGATGGCCGCTCGGCCACGTCGCCGGCTCAAGTGGGCACGGCAACAGGGCGAAACAGTGGCCCGAGTTCATCCTCAACGCGATATTTCTTACCCCGAGCAGTTATCTGCACTTTACTGAGCACGAATCGCAACAACGGCGACGATCACGGCGTGGAGCTCACCGGCGACATGTTCACTGCATCCAAAGACCTTTTGTTCACTGTACCATCAGGTTCTTATTCAGTCTGCCTGATAGGGCAATTTGTAGGGCGATTTGCTCCAAAATTCATGTAGCAACCTGACCATCTCTCTGTATCAAAGTTGTAGCTCTATAAATCAGCTATAAATCGACTATAGAGACCTGGCTCATTTACTTACTCTTTCGAGCTTAAATCGAGTCCAAAGTTTAGCAGATCTCACTATCAGACTAGTATCAGACTATATGGGTGACTGAAAGCAATACTTTGAGTCCATTTAACTCCAACTTTTGTACAACACTTATGTATGATGACTTAAAAAAAGTTATACTCCTTTAGTAACTCTACAAATTTGATGTATTGACCCTGGGCAAATTCCTTGTAGATTTAGAAATATAGAGCTCCAAAGTCAGCCCTATTCAACTAAATTTGGACTTAGACATATGAATTGCATGGGGTGCCTTTTTGCAAATAAGTCCAAATCCCACAATGTGACTTGCAAATCCTCAAATGTGACAAACACATGATTTGTTGTGTTCTATTACTTTGGTATTTGCACTTGGGTCCAAAAGTGCACAAAATTTGCACTTAGCCCCCTAGGGTTCTAATTTAGTGTTTTCCAGGGGTCTTTTCAGGGTTTTTGGCACTTTAGGGTTTTGGTGTCACTAAAGTCCATCAAAGATGACATCTTATGATCATTTCTCATGTTTTTTGAGATTTTCACATATTTGGGCTTCACTTATATCCATAAGTCCTAATTTAGGGCTAAGCACTCTACCCTAGGGTTAATCACATATCAAGTCAAATTATTACAACTTGTTTGAAATTTTTACCTAGTGAATGCACTCTAGGTGTATCAAACACATAATATGCCAATGCTCATGATGTTATGCTCAAGTTTTAGTGACAGTAACACCTGAGAGCACCTAGAGGTGGGGGTGAATAGGTGATCCTGTAAAACTTGAAACTTAATGCCACAAAAACTTGATTAGGAGTTAGCACACTAAAGCCAAGTGGCTAGAGAGGAGTTCTTGCAAGACACGATAACCACAAGAACATCAATCAAAGATAGACACAGTGGTTTATCCCGTGGTTCGGCCAAGTTCAACACTTGCCTACTCCACGTTGTGGTGTCCCAACGGACGAGGGTTGCAATCAACCCCTCTTAAGCGGTCAAAAGACCCACTTGAATACCACGGTGTTTTGCTTTGTTTACTATATCCCGCTTGCGAGGAATCTCCACAACTTGGAGCCTCTCGCCCTTACAATATGATGTTCACAAAGAAGCACTGAGTAAGGGAGGAATGAGCAACGCACACAAGACACAAAAACAGAGCGACAATACGCACACAAGTCACAACTCAAGCTCTCAACAGAACTCAAAGAGTTCTCTACTCAAATGGAGCTCTAGTTGCTATCACAAAGAATCGAATGCGCAGAATTGAAGTCTTGGTGCTTAGGAATGCTTAGAGAATACTTGGTGTACTCCTCCATGCGCCTAGGGGTCTTTTTTATAGCCCCAAGGCAGCTAGGAGCTGTTGAGAGCATTCCAGGAAGGCAATTCTTGCCTTCTATCGCCTGGCGCACCGGACAGTCCGGTGCGACCGTTGGCGGTTCAGAGCCGTTGGCGCACCGGACACTGTCCGGTGCACACCGGACAGTCTGGTGCCCCCTTCTGACCGTTGGCTCTGCCACGCGTCGCGCGCGGATTACGCGGCCGACCGTTGGCTGGGCCGACTGTTGGCTCATCGGACAGTCCGGTGCACCACCGGACAGTCTAGTGATTTATAGCCGTACACCATCGTCGAAGTCCCTAGAGCAGCCAGTTGACAGACGCCAGCCTGGCGCACCGGACATTGTCCGGTGCACCACCGGACAGTCCGGTGCACCCAGACCGAGCATCCTTTTTGTTGTACACAGCCAACTTCTCCAAAATTGTTTCTCCTATTTCTAGCACTTAGACACAATACTTTAGTCTTCAAAACAATGTACTAAGTCTAGAAACATACCTTTAATCTTGATTTGCACTTCTCGAGTCCTTGGCACACTTTAACACTTAGGCACTTGTGTTGGACACTTAATCACCAAAATACTTAGAAATGGCCCAAGGGCACATTTCCCTTTCAATCTCCCCCTTTTTGGTGATTTATGCCAACACAATAAAAAGCAACTAAAAGAAGTGCAATATCAATGCAAATGAAAACTCAAATTTGTTTTGATTCAAATTTGGCATATTTGGATCATCCTTTGCCACCACTTGGTTTGTTTTTGCAAATCAACCTCAATTTCCTATCTCTAAGTCAAACACACTTGTTGAGACATAAAGAGAGTTGTTCCAAGAGAAATTGATCAAAGATTTCAAAAACTCCCCCTTTTTCCCATAATCAACCATTCTCCCCACAAGAGGCCAACTTTTGACAAAAGAGATAATAATAGAATTTTGATCAGCCAAAAAGCTCTATTCTACTATTTTCAAAATTCTCAAGTGGTAGCTGATCCATTTGTTGCTTTGGCCTTATTTTCTCCCCTTTGGCATCAAGCACCAAAACAGGATCAATCTTGGCCCTTTAACCCCATTGCCTCACCAAAATCTTCAACTAAGAGTAAAAAGGCAATAAGAGTACAAAGATGAACTTGGAATCAGTTACTCTTTCATCGGAATGCAGTGGAAGTCTTACGTGGTCCAAGTCCACATTTTCCCTTTCAAACCTCCTTTGAGACTAAATTAAGCAAACTCAAGCACACAGTTAGTCTCAAAGGGTCAAGTTGTAGCACATCTCCCCCTAAATATGTGCATCACTTGCAAATGGACTTGTGAGGTCCGGGGAGTGCTTGTACAACTTGAGCACCATAAATAAACAACAAAATGCATTAAGGAACATGATCAAAGCATGAAACACATGTATGCTATAAATCAATCCAGGTTCCGCGAATCTAAGACATTTAGCTCACTACGCAGCCTGCAAAAGGTCTTCTCATCTAGAGGCTTGGTAAAGATATCGGCTAACTAGTTCTCGGTGCTAACATAAAACACTTCGATATCTCCCTTTTGCTGGTGGTCTCTCAAAAAGTGATGTCGGATGTCAATGTGCTTTGTGCGGCTGTGTTCAACAGGATTATCCGCCATGCGGATAGCACTCTCATTATCACATAGGAGTGGGACTTTGCTCAGATTGTAGCCAAAGTCCCTGAGGGTTTGCCTCATCCAAATTAAAGTAGTTGTGCGCAACATTGTCCTGCAGCAACATACTCGGCCTCAGCGGTGGATAGGGCAACGGAGGTTTCTTTCTTAGAACTCCACGACACCAGGGACCTTCCTAAGAATTGGCACGTCCCTGATGTACTCTTCCTATCGACCTTACATCCAGCATAATCGGAGTCTGAATATCCAATCAAGTCAAAGGTAGACCCCTTTGGATACCAGATCCCGAAGCAAGGCTTAGCGACTAAATATCTGAGAATTCGCTTTACAGCCACTAAGTGACACTCCCTTGGATCGGATTGAAATCTAGCACACATGCAGACGCTAAGCATAATATCCGGTCTACTAGCACATAAATAAAGTAAAGATCCTATCATAGACCGGTATGCCTTTTGATCAACGGACTTACCTCCTTTGTTGAGGTCGGTGTGTCCGTCGGTTCCCATTGGAGTCTTTGCGGGCTTGGCGTCCTTCATCCCAAACCGCTTGATTAAGTCTTGCGTGTACTTCGTTTGGGAGATGAAGGTGCCATCCTTGAGTTGCTTCACTTGGAACCCAAGGAAATAGCTTAACTCGCCCATCATCGACATCTCAAACTTTTGAGTCATCACCCTGCTAAACTCTTCACAAGACTTTTGGTTAGTAGAACCAAATATTATGTCATCGACATAAATTTGGCACACAAAAAGATCACCATCACAAGTCTTGGTAAAAAGAGTTGGATCGGCTTTCCCAACCTTGAAAGCATTAGCAATTAAAAAGTCTCTAAGGCATTCATACCATGCTCTTGGGGCTTGCTTAAGTCCATAAAGCGCCTTAGAGAGCTTACACACGTGGTCGGGGTACCATTCATCCTCAAAGCCAGGGGGTTGCTCTACGTACACCTCCTCCTTGATTGGCCCGTTGAGAAAAGCGCTCTTCACATCCATTTGGAACAACCTGAAAGAATGATGAGTAGCATAGGCTAACAGTATGCGAATTGACTCTAGCCTAGCCACAGGAGCAAAAGTCTCCTCAAAGTCCAAACCTGTGACTTGGGCATAACCTTTTGCCACAAGTCGTGCCTTGTTCCTTGTCACCACCCCGTGCTCATCTTGTTTGTTGTGGAACACCCACTTGGTTCCCACAACGTTTTGCTTGGGACGAGGCACCAGTGTCCAGACTTCATTTCTCTTGAAGTTGTTGAGCTCTTCCTGCATGGCCAACACCCAGTCTGGATCTAGCAAGGCCTCTTCTACCCTGAAAGGCTCAATAGAAGAGACAAAGGAGTAATGCTCACAAAAATTAACTAATCTAGAACGAGTAGTTACTCCCTTGCTTATGTCACCCAATATTTGGTCGACGGGATGATTCCTTTGAATCGTCGCTCGAACTTGGGTTGGAGGTGCCGGTTGCGCTTCTTCCTCTATCACATGAACATCTTGTGCTCCCCCTTGATCACACGCCTCTTCTTGATGAACCTGTTCATCGTCTTGAGTTGGGGGATGCACCATTATTGAGGAAGAAGGTTGATCTTGCTCCTTTTGTTCCTGTGGTCGTACATCACCAATCGCCATGGTACGTATTGCGGCCGTCGGAACATCTTCTTCATCTACATCATCAAGATCAACAACTTGCTCTCTTGGAGAGCCATTAGTCTCATCAAATACAACGTCGCTAGAGACTTCAACCAAACCCGATGATTTGTTGAAGACCCTATACGCCTTTGTATTTGAGTCATAACCTAACAAAAACCATTCTACAACTTTGGGAGCAAACTTAGAATTTCTACCTTTCTTCACTAGAATATAACATTTGCTCCCAAATACACGAAAGTAAGACACATTGGGTTTGTTACTGGTTAGAAGCTCATAAGAAGTTTTCTTGAGGAGGCGATGAAGATACACCCGGTTTATGGCGTGGCAAGCCGTGTTTACGGCTTCCGACCAAAACCGCTCGGGTGTCTTGAATTCTCCAAGCATTGTCCTCGCCATGTCTATGAGTGTCCTGTTCTTCCTCTCTACCACACCGTTTTGTTGTGGTGTGTAGGGAGCAGAGAACTCGTGCTTGATCCCTTCCTCCTCAAGGTACTCCTCCACTTGAAGGTTCTTGAACTCGGACCCATTGTCGCTCCTTACCTTCTTCACTTCGAGCTCAAACTCGTTTTGGGCTCTCCTTAGGAAGCGCTTGAGGGTCCCTTTGGTTTCAGATTTATCCTGCAAAAAGAATACCCAAATGAAGCGGGAAAAATCATCAACTATAACAAGACCATACTTACTTCCTCCTATGCTTAGATAGGCGACGGGTTCGAAGAGGTCCATATGAAGTAACTCCAGGGGTCTTGATGTTGTCATCACATTTTTGGCATGATGAGAGCTTCCCACTTATTTACCTGCTTGACAAGCTGCACAAGGTCTATCTTTTTCGAAAGTTACATTAGTTAGACCTATCACGTGTTCTCCCTTTAGAAGCTTGTGAAGGTTCTTCATCCCCACATGTGCTAAACGGCGATGCCACAGCCAGCCCATGCTAGTCTTAGCAATTAAGCATGCATCTAGACCGGCCTCCTCTTTTGCAAAATCAACTAAATAAAGTTTGCCGTCTAGTACACCCTTAAAAGCTAATGAACCATCACTTCTTCTAAAGACAGACACATCTACATTTGTGAATAAACAGTTATATCCCATATTACAAAGTTGACTTACAGACAACAAGTTATATCCGAGCGACTCAACTAAGAACACATTATAAATAGAGTGCTCGGATGAAATAGCAATTTTTCCTAACCCTTTCACCTTGCCTTGGTTCCCATCACCGAATATGATTGAATCTTGGGGATCCTTGTTCTTGACGTAGGAAGAGAACATCCTCTTTTCCCCCGTCATGTGGTTTGTGCATCCGCTGTCGATAATCTAGCTTGAGCCCCCGGATGCATAAACCTGCAAGGCAAATTTAGGCTTGGGTCTTAGGTACCCAACTCATGTTGGGTCCTACAAGGTTAGTTACAACAGTCTTACGGACCCAAATGCAAGTCTTGTCTCCCTTACATTTGGCCCCTAATTTCCTAGCAATTACCTTCTTATCATTTCTACAAATAGCAAAGGAAGCATTGCAAGCATAATAAATTGTAGAAGGTTCATTCATTACTTTACTAGGAACATGAACAATATTTTTCCTAGCCAAATTTCTATCATGCATAATAGAAGAACTAGAAGCAATCATGGCATGAGAATCAAAAGCATCATAACTTCTATAAACATTCCTAGAATGTCTCCTATCATGATACATGAAAGCATGGTTCTTTTGAGCACTACTAGCCATAGGGGCCTTTCCTTTCTCCTTGGCGGAGACGGAAGCCTTATGGCTTGTTAAGTTCTTGACTTCCCTCTTGAAGCCAAGACCATCCTTAATTGAGGGGTGTCTACCAATCATGTAGGCATCCCTTGCAAATTTTAGTTTGTCAAATTCACTCTTGCTAGTCTTAAGTTGAGCATTAAGACTAGCTACTTCATCATTCAAATTAGAAATTGAAACTAGATGTTCACTACAAGCATCAACATTAAAATCTTTACACCTATTGCAAATTGCAACATGTTCTACACAAGATGTTGATTTATTAGCTATTTCTAACTTAGCATTCAAATCATCATTTATGCTCTTTAAGCTAGAAATAGAGTCATGGCATGTAGACAATTCACAAGAAAGTATTTCATTCCTTTTAATTTCTAAAGCAAGGGATTTTTGTGCCTCTACAAACTTATCATGTTCTTCATACAAAAGATCCTCTTGCTTTTCTAATAACCTATTCTTATCATTCAATGCATCAATTAATTCATTAATCTTATCAACCTTAGTTCTATCTAGGCCCTTGAATAAACATGAATAGTCTATTTCATCATCGCTGGATTCTTCATCACTTGAGGAAGCGTAAGTACTAGTATTATGAGTGCTTACCTTCTTTTCCCTTGCCATGAGGCAGGTGTGATGCTCGTTGGGGAAGAGGGCCGACTTGTTGAAGGCGGTGGCGGCGAGTCCTTCGTTGTCGGAGTCGGACGACGAACAATCCGAGTCCCACTCCTTTCCAAGGTGTGCCTCGCCCTTAGCTGTTGGGGGCCTTCAGCTTACGAAGGTCCTCAAAAACAGGATTTAACAGTATTTCTGGAGTATAATGTGTGAGCAGGTACCTTCGGACTCAAGTCGGTATCGCAGCAGGAGAAGACCAGAATAATACGAAGGTTGATACAGCGCCGAAGATGTGAGCAGGAAAGCTTCGGCGTGGTAGCAGAAAATGAAACCGACTTAAAGATGAAAAGGCTATTCAGACCTCGATAGATTACTATAGAATTATTATCAAATGTAAAGGGCATGAATGTAATTTTGTATGGGCTGTGTCCCGTGCCTATAAATAGGTGAACAGTACCCCCGTACTGTTCACGCTGATTGGACATTCGCTTTTGCGTCACGCTTGTACTTTCATCTCCTTCCAGCTGAAGGTACATTTGTAATTCGATGTTATTTCTGTTTATACATAATAATAATGCAAAAATAAGTTAATAATAATATACAATTGTCTATGTTATCCTTCATATTCATTATGATTCATCCTTCGTCACTGTATAGTGTATTTATGAAGGTATGCCCTTCATAACCTTCGTTCGAAAATCATTATATCCTAAGGGAAATAATGCTTCGAAAGACGAAGGACTTTACCGATTAACATTTTCTATGTTGCCTTGTTCTTAACTCATAGCATTTGAGAACAAGTCCCCAACATTGGCGCCCACCTCCGGTGAACTCACTTCCACTCTTTGAGTTTTTGAACACCTTCGGCGATCATAAACCTTCGCTATGGCACCAAAGAAAGCTTCAGCAACTGGGGCTGCAGCTCTCCAACCGCTGGACCACAATCAGGAGACTGTCTCCCTTCGGGAGGCCCGAAGCCAGAAAAGGAAGGCTGTTAGCCCGACACCACCAGAGGATGAGATAGATCAAGAAATCAGAGACATGGAGATGCTTCATCAACAGGTGCAGAGGAAGAAAGAAAAGATGGCCAGGCTAGCTGAACTGCAAAGGCAGATAGACGAAGCCTCTGAAGAAGTTCGTCATCTTACTCAGGATGAGCAACACCGAAGGCCTCAGCACCAAGACCTTCATCAGGAGGGTTTCCCCAACGAAGATGACTGGTATGACAATTTCCATCATGGGAATTTTGTTTTTGATGATGCTTCTCCTCTGTCCGCTGAGCTGCAGGCTACACCTTGGCCTCCGTCTTACAAGCCGCCTCAGCTTCCCATATTCGATGGCCACTCAGACCCGAAGCAGTTTTTGATGAGCTACGAAGCAACAGTATCTTCATATGGTGGCAATGCTGCAGTCATGGCCAAATCTTTTGTTATGGCTGTCAGGAGTGTTGCTCAAACCTAGTATTCCTCCCTTCGACCAGGAACGATCACTTCATGGCAGAAGCTGAAGGACTTGTTGTTAACTAGCTTCCAAGGGTTTCAGACGAAGCCTGTCACTGCTCAAGCTCTATTCCAGTGCACCCAGGATCACGAAGAATACCTTCAGGCGTACGTCCGGAGGTTCTTGCGTTTGAGGGCACAGGCACCAACAGTGCCCAACGAAATTGTCATTGAGGCCATGATCAAGGGGCTTCGGCCAGGACCGTCAGCTCAGTACTTCGCTGGGAAGCCTCCTCAAACTTTGGAGAAGCTGCTCCAGAAGATGGACGAGTACATTCGGGCCGATAATGATTTTCGCCAAAGAAGGGAGGAGGCTTTCAGGTTTTCTGAAATGACCAGGGGCTTCGGAGGGAGGTTCTATCCGAGGCACGTTAGATCAATTCATAACTCTACCCAAAATGATGATAGAGGGAGCCAACAGCAAAGGCCACAGTGTTCCTCACAGGCTTCGGGGCAACAGCAAGGCTCCTTCCGACCACCAGCTCCGAGAGGCAGAGGTGCCAGGGGCTTCGGCGGAAGATTTGGCGATCAGCCAAGAAGAATTTTTTGCTTGTTCTGTGGTGAGAACAAAGGCCATACCACCAGGATGTGCCATGTTACCATCCAGATGCAAAAGGAAATAGCCGAAGCTGCAGCACAACAGGCTCAGCCGAAGCAGGTCATGCACACTGCTTCGTATCATTCGCCTTACATCCCAGAGTATGTAGGCAATCACCCTGCAGTTTCTGTTGCTTCGGCGAGTCAACCTCAAGCTTCCTGGCAACAGCCTCCGCCTCCACCACCGCTGCAACAAGGCCAGCAGCCAGAAGGGAGCCAATATGCTCCACACCAAAGGGACTTCAGAGAACAGTCCGAAGCTCGCACAGTCAACAGCACTGTGCCACAGTCAAAGCACGTCTATTGACAAATATCCTACCTTAATAGCAATCTTTTTCATTCAGTTTTATTTTCTGTGTAATAAAGGACATTGTTTAGGTTTCATGTAAATAGTTTCGTTGATTCCCACAAGGAAAATATATTTTCTTCACAGGCTTAAGTTGTTGAAGTTTAAAGATTTGTGATAATAAAGAGGACCTTCGAATTATCGAAAATTCTTCGAAGCAACAAAAAGTCGTTCTAAGCAACACAGAGTAAGTTTGCCGAAGTCACAAAAAGCCGTTCCAAAGGGAGCGCAGTGTAAGTTTTCTGCTCCAAAGTCGTTCCAAAGGGAATGCAGAGCATACAGCGAAAAGTCAACGCTGATACCGCCTAAGTAAAAGGCGAAGCGTGAAAAGTCAACGCGAATACCGCTGAAAGTAAAAGGTGAAGAAGCTCCTAAGGGAGGCTTACAGCGAAAAATAAACGCTGATTCCGCTGAAGTAAAAGGCGAAGAAGCTCCTAAGGGAGGCTTATAGTAAAAAGACAACGCTGATTCAAAAAGATTATGTGTTTTATCGCAGGAATGTGTGTGTATCTTCGGAATAAACACCATCTTACATAACATAACATCATCGCATCATTTCGCATAGCATAAGCATCATACATCATGTTGCATATGGCACAAGAAGGGGACATGATATCGATCTTCGGAAGAATGTTTTGAAAGGGGAAAATCATGCTAAGTCGCAAGCAGATACACTATTGATCTTCGGAAGTGTAGCTTCGGAGAATATCTTCACGAAGCTTGGATATTATTCATCAGAACACTACGAATATTGTTGTGACAAATGAAAATTATTCTTCACGGAGCATGAAAAGAAGGGAAGGTGTTTTTTCGTCAAAGACTCAAAAACGGTACGTATGTAAAATTTCATGCATCGTAAAGAATTAAACAATAAAAGCAGGTATATTACATTCAGGGCTGCAAGATGTCACACATATTACATTTCAGAAGTTTTTTACAATAGTATTTAATCTTCTCTCAGAACAACTTCTGCAGCCTCATTCAGGAGCCGATTGACAACTTCGTCCATAATAGCTTCAGTCATCTTTTTAATTTTGTCGTCTCCTTTCGGGTGAGAGCCCGGAACGCTTTAGCAGGATCTGAAGGAGGACAGGATACGGCTACATTGCTATTACAAATTGCAAACGAAGTTTAAAACCAAAAATTACAACACAATAAAAACCATTAGTTAATACCTAGTTGCCCTTCGGGCTCTGCGCTCTTCTCAGCAGCCTCAGCTACTTCTCTAGCATCGTGAATGCCCTTTTCGCTTTTTCGAATAATTTCTCGGGCCATTTCTCGGCCACCATTATCCCAGACATCGGTGAAAAATTTTCCACAACCATGCTAGCTTCGGCCAAGGGATCTTTTGCATCTTCGAAGGACAAGGCAGCTTCGGATTGCGCTAAAATCTTTACATGCTCACAGCCTTTTTCTCTAAAATGGTGGCAATTCCCCTGGCACCCGAGAAAGCACATATGTCTCCGCGGCTATTTAAAATCTCTTCGAAGGCTTCAGTTTCGTGATCGATCCATTCGATGGGACCTTCGGGGTTGCCTCTTGTAAAGTTTTCTTCGCTCGAGAATGCGCCGACGCTGGCGAAGCTAGCTTTCAACTTCTTGACACACTCCATAGATTTGTTGTAGCATCTTTTCTTGGACGAACGAAGCTCTTCAACAGTTCCCTCTAAATGATTTGCCCATTGGTCGCTAAGTTCTCGCTTCGTTTCTTCAAGTATGCGTTCTTCTTTGGCTCTGGCCAGTTGTTTTCGAAGATCTTCAATTTCACGTTTCTGAGCCTCAGCTTGACCCTTAAAAGTAGCCTCGTCCTCTTTTATTCTATTTAACAATGAATGTAATATTTTATCTTTTTCGAGACCTTCGTTCCTTAGTTCAATTACTTCGGAACGAAGGTTGCTCAGGGCAATAGCGCACCCTTCGTCTTCGGCATCTTTTTGGGCCCTGAGGGCATTGCTAAGTATAAGGCCCTGCAAGGAACGATATGTATATGTCAATATATTTAAGCAAACGAAAAATTTTGGTTTCAAGAAAAAGTACAAAGATCTCATTTTTTGTACCTTTAAGCTATTGTATGCCAGGCTGTCGGCCAGATCGTTTTTTGACAGCACCGAAAGCCCGTCTTCTAGTGTTGGGTATCCGAAGCTCCTGCTCATCTCCCGACAGACAGAAATCTCCTTGCTGTCAGGGAGACAATACAGAAAGTCCTCTTCTCCACTGCCGTTGAATATTAACGCCCCCTTTGGGTACTTCAATTTTTGGGCGTAAAGCTGGGCCTCTTGCTTTTCTTTTTCCGATAATTTTTTCCCCGAAGCATGACGAACGATATAATCAAGGACTTTGGGGGGTGCTTCGGGGTCAATAGCGCTGATTTCTTCAGCAGGAACTGGCTCTGTTATTTTTTCTTCTTCGGTTTCCAAGGATTTTACTTTCGTAGGCTCTGAGGGCCCAGCTTCAGCTTCAGTTTCTTGCTCTAGCGCCTTGGTATCAGAAATTTCAGATTTTGCTTCGGAAGTTGCAACAGTCTTCTTCGGAGTTGTGCTTGAAGATTTAATTGTTTCCAGAACATCTAACACATTGACCATTCTCTTCCTTTTCGGAGTCACAGCTGGCCCCTTTTGTATTTTTGTTGTCTCAACATTTGCTGAAGGACTTAAAACTTCTGATATTTTTGATCCTTCAGCTGATCTTTTTGCTTCTTCCATTTTTTCTGACGATGGCGCTTCGGCCATCTCTTTGGTTTCTGATAACAAAATCTTTGGCTTTTCCAATTCCGTTTTTGTTGGCGCTTTGGCCATTTCTGCGATCTCTGGCAGCAAGGTTGGCTCGATTGGCTTTTCAGCTTCGGTGGCCGAAGAAGTCTCTCCGGCGAACTCAGGCACCGAGGCTGGTTCAATATAGCGTGGCCGATGTGTGAGGACCTTTATTCTTTTCCTTTTTGGTTCTGGCTCACTAGAAGCAGTTGCAGCTTCTTCTTTCGTAGAGGTTGTATTTTTTCTTTTTTGCCCTCGAATGGGATAACGATAGTCAGGGTAGACAAACCCGACTGCGTCAAACACCCGGTTCAGTCTTTTCTTTTTTTGGCCTTCGAAGGCTGCTGACAATGCAGTATCTTCAGCCTTCGAGTAAACCCCAAGCAGCTCGTCACTTAAATTTTCAATGCTCTTTAACCAGTCATCATCTGGCTCAACGAATTTATCTCCGAACTTGAAAGTATACTTCAGCCTGATAAGTCCACCTTCGTCGGCCTCCTTTATGGTTTCCTGCGGCATTTCCCACTTCTCCGCGAGCGGCCATACTCTGAAGGCAATATGCTCTTGTACTAAATCTCTCGTTCCAATAAAAGAGCAGATAACACCGAAGGCTCTCTGGCAATCTTCGGCAGCTTCATTCATTTCAACCTTCGGCCTCCGCAGGCCGAAGCTTTGCCAAATAGGGCGCATAATTATACCTTTGATATCTTCCCGTACTGTCAGGTCATTCTTCACATAAAACCATTCTGTCATCCAGTCGCCGGGCCATCTCTTTCGAAAGGTTGGCACGGGACAGCTTGACCCAGACCGAGAAACGAAACTGTAGCAACCAAAATTATTGTGATACTGTTCCTTACCCCAAGGTTTTGTTTCGTATGATAATTCGTGTATATTGCAGAAACTTTTCGCATCAGGCTCCAGACCTTGGCTTCTCACGGCCCACACGAAGATATTCAGCCTTATGATTGCCTCGGGGGTAAGTTGGTGAAGATAGACTTCGAATATTTTCAGCACCTCTACGACGAAGCTGCTCAGGGGAAATCGTAGTCCAGCTTTCAAAAAGCTTCGGTACACCACGACTTCATTCTCTTCAGGGTGTGGACAAGTCTTTTCCCCTTCGTCGGCCCTCACAACGGACAAATCCCAGAAATACCTTCCTCTCATGTTGACAAGATGATTTTCTTTGATAGTTGATTTGCCGAAAACCGCATGGCTTGGCCGCCAAGGGCGATCTTCGGAGTCTTCACCACCACTGTCCACGTCATAACTGTCGCTGTCACCAGTATCTTCAGACAAACCTTCTAGAATCTCCTTGGTGATTTTTTCTGTATTGGTCTTCGACATTGCTATAAGAAACCCCAGATTCTTCCCTTCTTTGAGACTCAGCTTCATCTCGGTAGCAGCCTTCTTATCTTCAGACATCTTCGGAAACACTAAAAAACTGTTTTCAAAGCCGAAGCTTCAAAACTTAAAAGCTCAGCAAATCTTGGTGCGCAAAAGCTAAAAATTGAGTGAGCGGGAGCAGATGGCAAGAGAGCGTGCCAAATGAGTTTGCGGTATGATCTTATTTATACGCCCAGTGCGTTGAAAATTGAAAGACCCCGCTTGTCAGTGAATGTTGCTATTCTAGCAAAGGGAAGGTGTTTTTTCGGACCTTCGGCGTAAAGCCTTCGTCCATGTCGCAATCTAAATTTATTATTTTAAACAAATTAATATTGTGAGGGGCTACTGTTGGGGGCCTTCGGCTTACGAAGGTCCTCAAAAACAGGATTTAACAGTATTTCTGGAGTATAATGTGTGAGCAGGTACCTTCGGACTCAAGTCGGTATCACAGCAGGAGAAGACCAGAATAATACGAAGGTTGATACAGCGCCGAAGATGTGAGCAGGAAAGCTTCGGCGTGGTAGCAGAAAATGAAACCGACTTAAAGATGAAAAGGCTATTCAGACCTCGATAGATTACTATAGAATTATTATCAAATGTAAAGGGCATGAATGTAATTTTGTATGGGCTGTGTCCCGTGCCTATAAATAGGTGAACAGTACCCCCGTACTGTTCACGCTGATTGGACATTCGCTTTTGCGTCACGCTTGTACTTTCATCTCCTTCCAGCTGAAGGTACATTTGTAATTCGATGTTATTTCTGTTTATACATAATAATAATGCAAAAATAAGTTAATAATAATATACAATTGTCTATGTTATCCTTCATATTCATTATGATTCATCCTTCGTCACTGTATAGTGTATTTATGAAGGTATGCCCTTCATAACCTTCGTCCGAAAATCATTATATCCTAAGGGAAATAATGCTTCGAAAGACGAAGGACTTTACCGATTAATATTTTCTATGTTGCCTTGTTCTTAACTCATAGCATTTGAGAACAAGTCCCCAACATTAGCCTTCTTGTAAGCCTTCTTCTTTTCCCTCTTGTTCCCTTATTCCTGGTCACTATCATTATCGGGACAATTAGCGATGAAATGACCAATCTTACCACATTTGAAGCATGAGCGTTTCCCTTTTGTCTTGTTCTTGTTGGGATGCTCCTTACGACCCTTTAGCGTCGTCTTGAAACGCTTGATGATGAGGGCCATTTCTTTATCATTAAGCCTGGTCGCCTCAACTTGTGCCACCTTGCTAGGTAGCGCCTCCTTGCTCCTCGTTGCTTTGAGAGCAATGGTTTGAGGCTCTTGGATTGGGCCGTTCAACGCATCGTCAACGTATCTTGCCTCCTTGATCATCATCTGCCCGCTTACAAACTTTCCAAGTATCTCCTCGGGCGTCATCTTGGTGTACCTAGGATTCTCACGAATATTGTTCACAAGATGTGTGTCGGCGTTTCGAGACCGGGGGGTCCCTAAGCCGACGAGTGAGTGTGCCGCGTGCCCCAGCCCAGATGGGTCGAGCGCGTGGGCGAGCGCGAAGGGGGGAAGGCGAGGTGGCCGGAGACGGGCGTGAGAGAGGTGGAAATCCCGCGGCCTTCGTGTTCGTCCCGCGCCCAGGTCGGGTGCGCTTGCAGTAGGGGGTTACAAGCGTCCACGCGGGTGAGGGAAGCGAGCGGCCCCAAGAGAGCGCCTGTCCCGTCCTCGCTCCCGCGCGGCCAACCTTCTCTAAGAAGGCCCTGGTCCTTCCTTTTATAGTCGCAAGGAGAGGATCCAGGTGTACAATGGGGGTGTAGCAGAGTGCTACGTGTCTAGTGGAGGGAGAGCTAGCGCCCTAAGTACATGCCAATGTGGCAGCCGGAGAGATCTTGGCACCCTGCTGGTGTGATGTCGTGGCTGTCGGAGGAGCAACGGAGCTTGGCGGAGGGACAGCTGTCGGAGCGGTCGAGTCCTTGCTGACGTCCCCCTGCTTCCGTAAGGGAGCTGAGAGCCGCCGTCGTCACAGGGCACGCGGGGCGCCATCATTGCCTATCTGGCGGAGCTAGCCAGATGGGACACCGGTCTTGTTCTCTGCGGCCCGAGTCGGCTCGGGGTAGGGTGATGATGGCGCACCCTGCTGTCGTGGCGGGCCCGCGCCCGAGGCCGGGCGACGTGAGGGCTCCTCCGTAGATGGGGTCGAGTCTGTCTTCCGTTGCCGAGGCCGAGCCCGAGCCCCTGGGTCAGGCGAGGCGGAGGTCGTTCGGCAGAGGCCAGGGCGGAGTCCGAGCCCTGGGGTCGGGCGAAGCGGAGTTCGTCGTCTTCCGGGTCTTAGCCCGAGTCCGAGCCCTGGGTCGGGCGGAGCGGAGTTCGCCGTCTTCCGGGTCTTAGCCCGAGTCCGAGCCCTGGGTCGGGCGGAGCGGAGTTCGCCGTCTTCCGGGTCTTAGCCCGAGTCCGAGCCCTGGGTCGGGCGGAGCGGAGTTCGCCGTCTTCCGGGTCTTAGCCCGAGTCCGAGCCTTGGGTCGGGCGGAGCGGAGTTCGCCGTCTTCCGGGTCTTAGCTCGGGGGCTACTGCCTGTCAGTCTCACTCTGTCAAGTACACTACAGTCGGAGTGGCGCAGGCGGCGCTGTCCTTCTGTCAGACCGGTCAGTGGAGCAGCGAAGTGACGGCGGTCACCTCGGCTCTGCCGGGGGGCGCGCGTCAGGATAAAGGTGTTAGGCCACCTTTGCGTTAAATGCTCCTGCGACTCGGTCAGTCGGTGCGGAGATTTAGTCAGGGTTGCTTCTTAGCGAAGGCAAGGCCTCGGGCGAGCCGGAGAGGTGTCCGCCGTAAAAAGGGGGGCCTCGGGCGAGACGGAAATCCCTCGGGGTCGGCTGCCCTTGTCCGAGGCTAGGCTCGGGCGAGGCGTGATCGAGTCACTCGTATGGACTGATCCCTGACTTAATCGCACCCATCAGGCCTTTGCAGCTTTATGCTGATGGGGGTTACCAGCTGAGAATTAGGCGTCTTGAGGGTACCCCTAATTATGGTCCCCGACAGTAGCCCCCGAGCCTCGAAGGGAGTGTTAGCACTCGCTTGGAGGCTTTCGTCGCACTTTTTGCAAAGGGACCAGCCTTTCTTGGTTGCATTTTGTTCCGGTGGGTGCGCGCGAGCGCACCCGCCGGGTGTAGCCCCCGAGGCCTCGGAGGAGTGGTTTCACTCCTTCGAGGTCTTAATGCCTTGCGTAATGCTTCGGCTGGTCTGGTTGTTCCCTCATGCGAACTGGCCGTAGCCCGGGTGCACGGTCGGGGCCCAAGCTCTCGGGCTGGTATGTTGACGCTGTCAACGGTTCGGCCGGAGCCGGGTTTGCGAGAGCAGCCCCCGAGCCTCCGCACAGGGCGAGAGGACGATCAGGGACAGACTCGGCTTTTTTACATACGCCCCTGCGTCGCCTTTCCGCAAGGAGGAGGGGGGAGAGCGCCATGTTACCCTCGATGGGCACCGAACATGGTGTCTCCGGTGAGCTGCAAGCGGGTAATCCGAGTGGACGTCCGTGCCCCGTTCGTTGGGGGTCGGCTGGGGGCCCAGAGGCACGCCCAAAAGTACCTGCGGGTGATCTGCCGGACCCGGTCCCCTGGCGACGGGGTCCGAGGGCTCGATGCCTCCCTCCGATGGGATTCCGTTACAAGATCGTTCCCGCTGGTCTCGGAAATGTCCTAGGGTACCTCGGGAGCGCAGCCCGAGCCTCGGTTATGTATCGAACGTACCCCTGGTCATCCCTCGCTCGGCGTCTGAGGCGACTGTGAACCCTTCGGGGGCCAGCCTTCGAACCCCTGATCAGTAATGGGTGCGGAGCCCGAGTAGCCTGAGGCGGCCATGGAGCCCTTCGGGGGGCCAGCCTTCGAACCCCTGACCAGTAGTGGGTGTCGGGCCCACGCGATCTGAGGCGACTGTTGAACCCTTCGGAGGGCCAGCCTTCGAACCTCTGATCAGTAGGGGGGGCTCGGAGCCCGGTTCCTTCACAGAGAAGGATCCTTTTCGGGGTATCCCCCTTTCCCGGTCCCTGTTGCAAGAGATAGAGAAAGAGGAAAAAGGAAAAGGATACGAAATCGAATGACACGGCGTACCTTTTTTGGCGCGGTTATTACGGCGAAGGCGAAGCGTCGCCCGCTCCTCCTGCCAGAAGCGCCGCCTGTCCCACCGCGGAGTTAATGCGACGGGGTGAGTTGTTGGCAGGGCGGCCGTTGTGCGTGCGCGAGCCATTTGAGGAACGGATCACGGGCGCGCCGTCTTCACGCCGTGAGAGGAGGCTCTCTTGCTGCCCCTGGATGGGACGTGAGCCTGGCTGACGACGTGATCGCTGCTCCCGCCCGCCTGCCACCGTCATTACTGCCGGCCCACTTTCGGCCGCATTGACCGTCGCGCCAGGCTGGCGCCGCTGGGTCGCGCGCTGGGTCGCCTCGAGTCGCGGTATTGGTTCCGCAACCGAAGAGGCGCGACGGTGGCGCAAGTGGCGGTGCAGTTGCTTGCATGCAGCAACTGGCGCGCCGGTTACGCGACGCGTGGGCCTGGGCCTTCGTGCTGGCGCGCTGGGAGTTGGAGAAGCGCGTCCACTTGGCACGGTTGCATGCCGCCTGCATGGCTGCCCACTCCTTCCGCCCGTTGGTCTGGGCAAAAGTGGGGGGTCGCTTGTAACCGCTGGGCGGTTGTGTGCACCACGCGCGGCGCTTTGGCTTCTTCTGCTCTGAGCCGGTTTGCGTGACATGCGGGACCCAGCCCCCGCGCCGCAGGGGAGGGCCTTGGAGCGTGTTGGAGAAGACTCAGCCCGTGGCGTTTGGGGGCGCACGCAGGGAGAGTTGCCTTTAAAAAGGGGGGGTGACCCCTTTCGAAAGGCGACCATGTCTTCTTCCTCCCTTATGCATCGCGTCTTTCCACCTTCCAAGCCCCCGGATGGGGGGCATCCGCCGTCTTTTCGCCTCATCGTTGGAGGAACGCAACTCCGCGGGAGTTGGTACCTTTCAGCCATCGTTCGGCTTCAAGGATTTTCATCATGCAGCCCAGTCGCTCCCCCCCCCCCCCCGCTGGTGGTCACCCAAGACGGTGACCGCCAGTTCCTGGGTGGGGAGAAGCAAGCCGGGCTGCGATCTTGGTCCCACCCTCAACTTCAAGGATGTTCATCATCCTCGCTGGGGTGGGGGCCGGGCTGAGCCGGCGCTCTACCTCCCACGCGGGTTCGCGGGTCACCCCTTCCCGCGGTGTTCGAGGGAGAGGGCGCTCACTGGCCCTGCGGGCGGCCCGGACTTCGACAACGCGGGGCTGGTTGGCGGCGGGCGTCGTCACCTCCAGCGTGTCGGGCCCGTCGGCTCGGCTCCCGGCGGCCCCTCCTGTCGGAGGGCGGCTGCCGCGCCGTGTGCACGGGGGGACCACCCAAGATGTCGCGCGCTGCTAGGGCGGCGTTCGTGTTCTGGGGTGGTCCTGCCTTTGCACCGGGATGGCGCCCTCACGCGGAGGTCGGTGCCCCACTCGCCCGGGAGGATTTGAGTGGGGATCTGCCGGGGAGCCGGTGGGCCCTGCCGTCGGTGCTGAGGCGGAGGCGGCTCGAGAAGTCCCCGTCACCGACGGGGTCACCGCCACCATCCGCGCCTCTGGCCTCCAGCTCTTCGCACTTGTCCTCGCCCCTCGAGCGTCGGTGTGGGCGAGGGCAAGATTGCAGCAGCGCCCACCCTGAGGCCTGCGCTGCTGCAGCTCGACCATCCGGAGCGGGGGTCGTTGTCGTCGTAGTCAGAGCGGGCGGCGGCGAGTCGCTCGTCGTTCCTCTGTTGCTCCGCAGGCCCACCCCCATGGAGTGGGGTTGTTCGTACCTGCGGAGGGGGAACCGGAGTTCCGTTTGTAATGGCACTTTGAATGCCAGTGTCTTTGTTCATCGTGGCTGTCGAGGCCTGAACATGTATGTAGTTTCGGCACGGAGCCGTGTTTTTTCCTCATTTCCGAGCACTAAGTCTCGCCTGTTGATCATCTGAACCGCTTCACCAAGCATGAGTCGCCCCGTGTCAAGGTGACGAGTGAGGTATCCGTATCCCGGAGGCGTAGGAGTCCCTCGGCTCGATCGGCCTTGTTGTCTGAGGCTCCTCTAGCTTAGTTAAAGAGACCCCTCGGCCGCTCTTCGATGAGCCGAGGCCAGCGGTGGCGATATCAGCACGAACAGAGGCGGAATTGGCTCGAAAATGGGAACCTGGTTGGCCGGAGCCTAGCCGGGTTGTCCGTCGGCGGGACCGACGCCGGAGTTGGCCAGCCGAGGCCTCGGGCCGGGCTGGCGCCCTTGGAAGATGGTTGGCCGAGGCCCCACGGGTAACCGGCCGAGCCGCCTGCTCGGGCCGGATTCCCGAAGAAGTCCCTAGACCGCGTCGCCGTCCGAGGCTAGGTCGGACCTTGCTGAAGGTGTCGTCGATGCCGAGGGTGCTACAGCCCCCTTCAGCGTGAAGACCCGAGCCTGCAGGATCAGATTGTCTTGTAGCGTGTGCCTTCTGTGGCCGCCGAGGCTAGAAAACACACCCTCGCTGCGTTGTAAAGCTGCGTCTCCTTTCCTCTTATTTCGAGCATCTAGACTTTTTGTCGGTAACTGGGATGTTTGTGCGGGCGAGAGTTGCTTCTCGCGGAAGGTGATGAGTGAGGTATCCGTATCCCAGAGGCGTGGGAGTCCCTCGGCTCGGTCGGCCTTGCCACTTACGCGTACTTTCGCCCGTCCATGAGGCCCTGTCTCCGACTCAGTCGGGAAGGCTCGAAGGATCCGCTTTGGCAGAAGAGCTTCCGAACGTGAAGACTTGTTCGGTCCACGGAGTCACTTTATCCGAACGCGAGTTACTTATCGCAGAAGGTGATGAGTGAGGTATCCGTATCCCGGAGGCATAGGAGTCCCTCGGCTCGGTCAGCCTTGGCTGCTTACGTGTACTCTGTCGTTTCCAGGATCCGCTTTTCGAAGTAGTCAAAAAGCACGAAAGAAATTCTGCTAAAAAGAGATATTTTTTCGAGGAAAAATTCGACGCAGAGGGGGTCTCCCCCCTTTTAGCCCCCGAGGGAGGGTCGGGCTTTACCGAGGCGAGGCCGACCCTTCCTTGATGACTAAACTTTTGCGTGGGCGCGAGGTATATGAACAACTTGAAAACATCTTAAGGGTAGAAGCGACGTAGCTGTTTGATGTTCCAAGCGTTGCCGTAGATCTCGCCTTGATTGTTGGCCAGCTTGTATGTTCCGGGCTTCAGAACTTTGGCGATGACGAATGGCCCCTCCCAGGGGGGTGTGAGCTTGTGCCTCCCTCGGGCGTCTTGCCGCAACCGAAGCACCAGGTCGCCCACCTGGAGGTCTTGGGACCGGACCCCTCGGGCGTGGTAGCGTCGCAGGGACTGCTGGTACCGCGCCGAGTGTAGTAAGGCCTTGTCCCGAGCCTCCTCCAGCTAGTCCAGCGATTCTTCTCGGCTAGCTTGGTTGCTTTGATCGTTGTAGGCCCTCGTCCTCGGGGAGCCGTATTCCAGGTCAGTGGGCAAGATGGCCTCGGCCCCGTAGACCAGGAAGAACGGCGTGAAACCCGTGGCTCGGCTTGGCGTTGTCCTCAGGCTCCAGATCACCGAGGGGAGTTCCTTCATCCATCGCTTGCCGAACTTGTTGAGGTCATTGTAAATCCGGGGCTTGAGCCCTTGTAGAATCATGCCGTTGGCACGCTCTACTTGCCCATTCGACATGGGATGGGCCACGGCGGCCCAGTCCACCCGGATGTGGTGATCCTCGCAAAAATCCAAGAATTTTTTGCCGGTGAACTGGGTACCGTTGTCAGTGATGATGGAGTTTGGGACCCCGAAGCGATGGATGATGTTGGTGAAGAACGCCACCGCCTGCTCGGACCTGATGCTGTTCAGGGGTCGGACCTCGATCCACTTGGAGAATTTGTCGATGGCGACCAGCAGGTGCGTGTAGCCCCCGGGCGCCTTCTGCAAGGGACCGACGAGGTCCAGACCCCACACAGCAAAGGGCCAGGTGATGGGTATCGTCTGCAGAGCCTGAGCGGGCAGGTGGGTCTGCTTCGCATAGAATTGGCACCCTTCGCAGGTGCGGACAATTCTAGTGGCGTCAGCCACCGCCGTTGGCCAGTAGAAGCCTTGCCGGAAAGCATTCCCGACAAGGGCCCGAGGCACTGCATGATGGCCGCAAGCCCCCGAGTGTATTTCTTGCAGGAGTTCCTGACCTTCGGTGATGGAGATGCATCGCTGGAGGATGCCCGAGGGGCTGCGGTGGTAGAGCTCTTCCTCATCGCCCAGCAAGACGAACGACTTGGCGCGTCGCGCTACCCGCCGAGCCTCGGCTTGGTCGAGGGGTAGCTCTCCTCGGCGGAGATATTGCAGGTACGGGGCCTGCCAATTTCGATCAGGCGTGGCCCCGCTCTGCTCCTCCTCGACGTCCAGTGCCACGCCCTCGGGGGCCGAGGGTACCTCGGGCTGAATCGAGGGCGCCTCAGGCCGGGCCGAGGGTGCCTCGGGCTGTGCCGAGGGTGCCTCGGGCTCGGGCATGTCGTCGATCTTGACAGAGGGTTGATGCAGATCCCAGGAGAAGACGTCCGGGGGAACCATTGTTCGCCCCGAGGCTATTTTAGCCAGCTCGTCCGCAGTCTCGTTGTAGCGCCGAGCGATGTGGTTGAGCTCGAGCCCGTAGAACTTGTCTTCCAGGCGCCGAACCTCATCGCAGTAGGCCTCCATCTTCGGGTCGCGGCAGTGTGAGTTCTTCATGACTTGGTCGATGACGGGTTGCGAGTCACCGCGGGCGTCGAGGCGTCTGACCCCTAGCTCGATGGCGATCCGCAACCCGTTGACCAGAGCCTCGTACTCAGCCACATTGTTGGACGCCAGGAAATGGAGGCGTAGCACGTAGCGTAGGTGCTTCCCGAGGGGCGAGATGAAGAGCAGGCCCGCGCTGGCTCCTGTCTTCATCAGCGACCCGTCGAAAAACATAGTCCAGAGCTCCGGTTGGATCGGAGCCGTCGGCAGCTGGGTGTCGACCCATTCGGCTACGAAGTCCGCCAACACCTGGGACTTGATGGCCTTCCGAGGGGCGAACGAGATCGTTTCGCCCATGATTTCCACCGCCCACTTTGCGATCCTGCCCGAGGCCTCTCGGCACTGGATGATCTCCCCCAGGGGGAAGGATGACACCACAGTTACCGGATGAGACTCGAAGTAATGTCGCAACTTTCGCCTCGTCAGGATTACTGCATACAGCAGCTTCTGAACTTGTGGGTAGCGGATCTTGGTCTCGGACAATACCTCGCTGACGAAGTAGACTGGCCTCTGAACGGGCAATGCATGCCCTTCTTCTTGCCTCTCGACCACAATCGCGGCGCTAACCACCTGAGTGGTCGCGGCGACGTAGACCAAGAGGGCTTCTCCATCAGCTGGGGGCACCAGGATAGGCGCCTTTGTAAGGAGCGCCTTCAGGTTCCCGAGAGCCTCCTCGGCCTCGGGGGTCCAAGCGAAACACTTGGCCTTCCTTAAGAGGCGGTACAGAGGCAGACCTCTTTCGCCGAGGCGTGAAATGAAGCGGCTCAGGGCCGCGAGACATCCCATGACCCTCTGTACGCCTTTTAAGTCCTTGATGGGCCCCATGCTGGTGATAGCTGCGATCTTCTCCGGGTTGGCTTCGATGCCTCGCTCGGAGACGATGAACCCCAGGAGCATGCCCCGGGGCACCCCGAAGACACACTTCTCAGGATTGAGCTTGACTCCTTTCGCCTTGAGACATCGGAATGTCACTTTAAGGTCGGAGAGGAGGTCGGAAGCCTTCCTTGTCTTGACTACGATGTCATCGACGTAGACCTCGACCGTGCGATCGATGTGTTCGCCGAACACATGGTTCATGCACCGCTGGTACGTCGCGCCCGCATTCCTCAGACCAAACGGCATGGTGACGTAGCAGTACATGCTGAAGGGCGTGATGAAAGAAGTCGCGAGCTGGTCGGACTCTTTCATTCGGATTTGGTGATACCCTGAGTAGGTATCGAGGAAGGACAGGGTTTCGCACCCAGCAGTGGAATCCACGATTTGATCGATGCGAGGTAGAGGGTAGGGAACCTTCGGACATGCTTTGTTGAGACCAGTGTAGTCTACGCACATCCGCCATTTCCCCCCTTTCTTCCTCACAAGCACAGGGTTGGCAAGCCATTCGGGATGGAATACCTCTTTGATGAACCCTGCTGCCATTAGCTTGTGGATCTCCTCGCCTATCACTCTGCGCTTCTCCTCGTCGAATCGGCGCAGAGGCTGCCTGACGGGTCGGGCTCCGGCCCGAATATCCAGCGAGTGCTCGGCGACATCCCTCGGTATGCCGGGCATGTCCGAGGGACTCCACGCAAAGATGTCGGCGTTTGCGCGGAGAAAGTCGACGAGCACTGCTTCCTATTTGGGGTCGAGCCCGGAACCAATCCGAATCTGCTTGGAGGCGTCGCCACTGGGGTCGAGAGGGACGGCCTTAACCGTCTCCGCTGGCTCGAAGTTGCCGGCATGACGCTTCACGTCTGGCACCTCTTTGGAGAGGTTCTCCAGGTCGGCGATGAGGGCCTCGGATTCGGCGAGGGCCTCGGCGTACTCCACGCACTCCACGTCGCATTCGAACGCGTGTTTGTACGTGGGGCCGACGGTGATGACCCCGTTGGGGCCCGGCATCTTGAGCTTCAGGTAGGTGTAGTTGGGGACGGCCATGAACTTCGCGTAGCATGGCCTCCCTAGTACCGCGTGGTAGGTTCCTCGGAACCCGACCACCTCGAACGTCAAGGTCTCCCTTCGGAAGTTGGTGGGCGTTCCGAAGCAGACGGGAAGGTTGAGTCGTCCGAGGGGCTGGACGCGCTTCCCAGGGATGATCTCGTGGAAGGGCGCAGCGCCTGCCCGGACGGAGGACAGATCGACGCGCAGGAGCCTGAAGGTCTCGGCGTAGATGATGTTGAGGCAGCTGCCCCCATCCATCAGGACCTTGGTGAGCCTGACGTCGTCGATGATGGGGTCGACGACGAGCGGGTATTTCCCCGGGCTCGGCACGTGGTCGGGGTGGTCAGTCTGGTCGAAGATGATGGGCTTGTCGGACCAGTCTAGGTAGACTGGCGCCGCCACCTTCGCCAAGCAGACCTCCCGGCGCTCTTGCTTGCGATGCCGAGCCGAGGCATTCGCCGCATGTCCACCGTAGATCATGAAGCAGTCGCGGACCTCGGGGTACTCTCCTGCTTGGTGATCTTCCTTCTTGTCGTCGTCGTGGGCCCTGCCACCCTCCGCGGGTGGCCCGGCCCTGTGGAAGTGGTGCCGAAGCATGACGCACTCCTCGAGGGTGTGCTTGACGGGCCCCTGATGATAGGGGCACGGCTCCTTGAGCATCTTGTCGAAGAGGTTAGCACCTCCGGAGGGCTTCCGAGGGTTCTTGTACTCGGCGGCGGCGACAAGGTCCGCGTCGGCGGCGTCGCGTTTCGATTGCGACTTCTTCTTGCCTTTCTTCTTGGCGCCGCACGGAGTAGACGCCTCGGGAGCCTCTTCCGATGGGCGGCCTTGGGGCTGCTTGTCCTTTCGGAAGATAGCCTCGACCGCCTCCTGGCCAGAGGCGAACTTGGTAGCGATGTCCATCAGCTCGCTCGCCCTGGTGGGGGTCTTGCGACCCAACTTGCTCACCAGGTCACGGCAGGTGGTGCCGGCAAGGAACGCGTCGATGACATCCGAGTCGGTGATGTTGGGCAGCTCGGTGCGCTGCTTCGAGAATCGCCGGATGTAGTCCCGGAGCGACTGTCCCGGCTGCTGCCGGCAGCTCCGGAGGTCCCAGGAATTTCCGGGGCGCACATACGTGCCCTGGAAATTGCCGGCGAAGGCTTGGACCAAGTCATCCCAGTTGGAGATCTGCCCCGGAGGCAGGTGCTCCAACCAGGCGCGAGCAGTGTCGGAGAGGAACAGGGGGAGGTTGCGGATGATGAGGTTGTCGTCGTCCGTTCCACCCAGTTGGCAGGCCAGGCGGTAGTCCGCGAGCCACAGTTCCGGCCTCGTTTCCCCCGAGTACTTTGTGATAGTAGTCGGGGGTCGGAACCGGGTCGGGAATGGCGCCCGTCGGATGGCCCGACTGAAGGCCTGCGGACCGGGTGGTTCGGGCGAGGGACTCCGATCCTCCCCGCTGTCATAGCGTCCCCCACGCCTGGGGTGGTAGCCTCGGCGCACCCTTTCGTCGAGATGGGCCCGACGGTCGCGACGATGGTGCTCGTTGCCGAGGTGGCCCGGGGCCGCAGGCGCGGTGTTGCGCGTGCGCCCGGTGTAGACCGAGGCTTCCCGCATGAATCGGGAAGTCGCGGCATGAGGTTCCGAGGGGTACCCCTGCCTTCGGGAGGCGGAGCTCTCGGCCTGTCGGGCCGCAGCGCCTTCCAGGAGATTCTTGAGCTCTCCCTGGATTCGCCGACCCTCGGTGGTTGATGGCTCTGGCATCGCGCGGAGGAGCATCGCTGCGGCCGCCAGGTTCTGACCGACCCCGCTGGATGCGGGCGGCGGCCTGACCCTGACGTCGTTGGCGACGCGGTGCTGGAAACCTTGGGGCAGGTGACGTATTTCTTCGGCCGGGGGTTGGCCCGCCCATACCTGCCCGACGTCCCGACGGATTGGCTCAAGCGCTCCTGCTCCCTCGTCGAGCCTGGCCTGCGCCCCGCGGACTTGCTCGAGCTGTGGGTCGTGACCCCCCGCCGGAACGGGGACCACAGCTAGCTCCCGCGGGATGTCAGCGCGAGGCACCGGCCTAGGAAGATCACCGTCCTTCGGCATGCCAAGATGGTTGCCTTCGGAGGGATCCCCTAGCTCGACGTGGAAACATTCGCGGCTTGGGCCACAGTCCTCGTCGTCAAGGCTGCGGCTACCGTCGGAACAGTCGGAGAGGCAGTAGTCACATGCGGTCATAAAGTCCCGCATGGCACTGGGGTTGCCAAATCCGGAGAAATCCCAACAGACGCTAGGATCGTCATCTTCCTCAGACCCAGAGGGCCCGTAGGTCGAGACGTCCGTCAATCGGTCCCAAGGCGACCGCATACGAAACCCCAGTGGGGTTGCACTCGCCTCAACGAGGGTGCCCGCCAAAGCGAGGTCGCTAGGCGGGTTGAGGCCGAGTCGAAATGACGTAAGATGGGAATCAGTCAGTACCTTTTGGTCGACGAGGAGCGACGTAGTCACATCGGGGACTGGTTGCACCGTCGTCTCAGGTACGAGGGCGACGTCCTGCAAGCTTTCCGCGAGCGCGCTGGCGTCGTCTTCTTGCTCGGGATCGGTGTGTCGCGGGGGGACGGCGCTCGCCTTCATCTCGAACGCGAGGTCGACGTCTGGCGTGCCTTCCGTTGGGGCGTCGGGGACGTCGACTCGCTCGACGGACGACGAAACGCGGCCTCCCGCTTGGCCTTGGTTGCCCCGCGTCCTCCTCCGTTGACGGGGGAGAGGACGGGGCGAGCTCGAATGTTGTTCTTCCACCATGCGGGGAAGACGTCGTCGATTCCGCCGCCGGCGGGCGGGTTGTCGGCCGCCATTGTCGTTGTCGCGCGGCGGTGGAAGGAGTATCATGTCGTAGCTGCCGTCGAAGGACATGAACTCAAGACTCCCGAAACGGAGCACCGTCCTGGGCCGGAGAGGTTGCCGGAGACTGCCCATCTGGAGCTTGACGGGAAGCTGTTCGTCAGCACGCAGCAGGCCCCTACCTGGCGCGCCAACTATCGGTAGAGATGGCAATGGGTACCCGCGACCCGATACCCGATGGGTATTTACTCCATTAGGGTATGTATGTGGGCTAAATATTCTACCCGTGGGTCTGTTATTGGGCAAAAATCTTCACCCAATGGGTAAACGGGTATTAGAACGTTCCACCTTCACCTATACCCATTAACCCGTGGGTATAAAATACCCAATATAAACTTAGCCCAAGCATGAACTTAGATTTTAGTCATCCTTCTTTTTTACTATTTAATAACCTTTTAGGCCATTATGTCATAGAAGGCTTAACGACAATTTAATGACCATGTAATGAAACTTGTAATTCACCCAATGTGTGTTGAATGGATGGTTAAATGATGCTAGAAATTTTGTAATGGTATTTATATGGATATACTTGATATTTGTATAATATAATATTTTGATAGATGTTTAATTTTTGTGGATACGGGTGACCCGATGGGTGATTCATACCCACGTGGGTATGGGTATGGGGGTAAATCCATACCCACCAGTGTATATGGGTGACCCGGTGGGGTTATTTTTTTGTCGTGGGTATGGGTATGGGGTAGTAATACCCGGTGGGTATTTACCCATTGCCATCTCTAACTATCGGCGTTTCGAGACCGGGGGGTCCCTAAGCCGACGAGTGAGTGTGCCGCGTGCCCCAGCCCAGATGGGTCGTGCGCGTGGGCGAGCGCGAAGGGGAGAAGGCGAGGTGGCCGGAGACGGGCGTGAGAGAGGTGGAAATCCCGCGGCCTTCGTGTTCGTCCCGCGCCCAGGTCGGGTGCGCTTGCAGTAGGGGGTTACAAGCGTCCACGCGGGTGAGGGAAGCGAGCGGCCCCAAGAGAGCGCCTGTCCCGTCCTCGCTCCCGCGCGGCCAACCTTCTCTAAGAAGGCCCTGGTCCTTCCTTTTATAGTCGCAAGGAGAGGATCCAGGTGTACAATGGGGGTGTAGCAGAGTGCTACGTGTCTAGCGGAGGGAGAGCTAGCGCCCTAAGTACATGCCAATGTGGCAGCCGGAGAGATCTTGGCACCCTGCTGGTGTGATGTCGTGGCTGTCGGAGGAGCAACGGAGCTTGGCGGAGGGACAGCTGTCGGAGCGGTCGAGTCCTTGCTGACGTCCCCCTGCTTCCGTAAGGGAGCTGAGAGTCGCCGTCGTCACAGGGCACGCGGGGCGCCATCATTGCCTATCTGGCGGAGCTAGCCAGATGGGACACCGGTCTTGTTCTCTGCGGCCCGAGTCGGCTCGGGGTAGGGTGATGATGGCGCTCCCTGCTGTCGTGGCGGGCCCGTGCCCGAGGCCGGGCGACGTGAGGGCTCCTCCGTAGCTGGGGTCGAGTCTGTCTTCCGTTGTCGAGGCCGAGCCCGAGCCCCTGGGTCGGGCGAGGCGGAGGTCATTCGGCAGAGGCCAGGGCGGAGTCCGAGCCCTGGGGTCGGGCGAAGCGGAGTTCGTCGTCTTCTGGGGCTGAGCCCGAGTCCGAGCCCTGGGTCGGGCGGAGCGGAGTTCGCCGTCTTCCGGGTCTTAGCCCGAGTCCGAGCCCTGGGTCGGGCGGAGCGGAGTTCGCCGTCTTCCGGGTCTTAGCCCGAGTCCGAGCCCTGGGTCGGGCGGAGCGGAGTTCGCCGTCTTCCGGGTCTTAGCCCGAGTCCGAGCCCTGGGTCGGGCGGAGCGGAGTTCGCCGTCTTCCGGGTCTTAGCCCGAGTCCGAGCCCTGGGTCGGGCGGAGCGGAGTTCGCCGTCTTCCGGGTCCTAGCCCGAGTCCGAGCCCTGGGTCGGGCGGAGCGGAGTTTCCTATGGCGCGCTTGGCAGGGCCTGACTGCCTGTCAGTCTCACTCTGTCAAGTGCACTGCAGTCGGAGTGGCGCAGGCGGCGCTGTCCTTCTGTCAGACCGGTCAGTGGAGCAGCGAAGTGACGGCGGTCACCTCGGCTCTGCCGGGGGGGTGCGCGTCAGGATAAAGGTGTCAGGCCACCTTTGCGTTAAATGCTCCTGCGACTCGGTCAGTCGGTGCGGCGATTTAGTCAGGGTTGCTTCTTAGCGAAGGCAAGGCCTCGGGCGAGCCGGAGAGGTGTCCGCCGTAAAAAGGGGGGCCTCGGGCGAGACGGAAATCCCTCGGGGTCGGCTGCCCTTGTCCGAGGCTAGGCTCGGGCGAGGCGTGATCGAGTCACTCGTATGGACTGATCCCTGACTTAATCGCACCCATCAGGCCTTTGCATCTTTATGCTGATGGGGGTTACCAGCTGAGAATTAGGCGTCTTGAGGGTACCCCTAATTATGGTCCCCGACAATGTGGATCAAGGATGGTAAAAGACCTTAGCATTAGGCGGACGACGTCGTGGTCCGTCCATCGCGTGCTTCCATAGCTCCTTATTTTGTTGACGAGGGTCTTGAGCCGGTTGTACGTTTGGGTTGGCTCCTCGCCCCTGATCATTGCGAATCTTCCAAGTTTGCCTTCCACCAATTCCATCTTGGTGAGCATGGTGACGTCGTTCCCCTCATGTGAGATTTTGAGGGTGTCCCAAATCTGCTTGGCGTTATCCAAGCCGCTCACCTTATGGTATTCATCCCTGCACAATGAAACTAGAAGAACAGTAGTAGCTTGTGCATTTTTGTGAATTTGCTCATTAATGAACATGGGACTATCCGTACTATCAAAGTGCATTCCTTTTTCTACTATCTCCCATATACTTGGATGGAGAGAGAACAAGTGGCTACGCATTTTGTGACTCCAAAATCCGTAGTCCTCTCCATCAAAGTGGGGGGGTTTACCGAGGGGAATGGAAAGCAAATGAGCATTGGAACTTTGCGGAATACGAGAATAATCAAAGGAAAAGTTTGAATTAATCGTCTTCTTTTTCTCGTATTCGTTGTCGTCGTCCTTTTGGGAAGAGGAAGATTCGTCGCTATCGTAGTAGACTATTTCCTTGATGCGCCTTGTTTTCTTCTTCCTTTCGTCTTTTCTTTTGTGGCCCGAGCCTGAGTCAGTAGGCTTGTCCACCTTTGGATCATTGACGAAGGACTCCTTCTCCTTATCATTGACCACCATCCCCTTGCCCTTAGGATCCATCTCTTCGGGCGATTAGTCCCTTTCTTGAAGAGAACGGCTCTAATACCAATTGAGAGCACCTAGAGGGGGGGTGAATAGGTGATCCTGTAAAACTTGAAACTTAATGCCACAAAAACTTGATTAGGAGTTAGCACACTAAAGCCAAGTGGCTAGAGAGGAGTTCTTGCAAGACACGATAACCACAAGAAGATCAATCACAGATAGACACAGTGGTTTATCCCGTGGTTCGGCTAAGTTCAACACTTGCCTACTCCACGTTGTGGCGTCCCAACGGACGAGGGTTGCAATCAACCCCTCTCAAGCGGTCAAAAGACCCACTTGAATACCACGGTGTTTTGCTTTGTTTACTATATCCCGCTTGCGAGGAATCTCCACAACTTGGAGCCTCTCGCCCTTACAATATGATGTTCACAAAGAAGCACGGAGTAAGGGAGGAATGAGCAACGCACACAAGACACAAAAACAGAGCGACAATACGCACACAAGTCACAACTCAAGCTCTCAACACAACTCAAAGAGTTCTCTACTCAAATGGAGCTCTAGTTGCTATCACAAAGAATCGAATGCGCAGAATTGAAGTCTTGGGGCTTAGGAATGCTTAAAGAATACTTGGTGTACTCCTCCATGCGCCTAGGGGTCCCTTTTATAGCCCCAAGGCAGCTAGGAGCCGTTGAGAGCATTCCAGGAAGGCAATTCTTGCCTTTTGTTGCCTGGCGCACCGGACAGTCCGGTGCACCACCAGACACTGTCCGGTGCGGATTTCTTTCCTTCTTTGGCGAAGCCGACCGTTGGCGGTTCAGAGCCGTTTGCGCACCGGACACTGTCCGGTGCACACCGGACAGTCTGGTGCCCCCTTCTGACCGTTGGCTCTGCCACGCGTCGCGCGCGGATTACGCGGCCGACCGTTGGCTGGGCCGACTGTTGGCTCACCGGACAGTCCGGTGCACCACCGGACAGTCCGGTAATTTATAGTCGTACACCGTCGTCGAAGTCCCGAGAGCAGCCAGTTGACAGACGCCAGCCTGGCGCACCGGACACTGTCCGGTGCACCACCGGACAGTCCGGTGCACCCAGACCGAGCAGCCATTTTGATGTACACAGCCAACTTCTCCAAAATTGTTTCTCCTATTTCTAGCACTTAGACACAATACATTAGTCTTCAAAACAATGTACTAAGTCTAGAAACATACCTTTAATCTTGATTTGCACTTCTCGAGTCCTTGGCACACTTTAACACTTAGGCACTTGTGTTGGACACTTAATCACCAAAATACTTAGAAATGGCCCAAGGGCACATTTCCCTTTCAACACCAGAGTTGTTATAGCCAGGGACCCCGATTCAAAGTTAGTTTCCATTTAACCATTCCTGATTATTCTTTTTAATGAACAGAGAACTTAGGAAAATCATAACTTGAAGAATATATATCCAAAATTAGTCAAACCAATTTTGTTGGATTCAAATTAATATGAACCTTCAACCAAAAATACTAAACCCCATGGTTTCTGTATTAATTTTTAGAGTTTTAAATTAAATAGGGAAACTGCCCAAACCTTATTAATATAAGGAAAAAATAGATATGCTTCTGTGCTAGGCTTAAGAAAATTTGTAGAGATACATACCCAACTTAGGCACTGTTTAAAAATACTGAGCACCCCAGTATACAAGATTAACTCAAGTTTTGCTATTAAAAACTATATCTGTCCAAAACTTAGAAAATTAAGAAGGTAGTGGAAAATAATAAATAGAGAAGGAGCATATTTTTCCTAGCATACTTAAGTGATGAGGAACCTAGGAAAAATACAGAGAACCCTAGTCTAGAGCTAATCCAAGGTTAATTATTTTATTAGGCACTAAGATATCTAGAAAAGCCATAATTAAAAATATAAGGACCATTTCAAAAATGATAAGAAAAATTCAGTAGACTCCTAACTAATAAAACACCACTACAAAAATAATAAATATCCCAACCCCTCACAATAAGTGAGCTAAACAATTCAAATATGGTTTTAGCCCATGTTCTAATTAAATCATAAGAAAGTCTAAAATTGTGTAACAGTAGGCAAATAAATTTTTACCCAATTAGACCACCAGAGAAAAATACAAAACCTATTCAAAAATCCATTACCCCTACCCCATGGAAAAGACCATATAATCCAATAATTTCTACCCCTCTTCCCTTAAGCAAAAAGTTGCCAAATTCTAGAATGATTGCTCTTGCACAAAGAAGAAGATAGGAAAAAATAGGAATCTGTTGTTTGGCATTTTTCAAGTATAATGGTAGTAGAAAGCACCCCTTGGGCCAAAAACTTTAAAAAATCACAGTAAAATAACCAATAAGTATTAGCGGCTAAAATTTGGCCCAAAGTCATATTATAGCACCTAAATACCAGCAAAAATAAGCCTTAGGGAATAGTCCACTAATAAAGGAGAGTTGTAGTTCAAAGCACCCTCTCTACCCTAAAGTTAATATTTTTGTACAGAGAGAACCCTTAACTTTTTAAAGCCCCAATTTTTGAGACAGAGAACTATACACCAATGAGAAGCTACTGTAATTTTTACAGAATTTTTGAAAATTTATAAAACTAGATTGTAGTTCAACCCACCTTAAAACATAAGAGAAAAAGAGAAGAAGAGAGAATTAGTAAGGAAAAACGAATCTCATCCCAATGAATTCAGCAAGGATCATAATAAACTTTCACTGAGACACTAAAAGGAAATCAGTGGAACACTAAAATAATCTGACCATTTAACCTAACCAAACTTGACCTAAATGGCTAAGTGTACCACCAAAATTCTCAGTAGTAAGGTTAAGTTTTACCTTATTAATTTAATCATTCTCCATCCAATTATAATTGCTCAATTGCATATCATGCCATACATATATCTTACTCATTGCATTCATTAGATTGCAACCTCGTTGACGGAGAGTACATGCTCATTCCCGAGCAAGGAGCTGTCCACGAGGAATACCAGGAGCTAGCTCCCGAGCCTGCCACAGAGGATCTCCCCGCAGCCCCAGCATTTGAAGGCAAGCCCCAGTTTTATGCATAACCAGTTTATATATGCTACTTTACTACACTTAATGTTTGTAGGCTTGTAATGTGCACTTAAGTGTAGGAGTTGTTTGAAACCCTTAGTTGCATGAACTCAGGATTCCTTTTGAGATGGATACTAGTATGCTAGGTCGAGTAGCTGCTTTGCTAATTAGGATCTCGGTAGAAGTCGAGTGATTTTTCTAGCACTCGCGCGAGGTCAGGAATTGATTGTATTCATCTTGATAATGGGATCTATGATGGTCTATGGACTTGGATCCAGGGTAGATGCCTTGTCTATGAGACGGGAAAAGGGAACTAAGGATTAATGTGTGGATACCTAAGTCAAGCGTTTGAACGTACTAAACACATATCGGGAAATATGGTAACCGATAAACCTAGTACCTGAGTGAAGCCGGGCGTGGACTTTCCCCCTCACTTGTCCTGAGACTGGGTCTCCCATGCTAGCTATGATGGGTACAAGTGTGGTCACTGCACGGCGGCAGCCAGGGTCAGTGGAGACTTGTATGCCAAGGCGGTGAGCGCTGGCCACGAACGGGGAATCGATGGAGACGGTTGATATGTGTGGGGACGGAGTGCCCCTACATGTCGTGTGTTTAGGTTTACCTTGCAAGGTTTAAAAACTCGATTCGAATTGCCTGCTTCTCGCAGCTAATGAGACTGCTTGACCCCTTGTACTGCATCGAGTAAGAAGTGAAATGAGGTTTTACTTGAGATAACATGTTGATTGTACTAAATGATTGTTACCATGTATGCTTAGAAGGAGCAAACTTAGCTAAAATTTATGATACTAGAATTGGAAAAGCTAAAATTGATTTTTAGACCCAGCTAGTGCTTTTGGAAAACCAAACCCCTCAGCCAAACAGCTGCATGGTCTAGAGGTAGAGGAGTAGATTCCTCACACCGGGTAAGTCTAACTGAGTATTAGTATACTCAGCCTTTCTTGTGGCATAATTTTTGTAGGTACGCTTCAAGATATGGTTGATGGTGTGACTTGTCCTACCACCCTGCCACCGGGTTGGACGGTCGAGTGGGATGTTGTTCCAGCATGAGAGGAACAGGAGGAGTAGTGGGCTAGGCCTTGCCCGATTCCTCATTATTCGACGTTACCGACTATCCGCTGCAATTTAAATTATGAACTTATTTCAGTTTACTTGAAAAACTTTGATTCATGTAATAACTCCAGTACTTTAATTTGAGGTTTCCTGTTTTATTGTATTTTCTATGTGACTCACCATCGAGTGAGTTAGTGGTATTTGATCCTGGATAAGTGGCTTTATCAGACTAGATCTGAGGGACTGATGAGTTATTCCGATTTAAGTGTGTTGCGGCCTCTAAGGCGTGACTTGGGCACTTAAGATGGAATAATTCGGGTGGTTCTGCCACAGAAACCATCGCTCGCAGCTTTTTGAGCCGAAGGCGAAAAACACCTTCCCTTCTTTTCGTTCACATCAAAGCACCTTTGGGCCAAAATCAAAGAATGACCCCTTCATATATAACGAAGTGTTTCCCTTTTTCTAAAAAATAATCTTCATTTAAAACAAAGCATCTTCATTCACAACGAAGCATTTTCTCGTTGAAAGCTGAAGCCCTGGCTTCTTCTCCTGTTAATGCCTTATGCGTTATGCCATGATGCGATGAAGCTACAAATGCCTAATGTATGTTTGCATGAAATGCAAAATATGATGTGATGAAGTATGCAAATGTATGTCGAAGGTAAAAAACTCACACGAATACACACTCAGACTCTGCATCCCCTTAGGAACGACTTTGGAGTCTCTTCACCTTTTACTTAGGTGGTATTTCAGCTCTGCATCCCCTTAGGAACGACTTTGGAGCTATGCTCTGCATCCCCATAGGAATATGGGCTCACTGGACCATGGTCCATCACATCGGACCGTGCACGGGACAGGGTCTGATGCACAATGGATCCAAAGCATAGAGGGTATTTGGAAACCCAGTATGTAGATGGGCACCAGACAGGTCCGTTGAACAGGTCTTAGTGCGGCATCAACACCAATTTTTATTTCAATTTTTTTTCATTTTTGGACTTTGCACCAAACCTAATCCTAATATTTTAGCACACAATTAAACACTTAGGACTGGTATTGGCACCCTCACCAAAAAGACTCTCTCATTTTTTAAAGTACTTTGCCATAGGATACATAGCTAAATGTGAGATTTTGTGTTTGGTTACTTCTCTAGGGGTTTCAAGAGTGAATTGAGTGTTGAATACTCCCCTTGAATGTAGTAACATGTGCTCATCTAAAAAACAAAGAATATAAACAATAAATATAGAGAGGTACACATAAAGCTTAAAAGCTAAAACTTGTTAAGTTTGAGACAGAGTTAAGCTTTTTCACATGCATTTTGGGTGGTTATCATAACTAGGTTAGACAAGTCCTAGATGCAATACATGATAGTAAATATGGAATGCAACTTTCAAATCACCATTTGAAAACAATGTGAAATTGCTGAGATCAAGAATGTTAAGCTCATTCCTTAACTTACAAAAGCGGGATTCATCTAATGGTTTTGTGAAAATATCCACTAGATGATCATCCATCCTCACTCCTTCTAGTGAAATGTCTCCCTTAGCAACATGATCTCTAAGGAAATGATGACGGATGTCAATGTGCTTGGTGCGAGAGTGTTGAACAGGGTTGTTAGCAAGTTTTATCGCACTCTCATTATCACACAAAAGAGGTACCTTTTCTAGAACTATGTCATAGTCTACAAGGATGTCCTTCATATAAAGGATTTGTGCGCAACAAGCACCCGCTACAATGTGTTCCCCTTTGAATCACATACTAAACTTTAGTTAGGAGAACCAAACAACATATAAATTTATTATAGATGAGACGACGAGAATAGTAGTCTGCTAGCACAGTGGACAATTATCCACACGAAAGAGAGAATGTAATAGAGTAGCTCACGAGGCTCGCTCGCATAATTAGTGAGGAGAACAAGCCATTCAATTGCTTAGCCAATGCTCTAGTTCTCCAGTTTGTGATAGAGGGGAAGGCTCGATCTTGTGTGAGGTAGGATAACTTGATTGGGTGGAGATCTCGACGTTGATGATCTAAGGCTCTAAGCGAATAGATCCTCGCAATCACTACACCGTCGCTCTGTTGGTTATCACTTATGACACACGAGTGACCTCGCCACGAAGGCTTATCCTGCAAGCACAATCAAGAATATGAAGAATGCAATCAAAACTATATTGATCATGAGGTGGGGTCTCACAAACCAATGAATGATGACACTATTCGATGTTAGATATGATCTAAGCAAAAACCAAACCCTAATGTGTTGGTGGCTGCTAATAAAATACAGGTTAGGAGTGTGCAAAACCCTTGGAGGTACCCATAATGGGCTCCAACACGATACACGGGCCAACAACCCAACAAACGGTGTCTCATCACCGAAACAGAATCTTAACGCTGACTTGTTTTGATGGTTCCTATTGACTCCAGATTAATTTTAAGTTGGTTCTTGTTGGGTTGGAAAGCTTATCTCCTTAGCTTTCCATCCATATAAAGTCCAACCTAATCGGAGTTCGGATGCATCCTAGGCGTCTGTTTTAGTGAAGATTGGTCATAGACTCCAAGGTCCTGGGCGTCTGTTTTCGTTTCTAAGGTGGAGATAAAGTTGAGGCAGACTTGGCCCCCTCTTCTCGCGAACATCCTAGCTTCTCCTCCTTGATATATTGGCCTTTGCTAAGTCCTTGTTGGCCTCTCCAAGGTTCCTGGAGATTCAGCTATCATCCATGTGCTCGTGTTATCGGTCCATGCATTGTATGTATGGGACTGATGTCCTCATCATCCTCCCTCTCTTGAATTGGAGTCATCGTCGATTTAGATGGTGGCTAAGGGGGTGGCCGAGCAACCCTAGGGTGTATAAGACCTTCAGGCTCAAAAACATGCGTCACTGATTTCTGGCAGATTCTGGATGTTATTTGTTACGATGATTCATGTTAGCTTTGAGCGTATTTTGATGTGGGATCAGTTGGGTTGGAAATCTTATCTTGTTAGCTTTCCAACAGTATCTAGAACATCGAAAACGGAGTCTGTATGTGGCTAGAGTGTCCGTTTTTCGTGAGACCCACTGATAGTCGCCTAGAGGGGGGGGTGAATTGTTGGGGACCTTCGGCATCCGAAGGTCCTCAAAAACAGGATTTAATAGTATTTCTGGAGTATAATGTGTGAACAGGTATCTTCGGACTCAAGTCGGCATCACAGTAGACCAGAATAATACGAAGGTTGGTGCAGCGCCGAAGGTGTAAGCAGGAAAGCTTCGGCGTGACAGCAGAAGGTGGAACCGACTTAAAGATGAAAAGGCTATTTAGACCTCGACAGATTACTATAGAATTATTATCAAGTGTAAAGGGCATGAATGTAATTTTGTGTGGGTTGTGTCCCGCGCCTATAAATAGGTGAACAGTACCCCCGTACTGGACACGCGGACTTGGCATTCGCTTTTTGCGTCACACTTGTACTGTCATCTCCTTCCAATTGAAGGTACACTTGTAATTCAATGATATTTCTGTTTATGCCTGATAATAATATATAATTGTTCATGTTGTCTTTTATATCCTTTACATTTCATCCTTCGTCATTGTTTAATGAGTTTATGAAGGTACGTCCTTCATAACCTTCGTCCGTAAACCATTATATCCTAAGGGAAATAATGCTTCGGAGGACGAAGGGCTTTAACGATTAACATTTTCTATGTTGCCTTGTTCTTAACTCATAGCATTTGAGAACAAGTCCCCAACATGAATAGGGCGAAACTGAAATTTACAAATATAAACACAACTACAAGCCGGGTTAGCGTTAGTAATATAATCGAGTCCGCAAGAGAGGATGAAAACAAATCGCAAGCAAATAAGAAGTGTGACACGTGGATTTGTTTTACCGAGGTTCGGTTCTTGCAAACCTACTCCCCGTTGAGGTGGTCACAGAGACCAGGTCTCTTTCAACCCTTTCCCTCTCTCAAACGGTCCTTCCGACCGAGTGAGCTTCTCTTCTCAAATCAAAGCCGGGAACAAAACTTCCCCGCAAGGGCCACCACACAATTGGTGCCTCTTGCCTTGATTACAATGGAGTTTTGATCACAAGAACAAGTGAGAAAGAAAAGAAGCAATCCAAGCGCAAGAGCTCAAAAGAACACGGCAAATCTCTCTCTCTAATCACTAAAGCCTTATGTGGAATTGGAGAGGATTTGATCTCTTTGGTGTGTCTAGAATTCAATGCCTAGCTCTTGTAAGTGGTTGAGAAGTGGAAAACTTGGATGCAATGAATGGTGGGTGGTTGGGGGTATTTATAGCCCCAACCACCAAACTAGCCGTTTGGTGGGGCTGACTGTCGTATGGTGCACCGGACAGTTCGGTGTACACCGGACATGTCCGGTGCGCCAGCCACGTCACCAAAGCCGTTGGGATTCGACCGTTGGAGCACTGTCTTCTGGGCCCGCCAGGATGTTCGGTGGCGCACCGGACATGTACTGTAGAGTGTCCGGTGCGCCAGCATGGGCGTGCCTGTCTTCTGCGCGCGCTGGCGCGCATTTAATGCGTCCGCAGGTAGCCGTTGGCGCCGAAGTAGCCGTTGCCCCGTTGTTACACCGGACAGTCCGGTGTACACCGGACATGTCCGGTGAATTATAGCGGAGCAGCCGTTCCAAATTCCCGAAGCTGGCGAGTTCCAGAGCTGCGTTCCCTTAGAGCACCGGACACTGTCCGGTGTACACCGGACAGTCCGGTGAATTATAGCGCGCTGGCTCTGAGATTTTCCCGAAGGTGACGAGTTGGAGTTGGAGTCCTCTGGTGCACCGGACACTGTCCGGTGCCACACCGGACAGTCCGGTGCACCAGATCAGAGGTGCCTTCGGTTGTCCCTTTGCTCTTTTGTTGAACCCAATACTTGTCTTTTTATTGGCTAAGTGTGAACCTTTGGCACCTGTATAACTTGTACACTAGAGCAAACTAGTTAGTCCAATTATTTGTGTTGGGTAATTCAACCACCAAAATTATTTAGGAACTAGGTGTAAGCCTAATTCCCTTTCAATCTCCCCCTTTTTGGTGATTGATGCCAACACAAACCAAAGCAAATATACAAGTGCATAATTGAACTAGTTTGCATAATGTAAGTGCTAAGATTGCTTGGAATTGAGCCAATATAAATACTTACAAGATATGCATGGATTGTTTCTTCATTTTTAACATTTTGGACCATGCTTGCACCACATGTTTTGTTTTTGCAAATTCTTTTGTGAATCCTTTTCACAGTTCTTTTGCAAATAGTCAAAGGTAAATGAATAAGATTTTTACGAAGCATTTTCAAGATTTGGAATTTTTCTCCCCCTGTTTCAAATGCTTTTCCTTTGACTAAACAAAACTCCCCCTAAATGAGATCCTCCTCTTAGTGTTCAAGAGGGTTTTGGTATATCATTTTTGAAATACTACTTCTCCCCCTTTTGAACACAATAAGATACCAATTTGAAATTTATCAATCGAAAATCTCCAATTTTAAAATTAGGTGTGGTGGTGCGGTCCTTTTGCTTTGGGCTCATACTCTCTCCCCCTTTGGCATTAATCGCCAAAAACAGAATTATTAGAGCCCTTGAAGTACTTTCTTCCCCTTTGGTCATAAATAAATGAGTGAAGATTTTACCAAAGACGAAGTCCTTTTGATTTGAACTCTCCCCAAAAAGGTGGAGAGATGCGCGGAGCGACGGCGAAGGATGAGTTACGGAGTGGAAGCCTTTATCTTTGCCGAAGACTCCAATTCCCTTTCAATATACCTATGACTTGGTTTGAAATAGACTTGAAAACACATTAGTCATAGCATATGAAAGAGACATGATCAAAGGTATATATTAGAGCTATGTGTGCAAATCAACAAAAGAAGTTCCTAGAATCAAGAATATTTAGCTCATGCCTAAGTTTGTTAAAAGTTTGTTCATCAAGAGGCTTGGTAAAGATATCGGCTAATTGATCTTTAGTATTAATGCAAGAAATCTCGATATCTCCCTTTTGTTGGTGATCCCTTAAAAAGTGATACTGAATGGCTATGTGTTTAGTGCGGCTATGCTCAACGGGATTATCCGCCATGCGGATTGCACTCTCATTATCACATAGAAGAGGAACTTTGGTTAACTTGTAACCATAGTCCCTAAGGGTTTGCCTCATCCAAAGTAGTTGTGTGCAACAATGTCCTGCGGCAATATATTCGGCTTCGGCGGTAGAAAGAGCTACGGAATTTTGCTTCTTTGAAGCCCAAGACACCAAGGATCTTCCCAAGAACTGGCAAGTCCCCGATGTGCTCTTTCTATTGATTTTACACCCCGCCCAATCGGCATCCGAATAACCAATCAAATCAAAAGTGGATCCCCTAGGATACCAAAGCCCAAACTTAGGAGTATAAGCCAAATATCTCAAGATTCGTTTTACGGCCGTAAGGTGAGATTCCTTAGGGTCGGATTGGAATCTTGCACACATGCAAACAGAAAGCATAATGTCCGGTCGAGATGCACATAAATAGAGTAAAGAACCTATCATCGACCGGTATACCTTTTGATCGACGGATTTACCTCCCGTGTCGAGGTCGAGATGCCCATTGGTTCCCATGGGTGTCTTGATGGGCTTAGCATCCTTCATTCCAAACTTGGTTAGAATGTCTTGAGTATACTTCGTTTGGCTTAGGAAGGTGCCTTCTTGGAGTTGCTTCACTTGAAATCCTAAGAAATACTTCAACTCCCCCATCATAGACATCTCGAATTTTTGTGTCATGATCCTACTAAACTCTTCACATGTAGATTCGTTAGTAGACCCAAATATAATATCATCAACGTAAATTTGGCATACAAACAAATCATTCTCAAGTGTTTTGGTAAAGAGTGTAGGATCGGCCTTTCCGACTTTGAATCCATTTGTTATAAGAAAATCTCTAAGGCATTCATACCATGCTCTTGGGGCTTGCTTGAGCCCATAAAGCGCCTTAGAGAGCTTATAGACATGGTTAGGATACTCACTGTCTTCAAAGCCGGGAGGTTGCTCAACATAGACCTCTTCCTTGATTGGTCCATTGAGGAAGGCACTTTTCACGTCCATTTGATAAAGCTTAAAGCCATGGTAAGTAGCATAGGCTAATAATATGCGAATTGACTCAAGCCTAGCTACGAGTGCATAGGTTTCACCAAAATCCAAACCTTCGACTTGGGAGTATCCTTTGGCCACAAGTCGAGCTTTGTTCCTTGTCACCACACCATGCTCATCTTGCTTGTTGCGGAACACCCATTTGGTTCCTACAACATTTTGATTAGGACGTGGAACTAAATGCCATACCTCATTCCTAGTGAAGTTGTTGAGCTCCTCTTGCATCGCCACCACCCAAACCGAATCTTGTAGTGCTTCCTCTACCCTGTGTGGCTCAATAGAGGAAACAAAAGAATAATGCTCACAAAAATGTGCAACACGAGATCTAGTAGTTACCCCTTTATGAATGTCGCCGAGAATGGTGTCGACGGGGTGATCTCGTTGGATTGCTTGGTGGACTCTTGGGTGTGGCGGCCTTTGTTCTTCATCCTCCTTGTCTTGATCATTTGCATCTCCCCCTTGATCATTGCCGTCATCTTGAGGTGGCTCATTTGCTTGATCTTCTACTTCATCAACTTGAGCTTCATCCTCATTTTGAGTCGGTGGAGATGCTTGCGTGGAGGAGGACGGTTGATCTTGTGTATTTGGAGGCTCTTCGGATTCCTTAGGACACACATCCCCAATGGACATGTTCCTTAGCGCGATGCACGGAGCCTCATCATTACCTATCTCATCAAGATCAACTTGCTCTACTTGAGAGCCGTTAGTTTCATCAAACACAACGTCACAAGAAACTTCAACTTGTCCGGAGGACTTGTTAAAGACTCTATATGCCCTTGTGTTTGAATCATATCCTAGTAAAAAGCCTTCTACAGTCTTAGGAGCAAATTTAGATTTTCTACCTCTTTTAACAAGAATAAAACATTTGCTACCAAAGACTCTAAATATATGAAATATTGGGCTTTTTACCGGTTAGGAGTTCATAAGATGTCTTCTTGAGGATTCAGTGTAGATACAACCGGTTGATGGCGTAGCAAGCGGTGTTGACCGCCTCCGCCCAAAACCGATCCGAAGTCTTGTACTCATCAAGCATGGTTCTAGCCATGTCCAATAGAGTTCGATTCTTCCTCTCCACTACACCATTTTGTTGAGGGGTGTAGGGAGAAGAGAACTCATGCTTGATGCCCTCCTCCTCAAGGAAGCCTTCGATTTGAGAGTTCTTGAACTCCGTCCCGTTGTCGCTTCTTATTTTCTTGATCCTTAAGCCGAACTCATTTTGAGCCCGTCTCAAGAATCCCTTTAAGGTCTCTTGGGTTTGAGATTTTTCCTGCAAAAAGAATACCCAAGTGAAGCGAGAATAATCATCCACTATTACAACACAATACTTACTCCCGCCGATGCTTATGTAAGCAATCGGGCCGAATAGATCCATGTGGAGTAGCTCAAGCGGCCTGTCGGTCGTCATGATGTTCTTGTGTGGATGATGGGCTCCTACTTGCTTTCCTGCCTGGCATGCGCTACAAACCCTGTCTTTCTCAAAATGAACATTTGTTAGTCCTAAAATGTGTTCTCCCTTTAGAAGCTTATGAAGATTCTTCATCCCAACATGGGCTAGTCGGCGGTGCCAGAGCCAACCCATGTTAGTCTTAGCAATTAAGCATGTGTCGAGTTCAGCTCTATCAAAATCTACTAAGTATAGCTGACCCTCTAACACACCCTTAAATGCTATTGAATCATCACTTCTTTTAAAGACAGTGACACCTACATCAGTAAAGAGACAGTTGTAGCCCATTTTGCATAATTGAGATACAGAAAGCAAGTTGTAATCTAATGAATCTACAAGAAAAACATTGGAAATAGAATGGTCAGGTGATATAGCAATTTTACCCAATCCTTTGACCAAACCTTGATTTCCATCCCCGAAAGTGATAGCTCGTTGGGGATCTTGGTTTTTCTCGTAGGAGGAGAACATTCTCTTCTCCCCAGTCATGTGGTTTGTGCACTCGCTATTGATGATCCAACTTGAGCCCCGGGATGCATAAACCTACAAAACAAGTTTAGTTCTTGACTTTAGGTACCCAAACGGTTTTGGGTCCTTTGGCATTAGAAACAAGAACTTTGGGTACCCAAACACAAGTCTTGGAGCCCTTGTGCTTGCCCCCAACAAACTTGGCAACTACCTTGCCGGATTTGTTAGTTAAAACATATGATGCATCAAAAGTTTTAAATGAAAAGCCATGATCATTTGATGCATTAGGAGTTTTCTTCTTAGGCAACTTAGCACGGGTTGGTTGCCTAGAGCTAGATGTCTCACCCTTATACATGAAAGCATGGTTAGGCCCAGAGTTAGACTTCCTAGAATGAATTCTCCTAATTTTGCTCTCGGGATAACCGGCAGGGTATAAAATGTAACCCTCGTTATCCTGAGGCATGGGAGCCTTGCCCTTAACAAAGTTTGACAATTTCTTAGGAGGAGCATTAATTTTGACATTGTCTCCCCTTTGGAAGCCGATGCCATCCTTAATGCCAGGGCGTCTCCCACTATAGAGCATACTTCTAGCAAATTTAAATTTTTCATTTTCTAAGTTATGCTCGGCAATTTTTGCATTTAATTTTGCTATATGATCATTTTGTTGTTTAATTAAAGCCATGTGATCATGAATAGCATTAACATCAACATCTCTACATCTAGTACAAATGGAAGTGTGCTCAACGGTAGATGTAGAGGTTTTGCAAGATTTTAATTCTATAACCTTAGCATGCAATATATCATTCTTAGTTCTAAGGTCGGAAATAGTAGCATTGCAAACATCAAAATCTTTAGCCTTAGTAAGCAATTTTTCATTCTCAATTCTAAGGCTAGCAAGAGAAACATTCAACTCATCAATCCTAGCAAGTAAATCAACATTATCATCTCTAGGATTGGAAGTTGAAACATTACAAATATGAGAATCAACCTTAGCAATTAATTTAGCATTTTCATTTCTAAGGTTGGCAATAGTGTCATGGCATGTGCTTAGCTCACTAGTTAATTTTTCACATTTTTCTACCTCTAGAGCATAAGCATTCTTAACCTTAACATGTTTTTATTTTCCTTGATTAGGAAGTCCTCTTGGGAGTCCAAGAGATCATCCTTCTCATGGATGGCACTAATTAGCTCATTTAGTTTTTCTTTTTGTTCCATGTTAAGGTTGGCAAAAAGGGTACGCAAATTATCTTCCTCATCACTAGCATTATCATCACTAGAGGACTCATATCTAGTGGAGGTTTTAGATTTAACCTTCTTCTTCTTGCCGTCCTTTGCCATGAGGCACTTGTGGCCGATGTTGGGGAAGAGGAGTCCCTTGGTGACGACGATGTTGGCGGCGTCCTCGTCGTCGGAGGAGTCGGTGGAGCTCTCGTCGGAGTCCCATTCGCGGCATACGTGGGCATCGCCGCCCCTCTTCTTGTGGTACCTCTTCTTTTCTCTCCTCTTGCCCTTCTTGTCGTTATCCCTGTCACTGTCACTTGATAATGGACATTTAGCAATAAAGTGACCGGGCTTACCACACTTGTAGCAAACCTTCTTGGAACGGGATTTGTAATCCTTCCCCTTCTGTTGCTTGAGGATTTGGCGAAAGCTTTTGATGATCAAAGCCATCTCCTCGTTGTCGAGCTTTGAAGCGTCGATTGGTTGTCTACTTGGTGTAGACTCCTCCTTCTCCTCCGTCGCCTTGAACGCCATCGGTTGTGCTTCGGATGTGGAGGGATCATCAAGCTCGTTGATCTTCTTTGAGCCCTTGATCATACATTCAAAGCTCACAAAATTCCCGATAACTTCCTCGGGAGTCATTAGAGTGTATCTAGGATTACCACGAATTAATTGAACTTGAGTGGGGTTAAGGAAGATGAGTGATCTAAGAATAACCTTAACCACCTCGTGGTCATCCCATTTCTTGCTCCTGAGGTTGCGCACTTGGTTCACCAAGGTTTTGAGCCGGTTGTACATATCTTGTGGCTCCTCCCCTTGACGAAGACGGAAGCGACCGAGCTCCCCCTCGATCGTTTCCCGCTTGGTAATCTTGGTGAGTTCATCACCCTCGTGCGCGGTCTTGAGTAGATCCCAAATCTCCTTCGCATTCTTCAACCCTTGCACCTTGTTATATTCCTCTCTACTTAGAGAGGCGAGGAGTATGGTTGTGGCTTGGGAGTTGAAGTGCTCGATTTGGGCTACTTCATCCTCATCATAGTTTTCATCCCCTACGGATGGTACCTGTGCACCAAACTCAACAACATCCCATATACTTTTGTGGAGTGAGGTTAGATGAAATCGCATTAAATCACTCCACCTAGCGTAATCTTCACCATCAAAAGTTGGTGGTTTGCCTAATGGGACGGAAAGTAAAGGTGTGTGTCTAGAAATGCGAGGGTAGCGTAGGGGAATCTTACTATACTTCTTACGCTCTTGGCGCTTAGAAATGACGGACGCCGCGTCGGAGCCGGAGGTGGATGCTGATGAAGAATCGGTCTCGTAGTAGACCACCTTCCTCATCCTCTTTTTCTTGTCCCCACTCCGATGCGGCTTGTGGGAAGAGGATTTCTCCTTCTTCTCTTTGTGATGAGAAGAAGATTTCTTCTCCTTCCCTTTGGAGGAGTCCTTCTTCTCCTTCCTCTTGGTGCGGGACTCTTCCGATGAAGTGCTCCCGTGGCTTGTAGTGGGCTTTTCGCCGGTCTCCATCTCCTTCTTGGCGTGATCTCCCGACATCACTTCGAGCGGTTAGGCTCTAATGAAGCACCGGGCTCTGATACCAATTGATAGTCGCCTAGAGGGGGGTGAATAGGGCGAAACTGAAATTTACAAATATAAACACAACTACAAGCCGGGTTAGCGTTAGTAATATAATCGAGTCCGCAAGAGAGGATGAAAACAAATCGCAAGCAAATAAGAAGTGTGACACGTGGATTTGTTTTACCGAGGTTCGGTTCTTGCAAACCTACTCCCCGTTGAGGTGGTCACAAAGACCGGGTCTCTTTCAACCCTTTCCCTCTCTCAAACGGTCCTTCCGACCGAGTGAGCTTCTCTTCTCAAATCAAAGCCGGGAACAAAACTTCCCCGCAAGGGCCACCACACAATTGGTGCCTCTTGCCTTGATTACAATGGAGTTTTGATCACAAGAACAAGTGAGAAAGAAAAGAAGCAATCCAAGCACAAGAGCTCAAAAGAACACGACAAATCTCTCTCGCTAATCACTAAAGCCTTATGAGGAATTGGAGAGGATTTGATCTCTTTGGTGTGTCTAGAATTCAATGCCTAGCTCTTGTAAGTGGTTGAGAAGTGGAAAACTTGGATGCAATGAATGGTGGGTGGTTGGGGGTATTTATAGCCCCAACCACCAAACTAGCTGTTTGGTGGGGCTGACTGTCGTATGGTGCACCAGACAGTCCGGTGTACACCGGACATGTCCGGTGCGCCAGCCACGTCACCAAAGCCGTTGGGATTCGACCGTTGGAGCACTGTCTTCTAGGCCCGCCTGGATGTCCGGTGGCGCACCGGACATGTATTGTAGAGTGTCCGGTGCGCCAGCATGGGCGTGCTTGTCTTCTGCGCGCGCTCGCGCGCATTTAATGCGTCCGCAGGTAGCCGTTGGCGCCGAAGTAGCCGTTGCCCCGTTGTTACACCGGACAGTCCGGTGTACACCGGACATGTCCGGTGAATTATAGCGGAGCAGCCGTTCCAAATTCCCGAAGCTGGCGAGTTCCAGAGCCGCGTTCCCTTGGAGCACCGGACACTGTCCGGTGTACACCGGACAGTCCGGTGAATTATAGCGCGCTGGCTCTGAGATTTTCCCGAAGGTGACGAGTTGGAGTTGGAGTCCTCTGGTGCACCGGACACTGTCCGGTGCCACACCGGACAGTCCGGTGCACCAGACCAGAGGTGCCTTCGGTTGTCCCTTTGCTCTTTTGTTGAACCCAATACTTGTCTTTTTATTGGCTAAGTGTGAACCTTTGGCACCTGTATAACTTGTACACTAGAGCAAACTAGTTAGTCCAATTATTTGTGTTGGGTAATTCAACCACCAAAATTATTTAGGAACTAGGTGTAAGCCTAATTCCCTTTCACCCACTCTTGCAGTCCGAACCAGATTTGTGAATAAACTAGACTTCAACTATTCTTGAGCTTAGGGATCTATGATTGATGGGGCCTTGACCAGATTGTTAACTTCCATGTACTCATCATATACCACTTGATAGAGGGGAAGACCCAATCTTTCGTGAGGTAGGATAACTTGATTGGATGGAGATCTTGACGTTGATGATCCAAGGCTCCAAACGAACGAATCCTCACAATCACTACTCCACTGCTCCGTTGGTTACCACCCATGACACACGAGTGACCTCGCCACAAAGGCTTATCCCTACAAGCGCAATCAAGAACGCAAACAAGAACGGGACGAACACAATCAAAACTGTATTGATCACGACGTGGGGTCTTATAGACCGATGAACGACGACATTGTTCAATGACAGATATGATCTAAGCAAAACCAAAAACCTAATGTGGCGGAGAGTGCTGATAAAATAGAGGTTAGGGGCGTGAAAAAACCGTGGATGTACCTCTAATGGGCCCCAACACGATACACGGGCCAGCATCCCAATAGACGGTGTAGTAGCACCAAAACAGAATCTGAACGTGGACTTGTATCGACGATTCTCATTGACTCCGTATGAATTTTAAGTTTGTTCTAGTTGGGTTGGAAATCTTATCTTCTTAGCTTTCCGGCCATATAAAATCTGGCCTAATCGAAGTTCGGATGTATCCTGGGCGTCCGTTTTAGTGAAGACTGGTCCTAGACTTTGATGTGGAGATGAAGTTGAGTCATACTTGGCTCCCTCTTATCGCGAACGTTCTAGCTTCTCCTCCTTGATATCTTGACCTTTCACAAGTCCTTGTTGGTCCTCTCCAAGGTTTCTGGAGATTCAGCTACCGTGCACATGCGTTGTATGTTTGGGAGTGATGTCTCATCAGTTTGTATGGAGCATATTAGGCTGAATCTATCCATTCCCCCTCTTAAATCCTCTATTCATACCTTTTATGCATATTTAAATACATCCCTTTTCTCTTATTTCACATCCTCTCCAATCATTCTCCTCTATTCAACTCCCTCTATTAACTTTAACTGACTATTTGACTTTTTACGTCAGTATTTGAAGTTTTAGAAAACAATACATTATTTGCAGTACATTAATATACATATTTATCAATTAATTAAACATGAAAAGAATTAATTTTGCAGTTAGAAGCACTAACGATTAGAGAGATTAGAGCTCCCCTCTATAGAGAGAGATTTCATTTTTTTCCAGATTAGGCTATATTTAATATTCATAATTGTCATTCAAACATCCAATGTGACACATACTAATTTTAGTTAGGAGAACCAAACAAACTCTAAAATTATTATAGATGAGACAATTTCGGAAGTGGTAGTCTGCTAACAGAATAGAAAAATATCCACACAAAGAGAGAGTGTAATAGAGTAGCTCATGAGGCTCGCTCGCACAAATAGCGAAGAGAACTAGCCATTCAGTTGCTTGGCCAGCGCTCTAGTTCCTCGGTTTGTGGGGAACATATTAGGCCGAATCCTACTATTTCCCTCTTAAATCCCCTATTCATACCTTCTATGATATTTAAATACCTCTCTTTCCCTTATTTCACCTCCCCTCCAACCCTTTTCCTCTATTCATCTCCCTCTGTTAACTTTAAATGAGCTATTTAACTTTTGTACATCAGTTTTTGGATTTTTAAAAAATAATACATTATTTATAGTACCATAATATATATTATTATCAATTAATAAAACTTTGAAAGAATTACTTTTATGGTTAGAAGTACTAATTAATAAAGAGATATTAGAGCTTCCTATAATGAGAGATTTCGTTATTTCTCCCTGAAAGAGAGAGAGGAGCGAGAGAGTTGTTAGGCTCACTCGGCCATCGAAGATCTAGGGGAGGGAGCGACTTCGTGAGCCATTGGAAAGAGTCTTATTGTTCACTTGTTTAGAATTGCAACTTTAGCGACGTTTAGTTTATATTTAACTTTTAGTATCTTATTCTATTATCTCAATTTTAACCAAACAAGCCTTATATTTTATGCTGTATTTTATTCCAAGCATTACACATAACTTTAGAATATAGCTAAAAATGCATTTTCTTGGATAGTGTGCATTGGTTCTAAAAATCTCTCCACAACCAAACACCCCCTTTATCGCTACTAGTAAAGTGCTCGTACGTTGCTACAATTTTTATTTATGCTTAAGTAATATACATCACAAATACTTTAGCATTTTACTATTTAAATGGGGAACACAATGATGATGAAAACCGTAGAATTAGAAAAATTGGTGTTTTAATATAGCAGAAATAGAGATAGAGCAGAGATAGAGATAGAGATAGAGATATAGATAGAGAAGTAATAATAAAAGTCTCTCTCCTCTTTAAAAAAAGAAAATGCAATATTTCTCTCTTTTTCTAGTATCGCTATGTATGCACAAATATTGCAAGTCACTATAGTTCCCTTTATTTTCTTCTAGTAAAGGAGTGTTTAATATACTAAAGATAATAGGTAGGAGGTGTTTGAATGCACTAGAACTAATATTAACTTTCTTTTAGTATTAAAACACCAATTGGGTAAAAATTGATAGTGAAATTAGTAGCGAACAAATAGCTAGCTACTATTAGTTAATTTGCTAAAAATAGCTAAAAGCTAAATTATTAGTTAGACTGTTTGGATGTCTCGACTAATTTTAGCAGCTAATTATTAATTCTAGTGCATTCAAACACTGCTTAGTTGGCTAAAAAGTTAATAGTTGAATTAGCTAGCTAACTATTAACTAATCTAATAAAATAGCTAATATCTAAATAATTAGACAGACTGTTTAGATGTCTTTAACTAATTTTAGCAATAAACTATTACCTATAGGAAATATTTGAATGCACTAGAGCTAATGTTTAGTTGGCAAAAAAGTTGTTAGTGAAATTAGTTAACTAACAAATTTCTAGCTAGCTATTAACTAATTTACAGTAGCTAATGTCTCTAATAAATTTTAGCAGCTAACTATTAAATCTAGTGTATTTAAACACTACAATCAAACATGACCTAAAACTATCGACTGTTGTTCGGACTGCTGCAGTTATGGTTTAGGACTGTTTGCTTCAGATTAAAAACAGCTGTTCAGATTGCTGGAGCTACAATCCATAAAGATAAAACACTGAGTAGAATTTAATATGGATTAAAGCCCAGCAAACAGACGGGGGTTGTTAAAGACCAAGGATCTCGTTCGATAAGTACCTCTGTTCGATGAAATTTAACGTTATAGATACTCACCTAGAAACGAAAACCAATTCAGTTTTTATTTTGGTTTAAAATTTGAAAAGTAAAAGTCAAAATTTGGTCTTTTTCAAAATTATCGAGCTGAACCTCGACCTCCTATGGTGAAAAAAAAAAACAGATCATCATCACAATCGACGATTGCATTTCACACGCGAAATTTCCCCTTTTCCAACGCCACAGCAAACAGCATCCACAGCGGAGAGCGTCTCTTTCTCCTTCCCCTCCCTCTTTCCACGACACCAAAAGAAACCGAAAACCATCGACGCGCTCCGTCCACCCTCCCCTACCCCGCGTCCTCCTCCCCTACGCCTCCCAGCCCAGCGGCAAAACCTAACCCTAGATGGGCGCCGTCACCTCTACGGTCGCGGCGCGCTTTGCCTTTTTCCCGCCGAGCCCGCCGTCGTACGGGTTCGAGCAGCCGGCGCCGCTTCCGGCCCCTGCCACACCCGAGCCTCCGGCCCCGGCCACATCCAAGCCGCCGCCTCCGGCCCCGGCCACACCCAAGCCGCCGCCAGCGGGGGAGGAGAAGGGCGGTGGCGCGGTGGTGGAGCTCACGGGCGTCCCGCGGAGGGTTAACGTGGAGGCGCGGCGGCTGCGGACGAAGCGGGGCACGGAGGTGGTCGCGATGCACGTGCGCCAGGCGGGGGCCAAGCTCACGCTGCTCTACTCCCACGGCAACGCCGCCGACCTCGGCCAGATGTACGAGCTCTTCGTCGAGCTCAGCGCCCACCTCAACGTCAACCTCATGGGGTACGCTCCGTCCCCCCCCCCCCCCCCCCCCCCCCCCCCCCCCCCCGATTGAGTTGCATTGGCCTTCTTGCAATTCTGTGCCATTGGGTTGGGACCACCGTGGCTTCGCAGTGTGGCCTTGGATCTTCCTGATCGTGTCCTGGATCGGAGATACAGCTGCAATCTTATCTCAAGTTAGAATGCCGATCGTGTTCATTCGGATGGAATGGTGGGACTCGGGGGCGGATCACTGGGGTTGCTGTCTCCTAGCTTCGATTACAGATGCAAGCTTACTAATTGCTGTTGCCCTGAGGCATTCGTGATCTGAGTATGGAGCTGTGCTAATGCTGGAATGGTGCTTGATGTTACTGGGTTTGCTTGCAGTAGTTCTAGTTCTAGTACAAGTTTACATTTTTTTTTGTTACTCCAAGTTCACTATCTTCATATAAGCGTTGACCCCTGGCCTTTTGTTTGCTGGTGGTTGTATACGCTCAATCTTGGCTTTGAAACCAGTCGGACACTGTTACTTTAGCTGATTTGTGGTTGTCGTAATTTTTCTGTGAGGCTGTTTCATTTTAGATTTGCAATAAACCTGCCCAAGTCTGTTTGAGGCGATTGCTCTCCAATCTAGCTAATTTACTTAAGCTTAGTTAACACAAATTAAATTTGGTTTTTTAGTTCCTATTTGCTATATGTTATTTTTATGACCGAGTTGATTTTATGTGAGGTGGCATGGAGCCTGGTTTTCGTTTGTTTGCATAGATTTTGATTGTTATATTTCACTATATTTCCTGGTTTCATTTGACTTGTTCATCAATTGAGTGTAGTACAAACATTTTTTTTGGTACCAGTGTGCTGAAATAGCACCTGCTTGCAGGGGCATGAAATTGATACATACATTCATGCAGTTTGTCTGTTTGGTAGTGCTAGTAAAGTTCTAATACTGGAATTGCTGGTCAAATGTTTTAATTGACGAGTAATTTTGCAAATCTTTGTTATTCACTATCTGAGGAAGTGTTCGAATGGTTGAATTAATTACTGGCAGTTGGTAACTCTCCATAATTGGAAGTTAGGAAACAAAAATCTTAGTGTTATTGTTCTTGGAATCTTTGTTTTTAAATTTCCATTCGACTACTCTTTAAGTTCTTTCGGGGGGGGGGGGATAAAGCTATTAAAGCAATTCTTGGTCCAATGTGTCTGGTGGTTGATTGTCGATGCGAGAATCAGTGATTGATTCAGTGAATCTAGCAGTTGTAGCCATTTTTAAATTCTGTGGTTAGAAAAAAATTGCCTGTTGGTTTGTCCTATACTCCTTTTCTTTATGTCAAGCTTTTTCTTGCTTTTGTAATGTTGTTTGCTATTATAATCAGCATTTCTTTCAGCTTTTTTCTTATTGCTCTGTCCTTTTACCTACCTTTCGACGTCTTTATAGCCATGCATTTTGCTGCATACCATCATGCTGTGTGGTTACTTTAACTAGTTGATTGTGTTTGGTTCAGTAATATAACTTCATCATCATGGTCATGGACTGCTGTTGACATGGTCCATAGGACTTTGTCATTACCTTGGGACGTCTGTTGTACTTCAATTTCTTGCATGATTACTAGATACCATTCATAACTCAGACATCAGTTTTTATTACCAGTCATTACTGATACATGTTCATAGAATGCAACTTAGCAAACTGAAATGTCTTTGCATGAACCTGGATAAGCTATCAGCTGTGAGTTTCATTTTTCCTCATCAAATGAAAAAGGGATGAATTTGAGTCGTGATTCCACGACTAACTGCTGAAAGTGACTAAGAGAAGTATCTATTTTTTCACCAAAGAGCTAATTAAAATAATTTTATATTCATGAATAACCACATTAAGGGCCAGTTTTTCTTCTAGTGAAACATATTAACGCTTATTAACCTATTCTAACCATTAGCTGCTGGATAATAGTATATGTGTACTGTGCATAACTTCAAAGTGATTGTGTGATCCATATTTTGCCAATTTCACATGGTTGAGTGTGTACTTTATTCTTTCTTTGAAATTGACAGTTTGTGTTTAGGAGGTTTCATAATCCAAAAAACAAGATTTGTGTCAGATGAAACCATTTTCAGAGTTTCTTATGTTTTGGAAACAGCATGGTGCCTCTCCCTGCTACACACCTTTTAGTCTATTTGGGTGAAGTATTAATACCTTGTATACCTGCCATTATTTTGCAGGTATGACTATTCTGGTTATGGGCAATCTACTGGGAAGGTACACACCTTTATTGTCGGCAACTTCTAAGTTTTTCTTGATATCACTAATGTCCATGATGCTAACCCTTTATCTGATACTGCAGCCTAGTGAACAAAACACTTATTCTGACATAGAAGCTGTATACAGATGCCTCATAGAAACCTATGGAGCTTCTGAGGATAATATCATTCTTTATGGACAATCAGTGGGCAGTGGTCCTACTTTGGATTTAGCATCCCGATTAACTCGTTTAAGAGCAGTTGTTCTACATAGCCCAATTTTGTCTGGCTTAAGAGTGATGTATCCTGTAAAACATACATACTGGTTTGACATATACAAGGTAATTAATATACCGATGTTCTTGATCTTATTAATTATTTAACCACATCTAAATCTGCCTTGTATTCACAGAACATCGACAAAATTCCATTAGTCAGGTGTCCTGTGTTAGTGATACATGTGAGTATTCTTCCTTTCTATAGCAAACCTTAGAAGGATATGCATGTTTTCACCCTTTCTTGAATTTTTCATTAGCGCATGCATGTGCGATTTTTGTTGCTTTAATGCGCTTTAATGTTACTTCCGTGAACTTGTAGATAAGAGTTATGGCATTTAGGCTTCTTAATGGAGGGAATGCCCATAAACATCCATTATTTGAAATATTTGTTGCGGTTAATTTTATGGCAAGCCCTGGACCCAGTCCTACCTGGGGGTTGTTTTAATGAGGGGGTAGCTCCAGGATTTTTTAGGAAGGATTTGACCCAGATTCGCTGTCCAAACGTGCCCCTGTTTACACAAACCTACATTTCTGGTTTAGGCATTCCTTTTAAGATCTGTTTTCCCCATCAGAGCTTGTTACATTTTAGTTTCTGAAAAAGTGTCGTCAGTATTTACTGTATAATATACATTATCCTTTATGACGTCTACAGTTGTATCACACATTACCGTTAGTTCGCCCTATTCAATTGGGGCTTTACCAGGTGTAATCGACTTATTATTGGTTGTTGCTTATAAATGTATGCTTACTTTTCGCAGCACATCATGTTAATTAACTTTTGGTTAACCTGCTAGTGAAACAGTCCTCATTTGAGCGCGATACGTAGGACTATCAAAGCTATTGTTTCTTTCAGTAAGACTTCATTACGTATACACCATCAAAGCTATATTTTTATTTGGCAAGGAAGGTTTAATTAGATAGGTAAAAGTTTTCTAGATTCTGTGATCTAGAAAGATGAATGACAATTGAATGCTAGTGTTTTATGGAAACATGGGACAATTAGTTTGTTAGTAGGATCAACTGTCATGATTGATACTAGAATTTCGTACCATATGAAGTTGCTAAAGTTTTGTCGGGATGTCCAGCCTGTTCATTGATTGTAGTGAAGATGTATAAGCAGCGTGCACATGCTCGTGATTTTAATATGTTATCTTCTCTCAGGGTACAGCAGATGAGGTTGTTGACTGTTCCCATGGGCGGTCACTGTGGGAACTTGCTGAAGTGAAGTACGAGCCGCTGTGGATCAAAGGCGGAAACCACTGCAACCTAGAACTGTACCCGGAATACATCAAACATCTGAAGAAGTTCGTTGGAGCCATAGAGAAATCGCCACCCCCACCTCCGATCGACGAGTGCATGGAGAGCTCAGGCCCGTCGGATTGTACCCCAGCAGAACCCGAGTGTACAGCGGACTCAAGGAAGAGCACGGACTGCAGGGACAAAGCAAGGCCAAGCATAGATCAGAGACAAAGCACGGACCGGCGGGACAAGCCGAGGGGCAGTACGGATAGGAGGGACAAGACGAGGAAGAGCGTGGACCATCCCGAGAAGCCGCGGGCTAGCGTCGATCAACCGGATCGGCCGAGGAAAAGCATCGACCGGTACCGTTTACCCCTACTAACCTGGCACATGTTTTCCGATCATCATTAGGATGCTTTTATGTATTATTGCCCACGATCAACATGCTAATGCTTTGTTGATCTCTGTGATGAATGGTGGTGGTGGTGGTGGTGTGTGTGTGTGTGTGCATAACAAACAGGTTTGGAGGCATGATGAAGTCGGTGAGGCTGTGCAATATCGACTGCTTCAAAGTGACAGCAACCTCTGGGAGCTGAAGAGAAGGAACGGATGGATAGTAGCAGGAAAGGTTAGTGTTGGGTGCCGTCTGTATGTATTCTTCCCTTCGTGTAACTTATTCAATTGGGTGATTGGTTTGGCCGCAGTAGAAGGCGTGTTTTTGTTTTCTTTTTCTTCGCTCCTTCCTCATACAATTACAATGGTGTTGTTTCCGTTGGGCTGTTCTTTTTAACATGAGATGAAATAATAATCTTGTTGATAAACAATACAATGCTTGCGAACTTCCATGGCGGAGCCGACTTGGTGGAGCTTGATGATATTTTTGCAGGTCCGTGTTTGTGTTTTCACGACGTTTTATTTATATGCTGGGGGCGGACGGACGCCGCAGGCCTCGAGCGCGGGGACCGACGACGAGGACTGTAAGACCCTCGTCAACTCCAGATTACACCTCAGTAGCTAATCACTCAGACAGCAGGATTTGGGGGATAGCGAGCACCGCTCCCGGTGCTCTCCTTCTCTCACGAAGATCCAAAATTAACAGGGAAATCAGAGTGCAGGGAATAGGTAGAGATTACAGGGATCGAGCGTAGGGCTCTCTCTCCCGATCGCCGGACGCAGCCGGATTCAGTCTTCCGTCACACGCCAGCCAAAACCCTCCCTCCCCGGATGGCTAAAATACAGTACTGCTTCACAGCTGCAGCGCGCACCTCATCTGGCCCACTCCGGCCCAGACCATTTCACATTGGGCCTCCTCTCCCGTTTAGGCTTTCCAGGCGTCAGGTCCTTCTCCAGTCTTGTGACATTCCTCCCCTCTTGAAAAGAGGCTTGACCCCAAGCCGATGCTTTAGGAAAACGGTGTTTGAGGTGATCTTCCACTTCCCATGTTGCAAGTTCTTCCGGCCACTCCGACCACTTGACCAGCACCTGTGTTACTTCTCCAGCATCGGTAGTCACCTTCCTGCGCTGCAAGATAGACTCGGGCCATTGTAAGGGATCAGAAAAAGGGGGTAGAGTTGGACTGACTTGCACCTGTGATCCCACGACTTTTTTCAAAAGAGACACATGGAAAACCGGGTGTATGGAGGAGTACTCAGGGAGGCCGAGTTTATATGCAACCGCGCCTACTTTGGCCACCACTGGAAAAGGCCCAAAGTATTTAAAAGTCAGCTTATGGTTTGCTCGTTTCACTAATGAGGATTGCACATATGGCTGTAACTTCAGGTATACCATGTCCCCAACCTCAAAAGTTCTCTCAGAGCGATGCTTGTCTGCTTGGGTTTTGTAACGCTGCTGAGCACGAGTGAGCTGTTGTTGCACCAATTGAATCATTAATTTCCTTTCATGCATCCAATCTTGTAGAGCAGGGACTGCACAGGAATCCCTCAGGTCCAGCCCAAGTTGTCTTGGAAGATGTCCATACAAAACTTCAAAAGGAGTGTATCCCAGAGATGAGTGGTAACTGGTGTTGTACCAGTACTCTGCGAGTGAGAGCCACTTCCTCCATTTTGTGGGGCAAGCATGAACAAAACAGCGCAAGTAGGTCTCAAGACATTGGTTCACCCTTTCAGTTTGGCCGTCAGATTGTGGGTGATATGCTGTGGTCATGCGAAGATCTACTCCCACTAACTTGAATAATTCTTTCCAGAAAGCGCTGGTAAAGATCTTGTCCCGATCAGAAATAATGGCTTGCGGGAACCCGTGAAGTTTGAACACTTGATCCATGAACTGTTGTGCCACCGATAAAGCTGTGAAAGGATGAGTCATTGGGATAAAATGACCATACTTAGAAAAAGTATCTACAACCACTAAAATGCAGTTGGAGTGGCAAGAATTAGGGAGTCCTTCAATAAAATCCATTGATATTGTTTTCCAAGCACCATCAGGGACTGGGATTGGTTGGAGCAGTCCGGGGTATTTGACTCTTTCTGGTTTTGATTGTTGGCACACGGAGCACTCACTGCACCAATTTTGTATCATCTTTTTCATTCCTGTCCACACGAACAGCTTCTTGACTTTGTGATACGTAACTGCAAACCCAGAGTGACCCCCAATTGGAGATGCATGAAGACTAAGGAATACTTTCCAAGGGAATCCTGATGTTGCTGGCAACAGAATTCGGTTTTTGAGATATATGAGACCGTCTTTCAAGGAGTAAGATCCTGAATAAGAATCAGTAGAAACAGCTTGAAGAATTTTGGTTGTTTCTGGAAACTGGAGATAAGTGTCTGCCAGATCCTTCAGCCAGGTGGGTTGAGTAACAGAAACTGCGATGAGCTGATCCATGGTTCTCCGCGATAAGGCATCGGCCACCCTGTTGTTTTGTCCTTGTTTGTAGCATATTTTATATCTCAGTCCCAAAAGTTTGGTGAGAGCCTTTTGTTGCCATTGAGTGGTCAGGCTTTGATCATCAAGGTGTACAAGACTGCGCTGATCAGTGCGTATGATGAATTCGCCCCCCAACAGATACGAGCGCCAATGGTCCACTGCCATAAGAATGGCTAAACATTCCTTTTCATAAGTTGACAATCCCAGGTGTCGTGGACCCAAGGTTTTACTGATAAAAGCTATAGGATGGCCTGTTTGGTGTAAAACTGCCCCAATACCTTTGTCCGAAGCATCAGTTTCGATTTCAAAAGGTTGATTGAAATTAGGCAGAGCTAGCACTGGTGCAGAAGTAAGAGCTGTTTTTAGGGCCATAAAGGCTTGCTGTTGAGCCTCCAGCCATACAAAAGATTGTCCTTTCTTCAGCAAATTTGTCAAAGGTTGACTGATGATGCCAAAATTTTTGACGAATTTTCTGTAGTACCCAGCAAGACCGAGGAAACTGCGAATATCTTTCACATTCTTGGGTGTAGGCCATGTCTTGATCACTGCTACCTTGTCCGGGTCAGTTGCCACCCCCTCTCTGCTGACCACGTATCCCAGATAGTGTAGTTTGTTTTGGGCAAAAGCACACTTCGACAATTTTACCTTAAATTGATTTTTGTCCAATATGGAGAACACTGCCCTCACATGTGCCATGTGATCTTCCCAAGTTTGACTGTAAATGAGAATGTCATCTATGAAGACCACCACACATTTTCGAAGGAGGGGAGCTAGGATAGAGTTCATGGTGAGTTGAAAGGTAGCCGGACCGCCTGTGACTCCATAAGGCATAACCCTGTACTCGTAATGTCCATTATGGGTCTGGAATGCTGTTTTTGGCACATCCACTGGTTCCATCCTAATTTGGTGGTATCCCGAACAGAGATCCAAACTGGTGAACCATTGTGATCCATGTAATTCGTCCAATAACTCATCAATAATTGGTAGGGGGTATTTGTTCTTAATTGTCATGGCGTTCAGCCGGCGATAATCCACACACAATCGCCAGTCTCCTGTTTTCTTACGAGCCAAGATGATAGGAGAGGCGAAAGGACTGGAACTTGGTTGTATCATACCACTTTGGAGTAATTCCAAGATCTGTCGCTCTATTTCATTTTTTTGAGCCGGATTGTAACGGTAAGGTCTCAACCTAAAAGGTGAAGCACCCGGAAGTAAGGGTATAGAGTGACAGTGAGAACGAGGGGGAGGCAAGCCTGATGGTTTGTCAAAAAGGGAGCTATATTCTTGAACAAGGCGCTGTATCTCCTCTGGGACAGCAGTTGTGAGATCTGAGTTAACCTTTGTATGTAGTTCAACTGTACACCAGAGTTCATCCAACTTTTCCAAGTGACAGAGATGGGGAGCTGAAATGTGATCCATTGTGAATAAATCTGGGACCAGACCTTGCAACACAATTCTCTGCTGTCCAACTGTGAACGCCAACCATTTTTCTTCCCAGTGAATTTCCATCGGACTTCGTGAAGTTAGCCAATCCATACCCAAGATAACGTCATAGCACTGGAGGGGTAACACTTTAAGGTTCAAGTGGAATGTATGGCCTTGTAAAGTTATCTTGCACTGAGGGAGATAATGAGTGCAGCTAATGATCTGGCCATTTGCTACCTGAACTTGGACCGGTTGGGAAAGAGGAATTATGTTTGTACCCAATTTTGCTAGAGGTTGGCTGATGAAGGAAGAGGAGCTACCAGAATCAACAAGCATGATAATCTTTTTTGTAAACAAGTGAGCCATCAGTTTGACTGTTTGTGGAGCTTCTGTTCCTTGCACAGCATGTACAGACAGAACCATAAGGTCGTCTCCAGAGTCTTCAGATGTAGTCTTGTTTTCCACAGGAGCTTCATCAGTTTCCAAAAGTTGCCAAAGTTCTTCAACTATATGGAGAGGAACAGTTGCACTACACTGGTGAGCTGGATTCCAACGTAATCCACATTTATAACATAATCCTTTTGCTTTACGGTACGCCATAAGAGCTGCCCCCTTGCGGTCATCCTGACCCCTTTTGCGAAAATCAGGTGATGTCTGTTTTTGCATCCCTTGTCCTGCTGCAGCTGGTGGAGATGAAGTTGTGTGTTCCAACGGCCGATAAACAGATTTGTGTGTTGAAGAATCATTCAGCCGGCTTGAAGATGGAGACACCAGTGGTTGCACCAATTCTTCCTGTAACAAAGCGAGAGACACGGCAGTATCCAAATCGAGGGGACGATGAATCAGAACTATGGCACGAATTTCTGGTGCAAGACCATCAATGAATCTATTTACTATGGCAGAAACACTAAATTGAGGATCATGTGCAAGAATTTGGTGGATGAGGGTATCGAACTGTTCAACGTATTCAGTAACTGTATCACTTTGTGTAATGTGGAAAAATTGTCTAATAAGAGAGTTGTGTTGATCACGCTCAAAGCGAGCACACACTGCAGCACAAAACTCCGACCACGGTGCCAGACGCAACACCGGATCAGATGATTGTAACCAGAACGCCGCTGATCCAACAAAATGCATTGTTGCAATCTTAACCCAAAGCTCACGGGGTACGGTGAACACATCAAAATAATTCTCACTTTTGGCCTTCCACATTTTAGGATGATGTCCGTCAAATTTTGGAAAATTAAGTTGGGGTAAAGTTGCAGCTAAACGTGACTGATACGATGCCCAATAAGGATCTTGTGCATGAATCAGAGGAGTATGAAAGGCCTCAGGCCGAGGGATTTTAGATGTACCTTTGACCGGAGGTGGAGTCAGGGTGGTCACCACCCCAAATCCATCGCTCCGGTGTAGAGATGCAAGGTGAAGATCTTGCTGCCCTGGACTCGTCTGGTGCAGCGATAATCCCAGAGAAGTTGATGGTAAGAACCCAGACTCCAGAGCCCCTGCGTCGAATACCTTCGGAGGAGTGGTGTGCGCTTCTTTACTCGCCATCAATTCATCCAACTTATCTGACAGAGCTCCCACATCTTGACGAAGATTCAGCACTTCAGTTTCGATCTGTGGCTTCCACACAGAAAAATCCCTCACAGCTGCGGTATTAGCATCTAAGGACTGTTTGATGGATTCATTTTGCTGCTGCATCGCTTGTAGAAGCGCCGTGAGATCACCCACACTTTTCTCCATGGTTTGCAGATCACGTTGCAGACGAGTCTTGTATTGCGGACGAAGAAGATACTCCGGAGGATCCGCCAGGATTGCGACCAGAATCCGATACCAATTTGTAAGACCCTCGTCAACTCCAGATTACACCTCAGTAGCTAATCACTCAGACAGCAGGATTTGGGGGATAGCGAGCACCGCTCCCGGTGCTCTCCTCCTCTCACGAAGATCCAAAATTAACAGGGAAATCAGAGTGCAGGGAATAGGTAGAGATTACAGGGATCGAGCGTAGGGCTCTCTCTCCCGATCGCCGGACGCAGCCGGATTCAGTCTTCCGTCACACGCCAGCCAAAACCCTCCCTCCCCGGATGGCTAAAATACAGTACTGCTTCACAGCTGCAGCGCGCACCTCATCTGGCCCACTCCGGCCCAGACCATTTCACATTGGGCCTCCTCTCCCGTTTAGGCTTTCCAGGCGTCAGGTCCTTCTCCAGTCTTGTGACAAGGACGTGTGGGGAAACCGGGCGGACTTTTGGATCGCCGCGCACGCTCTCGTGTCCCCCCAAGCGCTGCACGTTGAACGGAGGACGAACACGCGCAAGCACGCACGCACGCTTGCTCCTGGCGGGGCGCGCCTTCACACGCCCGGGTCCGGGCGGCGGGCGGCCCTGCGCTCCTACTCCTACCTCTCATCCGTGCGTGCGAGGTCGAGGACGCCTGCGTTGCGGCGTTCCCGCTCCTTCCACGGCTCCTTATGTCCTGTACTGGGACTAGGACGTGGGAGCGGTGTACAGTGGCCGGCCAGGGGCGTTGCCGGCCCGCTGCCTCCTCCCCAGTTGCCGTTGCTCATTGCACTGTCGGTACCGGATCAGACAGAGGGATATTACACAGTCGGACGTCAGTAATTCTGCATTGTCTCAGTATCTCGTAGTATTATATTCTATATTTCTCTTTTATCTTAGAACTGGATATATATTATTCAGGAAGTCACAATAATAAAGACTAACTAGGCTTGCATGGTATTCTTGTCATCGGTTATCAGTTTTGTAGGGATGATTAAGAAGGTTAAGAATCGACTAGTTCTAAACGTTAAGAAGGCCAAGAATCTGTTAGTTTTAAGTGCCAAAACACAGATTGTCAATATGACCATACTATAAAATGAACATGGATGAGTAGCTTGATCTAATTAAGTCTAGTATATAGTGTTGATGCACGGAGACGGATCTATGACATGATCATGCTCTGATTTGGTCTATTTAATCTACTAGAGTTCTCATATTTTGGTCTAAAAATAATATATTTTTATCTAAAAATAACAAAGGCATGTAAAATCATATGGATCATGCCCCGAGCCGGGTTGTAACACCCTGAATTTGGGGTATAAAATTTCTTTTCTAAATACCTACCAAATTCAGGTGTTACCCGTTATCTCTCTCTAGTCTCTCTCTTTTTCTTTTGAGTAGAATTAGCTTAATTTAGTGAGGGGTTAATTATTTTACTTTGTCAAAAACTATGTGAGTCATGAATTGTTGCATCATGCTAAGCCTAAATTATTCTTTTGTTTGATGCACATGTTTGAAATTATTTGAATTTGAATTGGTGTTTGAATTTGATTTGAAAACCCTATAGAAAATAAAATAGAAAAGACACTAGAATTTTAGAAAATAGGAAAAGGGAAAGCAGTCCAGCTGCCCCTTTCCCCGACCCTTCTAGCCCGCGAGCGCGCCCACCTCTCTCCTTTTCCCTCGCTCTCGCTGTCAGCTGGGCTCGACTTGTCGGCGCGGTCGTGCCCGCGTGCGCCTCCTCACTCTCGCTGCCGAGTGGGACCCGCTTGTCATCTCCCCCTTCAACCGTCCGACCATCTCGTGGAGCTTCGCGCTCGCCCACGTCCCGAGAAAGCCAGCCTCACCCCCACGTCCCTGGTCCGAGGCGCCTCACCCTTTTTCTCCCCCTCCACGCACTCTCTGGCCTCACTCAACTCCCCCCGTTCGCTCTCACGCCCTGCCGCGCCCGTGCCCGAGCTCCGCCGCGCCGAGACGAGCTCCGTCGCGCCCGCGCCAGTGCCCGTTTCTGCCTCGTCCGCTGTCGCCGTTGCATCCGCGCCCGGAACCTGTCGACGTCCCGAACTCCACCTCGCTTGAGCTTCGCCCGAGGTGAGGATCGCTGACACCCCTTCTTTCCCCCTATCCCTGTTTATCTCTTAGTTATTGTCTACATTAATATTGTCTACATGATAACAACAATTATGTTAGTGCTTGCATAAGTAATTGAATATATGTTTATTAAATTTACTTTTCTAAACTAGGTTAATGTGACATGGTAAATCAACCTATGACTATAGTCTAACTAAAGAAATATGATTCTAACAAGTTATAACTTAGGTTAAAATTAAATTAATATTTTCTTAAGGATATATTTCTCACATGATTTATTAATTAACATAGACATAGTCCCCATAATTGATCACATAAAAACCATAACTTTTCAACCGTAAATCTGATTTTAGTGATTCTTGCGCCCACGATCTCATAGCAACGCGTAGATTATTATTATTCCGTTTGTGCTTATGATTGATGTGATGTTAATTTTGCCTATACCATATTTGTCTGTATTGCTACGTTTAGCAGTGAGGTCACGGGTCACCTGAAGAGCAAGTTGGTACCTGGAATCTCAAGTCCTAGGCAAGTTGTGCCCTTGATCACTTCTTTTTACCCAATCATGTTGTTATTAATCATAATGATCTGCATAGGTTAATTTTGATAGGACCCAATAGGTTACCCGAGTTTGACTATCTTTATACCTTGTTTACCACTGAATTCTTGGGTAGTACCTGCTATTGCTTTATGTGGTTTTGGATATGGAGATACACATTATTCATTATCACACTTTTATTATCAGTTGTTATTCACTGTTTATGATAAGATCATTATGTTAATTGGAACATGGAGCGACCACCCGGGAAAACAGTGCTACCACAAGGGTGGTATGGGACGCTGTGGGGGACAGATATCCCCCGGGTCCACTGGAAGGCTAAAAGACCTCGCGAAAGGCCTTGGGCCCAATAGTTCGCAAGGTCATCCCTTCGTGGGCCTGGGGAGGGACGTTCGGTGAAGTGGATCGACACAAGATTGGATCAACGCAAGCCCAGACGGCCCGATGAATTTGAGCAGCAACCGCAGCAGTGATCCGACCTTCCCGTACAGTGTCCTCATACATCAGAACTGAACGGAGATAGGTCAGCGGAATTATAGGAAGATAGGCTCAGTCAGTTCACTATTACTTAGGCTCACGTTGTTATCATATCCGCAAGTAACGCCCCACGGTCGAGTATATAAGGCCTATGGGCATCCCCTCAAAAATATATCTCACTACTTAGCCATCTACTCAGTTCTCTAACATCCTTGATATTAGAGAACCCCCCTTGTAACCCACCACACAAAATATCCACGCTAGGACGTAGGGTATTACGCATCTCAAAGCAGCCCGAACCTGTACAAAATTGTCCACTATCTCTCGTGCATCTAGCCCGTACCATCGAGCTACAGTCGGTAACACCGTCCTACTCCAAAAAGCACCTCGAGGGGCAACCCTGGGTGCGTGGTCGGACCCAAAACATCGACAGCTGGCGCGCCAGGTAGGGGGTGTGTCACCGATCCAAGCTAGATTCCAGAACAAGATCGTCCTCCGCCACGGGTCCATATTCTGCTTCGGAACCATTTCATCCATAGCAGACAAAGAAGGAATTCTACATCGCATCGTGGATCTGCCAGAGAGAAAGCCTTCTACAACAAACTCCGGAAAAGCCGAAGCGAAGCAGGAAAAAGCGCGACCTCTAGTGCTCCGAACAGAGACTCCCTCCTGCAAGCCAGGGGCAGAGGGTCCATCCACCCGGAGAACTCCACTGTCCACCTCTTCCATAGAGACATGGACACAGATCACTAGGAGAAACGAAGCGAACAAGGTCAAGGATCGTCAAACTGCTCTTCTAGTACCTCCACCCTCAAAGGAGAACAGAAAGAAGCTCGCCACAAAGACAGTTCCATTCTACCCCGGCGTCCTCTTCATCGGAGGAAGAGTGGAATCAACTCCCATCTCCGACGATGAACCAACCGTGCCAGGAGAAGAACCTCTTCAGCGGGAATCTAGCCGACGAAGGAACCGACGTCGAAATATTCGGCGACATCACGAAGCCGGAGAGCGAGACCCGACGCAACCCTTGTCTCGAGATGAGGTCTCAGAGATGGGAGAGACTCCAGAAGAACGGGTCTTCAGGGAAAGGAGGAATTCCCGATGACGTGATCGTCGGCAAGCTCAAGAGCAGGCTGAGCAGGAAGCAAGACAACGCCGAGAGAACCCTCTTTTCGGATGAAACCTGAACCCCAACATCGCCCGAGCCATGAACACACCGAGTGAGGTCGGTGGAGTATTGGCTCGGATAGCCGATGGCCTCCCCAGGACTCCGGACGCCGAGGGCTATCGACGACTGTTCACTCGGGCAGCTAATCATCTTCTACCTCTCGCTCATCCGCCGAGTGATCTATGACACGCCATCAACAATCGGCGGGACGCATGGAGCTCCATCAACGTCTCGCGCGAACGCCGACACGAGAACGAGATACAGCGCCGAGAAGAATACGATCAGGACCACGACATCCCTGCACGGAGTCAGGCCACCAGAATTGAGTCGGCAACGGCTTCGACCGGCGGCACAACCCGGGGACGGTCGAGGCATCACGACAACAACTCCCCTCCTCGGGATAGACATCATCATCGACGACAGGAGGACATGTGTGGAGTTTCGGCGCTCACTCCACGCCTCAGGGCCATTCAATGGCCCCCTAACTTCAAAGTCTCCAACGTCGACAAGTACGAGCCTAAGCAGGATCCGGGAGGCTAGTTGGCCGTCTACACCACCGCCGCCTGAGCCACTGGGGCAACCAAAGATGTGATGACCGCATACTTGCCCATTGTCCTCGGACAGGATGCACTGCAATGGCTTCGACACCTACCCCGACACTGCATCGACGACTGGAGCGACTTCAGTCGACGTTTCACCGCTAACTTTCAATCTCTCTTCGACAAACCGACGCAGCCATGGGACCTCAAATCCATCAAGCGCCGAGGGGATGAAACTCTCCGGTCATACCTCAAGAGATTTCATGTGGCACAACCGCCCAAATTATTCCAACTTAAGTGCCTAAGTCCCACCTTAAAGGCTAGACCACACTTAAATGGGAATAAAACATCAGTCCCTCGGATCTAGTCCGACGAGGCCACTAACAGGATCAAGTACCACGTACTCACTTGATGGTGAGGCACAGAGCAAATACAATAAAACATAAAACCATACATTAAGGAGTATTAAAGTTATTACAACATCATCAGAGTTTAGCAAAAGCAGCGATCATTGTTCGGAATGCAGCGGAATAAAACTAACGGAAAAATAAACGGAGAGAGGGGGAAGCCTGTCCCATCACTCCTCATGCTCCTCCTCTACCGAGGTAGGGTCCCACATGACTGTCCAACCCGGTGGCAAGATGGACGGCCAAGTCACTCCAGCAACCATGTCCTTCAGAGAACCTGTAAAATTATGCCACAAGCAAGGCTGAGTATACTAATACTCAGCTAGACTTACCCGGTGTGAGGAGTATACTCCTCTACCTCTAGACATGCAACTGTTTGGCTGAGGGGTTTGGTTTGCCAAAAAGCACTAGCTGAGTCTAAAATCAAGTTTTAGCTTTTCAAGTTTTAGTGTGACTCTCTTAAGACTAAATGTGTACCTATCTAATCATACATGGTATCAACCATTTAGCGATCAACAACTTTTGCCAAGTCAACACATTTCCACTTGTTACTCAATGTAGCAGCATGGATCAAGCAGTCTCATTAGCTGCGAGAAGCAGACGATTCGAATCGAGTTTTTAAACCTTGCAAGGTAAACCTAAACACATGACGTGGCGAGGCACTCTATCCCCACACACATCAACCGTCCCCATCGATTCCTCGTCAACAGAACAGGGCTCACCGCCTTGGCGTACAATGCCTCACTGACCCCGACTTTCGTGGTGCAGTGACCGCACTTGTACCCACTTTTATTTAGCTTTTGGCCAGAGCACTATTTAATTCAAAACTTTAAATTCTTCTGCAACACTTAGGGGGTTTTGCATTTTTCCTAAGTAGTTCACATTATTTAGAACCTGGCAAAATTGGTTTGACTAAATTTCGTTGAATAAAACTGAAGTTATGAATTTTACAAGCTCTGTTTGTATTTAAATGAGAAATGTTTAAAAGGTTTTCTGAAAAACCAGTTTACACCGAGGACCCTGGGCTTTTCCTAAACCAACTCTTTAACTTATGCCCCTGCGCAACTATTCATCTAAGTCACTGACCATTCAAAAACCCCCTGACTTCTTTTCCTTCTTCCCCGAGATCCCTCCCCCCTTTTGAACAGTACCCGCGGAAGTAAAATAGGGCGGTTCCGCCACATTTCAGACCATGAGAAATCGTATCCCCGAGGTCGCGGAAGCGGCAGTGATTGAGGACTTCTACCGGGGATCGAATGACTCGACCTTCGTCCGAGCCATACTGCAAAAGGCACCGACTACCTCCGAGCAGCTGTTCCGGGAAGCCGACCTCTACATCACCGCCGACGAACGAGCTCAGGACCTCATCGGAGGAGCAAAGCCTGCACCGGCGGCACCATGACGCGACATGAACCAGCAACCCGACAAACGTTGGGAGAAGAGGCTTCGTGAAGAAGTCCACGCCGCCGGACCACCCGCCTATCGCGCCCGAGGAGCACCCCGCAGAGGCTAGCGTACATTGGACGACATCCTCGACGCCCAGTGCCCGTACCACAAGGACATGCGCCACACCCTCCGGAGTTGCAGGGACTTCAAGCACTCTATTGGGAACGACCGACCCTTCCAACCTCTACCACCTCCCCCACCTCAAGGAGGACCCGGAGAACCTCGACAGCCTCAACAACAGGAAGGGGGAGGAGGCGGAGCCTTCCCACGTGTCGACGGAGAAGTCAACGTCATCTTCGGCGGACATGGGTCGCAAGAAAGCAAGAGGCAACAGAAGCTCAACGACCGTCAGATACTGGTGGCGACCACTGGTCCTCCCGCCCCGTATCGATGGTCCGAACACCTTATCACCTTCACTCGGACGGATCAGTGGCTCAACTTCGATCACCCGGGCAAGTACCCGCTCCTCGTCGATCCAGTGATCCGAGAAAGTAGGGTAAAGAAGGTATTAGTGGACGGGGGAAGCAACATCAACGTCACCTTCCCCCGGACACTTCAAGGCTTGGGAGTTCCCCTCAAAGAGCTCCACGAGTCAGACACTCCTTTCTTCATCATTGTGCCGACTGTAGGAGAATATCCACTTGGACACATCTACATGCCGGTCACCTTCGGAACTCCGGAAAACTACAGAATCGAGTTCCTAAGGTTCGAGGTGGCGAACTTTGACTGCGGATACAACGCCATCATCAGCAGGCCTGGATTGGCGAAGTTCATGGCAATTCCACATTATACGTACATGATATTGAAGATGTCAGGACCACAAGGAATCATAACTGTGCGCGCCGACTTCCAAGGCGCCGCAGAGTGTTTCCGAGTGGCCATTCAAGCGGCCCTCACCACCAAACCATCGGCGACTTCTTCTGCGTAGACGAACTCAAAGCCTGAGGAAGACCTCTCAGTACCCGCGAATGAAGCTTAAGCGTGACCTCTATGCGGCCGACTGAAGAAACCAAGAGAATCAACCTCGGGTTCGCCGATGAGCGCAAGACTGCCATCATCAGTTCCAGCCTAGATGACAAATAGGAAGGCGCGCTCATCCAGTTTCTACAAGATAACCGAGACGTATTCGCATGGCAACCTGCGGATATGCCGGGAGTCTCGAGAGAACTGGTCGAGCACAAACTGAAGGTCTACCCCCAGGCGAGGCCGATCCGACAAAAATTACATCGTTTCACGCCCGACAAGAGAGAAGCCATCCGTGCAGAGCTGGCTCGCTTGGTCGCGGCAGGATTCATTAGAGAAGTATTACATCCCGAGTGGTTAGCAAATCCTGTTCTTGTACTCAAAAAGAATAAAGTGGATTGATGCATATGCATCGACTATACGGATCTCAACAAACACTATCCAAAGGATCCCTTCGGACTTCCTAGAATAGACCAGGTGGTAGACTCGACCGCCGGGGTGTTCTGTGTTGTCCTTCTTAGATTGCTATTCTGGGTATCATCAGATCAGCTTGTCAAAAGAAGACGAGGAAAAAACAACATTCATCACCCCGTTCGGAGCTTTCTGCTATACCTCCATGCCGGTTAGCCTCAAAAACGCTGGAGCGACCTACCAGAGAGCTATTCAGACATGCTTAGCCGACCACTGGGGCAAGCGTGTGGAAGCTTATGTGGATGACGTGGTGATCAAGACAGAAAACTCAGAAAATTTTATTGAAGATTTACAGCTGGTCTTCAACAGTCTGCGGCGATATCGATGGAAGCTTAATCCTGAAAAGTGTGTCTTTGGAGTCTCGGGTTTATTGTCAGCCACCGGGGAATTGAGGCTAATCCAGAAAAGATCGAGGCTATCATGAGAATGGAGGCACCGCGATCACAGAAGAAAGTACAAAGACTTACTGGATGCATGGCAGCTCTAAGCAGGTTCATATCAAGGTTGGGAGAAAAAGGTCTACCGTTCTACAAGTTGCTCAAGAAGGTAGACAAGTTCCAGTGGACTTCAGAGGCTCAGGAAGCTCTAGATGCCCTGAAGAAATTCCTGACAACACCACCAGTGCTAAAGCCGCCGCGCCGAGCCACGCCGATTCAATCGGCCGAAGATCTGCTGTTATACATCTCTTGCACGACTCATGTGGTGAGCACCGCGTTGGTAGTCGAGCGAGCAGAAGAAAGACATGCATACCCAGTACAACATCCAGTCTATTTCATTAGTGAAGTCCTGGGTCCCTCAAAGAAGAAATATCCTAAAGTTCAAAAACTATTGTATGCAGTACTTCTAACTGCACGCAAGCTCCGTCACTACTTTGACGATCACAAAGTCATAGTAGTCACTGGATTTCCAATAGGGTATATTCTCCACAACAAAGAAGCCATCGGAAGAATAACCAAGTGGGCCTATGAGCTGGGAGCTCACGACATTGAGTTTCGACCTCGTACTGGAATCAAGACTCAAGCACTAGTTGACTTCGTATCAGAATGGACCAAGCAACAAGTGCCAGATAACCCGGAGACTGCAGAAGTATGGCAGATGTATTTCGATGGCTCGTTGAAGCTGCAGGGGGCAGGCGCAGGAATCCTCTTCATTGCACCTGGAGGTGAACAACTCAAATATGCTCTTCAGTTACTATTCTCAGCGTCCAATAATGCAGCAGAGTATGAAGCTTTGATTCATGGACTGAACATTGCCATATCACTGGGCATCAAGAGACTGATGGTATATGGAGATTCACTAGTGGTCATAAGTCAGATAAATAAAGAGTGGGATTGCTCGAATGACTCCATGGGAAAATACTGCACCTTCATCCAAAAGCTAGAAGACAAATTCGAAGGGCTGGAATTTCATCATGTGGAGAGAGATCGCAACGCGGCAGCTGATGCATTGTCAAAGCTAGGATCCAGTCGGACTCAGGTCCCGCCTGGAGTTTTCGTCCAAGAAGTACTACGCCCGAGCATTTCATTAGATCGGGCAGAAGAGTGCAATATTCTGAGCCAATAAGAGTCAGATTCTGATGACTCGAGGGAGCCAATCATCAGATATATAAAGAATGAGGAGGAGCCGGATGACAAAAATGCAGCATAACGCATTGCAAGGCAGTCAACTCACTATACTCTCATTGGGGAAACACTATACAGAAGGGGTGCGACAGGAGTCCTCATGAAGTGCATTCTTTCGGCTACTAGGAAGCAACTGCTAGATGAGATCCACGCTGGGCAATGCGGGATACACGCAGCATCCAGGACTCTGGTTAGGAAGGTCTTCAGGTCTGGTTTCTACTGTCCAACGACAAAAAGTGACACAGCCGAGTTGGTCCAGAGATGTGAAGCTTGTCAATACTTATCAAAACAACAACATTTTACCAGCACAGCAAGTGCAAACCATACCCGTAACATGGCCATTCGCGTGCTGGGGACTAGACATGATTGGACCCTTCAAGAAAGCTCAAGGAGGATACACTCATGTACTGGTTGCTATTGACAAATTCACTAAGTGGATAGAGTGCAAGCCCATTGCTTCTCTAACTTCAGCTAAGGAAGTGGAATTCATACAAGACATAATATTCAGGTTCGGAATACCAAATAGCATCATAACTGACCTGGGATCCAATTTCACTAGTTCAGAGTTCTTTGATTTCTACAAACAAAAAAGCATCCAGATCAAATATGCATCAGTGGCACATCCAAGAGCCAACGGGCAGGTAGAAAGAGCCAACAGAATGATATTGAAAGCACTCAGAAAGAAAGTCTTCGACAAGAATGAAAAGTTTACAAGAAAGTGGATCAGAGAGTTGCCGTATGTGGTCTGGAGCCTAAGAACTCAACCTAGCCGAGCTTTACATGGAAACACTCCCTTCTTTATGGTCTATGGTTCGGAGGCAGTGCTACCTTCTGATCTCAAGTTTGGGGCACCAAGATTGATCTTCGAAAACATAGCTGAAGCTGAGGCTACTAGACTAGAGGATTGTCACACCCGGATTTTAGGGGTCCAAAACCCGGGCGTAAACATAATCACCAGGTGTGCTGGGACCAAGTCTCACACATATGATGAATCATGGCACAAGATCGAATGTCACATCTTTACTATTTAACAGGAGTTCTATACAAAATAAATAAGTAATTACATTATAAGGAGACAACGGTCCAGCAACCCAAAGTTGACTGGGAGACGACGGCCTAGATCTCTCTCACGAACTCATCGCAGCATCCTTCATGCGCCTCATCCTGCGGTACCTGTTCTTGACCTGTGGGGGGGGGGGGTGTGAGACAACAAGAGTGAGGTCACATACGTTCATCGCTCAACAAGTTGTGGGGAATAATGTGCATGAACTCGCCAAAGATGGGAGCTCACGTGAAGTGTAAGGCTTACCAAAGAGGATGGTTAGAGCTGAGCATTGCTTTTAAAGTTGGTCAAAATTTTATTAGCAATTACTAAGTATAAGTAAATACCAACCCAATTAAGTAGTAGAACAAAAGTAACAACATCACCTGCGATGCAATGCATATGACAAATTGAGTTTAAGTTCCATAATTTAATCATCAGAGAGTCCTGAGCTGCTCATGACCGTGAGCTCGGCTAGTATACCAGTTTTACACTCTGCAGAGGTGGTACCCTTTACCCACAAGTCATGTTACCCATCTGCCAAGGGATCGCGACTTCCCATACACCTCTACCGAGGAGGCGAGGCAGGGTAACACTACGAGGCCTTTACAAAGTTCCACTAGCTTCAGAAAACCCGCTACAGTTTATAGGAAGCTCCAATGCAGGAATCCCTTGCAGGACCGCCATCGCAGCAAAATCCTCCCGAGGGCCTCCCTACACTGACCACTCCCCTACTGCCCTTGCCCCTTTCGGGTAAGGTAGTCCTCCACTAGCTTTCCTAATTAATCAGCCAAGGGCGTCCATAAACCCTTGTGGTGGCACGTGTTTCTCAAGTTAAGCTCTATGTTCCAATTAACATTAATGATCTTGACATGAACAGTAAATAACAACGGATAACAAAAGTATAATCATGAATAATGTGTATCTCAATGCCCAAAACCACATATAGCACTAGCAAGTACTACCCAAAAAGTTCAGTGGTAAACAAGGCATAAAGATAGACAAACTAGGGTAACCTATTAGGTCCCATCAAAATTAACCTATGCAGATCGTTATGATTAATTAGAACATGAGTGGGTAAAAGAAGTGATCAAGGGCACAACTTGCCTGGCACTTGAGATTCCAGGTACCAACTTGCTCTTCAGATGACTCGTGACCTCGCTCTAGTCGTAGCAATACAAACAAACATTGTATAGGCAAAAATTAACATTACACCAAACATAAGAATGAACTGAATAATAATAATCTACGCGTTGCTACGAGATCGCGAGTTCGAGAATGGCTAAATTCGGGGATACAGTTATGGAGTTATGGTTTTCCGAAGATCCACGTGGTTAAGTATAGAATAGACTAAGTGCAACATTTTAACCTATATTTCATGACAAAACAAAGTTACCAGATGATAATAAATATTATTATGAGACTAATGCAACTAGAATGGATCAAAACGGAGTTACAGTTATTGAGTTATGAATTTCTAAAATCATTTAGCACCTAGAATAGATTAATTCAATTGAGCAAATTTTTAATTCAAGTTTCATGGTTCAACAAAGGTACGAGGTGATAAACAACATTAATATAAAATTATTGCAACAGGAATGACTCAATTTGGAGTAAAAATAAATTAAATATGAATTATACAAGTTTCTGAATTTATTTCTAAACTAAAAATCCTTTTTCTGAATTGTTTTATGCCTTTTATTCTCTGATTGGACTGGGGACACTATTTTAACAAAGTCCGGGGTCAAAAGTATAAATACCAGGGCTTACCCGCGCTTTTATTAATTCTTGGCTGGACGGTGGGTTAACTTCGATTAAATCAGGGGTTCTTTTTGTAAAAACCGCACGGTGAAGAGTCTGGGCTTATCCGAGCCGATAGATCTCCATTAGGCGGCCAGGACTTGATCGGATAGTTAAGAACCAGCATGCAAACCCGACCGTCGATCGCGACTTCTGTGGACACGATCAAATGGCAACGAGAGGCATCCGCGACCCTCCGATTAAATCAAACGGACGACACCCCCTGGCTGATCCGTGCGCACAATCCGATCCGGGCGCCGATTTAGAATCCAACGGTCTCTTCCCTTTTTCTCCCTCCTTACTCCGGCCATGCGCGTAGGCACACGCCCAGCGGGCGCCACGGCAAGGGGCAGCAGCGCGCACCGAGGGGGCATGCCGAGCGGAGGCACCGGGGTGACGGAGGTGCCAGGGCGGCTCTCGCCGCCAGAGCGAGCCAACGGTCTGGGCTCAGGCGCTGTCCAGCGGACATGATGCAGGGGAGGGGCAGCACAGCCACCAGAGGGCGACCATGGCCAAGGGGAGGAGTGCTCCCCTGCGCTAGCAGAGGAAGAGGGGTGTCCAGCAGAGCTGGAAGAAGTCGTGGAGGGGAAAGATGGTTGGAGGGGGCAGCGGCGCTGGCAGACGATTTCTGCCCCGGCTTCTCTCTCTCTCCACGCGACGGCGGCTGACTTCCTCCATGGCGGCTCAAGAGCTCGCCGCTGGCTTTTATGGCCCAGAGGCGAGTCCGGGTAGGTGCCAGGAGTCCGACCGAAGCGGGTTGTTGCGGATTTGGCGGCGAAGTCAGAATCGCCCCAGATCGCAACGGCCCAGCAGCGTAGCTTGAGTTCGTTACGGTAGCGACGTGAAGAACACCCTGGAATGCGGGCCCCAGATGTCAGCGCTGCCGAGCGGGCCCCGGCCGACAGCGACGCAAAACGCGTCAAGGAGCGAGGACCGGCTGGCGAAGCGGGCCCGCGCGACAGTGGGGGATCAGTTGAGACGGCGCGCGACAGAGTAAAAAGGGGAGTGGGCCGCGCGGTGCAATTTCCTGAGTGGGCCGAATAGGGTGGAGTTGGCCCATGATGCCTTTTATTCTTTTCTGTTTTCATTTTCGTTTTGTTTTTCATTTCAACTACTTCGAATCTTGGTTCATTATTCATATTCATATTCGCAATCATAATAACACTTCAGCATTCTTAATATAATTTTATGTAATTTATTTTCCCATCTCATTTATTTATGCTTATGCTTTTAAATGTGCACACAAAATATGTATTTTAAGAAAATAGTTCTAGTTTTTTTTAAAAAAAATCCTTAAGTGTAAAGTGTAGAAAGATATGATTCATCAAAGAAAAAAAATTATTACTGAGATCCTTTCTTTATTACCCTTTTTTTTAATTAGGAAACATTGTTTTAGGATGAATAGTTTCAAAGGTAAGATAATTCCTATGAAAAATATATTTTAACTCAACACCTAGGGAAAATTTCCATAATTCTCAAAATAAGATTTTGAGGCGTTACAAATCCTACCCCCCTTAACAGAAATCTCGTCCTCGAGATTTGTAAGAAAAGGGATACAAAAGAATTGGTTTGTAATTCAGCTTGTAGTCTATAGTTGGTTCAAAAATCTGGAGTCTCATTTTTTTTATAGTCAATAGGGGTTGATTAGAAGAGCATAGGTATCCGACTACTTATTATGTGGATATAAGCTGGACAGGTTGCGGTAAGAAAGATTATGGCAAGGAGAAGACTTCATCCGAAATATTTAAATCTTGATTCATCTCGAGATTCGCTTGACTGTTATATCCTTTCTTGTCGAGGTTGATCTCCTCCTTTCTTTTGGTCTTGGTGTCTCCATCCGAGCTAGGGAGATATAGTTAAGATAGCTGGGGTATATGGATAGGACAACATCTTGTTTATCAATAGGTTAGCATAGATGGAGTATGTAACCTATTGGGAATGTATGGCTGAGTTGATCTGAGGCACTAACTTAGGCCCAAAACATGTTTATAGGGTTTAATCTATTTCACCAATATTAACTAACCTATTTATGTAACTCATTTTAGATTAGATCATATTAGGTTAGACGGGATCTAGATTAGATTGGTATGACTAGTTTGACTAGATATGATCTAATTAATTTGTATTAGATCATGATTGTTAAACTAGGGTGGATAAGTATGCTTATTAGGATAAGACGGATCCATAAAGATAAGATAGAATCTTTTGAGGTTAGTAAGATCTATCAGGATATGATAGAATCTTTTCGGGATAAGATGGATCTATTAAGATGAGATAGATCTTTAATGAAGGATAATCTAGATTTATTTAGTTATCTTATGAATTATATTTATGCCTATATGTATATGCAGATGTAATTGTGGACATTACTCCACAACTCATCACACTCAATCAAAGATCCAAATCAGACAAGTATCATAAGAACAAACACTCAAGCATACCGATATCTACAAAAATAGTTTTGCTTTTGTTACTAATATTAGGTCTCCTATTCCTAAAGGTCACTTTAGGTACAGGATTTCAAAGTGTGAAATCCACATTTGTCTTTGGAAATAAAAGGTAAGAATAATCAGAGTAAAGCGAAAATAGATGAGAAAAGATTAAGATAAGTTTAGATAGAATCAGAGTGACAAAGGTAAGGAAGTATTGGTTGTCCAGTTCTATCTAGGTTTCGCCCTACGGTCAACATTCCTCTGATACCACTTCTGTCACACCCGGATTTTAGGGGTCCAAAACCCGGGCGTAAACATAATCACCAGGTGTGCTGGGACCAAGTCTCACACATATGATGAATCATGGCACAGGATCGAATGTCACATCTTTACTATTTAACAGGAGTTCTATACAAAATAAATAAGTAATTACATTATAAGGAGACAACGGTCCAGCAACCCAAAGTTGACTGGGAGACGACGGCCTAGATCTCTCTCACGAACTCATCGCAGCATCCTTCATGCGCCTCATCCTGCGGTACCTGTTCTTGACCTGTGGGGGGGGGGTGTGAGACAGCAAGAGTGAGCTCACATACGTTCATCGCTCAACAAGTTGTGGGGAATAATGTGCATGAACTCGCCAAAGATGGGAGCTCACGTGAAGTGTAAGGCTTACCAAAGAGGATGGTTAGAGCTGAGCATTGCTTTTAAAGTTGGTCAAAATTTTATTAGCAATTACTAAGTATAAGTAAATACCAACCCAATTAAGTAGTAGAACAAAAGTAACAACATCACCTGCGATGCAATGCATATGACAAATTGAGTTTAAGTTCCATAATTTAATCATCAGAGAGTCCTGAGCTGCTCATGGCCATGAGCTCGGCTAGTATACCAGTTTTACACTCTGCAGAGGTGGTACCCTTTACCCACAAGTCATGTTACCCATCTGCCAAGGGATCGCGACTTCCCATACACCTCTACCGAGGAGGCGAGGTAGGGTAACACTACGAGGCCTTTACAAAGTTCCACTAGCTTCAGAAAACCCGCTACAGTTTATAGGAAGCTCCAATGCAGGAATCCCTTGCAGGACCGCCATCGCAGCAAAATCCTCCCGAGGGCCTCCCTACACTGACCACTCCCCTACTGCCCTTGCCCCTTTCGGGTAAGGTAGTCCTCCACTAGCTTTCCTAATTAATCAGCCAAGGGCGTCCATAAACCCTTGTGGTGGCACGTGTTTCTCAAGTTAAGCTCTATGTTCCAATTAACATTAATGATCTTGACATGAACAGTAAATAACAACGGATAACAAAAGTATAATCATGAATAATGTGTATCTCAATGCCCAAAACCACATATAGCACTAGCAAGTACTACCCAAAAAGTTCAGTGGTAAACAAGGCATAAAGATAGACAAACTAGGGTAACCTATTAGGTCCCATCAAAATTAACCTATGCAAATCGTTATGATTAATTAGAACATGAGTGGGTAAAAGAAGTGATCAAGGGCACAACTTGCCTGGCACTTGAGATTCCAGGTACCAACTTGCTCTTCAGATGACTCGTGACCTCGCTCTAGTCGTAGCAATACAAACAAACATTGTATAGGCAAAAATTAACATTACACCAAACATAAGAATGAACTGAATAATAATAATCTACGCGTTGCTACGAGATCGCGAGTTCGAGAATGGCTAAATTCGGGGATACAGTTATGGAGTTATGGTTTTCCGAAGATCCACGTGGTTAAGTATAGAATAGACTAAGTGCAACATTTTAACCTATATTTCATGACAAAACAAAGTTACCAGATGATAATAAATATTATTATGAGACTAATGCAACTAGAATGGATCAAAACGGAGTTACAGTTATTGAGTTATGAATTTCTAAAATCATTTAGCACCTAGAATAGATTAATTCAATTGAGCAAATTTTTAATTCAAGTTTCATGGTTCAACAAAGGTACGAGGTGATAAACAACATTAATATAAAATTATTGCAACAGGAATGACTCAATTTGGAGTAAAAATAAATTAAATATGAATTATACAAGTTTCTGAATTTATTTCTAAACTAAAAATCCTTTTTCTGAATTGTTTTATGCCTTTTATTCTCTGATTGGACTGGGGACACTATTTTAACAAAGTCCGGGGTCAAAAGTATAAATACCAGGGCTTACCCGCGCTTTTATTAATTCTTGGCTGGACGGTGGGTTAACTTCGATTAAATCAGGGGTTCTTTTTGTAAAAACCGCACGGTGAAGAGTCTGGGCTTATCCGAGCCGATAGATCTCCATCAGGCGGCCAGGACTTGATCAGATAGTTAAGAACCAGCATGCAAACCCGACCGTCGATCGCGACTTCTGTGGACACGATCAAATGGCAACGAGAGGCATCCGCGACCCTCCGATTAAATCAAACGGACGACACCCCCTGGCTGATCCGTGCGCACAATCCGATCCGGGCGCCGATTTAGAATCCAACGGTCTCTTCCCTTTTTCTCCCTCCTTACTCCGGCCAAGCGCGTAGGCACACGCCCAGCGGGCGCCACGACAAGGGACAGCAGCGCGCACCGAGGGGGCATGCCGAGCGGAGGCACCGGGGTGACGGAGGTGCTAGGGCGACTCTCGCCGCCAGAGCGAGCCAACGGTCTGGGCTCAGGCGCTGTCCAGCGGACAGGATGCAGGGGAGGGGCGGCACGACCACCAGAGGGCGACCATGGCCAAGGGGAGGAGTGCTCCCCTGCGCTAGCAGAGGAAGAGGGGTGTCCAGCAGAGCTGGAAGAAGTCGTGGAGGGGAAAGATGGTTGGAGGGGGCAGCGGCGCTGGCAGACGATTTCTGCCCCGGCTTCTCTCTCTCTCCACGCGATGGCGGCTGACTTCCTCCATGGCGGCTCAAGAGCTCGCCGCTGGCTTTTATGGCCCAGAGGCGAGTCCGGGTAGGTGCCAGGAGTCCGACCGAAGCGGGTTGTTGCGGATTTGGCGGCGAAGTCAGAATCGCCCCAGATCGCAACGGCCCAGCAGCGTAGCTTGAGTTCGTTACGGTAGCGACGTGGAGAAGAACACCCTGGAATGCGGGCCCCAGATGTCAGCGCTGCCGAGCGGGCCCCGGCCGACAGCGACGCAAAACGCGTCAAGGAGCGAGGACCGGCTGGCGAAGCGGGCCCGCGCGACAGTGGGGGATCAGTTGAGACGGCGCGCGGCAGAGTAAAAAGGGGAGTGGGCCGCGCGGTGCAATTTCCTGAGTGGGCCGAATAGGGTGGAGTTGGCCCATGATGCCTTTTATTCTTTTCTGTTTTCATTTTCGTTTTGTTTTTCATTTCAACTACTTCGAATCTTGGTTCATTATTCATATTCATATTCGCAATCATAATAACACTTCAGCATTCTTAATATAATTTTATGTAATTTATTTTCCCATCTCATTTATTTATGCTTATGCTTTTAAATGTGCACACAAAATATGTATTTTAAGAAAATAGTTCTAGTTTTTTTTTAAAAAAAATCCTTAAGTGTAAAGTGTAGAAAGATATGATTCATCAAAGAAAAAAATTATTACTGAGATCCTTTCTTTATTACCCTTTTTTTTAATTAGGAAACATTGTTTTAGGATGAATAGTTTCAAAGGTAAGATAATTCCTATGAAAAATATATTTTAACTCAACACCTAGGGAAAATTTCCATAATTCTCAAAATAAGATTTTGAGGCGTTACAAGGATGTTGATATACTAGAAGAAGAACGATTGAATACAGTGATTCAGTCAGCCAGGTATCAGCAAACTCTGAGGCGCTATCATGATAAGGCCATACGACATCGATCCTTCGCAGTGGGAGATCTTGTCCTCCACCGAATTCTAGCGGGGGAGGGACGACACAAATTGTCGCCACTATGGTAAGGACCATTCGTAGTAGCAGAAGTCACTCGGCCTGGATCATATCGTCTTACTCAAATGGATGGCATGGAAATAGGGAACTCATGGAATATAGAGCATCTCTGGAAGTTTTACCCCTAGCTAGATTTCAAAATCTATTGGGACGACATTATATTCTGTAATGGAAAATACACCATCAATAAAAAGACTTCATTCTCAAAGGCAAGAAATGTTTATTGTCAATCTGCATGCTTACTCGACTCAGGGTGACCACTATACCCTACTAACGGAGCAATCGACTTAAGTTGGCGACGACTTAAGGCGGTGTGACATGCTCACGCTTACTTAACCCAAGGTGACCACTATACCCTACGAACGGAGCAATTGGCTTAAGTCGGCAATGACTTAAGACGGTGTGACATGCTCACGCTTACTCAACTTAGGGTGACCACTATACCCTACTAATGAAGCAATCGACTTAAGTTGGCGACAACTTAAGGCGGTGTGACATGCTCACGCTTATTTAACTCAGGGTGACCACTATGCCCTACTAACGGAGCAATCGACTTAAGTCGGCGATGACTTAAGGCGGTGTGACATGCTCACGCTTACTTAACTCAGGGTGACCACTATACCCTACTAATGGAGCAATCGACTTAAGTCGGCGATGACTTAAGGCGGTGTGACATGCTCACGCTTACTTAACCCAGGGTGACCACTAGACCCTACTAACAGAGCAGTCGGTTTAAGTCAGTAGTGACTTAAATCGGCGCGACATGCTCACGTCTACTCAATCCAGCATAAGCACGCTTGCGATTACTCATCTTAGGGCGATCTCTATGCCTCGCGAAATAGAAAGAAGTTTCAAAACCATCACACTAAACTTACTTCTGCAATCGTAACAACTGTTGAATTCAAACAACAGAAAAATAATAATAGCATTCAGTACCGAGAACACTTTCTAACAGAATATTCGAGCACATTGACCACATACACAATGCATTCAGTGTCTCTACTTGGTAATGTTTTTCTCAGGAGCAACTGATGAAGAAGGGCGACTCGAAGAGTCAGGAGCAGCGTTGACATCAGCAATTATGTCGTCAGGAACAATCACGCCTGGCCTTCTCATCAAGATCCGCCCCGCGCGAATGGCTTTGTCCATAGCCTTGTCGCGCTGAGCCTTCAAAGTAGTGGAAGTGTCTTCAGCAGCCTTGACAGCCAGCCGAGCAGCTTCTAGCTCTTGGACGACTGATCTTTTGGAAGCACACAGATCCTTGATGATAGAATCTTTGCTCGTCACCAATTGCCTAAGACGAAGGATTTCATCCTAGGACTCTTGCAGCTTGTGACGGTGATTATCCAAGTCTGCCATGGTAAAGCGATGGCTCCTCTCCAAGATATTCAAAGAATTGTTGGCATCACGATACAACCTATCAAGGTTATCGCGAGAAGCTGCAAGGGCACATTTTTCTTCCTGCAGACAAGAATCAGCTCTCAAACACCCAGTAGGCAGTAAGAACACAACAGAGAAATTCAAGTAAACTTACTTCGTTAGCCACCCTTTCAGAGTCAAGCTGAGCACTGAGAGAGGAATTCAATAAGTTGGCATCATCTAAAGAAGCAGAAACTCGAGCCAGGTCCATCTGACCTTGAGAATACTTCTCGAGCTCAGAGTACCGCCGGACCATATCTAGCAAGAAATGGTTGAAGAAAGATATTCAGTAAAAAGCAGATTAATCAAATAGCCAAGGAGGAAACAGAGGCACTAACCAGCATTTGTCGTCTCCAAATCAGATACCCGCCGCTGAAGCAGCATTGGATTCCAATGCGTCAGAGACAGAGCTCTTTATAGGACAGAGGCACCCTGTGATCTCAGCTGACCATCCATCTCGTCTACCAAAGCCTGGTATTGAAAACAAATGAGTGCAAAGACAGTATTTCGCCTGGAGTATAGCCAGATCGGGAAAAGCCGAATTACCTGAAGATTGGAGAAGAATGAAGGAAGCCCCAAATCATGAGAAGCCAGTTGGTGACTCGACGAAGGAATATCAACCGAGGCAATCTGAAGAGCATCAATGGGGATCAACTCAACATCACCAGTAGGAATCAAAACTCTAGCGTCAGGTGCGTCGGTCTCTAAGGCGACTTCCTGATTTGAAGCACGTGCTGTTGCCATACAATCAGAATATGGAGGAGAAGACCCGACGTGGACATCCATGGAGGTATGAGAAGTGGAGCCCGCTCGAACACCCTCGGGGGCTGGGTCGCAGCCCGCACTGCCCATCTGAGCCGGATCACCACCGGCAGCACCCTCGGGGGCTGGGTTGTAGCTCGCGCTGCCCACCCGAGCCGGATCATTACCGACAACACCCTTAGGGGCTGGGTAACTGCTGGCGCCATCCTTGGGGACCGGTTTCTCTGCAGCAGCCACCTCTAAGGCTAAAGGATTCTCAGCCACCTCCATGAGAATGGAGCAACCTAGACCAGTTTCTTGACTCCGAAGACCGCACTCCAAGGTCGACGAGGCATGAGACGCTGCTCGGGATAACTCTAACCCCACATCCGGAATGTCAGAGCAAACGTCCATCATACCACCATCTGTTGGCTCGGACAACAGATCTTCAGGAACCATATCCTCGAGAGCCTGATCAAAATTTGCTATGGACAACTCTTGCAGACCAACGAGAGCAGACAAAGCTGGAGAAGGAATATCACTACACTCCCCACTGACTAGGTAGCGCCGACTGTTTTTCCGAATTAAGGGGATTTCCTCCTCTTCTTCCTCATCCTTGTCAATAATACGAACAACACACCCATTGGGGTCAGCTCTGGCCGGATCACACCCATTGGGTTCAGCATCAGCAGGGTCACACCCATTGGGATCAGCATCATCAAGGTCACACCCATTGGGGCCAGCCCCAGTAAAAAGTTCCACTGGTACTTCTTCAGTAGCAGGAACAGAAGGGCCAGCATCCTGATTCAAACATGACACTCGCCGAAGCCTCCTCTTTTTCTTCTTCTTCCCCTCAGCAGGAGCAGTTGGATGACTGGCCGGACGAAGGCGCTTTGGGCGAGCACCATCAGATTTTTGAGCATTCAAGGTTTTTTAGGCTCGGGGATAGTTGCAACAGCTATGGTCTCAGCAGGGATGGAGTCAGAAGAATCCTCAGCCAACATGTCCAGCATAGCACTTATCTCTGCATCACTCGGGTTTATAGGCATCTCAAAGTGAACTTGCCTCTCATCATTGGGGAGATCACTAAGTGAAGCAACCAGAGCCTCGACTTCTTCGGGAGAGGGTCGCACTCTAAGACCCAAGCCACTGTCACTAGCAGGAGGATTGGACACAAAATTGAAAAAAGTCTTGGAAGGTGGCAGATTCCAGGCAGAATATGCAACGGGAGCACCAGTATTCGACACTTTGCCTCTAAGAATCATCTCCAGTCGGCTTACAAATCCACATCAGGAATCCTCTTGTTGGTAACCCGGGTAGAATCAGTGACACCACTATACAAATAAGCCGGGTACGCTCTATCCTTCAGTGGCTGAATATTCTTAAAAACAAAGTCTGCAACTACAGCTTCAGCAGTCAGACCTCTCTCCTTCAACAAGCCAATTTCAGCAAGCAGAACCCTGGCCTCGGTTATCTCCATGTCCGTGGGGGATTCAGTCCAACTTGGAGCACGAACATCCGGCTGTCTCCCTGACCGAGGGGGGAGGGCTTGCCATGATTTTCTACAATAAACCACTCCAAGCGCCATCCTTTGATGTTGTCCTTGAGTGGGATGTCGAGGTATTCTGTCTTCCTCCCACGACGCATCTCCAAACTCGCACCACCCACAAGCTGGTGCTGCCCCCTGGCCATTCCAGGCCGACAATGATATAAGTACTTCCACAAGCCAAAATGAGGCTGAATTCCAAGGTAGGCTTCGCACAAATGAACAAAAACAGAAACTTGCAGAATAGAGTTGGGATTCAGATGAGTCAGATTCAGATGATAGAAATCAAGGAGACCGCGAAATAAAGGAGAAATAGGAAGAGCAAGGCTACGGATGAGAAAAGGAATGTAAATAACAGACTCGTGGGTATCCTCTATCGGGACAGTAACCCCACGACAGATCCACCAAGAGCAAAGCTCCTTTGGGGGAAGAACTTCGATAGAGACAAGATGGAGAAGGTCAGACTCAGAAACAACAAACATATGATTACCTGCGAAAGACAATTGGCTGTTGGGATCGATGGGAGGAATAATCGCAGCGGCAGAATTCTGACTCTTTCGCTTGGGCGCCATCTCAATCTCGTCGGCGAACTGAGCGGAAGCGAGATCAAAGGGAAACAGAGTAGGTCTGGAAGCAGAAAGTAAGGCTAGGGCTCAGAATGCAGAGGCGTGCGACGACGCGGTACAAATGGGGTTTTCCTAGGTCAGGCACCAATTCTAAAAGAGCCCAGTCATCACTCGGCTGTTACTTCTAAAAACACCGACGTGGCTCGATGTAACTCAGCTGTTATTTCTAAAACGCTGACATCACCAGACTTCACTCGGCCGTTATTTCTAAAACGCCGACATGGCTCGATATAACTCGGTTGTTACTTCTAAAACACCGAAGTCACTAGTAATCACTCGGCCGTTATTTCTAAAATGCCGATGTGGCTCAAAAGAACACGACTGTTACCTCTAAAACGTCGGCGTCGCAAAAAACCATTCGGCTATTACCTCTGAAGATACTGACAGTAAATCAGCCATTTTTCTCTACGAATATGCAGGCGGACTTAAAATGCGACTCAACAATCCCAAGTCGTTACTCGTACATTACCTCTGAGAACAACGATTACTTTAAACACAAATACAGTCGATCGACCGATTGCAAAAGGAACGACGGAAAAGCAAGAAATGCACACAGAACGAGAAGAAGTCTTCTTCATTATATAAGGAGGGGAAGTATTTTCACAAACTTAAAAACCAACTCATTATGAGTTGGTCTTCTTCCCACTGTTCAATACATTACACTACTACATTACATTTGACTACACTATACTACTAACTACTACTACATTATTCCACTAATACTACTTCTACTACTATCTATCTATACTAACATCTAAACCAGCGGCGTCTAGCCACTGGCCTTGCCGCTGCCGCTGCCGCCTACGCCCTTGCCGTCGCCCTTGCTGCCGTCTCCATCGCCATCGCCGTCGCCCCCGTCGTCGCCGTCGCCCTCGCCGCTGTCGTCACCGTCGCTCCCCTCCTCGGACGAGTCAGAGGAGTTCCCCTCGTCCGAGGAGACCTCCGACTCATCCGAGCCCTCGAGCCCAGCGCGCTCAAGGGCCCGGATGTATGTCCACACCTCTGCAGCAATCCCCTGGGAATCGTCTGAATCGTCAGACGACGCCGGGGGAGAGGCGTGGACCGACGACCCCTCGGACTCGGAGGAGAACTCCTCCTCTGAGTACTCGGAATCGCCGAAGTCCTCCGAGGGAGGAGTCAGCTCGCGCTTCCGCTTGTCGCCAGAATGGTGCGAGGAGCTTCCGCCTTTCTTGCTCTTGCCCATGGTGGAGTAGAAGAGAAGAGAAAGAGTAAACAACAAGCGACAGAGATATGTGTGAAGACGCCAGTGAAGCAAGCACACTATTTATAGAAGAAGAAGGCAACTGCTCACCTCCTACCACGGTCACTGAACAGTCGCAAATATTCAATAAGCAATTCAAATCGTCTGGAAACAAGTCAGGTGGCTGGCGCTGTTTCACGTAACATGACACCCATTGGGACTCAAGTCAACTGCTTGGACGATATGATTACACCCGCGGTAACGTCAAGTTACTACTCAGGAGCAGTTCGCTAAACGCTCAGCGCACCAAGCCATCCCTTGCCTACACCCATTAGGGGGGGGGGACGTCCAAGAATTTTCAATAGATTTTCCCAAGCAGTCACATCCACACAGTATACGCCATGAATGTATCAAGACAGAAGGAAGATATCGACGGAGATCAGAGGAAAGCCAAAAATAGCCGATGAAGTACAAGTCTAATCAATAGAAGCATTGAAGCACGAAGTGATATGAAGACTAGCCAAGAGCCAGCTATCGAATGTCCAATCTGTCACAGATCAAATAAATTTCAAACCTAACAGGACATGGGCAGATCACATGCTCGATCTCAAAGGCAAAACTATATGCTGACCTCTAAAGCATAAAGTTGATGATATAATGCCGGTTTCTAAGGCATTTGGCGAAGATGAAAGGATGATTCCTAAAAACAGCATGAGATGAAGACCTTTGAGTAGATTATTTTCAGTAATCCACTCAAAGCTCGGGGGCTACACCCATTGGGTGCACCTCCGGTGCACCCAATGGATCATCAACCCCAAAAAGACAGAATGCTGATTTCTAAAGCATGAGATGAAAATAAAACAATGCTGACTTCTAAAGCATGAGTTGAAGATAAAAATGATTTCTGAAAAGACTTGAGATGAAGACCTTCGAGTGGATTATTTTTCAGTAATCCACTCGAAGCTCGGGGGCTACACCCATTGGGTGCACCTTCGGTGCACCCAATGAATCCTGAATTCCAAAGAGCAGATTGCTGATCTCCAAAGCACAAACCCGAGACAGAGCACCTATTTCTGAGGAATAAAGCGAAGGCCGATGAATAATGGCAGAAGAAAACAACAGAAGATTGTTTTTACCGAGTCACTCAGAGTTCAGAAGCAACGACTTGACAGACCTATTTTTAAGGCATTCCTTATCAAAATCAAAAACTGGACCTAGAATCTTTGGGCTGGTTATTTCAAAATCAACCCAAAGATTGGGGGCTTGTGGGGGACAGATATCCCCTGGGTCCACTGGAAGGCTAAAAGACCTCGCGAAAGGCCTTGGGCCCACTAGTTCGCAAGGTCATCCCTTCGTGGGCCTGGGGAGGGACGTCCGGTGAAGTGGATTGACACAAGATTGGATCAATGCAAGCCTAGACGACCCGATGAATTTGAGGAGCAACCGCAGCAGTGATCCGACCTTCCCGTACAGTGTCCTCATACATCGGAACTTAACGGAGATAGGAAGATAGGCTTAGTCGGTTCACTATTACTTAGGCTCACGTTGTTATCATATCCGCATGTAACGCCCCACGGTCGAGTATATAAGGCCTAGGGGGCATCCCCTCAAAAATATATCTCACTACTTAGCCATCTACTCAGTTCTCTAACATCCTTGATACTTGAGAACCCCCCTTGTAACCCACCACACAAAATATCCATGGCAGGACGTAGGGTATTACGCATCTCAAAGCGGCCTGAACCTGTACAAAATTGTCCACTGTCTCTCGTTCATCTAGCACGAACCATCGAGCTACAGTCGGTAACACCGTCCTACTCCAAAAGGCACCTCGAGGGGCAACCCTGGGTGCGCGGTCGGACCCAAAACACTGACAGACTCCCTTGGCTGACTAATTTGGAAAGCTAGTGGAGGACTACCTTACCCGAATGGGGCAAGGGCAGTAGGGGAGTGGTAAGTGTAGGGAGGCCCTTGGGTTGATTTTGCTGCGATGGCGGTCAAGCGGGGGGTCCCTGCATTGGAGCTTCCTAGAAACTGTAGCAGGTTTTCTAAAGCTAGTGGAACTTTGTGAAGGCCTCATAGTAGTACCCTGCCTCGCTTCCTTGGAAGAGGTGTATGGGGTCCGATCAACCCCGTGGCAAATGGGGAACACGACTTGTGAGTAAAGATGCACAACCTCTGTAGAATGTAAAATGTGGCGGAACTGCCCAAGTTTTTCCGACTTAAGTGCCTAAGTCCCACCTTAGAGGCTAGACCACACTTAAATGGGAATAACCCGTCAATCCCTCAGATCTAGTCTGACGAGGCCACTGACAGGATCAAGTACCACAATCTCACTCGATGGTGAGTCACAGAGCAAATACAATAAAGCATAAGACCATACATTAAGGAGTATTAAATTATTACATCACCATCGGAGTTTGCAAAAGTAGTCATCATTGTTCGAAGTGCAGCGGAATAAAACTAACGATAAATAAATGGAGGAATGGGGAAGCCTGTCCCATCACTCCTCATGCTCCTCCTCAGCTGAGGCGAGGTCCCACTCGACAGTCCAACCCGGTGGCAAGATGGACGACCAAGTCACTCCAGCAACCATGTCCTCCAAAGAACCTGTAAAATTGTGCCACAAGCAAGGCTGAGTATACTAATACTCAGCTAGACTTACTCGGTGTGAGGAGTCTACTCCTCTACCTCTAGACATGTAGCTGTTTGGCTGTGGGGTTTGGTTGCCAAAAGCACTAGCTGAGTTTCTAAATCAAGTTTTAACTTTGTCAAATTTAAGTGTGACTCTCTTAAGGCTAAACATGTACTATCTACTCATACATAGTAGCAAACATTTTTAGCAATCAACATCTTGTATCAACTCATCATATTTCCACTTGTTACTCAATGCAGTACAATGGATCAAGCAGTCTCATTAGCTGCGAGAAGCAGACGATTCGAATCGAGTTTTTATCCTTGCAAGGTAAACCTAAACACACGACATGCAGGGGCACTCCGTCCCCACACACATCAACCATCCCCATCGATTCCCCGTCAGCAGATCAGGGCTCACCGCCTTGGCGTACAATGCCTCACTGACCCCGACTGCCGTCGTGCAGTGACCGCACTTGTACCCACCATAACCGGAATGGGAGACCACGTCTCAGGTTGCGTGAGGATAAAGTCCACTGCCAGGTTCAATCAGGTACTAGGCTTACCGATTTACCATATTTCTCGGTATGTGTTTAGTACGTTCAAACGCTTGACACAAGTATCCGCATGTTAATCCTTATTCCAATTTCCCATCTCGTAAACAACCAATCCCCATGGATTGTTGTCCATAGACTAGTATCATGATGATATGAAAGTGGGTACAACTAATTCCTGACCTCGCGCGAGTGCTAGAAAAATCACTCGACTTCTACCGAGATCCTTATTAATAAAGCAGCTACTCGACCTAGCATACTAGTATTCATCTCAATAGGATTCCTGAGATCATGCAACTAGGGTTTCAAACAACTCCTACACTTAAGTGCACATTCAATCCTACAATTATTAAGTGTAGTAAAATAGCATAAATAACAGGTTATGCATAAACCGGGGCTTGCCTTCCAAAGCTGTGGCAGGCAGATCCTCTGGTGCAGGCTCTGGTGCTGGATCCAGGGCTACCTCCTGAGCAGCTCCTTGCTCCGGCACGAGGACATACTCTCTGTCAGCGAGGTTATAGTCTATCGAAATGCAATGAATATGTATGTCATGATCATGCAGGATTTAATAACATTATGCTAAAGGAAGAAAAACTAAGTTAGTTTGCAACTTAGGGTTTCTTGGTCATACGTGGCTTTTAGGGGTTTATGCTTATCACTCTAGGTTTAGGTTTTGTTAAGGATAAGCATAGTGGATTTGGTATTTCCTTTATGTATTTCAGTGGACAATTTACAAAGGGTTTTATGATGACACTAATTTCCATTATTCATTTTCCCTTTCTTTATTTTCTATTTATGGATTCTAGTGTAGGTTTGAATTACAACAGTGGTTAAATTTTTTCCAAAAAATCTGTAAAAATTACAGTGGGTTGCCCTTAGTCATTATAGCCCATTCTAGGAATTTGAGGTTCAAAATAAAAAGGCTATGCTTTAGACAAAAATAACAAAAGTCGTGTAAATGGGCCACTTTGTACTACAACTCTTAACTAGGGGTGGGTTCTGTCCTAAGGGTTATTTTTGTTGGTATCTAACAGTAATAAGAAGCTTCTGTGCCAAAAATCACAGAAAGCTAAGGGATGGTTATTTAGTGGTGATTTTCCAAAGTTTAATGCCAAAAAGGCACTTTCTACTGCCTTGCTTTTTGAAAAATGTCAAACAGCAGATTTCATATTTTTCCTAAGTTCTTAATAACAAATCATTAACTATCCCAAGGGTTGGGGTGTTTTCACATTGGGGTTATTTTTGTAGGGTTTTTCTAAGTTTTCCTTGTTTTCTTAAAATAAAAGGTATACTATTTATTTTATACTAAACCAGAGTATAATAGATTTTTCTGGTGAACTACACTGAATAAGTACCCTAACAAAAATAGGAGTGCCCCTTGGTTCATTATTTAAATCACCTTTTCTATTTTTCTTGACCTTAAGCATATTGTAAAATAAATGGCAAAAGCTACCTTAATGGGGTGGACAGAGTGGTTTAGCATTTTTAAACAGGTCAGTAGGTGGACATAAACTTCTCCAAATTTTCTTAACCTTAGTCAAATAGTGCAACTATTTTTCTTCCTATTATTTAGCTTTTGGCCAAATCAGTATTTAATTCAGAACCCTAAAGTTTTCTGTAGTACATAGGGGTTTTATATTTTTCTCCAGTAGTTTGTATTATTTAAAATCTCACAAAATTGGTTTGACTAAATTTGGATGAATAAAACAGAAGATATGAATTATTCAAGTTCTGTTGAATTTTAAATCAGATTTAATAAAAGGTTTCCTGGAAAACCACTTTGCACCGAAGTCCTCGGGTTATTTCCAAACTAACTCTCTCAGTTATACCCCTGCGCTACTATTCATCTGAGTCACTGACATTGCGCAAAACCCCCTGGCTTTCTTTTCTTCTCCCCCGCGGTCCCTCCCTAGGTTGAAACAGTACCCGCGAGAAAGAAAAGGGTGGCGCGGCTTACCGGCGGCGAGAGAGGTCCGGCGAGGGGCGGGGTTGGCTCCGGGAGGTTCTGACGGTCACAATGGTGTACGGCTCGACGGCGGGGATGGCCGGAATCGCCCGGTCCACGTGCGCAGGCGGGTGCTCTCGTCGGCGGCGGGTGTGCCGGCCAAATTACGACGATCTAGTTCAATCCAATGGCACGGTGAGCTTCACGGGGTGATGTAGAGGCTATCTGTGCATTGAATCGAAAAATGGCGTAGTGGCTTACCCGGTCCACGTGCGCCGGCGGGGTTCTGAACTCCGGCGAGCACGATTTCGGTATTCCGGTGGCGCGGGTCCTCGGTTCATGCTCGTGCAAGCTTCACGGCCTCTCAGGGAAGTTATCCGAAGGCTTGGATCGAGCAGAGGAGGGCGGGAAAGGGGTTGTCCACGGTGGTTGCCCTCGGGCGGCTCTGGCGGGTCGCGGGGAGGTCACCGGAGCTATGGGCGAGCTCGGGGGAGTTAGGCGTGGTTCGGAGGAGGCAACAGGGAAGGCAGCCGAGCACTGGGACGAGCTTTATAGCCGTGGCGCGGGCGTGGTCACGGGCGGCCGCGGGCGCGCGGGGTTTCACGCACGGGCGTGCTCTGAGCGTGCCCCCGAGTGTCAGCCCGCGTCGAACACGTGGGAGCTCGCTTTTGCCATGGTTCAACGGCAGATTTGAGCACCTTAGCGTGCGTATCTTGGCAAAACCACTGTGTATGGTCTCTTCCCTGCTCCATATCCTACCTTTTTGCTGTGAGTTCCAAGTCAAGATACGGTCGGGGTAGGGAGATAGAGGGGTGAGAAGTTGCCTATGTCATAGCTGTCCAAACCGGGACAAAAGCTATGCCAAGTCGTGTCAAACGACTTAGGGTAGGTGTCAACTTCCTCCAGGGCATTCTAGGGGTAATTTGGTGCCACTTTGTCAATTGGGTCGAAGTGTTTTGAATTTTGGATGAGGGTGAACATGAGTGATCTTTGTCCAAAGGTTAGTTTTGGACTTAGGCATTTTCTGATTTTTCTTTTGTGTTAAAACCTTTGGTGAACTTTTTGGGGCTTTTCTGAAATCTTTTTGGGGTTACTTTCTTACTATTATTTGTAGGTTATTAAGTGTACTACAACTTTTATATTTGGCCCAAGTCATGATCATAAGGTTTTCATGACCTTTTGATCCTACTTACATCTAGGGTTCCCATTGTCCAAAGGGGTTTGCTTTAGGGTTTTGGGCAATTCTCCCCTTTAGATGTGCATGACAAGTTAGGGCATGATATCCAAGATGGGTTGCACTTGCTTAGGACCTTGAATTATAAACTTGATGTGCTTTGCTCAAACTAACCCACATGTGATAGTAGGTTAAATGGTGTAGCCCTAGGTGGACAGCCTGGGTAACACCTGGGGTGTTACAGCCCTCCCCCCTTAAAGGAATCTCGTCCCGAGATTTCAGGTAGAGTCCCTTGGAGGGGTGCTTGAAGGTGTGTTGGTGTGCTACCCTTTCTTTTATCCAAGTTTCTCTTGTTAACTGTTCTTCGAATGTCATTCTCTTTGCAACTTCAGAAGGAAGTCCTTTTTAAGTTACAACCACAACTTAGACTACCCTTGTTATCTAAGTTTTTCTTATAATTGTATTCAAAGGGCAGGTGGGGGTGGGGTTTTGGGATACGTACCGACTCCTTTGGGCAGAAAGTCAGGGAAGCGAGAGCGTAGAAAATCCTCAGTCTCCCATGTAGCTTCTTCTACTGAATGGTGACTCCACTGAACCTTATACATTCTGATCGACTTTGCCCGTGTTGATCTCTCCTTCTGATCCAATACCTTGACGGGGTACTCTTGATAGGACAGGTCTGGTTCTATCTCAATGTCTGGTTCAGGTAGCACTTCAGTGGGTAGGCGGACACATTTCCGCAGCTGAGATACATGAAACACATTGTGAACTGCTGACATGTGAAGTGGCAATTCCAATTGATAGGCTACGGGTCCACAACTTGCTTTGATCTCATAGGGTCCAATGTAGCGAGGAGCTAACTTGCCCTTGATCCCGAATCTCTGGACACCCTTGGTGGGTGACACCTTAAGATAAACATGATCTCCCACTTCAAACTGTAGAGGCTTCCGCCTCTTGTCATGATAGCTCTTTTGCCTGGCCTGAGCAGCTTCCATGTTCTTTGTAATAACTCTGACCTTTTCCTCTGCCTCAAGTACCAAATCTGGTCCAAATATTTCCCTCTCTCCTGCTTGAGACCAATTCAGCGGGGTTCTACATCTTCTCCCATATAAGGCTTCAAAAGGTGCCATCTTCAGACTGGACTGGTAGCTGTTATTATAAGAAAACTCTGCCAAAGAAAGACACTTGTCCCAATCCTTTCCGTAGTGTAGTGCACATGCCCGCAACATGTCTTCCAAAATCTGATTTACCCTTTCCGTCTGGCCATCTGTCTGAGGATGGTATGCTGAGCTTCGTATTACCTGTGTCCCAAGTGATTCTTGCAGCTGCTCCCAGAAGCGTGCCACAAACAGTGCTCCTCTGTCAGATACAATGGTCTTTGGAATACCATGCAACCGCACTATTTGATCAACATAAATTTCTGCATACTTCTCTGTCTTGTGGGTGGTATGCACTGGTAAGAAGTGAGCGGTCTTGGTCAATCTGTCCACAATAACCCAAATGGAATCATGGTGCCTGGAGGTATTGGGCAATCCCATGATAAAGTCCATGCAAATGTCCTCCCATTTCCAAGATGGTATGGGAAGGGGTTGCAAAGGGCCTGCTGCCTTCAAATGACTGGCTTTGATTCTCTGGCAGGTATCGCACTCGGATATGTACTTGGCAGTTTCCCTCTTCATCCTGGTCCACCAGTATAAGGATCTGAGATCATGGTACATCTTGTTGCTGCCCGGGTGCATGGAGAATTTTGAAAGGTGAGCTTCATCCAGTATCTTTTTTCTGAGCTCAGGGTCCTTGGGAACAACCAATCGATCTCCAAACCATAAAATTCCCTTGCTGTCCTGACGGAAGCACTTGTATTTTTCTGCCTTCTGCTTGATCATGTCTTTGATAACCTGAACACCCTTATCTTCAATCTGTGCTCGGACTATTTGCTCTTGTAAGGTGGGCTCCACTGAGATATAATTTAATTCACCGGAAGGAACAACTTCCAGGTTCAGCTTGCACAATTCATCACACAGGGTGGTAACTCTCGCATCCATGTTCATACAATTGCACTGGGCCTTTCTGCTCAAGGCATCTGCCACAACATTGGCCTTGCCGGGATGGTAATGCACTTCCAAATCATAGTCCTTGATTAATTCTAACCATCTCCTCTGCCTCATGTTAAGATCTGCCTGAGTGAAAATGTATTTGAGACTCTTGTGATCAGTGTAAATATTACAGTGAGCCCCCATCAAGTAGTGTCTCCATATCTTGAGAGCATGAACCACAACTGCTAACTCCAGATCATGTGTAGGGTAGTTCTGCTCATGGGGTCTGAGTGCTCGGGAAGCATAAGCAATTACTCTATTATCTTGCATTAAGACACATCCCAATCCAGTGCCAGAAGCATCACAATAAACTTCAAAGGGCTTGGTGTTATCAGGTTGAGCCAGCACTCGAGCTGTTGTCAAATGCTGCCTCAGTGTATGAAAAGCATCTTCGCACTTTTGGCTCCAATTATACTTAACTCCCTTCTTTAATAGTTCAGTCATTGGTTTGGCAATTCTGGAGAAATCCTGAATAAATCGTCGATAATACCCTGCCAATCCTAGAAAACTCCGAATCTGCCTCACTGTAGTCGGGGGTTTCCAATCCATTACCTCTTATACCTTCTCAGGATCAACTGATATCCCATCCTGAGAAATTGTGTGACCCAAGAATTTAATTTCCTTTAGCCAAAACTCACATTTAGATAACTTAGCATAAAGACGATGATCGCGTAGCCGCTGAAGCACGATGTGCAGATGCTCAGTATGTTCATCTTCATTCTTTGAATAGACTAGAATATCATCAATGAAAACGACCACGAACTTGTCCAACTCTGGCATGAATACTGAGTTCATCAGGTACATAAAATAAGCCGGGGCATTGGTCAACCCAAAAGACATCACCAAAAACTCATAAAGCCCATATCTGGTTGAGAAGGCCGTCTTGGGAATATCACTGACACAGATCTTGATCTGATGGTAACCCGAGCGAAGATCTATCTTGGAGAACACTTTGGCTCCCACCAACTGATCGAACAAAACCTCAATCCGGGGCAGTGGGTATTTGTTCTTGATGGTCACCGCATTGAGAGGGCGGTAATCAACACACATTCTTAAGCTCTCATCCTTTTTCTTCACAAATAAAGCTGGACATCCCCAAGGTGAAGTGCTTGGGCGAATGAACCCCTTGTCCAGCAACTCCTGCAATTGCTTTTTCAGCTCTGCTAATTCTGTGGGAGGCATCCTAAAGGGTCTCTTGGAGATAGGAGCAGTGTAATACCCACTTTGTAATAAGAGTATAAAAAGATAAAATTACACCCCTTTGTATACATGAGTGTGTCATCTCTATCTATCATTTCATGTGAACACCATATTTAAAAACAAATAATTAATAAAAGAATATATACCATTAATTTATGCATCATGCTGGATTTTATTTTGTGTGCATTTGGTGACAACATAGAATAAGGTGAAAAGAAATATATTAATACCCAAATGGGAATTTAAGATCTAAAAGAAATTCTAAGATTTGGAAAGAAAGAAAGAAAGATTATGCAATACAAAATGATCTCATTAAATAACTTCATCACATGAGGATATGACCAAATTGCAGGGTTAATATGAGTTTAAATTGGCACTTAATTTTGAATTCTAAATTTGGATTCAAAATAGTAGAGAATAAAGAAAAAAACTGAAAATAAAATTAAATAGAAAAAAGATAAAACCATACCTGGGCTCGCTGCACCAATTCCGGCCCATTTGGCCTTGCATCCGTGCGGCCCAGGGCGGATGGACGGTGCCGACAAGTGGGCCCTGCCCGTCAGCCTCCCACGCGCTTGCGCGTATCTCTGTTACACTTGCCGACTCGTGGGCCCTCTACGCCAGCTTCGCCTCCGTCCTAACTGAATGGCGCGGGTCTCGCGCGGGTGGCGCCAGAGATATCGGCGGCACTGCTTGGACCGGTATGAGCCGTGGTGCTTATATGCCGTCATGCTCCACCTTTTCGGGCCGTTAGAAGTTTGCCACCTCTGACCCAGCTTCCTGCGCGTCGTATTTCCCATCGTCGCTACGGGCGTGCGGAAGAGTTGAGTGCCGCCGCCACCGTGGATTCGCGGCCTTGTCCTCTGCTCGGCCTCGGGTAGCGGTCGAGGATCTTCGCGGTGGAACGTTGGTGCGTGTGGTCCACTTGGGAGACCCGATTGGCGACCACATTTCAACGAATTGCTTGTCGTCGTGCAAGCTCCGCCGCGGGTCCGCCGCGGTGCGTGGGCAACCACTTCTCTGTCCCGAACCACGGTAATAACTCCTCTAGTTGTTTCGCTCTCATCTAGGCCGCGAGTATAACTCCTCGAATTCGTCTAGGAGGGCGCGGGGGTGAGGTTCTCCGGGCGCCGGTGGACGACGCCGCCGCGGGCGCTCTGTTCGGTCAATTAGTCGGCTGGGGGTAGGAGAAAGACCGCTTGCCGTCGATCGGCAAGCCAACGGCTGCGACTAGAACCTATATACCGATTTGGGTTTGGGGGTTGTGGGCCGTCCGATTTAGATCAGACGGATGACAGGTGTAGCTAGCGTTTTGAATCTGAAGCGTTGAGATTTGATCGTGCGGTGGCCGACGCGTACCGTTTCGATCCACTCCAGATCTAATCTGGAACACCCATGTCCGATCGGACGGCCGTAGTGTCCCCATACCCTTTCGGCCAGACAAATTTGTATAAGAGACCCTCTATTTTCACATAATAAACCCGCCATCCACTTCATAGCATTCTGAGTCTTAGAAAATTATGCGCAGAAGCCCCTGGGTTTTTGGGAAAATGAGGCCTAGTCCAGAGATCATTTAAATTGAATAAATGAAATAGAGAATAGATTTTTAATAGGAAAATAAGTGCTAGAACTTCAATAATTCATAGAAAATGCATATGAACTCCAAATCACTCCATTCCAGTTGCAAAAATTTTGTAATTTAATTATCTATCACTTAAGAGCCTCTGTTTTGTCATGAAAACAGTAAGAAATTTATTTCTCACTTAGTCCTATTTAAAACACATGAGACCTTTGAAAATTCATAACTTAAATTCTATAACTCCAAAAATTATGATTCCTGTTCCTAGAATTTTATTTTAATGTGTAGATTATTACTGTGTATTTTGTTTATATGTTTGGTGTAATGTTAATTTCTCTATATGCACTGTGCTTGTTTGTATTGTGGCGAGTAGAAGAGTCCGTGACTGAGGATCCTGGTGAGCAGCAGGTTGAAGTAGCTGAGCAGGAGCTCATTGAAGGCAAGTTGTGCCCTTGACCACTTTTTACCTAATAATGTTCTTTAATATCATTTATTCATGCATAGGTTAATTTTGATGGGACCCGATAGGACACCCTAGATTGTTTATCTCACTACCTTGTTTACCCCTGAATCACTTGGGTAGTTTGCTATTGCTTTACATGGTTTTGGGATAATCATTTATATCTATGTTCCAATTATTCTTGTTATTCTATTTATGTTCATGTCAAGTTCATTAATGTTAATTGGAACATAGAGCTTAACTTGAGAACCACGTGCCACCACAAGGGTTTAATGGGACGCCCTTGGCTGACTAATTAGGAAAGCTAGTGGAAGACTACCTTACCCGAAAGGGGCAAGGGCAGTAGGGGAGTGGTCAGTGTAGGGAGGTCCTTGGTTGATTTTGCTGCGATGGCGGTCAGACAAGAACCCTGCATTGGAGCTTCCTATAAACTGTAGCGGGTTTTCGGAAGCTAGTGGAACTTTGTAAAGGCCTCGTAGTGTTGCCCTGCCGCGCTTCCTAGGTAGAGGTGTATGGGATTCGCGACCCCTTGGCAGATGGGTAGCATGACTTGTGGGTAAAGGGTACAACCTCTGCAGAGTGTAAAACTGGTATACTAGCCGAGCTCACGTCATGAGCAGCTCAGGACTCTCTGATGTTTAAATTATGGAACTTAAATTCAATTTGTCATTCGCATATGCATGGGTTTGTTATTAATTTTGTTCTATTACTTTACTTATGGTTTGGTATTTACTTACACTTAGTAATTGCTAATAAAATTTTGACCAACTACTTAAAAGCAATGCTCAGCTTTAACCATTCTCTTTGATAAGCCTTACACTCCATGAGCTCCCACCTTTGGTGAGTTCATGTCACATTATTCCCCACAACTTGTTGAGCGATGATCATGTGTGAGCTCACCCATGCTGTCTCACACCCCCCACAGGAGAAGAGCAGGTGGTTCAGGAGGAGCCACAAGGCGAGGAGTATGATCTGATCTAGGTGGCGTTTCTCAGTTGACATTGGCGCCGACGATCCTTAGTTCGTTTTATGTTTATTCTTTTATTTTGTAATAAGTCTTCCACTATGTAATAAATACTCTGATGTTTTATGACATTTATCTCTATACACTCTGTTATTATATATGTTGTCTTCTTGGCGCATGTATGAGATGCACCTGGCTTTGTTCCTTAAAGCCGGGTGTGACAGAAGTGGTATCAGAGCAAATGTTGACTGTAGGACGAAACCTAGATAGAAATGGACAAAACCCTTACCTACTTACCTTACTCTGACTCATTCTATACTTATCTCATCTTGATCTTGTCTCACCTTCTGCTACTCTACTCTGATTAATCTTATCTTTTCTACTCTGAGACAAGATGGATTTCACACCTGGGAATCCTACATTTGTGATCTTTTTAAGAGATAGGAGACTTACGACAAAAACTAAAACTATTTTCTCTATTTTTTTAAAAAATGTTGGTTGATTGTTCTGATGATAAATGCTTGATTTGCTTCTTTGATTGATTGAAACATTATAGTTGGGCATCTTAGCATGTACCACTATAAGGTAATGAATTAGCTTTAGTAGGCAACACACTTAGCTAATGAATCCCCCAAAGTAACATAATTCGTAATCACCTGCCTTGTCTACAATCCTTTCTTTCGTACCCTATGTTTCTAACGCAGATGGGCTACCCCTATAGTGTTAGAAGAGAGCACTATAGACGTGATCCTTGGTATTTCATGGTTAAGAAAGGCAAAGGCAGTTTATACACTGTGCTAAAGGAACCATAGAACTCACAAGCCCTAAAGGAGAAAGATTTGAAGTTCTAACTGCAATAACCACCTCATCCAAACGTGCGAAGTTCTTCATACCTGAGGAGTTTGATGGTGACAACATCCGTGTGGATAGAGATTTCCGGATGTCTTTTCAGACGAGTTACCAGGGATGCCACCAGATAGGGAAGTTGAGTTTGTTATTGATCTCTTACCTGGAACTGCCCCTATTTCCAAACGGCCATACAAAATGTCTGTAGAAGAGTTAAAAGGACTGAAGAAGCAGTTAACAGAATTATAAGAAGTTGGGTACATTTGTTCGAGTTCCTCACCTTGGGGAGCGCCGGTTCTATTTGTACAGAAGAAAGAGGATTGCAAGGGATGTGCGAGGATTATAGGTCCCTTAATGATGTTACTATGAAGAACAAGTATCTGTTGCCCCGTATTGAGCATTTATTTGATCAGATGAGAGGTGCTAGAGTATTTTCGAAGATTGATCTCCGATCGGGATACCATCAGATGAGGATTAGACCATCGGATATTCCCAAGACAGCATTCTCGACTCGATATGGATTATATGAGTTCACTGTTATGTCGTTTGGATTAACCAATGCACCAACTTATTTTATGAACTTGATGAATAAGGTGTTTATGGAGTATTTGGACAGATTCGTCGTGGTATTCATCGACGATATCCATATTTATTCCCAGAGTGATAGCGATCATGGGGAACATCTGAGGTTGGTGCTACAAAAGCTACGAGATAACCAGCTATATGCCAAGTTCAGCAAGTGCGAGTTTTGGATTGGCGAGGTGCCATTCCTTGGACATATCATTTCTAATGAAGGGATATCAGTGGATCCTGCTAAAGTCAATGAGATAATGGAGTGGAGAGTACCCACTACAGTTACGAAGATTCAGAGTTTCTTAGGGCTTGCATGATATTATCGGAGATTTATTGAAGGATTTTCTAAGATCGCTAAAGCCTATGACCTCGCTTCTGGAGAAGGGAAGAGAGTTTAAGTGGGACAAAAAGTACCAAGATAGTTTTAACCAACTGAAGTTGAGATTGATGTCATCCCAGTGTTGGTTATGCCAGATCTACAGAAGAGATTTGACATTTATTGTGATGCATGTGGTTAAGGCTTTGGATGTGTGCTTATGCAAGAAGGATATGTGATTGCCTACACGTCTTGTCAATTGTGGAAATATGAGTTGAACTACCCCACTCATGACTTGGAATTGGCAGCCGTTGTGCATGCGCTTAAGATTTGGAGACACTACATTATGGGAACCAAGTGCCAAGTATACACGGATCACAAGAGTTTGAAGTATATATTCACTCAGAAGGATCTCAACCTTAGGCAACGCCGTTGGTTGGAGCTTATTAAGGATTATGATTTGGAGATTCACTATCACCCGGGCAAGGCAAATTTGGTTGCAGATGCCTTGAGTCGCAAGGAGCATGTTCATTCAGCTATTGTTGCCCAGCTAACTGATGAGATTGTTGAGGATTTTAGGAGACTTAACCTGGGGATAGTTGCTCATACTGAAGGAGTTACTATTGATGTGGAACCTACTTTGGAGCAAGAAATCCGCAAAGGACAAATTGGTGATGCGAAAATACAAGAGATTAAGGATTTGATTACTGAAGGTCGAGGTCCAGAATTCACGGAAGATGAGCAAGGCACCGTATGGTTCAAGGACAGGATGTGTGTTCCTGATATTGAAAGCCTTCGAGAGACTATATTAAAGGAGGCCCATGACTTGGATTCCTCTATTCATCCTGGTAGTACCAAGATGTATCAGGATTTGAAGCGGAAGTATTGGTGGTATGGATTGAAGAGAGATGTGGCTGCACATGTGGCTATGTGCGATGTGTGTCAAAGAGTTAAGGCTGAACACCAGAGGCCAGCTAGACTATTGCACCCACTGAAGATACCCGAGTGGAAGTGGGAAGAGATTGGTATGGATTTCATTACTGGATTGCCTCGCACCCAGAAAGGATATGATGCTATATGGGTGATTGTGGATAGATTGACTAAAGTGGCTCACTTCATTCCTGTAAAGACTACTTATAAAGGTTCTCAACTAGCAGAGTTGTATATGGCTCGAATTATGTGTTTGCATGGAGTACCAAAGAAGATCGTGTCTGATCGAGGTTCACAGTTTACCTCAAGGTTTTTGGAGAAGCTTTCATGAGAATATGAATACGAAGTTGAATTTTAGTACAACTTATCACCCTTAGACTGATGGGCAGACTGAAAGGACTAATCAAGTATTGGAAGATATGTTAAGAGCTTGTGCCCTTCAACATGGAGGAAGTTGGGATAAGAGCTTACCTTATGCTGAGTTTTCATATAATAATAGTTATCAGGCCAGTCTGAAGATGTCACCTTTTGAAGCTCTATATTGCAGGAAATGCAGGACTCCTCTATATTGGGATCAGACTGGAGAAAGGCAGTTCTTTGGGCTTGAACTGATTCAAGAAGCAGAAGAACAAGTTCGTCTACTTCGGGAGAATTTGAGGGTAGCTCAGACCAGGCAAAGGAGCTACGCTGATAATAGAAGGAGGCCACTGGAATTTGAAGAAGGAGATTATGTGTACCTCAAGGTGTCACCACTTCGTGGAATGAGGAGATTCAAAGTTAAAGGCAAATTGTCGCCTCGCTATATTGGACCATTCTTGATTTTTAGGCGAGTTGGGGAGATGGCATACCAACTCGAGCTACCTGCTAGTCTATCGGATGTGCATAATGTGTTCCACGTGTCTCAACTGAAGAAGTGTCTCCGTGTCCCTGAGGAACAGTTACCAATGGAAGAGCTCAGTGTTCAGGGTGATTTGACTTACACGGAGTACCCGATCAAGATTTTGGATACTTTGACTCGAGTTACGAGAAATAAGGTGATAAAGATGTGAAAAGTGCAATGGAGTCACCACGGTGAAGATGAAGCAACTTGGGAAAGAGAAGAAGAGCTTCGCATAGATTTTCCCCACCTTTTCCCTAGATCTTCTTAAATCACGAGGACGAGATTATTTTTAAGGGGGGTAGGATTTGTAATACCCACTTTGTAATAAGAGTATAAAAAAAATTACACCCCTTTGTATACATGAGTGTGTCATCTCTATCTATCATTTCATGTGAACACCATATTTAAAAACAAATAATTAATAAAAGAATATATACCATTAATTTATGCATCATGCTGGATTTTATTTTGTGTGCATTTGGTGCCAACATAGAATAAGGTGAAAAGAAATATATTAATACCCAAATGGGAATTTAAGATCTAAAAGAAATTCTAGGATTTGGAAAGAAAGAAAGAAAGATTATGCAATACAAAATGATCTCATTAAATAACTTCATCACATGAGGATATGACCAAATTGCAGGGTTAATATGAGTTTAAATTGGCACTTAATTTTGAATTCTAAATTTGGATTCAAAATAGTAGAGAATAAAGAAAAAAAACTGAAAATAAAATTAAATAGAAAAAGATAAAACCATACCTGGGCTCGCTGCACCAATTCCGGCCCATTTGGCCTTGCATCCGTGCGGCCCGGGGCGGATGGACGGTGCCGACAAGTGGGCCCTGCCCGTCAGCCTCCCACGCGCTTGCGCGTATCTCTGTTACACTCGCCGACTCGTGGGCCCTCTACGCCAGATTCGCCTCCGTCCTAACTGAATGGCGCGGGTCTCGCGCGGGTGGCGCCAGAGATATCGGCGGCACTGCTTGGACCGGTATGAGCCGCGGTGCTTATATGCCGTCATGCTCCACCTATTCGGGCCGTTAGAAGTTTGCCACCTCTGACCCAGCTTCCTGCGCGTCGTATTTCCCATCGTCGCTGCGGGCGTGCGGAAGAGCTGAGTGCCGCCGCCACCGTGGATTCGCGGCCTTGTCCTCTGCTCGGCCTCGGGTAGCGGTCGAGGATCTTCGCGGTGGAACGTTGGTGCGTGTGGTCCACTTGGGAGACCCGATTGGCGACCACATTTCAACGAATTGCTTGTCGTTGTGCAAGCTCCGCCGCGGGTTCGTCGCGGTGCGTGGGCAACCACTTCTCCGTCCCGAACCACGGTAATAACTCCTCTAGTTGTTTCGCTCTCATCTAGGCCGCGAGTATAACTCCTCGAATTCGTCTAGGAGGGCGCGGGGGTGAGGTTCTCCGGGCGCCGGTGGGCGACGCCGCCGCGGGCGCTCTGTTCGGTCGATTAGTCGGCTGGGGGTAGGAGAAAGACCGCTTGCCGTCGATCGCCAAGCCAACGGCTGCGATTAGAACCTGTATACCGATTCGGGTTTGGGGGTTGTGGGCCGTCCGATTTAGATCAGACGGATGACAGGTGTAGCTAGCGTTTTGAATCTGGAGCGTTGAGATTTGATTGTGCGGTGGCCGACGCGTACCGTTTCGATCCACTCCAGATCTAATCTGGAACACCCATGTCCGATCGGACGGCCGTAGTGTCCCCATACCCTTTCGGCCAGACAATTTTGTATAAGAGACCCTCTATTTTCACATAATAAACCCGCCATCCACTGCATAGCATTCTGAGTCTTAGAAAATTATGCGTAGAAGCCCCTGGGTTTTTGGAAAAATGAGGCCTAGTCCAGAGATCGTTTAAATTGAATAAATGAAATAGAGAATAGATTTTTAATAGGAAAATAAGTGCTAGAACTTCAATAATTCATAGAAAATGCATATGAACTCCAAATCACTCCATTCCAGTTGCAAAAATTTTGTAATTTAATTCTCTATCACTTAGAGCCTCTGTTTTGTCATGAAAACAGTAAGAAATTTATTTCTCACTTAATCCTATTTAAAACACATGAGACCTTTGAAAATTCATAACTTAAATTCTATAACTCCAAAAATTATGATTCCTGTTCCTAGAATTTTATTTTAATGTGTAGATTATTACTGTGTATTTTGTTTATATGTTTGGTGTAATGTTAATTTCTCTATATGCATTGTGCTTGTTTGTATTGTGGCGAGTAGAAGAGTCCGTGACTGAGGATCCTGGTGAGCAGCAGGTTGAAGTAGCTGAGCAGGAGCTCATTGAAGGCAATTTGTGCCCTTGACCACTTTTTACCTAATAATGTTCTTTAATATCATTTATTCATGCATAGGTTAATTTTGATGGGACCCGATAGGACACCCTAGATTGTTTATCTCACTACCTTGTTTACCCCTGAATCACATGGGTAGTTTGCTATTTCTTTACATGGTTTTGGGATAATCATTTATATCTATGTTCCAATTATTCTTGTTATTCTATTTATGTTCATGTCAAGTTCATTAATGTTAATTGGAACATAGAGCTTAACTTGAGAACCACGTGCCACCACAAGGGTTTAATGGGACGCCCTTGGCTGACTAATTAGGAAAGCTAGTGGAAGACTACCTTACCCGAAAGGGGCAAGGGCAGTAGGGGAGTGGTCAGTGTAGGGAGGTCCTTGGTTGATTTTGCTGCGATGACGGTCAGACAAGAACCCTGCATTGGAGCTTCCTATAAACTGTAGCGGGTTTTCGGAAGCTAGTGGAACTTTGTAAAGGCCTCGTAGTGTTGCCCTGCCGCGCTTCCTAGGTAGAGGTGTATGGGATTCATGACCCCTTGGCAGATGGGTAGCATGACTTGTGGGTAAAGGGTACAACCTCTGCAGAGTGTAAAACTGGTATACTAGCCGAGCTCACGGTCATGAGCAGCTCAGGACTCTCTGATGTTTAAATTATGGAACTTAAATTCAATTTGTCATTCGCATATGCATGGGTTTGTTATTAATTTTGTTCTATTACTTTACTTATGGTTTGGTATTTACTTACACTTAGTAATTGCTAATAAAATTTTGACCAACTACTTAAAAGCAATGCTCAGCTTTAACCATTCTCTTTGATAAGCCTTACACTCCATGAGCTCCCACCTTTGGTGAGTTCATGTCACATTATTCCCCACAACTTGTTGAGTGATGATCATATGTGAGCTCACCCTTGCTGTCTCACACCCCCCCACAGGAGAAGAACAGGTGGTTCAGGAGGAGCCACAAGGCGAGGAGTATGATCTGATCTAGGTGGCGTTTCTCAGTTGACATTGGCGCCGACGATCCTTAGTTCGTTTTATGTTTATTCTTTTATTTTGTAATAAGTCTTCCGCTATGTAATAAATACTCTGATGTTTTATGACATTTATCTCTATACACTCTCTTATTATATATGTTGTCTTCTTGGCGCATGTATGAGATGCACCTGGCTTTGTTCCTTAAAGCCGGGTGTGACAAGCAGTCCCGGGTGCAATTCAATGGCGAACTCAATGTCTCTATCAGGTGGCATTCCCGACAATTCATCCGGAAAAACATCTGGGTAGTCATAGACCACTGGGATCTTTTCTACTGGGGATTCTAGCATAACGAAGGCACAGGAATGGGTACAACCTTGGTCAGGCAAAAATAGTGTGGTTTCGCCACAAGTTGGTGAGTGCACCTCAATGGCCCTAGCTGCAATGTCAATAACTGCCTGATGCCTGGTTAACCAGTCAGTTCCCAATATGATATCCACGCTATCCAAACCCAAAATGAGGAGGGTGATTTTAATTATTAGACTACCAAACCTTATGGGCACATGTCTGTTGACTTGATAGGTGGCAACCCTGCCTCCTGGTGTTGAAATTGTGATACCCCCATTGGTGTGGTGAAAAGGCAATTGACACTTGGCACTAAATTTGGCACTGATAAAACTATGCGATGCACCAGAATCAAAAAGAATAATGGCAGGATAATTCAAAACTGTAAAGATACCAGTCATGACGGGTGCTCCCTCTGGAATATCAGCCATGGTGGTGAAGTTCAGCCTGCCCTGCCTCACTTGCACCTTCTGTCTCTTGCCTTGATTTTGATTAACATTCTGCCCCTGCCTCTGCTGGTTCCTGGGGCAATTCTTGGCATAATGTCTGGTGTTGCCGCATGTGAAACACCTGTTGTCATTTGCCTGGCGATATTGCTGCTGCTGTTGATTGTTCCTTTGAGCTGGAAACTGGGTGCGGTTGGGTGCCTGCTGCTGCTGCTGTGGTCGGATCACCCATCGCCCTTGCTGTTGCTGAGGCCCCCTGTTCTGAGTGTCAGACACAATCCTGAAACGCTGTGGCTGAGCTGAAGGTCCCGCCACAGGGGTCTTCCTCTTCTTTTCTGCCTGACGAGCTGTGATACAGTCCTCCTAGGAGATGGCCATGTTGACCAACTCATTATAGCTGTTGGCCCTGACGGTGTTGAGACGGTCACGGAGCTTAGTGCTGAGCCCCCTCCTGAACCTGTCTCTCTTCTTCTCGTCCGTGTCTGCATGATACCCGGCGTACTGGCACAAGTCATTAAAAGCCTGAGCATACTGCAACACTGTCCTGTTGCCCTGAGTGAGTGCCAGAAACTCGTTGAGCTTTTGGTCCATAATTCCGGCTGGTATATGGTGCCCCCTGAAAGCTGCCTTGAATTCTCTCCATTCCACCTCTCGGTCCTCTGGCTGCATAGCAAGAAAATGGTCCCACCAAGTCCTTGCGGGTCCGCGAAGCTGCTGGGTGGCGAACCTGACCTTAGTGACCTCTGAGCAAACTCCATGGAGTAGCGGGAATTTGGATTCCACTACTCTCAACCACACATCTGCATCAAGTGGGTCCTCTGCCCTGGTGAACAATGGAGGCTGGGTACTGAGGAACTCCTGATAGGTAGCTGCCGCGGGGTGACGCTGATGATCTCCACCACCATAGTGCTGGGGTGGTGGCTGACGCTGAGCTAGCTGCCTCAAGATCTCATTCTGCTGAGCCATTAGCTCCTGCAGAATGGGAGGCGGTGGCGGCGGTGGAGGAACATGCTCATTCTGACCGCGACGCGCTCTCCCGGCCATCTGAAAAATCACATATTTTCTTAATAACACATCTTCAAATTTAAGGTTTAATCGCGGTGAAAGAGTCAAAAGGCGAAATTGATAGATTCTTGCATAAATATAAAGGATTTCTTAAGGCATAACTTTTCTTCCCCAAATTAAGACTAACATCATCCATCAACCATGTTTCCAAAAAAGTTCATCATGATTACATCAATGGCCCAAAAGACTCAACTCTATCGAGCCTAATACCCCAAGGGTGCAAAAGCTAAGCTAGCTTTGAGGAGTCCTACCGTCACCGACTTCTAGCCCTACTCCTGATACCTAGTGAGCGAACGAGGCAACACTCGACTCGGGGGAAGGTGGTCTCCCTGAGCCAGCAGTGTCCAAGCTGGAGGCAGGCTCCTCTCCTCCCTCAATGTCGACGTCCTCGTTGGCCTCCATATCCTGGATCTCCTGGTGATGCATATCCAGGTGCTCATTAGCCTCGGCAAGCTGCTGCTGGGTGTTGATAAGCTGATCCTCGAGAACCTCGATGGTGTTCTCCCTGGTCCCCACTAATTCTTCCAGCTCATGGATCTCATTTGACAGCTGCTCCACCTGCAAGTCCTTTTCCACCATCTTAGTGGACAAATCAACTACAAGCTCCTCTCTGTTGTCCAGGGTGATCTTTGTTGCTTCCAATAGTGCCATCAAATGGGACATTGCCTCACCATGCATCACTTGCAGACGGTACAGTGCATTCATGCACCGCACTGTCAAGTGAGCAGTCTGGCCCAGGTAGATAGCCCAGATGTCCTTGGCATGCTCCACTCGATCCTTCCACATTGGGTCATCCTCCTTCTCCATGGGGAACAAGCCAATGGGATGGGTGGACAGCTCCAAGGGATGGAATCCGCAGAACGTGGTCAACCCGTGCAGAGCAATCGCCTCGATCGTGTCCTCAGCCCGGTATCCAAAGGACTCAGAGTCCAGCGAACGCCAGCCTGGCTGCAGGGGATGAGGCTCCAAGGTCATCCTCACCCTACAATGGGGCACTCGGTGCTTCTCGAACTGCTGCACCGCGTACTGAGGAGGTGTCGTGTATCCGGCCCCCTGAAGTACCTCCCACAAAATGCGGGGAAAGCCCTCTCGTGCAAGCCCGTCAGTGTGGGACAGTGCATTCCCGTCGTCTGAGGATCCGTGGGAAGTCATCTGTGTACGGTTAAGCGTAAGTAAAAGAAAAAGAATTATAAAAAGAAAAAGGAAAAACAACTCAGCCTCTCGCTAAGTATAAAAATGGTACTGGGGTACTTAGTTGGTCATCATTTTGTATTTAAGTCTTTACTCAATTATCTATTTGTCTATTAAGAATGCATGCATGCTCGTCCTGAACGACCTCACATCAATATAAAGGGAATAGGGAAGAACTCCCATCCCTGATAGTAGCCTGTAGGGCTTAATCACTTAGCCACCTAACTATCCCTCTATCATCCTAAGGCTTCCGTCCTAGGTCTATCCTGATCGTCCTACGATCTATCCAACATTGTTTCTATCAAGTTTTACTTCGGAAAAGGATGGTATTTATATTTTATTGATTCCTCTGTGGTGGTACAAGCTCCGATACTAGCTGTGGCGGAACTGCCCGAGTTATTTCGACTTAAGTGCCTAAGTCCCACCTTAGAGGCTAGACCACACTTAAATGGGAATAACCCATCAATCCCTCGGATCTAGTCCGACGAGTCCACTGACAGGATCAAGTACCACAATCTCACTCGATGGTGAGTCACAGAGCAAATACAATAAAGCATAAGACCATACATTAAGGAGTATTAAATTATTACATCACCATCGGAGTTTGCAAAAGTAGTCATCATTGTTCGAAGTGCAGCGGAATAAAACTAACGATAAATAAATGGAGGAATGGGGAAGCCTGTCCCATCACTCCTCATGCTCCTCCTCAGCCGAGGCGGGGTCCCACTCGACAGTCCAACTCGGTGGCAAGATGGACGGCCAAGTCACTCCAGCAACCATGTCCTCCAAAGAACCTGTAAAATTGTGCCACAAGCAAGGTTGAGTATACTAATACTCAGCTAGACTTACCCGGTGTGAGGAGTCTACTCCTCTACCTCTAGACATGCATCTGTTTGGCTGTGGGGTTTGGTTGCCAAAAGCACTAGCTGAGTTTCTAAATCAAGTTTTAACTTTGTCAAATTTAAGTGTGACTCTCTTAAGGCTAAACATGTACTATCTACTCATACATAGTAGCAAACATTTTTAGCAATCAACATCTTGTATCAACTCATCATATTTCCACTTGTTACTCAATGCAGTATAATGGATCAAGCAGTCTCATTAGCTGCGAGAAGCAGATGATTCGAATCGAGTTTTTATCCTTGCAAGGTAAACCTAAACACACGACATGCAGGGGCACTCCGTCCCCACACACATCAACCGTCCCCATCGATTCCCCGTCAGCAGATCAGGGCTCACCGCCTTGGCATACAATGCCTCACTGACCCCGACTGCCGTCGTGCAGTGACCACACTTGTACCCACCATAACCGGAATGGGAGACCACGTCTCAGGTTGCGTGAGGATAAAGCCACTGCCAGGTTCAATCAGGTACTAGGCTTACCGATTTACCATATTTCTCGGTATGTGTTTAGTACGTTCAAACGCTTGACACAAGTATCCGCACGTTAATCCTTATTCCAATTTCCCATCTCGTAAACAACCAATCCCCATGGATTGTTGTCCACAGACTAGTATCATGATGATATGAAAGTGGGTACAACTAATTCCTGACCTCGCGCGAGTGCTAGAAAAATCACTCGACTTCTACCGAGATACTTATTAATAAAGCAGCTACTCGACCTAGCATACTAGTATTCATCTCAATAGGATTCCTGAGATCATGCAACTAGGGTTTCAAACAACTCCTACACTTAAGTGCACATTCAATCCTACAATTATTAAGTGTAGTAAAATAGCATAAATAACAGGTTATGCATAAACCGGGGCTTGCCTTCCAAAGCTGTGGCAGGCAGATCCTCTGGTGCAGGCTCTGGTGCTGGATCCGGGGCTACCTCCTGAGCAGCTCCTTGCTCCGGCACGAGGACGTACTCTCCGTTAGCGAGGTTATAGTCTATCGAAATGCAATGAATATGTATGTCATGATCATGCAGGATTTAATAACATTATGCTAAAGGAAGAAAAACTAAGTTAGTTTGCAACTTAGGGTTTCTTGGTCATACGTGGCTTTTAGGGGTTTATGCTTATCACTCTACGTTTAGGTCTTGTTAAGGATAAGCATAGTGGATTTGGTATTTCCTTTATGTATTTCAGTGGACAATTTACAAAGGGTTTTATGATGACACTAATTTCCATTATTCATTTTCCCTTTCTTTATTTTCTATTTATGGATTCTATTGTAGGTTTGAATTACAATAGTGGTTAAATTTTTTCCAAAAATTCTATAAAAATTACAGTGGGTTCCCTTGGACACTATAGCCCATTCTAGGAATTTGAGGTTCAAAATAAAAAGGCTATGCTTTAGACAAAAATAACAAAAGTCGTGTAAATGGGCCACTTTGTACTACAACTCTTAACTAGGGGTGGGTTCTGTCGTAAGGGTTATTTTTGTTGGTATCTAACAGTAATAAGAAGCTTCTGTGCCAAAAATCACAGAAAGCTAAGGGATGGTTATTTAGTGGTGATTTTCCAAAGTTTAATGCCAAAAAGGCACTTTCTACTGCCTTGCTTTTTGAAAAATGTCAAACAGCAGATTTCATATTTTTCCTAAGTTCTTAATAACAAATCATTAACTATCCCAAGGGTTGGGGTGTTTTCACCTTGGGGTTATTTTTGTAGGGTTTTTCTAAGTTTTCCTTGTTTTCTTAAAATTAAAGGTATCCTATTTATTTTATACTAAACCAGAGTATAATAGATTTTTCTAGTGAACTACACTGAATAAGTACCCTAACAAAAATAGGAGTGCCCCTTGGTTCATTATTTAAATCACCTTTTCTATTTTTCTTGACCTTAAGCATATTGTAAAATAAATGGCAAAAGCTACCTTAATGGGGTGGACAGAGAGGTTTAGCATTTTTAAACAGGTCAGTAGGTGGACATAAACTTCTCCAAATTTTCTTAATCTTAGTCAAATAGTGCAACTATTTTTCTTCCTATTATTTAGCTTTTGGCCAAATCAGTATTTAATTCAGAACCCTAAAGTTTTCTGTAGTACATAGGGGTTTTATATTTTTCTCTAGTAGTTTGTATTATTTAAGATCTAACAAAATTTGTTTGACTAAATTTGGATGAATAAAACAGAAGATATGAATTATTCAAGTTCTGTTCAATTTTAAATCAGATTTAATAAAAGGTTTCCTGGAAAACCATTTTGCACCGAAGTCCTCGGGTTATTTCCAAACTAACTCTCTCAGTTATACCCCCGCGCTACTATTCATCTGAGTCACTGACATTGCGCAAAACCCCTGGCTTTCTTTTCTTCTCCCCCGCGGTCCCTCCCTAGGTTGAAACAGTACCCACGAGAAAGAAAAGGGTGGCGCGGCTTACCGGCGGCGAGAGAGGACCGGCGAGGGGCGGGGTTGGCTCCGGGAGGTTCTGACGGTCACAACAGTGTACGGCTCGACGGCGGGGATGGCCGAAATCGCCCGGTCCACGTGCGCAGGCGGGTGCTCTTGTCGGCGGCGGGTGTGCCGGCCAAATCACGGCGATCTAGTTCAATCCAATTGCACGGTGAGCTTCACGGGGTGATGTAGAGGCTATCTGTGCATTGAATCGAAAAATGGCGCAGTGGCTTACTCGGTCCACGTGCGCCGGCGGGGTTCTGAACTCTGGCGAGCACGATTTCGCTATTCCGGTGGCGCGGGTCCTCGGTTCACGCTCGTGCAAGCTTCACGGCCTCTCAGGGAAGTTATCCGAAGGCTTGGATCGAGCGGAGGAGGGCGGGAAAGGGGTTGGCCACGGTGGTTGCCCTCGGGCGGCTCTGGCGGGTCGCGGGGAGGTCGCCGGAGCTATGGGCGAGCTCGGGGGACTTAGGCGTGGTACGAAGGAGGCAACGGGGAAGGCAGCCGAGCACTGGGATGGGCTTTATAGCCGTGGCGCGGGCGTGGTCACGGGCGGCCGCGGGCGCGCGGGGTTTCGCGCACGGGCGTGCTCTGAGCGCGCCCCCGAGTGTCAGCCCGCGTCGAACACGTGGGAGCTCGCTTCTGCCATGGTTGAACGGCGGATTTGAGCACCTTAGCGTGCGTATCTTGGCAAAACCACTGTGTACGGTCTCTTCCCTGCTCCATATCCTACCTTTTTGCTGTGAGTTCCAAGTCAAGATACGGTCGGGGTAGGGAGATAGAGGGGTGAGAAGTTGCCTATGTCATAGCTGTCCAAACCGGGACAAAAGCTATGCCAAGTCGTGTCAAACGACTTAGGGTAGGTGTCAACTTCCTCCAGGGCATTCTAGGGGTAATTTGGTGCCACTTTGTCAATTGGGTCGAAGTGTTTTGAATTTTGGATGAGGGTGAACATGTGTGATCTTTGTCCAAAGGTTAGTTTTGGACTTAGGCATTTTCTGATTTTTCTTTTGTGTTAAAACCTTTGGTGAACTTTTTGGGGCTTTTCTAAAATCTTTTTGGGGTTACTTTCTTACTATTATTTGTAGGTTATTAAGTGTACTACAACTTTTATATTTGGCCCAAGTCATGATCATAAGGTTTTCATGACCTTTTGATCCTACTTACATCTAGGGTTCCCATTGTCCAAAGGGGTTTGCTTTAGGGTTTTGGGCAATTCTCCCCTTTAGATGTGCATGACAAGTTAGGGCATGATATCCAAGATGGGTTCCACTTGCTTAGGACCTTGAATTATAAACTTGATGTGCTTTGCTCAAACTAACCCACATGTGATAGTAGGTTAACTGGTGTAGCCCTGGGTGGACACCCTGGGTAACACCTGGGGTGTTACATAAAACTGGTCTATCAGCCGTGCTCATGGTCATGAGCAGCTCGGACCCTCACATGATTAATTTATGGAACTAAATTCAATTGGTCATATGCATTGCATCGCGGGTGTTGTTATCACTTTTGTTATACTACTTAATTGGGTTCGTATTTACTTATACTTAGTAATTGCTAATAAAATTTTAACCAACTTTAAAAGCAACTCTCAGCTCTAACCATCCTCTTTAGTAAGCCTTACACTTCACATGAGCTCCCACCTTTGGCGATTTCATGCACATTATTCCCCACAACTTGTTGAGCGATGAACGTATGTGAGCTCACTCTTGCTGTCTCACACCCCCACAGGTCAAGAGCAGGTAGAGCAGGATGAGACGCATGGAGAATGCTGTGACAAGTTCGTGAGAGATCGAGGCCGTCGTCTCCCAGTCAACTTTGGGGTTGCTGGATCATTGTCTCCTTATGATGTAATTATTTATTTATTTTGTACAAAACTCCTATTATATAGTAAAGATGTGTCATTCGTTTTTGTACCATGATTCATCATATGTGTGAGACTTGGTCCCAGCACACTTGGTGATTATTTCGCGCCTGGTCTTTGGACCCCTAAAACCCGGGTGTGGCAGAAGTGGTATCAGAGGCGACTTTGACTATAGGACAAAACCTAGATAGAACAGGACAACCATTATCTACTTACCTTTGCTACTCTGATCCTTTCTAAAACTTTCCTTAATCTTTTCTCATCCACTGCTGCTTTACTCTGAATATTCTTTCCTTTTCACTTTTAAAGACAAATGTGAATTTCACACTTTGAAATCATGTGCCTAAAGTGACTTTTAGGAATAGGAGACCTACTCTTAGAAAAAAATCAAAACTATTTTTATAAATATGTGTATGCCTGAATGTTTGTTCTTGTGATACATGTCTGATTTGGATCTTTGCTTCAGTGTGATGAGTTATGGAGTAATGTCCACAATTACATCTGCATATACATATATGCATAAATATAAATAAATAAAATTCATAAGATAACTAAACAACCTAGATTATCCTCCATTAAAGTGTATCTACTTTAGATAGAATCCTTTAAGTTGAGGTAAAAAAATATATGTTATCCTAATAGGTTCATCTTATATTAATATATATATCTTATCCTCATAAATTGTTTATAAGATAATCTAGGCCAACTAAGAATACCCCCACTAGAATATATCAAATAGATCCATCTTATCTTAAAAGACTCTCTCTTATCTTAATAGATTCATTTTATCTTGAAGGAATCATCTTATCCTAACCACTTTACTTATCTCATCCTAAAGTAACAACCAGGATCTAATCCAAAATAATGAGATCTTATCCAGTCTAATCTAGTCACATAAATATAACTTAGATCTGATCTAATGTGATAGATTAATCTAACCTAACAAAGGCTAACCTTATGTGGAGCTAATCTAATGTAAGTTGCTTAACAAGAAGGATAACACTGACGAAATAAATGAGACTCTACTCCTATAAAATATGTTTTAACTTAATTCACTCTGCAATAAGTTAAGAATGATCAACCAACTCGGCCTTATGTAACTACCTTAACCGTCCGATAGTTGCATAACCCCTCTGTTTTGACCTATCAGAGATTCTGACCTACCTACAACATATAATCCATCCTAGCTCAAAAGAATCTAACATATCCTAATAATATTTATCCTACCCTAGTAGATCTATCTAACCTAATTTTTTCTAATCTAGTCATATCCAACCTAATCTAGATTTTATCTAATCTAGAGTGAGTTACTTAATGCTGGTACAAAGGATAAGGTCATACTCCTAACTCACTTAAGCCTAAATTTGTAACTTAGAACAACACGACCATACACAATCCACCTATATATTCTCAAATAGGTTGCCTAATCTATCTATTGCAAAACGAGATTCTAACCTACCAACCTGACCTACATGATCCTAATAAATTGTGTAGCCCCTCTGTTTTCAATCCAAAAACAAAACATAGGTTATAACCCAACTACCTCACGAAATCCATCGTACCCACATCTATCATAACTATATGTTCCTAACTCGGATGGCAACTCCAAGAATAAAGGCCAAAGAAGACCAACCACGTCAAAGGAGGATGAGCATCAACTCAAGTCTTCAAAGATCAAGTTGGATCGCTAGAAGAATCAAGATCCAAAGTTCAGGATGAAGTCTTTCCTTATTATACCCTTGGCACAACCTCTACTTGCCATAACCGTACCTCATCTGACATAATAGATGGCTAGACATACAATATCCATATTTTCCAAATCATCTACTCGCTAGTATTTAAAAAAAACTTGAAACAAAACCTTTGATTCCTAAACCAAATGAGAAATCAAATTTCAAACCCCACTGGATGCATCCCTTTTCTTACTAATCTCGAGGACGAGATTATTTTTAAGGGGGTAGGATTTGTAAGACCTAAATTTGGTAGAAGAAAAATATATATATCATAAAATAATAAAATAAAGAAATAAAAATGATAGTGTTCTCTACAGGAATCCAGTTAATTTCCGTCGGCTCAAAACCGATGGGAATAACCTATAAACCGCGGGAATAAATAATTCCCGTTGGTAATAGGCTAACTCCCGTCGGCCTCAAGCCGTTGGCTGTCAGGTGTCGGGGATAACATTATTTCCGTCGGCAGCTGACGGGAATAAGTAATCCCCGTGGGCCAAGTACAAGCCGACGGGAATAAGCTGTTAACTCCTGTCGGCCAGAACAGCCGACGGGGATTAGCTGTTAACTCCCGTCGGCCAGGACAACCGACGGGGATTAACTGTTAACTCCCGTCAGTCAGGGCAACTGACGGGGATTAACTGTTAACTCCCATCGACCAGGGCAGCCGACAGGGATTAACTGGGCCGACGGGAATTAACTGAGCCGACGGGAGTTAACCTATAATGCTGCAAAAGCAACACCAAATTAGGTAACTATTTCTCCACAATTGCACACAAAATATACACATAACATACACATCACAAACATATGACAAAACATATATATCATCACATGAACATACACATGACAAACGCATTGATATGATTCACACATCACAAACTTAAGATCAAGTGTTTACACAAACATTTCAGATACGAGTTAAGATCAAGTGTTTACACAAACATAACGTCCACGAGTTAAAAAACATAACGAGCACGAGTTCAAGTGTTTAGAGATAACCACCACTTGGGTGGTTAGAGCTTTGACCGCTGCCGCCACCAGGAGGAGAGAGCGCGAAGAGGGAGTCAACAAATCCAGTCCCTGCTGCTGGATCAGACCCACTACCACCCGCTTCGGGTGTAACCTATGCAAGTTAGCAAATATCAACATTTTTAATACAAATATAAAAAAATATACAAGTGTATAAATTAATCGAGAGTTATCAAACGTACCCTATCTCTAGGCAGGTATATGTGTCGGAGGGGTGTCGAACTGTGGTGGCGGAGCTGGTGTGTTTGCAAACTGGCTCTATTGTGGTGGCGGTGGAATATTTGTTGCCATGCCCTATTGCTGCATTAACTGTTAAACATATGTGTTACTATTGAAGATGTTGTATTGAAATATAATAATTTAGAGTTCGCATTATGTATACTCACTTGATACATCGCTTGGGTATGTGCATTGCAAGCCTCCATAAATTCGCGTTGTTGTCTAATCTCTTCACGCATCCTCATAATCTCAACTCCTGCTCGTTCGGTCGATGAGAGCATGAGCTACGGGAAGACGAACCCGTCCTCTGAGATCTCACCGACGACGAGTCAATGAATCCGTCGAAGAGTGCATATCTATAAGTGATTCAAAAATTGTGATTACTGCATAATCAATTTAGTGTCAACCATATAATTTCATAAGTTAGAGCTTACCGTTCATGCGCTTTGCCACCACCACTTGTGTACACCACCGAGGGATCCACCGGTTCATGTCGCTAGTCGAAGTCAGGGCCATGGAGACGAAACATCTCCTCCCCATATGCCGCCTATACATCATTCACAACCTTACAAATACAGGAATTTCTATACTTTGAATGTTTGTACTTTTGGGCCAAAACTCACCAGCCGATCTGTGGCTGTCTGGCTGCAAAGCTGGTCAGGGTTGTTAGGGTCTGGTCCTTTGTGGCCCTCCTAGTAGACCTCAATGTCACTAGGCTTTTGGCCACTCGTAGCTTCCTGTATAAACAAAAAACATTCATAAGCAATCGTACTATTTGCTGATCGACATAGCTAGATCAAACTTACCATTCTTTTAGCTTTTCGTAGCATGTCGTCACCGCCAAACTTGTGGTTAAGATTGGTTCCTCGACATTGCCTGTGATGCGCTGACGCTTTCTGGAAGCCTTCGGAAGCCCAATATCGACACCAATCATAGTACGCATCAGGCACGGGTGCCATCCATGGAACCATCACCTGCACACACAATGTTACATATTATATCAATCACAACAATCAATAAAAATGGTAAAACAAATTGAATACTAACCTCACGATATTGATCCTCAGTCAAATATATCTTTGAGGACCCTTCCTTTTTATTCAAGGGACCTACTTCTTCCGGATGCTTTTGAAAATACAGGTTTGTAGCCTAAATTCTCGCATAGTATATGGCATCCTTCACCAGCTTCTTTGCATTGTTTTGGAACACACGTTCAGCGTGCCCCATGTAATCCTCTCCATCAGGCAACTGATATCGAAGGTACAACATAAATAATACAAATACAATGGTATAAGTCATAGAATTACAATATTAAGAAACATAACAAAAACAATAAAGAATTCATACCCAAAAGTCATTACGCATAAGTCCCTGTCTGTCGGTGTGGTTTCGTTCCTTTTTAAACTTGTACTTGTCCTAGGTACTGACGAGCACCTCATCCTCGGTATCACTGTTTGACACCTTCACTATACTAGGGTAGTGAAGGCGGCAAAGAGAACCCAACGTAAGGTTAACCTGAGTGTGGTGTCCCTTGCCGTCAAAGGATAGGTCCTCCCAATTCCTGCATTACACAAATACATTAACAATACACATAATAGTTATATGAGATAAGTTAATATATTATACTCACCGATCTCCATGTGGCATGATTAAGATCCTATCAGCCTCTCGCTCTATCGCGTGACGAGGCTTTACTGAGTGGCTTTTTCTTGAGCGACGTGTGCGTGTCGCTGAAGAGCCTCCTGAGCCATCATCCATCGGGTTGTCAGCCGGTTCGGCCTGTTGGCCCCACTGGTCCCACACCTGTTGCTTCTCTCTCTGGTGGTCCCACTGGTCCCATGGCTGGTGATGCTGCGCGGCCTGGTCCCATGTCGCGTGCTCCACCTCCTCATTGTGCTGCTCAGCCTCATTATGCTCCTCCTCCTCATTGTGCTGCTGCTCAGTGTGCTGCTCATCCTGGTACATACAACTCAAGATTTATTTGTAAATATGTAAACAAATTTATTTGTACAAGATATGTTACCTCATCTCCATGTACAACGCTCAACAGCTCTCGACGTCTACTGCTGCTCGAAGAACTGCCCTGAAAAAGGCCTAGGCCCTTGAACAGCCCCTTCACTGACTTCTTTGATTTTGGCGGCATCCTGCATCAAAAATAAGAAATTATTCATTAGTGCATCAGAAATGACATAATCCTTAAAAAATAGAAACAAATGAAATAACAAAACAACTTTACTTGTTAAATATCATCAAAATCCGGATCTATTTGTTCTCTTCTATGCAGAGGTCGCCATGTAACTTTTCTCCTAACAGGTTGTCTTCTTCGTCTCTCGGGAAAAGTTAAGTCGTTAACGTCTGCAAATAGTGAATCTAATGTCGGTGCAGGATCAATATAAAAACTAGTTGGCAACTCTTCTTCTTGAAACACCTCATCAACCTGCTCAAGGTGGCCAATTTGATATTCGTCCTCACCAGGAGTGTATAAGCGTTCGCGGGGATTTACATTGTACACAACCCTCCATGTAGACAACTTTTTGCATGGATATGTCGAGAAATAAACTTGGTCTGCTTGATGGGCAAGGATATATGTGTCGTGTCCTTGAATCAATTTTTTAGGTTGGATCTGTGTCATCCCAAATTCGGTCCTATAATACTTCGGGTCATACCATTTACACTCAAAGAAAACTAGTGCTAAAGGATTATTTCCAGCAAATGTAATCTCGATTATATTTTTGATCTTCCCGTAATAGCAGGCTTCGTGTCCTTCCATGTCGGTTGCCCTAGTAACGACTCCACTATTTTGAGTGGCAGTCAAATATTATTGTATGACATAAGATATTTGATAACATAAACTAATTCACATATGAACAATTTAAGGAAATAAGTCTTACACAAAGTATTTCTCCACCTCAGGCATATTCGTGAACATGTACAGTAAAGCAGACTTCCGTTCTTCCATAGTGAGGTGATATGCCTTGGGTGGACCAACGGCTTTGCCGTTTGTCTGAAAAATCGAAAGATCACTACACAGAGGCATCTCTCGTTCATCATCATGGTACCTTTTCTTTTGAGCAAATACATTATATTCTTCTGCAAAGTAACAACTTATGAAGTGTGCTACCTCCTTCAGTTTAAATTGTTCCACAATACATCCTTCAACTCTTGCCGTAATGCCCACCATTGCTCTAAGCTTTTTTAATGCTCTTTCTATATGAAACATCCACCTGTACTGAACAGGACCACCGACCTTAGCCTCATATGGAAGATGTATAAAGAGATGCTGCATAGGATTGAAGAAACCCGGTGGAAATATTTTTTCCAATTTGCACAAAAGCACCGGTGCCTCTTTCTCCAGCTGTTCCATCACATCTCTTCTGATTTCTTTAGCACACAACTGTCTGTAGAAATAGCTAACTTCAGCTAACGTTTTCCACACAGCTTCGGAAATGTACCCACGAAACATTACAGGCATGAGCCTTTCCATAATTATGTGGAAGTCATGGCTCTTCAGTCCATTCATCTTCATTGTCTTCAAGTTCACAGATCTTCTAAAACCAGCAGCATAACCATCGGGGAATTTAATATCTTTCATCCACTTCATCACCTCTTTTCGTTGCTTAGGTTTCAGACAATAGTCAACTTTTAGTTTGCCTTCGTTTTCTCTAAGCACTTGGGTTGGACGATCACATATCACTGCTAAGTCCATGCGTGCCTTGTCATTGTCTTTCGTTTTATTAGGGAAATCCATGCATGTATTTATGAGGGCTTGACAAAAGTTACTCTCTTGATGCATGACATCGATGTTGTGCATCAAAATTAATGACTTAGCATAAGGAAGCTCCCACAAGCCACATATGTGAGTCCAGTTATGCTCCTCACCAAAACCTTGATACCTTTTCCCACTCTCGTCTAGGACAAGTTTCCTATGCTCTTCTGTAATTTCTATCCCACTACGTCGCTTGAGCGGTCCCTTCGTGACGATGGTGCCCTTCCTAAATTCCTTTCTCTGCCTTCTGAAGGGGTGATTGAAGGGTAGAAAACATCTATGGCAATCAAAGTAACATATCTTGCCACCAGCACTAAGACGAAAACAATCTGTATCTTTGGCACAATAAGGACACGTCAAACTACCATGCACGCTCCATCTAGAGAAAATACCGTACACCATAAAATCATGAACCAAGAACAGATATGCAACACGAAGATTGAATTTCTGCTTCTTGAAGCAGTCATAGGCTTCCACACCTTGCCATAGCTTCTTTAACTCTTCAATCAGTGGTTGAAGCATCACATTGAGGCATACGCCAGGATGCTCAGGCCCAGGTATAACAAGACATAGGAACATAAACTCATATTTCATGCAAAGAGCAGGTGGAAGGTTGTACAATATGGCAATGACAGGCCAACATGAATACGACGCAGCGGTCATATTGAACGGCGTGAAACCATCAGTTGCCAAGCCGATACGAACGTTTCTTGCATCGCTGGCAAAATCTGGATCAAAGTTGTCAAGAGTCTTCCATGCATCACCATCTGACGGGTGCACCATTAACCCATCTTGTCTGTCCGTTCAATCTTTATGCCACCTCATGTGCATAGCGATCTTCCTCGAGAGAAACAAACGTTTCACTCTAGGAGTGAGAGGCATGTACCGAAGCTGTTTATGTGCAACCTTTGTCACCACCTTCTCACCATCTTCATTTACAAGATCCACGTACCTCGACTTCCCACATTTTAAGCATTTCTGCTCTCTGCCATGTTCCTTCCAAAAAAGCATACAGTTGTCCTGGCAAACATCAATCTTCTCATACTCCATACCAAGACCTTCAAGCAATTTCTTGGACTGGTACATGTCTTTGGGCATCTTGTGACCCGTAGGAAGAACCTCGCTAATCAAATCCACAAGCTCCTTGTAACAATTAATTGAGAATGCAAACTTGGACTTGATTGACATCAACTGGGTCACGAATTCAAGGACAGTCACGTCAGTGTGCCCGTGAAGAGGCTCTTTTGACGCTTTGAGGAGGTCGAAGAACTTCTGAACCTCCGGTGTAGGTGAATCATGATGATCTGGGGCCAGTTCAGGCTGCAGATCCTCAAGCATCTGGTCCATCCTATCAACATCATCTTCACCGTCATCAACTTCTTCTTCTTGTGACGGAACCTCCCAAGTAATTAGGCCTACCTACAGTTGTCCTTGTCTAACAGACATCAGACACCCTGTAGATGTTCCTAAGTCACTTGACAAGTTCGGTATCTTTCCTTACCTTACCAGGAACGTTTCACCCGTCTTGCAGACATTACAGAACATCGGAGATAAAGAAGTGCGGAAGCAATTACATAAACTTACATTTATTTAGAAAGTAAGATCAAGTTACTTGTTACAGACCAGAGCTATAAACGAGTGCTGAGTAGTATTATTACACATATCAAGGGAGGCAAAAACTCCTCCCGATAGCTTTAAAACAAAAAGATCCTATATGGAGGACCACGTCCTCCCGCATCTTCACTTTTGTTTTTCTTCATTTGATACCACCTTGGAGCAAAAGCAACAAAAATTTGTCGCTTCCTCACCTAAAAACAACAAAGGGATAAACCCTGAGTATGGAATTACTCAGCAAGTCTTACCCGACTAAGGAAAAGACTCTCAAGGGTATGCTGGATAAATAGGAGTCAAGGAGAGGCTTTAGCAAAAATCAACTTATAGTTTTGCAGAAGTAGCTTACTAAAGTGAGTCCTTACTTTCAATCTTTTAACGCCATATTAAGTATTAATAGACTCTATTTGCATCTAGTCTAATTTCAACATCTCATCAATACAACATCATTTTTATCCATAGTGTTCACATCCTGACTTTAGGTTGTAGAAAAGTGACCAAGTCTTCATAACCGCGAAGGTACGGCGATCCGAATCGATTATACTCAGCTGAGGATCTCCAATCACACGACATATGTAGCAATTAACCCTTGCATATGTCAACCCGCCACCGGGGTTCTTAAGACCAGATCAGGTTCACGCAAACCGAGAGCACAGAAACACCACCGTCCAGCCTCTTGCCACGGAGGGTACACGCTACTCTCGCCACCGCTCCACGCCCATTTCGTGTTATCTTATTCTGGCCTTAGTCTGCTCGAGGCAAGGCTTACCCATGACGAGGCATGTGACCAGTTAAAGGGTCCTCGGTCAGCACGCCTACATACACATTAATCCTTAATCAACCTGGGTAGAACATCACCTGTTCCTAACCCAAGTCTCAATTTAAGTATTTCCATCCTTAGGATTGTGTCTGTTCCTTAGGATGAAAGAGCATCACAGGGAACTTTGCAGTAAGATCCCACTATTGCTCTAAATGAAAATGTTCTTGCACGTAGAAGCCATCCTCTCCCGGGTTAGAATGAGGACAACCTCTATCCACAAGATCTAAGCAAGGCTAAGCATTTTTGTAAATCATAATTTTGATACTTCACAGAAGTATCTATAAAGGTATGGATATCAAGGAAAGCAATGCATCAAAGGGTTCCAAGCAACTCCTATGAACCTAATGCACATTTCACTAGACTTAAAGTGTGCGAAAAGTATTTAAAACACAAGGAAAGGGGTTGCATGCACTGGGGCTTGCCTTCGTTAGTAGGTGAGTCAGGCTCGGACTCGCAGTTGTCGAAGTAGAGCCAAGTCTCTGCCTGAGATTCGAAAGGTGGTGGTGTCTTCTCTTCAGTCACCTCACTCTCTTCTTCGTTTTCTAAATATAACCATATAGGTATATATATAAGAATGGATGCCATGTAATGTGCATGAGGATGCAAAGATAATATAAAATTATTATCTATGTCTTGAATACAACTTTCCTTCACGGAACTCCGAGAACATAGGGTTTCCGGAGTCGGTAAAGGAGTTCAAAGGGCAGGGGGGTGGTTTAGGGTTCTAGTTATCAAACATGGTCCAAATCAATTCAAACCCTACCCAAGGCTTCTAAATATTGTTTTAAGTTCCCATAAAAAGTTTGGGCATTTTTGGACTTCCCAATTATTTTCTAAAAATCCATAACCAATATTTTCAACTACTTTAAATGCCCTAAAATTTCTTATTTCCACTAAAAATCACAAAATTATTTTTATTAAATTCTAGGGAAAATAACAAGCCTAGGAAAATTGGTCTCGTATTTTTAGGATTTTCCTACCATTTTCTACAGTTTTTCAAAGTTCTACTGAAAAAGAAAAAGGAAAAATAGAAACAGTGTTGGGCCGATTCTGGTTCAAACGGCCCATGACACAGGGAAAATCGGGCGCGCCTACGCCCGCGGTGGAAACTTCGCAGAAAGACCCAGTCCTTTTTGGATAACCGCAAGTGGGCACATGCACTGTTTACACGAGTCACTGACAGATTGCAGAAAAACCCTTCACGTTCTATTCCTTCACCGCGTCAGGTCCTCGACGAAGCTCTGCACGGGAAGCCGAAATCCGGCGAGCTATACCGGCCAGAGAGGGCGAAGACCGACGCTAATCTTTGGTTCACACCTGATTCTACCCCTAAGGAGTATTTCCCCTAAGTCAATTGCATGATTGGTGACCTATTTCGTTCTGCCCACGAGGACAGCGAAAACCATGGATATTAGTTCGTGTTCCCAGCGATTGGTGGGCTTCTAGTTTAATTGGACGGTTTGGTGAGCATCAAGGGCACATGAGGATGCTAGAACAAGACTAAAGACAACAGGATCGGACCTGAGGAGAGCTTCCCACGGTGAGGTTGGGTTCATGGTGTTCTTCAACCGTTTTGGGGAAAATCCCAAATTCGAGTTCTCTGGTGGGGGGTTTGGGATGCAGGTGGGTGCAATAGCTGGTAGAATACATAGCGAAACCGAGGGGGGCTCAATTTATAGATCCCATCGACGGTAGTGTCCAATTTCGCAAGGTCGTGCTGGCGGCCGGAGGGAATATGGACACTGGAGCAAGGGATGGGTGGCTTTCACCGTGGCGCTTCCTCCGGTGATCACCGGTTGAGGAGCTACGGCGGTTACCGGTGAGCTGGTGCGGCTAGTGACGACGTGGTGAAAAGCTCGGAGCGTGGCACAACCGTGGTGAAGCACGGCAACTCCGATGACGGCCATACGGCCACGTCGCCGGCGCGAAGGGCAGGGAACAGCGAGGCCACAATAGTTCATACACATCCGTGACTAGATCTTTTCATGGTGAGCGAACTCCACACGCCCGCGGCACGAATCCCGACGAAGAGGTCGTCGGCGGTGAGATTTTTTACGCTGGCGGTCTGATCTTCAATAGAGCACTGTACCATGGCTAAAACTTGATTCAGTCGCCTGACAGCCCAACTTGGAGCGAGATTTTCTCTTAATTCATTGTGACAACACAAGTCAAGCATTGCAGCAAACTTGGAGAGCATTATACCAACTACATCTTTGCTATATGGTGTTGTCACAAAAGGCCAGTAGATCAGGCATAAACTTGGGCTTGATGTTGATGTCAGTCCACTGTCAGCCTGATTTTCAGACTTAATTCGCCTAACAGCCAAAGTTTGGGCATGGTTATCTCCCATTTTCTTACAAGAACATGGCTTGCACTCTTAAGCAAAATTGTTGTCCTATAATTGGGCTACAACTTTGATGTGGTGACCTAGGGCAAAAACCCTATGCTTTGAAAGTTACAAAGCCCCAAAGTTGAGCCTTCAACACTGAATTTCAGACTTAGGCTCTATAGTGCTTAAGAGGTGATTTTTGCAAATAAGCCCAAAACTTAGGGTTTAACTCGCAAATTCACATATTTGTGAACCAAATGACTTTATATGTTTAAACATAGTATTTTTTACACTCTAGTCCAAAGGTTCATCACTTTTGCACATAAGTCCCTAGGATTTGGTTGTAGGGTTTTCAAGGGTTCCAATTAGGGTTTTTGGTACCTTAGGGGTATAAATGTGATTCAAGTTTATTCTTAGGGTCATTTTATGACTTTTCCCTTAAAGCCTTTAGTTTTTCTCAACTTGGGTTGTGTCTTACCCCTTTAATCCCTATTTAGGGTTCTATTTGCAAAACACTAAAACAATACAACTTGTTTGAAATTTTTGCCTAGTGAATGCACTCTAGGTGTGTCAAACATATGCAATGCCAATGCTTATGATGCCATGCTCAAGTTTTAGTTATAGTAACACCAGGGGTGTTACATCCTTCCCCCCATAAAAGAATCTCGTCCCGAGATTAAAAGTCCTAGGGTAAGTAATGGAAAAGGAAACACGGAATACTTTTATTTCCTTATTTCTGGTACAAGGCATAGGTGATGTGGGGGTCACTTCTCTATTACACAGTCATACAGGCTTTACAATTTACATGAGGCTAGAAAGCCTGGGAAATTCTTATTCAAGAAGTCTTGAGTTTCCCAAGTAGCTTCATCTTCAGAATGCTGGTTCCACTGTATCTTATAAAACTTGAGAGTTTTTCTCCGGGTAACTCTGTCCTTTTGATCCAAGACTCGTATAGGGTGCTCGGAGTATGTCAAGTCTGGTTCAAGGACAACATCTGTTACTTCAATGGTTCGATCGGGAACCCGAAGACACTTCTTCAATTGTGACACATGGAACACATTATGCACAGCGGACAATGTTTCAGGTAGTTGAAGTCGGTATGCCACTGGTCCACATTGCTCAAGCACCAGGAATGGACCAATGTACCTGGGTGCAAGCTTCCCTTTAACCCCGAAACGCGATACACCCTTCATTGGTGAAACTTTTAAGTAGACAAAATCGCCTACCAGAAAGCATAAGGGTTGTCGTCGTCGGTCTGCATAACTCTTCTGACGAGCTTGTGCCTTCTTCATATTATAAATAATTTTCTGAACCTTTTCTTCGACCTCTTTCACCATATCAGGCCTAAAGAAGTACCTTTCTCCAGGTTCAGACCAATTTACGGAGTTCGACACCGTCGCCCATATAAAGCTTCAAAAGGTGCCATCTTGATACTTTCTTGATAACTGTTATTGTATGAAAACTCCGCTAAGGGCAAACATTCATCCCATTTCGGTGAGAAGTCCAGAACACATGCCCGCAGCATATCTGCCAGTATTTGGTTTACCCTCTCAGTCTGCCCACTGGTTTGAAGATGATAGGCCGAACTGTGGAGCAACTTAGTACCTAGGGATTTATGAAGTTCTTCCCAAAATTTGGATACGAATTGCGATCCATGATCCGACACTATGGTCTTCGGAACACCGTGCAGACTAAGAATACGAGCAATGTACAATTGGGCATAGACAATAACTGGGTGATCGGTCTTGACTGGCAGAAAATGAAAAATTTTTCATAAGCTGATCAACAATAACCCAGATAGAGTCATACCCATTTTGTAGTCCTGGTTAATCCCACAATAAAGTCCATACAATATCTTCCCATTTCCATGTTGGTATTGGTAGAGACTGTAATAAACCAGCAGTCTTCATGTATGTGGCCTTGACACGTTTACAAGTGTCACATCTAGCCACATAACGTGCAATTTCAATCTTCCTCTTTGTCCATTAATAAAGATGATGTCAGCCAGAAGAACACATAAGGTTCCATGTGTGCAAGTTGCTTCTTCTGATGACACTGTACTATCTGAGTCTGTTGGGCGGGTGGCAATTACGCAATTTTACCCAAACAGAATCAGATGCACCATCTTGGGTAAAACACACAGAAAGAGGTTTACCAACAAGTGGTTACAGTAAGTTCACGAGACGGGTGTAAATGTCGAATAACATCACGGTTAACCCGTGGCTAAGCAAAAAAAAATCCAAGTTCCTAAAAGGTGATATTGATTCCAGAAAAATTACCAGCGGAGGGATCTATAAATGCGTACTTTGCAACTAGTCCATTTTATCAAGCACTAGTCACGGCTCGACCTGATCACTCATGCTGGAAAAGCACACGCGAGACGATCGAGGCACAACTAGAGCGATGATTAGGTGGTTACTAGTCGACTTAACTTGACTTTGGTAAGTACTTTCTTTGTGGTGGGTTGAACCAAAGTGAGTTTAGACAACTCGATAAAACGATCTCTAAACTCAGCATTCGTTCAACGGGCAGTTACAAGTTAGTCAAAACCAACTTGTTGAACTACTTTTGACATTAAGCAAATCCTCTCAGTACCATTGGTAAGCCAAGGGGTTGAGAGTTCACATTTGCAAGCAAAAGGTCATGCATTTGGGTAAAAATCCATTTGGTCATGTTGTTCATCCGTTTCTTCATGCAAGATGAATTATCCACTTGGTTAGGGAATACATGGATTAATTAGGAAAGTGAATGAACAAACTCCTGCATTTCAGCAGCAGGGAAAACCAGTCTTCATTTTGGGAGCTAATCAGTTGTTATCCAACACTAAAAAGATCCAAGGCTTCACCTTTACACAAAGGATGCAAAGGGATCTTGTGTGAGTAGTCACTACCAAGATCAAAAGAAATAAGACCACACATGTAAGTGGTATATCCTTTTGATCCAACGGAGATGACAGATGTTGCTTGATCTCCTTCACAAACAACATAGAAATTGTTTCAAGGAAAGGTCAATGGGAGATAACACATCAGTGTAATTCCATAATGGATCATGACTAGAGACCTCGATACCTACATGCGCCAAGCAGCAAAATCCTGGGTGCACATTCACAGGAGGTTCTCAGCTTCGCCGCGGTACCATAAGTCCTTAACCATGACACCATTACAAAACTGGTACCAATAATGAATCTCTCGTGGTAAGAATAATTTGTGTAGAGATAACATATCAATATTGTCTTATAATGGATTATGACTACTAACTGTGATACTAGCGTGTGCCAAGTAGCGCAACCATGTGTGTGCACCCACCGGAGGCCCTCGGTTTCAGCGCGGTATCACCGATTTTAGTCATAACACCATTACCAGACATAACCAATAAGAAATCTCACGCGACCCAATAGATTGAGCAAGGGTGACTACATACAAAGGGATACTCCACCAGTAAAGATGGCTACAAGTAGAGCGCCAAATAGATCATGGCCCAAGGCATGGCCATAATCTAAACTTGATGGAAGAAGTATGATGGGAGACTGTTAATTCAGCCCCAAACATATTTCTATGCCCATCATAGAGGTCACAAGGTCAAGGCTTAAGTTGGTATGCCTTCGATAGAAATGAAGAAACCAAAGGCATCAAATTCAAGGAAATGGTCGGACATGTCTTTTCTAGGTTGGGTTAATAGAGCAACACGACGATCCGCAAGGAGAGGCCAAATACACTAGAGACTGCAACCTGCATCAGCTGATCAAGAGAATGGCTCTAAAAGGAGGCATGACTTGAGATCCTTGTTTGAAGTCTAGGTACACCTTAGGTTTGACAAGGAAATTATCTAGGCATTTATTTGTACGGGTGTGGTCATGAAGTGATAACGGAAAATTCGACTTTGGGCCGGGTCATGGTTCACTAAAGCCTAATTCTTGGGTTTAGGCAATCAAGTCATCAACTCTCTATTGGTTATAACTCAACCTGATGGTTCTCATATCCATGTTGAGAACTGCTTTACGCTGGGCTAACCAGTTCATGCCCAAAATGACATTTATGTCTTGGCCTTTTGGAACAATCATATTTGTAGGAAAGTCCCGTCCGGCCAATGTTACGGGCACCTGATAAGCCACTTCTTTTTACTTTTGTTAACTTTACTGTCGGGCGTAGAAGATCATTCGTCAACCAACTTCATAGAGGGAGGAGGCCTGAAAAGGTCCAGTGCACCATCAAGTGCTTCTCCCGCTACATGAGAAGGTCCGGCTTCCATCCCGACAGAATTCACAGGGACGTTTGGGTGCAGTTGTGAATACAACACATGAACTTCTTCATGTAGTGTATTACAACGGACCTGCAAGTTATCCATGGCTAAGCTAAGCTCCTCCACATGGGCTCGAGCTTTGGCTTCCTTAGCCCAGGCGAGTAAACGAGAGTTAACCATCCAATCGAGTGCTAAATCTCGTTTCGCGAGTTAGTCTTGCAAGTAGTGGATGGCTGCATCCGCGACCCATAGATCATTCCTGTAACGGAGTTCTGATTGAAGCAGTTTGACTTGTGCTTCCAGATCCCCGATAGGATCGTTGCTACCACTGCTACTTTCTTCATGTCTTGGGGAAATTTAATGGCGGGGTATGCCAATGGGTCTAATAGATTTGCGCGCGGTCTTTCTGGTGCGCGACAGCATTTCTCTAAGGGGGAAATTTTATTAATATAGTGCTTAGCATGATGCATGTATAATTACAGAATCAACCTTAGTTGATTCAACCTTCTATACATTGCACTCTTCCTATCTAGTCTTTAAGATAGACTCTTCAGAATACTTAGGTAAGAAGAGAAAAGAGTTTTTAGGTAAGACTTTTGAAAATCCTTTGGAAGATGCCTCATAATATCTGCAAAGAAGGGCTACGCTCCGATACCAGCTGTGACGGAACCTCCCAAGTAATTAGGCCTACCTATAGTTGTCCTTGTCTAACAGACATCAGACACCCTGTAGATGTTCCTAAGTCACTTGACAAGTTCGGTATCTTTCCTTACCTTACCAGGAACGTTTCACCCGTCTTGCAGACATTACAGAACATCGGAGATAAAGAAGTGCGGAAGCAATTACATAAACTTACATTTATTTAGAAAGTAAGATCAAGTTACTTGTTACAGACCAGAGCTATAAACGAGTGCTGAGTAGTATTATTACACATATCAAGGGAGGCAAAAACTCCTCCCGATAGCTTTAAAACAAAAAGATCCTATATGGAGGACCACGTCCTCCCGCATCTTCACTTTTGTTTTTCTTCATTTGATACCACCTTGGAGCAAAAGCAACAAAAATTTGTCGCTTCCTCACCTAAAAACAACAAAGGGATAAACCCTGAGTATGAAATTACTCAGCAAGTCTTACCCGACTAAGGAAAAGACTCTCAAGGGTATGCTGGATAAATAGGAGTCAAGGAGAGGCTTTAGCAAAAATCAACTTATAGTTTTGCAGAAGTAGCTTACTAAAGTGAGTCCTTACTTTCAATCTTTTAACGCCATATTAAGTATTAATAGACTCTATTTGCATCTAGTCTAATTTCAACATCTCATCAATACAACATCATTTTTATCCATAGTGTTCACATCCTGACTTTAGGTTGTAGAAAAGTGACCAAGTCTTCATAACCGTGAAGGTACGGCGATCCGAATCGATTATACTCAGCTGAGGATCTCCAATCACACGACATATGTAGCACTTAACCCTTGCATATGTCAACCCGCCACCGGGGTTCTTAAGACCAGATCAGGTTCACGCAAACCGAGAGCACAGATACACCACCGTCCAGCCTCTTGCCATGGAGGGTACACGCTACTCTCGCCACCGCTCCACGTCCATTTCGTGTTATCTTATTCTGGCCTTAGTCTGCCCGAGGCAAGGCTTACCCATGACGAGGCATGTGACCAGTTAAAGGGTCCTCGGTCAGCACGCCTACATACGCATTAATCCTTAATCAACCTGGGTAGAACATCACCTGTTCCTAACCCAAGTCTCAATTTAAGTATTTCCATCCTTAGGATTGTGTCTGTTCCTTAGGATGAAAGAGCATCACAGGGAACTTTGCAGTAAGATCCCACTATTGCTCTAAATGAAAATGTTCTTGCAGGTAGAAGCCATCCTCTCCCGGGTTAGACTGAGGACAACCTCTATCCACAAGATCTAAGCAAGGCTAAGCATTTTTGTAAATCATAATTTTGATACTTCACAGAAGTATCTATAAAGGTATGGATATCAAGGAAAGCAATGCATCAAAGGGTTCCAAGCAACTCCTATGAACCTAATGCACATTTCACTAGACTTAAAGTGTGCGAAAAGTATTTAAAACACAAGGAAAGGGGTTGCATACACCGGGGCTTACCTTCGTTAGTAGGTGAGTCAGGCTCGGACTCGCAGTTGTCGAAGTAGAGCCAAGTCTCTGCCTGAGATTCCAAAGGTGGTGGTGTCTTCTCTTCAGTCACCTCACTCTCTTCTTCGTTTTCTAAATATAACCATATAGGTATATATATAAGAATGGATGCCATGTAATGTGCATGAGGATGCAAAGATAATATAAACTTATTATCTATGTCTTGAATACAACTTTCCTTCACGGAACTCCGATAACTTAGGGTTTCCGGAGTCGGTAAAGGAGTTCAAAGGGCAGGGGGGTGGTTTAGGGTTCTAGTTATCAAACATGGTCCAAATCAATTCAAACCCTACCCAAGGATTCTAAATATTGTTTTAAGTTCCCAAAAAAAGTTTGGGCATTTTTGGACTTCCCAATTATTTTCTAAAAATCCATAACCAATATTTTCAACTACTTTAAATGCCCTAAAATTTCTTATTTCCACTAAAAATCACAAAATTATTTTTATTAAATTCTAGGGAAAATAACAAGCCTAGGAAAATTGGTCTCGTATTTTTAGGATTTTCCTACCATTTTCTACAGTTTTTCAAAGTTCTGCTGAAAAAGAAAAAGGAAAAATAGAAACAGTGCTGGGCCGATTCTGGTTCAAACGGCCCATGACACAGGGAAAATCGGGCGCGCCTACGCCCGCGGTGGAAACTTCGCAGAAAGACCCAGTCCTTTTTGGATAACCGCAAGTGGGCACATGCACTGTTTATGCGAGTCACTAACAGATTGCAGAAAAACCCTTCACGTTCTATTCCTTCACCGCGTCAGGTCCTCGACGAAGCTCCGCACGGGAAGCCGAAATCCGGTGAGCTATACCGGCCGGAGAGGGCGAAGACCGACGCTAATCTTTGGTTCACACCTGATTCTACCCCTAAGGAGTATTTCCCCTAAGTCAATTGCATGATTGGTGACCTATTTCGTTCTGCCCACGAGGACAGCGAAAACCATGGATATTAGTTCGTGTTCCCAGCGATTGGTGGGCTTCTAGTTTAATTGGACGGTTTGGTGAGCATCAAGGGCACATGAGGATGCTAGAACAAGACTAAAGACAACAGGATCGGACCTGAGGAGAGCTTCCCACGGTGAGGTTGGGTTCATGGTGTTCTTCAACCGTTTTGGGGAAAATCCCAAATTCGAGTTCTCTGGTGGGGGGTTTGGGATGCAGGTGGGTGCAATAGCTGGTAGAATACATGGCGAAACTGAGGGGGGCTCAATTTATAGATCCCATCGACGGTGGTGTCCAATTTCGCAAGGTCGTGCTGGCGTGCGGAGGGAATATGGACACTGGAGCAAGGGATGGGTGGCTTTCACCGTGGCGCTTCCTCCGGTGATCACCGGTTGAGGAGCTACGGCGGTTACCGGTGAGCTGGTGCGGCTAGTGACGACGTGGTGAAAAGCTCGGAGCGTGGCACAACCGTGGTGAAGCACGACAACTCCGATGACGGCCATACGGCCACGTCGCCGGCGCGAAGGGCAGGGAACAGCGAGGCCACAGTAGTTCATACACATCCGTGACTAGATCTTTTCATGGTGAGCGAACTCCACACGCCCGCGGCACGAATCCCGGCGAAGAGGTCATCGGCGGTGAGATTTTTGACGCTGGCGGTCTGATCTTCAACAGAGCACTGTACCATGGCTAAAACTTGATTCAGTCGCCTGACAGCCCAACTTGGAGCGAGATTTTCTCTTAATTCATTGTGACAACACAAGTCAAGCATTGCAGCAAACTTGGAGAGCATTATACCAACTACATCTTTGCTATATGGTGTTGTCACAAAAGGCCAGTAGATCAGGCATAAACTTGGGCTTGATGTTGATGTCAGTCCACTGTCAACCTGATTTTCAGACTTAATTCGCCTGACAGCCAAAGTTTGGGCATGGTTATCTCCCATTTTCTTACAAGAACATGGCTTGCACTCTTAAGCAAAATTGTTGTCCTATAATTGGGCTACAACTTTGATGTGGCGATCTAGGGCAAAAACCCTATGCTTTGAAAGTTACAAAGCCCCAAAGTTGAGCCTTCAACACTGAATTTCAGACTTAGGCTCTATAGTGCTTAAGAGGTGATTTTTGCAAATAAGCCCAAAACTTAGGGTTTAACTCGTAAATTCACATATTTGTGAACCAAATGACTTTATATGTTTAAACATAGTAGTTTTTACACTCTAGTCCAAAGGTTCATCACTTTTGCACATAAGTCCCTAGGATTTGGTTGTAGGGTTTTCCAGGGTTCCAATTAGGGTTTTTGGTACCTTAGGGGTATAAATGTGATTCAAGTTTATTCTTAGGGTCATTTTATGACTTTTCCCTTAAAGCCTTTAGTTTTTCTCAACTTGGGTTGTGTCTTACCCCTTTAATCCCTATTTAGGGTTCTATTTGCAAAACACTAAAACAATACAACTTGTTTGAAATTTTTGCCTAGTGAATGCACTCTAGGTGTGTCAAACATCTGCAATGCCAATGCTTATGATGCCATGCTCAAGTTTTAGTTATAGTAACACCAGGGGTGTTACACTTCTGTTGCTCGTTCAACATCTTCACCGTGGAGATACCAGACCTTATAGCCTGACACGAAATCATGTGAGCACAGGTGTAGTGTGACCTGCCTCTTGGTGTGGCTCGTCATATTTCTACATTTATTGCATGGACACCTAATATTATCTATTTGTGACAAAGCAGCTGCATGGTCCAGAAACATTTGTGTCTTGGCAAACCATTCACTTGTGTGACACCCACCCTTCTTGAAACCTTCATACATCCAATCACGTCTATCACCCATTATTGCGGCTGTGTGTACGAGTAAAGAGTGTGTGTGAGACAATCACATTTCTAAATGTCACACATATATCTATAGGTAAGTAGTAAAACTATATATATACATAAATAACTATATATATACATAAATAACATTAAATTTGTCAATATCGAAACCTTCATACAACCTAATATTATAAGTTAAATCTAATCAATAAATAACATCAAATTCAACAATTTAATAGCATAAGTTAAACCTATTATAATAATAGAATTAATACTTATACCTAACATCAAGGCACACATGTGATATTAAACTAACTCTAATCAAACTCTAATCACATGTGATATTAAACTAACTCTAATCACACTCTAATCACACCCTAAACTAACTCTAATCACATGAAAGTTAACTCCCGTCGGCCATAAAAAACCGACGAAAATAAACATTTATACACATATTTAACAATTACACTCGCATTTACATTCAATAATTCAAATTTTTATATACCTCAACGGTCCGGGGTGGCGACGGCGCTCGGGGAGGCGGTTGGGGGCGACGGCGGCGCTCCGAGGGTGGGCGGTGGGCGACGCGTTGGGGGCGGCGGCAATGGGAGCGGGCGGCGGCGTGGTGGGCGGTGGCCGGTGCGGGGAGCGCTAGCGGCCGGCGATGGGCGGCGGTCGGTGATGGGAGCGGTGGACGTCGGTTTGGAAAGAGAGAGAGAGAGAGGAGAATGAGCCACGCGGGATGTCCGCCGGCCTTCCATAAAGCAATAATCCCCGTCGGCTGGCGTCAGGGCCGACGGGAGTTAACTAATTCGCGTCGGCTGGCGTCAGGTCCGACGGGAGTTAACTTAAGGCTCGTCGGCCGGCGGCTGGACCGACGAGAGTTAGCTAATTCGCGTCGGCTAGCGTCAAGGCCGACGGGAGTTAACTTAAGGCCCGTCGGCTGCCTTATAGCCGACGTGAGTTAACTAATTCCCGTCGGCCTTTGCTCTGGTCGACGGGAATTAAAATGGCCGACGGGAATCTTCAATATTCCCGTAGTGGTTCCTAAGAATTGTTAAAACCTTTGACATTCCTTATTCATAATCAACTTAAGAAATTAAAATAATCATATAAAAAATGGGCATCTCATACTTATAGATTTGGGGTGGCACATTCTATTGAAATAAGGAGTCATAATTTAAACTTGACCTCAAAACTTTGAATGAAAACATAAAATAGAAATAGAGGATAGAAATTTTAATGAAGTCATTTAAGACCCTTTCGTAAATAAATAATGGATAAAAGAATAAATAATAATATTATAAACAATAGAACATATATTCACATTAAGTTTATATTTGAGAATGGGAATTGGAAATTCAAGACATAAAGTTTCAGCAGGTTTGAACTGGGAACTAGAAACAAATTTGAAGTTTAAATAGGAGTTACTCTTTATTATTTGTTTTTGGAGCACTTAATTAAAGGAATGAAATAATTAAATATGAATAAACCTGAAATTTCGCATGCTAGAGATTTCATTGTGCATTAAAATAGAATTTTGAAAACATAACTCGGATTTAAATTTGAAATTGTAACTCAAAATTGGTATTTGAACAGGAAATTGAAATAAGAAAAAGAATAAAACCCTGCTAGGCCTGCTACCTCATTTTTGGCCCAATCCCACCCTACTCCTAGCCAGCCCACGTAGTCCGCTGCTCTCACCGCACGTCCCTCTTCGCTCTCACCGCCGATTGGGTCCCACCGGTCAGGCCGTGTCTTTCTTCTCCGGGTGGTTGTGCCTGGACCGATTTTCTCGCCTGGGAGCTCGCCGGTCGTTTCTCGCCTTAGACTCTGCCGCCGCACTATAAAAAAACACGAGGCCGCTAGCCCCTTGCCATCAACCGCGGACTACAACACAAACACGTGAACCAAAGAGGGCCTCGTCGGGATTAGAGCGAACGGGGAGGTTGGCAGCCGCCGTTGTGAAATCCTCCCTGATGGTCGCCGGGCTGCGCCGAAGGGATCTAGGAACTCCGTGGATGCTTTGTTGTGCGCCTTACAACAATCAACCCGGTGCAGTGGCTTCCTTCACCTTGCCGTAGCACCACCGAGCTCCGGACAACTTGTCTTCTCCCTGTCTAACGAAATCCGCCGCAGCACAACATCTTCCGCGAAATAGCAGGCAAATCCACCGCCGAGATCATCTCCTAGTGGTTAGCGCGGATCTCATTGGAGCCCTCGACGTCGTGGCAACACCAATTACTCGTCGGGGCTCGGCGGGTATTGTTGGCCGTCATTTCCCGTGGTTGGGGCTTGTCGCAGCGCAATCATAGGTAACATGACCCCTATAAAGCTCGCCATTTCCCCCTCGATGTGATGCACCCATCTGTTTGCGTATTAGGGCACTGGGCGTCGTACTAGGGCGATCGCCGACTTTCTCTGCCGCGAGCGGATTGCTGTTGCCGCCTTTAGCCGGCATGGGGGACGACATGAGTGCACCATCCGATCCCACGCTAACGGCCGCGATTTGTGGCAGGGTACCAGATTGGTGGGGATGATCACACCATGGGATGCGGATCATGTGGCTATGGACAGACGTGACCTGATGAAGTGCTGACCAATGGATCTCCAATCAAACGGTCCTTAATGCGTACCGGTTCATAAAGAACCCCGTGTAATCTGCGCCGTTGATCCTGCATCCAGCGGTGTTCGTATACACTTTCGGCTTGGCGACTTTGCATAAGAGCCCTCCTAAAATTAACAAACCAACCCGCCGTCCACCCAAATACTAAAGAATCACAAACTAGTCCCTGTAATTTATAATTTAGACCATGTACTTTCTGGAAATTGTGTCCGCAGCCCAAGTGTTGAATAAAAGGGATAAAATAATTTAGAAAATGATTTTTAGTTTAAAAATAAATCAAGAAACTTGTTTAATTCGTATTAAATCCATTTGAACCCCAAATTAATTCATTCTAGTTGCATTAGACTTGTATTAATATTGTTTATCATCCAGTAACTTTATTCTCTTATGAAACCTAAACTGAAATTGTGTACATAATTTCTTTTGTACACCACTACTAAATCTTTAGAAATTCATAACTTTTTAACCGTAACTCCGATTTACACCTTTCAAATTGCATTAGCCTCACATTAATATTGTCTACATGATAACAACAATTATGTTAGTGCTTGCATAAGTAATTGAATATATGTTTATTAAATTTACTTTTCTAAACCAGGTTAATGTGACATGGTAAATCAACCTATGACTATAGTCTAACTAAAGAAATATGATTCTAACAAGTTATAACTTAGGTTAAAATTAAATTAATATTTTCTGAAGGATATATTTGTCACATGATTTATTAATTAACATAGACATAGTCCCCATAATTGATCACATAAAAACCATAACTATTCAACCATAAATCTGATTTTAGTGATTCTCGCGCACACGATCTCGTAGCAACACGTAGATTATTATCATTCCATTTGTGCTTATGATTGATGTGATTATAATTTTGCCTATACCATGTTTGTCTATATTGCTACATATAGCAGTGAGGTCACGGGTCGCCTAAAGAGCAAGTTGGTATCTGGAATCTCAAGTCCCAGGCAAGTTGTGCCCTCGATCACTTCTTTTTACCCACTCATGTTCTTATTAATCATAATGATCTGCATAGGTTAATTTTGATGGGACCCAATAGGTTACCCTAGTTTGACTATCTTTATACCTTGTTTACCATTGAATTCTTGGGTAGTACCTGCTATTGCTTTATGTGGTTTTGGGTATGGAGATACACATTATTCATTATCATACTTTTATTATCAGTTGTTATTCACTGTTCATGATAAGATCATTATGTTAATTGGAACATGGAGTGACCACCCAAGAAAACAGTGCTACCACAAGGGTGGTATGGGACGGCCTTGGCTGACTAATTAGGAAAGCTAGTGGAGGACTAGCTTACCCTAAAGGGGCAAGGGAAGTAGGGGAGTGGTCACTGTAGGGAGGCCCTTGGGTTGATTTTGCTACAATGGCGGTCAGGCGAGGGGTCCCTGCATTGGAGCTTCCTAGAAACTGTAGCGGGTTTTCTAAAGCTAGTGGAACTTTGTAAAGGCCTCGTAGTGGTACCCTGCCTCGCTTCCTTGGAAGAGGTGTATGGGGTCCGATCAACCCCGTGGCAAATGGGTAACACGACTTGTGGGTAAAGACGCACAACCTCTGTAGAGTGTAAAACTGGTATATCAGTCGTGCTCACGGTCATGAGCAGTTCAGACCCTCACATGATTAATTTATGGAACTAAATTCAATTTGTCATATGCATTGCATCTCGGGTGTTGTTATCACTTTTGTTCTACTACTTAATTGGGTTGGTATTTACTTATACTTAGTAATTGCTAATAAAATTTTGATCAACTTTAAAAGCAATGCTCAGCTCTAACCATCCTCTTTGGTAAGCCTTACACTTCACATGAGCTCCCACCTTTGGCGAGTTCATGCACATTATTCCCCACAATTTGTTGAGCGATGAACGTATCTGAGCTCACTCTTGCTGTCTCACACCCAACAGGTCAAGAGCAGGTACCGCAGGATGAGGTGCATGGAGAATGCTGTGACAAGTTCGTGAGAGATCTAGGCCGTCGTCTCCCAGTCAACTTTGGGGTTGCTGGATCGTTGTCTCCTTATGATGTAATTATTTATTTATTTTGTACAGAACTCCTATTATATTGTAAAGATGTGACATTTGTTTTTGTACCATGATTTATCATATGTGTGAGACTTAGTCCCAGCACACTTGGTGATTATTTCGCGCTCGGGTTTTGGACCCCTAAAACCCGGGTGTGACAGTTCGGGAGGATCTGAAGATAGCGCAATCAAGACAGCGAAGTTATGTAGACACAAGGAGAGAGCTGAGTTTTGAAGTGGGAGATTTTGTCTACCTGAAGGTATCGCCTATCAGAGGAGTCAGAAGGTTCGGAGTCAAGGGCAAGCTAGCACCCCGATATGTTGGTCCGTACTAGATTCTCGCAAAGCGTGGAGAAGTGGCCTATCAGCTCAGTTTGCTAGAAGATTTGTAAGCGACACATGATGTATTTCATGTGTCTCAGTTGAAGAAATGTCTGCGTGTGCCAGAGGAGCAGTTGCCAGTGGAAGGTCTGGAAGTCCAAGAAGACTTGACCTACATAGAGAAGCCAACGTAGATTCTGGAGACTGCAGACAGGGTCACCTGGAGGAACACTATCAGAATGTGCAAAGTTAGGTGGGGTCACCACTCTGAGGAAGAAGCAACTTGGGAGTGCGAAGATGATATGATGGCCAAGTATCCCGAACTCTTTGCTGGCCAACCTTGAATCTCGAGGGCAAGATTCTTTTAAGGGTGATAGGTTTTAACACCCTGGATTTGGGGTATAAATTTTCGTCTCCAATACTCACCAAATTCAGGCGTTACTCTCTTTTCTCTTCCCGTTTCGCTCCTTCCTAATTTCAAAGCAGTATAGAGACCGGTGTTCGTATCGCGTGTAAACAAAAACCTAAGTTGGCATGGGTGTTGCATCATACCGAAGCATATTTCTTTTGTCTGATGTTGTGTCTAACTCCGCGTTCATATTGTTTCGGTGTTCAGCGCGTGACAATTCATTTTAATTTCAGATTATTCAATGTGTTGCATCGCGCGTTTTGTTGCGCGATGTTTTGTTTTAATTTCAGTTTAAGTAGCGTATGCCGTCGTGCGATTCGTTGTGTGACGCTTCACGTTATTTTTAGATTTAATTCAAGTGTTTCATGACGCGCTTAGTCGCGCGACGATTCGCTTTATTTCAGTTTAATTCTAAGTGTTGCATCACGCGCTTCGTCACACGACGATTCATTTTAATTTTAGCATAATTCGTGCGAGCTGTCGTGTGCCTCGTCGCACGACAACTCGTCCCAATTTTCAGTTTAGTTCGCGTGTGACGTCGTACGATTCGCCGCGCGACAATCCTTTTAAATTTACTTTGAGTTGTTTTTAATAATTAAGCACGTAGAGTAACTTTGTTTTATGCATAACACGATTGTTAAATTAATATGGTTATGTTTAGATAAGTATTTTTATCCATAGCAGCTTAACGTAATCACCTTTCGACCGTAGCCTCGACCGTTGTTTTCTCTTTCTCGCATAGTCGTAGATACGAGCCCTGCGCCAAGCGTCTGCTTATTTGTTGCATTCTATTGTGTGGTGTATTGTTCCTTTTTATATTAAGTTTGTGGAATGTATGTTTGAACTCGTATAGACAACGGTCCATTGGCGGAGTCCGAAGGAGTTGCAGGTGAAGACACTGAGCACCAGCTGGTTGGTGAAGGCAAGTGTCCTTTGACCCATCTATGTCCTATTCATTTTATAATTCACTCCCCGTATTTACACAATTTATACCTAAGGATTGACTAGCTTTGTTTATCATGTCCTTGTTTACCTATGTGGGTTGGATCATTTTGGTTTAGCTCTATGCTAGCGCTTCACCATAATCAATAAACATGATGAGATTATTTATGATACGTTGTTTTCCCCTCTTGATTATGATGATGACTTTGTGACAATTAAGGGGACTCGAGCGGTTTCTCGAGTGCCTCTCCGTAAGGACTGATTCGTTGGCTGACCACCCGGGAAAACAGTAAGACCATGAGGGTGGTATGGGACGCCCTTAGCTGAATAATTTGAGGAACTGAGGTGTATTTCGCTTTACCGTCGTGCCGTCAATGGGGCTCAGTGTATGCGGCTCGCTCTACCGAGGGTGGTTTGCCCCTTGGAGAGGAGAGCGGTACATTTAGGAAACCTAACAGGCGACTACAACCTCAGAGAATCTTTATAAAGGCTACGTAGTGAAACCGTGCCTATTCACCTTGGTAGTGTTTAAGGGTTTGATCGACCTGAGGCAAAAGGGAATCACGACTCGTGGGTAAAGTGTGCAACCTCTGCAGAGTGTTATGAAACTGATATATCAGCCGTGCTCGCGGTTATGAGCGGCCTTGGGAGCTCCATTGATTAGAGACACATTGATCAGACATACTTTGTTTACAGATGATGATGAGGATAATGCTGGTTTCTATTGTGATTATGATTATGGTTTCTGGTATTCTTTCCGCTTGGAAAGATTACTTTTGGGTTAACAACTTGGGTTAATGCTAAAATCTGGCTCTCTACTAGTAATAATTACCTGACCAACTAAAAGCAATTGCTTGACCTTAACCCCACATAAAGCTTGCCCACTACAGCCAAACAGGACAATTGATGAGTATGTTGATGTGTGCTCACCCTTGCTTTACACACCAAACCCCCAGGTTGTCCACATTGCAACCACTGCTAAGGAGAAGATGAAGTCGTGGTGGAGGATTTCCAGGAGTTCCAAGAGTACGATGAGTTCTAGGCGTGGGTTAGCGGCAAACCCCCAGTCGGCTGCCTGTGAAGGCAGTGTTTAGCTACGTTTCGTTTTTCACACTTTGATAATTGTTAATGACTATGTGGATGTCTCGGACATCATGGTGTAATTAGACTATTACCCTCTTTTATGTTATTATTTGAGCACTGTGTGATGATATCCGGTTATGTAACTACTGTGTATGTGAAATGTTGATCCTGGCACGTACATGGTTCGCATTCAGTTTGCCTTCTAAAACCGGGTGTGACAACACCGGACAGTCCGGTGAATTATAGCCTCGGTGCCCTGGCTTTTTACCGAGAGCGGCCTATTCACCGGGTGCACCATCCTGGCACCAGACACTATCTGGTGCACACCGGATAGTGTGGTGCACAACATGCTGGTGCAAGTTTGGCTATCTATTTGAATTTCTCTTGATTTGAGAAGATCCCTAGCACTTAATAGAACATACTTATTACCAAAAACAATTTACTAAGTGCTATAAGCATACCTTTGTTTCTCCAGGATTGTAGAGTTTGCAATTTATCCTTACAATTCTCAATTTGCTTCTTCTTTGACTCTGAGCTCATAATTACAATTGTATGTAAGATCAAAGTGATGTGTTAGCCACTTAATCACCAAAACACTTAGAAATGGCCCAAGGGCACATTTCCCTTTCACTCTTAAGTTTGGTGGTGGAACACAAGTTATGAAGCGTCTTACCCCGCTCTTACAACACCACAGGTGGCAAACGGTGGCCAGTGTGACATGCCAAAGAGCGTGGGTGTGATTGCAAAGGAGTATCTATTCTGCTCGAGAGAAAGGTGGAGCTTTGGGAAGGCTAACTAATATATATTTGTGGCACACAAGTCAGTAACAGATAGCAATGCTAAATAAGTGTTCAAAGTACTCGTCCTAGCTGCTGGTCTAGAGAATGTATTATAACAGATGGAGGAAGACACAAAGGAGGTAACAAAGATATAGGTACAACATGGAAACAAGATGGAAATAAGATGAATCATGGAGGTGCACAGATCAATGGTGTTCCTGCTTATGCGCACACTTTTTCTCATTTTTCTATTTTTTTCTTTGTTTTGTGCTGCTTTTTTTGTGCACTTGCCTTTTATATTCTCTTTTTTTTACAAAAGTGCCGCAAAGCAAGATACAACTTGTCACACCCGGATTTAAGGGATAAAGTCGGGTGTGTCTCATATGTGCGCCAAAGAAGAACATTACATATAATGACAAAGTGTATAGAGATAAATGTCACATGTATCATTATTACATAGTGGAAGTCTTACAAAAGTAAATGATAACAATAAGACGAACTAATGTTATTCCTTGGTGCCATCAAGCTGACTGGGAGACGCCACCTAAATCAACTCATACTCATCATTATAGGGCGGCTCCTCTTGGACCACCTGCTCTTCACCTGTGGGGGGTTTATATATCGCAAGAGTGAGCTCACAAAAGATCATAGCTCAACAAGTTGTGGAGAATAATGTGCATGAACTCACCAAAGGTGGGAGCTCATGTGAAGTGTAAGGCTGATCAACAAATAAGGGTTAAAGCTGAGCATTGCTTTTAATAAGTTGGTCAAATTTTATTAGCAGCTACTAAATGTAAGTAAATACCAAACCAGAGTAATAAATAGATCAAAATTGATAATAAACCACAATGTGATGCAAATGATAAATTGAATTTAATTCCATAAATTAATCATGTGAGGGTCCGAGCCTCTCATGACAGTGAGCACGGTTGATATACCAGTTTTACACTCTGCAGAGGTTGCACATCTTTACCCACAAGTAATGTTACCCATCTGCCAAGGGATCGCGACTCCCATACACCTCTACCAAGGAAGCGAGGCAGGGTAACACTATGAGGCGTTTACAAAGTTTCACTAGCTTTAGAAAACCCGCTATAGTTTCTAGGAAGCTCCAATGCAGGGATCCCTCGCCTGAACGCCATCACAGCAAAATCAACACAAGGACCTCCCTACACTGACCACTCCCCTACTGCCCTTGCCCCTTTCGGGTAAGGTAGTCCTCCACTAGCTTTCCTAATTAGTTAGCCAAGGGCGTCCCATACTACCCTTGTGGTAGCACTGTTTTCCCGGGTGGTCGCTCCATGTTCCAATTGACATAATGATCTTATCATGAACAGTAAATACCAAACTGATAATAAAAGTATGATCATGAATAATGTGTATCTCCATACCCAAAACCATATAAAGCAATATCAAGTACTACCCAAAAAGTTCAGTGGTAAACAGGGTATAAAGATAGCCAAACTAGGGTAACCTATTGGGTCTCATCAAAATTAACCTATGTAGATCATTATGATTAATAATAACATTATTGGGTAAATAGAAGTGATCAAGGTCACAAGTTGCCTTCAACGAGCTCCTGCTCAGCAGTCTCTACCTGCTGAACTCCCAGATCCTCTATAGCTGGCTCGTCTACTCGCAACAATACAAACAAACATGGTATAGTATAAAATTAACATCACACCAAACATTAGAACATAATGCATGATAATATTCTACGTGTTGTAACGAGATCGTAGGAATAAGAATCACTAAATTCGGAGTTATGAATTTTTGAAGTATTTAAGTGCTTGGTATAGAATAATTCAAGTGAATAATTTTAATTCAAGTTTCATGGGTAAATAGAGGTACTAGGTGATAGACAATTGAAAGGAAAATGGACCTAATCATTTCCTATAATGGATTTTAGTGGTTGACATCCAACACAAACCACTTGGACTAACTAGTTTGTCTAGATATCAAATATCTCGGGTGTATAAGGTTCAACACAGACCAAGAAAGAAATTCAGTTGGGGACATATTGGTCCTTGTTCTCAAATGCTACACATTGAGAACAAGACAACACGATTGTCAATAATTAAAGACCTTTGTCCTTTGAAGCATTATCTCCTTTTGGACATAATGATCTCCAGACAAAGGTCATGAAGGGCATACCTTCAACATCTCAGTGAACAAATATAAATAAGGGTACATGAGATGCAAAAGAATATAAATAACGATTATGAATCAATAAGTTATTTATATTCTCATTTTATAAACATGAATAAACATCAATAATATTTATATTACATTGATACCTTCGGCTTGCCAGAAGGTGAAAATGCAAGAGTGACGCGAGGGCGAGTACAATCCAGCGTGAACAGTACGGGGGTACTGTTCATCTATTTATAGGCACGGAACGCAACCCGGACAAAATTACATTCATGTCCCTGATAACTAATTGTAATCATAATGTGAACTATTAAGGACTAGATAGTCTTTTCCTCCTTAAGTCGGTATCGTCCTTCGCCTTCGCCATAATGCTAAGTCGAAGCTCCTTCAGTCATAGCTTCGGCTTCTATCCGCATCATCTTCTGGTTGTATCTTCATGTCGTGTATACCTTTGTAGTATTTTGCCGAAGGTGTTTTTGCCTTGAGGACCTTCGGCGGGAAAGAAGACCCCCAACAGTAGCCCCTTCGCGGTGCTAGATCGTTTTTGTAACGAGCTCGATCCGCGAAAAACACGAAGGTTTTGGAATGCCGAAGGTCCGAATGAATTCGTTAAGTTCTGTGGCCCATTTCCCGATCCTTCCTGTAGCTTCTCTATTCCTCATTATGTCCTTCAGGGGTTGCGATGAAGGCACTATTATGTGATATGCTTGAAAGTAATGCCAAAGCTTTTTGGAGTCCATCAATACAGCATACAATACCTTCTCCAACTCTGTGTAGTTTTTCTTTGAAGGGCTGAGTACTACGGAAACGAAGTATACCGGTGCTTGCTTTTTTACGTGGCCCTCTTGTTTCTCTTGTACAAGTGCTGCACTAACCGCAGCATGGGAAGCAGCCACATATATAAGTAACGGAGCTCCAGATGAAGGTGGGGTTAGAGTTGTTAGATCTATCAAATACCGCTTCAGCTCTTCGAAGGCTCTCTGCTGAGCTAGACCCCATTGGAAGACTTCAGCTGATTTTAGTATATCAAAGAAAGGTAAATTCCTCTCCGCTGATCTTGAAATGAATCTGTTTAATGATGCCAGCCTTCCTGATAACCGTTGAGTCCCCTTTTTTGAATTTGGTGGCTCCATCCAAAGGATAGCTTCGATCTTGTTTGGGTTAGCTTCGATGTTAATCCAGATAAAGTGCAAGAGGTGATGAATTGGAAGCCGCCAACAACTGTTCATCAGATTCAAAGTTTTCTAGGACTGGCCGGGTATTATCGGTGATTCATTCCAGATTTCTCTCGAATTGCTAAGCCCATGACAGAACTGTTGAAAAAGGGAGCAAAATTTGAATGGGGTCAGAAATGTGAAGATGCCTTTCACACTTTGAGGCAACATTTGACCACAACACCTGTGTTGGCGCAGCCTGACAGCAATAAGTCGTTTGATGTGTATTGTGATGCCTTTGGCACTGGACTAGGTTGTGTTTTGATGCAAGACAACTGAGTTATAGCCTACGCATCAAGAGCGCTCAGACCTCATGAGCAAAATTAACCTACTCATGACTTAGAGTTGGTAGTCATGGTTCATGTCCTAAAAATGTGGAGGCATTACTTGATGGGAACCCACTACAACATCTATACAGATCACAAGAGCCTCAAGTACATCTTTACTCAGGCTGATCTCAACATGAGGCAGAGAAGATGGCTGGAATTGATCAAGGACTACGACTTGGAAGTACATTACCACCCGGGGAAACCTAATGTGGTAGCAGATGCCCTAAGTCGAAAGTCACAATGCAATTGTATGGTGATGGATTCTCGCATCAATACCATGTGTGATGAGTTGAGTAAGATGAGGATTGAAGTAATTCCTTCTGGTACCTTGTCTCACATCTCCATCGAGCCAACCTTGTAAGACCAGATTATTATGGCCCAACTCGGTGACAAGGGAGTACAAATCATCAAAGAAAAACTTAATCAGAAAGTGGAGAAGTATAAGTGCTTTTGCCAAGACAGCAAGGGGATAATATGTTTTGAAGACAGATTGGTGGTTCCTAAAAATAGAGACCTCAAGAAGAGACTCTTGGATGAGGCTCACATCTCCAAATTCTCCATGCACCCGGAAAGCACCAAGATGTACCATGATCTGAAACCCTTGTATTGGTGGACCAACATGAAAAGGGAAATAGCCAAGTATGTATCAGAATGTGACACCTGTCAGAGGATAAAGGCAAGCCACTTAAAGTCAGCTGGTGCCTTGCAACCCCTATCGATACCTTCATGGAAATGGGATGACATCAGCATGGATTTCATTGTGGGTCTGCCCAACACCTCTCGACATCATGATTCAATCTAGGTCATTATGGACCGATTAACGAAAGTGGCTCATTTTCTTCCAATGCACACCACTGATAAGGCTCATAAGTATGCAGAGTTGTACATTGACCGAATTGTGTGTTTGCATGGATTACCCTGGACAATTGTCTCTGACCGAGGAGCCCAATTAGTAGCCAGATTTTGGGAGCAATTGCAAGAGTCCTTGGGAACCAAGCTGGTAAGAAGTTTAGCTTACCACCCCCAAACTGATGGTCAGACCAAAAGGGTAATTAGATTCTTGAAGATATGATAAGGGCTTGTGCAATCCAATGAGGCAAGAACTGGGATAAGTGCCTCTCTTTGGCAGAGTTTGCTTATAACAACAGTTATCAATCCAGTCTGAAGATGGCACCTTTTGAAGCCTTGTATGGAAGGTGTCGAACACCCCTCAACTGGTCACAGCCCGACGAGAGAGAAATCTTTGGGCCCGACCTGGTGTCGGAAGCCGAAAGAAAAGTAAAAATGATCAGAAAGAACCTAGAAGCTACTCAGGCCAGGCAAAAGAGTTACCACAATAAGAGGAGGAAACCCCTACAGTTTGAAGTGGGATATTTCGTATATCTGAAAGTATTGCCCACAAAAGGAGTGCAAAGGTTTGGGATCAAAGGCGAGTTAGAACCTCGCTACATTGGACCTTATGAAATCATAGAAGCATGTGGACCTGTGGCATACAAATTGAAGCTACCTCCAAAGATGTCTACCATCCACAATGTGTTCCATGTATCCCAATTGAAGAAGTGTGTTCGGTTACCAATAGAGGTCATAACCGAGCCAGATGTGGAGATATAGCCAGATCTATCATACCAAGAACACCCCTCCAAGGTTCTAGATTGCAAGGAAATATCAACCCGTGCAAGAACGATCAAGATGTATAAGATCCAATGGAGCAACCATTCAGAAGAAGAGGCTACATGGGAGACTGAGGATTTTCTGCGCTCGAACTACCCCGATTGTCTACCTAAGGAAATCGGTACGTTACCATACCCCAGCCCTCTGCCCTATGAATCCAAAGATAAGAAAGATGCTCTTAACAAAACCAAGTTAAACCCTAAAACTAGGACAAAAAGGACTTTTGTCACACCCGGTTTTAGAAGGTAAACCGAATGACATTCAAAGAGCATATTTTCTAAAGAACCTTATAAGCAAACCAATACGATGAAAGCAAGATGTAACCTTTTCCTCACCCCTGGAGTACCCTGTCACACCCGGTTTTAGAAGGTAAATCGAATGGGAACCATGTACGTGCTAGGATCAGAAACTCACGTACACAACGATTATATAATTGGACATCATCACACAATGCTTGAAATAAATAGCGGAAAAGTACTTAATTACATCAAGATGCCCAAGACATCCATAAAGTCTATTACATAACCATTGTCTTTAGCATAAATATCAAAGTGCAGAGAAACGAAACGTAGATGATAAGCCTACATAGGCAGCTGACTGGGGGTTTGCCACTAAGATAAACTAGAACTCGTCGTAATCCTGGAACTCCTCAAAGTCCTACATTCTACCAGCATCACCTCCTGAGCACTGAGTACAATGGGAACAACCTAGGGTGGGGTGGTTTGTAAAGCAAGGGTGAGTACACATCAACGTACTCAGCAAATGTCCCATTTGGCTAAAGTGGACTAGCTGTATGTGGGGTTGAGGTTAAGCAGTTTCTTTTATTTGGTCAAGTATTTATTGTTAGTATTAGAGCCAAGTTTTAGTAATAAACCCAGTTATTACCCAAAAGTACTCCCTCAAAAGAGGAAATACCAGAGATCAGATTTATAACATCATTGTTAACCATCATCATAAAAATATCCAAAGTTCTTCTAATCAAAGAGGATCCCAAGGCTGCTCTTAACCGTGAGCTCGGCTGATATACCAGTTTCTAACACTCTGCAGTGGTTGTACAATTTACCCATGAGTCGTGATACCTTTTCAGCCTGGGTTGTACAGACCCGATCTTCACTACCGAGGTGAATGGCCAGGGATACACAACGTAGCCTTTACAAAGACTCCCTTGGTGCATAGCTGCTCGCTAGGTTTTGCCAGTCGTACAAACGTAGTACACCTCCCCAAGGTGGGTGACTAACAAAACCAAATCGAATGAACCTCTGCACCCCCCCCCCTTAGCAAAGCGAGCACCATGCCCCAGCCCCCATTAATGGCCCTCCAGCAAAGCCAACTATACCCCCAGGTTCATCTAATTAATCAGCTAAGGGTGTCCCATTCCACCCTCATGGTTGCACTGTTATCCCGGGTGGTCACTCCACGAACAGGTCCTTACGGAGAGCTACTCAGAAAAATGGCCTGAGTCCCCTAGAGTATCTCAAGACCATCAGCATAATCAAGATAACAGTATCATATCATAAATGTTCACATCAAGTTCATTGATTAAAGTAAAGCAAAAGCAAGATGCTAACCATGATAACCCAAAAAGGTAAACAAGGATAAGTAAATACAAACTAGTCAATCCTTAGGTTTCATAAAGTAATGCGAGACAGTGAATTATAAGTAGATAGGACATAATAGGTCAGAGGACACTTGCCTTCACCAGGTTGTTGCTCAGGGAGGTCTCCAACAACACACTCAGGAACCTCGAACTGCTCGTTGTCTAAATAAAGCGAGCAAGCATTCAATACATTTGGAAAGTACAAATGAACAACACACCAAACATGTATAGACATAGGAATGCATCTTAAAAAAACACAATACTAAATGAGGAATAATGAGATCAAAGTATAACATAAACTAACTTACTTTATAAATAGATTATTATTTCTTTAAGTATTGCCCACAAATGCATAACATAGTTCAATTTATTTTATTGTGACCTAAAAGTTAGACCAGAGATGAATTCATGTAATACACATTATTAATCTTAACAAGATTAAATATACTTTAATCTCTAGGGTTTTCCTTTTATTTATTTTACTAAATAAATAAATCTACACATATATTAGTTCATAATTAACCATAAAAATTAGAATGTGCAGACAGTAAATGAAACTATTTTATTTAAATAGAGAATAATCCTATGAACATTTTGCAATTTGAATGACTAAATTTGGAGTTCATATGCAAAAGATATGAAATAAACAAGTTTGGGAATTCAAAATATGAAATTAGGTCTAATTCTATGACTATTTAAAAGTCCAGGGTTCAATCTGCAAGATTATAGGGGCCTGTGCATGAAAACCAGGGACGTCGGGTTGATTCTAAACAAACCGAGGGTCTCTTTAATAAAACTACCACGCGAAGGGGTATCGGGCGATTCCAACCGTTAGATCAGAAACCGACGGCCAAGATTAGATCTACGGTTGAGGGCGCGCGCGGGCGGGCGGGCGAGCGCTGACAGGCTGGCCAGGGGGTGTCAGCGACCGAGGCGAGAGCGCACTGGCCCAGTGGGCCCAGCGCCAGGGGACACGGGCGCTAACAGGCGGCCCAGGGGCGTAGGGCACGCGTGCGCGAAGTGGTATCCCGCGATCTGGGTCGTGCGATCAAGATCGGACGGGGGAGATCAGACCGGGGGGGGGGGTGAACGGCTGCGGGCGGCACTGCTCCTCTCCGTGGCGGTGAAGTCGCCGGAGTTGGGGCAGGCGCGTGCTAGGGTGGTTCCGGGGTCACCGGGATTGGGCAGAGAGGGAGAGAATGCCACGACGAACTCAGTGGCGGGGAAAAGACCATGAATCCGAGGACATAGAGGGGAGAACGGCGGGGAGAAGGCCTTAGGCGGGCCGGAGGAACTCCGGTGAAAGATTCCGGCCACGGGGAGGGGGCTTGAGGCGCGCTAAGGCCTGTGATAGCTTCAGTAGAGGGAGGGGTACCTTAGGGATCAGCACCGGGGCACTAGGCCAGGCAATTTGGCCGGTCACCACGTGGGCGCGGTGGACCGCCACAGCCGAACTCCGGCAAAGCCGAAATTGGCCGAGCACAGAGCGAAACTAGGGAAATTGAGCACGGGCATAGGTGTCTCACCTCGGGGCGGAGCTCGGGGTGGCTTAGCACGGTCTCCGGCGAGCTAGATGGCCGGGAGGCGGGCGCGGGTCTCTGGCGAGGTTTGGCGGCATGAGCAGAGCACGAGCAAGGGCAGGACTGTGTGAAATGAGGTGGGGAAGTGAGTGTAGGCACGGGCGAGGGCTCAAAAAGGAGCTGGGGCACGTGGGCGGGCGTCGTGGCCGAGGATCCCGACGACGTGCGCGAGTGCGCGCTCGCAGGTCCACGGCAGGCGCGTGGAGGGCGGAGCTGATAGGGGAGGCCCACGGTGCAGAGAGAGAGAGAAGGGGCGCGCGGGACAATGGCTCAGTGCCTGGCAGAACGGGCCCGCGAGGAACAGAGGGAAGAGGGGCACGGGGAGGGGAAAACAATTGGCGCCGACAAGTTGGCCCCACTGAGCAGAGAGAGGGAGGGGGGAGCACGCGGGGGCTGAAACCGCTGCTGACAGGTGGCGCCCACCTGTCAGGCAGCGCGGGCTCGCATACGCGTGGCCTGGCTGGGCTGCTTTGCCTTTTTCTTTTTCTGTAGATTTTCCAATTGCTTTTCCATTTCTTTTCTCTAGGGTTTTCAATCCAAATTCAAGTCAAGATTCAAATTCAAAATAATTCAAATATGTGCAACAATTCAAAGTATATTTAAGCTCAACATGATGCAACATGTCATGACCCATAGTGTTTTGGCAAAAATAAATAATTAACCTCCACTAACTTAAGCTAATTCTACTTAAAAAAGGTAAAAGGGAGAGAGGATCTAGAGAGAGATAAAACCTAGGATGAGAGAGAAGAGTAACACATGAATTTGGGTGATCATTAGAAAGAAATTTTATACCCCCAAATTCAGGGTGTTACAGACCTATCCCCCTTAAAAGAATCTCACCCTTGAGATTCAGGGCTGGCTAGAAAAGAGCTCAGGGTACTTGGCTTTAAAATCCTCTTCTCTTTCCCAAGTTGCTTCTTCTTCTCAGTGGTGACCCATTTGACTTTGCACATCCTGATGGTACTTCTCCGAGTGACCTGATCTGCTATCTCCAGAATTTGAGTTGCCTTCTCAATATAGGTCAGATCTTCTTGAACTTCAAGATCCTCTACTGGCAACTGCTCTTCTAGCACTCTCAAGCATTTCTTCAACTGAGATACATGGAACACATTGTGCACAGTGGACAGATTCTCTGGTATGCTAAGTTGATAAGCCACTTTTCCACGTCTTGCTTGAATCTGATACGACCCGATATATCGAGGTGCTAGCTTGCCTTTGACTCCAAACCTTTTGGTTCCTCTGATGGGTGACACCTTCAAGTAGACATAGTCTCCCACTTCAAAACTGAGTTCACTTCTTCTTGTGTCAGCATAGCTTCACTGTTTGGACTGTGCTGCCTTCAAATTCTCTCGAACCATTCTGATGTTCTCTTCGGCCTCAAGCAAAATATCTGGACTGAACACCCGTCTTTCACCAGGTTGGTCCCAATGCAATGGAGTTCTACAATTCCTCCCATAGAGCGCTTCGAATGGTGACATCTTCAGACTGGCTTGATAGCTGTTGTTGTAAGAGAATTCTGCATATGGTAATCTCTTGTCCCAACCTATCTTGTCTTGCAAAGCACAAGCCCTCAACATATCCTCCAGAATCTGATTGGTTCTCTCTGTTTGACCATCTGTCTGCGGGTGGTAAGCTGAGCTGAACTCCAAGTGTGTGCCCAAGGCTTCATGCAACTGCTGCCAAAAATGAGAGGTGAACTGGGTGCCTCTATCTGATACTATCTTCTTCGGAACGCCATGCAAGCACACAATCCGGGCCATGTATAGTTCAGCCAACACTTCACTGTTGTAGGTGGTCTTGAATGGTATGAAATGGGCCGCCTTTGTCAAACGATCCACTACTATCCAGATGGAGTCATAACCAGTACGAGTGCGGGGCAAACCGACTATAAAGTCCATTTCAATCTCATCCCATTTCCACCGAGGAATCTGCAACGGTTGCAACAAACCTGTAGGTCTCTGATGTTCTGCTTTAATCCTCTGACAACTGTCACATACAGCCACATACTCTGCTATCTCCCTTTTCATACCGTACCACAGAACCTTTTCTTTAGGTCTTGGTACATCTTCTCACTACCAGGGTGTATAGAGTATGCTGTCTCATGAGCTTCCTTGAGAATTAGTTCCCGGATCGATTTGATGTCGGGAACACATAGTCTATCCTTGAACCATACCACTCCTTCTGCATCTTCACGGAAATCCTTGCCTTTTCCATCTATGATCAGCTGCCGGATCTCGTTGATTTTCTCATCATCCTTCTGACCCTTCCCGATGTCTTGCTCTAGAGTGGGTTCCAACTCAATTGTCACTCCTTGGGTGTTGTTCAGAAATCCAAGACTTAATCTGTCAAATTCCTTCGCTAGCTCATATGGCATCGGGTGAGCGGCCAACATATTGACTTGACTCTTTCTACTCAGAGCATCTGCAACTACATTCACTTTGCCTAGGTGATAATGAATCTCCAGCTCATAATCTTTGATCAATTCCAACCATCTTCGCTGCCTCATGTTTAACTCTAATTGAGTGAATATATACTTGAGGCTCTTGTGATCCATGTAAATATCACACTTCTGCCCATAAAGATAATGTCTCTAGGTCTTCAGTGCATGAACCACGGCTGCTAATTCTAGATCATGAGTAGGATAATTCTTCTCATGAATCTTCAGTTGGCGAGACGAGTATGCCACTACTCTCCCTTCCTGCATCAACACACATCCCAGTCCGGTGTACGAAGCATCACAATGTACTGAGAATGGCTTGTGAACATCTGGCAGAATCAGTACTGGTGTCTGTTGGGGGGCCTTCATCCTCCGAAGGTCCTCAAAAACGTAATTTAACAATGTCTTCCAAGCATGGCTTATGGACAGGTACCTTCGGACTCAGGTTAAAAGCATACACGATGAGAAGAGCTTGACCGTGACGAAGGTTAAAATTGCTCCAAAGTTACGCGCAGGGGAGCTTCTCACTAAATGGCGGTGTTGGGGACTTGTTCTCAAATGCTATGAATTAAGAACAAGGCAACATAAAATGTTAAATATCAATGCCCTTCGTCCGCCGAAGCATTATTTCCACAAGGATTTAATGAACTTCGGACGAAGGCCACGAGCATAATATTACGAAGGTTTCACCTTCGTAATTAAACTTATAAAGATAATACAAAGTAAAGTAAAACATGAAACATTAAAGATAAATACATTGAAAATAAATGACATCATTCACATATCTTATCATATGAATTTAAGATATTTGAATACAACGTTTAGATACATTTATACCTTTGCCTTGATAAACAATAATTCCCGAGTGATGCGTCAGCAATTACAGGAATGCGTGAACAGTAAAGGAATACTGTTCACTATTTATAGGCACAGGACACAGCCCGTGAGGAATTACAAACATGCCCCTCATAAAAGTTTACAACATTGACTCATACCCTTATGGACTAAAAGGTCATTCTATCTCTAAGTCGGTTCGATCCCTCATCTTCGGACATGCTGTAATACCGAAGCTTCATGAATGATACTTTCGTCATTACGTTCAAGCAGCTTCAGCCGAAGCTGTTTCCTTTCCGCAGGACCTTCGGCGACGAAGCATGGTCCCAACAGTAGCCCCTTCGCGGTGCTAGATCGTTTTTCGTAACGAGCTTGATCCGTAAAAAAAGTCTCTTAGGCTTCAGGAAGCCGAAGGTCCGAAAAACACCTTCCCTGAGCTCGTTGTCGAGAAACGATACAGTTTTCGAGCGCGTAGCGGTCCCACCATGCAGGTTCACTATTTTGGTTTTTGCGGCCCACCGTGCAGCGGGTGCGAGCAACTGTTTGCCTGGTGTAAAAATCCTGACGATTCACCTTCTTACCTGCAGCACTATATAAACAGACGGGTAGGTGTAAAGTTACCACAGCATTCATTGCTATTGCACTGTTTTGCTGCCAAAATTTTTAACCATAGCCGAAGCTTGACTTTCGCATTCAAACGAAGCTCCAGTTTAGTTTCTGCTTCGTCAGAAGAAGAGCTTCGGACGAAAAGTTGTTAATTTCCAAGCAATTTTCAAGAAATTCAAAATCAAATGGCCAGAGTGCGTTCTACTGCTAGAGCTAAGCGCGAAGGAGACGAAGCCGAAGCTATGGAAACTATTCCCATCTCGGAAGCAATGAGACGATCTGGGTTGGTGACATCGGAAGACACCCCTGCTGCCAAAGCAGAACAAGCAGATATTGAAGAGACTAATTCTGAAGGTGATTACAGTATCGCAGTACCAAGCAAGCCTAGCCACTTGGACTTCGGAAAGTCAACCATCTCTAAGGCCGATTTTCCTAAGATGGTGAAGTCAGGCTACTTTAGCGAAGATGAGAAAAAGCTGATTCGCTTTGGTGGAGAAGAGACTACCCCGAAGCCACATAAAGATGAAATAGTGATTTTTAAGAGTTTCCTCAAAGCTGGTTTGAGATTTCCTTTGAATAGGATGATTGCTGATGTGCTAAAGAAGTTTGGGATCTATCTTCATCAACTAACTCCTAACGCTATTGTTAGGCTTAGTGTTTATATTTGGGCTCTCCGAAGCCAGGGGTGGAACCGTTTTCCAAAGGTTTCTGCCGAGTGCACGAGCTACATTACCAAACCAAGGCCAGAAAGGATGGGTTACATGAAAATTTTGGTTGTTACAATTTTGCCTATCGGAAAACTACAAAATTTCCTGTGATCAGCTACCGAAGCAAGTGGCCGGCAGGCTGGAAATCGGAATGGTTCTACGTCAAAGTTGACGATGACAAGGAGAAGCTGGTACAGAGTCCGCTTGAACTGATCTTCGGAGAGACCAGACCCCGATGCAGTATGACACCAGAAGGTCCAACGCAAATCGCGTTGGCTGAATTCAGGATTATTGCAGAGCACATTGGCACTAGAGATTTGGTGCAGGAATTTCTGGCATTCAAAATATTTCCAACTATGAAGGAGTGGGCTATGCCGAAGCTCGAAAGAGAGAAGAAGGAAGGGGAGCTTGTCCGCCTGCCCTACCACTATAAGTTCAAGAAATATTTTAAAACACCCTGCCAAGAATGGCTCGAAACAATCGAAGTGATGAGTACTGAAATTCTTGGGAATTATTCTAAAAAAGAGGATCAATTGATGACAGCAGCCTTCGGCACTCGGCCGAAACGAAGGCTAAACAGAGTGCTTGATGCTATAGGCTTTGAATACCCTGACTACGAGCGGCTAGACAAGGGTGTCGAAGGGCAGAAAAGGAAAAGAGTAGCTAGCACTGTAATTAAAGACGACGAAGATCAACCAAAAAAGAAGAAAGAAAAGTTTGAACCGAAGGTAGTTGCTCCAAGAAAAAGAAAAGCTGCCTCTCCAAAGCCTGCATCTCCAAAGCCTGCATCTCCAGAACCAGAGAGATTGGTCCGAGATGAGGAAGTTCCTGCGACACCTTCTGCTGCCGAAGTAGAAGAAATTCTAAAGGTAATGACTGAATCTTTGCCTGTCAAGCTAAGTCCGCTGGCACCGGAACTGATGAAGTTTTTTCAGAAGGACAAAGAAGATTCGGCAGCAGAAAATCCTGCAAAGCCGAAAAACGCAGAATTATCCAAGTGACAGATGTGATTCATCAGACGCCGCCACCGGTATCGGCGCCAAAAATTGTTGTTGCCGAGACCGTCGAAGCCGAAGCCGCCACAGCCGAAGCTACTGGGGCTGAAATCACTAAAATTGCACCTGCCGGAGCCAAAGCTACCGGAGCCGAAGCCGAGGCCACCGAAGATTCAAACCTGGAAACCACACTGGAAGTTATTGACAATATTCTTCTGAAAATGGCTGAAGAAGAAGCTGCTGTGGCTACGGTGAACACGACAACTGAAAAGGGGAAAGAGCGGATTGATGAAATTTCGGAGGAAGGAGATTTTAACTTTCAAGATTTGCTTGGACAAGAGTTAACAGACGTCGAAAAAGAAGAGTTGAAAAAATATGCCATATCTTGCGGATATAAATCAGGGGCTACGCTATTTGGTGGGGTCAACGAAGGGAAGCTAAGATGCCTTCGGAATCGCACCGAGGCCAAAACTGTTAGAACCCTCTCCAAAAGCGTTGGCCTGCCGAAGATAGAAGCAGACCTCTGCAGGTACCAGCGACATCATGTCGCCGGCAGCTTGCTTTATGCGAATTTTAAGGTAAAATTATTATTATTATTTTATTATTATTATTTATTTTTATGTCTTTTTCTGACGAAGGTTGTTTTGGTAGAGTATATTATTAAGTAAAGTGCTAAAAATGCAACAAGATCTTGAAGAGGAGAAGAACAAAGCTATCATCAAAGATTTAGAAGAAAAAGTTGAAAATTACGAAGATGTTCTGAAGAAGAAGGACTTCACCATTCAAGATCTTAAAATTATGGCTAAAGAACACGAAGGTGCTTTAGAGAAGAAAGACTTTATTATTCAGTCTATGGAAGGCTCCTTGGCTGAGGTCCAAGCCGAAAATGACAGTTTAAAGAATGAACTACTCAAAAAGTCAGAAAAATATGAGCAAGAAAAGGAGAAGCTTGAAGCAAGTCTCAAGACTCAGGTCGAGAAAAATTCAAATTTGCAAAAATCATTGAAGGATCTCCAAGAGAAATGCCTAAATTTCGGCAGCCGATGCGTGCAGCGGCTGAAGGACGTATTTCACTCTATCGGAGCCAGTTCTGAAAAATTTTCACCTTCAGCCGAAAACCTGCCCAGCACCTTGGAACATATTGAAGGCGAGGTTGATGCTCTTGACGAAGTTATTGGTGGGCATGCCGATTTCTGCGCCCTGGTAGCTTCTCGAGGCACAGCTGACGCTTTTCTGAAGGCTGGCTGTACGCACGGAAAAATTGTGAATAGACCAAACTTCAGCTTGTCAGAAGCAGACTTGATTGATATCCCGAGCCTAGCCCGAAGCATCGGAAATAGATTCATGACCCAGATTTGGGTAAATGGCGGGCGAAGGATGGCTGGTGACGAAGCTCGAAGTCACCTTAAGCCGGTAAGAAACTTATATTTGTTACTTTTACCTTCTCCTTGAAATTTGCACCTTTCTTATTCTGCTCTTTAATATATGCAGGATGACGAAGCTGAAGTATGACGAAGCTGAAGTATGACGGCCTGAAGCTTGATAGTTGCTATAATAGACTTTCCTACAAAAAATTCTGAAGGGATCTTTGCAATATAATTATGGAAAAAACTTATGTAAATTTGTACATACCTTGTAATATATTTTGTCTCCTTTATCCATGTACAATCTGCTTTGCTGTGGACGAAACTACTCTTTTTGAGCCGAAGGCGAAAAACACCTTCCCTTCTTTTCGTACACAACGAAGCATGAAAAATTTTCTTTTTCTTCGAAATTTTTCCTCATTGCCGAAGCATCTGTCTTTTTTGTGTGATATGATAATGATTCTATATATGTCTAAATGAATGTTTATGAATGCAAATGACATGATGTAATGTATCGTGCAAATGAATATCGAAACACATATTCAAAAACCATAATCATAGCCCTTCATCCCCTTGGGAATGATTCAAATCTTTTGGCCGTTTACTTTTCGGCTTCACCGTTTACTTTTCGGTGTATCAGCGTTGACTTTTCGCTGTAAGCCTCCCTTAGGAGCTTCTTCGCCTTTTACTTTCAGCAGAATCAGCGTTTATTTTTCGCTGTAAGCCTCCCTTAGGATCTTCTTCGCCTTTTACTTTCAGCGGAATCAGCGTTTATTTTTCGCTGTAAGCCTCCCTTAGGAGCTTCTTCGCCTTTTACTTTCGGCGGAATCAGCGTTTATTTTTCGCTGTAAGCTCTGCATTCCCTTAGTAACGACTTTTGAGCTTCTCCCTGTTTTCTTTTCTTTTTCCTTTGCATTTACATTTACATTTTTGGGGGATATCACTCTTATAGAATTAAAATAAGGAAAATTACATGTTGTGGCCCCATTAAAAACCTTTCTCCCCCTTTGGAAAGGAAAAGGGTGCCACAAAAAAGAATAGAAAAAGAAAATTACATCAAGCTAAACATAATATCGCCGAAGCTCATCCGCATTCCATGATCTAGGAATGTCGTTGCAGTCCATATCCTTCAATCTATAGGAACCGGGTCTTGACGAAGATGCTACCAAAAAAGGTCCTTCCCACTTCAGCTGTAATTTGCCTACTGTCTCAGGGTTGGCTATTCTTCGAAGTACCAAGTGTCCTGGCTCAATGTTCTTCAACCTAACCTTTCTGTCACGCCATTTTATTGTTTCAGCTTGATATTTGTTGATGTTTTCCACAGCTTGAAGCATGATCCCTTCTATAGCATCTTTTTCCACAGAGTGATCAACTGCATCTTCACCTTCTGCCGAAGCTACTGTTCTTATTGATCCTGCTTTGGCTTCATCCGGGGTTATTGCTTCGTCATCAAACAATAGTTTGAATGGCGTAAAACCTGTTGATCTTGACACTGTTGTGTTATGGCTCCACACCACTTTGATTAATTCTTCTGGCCACTTTCCCCTGGGCTGATTGAAGATTAGCTTCATTATCCCTGTCATTATGATCCCATTAGCTCTTTCAACAAGTCCGTTTGACTCCGGATGTCGAACTGATGCAAAATGGATCTTCGTGCCAATTTGATCGCAAAATTCTCTGAAAGCTTCAGAATTAAACTGTGTCCCATTATCCACAGTAATGGCCTTCGGCACTCCGAAGCGACAAACAATATTTTGCCAGAAGAACTTTTGAATAGTAACCGAAGTTATTGTGGCTAAAGGCTTTGCCTCAATCCACTTGGAAAAATATTCCACTGCCACTACAACATATCTTAAGTTCCCCTGTGCTGGTGGTAATGGACCTAGCAAATCAAGGCCCCACCTTTGCAACGGCCAAGTGGGTTGTATTAATTGAGTTAAAGACGAAGGTTGTTTTTGATCTCTTGCACATTTCTGACAACCTTCGCACTTTTGAACTAAATCCGTTGCATCCGAAGCTGCCTTTGGCCAATAAAATCCTTGACGAAAAACTTTTCCGAGCAAAGGCCTAGATCCAATGTGAGATCCACACAGGCCTGCGTGTATTTCTTTCATCAATTCTATGCCTTCGGCTCTGGATAAACATTTGAGTAACGGGGAACATACCCCCCGCTTGTATAATTCCCCTTCTATTATGACATATAGTCGAGCTCTTGCTTCTATCCTCCTGTTATAAGCTTCATCATCTGAAAGAAAATTGCCCTGAAGAAAAGAGATGATCTCAGTTCTCCAATCTTCACTATAAAAAGGGGATATGTTGAGGACTGCTCTTTCAAGAAGCTCGACCGAAGGTGCTTTTATTGTTTCGAAAAATACTTTCGAAGGTAAGGGCAGCCCCTGTGCTGATGACTTGGCTAATAGATCAGCATAATCATTTTCTCCACGAGGAATATTTTTAACAGAGAATCCTTCGAAGGAAGCCTCAATCCTTCGGACTGTATCTAAATATTTTTCAAGCTTCGGATCTCTTGCTTTGTAGCTTTTGTCAATATGACCAGAAATAACTTGGGAATCAGTTTTAAGAATGGCCCTTCTGATTCCCATTGCCTTTAACTTCCAAAGACCCAAGAGCAGAGCTTCGTACTCGGCAATATTGTTTGTGCAACTGAAATCAAGTCTTGTCGCATAACAAGTTTTAACTTTGGAAGGTGAAACCAACACAGCAGCTGCTCCTGCTCCGTAGGTTCCCCAAGACCCATCGCAAAACACTGTCCATACTTCGGCATCTTTATTCGTTTCTTCCTCTTGAGCCCCTGACGTCCAATCAGCAATGAAGTCTGCCAACGCTTGGGATTGAATCGAAGACCTATGCACATAATCAATACAAAATTCATTGAGCTCTGCAGCCCATTTTCCAATCCTTCCAGTAGCTTCTCGGTTTCTCATGATGTCCTTCAATGGTTGTGAAGAAGGAACAATTATATTGTAAGCTTGAAAATAATGCCGAAGCTTCCTGGAGGCCATCAAAACAGCATACAGTACCTTCTCCAATTCCGTATATTTTTTCTTTGATAGACTAAGAACTTCTGATACGAAGTATATTGGGGCTTGCTTTTTGACTTGGCCTTCAAGCTTCTCCTGGACAAGTGCTGCACTTACCGCTGAATGCGAAGCTGCCACATATAATAACAGAGGAGCCCCTGGCGTTGGTGGAGTTAGTGTTGTTAGGTCTATCAAATATTGCTTCAGCTCTTCGAAGGCTTTCTGCTGAACTAGTCCCCATTGAAAAACTTCAGCTGATTTCAGTACTTTGAAAAATGGTAAGTTTCTCTCTGCTGATCTAGATATAAATCTGTTGAGAGATGACAGTCTTCCTGTCAATCTTTGAGCCCCCTTCTTTGTACTTGGTGGTTCCATACGAAGGATAGCTTCGATTTTGTTAGGATTAGCTTCAATCCCTTTTGTTGAGACTAGACAGCCAAGAAATTTCCCTTTCTTCACTCCGAAGACACATTTTTCTGGGTTCAACTTTAAACCAGCCTGTCTAAAATTAGCGAAGGTCTCCTGCAGATCAGCAATGTGATATCTTGCTTCGTGCTTTTTACAATGATATCATCAACATAAGTTAGCACATTTCTGCCTATCTAGGAATGAAGAACCTTCGTTGTCATTCTGCTGAAGCTTCCTCCAGCATTCTTAAGCCCCTCAGGCATCCGAAGGTAACAATATGTTCCACTAGGGGTTATGAAGCTGGTTTTCGGTTCATCCTCCTTCTTCATCCAAATTTGGTGATAGCCTGAATAACAATCCAGCAGACTCATAAGCTCTGATGAAGCTGCTGCATCAACCAGGGAATCTATCCTTGGCAATGGAAACTCGTCCTTCGGACAGGCCTTATTGAGATCAGTAAAATCGATACACATTCTCCATTTACCATTGGCCTTCTTTACCATAACAGTGTTAGCCAACCATTCTGGGTATTTTACCTCTCTGATAACTCTGGCACTGAGGAGTCTTTTCACTTCATTCTGAGCACCTTCGGCCTTGTCATCAGACATCTTCCAAAGCCTCTGCTTTCTGGGTCTGAAGGATGGATCAACATTGAGGGAGTGTTCAATAACATCCCTGTTGACTCCACAAAGATCATTAGCTGACCAAGCAAAAACATCTTTGTTGTTGAACAAAAACCTTATCAAGGTTTTCTCCTGCTCTTCAGACAGTTGAGATCCCAAGAGCACCTTCTGCTCTGCTATATCCTCACACAAGAGCATGGGCTTCGACTGATCAGCCGAAGCGGCTTTTTCCCTTCTGAACTTGTATTGCTCACAAGCTTCAGCTCCATCTATATTATGGATTGCTTTTGAATCTATCCAATTTCCTTCGGCCCTTCTGGCAGCTTCCTGACTTCCATGAATAGCAATGGGCCCTTGGTCCGAAGGTATCTTCATGCAAAGATAAGCTGGATGAAGAATTGCTTCGAAGGCATTGAGAGTACCACGGCCAATGATTGCATTGTAAGGGTATTCCATGTCAACAATATCAAATACAATTTGTTCAGTCCTTGTGTTGTTAATGAATCCGAAGGTTACTGGCATTGTGATTTTTCCAAGTGCTACGATCTGTCTTCCTCCGAAGCCACAAAGGGGATGTGTGGCATCATGGATTTTGTCCTCGGGCTCTTGCATCTGTCTGAAGGCCTTAGCAAATATGATATCAGCTGCGCTGCCTGTATCAACCAAAACATTATGGACCGGAAATCCTTTGATCACACAAGAGATAACCATAGCATCGTTGTGTGGGTAATCCTTGAGTTGAAGATCCTCTTGAGAGAAGGTAATTGGGATGTGAGACCATCTTGACTTGATGAAGGGTCCTTGCACCCCGACATGTTGTACCCTTCTCTGTGCCTCCTTCTTCTGCTTCTTGTTGGCTGGCTCTGAGCATGAACCGCCTGTTATCGGGAGTACCAGCTTTGGAGCCGAAGCAGCTCTAGCTTGATTGTTGAATGAAGCCACCAGCTCAAAAAAGTGGAAGTGAGTTCACCGAAGGTGGGCGCCAATGTTGGGGACTTGTTCTCAAATGCTATGAATTAAGAACAAGGCAACATAAAATGTTAAATATCAATGCCCTTCGTCCGCCGAAGCATTATTTCAACAAGGATTTAATGAACTTTGGACGAAGGCCACGAGCATAATATTACGAAGGTTTCACCTTCGTAATTAAACTTATAAAGATAATACAAAGTAAAGTAAAACATGAAACATTAAAGATAAATACATTGAAAATAAATGACATCATTCACATATCTTATTATATGAATTTAAGATATTTGAATACAACGTTTAGATACATTTATACCTTTGCCTTGATAAACAATAATTCTCGAGTGATGCGTCAGCAATTACAGGAATGCGTGAACAATAAAGGAATACTGTTCACTATTTATAGGCACAGGACACAGCCCGTGAGGAATTACAATCATGCCCCTCATAAAAGTTGACAACATTGACTCAGACCCTTATGGACTAAAAGGTCATTCTATCTCTAAGTCGGTTCGATCCATCATCTTCGGACATGCTGTAATACCGAAGCTTCATGAATGATACTTTCGTCATTACGTTCAAGCAGCTTCAGCCGAAGCTGTTTCCTTTCCGCAGGACCTTCGGCGACGAAGCATGGTCCCAACAGGCGGAAAAAGGAACCGACTTAAAGGGGAAAAGGCTGTTTAGTCCCCATAGATTTGTATATAAGTCAATAATAAATGTAAAGGGCATGGATGTAATTTCTCACAGGTTGTGTCCTATTGCTATAAATAAATGAACAGTAACACCGTACTGTTCACGCTGACTTGTACTTGCTCGTGCGTCACGCTCGTATTTTTACCGTCTGTCAAGCCGAAGGTACATTAGTAATTCAATATTATTTCTATTTTTCCATAATAATAAAATGGGAATGAGTTGATAATGTTATATAATTGTCCATGTTGTCTCTTGCATTTCATATGCTTCTCCTTTTATTAACTTATACTGCGATGATGAAGGTATGTCCTTCATGACCTTCGTCTGAAGATCATTATATCCTAAGGGAAATAATGTTTCGAAGGATGAAGGGCATTAACATTTAATGTTTTGTGTTGCCTTGTTCTTAACTCATAACGCTTGAGAACAAGTCCCCAGCAGTGTCGTTGTCAACTTCTCCTTCAATGTCTCGAAAGACTTTTGGCATGCTGGGGTACACTTGAACTAAACCTTCTTTGCCAACAAGGTTGTCATTGGTCTGGCAATCTTGGAGAAACCTTCAATGATATGCCGATAATAACCGGCCATTCCGATGAAACTCTTGATTCCTCGGACATCTTTTGGTGCTTTCCAGTCCAAGATAGTTGTTACCTTCTTCGGATCTACAGCCAATCCCTCTCGGTTTATAATGTGACCCAAGAACAGGACTTCTCTGATCCAGAACTCGCACTTGCTAAGCTTAGTGTTGGGTTTATGCTTCGTCGCCGAAGGTCTTATAGGAAGAAGTGGTCCTCGGCTGAAGCTGTTTGTATAAGATAGCCGAAGGTTCCTCTTCGTGAAGCTTCGGCATTACAAACCGACTTAAAGATAGAATGACCTTTTAGTCCATAAAGGTCTGAGTCAATGTTATAAGTTTTTATAAGGGGCATACTTGTAATTCCTCACAGGCTGCGTCCTGTGCCTATAAATAGTGAACAGTATTCCGTTTCTGTTCACGCATTCTGATAATTGCAATCGCATCTCTCGGAATTCAACCTTTGCCAAGGCATAGGTATTATTGTATTTAATAATTCAATATAATGAATAAATATAATATAATTAGTCTATGATTTATTCACTCATCTTATACCTTTTCGTATTATCTTATAAATGTCTATTGAAGTTTTATTACGAAGGTTTAACTTCGTAATTATACCCTTTTCAACCTTCGTCCAAGATCCATTATCCCGAAGGGAATAATGTTTTAAGGACGAAGGAAATTGTTATTTAACATTTTATGTTGCCTTGCTCTTGATTCATAGCATTTGAGAGCAAGTCTCCAACATTGGCGCCCACCTCCGGTGAATTCACTTCCACTTTTTGAGCTGATGGCTTCGTTCAACGACCAAGCTGGAGCTGCTTCGGACCCGAAGCTGGTGCTCCCGATCACAGGTGGCTCGTCCTCAGAGCCAGCTAACAAGAAACAAAAGAAGGAAGCACAGAGAAGGGTACAACATGTTGGGGTGCAAGGACCCTTCATCAAGTCAAGATGGTCTCACATTCCTATTACCTTCTCCCAAGAGGACCTTCAGCTCAAAGATTACCCACACAACGATGCCATGGTTATCTCTTGTGTTATCAAAGGATTTCTGGTCCACAATGTCTTGGTTGATACAGGCAGTGCAGCTGACATCATATTTGCTAAGGCCTTCAGACAGATGCAAGAGCCAGAAGATAAGATTCATGATGCTACACATCCTCTCTGTGGCTTCGGAGGAAGACAGATTGTAGCACTGGGCAAGATCACCATGTCAGTGACCTTCGGGTTCATCAACAACACTAGAACTGAGCAAGTTGTGTTTGACATTGTCGATATGGAATACCCTTACAATGCAATCATTGGTCGTGGTACCCTCAATGCCTTCGAAGAAATCCTTCACCCTGCCTATCTTTGCATGAAGATACCTTCGGATCAGGGACCCATTGCTATCCATGGAAGTCAGGAAGCTGCAAGAAGGGCCGAAGGCAATTGGACTGACTCAAAAGCAATCCATAACATAGATGGAGCTGAAGCTTGTGAACAGTACAAATTCAGAAGGGAGAAAGCAGCTTCAGCAGATCAGCCGAAGCCTATGCTCTTATGTGAGGACATAGCAGAGCAGAAGGTGCTGTTAGGCTCTCAATTATCCGAAGAGCAGGAGAAAACCTTGATAAGGTTTTTTGTTCAATAACAAAGATGTTTTTGCATGGTTAGCCAATGATCTCTGCGGAGTTAATAGAGATGTTATTGAGCACTCGCTCAATGTCGATCCATCCTTCAGACCCAGAAAGCAAAGGCTTCGGAAAATGTCAGATGATAAGGCCGAAGGTGCTCGCAACGAAGTCAAAAGACTCCTCAGTGCAGGAGTTATCAGAGAAGTGAAGTACCCAGAATGGCTAGCTAACACTGTCATGGTAAAAAAGGCCAATGGCAAGTGGCGAATGTGCATCGATTTTACAGATCTTAACAAGGCTTGTCCGAAGGATGAATTCCCACTACCAAGGATAGACTCTTTAGTTGATGCAGCAGCTTCTTCAGAGCTCATGAGTCTGTTAGACTGTTATTCAGGCTATCACCAAATTTGGATGAAGAAGGAAGATGAGCCGAAGACTAGCTTCATAACTCCAAGTGGCACATATTGTTATCTTCGGATGCCTGAGGGGCTCAAAAACGCTGGAGGAAGTTTCAGCCGAATGACTGCAAAGGTTCTCCAATCTCAAATAGGCAGAAATGTGCTAACTTATGTTGATGACATCATTGTAAAAAGCACGAAGCAGGAGAATCATATTGCTGATCTCCAGGAGACCTTCGCCAGTTTCAGGCAAGCTGGCTTAAAATTAAATCCAGAAAAATGCGTCTTCGGAGTAAAGAAGGGAAAATTTCTTGGATGCTTGGTTTCAACAAAGGGAATTGAAGCTAATCCAAGTAAAATTGAAGCTATACTTCGGATGGAGCCACCAACTACAAAGAAGGGGGCTCAAAGATTGACAGGAAGATTGGCATCTCTCAATAGATTCATATCCAGATCAGCAGAGAGAAACTTACCATTCTTCGAAGTGCTGAAGTCAGCCGAAGTCTTTCAATGGGGACCAATCCAGCAGAAGGCTTTCGAAGAACTGAAACAGTATTTGATAGATCTAACAACATTGACTCCACCAATGCCAGGGGCTCCTTTATTATTATATGTGGCAGCTTCGCACTCAGCGGTAAGTGCAGCGCTTGTCCAGGAGAAGTTTGACGGTCAAGTCAAGAGGTAGGCCCCAATATATTTTGTTTCCGAGGTCCTTAGTTTATCAAAGAAAAATTATACAGAGTTGGAGAAGGTACTGTATGCTGTCTTGATGGCCTCTAGGAAGCTTCGGCACTATTTCCAAGCTTACAACATAATTGTTCCTTCTTCACAACCTCTGAAGGATATTATGAGGAACCGAGAAGCTACTGGAAGGATTGAAAAATGGGCTGCAGAGCTCAATGAATTTTGTATTGAATATGTTCATAGATCCTCGATTCAGTCCCAGGCGTTGGCAGACTTCATTGCTGACTGGACGCCAGGGGCTCAGGAGGAGGAAACGAACAAAGACAACGAAGCCTGGACAGTGTTTTGTGATGGATCTTGGGGAACCTTCGGAGCAGGAGCGGCTGCTGTGTTGGTTTCACCTTCCAAAGTCAAAACTTGTTATGCGGCAAAGCTTGATTTTAGTTGCACAAATAACATAGCTGAGTACGAAGCATTGATTCTTGGTCTTCGGAAGTTAAAGGCAATGGGAATCAGAAGGGCCATACTTAAAACTGATTCCCAGGTTGTTTCGGGTCATATTGACAAGAGTTGCAAGGCTAAGGATCCGAAGCTTGAAAAATATCTGGATATGGTTCGAAGAGTTGAAGCTTCCTTCGAAGGGTTTTCTGTCAAAAATATCCCTCGAGGACAAAATGAGCATGCTGATTTACTAGCTAAGTCAGCAGCACAGGGGCTGCCTTTACCTTCGGATGTGTTCTTCGAAACAATAAAAGCACCTTCGGTGGATCTTCTTGAAAGAGCAGTCCTTAATATATCTCCTGTTTTTAGCGAAGATTGGAGAACCGAGATCATCTCTTACCTTCAGGGTAAATTCCTTTCAGACGACGAAGCTTATAACAAGAGGATAGAGGCAAGAGCTCGTCCATATGTCATAATAGAAGGGGAGTTGTACAAGCATGGAGTTTGTGCTCCGCTACTCAAATGTTTATCCAGAGCCGAAGGTATAGAGTTAATGAAAGAAATACATGCAGGCCTGTGTGGATCTCACATCGGTTCTAGGCCGTTACTTGGAAAAATTTTCCGCCAAGGATTTTATTGGCCGAAGGCAGCTTCGGATGCAGCAGAATTGGTTCAAAAGTGCGAAGGTTGTCAGAAATGTGCAAAAGATCAAAAACAACCTTCGTCCTTAACACAGCTCATACAACCCACTTGGCCATTGCAAAGGTGGGGCCTTGACTTGTTAGGTCTGTTACCACCGGCCCAAGGGAACCTGAGATATGTTGTAGTAGCTGTGGAATATTTTTCTAAATGGATTGAGGCGAAGCCTTTAGCCACAATAACTTCGGCCACCGTCCAAAAGTTTTTCTGGCAGAATATTGTTTGTTGTTTCGGGGTGCCAAAGGCTATCACTGTTGACAATGGGACACAGTTTGACTCCGAAGCTTTTAGGGATTTCTGTGACCAAATTGGTACGAAGATCCATTTTGCATCAGTTAGGCACCCGGAGTCAAATGGACTCGTTGAAAGAGCCAACGGCATTATAATGACAGGAATAATGAAGTTAATCTTCAACCAACCCAGGGGAAAATGGCCAGATCAGTTAACCAAAGTGGTGTGGAGCCACAACACAACAACATCAAGGTCTACAGGCTTCACTCCATTCAAGTTGTTATTCGGTGACGAAGCAATAACTCCAAAGGAAGCTAAAACCGGATCAATAAGGATAGTAGCTTCGGCAGAATCAGATTCCGAAGCTGCTTATTCTATAGAAAAAGATGCTTTAGAAGGGATCAGACTGCAAGCCGTGGAGAATATCAATAAGTATCAAGCCGAAACAGTCAAATGGCGGGATAGAAAGGTTCGGCTAAAAAATATTGAGCCAGGGCACTTGGTGCTTCGGAGAGTGGCCAACCCAGAAACAGTGGGCAAATTGCAGTTGAAATGGGACGGACCTTTCTTAGTAGCATCTTCGTCAAGACCCGGTTCATACAGATTGAAGGATATGGACGGCAATGACGTTCCTAGGTCTTGGAATGCGGATGAGCTTCGGCGATATTATGTATAACTCGATGTAATTTTTCATATTTTTTATTTTTTCTTTCATGGCACCCTTTTCCTTTCCAAAGGGGGAGAAAGGTTTTTAATGGGGCCAGCACATGTAATTTCCTTTTTTAGTTCTATAAGAGCAAAATCCCCCAAGGAATGTAAATGTAAAAGCTGAGAACGCACCATCGAGTGCCAAAAAGTAAAGGAGAAGAAGCTCCAAAGTCGTTCCTAAGGGAATGCAGAGCTTACAGCGAAAAGTCAACGCTGATTCCGCCAAAAGTAAAGGCGAAGAAGCTCCAAAGTCGTTCCTAAGGGAATGCAGAGCTTACAGCGAAAAGTCAACGCTGATTCCGCCAAAAGTAAAGGCGAAGAAGCTCCAAAGTCGTTCCTAAGGGAATGCAGAGCTAAGGTGTGATTGTTTTTAAGAAAATAATGGCTATGAATATGGCTTCGGATACGTGTTTGGCCATTCATTTGCACATCACATTACATCATAGCATTTGCATTCATAAACATTCATCTAGGCATATGTAGCATAATCATCTTCATGGCATAAATGGTTGCTTCGGCAAAAAGAGAAAAAAGAAAGGGAAAAAAGAGCTTCATGTACAAAAAAGAAAGGAAAATGTTGTTTTCTATGATTCGCTGCGTACGAAAAGAAGGGAAGGTGTTTTCGCCTTCGGCTCAAAAGAAAATTTCGTCCACATCAAAGCATTTCTCATACATCAATGGAAGGATAAGGATATATAACAAGGTATGAACAGAATTCATTAAAGACAAGTTTTGGTTACATTTACAGAAGTTATCTCAAAAGTTTCTCAAGTACTGTCTACAGTCTACTATCTAAATCTCCAAGGAGCTTCGGCTTTGGCGTCATTTTTGATCATCAGCTTCGGCTTCGTCATCCTACATGAATAAGGTCATTGTAAGTCAAAATCAAGTTTACAGGAAAAGGTAAGCGCAAGGTATGGTTTCTTACTGGATCAAGGTGGCTACGAGCTTCGTCTCCAGCCTTCTCTCGTCCACCTTTTGTCCATATCATTTTTACAAATCGATTCGAGATACTTCGAGCGAGATCAGGGATGTCATCCAGGATTGATGGTGATAAGGTGAAATTTGGCCTATTGACAATCTTCCCATGATCACAGCCAGCCTTCAGGAAGGCTGCAGCAGTCCCTCGAGAAGCCACCCAGGCACAGAAGTCACCATGCCCAGCTATGACTTCGTCGAGCTCGTCAATCTCCCCCTCAATATGTTCGAAGGTTTTCGGTAGATCTTCAGCTGAGGGGGTGAATTTTTCACTGCTGGCTCCAACTGAGTAAAAAATCTTTCTTAATCGTTGAATGCAGTTGTTGCTAAATTCCAAGCATTTTTCTTGAAGACTTGTCAGTAGTTTTCTCAAATCTGAATTTTGTTGAGCTTCGGCTTCAAGTTTTGCATTAAGATCTTGTTTTTCTCGCTCGAACTGCTCAGACTGGCGGAGAAGCTTCGTGTTCAGTTCTGTTATTTTTGCTTCAGCTTCCGCCAATAAACCTTCGGTTGCCTGGAGCTCAAAGTTCTTTTTCTCGAAAGCATCTGATTGTTCTTTTATTCTGCTTTCCAAATTTTCAATTATAACTTTGTGCTTCTTATCTTCAAAATCTTGCTGCATTTGCAAGGCTTTGCTCAACAGCATACTCTACACGAACACAACCTTCGTCAGACATGTTTTTATCAGAAGCAATAAAAGTTAAGGGACAAGTTATTCACCTTGAAGTTGGAGTAAAATAAACTACCAACGACATGTTGTCGTCGGTAGCGGCTGATGTCTGTTTCTAGCTTCGGGAATCCAATACTCTTGGACAGAGTACTGATAACTTTGGCCCCTGTTTGATCTCGAATACACTCTAATTTCTCATCATCAACGCCTCCGAAGAGGAGTGCCCCAGGTTTGTATCCACAGGATTTGGCATACTCTCTAAGCTCTTCTATTTCAGCTTTTGATAGATGTTCTCCAACTAAGTTCTGGAACGCGAAGGCTTCGTTTTCCGAAGCTTCATCAACAATTTCTTTTCCTTTCTTCGACGCTGCGGTCACGGCCTCTTCGGCAGCAGTGGTAGCTTCTTCTGCAGCCATGTCTAGCAGTATTTGATCAATATGTTCAATTGTGCTCTCCAGGTTCAAATCTTCAGCTGAGGCAGCTTCGGCAGCTGCGGCCTCCGAAGGTGCAATTTCAATATCTGTCCCCTCTGCAGCCGCCGGTGTTTTCTGGGCTGAAGCTCTTGGCGGCGTCTTGTCAATTACCTCTGTCACAGTGATAATTCTTTGTTTCTTTGCCTTGATTGTCTTCTTCGATTTTTCGGGCTCCTTGTCCTTCTGAAAAAACTTTGTCAGTTGAGGGCCTAGTGGACTTAGCTTCGCAGGTAAGGATTCAGTCATTACCTTCAGAATTTCCTCAACGACAGCAGCAGAAGGTGATGCGGGGGTTTCTTCTGCTTCGGATATTTGTTGCTTCAGAGAAGAAGCTGTCCTCTTCTTCGGAATTTTCTTCTTTGGTTCTTTTTCTTCATTCACGACCTCAGTTATCCTTTTTCTTTTTTGACCCCCAGCACCTTTGTTCAGGTTTTCATAATCAGGGTAATCAAAGCCCAAGGCGTCCAACACTCGATTTAGCCTTCGTTTCGGACGGGTGCCGAAGGCTGCGGTCATCAATTGATCTTCTTTTTTGGAATAATTGCCAAGTATTTCATTGCACATTGCTTCAATTGTTTCCAGCCACTCTTGGCAAGGTGTTTTAAAGTATTTCTTAAATTTGAAATAGTAAGGCAAACGCACAAGTTCACCTTCTTTTTTTTCCCCTTCAGCTTCGGCATTTCCCACTCTTTTAAACTAGGAAAAACTTGGAAAGCCAAGAACTCCTGAACCAGGTCTCTTGTACTAATATGCTCTGCAACAATTCTGAATTCATCCATTGCTTTTTGTGTGGTACCGTCTACTGACATATTGCAGAGAGGCCGGGTTTCTCCGAAGATTAGTTCGAGTGGACTTTGCACGAGCTTCTCCTTGTCATCATTAACCTTGACATAGAACCACTCGGATTTCCACCCTGCTGCCCATTTACTCCGATAGCTGATTACAGGAAACTTCGTAGTTTTCCGATAAGCAAAATTATAGCAACCAAAATTGTCATGCAATCCATCCTTTCTAGCCTTCGTCTGGTAATGCAGCTCGTGAACCCGGCAAAAGCTGTCCGCAAATGGTTCTACTGCTTGGCTTCGGAGTGCCCAGATATAAACACTGAGCCTAACGATAGCGTTAGGGGTCAGTTGGTGAAAATAGATACCGAACCTCTTCAGCACCTCTGCAATAATCCCATGAAGGGGGAATCTTAATCCAGCCTTTAAAAAGCTCTTAAAAATGACAATTTCATCCTTTTCCGGCTTCGGGGTAGTCTCTTCTCCCCTGAAGCGTAATAGCTTCTTCTGATCCTCATTGAAAAAGCCTGATTTTACCATTTTGGAGAGATCAACCCTTGAAACGGTAGATTTTCCAAAGTCCAAGTGGCTGGGCTTGCTCGGCATGGCAATACGATAATCGTCTTCGGGATCAGTTTCCTCAATAACTTCTTCTTCCACTCCGGCAGCTGCTTGTTTTGCTTGTTCTGCATCTTCACTAGGGATCTCTTCAGAAACCACCAGCCCGGATCGTTGCATGGCTTCGGAGATGGGAACAGTCTCCGAAGCTTCAGTTTCGCCCCCCTCACGCTCAACCCTGGCGGTAGAACGCACTCTGGCCATTTAACTATGAACTTGCGAAACTTTAATACTTTCTTCCTCCGAAGCAGTTTTCAAGCTGGAGCTTCGTTCGATTCCGACAGATAAGCTTCGGCGATGGTTAAAAATTTTGGCAGCAAAACAGTACAAATAGCAATGAATGCTGTGGTAACTTCACACCTACTCGTTTGCTTATATAGTGCTGCAGGTAAGAAGGCGAAGCGCCAGAATTTTTGCACCAGACGGACACCCGCTCGCACTCGCTGCATGGTGGACCGCAGAGACCGAACAGTAACCCTGCAAGGTGGGGCCGCTATACGTTGGGAGATTGAATCGTTTCTCGACAACGAGCTCAGGGAAGGTGTTTTTCAGACCTTCGGTGCTCCAAAGCTTAAGAGACTTTTTTCACGGATCAAGCTCGTTACGAAAAACGATCTAGCACCGCGAAAGGGGCTACTGTTGGGTTTATGCTTCGTCGCCGAAGGTCTTATAGGAAGAAGTGGTCCTCGGCTGAAGCTGTTTGTATAAGATAGCCGAAGGTTCCTCTTCGTGAAGCTTCGGCATTACAAACCGACTTAAAGATAGAATGACCTTTTAGTCCATAAAGGTCTGAGTCAATGTTGTAAGTTTTTATAAGGGGCATACTTGTAATTCCTCACAGGCTGCGTCCTGTGCCTATAAATAGTGAACAGTATTCCGTTTCTGTTCACGCATTCTGATAATTGCAATCGCATCTCTCGGAATTCAACCTTTGCCAAGGCATAGGTATTATTGTATTTAATAATTCAATATAATGAATAAATATAATATAATTAGTCTATGATTTATTCACTCATCTTATACCTTTTCGTATTATCTTATAAATGTCTATTGAAGTTTTATTACGAAGGTTTAACTTCGTAATTATACCCTTTTCAACCTTCGTCCAAGATCCATTATCCCGAAGGGAATAATGTTTTAAGGACGAAGGAAATTATTATTTAACATTTTATGTTGCCTTGCTCTTGATTCATAGCATTTGAGAGCAAGTCTCCAACACTTAGCATATAGCTGACAATCTCGTAGCCTCTGAAGTACCTTCCTCAAATGCTCCTCATGCTCTTGCTCATTCTGGGAATATATAAGAATATCATCAATGAACACTACTACAAACTTGTTGAGGTAGTCCATGAACACACTGTTCATTTAGTACATGAAGTAGGCTGGCGCATTCGTCAAACCGAATGACATAACCGTGAACTCATACAATCCATACTTGGTGATGAATGTTGTCTTCGGTATGTCTGAGGGCCGGATTCTGAGCTGATGGTAACCTGACCTCAGATCTATCTTCGAGAACACACTGGCTCCTCTCAATCGATCGAATAAACCTTCAATTCTGGGCAGGGGGTACTTGTTCTTGATAGTAACCTCATTCAAGGCTCAGTAATCGATGCACATCCTCTTCGTGCCATACTTCCTCTCCACAAACAGCACTGGGGCTGCCCAAGGCAAGGTACTCGGTCTGATGTAGCCTTTCTCCGACAACTCATCAATCTGCTTCTTGAGTTCCACCAACTCTGGTCCGGACACTCGATAGGCTCTCTTGGAAATAGGGGCGGTGCCTGGTATAAGCTCTATGGCGAATTCAACCTTCCTTTCTGGTGGCATGCCCGGTAACTCCTCGGGAAACACATCTGGGAATTATGATACTACATTGATAGCCTCTGATGGTTTAATCTCCTCAATATGGGCGGTGACTCGGTGACAACTTCCTTTTCTTGGTTCAGACAAGACCAACTCCACTATCACGTCTTCTCCTGATAAGGATACTAACTTCATCGTTCTCTTATCATAGCTAAGACTGGCTTGATACTTGGTTAGCCAATTCATCCCTAGGATGACATCTACAGTTGCATCCTGGTTACCCATAACTATTAGATCAGCGGGGAACGCTATCCCCCTTATTTGAACTCTTGCACTAGGGAAAATCTATCTGTTTGGGTCCTTCCACCAACTAAACTAACCCTCATAGGTGGATACATAGATGCTACAGGTATATTATGTGATTCTACCCATGATGCAGTCATAAAAGAATGCGTTGCTCTAGTATCAAATAACACATTTGCAGAACGATACTCGACTGAAAACATACCTAGTGCCACTCCTAGAGTCTCCTAGACTGTGTCGTCCTCCAAGTGGTTCACCTTTCCATACTGGGCACAAGGCTGTCCACGGTTGTTGTCTGCTTGCTGCATTGCATTCTGTCTGACTGGGGCATTGGGAGCTGGCTCCTGCTGAGCTGCTTTCTTTGGGCAATGATTCGCCCAGTGGCCTTGTTCCCCACAGTGGAAACATGCACGACTTCCTCCTTGCGCTGGCACTGCTTGGTTGTTCTGGTTGGTTGCTGGGGCAGGAAGACGGGGTGCTTGGTTGCTCTGACGCTGATATTGATTTCATCCCTGCTGGTTATTCTGATGGTACTGCTGCTGCTGCTGCTGAGGAAGCTGCCTCTAGTACTGCTGCTGCTGGTTCTGATGCTGATGTTGGTGCTGGTGACCTTGCTTGAATGGCTGAGGTGGGTTGCCTGAGTAGCGAGGACAACTGCTACTCCCGACCTGAGATCCACCGATCTTGCGTTTCCTATCCTCCATCTCCTGATGCTTCCTTTTAATAATGATTGCTCTGTCGATCAAATGTCGGAAGGTAGGGAAGGTGTGGTTCATCAGCTGGTAATGGAGGGGATCAACCAATCCTCTCAAAAAGCGGTACTGCCTCTTGGCATCCGTGTTGACATCTTCTGGGGCATAACGTGACAGCTGCAGAAACTTGTCCTTGTACTCGCTGACGGACAGGGGACCTTGATTCAAGGAAAGAAACTCCTCCTTCCTCACTATCATCAGTCCCTCGGGCACATGGTAGCGACGGAAGTTGTCCCTGAATTCTTCCCAAGTGATGGCTTTAGGGTTGGCATGGGTGGTGAGGTAAGAATCACACCAAGACTGTGCTGCTCCCCTCAACTATCGGGGACCATACAACACCTTCTCACGATCGTTGCACTTGGCAGTGTGCAACTCATGCTCTACGGTACGCAGCCAATCTTCGGCATCCATGGTATCAGTAGAATGGGCGAAGACTGGGGGATGGCCCCTCATGAATTATGCCCGCTTGTCTCTGGGCACTTGTGGCATCTGGACTTGCACATGAGGCTGCGGCGGTGGTGGCTGCTGCTGCACCTGCTGCATCGCTGCTAGGGTATGACCAATTGCTTGGACTGCATGAGTCTGCATCAGGAACATTTGCTCAATGGTCATCAGGGGTGGCGGTGGCAAATGCTGCTGCGGAGCTGCCTCCTCTTGGGGTGCCTGCTGTTCTGGCTGAGCACGCCTTGCACCTCTGCGCCTATTCTCAGACATCTGTAGAAATTACACATATATCAGATCTGACTCTATAGTCTTTCAGCATAAGAAAAGATGTATAGAAAATCTTCATAGTACTGAACAAATGACCATCTTCACTGACAACTTCTCAGATAAAGAGGAAAGTGGAAACAAAGGGTTTACCCAACTAAATAACTGACTTTATTAATAACTACACCAAGTTGTAGGGGATACCCACACCTTGATGACAATCATTACAAAGATCCAACTTCATTACATGTCCATCATAACAAGCATTCCAACTAAGCATTATTACAGACTCCGACTCTGTCGATCTAGGGATCCAAATCTATCCGGGTCCTGCAGTCTGGGGTACCATAGTCGAAGCGACCACGGGGCGGTGAACGGTAAGGGTGCTGAATCCCGACAGGGATGGGAGAACCACCATCCAGATAGTGGCGTGTTGCGCACTCAGCACACAATTCCGCAACCTCCGCCCGAACCTTGCCCAACTCGTTAAGGGCGTGGTCCAACTCTGTGTTGAGCACGACAGCCAGGTTGACCATGCTATTCAGCCTGGGATTGCCCGCACCATTTGGCAAGACAATCACACCTCCAGCACTGTCAGTCGGATGGCGAGGGTAGTACTTCATGTCGAGGCCATCCGCCACCCCGCTGAACAATAAGCAATACTGAGAAAGTGCCCGTCATGCTGCATCTAGCATGGCTGCCTTGGCAGTATCCCTCTCAGTAATAGAATAGTGCTCTAAGAAGGCCTCTGCACCCCGGAGATCATCGTCCGGACGGCGCACCAAGCAAGTAGCCTCCCACTGGTCCAGGTATAACCCGCGAAGATGTTGGTAGACTACACAATGGTACTCGATGGACCAAGTGTGTCGGTCGAATGCCCGACGCAGCAGGGTGTCGAGAGCATCGTGGAAGTGACACCTGCGAGCGGCATCACGAGTGATGGGTCTAGCAATCCATCTCCCCGGCTCTGGATCCTCCGAGAGCTCCGTGCCATGGCTCGAACTGCCACCGGCGTCATCGTCGTCTCTGTCTCCGTCTCCATCAGGGTCTCCTCCAGCAGCTGGGATGCCCTGTGGTGGTGCAGGGGGCATCTCTGGCTGAGGTGCAGGGGAAGGCGGCCTCTCAGACTCCACCGCCTGCTGAGGCGAGGGGGAAGAGTCCTGCAGCTCCTGGTCCTGCTCTTGCTTCTGGTGGCGGAGCTCCTGCTCCTCGTGCAGGTGACGATGCAGTCTCTCCACGTGACTGGACTGACCTGCCATCATGCGATGTAGTGGATGCCCCACCAGGCGAGAAGGCAAAAAGGAGATCACAGACTTACGTGCAGTGCACCTGATACGGGCCATCTACAAAAGACATTGTAAGCACAAGAGTAAGAGTAGAACTATGAGACCAGAAAGTAAACAGAAATAAAAGTGAGACAAAACTTTTTTGAGATAAGTAGATAACATAGAGTTGGTCAAGATGACCAACTTTTGAAAGAACTCTAAGGTCAAGGTAAGAGTAGGGGTCTATAGTCCTTAGGGTGACCATTCTAGTCTAGGTTAGCGGTCCTACAGTCAGCAAGGCTTTGATACCACTTATGTCACACCCGGTTTTAGAAGGTAAACCGAATGCCAACCATGTTCGAGCCAGGATCAGAAACTCACGTACACAACGATTACATAATTGGACATCGTTACACAATGCTTGAAATAAATAGCGGAAAAGTACTTAATTACATCAAGATGTCCAAGACATCCACAGAGTCTATTACATAACCATTGTCTTTAGCATAAATATCAAAGTGCGGAGAAACGAAACGTAGATGATAAGCCTACACAGGCAACTGACTGGGAGTTTGCCACTAAGATAAACTAGAACTCGTCGTAATCCTGGAACACCTCAAAGTCCTCCATGCTGCCAGCATCACCTCCTGAGCACTGAGTACAATGGGGACAACCTGGGGTGGGGTGGTTTGTAAAGCAAGGGTGAGTACACATCAACGTACTCAGCAAATGTCCCGTTTGGCTAAAGTGGACTAGTTGTATGTGGGGTTGATGTTAAGCAGTTGCTTTTAGTTGGTCAAGTATTTATTATTATTAGTAGAGCCAAGTTTTAGTAATAAACCCAGTTATTACCCAAAAGTACTCCCTCCAAAGAGGAAATACCAGAGATCAGATTTATAACATCATTGTTAACCATCATCATAAAAGTATCCAAAGTTCTTCTAATCAAAGAGGATCCCAAGGCTGCTCTTAACCGTGAGCTCGGCTAATATACCAGTTTCTAACACTCTGCAGAGGATGTACACTTTACCCATGAGTCTTGATCCCTTTCCAGCCTGGGTTGTATAGACCCGATCTTCACTACCGAGGTGAATGGCCAGGTATACACTACGTAGCCTTTAAAAAGACTCCCTTGGTGCATAGCTGCTCGTTAGGTTTCGCCAGTCGTACAAATGCAGTACACCTCCCCAAGGTGGGTGACTAACAAAACCAAATCGAATGAACCTCTGCACCCCCCTTGGCAGAGCGAGCACCACGCCCCAGCCCCCATTAACGGCCCTCCGGCAAAGCCAACTATACCCCTAGATTCATCTAATTAATCAGCTAAGGGCATCACATTCCACCCTCACGGTTGCACTGTTATCCTGGGTGGTCACTCCATGAATAGGTCCTTACGGAGAGGTACTCAGGAAAATGGCCTGAGTCCCCTAGAGTATCTCAAGACCATCAGCATAATCAAGACAACAGTATCGTATCATAAACATTCACATCATGTTCATTGATTAAAGTAAAGCAAAAGCAAGATGCTAACCATGATAACCCAAAAAGGTAAACAAGGATAAGTAAATACAAACTAGTCAATCCTTAGGTTTCATAAAGTAATGCGGGACAATGAATTATAAGTAGATAGGACATAATAGGTCAGAGGACACTTGCCTTCACTAGGTTGTTGCTCAGGGAGGTCTCCAACAACACACTCAGGAACCTCGGACTGCTCGTTGTCTAAATAAAGCGAGCATGCATTCAATACATTTGGAAAGTACAAATGAACAACACACCAAACATGTACAGACATAGGAATGCATCTGAAAAAAACACTGTTGGGAGCCTTCGGCTTCCGAAGGTCCTCAAAAACATGATTTGACAATGTTTTCCAAGTGAAATATGTGGACAGGAATCTTCGGAATCGGGTCATGGGTATACAAGAGTATGGTCAAGACGAAGCTTGAGTAGGACGGAAGGCGATCATGACGAAAGGTAAGATGATCACGAAGCTATGCGTAGAAAAGCTTCGGCATGACAGCAGAAAAGGGGAACCGACTTAAAGATGAAAAGCCAAATTAGACCCTGAAGAATTACTATAGAGTTATTGATAAATGTAAAGGCCATTAATGTAATTCTACACGGGCTGCGTCCCGTGCCTATAAATAGATGAACAGTACTTCCGTACTGTTCAGGCTGACTTGGCATTCGCTTTTCGCATCACGCCTGTACCTTTACTTTTCGTCAATCCAAAGGTACATTTATAATTTGTCATTACGAATTTGATAATGCAAATAAAAATGAGTTGATGATAATATCTGTATTATTATTCGTATTTCATACATGTATTCTTCTTTATTATCTATCGAGGTCACGAAGGTCTTTTCCTTCATAACCTTCGTCCGGAATTCATTATATCCGAAGGGACATAATGTCTTGAAGGATGAAGGACTTTAACATTTAACACTTTTTATGTTGCCTTGTTCTTAACTCTTAGCATTTGAGAACAAGTCCCCAACATTGGCGCCCACCTCGGGTGAACTCACGTCCATTTTTTGAGTTTTGAACACCTTCGGCAAGCATCACCTTCATCATGCCGCCAAAGAAAGCTTCAACCACAGGGGCTTCCACTCTGCAGTCGCTGGATCCCAATCAGGATGTCCTTTCTCTTAGGGAGGCCCGAAGCCAGAAGAGGAAGGCCACCAGTCCAACGCCTCCGGAGGACGACTTGGATCAAGAAATCCAAAACTTGGAGATGCTCCATCAACAGGTTCAACGAAAGAAGGGAAAGATGGCTCGTCTAGCTGACCTACAGAGGCAGATCGATAAAGCTTCGGAAGAAGTTCGTCATCTTGCTCAAGATGACTAGAACCGAAGGCCTCTACGCAGAGAGCTTCATCAGGAGGGCTTCTACAATGAGGACGACTGGTATGAAGATTTCCATCATGGAAATTTTGCTTTTGATTATGCTTCTCCTCTGTCAACAGAACTGTAGGCTACACCATGGCCCCAGTCTTACAAGCCACCCCAGCTCCCCATGTACAACGGTCATTCAGACCCGAAGCAATTCTTGATGAGCTATGAAGCAACCATATCTTCGTATGGTGGCAATACTGCAGTCATGGCAAAGTCTTTCGTCATGGCCGTCAAGAGTGTTGCACAAACCTGGTACTCCTCTCTTCGGCCAGGAACAATCACCTCATGGCAAAAGCTGAAGGACATGTTGATAACCAGCTTCCAAGGGTTTCAGACGAAGCCGGTCACTGCCCAAGCTTTATTCCAGTGCACCCAGGATCACGAAGAATACCTTCAGGCGTATGTCCGAAGGTTCCTGCGTCTGAGGGCACAGGCACCAACAGTGCCCAATGAAATTGTCATTGAGGCCATGATTAAGGGACTTCGGCCAGGACCTTCAGCGCAATACTTTGCCAGGAAGCCTCCTCAAACTTTGGAGAAGTTGCTCCAGAAGATGGACGAGTATATTCGAGCTGACAATTACTTTCGCCAAAGAAGGGAGGAAGCATTCAGGTTCTCTGAAATGACCAGGGGCTTCGGAGGAAGATTCCATCCGAGGCACGTCAGGTCAATTCACAACTCTACTCAAAGTGATGATAGAGGGAGTCAACAGCAAAGGCCACAGTACTCCTCGCAAGCTTTGGGGCAGCAGCAAAGCTCTTTCCGGCCGCCAGCGCCAAGGGGCAGAGGCGCCAGGGGCTTCGGGGGAAGATTTGGGGATCAACCAAGAAAAATTTACTGCCTATTCTGTGGTGAAGACAAGGGCCATACCACCAGGATGTGCCATGTTACCATCCAGAAGCAAAAGAAGATAGCAGAAGCTGCAGCGCAACAGAGTCAGCCGAAGCAAGTCATGCATATTGCTTCGTACCATTCGCCTTACATTCTAGAATATGTAGGCAATCACCCTACAACTTCTGTTGCTTCGGCAAGTCAACCCCAAGCATCTTGGCAACAACCTCCACCGCCACCACCAACGCAACGAGGTCAGCAGCCAGAAGGGAGTCAGCACACTCACCTCCAGCGGGACTTCAGAGAGGAGTCCGAAGCTCGCACAGTCAATAGCACTGTGCCAGAGTCGAAGCATATTTACTGACAAATATCCTACCTCGACAGCAGCTTTTCGCATTTTCGCATTCAGTATTACTTTCTTTTTAATAAGGAACAATTATGGGAAGTTTAAGTGCTTTTTATCGTTTTTTCAATCTCTTGTAATAGTTTCTTTTTACCATAATGAAAATATATATTTTCAAAAGGCTTGAGTTGCCAAAGAATGAGAATTTATGGTGGCACGGAGGACCTTCGAATTATCAAAAATTTGTTCTAAGGAACGCAGTGCAATTTCTTCGAAGCAGCAAAAAGTCGTTCCTAAGGGAGCGCATTGTAAGTTTTCTGCTCAAAAGTCGTTCCGAAGGGAATGCAGAGCTTACAGCGAAAAATAAAAGCTGATTCCGCTGAAAGTAAAAGGCGAAGAAGCTCCTAAGGGAGGCTTACAGCAAAAAATAAACGCTGATTCCGCTGAAAGTAAAAGGCGAAGAAGCTCCTAAGTGAGGCTTACAGCGAAAAATAAACGCTGATTCCGCTGAAGTAAAAGGCGAAGAAGCTCCTAAGGGAGGCTTACAGTGAAAAATAAATGTCAACCTTCGGCAAATATCATTTTGCATAACATCACATCATTACATCATTTGCATAGCATAACATCATACATCATTGTGCATCAACAACGCAAGAAGGGGGGGTCTCAATATTGATATTCGAAGATCGTTTCGAAGAAATAGTGACACGGCACAAACAATAGCCATTGAAGAGTTATATCTTCGTCAAACTCTGAAATGGAAAGATCTATTGATTATTGATTTCACGAGGATTGGTTACTGATTTTACGAGAACGCGGATATTATTTACGAAGCATGAAAAGAAGGGAAGGAGTTTTTTCGCCGAAGGCTCAAAACGGTATGTATATGATGTTTCATGCATCGTAAAGAATAGAACTATAAACAGCTAATATATTACATCCAAAGTTACACAATATTACACATGATTCTCAACAAACATTACATTCTAAAAGTTTTTACAACAGCATCTAATCTTCCTTTAGGACTACTTCTGCAGCTTCGTTTAGAAGCTGATCAACAACTTTATCCATGATGGCTTCGGCCATTTGTCTAATTTCATCATCCCCCTTCATGTGGGGGCCCAGAGATGGCTCAGCAGGTTCTGAGGGAAGAGTAGATACGGATTTATCACTATTACAAACCGTGAACAATTTCGAAATCAAAAAATTACAACAAAGAGTCAAAAACCACTAGTTAATACCTATTTGCCCTTCGGGCTCTACGCTTTTCTCAGCGGCCTCTGCTACTTTTCTAGCATCATGGATGCCTTTTTCACTTTTTGAATAATTTCTTGGGCCATTTCCCGGCCACCATTGTCCCAGATGTCGGTGAAAAATTTTCCACCGACCAGGCTTGCTTCGGCCGAGGGGTCTTTTATATCTTCGGAGGATAAGGCAGTTTCGGATTGTGCCAAAGATTTTACATGCTCACAGCCTTTCCTCTCCAAAATAGTAGCAATCCCCCTAGCACCCGAAAAAGCACAAATGTATCCGCGGCTATTCAAAATTTCCTCAAAGGCTTCAGCTTCGTGACTGATCCATTCAATCGGGCCTTCGGGGTTACCCCTTGTGAAGTTTTCCTCGCTCGAGAATGCGCCAACGCTGGCGAAGCTAGTTTTTATTTTCTTAGCGCATTCTATAGATTTGTCATAGCACCTTTTCTTGGATGCTCGAAGCTCTTCAACGTTTCCTTCTAAATGATTTGCCCACTGATCGCTGAGTTCTCGTTTCGTCTCTTCAAGTATGCGCTCTTCTTTAGCTCTGGCTAACTGTTTCCGAAGATCCTCAATTTCGCGCTTCTAAGCCTCAGCTTGAGCTTTAGAAGTAACTTTGTCTTCCTTTATCTTATCCACTAATGTAAGCAGAATTTTATCTTTTTCCAAAGCTTCGTTCCTCAGCTTAATAACCTCTGTTCGTAGGTTGTTGAAAGCAATATTATAGCTCTCGTCTTCAGCATTCTTTTGCGCTCTCAAAGCGTTGCTAAGTATTAAACCCTATATGAAAAGAATTAGTATAAGAATTAAAGAATAATTCAAAAATTATAAATTTCCAAATATACAATTTTCATACCTTCAGACTATTATATGCAAGGCTATCTGCAAGATCGTCCTTTGTCATAGCGCAGAGGCCAGCTTCAAGCTTCGGGAACCCCATACTTCTAGACATCTCCCGGCAGACAGATAATTCTTTGTTGTCTGGGAGGCAGTATAAGAAATCATCTTCGTCTGTGCCATTGAATACTAAGGCCCCCTTTGGATACTTCAGTTCTCGGGCATAGTGATTAGCTTCAAAAATCTCTTCTTCAGATAATCTTTTTCCCGAAGCATGGCATACAATATAATCAAGTACTACGGAAGATGCTTCGGGGGCAGCAGTGCCAGTTTCTTCGGCCAAAATTTGTTCTGCCGTTTATGTTTCTCCGGCTTCCAAGGGTTTCACCTTGGCGGGCTCGGAGGGCCCAGCTTCAGTTTCTGCCTGGTTTTTGAAGCTTCGGCAACAAAGGCTTCAGTGTGCACCTCGGAAGTTTCAACAATTTTCTTTGGAGTCGTGCTTGAAGACTTAATTGTCTCCAATACATCTAGCACATTAACCATCCTTTTTCTTTTGGGGGTCACTGCTGGACCCTTTTGGCTTTTTGCTGCCTCAATTTTTGTTGAAGGACTTAAAACTTCTGATGTCTTTGTTTCTTCAGCCCTCGGTTCTTCTATTTTTTCCGTCGTTGGCTCTCTAGCCAGCCCTTCAATATATGGCAGGGGGGTTGGCTCTTTAGCTTTGGTGGCCGAAGAGGTCTCACCGACATACTCAGGCACTATGGCCAGTTCAATATAACGTGGCTGGTGTGTGAGAACCTTTACCCTTTTCCTCTTCGGCGCCGGCTCGCTAGGAGCGGCTGAAGCAGTTTCCTTCGCAGAAGATGTATTCTTTCTTTTCTGACCCCGCGTTGGATAACGGTAGTCGGGGTAGACAAATCCAATTGCATCAAATACTCGGTTAAGTCTCTTCTTCTTTTGGCCTCCGAAGGCCGCTGATAATGCAGTATCTTCGGCCTTTGAGTATACCCCAAGCAATTCATCACTTACGGTCTCAATGCTTTTTAGCCAGTCGTCATCTGGCTCGACGAATTTATCTCCATATTGGAATGTGTATTTTAGCTTAACTAATCCACCTTCGTCAGTTTCTTTAACGGTCTCCTTCGGCATATCCCACTTTTCTACAAGTGGCCATACTCTGAAGGCAATGTGTTCTTGGACCAAATCCCTTGTCCCAATAAAAGAGCAAACCACGCCGAAGGCTCTCTGGCATTCTTCGGCTGCTTCATTCATTTCCACCTTCGGCCTCCGGAGGCCGAAGCGTTGCCAGATAGGGCGCATTATGATATCTTTAATATCCTCCCGTGTTTTCAAGTCATTCTTCACATAAAACCATTCCGTCATCCAGTCGTCGGGCCACCTCTTTCGAAAGGTTGGCACGGGGCAGCTTGACCCAGACCGGGCGCTGAAGCTGTAGCAGCCAAAATTGTTGTGATACTGCTCTTTGCCCCAGGGTTTTGTCTCATACAATAGCTCATGTATGTTGCAGAAACTTTTTGCATTAGGTTCTAAACCTTGGCTCCTCACGGCCCACACAAAGATGCCCATCCTTATGATTGCTTCGGGGGTAAGTTGATGAAGGTAGATTTCAAATACCTTCAGTATTTCCACGACAAAACTGCTCAAGGGAAATCGCTGTCCAGCTTTTAGGAAGCTTCGGAATATCACGACTTCATTTTCCTCGGGAGTCGGGCAAGTCTTCTCTCCTTCGTCAGCCCTCACAACAGACAAATCCCGAAAATATCTGCCCCTCATATTGACAAAATGACTTTCTTTAATACTGGATTTACCAAAAACCGCATGGCTTGGTCGCCAAGGTCGATCTTCGGAGTCTTCACCACCACTATCCACATCATAACTATCACTCTCACCAGTATCTTCAGATAAACCCTCCAAAATCTCCTTAGTAATCTTCTCTATATTAGTCTTTGATATTGATTGAAGAAAGCCCAAATGCATCTCCTCAGAAAGGCTCAGCTTCGAATCACCAACAGCGTTCTTATCTTCAGACATCTTCGCAAACGCTGAGAAAGTGCTCTCGAAACCGAAGCTTAAAAATTTAAAAAGCCAAGCAAGTGTTGTTGCGCACAGGCTAAAAGTTGGGTGAGTAAGAGCAGATGGCAAGAGAGCGTGCCAAATAAACTTGTGGTGAGATCTTATTTATACACCTAGTGCGTTGAAAACTGGAGGGTCCCGCTTGTCAAAGACTGTTGCTATTCTAGCAAAGGGAAGATGTTTTTTCGAACCTTCGGCTTAAAGCCTTCGTCCATGTCGCAATATGAATTTATCATTCCAGCAAATTAATATTGCGAGGGGCTACTGTTGGGGCCTTTGGCTTCCGAAGGTCCTCAAAAACATGATTTGACAATGTTTTCCAAGTGAAATATATGGACAGGAATCTTCGGAATCGGGTCATGGGTATACAAGAGTATGGTCAAGACGAAGCTTGAGTAGGACGGAAGGCGATCATGACGAAGGGTAAGATGATCACGAAGCTATGCGTAGAAAAGCTTCGGCATGATAGTAGAAAAGGGGAACCGACTTAAAGGTGAAAAGCCAAATTAGACCCTGAAGAATTACTATAGAGTTATTGATAAATGTAAAGGGCATTAATGTAATTCTACACGGGCTGCGTCCCGTGCCTATAAATAGATGAACAGTACTCCCGTACTGTTCAGGCTGACTTGGCATTCGCTTTTCGCATCACGCCTGTACCTTTACTTTTCGTCAATCCAAAGGTACATTTATAATTTGTCATTACGAATTTGATAATGCAAATAAAAATGAGTTGATGATAATATCTGTATTATTATTCGTATTTCATACATGTATTCTTCTTTATTATCTATCGAGGTCACGAAGGTCTTTTCCTTCATAACCTTCGTCCGGAATTCATTATATCCGAAGGGACATAATGTCTTGAAGGACGAAGGACTTTAACATTTAACACTTTTTATGTTGCCTTGTTCTTAACTCTTAGCATTTGAGAACAAGTCCCCAACAAACACAATACTAAATGAGGAATAATGAGTTCAAAGTATAACATGAACTATAACATAAACTAACTTACTTTAGAAATAGATTATTATTTCTTTAAGTATTGCCCACAAATGCATAGCATAGTTCAATTTATTTTATTGTGACCTAAAAGTTAGACCAACGATGAATTCATGTAATACACATTATTAATCTTCACAAGATTAAATATACTTTAATCTCTAGGGTTTTCCTTTTATTTATTTTACTAAATAAATAAATCTACACATATATTAGTTCATAATTAACCATAAAAATTAGAATGTGCAGACAGTAAATGAAACTATTTTATTTAAACAGAGAATAATCCTATGAACATTTTGCATTTTGAATCACTAAATTTGGAGTTCATATGCAAAAGATATGAAATAAACAAGTTTGGGAATTCAAAATATGAAATTAGGTCTAATTCTATGAATATTTAAAAGTCCAGGGTTCAATCTGCAAGATTACAAGGGCATGCGCGTGAAAACCAGGGACAACGGGTTGATTCTAAACAAATCGAGGGTCTCTTTAATAAAACTACCGCGCGGGTATCGGGCGATTCCAACCATTAGATTAGAAACCGACGACCGAGATTAGATTAGAAACTGACGGCCGAACTCCAGCGAAGCCAAAATTGGTCGAGCACAGAGCGAAATTGGGGAAACTAAGCATGGGCATAGGTGTCTCACCTTGGGGCGGAGCTCGGGGTGGCTTGGCATGGTCTCCGGCGAGCTAGATGGTTGGGGAGGCGGGTGTGGGTCTCCGGCGAGGTCTGGCGGCGTGAGCAGAGCGCGAGCGAGGGCGGGACTGCGTGAAATGAGGCGGGGGAGTGAGTGCGGGTACGAGCGGGGGGCTCAAAAAGGAGCTAGGGCGCGTGGGCGGGCGTCGTGGCCGAGGATCCCGGCGACGTGAGCGAGTGCGCGCTCGCTGGTCCACGGCGGGCGTGGGGACGGTGGAGCTAACAGGGGAGGCCCACAGTGCAGAGAGAGAGAAGGGGCGCGCGGGACAACGGCTCAGCGCCTGGCAGAACGGGCCCGCGAGGCAGAGAGGGAAGAGGGGCGCTAGGAGGGGAAAACAACTAGCGCCGACAAGTTGGCCCCACTCGGCAGAGAGAGAGAGAGGGGAGCGCGCGGGGGCAGAAACTGCCGCAGACAGGTGGTGCCCACCTGTCAGGCGGCGCGGGCTCGCGGGCGCGCGACCTGGTTGGGCCGAGTTGGGCCGGCTGGGCTGCTTTGCCTTTTTCTTTTTCTCTGGATTTTCTAATTGCTTTTCCATTTCTTTTCTCTAGGGTTTTCAATCCAAATTCAAGTCAAGATTCAAATTCAAACTAATTCAAATATGTGCAACAATTCAAAGTATATTTAAGCTCTGCATGATGCAACATGTCATGACCCATAGTGTTTTGGCAAAAATAAATAATTAACCTCCACTAACTTAAGCTAATTCTACTTTAAAAAAAGGAGAGAGGATCTAGAGAGATATAAAACCTAGGATGAGAGAGAAGAGTAACACATGAATTTGGGTGATCATTAGAAAGAAATTTTATACCCTCAAATTTAGGGTGCTACAACCTCGGCCTGAATCTCGGGGTGAGATTCTTTTAAGGGGGGAGGGTTGTAACACCCCAGGTGTTACTTAGGATTTTCCCTCCACACCCACATTTGTGAATATTATCACATGTGAATTAAGTTGAGCAAAAGACACCAAACTTGAAATGCTAAAACTAAATCAAGTTTTTTCATCCCAAGAATCATACCCTAACCACTTCATGCATCCCAAAGTGAGCAAAATTCTCAAACCCTAAAACTACCCTATTAAGCCTTTTTAAGTACCACCAAGAAATTTAGTAAAAAGGCTATGAAAAACATGAAATCATGATTTGGACCAATTAATAAAGTTATAGTACACTAAATAAGCTACAAAATATAGTCAGGAAGTTTAATCAAAATGGTTTTGCAAAATTCTCAAAACAGCCACTTAAGTGGAGACTTCAAATGAAAATCAGGAATTCAGAATTCTGAAATCTGACCTTCTCATCAAAATCAACCGTGTTCACCTAGTTCCAAGGCTCAAATCTGTGAGGTCCAAATAACAAATTGGTGCCAAATTACCTTAGGCACGCCCTGGCAAAATTTGGAGACAAACCCTAGCCGTTTGACATGATCTTGGCATGGATTTGCCTCGGGACGCAGCAGCCAGACACTCACGACTTGGCGACGCGACAACTCTTTGTACACGGCCGAAAACCTCTCGACTTCTAGACAAAAACGACAAAGCATACCCTGGGGAACATATCTTACAATATGATCTTGCCCAAATTCGCGAAGATTTGGAGCCAATGGGCGTTGGAACAGGAGCAGAAGCAATGTGCCACGTGCTCGACTGTGGCTGACGCGTCGGTGCATGCCCGCCCGTGCGCCCGCAACGGTCCACACCGATCGTGCACCGTGCCCGCGCCTATAAGAGCAGCACGGCCTCGGTCGTACTCCCTCCGCACCGCGCCCAACTTCCCAGATCCAGCCCGTAGCTCCGGCGACCTCCCTATGACCCGCCACCACCGTTAGAGCTCGGCCACCATGGCCAGACCTTTTCCTGGCAACCTCCAATCAATCCAGTGCCTCGGCTAGCTTCCCCAGAGCCATGTAGAGCTCCCTGAAGCAAGAAACCAAATGCTACCTCACCACAGACATCGTTCCACCCTCGCCGGAGTTATTTCCCCCGCCGACACGCGTGGCCACGACTAAGCGGTAAGCCATAGTTCGATTACTCGCGCCCATTTCTTCCCTGACACCCAATGAAGCTCACTGCACCGTTTAATCGAATCCTATCGCCGTGGTTAGGCTGGAACACTTGCCGCCGACGAGCTCCCCCGCCTGCACACGAGGTCCGACCGACTCCGACCACCGCCAGCGACGAGCCAACCATCGACGTGACCGCCGTGACCTCCCTGACCTCCGTGGACACTTCACCGGAGCTAGATCGCCGCCGGTAAGCCTCACCGCCCTTTCCTCCATAGCGGTTACTGTTCCAATAAGGTTAGGAGCGCGGGTTAGATTTAGGTTAAGTCTAGGGGTTATGCGTAAGGTTAGCGACTCACAGGAATAGTATACCGAGGACTGATTTGTGAGAGAAAGGGGAAAATAGAACCAGAGAATTCAGCGCAATTATGATTTCTTTTTCCTTTTCGAATTTCTTAGTTATTAAATCTGCAGCAAACTTGATAAATGCATAACTTAAGGAGTATTCATCCAAATTTGGTCAAATTAATTTTGCTGGACTCTATAAAATATGAACTATCAAACAAAAATAGTAAACCCCTTTTTTTCCTGTACTATTTTTTTGAGTTTTGAATTAAATTAGAAAACTGCCCAAATCATAATAATGCAAAGAAAAATAGAAATGCTTCTAGACTAGGCTTGAGAAAAATTATGGAGACACTCACCTAGTAGTTACACTGTTTCAAAATAATAAACACCACAGTATACAATGCTAAACCAGAGATATCCATTAAAGCCTATTTTTTCCTAAACTTTAGGAAAATGAAAAAGGGATAGAAAATAGAAACCAGAGGGTGACCACATTTTTCCTAGTATGCCTAAGTGATGTAGTTTATAGGAAAAATATATGGAACCCTAGTCCAGTACTGATCTGGGTTTATAATTTTATTTAGGTGTTAAGAAGTTAATAAAGACCATGAATAAAAATATAAGGACACATGAAATAATGGAAAGAAAAATTTAGCAGACCCCTGACCACTAATGTACCACTGCAAAAATGGTAACCACCCTAAACCAGCACAGTAAGTGGGTTAAACAAATAAAACTTGGATTTTGTCAATACTTCAAATAAATCAAAAGAAAGACTAAAAATGGGAAATAGTGAGCAACCCTATTTTTCCCTAAGTACTTATGATGTATACTACAAGAGAAAAATATAAGACTAAGGTAAAAATGTAATGGAATACACCTCACCCCCTGCCCCATGAAAAAGACTATATATTCCAAGAAATATTACAACCCATTCCCTATAAGTAAAATTAACCAACTTTAAGAATGATTGCTCTTGCGCAAAGAAAAAGCTAGAAAAATTAGGAAACTTGTTGTTTGACATTTTTCAATTATAGTAGTAGTGGAAAGCACCACTAAGCCCCCAAACTTTAGAAAATCACCATAAATAAACCGATAAGTACCTTTGGATAAAATTTGGCATAAAGTCATATTATTACACCTAGATACCAGAAAAAATAAACCTTAGGGTAAAATTCACTCCTAGAAGAGAGTTGTAGTTCAAAGCACCCCCTCTGCCCTAAATTTTAATATTTTTGTGTAGAGAAAACCATTCTCATTTTAAGCCTCAATTTTTGAGACTGAATTATATAAACAGTGAAAAGCCATTGTAATGTTTATAGGATTTTTGTAAATTTTTAAATCAATGTTGCAGTTCAATTCCACTCTAAAAGCCTAAGTAGGAAAAGGAAAAGAAAGGATTAATGAAGTACTAAATTAAGCCATAATAACTTCAGCCAAAAACCTTATTAAGTCTTCACTAAGACATTGAAGGATTGTTGAGTACAACATTAATCAAACTTCCTAGACTGGCCACACCTACTTCTAATTTCCAAGTATACCACTAAAATCTTCAATAGTAACACTAAGACCCGTCTTGCTAACTTGATTTCTTCACATTGCATCATAGTCATTAAATTTACATATCATAGCATACATGTATCTTATTCATTGTATTCATTAGATTGCAACCTCGCTGACGGAGAGTACGTAGACATCCCCGAGCAAGAAGTTGCCCAAGAGGAATTCCAAGAGCCAGCTCTAGAGCCTGCCACCGAGGATCTCCCCGCAGCCCCAGCTTTTGAAGGCAAGCCCCGGTTTTATGCATAACCGTTTATATATGCTACTTTACTACACTTAATATTTGTAGGTTTGTAATGTGCACTTAAGTGTAGGAGTTTCTTGAAACTCTAGTTGCATAAACTTAGGATTCCTTTTTGAGATGGATACTAGTATGCTAGGTCGAGTAGCTGCTTTGCTAATTAGAGATCTCGGTAGAAGTCGAGTGATTTTTCTAGCACTCGCGCGAGGTCAGGAATTGATTGTATTCATCTTGATAATGGGATCTATGATGGTGTATGGACTTGGATCTAGGGTGGGTGCCTTGTCTATGAGACGGAAATGGAATTAAGGATTAATGTGTGGATACCAGAGTCAAGCATTTGAACGTACTAGACACATCTCGGCAAATATGGTAACCGATAAGCCTAGTACCTGATTGAACCTGCCCGTAGACTTTACTCCTCACTGGACCTGAGACGGGGTCTCCCATGCTAGCTATGGTGGGTACAAGTGTGGTTGTTGCACGGCGGCAGCCGGGGACAATTGGAGCATTGTACGCCAAGGTCGTGAGCCCTGTTCTATTGCCAGGGAATCGATGGGGACGATTGATATGTGTGGGGACGGAGTGCCCCTACATGTTATGTGTTTAGGTTTACCTTGCAAGGTTAAAACTAAATTCAAATCGTCTGCTTCTCGTAGCTAATGAGACTGCTTGACCCCTTGTACTGCATCGAGTAAAAAGCGAAATGAGGATTCATGAGATAACATGTTGGTTGTACTAAATGGTTGTTACCATGTATGCTTAGAGAGGAGCAAACCTAGCTTAATTAATTATGCTAGAATTGGAAAAGCTAAAATTGTTTCTAGACTTACTAGTGCCTTTGGCAAACTAAACCCCTCAGCCAAACATCTTAATGGTCTAGAGGTAGACGAGTAGACTCCTCACACCGGGAAAGTCTAGCTAAGTATTAGTATACTCAGCCTTGCTAGTGGCATATTTTTTTCAGGTACACTATAGGATATGGATGATGGTGTGACTTGGCCTTCCACCCTGCCACCGGGTTGGACGGTCGAGTGGGATGCTGCTTCGACAGGAGAGGACCAGGAGGAGTAGTGGGCTAGGCCTTGCCCTATTCCTCAGTATCGTCATTATCGATTATCCGCTGCATTTTATTAAGAACTTGTTATCTTTTATTAAAACTATGATTTATGTAATAACTCCAGTACTTTAATTAGTGGTTTCATGTTTATTGTATTCTCTCTGAGACTCACCATCGTTTGAGCTAGTGGTATTCGATCCTTGGTAAGTTGCTTTATCGGACTAGATCCGAGGGACTGACGGGTTATTCCGATTTAAGTGTGTTGCTGCCTCCAAGGCGTGACTCAGGCACTTAAGCTGGAATAATTCGGGTGGTTTCGCCACATATAGAGTCTTCAACAGATCCACTGGATTAGTTGAAGTTTCTTGTGACATTGTGTTTGATGAGACTAATGGCTCCCAAGTGGAGCAAGTTGATCTTGATGAATTAGATGATGAAGAGGCTCTGTGTGTCGTGCTAAGGAACATGTCCATTGGGAATGTGTGTCCAAAGGAATCCGAAGAGCCCACAGAAACACAAGATCAACTATCATCTTCCATGCAAGCATCTCCACCGACTCAAGATGAGGACAAGGCTCAAGAAGAAGAGGATGAAGATCAAGATGATGAGCCACCTCAAGAGGAGGACATTGATCAAGGGGGAGATGATGATGATGAAGACAAGGAAGATGAACAAGAGATTCGGGATCAAAGACTGCAACACCCAAGAGTCCACCAAGCAATTCAAAGAGATCATCCCGTCAACTCCATACTCAGTGACATTCACAAGGGGGTAACCACTAGATCTCGAGTTGCACATTTTTGTAAACATTACTCTTTTGTGTCCTCTATTGAGCCTTATAGGGTAGAGGATGCATTAAGAGATCCAGATTGGGTGGTGGCAATGCAAGAGGAGCTCAATAACTTCACGAGGAATGAGGTATGGTATTTAGTTTGACGACCTAATCAAAATGTTGTAGGTGCCAAGTGGGTATTCCGCAACAAGCAATATGAGCATGGTGTAGTGACAAGGAACAAAGCCCGACTTGTTGCAAAAGGTTATTCACAAGTCAAAGGTTTGGATTTTGATGAAACCTATGCACCCGTAGCTAGGCTTGAGTCAATTCGTATATTACATGCCTATGGTACTTACCATGGCTTTAAGCTTTATCAAATGGATGTGAAAAGTGCATTCCCCAATGGCCCTATCAAGGAAGAGGTCTATTTTGAGCAACCTCCCGACTTTGAAGATAGTGAGTACCCTAACCATGTGTATAAGCTCTCAAAGACACTTTATGGGCTCAAGGAGGCCCCAAGAGCATGGTATGAATGCCTGTGAGACTTTCTTATCACTAGTGGCTTCAAAGTTGGTAAAGCAGATCCTACTCACTTCACTAAAACTATTGCTAAAGACTTGTTCATATGCCAAATTCATGTTGATGATATTATTTTTGGGTCTACTAACAAGTCCTCTTGTGAAGAGTTTAGTAGGATTATGATACAGAAATTTGAGATGTCTATGATGGGGGAGTTGAAGTATTTTCTTGGATTTCAAATCAAGCAACTCCAAGAGGGCACCTTCATCAGCCAAACTAAGTACATTCAAGACATACTTAAGAAGTTTGAAATGAAGAATGGCAAACCCATCAAGACACCCATGGGAACAAATGGGCATCTCGACCTCGACACGGGAGGTAAATTCGTAGATCAAAAGGTATACCGGTCGATGATAGGTTCTTTACTCTACTTATGTGCATCTCGACCGAATATTATGCTTTCAGTATGCATGTGTGCAAGGTTTCAGGCAAATCCTAAGGAAGTTCACCTTAGGGCCGGGAAAAGAATCATGAGGTACTTAGTTTACACTCCTAAGTTTGGGCTTTGGTACCCAAGGGATCTACCTTTGATCTAATTGGGTATTCCGATGCCAATTATGCCGGATGTAAAATTGATAGAAAGAGCACATCATGGACTTGTCAGTTTCTAGGAAGATCCCTGGTGTCTGGGGCTTCAAAGAAATAAAATTCAGTAGCTCTTTCCACCACCGAAGCCGAGTACATTGTCGTAGGCCATTGTTGTGCGCAATTACTTTGGATGAGGCAAACCCTTAGGGACTATGGCTACAAATTGAGCAAAGTCCCTCTCCTATGTGATAATGAGAGTGCAATCTGCATGGCAGATAATACTGTTGAACACAGCCGCACTAAGCACATAGAAATCTGGTATCACTTTCTGAGAGATCACCAACAAAAGGGGGATATCGAAATTGCTTATGTGAGCACCCACAACCAATTAGCTGATATCTTTACCAAGCCACTAGATGAGAAGACTTTTAGCAAACTTAGAAATGAGCTAAATATACTTGATTCTCGGAACTTTGATTGAAACACTACACACATAGCTCATGTATATACCTTTGATCATGTCTCTTCCATTTGGTACAAATGCATATTTCTTATTCTTCTTGTACCAAGGCTAAGACTAATGTACTTTCAAGTATATTTCTATGGTTAGTCTTAGAATGAAAAGGAAATGGAGTATCCGGCAAAGGCAAGGCTTCCACTCCAACTCTGACGGTATCAATTTACCCTTTGCCGATACTCATGTAGCTCTCAATTGATATAACCCTTCACTCATAGTTCTTTTACCAATGGGGAGAAAGTATTAGGAGAATTTTAAAGGGCTCTCAAGTTCTCTGTTTTTGGCGATTAATGCCAAAGGGGGAGAAAGTATTAAGCCCAAAGCAAAATGACCGCACCACCATTTCAAAATTTCACTAATGTTTGTTTCAATTGGTATTTGAGTCAATTTTCAATTGGTATCTTATTTGGTTTCAAAATATCAAGTTAGTATGAAAAATTTCAATTGGTATAATATCATTTGGTATCCATTTCATGTGGCGGAACCGCCCGAATTATTCCAGCTTAAGTGCCCAAGTCACACCTGCAAGGGCAGTAACACACTTAAACCGGAATAACCCGTCTAACCCTCGGATCTAGTCCGACAAGGCCACTTATCCAGGATCGAATACCACTAGCTCACACGAAGGTGAGGCACAGAGAAATACAATAAAGCATAATACCACAAATTTAATAAGTATCAATAGTGATTACATCATCGGAGTTTTAGAAATAATAATAACCATAAGTTTTAATGCAGCGGAAATAACTAACGGAGAAAACTGGGTAACATGGCGAAGCCTGGCCACGCTACTCCTCCTGGTCCTCTCCTGCGGAAGCAATAACCCTCTTGACCATCTATCCCGGTGGCAGGGATGGAGGCCAAGTCACACCATCAACCAAATCAGGGAGGTACCTGCAAAAATTATGCCACAAGCAAGGCTGTGTATACTAATACTCAGCTAGACTTACCCGGTGTGAGGAGTCTACTCCTCTACCTCTGGACATGTAGTTGTTTGGCTGAGGGGTTTGGTTTGCCAAAAGAACTAGCTGAGTCTAAAATCAAGTTTTAGCTTTGCAAGTTTTAGTATGATCCTTTTTAAACTAGATAAGTACCTAGCTATTCATACATGGTATCAAACATTTTATCAATCAACATCTTTTGCCAGTCACCTCATTTCCACTTATTACTCAATGCAGTACAATGGATCAAGCAGTCTCATTAGTTGCGAGAAGCAAACGATTCGAATCGAGTTTTTATCCTTGCAAGGTAAACCTAAACACACGATGTGGCGAGGCACTCCGTCCCCACACACATCAACTGTCCCCATCGATTCCCCGTCAATAGAAAGGTGCTCACCGCCTTGGCGTACAATGCCTCACTGACCCCGATTGCCGTCGTGCAGTGACCACACTTGTACCCACCATAACCGGAATGGGAGACCACGTCTCAGGTCGCGTGAGGAGGGCAATATGCGGGCAGGTTCACTCAGGTACTAGGCTTACCGATTTACCATATTTCTCGGCATGTGCTTAGTACGTTCAAACGCCTGACACAGGTATCCGCACGTTAATCCATCCCCATGGATCCATGTCCACTGACCATCATCATTCTGTTATCAAGGTGGATACAATCAATTCCTGATCTCGCGCGAGTGCTAAAAAAATCACTCGACTTCTACCGAGATCCCTAATTAGTAAAGCAGCTACTCGACCTAGCATACTAGTATCCATCTCAAAGGGAATCCTGAGTTCATGCAACTAGGGTTTTAGTCAACTCGTACACTTAAGTGCATAGTACAAGCCTACAAACATTAAGTGCAGTAAAATAGCATATATAACGGTTATGCATAAACCGGGGCTTGCCTTTTCTTTAACACTTAGATAGTGTTTGCTGGGGTGGGTACTCGCTTGGCGAGCATCCACTAGATAAGTCCATCATTCTTCAGGTCATCCACCAACTGCATCTTGTGGTTGGCACTACATCACTTGCACGATCACCACCTCTCAGTCCTAAATGAGATGCAGGATGCATATGTATGAATACAATGAAAAATATCACAAGATATATAAATACACGGTAGCGAACTAACATTTAATTGTAAGACACCGTAAACAACCACACGCTAACATTAGTTATTTACACGTTATCGACGTTCAACATAACACCATTAAAAAGACGACAACATTTTATTTATTTACGCAACACAACTACGACATCACAAGTACATGCATTTACTACGCTCACCTTAATCATTCATTTATTCTCTTATTGACCACACAAGATCAACCAAGACAACGTAAGTTTAAATAGGACCTAGGCATCAATGTCTATGAATCTCCTATATCACAATCAACTAGAGAATAAACATATAAAACATGACACACATGCATTATTAAGCTTAGTCATGGCAAGTCTATATTAATTTAGTGCTAACCAACCATTTTTAGCCAAAAGAGTGAACTCAACCATCAAATGGACACTTGCAGATTTTTGGACAGCAATACAGCAGTTACTTGTTTTAATCATATCTCTTCAATTATTAATTCAAAAATAGCAAACTAGGACTTTCTGGAAATCTTAAAAAGTGAACTATAACTTTGGTATTTTCACCTCAACCTGATTCAACAAATAGCAAGGTCAAAAAGTGCAATCACAGCAGCTCTGTCCAGATTTGGACGGATTCAGACTTGCAACTTCAAAAATTCACAACTAAAGATTCAGGCATCCCAACAAAGTGATCTTAGACTTTATGGAAAGCTAATGAAATTTTCTACAAATCACTTATAAACATTCTAAGGTAATTCAATATGCAATTTAGGATAAAAGACATTAGAAGGCTTTGTTGTCCAGAATTGGACAGATTCAGTCTTTAGACTTTAAACATCCATAACTTAATCTTCAGATCACCAAAAAGAGTGATCCAAGACTTTTTGGAAAGCTTGGCAAAAGCACTACATAACTTTTATAATCATCAAGAATTGATTCTATGTTGAACTGAATCAAACAATTCAGTTTTCGAAATCTGTTCTGTTAGTGGACAGAATACAGCAACCGGTTTGTAAAATTCATAACTCCTAAACTGTCAGGCCTATGGTTATGAAATTTTAACACAAGCAAGATAAGAAAAGAATCTATAACTTTCTTATAACGACCATGAACAGATTGTAATATTAACTTAAGAAAACAATACAGTTTCTGAAATCTGTACAGAATTTGGACAGATTCAGTTACTGAATTTGTAAAAAGCATAACTCCTAAATGATCAGGTTAATGGCTATCAAATTTTAGTACAAGCAAGATAATAAGGTTATCTATAACTCATCTATATGACTTTTCTACAGAAAACATGATTTAGCTTATCAAACATACAACACGACAAAAACAATGCGTGCAGTGCAAACAGCAATTAATAAATTTCAGGTCCTCTACAATTCAAGAATTGTCGTGTTCTAGATATTTGAATTATTCTAACACTTCGACAATTGTTAGAGTTAAAATAACCAAGTGAGAACTAACAAGTAGACTTACTAATTTTTATACAAGTTATTTCGTGCTCTAGAACTACCACACACGTTTAACAAATGCATTCACCATAACCATGCGCATTTAAATCATAACAAGCAATTCACCGTGATTACGAGCTTAACCAAGTCATCTAACAAGTCGGCTAACCAGAGCAGCAATCTAGGCCGCTATACAACATACTCGTCGGCTAGCCTATTATTAGCGAAATCCGAGACACAACATATATATAACAATCACTTAATAAACTCGACTCCTACTTAACATGAGTTGGCTAATCACAGTATAAGACTTAGCGAACCATTTTAGACATTGCAACTCGAAACATGGGTTGGAGCAGATTAATTAGTTCTTCTTAACCTTTTCTCAACTCAAATTAGTTAACACACCAGTTACCTAAAATAGCACATTGTTGGGGTATAACATAGAGGCATTTACATATGGCGTAAAACTCCAAAAGACTTACATTTGCTACTGAAGGACCTAAAGCACTTACGTGCATATCTTATCGGATCGTTCTTCAATTTTAACAAGGACCGACTTATGAACGCTACTCGCTTCCAAAAATTATTAGGCTGCGATAACGCTCATATAAGACCTCTAATCAATCAATAAGATATTTATTTATCCAATGGGAATGGAATGCAATAATTGACAAGGCAAGGCATCGATCTTATCATGCACATAAAAGCATCACAAGCATATTTACGGAACCTATCGGTTAACTTGATCGACACACTACACATGTTCTTCGCCCTTCAAAATTTATCGCACAACCGAAATCATCCCACTTGCCAATGACACCTACAAATACCTACTGATATATTATTCACATCACAAGCACAGTTACACGCCGTATACTAGTTTCTAACATAATCCTCATATAACTCGTTATTCAAACTACTCACTAACAATAAATCACGCACGACAACAACCACATCCACCGATTTATTTATTTGGAACACCGCCTGCCTAGCGTACCACTAGTATCCCACATTTTGACTCAAGCTCAATAATACATCATTTATTCGATTATACAACAGCGACCTAAGCGTCGTGTTACCCAATGCGTACATCTTTCCTCGCCGCGAGTATAACCATATTACGGCATATACCCGCACACCTCAATCAAATATCTTATGCCACCACCACTACAATACACCACAGCACACACGCACATATGTGTCCCCAATGCATTCTCATGCCAAATTTTAGCATAATTATTTATGACAATGTTTATCGACTAGACAAGTGAAACACTAACCGATCATTCGCACATCTCGTCTTTAAAACACGAATCACATGTCACATAATTTATATTTTCAACCCACTCTATCCTACACCACGATGAATACATAAGATATATTTAACATAGACTAACCCCTTAGCCGACTGTGGAAATTACCAAGCATGCTTTACGCTTTATTAAATTTGCCACACAAACACATTATTTTACGACGAAGCATTTTAACAATCAATTAATACATCCGCAACCAATCCCTATGACGTACAAAATAACTATCGCAGCCACATATATATCCGATCTAACAACAAAATAACACATCGGCTCACCATATCAAACCTCGGTCGTGATTGCTGCACATGTGACAATAGAGTTCGGACGAATGGACGATTGAGCGATTAATTCGGCCGAGAATCTGATTTGGTTTCGCTCGAAATATAATTCCCTACGCATGATTCGAAATTAAATCATCTTGAGATATGACCGGCTTTCGGATTTATGATTGAAAGAGACAAATCGTGACATTTAAAATCATCGCCGATGTTGATTTTTATGAATCGGATCGAACACAGAGGTATTAAGCCGAGTCGGATGAAAATTGATTAGAGGACGACATATTGAGTATTCCGTTTGAGAGTACGGACTCGGATTAAAATAGTCGGACATTAACCAAAGTTTGAGGAATTGGACTCGGGCTCAGATCAAATAACAGATGTCGAGAGTTTGATTTAAAGAGCTTCAGACGAGATTTATAATCCAAGAATGATCTTCGAGTCTGCATTCGTTCTGAGAAATAAAAGTTTTTAACCAGCTCCAAATTTGGCCTTCTGTGAGACTGAATAACTCCAAATTCGGTGAAATGTGTACGAATAGTCTGGATAATCAGAGACATACGCGAGCGAGAAATAGAAAATTTCACTGGGCATCCGAGATTAGGATAAATTCCCGACATAACCCGAAATAGACACCTGGGGTTTCACATTTAAAAAAGGGAAAATCATTTCAAAAACCCTCTTGAAAGCTAAGGGGAGAATTTCTCCAGGGGGAGCTTTTATTTAGTCAAAGGAAAAGCATATGAAACAGGGGAGGAATTTCAAATCCTAAAAATGCTTCTTGCAATCATATTCCCATACCTTTGACTATTTGCAAAAGATTTTGAAAAGATTTTTCCAAAGGATTTGCAAAAACAAACAAGTGGTGCAAATGTGGTCCAAAATGTTAAATAAGAGAAAAGCAAACCATTCATTCTTAGACATATGTATAAAGTATTTCGTTGGTTTAATTCAAAGTAACCTATGCACATCTATCTCAATTGCAAACTAGTTACATTTCTACACTTCATATTTGCCTTGGTTAGTGTTGGCATCAATCACCAAAAAGGGGGAGATTGAAAGGGAAATGGACCTAATCATTTCCTATAATGGATTTTGGGGGTTGACGTCCAACACAAACCACTTAGACTAACTAGTTTGTCTAGATATCATTTATCTCAGGTGCATAAGGTTCAACACTGAAAGGGAATTAGGCTTACACCTTGTTCCTAATTGATTTTGGTGGTTGAATTGCCCAACACAAATAATTGGACTAACTAGTTTGCTCTAGTGTATAAGTTATACAGATGCCAAAGCTTCACACTTAGCCAATAAAAAGACCAAGAATTGGGTTCAACAAAGAGAGCAAGGGATAACCGAAGGCAGCCCTGGTCTGGCGCACCGGACTGTCCGGTGTGCCACCGGACAGTGTCCGGTGCACCAGGGAACTCAAAGCTGAACTTCGCACCTTCGGGAATTCTCAGAGCCGGCGCGCTATAATTCACCGGACTGTCCGGTGTACACCGGACAGTGTCCGGTGCTCCAAGAGGACGCGGCTCTGAACTCGCCAGCTTCGGGAATTCGCATTGGCTGCTCCGCTATAATTCACCGGACTGTCCGGTGTAACTGCGGGGCAACGGCTACTTCAGGCGCTAACGGCTACCTGCAGCGCATTAAATGCGTGCCAGCGCGCGCAGAAGTCAGGCACGTCCATGCTGGCGCACCGGGCAATCCACAGTGCATGTCTGGTGCGCCACCGGACATCCAGGCAGGCCCAGCAGTCAGAGCTCCAACGGTCGGAACCCTAACGACCGGGTGACGTGGCTGTCGCACCGGACATGTCCGGTGTGCACCGGACTGTCCGGTGCACCATACGACAGACAACCTCCACCAAACGGTTAGTTTGGTGGATGGGGCTATAAATACCCCCAACCACCCCACATTCAAGTCATCCAAGTTTTCCACCTCTCAACCACTTACAAGAGCTAGGCATTCAATACAAGACACACTCAAGTGATCAAACCTCTCCAATTCTACACAAGGATTTAGTGATTAGCGAGAGAGATTTGTCGTGTTCTTTTGAGCTCTTGCGCTTGGATTGCTTCTTTCTTTCTCACTTGTTCTTGTGATCAAAACTCCATTGTAACCGAGGCAAGAGACACCAATTGTGTGGTGGTCCTTGCAGGGAAGGTTTGTTCCCGGTTTGATTTGAGAAGAGAAGCTCACTCGGTCCGAGGGACCGTTTGAGAGAGGGAAAGGGTTGAAAGAGACCCGGTCTTTGTGACCACCTCAACGGGGAGTAGGTTTGCAAGAACCGAACCTCGGTAAAACAAATCCGCGTGTCACACTCTTCATTCGCTTGCGATTTGTTTTGCGCCCTCCCTCTCGGACTCATTATTATTTCTAACGCTAACCCGGCTTGTAGTTGTGATTATTTTTGTAAATTTCAGTTTCGCCCTATTCACCCCCCCCCCTCTAGGCGACTTTCAATTGGTATCAGAGTCCGGTGCTTCATTAAAGCCTAACCGCTCGAAGTGATGTCGGGAGAACACGCCAAGGAGATGGAGACCGGTGACAAGCCCACTACGAGTCACGAGAGCACTTCATCGGAAGAGTCCCGCACCAAGAAGAAGAACTCATCCAACAAGGGGAAGGGGAAGGAGAAGAAATCCTCTTCCCACAAGTCGCATCAGAGAAGCGACAAGCACAAGAGGATGAGGAAAGTGGTCTACTACGAGACCGACTCTTCATCACCATCGACCTCCGACTCCGATGCGCCGTCCGTAACTTCTAAGCGCCAAGAGCGCAAAAAGTATAGTAAGATCCCCCTATGCTATCCCCACATTTCAAAGCGTACTCCTCTACTCTCCGTTCCATTAGGCAAACCACCGGTTTTTGACGGTGAAGATTATAATATGTGGAGTGACAAAATGAGGCATCATCTAACCTCACTCCACACAAGCATATGGAATGTTGTTGAGTTTGGTGTACAGGTACCATCCGTAGGGGATGAAGACTACGACTCGGACGAGGTGGCCCAAATTCACCACTTTAACTCCCAAGCCACCACTATACTCCTCGCCTCTCTAAGTCGAGAGGAGTATAATAAGGTGCAAGGGTTAAAAAGTGCGAAGGAAATTTGGGACGTACTCAAGACCGCGCACAAGGGAGACGAGGTGACAAAGATTACCAAGAGGGAGACGATCGAGGGGGAGCTCGGTCGATTCATGCTTCACCAAGGGGAGGATCCACAAGCTATGTACAACCGCTTGAAGACCTTGGTGAACCAAGTGCGCAACCTTGGGAGCAAAAAATGGGATGACCATGAGATGGTCAAGGTTATTCTTAGATCCCTCGTATTTCTTAACCCTACACAAGTTCAATTAATTCGAGGTGATCCTAGATATAAACTAATGTCTCCCAAGGAGGTTATAGGAAAATTTGTGAGCTTTGAGCTAATGATTAAAGGCTCAAAGAAAATCATCGAGCAAGGCACCTCCTCCACGCCCAAGGCACAACCCGTCGCATTCAAGGCAACGGAAGAAACGAAGGAGGAGGCTACTCCAAGTCGAACACCCATCGACGCCTCCAAGCTCGACAACGAGGAGATGGCGCTCATCATCAAGAGCTTCCGTCAAATCCTCAAGCAAAGGAGAGGGAAAGACTACAAGCCCCGCTCCAAGAAAGTGTGCTACAAATGTGGTAAGCCCGGTCATTTCATTGCTAAATGTCCATTATCTAGTGATAGTGACAGGGGCGACGACAAGAAGGGGATAAGAAAGGAGAAGAAGAGATACTACAAGAAGAAGGGCGACGATGCCCATGTTTGTCGGGAGTGGGACTCCTCCGACGACGAGGACGCTACCAACATCGCCGTCACCAAAGGCCTTCTCTTCCCCAACGTCGGCCACAAGTGCCTCATGGCAAAGGACGGCAAAAAGAAGGTTAAATCTAAATCCTCCACTAGATATGAGTCTTCTAGTGATGAAAATGCTAGTGATGAGGAAGACAACTTACGCACTCTTTTTGCCAACCTCAACATGCAAAAAAAAGAGAAACTTAATGAATTGGTTAGTGCTATTCATGAGAAGAATGATCTCTTGGACACCCAAGAGGACTTCCTTATTAAAGAAAATAAGAAGCATGTTAAGGTAAAAAATGCTTACGCTCTAGAAGTAGAAAAATGTGAAAAACTTTCTAGTGAGCTAAGCTCTTGCCATGAAACTATTGACAACCTTAGGAATGAAAATGCCAATTTATTAGCTAAGGTTGATTCTCATGTTTGTAATGTTTCAATTACCAATCCTAGAAATAATGATGATGATTTACTTGCTAGGATTGAAGAATTGAACATTTCCCTTGCTAGCCTTAAAGTTGAAAATGAGAAATTGCTTGCTAAGGCTAAAGATTTTGATGTTTGCAATGTTACTATTTCTAACCTTAGAAGTGAAAACGATATATTACATGCTAAGGTTGTAGAATTAAAATCTTGCAAACCCTCTACATCTATCGTTGAGCATGTATCTATTTGTACTAGATGTAGAGATGTTGATATTAATGCTATTCATGATCACATGTCCTTGATTAAACAACAAAATGATCATATAGCAAAATTAGATGCTAAAATTGCCGAGCATAACTTAGAAAATGAAAAATTTAAATTTGCTCGTAGTATGCTTTATAATGGGAGACGCCCTGGCATCAAGGATGGCATTGGCTTCCAAAGGGGAGACAATGTCAAACTTAATGCCCCTCCTAAAAGATTGTCTAATTTTGTAAAGGGCAAGGCTCCCATGCCTCAGGATAACGAGGGTTACATTTTGTACCCTGCCGGTTATCCCGAGAGCAAAATTAGGAGGATTCACTCTAGGAAGTCTCACTCTGTCCCTAACCATGCTTTCATGTATAAGGGTGAGACATCTAGCTCTAGGCAACCAACCCATGCTAAGTTGCCTAAAAGGAAAACTCCTAATGCATCAAATGATCATGACATTTCATTCAAAACTTTTGATGCATCATATGTTTTAACTAACAAATCCGGCAAGGTAGTTGCCAAGTTTGTTGGGGGCAAACACAAGGGTTCCAAGACTTGTGTTTGGGCACCCAAAGTTCTTGTGTCTAATGCCAAAGGACCCAAAACCGTTTGGGTACCTAAAGTCAAGAACTAAACTTGTTTTGTAGGTTTATGCATCCGGGGGCTCAAGTTGGATCATTGACAGCGGGTGCACAAACCACATGACAGGGGAGAAGAAGATGTTCTCCTCCTACGAGAAAAACCAAGATCCCCAAAGAGCTATCACATTCGGGGATGGAAACCAAGGTTTGGTCAAAGGTTTGGGTAAAATAGCTATATCTCCTGACCATTCCATTTCCAATGTTTTTCTTGTTGATTCACTAGATTACAATTTGCTTTCCGTATCTCAATTATGTCAAATGGGCTACAACTGTCTATTCACTGATGTAGGTGTCACTGTCTTTGGAAGAAGTGATGATTCAATAGCTTTTAAGGGAGTGTTAGAGGGTCAGCTATACTTGGTGGATTTTGATAGAGCTGAACTCGACACTTGCTTAATAGCTAAGACTAACATGGGTTGGCTCTGGCACCGCCGACTAGCCCATGTTGGAATGAAGAATCTTCATAAGCTTCTAAAGGGAGAGCACATTTTAGGATTAACAAATGTCCATTTTGAAAAAGACAGGATTTGTAGCGCATGCCAAGCCGGGAAGCAAGTTGGCACTCATCATCCACACAAGAACATCATGACGACTGACAGGCCACTGGAGCTCCTACACATGGATCTATTCGGCCCGATCGCTTACATAAGCATCGGCGGGAGTAAGTACTGTCTAGTTATTGTGGATGATCATTCTCGCTTCACTTGGGTATTATTTTTGCAGGAAAAATCTCAAACCCAAGAGACCTTAAAGGGATTCTTGAGACGGGCTCAAAATGAGTTTGGCTTAAGGATCAAGAAAATTAGAAGCGACAATGGGACGGAGTTCAAGAACTCTCAAATTGAAGGCTTTCTTGAGGAGGAGGGCATCAAGCATGAGTTCTCTTCTCCCTACACGCCACAACAAAATGGTGTAGTGGAAAGGAAGAATCGAACTCTATTGGACATGGCAAGAACCATGCTTGATGACTACAAGACACCGGATCGGTTTTGGGCCGAGGCGATCAACACCGCTAGCTACGCCATCAACCGGTTATATCTACACCGAATCCTCAAGAAGACATCCTATGAACTCCTAACCGGTAAAAAGCCCAATATTTCATATTTTAGAGTTTTTGGTAGCAAATGCTTTATTCTTGTTAAAAGAAGTAGAAAATCTAAATTTGCTCCTAAAACTGTAGAAGGCTTTTTATTAGGATATGACTCAAACACAAGGGCATATAGAGTCTTTAACAAGTCCTCAGGGCTTGTTGAAGTTTCTTGTGACATTGTGTTTGATGAGACTAACGGCTCTCAAGTAGAGCAAGTTGATCTTGATGAGATAGGTGAAGGAGAGGCTCCATGCATCGCGCTAAGGAACATGTCCATTGGGGATGTGTGTCCTAAGGAATCCGAAGAGCCTCCCCATGCACAAGATCAACCATCCTCCTCCACACAAGCATCTCCACCGACTCAAAATGAGGATGAAGCTCAAATTGATGAAGTAGAAGATCACGCAAATGAGCCACCTCAAGATGACGGCAATGATCAAGGGGGAGATGCAAATACTCAAGACAAGGAGGATGAAGAACCAAGGCCGCCACACCCAAGAGTCCACCAAGCAATCCAATGAGATCACCCCGTCGACACCATCCTCGGCGACATTCATAAGGGGGTAACCACTAGATCTCGTGTTGCACATTTTTGTGAGCATTACTCTTTTGTTTCCTCTATTGAGCCACACAGGGTAGAGGAAGCACTCCAAGATTCGGATTGGGTGATGGCGATGCAAGAGGAGCTCAACAATTTCACTAGGAACGAGGTATGGCATTTAGTTCCACGTCCTAACCAAAATGTTGTAGGAACCAAGTGGGTCTTCCGCAACAAGCAAGATGAGCATGGTGTGGTGACAAGGAACAAAGCACGACTTGTGGCCAAGGGATACTCCCAAGTCGAAGGTTTGGATTTTGGTGAAACCTATGCACCCGTAGCTAGGCTTGAGTCAATTCGCATATTATTAGCCTATGCTACTTACCATGGCTTCAAGCTTTACCAAATGGACGTGAAGAGTGCCTTCCTCAATGGACCAATCAAGGAAGAGGTCTATGTTGAGCAACCTCCCGGCTTTGAAGACAGTGAGTACCCTAACCATGTCTATAGGCTCTCTAAGGCGCTTTATGGGCTCAAGCAAGCCCCAAGAGCTTGGTATGAATGCCTTAGAAATTTCCTTATTGCTAATGGCTTCAAAGTCGGCAAGGCCAATCCTACTTTATTTACTAAAACTCTTGACATTGATTTGTTTGTATGTCAAATTTATGTTGATGATATCATATTTGGGTCTACTAACGAATCTACATGTGAAGAATTTAGTAGGATCATGACACAAAAATTTGAGATGTCGATGATGGGGGAGTTGAAGTATTTTCTAGGATTCCAAGTAAAGCAACTCCAAGAGGGCACCTTCATTTGCCAAACGAAGTATACTCAAGACATTCTAAACAAGTTTGGAATGAAGGACGCCAAGCCCATCAAGACACCCATGGGAACCAATGGGCATCTCGACCTTGACACGGGAGGTAAGTCCGTGGATCAAAAGGTATACCGGTCGATGATAGGTTCATTACTCTATTTATGTGCATCTCGACCGGACATTATGCTTTTCGTATGCATGTGTGCAAGATTCCAAGCCGACCCTAAGGAATCTCACCTTACGACCGTAAAACGAATTTTGAGATATTTGGCTTATACTCCTAAGTTTGGGCTTTGGTACCCTCGGGGATCCACATTTGATTTGATTGGTTATTCGGATGCCGATTGGGCGGGGTGTAAGATTAATAGAAAGAGCACATCGGGGACTTGCCAGTTCTTGGGGAGATCCTTGGTGTCTTGGGCTTCAAAGAAGCAAAATTCGGTCGCTCTTTCTACCGCCGAAGCCGAGTACATTGCCGCAGGCCATTGTTGCGCGCAACTACTTTGGATGAGGAGGTTTGGAACTACATTTCCGAGGGACCGTTTGAGAGAGGGAAAGGGTTGAAAGAGACCCGATCTTTGTGACCACCTCAACGGGGAGTAGGTTTGCAAGAACCGAACCTCGGTAAAACAAATCCGCGTGTCACACTCTTCATTCGCTTGCGATTTGTTTTGCACCCTCCCTCTCGGACTCATTATTATTTCTAACGCTAACCCGGCTTGTAGTTGTGATTATTTTTGTAAATTTCAGTTTCGCCCTATTCACCCCCCCCTCTAGGCGACTTTCAAACACAAACCAAGAAATAAGATCAGTTGGGGGACACAATCAAATTTGGAGTAAGGCATGAGAGTGTGCTGCCAAGTGGCACACCGGACACTGTCCGGTGCACCAGGCCCTCGACCAAACGAACAGGCCAGTCTCGGGAATTCTCTTGGCGCTCTCCGCTATAATTCACCGGACTGTCCGGTGTGCACCGGACATGTCCGGTGAGCCAGCGGAGCAACGGTCACTACACGCCAACGGTCGACTGCAAAAGGGAACAGTGATGAACAGTACTGCACAGAAGTTAGAGTGCAGAAGTCAGAGGTCACCGAACATGTCCGGTGTAGCACTGGAATGTCCGGTGTAGCACCGGAATGTCCGGTGTAGCACCGGAATGTCCGGTGTAGCACCGGAATGTCCGATGCAGCAAAAGGACAAAGGGTTCCAACGGTCAACAGCTCCAAACCCCAATGGGCGCGCTGATGTGGCGCGCACCAGCTAGTGAACAGTGATTGTCTGGTGCGCCACCGGACTGTCTGGTGTGGCCATCGACAGCAAGGTCAGCCAACGGCTAGGAAGTGGTTGGAGGCTATAAATAACCCCAACCACCTTCATTCAAAGATCTAAGTATTCTAAACTTCCCATTCAATACAAGAGCAAAGCCAACCACTCAAAGACACATTCAAAGCATTCAATCCAGTCCAAGTTTCCAAAATCAACTCTAGTGCTTAGAAACTTGAGAGAGGATCATTTGTGTTCATTTGCGCTCTTGTTGCTTGGATTGCCTTCTCTCCTTCCCATTCTTATTCTTAAGTGCTTTGTAAAGCTAGCAAGAGACACCTAAGTGTGTGGTGGTCCTTGCGGGGTCTTAGTGACCCGATTAATTAAGGAGAAGGCTCATACGGTCTAAGAGACAGTTTGAGAGAGGGAAAGGGTTGGAATAGACCCGGCCTTTGTGGCCTCCTCAACGGGGACTAGGTTCTTTGGAACCGAACCTCGGTAAAACAAATCATCGCGTCCACTTGTGTTGATTTCCATTTGATTTGTTTTTCCTCTTTCCCTTCTCTAAAGTTTCCTTGCTAATATTGTTTTGAGTTTGCCCCCAAACGTCATTCGCATCAATTGAGCAACTCATGGCAAGAGAAACAATCTTCCGCACTTGAATTTAATTCTAACGCTAACCCCGGCCTTAGTGTGTGTTAAGTTTATAAATTTCAGGTTTCACCTATTCACCCCCCTCTAGTCGACTTTCAACAATATTAATACAAAACTATTGCAACTGGAATGGATGAAAAAGGATTTAAAATGAATTTTCTATGAATTATATAAGTTATGGAATTATTTTGGCACTAGAAATTCATTTCCTAAAACATTTTTCTTATTTTCTTAGACTCCAGGACTGCGCACATAAAAACAGAGAAGCTCGGGGGTCTAACTCATAAAATTCTTAAGACTCGGGATTAAACCGGGTAGACGACAGGTTGTTTTGGTGAATCTGCGAGGGTTCTTTTGCAAAATGATCACGGCCGAGAGACATTGCTTGATCCGAACCGTCAGATCTAAACAAACGGCCCAGATTATATCTGAAAGGGAAATAGTCTCAATATTTCCTATAATCGATTTTGGTGTTTGACGACCATCACAAACCCCATGGACTAACTGTTGGGGGCCTTCGGCTTCCGAAGGTCCTCAAAAACATGATTTGACAATGTTTTCCAAGTATGCGAGCAGGTATCTTTGGAATCAGGTTGCGGGTATACAGGAGCATGGTCAAGACGAAGCTTGACTGAAATGGAAGACGATCATGACGAAGGATGAAACGATCACGAAGCTATGTGCAGAAGAGCTTCGGCATGACAGCAGAAAGGGGAAACCGACTTAAAGATGAAAAGCCAAATTAGACCTCGAAGAATTACCATAGAGTTATTGATAAAAGTAAAGGGCATTAATGTAATTTTACACGGGCTGCGTCCCGTGCCTATAAATAGATGAACAGTACTCCTGTACTGTTCACGCTGACTTGGCATTAGCATCACGCTTGTACCCTTACTTTCCTTCAAGCCGAAGGTACATTTGTAATTTGTTGTTGTTTATATAAGTAAAATAAATAGAAATAAATTAATAATAATGTTCAAAGTAATCATGTTATTTTCCGTGTTTTATGTATAAATCTCTCTTATCTTTTATTATGATTATGAAGGTGTGACCTTCATAACCTTCGTCCTAAATCCATTATATCCAAAGGGAAATAATGCTTCGAAGGACGAAGGGCTTTGATATTTAATATTTTATGTTGCCTTGTTCTTAATTCATAGCATTTGAGAACAAGTCCCCAACACTAACCAGTTTTGCCTAGTTGATCATTTCACAGGTGCATAAGTTCATCTACAACTGTTCTAAGTTGACTGTCCGGAATACCATAGATTATTCCGGACAGGAGAAGCTTTTTGGAAAATCACCTAAGCGTGGACCGTCCGGGCCGTGTGGCGGACCGTCCGCGACACCAGGATGACCCTCGGATAGAACCAATGCAAAAACACAAGTCTACACTTCGGACCGTCCGATGGAAAAGCAAGCACCGTCCGAGACCAAGCGCGGACTGTCTGGCCACAGGCACGGACCGTCCGGTCAGCGTAGAACCAAAAAACCCGAAGGTGACGAGTTCGGTAAAATGAATTATAGCGGCCTCGCGGACCGTCCGGGGTGCACGACTGGACCGTCTGTGACTACCTTTATCTGACATCTGACGACGCATTAAATGCAAAATAGCCGTTGATATAGTCGTTACTACTGACCGTTGCGTTTTCAGTCGTTGATGTGCAGGGGCGGACCGTCCGGACCAGGGGCGCGGACCGTCTGCGGTCGGCAGAAAAGGAGCAACGGCTAGGAAGTTGTTGGGGGCTATAAATACAACCCCAACCACCTCCATTCACTTCATCCAAGCACTCCAATCTCTCACATTCAATACAAGAGCTAGCAATCCATTCCAAGACACAATCAATGCTTGCAATCTCTCCAAGTTCCACAATTGAGACAAGTGATCATTAGTGATTAGTGAGTTGAGAGAGAGTGTGATCCGTGTGTTATTTGTCGCTCTTGTCGCTTGGCTTTTGCAATCGTGCTTTCTTCTCTTCCCATTCTTATTCTCAAGACACTTGTAATCAAAGCAAGAGACACCAAGTTGTGGTGGTCCTTGTGGGGTCTAAGTGACCTGTTTGATTAAGGAGGAAGCTCACTCGGTCTAGGTGACCGTTTGAAAGAGGGAAAGGGTTGAAAGAGACCCAGTCTTTGTGACCACCTCAACGGGGAGTAGGTTTGCAAGAACCAAACCACTGTAAAACAAATCACCGTGTCACACTCTTCATTTGCTTGTGATTTGTTTTCGCCCTCTCTTTCGGACTCAAATTTATTTCTAACGCTAACCTCGGCTTGTAGTTGTGTTTAAAGTTGTAAATTTCAGGTTCCGCCTATTCACCCCCTCTAGGCGACTTTCAATTGGTATTAGATCTCGGTGCTTCATTAGAGTCTAACCACTCGAAGTGATGTCAGGAGATCACGCCAAGAGGGAGATCATGACCGGCGGCGACAAGTCCGCAAGCTCGGGGAGAACCCACTCGAGGGAGTCCGGCCACAAGCACAAGGAGGGATCCTCTTCCTCCATCAAGTCACAACGGAGAGGTGACAAGAAGAAGAAGATGAAGAAAGTGGTCTACTACGAGACCGACTCTTCGTCACCCTCCGCCTCCGGCTCCAAATCGGCGTCCGTCACTTCTAAGCGCCATGAGCGCAAGAAGTATAGTAAGATGCCCTTCCGCTATCGTCGCATTTCCAAACGCACTCCATTACTTTCCGTTCCCCTAGGCAAACCACCATTTTTTGATGGTGAGGATTATTGTATGTGGAGTGATAAAATGAGGCATCACCTAACCTCACTCCACAAAAGCATATGGGATATTGTTGAGTACGGAGCGCAGGTACCAAAGGTAGGGGACAAGGACTATGATTCGGACGAGGCCGACCAAATTCGGCACTTTAACTCCCAAGCCACAACTATACTCCTCGCCTCCTTGTGTCGAGAGGAGTATAATAAGGTGCAAGGGTTAAAGACGGCCAAAGAAATTTGGGACGTCCTCAAAACGGCGCATGAAGGGGACGAGGTGACCAAGATCACCAAATGGGAGACGATCGAGGGGGAGCTCGGTCAATTCATCCTCAACCAAGGGGAGGAGCCACAAGCCATGTACAACTGGCTCAAGACCTTGGTCAACCAAGTGTGCAACCTCGGGAGCACCAAGTGGGATGACCATGAAATGGTCAAGGTTATTCTAAGATCACTTGTTTTTCGCAATCCTACACAAGTTCAATTAATACGTGGTGATCCTAGATATAAGCTAATGTCTCCCGACGAAGTTATAGGGAAGTTTGTGAGCATTGAGTTGATGATCAAAGGCTCCAAACAAATCGTCGAGCAAGGCGCCTCCTCCACACTCGAGGTGCAACCCATCGCATTCAAAGCGATAGAGGAGAATAAAGAAGAGTCTACATCAAGTAGGCTCCCCATCGACGCCTCCAAGCTCGACAACGAGGAAATGACGCTCATCATCAAGAGCTTCTGCCAAATCCTCAAGCAAAGGAGAGGGAAGGATTACAAACCCCGCTCCAAGAAGGTTTGCTACAAATGTGGTAAGCCCGGTCACATTATTGCAAAATGTCCTATTTCTAGTGACAGTGACAGGGGCGACGACAAGAGAGGGAAGAAGAAGGAAAAGAAGAAGTACTACAAGAAGAATGGCGGCGATGCCCACGTGTGTCGGGAATGGGACTCCGACGAGAGCTCCACCGACTCCTCCTCTGACGAGGACGCCGCCAACATCGCCGTCAACAAAGGCCTTCTCTTCCCCAACGTCGGCCACAAGTGCCTCATGGCGAAGGACGACAAAAAAAGAAGGTAAAATCTAGAGCCTCCACTAAATATACAACATCTAGTGATGAGGGTAGCTCTAGTGATGATGAAGATGATTTGCTTGCTCTTTTTGCCAACTTAAACATGCAACAAAAAGAAAAATTGAATGAATTGATAGGTGCCATTCATGAGAAGGATGAACTCTTGGATAGCCAAGAGGAATTCCTTATTAAGGAAAACAAAAGGCATGTTAAAGTTAAAAATGCTTATGCTCAGGAAATAGAGAAATGTGAAAAATTAACTAGTGAGCTTAGCACTTGCCATGACACTATCTCTAACCTTAGAACTGAGAATGTCAAATTACTTGCTAAGGTTGAGAAGTTAAATGTTTGTGATGATTCTCTTGTCAATCTTAAAAATTATAATGCTAGTTTAATTGCTAAGATTGATAAATTGAACGAATCACTTGCTAGCCTTAAAATTGAAAATGACAAATTAACTTCTAAGGCTAAATATTTAAATATTTGCAATGTTTCTATGTCCAATCTTAGAAATGAGAACGCCATTTTACATGCTAAGATTGATGAACTAAATTCTTGTAAACCTTCTACATCTAGTGTTGCTCATGTTTCTATTTGTACTAGATGTAAAGATGTTAATGTTGATGCTATCCATGATCACCTAGCTTTAATTAAACAACAAAATGATCACATAGCTCAACTTACTGCTAAAATCAATGAGCATGAAATAGAAAATGAAAAATTCAAATTTGCTAGAAGCATGCTCTATAATGGGAGACGCCCTGGCATTAAGGATGGCATTGGCTTCCAATAGGGAGAATGTCAAGCTTAATGCCCCTAAGAGATTGTCCAATTTTGTTAAGGGCAAGGCTCCCATGGCACAGGATAACGAGGGTTACATTTTATATCCTGCTGGTTATCCTGAGCACAAAATTAGGAGAATTCATTCTAGGAAGTCTCATTCTGGATCTCATCATGCCTTCATGTATAAGAATAAGACATATAGTTCTAGGCATTCTACCCATGTTAAAATGCCTAAAAAGAAACTTCTTGTTGCATCAAATGAGCCTATTGTTTCATTTAAGACTTTTGCTGCTTCTTATGTGCTTACTAACAAATCAGGCAAAGTAGTTGCCAAATATGTTGGGGGCAAACACAAGGGCTCCAAGACTTGTGTTTGGGTACCCAAGGTCCTTGTTTCTAATATGAAAGGACCCAAGACCGTTTGGGTACCTAAGAACAAGGCCTAAACTTGTTTTGTAGGTTTATGCATCCGGGGGCTCAAGTTGGATAATTGATAGCGGATGCACAAACCACATGACTGGGAGAAAAGGATGTTCTCCTCCTATGATAAAAACGATGATCCCCAAAGAGCTATCACATTCGGGGATGGAAATCAAGGTTTGGTCAAAGGACTTGGTAAAATTGCTATATCACCTAACCATTCTATTTCCAATGTTTTTCTTGTAGATTCGTTAGATTATAACTTGCATTCAGTTTCTCAATTATGCAAAATGGGCTACAACTGTCTTTTTACGGATATAGGTGTTACTGTCTTTAGAAGAAGTGATGATTCAGTAGCATTTAAAGGAGTATTAGAGGGTCAGCTATACTTTGTTGATTTTAATAGAGCTGAACTCGATACTTGCTTAATTGCTAAGACTAATATGGGTTGGCTCTAGCATCGCCGACTAGCCCATGTTGGGATGAAGAATCTTCACAAGCTTCTAAAGGGAGAACACATTTTGGGACTAACAAATGTTCATTTTGAGAAAGACAGGGTTTGTAGCACATGTCAAGCAGGGAAGCAAGTTGGTGCCCATCATCCACACAAGAACATCATGACGACTGATAGACCGCTTGAGCTACTCCACATGGATCTATTCGGCCCGATAGCTTACATAAGCATCGGCGGGAGTAAGTACTGTCTAGTTATTGTGGATGATCATTCTCGCTTCACTTGGGTGTTCTTTTTGCAGGAAAAATCACAAACCCAAGAGATCTTAAAGGGATTCTTGAGACGGGCTCAAAATGAGTTTGGATTAAGGATCAAGAAAATAAGAAGCGACAACGGGACGGAGTTCAAGAACTCTCAAATTGAAGGCTTTCTTGAGGAGGAGGGCATCAAGCATGAGTTCTCTTCTCCCTACACACCTCAACAAAATGGTGTAGTGGAGAGGAAGAATAGAACTCTACTGGACATGGCGAGGACCATGCTTGATGAGTACAAGACTCCGGACCAGTTTTGGGTCGAGGCGATTAACACCGCCTGCTACTCCATCAACTGGCTCTACCTTCACCGAATCCTCAAGAAGACATCATATGAACTCCTAACTGGTAAAAAGTCCAATGTTTCATATTTTAGAGTCTTTGGTAGAAAATGTTTTATTCTTGTTAAAAGAGGTAGTAAATCTAAATTTGCTCCTAAGGTTGTAGAAGGCTTTTTACTAGGATATGATTCAAACACAAGGGCATATAGAGTCTTCAAAAAATCCACTGGATTAGTTGAAGTTTCTTGTGACATTGTGTTTGATGAGACTAATGGTTGTCAAGTAGAGCAAGTTGATCTTGATGACCTAGATGATGAAGAGGCTCTGTGCGTCGCGCTAAGGAACATGTCCATTGGGGATGTGTGTCCTAAGGAATCCGAAGAGCCTCCACAAGCACAAGATCAACCATCATCTTCCAATCAAGCATCTCCACCAACTCAAGATGAGGATCAAGCTCAAGACAATAAAGATGAAGATCAAGAGGATGAGCCACCTCAAGAGGAGGACAATGATCAAGGGGGAGATGAAGTTGATCAAGACAAGGAAGATGATCAGGGTCAAAGACCGCCACACCAAGGAGTCCACCAAGCGATTCAAAGAGATCACCCCGTGAACACCATCCTCGGCGATATTCATAAGGGGGTAACGACTCGATCTCGAGTCGCTCATTTTTGTGAACATTACTCTTTTGTGTCTTCTATTGAGCCAAACAGGGTGGAAGATGCATTAAGAGATTCGGATTGGGTGTTGGCAATGCAAGAGGAGCTCAACAACTTCAGGAGGAATGAGGTATGGCATTTAGTTCCACGTCCTAATCAAAATGTTGTAGGAACCAAGTGGGTCTTCCGCAACAAGCAAGATGAACATGGTGTGGTGACAAGGAACAAAGCCCGACTTGTGGCCAAGGGTTACTCACAAGTCGAAGGTTTGGATTTCGGTGAAACCTATGTACCCGTAGCTAGGCTTTAGTCAATTCGTATATTACTTGCCTATGCTATTTACATGGCTTTAAGCTTTATCAAATGGACATGAAAAGTGCCTTCCTAAATGGACCAATCAAGGAAGAGGTCTATGTTGAGCAACCTCCCGGCTTTGAAGATAGTGAGTACCCTAACCATGTGTATAAACTCTCTAAGGCACTTTATGGGCTTAAGCAAGCCCCGAGAGCATGGTATGAATGCCTAAGAGACTTCCTTATCACTAATGGCTTCAAAGTCGGAAAAGCTGATACTACCCTCTTTACTAAAACCATTGCAAATGATTTGTTTGTATGCCAAATTTATGTTGATGATATCATATTTGGGTCTACTAACAAATCTACTTGTGAAGAGTTTAGTAGGATATTGATTCAAAAATTTGAGATGTCTATGATGTGGGAGTTATAGTATTTTCTAGGATTTCAAGTCAAGCAACTCCAAGAGGGCACCTTCATCAGCCAAACAAAGTACATTCAAGACATTCTTAACAAGTTTGGAATGAAGGATGCCAAGCCCATCAAGACACCCATGGGAACCAATGGGCATCTCGACCTCGACATGGGAGGTAAATCCGTAGATCAAAAGGTATACCGGTCGATGTTGGGGGCCTTCGGCATCCGAAGGTCCTCAAAAACAGGATTTAACAGTATTTCTGGAAGTATAATGTGTGAGCAGGTACCTTCGAACTCAAGTCGTTATCATGCCAGGAGAAGACCAGGATAATACGAAGGTCTTCACACAACGCCGAAGATGTCAGCAGGAAAGCTTCGGCGTGGTTGCAGAAAATGAAACCGACCTAAAGATGAAAAGGCTATTCAGACCTCGATAGATTACTATAGAATCATTATCAAATGTAAAGGGCATGAATGTAATTTTGTATGGATTGTGCCCCGTGCCTATAAATAGGTGAACAGTACCCCCGTACTGTTCACGCTGACTTGGCATTCGCTTTTTGCGTCACACTTGTATTGTCATCTCCTTCCGATTGAAGGTACACTTGTAATTCAACAATGTTTTTTGTTCTTGTCCAATAATGATATATGATTGTTTATGTTGTCTTTAATATTTTTTATATTTCATTCCTCGCTATTATTTAATGAATGTATGAAGGTATGTCCTTCATAACCTTCGTCTGCAAGCCATTACGTCCTAAGGGAAATAATGCTTTGGAGGACGAAGGACTTTAACGATTAACATTTTCTATGTTGCCTTGTTCTTAACCCATAGCGCTTGAGAACAAGTCCCCAACATTGGCGCCCACCTCCGGTGAACTCACTTCCACTCTGAGTTTTTTGAACATCTTCGGCGATCATAAACCTTCGTTATGGCGCCGAAGAAGGCTTCAGTGACTGGGGCTGCAGCTCTGCAACCACTAGACCACAATCAGGAGACAGTCTCCCTGCGGGAGGCCCGAAGCCAGAAAAGGAAGGCTGTCAGCCCGACACCACCAGAGGACGAGATAGATCAAGAAATCAGAGATATGGAGATGCTTCATCAGCAAGTACAGAGGAAGAAAGAAAAGATGGCCAGGTTAGCTGAACTGCAGAGGCAGATAGACGAAGCCTCTGAAGAAGTTCGTCATCTTGCTCAGGATGAGCAACACCGAAGGCCTCAGCACCAAGACCTTCATCAGGAGGGTTTTCCCAACGAAGATGACTGGTATGACAATTTCCATCATGGGAATTTTGTTTTTGATGATGCTTCTCCTCTGTCCGCTGAGCTGCAGGCTACACCTTGGCCTCCGTCCTACAAGCCGCCTCAGCTTCCCGTATTTGATGGCCACTCAGACCCGAAGCAGTTTTTGATGAGCTACGAAGCAACAGTATCTTCGTATGGCGGCAATGCTTCAGTCATGGCCAAATCTTTTGTTATGGCTGTCAGAAGTGTTGCTCAAACCTGGTATTCTTCCCTTCGACCAGGGACGATCACTTCATGGCAGAAGCTGAAGGATTTGTTGTTAACCAGCTTTCAAGGATTTCAGACGAAGCCAGTCACTGCCCAGGCTCTGTTCCAGTGCACCCAGGATCACGAAGAATACCTTCAGGCGTATGTCCGAAGGTTCTTGCGTTTGAGGGCACAGGCACCAAAGGTGCCCAATGAAATTGTCATCGAGGCCATGATCAAGGGGCTTCGGCCAGGACCGTCAGCTCAGTACTTCGCCAGGAAGCCTCCCCAAACTCTGGAGAAGCTGCTCTAGAAGATGGACGAGTATATTCGGGCCGATAATGATTTTCGCCAAAGAAGGGAGGAGGCTTTCAGGTTTTCTGAAATGACCAGGGGCTTCGGAGGGAGGTTTTACCCGAGGCACGTGAGATCAATTCACAATTCTACACAAAATGATGATAGAGGAAGCCAACAGCAAAGGCCACAATGCTCCTCACAGGCTTCGGGACAACAGCAAAGCTCCTTCCGACCACCAGCTCCAAGAGGCAGAGGCGCCAGGGGCTTTGGAGGAAGATTTGGCGATCAACCGAGAAGAATCTTTTGCTTATTATGCGGTGAGAACAAAGGCCATACTACCAGGATGTGCCATGTTACTATTCAGAAGCAAAAGGAAATAGCTGAAGCAGCAGCACAACAAGCTCAGCCGAAGCAGGTCATGCATACAGCTTCGTATCATTCGCCCTACATTCCAGAATATGTGGGCAATCATCCTGCAGTTTCTGTTGCTTCAGCGAGTCAGCCCCAAGCTTCTTGGCAACAGCCTCCGCCTCCACCTCCGTTGCAGCAAGGCCAGCAACCAGAAGGGAGCCAGTATGTTCCACACCAGAGGGACTTCAGAGAGCAGTCCGAAGCTCGTACAGTCAATAGCACTGTGCCAGAGTCAAAGCACATCTATTGACAGATATCCTACCTTAATAGCAATCTTTTTCATTCAGTTTTATTTTCTGTAATAAAGGACATTGTTTAGATTTCATGTAATTAGTTTCGTTGAATCCTACAAGGAAAACATATTTTCTTCACAGGCTTATGATAACAAAGAGGACCTTCGAACTATCGAAAATTCTTCGAAGTAACAAAAAGTCGTTCTAACGAACGCAGAGTAAGTTTGCCGAAGTCACAAAAAGTCGTTCCAAAGGGAGCGCAGTGTAAGTTTTCTGCTCCAAAGTCGTTCCAAAGGGAATGCAGAGCATACAGCGAAAAGTCAACGCTGATACCGCCTAAGTAAAAGGCGAAGCGCGAAAAGTCAACGCAAATACCGCTGAAAGTAAAAGGCGAAGAAGCTCCTAAGGGAGGCTTACAGCGAAAAATAAACGCTGATTCCGCTGAAGTAAAAGGCGAAGAAGCTCCTAAGGGAGGCTTATAAAAGATTGTGTTTTATTACAGGGATGTGTATGTATCTTCGGAATAAACATCATCTCACATAAACATAACATCATCACATCATCTCGCATAGCATCAAGCATCATACATCATTTTGCACATGGCACAAGAGGTGGATACATTATTAATCTACAGAAGAACGGTTTGAAAGGGAGAAATCATAGTCACAAAAAGATACATCATTGATCTTCGGAATTGTAGCTTCGGAAAATATTTTCACGAAGCCTGGATATTTTTCATCAGAACATTGGATATTTTCTTCACGAAGCATGAAAAGAAGGGAAGGTGTTTTTTCGTCAAAGACTCAAAAACGGTACGTGTAAAGTTTCATGCATCGTAAAGAATTGAGTAACAAAAATAGATATATTACATTTGGGGTTACAAAATGTTACACTATATTACATTTCAGAAGTTTTTACAAAAGCAATTAATCCTCTCTCAAAACGACTTCTGCAGCCTCATTCAGGAGCCGATTGACGACTTCGTCCATAATATCTTCGGCCATCTTTTTAATTTCGTCGTCCCCCTTCGGCTGAGGGCCCGAAGACGCTTTAGTCGGATCTGAAGCAAGATACGGCTACATTGCTATCACAAATCGCAAACAAATCTTAAAACCTAAGATTACAACACAATAAAAACCATTAGTTAATACCTAATTGACCTTCGGTCTCTGCGCTCTTTTCAGCAGCCTCAGCCACTTCTCTAGCATCGTGAATGCCCTTTTCACTTCTTCGAATAATTTCTCCGGCCATTTCTCGGCCACCATTATCCCAGATATCGGTAAAAAATTTTCCACCAATTATACTAGCTTCGGCCGAAGGATCCCTTGCATCTTCGAAGGACAAAGTAGCTTCGGTTTGTGCTAAAATTTTTACGTGTTCGCAGCCCTTCTTCTCTAAGATGGAGGCAATCCCTCTGGCACCAGAGAAGGCACATATATCTCCTCGGCTATTTAAAATTTCTTCGAAGGCTTCAGCTTCGTGGTCAATCCATTCAATGACACCTTCGGGGTTGCCTCTCGAAAAGTTTTCCTCACTTGAAAATGCGTCGACCTTGGCGAAGCTAGCCTTTAACTTTTTAACACAATCTATAGATTTGTTGTAGCATCTCTTTTTAGACGAACGAAGCTCTTCAACAGTCACTTCTAGGTGATCTGCCCATTGATCGCTGAGTTCGCGCTTTGTTTCTTCAAGTAGGCGTTCTTCCTTGGCTCTGGCCAGTTGTTTCCGAAGGTCTTCAATTTCACGCTTCTGAGCTTCAGCTTGACTTTTAAAAGCAGCTTCGTCTTCCTTTATTTTATTTATCAATGAGTATAATATTTTATCTTTTTCGAGACCTTCGTTCCTCAGTTCAATTACTTCGGAACGAAGGTTGCTCAGGGCTATAGTATATCCTTCGTCCTCAGCATCTTTCTGTGCCCTGAGGGCATTGCTGAGTATCAGGCCCTGCAAAGAGAAATATGTCTGCGTCAATAGGTTTAAACAAACGAAAAATTTTGAACTCAACAAAAAATACAAGAATTTCATTTGTCGCACCTTTAAGCTATTGTAAGCTAGGCTGTCAGCCAGATCGTTCTTTGACAGCACCGAAAGTCCGTCTTCTAAAGTTGGGAATCCGAAGCTCCTGCTCATCTCCCGACAGACAGAAATTTCCTTGCTGTCAGGGAGGCAATACAAGAAGTCTTCTTCTCCACTGCCATTGAATATTAATGCCCCTTTGGATATTTCAGTTTTTGGGCATAGTGCTGGGCCTCTTGTTCTTCTTTTTCTGATAGATTTTTCCCCGAAGCATGACGAACAATATAATCACGAACTTTGGAGGATGCTTCGGGGGCAATAACACCGGTTTCTTCAACAAAAGTTGGCTTTGTTATTTTTTCTGTCTCACTTTCCAAGGGTTTTATCTTTGCGGGCTCTGAGGGCCCAGCTTTGGCTTCAGTCTCTTGCTCTGGAGCTTTAGAACCAGAAGTTTCAACTGTTGTTTCAGGAGTGACAGCAGCCTTCTTCGGAGGTGTGCTTGAAGATTTGATCGTTTCCAGTACATCTAGCACATTAGCCATTCTCTTTCTTTTCGGAGTTACGGCTGGCACTTTTTCATTTTTTGTTGTCCCAATGATTGCTGCAGGACTCAAAACTTCTGATGTTTTGGAGCCCTCAGTTGCTTCCTTTACCTCTTCCATTTTTCTATGGATGGCGCTTCGGCCTTCTCTTTCGTTTCTGATAACAAAATCTTTGATTGCTCCAATTTTGTCTTTGTTAGCACTTCGGCCGTTTCTGCGACTTCCGGCAGCAAAGTTGGCTCGGTTGGTTTTTCAGCTTCGGTGGCCGAAGGAGTTTCTCCGGCAAACTCAGGCACCGAAGCTGGTTCAATATAACGCGGCCGATGCGTAAGGACCTTTATCTTCTTCCTTTTCGGCTCTGGCTCGCTAGGAGCAGCTGCAGCTTCTTCTTTTGCGGAGGTTGTGTTTTTTCTCTTCTGCCTTCGAATGGGATAGCAATAGTCAGGATAGACAAACCCGATGGCATCAAATACCCGATTCAGCCTTTTCTTTTTTCGGCCTCCGAAGGCTGCTGACATTGCAGTGTCTTCGGCCTTCGAATAAGCCCCAAGCAGTTCATCGCTTAAATTTTCAATACTTTTCAACCAGTCATCATCTGGTTCAACGAATTTATCTCCAAATTTAAAAGTGTACTTCAACCTGATAAGTCCACCTTCGTCGGCTTCTTTTACGGTTTCTTGTGGCATTTCCCATTTCTCCGCAAGTGGCCATACCCTGAAGGCAATATGCTCTTGAACTAAGTCTCTTGTTCCAATGAAAGAGCACACTGCGCCGAAGGCCCTCTGGCATTCTTCGGCAGCTTCATTCATTTCAACCTTCGGCCTCCGAAGGCCGAAGCTTTGCCAAATAGGGCGCATGATTATACCCTTGATATCTTCTCGTATTGTCAGATCATTCTTCACATAGAACCATTCTGTCATCCAGTCTCCGGGCCATCTCTTCCGAAAGGTTGGCACGGGGCAGCTTGACCCGGACCGAGAAACGAAACTGTAGCAGCCAAAATTGTTGTGATACTGCTCCTTACCCCAAGGTTTTGTTTCATATGATAATTCATGTATATGGCAGAAGCTTTTTGCGTCAGGTTTCAGACCTTGGCTTCTCGTGGCCCACACGAAGATATTTAGCCTTATAATTGCCTCGGGGGTAAGTTAATGGAGATAGACTTCGAATATTTTCAGTACCTCCACAACGAAGCTGCTCAAAGGAAATCGCAGTCCAGCTTTCAAAAAGCTTCGGTACACTACGACCTCATTCTCTTCAGGGTGTGGGCAAGTTTTTTCCCCTTCGTCGGCCCTCACAATGGACAAATCCTGGAAATACCTCCCTCTCATATTAACAAGATGATTCTCTCTGATAGTTGATTTACCATAAACTGAATGGCTTGGTCGCCATGGACGATCTTCGGAGTCCTCGCCACCACTGTCCACATCATAGCTGTCACTGTCACCAGTATCTTCGGACAAACCTTCCAGAATCTCTTTGGTAATCTTTTCCGTGTTGGTCTTTGACATCGCTATAAGAAACCCCAAATTTTTCTCTTCGTCGAGGCTCAGCTTCGTCTCAGCAGCAGTCTTCTTATCCTCGGACATCTTCGGAGACACAAAAAAAACTATTTTTCAAAGCCGAAGCTTCAAAACTAAAAGCTTAGCAAATTGTAGTACACAAGAGCTAAAAATTAAGTGAGCGGGAGCAGTTGGCCAGAGAGCGTGTCGAATGCGTTTGCGGTATGGCCGTATTTATACGCCAAGTGCGTTGAAAGTTCAAAGACCCCGCTTGTCAGTGAATGTTTCTATTCTAGCAAAGGGAAGGTGTTTTTTCGGACCTTCGGCGTAAGGCCTTCGTTCACGTCGCAATTTAAATTCGTTATTTTAAACAAATCAATATTGCGAGGGGCTACTGTTGGGGGCCTTCGGCATCCGAAGGTCCTCAAAAACAGGATTTAACAGTATTTCTGGAAGTATAATGTGTGAGCAGGTACCTTCGAACTCAAGTCGTTATCACGCCAGGAGAAGACCAGGATAATACGAAGGTCTTCACACAACGCCGAAGATGTCAGCAGGAAAGCTTCGGCGTGGTTGCAGAAAATGAAACCGACCTAAAGATGAAAAGGCTATTCAGACCTCGATAGATTACTATAGAATCATTATCAAATGTAAAGGGCATGAATGTAATTTTGTATGGATTGTGCCCCGTGCCTATAAATAGGTGAACAGTACCCTCGTACTGTTCACGCTGACTTGGCATTCGCTTTTTGCGTCACACTTGTATTGTCATCTCCTTCCGATTGAAGGTACACTTGTAATTCAACAATGTTTTTTGTTCTTGTCCAATAATGATATATGATTGTTTATGTTGTCTTTAATATTTTTATATTTCATTCCTCGCTATTATTTAATGAATGTATAAAGGTATGTCCTTCATAACCTTCGTCTGCAAGCCATTACGTCCTAAGGGAAATAATGCTTCGGAGGACGAAGGACTTTAACGATTAACATTTTCTATGTTGCCTTGTTCTTAACCCATAGCGCTTGAGAACAAGTCCCCAACAGTCGATGATAGGATCTCTACTCTATTTATGTGCATCTCGACCGGATATTATGCTTTCTGTATGCATGTGTGCAAGGTTCCAAGCCGATCCTAAGGAAGTTCACCTTAGGGCTGTGAAAAGAATCTTGAGATATTTAGTTCATACACCTAAGTTTGGTCTTTGGTACCCCAAGGGATCCACCTTTGACTTAATAGGTTATTCAGATGCTGATTGGGCAGGGTGTAAAATTGATAGAAAGAGCACATCAGGGACTTGTTAGTTTCTGGGAAGATCCCTGGTGTCTTGGGCTTCAAAGAAACAAAATTCAGTAGCTCTTTCTACCGCCGAAGCCGAGTATATTGCCGCAGGCCATTGTTGCGCGCAATTACTTTGGATGAGGCAAACCCTTAGGGACTATGGCTACAAATTGAGCAAAGTCCCTCTCCTATGTGATAATGAGAGTGCAATCCGCATGGCGGATAATCCCGTTGAACACAGCCGCACTAAGCACATAGCCATTCGGTATCACTTTTTGAGGGATCATCAACAAAGGGGGATATCGAAATATCCTATGTTAGCACCAAAGAACAATTAGCTGATATCTTTACCAAACCATTAGATGAGAAAACCTTTACCAAATTTAGGAATGAGCTAAACATTCTTGATTCTCGAAACTTTGATTGAAACTTTGCATACATAGCGCATTTATATACCTTTGATCATATCTCTCTTATGTCTATGACTAATGTGTTTTCAAGTGATTTCTATACTAAGTCATAGATTGAAAGGGAAATAGAGTCTTCGGTGAAGACAAGGCTTCCACTCCACTCCAACGGTATCATCTACCCTTCGCGTCACTCTGCATCACTCTCCAAATTGGTATAATCTTCACTCATATTTCATTTACCATTAGGGAGAAAGTAAGTAGGGCTCTCAAAAGATTCCGTTTTTGGCAATTAATGCCAAAGGGGGAGAAATATTATAGCCCAAAGCAAAAGGATCGCACCACCACCAATTTCAATTTTTTAAAGAAGTTTTCAATTGGTATCTAAATCTCTTTCATATTGGTAAAACCCTCTTGAACACTAAGAGGAGAATTTTATTCAGGGGGAGTTTTTGTTCTAGTCAAAGGAAAAGCATTTAAAACAGGGGGAGAAATTTCAAATCTTAAAAATGCTCCTTGCAATCTTATTCATATACCTTTGACTATTTGCAAAAGACTTTGAAAATATTTTTCCAAAAGAATTTGCAAAAACAAAACAAGTGGTGCAAATGTGGTCCAAAATGTTAAAATTATCATATCAAACTTATCTGCTTAGAAATACTATCATTTCAAAATAACTTATGCACATCTGTCAAAATGCAAACTAGTTACATTTCTACACTTTATATTTGCTTTGGTTTGTGTTGGCATCAATCACCAAAAAGGGGGAGATTGAAAGGGAAATAGTCTCAATATTTCCTATAATCGATTTTGGTATTTGACGACCATCACAAACCCAATGGACTAACCAGTTTTGCCTAGTTGATCATTTCACAGGTGCATAAGTTCATCTACAACTATTCTAAGTCGACTGTCTGGAATATCGTAGATTATTCTAGACAGGAGAAGCTTTTTGGAAAATCACCTAAGCGCGGACCGTCCGGGCCCTTGCGGTGGACCGTCCGCGACACCAGGATGACCCTCGGACAAAACCAATGCAAAAACACAAGTCTACACTTCGGACCGTCTGATGGAAAAGCAAGCACCGTCCGAGACCGAGCACGGACTGTCCGGCCTCAGGCACGGACCGTCCGGTCGGCGCAGAAACGAAAAACTCGAAGGTGACGGGTTCGGTAAAATGAATTATAGCGGCCTCGCAGACCGTCCGGGGTGCATGACCAGATCGTCCGTGACTACCTTTATCTGACATCTGACGACGCATTAAATGCAAAATAGTCGTTGATATAGCTGTTACTGCTGACAGTTGTGTTTTCAGCCGTTGATGTGCAGGGGCGGACCGTCCGGACCAGGGGCGCGGACCGTCCGCGGTTGGCAGAAAAGGAGCAACGGCTAGGAAGTGGTTGGGGGCTATAAATACAACCCCAACCACCTCCATTCACTTCATCCAAGCACTCCAATCTCTCACATTCAATACAAGAGCTAGCAATCCATTCCAAGACACAATCAAAGCTTGCAATCTCTCCAAGTTCCACAATTGAGACAAGTGATCATTAGTGATTAGTGACTTGAGAGAGAGTGTGATCCGTGTGTTATTTGTCGTTCTTGTCGCTTGGCTTTTGCAATCGTGCTTTCTTCTCTTCCAATTCTTATTCTCAAGACACTTGTAATCAAAGCAAGAGAAACCGAGTTGTGGTGGTCCTTGTGGGGTCTAAGTGACCTGTTTGATTAAGGAGGAAGCTCACTCGGTCTAGGTGACCATTTGAGAGAGAGAAAGGGTTGAAAGAGACCCGGTCTTTGTGACCACCTCAACGGGGAGTAGGTTTGCAAGAACCGAACCTCGGTAAAACAAATCAATGTGTCACACTCTTCATTTGTTTGTGATTTGTTTTCACCCTCTCTTTCGGACTCGAATTTATTTCTAACGCTAACCCCAGCTTGCAGTTGTGTTTAAAGTTGTAAATTTCAGGTTTCGCCTATTCACCCCCCCTCTAGGCGACTTTCAATATCCATTTCCCCCACGAACTGGTATGCATTTCTGGCCCTAGGATCCTAGATCAACCACCCGGATGTTATGTTGCCCATAACGAATCTCATGCGCCCGATCAGAGAAGGACGAATCGGATCGACACCGTCGAACCGGTACGAGCGGGTCAATCATAGCCGTTCGCTCAATGATCAACGGCATACGCAGTTCTTCCTCACCCCTCTTGGTTTGACTGGTGGCGCCGCTGCCCCCATATGGCGGAACATCGCCGGCGACTGATTCTCGATGTGGGACACATCTATACAAAGCGGGCATCAACACGAAGCCATGGGAGGGATTCGTACCAGGAATCGCGACGACGTGTACACAGACCCAGACGTGGGGCGGACGGGAGCACTTGTCAAACTCCAGCGAGCCATCCACACTTATACCTCCACCGTCGGAGCCCGCCACCGCGACGAACACGTTCAGTGTGATCTTGCGATGCTCCTAAGGTATGCGCCCCCGCCGATGTGATGGTGCTACACCACAATCCGCGGCGCTCCCCCCTCACACTTCCACGCGGTCACCACACCAGTGAGCACCCGTGGTCTTTCTATGGTGGCGGTCGTGAGGAGCAAGAAGGAGTGGAAAGAAAAGGCTTCGGTCGCGACTTAAATAGGTGGCGGAAGGGAGGGTCGCCAGCAACAACCGATCGCGCGACATTGGCTCACCCCGGGCCTCCGCCATGCGTGGCGTTTGTTGAAGGGATTAGACAACCCGGGTCCACGCGCCAGCGGCACACAGGACGAGCGTGAGCACGTGAAGCTGACCAGTGGGGGCCAGGTGTCGGCGCATTGACTTGGCCGGGCCACGCAGGAGGGTCAGATGGGCTGGGGCAAAGAGACTGGGCCCAGAACGAGTTTCCCCATTTTTTTCTTTATTATTTTCTCTTTGTTTCTATTTTCTTTTCTTTCTTCCTAAATTCAAACTTCGATTCAAACTTGAATTAAAATGTTGTGGCACATTTGTACTCAGATGTGAATGTAGAATTGGATCATGCCCATATGAGATGGATTTATTTGTTCATACATTTACTTTGTATGGTAGTTCTCTCTTTCTTCTTTTCCATTTTATATCCATATTTCTAGGATTCAATTTAGGTTTAACCCTAATTCTCATTATTATTGTATCCTTATTATTGTTAAATGCATAAACAATTAACTCCAATCATGATGCACAATTTTCTTTATTTAATATAATTGATGCAAAAGTAAAAATAATCACAAGTAGTCAATTAAACCTTTTATATTTCCCCAATTCCTATACATTTTATTTCCTCCAACATTTGGGTTTTACACAACTCAAGAGTATCAAAAAATTATTGTCTCTCTGTTATAGATTTTCTGCTCTAACTCAACAGGCTGTTTGACAAATATAGCAACCTCAAATGTAAAAACTCACAACACGAAAGTTGTAGATCTTTTTTCTCTTTTTTAGATATATGGATCGCCTGTTTTGTATAACGAAAGTAGGAGATAATGACCCCCCCCCAAACAGACTGGTCCAAACTTTCAATATCCCAAATAGATTTAATTCCAATACAAATAACTCCCTAATAATGACGATTTATGGAAACTTCATAAATACAACAGTTGTAGATAATTTTCTAAGCTTTCCAAAAAGTACAAGAACACTAAATTTCGAGTTGGTATGCAAGATTCATGCTCAAAATACAGAACTGGACAAAAACTAATCTGATAAGGACGTGATGATGAGATAAAATAGGATCGGTTAGGATCTGTTTTGTAGATAGGATCTGTTTTAGAGATCGATTTTGTAGGATAGAAGCAGATGGAAATGATCAAACTAAACCAAACCAAATCTAAACCAGCAACAAGACCATGACCTAGGACACAAAATCAGTACGACGGAATTTGAAACCAAATTGTGCAAAGGCTATGGCGATGGTTGTAGGTCATGACAGATTATTATGGTTTTCGAGGATATGATCAAGACAACATTGTGGGTTTTTGGCTTTTTGGTGGGTTATGGGACGAACAAAACGTATCTAAAGGTGGGATTATACCTCAAGAGCAACCTGAATCTTAATACCACTTGAATGAATGGCGAGGCCCGATCTTCCATGAGGTATGATAACTTGATTGGGTGGAGATCTCGATGTTGATGATCCATGCCTCCAAGCGAACGGATCCTCGCAATAACTACACCATTGCTCTGTTGGTTATCAATCGTGACACACGCTTATATATATACTTTAACATTATGCTTACAATAATAAAAGCATTACTTGAATTTCTTAAACCAATATTTTAGGGTTTATACAATCCTTGGATGAGGCCGAGTGAGCTCAAACGACACAAAAGATTGAAGCTCACGTGACCTAGCCTCCTATGCCACTTGCAAAGCGAAGAGGAAGATCCTGCCAACAAACATCGAGAGGGGCAGGCTGAATGAGAAAAATCAGCTTGAAAAACTCGATCAAATGGAGAAATCCGCAAACAAGATCTCCCTGGGAATCCAAAACTTGAGAAAGGCCCCTCTTAAAGTGAACTTCATAGTCATCTTTAAGGAATTGCGAAATAGAAAGCAGATTGAAATGCAAATTCGAGTCCAAAGCAACATCCTTGAGTACAAAGCTCTCGTTCACCCGAATGGTGCCACAAGAGACAACCTTACCTCTCGACTTATCCCCAAATGTGATGTATTCCTTACCAGTCACGGGGTCTAGGCTGGAGAACCATTTAGAACTTCCGGTCATATGACGCGAACAACCGGAATCCATGAGCTACGTGTTCTATAGGCCTCCATCCTGCATTAATAGAAAGACATGGGGTGAACAAATGGCACAACACTAGGGTTATGATACTGAGAATATTACTAGTGCTACAACATTTGCCCTTGAAAAGTGTTAGGAAAAACATCAAACATCACCAGTCCTGTGGGGGGGAAGCGATCACCATGAGAAGGAAACTATGGTCCGCTAGAGAAGTGGGACCAAAGCCACTCGCACGGGGTCCTTGGCCATATGGCAAACGACCAGCACCTCGCTGGGCATGACTACCCTGTGGTATCACTACTCAAGGCCTAGTAGCATGAGGCAAAGCACCTCTAGGCCTAGCAGTATGTCTCTAAACAGGAGGATCATGAACACCATGAGAAGTGTGGTTCATGTTCCTTCTCCTCAACTCAGAAACCCGCCACTCATCTGTCTTCCTCCTAAAGCTAAAAGGAGGCAAATGTACATCCCTCTCACAATACTCATAATGAAACCTCACCTCTCTCTTAGGTGGAATCTGTTTGTGGGAATGGGTCTTTTTGGATGCCTGAGGGGCTCTAGGAAGGGGATCACTAGAGATATCTGGCAGGGTGTCAAGTGTGTTCCTGAGATGGTTAGGTTTTGGACACCACACTTGTTTCTGAGGTGGGGCTCTCACAGGCTCCACAAGCAATCCATCTCTCACAGCAGGGGTGGCGGATTTAGGTGGAGTGAGCTTAACAAGTTTGTGGGTGGCTAAAGGTTTCTCTAAGGGTTTCAGGCCAATGTACTCACCAACCTTACCAAAACAAGCAACACTCCCATCCTTAGTAGCAAAGCCTAACCACGATCTGCTAGTTCCCCTCTTCAACCAATTGACCATCATGCCCAACTAGGGCTCACTACATGACACCTAGCTCAAGGCTGATCGGAGGTATGTGTTTTCTTCCTTATCTGAGTATTGTCGTGTTTGCAGGCGAAGACTACAAATCCTCACCGGTTGCACACTGCGTAGGTGCAGAAGCACTCACTGAGCTAGCCTTCTTAAGCAAGGCTATCCCAGCGTTTCTTTCTGCTTGCTCAGTCTGCAAGCTAGGACAAGTCTGACACGCACCCAACAAGCTAGACCTAGACTTAAGCTCATCACACACATATAGAAGGGTGGCTTACTTGGTCTGCAATGTGGCGATGTTTAACATGTGAAGGGCACACCCACCAAATTCAGTCTCATCGACCATCACAACTGAAGCTCTAGCAGACTCAAGTTCACAAGTGTGCTCTCATACTTGAATTTAAACTCTTTCCTCTCACGAGCAGCAAGCTTAAGCAACATGTCTTGATTTTCCAAAGCAGCGTTCAACTCTTCTACCTCAGTGACAAGATCATCATTGGAATGTGATACCTCAGAAGCAGAGTCGTCACCAATGTACTTGCCATCGCCGCCCACCGCATCATCACCAAGGGCCATGGTGTAAAGGCCTCCTGCAGTATCGGCGATGAAGCAGAGTCCATTGAGCTTTTCCTCAAAGCGCCTCTCAAGCTCCTCATCACTCGAAGAAGAGGCCAACTTGTCGAAGTCGTGATTGAAAGGGAAATGTGCCTTGGGCCATTTCTAAGTATTTTGGTGATTTAGTGTCCAACACAAGTGCCTAAGTGTTGATCTATGCAAAGTGGTGGACAAAGTGCAAATCAAGTCAAAAGGTATGTTTCTAGACTTAGTACATTGTTTTATGGACTGATGTATTGTGTCTAAGTGCTGGAAACAGGAGAAACCAAATTGGAAAAGAGATGGCTTTGTTCTGCCAAAGTCTGCTCAGTCTGGGTGCACCAGACAGTGTCCGGTGCGCCAGGCAGACTCAGGCGAACGTGCTGCTCTCGGGAAGTAATTAACGGCGTACGGCTAAAATTCACCGGACTGTCCGGTGTGCACCGGACTGTCCGGTGAGCCAACGGTCGGCCGGGCCAACGGTCGGCCGCGCGATCCGCACGGGACACGTGGCCGAGCCAACGGTCGGAAGGGGAGCACCGGACTGTCCGGTGTGCACCGGACAATGTTCGGTGCGCCAACGGCTCCAAAGCGCCAACGGTCGGCTTCACCAAAGAAGGAAAGAAATCAGCACCGGACAGTGTCCGGTGGTGCACCGGACTGTCCGGTGCGCCAGGCGACAGAAGGCAAGAATTGCCTTCCCAGATTGCTCTCAACGGCTCCTAGCTGTCTTGGGGCTATAAAAGGGACCCCTAGGCGCATGGAGGAGTGAACCAAGCAACCTTTGAGCATTGTTGACCATTCACACTTCACTCTTGCGCACTTGTTCGACATTCTTAGTGATTTGAGCTCTGTTCTAGTGAGAACCTTGAGATATCGTCTTGAGCTCAAGTCTTGATCGTGTGTGTGCATATTTGCTGTGATTTTGAGTGTGTTGCTTCCCTCTCTTACTCGTGGGCTTCATATTGATTCTTATTGTAAGGGCGAGAGACTCTAAGTTGTGGAGATTCCTCGCAAACGGGAAAAGAGCAAAGTGAAAAGAACACCGTGGTATTCAAGTTGATCATTGGATCACTTGAGAGGAGTTGAGTGCAACTCTCGTCCATTGGGATGCCACAACGTGGAGTAGGCAAGTTTTGTACTTGGCCGAACCACGGGATAAAATCCTCGTGTCTCTTGTGCTTGTCCTTATTGTGTCTATTGTGCTTCACAAGAGCTCTCCTCTCTACTCACTTGATTTCATTATACTAACTCTTAATCAAGTTTGTGGTGTTAAGTTTTAAGTTTTACAGGATCACCTATTCACCCCCCCCCTCTAGGTGCTCTCAATTGGTATCGGAGCCGTTCTCTTCAAGAAGGGACTAATCACCCGAAGAGATGGATCCTAAGGGAAAGGGGATGGTGGTCAACAACAACGAGAGGGAGTCTATCTTCAATGAGCCGAAAGATGACAAGCCTACGGACTCGGGCTCGAGCCACAAAAGAAGAGACGGGAAGAAGAAGAAGACAAGGCGCATCAAGGAGATCATCTACTACGATGACAGCGACGAGTCCACTTCTTCCCAAAAGGACGATGACGACTACGAGAAAAAGAAAACGGCCAATTCAAACTTTTCTTTTGATTATTCTCGTATTCCGCAAAGCACAAATGCTCATTTACTCTCCATTCCACTTGGTAAACCTCCTCACTTTGATGGAGAGGACTACAGATTTTGGAGTCACAAAATGCGTAGTCATTTGTTCTCTCTCCATCCAAGCATATGGGAGATAGTTGAGAATGGAATGCATTTTGATAGTAGTGATAGTCCCATGTTTATCAATGAGCAAATTCACAAAAATGCACAAGCTACTACTGTTCTTCTAGCATCATTGTGTAGGGATGAATACCATAAAGTGAGCGGCTTGGATAACGCCAAGAAGATTTGGGACACCCTCAAGATCTCACATGAGGGGAATGACGTTACCATGCTCACCAAGATGGAGTTGGTGGAGGGCGAACTTGGTAGATTTGCGATGATCAGGGGCGAGGAGCCAACTCAAACATACAACCGGCTAAAGACCCTCGTCAACAAAATAAGGAGCTATGGAAGCACGCGATGGACGGACCATGACGTCGTCCGCCTAATGCTAAGGTCTTTTACTATCCTTGATCCTCATCTTGTGAACAATATTCGTGAGAATCCTAGGTACACAAAGATACGCCCGAAGAGATACTTGGAAAGTTTGTAAGCGGGCGTATGATGATCAAGGAAGCAAGGTACGTTGACGATGCGTTGAATGGCCCAATCCAAGAGCCTCAAACCATTGCTCTCAAAGCAACAAGGAGCAAGGAGGCGCTACCTAGCAAGGTGGCACAAATTGAGGCGGCCGGACTTAATGATGAAGAAATGGCCCTCATCATCAAGCGCTTCAAGACGGTGCTAAGAGGTCGCAAGGAGCATCCAAACAAGACCAAGACAAAGGGGAAGCGCTCATGCTTCAAATGTGGTAAGATTGGTCATTTTATCGCTAACTGTCCCGATAATGATAGTGACCAGGAACAAGGGAACAAGAGGGAAAAGAAGAAGGCATACAAAAAGGCTAAGGGCGAAGCACACCTTGGAAAGGAGTGGGACTCGGATTGTTCGTCGTCCGACTCCGACAACGAAGGACTCGCCGCCACCGCCTTTAACAAGTCGGCCCTCTTCCCCAATGAGCATCACACCTGTCTCATGGCAAAGGAGAAGAAGGTAAACTCTCGAAAATCCACTTAGGCTTCTTCCAGTGAGGATGAGTCTAGTGATGATGATGAAATAGACTATGCTAGTTTATTCAAGGGCCTTGATAGAACTAAGATTGATAAAATAAATGAATTGATTGATGCTTTGAATGATAAGAATAGATTGCTAGAAAAGCAAGATGATCTCTTATATGATGAACATGATAAGTTTGTAGAAGCTCAAAAATCCCTTGCTTTAGAAATAAAGAGGAATGAAATGCTTTCTTGTGAATTGTCTACATGCCATGACTCTATTTCTAGTTTAAAGAGCATAAACGATGATTTGAGTGCTAAGTTAGAAATAGCTAATAAATCAACATCTTGTGTAGAACATGTTGCAGGTTGCACTAGGTGTAAAGATTTTAATGTTGATGCTTGTAGTGAACACCTAGTTTCAATTTCTAAATTGAATGATGAAGTGGCTAGTCTTAATGCCCAACTTAAGACTAGCAAGAGTGAATTTGAAAAACTGAAATTTGCAAGGGATGCCTACACAATTGGTAGACACCCCTCAATTAAGGATGGTCTTGGCTTCAAGAGGGAAGTCAAGAACTTAACAAGCCATAAGGCTTCCATCTCCGCCAAGGAGAAAGGGAAGGCTCCTATGGCAAATAGTGTGCAAAAGAACCATGCTTTCCTATACCATGATAGGAAATTTAATAGAAATGTTCATCATGATAGGAGTTGTAATGCTTATGGTTCAAATGCAATGTTTGCTTCAAGTTCTTCCTATGTGCATGATAGAAATTTAGCTAGGAGAAATGTTGTTCATCATATGCCTAGGAGAAATGTTGCTAATGTCCCTAGGAAAGATAATGAACCTTCTACAATTTATCATGCTTTAAATGCCTCCTTTGCTATTTGTAGAAAGGATAAGAAAGTAGTTGCTAGAAAATTAGGGGCGAAATGCAAGGGAGATAAAACTTGCATTTGGGTCCCTAAGGCCATTTGTACTAACCTTGTAGGACCCAACAAGAGTTGGGTACCTAAGACCCAAGCCTAAATTTGCCTTGCAGGTTTATGCATCCGGGGGCTCAAGCTAGATTATCGACAGCGGATGCACAAACCACATGACGGGGGAGAAGAAGATGTTCTCTTCCTACGTCAAGAACAAGGATCCCCAAGACTCAATTATATTTGGTGATGGGAACCAAGGCAAGGTGAAAGGTTTAGGCAAGATTGCAATCTCAAATGAGCACTCTATTTCCAATGTATTCTTAGTAGAGTCTCTTGGATATAATTTGTTATCCGTAAGTCAATTATGTAATATGGGATATAATTGTCTATTCACAAATGTAGATGTGTCTGTCTTTAGAAGAAGTGATGGTTCATTAGCTTTTAAGGGTGTATTAGACGGCAAACTTTATTTAGTTAATTTTGCAAAAGATGAGGCCGGTCTAGATGCATGCTTAATTGCTAAGACTAGCATGGGCTGGTTGTGGCATCGCCGCTTAGCATATGTGGGGATGAAGAACCTTCACAAGCTTCTAAAGGGAGAACACGTGATAGGTCTAACTAATGTTACATTCGAAAAAGATAGACCTTGTGCAGCTTGTCAAGCAGGGAAACAAGTGGGAAGCTCTCATCATGCCAAAAATGTGATGACAACATCAAGACCCCTGAAGTTACTTCATATGAACCTCTTCGGACCCGTCGCCTATCTAAGCATAGGAGGAAGTAAGTATGGTCTTGTTATAATTGATGATTTTTCCCGCTTCACTTGGGTATTCTTTTTGCAGGATAAATCTGAAACCCAAGGGACCCTCAAGCGCTTCCTAAGGAGAGCTCAAAACGAGTTTGAGCTAAAGGTGAAGAAGATAAGCACTACTAGAGATATGCTTATTTAAGACACACATTTTAAGATGGATATCAGTGTATTTTATAGAAGCGTCTTTTATCATATGTTGATGAGTAAGGTAAGACGGTTTGATGGAGATCCGTCTTTAATAAATAAGTATTTTGAGACAGTTACATTGTAAGAAATGTCTTATATTGATTTAAGACGAATTGTTATTGAAAACCATCCTAAATAAATATACCTTTTGAGTCATTAAGATTACAAGAATTGTCTTAGATTTTAGTAAGTATATTAGACACTTCTGTATATGAAACCGACTCAAATAAAGATATTATTAGAGTCGTCTAGACTATAAAGACTGTCTTAGATGTTAGTGAGTATAATAGACACTTCTAAATATGAAACCGTTTGTGTATGATATTTCTAATAGGACGTACTATGAAAAGGCGTAGTAAATAGTGAATTTGGCTTAGTTTGATCATATATATGATATAAAATGTAAAACTTATCTCTGCAACTTGATATAGATGGTAAAATGGACCCACATACGACCTGATCATTAATATGTCACACAATAGGCCTAAGTATTATTATTTTTGCTTTAATTCCTAATCCCTATCATTTACATACCAAGAGGTTTACGAAGGTATACCCATCCTATGCTGAATATTTTAGTACTGTTATATTTATATTGTCAAACTCAAAAACCTGACCAGTTCACAGATTCGGACTAAAAATAGGAAACCTAGCGTATAAATGATTCTTTAAGCTACTCCCTCGCTACATCCAGATCATTATTTTTAATTTGAATCGCACGATCCACATCCAACGGATGCCTCAAAGACAGGTAAACTACCCTGGCTGCCTTGGATTCTCACCGTGACGGGATCCTTCCAGACAAGTATAGGTCCCTTTAGACTTAGGGTTGGTATTCCTGGCAGTGTTCTGAGAGTGGAGACGGTGCCTCCATGGTGGAATAAAGTCCTTCGCCCTCCTCTCTACCTTGCCATCAAGCGCTCTGGTGATGGCGACGGGGTTATAAGGTTAGGGTCCGCCGGATTTGGTGACCGAGTTAGAGCTCCAAATCTGGCCGGATCTTGTATAGGAGTTGTTCGCCGTTCGTTGTTGGCGGCGGCACATCACAGAAGGACGATGGACGGGTTGGTGTATGCGTGGCGGAGGAGCTGGTGCCCGGTCACGCCTCGCCGGCAACGGGTACAGCCCCTGAACCGGAGAGTCTTGGGGTGCGTCCCCGGCCGATGTTCTTCCTTGGTACGTTTCTTTTGCAGCTCGTTAAAGCCTTTGGGCGATGAAGCTTCCCAGGTTTTTGGTTTGCTTTCCTTCCGTTGCTACCTCAGGCGAAGGTATCGACGTTCGCAGCGAAGGATGACGACGAACGGCGCCTGGCGGCACAAAAGTTCCAAAGGGCCTTGTTATAATTTTTCTTTTTGTATGGACTTTTGTGTACACCTTTCCCTTTTGTACACCTCGAGAAGGTGTTGTGGTCTTGTACACGTGCTACGCTGTTCGATTTAATACAGGTATTTTTTACATTTTCAAAAAAAGGTCCCCACCAGTTTGCTAGGGTTCCTTAGCCACCGCATTCTCGGCGCGACAGCCAGTGAGGCATCAAGGTCAGCAACCGTTGCCCCCGCCCCCAATTGTTTCACCAGTTTGCTAGGGTTCCTTGAATGAGCAGCCACCACATCCTCGTGACGGCTGGTGAGAGCGGCCGCGGCGGAAGGTTCAATAAGGCGGAGGTGGAGTGGTGGGTGCCGGCGTCGGAACGAGCTGCGACTGGGTGTCAGCGGCGGGCCCTCTCTGTCGCCGCCTTCGGCAGCACAAAGTCCCGGATCTACGGTGGGGCCCTCATCAGTGAGTACCACTATCTTCCTTATTATTAATCGCAGTTTGGAGCGTAGATTAACTAGCTATCAATCCCTGTCGTGTGCTTTACACTTATGTTTGCTTTTTCCCTGGCTGGTAACCTCGCTACCATGGACCATTGCATTAGCTTCGTGAGTAATTCTCATGGCGGGCAATTAATGAACTGGTGTTGGCGGGGCATTCAGTTGAATTTACTTAGAAACCGTACCATTCACTTTTGAGGCATATGGCTGAATTTACTTGAAATTATATCATCCAGCCTGAGGTTTAGATGAATTTGAGAACGACGACACACATCATCAGACATTCCTCCTTTGTTACCTTAGTTGTTTTTTTCTAATTTACACAACTGAATGCTGCATGTTTGATTAAGGGCCTATTTGAAAGCGCATGGTTTTTTTCTTTATTTTTTAGAAGAGAAACTTACATTAATATTTCTATATATTAAGTGTGGGAACAAAGATAGTCCCTCGCTACATACATGTCAGTACTTTTAATGTCAGTCGCACGATCTGGGGTTTTTCTTCACTGCGAGGGATTACACAACTACTGTCTCCCTTTCGTCTCTATCAACTGACTATTTCCTTGCTCTAATGATCATCATATTCACTCCCAATGAAAAACGAATCTCAGTGGAAGATAGGTAAATATTTCAACCTTATTTCTAGAATTACAACTCTTTCTTTACATAGTCTTTTCTTAATCGAAATTGCATTAATGATCTGGGGTTCCATTTTTCTTTGTGCCAGTAGAACTACCATCTGGGGTTGATTGTATTCTGTCAGGTAAAGTAGCAACCAGATGTGCATTCGATTTCCTTTTGTGTTTCCCAGCGGAACTATGCGATTTTTGTGTGCTAACAATATATTTTATTTCCCACTCTCATAGCTTCCTCCATGTCATCTCCTTTTGGTCTGTTCAATCGAGTAAAATTAAATGCCTTTGGTTATGTTGAAATGAACAAGCTCATATGCTCTGACCATGCTAAGTGTTCCTGATATAATATCTTATTGATGTCGGCTAACCACTCCATTATGTCGTCCTGCTGTCCTTCACACACTAAAAAAGGGGGAAATATTTTCTTCCTAATTGGTGCCTTTGTCACTAGCTGCAGAGGTGGAAAGCCTGTTTTAGAGTTTATTTAGGTTCAGATTGTCAATCCTGTTTTAGTATCTTTAGTGCATTATATACATCAACTTTCAGTTCTGAAAATGTCTATTTGTTCATCCCTTAATGGTGTACCTTGCCTTGGTGAGACCTAAAACAGTTGGAATGCTTACGTTATTGATTCTATTTTGATATCCTTAATGCATTATATGCATATGAACTCGCATATTTGATATTGTATTTTAAATGACTATCTGTGCTACATTTGAAGGACATCTTTAGGACCACAGTGACGGTTCAAATACCCATAGATTCAGATGAAACAGGTGAGGTTCTACAATTTCCTTATTTCTTTTTTTTTAAAGTCTGTTTTACTCAAAGAATTTGAATTTTATATAGTAGCTAATTATCATTACCTTTCTAAATAACTATTTGTGGTACATTTGAAGGACATCTTTACGACTGCAGTGACGCTTCAGATATCCAAAGATTCAGATAAAACAGGCGAGGTTATACAGTTTCTTTATTACTTTATTTTTTAAAAAAAAGAATGTCACCTACATCAGCTTGGTTAGTATTCCCTCAAATTGTTGTTGATCCAATTTATGACCATTAAGAAAAAACACGAGCATAGTCATTACAATATTTTCACTCTTCAAAGCCATTGTTTTTTAAGGGCATATGTAGTCATAGTGCTCTCCTTCTGTTTCCTGTCACTTGATGACCTGTTTAACAAAGCTCAAACCATAATGAAAAGGATACTCTGCATTCTCCTCATCTCTAAGTCGGTGATCCATATTTTTATAAACATTGTCTTGGAAAGCTGGAAGGTGCTATACATTATCCATGTGTTAGGTGGGCATGTCATCTTACACCAATGAGAAGGTAAACAATCCGATCATATTTAACTGTTTCTTTCTACGCATTGTACATTTACATATCTTCCCTACTTACATGGTGAAGCTATCTATAACTTTATTTCGACCATATTTAACTGTTTCTTTCTACGCATTGTACATTTACATTTCTTCCCTACTTACATGGTGAAGCTATCTATAACTTTATTTCGACAACGTAAGCTTCTCATAACTCATCTCACCTGCTAAACTATTGATAACTTTATTTAGGCAAATTAGCAGCTTCTACGTAATTGAACTGTGTGATGAACCTGTCTACAATCAGACTGTAGTGTGTGCATCATATACCATGAAGCGTTATAGGACCCTTATTTACTTAAGCATTCTGGGAACAACAGAACAATCTCTGAGCTATACCTGCTTGTTGATTCTATTAACCCCTAACATTTTGTATCTGTTGAATACAACTAATAATTGTATTTCTTTTTTTCTCTGCTATAGGAACCTCTTCGTGTTGCACTATATTCTAATCTTCGGAATCTCATTCAGAACCTTATGAGCGGCAGTGAAACTATCGAGCAACTTATTCACACGCTAATCAATGATAACTTGGATCTTGGTTGTGCCATCATTGAGGTTGTGGCAACACGTCAGGTAGCTTCTTGACAATTCTAATTCTGTTGAACTAAGTACACCTTTGACTTCTCCTTAAGCAGATTTAAAAGCTTAAGGTTTACAATCCCGGATTGTTTTTACAATTCTAATGGAGTTGTCAGTTTTCTGGACATCTGACAATGATTACTCAAAGATAAACTATATCGTGTTAAAGGCTAGTTGGGTACTACCACTGTCCTGAAATGTAATCGATTTGAGTTTGTCCTAAGTAACTACATTAAGTTTGACCAAGTTCATAGAAAAGAGTATTAAGTATTAGTGGCATTGAGGAGATCAACTATAAAAATATATTTCATAAATGTATGAGTTGAAAATGATGTTCATCTATTATTGTAAATATTATTCTTCTCTATAAATTTGCCAAATTTAGGATAGTTTGACGTAGAGCAACTCAAAAACATTATATTTCAGGATGGATCTATTTATTATTAACATCTTCTGTCTGATCACCATTGGAAGTAGATCTGGCTTGGGGTATAGTAGATTGAATATAGAGGTACATGGGGTGTACAATATATAGGCAAGGATCATCAAGTTTGACGTCGGCAACGTGGTCATGGTGACTGGCGGGAGGAACACCGGGCGTGTAGGAGTCATCAAGAACAGGGAGAAGCACAAGGACAGCTTTGAGACCATCCACGTGCTGCTTGGAGCTTTTTGCTATGTCTAGTTTTCTCCTATTTGTTGTACAGGAAAACATAGAATAGAATTCAAATTTGGTGGTCGCAAAAGTGTGGAGACTTTAATTTATATAAAGTTAGGCTTAACATTAGTGCAAACAGTTGTATTTTAGTTTAGATTTAGAGTACACTTATGTATGCGTTGTTTGATAATGCTTATGATATATTGAATGGTACTTATTTATATTATATTAATTATAATTTTTTTCAATATATGTGTATGTATATTTCTCTTTCAAATTATTATAACATGATATCTGAAAAAATGATTATAAATTGAAGAATGTATGTCGTGTAAGTGTTTTCGTTTAAATCTTAATAAGACGGTTACCAAAATGTCTAATATCAGTCTCCTAAATAAGACGATTTCTAAAACGTCCATTATTAGTCACCTAAATAAGATGGTTTTCCTATTGTAATCGTCTATTATTGTAGGATATTCGAGACGGTTTGATAAATACTTTATGACTTTTAATGTTTGTATTATCTATGGTTCTTTAGAAGCAGTGTCTTAAAAAAACCTAATTCAAGATGGTTTATCGGACGAAATGACTTAAACAAATACCTTTTTCAGACGGTTTATCGGACAAAATGACTTAAACAAATACCTTTTTCAGACGGTTATAAATTAAAAACTGTCTTATATAATATCTTTTAAGACGGTTTATAACCATCTTAAATGTGGGACATCTTTTGCGACTCCATCAAAATTGGACACTTCATAAGCGTCTTAATAACTGAAAATTAATCGTCTCATATAGCATGACCTGTAGTAGTGAAGAAGCGACAATGGGTCCGAGTTCAAGAACCTTCAAGTGGAGGAGTATCTTGAGGAAGAAGGAATCAAGCACGAGTTCTCCGCTCCCTACACACCATAGCAAAATGGTGTGGTAGAGAGGAAGAACAGGACGCTTATAGACATGGCGAGGACGATGCTTGGAGAGTTCAAGACCCCCGAGCGCTTTTGGTCGGAAGCCGTGAACACGGCTTGCCACGCCATCAACCGGATCTACCTTCATCGCCTCCTCAAGAAGACTTCGTATGAGCTACTAACCGGTAACAAACCCAATGTTTCGTATTTCAGAGTTTTTGGGAGTAAATGCTACATTCTAGTGAAGAAGGGTAGAAATTCCAAATTTGCTCCCAAAGCGGTAGAAGGGTTTTCGTTAGGTTATGACTCAAATACAAAAGCGTATAGAGTCTTCAACAAATCATCGGGTTTGGTTGAAGTCCCTAGCGACGTTGTATTTGATGAGACTAACGGCTCTCCAAGAGAGCAAGTTGTTGAATTTGATAATGTAGATGAAGAAGATGTTCCAACTGCCGCAATACGCACCATGGCGATTGGAGATGTGCGGCCACAGGAACAAAAGGAGCAAGATCAACCTTCTTCCTCAACAATGGTGCATCCCCCAACTCAAGATGATGAACAGGCTCATCAAGAGGAGGCAAGTGATCAAGGGGGAGCACAAGATGATCAAGTAATAGAGGAAGAAGCACAATCGGCACCTCCAACCCAAGTTCGAGCGATGATTCAAAGGGATCATCCCGTCGACCAGATTTTGGGTGACATTAGCAAGGGAGTAACTACTCGGTCTCGATTAGTTAATTTTTGTGAGCATTACTCCTTTGTCTCTTCTATTGAGCCTTTCAGGGTAGAGGAGGCCTTGCTAGATCCGGACTGGGTGTTGGCCATGCAAGAGGAGCTCAATAACTTCAAGAGAAATGAAGTTTGGACACTGGTGCCTCGTCCCAAGCAAAATGTTGTGGGAACCAAGTGGGTGTTCCGCAACAAACAAGACGAGCACGGGGTGGTGACAAGGAACAAGGCACGACTTGTGGCAAAAGGTTATGCCCAAGTCACAGGTTTGGACTTTGAGGAGACATTTGCTCCTGTGGCTAGGCTAGAGTCCATTTGTATTTTGCTAGCATATGCCGCTCACCATTCTTTCAGGTTGTTCCAAATGGATGTGAAGAGCACTTTCCTCAACGGGCCAATCAAGGAAGAGGTGTACGTGGAGCAACCCCTGGCTTCGAGGATGAACGGTACCCCGACCACGTGTGTAAGCTCTCTAAGGCGCTCTATGGACATAAACAAGCCCCAAGAGCATGGTATGAATGCCTTAGAGACTTTTTAATTGCTAATGCTTTCAAGGTTGGGAAAGCCGATCCAACTCTTTTTACTAAGACATGTGATGGTGATCTTTTTGTGTGCCAAATTTATGTCGATGACATAATATTTGGTTCTACTAACCAAAAGTCTTGTGAAGAGTTTAGCAGGGTGATGACTCAAAAGTTTGAGATGTCGATGATGGGTGAGTTAAGCTATTTCCTTGGGTTCCAAGTGAGGCAACTCAAGGATGGGACCTTCATCTCCCAAACGAAGTACACGCAAGACTTGATCAAGCGGTTTGGGATGAAGGACGCCAAACCCGCAAAGACTCCAATGGGAACCGACGGACACACTGACCTCAACAAAGGAGGTAAGTCCGTTGATCAAAAGGCATATCGGTCTATGATAGGGTCTTTACTTTATTTATGTGCTAGTAGACCGGATATTATGCTTAGCGTATGCATGTGTGCTAGATTTCAATCCGATCCAAGGGAATGTCACTTAGTGGCGGTGAAGCGAATTCTTAGATATTTAGTCGCTACGCCTTGCTTCGGGATCTGGTATCCGAAGGGGTCTACCTTTGACTTGATTGGATATTCAGACTCCGACTATGCTGGATGTAAGGTCGATAGGAAGAGTACATCGGGGACGTGCCAATTCTTAGGAAGGTCCCTGGTGTCATGGAGTTCTAAGAAACAAACTTCCGTTGCCCTATCCACCGCTGAGGCCGAGTACGTTGCCGCAGGACAGTGTTGCGCACAACTACTTTGGATGAGGCAAACCCTCCGGGACTTTGGCTACAATCTGAGCAAAGTCCCACTCCTATGTGATAATGAGAGTGCTATCCGCATGGCGGATAATCCTGTTGAACACAGCCGCACAAAGCACATAGACATCCGGCATCACTTTTTGAGAGACCACCAGCAAAAGGGGGATATCGAAGTGTTTCATGTTAGCTCCGAGAACCAGCTCGCCGATATCTTTACCAAACCTTTAGATGAGCAGACCTTTTGCAAGTTGTGTAGTGAGCTAAATGTCTTAGATTCGCGGAACCTGGATTGATTTATAACATACATGTGTTTATGCCTTTGATCATGTTCCTTAATGCATTTTGTCGTTTATTTAGGGTGCTCAAGTTGTACAAGCACTCCCCGGACCTCACAAGTCCTTTGCAAGTGATGCACAAATTTAGGGGGAGATGTGCTACAACTTGACCCTTTGAGACTAACCGTGTGCTTGAGTTTGCTTATTTTAGTCTCAAAGGAGGTTTGAAAGGGAAAAGGTGGACTTGGACCATGCAAGACTTCCACTGCACTCCGATGAAAGAGTAACTTTTCCAAGTTCATCTTTGTACTCTTATTGCCTTTTTACTCTTAGTTGAAGATTTTGGTGAGGCAATGGGGTTTAAGGGCCAAAATTGATCCCGTTTTGGTGCTTGATGCCAAAGGGGGAGAAAATAAGGCCAAAGCAATAAATGGATCAGTTACCACTTGTGAATTTTGAAAATAGTAGAGTTAGAGTTTTTGTTTGTCATTGCCTCTTATTGTCAAAAGTTGGTCTCTTGTGGGGAGAAGGCTTAATTATGGGAAAAAGGGGGAGTTTTTGAATCCTTAATCAATTTCTCGTGAAATATCTCTCTTTATGTTTTAACATGTGTGTTTGACTTAGAGATAGGAAATTGAGTTTGATTTGCAAAAACAAACCAAGTGGTGGCAAAGAGTGATCCATATATGTCAAATTTGAATCAAAACAATTTTGAGTTCTTATTTGAATTGATTTTGCACTTGTTCTACTTGCTTTATGTTGTGTTGGCATAAATCACCAAAAAGGGGGAGATTGAAAGGGAAATGTGCCTTGGGCCATTTCAAAGTATTTTGGTGATTTAGTGTCCAACACAAGTGCCTAAGTGTTGATCTATGCAAAGTGGTGGACAAAGTGCAAATCAAGTCAAAAGGTATGTTTCTAGACTTAGTACATTGTTTTATGGACTGATGTATTGTGTCTAAGTGCTGGAAACAGGAGAAACCAAATTGGAAAAGAGATGGCTTTGTTCTGCCAAAGTATGCTCAGTCTGGGTGCACCGGACAGTGTCCGGTGCGCCAGGCAGACTCAGGCGAACGTGCTGCTCTCGGGAAGTAATTAACGGCGTACGGCTAAAATTCACCGGACTGTCCGGTGTGCACCGGACTGTCCGGTGTGCACCGGACTGTCCGGTGAGCCAACGGGTGGCCGGGCCAACGGGCGGCCGCGCGATCCGCGCGGGACACGTGGCCGAGCCAACGGTCGGAAGGGGAGCACCGGACTGTCCGGTGTGCACCGGACAGTGTCCGGTGCGCCAACGGCTCCAAAGCGCCAACGGTCGGCTTCGCCAAAGAAGGAAAGAAATCCGCACCGGACTGTCCGGTGCGCCAGGCGACAGAAGGCAAGAATTTCCTTCCCAGATTGCTCTCAACGGCTCCTAGCTGCCTTGGGGCTATAAAAGGGACCCCTAGACGCATGGAGTGAACCAAGCAACCTTTGAGCATTGTTGACCATTCACACTTCACTCTTGCGCACTAGTTCGACATTCTTAGTGATTTGAGCTCTGTTCTAGTGAGAACCTTGAGATATCGTCTTGAGCTCAAGTCTTGATCGTGTGTGTGCGTATTTGCTGTGATTTTGAGTGTGTTGCTTCCCTCTCTTACTCGTGGGCTTCATATTGATTCTTATTGTAAGGGCGAGAGACTCCAAGTTGTGGAGATTCCTCGCAAACGGGAAAAGAGCAAAGTGAAAAGAACATCGTGGTATTCAAGTTGATCATTGGATCACTTGAGAGGAGTTGAGTGCAACTCTCGTCCATTGGGACGCCACAACGTGGAGTAGGCAAGTTTTGTACTTGGCCGAACCACGGGATAAAATCCTCGTGTCTCTTGTGCTTGTCCTTATTGTGTCTATTGTGCTTCACAAGAGCTCTCCTCTCTACTCACTTGATTTCATTATACTAACTCTTAATCAAGTTTGTGGTGTTAAGTTTTAAGTTTTACAGGATCACCTATTCACCCCCCCCCTCTAGGTGCTCTCAGTGATCAAGGTCGCTTAGGGAGGCGAGGAAGGTGCGCTCCTTGATCTTTGCGTTTTGGAGGTACTTTTTCTTGAGTGACTCCTTATTGAACCTCCCCTAGAATTATGCTTGTTAGAGGTGTGCTCGTGCTTGCCCTTATGTCAACCAGAGTGATGGTCACGCGGGCCAGCCTCCTACTTGCCCTTCTTGGGGCAGCTAGCAATGAAGTGGTTGGGGTCACCGTAGTTGAAGCATCCGTCCTTGGACCTACCACACCATAGATTCAGGTGGTTGTTATGGAACCGCGTGAACCAACTAGCCACAAGCGCTAGCTCCTCATCCCCATGGCTCTCCACCTGCTCCTTTGTGATGTCAACAAACAAGATAGAGCAAACAAAGTTGGTGATGGGTTATAAGCTAAACCACCTCCATAGACCAGGGTCGTAGTGGGTGCACCAGGGTTCTCGATCTTGACCCGGGTCTGGTGGTTAATCTCGGTAGACTTAATATTGTTGAATAGCTCATCCATGGTGAGAATCTCATAATTGGGTGACTTGATGATCGTTGAGACCTTCACCTCCCAAACCCTTTGATCCAGAGCATGTAGCAACTTCAGTGCTCTCTCATGATCATCATAGGGAAGCTACGCCTTGCTGGCTCACATCTTGTTCACGATGGATTGGAACCAAGAGAACATGGTGTCGATCGTCTCTCCGGCCAACTGAACAAAATTCTCATACTCTCATAGGTACGTCTTGAACAGTCTGGTCTTTACATGATCATCGCCCTCATGGAATCTCTCGAGGGTGGAATAGATCTGGTGAGCTGTAGCCAAATGTCCAACTCACTCAAACTCAGCAAGTCAGAGATAAGAGAACAAAGTGTTTTTAGCTTTGTAGTTCGAATCATGGAACTCCATTTGAATTGGAGTGATTCGAGCACTCGCAACATCGAACGCAGCATCAAGGCAGATCTCCCAAACATGATACCTAATACTCTGAAGATATGTCGATATGTGGATCTTCCATTATCGATAGTTTGTCATCAAAGAACGAAGGTTTGTCAACGCCTCGTTCCATGTTGCCTTTGTCGATTTTAGACCGATTAAGCTAAGGAAATCCTTAACTGGCTTTGATATGAATTGAAGGACCGGTGAGGCGACTAGAGGGGGGTAAATGGGAGCCACTAAAAATTCTTGACTTGCGAGAACAACATTGTGACTTTGATAACGATCTCTACCCGAAGCCTCTAGGGGCTCACAAAGCACCAAATCACTATGTTGATCAAACCACTGTCGTTTGATCACACAAAAACACTAAGAGATAAACAACCTAGTTGGTTGCAGAAGATCAAAGTTAAAAACTCAAGACAGATGGTGCGGCAGTGTCACACATAGGGGTGGCAGTGCTAGGCATCAAAACCGAGACAGAATCGCTTCAAACTTGAAAAAAATATTGCGTAGATGGAAAGAAGAAGATTTGAAAAGTATCAACTCAAGCAAATAAAAAATTAGAGAGCAGATCAGAAATCCTGTTTTGGTTGTGGTTTTGATGGGGTTTTCTAGAACGAGTTCAAACTGAGTTCTTCTCAAATCACGATCAAAATCTGCAACAATAGGGAGTTTGCAGTGATCTGAGAAGTGCAACTCACCACCAATAAACCCTCAAACCAAATCCTCACACAAGAACTCAATGGTTCTTCACAAAATCACAAAAGAGGCTAGGGATGAACCTAAGAACTAAAAGACTCCAAAAACTTCAGCAAGGCACAAACTGAGATTGAAGCCAACCAAAAGCTATGGGTGGTACCGACCACCCTTCCTCAGATTAATTGTTGCAGATTACACAAATGCAGTACAAAACTATTTGTGGATCTCAAGTAGGAGCAACCTAGACAGAAAACTAGTGCTCTCTCTCAAGTGGAAGTCTAAACAAGTGCTCAAAGAGATGTGGCTGTCGATATGGTTGTAACAACTGCCCTACCCCTCTCTTTATAGATGGTTATTACCCCTATGTACATAGAGCGTATACACTTCGTTCGGCCAAAATGGACCAACTCCTGGGATTTTGATCTGATTGCCACACGTTCCACATGAAGTTGCTTTTTTCCACAACTGCACACTACAAGCCAACAGACATGGTCGTCTACATATGAATTGAATGGATCACATGCATAAGGGGGTTCAAATAGTTGCATAAATGATTGACTCTAGTGCAAGTGGGAGATTATTGAATATAAGTCCAAGAGATAACCATGATCTATGTGAACGCTAACATGTCTTTAGGATAAAAGCCATTAGCAAGGGTTTATATACGAAGAAGCTGGTGTTGCTTGAAGACTATCTTAGCCACTACCACCGCCTCTCCCTAGGCTTGCGAGCATTGTTATCGTTTCTTTCTCTACACGCATGGTAATAACACACGAGCGTTGTGGCATTTCATCCCCACATGCATGGATATCATAGAGACGATGTTGATATTACTTTGGTGTTGATCAGCAACTAACTTGACAAGGATGGGTGAAAATGTTGTGTTGTTAGTACGCAAAGACGTTCGACTATTTCCACCACATCGATGTGTTCTTTCAATCTGTTGTACGTCTAGTGGTAACAATCTATATATTATCTAGTCATATATTATTATCGTTAAACGATATAGATATGATAGTGTATAGTGTACATTTTTTCTAACGATCTCCATACCCAATAAAAAATAAGAAGGGATGCTGTTCCATGAACAATGCTAATGAAGACAGCATCGAAGTGATGACGATGCCGGAGATAATGGCCTGACTTGGAGGACGGATTAAAACATGGAGAAAGATGAGAAGGACGATGTGGATAGTAAATAGAAAGACAAGGGTTCCAGTAAAAAAGAAAAAATATATAAAAGATTTGAAGATAGCTTAGAGTTCTTAATTTAAAATTGTTTATTACCCTTTTGTTATCTTTTAAAAATGGTCAAATCTATCGCCGTATATGTTTGATAGAAATTTATGGTTCCTTTATAGAACGCACGGACGTAGGTACGTAGTGATGGCTGATGGGTAGGAATAAACGATTCGTGTCAATTGACATCCAAATCGACGGCACATATCGTTTTAGCCGGCGCGGCTCCGAGTTGCGAGCGAGATCATGCCGTACATGGGACGGTGGAGGAATAGAGGATGCACATGCCCCCTTGAAACGGCAGCGCTAAGCAAACATGCATGAGACTGGGACCTCCCTTCCAAAAAGACCGAGTTGACTGTCTCATGGGAATAAAAAAAAGAGACTGGCGCGCAGTTCGTTGTAGTAGTGGTGCTAGACTACACTGCAGTCACTACTGCTAGCCGTTCAGTTTAATTCGGACCAGATCGACGCCTAGCCACCTCTAGCAGGTTTTGCATTGGTAGCTCAAGTTCGTGGATTGTTCAACCACTAAAAGCCGATTAAACCGCCGACGGTTCAATAGTTCTGAACCGGTCATGAATACTATAAACCAGTTGTGACTTACGTTTTCACGCTTCAGACTTCCTAGAATTTCTGATAGTCGGTTTGTTTTCTTTCATTCGACAATACTATTACTGGCCAATTAGTTTTTAACGATAGATATAAGGTGTTTCAAAGAATACACAGAAGAGTACTTTAATCAGTTTTTAACGACGGTTTGATTACATGAGTGGTCTTCTAGTTGAATCGAACAGTTATAATGTCTAGTTCGGTCTTTTACTGATCCATCGGTCCGCGATATATACTACTATGCCACGACGTCGACGGACACCTCTCCTCGTAACCAGCAGGAATAACATGCAGCACGTCCCGGTGTCGAAGCCATGGCACGCAGGCCGTCGCGGGTTTCGGAATCATGCCGCCATGATTGGCGCGAAGGGCCACGCCTCAAGTCTGAAGACGAGGCCAGAAACCATGCGCCCGTGTCGCTCACGTACGCAATACCATGGCGCGGCACGGGCGTCGTCGTCTTGAATCCAGACGGCTGCACTGGCCCACGCGGCGTCGTGATCAAGACCGATCTTCAACCCCAGGCAATGGCGAGGCCTCGATCCAAGTTTTTTTTTTTTACTTTTACAGCAACTCAGAAGCTAACAAGACGTGCGTAGCAGCTTGACAAGTGACAAGGGACAAACTGACGATCAGGCCAATGACAGGCTTGGTTAATATCATGTCGATCGCAAAGCCCCGTGCACCAGCGAGGGTTTAAAAGTACACCGAGGGGTTTAAAAAGTACAGTACAGTACAGGGACGACAGCACACCATGCTTGCATGGAGTCCAAAGCTTTGACCAATGGTGCATGTGTACGTGTGCGTGCCTGACTCTGAAGTCTGAACCAGAAACAGAACTAATAATAATAAATCTCCTTTAAAACATCTCTGCATGCCAGCCTTTATTTCCAGTTTGTTCTCCTCTCCCTTTTTCCCCATCAGACTTGAGTGTTCAGTCAGTCAGTCAGTCGGCCGGTCGTGTTATTCACGCTATCTTCTTTCGGAGGAGCAGGCGCAGAGGTAACAACAACAGGGTAGTTATGCGGCGGCAGTTGAAGTGCGTCGGCCTGCTGCTCCTGCTGAGCCTCCTGCTGCCCGCGCTCAGCCCCGTCGTCGTCGTCGCCACCGCGCGCAGAGGTAAACCAAACACACGCGCGCGCACTTCAGACAGATTCTGTTTGTTGCGCATGCAATGCGGCTGGTGCTTGACGCATGCACGATGCGACTCTTCCGTTTGCAGAGCTGCTGCCGCTAATGGCCACCGGCGACGAAGGGCGGCCGCAAGACGTGAGCAGCTCAGGAACTTGGATGCCACCGGGAGCCGCGGAGGAGGCGGTCGTCAGGAGGAAGGACGAGGCGATGAAGACGAACGGCCGTCGTTTTAGAAGAACCAGCAGCTGGAACTGGAAGAAGATGCCTGCCGCTGCCTCGCAGGTTAGCTTCGGTGGCCGGATACCCTTCACCGCCGACTACCACTCCGTCCACAGGCACCCGCCCACGCACAACTAGCTGCTAGAAACTTGCCATGTAAGGTAAGCTAGCAGCAGAGCAGCCTAAGATTTGCGCCTTTGAGGAGTTCTCCTGTCTTCGTCGCAGCGAAAGAAAAAAGGAAAAAGAAAGGAGATCTGCTTCTCTGAATATCACTCCTCCTACCGAATAGTTGCACCAGTGTTTAGTTTTTTTATATATAGCCTTTGTTGTGGTTTAGGGTCTTTAGTTCATTAGTGGTAGTGACATATATACTACGCGTGGAAGCTGCATTGTTATGTTACCTTTTTTCTAGGTTTAGCTCTCTAGTGACGATATATAAATGGGTACGCAAGCTGTACGTATATGTTGGGGCCATTTTGCCTGAACATGTAGTCATCAGTGTAAGGTCTCGTCACAGGGAGAGTTGCTGACGGATCCATGTTCTCTTCAGCTTCCATCCTCTGTGTATGTGTGTACTAACAAGTGGGGTTTATGAATTATGATGAACATGGTCGTCATTTCGAAATAATGTTCAACCCGTGCGCCTGAATATTTTCACTGAATTTAGATGCAAGACAATAATGAGTTAAGGATGTACTCCCTCTGTTCATTTTTATTTAATGTCGGTCAGTACAAAGTTGAATTGTATGGCGTCAAATATATAAAAACGAATGTAAAACAACAATTGTCAGCACGGATATATACATGGATGATCCGAGTATTCTTTGTTGTCAATTGCCAGCCTGTCTAACTGTAGCCGCTAAAATTATAGCCTTTTAAGATCATTTCCAACAGACTAACCAAATAATTGGTCAAGCCAAATTTTGACTATTTAACCGTAAAATAACTCTCCAACAAACTAGTCATCCAACTCGTCAAGCTATCCAACTGTCCCCTCTAGCCAAACTAAGAGCATCTCTAAGAGACTCTTTATTTTTGGCTCTCTATTTGACTCTCTATTTACCTTTTCATAAAAATTACACTCCATGATAGAAGACGCGGTCCGATCTTCCGTGAGATACGATAACTTGATTGAGTGGAGATCTCGGCGTTGATGATCCAAAACTCCGAGCAAACGGTTCCTCGCAATCACTACACCACGACTCCGTTGGTTATCACCCGTGACACGAATGACCTCGCCACGAAGGCTTATCCCTACAAGCGCAATCAAGAACACAAGCAAGAACAGGAAAGAAAGGCAACCAAAATTGTATTGATTACGGGATGGGGTCTCACAAACCGATGACGGCGATACTGTTCGATGACAGAATTGATCTAAGCAAAACCCAAAACCTAATGTGGCGGTTGCTGCTGAAAAAATAGAGTATTAGGGTGTGCGTGACCCCTAGACTCGTCCCTAATAGGCTTCGACGCGATACACGGCCCAACGGCCCAACAGACGGTGTCGCAGCACCAAAACAGAATCTGAATGCTGAATTGTTTTGACGATTCCCGTTGACTCCGGATGAATTTTAAGGTGGAACCAGTTGGGTTGGTTAGATAATCTCTTTATCTTTCCCACCATATCAAGTCTGTTGCAATCGGAGTCCGGATGCATCCTGGGCGTCCATTTTAGTGCAGACTGGTCCTGGAACCCGAGATGGAGTCGCAGTCGAGTCGGACTTGATCTCCTTCCTGTTGTGGCCGCCCTTGCTGCTCCTCCTCAACACCTTGGCCTTTCCTAAGTCCTTGCTGGTCCTCTCCAAGGTACCTAATCATCAAAACATCCATGGCCCCAAGCGTAAGCTCTAAAACACAATTGACTAGGGTAGAATGTACCTGGAGATTTAGCTGTCGTGCACGAGATCATGTTATCGGTCCATTCATTGTATGTATAGAAGTGATGTCCTCATCATCCTCCTCCTCTTGAATTGGAGTCGTCCTTGACTCGATCTCATCTTCGTCACCCATATATGGCTTCAAATCTGAAATGTTAAAGGTGGAACTAACTCAAAGATCTGGAGGCAACTCAGGTGGTAATTCAGGGGGGTATCTCAGAGGGAAACACATCCATATACTCTTGCAAAAGGTTAGCAATAGCCGGTGGCAAAGCAATAGACGTATCATCAATGGAATAGAAAACATTTTTGCACACTAAGGCATAGCAAAGTCCAACAGAGGCATGTAACTCATCAAAATCAGATTTAGTGGCTAGCAAAGTAGGAGTTTTTAACTTAATATGTTGCTAATTTTCAGAGTTCAAAACACCTTTTTGCTTAGCGTTTGTCTTTTTCTCATGTTCAAAGTGGACCATTTCAGTGGGAGTCATAGGAAGCAACACAATTTTCTTTCCCTTATGCATGAAAGTATATTTATTAGATCTACCATGGTGAATAGCATCAGTATCAAACTCCCAAGGACGTCCCAGTAAAACAGAGCAAGCATCCATACTCACCACATCGAAATCAGCAAAGTCATGGTAAGAGCCAATATAAAAATGCACCCTTGCTGTTTTTGTTACCTTAAACTTACCACTGTTGTTAAACCATTGAATGTGATAAGGGTGGGGATGTTGTCGTGTGGTCAAGCCAAGCTTCTTGACCACCTCAACGTTCACCAAGTTGTTGCAGCTACCACCGTCAATGATGGTATGTACACGGCAGTCCTTGACGATAAGGAACATGTTGAAGAGGTTGTGGTGTTGTTTGTTGTCGTCGTCACTAGCCGTGGCACTCAAAGCTCGTTGCACAATCAAGGCCTTATAGGTCTCGGTCGCTGTTGTACCAAGAACCTCTTCATCACCATCATAAGTCTCTGCAATGTTAGCTCCAACAGTATCTTCATCTTCCACATCAGAAGCACTAACATACCCACCATCACCAGTAGCAATGTATGCCCGTTTGCTGGGGCAATCTCGCTGAATATGTCCAAGTCCCTGGCAGCGGTGGCACTTGATGTCGGAGGAGCGGCCTGTGGAAGAGGTGGTCGTAGCAGGTTTTGCTGCAACACCCGAAGGCACCAAGGACTTGCTGTTGTCGTGTCCCTGTGATGCTGAAGGTGCGGTGCTGCGTGTGCCACTGGTGGAGGAAGATGTGGACGTTCGTACGCCCGAAGAGGATGACGCCTTGGCTGGCGCCGGTGGCTGGTGTGGCGCGAAAGTGCTGCTCCTCCGCTGTTGACGACCCTACAATTCTTTTTCTGCCAACATAGAAAGATAGAACAAGTGTTGTATAGAATGATATTCTTTATAATCAACAATATCCTGAATCTCCCGCCTCAATCCCCCATAAAACCTAATCATTTGATCCTTTGGATCCTCAATTACCCCACATCATAGCATACCTTTCTGAAGCTCTTGGTAGTATTCCTGTACCGACATGTCTCCCTGATCTAAGCGTTGCAATTTTTTTCGAAGATTACGTCTATAAGAAGGGGGAGCAAAACGAGCTCGCATCTCCTCTTTTAACGCATTCCATGTTTGAGGTGCAGCACGTGTGTTAACAAGTTCATTCCACCAAATGATAGCAAAATCTCTAAATTTACTAGTGGCTTGTCTAACCCTATGCTGCTCAGGAACAAGATGGGAATTAAATTTTTGTTCTACCGTCATCTCCCAATCTAAGTAAGCTTCAGCGTCATAAGAACCCATGAACGATGGAATAGAGAACTTAATCTTAGCAAATGGATCATGGTCTGGTTCAGGATTATGATGACGATGTCTACCATTACCTCTCATACCTTGTCGATTACGTGTGAGGCGTTGTCACAACGGTGCATAAACATCGTCGTCATCGTCGTCGTCGTCCACAGGAGAGTGAGCTAGGGCTGGAGTTGGTGGGGGGACGAGCGTCCAGTACGTCCATGCGTGTGACAAGTTCAGCAACTCGTCGATCAAGCTGCTCAAAGGATGTCGCCTCAGAGTCCTGGTATTTTTTAAAAGCTTCAGTCATCGTGTGCATCATCTTCTTCAATTCCAGCTGAGAGACACACTCATCGTCATTAAGCTTAAGCCCCTTGTCCTTGTCCATTTGATTCTTTGGTCCTGTCATTGTTAGCACAAAACAGAGACAAAAAGGCAACAAACAATGTGAACCCTACAACTATCTCTCAGGGTGGTGGTGGTGGTGGTGGAATACAAATTATGAAGCATATTACCTCACCCTTACAACGTTCTTACCAACACTACAGGTGGCAAACGGTGACCGGTGCGACTGTCCAATGAGCGTGGGTGTGATTGCAAAGGAGTACCTGTTCTGCTCGAGAGAAAGCTGGAGTTCTGGTAAGGCTGACTAAATATATATATGTGGCACACAAGTCAGTAACAGATAGTGAAAGGGAAATAGGGTCAAACCTTTTCCTAAATGATTTTGGTGGTTGAATTGCCCAACACAAATAATTGGACTAACTAGTTTGCTCTAGATTATAAGTTCTACAGGTGCCAAAGGTTCAACACAAACCAATAAAAAGTCCAAAATAGGGTTCAAAAAGAAAGGAGCAAAACCAACCGAAGGTTGCCCTGGTCTGGCGCACCGGACTGTCTGGTGTGCCACCGGACAGTGTCCGGTGCACCAGGGAGATCAACTCTGAACTGCTCAGCTTCGGGTTTTTGGACAGCCACTCCGCTATAATTCACCGGACTATCCGGTGTAGCACCGGACTGTCCGGTGTGCCATGCGGAGCAACGACTACTACGCCAACGATCGTCTGCAAAAGTGAACAGTGAATGTGAACAGTGCACGGACAACGCGCGCAGAGTCAGAGCAGCGCCAGAAGGCGCACCGGACAGTGAACAGTGATTGTCCGGTGCACCACCGGACTGTCCGGTGGTCCCAGTTGTCAGAGCTCCAACGGACGAACCCTAATGGTTGGGTGACGTGGCTGGCGCACCGGACAGTGTCCGGTGGCGCACTGGACTGTCCGGTGCGCCCATCGACAGATAGCCTCCCCAACGGCCATTTTGGTGGTTGGGGCTACAAATACCCCCCAACCACCACACTTCAAGGTATCCAAGTTTTCATCCATTGCATTCAATACAAGAGCTCTAGACTTCACTCCAAGACACAAAACAAAAGATCAAATCCTCTCTAAGTCCCAAACTCATTCCAAAGACTTAGTGGCTTGTGAGAGAGAGACATTTGTGTTCATTTGAGTTCTTGTCGCTTGGATCGCTTTTCTTCTTCCCCATTCTTGTTCTTAACACCTTTGTAATCAAAGCAAGAGACACCAAGTTGTGGTGGTCCTTGTGGGGTCTAAGTGACCCAATTGATTGAGGAGAAAAGCTCACTCGGTCTAGGTGACCGTTTGAGAGAGGGAAAGGGTTGAAAGAGACCCGGTCTTTGTGACCACCTCAACGGGGAGTAGGTTTGTAAGAACTGAACCTCGGTAAAATAAATCACCGTGTCACACTCTTCATTTGCTTGTGATTTGTTTTCGCCCTCTCTTTCGGACTCGACTTTATTTCCAACGCTAATCACGGCTTGTAGTTGTGCTTAAAGTTTATAAATTTCAGATTTGCCTATTCACCCCCCTCTAGGCGACTTTCAATTGGTATCGGAGCCGGTTCTTCATTAGAGTCTAACCACTCGAAGTGATGTCGGGAGCATCCACCAAGAGGGAGATCGGGACCGGCAGCGACAAGTCCGCAAGCTCGGGGAGAACCCATTCGAGGGAGTCTGCCCACAAGCACAAGGAAGAATCCTCTTCCTCCATCAAGTCACAACGGAAAGGTGACAAGAAGAAGAAGATGAAGAAAGTGGTCTACTACGAGACCGACTCTTCGTCACTTTCCACCTCTGGCTCTGAATCGGCATCCGCCACTTCTAAGCGCCATGAGCGCAAGAAGTATAGTAAGATGCCCCTCCGCTATCCTCGCATTTCCAAACGCACTCCATTACTTTCTGTTCCCTTAAGAAAACTACCAGTTTTTGATGGTGAAGATTATTCTATGTGGAGTGATAAAATGAGGCATCACTTAACCTCACTCCACAAAAGTATATGGGATATTGTTGAGTATGGAGCGCAGGTACCGAAGGAAGGGGACAAGGACTATGATTCAGAGGAGGTCGACCAAATCCGGCACTTCAACTCCCAATCCACTACTATACTCCTCGCCTCTCTAAGTCGAGAGGAGTATAATAAGGTGCAAGGGTTGAAGAGTGCCAAAGAGATTTGGGACGTGCTCAAGACCACGCACGAAGGAGATGAGGTGACCAAGATCACCAAGCGGGAAACGATCGAGGGGGAGCTCGGTCGATTCATGCTCAACCAAGGGGAGGAGCCACAAGCCATGTACAACCGGCTCAAGACCTTGGTGAATCAAGTGCGCAACCTCAGGAGCACAAAATGGGATGACCATGAAATGGTCAAGGTTATTCTAAGATCACTCGTTTTTCTTAATCCTACACAAGTTCAATTAATTTGTGGTGATCCTAGATACAAGCTAATGTCTTTCGAGGAGGTTATAGGAAAGTTGTGAGCTTTGAGTTGATGATCAAAGGCTCCAAACAAATCATCGAGCGAGGCGCTACCTCTACACTCGAGGTGCAACCCATCGCATTCAAAACGATGATGGAGAAGAAAGAAGAGTCTACGTCAAGTAGGCTCCCCTTCGACGCATCCTAGCTCGACAACGAGGAGATGGCGCTAATCATCAAAAGTTTTCGCCAAATCCTCAAGCAAAGGAGGGGGAAAGATTACAAGCCTCCCTCCAAGAAAGTTTGCTACAAATTTGGTAAGTCCGGTCATTTTATTGCTAAATGTCCATTATCAAGTGATAGTGAAAGGGGCGACGACAAGAAGGGAAGGAGGAAGGAAAAGAAGAAGTACTACAAGAAGAAGGGCGGTGATGCCCACATGTGTCGGGAATGGGACTCCGATGAGAGCTCCATCGACTCCTCCTCCGACGAGGACGCCACCAACATCGCCATCAACAAGGGCCTCCTCTTCCCCAACGTCAGCCACAAGTGCCTCATGGCAAAGGATGGCAAAAAGAAGAAGGTAAAACCTAGAGCTTCCACTAAATATGCAACATTTAGTGATGAGGCTAGCTCTAGTGATGATGAGGATGATTTGCTTACACTTTTTGCCAACCTAAACATGCAACAAAAGGAAAAATTGAATGAATTAATTAGTGCTATTGATGAGAAGGATGAACTCTTGGACAGCCAAGAGGACTTCCTTATTAAGGAAAACAAGAAGCATGTTAAGGTGAAAAATGCTTATGCTCAGGAGTTAGAAAAATGTGAAAAATTAACTAGTGAGCTTAGCATTTGTCATGACACTATCTCTAACCTTAGAATTGAAAATGCAAAATTAATTGCTAAGGTTGAGAAATTAAATGTTTGTGATGATTCTCTTGTCAACCTTAAAAAGGATAATGCTAGTTTGATTACTAAGATTGACAAGTTGAATGAATCTCTTTCTAGCCTTAAGATTGAGAATGATAAATTAATTTCTAAGGCTAAAGATTTAAACGTTTGCAATGTTTCTATTTCCAATCTTAGAAATAAGAATGCCATGTTACATGCTAAGATTGATGAATTAAATGCTTGCAAACCATCTACATCTAGTGTTGATCATGTTACTATTTGTACTAGATGTAGAGACATTAATGTTGATGCTATCCATGATCACCTAGCTTTAATTAAACAACAAAATGATCACATAGCTCAACTTAGTGCTAAAATTAATGAGCATGACTTGGAAAATGAAAATTTTAAATTTGCTAGAAGTATGTTTTATAGTGGTAGACGCCCTGGCATTAAGGATGGCATTGGCTTCTAACAGGGAGACAATGTCAAGCTTAATGCCCCTAAGAAATTGTCTAACTTTGTTAAGGGCAAAGCTCCCATGGTTCAGGATAACGAGGGATATATTTTATATCCTGCTGGTTATCCCGAACATAAGATTAGGAGAATTCATTCTAGGAAGTCTCACTCTGTCTCTCATCATGCTTTTATGTATAAGAGTGAGGCATCTAGTTCTAGGCAACCCACTCATGTTAAATTGCCTAAAAAGAAATCTCCTATTGCATCAAATGAACTCAATGTCTCATTTAAGACTTTTGATGCATCATATGTTTTAACTAACAAATCAGGCAAAGTAGTTGCCAAATATGTTGGGGGCAAACACAAGGGCTCCAAGACTTGTGTTTGGGTACCCAAGGTGCTTGTTTCTAATGTGAAAGGACCCAAAACCGTTTGGGTACCTAAGAACAAGGCCTAAATTGTTTTGTAGGTTTATGCATTCGGGGGCTCAAGTTGGATCATTGATAGCGGGTGCACAAACCACATGACTGGGGAGAAAAGGATGTTCTCCTCCTACGAGAAAAATGATGATCCCCAAAGAGTTATCCCATTCGGGGATAGAAATCAAGGTTTGGTCAAAGGACTTGGTAAAATTGCTATATCACCCGACCATTCCATTTCCAATGTTTTCTTGTAGATTCCTTAGATTATAACTTGCTTTCAGTTTCTCAATTATGCAAAATGGGCTACAATTGTCTTTTTACGGATATAGGTGTTACTGTCTTTAGAAGAAGTGATGATTCAGTAGCATTTAAGGGAGTATTAGAGGGTCAGCTATACTTAGTTGATTTTAATAGAGCTGAACTCGATACTTGCTTAATTGCTAAGACTAATATGGGTTGGCTCTGGCATCGCCGACTAGCCCATGTTGGGATGAAGAATCTTCACAAGCTTCTAAAGGGAGAACACATTTTGGGACTAACCAATGTTCATTTTGAGAAAGACAGGGTTTGTAGCGCATGTCAAGCAGGGAAGCAAGTTGGTGTTCATCATCCACACAAGAACATCATGACGACCGACAGACCGCTTGAGCTACTCCACATGGATCTATTCGGCCCGATTGCTTACATAAGCATCGGCGGGAGTAAGTATTGTCTTATAATTATGGATGACTATTCTCGCTTCACTTGGGTGTTCTTTTTGCAGGATAAATCTCAAACCCAAGAGAGCTTGAAGGGATTCTTGAGACGGGCTCAAAATGAGTTTGGCTTAAGGATCAAAAAGATTAGAAGCGACAACGGGACGGAGTTCAAGAACTCTCAAATTGAAGGCTTTCTTGAGGATGAGGGCATCAAGCATGAGTTCTCTTCTCCCTACACACCACAACAAAATGGTGTAGTAGAGAGGAAGAATAGAACTCTACTTGACATGGCGAGGACCATGCTTGATGACTACAAGACTTCGGACCGGTTTTGGGCGGAAGCAATCAACACCGCTTGCTACGCCATCAACCGTCTCTACCTTCACTAAATCCTCAAGAAGACATCATATAAACTCCTAACCGGTAAAAAGCCCAATGTTTCATATTTTAGAGTCTTTGGTAGCAAATGTTTCATTCTTGTTAAAAGAGGTAGAAAATCTAAATTTGCTCCTAAGGCTGTAGAAGCCTTTTTACTAGGATATGATTCAAACACAAGGGCATATAGAGTCTTTAACAAGTCCACTGGACTAGTTGAAGTTTCTTGTGACATTGTGTTTGATGAGACTAACGGCTCCCAAGTGGAGCAAGTTGATCTTGATGAGCTAGATGATGAAGAGGCTCCATGCGTCGCGCTAAGGAACATGTCCATTGGGGATGTGTGTCCTAAGGAATTCGAAGAGCCTCCACAAGCACAAGATCAACCTTCATCTTCCATGCAAGCATCCCCACCAACTCAAGATGAGGATCAAGCTCAAGATGATGAAAATGAAGATGAAGAGGAGCCACCTCAAGAGGAGGACAATGATCAAGGGGGAGATGCTAATGATCAAGACAAGGAAGATGATCAGGGTCCAAGACCGCCACACCCAAGAGTCCACCAAGCGAAACAACGAGATCACCCCGTGAACTCTATCCTCGGCGATATTCATAAGGGGGTAACCACTCGATCTCGTGTCGCTCATTTTTGTGAACATTACTCTTTTGTGTATTCTATTGAGCCATACAGGGTGGAAGACGCATTAAGAGATTCGGATTGGGTGTTGGCAATGCAAGAGGAACTCAACAACTTCACGAGGAATGAGTTATGGCATTTAGTTCCAAGTCCTAATCAAAATGTTGTAGGAACCAAGAGGGTCTTCCGCAACAAGCAAGATGAGCATGGTGTGGTGACGAGGAACAAAGCCCGACTTGTAGTTAAGGGACATTCACAAGTCGAAGGTTTGGATTTCGGTGAAACCTATGCACCCGTAGCTAGGCTTGAGTCAATTCGCATATTACTTGCCTATGCTACTTACCATGGCTTTAAGCTTTACCAAATGGACGTGAAAAGTACCTTCCTCAATGGACCAATCAAGGAGGAGGTCTATGTTGAGCAACCTCCCGGCTTTGAAGATAGTGAGTACCCTAATCATGTTTACAAACTCTCTAAGGCGCTTTATGGGCTCAAGCAAGCCCCAAGAGCATGGTATGAATGCCTAAGAGATTTCCTTATCATTAATGGCTTCAAACTCGGAAAAGTCGATCCTACTCTCTTTACTAAAACTATTGCAATTGATTTGTTTGTATGCCAAATTTATGTTGATGATATCATATTTGGGTCTACTAACAAATCTACATGTGAAGAGTTTAGTAGGATTATGATTCAAAAATTCGAGATGTCTATGATGGGGGAGTTGAAGTATTTCTTAGGATTTCAAGTCAAGCAACTCTAAGAGGGCACCTTCATCAGCCAAACCAAGTACACTCAAGACATTCTCACCAAGTTTGGAATGAAGGATGCCAAGCCCATCAAGACACCCATGGGAACCAATGGGCATCTCGACCTCGACACGGGAGGTAAATCCGTAGATCAAAAGGTATACCGGTCGATGATAGGATCTTTACTCTATTTATGTGCATCTCGACCGGATATTATGCTTTTCGTATGCATGTGTGCAAGATTCCAAGCCGATTCTAAGGAAGTTCACCTTAGGGCCGTAAAAAGGATCTTGAGATATTTAGTTCATACACCTAAGTTTGGTCTTTGGTACCCCCAAGGGATCCACTTTTGATTTAATAGGTTATTTAGATGCTGATTGGGCAGGGTGTAAAATTGATAGAAAGAGCACATGAGGGACTTGTGAGTTCTTGGGAAGATCCCTGGTGTCTTGGGCTTCAAAGAAACAAAATTCAGTAGCTCTTTCTACCACCGAAGTCGAGTACATTGTCGCAGGCCATTGTTGCGCACAATTGCTTTGGATGAGGCAAACCCTTAGGGACTATGGTTACAAATTAACCAAAGTCCCTCTCCTATGTGATAATGAGAGTGCAATCCGCATGGCGAATAATCCCATTGAGCACAGCCGCACTAAGCACATAGCCATTCGGTATCACTTTTTGAGGGATCACCAACAAAGGGGGGATATCGAGATTGCCTATGTTAGCACCAAAGAACAATTAGTTGATATCTTTATCAAACCACTAGATGAGAAAACCTTTACCAAACTTAGGAATGAGCTAAACGTCCTTGATTCTCGGAATTTTGATTGATACTTTGCACACATAGCTCATTTATGTACCTTTGATCATATCTCTTTCATATGCTATTACTAATGTGTTTTCAAGTCAACTCTTATGCTAAGTCATCGATTGAAAGGGAAATAGAGTCTTCGGCGAAGACAAGGCTTCCACTCCACTCCATCGTATTATTTATCCTTTGCGTCACTCCGCATCGCTCTCCAACTTTGGTATAATTTTCACTCATATTCATTTGTACCATTGGGGAGAAAGTAAAAAGGGCTCTAAAGACTCCGTTTTTTGCGATTAATGCCAAAGGGGGAGAGAGTATTAGCCCAAAGCAAAAGGACCGCACCACCATGCCAATTTTCAAACTTTTTCGAAACAAGTTTAAATTGTTAAATGTTTTTTCAATTGGTATCTTTGAAATTAGTATTGCTCTAAGAAATTCTATCTCAAATTGTATCTATATTTTAAAGAGGAGTTTTTCAAAATTTGGTATCTAAAATATTTGATATTCTTTCAATTTGAAAAAAACCCTCTTGAACACTAAGAGGAGAATTTCATTAAGGGGGAGTTTTGTTTAGTCAAAGGAAAAGCATTTGAAACAGGGGGAGAAAATTTCAAATCTTAAAAATGCTTCTCGAAATCTTATTCATATCCCTTTGACTATTTGCAAAAGACTTTGAAATAGAATTTCCAAAAACGTTTGCAAAAACAAAACAAGTGGTGCAAGCGTGGTCCAAAATGTTAAAAGAAATAAAGCAATCCATGCATGTCTTATAGAAGTTTAAATTGGTTTAATTCCAAGCAACCTTTGCACTTACCTTATGCAAACTAGTTCAATTCTGCACTTATATATTTGCTTTGGTTTGTGTTGGCATCAATCACAAAAAAGGGGGAGATTGAAAGGGAAATAGGGTCAAACCTTTCCCTAAATGATTTTGGTGGTTGAATTGCCCAACACAAATAATTGGACTAACTAGTTTGCTCTAGATTATAAGTTCTACAGGTGCCAAAGGTTCAACACAAACCAATAAAAATTCCAAGATAGGGTTCAAAAAGAAAGGAGCAAAACCAACCGAAGGCTGCCTTGGTCTGGCGCACCGGACTGTCCGGTGTGCTACCGGACAGTGTCCGGTGCACCAGGGAAATCAACTCTGAATTGCTCAACTTCGGGTTTTTGGAGAGCCACTCCGCCATAATTCACTGGACTGTTCGGTGTGCCATGTAGAGCAACGGCTACTGCGCCAACGGTCGTCTACAAAAGTGGATAGTGAACGTGAACAGTGCACAGACAGCGCGCGCAGAGTCAGAGCAGCGCTAGAAGGCGCACCGGACAGTGAACAGTGACTGTCCGGTGCACCACCGGACTGTCTGGTGGTCCCAGTTGTCAGAGCTCCAACGGTCGAACCCTAATGGTTGGGTGACGTGGCTGGCGCACCGTACTGTCCGGTGCGCCCATCGACAGATAGTCTCCTCAACGGCCATTTTGGTGGTTGGGGCTATAAATACCCCCAACCACCACACTTCAAGGTATCCAAGTTTTCAGCCAATTCATTCAATACAAGAGTTCTAGACTACACTCCAAGACATAAAACAAAAGATCAAATCCTCTCCAAGTCCCAAACTCATTCCAAAGACTTAGTGGCTTGTGAGAGAGAGACATTTGTGTTAATTTGAGTTCTTGTCGCTTGGATCGTTTTTCTTCTTCCCCATTCTTGTTCTTAACACCTTTGTAATCAAAGCAAGAGACACCAAGTTGTGGTGGTCCTTGTGGGGTCTAAGTGACCCAATTGATTGAGGAGAAAAGCTCACTCGGTCTAGGTGACCGTTTGAGAGAGGGAAAGGGTTGAAAGAGACCCGGTCTTTGTGACCACCTCAACGGGGAGTAGGTTTGCAAGAACCGAACCTCGGTAAAACAAATCACCGTGTCACACTCTTCATTTGCTTGTGATTTGTTTTTGCCCTCTCTTTCGGACCCAACTTTATTTCCAACGCTAATATTGGCTTGTAGTTGTTCTTAAAGTTTATAAATTTCAGATTTGCCTATTCACCCCCCTCTAGGCGACTTTCAGATAGCAATGCTGAATAAGTGTTCCAAATACTCGTCCTAGTTGCTGGCCTAACAAATATAATAGAACAGTTGGACTAAGGCACAAGAAAGGATGTACAAGTATATGAGTGCAGCAAGAAAACAGGCTTGGGGCAAAATAATCACAGAGGTGCACAGAACACTGGCGTTTCTGGTTATGTGCTACCCTTCTTTTTTTGCGATTTTTTTTCAAATATTTTTTTTTATATTTTTCTATTTTGCAGCAGCACATAAGAAGATAACACACCAAGTTTCAGATTTTTTGTGCAATGACGAGTCCTCTGAAATTTCTGCAAGTTTGCCCTAAAATCGGAATAAATGTTTGCAAAATGAGAAGTCCTATTTCCAAGCCAAATTTTGGAATTTTAAAAACAGCGAATCCTGCAAAGCCGGAAAGAATCGGATGCAAAATTTAATTCTGTGCGATTTGAAAAAATGGGCCTGATTCGAGTTCCGAGGCGAAAGTTATGTCCGTTTTAAGTTTGGACTCCGAATCAGGGTTTCTGGCGAGGTGTTGGAAGGGTGGGGGTTCGGTTTTTTTGATAGGGTCGGTTTTAGAGATAGGATCTATTTTGTGGATATGGTAGGTTGTATAGATAGGATCTATTTTGTGGATAGGGTCAGTTTTACAGATAAGATTTGTTTTGTGGATATGGTCGGTTTAGATACAGGATCTGTTTTGTGGATAGGGTCGGTTTTAGAGATAGGATCTGTCTTGTGGATAGGGTTGGTTTTAGAGATAGGATCTATTTTGTAGATATGGTCGGTTTTGTAGGATGGAAGTGGATGGACACAATCAAACTGAACTAAAACAAATCTAAACCAGCAGCCAAACTCAACCTAGAACACAAACTCAGAACTGCGGACTCTAAAACTGAATTGTGCAAAGGCTAAAGCGATGGTTTTAGGTCACAACAAACTGATCGTAATTATTATTTTTTTGGCTTTTGTGGACTATGGGACAAAACAAAACTAATCTAAAGGTAGGATTATACCTTACGGGCAACCTGGAAATCTGATACCAATTGATAGAAGACGCGGCCCAATCTTCCGTGAGATACGATAACTTGATTGAGTGGAGATCTCAACGTTGATGATCCAAGGCTTCGAGCGAACGATTTCTCGCAATCACTACACCACGGCTCTGTTGGTTATCACCTGTGACACACGAATGACCTCGCCACGAAGGCTTATCCCTGCAAGCGCAATCAAGAACACAAGCAAGAACAGGAAAGAAACGCAACCAAAATTGTATTGATTACGGGATGGGGTCTCACAAACCGATGACGGCGATACTGTTCAATGACAGAATTAATCTAAGCAAAACCCAAACCCTAATGTGGCGGCGACTGCTGAATAAACAGAGTATTAGGGCATGTGTGACCCCTGGACTCGCCCCTAATGGGCTTCGACGCGATACACGGCCCAACGGCCCAACAGACGGTGTCGCAGCACCAAAACAGAATCTGAACGCTAAATTGTTTCGACGATTCCCGTTGACTCCAAATGAATTTTAAGATGGAACCAGTTGGGTTGGTTAGATAATCTCCGTATCTTTCCCACCATATCAAGTCCGTCGCAATCGGAGTCCGGATGCATCATGGGTGTCCATTTTAGTGCAGACTGGTCCTGCAACCCGAGATGGAGTCGCAGCCGAGTCGGACTTGATCTCCTTGCTGTTGTGGCCGCCCTTGCTACTCCTCCTCAACACCTAAGTCCTTGCTGGTCCTCTCCAAGGTACCTAATCATCAAAACATCCATGCCCCCAAGCGTAAACTCTGAAACACAATTGACTAGGGTAGAACGTACCTGGAGATTTAGCTGTCGTGCACGAGATCATGTTATCGGTTCATTCATTGTATGTATAGAAGTGATGTCCTCATCACTGCATATGTAGCATTTCACTCCAACAGACTGTTGAGCACCAAAATGATCGGGCGGACGGTCCGCGCGTGCGCAGAACTAGTTAGGGTTCCGAGTTTCTTGCGGGATTTGTTAGCTAAATCTGCAGAATTAACTCTAGAGCCAGCTTGTAACGGCTTCAGACCTCCCCCTTTATATATATGAGGGGCTACGACCGATTGGGGACACCAACAATCGATCAATCAATCAATATACATCTAGTTCTTTATATTTTGCCCTAGGAGTAGATAGTAAATTAGATCTCTCTCTTTAAGTCTTCATCTCTCTCCAGCACTACGTCGATTAGAGGCGTCTTGGATGGCATGCCGATCCCAAGACAAAGCCTAGGATCTCTCCTCTCCGACGGGGTCTCTCCCAGGAGCGAGATCTAGGTGCCGTCGGTGAACTCTGCCGCCCCTGCGCACGCGCGGACCGTCCGACCACCAGGCACGGACTATCCGGCTCATCAGACAGGAACCTAGCCCCTGTGCCAGGTCGCGGACCGTCCGGCCCCTAGCCGCGAACCATCCGCGCCTCCGCAGAGAGCACCACCGTCGGTTCTCATCGTAGTGATTGACGCCCGGATCGGTGCCAACACAGACAATCTATCTAGTTTTGCTAGTCAGGTAGCTAGCCAAATTTGACTAGTGAGAGAGCCAATTTGGAGAGTCAGATAGCTAGGCGAGTCAAATAGCTAATCTGTTACAGAGCTATTTTGTTGTGGAGTAGACAAAATTTGGCTTGACGAGCCATTTAACTAGTCACTTGGAAATGCTCTAACTTAACTGTTAGAGAGTCTATTGGAATGAGATGATATATATAGAGTTTAACTTTTATGGAGAGTTAAATAAATAGTCAAATATGGAGTAAAAATAAGAGGGTCTATTGGAGATGCTCTAACAACTATTGGCTAAAACAGATTAACCGCTTATTACTAGGATGTACTAATATATTTAGATTACTAGGTAAGTGCCCGTGCGTTGCAACGGAGATATATAATATCACGGTAACTTATATACAAAATGTGTGTTATACTATTATGAGAAAATATTTCATAATCCATTGGTGATCCTGGTCATACATAAATTTTGTTGTTTTAATCTAATTGTTTCACCACTACATTGCAACCATCAGTATCATACCGACTTCGATATATGTCACGATTTCCATGGTCTCATCATTGGAGAGCACGCCCCACGCCTGCCGGAAGAAGTTCTCTCGTACATCGTCAGTCATCAGGCACGTACTACCATACGCGCTTGCTCAAACAAAAAAGCAATTATGTGTGTTTGCGAAGAGAATTAAAGGCAGACCAGCACAAAAAGCTACCCCGACGGTGGGGAGTATGACGAACTGATCATTGCTACCGGTCCTCCTGTGCGTCACCTCCGGCACCGAGATGATGCCACAGTCTATGATAGTAGTCGTCGAACGTTCGCGACATATCGAGTACCGATGACTCTTGGTTGGGCTGCCAGACGAAGTGCACCTCGGGCTCATCAGCAAGATAGTACACCTGGTCGTTGCATACACGGTGCACTACTCCTCTATATACATCATGTTCGAGGACACTCACACAACGTCAGCAACGACCGTCGTCCGAGCGCACAAGAATTTATGACCGGTCAATAGCGACTTACATGGCAGATTGGGCTTCAAATGGACGATAAGCTGGATGACGTGATGGCGTCGTCGTTGGATGCGGTGCCCAGGACAACCCGAGAGTCGCCGACGTTGGCAACGACCATGAGGTCCCTATGCTTGACGATGGACAACGCGGTACAGCTGCTCTGGACCGAGTCCAAGCGGCGGCTGCGTCGGAGCTTATCATACATAGCGGCTCATGCGGCCACGTAGGAATGCTTCTAGAGGTCGAACTGGCAGTTGTCAAGCTTCTTCTCATCGTCGATGAGCAACGCTAACGTGAGCGCCTCCTGCTAGTGGTGTTTGTTCGGGGTTTCCAAGCAAAAAACATGGATTCATCCTTGGCGTTGGTTTATAAAATTGGCTCATAAGTCATATCCATGGAAAAAATATTATGGAGAATAAATGTCACGCATGCAAAAAAAGGAATTTAAGTTGAAAATATTGTTCAAACAAAAGAAATTGCATGCAAGACTCTTCTTTAAATACTACTTCTTCCATCCAAAAATATAATTCAAGAATCTCGGTGATACTTATCTACTACTACGCATTGTGCAAGGGTAGTATGGTAGGCTTGGAAGAGATTTAGTAGATATTTTCCTGTCATAGACATAAACACACATGTGGTGTAGCGGTAGCTACTGCTCACATTTGCCTAAGAAGAGGTTGCGGGTTTAAATCTCCTTGGGGTCATTTGTGTTTTTTAATTTTTAGGTAGATGTGGGCTGTACGTGGAAATGAGAATGAGAATGGGTTTTACGGGGAGGGGGAAATGAGAAAGACAGAACACGAAATGACAGAACATGGAATGATGGCAGACTACTCTTACAGTCTTAATAAGTAGTAGCGATTTTAGAACGAATGCACGAAACGTTACAATATGACATGGCAACTTAGGTGTAAACGAGAGGTTCCAGTTCTGTAAAACTGAGTTGCGGAGAAACATAATTTTCTGCATGTGACTACGAGGTGCGTCTAGTGTCAAGTGTGTGCTTGCTAGTAATCATTACCCAATTTATTTGGAGCTTGTATCTTGATTTCCCGAGGAATAGGCGTCTAGTGTCAAGTGTGTGCTTGCTAGTAATCATTACCCAATTTATTTGGAGCTTGTATCTTGATTTCCCGAGGAATAGGCGAATAGCATCAGATCGGCAGAGACGCGAACTGCAGGCCAACCTTCCTGTCAGGATCAACTGGAACGTTGGTGCCAACATTCAGCATTGCACATGGGCCAAGGATTGAACTCTGAAGTGTGAACTACAACCATCTTGATGGGCTCGGCCTGAAGCCCACAAATCGGGATACCAGAATGGGCCGACCCAGTACACGATTTGCTGGACACTCCCACCGATTAATTCCACCTTGGTTGCTCGATTGAGCAGAAGCCGGCTTAAATGTTCAGCTCTAGAGCCTCACAGCACGACCTTACTTGAACATATTCTGTTTTATAGGATCATACCGTTGCATCCTTGATTAATAAAGAGGCAAGAACTTAAGTACATGCTCTTTTTATTTTTTGTAATTTTTTTAAGCGTTGTTCGTTCTGCAATTGAAGGGGGGAATTTATGCACAATGCAGACTGTCAACGCTTCAGGCTCTTTTTATTTTGTACTGCAAGTGTTTTTCAACGTTGTGTTCTGCAATTGAAGGGGGGAATTTGAGCACAATGCAGACTGTCAACGTTTCTGTAACGCCCTGAATTTGGGGGTAGAATTTTTTTTCTTCTTTTCTCTCACCAAATTCAGGCGATACCCTTTTCTTTTCTCGTTCCCTCGCTAAACCTTGACCTTTTCCAAAGTTATAGCGAGACTTGGTTTGGATTTTCCCGTGTAAAGAAAAACCCTAAATTACTTTATGTTTTTTGATGCACCATGCCGAACCATGCATTCTTCGATTGCTTAGAAATGTAAGTGCATTCATCTAGGAAGATCGGATTTCGAAAAGGAGAAAAACCCTTTTCTCCCTTTCTTTCTTTTTCTTTTTCTTTCTCTCTCCCCTCTTTTTTCTCTCTCCCGCGCCGTGGGCCGCCCCTGGCAGGCCCAGCCGCCCCCCCCCCCCCCCCCCGCGCGCGCGCCCCCTTTGGGCCCATTGGCCCAGCCGCCCCCTCCCTTTCCCCCAATTCCCCCAAAATCCCTCTCCCTCCCTCTCATTCTCTCTCTTCCCCACCCCAGCCGCCGCCCCCTGCCCTAGCCGCCGCCCCCTGCAACTCGGCCGCCCCCTGCAGCTCGGCCGCCCCGTCTCCGTCCCCGGTGAGCCCTCCCCTCTCCCTTCCCTCTCCCCTCCCCTCCCTCTCCCCGGTCAGGCCGCCGCCCGGCCCAACCGCCCCTGCCCGCGCGCCCAGCCGCCGCTCGGCCGCCCCTGTGGCCGCCCGGCTCGGCTGCCCCCGTGGCCGCCCGGCTCGGCCGCCCCTGTGGCCGCCCGGCCTCGGCCGCCTCGGCCCCGGCCCAACCGCCCGCCCGCCCCTGCCCAGCCGCCCCTGCGCGCCGCCGGCTCGGCCGCCCCCTGGCCGGTTCAACCGCCCCCCTTTTATTTTTTTTATTTTATTTTCTTTCATTACTGTTACTTATTTTATTTTAGGTAGGTTAATCATTGTTCATGTTATTGAAATAGGAAACTTAATTTAGAATTTCGTTATGCTAGTTAATTCATATAATCAATTGTTTATCCGGTTCAATGTTGGTCAACTAAAAATGACTAGGTTTCCATTAGTGCATATAACTAAATTCTTTTGTTAGAACCAATTGTAACTAATCATTAGTGCATAAGCTTTAACCCCCCCCCCCCCCCCGCGAGACCTTTTCCCGTTTCTTTCTAACCATAATGAATGCGATATCGAATGTCATACTTGATGCATATTCACTTTATTTGTTCCCTTGTATGATGTACTGTTTGTTTCCCAATTTGAATGGATGGATGTATGTATGCTTGCAATCGCATAGAGAACGATCCGGTCGAAGAGCCCGAGGAACTCGCAGGAGAAGCCCCTGAGCAGCAGTCGTTTGGTGGAGGCAAGTGTCCCTTGACCTATCTCTGTCCTATTCATTATTTAATTCACCTCCCGCTTTACACATTTATGCCTAAGGATTGACTAGCTTTTGTTAACCATGTCCTTGTTCACCTATTTGGGTTGGATTATTACTGTTTAGCTTTATGCTATTGCTCAACTATAATCAATGAACATGATGAGATTATCTATGATACGTTGTTTTCCCTTCTCTTATTATGATGTTATACTTGTGGTCTTCAAGGGGGCTCGAGCGGTTTCTCGAGTGCCTCTCCGTAAGGACCTGTTCTATGGATGACCGCCCGGGAAAACAGTGCAACCATGAGGGTGGAATGGGATGCCCTTAGCTGAATAATTAGAGGATCCAGGGTGTAGTTCACTTAGCCGTCGTGCCGTCAATGGGGCTCGGTGTATGCGGCTCGCTCTGCCAAGTTTGGGTTCGCCCCTTGGGGAGGAGTGCGGTGCATTTAGGAAACCTAACGGGTGGCTACAGCCCCGGGGAATCTTTGTAAAGGCTACGTAGTGATGCCCTGCTGGGTCACCTTGGTAGTGATCAATGGAGAGTCATGATCTCCGGGCAGAAAGGGAATCACGGCTTGTGGGTAAAGTGCACAACCTCTGCAGAGTGTTTGAAAACTGATATATCAGCCGTGCTCGCGGTTATGAGCGGCCAAGGGAGCTCCAGTGATTAGTGGTACTTGATCGGAGATACTTTGGTACAGGTGGTTATGAGATTGATGGTTTCGGTTATGACTATGGTGCTGGTAAGTGGTATTCTTTCCGTTTGGAAAGGGTACATCGGGTTAATAACTTGGGTTAATGCTAAAACTTGGCTTTCTACTAGTAAGTAATAATCTGACCAACTAAAAGCAACTGCTTGACTTATCCCCACATACAGCTAGTCCACTACAGCCAAACAGGATGCTTGCTGAGTATGTTGATGTGTACTCACCCTTGCTCTACACACCAAACCCCCCCCATCCCCAGGTTGTCAGCATTGCAACCACTGCTCAGGCGAAGATGAAGCTGTGGAAGGAGACTTCCAGGAGTTCCAAGACTACGACGAGTTCTAGGTGTGGGTTAGCGGCAACCCCCAGTCGGCTGCCTGTGAAGGCCGCGGTTATCTACGTTTCTTTTCCGCACTTTGATTTATTGTAAGAACTATATGGACGTCTCAGACGTATGATGTAAATCAACTATTTCCCTTCTTAATACTATTTTGAGCACTGTGTGATGATGTCCATGTTATGTAACTGCTGTGTACGTGAATAACTGATCCTGGCACGTACATGGTTCACATTCGGTTTGCCTTCTAAAACCGGGTGTGACATAAGTGGTATCAAAGCCATGCTGACTGTAGGACCGCTAACCTAGAGTAGAATGGTCGTTCTAAGGACTATAGACCTCTGTCCCTGCCTTGACTTTGATATCCCTTCAAAAGTTGGTCATACCGACCAAACCTATGTTCTACTATATATTATACCTTGCTGAAAATCATGTTTTATTCTAATCCTTCATTTACTTATGATTCATTATTTGCTGGTCATATTAATTCTGTTCTCACCCTTTTGCTTGCGATGTCTTTTGTAGATGGCTCGACTTAGACACACTGCACGAAAGTCAGTCATCCCCTTCTTACCCTCCCGCCTTGCTGAGCGTCCGCTTCGCCGTCCCGTGGCCGGACAGTCCAGCCACTTGGAGAGACTGCACCACCGCCTGCATGAGGAGCAGGAACGTCGACGACAGGAGCAGCAGAGCTCTTCCTTCTCGCTCCACCAGGAGATAGAGTCTGTGAGGAGCTGCTCCCCTGTGCTTCCTCTGGAGGCGTCCCCCTGCACCACCACTGGGCGCCCCAGCTTCTGGAGTGGCTGCTGGAGGAGACCCAGACGACAGAGATGGCGACGACAGCTCGAGCCACGACACCGACTTCTCTGCTAACCCTGAGCCGGAAGGATGGGTTGCTCGACCCATCACTCGCGACGCTGCTCGCGGGTGTCACTTCCACGATGCGCTCGACACCCTGCTACGTCGGGCATTTAACCGACATACTTGGTCCGTCGAGTATCGCTGTGTGGTCTACCAGCACAGTCGCGGGGTTTACCCGGACCGCTGGGAGGCAACCTGTTTGGTGCGCTGCCCGGAGAACAGTCTCCAGGGTGCGGAGGCCTGCTCAGAGCACTATTCTATCTCTGAGCGGGACTCAGCTGAGGCAGCCATGCAAGATGCTGCACGGCGTGCGCTTTCGCACTACTGCTCGGTTTTCGGTGGGGCAGCTGACGGTCTTGACCTGAAGTATTACCCCCGCCGTCCATCTGGCAGCACAGGAGGCGTGATTGTCTCACCTGTTGGTGAGGGCAATCCTAGGTTGAGCAGCACAGTCAACCTAGCCGCCGTGCTAAACACGGAGCTGGACCATGCATTAGACGAGCTGAGTAGGGCTCGTGCTGAGATCGCCCTGCTGCGGGCTGAGCGCGCGGAACGTCGTCACCTGGACGGTGGTTCCCCCGCTCCCGTCGGGACTCAGCACCCGTACCGCTCACCTCAGCGTGGACACCAGTCTTATGGCAATCTCGACTGCAAGACCAAGATAACTCTAGAACCATAGATCGTTAGAGTTGGATCTTGTAATTAATACGAAATATATACATAGAAGCTACAGTCTTAGCGTTAGTCTCGCTCTTAGTTAGTCTTAGTTAGACAGGGTAGTTTGCTATATCCTGTGCATCTATGTTTGTCCTGATGAACTATGTTTGGTTTGGATCTTTGTAATGACTGTCACCAGAGTGTGGGTATCCCCTGCATTTTGGTTTACCTATTATGTTAATGGAGTTAGTTATATAGTTGGGAAAACCTTTTATTCCAATTTCCTCCTTATCTGAGAAGCTGTGTGGTCTGTGTTGGAGATCAGTGAAGATGCCCATCTGTTCAGTGCTGTTGAAGAATTCTATACTCTTTTCTTATGCTGCAAGATTTGCCAGATCAGTTCTGATGTGTGGTTGCATTCTGCAGATGTCAGAGAACATGCGCAGAGGAGGAAGACGTGCTCAGCAGGAGCGAGCCGCTCAACAGGAGGAAGTGCCCCAGCAGTAGCACCTGCCGCCCCCGCCCCCGATGTCCATCGAGCAGATGTTTCTGATGCAGACTCAGGCAGTTCAAGCCATCGGTCAGACTTTGGCCGCCATTCAGCAGCAGCAGCAGCAACAGCAGCAGGCCCCACCTCAGCCTCAGATGCCTCAGATGCCCAGAGACAAGCGTGCTGAATTCATGAGAGGTCATCCACCAACGTTTGCTCACTCTTCTGACCCCATGGATGCTGAAGACTGGCTGCGCACTGTGGAGCGGGAGTTGCATACCGCTCAGTGCGATGACAGGGAGAAAGTTCTGTATGGCCCCCGTCTGTTGAGAGGAGCGGCCCAGTCATGGTGGGAGTCCTACCTCGCCACCCATGCCCACCTTGACGCCATCACCTGGGAAGAGTTCAGAGGAAGCTTTCGTCAGTACCATGTTCCTGCAGGTCTGATGACAGTGAATAAGGAGGAGTTCCTGGCCCTCAAGCAAGGGTCATCGTCTGTCAGTGAATACCGGGACAGATTTCTGCAGTTGTCTCGCTATGCTCCTGAAGATGTCAACACCGACGCCAAGCGACAGTACCGTTTCCTGAGAGGCTTGGTTGACCCTCTGCAATACCAACTGATGAATCACACCTTCCCGACATTCCAGCACCTGATTGACAGAGCAATCATGACAGAGAGGAAGCGTAAGGAGATGGAAGATCGTAAGCGCAAGATCAGTGGACCCCAGCCTGGAAGCAGCAATCGTCCTCGTTTCTCAGGCAATCAACCTCAGCAGTTCAGGCAGAACCAGCGTCCACCTCAGCAGCATCAGCAGTTCCAAAGGCAGTATCCTCAGCACCAGTACCAGAACCGTCAGAGCAATCAGTCAGGAGGTCAGTTTCAGAGGCAGAATCAGCAGGCACCTCGTCTTCCTGCCCCAGCAAACCAGCAGAACAATCAGGCAGCACCAGCTCAGGTTGGAAATAGAGCATGTTTCCACTGTGGAGAGCAAGGCCACTGGGTGATGCAATGTCCGAAGAAGGCAGCCCAGCAGCAGTCAGGCCCCAATGCCCCAGCAAAGCAGAATGTGCCTCAGCCTGGAGCAGGCAATCGCTCTCAGCCGCGCTATAATCATGGAAGGCTGAACCACTTGGAGGCTGAAGCAGTTCAGGAGACCCCCGGCATGATAGTAGGTATGTTCCCAGTCGACTCCCATATTGCAGAAGTGTTATTTGATACTGGAGCAACGCATTCTTTCATTACTGCATCATGGGTAGAAGCACATAATCTTCCAATTACTACCATGTCAACCCCCATTCAAATTGACTCAGCCGGTGGTAGAATTCGAGCCGATAGCATTTGTTTGAATATAAGTGTGGAAATAAGGGGGATAGCGTTTCCCGCCAACCTTATAGTAATGGGTACTCAGGGAATAGATGTCATCCTAGGGATGAATTGGCTAGATAAGTATCAGGCAGTTATCAGTTGTGATAAAAGGACCATCAAGTTGGTGTCCCCACTAGGAGAGGAAGTGGTGACCGAGTTAGTCCCGCCTGAGCCAAAGAAAGGAAGTTGTTATCAGACAGCTGTTGATAGCAGTGAAGCAGACCCAATTGAGAGTATCAGGGTTGTGTCCGAGTTCCCAGATGTGTTTCCAAAGGACCTACCGGGTATGCCACCAGAGCGGAAAGTTGAGTTTGCTATAGAGCTTCTTCCTGGAACCGCCCCTATCTTCAAGAGAGCTTACAGAATATCTGGACCAGAGTTGGTTGAACTTAAGGAGCAGATTGACGAGTTGTCAGAGAAAGGTTACATCCGGCCAAGCACCTCGCCTTGGGCCGCCCCTGTCTTGTTCGTGGAAAAGAAAGATGGCACCAAAAGAATGTGTATCGATTATCGAGCTTTGAATGAGGTCACGATCAAGAACAAGTATCCCTTGCCCAGAATAGAAGATCTGTTCGACCAGTTGAGAGGAGCCAGTGTGTTCTCCAAGATTGATCTGAGGTCAGGTTATCATCAGCTCAGGATCCAACCTTCGGACATTCCGAAGACGGCATTCATTTCCAAGTATGGTTTGTATGAGTTCACAGTGATGTCTTTTGGTTTGACCAATGCGCCAGCATTCTTCATGAACTTGATGAACAGTGTATTCATGGATTACCTTGATAAGTTTGTGGTGGTATTCATTGATGACATTCTGGTTTATTCTCAAAGCGAAGAAGAGCATGCAGATCATTTGAGGATGGTATTGCAGAGATTGCGAGAGCACCAGTTGTATGCAAAGTTGAGCAAGTGTGAATTCTGGATCAATGAAGTCCTGTTCTTGGGTCACATAATCAACAAAGAAGGATTGGCTGTGGATCCGAAGAAAGTGGCAGATGCTTTGAGCAGAAAGAGTCAAGTCAATCTGATGGTCGCTCGTCCGATGCCTTATGAGTTGGCCAAGGAGTTTGACAGGTTGAGTCTCGGATTTCTGAATAATTCGCGAGGAGTCACAGTCGAGTTGGAACCTACCTTGGAGCGCGAAATCAAAGAAGCGCAGAAGAATGATGAGAAGATCAGTGAGATCCGGAGACTGATTCTAGAAGGCAAAGGCAAAGATTTTCGAGAAGATGCAGAAGGCGTGATATGGTTCAAAGACCGCTTGTGTGTTCCCAATGTCCAGTCTATTCGGGAGTTGATTCTTAAGGAAGCTCATGAGACAGCCTATTCGATTCACCCTGGCAGTGAAAAGATGTATCAGGATCTGAAGAAGAAATTCTGGTGGTACGGAATGAAGAGGGAAATCGCAGAGCATGTGGCTATGTGCGATAGTTGTCGAAGAATTAAGGCGGAGCACCAGAGACCTGCTGGATTGTTGCAACCGTTGCAGATCCCTCAGTGGAAATGGGATGAAATCGGTATGGATTTCATAGTCGGATTGCCTCGCACTCGAGCCGGCTACGATTCCATTTGGGTAGTAGTGGACCGCTTAACCAAGTCAGCCCACTTCATACCTGTCAAGACCAACTACAGCAATGCAGTATTGGCAGAATTGTATATGTCTCGGATCGTTTGTCTTCATGGTGTGCCAAAGAAGATAGTGTCAGACAGAGGAACACAGTTCACCTCTCATTTCTAGCAACAGTTGCATGAAGCCTTGGGCACACATCTGAATTTCAGTTCAGCTTATCATCCGCAGACAGATGGCCAGACCGAAAGGACCAATCAAATCCTTGAAGATATGTTGAGAGCCTGTGCGTTGCAAGATCAGTCCGGATGGGACAAGCGATTGCCTTATGCAGAGTTTTCCTATAACAATAGCTACCAGGCCAGTTTGAAGATGTCACCATTTCAGGCGCTTTATGGAAGGAGTTGCAGAACTCCGTTGCAATGGGATCAGCCCGGAGAAAAGCAAGTGTTTGGGCCAGACATTTTGCTTGAAGCCGAAGAGAACATCAAGATGGTCCGAGAGAATCTGAAGATAGCGCAATCGAGGCAGCGAAGCTATGCAGACACAAGAAGAAGAGAGCTGAGTTTTGAAGTCGGAGACTTTGTCTATCTGAAAGTGTCACCGATCAGAGGAGTCAGAAGATTCGGAGTGAAAGGCAAGCTAGCACCCCGCTACATTGGTCCGTATCAGATCCTTGCAAGACGTGGAGAAGTGGCCTATCAGCTCAGTTTGCCCGAGAATTTGTCTGTTGTGCATGATGTCTTTCATGTGTCTCAGTTGAAGAAGTGCTTGCGTGTGCCAGAAGAGCAGTTGCCAGTGGAAGGTCTTGAAGTCCAGGAGGACTTGACCTACGTTGAGAAACCAGTGCAAATCCTTGAGGTTGCAGACAGAGTCACCCGAAGGAAGACCATCAGAATGTGCAAAGTCAAATGGAATCATCACTCTGAGGAAGAAGCAACCTGGGAGCGTGAAGACGATCTGATGGCTAAATACCCTGAGCTCTTTGCTAGCCAACCCTGAATCTCGAGGGCGAGATTCTTTTAAGGGGGATAGGTTTGTAACGCCCTGAATTTGGGGGTAGAATTTTTTTTCTTCTTTTCTCTCACCAAATTCAGGCGTTACCCTTTTCTTTTCTCGTTCCCTCGCTAAACCTTGACCTTTTCCAAAGTTATAGCGGGGCTTGGTTTGGATTTTCCCGTGTAAAGAAAAACCCTAAATTACTTTATGTTGTTTGATGCACCATGCCGAACCATGCATTCTTCGATTGCTTAGAAATGTAAGTGCATTCATCTAGGAAGATCGGATTTCGAAAAGGAGAAAAACCCTTTTCTCCCTTTTCTTTCTTTTTCTTTTTCTTTCTCTCTCCCCTCTTTTTTCTCTCTCCCTCGCCCTGGGCCGCCCCTGGCCGGCCCAGCCGCCCCCCCCCCCCCCCCCCCGCGCGCCCCCTTTGGGCCCATTGGCCCAGCCGCCCCCTCCCTTTCCCCCAATTCCCCCAAAATCCCTCTCCCTCCCTCTCATTCTCTCTCTTCCCCACCCCAGCCGCCGCCCCCCTGCCCTAGCCGCCGCCTCCTGCAGCTCGGCCACCCCCTGCAGCTCGGCTGCCCCGCCGCTCGGCCGCCCCGTCTCCATCCCCGGTGAGCCCTCTCCCCTCCCCTCCCTCTCCCCTCCCCTCCCTCTCCCCGGTCAGGCCGCCGCCCGGCCCAACCGCCCCTGCCCACGCGCCCAGCCGCCACTCGGCCGCCCCTGTGGCCGCCCGGCTCGGCCGCCCCATGCCCGCCTGGCTCGGCCGCCCCTGTTACCGCCCGGCCTCGGCCGCCCCGGCCCCGGCCTAACCGCCCGCCCGCCCCTGCCCAGCCGCCCCTGCGCGCCGCCGGCTCGGCCGCCCCCGCCCCTACCCCGGGCCGGTTCAACCGCCCCCTGGCCGGTTCAACCGCCCCCCCCCCCCCCCCTTTTTATTTTTTTATTTTATTTTCTTTCATTACTGTTACTTATTTTATTTTAGGTAGGTTAATCATTGTTCATGTTATTGAAATAGGAAACTTAATTTAGAATTTCGTTATGCTAGTTAATTCATATAATCAATTGTTTATCCGGTTCAATGTTGGTCAACTAAAAATGACTAGGTTTCCATTAGTGCATATAACTAAATTCTTTTGTTAGAACCAATTGTAACTAATCATTAGTGCATAAGCTTTAACCCCCCCCCCCCCCCCCCCCCCCGCGAGACCTTTTCCCGTTTCTTTCTAACCATAATGAATGCGATATCGAATGTCATACTTGATGCATATTCACTTTATTTGTTCCCTTGTATGATGTACTGTTTGTTTCCCAATTTGAATGGATGGATGTATGTATGCTTGCAATCGCATAGAGAACGATCCGGTCGAAGAGCCCGAGGAACTCACAGGAGAAGCCCCTGAGCAGCAGTCGTTTGGTGGAGGCAAGTGTCCCTTGACCTATCTCTGTCCTATTCATTATTTAATTCACCTCCCGCTTTACACATTTATGCCTAAGGATTGACTAGCTTTTGTTAACCATGTCCTTGTTCACCTATTTGGGTTGGATTATTACTGTTTAGCTTTATGCTATTGCTCAACTATAATCAATGAACATGATGAGATTATCTATGATACATTGTTTTCCCTTCTCTTATTATGATGTTATACTTGTGGTCTTCAAGGGGGCTTGAGCGGTTTCTCGAGTGCCTCTCCGTAAGGACCTGTTCTATGGATGACCGCCCGGGAAAACAGTGCAACCATGAGGGTGGAATGGGATGCCTTTAGCTGAATAATTAGAGGATCCGGGGTGTAGTTCACTTAGCCGTCGTGCCGTCAATGGGGCTCGGTGTATGCGGCTCGCTCTGCCAAGTTTGGGTTCGCCCCTTGGGGAGGAGTGCGGTGCATTTAGAAAACCTAACGGGTGGCTACAGCCCCGGGGAATCTTTGTAAAGGCTACGTAGTGATGCCCTGCTGGGTCACCTTGGTAGTGATCAATGGAGAGTCATGATCTCCGGGCAGAAAGGGAATCACGGCTTGTGGGTAAAGTGCACAACCTCTGCAGAGTGTTTGAAAACTGATATATCAGCCGTGCTCGCGGTTATGAGCGGCCAAGGGAGCTCCAGTGATTAGTGGTACTTGATCAGAGATACTTTGGTACAGGTGGTTATGAGATTGATGGTTTCGGTTATGACTATGGTGCTGGTAAGTGGTATTCTTTCCGTTTGGAAAGGGTACATCGGGTTAATAACTTGGGTTAATGCTAAAACTTGGTTTTCTACTAGTAAGTAATAATCTGACCAACTAAAAGCAACTGCTTGACTTATCCCCACATATAGCTAGTCCACTACAACCAAACAGGATGCTTGCTGAGTATGTTGATGTGTACTCACCCTTGCTCTACACACCAAACCCCCCCCATCCCCAGGTTGTCAGCATTGCAACCACTGCTCAGGCGAAGATGAAGCTGTGGAAGGAGACTTCCAGGAGTTCCAAGACTACGACGAGTTCTAGGTGTGGGTTAGCGGCAACCCCCAGTCGGCTGCCTGTGAAGGCCGCGGTTATCTACGTTTCTTTTCCGCACTTTGATTTATTGTAAGAACTATATGGACGTCTCAGACGTATGATGCAAATCGACTATTTCCCTTCTTAATACTATTTTGAGCACTGTGTGATGATGTCCATGTTATGTAACTGCTGTGTACGTGAATAACTGATCCTGGCACGTACATGGTTCGCATTCGGTTTGCCTTCTAAAACCGGGTGTGACAGCTTCTCTCAATTTTAAAGGAGCAGATATTTCGCTTGTTTCACCATTAGCAAAGATAGAAATTTTAAGTACACAGTTTGCTTGTTTAAAGTTGCTTCTTAATCAGTGACTGGATGTGAATCTGCAATGTGGGACACATTAGTGTCGAGTCATCCTGATTATTTCTACTTGATCTACAGGATATAATCTTCTATGAAAGGGATCCTACATAAATATCTTTTGGTAACTGACTCTACTGGATATGTCTAAATTTTAAGGTTATAGATCTGCAGTGTCCACTTAATAGGGAGGCGAGTATGCAAAATCGGCAGAAGTTCTGGCCACACGACTGGAACTGTGATGGCTTATGCCCTTGAGTACAATTACCAGAAAGGAATAAGCTTCTTCACTGACCTCCTTGTCGTCAGTGAGAACCGCCAAACATTTGATCTAGAAGGTGATAGTGGAAGCCTCATTATCCTAACTAGCCAGGACAGCGAGAAGCCGCGTCCCATCGGGATAATGTGGGGTGCCACAGCAAACCGTGGGAGGCTAAAGCTTAGGTGTGACCATGGCCCTCAAAATTGTACCAGTGGAGTTGATCTTGGCCACCTTCTGGATCGTCTTGAACTTGATCTTATCATAACCAGCGAATCACTCAAAGGTTCGGCATTTTCCTTGCTTTCAGTCATATATGTGTTTTACTCGTTTTTGCATCCCTTTTCAGATACTGGAAAATCCACTATGATGTACGCTTCTGTTGCTTTTTGTTCCATGACAGATAACTAACATAATTTATCCTCGATAAAATGTCGTGCAGCAGCAAAGGCGCGCGTTGGTGGCTGTAGCTAATTCTGCTGCTGGGGAGTCGTCGATAGCAACAGCTCCCGTCCTAGAAGAGGTGTAGGATATCTTCGAGCCTCTGGGGATCAAGATTGAGCAGCTGCGTCGGCACGACATTTCGGCCTTTGAAGGGGAGGAGGCATCTGGGATCGATGTGGAAGAGCGCCAGTTCATCTCAACCTTTGTGGCAGGTCCCCTGTGCGTGATGACCAGGGTGCTCCAAGGCAAATTGCGAACCTGAACAATCCGTCAGAGGAAGAGCTCGCCATGTTGCTGCACCTAGGCGACCAGTAGCCCAAGCGGCTTCGCAGACACAGAATCCGACCTCGACTGGAAACGGTGAAGCGCTCATTTCAGTGTGTCTACATCGAAGAGTCACAAGTAGTCCGAAGAAGGTCACCTGTAGTTCAGCAAACTGAACCTGCAGTAGTAGCTTAGACCAGCAGCTTCCTGGCACAAATATTATAATGAACTATGCTGAAACTTGATTCAGCACTTACATGATTTGGGTGGTATTCCCTTCAGTTTTGTTGTGCTCGTGAAGACTTTAATATGTACAATGTTGAGTCCCTGTATCAAAACAATGCAGGTAGTGAAGGTTCCTTGTTCAGCGCGAGCAGATTTTCCTTGTTCAGCGCGAGCAGATTTTCATCCACTTTTGTTGTATAGGTCTGAAGGGAATGAAGTGTCTCTGGATGCATCTACAAGAAAACATACCACAGAGGCACCATCGAGCTCAGGCACAACGAGTGCAAGGAGGGAAGGATGTCTCACGGAGTTGGTAGTTTCTGAGAGGCGCCCTTCGTGTAGGTGGCGTCGGTGGCCGCGGAGGGCGGGAACATGCGGAGCACGGAGGTCGACAACGCTGCCGCGGCGTGGGACTACTCGCTGGAGTCGTAGAACATGGCGGAAGAGGACACGTTCTTGGATGCCGGGGCCGGCGGGTGAGGGAGGCGCTCGACGACCTCGTCGAGGACGGGGACCAACACGTCGTCTGCAAGCTCGAAGTTGGTGGTGGCATGGGGCCCACTTAGCTGGATGGTGGCTGAGTGCGGCCTCCTCGGTGGTATCAAAGTCGACGAGTCAGATGCGCACATGACGCTAGGGGTCGCGGATCTCTGCTGTGTACTTGCCCCATGGTCGGCGCCGCACTCTGTAGTACTGGGGCTCGGTGTCGGCGTCGTTCGACTTCCTCTCCCGCTCTGTGAGGGCCAACAGCCTGGGCCACTCCCTCGCCGTGGCCCGCATGGACGACGCCTCCTCCTTCAGTGCTCGCTCCAGACGGATCTCCTAGATGTAGTGCTTCACCCTATGGACGGCGAGCACCATGGACGGCGGCTGTTGCGTGGGGAGCGGGGTGCGGGCGACAGAGCGTAACGGCGACGGGAGCGGAAGGGCGCCTAGGGAGGCGTGGAGCACGGGCTGGGCCAGAGCAGGCACCGCCCAGGCGATGCCTCCGGCGCTGGGGACGCAAGGCAGGGGCGGGGGATGTGCCACTGCGTGGGCGTGGGCGAGATCCAAGGGCGGGGGCTCGGCAGGGGTCGCGAGTGTGGGAAAGAGAGAGGCGGGGGCACGACGGGGGCATGGAAGGTGTGGACGCCTTCGTTGTAGTCTTAATAGGAGTAGTATAGATTAGTCATAGATCTAAAAGTGCACTGCATAATACAGTAGTTAGCTTTTTCTTGCTTTAACCTTTATGTTACATGATCGAAACTCGCATTAGGCCAGTCGCCCAGACACAGAGAGGAAACATCGTCTGGTCATTGTAAGGCCTGAATAAACATGGGGTCGGGGCATGGCAATTCCCGGTAACCACCAGCGCAATTTGGACGGTTTGAAAGGTGACAAGTAGTGGGGGTAAGCTTCCGATGCTGCGCTCGTGGTGGTTGTGAAGGCCGGCGTTGTCTCTTACCTGCGAAGGCCGGCGCAGGATCTATCGGTAGAATCGGCCAGCAGCGTTTTCGTGGACTTGTCCTTCGTCTTTAAGGCCAAAAGTAATATTCAAAAAACATTTGAGGTGCTTGGGTGAAGAATGCCACAATGGAATTGGATCGACGGTGGTGCCCCCACTCAAAGCAGCTGCAGCTTATCACCACCGCCTCAGGCTCAGGATTGCACGGCTCCGCCGCGCTCGAATTCCCCCCACCTTCCACCAGGCCAGCACCATGGCCACTACCGCCCTCCTCCTCCGCACTCACCACCATCCCTGCAAGCCGCCGGCGCCGCGCGCGTCCGTACTCTGCCGCGCCACGGCGGGGATGGCTGGGCCGGCGTCGGCCGCGGCGCTGCGGTCCCTGGCCCCGCCCACGCGGCCGGAGCTGCTGTCGCTCGACCTGCCCCGCTACGACCCAGCGCCCGCCCGCCCCGTGGACCTCGCCGTGGTGGGCGGCGGGCCCGCGGGCCTCGCTGTGGCGCAGCGCGTCGCGGAGGCGGGCCTGTCGGTGTGCGCCATCGACCCGTCCCCCGCGGTCGTGTGGCCCAACAACTACGGCGTGTGGGTGGACGAGTTCGAGGCCATGGGCCTCTCCCACTGCCTCGACACCGTCTGGCCCTCCGCCTCCGTCTTCATCGACGATGGCGGCGCCAAGTCGCTCGACCGCCCCTACGCCCGCGTCGCGCGCCGCAAGCTCAAGTCCACCATGATGGACCGCTGCGTCGCCAACGGCGTCGTCTTCCACCAGGCCAAGGTCGCCAAGGCCGTCCACTACGACGCCTCGTCCCTCCTCATCTGTGACGACGGCGTCGCCGTCCCGGCAAGCGTCGTGCTCGACGCCACGGGCTTCTCGCGCTGCCTCGTGCAGTACGACAAGCCGTACAACCCGGGGTACCAGGTCGCCTACGGCATCCTCGCCGAGGTCGACGCCCACCCGTTCGACATCGACAAGATGCTCTTCATGGACTGGCGCGACTCGCACCTCCCCGAAGGGTCGGAGATCAGGGAGCGCAACCGCCGCATCCCCACCTTCCTCTACGCCATGCCCTTCTCCCCCACCAGGATCTTCCTCGAGGAGACGTCCCTGGTCGCGCGCCCGGGGCTCGCCATGGACGACATCCAGGAGCGCATGGCCGCGCGCCTCAGGCACCTGGGTATACGCGTCCGAAGCGTCGAGGAGGACGAGCGCTGCGTCATCCCCATGGGAGGGCCGCTGCCCGTCCTGCCGCAGAGGGTTGTCGGCATCGGCGGCACGGCAGGGATGGTGCACCCGTCCACGGGCTACATGGTGGCGCGCACGCTTGCCACCGCGCCTATCGTGGCGGACGCCATCGTAAGGTTCCTCGACACCGGCACCGGCAACGGCATGGGTGGCCTGGCAGGGGACGCGCTCTCCGCCGAGGTGTGGAAGCAGCTGTGGCCAGCCAACAGGCGGCGGCAGAGGGAGTTCTTCTGCTTCGGCATGGACGTCCTGCTCAAGCTGGACCTCGAGGGAACGCGGCGGTTCTTCGACGCCTTCTTCGACCTGGAGCCACACTACTGGCACGGTTTCCTGTCATCCAGACTGTTCCTGCCGGAGCTCTTGATGTTCGGCCTCGCACTGTTCGGGAACGCCTCCAACTCGTCGAGGCTGGAGATCATGGCCAAGGGCACCGTGCCTCTTGGCAAGATGATTGGCAACTTGATACAGGACAGAGATGGGTGAGGAGGGTATGTATACCTACATTTTTCACGTGAAGATCTGATCTCCATTGGATCTCTGATTTTGGTATCGATGATTTTCACTGTATTTACGATTTGCAAAGATGGATTCACAAAACACAGTTAGCAACAGCAGTTCAGGACCTCCTGTCAGATATAGGAATTGCTGCTGCAACGCTACTTCAGTATGGTGATTACAGAGGTGTATAGTTGCACTTGCACACTGAGGGATGTCGTGAGAATCTACGTATCAGATATCATGGTCTTCATATAAAAGATCAAATTTCCAACAAAATATGAAATTGACAGTTGTGTATTATGATAGGGTGTTTTCGATATTTCAAGAACATAGAAAGAACGGGTGATAGGAATTGGGTACACTGTTCTTGTTCTAGGAACAAACCGGAGAATACGAAGTAGGAACCGGGCTGGACTGAACAGAACGGGAAGATTTTATATCATATTGGTTTGAAATCAAAACAATCTATCCAGTATGTGCGAATGGCTGTAGAGTCTTGAGGTTTCTATCATTAAAACATAACGGAGCATCAATTTTACATTTCTTTTCCTTCTTCTCTACCAATAATCAGCTATACACCACCATCAATTTGAGTCTCGTTTTAAATACAGCTGCAACAAGTATACTGACTGAAAATGAGACGAATGTAGAAGAATGAACAAAGTTGAACAATAGGCAACGAAATTATCTTCTCAAAACTCATCCGATCCTGAATTGTTGCGGTCAGCTCGAGTTCTCCAATCGATATGACTATACGAGTGCTCTAGATATTTTCTTTGCACATTAAGCCTCCAAACTGTTTTGCGCTTCTATCGTGGACGCACTTGCTCAGAAGGAAATGTCTCTCAGGTCTCCTTCTCGTTCTGGGACTCTGTATGAAAACCCTAGCTCTTCTCCTGATTGCCGCCTCACGATGCTAGCCCTCTGCATCAAGCGCACAAGTTGCTGGACAACCTCTGACATGGGTGGGCGGAACTCTGGCTCAGGCTGCAGAAACAAAAGACATATAAGTATTCCAAGTACTTAAGGAAAAACAGGAGCCCAAATGAACAAGTAAAACTTAACAGCGAATGATTTTGTTTGGTTAAGCACCCATGACCCAACACAGTAGTAGACTCCAAATATTAGCATTTTTTTTACTACTCTGCAAGACAGTTTCTCCACGAATGATTTTTTCCCCTTTAATTTTTAGGCCACCATGAGAGCGCCATTACAGATCAATAACATAACATGTGTCACAAATCAAGAATATACCTGAACGCAGAGTGCAATTACGTCTGCAAAACGAGAGAGTGATTTAGCTGGGTACATTCCGTTTAATGCTGGATCAACCATCCTAGCAAGTGCATCAATATCATGAAGTTGAGGGGTAGCCCATCTAACAAGAGACTGTTCTGACCTCTCTCTGGAACTGCAATGATCATCCAAAGGCTATTTCAACAACCACTTCGAAGCTGAAGCGAACCAGGATTGGATACAATCTAGATCACATACCTGTCTAGTGGCTTCCGCCCTGTCAATAGCTCTAACATTACCACTCCAAAACTGTATACATCGCTCTTTACAGTATAAATGCCAGACATTGCAAACTCTGGGGCGCTATAGCCAAATGATCCAAATACTTCAGTTGAAACCTGCAGTGACAGGCCAATTAGTTAATACATGGAATAAGTAGAAACTATCCAGAAATGGGTATTTGAAGAAAAGAAACCTCAGTGGAAGAGATGTGTGTTACTTGCCTGTCTTTCAGTATTTGGAGTCAAGGCAGCAAGTCCACAGTCAGATAGGTGTGGATTATGCTCCTCATCTAGTAGAATGTTTGAAGACTTCAAATTTCTATGAACAAGAGACGGCATGCACACCTCATGCAGGTACCTACAAGAAAACTTGGAAGACATTATATGCATCCTCTGCCATAACCTTTGGAGTAAAAATGCAGTACGGTCCAAACTTACTCAAGTGCTCGAGCAGTGCCTAGTGCTATCCTTACGCGGATGTTCCATGTAAGCTTCCTGCTTATTTCAACAGAGAAGTGCAACATATCATGCAGCGTTCCATTTACAATGTACTCATAGACAAGAAGTCTTTGCCCATGTTCAACACAATATCCTGTCAATGGCACGATGTTTGGATGCCTTAGCCGAGACATGCTCGATACAGCCTCAAGGAAATTGTCTTCTTCCTGTAAAGAAAGTGCGGCGCTATCTATCTTTTTAACAGCAAGAACCTGTATCATAACACACAACTCAGGTGCAGCACACAGGATGACCAACAAACAACTGTCATGCAGAGGGTCTGAAAAAACATGTATATTCGTGGACCACTACCTAAATAAATAACAAAGACTTGGCCTCACCGCCATATCATTTATAGAGAATGTAACAAGCCTGATCTACTGATAAATGACACTACATGGATTCATAATGCATTAGAATACTTTGCAGTCGGGTATTATCAAGAAGGAAATACATCTAGTGCCGGAGACTCCCACATGAGTGGGGTCCAGGAAAGAGATACAATACAACAAATATATATATATATATATATATATATATATATATATATATATATATATATATATATATATATATATATATATATATATATATATATATATATATATATATATTTTTGATTTTATTATAAGCACACTGTACCTTTCCATTCGGGAAATCGGCCTTATAAACACGACCAAGTGAGCCCTCACCCAGAAGAGAATCTTGACAGAAACTATTAGTAGCAACTTGGAGAGAAGCGACAGTATAAGGTGTTGCAGTTATGGGGACCTTTGTCTTTCTTACAGAACCATTTTTACCGTAAACTCTCTCAGGAGTCATTTTCTCAGCAGGTGGGAGCTTCACAGTTGCTATAGACGTGTCATCCATCTGCTCTGGGATTTCCCTGCTAGAAGCTAGAAAAACAAAAACAAAAACAAAGAGAGCAGTGAGATATCAACTATCAAGGGACCAGAATATCAGAGATGTAATTGCACTCTCTTCTGGTTGTAATAATCTTCTGAACAAGTAACCTGATACAATTATAGCTAAATGAGGCCATTAGATATATTCATAAAACCCTCATGTTTTTAGTTTTCTGCCATAGTATTATATCTGTCCTAACTACAAAACTATATTACACAACTATACTGATCTTGAGAGTGAGTGCATGCAAAGGGAGCAAATTCCAATTGTTCAAGTTCTGATCATAATTCAACTACAATAAATGTTTAATTATCATCAGTGTCTTCAATTAGTGGTTTCCAGATCAATCAAACAGTTGTCCAGTCAAAGGCTACCACTTTAACAAAAAAATGGCATCTTAGCTAACTGAATAATCTATATTGATCTAGCATCAATCAAGAGGTGTATTGCAACATGACAATATACACCATAAAAAGTGTCATACCTCTCTCAATGTTTACTGTTAGAGGTCCTCCAAAATCTTTTGATTCACTGCTGGCATCATCAGTTCTTTTCTGAGCATTGCACATGCAGCATAACAGAAGCAGAAACACACATAAAACAGCAACTATTGATCCAGCAATTATGCCCACAAGCGGACCTGTCCCAAGGCCTTGCTTCTTGTTACTTTGAACAGTGTGGCTTTCTGAACCTTTAGGAGCATCTCCTGGCCCCTGAGGATGCTTAGGACGATTCCGTGGCCTTTGAGGGGGTGGTGGCATAAAAGGTGGCGGCGGGGGAGCAGGTCCATTGGCAAATGAGTTTCCTTCAAGTCTGCGATTGCATTTACAGAAAGCCATTAAAACCCAGCATTGACAATTTCCATACAAAAGTGAAGTAAGACTTGGAACATACGTTACATCTGGAATGGAGCTGAATTCTTTTGGTATCCAACCACTGAAATTGTTGTTTGCTATGTTTCTGTTTAAAACAGTTATTAGTTATCAAGCAAGCATGAATATAAGTCAAACTATTGTCTGACAATTCACTTACAATGTAGTAAGGCTTAGCCCACGGAGAACATTGACAGAACCTGTTAACTGATTGTTCTGCATATAACTGCAAAAGCGAGTAAACATGAATCCATCATTATTGAAAAGCTAATGCAAAGTAGAAGCTTTCTTTGAAGAGATTGGTTAATACTTACAGACTTGAAAGATTTGATAAAGAACCAATAGAATTGGGAAGATCCCCTGTCAATTTGTTGAAAGACACATCTCTGTCAAAAAGTACAAATTGTATAAGATAGATTCAAGAAACCAAGTGGACAGTATGTTTTTTGTGTCAAGTAAAATGTTACTTCTTATGACCATTATAAATGTTATGTTTTTCAAGGAACAATTGCATGTACTCCTAGTCTTAAGTCTTTAGGCTTTGTTTGGGCACTCTAGTATTGACCCCAATCCACGTGTGTTGAGGTGGATTGGGTGTAAATTAGTTTAAGTTACACCCCCAATCCACCTCACTGATTACATATCGTCCGACTAATCATGATTAGTCGCTATTAGTCGGTCTGATCAGTTGTTAGTGCTCGATAAGAGGTAGCGATTCGATCAGGGTAGTTGATCGTCCTTATCATCCGCCTAATTGGGATTTATAGCGATTAATCGCTGTGTTGGGCGATCAGCCGATAAGCCTGGCAGTCCAAAAGACATTTTAGGCTTAAATGTTGTTTGGGGAGGCCAAAGGACACCCAGTCGGCCAGTCCCTTCAAATACGGCCTGGGTAGACCAAAGATGAGCAGTCGGACAGTCCCTTTAAATGCTGTCTGGGGAGGCCAAAAGCCATTTTAGGCTTAACAGCAGCTGAGCAGCCCATCTTCTACGGTTCTACCTCCAGTCCTCCACTCTCTTCTCCGGCCTATCTTCTACCACCAGTCCAACCGAAGATGAGCAGCTCTTCTGAAGGTATGGATGTCGTGCTGCTTTTGCCTGTTCTTCACTCCTCTTTGTTCTCTGCTCTCTCTCCCCCTCTGTTTTTCACTCCTCTTTGTTCAGCAAGGTCTGGACTCTGGAGGAAGAGCTGCTATTAAGATGTTTGACGTCGCAGATGTGCATGGACATCATGGTGATGGACGTCGTGCTGCTGCTGATCAAGTCATCTTCCTGCAGTCCCAAATTGCCTGAGGGAAGACGTCCTCTGTGGCTGAAACTGGCATCAAAGGCTATGCAAGTTGGTCTATGTGAGCTACAACAGGAAGATGAACAACAGATTTACAAAGATAAGAGAGCAAGGTTCAAAGGGAAAGAAAAGCAACCCACTAGTGCTTGAAGAGCTTTTGTGGGAAAATGAGTGGGTTCAGGAGTCTGAAGAAGATGAGGAGCTTTGGAGTGCAGTAGATGAAGTTTTAGGTGCAACTCAAGCTACCCAGGGCAGAAACTTGCCTAGGGCATCAGCTGCACGTGGTGGGAGGACCTACTCCGAGACCTATGTTAGGAGTAGGAAGCGCCAAAAAGTTGCAGTAGCTCAGGACTTGCAGCAAGGAGATGGCAGTGACAGTGACAGTCACAACGAAAATGATCATCAAAAGCAAACTCAAAATGACCAAGATGCTGCAGGAAAAGCGATTGATGAAGAAGAAGAATCTGTGGCTGCTAGTGATCAATTCAAGCTGGATGATGATCTCATATAGGTGTTGCCTTCTTGGTCATAATCTACTACTCCACTGGTCTAGTAAGTTGTAGACTTTCATAGTCTTATATAAACTTGTAGCTGTTGTGCTGTTATGGACTATTTAAGTATTTATACTGTTGCAAGCCTCTATACTATATAAGTATATATCTATATATAGTGTTATATATGAATATATATATATATATATATATATATATATATATTGTATTTATATATTACACCTGGGTGCATTCAATATAGAGAATGCACCCAGACCGAACCTACGTGCCAGGTCCGAGCCAACCGTCCCACCCAGGCCGTCTTCGTCCCTCCCGCACGTCTTCGTCGCTCCCGCACGCTCCCGACAGAACCTTTTCACTTTCCCACCCACGCCCCTCTTTCTCCACGAACGGCTCAACCTCTTTACATAAGTTGCAATTACACCAGACAGCAGTTGCAATCATTGTTTTGTTTAACAGATTTTTGGACATAGTTATATAGAAGTTGCAATCACACCAGACCAGCAGTTGCAATTACACCAGAAAGCAGTTGCAATCACACCAGATGCAATCATTGTTTGTTTAACAGTTTTTTGGACATAGTTATATAGAAGTTGCAATCACACTAGACCAGCAGTTGCAATTACACCAGACAGCAGTTGCAATCATTGTTTGTTTAACAGATTTTTAGACATAGTTATAAAGAAGTTGCAATCACACAAGACCAGCAATTGCAATTACACCAGACAACAGTTGCAATCATTGTTTGTTTAACAGATTTTTAGACATAGTTATATAGAAGTTGCAATCACAGCAGACCAGCAGTTGCAATTACACCAGACCAGCAGTTGCAATCATATTTTTTAACAAAATTTCCTAGAGTTATTCAGTACTTGCAATCACATCAGAGCAACTCAGCAGTTGCATCCACACCACACCAGCAGTTGCAATCATTTTGTTTACATTTTTTAACAGATATTTGGGTAGAATTATACAGCAGTTGCAATCACACCTAATGCGGGGGACAGGGAGGCGCGCTGACAGAGAGGCGCGCGGCAGCGCGGGGACAGGGAGGCACGCGGCGGCGCGGAGACAGGGAGGCGCTCGGCGGCGGTGGGGAGAGGGTGGCGCTCGGCGGCGGTGGGGGAGAGGGTGGCGCGCAGCGGCGAGGGGCAGGAAGGCGCGCATACAGGAGGGCCGAGGCGTGCTCGGGGTGTTATTGCAGGTGGGTGCATTCAATATAGAGAATGCACCCAGGTGCATTTTAGTGCCGCCGTGTGTGTATATATATATATATATATATATATATATATATATATATATATATATATATATATATATATATATATATATATATATATATATATATATATATATATATATATATATGCGTGCGGGTGTGTGTGTGCGTGGGTGGGTGTGGGTGTGTGCGTGCATGCGTGCGCGTGTGTCCTGGAATACACAGGACGACCAGGGGGACGATTAGGGTCGATCAGGGGCAACTAATCGCCCTGATCGACGCCTAATCGCGACTAATCGCCTGATCGCCCAGTGGCTTCGATCAGGCAATCTGAAAACTATGATCCACCTCACTACATGTGGATTGAGCTCAATACTAGAGTACCCAAACTAAGCCTTAATGGAGAAAGCCTTCATACTTTACGGAGTAATTCAGATCCTCCAAAAATTCAAGTTATGAAAAAGGTATATGATCCATCTGATATGGGGATGTTGGTTTTGTACGCTACAAGAAACATCAAACTATCTGAAACTCCAGTTCTAACAGCCAAAACAGTCATGTTTTCATCTGCTGATCAACTTCTACATCTTAGTGCTCCATATGGACTGTGAAGCGAACTTGCACTCTATGGAGTTTTACACAAAGATCTGAAGAAGAAAAAAGGGCACCAGATGGTTTATATTAAAGCAAGTCAAAGATAATGTTGCAGAAGGTATCTCAAAAATGTGATAATAGTAAGATTGCCTAAGGCCATCTCCAGTGAGGTGTGTAAATCGATATATCATCCCACGAGGCAAGGCAATGAGGTGATTCAATCACTTGTGGACATTAAACCACGGAAGAAGAGTCAATGCAAACATATGCATCGATTCATTGCGAATAAAGAAAAAGATCCATTCACTGGCTGGCAGAGCTGCAGCAGTGCACATCATGGGTCTAGGCGTCTAGCGCCTGCAACCGATTTCTTTTGTTTGTTCTTGATCCATTAGTCGTCTCATTTGCTGGAGGAGGGATGAATCAGTTTGGCTGTATAAGGAATTTAAGCATATGTGTCACAAGGGTGAACAATTGTTCGACGCAAGTATGCAACCACTGCAGACGCCCTAATGATACACTCAGTTCTTACCCATTCCATGTTTCCAGAGAGGAAGCACAGTCATTCTTAGTCGATGTCTTAGGATTTTAAGAAAGAGCAACTATGCCATTCCTAATGATACATTTTAGAGAACACGATTCATCTGCTTATTGGGCATTGGGATGAAAGAGGGGTGGTATACGGAATTAATGAGGTAAAGTTAAATCTTGTAATGAAGAAAGGATAAGAAATCTTACAAGTCTGAAAGTGAGTTGAGGCTTCCAAATATATCACCCAGTTGCTGAGAAATTGAGTTGTGACTGAGATTACTGCATCAAAAGTTTCAGTAGATTATACTGTTCCAGCATGATCTAACAGTATATTGTGCAAACAAAACGTAAAAAGGCAAGGCTGCACTGGTTAGCAACTTACAGGTATTCAATCGAAGCCATATTTGATATAGAGTATGGAAGGTTGCCATTGAAATTGTTGCTACCCAGATTCCTGCATCACCAATCACAGTGAAACGCCAGATACTACAGAACAAATATACTACGAGGGACAAAAGCCGCATACAGATTAGTGAGATTAGGTGGCAGCTGGTAAGGGATTGAACCATGCAAGTTGTTATTGCTCAAATCTCTGCATGTTATGAAATTGTGGATCAACACGGTGACTAGAAGAAAAGAAAAGGGCTACAGACAAGTTGCAGCTCACAGTGTTTTCAGAGAGAACAGGTTGGAGAGCTCGTATCCCAGAGAACCATCGAGCCCTGTCCCTGGAAGTTTGCTGCATATTTTAGGACAGAAGAAACGCAGAATTAATTATCATGAGGTCTTTTCATGCCTAGGATTCCATAGCCACACAAGTAAATAAAGGAGCTGAGAGCCTGAGACACCAAAGACAAAAAAAAAATCGAATAGAGAGGCAAGTGAAATAGCAAAGGTGTTGAGAAACAATGAAACATCAAATTTGATTGTGTCACAGCGTACTAATCCCAAATTGCCATTACTCATTACATAGCATGAATGCATATATGAACAAATAAAGTTGTAAAAAAACATAATGCTAATAGTTTGTGGTACCGTCTAAACTTGAGACTAGCGCAGGAAACACCATTACATCAGGTGCTCCCATTCCTATCAGCCAAAAACTTAAAGTACAACAATGATCAAACACCGGAAATCAGCCAAAAAAAAGCCATATGGTCATTTCCATCAGTGAACCCACCTAACGGTAAGAGGGATCATCATGGAACTGAAAAGGCAATCAATCTACACGGTGATGCAAGATACCTACGAAGTGTTAATGTATGGCGCCTTGACCTTCATAGGTCACGCCTTCTCATATTTATAGAAGAGGATTACATGATAATAGAGGATTACATGATAAGGACTCTGTAACAAACATAGGAGAAAAAGGAGGTGCAGCTCCACAAGACCAGGAGAGAATATCTAGTCCCCTAAACCACCTTTCTATAGATGGATATAAACTATATCTCTAACATCCCCCCTCAATCTGGACGGTGCGACACTAAGTGCAGATTGTGCCGGAACATATTAAACGCCGATCCTGATAAAGGTTTCGTCATAATATCAGCAAGCTGATCCTTCGATGATATGGGGCGAACATCAAGTTGATTGGCAGCAACACGCTCTCGAACAAAATGGTAATCAACTTCCACATGTTTTGTTCGACGATGAAAGATGGGATTCTTGGTCAAATAAGTAGCACCGATATTATCACACCACAGACTCGGAGGTCGATGTTGTGGGACACCAAGTTCTCGAAGAAGAACCTGAATCCAAATAAGTTCAGCAGTGGTGTCTGCTACTGCCTTATATTCAGCCTCCGTACTGGAACGAGATACCGTCGATTGTTTTCTGGATGCCCAAGAAACTAAATTACCACCAAGAAATATGGCATATCCTCCGGTGCTTCGACGATCATCCGGATTACCAGCACAATCAGCATCCGAAAAAGCACTCAATAAAGAAGAGCCGGACTTGGTAAAGCGCAAGCCATAATCAATGGTCTGATGTAAGTAACGAAGAATCCTCTTGACAGTCACCCAATGCACCGTAGTCGGAGATGATAAAAATTGACAGACTCGATTGACACAGTAGGAAATATCAGGCCGAGTCAATGATAAATATTGTAGAGTGCCAACCACACTCCTATATCTCGTGGTATCTTCAGCAGAGAGAATATCACCACCATTTAGAGTCAATTTCTCATCCAGGAGCATAGGGGTATTGACTCCTTTGGACGCAAGCATGTTAGTCCGGGCTAACAGGTCCTTGATGTACTTGTGTTGCGTCAGTATGAGACCATTAGGAGAATGAGTAACCTGAATGCCGAGAAAATAATGTAGAGCACCTAGGTCCTTGACAGCAAAATGTCTCCGAAGTTGTGCCAAAAACTTCTCAATAGCCGAGGGGGAGGAGCTGATAATAATAATATCGTCAACATAAATAAGTATGTACATCCTGATATCCTCTTTGTTGAAGATAAATAAGGACACATCAGCCTTAGATGCTATAAATCCCAACTGAATGAGCGTAGAACTGAGGCGAGAAAACCAAGCACGTGGGGCCTGTTTAAGACCATAAAGGGACTTATCAAGTTTGCAAATATATTCAGGATGCTTAGGGTCAATAAATCCAGGAGGCTGCTTCATATAAACATCTTCTTTGAGAATACCATGAAGGAAAGCATTTTGGATATCTATCTGACGAATGGCCCAATTATGTGATACAGCAAGAGATAGCAAAAGCCTAATAGTGGTAGGCTTGACCACTGGACTAAAAGTGTCATCATAATCAATTCCATACTCTTGTTTAAACCCTTTTGCAACTAAGCGTGCTTTGTAGCGGTCAATAGAGCCATCAGGCTTTTGTTTCAACTTGTAGACCCATTTGCAATCAACAATATTAACATCATCACGTGGAGGAACCAAGTGCCATGTGTGATTCTGAATGAGAGCTTGGAATTCTTCATTCATTGCTTGCCGCCATAGAGGATCTCCCATAGCAGATTTATAAGAGGTTGGTTCAACTGATGACGAAGTGATAGCTGAATACGTGACTGTGCCATCCGTACGAACCTTCGGTTTCCGGATGTTATTTTTCATTCGAGTGCCATATGGATGTTGAACAGCAGCTGGTGACACCGTAGCTTCTGTAGAGGCAGGATTGGGTGATAGAACCAGATCAGGTGCTGATATGTCAACCAAGCTCTCCACAGGCTGAGGTGGATCAGGAGAGCTCTCATGTGGATGATGGAGCGTACCAATAGCAGGTGCAGAGGGCTGAATACATGATTCCGTAGGCTGGTTGGCCATTGTAGAGGTTGATACGGTGGGGCTTCCTGCATCCAAAAAATTAGGAGAAACAGGTGCACACATATGGCCTTGCATCAATATAGTACTGCTGCTATCCAAATGCAAATTACGCGATGTGGAGTTAGGATGAACAGACTGAGCAGCCTGAGAGCAATTCGAAGAAAGACGTTTAAAAGGAAAAATAGTCTCATCAAAGACAACATCTCGAGAAATATAAACACAGCCAGAATCAACATCGAGACATTTATATCCTTTATGTAAGTTGTTATAGCCAAGAAAAACACACTCTTTTGAGCGGAAAGAAAGTTTAGTTTTATTGTAGGGTCTAAGATGTGGCCAACATGCGCAGCCAAAGATTTTTAAGAGGGAGTAATTAGGAGGACTATGAAGCAGGCGTTCAAGGGGACAAGTATTATCAATGACACGGGTTGGGAGACGATTGATGAGGTATGTAGCTGTAAGAAAAGCCTCGTCCCAAAATTTAATGGGCATGTCAGCATGAGCAAGAAGAGCTAAGCCAGTTTCCACAATGTGACGATGCTTTCGTTCGGCTGAGCCATTTTGTTGGTGTGTATGTGGACATGAAACACGATGAGTAATGCCAAGTGAGCGAAAAAATGTGTTATGAATTTTCTCATACTCTCCACCCCAATCAGACTGAACACATTTAATTTTAGCATTCAAAAGACGCTCAACATGAGTTTGAAATTGTGAGAATATGCGATGGGCATCCGTGCGATCATGCATCAAATATATCCAAGAGAATTTGCTATAGTCATCAATAAAACTAATGTAATATTTAAACCCAGAAACAGATTTAGGGGCAGGACCCCACACATCAGAAAAAATTAATTCTAATGGTGAAGTGGATTGATGAAGAGAGACAGTATACGGTAGCTGATGACTTTTAGCTAATTGGCAAGCATCACAAACGGACGCAGAGGGTTCACTAGTACATCGAATATTATTAAGATGTAAAATGGACTGAACTACTTGTGAAGAGGGATGGCCGAGACGGGCATGCCACTGGGTCTTGCTTGCAGACCTGCTGAGAAGAGCATGTTTGAGTGTAGTAGCTGCAGACGATCGGATGGGGTAGAGACCGGACTCACATCGACCGGTCAGCAGGCTGCGTCCCGATTGCCGGTCCTTTATAGAGAAATGCCATGGATGATATTCAAAGAAAACATCATTATCTTTAGAAAATTTATGAACTGAAAGGAGATTTTTAGAAATTTCAGGAACATGTAAAATATGGCGCAAAGCAAGAGGACGAGCAGCAGTAGTAATTGAAGAATGACCGGTATGTAAGATGTGCAAACCTGTGCCATTGCCTACTCGGACTTGGTCGTTGCCGTGATAACGTTCCCGAACAGCAAGGCGATCTAGATCGCTGGTGATATGATCAGTAGCACCCGTGTCAGTGTACCAATCGGGATCGACGTTGTAGGAGGATGAAGCAGCTAATGCAGCCGACGGCGGTACTTCATCGTAGGAATCATCATGACGATACCAGCAGTGAACTGCAGTGTGACCCTCTTTGCCACAAATCTGACAAGTTGGTCGAGTAGCCGATCCTCGATTATCCCCTGAATAACGAGGAGAAGTATCAACACGAGGAGGCGGGAACCGACCACGGCCACGACCACGACCACGGCCACGGCCACGGCCACGACCACGATTCATTGGTGTTCCGCTACGTCCGGCATAGTTGGCAGATGAACCAGTATGAAGTTGTAGCTCGGCCTGATGCTGAAGTTGGCGGGCCTCAAACGCCATGAGGTGGGCAAAAACATTATCCAAAGTAATGGTTTCAGATCTGGTGGTCATCGATGTGACAAAAGAATCATAGTCTGAGCCAAGGCCGGCCAGAAGATATGCTATTATCTCATCATCACGTAAAGCAGCACCTGCAGCAGCAAGTTCATTGGCCAGCCCCTTGATTCGACGAAAAAAATCAGCCGCAGATAGATCTCTTTTCTTGGATGTAGCCAGTTCAACTCGAATTTGCACCATGCGAGCACGAGTAGCAGAGAAGAACATTCTCTGCAAGATATCCCAGGCCTCCTTTGATGTGGAGGCTGAGATCACATCCCGCAGAACCTCTTCAGACATGGATGACAGCAGGCCGCTAAGAACCTGCTGATCCTGGTCGAACCAGCGATCATAATCTGGATTGGAGACCATGGTGATGCCATTGTCAGATGTAGATGCAATCTGCTGAGCTGGAGGGGAAAGAGAACCATCGAGATAGCCCATCAATTTGGCGCTGCGGAGAAAGGGCAGTAATTGAGCTCGCCAGAGGAGGAAGTTAGACTTCGTGAGTCGTATTGTAACAGCATGATGAATAGGAATTGGCACAAAGGAAGACGCCATGGAAGGAAGCGTGGTAGTAGTGGTGGAAGGAGAGGAGGAGGAGGTAGAGGATGAAGTTAGATTTTGCTGGAAAATTTATGGCTCTGTTACCATGTTAATGTATGGCGCCTTGACCTTCATAGGTCACACCTTCTCATATTTATAGAAGAGGATTACATGATAATAGAGGATTATATGATAAGGACTCTGTAACAAACATAGGAGAAAAAGGAGGTGCAGCTCCACAAGACCAGGAGAGAATATCTAGTCCCCTAAACCACCTTTCTATAGATGGATATAAACTATATCTCTAACACGAAGAAGGTTCCTTTGATGTGGGCGTTCACGGGATCTTACATTTCGGTGACGCCGGCGCCAGAGCAGGCGACGCCCTGCCACGCCGCGCCGCAGGGATCGCCGCCGCTGGCCGACCACCCAGCCAGCTGCGACGGGCTGTTCCAGGAGGTGTAGAGATTCGCCAGCGCCGCGGCTGCAACACGGAACCGAACCATCAATCGCGCGCGAAACAAGAAAGAAAAGGAAAACCCACCACGCCATCCCAAGAAACCAAGAAACTCAGCCGGAACCGGGAGCGCCGCCCAGGGCTCTTACCGTCGTCGGGGTCGGTTTCGGCTCCCGCTGGCGCCGCCGCGAGGGCAAGGACAAGGCCGGTGGCGAATGCGGCCGCCAGTGCCTCCATGCTTGGTCTGGTCCCCACGCAGTCCCCCTCCTGTGATCCGCACAGCGGAAGGTTGCTGCTTTCCTGGGTTGCTTATCCCCTACCAGGACACGGCCATGGTGTCCAGCACGGGGATCACCGTGGTTCACCTCTCTCTTCTCCGCTGGTTCAGTACCAGCGATGACAGCTAGTAGGAGAACCAAGAAAGGAAGCACGCAAGAAACGGCGGATGCCACGGCTGCTTCCAGTTCCAGCAGAGAGGGAAATTTGTGGTAGGGAGGGGTGGTGCAGGTAAAGACTGCAATTTTTTTGGATCCCCCTCTTAAATGTATGTTGGGTTCTGGGCTGCTTGCTGTTCTTGACTCTGCTCCCTCTCACACGCACATACTCTTTCTCTCTCCTCCTCGATGCACAGGACAGGAAGGAAGGTGCTCTTGATCCGGTAAAAAATTAATGGCGGAGCAATGGGAGTAGGTGAAAGGCGATGAAGTCGGAACAGAGCTTGCAGAGGCCACCAGGAAGAAAGATGCATGCTGATTGATGCCCTGCTAATGGTGGATGGTGGGGTGGACTGTGGACAAAGGTTGATGCCAGTACAGTCAACCATGAGCCGTTGTTTGACTGAGCAAGACAAAAGTTTTCACCACTGCATGCTCCATTCCATACCATGTTCACCTCTCTCCTCACCTAAAACCACGGTTTATAAAACCGTCAGTGGAAAAATCGTTACCTACCTGTAATATTTAGTGCCAGTAAACCAGTAAAAACTGACCGGTTTGTACAATCTAAACCAATTTAAATTTGTACCGATTTACCGACGAAAACCGGCGATAAACCATCCTAAAACGCCGGTTTTCGCTGTTTTATAGAAAAATAGAAAATTTGGACATAATTTATTTGTAATTTGCTCAATTCACATTGCATAGTAAATATTAATTGATCCACATGACATATATTCACAAAAATAACATACAACATACATATACAACCACAAACTCCAGTTCTCATGCAACAAACAACCAGCGATCTTCGCAATACTCAAATACAAGTTCTTTTACAGCCCTCCAACGAGGCAACGACACATAGGTCGACTTATTTCACAGTACTCACATGTTCAGCTCGAGTCATTGTGATAGTACTGAGGCATGTTGTAAGGATCGTGATATTGTTTCAATCTGTCATAGTGATAGGTCTATACAAAAGATATGAGATACATTAGCGAGAAAACAAGAGCGGCAAATAAATACTTATCCACAAAGCAAAAATAACATACCAGTGCAGCGGAAACTTGTTCATACCCATAGTGTGGTCCTGGTGGATACATATTTGATAATTTTGAATATAGTGGTGGAGGGGTCCATAGTTTCCATACCCATGCATGATTGATGGTGGTACTTCACCTGATGGTCCCTGACCCGGTTGCCGTTGTCATACATAAGGGTTATAGACTAGGTCTTGTCCAGGCGGATAGTTAGAAGAACTAGAGCTACTTGAGCTACGGATTCCATCTTGGACAGGAAATGAAACCGAACGACGCCGACCACTTATTGTCTCCCGCTGTGAATGAGGTGCATCATGGTAAGAATCTTGGGTGGAATGGGTGAACCGACTACCTCCAATGGACCTCCAATCTCCTGCACCACTCCCTCCTTCACCATATAATCCAGCATCACCATGGTTGCCATCATCACCAGCACTAGGGTGGGTTGTGTTATCATCATTGTCTTCATCCTCTTCGATTTGATCGGTGATTTTGACCCTTTTTTCCTTTCCTATCTGATAGACCAAGTCTTGTCTCCGCTTGCCAATGTGGGTGTCGCCAACTATTTCATTGGCCCATTCTTGCACTTCCTCTTTGCCTCCTTGTTCACGTACAAGCGATGTAAACATCGTGCTAGGAAGAGGAGTGTCACTGATAGGTTAGTCTTCATCCAATGTTGGAGGCATTGGATCTTCCTCTTTCCATCCAATCTCTAATGGTTTCATTATGCCTGTGTAATGATAGATCCATGAAGGCCAAGGCAGGATCAAACTCACTAGGATCTATTGTATCAGATACTTGCCATCAATCTCTTGACCAGTTGGTAATGTGACCCCCACACCTGCATTTAAGGCAACAAGATTATGTCAACAACATAGATCAAATACAACAAAATATAATGCGTTATTTGTTACCTTGTTTTTGGGACTCCATAATTGCGGCCCTAAAATATGAGTTATCGACCTTTCGACCCGGGATGCCAATGGCATGACAAGCCTTTGCCCAATCCGTACCAAGAATCTATTTCGAGCTCCTTCCCTTACTTGTCCAGGGACCAGTATCTGTCCTCTGTTGCCTTGGTCTAGAGGCTTGAGCAAGATTGTAGTCTCTAACACTCTCAGGTACTTGTTCCCTACTCCTTCACATCATCCTATCAAGTGGCCCTTGAGATACCCTCTGGCTGGAGGATCCACCACCCCTGGCATACCTTGCACTAGCCCTCTGACTAAATTCGTGCTGCACATGTATGCAAAGGCTTGAAGTTCATCCTCATACTCATCGTCCCTAAAATGGGTTCGTGCTGCCTCATCTGCCCTCAGCTACTGCCTGAACCTAGAAGTCTTCTTTTTTCTTTGTCTTATCTATGTCAAGTTGGAAGTATGCATTTATGTCTGGAGGAATAGAGGGACATTTCTTGACATTCTTCCCTCTATGCGTGAATGCTCCTTCAATCGAGTACCACCCCTCCGCTCTTTGTTTCTCAACAATACTTGCATTTGAAACATGCACCAACCTTTTCTCCGTGCAACCAGACTCATCTATATCTTTATCTTCATCCGACATGTCTCCTACAGACGTGGAAAATATCATATAACTTGAAACAATAACTAAACCATAAATAATCCATAAACCATAAGCCACCTGTCACACCCGAGCTTTAAGGAACAAAGCCGGGTGCATCTCATACATGCGCTGAGAAGACAACATATATAATAACAGAGTGTATAGAGATAAATGTCACAATAACATCAAGGAATTTATTACATAGCGGAAGTCTTATTACAAAATAAAAGATAAAAGATAAATATAAAACGAACTAAGGATCATCCTTGGCGCAAAAGTTGACTGGGGAAACGCCACCTAGATCAGATCAAACTCCTCGCTTTGTGGCTCCTCCTGAACCACCTGTTCTTCTCCTGTGGGGGTGTGAGACAGCAAGGGTGAGCTCACACATGATCATAGCTCAACAAGTTGTGGGGAACCAGTGGCATGAACTCACCAAAGGTGGGAGTTCATGTGATGTGTAAGGCTAATCAACAATAGGGGTTAAAGCTGAGCATTGCTTTTAAGTAGTTGGTCAAAATTTTATTAGCAGTTACTAAATGTAAGTAAATACCAAACCTTAAATAAAATAATAGAACAAAATTAATAATAATCCTATGCATATGCAAATGACAAAATTGAGTTTAAGTTACATAAATTAATCATTGGAGAGTCCTAAGCTGCTCATGACCGTGAGCTCGGCTAGTATACCAGTTTTACACTCTGTAGAGGTTGTACCCTGTACCCACAAGTCATGTATCCCATGTCGCCAGGGTTAGCTAGACCCTTAGACACTACCGAGGTGAATGGCTAGGGATCCACTACGAGGCCTTCACAAAGTTCCACTAGCTTCTGAAAACCCGCTACAGTTTATGGGAAGAGCACTTGCAAGAATCCCCCGTCTGACCGCCATCGCAGCAAAATCAACCCGAGAACCTCCTTGCATGCAATCCCCTACTGCCCTTGCCCCTTTCGGGTAAGGTAGTCTTTCACTAGCTTTTCTAGTTAGTTGGCCAAGGGCGTCCCATTAAACCCTTGTGGTGGCACACGTTTCTCAAGTTAAGCTCCATGTTCCAATTAACATTAATGATCTTGACATGAACATAAATAGAATAACAAAATAAATGGAACATGGATATAATGAAATATTATCCCAAAACCATGTAAAGCAATAGCAAAACTACCCAAGTGATTCAGGGATAACAAGGTAAAATGGATAAACAGACTAGGATGACCTATTGGATCCCATCAAAATTAAGTCTATGCATGGTAAATGATTATAAGGAACATTATTGGGTAACAAAAGTGAATCAAGGGCACAAATTGCCTTCAATGAGCTCCTGCTCATCTACTTCTATCTGCTGGTCACCAGGATCCTCGGTCACAGGTTCTTCTACTCGCCACAATACAAACAAGCACAGTATATAGAGAAAATTAACATCACATCAAACATGTAAACAAAATACATAATAATAATCTACACATTAAAATAAAATCCTAGGAACAGAAATCATAATTTTTGGAGTTATAGATTTTAAGATATGAATTTCCAAAGGTTTTATGTGCTTAACATAGGATTAAGTGGGAAATTATTTTTCTTACTGTTGTCATGTCCAAACAGAGACTCTAAGTGATAGAGAATAATATAAAAAAATTTAGGAACTGGAATTGAGTGATTTGTACTACAAATGAATTTTCTATGAATTTTACAAGTTCTAGCACTAATTTATATATTAAAAATCCATTTAAAATTTAATTTCTCTGATTCTATACGGTTCTGGACTAGGCGCAACAATACTGATAAAGGCACGGGCCTCAGGGTAACTTTTCCAAGACACAGGGAATAGTGGCGAGGGACGGCGGGTTTGGTTTCACAAAAACAGAGGGTCTCTTTTGCAGTTTAACCATGGCGAAAGGGTATCATCAGATCTCGGTCGTTGGATTAGATGTGAGCGCACCAAATTAAATCCGAACCAAAACAAACCGGTACGCATCCAGGATCGTTGGATCTAAGATTGACGGCTACGGTTTTATGAGATCCAGATCTAATCTGAGCCGTCCAGAGAGCGATCAACGGCCATCACCAGTCGTGGCCAAAGAGTTACGCTCGACTTAATCCCCGTCGGCCAATCCTGATCTAACGGTGTGCGAGCGCCACCACTCCCCCTGAGCTAACGCGGCGGCGCCGCCCCATCCGTGCCGCGCCATCGCCGGCGAGCGCGCGATTCAAGCCCCCGGCGCACGATTCCACACCGCGACTGTTACTACGCAACGAGGGGGAGGCACTGAACTCAATTAGAGGCTACATACCGATTTTTTGGGGTCTGGAGCGACCAACAACGTGGCACGGCGGACGACGGACTCCGGCGAGAAATTACTTGCGCCCCACTGGTTCTCCGATCACCGCGACACTGCACACGCACACCACACCGAACGGCGAAGTCCCCGCCCCAAGCTCCGGAGGCAGTGCGTCCACAGGGGCGGTAATCACCGGCAGCGGCCCGCACGAGATGGTTCTCTCGGTCACGGGGGAGGACGGCTGGGTTCGTGCGGCTTTAGGGTTTAGGGTTCGTGGGTGAGCACGACATTTAACGCCCCAAACCCACGGAATCGGAGTCACGGCCGGCAGCTCCGGAAGAAGGGGGAAGGAGACTGTGCCGCCCGCCATGCGCGGGATTCAGTTGAAGGAGGAGCTGACATCACCGGCCCACACGTCAAAGAAACGGACACTACAGCGTGCGAGGGTCAAACGCGCCTGGCGGGTGGGTCCGAGGCGCTAGTGAGTACGCTATAGCGCGCGGAGCGAACTAACACGCGGGTCCCACCTATCGGTGTAATGGTGAATGAGCTGGGCTACGGGGCGAGTGTGGAAATGGGCCAGATAGGTGGCGGCCGGCCCATTCAGTGCACAGTTCTTTTTTTCTTTTTATTTTCTCTTCTTTTTTCCTTTGCTTTTGATTTGAACTTTAAATTTTGAATTCACAAACTGTTGTGGATTTATTATTCTCAACTAACACATAATTTGAACATACTAGTATTACTTTTATTTATAATATTTATTTTGTATATATTTTTTGTACCTCTGTTTCTTCTTCTCCACTTTTCAAGTTTCAAATTAGGGTTTAAATTCTATGGACCCATTATTATTGACCCTTTTATTTTTATTACCCACAAATGCACAATCAAATAAACTCCAGCATGATGCACAAGTTATTTATGTGTTCTTTGTTTTAATTATCCACTTTTAACTAGGGTTGATCACATGTAATGAATAGTAGAGGCCACAAATTATTGAGATTATCTCTATTCTCATCATTGCACTTTTGGGTATTACAAATCCTACCCCACTTAACAATAATCTCGTCCTCGAGATTTAGGAAGGACTAGGGAAAAGATGGTGAAAATCTATCTGAAGCTCTTCTTCTCTTTCCCATATTGCTTCATCTTCTCCATGGTGACTCCATTGCACTTTGCACATCTTTATGACCTTATTTCTTGTAACTCGAGTCAAAGTGTCAAGAATCTTGACATGATACTCCGTGTAAGTCAAATCACCCTTAACACTGAGCTCTTCAATTGGTAACTGTTCCTTAGGGACACAGAGACACTTCTTAAGTTGAGACACGTGAAATACATTGTGCACATCCGATAGACTATTAGGTAGTTCGAGTTGGTATGCCATCTCCCCAACTCGCCTAAAGATCATGAATGGTCCAATAAAGTGAGGGGGCAATTTGCCCTTGACTTTGAATCTCCTCATTCCACGAAGTGGTGACACCTTGAGGTACACATAATCTCCTTCCTCAAATTCCAGTGGTCTTCTTCTATTATCAGCATAGCTCTTTTGCCTGGTCTGAGCTACCCTCAAATTCTCCTGAATTATACGGACTTGTTCTTCTGCCTCTTGAATCAGTTCAGGCCCAAAGAGCTGTCTTTCTCCAGACTGATCCCAATATAGGGGACTCCTGCACTTCCTCCCATATAAAGCTTCGAATGGTGACATCTTCAGACTGGCCTGATAGCTATTATTATATGAGAACTCAGCATATGGTAGACTTTTATCCCAACTTCCTCCATGCTGAAGGGCACAAGCTCTCAACATATCTTCCAACACTTGTTTAGTCCTTTCGGTCTGTCCATCAGTCTGAGGGTGATAAGCCGTACTAAAGTTCAACTTTGTGTTCATATTCTCATGAAAGCTTCTCCAAAATCGTGAGGTAAACTGTGAACCTTGATCAGACACGATCTTCTTTGGTACTCCATGTAAACACACAATCCGAGCCATATATAACTCTGCTAGCTGAGAACCTTTATAAGTAGTCTTTACAGGAATGAAGTGAGCCACTTTAGTCAATCTATCCACAATCACCCATATAGCATCATATCCTTTCTGGGTGCGAGGTAATCCAGTAATGAAATCCATACCAATCTCTTCCCACTTCCACTTGGGTATCTTCAGTGGGTGCAGTAGTCCAGCTGGTCTCTAGTGTTCAGCCTTAACTCTTTGACACACATCACACATAGCCACATGTGCAACCACATCTCTCTTCAATCCATACCACCAATATTTTTGCTTCAAATCCTAATACATCTTGGTACTACCAGGATGAATAGAATAATTCGAGTCATGGGCCTCCTTTAAAATAGTCTCACGAAGGCTCTCAATATCAGGAACACATATCCTGTTCTTGAACCACACGGTGCCTTGCTCATCATCCGTGAATTCTGGACCTTGACCTTCAGTAATTAGATCCTTAATCTCTTGTATCTTAGCATCACCAATTTGTCCTTTGCGGATCTCTTGCTCCAAAGTAGGTTCCACATCAATAGTAACTCCTTCAGTGTGAGCAACTATCCCCAAGTAAGTCTCCTGAAATCCTCAACAATCTCATCGGGTAGCTGGGCAACAACAGCTGAATGAACATGCTCCTTTCGACTCAAGGCATCTGCAACCAAATTCGCCTTGCCCGGGTGATAGTGAATCTCCAAATCATAATCCTTAATAAGCTCCAACCAACGGTGTTGCCTAAGGTTGAGATCCTTCTGAGTGAATATATACTTCATACTCTTATGATCCGTGTACACTTGGCACTTGGTTCACATGATATAATGTCTCCAAATCTTAAGCGCATGCACAACGGCTGCCAGTTCTAAGTCATGAGTGGGGTAGTTTAACTCATGTTTCCGCAATTGACGAGACGCGTAGGCGATCACATGTCCTTCTTGCATGAGCACACATCCCAAGCCTTGGCCACATGTATCACAATAAATATCAAATCACTTATGTAGATCTGGCATAACCAACACTGGTGGTGACATCAATCTCTTCTTTAATTGATCAAAGCTGTCTTGGCACTTCTCGTCCCTCTTAAACTCTCTTCCCTTCTCCAGAAGTGAGGTCATAGGCTTAGAAACCTTAGAAAATCCTTCAATAAATCTCCGATAATATCCTGCAAGTCCCAAGAAACTCTGGACCTCAGTAACTGTAGTGGGTATGCTCCACACCACTATCTCCTTGACTTTAATAGGATCCACTGCTATTCCTCCATTAGAAATGATATGTCCAAGGAATGGCACCTTGTCAATCCAGAACTCGCATTTACTGAACTTGGCGTAAAGTTGATTATCTCGTAGCTTATGTAGCACCAATCTCAGATGTTCCTCATGATCACTATCACTCTTGGAATAAATAAGAATATCGTCGATGAATACTACGACGAATATGTCCAAATACTCCATAAACACCTTATTCTTCAGATCCATGAAGTAGCTGGTGCATTAGTTAGTCCAAATGACATAATGATGAACTCATATAAACCATATCAGGTCGAAAAATCCGTCTTGGGAATATCCAATGGCCTAATCTTCATTTGATGGTAACCCGATCGGAGATCAGTCTTCGAGAATACCCTTTGACATCTCATCTAATCAAATAAATCCTCAATGCGGGGTAACAGATACTTGTTCTTCACAGTGACATCATTAAGGGTCCTATAATCCACGCACATCCCTTGCGATCCATCTTTATTCTGTACAAATGCTTTTTAAGTTCCTTTAGTTCTTCTACAGACATCCTATACAGACGTTTAGAAATAGGAGCAGTTCCAGGTAGAAGATCAATTACAAACTCAACTTCCCTATTTGGTGGCATCCCTGACAACTCCTCTAGAAAGACATTCGGAAAATCTCTAACCACACGGATGTTGTCACCAACAAACTCCTCAGGTATAAAGTACATCACACGTCTGGAAGAGGTGGTTACTGCAATTTGAACTTGAAATTTTTCTCCTTTAGGGCTGGTGAGTTCTACCGTACCCCTACCACATGCTATAATGGCCTTTGCCTTTCTTAACCATGACATACCAAGGATCAGAGTACTGCTTGCCTCTAATATTATAGTAGTAGCTCCAAATTCTCTTCCCATAATTGTTAATGTCAATCTACGTGTCATATGATTTGCCTCAACAGGCCCTTTAGGTGTAATTACTATCATTGGTTTTCTCATATTTAGCAGGGGTATCTCATTTGTGTTGGCATATCGAGCAGACATGAATGAATGTGTAGCACCAGAATCAAATAATATTGTTGCAGGAATTGCATTAACGTAAAACATACCAAGTACAATGTCATCACCATCAGGAGTAGCATCAACGCTGACTTGATTAACCCTGGCAATAGAGAATCCCTTGCCAGATCCTGGAGTCTACTGCTTGTTCTGAACCAGGGTAGTAGCAATCCTTTGTGGGCAAACATTTGCATAATGCCCAGTCTTCCCACACTTGAAGCAAGTAGTGCCTGCACTCTGTCCTGAAAACTTCGTCGGGGTGCTAATGGGGGTAGCCTGACGAGTCGGTGGAGTCCTCTAAGGTGATTGCTGAACTGGGCGCTGGCCTGCGCCAGTGCAAACTGGTGTACCCTGGGGTGAACTATAGCGAGGACGAACATTGCTGCTTCCTTGTCCTTGAGATATAACCTTCCTCTTCAAATCTCCTAGCTGAACACGCTTGTGTTCAATAGCTAGAGCCTTATCGAGCAGCCTTTGAAATGATGGGAATGTATGTGCCACTAGAGCATATTGCAGGGGTCCATTGAGTCCTTCAATAAAATGCTCATGTTTCCTCTCATCTTCAGCGACTTCATCAGGCGCATATCTGGATAACTGGATGAACTTGTTGCGATACTCGCTGACTGACATGCTTCCCTGCTTCAGCGACAGAAATTCTTTCTTCTTAATCTTCATCAATCCAGCTGGTATATGATGGTTCTTGAACTATGTTGAAAACTCCGCCCATGTGATAGTGTCAGCAGCATCGTGGGCAGCAGTATATGAATCCCACCAATCAACAGCGAGACCTGTCAAACGTCCAGAAGCATATAAAACCTTCTCCCGGTCAGAGCACTGAGCAATGTTCAACATCTTCTCTACGGACTTTAGCCAATCATCTGCGTCCAATGGATCAGGAGAACTAGCAAATGTCGGTGGCTTATGGCTCATGAACTCCCGATGCTTATCTCGGGGTGGAACTGGTGGTGGTGGTGGAGGCAGTGGTGCTTACTAATGTTGTTGTTGTTGTTGTTGCTGTTGCTGCTGTGCCCTCCTTTCCTGGCGTATCTCTTCTCGTTCTTGGCGCAGCTCTCGACGTATCTCCTCCCGCTCTTGGCGCATCTCCTGGCGTTCCTGTTGCATCTGAGCACGCATATCAACCATAGTGTCAGCCATTTGTTGCATCATCCTCATCTGAGCTGCAACCAGTGGGTCAACTCCTGCTGGTGGAGGTGGTGGTGGAGGATCCATCTCTACTGGTTGTCTATATATCCTCCGAGTGTGTCGATTAGGAGGTAAATCAATTCCACCACCCTTCCTGGTATCGACCATCTGAGTTAGAAATATATGGTAAGAGAATAGTAGACAAGGCAGGTAGTTACGAATCATGTTACTTTGGGGGATTTATTAGCTGAGCAGATTAATGTTTTACCTACTAAAGCTAACTCAATATCTTATGGTGGTACATGCTAAGATGTCCATCTATAATAATTCAATCAATCAAAGAAGCAAATCAGACATTTATCATCAGAACAATCAACCAACATTTTTAAATAGTGAAAATAGTTTTAAATTTTGTCTTAGGTTCCCTATCTCTTAAAAAGGTCATAAATGTAGGAATCCAAGGTGTGAAATCCATCTTGTCTCAGAGTAGAAAAGGTAAGAATGATCAGAGTAGAACAACAAAAGGTGAGACATGATCAAGATAAGGTAAGTATGGAATGAATCGGAGTAAGGTAAGTAGATAAGGGTTTTGTCCATTTCTATCTAGGTTTCGTCCTACAATCAACATTTCCTCTGATACCACTTCTGTCACACCCGGGCTTTAAGGAACAAAACCGGGTGCATCTCATACATGCGCCAAGAAGACAACATATATAATAACATAGTGTATAAAGATAAATGCCACAATAACATCAGAGTATTTATTACATAGCGGAAGTCTTATTACAAAATAAAAGATAAACGATAAATATAAAACAAACTAAGGATCATCCTTGGCGCAAAAGTCGACTCAAGAAATGCCACCTAGATCAGATCAAACTCCTCGCTTTGTGGCTCCTCCTGAACCACCAGTTATTCTCATGTGGGGGTGTGAGACAACAAGGGTGAGCTCACACAAGATCATAGCTCAACAAGTTGTGGGGAACCAGTGGCATGAACTCACCAAAGGTGGGAGTTCATGTGATGTGTAAGGCTAATCAACAACAGGGGTTAAAGCTGAGCATTGCTTTTAAGTAGTTGGTCAAAATTTTATTAGTAGTTACTAAATGTAAGTAAATACCAAACCTTAAATAAAATAATAGAACAACAATTAATAATAATCCCATGCATATGCAAATGACAAAATTGAGTTTAAGTTACATAAATTAATCATCGGAGAATCCTGAGCTGCTCATGACCGTGAGCTTGGCTAGTATACCAGTTTTACACTCTGTAGAGGTTGTACCTTGTAACCACAAGTTGTGTATCCCATGTCGCCAGGGTTAGCTAGACCCTTAGACACTACCGAGGTGAATGGCTAGGGATCCACTACGAGGCCTTTACAAAGTTCCACTAGCTTCCGAAAACCCGCTACAGTTTATGGGAAGAGCACTTGCAAGAATCCCCCGTCTGACCACCATCGCAGCAAAATCAACCCGAGAACCTCCTTGCATGCAATCCCCTACTGCCCTTGCCCATTTCGGGTAAGGTAGTCTTCCACTAGCTTTCCTAGTTAGTTGGCCAAGGGCGTCCCATTAAACCCTTGTGGTGGCACATGTTTCTCAAGTTAAGCTCCATGTTCCAATTAACATTAATGATCTTAACATGAACATAAATAGAATAACAAAATAACTGGAACATGGATATAATGAAATATTATCCCAAAACCATGTAAAGCAATAGCAAAACTACCCAAGTGATTCAAGGATAACAAGGTAAAATGGATAAACAGACTAGCTAGGGTGACCTATTGGGTCCCATCAAAATTAAGTTTATGCATGGTAAATGATTATAACACTACAGGAAACACCTAAATTTTCGTGGGCCAAAAACCCACGAAAATAAGCCTCAACCGACGAAAATAGAGAATTTTCGTCGGCACCGACGAAAATGACTTATTTTCGTCGGCTTTCCCAAAGCCGACGAAAATTGTTGGTCGGCTCACTATTTTCGTCGGCCTCAGAGGCCGACGAAAATAAGAACATAATTTTCGTCGGCCCTGGGTGGTGGCCGACGAAAATATCTGGGCACGTATTTTCGTCGGCCACCACCCAGGCCGACGAAAATTCATGATACCCCCCCAAAAACAGATTTTTCTGCACCTTTTATTAATTCACAGCAAAATAAACATATACACAATCACATATACAGATTTCACAAACAATACAGTTTTTCGCAAACAACATTCACAAACACTTACATAATTGTTTCAAACATATTCCATACATATAGTCCATATATAGTCCATACATAAACAAAGTCACTCCATCCAGAACCATAAACAAAGTCTATACATATCCATACATAGTCCATAAACAAATTCACTACTCACTCCGGCGGGCTATGTGAGTTTTGGCCACTCCCTCCTCCGCCACCAGGAAGGTGGCCACTCCCTCCAGAACCATGGACGAGGAAGTCTTGGACGTTGACAGCACCCTCTGATCCCTGAGCATGTGACGCTGAACCCTGCAATTCATCAATCATTCAAATAAGGCTGTGTTTGGTCAATATTTGCATAAAACTAAACATGGAACGTCACCTGTGATCCATGGTGATGAGGAGGTTGTGCATGCATCCACGGGTACTGTTGTGCTGGCCACCCCTGAGGTGGTGGCACCCACCCCGTCGGTGGCGGTGCCATCCACGCTTGAAATGGCTGAGAGCCCGCCGGTGGCTGGAAGACCGGTGGCACCCATCCCGGGACTGGCTGCGATCCTTGGGGTGGTGGAGGTGTCCAAGTGCCTGGAGGTGCCTGCGTCCACCCAACACCAGTCCACTGTGGCTGCGACGCTGGAGCTTGTCCTGGCCACTGTCCCCATCCTTGTGCCTGCGAGCCATTTTTGATAATAAAAAAAGAGTTGCTATGGAATTGAAGTGTTCAGATAGTGTTACCTGGGGAGGGCGAAAAGCTGGCAAGTTCATATCAGGGCCGAGTCGAGTAGTCATTTCCTGCAAATGGATGAAACGTTAGAATCGCAACATTATACTTTGAATTCAATGACGACACGTGATGAGATAGACGGATTACCTGAAAATAAGAAGCCATATACTGCGTCAGCTGTCCGACCTGCTCCTGCGCTGCTCGAGCCTGCTCCTGTGCTGCTCGAGCCTGCTCCTGTGCTGCCCGAGTCTCCTCCTCCAGCTGAGCCTCTCGAGCAGACTTGGAGGAGCGAGAACTCCCTGCCGAAGACGATGCTTTCCCTTGACCTAATGTCCTGTTGTACTCCACAACGCCGGTGCCAAAGGCAAACCTGCATGATACACATAGTTGAGCCATTAAGTGGACACATTCTTGTTAATGAAATTGTCGAATCAAAGACAACCACCTCACCTGCCATGCTTTCTACCCCCACCACTGTGGTACAACGCCGAGGCATCTAAGTCTGAATGCATCCAGTCGAAATCAGGCCCATGGCATTGAGTCATTTCCTCCCCATATGCATTCTGCAAAGAAAGTTAGAGTTGGAGTTAGACACAAAACATGCAATTTAATTCGTAAATACAACTTGTTTACCATTTTCTCCCTTGCCGCCTCGCTGCATAGCTCATCAGGGTTCGCCGGATCAGGGCCACGGTGACCACGGACGTAAACCTCCATAAAACTTGGAGCAACTCCACTTTCAGCTTCCTGCATGAAAAAGAAGAGTTAAACCATAGAATTGTAATAGATGTAACATAAAAGTTTGATTTATATACTTACCATGCGGCGTGCGGTACCAAGGTGTCCATCGGCCCCGTACCTGTGCCCCGGTCCTTCAGTGCCACGGTTGGCACGGTGCTTGTTGGACTCTGCAATCCACTCAGGCGACGCCCATCTCTTTGCCAACCACCTCCAGGCTTCCATGTCCTTCGCCAGCCAATCCACAACGCTCTCCAGGTACTGCTCCTCTGTGAGGTAGATCTCATTGGCCCCTAATGCTTTGCTCATTTTCTGCCCCTTTATCTTCTTGTAGTAGTAGTTGACGGCCGCGATGCGAGCATTGTACATGGCATCCTTGATGACCTTATCAGCGCACTTCCGAAAGTGCCTCTTCACACGTGCCCACTGAGCCTGATCGTCCTCGATGTCATCCGGCAATTCGAACCTCCCCTACATATCAATGGAGAAGTTAAGTTAAAGTAAGATTAGGAGAAGCAATAATTCAGTGAATTGCTTATATACGAAAGTAAACTCACCCAGAACTCGTCCCACACAGCCACCTGACAAGTCCTTCGTTTTTTTTCCGAACTTCCCCCTCCGCTACTGCTTTCCCCTGACTCCCCTGGCTGGACATAGTCCTTTAGACCCCAGTCAGCCCACTGCATAGCCGCGAACCTCTCGCCATTGAGCTCCACCATGCCAGGGTAGTAGAAGCGACAGAGGCTACCCAACACCGCGTTCACCTTGGGACGTCTGCCTGTACCGTCCCAAGTCAAGTCTTCCCATGACCTACAAACATTAATAAAACAAGTAAACCAGTGCAATCACGTTCACATTAAAAAATTAACACAACAGAAATAAGCCCCACCATTCTCCATGCGGCCGGATGAGCCTCCTCTCGGCAGGTCTCGGACCAAGCGCATTGCTCTTCTTATACCTAAGTATACAAGTAAATTCAATATGATGAAATGATTAAAAACTAATATCAATTAAACTAATATGCATAATAATACCTGAAGGACGTAGAACCATCTGACGCGTCGCCCGCGCTGCCTGCCCCCATGGGGTCAACCTCCTCATCCTGCTCACCCTCCTCACCCTGCACATGAGCATCCTGCTGAGGAGTCTCCTGCTCACCCTCCTCACCCTGCACTTCGTCTAGACAGTCGAGAAGTTGCTGCTGCCTCTGTCGGCTCTGTGAGGTGCCCTGAAAAAGCCCACTGCCCGAGCTGTCCTCGCTGGCCGCGCTGCCCCCACTCCTCCTCGATCTCCTATGCTTGAACATGTTCAACTGTAGATAAATTAATGTCAAACCACAGTATATGGAACAAATAATATGAAAATTAATAATGTGGAAATTGGAATACATAGCTTAATTGATTAACGAAAAGAAACATACTAATCAAAAGTCATCCGCATCCGATGATGCTTCTTCGGCTCGTTGTTTATTCATACGCTCTTGATTTCGTTGGATCCTTACTGATCTTCTAACGACGACAGGTCGTTTGCGCTTTGACCTAGGTTCTTCAATTAAGTCGCTTGAATTGCAACAGAGATTTTCAAGTCCTTCTCCATTGGTCACATGGAATCGGTGAGCTATGTCTTGATTCGATGCCGCTTCTGGTTGAAAAACAGCATCATCGTTGTCCCTGCTCGTACTCACGTAGTCAGCACTCTCTGGAGCGACGACTTGTGGGTTGACTTTGATTGCAACCCACCAAGCCCTAAGGCTTGGGTGAGGATATGGCTGGTAGTACACCTGTTTTGCCTGATTTGCAAGGACAACATCGCTCATACTGCTCAGAATCCTAGAGCTATGCTTCACCTCGACATTACCATACTTGTCGACACGAGTCCCACTATGAGCATCAAACCAGTCGCACTCGAAAAACACGACTTTAAGTTCTTTGGGGCCATCGAAAATCAACTCAACAATGTTTTGAAGAACACCGTAATAGCCTTGTTGCGAACAGACGCCCTGAGCTTTTTCAACGCCCTTTCTATAGGATACATCCACCTGAATTGCACTGGTCCGCCTACCAAAGCTTCCCAAGGCAAATGCACAATTAGATGTTGCATCACATTGAAGAATCCTGGCGGGAAAACCTTTTCAAATTTACAAATAAGAATTGGAATTTCTTTCTCAAATTTCTGCATCAACCTCTTCGATACCGTCTTTGCGCATACTTCCCTATAGAAGTAACTCAACTCTGCAAATATGCTCCAAAGCTCATCCTTAAAATAGCCTCGAAACATCACGGGCATCAGCCTCTCCATAATAATATGGTAGTCATGGCTTTTCAAACCGATCAATTTACCGGTCTTCAGATTGACTGCCCGTTTCAGATTTGCCGCATACCGATCTGGAAATTTCAGATTCTTCAACCACTTAAATATTTCTTTCCTTTCATCTGGCTTGAGGCAGTAATCAGCTCGCGGCCTACTCTCATTCCCTTTATCGCTTACTTTCAACTCGAGCATCGGTCTCTTACAAATTTCAGCCATGTCTTTTCTTGCCTTCATATTATCTTTCGTTTTATCAGTCACATCGAAACATGTGCTTATGATGCTTTCAGCAACGTTACGCTCTTGGTGCATCAAGTCTATGTTGTGCGGCATGATCAAGGCTTTTGCATACGGAAGCTCCCATATTGATGAAATATGGGTCCAGTTGTGGTCCTCCCCGTAGCCTTGAAACCTATCATTTTCTCCTTGCTTCAGACAAGCATGCCATGCCATTATCTGCGGTGCAGTTTGCCTCTTTGGTGGCCCATTTCTGATTTTGGCTCCACTTCTGAATGCAGTAAGCGAATTCCTGAAATCATGCTTGAATGGAGTCCAACGTCGATGAGCATCAAAGAATGACACTTTCCCACCATGCTTCAATCTGAATGCATCCGTATCATTCATACATATGGGACAGCACAACCGACCATGAACACACCATCCAGACCAATCTCCATACGCCAGCAGATCATGCACTGACCACAAATAAGCAGCGCGCATGGTAAACTCCTTTTCAGTATGGCTGTCATAAGCCTTCACACCTCTCCACAATTGTTTCAGCTCTTCAATTAAAGGGCGAACAAACATATTCAGCTTTGGCCCTGGATGCTTGGGGCCTGGGATGACTAGTGCAAGGAACATGAACTCTTCTTTATTGACCAACTCAGGAGGAAGATTATATGGCACAATGAAGACAGGCCAACACGAGTAAGGGCTTGCACTGGTATTGAAAGGGGTGAATCCATCCGTCGATAGACCAAGCCGTACACTCCTAGGGTCGTTTGCAAATTCAGGATCAAACTCGTCAAATGCCTTCCACGCATCACCGTCCGACGGATGGACCATTATGTCTGGATCAGTGACGAGACGTACACCATTCTTTGGCCACGTCATATGCAGAGCTATTTCCTTGTTGAGGAACAACCTTGAAAGCCGAGGAATGATGGGCAACCAACGAAGTTGCTTAGCTGCGACCTTCGTAACTACCAATTCACCCTCATCATTTGTCACCTCGACATATCTAGATGCTTCGCAATGCTTACAACGGTCCAGCTTGTCATCCTCCTCAAAGAATAGCATGCAATTGTTGGGACACACGTCGATCTTCTCATATGTCATCCCAAGACCAGCCAACATCTTCTTTGCGAAGTACATATTCTTTGGCAACTTATGATTCTCCGGGAGAACCTCGCCCATCAGTTGGACGATGTCGTTGTAAGCACTGTTTGAAATGTTGTGCTTCGACTTTATCGCCATTAGTCTTGTGAGAGTCCCAAGAACTGACATCTGAGTGTGCTCGTGCAGTCTCTCTTCCCCCGCGGCGAGTAGCCGGAAGAATTCCTGAGCATCGCGTGGAAGCTGCCCCGGCTCCTCAGCGTTCATTTCAACATCCCTACCAAGATCATGCAACATGTCGTCCATCCTATCATGATCGTCATCAAGTTCCACCTCCGCGTCAACGTGTTTAATAGACTCTCCATGCCGGTACCATACAAGGTACTTTGGCATAAACCCACTTTTGCAAAGGTGTTTCTCCATTTCTTCCTTCTTCTGAGGCCACTTGTTCTCGCATCGATTGCAAGGACACTTCACTAGACGACCAGTTGCATTTTTGAAAGCGTGCTCAAGAAAAGCCTTTGTTACACCCATCCATTCATTCGAATGTGCCCCATCCTTTCTCCACCCGTCATACATCACCCTCCGATCACCGTCCATTTCAAAGGCTAATTAAACAAAAGACAAATAACATCAACGATCGTCCGTGGCTTAGGTGAACTCCCTATTAGGTAAAGGCCCTAAACCCACCCAAGAGTGTAGGTCGATGCTTGTGATCTGTGACGTGTAGCCTACGATTGCCGTGAAATTTCGGCAGCATAACCCCGCTGCTCTCCAAGCACACGCCTGAACATGGTGTGTTGGAGAACAACTGGGTTACACAACCGAAATTCCCCGTCAATCGTAAGGCACATGTCACAAATCACAAGCATCAGCCTACACTCTCAGGCTGTCCAAAATACATGGACAATTCCGGAACGGCGAACCTCACAAGCCAATGTGACGTTCGCCGTTCCCGAACGGGTGACGCGTACGGTTCGCTACGGTTAACGATTAAAACTAAACTCTAAACATTAAAAAATAACTCGGAGACAAATATGAATTTGAATTAAAACAATCAAACTAAGTATATACGAGAATACTCTTTGCACTGCTCTTGGGTTGGGGCAAGAAAATTATTATCAGAGAGCAACGAAAGAACCAAAAGAACATACATGGACATGAAGCATGCACTGATGGTTAGAGCAGCTGCAAGTACACATGCATGCATATGATGGGGATGGATCCCGAGAAAGAACTAATAACACGAATACAAATAGCAGCCACAGAAGCCTTTGGTCTCAAGAATATCTCGCTTTCCTAAGTGACAACTGACCTGGACTAGCATAACTTAAGGCAAATAGAGCTTGCTCATGAAAGGTTTTGCCTTTAATGCAACAAAGTGATTTACTTTTTTCAGTCTATAGCCCTTAATTACTTAAGCTCATGACCTTGAGAAAAGCACAAGTTGCTATTAACTAGCACAGGCTAAACCGACAATTATGAATAACAAAAAATAGCAACCAGGAGTTCTTACAGTACTATCACTTTACAGAATTAAGAGAAGGAAACATATATAAGTCACATAACATATATAGTTTACAGTAGACTAATTACGAATGCTTAATAACGCATAGGAAAGAAAACACAAAATTGCAGGCGTGGAAGAAGGGAGACGGGGAGGCTCACCGCGGGGGAACGAGAGCGGCGTGGACGGACGGAGGGCGCGCGCGACGGAGCTCGGTGATCGTCGCGACGGCGGCGTGGACGGACGGCGGGCGCGCGCGACGGAGCTCGGTGATCGTGCGACGGAGCTCGCCGAGCTTGCGTGAGAGAACGGCGGGCACCCGCGACGGAGCTCGCCGAGCTTGCGTGAGAGAACGGCAAGGCGGGGAATGAGCGAGGCGAGGCGACGGCAGGCGCGCGCGACGGAGCTCGCCGGCGCGAGCGCGGCGAGGCGGGGCGCGAGCGCGGCGAGGCGACGGCGGGCGCGCGCGCGCGACGGAGCTCACCGGCGCGAGCACGGCGAGGCGACGGCGGACGAGCGCGATGGAGCTTGCCGGCGCGAGCGCGGCGAGGCGGGGCGGGGCACGACTGCGGCGGGATTGGGAACGGTTTAGGGCAGGCTGGGCGCGAGCGAGAAGGTGGAGACCGGGATGCACGATTTAGTGAAACTATTTTCGTCGGCCTCAGTGAGGCCGACGAAAATATTGGTCGGCCATTGAACTATTTTCGTCGGCCGGGTTCAGGCCGACGAAAATACGCTGCATTTTCGTCGGTTATGAGGCCGACGAAAATAAGTTCCCTATGTTCGTCGGCCTGCCGACGAAACTATTCACAGGCCCACGAAAATACGCTACATTTTCGTCGGTCACGAGGCCGACGAAAATAACATCCGTATTTTCGTGGGCCGGCCGACGAAAATAATTAAGCCCACGAAAATTTATGCGTTTCCTGTAGTGTAAGGAACATTATTGGGTAACAAAAGTGAATCAAGGGCACAAATTGCCTTCAATGAGCTCCTGCTCAGCTACTTCTATCTGCTGGTCATCAGGATCCTCGGTCACAGGTTCTTCTACTCGCCATAATACAAACAAGCACAGTATACAGAGAAAATTAACATCACACCAAACATATAAACAAAATACATAATAATAATCTACACATTAAAATAAAATCCTAGGAATAGAAATCATAATTTTTGGAGTTATAGATTTTAAGATATGAATTTCCGAAGGTTTTATGTGCTTAATATAGGATTAAGTGGGAAATTATTTTTCTTACTGTTGTCATGTCCAAACAGAGACTCTAAGTGATAGAGAATAATATAAAAAAATTTAGGAACTGGAATGGAGTGATTTGGACTACAAATGAATTTTCTATGAATTTTACAAGTTCTAACACTAATTTATATATTAAAAATCCATTTAAATTTTAATTTCTCTGATTCTATACGGTTCTGGACTAGGCGCAACAATACTGATAAAGGCAGGGGCCTCAGGGTAACTTTTCCAAGACACATGGAATAGTGGCGAGGGACGGCGGGTTTGGTTTCATAAAAACAGAGGGTCTCTTTTGCAGTTTAACCATGGCGAACGGGTATCATCAGATCTCGGCCGTTGGATTAGATGTGAGCGCACCAGATTAAATCGGAACCAAAACGAACTGGTACGCATCCAGGATCGCTAGATCTGAGATTGACGGCTACGGTTTTATGAGATCCAGATCTAATCTGAGCCATCCAGAGAGCGATCAACGGCCATCACCAGTCGTGGTCAAAGAGTTACGCTCGACTTAATCCCCGTCGCCCAATCCTGATCTAACGGTGTGCGAGCGCCACCACTCCCCCCGAGCTAACGCGGCGGCGGCGCCCCATCCGCGCCGCGCCATCGCCGGCGAGCGCACGATTCAAGCCCCCGACGCATGATTCCACACCGCGACAGTTACTACGCAACGAGGGGGAGGTACTTAACTCAATTAGAGGTACATACCGATTCTTCGGGGTCTGGAGCAACCAACAACGCGGCACGGCGGACGACGGACTTCGACGAGAAATTACTTGCGCCTCGCTGGTTGTCCGATCACCGCGACACTACACACGCACACCATACCGAACGACGAAGTCCCGGCCCCAAGCTCCGGAGGCAGTGCATCCACAAGGGCGGTAATCATTGGCGGCGGCCCGCACGGGATGGTTCTCTCGGTCACGGGGGAGGACGGCTGGGTTCGTGCGGCTTTAGGGTTTAGGGTTTAGGGTTCGTGGGTGAGCACGGCATTTAACGCCCCAAACCCACGGAATCGGAGTCATGGCCGGCAACTCCGGAAGAAGGGGAAGGAGACTGCGCCGCCCGCCATGCGCGGGATTCAGTTGAAGGAGGAGCTGACATCACCGGCCCACACGTCAGAGAAACGGACACTACAACGTGTGCGGGTCAAACGCGCCTGGCGGGTGGGTCCGAGGCGCCAGTGAGTACGCTATAGCATGCAGAGCGAACTAACACGCGGGTCCCGCCTGTTAGTGTAATGGTGAATGAGCTGGGCTGCGCAGGGCGAGTGTGCAAATGGGCTAGATAGGTGGCGCCCGACCCATTCAGTGCACAGTTCTGTTTTTCTTTTTATTTTCTCTTCCTTTTCCTTTGCTTTTGATTTGAACTTTAAATTTTGAATTCACAAACTGTTGTGGATTTATTAATCTCAACTAACACATAATTTGAACATACTAGTATTAATTTTATTTATAATATTTATTTTGTATATATTTTTTTGTACCTCTCTTTCTTCTTCTCCACTTATCAAGTTTCAAATTAGGGTTTAAATTCTATGGACCCATTGTTATTGACCCTTTTATTTTATTACCCACAAATGCACAATCAAATAAACTCCAGCATGATACACATGTTATTTATGTGTTCTTTGTTTTAATTATCCACTTTTAACTAGGGTTGATCACATGTAATGAATAGTAGAGGCCACAAATTATTGAGATTATCTCTATTCTCATCATTGCACTTTTGAGTATTACACCATCACATATATAACAATACTAAATCATCTTTACAATAGTAGTAAATAATATTATGAGTAACATTTATAACTAACTATTAACAATACTAACATACACAAGCTCTAGCTTTATCTCTGTGTCCATCCGATAATAACATGAACGAAATCTAACAATAACTATATATTAACAAAAACATGAACGAAATCTGAAAACCTAAACATTAAAAAACCACTAGTCTGTTGCCCATGCGTTGCGATGGCTCACAACAATATCAGGTAAACTATCCATCAAAAAGATCTCAAGGTTTTTTATTGATTGACTCCACTCTCCACATAATATTTTTTTGATTTGACTAACTGATGTTGTTGTTTACTCCATCCAATATGTCTAGGTATAACACGACCAATGAAGGGAGCGATTAGAAGATATTTCACAACAACTGACTGAACGAACAAAGATTATATAATGACATAATTCCACCATACATAGACCAAATAAGAGGAAGTTTGTGAGCTCAAGTTTCTAAAATAAGTCACATGAACTCAAACTTATAAAAAAGATAGATCAAAATATGGAGTGGTTGCTTTAAGTCAGGCATCAATAAAAATTGGATGCGCTCCATACAAATTATGGTACTTCGTAGCAATTACTAACGTTTAAAACCAACAAATAACCTTTCCTTTTATTGTTAGCGTGACAAACCATTGTTGCTCCATCTAATTCAACAACCTCAAACACCATGGAGTCCATTGCGCCAATATGGTCTTAGAAATGACATAATGCATGCAAGAGCCAAGAACACAAGGACAGGCACCCTATGGTAGTGCCTGCATGGATCTCCAAATCCTAACACATATTTTGTAGGATCCATAAGCCATCATCAGAAGAACACAAACCACATGCAGACAATAAATAAAGTATTAACACACCCAAATTATGTACAATCCTTAGCACAACAAAAAAACTAACACCCAAAACAACAGAGCAATAACACATCAATTTTTGCAATGACAAAATGATGGATGACAGGTACATAAAAGTGGTAGAAGCATACCGAGTCGACATCGTCGTAAGGGAAAGGCCATGTAGACAGGCGATGCCGAGCTATCGAATGGGTACCATAGGCAACAAATCAGGGAACCCATCCCCTGTCTCCCCCACTTCCAAGGTTTCGTAGAGCAGGAAGAGAAGGGAAGAGGCGGGCATACCTGTTCGTTGCCAGAGAAGGACACAACAAAGGCCTGGGCATCCGGAAACGATATAGGTAGTATACCGCTAGATACATATAGGGAGAGAGCACGCTCACCAGGCGTCAGTCCGAGAAGGGCGAGAGAATTCGATGCCTTCCTAGCCCTGGACCGCTAAGGCGACACAACACCACTACCAACTCTGTAGCATATACCGACTGCTGCTGCGCTATGGGCCTTTGTTGTCTAATATCTTAGACCTGTACTCCTCATCGCCAAGATAACCTAAGCGTGGCAGGCGCCACCGTGTCCTCCTCGGCGGCACGCACGAAGAAAGGCCAGGAGCAAGACCGACTCGCCCGTACCTGCGTCGACGAGCGTCGGTCGGCTCGAGGTTCCGACAATGGGCATGGGTAGCAGGTTGGGGAGGAAGAATAGGGCGAAGGCCGGAAAGACGGACGGTACGTCCGACGACGGTGAAAACGATGAAGCACACATGCTGTGAAACGTCCTCATGGACGTGCAATAGCCAATGCGTGGGTCGATGTGAGGAGACGCCTGCTCGCACTCCCTCTGCCGAGAATGGGGTGGCGCAGAGGCGGATGCAAAAGGGAGAGAGAAAAGAAGCAGGATGGCGAATGAGGTGGCGGCAACTAAGGTGAGGACCATCATTATCGTGCAGAGGTATAGATGGCCAAATGAGTCGTATATGGTGGGTCGGCTTGAAGCACGATCCATTTAATAGTGCCTGGGCCAGCCCGGCACGAGCGTCATGCCATGTTTGGGTCGTAGCCTCGGCCCGTAGTGCTGGCCCAATCCGGCCCAACACGATTATATATTTTTTTATTTTATAAAAAATCATATATACATATGTACAATTTATATTCAGCATTAAATCACTCTAGCATGATGTTCTACTAGCTAGACGACTTCACTTAGTGTCACCCGCCCTTGTTCCATCAAGGTGTGGGTTCAAACTTCATCTCATGCATCGCTTTTTAACATTTTACGTTGATTTAACTAAATGGCCCGATGGGCTAACGGGCCGGCCCGGCACAGGTCAGCAGACCGACGTGCCATGCCTGGGCCAGAGCTGCGGGCCGCGGGCATCGAGCCTAGCGGGCCTGTGCCGGGCAGCCCGTTTGGCCATCTATATGCAGAGGTGTGGTTTGGGACGTGGAGATGAAGCGGGTTAATTTGAAATAGAGGTGAGGGGTTATTTGTAAAAGGATGACGTGGCTTACCCATTCCAGTTAGCGGTTTATCGCTAGATTTGCACGATGTACCGACAGTTTTTGCACTGGGGGAGCTCGACAGGGACCGACTCGAGAGGGAGCTCGACGACCGGTGGTTAACCGCTCCGGGGCGAGCGGTAAACCTTGCCCCACGAGCGGTTAACCGCGTCAGTGGGGTGGTTTTTGCTGTTGCGACGATGACTTCGAACAAGGAGGGAGTGGGTGCAGGAGGCAGGGACCGAGAGGAGTGGGGAAAGTAGGGTAAAGGGAGAAGATTTTTTTTTATAAAAAATCTAACGGACTAACAGGTTTAGTAACGAGTCTAAACGTTTTCTATTTTTAATAGGCTAAACGAGACTAAATTTAAATATCTTATACATTAGATTACTCATGAGAAGATGTAGTTTTTTATCATTTATTTTTTATATATTTTTTAAATTTTTTAAAATTTGAATCGAAATTTGAAAATAAACATAGTGGTAAACCGAGATCGCTCAACGGCGGTTTCGGTAAGCCGCCCGATTTATCACCATTTACCGGTAAACCTTCCCTGAAACACGCTTTACTTCGATTCAAACTCTCGACATAATCGACAAAGTATGTATTTTCTATTGTTGGAAGCCACATGAACATAGATCTGACAAGCGTTCCCTTTTGCACGAAACCATTCTAGAACCCTTCTTGCATGTCGGTTAATAAAAGATGGTCAGGTATGGCACGTCATGTCATCCACACCGTCTACTCGGAAAGAGCCGCTGTGCTACATCGACAAATAATCATGCTCAGGGCATGTGTCTTTCTGCTAATTTCCAAACCTGTTTATGTTTGGTTTGGCGGATCATGGGTCACGACTCCAAGCCGAAGGGCAAGTTAGGCGCCGAAGGGCAAGTTAGGCGTTGACTGAGATGCCCGTCACAGCCTGGTAAAGGTAAATATCAGTAGAACCGAGGTGCAGTATTCTATTTATAATAATATTCCTAATCTGTGATCAGGCGTGTCGCATGGCACTTAACGAACGACGTGTACTGGCGAGTCAGCTCTTCCATGTCGCAGGCATGTGATGAGTGATTGGATTCTCATCAAACCTGTGGTACGGTTGGGATTATATTTGCTACATTGGAGGTCCGCCACGAGGATGCCGTGCTGACCTTTACGAAATCTATATATGATGACATGGAAGAGGACTGGAGGAGTGCACTAGATTTTCTTTCGCACAGAATCGCCATGTTTCATGTAAATAATACAGTAGTAACTTCTTGTGAGTTTTCGGTGTTAATTACGAGTCGGATTCATGTGCTGAGAACAGGCTAAACAGAACCGATCGCTCGCAAGCCGACATGCAACAACTACACCAGCACGAGCAGCATGTGACGCCGTGGCGGTGGCAGGTCCTCCATGAACCATGATGCATGGAGGGAGTTGGTGATCGATCCAGAGGCTGGGCCTGGGCCTGGACCTGGACCTGGACCCGACCTGCTCACCAACCAACCAACCTGCGTACGTGTGAACGTGTCCCGTGCATGCTCTTTTCGCAGCTCGTTTGTGCGCTCGCGGTGTCAAAATGAATAAATGAACATATTTTACGAGAAACCAAACGTTTGTAGCTGTGATTTTGCCCCTGCTTATGAATCTGGCTATTCTATAATTATAATTTCGCCCTTGTATTTTACGCAATCAAATGCCTCTAACTAAACAGGTCCAACTTGTTCTTCGTTTTTAAAAAGGAGTCATGAAATCACAAAGTTGAATTTTGACGTCCGAGGGCAAAACACAATAGCCTCTATTAATATTAGAACATCTTCAACGAGAGTTTTAAATGGAGTTGTATTTTGAAATATAAAACTCTAACACTAAAATCTGCTCTAACATGGGTCATATTTCAAAAAAAAAATCATCAAATAGTTATAGAACTCGCCTCCGAGGTTCTAAATATAGGACCTCATATGCTAGAGCCCCATCCTCGTTTTATATAGTATCTCTAACCTTTTATTTACTAAGTAACATGATCTATTTCCTAATAACGTGATATAGGACTCAACTTGTCAGAGCTACAAATGTATTTTTTGGCGCTAAGCACTTCAAATCAGGTCATGTTCGGATCTTGTTCTCAAATACTTCGTCTTAAGAACAAGACAACATAAAATGTTAAATGTTAAGGCCCTTCATCAATTGAAGCATTATCTCCCCAAGAGTATAATGATCTTCGGACGAAGGTCATGAACAAAGGTCACGAAGGTCATACCTTCGCGATTGAAGTTATGAAATAATGAAAGATAAAAAAATATATAAAATATGAAATATGAAAGAATAATAAACCAAAACACTTAAACTTATTCATATATTTCATCATACAAACTTAAATATTAAAACATAACATTTAATCATATTTATACATTCGTCTTCACAAAAGGCAATAATCCAAGTGTCACGTGCAAGCGATTACGAGATTTCCTGAACAGTACGGGGGTACTGTTCATCTATTTATAGGCACAGGACACAACCTGTGAGAAATTACATTCATGCCCTTTACAAATGCTTACAATCATAATACAAGCTATCACGGGTAGATTGATCATTTCATCTTTAAGTCGGTTCATTCCTTCGTCTTGAGACATGTCACTATGCCGAAGCTTTATGGGTGATAGCTTCGGCACTGCTTTTGAGAGGATCTGCCGAAGGTGTTTCTTCTTACAGGATCTTCGGCGACGAAGCATACCCCCCAACAGTAGCCCCTTCCCGGTGCTAGATCGTTTTTTGTAACGAGCTTGATCCGTGAAAAAGTCTCCTAGGCTTCAGAGAGCTAAAGATCCGAAAACACCTTCCCTGAGCTTGTTGTCGAGAAACGATCACAAAATTTCGAGCGCGAGATGGTCCCACCATGCAGCGGGTAAACGCGTCCTGGCGATTCACCTTCTTGGGTTCTGTGGTCCACCACTCAGTGAGTGCGGGCGACTGTTCGTCCGGTGCGGAAGACTTGACGATTCACCTCCCCACCTGCGGCACTATATAAACAGACGGGTAGGTGTGAAGTTACCAAAGCATTCATTGTTATTGCCCTGTTTTGCTGCCAAAAAATTGACCATAGCCGAAGCTTATTCGTCGCACTCAACCGAAGTACCGCTGTTGATTTTGCTTCGTCACAAAAGGAAGAGCTTCAGATTTTTTTTAAAAAAGTCAACAACTTCATCATCAAATGGCAAGAGTATGTTCCACTGCTAGGGTTACACGTGATGGAGAAGAAGCCGAAACTGCTGAAACTGCTCAAATTTCCGAAGTGATGAAATAGTCGGGGCTAGTAGTGTCGGAAGATGTTTCTGACGAAGGTGCACCTGCTACTGAGGCTGAGCAGGTTGGTGCTGAGGAAGATGAATCTGAAGATGATTATAGTGCCATGCCATCTAAACCCAGCCACCTGGAATTTGGGAGGTCCACCATTACCGAAGATGATATGCCTAAGTTGATGAAGTTAGGCTATTTCAGTGAGGCCAAAAAGGAGCTAATTCGCTTTGCCGGAGAGGAAATTAATCTAAAGCCGGAAAAGGATGAGGTGGTAGTCTTTAAAAGCTTCTTCAAAGCAGGATTAAGATTTCCTTTGAATGAGATGAATGCTGATGTTTTGAAGAAGTTTGGGATTTATCTTCATCAGCTAACTCCTAACGCCATCGTTAGGCTTAGCGTTTACATATGGGCCCTCCGAAGCTAGGGGGTAGAACCGTTTGCCGAAGGCTTCTACCGAGTACATGAGCTTCATTATCAAACAAAAGCTAGAGAAGATGGGCTGCACGAAAACTTCGGCTGCTACAATTTTGCTTATCGCAAAGATGCAAAGTCTCCAGTTATCAGCTATCGTACCAAGTGGCCAGCTGGTTGGAAGACTGAATGGTTTTATGTCAAAGTTGATGAAAAGAAGGAGAAGTTGGTTCAAAGCCCATTAGAATTAATCTTCGGAGAGACTACGCCCCGGTGCGACATGAAACCGGAGAGTCTAAGCCAAATTGCACTGAGCAAATTTCGAGTTATTGCAGAGCACATTGGTACTAGGGATCTGGTGCAAGAATTCTTGGCTTTTAGAGTGTTCCCAACTTTGAAAGAATGGGACACTCCGAAGCTCAAAGGGGAAAAGAAAAAGAAGGAACTTGTTCGGTTGCCCTATTATTATAAATTCAAGAAACACTTCAAAGTACCTTGTCAAGAATGGTTAGACACGATTGAAGTTATGTGCAACGAGATCCTTGGGAATTATTCTAAAAAAGAAGATCAACTAATGACTGCAGCCTTCGGCACTCGTCCGAAGCGAAGGTTAAATCGGGTAATGGATGCTCTGAACTTTGAGTATCCTGACTATGAGCGACTGGACAAAGGTGCCGAAGGACAGAAGAGAAAGAGAGTTGCTAGCGTCCTAGATAAAGAGGCTGCTAAATTGGTGAAAAAGGATGAAGAAACTTTGAAGAAAATAAAATTAAGCCCTGAGCCGAAGATAACTGCAATAACTGAAATAACCGAAGATAACTGAAGAAAAATGAAGTATTTTTTGAAACAATAAAATCACCTTCGGTTGAGCTCATGGAGAGAGCAGTGCTTACTATTTCTCCAGTACACAGTGAAGACTGGAGAACTGAAATAATATCTTTCCTCCAAGGCAATTGTCTCTCAAGTGACGAAGCTTATAACAAGAGAATGGAGGCAAGAACAAGACCATATGTGATGATAGAAGGGGAATTGTATAAACATGGAGTTTGTTCACCACTCCTCAAGTGTTTATCAAGAACTGAAGGTATGGAATTAATGAAAGAGATACATGTAGGTCTGTGTGGATCTCACATTGGATCTAGGCCCTTGTTGGGAAAAGTTTTTCGACAAGGATTTTACTGCCCGAAGGCAGCTTCGGATGTAGCAGAATTAGTCCAAAAATGTGAAGGCTGTCAAAAATGTGCAAGAGACCAGAAGCAACCTTCATCTCTCACTCAGTTAATACAGCCCACTTGGCCGTTGCAAAGGTGGGGCCTCGATTTGCTAGGCCCACTTCCACCAGCACAAGGAAATCTAAAATATGTTGTGGTGGCGGTAGAGTATTTTTCCAAGCGGATTGAGGCGAAGCCTTTAGCCACAATAACTTCGGTCACCGTCCAAAAATTCTTCTAGCAAAACATTGTTTGTCGCTTCGGAGTGCCAAAGGCTATTACTGTAGACAACGAGCTAGGCTGGGGATATCAATTAAATCTGTTGGTGATAAGCTCAAATTTGGTTTGTTGACAAATTTTCCATGTTCATAGCCAGATTTTATGAAGGCAACAGCTGTGCCCCGAGAATCTAGCAAAGCGCAGAAATCGGCGTGTCCAGCTATAACTTCGTCGAGTGCATCAACTTCGCCCTCAATATGTTCGAAGGTTTCCAGCAGGTTCTCAACCGAAGGACTGAATTTCTCAACGCTGGCTCCAACCGAGTTGAAAACCTGCTTCAGCCGCTGCAGGCACTGTTTGCTGAAGTCTAAGCATTTTTCTTGAAGTTCTTTCAGTGATTTCTGCAAATTTGAATTTTTCTCAGCTTCAGCTTCGAGTTTGGCTTCAAAATTTTTCTTTTCCATGGAGAGTTCACTATTCAATCTAGCAATTTCGGCCTGGGCCTCCACCAGTGAACCTTCCATGGTTTGAAGTGCGAAGTCTTTTTTCTCTAGGGTAGCCTCATGGTCTTTAATCTTCTTCTTCAGGCCCTCAATTATAACTTCATTCTTTTTGTCCTCGAGGTCTTGTTGCATCCTCAGGACTTTGCTCAGCAGTAAGCTCTGATAAAATAAGCTTCATCAGAAAACAATCTTCATATCAAAGCAATGAAAAGTTAAGAATTTTACCTTAAAGTTAGCATAAAATAGACTACCGGCGATATGCTGCCGCCGGTACCTGCTGAGGTCTACCTCAACCTTCGGGAGGCCAACACTCTTTGATATAGTGCCAACAACCTTCGCCTCAGTGTGGTCCTGAAGGCATCCTAAGCTTTCTTCGTTGACTCCCCCGAAGAGTAACACACCTGGTCTGTACCCGCAAGATATAGCATACTCTTTCAGTTCTTCTTTTTCAGCCTTCGACAATTCTTGCCCAAGTATATCTTGAAAATTGAAGTCCTCTTCTTCCGAAAAATCCTCGACTTTCTCCTTTCCTTTTCCAGCCACTGTGCCCGAGATCTCTTCAGCGGCTGCAGCAGCTTCTTCCGCGGCCGCATCCAGAAGCATGGTATCAATTTCAGAGAGTGTGGCATCTAGATTTACATCTTCAGCGGTTTCAGCTTCGGCACTTTCGGCTTCGGTGGGTGCAGCTTCGGCAGCAGCAGTGCTCTCAATAGCTGGAGTTTTTGACGCCGATGCCAGCGGCGGCGTCTGCTCGATAACTTCAACTACATGAATAATTCTTCGTTTTTTCGGCTCATCTGGCTTCTTCGCTGCCGAAGGCTCCTTTTCCTTCTGAAAAAGCTTCGTCAGATATGACCCTAGTGGACTTAGCTTGACAGGCAAAGATTCAGTCATTACCTTTAAAATTTCTTCCACATCGGTAGCAGGAGGTGTTGAAGGAGCTTCATCCCCAATATCAGTCGTTTTTCGCTTCAGAGCCGCAGTTTTCTTTTTCTTCGAAGCAGCTACCTTCGGCCCAGGGCTTAATTTTCTTTTCTTCAATGTTTTTTCATCCTTTTTCACCAATTTAGCAACTTCTTTATCCGGGGCGCTAGCAACCCTTTTTCTTTTTCGTCCTTGGACACCTCTGTCCAAACGCTTATAGTCAGGATACTCAAAGTTCAGGGCATCCGTCACCCGGTTCAACCTTCGCTTCGGTCGAGTGTCGAAGGCTGCAGTCATTAATTGATCTTCTTTTTTGGAATAGTTGCCAAGGATCTCGTTGCACATAACTTCAATCGTGTCTAACCATTCTTGGCAAGGTTCTTTGAAGTGTTTCTTGAATTTATAGTAATAGGGCAACCGAACAAGTTCCTTCTCTTTCTTTTTCTCTTTGAGCTTCGGCATGTCCCATTCTTTCAAAGTCGGGAATACTCTAAAAGCTAAGAATTCTTGCACCAGATCCCTAGTACCAATGTGCTCCGCAATAACTCGAAATTCGCCTAGTGCAATCTGGCATGGACTCTCCGGTGCCATGTTGCATTGGGGCCTAGTCTCTCCGAAGATTAATTCTAATGGGCTTTGAACCATCTTCTCCTTTTTCTCATCAACTTTGACATAAACCATTCAGTCTTCCAGCCAGCTGGCCATTTGGTACGATAGCTGATAACTGGAGTCTTCGCATCTTTGCGATAAGCAAAATTATAGCATCCGAAGTTCTCGTGCAACCCATCTTCTCTAGCTTTTGTCTGATAATGAAGCTCATGTGCCCGACAGAAGCCTTTGGCAAGCGGTTCTGCCCCTTGGCTTCGGAGAGCCCATATGTAGACGCTAAGCCTAACGATGGCGTTAGGAGTTAGCTGATGAAGATAAATCCCAAACTTCCCCAAAACATCCGCAATCATCTCATTCAAAGGAAATCTTAATCCTGCTTTAAAGAAGCTTTTAAAGACTACCACCTCATCCTTTTCTGGCTTCGGAGTAATTTCCTCTCCGCCAAAGCGAATTAGTTCCTTTTTGGCTTCATAGAAATAGCCTAACTTCATCAACTTAGGCATATCATCTTCGGTAATAGTGGACCTCCCAAACTCCAGGTGGCTGGGTTTAGATGACACGGCGCTATAATCATCTTCAGATTCACCTTCCTCAGCACCAACCTGCTCAGCTTCAGCGGCAGGTACACCTTCGTCAGAAACATCCTCCGGCACTACCAGCCCCGACCGTTTCATCACTTCGGAAATCGGAGCGGTTTCAGCAGCTTCTTCTCCGTCACGTGTAACCCTGGCAGTGGTGCGTACCCTTGCCATTTGATGATGGATTCCTCACAATTTTTGATGAAGTGGTTGACTTTTTTAATTTTTTCGAAGTTCTTCCACTTGTGACGAAGCAAAACCAACAGCGGTGCTTCGGTTGAATGCGATGAACAAGCTTCGGCTATGGTCAAATTTTTGGCAGCAAAACAGTGCAATAGCAATGATTGCTGTGGTAACTTCACACCTACCCGTCTGTTTATATAGTGCCGCAGGTGGAAAGGTGAATTGTAAAGTCTTCCGCACCGGACGAATAGTCGCCCACACCCACTAAATGGTGGGCCACAGAACCCGAGAAGGTGAATCGCCAGGACGCGCGTACCCGTTGCCTGGTGGGACCATTTCACGCTCGGAATTTTGTGATCGTTTCTCGGCAACGAGCTCAGAGAAGGTGTTTTTTGGATCTTCGGTTCTGCGAAGCCTAGGAGACTTTTTCACGGATCAAGCTCGTTACGAAAAACGATCTAGCACTGCGAAGGGGCTACTATTGGGGGTATGCTTCGTCGCCGAAGATCCTGTAAGAAGAAACACCTTCGACAGATCCTCTCAAAAGCAGTGCCGAAGCTATCATCCATAAAGCTTCGGCATAGTGGCATGTCTCAAGACGAAGGAGTGAACCGACTTAAAGATGAAATGACCAATCGACCCGTGATAGCTTGTATTATGATTGTAAGCATTTGTAAAGGGCATGAATGTAATTTCTCACAGGCTGCATCCTGTGCCTATAAATAGATGAACAGTACCCCTGTACTGTTCACGCTGACTTGCATTCACTCGCACGTCACACTCGAATTCTCACCTTCTGTCAAGCCGAAGGTATAAATGTAATTCAATATTATCCATGTTTATTCATGATTATATAATAAAAATGTCTAAATGATATCATATGATTATTCATGTTTTTTATGTGTCATATGATCCTGCTTTCCATTGTTTATTGAGATGATGACGGTACATCCTTCATGACATTCGTTTGAAGATCATTATATCCTAAGGGAAATAATGCTTCGAAGGACGAAGGTCTTTAACCATTAACTTTTGTGTTGCCTTGTTCTTAATTCATAGCATTTGAGAACAAGTCTTCAACAGTATACAAAAACCAATTACTATGTCTAGAAACATACCTTGTTATATGATTTGCACTTCTTGCTTGTTTGGCACATAGCAACTCACTTACTATGTGTTGGACACTTAATCACCAAAACATTATAGAAATGGCGCAAGGGTACATTTCCCTTTCAGTTTCGATCTCGATGTTTCTTTCTCTCTTGTGACCGTAGAAGCGAGCTCTATTTTGTATTGCACATGTTTTCCTTTGTATGGTGTACTGTTTCTTTTTGTTCCAAGAATGTTGAATGTATGTTCGTACTCGCTTAGATAACGTTCCATCAGTGGAGGCCGAGGAAGTTGCAGAAGAAGCCCCCGAGCAGCAACAATTTGGCGCAGGCAAGTGTCCACTGACCTATTATGTCCTATGTACTTTATTATTCACTGTCCCACATACTATGATTAACCTAAGGATTGACTAGCTTTCTATTTATCATGTCCTTGATTACCTTTTTGGGTTGGGTTATTATAATCAGCTATTTGCTAGTGCTTTATCCTAATCAATGAACATGATGAGAATTACTTTATGATACTATGAGTCATTATGATTATGATTATGATCTTGCGACATTTTATTGGGCTCGGGCGGTTTCCCAAGTGCCTCTCCATAAGGAACTGTTCGTTGAGAGACCACCCAAGATAACAATACAACCATGAGTGTGGAATGAGACACCCTTAGCTGATTAATTAAATGAACTTGGGGGTGTAGTTGGCTTTGCCGTTGTGCCCTCAATGGGGACCAGGGCATAGTGCTTGCTCTGCTAAGGGTGGGTGCTGAGGTTCATTCAATTTGGTTTTGTTAGTCACCCACCTTAGGGAGTACTGTGTTTGCACGACTAGCGAAACCTAATGAGCAACTATACACCAGGGGAATCTTTGTAAAGGCTATGCAGCGATACCCTGCTGTCACACCCAGTTTTGGAAGGAAAACCGAATGCGAACCATGTACGTGCCAAGATCAGAAACTCACGTACACATCAATTACATAGTTGGACATCATCACACAATGCTCAAAACAAATAGCCTCTGAAGACTAGAGATCATCATCTGGACGGCGCACCAAGCAAGTAGCCTCCCACTGGTCCGGGCATAACCCACGACGATGCTGGTAGACCACACAACGATACTCAATGGACCAAGTGTGTCGGTCGAAGGCCCAACGCAGCAAGGTGTCGAGAGCATCGTGAAAATGACAACCGCGAGCGGCGTCACGAGTGATGGGCTGGGCGATCCATCCTTCCGGCTCTTGCTCCTCCAAGAGCTCCGTGCTATGACTCAAACTGCCACCGTCGTCGTTGTCTCAGTCTCTGTTAGGGTCTCCTCCAGCAGTCGAGATGCCCTGTGGTGGTACAGGGGACATCTCTGGCTGAGGCGCAGGGGAGGGTTGCCTCCTAGACTCCACCTCCTGCTGAGGCGAGGGGGAAGAGTCCTACTGCTCCTACTCTTGGCATCGGCGCTCCTGCTCCTCGTGTAGGTGGCGATGCAATCTCTCCAGGTGGCTTGACTGACCCGTCACCGTGTGGTGTAGTGGACGCTCCGCAAGGCAAGAAGGCAAAAAAGGGATCACTGACTTACGTGCAGTGCATCTAAGACATGCCATCTACAAAAGACATTGTAAGCACAAGAGTAAGAATAAATCTATATGACCAGCAAGTAAATAGAAAACAAAGTAAGATAAAATTTTGTAAAATGAGCATATAGATAGTAATATAACATAGAATTGGTCGAGATGACCAACTTTTGAAGTGACACCCAATGTCAAGGTGAGAATAAGGGTCTATAGTCCTTAAGGCAACCATTCTAGTCTAGGTTAGCGGTTCTACAGTCAGCAAGGCTTTGATACCACTTATGTCACACCCAGTTTTGGAAGGCAAACCGTGCCAGGATCAGAAACTCATGTATGCAGCGATTACATAGTTGCACATCATCACACAATGCTCAAAATAAATAGAGGAAAAGGTACTTTATTACATCAAGATGTCCAAGACATCCATAGAGTCATTAACATAACATAGTCATTAACGTGATCAAAGTGCGGAATACGAAACATAGAGATAAGGCCTTCACAGGCAGCTGACTAGGGGTTTGCCACTAACACAACTAGAACTCATCGTAGTCCTGGAACTCCTTAAAGTCCTCCATGTTGCCTGCATCTCCTCCTGAGCACTGATTGCAATGGGGATAACTTGGGGTGGGGTAGTTTTTAAAGCAAGGGTGAGTACACATCAACGTACTCAGCAAATGTCCCGTTTGGCTAAAGTGGACTAGATATATGTGGAGTTAAGGTTAAAGCAGTTGCTTTTAGTTGGTCAGGTATTTATTTCTAATAGCAAGCCAAGTTTTAGTAATAAACCCAGTTATTACCCAAAAGTACTCCGTCCAAGAGGAAATACAAGAGATCAGAGTTATAACCATCAATATTAATCATCATCATAAAGTATCCAGAGTTTTTATAAACAAAGAGGATCCCAAGGCTCCTCTTAACCATGAGCACGACTGATATACCAGTTTCTAGCATTCTGTAGAGGTTGCACACTTTACGCACGAGTCGTGATCCCCTTTTGCCTCGAGTCGATCAAACCCTGAAACACTACCAAGGTGAGTAGGCAAGGTTTCACTACATATCCTTTACAAAGACTCCCCTAGTGCATAGTTACTTATTAGGTTTCGCCAGTCGTACAAACACAGTACTCTTCCCTAAGGTGGGTGACTAACAAAACCAAATCGAATGAACCTTGACACCCACCCTTAGCAGTGCGAGCACTATCCCCCGGCCCCCATTGACAGCCCTCCGGCAAAGCCAACTACACCCCAAGGTTCATCTAATTATTCAGCTAAGGGCGTCCCATTCCACCCTCATGGTTGTACCGTATTCCTGGTGGTCACTCAACAAACAGGTCCTTACAGAGAGGTACTCAGGAAAACAACCTGAGTCCCTTAAAGATCCATAAGAACATCATCATAAACAGAATAACATCACCGTATCTTAAATATTCGCATCATGTTCGTTGATTAAAGTAAAGCAATAGCATGAAGCTAACTATAATAACCCAAAAAGGTAAACGAGGACAAGATAAATATAGACTAGTCAATCCTTAAGTTTCAATTAAGTAATGCGGGACAATGAATTATAAAGTAAGTAGGACATAATGGGTAAGAGAACACTTGCCTTCACCAGGTTGTTGCTCAGGAAGATCTTTGGCAAAACACTCAGGAACCACGGGCTACTCATTGTCTACGCAAAGCGATCATGCATTCAAAATATTTTGATAATGACAAATAAACAATACACCAAACATGAACAATCAAGTGAACACGAATCCAAAAGGAAGCAACAAACTCAAAAGAGAAGTCTAGGATCAATACACCTAAAGGCTGGTGGTTCTCTAAGTATCACTTATCTCAAGGATCACATAGCTGTAATATCCCAAAAAAATGTTGACCAAAAGTTGATCTTCGGTGCGTGGATGTGGGAAAGGGTTGTGGGCCGTTGGATGCAAAGGCAGAAGTCATATGGGGCGTCGGTTCTTTTCTCCCACAAAACCCTAGGGGGCCACCCCTTTTCCCTCCACCCCCCCTCTCTTGGCCGCCACCCTCCCCCATTTTTTCCTTGGATGGCGTCCCCTCTCCTCCCATGGCAGCCGCCCACCATTTCTTCCTCCTCCATAGATCTTCCCCTCCCCCACGCAGCAAGGATCGAGAAGAGGAGGAGCAAGATGGATTGAAGAGGAAGAGAGGATCAAGGAGATGTTCTAACCCCCCCCCCCCCATCTATTGCAGATTTTCTTGGGGAAACTCTAGGTAAGGATGAGATCCTTGTTCCTCCATATAATTATGTGTTTTTGGAGGTTGTGGATCATGTGGATTGAAGAATTAGAGGTTGGATTAGATGTGGGGTTAGGTTTTGATCTCGAATTTAATTTCTGCAGAATGGCAGATTCGACAGTTTCTGTTCATGCCAGTTTTCCCTGGTCTTAGTGGCCTCAAAAAAATAAAAAGTTTATATATGAGTCGTAGATAATTTGTAGATCTTTCCGTGGCCGCAAAGAACACCTCAATCGGACATCAGAACAGAAAGTTATGGCAGTTTGATTATAGCAGTTTTTCAGTCTCATAATTCTGTGCAGAATCTGTTCTCTTAAGAGTTAGGTAATTTTATCAACAGAATTAAACTGTGAGTTGGTAAAAGAAGTTGTAGATAATTTCATAAGCTTTCCAGATTGTTAAAGAGTGCATTCATATGATTTGTGAAACTCCAGTTATGTTTGTTTTACTGTGGCTGTTCCTGTTAACCTGACAAAAATGAGTGGGTCTGTTCACTGGTGGGTTTCATCTAGTAAATGGTCGAATTGGCTCTTCCAACTATGGAGACTTTTGTAGAGGGATAAAAGTTCTTACTTCCAGCAGAATTTCATAATTTTTGGTTCAGTAGTTTGGGAGATATCGAATTTTAAAGTTAACCATACTGCTGTCTAAAACAGATTCAGTCAGTTATCTTGTCAGATGTTTTAGAACTTGTAGATGGCAGAATTTAATTATCTATTGAATACTGAAGTTGTAGAGTATTTTGTGTAGATACTCCTAGAGTATTTGTTTGATATCACCGCTGTTTTAATTTTAAAGATACAAAATTAACAAACAACGTTGCTGCTGTATGGCATGTGGTTCAGGGTGGGAGTCTTTCCACTGGGTCTTGGTTTCAAGTGCAGGGGTGTTTTGTTGATTGATGGCAAATGTTTGTGAAATATTTGTACTAAGTTTTATGCCCGCTAGCAGGTGGCTACACTCCAGATCATGCCTAGTACATTTCTTCTTCTTCGATGAAGGCAAGTGAATGTAGCAGTGGTTGCTTCCGTTCTGACCTGTTATTTCTATTGCCTACACTCTAATATTCAAAAGTATTGGATTCTTTCATAATCGAACTCTATGGTGATGCTTTACTTGCTTGCATTATACTGATGCTCAATCATATATTGATGATGATTATGATTCGAGTATGACTCGTGAGATTAATTCACACCCCTGAAGGTAAATGAAGTATTATCTGAGGTTGTATTGTATCTGAAGGTAAATGAAGTATTATTTGAGGTTGTATTGTATGTGAAGGAAGTGAAATATATTGATAAATGTAGCATGCCATATACATTGAATGATTCACTTGCATCTGAAGTTTTGTCGTGACCTATGGTCCGACCGTACCGGTACAACTTAGCATCGTACGTTGCCCGAGGAGGGGTACGATGCGGCTTCATACCCTTAGAGGTATGAAGGCAGAGGACATATGCATTGCATTCATATGCATTCATTGAAGTGGTATTTGCAGATGGTGTGGTTTTATACTCTAAGAGGTATGAAGGCAGAGGACTTACACATTGCATTACTATGCATACATTGAAGTGATATTTGCAGGTATTGTTGATGCAGGAAAGTGTTATACAACCTATTGTGGTTGTTCGAGGAAATGAGATGGCATTGGTTATTTTGGGACTATTGAGTTCTATATCTACAAGTATTTCTGATCTCAATTGTGATCCCTTTAAAATGTTGATTAATTCAATTTTTTTTGGTTTAAATATCTCGTCGAAACAATTCACTTGCTGAGATGTTTCATCTCACTCTTGCATTACTCAATGCAGGTACTTGATTCATGTTGGGAATGAGGGAGTAGCAGCACGTCCACCTTCACTCTCATAATAACGCTGCCCAGGCACAGCCATGATTTAATTAGAAACTTCTTGTCAAAGGATGTTTGTCTTTAACTAGTCATGCACACTAGTTAATTCAATTCATGTCGTTATGGTTATCTTCCCATTGCTAGCCGATTATTAATGTCTAGTATGTTTTCTTATCATGATATCTGCTTATACTCTGTTGCTTCCACGTTTATGCAAATTTTCAAAGGAGATGCTGTCAAAATTTTATATATGAATGTTAGTTGTGTAGTTTAGTAGCATTTCAGGATGTTTGTGGATCCTGGGGTGTTACAGTTGGTATCAGAGCATAGGCTTTAGATTCTTGGCAATTTGAAGATAAATTTGACACACTCGCACATATAGGAAGGGTATGGGTTTAAATATCTTTGATATATGTTAGTGTCTTTGAAGTGCAGATGACAATAACCACACCCCTCGCTATTCCTTTACGGTTATGTGGTAAGTTGTTTATGGCTTAATGCTTGATGTAATTTATTTCTGAAATTTTGATATTGTTTTATTAATGCGATAGATATCGCTGGTCATTTGTGAGAATGAAGTTGTTATTATGCTTGTGATATACAAGTATGCCTATGTTGTTTTCACCATGTTTTTCATGGTTGAGTTTTATTACAATAATATTGTTATATATGTTTGATTGTGGATGTTTCTAAGAGGAGTGTGAATGGCATGTTTTGGGGTACAAGGTAATCATCAATTTGAATTTAAGTTGTTGAGCGGTTGGTGGATAGCTCCAACTATCATTGCAAAGAATGATTGTTTATGTTGAGAAACCAGTTCTGAAAGAAATGAATATTGGTACTTTATATGGATTTTTGGGGGAAGTCTTTTCATAGCCAGAATGGCTTACATGTCTCGCTCCTATTGTGTGTTTTAGTTGCCACAAAGCCTAGATGTGGTTTAAAGTGGTTGCCTGTTAGTCATACTAATTGTAGAATAAATCTTTGATTCTCTTGATCCATTGATTATGTATTGATACATTGAGGATCTGATGGTTCCCTTTTCGATGCATGCTTGTGGAGCCATTTTTTTAGACCACCTATCTATTGGTTTGAAGGAAGTCATTGCCTAGCCTAGAGTTGGTTGGGTGTGGCTAGTCACCTACTCCTAGATGATGTGGTTTTTACATCAGCTTAATATGTTTGTCAAATGTGTGAAGGATTAGGGGTTATTATTGACTTTGTATGTCTGGTACTTTGAGTGCATCGTATGATAGAATGAAATGTAAGTTTATGAACTACAGTAGATGAAAACTTATATTATGTGTAGGTTAACCTCACTGGTTTGGATATTTTTCTTAGTTGAGTTGTTGGATGAAGTATAGTGACATTGGTTAACCAAGTATTGTGTTATTGTGTTGTCAGTGCTCTTTGTGGAGCTTTTGGCATTTCTTCGATGACCTATGCCGCGCAGAATGTTATTCGCTTCTTGTTGGCTTTATTGCTCCATTAGTTCTGTAGATTTTCTCCCTTTTGCGGGGTGCAAAGAATGTTAGATTACATGATTATCTTTTCATGATGGCAAGAATAAGGTTTAGGAAGATTAGGAGTTTTGTTTCAATAGAACTACTTGTTTCGTGGTGCTTTGAGGTGAGGTGTTTGATCTTCTTATACATTCGTCGGGTGTGGATGTTTCACCATTTAATTAAAATTAATTATTGAAGTTGGTAAGGGTTGTGCTTAGTGCATATTACCCCTTCATAAAAGAGTGTTGTCTTAAGACATTGATGTTGATGTATAGTTGCGTCCCAATTTGATGGTGTGAAATTGTAGTGTTGATTGCATCTATGACTTGCTTTGAGCTTCATTGCATGTTGTTTCATGCTTGATGTCAGGTTGTGTAGTTTCCTTAGACAATTAGTCCAAGGTAGAAGTTCTTGTGTTAATTAAGACCAATAATGGACCCATGTTTTGAATGGTGGTGCTATATGGGGTACCTTGGGTGTTTTGCTTGGAGTGGCCGAATTCGAGGACGAATTCTTTTTAAGGGGGGTAGAGTGTAATATCCCAAAAAAATGTTGACCAAAAGTTGATCTTCGGTGCGTGGATGTGGGAAAGGGTTGTGGGCCGTTGGATGCAAAGGCAGAAGTCATATGGGGCGTCGGTTCTTTTCTCCCACAAAACCCTAGGGGGCCACCCCTTTTCCCTCCACCCCCCCTCTCTTGGCCGCCACCCTCCCCCATTTTTTCCTTGGATGGCCGTCCCCTCTCCTCCCATGGCAGCCGCCCACCATTTCTTCCTCCTCCATAGATCTTCCCCTCCCCCACGCAGCAAGGATCGAGAAGAGGAGGAGCAAGATGGATTGAAGAGGAAGAGAGGATCAAGGAGATGTTCTAACCCCCCCCATCTATTGCAGATTTTCTTGGGGAAACTCTAGGTAAGGATGAGATCCTTGTTCCTCCATATAATTATGTGTTTTTGGAGGTTGTGGATCATGTGGATTGAAGAATTAGAGGTTGGATTAGATGTGGGGTTAGGTTTTGATCTCGAATTTAATTTCTGCAGAATGGCAGATTCGACAGTTTCTGTTCATGCCAGTTTTCCCTGGTCTTAGTGGCCTCAAAAAAATAAAAAGTTTATATATGAGTCGTAGATAATTTGTAGATCTTTCTGTGGCCGCAAAGAACACCTCAATCGGACATCAGAACAGAAAGTTATGGCAGTTTGATTATAGCAGTTTTTCAGTCTCATAATTCTGTGCAGAATCTGTTCTCTTAAGAGTTAGGCAATTTTATCAACAGAATTAAACTGTGAGTTGGTAAAAGAAGTTGTAGATAATTTCATAAGCTTTCCAGATTGTTAAAGAGTGCATTCATATGATTTGTGAAACTCCAGTTATGTTTGTTTTACTGTGGCTGTTCCTGTTAACCTGACAAAAATGAGTGGGTCTGTTCACTGGTGGGTTTCATCTAGTAAATGGTCGAATTGGCTCTTCCAACTATGGAGACTTTTGTAGAGGGATAAAAGTTCTTACTTCCAGCAGAATTTCATAATTTTTGGTTCAGTAGTTTGGGAGATATCGAATTTTAAAGTTAACCATACTGCTGTCTAAAACAGATTCAGTCAGTTATCTTGTCAGATGTTTTAGAACTTGTAGATGGCAGAATTTAATTATCTATTGAATACTGAAGTTGTAGAGTATTTTGTGTAGATACTCCTAGAGTATTTGTTTGATATCACCGCTGTTTTAATTTTAAAGATACAAAATTAACAAACAGCGTTGCTGCTGTATGGCATGTGGTTCAGGGTGGGAGTCTTTCCACTGGGTCTTGGTTTCAAGTGCAGGGGTGTTTTGTTGATTGATGGCAAATGTTTGTGAAATATTTGTACTAAGTTTTATGCCCGCTAGCAGGTGGCTACACTCCAGATCATGCCTAGTACATTTCTTCTTCTTCGATGAAGGCAAGTGAATGTAGCAGTGGTTGCTTCCGTTCTGACCTGTTATTTCTATTGCCTACACTCTAATATTCAAAAGTATTGGATTCTTTCATAATCGAACTCTATGGTGATGCTTTACTTGCTTGCATTATACTGATGCTCAATCATATATTGATGATGATTATGATTCGAGTATGACTCGTGAGATTAATTCACACCCCTGAAGGTAAATGAAGTATTATCTGAGGTTGTATTGTATCTGAAGGTAAATGAAGTATTATTTGAGGTTGTATTGTATGTGAAGGAAGTGAAATATATTGATAAATGTAGCATGCCATATACATTGAATGATTCACTTGCATCTGAAGTTTTGTCGTGACCTATGGTCCGACCGTACCGGTACAACTTAGCATCGTACGTTGCCCGAGGAGGGGTACGATGCGGCTTCATACCCTTAGAGGTATGAAGGCAGAGGACATATGCATTGCATTCATATGCATTCATTGAAGTGGTATTTGCAGATGGTGTGGTTTTATACTCTAAGAGGTATGAAGGCAGAGGACTTACACATTGCATTACTATGCATACATTGAAGTGATATTTGCAGGTATTGTTGATGCAGGAAAGTGTTATACAACCTATTGTGGTTGTTCGAGGAAATGAGATGGCATTGGTTATTTTGGGACTATTGAGTTCTATATCTACAAGTATTTCTGATCTCAATTGTGATCCCTTTAAAATGTTGATTAATTCAATTTTTTTTGGTTTAAATATCTCGTCGAAACAATTCACTTGCTGAGATGTTTCATCTCACTCTTGCATTACTCAATGCAGGTACTTGATTCATGTTGGGAATGAGGGAGTAGCAGCACGTCCACCTTCACTCTCATAATAACGCTGCCCAGGCACAGCCATGATTTAATTAGAAACTTCTTGTCAAAGGATGTTTGTCTTTAACTAGTCATGCACACTAGTTAATTCAATTCATGTCGTTATGGTTATCTTCCCATTGCTAGCCGATTATTAATGTCTAGTATGTTTTCTTATCATGATATCTGCTTATACTCTGTTGCTTCCACGTTTATGCAAATTTTCAAAGGAGATGCTGTCAAAATTTTATATATGAATGTTAGTTGTGTAGTTTAGTAGCATTTCAGGATGTTTGTGGATCCTGGGGTGTTACAGCTTAACTTCATTTATTTTAATGAACTACTAAAATTATACCAGGGATGGAATGATATGTTACATACCATTAACCTCACAAAGTTAAACATCTAATTACCATTAGGGTTTTCCTTTTATTTTTATTATTAATAAGTAAGCCATCACTTACACTAACCTAAAGTCTAGGCATAAAATTAGCACATGTAGACAGTAAAAGGTTATAATTTAAACAGGTAGATAATAATCTTATGAACATTTTGCAATTTGATTCACTTAATTTGGAGTTCATATGCAAAAGATATGGAATAAACAAGTTTTGGAATTTAAAACCTTAAATTAGACCTAATTATGTGATTAAATATAAACCCAGGGTTCTTTTTACAAATTCTCAAGGCCCGCGCATGAAACTGAGGGACGGCGGGTTGAATCTCAAAAACCCTAGGGGCTTCTTAACCAATCTACCGCGTGAAGGCGTATCAGGTTCCCTCGGCTGTTAGATCGCGGACCAACGACCGAGATTAGATCGACAGGTGAGCGCGTGGGCGCGGGCGAGCGAGCGTGGCTGATAGGTGGGGCAGAGAAGGAAGCGACCTAGGGTCAGCAGGATTGACAGGCCGGGCCCGATGGTAGGGGTGCGGGTGAGGGACGAATTCGAGCGGCTAGATCCCGAGCGAACAGTTGGGATTATACTTGATCTAATTAAACCTGGGCCGCCAAATCTCACTGAACGCCTGAGATCCAACGACGAGCATGGGCCAGGCTCCCTGACCGCCAGCAGTGGCGTCGCTCGCGCCCACGTCGGGGATCCGCTAGAGACGAGGGCGCGGGCGCACGGGGGACCCGTGGCGCCGGGAAGGGCTTAGGGAGGTTCGGGGAAGTGTGGTGAACACGGCCATGAGAACAGCACCGGCACAAGGGTGCTGGAGGGTGGCAGTTCATGGCGAGGCAGCTTGGCAGCGGCGCAACTCTACTCCGGCGAGTAATTGCGCACAACCGAGGGCAGACAAGGAGAAAATAGGGGTGGGTTAGGTTGGTTACCTCGAGAGAAGACTTAGGGACCCTCGAACGGCGGCTGAGGCACGGTGGGGTCTTGGGTCGACGGCGGCAGAGCTGCTGTGGTGCAAAAAGGCAGGTGAGCATGGTCCGAGAGAAACAAAGGGGAAATGAGTGAACCAGGGGGTGTCTCGGGTTGCTGACGAGGAGGCGGAGCTCACTGGGGCAACAATCGCGACAGGAGCTTGACGACGGCCACGGAACGGACGGCAGACCATGGTGGTGCTTCACGGGTGTGCGCGTGGCGCGAGAGAGAGGTGTGAGGGGGTCTGCTAGGGGTGCACCTGAGCGACGGGAGTGAGCAAGGGAGTGCGGGCTCCAGAAATAGGTTGGGCGCATGGGGAGTGGCCAAGAAACGCACGACGTGGGCGCGTTCACGGTGGAGTGCGCGGGCGGGAGGTTAGGGAAAGGGAGGCAGCTGATAGGTGGGGTCCGTGGGCAACGAGAGCAGACTCGCGAACATGCGATCTGCGCTGACAGAGCGGTCCCACCGAGCAGCGAGAGAGAACGGGCGCACGCGCGATGAAACCGGTGCCAACAATCCGGTCCCACTAGGCAGAGAGAGGGGGAGCGGAGACGCGTGGGCGCGAGCTAGGCGCCCACAGGCGGGGCTTGGCTATCAGCGAGGGCAGGCGCGCGTGCGGCTGGACAGGGCCAAGATGGTGTAGGATCTAGGACACCAGCTAGAGGGGGTGAATAGACGGTTTTGACTAAAATAAAAAACACTAGGGAAATTTAATCAATATAACAAGAGGTATATATTCTCTAGTGATAACAAGTAAACAATCTATAAGATTCAACTAAGGTGATTGAATACTTGATGAATAATATGCAAAATACTAATCACTTGCACGACAATAAGTAATGCAAGAAAATAAAGACACCGGATTTTATCCCGTGGTATCGGTGATTTGCCGATCACCCCTAATCCACGTTGAGGTGGACTTCAAGCTCTCACTTGCTCCTCTATCAAGACACGGCTTGATCTTTGAGTTAAGTGGACAAGAAATCACTCAATACCTCGATTCCACTAATGTCACCTTTGCCGCTTCGGCGAGGTAGGCGCGAACCCCTCACAATCAACACCGCGGCTTCTCCACAATCTTCTTGGAGAGATCGACGGAGACAACACCCGAGCCATCTAGGAGGCGGCAACCTCCAAGAGTAACAAGCCGATGATCCTTGCTCGGTGTACCACCTAGTGCCTCAAGAATCACCAATGGATGCAAATGCACTAGGAACACTCAATCTCTCACTAGAATGCAATCTCAAGCAAGGAGTGTGAGAGAATGAGTTGGAGGATCACAAATGAGCTCAATGTGTGCAAGGAATGGCCAAGAGAGCCCTCACACACGAGCTCCCTTTCTATTTATAGCACACAACTCAAATCCAACCGTTATGTACAATTTGCACATTTCCTGCGCACATGCGGACGGTCCGCTCCCTAGGACCGGATGGTCCGCTGTACACATAACGACTACTTTTCCCGTTTGAAATCTGTCAGAGCTGTCAGAAAAGTGAGGTCCGGATAGTTCGCCAACCTTGGCTGGACCGTTCGCGACCTGGCAACTTGGAGCACCAGAGCTCTGACCAAGAGGAGTTAGCGCACGCGGACGACCCACCCTACAAGGACGGACGGTCCGCGACCTGGGAGTCAGTACTATCCGAGCTTATCCTCCGGACAGTCCGTAGTACAAATCCCAAAAACCACATAGTCCCTGCCCAAACCAATTTGGCACCTGCGGACAGTCCGCCCTACAAGGCTGGACGGTTCGCACAATAATTTAGGGACTGTGCCGAGAGCAACCTTCTCTGGTCAGGACTGCGGACGGTCCGGCCCCAAGGCCCGGATGGTCCGCAGTACAAATGAACAGGACCAGTCCGAAGTAAACATACTTCGGATCCCACTAGAGGATCACGGACGGTCCGCCCGCATGGCCCGGATGGTCCGCGCATCCCAAGACTTGGCAATTTTTCAATCATGCTTTTGAAAAGATTTTTAACTCTTGAAATTTGAAGCGCTGTTAGTCCTCATGCAAATGCAACCACTAGATGCTCTATGAGGCACTAAGTTCGACACAGACAAACGTCATTGACCCCTCTTTATAGTACGTCCATCTAGCCTACTAATCTGGTCAAATAACTTCTCTAAACTCCTATAGACCGGCAAAAACAAAACCTATGTTATACCTTTGCCTTCACTTGATCCACAACCAATGCTTATAAATCTCCAAGATTTTTTGTTCTATGTGGTCCAACCGTGCATTCTTATTTCTCCAAGAACCGTTAGCCCACAAACAGTTGTCATTAATTACCAAAACATCACTAAGGGGCCTAGATGATTCACAATCTCCCCCTTTTTGGTAATTGATGACAACACTACACATTGTATTCAAGAGAAGTTTTGTTTTTCAAATCTCCCTCATACCTTAGGTATAAGAAGGATTTTAGAGATGAGTTTCATAAGACTTATCTTGATTTGAAGTTCTGTCCGAGAGATAGATAAATCCCAATAAAACTCAGAATGTAGGAATAGCTCCCCCTATGTGTGTGCATGATATTTCAAGTTGAAGATACAACACACATAATTGATCGGAGTTTTGATGGAGATCTTCCTACAGTCATGGTTATCAAGGCATACAAGAGGTAATATGCAAAGTAAGCGCAACAATTATAATCACTCCTCGATCAACCATTCATAGAATAATTTGAACTAATTAAAACATAAGATTTTAACACGCATAGTTCAACCCACAGAATATTACAAATAGTTGTCCACAGGCATAATACATAGAGTTCAAATAGTAACCAATACCAAGTGCATAAGACATAAAATGATAAACATGCACATGCATAGTCTTAATGTCCACATAAGTGAGCTCCCTCTGAATATGATATCTTCTCTTCTCTTCTCTCCCCCTTTGGCATCAATTGCCACAAAGGAGGGGCCTCACTGACCACTAGGTGGAGGATACATGCTATAATAGTGAGTGCTGAAGGTGTCAAAAAGAGAGGAGAACTGCCCAAAGTCCTGCTGGAGCTGCTGCTGCCTCTGACTTATCTCTTGCATGCTTTCATTGGTAGAGAGATTGTTAAACTGACTAGACAGAGCCCCCATGTTGTCCTGGAAACTTTGCTACATATTGTTTAGTCTGGTCATGATGGGATCAGTGACATGGTCTTGGATGTGACTGCGAAATTCAGAAAGCTCAGAGTTTATTGCATCCAAGTTATCATCAAAGCGAGATTGCATGGCATCCATGCGCTGATCCATATGGGTCATCATTCCCTGGAAGCGGCCATCCATGTGGGTCTGAAGCCCTTGCTGCATGCTTTGAAAGTATGGGTCAAAATAACCTGGACCAGGCTGCTAGTACTGCTGAGGCTAAGGAGGAGGTGGAGGAGGAGGCATCTGCTCTGCATTAGCTTCAGGAGCGTCTCCTGCATCATAACCAGCTTCTTCCTCATCATCTGGGAAGGGAGTGAGAGGCCTAGTGAGGAACCCAATCTCACTCTTGAAGGGCCTAAAAGGTGTGTGAACTATTTCACAGTGCCCCTCAAATCTGGTCTTGGATTTAATGAGAGCCATAATGTACGGAGCATACGAACTTGTCGAGGTAGTACATGAACACAATGTTCATCAAGTACATGAAGAAAGCTGGCGCATTCGTTAGACCAAAGGACATGATGGTGAATTCATAAAGTCCATACTTGGTGATAAATGTGGTCTTCGGTCTGTCCAAAGGTTGGATCCTGAGCTAATGGTACCCGAACCTCAGATCTATCTTTGAGAACACACTGGCTCCTCTCAACTGGTCAAACAGATCTTCAATTCTGGGCAGGGGTACTTGTTCTTGATAGTGACTTCATTCAGAGCCCGGTAATCTATGCACATCGTCTTGGTACCATCCTTCTTCTCCACAAACAACACTAGGGCGGCCCAAGGTGAGGTGCTGGGTTTGATGTAACCCTTCTCAAACAACTCGTCTATATGCCTTTTGAGTTCCACCAATTGTGGTCCGGACACTCTATAAGCTCTCTTAGAAATAGGGGCAGTGCCAGGGATAAGCTCTATAACAAATTCAACTTTTCTCTCAGGGGGCATGCCTAGTAAATCCTCGGGAAACACATCCGAGAATTCTAATACTACTCTAATAGCTTCTGGTGGATTGATTTCCTCAATATGGGCAGTGATTTGGTGACAACTTCCTTTATTTGGTCCGAACAAGATCAACTCCACTAACACTTCTTCTCCTGACAAGGACACTAATCTCACAGTCCTCTCGTCACAGCTAAGGCTTGCTTGATACTTGGTTAGCCAATTCATCCCTAGGATGACATCTATGGCTACATCCCGGGTACCCATTACTATCAGATCAGCAGGAAACTCTATCCCCCTTATTTGAACTCTTGCACTGGGACAATATCTATCTGTTTTGGTCCTCCCACCAATTGAACTAACCCTCATGGGTGGATACATGGATGCTACTGGTATGTTGTGCGTTTCTACCCATGATGTAGTCACAAAAGAATGCGTTGCTCCAGTATCAAATAACACATTTGCAGAATGAGATTCGACTGAGAACATACCTAGTGCCACTCCTGGGGTCTCCTAAACTGTGTCGGCCTTCAGATGGTTCACCTTTCCATACTGGGCACAAGGCTACCCACGATTTTTTCCTCCTTGCTGAGGTGCATTCTATCTTGCAGGGGCATTGGGAGCTGACTGCGCCTGAGCTGCTTTCTTGAGCAATGATTCATCCAGTGACCTTGTTCCCTACAGTAGAAACATCTGCGGCCTCCTGCTTGCGCGAGCTGCTTGGTTGCCCTGATTGGTTGCTAATGCAGGAAGGCGAGGTGCCTGGTTGTTTTGACGGTGCTGCTACTGCCGCTGAGGGATCTACCTCTAAAACTGCTACTGCTGCTGACGCTAATGCTGATGATGGTGCTGGTATCCTTGAGGGTGAACTTTCTTGAATTGCTGGGGTGGGATGCCTGAGAAATAGGGATGGATGCTGTTCCTAGCCTGAGGTCCATTGATATTGTGTTTCCTGTCTTCCATCTCCTGGCGCTTCATCTCAGTCATGATGGCTCTATCAATCAGATGCTAGAAGGCAGGGAAGGCATGGTTCATCAGCTGGTAGTGAAGGGGGTCAACCAAACCTCTCAGAAAATGGTACTGCCTCTTGGCATCTATGTCGACATCTTCAGGTGCATAACAAGATAACTGCAGAAACTTGTCCCTGTACTCACTGACAGACAGGTGACCTTGCTCCAATGCCAGAAATTCTTCCTTCCTCACTACCATCAGTCCTTCAGGCACATGGTAACGACAGAAGTTGTCTCTGAACTCCTCCCAGGTGATGGCTTAAGGGTCGGCATGGGTGGCGATATAGGACTCCCACCAGGACTAGGTTGCTCCCCTTAGCAAACTAGGACCATACAGAACCTTCCCACGATTGTTGCACTAGGCGGTATGCAGCTCCCGCTCCACTGTGCGCAGCTAGTCTTCGACATCCATGGGGTCGGGAGAATGGGAAAAGACAGGGGATGACCCCTCATGAACTCCGCCCGCTTGTCCCTAGGCATCTGCGACATCTACACTTGCATTTGAGGTTGAGGTGGGGGTTGCTGTTGCTGCACTTGTTGCATAGTTGCTAGAGTTTGACTAATTGCTTGGACTGCCTGGGTTTGCATCCGAAACATCTGCTCAATGGTCATTGCGGATGGTGGTGGCAACTACTGCTGAGGTGCCTCAACTTGGGGTGCCCGCTGCTCCTGCTGAGCACGTCTTCCACCTCTGCACGTGTTGCCAGACATCTGTAGTAAGCATACACACATCAAATCTGACCTTGCAGTCTTTCAGCATAAGAAAAGATATATAGAAGTCTTCATAATACTGAACAAATGAGCATCTTCACTGACTATCAACACAGCCAAACACAACTTCTCAGATAAAGATGAAAGTGGAAATAAAAGGTTGCCCAACTAAATGACTGACTTTATTAATAACTACACCAAGTTGCAGGGGATGCCCACACCTTGGTGACAATCATTACAAAGATCCAACTTCATCATGAGTTCATTACGACAAACATCAAAACATATGATAAACAAACCAACAATAAGACTGACTAAGGCTAAGACTCTGACTTAAAAATCATTACAGAATCCAACTCTATCGATCTATGGCTCCAAATCTATCTGGGTCCTGTAGTCAGGGGTGCCATAACCACAATGACCACGGGACGACGAGCGGTAAGGGTGCTGAATCCCGACAGGAGCGAGGAACCACCCTCCTGATGGTGGCGCACCGCGCACTCAGCACGCAGTTCCACGATCTCCGCCCGAGCCTTGCCCAACTCGTCAAGGGCGTGGTCCAGCTCAGTGTTGAGCACAGCGACCAGGTTGACCATGCTGCACAACCTAGGATTTCCCTCACCAACGGGCGAGACAATCACACCTCTGGCACTGCCGGTCAAACGGCGAGGGTAGTACTTCAAGTCGAGGCCGTCAGCTATCCCGCTGAACAACGTACAGTACTGGGAAAGCGCATGCCGTGCAACATCCTGCATGGCTGCCTTGGCAGTGTCCCTCTCAGTGATAGAATAGTGCTCTGAGAAGGCCTCTGAAGCCTGGAGATCATCATCCTGATGACTCACCAAGCAAGTAGCCTCCCACTGGTCCGGGTATAACCCGCGATGATGCTGGTAGACCACACAACGGTATTCGATGGACCAAGTGTGTCGGCCGAAGGCCCGACGTAGCAAGGTGTCGAGAGCATCGTGAAAATGACAACCGCGAGCGGCGTCACGAGTGATGGGCCATGCGATCCATCCTTCTGGCTCCTGCTCCTCCATGAGCTCCGTGCTGTGACTCGATCTGCCACCACCATCGTCGTCGTCTTAGTCTTTGTCAGGGTCTCCTCCAGCAACCGGGATCCCCTGTGTTGGTGTAGGGGCATCTCTAGCTGAGGTGAAGGGAGGACTGCCTTCCAGACTCCACCTCCTGCTGAGGCGAGGGGAAAGAGTCCTGCTGCTGCTGCTCTTGGTGTCGGTGCTCCTGCTCCTCATGTAGGCAGCGGTGCAATCTCTCCAAGTGGCTAGACTGACCCGTCACCGTGTAGCACAATGGACGGTCCGCAAGGCAAGAGGGCAAAAAAGGGATCACCGACTTACGTGCAGTGCATCTAAGACGGACCATCTACAAAATGCGTCGTAAGCACAATAGTGAGAATAGAACTATATGACCAACAAGTAAATAGAAAGCAAAGTAAGATAAAATTTTGTAAAATGAGTGTATAGATAGTAATATAACATAGAAATTGTCGAGATGACCAACTTTTGAAGTGACACCCAAGAATAAGGGTCTATAGTCCTTATGGCGACTATTCTAGTCTAGGTTAGTGGTTCTACAGTCAGCAAGGCTTTGATACCACCTATGTCACACCTAGTTTTGGAAGGCAAACCGTGCCAGGATCAGAAACTCACATACACAATGATTACATAGTTGCACATCATCACACAATGCTCAAAATAAATAGCGGAAAAGGTACTTTATTAAATCAAGATGTCTAAGACATCCATAGAGTCATTAACATAACATAGTCATTAACGTGATCAAAGTGTGGAATACGAAACATAGAGATAAGGCCTTCAAAGGCAGCTGACTGGGGGTTTGCCACTAACACAATTAGAACTCATCGTAGTCCTAGAACTCCTCAAAGTCCTCATGTTGCCTGCATCTCCTCCTGATCACTGATTGCAATGGGGATAACCTGGGGTGGGGTGGTTTTTAAAGCAAGGGTGAGTACACATCAATGTACTCAGCAAAAGTCCCATTTGGCTAAAGTGGACTAGCTATATGTGGAGTTAAGGTTAAAGCAGTTGCTTTTACTTGGTCAGGTATTTATTTCTAATAGCAAGCCAAGTTTTAGTAATAAACCCAGTTATTACCCAAAAGTACTCCCTCCAAGAGGAAATACCAGAGATTTGAGAGCACCTAGAGGGGGTGGGGGTGAATAGGTGATCCTGTAAAAACTTGAAACTTAATCCACAAAACTTGATTAGGAGTTAGCACAATTAAGCCAAGTGGCTGGAGAGGAGAGCTTGCACAACACGATAACCACAAAGAGATCAACACAGAGATGGCACAGTGGTTTATCCCGTGGTTCGGCCAAGTCCAACACTTGCCTACTCCACGTTGTGGCGTCCCAACGGACGAGGGTTGCAATCAACCCCTTTCAAGCGGTCCAAAGACCCACTTGAATACCACGGTGTTTTGCTTTCACTTTACTATATCCCGCTTGCGAGGAATCTCCACAACTTGGAGCCTCTCGCCCTTACACTTTGATGTTCACAAAGAAGCACGGAGCAAGGAAGGGATGAGCAACGCACACAAGACACGAAATCAGAGTACCAACACGCACACAAGTCAAAACAAGAGCTCACAACACAACTCGGCGAGTTTACAACTCAAATGGAGCTCTAATTGCTATCACAAATAATCAAATGCGCGGAATCAAAGTCTTGGTGCTTAGGAATGTTTAGAGAATGCTTGGTTTTCTCCTCCATGCGTCTAGGGGCCCCTTTTATAGCCCCAAGGCAGCTAGGAGTCGTTGAGTACATTCCAGGAAGGCAATTCTTGCCTTCTGTCGCCTGGCGCATCGGACAGTCCGGTGCACCACCGGACACTGTCCGGTGCGGATCTCCTTCCTTATTTGGCGAAGCCGACCGTTGTCGCTTTGGAGCCGTTGGCGCACCGGACACTGTCCGGTGCACACCGGACAGTCCGGTGCCCCCTTCCGACCGTTGGCTCGACCACGTGTCTCGCGCGGATCGCGCGGCCGACCGTTGGCCCGGCTGACTGTTGGCTCACCGGACAGTCCGGTGCACACCGGACAGTCCGGTGAATTATAGCTGTACGCCGTTAATCACTTCCCGAGAGCAGCAAGTTCTCCTGAGCCAGCCTGGCGCACCGGACACTGTCCGGTGCACCCAGACAGAGCTGACTTTGGCTGAACAAAGCCATCCTTAATTTCAACTTGATTTTTCCTGTTTCCAGCACTTAGACACAATACATTAGTCTCTAAAACAATGTACTAAGTCTGAGAAACATACCTTTATACTTGATTTGTACTTTGTTCACCATTTAACACTTAGGCACTTGTGTTGGACACTAAATCACCAAAATACTTAGAAATGGCCCAAGGGCACATTTCCCTTTCAATCTCCCCCTTTTTGGTGATTTATGCCAACACAACATAAAGCAAGTAGAACAAGTTGCAAAATCAATTGAAATAAGAACTCAAAATTGTTTTGATTCAAATTCGGCATATATGGATCATTCTTTGCCACCACTTGGTTTGTTTTTGCAAATCAAACTCAATTTCCTATCTCTAAGTCAAACACACTTGTTGAAACATAAAGAGAGATATTTCAAGACAAATTGATCAAAGAGTTCAAAACTCCCCCTTTTTCCCATAATTAAGCCTTCTCCCCACAAGAGACCAACTTTTGATAATAAGAGGCAAACAAGAGTATTTTGACAAACAAAAACTCTAACTCTACTTTTTCAAAATTCTCAAGTGGTAGCTGATCCATTTCTTGCTTTAGCCTTATTTTCTCCCCCTTTGGCATCAAGCACCAAAACGGGATCAATTTTGGCCCTTTAACCCCATTGCCTCACCAAAATCTTCAACTAAGAGTAAAAAGGCAATAAGAGTACAAAGATGAACTTGGAATAAGTTACTCTTTCATCGAAATGCAGTGGAAGTCTTGCATGGTCCAAGTCTACTGTTTCCCTTTCAAACCTCCTTTGAGACTAAATTAAGCAAACTCAAGCACACAGTTGGTCTCAAAGGGTCAAGTTGTAGCACATCTCCCCCTAAATATGTGCATCACTTGCTAATGGACTTGTAAGGTCCGGGGAGTGCTTGTACAACTTGAGCACCATAAATAAACATCAAATTGCATAAGGAACATGATCAAGGCATAAACACATGTATGCTATAAATCAATCTAAGTTCCGCGAATCTAAGACATTTAGCTCACTATGCAACTTGCAAAAGGTCTGCTCATCTAAAGGCTTGGTAAAGATATCGGCTAGCTGGTTCTCGGAGCTAACATGAAACACTTCGATATCTCCCTTTTGCTGGTGGTCTCTCAAAAAGTGATGCCGTATGTCTATGTGCTTTGTGCGGCTGTGTTCAACAGGATTATCTGCCATGCAGATAGCACTCTCATTATCACATAGGAGTGGGACCTTGCTCAGATTGTAGCCAAAGTCCCGGAGGGTTTGCCTCATCCAAAGTAGTTGCGCACAACACTGTCCTGCGGCAACGTACTCAGCCTCAGCGGTGGATAGGGCAACAGAAGTTTGTTTCTTAGAACTCCATGACACCAGGGACCTTCCTAAGAATTGGCACGTCCCCGATGTACTCTTCCTATCGACCTTACATCCAGCATAGTTGGAGTCTGAATATCCAATCAAGTCAAAGGTAGACCCCTTTGGATACCAGATCCCGAAGCAAGGCGTAGCGACTAAATATCTAAGAATTCGCTTCACAGCCACTAAGTGACACTCCCTCGGATCGGATTGAAATCTAGCACACATGCATATGCTAAGCATAATATCCGGTCTACTAGCACATAAATAAAGTAGAGACCCTATCATAGACCGGTATGCCTTTTGATCAACGGACTTACCTCCTTTGTTGAGGTCGGTGTGCCCGTCGGTTCCCATTGGAGTCTTTGCGGGCTTGGCGTCCTTCATCCCAAACCGTTTGATCAAGTCTTGCGTGTACTTCGTTTGGGAGATGAAGGTCCCATCCTTTAGTTGCCTCACTTGGAACCCAAGGAAATAGCTTAACTCGCCCATCATCGACATCTCAAACTTTTGAGTCATCACCCTGCTAAACTCTTCACAAGACTTTTGGTTAGTAGAACCAAATATTATGTCATCGACATATATTTGGCACACAAAAAGATCACCATCACATGTCTTAGTAAAAAGAGTTGGATCGGCTTTCCCAACCTTGAAAGCATTAGCAATTAAAAAGTCTCTAAGGCATTCATACCATGCTCTTGGGGCTTGCTTAAGTCCATAGAGCGCCTTAGAGAGCTTACACACGTGGTCGGGGTACCATTCATCCTCGAAGCCAGGGGGTTGCTCCACGTACACCTCCTCCTTGATTGGCCCGTTGAGGAAAGCGCTCTTCACATCCATTTGGAACAACCTGAAAGAATGGTGAGCGGCATATGCTAGCAATATACGAATGGACTCTAGCCTAGCCACAGGAGCAAAAGTCTCCTCAAAGTCCAAACCTGCGACTTGGGCATAACCTTTTGCCACAAGTCGTGCCTTGTTCCTTGTCACCACCCCGTGCTCGTCTTGTTTGTTGCGGAACACCCACTTTGTGCCCACAACGTTTTGCTTGGGACGAGGCACCAGTGTCCAAGCTTCATTTCTTTTGAAGTTGTTGAGCTCTTCCTGCATGGCCAACACCCAGTCCGGATCTAGCAAGGCCTCCTCTACCCTGAAAGGCTCAATAGAAGAGACAAAGGAGTAATGCTCACAAAAATTAACTAATCGAGACCGAGTAGTTACTCCCTTGCTAATGTCACCCAAAATCTGGTCGACGAGATGATCCCTTTGAATCATCGCTCGGACTTGAGTTGGAGGTGCCTGTTGTGCTTCTTCCTCCATTACATGATCATCTTGTGCTCCCCCTTGATCACACGCCTCCTCCTGTTCATCGTCTTGAGTTGGGGGATGCACCATTGTTGAGGAAGAAGGTTGATCTCGCTCATTTTGTTCCTGTGGCCGCACATCTCCAATCGCCATGGTGCGTATTGCGGCCGTCTTCTTCATCTACATCATCAATGTCACAAACTTGCTCTCTTGGAGAGCCATTAGTCTCATCAAATACAACATCGCTAGAGACTTCAACCAAACCCGATGATTTGTTGAAGACCTATACGCCTTTGTATTTGAGTCATAACCTAACAGAAACCCTTCTACCGCTTTGGGAGCAAATTTGGAATTCCTACCCTTCTTTACTAGAATGTAGCATTTACTCCCAAAAACTCGAAAATACGAAACATTGGGTTTGTTACCGGTTAGTAGCTCATACGAAGTCTTCTTGAGGAGGCGATGAAGGTAGACCCGGTTGATGGCATGGCAAGCCGTGTTCACGGCTTCTGACCAAAAGCGCTCCGGGGTCTTGAACTCTCCAAGCATCGTCCTCGCCATGTCTATAAGCGTCCTGTTCTTCCTCTCTACTACACCATTTTGCTGTGGTGTGTAGGGAGCGGAGAACTCGTGCTTGATTCCTTCCTCCTCAAGATACTCCTCCACTTGAAGGTTCTTGAACTCGGACCCATTGTCGCTCCTTATCTTCTTCACCTTGAGCTCAAACTCGTTTTGAGCTCTCCTTAAGAAGCGCTTGAGGGTCCCTTGGGTTTCAGATTTATCCTGCAAAAAGAATACCCAAGTGAAGCGGGAAAAATCATCAACTATAACAAGACCATACTTACTTCCTCCTATGCTTAGATAGGCGACGGGTCCAAAGAGGTCCATATGAAGTAACTCCAGGGGTCTTGATGTTGTCATCACATTTTTGGCATGATGAGAGCTTCCCACCTGTTTCCCTGCTTGACAAGCTGCACAAGGTCTGTCTTTTTCGAAAGTAACATTAGTTAGACCTATCACGTGTTCTCCCTTTAGAAGCTTGTGAAGGTTCTTCATCCCCACATGTGCTAAGCGGCGATGCCACAACCAACCCATGCTAGTCTTAGCAATTAAGCATGCATCTAGACCGGCCTCCTCTTTTGCAAAATCAACTAAATAGAGTTTGCCGTCTAATACACCCTTAAAAGCTAATGAACCATCACTTCTTCTAAAGACAGACACATCTATATTTGTGAATAGACAATTATATCCCATATTACATAATTGACTTACGGATAACAAATTATATCCAAGCGACTCTACTAAGAATACATTAGAAACAGAGTGCTCATTTGAGATTGCAATCTTGCCTAAGCCTTTAACCTTGCCTTGATTCCCGTCACCGAATATGATTGAATCTTGGGAGTCTTTATTCTTGACGTAGGAGATGAACATCTTCTTCTCCCCCGTCATGTGGTTCGTGCATCCGCTGTCGATAATCCAGCTTGATCCCCCGGATGCATAAACCTGCAAGGCAAATTTAGGCTTGGGTCTTAGGTACCCAACTCATGTTGGGTCCTACAAGGTTAGTACAAATAGCCTTAGGGACCCAAATGCAAGTTTCATCTCCCTTGCATTTTGCCCCTAATTTTCTAGCAACTATCTTCCTATCCTTTCTACAAATAGCAAAGGAAGCATTTAAAGCATGATAAATTGTAGAAGGTTCACTATTTGTTTTCCTAGGCACATGAACACCATTTCTTCTAGGCATGTGATTAATAACATTTCTCCTAGCTAAATTTCTATCATGCATAATGGAAGAACTAGAAGCAACCATGGCATAAGAATCAAAAGTATCATAACTTCTATAACCATTTCTAGACTGTCTCCTATCATGATACATGAAGGCATGGTTCTTTTGAGCACTACTAGCCATAGGAGCCTTCCCTTTCTCCTTGGCGGAGATGGAAGCCTTATGGCTTGTTAAGTTCTTGACTTCCCTCTTGAAGCCAAGACCACCCTTAATTGAGGGGTGTCTACCAATCATGTAGGCATCCCTTGCAAATTTTAGCTTGTCAAATTCACTCTTGCTAGTCTTAAGTTGGGCATTAAGACTAGCCACTTCATCCTTTAATTTAGAAATGCAAAATAGGTGTTCACTACAAGCATCAACATTAAAATCTTTGCACCTATTGCAAATCATAACATGTTCTACACACGAGTTAGATTTACTTGCTACTTCTAGTTTAGCACTTAAATCATCATTCACACTTTTTAAAGTAGAAATGGTTTCATGACAAGTAGATAGTTCACAAGAGAGCATTTCATTCCTTTTAACTTCTAGAGCAAGAGAATTTTGTGCACTAACAAATTTATCATGCTCTTCATATAAAAGGTCTTCTTGTTTTTCTAGTAATCTATTCTTATCATTCAAAGCATCAATCAATTCATTAATCTTATCAATCTTAGTTCTATCTAATCCCTTGAATAAGCATGAATAGTCTATTTCATCATCATCACTAGACTCATCCTTGCTTGAAGAAGCATAAGTAGTGTTGTTTCTAGTACATACCTTCTTCTCCTTTGCCATGAGGCATGTGTGATGCTCGTTGGGGAAGAGGGATGACTTGTTGAAGGTGGTGACGGTGAGTCCTTCGTTGTCGGAGTCGGACGAGGAGCAATCTGAATCCCACTCCTTTCCAAGATGTGCCTCGCCCTTCGCCTTCTTGTAGTTCTTCTTCTTTTCCCACTTTCCACTCTTCTTTTCCTGGTCACTATCATTATCGGGACAATTAGAGATAAAATGACCAATCTTACCACATTTAAAGCAGGAGCGCTTCCCCTTTGTCTTGTTCTTGTTGGGGTGCTCCTTGCGACCCTTTAGCGCCGTCTTGAACCGCTTGATGATAAGGGCCATTTCTTCCTCATTAAGCCCGACCACCTCAACTTGTGCCACCTTGCTAGGTAGTGCCTCCTTGCTCCTTGTCGCTTTGAGAGCAATAGTTTGAGGCTCGTGGATTGGGCCATTCAATGCATCATCCACGTATCTCGCCTCCTTGATCATCATCCGCCCGCTTACAAATTTCCCAAGAATTTCTTCGGGCGACATCTTGGTGTACCTAGGATTTTCACGAATATTGTTTACCAGATGTGGATCAAGTACAGTAAAGGACCTTAGCATTAGGCGGACGACGTCGTGGTCTGTCCATCTCGTGCTTCCATAGCTCCTTATCTTGTTGACGAGGGTCTTTAGCCTGTTGTACGTCTGGGTTGGCTCCTCCCCTCTTATCATCGCGAATCTCCCGAGTTCGCCTTCCACCAACTCCATCTTGGTGAGCATGGTGACGTCGTTCCCCTCATGTGAGATCTTGAGGGTGTCCCAGATCTGCTTGGCATTGTCCAAGCCGCTCACCTTATGGTACTCGTCCCTGCACAATGAGGCTAACAACACAGTAGTAGCTTGTGCATTTTTATGAATCTGTTCATTGATAAACAAAGGACTATCCGAGCTATCAAATTTCATTCCACTCTCTACTATCTCCCATATACTAGGATGGAGGGAGAACAAGTGACTAGGAATTTGGTGACTCCAAAATCCGTAGTCCTCTCCATCAAAATGAGGAGGTTTACCAAGTGGAATGGAGAGTAAATGAGCATTGGTACTTTGAGGAATACCAGAATAATCAAAAGAGAAGTTTTAATTAACCGTCTTCTTTTTCTCATAGTCATTGTCGTCGTCCTTTTGGGAAGAAGAGGATTCGTCGCTGTCGTAGTAGACTATCTCTTTGATGCGCCTTGTTTTCTTCTTCTTCCCATCTTTTCTTTTGTGGCTCGAGCCTGAGTCAGTAGGCTTGTCCTCCTTTGGATCATTGACAAAGGACTCCTCCTTGCCGTTGACCACCATCCCCTTGCCCCTAGGATCCATCTCTTCGGGCGGTTAGTCCCTTTCTTGAAGAGAACGACTCCGATACCAATTGAGAGCACCTAGAGGGGGGGGGGGGGTGAATAGGTGACCCTGTAAAAACTTGAAACTTAATCCACAAAACTTGATTAGGAGTTAGCACAATTAAGCCAAGTGGCTGGAGAGGAGAGCTTGCACAACACAATAACCACAAAGAGATCAACACAGAGATGGCACAGTGGTTTATCCCGTGGTTCGGCCAAGTCCAACACTTGCCTACTCCACGTTGTGGCGTCCCAACGGACGAGGGTTGCAATCAACCCCTTTCAAGCGGTCCAAAGACCCACTTGAATACCACGGTGTTTTGCTTTCACTTTACTATATCCCGCTTGCGAGGAATCTCCACAACTTGGAGCCTCTCGCCCTTACACTTAGATGTTCACAAAGAAGCACGGAGTAAGGAAGGGATGAGCAATGCACACAAGACACGAAATCAGAGTACCAACACGCACACAAGTCACAACAAGAGCTCACAACACAACTCGGCGAGTTTACAACTCAAATGGAGCTCTAATTGCTATCACAAAGAATCAAATGCGCGGAATCAAAGTCTTGGTGCTTAGGAATGCTTAGAGAATGCTTGGTTTTCTCCTCCATGCGTCTAGGGGCCCCTTTTATAGCCCCAAGGCAGCTATGAGCCGTTGAGTACATTCCAGGAAGGCAATTCTTGCCTTCTGTCGCCTGGCGCACCGGACAGTCCGGTGGACCACCGGACACTGTCCGGTGCGGATCTCCTTCCTTATTTGGCGAAGCCGACCGTTGGCGCTTTGGAGCCGTTGGCGCACCGGACACTGTCCGGTGCACACCGGACAGTCCGGTGCCCCCTTCCGACGTTGGCTCGGCCACGTGTCTCGCGCGGATCGCGCGGCTGACCGTTGGCCCGGCCGACTGTTGGCTCACCGGACAGTCTGGTGCACACCGGACAGTCCGGTGAATTATAGCCGTACGCCGTTAATCACTTCCCGAGAGTAGCAAGTTCGCCTGAGCCAGCCTGGTGCACCGGACACTGTCTGGTGCACCACAGGACACTGTCTGGTGCACCACCGGACAGTCCGGTGCACCTAGACAGAGCTGACTTTGGCTGAACAAAGCCATCCTTAATTTCAACTTGAGTTTTCCTGTTTCCAGCACTTAGACACAATACATTAGTCTCTAAAACAATGTACTAAGTCTGAGAAACATACCTTTATACTTGATTTGTACTTTGTTCACCATTTAACACTTAGGCACTTGTGTTGGACACTAAATCACCAAAATACTTAGAAATGGCCCAAGGGCACATTTCCCTTTCAAGATTAGAGTTATAACCATCAATATTAATCATCATCATAAAGTACCAGAGTTTCTCTAATCAAAGAGGATCCCAAGGCTACTCTTAACCGTGAGCACAACTGATATACCAGTTTCTAACACTCTGCAGAGGTTGCACACTTTACCCACGAGTCGTGATCCCTTTTTGCCTTGAGTCGATCAAACCCTCAAACACTACCAAGGTGAGTAGGCAAGGTTTCACTAAGTAGCCTTTACAAAGACTCCCCTGGTGCATAGTTGCTCGTTAGGTCTCACTAGTCGTACAAACACACTACTCCTCCCTAAGGTGGGTGACTAACAAAACGAAATCGAATGAACCTTGACACCCGACCTTAGCAGTGCGAGCACTATGCCCCAGCCCCCATTGAGGGCCCTCTAGCAAAGCCAACTACATCCCAGGTTCATCTAATTATTTAGCTAAGGGCGTCCCATTCCACCCTCATGGTTCTATACAAAATAAATAAATAATTACTTCATAAAAAGACAACGATCTAGCAATCCAAAGTTGACTGGGAGATGACGACCTAGACCTCTCACGAACTCATCACATCATCCTCCATGCGCCTCATCCTGCGGTACCTGTTCTTGACCTGTGGGAGGTGATCTAGCAACCCAAAGTTGACTGAAGAGGGCTTCCTACCCAGATTGATGAAGCGCAGAAGCTCGACAACGACCAAAGGTGGATCTGCGGTGAAGTAATAGCTTCGGCGAGGAATTGTAATGGTTTCGAGAACCCCTATTGTTTGACGATGCCTTGGTGAACTTCCAAACGCGTTGGCGTCCCTCCGTGACCTTGCCGCACGCACCAGACGACGATGAGGGTGCAGGACCACGGCGGCGTTATTGCTCCCCTCTCTATTGGCGACGATGGTGAGCTAACCACGATTCGGAGCTACTTTCAATGGATGGGAGAAGGGGTACCAGGCACAACGCGATGAACAAGGAAGGCATCGCGGCCCCCGCATTTATACTTGGAGCGCTGCATGGATCTCGGCGGCAATCACGTGATTCTCGGGAGTTGTTGCGCGGTGACGGAGTTTGGCGTGCCCAAAAGGAAAGCAGATAAGGGAGGGAGAAGAGGTTCCTGACGTCTAGGCCCCACCAGGCAGAGGCGCAAGGCAACCGGGCTGGGTTAGCGTGGAGATGACGTCTCGGCCCCACGCGTCAGCCAAGGTGAGTCCGCACGTGCGTGTGTGGCTGAGGAGCTGCGGCGTGGCAGTGACTGGCAAGGGGCCCAACCAGGCAGTCACAATGAGCTAAGCGCGGTTGTGGGCCGACTGAGTGGAGAAGTTGGGCCTTGTGAAGGAGATTCAGCCCAAGACACAAGTAAGGTTTTCCATTTATTCTTTTCTTTTCTATTTTAATTTCAGATTTCCAAATCAGATTCAAATTCCTCTTTTGAATTTAAATTCTCCAAGCGCCAAAAGTAATACTAATGTGAATATAATCCCACAGTTTACTATATTATTATTTATTTTCTTTGTCATTTATTTATGGAAGGAATAAATGGTTTTTATTGGAAACTCCCTTTCTCATTTTCCCATTTCATGTTTTCATTTAAAATTGGAGGTCTAATTTGTGCTGTCAATAAAATGCAGTACCACAAAACTATTGACAAGAGGTGAACTTTCCTTTATCTATTTATTAGTTGCTTAACTAATTTAATGTTATCCATTGATTATGAATAGGAAAGGCCCTTATAAATTCTCAAAGGTTTCAAAATTCTAGAAACACTATCCTAGATATTTTGTTTCTTTATTTATGATATAATTTTTTTCTTCTACCATTTTTTAGGTCTTACAAACGGTGGTCGAGGCACGACGGGGTCTCGGGTCGACAGTGGCGGAGCTGCTGCGGTGCGGAGAAAAGGCCGATGAGCATGGACCGAGAGAAATAGAGGGGAAAGGAGCGAACCGAGGGGTGTCCTGGGTTGCTGGCGAGGAGGCGGAGCTCACCGGGGCAACGAACGCGACAGGAGCTCGACGACGGCCACCGAACGGACGACAGACCACGATGGAGCTCCACAGGTTTGCGCGCCGCGCGAGAGAGAGGTGCAAAGGGGTCTGCTGGGGGCGCAACTGAGTGAGCGAAGTGCGGGCTCTAGAAAGAGGTCGGTCGCGTGGGGGAGTGGCCGGGAAATGCGCGACATGGGCGCGTCCTCGCGGAGTGCGTGGGCGGGAGGTTAGGGAAAGGGTGGCGGCTGACAGGTCGATTTTGCAAGCCCGCGAGAGCGGACTCACGAATGGGCGGTGTGCGCTGACAGATCGGTCCCACCGGACAGCTAGTGAGAATGGGCGCACGCGCGAGGAAACCTGCGCCGACAATCTGGCCCGACCGGGCAGAGGGAGAGGGGCAGCGAGGACGCGTGGGCGCGAGCGCGACGTTTACAGGCGGGCCCGACTGTCAGCGAGGACGGGCGCGAGCGCGCGACTGGACTGGGCCGAGATGGGCTGTTTGGGCTGAAATCTGTTTCCCTTTTTCTGGAATTTCTAATGGCTTTTCTTTTTATTTTCTCTATGGATTTCAAATAAAAAACAAACCTAATTCAAATTCAAACAATCTCAAACATGTGCATCAAGTAAAAGAATAATTTAGGCTCAGCATGATGCAACATTTCGTGACTCACATAGGTTTTGATATAATAAATATATAGTTAATACCTCACCTAATTGACATAGCTCTAATAAGAAGAGAGAGAAGAATTCTAGAGAGAGAAACAAGAGGTAACACCTGAATTTGGTAGATATTAGAGAAGAAATTTTATACCCCCAAATTCAGGGTGTTACACCTGCCAAGCCACCTAGGCTGTGGTCAATGGGGAGTAGCTCTCCTTGGGCAGAAAGAGAATCACGACTCGTGGGTAAAGTGTGAAACCTCTGCAGAGTGTCAGAAACTGGTATATCAATCGTGCTCACGGTTAAAAGCGGCCTTGGGATCCTCTTTGATTAGAGATACTTTGGATTCATTTATGTTGATGGTAAATGATGATGGCTATGATTATGTTATTTGGTACTTTCCTCTTGGAGGAAGTGCTCTCTTTTGGGAATATCAACTTGGGTTTTCATGATAAAACTTGTATTCTATTAATAACAAATACCTGACCAACTAAAAGCAACTGCTTTGAGCTTAACCCCACATACAACTAGTCCACTTTAGCCAAACAAGACATTTGCTGAGTTCATTGATGTGTACTCACCCTTGCTTAAACACCAAACACTAGGTTGTCCCTATTGCAACCATTGCTCAGGAGAAGATGAAGGAAATGCGGAGGATTTCTAGTAGTTTCAGGACTTCGAGGAATTTTAATCTAGACTAGCGGCGATCCCCTAGTCACTTGCCTGTGAAGGCCTTTTGTTATTGCGTTTTGTTAAGCACTTTGATTTATGTTTATGTTAATAACTATATGAATGTCTTGGGCATCATGATGTAATAAAGTTATACTTATTTCCGCTATTACATTGTGTGATGATGTCCAATTATGTAATCGCTGTGTACGTGAATTTCTGATCCTGGCATGTACATGGTTCGCATTCGGTTTACCTTCTAAAACTGGGTGTGACAGTCCCCCGAAGATAATGTAACAGTTTTGTGACAGTCCCCTAAAGATCATGTCACCAGAGCCCTTCTTCTTGTCATCCTCTGCCGAAGGATCGAGCTTGTTGTAGAAGCGCGGAGCATGTCGCACTACCTGAGGGTGTGCTTGATAGGGCCTTATAGTAAGGGCATGCCACCTTCAACATCTTGTCAAAGACGTTGGGACCCCCTTGGGGGCCTCGAGGGTTTCGTTGCTCTGTTGTGGCGACAAGATATATAGTGAGGGCCTCATGCTGGCCATGTTGTGCTTTCTTCTTATTCTTCTTGGGGTTGCGTTCGGAGGATGCCATGGGGGCATCTTCCTTCTGCTTCCCGCTGCATTTTTCCTTGTGGACGATGGCCTCGACGACCTCCTGTCCCGAAGCGAAATTAGTGGCAATGTCCATCTGCTGGTTGCCTTGGTAGGGGTGTTGCGACCCAACTTGCTGACCAGGTCACGGTAGGAGGTACCGGTGAGGAACACCCTAATGATGTCGGAGTCAGTGATGTTGGGGAGCTCGGTGTGCTGCTTGGAGAGCCAGCAAATGTATTCGCACAGGATCTCGTCTTGCTTCTATCGACAACTCAGGACATCCCAAGAATTTCCGAGCGCATGTATGTGTCCTAAAAATTCCCCCCAAAGACCCTGACCATGTCTTCCCAGTCATGGCTCTGGGCAAGGGGGAGATGTTCTAGCCATGCACGGGCAGAATCCGATAGGAAAAGGGGTAGATTGCGAATTATGAGGTTGTAATCACTCATTCCCCCGAGCTGATAGGCCAGCCGGTAATCAGCAAGCCACAACCCTGGTTTGGTCTCCCATGAGTACTTAGTGATAGTAGTCGGGGCTCGAAACCTGGCAGGGAACGACGCCCTATGGATGGCTCAACTGAGGACCTACGGACTTGGAGGCTTGGGAGAGGGGCTTCGATCTTCCCTACAATCATAGCGACCACCCCGCCATTGTTGGTAGCCGCGTGTGGCGTATCGCCTATCGTGGTGGTGGATATGTCCGCTGAGGCGGTCGTAAACAACTCGATTCTAGCGGTTGTCGTGGAGGCGGTCTTGTACCATGGGGGATTTCTCCCTAGTGGGTTCAGGGTGGATTGAGGCTACCTCTCGAAGCGATACAGCCCCGCTCGATGCTCTGAGGCAGGCTCCTGAAGCCGAGAGGCCGAGCTCTCGGCTTGCTGGACCGCAACACACTCCAAGGTCCCCGAATTTCACCATGGATTCGTTCGTCCCTTGATGGTGGTGGCTCCGGCATGGTGCGGAGCAAGATTGCTGCTACGATGAGGTTTTGACTGGCATTGTGAAAGAGCGGAGGTGCTTCAGCCTCGGCTTCTTCCATGATGCAATGATGAACATCGCATGCCTTGGCGCATGCACCCTCATCAAGAACCTTGCCGGCGGCTTCACTCTCGAGAACTTGCCGAAATGGTTGCAGTCGTTGATGTTCTTCTCCGAGCATGGCGTGCAACTCACGGAGCTATTTGAGGTGGGCCATGTGACTTCTCGAGGAGTCTGGGCGTCACCAGGCTCTCCTACTTCCCTAGTGTGGGGGTGACACGTCATTCTCCTGAGGCATGCCAAGCTGGTTCCCTTTGTCGTGCTCCTCATGACCTGCATGGAAGCACTATCGAGTTGGGTCATCACCCTCCTCATCGGTGTTGCAGTTGTCCGAGCCATCGGAGAGCAGTTTGTCGCATGCGAACAGGAACTACAACATGGACTCGGGGTCATGAAGCCGGGAGAAGTCTACGCCAGGGCTCGAACCATCTTCCTCCTCAGAGTCAAGGCATCCTGAGGGGAAGGGAAGACCAGCATACAAGTTGGTGAGAGAGCTGGTGTCGAAGCTTGGCTAAAAAGGTATGGGGTTGAACACTGATGGTTCTCCCCTAGCCCTCGACAGAGCTGACATGCCTTGCCATGAAGGGGCCAGTTCCTCCCAACCCATAGGTGGGAGGTTTGGCGAGGCTAGCGCGACCTGCCTCAATGCGTAGGGAGCTAGTGAATTTAGTACTTCCCACACAATAGGAGGAGAAGCCAGCAGAGTTGGTGCTGGGGATGTGCGCATGTTGTTGATGATGCTTCAAGCATGACACTAATGGTGGCCAAGTCCCTCGCAAGGGAGTCTACGTCATTAGCCAGCCCAGGAGCTTCATGAGAGCACGGGGCACCACAGTTGGTGCAGTTGAGATTGTTCTGTCTCTACCTCCTGCGACGAGAAGGACGGGGACGTGCATCTTGTTGTTCCTGAGTGTCAGCTAGGGGACCAGGTGGGAGGAGCACCACATCATACTCGATCTCGAGTGACATGAACTCCAGACTCACAAACCTGATCATCGTGTTTAGCCTCAAGGGGTGGTGGAAGCTAGCCATTTGAAGTCTTGATGGGAACTGGATATTTTGCACGCGACGAGCCCCTACCAGGCGCGCCAACTGTTGATGTTTGGATCCATGGACCTAACCATCTAGTGAAATAATACCGCGTGCCCTTGACCTAGATGGTGATGCAAGGCAACACGTCTTTTATCTTGGTTCGAGCTAGGAGAGGCCCTACTTCCAGCAGAAGGGGAATGAGAGATATTACTCCCACCTAAGTGCTTGCAGTAGGGAGTACAAGCGGAGCAGGAGAGGGAAGGATCCCAAGTCCCAGGAGATGATTGAGGCAAGTGCCAATACCGCATGGAGGAGAAAACTCGTGAAGTGTTCGCCGCCCCTCCAGAAGTCGTAGGCTATCCTATTTATAGGCCCAGGGGGAGCTGCCTAGAGGACGGGAGTTGGCCACGACTTTGAGATGTCTCTATAGCCCAGTATATTGTATGGCTAGTGGTATGGTCTTGTACTTGTTGTTGACTTGCGCCTGCTTGGTTTCTGCTGAGAGCTAAGGCCGAGGCCAATGGCTCGGTCACATACTTGAGCCCCCCTCTCAAGGGGCTGCCCATACCATAGTGGTTAACACAGTGCTAAGTATGTGAAAAAGCTTCTTAGGCGGTGCATTCGCTATGTAGTACCTAATGACATTGGGGTGTTCTCTGTTGCAGATATCAAGGTTAGAGCTGGGCTCGGCCGAGGCAAAAATCTGCCCGAGGTCGCGATTGAAGCCGTACCGAGATTCAAAGACATGCGCCACCGTTGAAGGAGTGGCCTCTCGCGGGATTCGCGGGGGAGCAGGTAGCCGAGGCCAGGCTCAGGAGAGGCGGAGTTTGTCCCCTGGACGAGTTCTACGTCGGGTGAGATGGAGTTTGCGCCCGAGGGTTGGTATGCAACTGTCCTATTACACGTCCCGTCAGGAGTTAGCAGACGGTGTGCATGTATAGTGGTCGCACGTGCAATCACAGTTGGTAAATCTTTGACATGACCGCGATCTTGTTGTCCCTATACGCCCGTAGGCCTGAGCGGGGTAGGTATGTGCATTGAATGCGGCTATCCCCTAATGGTCTTCGGACGAGTCTTGGCCTGAGCTTGTCCTTCTTGCTCGAGGCAGGCTCGAGCGAGGCGGACAACATTTTTCTAGTGTGTGGAGACCTTAGGCAGGACATAGATTCTCCCAAGAACACGCCCCGTTCGAGAATGGGCTCGGGCGAGACGAAGTTTCGGTAAACCCCTAAATGGACCTTGGGCGAAGTGTGGCTCTTGATCTTTTGACCTCGAAGAATGTACTTTGATGGTATTCTTAGGGTTTAATCATGTTTTAAGGGTGTAATCTGGTACCCCTAATTACCATGCCCGACACTGGTAGAAAGGAATGAAGAAGGATATAGCTCAACAAGTAGCACAATGTGACACGTGCTAGCGAACTAAGGCATAACATTAGAAACCTGCAGTTTTGTTGCAACCGCTCCCAATACGTAAATGGAAATGGGAAGAAATAGGCATAGATTTTGTGATCGGACTGCCCCGATCCTCGAAAGGAAATGACTCCATTTGGGTCTTAATTGACCGTCTTACCAAGGTAGCTCATTTCATTCCAGTAAAGACTACCTATAGAGGAGATGATAGGGAAATAAGCTCAAAACATTTCCTATAATCATTTTTGGTGTTTGACGTCCATCACAAACCATGTGGACTAACTAGTTTGCTTAGATGTCATTTATCTCAGGTGCATAAGGATTCAACATAAACCAAGAAAGAAATTAAGTTAGGGACTCAACAAAGTTTGGAGCAAAGACGTGGAATGGTGCTGCCAGTGGCGCACCAGACAGTGTCTGGTGCCCAGGCCGAGCACCATCCAAACTAGCCACTCTCGGATTTTCCAAAAACGCACTCCATTATAATTCATCGGACATATCTGGTGAGCCAACGGAGCAACCTGCCTTCAACGGTTGACTGCGGTGAATAGCAAAAGTAAACAATGCATGTCAGAAGTCAGAGCAGCGAAGTCAGAACGCATCGGACATGTCCGGTGTGCCACCGGACTGTCCAGTGCAACTACAGGACAAAGAACTTCAACGGTCAACCGCTCCAAACCCCAACGGGCAGCTGGCATGGCACGCACCGGACACTGAATAGTGTCCTGTCCGGTGCACCACCGGACTGTCCGGTGCGCCATCGACAACAACAACTAGAATAGTGGTTGGGGCTATAAATACCCCAACCACCTCCATTCAAGTTATCCAAGTTTTTTGAACTTCACATTCATTGCAAAAGCAAAAGACTACACTCCAAGGCACATTCAATAGATCAAATCCTCTCCAAGCCTCCAAATCAACTCAATTGCTTAGTGACTTGAGAGATGGTATTTTGTGTTCTTTTGTTGCTCTTATTGCTTGGATTGCTTTCTCCTTCTTAGGGATGGCAATCGGGTGGGTAGAAGGCGGATATATGTTCTGCATATCCATACCCGCGAGGTAAAACCCAATCCATACCCATACCCATTTACTCTCGTGGGTACGGATCTATATTGATACCCGTACCCGTCAGGTATCCATTATCCAACGAATATCCGTTACATGCCCGCCCACTAAAATTACAGCAACATTCCAGCATCATTCTAACAAAAATTTATCACAAATTAACATTCTAACAACATCAAATAATATTTTTAGTACCAAAACTCTAAATTGAAACACAAATTTATCCAAGCCAGTTTAATTTACCAGAGAATTTGAGAGAAGACAGCCGTGTGGGTGACGCGCGATTCTCCGCTCAGCTCGGCGCACCGCTCGGCCGGCCTGCTGGTTGCTCGCTGCTCGGCGTCTCGGTGCTAGGGATGGCAGTGGGTGCTCGCTGCTTGGCGGCTCGACTGCTCGGCCTGCTGGGTGCTCGCTGCTCGGCGGCTCAGCGCCCTATGCCCCTGCAGGCCTGGTGGCTGGCGGATGCCGGATGGCCTACAACCCTGCACGGCTGGAGTGCTCTGGACGCCCTGTGCACTCTGCAGACGGGCAGTTGAGAGTTGGGACTTGGGAGCTTGGCTGCTAGGGTTAAAAACTGAGAGACAAGAGAGAGTGAGAGAGAGAGAGAGACTGAGAGGTAGAGGTTGTTCGCTTGGACCTGGGCCGCTTGGGACCTGCCGACCTGGTGCTGGACTGCTGGCCTTGCAGCCTTGCCGGTTGCCAATGATCGAGACTCCGTGAGCCCGTAAATAAGCCCCAATGAGGTTGGCTGCTGGGACCTGGGATGCGCCCACTAGGTGTTTGGGTCCATATGTCATTTGTCCATTGGGTGACGGATATGGATAGCAGATATCCATACCCGCAAAATTATTACCCATGGATAACGTATAGTATCCATACCCACTGTGGCAGAACCGCCCAAATTATTCCAGCTTAAGTGCCTAAGTCACGCATCAGGGGCCGTAACTCACTTAAATCGGAATAACCCGTCAGTCCCTCAGATCTAGTCTGATTAAGCCACTTAACCAGGATCAAATACCACAATCTCACACGAAGGTGAGTCACAGAAGAAATACAATAAAACATGAAGACCTCAAATTAAAGTACTGAATTATTACATAGATCGGAGTTTTTCAAGTAGCTGATAAAAGTTCACAAAATAAAATGCAGTGGATAATCGATATCGTCGGTAGCGAGGAATCAGGCAAGGCCTAGCCCACTACTCCTCTTGCTCCTCTCCTGCCGGAGCAACATCCCACTCGACCGACCAACCCGGTGGCAGGGTGGTAGACCAAGTCACACCATCAACCATATCTTGAAGCGTACCTGCAAAAATTATGCCACAAGCAAGGCTGAGTATACTAATACTCAGCTAGACTTACCCGGTGTGAGGAAACTACTCCTCTACATCTAGACCATGCAACTGTTTGGCTGAGGGGTTTGTTTTGCCAAAAGCACTAGCTGAGTCTAAAATCAAAATTTTAGCTTTTCAATTTCTAGTACTATTATCTTAGCTAGGTTTGCTCCTTCTAAGAATACATGGTAACAAGCATTTAGTGCAAACAACAAGTTATCTCATGTAAACCTCATTTCACTTCTTACTCAATGTAGTACAAAGGGTCAAGCAGTCTCATTAGCTGCGAGAAGCAGACGATTCGAATCGAGTTTTATCCTTGCAAGGTAAACCTAAACACACGACATGTCAGGGCACTCCGTCCCCACACATGTCAACCATCCCCATCAATTCCCTGTTCGCGGCCAGGGCTCACCGCCTTGGCATACAATACTCCACTGACCCCGGCTACTGCCATGCAGTGACCACACTTGTACCCACCATAGTTAGCATGGGAGACCCAGTCTCTGGACGAGTGAGAGGAAAAATCCGCGCCCGGCTTCACTTAGGTACTAGGTTTACCGGTTACCATATTTCCCGACATGTGTTTAGTACATTCAAACGCTTGACTCAGGTCTCCACACATTAATCCTTAATTCCTTTTCCCATCTCATGGACAAGGCATCCTCCCTGGATCCAAGTCCATAGACCATCATAGATCTCGTTATCAAGATGAATACAATCAATTCCTGACCTCGCGCGAGTGCTAGAAAAATCACTCGACTTCTACCGAGATCCTGATTAGCATAGCAGCTACTCGACCTAGCATACTAGTATCCATCTCAAAAAGGAATCCTAAGTTCATGCAACTACAGGTTTCAAGCAACTCCTACACTTAAGTGCACATTACAAGCCTACAAACATTAAGTGTAATAAAGTAGCATATATAAATACTGTTATGCATAAACCGAGGCTTGCCTTCAAATGCTGGGGCTGCGGGGAGATCCTCAGTGGCAGTCTCGGGAGCTTGCTCATGGTCTTCCTCGTGGACAACTCCTTGCTCGGGGATGAGCACGTACTCTCCGTCAGCGAGATTGCAATCTAATGAATGCAATGAGTAAGATATATGTATGGTATGATATGAAATTTTAGCAATTAGACTTGGATGGTGAAGGATCAATTTAATAAGGTAGGGCTTAATCTTGTTGTTTGAAAATCCCTGGGGTATACTTAGTAATTTAGGGCCAAGCTTAGTTAAACTAAGTGGAAGTTCATTTTGGTGTTCCACTGAATTCTTTTTAATGCCTTAGTAAAAATTTATCAAGACTTCTAGTTAAACTTATTGGAGCGAGTTTTATCTTTCATTTCTTTCCTTCTATTTCTCTTATGCTTTTAAGGTGGGTTTGAACTACAAGTCATCTTAATAAATTTTCAAAATTTTTGCAAAAATTATAGTGGCTTCTTACTAGTGTATAACTCTCTGTCTCAAAATGTGGGGTTTAAAACGTAACTAGTTCTCTCAGGATAAAATTATTAAATATTAGGACAGGAGGGGTGTTTCGAACTACTACTCCTTTTTAACAGAGGGTTATTTCCTAATACATATTTTTGCTGGCATCTAGATGTTATAACATGACTTTGCACAAATTGTTAGCCATTAATACTTACCAGTTATTTTATTATGATTTTTCCAAAGTTTCTAGCCAAAGGGGTGCTTTCTACTACCACTATATTTGAAAAATATCAAACATCAGATTTTTGGTTTTTCCTAGCTTCTTCTTTGTGCAAGAGCAATCATTCTGAAGTTTGGCATCTTTTTGCTTAAGGGAAAGGTGGTAGGAATTATTTGGATTAAATGGCCTTTTTCATGAAGTATTGGCACTGGGTATTATTTTGCAGCCTTCAATTGGGTTTTGCATTTTTCTCTCGTGTCTTATCTTATCATTGATCTAGTATAATTTTATTTGCCCATTATTGCACTATTTTTGGGTTGCTCATGATTTATTTGAAATAGGACCCAATATAAAGTTTTATTTGTTTACCCTACTTAAAATGATGGGATGGAGTGGTTATCATTTTTGTAGTGGTGCCTTAGTGGTTATAAGTCCACTAAATTTTTATTAACAATTTTGAAATTGTTTTTATAATTCTAATAATTGTTTTCTAGTTGGAATAATGCTAAATAAAACATTTCACTTTGATTCTGTTCTGGACTAGAGGTCTCTTTATTTTTCCTAGGTTCTATGTTACTTACGTAGACTAAGAAAAATAATTGCATTCACTGTTCATTAATTTCTAATGCCTTTCTGTTTTTCCTAAGGTTTGAGCAAAAATAGCCTTTATTGGATAACCCTACTTAAACTTCCAATACTAAGGTGTCTAGTATTTTTAAACAGTGTCTAATTGGGGTTTGAACATCTACAAATTTTCTCAAGTTCAGCACAGAAGCATAACAAATTTTCTTTAATTTAATAAGGTTTGGTCAGTTTCTGTAATTAATTTCAAACTCAAAAATTTTAAATAGAAAGCATATAGTTCAGTATTTTTAATTGATAGTCCATAATATTTTGAATCTAGCAAAATTAGTTTGACAATTTTTGGTTAAATATTCCTCAAGTTATGAATTTCCTAAGTCCTCTGCTGAATAATAAAAGATTAATTAGAAATGGTTTAAAGAAAAACAGTTTTGTGCTGGGGTCCCTGGTGAAAGATCTTAAAGGAATTACAGACAGGTCCCCGAGGCACTATTCATTTGAGTCTACAGCTCTGCAGAAAACCCCCTATGGTTTCTGGAAATCGAACCCGCGGTCCCTCCCTAATGGAACAGTGGTCGTGGAGAAGGAAAGAGGTGGAGGGGCTTACCGGTGGTGAGGTTGCTCTGATGAGGTGGTCGAGGATGTAGGGGAGGTCTCGAGGGTCACAGCGATGTGCGGGTCGCCGTCGGGGATGGTCGGAGTCGGCCGGTCCACGTGCTCAGGCGGAGATGCTCGTCGGCGACGAGGAATCCGGCCTACTCACGGCGCGATAGGTCAATTGAACGGGCCAGAGAGCTTCACGGGATGCTAGGGAAGACATGGGTGCAAGGAATTGGAAAAAGACTTACTGGTTAGCTCGGTCCACGAGCGGCGGCGGAAGACCGAAGTCCGGCGAGGGTGAAACCACCTCTCTGGTGAGGCAATGCCTCGGCTCAAGCTTCGAGAAGCTTCACTAGGGAGCGATCCAGGGGCTAGGGCGAGGCTGGGGTTCAACAAAAAAGGTTGGCCACGACAGCCGTGCTTGGGCAGAGATGGCGGGCGGCGGTGCTTGCTTTTCACGGCGAGCTCTGGTGATCTCTGGCTCGGGCGAGGCTCTAGGTGTGCAAGTGCCAACGACTAAGGCCTCTGGAGGCATTTATAGGTTAGGGCGAGGCACAGGCGTGCGGGGTGGGGCGACCATGTGCGGGGCGCGCGCTGCCGCGGCTAGTCCGCGCTCGGTCGGTCAGGCAAGCGATCGAACACGTGGCTTTATGCTTCTGCCCGAGTTCAAGCGTTCATAGGTTGAAGATCTTCACGAATTTGGGCATGATCACTGTGCAAGATTTGCTCCCCCGACAGAGCTTTGTCGTTTGTGTGTGGAAGTCGAGCGGTTTGGGGCAGTGTACAGAGAGTTGTCGTGTCACAAAGGTGGCAGTGTCACAAGGTTGAGTTCTGAGGTAAAACCATGTCAAGAGCATGTCAAACGGTGGAGAGAGGTTTCAAAACTTTGCCACGACGTGTTCAATGGAATTTGGCGCCACTTTGATATTTGGACTTGTTTGATTTGAGTTTTGAAAAATAGAGAACACGATTGATCTTTGGAAAGGGGCTGAAATTCAGATTTCTGAATTTCTGAATTTCTCCGAAGTGCATTAGTTTAGCGGCTGTTTTGGGGATTTTGAAAAGTTCAAATGGCAAAACTTCCTTACTATGCTTTGTTGGTTATTTAGTGAACTAAAACTTTTTAATTTGGTTTTTACCAAAATTTGTATTTTTCTCCCAAATACCCTTTATGCTTAAATGGTTTACTTAGGATTAATTAGGGTTTGAGAGTTTTCCTTCCTTAAGATTCATGACAAGATTAAGGAGAGTTTGAGAAGACTCATTATAAATCTTTGTTCTCATTTTTGATGTTTATCCCTTCATTGGGTTTACGTGTGATAATAATTTGGGTTAGCTTAAGGAAGAAACCCTAAGTGACACTGGGGTGTCACAGCTAGAGGTGTACATTTGGGACGGGCCTAATGGGCGGGCACGAAGCACGAAAAAAAGCCCGACCCAAGCACGGCACGACACGAAATTAATTCGGGCCGGGCCGGCCCGGCCTGTTGCATCGGGCCGTGCTTGGGCCGCCGCCGAGGCCCACAGGCGGGGACGAGCCCGGACCGTTTAATCAGACCCGAATTGGCCCGTTTATTGGCACGAAAAGGCCCGAAATTCATAGTAGCGCACTCCTGTATTCAGTCCTGTGTGTCCACGGGCCGCCGAGCGCAAGCGTTTTATCCTGAAACAGTGAAACCCTACGTCCCTACCCGGCCGCCGTTTTTCTCCCGTGTCCCGATCCGCTGCCGCCGATCCCGATTCCCGACTAGCGACTCCCATCCGGGCATCATCCGGTCGCCGTCTCAGGCTCTCAGCCTCCAAGGCGGCCAGCTCCAGCACTCCGGCAGCTCCCTGCAGCCGAGCGCGAGCGTCCCTGCGGCCCTGCGCCCTGCGTCTGAGCGCGAGCGTCCCTGCGGCCGAGCGCGAGCGCCAGCGTCCTCCCTGCGGCCGAGCGCGACCAGAGCCACGGCCGCCTTTGCGCCCTGTGTCCCTGCGCCCTGCGGCCGAGCGCGACCAGAGCCGCGGCCGCCCCTGCCCCCATGAGCTCCAGCAATCCGGCAAGGCGGCAACCGTGGCGCCACCTCCACGGCCACCCGGCCCACCGACCGCCGCGGGGACGGCCGGAGCAGCCCCCCTGCTCCTCCCCGACCTCCAGGACAGGGAGTTTCCCTTCCTCCCCGACCACCTGTGCGTCCGTGAGTTCCTGCTGCTGCTGCTACCGACAGTATCAACGGCCAACTCGAGTCGGCCACCATTTCTATGGATGGGAACTCGAATCGAATCGACAATAACAGCAGCCAATCATTTGCCGTTGCCGATCCTCTGACTTTGAGTTCCACTGGTCGCGAGATTGCTTTGGATGCAGATACAGGTACAGGTACAGCTGCGACACCGTCGACAGCGACAGCGACAGCGAGTACAACAAGCACGGATACTATATGCCACAAGCGCGGTCGCAAGAGCACTTCCGATGTATGGAATGACTTCGAGCAATTGTTCAAGGACATAAATGGTAAGAAGGTTAGGTATGCCGCCAAATGCCTTTACTGCAAGTCTCAACTTACTGCTTCTTCAACTGCTGGTACTGGTCATTTGAAACGACATCGTAGTACTTGTGCATCTAAAGCTCAACGTGCTGCTAAGACTCAATCTTTAATTCAGTTTAATGCTGATGGTTCTGTTCGTTCATGGGACTATAATCCTGATATTGCTCGTACTGAGTTGTGTCGATTGATATGTACTTTAGATCTTCCTCTAGGTATTGGTTCCACTGCTGCATTTGAATGTTACATAAAACATGCTCATAATCCTAGGTTTACTGCTGTTTGTAGACAAACAACCACTAGAGATTTTGTAAAGTTTTATAATCAAAGTCGTACTTCACTAATAGATGTATTGAAGTCTAGTGTTTCATGTGTTGCTCTTACTTCTGATATTTGGTCTGGAAATGCTAAGGAAGATTATATTAGTGTGGTTGCTCATTATGTTAATGCTGATTGGGTTTTGGAAAAGAGGGTAATTGGTATAAGATTGATTGATGTTTCACATAATGGGGCTAATATTGCAGATCGTGTTAAAACTGTTATTGCTAATTTTGGATTGACTGATAAGGTATTTTCCATCACTTTGAACAATGCATCAGCTAATACAAATGCCATGAACATACTTAGTCCTCAATTTTCTGGATATGTTGGCTCTCTTTTCTTGCATCAAAAATGTGCATGCCATATTATTAACCTTATTGTTAAATCTGGACTCAAACGATTAAAACCTTATGTTGAGGATTTTAGAACTGCTGTGTCTTTTTTGAATTCTTCCAATCAACGCATTGCTTCATATAAAAGTTATTGTATTGCAATGGGTGTTAGGCCTCGAAAGTTTGGTTTGGATATGGACGTGAGATGGAATTCGACTTATCTAATGTTGAAACACCTAATCCCATACAAGAGCACGTTCTCTGTTTTTATCCAAACACACTACCAGCAGCATATGACACAACCTTTGCTCACAGAGACACATTGGGAAGTTGGTGAGAAAATTCTTACCTTTCTTGAACTGTTTTATGACTGTACTGTTGCTCTATCTGGTGTTTACTATACAACATCTCCTATGATGCTACACCATATCATTGAGATTGCTGAACATTTGAATAACTTTGAGAATGACATTATGTTAAGAGACACTGTAGTTCCAATGAAATCTAAATTTCTCAAATATTGGAAAAGCATTCCTATTTTGTATTCCTTTGCATTTGTGTTGGATCCTAGAGCCAAGATAAGAGGTTTCAGTAATGCTCTTCAAGTTCTGTCTAGATATGTTACTACTGATTACTCTGATTACTTCAATGTCATTAGATCTGAATTGACTAACATGTTTTCCAAGTATGAGATGAAGTTTGGTGCAGCAAAATTGCGGAGACCAACCCACACCACAAGTACTAGCAGGAAGAAAACAGCTTGGGGCAAAATTTATGCATTGCCTGAGGTAAGTGAGGTAAGTGATGCTGTTTCGAGTTCATCATTTGGCTCCCAAGTTTCTGAGTTGGCAATGTACTTAGATAGTGACCCAATCACTATCTTTGATGATGGATTCTAAGTTGGTGGCATGAGCATAAATCTAATTACCCTATCCTGTCTCTTTTGGCTAAGGATGTTTTAACTGTTCCTGTTTCAACTATCAGTTCCGAGTCTGTTTTTAGTCTTGCTGGCAGGTTGATTGAGGAGAGAAGACGGTCTCTAACAAGTGAAATGGTGGAGAATCTGACTTGCTTAAAGGATTGGCAGCTAGGAGAGAATCGGGAGCAGCACAACATTGCAAACAACGACATGGAAGAACACTACAAGAATATGTACTTGGATGAAGAACGCGAAGCTGGCGTTGGTCGTAGTTAGATGTTTCTTGTGATGTAATTTTACTTTTGTTCTGTACTTGGACAATGAACTTTGAACTTATGAACTATTGAACTGCATCTAGAGCTGGCTGCACTCTTTTTCCCTTCTGACCAAAGGGTTTTTTAATGAGGCAACCATTGCACAGCTCTAATAATATTAAGTTTGTTTTGGTCAAAAATTGTTTGTCTTCTATTTTGTTGGTTTGCTGATCATATTTGATTGTATGTTTGAATGTTTCCAATTTTAAGCTTTAGTGTATTTCGGGCTCAATTATGTATTCTGGGCTCGATTTTGTATTTCGGGCCCAGATGTGTAGTTCGGGCCCAAATGTGCATTTCGGGCCGTTTTTTATTTCGGGCCGTTGTTTATTTCGGGCCGCCCGTTTAAAGCACGGCACGGCCTGAATTTAATACTGGGCCAGGACGGCCCGAAATTAAACGTGTCGGGCCTTTTCGGGCTTGGGCGGGTCCAGGCCGGGCGGCCCGAATGTACACCTATAGTCACAGCCCTCCCCCTTAAAGGAATCTCGTCCTGAGATTTGGGTCGGAGTCCTCCTGGGGTGAAGCGAAGGGTGAGACTTACTCGAAGTGGATGCTTTATTTATTAAGGCAAACTGCTCTTCGAATGTCATTCTCTTTGCAACTTTAGAAGGAAGTCCTTTTGAATTTTGTTTTATAATTTACTCTTTCCAATTCAAGATTATATTACTGAAATTTAGATTCGAAGGGCAGGAGGAGGGGTTGGGCATGAATACGTACCAATTTCCTTAGGTAGGCAATCGGGGAAGTTGTAACGCAGAAATTCCTCAGTCTCCCAAGTAGCCTCTTCCTCTGAGTGATTACTCCATTGGATCTTATACATCTTGATCGATTTAGCCCGAGTTGATCTTTCTTTGCAATCTAGAACCTTGGAAGGGTACTCTTGGTACGATAGATTTGGCTCTATCTCCAATTCTGATTCTGCTATGGTCTCGGTCGGCAATCGAACACACTTCTTCAGCTGAGATACATGGAACACACTGTGGACGGCAGACATTTTTGGAGGTAACTTCAACTTGTATGCCACGGGTCCACATGCCTCTATGATCTCATAAGGTCCAATGTAACGAGGGGCTAACTTGCCTTTGATCCCAAACCTCTGCACTCCCTTGGTGGGTGATACCTTCAAATAAATGAAATCTCCCACCTCGAACTAGAGAGGTTTCCTTCTCTTATCGTGGTAACTCTTCTGCCTGGCCTGAGCAACTTCTAGATTTTTCCTGATTAGTTTGACCTTCCTTTCGGCTTCAGTCACTAAGTTAGGTCCGAAAACTTCTCTTTCTCCAGGCTGAGACCAATTGAGTGGTGTTCTGCATCTTCTCCCATAGAGAGCTTCGAAGGGTGCCATCTTTAGGCTGGATTGATAACTATTGTTATAAGCAAACTCTGCCAAGGAGAGGTTCTTATCCCAATTCTTGCCACAATCGATTGCACAAGCCCTCAACAAATCTTCAAGAATTTGATTTACCCTCTCGGTCTGACCATCAATCTGTGGGTGGCAAGCTGAACTTCTGATTAGCTTGGTTCCCAAAGACTCTTGCAGTTGTTCCCAAAATCTGGCAACAAATGGGGCTCCTCGGTCAGAAACAATGGTCCGGGGCAATCCGTGCAAACACACGATCCGGTCAATGTACAACTCTGCATACTTTTGAGCCTTATCAGTGGTGTGCACTGGGAGAAAATGTGCCACTTTCGTCAGTCGGTCCACAATAACCCAAATCGAATCATGATGACGAGAGGTGTTGGGCAGACCCACAATGAAATCCATGCAGATGTCATCCCATTTCCACAAAGGTATGGACAGGGGTTGCAAAGCTCCAGCTGATTTCAAGTGACTTGCCTTTATCCTCTGACAGGTGTCACATTCCGATACATATTGGGCTATTTCCCTCTTCATTCTGGTCCACCAATACAAGGGCTTCAGATCATGGTACATTTTGGTGCTCCCTGGATGCATAGAGAATTTGGACAGATGGGCCTCATCCAAGATTTTCTTCTTGAGATCTTTGTTTTTAGGAACCACCAATCTGCTTTTAAACCACAATATACCCTTTCCATCTTGGCAGAAACATTTATACTTCTCGGTCTTCTGATGGAGGTTCTCCTTAATGATATGCACTCCCTTGTCACTAAGCTGGGCCATGATGATCTAGTCTTGCAAAGCTGGCTCAACGGAAATGTCAGACAGCACCAGAAGGAATTACTTCAATCTTCATCTTGCTCAACTCATCACACAAGGTGTTAATGCGAGAATCCATCATAACACAGTTGCATTGCAACTTCCGACTCAAGTCATCTACTACCACATTGGCTTTTCCTAGGTGATAATGTATCTCCAGGTCATAATCCTTGATCAGCTCTAGCCATCTTCTCTGCCTTATATTGAGATCAGCCTGAGTAAAGATATACTTAAGGGTCTTATGATCAGTGAAGATGTTGCAGTGGGTTCCCATCAAATAGTGCCTCCATATTTTTAATGCATGAACCACGGCTGCCAACTCCAAGTCATGAGTGGGATAATTCTGCTCATGAGTCCTGAGTGCTCTTGATGCATAAGCAATGACTCGGTTGTCCTGCATCAAGATACAACCCAGTCTAGTGCCAGAGGCATCACATCACACATCAAATGGCTTGCTGCTGTCGGGTTGCGCTAATACCGGTGCTGTGGTCAGATGTTGCCTCAATGTGTGGAAGGCATCTTCGCACTTCTGACCCCAAACAAACTTGGCTTCTTTCTTCAGCAATTCAGTTATGGGCTTCACAATTCGAGAGAAATCTGGAATGAATCTTTGATAATAACCGGCCAATCCTAGAAAACTTCGAATCTAACGGATAGTCGTTGGTGGCTTCCAGTTCATCGCCTCTTGCACCTTATCAGGATCAACAACTATGCTTGCCTGAGAGATAGTGTGACCCAAGAACTTGATTTCCTTTAGCCAAAAAATACATTTTGACAATTTTTCATAAAGACGGTGCTCTCGTAGACGTTGAAGCACTACATGCAAATGCCCGACATGTTCTTCCTCGTTCTTTGAGTACACCAGAATATCATTGATGAAAACCACTACGAATTTGTCCAATTCAGGCATGAAAGGAAAATTCATCAGATACATAAAATATGCTGGTGCATTGGTCAACCCAAAAGACATCACCAAGAATTCATACAGCCCATATCTGGTCGAGAAAGCTGTCTTCAGAATATCACTTGCCTGTATCTTGATCTGATGGTAGCCGGAGTGAAGGTCTATCTTAGAAAACACTTTGGCTCTGACCAACTGATCGAAAATAACATCAATACGAGGCAAAGTATACTTGTTCTTGATAGTCACCACATTAAGTGGGCGGTAATCTATACACAGCCTCAAGCTTTCATCTTTCTTCTTTAGAAACAAGGCTGGACATCCCCAAGGCGAAGTACTTGGGCGAATAAATCCCTTGTCCAGCAATTCTTGCAATTGCTTCTTCAATTCTGCCAACTCAGCGGGTGGCATCCGGTAAGGCCTCTTGGAAATAGGTGCCGTTCCCGGTTGCAACTTGATGGCGAATTCAATGTCCCGGTCTGGTGGCATTCCTGGCAAATCATCAGGAAAAATCCACTGGAATCTTCTTCACCGGTGACTCCATCATAGCAAAAGCAAATGATTGAGTAGAATCTTGGCTAGGCAGATATAACACCAGGCCTTCGGAGGTAGGGGAACGAATTTCCAGAGCTCTGGTAGCTACATCCATCACTACTTGATGATGAGTCATCCAGTCGGCTCCCAGAATGATGTCCATACCCTCTAATCCCAGAATTAGGAGTGTGGTTTTGAAGATTTTACTTCCCATTGAGATATGCACACATTGGATTAATTGGTTGGTTGCAATTTTACCCCCAAGTGTGGCTATCATGAATGACCCTTTTGTATGACAGAAGGGCAATTGACATTTAGCACTGAACTTCTGGCTAATGAAACTATGAGCTGCACCAGAATCAAACATAATTAAAGCAGGTTGATTAAAACTGAAAAGGTACCAGTCATGATGGGGGCTCCCTTAGGTAACTCCTCTAGAGTAGTGAAGTTGAGCTTCCCTTGTCTGACTTGCACCTTCTGCTTCCTCCCCTTGTCTTGATTTGGGGCTGGCATCTGCTTCTTCTGATTTCTTGGGCAGTGAAAGTCGCCTAGAGGGGGGGTGGATAGGCGAAACCTGAAAATTAAAACATTATCCCCCAACTAGATCCCTTTATTAATGGTTAGAACAAGATGTACAATTATCGGAGTATAAAAACTAAGTCCTTGCTTGTAGAGAGTATTGCTTTCAAATAATGCGGAATTGATAAATCAATACTACTAATAACTCTATGAGAATAAATCACAAGGGCTTAGATAAGAAGAGTAATGCGACCAGTTCTTTCTTGCAATGTGTTGCGTCACTAAATGAGAATTTAACTTAAGGCAACACCAAATAAGGTTAGCAAAGAATAGTGCAAGGAAAAACTTAGAGTGAGAGAAAACGAACAAATCACAAGCAATAAACACAACGGACACATGTGATTTGTTTTACCGAGGTTCGGCCCTTGAAGGCCTAGTCCCCTTTGAGGAGTCCACTTAAGGGCGAGTCTTTTTCAACCCTTTCCCTCTCTCCACCGATCACCCAAGGATCGGCGAGCTCTTCTTCTTCTCAAGGATCACTCTCGATCCCACAAGGACCACCACACTCTTTGGTGTCTCTTGCTAGCTTTTACAAGCCTCCAAAACTTTGGAGGAAGTTCGATGGGAGTCAATACTCCACGCGCAAATGAACACAACGATGTAGCACACACTATCTCTCAAGGAATCTCACAAGGCACTAGGGCTAAACTCAATTGAGTAGCTCTCAATTGCTTGCTCTCTCTTTTGTGGCACTTGTGTTGGTTGTAGTGGTCTAAATCTTGTGTATAGGATGGAGCAATGAATATGGTTGGGAGGGCTTGAGTATGTCAACTAGATGACTTGGAATGTTGCTTCGGCTCCCACTCCTTGAAGTGGCCGGTTGGGGTGTTATTTATAGCCCCAACCATCAAACTAGCCGTTTGGTGGAGGCTGACTGTCGTATGGTGCACCGGACAGTCTGGTGCACACCGGACATGTCCGGTGTGCCAGCCACGTCACCAAAGCCGTTGGGTTTCGACCGTTGGAGCTCTGTCTTCTGGGCCCGCCTGGATGTCCGGTGGCGCACCGGACATGCACTGTAGAGTGTCCGGTGCGCCAGCATGGGCGTGCCTGACTTCTGCGCGCGCTGGCGCGCATTTAATGTGCTGCAGGTAGCCGTTGGTGCTGAAGTAGCCGTTGCTTCGATGTCACACCGGACAGTCCGGTGTACACCGGACATGTCCGGTGAATTATAGCGGACTAGCCGTTGCGAATTCCCGAAGCTGGCGAGTTCCAGAGCCGCTCTTCCTTGGAGCACCGGACACTGTCCGGTGTACACCGGACAGTCCGGTGAATTATAGCGGAGCGCCTCTGAATTTTCCCAAAGGTGACAAGTTCGACTTGGAGTCCTCTGGTGCACCGGACATTGTCCGGTGGCACACCGGACAGTCCGGTGCGCCAGACCAGAGGTGCCTTCGGTTGACCCTTTGCTCTTTTGTTGAACCCAATACTTGGTCTTTTTATTGGCTAAGTGTGAACCTTTGGCACCTGTATAACTTACACACTAGTGCAAACTAGTTAGTCCAATTATTTGTGTTGGGCAATTCAACCACCAAAATCATTTAGGAAATAGGTGTAAGCCTAATTCCCTTTCAATCTCCCCCTTTTTGGTGATTGATGCCAACACAAACCAAAGCAAATATAGAAGTGCATAATTGAACTAGTTTGCATAATGTAAGTGCAAAGGTTGCTTGGAATTGAGCCAATATAAATACTTATAAGAAATGCATGGATTGTTTCTTCATTTTTAACATTTTGGACCACGCTTGCACCACATGTTTTGTTTTTGCAAATTCTTTTGTAAATCCTTTTCAAAGTTCTTTTGCAAATAGTCAAAGGTAAATGAATAAGATTTTGTGAAGCATTTTCAAGATTTGAAATTTTCTCCCCCTGTTTCAAATGCCTTTCCTTTGACTACACAAAACTCCCCCTAAATGAAATTCTCCTCTAAGTGTTCAAGAGGGTTTTGATATATTAATTTTGAAATACTACTTTCTCCCCCTTTTGAACACAATAAGATACCAATTTAAAATTTATCAATTGAGAATCATAACAATTGAAAAACTCTTTTTAAAATTAGGTGGTGGTGCGGTCCTTTTGTGCGGTCCTTTTGCTTTGGGCTAATACTTTCTCCCCCTTTGGCATGAATCGCCAAAAACGGATACTTAGAATGAAATATAAGCCCTTCTTTAACTACGTTCTCCCCTTTTGGCAAATAAAACATGAGTGAAGATTATACCAAAGACGGAGAGACGGCGGGATACCGGCAAAGAGTGGATACTACCAATGGAGTTGAGTGGAAGCGATGTCTTTGCCGAATACTCCATTTCCCTTTCAATCTAAGACTTAATACATGAGATGCTCATGAAAACATATTAGTCTTAGCCTTGGCACACAATGAAGATAAGAAATATGCAAATGTACCAAAGGAAAGAGACATGATTAAAAAGGATATGTCAATTAAGCTTAAACAATTCTATACAATATAGATTGCTCCCCCTAAATATGTGCATAGAGAGGAAAACAAATTTTTGGTCTAAAATGCCAAGTGCACATAATTAGGTTAATGAGATCATATCTATATCATAAAGAGTGTGAAGTGCATTGTGCCAGGGTATAGGTGTGATGCTCATGACAGTTTATGCACATATGAAAGCATGCTGTGAATATCTCAAGTATTTTCCCTTAAGGATTTCAAAGAGGCTTAAGGACCATCCACCTTTGGATTAAAGGCAGCTTATCCTCGTTACAAGGTTAAGCTTTAAGCTCTTTGATAATAGAATCACTTCACCCAGTTTAAACAAAGATGCAAGAATGAATGTTTGAGAAGTTAAACTAGGTATGAAGCAGGGTTAATACATGAGCATGCTTTCTCTTCCTTTTATACAAGATATGCAAGGAATGTAGGAAGATTTAGGTTCATGTATGAATAAGATAGTTTTACCCTTTTGTACCTTCACATAGTGATGTTCTCTTCATTGTGCTTTGTCCTTAGTCTTATTGAATTCGCCGAAGACCTATACTCAAGACAATATATGAAAATATTTTGCACAAGAGAGAGTTCTACAACTAGTGATCTTTTTCTAAGTCATTGTTTTTAGATATTAAGTAGATCACAAATTGTATAAATATATCATGAATTCTCCTTTTAACTTAGTGCATATCAAGATAGATGTCGATTGAAATTACCAATTGAGATCAAATTGCATGAAGCACTAAGAAGCATAAGTGATAATTGAAGTTATTCAATGATCATACAACAGATGCGATCAAAAGAACAACATAGGCATTAGATTTTCAAACATGCTCATAAATAGGAGAATCCGATAAATATGCCAATTGAAAGCTACAATCCTTGATAAAGGTGACACCATTTTACTAAGATGGATTGAAATGTAGTAGCATGCCTTATTAGAAACTTGTTCTCATACAAGAGACTATATGAGATTACTAATATAATGTGCTAGTCTCAAAATAATCAAGATATAGAAATAGGCTCCCCCTAGAGATATGCATCAAGAATGAAGGAAATGGGTGGATGCACTCACTTTTAAAGGAAAATAGGGAGAAGCACTATTTATCTCGATCAAGGCTTTAAAAGATTTGCAATAAACAATTTTTGCCTAGTATTCCCATGAAAAGTTTTTGAATGCTTACAACCACACCATTGAATGTTTTGAAGATCTCATATCCAAGTAGGTGTTGTTGCTCTTGATGTCTTCCTTTTTCATTTGATTGTCCTCCCTTTATAGTTGACTCTTTTTCCTTCCAAACTTATTGAAAATACTCAAAAGAGATGTTAATAGCACAAGGGAGTAAATGATGAATGATGATTTCTTTAGATAGAAAATAAGGACAATTCATCATCCATAGATCACACAGACATGAAGTAAAATAGTGCACATTATTTGAAAAGAAGAACATGCACTATTTAAACATTTGATCAATCGTAGGAATTTACTTCTTCATATTGAATATATTGATCATTACTTAAAAGCAAGTCAATATGAGAACATATATAGCAAAGGTTTGAAATAGATTCTAATGGATAAGTGCATTAATGAGAATGAGATTGAATGCACATCTTAGCCAATTTAAGTTTAATAAAGAATCTATTTCTTCACAAAGATATAATTAGAGTGAACAATCATTGATGGGAACTAAATTAAAGAGATGAGTTCCCATAACTTTGCTTTGACCTTTCTTCCTTTTGGGTGAAGAGTACCCTTTGAGGCTTGTGGCTTTAACCTTGCACTTACTCTCTTGTAGATTTTCATAAGTAGGCTCAAGAGAAATGTTAATAGCAACACAAGCACTAGTTTCCCTTTTTGTAATCATTTTTGATAAGGAATGAAAAGTGAATTACTAAAGCATGGAAACTTTATAATATGAACTAGATTATCCCTTGAAGTATGCTGTTTTAACTTATGTAACAAGCATAGTAAGTTCTTAAGAATTACGGGAATAAATCTAATTCATAACATGGAGAGCGATAAATGTAGAAGAATCATATCCAATATAAGAAAGAAGCATAACAACATAAGTCATTGGATTGACTTTTCTTTTTATGTTAAATTACGCATCTCCAAAGAGAAACATATTCTCTACTAGTGAGACTAAATGGGTTATTTAGATAAAAGCATTAGACTCACTATTCTAGTTATAGAGAGAATCTTCCTTTTGTAGGTGTCGTAGGGATTTGAATTCCTATCGTGACACCTTATTCTTTTAAGAACTTGGAATATCTCTCTATATCTAGAATCATGGCAGTAATAAGATAATAAGTGTAAAACATGCCATGGATTGGTTAATAATTTTAGAACATGTAGATTGCCATAGTATAAGAATGATGAATATACAATCTACCATATGGGAGGAATATCTTCAAGGAATGGTGACATAATTTTAAGAACATTTTGAGTGCTTCCTTTTCTATGTAACTACACAAGACACATAAGAAATGATAATTTGAGATACTTGCACTTGAAAACATAATTGTTACCATCCTTTGGCTTTCCTCCATGTTGTAGATCTTGACTTTTCGACATGGGATTAGTTTTTTTTGATTCCTACAACATTAATATCTTCCCGAGATGATATGAGTTTTAGACATAATAATTTGAAATAACCTTGGGTCAATCTTGGATATGTAGATCACTGTAGATTGATAGCTTGAGTTAATAAAAATTGAATTGACTCTCTCAAGCATCCCAAAGCTTTATACCATCTCCATCTCCTGCAAAGCTTGTCAAGCATGTTTTGGTACCCATCTCTTGATGGGTCCATTATGGTTAGTTAACAAAGATCTAGGAACCCAAATGTCCTTTGCTCTAGCGTTTGGCAAATTTATTGCCTTTCTAGCACAAGTTGCAATTTTGGGTTGCCTAGTTATATATGAATCAAATGACAGGCTATGAGTGGAGGAGTTACCAATGGGACAATCATTGCATTGATGTCCCTTTTCCCGGCATGTGTAGCATATGCGTTTTCCAAGTTTAGAAGATTTCTTCTTTCCTTGTTTGTTGCTTGCTACATGGTTAGTACAAATTTTCTTTTCTAACCCTATGCCCTTTTGTTTTAAATGGGGACAAGATTTAATAAAGTGTCCCTTCTTTGAACATTTAAAACAGAGTTTATCATCCTTGTTAATAATCAAGCCATTTTTAATATAGGGACATGATCTAATCAAGTGCCCCTCTTCAAAGCATTCACTACACTTCTTGATTCTATTTGTATGAAATGTAACTTGATTATTACTTTGGATGTTACCTTTTATGGAGGCATGGTTGAGGCTTTTGGAAGAGGTATTGATTTTCTTCTTTTCCTTTCTCCTCTTGGTAATCCTCAAGTCCTTGACATTTTCTTCAAGGGATTTAGTGCATGCCACGGTTGTTCCCGTCTCAAGCTTCTTCACCATGTGATCACGGTTATCTTGAGAAAGTTGAGCAATGCATTTCCCTTTTAGTTGTGTCAAGCTCATTTTAGCCTCTCATTTTCTTCTTTGAGCTTTTGATATGTATCATTGTTTGCTCCTGCAAGTTCTAGCTCAAAGGAAGATTTGCTTGTCGACGGACAACAAGCATTAGCACATGGTAATATAGTTTCAATTTGAATACATGTGCAAAAGTGAGGTTGTTGGGATTTTAAGTTTTCTATCACAACCTCATGAGCAATATTTAATATGATATGATCATCCATAAGATTTTCATGAGAGCATAGGAGCATATCATATTTTTCTTGAAAAGCTAGATTTTCAACTTTTAGCCTTTTTACTTGGTCCTTAAGCAAGGTATTCCTATTTACTAATTGAGCGATACAATGTAAAGCGTTATCTTGCTCAATTGAAATAGTTTCATACCTTTGGACCAAATCAACATGAGAGCACTTTAGCTCCTCATGTTCTTTAGTCAACTCGTCAAAGTGTAGCATTTTCATGGAGAGAACATCTTCTATCCTTTGACGAGCTTCGCTTTGCTCTCTCGCTCTTTCTAGAAGTTTGAGCATGACCGCCTTATCCTCTTGGCTTAGGCGAGCATAGAGTTGCATGAAGCTTCTTTCTTCCTCCTCATCCTTATTTGTGCTTCCGCTATCATTTTCATTAGCCACACAACACATGTGGGAATCGAAATGGGAAGACAAACCTTTTGGAGAGGTGGATTCATCGTTTGGTCTCCATCGATCATTTTCTTCTTCTTCCTTGCAATGGTTAGTATCACAAATACCAACAGAAGTAGAAGCACAAAATGAACTATCATGTTTGGACTTATCAAATTTAGTTTTAATTCTAGTCCAAATATCATGCACATCACAAATAGGTTTATCATATTTTATTATGAAGGCATGATAATGTTCTTTGCTAAGGGATTTACTTAAGATGTCAGAAGCTAGATAGTTTAAGCGAATCCATCTTAAATCTTCTTCCGAGGCATTTTCCCTAGCATAGTTAGGAGGGATAATACTCTTGTCTAAAATTTGTTCTAATTGTGGATCTATGATTCTAAAGGCATTTATCACTCTAGTGGACCATGAATCATAATTAGAACAATCAGAAAGTAATATCTCAAGAGTTACCTCCTTGTTCTCCTTCGGAGTTGTCTTCTTGTTCTTTTGGGATCTTCTGCGAGCCATCACTTCGAGTTGTTAGACTCAAGATGAAGTGCCTAGCTCTGATACCAATTGAAAGTCGCCTAGAGGGGGGGTGGATAGGCGAAACCTGAAAATTAAAACTTTATCCCCCAACTAGATCCCTTGATTAATGGTTAGAACAAGATGTACAATTATCGGAGTATAAAAACTAAGTCCTTGCTTGTAAAGAGTATTGCTTTCAAATAATGCGGAATTGATAAATCAATACTACTAATAACTCTATGAGAATAAATCACAAGGGCTTAGATAAGAAGAGTAATGCCACCAGTTCTTTCTTGCAATGTGTTGCCTCACTAAATGAGAATTTAACTTAAGGCAACACCAAATAAGGTTAGCAAAGAATAGTGCAAGAAAAAACTTAGAGTGAGAGAAAACAAACAAATCACAAGCAATAAACACAATGGACACGTGTGATTTGTTTTATCGAGGTTCGGCCCTTGAAGGCCTAGTCCCCGTTGAGGAGTCCACTTAAGGACGGGTCTTTTTCAACCCTTTCCCTCTCTCCACCGATCACCCAAGGATCGGCGAGCTCTTCTTCTTCTCAAGGATCACTCTTGATCCCACAAGGACCACCACACTCTTTGGTGTCTCTTGCTAGCTTTTACAAGCCTCCAAAACTTTGGAGGAAGTTCGATGGGAGTCAATACTCCACGCGCAAATGAACACAACGATGTAGCACACACTATCTCTCAAGGAATCTCACAAGGCACTAGGGCTAAACTCAATTGAGTAGCTCTCAATTGCTTGCTCTCTCTTTTGTGGCACTTGTGTTGGTTGTAGTGGTCTAAATCTTGTGTATAGGATGGAGCAATGAATATGGTTGGGAGGGCTTGAGTATGTCAACTAGATGACTTGGAATGTTGCTTGGGCTCCCACTCCTTGAAGTGGCCGGTTGGGGTGTTATTTATAGCCCCAACCATCAAACTAGCCGTTTGGTGGAGGCTGGCTGTCGTATGGTGCACCGGACAGTCCGGTGCACACCGGACATGTCCGGTGTGCCAGCCACGTCACCAAAGCCATTGGGTTCCAACCGTTGGAGCTCTGTCTTCTGGGCCCGCCTGGATGTCCGGTGGCGCACCGGACATGCACTGTAGAGTGTCCGGTGCGCCAGCATGGGCGTGCCTGACTTCTGCGCGCGCTGGCGCGCATTTAATGTGCTGCAGGTAGCCGTTGGCGCCGAAGTAGCCGTTGCTTCGATGTCACACCGGACAGTCCGGTGTACACCGGACATGTCCGTTGAATTATAGCGGACTAGCCGTTGCGAATTCCCGAAGCTGGCGAGTTCCAGAGCCACTCTTCCTTGGAGCACCGGACACTGTCCGGTGTACACCAGACAGTTCGGTGAATTATAGCGGAGCGCCTCTGAATTTTCCCGAAGGTGACGAGTTCGACTGGGAGTCCTCTGGTGCACCGGACAGTCCGGTGCGCCAGACCAGAGGTGCCTTCGGTTGACCCTTTGCTCTTTTGTTGAACCCAATACTTGGTCTTTTTATTGGCTAAGTGTGAACATTTGGCACCTGTATAACTTACACACTAGTGCAAACTAGTTAGTCCAATTATTTGTGTTGGGCAATTCAACCACCAAAATCATTTAGGAAATAGGTGTAAGCCTAATTCCCTTTCAGGCAGTTCTTGGCATAGTGGCCCACATTGCCACAAGTGAAGCACTTGTTCCCATTGCCCTGACAGAACTACTGCTGCTGCGGAGGCTGATTGTTCCTTGGGGCAGGAGCTGGGAAACGGGTGGGTGCCGGCTACTGCTGCCGAGGTGGCCTGATCACCCATCTGTCTGCCTGCTGCTAAAATCCCCTGCTCTAATTGTGAGAAACAATCCTGAACCTTTGGGCCTGAGCGGATTGTGCTGCCATTGGTGCCTTCCTCTTCTTCTCTGCCCGGTGAGCTACAATACAATCCTCCTGGGAGATGGCCAAGTTGACCAACTCATTGAAGCTATCAGCACGGACAGTGTTGAGACGTTCCCGCAACTTGGTGTTGAGACCCCTGCGGAAGCAGTCTCTCTTCTTTTCATCGGAATCCGCATGATAACCTGCATACTAGCATAGGTCTTTGAAGGCCTAAGCATACTGCAAGATCGTGCGGGTTCCTTGATTGAGTGCCAGAAATTTATTCAACTTGCGATCAAGAATTCTAGATGGGATGTGGTGCCCTCTGAAAGCAGTCTTGAATTCCTCCCAAGACACTTCACGATCAGCGGGTAACATAGCATAAAAGTGGTCCCACCAAGTCCGAGCAGGGCCACGAAGCTGCTACGTGGCGAAGCGGGTCTTGGTATCATCAGGGCAGTCTCCCGTGAGGAGGGGAAACTTGGACTCAACAACGCGAAGCCACACGTCTGCATCCAACAGATCCACTGCCTTGGTGAACAAGGGCGGCTGCGTGCTCAGGAACTCCTGGTAGGTTGCCGCTGCTGGAGGTCGCTGCTGCTGGCCTCCACCATGCTGTTGGGGGTGGGGCTGGCGCTGCAAGAGCTGTCGCAGAATCTCGTTCTGCTGGGCCATAAGCTCCTGCACGGTGGGAGCTGGAGGAGGTGGCGGGGGAACCTGCTCGTTATGCACGCGACGCTGCCTAGCTGCCATATGAAAACAGAGATTGTCGCCAACGTTATCTCAATTCACCAGTTCGAACTACATGCTATTATCTCATATGGAAAGAAAATTGCCATAATCATAACATTAAGTTCGAATGAAGATATCATGGTTACAACATCCCACAGATCTCAAAAGTTCTCAAGGGTTACATCAATTAGGGGAAGGTACCCGTAAGCCTAGTCCCAAAATCTGTCATTAACTAAGCTCGCGTAGGTTTCTATCCGCCTAAAACGTCAAAGTGACTGATCAACCCTGAGCGGTGGAAGCGACACTGGATGCGGGTGAAGGGGGCATCGCGGAGGTAGTCCCATTGGCAACAGGGGCTGGTCCTAACTCCTAGGGAGCCTCTTCTCCCTCGCTTCTGGCTTCATTGGCCTCCATCTCTAAGTGGTGCATGTCCAGGTGGTCATTAGCTTCTTCGAGTTCCTGCTGCACATCGTGGAGCTGGTTCTCCAAGACATCAATAGTGTTGTCTCGGATCTCCACCTGCTGCTCCAAGGTGGTAATGCGCTGGCTCAGCCTTTCCATCCGCAAATCCTTCTCTACCAACACGGAGGACAAGTCGACCACAAAGTCTTCTCGGCTGTCGAGGGTGAGCTTGGTGGTTTGAGCGATGTTAGCAAGATGTGCCATAGCGTCGCTCTGCAGGGCCTGAAGGCGGTACAACGCACTCATGCACTGAACAGTAACCCTCCCAACCAAGTCGGGATACATTGCCCATACGTCCTTCACATGGCTCACACGTTTGCACCACATGGGGTCATCCTTCTTCTCAGCAGGGAAGAGTCCCAAGGGGTGCATCACCATCTCCAGGGGATTGTAGCCACAGAAAGTCGTCAGAATCTTCATGGCTGCCGCTTCAGTGGTGTCGTCCGTCCTGAATCCAATCGTCTCGGAGTCAAGAGAATGCCAACTCATCTGAAGGGGATGAGCCTCTGAAAGTCGCCTAGAGGGGGGGGGGTGAATAGGCAAATCATAAATTTATAAACTTTAAGCACAACTACAAGCCGGGGTTAACGTTAGAAATATAATCGAGTCCGAAAGAGAGGGCGAAAACAAATCACAAGCAAATAAGGCGGATGACACGATGATTTGTTTTACCGAGGTTTCGTTCTTGCAAACCTACTCCCCGTTGAGGTGGTCACAAAGATCGGGTCTCTTTCAATCCTTTCCCTCTCTCAAACGGTCACTTAGACTGAGTGAGCTTTTCTCTTCAATCAAACGGGACACTTAGTCCACTACAAGGACCACCACAACTTGGTGTCTCTTGCTTTGATTACAATTGAGTTGAGAACAAGAAAGAAGGAAGAAGAAAAGCGATCCAAGCGCAAGAGCTCAAAAGAACACGACAAAACTCCGGCTAAGTGATCAAAGCGCAAGGACCACCACAATTAGGTTGTCTTTTGCTCTTTTTATTTGAACCCTTTCTTGGACTTTTTATCGGTTTGTGTTGAACCTTTGGCACCTGTAGAACTTATAATCTAGAGCAAACTAGTTAGTCCAATTTATTTGTGTTGGGCAATTCAACCACCAAAATTATTTAGGAAAAGGTTTGAGCCTATTTCCCTTTCAGCCTCCAAAGTCAGCCAGACTCGGCAACGTGGTACCCGATGCTCCTCGTACAGCTGCACCATGTACAAAGGGGGTGTGGGGTAACCGGCGGAGTTAAGCACTCCCCACAAGATGGAAGGAAAGCCATCGTGAGAGAGGAAGTCAGAGCTGAAACGAGTGTCTCCTCCATTGGCGGGGGTGGGTGAATTCATCTACCGAAGGGTATCAAAGGTAAAGATTATGGTGCAAGGAAGAAAATAAAAGAGCCTGGATGGTTTGAAAAGAACGGGTTAGCTCGAATTTTTACTTCTTTAGTTCTTAATCCTTCAAATTTTATAATTCATGCATGCTAAAAATAACGGCTCCTCTCCGAAATAAAGGGTGGTCCTAAGGCATCCTTTAAAAGCTAAGGACTCGCCCACAGGGCCTACTTACTTAGCCACCTATTTCCCCCTCTATTCCTAAGGCCTTTCGTCCTAGGTCTAGCGTTCTAGTTTTGACGAGTCATACTAGTTTCTAAGCAAGTTTTAGATTTTCAAAAATTGGTATTCATGGTTTATTTGTGCTTCTCTGTGGTGGTATTTGCTCGATACCAGCTGTGGCAGAACCGCCCAAATTATTTCAGCTTAAGTGCCTAAGTCACGCCTCAGGGGCCGTAACACACTTAAATCGGAATAACCCGTCAGTCCCTCAGATCTAGTCTGATAAAGCCACTTAACCAGGATCAATTACCACAATCTCACACGAAGGTGAGTCACAGAAGAAATACAATAAAATAGGAAGACCTCAAATTAAAGTACTGAATTATTACATAGATAAGAGTTTTTCAAATAGCTGATAAAAGTTCACAAAATAAAATGCAGCGGATAATCAATATCGTTGGTAGCGAGGAATCGGGCAAGACCTAGCCCACTACTCCTCTTGCTCCTCTCCTACCGGAGCAGCATCCCACTTGACCGTCCAACCCGGTGGCAGGGTGGTAGGCCAAGTCACACCATCAACCATATCCTGAAGCGTACCTGCAAAAATTATGCCACAATCAAGGCTGATTATACACTCAGCTAGACTTACCCGGTGTGAGGAAACTACTCCTCTACCTCTAGACCATGCAGCTGTTTGGCTGAGGGGTTTGTTTTGCCAAAAGCACTAGCTGAGTCTAAAATCAAATTTTTAGCTTTTCAATTTCTAGTACTATTTGAAAGGGAAATAGGCTTACACCTTTTCCTAAATAATTTTGGTGATTGAATTGCCCAACACAAAAAATTGGACTAACTAGTTTGCTTTAGATTATAAGTTCTACAGGTGCCAAAAGTTCAACACAAACCAATAAAAAGACCAAGAAAGGGTTCAAATAAAAAGAGCAAAAGACAACCGAAGGCTACCCTGGTCTGGTGCACCAGACTGTCCGGTGTGCAACCGGACAGTGTCCGGTGCACCAAGGAGTTCGACTCCAAACTTGCCACCTTCGGGAATTTGGGGAGCTGCTCCGCTATAATTCACCGGACTGTCCGGTGTAGCACCGGACTGTCCGGTGTAGCACCGGACTGTCCGTTGTGCCAGCGGAGTAATGGCTATACAGTGCCAACGGTTGTCTGCAAAGGAACAGTGAAACGCTACAGTGTGCGCCTTCGCGCGCAGAAGTCAGAGCAGGCGTCAGATGGCGCACCGGACAATGAACAGGACCTGTCCGGTGCACCACCGGACTGTCCGGTGGCCAACATGTCAGAAGCTCCAACGGTCGAACCCTAACGGTTGGGTTACATGGCTGGCGCACCGGACTGTCCGGTGGCGCACCGGACTGTCCGGTACACCATACGACAGCAGCCTTCCCCAACGACCATTTGGGTGGTTGGGGCTATAAATACCCCCAACCACCACACTTCAATGAATCCAAGTTTCAGCCACCAAACCTCATAAAAGAGCTCTAGACATCATTCCAAGACACAAACAAAGAGATCAAATCCTCTCCCAAGTCCAAAATCACTCCAAACAAATTAGTGACTAGAGAGAGAGACTTTTGTGTTCTTTTGAGCTCTTGCGCTTGGATCGCTTTTCTTCTTCCCCATTTATTGTTTCCAACTCACTTGTAATCAAAGCAAGAGACACCAATTGTGTGGTGGTCCTTGTGAGAACTTAGTGTCCCATTTGATTGAGAAGAGAAGCTCACTCGATCTAGGTGACCGTTTGAGAGAGGGAAAGGGTTGAAAAAGACCCGGTCTTTGTGACCACCTCAATGGGGAGTAGGTTTGCAAGAACCGAACCTCGGTAAAACAAATCACCGTGATCATCCGATTCATTTCTTTGTTGATTTGTTTTCCCTCTCTTTCGGACTCGTTTATATTTCTAACGCTATCCTCGGCTTGTAGTTGTGCTTAAAGTTTGTAAAATTCAGATTTGCCTATTCACCCCCCCCTCTAGGCGACTTTCAATTGATATTAGAGCCCGGTACTTCATTAAGAGCCTAACCGCTCGAAGTGATGTCGGGAGCTCACGCAAAGAAGGAGATGGTGACTGGCGAGAAGCCCGCTACAAGCCACGGGAAGGCTCCATCGGGGGAGTCTGGCAACAAGAAGAGGGAGGAATCACCTCCCCACGTCAAGTCGCACCAGAGTGGCGACAAGAAGAAAATGAAGAAAGTGGTCTACTACGAGACCGATTCTTCGTCGCCTTCCACCTCCTGCTCTGACACGCCGTCCGTCACTTCTAAGCGCCATTAGCGCAAGAAGTTTAGTAAGATCCCCTTACGCTACCCTCATATTTCCAAACGCACCCCTTTACTTTCTGTCCCATTAGGCAAACCACCGATTTTTGACGGTGAAGATTATTGTATGTGGAGTGATAAAATGAGGCACCATCTAACCTCACTCCACGCTAGCATTTGGGACATTGTTGAATTTGGTGCACAGGAACCATCCGTGGGGGATGAAGGCTATGACTCGGATGAGATATCCCAAATCCGGCACTTCAACTCCCAAGCCACTACTATACTCCTCGCCTCTCTAAGTCGAGAGGAGTATAATAAGGTGCAAGGGTTGAAGAGTGCAAAGGAGATTTGGGACGTGCTCAAGACTGCGCACGAAGGAGACGACGTGACCAAGATCACCAAGCGGGAGACGATCGAGGGGGAGCTCGGTCGCTTCATGCTTCACCAAGGGGAGGACCAACAAGACATGTACAACCGGCTTAAGACCTTGGTGAATCAAGTGCACAACCTCGGGAGCACCAAATGGGATGACCATGAAATGGTCAAGGTTATTCTTAGATCACTTGTTTTTCTTAACCCTACACAAGTTCAATTAATTTGTGGTCATCCAAGGTATAAACTAATGTCTCCCGAGGGAGTGATAGGAAAGTTTGTGAGATTTGAACTAATGATCAAAGGATCCAAACAAATCATCGAGCGTGGTGCCACCTCCACACCCGAGGTGCAACCCGTCGCCTTCAAAGCGACAAAGGAGAAGAAGGAAAAGTCTACATCAAGTAGGCTCCCCTTCGACGCCTCCAAGCTCGACAATTAGGAGATGGCTTTAATCATCATAAGCTTTCGCCAAATCCTCAAGCAAAGGAAGTGGAAAGATTACAAGCCCCGTTCCAAGAAGGTGTGCTACAAGTGTGGTAAGCCCGGTCATTTCATTGCTAAATGTCCATTATCAAGTGATAGTGACAGGGGCGAAGACAAGAAGGGAAAGAGAAGAGAAAAGAAGAGGTACTACAAGAAGAAGGGCGGCGATGCCCATGTTTGCCATGAGTGGGACTCCGACGAGAGCTCCACCGACTCCTCCTCCGACGAGGACGCCGCAAACATCGCCGTCACCAAAGGCCTTCTCTTCCCCAACGTCGGCCACAAGTGCCTCATGGCAAAGGACGACAAAAAGAAGAAGGTAAAATCTAGAGCTTCCACTAAGTATGCTACTTCTAGTGATGAGGCTAGCTCTAGTGATAATGAGGATGATTTGCTCACCCTTTTTGCTAACTAAAACATGCAACAAAAAGAAAAATTGAATGAATTGATTAGTGCTATTCATGACAAGGATGAACTATTGGATACCCAAGAGGACTTCCTTATTAGGGAAAACAAAAAGCATGTTAATGTTAAAAATGCCTATGCTCAAGAGATAGAAAAATGTGAAAAATTAACTAGTGAGCTAAGCACTTGCCATGACACTATTTCCAACCTTAGATTTGAAAAAGACAAATTAATTGCTAAGGTTGAAAAATTAAATGTTAGTGATGATTCTCTTGTCAACCTTAGGAATGATAATGCTAATTTAATTGCTAAGATTGACAAATTGAATGCATCTCTCTCTAGCCTTAAAATTGAGAATGAAAAATTAATTGCTAAGGCTAAAGATTTAAATGTTTGCAATGTTTCCATTTCCAATCTTAGAGATGAGAATGCTATTTTACATGCTAAGATTGTTGAATTAAATACTTGCAAACCCTCTACATCTACTGTTGAGCATGTTACTATTTGCACTAGATGTAGAGACATTAATGTTGATGCTATTCATGATCACCTAGCTTTAATTAAACAACAAAATGATCGCATAGCTCAACTTAGTGCTAAGATTAATGAGCATGACTTAGAAAATGAAAAATTTAAATTTACTAGAAGCATGCTCTATAGTGGGAGACGCCCCGGCATTAAGGATGGCATTGGCTTCCAACAAGGAGACAATGTCAAGCTTAATGCCCCTAAGAAATTGTCCAACTTTGTTAAGGGAAAAGCTCTCATGGTTCAGGATAACGAGGGTTACATTTTATACCCTACCGGTTATCCCGAACACAAAATTAGGAGAATTCACTCTAGGAAGTCCCACTCTGGCTCTCATCATGCTTTTATGTATAAAAGTGAGGCATCTAGTACTAGGCAATCAACCCATGCTAAATTGGCTAAAAAGAAATCTCCTGTAGCATCAAATGAACCTAATATTTCATTTAAAACTTTTGATGCTTCCTATGTTTTAACTAACAAATCAGGCAAAGTAGTTGCCAAATATGTTGGGGCCAAACACAAGGGCTCAAGGACTTGTGTTTGGGTACCCAAGGTGCTTGTTTCTAATGTGAAAGGACCCAAGACCGTTTGGGTACCTAAGAACAAGGCCTAAAATTGTTTTGTAGGTTTATGCATCTGGGGGCTCAAGTTGGATCATTGATAGCGGGTGCACAAACCACATGACAGGGGAGAAAAGGATGTTCTCCTCCTACGAGAAAAACCATGATCCCCAAATAGCTATCACATTCAGGGATGGAAATCAAGGTTTGGTCAAAGGATTAGGTAAAATTGCTATATCTCCTGACCATTCTATTTCCAATGTTTTTCTTGTAGACTCTTTAGATTACAACTTGCTTTCTGTTTCTCAATTATGCAAAATGGGCTACAACTGTCTTTTTACGGATATAGGTGTTACTGTCTTTAGAAGAAGTGATGATTCAGTAGCATTTAAGGGAGTGTTAGAGGGTCAGCTATACTTAGTTGATTTTAATAGAGCTAAACTCGACACTTGCTTAATTGCTAAGACTAACATGGGTTGGCTCTAGCATCGCCGACTAGCCCACGTTGGAATGAAGAATCTTCATAAGCTTCTAAAGGGAGAGCACATTTTGGGACTAACAAATGTTCATTTTGAGAAAACAGGGTTTGTAGCGCATGTCAAGTAGAAAAGCAAGTTGATGTTCATCATCCACACAAGAACATCATGACGACCGACAGGCCGCTCGAGCTACTCCACATGGACCTATTCGGCCCGATCGCTTACATAAGCATCGGCGGGAGTAAGTACTGTTTAGTTATTATGGATGATTATTCTCGCTTCACTTGGGTGTTCTTTTTGCAGGAAAAATCTCAAACCCAAGAGACCTTAAAGGGATTCTTGAGACAGGCTCAAAATGAGTTCGGCTTAAGGATCAAAAAGATTAGAAGCGATAACGGGACGGAGTTCAAGAACTCTCAAATAGAAGGCTTTCTTGAGGATGAGGGCATCAAGCATGAGTTCTCTTCTCCCTATACACCACAAAAAAATGGTGTAGTGGAGAGGAAGAATAGAACTCTACTTGACATGGCGAGGACCATGCCTGATGAGTATAAGACTTCGGACCGGTTTTGGGCGGAAGCAATCAATACCGCTTGCTACGCCATCAACCGTCTCTACCTTCACCAAATCTTCAAGAAGACATCGTATGAACTCCTAACCAGTAAAAAGCCCAATGTTTCATATTTTAGAGTCTTTGGTAGCAAATGCTTTATTCTTGTTAAAAGAGGTAGAAAATCAAAATTTGCTCCTAAGGCTGTAGAAGGCTTTTTACTTGGTTATGATTCAAACACAAGGGCATATAGAGTCTTTAACAAGTTCACTGGACTAGTTGAATTTTCTTGTGACATTGTGTTTGATGAGACTAACGGCTCTCAAGTAGAGCTAGTTGATCTTGATGAGCTAGATGATGAAGAGGCTCTGTGCGTCGCGCTAAGGAACATGTCCATTGGGGATGTGTGTCCTAAGGAATCTGAAGAGCCCCGACAAGCACAGGATCAACCTTCATCTTCCATGCAAGCATCTCCACCAACTCAAGATGAGGACCAAGCTCAAGAGGATGAAAATGAAGATCAAGAAGATGAGCCACCTCAAGAGGAGGGCAATGATCAAGGGGGAGATGCCCATGATCAAAACAAGGAAGATGATGACCGTCCAAGACCGCCACACCCAAGAGTCCATCAAGCAATACAACGAGATCACCCCGTGAACTCCATCCTCGACGATATTCATAAGGGGGTAACTACTCGATCTCGTGTTGCTCATTTTTGTGAACATTACTCCTTTGTGTCTTCTATTAAGCCATATAGGGTAGAAGATGCAATAAGGGATTCAGATTGGGTGTTGGCAATGCAAGAGGAGCTCAACAACTTCACGAGGAATGAGGTATGGCATTTAGTTCCACGTCCTAACCAAAATGTTGTAGGAACCAAGTGGGTTTTCCGCAACAAGCAAGATGAGCATGGTGTGGTGACAAGGAACAAAGCCCGACTTGTGGCCAAGGGATATTCACAAGTCGAAGTTTTGGATTTCGGTGAAACCTATGCACCCGTAGCTAGGCTTGAGTCAATTCGTATATTACTTTCCTATGCTACTTACCATGGCTTTAAGCCTTACCAAATGGACGTGAAAAGTGCCTACCTCAATGGACCAATCAAGGAGGAGGTCTATGTTGAGCAATCTCCTGGCTTTGAAGATAGTGAGTACCCTAACCATGTATATAAACTCTCTAAGGCGCTTTATGGGCTCAAGCAAGCCCCAAGAGCATGGTATGAATGCCTAAGAGACTTTCTTATCGCTAATGGCTTCAAAGTCGGAAAAGCCGATCCTACTCTCTTTACTAAAACTATTGCAAATGATTTGTTTGTATGCCAAATTTATGTTGATGATACCATATTTGGGTCTACTAACAAATCTACTTGTGAGGAGTTTAGTAGGATCATGATTCAAAAATTAGAGATGTCTATGATGGGGGAGTTGAAGTATTTCTTAGGATTTCAAGTCAAGCAACTCCAAGAGGGCACCTTCATCAGCCAAACGAAGTACATTCAAGATATACTCACTAAGTTTGGGATGAAGGATGCCAAGCCCATCAAGACACCCATGGGAACTAATGGGCATCTCGACCTCGACACGGGAGGTAAATCGGTAGATCAAAATGTATACCGGTCGATGATAGGTTCTTTACTCTATTTATGTGCATCTCGACCGGATATTATGCTTTCCATATGCATGTGTGCAAGATTCCAAGCCGATCCTAAGGAAGTTCACCTTAGGGCCATAAAACGAATCTTGAGATATTTAGTTTACACTCCTAAGTTTGGCCTTTGGTACCCCAGGGGATCCACTTTTGATTTAATTGGATATTCAGATGCTGATTGGGCAGGGTGTAAGATTGATAGAAAGAGCACATCAGGGACTTGCCAGTTCTTGGGAAGATCTCTGGTGTCTTGGGCTTCTAAGAAACAAAATTATGTAGCTCTTTCTACCGCCGAAGCCGAGTATATTGCCGCAGGCCATTGTTGTGCGCAATTACTTTGGATGAGGCAAACCCTTAGGGACTATGGTTACAAATTAACCAAAGTTCCTCTCCTATGTGATAATGAGAGTGCAATCCGCATGGCGGATAATCCCGTTGAGCACAGCCGCACTAAGCACATAGCCATTCGGTATCACTTTTTGAGGGATCACCAACAAAGGGGGGATATCGAGATTGCTTACATTAACACCAAAGAACAATTAGCCGAAATCTTTACCAAGCCACTAGATGAGAAAACTTTTACCAAACTTAGGCATGAGCTAAATATTCTTGATTCTAGAAATTTTGATTGATATTTTGCACACATAGCTCATTTATATACCTTTGATCATATCTCTTTCATGTGCTATGACTAATGTGGTTTTTCAAGTGTATTTCATGCTAAGTCATAGATTGCAAGGGAAATGGAGTCTTCGGCGAAGACACGGCTTCCACTTCGCTCCATCGAACTATTCATCCTTCGCCGACGCTCCACACCGCTCTCCAATTTGGTATAATCTTCACTCCTATATTATTTACCAAAGGGGGAGCAAGTTAAGGAGGGCTTATATTTCACTCACAAGTATCCGTTTTTGGCGATTCATGCCAAAGGGGGAGAAAGTATTAGCCCAAAGCAAAAGGACCGCACCACCACCAATTTCAAAAATGTAGTCTTTCAAATTTGTATTAAAAGAAGGTTTTTCAATTAGTATCTTGTTTTTGATAGAAATTTCAAAATTGGTATAACCCCTTTCAAAATTAATATCTAAAACCCTCTTGAACACTAAGAGGAGAATTTTATTAAGGGGGAGTTTTGTTTAGTCAAAAGAAAAGCATTTGAAACAGGGGGAGAAAATTTAAAATCTTGAAAATGCTTCTCAAAATTTTATTCATACACCTTTGACTATTTGCAAAAGACTTTGAAAAAGAATTTCCAAAACATCTGCAAAAACAAAACAAGTGGTGCAAGCATGGTTCGAAATGTTAAATATGAAGAAAGCATCCATGCATATCATATGAAATAAATATTGGTTTAATTTCAAGCAACCTTTGCACTTACATTATGCAAACTAGTTCAATTCTGCACTTATATATTTGCTTTGGTTTGTGTTGGCATCAATCACCAAAAAGGGGGATATTGAAAGGGAAATAGGCTTACACCTTTTCCTAAATGATTTTGGTGGTTGAATTGCCCAACACAAATAATTGGACTAACTAGTTTGCTCTAGATTATAAGTTCTACAGGTGCCAAAGGTTCAACACAAACCAATAAAAAGACCAAGAAAGGGTTCAAATAAAAAGAGCAAAAGACAACCAAAGGCTGCCCTGGTGTGGCGCACCGGATTGTCCGGTGCACCAGGGAGTTCGACTCCAAACTTGCCACCTTCGGGAATTTGGGGAGCCACTCCGCTATAATTCACCGGACTGTTCGGTGTAGCACCGGACTGTCCAGTGTGCCAGCGGAGTAACGGCTATACAGTGCCAACGGTCGTCTGCAAAGGAACAATGAAACGCTACAGTGCGCACCTGCGCGCGCAGAAGTCAGAGCAGGCATCAGATGGCGCACCGGACAGTGAACAGGACCTGTCCGGTGCACCACCAGACTGTCCGGTGGCCCACATGTCAGAACCTCCAACGGTCGAACCTTAACGGTTGGGTGACGTGGCTGGCGCACCGGACAGTGTCCTGTGGCGTACCAGACTGTCTGGTGCGCCATACGACAGCAGCCTTCCCCAACGACCATTTGGGTGGTTGGGGCTATAAATACCCCCAACCACCACACTTCAATGAATCCAAGTTTTCAGCCATCAAACCTCATACAAGAGCTCTAGACTTAATTCCAAGACACAAACAAAGAGATCAAATCCTCTCCCAAGTCCGAAATCACTCCAAACAAATTAGTGACTAGAGAGAGAGACTTTTGTGTTCTTTTGAGCTCTTGTGCTTGGATCGCTTTTCTTCTTCCCCATTTCTTGTTTCCAACTCACTTGTAATCAAAGCAAGAGACACCAATTGTGTGGTGGTCCTTGTGAGGACTTAGTGTCCCGTTTGATTGAGAAGAGAAGCTCACTCGATCTAGGTGACTGTTTGAGAGAGGGAAAGAGTTGAAAGAGACCCGGTCTTTGTGACCACCTCAACGGGGAGTAGGTTTGCAAGAACCGTACCTCAGTAAAACAAATCACCGTGTTCATCCGATTCATTTCTTTGTTGATTTGTTTTCCCTTTCTTTCGGACTCGTTTATATTTCTAACGATAACCCTGGCTTGTAGTTATGCTTAAAGTTTGTAAAATTCAGATTTGCCTATTCATCCCCCCTCTAGGCGACTTTCACTATTATCTTAGCTAGGTTTGCTCCTTCTAAGCATACATGGTAACAAGCATTTAGTGCAAACAACAAGTTATCTCATGTAAACCTCATTTCACTTCTTACTCAATGTAGTACAAGGGGTCAAGCAGTCTCATTAGCTGCGAGAAGCAGACGATTCGAATCGAGTTTTATCCTTGCAAGGTAAACCTAAACACACGACATGTCAGGGCACTCCGTCCCCACACATGTCAACCGTCCCCATCGATTCCCCATTCGCGGCCAGGGCTCACCGCCTTGGCATACAATGCTCCACTGACCCCGGCTGCCGCCGTGCAGTGACCGCACTTGTACCCACCATAGTTAGCATGGGAGACCCAGTCTCAGGACGAGTGAGGGGAAAAGTCCGCGCCCGGCTTCACTCAGGTACTAGGTTTACCGGTTACCATATTTCCCGACATGTGTTTAGTACGTTCAAATGCTTGACTCAGGTATCCACACATTAATCCTTAATTCCTTTTCCCGTCTCATGGACAAGGCATCCTCCCTGGATCCAAGTCCATAGACCATCATAGATCCCGTTATCAAGATGAATACAATCAATTCCTGACCTCGCGCGAGTGCTAAAAAATCACTTGACTTCTACCGAGATCCTGATTAGCATAGCAGTTACTCGACCTAGCATACTAGTATCGATCTCAAAAAGGAATCCTAAGTTCATGCAACTACAGGTTTCAAGCAACTCCTACACTTAAGTGCACATTACAAGCCTACAAACATTAAGTGTAATAAAGTAGCATATATAAATACGGTTATGCATAAACCGGGGCTTGCCTTCAAATGCTGGGGCTGCAGGGAGATCCTCAGTGGCAGTCTCGGGAGCTTGCTCTTGGTCTTCCTCGTGGACAACTCCTTGCTCGGGGATGAGCACGTACTCTCCGTCAGCGAGATTGCAATCTAATGAATGCAATGAGTAAGATATATGCATGGTATGATATGAAATTTTAGCAATTAGACTTGGATGGTGAAGGATCAATTTAATAAGGTATGGCTTAATCTTGTTATTTGAAAATCCCTGGCGGTATACTTAGTAATTTAGGGCCAAGCTTAGTTAAACTAAGTGGTAAGTCTATTTTGGTGTTCCACTAAATTCTTTTTAATGCCTTAGTGAAAATTTATCAAGACTTCTAGTTGAACTTATTGGAGCGAGTTTTATCTTTCATTTCTTTCCTTCTATTTCTGTTATGCTTTTAAGGTGGGTTTGAACTACAAGTCATCTTAATAAATTTCCAAAACTTCTGCAAAAACTACAGTGGCTTCTTACTGGTGTATAATTCTCTGTCGCAAAATTTGGGGTTTAAAAAGTAAGTAGTTCTCGCTGGATAAAATTATTAAATATTAGGGCAGGAGGGGTGTTTCGAACTACGACTCCTTTTTAACAGAGGGTTATTTCCTAAGACATATTTTTGCTGGCATCTAGATGTTATAACATGACTTTGCACAAATTTCTAGCCATTAATACTTACCAGTTATTTTATTATGATTTTTCCAAAGTTTCTAGCCAAAGGGTGCTTTCTACTACCACTATATTTTAAAAATATCAAACAGCAGATTTCTGATTTTTCCTAGCTTCTTCTTTGTGCAAGAGCAATCATTCTAAAGTTTGGCATCTTTTTGCTTAAGGGAAAGGTGATAGGAAATATTTGGATTAAATGGTCTTTTCCATGAAGTATTGGCAATGGGTATTATTTTGCAGCCTTCAATTGGGTTTTGCATTTTTTTCTGGTGGTTTATCTTATCATTGATCTAGTATAATTTTATTTGCCCATTATTGCACTATTTTTGGGTTGCTTATGATTTATTTGAAATAGGACCCAAGATCAAGTTTTATTTGTTTACCATACTTAAAATGATGGGCTGGGGTGGTTATCATTTTTGTAGTGGTGCCTTAGTGGTTATAAGTCCACTAAATTTTTATTAACAATTTTGAAATTGTTTTTATAATTCTAATAATTGTTTTCTAGTTGGAATAATGCTAAATAAAATATTTCACTTTGATTCTGTTCTGGACTAGAGGTCTCTTTATTTTTCCTAGGTTCTCTGTTACTTAAGTAGACTAGGAAAAATAATTGCATTCATTGTTCATTATTTTCTAATGCCTTTATTGGATAACCCTAATTAAACTTCCAATACTGGGGTGTCTAGTATTTTTAAACAGTGTCTAATTGGGGTCTGAACATCTACAAATTTTCTCAAGTTCAGCACAGAAGCATAACAAATTTTCTTTCATTTAATAAGGTTTGGTTAGTTTTGTAATTAATTTCAAACTCAAAAATTTAAAACAGAAAGCATAGTGTTGGGGGCCTTCGGCTTCCAAAGGTCCTCAAAAACATGATTTAACAATGTTTCTGGAGTATAATACATGAACAGGTACCTTCGGACTTAAGCCAAAACCACAATATGAGGAAGCACAAGGAATACGAAGGATAGCGCAGAGCCGAAGCTACGCGCAGAAAAACATCGGCATGTTAGCAGGAAAGGGAACCGACTTAAAGGGGAAAAGGCTATTTAGACCTCGATGGATTACCATAGAGTTATTAGTAAATGTAAAGGGCATGAATGTAATTTTACATGGGCTGCGTCCCGTGCCTATAAATAGATGAACAGTATTCCCGTACTGTTCACACTGAATTGGCATTTGCTTTCATGTCACACTTGTACCCCTACCTTCCTTCGAGCCGAAGGTACATTTATAATTCACTGTGATTGATGCAATAATAAAAATAAGGATAAGATGATAATAATGTTAAAAAGTATTTACTCCGGTGAACTCACTTCCACTTTTTGAGCTTTGAACATCTTCGGCAAGCATCGACCTTCGTCATGCCGCCAAAGAAAGCTTCAGCAACAGGGGTTGCCGCTCTGCAGCCGCTAGATCCCAATCAGGATGCCCTTTCTCTTAGGGAGGCCCGAAACCAGAAGAGGAAGGCCACCAGTCCAATGCCTCAGGAGGATGACTTGGATCAAGAAATCCAAAATATGGAGATGCTCCATCAGCAGGTCCAACGGAAGAAGGAAAAGATGGCTCGTCTAGCTGACCTGCAAAGGCAGATAGACGAAGCCTCTGAAGAGGTTCGTCATCTTGCTCAAGATGAGCAGAACCGAAGGCCTCCGCACAGAGAGCTTCATCAGGAGGGCTTCTGCAACGAGGATGACTGGTATGAAGATTTCCATCATGGAAATTTTGCTTTTGATGATACCTCTCCTCTGTCAACAGAACTGCAGACTACACCTTGGCCCCCGTCTTACAAGCCACCCTAGCTTCCCATGTACGACAGACATTCAGACCCGAAGCAATTCTTGATGAGTTACGAAGCAACCATATCTTCGTATGGTGGCAATACTGCAGTCATGGCGAAGTCCTTCGTCATGGCTGTCAAGAATGTTGCACAAACCTGGTACTCCTGTCTTCGGCCAGGAACAATCACCTCATGGCAGAAGCTGAAGGACATGCTGATAACCAGTTTCCAAGGGTTTCAAATGAAGCCGGTCACTACTCAAGCTTTATTCCAGTGCACCCAGGATCACGAAGAATACCTTCAGGTGTATGTCCGAAGGTTCTTGCGTCTGAGGGCACAGGCACCAACGGTGCCCAATGAAATTGTCATTGAGGCCATGATCAAGGGGCTTCGGCCGGGACCTTCAGCCCAATACTTTGCCAGGAAACCCCTTCAAACTCTGGAGAAACTGCTTCAGAAGATGGATGAATACATCCGCGCCGACAATGACTTTCGACAGAGAAGGGAGGAAGCTTACAGGTTCTCCGAAATAGCCAGGGGCTTCGGAGGGAGAATTCATCCTAGACATGTCAGATCGATTCATTCCACTCAAAATGACGACAGGGGAAGCCAGCAGCAGAGGCCGCAATATTCTTCCCAGGCTTCGGGGCAGCAGCAGAGCTATCCTCGGCCCCCAGCTCCAAGGGGCAGAGGTGCCCGGGGCTTCGGAGGAAGGTTTGGGGATCAGCCCAGGAAAATTTATTGTCTATTCTGTGGTGAGGGCAAGGGCCACACCAACAGGATGTGCCATGTTACCATCCAGAAGCAAAAGGAGATAGCAGAAGCTGCAGCACAACAGAGTCAGCCGAAGCAAGTCATGCATACTGCTTCGTACCATTCGCCTTACATTCCAGAGTATGTAGGCAACCACCCTGCAGCTTCTGTTGCTTCGGCAAGCCAACCTCAGGCATCTTGGCAACAACCTCCACCTCCACAACCAACGCAACGAGGCCAGCAGCCAGAAGGGAGTCAGCACACCCACCTCCAACGGGACTTCAGAGAAGAGTCCGAAGCTCGCACAGTCAATAGTACTGTGCTAGAATCGAAGCATATTTACTGACAAATATCCTACCCCGACAGCAGTTTTTCGCATTCAGTATCATTTTCTTTTTAATAAGGAACAATTATTGGAAGCCTAAGTGCTTTTTGTCGTTTTCAATTTCTTGTAATAGTTTCGTTTTTTACCATAATGAAAATATATCTTCTCCATAGGCTTAAGTTGCCGAAGCATAAGAATCTATGGTGGCAAGGAGAACCTCTGAATTAACAAAAAGTCGTTCTAAGAAACGCAGTATAAGTTTCTCGAAGCAGCAAAAAGTCATTCTTAAGAGAGCGCAGCGTAAGTTTTCTGCTCAAAAGTCGTTCCAAAGGGAATGCAGAGCTTACAGTGAAAAATAAACGCTGATTCCGCTGAAGTAAAAGGCGAAGAAGCTCCTAAGGGAGGCTTACAGCGAAAAATAAACGCTGATACCACCGAAGTAAAAGGCGAAGAAGCTCCTAAGGGAGGCTTACAGCGAAAAATAAACGCTGATTCCGCTAAAGTAAAAGGCGAAGAAGCTCCTAAGTGAGGCTTGCAGTAAAAGTCAGCACTGATCTTTGGCACAAATATCATTTTTGCATAACATCACATCATTTTGCATAGCATAATATCATACATCATATTGCATCATTGACGCAAGAAGGGGACCTAATGTTGACCTTTGGAGATTGTTTCGAAGGAGCAGTGCCAGGGCACAAAATAATTATTGAAAGAGCATACCTTCGTCAAATGAAGATTGGATATTTTTATGAATATTTTTCACGAAGCATGAATATTTTTTACAAGGATTGGATATTTTTATGAAATACGGACATTCTTCACGAAGCATGAAAAGAAGGGAAGGTGTTTTTTCGCCGAAGGCTCAAAAACGGTATGTCTGTAAAAGTTTCATGCATCGTAAAGAATTGAGTTACAAGCAGCTTATATATTACATTCAAGGCCATAAAAATATTACACACTTTTGTCCAGCAAATGTTACATTCTAAATGACTTTACAATAGCAGCTAATCTTCTCTTAAGACTGCTTCTGCAGCTTCATTTAGTAGCTGATCAACAACTTTGTCCATAATAGCTTCGGCCATTTTTCTAATCTCGTCATCACTCTTTGCGTTGGGATCTGCTAATGGCTCGGCGGGCTCTGAAGGAGGAGAAGGTGTGGCTATATTACAAAGTGTAAACAAATTAAAAAGTTACAACAAAAAGCCAAAAACTAATAGTTAATACCTATTCGCCCTTCGAGATTCGCACTTTTCTCAGCGGCCTCTGCTACTTTTCTAGCATCATGAATACCTTTTTCGCTTTTCCGTATAATTTCTTGAGCCATCTCCCGGCCACCATCATCCCAGATGTCGGTGAAAAATTTTCCACCAACTAAACTTGCCTCGGCCGAAGGATCTTTTATGACTTCAGAGGATAAATCAGCTTCGGTCTGTGCCAAGGATTTCACGTGATCGCAGCCTTTCTTCTCCAAAACAGTGGCAATCCCCCTAGCACCCGAGAAGGCACATATGTCTCCGCGGCTATTCAAAACTTCTTCAAAAGCTTCAGCTTCGTGGCTGATCCATCCAATTGGGCCTTCGGGGTCGCCCTTTATGAAGTTTTCCTCACTTGAGAACACGCCAACGCTGGCGAAGCTGGTTTTTATTTTCTTAACACATTCTATAGATTTTTCATAACACCTTTTCTTGAATGCACGAAGCTCTTCAACGTTTTTCTCTAAATGATTTGCCCATTGTTCAATAATTTCTCGTTTTGTTTCTTCAACTGTGCACTCTTCTTTAGCTCTGGCTAGTTGTTTCCGAAGATCCTCAATTTCGCGCTTCTGAGCCTCAGCTTGAGCTTTGAAAGCAGCTTCGTCTTCTTTTATTTTATTCACCAACGAGTGTAATATTCTATCTTTTTCGAGACCTTCGTTCCTTAGTTCAATTACTTCGGAACGAAGGTTGCTCAAGGCTATGGTACACCCTTCGTCTTCGGCATCTTTTTGTGCCCTGAGGTCATTGCTAAGTATAAGGCCCTACAAAAAAAACATGCGTTAATAAGTTTAAGTAAACAAACAGTTTTTGGTTTCAAGGAATACTACAAAGATCTCATTTTTTTACCTTTAAACTATTGTACGCTAAGCTGTCAGCCAGCTCGTTCTTTGACAACACCGAGAGCTCGTCTTCTAATGTTGGGAATCCGAAGCTTTTGCTCATCTCCCGACAAACAGAAATCTCCTTGCTGTCAGAGAGACAATACAAGAAGTCTTCTTCTCCACTGCCGTTGAATATCAGCGCCCCTTTCAGATATTTCAATTTTTGCGCATAAAATTGAGCTTCTCTTTTTTCTTTTTCGCTCAGATTTTTAGCCGAAGCATGACGTAACACATAATCAGAAGTTTCAGAAGATGCTTCGGGAATAGGTGAGGCGATTTTCCCAGATAAAGTTTCTTCTGCAGATTCTTTTTCTGTTTCTTTTTCAATTTCCAAGAATTCTTTCTTGGTAGGCTCTAAAAGTTCAGTTTCAGTTTCCGCTTGACTTTTGGCACCTTCGGCCCCAGTTTGTGTCTTTGGAGCTTCGGTAGCTATCTTCGAAGTAGAGCTTGAAGATTTTATTGTTTCCAGTACATCTAGCACATTGACCATTCTTTTCCTCTTGGGAGTTGTTGTAAGGTCTTTTTGTGCCCTCGGCATTGGTGCTGGCACCTCAATTTTTGATGAAGGACTTAAAGTTTCCGACATCTTTGCCTCCTCAGTCCTTGGTTCTTCTATTTTCTCCATCTCCGGTATTATGGCCGGTTCTTCAATATTCAGCAAGGGAGTCGGCTCTTTAGCTTCGGTGGCCGAAGAGGTCTCACCGACGAACTCAGGCACTATGGCCGGCTCAATATAGCGAGGCCGGTGAGTAAGAACCTTCATCTTTTTCCTCTTCGGTGCTGGCTTACTAGGAGCGGTTGAAGCAACTTCCTTCACAGAAGCTGTATCTTTCCTTTTCTGACCCCGTGTTGGGTAATGGTAGTCCGGATAGACGAACCCAATGGCCTCAAATACTCGGTTGAGTCTTTTCTTCTTCCGGCCTCCGAAAGCTGCCGACAGTGCAGTATCTTCTGCCTTCGAGTATGATCCAAGCAGTTCATCTCTTATGGCCTCGATACTTTTCAGCCAGTCATCATCTGGCTCGACGAACTTATCTCCATATTTGAAAGTGTATTTTAACCTAACTAGTCCACCTTCGTCAGGTTTGCCTATGGTTTCCTTCGGCATTTCCCACTTTTCTACAAGTGGCCACACTCTGAAGGCAATGGGTTCCTAGACCAAATCCCTGGTCCCGATGAAAGAGCAAACTACGCCGAAGGCCCTTTGACATTCTTCGGCTGTTTCATCCATTTCCACCTTCGGTTTTCGGAGGCCGAAGCGCTGCTAGATAGGGCGCATGATAATATCTTTAATATCCTCTCGTACCTTCAAATCGCTTTTCACATAGAACCATTCCTTCATCCAGTCTCCGGGCCATCTCTTTCGAAAGGTCGGTACGGGACAACTTGACCCAGATCGAGCACCGAAGCTATAACAGCCAAAATTGTTATGATATTGCTCCTTTCCCCAGGGTTTCGTCTGATACAATAACTCATATATATTGCAGAAACTTTTTGCATTTGGTTCTAAACCTTGGCTCCTCACGGCCCAGACAAAGATGCCCATCCTTATGATTGCTTCGGGAGTAATTTGATGAAGGAAGATTTCAAATATCTTCAGAACTTCTACCACGAAGCTACTCAAAGGAAACCAAAGTCCAGCCTTAAAGAAACTTCGGAATATCACGACTTCATTCTCCTCAGGAGTCGGACAAGTTTTCTCTCCTTCGTCAGCTCTTACAATAGATAAATCCCAAAAATATCTACCCCTCATATTAACAAGATGGCTTTGTTTAATGCTTGATTTTCCAAAAACTGCATGGCTTGGTCGTCATGGTCGATCTTCGGAACCTTCACCACCACTATCCACATCATAACTGTCACTGTCACCAGTGTCTTCAGATAAACCCTCTAAAATCTCCCTAGTAATCTTCTCTGTATTTGTCTTTGCTATTGATTCAAGAAAGCCGAGATGCATCTCCTCAGAAAGGCTCAGCTTCGATTCAGCGATAGCTTTCTTATCTTCAGACATCTTCGAAAATGCTAAGAAAGTGCTCTCGAAACCGAAGCTTAAAAATTTAAAAAACCAAGCAGGTGTTGGTGTGAAAAGGCTAAAAGTCGAGTGAGCAAGAGCAGATGGCAAGAAAGCGTGCCAAATGAACTCGTGGTGAGCTCTTATGTATACACCTAGTGCGTTGAAAACTGGAGGGTCCCGCTTGTCAATGACTGTTGCTATTCTAGCAAAGGGAAGGTGTTTTTTCGGACCTTCGGCTTAAGGCCTTCGTCCATGTCGCAATATGAATTTATCACTCTAATAAATCAATATTGCGAGGGGCTACTGTTGGGGGCCTTCGGCTTCCGAAGGTCCTCAAAAACATGATTTAACAATGTTTCTGGAGTATAATACATGAACAGGTACCTTCGGACTTAAGCCAAAACCAAAATATGAGGAAGCACAAGGAATACGAAGGATAGCGCAGAGCCGAAGCTAAGCATAGAAAAACTTCGGCATGATAGCAGGAAAGGGAACCGACTTAAAGGGGAAAAGGCTATTTTGACCCCGATGGATTACCATAGAGTTATTAGTAAATGTAAAGGGCATGAATGTAATTTTACATGGGCTGCGTCCCGTGCCTATAAATAGATGAACAATATTCCCATACTGTTCACGCTGAATTGGCATTTGCTTTCGTGTCACACTTGTACCCCTACCTTCCTTCGAGCCGAAGGTACATTTATAATTCACTATGATTGATGCAATAATAAAAATAAGGATAAGATGATAATAATGTTAAAAAGTATTTATATTATTTTTTCATATCTCGTGTATGAATTCTTTTTCGTTATTCATTCTGATTACGAAGGTTTGTCCTTCTTAACCTTCGTCCGGGATTCATTATATCCGAAGGGATATAATGTTTAGAAGGACGAAGGATTTTAACATTTAACATTTTTTATGTTGCCTTGTTCTTAATTCGAAGCATTTGAGAACAAGTCCCCAACACATAGGGTTCAGTATTTTTAATTGATAGTCCATAATATTTTGAATCTAGCAAAATTGGTTTGACAATTTTTGGTTAAATATTCCTCAAGTTAAGAATTTCCTAAGTCCTCTGCTGAATAATAAAAGATTAATTAGAAATGGTTTAAAGAAAAACAGTTTTGCGCTGGGGTCCCTAGCGAAAGATCTTAAAGGAATTACAGACAGGTCCCCAGGGCACTATTCATTTGAGTGTACGGCTCTGCAGAAAACCCCCTAGGGTTTCTGGAAATCGAACCCGCGGTCCCTCCCTAATGGAACAGTGGTCGCGGAGAAGGAAAGAGGCGAAGGGGCTTACCATTGACGAGGTTGCTCCGGTGAGGTGGTCGAGGATGTAGGGGAGGTCTCGAGGGTCACGGCGATGTGCGGGTCACCATCCGGGATGGTCGGAGTCAGCCGGTCCACATGCGCAGGCGAAGATGCTCGTCGGCGGCGAGGAATCCAGCCTACTCACGGCGCGATAGGTCAATTGAACGGGTCAGAGAGCTTCACGGGATGCTAGGAAAGATGTGGGTGCAAGGAATTGGAAAAAGACTTACTGGTTAGCTCGGTCCACGCGCGGCTGCGGAAGACCAAAGTCCGGCGAGGGTGAAACCGCCTCTCCGGTGAGGCAATGCCTCGGCTCAAGCTTGGAGAAGCTTCACGGCTTCACTGGGGAGCGATCCAGGGGCTAGGGCGAGGCTGGGGTTCAACAGAAAAGGCTGGCCACGACGGCCGTGCTTGGGCACAGATGGCAGGCGGCGGTGCTTGCTTTTCACGGCGAGCTCCAATGATCTCTGGCTCGGGCGAGGCTCTGGGTGTGCAAGTGCCAACAGCTAATGCCTCTGGAGGCATTTATAGGCGAGGGCGAGGCACAGGCGTGCGGGGCAGGGTGACCACGCATGGGGCGCGCGCTGCTGCGGCCAGTCCGCGCTCTGCCGGTCAGGCAAGCGATCGAACACGTGGCTTTTTGCTTCTGCTCGAGTTCAAGCGCTCATAGTTCGAAGATCTTCGCGAATTTGGGCATGATCATTGTGCAAAGATTTTCTCCCCCGACAGAGCTTTGTTGTTTGTGTGTGGAAGTCGAGCGGTTCGGGGTAGTGTACAGAGAGTTGTCGTGTCACAAAGGTGGCAGTGTCACAAGGTTGAGTCCCGAGGTAAAACCATGTCAAGAGCGTGTCAAACGGTGGAGAGAGGTTTCCAAACTTTGCCACGTCGTGTTCAATGGAATTTGGTGCCACTTTGATATTTGGACTTGTTTGATTTGAGTTTTGAAAAATAGAGAACGCGATTGATCTTTGGAAAGGGGCTGAAATTCAGATTTCTGAATTTCTGAATTTCCCCCAAGTGCATTAGTTTAGGGGCTGTTTTGGGGATTTTGAAAAGTTCAAATGGCAAAACTTCCTTACTATGATTTGTTGGTTAATTAGTGAACTAAAACTTTGTAATTTGGTTTTTACCAAAATTTGTATTTTTCTCCCAAGATTTCTCCCAAATACCCTTTATGCTTAAATGGTTTACTTAGGATTAATTAGGGTTTGAGAGTTTTCCTTCCTTAAGATTCATGACAAGATTAAGGAGAGTTTGAGAAGACTCATTATAAATCTTTGTTCTCATTTTTGATGTCTATCCCTTCATTGGGTTTACATGTGATAATAGTTTGGGTTAGCTTAAGGAAGAAACCCTAAGTGATACTGGGGTGTCACACCCGTACCCGCGGATATGAAATTCCACCATATCCGTACCCAATAGGTAAATAACCGCGGTTATTTACCCATATCCGTACCCACTGCTATCCCTACTCCTTCTCATTCTTATTCTCTAAAGTGCTTTGTAAAGCTAGCCAGAGACACCTAAGTGTGTGGTGATCCTTGCGGGGTCTTAGTGACCCAAGTGATTAAGGAGAAGCCTCGACCGGTCTGTGTGACCGATTGAGAGAGGGAAAGGGTTGGAATAGACCCGGCCTTTGTGGCCTCCTCAACAGGGACTAGGTTCTTTGGAACCGAACCTCGGTAAACAAATCACCATGTTCACTTATTGATCTTCACTTGATTTGTTCCCCCTCTTTCCTCTCTCTAAAAGTTCCTTTGCTCATATAGATTTGAGTTTGCTCCCAAACAATATACTCATTGATTAAGCAACTCTAAGCAATGAGAACTATCTTCCATACTCAGATTTAATTATAACACTAACCCCAACCTTAGTGCGTGTTTAAAGTTTATAAATTTTAGGTTTCGCCTATTCACCCCCCTCTAGGCGACTTTCAATTGGGTATCAGAGCCCGGTGCTTCGTTAAGAGTCTAACAACTTGAAGTGATGTCGGGAGATCACGCCAAGAGGGAGATAGTCATGGGCTACAAGGCCATAGGCTCGAGAAGGACTCTGTCAAAAGAGCCAGGCGACAAATACAAGGAGGAATCCTCCTCCTCCATTAAGTCACATCGGAAGGGTGACAAGAAGAAAATGAAAATGAAGAAGGTGGTCTACTACAAGGCCGACTCTTCATCACCTTCTACACCCAGCGCCGAGTCTACTACTTCGAAATGCCAAGAGTATAAGAAGTATAGTAAGATGCCTCTACGCTATCCTCGCATTCCTATGCGCGCTCCTTTACTTTTGGTACCCCTAGGCAAACCACCATATTTTGATGGTGAAGATTATTGTATGTGGAGTGATAAAATAAGGCAACATTTAGGATATTGTTGAGTTTGGAGCGCAGGCGCCACAGGTGGGCGACGAGGACTACGACTCAGATCGGGCCGCCCAAATTAGGCATTTTAACTCCCAAGCAACTTCTATACTCCTTGCCTCCTTGTGTCGAGAGGAGTATAATAAGGTGCAAGGGTTGAAAAATGCCAAAGAGATTTGGGACGTCCTCAAAACGACGCACGAAGGGGACAAGGTGACCAAGATCACCAAATGCGAAACGATTAAGGGAGAACTCGGTCGATTCATCCTCAACAAAGGAGAGGAGCCACAATCAATGTACAACCGGCTCAAAACAATGGTGAATCAAGTGCGCAACCTCAGGAGCACCAGGTGGGATGACCATGAGATGGTCAAGGTTATTCTTAGATCTCTTGTTTTTCGTAATCCCACTCAAGTGCAACTAATTCGTGGAGACCCTAGATAGATGAAGTGATTGGCAAGTTTGTGAGCTTTGAACTAATGATCAAAGACTCCAAACATATTGTCAACATGGAGGCGCTACCTCCACACCCGAGGTGGATCCCGTCGCATTCAAAGCAACGTAAGAGAAGAAGGACGAGTCTACACCAAGTAGACTTCCAATCGATGCCTCCAACCTTGACAATGAGGATATGGCTCTTATCATTAAGAGCTTTTGACAAATCCTCAAACAAAGCAAGGGGAAGGACTACAAACCCCGTTCCAAGAGGGTGTACTATAAGTATGGTAAGTCCGGTCACTTTATTGCAAAATGTCCATATATGAGGGATAGTGACATGGACGATGACAAGAAAGAGAAAAAGAAGTTGGAGAAGAAGAGATATTACAAGAAGAAGGGTGGCGAAGCACACATGGGGCGGGAATGGGACTCCAACGAGAGCTCCACCGACTCCTCCTCCGATAAGGACACTGCCAACATCGCCATCAACAAAGGACTTCTCTTCCCCAACATCGTCCACAAATGCCTAATGGCTAAGGACGGCAAGAAGAAGGTACATTCTAGAGATACCCCTAAATATACTACATTCGATGATGAGGGTAGCTCTAGTGATGATAATGATGATTTAACTTCTCTTTTTGCCAACCTAACTAAAGATCAAAAAGAAGAAAATAAATGAATTGATAGAATCCATTAACGAGAAGGATGATCTCTTGGAATGCCAAGAAGACTTGCTCGTTAAGGAAAATAAGAAATTTGTTAAATTGAAAAATGCTTATGCTCTAGAGGTCGAAAAATGTGAAATTTTATCTAAAGAGCTTAGTATGTGCAATGATTCAATTTCTTGTCTTAGAATTGAGAATGATAATTTGATTGCTAAGATTGAAGAATTGAATGTTTGCAAACCATCTACATCTATTGTTAAACATGTAACTATTTGCACTAGACGTAGAGATGTTAACATTGATGCTATAGATGATCACCTTGCAATAATTAAAGAACAAAATGATCACATAGCTAAGTTAAATGCTAAAATTTCCGAGCATGAATTAGAAAATTAAAAAATTAAATTTGCTCGTAGCATGCTTTATAATGGGAGACGCCCTGGCATTAAGTATGGCATTGGCTTCCAACAAGGAAGCCAAAGCAACATGAAGCTTAATGCCCCCAAGAACAAACTATCTAATTTTGTTAAAGGTAAGGCTCCCATGGTTCAGGATAGAGAGGGTTACATTCTATATCCTAAGAACTATTCTGAGCATAAAATTAGGAAAATCCATGATAGAAAACCCCATACTATTTCTCATCATGCTTATATGTATAGTAATGAGGCATCTAGCTCTAGGCATTCAACTCATATCAAAATGCCTAAAAAGAAAACTGCCAATGCATCAAATGAGCATAACATTTCATTTAAAACTTTTGATGCATCTTATGTGCTCACTAACAAATCAAGCAAAGTAGTTCCCAAATATGTTGGGGGCAAACACAAGAGTCCAAAGACTTGTGTTTGGGTACCCAAGGTGCTTGTTTCTAATGTGAAAGGACCCAAGACTGTTTGGATACCTAAGAACAAGGCCTAAATTGTTTTGTAGGTTTATGCATCTGGTAGATCAAGTTGGATAATCGATAGCGGGTGCACAAACCACATGACAGGGGAGAAAAGGATGTTCTCCTCATATGAGAAAAATGAAGATCCCCAAAGAACAATTACATTCGGGGATGGAAATCAAGGTTTGGTCAAAGGTTTGGGTAAAATTGCTATATCTCCTGACCATTCCATTTCCAATGTTTTTCTTGTAGATTCTTTAGATTACAATTTGCTTTCAGTTTCTCAATTATGTAAGATAGGCTATAACTGTGTCTTTACTGATATTGGTGTTACTGTCTTTAGAAGAAGTGATGATTCAATAAATTTTAAGGGAGTGTTAGATGGTCAGCTATATTTAGTTGATTTTAATGATAACAATGCTGAACTAGACACTTGCTTAATTGCTAAGACTAATTGGGCTGACTCTGGCATCGCCGACTTTCCAATGTTGGGATGAAGAATCTTCACAAACTTCTAAAGGAAGACCACATTTTAGGACTACCAAATGTTCATTTGGAGAAAGATAGGATTTGTAGCGCATGCCAAGCAGGGAAGCAAATTGGAGTTCATCATCCACACAAGAGCATCATGTCGACAGATAAGCCGCTTGAGCTGCTCCACATGGATCTATTTGGCCCGATCGCTTACATAAGCATCAGCGGGAGTAAGTATTGTCTTGTGATTGTGGATGATTATTCTTGCTTTGCTTGGGTACTCTTTTTGCAGGAAAAATCTCAAATCCAAGAGACCTTAAAGAGATTCTTGAGATGAGCTCAAAATGAGTTCGGATTGAGAATCAAAAAGATTAGAAGCGATAATGGAATGGAGTTCAAGAACTCACAAATCAAAGGATTTTTTTGAGCAGGGCATCAAGCATGAGTTCTTTTTTCCCTACACACCTCAACAAAATGGTATAATGGATAGGAAAAATAGAACTCTTTTGGATATGGCAAGGACCATGCTTGACGAGTACAAGACCCCAGATCGGTTTTGGGCGGAAGCAATTAACACAGCTTGCTACTCCATCAACCTTCTTTACCTTCACCGAATCCTCAAGAGAACATCCTATGAACTCCTCACTGGTAAAAAGCCCAATGTTTCTTATTTTAGAGTTTTTGGGAGCAAATGCTTTATTCTTATTAAGGGAGCTAGAAATTCTAAATTTGCCCCTAAAGCAGTAGAAGGCTTTTTACTTGGATATGACTCAAACACAAGGGCATATAGAGTCTTCAACAAATCCACTGGATTAGTTGAAGTTTCCTGTGACATTGTGTTTGATGAGATTAATGGCTCTCAAGTAGAGCAAGTTGATCTTGATGAACTAGATGATGAAGAGGCTCCATGCGTCGTGCTAAGGAACATGACCATTGGGGATGTGTATCGTAAAGAATCTGAAGAGCCTACACAAGCACAAGATCAACCATCATCTTCCATTCAAGCATCTCCACCAACTCAAGATGAGGATAAGGCTCAAGAAGATGAGGATGAAGATCAAGACGATGAGCCACCTCAAGAGGAGGACATTGATCAAGGGGGAGATGATGATGATGAAGACAAGGAAGATGATCAAGAGATTCGGGATCAAAGACCGCCACACCCAAGAGTCCATCAAGCAATTCAAAGAGATCACCCCGTTAACTCCATACTTGGTGACATCCACAAGGGGTAACCACTAGATCTTGAGTTGCTCATTTCTGTGAACATTACTCTTTTGTGTCTTCTATTGAGCCATACAGGATAGAGGATGCATTAAGAGATCCGGACTAGGTGGTGGCAATGCAAGAAAAGCTCAACAACTTCATGAGGAATGAGGTATGGCATTTAGTTCCATGTCCCAACCAAAATGTTGTAGGTACCAAGTGGGTATTCCGCAACAAACAAGATGAGCATGGTGTGGTGACTAGGAACAAAGTCCGACTTGTTGCCAAAGGTTATTCACAAGTCAAAGGTTTGGATTTTGATGAAACCTATTCACCCATAGCTAGTCTTGAGTCAATTCGTATATTACTTGCCTATGCTACTTACCATGGGTTTAAGTTATATCAAATGGACGTGAAGAGTGCTTTCCTCAATGGCCCTATCAAGGAAGAAGTATATGTTGAGCAACCTCTCGACTTTGAAGATAGTAAGTATCCTAACCATGTTTATAATCTCTCAAAGGTGGTTTATGGGCTCAAGCAAGCCCCAAGAGCATGGTATGAATGCCTACGAGACTTTCTTATCACCAATGGCTTCAAAGTTGGTAAAGCTGACCCTACTCTCTTCACTAAAACTATTGCCAAGGACTTGTTTATATGCCAAATTTATGTTGATGATATTATATTTGGGTCTACTAACAAGTCAACTTGTGAAGAGTTTAGTAGGATAATGATACATGAATTCGAGATGTCAATGATGGGGGAGTTGAAGTATTTCCTTGGATTTCAAATCAAGCAACTCCAAGAGGGCACCTTCATTAGCCAAACTAAGTACACTCAAGACATACTTAAGAAGTTTGGAATGAAGAATGCAAAACCCATCAAGACACCCATGGGAACCAATGGGCATCTCAACCTCGACACGGGAGTTAAATCCGTAGATCAAAAGGTATACTAGTCGATGATAGGTTCTTTACACTATTTATGTGTTTCACGACCGGATATTATGCTTTTTGTATGCATGTGTGCAAGGTTCCAGGCAAATCCTAAAGAAGTTCACCTTAGGGTTGTGAAAAGAATCATGAGATATTTAGTTTACACTCCTAAGTTTGGGCTTTGGTACCCCAAGGGATCTACCTTTGATTTAATTGGGTATTCCGATGCCGATTATGCTGGATGTAAGATTGACAGGAAGTGCACATCAGGGACTTGTCAGTTTCTGGGAAGATCTCTAGTGTCTTGGGCTTCAAAGAAACAAAATTCAGTAGCTCTATCCACCACCGAAGCCGAGTATATTGCTGTAGGACACTGTTGTGCACAATTACTCTGGATGAGGCAAACTCTTAGGGACTATGGCTACAAGTTGAGAAAAGTCCCTCTCCTATGTGATAATGAGAGTGCAATCCGCAGGACGGATAATCCCGTTGAACACAACCGTACTAAGCACATAGACATCCGGTATCACTTTTTGAGAGATCACCAACAAAAGGGGGATATCGAAATTGCTTATGTTAGCACCCACAACCAATTAGCCGATATCTTCACCAAGCCACTAGATGAAAAGACCTTTAGCAAACTTAGGAATGAGCTAAACATCTTAGATTCTCGGAACTTTGATTGAAACATTGCACACATTGCTCATTTATATACCTTTGGTCATGTCTCTTTCATTTGGTACAATGCATATTTCTTATTCTTCTTGTGCCAAGGCTAAGACTAATGTGCTTTCAAGTATACTTTCATGCTTAGTCTTAAATTGAAAGGGAAATGGAGTATTCAGCAAAGGCAAGAGTTCCACTCCAACTCCGACGGTACCATTTATCCTTTGTCTTTACTCATGAAAATCTCAATTAGTATAAACCTTCACTCATATTTCTTTTACCAAAGGGGAGAAAATATGCCCCAAAAGGGGGACAATTCAAAGGGCTCTCAAGATTCCTCGTTTTTGGCGATTAATGCCAAAGGGGGAGAATTTATTGGCCCAAAGCAAAAGGACCGCACCACCCCATTTTCAAAATCAAAATTTCAATTGGTATTTCATTTGGTTTCAAAAATTCAATTAGTATAATTTTGTCTGGTATCTGTTTCAAAAACCCTCTTGATAAGCTAAGGGGAGAATTTCTTCAGGGGGAGCTTTTATTTAATCAAAGGAAAAGCATTTGAAACAGGGGGAGATTTTTCAAAATCTTGAAAATGCCTTTTGAAATCATATTATTATACCATTGGCTATTTGCAAAAAGAATTTAAAAGAACTTTAACAAAAGTTTTGCAAAAACAAGCAAGTGGTGCGATTGTGGTCCAAAATGCTAAATAGAAGAAAGCAATCACAACTATTCTTAGACTTATGTAGAAAGTCTTTCAATTGGTTTAAATCTAAGTAACCTATGCACATCTATCATAATTACAAACTAGTTCATTTTTACACTTTATATTTGTGTTGGCATCAATAACCAAAAATGGGGAGATTGAAAGGGAAATAAGCTTAAAACATTTCCTATAATCATTTTTGGTGTTTGACGTCCATCACAAACAACATGGACTAACTAGTTTGCTTAGATGTCATTTATCTCAAGTGCATAAGGATTCAACATAAACCAAGAAATAAATTAAGTTGGGGACTCAACAAAGTTTGGAGCAAAGACTTGGAATGGTGTTGCTAGTGGCGCATCGGACAGTGTCCGGTGCCCAGGCCGAGCACCATCCAAACTAGCCACTCTCGGGTTTTTCAGGGACGCGCTCCGCTATAATTCACCGGACTGTCCGGTGAGCCAATGGAGCAACGGTAACCTGCCCTCAACGGCCGACTACGGTGAACAGTAAAAGTAAATAATGCGCAGTCAGAAGTCAGAGCAGCGAAGTCAGAACGCACCGGACATGTCTGGTGTGCCACCGGACTGTCCGTTGCAACTACAGGACAAAGAACTTCAACGGTCAACCGCTCCAAACCCCAACGGGCAACTGACGTGGCACGCACCGGACACTAAACAGTGTCATGTCCGGTGCACCACCGGACTGTCCGGTGCGCCATCGACAGCAACGGCTAGAATAGTGGTTGGGGCTATAAATACCCCCAACCACCTCCATTCAAGTATTTAAGTTTTCTGAAATTCACATTCATTGCAAGAGCAAAAGACTACACTCCAAGACACATTCAATAGATCAAATCCTCTCCAAGCCTCCAAATCAATTCAATTGCTTAGTGACTTGAGAGAGGGTATTTTGTGTTCTTTTGTTGCTCTTGTTGCTTGGATTCCATTCTCCTTCTCGTTTTTATTCTCTAAAGTGCTTTGTAAAGCTAGCTAGAGATATTTAAGTGTGTGGTGATCCTTGCGGGATCTTAGTGACCCAAGTGATTAAGGAGAAGCCTCGACCGGTCTCTGTGATCGATTGAGAGAGGGAAAGAGTTGGAATAGACCCAACCTTTGTGGCCTCCTCAACGGGACTAGGTTCTTTGGAACCGAACCTCGGTAAACAAATCACCGTGTTCACTTATTGATCTACACTTGATTTGTTCCCCCTCTTTCCTCTCTCTAAAAGTTCCCTTGCTCATATATATTTGAGTTTGCTCCCAAACATTATCCGCATTGATTAAGCAACTCTAAGCAAGGAGAACTATCTTCCATACTCCGATTTAATTCTAGCGCTAACCCCAACCTTAGTGCGTGTTTAAAGTTTATAAATTTCAGGTTTGGCCTATTCACCCCCCTCTAGGCGACTTTCAAGAGCCACTCTTGCCCAGTTGTATCTCAATGAATTATTCAGACTACATGGCATACCACGAAGAATAGTATCAGATAGAGGAACCCATTTCACCTCAAAATTCTGGATGAGTCTACAACAAGCTATGGGCTCTAAGTTAGATTTCAGCACTACTTACCACCCTTAGTCAGATGGGCAAACATAAAGATTCAATAAGGTCCTTTGGCAGAAATTGGGAATGCAGTTTACCATATGCAGAGTTCTCATACAACAACAATTACCAAACCAGCATCAAAATGTCACCTTTCAAAGCTTTGTATGGAAGGAGATGCCAAACCCCTCTGATATGGTCGAATGTGGGAGAAAAGATATTAGAAGGGCCTACCTTTATCAAAGACGCAGAAGATAAAGTGGTCATGATTCGAAAAAAGACTATTTGAAGCTCAGAGTCCACAAAAGAGCTATGCTGACAACAGAATAAGAGAACTCAGTTTTCAAGAGGGAGATTTCATCTATCTCAAGGTCTCCCCAATGAAAGGTGTCAGAAGATTTCAAGTAAAAGGGAAGCTAGCCCCGCGATATATCAGCCCCTACCCTATCATTAGCGGAGTAGGACCGACAACTTACCACCTCTAGTTGCCAGAATCCATGTCAGATATCCACAATATGTTCCATGTATCCCATCTTCGAAGATGTTTGAAAGTGCCAGAAAGCCATATTGCAGAAGAGTCAATCCAGATTCAGGACGATATGCAGTACCGAGAAAAACCAGTGAAAATTCTTGACTCAGCTATTCGCAAGACCCGAAACTCCGAAGTAAGGCTCTATAAGGTTTAGTGGAGCAGGAGATGAAGGAGAAGAAGCAACCTGAGAAAGTGAGGACTCAATGAGGAAGGAATACCCTTACCTTTTCTCAAACCCAGCCTGAATCTCGAGGGCGAGATTCCTTTAAGTGGGGTAGGTTTGTAACATCCCAGTTCTTGACTCTAATGGTTAGAAACCCTAGTTACTAACCCCCCTAAAACCTTGCTCCATGGCATTTTTAGAAAACTTTTCTCATGTGCATGAATGATGGTTGCTGTCACAGAACCTCCCAAGATATTAGGCCCACCTACAGATGTCCTTGTCCTGAGGACCTCAGACAGTCATGTAGGTGCGCATAATGGCTCGGCAGGTCCGGTTATCTGTATCCCCATCACATCGCCTAAGAGCCCTTATCCCATAACGCAGACATTACACACCATCGAAGTAAGCGGAAAGGATTATAATAACATAATTTACATTCATAAGTAAAATATAGAAAGAGTTGATTATTACATAACTGAGTACTGAGTGTTTAAATTTATTATTACATAATAGGAAGGCAAAACACCTTCCCCAGGTAGGTCTTAGTTTTCTCCTCATGCTTTGGAACCACCTTGGAACAGAAACAACAGAACTCAGCAGTTTCATCACCTACAACAACATGGGTTTGAAAACCCTGAGTATGTAGTGTACTTTCACAAGTCTTACCCATCAAAGGAAAAAGACTCTCAAGGATATGCTGGCCTTTGGGAATCAAGGTAAAGCTTATCAAGATTCAAAGAATCTTTTTACAGAAAAGCTTACTATGAGTGGATCTTAAGAATTCATTTTACTTGTCAGGTTAAGTAATTACCTGCATCTAGATTCCTTTCAATTCTTAGATCAAGCTCTTGGCCTATACTAGCCATCTTTTTATCACCCCTTCAGTTCACTTGTTGCTACGTGTAGGTCAATGACCAAGTCTTCATGTCCGAGAAGTAACGGCGATCCGAATCGATTAATACCCAGCTAGGGATCTCCAACCACACGACATATATAGCACTCACCCCTTGCATATGCCAACTCGCACCCGGGTTTCTCAAGACCAGAATAGGTTCACGACAACCGAGAGCATAGATACTCCACCGTGCAGCCTCTTGCTACGGAGGCTACATGCTACTCTCGCCATCTCTCCACTCCCATTGTGTGGTGGCCTTTCTAGTATTGGTCTGACCGAGGCAAAGCTTATCCATGATGAGGCATGTGGCCAGTTAAAAGGTCCTCGATCATCAAGCCTACATCGGCTCGGTCCTTAATCGACTCAGACAGAGACCCTACATCGAGACTCCTTTCTCATGCAAGTCACCCGCCCGATCTCGTCTTTATTCTTTAAAATCCCAAAGTTTGGTACCTGACAAAGGTACACTTTTCAGATGTTGAACCCATCACGGCCGTGATGGATTCACCATCATAAGTCTTTTCCTGGTAAAAATCCCCATCCACTATGAAGCATCATCTTTTTCAGAACAAAACATTTTGTTTTCTATAGCAAGACTAAGCCTTAGAAAACTTGTTTAAATAAACAGGTAAACAAGGAATGGTATCCAATCTTCCAAGGAAGGAAATCCATCAACTGTTTAACACCCAATTCCTATCACCTAATGCATCATATAAGATGATAAAGATTTTAAAACAACAAGGAACATGGATAATGCATCGTGGCTTGCCTTGTGTTGCAGGAGGTTCTATTTGCACACCGCAGATGTCAAAGTAAAAGTTGTTCTCCATTGGAGGATTCTCGGTCTGGGAGACAACTTCTTCCTCTACTACGGATTCTTCCTTGTGTTCTATACATGATAATACATGTACAAGAATGATCATGCTATGTCATGAATATGCAATCATAGAATATAACTATAGTAAGTTGTGTCTTGAATACAACTTTTCTTCACGGTATGAAACAATCACTAAGATTTCCTAGTTAGGTGTTCCTTTGGGATTAGTATTAGATAATTAATCCTATGAAGCTAGTTATTAGGTTTTCTGATCAAACAGTGTCCAAACCATTTTGAAACTTCACTAAGGGGCTCTAATCATCATATTAAGACTACCCAAAAAGTTTTATGGTTTTTAGATTTATTAAACTATTTCTAAAATTCTAAAAGGCCTTATTCAAGCACTTTTAAATGCTACATAATTCAGAGTTTGAAACAAAAATCTTGCAATTATTTTTATTAAATACTACTTGATTTTAGGAATTTAATAAAATTGGTCTCATGATTTTACTATTTTTCTACTATTTTCTACAGATTTCCCAAGTTGACCGTAAAAATAAAAGAATAAAACATGAACAGTAATTAGCTCAATTCAGCCCAATCGGCCCAAACCCCACGCGGAAACCGGCACGCCCGCGCTGGCAGATATGCGCCTAGATCCTCGGTGTTTTGAATATCCAGTAAAGAGCCCTTGAACACTATTCTTATGTCTCACCGACAGTTACACAAAAATCCTCCTATTTCTATTTCTTCACAGCTCTAGGCCCCCGACGGCATTCCGGTCGAATACTTGGCTGGAGTCGCATGTACTAGCCGGCAGCGACATGTTCAGGTGGTGTCGAGTACATGGACTGTATCTCTGACACTACCCGAACACACCCATAGATTTAATTTGACTAGTCCGCCATTAATTTAGGTGTGTCCGCGACAACCGCGGAACAACATCTCCCGCGAGCCCGTTCCGGTTTACACGAGTCAGTTGTATTCAATCCAAGGACTCAGAACGAATCAGTGACATACTAGGACTATGGTGCTTGCGCGATTTTGGACAGGGGCAACTCAGAACGTCCGGTCGACATGAGCAATGTCCACGACAGCGTTCCTGGGTGACAACGCGTCTTCCTTAAGCTATGGCGCGGTAGCGTTCAATTGGCCGAGATCAGGAGCTTCACTGGTAGTAAGGAATGCTAAAACATGAGTCCGGAAGGCATGAACTGACCTGGGAATAGCTAGCCACGGCGCGATGCCTCACGGCGACGACGGTGACCAAAGTTGGGGGAAATTCTGAATTCTCGAGCTACGGTGATTGGTTTGAGGCGAGGAGTGGTGCTCTGGGCACGTAACAAAAAGACGGAGCAGGGAGAGCCTTCAATTTTATAGTGATCACTCGTGCGCTTCGCGAATTTGGGATGAGAGCGTTCACAGCAGTGCCCTGATTTCTTTTTCTACGGCCGAGCGTCATGGTAGACAATGGCGCGATGGCATGGCTAGCTTTCTACAGCCATGAGAGTATGACACAAGAGCATGGACACCATGTAGTATAGAGGCATAGTGAGGGAGAGCCCTGCCGCCGGTGACACGGTGACATGAAGCACTCAAGGGAGTGCCACGCGACGGCCTCATCTTTTACCCCCCCCCAACTCAATCTGCGGAGCAGTGAATCTGTCCACAGTTATCCACTCTCCCCAGGTACGAATCTCCCAGGTGAGCGCGAATCTCATTGTAGGATCACCAGCGTTGGGTTCACAGAACCGGAGATCGTTTTCAGTTACTGTACCATTGCAGATCCCATTCAGTACGTCTGACAGAGCTACTTAAGGGGCCTTTTCTTTGATTTCCATGTGATGAGCCACTAATATGATTTCATCAAAGTTATTCTCCTATAAACTAGCTTCAACTTTGTCACAGAGATCATAATCATTTACTCACTGGATCAAGCACAATTTGGCTCCAAAGTTGATCCAATGCAACTGACAGTCTGATTTCAGATTAGGACTCGACTGATAGCCCGACTTCTAGGGCATTTTACTGCAATTTCTGTACCATTCTTGGGCTAGGTCACTCAATCAAACTTAAACTACTATAGTAGCTCTACAACTTTGTTGTGGTGACTCATGAGAAATTCCTCATAGATCAAGAGATATAGAGGCTTGAAGTTGGCCTGATAACATTGTTTTCAGAGTTAAGAACATGTGTACTCTTGGATCTTTTCCAATTTACCTAAATTTTCACCACAAAACTTGTAAATCCCCAAACATGAAAGTTGCTTAACTTCGGGTATTCTATCACTTTGACATATACACTTTTGACTAAAAGTGAATAGAACTCAAAATCACCCAATAGGGCACTAATTAGGGTTTTAGGGTTCAAATTAGGGTTTTGAGTGTTCTAGGGTACATATGGCACTTAAGCTTTCTAAGTTTAATATTTCTTGAACATTTCTACTAACTTTTGAGATCATCCTCTAGTGCTCATTGTAACACCCCTGGTGTTTAGCATATTCAACCATGGCATGTGCATCATAATGGCATTATCATGAGCATCATCAATCATAATATCACTTCCATTAAAACCTTAAATTGCCACAAATAGTTGTGAAATGAACCTTTGCTTACACCAATAGTAAAAACCTAATTCTCTTAGACTTAGACTTTCTTAGAGTAGTAGAGTGTGAGTAACCTCACTTAATTAATTTGGATTCATAGTGGTTAGTCTACCAACTCTTGGATTCAGGTAAGGATTGTTTCTTAAACTATATGTGATGATGTGATTTAGTGACTCTGTGCTTGGTGAATGAAGTTTCTTCAGAAAACCAAAAAGGAAATGGAGACAACCCTGATTTTTCTAAGTCTAATCTTATACCTCTTTTCAAACTTCAGCACGTTCAAAAATAAATAATCTTCAAATCACTTTGTCCCAATTACCAAAATTGTGGAGAATTACTTAGGGCACGTCCTATAAAAAGTTGGTAAACATTTGAATTCATTTGACATGTTTTGACATGGTTAGACGGTCGGTTTCCACTGTTTTGTGCAGCGCTGACAAACCAAAGTTTGGAGACTTATAATTCAAATTCTAGACACTGAATCACCCTAGTCCCTTTAGCAAAGTTGTAGCCGGTAGAGTGGAGAGCAATTTGGCTAGAGCAGGCGACACTTCGTGCTCCCGTTTTGTCTCACTCGCGCCTGCAGCGCGAGCAGATGGCAAGCGCCATGTAGCAGCCGTGGGGACGCGTGGGGCTCGCGCCCAAGCACGCGCGCTGCTTCTCCTCGCGTGCATGCCTCGTCCGCGCCGCGCCTGGCTTCATTTGGCCGAAGTGGACGCGCCTCGCTCTCCCTTCTGCCACCTCTCGCCAGCGCCACACCAACTGCCATGTCAGCCGTGAACTATCTCGCGCCCGCGGCTCCACTGTCCACTGTAGCCCAAGAACCAAGCCACATATGCATCATCGTCTTGTGCGCCGTCGCGACACCCTTCTTCCAAGCCAAAGGCCGACCGAAGCTCACCATAGACGTCTCCGTTTATAGATTCCCGCCGGCGTGCGTGGACCGAGCGCCATCGTCCACCGTTCGCAAAGCCGAGGACATCGTCGAGTTCATCATCGACCACCGCTCCTTCCTGACGCCCGCCTAGTCCATCTTCACCGCCGGTAAGCCACTGACCGACCGCGCTCGCATTTCTCTTTCTCTCTCTATTTTGAGGAAGATGATGGATCCCGTGCGCAAATAAGCCAAAGCCAAGGGATTTTTCTGTAAGATGCCATAGACTCAAAGAATAGTGGCCGAGGACCTTATGTGACCGTTTGCAGTTAGCTGAAACCCGAGGGGCTTGCATGCAAAGTGGCTTTATGTTTTCTTTTTTCCTTTTTCGGTTTAAAAATGTTGCATGTCAAGATTTGAATGTTTTTGTTCATGATTTAGTTTTAAAAAAGAAAACCAAGATTCTTTATAAGTAATAAAATAAATAGATCCGAGGCTAGAAAAATATGATTCAAATCTTTGTTAGGTTCCTATAAGTATTGGTTAACTGTGATAATTATCTTTGAGTTATGTTCTCTGGATTAATTTGTGTTTGTGAATTAAAAGATGAAATGGCTGATTCCTTAGGAAAATAAAAAAAATAGTAGAACTGCAAATTTGGTTGTGAATCTTTTTGTGGATGAATCATGTGTTAATAATCACCTCTGTAATTAATTTGAGCCAACAATCATATAGAGAAATTTTGGATAATAAATGAAAAACCAAAAAGGCTAATATATTTAGAAAATCATAGAAAAAGAATTTTAAAGAAATTGTCGGTGTAAATTTTTATGGTAAGATATCAGACCAAGTAGGGCATAGGAAAAATATGGTATTTATTATTTGACTGGTTTAGTATTTAATGTAGATCAATTTGATTTCTACACCATTCCTTATTATTTTGATGTAGTCAAAAACATGGGTCCAAAACCTTTGATATTTCTGTGGTAAAGAATAAAAGTAAATTATTATCTGTTAGAATATTTGTAGTAAATTTTTAAGTAATCAAATGGTAGTCTCAATATAAGTCCAACTAAGTGATATACCAAAAGTCTATGAATAAAGAATATAGCTTAGTGTGTCTAACCTCTGATAGATAAGGAAGGTTAATAAAGAATATAGCTTAGTGTGTCTAAACCTATAAGTGTAAGGTACTTCAGGATGACGTAACCTCTGTGTTGTTGTGTAAAATCCTTAAACAGTAGTTATGATCGACCAAGAAAAGACAGACTACATGTTCATGGATGATGTAGACTATCTTGTAGAAGCTCGTGTGTAATAGATCGATTTTGACATACGTGTACATCACATGCATCCATACGCATCATACATCTCTCGCAGAAGCATCTTGTATCCTCATACTGCATCCATATATCATACAGGATCGCAGAAGGATGTATCAGTGGGGATTGTCGAGGAGCTGCCAGGAATTCTCGTGGAAGAGGGTGAACCAAGAGCCGAAGCTTAGGAGTGTCCTGATCACCGCCCCAGTTCCTTCGAGAAAGGCGAGCCCTGACATCTAACTTCCTATATTTACAATATTTTAATTTATGCACTGCCTACCTATATGTTGCATTAGGTATAGGAGTTTATTGAAACCAATTGCTGCATCCACCTTGATGTATTGGATATCTTGTCCTTGCCACCTATTTAAATTAAGCACGCTTTAATGCTTAGGCCTGCTTAGACGGTAGAAGTCTGGTGATTTCCTGTCACCTACAAGATTTAGTTGATTTATTATGCCTGATCGAAAGAAGTTTATGGGTAATATCCATGTGGAAAACAAAGGTTCAATTTGAGACCGGGCAGACTCTTATGGGTGCCATGTAGGCCATTGTGAACCTGCCTATGTCGATTAAGGACCGTACCGTTGTGGTCCCTCGAGTCATGTTGAATTTATGCCTATTCACTTAGTTGGTCGGATAACTCATTCCGACCGCAAAGCCAAAACACCATTCCAGCCGGATTCGACCTTGCGATGAACCTACTAGTGTGATTGAGGAGTGATGGGGACACGACGAGATGACCCATGGTGGATGGTATGCCCTAACCCTATGGTCGTCGGGCGGTCCCAAGGTATGGTGGCCCCTGTGGAATCTAAGATGTGCAGCAAGGCTGCTACTGGAATGTGTGCAGTGGTGATTGTATCTCACGAAGTACTATGGGTACGATTTGTGATAGGAGTACCCACCAGCTAGTTAGGAAACGATTCGAATCGTCATCGCTCCTGGATAGTGAGCACTTGACATGAGCTATCTCATCGTAGTAAGAACTACATCTTAAGATTTGTTGAATGGATAAGAAACGGTGTTAATTCCAATTATGCCTAAGGGATAGGATAGTTTGATGTGATGACTTGATCCAACACTCTCATCTGGTTTATTCTGAAAATGGGTAATTAGATAAACTCAAGTGGGTATGGATCACTTAGAAATCAGGTGCAAAATTTAGTTTGCAGCAAAGTAGGTCTAAATCCTGACCTGCTAAAATGGATTAAGTAATTGGTAAATCCCCTAAAGTTATTAAGAACCTCTATAACTCCCGTTACTCTTGAAAGGTAAAGAGCCAACTCCAGATATAGCCTTGCATACTCCTTAGAGTCTTTCACTGTCTTATTTTCTGGTTTGGGACGGGTCAGTCTAGCTGAGTACATTTTAGTACTCAGGGTGCTATTCCCAATGATTTGTTGCAGATGGTGAGATGTACTACGGGTACTGCGAGCACTGCTTATACCCAGCTACGGGAGATGACTAAGCCTAGGGCAGGCTTTTCCCATTCTCATCTCATGCTTTTTGTGGGTTGACATCCTAATGTTGGCACAATATCCTAAAACCCCGCAGGTGTTGTGGGTGCTAGTTAAATAAATGCTTCCGCAAAAACTTGTCACTTCGGTGATTGCTAGTTTGAGTTATTTGGGGCATGCGTGCGTCCCTTGTTGTAATAACTCTATACACTTCGATTTATGTTAAAAACTCTATGGAATGTTGTAACACTTGATGCAGCGATTATAAGTTCATTACGATCTTGGTTGCGAAGGAAAAGTTTTGAAATCCTTCATGATTTTAATAGAACCTGATTTTATATGGGCTCAAGTGTGAGGTAATCACTATGCAGCAAGTGGTTTGCATACGTGATCTCTTATAAATCTGATCAGGTCACCGCAACTAGCATCAGAGCAGAACTGTTCATGTGGGAATTCCAAACTAAATAACATAAGTTTGACAAACGAAGTATGTGCCAACTGTCAACCCTTAAGCCCATATAAGGACCATAAGTGGCTTAGTGAGTGCTAACCTTGGGGAGGGTTCCATGCATTGCATATTATTTTCTAGATTCTATGAATGGTTAGTATAATATGTCGTCATTTCGCCGCCAAGGTAAGAAAAGAAAGAGTAGGACCATGCAAACTGGGGCTAGTCGGTTGTCCTCATGTGTGGGTCACCATGCATGTTGTATAAGGACCGATAGAATTTCTTACCGCAACTTAGCGAGGATAGTGGTATCTTGTCATTATTTTTCAATTAATGTTGTCGCATCGTGGGGATGGGTTGGAATGAACTTTTTCTGTAGGTATACTAACCTCAATGCGAGTAGTTGGTGTAGTTGCACGATAACGAGTGAACGGGTATGCCACTGCTTATTGCGTTAACACGAACATGTTGTGAGGCCGTAAGTTATGTGCATACATTGGCATAACCATCATCTTGTTCATTTATTACATCGCTCTTTTTTAAAGATAGGGTAGGGGTTTTGTCTGCGCTATTAATCGATAAAAACTTTCTCACCCTAATCCTCACCCATCTGACATTGTAACAGATGGCTCGTCGTAGGCTCACTGCCCGTAAGTCCACGGGAGGACGTGTGCCTTATCACCAGCTGGCTGCACGTGTTTCTCATCGCCGCAACTCTTTTCTTTTGGAGTACGGTGTGCCTACCCTACTGTGGTGCATCATTTTCGCTTTGGGTTACCCAGAGGGAGAGGAACCGCGTTACTTCTGGGATAGGAGGTCGCGCTCTGGAGGAGAAGATATCTGGGTGACAGCTGTGGTCAAGCCTCGGCCCGATAATCTATTGATGGGTGGCTAGCACTTTGGATCGTTAGGCCGCACACCTAGAGAAGGGGCAAGCAGAGTCGCTTACAAGATACTTCAAGATTTTCTTAATCGTTTTCCTGGGGAGATTGCTACCGCCATGCCTAGAGTCTTTCCTAGGGGTGATATATTCAACCCTAAGTGGGACCAGCCAAAGGGTAGAGCTCTAACAGGAGGTGACAGTGAGCAGCAGCACAGCGACACCGAAGCATCCAGTGCAATGTTCACAGTGATGCAGCTGTATAACAACACAGAGCGCAGTTTGGAGGTGGTCCACAGTTCTCTAGCCATGGTGTAGAACCAGATGTACCAGGCTCAGGAGGCGCATGCTGCAGAGTTAGCCTAGGTGCAGGAAGAGTTGGCCCAAGTTACACTTGAGAAAGACGAAGCAGTCCAGGTCAGAGATGTGGCTGTTTTGGATAACGTGTTGTGGATTGGCGAATGCCAAGACTCCAGACCTTACTGGTGGAAATCGTTAGAGAAAGGAATGTAGCTTTGACTGAGGTAGGACAGCTCAGGGCAACGCAGGTCAACCTAATGCACCAGCTGAACAATGCAGAAGCTTGGAATGCTAATCTTCATGAGGAGGTTCACCAGCTTCATGCCCAGCTCAATCCAATCAACCCGCCAGGACCAGACGAAGCAGACGCCGTTGCAGCCAATGATGGAGGTGTAGTCTCCGAGACCGGTAGCGTGCAGATATAGTTGTTAGCTGTCGCTAGAGGATAGGCTAACTCATTTGGATAGTGTTTCTACGAGTAGGAACATGACTTTTGGAGTAAGGCCAATGTAATGATGGCTTCTGACGCAGGTGTGTGTGTGTGAAAAACACTCTTTTGGTTGGTTGTGCATGCGAGCGGAACCATTTGCTTGTTTGTACATTTGCATTTTGTGAAGTATGTGATGACGATGTTGCGCATGTTGGGATGTGGTTCTTGCCTTACGATTTTTCACATGAAGTTTTCGTCAATGAGATATTGTACGACATGATTTCCTTATTTCACATATGTGCAACGTGACTCGCCACTTACTCATAATAAAAATGTGCAGATGGTGACTACTCGCATTAACCTAGGGGCGCTGGAGCTTCTGGTAGTGGTAACCAGAAGGGTGACCATGAAGCACCACTTCCTCCACCTCCGCCATTCACACCTGAATAGTTCTTCACACAATTTCTTGGAGCTCAGAGGAACATGGAGAACTTGCAACGAAACATGGAGGTAGAGCTTCGCAATATTGCTAACAACACCCGTCATGCGCAGCCTCAGGAAGCTCAGGGGGTCAACCAGTATAGCAGCTTCATGGATTTCATGGATACCAGGCCGTTGATATTCAAGGAAGCAACAAAACCCTTGGAGGCAGATGAATGGATCAACATGATGGAGCATATGTTTCGTCTATTGAGACCCTCAAAAGATTTCAAGACAGAGTATGCAGCGCACCAATTGCAAGGACCTGCAGAGATGTGGTGGTCTCATTTCCACACCGCTTACCCTGAAAATGCTCCAATTGCGTGGCACCAATTCACCGCAACTTTCAGAGGGAATTATATTCCACCAGGCTTAATGGAAATGAAGGTGTCAGAATTCATGAGGTTAACTCAGGACACACAATCAGTGATAGAATATCTACATGCTTTCAACAATCTGTCGCATTATGCGCCTGACTATGTGAACACTGAGGCCAAGAAGATCGATAGTTTCAAGAGAGGCTTGAGTTCGAAGATGATGAAAAGTATGGGAATTTCCTCCCGCACTACCTTCAATGATTTTGTCAGCGACTACTTGATTCAAGAGAAAAACAACAACCTCTACGCATTGGCAAAGGGGCGTAAAAGGCCTTTGGAATCAGGAATGTCACAACCTCGAACCACCATAGTGACTCAACCAAATTTCAGGCTAATGATACCCGGAGCAAGACTTCGTCCTCCTCCAAAGAAGAATCAACAACAAGGATTCAGGTTCCGAAGGCATTCAAGGTGGCCCTACTGCATGCAAAAGCTGGACCAGGAAGTTCAACGGGTAGTACAGCTCAAGTGAAGGGACTGTTGGGGGCCTTCGGCTTCCGAAGGTCCTCAAAAACATGATTTGACAATGTTTTCCAAGTGAAACATGTGAGCAGGTATCTTCGGAATCGGATCATGAGTATACAAGAGCACAGTCAGGACGAAGTCTGAACGAGACGAAAGATGATTATGACGAAGGTCTAGATGATCACGAAGCTGTGCACAGGAAAGCTTCGGCATGATAGCAAAAAAGGGGAACCGACTTAAAGATGAAAAGGCAAATTAGACCTCGAAGAATTACTATAGAGTTATTAGCATGGATGTAATTGTACATGGGTTGCGTCCCTTGCCTATAAATAGATGAACAGTACTCCCGTACTGTTCACGCTGACTTGGCATTCGCTTTTTGCATCACACCTGTACCCTTACTTTCTGTCAAACCGAATGTACATTTACAATTTGTTATTCTGGATATGGTAATGAAAATAAAAATAAATTGATGATAATGTTTATATTATTTCTTCGTATTTCATATATGAATCCTTCCTTATCATTTATTGTGCTTACGAAGGTTTTTCCTTTATAACCTTCGTCCAGAATTCATTATATCCGAAGGGACATAATGTCTTGAAGGACGAAGGACTTTAATATTTAACATTTTTTATGTTGCCTTGTTCTTAACTCTTAGCATTTGAGAACAAGTCCCCAACATTGGCACCCACCTCTGGTGAACTCACTTCCACTTTTTGAGTTTTGAACACCTTCGGCAAGCATCAACCTTCGTCATGCCGCCGAAGAAAGCTTCAGCGACAGGGGCTATCGCTCTGCAGCCGTTGGATCCCAATCAGGATGCCCTTTCTCTTAGGGAGGCCCGAAACCACAAGAGGAAGGCCACCAGTCCAACGCCTCAGGAGGACGACTTGGATCAAGAAATCCAAAACTTGGAGATGCTTCATCAGCAGGTCCAACGGAAGAAGGAAAAGATGGCTCGTCTAGCTGACCTGCAAAGGCAGATAGACGAAGCCTCTGAAGAAGTTCGTCATCTTGCTCAAGATGACCAGAACCGAAGGCCTCCGCACAGAGAGCTTCATCAGGAGGGCTTCTACAAGGAGGACGACTGGTATGAAGATTTCCATAATGGAAATTTTGCTTTTGATGATGCTTCTCCTCTGTTAATAGAACTGCAGGCTACACCTTGGCCCCAGTCTTACAAGCCACCCCAGCTTCCCATGTACGACGGTCATTCAGACCCGAAGCAATTCTTGATGAGTTATGAAGCAACCATATCTTCGTATGGTGGCAACACTGCAGTCATGGCAAAGTCTTTCGTAATGGCTGTCAAGAGTGTTGCACAAACCTGGTACTCCTCTCTTCGGCCAGGAACAATTACCTCATGGCAGAAGCTGAAGGACATGCTGATAACCAGTTTCCAAGGGTTTCAAACGAAGCCGGTCACTGCTCAAGCTTTATTCTAGTGCACCCAGGACCATGAAGAATACCTTTAGGTGTATGTCCGAAGGTTCCTGCGTCTGAGGGCACAGGCGCCAACGGTGCCCAATGAAATTGTCATCGAGGCCATGATTAAGGGGCTTCGGCCGGGACCTTCAGCCCAATACTTTGCCAGGAAGCCTCCTCAAACTTTGGAGAAGCTGCTCTAGAAGATGGATGAGTATATTCGAGCTGACAATGACTTCCGCCAAAGAAGGGAGGAAGCATTCAGATTCTCTGAAATGACCAGGGGCTTCAGAGGAAGAATCCACCCGAGGCACGTCAGGTCAATTCACAACTCTGCTCAGAGTGATGACAGAGGAAGTCAACAACAAAGGCCACAGTATTCCTCGCAAGCTTCGGGGCAGCAGCAAAGCTCTTTCCGACCACCAGCTCCAAGGGGCAGAGGCGCAAGGGGCTTCGGAGGAAGGTTTAGGGATCAGCCCAGGAAAATTTATTGTCTATTCTGTGGTGAGGACAAGGGCCATACCACCAGGATGTGCCATGTTACCATCTAGAAGCAAAAGAAGATAGCAGAAGCTGCAGCACAACAGAGTCAGCCGAAGCAAGTCATGCATACTGCTTCGTACCATTCGCCTTACATTCCAGAGTATGTAGGCAACCACCCTGCAGCTTCTGTTGCTTCGGCAAGCCAACCTCAGGCATCTTGGCAACAGCCTCCACCTCCACCACCAACGCAACGAGGCCAGCAGCCAGAAGGGAGTCAGCACACTCACCTTCAACGGGACTTCAGAGAAGAGTCCGAAGCTCGCACAGTCAATAGTACTGTGCCAGAGTCGAAGCATATTTGCTGACAAATATCCTACCCCGACAGCAGTTTTTCGCATTCAGTATCATTTTCTTTTCAATAAGGAACAATTATTGGAAGATTAAGTGCTTGTTATCGTTTTCAATTTCTTGTAACAGTTTCGCTTTTTATCATAATGGAAATATATCTTCTCCATAGGCTTAAGTTGTCGAAGCATGAGAATCTATGGTGGCAAGGAGCACCTCTGAATTATCAAAAAATTATTCTAAGGAGTGCAGTATAGGTTGCCCGAAGTAACAAAAAGTCGTTCCTAAGGGAGCGCATCGTAAGTTTTCTGCTCAAAAGTCGTTCCGAAGGGAATGCAGAGCTTACAGCGAAAAATAAACGCTGATTCCGCTGAAAGTAAAAGGCGAAGAAGCTCCTAAGGGAGGCTTACAGCGAAAAATAAACGTTGATTCCGCTGAAAGTAAAAGGCGAAGAAGATCCTAAGGGAGGCTTACAGCGAAAAATAAACGTTGATTCCGCTGAAGTAAAAGGCGAAGAAGCACCTAAGGGAGGCTTGCAGTGAAAAAACGTCGATCTTCGGCAAATGTCATTTTGCATAACATCACATCATCACATCATTTGCATAGCATAACTTCATACATCATATTGCATTAACGACGCAAGAAGGGGGTTTCAGTGTTGATATTCGAAGATTGTTTCGAAGAAATAATGACAGGGCACAAAAATAGCTATCGAGGAATTATACCTTCGTCAAACTCTGAAATGAAAAGATCTATTGATTATTGATTTTACGAGGATTGGTTACTGATTTTATGAGAACACGGATATTATTTACGAAGCATGAAAAGAAGGGAAGGTGTTTTTTCGCCGAAGGCTCAATGTATATGAAGTTTCATGCATCGTAAAGAATAGAACCATAAATAGCTAATATATTATATTCAAAATTACAAAATATTACACATGTTTCTCAACAAGCATTACATTCTAAATGTTTTTACAACCGCATTTAATCTTCCCTTAGAACTACTTCTGCAGCTTCGTTTAGTAGCTGATCAACAACTTTATCCATGATGGCTTCGGCCATTTTCCTAATTTCGTTGTCCCCCTTCGCGTGGGGGTCCGCAGATGGCTCGGCAGGTTCTGAGGGAGGAGAAGATACGGCTATATTACTATTACAAACCGTAAACAAGTTCGAAGTCAAAAAATTACAACAAAGAGCCAAAAACCACTAGTCAATACATATTTGCCCTTCGAGCTCCGCACTTTTCTCAGCGGCCTCTGCTACTTTCCTAGTGTCATGAATGCCTTTTTCACTTTTTCGTATAATTTCTTGGGCCATTTCCCAACCACCATTGTCCCAGATGTCGGTGAAAATTTTTCCACCGACCAGGCTCGCTTCGGCCGAGGGGTCTTTTATATCTTCAAAGGATAAGGCGGCTTCGGATTGTGCCAAGAATTTCACATGGTCACAGGATTCCCTCTCCAAAATGGTAGAAATCCCCCTGGCACTCGAAATGGCACATATGTCTCCACGACTATTCAAAATTTCTTCAAAGGCTTCAGCTTCGTGGCTGATCCATTCAATTGGGCCTTCGGGGTCACCCCTTATGAATTTCTCTTCACTTGAGAAAGCGCCAACGCTGGCGAAGCTGGTTCTTACTTTCTTAACACATTCTATAGATTTTTCATAGCATCTTTTCTTAAATGCACGAAGCTCTTCAACGTTTTTTTCCAAATGATTTGCCCATTGTTCACTGATTTCTCGTTTTGTTTCTTCAAGTGTGCGTTCCTCTTTAACTCTGGCTAGTTGTTTTCGAAGATCTTCAATTTCACGCTTCTGAGCCTCAGCTTGAGCTTTAAAAGTAGCTTCGCCTTCTTTTACTCTATTTACCAATGAATGTAATATTTTATCTTTTTCGAGACCTTCGTTCCTTAGTTCAATTACTTTGGAACGAAGGTTGCTCAGGGCCATAATGCACCCTTCGTCTTCAACATCTTTTTGAGCCCTAAGGGCGTTGCTAAGTATAAGGCCCTGCAAAAAAATCGTGAGTGTGTCAATAAGTTTAAGCAAATGAAAAAAATTGATTTTAAGAAATAATACAAAGACCTCATTTTCGCACCTTTAAGCTATTGTACGCCAAGTTGTCGTCCAGCTCGTCTTTTGATAACATTGAGAGCCCGTCTTCTAATGTTGGGAATCCGAAGCTCTTGCTCATCTCCCGATAGACAGAAATCTCCTTGCTGTTAGGGAGACAATACAAGAAGTCTTCTTCTCCGCTGCCGTTGAATATCAATGCCCCCTTTGGATATTTCAGTTTTTGGGCATAAAACTGAGCCTCTTGCTTTTCTTTTTCAGTCAACTTTTTCCCCGAAGCATGTCGTAAAATATAACCGAAAGTTTCGGAAAATGCTTCGGGGGTGGCAGTGCCAGTTTCTTCAGCCAAAATTTGTTCTGCTGTTTCTGTTTCTTCGGCTTCCAAGGATTTCACCCTGGCGGGTTCTGAAGGCCCAGCTTCAGTCTCAGCTTGGTGCTTTGAAGCTTCGGCACCAAAGGTTTCAATTTGCACTTCGGAAGTTTCAACAATTTTCTTCGGAGTAGTGCTTGAAGATTTTATTGTCTCCAAAACATCCAGTACATTAACCATCATTTTTCTTTTGGGGGTCATTGCTGGACCCTTTTGGCTTTGTGATGCTTCAACTTTTGCTGAAGGACTTCAAATTTCATATGTCCTTGTTTCTGTAGCGTTCAGTTCTTCTGTTTTCTCTATTTCCGGCATTATGACTGACTCTTCAACATTCGGAAGGGGAGTCGGCTCCTTGGATTCGGTGGCCGAAGAGGTCACACCGACAAACTCAGGCACTATGGCCGGTTCAATATAACGTGGCCGGTGTGTGAGAACCTTTATCTTTTTCCTCTTCGGCGCCGGCTCGCTAGGAGCGGTTGAAGCAACTTCCTTCGCAGAAGATGTATTCTTTCTTTTTTGACCCCGTGTTGGATAACGGTAGTCGGGGTAGACAAACCCAATTGCATCAAATACTCGGTTGAGTCTTTTCTTCTTTCGGCCTCCGAAGGCCGCTGACAGTGCAGTGTCTTCGGCCTTCGAGTATGGTCCAAGCAGTTCATCGCTTATGGCCTCAATACTTTTCAGCCAGTCATCATCTGACTCGACGAACTTATCTCTGTATTTGAATGTGTATTTCAGCCTGACTAGTCTACCTTCGTCAGGTTCCCTGACGGTTTCCTTCGGCATTTCCCACTTTTCTGCAAGTGGCCATACTCTGAAGGCAATGTGTTATTGCATCAAATCCCTTGTCCCAATAAAAGAGCAAACCGCGCCGAAGGCTCTCTGGCATTCTTCGGCTGCTTCATCCATTTCCACCTTCGGCCTTCGGAGGCCGAAGCGTTGCCAAATAGGGCGCATAATGATATCTTTATTATCTTCCCGTGTTTTTAAATCATTCTTCACATAAAACCATTCTGTCATCCAGTCGCCGGGCCATCTTTTTCGAAAGGTTGGCACGGGACAGCTTGACCCAGATCGGGCACCGAAGCTGTAGCAGCCAAAATTGTTGTGATACTGCTCTTTACCCCAGGGATTTGTCTCATACAATAGCTCATGTATGTTGCAGAAACTTTTTGCATTTGGTTCTAAACTTGGCTCCTCACGGCCCAGACGAAGATGCCCATCCTTATGATTGCTTCGGGAGTAATTTGATGAAGGAAGATTTCAAATATCTTCAGTACTTCTACCACGAAGCTGCTCAAAGGAAACCGAAGTCTAGCCTTGAAGAAACTTCGGAATATCACGACTTCATTCTCCTCAGGAGTTGGACAAGTTTTCTCTCCTTCGTCAGCCCTTACAATAGATAAATCTCGAAAATATCTACCCCTCATGCTAACAAGATGGTTTTGTTTAATGCTTGATTTTCCAAAAACTGCATGGCTTGGTCGCCAGGGTCGATCTTCGGAACCTTCACCACCACTATCCACATCATAACTGTCACTGTCACCAGTGTCTTCAGATAAACCCTCTAAAATCTCCCTAGTAATCTTCTCTGTATTTGTCTTTGCTATTGATTGAAGAAAGCCGAGATGCATCTCCTCAGAAAGGCTCAGCTTCGATTCAGCAACAGCATTCTTATCTTCAGACATCTTCGAAAATGTTGGGAAAGTGCTCTCGAAACTGAAGCTTAAAAATTTAAAAAGCCAAGCAAGTGTTGTTGCGCAAGGGCTAAAAGTCGAGTAAGCAAGAGCAGATGGCAAGAAAGCGTGCCAAATGAACTCGTGGTGAGCTCTTATTTATACACCCAGCGCGTTGAAAACTGGAGGGTCCCGCTTGTCAATGACTGTTGCTATTCTAGCAAAGGGAAGGTGTTTTTTCGGACCTTCGGCTTAAGGCCTTCGTCGATGTCGCAATATGAATTTATCACTAATAAATTAATATTGCGAGGGGCTACTGTTGGGGGTCTTCGGCTTCCGAAGGTCCTCAAAAATATGATTTGACAATGTTTTCCAAGTGAAACATGTGAGCAGGTATCTTCGGAATCGGATCATGAGTATACAAGAGCACAGTCAGGACGAAGTCTGAACGAGACGAAAGATGATTATGACGAAGGTCTAGATGATCACGAAGCTGTGCGCAGGAAAGCTTCGGCATGATAGCAGAAAAGGGGAACCGACTTAAAGGTGAAAAGGCAAATTAGACCTCGAAGAATTACTATAGAGTTATTAGCAAATGTAAAGGGCATGAATGTAATTTTACATGGGCTACGTCCCTTGCCTATAAATAGATGAACAATACTCCCGTACTGTTCACGCTGACTTGGCATTCGCTTTTTGCTTCACGCCTGTACCCTTACTTTCTGTCAAACCGAAGGTACATTTACAATTTGTTATTCTGGATATGGTAATAAAAATAAAAATAAATTGATGATAATGTTTATATTATTTCTTCGTATTTCATATATGAATCCTTCCTTATCATTTATTGTGTTTACGAAGGTTTTTCCTTTATAACCTTCGTCCGGAATTCATTATATCCGAAGGGACATAATGTCTTGAAGGACGAAGGACTTTAATATTTAACATTTTTATGTTGCCTTGTTCTTAACTCTTAGCATTTGAGAACAAGTCCCCAACAGGGACCTTGCTACAACTGTGGATAGATGGGGCACTTCGCCAAGTCTTGTCCTCGCCCAAAGAAGAAGAACAATGTCTATCCCACTCGAGTGCATCTCACCACTGCGGACGAGATTATCGACGGATAACTTGTGCTGGCCGGTATGTTTCTTATGAACGATCATCCCTCAGTCGTACTTTTTGATTTCGGATCTTTTCATTATTTCATGAGTACTGCTTTTGCTCATCGCTTTAACCAATCATCGGTAGAAGTGGGGCATAAGTACCGGATAAGCTGAGCTGGGGCTGAGATTTTCACAAATCGCATAGTCTGAGAGGCAACCCTCAAAATTGAAGGAAGGGAATTTCGAGCCCAGTTGATAGTGATGCTGGGATTATCCTTGGATGTGATCATGGGAATGAATTGGATGAAATCTTGGGATGTCAATCTTGACACCGCAAATCGAACCTTGTCGCTAAGGAAGCCACGAGGCACCAAAATGTTTTGGATAACCTTACCTCGCTTTGAGCTGACCAATGTATCCTTTGCAACCCAAGCAACCTCAATTGAAGAGATCCCAGTAGTTCGTGAGTTTCCTGATTTTTTTTCCTGAAGATTTGCTCGGACTTCCACCTAAGAGAGATGTGGAGTTTGCTATGGAGCTTAAACGGGCACCACACCAATTTCTCGAAGACCATACAAGATGCCACCCAATGAGCTGGCAGAATTAAAAATTCAACTGAAGGGACTATTGGACAAGGGTTTGATTCGACCTAGTACCTCTGAGTGGGGCAGTCCCGCTCTTTTCATGAAGAAAAAGGACCAATCCTTGCGAATGTGCATAGATTACCATTCTCTCAATGTAGTGACCATCAAGAATAAGTACCCTCTACTCCAAATAGACATTTTATTTGATCAACTGTCTAAGGCTAAGGTATTTTCAAAGATTGATCTTAGATCAGGGTACAACCAGATTAGAATTCACCCGCAAGATATTCTGAAGACCGCATTTTCCACTAGGTACGAGCTATATGAGTATTTAGTCATGTCATTTGGCTTGACCAATGCTCCTGCCTACTTTATGTACTTGATGAACTCTATCTTTATGCTAGAGCTGGACCAATTTGTCATAGTATTCATAGACGACATACTGGTCTACTCTAAGTGTGAAAAAAGACATGAAGAGCATGTGAGAATCGTGCTAACTAGACTTAGGGAGCTCAAATTGTATGCCAAGTTTAGTAAGTGTGACTTCTGGCTCAAGGAAGTACAATTTCTGGGGCACGTCTTGTCAGAAAATGGGATATCTATAGACCGAAGTAAGATTCAACAAGTAATGGAATGGAAGGCACATACCTTCGTTTCAGAGATGAAAAGTTTCCTAGGATTAGCCGGATATTACCGTCGCTTCATACCATATTTCTTGAAGATTGCCAAACCAATGACTCAATTGCTGGAGAAGGACCGTAAGTTTGCTTGGACAACGGAGTGTAAAACATCTTTTCGTACCTTACGAACGTTGTTGACCACGGCGCCTGTTTTGGCTCAACCGGACATTGAGAAACCCTTTGATGTGTTTTGTGACGCATCAGGGATTGGACTTGGTTGTGGTCTTATGCAAGATGGGAAGGTGATAGCTTATGCATCGTGCCAGCTAAGAAAGCACGAAGCGAACTACCTAACGCATGACTTGGAATTTGTCGTCGTAGTCCATGCATTAAAAATTTGGAAGCACTACCTACTTGGGAATGTATGTAATATTTTTACGGATCATAAAAGTCTTAAGTACATCTTCACCCAACCCGAGCTCAACATGAGGCAATGCAGGTGGCTCGAGTTGATAAAGGACTACAACTTACAAGTGCACTACCATCCGGGAAAGGCTAACGTTGTGGTCGACGCTTTGAGTCAGAAGTCACATTGCCACATTCTTCAACCGCTTCTAGAGGATGGATTTAATCTATTACACCTGGCGAGCTACTCAACATTCAAGTTTGTTGCTCGCTGGAGGATCAGATCATCAATAAGCAGAAATCCGACAAAGGCATTTTTCACATCAAGGAAAGGATGAAGAGCGAACCCAATAGCCACTTCAAGCTTGATGAATGGGATATATTGTGGTTTGATGAGCGTCTAGTCGTACCAGAGGATCAAGAACTCCGGACCAAAATCCTGGATGAAGCTCACCAATCCAAACTATCGATACACCTTGGAAGAAGCAAAATGTACTGTGATTTCAAATCAATGTTTTGGTGGACAAAGATGAAGAAAGAGATTGGAGGATATGTTGCGAGATGTGATAACTGTTGCAGAGTCAAGGCCATCCACATGAAGCTAGTTGGCCTATTGCAGTCATTATCTATACCTAAATGAAAATGGGAGATCAGTATGGATTTCATTGCTGGACTTCCTATTACTCAAAAAGGTAATGACTCAATATGGGTGATTATGGATCGACTCACCAAATCCTCTCATTTTCTGCCTGTTAAAACAATATATCAACCACCGAAGTATGCGTACATTTATATCACAGAAATTTTTCGACTACATGGAATTCCAAAAACCATCGTGTCGGACTGTGGAACACAATTCACCGCTCACTTTTGGGAACAACTATAGAAAGGTTTGGGGACTAAGCTCGTGCATAGCTCAGCTTATCACCCTCAAACATCGAGACAGACCGAAAGGATAAATCAGATTCTCGAAGACATGCTAAGAGCCTATGTGCTATCATCGAAAGGATCATGGGAATCGTGGCTACCATTGGCCGAGTTTTCCTACAACAACAGTTACCAAAGCAGCATAAAGATGGCACCATTTGAAGCATTGTACAGAAGAAGGTGTAGAACGCCTCTCAATTGGGTCGAAGCCGGAGAATGAAGGTTCTATGGCAACGACTTAATCGCTGAAGCCGAAGAAAAGGTTCGAATTATTCTTCGGAACATGGAAACATTGCAGTATCGCCAGAAGAGTTATGCTGACCAAAGACGAAGACCGCTGACATTTAAAGTCGAAGATTTTGTGTATCTTAAGGTATCACCAATGAAAGGCATGCAAAGATTTAGGGCAAAGAAGAAGCTTGCTCCAAGATATGTAGGACCTTATCAGGTTATCGAACGGAAGGGAGAAGTGGCCTACAAAATTCTTTTGTCTGAGGACATGAACACGATCTTTCCCATGTTTCACGTATCTCAACTAAAGAAATGTCTCAGAATACCCGAGGAGAAAGTAGAAGTCAAGGATCTGAAGATTGGATCAGACTTGGTATATCAAGAGCAACCTCTCGAAGTTCTAGACACTAAGGATCGAATTATTAGGAATAGAACGGTCAAGGCATAAAATTCTGTGGAATCACCTTGACGAGCGTGACGCAACATATGAGATGGATGCCTTTATGCGAGAAGTTTATCTTGACTTTTACCAAAAACGATTAGTAATCTTAAATCTCGGGGCGAGATTCCTTTAAGAGGGGATTGTAACACCCCTGGTGTTTAGCATATTCATCCATGGCATGTGCATCATAATGGCACTATCATGAGCCTCATCGATCAGAATATCACTCCATTGAAACCTTAAATTGCCACAAATAGTTGTGAAAGGAACCTTTCCTTACACCAATAGTAAAAACCTATTTCTCTTAGACTTAGACTTTCCTAGAGTACTAGAATGTGAGTAACCTCACTTAATTAATTTGGATTGATAGTGGTTAGTCTACCAACTCTTGGATTCAGGTAAGGATAGTTTCTTAAACTATATGTGATGATGTGATTTAATGACTTTGTGCTTGGTGAATGAAGTTTCTTCAGAAAACCAAAAAGGAAATGCAGACAATCCTAATTTTTCTAAGTCTAATCTTATACCTCTTTTCAAACTTCAGCACGTTCAAAAATAAATAATCTTCAAATCACTTTGTCCCAAATTCAAAAATTGTGGAGAATTACTTAGGGCATGCCCTGTAAAAAGTTGGTAAACTTTTGAATCCGTTTCACATGTTTTGACATGGTTAGACGGCTGGTTTCCACTGTTTTGCATAGTGCTGACAAACCAAAGTTTGGAGACTTATAATTCAAATTCTAGACACTGAATCACCCTAGTCTCTATAGCAAAGTTGTAGCCGGTAGAGTGGAGAGCAATTCAGCTGGAGTAGGCGACGCTTCGTGCTCCCGTTTTGTCTCACTAGCGCCCGCAGCGCGAGCAGATGGCAAGCGCCATGTGGCAGTCGCGGGGACGCATGGAGCTCACGCCCGAGCGTGCGCTGCTTCTCCTCGCGTGCACGCCTTGTCCGCGTTGCGCCTGGCTTCATTTGGCCAGAGTGGACGCGCCTCTCTCTCTCTCCCACTCACTCTCGTCTCGCTCTCACTCGCCTCACTCTCTCTTCTTCCACCTCTCGCCAGCGCCACACCAACCCCATGGCCGCCGTGAACTAGCTCGCGCCCGTGCCTCCACTATCCACCGTAGCCCATGAAATAATCTGCATCCGCATCACCGTCTCGTGCGCCATCACGACACCCTTTTTCCGAGCCGAAGGCCGACCGAAGCTCATCGTCGACGCCGCCGTTCATCGGTTCCTGCCGGTGTGCGTGGACCGAGCACCATCGTCCACAATTCGCAAAGCAGAGGACATCGTCGAGTTCATCATTAACCACGGCTCCTTCCCGACCCTCACCTAGTCCATCTTCACCGCTGGTAAGCCAATGACCGACTGCGCTCGCATTTCTCTTTCTCTCTCTCTTTTGAGGAAGACGATGGATCCCATGCGCAAATAAGCCAAAGTCGAGGGATTTTTCTGTAAAATGGCATAGACTCAAAGAATAGTTATCGAGGACCTTATGTGACCGTTTGGTAGTTAGCTGAAACCCGAGGGGCTTGCTTGCAAAGTGGCTTTCAGTTTTCTTTTCCTTTTTTGATTTAAAACACATAGAACCCTGGAAAAATTTATAACTCGAGTTTTTGAACTTAGAAAATGGTGAAACAGATTTTGTAGGACCCCTCTGGGTCGGATCTACGGTTTAAAAATGTTGCATGTCAAGATTTGAATGTTTTTGTTCACGGTTTAGATTTAAAAATGATACAGAGTTTCTTTATAAGTAATAAAATAAATAGATCCGAGGCTAGAAAATATGATTTAAATTTTTGTTAGATTCCTATAAGTACTGCTTAACTGCGATAATTATCTTTGAGTTATGTTTTGTGTATTAATTTGTGTCTGTGAATTAAAATATGAAATGGTTGATTTCTTAAGAAAATAAAAACAAATAGTAGAACTGCAAATTTGGTTGTTGAATTTTTTTTGGATGAAGCATGTGTTAATAATCACCTCTGTAATTAATTTGAGCCAGCAATCGTTTAGAGAAAATTTGGATATTAAATGAAAAACCAAAAAGGCTAATTTCTTTAGAAAATCGTAGAAAAAGAATTATAAAGAAATTGTCGGTGTAAATTTTTATGGTAAGATATTAGACCAAGTAGGGCATAGGAAAAATATGGTATTTATTATTTGTCTAGTTTAGTATTTAATGTAGATCAATTTGATTTCTACACCATTTCTTATTATTTTGATGCAGTAAAAAACATGGGTCCAAAACCTTTGAAATTTATGTGGTAAAGAATAAAAGTAAATTATTATCTGTTAAAATGTTTGTAGTAAATTTTCAAGTAATCAAATGGTAGTCTCAATATAAGTCCAACTAAGTGATATACCAAAATTCTATGTATTAAGAGAGATTCTAATTCAATCATAAGTTACTTCGGAATAATTTAGGGGTTACTTCTACGAAACTGATTAGAGTTAAACAAATCTTTTTTTGCTAAGAAGTAACTAACCTCTGAAAGATAAGAAAGCTTAATGAAGAATATAGCTTAGTGTGTCTAAACCTATAAGTGTAAGGTAGTTCAGGGTGCTATATAACGTAACTTCTGTGTTGTTGTGTAAAACCCTTAAACAGTAGTCAGGACCGACCAAGAAAAGACAGACTACATGTTCTTGGACGATGTAGACTATCTTGTAGAAGCTCGCGTGTAATAGATCGATTTTGACATACGTGTACTTCACATGCATCCATACGCATCATACATCTCTCGCATGAAGCATCATGTATCCTCGTACTACATCCATACATCATACATGATCGCAGGAAGAAGTACCAGTGGGGATTGTCGAGGAGCTGCCAGGAATTCTCATGGAAGAGGGTGAACCAGAAGGCGAAGCTCAGGAGTGTCCTGATCACCACCCTAGTTCCTTCGAGAAAGGCGAGCCCTGGCATTTAACTTCCTATATTTACAATATTTTAATTTATGCACTGCCTACCTATATGTTGCATTAGGTATAGGAGTTTATTGAAACCAATTGCTTCGTCCACCTTGATCTATTGGCTATCTTGTCCTTGCCACCTATTTAAATTAAGCATGCTTTAATGCTTAGGCATGCCTAGACGGTAGAAGTCGGGTGATTTCCTGTCACCTGCGAGATTTAGGTGATTTATTATGCCTGATCAGAAGAAGTTTATGGGTAATATCCATGTGAAAAACAAAGGTTTAAGATGAGATCGGGTGGACGCTTATGGGTGCCATGTAGGCCATAGTGAACCCGTCTGTGTCGATTAAGGAATGTACCGTTGTGGTCCCTCGAGTCATGTTGAATTTATGACTATTCAGTTAGATGGCCGGATAACTCGTTCCGACCGCGAAGCCAGAACACCATTCCAGTCGGATTCGACCTTGCGGTGCACCTACTGGTGTGGTTGAGGAGTGACGGTGTAATACCTACTTTGTAAGAAATCTAAAAGGAGAAATGAAATTCATGTATATATGTATGTGTGTTATCTCTACTTGTCATTTCATGTGGACACCTCACTTATACAAATGAATAAGTAATAAAAAGGCACTCAAACAAATCATGCATCATGCTGGACTTTATCTTGTGTGCATTTTTGTGACAATATAAAAATAATGTAAAAAATGTATTAAAGTCCAAAGTGGAATTTAAAATCTAAAAGGGAATTCTAGAATTTAGGAAAGAGAGCACTAGTTATCATGAAATAAGTATTAAAAATAGATAAATTTATCCATACCATGTCTAGGATGAATGATTAAAGAGAAAACAAATCTACCAGAAAGTTTGAATTTGAATGACATTTAAACTTTATGAATTAAAAATCTAAAAGGAAAGAGAAAGAAAAATAAAAAGAAAAATAAAAAGGAAAAGGAAACCTACCTGGGCCGGTTTACCTTATTTCGGCCCACTTCCTCGTGCAACCACGCAGCCCATCGTGCCCTTGCGCCGACAACTGGGACCACCTGGTCAGCCTCCTCTGCTCTTTCCTCTCGTGCGGCCCCGTCCGAGAACCCGCTGCGCGCTGCTAGCACCGGCTGACGCGAGGGTCCCATGTGTCATCCCTCACCTCTGCTCGTTTCGGAAACACGCACTCGCGAAGACCGCGTCGCAGCCTACGGACTCGGAATTCAACCCCCGGGCTCAACTACCTCCGACCGGGTCGGTCGCCCTCACCTATCCGCCCATAAAATCATCACGAAGCTCGGGCGCAAAACCCTAACACCCTATTCCCTGCTGCGGCGCGAAATTTTTCTCGCTGTCGATGTGCCGCCATACCCGCCCCACGCCGCTACTCAGCTACGTTTGCGCTTGACGTTCGGTGGACACCGGGGGGTCCGTTTCGACACACCGGAGTTGAGTAGGGCGTTCTCGCGACGGAAGCGCCGCCGGTGGTCATGGAATTTCTCGCCGGAACGCGAGATTCGTCCCGCCTCCGCTCCATCCCGTGAACTGCGTTCGTCGGCACTCCAATCCCCGGTATTGAGTCACCTATAATGTTCACCACCATTAGAATTACGTGTATTCCGGTTCGGATCGAAGTTTTCGGCTCGGGATCGGGTATTGGTGATTGCCTACCATGGGCGCCGCCGTGAGTTTCTGGGGATGGCCTCAGTGTTGGCGTTGGGGAGGGAGAAGGCGTCTCTGCCGTTTGATCTGAGCGGACGGTGGAGATTAGAAGTGGCGTACCCTTTCGCCGCGACTCGATCTGGTCCGTAGGATTGATCGGACGGCTCGGAGTATAGGAATCTTTCATTAAATCTGCACCGACGATCAGGCATTGGACGATCGAGATTGTTTACCGGTTCGTATAAAACGTAGGTCTAATCTTGGCGACTGATTTCTGATCAGGCAACTCAGATTAAAAGATACCGCTTCGGTCGCACGTTTTATAAAATAGACCCCTGGGAACTAAAGAATCAACCTGCCATCCAGGGGCCCTGTTCTCTGTGTCTGGATTATTTTGCGCCAGAGCCCCTGCGCTTCATAGAAAATGAGGCCCAGTCCAGAGCTGATTTAAAATTGAATAAATGAATTGAAAATAGATTTTTAATATGAAAACAATTACTAGAACTTGATAAATTCATCCATTTTTAGTCCAAATTGACCCATTCCACTTTCTAAATTTTTTTAATACTATTCTTTATCACTTAGAGTCTCTGTTTTGTCATGAAAACAGTAAAAAAAATTAATATCTCATTTAATCCTATTCTAAGCATATAAAACCTTTGTAAATTCATATCTTAAAATCTATAACTCCAAAGATTATGATTTCTGTTCCTAGGACTTTATTTTAATGTGTAGATTATTACTATGTATTTTGTTTATATGTTTGGTGTGATGTTAATTTTCTGTATATATATTGTGCTTGTTTGTATTGTGGCGAGTAGAAGAGCCCGTGACTTAGGATCCTAGTGAGCAGCAGATAGAAGTAGCTGAGCAGGAGCTCATTGAAGGCAAGTTGTGCCCTTGACCACTTTTTACCCAATAATGTTCTTAATGTCACTTATTCATGCATAGGTTAATTTTGATGGGACTCGATAGGTCACCCTAGATTATTTATCTCATTACCTTGTTTACCCTTGAATCACTTGGTTAGTTTGCTAATGCTTTACATGGTTTTGGGGTAATCATTTATTATATCTATGTTCCAATTATTTTGTTATTCTAGTTATGTTCATGTCAAGATCATTAATGTTAATTGGAACATAGGCTTAACTTGAGAAACACGTGCCACCACAAGGGTTTAATGGGACGCCCTTGGCTGACTAATTAGGAAAGCTAGTGGAAGATTACCTTACCCGAAAGGTGCAAGGGCAATAGGGGAGTTGCATGCAAGGAGGTTCTCGGGTTGATTTTGCTGCGATGGCGGTCAGACGAGGGATTCTTGCAAGTGCTCTTCCCATAAACTGTAGCGGGTTTTCGGAAGCTAGTGGAACTTTGTAAAGGCCTCATAGTGTTGCCCTGCCTCGCCTCCTAGGTAGAGGTGTATGGGAGTCGCGACCCCTTGGCAGATGGGTAACATGACTTGTGGGTAAAGTGTACAACCTCTGCAGAGTGTAAAACTGGTATACTAGCCGAGCTCACGGTCATGAGCAGCTCAGGACTCTCTGATGATTAAGTTATGGAACTTAAATTCAATTTTGTCATTTGCATATACATGGGATTATTATTAATTTTTTTCTATTATTTTTATTAAGGTTTGGTATTTACTTACATTTAGTAATTGCTAATAAAATTTTGACCAACTAATTAAAAGCAATGCTCAGCTTTAACCCCTGTCATTGATTAGCCTTACACATCACATGAACTCCCACCTTTGTGAGTTCATGACACTGGTTCCCCACAACTTGTTGAGCTATGATCATGTGTGAGCTCACCCTTGCTGTCTCACACCCCCCCACAGGAGAAGAATAGGTGGTTTAGGAGGAGCCACAAGGCGAGGAGTTTGATCTGATCTAGGTGGTATTTGCCCAGTTGACTTTTGCGCCAAGGATGATCCTTAGTTCGTTTTATATTTATCTTTTATTTTGTAATAAGACTTCTGCCATGTAATAAATACTCTGATGTTATTGTGACATTTATCTCTAACACTCTGTTATTTTATATGTTGTCTTCTTGGCGCATGTATGAGATGCACCCGGCTTTGTCCCTTAAAACCGGGTCTGACAGACGAGGACATGGCGACATGACCCATGGTGGATGGTACGCCCTAACCCTCTAGTAGTCGGGCGGTCCCTGGGTTCGGTGGCCCCTGTGGAATCCGAGATGTGCATTAAGGCTGTTACTGGAATGTGTGTAGTGGTGATTGTAACTCATGAAGTACTGTGGGTACGATTTGTGATAGGAGTACCCACCAGGTGGTTAGGAAACGATTTGAATCGCCATCGCTCCTAGATAGTGAGCACTTAACTTGAGCTATCTCATCGTAGTAAGAACTACCTCTTAAGATTTGTTGAATGGATAAGAAACGGTGTTAATTCCAATTATGCCTAAGGGATAGGATAGTTTGATGTGATGACTTGATCCAACACTCTCATCTGGTTTATTATGAAAATGGGTAAGTAGATACACTCAAGTGGGTATGGATCACTTAGAAATCAGGTGCAAAATTTAGTTCGCAGCAAAGTAGGTATAAATCCTGACCTGCTAAAATGGAGTTAGTAATTAGTAAATCCCCTCAAGTTATTAAGAACCTTTGTAACTCCCATTACTCTTGAAAAGTAAAGAGCCAACTCCAGATATAGCCTTGCATACTCCTTGGAGTTTGTCACTTTCTTATTTTCTGGTTTTGGATGGGTCAGTCTAGATGAGTACATTTCAGTATTCAGGGTGCTATTCCTAATGACTTGTTGCAGATGGTCAGATGTACTACGGGTACTGCGAGCACTGCTTATACCCGGCTATAGGAGATGACTAAGCCTAGGGCAGGATTTTCCCATTCTCGTCTCATGCTTTTGGTGGGTTGACATCCTAATGTTGGCACAGTATCCTCAAACCCACAGGTGTTGTGGGTTCTAGTTAAAAAATGCTTCCGCAAAAACTTGTCACTTCGGTGATTGCTACTTGGAGTTATTTGGGGCCTACGTGCCTCCCTTGTTGTAATAACTCTATACACTCCAATTTATGTTAAAAACTCTATGGAATGTTGTAACACTAGATGCAGCGATTGTCAGTTCATTATGATCTTGGTTGCGAAGGAAAAGTTTTGAAATCCTTCATGATTTTACTAGACCTTGGGTTTATATGGGCTCAAGTGTGAGGTAATCACTATGCGGCAAGTGGTTGCATACTTGATCTCTTATAAATCTCGTCAGGTCACCGCACTCATCTCACAAGCCTACATGCTCCTTGGGGAGAAACTCTAACGTAGGATCAAGGACCTCTCTGACCAAGTCAGATCATCACACATGTTTGTTTTGAAATTTTAGCCTAGTGGATCCATCCTAGGTGTATCAAACATAATGAAATTCCAATGCATATTATGTCATGCCAAAGTTTTAGTTCTCGTTACACCAGGGGTGTTACAGTTGTTAGAAGCACCTCACATGGCAATTTATTTCACACCTAGAAAATCTTGTATGGATGCATATATAAAAACAAGAGAAATAGAAATACAAAAAGAAAAAGAAAAGGAAAAACTCTACCCCTCGACTTGGGCCGACTCTGGCCCATCACCAGCGCTCGCTTCCTCCTCTGCGCGTGCCCTTGGCCCACCTCTCGCGCACTAGCCAGCCCGTGCCCCTGCTCCCGCTCTACCACTGCCAGCCAGGCCCCACCCGCCAGCGCTCGCGCCTGCGAGCCCGCACGCTCTCCCTCTCGCTGACAGCTCGACGCACCTGCCAGCCCCTTCCCTCCCATGCTTGTTGACAGGGCCCTGCCCATCAGTCCCTCCTCCTCCACATGGGCGCACAACGACGAAGGCTTCCTCTCTGGCCACCGTCCTCCTCCTCCCTCCCCGTCCATAGCCACAGAGGATTTAGGCACCGCATTGCCCCCTTCATGTTGTGCATGTGTACCTGCATGACACCGCCCTCTACCGTCGTTGTGTCATCTCATCGCCGCCACTACTCCTGCCATTGTGCTCCGCCCGTCGGTGGCCAGCTGGCCACCGCTCTCCCTCCTCGGGCGCCTATAAAAGGAGAGCCTGGAGCTCCTCTGCAACCCGCACCAGCCACCGGCCAATCTCCTCCCTCCCTCGAGCTTAATTGGAGACAGTGCCACCACCTTCCTCTTCTCCGGTGAGCACTCTCTACCTCTCTATTCCCATAGAGAATAATTAAGTGAGCCCATAAGATTCGCTACACCCTCACGTGCACAAAACACCTCGCTCCACCTCGGATCACCCTAAACACCTCGTCGGCGACCTCACCGCTGCGATTACCTGCCACCCCACCACGGCCAGCCCACCCCAGCTCGGTCGCTAGTCAAATTGACCCCACACCCGAGTTTGCGTGGCCCTGCTCATGTTGTAGCACCTCCCCGATTCCAAGAAACCAGACCACCGATGGAGAACTACCGCTGGACTTCACTGGCGATCGGTTTTCGCCTTAGCCCCGACCATTTCGCCCCCCAACACCATCATCCCCCTCCCCCTCTCTAGCATGTAGGCCCAGCCCTGCAACGTCATCCCGCGTTGTCCCCATGCCTTTTCCACGTGTTCACGTGCCCACTTTAATACCCAATTGTAAATAATAAGAACATAGTTGATCTCCTTAAATGTTTTGCCCTCTACTTATTGGAACATGTGAATAACCATATTTAAAAAGGGAATAATTAAATAAATGACACATAAATAACCCATGCATCATGTTGGAGTTTATTGGTGTGCGCATTTGATAACAATAAAATAATAATGATAGGGATACATTAATATCAAAATTTTGATTTATGACCTAATTTGAATTTTAGAATTTGCAGAAAGAAGGAAAAATGCTATACAAAATAAAGGAAATGGATATATAAGCAAATATAAAATTGTTTATACTGGTATTTGAAATTATACATTTGATCTAAGAATGAAGATCACAACAAATTTGAATTTAAGCACTAGACTTTTGAATTTAAAAAGAAATCCAAATTAGAAATTGCAAAAGAAAAAGAAAAAAAAAACAGGCGTTTGGGGCGTATCGTTCTCGACCGACCCAACATCCTCCTCGCAGCCGCACGCGCCGACGCCTGGGACCACTGTGTCAGCCGCCCATAGCATCTTTCCGCTGATGCACGGCCCCCACCTCTGCTCTAACCCACGGGAGCCTCGCATGCTAGCGCCGAAACCATGGGCCCCGCATCAGTCGCTGACTTTGTGTGTGGCACCACACCATCGTTCGCTGACGTGTGGGACCGGTTTGACAGTCCCACCTTCTGTGTAAACAGTGGCGGATCTCCGACCGGGGCTGCCTGGGCTGCAGCCCCGGTCGCGGCCCACTAAAACGAATAGGTCCATCGCCGCGCGACAGCCCAGCTCCAACCGCGCCCAGCCCCGTGAACATCCTTCCTCTATCCTATACCCTCCAGCTCCAGCCGCCGCCAGCCGTGGAGGTGGAGCCGCCCACGCCCGGACCCCAGAGCACCGCTGGAGCTCGCAGCGCCGCTCGCCCGGAGCACGGAGGCCGGACCACCGGAGCACTGCCGCAGGTCGCAGGCCCCTCGCCCCACCGGCGCCCGAAGTCCAGCCGCCGACTCGCAGGTTGTCCAGCCGCCGGCCGCCAACTCGTCGTTGTCCAGCCGCCGACCGTCGACTCGTTGTTGTCCAGCCGCCGACTCGTCGTTGTCCAGCCGCCGACCACGCGGTGACCGGAGTCCGGGGCATGGGAGCACGCGAGGCGTGCACCGAGCAGTCGTGAGCCTGTGACCGTGAGCCCGTGAGCCAAGGAGAGGTTTGTGATTTGAAGTTTATTTGAAGTTTTGATTTGATTATTTTTTTGTAGTAACCTCATATTTGGTTTGTGACAACATGCTATGCTATATTGAGCGTAATATGTTTGTAGATATTAAGATTAAAATATTTTAAATGTTTAAATTATATCTTGCTTCTTGTGTCATATTAAACATCAAATATATATTTTTTATTTGGTTTAAAAAAATTTATAAACTTGGCTTAGTAGCTCCCCTCTTAGAGCAATCCTGGATCCGCCACTGCGTGTAAACCACCACGACATGGCCTGGAAAATCGGTAGGTCCGTTGCCCTCAACTACCATCAGTCGCGCCTGCCACAACTTCTTCAGCTAGATAAAGGTCGGTGCCTCGCTTCCTTTCCCTCAACTTCCACTGAACTGCTCGCAGGCAAAGTGACATGTCGTGTAGCCCAAGTCGCCGCCACGCCGCCTATCCGAATACAATTGAAGTTGGTGGCCAGGGAGTAGTCGCGAAGCCTAGCAGGGATCCTCAGATTGTGCCTTAGCCATAAGAACCGGGGAGGCGCTCTCAATCGCTGCGAATTGGTCGTTGGAGCCCCTCTGCCGCTGTGATCCGAACCCTTCACTGGGTAGAAAACTATTCGCCGTAATCGCCATTAAGCCCGTGACCATCGTGTTCGGGACTCCCTATTCTTTGCGTACGAATGATGATTGCTGTCACGGAACCTCCCAAGATATTATGTCCACCTACAGATGTTCTTGTCCTGATGACCTCAGACAGTCATGTAGGTGCACACAATGGCTCGGCAGATCCGGTTATCTGTATCCCCATCACATCACCTAAGAGCCCTTATCCCATAACGCAGACATTACACACCATCGAAGTAAGCAGAAAGGATTATAATAACGTAATTTACATTCTAAGTAAAATATAGAAAGAATTGATTATTACATAACTGGGTACTGAGTGCTTAAATTTATTATTACATCATAGAAAGGCAAAACACCTTGCCCGGGTAGGTCTTAGTTTTCGTCCTCATGCTTTGGAACCACCTTGGAACAGAAACAATAGAACTCAGCAGTTTCATCACCTACAACAACATGGGTTTGAAAACCCTGAGTATGTAGTGTACTTTCACAAGTCTTACCCATCAAAGCAAAAAGACTCTCAAGGATATGCTGGCCTTTGGGAATCAAGGTAAAGCTTATCAAGATTCAAAGAATTTATTTTACTTGTCAGGTTAAGTAATTACCTCCATCTAAATTCCTTTCAATTCTTAGATCAAGCTCTTGGCCTATACTAGCCATCTTTTTATCACCCCTTCAGTTCACTTATTGCTACGTGTAGGTCAATGACCAAATCTTCATGTCCGAGAAGTAACGGCGATCCGAATCAATTAATACACAGCTGGGGATCTCCAACCACACGACATATATAGCTCTCACCCCTCGAATATGTCGACTCGCACCCGGGTTTCTCAAAACCAGAATAGGTTCACGACAACCGAGAGCATAGATACTCACTGTCCAGCCTCTTGCTACGGAGGCTACATGCTACTCTCGCCATCTCTCCACTCCCATTGCGTTGTGGCCTTTCTGGTATTGGTCCGACCGAGGCAAAGCTTATCGATGTTGAGGCATGTGGCCAGTTAAAAGGTCCTCGATCATCAAGCCTACATCAGCTCGGTCCTTAATCGACTCAGACAGAGACCCTACATCGAGACTCCTTTCTCGTGCAAGTCACCCACCCGGTCTCGTCTTTATTCTTTAAAACCCCAAAGTTTGGTACCTGACAGAGGTACACTTTTCAGATGTTGAACCCATCACGGCCATGATGGATTCAGCATCATAAGTCTTTTCTTGGTAAAAATCCCCATCCACTATGAAGCATCATCTTTTTCAAAGCAAAACATTTTGTTTTCTATAGCAAGACTAAGCATCAGAAAACTTGTTTAAATAAACAGGTAAACAAGGAATGGTATCCAATCTTCCAAGGAAGGAAATGCATCAACTGTCTAACACCCAATTCCTATCACCTAATGCATCATATAAGATGATAAAGATTTTAAAACAACAAGGAACATGGATAATGCATCCAGGCTTGCCTTGTGTTGTAGGAGGTTCTATTTGCACACCGCAGATGCCAAAGTAAAAGTTGTTCTCCACTGGAGGATTCTTGGTCTGGGAGACAACTTCTTCCTCTACTACGGATTCTTCCTTTTGTTCTATACATGATAACACATGTACAAGAATGCTCATGCTATGTCATGAATATGCAATCATAGAATAGAATTATAGTAAGTTGTGTCTTGAATGCAACTTTTCTTCACGGTATGAATCAATCACTAAGATTTACTAGTTAGGTGTTCCTTTGGGATTAGTATTAGATAATTAATCCTATGAAGCTAGTTATTAGGTTTTCTTATCAAACAGTGTCCAAACCATTTCAAACTTCACTCAGGGGCTCTAATCATCATATTAAGACTACCCAAAAAGTTTTATGGTTTTTAGAATTATTAAATTATTTCTAAAATTCTAAAAGGCCTTATTCAAGCACTTTTAATGCTACATAATTCAGAGTTTGAAACAAAAATCTTGCAATTATTTTTATTAAATACTACTTGATTTTAGGAATTTAATAAAATTGGTCTCATGATTTTACTATTTTTCTACTATTTTCTACAGATTTCCCAAGCTGACCGTAAAAATAAAAGAATAAAACATGAACAGTAACGAGCTCAATTCAGCCTGATCGGTCCAAACCCCACGCGGAAACCGGCGCGCCCGCGGTGGCAGATATGTGCCGAGATCCCCGGTGTTTTGAATATCTAGTAAAGAGCCCTTAAACACTATTCTTATGTCTCACTGACAGTTACGCCAAAATCCTCCTATTTCTATTTCTTCACAGCTCTAGGTCCCCGACGGCATTCCGGTCGAATACTTGGCTGGATTCGCATGTACTAGCCGGTGGCGACATGTTCAGGTGATGTCGAGTACATGGACTTCATCTCTGACGCTACCCGAACACACCAATGGATTTAATTTGACCAGTCCGCCATTAATTTAGGTGTGTTCGTGACAACCGCGGAACAACATCTCCGACGAGCCCGTTCCGGTTTACACGAGTCGGTTGTATTCAATCCAAGGACTCAGAACAAATCAGTGACATACTAGGACTATGGTGCTTGCGCAAATTTGGACAGGGGCAACTCGAAACGGCCGGTCAACATGAGCAATGTCCACAGCAGTGTTCCTAGGTGACAACGCGTCTTCCTTAAGCTATGGCACAGTAGCGTTCAATTGGCCAAGACTAGGAGCTTCACTGGTAGTAAGGAATGCTAAAACATGAGTCCAGAAGGCATGAACTGACCTGGGAACAGCTAGCAACGGCGCGATGCCTCACGGCGACGATGGTGACCAGAGTTGGGGGAAACTCCGAATTCTCGAGCTACGGTGATTGGTTTGAGGCGAGGAGTGGTGCTTTGGGCACGTAACAAGAAGACGGAGCAGGGAGAGCCTTCAATTTTATAGTGATCACTTGTGTGCTTCGTGAATTTGGGATGAGAGCGTTCACAGCAGCGCCCTGATTTCTTTTTCTTCGGTCGGGCGTCATGGTAGACAATGGCGTGATGGCATGGCTAGCTATCTACGGCCACGAGAGTACGACACAAGAGCATGGGCACCATGTAGTAGAGAGGCATAGTGAGGGAGAGCCCGGCCGCCGGTGACACGGCGGCATGAAGCACTCAAGGGAGTGCCGCGCGCCGGTCTGATCTTTTACCCCCCCCCCCAACTCAATCTGCGGAGCAGTGAATCTGTCCACAGTTATCCACTCTCCCCAGGTACGAATATCCTAGGTGAGCGCGAATCGCATTGTAGGATCACCGGCGTTGGGTTCACGGAACCGGAGATCTTTTTCAGTTACTGTACCATTGCTGATCCCATTCAGTACATCTGACAGAGCAACTGAAGGGGCCTTTGCTTCGATTTCCATGTGATGACCCAATAATATGATTTCATCAAAGTTATTCTCCTATAAACCAGCTTCAACTTTGTCACAGAGATCATAGTCATTTACTCACTGGATCAAGCACAATTTGGCTCCAAAGTTGATCCAATGCAACTGACAGTCTGATTTCATATTAGGACTCGACTGACAGCCCAACTTCTAGGGCATTTTACTCCAATTTCTGTACCATTCTTGGGCTAGGACACTTAATCAAACTTAAACTACTATAGTAGCTCTACAACTTTGTTGTGGTGACTCATGACAAATTCCTCATAGATCAAGATATATAGAGGCTTGAAGTTGGCCTGATAACACTGTTTTCAGAGTTAAGAACATGTGTACTCTTGGATCTTTTGCAATTTACCCAAATTTTCACCACAAAACTTGTAAATCCCCAAACATGAAAGTTGCTTAACTTTGGGTATTATATCACTTTGATATATACACGTTTGACTAAAAGTGCATAGAACTCAAAATCACCCAATAGGGCACTAATTAGGGTTTTAGGGTTTCAAATTAGGGTTTTGAGTGTTCTAGGGTACATATGGCACTTAAGATTTCTAAGTTTAATCTTTCTTGAACATTTCTACTGGCTTTTGAGATCATATTCTTGTGCTCATTGTAACACCCTTGGTGTTTAGCATATTCAACCATGGCATGTGCATCATAATGGCATTATCATGAGCATCATCAATCATAACATCACTTCCATTAAAACCATAAATTGCCACAAATAGTTGTGAAATGAACCTTTGCTTACACCAATAGTAAAAACCTAATTCTCTTAAACTTAGACTTTCTTAGAGTACTAGAGTGTGAGTAACCTCACTTAATTAATTTGGATTGATAGTGGTTAGTCTACCAACTCTTGGATTCAGGTAAGGATTGTTTCTTAAACTATATGTGATGATGTGATTTAGTGACTCTATGCTTGCTGAATGAAGTTTCTTCAGAAAACCAAAAAGGAAATGGAGACAACCCTGATTTTTCTAAGTCTAATCTTATATCTCTTTTCAAACTTCAGCACGTTCAAAAATAAATAATCTTCAAATCACTTTGTCCCAATTACCAAAATTGTGGAGAATTACATAGGGCATGTCCTGTAAAAAGTTGGTTAACATTTGAATCCGTTTGACATGTTTTGACACGGTTAGACGGTCGGTTTCCACTGTTTTGTGCAGTGCTGACAAACCAAAGTTTGGAGACTTATAATTCAAATTCTAGACACTGAATCACCCTAGTCCCTATAGCAAACTTGTAGTCGGTAGAGTGGAGAGAAATTCGGCTAGATCAGGCGACGCTTCGTGCTCCCATTTTGTCTCACTCGCGCCTACAGCGCGGGCAGATGGCAAGCGCCATGTGGCAGCCGTGGGGACGCGTGGAGCTCGCGCCCGAGCGCGCACGCTGCTTCTCCTCGCGTGCACGCCTCGTACGCGTCGTGCCTAGCTTCATTTGGCCGAAGTGGACACGCCTTGCTCTCTGCCACTCACTCTTGTCTCGCTCTCACTCGCCTCGCCCTCCCTTCTGCCACCTCTCGCCAGTGCCACACCGACCGCCATGTCAGTCGTGAACTAGCTCGCGCCCGCAGCTCCACTGTCCACTGTAGCCCATGAACCAAGCCACATCTACATCACTGTTTCGTGCGCCGTCGCGACACCCTTTTCTCGAGCCAAATGCCGACCGAAGCTCACCGTCGACGTCTCCGTTTATCGATTCCCGCCGGCGTGTGTGGACCGAGCACCATCATCCACCGTTCGCAAAGCCGAGGACATCGTCGAGTTCATCATCGACCACCGCTCCTTCCCGACGCTCGCCTAGTCCATCTTCACCGCTGGTAAACCACTGACCGACCGCGCTCGCGTTTCTCTTTCTCTCTCAGTTTTGAGGAAGATGATGGATCCCGTGCGCAAATAAGCCAAATCCAAGGGATTTTTCTGTAAGATGCCATTGAAAGGGAATTAGGCCTACACCTAGTTCCTAAATAATTTTGGTGGTTGAATTGCCCAACACAAACAATTGGACTAACTAGTTTGCTCTAGTGTATAAGTTATACAGGTGTTAAAGGTTCACACTTAGCCAATAAAAAGACCAAAAGTTGGGTTCAACAAAAGAGCAAAGGGCCAACTGAAGGCACCTCTGGTCTCGCGCACCGGACTGTCCGGTGTGCCACCGGACAGTGTCCGGTGCACCAGAGGACTCCAATGCGAACTCGCCACCTTCGGGAATTTCCAGAGGCGACTCCGCTATAATTCACCGGACTGTCCGGTGTACACCGGACAGTGTCCGGTGCGCCAAGGAGGTGCGGCCTCAGGAACTCGCTGGCTTCGGGAATCACCAACGGCTCGTCCGCTATAATTCACCGGACATGTCCGGTGTGCACCGGACTGTCCGGTGCAACTCCGGAGCAACGGCTACTTCGGCACCAACGGCCACCTGTTGTGCATTTAATGCACGCGCAGCGCGCGCAGAAGTCAGGCGCGCCCATACTGGCGCACCGGACAAGGAACAGTGCATGTCCGGTGTGCACCGGACATCCAGGCGGGCCCACAAGTCAGAAGCTCCAACGGTCAGAATCCAACGGCAGTGATGACGTGGCGGGAGCACCGGACATGTCCGGTGTGCACCGGACTGTCCGGTGCGCCATCGAACAGACAGTCTCCCAACGGCCACTTTTGGTGGTTGGGGCTATAAATACCCCAACCACCCCACCATTCAATGCATCCAAGTTTTCCACTTCTCAACCACTTACAAGAGCTAGGCATTCAATTCTAGACACACCAAAGAGATTTGCCGTGTTCTTTTGAGCTCTTGCGCTTGGATTGCTTCTTTTCTTTCTCACTTGTTCTTGTGATCAAAACTCCATTGTAATCAAGGCAAGAGGCACCAATTGTGTGGTGGCCCTTGCGGGGAAGTTTTGTTCCTGGCTTTGATTTGAGAAGAGAAGCTCACTCGGTCCGAGGGACCGTTTGAGAGAGGGAAGGGTTGAAAGAGACCCGGCCTTTGTGGCCTCCTCAACGGGGAGTAGGTTTGCAAGAACCGAACCTCGGTAAAACAAATCTGTGTGTCACACTCTTCATTTGCTTGCGATTTGTTTTGCGCCCTCTCTCTCGGACTCGTTTATATTTCTAACGCTAACCCGGCTTGTAGTTGTGTTTATATTTGTAAATTTCAGTTTCGCCCTATTCACCCCCCCCCCCCCTCTAGGCGACTATCAATTGGTATCAGAGGCCAGTGCTTCATTAGAGCCTAACCGCTCGAAGTGATGTCGGGAGATCACGCCAAGAAGGAGATGGAGACCGGCGAAAAGCCCACTACAAGCCACGGGAGCACTTCATCAGAAGAGTCCCGCACCAAGAGGAGGGAGAAGAAAAAGAGCTCCTCCAACAAAGGGAAGGAGAAGAAATCTTCCTCTCACCACAAAGAGAAGAAGGAAAAATCTTCTTCTCACAAGCCGCATCGGAGTGAGGACAAGCCAAAGAAGATGAGGAAGGTGGTCTACTACGAGACCGACACTTCATCAACATCGACCTCCGGCTCCGATGCGCCCTCCTTAACTTCTAAACGCCAAGAGCGTAAGAAGTTTAGTAAGATCCCCCTACACTATCCTCGCATTTCTAAACATGCACCTCTACTTTCCGTCCCATTAGGCAAACCACCAACTTTTGATGGTGAAGATTATGCTAGGTGGAGTGATTTAATGCGATTTCATCTAACCTCACTCCACAAAAGTATATGGGATGTTGTCGAGTTTGGTGCACAGGTACCATTCGTAGGGGATAAAGACTATGATGAGGATGAGGTGGCCCAAATCGAGCACTTCAACTCTCAAGCGACAACAATACTCCTCGCCTCTCTAAGTAGAGAGGAGTATAACAAAGTGCAAGGGTTGAAGAGCGCCAAGGAAGTTTGGGATGTGCTCAAAACCGCTCACGAAGGAGATGAGCTCACGAAGATCACCAAGCGGGAGACGATCGAGGGGGAGCTCGGTCGGTTCCGGCTTCGCAAAGGGGAGGAGCCACAACACATGTACAACCGGCTCAAGACTTTGGTGAACCAAGTGCGAAACCTCGGGAGCAAAAAGTGGGATGACCACGAGGTGGTTAAGGTTATTCTAAGATCTCTTATTTTCCTTAACCCCACTCAAGTTCAATTAATTCGTGGTAATCCTAGATATACTAAAATGACCCCCGAGGAAGTTATCGGGAATTTTGTAAGTTTTGAGTGCATGATCGAAGGCTCAAGGAAGATCAACGAGCTTGATGATCCCTCCACATCCGAAGCTCAACCCGTCGCATTCAAGGCGACGGAGGAAAAGAAGGAGGAATCCACACCATTTCGGCAACCAATCGACGCCTCCAAGCTCGACAATGAGGAAATGGCGCTCGTCATCAAGAGCTTCTGCCAAATCCTCAAGCAAAGGAGAGGGAAAGACTACAAGTCCCGCTCCAAGAAGGTTTGCTACAAATGTGGTAAGCCCGGTCACTTTATTGCTAAATGTCCATTATCAAGTGACAGTGACAGGGAGAACGACAAGAAGGGCAAGAGGAGAGAAAAGAAGAGGTACTACAAGAAGAGGGGCGGCGATGCCCATGTTTGTCGGGAGTGGGACTCCGACGAAAGCTCTAGCGACTCCTCCGACGATGAGGACGCCGCCAACATCGCCGTCACCAAGGGACTCCTCTTCCCCAACGTCGGCCACAAGTGCCTCATGGCAAAGGACGGCAAAAAGAAGGTTAAATCTAAATCCTCCACTAGATATGAATCCTCTAGTGATGATAATGCTAGTGATGAGGAAGATAATTTGTGTACCTTTTTTGCCAACCTTAACATGGAACAAAAAGAAAAACTTAATGAATTGATTAGTGCCATCCATGAAAAGGATGATCTCTTGGACACCCAAGAGGACTTCCTTATTAAAGAAAATAAGAAGCATGTTAAGGTTAAAAATGCTTATGCTCTAGAAGTAGAAAAATGTGAAAAATTGTCTAGCGAGCTAAGCACTTGCCGTGAGACTATAAACAACCTTAGAAATGAAAATGCTAATTTATTAGCTAAGGTTGATTCTCATATTTGTAGTGTTTCAACTTCAAATCCTAGAGATGATAATGTTGATTTACTTGCTAGGATTGATGAGTTGAATGCTTCCCTTGCTAGCCTTAGAATTGAAAATGAAAAATTGCTTGCTAAGGCTAAAGATTTTGATGTTTGCAATGCTACTATTTCCGACCTTAGAACTAAGAATGACATGTTACATGCTAAGGTTGTAGAATTAAAATCTTGCAAACCCTCTACATCTATCGTTGAGCATGTATCTATTTGCACTAGATGTAGAGATGTTGATATTAATGCTATTCATGATCACATGTCTTTAATTAAACAACAAAATGATCATATAGCAAAATTAGATGCTAAAATTGCCGAGCATAACTTAGAAAATGAAAAATTTAAATTTGCTAGAAGTATGCTCTATAATGGGAGACGCCCTGGCATCAAGGATGGCATTGGCTTCCAAAGGGGAGACAATGTCAAACTTAGTGCCCCTCCTAAAAGATTGTCAAATTTTGTTAAGGGCAAGACTCCCATGCCTCAGGATAACGAGGGTTACATTTTATACCCTGCCGGTTATCCCGAGAGCAAAATTAGAAGAATTCATTCTAGGAAGTCTCACTCTGGCCCTAATCATGCTTTCATGTATAAGGGTGAGACATCTAGCTCTAGGCAACCAACCCGTGCTAAGTTGCCTAGAAAGAAAACTCCTAGTGCATCAAATGATCATGACATTTCATTTAAAACTTTTGATGCATCTTATGTTTTAACTAACAAATCCGGCAAGGTAGTTGCCAAATATGTTGGGGGCAAGCACAAGGGGTCAAAGACTTGTGTTTGGGTACCCAAAGTTCTTGTGTCTAATGCCAAAGGACCCAAAACCATTTGGGTACCTAAAGTCAAGAACTAAACTTGTTTTGTAGGTTTATGCATCCGGGGGCTCAAGTTGGATCATCGACAGCGGGTGCACAAACCACATGACAGGGGAGAAAAGGATGTTCTCCTCCTACGAGAAAAACCAAGATCCCCAACGAGCTATCACATTCGGGGATGGAAATCAAGGTTTGGTCAAAGGTCTTGGTAAAATAGCTATATCTCCTGACCATTCTATTTCCAATGTTTTTCTTGTAGATTCTTTAGATTACAATTTGCTTTCAGTTTCACAATTATGTCAAATGGGCTACAACTGTCTTTTCACTGATGTAGGTGTCACTGTCTTTAGAAGAAGTGATGATTCAATAGCATTTAAGGGTGTGTTAGAGGGTCAGCTATACTTAGTAGATTTTGAAAGAGCTGAACTCGACACATGCTTAATTGCTAAGACTAACATGGGTTGGCTATGGCACCGCCGACTAGCCCATGTTGGATGAAGAATCTTCACAAGCTTCTAAAGGGAGAACACATTTTAGGATTAACAAATGTTCATTTTGAGAAAGACAGGATTTGTAGCGCATGCCAGGCAGGAAAGCAAGTTGGAGCTCATCATCCACACAAGAACATCATGACGACCGACAGGTCGCTTGAGCTACTCCACATGGATCTATTCGGCCCGATTGCTTACATAAGCATCGGCGGGAGTAAGTATTGTCTTGTAATAGTGGATGATTATTCTCGCTTCACTTGGGTATTCTTTTTACAGGAAAAATCTCAAACCCAAGAGACCTTAAAGGGATTCTTGAGATGGGCTCAAAATGAGTTCGGCTTAAGGATCAAGAAAATTAGAAGCGACAACGGGACGGAGTTCAAGAATTCTCAAATTGAAGGCTTCCTTGAGGAGGAGGGCATCAAGCATGAGTTCTCTTCTCCCTACACGCCACAACAAAATGGTGTAGTGGAGAGGAAGAATCGAACTCTATTGGACGTGGCAAGAACCATGCTTGATGAGTACAAGACTTCGGATCGGTTTTGGGCCGAGGCGGTCAACACCGCTTGCTATGCCATCAACCGGTTGTATCTTCACCGAATCCTCAAGAAGACATCATATGAACTCCTAACCGGTAAAAAGCCCAACATTTCATATTTTAGAGTCTTTGGTAGCTAATGCTTTATTCTTGTTAAAAGAGGTAGAAAATCTAAATTTGCTCCTAAGACTGTAGAAGGCTTTTTACTAGGATATGATTCAAACACAAGGGCATATAGAGTCTTTAACAAGTCCACTGGACAAGTTGAAGTTTCTTGTGACGTTGTGTTTGATGAGACTAACGGCTCTCAAGTAGAGCAAGTTGATCTTGATGAGATAGGTATTGAAGAGGCTCCGTGCATCGCGCTAAGGAACATGTCCATTGGGGAGGTGTGTCCCAAGGAATGCAAAGAGCCTCCAAATGCACAAGATCAACCATCCTCCTCCATGCAAGCATCTCCACCGACTCAAAATGAGGATGAAGTTCAAGTTGATGAAGAAGAAGATCAATCAATTGAGCCACCTCAAGATAATGGCAATGATCAAGGGGGAGATGCAAATGAGGAAGACAAGGAGGATGAAGAACCAAGGCCGCCACACCCAAGAGTCCATCAAGCAATCCAACGAGATCACCCCGTCGACACCATCCTCGGCGACATTCATAAGGGGGTAACTACTAGATCTCGTGTTGCACATTTTTGTGAGCATTACTCGTTTGTTTCCTCTATTGAGCCACACAAGGTAGAGGAAGCTCCTCAAGATTCGGATTGGGTGGTGGCGATGCAAGAGGAGCTCAACAACTTCACTAGGAATGAGGTATGGCATTTAGTTCCACGTCCTAACCAAAATGTTGTAGGAACCAAATGGGTCTTCCGCAACAAGCAAGATGAGCATGGTGTGGTGACAAGGAACAAAGCTCGACTTGTGGCCAAAGGATACTCCCAAGTCGAAGGTTTGGATTTCGGTGAAACCTATGCACCCGTAGCAAGGCTTGAGTCAATTCGCATTTTATTGGCCTATGCTACTTACCATGGCTTTAAGCTTTATCAAATGGACGTGAAAAGTGCCTTCCTCAATGGACCAATCAAGGAAGAGGTCTATGTTGAGCAACCTCCCGGCTTTGAAGACAGTGAGTACCCTAACCATGTCTATAAGCTCTCTAAGGCGCTTTATGGGCTCAAGCAAGCCCCAAGAGCATGGTATGAATGCCTTAGAGATTTCCTTATTGCTAATGGCTTCAAAGTCGGAAAGGCCGATCCTACACTCTTTACTAAAACTCTTGAAAATGACTTGTTTGTATGCCAAATTTATGTTGATGATATTATATTTGGGTCTACTAACGAGTCTACATGTGAAGAGTTTAGTAGGATCATGACACAAAAATTCGAGATGTCTATGATGGGGGAGTTAAAATATTTTCTAGGATTTCAAGTGAAGCAACTCCAAGAGGGCACCTTCCTAAGCCAAACCAAGTACACTCAAGATATTCTAAGCAAGTTTGGAATGAAGGATGCCAAGCCCATCAAGACACCCATGGGAACCAATGGGCATCTCGACCTCGACACGGGAGGTAAGTCAGTGGATCAAAAGGTATACCGGTCGATGATTGGTTCATTACTCTATCTATGTGCATCTCGACCGGACATTATGCTTTCCGTTTGCATGTGTGCAAGATTCTAATCCGACCCTAAGGAATCCCACCTTACGGCCGTAAAACGAATCTTGAGATATTTGGCTTATACTCCTAAGTTTGGGCTTTGGTACCCTCGGGGATCCACATTTGATTTGATTGGTTATTCGGATGCCGATTGGGCGGGGTGCAAAATCAATAGGAAGAGCACATCGGGGACTTGCTAGTTCTTGGGAAGATCCTTGGTGTCTTGGGCTTCAAAGAAGCAAAATTCGGTCGCTCTTTCCACCGCCGAAGCCGAGTATATTGCCGCAGGCCATTGTAGCGCGCAATTGCTTTGGATGAGGCAAACCCTGCGGGACTATGGTTACAAACTAACCAAAGTCCCTTTGCTATGTGATAATGAGAGTGCAATCAAGATGGCGGATAATCCCGTCGAGCATAGCCGCACTAAACACATAGCCATTCGGTATCATTTTCTTAGGGATCACCAACAAAAGGGAGATATCGAAATTTCTTACATTAATACTAAAGATCAATTAGCCGATATCTTTACCAAGCCTCTTGATGAACAATCTTTTAACAAACTTAGGCATGAGCTCAATATTCTTGATTCGCGCAATTTCTTTTACTAACTCGCACACATAGCTCATTTATATACCTTTGATCATGTCTCTTTCATATGCTATGACTAATGTGTTTTCAAGTCTATTCCAAACCAAGTCATAGGTGTATTGAAAGGGAATTGGAGTTTTTCGGCGGAAACAAAGGCTTCCACTCCGTAACTCATCCTTCGCCGTCGCTCCAAGGGACTCTCCATCTTTGGGGGAGAGAGCAAAAGGACTTCATCTTTGGTATAATCTTAACTCATTTATTTATGACCAAAGGGGAAGAAAGTACTTCAAGGGCTCTAATGATTCCGTTTTTGGCGATTCATGCCAAAGGGGGAGAAAGTAAGAGAGCCCAAAGCAAAAGGACCGCACCACCACCAATTTCAAAAACTTCGTGTTTCCAAGAATATTATCAATTGGTTTCCTATTGTGTTCAAAAGGGGGAGAAAGTAGTATTTCAAAAGTGATATATCAAAACCCTCTTGAACACTAAGAGGAGGATCTCATTTAGGGGGAGTTTTGTTTAGTCAAAGGAAAAGCATTTGAAACAGGGGGAGAAAATCTCAAATCTTGAAATGCTTTGCAAAAATCTTATTCATTTGCCTTTGACTATTTGCAAAAGAACTTTGAAAAGGATTTACACAATAGTTTGCAAAAACAAAACATGTGGTGCAAGCGTGGTCCAAAATGTTATAAGTAAGAAACAATACATGCATATCTTGTAAGTATTAATATTGGCTTAATTCCAAGCAACCTTTGCACTTACATTATGCAAACTAGTTCAATTATGCACTTCTATATTTGCTTTGGTTTGTGTTGGCATCAATCACCAAAAAGGGGGAGATTGAAAGGGAATTAGGCCTACACCTAGTTCCTAAATAATTTTGGTGGTTGAATTGCCCAACACAAACAATTGGACTAACTAGTTTGCTCTAGTGTATAAGTTATACAGGTGTTAAAGGTTCACACTTAGCCAATAAAAAGACCAAAAGTTGGGTTCAACAAAAGAGCAAAGGGCCAACTGAAGGCACCTCTGGTCTGGCGCACCGGACTGTCCGGTGTGCCACCGGACAGTGTCCGGTGCACCACCGGACATGTCCGGTGCACCAGAGGACTCCAATGCGAACTCGCCACCTTCGGGAATTTCCAGAGGCGACCCCGCTATAATTCACCGGACTGTCCGGTGTACACCGGACAGTGTCCGGTGCGCCAAGGAGGTGCGGCCTCAGGAACTCGCTGGCTTCGGGAATCACCAACGGCTCGTCCGCTATAATTCACCGGACATGTCCGGTGTGCACCGGACTGTCTGGTGCAACTCCGGAGCAACGGCTACTTCGGCGCCAACGGCCACCTGCTGTGCATTTAATGCGCGCGCAGCGCGCGCAAAAGTCAGGCGCGCCCATACTGGCGCACCGGACAAGGAAAAGTGCATGTCCGGTGTGCACCGGACATCCAGGCGGGCCCACAAGTCAGAAGCTCCAACGGTCAGAATCCAACGGTAGTGATGACGTGGCGGGAGCACCGGACATGTCCGGTGCGCCATCGAACAGACAGTCTCCCAACGACCACTTTTGGTGGTTGGGGCTATAAATACCCCAACCACCCCACCATTCATTGCATCCAAGTTTTCCACTTCTCAACCACTTACAAGAGCTAGGCATTCAATTCTAGACACACCAAAGAGATTTGCCGTGTTCTTTTGAGCTCTTGCGCTTGGATTGCTTCTTTTCTTTCTCACTTGTTCTTGTGATCAAAACTCCATTGTAATCAAGGCAAGAAGCACCAATTGTGTGGTGGCCCTTGCGGGGAAGTTTTGTTCCCGGCTTTGATTTGAGAAGAGAAGCTCACTCGGTCCGAGGGACCGTTTGAGAGAGGGAAGGGTTGAAAGAGACCCGGCCTTTGTGGCCTCCTCAACGGGGAGTAGGTTTGCAAGAACCGAACCTCGGTAAAACAAATCCGCGTGTCACACTCTTCATTTGCTTGCGATTTGTTTTGCGCCCTCTCTCGCGGACTCGTTTATATTTCTAACGCTAACCCGGCTTGTAGTTGTGTTTATATTTGTAAATTTCAGTTTCGCCCTATTCACCCCCCTCTAGGCGACTATCAGCCATAGACTCAAAGAATAGTGGCCGGGGACCTTATGTGACCGTTTGCAGTTAGCTGAAACCCAAGGGGCTTGCATGCAAAGTGGCTTTATGTTTTCTTTTTTCTTTTTAGATTTAAAACACATAGAACCCTGGAAAAATTTATAACTCGAGTTTTTGAACTCGAAAAATGGTGAAACAAATTTTGTAGAATTTAGTAGGACTTCTCTAAGTCGGATCTACGGTTTAAAAATGTTGCATGTCAAGATTTGAATGTTTCTATTCACGATTTAGATTTAAAAATGAAAACCAAGTTTCTTTATAAGTAATAAAATAAATAGATCCGAGGCTCGAAAAATATGATTCGAATCTTTGTTAGGTTCCTATAAGTATTGCTTAACTGTGATAATTATCTTTGAGTTATGTTCTATGGATTAATTTGTGTTTGTGAATTAAAAGATGAAATGGCTGATTCCTTAGGAAAATTTAAAAAAATAGTAGAACTGCAAATTTGGTTGTGAATCTTTTTGTGGATGAATCATGTGTTAATAATCACCTCTGTAATTAATTTGAGCCAGCAATCATATAGAGAAATTTTGGATAATAAATGGAAAACCAAAAAAGGCTAATATATTTAGAAAATCAAAGAAAAAGAATTGTAAAGAAATTGTCGGTGTAAATTTTTGTGGTAAGATATTAGACCAAGTAGGGCATAGGAAAAATATGGTATTTATTATTTGACTGGTTTAGTATTTAATGTAGATCAATTTGATTTCTACACCATTTCTTATTATTTTGATGTAGTCAAAAACATGGGTCCAAAACCTTTGAAATTTATGTGGTAAAGAATAAAAGTAAATTATTATCTGTTAGAATGTTTGTAGTAAATTTTTAAGTAATCAAATGGTAGTAAGTCCAACTAAGTGATATACCAAAAGTCTATAAATTAAGAGAGATTCTAGTTCAATCATAAGTTACTTCAGAATAATTTAGGGGTTACTTCTATGGAACTTTTAGAGTTAAACCAATCTTTTTTTTTGCTAGGAAGTAACTAAAATCTGATAGATAAGGAAGGTTAATGAAGAATATAGCTTAGTGTGTCTAAACCTATAAGTGTAAGGTACTTCAGGGTGACGTAACCTCTGTGTTGTTGTTTAAAATCCTTAAACAGTAGTTAGGATCGACCAAGAAAAGACAGACTACATGTTCTTGGATGATGTAGACTATCTTGTAGAAGCTCGTGTGTAATAGATCGATTTTGACATATGTGTACATCACATGCATCCATATGCATCATACATCTCTCGCAGGAGCATCTTGTATCCTCATACTACATCCATACATCATACAGGATCGCAGGAGGATGTATCAGTGGGGATTGTTGAGGAGCTGCCAGGAATTCTCGTGGAAGAGGGTGAACCAGAAGCCGAAGCTCAGGAGTGTCCTGATCACCGCCCCAGTTCCTTCGAGAAAGGCGAGCCCTGACATCTAACTTCCTATATTTACAATATTTTAATTTATGCACTGCTTACCTATATGTTGCATTAGGTATAGGAGCTTATTGAAACCAATTGCTGCATCCACCTTGATCTATTGGATATCTTGTCCTTGCCACCTATTTAAATTAAACACGCTTTAATGCTTAGGCCTGCTTAGACGGTAGAAGTCTGGTGATTTCATGTCACCTACGAGATTTAGGTGATTTATTATGCCTGATCGGAAGAAGTTTATGGGTAATATCCATGTGGAAAACAAAGGTTCAAGATGAGACCGGGCAAACTCTTATGGGTGCCATGTAGGCCATTGTGAACCTGCCTATGTCGATTAAGGACCGTACCGTTGTGGTCCCTCGAGTCATGTTGAATTTATGCCTATTCAGTTAGCTGGTCGGATAACTCGTTTCGACCGCGAAGCCAAAACACCATTCCAGCCGGATTCGACCTTGCGGTGCACCTACTAGTGTGGTTGAGGAGTGATGGGGACACGACGAGATGACCCATGGTGGATGGTACGCCCTAACCCTATGGTAGTCGAGCGGTCCCTTGGTATGGTAGCCCCTGTGGAATCTAAGATGTGTAGCAAGGCTGCTACTGGAATATGTGCAGTGGTGATTGTATCTCACGAAATACTATGGGCACGATTTGTGATAGGAGTACCCACCAGCTAGTTAGGAAACGATTTGAATCGCCATCGCTCCTGGATAGTGAGCACTTGGCATGAGCTATCTCATCGTAGTAAGAACTACATCTTAAGATTTGTTGAATGGATATGAAACAGTGTTAATTCCAATTATGCCTAAGGGATAGGATAGTTTGATGTGATGACTTGATCCAACACTCTCATCTGGTTTATTCTCAAAATGGGTATTTGGATACACTCAAATGGGTATGGATCACTTAGAAATCAGGTGCAAAATTTAGTTTGCAGCAAAGTAGGTATAAATCCTGACCTGCTAAAATGGATTAAGTAATTGGTAAATCCCCTCAAGTTATTAAGAACCTCTGTAACTCCCGTTACTCTTGAAAGGTAAAGAGCCAACTCCAGATATAGCCTTGCATACTCCTTAGAGTCTTTCACTGTCTTATTTTCTGGTTTGGGACGGGTCAGTCTAGCTGAGTACATTTTAGTACTCAGGGTGCTATTCCCAATGATTTGTTGCAGAGGGTGAGATGTACTACGGGTACTGCGACCACTGCTTATACCCGGCTTCGGGAGATGACTAAGCTTAGGACTGGCTTTTCCCATTCTCGTCTCATGCTTTTGGTGGGTTGACATCCTAATGTTGGCACAGTATCCTAAAACCCCTCAGGTGTTGTGGGTGCTAGTTAAATAAATGCTTCCACAAAAACTTGTCACTTCAGTGATTGCTACTTGGAGTTATTTGGGGCATGTGTGCCTCCCTTGTTGTAATAACTCTATACACTCTGATTTATGTTAAAAACTCTGTGGAATGTTGTAACACTTGATGCAGCGATTGTAAGTTCATTATCTTGGTTGCGAAGGAAAAGTTTTGAAATCCTTCATGATTTTAATAGACCCTGGGTTCATATGGGCTCAAGTGTGAGGTAATCACTGTGCAGCAAGTGGTTTGCATACCTGATCTCTTATAAAGCTGGTCAGGTCACCGCAGCTGGCATCGGAGCAGAACCGGCATGATACTATTCATGTGGGAATTCCAAACTAAATAACATAAGTTTGACAAACAAAGTATGTGCCAACTGTCAACACTTAAGCCCATATAAGGACCATAAGTGGCTTAGTGAGTGCTAACCTTGGGGAGGGTTCCATGCATTGCATATTATTTTTCCAGATTCTATGAATGGTTAGTATAATATGTCGTCATTTTGCCGCTAAGGTAAGAAAGGTAAGAGTAGGACCATGCAAACTAGGGCTAGTCGGCTGTCCTCATGTATGGGTCACCAAGCATGTTGTATAAGGACCAATAGAAATTCTTACCACAACTTAGTAAGGATAGTGGTATCTTTTCATTATTTTTTGGTTGATGTTGTCGCATCATGGGGATGGGTTGGAATGAACTTTTTCTGCAGGTATACTAACCTCAATGCGAGTAGTTGGTGTAGTTGCACGATAACGAGTGAACGGGTATGCCACCGCTTATTGCGTTAACACGAATAGGTTGTGAGGCCGTAAGTTATGTGCATACATTGGCATAACCATCATCTTGTTCATTTATTGCATCGCTCTTTTTTAAAGATAGGGTAGGGGGTTTTGTCTGCGCTATTAATCGATAAAAACTTTCTCACCCTAATCCTCACCCATCTGACATTGTAACAGGTGGCTCGTCGTAGGCTCACTGCCCGTAAGCCATGGGAGGACATGTGCCTCGTCACCAGCTGGCTGCGTGTGTTTCTCATCGCCGCAACTCTTTTCTTTTGGAGTACGGTGTGCCTACCCTACCGTGGTGCATCCTTTTCGCTTTGGGTTACCCAGAAGGAGAGGAACCATGTTACTTCTGGGATAGGAGGTCGCGCTCTGGAGGAGAAGATATCTAGGTGATAGCTATGGTCAAGCCTCGGCCCGATAATCTATTGATGGGTGGCTGGCACTTTGGATCGTTAGGCCGCACACCCAGAGATGGGGCAAGCAGAGCCGCTTACAAGATACTTCAAGATTATCTTAATCGTTTTCCTGGGGAGATTGCTACCGCCATGCCTGGAGTCTTTCCTAGGGGTGATATATTCAACCCTAAGTGGGACCAGCAAAAGGGTAGAGCTCTAACAGGAGGTGACAGTGAGGAGCAGCACAGCGACACCGAAGCATCCAGTGCAATGTTCGCAGTGATGTAGCTGTATAACAACACAGAGTGCAGTTTGGAGGTGGTCAACAGTTCTCTTGCCATGGTGTAGAACCAGATGTACCAGGCTTAGGAGGCGCATGCTGCAGAGTTAGCCTAGGTGCAGGAAGAGTTGGCCCAAATTACACTTGAGAAAGATGAAGAAGTCTAGGTCAGAGATGTGGCTGTTTTGGATAATGTGTTGTGTATTGGCGAATGCCAAGACTCCAGACCTTACTGGTGGAAATCATTAGAGAAAAGGAATGTAGCTTTGACTGAGGTAGCACATCTCAGGGCAACACAGGTCAACCTAATGCACCAGCTGAACAATGCAGAAGCTTGAAATGCTAATATGCATGAGGAGGTTCACCAGCTTCATGCCCAGCTCAATCCAATCAACCCGCCAGGACCAGAAGAAGCAGACACCGTCGCAGCCAATGATGGAGGTGTAGTCTCCGAGACCGGTAGCGTGCAGGTGTAGTTGTTAGCTGTCACTAGAGGATAGGCTAACCCATTTGGATAGTGTTCCTAGGAGTAGGAACATGACTTTTGGAGTAAGGCCAATGTAATGATGGCTTCTGACGCATGTGTGTGTGTGAAAAACACTCTTTTGGTTGGTTGTGCATGCGAGCGGAACCATTTGCTTGTTTGTACATTTGCATTTTGTGAAGTATGTGATGACGATGTTGCACATGTTGGGATGTGGTTCTTGCCTTACGATTTTTCACATGAAGTTTTCATTAATGAGATATTGTATGGCATGATTTCCTTATTTCACATATGTGCAACGTGACTCGCCGCTTACTCATAATAAAATGTGCAGATGGTGACTACTCACCGCATTAACCTAGGGGCGCTGGAGCCTCTGGTAGTGATAACCAGGAGGGTGACCATGAAGCACCACTTCCTCCACCTCCGCCATTCACACCTGAACAGTTCTTCACACAATTTCTTGGAGCTCAGAGGAACATGGAGAACTTGCAACAAAACATGGAGGTAGAGCTTCGCAATATTGCTAAAAACAACCATCATGCGCAGCCTCATGGTCAACCAGTATAGTAGCTTCAAGGATTTCATGGATACCAGGTCATCGATATTCAAGGAAGCAGCAAAACCCTTGGAGGCAGATGAATGAATCAACACGATGGAGCAGATGTTTCATCTGTTGAGACCCTCAAAAGATTTCAAGACAGAGTATGCAGCGCACCAATTGCAAGGACCTGCAGAGATGTGGTGGTCTCATTTCCGCACCGCTTACCCTGAAAATGCTCCCATTGTGTGGCACCAATTCACCGCAACATTCAGAGGGAATTATATTCCACCAGGCTTAATGGCAATGAAGGTGTCAGAGTTCATGAGGTTAACTCAGGGCACGCAATGAGTGACAGAATATCTACATGCTTTCAACAATCTGTCGTGTTATGCGACTGACTATGTGAACACTGAGGCCAAGAAGATCTCTAGTTTCAAGAGACACTTGAGTTCGAAGATGATGAAAAGTATGGGAATTTCCTCCCGCACTTCCTTCAACGATTTTGTCAGTGACTACTTGACTCAAGAGAAAAACAACAACCTCTACGCATTGGCAAAGGGGCGTAAAAGGCCTTTGGAATCAGGAATGTCACAACCTTGAACCACCATAGTGACTCAACCAAATTTCAGGCCAATGATACCCAGAGCAAGATTTCGTCCTCCTCCGAAGAAGAATCAACAACAAGGATTCAGGGGTCCGAAGGCATTCAAGGTGGCCCTACTGCATGCAAAAGCTGGACTAGGAAGTTCAACGGGTAGTACAGCTCAGGTGAAGGGACCTTGCTACAACTGTGGACAGATGGGGCACTTCACCAAGTCTTTTCCTCGCCTAAAGAAGAAGAACAATGTCTATCCCACTCGAGTGCATCTCACCACTATGGACGAGATTCCTGACGGATAACTTGTGATGGTTGGTACGTTTCTTGTGAACGATCATCTCTCAATCATACTTTTTTATTTCGGATCTTTTCATTATTTCATGAGTACTGCTTTTGCTCATCGCTTTAACCAATCATCTGTAGAAGTGGGGCATAAGTACCGGATAAGCTCAGCTGGGGCTGAGATTTTCACAAATCATATAGCCCGAGAGGCAACCCTCAAAATTGAAGGAAGGCAATTTCGAGCCCAGTTGATAGTGATGCCGGGATTATCCTTGGATGTGATCATGGGAATGAATTGGATGAAATCTTGGGATGTCAATCTTGACACCGCAAATCGAACCTTGTCGCTAAGGGAGCCACGAGGCACCAAAATGTTTTGGATAACCTTACCTCGCTTTGAGCTGACCAATGTATCCTTTGCAACCCAAGCAACCTCAATTGAAGAGATCCCAGTAGTTTGTGAGTTTCCTAATTTTTTTCCTGAAGATTTGCTGGGACTTCCACCTAAGAGAGATGTGGAGTTTGCTATGGAGCTTAAACGGGCACCACACCAATTTCCCGAAGACCATACAAGATGCCACCCAATGAGCTGGCAGAATTAAAAATTCAACCAAAGGGACTATTGGATAAGGGTTTGATTCGACCCAGTACCTCTGGTGGGGCAGTCCCACTCTTTTCATGAATAAAAAGGACAAATCCTTGTGAATGTGCATAGATTACCATCCTCTCAACGTAGTGACCATCAAGAATAAGTACCCTCTACCCCAAATAGACATTTTATTTGATCAACTGTCTAAGGCTAAGGTATTTTCAAAGATTGATCTTAGATCAGGGTACCACCAGATTAGAATTCACCCCCCAAGATATTCCGAAGACCGCATTTTCCACCAGGTACGGGCTATATGAGTATTTAGTCATGTCATTTGGCTTGACCAATGCTCCTGCCTACTTTATGTACTTGATGAACTCTATCTTTATGCCAGAGCTGGACCAATTTGTCATAGTATTCATAGACGACATACTGGTCTACTCTGAGTGTGAAAAGAGACATGAAGAGCATCTGAGAATCGTGCTAACTAGACTTAGGCAGCTCAAATTGTATGCCAAGTTTAGTAAGTGCGACTTCTGGCTCAAGGAAGTACAATTTCTGGGGCACATCTTGTCAGAAAATGGGATATCTATAGACCCAAGTAAGATTCAACAAGTAATGGAATGGAAGGCACATACCTCTGTTTCAGAGATCAGAAGTTTCCTAGGATTAGTCGGATATTACCGTCGCTTCATACCATATTTCTTGAAGATTGCCAAACCAATGACTCAATTGCTAGAGAAGGACCGTAAGTTTGCTTGGACAGCGAAGTGTAAAACATCTTTTCGTACCTTACGAACGTTGTTGACCATGGCGCCTGTTTTGGCTCAACCGGACATTGAGAAACCCTTTGATGTGTTTTGTGACGCATCAGGGATTGGACTTGGTTGTGGTCTTATGCAAGATGGGAAGGTGATAGCTTATGCATCGTGCCAGCTAAGAAAGCACGAAGCGAACTACCCAAAGCATGACTTGGAACTTGTTGCCGTAGTCCATGCATTAAAATTTTGGAGGCACTACCTACTTGGGAATGTATGTAATATCTTTTCGGATCATAAAAGTCTGAAGTACATCTTCACCCAACCCGAGCTCAACATGAGGCAACGCAGGTGCCTCGAGTTGATAAAGGACTACAACTTACAAGTGCACTACCATCCGGGAAAGGCTAACGTTGTTGCCGACGCTTTGAGTCGGAAGTCACATTGCCACATTCTTCAACCGCTTCTAGAGGATGGATTTAATCTATTAGACCCAGTAGTGCTACTCAACATTCAAGTTTGTTGCTCGCTGGAGGATCAGATCATCCATAAGTAGAAATCTGATAAAGGCATATTTCACATCAAGGAAAGGATGAAGAGCGAACCCAATAGTCGCTTCAAGCTTGACGAAAGGGGTATATTGTGGTTTGATGAGCGTCTAGTCGTACTAGAGGATCAAGAACTCTGGACCAAAATCCTGGATGAAGCTCACCAATCCAAACTATCGATACACCTCGGAAGAAGAAAAATGTACTGTGATTTGAAATCAAAGTTTTGGTGGACAAAGATGAAGAAAGAGATTGGAGCATACGTTGCGAGATGTGATAACTGTTGCAGAGTCAAGGCCATCCACATGAAGCCAGCTGGCCTATTGCAGTCATTATCTATACCTAAATGAAAATGGGAGATCAGTATGGATTTCATTGCTGGACTTCCTATTACTCAAAAAGTTAATGACTCAATATGGGTGATTATGGATCGACTCACCAAATCCGCTCATTTTCTGCCTGTTAAAACAACATATCGACCACCGAAGTATGCGTACATTTATATCACAGAAATTGTTCGACTACATGGAATTCCAAAAACCATCGTGTCGGACCGTGGAACACAATTCACCGCTCACTTTTGGGAACAACTACAGAAAGGTTTGGGGACTAAGCTCGTGCATAGCTCAGCTTATCACCCTCAAACATTGAGACAGACCGAAAGGATAAATCAGATTCTCGAAGACATGCTAAGAGCCTATGTGCTATCATCGAAAGGATCATGGGAATCGTGGCTACCGTTGGCCGAGTTTTCCTACAACAACAGTTACCAAAGCAGCATAAAGATGGCACCATTTGAAGCATTGTACAGAAGAAGGTGTAGAACGCCTCTCAATTGGGTCGAAGCCGAAGAAAAGGTTCCAATTATTCGTCGAAACATGAAAACATTGTAGTATCGCCAGAAGAGTTATGCTGACCAAAGACGAAGACCACTGACATTTCAAGTCGAAGATTTTTTGTATCTTAAGGTATCACCAATGAAAGGCGTGCAAAGATTTAGGGCAAAGAAGAAGCTTGCTCCAAGATATGTAGGACCTTATCAGGTTATCGAATGGAAGGGAGAAGTGGCCTACAAAATTCAGTTGTCTGAGGACATGAACACGATCTTCCCATGTTTCACGTATCTCAACTAAAGAAATGTCTCAGAATACCCGAGGAGAAAGTAGAAGTCAAGGATCTGAAGATTGGAGCAGACTTGGTATATCAAGAGCAACCTCCCGAAGTTCTAGACAGTAAGGATCGAATTACCAGGAACAGTACGGTCAAGACGTATAAAATTCTGTGGAATCACCATGACGAGCGTGACGCAACATGTGAGATGGACGCCTATATGTGAGAAGTTTATCCTGACTTTTACCAAAAACGGATAGTAATCTTAAATCTCGGGGCGAGATTCCTTTAAGGGGGGATTGTAACACCCGTGGTGTTTAGCATATTCATCCATGGCATGTGCATCACAATGGCATTATCATGAGCATCATCAATCATAATATCACTCCATTGAAACCTTAAATTGCCACAAATAGTTGTGAAATGAACCTTTGCTTACACCAATAGTAAAAACCTAATTCTCTTAGAGTTAGACTTTCTTAGAGTACTAGAGTGTGAGTAACCTCACTTAATTAATTTGGATTGATAGTGGTTAGTCTACCAACTCTTGGATTCAGGTAAGGATAGTTTCTTAAACTATATGTGATGATGTGATTTAGTGACTTTGTGCTTGGTGAATGAAGTTTCTTCAGAAAACCAAAAAGTAAATGCGGACAACCCTGATTTTTCTAAGTCTAATCTTATACCTCTTTTCAAACTTCAGCACGTTCAAAAATAAATAATCTTCAAATCACTTTGTACCAAATACAGAAATTGTGTAGAATTACTTAGGGCACGCCCTGTAAAATGTTGGTAAACTTTTGAATCCGTTTCACATGTTTTGACATGGTTAGACGGCTGGTTTCCACTGTTTTGCGTGGTGCTGACAAACCAAAGTTTGGAGACTTATAATTCAAATTCTAGACACTGAATCACCCTAGTCTCTATAGCAAAGTTGTAGCCGGTAGAGTGGAGAGCAATTCAGCTGGAGTAGGCGACGCTTCGTGCTCCCGTTTTGTCTCACTCGCGCCCACAGCGCGGGCAGATGGCAAGCGCCATGTGGCAGTCGCGGGGACGCGTGGAGCTCACGCCCGAGCGCGCGCTGCTTCTCCTCGCGTGCACGCCTCGTCCGTGCCGCGCCTGGCTTCATTTGGCTGAAGTGGACGTGCCTCGCTCTCTCCCACTCACTCTCGTCTCGCTCTCACTCGCCTCGCTCTCTCTTCTTCCATCTCTCGCCAGCGCCACACCAACCCCATGGCCGTCGTGAACTAGCTCACGCCCGTGCCTCCACTATCCACCGTAGCCCACGAACTAATCCGCATCCGCATCACCATCTCGTGCGCCGTCGCGACACCCTTTTTCCGAGCCAAAGGCTGACCGAAGCTCACTGTCGACGCCGCCGTTCATCGGTTCCTACCGGCGTGAGTGGACCGAGCACCATCGTCCACCGTTCGCAAAGCCGAGGACATTGTCGAGTTCATCATCGACCATGGCTCCTTCCCGACCCTCACCTAGTCCATCTTCACCATTGGTAAGCCAATGACCGACTACGCTCGCGTTTCTCTTTCTCTCTCTCTTTTGAGGAAGACGATGGATCCCGTGCGCAAATAAGCCAAAGCCGAGGGATTTTTCTGTAAGATGCCATAGACTTAAAGAATAGTTATCGAGGTCCTTATGTGACTTTAGCTGAAACCCGAGGGGCTTGCATGCAAAGTGGCTTTCTGTTTTCTTTTCCTTTTTCGATTTAAAACACATAGAACCCTGGAAAAATTTATAACTCGAGTTTTTGAACTTGAAAAATGGTGAAACAGATTTTGTAGGACCCCTCTGAGTCGGATCTACGGTTTAAAATGTTGCATGTCAAGATTTGAATGTTTTTGTTCATGGTTTAGATTTAGAAATGATATCGAGTTTCTTTATAAGAAATAAAATAAATAGATCCGAGGCTAGAAAATATGATTTAAATTTTTGTTAGGTTCCTATAAGTACTTAACTGTGATAATTATCTCCGAGTTATGTTCTGTGTATTAATTTGTGTTTGTGAATTAAAAGATGAAATGGTTGATTTCTTAGGAAAATAAAAATATATAGTAGAACTGCAAATTTGGTTGTTAAACTTTTTGTGGATGAATCATGTGTTAATAATCACCTCTGTAATTAATTTGAGCCAGCAATCATTTAGAGAAATTTTGGATATTAAATGACAAACCGAAAAGGCTAATTTCTTTAGAAAATCATAGAAAAAGAATTGTAAAGAAATTGTCGGTGTAAATTTTTATGGTAAGATATTAGACCAAGTAGGGCATAGGAAAATATGGTATTTATTATTTGACTAGTTTAGTATTTAATGTAGATCAATTTGATTTCTACACCATTTCTTATTATTTTGATGTAGTAAAAAACATGGGTCCAAAACCTTTGAAATTTATGTGGTAAAGAATAAAAGTAAATTATTATCTGTTAGAATGTTTGTAGTAAATTTTTAAGTAATCAAATGGTAGTCTTAATATAAGTCCAACTAAGTGATATACCAAAATTCTATGTACTAAGAGAGATTCTAGTTCAATCATAAGTTACTTCGGAATAATTTAGGGGTTACTTCTACGAAACTGATTAGAGTTAAACAAATCTTTTTTTGCTACGAAGTAACTAACCTCTGAAAGATAAGGAAGCTTAATGAAGAATATAGCTTAGTGTGTCTAAACCTATAAGTGTAAGGTAGTTCAGGGTGCTATATAACGTAACTTCTGTGTTGTTGTGTAAAACCCTTAAACAGTAGTCAGGACCGACCAAGAAAAGACAGACTACATGTTCTTGGACGATGTAGACTATCTTGTAGAAGCTCGCGTGTAATAGATCAATTTTGACATACGTGTACATCACATGCATCCATACGCATCATACATCTCTCGCATGAAGCATCATGTATCCTCGTACTACATCCATACATCATACATGATCGCAGGAGGAAGTACCAGTGGGGATTGTCAAGGAGCTGCCATGAATTCTCGTGGAAGAGGGTGAACCAGAAGGCGAAGCTGAGGAGTGTCCTGATCACCGCCCTAGTTCCTTCGAGAAAGGCGAGCCCCGACATCTAACTTCCTATATTTACAATATTTTAATTTATGCACTGCCTACCTATATGTTGCATTAAGTATAGGAGTTTATTGAAACCAATTGCTGCATCCACCTTGATCTATTGGCTATCTTGTCCTTGCCACCTATTTAAATTAAGCACGCTTTAATGCTTAGGCATGCTTAGACGGTAGAAGTCGGGTGATTTCCTGTCACCTGCGAGATTCAGGTGATTTATTATGCCTGATCGGAAGAAGTTTATGGGTAATATCCATGTGAAAAACAAAGGTTTAAGATGAGACCGGATGGACACTTATGGGTGCCATATAGGCCATAGTGAACCCCCCTATGTCGATTAAGGACTGTACCGTTGTGGTCCCTCGAGTCATGTTGAGTTTATGAGTATTCACTTAGGTGGCCAGATAACTCATTCTGACTGCGAAGCCAGAACACCATTCTAGCCTGATTCGACCTTGCGGTGCACCTACTGGTGTGGTTGAGGAGTGACGAGGACATGGCGACATGACCCATGGTGGATGGTACGCCCTAACCCTCTGGTAATCAGGCGGTCCCTGCGTTTGGTGGCCCCTGTGGAATCCGAGATGTGCAGCAAGGCTGCTACTGGAATGTGTGTAGTGGTGATTGTATCTCATGAAGTACTGTGGGTACGATTTGTGATAGGAGTACCCACCATATGGTTAGGAAATGATTCGAATCGCCATCGCTCCTGGATAGTGAGCACTTGACTTGAGATATCTCATCGTAGTAAGAACTACATCTTAAGATTTGTTGAACGGATAAGAAGCGGTGTTAATTCCAATTATGCCTAAGGGATAGGATAGTTTGATGTGATGACTTGATCCAACACTCTCATCTGGTTTATCCTGAAAATGGGTAAGTAGATACACTCAAGTGGGTATGGATCACTGAGAAATCAGGTGCAAAATTTAGTTCACAACAAAGTAGGTATAAATCCTAACCTGCTAAAATGGATTTAGTAATTGGTAAATCCTCTCAAGTTATTAAGAACCTTTGTAACTCCCATTACTCTTGAAAAGTAAAGAGCCAACTCCAGATATAGCCTTGCATACACCTTGGAGTCTGTCACTTTCTTATTTTCTGGTTTTGGATGGGTCAGTCTAGATGAGTACATTTCAGTATTCAGGGTGCTATTCCTAATGACTTGTTGCAGATGGTCAGATGTACTACGGGTACTATGAGCACTGCTTATACCCGGCTATAGGAGATGACTAAGCCTAGGGTAGGCTTTTCCCATTCTCGTCTCATGCTTTTGGTGGGTTGACATCCTAATGTTGGCACAGTATCCTCAAACCCCGTAGGTGTTGTGGGTGCTAGTGAAAAAATGCTTCCGCAAAAACTTGTCACTTCGGTGATTGCTACTTGGAGTTATTTGGGGCCTACGTGTCTCCCTTGTTGTAATAACTCTATACACTCCGATTTATGTTAAAAACTCTATGGAATGTTGTAACACTAGATGCAGCGATTGTCAGTTCATTATGATCTTGGTTGCGAAGGAAAAGTTTTGAAATCCTTCATGATTTTACTAGACCCTGGGTTTCTATGGACTCAAGTGTGAGGTAATCACTATGCGGCAAGTGGTTGCATACTTGATCTCTTATAAATCTGGTCAGGTCGCCGCACTTATCTCACAAGCCTACATGCTTCTAATCCTCAGGGAGATACTCTAACGTAGGATCAAGGACCTCTCTGACCAAGTCAGATCATCACACATGTTTGTTTTGAAATTTTAGCCTAGCGGATCCATCCTAGGTGTATCATACATAATGAAATGCCAATGCATATTATGTCATGCCAAAGTTTTAGTTCTCATAACACCAGGGGTGTTACAGTTGTTAGATGCACCTCACATAGCAATTTATTTCACACCTAGAAAATCTTGTATGGATGCATATATAAAAACAAGACAAATAGAAATACAAAAAGAAAAAGAAAAGTAAAAACTCTCCCCCCTCGACTTAGGTCGACTCCGGCCCATCAACAGCGCCTGCTTCCTCCCCTGCGCGTGCCCTCGGCCCACCTCTCGCGCGCTCGCCAGCCCGTGCCCCTGCTCCCGCTCTGCCACTGCCAGCTAGGCCCCACCTGCCAGCGCTCGCGCCTGTGATTCCGCACGCTCTCCCTCTCGCTGACAGCTCGGCGCACCTGCCAGCCCCTTCCCCCCATGGTTGTCGATTGGGCCCTGCCCATCAGTCCCTCCTTCCTCGACAAGGGCGCACAACGACAAAGGCTTCTTCTTTGGCCACCGTCCTCCTCCTCCCTCCCTGTCCATAGCCACAGAGGATTTAGGCACCGCATTGCCCCCTTCATGTTGTGCATGTGTACCTGCATGACACCGCCCTCTACCGTCGTTGTGTCATCCCATCGCCGCCACTACTCCTGCCATTGTGCTCCGCCCATCGGTGGCCAGCTGTCCACCGCTCTCCCTCCTCAGGCGCCTATAAAAGGTGAGCCTGGAGCTCCTCTGCAACCCGCACCAGCCACCTGCCAATCTCCTCTCTCCCTCGAGCTCAATTGGAGACAGCGCTGTCACCTTCCTCTTCTCCAGTGAGCACTCTCTACCTCTCTATTCCCCTAGAGAATAATTAAGTGAGCCCATAAGATTCACTACACCCTAACGGGCACAAAACACCTTGCTCCACCTCGGATCACCCCAAACACCTCGTCGGTGACCTCACCACTGCGATTACCTGCCACCCCGCCGCGGTCAGCCCACCCCAGCTCGATCGCTAGTCAAATTGACCCCACACCCAAGTTTGCCTGGCCCTGATCATGTTGTAGCACCTCCCCGATTCCAAGAAACCAGACCACCGATGGAGAACTACCGCTGGACTTCACCTGCGATCGGTTTTCGCTTTAGCCCCGACCATTTCGCCCCCAACACCATCATCCCCTCCCCCTCTCTGGCATGTAGGCCCAGCCCTGCAGTGTTATCCTGTGTTGTCCCCATGCCTTTACAGTTTCATGGGCCGGCTGGGCCACGTGTTCACGTGCCCACTGTAATACCCAATTATAAATAATAAGAATAGAGTTGATCTCCTTAAATGTTTTGCCCTCTAATTATTGGAACATGTGAATAACCATATTTAAAAAGGGAATAATTAAATAAATGACACATAAATAACCCATGCATCATGTTGGAGTTTATTGGTGTGCGCATTTGATAACAATAAAATAATAATGATAGGGATACATTAATATCAAAATTTGGATTTATGACCTAATTTGAATTTCAGAATTTGTAGAAAGAAGGAAAAATGCTATACAAAATAAAAAAATGGATATATAAGCAAATATAAAATTGTTTATACTGGTATTTGAAATTATACATTTGATCTAAGAATGAAGTTCACAACAAATTTGAATTTAAGCACTAGACTTTTGGATTTAAAAAGAAATCCAAATCAGAAATTGCAAAAGAAGAAGAAAAAATAAAACAGGCGTTTGGGGCGTATCCTTCTCGGTCGGCCCAACATCCTCCTCGTGGCCGCACGCGCTGACGCCTGGGACCACTGTGTCAGCCGCCCATAGCATCTTCCCGCTGATGCACGGACCCCACCTCTACTCTAACCCACGGGAGCCTCGCATGCTAGCGCCGAAACCAAGGGCCCCCACGTCAATCGCTGATTTTGTGTGTGGCACCTCACCATCGTTCACTGATGTGTGGGACCGGTTTGACAGTCCCACATTCCGCGTAAACCACCACGACATGGCCTGGAAAATCGGTAGGGCCGTTGCCCTCAACTACCATCAGTCGCTCCTGCCGCAACTTCTTCAGCTGGATAAAGGTCAGGGCCTCGCTTCCTTTCCCTCGACTTCCACCGAACTGCTCGCAGGCAAAGTGTCATGCCGCGCAGCCCAAGTTGCTGTCGCGCCGCCTATCTGAATACACTTGAAATTAGTGGCCAGTGAGTAGTCGCGAAGCCTAGCAGAGATCCTCATATTGTGCCTTAGCCACCAGAACCGGGGAGGCGCTCTCAATCGCTGCAAATTGGTCGTCGAAGTGCCTCCGTCGCCGTGATCCGAACCCTTTCGTGGGCAGGGAACTACGCGCCATAATCGCCATTAAGCCCGTGACCATCATGTTCGCGACTCCCTATTCTTCGCGTACGACATGCATTAGGGGGAAATTAGATCCGGGGTAACCGATTGCGTGAACTCTGGCGAGACGTGCGCGCCGTAGGATTGGAATTGCTCGGTCGGATTTAAAAACTAGGCATTCTCCCTGGGCGATTTGATCCGAACCGTAGGGAGTTGATCGGGCGGTTCGGGGTGAATCAAGCCTCATAAACTCGAGACCGTTGATCCCGGATCCAACAAACGCGATTGCATACCGGTTCGTTTTAGTACTGATTTGATCTTGGCGCTCGGGTTATAATCGGATGGCCGACCTTATCCCTTACCCTTTGGTCGCAACAGTTTTGCTTAAGAGCCCCTAGGATTAATAGAAATCCCCACAATACACACGTCGTGTAAAGTAATTACGCAGAGACCTAGAAACTTACAGAATCCACCCTGAACTCTCGGGTATTCATGCGTGCAGTCCAGGGAAATAGAAAATCATAGAAAGTAAAATAGAAAATGATGTTATAATAATCCCAGAACTTGTATAATTCTTAGAAAAAAATATTTTAATTCCTTTTTAACCCATTTCAGTTGCTATAATTTTGTATTAATATTATTTATCACTTAGTAACTATGTTTTAGCATGAAACCTATATTAAAATTAATCACTTGGCTATTTTTGTACCAAACACATAAAACCTTCGGATAATCATAACATGTAATCCGTAACTCCGAATTTAGTGATTCTTGTACCTACGATCTCGTTGTGATGCGTAGGATATTATAGTGCATTATGTTCCTATGTTTAGTGTAATGATTAATTTCCCTTGTACCATGTTTGTTTGTTTTGTGGCCAGTAGACGAACCAGTGACCGAGGATCCAGGTGTTCAGCAGGTAGAAGTTGCTGAGTAGGAGCTCATTGAAGGCAAGTTGTGCCTTTGGCCACTTTTATTTACCCAATAATATTCTATATAATCATTTTGGCATGCATAGGCTTAATTTTGATGGGACCCAATAGGTCACCCTAGTTTGGTCATCTTTACACCTTGTTTATCCCTGAGTTTTTGGGTAGTCTTTGCTATTGCTATATATGGTTTTGGGTGTTGAGATAACTATTACACAAGGTCATTCTTTATTATTATTGTTCTATTCTGTTCATGATAAGACTATTATGTTAATTGGAACATGGAGCTTAACTTGAGAAACATGTGGCACCACAAGGGTGGAATGGGACGCCCTTGGCTGACTAATTAGGAAAGCTAGTGGAGGACTACCTTACCCAAAAGGGGCAACGGAAGTAGGGAAGTTGGCGTGTAGGGAGGTTCTTGGGTTGATTTTGCTGTGATGGTGGTCAGACGGGGGATTCCTGCATTGCGCTTCCTAGAAATTGTAGCGGGTTTTCTGAAGCTAGTGGAACTTTGTAAAGGCCTCGTAGTGTTACCCTGCCTCGCTTCCTTGGTAGAGGTGTATGGGGTCCGTACAACCCCGTGGCAGATGGGTAACATGACTTGTGGGTAAAGGGTACAACCTCTGCAAAGTGTAAAACTGGTATACTAGCCGTGCTCGCGGTCATGAGCAGCTCGGGACTCTCGCATGATTAATTTATGAAATTAAATTAAATTTGTCATTTGCATCACATTGTGTTTTAATATTTATTTTGATCTTTTATTACTCTGGTTTGGTATCTACTTACATTTAATAACTGCTAATAAAACTTGACCAACTTATTAAAAGCAATGCTCAGCTTTAACCCTTATTTGTTGACCAGCCTTACATTTCACATGAGCTCCCACCTCAAGTGAGTTCATCCACATTATTCCCCACAACTTGTTGAGCTATGATCTTTTGTGAGCTCACCCTTGTGATACATAAACCCCCCACAGGAGAACAACAGGTGGTCTAGTGTAACACCCTGATTTTGGGGGTATAAAATTTCTTTCTAATTATCACCCAAAATCATGTGTTACTCTTCCTTTTCTCACTCTAGGCTTTCTCTCTCTCTTTTTCCTTTTGATTAGAGATAACCTAAACTAGTGGAGGTTAATTATTTATTTTTGCCAAAACCTTATGAGTCATGACATGTTGCATCATGCTGAATTTAAATATTCTTTGAAGTGTTGCACAAGTTTGAATTTATTTGAATGTGAAACCTAGTTTGAGTTTGAATTGAAAACCCTAGAGAAAATAAATAGAAAAGGCATTAGAAATTCCAGGAAAATAGGAAAAGCTAATTCGACCCAAGGCAGCCCATTAAGCCCAGCCCGCGTGCGCCCGCGCCCGCGCGCCCTATCTGCCTGACAGGCGAGCCCCACCTGTCGGCGCGACCCCGAGCGCCCACTCTCCCTCGCTCTCTCGCTGCCCAGTGGGACCAACCTGTCAGCGCCAGTTTCCTTCGTTCGTTGGCTCTCTCTCTCTATCTCACGGGCCCGGTTCGCCACTACCGAGTCGTTGCCCCGCGTGTCCCCTTTTCTCTCTCTACGCCATGGACCCTCCCTGTCAGATCCGCCTTCCCCGCGCCCACCGTGGACCAGCGCGTGCGCACTCGTGCACATCGCTGGGTTTCTCAGCCACGACGCCCGCCCACGCGCCCAACTCCCTTTTTAGAGCCCTGCCAGTGCCCCGCACTTGCCCCTCGCCTCATTTCGCACGCCCTCGCACTCTCTCGCGCTCTGCCCACGCCGCCAGCCCCCGCCAGAGACCCGCGCCCGTGTTCCCGGCCATCCAGCTCGCCGGAGACAGCCCCAAGCCTCCCTGAGCTCCGCCCCGAGGTGAGACACTCGTCCCCGTGCCCAATTTCCCTTATTGTGCCTTGTGTTCGTCCAATTTCGCCTTCACCGATGCTCGACCGCGGCGGTCCGCCGTGCTCGCACGGTGGCCGGCCGATTCAGCCTAGTTTAGTTCACCGGAGTAGTTCTCTGTGTCGCCCCTGTCTCTGCTGAAGCCAGCCAAGGCCTTAGCGCGCCTTAAGTCCCCTCCCCGTGGCCGAAATGGCTCACCGGAGTTTCTCCTACCCGCCCGAGACGTTCTCACCGCCATTCTCCCCTCTCTGCCTGTGGATTCGTGGCCTCTTCCCCGCCATTGAGTTCGCCGTGGCACCCTCTACCTCTCTACCCAACTCCGGTGACCCCGGAGCCACCCTAGCTCACGCCCGCCTCAACGCCGGTGACCTCATCGCCACGGAGAGGAGCGGCGCCGCTCGCAGCTGTTTGTTTCCCCGGTTTGATCCCCTCCGTCTGATTCAGATCGAATGGCTTGGACCGCGGGATACCGCTTCGCGCACGCGCGCCTGACACGCCCTGGCCCGCCGGTCAGTGCCATTTGCAGCCCCTCGGACCCGCTCGGACCCCCCTCGGACCCGTTCGGACCCCCTTGGACCCCTCCCCGTCCGATCTTGATCGGACGGCTCGGACCCCCTCGGAACCCTGTAGCTGTCCGTTCCCCCTTCTGGCGCTGGACCCGCTCGGTCAGTGCGCTCTCCCCCTCTGTCGATGACACTCCCTGTCCCGCTTGTCAGTGCTCGCCCGCCCGCGCGCGCCCTCGGCCACAAATCTAATCTCGGCTATCGGTTTCTGATCCAATGGTTAGATTCACCCGATACCCCTTCGTGTGGTTGTTTTGTTTAAGAAACCCCCTGGTTTTAGGAAATCAACCCGCCGTCCTCTGTTTTAGCGCATAAGTCCCTGGTTTGTTTTAATTAGACCCCTGTACTTTTATTTATTCACAGAATTAGCCCTAATTTCATATTTTGAATTCCCAAACTTGTTTATTTCATAACTTTTGCATATGAACTCCAAATTTAGTGATTCAAATTGCAAAATGTTCTTAGATCTATTCTCTGTTTAAATAAAATGGTTTCACTTACTATCTGCACACTCTAATTTTTAGGATTGAATATGAACTAATGTAGGTGTATGTTTTAATTTATTTAATAAATAAATAAAGGAAAACCTTAGAGATTTAAACCTGTTTAAGCTTGTGAAATTAATGATAGGTATTGCATCAGTTCATCTCTGTTCTAAATTTTAGGTCACCATAAAATGAATTGATCTATGATTTTGTACTTGTAAATAACACTTAGGAGAAATAGTAATCTATTTTCAAACAAAGTTAATGTAGGTAATAGTTTATGTTATACTTTGAATCCATTTTCCTTTATGTAGTATTATGTCTTTTTAAGATGTGTTCCCAATGTTTGTACATGTTTGGTGTGATGTTCATTTGTACTTTTCAAATGTATTGAATGCATGCTCGATTTATTTAGACAATGGGCAGTCCGAGTTTCCTGAGTGTGTTGTTGGAGACCTCCCTGAGCAACAACCTGGTGAAGGCAAGTGTCCTCAGACCTATCATGTCCTACTTTACTTTATAATTCACTGTCCCGCATTACTTTATTAAAACCTAAGGATTGACTAGTTTGTATTTCCCTTACCCTTGTTTACCTTTTTGGGTTAATCATGGTTAGCTTATGCTATTGCTTAAACTTAATCAATAAAAATGATGTGATCTTTTATGATACGATGATGTTACCCCGATGGGGTTCTTATGATTCTTTAGGGGACTCAGGCTCTTTCCTGAGTGCCTCTCCATAAGGACCTGTTTGGGGAGTGACAACCCGGGATAACAGTGCAACCATGAGGGTGGAATGGGATGCCCTTAGCTGATTAATTAGAGGAACCAGAGGAGTAGTTGGCTTCGCCGTAGGGCCGTCAATGGGGTCCGGGCATAGTACTTGCTCTGCCGAGGTTGGTTGCAGAGGTTCTTTGATTTGGTTTTTGTTAGTCACCCTTCCTTTGGGGAGATGTACTGTGTTTATCAAACTGGAGAAACCTAACGGGCGGCTATCACCTCTGAGAAATCTTTGTAAAGGCTACGTAGTGAGACCCTACTAGGTCACCTTGGTATTGATCAATGGGGAGGCTAGAACCCCGGGCAGAATGGGAATCACGGCTTGTGGGTAAAGTGTGCGACCTCTGCAGAGTGTTAGAAACTGGTATATCAGCCGTGCTCACGGTTATGAGCAGCCTTGGGATCCTCTTCGATTAGAAGAACAATGGTTACTTTTATGATGATGATTAACAATGGTGATTATAATCCTGATCTCTGGTATTTCCCCTTGGAGGGAGTGCCTCTGGGTAATAACTGGGTTATTACTAAAACTTGGCTCTACTTATAGTAATAAAACTTGACCAACTAAAAGCAACTGCTTAACCTTAACTCCACATACAGCTAGTCCACTTTAGCCAAACGGGACATTTGCTGAGTACGTTGAAGTGTACTCACCCTTGCTTTACAAACCACCCCACCCTAGGTTGTCCCCACTATTCTCAGTGCTCAGGAGGTGAAGCTGGCAACATGGATGACTTCGAGGAGTTCCAGGAATATGACGAGTTCTAGTTCTTTCTTAGTGGCAAACCCCCAGTCAGCTGCCTGTGTAGGCTTATATTCTACGTTTCGTTACTCCGCACTTTGATGTTATTGTTAAACACTATGTTTATGTAATAGACTCTGTGGATGTCTCATACATCTTGATGTAACTAAGTACCTTTCCGCTATTTAATTCAAGCATTGTGTGATGATGTCCAATTATGTAATCGATGTGTACGTGAGTTCTGATCCTGGCACGTACATGGTTCGCATTCGGTTTACCTTCCAAAACTGGGTGTGACATCCAGGAGGAGCCTTACAACGAGGAGTACGTGCTTATCTAGGTGGCATCTCCCAGTCAGCTTGATGGCGCCGAGGAATAATATTTAGTTCGCTTTATTGTTATCATTTATTTTTGTAAGACTTCCTCTATGTAATATTGATACTTGTGACATTTATCTCTATACACTTTGTCATTATATGTGATGTTCTTTTTTGGCGCACATATGAGATGCATCCGGCTTTATCCCTTAAATCCGGGTGTGACACCCACGCCCGAGTGCCCTCGCTGGCTGGGCCAGATTCGCCCCCTCCAGCCCACGAGACCAGGAAATCCCTTTTCTTTTTCTATTTTCCATTTTCTCTATTTTTCCCATATGTTTATATGTGTATTTTGGTATGAAATGCACAAATAATAAGTCAAGCACTATCAAGGTCACATAAAATCATGATCATAGTAACATGACACACTTTTCTTAGCAAGGCAATGGATTGATGTATTGTTTTATTAATTGTTTTTGCTAGAGAAAACAGTGTGTTCCGGAAACCCTAGCTCTGGAAAAAGGGTAGGAGCCCGACCTCCCAGAAATAGAACCTTCGTGTCACGAGAGCTTCGACAAAGGCAAGTTCATTCTACCCATGATGCATAAAATACCTATTCTCTCTCTACCACTACCTAAGTCGGGAATATGGGTTGGTTATTATGCATTTGTGAGACGAGTTTTAGCCCGAGTTAAGGATACCCTTTTCACTACAAAAAGAAAATGGGTTATTGGTTGTGTTTTCAAAATAAAAAGGTTTTCAAAATGTGTATGATGAAGGGTTATCACCCTTATCACCTTTGAGCGGGATGATCAGGGGGACTCCCTGGTTTGGGAGGTCCTAAGGTGTTAGTTTAGCTAGGTTAGGTCTGAGCATGAAGGATTGTCTCTCTCGCATAAGGATCGGTCCTTCACTACCTGTACTCATAACAGGTACAACCACTCGAGACTGTATGGGAAGTCACTTGATCTAAACTTGCACAGACCGCACTCCAAGGTTATGGTGGCTGGGAGCACTGGAAGAACAATGAGGGGAAATAATTTTGTCCTCTTGAACTACGACCCTTCGACCAATGCAAAATTCCTAAGCTTCTTAGAGTTGTAAGCCTTTTTTATAAATGCATACTTATATCGATGAGAATTTTAGAATGACATGGTGATTCTATTTGAGTTCATAGGGCATATAGGTTCTATAAGTGGCAAGGTGGAAAAGTCGAAAAATGTGTGCTGCTAGACATCCATTATAATTGGCCGGTAAGTATGTGAATTTATGAATACATATCATACATGTGCGTACATAGGATAATGTTGCAACTAAAACCAATCTCCCGTTATGTAGTGACACAAGCAACCACCCGGATCGGTCCTATGTGGGTTCTATGTGTGCGAGTTCATGAGATAGACGGACGACACATCACGAACCCTATGCAGGAATTAGTAATAGTCATGTATGTATTTATGTCATTAAAGATGAAAATGTGTTATCGAGCGTAAATAGATGATGTTTATAAACTTCCTTTCCAGGAATTTCAACGAGGAAAGCCGAAGAACATTGTCGAAGATGCATTATATGACATAATTAAGGACCTATGCACATTCATATTGAAAGAAGTCATTTCTGTTGAAGGAAAATATCATGATGTTATCGGTACATTAGCAAGGCTAGAGTATAGAGTACTCACAAAAATTAGTAGACTATCTCTTAGCCGAGATAATTATTAGAGCTTAGTGAAAACTTGGATGTATAGAATGTGTGATGGTTGTAATCACAAGACTTTGATGTATATAAATTCTGATAGAATTTAATTCCATATTGCTTTCAATATGATTATCACTATTTATATAAAATTCAGTTTCGCATTCGGTGTGTACGTGAGTTCTGATCCTGGCACGTACATGGTTCGCATTGTGTGATGATGCCCAATTATGTAATCGTTGTGTACGTGAGTTCTGATCCTGGCACGTACATGGTTCGCATTCGGTTTACCTTCCAAAACTCGGTGTGACTTAAGTGGTATTAGAGCCTTGCTGACTGTAGGATCACTAACCTAGACTAGAATGGTCGCCCTAAGGACTATAGACCCTTACTCTTACCTTGACCTTAAAGTCTTTTCGAAAGTTGGTCATCTTGACCAACTCTATGTTATCTACTTATCTCAAAAGGTTTTGTCTCACTTTTCTTTCTGTTTACTTTTTGGTCTTATAGTTCTACTCTTACTCTTGTGCTTACGGTGTCTTTTGTAGATGGCCCGTATCAGGTGCATTGCACGTAAGTCTGTGATCCCATTTTTGCCTTCTCGACTGCCGGAGCGTCCCCTGCGTCGCACGGTGTCAGGTCAATCCAGCCACCTGGAGAGACTGTATCATCGCCTGCACGAGGAGCAGGAGCGCTGTTGGGGGCCTTCGGCTTCCGAAGGTCCTCAAAAACAGGATTTAACAGTATTTCTGGAGTATAATGTGTGAACAGGTATCTTCGGACTCAAGTCGACATCATAGCAGACCAGAATAATACGAAGGTTGATACAGCGCCGAAGGTGTGAGTAGGAAAGCTTCGGCGTGGCAGCAAAAAGTGAAACCGACTTAAAGATGAAAAGGCTATTCAGACCTCGATAGATTATTATAGAATTATTATCAAATGTAAAGGGCATGAATGTAATTTTGTATGGGTTGTGTCCCATGCCTATAAATAGGTGAACAGTACCCCCGTACTGTTCACGCGGATTTGGCATTCGCTTTTTGCGTCATGCTTGTACTTTCATCTCCTTCAAGTTGAAGGTACATTTGTAATTCAATGGTATTTCTGTTTATACATGATAGTAATATATAATTGTTTATGTTGTCCTTTATGTTACTTACGATTCATCCTTCGTCACTGTATAGCGAATTTATGAAGGTACGCCCTTCATAACCTTCGTCCGAAAACCATTATATCCTAAAGGGGAATAATGCTTCGAAGGACGAAGGACTTTATCGATTAATACTTTCTATGTTGCCTTGTTCTTGACTCATAGCATTTGAGAACAAGTCTCCAACATTGGCGCCCACCTCCGGTGAACTCACTTCCACACTCTGAGTTTTCTGAACACCTTCGGCGATCACAAACCTTCGTTATGGCGCCAAAGAAAGCTTCAGCAACTGGCACTGCAGCTCTTCAACCGCTGGACCATAATCAGGAGACTGTCTCTCTTCGGGAGGCCCGAAGCCAGAAAAGGAAGGCTGTCAGCCCGACACCACCAGAGGACGAGATAGATCAAGAAATCAGAGACATGGAAATGCTTCATCAACAGGTGCAGAGGAAGAAAGAAAAGATGGCCAGGCTAGCTGAACTGCAAAGGCAGATAGACGAAGCCTCTTAAGAAGTTCGTCATCTTGCTCAGAATGAGCAGCACCGAAGGCCTCAGCACCAAGACCTTCATCAGGAGGGTTTCCTCAACGAAGATGACTGGTATGATAATTTCCACCATGGGAATTTTGTTTTCGATGATGCTTCTCCTTTGTCCGCTGAGCTGCAGGCTACACCTTGGCCTTCGTCTTACAAGCCGCCTCAGCTTCCCGTATTCGATGGACACTCAGACCCGAAGCAGTTTTTGATGAGCTACGAAGCAACAGTATCTTCGTATGGTGGCAATGCTGCAGTCATGGCCAAATCTTTTGTTATGGCTGTCAGGAGTGTTGCTCAAACCTGGTATTCCTCCCTTCGACCAGGAACGATCACTTCATGGCAGAAGCTGAAGGACTTATTGTTAACTAGCTTCCAAGGGTTTCAGACGAAGTCGGTCACTGCTCAAGCTCTATTCCAGTGCACCCAGGATCACGAAGAATACCTTCAGGCGTATGTCCGGAGGTTCTTGCGTTAGAGGGCACAGGCACCAACGGTGCCCAATGAAATTGTCATTGAGGCTATGATCAAGGGACTTCGGCCAGGACCGTCAGCTCAGTACTTCGCTAGGAAGCCTCCTCAAAATTTGGAGAAGCTGCTCTAGAAGATGGACGAGTACATTCGGGCCGATAATGATTTTCGCCAAAGAAGGGAGGAGGCTTTCAGGTTTTCTGAAATGACCAGGGGCTTCGGAGGAAGGTTCTATCCGAGGCACGTTAGATCAATTCATAACTCTACCCAAAATGATGATCGAGGGAGCCAACAGCAAAGGCCACAGTGTTCCTCACAAGCTTTGGGGCAACAGCAAGGCTCCTTCCGACCACCAGCTCCAAGAGGCAGAGGCGCCAGGGGCTTCGGCGGAAGATTTGGAGATCAACCAAGAAGAATTTTTTGCTTGTTTTGCGGTGAGAACAAAGGCCATACCACCAGGATGTGCCATGTTACCATCCAGAAGCAAAAGGAAATAGCCGAAGCCGCAGCACAACAAGCTCAGCCGAAGCAGGTCATGCATACTGCTTCGTATCATTCGCCCTACATCCCAGAATATGTGGGCAACCACCCTGCAGTTTCTGTTGCTTCGGCGAGTCAACCTCAAGCTTCCTGGCAACAGCCTCCGCCTCCACCTCCGCTGCAACAAGGCCAGCAGCCAGAAGGGAGCCAGTATGCTCCACACCAAAGGGACTTCAGAGAGCAGTCCGAAGCTCGTACAGTCAACAGCACTGTGCCAGAGTCAAAGCACATCTATTGACAAATATCCTACCTTAATAGCAGTCTTTCTTATTCAGCCTTATTTTCTGTGTAATAAAGGACATCGTTTAGATTTCATGTAAACAGTTTTCCACAAGGAAAATATATTTTCTTCACAGGCTTAAGTTGTTGAAGTTTAAAGATTTGTGATAACAAAGAGGACCTTTGAATTATCGAAAATTCTTCGAAACAACAAAAAGTCGTTCTAAGGAACGCAGAGTAAGTTTGCCGAAGTCACAAAAAGCCGTTCCAAAGGGAACGCAGTGTAAGTTTTCTGCTCCAAAGTCGTTCCAAAGGGAATGCAGAGCATACAGCGAAAAGTCAACGCTGATACCGCCTAAGTAAAAGGCGAAGCGCGAAAATCAACGCGAATACCGCTGAAAGTAAAAGGCGAAGAAGCTCCTAAGGGAGGCTTACAGCGAAAAATAAACGCTGATTCCGCTGAAGTAAAAGGCGAAGAAGCTCCTAAGGGAGGCTTATAAAAGATTGTGTTTTATTGCAGGGATGCGTGTGTATCTTCGGAATAAACATCACCTCACATAACATAACATCATCGCATCATTTCGCATAGCATAAGCATCATACATCATGTTGCATATGGCACAAGAGGTGGACACAATATCGATCTACAGAAGAATGTTTTGAAAAAAGGGAAAAATCATAATGTCACAAGGAGATACAATATTGATCTTCGGAAGTATAGCTTTGGAAAATATCTTCACGAAGCCTGGATATTATTCAGCAGAACACTGGATATTGTTGGGATAAAGAAAAATTCTTCTTCACGAAGCATGAAAAGAAGGGAAGGTGTTTTTTCGTCAAGGACTCAAAAGCGGTACGTGTAAAATTTCATGCATCGTAAAGAATTGAACAATAAAAACAGGTATATTACATTCAGGATTACAAAATGTTACAATATATCACATTTCAGAAGTTTTTACAATAATACTTAATCTTCTCTCAAGACAACTTCTGCAGCCTCGTTCAGGAGCCGATTGACAACTTCATCCATGATAGCTTCAGCCATCTTTTTAATTTCGTCGTCTCCTTTTGGGGGAGCTCCCGAAGACGTTTTAGTAGGATCTAAAGGAGGACAGGATACGGCTACATTGCTATTACAAATTGCGAACGAAGTTTAAAATTGAAAATTACAACACAATAAAACCATCAGTTGATACCTATTTGCCCTTCGGGCTCTGCGCTTTTTTCAGCAGCCTCAGCCACTTCTCTAGCGTCGTGAATGCCCTTTTCACTTTTTCGAATAATTTCTCCGTCCATTTCTCGGCCACCATTATCCCAGATATCGGTGAAAAATTTTCCACCAATCATGCTAGCTTCGGCCGAAGGATCTCTTGCATCTTCGAAGGACAAAGCAGCTTCGGATTGCGCTAAAATTTTTACATGTTCGCAGCCCTTTTTCTCTAAAATGGTGGCAATTCCTCTGGCACCCGAGAAAGCACATATATCTCCACGGCTGTTTAAAATTTCCTCGAAGGCCTCAGCTTCGTGGTCGATCCATTCGATGGGACCTTCGGGATTGCCTCTTGTGAAGTTCTCTTCGCTTGAGAATGCGCCGACTCTGGCGAAGCTAGCTTTTAACTTCTTAACACACTCTATAGATTTGTTATAACATCTCTTCTTGGACGAACGAAGCTCTTCAACAGTTCCTTCTAGGTGATCTGCCCATTGGTTTCTGAGTTCTCGCTTTGTTTCTTCAAGTATGCGTTCTTCCTTGGCTCTGGCCAGTTGTTTCCGAAGATCTTCAATTTCGCGCTTCTGAGCTTCAGCTTGACCTTTAAAAGCAGCTTCGTCTTCCTTTATTTTATTTATCAATGAGTGTAATATTTTATCTTTTTTGAGACCTTCGTTCCTCAGTTCAATTACTTCGGAACGAAGGTTGCTCAGGGCTATAGCACACCCTTCGTCTTCAGCATCTTTCTGTGCCCTGAGGGCGTTGCTAAGTATCAGGCCCTGCAAAGAGAAATATGTGTGCGTCAATAGATTTAAGTAAATGAAAAATTTTGGTCCCAACAAAGAATACAAAGATCCCATTTGTTGCACCTTTAAGCTATTATATGCCAGGTTGTCGGCCAGATCGTTCTTCGACAGCACTGAGAGCCCGTCCTCTAATGTTGGGAACCCGAAGCTCTTGTTCATCTCCCGACAGACAGAAATCTCCTTACTGTCAGGGAGACAATACAAAAAGTCTTCTTCTCCACTGCCATTGAATATTAACGCCCCCTTTGGATACTTCAGTTTTTGGGCGTAGCGCTGGGCCTCTTGCTCTTCTTTTTCTGATAGTTTTTTCCCCGAAGCATGACGAACAATATAATCACGGACTTTGGAGGATGCTTCGGGGGCAATGACACCGATTTCTTCAACAAAAGTTGGCTCTGTTATTTTTTCCTCAGTTTCCAAGGATTTTATCCTCGCGGGCTCTGAGGACCCAGCTTCGGCTTCAGTTTCTTGCTCTGGAACTTTAGTATCAGAAATTTCAGTTTTTGCTTCGGGAATGGCAGTAGTCTTCTTCGGAGGTGTGCTTGAAGATTTAATTGTTTCCAGTACATCTAGCACATTTGCCATTCTCTTTCTTTTCGGAGTCACTGCTGGCACTTTTTGATTTTTTACTGTCTCAACATTTGCTGCAGGACTCAAAACTTCTGATGTTTTTTCTTCAGTTGGTTTTTTCACTTCTTCCATTTTTTCTGTGGATGGCGCTTCGGCCATCTCTTTGGTTTCTGGTAGCAAAATCTTCGGTTCTTTCAATTCTATCCTTGTTGGCGCTTCGGTCATTTCTGCAACTTCTGGCAGCAAGGTTGGTTTGGTTGGCTGTTCAGCCTCGGTGGCCGAAGAAGTTTCTCCGGTGAACTCGGGCACCGAAGCTGGTTCAATATAGCGCGGCCGATGTGTGAGGACCTTTATCCTTTTTCTTTTCGGTTCTGGCTCGCTAGGAGCAGTTGCAGCTTCTTCTTTTGCAGAGATTGTGTTTTTTCTCTTCTGCCCTCGAATGGGATAACGATAGTCAGGGTAAACGAACCCGATTGCATCAAACACCCGATTCAGCCTCTTCTTTTTTCGGCCTCCAAAGGCTGCTGACAGTGCAGTATCTTCGGCCTTCGAATAAGCCCCAAGCAGTTCATCACTTAAATTTTCAATGCTTTTTAACCAGTCATCATCTGGCTCAACGAATTTATCTCCGAACTTAAAAGTGTACTTCAGCCTGATAAGTCCACCTTCGTCGGCCTCTTTTATGGTTTCTTGCAGCATTTCCCATTTCTCCGCGAGCGGCCATACCCTGAAGGCAATATGCTCTTGTACTAAATCTCTCGTTCCAATAAAAGAACAGACAGCGCCGAAGGCTCTCTGGCATTCTTCGGCAGCTTCATTCATTTCAACCTTCGGCCTCCGAAGGTCGAAGCTTTGCCAAATAGGGCGCATAATTATACCTTTGATATCTTCTCGTGCTTTCAGATCATTTTTCACATAAAACCATTCTGTCATCCAGTCGCCGGGCCATCTCTTCCGAAAAGTTGGCACGGGACAGCTTGACCCGGACCGAGAAACGAAATTGTAGCAGCCAAAATTATTGTGATACTGTTCCTTACCCCAAGGTTTTGTTTCGTATGATAGTTCGTGTATATTGCAGAAACTTTTGGCATCAGGCTTCAGACCTTGGCTTCTCACGGCCCACACGAAGATATTCAGCCTTACGATTGCCTCGGGGGTAAGTTGGTGAAGATAGACTTCGAATATTTTCAGCACCTCTACGACGAAGCTCCTCAAGGGAAATCGCAGCCCAGCTTTCAAAAAGCTTCGGTACACTACGACTTCTTTCTCTTCAGGGTGTGGACAAGTCTTCTCCCCTTCATCGGCCCACACAACGGACAAATCCCGGAAATACCTTCCTCTCATGTTGACAAGATGATTCTCTTTGATTGTTGATTTACCATAAACTGAATGGCTTGGTCGCCAGGGACGATCTTCGGAGTCTTCACCACCGCTGTCCACATCATAACTGTCGCTGTCACCAGTATCCTCAGACAAACCTTCTAGAATCTCCTTGGTGATTTTTTCTGTGTTGGTCTTCGACATTGCTATAAGAAACCCCAGATTTTTCTCTTCATCGAGACTCAGTTTCATCTCCGTAGCAGCCTTCTTATCTTCAGACATCTTCGGAGACACTAAAAAACTGTTTTCAAAGTCGAAGCTTCAAAACTAAGAACTCAGCAAATCTTAGTGTGCAAGAGCTAAAAATTGAGTGAGCGGGAGCAGATAGCCAGAGAGCGTGCCAAATGAGTTTGCGGTATGACCGTATTTATACGCCCAGTGCGTTGGAAATTGAAAGACCCCGCTTGTCAGTGAATGTTGCTATTCTAGCAAAGGGAAGGTGTTTTTTCAGACCTTCGGCGTAAAGCCTTCGTCCATGTCGCAATCTAAATTTATTATTTTAAACAAATTATATTGCGAGGGGCTACTGTTGGGGGCCTTCGGCTTCCGAAGGTCCTCAAAAACAGGATTTAACAGTATTTCTGGAGTATAATGTGTGAACAGGTATCTTCGGACTCAAGTCGGCATCATAGCAGACCAGAATAATACGAAGGTTGATATAGCGCCGAAGGTGTGAGCAGGAAAGCTTCGGCGTGGCAGCAAAAAGTGAAACCGACTTAAAGATGAAAAGGCTATTCATACCTCGATAGATTATTATAGAATTATTATCAAATGTAAAGCGCATGAATGTAATTTTGTATGGGTTGTGTCCCGTGCCTATAAATAGGTGAACAGTACCCCCGTACTGTTCACGCGGATTTGGCATTCGCTTTTTGCGTCACGCTTGTACTTTCATCTCCTTCAAGTTGAAGGTACATTTGTAATTCAACGGTATTTCTGTTTATACATGATAGTAATATATAATTGTTTATGTTGTCCTTTATGTTACTTACGATTCATCCTTCGTCACTGTATAGCGAATTTATGAAGGTATGCCCTTCATAACCTTCGTCCGAAAACCATTATATCCTAAAGGGGAATAATGCTTCGAAGGACGAAGGACTTTATCGATTAATACTTTCTATGTTGCCTTGTTCTTGACTCATAGCATTTGAGAACAAGTCCCCAACAAGCGCCGACGCCAGGAGCAGGAGCAGGAGTAGGAGCAGCAGTACTCTTCCCCCTTGCCCTAGCAGGAGGTGGAGTTTGAGAGGCCGCCTTCCCCTGCACCTCAGCCAGAGATGCCCTCTGCGCCACCTCAGGGCATCCCGGCTGCTGGAGGAGACCCTGACGGAGACGGAGACGACGATGACGCCGGTGGCAGTTCGAGCCACGGCACGGAGCTTTCGGAGGAGCCAGAGCCGGATGAATGGATCGCTAGACCCATCACTCGTGACGCCGCTCGCGGGTGTCACTTCCACGACGCTCTCGATACCCGGCTACGTCGGGCCTTCGACCGACACACTTGGTCTATCGAGTACCGTTGTGTAGTCTACCAGCATCATCGCGGGCTATACCCAGACTAGTGGGAGGCTACTTGCTTGGTGCGTCGTCCGGACGATGATCTCCAGGGTGCAGAGGCCTTCTTAGAGCACTATTCTATCACTAAGAGGGACACTGCCGAGGCAGCCATGCAAGATGCAGCACGACGGGCACTTTCCTAGTATTGCTCGTTGTTCAGTGGGGTAGCTGATGGCCTTGACCTGAAGTACTACCCTCGCCGTTCGACCGACAGTGCTGGAGGTGTGATTGTCTCGCCAGTAGGTGAGGGCAATCCCAGACTGAATAGCATGGTCAACTTGGTCGACGTGCTCAACACAGAGTTGGACCATGCCCTCAACAAGTTGGGCAAGGTTTGGGCAGAGGTTGCAGAATTGCGTGCTGAATGCGCGGTACGCCACTATCTTGATGGTGGTTCTCCCGCCCCTGTTGGGATTCATCACCCTTACCGTTCACCGCCCCAAGGTCTCTTCGACTATGGTACCCCAGACTGTAGGACCCGCATAGATTTAGATCCATAGATCGATGGAGTCGGAGTCTGTAATAATTCTTACTTCAGTGTCTTAGTCTAGTCAGTCTTAGTTAGAGTTAGTTCGGTTATCTTTTGTTGGATGCTCGTCATGACGAACATGTAATGAAGTTGAATCTTTGTAATGATTGTCACCAAGGTGTGGGTATCCCCTGCAACTTGGTGTAGTTATTAATAAAAGTCAGTTATTTAGTTAGGTAATCCATTTACTTCCACTTTCCTCTTTATCTGAGAAGCTGTCAGTGAAGATGGTCAATTGTTCAGTTCTATGAAGATTCTCTATACATCTTTTCTTATGCTGAAAGACTGCAGAGTCAGATCTGATATGTGTGTGATTCCTACAGATGTCTGAGAACAAGCGCAGAGGTTCGAGGCGTGCTCAGCCAGAGCAGCAGGCACCTCAAGAGGAGGCAGCTCCGCAGCAGCATTTGCCACCGCCACCCCCGATGACTATTGAGCATATGTTCTTGATGCAGACCTAGGTAGTTCAGGCAATTGGTCAGACCTTGGCAGCGATGCAGCAAGCTCAGCAGCAGCAACCACCACCTCAGCATCCAGTGCAAGTCCAGATGCATCAAGTGCCTAGAGACAAGCGGGCAGAGTTCATGAGGGGCCATCCCCCTGTCTTTGCCCACTCTGCAGATCCGATGGACGCGAAAGATTGGCTGCGTACCGTGGAGCGTGAGTTTCACACTGCTCAGTGCAATGACCGTGAGAAGAATCAACTGGTGCTCGACCGCGACGGTCCGCCGTGCTCGCACGGTGGCCGGCTGATTCAGCCCAGTTTAGTTCACCGGAGTAGTTCTATGTGTCACCCATGTCCCTGCTAAAGCCAGCCAAGGCCTTAGCGTGCCTTAAGTCCCCTCCCTGTGGCCGGAATGGCTCACCGGAGTTTCTCCGACCCGCCCGAGACCTTCTCACCGCCATTCTCCCCTCTCTGCCCGTGGATTCGTGGCCTGTTCCCCGCCATTGAGTTCGCCGTGGCACCCTCTACCTCTCTGCCCAACTCCGGTGACCCCGGAGCCACTCTAGCTCGCGCCCGCCTCAACGCTGGCGACCTCACCGCCGCGGAGAGGAGCAGCGCCGCCCGCAACCGTCTGTTTCCCCGGTCTGATCCCCTCCGTCCGATTCAGATCGAACGGCCTAGACCGCAGGATACCGCTTCGCGCACGCGCGCCTGACACGCCCTGGCCCGCCTGTCAGTGCCATTCGCAGCCCCTCGGACCTGCTCGAACCCCCCTCGGACCGGTTCAGACCCCCTCGGACCCCTGTAGCCGTCCGTTTCCCCTCTAGCGCTGGACCCGCTCAATCAGTGCGCTCTCCCCCTCTGTCGCTGACACTCCCTGTCCCGCTTGTCAGTGCTTGCCCGCCCGCGCGTGCGCCCTCGGGCACAGATCTATTCTCGGCTGTCGGTTTCTGATCCAACGGTTAGATTCACCCAATACCCCTTCGCGTGGCTGTTTTGCTTAGGAAACCCCCTGGTTTTAAGAAATCAACCCGCCATCCTCTGTTTTAGCGCATAGGTCCCTGGTTTGTTTTAATTAGACCCCTGTACTTTTATTTATTCACAGAATTAGCCCTAATTTCATATTTTGAATTCCCAAACTTGTTTATTTCATAACGTTTGCATATGAACTCCAAATTTAGTGATTCAAATTGCAAAATGTTCTTAGAATTATTCTCTGTTTAAATAAAATGGTTTCACTTACTGTCTGCACACTCTAATTTTTAGGATTGAATATGAACTAATGTAGGTGTATGTTTTATTTATTTAATAAATAAATAAAGGAAAATCTTAGAGATTTAAACCTGTTTAAGCTTGTGAAATTAATGATAGGTATTGCATCAGTTCATCTCTGTTCTAAATTTTAGGTCACCATAAAATGAATTGATCTATGATTTTGTACTTGTAAATAACACTTAGGAGAAATAGTAATCTATTTTCAAACAAAGTTAATGTAGGTAATAGTTTATGTTATACTTTGAATCCATTTTCCTTTATGTAGTATTATGTCTTTTTAAGATGTGTTCCCAATGTTTGAACATGTTTGGTGTGATGTTCAATTGTAATTTTCAAATGTATTGAATGCATGCTCGCTTTATTTAGATAACGGCAGTCCGAGTTTCCTGAGTGTGTTGTTGGAGACCTCCCTGAGCAACAACCTGGTGAAGGCAAGTGTCCTCAGACCTATCATGTCCTACTTTACTTTATAATTCATTGTCCTGCATTACTTTATTAAAACCTAAGGATTGACTAGTTTGTATTTCCCTTACCCTTGTTTACCTTTTTGGGTTAATCATGGTTAGCTTATGCTATTGCTTAAACTTAATCAATAAACATGATGTGATCTTTTATGATACGATGATGTTATCCCGATGGGGTTCTTATGATTCTTTAGGGGACTCAGGCTCTTTCCTGAGTGCCTCTCCATAAGGACCTGTTTGGGGAGTGACAATCCGAGATAACAGTGCAACCATGAGGGTGGAATGGGACGCCCTTAGGTGATTAATTAGAGGAACCAGAGGAGTAGTTGGCTTCGTCGTAGGGCCGTCAATAGGGTCCGGGCACAGTACTTGCTCTGCCGAGGTTGGTTGCAGAGGTTCTTTGATTTGGTTTTTGTTAGTCACCCTTCCTTTGGGGAGATGTACTGTGTTTATCAAACTGGAGAAACCTAACGGGCGGCTATGACCTCTAGGAAATCTTTGTAAAGGCTACGTAGTGAGACCCTGCTAGGTCACCTTGGTTGTGATCAATGGGGAGGCTAGAACCCCGGGCAGAATGGGAATCACAGCTTGTGGGTAAAGTGTGCAACCTCTGCAGAGTTTTAGAAACTGGTATATCAGTCGTGCTCGCGGTTATGAGCAGCCTTGGGGTCCTCTTCGATTAGAAGAACAATGGTTACTTTTATGATGATGATTAACAATGGTGATTATAATCCTGATCTCTGGTATTTCCCCTTGGAGGGAGTGCCTCTGGGTAATAACTGGGTTATTACTAAAACTTGGCTATACTTATAGTAAAAAAAACTTGACCAACTAAAAGCAACTGCTTAACCTTAACTCCACATATAGCTAGTCCACTTTAGCCAAACGGGACATTTGCTAAGTACGTTGAAGTGTACTCACCCTTGCTTTACAAACCACCCCACCCCAGGTTGTCCCCACTGTTCTCAGTGCTCAGGAGGTGAAGCTGGCAACATGGATGACTTCGAGGAATATGACGAGTTCTAGTTCTTTCTTAGTGGCAAACCCCCAGTCAGCTGCCTGTGTAGGCTTATATTCTACGTTTCGTTACTCCGCACTTTGATGTTATTGTTAAACACTATGTTTATGTAATAGACTCTGTGGATGTCTCATACATCTTGATGTAACTAAGTACCTTTCCGCTATTTAATTCAAGCATTGTGTGATGATGTCCAATTATGTAATCGCTGTGTACGTGAGTTCTGATCCTGGCACGTACATGGTTCGCATTCAGTTTACCTTCCAAAATTGGGTGTGACATCCAGGAGGAGCCCTACAACGAGGAGTATGTGCTTATCTAGGTGGCATCTCCCAGTCAGCTTGATGGCGTCGAGGTATAATATTTAGTTCGCTTTATTGTTATCATTTATTTTTGTAAGACTTCCTCTATGTAATATTGATACTTGTGACATTTATCTCTATACACTTTGTCATTATATGTGATGTTCTTTTTTGGCGCACATATGAGACGCATTCGGCTTTATCCCTTAAATCCGGGTGTGACACCCACGCCCGAGCGCCCTTGCTGGCTGGGCCAGATTTGCCCCCTCCAGCCCACGAGACCAGGAAATCCCTTTTCTTTTTCTATTTTCCATTTTCTCTATTTTCCCATATGTTTATATGTGTATTTTGTATGAAATGCACAAATAATAAGTCAAGCACTATCAAGGTCACATAAAATCATGATCATAGTAACATGATACACTTTTCTTAGCAAGGCAATGGATTGATGTATTGTTTTATTAATTGTTTTTGCTAGAGAAAACAGTGTGTTCCGGAAACCCTAGCTATGGAAGAAGGGTAGGAGCCCGACCTCCCAGAAATAGAACCTTCGTGTCACGAGAGCTTCGACAAAGGCAAGTTCATTCTACCCATGATGCATAAAATACCTATTCTCTCTCTACCACTACCTAAGTCAGGAATATGGGTTGGTTATTATGCATTTGTGAGACGAGTTTTAGCCCGAGTTAAGGATACCCTTTTCACTACAAAAAGAAAATGGGTTATTGGTTATGTTTTCAAAATAAAAAGGTTTTCAAAATGTGTATGATGAAGGGTTATCACCCTTGTCACCTTTGAGCGGGATGATCAGGGACTCCCTGGTTTGGGAGGTCCTAAGGTGTTAGTTTAGCTAGGTTAGGTCTGAGCATGAAGGATTGTCTCTCTCGCATAAGGACCGGTCCTTCAATACCTATACTCATAACAGGTACAACCACTCGAGACTGTATGGGCAGTCACTTGATCTAAACCTGCACAGACCGCACTCCTGGGTTATGGTGGCTGGGAGCGCCGGAAGGACAAAGAGGGGAAATAATTTTGACCTCTTGAACTACGACCCTTCGACCAATGCAAAATTCCTAAGCATCTTAGAGTTGTAAGCCTTTTTTATAAATGCATACATATATCGATGAGAATTTTAGAATGACATGGTGATTCTTTTTGAGTTCATAGGGCATATAGGTTCTATAAGTGGCAAGGTGGAAAGTTTGATTTGTCGAAAAAATGCATGCCGCTAGACATCCATTATAATTGGCCAGTAAGTGTGTGAATTTATGAATACATATTGTTGGGGACTTGTTCTTAAATGCTATGAGTTAAGAACAAGGCAACATAGAGAATGTTAAACATAAAAGTCCTTCGTCCTTCGAAGCATTATTTCCCTTGAGAGATAATGATTTTCGGACGAAGGTCACGAAGGACGTACCTTCGTGAATACAACATATAAATAATGAAGGAAACATATAAAATATAAAAGGTAACACAAACAGTTATGTATTGTTATTAACTCATTTCTGATTTATTATTATGGAAAATAGAAATGAGTACAAATTACAAATGTACCTTCGGCTTGAAAGAAGGTAAAAGTACAAGCGTGACGCAAAAGCGAATGCCAAGTCAGCGTGAACAGTACAGGAGCACTGATCATCTATTTATAGGCACGGGTTACAGCCCATGTAAAATTACATTCAGGCCCTTTGCATTTGCTAATAATTCTATAGCAATTCATCGAGGTCTAGATAGCCTTTTCCCTTTTAAGTCGGTTTCCTTTTCCCTATCGTCATGCCGAAGCTCCCTTGCGCATAGCTTCGGCTCTATTCCATCCTTCGTTTCCCTTGTGCTTCTTCATACTGTGATTTTGACTCAAGTCCGAAGGGTCCAAGTCCGAAGGTACCTGCTCATGTATTATACTCCAGAAACATTGTTAAATCACGTTTTTGAGGACCTTCGGAAGTCGAAGGCCCCCAACAGTAGCCCCTCGCAATATTAATTTGTTAGAATGGTAAATTCAGATTGCGATATGGACGAAGGCCTTAAGCCGATGGTCCGAAAAAACACCTTCCCTTTGCTAGAATAGCAATAGTCAATGACAAGCGGGGCCCTGCCACTTGCAACGTATTGGGCGTATAAATAAGAGCGCACCGCGAGCACATTTAGCACACTTTCTTGCCGCCTGCTCTTGCCTTCCTAATTTTTAGTTCTTTGCACACCAACGCTTGCCTAGCTTTTTAGATTTTCTTTAGCTTCGGCTTTAAGAGCACGTTTTCAACATTTTCGAAGATGTCTCAAGACAAAAAAGCTATTGCTGAAACGAAGTTGAGCCTTTCTGAGGAGAAGAATCTTGGCTTTATTGAATCTATAGCAAAGACGAATACGGAGAAGATTACTAGGGAGATTTTAGAAGGTTTATCTAAAGACACTGGTGATAGTGACAGTTATGATGTGGAAAGTGGCGGAGAAGACTCTGAAGATCGACCCTGGCGACCAAGTCATGCAGTTTTTGGAAAATCAACTATTAAACAGAGTCATCTCGATAATATGAGGGGAAGATATTTTCGGGACATGTCTACTGTAAGGGCTGATGACGGAGAGAGGACTGTGCCTACTCCCGAAGAGAATGAAGTTGTGATCTTCCGAAGCTTTTTTAAAGCTGGGCTTCGGTTTCCATTAAGCAAATTTGTGGTTGAGGTTTTAAAGATCTATCAAGTCTACCTTCATCAAATTACGCCCGAAGCAATCATAAGAATGGGAATCTTCGTCTGGGCCGTGAGGAGCCAGGGCTTGGAGCCAAATGCAAAAAGCTTTTGCAATATGCATGAATTGTTATATGAGACGAAACCCTGGGGCAAAGAGCAATATCATAACAGTTTTGGCTGTTATAGTTTCGTCGCTCGCTCTGACTCGAGTTGTTCCGTGCCAACCTTCCGGAAAAGATGGCCTAGGGACTGGATGAAGGAATGGTTTTACGTGAAAAACGATTTAAAGGCACGAGAAGACATCAAAGATATTATCATGCGTCCTATCTGGCAGCGCTTCGGCCTTAGGAAGTCGAAGGTGGAAATTGATGATGCAGCCGAAGAATGCCAAAAGGCCTTCGACATAGTCTGCTCTTTCATCGGAACGAGGGATTTAGTCCAAGAGCACATAGCCTTCAGAGTGTGGCCTCTTGTAGAGCAATGGGAAATGCCAAAGGAAACCATCAGCAAGCCTGACGAAGGTGGACTGGTTAGGTTGAAATACACCTTCAGATACGAGGGTAAGTTTATTGAGCCAGATGACGATTGGCTGAAATGCATCGAAGCTACAAGCGGCGAACTGCTTGGACCATACAAAGACAGAAGATAACGCTCTATCTGCGACCTTCGGAGGGCGGAAAAAGAAGAGGCTGAATAGAGTTTTTGATGCTATTAGGTTTATGTACCCTGATTATCGCTACCCGCTGAAAGGGCAAAAGAGAAAAAGTGCAACTTCTGGAAAAGGCGATACTTCGGTTGCTCTAAGTGAGGCTGCGCCAAAGAGGAAAAGAGTGAAGGTCCTTACTCACCGACCACGCTTCATCAAACCGGCCTCGGTGCCCGAATTTGGTGGTGAGACCTCTACTGCTACTGAAGCCAAAGAGCCTACACCTTCGCAGAAAATTGACGAGCTGACTGCAATGCCGAAGGCTGAAAAAATTGAAGAGCCGAGAGCTGAGAGGACAAAGACATCAAAAATTTTAAGACCTTCGGCAGAAATTGAAGTACCAAAAACCCAAAAAGGTCCAGCAATGACCCCCAAAAGAAAAAGGATGGTTAATGTACTGGATGTATTGGAGACAATAAAGTCTTCAAGCACTACTCCGAAGAAAATTGCCGAAACTCCCGAAGTGCAAATTGAAGCCTTTGATGCCGAAACTACAAAGCACCAAGCTGAGACAAAAGCTGGGCCTTCAGAGCCCGCCAAGGTGAAATCCTTGGAAACCAAAGAAATAGAAGCAGCAGAACAAATTTTGGCTGAAGAAACTGGCACTGTCGCCCCCGAAGCATTTCCGAAGCTTTCAATTATATTTTACGACATGCTTCGGGGAAAAAGTTGACTGAAAAAGAAAAGCAAGAGGCTCAGTTCTATGCCAAAAAATTGAAATATCCAAAGGGGGCGTTGATTTTCAACGGCAGCGGAGAAGAAGACTTCTTGTATTGTCTCCCAGACAGCAAGGAGATCTCTGTCTGCCGGGAGATGGCAAGAAGCTTCGGATTCCCGATGCTAGAAGACGGGCTCTCAGTGTTATCAAAAGATGAATTAGCCGACAACTTAGCGTACAACAACTTAAAGGTGAGAAAATAAGATTTTTGTACAACAGCTTTAATTCATTTGTTTATTCCTAAGACCACATTCCTTTTGCAGGGCCTTATTCTTAGCAATGCCCTCAGGGCTCAAAAAAGCGCTGAAGACGAGGGATGTTCCATGGCCTTGAATAACCTTCGTTCCGAAGTAATTGAGCTAAGGAACGAAGGACTTGAGAAAGATAAAATATTAAACTCATTACTTAATAAAATAAAAGAAGACGAAGCTGCTTCCAAAGCCCAAGCTGAGATCCAGAAACGCGAAATTGAAGATCTTCGGAAACAGCTGGCAGGAGAAAAATTAAAATGTGCGGTTGCCGAAGCTGACCGAGACGCCAGTGAATACTGGAAAAATCACTGGGAGAAAACAGTTGTGGAGCTTCGTTCTTCAAAAGAGAGATGCTATGAAAAATCTATGGCATGTGTAGAAAAGATAAAAACCAGCTTCGCCAATATTGGCGCATACTCAAATGAGGAAAACTTCGTAGTAGGCGATCCCGAAGGTCCAATCGAATGGACCAAGGGCGAAGCCGAAGCCTTTGAGGAAGTTTTGAGTGGCCGTGGAGATGTCTGCGCCTTCTCAGGTGCCAGAGGAATTGCGGCTATCTTAGAGAAGGCGGGATGCGTGCATGTGAAGATTCTGGCCCAAACCGAAGCTGCATTTTCTATTGAAGATACAAGAGACCCTTCGGCTGAGGCAAGCCTGATTGGCGGAAAGTTTTTTACCGATATTTGGGAAAATGGTGGCCGAGAGATGGCCCACAAAATTATAAAGAAGAGTGAAAAAGATACCCACGATGCTAGAGAAGCAGCAAAGGCAGTTGAAAAAACTGCAGAACTTGAAAGGGAGATAGATATTGTCTAATTGCTTTTGACTTTATGCTTTATTCTTGTGACTTCGAACTTATTCATATTTTATATTGCAGTCGAATTATCTCCTCCTCCGGAGCCTTTCGAGCCACAAACGAGCCCCAAAGCAAAAAGTGAAGATGAAATTATTAAGATGGTCGAAGCTATTATGGACAAAGTTGTTTTTCAACTACTAAACGAAGCTGCAGAAGTAGTTTTAAGAGAAGAATAGCTATTGTTGTAAAAACATTTGGAATATTGATGTAATATTTGCTGTACAAAGTGTATAATATTCTATAGTTTTGAAAGTAATATATAAGCTGTGTGTAATTCGGTTCTTTACGATGCATGAAACTTTACATACATACCGCTTTTGAGCCTTTGGAAAAAAAACCTTCCCTTCTTTTCATGCTTCATGAAGAATAGCCATGTTCGTGAAAATATCATGCTTCGTAAGCAATAGATTTCCCGACACCTTATTTTGTGCCTTGGCACAATTTCTTCGAAACAATTTCCGAAGATTGATCATTGTATTCCCTTTTTGTGCCTTTGATGCGATATGATGTATGATGTCATGTTATGCGAATGATGTGATGATGCTATGGTATGCAAAATGATACTTGTGCTGAAGATACACACATATTCCCATAGTAGAACACATTCTCTTTGTCGTTTATTTTTCGGCTTCACCGCTTATTTTTCGGTGTATCAGCGTTGACTTTTCGATGTAAGCCTCCCTTAGGAGCTTCTTCGCCTTTTATTTCGGCGGTATCAGCGTTTATTTTTCGCTGTAAGCCTTCCTTAGGAGCTTCTTCGCCTTTTATTTCGGCGGTATCAGCGTTTATTTTTCGCTGCAAGCCTCCCTTAGGAGCTTCTTCGCCTTTTATTTCGGCGGTATCAGCGTTTATTTTTCGCTGTAAGCTCTGCATTCCCTTTGGAACGACTTTTGAGCAGAAAACTTACACTGCGTTCTTTTAAGAACGACTTTTGTTGCTTCGTCAAAACTTGCAATGCGTTCCTTAAAATGACTTTTTGTTGCTTCGTCAAAACTTTTAGAACTTCGTCGATTTTTGAGGAAGGTATATTACATTATGATAATGACGAAGCTTTTCAAGAAATTGAAAACAACAAAAGAACTAAGTTTTCAATGATTGCTCTTTATTGAAAAAGGTAAATGATAACAAATGTAGAAACCGCTTCAGAGGTAGGATATATCATAGTAGATGTGCTTCGATTCTGGCACAGTACTGTTGACTGTGCAAGCTTCGGATTGCTCCCTGAAGTCTCTCTGCTGGTGCGTGTGCTGGCTCCCTTCTGGCTGCTGGCCTTGGGGATAAGCGGGTTGTATTGGTGGCGGAGGTGGAGGCTGTTGCCAAGATGCCTGAGGTTGGCTTGCCGAAGCAACAGAAACTACAGGATGGTTGCCCACATACTCTGGAATGTACGGTGAGTGGTACGAAGCATTATGCATAACCTGCTTCGGCTGGCTCTGTTGGGCTGCATCTTCTGCTATCTCTTTCTGTTTCTGGATGGTGATATGGCACATCCTGGTAGTATGGCCCTTGTCCTCACCGTAGAATAGGCAATAAATTTTTCTGGGCTGATCCCCAAACCTTCCTCTGAAGCCCCTGGTGCCTCTGCCCCTTGGAACTGGGGGCCGAGGATAGCTCTGTTGCTGCCCCGAAGCCTGGGAGGAATACTACGGCCTCTGCTGCTGACTTCCCCTGTCGTCATTCTGAGTAGAGTGGATTGATCTGACGTGCCTAGGGTGGACTCTCCCTCCGAAGCCCCTGGTCATTTTGGAGAACCTGTAAGCTTCCTCCCTTCTTTGTCGAAAGTCATTATCTGCGCGGATATATTCATCCATCTTTTGAAGCAGTTTCTCCAGGGTCTAAGGGGGTTTCCTGGTGAAGTATTGGGCCGCAGGTCCTGGCCGAAGTCCCTTGATCATGGCCTCAATGACAATTTCATTGGGCACTGTTGGCGCTTGTGCCCTTAAACGCAAGAACCTTCGTACATACGCCTGAAAGTATTCTTCGTGATCTTGTGTGCACTGGAACAAAGCTTGAGCAGTAACCGGCTTTGTCTAAAACCCTTGGAAACTGGTAATCAGCATATCCTTCAGCTTCTGCCATGATGTGATCGTTCCTGGCCGAAGAGAGGAGTACCAGGTTTATGCAACATTCTTGACTGCCATGACAAAAGATTTCGCCATGACTGCAGTATTGCCTCCATATGAAGATATGGTGGCTTCGTAGCTCATCAGAAACTGCTTCAGATCTAAGTGTCCGTCATACATGGGGAGCTGGGGTGGCTTGTATGACGGGGGCCAAGGTGTAGCCTGTAGTTCTGCTGACAGAGGAGAAGCATCATCAAAAGCAAAATTTACTTGATGAAAATCTTCATACCATTCATCCTCATTGTAGAAGCCTTCCCGATGAAGCTCCCTATGTTGGGGCCTTCGATCTTGCTCATCCTGAGCAAGATGGCGTACTTCTTCCGTAGCTTCGTCGATCTTCCTCTGAAGGTCGGCCAGTCGAGCCATCTTCTCCTTCTTCTTTTGTACTTGTTGATGAAGCATCTCCATGTTCCTGATTTCTTGGTCCAACTCATCCTCCTAGGGCGTTGGACTAGTGGCCTTTCTCTTCTGGCTTCGAGCCTCTCGAAGAGAAAGGGTCTCCTGGTTTGGATCCAGTGGCTGCAGAGCGGCAGCCCCTGTCGCTGAAGCTTTCTTTGGTGGCATGACGAAGGTCAATGCCTTCCGAAGGTGGTCGAGAAGAGTTCACCGGAGGTGGGCGCCAATGTTGGGGACTTGTTCTTAAATGCTATGAGTTAAGAACAAGGCAACACAGAGAATGTTAAACATAAAAGTCCTTCGTCCTTCGAAGCATTATTTCCCTTGAGAGATAATGATTTTCGGACGAAGGTCACGAAGGACGTACCTTCGTGAATACAACATATAAATAATGAAGAAGGAAACATATAAAATATAAAAGGTAACACAAACAGTTATGTATTGTTATTAACTCATTTCTATTTTATTATTATGGAAAAATAGAAATGAGTACAAATTACAAATGTACCTTCGGCTTGAAAGAAGGTAAAAGTACAAGCGTGACGCAAAAGCGAATGCCAAGTCAGCGTGAACAGTACAGGAGCACTGTTCATCTATTTATAGGCACGGGTTACAGCCCATGTAAAATTACATTCGGGCCCTTTGCATTTGCTAATAATTCTATAGCAATTCATCGAGGTCTAGATAGCCTTTTCCCTTTTAAGTCGGTTTCCTTTTCCCTATCGTCATGCCGAAGCTCCCTTGCGCACAGCTTCGGCTCTGTTCCATCCTTCGTTTCCCTTGTGCTTCTTCATACTGTGATTTTGACTCAAGTCCGAAGGGTCCAAGTCCGAAGGTACCTGCTCATGTCTTATACTCCAGAAACATTGTTAAGTCACGTTTTTAGGACCTTCGGAAGCCGAAGGCCCCCAACACATATCATACATGTGCGTACATAGGATAATGTTGCAACTAAAACCAATCTCCTGTTATGTAGTGACACAAGCAACCACCCGGATCGGTCCTATGTGGGTTCTATGTGTGTGAGTTCATGAGATAGACGGACGACACATCACGAACCCTACACAGGAATTAGTAATAGTCATGTATGTATTTATGTCATTAAAGATGAAAATGTGTTATCGAGTGTAAATAGATGATGTTTATAAACTTCCTTTCTAGGAATTTCAACGAGGAAAGCCGAAGAACATTGTCGAAGATGCATTATATGACATAATTAAGGACCTATGCACATTCATATTGAAAGAAGTCATTTCTGTTGAAGGAAAATATCATGATGTTATCGGTACATTAGCAAGGCTAGAGTATAGAGTACTCACAAAAATTAGTAGACTATCTCTTAGCCGAGATAATTATTAGAGCTTAGTGAAAACTTGGATGTATAGAATGTGTGATGGTTGTAATCACAAGATTTTGATGTATATAAATTCTGATAGAATTTAATTCCATATTGCTTTCAATATGATTATCACTATTTATATAAAAATTCAGTTTCGCTTTGAAAAATTAAAAAAGGCGGGAAAACTATCACTGGCGGCCAAATAAAGAAAATCACTAGTGAAAACTGCATTTCCACTGCCGGTTTACTTAAGAGAACCGCGGGTGGAATCTATTTTCATTGGTGATTTGTTAAGAAAACACCACAGACGGTTGTGTTGAGAGAACCGTCAGTCGAAATAGCATTTTTACTGGCGGTTTCCAAAATAACCGTCGGTGGAAATGTTTTCCAGTGGCCTCTAGCACTGACGCACCGAAAAATGTTAGTGCAAATATCTATAGAATCATCACCGTAGAGCTTCGTATATCAATGCAACTAACTGACATCAGAAATCTCATTCGATGATGCATATTCTTTTTATTTTAGTGGCAACTAATATTTAATAATAAAATTCTTTTTCGCCTTTTTAGATCAGAATAACGTTGTCACGTTATATGCATTAGTGCGTCTAGATCTATCATGTTGGAAAGTATTTTCTACGTGACAACTTTTTCACGTCACTTCCATCGGCGTGTTCCCGGACTAAAGTTTAGTACATCAAACATTTAAATGTTAAATATGAGTATTAAATAAAGTTTAGTTAAAAATAATTATATAAATAAAAACTAAATAATAAGATAATTTTTTAAGACAAATTAATACATAATTAGTAAATATTTACTGTAGCATCAAATTAGTGAATCATAAAATAAACAGACTTAATAGATTCGTCTTGTCATTTAATTTTTATCTATATAATTAGTTTTGTATACTTAACACTTCTAACTAACGTCTAAATATTCGATGTGATAGGTGTTAAATTAGCAGAGGGAAATGAACAGACCTAACCGCACCACCAGAAGTGATGTGACAAGGCAAAATCTTAAAAAAATTATAACTCTTTGATACAACATTGGCTACAGATGATTTTTATATGAAACCTATAGATCTCGAAGATATCTGCAACTTTCTAGTTTTAAGTTTTTTATTTAAGAAAGTTAAGATGTTTAAAACAACAATATAAAATTTTAGCAATATAACAATTATGTACTAAAGCCTGTCATATTACAATATTCTTATGTTATCAATGAAGATACTTTTTAGCTCTCAATAATAGTTTACTTTGTAGTTTTGAATGTTTATGTTTGAGATTATTAAGATACTTAATAAAATAATATAAATTTGAACTAGCAAATTAATCATGCACCAGGAAACTTATTGGCTCACAAAAACTATATTTTTATTGAAAAGTATCGAATGAAGATACTTTTATATCAAAACTTTAGCTATTTATAAAAATCTGAATTTTAAATTTTGAAGTTTTTTCGTTTAAGGTTATTAAAATGTTCAAGAAAATAATGTAAAATTTAAGGGGCATATCAATCATTACCAAGTTTTTTTAGGAAATATATATATCTTATCTAGTATCGAGGGCGTCATCTTTCACATAAAAAGTATATTTATTCATCGTTATTACAGAAAGATATAATTTTTCTAAAAAGGTAATCTTTAGTACCCGATTAATATGCCTCTTAGATTTTGTGTTGTTTTCTTGAGCATTTTAATGATGTCAAAAGAAATACTTGAAACTAAAAACTTGTAAATCTCACCGATATCTACAATTTTGATATAAAAATATCTTTAAAAAACTCGGCCGGTAAGGGAAAGATCGTCTCCACGGTATCATATTAAGAAGAAGCTCAATCAAAACCCCAAACAAGAAAGGTCATGAAAGATAGGCTCCCGTACCTAACCAACTCGGTTAGAGCCCCTTTCACATAAAAAATATCTTTTGCCTATCAAAAAAAAGTTCCGTGAGACGATAAGCGTTATAGAACGATTAATATTGTTACCGAAACTATATATTATTTTATCGAGTATCTTAGTGATATCCAGCGTAAAAACTCAAAAACAAGAAGTTGTACATCTCTTTGAGAACTATAATTTAAATATAAAAGATCTTTATTCAATATTATAAAAATATATTATTTTTTCTAATAGTGCATGAGTATTGGACTGCTCAAATCTTATATTATTTTTAAGAATATTAGGATTCTAAAATAGAAAAAACTAAAAGTAGAAAGTTGTACCTCTTATCAAGATCTATAATTTTCATATAAAAATTAGAGTTAGATGCATCGATGATGAACGTAATCTTGGCAAAGGATGTCACTTATATTCATGAACTTTAAAAATACATTTCTAGGTTCTTAAACTTGTTAAGTGATGTACCATACATCTCTAAACTTATAAAAGGAGTGCATCGCTAGTCTATTTTTGAACAATATTGGCCATTACCCACTATGGTGTGCCATTAAACAATTTTAAGAATGTAGAAATGTGTTTTTAAAGTTCGTGATTCTAAATGACATCAGTTGACAAATTCAGGAGTCTCTCATACACGTAACTTTAGAAATTATCTTCATCTAACGTTGTATCGAAGAGTTATGATTTTTCTAGAGTCGAGCTTTGATGCTATTCTTGGTGGCACGATAAAATAATACTGTTGCGCCAATAAAAATACTGTGGCAAGATTTTTTTTTTACGTAAAAATTACCATCCAATGTGACAGATCTTGCCGCTGCCGCTCCCTTAAAATAGTAAATTAAAAATGATTATAATTTTAAAACAAATTTCCGTAGATGCAGGTGTGCAACGTGTTTTGTGGCTGTACCAGGTCCAGCAGATGATCGTTTTCTGAATCCCTCGATCATGACGTTCAGTCCAATTGGGACTTCGGACAAGACCATCACTGCAAGTCTGCATTGGAGCTGGGAGATCAAGATCATCCGCATCCATCATGATTGTCCTGGCATATGACAGTTTGGGATGAACATGGATCCAGCCAGGGAGCAACTCCACTCCAGCATGCCTGCAATGCCATGAATGCAACTGGGGATCTGGGACTCCTGACAACCCACACCCACCCATGCTGCTCAGTGCTCAGTCCTGGTCCCTCTTGGTCCGCGGATCCAATGACCCATCACCCATCCAGCACTGACACCTTGTTAGTACTGTACTGTACCACCACGGTGGACGTCTCATGCAAACGCATGGAGTGTTTTCACGAACGCCGGCACGCCGGGTCTGATTAGTTTAATAAAAAAATAAAAACAAACGTCGGGTCTGCTGTCGGTAGAAATCTCTCACACACAGCGGCGACCTGTCAGGCTGTCACCAGAAACACATACTTCCCTGTACGATCTGTACAGCACGGCTCGGTTTCTCCAAACTAAAGTTTAGTTTATGTGACATCAAACATTTAAATATTAACTACGCCTATGAATTATAAACTTAATTAAGTTTAATAAATCAGTCTCATCTTTTAGTATTCATCTAAAATTAATTTATAATTAGATTATATTTAATACTCGTAATTATTGAAAGGGAAATAGGGTTTAACATTTTTCTATAAATAATTTTGGTGGTTGAATGTCCAACATAAATAATTGGACTAACTAGTTTACTCTAGATCATATATTCTACATGTGTCAAAGGTTCAACACAAACCAATAAAAAGATCAAAATTAGGGTTCAAAAAAAAGAGCAAAAGAAACCGAAGAGAACCCTGATCTGGCGCACCGGACTGTCCGGTGTGCCATCGGACAGTGCCCGGTGCACCAGGGGCGATCGACTCCAACTCTTCACCTTCGGGTTTCTGAGGCCGCGCTCCGCTATAATTCACCGGACTGTCCGGTGCACCAGCGGAGCAAAGGCTAGCCACCGCAACGGTCGACTCCAACGGTCGTCTGACAACGCATAGTGCGCGGACAGTTCGCGCAGAGTCAAAGCAGCCGCCAGAAGGCGCACCGGACAGTGAACAGTGCCTGTCCGATGCCCCAAGAAGTCAAAGCTCCAACGGTCGAAACCGTCAGAACCCTAACGGTTGGGTGACGTGGCTGGCGCACCGGACACTGTCCGATGGCGCATCGGGCTGTCCGGTGCGCCCATCGACAGCAGCCCTCCCCAACGGTTGAATTGATGGTTGAGGGCTATAAATACCCTCAACCACCTCCACTCCAACTATCCAATCATTCACTACATCTCATTCAATACAAGAGCAATAGACACCACTCTAAAGACACAATTCAAGAGATCGATCCGCTCAAAGTCTCAAAATCCACTCTAGCGCATTTAGACTTGTGAGAGGACCATTTGTGTTTCCTTGTGCTCTTGTTTGCTGGGTTGGCTTTCTTCTTCCTCATTCTTGTTCTCTAAGTGACTTGTAATCAAAGCAAGAGACACCAAGTGTCGGCGTATCGACCCCAGGGGGTCCCTGGACCGACGAGTAAATTGTCGCCGCGTGCCCCAGCCCAGATGGGCCGGCGCGAGACGGAGCGCGAAGGGGGGAAAAGCCGAAGGGAGACAGGCGTAAAAGGGGAAACCCGTGGCCTTCGTGTTTGTCCCGCGCCTAGGTCGGGTGCGCTTGCAGTAGGGGGTTACAAGCGTCCGCGCGGGAGGGAGCGAGAGGCCTATGCACGCGTCGTCCCGTCCTTCCCCGCGCGGCCAACCCTCTATAAGAGGGCCCTGGACCTTCCTTTTATAGGCGTAAGGAGAGGGTCCAGGTATACAATGGGAGATGTAGCAGTGTGCTAACGTGTCTAGCAGAGAGGAGCTAGTGCCCTAAGTACATGTCGTCGTGGCAGCCGGAGAGGTTTTGGCACTCTGTTCATGTGATGTCGTGGCCATCGGAGGAGCGCTGGAGCCTTGCGGAAGGACAGCTGTCGGGGCCGTTGAGTCCTTGCTAACGTCTCCTTGCTTCCGTAAGGGGCTGAGAGCCGCCGTCGTCACGGAGCACGCGGGGCGCCATCATTATTTGTTTTACCGGGGCGAGCCAGATGGGACGCCGGTCTTGTTCCCCGTAGCCAGAGCTAGCTAAGGGTAGGGTAATGATGGCCCCTCCTGTGACGTGGTTGGTCCGAGCCCTAGGTAGGGCGAGGTGGAGGCTCCTCCGAGGTCAAGGTCGAGTCTGTCTTCCGAGGTCGAGGTCGAGTCCGAGACCTTGGGTCGGGCGAGACGGAGACCGTCGGCTGAGGCCGAGGCCGAGTCCGAGCCCTGGGGTCGGGCGAGGCGGAGTTCGTCGTCTTCCGGGGCCGAGCCCGAGTCCGAGCCCTGGGTCGGGCGAGGCGGGGTTCGTCGTCTTCCGGGGCCGAGCCCGAGTCCGAGCCCTAGGTCGGGCGAGGCGGAGTTCGTCGTCTTCCGGGGCCGAGCCCGAGTCCGAGCCCTGGGTCGGGCGAGGCGGAGCTTCCTATGGCGCCCGAGGCCGGACTTGGCCGCTGTCAGCCTCACTCTGTCAAGTGGCACAGCAGTCGGAGCGACGCGGGCGGCGCTGTCTTCTTGTCAGACTGGTCAGTGGAGCGGCGAAGTGACTGCGGTCACTTCGGCTCAGTCGACTGAAGGGCGCGCGTCAGGATAAGGTGTCAGGCCATCTTTGCATTAAATGCTCCTGCGATACGGTCGGTCGTCGTGGCGATTTGGCCAAGGTTGCTTCTTGGCGAAGACTGGGCCCCGGGCGAGCCGAAGGTGTGTCCGTTGCTTGAGGGGGCCCTCGGGCGAGACGTGAATCCTCCGGGGTCGGCTGCGCTTGCCCGAGGCTGGGCTCGGGCGAGGCTAGATCGTGTCCCTTGAGTGGACCGAGCCTTGGCCTAATCGCACCCATCAGGCCTTTGCAGCTTTGTGCTGATGGGGGTTACCCGCTGAGATTAGGAGTCTTGGTGGTACCCCTAATTATGGTCCCCGACAGTAGCCCCCGAGCCTCGAAGGGAGTGTTAATACTCGCTTGGAGGCTTTTGTCGCACTTTTTTGCAAGGGGACCGGCCTTTCTCGGTTGCATTTTGTTCCGGTGGGTGCGCGTGAGCGCACCCGCCGGGTGTAGCCCCCGAGGCCTCGGAGGAGTGGTTTGACTCCTTCGAGGTCTTAATGTGTTTCACGATGCTTCGGCCGGTCTGGTTGTTCGGCCGGTCCGGGTGTACGGTCGGGTCCCAAGTTCTCGGGATGGTATGTTGAAGCTGTCAACGGTTTGGCCAGAGCCGGGTTTGCGAGAGCAGCCCTCGAGCCTCCGCACAGAGTGAGAGGACGGTCAAGGACAGACTTGACTTTTTTACATACGCCCCTGCGTCGCCTTTCCACAAGGAGGAGGGGGAAAAGCGCCATGTTGCCCTCGGATGGCGCCGAACATGGTGTCTCCAGTGAGCTGCTAACGGGTAATCCGAGTGGACGCCCGTGCCCCATTTGTTAGGGGTCGGCTAGTGGCCCGGAGGCGCGCTCCAAAAGTACCTACGGGTGATTTGCCGGACCCGGTCCCCTTTTGACGGGGTATGAGGGCTCGATGACCCCCTCTGATGGGATTCCGTTACAAAAATCGTTCCCGTTGGTCTCGGAAATGTCCTAGGGTACCTCGGGAGTGTAGCCCGAGCCTTGGTTATGTATCGAACGTACCCAGGGTCATCCCTCGCTCTGCGTCTGAGGCGACTGTCGAACCCTTTCGAGGGCCAGCCTACGAACCCCTGATCAGTAGTGGGCGCGGAGCCCGAGTGGCCTGAGGCGGCCGTTGAACCCTTCCGAGGGGCCGGCCTTCGAACCTCTGACCAGTAGTGGGCGCGGAGCCTGAGTGCTCTGAGGCGGCTGTTGAACCCCTCCGAGGGGCCAGCCTTCGAACCTCTGATCAGTAGGGGGGCTCGGGGCCCGTTTCCTTCACGGAGAAGGATCCCTTTCGGGGTATCCCCTTTCCCGGTCCCTGTTGTAAGAGAGAGAAAGAGGAAGAGGAAAAGGATACGAAATCGAATGATGTGGCGCACCTTTTTTGACGCGGTCATTATGGCGGAGGTGAAGCGTCGCCTGCTTCGCCTGCCAAAGGCGCCGCCTGTCCTGCCGCAGAGTTAATGCGATGGGACGAGTGGTTCGCGGGGCAGCCGTTGCGCGTGCGCGAGCCGTTCGAGGAACGGAACACGGGCGCGCCGTCTTCACGCCGTGGGAGAGGGTTCTCTCGCTGTCCCGGGAGGGGACGTGAGCTTGGCTGACGACTTGGCCGCTGCTTCCGCCCGCCTGCCACCGCCATTACTGCCAGCCCATTTCTGGCTGTTTCGACCGTCGCGCTTTCTCCCGCGGCTGACTGACCCGTGACCGACGTGCCTAGCTGGCACTGTTGGGTCATACGCAGGGTTGCCTCGAGTCGCGGTACTGGTTCCGCAGTCGAGGAGGCACGGTAGTGGCGCGAGTGGCGGTGCAGTTTCTTGCACGTAGCAACTGGCGCGCCGGTTACAAGACGTGTGGGCCTGGGCCTCCATGTTGGACGCGTCGAAGTCGAAAGGGTGTGCCCCCTTGGTGCGGTTGCATGCCGCCTGCATGGCGGTCCGCCCTTTCACCCACTGGTCTGGGCGAAAGTGGAGGAATGCTCGTAACCGCTGGGCAGTTGCGCGCACCGCGCGCGGCGGTTTGGCTTCTTTTGCCTTGGGCCAGCTTGCATGACGCATGGGACCCAGCCCCCATGTCGTAGGGGGAGGACCTTGGAGCGTGTTGGAGAAGACTCAGCCTGCGATGGCTGAGGACGCAAGTGGGGAGAGTTGCCTTTAAAAGGAGGGTGACCCCCTTGAAAGGCAACCATGTCTTCGCGCTCCCCTTATGCATCGCGTCTTTCCACCTTCCGAGCCCCCGGATGGGGAACACTCGCAGTCTTTCTGCCTTGTCGTTGGAGGAACGCAACTTCGTGGAAGTTGGTACCTTTCAGCCATCGTTCGGCTTCAAGGATTTTCATCAGGCAGCCCGGCCGCATTCCCTCGCCGGCGGTCACCCAAGATGGTGACCACCAGCCCCTGGGTGGGGAGAAGCAAGCCGGGCTGCGATCTTGGTCCCACCCTCAGCTTTAAGGATCTTCATCATCCTTGCTGGGGCGGAGAGCGAGGTGAGCCGGGGCTCTACCTCCCGCACGGGTCGGCTGGCCACCTCCTCTTCCAGCTTCTGGTGGTGGAAACCATCCTCCGGCTCTGCGGAGGAGGCGTCCTCCAGCCATGCCGGGGAAGGCGAACTGTTGCTGCCCAGCTAGGATGCAACATTCCCTCCTCCTCCTCGCTTTTGTGGCGAGGACCTGCCGGTGCGCTTTAGAGCGGCCCGCGCTCGCCGGTGTGGCGTTAGTGGAGGGGCGGACGCCGCCGTCGGTGCTGACGTGGTGGTAGCTGGAGAAAGCTTCCCCACCATCGAAGCCGTCAGCGCCGCCTACGGACCGACCTCCGGCTCTTTGGCTTTAATGTCTGGTTCGCTTCCCTTGAGTGGGGACGCGAACGAGAGCCTTCCGGTGGTTGCGTCCGTCCTGGGACCATAGCTGCTGCTGCAGAGGTCGTTGGCGAGTCGCCCGGAGCTTGTCGCCCCGCAGGCTCCCCGGTGTGGAGGTTGTTCATACCCGCGGGGACGGAACCGGAGTTCCGTTTGTAATGGCACCTTGAGTGCCGGTGTCTGTTCATTGTAGCTGTCGGGGCCTGAACATGTATGCATTTTCGGCACGGAGCCGTGTTTTTTCCTTATTTCGAGCACTAGGACTCGCCTGTCGGCTAACTGAACCGCTCAACCAAGTGTGAGTTGCCTCGTGCGAAGATGACGAGTGAGGTATCCGTATCCCGGAGGCGTAGGAGTCCCTCGGCTCGGTCGGCCTTGCCGCCCGGGGCTTCTCTTGCTTAGTCAAAGGATCCCTCGGCCGCTCTTCGATGAGCCGAAGCCGGAGGCAGCGGTGTCAGCACGGACAGAGGCAGAGTTGGCTCGAAAAGAAGACTTCGTCGGCCGGAGCCTGGCCGGGCCGTCCACTGGCGGGACCGACGCCGGAATCGAGTTGCCGAGGCCACGAGCCGGGCTGATGTCCTCGGGGGATAGCTGGCTGAGGCTTCAGGGTGGCCGACCGAGCTTGTTTGCTCGAGCCAGATTCCTAGAGAAGACTCTGGCGGCGATGGCCCGGGTGTGGCGCTGATGTCGTCCTTTGGAGTGGAGATCCTCCGACCGCGTTGCCGTCCGAGGCTAGATCGGACTTCGCCGAAGGTGTAGTTGACGCCGAGGGTGCTGCTGCTCCCCCTCCGTCGAGGTCCGAGCCTGCAGGATCGGTTTATCTTGTAGTGTGCGTATGTTTTCTGCAGCCGCCGAGGCCCAAACATACTGTCGTTGTGTTGTAAAGCTGTGTTTCTTTTTCTCTTGTTTCGAGTATCTGGACTTATTTGTCGGTAACAGAATTGTTTGTCCGAGCGAGAGTTACTTTTCACGGAAGGTGATGAGTGAGGTATCCGTATCCCGGAGGCGTAGGAGTCCCTCGGCTCGGTCGGCCTTGCCGCTTACGTGTACTCTTACTCGTCCGTAGGATTATGCTATCGATATAGTCGAGAAGGCCCAAAAAATCGTTTCGACAGAAGAGTTTTCGAGCGTGAAGACTTGTTCGGTCCGCGGAATCACCTATCCGAGCGTGAGTTACTTATCGCAGAAGGTGATGAGTGAGGTATCCGTATCCCGGAGGCGTAGGAGTCCCTCGGCTCGGTCAGCCTTGGCTGCTTACGTGTACTCCGTCGTTTTCAGGATCCCACTTTCGAAGTAGCCAAAAAGCACGAAAGATATTCTGGCAGAAAAGATCTTTTCCGAGGAAAATTTTGACGCGGAGGGGGTTCCCCCCCTTCTAGCCCCCGAGGGAGGGTCGGGCTTTGCCGAGGCAAGGCTGACCCTTCCTTGATGGTTAGACTTTGTGTGTGAATGAGGTGTACGAATGACTTGAAAGCATCTTTAAGGGTAGAAGAGACGTAGCTGTCGGATGTTCTAGGCGTTGCTGTAGACCTCGCCTTGACTGTTGGCCAGCTTGTACGTCCCGGGCTTCAGAACTTTGGCGATGACGAATGACCCTTCCCAGGGAGGCGTGAGCTTGTGCCGCCCTCGGGCGTCTTGTCGCAGCCGAAGCACCAAGTCGCCCACCTGGAGGTCTCGGGACCGAACCCCTCGGGCGTGGTAGCGTCGCAGGGACTGCTGATACCGCGTCGAGTGTAGTAAGGCCATGTCCCGAGCCTCTTCCAGCTGGTCCAGTGAGTCTTATCGGTTAGCTCGATTGCTTTGATCGTCGTAGGCCCTCGTCCTCGAGGAACCGTATTCTAAGTCTGTGGGCAAGATGGCCTCGGCCCCATAGACTAGAAAGAACGGTGTGAAGCCCGTGACTCGGCTCGGCGTCGTCCTCAGACTCCAGACCACCGAGGGGAGCTCCCTCATCCATCGCTTGCCGAACTTGTTGAGGTCATTGTAGATCCGTGGCTTGAGTCCTTGCAGAATCATGCCATTGGCATGCTCTACTTGCCCATTCGTCATGGGGTGAGCCACGGCGGCCCAGTCCACCCGGATGTGGTGATCCTCGCAGAAGTCCAGGAACTTTCTGCCGGTGAACTGGGTGCCATTGTCGGTGATGATGGAGTTTGGGACCCCAAAGCGATGGATGATGTTGGTGAAGAATGCCACCGCCTGTTCGGACCTGATGCTGTTTAGGGGTCGGACCTTGATCCACTTGGAGAATTTGTCGATGGCGACGAGCAGGTGCGTGTAGCCCCCGGGTGCCTTCTGCAAGGGGCCAACGAGGTCCAGCCCCCACACAGCAAACGGCCAGGTGATGGGTATCGTCTGCAGGGCCTGAGCGGGCAAGTGTGCCTGCCTCGCATAGAATTGACACCCTTGGCAGGTGCGGACAATTCTAGTAGCGTCGGCCACCGCGGTTGGCCAGTAGAAACCTTGTCGGAAGGCGTTTCCAACAAGGGCTCGAGGCGCTGCGTGATGACCGCAAGCCCCCGAGTGTATTTCTTGTAAGAGCTCCTGGACTTCGGCGATGGATATGCATCGCTGGAGGATGCCTGAGGGGCTGCGGTGGTAGAGCTCCTTCCCGTCCCCCAGCAAGACGAACGACTTGGCGCGCCGTGCCAACCGTCGGGCTTCGGCTCGGTCGAGGGGTAGCTCTCCTCAGTGGAGATATTGCAGGTACGGGGCCTGCCAGTTTCGATTAGGCGTGACCCCGCTCCGCTCCTCCTCGACGTGCAGTGCCTCACCCTCGGGGGCCGAGGGTGCCTCGTGCTGAGCCGAGGGTGCCTCGGGCTGGGCCGAGGGTGCCCCGGGCTGGGCCGAGGCTGCCTCGGGCTGAGCCAAGGATACCTCGGGCTGAGCCGAGGCCTTCTCGGGCTCGGGCGCGTCGTCGGTCTTGACGGAGGGTTGATGCAGGCCTCGGGAGAAGACGTCCGGGGGAACCGTTGTCCGCCCCGAGGCTATCTTAGCCAGTTCGTTCGCAGTCTCGTTGTGTCGTCGGGCGATGTGGTTGTGCTCGAGCCCGTAGAACTTGTCTTCCAGGCGCCGAACCTCATCGCAGTAGGCTTCCATCTTCAGGTCGCGACAGTGGGAGTTCTTCATGACTTGGTCGATGACGAGCTGCGAGTCACCGCGAGCGTCGAGGCGTCGGACCCCTAGCTCGATGGCGATGCGCAACCCGTTGACCAGAGCCTCGTACTCGGCCACTAGGCCTGCAAATGAGGTGGGTGTAAATGGGTATTTTAGGTGGGTTTAAGAAATGGTTTTGTTTTGGTGGGTTATGATGGGTTTTAATTATTAACGGGTTGGGTTGGGTGGGCTTATTTTATATTGCGGGTCAGAATGGTTGATACCCATGGGTATAGATGGATTTGTATAGGTATGGGTTTCTATGGGTATTCACCAATCAGACTACCACACTAATCAGTACCATTTTATTTTAGGTTTAGAGAAGTCTTTGATTTCTTTAGTCACACACAACACACTATACTATACCATTTTATCAGTACCATTTTATTTGAAAATGTGACCAACTATAAAGTTGCATAACTTTTTGAGATCTACAAATTCTATTTTAATAGTTTCTACATCTGATGCCGTTTACAAAATTTGAATTTTAAATTTGAAAACTTCACACGAATTTTTCAATGATAAGATGTTTTCAAATAAAAAAGTTGACAATTACAAAGTTTCATTACATTTCAAGACCTACAACTTTTATTTTGGTGGTTTTTCCATCCGAGTTAGTTTGAAAAATTTAAATTTCACAATTCAAACATAGTTTTGTATGACAAGATGATTTCAAACCAAAACATTGTCAATTACAAAGTTTCATAACTCTTGAATACCTACAACTTTCATGTTGGTGGTTTTTTCTTTTGAGGTTGTTTTCAAAATTCAAATTTTAAATTTTTTAAATTTAGACATAGTTTTCGTTGACAATATGACTTCAAATGAAAAAGTTGTCAACTACAAACTTTATAACTTTTCAAGATCTACAAAGTTTATTTTGGTTGTTTGATCATTTGTTCATCTCAAATGATAGTTATAACAATATGCATAAATTCTACACATATCTCTCGTAGTTCCATAAACTACGAGAGAGATATAGGTTTTATGAACAAATTTATTTTTAGTTTGTCATATGAAGAAATGTTCAAAATATAAAATGTACATCATGATGAGTTATACAAATTTGTAGTTGAAAACTTTTTCATTTGAATTAATTTACTGCTTTAAAAGGTGATTTTTAAATTGTCTTTGCCTAGTGTTGGAAAAACCCACGGGTTTTCCATGGGTTTCCACCCAATTACGGGTTGGTTTGGGATCAATAATGTTATTGGATGGGTTGGATTTAACTTCCTTCTAGTATTTTTGGTTGGGTGTGGAATGGATATCAAACTAATTAGATTTGGGTATGGGTGGGAGTGGATTGGATTTTTTGCCATTAGCAGGCCTATCGGCCACATTGTTGGACGCCGGGAAATGGAGACGTAGCACGTAGCGTAGGTGCTTCCCGAGGGGCGAGATGAAGAGCAGGCCCGCGCCTGCCCCTGTCTTCATCAGCGACCTGTCGAAAAACATGGTCCAGAGTTCCGGTTGGATCGGAGCTGTTGGGAGCTGGGTATCGACCCATTCAGCCACAAAGTCCGCCAAGACTTGGGACTTGATGGCCTTCCGAGGGGCGAACGAGATTGTCTCGCCCATGATTTCCACTGCCCACTTTGCAGTCCTACCCGAGGCCTCTCGGCACTGGATGATCTCCCCCAGGGGGAAGGATGACACCACAGTCACCGGATGAGACTCGAAGTAGTGTCGCAACTTCCGCCGCGTCAGGATCACTGCGTACAACAGCTTCAGAATTTGTGGGTAGCAGATCTTGGTTTCGGACAGTACCTCACTGATGAAGTAGATTGGTCTCTGGATGAGCAATGCATGCCCCTCTTCTCGTCTCTCAACCACGATCGTGGCGCTGACCACCTGAGTGGTAGCGGCGATGTAGATCAAGAGGGCTTCTCTGGCCGCGGGGGGCACCAAGATGGGCGCGTTCGTGAGGAGCGCCTTCAGGTTCCCGAGGGCTTCCTCGGCCTCAGGGGTCCAAGTGAAGCACTCGGCCTTTCTTAAGAGGCGGTACAGAGGCAGGCCTCTTTCGCCGAGGCGCGAGATGAAACGGCTCAGAGCCGCAAGGCATCCCGTGACCCTCTGTACGCCTTTCAAGTCCTTGATGGGCCCCATGTTGGTGATGGCCGCGATTTTCTCCAGGTTGGCCTCGATGCCCCGCTCGGAGATGATGAACCCCAAGAGCATGCCTCGAGGGACCCCGAAGACGCACTTCTCGGGATTGAGCTTTACGCCTTTTGCCTTGAGACACCGGAATGTCATTTCAAGGTCGGAAAGGAGGTCGGAGGCTTTCCTCGTCTTGACTATGATGTCATCGACGTAGGCCTCGACCGTTCGACCAATGTGTTCACTGAACACGTGGTTCATGCACCTTTGGTATGTCGCACCCGCATTCCTCAAACCAAACGACATGGTAACATAGCAGTACATGCCGAAAGGTGTGATGAAAGAAGTCGCGAGCTGGTCAGACTCTTTCATCCTGATTTGGTGATACCCTGAGTAGGCATCGAGGAAAGACAGGGTTTCGCACCCAGCAGTGGAATCCACGATTTGATCGATGCGAGGCAGAGGGTAGGGAACTTTTGGACATGCTTTGTTTAGACCAGTGTAGTCTACACACATCCGCCATTTCCCTCCTTTCTTTCTCACAAGCACAGGGTTGGCAAGCCATTTGGGATGGAATACCTCTTTGATGAACCCTGCCGCCATTAGCTTGTGGATCTCCTCACCTATGGCTCCGCGCTTTTCCTCGTCGAATCGGCGCAGAGGCTGCTTCACGGGTCGGGCCCCAGCTCGGATATCCAGCGAGTGCTCGGCGACATCCCTCGGTATGCCGGGCATGTCCGAGGGACTCCACGCGAAAACGTCGGTGTTTGCGCAGAGAAAGTCGATGAGCACTGCTTCCTATTTGGGATCGAGCTCGGAGCCGATCTGGATCTGCTTGGAGGCGTCGTTGCTGGGGTCGAGAGGGACGGATTTAACCGTCTCCGCCGGCTCGAAGTTGCCGGCGTGGCGCTTCACGTCTGGCGCCTCCTTAGAGAGGTTCTCCAGGTCAGCGATGAGGGCCTCGGATTCGGCGAGGGCCTCGGCGTACTCCACGCACTCCACGTCGCATTCGTACGTGTGTCGGTACGTGGGGCCGACGGTGATGACCCCGTTGGGGCCCGGCATCTTGAGCTTGAGGTAGGTGTAGTTGGGGACGGCCATGAACTTGGCGTAGCATGGCCTCCCCAACACTGCGTGGTAGGTTCCTCGGAACCCGACCACCTCGAACGTGAGGGTTTCCCTTCGGAAGTTAGAGGGAGTCTCGAAGCAGACGGGTAGATCGAGCTGTCCGAGGGGCTAGACGCGTTTCCCGGGGATGATCCCGTGGAAAGGCGTCGTGCCCGCCCGGATCGAGGACAGATCGATCCGCAGGAGCCCGAGGGTCTCGGCGTAGATGATGTTGAGCCTGCTGCCTCTGTCCATGAGGACCTTGGTGAGCCTGACGTTGCCGACGACGGGGTCGACAACGAGCGGGTACTTCCCCGGGCTCGGCATGCGGTCGGGGTGGTCGCCCTGGTCGAAGGTGATGGGCTTGTCGGACCAGTCTAGGTAGACTAGCGCCACCACCTTCACCGAGCAGACCTCCCGACGCTCTTGCTTGCGGTGCCGAGCCGAGGCGTTCGCCACTTGCCCACCGTAGATCATGAAGCAGTCGTGGACCTCGGAGAACTCTCCTGCCTTGTGATCCTCCTTCTTATCATCATCGCGGGCCCGGCCACCCTCCGCAGGTGGCCCGACCTTGTGAAAGTGGCGCCGAAGCATGGCGCATTCCTCAAGGGTGTGCTTGACGGGCCCCTGATGATAGGGGCACGGCTCCTTGAGTATCTTGTCGAAGAGATTGGCGCCTCCGGGAGGTTTCCGAGGGTTCTTGTACTCCGCGGCGGCGACAAGGTCCGCGTCGGCGACGTCGCGTTTCGCTTGCGACTTCTTCTTGCCTTTCTTCTTGGTGCCGCACTGAGTGGACGCCTCGGGGACATCTTCCGGCTGGCGGCCATGGGGCTGCTTGTCCTTCCGGAAGATGGCCTCAACCGCCTCCTGGCCAGAGGAGAACTTGGTGGCGATGTCCATCAGCTCGCTCGCCCTGGTGGGGGTCTTGCGACCCAGCTTGCTCACCAGGTTGCGACAGGTGGTGCCGGCGAGGAACGCGCCGATGACATCCGAGTCGGTGACGTTGGGCAGCTCGGTGCGCTGCTTCGAGAATCGCCGGATGTAGTCCCGGAGAGACTCTCCCGGCTGTTGGCGGCAGCTTCGGAGATCCCAGGAGTTCCCAGGGCGCAAGTACGTGCCCTGGAAGTTGCCGGCGAAGGCTTGGACCAGGTCGTCCCAGTTGGAGATCTGCCCCGGAGGCAAATGCTCCAGCCAGGCTCAAGCGGTGTCGGAGAGGAACAGGGGGAGGTTGCGGAAGATGAGGTTGTCATCGTCCGTTCCACCCAGGTGTTAGGCCAGCCGGTAGTCCGCGAGCCACAGTTCTGGCCTCGTCTCCCCCGAGTACGTTGCGATAGTAGTCGGGGTTCAGAACCGGGTCGGGAAGTCGTATGGCCCGGCTGAAAGCCTGCGGACCGGGTGGTTCGGGCGAGGGACTCCGATCCTCCCCGCTGTCGTAGCGTCCCCCACGCCTGGGGTGGTAGCCTTGGCGCACCTTCTCGTCGATGTGGGCTCGACGGTTGCGGTGATGGTGCTCGTTGCCGAGGCGTCCCAGGGCCGCATGCGCTGTGTTGCGCGTGCGCCCGGTGTGGACCGAGGCTTCCCGCATGAATCGGGAAGTCGCGGCGCGATGTTCCGAGGGGTACCCCTGCCTTCGGGAGGCAGAGCTTTCGGCCCGTCGGACCGCGGCATCCTCCAGGAGGTTCTTGAGCTCTCCCTGGATACGCCGCCCTTCGGTGGTTGATGGCTCCGGCATCGCGTGGAGAAGTATTGCCGCTGCAGCCAGGTTCTAGCCGACCCCACTAGAAGCCGGTGGCGGCCTTGCCCTGACATCGTCTGCGATGCGGTGCTGGATGCCTTGGGGTAGATGACGCGCTTCTCCGGCCGTTGGCCTGCCCATTCCTGCCCGATGTCCCGGCGGAACGGCTCAAGTGTTCCTGCTCCCTCGTCGAGCCTGACCTGCATCTCGCGGATTTGCTCGAGCTGTGAGTCCTGACCCCCCGCAGGGACTGGGACCACAGCTAGCTCCCGTAGGATGTCAACGCGAGGCGCAGGCCTAGGGGGATCACCGTTCTCCGGTATACCAAGATGGTTGCCTTCGCCGGGACCCCCCTAGATCGACGTGGAAACATTCACGACTCGGGCCGCAGTCCTCGTCGCTGAGGCTGCGGCTACCGTCGGAACAATCGGAGAGGCAGTAGTCGCATGCGGTCATGAAGTCCCGCATGGCACTGGGGTTACCAAGTCCGGAGAAATCCCAACAAAAGTCGGGCTCGTCATCTTCCTCGGAACCCGAGGGCCCGTAGGTCGAGACGGCTGTCAGCCAGTCCCAGGGTGACCGCATACCGTACCCCGGAGGGTTTGGACTTGCCTCTATGAAAGCATCCACCGAAGCAAAGTCGCTTGGTGGGTCGAGGCTGAATCCAAAAGGCACGAGATGGGAATGGGTCGGTACCTCTTGGTCGACGGGCGGTGACGAAGTCACGTCAGGGGCAGACTGCACCGTCGTCTCAGGTACGAGGGTGACGCCCAGCAAGTCCTTTGCGAGTGTGCTGGCGTCGTTCGTCTGCTTGGAGTTGGCGTGTTGTGGGGAAACGGCGCTCGTCTTTGTCTCAGACGCGAAGTCGATGCCCGACGTGTCCCCCGTTGGGGTGCCGGCGCCGTCGACTCGCTCGACAGCCGACGAGGTGCCGCCTCCTGCTTGGCCTTGGTTGCCCCGCCTCCTCCTCCGTCGGCGAGGGAGGCGACGGGACAAACCCGAATGTTGTTCTTCCGCCACATGGGGAAGACGTCGTCGATTCCGCCGCCGGCGGGCGGGTTGTCGGCCGCCATTGTTGCTGTCGCGTGGCGGGGGAAGGAGTATCATGTCGTAGCTGCCGTCGAGGGACATGAACTCAAGACTCCCGAAACGGAGCACCGTCCCGGGCTGGAAAGGTTGCTGGAGACTGCCCATCTGGAGCTTGACGGGAAGCTGTTCGTCAACACGCAGCAGGCCCCTACCTGGCGCGCCAACTGTCGGTGCTTCGACCCCGGGGGGTCCCTGGACCGACGAGTAAATTGTCGCCGCGTGCCCCAGCCCAGATGGGTCGGCGCGAGACGGAGCGCGAAGGGGAGAAAAGCCGGAGGGAGACAGGCGTAAAAGGGGAAACCCGCGGCCTTCGTGTTTGTCCCACGCCCAGGTCGGGTGCGCTTGCAGTAGGGGGTTACAAGCGTCCGCGCGGGAGGGAGCGAGAGGCCGATGCACGCGTCGTCCCGTCCTTCCCCGCGCGGCCAACCCTCTGTAAGAGGGCCCTGGACCTTCCTTTTATAGGCGTAAGGAGAGGGTCCAGGTGTACAATGGGAGATGTAGCAGTGTGCTAACATCTCTAGCAGAGAGGAGCTAGTGCCCTAAGTACATGCCGTCGTGGCAGCCGGAGAGGTTTTGGCACCCTGTTCATGGGATGTCGTGGCCGTCGGAGGAGCGCTGGAGCCTTGCGGAAGGACAGCTGTCGGGGTCGTCGAGTCCTTGCTGACGTCTGCTTGCTTCCGTAAGGGGGCTGAGAGCCGACGTCGTCATGGAGCACGCAGGGCGCCATCATTATTTGTTTTACCGGGGTGAGCCAGATGGGACGCCGGTCTTGTTCCCCGTAGCCAGAGCTAGCTAAGGGTAGGGTAATGATGGCCCCTTCTGTGACGTGGTCGGTCCGAGCCCTGGGTAGGGCGAGGCAGAGGCTCCTCCGAGGTCGAGGTCGAGTCTATCTTCCGAGGTCGAGTCCGAGCCCTTGGGTCGGGCGAGACGGAGACCGTCGGCTGAGGCCGAGGCCGAGTCCAAGCCCTAGGGTCGGGCGAGGCGGAGTTCGTCGTCTTCCGGGGCCAAGCCCGAGTCCGAGCCCTGGGTCGGGCGAGGCGGAGTTCGTCGTCTTCCGGGGCCGAGCCCGAGTCTGAGCCCTGGGTCAGGCGAGGCGAAGTTCGTCGTCTTCCGGGGCCAAGCCCAAGTCCGAGCCCTGAGTCGGGCGAGGCGGAGCTTCCTATGGCGCCCAAGGCTGGACTTGGCCGCTGTCAGCCTCACTCTGTCGAGTGGCACAGCAGTCGGAGCGACACGGGCGGCGCTGTCTTCTTGTCAGACTGGTCAGTGGAGCGGTGAAGTGACTGCAGTCACTTCGGCTCAGTCGACTGAAGGGCGCGCGTCAGGATAAGGTGTCAGACCATCTTTGCATTAAATGCTCCTGCGATACGGTCGGTCGTCGTGGCGATTTGGCAAAGGTTGCTTCATGGCGAAGACTGGGCCCCGGGCGAGCCGAAGGTGTGTCCGTTGCTTGAGGGGGCCCTCGGGCGAGACGTGAATCCTCTGGGGTCGGCTGCGCTTGCCCGAGGCTGGGCTCGGGCGAGGCGAGATCGTGTCCCTTGAGTGGACCGAGCCTTGGCCTAATCGCACCCATCAGGCCTTTGCAGCTTTGTGCTGATGGGGGTTACCAGCTGAGATTAGGAGTCTTGGGGTACCCCTAATTATGGTCCCCGACACCAAGTGTGTGGTGGTCCTTGCGGGGTCTAAGTGACCCGTTTGATTAAGGAGAAAGCTCACTCGGTCTAGGTGACCGTTTGAGAAAGGGAAAGGGTTGAAAGAGACCCGGTCTTTGTGATCACCTCAACAGGGACTAGGTTCTTTGGAACCGAACCTCGGTAAAACAAATCACCGTGTCATCCGCTTTATTTCTTGGTTCAGTTGTTTTCCCCCTCTCTCTCGGACTTGGATTTTATTCTAACGCTAACCCCGGCTTGAAGTGTGCTTAAAGTTTGTAAATTTCAATTTCCGCCTATCCACCCCCCCTCTAGGCGACTTTCAATTGGTATCAGAGCCGGTACTTCATTAGAGTCTAACCACTCCAAGTGATGTAAGGAGATCACGCCAAGAGGGAGATCGTGACCGACGGCGACAAGTCCGCAAGCTCGGGAAGAACCCATTCAAGGGAGTCCGGCCACAAGCATAAGGAGGAATCCTCTTCCTCCATCAAGTCACAACGGAGAGGTGACAAGAAGAAGAAGATGAAGAAAGTGGTCTACTACGAGACCGACTCTTCGTCACCCTCCACCTCCGGCTCCGAATCGGCGTCCGTCACTTCTAAACGCCACGAGTGCAAGAAGTATAGTAAGATGCCCCTCCGCTATCCTCGCATTTCTAAGCGCACTCCATTACTCTCCGTTCCCCTAGGCAAACCACCATTTTTTGATGGTGGGGATTATTGTATGTGGAGTGATAAAATGAGGCATCACCTAACCTCACTCCACAAAAGCATATGGGATATTGTCGAGTATGGAGCGCAGGTACCGAAGGTAGGGGACAAGGACTACGATTCGAATAAGGCCGACCAAATTCGGTACTTTAACTCCCAAGCCACAACTATACTCCTCGCCTCTTTGTGTCGAGAGGAGTATAATAAGGTGCAAGGGTTAAAGACGGCCAAAGAAATTTGGGACGTCCTCAAGACGGCGCACGAAGGAAATGAGGTGATCAAGATCACCAAGCGGGAGACGATCGAGGGGGAGCTCGGTCGATTCATCCTCAACCAAGGAGAGGAGCCACAAGCTATGTATAACCGGCTCAAGCCTTGGTGAACCAAGTGCGCAACCTCGGGAGCACAAAATGCGGTGACCATGAAATGGTCAAGGTTATTCTTAGATCACTCGTATTTCGTAATCCTACTCAAGTTCAATTAATACGTGGTGATCCTAGATACAAGCTAATGTCTCCCGAGGAAGTAATAGGAAAGTTTGTGAGCTTTGAGTTGATGATCAAAGGCTCCAAACATATCGTCAACTTGGAGCAAGGCGGCACCTCCACACCCGAGGTGCAACCCGTCGCATTCAAGGCGACAGAAGAAGAAAAGAGGGAATCTACGTCAAGTAGGATCCCTATCGATGCCTCCAAGCTCGACAACGAGGAAATGAAACTCATCATCAAGAGCTTCCGCCAAATCCTCAAGCAAAGGAGGGGGAAAGATTACAAACCTCGCTCCAAGAGGGTGTGCTACAAATGTGGTAAGCCTGGTCACTTTATAGCCAAATGTCCTATGTCAAGTGATAGTGACAGGGGCGACGACAAGAGGGGAAAAAAGAAGGAGAAGAAGAGGTACTACAAGAAGAAGGGCGGTGATGCCCATGTGTGTCGGGAATGGGACTCCGACGAGAGCTCTACCGACTCCTCCGACGACGAGGATGCCGCCAACATCACCATCAACAAGGGTATTCTCTTCCCCAACGTCGGCCACAAATGCCTCATGGCAAAGGATGGCAAGAAAAAGAAGGTACAAGCTAGAACCACCCCCAAGTATACTACATCTAGTGAGGAGGGTAGTTCTAGTGATTACGAAGATGACTTGCTTAGTCTTTTTGCCAACCTTAACATGCAACAAAAAGAAAAATTAAATGAATTAATAGGTGCTATTCATGAGAAGGATGAACTCTTGGATAGCCAAGAGGAATTCCTTATTAAGGAAAACAAAAACATGTTAAGGTGAAGAATGCTTATGCTCAGGAGATAGAAAAATGTGAAAACTTGACTAAAGAGCTTAGCATTTGCCATGACACTATCTCCAACCTTAGAACTGAGAATGTTAGTTTAATTACTAAGGTTGAAAAATCAAATGTTTGTCATGATTCAATTGTCAATCTTAAAAATGATAATACTAGTTTAATTGCTAAGATTGATAAATTGAATGAATCAATTGCTAGCCTTAAAACTGAGAATGAAAAGTTAATTTCTAAGGCTAAAGATTTAATTGCTTGCAATGTTTCTGTTTCCAATCTTAGAAATGAGAATGCTATTTTACATGCTAAGATTGATGAATTAAATACTTGCAAACCCTCTACATCTACTGTTGATCATGTCACTATTTGTACCAGATGTAGAGATATTAATGTTGATGCTATTCATGATCACCTAGCTTTAATTAAAGAACAAAATGATCACATAGCTCAACTAACGGCTAAAATTAATGAGCATGAAATTGAAAATGAAAAATTTAAATTTGCTAGAAGCATGCTCTATAGTGGGAGACGCCCTGACATTAAGGATGGCATTGGTTTCCAACAGGGAGGCAATGTCAAACTTAATGCTCCCAAAAGATTGTCTAATTTTGTTAAGGGCAAAGCTCCCATGGCTCAGGATAACGAGGGTTACATTTTATATCCTGCTGGTTATCCTGAGCATAAGATTAGGAGAATTCATGCTAGGAAACCTTATAATGTTTGACATCATGCTTTTATGTATAAAGAGGAGGCTTCTAGCTCTAGGCAATCAACCCATGTTAAATTGCCTAAAAAGAGAACTCCTACTGCATTAAATGAATCTAATGTTTTATTTAAGACTTTTGATGCTTCTTATATGCTTACTAATAAATCAGGCAAAGTAGTTGCCAAATATATTAGGGGCAAACACAAAGGCTCCTAGACTTGTGTTTGGGTACCCAAGGTGCTTGTTTCTAATGTGAAAGGACCCAAGACCGTTTGGGTACCTAAGAACAAGGCCTAAATTGTTTTGCAGGTTTATGCATCCGGGGGCTTAAGTTGGATAATTGATAGCGGATGCACAAACCACATGACAGGGGAGAAAAAGATGTTCTCCTCCTACGAGAAAAATGAAGATCCCCAAAGAGCTATTACATTTGGGGATGGAAATCAAGGTTTGGTCAAAGGACTTGGTAAAATTGCTATATCACCTGACCATTTTATTTCCAATGTTTTTCTTGTAGATTCTTTAAATTATAACTTGCTTTCAGTTTCTCAATTATGCAAAATGGGCTACAACTATCTTTTTACGGATATAGGTGTTACTGTTTTTAGAAGAATTGATGATTCAGTAGCATTTAAGGGAGTATTAGAGGGAGCTGCAGGTGCGTAGGGTGCCTTCGGGGGTGGGGTGCTCTTGGTGCTGTCTTTTGCTGACAGTTTCATCTTCGAAGGCCTCTTGGGGGGTGTTGTCCACGAGGGCCTTGCCCTTTTTTCTCAGCTAGCAGCTCTGCCTTCGCTACTTCGTCGATGGATGGGGCTGCCTTCGAACTAGCTCGCTTGGGGGCCATCGCGGGTTGTTTTTCGTAGCACGAACGGTGGGCGCTAAATGTTGGTACTTGCTCTCCTGAGCAAGTGGGTCCAACATGGAAGTGCAAATAGTGTTGGCAAAGTTTGTCGTGAGATGGCAATAGCTCTATTAATCTGGCCTCTCAAGGGCACTGTACGGGGGTATTTATAGGTACTCGAGCGACTACCCGTCCCTTGTCAAAGACGTTTATGCCCTCGAGTACCCGGTCTATCCCTAGAATATTCTCACAAGAGGAGGTTACAGACTGTCATTACAGAAAAGGCTATTACAGACACGGCCCGTAATATGCTTATCCGTGCGGGGCCCGTTACAGTGGGCCGAATCCCACCTGGGCCTCTCGACGCGGTGAGGGCGTGGGACTAGTAGACTTCGACAGAGCCTTCGTCTTGCAACGAAGAGGACGAAGGGGGACCGTGTCGGTCTTTATCCGATCGACGCCTCCGGCTTGCTCGGGCTCGCTCTATGGATGTGGTCTTCGTCGGTGTAGCGAGACGACGAAGGCATCGAGCTAAGGGTAGCGTGTTCGCCTTCGCCCCAACATTTTGTAGACAATTTTATTAGCTTTATAGAAAGTCTTAGATCACCTGTTTTGGATTTTTAAAATCTCTAGTTATGGCTAAAATAGGTACAGGCTGTGTTGCTGTCCAAAATCTGCAAATGTTAAGTTTGTTGCTTGGACTTACTTTTGTTTGGCCAAGTAGATTTAGTTAATTCTTGATTGATGAATACTTTTAGTTGTTATACTCAAGTTAGCATATGTCCCTTTGCTGATGTGTTTGCCCATTTCCCATGTCATGCTTGCGTGCAAATTAATTTAAGTATAGGGTCGAGTATCCCATGCCTTAAGTGATGTTAGATTCATTTGCCGATGATGTATGGATAACTAGTGCTTGTGTATGAGTGTTGTAGTATCGTGTGAAATCTTATAGTCTTATGTTACTCTTTATTATGCTCATACATATGCATCGTGCATCTCCTTAGGTACGCTCGATGTTGAGCATATGGACGTGAACGACATGTTGTTGGAGACAAACCTGCAGACTGTGAACTGATCAAGCGGGCATCGTCTAACAAAAACACTAACGTAGTGTTGGATTCTAGGCAAGCCATCAAGCGGGCATCGTCTAACAAAAACACTAACGTAGTGTTGGATTCCAAGCAAGCCCCGACATCTAGTTCCCATGGTTTGCAATAATTGTTTTTATTCACCTACCTGCCTATGATTGTTGCATTAGGTTGTAGGAGTTGTTTGGAAACAATTGATGCATTTACCCTTGATTACCCTTGTTTATCCCTATCCTTGTCACCTGCATAAATTAGGTACACTTAAATGCTTAGGTCTGCTTAGACGATAGAAGTCGGTGATTTCCTGTCACCTGCAAGGTACTGTGCTTACCTTATGATTGATTTGGGTAAAAGTCATCGGGAAATATCAATGGATAATATGAAGGTTAATCTGAGACCGGACGAGATGTAGATAAGGAAACAACAAGGCATGGAGGTCTTGGTTGTCTACTTATTCCTGTCTGTGTTGATTAAGGACCGTATCGTTGTGGTCCCTTAAGTCATGTTAAACACATGCCTAATCACTTAGCTGGCCGGATAACTCATTTCGACCGTGAAGCCAAAGTACTATTCCAGCTAGATTTGATCTCGCGGTGCACTTACTAGTGTGGTTGAGGAGCGACGGGGACACGACGAGATGACCCATGGTGCATGGTATGTCCTGACCCTCTAGCAGTCGGGCGGTCCCTGGATATGGTGACCATTGTGGAATTCGTGATGTGCAGTTGGGCTGCTACTGAAATATGTATGGTGGTGATCGTATCTCACGGTGGGACGTTTTTAACGTCCATTTTAGATTTTTTTTTGAGAAAATCTGGGAATTACCCATAATTGTATTGTATTTCCCATATTCGAGGAAATATGGTAATTTTTCCGTATTTTGGAATAATCATATTATTGTTCACAAGTAAATAATTAATATTAGTATGATCATCTTATTCATCAGCGAAAGTAGTCATTTCTTGAACCAAACATCTCATATCAAAATGCATTTAAACATCATGTAATTTAAACAATTTGCATTCAAATACTTTTCATTTGGAACTATCATATAATTTAAATAGTTTGATTTTAAACAATTTTAATTTGTACACTTTTCTTTTATAAATATCATGTAATTAAACAATTTTCATCCTTAACTATAGAATATTTTTTACTAACATTGTCATGTGTCCTTGCATTTTAGCTCGTCTCATCCTTTCCAATAGACTTGGAGATTTTAGATGTTACATTTACTTCTTTGGATGTCATAGAAGATATACCGAGTAATCCAGATGACATGATACAAGATCTTTAGCTTATGTGTCATGTGTTTAAGACTTATGTATTGTATGGTTAAAACTTATGAGTGGACATCTATGAGCAATTGTGTGTGAATAAGACTAGGTATTGTGTATTTATGTGATTGAGACTTGTATGTGGATGTGAATAAACAATTGTGTGTGGTTGGAACTTATTTATTATGAGCTTTTCTAATTGAAGTCACCATTTTTTTTATTGGTTCTGAGATATTTTGTCCAGATTTATCTGTTTTTTGATATACCAAAATTTATCTGCTGTAATTTCTTTCCGACTTTCCCGTTTTTCGATTCCGACCACAAAAACTTGCAGGATGAAACGGTTTTTATGACCGTTACCGACCATTTTCACTCCTAGTGTCTGTTGACATGTCTATTATCAGTGAACCTTAGCTCGCGTACCATATCGTCTTCTAATGGCTAACCAATCAATTATCGTGCCACCATTCAAAACAAGAGAAATAGAGTTGGACTAGGTCCGTGTCTGCCTTTATCTGTATGCTAACAATCTTTGGTGTTTGCGGGTGGCGAGCACTAGTGAAGGTCAAGCACTTCTTCTGGCTGGCCCTTCATCAGTGGTGGTCGGATCCTCTGTAGTTATGTCTATGGACATAGATGCAGATGAGTCGTTGACGTATATGAGGTCGGCCGTGATCTGGCCTCAATAAATATGTAACTGCAGAGAAAACGTTTCCCATTGGTGGTTGTGGACAGGAGACACATGGAGGCGGCACCACACCCCCAGGACCATTTTTGTTCGAGGAAAACCGTGAAACGGACAATCACCTATTCAGAACGTGCATATGCTTCACAACTCACAAGGGTGGGTATGGTGTTGACTGCTGCAGCTACTTGGCCTGCTTCATCTTCTCATGTTGGACACCAACACTTTGGCAGAATGGTGGACAGGAACGAAGCAAGGGTATGATTCACTAGTTGATCGTCCTAGTGTCTTGGTGAATTTGGAAGACATGAAATTGGTATGTCTTTCAAGAGGCCATTACTCGCTCGGCGGGAGAGGTTGCGCAGTTCGTGGTGGCAGAGAGCGGCCACTAGATTGCCGCTAGCAACTCTGACCTGGCAACGCTACTCGGCCTGCTTTGAGGACAGAATGGTTCCTATGCTCTCGTCGCGCGAATGAACAAAATATAGAGTCATGTATCATGCATGTATTCTGGGGTGTTCAAACCTTGGTAGTCTGCTTTGCGTGTTCGACGACTTACTAACAAAGCTAGTTATGTCGCCAGTATGATCCGATGTAAACGATCTTTCCTCTTTAACGAAACGTGTGAACGGATGCATTCTTGAAAGAAAAAAGATTATAGTAGACAAAATGTTTCAATTAGTCCATCACGTGGAGCCTCAGCTTCTCTAACATCTCCACAAGAAAAGCATGCACAAACAAAAAATGGAGCAGTTCATGTCCCTTCTTTTTAGTCGTCCTGACCGAGTTTCCCATGCCTAAGAACGACTAGTGCTCGGTCATGTCCACTATCTCGGAGTCACTTGGATCATCTAGCTCTCCTTCATCCATCGTTCCACCCTCGCTTGTCGAATCCGCATGGTCTGAAGGTTCATCCGGCTGATGTCCGACGTTTATTGCTGCATCAGAGAAGAAATGGTAGTCAGATAATGGTGAGTGGGAGAGCAGCAAACTATTAATATAGTTAAATGCAATTGGAGGTATGTCTTGTTACTTTGCTATCACTGCTCTTGTGTGTACTGGTTATGCAAAAATAACACACAAGTAATTGCTACTAACAAGCCCCATCTAGCTTCTGGCATCAGTTTACATTGATAGTGATCAATACAAAATTGCCAACACAAAATCTGTAAAAGGTTGATGCAGCATCTGTCATACAAGTGTCACTTTTTGATCCTGCTTGCCCAGCTCCACTACTGGGATGGTTATAGAAGCAGGGACAGTAACATTCCGCCCATTTAGATCCTGCTTGCCCCCAAGCAGGTGCATGAGGGATGGCTTAGCATAACTGTTAGTGTCCTCCTAGGTAGCCGATTCAAATGCATGCACGACCACTTTACCAGCACTAGATGCACGAAAGATGCACCATGGGATGACATCTTCTCCTGTAGAATGGTTTCAGGAACCTGCAATGGAGCCAATAGATCAGGTAATACATGGCTCACTTGATGGGGTCGGTGTTTTGCGCCTTAAGCTAAGAGATATGAAACACAAGGTGCATTGAAGAAGAAGGTGGTAATGCGAGTTTGTAGGCGACAACACCAATCTTCTCGAGGATAGGAAAGGGCCATAGAATTTGAATGCCAATTTCTGACAGGAGCAGTTAGAGAGTGAAAAATGAAAATAGGGCTGAAGTTTAAGATAAATGTGGTCGTCGACGGCAAATGAACAATCGAAGTGGAATTTATCGACCTACTTCTTCATTTGTTGCTAAGCATGCAACAGATGTGTTGACACACTAAGGCTTGCATTAGGGAGCGTTCTTTTAGCCAAGATGATAGGTCGGAGAGGACCGTCACTTCTGTGACAGATAATCCAAAGTGAATGGGCTTGTGGCCATAGAGGACCTCGAATGGTGAGGTTCCCACGAAAGAATGGCAGCTGGTATTGTACCAGTGCTCTGCAAGAAGAAGCCACCTGAGCCATCTAGAAGGGCAGGCATGAACGAAACATTGAAAATAAGTTCCCAAACATTGGTTGACTTGTTGAATTTGTCCATCCGTTTTGGGAGTGGTATGCAAATAGGTTCCCAAAAAACCATCTGGAGAAAAAACTTCTAGCACCAACTTGTCTATTAAAACTAGGTCCCTGTCAGAGCTAATAGCCAGAGGTAGACCATGAAGCTTGTAAATATGATCGATGAACAGTTGAGCAATGGAGATTGCTATATAAGGATGATGAATAGGTAAGAAGTGATTGTACTTTGTGAACTTGTCTAAACTCACCAGAATGTTGTTAGCATGGCCAAATTTGGGAAGACCTGAAATGAAATCCATAGAGATTGTTTGCCACGCAGCTGCAGGGACATCAAGTGGTTGTAAGACACTAGGCTACTTGGAGTGGTTAGGTTTGTCCTGAAGGCAAGTCGAGCAAGAAGAAACAAATTCAACAATAGGCCTTTAATATGATCGGTATGCTAGAGTTCAAACCAATGACACCGTTGTGAAATGCTGAAACATTGCTCTACTGAATAGCAGGATTGTTGCCAACAAAATTTTTCTCGCGGAAATGAATGACACCATGCTATAGAGTATAAACAAGCATGGTAGATGGATTGTTGGCGATAGTGGGTAAAAGATCTTTAGCCTTTTGATCGGACAAGTACCTGTCAGAAACATTGGTAAGCCAAGGGGGTGTAGACAGTGAGATGCAAACACTGTAAAAACATATGGGTGAGGGCGCTAGACAAGGCATCAATAGCTTGATTTTCAGAGCCATATTTGTACAAAATCTTGTATTGTAGGCCAAGTAATTTGGTGAAAACTTTTTGTTGCCAAGGTGTATGTAATCTCTAATCTAAAAGGTGTGTTGGGCATCTTTGGTTTGTTTTCACCAAGAATTCCCCAGACTGTAAAAATGGTCACCATTGTTCTAAAACTAATAGATGGCCAAATATTCTTTTCCGTAGGTGAATAAATCCAATTTGTTGGGGAGAGCTAACATAGGGGTTGTGTGATGAGCAGTTTTCAAATTCTAGAAGGAAGATTCATGCTCATGAGTCCACTAAAATACTGCATATTTCTTAAGCAAGTTCGTGAGGGGTTTACCATCCACACCAAAATTCTGCACTAATTTTTGATAGTAACCAACAAGGTCGAAGAAAGTACAGAGCTCCTTAACTAATTAGGGGAAGGCCAATAAACAATGGTTGAGACCTTAGAGGAGTTAGTAGCAATGCCCTCAGGGCTGATGACATGGCCCAAATAAGAAGTCTGCTATTGTGTAAAAGAGCATTTACTAAACTTGATATTCCATTTATCAACAACCAGCAAAAGGAGTACCTGTCTAAGATGATACAAGTAGGCTTTGGTAATTAGGATTGTAAATCAAGATGTCATCAAAGAATACATAACACATTTTTATAGAAGTGGTTTGAGTGTAGCATTCATAGCACCTTGAAAAGTGAGTGGAGACCATGTTTAGCCAAAAGCGAGGACTCTAAACTTGAAATGACCTTCATTAGTGAAGAATGTTGTTTTATGTTCTTCGCTAGGCTACAGAAGGATCTGATGGAACCCTGCCTAGAGGTTGAACTTAGTGAACCATTTAGCATTAGTGAGTTCATGAAAGATGTCCTCCATTGATATAGGAAATTATAGCCTTATAGTCAACAAATTTAAGTGACGAAAGTCGACATGAAAACACCACCCTTCTTCTAGACCATTAATGTTGGAGAATTGAACTCACTCGTACTATGTTGAATGAGTCTAGATTTCAGCATGTCATGGATCTCAGTTTTTTATTTGGTAGGATAATGGTACAAGCAAATATTGACTGGTTTGGCACCCTTGACCAAGGGTATGGCATGACCACAAGCTTGAGTAGGAGATAAACCATCAGGTGGGTTGAACAAGTTAGTAAAATTTAGAGATAACTAACTAAGGATCTACTGACAGGGCACTGAAGTTGACTACAAAGCAAGTGGTGTCAACAATAAGGAGTTGGACCATTGTGTTAGGAGGAAGTTCTAGCAAAATGCCCTACAACAAAACCTTGGAACCATCATAAGGTATTGCCATCTAGTGCACTTCCATTGGACTAAATTCTTCTAGCCAGTCCATACCGATGATAATTTCATAACAAGAGGTATGAAATGGAAATTAGAAACAAAATTGGAGCTATGAGTGGACCAACCATAATGAGGTAAGTGTGTACGACACTGCAGGGTGTCAATATTAGCTACAACAATAAGCAAGGCTTTAGGCAATTGAGAGATGACCGAGAGAACTAGCTAGTGCAAAACTGAGAAATGAATGAGTGTTGCCACTATCAATCAAGATTAGAACAGAATGATGTTGCATCGAGCCAAATAGTTTGGGAGTTTTTGGAATCAGAAACAAAATTGGAGCTATGAGTAGACCAACCACAGTGAGGTAAGTGTGTAGAACACTGCAAGGTGTCACCATTGGCTACAACAACAAATAAGGCTTTGGGCAATTGAGAGATGACCAAAAGTTTACTAGCTACTACAGAACTGAGGAATGAATGAGTGTTGCAACTACCAATCAAGATGAGAACATAATGATGTTGCACCGAGCCAAATAGTTTGGGAGTTTTGGGAGACTCTATACCAGTGTAAGCAACTGAGGATAAGGTCATGTATAGTTGAGAATCTTGGTCAATAATGGTAGGAGAGTTGGGTGGATCCTTAGGGAGAAACATATCCTAGAGTTCTTGAATAGATGAAGAGCACTTATGACCCGTATGCCACGTCTTTGCATAGATCATGCATAGTCCTTTAGCCATGCGATATGCTTAGAGAGCATCCAGTTTGTCAGAGGATGCTTAGCCAGACTAGTGGTCACAAAACTATTTCTTGTTATCGTTGGTTGAAGGAGGAGCAAGTAGTGGAAACGCTCCATGAATAGATTGCTTCAGTGCATTGGGGCATTCAAATCATGGAGAGGGATGTGAAGGTTGTTTGTAGTAAGAGCGTCGTGGTGGATCTGGTACTGCAACTTCTCCTGCAAAGAGGCAAGAACACACACAATATCGAGGTCGGGGGGTCTCTGAATCAAAATAGTAGTATGAATAGGGACCTTAAGACTGTCAATGAACCTAGTAGTATAGTAGAGTTGATCAGTGACTCATAATCATGCAAGTTATAGAGCAATTCAGAAACTCTGTAATGTACTTGGTGATAAAACTGTTTTGACGAATGTGAAACAGTTTTCTAATCAAGATGACATGCTCATCATGGCCAAAGCGATCCTCTAGAAGAGAATAAAACCTAGTCCAGGACAAGTGGATGATCTTCTTCTCCATGGATTAGAGCCAACGTGCGGCAGGGACTACTAGGTACATGGATGGTACCTTAACCCACATGTTAGAATCAATAGAGTACATGGAAATGCCATAGTTTGGGGCTCCCACGCTCAAATTTGGGAAATCACATTTTAGGCAGAATTGCATGATAGCTCGTGCCACCCTTAATCGGAGTGATTGTGGTGCAATGCCGGCGAGTGATGGGTATGGGTGAACACCTTCCCTTACTAACCATCGTGGTGGTTATGTGCAATACCGTGCCAAAGTTAGCCATCAGCATGGTCGTCAATAGCAGGTGGGTGCCCCGAAGCTGACCCATTGTTGGAGAGAGTGTTTAGCAGGTTGGTGCCCACATTGCATACATCGCGGTCCCAATAAATGGAGAGCTTCCAGATCGGCGATTGAGGATTCGATTTGGGGTCACCACCCATCGAACCTGTGGATGGCAGACTCAAGGACACCGAGACGGGTAGTGAGCACACCCTTGACATGGTCAACGTGTTCGTGCGACTGATGGAGTCGTAGACCGCAGACTCAAACTTGGTGATTTGGTCGATAAAGTCGCACTAGACCTCGATGAAGGACGTGAAACCGGAGTTGCAGCCAGCCACAAACTTCTCCAGGTTGTAAAAGTGTTGTTCCCACGTCGAATCCAACATGGTAATCCTCTTGTCAAACTTGGCGGCGATCGTGGCGACGAGATTTGGATTGATGGTGTTCGGAAACACCGGTGAGGATGATGCAGGGGAACAAGACTTGTTTGCAGGCATGGAGAAGAAAGGGATTCAGTCGGAACGAGTAGGAAGACATGGATGTTTCCTCTTTAGAGGTTCAGAGTTTATAAATTTATTGTCCTCCGCTCGCATACGCTATCTCTCTCTATTTATTCCCTGCATCGTCAGTAGACTTCAGCGTAGATTTGGCCAGCTCCATAGCCGTGATGGCTACAGGAGCAGATGTAGTAACAACTGATTATAAATAATGAAGTTAAAACACATCTAGCAAGGGCATGTTTGTTTGAGATTATAATCTGTCCAGATTATATGATCTAACTTATTTTAAATGAAGTGTTAGTTCAAAATAAATTAGATATTGTTGGAAACAGCTAGGGATCGATGAGTCACTAGAGCAATCAGCCTCACTCTCACTCGGACGCGTGATGAATAAGATGAACAACAGTGAGCACTGAAGACGGTCCTTGGCGCAGCGCACAACTGCTTACTGCATTTTCTCTTTTTATTGACTCATTCACACGTGAGACTCAGGACCTGGTCGCATGTGTCCATGCTCCCGAAACCGGCTGCGCCATCCCACAGCCAAGAGCATGACCATCGTGCCCATATTTTTAGCTCCACCGTTTGACTCTGCATGAACTAACAAACTCAGCGCATGCCGCGGGTTGAACGCGCAGGAACACCCTGACGTGCTGACAACTAACTCCTCTAAACTTGGACACCAAGACTAAGCACAATGACTAAGCAAACAGGATTATCCTCGACAATCTCCCCCTTAATCTTGTTACGTTGATTCTATACTGAAAACACCACTTCGGACGCGTAGCTCCTAGAGTCGTACGCGTGGAAGTGGCTTCATGAGAAAATCTGCCAGCTGGTCATCCGTCCTGATGAAATCCATCACCAAGGCGCCGTTGTTGATGTAGTCCCGGATGAAATGAAACTGAATGTCGATGTGTTTGCTACGATCATGTAGCACCGGGTTCTTGGCGAGGGCGAGCGCAGACTTATTGTCGATGCAGAGCAACGCGCGATGACCTTCGTGTTCAGCAGATCTGCAAGCAGGCGTGACAGCCACACTCCCTGACCCGCCGCGGTTGCGCCGGCAATGTATTCTGCCTCGCACGACGACAGCGCCACCACACAATGCTTCCGGGACTGCCAGCTGACCGGGCTCCGGCCAAGGAAGAAGATAGCGCCAGAGGTGCTCTTCCTATCATCCCCGTCTCCAGCGTGATTGGCGTCACTGTACCGGAATTGATCGGCTCGGCTCGCTGCGGCTCGCTCATGTAACGAGCGAGCTCGGCTCGGCTCGCTCATCTCACGAGCTCGAAAAAGCGGCTCGGCTCGGCTCGCTCCTGGCTCGCGAGCCGGCTCGCCGAGCCAACGAGCCTAGGCATAAAATTAAATCTGCTCTCTAAATTATAATATAAAATCTTAAAAATATTTTAAATAACATATTTTAAATTAGTAAAATAGATATATTACTAATATAATATATAAAATAGATTATTTTTGTATAGTAATCTCAAATAACATAAATTAATTGTCTACTCGGTATTAATATTATATGCTAATTAAGATTTTATGTAAAAAATTGTTGTTGGGTCGAGCCACGAGCCAGCTCGCGAGCTGCACCGAGCCGAGCCGAGCTGGCTCGCTCTTTTCACGAGCCAGAAAAACAGGCTCGGCTCGGGCTCGTTCAGAGCGTCGAGCCGGTCCGAGCCGAGCCGAGCTGCTACGAGCCCGAGCCAGCTCGTCGAGCTCGAGCTTTTTTTCCAGCCCTAGGCGATACACACACCCGTGGGTTTTTGTTCCGGTGATGTAGCTCAGCAAGTGCTTGACAGCGCTTCCATTCTCAGTCGTGGGCGTCTACATGAACCGGCTCACATAGCCAACTGCAAACGCAATGTCAGGACGCGTGTGAACCAAGTACCTCAGGCTCCCGACGATGCTACGGTACATGGTCTTGTCCACCGGAGGATTTGAGCTCGCCTTGCTTAATTTCAGGCATGGCTCCATTGGAGTGTCGCACGGATTGCACCCAGACAGCCCAGCCTTCTCGATGATCTTGCCTGCGTAAGTGCTCTGGCATAAAGTGATGCCCATCGAGCTCTGACGGACTTCGATCTCCAGGTAGTAGTGGAGCGGTCCGAGATCGCTCATGTTGAAAAGCCTCGCCATCTCGCCCTTGAACTTGACAACCTCAGCCTGGTTCGCTCCCACCACGACGAGGTCGTCCACATAGACACCGACGATCAGCAGATCGTCGCTGGTGCCTCGCACGTATACAACGTGCTCCTCCGTGATGCACCTGAATCCAAGTGACAACAATGAGTTGTCGAGCTTGGCGTTCCAGGCCCTGGGTACTTGTCGAAGTCCGTACAGCGCCTTGTGTAGCTTGTACACCTTGCCCTCTTTGCCTCGGACGATGAATCGCCGGCGGCTGCTCGACGTAAACTTCCTCCACCAAGTCCCCATTTAGGAAAGCAGACTTCACGTCGAGGTGGTGCACCGTCCACCCGTAGTGTGCGGCGATGGCGAGGATGAACCGCACCGGCTCCAGGCGCGCAACCGGCGCAAAAACTTCGTCAAAGTCAATGTCGGCGTGTTGCACATACCCCTTCGCCACGAGTCATGCCTTGTGCCTGGTGATGTTGCTGTCCACGTCGCACTTGAGCTTGAACACCCACTTCAGGCCAATGGGTTTCTTGCCAAGCGGCGCGTCAGTGAGTGTCCACGTCTTGTTGTCGGTGATGGATTTGAGCTCCTCGGCCATCGCCCACTTCCATTCTTGGCGCTTTGCAGCTTCGCCGTAGGTTGAGGGTTCTTCATCAACAGTCAGCAGCAGATCGCCATCTGCTACAAGCTCGTCGTCGTCGTACAAGAGGTTGTCGATGACTCGGAATCTATGCGCGTCCTTAGAGTTGTCATCCGTGTCTAGTGCCTATAGCGCACCGGAGCTGGGTGACCGAACTCGACGGGGATCACACCCTTCGGTGGCAGTGGGCCCTGCCACGGCTCAGGCCCTCCTTTGACGTGTTGAGTGCGCGGGCATGAGGTGGTTGAAGATGCCGCCGTGGAGCTAGTCGAGGATGACTTGACCGACTGCGATGCCGATGAAGAGCCCTGTGATCCTGGCACTGTGGCTGGAACCAGGGAAGTAGAACCCGACGGCAATGGAGAAGCGCCTCTAATCCACGTGTAAAGAGGGGAGGCGTGGCTTGTCGGCAAAGTAGCAGTGGGCTCCTCCCACTCTTCAACCACAAACATGTCCTGGTCTCCATCGTCGCAGGAGCCTTCCTGGTCGCGGTTTTCGGACGAGTTCCAATCCCAGGTTGCGCCTTCTTCAAACACCGCGTCACGGGTGACATGCACCCGGTTCGCGACGGGGTCATACACCCAATAGGCCTTCGAACCAGCCTCGTACCCGATCATTACCATCTTCGTGCTTCGATCGTCAAGTTTCCCGGCGTTCGGCTTGGTGATCTTCACGTGAGCCACGCAGCCGAAAACCCGCAGGAAGTGCACGACTGATACGGCATGTGCCCCACCAAGCTTCTCGTCGAGGTGCGGTTGAGGAGGAATACGGCCGTCATCATGACCTCCCGTATAGCCTGGCAGGGACCGCCTTTGCCTTCATCATGCTCCGTGCCATGGCGTGCACGGACTGATTACGGCGCTCCACCACACCGTTTTGTTGTGGGCTATACGACACAGTGAGATGACGCTTGATGCCGAGCTCGAAGCAGAACTCAAGGAAGGAATTCATGGTGAACTCCCCCCTCGATCGGTCTTGAATGCCTTTATCTTCCGCCCCGCTTTGTTCTCGACGCCGGCGTGCAGCTTCCTGAATGAGTCCCCAACATCAGACTTGTTGGCGAGCAGCACTGCCCACATGTACCTAGACATGTCGTCGACAACAAGCATTATGTAGCGCTTGCCGCCGGGTGTCGCCCGAGTGATCGGACCGCACAGATCGCCATGGAGGAGGTCGAGCGGCTTGGTGGCGCGGTACGTAGCAGCTTGCGGGAAAGGTGCTCGACGTTGCTTCCCCGCCAAACACGTGTCGCAGACATGCTCGACGTGCTCAATCGATGATAAGCCACGGACCATGCCATCGCGCCCCATCTTTTGCAGAGCTTGGAAACCGAGGTGGCTGAACCACGCGTGCCACCGCCACTCGTCATCGTTGTAGCTTGCCGCGAGGCACACCGGTTTCGTCGGCTTGAGTGGAAGTATGTACAGGTGATTCGGTGAACGTTGTACCTTGGCGAGGAGTTCGTGGCTGCGGCGATCCCACAAACGAAGAACACCGTCGTCGATGTCGATCCTACTGCCGTTCTCATTGAGTTGCCCGACACTGAGGATGCTGCTCCAAAGACGAGGGATGTGGTAGACATCATGAACCTCCCTGTGTCCTCCATCCTTCTACTCAAACAGGATCGATCCCCGCCCGGCGATCTCCACCAGAGATCCATCGCCGAAACGCACGGAGCCCACGACGTCGTGGGTGTAGTCGGAGAAGATGTCTGCGTTGCCGGTCATGTGGTTCGACGCACCAGTGTTGAGGTACCACTTCATCTCCTGCTGTTCACCGTCGCCATCGAAGTCCAGCAACACCTTGTGCTCGTTGAGGTAGACATGCTCGACGCGGTGTGCGTCGTGAACAGCCTTCACAGATGGTTGCACAACCGCCATGAACAACGAGGGAGTTTCCTCCTCCGCCTGAGCGAGGTTGGCCTAGAGCTAGCTCGCCTAGGCCAGCGCCTCGTCGCGCTTTTTCTTGCGGCACTCCGGGCCCAATGCCCGGACTTGCCACAGTAGCGGCACGCGTCGTCGTAGACCTCACCGCCCCCCTTAACTGAGTGTGTGTCCTTGTCGCGCCCCTGCCGCGGCCTCTCCCGCCACGACGTCCACTAGGGCCAGCTTGCGCTCTGCCGCGCGTCCCCGACCGTCGGTGTTGAGGTTGAGACGGGACGCGAGACGAGCGATCACCTACTCCTCGGTGAAGTACAACTTGCCGTTGATCTCCTTGCCACCTGCTCTCGGTCCGACGCCTCCCTTTGCCTTCGTGCGATCCATACGCTCCTCCGTTGCTTTGAGACGCCCCACCAATTCATCCAGGGACACCTCCTCGAGATCAAGCAGGGTCTCGATTGCAACTACTATCTGATGGAAACGCCCGGGGAGAGCTTGGAGAAACTTATGCACGATGGTTTCTTCTTCATAGACTTCACCAAGGATCGCGAGCTGGTCGGTGACCTTGGTGAGTCAGCATGAGAAGTCGTCGACGGACTCTCCTTCCCTGAAGGCGATCACGTCGAACTCCTGACGCAGCGTCTGCGCCTTCGCCTTGCGAAACTGATCGACGCCGAGGAGACGGGTTTTCAGCGCATCCCAAGCCTCCTTGGTCGTGGCCTTGTTGGCCAGGGCCCCTTGGAGCTCGAGGGGGGGGCACAGCCTTGCACAATGCCTCAAGGGCATTGCGGTCATCGGTGTCGATGCTGACGGCGTCCCAGAGATGTTTCCCCTAGAGCATGACGCGCATCACCGCCGACCACTCGGTGTTGTTCGTCTTTGTCAAGATGGGCCACCCGGAGTTGCCGATCTCCCTGACCGAGCGGTGAATCACTAGCCCTCGGTCGTGCCCGCCGCTGCCTCCTGCACGGCTGTCGGTTGGGGACGGCGATCGCCGGCGCCGCGGCGTGCTTGATCTTCGTCGCAGCGGCATGCTGTTGCTGCGTTAGCGTTGTCGACGAAGCTAGCGACGAACCTAAGCTTCGGTACCAATTGTTGGAAACAGCTAGGGATCGATCAGTCGCTAGAGCAATCAGCCTCACTCTCACTCGGACGCGCGATGAACTAGATGAACAACAGTGAGCAGTGAAGATGGTCCTTGGCGCAGCGCACAACTGCTTACTGCATTTTCTCTTTTTATTGACTCATTCACAGGTGAGACTGAGGACCTGGTCGCATGTGCCCATGCTCCCGAAACCGGCTGCGCCATCCCGCAGCCAAGAGCATGACCATCGTGCCCATATTTTTAGCTCCACCGTTTGACTCTACATGAACTAACAAACTCAGCGCATGCCGCGGGTTGAACGCGCAGGAACACCCTGGCGTGCTGACAACTAACTCCTCTAAACTTGGACACCAAGACTAAGCACAATGACTAAGTAAACAGGATTATCCTCGACAATCTCCCCCTTAATCTTGTTACGTTGATTCTATACTGAAAACACCACTTCGGACGCGTAGCTCTGGCCTGGAGTCGTACGCGTGGAAGTGGCTTCGTGAGAAAATCTGCCAGCTAGCTAGTATATAATCCGGACAGATTATAATCCTAAACAACCCTAACTCGCTACGGCAAGGTGAAAGTATAATTTCATTTGAATACGGATATGCAATAATGGAACATCCTATTCATGGTATATGGAATAACCGGAGCCCCCTAACATCAGTTCAAGCATTGACAACTTATTCGTTTTGACAGAAATGTGATCTTCAAATTCAAACTGCGTTCAAAGAAAAAAAAATGGACACTACTATTGTTCAACAGAGAATCGCCACTGAAACGTTAAATGCATGGTTGATAAAGCACTACATATATACAAGTTGATGAAATACATTTATAAGGATCAGAGGCAGAGAAATGGAAATGACCTAGCTAGTTAGCAGTGGAGTCTGATTTTAGTAAGGAAGCGAAAGCTAGCTAGATTGTGGTCATGTAAATGAAGTAAGCAAGACAAGTAGACGACAACTGCATTCTGCGTCATGATGCAAACTCAAACAGAATTATAAGGCATCCTATCCTTAGAGACATGCATGTTTCTAAAACTAATTCACAAACCATGTCTCCAAGGAACACAATTACATGAGGAGATGTGTACTTCTTTTGGCCAACCTCCTATGAAACAGAGAATGCAGTACTAAGAAGTACAAGGAACTCAAAGGGCACATGCATGTACAGAAAAAAAATGATCAGGCAATTCGATCTGTTGAAATTTGGAGCATGTAACTGCACATCACAAGCAAATTGCGGCAGCACATTTGCACGCACGATATCTGAATTGCGGCTGAAAAAAGCAAGCACAGTAGAATGAAACGTGGTAGTTACCTCCATCCGCGTCCAGGTTCCAAGTGATCAAGGAGCGACTTGAGACCGAATCGTCCAGCATCTCTGTCCTGTTCAGCGGCTCAACACTTTCCGCACAGTCCACCACCCGGTGCTCGGGCACATCGACTCCGAACAATCGCTGGTCCAGGGTGAAGTAGACCACATTGGAGTCTACCGGGGAGACGCCCACGAGCCCGGGAGATTTCCGTGGCAGCCCGGTTTGGATGTAGCTTTCGTCGTCCCAGATGTCGTCGAAGCTTTCATTATAGTTGGTGATCCATCGCTCCGGGTTTCGATACCACATGTGCACCGTCGCTGCTTGGTCGTGTTTGCGGATGATCTGCACGTACCGCAACACGTTCTCGCTTACAGCGACGCAGCGGCTGTAGTGGAGGTCCGGCGCGTGTCCGTCGCGGAGAACGCAACCACGCGGGAGGCGGAAGAAGGACAATATTTGCTCCTCGTGCGGCTGGGTGAGGTCGTCGCAGAAGATGATCCCCCACGAGAGGTCGAACCAGAAGACCACGTTGCCTATGGTGACAGAGCCGTGGGGTACCCAATGCCGGCGGCTCTCCCACCAGAAGGGGTAAGCAAAGTAGTTCGAGTACCAGACGCCATCCTCCGTTCTTATGTAGATGACGCTGGATTCGTCTTGATTATCTGTGGGAACAACGAGCTCGGCAATCAGGTAGTGACCTGTTTCGTGGTTGCATATTAAGCCGACGCTCTCGATATTGGCTAGGGCGGGTATATTGACGTTGTCCTCGGGGCGGTCGGGTACGTGCACAGCGCGCGCCTCGATCTGGCCATTGTCTGACCTGCGGAAGTGGCGCACCACCACGAGGTTGCTGTGGTTGGGTTCCTTCTCGAAGTTGGTGCCGTAGAAGGGAGCGATGGAGAAGTGGACGAGGAGGCAGAAGCGTCCGGAGGCGATGATGTAGGGGTACATGTCGGGTCTCGCGGGGTCGGGATGGGAACCGGGGCCCGCGACGAGGTCCGTTAGCCACGGCGGTGGCGCGACCCATATGGTGAAGTCGGGTTCCGCCGCGCCGTGCGCCGCGTGCGCCGCCTCCGACGCTGCTGCGTCCGTGTTCACGTTCAAGATGCTCTCCTCCAGCTGAGCCTGCTGTTCCTCCTCTTCGGCTTCGGCTTCGGCTCCGCCTTCCCCGACCTCGGCTTGCTGATCATCATGCGCCTCCACCACCGCGTCCACGGCCGCGGCGTGCTGCTCCTCCTGCGCCTGCGCGTCCTCCTCGGCTTGAGCTTCGCCGACCACGGCGTGCTCCTCCGCGTCCTCGACCTCGAGCATGTCGTCGTCGTCGCGGGGCGGGTTGACGTAGAGTATTCGGCCTAGGATCAGCCAAGGCCTCTCCATTGGCGCTTGCTGGTACGCTTGGCTTCCTGCAGCGATTGAGAGGAGGAGGGAGACCAGACCACGCTGGGGCCGTTGAGGCGAGAGGGTAGCCGGGGGTGATTTGGCGGTGGCCTAGCGATTCGGCGGAAACTGGCAGGACGACAGGATAGGGATTTGCAGAACAACGGTTAATTCTTCACGAACATCCGGATCATTCCCTGGGCCGTGATGGGCCTTTGCAGGCCTAACCCAAGAGATAGCTCCAAGCAATCCAGTACCGTGCAGTTCTCAATTCACCAATAATCCATGCAATTGATCTTCTATAATATAAAAAGAGGAAGAAATAGTTTGGTACCCAAAAATGGAATTTCCTTTGCGACGAAAGAAAATATTATTATTACGTGTGTGGCAATTTTGACCCACACATCAGGTGCCCCAAAGCGCGTGTTGGATGACTACCAATGCTGCCAACCTAAACAACAACTTCATAAAAAGCACTTTTGTATCTGTGGGGGAGAGCCTTTGTCGTCGAATATCTACAAGTTACTAACTACTACATTAAAAGTAGGTTTCAGATATAGGTCGTTACCTTGGTCATCAAGCCGAAGCTAACAATATAGATGAAACTAAAGAAAGTCAGGAGCATTAATGTAAAGCCTAAAATTTACATAAAAGAAAAATAATAAAATAAATATATGTTAGTGTTTTGGGGACTATGGAACCTTTGGAGATTATTTGGTTTCTTTTTCTTTTGCATATTCAATTAATGGACTTTAATTAGCCAACTAACAAATAAATAAATACAAAACATGCACCTTGTCGGTGTTTTGGGTCCGACCGCACACCCGGGGTTGCCCCTCAAGGTGTTTTTAGGAGTAGAACGGTGTCAACGACTGTAGCAAAATGGTTCGTGCCGATTGCACGAGGGACAATGGACAAGATTTGCAGGTTCGGGCCGCTTAGAAGTGCGTAACACCCTACGTCCTGGTGAGTATATGAGCGTGGTTACAAGAGGGTTCTCTGATAGAGGGCGCAGAGAGTTTTACGTGGGTGGCTATGTCAAACAGGGTCGATCCTTCTGAAGGGGTGCCCCCTAGGCCTTATATACTCGACCGTAGGGCAGTACACGTGGGTATGATAACAACAAGTAGCTAAAAGGTAGTGAATCTCCTGAGTTTATCCCTACGTAACCCTCGCCGACTTATCCTCGCATGGCTCCATTGCATGGGGGCTTCAGCGCGGGAAAGTCGGGTCTCCGTTGCGATTTACTCGTTCGACGATGTGGGCCGTCCGGGCTTGCACCAATCTGGTCTCACGTCTTCTCTTCTTTGTTGGTTGTCTTTCCCCAGGCCCACGAAAGAATGACCTTACGAATTATTGGGCCCTCGGGCCTTTCGTGAGGCCTTTTACTTCTTTAGTGGACCCAGGGGATATCTATCCCCCACAAGCCCCCGATCTTTGAGTTGATTTAGAGGTAATCTACTCAAAGATCCAAGGTCCGAAAAATAATTTCCTGTTGCCTACTCTTGCTCTGATCACTCGTTCGACCGAAGTTTAGTTTTGAGCTTGTGCCTTAGAGGTCGGCAATTTGGATTGTAAGATTCTGGACTTTATTGGGTGCACCGGAGGTGCACCCAATGGGTGTAGCCCCCGACCTTTGAGTAGATTTTAGAAGATAATCTACTCGAAGGTCTTCTTCCAAAGGTTATCTCCATTCGCGCTCCTGCATCTCGGTTGAGGATTGGTCTTTTCAATCTTGCTCTACGCCTTAGAAGTCGACGCTATATCGGTTTAGAATGATACTCCATGGGGTGCACCGGAGGTGCACCCAATGGGTGTAGCCCCCGACTTTCAAATGGATTTTTTGAGGATAATCCATTCGAAGGTCTTCCTTTTGCTTGAAAAAATTGGCATGAAGCTATTCGCATTATGTTTTGGAAGTCAGCATTATGTCATCAAAACTTTGCTGCAGAGGTCAGCATATATTTTGTCTTTAGCAGCCGAGTTTGTAATCCATCCATATCTTGCTAGGTGGTGCAATTTATTTGCTTCTGCGATTGATTGGACGTTTGACGGACGTTCTCTGTCTAGTCTTCACGTCGCTTCTGTCGGCCATATCTTGTACTTTGCTGGCTATATTTGGCTTTCCTCTGATCCTTACTGATATCTCATTTTTGTCTTGAGGTATTCACTGCATGTCCTGCACGGATGTGACCGTTTTGAAAAATATACTGATAATTCCTGGGCGTCCCCCCCCAATGGGTGTGGGCAAGGGACGGCTTGGTACGCTGAGTGTTTTAGCCGACTGCTTCTGAGTAGTAATGCGATGGGACGGCTAGTGTAATCATATCCTTTGCACTTTTGACTGGAGTCCCAATGGGTGTAGTGTTGCATGAAACGGCGTCCGCCGTCTGACGTGTCTTCAGATGGGTGGGAGTGCTTATTGAATGCCTTGCGACTGTTCAGTGACCGCGGTTGGAAGCGAGCGGTTGCTTTTCCCTTCTATAAATAACCCCTTTGCTTCTCTGGTTTTTTCACATCTCTTCGCTGCTCTTTACTGCCTTCTTCTCCTCCCTTCTGTTTGCTTCCACCATGGGCAAGAACAACAAGCGCAAGCGTGAGCCGACTCCTCCATCGGAGGAGTTTGGTGACTCGGAATACTCAGAGGAGGAGTTCTCCTCTGAGTCCGAGGGGTCTCCGGCTCCCATCCCCCTGCGTGAGTCGTCTGATGACTCAGACGACTCCCAGGGGCTTGCGGCGGAGGTCTGGACGTACATCCGGGCCGTCGAGCGCTCCGGGCTCGAGGGCTCGGATGAGTCTGAGTTCTCCTCGGACGAGGAGGACTCGGACGGCGGTGAGGGCGAGGATGACGACGACGACGACGGCGACAACGACGACGGTGGCGACGGCGACGGTGATGGCGGCAACGGCGGTGGAGGCAGCGGCGGCAAGGGCGGCACCAAGGGCGGCAGCAGCGTGGGCAGCACCGGAGGCGGCGGCGGCAAGGGCAGCGGCAGCAGGGCCAGTGGCTAAACGCCACTGGTCTTTAGATATTAGTATAGTTAGAATAATGTAATAGTAATTGGTGTAGTTTAGTAGTAGTAATGTAGAGTAGAAGTAGGGAAGCACCAACTCGCGAAGAGTTGGTTTGTAAACTCATTAACTTCCCTTTAATGAAGAACTGTCGTTGACCCCCCTTTTCGATGACTCGTTGTTGCTTTTTCTGAACGTTGAACTGATTCTTTTGATATAGTAGAAACAACGCCGAGTGATGTGAAGGTTGACATCAGCGTTTTAGAAGTAACACCAAGCAATCGAACACAAGACCAGCGTTTTAGAGGCAATGCCGAACGATAGAAGGTCGGCATCGGCACTTTAGAAGTAATGCCGAGCGACAGAATATGAGCCTGACGTTATAGAGGCAACGCCGAGTGTTTAAAGGTCGACATTGGCATTTTAGAAGTAATGCCGAGCGATTTGGACACGAGGTCGGCATTTTAGAAGCAACGCCGAGTGATAGAAGGTCGGCGTCGGCATTTTAGAAGTAATGCCGAGCGATTGAACATGTGGTCGGCGTGTTAGAGGACACCCCGAGTGATTGGAGGTCGGCATCGGCATTTTAGAGGCAACGCTGAGCGATTGAACACGTGGTCGGCGTTTTAGAGGCAACGCCGAGTGATGGAAGGTCGGCGTCGGCATTTTAGAAGTAATGCCGAGCGATTGAACACGTGGTCGGCGTGTTAGAGGACACGCCGAGTGATTGGAGGTCGGCATCGGCATTTTAGAGGCAACGCCGAGCGATTGAACACGTGGTCGGCGTTTTAGAGGCAACGCCGAGTGATGGAAGGTCGGCGTCGGCATTTTAGAAGTAATGCCGAGCGATTGAACACGTGGTCGGCGTGTTAGAGGACACGCCGAGTGATAGCCAGCTTCACGAGTTACTTTGAGGATAATAACCGAGTGATGAAGTGGCACGTCGGCTTTCTTGGAAATAACTGTCGGATATCCACGTGGCATGCTGGGATTTCGGAAATAACCGCCGGGTGATGACTGGGCACTTTTTGAAAAGGTATCTGGCTCAAGAATATCCCTTAAGAGTCGCGCTTTTAGCCGCCTTTGCTTTCCGTGCCCTAGTTCTTGCATTTCCGCATTTGAATCTTCTCCGCCACTCGCCTCCTACTCTGTTTGCCAGCGAGAAGCAAGATGGCGCCCAAGAGGAAAACCGCGAACTCGTCTGCTGCAGTGATCCCCGTAATCGACCCCAACAGTCAGTTACCCTTCGCAGGTAACCATACGTCTGTTATTTCCGAAGCTGAGCTCCTCCGTCTTGTCTCCATCGGGGTTCTTCCTCCGCGGGAACTCTGTTCTTGGCGGGTTTGCCACGGGACTACCGTCCCAACCGAAGATACCCACGAGTCAGTAGTTTACGCTCCTTTCCTTCTCCGTGGCCTCGGCCTTCCCATATCTCCGTTTTTCCGTGGCCTCCTTGATTTTTATCACATCAACCTGACTCATTTGAACCCTAATTCCATTCTCCAAATCTCTATTTTCGTTCACCTTTGCGAAGCTTATCTCGGCGTGCTGCCGCATTTTGGTTTATGGAAGTATCTGTATCACTGCCGTCCTGGGATGGTCGGGGGGCAACATCAGTTGGTCGGAGGTGCCAGTTTGGAGATGCGTCGTGGGCGGAAAACCGAGTATCTCGAAATACCCCTCAAAGACAGCATTAAAGGTTGGCGTCTGGAGTGGTTTATAGTTGATAACTATGGAAATTCTCTCCCCTCCCGGTCAGGAAGACAGCCAGACGTTCGTACTCCGAGTTGGACTGAGTTTCCCACGGATCAAGAGGTGGCCGAGGCAGGCGTGTTGCTTTCTGAGGTCGGATTACTGAAAGAGAGAGGTCTGACTGCTGAAGCTGTGGTCACGGATTTTGTTTTCAAGAACATTCAGCCGCTAAAAGACAGGGCCTATCCGGCATATCTTTATCGAGGGCTGGCCGACTCAACCCGAGTTACCAATAGGAGAATTCCTTCTGTTGACTTGGTAAGCCGACTTGAGATGATCCTCAGGGATAAAGTCTCAAACGTTGGTGCTCCAGTGGCTTACTCGGCTTGGAACCTTCCTTCTCCCAAAGCTTTCACCCTTTTTGTGTCCAATCCACCCGTGATTGATAGCAATTTGGGTCTTAGAGTGCGACCTTCTGCTGAAGAGGTCCGTACTTTGGTTGCTTCGCTCGGGGAGATACCTGATGATGAACGGCAGATTTATTTTGAAGTACCCCTGAACCCTAGTGATGCAGACATAAATGACATGCTTGATCTGCTAGCTGAGGATTCATCTGATGCTGCTCCTGATGGTACGTTGGCAGTGGCGCCCCTTCCAGAGGTTGATACAACCTTGGAAGTCCCGAAACCTGTCAGTACTCGCCCGAGGCGCCCTAGTCGAACTAGTCATCCTGAGCCTTCTGCTTATGAGCAGAAGAAGAAGAGAAGACGCCTCCGGCGAGTATCCAGCTTTGACGGGGATGCCAGTACCTTAGCTCCTGCTGCTGAAGAAATGACTGCAACTGGTCTTGCTGATATTGATCCCAATGGGTGTGCTCCGCCTGCTGCTTACCCCAATGAGGATGTTGTTTGCGCTGTTACTGTGGAAGATGAGGAGGAAGAAAATGAAACTCCATTAACTCGGAAAAACAGTCGGCAGTTCGTCGCTAGCGGTGGAAGTAGTGGAGTTCCCTCTCCTGCTTTGTCTGCCCTTATTGGTCTGCAAGAACTGTCCATGGCCAACTTTGATCAAGCTCTAGAGGATATGGTCCCGGAGAACTTGTTGTCGGAACCTGTGGATGTTGATGCGACAGAGACTTGTGCAGCTGTGCCAGATGCTGGGCTGAGGTCATCCCGTGCCTCATCGACCTTAGAGCATGATCTCGAGGGTCGGGATGTTGATTTGGATTGTCCTGGTCCCATGGAAGTAACTGAAGGCCCGTCAACCTTAGAAGTGGTCACGGCAGAGAGCTTGGACCCCTTGAATAGTGCTAACACGTGCCCAGCCCCCGAGGATGTCGCCGGGGAGGACTCAGCTCGGGTGAGGAGTGTAAGCCACTGCCCAGCCCCCGAGGGTGTTGCCGGGGATGATCCGGCTCAAGTGGGCAGTGCCAACTTTGACCCAGCCCCCGAGGGTGTCCGAGCGGGGTCTCCTTCCTGCACTTCTATGGATGTTCATGCAGGTTCACCTCCACACTCTGGCGGTATGGTGGTGGCCCAAACTCCGGATCAGGGGGTCGCTTTAGAGGGCAGCATCCCCACTGGCCTGGCGTTAGGCTCTGTTGAATGTACTGAGCTCGTTCCTGCTGGTCTGCTGCAAGCTGCTTCGGGTGGTGGTCTGGCACCTGGTTACCAGCTGATTTCTCCTGACTTGGGGATCCCTTCGCTCTTTTCCAACCTCCAGGTGCTGTGCTGTGCTTTAGTTTGATCTTTATGTTGCATGAATTGTTGTCATTATGTTCATCCGCTCTTCTTATCAGGCTTTGGTGGATGGAATGGCCAGCCAGCTGAAGTCGCAGGGAGCTTCCATCCCGGAAGTGGCTTCATCTCTTGAGCGTTGGAATCCGGCGTTGCTTCGGGGTCGTGTATCCGAGTTGGAGGCAACTAATGCTGGTTGGTGTCCTTTCTTCTTCTTCTTGTCCGTGAATTGTTTTACCTTCTGACCTCATTTTGTTTGAATACCTCTTGATAGGGATTACTCGACAGATCACAGTTCTTGAAGAAAGACATTCCCAGGATCAAGCTGAAATGGCTCGACGGTGCGCTGACTTCGAGGAGAAGTATTCTCAGAATCAGATCGAATTGAGTCAGGTCTCCGCGGCTTTGGATGATGCCAACGCTCTGAGTTCTTCTCTTCATGCTCAGCTTAACTCTGAAAAGGTAACTTACGAAACCGTGCTTCACCTTATCATGCTCATGGATTCTGAATGAGTTGATTTTTGCTTGTAGGAAGAAAAACGCATCCTTGCTGCTTCTCGCGACAACCTGGACAGATTGTACCGAGATTCCAGCAATTCGTTAACCATCTTGGAGAGGAGCCACCGTTTTACGATGGAAGAGCTGGACAATCAGCGTCGCCAGCTGCAAGAGTCCTCGGACGAAGTGACCCGCCTTACACAGTTGCTATCAGCAAAGGATGCCACCATCAAGGGACTCCGAGCTTCTAAGAAATCCATTGCTCAGGAGTTAGAAACTGCTCAGCAGGCTACTAGAGTTGCCGAAGAAACCGCTGTCACTTTCAAAGCTCAGCGTGATAAAGCCCTGGACAAGGCTATTCGGGCAGGACGAATCTTGATGAGAAGACCTGGCGTGGTTGTCCCTGAAGACATAAAAGCCGATGTGAATGCTGCCCCCGATTCTTCGAATCGCCCTTCTTCGTCGGTCGTTCCTGAGAAAGACATTGGAAAATAAAGAAACATTTCGCGTGTTATTAGCGCGCGGTTAGCATGATCAAGTACTCGTTAGAGGTTATTGGCTTATCATTCGAATGGCATCATCACTCTCTTATTGTATCTGAATTGCAAATTTGTGGTAACGCTGCATGATGATTATGAAGTTTGTTTGTGGGATATGGAAGTCATCCCCTGAGTTGCATAAGCGCGAGTAAGCTGCACCGGCTTGAGCCGTCAATGACTTTAGCTGATAACTCCGTTAGTAGGGCATAGTGGTCACCCTAGGTTAGGTAAGCGTGAGCATGTTGCGCCGCCTTAAGTCGTTGCCGACTTAAGTCGATTGCTCCGTTTGTAGGGCATAGTGGTCACCCCGAGTTAAGTAAGCGTGAGCATGTTGCACCGCCTTAAGTCGTTGCCGACTTAAGTCGATTGCTCCGTTTGTAGGGCATAGTGGTCACCCCGAGTTAAGTAAGCGTGAGCATGTTGCACCATCTTAAGTCGTTGCCGACTTAAGTCGATTGCTCCGTTTATAGGGCATAGTGGTCACCCCGAGTTAAGTAAGCGTGAGCATGTTGCACCGCCTTAAGTCGTTGCCGACTTAAGTCGATTGCTCCGTTTGTAGGGCATAGTGGTCACCCCGAGTTAAGTAAGCGTGAGCATGTTGCACCGCCTTAAGTCGTTGCCGACTTAAGTCGATTGCTCCGTTTGTAGGGCATAGTGGTCACCCCGAGTTAAGTAAGCGTGAGCATGTTGCACCGCCTTAAGTCGTTGCCGACTTAAGTCGATTGCTCCGTTTGTAGGGCATAGTGGTCACCCCGAGTTAGTAAGAATGCAAGTCAATCGTAAACGAGCCAAGTATCTTTGAAATCTCTCTTTATTGATGACGTATTTCCATTATTACAGAATACATGGTCGCCCCGGCTTGTTTTGAAATACAGCTAGGGGTAAAACTTTCGGAGGTGCTCTATGTTCCAGGAGTTCCCAATTTCTGTGCCATCCATCAGGGTGAGGCGATACGATCCGGGCCGAGTGACCTCTGCTACTATGAATGGCCCTTCCCATAAGGGTGATAACTTGTGCCGTCCCTCCCCCGTTAGAATTCGGCGGAGGACGAGGTCTCCTATCGAAAAGAAACGTTGCCGCACAGCTTTGTCGTGGTAGCGCCTTAGGGTCTGCTGGTATCGTGCTGATTGGATTACTGCATTCAGTCGTTCTTCCTCAAGTACATCAATATCCTCCAGCCTGGTGGCTTCGGCTTCTGCTATGCTTTCGAAGATCAATCTTGGCACCCCAAACTTGAGATCAGCAGGTAGTACTGCCTCCGACCCATAGACCATGAAGAAAGGAGTGTTTCCATGCAGGGCCCGGCTAGGTTGGGTTCTCAAGCTCCAAACAACATAAGGCAATTCTCTTATCCATTTTCCTGCGAATTTTTCGTTCTTATCAAAGACCCTTTTCCTGAGTGCCTCCAATATCATTCCGTTGGCTCGCTCAACCTGCCCGTTGGCTCTCGGATGGGCTACAGATGCGTACTTAATCTGAATGCTCTTTTGCTCGCAGAAGTCAAAGAATTCTGAACTGGTGAAGTTGGATCCCAAGTCAGTGATGATACTGTTTGGTATCCCGAATCTGAATATTATGCTTTGTATGAATTCCACGGCTTTAGCGGAGGTTAAAGAGGCAATGGGCTGGAACTCTATCCATTTGGTGAATTTGTCAATTGCCACCAATACATGGGTGTATCCTCCTTGAGCTTTCTTGAAAGGTCCAATCATATCCAATCCCCAGCATGCGAAAGGCCAAGTTACTGGTATGGTCTGTAGCTGCTGTGCTGGCATGTGCTGTTGCTTTGACAGGTATTGGCAAGCTTCACATTTCTGAACTAACTCGGCTGCATCGTTCTTCGCCGTCGGCCAATAGAATCCTGACCTGAAAACCTTCCCGACTAGTGTTCTGGATGCCGCATGTACTCCACACTGCCCTGCATGGACTTCCTCCAGAAGTTGCTTCCCGGTGGACGGGAGAACGCACTTCATGAGGACGCCTGACGTGCCCCTCCTGTATAATACCTCCCCAATGAGTGTATAGTGAGCTGATTGTCTGGCAATGCGCTCTGCCGAGTTCTTGTCATCTGGTTCTTCTTCATTCTTTATATACTTAATAATCGGTTGCCTCCAGTCATCAGAGTCTGACTCAGGTTGATCTATGATGTTGCACTCTTCTATTTGATCCGTCGAGATGCTCGGCTGGAGAATTTCTTGCACGAAGACCCCGGGCGGGACCTGAGTCCGACCGGATCCGAGTTTGGACAGTACATCGGCCGCCGTGTTCCGATCTCTTTCTATATGATGAAACTCCAGACCCTCGAATTTATCCTCTAGCTTTCGGACGGCGGCGCAGTATTTTCCCATTGAATCACTTGAACAATCCCATTCCTTGTTTATCTGACTGATGACTACCAGAGAATCTCCATACACCATCAGTCTCTTGACGCCCAATGATATGGCGATGTTTAATCCGTGTATCAAAGCTTCATACTCGGCTGCGTTGTTAGAGGCCGGGAATAGCAACTGGAGAGCATACTTGAGGTGCTCGCCTCCAGGTGCGGTGAAGAGAATCCCTGCTCCTGCTCCCTGCAGCTTCAGCGAGCCATCAAAATACATTCGCCATACTTCTGCCGTTTCTGGATTGTCTGGAACTTGCTGTTCTGTCCACTCTAATACGAAATCAACCAGTGCTTGAGTCTTGATGGCAGTGCGAGGTCGGAACTCAATATCATGGGATCCCAACTCGCAAGCCCACTTGGCTATTCGGCCAATGGCTTCCTTGTTGTGAAGAATATCCCCTATTGGAAAACCAGTAACTACTATGACTTTGTGATCGTCAAAGTAGTGGCGCAGCTTGCGGGCAGTTAGAAGTACTGCATATAATAGCTTCTGAACTTGAGGATACTTTTTCTTCGATGGGCCTAGAACCTCACTGATGAAATAAACAGGATGTTGTACCGGATAGGCATGCCCTTCTTCCACTCGCTCGACTACCAACACAGTGCTTACCACGTGAGTCGTACAAGAGATATATAGCAGCAAATCTTCAGCCGGTTGAGTCGGCGTAGCTCGCCGGGGCGGTTTCAATACTGGTGGTGTTGTCAGGAATTTCTTCAGTGCGTCTAGAGCTTCTTGTGCTTCTGAAGTCCATTGAAACTTATCCACCTTCTTGAGTAGTTTGTAAAATGGCAGACCTTTTTCTCCCAGCCTGGATATAAATCTGCTCAGGGCTGCCATACATCCAGTGAGTCGCTGAACTTTCTTTTGCGACCGAGGAGCTTCCATCTTCATGATAGCTTCAATCTTATCTGGATTAGCTTCAATTCCCCGGTGGCTGACAATAAATCCGAGCAACTTTCCTGCTGGTACCCCGAAAACACATTTTTCAGGATTGAGCTTCCATCTATATCTTCTCAGGCTGTTGAAAACCAGCTGTAAGTCTTCGATGAAGTTTTCCGGATTCTCCGTTTTGATCACCACGTCGTCTACGTAAGCCTCCACACGCTTGCCCCAGTGATCGGCTAAGCATGTTTGAATGGCTCTCTGATAAGTCGCTCCAGCGTTTTTGAGGCCGAACGGCATGGAGGTATAACAGAAAGCACCAAACGGGGTGATGAACGCCGTTTTTTCCTCGTCTTCTTTTGCCAAACTAACCTGATGATACCCGGAATAGCAATCTAAAAAAGACAGCACAGAACACCCAGCGGTGGAATCCACCACCTGATCTATCCTCGGGAGCCCGAAGGGATCCTTCGGACAGTGTTTGTTGAGATCAGTATAGTCGACGCACATGCACCAATCCACTTTATTCTTTTTGAGTACAAGAACAGGGTTGGCTAACCACTCGGGGTGTAATACTTCTCTAATAAATCCAGCCGCGACCAAGCGAGCTAACTCGGCACGAATGGCCTCTCTCTTGTCTGGTGTGAAACGACGCAGCTTTTGCCGGATCGGCCTCGCCTGAGGATAGACTTTCAATTTGTGCTCGGCCAACTCCCTCGGGACTCCCGGCATATCCGCAGGTTGCCATGCGAATACGTCTCGGTTATCTTGCAGGAACTGGACGAGCGCGCTTTCCTATTTGTCATTCAAACTGGAGCTGATGATGGCCGTCTTGCGCTCATCAGCGAACCCCAGGTTGATTCGCTTGGTTTCTTCAGTCGGCCGCATAGAGGTCGCGGCCTGAGCTTCGTTTGCCGGTACGGCGAGGTCTTCCTCAGGCTTAGAGTTCGCCGGCGTAGAAGGAACCGTCGACGGCTTGGTGGTGAGGGCTGCTTGGATGGCCACTCGGAAACATTCTGCGGCGCCTTGGAAGTCGGCGCGCATAGTTATGATTCCTTGCGGTCCTGGCATCTTCAGTATCATGTAGGTATAGTGCGGGATGGCCATGAATTTGGCTAGCCCCGGCCTTCCGATGATGGCGTTGTACCCGCAGTCGAAGTTCGCCACCTCGAACCTCAGGAACTCGGTTCTGTAGTTATCCGGAGTCCCGAAGGTGACCGGCATGTAGATGTGGCCCAGCGGGTATTCCCCTTCCGTCGGCACGATGCCGAAGAAAGGAGTGTCTGACTCGTGGAGCTCTTTGAGGTGAACTCCCAAGCCTTGGAGCATACGGGGGAAGGTGACGTTGATGCTGCTCCCCCCGTCCACTAGCACCTTCTTTACCCGGCTCTCTCGGATCACCGGATCGACGAGGAGCGGGTATTTGCCTGGATGGTCAAAGTTGAGCCATTGATCCTCCCGAGTGAAAGTGATTGGGTGCTCCGACCACCGGTATGGGGCGGGAGGGCCGGTGGTCGCCACCAGTATCTGGCGGTCGTTGAGCTTTTGTTGTCTTTTGTTCTCCTGCGACCCATGTCCGCCGAAGATGACGTTGACCTCCCTGTCAACGCGCGGGAAAGCTCCTCCTCCTCCCTCCTCCGGCTGATGGGGCTGTCGTGGTTCACCTGGTCCTCCCCTCGGCGGAGGAGGTGGTAGGGGTTGGAAGGGTCGGCCATGCCCGACGGAGTGCTTGAAATCCCGGCAGTTGCGGAGAGTGTGGCGCATGTCTTTGTGGTATGGGCACTGGGCGTCGAGGATGTCGTCCAGCGTGCGCTCGCCTCCTCGAGGCCCTCCTCGGGCGCGAGAGGCGGGTGGTCCGGCAGCGTGTACCTCTTCACGAGGCCTCTTCTCCCAGCGTTTGTCGGATGGCTGGTTCGCGTCACGTCGTGGTGCTGCCGGTGCAGGCTTTGCTCCTCCGATGAGATCCTGGGCCCGCTCGTCGGCGTTGATGTAGAGGTCGGCTTCCCGGAACAGCTCCTCGGAGGTAGTCGGCGCCTTTTGTAGTATGGCTCGAACGAAAGCCGAGTCGTTAGATCCTCTGTAGAAGTCCTCGATCACGGCCGCCTCCGTGACCTCGGGGATGCGGTTTCTCATGGTCTGGAACCTTTCAAGGTATGACCGGAGAGTCTCATCCCCCCGACGCTTGATGGATTTGAGGTCCCATGGTTGCGCTGGCTTGTCGGAGAGAGACTGGAAGTTGGCGGTGAAACGTCGACTGAAGTCTCCCCAGTCGTCGATGCAGTGTCGGGGTAGATGTCGTAGCCACTGCAGCGCATCTTGCCCAAGGACGATGGGCAGATACGCGGTCATGACGTCTTCGGATGCTCCGGCAGCCCGAGCAGCGGTGGTGTAGACGGCTAACCAACCCCCTGGATCCTGCTTAGGTTCATATTTGTCGACATTGGATACCTTGAAGTTGGGAGGCCATTGGATGGCCCTAAGGCGCGGAGTAAGGGCGGATACTCCGCATGTGTCCTCCTGTCGTCGGGGAGGACGTCTGTCCCGGGGAGGGGAGTGGCGGTGGTGGTTCCTCGACCGTCCCCGGGTGGTACCACCAGTTGAAGCTGTTGCCGACTCAGTTCGGGTGGCCTGGCTTTGAGTCGGGAAGCCACGATCTCGGTCATACTCCTCCCGACGGCGAATTTCGTTCTCATGCCGCCGCTCGCGCGAAGCATTGATAGAGCTTCGCGCGTCTCGGCGACTGTTGATGGCGTGTCGCAAATCGTTCGGCGGGTGAGCGAGCGGTAGAAGATGGTTGGCCGCCTGAGTGAACAGGCGTCGGTATCCTTCGGCGTCGGGAGTCCGAGGAAGACCGTCAGCTATCCGAGCTAGAACGCCTCCGACTTTGCTCGGCGTGTTCATAGCTCGGGCAAAGTCGGGGTTCAGGTTGCGCCCGAAGAGCGGATTCTCGCGTCGTTGCCTTGCATCTTGCTCGGCTTGCTCCTGAGTCCGCCGGCGATCACGTCGTCGGGAGTTCCTTCGTTCCCTGAAGACGCGTTCTTCCGAAGTTTCTCCTATCTCTGAGACCTCGTCTCGCGAGACAGGCTGCTCCGGATCCCGTTCTCCGGCTGCGTGATGTCGCCGAACGTTCCTGCGTCGGTTTCTTCGTCGGCAGGATTCTCGCTGAGGTGGTTCTTCTCCAGGCGTGGTCGGTTCATCGTCAGAGACGGCGGGCGACTCTGCTCTCCCGATGAAGAGGACGTCGGGGTAGAACGGTACTGCTGTCGCGGCGATTTTCTTTCCGTTCTCCTTTGAGGCCGGAGGAACGGGAAGAACGACTTGCCTCTCCCTGGTCTCCTTCTTTCTCACGACCCGTGTCCATTCTTTCGTCGGGGAAGTGGACAGCGGAGTCTTCCGGGTCAGCGAGCTTCCAGCTCCAGCCTCCCCGGAGACGATCTTTTTCCGAAGAGCCGGAGGTAGCGTCTTTCCAGCATTTTCGGAGTTTGTTGGAGGAGACTTCTGTTCCGGCAGATCTGCGAGGCGGTGTAGAATTCCTTCTTCATCCGCTACGGACGAGATTGTCCCGAAGCAGAATACAGATCCGGGACGCACGGCGATCTTGTTGTGGAAGGTGACGGCCATTGAGCTAGCTTGGATCGTCGACACAACCCCTACCTGGCGCGCCAGCTGTCGGTGTTTTGGGTCCGACCGCACACCCGGGGTTGCCCCTCAAGGTGTTTTTAGGAGTAGGACGGTGTCAACGACTGTAGCAAAATGGTTCGTGCCGATTGCACGAGGGACAATGGACAAGATTTGCAGGTTCGGGCCGCTTAGAAGTGCGTAACACCCTACGTCCTGGTGAGTATATGAGCGTGGTTACAAGAGGGTTCTCTGATAGAGGGCGCAAAGAGTTTTACGTGGGTGGCTATGTCAAACAGGGTCGATCCTTCTGAAGGGGTGCCCCCTAGGCCTTATATACTCGACCGTAGGGCAGTACACGTGGGTATGATAACAACAAGTAGCTAAAAGGTAGTGAACCTCCTGAGTTTATCCCTACGTAACCCTCGCCGACTTATCCTCGCATGGCTCCATTGCATGGGGGCTTCAGCGCGGGAAAGTCGGGTCTCCGTTGCGATTTACTCGTTCGACGATGTGGGCTGTCCGGGCTTGCACCAATCTGGTCTCACGTCTTCTCTTCTTTGTTGGTTGTCTTTCCCCAGGCCCACGAAAGAATGACCTTACGAATTATTGGGCCCTCGGGCCTTTCGTGAGGCCTTTTACTTCTTTAGTGGACCCAGGGGATATCTATCCCCCACACACCTCATGCTGAAGTTCTTGTATTTTTGCATTTGTATCCCAATTCGGGAGACAAATTTAAGTTGGTAAATTTGAATTTGAAAATGGAAAAAAGAAAAGAGAAAGGAAAAAGGAAAAGACCACCTGGGCCGGTTTCCTCATACCTCGGCCCATTTCAAAGCCACCAGTCGCACGGGCCGAGTCGGTCGCTCGGCCCAACTCCCTTCCTCGCGCGCCCGTGGCACCCGGTCACCTCTGCGCTGATGGGTGGTCCCGCCTCGTCAGAAACCCTTCGCGAGCGCCGGTGAGAACCCGAACACTGACCGGTGGGGCCCTAGCGCTAGCCACCCATCCTCACACGTACGCATCGGACTTCTGCCTCTGTCATGGGGGCCACACTGTCCAGATTCATCATCTCCACTCAACCAAAAACTTTGTCGCTCTATTCAATCCGCAAAACTCGGATCAAAGCCAATGGGATTCCCTAGATCCGCCTCGGACTCTCCTTGCTCCTATATATGCCTGCCGCGACCGCGCCTCCGTTGTTCCGCCTCGCCCACCCCATAGCTCAGCCCTTGACCTTGGTACGCCATTGTCATTGGCGAGAGTAGTCGAAGCTGCCGCGCCCGTGATCTTGCCCGAAAATCCCTGTGGCCTCGGCAAGTGGCCGTGGGAATTCGCCTACCGGTGTGGGTGCTCGACTTGAAGACCGCAGGCGGGGAAGCGGGTGGCACTGGAATTTCTCGCCGGAAGGCAGGCATTACCCTGTTTCCGCCCTTTACCGTGGTCGAGATTCTCTGCTACGTTAAACACCGGTGAGTTGTCCCTAACCTATTCGCAAGAAGTTCTATGTTGTGTTGCGCTAGGGGCATATGGGATGGTTCACCGGGCACCAGGATGGATGGTCACTGGTGCCGCGTCGCAGCCACCGCTGCAGTCCGCGCGCGCCATGGAGCTGGGCAGCTAAGGGAATAAGATGAGTCCCTAGCCATCGATCGGCTAACGGATGGCCTGGATTAGATCTATTCTTACCCCTTCACGGAATAGGATTGGGTCTGTCGATCTCGCTGCGGATGGCTAGGATTGGGGGCTGGCGTGGGCGGATCTCGGACAATGCCTTCGGATCCAACGTTGTGATTGCATACCAGTTCGGAGGATGGAGCTGTTGGGGTCTTCTTCTCTGTCGAAGGTCCTCAAGATGAAGATACTGTCTACAGGTGACAAGAACGAATGTTGAAGCTACAACGAATATGTGTGGGAAAGCCGAAGGTGAACATCTTCGGCTTAAGGTGATGACGAAGGTCAGGCATCATGCTGAGTTGAAGAGGAAAAGACTAGTTAATCCCTGATGTTTTGTACTAGGATTATAAGTATATGCTGAGGTCATAAATGTATGTTTACTCGGGATGTGTCCTGTGTCTATAAATAGGTGAACAATACCCCCATACTGTTCACACTGGATTGTAATTGCCCTCGCATCATCACCTTCAAACAAGCAGAAGGTATCAATGTAATATAAATTATGTTAATGTTTATATGTTTATCATGTAATAAATATATGAATGGGTAACATCTATCGTGTCTATAAACTCTTATTTTTATGAATGATGAAGGCGTGTCCTTCATGACCTTTGTCTGATGATCGTTATATCCAGAATGAGATAATGTTTCGAAGGACGAAGGTCCTTAATGTCTAACAATTGTGTTTCCTTGTTCTTGATTCTCAGCATTTGAGAACAAGTGAACAACATTGGCGCCCACCTCCAGTGAACTCACTTCCGCGACCACGATAATGGCTTCGCAAGGTGATCAAGCTGTGTCACCTTTGGCTACGAAGCTAGTGTTCCCAATCACAGACGGTTCAAGCTCTGGACCAGCCAATAAGAAGCCGAAGAAGGAAGCACAGAGAAGGGTACAACATGTCAGAGTGCAAGGACCCTTCATCAAGTCCAAATGGTCTCATGTACCAATCACATTTTTTCAAGAAGACCTTCAGCTTAAGGATTACCCTCACAATGACGCCATGGTCATATCATGTGTTATCAAAGGGTTCTTGGTTCACAATGTCCTCGTAGACACAGGTAGTGCAGCAGACATTATCTTCGCAAAAGCCTTCAGACAAATGCAAGAGTAGGATGACAAAATATATGATGCAACGCACCACCTGTGTGGCTTCGGAGGGAAGCAGATAGTGGCACTTGGAAAAATAACAATGCCAATCACCTTCGGTTATGTCCACAATACCAGAATAGAGCAAGTTGTATTTGACATCATAGACATGAATTATCCTTATAATGCAATCATTGGACGAGGGACATTGAATGCTTTCGAAGCAATACTTCATCCAGCATATCTATGTATGAAGATACCATCTCACCAGGATCCTATTATTGTGCATGGAAGCCAAGAGGCTGCTAGAAGGGCTGAAGGAAATTGGACAGATTCCAAGGCCATTCACAACATAGGGGTAATCTGATGGAGAAAGATTTGAAATATCTTTAATACTTCGACCACAAATTTACTCAGCGGGAACCGAAGGCCTGCCTTCAAGAAGCTTCGGTAAATAACAACTTCGTTTTCCTCCGGAGCAGGGGCAGTACTGTCTCCTCCAACTCTGACAATAGACATGTGGCGAAAATATCTCCCCCTCATGGCATCAATATGACTTTGCTTGATAGTCGGTTTTCTGAAGATAGTATGTCTTGGGCGCCACAGTCGATTCTTAGAATCTTCATCCCCACTCTTCGCGTCATAACTATCACTGTCTTCAGATTCATCGGATAAACCCTCCATGATTTCCTTAGTAATTTTCTCTGTATCTGTTTTTACCATGGACTCATAGAATCCAGCGATGAAAGGATCTGCAACTTTTTTCTCTTCATACAGCTCCATCTCCTCGGTTGTTTTCTTCTCTTCAGTCATCTTTTTCTCTCCACTCATCTTCTTCTATTCGAACTTGGAGCAAACGTGTCTAACCGAAGCTCTAAAAACTCGAAAATCAGGCAAGAACTAATGAGCAAGAGCTAAAAGTTTGAGAAAATAACGCAAACGGCAGAAATGACGTATCAAATGCTGCCGCTATGGTTCATATTTATATGCCCAGTGCGTTGCAACTTGGAGGGCCCGTCTGTCATTGACTGTCACTATTCTAGTAAAGGGAAGGTGTTTTTTCGGACCTTTGGCTTAAGGCCTTCATTCACGTCACAGTCTGAATTCGTGGCTATAATAAATTAATACTACGAGGGGCTACTGTTGGGGGCCTTCGTCTTTCGAAGGTCCTCAAAAACACGATTAACAATGTTTCCCAAGTATAATATATGTACAGGAACCTTCGGACTCGGAGTGAAGTTGTACACAATATGAAAAGCATGGTCAGGACGAAGGTTGAATCAGTTCTGAAGCTACGTGCAGGGAAGCTTTGACTCAACAGCAGAAAATGGAATCGACTTAAAGAGGAAAAGGCTATTTAGTCCTCGATAAATTGTCCTCAAGACGATAGTAAACATAAAGGGCATGAATGTAATTTTGCACAGGCTGCGTCCTATGCCTATAAATAGATGAATAGTACTCTCGTACTGTTCACGCTGACTTGTATTCATTCGTGCGTCACACTTGGACTTTTGCCTTCTGTCAAGCCGAAGGTATAAATGTAATTCAATATTGTTCATGTTCATTCATGATGGTATAATAAAGGGATATGAATAGTGTTATATGGTTATTCATGTTATTTCTCATGTTTCATATGCTTCTACTTCCATTAATATATACTGCGATGATGAAGGTACGTCCTTCATAACCTTCGTCTGAAGATCATTATATCCTAAGAGAGATAATGCTTCGAAGGAAGAAGGACTTTAACCATTAACATTTTGTGTTGCCTTGTTCTTAATTCATAGCATTTGAGAACAAGTCCCCAACAATACATAGATCCATTATATTAGCTTATATTTCTAATTTTTGCTTTCTATTTTAAATTTAAAATTCAAGTCTAATTTAGAGACGAGTTAAATTTTTTATTTCAAGCATAAATTGCAACAAACAAAAACTCAACATTGTAACACCCTAGGTGTTACGGTACGTAAACAACGATTATGGACATAAGTAAGAAAGGCCGGGGTAAATAACGATTTCGGTATTAATCCCATCTCCGATTACCAAGATTATTCGAGAAATCTCGATTAGCTTGGAATTTAATCATCTCACAAAAATTCAAGTTTGGTGTCGTTTTTATTTCGATAATCTACGCAATTAAAAAGGGTCGAGAAACTTTTGGATTATCGAATCTTCATCGCTGGCGAATTTTGAACTGTTCAAATCACGCGCGTAAGTAAATACAAAAATCAGAAGACTTCTGATTTTATGAACAATTTGGAGCCGCGTTGTCCGAACAGAACGATGCGCCAGCTGATTAAGTGAATCTTTCCTCTCAGCATGTGATCCTTGACGTTAAAGCAAATGATCGACAGCTGGTGAGAATCGTAAAATCAGACGAGACTAAATGCAGATTAAAATACCGAAGCCGATTCGTTTAATTCGGTCCATTTACATCCTGTCCGGAACAAACCAGACCACAGTAATTAGTACTGACAACAAGTAATTGGTAAATGATCTAGTTCGCTAAATCATTAGACTGAAATGTGTATAGCCGTTTGCCGTATTGCGCATCGACTCTTTTATCGTCGCTAAAAATCTTGATTTAAAAATATCAGTGATTTTCGATAAAAAGAAAAAGGAAGAAAAATAAAAAAGGGAAAAAGTATCTCCTCTCCCTGATCCCCCGCCGCCCCTACCCCTGATATTTCCAGCCGCTGTTCACCTGAAGATTTTTCCACGGCGTCTCTCTCTGCTTATCTTCTCCAGCGCGCGTCCATCTCCTCTACTCCTTCTTCTCCGCGCGCCTAGTCGGAGTTCAGCCCGGCCGCGCCTGGCCGTCCTCTCCCTCTCGTGTCCTCCCTGCGCGCCCATGCCGGTTCTCTGCTCGGCCGTGGAAGTCGCGACCCCCCAGCTTCCTCTGCCAAGTCCGGCCGGAGCTCCCTCCTGCTCTGCTAGTCGGCCGCGCGAGCTCGCCGGCGTGCTCCTGCTCCAGCCTTAACGCGCGCCCCTATTCTTCTCTATTCTCCACCGTGCCTGCTTCTCTCTCCCTCTGCACGCGACACATGCCGCGCCTGCTCCTGCGCCCGTTCCTCGGCTCACTCGCGCCCTGCCGAGCTCGCCCCTGCGCGCCCTGCTCGCCCTCGCTCCCTCTGCTGGCTCGCCCCTTCCCCAGCCGCGCAGCTCTCCAGCTCGGCGTTCCCTGCTTTCCTCTGGCCGAACGCTCCTCTCTGTCTCCGCGTCCTTTGGTTCGCCCGGCCGCGCGCGCCTCTGCTCGGCACCTTCATTGCTCCCCCTGATCCGGTGCTTTGCCGAGCTCCTCCCTGGTACTCGAGCTCCGTCCATGGCCGGAGCTCCCTGTTCAGTTCTTCTCCATCGCGTTGCCGTCGAGTTTCCCCGCCGCAGCCTAGCTCGGTCGCTCCTCCCTGCTCGCCCTGCGCTCGTCCAACTCCACTGCGCCGTGTCTCTCTGTCGCGTCACATCCGTAGTTCGCCGCCAGCGTTCGGCCGCCAGTGGTGCTCGTTTCCTCGATGTCGAACTGCGCCCCATGCCGGCTTGTCCAGTCCGCCCGGGCTTGGCGTTTGGACACCGGGTCCGCCCTGCTCGTGTTCCGGGCTGGACCGGCCATCGCTGCTTGCCTGGTCGCCCGTGTTCGTCGCGCCCGACCTACTTGTGCTCAGATCTTCACCGTCGATGTTTGGAGTTTGCCGTGACGCCGTACCGGCGTTCTATGTGCAGCGGGAAAACTTTGCGAGTTCGCGTTGTCATTGGTGCCACATGGGGTTGGCTCTCGGCTTTGCCCAGCTCTTCGAGTCCTAGGAATCTGCACGCACGTCGTAGTCGGTGCCCAACATCTTCGTGTCGTCCTTCATGTGCTGTGACACCCCCTTGCTCCTCGTCGTTAATCCATGTCGCGTCCATGTCGCGTCCGCGACGTGCCCGTCGATCCCGACGATCTATCTGTCAGTTGTGTGCCACTTGCGTTGAGCTCCGAAGCCCTCTGTCGTGCTCGACCCTGGAAGCCTCCAACTCGTCAACATCCCTTGCATCGTCAAACGGTCTCAAGAATTCGGATAAAGCAAGTTTAAATTGATTATTATGTGAGGAGTGGTTAAGTGAATAATAAGTTAGTGTCTCGCTCATATAGCTGATAAATACGGTCGTGGTTATATTAAATGATTATTAAAATGCATCGCAGGTAGTATGTGGTGGATGCATATGTCGAATAGGTTTAAATTGGCTCTTTGCTGAGGAGTGAGGAGAATTAATAGCGTGAAGAATTGATTTAGTAATCCAAATGATTATTCGATAAGGCTGTTGTCATTGATTTTGTAGGATATTTTGGTGGTCAAACCTGAAATGTTTGATTAATTGTTGACATATAAAATATGTGAGGTGTGAAATAAAATTAAAATAGTTCTTTGTGAGCGATGTGGTATAATTTATAAAGCGAGAGATAAGTTTATAATTTAATTAATTAGCTGATAAGTTGTGTTAGGCCAATCGTATTAAATTTGTATAGTTTGTTGTTTCATGGTGTTTGCGTTAGATTCAGTTAATTTAGAGAAGTGTAATCATGCGCTTAGTCGTAAGTCGATAACTAGAGTTTTTGTATAAAATGGTACGACGGTTCGTCACTAGGTGTTTAATTCGCTATCGCATAACACTATTTAGGTTTGTAATATTCCTATCTATATGCATTCATGTGCATAATGCATTTCATTCAGGTACGTGAATTAACCACGTGATGCGGAGAACCAGAACTGAGTCGACCACAAGATGGTGCTGATGAACGGAATTGAAGATGGACAGACTAAACAAGTATCAGAACAAAAGATGATCGCGAAGTGGACGTCGTCTAACAACACTAACCTAGTGTTATCCAGGCAAGCCCCGGTGCATTTACCACCTCCTTGCTATTTTAAAATCTTTCTCACTTGCTTGATGCATTAGGTGATAGGAGTTGTGTGCTAAACAATTGCTGTATGTCCTTCCTTGGAAGATTGATTACCTTTCCTTGATCACTTGTTTTATAAAAAGGTTTTATTTATGCTTAGTCTTGCTCTAGAAAAACAAAATGGTTTGTTTTGACAAAAGATGATGCTTCAAGTGGGATGAGATGTTTTCAAAAATAAAACTAGATGGTGGATCCATCATGGGTGTGATGGGTTCAACATCGGAAAATATGTACCTCTGACAGGTACCAAACTTTGGGTTGAAATGATAAAGCTGAGACCGGGCGGGTGACTTGCACAAGAAGAGAGTCTCGGTGTAGTGTCTCCGTCTGTGTCGATTAAGGACCGTGTCGATGTAGGCTTGATGATTGAGGACCCTTTAACTGGTCACATGCCTCCTCATGGGTAAGTTTTGCGTCGGGCAGACTAATACCAGAATAAGACAACACGCAATGGGAGTGGAGTGATGGCGAGAGTAGCGTGCACCCTCCGTGGCAAGAGGCTAGACGGTGGTGTATCTGTGCTCTCGGTTGGCGTGAACCTGATCTGGTCTTAAGAACCCCGGTGGCGAGTTGACATATGCAAGGGTTAAGTGCTACATATGTCGTGTGATTGGAGATCCCCAGCTGGGTATTAATCGATTCGGATCGCCGTTACTTCTCGGACATAAATACTTGGTCACTGCCCTACACATAGCAATCCAGTGAACTGAAGGGATGATAAAAAGACGGCTAGTCTAGGCCAAGTGCTTGAACTAGGGTACAAAGAACTCTAGATTCAGGTTTTGACTTAACTTGACAAGTAAAAATGGATTTTAAGGATCCACTCATAGTAAACTTTTCTGCAAACAGAGTCCTTGATTCTTGATAAGCCATACCTTGAATCCTTTTAAAACCAGCATACCCTTGAGAGTCTTTTCTTTAGTCAGGTAAGTCTTGCTGAGTACTTGCGTACTTAGGGTTATATCCCATTGTTGCTATAGGTTACGAGTCACTTGATTGTGATTGGTGTTAAGCGCCAGTGGGCACGACCTTCTTATAAGTCTAAGTACTTCTTCTATACTTCTTATTGAGGATTGTCACTGAGCTAGCATATATTTTAAAACTATAAATAATCTATAATAGTTCAAAGTTATTTCCTTGAATCACTTTTGTGATCACTCCGATCATGTACAATGTAAACTTGATGTAACTTGTAAAATTTGGTAATAAGATTTCCGCTGCAAATTATTGGTGTGTGATTTGTGTTTACTTAATCTTGCGATCCTGGTTGTAAGTGGTTTATCCGGGGTCCCTGTCACACCCGGTTTTAGAAGGCAAACCGAATGCGAACCATGTACGTGCCAGAATCAGCAATTCACGTACACAGCAGTTACATAACTGGACATCATCACACAGTGCTCAAATTATAATATAAAAGGGGAATAATAGTCGATTACATCATATGTCTGAGACGTCCACATAGTCTTTACAATAATCAAAGTGCGGAAAAGAAACATAGATACACGCGGCCTTCACAGGCAGCCGACTGGGGGTTGCCGCTAACCCACGCCTAGAACTCGTCGTAATCTTGGAACTCCTAGAAGTCTCCTTCCACGGCTTCATCTTCTCCTGAGCAGTGGTTGCAATGCTGAAAACCTGGGGATGGGGGGGGGGGTTTGGTGTGTAGAGCAAGGGTGAGTACACATCAACATACTCAGCAAGTATCCTGTTTGGCTGTAGTGAACTAGCTTTATGTGGGGGTAAGTCAAGCAGTTGCTTTTAGTTGGTCAGATTATTATTACTAGTAGAGAAAGCCAAGTTTTAGATTTAACCCACGTTATTAACCCAAACATACTCTTTCCAAATGGAAAGAATACCACTTACCATTACTAGAGTCAATACCAAAAACCATCAATCTCATTACCACCTGTAATCCGAACATCTCTGATCAAGTACCACTAATCAATGGAGCTCCCTTGGTCGCTCATAACCGCGAGCACGCCTGGTATATCAGTTTTCATACACTCTACAGAGGTTGCGCACTTTACCCACAAGCCGTGATTCCCTTTCTGCCCGGAGATCATGACTCTCCATTGATCACTACCAAGGTGACCCAGCAGGGCATCACTATGTAGCCTTTACAAAGATTCCCCGGGGCTGTAGCCGCCCGTTAGGTTTCCTAAATGCACCGCACTCCTCCCCAAGGGGCGAACCCAAACTTGGCAGAGCGAGCCGCATACACCAAACCCCATTAACGGCACGACAGATAAGCGAACTACACCCCGGTTCCTCTAATTATTCAGCTAAGGGCATCCCATTCCACCCTCATGGTTGCACTGTGTTCCCGGGCGATCATCCAACGAATAGGTCCTTACGGAGAGGCACTCGAGAAACCGCTCGAGCCCCCTTGAATGCCACAGGTATAACATCATAATAAAGGAGGGAAACAACGTATCATTGATAAATCTCATCATGTTCATTGATTAGAGTTGAGCAATAGCATAAAGCTAAACAATAATAATCCAACCCAAATAGGTAAACAAGGACATGGATAACAAAAGCTAGTCAATCCTTAGGTATAACTGTGTAAATGCGGGAAGTGAATTATAGAATGTATATGACAAAGATAGGTCAAGGGACACTTGCCTCCACCAACCAGCTGCTGCTCAGGGGCTTCTCCTGCGAGTTCCTCAGACTCTTCAACCAGATCGTTCTCTATACGAGTTCAAACATACATTCCACACATTTAATACAAAAGAACTGTACACCATACAATGGAAAACAAAAATCAAACAGACGTTCAACGCGGGGCCCGCAATTATCGTTAAGACAGAAAGTGGAAAAGACAATTGAGTCTAGAGTCGAGAAGCGATCACGTTACATAATTATAAATTAAATCACTCGCTTAACAGAAGGGTATTAATTTGGCCACTGCGTTTAGCATAAAGTAAGGTCATGTTCTACATTTAATCATTATAAATAAATAAAGATGAATGAAAGGGAGTGGTCGCACGGCGAGACGCGCGGCACAACATTTAAATTGAATTAAGAAATGAACGACTGCCGCGCGACAGAGCGTGCAACGAGATTCTTGCATTAATTATAGATAAACGTTAAGCGTTGCGCGACGAAACGCATGACGGCTTATGTTAACAGAACTGCATTTAGAACAAATCGTCGCGCGACGAAGCGCGCAACACAGCACTTTAATAAATATAAATTAAAAGAATCGTCGCGCGATGAAGCGCGCGACGCAGCACATCGACTAAACTAAAATTAAAATGGATTAAAACGAGGGTTAAACGCAGCGCGACTACGGTCGCACTCGCGAGAGCACGCTACGCGTGCTGAGGGCACGCGAACTGTGCAGGCGCGCGGGACGCCAGTCGGCTGGGCACGGGCGCGAGCAGGGGCGCGCAAGGGTGCGGGCAGGGCACGGCCGGGGGCGCGTGGCCGCGGGCGCGCGGCCGAGGCACGGCGGGGCGCGGCCAGGGCGCAGGGCGCGGGGCACGGGGGCCGGGCTCGTCAGGGAGCAGGGGAGGGCGCGGGCAGGGGAGGGCCGCCGGGGAGGGGCCGCGGCGGGGCAAGTCGGGGCCAGGGAGGGCGCGCGCGGGGAGGGGCTCGCCGGGGGAGGGCGCGCGGGCAGGGAGGGCCGCCGGGGAGGGGCCGTGCACTACAAAAAATGGTTTTGTATGATAAAAGTAAAGTGTTATGTTTAGTACAAAATTGGTCATAAAAAGCATCTTATGACGAAAATGTTGCGTCATAAGGGTCGTCATATAACGACCGTCACATTATGTACCTTGTGATGACTGTTCAGAGTACCGTCACATAATGTCATCACCTTTTGTGACGGCTGCGTTCGTCCGTCACATATTGTTGCTATATATGACGGTGTTATCTGTCACATTTTTTCCAGTCAACGCGTCACCTAAAGTTGGGATCGTCACTTATGGCACCCACATACAGTGACGACACACTGAGCTTTCATGATAGCTCACAGAATCATAATACACAGAAAAGCCATCATACACAACATTCTCATCACAAGTCATACACAATTCCAGCACACTAGTTCTTCCACAACAGAGGTTCAAACATACAAAGGTTCCACCACAAAGGTTTGAAGCATTCAAACAGATTGCACGTAGTTCTGACAAAGTTCTAACCACAGATATGTTCTAGCAAGGTAGAAAAACCTTAAGCAAAGGCATCATCCTCAGACTTGGTATGCATCCCTACCTCAATCTTTCTGAAGTTTCAGGACAGCTCGTAGCAGTGCATTGGTCTCTTCAAACTTGGTATGCATCCCCTTCACTTCCTCTTGGGCCTGGCGCAACAAACTTTGGTTTTCTTCAAGTGCAGCCTGTTGAGCTTGTAGTTGTGCTTGCAACTCTTCCTGCTTCCTAGCAGCTTCCTCTCTTTCAGCTTGGAGTTTTTCCTCAAACTGATATAATATTTCTTCAAGTGCAGCCTGTTGAGCATATAAAAAACTTGGGATATAAGATTTGCCATGAAATATTGGTATATGCCAACAACAATACAACATAGTCAAATAATGGGCATATTGGACTAGACATAATGTTAATCATTGTTCTATCTCATCCATCATCACAGACAAATAGTGTGCCTGACTAAAACAATTCACCTTAGGATCTCGTAGGTAGTGAACAATTTCCTCAAGTTCGGCTTTAGCTTCGTCGAACCTCTTCATTCAATCCAAGCCCTGTATATAACCCAAAATTGAACAATGCTGAACGGGTGAAAGAACTAATAATAAACCTAACATACTAACAAGCAGATTTGACTGCATAGTATGATGCCATTTCCTATAACACTAGTCCTTGAAAACTTGCTTGCCCATCCAGTGGATATTCACACCAGTTGATGAAACATAATCAAAGTCCCTACTGAAAATTTAACAAAAATAAGAGGCGTCTTAGAGAGTCAAAGCAAGAAGCATACGCCCAAACACCACGCTGACCACCAGTCTCCCCTATGAAAACCTGTGAGCGCAGATTCTCAGTCTTGTCAACAAGCAGCTCAATCTTCTCTCCACGATCTAGGACCTGCATTTGGGAAACAAAACAATCAGAACATTCTTACAGTGGCCATCAATACCAACAGTTAGATTGTATAGCTTGACCAATCCATAAAACATGCCTTTTCAATGTTTTCCATCATAACACCCTTAACTTCAGAAACTTGTGCCTTCACTTTGGCCAGCTTGCTAACCTCTTCAGGGTGATCCACACAATACTACATGTGCTCTTTAAGTTTTAATCTGCAGAAAGTACATATTGTTTTAAGAGGAACAACAATATAATCGCTGATTTCAAGACCTTGGTTATACATACCTGAACTCTCGGTTGAGGCTGTTAGCCGCAGCAATAGCAGCTTTCCTGCCACCATACCTTTTTGTGAAATCCTCCTTAACCCTATCCATGAAAGCAATGGGAATTTGTTGCCCCACTGATTCAACAGCAACAACACAGTATGCTGCAAAGCAAAGTAGAGCAGTATACTTGTAAATTTATAATTTTTAAAATTTAAAATTGACCGACATGGCACTATTGCAACACAAATCAAGTTCTTGAGAAGTGTGGCGCTTTATGCCAGGGTGGTAGTCAAGCACTGTTGAGTTATTTTATAAAAAAGTTAAAAAAAGAGAGAGACGGATAATGGAACCATGTTCGTAATGTAAAACTTTTGGCATCAGCCATTGGCTAGTTTAAGTTGTGAGAACATACACCATTTTAGCATGTGAAGCAACACATACACACATTAATGTTTAATGGTCCAATACTAAATATTAGCAAGATTCAGCAAATACCACAGTACTACACGTGTCTAGAAATACTGTAAAACTCGACTCTAAAACAATGCCTACCATCTAAGGCATCACCAGGTAACTAAGAGTAACTAAGGCACACGCAGCTAGGAGCATGCTTCCCATTTCCCACATAAAACGAACTGTACAAACATGATCACCAACTGCAATCAAAACGACCTAACCGCGTAACAGCCAACTTTAGAAGATCTACACACAAGTGACCAAAAATCAGGACATATCAGATGCATCCTGACAACGAATCGCAAGCAAGGGCAACAAAAAGGAATATTGGGGAAGGCAGGATAACTCACTGAATCCGTCTTTCACGAGGTAGTTGAAGGTGTGGCCGTCGCAGTTGTAGGTGAACTTGTTGTTGCTTGCGGGGAGCTTCATGAGGCACTGGGAGGCGATGGTTGTAAAGTTGTCGGTGAACTCCGTGTACTCGGCCAGTATGACCGTGCCATGGGCCACGAACGCATAGATCAGCGACTGCTGCCCCATAGCTGCCTCCTCGTCTCAGCTGCCCCCCCTCTTCCTCCGCTAGTGGACTTTCGCTCGCCGCCGATGACTTAGGCCTCGCCGCTGGCGAAACCCAAGGGCTAGATCTCCGCGAAGTAGGGCATGGCGAGCACCTCGGCGAGGCGCGTGGCATGGGCGTGCTTCTGCGGGCCAGGGCGGCCCATGACGACCCACTGCACACCCCAGGGGCCCCCACTGGCGGGGTCAAGGCCGGCAGCCGGCGCCGAGGCGCGCGCCTCCTCCTCGCCGTCCTACTCCCAGTCAGACCACCACTCCTCCATCGCGACGGCCGCGGGCGCCGCGAGCCTCCGGTGTGGGGCGAGGGTGCGCCGGGGGAGGGCGGATCGGGCTGCGGCGAGCCGTAGGAGGGCGGCCATTCCTTGCTGGCGGCGGCTAGGGTTTGTGGGGGTTTTGGGGGTGGGCACGTGGTGGTGGGGGCGGACGCGGAGGTGAGCAGCCGAGAGGATAAGACAGGAGGGAAATTTTGGTCATCTTGGGCGGGAGATGGGAAAGTGAATGCGGTCAACAGAAAGGGGTACGGTCCTTTTTTTGGAAAAAAACATAAAGTGACGCCGCCAAATAAAGGCACATCTAAGCGTCATAAAAGTAAAACCGTCTACCGGCTTCTGGCACCTGACAATATATGACGAATCTTCGTACCCTTATGTGACAAAAAAAACACTATCGTCATAAAATCTTCATGGCCTCATGAAATTATGACGACTCAAAAAATTCCATCATATTATGTGACATTATATGACGATAACTGACCTTGTCATTAGGTATTTTGTCATAAAAGGACAAATTTCTTGTAGTGGCGGCGGAGCGAGGGCTCGCCGGGGCGGGGCTCGCCAGGGCCGGAGAGGGCGCGCGCGGGGAGGGGCTCGCCGGGGGGCGCGTGCGACGGGGAGGGGGCTCGCCGAATGCGGGGAGGGCGCGCGGGGAGGTCGCCGGGGGCGCGCGCGACGTGGAGGGGGCTCGCCGGGCGCAGGGAGGGCGCGCGGGGAGGCCACCGGGGTGGGGCTCGCTGGGGAAGCGACTCGCCGGGGGCGGGGAGGGCTCGCTGGGCGTGGGGCCGAGGGCGGCGTGGGAGCAGGGGCCGAGGGGCGGCGCAGGCGAGGGGGCCGAGGGGCGACGCGGGGTGCGGGCAGGGAGGCCGCGCGGGAAAGAAGAAGGGGAGGGGGAAGGAGAGAGAGAAAGAGAGAAGGGGAGGGGAAACTCACCTCGGGGATCCAAACTCCGGCGATCACCGTCTCCAAACCCTAGGGCACCACAGGGAGAGAGAGAGAGGTGGAAGAGGGAGAGGGAGGTTACTGCACGAGAGAAATCAAATGAGACAAATGGACCAGGGGGAGGGGGGCGCGCATGGGGAGGGCAGCGGGCGCCAGGGGCGCGGGCCGGACCAGGCGGGCCTGGGCCGGGCTGGGCCACACCGTGGATCTAAACTCACGACACGCACGACCACTAAACGGAATCCGATCACAAACCGAAATCCGAAACGGAACGAGACGAACACGCGACTAATCACGACATCAGACCAAGAAAATATGCTTCAACATGATGCAACACCCATGACACTTAGGTTTTGTTTACACATGGCACGGACACCCGTCACTATACTGCTTTGAAATTGAGAAGAAGGAGCGAAACGGGAAAAGGAAAGAGAGTAACCCCTGAATTTGGTGAGTAAAAAGAAGAAAAAATTCTACCCCCAAATTCAGGGCGTTACAAACCTATCCCCCTTAAAAGAATCTCGCCCTCGAGATTCAAGGTTGGCCAGCAAAGAGTTCAGGGTACTTGGCCATCAGATCATCTTCACGCTCCCAGGTTGCTTCTTCTTCAGAGTGGTGACTCCATCTAACTTTGCACATTCGGATAGTTTTCCTTCGGGTGACTCCGTCTACAGTCTCAAGGATCTGCGCTGGCTTGTCAATGTAGGTCAAATCCTCTTGGACCTCCAGACTTTCCACTGGCAACTGCTCTTCTGGCACACGCAGACACTTCTTCAACTGAGACACATGAAAGACATCGTGCACTGTGGACAAGCCTTCTGGCAAACTGAGCTGATAGGCCACTTCTCCATGCCTTGCGAGAATCTAATAGAGACCAACATAGCGGGGCACTAGCTTGCCCTTGACTTCGAATCTTCTGACTCCTCTGATCGGTGACACTTTCAGATAGACAAAATCTCCAACTTCAAAACTCAGCTCTCTTCTTCTTGTGTCTGCATAACTTCGCTGCCTTGATTGCGCTATCTTCAGATTCTCCCGAACCATCTTGATGTTCTCTTCAGCTTCAAGCAGAATGTCTGGCCCGAACACTTGCTTTTCTCCAGGCTGATCCCATTGCAATGGAGTTCTACAAGTCCTCCCATAAAGCGCCTGAAATGGTGACATCTTCAAGCTGGCCTGGTAAATGTTGTTATAGGAGAACTCTGCATAGGGCAACCTCTTGTCCCATCCGGACTGATCTTGCAATGCACAGGCTCTCAACATGTCTTCAAGGATTTGATTGGTTCTTTCGGTCTGACCATCTGTCTGCGGATGATAGGCTAAACTAAAATTCAGATGTGTACCCAAGCCTTCATGCAACTGCTGCCAGAAATGAGAGGTGAATTGCGTTCCTCTGTCTGACACTATCTTCTTTGGCACACCATGAAGACAAACGATTTGAGACATGTACAACTCCGCCAGTACTGCACTACTATAGTTGGTCTTGACAGGTATGAAGTGGGCTGACTTGGTTAAGCGGTCCACCACTTCCCAAATGGAATCGTAGCCGGCTTGAGTGCGAGGCAATCCGACTATGAAATCCATACCGATTTCATCCCATTTCCACTGAGGAATTTGCAACGGTTGCAACAATCCAGCTGGTCTCTGGTGCTCTGCCTTGATCCGTCGACAACTATCACACATAGCCACATGCTCTGCGATTTCCCTCTTCATTCCGTACCACCAGAATTTCTTCTTCAGATCTTGATACATCTTCTCACTTCCAAGGTGTATCGAATAGGCTGTCTCATGAGCTTCCTTGAGAATCAATTCCCGAATAGGCTAGACATTGGGAACACACAAGCGGTCTTTGAACCATATCACACTTTCTGCATCTTCCCAAAAATCTTTGCCTCTGCCGTCTAGAACCAGCCGCCGGATTTCACTGATCTTCTCATCATTCTTCTGTGCTTCTTTGATTTCCCGCTCTAAAGTGGGTTCTAACTCAACTGTTACTCCTCGCATATTATTCAGAAATCCGAGACTCAACCTGTCAAACTCTTTGGCCAACTCATAAGGCATCGGATGAGCGACCATCAGATTGACCCGACTCTTCCTGCTCAAAGCATCTGCCACTACGTTCGCTTTGCCTGGATGGTAATGAATCTCCAATTCATAGTCTTTGATCAACTCTAACCATCTTCGTTGCCTCATATTCAGCTCTGACTGAGTGAATATGTACTTCAGACTCTTGTGGTCTGTGTAAACATCACATTTCTGCCCATACAGATAGTGCCTCCATGTCTTCAGTGCGTGAACCACTGCTGCCAACTCTAGATCATGGATTGGATAATTCTTCTCATGAACCTTCAGCTGTCGGGACGAGTAAGCCACAACTCTTCCCTCCTGCATCAACACGCATCCCAAACCGGTGTAACAAGCATCGCAATACACCGAGAAGGGCTTATGCACATCAGGAAAGACTAAGACAGGCGCTGTAGTTTAACTTCTCTTTCAGCGCTTCGAAGGCCTCTTGACATTTCTGGGTCCACTTGAACTCAACTTTATTGCCTAGCAAAGCTATCATTGGTTTCACAATCTTCGAAAACCCTTCAATAAATCGCCGATAATATCCGGCCATTCCAATGAAGCTCTTGATTCCTCGAGCATCTATTGGCGATTTCCAATTCAGAATGTCTGCCACTTTCTTTGAATCCACAACCAATCCTTCTTTGTTAATTATGTGACCCAAGAATAGGACTTCACTGATCCAGAACTCACACTTGCTCAACTTTGCATACAACTGGTGCTCTAGCAATCTCTGCAATACCATCCTCAAATGATCTGCATGCTCTGCTTCGCTTTGAGAATATATCAGAATATCATCATTAAATACCACCACAAACTTGTCGAGATAATCCATGAATACACTGTTCATCAGATTCATGAAGAAGGCCGGTGCATTTGTTAGACCGAAAGACATCACAGTGAACTCATACAACCCATACTTGGTAATGAATACCGTCTTCGGAATATCTGAAGGTCGAATCCTGAGCTGATGATAACCTGACCTCAGATCTATCTTGGAGAACACGCTGGCTCCTCTCAACTGGTCGAACAGATCTTCTATTCTGGGCCAGGGGTACTTGTTCTTGATTGTGACCTCATTCAGAGCTCGATAATCGATACACATCCTTCTGGTGCCATCTTTCTTTCTCCACAAATAGGACAGGGGCGGCCCAAGGCGAGGTGCTTGGCCGGATGTATCCTTTCTCTGACAGCTCATTGATCTGCTTCTTGAGCTCAACCAACTCTGGTCTAGATACTTTGTAAGCTCTCTTAAAGATGGGGGCGGTTCCAGGAAGAAGCTCTATGGCAAACTCAACTTTCCGCTCTAGTGGCATACCTGGTAGGTCCTTCGGAAACACATCTGGGAACTCAGACACAACTTTGATAATCTCAAGTGGGTCTGCTTCACTGCTATCAACAGCCATCTGATAACAACTTCCTTTCTTTGGCTCAGGCGGGACTAACTCGGTCACCACTTCCTCTCCTAGTGTGGACATCAACTTGATTGTCCTCTTATCACAACTGATAACTGCCTGATACTTATCTAGCCAGTTCATCCCTAGGATGACATCTATTCCCTGAATACCCATTACTATAAGATTAGCGGGAAACGCTATCCCCCTTATTTCCACACTTACATTCAAGCAAATGCTATCGGCTCGAATTCTACCACCGACTGAGTCAATTTGAATGGGGGTTGGCATGGTAGTTATTGGAGGATTATGTGCTTCTACCCATGACGCAGTGATGAATGAATGCGTTGCTCCAGTATCAAATAACACTTCTGCAATATGGGAGTTGACTGGAAACATACCTACTATCATGCCGGGGGTCTCCTGAACTGCTTCAGCCTCCAAGTGGTTCAGTCTCCCATGGTTATAGCGTGGCTGAGAGCGGTTGCCTGCTCCAGGCTGAGACACATTCTGCTTTGCTGGGGCATTGGGGCCTGATTGCTGCTGGGCTGCCTTCTTCGGACATTGCATCACCCAATGGCCTTGCTCTCCACAGTGGAAACATGCCCTGCTTCCACCCTGAGCTGGTGCAGCTTAACTGTTCTGCTGGTTTGCTGGGGCAGGAAGACGAGGTGCCTGCTGATTTTGCCTCTAGAACTGACCTCCTCCTGACTGATTGTTCTGGCGATTCTAATGCTGGTGCTGAGGATACTGCCTTTGGAACTGCTGCTGCTGAGGTGGACACTGGTTCTGCCTGAACTGCTGAGGTGGATTGCCTGAGAAACGAGGACGCTTACTGCTTCCAGGCTGAGGTCCACTAATCTTGTGCTTGCGATCTTCCATCTCTTTGCACTTCCTCTCTGTCATGATTGCTCTGTCGATCAGGTGCTGAAATGTGGGGAAGGTATGATTCATCAGCTGATACTGCAGAGGGTCGACCAAGCCTCTCAGGAAATGATATTGTCGCTTGGCGTCAGTGTTAACATCTTCAGGAGCATAGCGAGACAGCTGCAAAAACCTATCCCGGTACTCACTAACCGACAATGACCCTTGCTTGAGTGCCAGGAACTCCTCCTTCTTCACTGTCATCAGACCTGCAGGAACATGGTACTGACGGAAGCTACCTTTGAATTCTTCCCAGGTGATGATGTCGGGGTTGGCATGGGTGGCGAGATAAGACTCCCACCAAGACTGAGCTGCTCCTCTGAACAGACGGGGACCATACAGAACTTTCTCCCTATCATCACACTGAGCGGTATGCAACTCCTGCTCCACTGTGCGCAACCAGTCTTCAGCATCCATGGGGTCAGAAGAGTGAGCGAACATTGGGGGATGACCTCTCATAAATTCAGCACGCTTGTCCCTAGGCATCTGAGGCTGAGGTGGTGGCTGCTGCTGCTGAATGGCGGCCAGAGTCTGACCGATGGCTTGAACCGCCTGAGTCTGCATCATGAACATCTGCTTGATGGACATCGGGGGCGGGGGTGGCAGCAGCTGCTGCTGGGGTGCCTCATCCTGCTGAGCTGGCCACTCCGGCTGAGCATGCCTTCCTCCTCTGCGCCTGTTTTCTGACATCTGCAGAATGCAACCACACATCAGAACTGATCTTGCAACTCTTGTAGCATAAGAAAAGAGTATAGAATTCTCCACAACTATGAACAGATGAACATCTTCACTGATCTCCAACATAGACCAACACAGCTTCTCAGATAAAGAGGAAAGTGGAATGAAAGGCTTCCCAACTAAATAACTAACTTCATTAATATATAATAGGTAAACCAAAATGCAGGGGATACCCACACTCTGGTGACAGTCATTACAAAGATCCAAATCCAACATAGTTCATCATGACAAACATAAATGCACAGGATAAGCAAACTACCCTGTCTAACTAAGACTAACTAAAAGCAAGACTAACACTAAGACTATAGCTTCTATGTATATATATTTTCGTATTAATTACAAGATCCGACTCTGACGATCTATGGTTCTAAATTTATCTTGGTCTTGCAGTCGGGGTTGCCATAGGACTGGTGTCCACGCCGAGGTGAGCGGTACGGGTGCTGAGTCCCGATGGGAGCGGGAGAGCCATCATCCAGGTGACGACGCTCCGCGCGCTCAGCCCGCAGCTGTGCGATCTCAGCACGAGCCCTACTCAACTCGTCTAGCACATGGTCCAGCTCTGTGTTTAGCACGGCGGCTAGGTTGACTGTGCTGCTCAACCTAGGGTTGTCCTCACCAACAGATGAGACAATCACGCCTCCTGTGCTGCCAGATGGATGGTGGGGGTAATACTTCAGGTTGAGACCATCAGCTACCCCGCCGAGAACTGAGCAGTAGTGCGAAAGCGCACGCCGTGCGACATCTTGCATGGCCGCCTCAGCTAAGTCCTGCTCAGAGATGGAATAGTGCTCTGAGAAGACCTCAGCACCCCAAAGACTGTTCTCCGGACGGTGCACCAAGCAGGTCGAATCAAAGCGGTCCGGGTAGACCCCGCGACTGTGCTGGAAGACCACACAGCGATACTCGATAGACCAAGTATGCCGGTCAAGTGCCCGACGTAGCAGGTTGTCGAGCGCGTCGTGGAAGTGACACCCGCGAGCAGCGTCGCGAGTGATGGGTCGAGCAACCCATCCTTCCGGCTCCTAGTCAGCAGAAAAGTCGGTGTTGTGGCTCGAGCTGCTGTCGCCACCTCCGTCGTCTGGGTCTCCTCCAGCAGCTACTCCAGGGGCTGGGGCACTCAGTGGTGGTGTAGGGGGCGCCTCTAGCGGGAGCACAGAGGAGCAGCTGCTCACAGACTCTATCTCCTGCTGGAGCAAGAAGGAAGAGCCCTGCTGCTCCTGCTCCTGTCGTTGACGCTCCTGCTCCTCATGCAGGTGGTGGTGCAGTCTCACCAAGTGGCTGGACTGACCGGTCACTGGACGGCAAAGCGGACGCTCCGTGAGACGAGAGGGTAAGAAGGGGATGACAGACTTCCGTATGGTGTGTCTAAGACGAGCCATCTAAAAAAGACACCATAAGCATAAGAGTGAGAACATAACTAATATGACCAGCAAGTAAACCATGAATAAATGAGGAATTAGAATAAACAAAAAGATTTTTAGCAAGGTATAATATATAGTAGAACATAGGTTTGGTCGATATGACCAACTTTTGAAGGGATACCAAAGTCAAGGTGAGAATAGGGGTCTATACTCCTTAGAACAACCATTCTACTCTAGGTTAGCGGTCCTACAGTCAGCACGGCTTTGATACCACCTATGTCACACCCGGTTTTAGAAGGCAAACTGAATGCGAACCATGTACGTGCCAGGATTAGCAATTCACGTACACAGCAGTTACATAACTGGACATCATCACATAGTGCTCAAATCATAATATAAAAGGGGAATAATAGTCGATTACATCATATGTCTGAGACGTCCACATAGTCTTTACAATAATCAAAGTGCGGAAAAGAAACGTAGATACACGCGGCCTTCACAGGCAGCCGACTGGGGTTTCCGCTAACCCATGCCTAGAACTCGTCGTAATCTTGGAACTCCTGGAAGTCTCCTTCCACGACTTCATCTTCTCCTGAGTAGTGGTTACAATGCTGACAACCTGGGGATGGGGTGGGGGGTTTGGTGTGTAGAGCAAGGGTGAGTACACATCAACATACTAAGCAAGTATCCTGTTTGGCTGTAGTGGACTAGCTTTATGTGGGGGTAAGTCAAGCAGTTGCTTTTAGTTGGTCAGATTATTATTACTAGTAGAGAAAGACAAGTTTTAGATTTAACCCACGTTATTAACCCAAACGTACTCTTTCCAAACGGAAAGAATACCACTTACCATTACCAGAGTCAATACCAAAAACCATCAATCTCATTGCCACCTGTAATCCGAACATCTCTAATCAAGTACCACTAATTAATCGAGCTCCCTTGGCCGCTCATAACCGCGAGCACGGCTGGTATATCAGTTTTCATACACTCTGCAGAGGTTGCGCACTTTACCCACAAGCCGTGATTCCCTTTCTGCCCGGAGATCATGACTCTCCATTGATCACTACCAAGGTGACCCAACAGGGCATCACTACGTAGCCTTTACAAAGATTCCCTGGGGCTGTAGCCGCCCGTTAGGTTTCCTAAATGCACCGCACTCCTCCCCAAGGGGCGAACCCAAAGTTGGCAGAGCGAGCCACATACACCGAGCCCCATTAACGGCACGATGGCTAAGCGAACTACACCCCGGTTCCTCTAATTATTCAGCTAAGGGCATCCCATTCCACCCTCATGGTTGCACTGTTTTCCCGGGCGGTCATCCAACGAACAAGTCCTTACAGAGAGGCACTTGAGAAACCGCTCGAGCCCCCTTGAATGCCACAGGTATAACATCATAATAAAGGAGGGAAACAGCGTATCATTGAAAAATCTCATCATGTTCATTAATTAGAGTTGAGCAATAGCATAAAGCTAAACAATAATAATCCAACCCAAGTAGGTAAACAAGTACATGGATAACAAAAGCTAGTCAATCCTTAGGTATAACTGTGTAGATGCGGGAAGTGAATTATAGAATGTATAGGACAAAGATAGGTCAAGGGACGCTTGCCTCCACCAAGCAGCTGCTGCTCAGGGGCTTCTCCTGTGAGTTCCTCGGACTCTTCAACCAGATCGTTCTCTATACGAGTTCAAACATACATTCCACACATTTAATACAAAAGAACAGTACACCATACAATGGAACGCAATAATCAAACAGACGTACAACGCGGGGCCCGCAATTACGGTTAAGAGAGAAAGAGGAAAAGACAGTCGAGTCTTCGTTCGAGTAGCGATCACGTTACATAATTATAAATTAAACCACTCGCTTAACAGAAGGGTATTAATTTGGCCACTGCGTTTAGCATAAAGTAAGGTCATGTTCTACATTTAATCATTATAAATAAATAAAGATGAATGAAAGGAAGTGGTCGCACGGCGAGACGCGCGACACAACATTTAAATTGAATTAAGAAATGAACGACTCGCCGCGCGACAGAGCGCGCAACGAGATTCTTGCATTAATTACAGATAAATGTTAAGCGTTGCGCGATGAAACGCACGACGGCTTACCTCAGTAGAACTGCATTTAGAACAAATCATCGCGCGACAAAGCGCGCAACATAGCACTTTAATAAATATAAATTAAAAGAATCGTCGCGCGACGAAGCACATTAATAAAGACGAATTTAGAATGAACAGTCGCGCGGCGAAGCGCGCGACGCAGCACATCAACTAAACTAAAATTACAATTGTTGGGAACTCGTTCTCAAATGCTATGAATTAAGAACAAGGCAACATAAAATGTTAAATGTTAATGCCATTCGTCCAATGAAGCATTATCCCTTTAAGGATAATGAACTTCGGACGAAGGTTAAAGACGATACAATTACGAAGGTTAAATCTTCGTAATTGAACTCTAATAGATTATATAAAATAATACGAAATACGAAACATTAAAGACAAATAAATTATAAATGAACAACATCACTTTTATATTATCTCCATTCAATGTGTCCAAATATTAAATACATTTATACCTCTGCCTTGACAAAGATTAATTCCCGATTGACGCGATTGCAATTACAGGAAAGCGTGAACAGTAAAGGAATAATGTTCACTATTTATAGGCACGGGACACAGCCTGTGAGGAATTACAATTATGTCCCTCATAAAAGTTTACAACAACGACTCAAACATTTATGGACTAAAAGGTCATTCTACTTTTAAGTCGGTTTGTAATTCCGAAGCTTCATGAAGAGGAACCTTCGGTCATCACATGCGGACAGCTTCAGCCGAAGCTGTTTCTCCCTGCAGGACCTTCGGCGACGAAGCATAGTCCCAACAACAATGGATTAAAATGAGGGTTAAACGCAGCGCGACTACAGTCGCACTCGCGAGAGCATGCTACGCGTGCCGAGGGCATGCGAACCGTGTAGGCGCCCAGGACGTGTGTCGTCGGGGCACGGGCGCGGGTAGGGGCGCGCGAGGGTGCGGGCAGGGGCATGGCCGGGGGCGCGCAGCCGAGGCACGGTGGGGCACGGCCAGGGCGCAGGGCGCGGGGCACGGGGGCGGGGCTCGCCAGGGAGCAGGGGAGGGCGCGGGCAGCGGAGGGCCGCCGGGGAGGGGACGCGGCGGGGCAAGGGCTCGCCGGGGCGGGGCTCGCCGGGGCCGGGGAGGGCGCGCGCGGGGAGGGGCTCGTCGGTGGGAGGGCGCGCGGGCAGGGAGGGCCGCCGGGGAGGGGCCGCGGCGGGGCGAGGGCTCGCCGGGGCCAGGGAGGGCGCGCGCGGGGAGGGGCTCGCCGGGGGGCGCACGCGACAGGGAGGGGGCTCGCCGGGCGCGGGGAGGGCACGCGGGGAGGCGCCGGAGGGGGGGGGGGGGGGCGACGGCGAGGGGGCTCGCCGGGCGCAGGGAGGGCGCGCGGGGAGGCCGCCGGGGTGGGGCTCGCCGGGCGCGACCGAGGGCGGCGCGCAGGGCGTGGGGCCGAGGGGCGGCGCGGGGCGCGGGCAGGGAGGCCGCGCGGGGAAGAAGAAGGGGAGGGGGAAGGAGAGAGAGAGAAAGAGAGAAGGGGAGGGGAAACTCACCTCGGGGATCCAAACTCCGGTGATCACCGTCTCCAAACCCTAGGGCACCACGGGGGGAGAGAGAGAGGTGGAAGAGGGAGAGGGAGGTTACTGCGCGGGAGAAATCAAATGAGACAAATGGATGAGGGGGAGGGGGGCGCGCGCATGGGGAGGGCAGGGGGCGCTAGGGGCACGTGGGCCAGACCGGGCTGGGCCACACCGCGGATCCAAACTCATGACACGCACGACCACTAAATGGAATCCGATCACGAACCGAAATCCGAAATGGAACAAGACGAACACGCGACTAATCACGACATCAGACCAAGAAAATATGCTTTAGGATGATGCAACACCCATGACACTTAGGTTTTGTTTACACATGGCACGAACACCCATCACTATACTGCATTGAAATTGAGAATAAGGAGCGAAACGAGAAAAGGAAAGAGAGTAACCCCTGAATTTGGTGAGTAAAAAGAAAAAAAAATTCTACCCCCAAATTCAGGGCGTTACAGTCCCTGGGGACACTCGGACGGATCCTGTTAAGTTATCCGGTGCACATGCATAGCCGTCTGAGGTCTTCGAGACAAGGACAGGTGCATGTGGGTCCAATAACTTGGGAGGTGCTACCACAACTAGTATCAGAGCAGGATTAAGTATATACGGTCACATACATATTTTCAAAACAAAAGTTTTGGTTTTGAAAAACCTATTTTCAACTAAACACATTGTTTGGTTTTGAAAAACAGATTTGAAAAACTATAATGCTAGCGACATCCTCTGTTCTCCGTTCTTTAGGTAAATAATGTGGTGTAATAATGTGGTGTAATGTTGTAATGTTGTAAATAATGTGGTGTAATGTTGTATTATGAAATTCGATGACATAGTTGTCCTCCGTTCTTTAGGTAATCTATTTAGGTGTTATATGTGTTTGCTCTTGTACTTGATGTGCTGATAGAATGATGGTGACTTGATTGCCTAAGCCCAAAACTAGGTCGTGTTCTTATTTAGTGAACTATGACCCAAAGTTGAATTCTCCATTATCACTCCCTGACCAGACTCATGCAAATGGATGTTTGGATAATTTCTTTATCCAACACAAGATGCACACAGACTTAACGCTAGGACCTCGAGTCCGTGTTCTTGTTACTTAATCTATGATGTTTTAGTTGTCATATTTCCATCTAAAATCATTCCCTTGTTCGATTTGTGCAAGCTGATGTCTCTATTCCAGTTTGCCTGTTCTTAAGGATCGTCATGTTGGTTTATCAACCCAACCTAGGGAAGTTATGCCTGATCATTTTCCTTAGTTTGATGCCTTTGGTTTCCCCATATCTATCGAAGGCATACCAACTTAGTCTTATGGTTGTCTTCCCTTGGTATCTAATTAGATACTAATCCTCGACCTTGTAATCTCTATGGTGGGCATAGAAATATGCTTGGGGCTGAATTAACAGTCTCCCATCGTACTTCCTCCTCAATTTATTTATGGTTATGGCCATGCCTTGTTCATTTCATCGGGCCATGATCTATTGGCTCTCTACTTGTAACCGTTTTGACAGGTAGAGTCTCTTTGTGTATTGTCACCCTTGCTCAATCTATTGGTGTGGCGCGAGATTTCTTATTGGTTACATCTGGTAATGGTATTATTACTAAAACCAATGGTGCCGCGACAAAACTGAGGGCCTTCTGTGAATGTACACACATGGTTGTGCTTCTCGGCACGCGCTGGTATCACAGTTAGTAGTCATAATCCATTATGAGACTATATCAATGTGTTATCTTTGCACAATCTGTTTTTGCTACATGAGGTCTTGGGTAATGACTTATGGTGCCACAACGAAACTGAGAGCCCCTTGTGAATGTACACGCAAGGTTATGCTGCTTGGCACATGCTGGTATCGAGGTCTCTAGTCATGATCCATTGTGGAACTACACTAATACATTATCTTCCGTAGATCTCTTCCTTGAAATGATTCGGTGTTGTTTGTCAAGTGATCAAGCAACATCTATCATCTCTGTTGGTTCAAAAGGGCATACCCTTTTATGTGTGGTCTCTTTTCCTTGACTTCGACGGTGACTTCTCACATACACGTTCCCTTTGCATCCTTTCTTGTAATGGTGAAGCCTTGAAGCTTTTTAGTGTTGGAACGCAGCTGATTAACTCTCAAAATGGAGATTTTCCCTGCCGTTGAGATGCATGAGTGTGTTCATTCGCTTCCTTATTAATCTATGTATTCCCGAACCAAGTTGGTTCATCTCACATAAAGAAACGAATGAACAACATGACCAAACGGATTTCTACCCAAGTGCACGATCTCCTGTTAACCAAAGTGAACTCTCGACCATTGTATTGCCGATGGATAATAAGAAGGCTTACTCAATGTCAAAAGTAGTTCAACAAGTTGGTTTTACTAACTTGTAACTACTCAATGAACAAAGATTGAGTTTAGAGATCATTTTATCGAGTTGTCTAAGCTCATTTTAGTTCAACCCCTCCTAAGAAAGTACTTGCAAAAATTAAGTTAAGCTAACTGATAACCACCTAGTCATCGCTCTTGTCATGCCTCCATCATCTCACGTGTTCTTTTCCAGCATGAGTGATCAGGTCGAGCCATGATTAGTGCTGGATAAAATGGACTGGTTGCAAACCCCGCATCTACAAATCCTTCCGCTGGTGATTTTCTCGAATCTATATCACCATTCATGGACTTGGATTTTCTGGCTAGCCATGGGTCAACTGTGATGTTATTCGACATTCACACCCGTCTCGTGTGCTATGAACTTACAACGACCACTTGTTGGTAAACCTCTTTCTGTGTGTTTTACCCAAGAGGTTGCATCTGATTCTGTTTAGGTAAAATCGCGTAATTGCCGCTCGCCCAACAGACTCAGATAGTACAGTGTCATCAGAAAAAGCAAACTGCACACATGGAACCTTATGTGTTCTTCTGGCAGGCATCATCTCTATTGGTGGACATTTCTAAATTAGCCTAAGGCGATACATGATATGTCCACTAGAGAAACAACATCCCGACACACTCGCCTTTGCTTGGAACTGTCTTATGATTATTGTTGGGGACTTGTTCTCAAATGCTAAGAGTTAAGAACAAGGCAACATAAAAAGTGTTAAGTGTTAAAGTCCTTCGTCCTTCGAAGCATTATGTCCCTTCGGGAAATAATGAGTTTCGGACGAAGGTCATAAGAGACATACCTTCGTAAACATAACAAGTAATGACGAAGGATTCATATAAAGCATGAAATATAATATAAGCATCATCATAGAATCATTTCTATTTTATTAACATGGAAAAATAGAAATGATTTCAAATTACAAATGTACCTTCGGTCCTGAGAGAAGGTGAAATGTACAAGCGTGACGCAAAAGCAAATGCCAAGTCAGCGTGAACAGTACGGGGATACTGTTCACCTATTTATAGACACGGGACACAGCCCTTACAAAATTACATTTATGCCCTTTACATCTGACAATAACTCTATAGTAATCCATCGAGGTCCGAATAGCCTTTTCATCTTTAAGTCGGTTTCCTTTCCTGCCACCATGCTGAAGCTTTTCTGCTCACAGCTTCGGTGCTGTATCAACCTTCGTATGCTTTGAGCTTCTCCCTCTGTGATACCGATTCGAGTCCGAAGATACCTGTTTGCACATTATACTCCAGAAACACTATTAAATCATGTTTTTGAGGACCTTCGGACGCCGAAGGTCCCCAACAATTATCGATGATATGGACTGGGTTACATGCTTCTCTACTCTTAGAAGTCTTTCGTTCCGAATCTCGGGACGAGATTCTTTTAAGTGGGGAGGGCTGTAACACCCCAGGTGTTACGGTACGTAAACAACGATTATGGACGTAAGTAAGAAAGGCTAGGGTGAATAACAATTTCGGTATTAATCCCGTCTCTGATTACCAAGATTATTCGAGAAATCTCGATTAGCTTGGAATTTAATCATCTTACAAAAATTCGAGTTTGGTGCCGTTTTCATTTCGATAATCTACGCAATTAAAAAGGGGTCGAGAAACTTTTGGATTATCGAATCTTCGTCGCTGGCGAATTTTGAACTGTTCGAATCACGCACGTAAGTAAATACGAAAATCAGAAGACTTTTGATTTTATGAACAATTTGGAGCCACGTTGTCTGAATAGAATGATGCGCCAGCTAATTAAGTGAATCGTTCCTCTCAGCATGTGATCCTTGACGTTAAAGAAAATGATCGACAGCTGGTGAGAATCGTAAAATCAGACGGGACTAAATGCAGATTAAAATACCGAAGCCGAAATCCGTTTAATTCGGTCCATTTACATCTTGTCCGGAACAAACCAGACCACTATAATTAGTACTGACAGCAAGTAATTGGTAAATGATTTAGTTCGCTAAATCATTAGACTGAAATGTGTATAGCCATTTGCCGTATTGCTTTTCGACTCTTTAATCATCGCTAAAAATCCCGATTCAAAAATATCAGTGATTTTCGGTGAAAAGAAAAAGGAAGAAAATAAAAAAGGAGAAAAATATCTCCTCTCCCTGATCCCCCGCCGCCCCCTACCCCAGATATTTCCTGCCGCCGTTCACCTGAAGATTTTTCCACGACGTCTCTCTCTCCTTATCTTCTCCAGCGCGTGTCCATCTCCTCTACTCCTTCTCCGCGCACCCACTCGGAGTTCAGCCCGGCCGCGCCTGGCCATCCTCTCCCTCTCGTGTCCTTCTCCCTGCGTGCCCATGCCGGTTCTCTGCTCGGCCATGGAAGTCGCGACCCCCCAGCTTCCTTTGCCGAGTCCGGCCGGAGCTCCCTCCTGCTTTGCTCGTCGGCCGCGCGAGCTCGCCGGCGTGCTCCTGCTCCAACCTTAACGCGCCCCCCTATTCTTCTCTCTTCTCCACTGCGCCTGCTTCTCTCTCCCTCTGCTCGCGACACATGCTACGCCTGCTCCTGCACACGATCCTCGGCTCGCTCGCGCCTTATCGAGCTCGCCCCTGCGTGCCCTGCTCGCCCTCGCTCCCTCTGCTGGCTCGCCCCTTCCCTAGCCGTGTAGCTCTCCGGCTCACCGGCGTTTCACCCCTGCGCGCGTGCTCAGTTCTAGCTTGGCGTTCCCTGCTTTCCCCTAGCCGAACGCTCCTCTCTGTCGCCGCGTCCTTTAGTTCGCACGACCGCGCGTGCCTCTGCTCGGCGTCTTCCCTGCTCCCCCTGATCCAGTGCTTTGCCGAGCTCCTCCCTGGTACTCGAGCTCCGTCCATGGTGGAGCTCCCTGTTCAGTTCTTCTCCGACGCATTGCCGTGGAGTTTCCCCGCCGCAGCCCTGCTTGGTCGCTCCTCCCTGCTCGCCCTTGCGCTCGTCCAACTCCACTGCGCCGTGTCTCTCTATCGCGTCACATCCGCAGTTCGCCGCTAGTGTCCGGACGCCGGTGGTGCTCGTTTCCTCGACATCGAACTGCGCCCCATGCCGGCTTGTCCAATCCGCCCTGGCTTGGCGTTTGGACACCGGGTCCGCCCTGCTCGTGTTCCGGGCTGGACCGGCCATTGCTGCTTGCCTGGTCGCCCGTGTTCATCGCGTCTAGCCTACTTGTGCTCAGATCTTCACCGTCGATGTTTGGAGTTTGCCGTGACGTCGTACCGGCGTTCTTTGTGCAGCGGGAAAACTTTGTGAGCTCGCATTGTCATTGGTGCCACGCGGGTTTGGCTCTCGGCACTCGTCGAGTCCCAGGAATCTGTAGGCACGTCGTAGATGGTGCCCAACATCTTTGTGTCGCCCTTCGTGTGGTGTGACACCCCCTTGCTCCTCGTCGTCAATCCATGCAGCGTCCATGGTGTGCCCGTCGATCCCGACGATCTATTTGTCAGTTACGCGCCACTTGCGTTGAGCTCCGAAGCCCTCTGTCGTGCTCGACCCTGGAAGCCACCAACTCGTCAACATCCCTTGCATCGTCAAAAGATCCCGAGAATTCGGATAAAGCAATAAATCTCGCGTGGTGCTCACCACGTGCTTGACGTAATGGCAGAATCGGAGAATCATTATCAATCTCGCGGATTCGTGTCAGGTATTGGAACGGTAAGTTGATTTGCTATTCGTATTAACTGGTCTGATGAATGGATTGGTTGAATTAGTTGTTCGTGAAGATTGTTTTATTTATAGCATGGGTGTGGCGGAACCGCCTGAATTATTCTGGCTTAAGTGCCTAAGTCTCACCTTAAAGGCTAGACCACACTTAAATAGGAATAAAACGTCAGTCCCTCGGATCTAGTCCGACGAGGCCACTAACAGGATCAAGTACCACGTATTCACTCGAAGGTGAGGCACAAAGCAAATACAATAAAACATAAAACCATACATTAAGGAGTATTTAATTTATTACAACATCATCGGAGTTTCTCAAAAGTAGTGATCATTGTTCGGAATGCAGCGGAATATAACTAACGGTAAAATAAACGGAGGGATGGGGAAGCCTGTCCCATCACTCCTCATGCTCCTCCTTTGCCGACGTAGGGTCCCACTCTACTGTCCAACTTGGTGGCAAGATGGACGACCAAGTCACTCCAGCAACCATGTCCTCTAGAGAACCTGTAAATTTTTTTTGCCACAAGCAAGGCTGAGTATACTAATACTCAGCTAGACTTACCCAGTGTGAGGAGTCTACTCCTCTACCTCTAGACATACAACTGTTTGGCTGAAGGGTTTGGTTTGCCAAAAGCACTAGCTGAGTCTAAAATCAAGTTTAGCTTTTCATGTTTTAGTGTGACTCTCTTAAGACTAATTGTGTATCTATCTAATCATACATGGTATCAAACATTTGGCAATCAACATCTTTTTGCCAGCCAACTCATGTCCACTTATTACTCAATGTAGCAGCATGGATCAAGCAGTCTCATTAGCTGCGAGAAGCAGACGATTCAAATCGAGTTTTTAAACCTTGCAAGGTAAACCTAAACACACGACGTGGCGAGGCACTCCGTCCCCACACATATCAACCGTCCCCATCGAATCCCTGGCAACAGATCAGGGCTCACCGCCTTGGCATACAATGCCTCACTAACCCCGACTGCCGTCATGCAGTGACCGCACTTGTACCCACCATAACTGGAATGGGAGACCACGTCTCAGGTCGCGTGAGGGGTAAAGTCTGCGGGCAGGTTCACTCAGGTATTGGTTACCGGTTTACCATATTTCTCGGCATGTGTATAGTACGTTCAAACGCTTGACACACGGTATCACACCTTAATCCTTATTCCAATTTCCGTCTCGTAGACAACGCATCCCCATGGACCGTTGTCCACAGACCATCATCATTATGATATACAAATGGATACAACCAATTCCTGACCTCGCGCGAGTGCTGGAAAAATCACTCGACTTCTACCGAGATCCCTAATTAGTAAAGCAGCTACTCGACCTAGCATACTAGTATCCATCACAAGGGAAAACCTGAGTTCATGCAACTAAGGTTTCAGTTAACTCCTACACTTAAGTGCATAGTACAAGCCTACAAACATTAAGTGCAGTAAAATAGCATATAGAATAGGTTATGAATAAAACCGGGGCTTGCCTTCCAAAGCTGGGGCAGGCAGATCCTCGATGGCAGGCTCTGGTGCTGGCTCCTGGAATACCTCCTGAGCAACTCCTTGCTCCGGAACGAGGATGTATTCCCCGTCAGCGAGATTACAGTCTATCGAATGCAATGAATAAGATATATGCATATTAATGATATGGCAATTTGTAAAGGCTATGAATAGTAAAACAGTACTAAATTTAGTGGTACTTTAGGGTTTTCTTTGGTTATCCTTAAGGGCTTTATACATTTATTTTATGGTCTTGAATAAACTTAATTTTTTCAGTCATCCTTTAGAGGTTTGTTTTGGCTCTTGGAATATTTAAGGTTGCACCCCACTATTCTTTCCAATTTCTTACTTTACTTTCAATTATGCTTCTTAGTGAGTGCCTTCACTTATCATGGCAAGTTAACATTTTCCAAAAACATTATAAAAATTACAGTGGGTAAACATTTACCTCTGTGGGTTATTCTAAATATTTGAGGTTGAATTTAATTCAGATATTCCTTGTGCAAAATTAACAAAAATAAGGGAAAAGGGCACTTTACACTTTAGCTCTAATTTATGTGGGGTTTCTGGGTCAACATTTATTTTTGCCAAGATTCCTAAGGGATAATAGGTCTTTGTGCTAAAAATCACAGAAAAAGACCTACTGGATATTTAGTTGTGATTTTCTAAAGTTTAATGCCAAAAAGGTACTTATAAGTAACTTGTTATTTGAAAAATGTCAAACAAGAGAACTTATATTTTTCCTAGATTCATGATAACATATTATTTGCTATACTAAGGTTTGGGGTAGTTTCTCCTCAGGATTATTTTTCTAAGGTTTTTCTAAGTTTTCATTGTTTTCATAAAATAAAAGGTAGTGCATTTCTTTTGTACTAACAGAGGGTCTAACAAAATTTTCCAGTGAACTAGTTTAGATAAGTGAGCTAGCGAAAATGTGATTGCCCTCTGGTTCTTATTTTAAACTCTCTTTTCTATTTTCCTTAACTTTGAGCCAAAATGAGTTTAAATGGTAAACCCTTCCTTAATTTGGTGTACTGAGGGGTGTACTATTTTTAACAGACTAGGGAGTGGTTAAGTACCTCTCTGATTTTTCTTAACCCTAGTCTAACAGTGTAGCTATTTTCCTTCTTTTATTTAGCTTTTGGCCAGTTTACTATTTAAATCAAAACTTTAAAATCTTCTGCAATACTTAGAGTGTTCTATATTTTTCCTAAGTAGTACATTTTATTCAAAACCTAGCAAAATTGGTTTGACTAAATTTGGTTGAATAAAACTGAAGTTATGAATATTACAAGCTCTATTTACATTTAAATGAATAATGTTTAAAAGGTTTTATGAAAAACCAGTTTACACCGAGGACCCTGGGCTTTTCCTAAACCAATTCTTTAACTTATGCCCCTGCGCAACTATTCACCTAAGTCTCTTACCATTCAAAACCCCCCTGACTTCTTCTCCTTTCTCCCCGAGGTCCCTCCCCCTTTTAAACAGTAACCGCGGGAGTAAACAGGGTGGCACGGCTTACCGGCGGCGAGGGTGGTCCGACAAAGGGTGGGGTTAGCTCCGGGAAGTCCTTGCGGTCACTCCGAGGTACGGCTCGTTGACGGTGATGGCCGGAATCAGTCGGGCCACGTGCGCAGGCAGGCGGGCTCGTCGGCGGCGTGTGTTTCGGCCTGCTCACGGCGGTAGAGTTCAATCCAAGGGCACAGGGAGCTTCACGGGGTGCTAAGGAATCTACCCGTGCAAGGAATTGAAGAAAGACTCACCGTGGAGCTCGGTCTATGTACACCGGCGGTCGGGTGAAGTCCGGCGACGTCGATCCGGTGTCTCCGGCGAGGTAGAGCTCGATTCCTGGCTCTGGAAGCTTCACCGAGGCACAAAAAGGCTATCCCGAGGGTCGGACGGGGCGGGGAATGGCTAGGATGGCCGGTCTACTGTGGTCGGGTCTCTTGCGGCCGATGGCACGCCGCACGCAGAGCGATCGCCGACGAACTTGCGCTCCGGCGAGGTTGAGAGCGAGCGGGGGCGTACGGTCGAGGCCTCGGTTGGCTTTATAGGCACGGGCGTGGGCACGGGTTTGGCTTGGCGCGGCGCGGTGCGCGCGGGGTTGAGCGCCGGGGCGTGCTATGGCGTTGCCAGGGCGCGTCGAACACGTGGCTGTGTTATTCTGCCCAAGTTCTTGCGCCTGCTGAGCGCCCAAACGTGCGAATCTTGCCATATGGCTTGTGTAAGATTTCTTCCCTGCACCTAGAGCTACCTAGTTCATGTGAGTTCCAAGGGGAGATCAAGTCTGGCTTAGAAGATATGGTGGCACCAAGTCTTGTCTGTCTGCACTGTTCAACCTGAGACAAAACATGTGTCAACTCGTGTCAAACGGTCTTGGCATGGGTTCAAACTTTTCCAGTGTGTTCCTTTGGTAATTTAGCTCCTTTTTGTTATTTATACCAAGTGGTTTTGGCGCCATCAATTAGGTGAACACCTCTGATCTTTAGATTAGGGTTGATTTTGGACTTAGAGAAAATGTGGGTTACTCTATAGTGTCCACCACTTGGGGCTGATTTTGGGCCTTTAAGGGGTCTTTTTGTAATGTTTCCCTTACTGTATTTTGTAGATTTATTAGTGTACTTAAACTTTGGTTAAGGGTTATAGCCAAGAAATGGTCATTTGATTAGCTTTCCCACTAATCTCATGCTTGGAGGTCTAATGGTTTAAGAGGGGGGGCTAGGGTTTGAACCTCTTTTGTCCAAGGTGATAATTGCATAAAATGCTTGGGTAATGCTTTTGTCATGAACATTCCTTAGTTAACCCATGGTTTCCAAAGTTTTGGTGCTCCTTCTCCTCCACTTAAACACTTGTGATAACAAGTCATAAGTGCATGTAGGGAGCCAGGGCCTTGGGTAACACCTGGGGTGTTATAGCCCTCCCCCCTTAAAGGAATATCGTCCCGAGATTTGGGTAGGGATCCTTTGTAGGGGTACCAAGAAGGTGTGTTGGTGTGTTGCAGTTTCCTTTAATCAAGTTGCTCTAATTAATTGCTCTTCGAATGTCATTCTCTTTGCAACTTCAGAAGGAAGTCCTTTTAGATTTCTTTCCACACCTTACTCTACTCTTAACATTTAAGTTTTTCTTATATTTAGATTCAAAGGGCAGGTGGGGTGGGGTTTTGGGTTACGTACCGACTCCTTTAGGCAGAAAGTCGGGGAAGCGAGAACGTAGAAAATCCTCAGTCTCCCACGTAGCCTCTTCTTCGGTGTGGTTGCTCCACTGAATCTTATACATTCGATTTGACCTTGCTTGAGTTGATCTTTCCTTTTGGTCCAATACCTTGACGAGGTGCTCTTGATAAGACAAGTCTGGTTCAATCTCCAATTCTGGTTCAGGCAGCACTTCCGTGGGTAAGCGGACACAGTTCCGTAGCTGAGATACGTGGAACACATCATGAACTGCTGACATATGAGGTGGCAACTTCAATTGATATGCTACAGGTCCACAAGTCTCTTTGATCTCATAGGGCCCAATGTAGCGAGGAGCTAACTTGCCCTTGATTCCAAATCTCTGGACACTTTTGGTGAGTGACACCTTAAGATAAACATGATCTCCCACTTCAAATTGTAGAGGCTTCCTCCTCTTGTCATGATAGCTCTTTTGTCTTGCCTGAGCAGCTTCCAGGTTCTTCTTAATGACTCTGACTTTCTCCTCGGCTTCAAGTACTAGGTCAGGTCCAAATATTTCCCTTTCTCCAGCTTGTGACCAATTTAGCGGTGTTCTACACCTTCTCCCATACAAGGCCTCGAACGGTGCCATCTTTAGGCTGGACTGGTAGCTGTTGTTATAAGAGAATTCTGCCAAGGAAAGGCACTTGTCCCAATTCTTCCCATAGTGCAGCACACATGCCCTCAACATGTCTTCCAAAATCTGATTTACCCTTTCTGTCTAACCATATGTCTGAGGATGGCATGCTGAGGTCCTTATCACCTGAGTTCCCAGTGACTCTTGCAGCTGCTCCCAGAAACGTGCTACAAACGGTGCTCCTCTGTCTGATACGATAGTCTTTGGTATTCCGTGTATACGCACTATCTGGTCAATATAGATTTCTGCATACTTTTCTACCCTATGGGTGGTATGTACTGGCAAGAAATGAGTTGTCTTGGTCAGCCTGTCCACGATGACCCAAATAGAATCGTGGTGTCGGGATGTATTGGGTAAACCCACAATAAAATCCATGCTGAGATCCTCCCATTTCCAAGATGGTATGGGAAGGGGCTGTAAGGTACCTGCTACCTTCAAATGACTGGCCTTGACCCTTTGGCAAGTGTCGCATTCAGATATATACTTAGCAATTTCCCTTTTCATCCTGGTCCACCAGTACAACGATTTGAGATCCTGATACATCTTGTTACTGCTGGGGTGCATGGAGAATTTGCAAAGGTGAGCTTCATCCAATATTTTCTTTCTGAGCTCGGGATTCTTAGGAACAACCAATCGGCCACCAAACAAGAGAATTCCCTTGCTGTCCTGACAGAAGCATTTGTACTTATCCACCTTCTGTTCGAGCATTTCTTTGATGACTTGAACACCTTTGTCACCAATCTAGGCCATGATTATCTGCTCATGTAAGGTGGGCTCCACTGAGATATAATCCAAAGTCCCTGAGGAAACAACTTCCACGTTCAGCTTGCATAACTCGTCACACAGAGTGGCGATCTTGGAGTCCATAGTTACACAGTTACACTGGGCCTTTCGACTTAAGGCATCTGCCACAACATTGGCTTTGGCAAGATGGTAATGCACTTCCAAATCATAGTCCTTGATTAATTCCAACCATCTTATCTGCCTCATATTAAGATCAGTCTGAGTGAAGATATATTTGAGACTCTTGTGATCAGTATAGATATTACAATGAGCTCCCATCAAATAATGTCTCCAAATTTTCAGAGCATGAACTACGACAGCCAACTCTAGATCATGTGTGGGGTAGTTCTGCTCATGAGGCCTGAGTGCTCGAGATGCATAGGCAATAACTCTGTTGTCAGGTGTTGTCAGGCTGCGCTAGCACGAGTGATGTTGTCAGATGCTGCCTCAATGTATGAAAGTCATCTTCACATTTCTGACTCCAATCATACTTTACTCCTTTCTTCAACAGTTCAGTCATTGGCTTTGCAATTCTGGAGAAATCTGGAATAAACCGCCGATAATATCCTACCAATCCCAAAAAACTCTGAATCTGTCGTACAGTGGTAGGCGGCTTCCAATTCATCACTTCTTGCACTTTCTCAGGATCAACGGATACCCCATCCTGAGAAATGGTGTGACCCAAAAATTTTATTTTCTTCAGCCAGAAATCACATTTGGACAACTTAGCATATAAACGATGATCGCGTAGTCTCTGAAGTACTGTATGCAAGTGCTTGATATGATCGTCTTCATTTTTTGAGTATACCAAGATATCGTCAATGAAGACCACTACAAATTTATCCAGCTCTGGCATGAATACTGAGTTCATCAAATACATGAAATAAGCCGGGGCATTGGTCAGCCCGAAAGACATCACCAAGTACTTATAAAGCCCATATCTGGTAGAGAAAGCAGTCTTCAGAATATCACTGGCCCTGATTTTGATCTGATGATAGCCAGAGCGAAGGTCTATCTTGGAAAATACCTTGTCTCCCACCAACTGATCAAACAATACATCAATACAGGGCAACAGATACTTATTTTTGATTGTCACCACATTGAGAGGGCGGTAATCAACACACAATCTCAGACTCTCATCCTTCTTCTTCACGAACAAGGCTGGACATCCCCATGGTGAAGTACTTGGGCGAATGAATCCCTTGTCCAGCAGCTCTTGTAACTGCTTTTTCAATTCTGCCAATTCTGCTGGAGGCATCCTATAGGGTCTTTTCGATATAGGGGCAGTGCCGGGTTGTAGCTCAATTGCAAACTCTATGTCTCTATCGGGTGGCGTCCCTGGCAATTCATCTAGGAAAACATCATGGTACTCACAGACCATCTGGGTGAAGGCACAGGAACGGGTACAACCTTGGTTAGGTAAATATAACGTGACTTCACCACAGGTAGGTGAGTGTATCTCAATGGCCCTTGCTGTGATATCAATCACTGCCTGATGCCTTGATAACCAGTGAGTTCCTAATATGATATCCACACTATCCAATCCCAAGATAAGGAGGGTGGTTTTAATTACAAGACTGCCAAATTTTATGGGCACATGCCTGTTGATTTGATAGGTGGCAACCCTGCCTCCTGGTGTCGAAATTGTAATGCCCCCATTTGTGTGATGGAAAGGTAACTGGCATTTTGCACTAATAAAACTGTGTGATGCACCAAAATCAAACAGAATGACTGCAGGATAATTCAAAACGGAAAAGATACCAGTCATGACGGGTGCTCCCTCTGGAATGTCAGCCATAGTGGTGAAGTTCAGCCTGCCTTGCCTTACTTGCACCTTCTGCCTCTTGCCTTGGTTTTGATTGGGATTTGGCCCCTGCCTTTGCTGGTTCTTGGGACAATTCTTGGCGTAGTGTCCAGTGCTACCACAAGTGAAACATCTATTGTCGTTGGCCTGACGGTACTGCTGCTATGGCTGGTTGTTGTTCCTCTGACCTGGGGGCTGAGAGCGGTTGGGTGCCTGCTGCTGCGGCTGTGGCCGGATCACCCATCGCCCTTGCTGTTGCTGAGGTCCCCTGTTTTGAGTGTTAGACACAATCCTGAAGCACTGAGGCTGAGCTGAAGGTCCTGCCATAGGGGTCTTCCTCTTCTTTTCTGCCTGGCGGGCTGTGATGCAGTCTTCCTGAGAAATGGCCATGTTGACTAACTCATTGTAGCTGTTGGCCCTGACTGTGTTCAGACGGTCGCGTAGCTTAGTACTGAGGCCCCTCTTGAACCTGTCCCTCTTCTTCTCATCTGTGTCAGCATGATAGCCTGCGTACTGACACAGGTCATTGAAGGCTTGGGCGTACTGTAACACTATACGACTCCCCTGAGTGAGTGCTAGAAACTCATTGAGCTTGCGGTCCATGATGCCTGCTGGTATGTGATGTCCCCTGAATGCTGCCTTAAATTCTCCCCATTCCACCACGTGGTCAACCGGCTGCATAGCGAGGAAGTGATCCCACCATGTTCGCATGGGTCCGCGAAGCTGCTGGGTGGCGAACCGGACCTTAGCCACATCTGAACAAACTCCATTAGGCAGTGGGAATTTGGATTCCACTACCCTGAGCCATACATCATGTCACACCCGGTTCCAGGGGGTAGAACCGAGTGTATACCATATGTGTGCCAGGATCCATTTCCACACATATTTTGACGTCACAAGTGTAATATATCAAAAGACAATGCAATAAAGGTGTAAAGAGAGTAGAATACTTTATTACATCATCTGAATCATTGTATCTTGAACAAGTATCACATCAAAGTAAAGCAAAATTTAAATAACGGGGGCAATCTCCCACATGAAGATGACCGGCGTATCGTTAGACTTAGAATTCCTCGTCGAAAAAATCTCCATCAAAGTCTCCAACATCACCCTCTGATCAAAATATTAGCAAGGGTGAGCTCACTTATGGTCGGGGCTCAGCAAGTGGGGGAAAAATTAATGCAGGTATAACAAGGTGAGGCTAAGGTTGAGCAGTAAGCATTTTAGTTGGTCAACATTTTATTGACAACACATGTCTTACTAATAAGTGTGAATCCCAAATATCCCATTAAACAAAGGAATATGAATATAACAAAAACACTTAAGTGAAACCACTTAAGCAAATTATTGGCAGATCATCGGATCTCAATTTAATTCCATCTTCAAGTTCAATTATCATGTGAGGAGTCCAGGTCGCTCATAACCGGGAGCACGGCTGATATATCAGTTTTACACTCTGTAGAGGTGGTACAACTTTACCCACAAGCCATGTATCCCATCTAGCCCGGGTTGATCGGACCCTTAAACACTGCCGAGGTGAATGGCTAGGGATCCATTATGAGGCTTTCACAAAATACACTTAATACGAAGCAACCTGCTAAGGTTTCTAAAGACAATGGTGGTGGCCCCCTGGGTGAGATATCTTAGCCAAGAATACGTCCCCATGTTAATGTGGGCTGCCAGCACCTACCGCTCCCCCTCTTGCCCATATTTCAGGTACGGTTGCTAGGCACTAAGCATTTAAAGCTAATTATCAAAGCCAGAGCTATGATAGCACTCGTAAAGCCAAACCCATCAAATTATGCAGTATATCAAAAAGTAAACATTATTATATACAATAAGTGGGTACAAAAAGAATATGTAGAGGGAGAATCCACTTGCCTTGCTCAAACGTGTCCTGTGGTTCATCTTCGAACGCATTTGAATCCTCTACCACACAGTCGGCTTCTAATAGAGTCGCACATCGCACATACAAAAATAAAACATACACCAATAAATAAACACGCACCATTACATAAACATACACCATTACATACACATTAACATATATCGCACTTATCACACTTTAAATACGTCCTAAACACATAAATACTTATTAATTCAATTATAGCTATTATTGTGAGTCCTAAATGATGAATTTATGAGTGGGTGCAATAAATACAGTTTTAACTAGTATTAATATATTTTAACATCATCAATGAAATTAAATGATATTTATCGTCTTTAATACTAATAAATAAATTAATAACTTTTATCCTTTTTATTTTTAACTCGAATTATTGAGTATGGCTAAAAATGAATCTATTAATATTAATATTCTAAAAATCTATATAAATTACTAATTGAACTTTTTATAACATAAGCGGGGTTATTTTGACATAAACTAGTACTTTACTAACTCTAAAAAATTTAGGTACTATATTTGCGAACATGTTTATCTGGCTAGTAAAAATCTACTCTCCATCCTACTAGTGATATTTTCTCTTTTCTAAAAGAAAATATTAATAAAATAATCGGATAAATCATCTAAAAATCCTATATTATTCATATGACATGAGTTCTATACCATTTTCTAAATTCATTAAAATGAACCTATGACTATAATTCTCCAATTAGTTTCTAAAGTTCCTTGTGACCAAATTTAACTACAAAAAAATTCCTATCTATTGTTTTTATCACCAACGTGTGACTACTAAATCTACGTCATATTTTTCTAATCCAAAAATCAACGCCACGACTAACATGAAATATCACGGTGTACTAACGATCACATATCTCTACCAAAAATTCCATAACGCACATACACATAAATTATGGATCACACGTGTTCATATTACAACAAACTAAATATACAATTCATGAATCGAATCAAAAAGTATTTTATAAAGTACACAATAATTTGGGTCGTCATCAACCTTGGGTTCGCACGTGCGACGGAGAGAGTTCGACGGGGTTCGGCCGGGTGGAGAAGAGCAGGGCTCGACTACGGACGGCGGATGGCGATTGTGTGGCTCCGGCGACGAACTGCGGGCTCCGGTGAACTCTGGCGACGAACGGCAACTCTGGCGATGAATGGCACTAGCGATGAGCGAGGAGAGCTAGAGAGAGAGGCGAGCTCGGGTAGGGAGGAGAAGGGAGAGAGCTCTGCTGCCCCTTTTATAGAGAGAGGGAGGGGAGAGGGAAAGGGACGCCAAGGAGGTAATAGGGCGCCGGCGTGTCTTCAAGTACTGTCAATGGCGTCGGTTTCCGGAGGGAATAATGGGGGAGGAAGAAACGGAGCAATGAAGTGCCATTAATCGCGAGGAATCGAACGGACGCGCGGGGGTTCGGACGCTTGGTCGGGTCGCCTAGGCTCGGTGCAGGCGCAACGTCGGGCGTCGGGCTCGCGGGGCGGGGTCGTCGCGGTCGGGCTGGCTCTGGTGCGCGCGCGTCGCGCGGCGCGGGGCCTGGGCGGCTTGCCTACGCGCGGCGCGGTGGGCCGGCCTGGGCGGGAGCGGCTCGACCGCTTGCTGGCTTGCAAGCGCAACGCAAGCGAGAGAGAGAACAGAGGGAGGAGAGATGAGAGGAGAGAGAGAAGATTAGGGGAGAGGAGTGCATAGCAGGGAGGCGGCGGCGGCTTCTGCTGGGTGGGAGAGGGCGCGCGCGCACTAGGTTTTGGGGATTGGGCCCCTAGTGGGCCGGCTAGGTTAGGGTTTTTTTCTTTTTTTTTCTAGTTCCGAAATATATTTTTAAAGAGCTCAAAAATTCATAAAAATTGCACGAAAACTATTTATAAATAAAATACTTGTTTTTAGACTAATAACTATTATATTATTTAATTATTATATTAATTACTAGGTTTTTCTTTAAAAAGAGTTGATAAGAAACATTTCGATAATCAATCAAGCGCATACAAAGAAAATGATCAAAATGCAAATAAATAATTAAACACTAAAAAAAATTATTACCCTAATTAACATAATAACTAAATTCATTATTTTTTAGTTGATGGCTTTTATGGTGTTACAAACCTACCCCTCTTAAAAAGAATCTCGTCCTCGAGATTAAGAAACTTCCGAGAATAACTGGGGGAATTCTGCTCTGAGTTCATCTTCTCTTTCCCAAGTGGCCTCATCTTCCGAATGATGACTCCACTGAACTTTGCACATGTTAATGACTTTACTCCATGTAATTCTGGGAGATGCTTCCAGAATTCTGACAGGGTACTCCGAATAGGACAAATACTCATTGACATTCAGTTCTTCCATGGGTAACTGTTCTTCTGGTACTCTTAAGCACTTCTTGAGTTGTGATACGTGAAATACGTTATGCACATCCGATAAACTATCAGGTAGCTCTAACTGGTAGGCTACTTTACCTTTTCTTTCCATAATCTTGAATGGCCAATATAGCGAGGTGATAATTTTCCTTTAACCTTAAACCTTTTCATTCCTCTCATCGGTGAAACTTTAAGGTATACAAAGTCTCCTACTTCAAACATCAATTCTCTTCTTCTATTATCATCATAGCTTTTCTGTCTTGACTGCGTTGTCTTCAAATTTTCTCTAATAATCTGCACTTGCTTTTCTGCCTCTTGGAGAATTTCTGGACCGAATACTTGACTTTCTCCAGTCTGATTCCAATAAAGCGGTGTTCTACACTTTCGTCCATAAAGTGCTTCAAATGGTGCCATTTTTAGGCTTGCCTGATAACTGTTGTGTTGGGGGCCTTCGGCTTCCGAAGGTCCTCAAAAACATGATTTAACAATGTCTCTGGAGTATAATGTGTGGACAGGGATCTTCGAACTAGAACCCACGGTATGAAGAAGCACAGAAAGAATACGAAGGATGGAACAGAGCCGAAGCTGTGCGCAAGGGTGCTTCGGCATGATGGCAGAAAAGAGGAAACCGACTTAAAGAGGAAAAGACTATCCAGACCCATATAGATTACTATAGAGTTATTGTCAAAAGCAAAGGGCCTGGATGTAATTTTGCATGGGCTGCGACCCGTGCCTATAAATAGGTGAACAGTATTCCCGTACTGTTCACGCTGACTTGGCATTCGCTTTCGCGTCACGCTTGTACCCTTGCTTTCCTTCGAGCCGAAGGTACATTTATAATTTGTTATTGTTGATACAGTAATGCAAATAAAAATAAGTTGATAATAATGTTTGAAGTGTTTATGTTATTTTCCATATTTTGTACATGAATCCTTCTTCATCATTTATTGTGCTTATGAAGGTATGTCCTTCATAACCTTCGTTCGGAATTCATTATATCCGAAGGGAGATAATGCTTCGAAGGATGAAGGACTTTAACGTTTAACACTTTCTATGTTGCCTTGTTCTTAACTCTTAGCATTTGAGAACAAGTCCCCAACATTGGCGCCCACCGTCGGTGAACTCACTTCCACTTTTTGAGTTTCGAACACCTTCGGCAAGTGAAGACCTTCGTCATGCCGCCAAAGAAAGCTTCAGCAACAGGGGCTGCCGCTCTGTAGCCGCTGGACCCCAACCAGGAGACCCTCTCTCTTCGGGAGGCCCGAAACCAGAAGAGGAAGGCCACTAGTCCAACGCCTTAGGAGGACGACTTAGATCAAGAGATCAGGAATATGGAGATGCTCCATCAACAGGTGCAAAGGAAGAAGGAAAAGATGGCTAGGCTAGCTGACCTGCAAAGGCAGATAGACGAAGCCTCTGAAGAAGTTCGCCATTTTGCTCAAGATGAGCAGAACCGAAGGCCTCAGCACAGAGAGCTTCATCAAGAGGGCTTCTTCAACGAGGATGACTGGTATGAGGATTTCCATCATGGAAATTTTGCTTTTGATGATGCTTCTCCTCTGTCAGCAGAACTGCAGGCTACACCTTGGCCTCCGTCTTACAAGCCACCTCAACTCCCCATGTACGACGGACACTCAGATCCGAAGCAGTTTCTGATGAGCTACGAAGCAACAATATCTTCCTATGGTCGCAATACTGCAGTCATGGCGAAGTCTTTCGTCATGGCTGTCAAGAATGTTGCACAAACCTGGTACTCCTCTCTTCGGCGAGGAACAATCACATCATGGCAGAAGCTGAAGGATATGCCGATTACCAGTTTCCAAGGGTTTCAAACGAAGCCGGTCACCGCTCAAGCTTTATTCCAGTGCACCCAAGATCATGAAGAATATCTTTAGGCGTATGTCCGAAGGTTCTTACGCCTGAGGGCACAAGCGCCAACAGTGCCCAATGAAATTGTCATTGAGGCCATGATCAAGGGGCTTCGGCCAGGACCTACGGCCCAATACTTCGCCAGGAAACCCCCTCAGACCCTAGAAAAGTTGCTCCAAAAGATGGATGAATACATCCGCGCTGATAATGATTTTCGTCAAAGAAGAGAGGAAGCTTACAGGTTCTCCGAAATGACCAGGGGCTTCGGAGGAAGAATCCACCCAAGACATGCGAGATCAATCCATTCCACTCAAAATGATGACAGAGGAAGCCAGCAACAGCGGCCATAATACTCCTCTCAGGCTTCGGGGCAACAACAGAGCTATCTTCGACCGCCAGCTCCAAGGGGCAGAGGCGCCAGGGGCTTCGGAGGAAGATTTGGGGATCAGCCCAGGAAAATTTATTGCTTATTCTGCGGTGAGGACAAGGGCCATACTACCAGGATGTGCCATGTCACCATCCAGAAATAGAAAGAGATAGCAGAAGCTGCAGCCCAACAGAGCCAGCTGAAGCAAGTTATGCATACTGCTTCATATCACTCACCATACATTCCAGAGTATGTGGGTAACCATCCTGCAGCTTCTTTTGCTTCGGCAAGCCAACCTCAGGTGTCTTGGCAACAGCCTCCACCTCCACCACCAATGCAACAAGGCCAGCAGCCAGAAGGGAGCCAGCACACTCATCAGCAGCGAGACTTCAGAGAGGAGTCCGAAGCTTGCACAGTCAACAGCACTGTGCCAGAGTCGAAGCACATCTACTAGAAGATATCCTACCTTGGCAACAGTCTTGCATTTGTTTTCATTTTTTCGTTTAGATAAGGAACAATCATTAAAGCTTAAGTTTTTCGTCTCATTTACAATTTTTGTAACAGCTTCGTTTTTTACCATAGTAAAAATATATCTTCTCCATAGATTTACGGAGTCAGAAAAATTGCCGAAGCTCGGTCTTAAGAGCTCATGATTACAGAAAGTATCTTCGAAGATACAGAAAAGTCGTTCCTAAGGGAGCGCAGCGTAAGTTTTCTGCTCAAAAGTCGTTCCAAAGGGAATGCAGAGCTTACAGCGAAAAATAAACGCTGATTCCACTGAAGTAAAAGGCGAAGAAGCTCCTAAGGGAGGCTTACAGCGAAAAATAAACGCTGATACCGCCGAAATAGAAGGCGAAGAAGCTCCTAAGGGAGGCTTACAACGAAAAATAAACGCTGATCTTCGGCAAATATCATTTTGCATAACTTCACATCATAACATCATTTGCATAGCATAACATCATACATCATATTGCATCAATGACGCAAGAAGGGGGTTCAATGTTGTTCTTCGGAGATTGTTTTGAAGAAGCAGTGCCAAGGCACAAAAATAATCATTGAAGAAGTATACCTTTGTCAAACTCTAAAAAGATCTATTGCTTACTGATTTTACGAAGATTGGATGTTTTTATGAAATATGGATATTCTTCACGAAGCATGAAAAGAAGGGAAGGTGTTTTTTCGCCGAAGGCTCAAAAACGGTATGCACATAAAGTTTCATGCATCGTAAAGAATTGAGTTACAAGCAGCTTATATATTACATTCAAGCTTATGAAAATATTACACACTTTGTCCAGTAAATATTACATTCTAAATGTCTTTACAATAGCAGCTAATATTCTCTTAAGACCACTTCCACAACTTCGTTTAATAATTGGTCAACAACCTTATCCATAATAGCTTTGGCCATTTTTCTAATTTCGTCGTCCCCCTTTGCGTTGGGGTCTGCCAATGGCTCGGCGGGCTCTGGGGGAGAAGATAGTGCGGCTGTGTTACAAAGTGTAAATAAGTCTGAAATCATAAAATTACAACATAAAGTCAAAAACTAGTAGTCAATACCTATTCGCCTCTCGAGATCCGCACTTTTCTCGGCGGCCTCTGCTACTTTTCTAGCGTCGTGAATACCTTTCTCACTTTTCCTTATAATTTCTTGAGCCATCTCCCGGCCACCATTTTCCCAGATGTCGGTGAAAAATTTTCCACCAACCAAGCTTGCTTCGACCGAAGGGTCTTTTATGTCTTCAGAAGATAAGTCGGTTTCGGTTTGTGCCAAAGATTTCACATGATCGCAACCTTTTCTCTCCAAAACAGTGGCAATCCCCCTAGCACTCGAGAAGGCACATATGTCTCCGCGGCCATTCAAAACTTCTTCAAAAGCATCAGCTTCGTGGCTGATCCATTCAATTGGGCCCTCGGGGTCGCCCCTTATGAAATTTTCTTCACTTGAGAACGCGCCAACGCTGTCGAAGCTGGTTTTTATTTTCTTAACACATTCTATAGACTTTTCATAACACCTTTTCTTGGATGCACGAAGCTCTTCAACGTTTTTCTCTAAATGATTTGCCCATTGTTCACTAATTTCTCGTTTAGCTTCTTCAACTGTGCATTTTTCCTTAGCTTCGGCTAGCTGTTTCCGAAGATCCTCAATTTCGCGCTTCTAGGCCTCAGCTTGAGCTTTGAAAGCAGCTTCGTCTTCTTTTATTTTATCCACCAACGAATGTAATATTTTATCTTTTTCGAGACCTTCGTTCCTTAGTTCAATTACTTCGGAACGAAGGTTGCTCAAGGCTATGGTTCACCCTTCATTTTCGACATCTTTTTGTGCCCTGAGGGCATTGCTAAGTATAAGGCCCTGCAAAAAAAATTCGCTAATAAGTTTAAGCAAATGAAAAATTTTGGCTTCAAAAAAATGATACAAAGATCTCATTTTTTCACCTTTAAACTATTGTATGCTAAGTTGTCGGCCAGCTCGTCTTTTGACAGCACTGAAAGCCCGTCTTCTAATGTCGGGAATCCGAAGCTCTTGCTCATCTCCCGACAGACAGAAATCTCCTTGCTGTCAGGGAGACAATACAAGAAGTCTTCTTCTCCGCTGCCATTGAATATCAGCGCCCCTTTTGGATATTTCAATTTTTGCGCATAGAACTGAGCTTCTCGTTTTTCTTTTTCGGTCAGTTTTTTACCCGAAGCATGACGTAAGACATAGTTAGGAGCTTCGGAAGATGCTTCGGGAATAGGTGTGGCAGTCTTCTCAGATAAAATTTCTTCTACAGGGTCTTTTTCCGTTTCTTTTTCAATTTCCAAGAATTCCCTCTTGGTAGGCTCTAAAAGCCCAGTTTCAGTTTCCGCTCGACTTTTAGCAGCTTCGGCCTCAACTTGTGTCTTTGGAACTTCGGCAGCTATCTTCGAAGTAGAGCTTGAAGGTTTTATTGTTTCCAGCACATCTAGCACGTTAACCATTCTTTTGCTCTTGGGAGTTGTTGTAAGGTCTTTTTGTGCCCTCAACATTGGCATTGGCACCTCAACTCTTGCTGAAGGACTTAAAATTTCCGATGTCTTTGTCTCTTCAGCCCTCGGTTCTTCCATTTTTTCCACCTCCGGCATTGCGGCCTTCAATATTCTGCAGAGGAGTTGGCTCCTTGGCTTCGGTGGCCGAAGAGGTCTCACCGACAAACTCAGGCACTGTGGCCGGTTCAATGTAGCATGGCCGGTGCGTAAGAACTTTCATCTTTTTTCTCTTCGGCGCTGGCTCACTAGGAGCGGCCGAAGCAACTTCCTTCACAGAAGCCGTACCTTTTCTTTTTTGACCCCGTATTGGGTAACGGTAGTTAGGATAGACAAATCCAATAGCATCAAAAACTCGGTTGAGCCTTTTCTTCTTCCGGCCTCCGAAGGCCGCAGATAGTGTAGTATCTTCCGCCTTCGAATATGGCCCAAGCAGTTCATCGCTTGTAGCTTCAATACATTTCAACCAATCATCGTCTAGTTCAATAAATTTACCCTCGTATCTGAAGGTGTATTTCAACCTAACTAGACCACCTTCGTGAGGTTTGCTGATAGTCTCCTTTGGCATTTCCCACTTTTCTACAAGTGGCCACACTCTGTAGGCTATGTGTTCCTGGATCAAATCTCTTGTCCCGATAAAAGAACAAACTACGTCGAAGGACCTCTGACATTCTTCGGCTGCTTCATCCATATCCACCTTCGGTTTCCGAAGGCCGAAGCGCTGCCAGATGGGGCACATGATGATATCTTTAATATTTTCTAGTGCCTTCAAATCTTTTTTCACATAGAACCATTCCCTCATCCAGTCTCCAGGCCATCTCTTTCGAAATGTTGGCACGGGGCAGCTTGACCCAGATCGAGCACCGAAGCTATGGCAGCCAAAATTGTTATGATATTGTTCTTTACCCCAGGGTTTCATCTCATATAATAGCTCATGCATATTGCAGAAACTTTTTGCATTTGGCTCCAAACCTTGGCTCTTCACGGCCCATATGAAAATTCCCATCCTTATGATTGCTTCGGGAGTAATTTGATGTAAGCAGATTTCAAATATCTTCAAAACTTCAACCACGAAACTGCTTAGAGGGAACCGAAGCCCAGCCTTGAAGAAGCTTCGGAAGATCACAACTTCATTTTCCTCGGGAGTAGGACAAGTCTTCTCTCCTTCGTCAGCCCTCACAATAGACAAATCCCGAAAATACCTACCCCTCATATTGACAAGATGGCTTTGCTTAATGGTTGATTTTCCAAAAACTGCGTGGCTTGGCCGCCAGGGTCGATCTTCTGAGTCTTCCCCCCCACTTTCTGCATCATAACTGTCACTATCACCAGTATCTTCAGACAAACCTTCCAAAATTTCCCTTGTAATCTTTTCTGTATTTGTCTTTGATATTGATTCAAGAAATCCAAGATTCTTCTCCTCAAGAAGGCTTAGCTTAGTTTCAGCAACAACTTTCTTATCTTCAGACATCTTCAGAGGTGCTGAAAAACCACTTTTGAATACGAAGCTTAAAAATTCAAAGCCAAGAAAGTGTTGGTGCGCAGGGGCTAAAAATTGGGTGGGCAAGAGCAGATGGCAAGAAAGCGTGCCAAATGAACTCGTGGTGGGATCTTATTTACACGCCTAGTGCGTTGAAAACTGGAGGGTCCCGCTTGTCAATGACAGTTGCTATTCTAGCAAAGGGAAGGTGTTTTTTCAGACCTTCGGCTTAAGGCCTTCGTCCATGTCGCAATCTGAATTTATCATTCTAACAAATTAATATTGCGAGGGGCTACTGTTGGGGGCCTTTGGCTTCCGAAGGTCCTCAAAAACATGATTTAACAATGTCTCTGGAGTATAATGTGTGGACAAGGATCTTCGAACTTGAACCCACGGTATGAAGAAGCACGGAAAGAATACGAAGGATGGAACAGAGCCGAAGCTGTGCGCAAGGGAGCTTCGGCATGATGGCAGAAAAGAGGAAACCGACTTAAAGAGGAAAAGACTATCTATACCCATATAGATTACTATAGAGTTATTGTCAAAAGCAAAGGGCCTGGATGTAATTTTGCATGGGATGCGACCCGTGCCTATAAATAGGTGAACAGTATTCCTGTACTGTTCACGCTGACTTGGCATTCGCTTTCGCGTCACGCTTGTACCCTTGCTTTCCTTCGAGCCGAAGGTACATTTATAATTTGTTATTGTTGATACAGTAATGCAAATAAAAATAAGTTGATAATAATGTTTGAAGTGTTTATGTTATTTTCCATATTTTGTACATGAATCCTTCTTCATCATTTATTGTGCTTATGAAGGTATGTCCTTCATAACCTTCGTCCGGAATTCATTATATCCGAAGGGAGATAGTGCTTCGAAGGACGAAGGACTTTAACGTTTAACACTTTCTATGTTGCCTTGTTCTTAACTCTTAGCATTTGAGAACAAGTCCCCAACATGTTGTTATACGAGAATTCTGCATAAGGCAAACTTTTATCCCATCTTCTACCATGCTTTAGAGCGCAAGCTCTTTGCATATCTTCTAACACTTGGTTTGTTCTTTCCGTTTGCCCATCCGTTTGCAGATGATAAGCTGAACTAAAATTTAGCTTGGTATCCATGGACTCATGTAGTCTTTTCCAAAAGCACGAGGTAAATTGGGTTCCTCGATCTGATACGATCTTCTTCGATACTCCATGCAGACAAACAATCCTCGACATGTATAACTCTGCTAACTGGGCTCCTGAGTAAGTTGTCTTCACAGGTATAAAGTGTGCTACTTTAGTCAACCTGTCTACTATGACCCATATTGAATCATAGCCATCCCGAGTACGGGGTAGTCCAACTATGAAATCCATACTGATTTCTTCCCATTTCCATTCAGGTACCTTGAGAGGTTGTAGTAATCCTGCTGGTCTTTGGTGTTCGGCTTCAACTCGCTGACACACGTCACATAATGCAACATGAGTAGCAACATCTCTTTTCAAACCATACCACCAATAGTTTTCCTTAAGATCCTGGTACATCTTTGTACTACCAGGGTGAATAGAGTAAGCTGAATCATGAGCTTCTCTCAAAATAAGTTGACGCAAGTGTTTGATTTCTGGTACGCAGATTCTCTTCTTAAACCACACTGTGCCTTGTTCATCTTCTGTGAAATCTGGGGCTTTACCTAAACCAATCAAAGTTTTAATTTCCTTAATTTTCTCATCAGACTCTTGTCCTTTACGAATCTCTTCTTCCAAAGTAGACTCAACTTCCATAACTGTTGCTTCTACATTATTGAGCAATCCAAGGTCGAGTTGTTCCATTTCCCAACACAATTCTTGTGACATCAAATGAGTAGTGATGTTGTTCACTTGACCCTTATGGCTCAAAGCATCAGCTACTACATTTGCTTTTCCGGGGTGATATTGTATCTCCAAATCATAGTCCATAATCAACTCAAGCCATCTTCTCTGACTTAGGTTGAGTTCTTTCCGAGTGAATATATATTTCAAGCTTTTGTGATCCGTGAAGATTTTGCACTTGTTTCCAATCATATAGTGCCTCCAAATCTTCAAAGCATGCACTACGGCAGCTAGATCCAAATCATGCGTAGGATAATTCTTCTCATGCTTCCTCAATTGTCTTGAAGCATAAGCTATCACTTTTCCTTCTTGCATTAGCACACATCCAAGTCCAAGGTGTGATGCATCGCAATACACATCAAATCCCTTGTGGATGTCTGGCATTACTAATATTGGTGCAGTGGTTAACCTTTTCTTGAGTTCCTCAAAACAATTCTGACAAGCTTCATCCCATTTGAACTCTTTACCTTTCTCCAGTAGAGAGGTAAGAGGTTTCACTAACTTGGAAAAACCTTCAATAAATCTTCTATAGTATCCAGCCAATCCAAGAAAACTTCTGTTGGGGACTCGTTCTCAAATGCTATGAATTAAGAACAAGGCAACATAAAATGTTAAATGTTAATGCCCTTCATCCAATGAAGCATTATTCCTTTAAGGATTAATGAACTTCGGACGAAGGTTAAAGACGACACAATTACGAAGGTTAAATCTTCATAATCGAACTCTAATAGATTATATAAAGTAGTACGAAATATGAAGCATCAAAGACAAATAAATTATAAATGAACAACATTACTTTCATATTATATCAACTTAATGTATTCAAATATTAGATACAATTATACCTCTGCCTTGGCAAAGATTGATTCCCGAATGATGCGATTGCAATTACAGGAATCCGTGAACAGTAAAGGAATACTGTTCACTATTTATAGGCACGGAACACAGCCTGTGAGGAATTACAATTATGCCCCTCATAAAAGTTTACAACAACGACTCAAACATTTATGGACTAAAAGGTCATTCTACTTTTAAGTCGGTTTGTAATTCCGAAGCTTCATGAAGAGGAACCTTCGGTCATCACATGCGGACAGCTTCAGCCGAAGCTGTTTCTTCCTGCAGGACCTTCGGTGACGAAGCATGGTCCCAACAGTAGCCCCTTCGCGGTGCTAGATCGTTTTTCGTAACGAGCTTGATCCGTGAAAAAAGTCTCTTAGGCTTCGGGAAGCCGAAGGTCCGAAAAACACCTTCCCTGAGCTCGTTGTCGAGAAACGATTCAGTTTTCGAGCGCGTAGCGGTCCCACCCTGTAGAGTTACTATTTGGTCTCTGCGGTCCACCGCGCAGCGGGTGCAAGCAACTGTTCGCCTGGTGTAAAAATCTTGACGATTCACCTTCTTACCTGCAACACTATATAAACAGACGGGTAGGTGTGAAGTTACCACAGCATTCATTGCTATTGCACTGTTTTGCTGCCAAAATTTTTAACCATAGCCGAAGCTTGACTCTCGCAATCAAACGAAGCTCCAGTTTAAAGCCTACTTCGTCAGAAGAAAAAGCTTCGGAAGAAAAAGTTTTTAGTTCCCAAAAAATTCAGAATTAAATGGCCAGAGTGCGCTCTACCGCTAGGGTTGAGCGTGAGGGAGGCGAAGCTGAAGGATCGGAGACTGTTCCTATCTCCGAAGCGATGCAACGATCTGGACTGGTGACCTTGGAAGTAATCCGTACTGCTGAGACAGAGCAGACTGTTGCCGAGACAGAAGAAGTTGTTGCCGAAGCGGAAGAAGGAAATATTGAGGAAGCTGATCCCGATGATGATTACCATATTGCCGTGCCAAGCAAACCCAGCCACTTGGACTTCGGAAAGTCGACTGTCTCCAAGGCTGATCTCTCCAAGATGGTGAAGTCGGGTTATTTCAGTGAGAATGAGAAGAAGCTACTTCGCTTCGGGGGGGAAGAAACTACCCCGAAGCCAAAAAAGGATGAAATAGTCATTTTCAAGAGCTTCCTAAAGGCTGGGTTGAGATTTCCCTTAAATAGGATGATCTCTGATGTGCTGCAAAGATTTGGCATCTATTTTCACCAACTGACTCCCAACACGATTGTCAGGCTCAGCGTCTATATCTGGGCTCTCCGAAGCCAGGCGGTGGAGCCATTTGCCGACAGCTTCTATCGAGTTCATGAGCTGCATTACCAAACAAAAGCCAGAAAAGATGGATTGCATGAAAATTTTGGTTGCTATAACTTTGCTTATCGGAAAACCACGAAGTTTCCTGTGATCAGCTAACGAACCAAATGGCCGGCAGGCTGGAAATCAGAATGGTTTTATGTCAAAGTTGACGAAGACAAAGAGAAGCTGGTTCAGAGCCCCCTTGAACTAACCTTCGGAGAAACAAGGCCCCGATGCAGAATGGAAGTAGAAGGTCCAACTTGGGCTGCACTGGGCGAATTCAAAATTATTGCAGAACATATTGGCACTAGAGATTTAGTGCAAGAATTCCTGGCCTTCAGGGTTTTTCCAACTATGAAAGAGTGGACAATGCCGAAGCTTAAAGGGGAAAAGAAAAAGGGGGAACTCGTCCGACTGCCCTACCATTATAAGTTCAAGAAATACTTTAAAGTACCCTGCCAAGAATGGCTTGATACAATTGAAATAATGAGCAATAAAATTCTTGGGAATTACTCTAAAAAGGAGGACCAACTGATGACAGCGGCCTTCGGCACTCGGCCGAAACGAAGGCTGAACAGAGTACTTGATGCCATAGGATTTGAATATGCTGACTACGGTCGACTGGGCGGAGATGCTGGGGGCCCGAAGCGAAAAAGGATTGTTAGCACTACTGACGAAGAAGTCGTCAAGGCAGCAAAAAAGAAAAAGAAAGATTCTGATAACATTAGCGCTGAAGAGTTAAATCCTGAGCCGAAGGTGCCTACGGCAAAAAAGAGAAAAAGTGCATCCCCAGAGCCGGAAACGCCGGTCCAAGAAGAAGACACTCCTGCTTCTCCTTCTGCTATTGAAGTAGAAGAAATTATGAAGGTAATGACTGAACCTTTGCCTTTCAGGCTAAGTCCGCTGGCACTGGAACTGACGAAGTTTTTTCAGAAGGACAAGGCAGCTTCGACAGTAGAAAATCCTGTGAAGCCAAAAAAGCGGAGAATTATTCAAGTAACAGATGTGATCCATCAGACGCCGCCCCCGGCAACGGTGTCAAAAATTGTTTTTGCTGAAACTGCCGAAGCCGAAGCTACTGAAATGAAAACTGCTGAAACTGAATCCGGCAAAGCCGAAGCTACCGGGGCCGAAGCCGGGGCCACCGAAGAGTCGAACCTGGAAACCACTCTTGAGGTTATTGACAACATACTGTTGAAAATGGCTGAAGAGGAAGCTACCGTGGCTACAGTGAATACAACAACTGAGAAGGGGAAAGAGCAAATTGATGAAATTTCAGAAGAAGAAGATTTTAACTTTCAAGATTTGCTCGGACAAGAATTAACGGACGCCGAAAAAGAGGAGTTGAAAAAATGTTCCATATCTTGCGGATACAAATCAGGGGCTATGCTTTTCGGTGGGGTCAACGAAGGGAAATTAAGATGCCTTCGGAACCGCACTGAAGCCAAAATTGTTAGAACCCTTTCCAAAAACATTGGCTTGCCGAAGCTGGAAGCGGACTTATGCCGTTACCAACGACAACACATCGCCGGAAGTTTGCTTTATGCTAACTTCAAGGTAACGAATATTTTTATTTTTTTATTACTATTATTATTAACTTTTTGGGTCGAGTTCTGACGAAGATCATTTCGACAGAGCATATTATTAAGCAAGGTTCTGAAGATGCAACAAGATCTGGAGGAAGAGAAAAACAAAACCGTCATTCAAGATTTGGCTGAAAAAGTTGAAAATCATGAAGCCAATCTGAAAAAGAAAAACTTCGCAATTCAAAATCTTGAAATCATGGTCAAAGAGCACGAAGGTGCACTAGAAAAGAAGGATTTTATTATTCAGACCATGGAAGGCTCTTTGGCTGAAGTCCAAACTGAAAATGATAAATTAAAGAATGAATTGCTCCGTCAATCAGAAAAATTCGGGCAAGAAAAGAAATATTTTGAAGCGAGCCTGAAGAATGAAGTGGATAAATACTCAAATTTGCAGAAATCCTTTACAGAACTTCAGGAGAAATGCTTAAGCTTCGGCATCCGATGTGTGCAGCGGCTGAAGGACGTGTTTCACTCTGTCGGAGCTAGCTCTTCGAAATTTACACCTTCAGCTGAAAACCTGCCAAGAACATTAGAACATATTGAAGGCGAAGTTGATTCCCTTGACGAAGTTATTGGTGGGCACGCTGACTTCTGCGCCCTGGTAGCTTCTCAGGGCACAGCTCCTGCTTTTTTGAAGGCTGGCTGCACACATGGAAACATTGTGAACAGACCAAACTTCAGCTTGTCAGCTTCAGATTTGTTAGATATCCCAAGCTTAGCCAGAAGCATCGGGAATAGATTCATGACCCAGATCTGGGTAAGTGGCGGGCGGAAAATGGTAGGCGACGAAGCTCGAAGCCATCTTAAGCCGGTAAAAAACTTATGTTTGTTACTTTTACCTTCTCCTTTGAAATTTGTATCTTTCTTACTGTGCTGTTTGATATATACAGGATGACGAAGCTGAAGATTGACAATGCTGAAGTTTGACAAAACTGAAGTCAAAGCCTTAGCTGAAGCTTGAAATTGCTTATACTGTGCTTACCTGCAAAAATTCTTGGAGAAACTCTTGTAATATAGATATGGAATAACTTATGTAAATTTGTACATACCTTGTAATATATTCTGTCTCCTTTAACCGCATCCAGTCTGCTTTGCTGTGGACGAAACTTGTCTTTTGAGCCGAAGGCGAAAAACACCTTCCCTTCTTTTCGTACACAATGAAGCATAGAAATTTTTTTTCCTTCGAATCTTTTCTTTTTTTCTGAAGCACCTATCTTTTTTGTGTAGCATGATGATGATTCTATATATGTCTAAATGGATGTTTATGAATGCAAATGACATGATGATATGTTATGTGCAAATGAATATTAAGACACGTTCAAAACAACCATAAGCACAACCCTTCGTCCCCTCAAGAATGATAAAAATCTTTTTGCCGTTTACTTTTCGGCTTCACCGTTTACTTTTCGGTATATCAGCGTTGACTTTTCGCTGTAAGCCTCCCTTAGGAGCTTCTTCGCCTTTTACTTTCAGCGGAATCAGCGTTTATTTTTCGCTGTAAGCCTCCCTTAGGAGCTTCTTCGCCTTTTACTTTCGGCGGAATCAGCGTTTATTTTTCGCTGTAAGATCTGCATTCCCTTAGGAACGACTTTTGAGCTTCTCCCTGTTTTCTTTTCTTTCTCTTTGCACTCGAGGGTGCGTTCTCAACTTTTACATTTACATTTTTGGGGGATATCACTCTTATAGAATTGAAATAAGGAAAAGAAAAATTACATGTTGTGGCCCCATTAAAAACCTTTCTCCCCCTTTGGAAAGGAAAAGGGTGCCACAAAAAAGAATATAAAAAATTACATCAAACTAAACATAATATCTCCGAAGCTCATCCGCATTCCATGATCTGGGAATGTCATTGCCGTCCAAATCCTTCAACCTGTAGGAACCAGGTCTTGACGAAGATACTACCAAAAAGGGGCCTTCCCACTTCAGCTGTAATTTGCCTACTGTTTCAGGGTTAGCTACTCTTCGAAGTACCAAGTGTCCTGGTTCAATGTTCTTCAACTTGACCTTTCTATCTCGCCATTTTATTGTTTCAGCTTGATACTTATTGATGTTTTCCACAGCTTGGAGTCTGATCCCTTCAATAGCATCTTTTCTACGGAGCAATCAGCTTCGTGTTCGCCCTCTGCCGAAGCTACTGTCCTTACTGATCCTGTTTTAGCCTCTTCTGGGGTTATTGCTTCGTCACCAAACAATAGTTTAAAGGGTGTAAAGCCTATTGATCTTGAGATGGTTGTGTTATGACTCCACACCACTTTGATTAACTCGTCTGGCCACTTTCCCCTCGGCTGATTGAAGATTGACTTCATTATTCCTGTCATTATGATCCCATTGGCTCTTTCAACAAGTCCATTTGATTCTGGGTGTCGGACTGATGCAAAACGGATCTTTGTGCCGATTTGATCACAAAATTCTCTGAAGGCTTCAGAATCAAACTGTGTCCCATTGTCCACAGTGACAGCCTTCGGCACCCCGAAGCGATAAACAATGTTTTACCAGAAAAACTTTTGAATAGTAAATGAAGTTATTGTGGCTAAGGGCTTCGCCTCAATCCATTTGGAAAAATATTCCACTGCCACCACCACATATCTTAAGTTCCCCTGTGCTGGTGGTAATGGACCTAGCAAATCCAGACCCCATCTTTGCAATGGCCAAGTGGGTTGTATTAATTGAGTTAAAGACGAAGGTTGTTTTTGATCTCTTGCACATTTCTGACAACCTTCGCACTTTTGAACTAAATCCGCTGCATCCGAAGCTGCCTTTGGCCAATAAAATCCTTGGCGAAAAACTTTCCCAAGCAAGGGCCTAGATCCAATGTGAGATCCACACAGACCTGCATGTATGTCCTTCATTAACTCTATACCTTCGGATCTGGATAAGCACTTGAGTAATGGGGAACAGACCACGCGCTTGTATAATTCCCCTTCTATTATAACATATGGTCGAGCTCTTCCTTCTATTCTCCTGTTATAAGCTTCGTCGTCTGAAAGAAAATTACCCTGAAGGAAAGAGATGATCTCAGTTCTCCAATCTTCACTATAAACAGGGGATATGTTAAGGATTGCTCTTTCAAGAAGCTCGACCGAAGGTGCTTTTATTGTTTCAAAAAATACTTCCGAAGGTACAGGTAGCCCCTGGGCTGCTGACTTAGCCAATAGATCAGCGTATTCATTTTCTCCACGAGGAATATTTTTGACAGAGAAACCTTCGAAGGAAGCCTCAATCCTTCGGACTGTATCTAGATACTTTTCAAGCTTCGGGTCTCTTGCTTTGTAACTTTTGTCAATATGACCTGAAATAACTTGGGAATCAGTTTTAAGGATGGCCCTTCTGATTCCCATTGCCTTTAATTTCTGAAGACCCAAAAGCAGAGCTTCATACTCGACGATGTTATTTGTGCAACTAAAATTAAGTTTTGCCGCATAACAAGTTTTAACTTTGGAAGGCGAAACCAACACAGCAGCCGCTCCCGCTCCGAAGGTTCCCCAAGACCCATCGCAAAACACTGTCCATGCTTCGGCGTCTTTATTTGTTTCTTCCTCCTGAGCCCCTGGCGTCCAGTCAGCAATGAAGTCTGCTAACGCTTGGGACTGAATCGAAGATCTATGAACATATTCAATACAAAATTCATTGAGCTCTGCAGCCCATTTTCCAATCCTTCCAATAGCTTCTCGGTTCCTCATAATATCCTTCAGAGGTTGTGAAGAAGGAACAATTATGTTGTAAGCTTGAAAATAGTGCCGAAGCTTCCTGGAGGCCATCAAGACAGCATACAGTACCTTCTCCAACTCTGTATAATTTTTCTTTGACAAACTAAGAACCTCGGATACAAAATATATTGGGGCCTGCCTCTTAACTTGGCCTTCAAGCTTCTCCTGAACAAGTGCTGCACTTACCGCTGAGTGCGAAGCTGCCACATATAATAACAAAGGAGCCCCTGGCGTAGGTGGAGTTAGTGTTGTCAGATCTATCAAATACTGTTTCAGCTCTTCAAAGGCCTTCTGCTGGATTGCTCCCCATTGAAAGACTTCGGCTGACTTCAGCACTTCGAAGAATGGTAAGTTTCTTTCTGCTGATCTGGATATGAATCTATTGAGAGATGCCAGCCCCCTTTTTTGTACTTGGTGGCTCCATTCGAAGTATAGCTTCGATTTTACTTGGGTTGGCCTCAATTCCCTTTGTTGAAACTAAGCAACCAAGAAATTTCCCCTTCTTTACTCCGAAGACACATTTTTCTGGATTCAGCTTTAGACCAGCCTGTCTAAAATTAGCAAAGGTCTCTTGTAAATCAGCAATGTGGTTATCCTGCTTCGTGCTCTTTACAATGATATCATCAACATAAGTTAGTACATTCCTGCCTATCTGAGAATGGAGAACCTTTATTGTCATTCTGCTGAAGCTTCCTCCAGCATTCTTAAGCCCTTCAGGCATCCGAAGGTAACAGTATGTCCCACTAGGGATTATGAAGCTGGTTTTTGGTTCATCCTCCTTCTTCATCCAGATTTGATGATAGCCTGAATAGCAATCCAACAAACTCATAAGTTCTGATGAAGCTGCTGCATCGACTAGAGAATCTATCCTTGGCAATGGGAACTCATCCTTCGGACAGGCCTTATTGAGATCAGTAAAATCGATGCACATTCTCCATTTACCATTGGCCTTCTTCACCATAACAGTGTTAGCCAACCATTCTGGGTATTTTACCTCTCTAATAACTCCGGCACTGAGGAGTCGTTTCACTTCATTCCGAGCCCCTTCGGCCTTGTCATCAGACATCTTCCGAAGCCTCTGTTTCCTGGGTCTGAAGGATGGATCTACATTGAGCGAGTGCTCAATAACATCCCTGTTAACTCCGCAAAGATCATTAGCTGACCAAGCAAAAACATCTTTATTGTTGAACAAAAACCTTATCAAGGTTTTCTCCTGCTCTTCGGACAATTGAGATCCCAATAGCACCTTCTGCTCTGCTATATCCTCACATAAGAGCATGGGTTTCGGCTGGTCAGCCGAAGCAGCTTTTTCCCTTCTGAACTTGTATTGCTCACAAGCTTCAGTTCCATCTATATTATGGATTGCTTTTGAGTCTGTCCAATTTTCTTCGGCCCTTCTGGCAGCTTCTTGACTTCCATGAATAGCAATGGGCCCTTGGTCCGAAGGTATCTTCATGCAAAGATAAGCTGGATGCAAAATTGCTTCGAATGCATTAAGAGTACCACGACCAATGATTGCATTGTAAGGGTACTCCATGTCAACAATATCAAACATAACTTGCTCAGTCCTTGTGTTGTTAATGAATCCGAAGGCCACTGACATTGAGATTTTGCCGAGTGCTACAATCTGCCTTCCTCCGAAGCCGCAAAGGGGATGTGTGGCATCAAGAATTTTATCTTCGGGCTCTTGCATCTGTCTGATGGCCTTAGCAAATATGATATCAGCTGCACTGCCTGTATCAACCAAAACATTGTGGACCAGAAATCCTTTGATAACACAAGAGATAACCATAGCATCATTGTGTGGGTAATCCTTGAGTTGAAGGTCCTCTTGGGAGAAGGTAATAGGAATGTGAGACCATCTTGACTTGATGAAGGGTCCTTGTACCCCGACATGTTGTACCATTCTCTGTGCTTCCTTCTTCTGTTTCTTGTTGGCTAGTTCTGAACATGAACCGCCTGTTATCGGAAGTACCAGCTTCGGAACCGAAGCAGCTCCAGCTCGAATATTGAACGAAGCCATCAGTTCAAAAAAGTGGAAGTGAGTTCACCGGAGGTGGGCGCCAATGTTGGGGACTCGTTCTCAAATGCTATGAATTATGAACAAGGCAACATAAAATGTTAAATGTTAATGCCCTTCATCCAATGAAGCATTATTCCTTTAAGGATTAATGAACTTCGGACGAAGGTTAAAGACGACACAATTATGAAGGTTAAATCTTCGTAATCGAACTCTAATAGATTATATAAAGTAGTACGAAATATGAAGCATCAAAGACAAATAAATTATAAATGAACAACATTACTTTCATATTATATCAACTTAATGTATTCAAATATTAGATACAATTATACCTCTGCCTTGGCAAAGATTGATTCCCGAATGATGCGATTGCAATTACAGGAATCCGTGAACAGTAAAGGAATACTGTTCACTATTTATAGGCACGGGACACAGCCTGTGAGGAATTACAATTATGCCCCTCATAAAAGTTTACAACAACGACTCAAACATTTATGGACTAAAAGGTCATTCTACTTTTAAGTCGGTTTGTAATTCCAAAGCTTCATGAAGAGGAACCTTCGGTCATCACATGCGGACAGCTTCAGCCGAAGCTGTTTCTTCCTGCAGGACCTTCGGCGACGAAGCATGGTCCCAACAACTTCTAATCTTGGACGCATCCTTTGGTTGCTTCCAATCTAGTATCTCACTTATCTTTCCTGGGTCCACTTTAATTCCACCATCGGTAACAATATGTCCTAGGAAAGCAATTTCCTTCAACCAAAAATCACACTTCGAGAACTTTGCATACAATTGGTTGTCACGAAGCTTTTGTAGGACTAGCCTTGAATGATCTTCATGTGTTTCTTCATTCGGAGAATATATCAGTATGTCGTCAATGAATACGACCACAAACTGATCCAGATATTCCATAAATACTTTATTCATCAAGTTCATAAAGTATGCTGGTGTATTAGTCAGTCCAAACGACATGACCAAAAACTCATATAATCCATATCTCGTCGTAAAGGCTGTCTTCGGTACATCTTCTGCTTGAATCTTTAACTGATGATATCCCGATCTCAGATCTATCTTCGAGAATATCTTAGCTCCTTTCATCTGGTCAAATAAATCTTCGATCCGAGGTAATGGGTATTTATTCTTGATGGTTACCTCATTCAAACTTCTATAATCAACGCACATTCTCCTCGAACCATCCTTCTTGTTCACAAATAGCACTGGGGCTCCCCAAGGGGATGAACTTGGGCGAATAAAACCTTTTTCTAGTAATTCTTCTATTTGTTTCTTCAGTTCTACTAAATCTTTGACATCCATTCTATATGGTCTTTTCGACATAGGTGCGGTTCCGGGTAATAATTCAATAGAAAACTCTATATCACGGTCAGGTGGCATACCTGGTAATTCCTCCGGAAATACGTCTGGGTATTCGCACACTACTTTGATATTTTCCAAGGGCTTTTCTTCCAAGTGATTGATCACTGTTTTCCCTTTTTCATCTGTTGACTTGTCTATGTTAACTTGAATTCTTTCACCTTGAGGACTTGTCAACATAATTGTTCCATTGGCACACTGTATCACTCCATCACAACTTTTCAACCAGTTGCATCCAAGAATCACATCAATACCGTTGGATCCTAGGACCACTGGGTTGACTGAAAAATCTATTCCTTGAATCTTGATATTAACATGGGGCATGAGTGTGTGGCCTTCATGTTACCTCCTGGTGAACTAATATGTAACATCTTCTTAAGAGGATACTTAGGTATATTGTGTTTTTCCACAAATGACTCAGTTATAAACGAATGTGATGCTCTAGAGTCAAATAAAACTGATGCAGGTATGGAGTTAACAAGGAACATACCATACACTATGTCGGCATCCTCAGACACTGATTCTGCAGTGACGTGATTCACCCTTCCTCTACTCTGGTTTTGCGGAGTCTTGTTCTAAGAAGATCCATGAGCGGGGGTGTTCTGGTCCTTCCTCTGGTTATTGCTTTTCTGAGGTGTCTGCTGGTTGCGCTTTGGGCAGTTGTTAGCGTAGTGGCCTAGCTCACCGCACTTGAAACAACCATTGGGTTGGACTGGTGCGTTGCTTCTAGCCTGCGTGTTACTGGCGCCACCTTGACGGTTCTTTGAACTCCCACCAGACCTCTGGTTGGTCTGAGAGTTGCTCCTTGGTTGGTTCTGACTCTGATTATTTCTCTGGCCTTGCTGTCCAGAGCGTTGCACTTGATAATTGTTTCCACCCTGATTTCTAGAGCGGTACTGAGAACCTTGAGCGTTGTTCGGACGAGTGTTCCTGCTAGACTGACCTTGAAATTTTCTTTTGTGGTCAGATAGCTCCTTTCTTTTACTTTCAAGGCCAATTGCCTTGTTCAGCAGTGTCTGGAAATTGGGAAAAGTATGACTCTGAAGTTGGTAATTCAGAGGTCCAATCAGTCCTTCCAGGAAACGCTCTTGGCGCTTCTCATCTGTGTCCACTTCTTCAGGGGCATAGCGTGAAAGCTGAGTAAAGCGATCATGATACTCACTGACAGTCATATTCCCTTGAGTAAGGGAAAGGAATTCTTTCTTCTTCAACTTCATGATTCCCGAGGGAATGTGATGAGCGCGGAAGTTCACTCGAAACTCCTGCCAAGTTATTGCATCTGCGTTGGGATGTGCCGCTGTGAAGGCATCCCACCAGTCGGACGCAGCTCCCTCGAGTCTTCCCGAGGCGTACAAGACCTTCTCCCGGTCATTGCACTGAGTGATGTCAAGCTTCTTTCCAATGACCTTGAGCCAGTCATCGGCATCCAGAGGATCAACAGCATGAGAAAATGTCGGCGGGTGATGACTCATGAAGTCCCGGTGCTTATCTCTGGTCGGGGGTACATACTGCTGTTGTTGCTGATGTTGCTGATTCTGCTGAATTTGTTGAACAACCGCAGTGATTCCTTGCAGAATCTGCATCTGGGCGGCGATGAACTGCTCCATATTGGGATTCGGTGGTGGTGGTACTTGTTGACCACGCTGGTTCTGGTTGTTGTTGGGTCCTTGACGAGCGTTCACCATCTGATTGGTTAGGAGGTGAAGTCCTTAGAAAAGTGAGGAGTAGAAAAGATTCTAGAGGGGAAATAGCTTATGTTTTAAAATTTTTATATGTTCTTATGGCCATCATTTCATAAGACCATTGCACTCAAACAAAGATCCAAATCAAACATTTCAATCAATCACCATCACATGGTTGGTATTATTAAAAGGATAACTTAAAAGAGTGTTCAACGTCTAACGCGAAGTATAACTTATTACATCATAACTCAAAACACCTAAAGCAGCCTAGTGACAGATCCAGGCTCTCCATAGTGCAGCCTCTTGTGGGGAGGAGACAATGCCATGGCGGGGACCTGAGCTTCGGGCGGATCCAGTCCTTGCAGTTGGGCTTCCAGGGCTGCAATCCTGGCATGGGCATTCTCCAGCTCCATGTGCACCCTAGAAAGATCCAGGGTGGCACTGTCCAGGTCGATGTTGAGACCGGCCACTACACCAGCTAGGGTGTTGAGGCGATCCTCACCAGCTTCACCTGGGACGATGCTGGTCTGGCTTCCTCCACTCAGACGTTGAGGAAGATGCCTGAACCTCGTGCTTTGCAGCTGCTGCTGGTAGGTGTGGCTGAGCGACCACAGGGTCCGACGGGCAGCATCGCTGATCGAGGCAGCGTAGGTGGACAGTGGTGTCAGGGACTCATGAGCAGACAGAGTCCTGAATCCCCTGTCCCCCGCATCCATCACCCTGACATGGATGCGAGTGATGTAATAGCAAGCCCGGGGAGGCTCGCTCACTCGCCTTGTTTCGTACAGGGGGCGGACGTAGGTGCCTAGCGCGTGCAGCACTTCTTGCAGCAGGTTGGGGAAGTGCCCCGTCTCGAACATTGATGTATAATGTTCGACAACAGGACCAAACCCCATGAAGTAGTCCTGTTGGTGTAGTCAGCTTCCTCGTGGACATGTTCGTCTCCACCTTCTTTGTCATCGTCATCCTCGTCATCGTCGTCTCCAGAGTCGTCGGGTTCGTCGCCTCCGGGTGCAGGTGCTTGGAAGGCTGGTGCAGGCGGTGCTGACGTCGATGACCTAGCTGCAAAGGCCAGGGATTCTGCCAACGGGGTAGGCGTCGAGAGCTGCTCCTCCGAGCTATCCTCCAGGTTGACTACATTCTCCACTCGGATGGGAGGGAGATCTGCTGGAACTTCCTCGACTACCACTGGGTAGACCGGGATCTACCGGGGCTGAGGGGTGTAGCTGGTGTTGATGCGGGTAGTTTGGAGAGTACGAACCATCTACAAGAGAAGAGTCAACTCAGTTGAAATTTTAAAGAGGTAAGACTGATAACATAATTTATAAGAATGAAATTAGCAAGTTTTGAATAACTAGGCTTTCCATTTCTAACTAGTCTAACGACCTAGGGTCAGCATAGCTCTGATACCACTTCTGTCACACCCGGTTCCAGGGGGTAGAACCGAGTGCATACCATATGTGTGCCAGGATCCATTTCCACACATATGTTGACGTCACAAGTGTAATATATCAAAAGACAATGCAATAAAGACGTAAAGAGAGTAGAATACTTTATTACATCATCTGAATCATTGTATCTTGAACAAGTATCACATCAAAGTAAAGCGGAATTTAAATAACGGGGGCAATCTCCCACAGGAAGATGACCGGCGTATCGTTAGACTTAGAATTCCTCGTCAATAAAATCTCCATCAAAGTCTCCAGCATCACCCTCTGATCAAAATATTAGCAAGGGTGAGCTGACTTATGGTCGGGGCTCAGCAAGTGGGGGGAAAATTAATGCAGGTATAACAAGGTGAGGCTAAGGTTGAGCAGTAAGCATTTTAGTTGGTCAACATTTTATTAACAACACCTGTCTTACTAATAAGTGTGAACCCAAATATCCCATTAAACAAAGGAATATGAATATAACAAAAACACTTAAGTGAAACCACTTAAGCAAATTATTGGCAGATCATCGGATCTCAATTTAATTCCATCTTCAAGTTCAATTATCATGTGAGGAGTCCAGGTCGCTCATAACTGGGAGCACGGCTGATATATCAGTTTTACACTCTACAGAGGTGGTACAACTTTACCCACAAGCCATGTATCCCATCTAGCCCGGGTTGATCGGACCCTTAAACACTGCCGAGGTGAATGGCTAGGGATCCATTATGAGGCTTTCACAAAATACACTTAATACGAAGCAACATGCTAAGGTTTCTAAAGACGATGGTGGTGGCCCCCTGGTGAGGTACCTTAGCCAAGAATACGTCCCCATATTAACGTGGGCTGCCAGCACCTACCGCTCCCCCTCTTGCCCATATTTCAGGTAAGGTTTCCAGGCACTAAGTGTTGGGGACTTGTTCTCAAATGCTATGGATTAAGAACAAGGCAACATAAAATGTTAAATATCAATGCCCTTCGTCCGCCGGAGCATTATTCCACAAGGATTTAATGATCTTCGGACGAAGGTCACGAGCATAATATTACGAAGGTTCCACCTTCGTAATTAATCTTACAAATATAATACAAAGTAATGTAAAACATGAATCATTAAAGATAAATACATTGAAAATAAATGATATCATTCACATATCTTATTATACGAATTTAAGATATTTGAATACCACGTTTAGGTATATTTATACCTTTGCTTGACAAAGAATAATTCCCGAGAGATGCGTTAGCAAATTACAGGAATCCGTGAACAGTAAAGGAATACTGTTCACTATTTATAGGCACAGGACACAACCTGTGAGGAATTACAATCATGCCCCTCATAAAAGTTTACAATGATGACTCAGGCCCTTATGGACTAAAAGGTCATTCCATCTTTAAGTCGGTTCAACCCTTCATCTTCGGATATGCTGTAATACCGAAGCTTCATGAATGATGCCTTTGGCATCACGTACGAGCAGCTTCATCCGAAGCTATCTCTTTCTGCAGGACCTTCAGCGACGAAGCATGGTCCCAACACTAAGCATATAAAGCTAATTACCAAAGCTAGAGCCATGATAGCACTCGTGGTTGCACTGTTATCCTGGGTGGTCACTCCATGTTCCAATTAATTTGAAATAATTGCGTTAACCATCGGGTTAATGTCATAATTGCCAATTTCAATTTTGGAACATTAATACCAATTAATGAGTGACATTATGTCACACCCGGCTTTAAGGAACAAAGCCAGGTGCATCTCATACATGCGCCAAGAAGACAACATATATAATAACAGTGTGTATAGAGATAAATGTCACAATAATCAGAGTATTTATTACATAGCGGAAGACTTATTACAAAATAAAAGAATAAACATAAAACGAACTAAGGATCGTTGGCGCCAATGTCAACTGAGAAACGCCACCTAGATCAGATCATACTCCTCGCCTTGTGGCTCCTCCTGAACCACCTGCTCTTCTCCTGTGGGGGGTGTGAGACAGCAAGGGTGAGCTCACACATGATCATCGCTCAACAAGTTGTGGGGAATAATGTGGCATGAACTCGCCAAAGGTGGGAGCTCATGGAGTGTAAGGCTTATCAAAGAGAATGGTTAAAGCTGAGCATTGCTTTTAAGTAGTTGGTCAAAATTTTATTAGCAATTACTAAGTGTAAGTAAATACCAAACCTTAAATAAAGTAATTGAACAAAATTAATAATAAACCCATGCAATGCAAATGACAAAATTGAATTTAAGTTCCATAATTTAAACATCAGAGAGTCCTGAGCTGCTCATGACCGTGAGCTCGGCTAGTATACCAGTTTTACACTCTGCAGAGGTTGTACCCTTTACCCACAAGTCATGCTACCCATCTGCCAAGGGGTCGCGAATCCCATACACCTCTACCTAGGAAGCGCGGCAGGGCAACACTACGAGGCCTTTACAAAGTTCCACTAGCTTCCGAAAACCCGCTACAGTTTATAGGAAGTTCCAATGCAGGGTTCCTGGCTGACCGCCATCGCAGCAAAATCAACCAGGGACCTCCCTACATTGACCACCCCCCTACTGCCCTTGCCCCTTTCGGGTAAGGTAGTCTTCCACTAGCTTTCCTAATTAGTCAGCCAAGGGCGTCCCATTAAACCCTTGTGGTGGCACGTGTTACTCAAGTTAAGCTCTATGTTCCAATTAACATTAATGAACTTGACATGAACATAAACAGAATAACATAAAGAATTGGAACATAGAGGTAATAAGTGATTATCCCAAAACCATGTAAAGCAATAGCAAACTACCCAAGTGATTCAGGGGTAAACAAGGTAATGAGATAAACAATCTAGGGTGACCTATTGGGTCCCATCAAAATTAACCTATGCATGGATAAGTGATATTAAAGAGCATTATTAGGTAAAAAGTGGTCAAGGGCACAACTTGCCTTCAATGAGCTCCTGCTCAGCTACTTCAACCTGATGCTCACCAGGGTCCTCAGCAACGGGCTCTTCTACTCGCCACAATACAAACAAGCACAGTGTATATAGAGAAATTAACATTACACCAAACATATAAACAAAATACACAGTAATAATCTACATATTAAAATAGAATCCTAGGAACAGGAATCATAATTTTTGGAGTTATAGGATTTAAGTTATGGATTTTCAAGGGTTTTATGTGCTTTAAATAGGATTAAGTGATAAATAAATTTCTTACTGTTTTCATGACATAACAGAGGCTCTAGGTGATAGAGAATAAAATTACAAAATTTTAGGAACTGGAATGGAGTAATTTGGAGTTAGTATGAATTTTCTATGAATTATTGAAGTTTCTGCAATAAATTTAATACAAAAATTCATTTTCTAATTGATTTTATGAATATTATCCACTGGCTGGACCCCGCATCAAATTCCAGAGAGTCCAGGGGTCACTGCGCAAAATAATCTAGACACAGCGCACAGTCGAGTGGGACTGCGGGTTCATTATCTGATTATCAGGGGGCTCTTTAGCAATTTGCACGCGCGAAGGGGTATGGACAAGTTCTGGCCGCCCGATCTGAAATGGACGCGCCAGATTAGATCTAGGTTAAAACAACCCGTACACGATGACCGCCCTCGGATTGAGGATCTACGGTCCAGATCTACCCACTCATACCACGAATCGGTACGCGACCGCAGCCATTGGATCCCAAATCAACGCACCCGATATAAAACACCCAGGTCTAATCCTATCCGTGCAATCCCCAATCGACGGTCCTGGTTGGTTGCACGAACGGGAGAGGTGACGATATAATCTCCACCGCAGGGGGGCGATCTAACGGCCCGAACGGCTTCTGCTCCACCGAGGCCACCCACGGCGGTGTTCCCCCCCCCCTCGTTCACGGCGGAGGCCTCGCCGGAGTAAACCAATCCACGGCGCCAGTGTGCCAAACCTCGATACGCTAGGTGCAGAATGAAATCGAGATGAAGGCGAACCAGAGGAGCAGGTCCATACCCAAAGTCCGGTGATGATTCGGTCGGTCCACGGCGACCCGCGAATGCGCGAAGGCGGCGAAAAATTCTCCGATTGCTGTGACCACCCACGCCAAATTGGTGGTCGCCCCAGCACCTAGACGTCCCAGAGATGCCCCCGGCCTGGTTCCGCGATCACGGCACTGCCCAGAGTTCCAAACCTACCGCGGCGGCGACTTTCTTCTCGGCGACGTCGTTCTCTCACTCACCGACGATGGCGCGAGGAACAGAGGTATGCGGGGGTTTGAGGCGAACAAGTCCATGACCACATTGGCTTTATAATCCACAAGGATGGTCAGCCGAGCTAGCGAATTCTACGCGGCATTGGTGGCGTGCGCCGCGGCTAGGTGGTTACGGCAGGAGGATACGACTAACAGCGCCCCGAGCCAATGACAGGTTGGCCCCACGTGCCAGAGAAAGGAAAGGGAAGACACAAGCGCGGCGGGAGAGCCTGCACGCGGGCCCGCGAACGCAGTGGCAGAGAAGTCCGAGCGCGCGCGAGAGAGCGACTGACAGCCGGGCCCCGAGCGGCAGAGAGTGGAGGCGCGCGGTGGAGGTAAGTGGGCCGCGCGGTGTTAAAGGGTAGTTGGGCCGAATTCCAGGTTGGCGGCCCATCAGGTATAGTATTCCTTTTCCTTTTTCTTTTATATTTTCTTCTTTCTCCATTCTTTCACAAATTCAAATTTTAATACTAATTTTAATTCAAACTTGTTTGTGAGCTTCTTAACTGAGTTAAGTACTTAAATTAAAATATTAGTGGGGACAAAATATATTCTTTCATACATTTATTTTCCTCTATTTTGTATAATCCTCCTCCTTCTCTCTTTTCTTAATTCTAGGATTATTTAGGATTTAAATCCCCATTTGGATATTCACCTATTTCTTTTTGCATTATTATGATATTGTCACAAGAATGCACACACAAATAAAATATTCAGCATGATGCAATGATTTAGTAGCATCTCTCTTTATTAATTGTTTTTGGACATGGTGTTCACATATGATGATGCATCAAGATCAAACTCACATAAAGAGAAATTGTTCCTCTACTGGTAATGTTCCTAGCAATTACAAAGTGGGTGTTACAAATCCTACCCCCCTTAAAAATAATCTCGTCCTCGAGATTTAAGAAGAACTAGAGAAAAGGTGGGGAAAATCTATGCGAAGCTCTTCTTCCCTTTCCCAAGTTGCTTCATCTTCACCGTGGTGACTCCCTTGCACTTTACACATCTTTATCACCTTATTTCTCGTAACTCGAGTCAAAGTATCCAAAATCTTGATCGGGTACTCCGTGTAAGTCAAATCACCTTGAACACTGAGCTCCTCCATTGGTAACTATTCCTCAGGGACACGGAGACACTTCTTTAGTTGAGATACGTGGAACACGTTATGGACATCCGATAAACTATCCGGTAACTCAAGTTGGTATGCCATCTCCCCAACTCGCCTAAAAATCAAGAATGGTCCAATATAGCGAGGGGACAATTTGCCCTTAACTTTGAATCTCCTCATTCCACGAAGTGGTGACACCTTGAGATACACATAATCTCCTTCTAAAAATTCCAGTGGTCTTCTTCTATTATCAGCATAGCTCTTTTGCCTGGTTTGAGCCACTCTCAAATTCTCTCGAATTATACGGACTTGTTCTTCTGTTTCTTGACTCAATTCAGGCCCAAAGAACTGTCTTTCTCCAGTTTGATCCCAATACAAAGGAGTTCTGCACTTCGTCCCATATAAAGCTTCAAAAGGTGACATCTTCAGACTGGCCTGATAGCTATTGTTATATGAGAATTCAGCATAAGGCAGACTTTTATCCCAACTTCCTCCATGCTGAAGGGCACATGCTCTCAACATATCCTCCAATACTTGATTAGTCCTTTCAGTCTGTCCATCAGTCTGAGGGTGATAAGTTGTACTGAAATTCAACGTCGTACTCATGTTCTCATGAAAGCTTCTCCAAAATCGTGAGGTAAACTGCGAACCTCGATCAAACACGATCTTCTTTGGTACTCCATGTAAACACACAATCTGAGCCATATATAACTCTGCTAGCTGTGAACCTTTATAAGTAGTCTTGACAGGAATGAAGTGAGCCACTTTAGTCAATCTATCCACAATCACCCATATTGCATCATATCCTTTTTGGGTGCGAGGCAATCCAGTAATAAAATCCATACCAATCTCTTCCCATTTCCACTCGGGTATCTTCAGTGGATGTAACAATCCAGCTGGCCTCTGGTGTTCAGCCCTAACTCTTTGACATACATCGCACATAGCCACATGTGCAGCTACATCTCTCTTCAATCCATACCACCAATACTTTCGCTTCAAATCCTGATACATCTTGGTACTACCTGGGTGAATAGAATAATCCAAGTCATGGTTTTCCTTTAAAATAGTCTCTCGAAGGCTTTCAATATCCGGAACACACATCCTGTCCTTGAACCATACAGTGCCTTGCTCATCTTCCGTGAATTCTGAACCTCGACCTTCAGTAATCAGATCCTTAATCTCTTGTATCTTAGCATCACCAATTTGTCCTTAATATGCGGATTTCTTGTTCCAAGGTAGGTTCCACATCAATAATAACTCCTTCAGTGTGAGCAACTATCCCCAGGTTAAGTCTCCTGAAGTCCTCAACAATCTCATCGGGTAGCTGGGCAACAATAGCTGAATGAACATGCTCCTTGCGACTCAAGGCATCTACAACCAAATTTGCCTTGCCCGGGTGATAGTGAATCTCCAAATCATAATCCTTAAAAGCTCCAACCAACGGCGTTGCCTAAGGTTGAGATCCTTCTGAGTGAATATATACTTCAGACTCTTATGATCCATGTACACTTGGCACTTGTTTCCTATAATATAATGTCTCCAAATCTTAAGCGCATGCACAACGGCTGCCAATTTTAAGTCATGAGTGGGGTAGTTCAACTCTTGTTTCCGCAACTGACGAGACGCATAGGCAATCACATGTCCTTCTTGCATGAGCACACATCCCAAGCCTTAGTCGCATGCATCACCATAAATGTCAATTCCTTTCTGTAGATCTGGCATAACCAACACTGGTGGTGACATCAATCTCTTCTTTAATTGATCAAAGCTATCTTGGCACTTCTCATCCCACTTGAACTCTCTTCCCTTCTCCAAAAGTGAGGTGATAGACTTAGCGATCTTAGAAAATCCTTCAATAAATCTCCGATAATATCCTGCGAGTCCCAAGAAACTCCGAATATCCGTAACTGTAGTGGGTATGCTCCACGCCACTATCTCCTTGACTTTAGCAGGATCCACTGATATTCCTTCATTAGAAATGATATGTCCAAGAATCCAAAACTCGCATTTACTGCCAGGCGTAGAGTCGATTATCTCGTAACTTCTGTAGCACCAATCTTAGATGTTCCTCATGATCACTATCACTCTTGGAATAAATAATAATGTCGTCGATGAAGACCACGACGAATCTGTCCATATCATGAACACTTTATTCTTTAGATCCATAAAATAGCTGGTGCATTAGTTAGTCCAAATGACATAACAATGAACTCATATAAACCATATCGGGTCGAGAAATCCGTCTTGGGAATATCCGATGGCCTAACCTTCATTTGATGGTAACCCGATCGGAGATCAGTCTTCGAGAATACCCTTGCATCTCTCATCTGATTAAATAAATCCTTAATGCAGGGTAATGGACACTTGTCCTTCACAATGACATCGTTAAGGGTCCTATAATCCACGCACATCCCTTGCGATCCATCTTTCTTCTGTACAAATAGAACTGGTGCTCCACAAGGTGAAGAACTCGGACGAATGTACCCATCCTCTTGTAATTCCGTTAATTGCTTCTTAAGTTCCTTTTAGTTCTTCTACGGACATCTTGTATGGCCGTTTGGGAGTAGGGGCAGCCCAGGTAAGGGATCAATGATAAACTCAATTTCCCTATATGGTGGCATCCCTGGTAACTCTTCTGGGAAGACATCCGAAAAATCTCTAACCACACGGATGTTGACACCAACAAACTTCCCATCTACTAAGAATGCCGCTAGTCTGGTGGCAGTAGTTACTGCAATTCCAACTTCAAATCTTTCTCCTTTGGAACTGGTGAGTTATGTGGTTCCCTTAGCAACTATCTTTGACTTTCTTAACCATGACATACCAAGGATCAAGTCTATACTGCTCTCTTCTAACAGTATAGGGGTAAGAAAGGAAGAATTGTAGACGAGGCGAGTATTTACGAGGAATGTTACTGCGGGGGATTTATTAGCTAAGCAGATTAGTGTGTCACCCACTAAAGCTAATACATTACCTTATGGTGGTACATGCTAAGATGCCCAACTATAATGTTTCAATCAATCAAAGAAGCAAATCAAGCATTTATCATCAGAACAATCAACCAACATTTTTTAAAAATAGAGAAAATAGTTTTAGTTTTGTCTTAGGTCTCCTATCTCTTAAAAAGATCACAAATGTAGGATTCCCAGGTGTGAAATCCATCTTGTCTTAGAGTAGAAAAGGTAAGAATAATCAGAGTTAGACAGCAAAAGGTGAGACAGGATGAAGGTAAGATAAGTATAGAATGAATTAGAGTAAGGTAAGTATAGAATGAATCAGAATAAGATAAGTAGGTAAGGGTTTATCCATTTCTGTCTAGGTTTCGTCCTACAGTCAACATTTCCTCTGATACCACTTCTGTCACACCCGGCTTTAAGGAACAAAGCCAGGTGCATCTCATACATGCGCCAAGAAGACAACATATATAATAACAGTGTGTATAGAGATAAATGTCACAATAATCAGAGTATTTATTACATAGCGGAAGACTTATTACAAAATAAAAGAATAAACATAAAACGAACTAAGGATCGTTGGCGCCAATGTCAACTGAGAAACGCCACCTAGATCAGATCATACTCCTCGCCTTGTGGCTCCTCCTGAACCACCTGCTCTTCTCCTGTGGGGGGGTGTGAGACAGCAAGGGTGAGCTCACACATGATCATCGCTCAACAAGTTGTGGGGAATAATGTGGCATGAACTCGCCAAAGGTGGGAGCTCATGGAGTGTAAGGCTTATCAAAGAGAATGGTTAAAGCTGAGCATTGCTTTTAAGTAGTTGGTCAAAATTTTATTAGCAATTACTAAGTGTAAGTAAATACCAAACCTTAAATAAAGTAATTGAACAAAATTAATAATAAACCCATGCAATGCAAATGACAAAATTGAATTTAAGTTCCATAATTTAAACATCAGAGAGTCCTGAGCTGCTCATGACCGTGAGCTCGGCTAGTATACCAGTTTTACACTCTGCAGAGGTTGTACCCTTTACCCACAAGTCATGCTACCCATCTGCCAAGGGGTCGCGAATCCCATACACCTCTACCTAGGAAGCGCGACAGGGCAACACTACGAGGCCTTTACAAAGTTCCACTAGCTTCCGAAAACCCGCTACAGTTTATAGGAAGTTCCAATGCAGGGTTCCTGGCTGACCGCCATCGCAGCAAAATCAACCAGGGACCTCCCTACACTGACCACCCCCCTACTGCCCTTGCCCCTTTCGGGTAAGGTAGTCTTCCACTAGCTTTCCTAATTAGTCAGCCAAGGGCGTCCCATTAAACCCTTGTGGTGGCACGTGTTACTCAAGTTAAGCTCTATGTTCCAATTAACATTAATGAACTTGACATGAACATAAACAGAATAACATAAAGAATTGGAACATAGAGGTAATAAGTGATTATCCCAAAACCATGTAAAGCAATAGCAAACTACCCAAGTGATTCAGGGGTAAACAAGGTAATGAGATAAACAATCTAGGGTGACCTATTGGGTCCCATCAAAATTAACCTATGCATGGATAAGTGATATTAAAGAGCATTATTAGGTAAAAAGTGGTCAAGGGCACAACTTGCCTTCAATGAGCTCCTGCTCAGCTACTTCAACCTGATGCTCACCAGGGTCCTCAGCAACGGGCTCTTCTACTCGCCACAATACAAACAAGCACAGTGTATATAGAGAAATTAACATTACACCAAACATATAAACAAAATACACAGTAATAATCTACATATTAAAATAGAATCCTAGGAACAGGAATCATAATTTTTGGAGTTATAGGATTTAAGTTATGGATTTTCAAGGGTTTTATGTGCTTTAAATAGGATTAAGTGATAAATAAATTTCTTACTGTTTTCATGACATAACAGAGGCTCTAGGTGATAGAGAATAAAATTACAAAATTTTAGGAACTGGAATGGAGTAATTTGGAGTTAGTATGAATTTTCTATGAATTATTGAAGTTTCTGCAATAAATTTAATACAAAAATTCATTTTCTAATTGATTTTATGAATATTATCCACTGGCTGGACCCCGCATCAAATTCCAGAGAGTCCAGGGGTCACTGCGCAAGATAATCTAGACACAGCGCACAGTCGAGTGGGACCGCGGGTTCATTATCTGATTATCAGGGGGCTCTTTAGCAATTTGCACGCGCGAAGGGGTATGGACAAGTTCTGGCCGCCCGATCTGAAATGGACGCGCCAGATTAGATCTAGGTTAAAACAACCCGTACACGATGACCGCCCTCGGATTGAGGATCTACGGTCCAGATCTACCCACTCATACCACGAATCGGTACGCGACCGCAGCCATTGGATCCCAAATCAACGCACCCGATATAAAACACCCAGGTCTAATCCTATCCGTGCAATCCCCGATCGACGGTCCTGGTTGGTTGCGCGAACGGGAGAGGTGACGATATAATCTCCACCGCAGGGGGGCGATCTAACGGGCCGAACGGCTTCTGCTCCAGCGAGGCCACCCACGGCGGTGTTCCCCCCCCCCCTCGTTCACGGCGGAGGCCTCGCCGGAGTAAACCAATCCACGGCGCCAGTGTGCCAAACCTCGATACGCTAGGTGCAGAATGAAATCGAGATGAAGGCGAACCAGAGGAGCAGGTCCATACCCAAAGTCCGGCGATGATTCGGTCGGTCCACGGCGACCCGCGAATGCGCGAAGGCGGCGACAAATTCTCCGATTGCTGTGACCACCCACGCCAAATTGGTGGTCGCCCCAGCACCTAGACGTCCCAGAGATGCCCCCGGCCTGGTTCCGCGATCACGGCACTGCCCAGAGTTCCAAACCTACCGCGGCGGCGACTTTCTTCTCGGCGACGTCGTTCTCTCACTCACCGACGATGGCGCGAGGAACAGAGGTATGCGGGGGTTTGAGGCGAACAAGTCCATGACCACATTGGCTTTATAATCCACAAGGATGGTCAGCCGAGCTAGCGAATTCTACGCGGCATTGGTGGCGTGCGCCGCGGCTAGGTGGTTACGGCAGGAGGATACGACTAACAGCGCCCCGAGCCAATGACAGGTTGGCCCCACGTGCCAGAGAAAGGAAAGGGAAGACACAAGCGCGGCGGGAGAGCCTGCACGCGGGCCCGCGAACGCAGTGGCAGAGAAGTCCGAGCGCGCGCGAGAGAGCGACTGACAGCCGGGCCCCGAGCGGCAGAGTGGAGGCGCGCGGTGGAGGTAAGTGGGCCGCGCGGTGTTAAAGGGTAGTTGGGCCGAATTCCAGGTTGGCGGCCCATCAGGTATAGTATTCCTTTTCCTTTTTCTTTTATATTTTCTTCTTTCTCCATTCTTTCACAAATTCAAATTTTAATACTAATTTGAATTCAAACTTGTTTGTGAGCTTCTTAACTGAGTTAAGTACTTAAATTAAAATATTAGTGGGGACAAAATATATTCTTTCATACATTTATTTTCCTCTATTTTGTATAATCCTCCTCCTTCTCTCTTTTCTTAATTCTAGGATTATTTAGGATTTAAATCCCCATTTGGATATTCACCTATTTCTTTTTGCATTATTATGATATTGTCACAAGAATGCACACACAAATAAAATATTCAGCATGATGCAATGATTTAGTAGCATCTCTCTTTATTAATTGTTTTTGGACATGGTGTTCACATATGATGATGCATCAAGATCAAACTCACATAAAGAGAAATTGTTCCTCTACTGGTAATGTTCCTAGCAATTACAAAGTGGGTGTTACACATTAAAATCATTAAGTTGAGCGGAAGTATAAATTTTGCAAAGCTTAATTATTTCCCCAGGTTAAACAAGGAATACATTTGGTAAATCTAGGAAATCCTTAATTAGGTAAACCCATCAAATTATGCAGTATATCAAAAAGTAAACATTATTATATGCAATAAGTGGGTACAAAAAGAATATGCAGAGGGAGAATCCACTTGCCTTGCTCAAACGTGTCCAGTGGTTCGTCTTCGAACGTATTCGAATCCTCTACCACACAGTTGGCTTCTAATAGAGTCGCACATCGCACATACAAAAATAAAACATACACCAATAAATAAACACGCACCATTACATAAACATACACCATTACATACACATTAACATATATCGTACTTATCACACTTTAAATACGTCCTAAACACGTAAATACTTATTAATTCAATTATAGCTATTATTGTGAGTCCTAAATGATGAATTTATGAGTGGGTGCAATAAATACAGTTTTAACTAGTATTAATATATTTTAACATCATCAATGAAATTAAATGATATTTATCGTCTTTAATACTAATAAATAAATTAATAGCTTTTATCCTTTTTATTTCTAAGTCGAATTATTGAGTATGGCTAAAAATGAATCTATTAATATTAATATTCTAAAAATCTATATAAATTACTAATTGAACTTTTTATAACATAAGCGGGGTTATTTTGATATAAACTAGTACTTTACTAACTCTAAAAAATTTAGGTACTATATTTGCGAACATGTTTATTTGGCTAGTAAAAATCTACTCTCCATCCTACTAGTGATATTTTCTCTTTTCTAAAAGAAAATATTAATAAAATAATCGGATAAATCATCTAAAAATCCTATATTATTCATATGACACGAGTTCTATACCATTTTCTAAATTCATTAAAATGAACCTATGACTATAATTCTCCAATTAGTTTCTAAAGTTCCTTGTGACCAAATTTAACTACAAAAAAATTCCTATCTATTGTTTTTATCACCAACGTGTGACTACTAAATCTACGTCATATTTTTCTAATCCAAAAATCAACGCCACGACTAACATGAAATATCACGGTGTACTAACGATCGCATATCTCTACCAAAAATTCCATAACGCACATACACAAAAATTATGGATTACACGTGTTCATATTACAACAAACTAAATATACAATTCATGAATCGAATCAAAAAGTATTTTATAAAGTACACAAAATAATTTGGGTCGTCATCAACCTTGGGTTCGCACGTGCGACGGAGAGAGTTCGACGGGGTTCGGCCGGGTGGAGAAGAGCAGGGCTCGACTACGGACGACGGATGGCGATTGCGTGGCTCTGGCGACGAACTGCGGGCTCCGGTGAACTCCGGCGACGAACGGCAACTCCGGCGACGAACGACACTAGCGATGAGCGAGGAGAGCTAGAGAGAGAGGCGAGCTCGGGTAGGCAGGAGAAGGGAGAGAGCTCTGCTGCCTCTTTTATAGAGAGAGGGAGGGGAGAGGGAAAGGGATGCCAGGGAGGTCATGGGGCGCCGACGGGTCTTCAAGTACTGTTAATGGCGTCGGTCACCGGAGGGAATAATGGGGGAGCAAGAAACGAAGCAATGAAGTGCCATTAATCGCGAGGAATCGAACGGACGCGCGGGCTTCGGACGCTCGGTCGGGTCGCCTGGGCTCGGTGCAGGCGCAGCGTCGGGCGTCGGGCTCGCGGGGCGGGGTCGTCGCGGTCGGGCTGGCTCTGGTGCGCGCGCATCACGCGGCGCGGGGCCTGGGCGGCTCGCCTGCGCGCGGCGGCAGCAGGGCACGCGTCGCGGTGGGCCGGCCTGGGCGGGAGCGGCTCGGTCGCTTGCTGGCTTGCAAGCGCAACGCAAGCGAGAGAGAGAAAAGGGGGAGGAGAGATGAGAGGAGAGAGAGAAGATTAGGGGAGATAAGGAGTGCATAGCAGGGAGGCGGCGGCGGCTTCTGTTGGCTGGGAGAGGGCGCGCACGCACTAGGTTTTGGGGATTGGGCCCCTAGTGGGACGGCTAGGTTAGGGTTTTTTTTTCTAATTCCAAAATATATTTTTAAAGAGCTCAAAAATTCATAAAAATTGCACCAAAACTATTTATAAATAAAATACTTGTTTTTAGACTAATAACTATTATATTATTTAATTATTATATTAATTACTAGGTTTTTCTTTAAAAAGAGTTGATAATAAACATTTCAATAATCAATCAAGCGCATACAAAGAAAATGATCAAAATGCAAATAAATAATTAAACACTAAAAAATTATTACCCTAATTAACATAATAACTAAATTCATTATTTTTTAGTTGATGGCTTTTATGGTGTTACACATCAGCTTCAAGTGGATGCTCTGCTCGAGTGAACAACGACGGCTGAGTGCTGAGGAACTCCTGATAAGTGGCCGCTGCTGGGGGACGCTGATGATGATCACCACCACCATAGTACTGAGGTGGTGGCTAACGCTGAGCCAACTATCGCAGAATCTCATTCTGATGAGCCATTAGTTCTTGCATGGTAGGAGGCGGCGGCGGTGGTGGAAGAATGCGCTCATTCTGTCCACGGCGCGCTCTTCCTGCCATCTGAAAATTTAGGATGCTCTTAATATCATACTTTTGACATCAGGGTTCGTACATGGTAAAAGATTTGAAGGGACAAAGTTTGCAGAACGCCAAACATTTCTTTGCATTTTTCATAAAAGATATCACATGACATAAAACTTCCCTCATAACTTAAAGTTGACATCACTCATCATTCATAAATCCAAAAGAGTTTTCTAATGGTTACACAAAAGACTCAACTCTCCCTAGCCTAGTACCCCAAAGGTGCAAAAGCTAAGCTAGTTTTGAGGAGTTCTACTGCCGCACACTTCTATCCAAATTTCTGAGACCTAATGGGCAAATGAGGCAACACTAGACTCAGGGGAAGGTGGTCTCCCTGAGCCAGTGGTGTCCCAGCTGGATGCAGGCTCCGGCTCCTCTCCTCCCTCAATATCAACATCCTCGTTGGCCCCTTCGGCCTCCATGTCTTGGATTTCCTGATGATGCATATCTAGGTGCTGGTTGGCTTCCTCAAGTTGCTGCTGAGTGTTTAGGAGCTGATCCTCGAGAACCTCAATGGTGTTCTCCCTGGCTCCTACTTGCTCCTCAAGCTCTTGGATCTGGGTGGCCATCTGCTCCACCTGGAGGTCCTTCTCCACCAACTCAGTGGACAGGTCTACCACAATGTCCTCCCTGTTATCCAGGGTGATCTTGGTAGCCTTCCCCAGGCCCATCAGTTGGGACATTGCCTCTCCTCGCACAGCTTGCAGACGGTACAGGGCATTCATGCATCGCATCGTCAGGTGAGCAGTCTGCCCTGGGTAAAGAGCCCACACATCCTTGGCATGCTCCACTCGATCCTTCCACATTAGGTCATCCTCCTTTTCACCGGGGAACAAGCCAATGGGATGAGTGGACAACTCCATGGGGTGAAAGCCACAAAAAGTCATCAGCCCGTGGAGAGCAATGGCCTCAATAGTGTCTTCATCCCGGTATCCGAAAGACTCGGAGTCCAACGAACGCCAGCCTGGCTGCAAGGGATGAGGCTCCAAGGTCATCCTCACCCTACAGCGGGGTACCTAGTGCTCCTCGAACAACTACACCGCGTACTGGGGAGGCATCGTATAACCAGCTCCCTGTAGCACCTCCCACAAAATGCGGGGAAAACCCTCTCGTGCAAGCCCGTCCGTGTGGGAATGTGCGTTCCCTCCTTCCGAGGATTCGTGGAAGTCGTCTGTGTAAGGGTAAGCGTAAGCGAAAAAGAAAAAGAAATAAAAAAATAAAGGGAATCAGTGCTTGGCTTTTCTAAGGTTACGTTGAGGTCTTGGAGTGTACTTAATCCTTTATTATCATGCCTCATAGCTTTAAGGTTCTCGACCAGTTACCAAGTAGTTTGAATAAAATGATGCATGCATGCTCGTCCTAAACGACCTCACATCAACCTATAGGGAATAGGGAAATCCCCATCCCTTATAGTAGCATGTAGGGCTTACTCAAATAGCCACCTAGTTACCCCTCTAGTATCCTAAGGCTTCACGCTCTATGTTCATCCCTATCGCCTTACCGATCTATCCAACATTGGTTTCTAACAAGTTTTACTTTTCGTAAAGGATGGTAATTACGGTTTATTGATTCCTCTATGGTGGTACAAGCTCCGATACCAGCTGTGGCGGAACCGCCCAAATTATTCCGGCTTAAGTGCCTAAGTCCCACCTTAAAGGCTAGACGACACTTAAATAGGAATAAAACGCCAGTCCCTCGGATCTAGTCCGACGAGGCCACTAATAGGATCAAGTACCACATACTCACTCGAAGGTGAGGCACATAGCAAATACAATAAAACATAAAACCATACATTAAGGAGTATTTAATTTATTACAACATCATCGGAGTTTCTCAAAAGTAGTGATCATTGCTCGGAATGCAGCGGAATATAACTAACAATAAAATAAACGGAGGGATGGGGAAGCCTGTCCCATCACTCCTCATGCTCCTCCTCTGCCGAGGTAGGGTCCTACTCGACTGTCCAACTCGGTGGCAAGATGGACGGCCCAGTCACTCCAGCAACCATGTCCTCCAGAGAACCGGTAAAAAACTTTTGCCACAAGCAAGGCTGAGTATACTAATACTCGGCTAGACTTACCCAGTGTGAGGAGTCTACTCCTATACCTGTAGACATGCAGCTGTTTTGCTGAAGGGTTTGGTTTGCCAAAAGCACTAGCTGAGTCTAAAATCAAGTTTAGCTTTTCAAGTTTTAGTGTGACTCTCTTAAGACTAATTGTGTATCTATCTAATCATACATGGTATCAAACATTTAGCAATCAACATCTTTTTGCCAGCCAACTCATGTCCACTTATTACTCAATGTAGCAGCATGGATCAAGCAGTCTCATTAGCTGCGAGAAGCAGACGATTCAAATCGAGTTTTTAAACCTTGCAAGGTAAACCTAAACACACGACGTGGCGAGGCACTCTGTCCCCACACATATCAACCGTCCCCATCGATTCCCTAGCAACAGATCAGGGCTCACAGCCTTGGCGTACAATGCCTCACTGACCCCGACTGCCGTCGTGCAGTGACCGCACTTGTACCCACCATAACCGGAATGGGAGACCACGTCTCAGGTCGCGTGAGGAGTAAAGTCTACGGGCATGTTCACTTAGGTACTAGGCTTACAGATTTACCATATTTCTCGACATGTGTTTAGTACATTCAAACGCTTGACACACGGTACCACACCTTAATCCTTATTCCAATTTCCGTCTCGTAGACAACGCATCCCCATGGACCGTTGTCCACAGACCATCATCATTATGATATACAAATGGATACAACCAATTCCTGACCTCGCGCGAGTGCTGGAAAAATCACTCGACTTCTACCGAGATCCCTAATTAGTAAAGCAGCTACTCGACCTAGCATACTAGTATCCATCACAAGGGAAAACCTGAGTTCATGCAACTAAGGTTTCAGTCAACTCCTACACTTAAGTGCACAGTACAAGCCTACAAACATTAAGTGCAGTAAAATAGCATATAGAATAGGTTATGCATAAAACCGGGGCTTGCCTTCCAAAGCTGGGGCAGGTAGATCCTCGATGGCAGGCTCTGGTGCTGGCTCCTGGACTACCTCCTGAGCAACTCCTTGCTCCAGAACGAGGATGTATTCCCCGTCAGCGAGATTACAGTCTATCGAATGCAATGAATAAGATATATGCATATTAATGATATGGCAATTTGTAAAGGCTATGAATAGTAAAACAATACTAAATTTAGTGGTACTTTAGGGTCCTTTGGTTATCTTTAAGGGTTTTATACATTTAGTTTAGGGTCTTGAATAAACTTAATTTTTTCAGTCATCCTTTAGAGGTTTGTTTTGGCTCTTGGAAGATTTAAGGTTGCACACCACTATTCTTTCCAATTTCTTACTTTACTTTCAATTATGCTTCTTAGTGAGTGCCTTCACTTATCATGGCAAGTTAACATTTTCCAAAAACGTTATAAAAATTACAGTGGGTAAACATTTACCTCTGTGGGTTATTCTAAATATTTGGGGTTGAATTTAATTCAGATATTCCTTGTGCAAAATTAACAAAAATAAAGAAAAAAGGGCACTTTATACCATATCTCTAATTTCTGTGGGGTTTCTGGGTCAACATTTATTTTTGCCAAGGTTCCTAGGAGATAATAGTTCTTTGTGTTAAAAATCACAGAAAAAGGCCTACTGGATATTTAGTTGTGATTTTCTAAAGTTTAATGCCAAAAAGGTACTTATAACTAACTTGTTATTTGAAAAATGTCAAACAATAAAACTTATATTTTTGCTAGATTTATGATAACATATTATTTGCTATCCTAAGGTTTGGGGTAGTTTCTCCTCAGGATTATTTTTCTACGGTTTTTCTAAATTTTCATTGTTTTCATAAAATAAAAGATAGTGCATTTCTTTTGTACTAACAGAGGGTCTAACAAAATTTTCCAGTGAACTATGTTAGATAAGTGAGCTAGCAAAAATGTGGTTGCTCCCTGGTTCTTATTTTAAACTCCCTTTTCTATTTTCCTTAACTTTGAGCCAAAATGAGTTTAAATGGTAAACCCTTCCTTAATTTGGTGTACTGAGGGGTGTACTATTTTTTAACAGACTAGGGAGTGGTTAAGTACCTCTCTGATTTTTCTTAACCCTAGTCTAACAGTGTAGCTATTTTTCCCTCTTTTATTTTGCTTTTGGCTAGTTTACTATTTAAATCAAAACTTTAAAATCTTCTGCAATACTTAGGGTGTTATGTATTTTTCCTAAGCAGTTCATTTTATTCAAAACCTAGCAAAATTGGTTTGACTAAATTTGGTTGAATAAAACTGAAGTTATGAATTTTACAAGCTCTATTTACATTTAAATGAATAATGTTTAAATGGTTTTATGAAAAACCAGTTTACACCGAGGACCCTGGGCTTTTCCTAAACTGATTCTTTAACTTATGCCCCTGCGTAACTATTCACCTGAGTCTCTGACCATTCAAAAACCCCCCTGACTTCTTCTCCTTTCTCCCCGAGGTCCCTCCCGCCTTTTAAACAGTAATCGCGGGAGTAAACAGGGCGGCGTGGCTTACCGGCAGCGAGGGAGGTCCAGTGAAGGGTGGGGTTAGCTCCAGGAAGTCCATGCGGTCACTTCGAGGTACAGCTCGTCGACGGTGATGGCCGGAATCGGTCGGGCCACTTGCGCAGGCGGGCAGGCTCATCGGTGGTGTGTGTTCCGGCGAGGGAGAGCTCGATTCCTGGTTCTAGAAGCTTCACCGAGGCATGTAGAGGCTATCCTGAGGGTTGGACGGGGCAGGGAATGGCTAGGATGGCCGGTCTACGGTGGTCGGGTCTTGGGCGGCCATTAACACACCGCGCGTAGAGCGATCGCCGGTGAAGTTGTGCTCCGGCGAGGTTGAGAGCGAGCGGGGGCGTACGGTCGAGGCCTCAGTTGGCTTTATAGGCATGGGCACGGGTTTGGCTTAGCGCGGCGTGGTGCGCGCGGGGTCAAGCGTAGGGGCGTGCTCTGGCGTTGCCAGGGCGCGTCGAACACGTGGCTGTGTTATTCTGCCCAAGTTCTTGCGCGTGCTGAGCACCCAAACGTGCGAATCTTGCCATATGGCTTGTGTAAGATTTCTTCCCTGCACCTAGAGCTACCTAGTTCATGTGAGTTCCAAGGGGAGATTGGGTCTGGCTTAGAAGATATGGTGGCGCCAAGTCTTGTCTGTCTCCACTGTTCAACCCGAGACAAAACAGGTGTCAACTCATGTCAAACGGTCTTGGCTTGGGTTCAAACTTTTCCAGTGTGTTCCTTAGGTAATTTAGCTCCTTTTTGTTATTTAGACCAAGTGGTTTTGGCGCCATCAATTAGGTGAACACCTCTGATCTTTAGATTAGGGTTGATTTTTGACTTAGAGAAAATGTGGGTTACTCTATAGTGTCCACCACTTGGGGCTGATTTTGGGCCTTTAAGGGATCTTTTTGTAATGTTTCCCTTACTGTATTTTGTAGATTTATTAGTGTACTTAAACTTTGGTTAAGGGTTAAAGCCAAGAAATGGTCATTTGATTAGCTTTCCCACTAATCTCATGCTTGGAGGTCTAATGGTTTAAGAGGGGGGGCTAGGGTTTGAACCTCTTTTGTCCAAGGTGATAATTGCATAAAATGCTTGGGTAATGCTTTTGTCATGAACATTCCTTAGTTAACCCATGGTTTCCAAAGTTTTGGTGCTCCTTCTCCTCCACTTAAACACATGTGATAACAAGTCATAAGTGCATGTAGGGAGCCAAGGCCTTGGGTAACACCTGGGGTGTTACAATGGGTGCATTGTCGAGGTATTAGATGTATGTCGTGATGCCTCACTTCATGCATCAATGGAGTGCGTACATAAGTATGAAGTGGTCGTGTCACGTGAAACTCAAGTTTAAAATGATTATTATGTGAGGAGTGGTTAAGTGAATAATAAGTTAGTGTCTCCCTCATATAGCTGATAAATACGGTCGTGGTTATATTAAATGATTATTAAAATGCATCGCAGGTAGTATGTGGTGGATGCATATGTCGAATAGGTTTAAATTGGCTCTTTGCTGAGGAGTGAGGAGAATTAATAGCGTGAAGAATTGATTTAGTAATCCAAACGATTATCCGATAAGGCTATCGTCGTTGATTTTGTAGGATATTTTGGTGGTCAAACCTGAAATGTTTGATTAATTGTTGACATGTAAAATATGTGAGGTATGAAATAAAATTAAAATAGTTCTTTGTGAGCGATGTGTTATAATTTATAAAGCGAGAGATAAGTTTAGAATTTAATTAATTAGCTGATAAGTTGTGTTAGGCTAATTGTATTAAATGTGTATAGTTTGTTGTTTCATGATGTTTGCGTTAGATTCAGTTAATCTAGAGAAGTGTAATCATTGTGCTTAGTCGTATGTCGATAACTAGAGTTTTCGTATAAAATGGTACGACGCTTCGTCACTAGGTGTTTAATTCGCTATCGCGTAGCACTATTTAGGTTTGTAATATTCCTGTCTATATGCATTCATGTGCAAAATGCATTTCATTCAGGTACGTGAAATAACCACGTGTTGCAGAGAACCAGAACTGAGTCGACCACAAGATGGTGCTGATGAACGGAACTGAAGATGGACAGACGAAACAAGTATCAGAACAAAATATGATTGCCAAGTGGACGTCGTCTAACAACACTAACCTAGTGTTATCCAGGCAAGCCCCGGTGCATTTGCCACCTCCTTGCTATTTTAAAATCTTTCTCACTTGCTTGATGCATTAGGTGATAGGAGTTGTGTGCTAAACAATTGCTGCATTTCCTTCCTTGGAAGATTGATTACCTTTCCTTGATCACCTGTTTTATAAAAAGGTTTTTCTTATGCTTAGTCTTGCTCTAGAAAAACAAAATGGTTTGTTTTGACAAAAGATGATGCTTCAAGTGGGATGAGATGTTTTCAAAAATAAAGCTGTATGGTGGATCCATCATGGTCGTGATGGGTTTAACATCAGAAAAGATGTACCTCTGACAGGTACCAAACTTTGGGTTGAAATGATAAAGCTGAGACCGGGCGGGTGACTTGCACGAGAAGAGAGTCTCGGTGTAGTGTCTCCGTCTGTGTCGATTAAGGACCGTGTCGATGTAGGCTTGATGATTGAGGACCCTTTAATTGGTCACATGCCTGATCATGAGTAAGCTTTGCCTCGGGCAGACTAATACCAAAATAAGACAACACGCAATGGGAGTGGAGAGATGGCGAGAGTAGCGTGTACCCTCCATGGCAAGAGGCTGGACGGTGGTGTATCTGTTCTCTCTGTTGGCGTGAACCTGATCTGGTCTTAAGAACCCCGGTGGCAAGTTGACATATGCAAGAGTTAAGTGCTACATATGTCGTGTGATTGGAGATCCTCATCTCGGTATTAATCGATTCGGATCACTGTTACCTCTCGGACCTGAAGACTTGGTCACTGCCCTACACGTAGCAATCCAGTGAACTGAAGGGATGATAAAAAGACGACTAGTCTTGGCCAAGTACTTGAACTAGGGTAGAAAGAACTCTAGATTCAGGTAATGACTTAACTTGACAAGTAAAAATGGATTTTAAGGATCCACTCATAGTAAGCTTTTCTGCAAACAGAGTCCTTGATTCTTGATAAGCCATACCTTGAATCCTTTTAAAACCAGCATACCCTTGAGTGTCTTTTCTTTAGTCGGGTAAGTCTTGCTGAGTACATGCGTACTTAGGGTTATATCCCGTTGTTGCTGCAGCTTACGAGTCACTTGATTGTGATTGGTGTTAAGCGCCGGTGGGCACGGTCTTCTTATAAGTCTAAGTACTTCTTCTAGTCTTATTGAGGATTGTCACTGAGCTAGCATATATTTTAAAACTATAAATAATCTATAACAGTTCAAAGTTATTTCCTTGAATCACTTTTGTGATCACTCCAATCATGTACAATGTAAACTTGATGTAATTAGAAAAATTTGGTAATAAGATTTCCGCTGCAAATTGTTGGTGTGTGATTTGTGTTTACTTAATCTTGCGATCCTAGTTATAAGTGGTTTATCTGGGGTCCTTGGGGACACTCGAACAGATCCTGTTAAGTTATCTGGTGCACATGCATAGCTGTCTGAGGTCTTTGAGACAAGGACAGGTGCATGTGGGCCCAATAACTTGGGAGGTTCTACCACAAACATGAATGCAAAACATTTTTATCAATTATTTTATCTATTTAAGCAAATAAAAATTAGTAGGAATAATTCATGTAAGATGTTTTACAATAATAATTATTAAAGAAAATAATTCAAACACATAGCCACATTTTAGAAGTGTAATAAAATAAATTTATAATGTTCACATATTTATTTATAAGGATATAGTTTCTTATGTAAAATCTATATTAAGAGATAGTTTAACTTAATTCTTTTTTTGGAGAATAAATCTTTAACACAAAGGATAGTTCACATAAGAAGCTCTTAGGTAATCTATTATTTGAAAACACATTTATTTAAATCATCAAATGAGTTTTCCAAATTTATCAAGAATAGGATTTTGGAGTGTTACATCGCCCGCCCACTCGTCGTCAACCAGTGGGCCTGTCACGCCAACGTCCTTCTGCATGACCATGTCGGCTACGTCCCCATCTCGTTGTGTGTCATTGGGGCCGCCCACTGCGCCCACACCCAGACGTCACCATCCCCAGCCTCGCTCTCGCTGTTAAACACGTCGCCACCTATGAAGACCTGTTGCCTAGCTCGACGAGCAGTTCGGCCGACACCTCTCATACGCTCGCAACTAGGAGCTTCTCCAGCACGTCGTTGTTGTGAAAATTGCTCGACGCTGCGCAAGCTCCCTCTCGTCGTGCTACATCGACGATTTTATGTGTTGGTGTGGCTATAGATGGAGAGGTTGGAGGTGCTTCAGCGCCTCGCCCGCCAGGTGTTTGGTGTAATGAGTGAAGCCCATGCGACACTCGACAGGCATTTGATGGGAGGCTTGAACCAGAATTCGTCGTCGTTTGTTGTCCTTGTTCCCACCAGCTGCCAGTGCCATCTTGGTCTTCTTGTGTGGTGGATGGATGAAGAGGGTGGTGCTATAATGGAGAAGTTAGTGAAGTCTTGGTGTGGTGCCCATCATATGCTCGACGTAAAGCCTGAAGTAGGAATCATCACACAATCGTGTGTATTGACTGGAAATCGTTGTGCCGGCACATCGAGGTCATCGTTCGCCATCCTCGTTCTCGCCACAAGAAACACATGGGATTCGCTAGTGACGAAGCGAGGTTCTAGCACATTGCTCGTCAAGTATGTGGTCGACGGTGTCAATCGAAGACTGTCATCATTCTTGCGTATATCGAGTCGACTTAGCTCTAGTAAGTCGATTTATTATTTTTGTTAATTGTATTGGATAGTTATATAGCCACAATGATGTTTCTTGTCGATCAGCATAGATACGTTTGTGACGACTTCTAGATCGGTGGTCGTGACTATGGCTAATCCTCCGTAGTGTGTATGGGATGATTTTTCTTACTTTGTTTCTTTTTGTGATGTTATAATGGCACATAAAATTCTTGTAGAGACGCCTTATCTCATGTAGTGTTGGGTTATGCACATAATTGGACAGTAGTCGCATTTGCGTAGTGAAGTATATGTTTGAGCGGTAAATGATGTGAAGAAATATGCTGGTAGACTGGTATATGTAGTGTGATTGAGTTAATAATGTGAAAGTAAGTTTAGTATTTTATCTAGCTAGTTGACAGGTTCTATCGATATTGTTGTGCCAAATAAGTTTATTTAAGAAAATTGATGCTCTGCTAGTAGTCGTTATATGCTATGATTGGTGGTCGATCAAATGTCGTGATTGAATGTTACTGGCTATCCTAAGTATTTAGAAGTGAGTAGCATCGCCAAGTCGATCTTAAGTGAAACCCGAGAATTTTGTAGTGGCCAGTGTACATAAGTACTCTAGATATTTAAGTTGTTGAGAATGTAGTTTTACCGAACGCTATGTTATTTGATAATGTTTTATCCATTAGAGAAAATGTTCCGTTGTTTTATTTAGTTAAGTGCGTAATTCAAGTTAATTAAGAAGAACGGTTAAAGGGTTAATTAGATTGTTCCTATACTTATTTTAAGTCAGTTTTATTAGACTTCCGATCATATATTTTACTAAGGATGATAGTGCGGGTAAAGTAATTTATTCTTGCTTGATTTTGGAATTAGATCCAATTAGAATGGAGGAATGTGAGTGTTGTGCTTGGTGTGTATAGTTTGTTGTTACGTGATGTTTGCGTTAGATTCGATTAATCTAAAGAAGTGTGATTATTGCGTTTGGTCGTATGTCGATAACTAGCGTTCTCTTATGAGTGTTGTAATGCTTCTCACCATTCAGTTTTTAATTTTCTACCCCATAGCATTGTTCATTCATGTTCTAGTCCCCTTATATTCATACATGCGCATTATGCATCTCATTAGGTATGCTAGTTAATCATGATGCAGAGGACAAGAACCAAGTCGACCCAAGAGGATGAAAGGATGAACTACTCTAAGAAACAATGATGGCGAATCAACCTACTGAGAGATGGACCAATCAAGTGTCAGGATAAAGATGGTTGTCAAGTGATCGTCATCTAACAAACACTAACCTAGTGTTACCTAGGCAAGCCTAGGTGCATTACCCTTTCCTTGTTATTTCAAAACATTTATTACCTTATATGATGCATTAGGTGGTACAAGTTGTGTGATAAAATATTTGATGCATTTCCTTCCTTTGAAAATTGTTTACCATTCCTTTATACCTCTTTTATAAAGATAATTAATGATGCTTAGCCCTGCTTAGAAGATTAAAACTTGTTTTCAAAAGAATGATGTGTAACATGGGATATGGGAACTTTTTGAAAAACAACTTAGGTTGGTGAATCCATATGGCCATGATGGATACAACATCTAGAAAAGAGTACCTCTGATAGGTACTAAGTTTTGGGTTATAAGTTTACAAGATGGGACCGAGCGGTGACTTGCACGAGAAGAGAGTCTCGATGTAGTGTCTTCGTCTAAGTCGTTTAAGGACCTAGCCAATATAGGCTTGCCGATCGAGGACCTTTTAAATGGCCACATGCCTAATCATGGGTAAGCTTTCCTTCGGACGGACCAATACCAGAACAACTCGCCCGCATTGGGTGTGGGAGATGGTGAGAGTATCATGTACCCTTCGTGGCAAGAGGCTAGATGGTGGACTAACTATACTCTTTGGTAGTGGGAACCCGTTCTGATCTTGAGAAACCTGAGTACGAGTTGACATATGCAACGGTTAAGTGCTACAAATGTTGTGTGGTTGGAGATCCCCAGCTGGGTATTAATCGATTCGGATCGCCGTTACTTCTCGGACACGAAGACTTGATCACTGCCCTGCACCGTAGTTAACAAGTGAACTCAAGATTTGATAAAAGATGGCTCGAGTAGGCCAAGTGATTGATCTAGATCAGGCAAATCTAGATTTAGGAAACTACTTAAACTTGACAAATAAAAATGAAAGCATAAGGACCAACTCTAGTAAGCTTTTCTGCAAAAAGAGTCATTTAAACTTGATGAGCTTTACCTGGACTCCCAATAAGCCAGAATATCCTTGATAGTCTTTTCTTTAGTTTGGTAAGACTTGTGAAAGTACCTTCGTACTCAGGGTTTTTGGAACTCATCGTTGCAAGTGTTGATCATGTGCTGCTGGATGGTGCTAAGCACCGGTGGGCACGACCTTCTTATAAGTCTAAGTAGCTCTTCTATACTTATTATTAAGGACTGTCACTGAGCTAGCATATATTTCAAACTTAAAATGTTTATACGTCCAAAACGTATTGTAATTACTCCGATCATGTATATTGTAAACTTGATGTAACTTGTAAAATTTGGTAATAAGATTTCCGCTGCCAAAATGTTGGCGTGTGATTTGTGTTTACTTAATCTTGCGATCCTAGTAATATGTGGTTGATCCAGGGTCCTTGGGACACTCGAACGGATCCTGTTAAGTTATCTGGTGCACATGCATAGCCATCTAGGTCTTTGGGACAAGGACAGGGCATGTGGGCTGTAACACCCTGATTTTGGGGGTATAAATTTTTCTTTCTAATTATCACCCAAAATCATGTGTTACTCTACTTTTTCTCACTCTAGGTTTTCTCTCTCTCTAGATTCATTCTCCTTTTTTCCTTTTTGATTAGAGATAGCCTAAACTAGTGGAGGTTAATTATTCATTTTTGCCAAAACCTTATGAGTCATGACATGTTGCATCATGCTGAGTTTAAAATATTCTTTGAAGTGTTGCACAAGTTTGAATTTATTTGAATTTGAAACCTAGTTTGAATTTGGATTTGAAAACCCTATAGAAAGAGAAATAGAAAAGGAATTAGAAAATCCAGGGAAAAACAAAAAGCCATTTCGGCCCAAACCAGCCCACCAGACCCAGTCCGGCGCGCGCGCCTGCCGCCCCTGTCAGGCGGACCCGGCCTGTCGGCGCCAGTTACTTCGCCCGCGCACTCCCTCTATCTCTCTGTCTCGCGGGCCCGGTTCGCCAGTGTCGAGCCATTGCCCTCGCGTGTCCCCTTTTCTCTCTCTGCGTCGTGGGCCTGCCCTGTCAGTTCCGCCCCCTCCGCGCTCGCCGTGGACCGGCGCGTGCGCACTCGCGCACGTCGCCGGATTTCTCGGCCACGACGCCTGCCCACGCGCCCAGCTCCCTTTTAGAGCCCCGCCAGTGCCCCGCGCACACCCCTCACCTTATTTCGCGCAGCTTCGCCCTCTCTCGCGCTCTGCCCACGCCGCCAGTCGCCGCCGGAGACCCGCGCCCGCATTCCTAGCCATCCAGCTCACCGGAGACCGCTCTAAGCCTCCCCGAGCTCCGCTCCGAGGTGAGACACTCGTCCCCGTGCCCAATTTCCCTTATTGTGCCCTGTGTTCGTCCAATTTCGCCTTCGCCGGTGCTCGGTCGCGGCGGTCCGCCGTGCTCACGCGGTGGCCGGCCGATTTAGCCTGGTCTAGTTCACCGGAGTAGTTCCCTGTGTCTCCCCTGCCTCTGCTAAAGTTAGCCAGGGCCTTAGCGCGCCTTAAGTCCCCTCCCCATGGCCGGAATGGCTCACTGGAGTTTCTCCGGCCCGCCCGAGGCCTTCTCACCGCCGTTCTCCCCTCTCTGCCCGTGGATTCGTGGCCTCTTCCCCGCCATCGAGTTCACCGTGGCACCCTCTTCCTCTAGGCCAACTCCGACGACCCCGGAGCCACCCAAGCTCTCGCCTGCCTCAACTCTGGCGACCTCACCGCTGTGGAGAGGAGCGGCGCCGCTTCGCGCATGTCTGTTTCCCCGGTCTGATTCCCTTCGTCCGATCTTGATCGAACGGCTCAGACCCACTCGGACCCCTTCGAACCCCCTCGGACCCCCCCCTCCGTTCGATCTTGATCGAACGGCCCGGACCCCAGGATACCGCTTCGCGCCCGTGCACCCTGACGCCGTGGCCCGCCTGTCAGCACCCAAACCCTCTAGCGCTGGGCCCGCTCGGTCAGCGTGCTCTCCCCCTCTGTCGCTGACACCCCCTGGCCCGCCTGTCAGTGCTCGCCCGCCCGCTCCCGCGCGCCCTCGGCCGCAGATCTAATCTCAGCCGTTGGTTTTAGATTTGACGGTTGGATTCACCCGATACCCCTTCGCGTGGCTGTTTTGCTTAAGAAACCCCCTGGTTTTAGGAAATCAACCCTCTGTCCTCTGTTTTGGCGCATAGGTCCCTGGTTTGTTTTGATTAGACCCCTGGACTTTTATTCAATCACAGAATTAGCCCTAATTTTATATTTTGAATTCCAAAACTTGTTTATTTCATAACTTTTGTATATGAACTCCAAATTTAGTGATTCAAATTGCAAAATATTCATAGAATTATTCTCTATTTAAATAAAATGGTTTAACTCACTGTCTGCACATTCTAATTTTTAGGATTAAATATGAACTAATGTAGATGTATGTTTTATTTATTTAATAAAATAAATAAAAGGAGAACCTTAGAGATTTAAACTTGTTTAAGCTTGTGAGATTAATAATATGTATTACATAAGTTCATCTCTGTTCTAAATTTTAGGTCACAATAAAATAAATTGAACTATGTTATGTATATGTGAGTAACACTTAGAGAAATAATAATCAATTTCCAAACAAAGTTAATGTAGGTTATAGATTATGTTATACTTTGATCTCATTAATCCTTATTTAGTTTTGTGCCTTTTTAGATGAGTTCCAATGTTTGTACATGTTTGGTGTGATGTTCAGTTTTACCTTCCAAATGTATTGAATGTATGCTCGCTTTACTTAGACAACGAGCAGCTCATGGTTCCTGGGTGTGTTGTTGGAGACCTCCCTGAGCAACAACCTGGTGAAGGCAAGTGTCCTCAGACCTATCATGTCCTACTTTACTTTATAATTCACTGTCCCGCATTTCATTATTGAAACCTAAGGATTGACTAGTTTGTATTTCCCTTACCCTCGTTTACCGTTTTGGGTTAATCATGGTTAGCTTATGCTATTGCTTAAACTTAATCAATGAACATGATGTGATCTTTTATGATACAATGATGTTATCCCGATGGGGTCCTTGTGATTAGTTTAGGGGGCTCAGGCTCTTTCCTGAGTAAATCTCCGTAAGGACCTGTTTGGGGAGTGACAACCCGGGATAACAGTGCAACCATGAGGGTGGAATGGGACGTCCTTAGCTGAATAATTAGAGGAACCAGAGGAGTAGTTGGCTTCGCTGTAGGGCTGTCAATGGGGTCCGGGCATAGTACTTGCTCTGTTGAGGCTGGTTGCAGAGGTTCTTTGATTTGGTTTTGTTAGTCACCCTTTCTTTGGGGAGATGTACTGTGTTTATCAAACTGGAGAAACCTAACGGGCGGCTATGTCTTCTAGGAAATCTTTGTAAAGGCTACGTAGTGAGACCCTGCCAGGTCACCTTGGTAGTGATCAATGGGGAGGCTAGAACCCCGGGCAGAATAGGAATCACGGCTTGTGGGTAAAGTGTGCAACCTCTGCAGAGTGTTAGAAACTGGTATATCAGTCGTGCTCACGGTTATGAGCAGCCTTGGGATCCACTTCGATTAGAAGAACAATGGTTACTTTTATGATGATTAACAATGGTGATTATAATCCTGATCTCTGGTATTTCCTCTTTTGAGGAGTGCCTCTGGGTAATAACTGGGTTATTACTAAAACATGGCTCTACTTATAGTAATAATACTTGACCAACTAAAAGCAACTACTTAACCTTAACTCCACATACAGCTAGTCCACTTTAGCCAAATGGGACATTTGATGAGTAAGTTGAAGTGTACTCACCTTTGCTATACAAACCACCCCACCCTAGGTTGTCCCACTGTTCTCAGTGCTCAGGAGGTGAAGCTAGCAACATGGATGACTTCGAGGAGTTCCAGGAATACGATGAGTTCTAGTTTATCTTAGTGGCAAAGCCCCCAGTTAGCTGCCTGTGTAGGCTTACATTCTACGTTTCGATACTCCGCACTTTGATGTTATTGTTAAAGACTATATTTATGTAATAGACTCTATGGATGTCTCAGAAATCTTGATGTAACTAAGTACCTTTCCTCTATTTAATTCAAGCATTGTGTGATGATGTCCAATTATGTAATCGTTGTGTACGTGAGTTCTGATCCTGGCACGTACATGGTTCGCATTCGGTTTACCTTCCAAAACCGGGTGTGACATAAGTGGTATCATAGCCTAGCTGACTATAGGACCGCTAACCTAGACTAGAATGGTCGCCCTAAGGACTATAGACCTCTACTCTTACCTTGACCTTATATTTCTTTCAGAAGTTGGTCAACTTGACCAACTCTATGTTATTTACTCATCTCAAAAAGTTTTGTCTCACTTTTCTTTCTGTTTACTTGCTGGTCTTATAGTTCTACTCCTACTCTTGTGCTTACGATGTCTTCTGTGGATGGCTCGTATCAGGTGCACTGCACGTAAGTCTATGATCCCCTTTTTGCCTTCTCGACTGGCGGAGCGTCCCCTGCGTCGCACGGTGTCAGGTCAGTCCAGCCACCTGGAGAGACTGCATCATCGCCTGCACGAGTAGGAGCGTCGACGCCAGGAGCAGGAGCAGGAGCAGCAGGACTCTTCCCCCTTGCCTCAGCAGGAGGTGGAGTCTAAAAGGCCGCCTTCCCCTGCACCTCAGCCAGAGATGCCCCTTGCACCACCTCAGGGCATCCCAGCTGCTGGAGGAGACTCTAACGAAGATGGAGATGATGACACCGGTGGCAGTTCGAGCCATGGCACGAAGCTTTCGGAGGAGCCGGAGCCGGAGGGATGGATCGCTAGACCCATCACTCATGACGCCGCTCGCGGGTGACACTTCCACGATGCTCTCGATACCTTGCTGCGTCGGGCCTTCGCCCGACACACATGGTCTATCGAGTACTGTTGTGTAGTCTACCAGCATCGTCGCGGGCTATACCCGGACCAGTGGGAGGCTACTTGCTTGGTGCGTCGTCCGGACGATGATCTCTGGGGTGCAGAGGCCTTCTCAGAGCACTATTCTATTACTAAGAGGGATACTGTCGAGGCAGCCATGCAAGATGCAGCACGATGGCCACTTTCTCAGTATTGCTTGTTGTTCAGCGGGGTAGCTGATGGCCTCGACCTAAAGTACTACCCTCGCCGTTCGACCGGCAGTGCTGGAGGTGTGATTGTCTCGCCACTGGGTGAGGGCAATCCCAGGCTTAGCAGCATGGTCAACTTGGTCGCCATGCTCAACACAAAGTTGGACCACGCCCTCAATGAGTTGGGCAAGGTTCAGGCGGGGGTTGCGGAATTGCGTGCTGAATGCGTGGCATGCCACTATCTTGATGGTGGTTCTCCTGCCCCTATTGGGATTCAGCACCCTTACCGTTCACCGCCCCATGGTCGCTTCAACTATGGTACCCCAGACTGCAGGACCCGCATAGATTTAGATCCATAGATCGATGGAGTCGGAGTCTGTAATAATGCTTAATTCAGTGTCTTAGTCTAGTCAGTCTTAGTTAGAGCTAGTTTGGTTATCTCTTGTTGGATGCTTGTCATGATGAACATGTAATGAAGTTGGATCTTTGTAATGATTGTCATCAAGGTGTGGGTGTCCCCTGCAACTTGGTGTACTTATTAATAAAGTCAGTTATTTAGTTGGGTAATCCATTTATTTCCACTTTCCTCTTTATCTGAGAAGTTGTCAGTGAAGATGATCAATTGTTCAGTGCTGTGAAGATTTCTGTATATCTTTCCTGATGCTGAAAGACTGCAGAGTCAGATCTGATATGTGTGTGGTTTCTACAGATGTCTGAGAACAGGCGCAGAGGTGCGAGGCATGCTCAGCCAGAGCAGCAGGCACCCCAAGAGGAGCCAGCTCCGCAACAGCATTTGCCACCGCCACCCCCGATGACCATTGAGCAGATGTTCTTGATGCAGTCCTAGGCAGTTCAGGAAATTGGTCAGACATTAGCAGCGATGCAACAAGTTCAGCAGCAGCCACCACCACCTCAGCCTCCAGTGCAAGTCCAGATGCCACAAGTGCCCAGAGACAAGCGGGCAGAATTCATGAGGGGTCATCCCCCTGTCTTTGCCCACTCTGCTGACCCCATGGACGCAGATGATTGGCTGCGTATCGTGGAGCGTGAGTTGCACACTGCCTAATGCAACGACCACGAGAAGGTGTTGTATGGTCCCCGACAGCTAAGGGGAGCAGCACAGTCTTGGTGGGAGTCCTACCTTGCCACCCATGCCAACCCTAAAGCCATTACTTGGGAGGAGTTCAGGGATAACTTCCGTCACTACCATGTGCCCGAGGGACTGATGATAGTGAGGAAGGAGGAGTTTCTCGCCCTGAAGCAAGGTCCCCTATCCGTCAGTGAGTACAGGGATAAGTTTCTGCAGCTGTCGCGTTACGCCCCAGAAGACGTCAACACAGATGCCAAGTGGCAGTACCGCTTTCTGAGAGGATTGGTTGATCCCCTCCATTACCAGCTCATGATCCACACTTTCCCCACCTTCCAGCATTTGATAGACAGAGCAATCATGACAGAAAGGAAGCGTCGGGAGATGGAGGACAGGAAACGCAAGATTGGTGGACATCAGGCCGGGAGTAGCAGTCATCCCCGCTACTCAGGAAACTCACCACCGCAATTCAAGCAAGGTCACCAGCATCAGCGTCAACACCAGCACCAGTACCAGAGGTAGTTTCCTCAGCAACAGCAGCAACAGTACCGTCAGAACACTCAACCGGGAGGAAATCAGTACCAGCGTCAGAACAACCAGGCAGCTCATCTTCCTGCCCCCGCAACCAACCAGAATGGCCAAGCAGCCCCAACACAAGTGGGAGGTCATGCATGCTTCTACTGTGGAGAACAGAATCACTGGGTGAAGAATTGTCCAAAGAAAGCAGCCCAGCAACCGCCAGCGGTCAATGCCCCAGCAAGACAAGGAGCACCACAACAAGCACCAGGAGTCCGTGGTCAGGCCTACAACCATGGAAAGGTGAACCACCTGGAGGCCGAAGCAATCCAGGATGCTTAGGACGTGGCAGTAGGTATGTTTCCAGTCGAATCCTAACCAGCAAAAGTACTATTTGATACTGGTGCCACACATTCTTTTGTTTCTGCATCTTCGGTAGAATCACATAACATCCCCATAGAACCAATGATCCCACCTTTGAGAGTTAATTCAGTTGGGGGAAAAGTTCAGTCCGATAGGATTTGTCTGAATCTAAGGATTGAAATAAGGGGGATAGCCTTCCCCGCTAGCCTAGTAGTCATGGGAACTCAAGGGTTAGATGTCATCCTAGGGATGAATTGGCTACATAGAAATCAAGCCACTTTCAGTTGTGACAAGAGAACAGTTAAGTTGGTGTCCCCATCCGGAAAGGAGGTAGTAACCAAGCTGTACTTACCTGAACTAGAAGAAGGAGCTTGTCACCATTTATCAGTAAATGATAAGGAGTCCAATCCAATTGAAATAATTAGGATTGTGTCAGAATTCCCCGATGTATTCCCTGAAGAGTTACCAGGCATGCCACCTGAAAGGAAAGTTGAATTTTCCATAGAGCTTATCCCAGGCATCGCCCCTATTTCCAACAGAGCTTATCGAGTATCTGGACAAGAGTTGGTGGAACTCAAGAAGCAAATTGATGAGTTGTTAGAGAAAGGTTATATCAGACCAAGTACCTCGCCTGGGCAGCCCCAGTGTTATTTGTGGAGAAGAAGGATGGCACGAAGAGGATGTGCATCGATTACAGAGCCTTGAATGAAGTCACTGTCAAGAACAAGTACCCTCTGCCTCGAATTGAAGACCTATTTGATCTGTTGAGAGGAGCCAGTGTGTTCTCAAAGATAGATCTGAGGTTAGGTTACCATCAGCTCAGGATCCGACCTGTAGATATACCGAAGACAACATTCATCACCAAGTATGGACTATATGAGTTCATGGTTATGTCATTCGGATTGACGAATGCGCCAGTGTACTTCATGTACCTGATGAACAGTGTGTTCATGTAACACCCCAGGTGTTACTCAGGGTGTCCACCCCAGGGTTACCCCTTTTTAACCCATTATCACATGAAGATTTGTACGGGCAAAGTACCTCAAACTTTGAATTCAAGGTCCTAATCAAGTGCAAACTATCTTGGATATCATGCCCTAGCTTGTCATGCACATCTAAGTGGGGATTTCCCAAAACCCTAAAGCAAACCCCCCCATGGGCAATAGGAACCCTAATTGAAGCCATGATCAAAAGATCATGTAAACCTTATGATCATGGTTTGGGCCAAATATAAAAGTTGTAATATACTTAATAACCTACAAAAACTAATAGTAAGGAAGTACCCCCAAAAAGTTTTCAGAAAAGCCCTAAAAAGTTCACCTAAGATTCAGCACAAGGGAGAATTCAGTTTTTGCCTAAGTACAAAAACTAACCCTTGCACAAAGACTCCACATGTTCACCTTAATCCCCTTTTCAAAACCCTTCGACCCAATTGACAAAATGGCACCAAATTAACCCTAGAACACCCTGGAAAGAGATGACACCTACCCTAGGGCGCTAGACACAACTTGACACCCCTTTTGTCTCGGTTCGGGCCCAGCTGACACAGCAAACTTCTCCCCTCTCTATCTCCCTACCCCGACCATATCTCGACTTGGAACTCACAGCAAAAAGATAGGATTTGGAGCAGAGAAGCGACCGTACACAGTGACTTTGCCAAGATACGCACGCTATGGCGCTCTAATCTGCCGTTGAACCATGGCAGAAGCAAGCTTCCACGTGTTCGACGCGAGCTGACATCCGGGGGCGCGCTCAGAGCACGCCCGTGCGCGAACCCCCGCGCTCCCGCGGCCGCCCGTGACCACGCCCGCGCCACGGCTATAAAGCCCGCCCCAGTGCTTGGCTGCCTTCCCCGTTGCCTCCTTCGTACCTCGCCTAACTTACCCGAGCCAGCCATTAGCTCCGGCAACCTCCCCGCGACCCGCCAGTGCCGCCCGAGAGCAACCACCGTGGCCAGCCCCTCTCCCGTCCTCCTCCGTTCGATCCAAGCCCTCAGATAGCTTCCTGGTGAGGCCGTGTGACTTGCTCAAGCTTGACCCGGGGACCCGCGTCACCGGAATAGCCCAATCGTGCTCACCGGAGTTCAAGAACCCGCCGGCGCACGTGGACCGGGTAAGCCCCTGCACCGTTTTCCAATTCGTTGCACGCATGGCCTCTATATCACCCCGTGAAGCTCCTCGTGCACCCTAATTGAAATATACCGCCGTGGTTTGGCCGGAGCAGGAGCCGCCGACGACCCCCGCCGCCTGTGCTCGTGGCCAGGGTAGCTCCGACCACCTCCGACGCCGACCCGCACACCGACGTGACCGTCGCGACCTCCCGGACGTCACTGACCACCCCGCCGGAGCTTTACTGCCGCCGGTAAGCCCCACCGCCGTAATCTATGCCGCGGGTACTGTTTAAGCCGGTCAGGGAGCGCGGGTTAGATTTCAGTTAAGTCCAGGGGGCTTTGCGCAATGTCAGTGACCCAAGCCAATAGTGGACCGAGGGCTGTTCTGTGAGAAAAGAAAAGGATAAACCCCAGGGGCCTCAGCGTAAACATGTTTTCTTTTCCATTTTTGAATTTCTTTTTCTTTTGTTATAACAGATAGCTAAATAAATGCATAACTTGAAGAATAATCATCCAAAAATGTTCAAACCAATTTTGCTAGATTCTGGAAATTATGAACTATCAGATAAAAATAATAGAACCCATGGTTTCTGTATTTCTTTCTGAAGTTTTGAATTAAATAAGAAAACTACTCAAAACTCAATATTAGAAGGAAAAATAGGAATATTGTTTGACCAGGGTTAGAAAATTTTTGAGAAGTTTATGTATACCTCCTAAACCAAATAAAAATGTTAAACCTCTCTGTCCACTCCAATAAAGTTAGTTTTACCCTTTATTCTATAATATGCTTAAGGATAAGAAAAATAGAAAATATAGTTTAATTAATGAACCAGAGAGTACCTCTATTTTTGTTAGGTTACTTATTCAATATAGTTCACTGGAAAAATATATCATGCCCTGTTTTAGTATAAAATAAGCAGGATCCCTTTTGTTTTAATAAAACAAGTAAAACTTAGGAAAACTCTACAAAAATAACCCCAAGGTAAAAACACCCCCACCCTTGGGATAACTATTGTTTTACTAGAGAGAACTTAGGAAAAATATGAAATCTGTTGTTTGACATTTTTCAAATAATAATGTAGTAGAAAGAGCCTTTTTGACCTTAAACTTAAGAAAATCATAACTAAATAACCACCCCTTAGTTTTCTGTGAGTTTTAGCACAGAGACCTATTATTACTATGGGATGCCAGCAAAAATAACCTTTAGGACAAAACCTACCCTTAGCTTAGAGATGTAGTGTAAAGTGGCCCATTTTGTTTAACTCTTGTCATTTTTGTTTAAAGCCTAGCTTTTGTACTTTAAGCCTCAAATTCTTAAAACAAGCTAGAATAGCAAGTGACAACCCACTGAAATTTTTACAGAATGTTTGGAAATTATTAAAACACTGTTGTAGTTCAAACCTACCCTGGAAACCCTAAATGGAAATTAAGGAAAGGAAAATGAATAATGTGAATTAATGTTATCCTAAAACCTTTGTAATCTGTCCACTAAAATGTATCAAGGCAATACCAATCCACTATGTTATCCTAAAAGAAAACCTAAGCTTAAAAGGTAATAAGTCTATGTATCTATATATATACCACTAGAAGCCCCACATGACTAAGAAACCCTAAGTTAATTCTTGACTTAGTTTCTTTAGCTTAATGTTCTTAAATCTTGCATAATCATGACATACATGTTCATTGCATTTCGGTAGACTGTAATCTTGCTGACGGAGAGTACATCCTCGTGCCGGAGCAAGGAGCTGCTCAGGAGGTAGCCCCGGACCCAGCACCCGAGCCTGCACCAGAGGACCTGCCTGCCACTGCTTTGGAAGGCAAGCCCTGGTTTTATGCATAACCTGTTATTTATGCTAATTTACTTCACTTAATGATTGTAGGATTGATTGTGCACTTAAGTGTAGGAATTGTTTGAAACCCTAGTTGCATGATCTCAGGAATCCTATTGAGATGAATACTAGTATGCTAGGTCGAGTAGCTGCTTTATTAAGTAGGATCTCGGTAGAAGACGAGTGATTTTTCTAGCACTCGCGCGAGGTCAGGACATTGATTGTACCCACTTTCATATCGTACTAATGTTGGTTGTGGGCAACAATCCATGGGGATTGGTTGTCTACGAGATGAAATTTGAATAAGGATTAAGGTGTGGTACCGTGAGTCAAGCGTTTGAACGTACTAAACACATACCGAGAAATATGGTAAATCGGTAAGCCTAGTACCTGAGTGAACCTGCCCGTAGATTGCCCTCCTCACGCGACCTGAGACGAGGTCTCCCATTCCGGTTATGGTGGGTACAAGTGCGGTCACTGCACGACGGCCAGTCGGGGTTAGTGAGGCATTGTACGCCAAGGCGGTGAGCCCCTTTCTGTTGCCAGGGAATCGATGGGGACGGTTGATATGTGTGGGGACGGAGTGCCCCTGCATGTCGTGTGTTTAGGTTTACCTTGCAAGGATAAAAACTCGATTCGAATCGTCTGCTTCTCGCAGCTAATGAGACTGCTTGATCCATGCTGCTACATTGAGTAACAAGTGGAATGATGCGGAGATGATATAAGATGTTGATTGCTAAAATGTTTGCTACTTTGTATGAATAGATAGTACATTTTTAGCCTTAAGAGAGTCACACTTAACTTTGACTAAGTTAAAATCTTGATTTAAAAACTCAGCTAGTGCTTTTGGCAACCAAACCCCACAGCCAAACAGTTGCATGTCTAGAGGTAGAGGAGTAGACTCCTCACACCGGGTAAGTCTAGCTGAGTATTAGTATACTCAGCCTTGCTTGTGGCATAATTTTTTACAAGTTCTCTGGAGGAGATGGTTGCTGGGATAACTTGGCCGTCCACCTTGCCACCAGGTTGGACTGTTGAGTGGGACCCTGCCTCGGCTGAGGAGGAGCATGAGGAGTGATGGGACAGGCTTCCCCATCTCTCTATTTATTTACCGTTAGTTTATTTCCGCTGCACTTCGAACAATGATGGTTACTTTTGCAAAAACTCCGATGATGATGATGATGTAATAATTTAATACTCTGACATGTATGGTTTTATGCTTTATTGTATTTGCTCTGTGACTCACCTTCGAGTGAGATTGTGGTACTTGATCCTATCAGTGGCCGTGTCGGACTAGATCCGAGGGATTGATGGGTTATTCCCATTTAAGTGTGGTCTAGCCTCTGAGGCGGGGCTTAGGCACTTAAGTTGGAATAATTCGGGCAGTTCCGCCACAGCTGGTATCGGAGCTTGTACCACCACAGAGGAATCAATAAAATGTAAATACCATCAATTTTTCTAAGTAAAATTGGATAGAAACAATGTTGGACAGACAGTAGGACGAGCGGGATAGACTTAAGACGTGAAGCCTTAGGGTTATAGAAGGGTAGCTAGGTGGCTAAGTAACTAGGCCCTATAGGCCACATTTACAGGATGGGAGTTCTTCCCTATTCCTTTTATCTTATTGTGAGGCCGTTCAGGACGAGCATGCATGCATTCATAATTAAGCAAATGGATAACTGAGTAAAGAGCTTAAAACAAAATAACAACCAATTAGGTCCCCAGTACCTTTCTACTTAACTAGAAACCGGCTGAGTTTTATTTTTCCTTGTTCTTTTTATAATTCTTTTTCTTTTACTTACGCTTAACCGTACATAGATGACTTCCCACGGACCCTCCGATGACGGAAATACACTAACCCACACGGACGGACTTGCACGAGAGGGCTTTCCCCGCATTTTGTGGGAGGTGCTTCAGGGGGCCGGATACGCGACACCCCCTCAGTATGCGGTGCAGCAGTTCGAGAAGCACCGAGTGCCTCGTTGTAGAGTGAGGATGACCTTGGAGCCTCATCCCCTGCAGCCAGGATGGCGCTCTTTGGACTCCGAGTCTTTCGGGTACCGAGCAGAGGACACGATCGAGGCGATCGCTCTGCATGGATTGACTACCTTCTGCGGATTCCATCCTTTGGAGCTGGCCACCCACCCCATTGGCTTGTTCCCCGCTGAGAGGGAGGATGACCCCATGTGGAAGGATCGGGTGGAGCATGCCAAGGACATCTGGGCCATCTACCCAGGACAGACTGCGCACTTGACAGTACGGTGCATGAATGCTCTGTACCGTCTGTAGGTCATGCGCGGTGAGGCAATGTCCCATCTGATGGCACTGCTGGAGGCAACAAAGATCACGTTGGATAACAGAGAGGAGCTCGTGGTGGATTTATCTCAAGAAATGGTGGAGAAGGATTTGCAGGTGGAGCAGCTATCCACTGATATTCAGGAGTTGGAGGAGCTGGTGGGCACCAGGGAGAACACCATCGAGGTCCTCGAGGATCAGCTCATTAACACTCAGCAGCAGCTTGCTGAGGCTAACGAGCACCTGGACATGCATCACCAGGAGATCCAGGACCAAGAGGCCAACGAGGACGTCGACATTGAGGGAGGAGATGAGCCTGCCTCCAGTGTGGACACTGCTGGCTCGGGAAGACCACCTTCCCCCGAGTCGAGCGTTGCGTCGTTCGCTCACTAGGTGTTCAGGATAGGCTTAGAAGTTGGATAGTCGGACTCCTCGCAGCTAGCTTAGCTTTTGCACCCTTGGGGTACTAGGCTAGATAGAGTTGAGTCATTTTGGAACAAATTGATGTAATCGTGTTAAACTCTCTTGGGAGCTTGTTTGATGGATGCTATTATCAGTTTAAATTTGGAAGGAAGAATTTATGCCTCTTTGAAATCCCTTTTGTTGAAGTCGGAGTCTATCATGCTGTTTTAACTTTTTTTCCGTGATAAAATCTTGAACTTGGAACTGTGGTGTTAAGTAAGTATGTGGTTTTTCAGATGGCCGGGAGGCAGCGTCGTGGCCAGAACGAGCGCGTTCCTCCACCGCCGCCACCACCTCCCACTCTGCAGGAGCTCATGGCTCAGCAGAATGAGATCCTAAGGCAGCTGGCTCAATGTCAGCCACCACCTCAGCACTATGGTGGTGGAGACCACCAACGTCACCCCGCAGCGGCTACATACCAGGAATTCCTTAGCACCCAGCCTCCATTGTTCACAAGGGCGGAGGACCCACTTGACGCAGATGTGTGGCTGCGAGTGGTGGAATCCAAATTCCCACTGCTCCATGGAGTTTGCTCAGAGGTCACCAAAGTCAGGTTCGCCACCTAGCAGCTTCGCGGACCTGCAAGGACTTGGTGGGATCATTTTCTTGCTATGCAGCCAGAGGACCGAGAGGTGGAGTGGAGGGAGTTCAAGGCAGCTTTTAGAGGACACCATATACCAGCCGGGATTATGGACAGGAAGCTCAATGAGTTTTTGGCACTCACTCAGGGCAACAGGACAGTGTTGCAGTATGCCCAGGCCTTTAATGACTTGTGCCAGTATGCGGGATATCATGCAGATACAGATGAGAAGAAGAGAGACAGGTTCAGAAGGGGGCTCAGCACCAAGCTCCGGGATCGTCTTAACACCGTCAGGGCCAACAGCTACAATGAGTTGGTCAACATGGCTATCTCCCAAGAGGACTACATTACAGCTAGACAGGCAGAGAAGAAGAGGAAGACCCCTATGGCAGGACCCTCAGCTCAGCCCCAGCGCTTCAGGATTGTGTCCGACACCCAGGGCAGGGGACCCCAGCAGCAGCAAGGGCGATGGGTGATCCGACCCCAGCAGCAGCAGCAGACACCCAACCGCACCCAATTTCCCGCTCAGAGGAGCAATCAGCAGCAGCAGCAGTACCGCCAGGCCAATGACAACAGATGCTTCACATGTGGCAACACTGGGCATTATGCCAAGAATTGCCCCAGGAACCAGCAGAGGCAGGGGCAGAATGTCAATCAGAATCAAGGCAAGAGACAGAAGGTGCAAGTGAGGCAGGGCAGGCTGAACTTCACCACCATGGCTGATATTCCAGAGGGAGCACCCGTCATGACTGGTATCTTTACAGTTTTAAATATTCCCGCTATTGTTCTTTTTGATTCCGGTGCTTCACATAGTTTTATCAGTGCCAAGTTTAGTGCCAAATACCAGTTGCCCTTCCACCATACCGATGGGGGCATTACAATTTCAACGCCAGGAGGCAGAGTTGCCACTTATCAAATCAACAGGCAAGTGCCTATAAAATTTGGTAGTCTGGTGATTAGAACCACCCTTCTCATCTTAGGATTGGATAGCGTGGATATTATTTTGGGAGCTGACTGGTTGACCAGGCATCAGGCAGTGTTGGACATTGCAGCCAGAGCCATTGAAATTCATTCCCCTGCTTATGGCGAGACTGTTTTGTATTTACCCGACCAGGGTTGTACCCGATCTTGTGCCTTTGTTATGATAGAATCCCCGGTGGAAAAGATCCCAGTGGTCTGCGACTACCCAGATGTTTTCCCAGACGAATTGCCAGGGATGCCACCTGACCGAGATATTGAGTTCGCCATCGAATTGCAACCCGGGACTGCTCCTATCTCCAAGAGACCTTATAGGGTGCCTCCCGCGGAATTGGCAGAATTGAAGAAACAATTGCAAGAATTGTTGGACAAAGGGTTTATTCGCCCAAGCACTTCACCCTGGGGATGTCCAGCTTTATTTGTGAAGAAAAAGGATGAGAGTTTGAGGATGTGTGTTGACTACCGCCCTCTCAATGCGGTGACTATCAAGAACAAATACCCACTGCCCCGCATTGATGTTCTGTTTGATCAGTTGGTAGGAGCCAAGGTATTCTCCAAGATAGACCTTCGCTCAGGATACCATCAAATAAAAATCCGTGCCAGCGATATTCCCAAGACGGCTTTCTCTACCAGATATGGACTGTATGAGTTTCTGGTGATGTCTTTTGGGCTGACCAATGCCCCGGCTTATTTTATGTACTTGATGAACTCAGTATTTATGCCAGAATTAGACAAGTTCGTGGTCGTTTTCATTGATGATATACTGGTTTATTCCAAAAATGAAGCCGAACACACCAAACACTTGCATACTGTACTTCAGAGACTGCGTGATCATCAGTTGTATGCTAAGTTGAGTAAGTGTGAGTTCTGGCTAAAGGAGATTAAATTCTTGGGTCACACAATTTCTCAGGATGGGATATCAGTTGATCCTGAGAAGGTACAAGAGGTAATGGATTGGAAACCCCCGACTACAGTGAAGCAAATTCAGAGTTTTCTGGGATTGGCAGGGTATTATCGACGATTTATTCCGGATTTCTCCAGAATTGCCAAACCAATGACTGAGCTGTTGAAGAAGGGAGTAAAATTTGAGTGGAGCCAAAAGTGTGAGGATGTCTTTCATACCTTGAGGCAACATTTGACAACAGCCCCAGTGCTGGCCCAACCTGACAACACCAAGCCATTTGAAGTTTATTGCGATGCTTCTGGTACCGGATTGGGATGTGTCTTGATGCAAGAGAACAGAGTCATTGCTTATGCTTCGCGAGCACTCAGGCCCCATGAGTAGAACTACCCTACCCATGATCTAGAATTGGCAGCTGTGGTTCATGCTCTTAAGTTATGGAGACACTACCTGATGGGAGCTCACTGTAACATCTACACCGATCATAAGAGTCTCAAATACATCTTCACTCAAGCAGATCTGAACATAAGGCAAAGGAGATGGTTGGAGTTAATCAAGGACTATGATTTGGAGGTGCACTACCACCCTGGTAAGGCTAATGTTGTGGCAGATGCCTTGAGCAGAAAGGCCCAGTGCAATTGTGTGAGCATGGATGTGGGAGTTACCACCCTGTGTGATGAGTTGTGCAATGAACCTGGAAGTTGTTTCTTCGGGTAACCTAAGCTATATCTCGGTGGAGCCCACCTTGCAAGAGCAGATAATCAGGGCACAGGTTGAGGATAAGGGTGTTCAGGTTATCAGAGATATGATCAAGCAAAAGGCAGAAAAATACAAGTGTTTCCGACAGGACAGCAAGGGAATTCTATGGTTTGGAGATCGATTGGTTGTTCCTAAGGACCCTGAGCTCAGAAAGAAGATACTGGATGAAGCTCACCTTTCCAAATTCTCCATGCACCCTGGTAGCAACAAGATGTACCATGATCTCAGATCTCTATATTGGTGGACTAGAATGAAAAGGGAAATTGCCAAGTACATATCTGAATGTGACACCTGCCAGAGAATTAAAGCCAGTCACTTGAAGGCAGCAGGCCCTTTGCAACCCCTTCTCATACCATCTTGGAAATGGGAGGACATTTGTATGGACTTCATAGTGGAATTACCCAATACCTCCAGGCACCATGATTCAATTTGGGTTATCGTGGACTGGTTGACCAAGACTGCTCATTTCTTGCCAGTGCATACCACCCATAGGGCAGAGAAGTACGCTGAAATTTATGTTGATCAGATAGTAAGGTTGCATGGTATTCCCAAAACCATTATATCTGACAGAGGAGCACCATTTGTGGCACGATTTTGGGAGCAATTGCAAGAGTCACTTGGGACCCATGTCATCCGAAGCTCAGCATATCACCCTCAAACAGATGGCCAGACAGAAAGGGTGAATCAAATTTTGGAGGACATGTTGCGAGCATGTGCACTACATTATGGAAAGGATTGGGACAAGTGTCTGTCTTTGGCGGAGGTTTCTTACAATAACAGTTATCAGTCCAGTCTGAAGATGGCACCTTTTGAGGCATTGTATGGGAGGAGGTGTAGGACCCCACTAAATTGGTCTCAAGCAGGAGAAAGGGAAATTTTTGGTCCAGACTTGGTACTCGAGGCAGAGGCAAAAGTCAGAGTTATTACCAAGAACTTGGAAGCTGCTCAGGCCAGGCAAAGGAGCTATCATGATAAGAGGCGGAAGCCCCTACAATTTGAGGTGGGAGATCATATCTATCTTAAGGTATCACCCACGAAGGGTGTTCAGAGATTCGGGATCAAGGGCAAGTTAGCTCCTCGCTACATTGGACCCTATGAGATCAAGGCAAGTTGTGGACCCGTAGCTTACCAATTGGAATTGCCACCCCACATGTCAGCAGTTCACAATGTGTTCCATGTATCTCAGCTGCGGAAATGTGTTCGTCTACCCACTGAAGTACTACCGGAACCAGATATTGAGATAGAACCAGACTTGTCCTACCAAGAGTACCCCGTCAAGGTGCTAGATCAAAAAGAGAGATCAACTCGAGCAAGGTCGATCAGAATGTATAAAGTTCAGTGGAGTCACCATTCAGCAGAAGAAGCTACATGGGAGACTGAGGATTTTCTACGCTCTCGCTTCCCCGACTTTCTACCCAAAGGAGTCGGTATGTAACCCCAAAACCCCACCCCCACCTGCCCTTTGAATTCAATTATAAGAAAAACTTAGATAACAAGGATAGTCTAAGTTGTGGATTTAACTTAAGAAGGGCTTCCTTCTGAAGTTGCAAAGAGGATGACATTCGAAGAGCAGTTAATAAGAGAAACTTAAGTATAAAGGGAAAACAACACCAGCACACCTTCAAGCATCCCTCCAAGGGGCTCTACCTGAAATCTCGGGGCGAGATTCCTTTAAGGGGGGAGGGCTGTAACACCCCAGGTGTTACTCAGGGTGTCCACCCCAGGGTTACCCCTTTTTAACCCATTATCACATGAAGATTTGTATGGGCAAAGTACCTCAAACTTTGAATTCAAGGACCTAATCAAGTGCAAACTATCTTGGATATCATGCCCTAGCTTGTCATGCACATCTAAGTGGGGATTTCCCAAAACCCTAAAGCAAACCCCCCCATGGGCAATAGGAACCCTAATTGAAGCCATGATCAAAAGATCATGTAAACCTTATGATCATGGTTTGGGCCAAATATAAAAGTTGTAATATACTTAATAACCTACAATTAATAGTTAGGAAGTACCCCCAAAAAGTTTTCAGAAAAGCCCTAAAAAGTTCACCTAAGATTCAGCACAAGGGAGAATTCAGTTTTTGCCTAAGTACAAAAACTAACCCTTGCACAAAGACTCCACATGTTCACCTTAATCCCCTTTTCAAAACCCTTCGACCCAATTGACAAAATGGCGCCAAATTAACCCTAGAACACCCTGGAAAGAGATGACACCTACCCTAGGGCGCTAGACATGACTTGACACCCCTTTTGTCTTGGTTCGGGCCCAGCTGACACAACAAACTTCTCCCCTCTCTATCTCCCTACCCCGACCATATCTCGACTTGGAACTCACAGCAAAAAGATAGGATTTGGAGCAGAGAAGCGACCGTACACAGTGACTTTGCCAAGATACGCACGCTATGGCGCTCTAATCCGCCGTTGAACCATGGCAGAAGCAAGCTTCCACGTGTTCGACGCGAGCTGACATCCGGGGGCGCGCTCAGAGCACGCCCGTGCGCGAACCCCCGCGCGCCCGCGGCCGCCCGTGACCACGCCCGCGCCACAGCTATAAAGCCCGCCCCAGTGCTTGGCTGCCTTCCCCGTTGCCTCCTCCGTACCTCACCTGACTTACCCGAGCCAGCCATTAGCTCCGGCGACCTCCCCGCGACCCGCTAGTGCCGCCCGAGAGCAACCACCGTGGCCAGCCCCTCTCCCGTCCTCCTCCGTTCGATCCAAGCCCTCAGATAGCTTCCTGGTGAGGCCGTGAGACTTGCTCAAGCTTGACCCGGGGACCCGCGTCACCGGAATAGCCCAATCGTGCTCACCGGAGTTCAAGAACCCGCCGGCGCACGTGGACCGGGTAAGCCCCTGCACCGTTTTCCAATTCGTTGCACGCATGGCCTCTATATCACCCCGTGAAGCTCCTCGTGCACCCTAATTGAACTATACCGCCGTGGTTTGGCCGGAGCAGGAGCCGCCGACGACCCCCGCCGCCTGTGCTTGTGGCCAAGGTAGCTCCGACCACCTCCGACGTCGACCCGCACACCGACGTGACCGTCGCGACCTCCCGGACGTCACTGACCACCCCGCCGGAGCTCTACTGCCGCCGGTAAGCCCCACCGCCGTAATCTATGCCGCGGGTACTGTTTAAGCCGGTCAGGGAGCGCGGGTTAGATTTCAGTTAAGTCCAGGGGGCTTTGCGTAATGTCAGTGACCCAAGCCAATAGTGGACCGAGGGCTGTTCTGTGAGAAAAGAAAAGGATAAACCCCAGGGGCCTCAGTGTAAACCTGTTTTCTTTTCCATTTTTGAATTTCTTTTTCTTTTGTTATAACAGATAGCTAAATAAATGCATAACTTGAAGAATAATCATCCAAAAATGTTCAAACCAATTTTGCTAGATTCTGGAAATTATGAACTATCAGATAAAAATAATAGAACCCATGGTTTCTGTATTTCTTTCTGAAGTTTTGAATTAAATAAGAAAACTACTCAAAACTCAATATTAGAAGGAAAAATAGGAATATTGTTTGACCAGGGTTAGAAAAATTTTGAGAAGTTTATGTATACCTCCTAAACCAAATAAAAATGTTAAACCTCTCTGTCCACTCCAATAAAGTTAGTTTTACCCTTTATTCTATAATATGCTTAATGATAAGAAAAATAGAAAATATAGTTTAATTAATGAACCAGAGAATACCTCTATTTTTGTTAGGTTACTTATTCAATATAGTTCACTGGAAAAATATATCATGCCCTGTTTTAGTATAAAATAAGCAGGATCCCTTTTGTTTTAATAAAACAAGTAAAACTTAGGAAAACTCTACAAAAATAACCCCAAGGTAAAAACACCCCCACCCTTGGGATAACTATTGTTTTACTAGAGAGAACTTAGGAAAAATATGAAATCTGCTGTTTGACATTTTTCAAATAATAATGTAGTAGAAAGAGCCTTTTTGACCTTAAACTTAAGAAAATCATAACTAAATAACCACCCCTTAGTTTTCTGTGAGTTTTAGCACAGAGACCTATTATTACTATGGGATGCCAACAAAAATAACCTTTAGGACAGAACCTACCCCTAGCTTAGAGATGTAGTGTAAAGTGGCCCATTTTGTTTAACTCTTGTCATTTTTGTTTAAAGCCTAGCTTTTGTACTTTAAGCCTCAAATTCTTAAAACAAGCTAGAATAGCAAGTGACAACCCACTGAAATTTTTACAGAATTTTTGGAAATTATTAAAACACTGTTGTAGTTCAAACCTACCCTGGAAACCCTAAATGGAAATTAAGGAAAGGAAAATGAATAATGTGAATTAATGTTATCCTAAAACCTTTGTAATCTGTCCACTAAAATGTATCAAGGCAATACCAATCCACTATGTTATCCTAAAAGAAAACCTAAGCTTAAAAGGTAATAAGTCTATGTATCTATATATATACCACTAGAAGCCCCGCATGACTAAGAAACCCTAAGTTAATTCTTGACTTAGTTTCTTTAGCTTAATGTTCTTAAATCTTGCATAATCATGACATACATGTTCATTGCATTTCGATAGACTGTAATCTTGCTGACGGAGAGTACATCCTCGTGCCGGAGCAAGGAGCTGCTCAGGAGGTAGCCCCGGACCCAGCACCCGAGCCTGCACCAGAGGACCTGCCTGCCACTGCTTTGGAAGGCAAGCCCCGGTTTTATGCATAACCTGTTATTTATGCTAATTTACTTCACTTAATGATTGTAGGATTGATTGTGCACTTAAGTGTAGGAATTGTTTGAAACCCTAGTTGCATGATCTCAGGAATCCTATTGAGATGAATACTAGTATGCTAGGTCGAGTAGCTGCTTTATTAAGTAGGATCTCGGTAGAAGACGAGTGATTTTTCTAGCACTCGCGCGAGGTCAGGACATTGATTGTACCCACTTTCATCTCGTACTAATGTTGGTTGTGGGCAACAATCCATGGGGATTGGTTGTCTACGAGATGAAATTTGAATAAGGATTAAGGTGTGGTACCGTGAGTCAAGCGTTTGAACGTACTAAACACATACCAAGAAATATGGTAAATCGGTAAGCCTAGTACCTGAGTGAACCTGCCCGCAGATTGCCCTCCTCACGCGACCTGAGACGAGGTCTCCCATTCCGGTTATGGTGGGTACAAGTGCGGTCACTGCACGACGGCCAGTCAGTGAGGCATTGTACGCCAAGGCGGTGAGCCCCTTTCTGTTGCCAGGGAATCGATGGGGACGGTTGATATGTGTGGGGACGGAGTGCCCCTGCATGTCGTGTGTTTAGGTTTACCTTGCAAGGATAAAAACTCGATTCGAATCGTCTCCTTCTCGCAGCTAATGAGACTGCTTGATCCATGCTGCTACATTGAGTAACAAGTGGAATGATGCGGAGATGATATAAGATGTTGATTGCTAAAATGTTTGCTACTTTGTATGAATAGATAGTACATTTTTAGCCTTAAGAGAGTCACACTTAACTTTGACTAAGTTAAAATCTTGATTTAAAAACTCAGCTAGTGCTTTTGGCAACCAAACCCCACAGCCAAACAGCTGCATGTCTAGAGGTAGAGGAGTAGACTCCTCACACCGGGTAAGTCTAGCTGAGTATTAGTATACTCAGCCTTGCTTGTGGCATAATTTTTTACAGGTTCTCTGGAGGAGATGGTTGCTGGGATAACTTGGCCGTCCACCTTGCCACCGGGTTGGACTGTTGAGTGGGACCCTGCCTCGGCTGAGGAGGAGCATGAGGAGTGATGGGACAGGCTTCCCCATCTCTCTATTTATTTACCGTTAGTTTATTTCCGCTGCACTTCGAACAATGATGGTTACTTTTGCAAAAACCCCGATGATGATGATGATGTAATAATTTAATACTCTGACATGTATGGTTTTATGCTTTATTGTATTTGCTCTGTGACTCACCTTCGAGTGAGATTGTGGTACTTGATCCTGTCAGTGGCCGTGTCGGACTAGATCCGAGGGATTGACGGGTTATTCCCTTTTAAGTGTGGTCTAGCCTCTGAGGCGGGGCTTAGGCACTTAAGTTGGAATAATTCGGGCAGTTCCGCCACAGTTCATGGATTACCTCGACAAGTTATTAGTGGTGTTCATTGATGATATTCTTATATATTCCCAGAATGAGCAAGAGCATGAGGAACATCTGAGGAAAATACTTCAAAGGCTACGAGATTGCCAGTTGTATGCCAAGCTTAGCAAGTGTGAGTTCTGGATCAGCAAAGTTCTATTCTTGGGTCATATTATAAACTGAGATGGATTAGCTATGGATCCAAAGAAGGTAGCAGCGATTCTGGACTGGAAAGCACCAAAAGATTTTTGAGGAATCAAGAGTTTCATTGGAATGGCCGGTTATTACCGACGTTTCATTGAAGGTTTCTCCAAGATTGCCAGACCAATGACAGCCTTGCTAGCAAAGAAGGTTGAGTTCAAGTGGACCCCAGCGTGCCAAGAATCCTTTGAAATGTTGAAGCAGAAGTTAACAACAGCGCCAGTGTTGGTTCTGCCAGATGTTCACAAGCCATTCTCAGTGTATTGTGATGCTTCGTACACCAGACTGGGATGTGTATTGATGCAGGAAGGGAGAGTAGTGGCATACTCGTCCCGACAGTTGAGGATTCATGAGAAGAACTATCCTAGTCATGATTTGGAGCTAGCAGCGGTGGTTCATGCATTGAAGACCTAGAGACATTACCTTTATGGGCAGAAGTGTGATATCTACACGGATCACAAGAGTCTCAAATATATATTCACTCAGTCAGAGTTAAACATGAGGCAGCGAAGATGGCTAGAGATGATCAAAGATTATGAGCTGGAGATTCATTATCACCCAGGCAAAGCAAATGTGGTTGCAGATGCTCTTAGCAGGAAGAGTCAGGTCAATATGTTGGCCGCTCACCCGATGCCATATGAGCTAGCGAAGGAATTTGATAGATTGAGTCTCGGATTTCTAAACAACACTCAAGGAGTGGCAATTGAACTAGAGCCCACTCTGGAGCAGGACATCAGGAAAGGTCAGAAGGATGATGAGAAGCTCAAAGAGATCCAGCAACTGATCATCGATGGGAAAGGTCCAGATTTTTGTGATGTTGCAGAAGTAGTAGTTTGGTTCAAAGATAGGTTGTGTGTTCCCGATATCAAATCGATCCGAGAACTGATTCTCAAGGAAGCTCATGAGACAGCATATTCTATACACCCGGGTAGTGAGAAAATGTACCAAGATTTGAAGAAGAGATTCTGGTGGTATGGTATGAAAAGAGAGATAGCAGAGTATGTGGCTAGATATGATAGTTGTCAGAGGATCAAGGCAGAGCATCAGAGACCCGAAGGTTTGTTGTAGTCGTTGCAGATTCCACAGTGGAAATGGGATGAGATTGGGATGGACTTTATAGTTGGTCTGCCCCGCACTCGAGCTGGTTATGACTCCATCTGGGTAGTAGTGGACCGTTTGACAAAGACAACCCATTTCATACCATACAAGACCACCTATAACAGTGCAGTATTGGCAGAGTTATACATGTCTCGGATTGTGTGCTTGCATGGTATTCCAAAGAAAATAATATCGGACAGAGGCACCCAGTTTACTTCTCACTTTTGGCAGCAGCTACATGAAGCGTTGGGTATGCATTTGAAGTTCAGCTCAGCTTATCACCCACAGATAGATGGTCAAACAGAGACAAATCAAATTCTGGAGGACATGTTGAGGGCTTGTGCTTTGCAAGACAAGATAGGTTGGGACAAGAGATTACCATATGCAGAATTCTCTTACAACAAAAGCTACCAAGCCAGCCTGAAGATGTCACCTGAAAGTCGCCTAGAGGGGGGGTGAATAGGGCGAATCTGAAATTTACAAACTTTAAGCACAACTACAAGCCAGGGTTAGCGTTAGAAATATAAACGAGTCTGAAAGAGAAGGCGAAAACAAATCACAAGCAAATAAGGCGGATGACACGGTGATTTGTTTTACCGAGGTTTGGTTCTTGCAAACCTACTCCCCGTTGAGGTGGTCACAAAGACCGGGTCTCTTTCAACCCTTTCCCTCTCTCAAACGGTCACTTAGACCGAGTGAGCTTCTCTTCTCAATTAAACGGGACACTAAGTCCACACAAGGACCACCACACAATTGGTGTCTCTTACCTTGGTTACAATTGAGTTGGAATCAAGAAAGAAGGAAGAAGAAAAGCAATCCAAGCGCATGAGCTCAAATGAACACAAATGTCTCTCTCTCTCTAGTCACTAAATTGGTTGGAGTGATTTTGGACTTGGGAGAGGATTTGATCTCTTTGTTTGTGTCTTGTATTGAATGCTATAGCTCTTGTATGAGGTTTGAAGGCTGAAAACTTGGATGCAATGAATGGTGGGTGGTTGGGGGTATTTATATCCCCAACCACCAAAGGAGTCGTTGGTGGAGGCTGCTGTCGCATGGCGCACCGGACAGTCCGGTGCGCCACCGGACACTGTCCAGTGTGCCAGCCACGTCACCCGACCGTTGGGTTCTGACTGTTGGAGCTTCTGACAGCTGGGTCACCGGACAGTCCGGTGGTGCACCGGACAGTCACTGTTCACTGTCCGGTGCGCCTTCTGGCTCTGCTCTGACTTCTGCGCGCACTGTACCACATTAAATGCTCGTTGCAGACGACCGTTGGCGCTGTGTAGCCGTTACTCCGCTGGCACACCGGACAGTCCGGTGAATTATAGCGGAGTGGCTCCCAGAATTCTCGAAGGTGGCAAGTTTGGAGTCGGGTTCCCTGGTGCACCGGACACAGTCCAGTGGTGCACCAGACAGTCTGGTGCGCAAGACCAGGGCACACTTCGTTTGTCTTTTGCTCTCTTTGTTTGAACCCTTTCTTGGTCTTTTTATTGGTTTGTTGTGAACCTTTGGCACCTGTAGAACTCATAGTATAGAGCAAACTAGTTAGTCCAATTATTTTTGTTGGACAATTCAACCACCAAAATCAATTAGGAAATGGTGTAAGCCTATTTCCCTTTCATCACCGTTCGAAGCGCTTTATGGAAGGAATTGCAGAACTCCACTGCATTGGGATCAACCTGGTGAAAGACAGGTGTTTGGACCAGATATTTTGCTTGAAGCCAAAGAGAACATCAGAATGGTCCGAGAGAATTTAAAGGCAGCATAGTCCAGACAGCAAAGCTATGCTGATACCAGGAGAAGAGAACTCAGTTTTGAAGTGGGAGACTATGTCTACTTGAAAGTGTCGCCCATCAGAGGAACCAAGAGGTTTGGAGTCAAAGGCAAATTGGCACCTCGCTATATCGGCCTTTATCAGATTCAAGCCAGACGTGGAGAAGTGGCTTATCAACTCAGTTTGCCAAAGAACCTGTCTGTAGTGCATGATGCGTTCCATGTGTCTCAGTTAAAGAAATGCTTAAGAGTGCAAGAGGAGCAGCTACCAGCAGAGGATCTTGAAGTTCAAGAAGATCTGACTTATATTGAGAAGACAACTCAAATTCTGGAGACAGCAGATCGGGTCACTCGGAGAAGTACCATCAAGATCTGCAAAGTCAAATGAGGTCATCACTAGAGATGTCAATGGGGACCCGATACCCGCTAACCCGTTGCCCCCGCGTGTCCCCTTTTCTCTCTGTGCGCCGTGGGCCTGTCCTGTCAGTTCCGCCCCCTCCGCGCTCGCCGTGGACCGGCGCGTGCGCACTCGGGCACGTCGCCGGATTTCTCGGCCACGACGCCCGCCCACGTGCCCAGCTCCCTTTTTAGAGCCCCGCTAGTGCCCCACGCACACCCCTCACCTCATTTCGTGCAGCTTCACCCTCTCCCATGCTCTGCCCACGCCGCCAGTCGCCGCCGGAGACCCGTGCCCGCATTCCTAGCCATCCATCTCGCCAGAGACCGCTCCAAGCCTCCCCGAGCTCCACCCCAAGGTGAGACACTCGTCCCCGTGCCCAATTTCCCTTATTGCGCCCTGTGTTCATCCAATTTCGCCATCGCCGGTGCTCGGCCGCGGCGGTCCGCCGTGCTCGCACGGTCGCCAGCCGATTTAGCCCGGTCTAGTTCACCGGAATAGTTCCCTGTGTCACCCCTGCCTCTGCTAAAGTTAGCTAAGGCCTTAGCATGCCTTAACTCCCCTCCCCGTGGCTGAAATGGCTCACTGGAGTTTCTCCAGCCCGCCTGAGGCCTTCTCACCACCATTCTCCCCTCTCTGCCCGTGGATTCGTGGCCTCTTCCCCGCCATCGTGTTCGCCGTGGCACCCTCTTCCTCTCTGCCCAACTCCGGCGACCCTGGAGCCACCCTAGCTCGTGCCTGCCTCAACTCTGGCGACCTCACCGCCACGGAGAGGAGTGGCACCGCTTCGCGCACGCCTGTTTCCCCGGTCTGATTCCCACCGTCCGATCTTGATCGAACGGCTCGGACCCCCTCGGACCCCCCTCCATCCGATCTTGATCGAACGGCCTGGACCACAAGATACCGCTTCGCGCCCGCGCACCCTGACGCTGTGTGTCACACCCGTTTCTAAGGGGCAGAGCCGGGTGCATAGCATATGTGTGCCAGGATCTATTTCCACACATATGTTGACGTCACAAGTGTAATATATCAAAAGATCAATGCATAAAAGTGTAAATAACGATTATATTAACATATTACACTTTGAACAGACATAATGTCTTAACCTTTATTCGTCAAAGTACAGCGAAACAAGGACATCCATCCACAGGAAGATGATCGGGGGTATCACTAGACTAGCATCCATGGTGTTCAGCATCATATCTTCATCTGCAACTTCTGATCAAAATTAAGCAAGGGTGAGCTCACTTATGGTCGGGGCTCAGCAAGTGGGGGAAAACTAATGCAGGTTTAACAAGGTGAGGCTGAGGTTGAGCAGTAAGCATTTTAGTTGGTCAACATTTTATTAACAACACCTGTCTTAATAATAAGTGTGAATCCCAAGTATTCCCATTAAGCAAATGTATAATAGTATATCAAAAACACTTAAGTGAAACCACTTAAGCAAAACCATTGGCAGATCATCGGATCTCGATTTATTTCCATCTTCAAGTTCAATTATCATGTGAGGAGTCCAGGCTGCTCATAACCGTGAGCACGGCTGATATATCAGTTTTACACTCTGCAGAGGTGGCGCATCTTTACCCATGAGTCGCGATTCCCTTCTAGCCCGGGTTAGCTAGACCCGTATTCACTTCCGAGGTGAATGGCCAGGGTCTCACTACGAGGCTTCTCCCTAGAGTCCTCATTACGCAAATGCTGGAAATGATCAAACTGCATAAGGCACACCTACCGTAACCAACTTATAGTCCAGACTACAGGGTAAAGCTTTGGGAACTATGCCCGTATCCAATCTGCCTGAGCCGGAACTATAAGAGCTTGCCAGATGCCCCCGTTCCTGTCGACCACGACCAGCACCCAACATAAGACTTCCCTAGTTATTTAGCCAAGACCAGAGCCATGATAGTTCTCATGGTAGCACTGTTTTCCCGGGTGGTCACTCCATGTTCCAATTAATATGCAATAATCTTGTTTAACCATCGGGTTAACAACAATAAAGTAAACTTACCATTTGGAACATTAATATCATAAACAGGAGTGACTGCATAAATTTAAAGTTGTAGCAATAGCATAGCTACTTGATTAGATCATAATCCCAGGTTAAACAAGGATTAAGGTTGGAAAGGTTATCTAAATAGGTAACCCGTCAAATTATGCATATATTTATTGAAGAATAAACTTTATTAAATCTATTGTTTGGGATCAAACAGAGTATGCAGAGGGAGAAGTCCACTTGCCTTGCTTATTGAAAACTTGAGGTTCTTCCACGAAATATATCTTGATTCTCAACTATTAGATCAACCACTGAATATCACACAAACAAACAAGAAGAACAAACACCATTCAATAACATACAACAGTCACCATACGTAGAGCTAAAAGAAAGCCTAACGAAAAGAGCGTTCGCTTTTCAAAAACGTTGTAAGTAATGGTTATAATTAAGAAGGTATTCTTTTTAAAAATGTGTGATCTATAATTTATAAAACAAGACATAAGTTTAAAAATATCTTAATTAAAATATACAAATATTATGTTCACCAAATTAATCTTTTATAAATCGTCATACGTGATATGTCTAATATTAAGGGTTTATAAGACGATAAAACACGTTATAACATTACTAAACCTTTTTAACCTTTTAGAACACATATAAGTTATATCTAAGGTTAATGCGTTATGAAATACATTGTTAATTTATGAAGCATTATGGAACCTATAATTCATTGTTAAACCTATCACTTATAATAAATTAAGATATAAGTCTAAATAGATTTTATGTGAAAAGGTCATTATTATTAAACACCTATTTATGGAAAGTTATGATATATGCTTTAATGAACTTTTATGTAAAAGACAATAAACAAACAATTATATTTTATTTTTATTATAAAGTACATGTCCTATATTTTATTAAGAAAGCCATATACAAAACAATATACAAACTAACATTATTATTATTAAAGAACATGAACACTATTTTCATTAGTTTATTCTTTAGGAAAACTAAGTGATATATATATAAATAATATGGACTAAGTTTGATTAAATGATTAACTAAGCATATATAACCAGTTGTGAACAATTTGTAATATAAAACTAATTAACTAGATTATGAGAGGACATAATTACTCTATTATTTATCTTTATCTTTAGTTTAGAAACATATGATCTAGATATTTAAAATGAAAATTATATTCATTGGTATGTTATTAACTATTGTTTTAGTTATAACGGTGTGAGCATTTAATTAAGCCATTATATCGTTATTAGAAAAGTTATATGACATATTACTTTTAAGTTTCTATTTAATACTGCTATACTTAAACATCTATAATGATTCTTGTTAAATATGATAACTATTAAAAAGGTAATTTTAAAGTTAGAAACAAGTTATCTAATTCTTTAGTAAGAAACCTATATCAACATACTATCAATTTCTTTATTAGAAAAATATGAGCGCCTAATTAAATTATTATAAATTCTACCCTTTCGGTTTTCTTCCTTTCTTTTCTAAATAGAGTTTATACGTATAACTAAAAAGTGTTTATTTAATTCTTCTAACATTAATATACTAGAATTAATTGTAAATTACTAAATGGGACTTTTAATAACCTATTCATGGTTATTATGACATAAATGAGCATTTTACTAGTCTAAGTAATTAAGTGCTACACTTGTGAATATATTTATTATGAATAGTAAAAATCTATATTTTTATTCGACCAGAAATACGTGGCTTAATTCCTATTTCAATTTCTTATATCCGTAAGTTTACACTTAAAATACTAATAACAATTATTATTCCACACACACTAAAGCGAAATTCAATTTGTAAACGTTTTCTAGTATAAAATCACGGAAGTAGTGAATAGTGATCGTACTCATTTTTTAAAATTATAAAATCATACACCTATTAAAGCGTTATCGTGGGGTTCGATTTTGACTACACGTATAAAACGAAAACTCTACAATCATATACGAATCACCAAATCGCATCATCATAATATTACAACGATAAATCGCAAGATTCAAAATATGATTTAGAAAATAAATACTTTGGGGTTGCCTTCAACCTTGTGATTTAGTTCATGCGCAGGGATGAACGTCTACGAATGGGAGTGGTTCGACGGATAGGTACGGGAACGTCTCCGGCGAGCAGCGAAACAGGCGCGAGGTCCAGCCGAAGTGTTGCGTGGGCGGCGAGTACGAACTCCGGCGAGTTCCACGGGCGGTCCGAGCACTGCAGGGCAGTGGATGGTCCAGCGAATCGGTGAAGGCGCGAGTGACGGGACGTGCTACACTATGAGAGGGAGGAAGGAGCGAGGTGGCTGGGGTCGGGTGCGGATGACAGGGCGCGATGTCCGGCGAACAACGAACACGCGCGAGCGAGGTAGCGATGGGGAAAAACTTAGACAGGGGAGGGAGAAAAGAGAGGAGCTCGGTGGATTTTATAGGGAGAGGGCGCTGTGGAGAGAAGAGAAACGACAGCCATCACTACAGCCATCAATGGTGCATTACCCACATTAACGATGAGGAGGAAATGGAGAATGGGAAAAGGGAGAAACGACCGGCGTGAAGCTCCATTAATTCAAAGACGAACGGTCGGCGGGATCGCTTGGACATCGGGCGCGGGCGGGTTTTGGCATCCTGGCGCGTCGGTCGCGCGGGCTTCCTGGGCGCGGGTCTTGGCACAACGGGGGCTGGGCGGCTCCAGGCGCGGCTCGGCGGATGAGCAGGGCGCGTCGTCCTGCGGGCGGCTGGGCAGGAGCTCGGCTTCAGGGTGCGCGCAGCATCAGGTCGCGTCGGGGCTTAAGCTCGCATGGGCGAAGCCGGGTCGGTCCTCAGCGTTCCAGGCGCCAGCAGGGCGGCCAGGCGCGCGGGGTCGGCCGGCTGGACTGTGCGTAGGGCGTGGACGTCGGGCGGGTCGGGCGTCGGTCTGCTCGGCGAGCGGGGTAGCGCAGGCAGCGCGCGCTCGGGCGTCGAGGTCTGGGCGGCCTGAGCGAGCGCTCGACCGCGGGGCGCTGCGCGGGGTGCCGGGATCGCGCGGGGTCGGCAGGGCCTGGCGCAAGCACGTTGGGGTCGCGGTGGCAAGCGGCTGGGCGCCGGGCGGCTCGGAGGAAGAAGGCAGGGGGCGCGGCGGCTGGGAAGGGGCACTGCTCGGTGAGTCGGCGGCTCGGCGCGGGTCGCCTTGAGCGCGCGACAGAGAGAGTAGGGGAGAGGGCAGGGAGAAGGGGCGGCCGGGTCTGCGCGCATGGCTCCCTGGCGGCGCTCGGCTGGGAGAGAAAGGGGAAAGGGAGGAGAAGGCGCGGGTGGGGCCCACACGCGAGTGAGAGAGAGTGGTAAGCAGGGGCGGCCGACTTCTTCATGGGCCAAATGGGCCAAATTCGTTAGGGTTTCGTTTTTTTCGTTTTTTATTTTTCTTTATTAGTTTTCCTTTTGTAAATTCGAATTATATTTTTAAGTAACCCTAAATGTCAGAAAAATTATAAATAAAAAATATTTTTTTGGACTAATAATTATTATGTTATTTATTTACTAGGATTTTTATTTAAGAAGAAATGTTATTCAATAACCAAAAATCAATCATGCGCAATGAGAAATTAAAAATCATTCCAAAGGCAAATAAATAACAAACACTTAAAAGGAATTTTTAATTACCATAAATATCATTATTAACTAAATGTATTATTTTTATTTAATGATTTTCATAGTGTTACACTGTGGCCCGCCCATCAACACCCAAACCCTCTGGCGCTGGGCCCACTCGGTCAGCGCGCTCTCCCCCACTGTCGCTGACACCCCATGGCCCGCCTGTTAGTGCTCGCCCGCCTGCGCCCGCGCGCCCTCTGCCGCAGATCTAATCTCAGCCGTTGGTTTTAGATCTGACGGTTGGATTCACCCGAGACCCCTTCGTGTGGCTGTTTTGCTTAAGAAACCCCCTATTAGACCCCTGGACTTTTATTCAATCACAGAATTAGCCCTAATTTCATATTTTGAATTCCCAAAATTGTTTATTTCATAACTTTTGTATATGAACTCCAAATTTAGTGATTCAAATTGCAAAATGTTCATAGAATTATTCTCTGTTTAAATGTCTGCACATTCTAATTTTTAGGATTAAATATGAACTAATGTAGATGTATGTTTTATTTATTTAATAAAATAAATAAAAGGAGAACCTTAGAGATTTAAACTTGTTTAAGCTTGTGAGATCAATAATATGTATTACATAAGTTCATATCTGTTCTAAATTTTAGGTCACAATAAAATAAATTGAACTATGTTATGTATATGTGAGTAACACTTAGAGAAATAATAATCAATTTCCAAACAAAGTTAATGTAGGTTATAGTTTATGTTATACTTTGATCTCATTAATCCTTATTTTGTTTTGTGCCTTTTTAGATGAGTTCCAATGTTTGTACATGTTTGGTGTGATGTTCAGTTTTACCTTCCAAATGTATTGAATGTATGCTCGTTTTACTTAGACAACGAGCAGCTCGTGGTTCCTGAGTGTGTTGTTGGAGACCTCCCTGAGCAACAACCTGTTGAAGGCAAGTGTCCTCAGACCTATCATGTCCTACTTTACTTTATAATTCATTGTCCCGCATTTCATTATTGAAACCTAAGGATTGACTAGTTTGTATTTCCCTTACCCTCGTTTACCTTTTTGGGTTAATCATGGTTAGCTTATGCTATTGCTTAAACTTAATCAATGAACATGATGTGATCTTTTATGATACGATGATGTTATCCCGATGGGGTCCTTGTGATTACTTTAGGGAGCTCACGACTTGTGGGTAAAGTGTGCAACCTCTGCAGAGTGTTAGAAACTGGTATATCAGTCGTGCTCACGGTTATGAGCAGCCTTGGGATCCTCTTTGATTAGAAGAACAATGGTTACTTTTATGATGATTAACAATGGTGATTATAATCCTGATCTCTGGTATTTTCTCTTTTGAGGAATGCCTCTGGGTAATAACTAGGTTATTACTAAAACTTGGCTCTACTTATAGTAATAAAACTTGACCAACTAAAAGCAACTACTTAACCTTAACTCCACATACAGCTAGTCCACTTTAGCCAAACGGGACATTTGTTGAGTACGTTGAAGTGTACTCACCCTTGCTTTACAAACCACCCCACCCCAGGTTGTCCCCACTGTTCTCAGTGCTCAGGAGGTGAAGCTGACAACATGGATGACTTCGAGGAGTTCCAGGAATACGATGAGTTCTAGTTTATCTTAGTGGCAAACCCCCAGTTAGCTGCCTGTGTAGGCTTACATTCTACGTTTCGATACTTTGCACTTTGATGTTATTGTTAAAGACTATATTTACGTAATAGACTCTGTGGATGTCTCAGACATCTTGATGTAACTAAGTACCTTTCCGCTATTTAATTCAAGCATTGTGTGATGATGTCCAATTATGTAATCGATGTGTACGTGAGTTCTGATCCTGGCATGTACATGGTTCGCATTCGGTTTACCTTCCAAAACCGGGTGTGACATGGGACCAATAACTTGGGAGGTTCTGTTATAGCTGGTATCAGAGCAAGATTAAGTATAATACGGTCACATACATATTTTCTGCGTGGAGCTCACGACACCAACCATGCTCCTCATCCTCTCTTGTCGTAGCTCGCCAGGCTTCCTGCTCCAAGCCACGCTCGCCTAGGCGTTTTGCTCTCAACACTTGACCTCCCAGCTACCCTAACGCACCGCTCACCTCCCCAACACCATGGTCGCGGGCTCCTGCGTCCTCACCATTCATGCTCTTTAGCAGCGCAACCAGGACTCGCCGCCCCTGACCCTGCTCGGTCCTTGGCTCGGATGTGCCCTCCTCGCCCGTCTGCCATGCTACTGGGAGCCTCGACACTGAACCACGCCCTTGCTGCCTCAATCGCCGACCATCATCGTGCCCTCCACGAGCGCTCCACAGCTCCTTTACCAGCATCTAGGTCTTCTTCTCCATGTCGTGCATTCTTTCCTCATGCTCCAGCCACGGTGGTCGCTGGGTCTCAACTCCCCTGCTCCTACATCATCTCAGCATCGTGCCCTCTGGCTGTCTCAGCCAAGTCCGACCACTCGTCCTCAACCAGTGGGCTTGTCATGCCAAAGTCCTTCTGCCTGACCTTGTCGGCCTCGTCCCCATCTCATCGTGTGTCTTTGGGGCCACCCACCGCGCCCACACCCAGACGTCACCATCTCCAATCTCGCCCTCGCAGTTAAACATGTCGCCACCTATGAAGACATGCTACCCTACTCGATGAGCAGTTCGGCTGATGCCTCTCCTATGCTCGCAACTAGGAGCTTCTCCAGCACGTCGTTGTTGTAAAAATTACTCGACACTGCGCATGCTCCCTCTCCTTGTGCTATATCGATGATTTTCTGCGTTGGTGTGGCTATAGATGGAGAGGTTGGAGGTGCTTCGGTGCATCGCCCGCTAGTTGTTTGGTGTAATGAGTGAAGCCCATGCGGCGCTCGACAGGCATTCGATGGAAGGCTTGAACCGGAATTCATCGTTGTTTCTTGAACTTGTTCCCACCAGCTGCCAGCGTTGTCTTGGTCTTCTTGTGTGGTGGATGGATGAAGAGGGTGGTGCTATAATGGAGAAGGTAGTGAAGTCTTTGTGTGGTGCCCGTCAGATGCTCGATGAAAAGCCTGAAGCAGGAATCGTCACGCCATCGTCTTTATTGACCGGAAATCATCGTGTCGGCATGTCGAGGTCGTCGTTCGCCATCCTCGTCCTTGCCACAAGAAACTCTTGGGATTCACTAGTGACGAAGTGAGGTTCCTGCGCATTGTTCATCGATGAGTTCTAGTTTATCTTAGTGGCAAGCCCCCGTACAGTGCCCTTGAGAGGTCAGATTAACAGAGCTATTGCCATCCCACGTTAAACTTTGCATACACTCCTTCTACGTCCCGTTGGGTCAACTTGCCCAGGAGAGCAAGTTCCAACAGTTGGTGTGTCGATGACGTGGTAGAACACGTTGGAGGGCAAGGCTAGCCTCGGCGCGCGCAAGTTTAGCTTCGGCGCGCGCAGCCTGAGCTTCCGCGCAGGCCTTGTCAGTGTCCTCCTTCTGCATGGCCAGCCGACGGCCAAGTTCCACCTTTTCGGCCTCCGCCGCCGACAGCTTGTCCATCAGATTGCGGCTCTTGCCTTCCGCGGCTGACTTGTCCCGCATAGCCTCAGTGAGCTGCGTCCGGAGGCGCTCATTCCTCCCTTCGAGTCGCTGCCTCTCGGCAGCGAACTCCGAGGTCAGGGCCCCAGACGCAATCTGTTCGGCGAAAGCGGCCGCCTAGCATCAACCACCGTCAAATTAGAAGTCATTAAAAAAAAGAGGGAGCAGACCGCCGAAGGCAACTTACATGCTTCAGCTGCTGCGCAACTAAGCCTGCCACATCCTCAACGGCGGCGGCCGAAGAGATCTCGCCACTGGCGCAAAACTGGGCCCACGGGTCCTGCGCAGACCCCGTCGCACCAGTCGCCACATATACCGGGGCAATGGCCAGTTGCCCATCTTCTAACCCTGCACCATTCGCGTCAAAAACCTAATCTGAAAAAAGAAAAAAAAACTCACCAGCAAGTTCTTGCCCTGTGTGCGCGTCGAATATCGAGACGCCGCCTAGAAGATAGTCATCCACACAAATATCCATGGAGGCCCCGACCCTGCCCACCTCCATCTCAGCAGCACGCGGCGGCGACGGAGGCCTTCGCTCCTGCACGGGCACGGCAAGGAGCGGCTTGCTGGAGCCGGGGCGCCGGACTTCGCACCCGACGGAGGCTTGCTTGTGCCAGGGGCGGCAGACTTTGCGGCTCCCCGAGCCATCTTGACCTCGTGGCGCGGGTCCCCGACCCTAGCAAACGCCCGACGCTTTCGTGACACGTCTTGGCAATCCTTTTCCATCACTGCTGACACAACAGAAGCAACATTCCGCGTGTAAGGAAAAATCCTCATTTCATGAGCTAATCGAGAAGTACGAATGTCCTCGCCAGTCGCCCGGGGGATCGAAATATTCCTAGGCCACCGACCCCCGGTAACCTTCAGTATTCGCGCGGAAGATTCCCGGAGCTCGGGCGAAGACATCCTCTCCCCGGAGGCCGCACAAGTTCCCAATAAATCCACAGCAAAACGATCGGAGACCACCAACCCCTCAGCTGCAGTACCTAGTTTCCTCTTTTTTGTGGCCGCAGCTGGCACTACTCCCCACGAAGGGCCTTCATCGACCGCCGCCACCGCCCTTTTTCCTCAGCGGTCGACAGCAACAGCATCGTCGTCTCCCGGATAACCGCCATATGGCAGACGGTTCAACTCAAAAACGCGGTTCAAACGAACATTAGAACCGCGAATATCCCAACTACGCAAGGTCTCCGTCCTCGGCACGTATCGCCTTACAATACTCATGGCCTCGACCTCCACCTCACACACAAACGCGGCCGGGTTCCGGTCCCGCGGGTGAAGAAGGAGACCCGCTGAGACGCGCGTACTGGCTGATCGGTGGATCGGTAAGCGTCGTAAATTTTATATTCGTTTTATAATAACAAGCTCAGGGAAGGTGTTTTTTGGACCTTCGGCATCCAGAAGTCTTCGTGTTTTTCGCGGATCGAGCTTGTTATGAAAAAATGACCTAGCACCGTGAAGGGGCTACTATTGGGGGTCTTTCTCTCCGCCGAAAATCCTCAAGATAAAGATATTGTTTGTAAGCCATGTTGGGGGTCTCCTTATCCGCCGAAGGTCCTCAAGACGAATACATTGTCTCTAAGCGACAACCTCGAATGCTGAAGCTACAGCCGAAGGACAACAACTTCGACTTAAGGAGGCGACAAATGTCAAACATGATGCTGAGTCGAAGCGTAAAAGACTAGTTAATCACTAATGATTTATGTTACGATTATGTGTACATATTAATGTCATAAATGTATTTTTACTCGGGCTATGCCCCGTACCTATAAATAGGTGAACAGTACCCCGTACTGTTCACAATGAATTTTAATTGCTCTCGCGTCAACACCTTCAAACAAGTCGAAGGTATCAATGAAATATAAATTCTGTTAATGCTTATATGCTTATTAAAAATAAATATATGAATGAATAACATATATTGTGTCTACAAACTCTTATTTTCATGAAAGATGAAGGTGTGTCCTTCATGACCTTCGTACGAAGATCATTATATCCGAAAGGAAATCTTTACAACTAATTAAGAACGTAGTGTAGGCGTGCACACACGGTTCTGCCTCCACTCGCACCCGCGACATCCACGGCTCCGCTCCGCTCCCTCCCACGCCCGCGCATGGATGCCCTCGCCCCCAGATCTCGCGCACGCCCGCCTCCGCCCAGCCCCACCGGCATCACCACACCTCCGCCCTCGCCCTCGCCCTCCCCCTGGCAATCTCGCATCGGCGCCTGCCCCAGCCCCGTAGAGGTCTCGTCCGTCGGCCTCTTCCCCACCGCGGCCCCCCTTCCCCACCCACCGGAGACCGCGTCCTTCCCCCTTCCCCACCGCGGCATGGCGTCGGCTTACCCACCAGAGACCGCTTCCTCCAACCCCATCTCGACCATCTGCACTCCTTAGGTTCCTCGTGCACAGGACCAGGGGAAGGTTCCACCAGGCCGAGGCGCCATACCAGTGCGCTCTCGCTGCACGTGTCGTCGCGTGGAGACGGTGTAGATCTGGAGCATTTCCTAGCGCCGGATCTCGGAGAGGCGAAGGACGAGTCGGTGTTCTAGATGATCTGTAGCCCTCCCGATCGCTCCTCGCTCTTGCCCCCACGACTCACCCGCGCCCGCGCCCAGAGACAGTTGCGCGAAGTTCTACGCGGGCGCGGGGCCGGCGCGCGAGGTGTGGGCGTCCATCGAGGAGTTCGGGGCCGTGGGCGACGGCGCCACGCCCAACACCGCGGCGTTCCGGCGCGCCGTCGTGCAGCTGGGCGCGAGGGCCACCGGTGGGGGAGGGGCCAGGCTCGACGTGCCCCCCGGGAGGTGGCTCACGGGCAGCTTCAACCTCACCAGCCGCTTCACCCTCTTTGGGCCGGTGCGCGCGCGGCTTCCTGTCCTACCACCCTGATCGATGCTGCAGCCGCGCGCCTTCCACAGCGGGTGGATCGCTTCCGCCTTCTGACGTTTCGCTTCTGGGTTCGCAAATTTCGATCCGAGCGGTGTCGCTTCGAAGCGAAGTTGCTGCGGTTTGTGCTTGGTGTCGGCATTTGTTTGTTTTTGTTCTGTGCGCTTAGTTGGGGTTTTGGGTTGCTTCTGGTCCCCCAACAATTTCCAGTAGTTTTGGTAACCAACTGGTGCTGGTGTTGCATCGTGGCGTAACTTCGTGGGGTTCTACTATTCCATACGTTTGTTCGAAATCCTGCGGCCAATTCGTTCTAAGCGGTTATTCAGTGTGTACTACCGTACGTTGCTGCTGCATAGATAGATTGGTCTGAATTTAGCCTCGGTCTCTGAGTTCACGATCTCACTCTGTCAAAATGATCAGCCAAGTGCAGTGGAATTCGAAATTAGTTTATTCTATCCTGCCATCCAGGGACTTTTGTGTGGATAGACAATTATTATTTCCGTTTGTGTTGTACCACTCTGATCGATCGATACTCCAGTCGCTTAGCACGGCGGATAACTTCTGCCTTCTACCGTTAGCTTTTGGGTTCGCGAATTTCAGTCTACTTCGAAGTGAAGTTCGTGTGATTTGAGCTTGATCTCGGCATTCGAAGTGGGGTTTTGCGTCCGGCGCCCCCTTGTGATTTCCCAAAAATTTCCAGGGTTTTGCGAATAAACTACTAATGCGCTGTGCCACAAATTGGTGGGGTTAGTTTTCCCCACGTTTTATTGAAGTTCTGCGTTTATTATTTTGTGGGTTTAGACCGTTTTAATCATTCTGTGCTATCGTTTCGTATTTTGTTGGAAAACAGGATCCACGTTGTGTTTTATTTTCCATTTGTGTCGTGCAACCCTATTAATTTGAGTTCTCAACATATATAATTCCTGTGTTCAAGCTAATCTGTGGCACATGCATCTGTTTGGCGCAGTGATTTCTCAGGGGATAAATGCAGGAGACGTGAGGAAGTTGCAGGATGCAGGGATTTACACTTGCAATGGCCTAATGATGCATACCAAGAAGGTTCTGAACTACACATCCCCATACCCAAATATTTGTTCTGTCTGTCCGAATCTTCGTTGCTCAGAGCATCTCCAAGAGACTTGCTAAATAGTTTGCCAAGTTAAATTTTAGCTATTTAATAGCATAATAGCTCTCCAACAGACTAGCCATTTAACTTTCTAATCTATCTGGCTCTCTAAATTAACTCTCTCACTAGCCAAATTTGGCTAGCAACTCTCGCTATCTAAGCTAACTTGTATGTTGGAGAGTCTGTTGGAATGAGACGTTATATATAGAGTTTAATATTTATAGAGATACAAATAAAGAGTTAAATAGAGAGTAAAAAATAAAGAGTCTCTTTGAGATGCTCTCAGTGCATAAATTGATATCTTGTTTGTGCACTTGCATGCTTGCTTTCATTTCTTCAATATTCTGAACATATGGCTGTTGTTCTAATTCACGGATCGGCTTGCAGAATCTTACAGGAATCAAAGGTTTATCTGAAGCAAAAGTTGATAAGATCTGTGAGCCAGCAGAAAAACTTCTGGTCTGACCCTTTAAGTTGCTTTTGCTTACTAAACTTCTATGTGATAGATGTATTATATGTTATCTTGAAATTCCCTTTTTGTTTGTTTGTTTGACACGGAACCAGGGCTTCATGACAGGAAATGATCTCCTTCTCAAGGTAAGAAAATTGCATTTAAGCTACTAATTGGTGTATGGTTTACCAGTTTGGTTTATCTTATGAGTGATAAGTATAACCAATGCTTGAGTGCTTGTAGTATGTAAACTAACTGACAAAGGTTGATTAGCTATTGAATCTGGTTGAGCACTTTTAATTACTTCTCGTACATGTTTCCCTTTAAGGCTCTTTGATTTATTTTGGCTTATTTGAAGCGGAAGTCTGTTGTTCGGATTACAACTGGGAGCCAGGCACTTGATGAGCTGCTTGGCGGTAATATATCTGAAATCTGTTGTGTGATCAGTCATGCCATCGTATATTAGTCTAATAGATGGATATGTTTAAATTTTGAAGGGGGGATTGAAACACTTTGCATCACAGAAGCATTCGGGGAGTTCCGGTATCTCGATGTTCTTTCTCCTGTTGTTTCTTTTTCTCTGAAGTTCTGCTGCAGGAGCCATATTATGTGACTATGTGTATAGTTGATATTTATGATATGGGGTTACACTTGTAATAAATGTATTTAGGTCTAGCTTAGTAATGTATTAGTGTATTTAGCTTGATGATTCTACCTTTCCAACCGTCTTTCACCACGTTTATTTGTTGTCTCATATTCCAGAGGCATTGCTATCATTAGTAGTGCACCTTATAGTTTCTAATCATGCTTTTGCTTTGCTAACTTAACCATATGAATACAATTTTCTCACCATTCCTTTGATGCAAAGTGATTCTTTAATGACAATGAAATTAAGGTGGGATCTTTGTTTTCTGTAAAATGAACAGTACATGAAACAATTATTTGTTGTATAATATTGATGGTATTGGGGGCAATTTGTCATTGCATACAACACAATCGTGCACATACCTCTTACATGCAATTGAAAGGAACTGTCTTGAATATGTACTGAGAATAGTCACAGTGAACGTTGACTTATGATGTGCTTCTGTAACTATATTTCAGAGTTCAGTTCCGGCTTTTTAGTTTGAAATGTATGTTATATTGTTATCTGGTTGTTTGCAGGTCAGGGAAGACCCAGTTGGCTCATACCCTATGTGTCTCCACTCAGGTTCATCCCCCTGTATCAATTTTTTTTAGAAAGCACGTAGACCATGGAAGTATAGAAGCAATAGAATTTGAGGATACAAAGAAACAACTACTTTCTTATTTCTGATTGATGAAAATGCAGCTTCCAATCCACATGCATGGGGGGAATGGAAAGGTTGCCTACATTGACACTGAGGGAACATTGTATCTTTAGGAGTTATTTGTCAAGCTGATTCTCAAAAGTTTATATTTATTCCTATCGTCTCCAAATTGTTTCCTTAATGAAGTTTTCAGCCGACCTGAACGCATTGTGCCAATTGCTGAGAGATTTGGGATGGATGCCAATGTTGTTCTCGACAATGTATGAATTTGCATGTATTTAACATTTCTCCTTCCTATTAGCCCATTTCATGACTAATAGACCAATTTGCTTGTTTAATTTTATGTCTGTTTCTGGTTAGATCATATATGCTCGCGCGTACACATATGAGCACCAGTACAACTTGCTCCTGGGCCTTGCTGCCAAAATGGCTGAAGAACCTATGTTTTTGTTGTACCCTAGCAAAATAGAAGGTCATGTGTATGCTGCATCCGCTAATTGAACTGAATGATGGAATCATGTAAATAACAAGTAAAAATATTGTATACTGCTCCAGTCAAGGTTGTGCAAGTGATAGTTTAAGATTTTACAAGGTCATTTTTTGGTTTGTAGTTAGCTTCAAAATTCTGTGATCTAACTTCTTCAGTGAACTATCGGAGCGTGCGGTGTTAAAGAGGGCTAGGATGGAGCGTATGAAGGCATTGGAGAAGATGATGAATTCCAAATCAGCATCTCCATTGCGAATCTGGTGGCTTTGATCATTTCTGTCATCTTTTGCTTCTTCATACTTTGGCAAGGTATAACAACTGGTAACCCATAAGTTATGTTAGCATGCATTATGTTCTATGAACAATCAGATTTTTGTTCACCAGCACTGGTTGTGCATAGCAGTAAATCATCTTTGTTGCTCCTACAGTCCTACTACACCCGTTTTGAGTGGTAATATATACTGCCAACTCCAAGGGAATTTGATTTTATTACTCAACGTTTATGCCTTTCATTTACTACCTTCATTTTTTTTCAAAAGTGTTTAGTGCATCAACATTGTTTTTAGTAAATGTCTTTGACTGTTGCCTTTTATTGCTATATGTCGGGTCGTTTGTTGCGCTGTTGTGCACGCGGTTGTAGGGAGGGCGCATTGTGGCGGGGCGGCTACGAGGGACCGATTTTCCTGTGTGGCAGTGACAACGACACCGTGGAGCCAAGGCAATGTCGGCAAGCTGATTTTTCAGATTGGAACCTATGTTTTTTTAAAGATCGAATATGTTCTAGCATCTTAAAAAGATTTGTCAGAATGTAAACATTTGTTCTGAGGTCATTTAGGCCTCAAACAGAATTTCTTGAACTTATTTCGTTGGAGGGAATAGCACATCTCGAGATCTAAATTTGTATAGAACATATATTTTTATGGGTATCAAATATGATTGTGTGCAAAACACGGACATACTGTAGTACTATAATAATGAAACACACATTTTTACATAATTCATCATGATATTATATGTTGTCGTTGCAACGCACGGGCACTCACCTAGTAATGCTTTGAAGAACGAAATTACTCAATGTTTAATGATTGTGTTATATTGTTCTTGATTCACAATATTTAAAAACAAATAACCAACAGTTATCGAGCTCAAATATATATAATTGCCTATTGGGACTGTTGGGGACTTGTTCTCAAATGCTAAGAGTTAAGAACAAGGCAACATAAAAAGTGTTAAATATTATAGTCCTTCGTCCTTCAAGACATTATGTCCCTTCGGATATAATGAATTCCGAACGAAGGTTGTGAAGGAAAAAACCTTCGTAAGCACCATAAATGATAAGAAAGAGTTCATATACAAAATACGAAGAATAATATAAACATTATTATCAACTTATTTTTATTTGCATTACCATATCCAGAATAATAAATTATAAATGTACCTTCGGTTTGAAGGAAAGTAAAGGTACATGCGTGATTCAAAAAGCGAATGCCAAGTCAGCGTGGACAGTACGGGAGTACTGTTCATCTATTTATAGGCAAGGGACACAGCCCATGTACAATTACATCCATGCCCTTTACATTTGCCAATAACTCTATAGTAATTCTTCGAGGTCTAATTTGCCTTTTCATCTTTAAGTCGGTTCCCCTTTTCTGCTATCATGCCGAAGCTTTCCTGCGCACAGCTTCGTGATCATCTAGACCTTCATCATAATCATCTTCCGTCTCGTTCAGGCTTCATCCTGTCTGTGCTCTTGTATACTCATAATCCGATTCCGAAGACACCTGCTCACATGCTTCACTTGGAAAACATTGTCAAATCATGTTTTTGAGGACCTTCGGAAGCCTAAGGCCCCCAATAGTAGCCCCTCGCAATATTAATTTGCTAGAATGGTAAATTCATATTGCGACATGGACGAAGGCTTTAAGCCGAAGGTCCGAAAAAACACCTTCCCTTTGCTAGAATAGCAACAGTCATTGACAAGCGGGACCCTCCAGTTTTCAACGCACTAGGTGTATAAATAAGAGCTCACCACGAGTTTATTTGGCACACTTTCTTGCCATCTGCTCTTGCTCACTCGACTTTTAGCCTGTGCGCAACAACACTTGCTTGGCTTTTTAAATATTTAAGCTTCAGTTTCGAGAGCACTTTCTCAGTATTTTCGAAGATGTCTAAAGATAAGAAAGTTGTTGCTGAATCGAAGCTGAGCCTTTCTGAGGAGATGCATCTCGGCTTTCTTCAATCAATGGCAAAGACAAATACAGAGAAGATTACTAGGGAGATTTTAGAGGGTTTATCTGAAGACACTAGCGATAGTGACAGCTATGATGTGGATAGTGGTGGTGAAGATTCCGAAGATCGACCTTGGCGACCAAGCCATGCGGTTTTTGGGAAATCAAGTATTAAACAAAGCCATCTTGCCAATATGAGGGGTAGATATTTTCGGGACTTGTCTATTGTGAGGGCTGACGAAGGAGAGAAAACTTGTCTGACTCCCGAGGAGAATGAAGTCGTGATATTCCGAAGCTTCTTAAAGGCTGGGCTGCGGTTTCCCTTGAGCAGTTTTGTCGTGGAAATACTGAAGATATTTGAAATCTGCCTTCATCAAATTACCCCCGAAGCAATCATAAGGATGGGCATCTTCGTCTGGGCCGTGAGGAGCCAAAGTTTAGAACCAAATGCAAAAAGTTTCTGCAACATACATGAACTATTGTATGAGACAAAACCCTAGGGTAAAGAGCAGTATCACAACAATTTTGGCTGCTACAGCTTCGGCGCCCGGTCTGTGTCGGTGTTTTGGGTCCGATCGCACACCCGGGGTTGCCCCTCAAGGTGTTTTTAGGAGTAGGACGGTGTCAACGACTGTAGCAAAATGGTTCGTGCCGATTGCACGAGGGACAATGGACAAGATTTGCAGGTTCGGGCCGCTTAGAAGTGCGTAACACCCTACGTCCTGGTGAGTATATGAGCGTGGTTACAAGAGGGTTCTCTGATAGAGGGCGCAGAGAGTTTTACGTGGGTGGCTATGTCAAACAGGGTCGATCCTTCTGAAGGGGTGCCCCCTAGGCCTTATATACTCGACCGTAGGGCAGTACACGTGGGTATGATAACAACAAGTAGCTAAAAGGTAGTGAACCTCCTGAGTTTATCCCTACGTAACCCTCGCCGACTTATCCTCGCATGGCTCCATTGCATGGGGGCTTCAGCGCGGGAAAGTCGGGTCTCCGTTGCGATTTACTCGTTCGACGATGTGGGCCGTCCGGGCTTGCACCAATCTGGTCTCACGTCTTCTCTTCTTTGTTGGTTGTCTTTCCCCAGGCCCACGAAAGAATGACCTTACGAATTATTGGGCCCTCGGGCCTTTCGTGAGGCCTTTTACTTCTTTAGTGGACCCAGGGGATATCTATCCCCCACAAGCCCCCGATCTTTGAGTTGATTTAGAGGTAATCTACTCAAAGATCCAAGGTCCGAAAAATAATTTCCTGTTGCCTACTCTTGCTCTGATCACTCGTTCGACCGAAGTTTAGTTTTGAGCTTGTGCCTTAGAGGTCGGCAATTTGGATTGTAAGATTCTGGACTTTATTGGGTGCACCGGAGGTGCACCCAATGGGTGTAGCCCCCGACCTTTGAGTAGATTTTAGAAGATAATCTACTCGAAGGTCTTCTTCCAAAGGTTATCTCCATTCGCGCTCCTGCATCTCGGTTGAGGATTGGTCTTTTCAATCTTGCTCTATGCCTTAGAAGTCGACGCTATATCGGTTTAGAATGATACTCCATGGGGTGCACCGGAGGTGCACCCAATGGGTGTAGCCCCCGACTTTCAAATGGATTTTTTGAGGATAATCCATTCGAAGGTCTTCCTTTTGCTTGAAAAAATTGGCATGAAGCTATTCGCATTATGCTTTGGAAGTCAGCATTATGTCATCAAAACTTTGCTGCAGAGGTCAGCATATATTTTGTCTTTAGCAGCCGAGTTTGTAATCCATCCATATCTTGCTAGGTGGTGCAATTTATTTGCTTCTGCGATTGATTGGACGTTTGACGGACGTTCTCTGTCTAGTCTTCACGTCGCTTCTGTCGGCCATATCTTGTACTTTGCTGGCTATATTTGGCTTTCCTCTGATCCTTACTGATATCTCATTTTTGTCTTGAGGTATTCACTGCATGTCCTGCACGGATGTGACCGTTTTGAAAAATATACTGATAATTCCTGGGCGTCCCCCCCCCAATGGGTGTGGGCAAGGGACGGCTTGGTACGCTGAGTGTTTTAGCCGACTGCTTCTGAGTAGTAATGCGATGGGACGGCTAGTGTAATCATATCCTTTGCACTGTTGACTGGAGTCCCAATGGGTGTAGTGTTGCATGAAACGGCGTCCGCCGTCTGACGTGTCTTCAGATGGGTGGGAGTGCTTATTGAATGCCTTGCGACTGTTCAGTGACCACGGTTGGAAGCGAGCGGTTGCTTTTCCCTTCTATAAATAACCCCTTTGCTTCTCTAGTTTTTTCACATCTCTTCGCTGCTCTTTACTGCCTTCTTCTCCTCCCTTCTGTTTGCTTCCACCATGGGCAAGAACAACAAGCGCAAGCGTGAGCTGACTCCTCCATCGGAGGAGTTTGGTGACTCGGAATACTCAGAGGAGGAGTTCTCCTCTGAGTCCGAGGGGTCTCCGGCTCCCATCCCCCTGCGTGAGTCGTCTGATGACTCAGACGACTCCCAGGGGCTTGTGGCGGAGGTCTGGACGTACATCCGGGCCGTCGAGCGCTCCGGGCTCGAGGGCTCGGATGAGTCTGAGTTCTCCTCGGACGAGGAGGACTCGGACGGCGGCGAGGGCGAGGATGACGACGACGACGACGGCGACAACGACGACGGTGGCGACGGCGACGGTGATGGCGGCAACGGCGGCGGAGGCAGCGGCGGCAAGGGCGGCACCAAGGGCGGCAGCAGCGTGGGCAGCACCGGAGGCGGCGGCGGCAAGGGCAGCGGCAGCAGGGCCAGTGGCTAAACGCCACTGGTCTTTAGATATTAGTATAGTTAGAATAATGTAGTAGTAATTAGTGTAGTTTAGTAGTAGTAATGTAGAGTAGAAGTAGGGAAGCACCAACTCGCGAAGAGTTGGTTTGTAAACTCATTAACTTCCCTTTAATGAAGAACTGTCGTTGACCCCCCTTTTCGATGACTCATTGTTGCTTTTTCTGAACGTTGAACTGATTCTTTTGATATAGTAGAAACAACGCCGAGTGATGTGAAGGTTGACATCAGCGTTTTAGAAGTAACACCAAGCAATCGAACACAAGACCAGCGTTTTAGAGGCAATGCCGAACGATAGAAGGTCGGCATCGGCACTTTAGAAGTAATGCCGAGCGACAGAATACGAGCCTGGCGTTATAGAGGCAACGCCGAGTGTTTAAAGGTCGACATTGGCATTTTAGAAGTAATGCCGAGCGATTTGGACACGAGGTCGGCATTTTAGAAGCAACGCCGAGTGATGGAAGGTCGGCGTCGGCATTTTAGAAGTAATGCCGAGCGATTGAACATGTGGTCGACGTGTTAGAGGACACTCCGAGTGATTGGAGGTCGGCATCGGCATTTTAGAGGCAACGCCGAGCGATTGAACACGTGGTCGGCGTTTTAGAGGCAACGCCGAGTGATGGAAGGTCGGCGTCGGCATTTTAGAAGTAATGCCGAGTGATTGAACACGTGGTCGGCGTGTTAGAGGACACGCCGAGTGATTGGAGGTCGGCATCGGCATTTTAGAGGCAACGCCGAGCGATTGAACACGTGGTCGGCGTTTTAGAGGCAACACCGAGTGATGGAAGGTCGGCGTCGGCATTTTAGAAGTAATGCCGAGCGATTGATCACGTGGTCGGCGTGTTAGAGGACACGCCGAGTGATAGCCAGCTTCACGAGTTACTTTGAGGATAATAACCGAGTGATGAAGTGGCACGTCGGCTTTCTTGGAAATAACTGTCGGATATCCACGTGGCATGCTGGGATTTCGGAAATAACCGCCGGGTGATGACTGGGCACTTTTTGAAAAGGTATCTGGCTCAAGAATATCCCTTAAGAGTCGCGCTTTTAGCCGCCTTTGCTTTCCGTGCCCTAGTTCTTGCATTTCCGCATCTGAATCTTCTCCGCCACTCGCCTCCTACTCTGTTTGCCAGCGAGAAGCAAGATGGCGCCCAAGAGGAAAACCGCGAACTCGTCTGCTGCAGTGATCCCCGTAATCGACCCCAACAGTCAGTTACCCTTCGCAGGTAACCATACGTCTGTTATTTCCGAAGCTGAGCTCCTCCGTCTTGTCTCCATCGGGGTTCTTCCTCCGCGGGAACTCTGTTCTTGGCGGGTTTGCCACGGGACTACCGTCCCAACCGAAGATACCCACGAGTCAGTAGTTTACGCTCCTTTCCTTCTCCGCGGCCTCGGCCTTCCCATATCTCCGTTTTTCCGTGGCCTCCTTGATTTTTATCACATCAACCTGACTCATTTGAACCCTAATTCCATTCTCCAAATCTCTATTTTCGTTCACCTTTGCGAAGCTTATCTCGGCGTGCTGCCGCATTTTGGTTTATGGAAGTATCTGTATCACTGCCCTCCTGGGATGGCCGGGGGGCAACATCAGTTGGTCGGAGGTGCCAGTTTGGAGATGCGTCGTGGGCGGAAAACCGAGTATCTCGAAATACCCCTCAAAGACAGCATTAAAGGTTGGCGTCTGGAGTGGTTTATAGTTGATAACTATGGAAATTCTCTCCCCTCCCGGTCAGGAAGACAGCCAGACGTTCGTACTCCGAGTTGGACTGAGTTTCCCACGGATCAAGAGGTGGCCGAGGCAGGCGTGTTGCTTTCTGAGGTCGGATTACTGAAAGAGAGAGGTCTGACTGCTGAAGCTGTGGTCACGGATTTTGTTTTCAAGAACATTCAGCCGCTGAAAGACAGGGCCTATCCGACATATCTTTATCGAGGGCTGGCCGACTCAACCCGAGTTACCAATAGGAGAATTCCTTCTGTTGACTTGGTAAGCCGACTTGAGATGATCCTCAGGGGTAAAGTCTCAAACGTTGGTGCTCCAGTGGCTTACTCGGCTTGGAACCTTCCTTCTCCCAAAGCTTTCACCCTTTTTGTGTCCAATCCACCCGTGATTGATAGCAATTTGGGTCTTAGAGTGCGACCTTCTGCTGAAGAGGTCCGTACTTTGGTTGCTTCGCTCGGGGAGATACCTGATGATGAACGGCAGATTTATTTTGAAGTACCCCTGAACCCTAGTGATGCAGACATAAATGACATGCTTGATCTGCTAGCTGAGGATTCATCTGATGCTGCTCCTGATGGTACGTTGGCAGTGGCGCCCCTTCCAGAGGTTGATACAACCTTGGAAGTCCCGAAACCTGTCAGTACTCGCCCGAGGCGCCCTAGTCGAACTAGTCATCCTGAGCCTTCTGCTTATGAGCAGAAGAAGAAGAGAAGACGCCTCCGGCGAGTATCCAGCTTTGACGGGGATGCCAGTACCTTAGCTCCTGCTGCTGAAGAAATGACTGCAACTGGTCTTGCTGATATTGATCCCAATGGGTGTGCTCCGCCTGCTGCTTACCCCAATGAGGATGTTGTTTGCGCTGTTACTGTGGAAGATGAGGAGGAAGAAAATGAAACTCCATTAACTCGGAAAAACAGTCGGCAGTTCGTCGCTAGCGGTGGAAGTAGTGGAGTTCCCTCTCCTGCTTTGTCTGCCCTTATTGGTCTGCAAGAACTGTCCATGGCCAACTTTGATCAAGCTCTAGAGGATATGGTCCCGGAGAACTTGTTGTCGGAACCTGTGGATGTTGATGCGACAGAGACTTGTGCAGCTGTGCCAGATGCTGGGCTGAGGTCATCCCGTGCCTCATCGACCTTAGAGCATGATCTCGAGGGTCGGGATGTTGATTTGGATTGTCCTGGTCCCATGGAAGTAACTGAAGGCCCGTCAACCTTAGAAGTGGTCACGGCAGAGAGCTTGGACCCCTTGAATAGTGCTAACACGTGCCCAGCCCCCGAGGATGTCGCCGGGGAGGACTCAGCTCGGGTGAGGAGTGTAAGCCACTGCCCAGCCCCCGAGGGTGTTGCCGGGGATGATCCGGCTCAAGTGGGCAGTGCCAACTTTGACCCAGCCCCCGAGGGTGTCTGAGCGGGATCTCCTTCCTGCACTTCTATGGATGTTCATGCAGGTTCACCTCCACACTCTGGCGGTATGGTGGTGGCCCAAACTCCGGATCAGGGGGTCGCTTTAGAGGGCAGCATCCCCACTGGCCTGGCGTTAGGCTCTGTTGAATGTACTGAGCTCGTTCCTGCTGGTCTGCTGCAAGCTGCTTCGGGTGGTGGTCTGGCACCTAGTTACCAGCTGATTTCTCTTGACTTGGGGATCCCTTCGCTCTTTTCCAACCTCCAGGTGCTGTGCTGTTCTTTAGTTTGATCTTTATGTTGCATGAATTGTTGTCATTATGTTCATCCGCTCTTCTTATCAGGCTTTGGTGGATGGAATGGCCAGCCAGCTGAAGTCGCAGGGAGCTTCCATCCCGGAAGTGGCTTCATCTCTTGAGCGTTGGAATCCGGCGTTGCTTCGGGGTCGTGTATCCGAGTTGGAGGCAACTAATGCTGGTTGGTGTCCTTTCTTCTTCTTCTTGTCCGTGAATTGTTTTACCTTCTGACCTCATTTTGTTTGAATACCTCTTGATAGGGATGACTCGACAGATCACAGTTCTTGAAGAAAGACATTCCCAGGATCAAGCTGAAATGGCTCGACGGTGCGCTGACTTCGAGGAGAAGTATTCTCAGAGTCAGATCGAATTGAGTCAGGTCTCCGCGGCTTTGGATGATGCCAACGCTCTGAGTTCTTCTCTTCATGCTCAGCTTAACTCTGAAAAGGTAACTTACGAAACCGTGCTTCACCTTATCATGCTCATGGATTCTGAATGAGTTGATTTTTGCTTGTAGGAAGAAAAACGCATCCTTGCTGCTTCTCGTGACAACCTGGACAGATTGTACCGAGATTCCAGCAATTCGTTAACCATCTTGGAGAGGAGCCACCGTTTTACGATGGAAGAGCTAGACAATCAGCGTCGCCAGCTGCAAGAGTCCTCGGACGAAGTGACCCGCCTTACACAGTTGCTATCAGCAAAGGATGCCACCATCAAGGGACTCCGAGCTTCTAAGAAATCCATTGCTCAGGAGTTAGAAACTGCTCAGCAGGCTACTAGAGTTGCCGAAGAAACCGCTGTCACTTTCAAAGCTCAGCGTGATAAAGCCCTGGACAAGGCTATTCGGGCAGGACGAATCTTGATGAGAAGACCTGGCGTGGTTGTCCCTGAAGACATAAAAGCCGATGTGAATGCTGCCCCCGATTCTTCGAATCGCCCTTCTTCGTCGGTCGTTCCTGAGAAAGACATTGGAAAATAAAGAAACATTTCGCGTGTTATTAGCGCGCGGTTAGCATGATCAAGTACTCGTTAGAGGTTATTGGCTTATCATTCGAATGGCATCATCACTCTCTTATTGTATCTGAATTGCAAATTTGTGGTAACGCTGCATGATGATTATGAAGTTTGTTTGTGGGATATGGAAGTCATCCCCTGAGTTGCATAAGCGCGAGTAAGCTGCACCGGCTTGAGCCGTCAATGACTTTAGCTGATAACTCCGTTAGTAGGGCATAGTGGTCACCCTAGGTTAGGTAAGCGTGAGCATGTTGCGCCGCCTTAAGTCGTTGCCGACTTAAGTCGATTGCTCCGTTTGTAGGGCATAGTGGTCACCCCGAGTTAAGTAAGCGTGAGCATGTTGCACCGCCTTAAGTCGTTGCCGACTTAAGTCGATTGCTCCGTTTGTAGGGCATAGTGGTAACCCCGAGTTAAGTAAGCGTGAGCATGTTGCACCATCTTAAGTCGTTGCCGACTTAAGTCGATTGCTCCATTTATAGGGCATAGTGGTCACCCCGAGTTAAGTAAGCGTGAGCATGTTGCACCGCCTTAAGTCGTTGCCGACTTAAGTCGATTGCTCCGTTTGTAGGGCATAGTGGTCACCCCGAGTTAAGTAAGCGTGAGCATGTTGCACCGCCTTAAGTCGTTGCCGACTTAAGTCGATTGCTTCGTTTGTAGGGCATAGTGGTCACCCCGAGTTAAGTAAGCGTGAGCATGTTGCACCGCCTTAAGTCGTTGCCGACTTAAGTCGATTGCTCCGTTTGTAGGGCATAGTGGTCACCCCGAGTTAGTAAGAATGCAAGTCAATCGTAAACGAGCCAAGTATCTTTGAAATCTCTCTTTATTGATGACGTATTTCCATTATTACAGAATACATGGTCGCCCCGGCTTGTTTTGAAATACAGCTAGGGGTAAAACTTTCGGAGGTGCTCTATGTTCCAGGAGTTCCCAACTTCTGTGCCATCCATCAGGGTGAGGCGATACGATCCGGGCCGAGTGACCTCTGCTACTATGAATGGCCCTTCCCATAAGGGTGATAACCTGTGCCGTCCCTCCCCCGTTAGAATTCGGCGGAGGACAAGGTCTCCTATCGAAAAGAAACGTTGCCACACAGCTTTGTCGTGGTAGTGTGGCGGAACCGCCCGAATTATTCCAGCTTAAGTGCCCAAGTCGCAACCTTAAGGGCAGCAACACACTTAAACAGGAATAACCCGTCAGTCCCTCGGATCTAGTCCGATAAAGCCACTTACCAGGATCGAATACCACTAGCTCACTCGAAGGTGAGGCACAGAGAAATACAATAAAACATAATACCACAAATTTAATAAGTATCATTAGTGATTACATTATCGGAGTTTCAAAAATAATAACCATAAATTTTAATGCAGCGGAAATAACTAACGGAGAAAACCGAGTAACATGGCGAAGCCTGCCACGCTACTCCTCCTGGTCCTCTCCTGCGGAAGCAATAACCCACTCGACCGTCTATCCCGGTGGCAGGGATGAAGGCCAAGTCACACCAGCAACAAATCATCCTAAGGAGTACCTGCAAAAAATTGTGCCACAAGCAAGGCTGAGTATACTAATACTCAGCTAGACTTACCCGGTGTGAGGAGTCTACTCCTCTACCTCTAGACATGCAGCTGTTTTTGGCTGAGGGGTTTGGTTTGCCAAAAGCACTAGCTGAGTCTAAAATCAAGTTTTAGCTTTTCAAGTTTTAGTATGATCCTTTTAAACTAGATGAGTACCTAGCTATTCATACATGGTATCAAACATTTTATCAATCAACATCTTTTGCCAGTCACCTCATTTCCACTTATTACTCAATGTAGCAGCATGGATCAAGCAGTCTCATTAGCTGCGAGAAGCAGACGATTCGAATCGAGTTTTTATCCTTGCAAGGTAAACCTAAACACACGACATGCAGGGGCACTCCGTCCCCACACATATCAACCGTCCCCATCGATTCCCCGTCAGCAGAGAGGGGCTCACCGCCTTGGCGTACAATGCCTCACTGACCCCGACTGGCCGTCATGCAGTGACCGCACTTGTACCCACCATAACCGGAATGGGAGACCTCGTCTCAGGTCGCATGAGGAGGGCAATCTGCTGCCGAGTTCAATCAGGTACTAGGCTTACCGATTTACCATATTTCTCGGCATGTGCTTAGTACGTTCAAAAGCTTGACTCACGGTACCACACCTTAATCCTTATTCAAATTTTTATCCCGTAGACAACCAATCCCCATGGATTGTTGTCCACAAACCAACATCATTATGATAAGAAAGTGGATACAATCAATTTCCTGACCTCGCGCGAGTGCTAGAAAAATCACTCGACTTCTACCGAGATTCCTGATTAATAAAGCAGCTACTCGACTTAGCATACTAGTATTCATCTCAATGGGATTCCTGAGATCATGCAACTAGGGTTTCAGTCAACTCCTACACCTAAGTGCACAATCACTCCTACAATCATTAAGTATAGTAAAATAGCATAAATAACAGGTTATGCATAAAACCGGGGCTTGCCTTTAATTTTTAACACTCAGATAGTGTTTGCTGGGGGGGGAGGTGCTTGCTTGGCGAGCATCTACTGGTTAAGTCCATTCTTCAGGTCGTCCACCAACGGCATCTTGTGGTTGGCACCACATCACCGGCTCGATCATCATCTCTCGGTCCTATATGAGGTGCAAGATGCATATGTATGAATATAATGAAATAGCACAAGATACTTTAAGTACACGCTAGTGAATTAAACACTAAGTAGCGAGACATCACAAGCAACTACACATACTAGCGTTAGCTAACTACATATCATCGAGCACACAACGTTAACACCACAAAAAGATGACAAACATTTTGTATATTTACGCAACATGACCACGACATCACAAGTACACGCATTTACTACGCTTACCTTAATCGTTCATTTGTTCTTCTATTGACCGTACAAGAGCAACCAATACAACGTAAGTTTGAATAGGACCTAGGCATTCATGTCTATGAACTCCTATATCACAATCAACTAGAGAAGAAACATATAAAATAGGACACTTAGGCAATATTAAGCTTAGTCATGGCAAGTCTACATTTGTTTAAGTGCTAACCAAACATTTTTAGCCAAACGGGTGAACTAACAATCAAATGAGCACTAGCAGAATTTTTGGACAGCAATACAGCAGTTGCTTGTTTTAATCATAACTCTTCAATTGTTAGTCCAAAAATATCAAACTAGGACTTTCTGGAAAGCTTACAAAGTGCTCTACAACATTGGTATTGTCATCACAGCACAATTAAACACTTAGCAAGGTCGAATTGTGCAAACACAGCAGCTCTGTCCAGATTTGGGACAGATTCAGACTTGCAGCTTCAAAAATTCACAACAAAAGATTCAGACATCCAAACAAAGTGATCCTATACTTTTTGGAAAGCTAATTAAATGTTCTACAAATTATTTATAAACATCCCTGGCTGGTTTAACATGTATCAAGGGTAAAATACACTATGAAGGTTGTGCTGTCCAGAACTGGACAGATTCAGTCTTCAGACTTTAAACATCCATAACTTAATCTTCAGACCACCAAAAATAGTGATCCAAGACTTTTTGGAAAGCTTGGCAAAAGCACTACATAACTTTTATAATCACCAAGAAGTGATTCCAGGTTTAATCAAATCAAACATTACAGTTTTCGAAATCTGTCCTGACAGAGGACAGAACACAGCAACCAGTTTGTAAAATTCATAACTCTTAAACTATCAGGCCTGTGTTTATGAAATTTTAACACAAGCAAGATCAGAAAAGCATCTACAACTTTCTTATAATGACCATGAACAGATTGTAACATTAAATTAGGCAAACAATGCAGTTTCTGAAATCTGTACAGAATTTGGACAGATTCAGTTACTGAATTTGTAAAAATCATAACTCCTAAACTGTCAGACCTATGGCTGTCAAATTTTAGTACAAGCAAGATAATAAAGTTATCTACCACTTTTCTATAGCACATATCGACAGAAAACACCATTTAGTTCATCAAACATACAACACAACTAAAACGCTGCGTGCAGCCCAAAACAGAAATTAATGAATTTCAGCTCCTATACAATTCAAGGATTGCCGCGTTCTAGAGACTTGATTTATTCTAACAATTTACCATTCGTTAGAGTTGAATTAATTAAATGAGGACTAACAAGTAGACTTATAAATTTTATCCAAATCATTTAGTGCACTAAAATTACTACAACCAATTAACAACGCATTCTTCACGATAATCACCCAACGAATTGCGTTTTCGATTAGACCCCACATGAGCACTACTACTTTTACCCGTGCCCATAACCATACTCATTTAGACCACAACAAGCAATTCACCATGACTACAAGCTTAACTAAAGTCATCTAACGGGTCGGCTAGCTAGAGCAACGACGTCGCCCGCTAGACAGCATACACGTCGGCTTGCCTATTATTATCACAATTCGAGACACCACATATAACAAACACTTAACGAAATCGACTCCTGTTTAACATGAGTTAGCTAATCACAGTAGAAGACCTAGCGAACCATTTTAGACATCGTAACTCAAGAACATGGGTTGGAGCCGATTGATCAGTGTTTCTCAGCCATTGCTCAACTTGAATTAGTTAACACACAAGTCACCTAAATAGCACATTTTTGGGGTCTATCGTGGAGGCATTTACACATGGCGTAAAACTCCATAAGATTACATTTGCTACTGGCATCAACAATACCTACCGACCTATTATTCACCATACGAACGCAGTTACACACCGCCTACTAGTTTTTAACATAATCCTCATATAGCTCGGAATTCCAACTACTCACTAACAATAAATCACGCACGACCACTACCGCATCGACCGGTTAATTTATTTGGACACCGCCTAGCGTACCACTAGTATCCCGCATTTTGACTCGACTTATAATTATAGAGGAAGTGATACAACGACCAAACATTTATGTCGAGCACAATTATTTATGACCACATTTATCGACTAGACAAGCGAAACACTAACCGATTGTTCGCACCTCTCGTCCTTAAACACAAATCACATGTCTCATAATTTATATCTTCGACCCCCTCTATTTTACACCACGAGGAACACATAAAATATATTTAACATAGACTAACTCATTAGCCGACTGCGGAAACCACCAAACATGCTTTACGTTTTATTAGATTTACCACGACTAACACACTGCTTTATGACGAAGTATTTTAACAAACGACTAATACCATCCACGAACCATCCTCGTGACACATAAATGAATCATCGCAGCCACATATATTCAAACACCAATACACACCACATCGACCAAAACGTATTTAGACAAACTACAAATCGTACACAGCAAACGACTTCTTGTTCTCCAACCGCAAATGCGAATCTACTAATGCGTATAACCAAAACATTTTACACACATCCACACATATACGTGCACTGCATGACATCAACCAAATCATACGTATGGTAAACTATAAATCAATCAACCTGAATGGGATCGGATTTGAGTTGTGCATGCATGTGGTTCACCCGATCGGTCTTGTATCGAACACGCGTGCACGACGAATGGCATTGACGGCTAGCTGCGATTAGACACACACACAACCGTTCAACAGTTTTACCGAGCACAAAAATATGATAATAGCAAGGGCAGCGGGGTGTCTCACCGGGGTCGACGACATCGCGAATGGGCTGCTCAAGACAAGCTGCTCGGTTAGGCATTTCATCGAACGCCCAAGGAACGTCGACGGTGTAAGGCGCAGCAAGGAAGGTTTGACGACGACGTCGAGGCTACAGTCGCGAGGGGAAAGGCAGGGGGCCCTGCGACAGCAGCTGGACATTTCGTCGAAAAGCTGGCCTGCTCTACGGAGGACAGCGAGGAGGGGTTGGAGATAGGGGCAGGGGCGCTGGTCTGCAACAGATGGGCGGCCATGGAGGTTTGCTGCTGCGCCATGGGGGAAAGGAGCTGTGGGCGCCGAGCAGCGAAGGGGAGGACGCCGTTGGAGGAGGAAGGAGAGCGTGGGGAGGGTCGTTGGCTTCCTGCGCGGCGTCCATCGCAGGGGGATCCGGCCATGGAGGGAAAAGACCATGCTCCCTGCGCGCTGCTTCATAGAATGGGGAGCGCGAGCAGAGGAGGTCGGATGGAGCACAGGGAGTTGGATTCTATGGCTGCTGGCCGAGCTCCTAGCAGTGGGGATTGCTGGCGACCGCAGAGCAGAAGGGGGCGCTGGGAGAGGGAGAGCAGAGGCGCCACACCATGGACGCCGGCGAGCTCGCTGCTCGAGCTCGGACCAGAGGAGATGCCGCGCCCTGGCTGGAGCAGAGGTGGCGTTGGGGGAAGAAGGCGATGCTGCCCTGCGCGCTGGAGCTTGGGGAAGGCTGGGCGGCCATGGGATTCCACCCTTGCTGCGGGAGGTGCCGAGCTCCATGGGAGAAGAAGGCTCCCTGCTTGCTTCGTGGGGAAGAAAAAAAAGGTGGCTGGCGGCTGTGGGAAGTGTAGGGGTGGGAATGCAAAAAATGGCCAAGTGCAAGGAAGGAGCACCCCTATTTATAGAGGAGGCACTAGGGTTAGGGTTTCAATTGGGCCAAATGGGCTGGGCCGGGCTGGCCCAAAATACTCAATCGGGCTGCGCTAAATAATTTCCGGAATAAAAATGCTCCCGCGGAATTCGTTTCTACAGAGAACAGAGCGAATTAGAGTTTCGGCGAACGGACGATTGAGCGATTAATTCGGCCGAGAGTTGGATTTGATTTCGCTCGGAAATAATTCATCGCGCACTATTTTAGAAATAAATGTTTCTCTCAGATTTCTGATCGGCTTTGAATTTTAGTCGGAGAAAGCGAATCGTGACATTTTAAAATCGCTGTCGGAGGGAGTTTTGAATTCGGTTTAGATACAAAGATATTGGGCTAAGTCGAGTAAGAATTAATTAGAGGGCGACATACTGAGTATTCAGTTTAAGAGTACGGACTCGGATAAAATAGTCGGACATCGATCGAGGTTCGGGGAATCGGACTCTGACACAGCTCGACTAGCAACTGTCGAGCGCTTGATTAAATGAGCTTCATATGAGATTTATAATTTGAGATGGATTATCGAGTTCGTATTCGTGCCAAGAATTAAAAGTTTTAACAGGCTCCAAATTCGGCCTTCTGTGAGACTGAATAACTCCGAATTTGGTGAAACGCGAATGAATAATCTAGATAATCAGAGACATACGCGAGAGAGAAATAGAAATTTTCACTGAGCATCCGAGATTAGGACAAATCTCGCGACGTAACACGAAACTGACACCTGGGGTGTCACAGGTAGCGCCTTAGGGTCTGCTGGTATCGTGCTGATTGGATTACTGCATTCAGTCGTTCTTCCTCAAGTACATCAATATCCTCCAGCCTGGTGGCTTCGGCTTCTGCTATGCTTTCGAAGATCAATCTTGGCGCCCCAAACTTGAGATCAGCAGGTAGTACTGCCTCCGACCCATAGACCATGAAGAAAGGAGTGTTTCCATGCAGGGCCCGGCTAGGTTGGGTTCTCAAGCTCCAAACAACATAAGGCAATTCTCTTATCCATTTTCCTGCGAATTTTTCGTTCTTATCAAAGACCCTTTTCCTGAGTGCCTCCAATATCATTCCGTTGGCTCGCTCAACCTGCCCGTTGGCTCTCGGATGGGCTACAGATGCGTACTTAATCTGAATGCTCTTTTGCTCGCAGAAGTCAAAGAATTCTGAACTGGTGAAGTTGGATCTTAAGTCAGTGATGATACTGTTTGGTATCCCGAATCTGAATATTATGCTTTGTATGAATTCCACGGCTTTAGCAGAGGTTAAAGAGGCAATGGGCTGGAACTCTATCCATTTGGTGAATTTGTCAATTGCCACCAATACATGGGTGTATCCTCCTTGAGCTTTCTTGAAAGGTCCAATCATATCCAATCCCCAGCATGCGAAAGGCCAAGTTACTGGTATGGTCTGTAGCTGCTGTGCTGGCATGTGCTGTTGCTTTGACAGGTATTGGCAAGCTTCGCATTTCTGAACTAACTCGGCTGCATCGTTCTTCGCCGTCGGCCAATAGAATCCTGACCTGAAAACCTTCCCGACTAGTGTTCTGGATGCCGCATGTACTCCACACTGCCCTGCATGGACTTCCTCCAGAAGTTGCTTCCCGGTGGACGGGAGAACGCACTTCATGAGGACGCCTGACGCGCCCCTCCTATATAATACCTCCCCAATGAGTGTATAGTGAGCTGATTGTCTGGCAATGCGCTCTGCCGAGTTCTTGTCATCTGGTTCTTCTTCATTCTTTATATACTTAATAATCGGTTGCCTCCAGTCATTAGAGTCTGACTCGGGTTGATCTATGATGTTGCACTCTTCTATTTGATCCGTCGAGATGCTCGGCTGGAGAATTTCTTGCACGAAGACCCCGGGCGGGACCTGAGTCCGACCGGATCCGAGTTTGGACAGTACATCGGCCGCCGTGTTCCGATCTCTTTCTATATGATGAAACTCCAGATCCTCGAATTTATCCTCTAGCTTTCGGACGGCGGCGCAGTATTTTCCCATTGAATCACTTGAACAATCCCATTCCTTGTTTATCTGACTGATGACTACCAGAGAATCTCCATACACCATCAGTCTCTTGACACCCAATGATATGGCGATGTTTAATCCGTGTATCAAAGCTTCATACTCGGCTGCGTTGTTAGAGGCTGGGAATAGCAACTGGAGAGCATACTTGAGGTGCTCGCCTCCAGGTGCGGTGAAGAGAATCCCTGCTCCTGCTCCCTGCAGCTTCAGCGAGCCATCAAAATACATTCGCCATACTTCTGCCGTTTCTAGATTGTCTGGAACTTGCTGTTCTGTCCACTCTGATACAAAATCAACCAGTGCTTGAGTCTTGATGGCAGTGCGAGGTCGGAACTCGATATCATGGGATCCCAACTCGCAAGCCCACTTGGCTATTCGGCCAATGGCTTCCTTGTTGTGAAGAATATCCCCTATTGGAAAACCAGTAACTACTATGACTTTGTGATCGTCAAAGTAGTGGCGCAGCTTGCGGGCAGTTAGAAGTACTGCATATAATAGCTTCTGAACTTGAGGATACTTTTTCTTCGATGGGCCTAGAACCTCACTGATGAAATAAACAGGATGTTGTACCGGATAGGCATGCCCTTCTTCCACTCGCTCGACTACCAACGCAGTGCTTACCACGTGAGTCGTGCAAGAGATATATAGCAGCAAATCTTCAGCCGGTTGAGTCGGCGTAGCTCGCCGGGGCGGTTTCAATACTGGTGGTGTTGTCAGGAATTTCTTCAGTGCGTCTAGAGCTTCTTGTGCTTCTGAAGTCCATTGAAACTTATCCACCTTCTTGAGTAGTTTGTAAAATGGCAGACCTTTTTCTCCCAGCCTGGATATAAATCTGCTCAGGGCTGCCATACATCCAGTGAGTCGCTGAACTTTCTTTTGCGACCGAGGAGCTTCCATCTTCATGATAGCTTCAATCTTATCTGGATTAGCTTCAATTCCCCGGTGGCTGACAATAAATCCGAGCAACTTTCCTGCTGGTACCCCGAAAACACATTTTTTAGGATTGAGCTTCCATCTATATCTTCTCAGGCTGTTGAAAACCAGCTGTAAGTCTTCGATGAAGTTTTCCGGATTCTCCGTTTTGATCACCACGTCGTCTACGAAAGCCTCCACACGCTTGCCCCAGTGATCGGCTAAGCATGTTTGAATGGCTCTCTGATAAGTCGCTCCAGCGTTTTTCGGGCCGAACGGCATGGAGGTATAACAGAAAGCACCAAACGGGGTGATGAACGCCGTTTTTTTCCTCGTCTTCTTTTGCCAAACTAATCTGATGATACCCGGAATAGCAATCTAAAAAAGACAGCACAGAACACCCAGCGGTGGAATCCACCACCTGATCTATCCTCGGGAGCCCGAAGGGATCCTTCGGACAGTGTTTGTTGAGATCAGTATAGTCGACGCACATGCGCCAATCCACTTTATTCTTTTTGAGTACAGGAACAGGGTTGGCTAACCACTCGGGGTGTAATACTTCTCTAATAAATCCAGCCGCGACCAAGCGAGCTAACTCGGCACGAATGGCCTCTCTCTTGTCTGGCGTGAAACGACGCAGCTTTTGCCGGATCGGCCTCGCCTGAGGATAGACTTTCAATTTGTGCTCGGCCAACTCCCTCGGGACTCCCGGCATATCCGCAGGTTGCCATGCGAATACGTCTCGGTTATCTTGCAGGAACTGGACGAGCGCGCTTTCCTATTTGTCATTCAAACTGGAGCTGATGATGGCCGTCTTGCGCTCATCAGCGAACCCCAGGTTGATTCGCTTGGTTTCTTCAGTCGGCCGCATAGAGGTCGCGGCCTGAGCTTCGTTTGCCGGTACGGCGAGGTCTTCCTCAGGCTTAGAGTTCGCCGGCGTAGAAGGAACCGTCGACGGCTTGGTGGTGAGGGCTGCTTGGATGGCCACTCGGAAACATTCTGCGGCGCCTTGGAAGTCGGCGCGCACAGTTATGATTCCTTGCGGTCCTGGCATCTTCAGTATCATGTAGGTATAGTGCGGGATGGCCATGAATTTGGCTAGCCCCGGCCTTCCGATGATGGCGTTGTACCCGCAGTCGAAGTTCGCCACCTCAAACCTCAGGAACTCGGTTCTGTAGTTATCCGGAGTCCCGAAGGTGACCGGCATGTAGATGTGGCCCAGCGGGTATTCCCCTTCCGTCGGCACGATGCCGAAGAAAGGAGTGTCTGACTCGTGGAGCTCTTTGAGGTGAACTCCCAAGCCTTGGAGCGTACGGGGGAAGGTGACGTTGATGCTGCTCCCCCCGTCCACTAGCACCTTCTTTACCCGGCTCTCTCGGATCACCGGATCAACGAGGAGCGGGTATTTGCCTGGATGGTCAAAGTTGAGCCATTGATCCTCCCGACTGAAAGTGATTGGGTGCTCCGACCACCGGTATGGGGCGGGAGGGCCGGTGGTCGCCACCAGTATCTGGCGGTCGTTGAGCTTTTGTTGTCTTTTGTTCTCCTGCGACCCATGTCCGCCGAAGATGACGTTGACCTCCCTGTCAACGCGCGGGAAAGCTCCTCCTCCTCCCTCCTCCGGCTGATGGGGCTGTCGTGGTTCACCTGGTCCTCCCCTCGGCGGAGGAGGTGGTAGGGGTTGGAAGGGTCGGCCATGCCCGACGGAGTGCTTGAAATCCCGGTAGTTGCGGAGAGTGTGGCGCATGTCTTTGTGGTACGGGCACTAGGCGTCGAGGATGTCGTCCAGCGTGCGCTCGCCTCCTCGAGGCCCTCCTCGGGCGCGAGAGGCGGGTGGTCCGGCAGCGTGTACCTCTTCACGAGGCCTCTTCTCCCAACGTTTGTCGGATGGCTGGTTCGCGTCACGTCGTGGTGCTGCCGGTGCAGGCTTTGCTCCTCCGATGAGATCCTGGGCCCGCTCGTCGGCGGTGATGTAGAGGTCGGCTTCCCGGAACAGCTCCTCGGAGGTAGTCGGCGCCTTTTGTAGTATGGCTCGGACGAAAGCCGAGTCGTTAGATCCTCTGTAGAAGTCCTCGATCACGGCCGCCTCCGTGACCTCGGGGATGCGGTTTCTCATGGTCTGGAACCTTTTAAGGTATGACCGGAGAGTCTCATCCCCCCGGCGCTTGATGGATTTGAGGTCCCATGGTTGCGCTGGCTTGTCGGAGAGAGACTAGAAGTTGGCGGTGAAACGTCGACTGAAGTCTCCCCAGTCGTCGATGCAGTGTCGGGGTAGATGTCGTAGCCACTGCAGCGCATCTTGCCCAAGGACGATGGGCAGATACGCGGTCATGACGTCTTCGGATGCTCCGGCAGCCCGAGCAGCGGTGGTGTAGACGGCTAACCAACCCCCTGGATCCTGCTTAGGTTCATATTTGTCGACATTGGATACCTTGAAGTTGGGAGGCCATTGGATGGCCCTAAGGCACGGAGTAAGGGCGGATACTCCGCATGTGTCCTCCTGTCGTCGGGGAGGACGTCTGTCCCGGGGAGGGGAGTGGCGGTGGTGGTTCCTCGACCGTCCCCGGGTGGTACCACCAGTTGAAGCTGTTGCCGACTCAGTTCGGGTGGCCTGACTTTGAGTCGGGAAGCCATGATCTCGGTCATACTCCTCCCGACGGCGAATTTCGTTCTCATGCCACCGCTCGCGCGAAGCATTGATAGAGCTTCGCGCGTCTCGGCGACTGTTGATGGCGTGTCGCAAATCGTTCGGCGGGTGAGCGAGCGGTAGAAGATGGTTGGCCGCCTGAGTGAACAGGCGTCGGTATCCTTCGGCGTCGGGAGTCCGAGGAAGACCGTCAGCTATCCGAGCTAGAACGCCTCCGACTTCGCTCGGCGTGTTCATAGCTCGGGCAAAGTTGGGGTTCAGGTTGCGCCCGAAGAGCGAATTCTCGCGTCGTTGCCTTGCATCTTGCTCGGCTTGCTCCTGAGTCCGCCGGCGATCACGTCGTCGGGAGTTCCTTCGTTCCCTGAAGACGCGTTCTTCCGGAGTTTCTCCTATCTCTGAGACCTCGTCTCGTGAGACAGGCTGCTCCGGATCCCGTTCTCCGGCTGCGTGATGTCGCCAAACGTTCCTGCGTCGGTTTCTTCGTCGGCGGGATTCTCGCTGAGGTGGTTCTTCTCCAGGCGCGGTCGGTTCATCGTCAGAGACGGCGAGCGACTCTGCTCTCCCGATGAAGAGGACGTCGGGGTAGAACGGTACTGCTGTCGCGGCGATTTTCTTTCCGTTCTCCTTTGAGGCCGGAGGAACGGGAAGAACGACTTGCCTCTCCCTGGTCTCCTTCTTTCTCACGACCCGTGTCCATTCTTTCATCGGGGAAGTGGACAGCGGAGTCTTCCGGGTCAGCGAGCTTCCAGCTCTAGCCTCCCCGGAGACGATCTTTTTCCGAAGAGTCGGAGGTAGCGTCTTTCCAGCATTTTCGGAGTTTGTTGGAGGAGACTTCTGTTCCGGCAGATCTGCGAGGCGGTGTAGAATTCCTTCTTCATCCGCTACGGACGAGATTGTCCCGAAGCAGAATACAGATCCGGGACGCACGGCGATCTTGCTGTGGAAGGTGACGGCCATTGAGCTAGCTTGGATCGTCGACACAACCCCTACCTGGCGCGCCAGCTGTCGGTGTTTTGGGTCCGACCGCACACCCGGGGTTGCCCCTCAAGGTGTTTTTAGGAGTAGGACGGTGTCAACGACTGTAGCAAAATGGTTCGTGCCGATTGCACGAGGGACAATGGACAAGATTTGCAGGTTCGGGCCGCTTAGAAGTGTGTAACACCCTACGTCCTGGTGAGTATATGAGCGTGGTTACAAGAGGGTTCTCTGATAGAGGGCGCAGAGAGTTTTACGTGGGTGGCTATGTCAAACAGGGTCGATCCTTCTGAAGGGGTGCCCCCTAGGCCTTATATACTCGACCGTAGGGCAGTACACGTGGGTATGATAACAACAAGTAGCTAAAAGGTAGTGAACCTCCTGAGTTTATCCCTACGTAACCCTCGCCGACTTATCCTCGCATGGCTCCATTGCATGGGGGCTTCAGCGCGGGAAAGTCGGGTCTCCGTTGCGATTAACTCGTTCGACGATGTGGGCCGTCCGGGCTTGCACCAATCTGGTCTCACGTCTTCTCTTCTTTGTTGGTTGTCTTTCCCCAGGCCCACGAAAAAATGACCTTACGAATTATTGGGCCCTCGGGCCTTTCGTGAGGCCTTTTACTTCTTTAGTGGACCCAGGGGATATCTATCCCCCACAGTCTGGGTCAAGCTGTCCCGTGCCAACCTTTCGAAAGAGGTGGCCCGGCAACTGGATGATGGAATGGTTTTATGTGAAGAATGACTTGAAAACACGAGAATATATTAAAGATATCATTATGCGCCCTATCTGGCAACGCTTTGGCCTCCGGAGGCCGAAGGTGGAAATGGATGAAGCAGCCGAAGAATGCCAGAGAGCCTTCGGCGCGGTTTGCTCTTTTATTGGGACAAGGGATTTGATGCAAGGACACATTGCCTTCAGAGTATGGCCACTTGCAGATAAATGGGAAATGCCGAAGGAAACCGTCAGGGAACCTGACGAAGGTGGACTAGTCAGGCTAAAATACACATTCAAATACGGAGATAAGTTCGTTGAGCCAGATGATGACTGGTTGAAAAGTATTGAGGCCATAAGCGATGAACTGCTTGGACCATACTCGAAGGCCGAAGACACTGCACTGTCAGCGGCCTTCGGAGGCCGAAAGAAGAAAAGACTCAACCGAGTATTTGATGCAATTGGGTTTGTCTACCTCGACTACCGTTATCCAACGCGGGGTCAAAAAGAAAGAGTACATCTTCTGTGAAGGAAGTTGCTTCAGCCGCTCCTAGCGAGCCGACATCGAAGAGGAAAAGGAAAAAGGTTCTTACACACCGGCCACGCTATATTGAACCGGCCACAGTGCCTGAGTTTGTCGGTGGGACCTCTTCGGCCACCGAAGCTAAAGAGCCAACTCCCCTGCCGAATGTTGAAGAGCCAATCATAATGCCGGAAATGAAGAAGATAGAAGAACCAAAGGCTACAGAAACAAAGACATATGAAATTTTAAGTCCTTCAGCAAAAATTGAAGCACCAAAAAGCCAAAAGGGTCCAGCAATGAACCCCAAAAGAAAAAGGATGGTTAATGTGCTCGATGTTTTGGAGACAATAAAGTCTTCAAGCACGACTCCGAAGAAAATTGCTGAAACTTCCGAAGTGCATATTGAAGCCTTTGGTGCCGAAGCTTCAAAGCACCAATCTGAGACTGAAGCTGGGCCTTCAGAGCCCACCAAGGTGAAATCCTTGGAAGCCAAAGAAACAGAAATAGCAGAACAAATTTTGGCTGAAGAAACTGGCACTGCCGCCCCCGAAGCGTGTTCCGAAGCCTTCGATTATATTTTTCGACATGCTTCGGGGAAAAAGTTGACTGAAAAAGAAAAGTAAGAGGCCCAGTTTTATGCCCAAAAACTGAAATATCAAAAGGGGGCATTGATATTCAACGGCAGCGGAGAAGAAGACTTCTTGTATTGTCTCCCTGACAGCAAGGAGATTTCTGTCTGTCGGGAGATGAGCAAGAGCTTCAGATTCCCAACATTAGAAAACGGGCTCTCGGTGTTATCAAAAGACGAGCTAGCCGACAACTTGGCGTACAATAGCTTAAAGGTGCGAAAATGAGGTCTTTGTATTATTTCTTGAAATCAAAAATTTTCATTTGTTTAAACTTATTGAAACCAAACTTTTTGCAGGGCCTTATACTTATCAATGCCCTCAGGGCTCAAAAAGATGCTGAAGACGAAGGGTGTGTTATGGCCCTGAGCAACCTTCGTTCCGAAGTAATTGAACTAAGGAACGAAGGTCTCGAAAAAGATAAAATATTATATTCATTGATAAATAGAATAAAAGAAGACGAAGCTACTTTTAAAGCTCAAGCTGAGGCTCAGAAGCGTGAAATTGAAGATCTTCGAAAACAACTAGCTAGAGCTAAAGAGGAGCGCACACTTGAAGAAACAAAACGAGAAATCAGTGAACAATGGGCAAATCATTTGGAGAAAAATGTTGAAGAGCTTCGTGCATCTAAGAAAAGATGCTATGAAAAAACTATGGAATGTGTTAAGACAATAAAAACCAGCTTCGCCAGCGTTGGCGCATTCTCAAGTGAGGAGAACTTCATAAGGGGTGACCCCGAAGGCCCAATTGGATGGATCAGCCACGAAGCTGAAGCTTTTGAAGAAATTTTAAATAGTCGAGGAGACATATGCGCCTTTTCGGTGCTAGGGGGATTGCTACCATTTTGGAGAGGAAAGGCTGTGACCATGTAAAATTCTTAGCACAATCCGAAGCCGCCTTATCCTCTAAAGATATAAAAGACCCCTCGGCCGAAGCAAGCCTGGTCGGTGGAAATTTTTTCACCGACATCTGGGACAATGGTGGTCGGGAAATGGCCCAGGAAATTATACGAAAAAGCGAGAAAGGCATTCATGACGCTAGGAAAGTAGCAGAGGCCACTGAAAAAAGTGCGGATCCCGAAGAGCAATTAGGTATTGACTAGTGGTTTTCGGCTCTTTGTTGTAATTTTTTATTTCGGACTTGTTTACGGTTTGTAATAGTAATATAGCCGTATCTTCTCCTCCCTCAGAACCTGCCGAGCCATCTGCGGAGCCCCACGCGAAGGGGGACGACGAAATTTTTGATTAAATGTTGTTGTAAAAACATTTAGAATATAATGCTTGTTGAGAAACATGTGTAATATTTTGTAACTTTGAATATAATATATTAGCTATTTATGGTTATAATTTTTACGATGCATGAAACTTCATATACATACCGTTTTTGAGCCTTCGGCGAAAAAACACCTTCCCTTCTTTTCATGCTTCGTAAATAATATCCATGTTCTCATAAAATTAGTAACCAATCCTCGTAAAATCAATAATCAATAGATCTTCTCATTTTAGAGTTTGACGAAGATATAATTCCTCGATAGCTATTTTTGTGCCCTGTCACTTTTTCTTCGAAACAATCTTCGAATGTCAATACTGAGACCCCCTTCTTGCGTTGTTGATGCAATATGATGTATGATGTTATGCTATGCAAATGATGTAATGATGTGATGTTATGCAAAATGATATTTGCCGAAGATCGACGTTTTTTCACTGCAAGCCTCCCTTAGGAGCTTCTTCGCCTTTTACTTCAGCGGAATCAGCGTTTATTTTTCGCTGTAAGCCTCCCTTAGGAGCTTCTTCGCCTTTTACTTTCAGCGGAATCAACGTTTATTTTTCGCTGTAAGCCTCCCTTAGGAGCTTCTTCGCCTTTTACTTTCAGCGGAATCAGCGTTTATTTTTCGCTGTAAGCTCTGCATTCCCTTCGGAACGACTTTTGAGCAGAAAACTTACACTGCGTTCCTTAGAACAAATTTTTGATAATTCGAAGGTCCTCCTTGCCACCATAAATTCTTATGCTTCAGCAACTTAAACCTATGGAGAAGATATATTTTCATTATGGTAAAAAAAGAAACTGTTACAAGAGATTGAAAACGATAAAAAACACTTAAACCTCCCATAATTGTTCCTTATTAAAAAGAAAATAATACTGAATGCAAAAAGCTGCTGTCAGGGTAGGATATTTGTCAGTAAATATGCTTCGACTCTGGCACAGTGCTATTGACTGTGCGAGCTTCGGACTCTTCTCTGAAGTCCCGTTGGAGGTGAGTGTGCTTACTCTCTTCTGGCTGCTGGCCTCGTTGTGTTGGTGGTGGAGGTGGAGGCTGTTGCCAAGATGCTTGGGGTTGGCTTGCCGAAGCAACAGAAGCTGCAGGGTGGTTGCCTACATATTCTGGAATGTAAGGCGAATGGTACGAAGCAGTATGCATGACTTGCTTCGGCTGACTCTGTTGCGCTGCAGCTTCTGCTATCTCCTTTTGCTTCTGGATGGTAACATGGCACATCCTGGTGGTATGGCCCTTGTCCTCACCCCAGAATAGACAGTAAATTTTCCTTGACTGATCTCCAAATCTTCCTCCGAAGCCCCTGACGCCTCTGCCCCTTGGCGCTGGCGGCCGGAAAGAGCTTTGCTGCTGCCCCGAAGCTTGCGAGGAGTACTGTGGCCTGTGCTGTTGACTCCCTCTATCATCACTCTGAGTAGAGTTGTGAATTGACCTGACGTGCCTCGGGTGGAATCTTCCTCTGAAGCCCCTGGTCATTTCAGAGAACCTGTATGCTTCCTCCCTTCTTTGGCGGAAGTCATTGTCAGCTCGAATATACTCGTCCATCTTCTAGAGCAGCTTCTCCAAAGCTTGAGGAGGCTTCCTGGCAAAGTATTGGGCTGAAGGTCCCGGCCGAAGCCCCTTAATCATGGCCTCAATGAAAATTTCATTGGGCACTGTTGGTGCCTGTGCCCTCAGACGCAGGAACCTTCGGACATACGCCTGAAGGTATTCTTCGTGGTCCTGGGTGCACTGGAAGAAAGCTTGAGCAGTGACCGGCTTCGTTTGAAACCCTTGGAAGCTGGTTATCAGCATGTCCTTCAGCTTTTGCCATGAGGTGATTGTTCCTGGCCGAAGAGAGGAGTACCAGGTTTGTGCAACACTCTTGACAGCCATGACGAAAGACTTTGCCATGACTGCAGTATTGCCACCATACGAAGATATGGTTGCTTCATAACTCATCAAGAATTGCTTCGGGTCTGAATGGCCGTCGTACATGGGGAGCTGGGGTGGCTTGTAAGACTGGGGCCAAGGTGTAGCCTGCAGTTCTGTTGACAGAGGAGAAGTATCATCAAAAGCAAAATTTCCTTGATGGAAATCTTCATACCAGTCGTCATCGTTGTAGAAGCCTTCCTGATGAAGCTCTCTGTGCGGAGGCCTTCGGTTCTGGTCATCTTGAGCAAGATGACGAACTTCTTCAGAGGCTTCGTCTATCTGCCTTTGCAGGTCAGCTAGACGAGCCATCTTTTCCTTCTTCCGTTGGACCTGTTGATGGAGCATCTCCAAGTTTTGGATTTCTTGATCCAATTCGTCCTCTAGAGGCGTTGGACTGGTGGCCTTCCTCTTCTGGCTTCGGGCCTCCCTAAGAGAAAGGGTATCCTGATTGGGATCCAGCGGCTGCAGAGCGGCAGCCCCTGTTGCTGAAGCTTTCTTCGGCGGCATGACGAAGGTGATGCTTGCCGAAGGTGTTCAAAACTCAAAAAATGGAAGTGAGTTCACCGGAGGTGGGCGCCAATGTTGGGGACTTGTTCTCAAATGCTAAGAGTTAAGAACAAGGCAACATAAAAAGTGTTAAATATTATAGTCCTTCGTCCTTCAAGACATTATGTCCCTTCGGATATAATGAATTCCGAACAAAGGTTGTGAAGGAAAAAAAACCTTCGTAAGCACCATAAATGATAAGAAAGAGTTCATATACAAAATACAAAGAATAATATAAACATTATTATCAAGTTATTTTTATTTGCATTACCATATCCAGAATAATAAATTATAAATGTACCTTCGGTTTGAAGGAAAGTAAAGGTACATGCGTGATGCAAAAAGCGAATGCCAAGTCAGCGTGGACAGTACGAGAGTACTGTTCATCTATTTATAGGCAAGGGACACAGCCCATGTACAATTACATCCATGCCCTTTACATTTGCTAATTACTCTATAGTAATTCTTCGAGGTCTAATTTGCCTTTTCATCTTTAAGTCGGTTCCCCTTTTCTGCTATCATGCCGAAGCTTTCCTGCGCACAGCTTCGTGATCATCTAGACCTCCGTCATAATCATCTTTCGTCTCGTTCAGGCTTCGTCCTGACTGTGCTCTTGTATACTCATAATCCGATTCTGAAGACACCTGCTCACATGCACTAAACGACGGTTGATCTTTAGTGACCCTTATTAGGGACTGACGGTTGGTCGCTAAAATTTATGGACCGACGGTTGGTCGCTAAATGCGCTTATAGCGACGGTCTGTGGGTCGATAAAAGTCTAGAAATTTAACGACTTATGGTCGGTCGCTATAGAGGTAAGTGTGTGACTGATGGTGGGTTGCTATAGGGGTATGTGATTTTTGTGTTTCTTATTTAATCACCAAAGCCCATCTAAAGGCCTACTAAACAAACGAAACCCTATTCCACGCCCCAAACCACAAGCGCAGCTGCCATCACTTCTGCCCCATCGTGGCCCCATCCCGCCGCTCGTCGACGATGCCACCCCGCCCCTCGGACGCGGTCGCCGTCACTATACCACAACACCAAAATAGCGTCGGATAAGTAGTAAATTGACAGTGAATCAGTCGCGAAAACATAGCTACACAACATCGGTCGGTATTTCTAAATATACTGTTAAACTGTCCATCGGTACTTTTATTTATGTTTCACGTTGAGCTGTCCGTCGGCATTACTATCTTAGCAGCCAGACCATCCGTCGTTGTAGAATGTCCCAAAACTTAAGCTCTTTGCGCGTATTGGACTGGCTTGCTCGCGTCTAAAATTTTCCATGTGGTGCACTGTGCACTGGCCCGGCCCACAAAACATGTCAAGTTGACCTAGTCAAATCCAAATCTCTTCAATCCCTCGACCGCGCCGCTCACCCGTGCCGCCCAGATCTCCTCTCACTCCACCGTGTGCCCAGCCCTCCGCCGCTAGTCCCCTCCCAGTCCTCCCCGCGCTGTCATCGCCGGTCGCCCAGTCCTCCCTACAGGACGCCATGCTACCCAGCCTTCCTCGCAGTCGTCCTCAGCTCCTGTCTTAGCGCTCTCCCATGGTGGTAGGCCGACGGCTCCTCTCCTACCTCAGAGATAGATCTACACCCACGGCAGTGGCTGCTCTAATGACATCAATCAATACAACGGGGGTCCTGCTACGGATCCATCTCCTCAAGTGTTGATTTAAGGTCAAGTGTGTTGTGTACTTGTGTGCAGGCCTATTGTTGCTGCTTCCCAAAATGCCTCGAATCTGTGCTCCAAAGGCAGCATGTCTCCTCCTCTGCACTCCTATGAAGATTTAAGGTGAGTTTTATATGTCACTTTTCTTTACCGTGAATATTTGAGGACTAAACACACAAGAATTAATGTGCTAGGACATAACTCTTATCTCATTTATTGAATATTTTATTCAGCCTAGTGGCTACTTTGCTATATTTTTTGTCCAATCATTCAACTGAAAGTATTTTTTCCAAACTGAGATCAGACCACAGAAAAATAGATATAAAGCATAATAGATGTGCCTAGTAGATATTCTTGCATTTGTTATGGTTGCTACTAGTCATGTGGCTGATTTTTAGATGTCCTCAAAATAAAATATTATATTTATTAGCCAAGGAGTAGTATTTGGAGTAGTATTCTTGGATTCATTCTCTAGTGTCTTGGTTGGTCTTTGTCTGTCAATTTTGAATGCCAAATCTCATACCCAACTATTCTGCCAGCGCATGTTGACATAATACGATAAACTTTATTTTTTCAGTGGCTTGCACTAAATTCTCTAAGAACACCAATAAATTTTGTTCTAATTAAAGGTCAGCAAGAGTAACCCCATTAGTTTCTCTGTGCTACTATTTTCAATATTTTTATGCACTGGCACCTTATGGCATGGATGCATCAAATTAGCTTTCTGACTGAACTACACAAGATCAAATACTAGACTGAACAACTGCACATGGATGCTAAGATCATTGTTCTCTAAAAGTCTTTATCCTCACAACCATTGTTATAGGCACTAAACCATGCCATAGACCACTGCATTCAGAACTGGCACTACACCACGCCATCAGCAAGCAGCAAGGATTGACAAAGCAGTTTCCAAAACTGCTAGCAAACTACCAGTTTCTGTTTCTGAAAAAATTGTCTAATACTAATTGGAACCAAACGTTCGATAAAAATAACTGAACATTAAATCTAAAAATAGAAAATGGTCGATGGCATAATTAAATGTGATAAAAAATAGAAAATGGCCAGTGTACTGATAGTGCTAAAATCTGATAAAAAATTGTGACGGGGTGTGGACTTTGGATAATTAAATCTGTTGTCAATAATTTCTTTTATCATCTTTAGAGCAGTCGTGTGTTCGTGCAGTCTTCTTCTCTAGCTGGCCCAATAAACCATTTGAGCGTGCAATCCAAACGTGGCGGAGTTCAAATGCAGGAATAAGCGATTCATCAAATACTCGAAGCCATCTTTGTCCTAAGCGATGACTTTTTTCTTCTTTTTACCCTTTTGTTATTTTTCCCTTCCTAATCTTCCTGGTATCACCTGTGCGCAGTGGTGAGTTCAAATTTACAGTCCTAGCGCTTGTGAGACGGGGCTTCAGAACTGGCACTACACCACGCCATCAGCAAGCAGCAAGGATTGACAAAGCAGTTTCCAAAACAGCTAGCAAACTACCAGTTTCTGTTTCGAAAAAAGTTGACTAATACTAATTGGAACCACCATGATATCTTTGTAGATTACTATCTCATTTATGTGCACTTATCTAATTTAATCCATTCATACACTGCATCATCTGAATCTACATTTGATCTAGTGCTAGCACAACCTCTTATTTGAATAGAAGGATAAAGGTGAAAGAACCTGCACAGACTCTTGTGTGACGGTATGATCACTACAAGAAACTGATAAAAGTTCGTGGGTAAAACTAAGAACGTGGGTACCGACGTTCTTATATGAGTTAAGTTCATGGGTGCAGTTAAAAACGTGGGTACCCACGTTCTTAAACTAAGTTCGTGGGTCCCAACCAAAACCGTCGAACTTAACTCATTAGGAACGTGGGTACCCACGTTCTTAATTTAAGTTCGTGGGCCAACGGAACCCCGTCGAACTTAACTGAAAACATCTAAATCCCTAACCCGCGCCGCGTGCCTGTCTCTCACCAGCTCTCTCTCACCAACGCGCCCTTTTCCGCCCACCGCGTCGCGCGCCGCCGCCGCCAGCACGCCAAATCCAAAGCTGACCGCGCCGCCGCCCTTCCTCGGTCGATGCCCCACAGGCAAAGCTCACCGCGCCCCCCGCCCCACATCCAAAGCTGACCGCGCCGCCGCCAGCACATCGTCGCCGCAAGGCTGCCCGAGCTCGTCCTCCGCCATCGTCCTCCGCGGTCGCCAGTCGTCCTTCGTCGCAAGGCCACCCAAGCTCGGCTCGCCTCTATCGTCCTCCATCGTTTCCCACCCACCGCCGCCAGAAAATCACGCCGCCGTCGCCAGAGGTCCTCGACTCACTGCCGCTGCCAGAGCTCCTCGGCTCGCTGCCCAGCAGCCAAAGGTCACCGCCGTCGCCAGAGCTCTGCCTTCACCTTTTCATCAGGTGTAGCTTCCTTCAAATCTTCATCTAATTTAATGTAAAGTTGAATCTAGCAGCTAAGAGATGGAAGCAGCATTAGCCTGTGCAAAGAAAGTTATGTTCTCTATTATGATTCATAGTATTCATTTCTTCATGAGGAATTACACAAGCAGTTATGGAGATAAAAAAATGAATTGGCCATACATCAAAATATCTAGTAACAGAAGCAATAAATAAGTTCACAACTTGAATTGCCTCAGTAACTTGAATTCCCAAGCCCAGAATCATGATTGGCCGACCGATGGGATGGATGGATCGATATTTTTATTTCCGTCAGCACCTCCTGATGATTTATGGCTGACGGCTGTTGCGTTTGAGCTCTGGCGGTCAACGTGAACGTGCTGCCCCGGCCGATGATCTCTGTGTTCCTACTAGCTGCTGTCCGAGTCTTGAGTCCGAGTGGTAGCTGCTGTTTTTATAGGAGCCGCTGCTGGGAGTTGCATGATGGGCTGGGGCCTTTAGTATTTTCTAAACTTGAAAAACTTGCCTGGCTCTTAGGGTTGATGAATACACATGTGTTGCTATTACTTGCTTGCTCCTTGTCGACGATGGTATAGATAGCAGTAGCACTGTACACAAGCAGCAAGCAACACCCCACCTCCTTGCATTGACTGTTGCATTTTTTATGAAACCTAAAGCCGTGTTTCCATCTAATTGTAGGCCCATTTGACTCTAGTCTCCGGTCTCTCTCCACTCTAACTGCAGCCGGCTCGCGTCTCCTCGACCATCACCACCTTGACGGTCTCCGTGAAGGTATTTTTCTTCTTTCTTTGATGCATATTATTAGAATTAGTTTGTTAGTTAAAATTTGATGCATGATTTTTGGTTAGTTGTTACAATTGATGCATAATTTCTTGTTCATTGTAAATTAACCAATGTTAGGTTCAATGTTTGGTTAAATGTTTTTTATGTCTAGTGATCCTTCCTAATAGAAGAAGGGCTTAATGATGTTTGTTTACACATTTTTTATTTATGTTTGTATGCTTAATGATGTTTATTTACACAATTTTTATTTACGTTTATATGCTTAATTATGTTTATTTACACATTTTTATACATTGGGTTATTTAGTTTTGGAAATGGATGACAATAGAAGAAGGGCGATGTATGATGGATTCAATAGCGTGACTCTAGGTCACTCAAAGGAATGGGTTAGGGTTGCAAAACAATTCGTGGATCTCGCATTTTCCGGTGGACCTCGTGTGGTGAAGTGTCCGTGTACCAAGTGTCGGAATTTTAAGTATGTGAGAAAGATCGAAGAACTGGAGCATCACCTTTGCAAGAATGGGTTTATGCCTAACTATCTTGTGTGGCGCTCACATGGAGAAGTAGAGCAGAATATCACAGAGTCAGAAATAATTGATGATGATGAGGAGGATCGGATGGATGACTTGGTGGCTGATATTAGTAGAGAGTATCCAACATTGGCCTCAGAACAGGATACACCAAATGAAGTGCAGGAGTTTTACAAGCTTCTTCACGCGTCAGAGGAAAAAGTGCATGACGACACCACTGTGACTGTGTTGCAGGTGGTTACACGTCTTATGGCAATGAAGGCAAAGTATAACTTCTCGAATAATTGCTATAACGATATAATCAATCTGATTATTGATCTCATCCCATCGAACCATAAGATGCCAAAAGACTTATACCAGTCTAAAAAGATTGTGTCCGGTCTTGGGATGAAGTATAAGAAGATTGATGTGTGCGAAGATAATTGCATGTTGTTCTGGAAGGAATATGAAGCGAGCACCCATTGTCAGAAATGCGGTAAATCAAGATATGCGGAGGTACTAAAAGAGGATGGAGCTACTTTTGCTACAAAAGTGGCAGTTAAACAACTTCGATATATGCCCATCACTCCAAGGCTTAAACGTCTGTTTTTAACCCCAGAAACTGCGAAGCTAATGTTGTGCATAAGGAAGGAGAACGTGAGATCCAAGACCTAGACATTATGATGCATCCATCAGATGGCGATGCTTGGAAGGCTCTGGATCGTTTTGACCCAGAATTTGGAAGAGACGCTAGGAGTGTTCGTCTAGGCTTGTCCACTGATGGTTTCACTCCTTATGACAACAGTTCAACTTCATACTATTGTTGGCCGGTTTTCATCATGCCCTACAACCCCCCTCCCAACAAATGCATGAAAGAAGGGTTCATATTTCTTGCCCTTATTATTCCAGGGCCTAAACATCCTGGAAAGAAGATCAATGTATTCATGCAACCGTTGATTGAAGAGTTCAAAGAGCTATGGGTAGGGGTAAAGGCTTATGATGGTCATCTAAAACGTGAATTTACCTTACGTGCGGCATATTTGTGGTCAATTCATGATTTGCCTGCATATGGTATTTGGTCTGGCTGGTGTGTTCACGGTCGACTGTGTTGTCCCATATGCATGGGGGACACACAAGCATATCGATTGGAGCATGGTAAAAAGGTCTCATTCTTTGATTGTCATCGACGGTTTCTTCCATCCAATCATCTGTTTCGAAATGATACGAAGTCATTTAGAAGAGGCATAAAAGTTAAAGACGGTCCACCAAAACGTTTAATGGGTGAAGATATCATGATACAACATCGTGCCCTTCAAAGGGCTGCAGAAGGTCATGAGTTTGAAGGCTATGGTCAAGATCACAACTGGACTCATATTTCTTTTCTCTGGGAACTTCCGTATGCGAAGGTATTGATTTTACCACACAACATAGATTTGATGCACCAAGAGCGCAATGTTGCTGAAAGCATCATAAGCATGTGTCTAAACATTAAGGGTAAAACAAAAGACAACATCAATGCCAGGAAAGATTTAGCTAATCTTTGCGATCGCCCTAGCCTTGAGGTCAAATTAAATCCTAATGGAAAGGAGAGGACACCACGAGCTCCATACTGTCTAATTAAATAAACTAAGTCTAGATTGGTTTTATCGTCTAGCTTTAGTCACTATCAAAGGGGGGCCACAGTGCACCATTTTCACCTACCTGGGCTAGTTCTCAATTCTCACCTACCTGAGCTCTTCTGAAATCAAACTACAGATTCAGTGTCTATGAACCTATTTAATTGAGATAGTGACTATGAACCTATCTGAAATCAAACTACAGATTCAGCAAAAAAGTGACTATCAAACTAGAAAATCAAACTATCTGAAATCAAACTACAGATTCAACAAAAAAGTGAAAACAGCAAGTGATGCACACTAAAAACAGTTAGTGACTATGAACCTATTTAATTTCTAGCAAATGAAATGGTACATGGCTAGGCTTTGTGGGCTCAGTTTGTAGTTAGTGGCCATGTACTCCATCTATCCATCTATGAACCTAAATCTGGCGTCTTAGACCACTCGACCAAACTGTCACTATTGATATGAGTGGTACATATAATTATATATTAGCAGCCATCTAAGCTATTTGAAATGGCCAAACAGATGATCTAAGCTCTTAAAAATTAGCAGCCATCTAAACTGTCACTACAGATTATTCCGTACTAATGGATGAGGCGCATCTAAACAATCTGCCCAACTCATCTAAGTTTTTGCATGGCTGAGGCGCATCTAAACAGATGATCTGGGACTTTGAGTCTGCTTCTTGCATTCACAATCTGCTGAGTTACATTTCTAATGACGCAGAATCCTTACCTCGGACTGTTCCATACTAATGGATCATCAGATCTGAAGCCCAGTAGCTCATTCCCTGTTCTTTATTGTTCTTGGATGCCGCTGTGCGATAGATTAGGCGATTTAAAATTGCCAAGAATTTAGTGGTCCTGGGCAGAAGAATCCTGGGCAGCAGGACTGGCACTTGAGCGGCCTGTAGGGCATGTTCTTGGTGTCCTGCAGGTTGATCTTCTGGTCGGTGGCCTGTAGGGCATGTTCTTGGGTCCTGCAGGTTGATGTCAGCCATACATTAGCTTGGCTCTACACTTTGAATGCATCCGAGGGCTGCTCATTTTGGTTTATGTGGTCATTTTAGCAATCATACCTTGGTCCTGAGGTTCATGTGGTCATTCTGAAGCTCAGTCTCCTGCAGATAGGATATGATGCAAACGAATGAATCTAGATAGGATTAGCTAAAATGAATGAGGTCTGAGGTTTATGCATGTAGGTAACATGTATGTATTACCCTTTTGGCCATGTAATTGATCTCGGCAGCCAGCAGCTCACTCTGAAACAAGAATTCAGCAATCAGAGTCTGACAAATAAACAACCTAGCCATCACGAACTCATAGTTACTTACATCAGAACTCTACCTGTTAGTGTTTTGCAGCATCTGGATCTGGTTGCGCAGTTTTGCGGATTCTTGCTGGTAGAATTGCTTCAACAGATAAAGCAAATAGTTGGAATAATTTTCTGTTCCCAACAGTAACCAAATAGTGGGGGGCCAGAGCAAGAGCCAACGGCGTGTGCCTTCTTGTACCTCTCGATCATTTTGGTTTATGAGAATTTTGGTGTACATGTGATTTAATGCTTTCCTATATTTATTTAGAAAAGGACGCTATGTTTATCATGCTTTCCTATATCTTGGTGTACATGTGATTTAATGCCAGTTGTATATTTATGAGAATTTTGGTTTATTTTGTAGGATTCCGGCTCTCATCAAGTGACTCCTCCCCCTCACGCTGACTTTGCGGACAGATGTCTCAATTCTAGTGGTGGAGCTACGAACAACAATCTGATGTCCTGATCGAGAGCGATGGAGCTAATGTTTGAACTTGTGAACTAAAAATGAGAACTATGGATATGAACTTATGTATTTAGACTTGTGTGAATTTGTGAACTTATGTATTTGGACTTGTGTGAATTTGTGAACTTATGTATTTGGACTTGTGTGAATTTGTGAACTTATGTATATTTGGACTTGTATGAATTTGTGATATGTATATATATCCATGTGTTTGAAAATTGTATTGTATGTGATATTCTGTGTTGCATGTGTTATTATGTGTGTCTAATTTATCATTTCTGTATTTTTTATTTTTTTCTGGAAAAGAGTTAAGAACGTGGGTACCCACGTTCTTAAGGTTAAGAACGTGGGTACCGTCGAACTTAATGGGCAGCCCGCGCCGACTCACGCAGGACACATAAGTTCGACGGCCACCTGTACCGACGTTCTTAATGTTAAGAACGTGGGTGCCGTCGAACTTACGGGACAAAATTCGACGGTCCCCGTCGAACTTAAAAACCCACGTTCTTAACGTTAAGTTCGACGGTACCCACGTTCTTAAAGTTAAGTTCGACGGTACCCACGTTCTTAACGTTAAGAACGTGGGGGTCGTCGAACTTAATTCTTTAAGTTCGTCCAAAAATCGCCGTGGGCTATATTCGTCGGTAAACCCACGTTCTTACGTTAAGTTCGACGGCCTATTACATTAAGTTCGACGGTTTTTCACCCACGTTTTTTAACCAGTTTCTTGTAGTGGATTGTCTTTCTATTCATCTTTTTTTATAACATGTGGATTTGAATATCATATGCATTGACATAAATATAGATATATAAAATTATATGACTAAACATGTAATGGCCGCTATCATGAATCCTAGTGGAGGTAGATAAGGCATCAAAATTGTATTTTTATTTGCAAATGTAGCAACAATATACTAATTTGATGTACTTTTTTCTAGGGTGTACTGGACAAAGAAAGCTTGTACCTTAAAACAGGAGGATACAAGAAGCTGGAGTGGTTGTCTGAAGACTTTTGAACTGCTTGAAGCATTAGTGTAGATTTGGTGCTTTTTTGACTGATCAACTCTGGAGCAGCTAGAGTGATGTAGTTGTGGGCTTTTGAACTGCTTCAAGCTGGAGTGATGTCGCTGTGGTGCTTTTGTGACTGATCATCTCTGGAGCTTTTGTGAATGATCTAGCTAGCTATCTGTAAATGATCTAGTTGTGAATGATATTATAATTGTGATGCTTTTGTGAATATATAATTGTGGTGCTTTTGTGTTTATGTGATGGATATATGACTGTGGTATACTGATTAACTGTATATGTTTTTATGATTTGTGTATAAAAATCTGTGATTTGTGGTGCTTAATTAAATATATATTACTATTAATAACAACTGTAAAAAGAGCGACTTTCTGTTGGTTGCTAAATGTATAGTCTGACGACTTACGGTTGGTTGCTAAATCTATAGTACAACAACCTATGGTTGGTCGCTAAATATATAATATTAGCAACAGACGGTCGGTCGCTAAAAAGATGTCGGTCGCTAAAGCCTTTAGCGACAGCACTTACAGCGACCATCCTTATGGGTCGCTAAAAGTTTTTAGCGACCAACCGTAGGTCGCTGAAGGTCGTTTTAGCAACCAAGCGTAGGTCGCTGTAAGTGAACCGTCGTGTAGTGATGCTTCACTTGGAAAATATTTTCAAATCATGTTTTTAAGGACCTTCGAAAGCCTAAGACCCACGACTGGGACCTTCGAGGGTCAGTACCGCAGCGCAGACACATGTAGCTTTATATTCGCAAACCGCGAAACAGAATTAGGTGCGTGTTTGTTGGAACCCACATTTCATGGAGTTGGCCCGCCGTTTGAGGACCACGCCCGCATCATTGTTTTGGCATTTGGGACGAGGAGAGGGTCGTCGGCTGGCTGTTGGCTTATCATGTCCCTCCCAACGCAAGGAAGATGGTGCAACTTGCAAGTGCGACAGCGCCACGACCGGCCGGCCGGAGCGGTGCTGGCCGCGCGCGCGCGACCGTCGGGTCATAATAATGACCACGCGCTCGCCGGCGTGTCTTCATCATCGCCCATCATGCGCACGGGCGGTACAAGCGTTTAACGAGATACGTCAACCTACCTACTGTGCGTGGCTGCGTTCTGTCACCCATGCTGTACCGTGCACGTAAGTTGTTGTCATAGATCCAGCTAGCTAGTAACGGTTCCAACTTTAACCTTGATGGTGATTATGGTAGCACCTAGGTCGGAGCCATGAAAATTTTTAACAAGGGCTGAAAACTAACTCACTACAGTGATATATAATCTCACTAAATCACCCACGATAAATAAATATAATAATTTGAAGTAGTTGTTGGTTACTTATTCCTGATTATTGAATCATAAAACAAGATAACATAATTGTTAAACGTTAAGGAAGTTCGTCCTTCGAAGCATTATCTTTTTTCAGACATAATGAATCTTGGACGAAGACCATGAAGAACAAGTCTTTATCATTCACAAATATAGAAATGAAGTTATAGATGTAACATTATGTTGATTATTTATTTCATATCAAATGTTAAACAACATAAAAATTCATCTCATATATTAATAAAGTGATACATAACGTATATTACAATTGTACCTTCGGCTTGCTCAAAGGTGAAAACGTGAATGCAATTTCTGTCCAGCGTGAATAGTATGGGAGTACTGTTCACCTATGTATAGGCACGGGACGTAACCCGAGTAAAAAATACATTTACGACCTTAACATATACTCATAATCCTAATATAAAACATCAGCGATTAACTAGTCCTTTCTCTTCAACTCAACATTATGATTGACATTCCTTGTCACTTTAAACCGAAGTTGTCATCCTTCGACTCTTTACACATGTTTGTTGTAGCTTTGGCATTCAATCTTGTTTCTTTCAAACAATATCTCCATCTTGAGGACCTCCGGAGAGAATGAGACCCCCAACAGTAGCCCCTTCGCGGTGCTAGGTCGTTTTTTCATGACGAACTCGATCCGCGAAAAACACGAAGGCTTCTGGATGCCGAAGGTCCGAAAAACACCTTCACTGAGCTTGTTATTAAAAAACGAATAAAAAATTCACAGCGCTTACCGGTACACGCTTTTCGGCGTTTCGCCTTCTTCACCTGCATGGCTATATAAACAGACAAGTAGGTGAGAAGTTACCACAACATTCATTGCTATTGCGTCATTGTGATGTTGAAAATTTTTACTGAAGCCGAAGCTCTCTGCTTTCCATGTACTTGCTATGTAAGCTTCGGACAAACGTCTAATTAGTTGGATCTAGGTTCGTCTTACAGAACTGAAATGGCTAGAGTCAAGTCTACTGCTAGACTAACAAATGAAGGAGAAGAAGCTAAAGCTACTGAGACTGTCCCTATTTTAGAAATGATGAAACGTTTTGGGTTAGTTGTACAAGAAGAAGAAGAGTTGTTCCGACAAAAGATGTTGATGTTGCCGAAGCTGAACTAATTGTTGCTGAAGGTGACAATGGTAATGAAGAGGATGACAACATTTTGAGTCTGAGCAAGCTTAGCCACATTGAGTTTGAGAAATCCACAGTTAATGCGGAAGATTTGGATTTAATAAAGAAATTTGGATATTTTGGAAAAATGATGACGGACTGATACGTTTCGCTAGGGAATAAGTGGTTCCAGAACTAAGAAATGATGAAGTCGTTATTTTTAAAAGCTTCTTCAGAGCAGGACTTCGGTTCTCTCTGTATGAAATGATCGGTGAAGTTTTAAATAAGTTTGAAATCTACCTTCATCAGCTAAATCCAAATGATATAGTTAGACTTAGTATGTATATATGGGCTCTCCGAAGCGAAGGAAGGAGTGACAACGCTGAAGAATTTTGCCGGGTACACGAACTCCATTACCAGACTAAGGCTAGGGCTGATGGACTGCATAAGAACTTCGGGTGTTACAATTTTGCATACCGAAAGGATATTAAGGCTCCTGTGATTGGATATCGCACCAAGTGGCCGACTGGCGGGATAAGTGAATGGTTTTATGTGAAAGCTGATGAGAAGAAAAGGGGGAGGCTTATGACTATGGTGATGGTCCCTTGGGATTTTGCTTTGGCATGACACGACCATTGTGCAACATGCAACTCGGCTCTCCCTGCCAATTAGCCGAAGTGGAATTTAGAGTCATGGCATATCACATTAATACTCGAGATTTGGTGCAAGAATACCTGGCTAACAAAACCTTTCCAACATCTGGTGGGTGGGGGATGCCGAAGAAAAAAGAAGGAAAAAAAATTAAGCTCGTTCGATTGTCGTAGCGATTCAAGTTCTAGAACGCCTTCAGCGGCCCCTATGTCGAATGGATGGAAATGATAGAAACAATGTGCAACGAGATCATTGGGAACTATACAAAAAAGAGGATCAATTGATGACAGCTGCCTTCGAGTACTCGGACTATGAAAGGCTTGACGAAGGAGTTGGGGGAGCGAAGAAAAAGGGAGTTGTAAGTATTTTGAAAAGGCAAGCAACGCGATCCATTGAAGAAGATCAGAAGACTGCTTCCAAAAAACAAAACAAAAATTCAGCGGAGCCGAAGGTTTGGGCTCCCAAAAAACGAAAGTCCTCAATTTTGGCCCCTGCCAAGGAGAAGGTGCAAGATCTATGAGAGAAGATTGCGGCACCTCTTCGTCCTCCTCTGTCGGTGTTACAGAAATTTTGAAGGTAATGACTAAACCCTTCCCGTTTGCTATGCTAAGTACCCTGGGGTCAAATCTGACTAGCTTATTTCAGTCAAAGGAAAAGGGGGTTGAAAAAGGTGCGGAAGGAGAGAAGAAGACTGATTCGGTGACTGGGGGAAATGAGGGGTCAGAAGAAACAAAACATGATGGCTATGATGAAGGCTATCCACAAGACCCCGCCCCCGGTCTCGGCATAAAAAATGTTGCCCCTGCTAATTCCGAAGTTGATGAAGCAACCCCTGAAGCTAAAAATAGCAAAGGCCCTCTTGGAACCACAATGTCGGAGATTGACCAGATTATAGCTGATGTGGTTCCTGAGAGGGAAATGGCCGAAGTGACCACTGATAGGCCTTCACCCTTAAAAATGAAAGAATTGGAAGGAGTTTCTTTGGAGGATAGACAGTTGGACCTACTGCGCTTGGGCGGCCAGGAACTCTCCAAAGAAGATATCTCTGAATTAAAAAGAATTCGCTATTGCTGGCGGCTACAAGACTGGATTCGTGCTCTTTGGTGGTGTCGACGAAGAGATTTTAGGGTGCATCTCTAACCGTGCCGGAGCAAAAATTGTTAATACTTTATCAAGGAGCATCGGATTCCTGAAGCTCGAATGAGACCTCAGCAATTATAGGAGACAACATATTACTGGGAGCTTGTTCTATTTGAATTTCAAGGTATAAAATTTTAATGTTTACCTGTTCAACTTATTAATTTTAAATTTCGAGAGTTTCGGGCTAACGTGACTTTGGCTTTTTTTAACAAAGCCTACTATTGAGGAAAGCTTTAAAGCTACAACCGAAAAACGAAGATAGGAAGAATGAGCTTGTTGTCAGTAACTTGGAAGAAAGAGTGAAAGAACTTGAAAATCTTCTGGAAGAAAAAGATTCAAAGATTAAGATTGCTGGAGCAGACATGGTCGAAGCTCACCTTCGGATTAAGGATCAAGCTACTCAAATTTCTGATCAAAACAAACAGCTTGAAGAAGCACATTCAATGCTGGGATCCGTTATGAGCATGAGGTTAAAGGTTTAAAGGATAAAGTCAAAGTCGAGGCTGAGAAAAGTTCTAAATTATCTGAAGCCCTCAAAATGCTTTGGGACACAGCTGCTCTAGCTTCGCAACTCAATGCTCCCTTCATCTGCGCGAGATTTTTAGTTCAGTCGGAGCAATGTCAAGAAAAGAGAAATATTCTGTCGATGATATTCCGAAGGCACTTGAGTTTGTGGAGAAATAAATCAATGAATTTAACGAAATGATGGAGGGGTATGGAGATTTTTGCGCCCTAGTGGTCGCCCGAGGGACAGGTACTATACTTGCAAAAACTGGGTGTAAGCATTTGAGAGATGTTAACAAGCCCAACTTCACTATCTCTCCAGCTGACCTAGAGAACATTCCAAGCGAAGCTTGAAGCACAGGTAATATATTTATTACCTAGATCTGGGCGAAGGGTGGCCGAGAACTAGCTGGAAACGAAGCTTGGGCTCTCCTTGACGAAGTATGAAATAACGTCCTTACTTTCGACCTCTATTTTTCCCCGTTTCAAACTGCTAAACACTTTATATGATAAATTTTTCAGGCTAATAACTTTATATGATAAATTTTTTTAGGATAAACACATTCGACCTCTATTCCTTACTTGACGAAGCTAAAAGATTTTGGTGTAGTCTTAGAGAAATTCTTGTAACTTTTGTACAAAAAGTGCAGTTGGGTAGATAAATTAATGTAATGGAAACAATGAAGGTCTAGCTTGTAATATACCATTACCTTTGTAGTCTTACCTTCGTCTGCTGTCATTTTCTTTGTTGTGGATGAAACCACCTTGATTATTTTGAGCCGAAGGCAAAAAACACTTTCCCTTCTTTTCGTTCACATCGAAGCATCTTCGGCCAGAATCAAAAAGGATCCCTTTCGTTTGTAATGAAGCATTTTCGTGCCGAAGGCAAAATCCTGCTCTTTTCCATTAGTGTCTTTTGTGATATGTCATGATGCGATGAAGCAAGAGATGTCTAATGTATGTTCATATGAATGCAGAGAAAATGATGTGATAAAATATGCAAATGTATGACGAAGATAAAAACCCATGCAAATACACACCTAGACTCTGCATCCCCTTAGGAACGACTTTGGAGTCTCTTCACATCTTACTTATGTGCTATTTTAGCTCTGCATCCCCTTTGGAACGACTTTGGAACTAATGATGAGGACATCACTTCTATACATACAATGAATGGACCGATAATACGATCTCGTGCACGACAGCTAAATCTCCAGGTACGTTCTACCCTAGTCAATTGTGTTTCAGAGCTTACGCTTGAGGCCATGGATGTTTTGATGATTAGGTACCTTGGAGAGGACCAGCAAGGACTTGGGAAATGCTAAGGTGTTGAGGAGGAGCATCAAGGGTGGCCACAACAGGAAGGAGATCAAGTCCGACTCGGCTGTGACTCCATCTCGGGTTCCAGGACCAGTCTACACTAAAATGGACGCCCAGGATGCATCCGGACTCCGATTGCAACGGACTTGATATGGTTGGAAAGATAAGGAGATTATCTAACCAACCCAACTGGTTCCACCTTAAAATTCATCCGGAGTCAACGGGAATCATTGAAACAATTCAGCGTTCAAATTTTGTTTTGGTGTTGTGACACCGTCTGTTGGGCCGTTGGGCCGTGTATCGCGTCGAAGCCCATTAGGGCCAAGTCCAGTGGTCACGCATGCCCTAATACTCTATTTATTCAGCAGCCGCCGCCACATTAGGTTTTGGGTTTTGCTTAGATCAATTCTGTCATCGAACAGTATCGCTGTCATCGGTTTGTGAGACCCCATCCCGTAATCAATACAATTTTGGTTCGTTTCTTTCCTGTTCTTGCTTGTGTTCTTGATTGCGCTTGCAGGGATAAGCCTTCATGGCGAGGTCATTCGTGTGTCACGGGTGATAACCAACAGAGCCGTGGTGTAGTGATTGCGAGGAACCGTTCGCTCGGAGCCTTGGATCATCAACGTCGAGATCTCCACTCAATCAAGTTATCGTACCTCACGGAAGATCGGGCCGTGTCTACTATCAATTGGTATCAGAGTTCCATATTGCCTGTGAGGTATAATCCTACCTTTAGATTAGTTTTGTTTCGTCCCATAGTCCACAAAAAGCCAAAAAAATAATTACGATCAGTTTATTGCGACCTAAAACCATCGCCTTAGCCTTTGCATAATTCAGTTTTAGAGTCCGCAGTTCTCAGTTCGTGTTCTAGGTTGAGTTTGGTTGCTGGTTTAGATTTGTTTTGGTTCAGTTTGATTATGTCCATCCGCTTCCATCCTACAAAACCGAAAATATCTACAAAACAGATCCTATCTCTAAAACCGACCCTATCCACAAGACAGATCCTATCTCTAAAACCGACCTTATCCACAAAACAGATCCTTTATCTAAACCGATCATATCCACAAAACAAATCTTATCTCTAAAACTGACCCTATCCACAAAATAGATCATATCTCTACAACCGACCTTATCCACAAAATAGATCCTATCTCTAAAACCGACCCTATCCAAAAAAAACCGAACCCCCACCCTTCAAACACCTCGACAGAAACCCTGATTCGGAGTCCAAACTTAAAACGGCCATAACTTTCGCCTCAGAACTTGAATCGGACCATTTTTTAAATCGCACAGAATTAAATTTTGCATTCGATTCTTTCTGGCTTTGCCGGATTTGCTGTTTTTAAAGTTCCCAAATTCGGCTTGGAAATAGGACTTCTCATTTTCCAAACGTTTATTCCGATTTTAGGGCAAACATACAGAAATTCCAGAGGACGCGTCATTGCACAAAAAAATCTAAAACTTGGTGTGTTATCTTCTTATGTGCTGCTGCAAAATAGAAAAATATAAAAAAATATTTGAAAAAAAAAATCGCAAAAAAAGAAGGGTAGCACATAACCAGAAACGCCAGTGTTCTGTGCACCTCTGTGATTATTTTGCCCCAAGCCTGTTTTCTTGCTGCACCCATATACTTGTACCTCCTTTCTTGTGCCTTGGTCCAACTATTCTATTACATTTTCTAGGCTAGCAACTTGGACGAGTACTTGGAACACTTATTCAGCATTGCTATCTGTTACTGACTTGTGTGCCACATATATATATATATATATATATATATATATATATATATATATATATATATATTTAGTCAACATTCCCAGAACTCCAGCTTTCTCTCAAGTAGAACAGGTAGTCCTTTGCAATCACACCCACGCTCGTTGGACAGTCACACCGGTCACCGTTTGCCACCTGCAGTGCTGGTAAGAACGTTGTAAGAGCGGGGTAAGACGCTTCATAATTTGTATTTCACCACCACCACCACCATGACAGATAGTTGTAGGGTTCACATTGTTTGTTGCCTTTTTGTCTCTGTTTTGTGCTAACAATGACAGGACCAAAGAATCAAATGGACAAGGACAAGGGGCTTAAGCTTAACGACGATGAGTGTGTCTCTCAGCTGGAATTGAAGGAGATGATGCGCGTGATGACCGAAGCTTTTAAAAAATACCAGGACTCTGCGGCAACATCCTATGAGCGGCTTGATCGATGAGTTGCTAAACTTGGTACACGCATGGATGTACTGGAGGCTCATCCCCCACCACCAACTCTAGCCCCAGCTCACTCTCCTGTGGACGACGACGACGATGACGACGATGTTTATGCACCGCTGCGACAACGCCTCGCACATAATGGACAAGGTATGGGAGGTAATGGTAGACGTCATCATCATAATCCTGAACCAGATCATGATCCATTTGCTAAGATTAAGTTCTCTATTCCACCGTTCATGGGTTCTTATGATGCTGAAGCTTACTTAGACTGGGAGATGACGGTAGAACAAAAATTTAATTCCCATCTTGTTCCTGAGCAGCATAGGATTAGACAAGCCACTAGTGAATTTAGAGATTTTGCTATCATTTGGTGGAATGAACTTGTTAACACATGTGCTGCACCACAAACATGGAATGCGTTAAAAGAGGAGATGCGAGCTCGCTTTGTTCCCCCTTCGTATAGACGTGATCTTCGAAAAAATTGCAACGCTTAGATCAGGGAGACATGTCGGTACAGGAATACTACCAAGAGCTTCAGAAAGGTATGCTACGATGTGGGGTAGTTGAGGATCCGGAGGATCAAATGGTTAGGTTTTATGGGGGATTGAGGCGGGAGATTCAGGATATTATTGATTATAAACAATATCATTCTATACAACGCTTGTTCCATCTTTCTATGTTGGCAGAAAAAGAATTGCAGGGTCGTCAACAGTGGAGGAGCAACACTTTCGCGCCACACCAGCCACCGGCGCCAGCCCAGGCATCATAGTCTTCAAGCGTACGGACGTCCACATCTTCCTCCACTAGTGGCAAACGCAGCACCGCACCTTCGGCATCATAGGGACATGACAACAACAAGTCCTTGGTGCCTTCAGGTGTTGCAGCAAAACCTGCTACGACCACCTCTTCCACAAGCCGCTCCTCCGACATCAAGTGCCACCGCTGCCAGGGACTTGGCCATATTCAGCGAGATTGCCCCAGCAAGCGGGCATACATTGCTACTAGTGATGGTGGGTATGTTTGTGCTTCTGATGTGGAAGATCAAGATACTGTTGGAGCTAACATTGCAGAGACTTATGATGGTGATGAAGAGGTTCTTGGTACAACAGCGACCGAGACCTATAAGGCCTTGATTGTGCAATGAGCTTTGAGTGCCACGGCTAGTGACGACGACAACAGACAGCGCCACAACCTCTTCAACATGTTCCTCATCGTCAAGAACTGCCGTGTACATACCATCATTGATGGTGGTAGCTGCAACAACTTGGTGAACGTTGAGGTGGTCAAGAAGCTTTGCTTGACCACACGACAGCATCCTCACCCTTATCACATTCAATGGTTTAACAACAGCGGTAAGTTCAAGGTAACAAAAACAGCAAGGGTGCATTTTTCTATTGGCTCTTACCATGACTTTGCTGATTTCGATGTGGTGAGTATGGATGCTTGCTCTCTTTTACTGGGACATCCTTGGGAGTTTGATAATGATGCTATTCACAATGTAGATCTAATAAATATACTTTCATGCATAAGGGAAAGAAAATTGTGTTGCTTCCTTTGACTCCCACTTAAATGGTCCACTTTGAACATGAGAAAAAGACTAATGCTAAGCAAAAAGATGTTTTGAACTCTGAAAATCAGCAACCTATTTAGTTAAAAACTCCTACTTTGCTAGCCACTAAATATGATCTTGATGAGTTACATGCCTCTGTTGGACTTTGCTATGCCTTAGTGTGCAAACATGTTTTCTATTCCATTGATGATATGTCTATTGCTTTGCCACCAAATATTGCTAACCTTTTGCAAGAGTATATGGATGTGTTTTCCTCTGAGATACCCCCTGGATTACCACCTAAGTTGCCTCCAGATTTTCGGGGTAGTTCCACCTTTAACATTTTAGATTTGAAGCCATATATGGGTGACAAAGATGAGATCGAGTCAAGGACGACTCCAATTCAAGAGGAGGAGGATGATGAGGACATCACTTCTATACATATAATGAATGGACCGATAACACGATCTCGTGCACGACAGCTAAATCTCTAGGTACGTTCTACCCTAGTCAATTGTGTTTCAGAGCTTACGCTTGGGGACATGGATGTTTTGATGATTAGGTACCTTGGAGAGGACCAGCAAGGACTTGGGAAAGGCCAAGGTGTTGAGGAGGAGGAGCAAGGGCGGCCACAACAGGAAGGAGATCAAGTCCGACTCGGCTGCGACTCCATCTCGGGTTCCAGGACTAGTCTGCACTAAAATGGACGCTCAGGATGCATCTGGACTCCGATTGTGACGGACTTGATATGGTTGGAAAGAAAAGGAGATTATCTAACCAACCCAACTGGTTCCACCTTAAAATTCATCCGGAGTCAACAGGAATCATCGAAACAATTCAGCGTTCAGATTCTGTTTTGGTGCTGCGACACCATCTGTTGGGCCGTTGGGCCGTGTATCGCGTCGAAGCCCATTAGGGGCGAGTCCAGGGGTCACACACACCCTAATACTCTATTTATTCAGCAGCCGCCGCCACATTAGGTTTTGGGTTTTGCTTAGATCAATTCTGTCATCGAACAGTATCGTCGTCATCGGTTTGTGAGACCCCATCCCGTAATCAATACAACTTTGGTTGCGTTTCTTTCCAGTTCTTGCTTGTGTTCTTGATTGCGCTTGTATGGGTAAGCATTCGTGGCGAGGTCATTCGTGTGTCACAGGTGATAACCAACGGAGCCGTGGTGTAGTGATTGCGAGGAAACATTCTCTCGGAGCCTTGGATCATCAACGTTGAGATCTCCACTCAATCATGTTATCGTATCTCACGGAAGATCGGGCCGCGTCTACTATCAACTAAGCTCTGCATCCCCGTAGGAACGACTTTGGAGCTTCTTCACCTTTGACTTAGGTGGCATTTTAGCTCTGGATCCTCTTAGGAATGACTTTGGAGCTAAGCTTTGCATCCCCTTAGTAACGACTTTGAAGCTTCTTCACCTTCATCCCCTTAGGAACGACTTTGGAGCTAAGCTCTGCATCCCCTTAGGAACGACTTTGGAGCTTCTTCACCTTTGACTTAGGTGGCATTTTAGCTCTGCATCCCCGTAGGAACGAGTTTGGAGCTTTTTCATATTTTTACACTCGATGGTGTAATCCTAGATCTTTACATTTTACATATGGGGAAACTGGCCCTTGTATTGGACAGGGATGCGAAAAGAAAAATAAAATTTACAACCTATGGCCCCATTAAAAACCTTTCTCCCCTCTTGAAAGGAAAAGGGTGTCGTAGGGAAAGGAAGGAAAATTACATGGTTGCTAAACATAGTATCTCCGAAGCTCGTCTGTGTTCTAGGATCTTGATATGTCATTCCCGTCCATGTCTTTTAACCTATATGATCTACGTCTTGACGGAGATACTACCAAGAAGGGACCCTCCCACTTGAGTTGTAGCTTCCCCACTGTGTCTGGGTTGGCTATTCTTCGAAGCACCAAATGTCTTGGCTTAATATTCTTTAGTCTCACTTTCCTGTCCCGCCACTTGACTGTTTTAGCTTGGTATTTACTGATGTGATCTATTGCTTGAAGTCTGACCCCTTCTATAGTGTCTTTTGATATTTGGATGTGTCTTCGTCCTCTGCCAAAGCTAGAGTCCTTATCGATCCTATTCTTGCTTCTTCCGTTGTTATTGCTTCGTCTCTGAACAAAAGTTTAAATGGAGTGGACCCTATTGACCTCGAGACAGCAGTGTTATGATTCCACACTACTTTCACCAATTCGTCTGGCCACTTTCCCTTTTGTAGATTAAAGATTGATTTCATTATTCCTGTGATGATAACTCTGTTGGCTCGCTCTACCAAACCATTGGATTCTTGATGTATCACTGATGCAAAATGTATCTTCGTACCAATTTGATCATGGAAGGTTTTTAATGTTTCAGAATCAAATTGTGCTCCATTGTCAACTGTGATAGCCTTTGGCACACCAAAACGGCAAATGATGTTTTGCCAAAAAAACTTTTGAATTGTGGGCAATGTTATTATGGCTAGAGGTTTAGCTCCGATCCATTTTTAAAACTATTCCACTACTACTACGACATATCTCAAATTCCCTTGTGCTGGTGGAAGTGGGCCCAATAAATCTAGTCCGCATCTCTGCAGTGGCCAAGTGGGTTGAATCAGTTGTGTTAAAGATGAAGGTTGTTTCTGATCCCTGGCACACTTCTGGCAGTTTTCACATTTTGTATCAAATCCGTTGTGTCTGAAGTAGCCTTCGGCCAATAGAATCCTTGTCTAAAATCTTTTCCAAGAAGTGGCCTGGATTCGATGTGAGCTCCGCATATTCCTGAATGTATTTCCTTCATCAGCTCTTGACCTTCGGCTCTGGATAAACATTTTAGTAATGGGGAGCAAACTCCTTGTTTGAACAATTCCCCTTTTTATAATCACGTATGGCCTTGTCCTGGCATGCATCATTTTTATGTAAAATTCATCATTCAAAGGATAATTGCCTTGGAAGAAAGATACAATTTATGTTCTCCAATCCTCGCTATGTACAGATGAAATTGTAAGCACCGCTCGCTCCATGAGCTCGATCGAAGGTGCTTTGAGAGTTTCAAAGAATACTTCTGAGGGGAGAGGGAGCCCCTGTACCGCCGATTTAGCTAGTAAATCTGCCTGTACGTTGTCTCCTCTCGGGATGTTTTTCACCGAAAATCCTTCGAAGGAGGCCTCCATTCTTCGGACTGTGTAAAGATATTTTTCGAGCTTTGGATCTCTTGCCTTGCTGCTTTTATCAACCTGACCTGTGATGACTTGTGAATCAGATTTAATTACTTCCCTTCTTATCCACATGGCCCTCAGCTTTCGAAGCCTAAGATGAGAGCTTCGTATTCTGCAATGTTGTTTGTACAATTGAACTCCAATCTGGCTTCATAGCAGGTTTTGATTTTTGATGGTGAAATTAGAATACCAAAGGTTTCCCATGATCCATCACAGAATATTGTCTAGGCTTCGGTATCTGTTGGGTGCGCTTCTCCATGAGCACCAGGCGTCCAATTGACAATGAAGTATGTTAATGCTTGATATTGAATCGAGGACCTATGAACAAAGTCAATGGTGAACTCGTTCAACTCTGCCGCTCATTTTCCGACCCTTCCTGTAGCTTCTCTGGTTCTTATGATGTCCTTTAGAGGTTGAGATGAAGGTACTATGATGTGATAGGACTGGAAATAGTGTCGAAGCTTCCTGGAGGCCATCAGTACAGCATACAGTACTGATGAAACCCGCTGGGGTTTGCTCCCGACTTTTCGATGAGAGTGGGGGATAACACGATTTGAGGAGGATCGACGTTGTGCTGCCCCACTACAACACCACAAGGGCTGCGCTGTGCCTTAGCGACAGATACACCACCTCCAATTTGTGTTGTTCTTGTTGTGCGAAGAACAACCTTGAATCTGCAAGCAAATCAAAGAACAAGCAAGAACAAGTGGACAAGCAAACAACACATAGACCTTGCCCAAAGGAGAAATCTAATACACACGAAGTTGGGGTTCTGAATCGAGCAAATCGGGTGGTCTAATCGACACACGCGTTTGCAAAGAAGTAGCAGCAGCTAAACTTACAACCAAATAAAACCCAAGTCTCAAATGGCGGCTGGTGGTAGTTTATATAGGTGGGGGAGCAGACAAGAGGAATGGAGGGGTGTAAACCCTAACTTAGAATGGGCCCCTAGTGGTCTGAACTAGATACAAGGGCCTCAGCCCAAGACTGGAAGACTGAATAACATTTTGGCAATTCTGCTTAACTCCTTTGGAATTTCGTCTTGAGGTTGAATCCACCTGAAAGTAGACTTCATGAGCTTTCCAACAAGTACTCATGGGCTTCAAACAATATTCAGAGCTAAGATTTATGGCCTTCTGAAGTTGCCCCCTCCTAGAGGTCCGAATTGGTATGGTTCGATCAGATCATCCACACTTGCTTTCTTGTCGTGATTGCTCTCTCTCCAATCTGGTTCATGTCCCAAGTTCCTATGAATAATAAAAGCATCACAAGAATTTAGTAGTACCCCATTCATGGATATTGGTTTATGGACAGCGAGGAATGAGTTTACTTGATAATTTAGCTCGCGTGAGCGAGCTCTTGTCATTGGTCCTTGCTGCGTAGTAGGTATGGGTGTATCGTTGGGAGGGATGTCCTCATCATTCTCCCTTCTTGCATTTGAGTTGTCCTCGACTCAAGTTCATCTTCCTCGCCCAAATATGGTTTCAAATCTGCAATGTTAAATGTGGGGCTAACCCCAAAATCTGAATGCAACTCAAGTTTGTATGCATTATCATTGATCTTAGCTACAACTTTAAAAGGGCCATCAGCTCTCGGAAGCAACTTTGACTTCCTCAAATCAGGAAACCGATCCTTTCTCAAGTGCAACCAAACCAAATCACCTGGTTCAAAAGTGACATGCTTCTTTCCTCTACTACCAGCAAGTTTATATTTAGCATTCATGGTTTCTATGTTCTCCTTTGTGGTCTCATGCATTTTCAACATCAACTCAGCACGTTGGTTAGCATCAAAAATTCACTCTCTCAGAAGTTGGTAGAGGCAGCAAATCAATAGGGGCTCGAGGTACAAATCCATAAACAATCTCAAAAGGGCTCTTTTTAGTAGTAGAATGTTGTGAATGGTTGTAAGCAAACTCAACATGAGGAAAACATTCTTCCCACATTTTTATGTTCTTTTTCAAAATAGCCCTAAGCATGGTAGATAAATTTCTATTCACAACCTCAGTTTGTCCATCGATTTGGTGATGACATGTAGTGGAAAATAGCAGTTTGTTCCTAATTTAGCCCACAAAGTGCTCCAAAAATGACTAAGAAATTTTGCATCACGATCTGAAACAATTGTGTTTGGCACACCATGCAAACGAACAATTTCACGAAAGAACAAATCAGCAACATGAGTAGCATCATCGGTCTTATGACATGGTATGAAATGTGCCATCTTAGAAAATCTATTCACAACCACAAAAACAATATCCCTCCCCTTCTTTGGTCTAGGCAGTCCTAAAACAGAGTCCATTGAAATATCCTCCCATGGTGCATTAGGAACAGGTAGAGGCACGTACAAACCATGAGGATTAAGGCGTGACTTAGCTTTTTGGCATGTTGTGCAGCGAACAACAAATCGCTCCACATCCCTCGATATCTTGGGCCAAAAGAAATGATCAGCAAGGATGTCTTCTGTCTTCTTCACACCAAAGTGTCCCATCAGCCCTCCTCCATGTGCTTCCTGCAGTAATAACAAATGCACGGAGCTAGCTGGAATGCATAACTTGTTAGCTCTAAAAACAAACCCATCAGTTAGGACAAATTTGTTCCAAGTTTTCCCCTCCAAGATGATTTCCTTTATTGTCTACTAGATAATAAAGAAATACATGTCTGCCGAGAAATGATGGACAACACTACAAGAGCTACAGTCATTTTCGGCGGCCAGACGCCGCCGAAAATAAGCCCTTTGCCGCCGAAAATAAGCTATTTTCGGCGGCAAAGGGTTTATTTTCGGCGGCGTCTGGCCGCCAAAAAAATCCGGCCGAAAATAAGGCTTTATTTTCGGCGGCCAAGACCAGGCCGCCAAAACAGCTTATTTCCGGCGGCTGGCTCCCTGGCCGCCAAAAATAACAGATTATTTTCGGCGGCCACGCAGTCAGCCGCTAGAAATTAAAAATGCCAAAAATAAAATCCCTATTTTCGGCGGCCAGGGGGGCCACCGAAAATTACTAATTTCAGAGCAAAAAAAAAGCGAAAATAACAGAATTTCATACAAAATTCATACAATAACAGAAATTCCATACAATAACAGAAAATTCATACTTGAGTTCACAACATAAAACTTGAGTCCATACAAATATAAAGTCCACAAATAGTCCATACAAACATAAAATCCACAAATAGTTCATTACAACACAGTGCGGCACAAAGCTAACTTAATCACACATTGGGGTCGTTGGAGTTGTGTCCACTACCTCCAGAAGCCAAGAACTGGTTGACGAAGTCGTGTAACGGGTTTGGATCCTAAAAAAGAAGACATTAATAACGGCATTGGTTACATGTATAACGACTATTCAAACAAATTGTTTCTCAAACTAACCTCTCCTGCATAAGCTCCCTCCCCTGCATAAGCTCCTCCTGGTGCTGGTATGACCGGTGGTGGCGTGTTGTGGCCCATGACCCCGGATCCCTACAAAATCAAGTTTAGTAAATATTTGAAATTAGGCTGATACAAACGACAAGTCTTAACTAAATTGAATAACCTGAGGTGGAGGTGGAGGTGGCGGAGCATGTAATCCCCACTGAGGCATCGGCGACTGAAATTGAGGGAAAACAAATGGTTGTTGTTGTGCCTGCTGTGGAAACCAAGACTGCTGCAAATATAATATATTAGTTATAGAACCAATATCGAGCGTGTTGAGAATAAATAAGACACTCACGTTCATTGCTTGTTGCGCCTGTGCGTTGTAAGCAGTCATGTACTCTAATTGCTGTTGGAGAAATGCCATTTGTTGTTGCCGCATCTCTTCATGAAACTTTTCTTGCTTCTCCCTCATAGCTTCCTCCATGCTAGATACAGAGCGGCGACTACGGCTGCTACTACCACAGCCCGCCTGCGACGAAGAGCCGCCACGAGAACGCAACTCCGTCGAATCGATAACACCGGTAAACATAGAATATCTTGAAGAACAAGAAAATTAGCTATTCGGTCGTAGTTCCAATATTATTGAAAACAATTCACGAGTTCATATCGTCCATGCGCCTTGCCTCCAAGTGAATGCACAACCTCAGCGTCGATGGTAGGCGCTCCTCGCCAATCGTAGTCTTCTCCATACTTCTTAACCATCTCCTGCTCGTATGTCTCCTGCAATACAATATGAAGGTTCAGCACACATGTAATTTATAGCTATATGGCGAGAAAACATTAATCATAACAACAACTAACCATACGCTCAACGGCCGCTTGACTACACAGCTCATCGGAGATTTCACTGTTTTTCGCTCGATGCCCTCTCCTATAAACATCGATTGGGCTCGGGACAACTCCAGTTTGAGCCTCCTGCAAATATATGAGTTCAATCCTGTTTCATTTCTGAGTAAAACAGAATACTACATACTCACCATTCGCTTAGCCAATCGAATGTGTCCATCAGCCCCATAGGTATGGTTGACTATGACCTCATCATCATCCTCGTCCTGCTGATGGCGCTGCCTATGTCGATTTATGTTTGACTTCTCAATCCACTCGGGCGAAGCCCATATCTCACACAAAGCCTTGTAAGCCTGCGGCCGGTGTTCCATCCATGGAAGAGTTACCTGCATATAAAGCGTTAGCTCAAAATTACATTCACATCTGAATGAGCTGTTAAATTAGATTTTTCCCTCCATGTACTGGTCTACAGTCAAGTAGACATCTGAATATTGTCGAAAGTTGTTGATAGAATGACCTCGACGCTTCATGTACGCGTTCACAACCTATAGACGAGCATTGGAAAATGCATCCCTGCACACCTTCTTCGCATTTTTCTCTAATACTCGGTCTGCATGCTCTTGAGCCTCAGGTTCCACACGATAGCGTCTCTATCCAACATCGAAAATAAAATTAGTTCAAAAACAACTAATAAATGTTAGGTTGAAACAACTAATAAATGTTAGTTTAAAAAAATTACCCAAAAGTCGTGCTTGACGGCGCCTTGAGCTGTTCCATATGTAGCATGTGGAGCTAGTGCGAAGTGCGACCAGCTAGTGCAAGGAACCACCACACCTTTCGGGTCGGTGACAATTCCTGGGTTATGTAGACGACAGAGGTTACCTAAGACTTGATTAACCTGTCTATGGTGACCTCGACCGTCAAATGATGTGCCTTCCCATTGGCTGCATGACAAAAAAACAAGAAAGTCATGTCATATATATAGTGTAAAATAAACAAATAAGTAAGAACAAAGTGGCCAAACGTGAGTACCTATCACCAACCGGGATGATCAGTACTCGAGCTTGTACTTGTGCCTTACTAGTGCTTGTGCCTCTCCATTGGAAAATGTTGAGATCACTGACAGGAGGTTCCTCATCGACATTGTATCGCATGGTAGCAGCATAGACATTATGTTCCTCTGTGAAATACACACTCGTGAAGTATGAAACCTCCTTTAGCAAAAAAGCTTCAGCGATGCATCCTTCTACTCTAGCCTTATTTCGAACCATGCCTCGCAGGTTTTTGAGTGCACGTTCAATGTGATACATCCACCTATATTGTACAGGTCCACCAACCTTTGCCTCATATGGAATGTGAATAAGTAGATGCTCCATCGGATTGAAGAATCCAGGTGGGAATATTTTTTCTAGCTTGCATAACAACACTAGTATTTGTTTCTCCAACTTCTCCATCATATTTTTACTTATTTCTTTGGCACAGATCTGCCTGTAGAAATAACTTAGCTCAGCTATTGCTTGCCACATGGCGTCGGGCATATAACCATGAAACATGACAGGGATAATCCTCTCCATTAATATATGGAAGTCATGGCTCTTTAACTGTAACGCCCTGAATTTGGGGGTAGAATTTTTTCTTCTTTTCTCTCACCAAATTCGGGCGTTACTCTTTTTTCTCTTCCCTGTTTCGCTCCTCCTTCCCAATTTCAAACCAGTATAGCGACAGGTGTCCGTGTCATGTATAAACCAAAACCTAAGTGTCATGGGTGTTGCATCATGCCGAAGCACATTTCTTTGTCTGATGTTGAGTGTTCGTCTCATTCCGTTCCGGATTTCGATTCGCGATTTAATTCCGTTTAGTGGTCGTGCACGTCGTGGGTTTTCGATCCGCGAAGTGGCCCGGCCCAACCCAGCCCGGCCCGGTCCGGCCCGGCCCTGCGCGCCCCTGGCGCCCACACCCCCCATGCGCCCCTACTCTCTCTCTCTCTCATTTGGATCTCCCGCGCAACAACCTCCCTCTCCCTCTTCCACCTCTCTCTCCCCGTGGTGCCCTAGGAATTGGAGACGACGATCACCGGAATTTGGACCCCGAGGTGAGCTCCCCTCCCCTCCCCTTCTCCTCTCTCTCTCTCCCTCTCCCTCCTCTTCTTCCTCCCCCGCGCGCGCCCTCCCTTTCCCCTGCTCGCGCGCGACCCCGCCCGCCCCCCTGCCCGCAGCGGCGGCCCCCGCCCCCCTGCCCGCAGCGGCGGCCCCCGCCCCCGCTCCCCTGCTCGCCGGCGGCGCCCCCGCCCCCTCCCGGGCCCGCGGCGGCGCGGCCCCGCCCGCCCCCCGGCCCGCGGCGGCGATCCCGCCCGCCCCTGCCCCCGCCCCCGCCCCCTCCCCCTGCTCACCTGCACGCGGCCCCGCCTGCCCCTGCTCGCGCGCGGCGGCCCCCTGCCCGCCCCCCTGCCCGCGGCGGCGCCCCCCCCCGCCCCCTGCCCGCGGCGGAGCACGGCCCCCGCCCCCTGCTCGCCCGGCACGGCCCCCGGTGCGGCCCCGGCGCGGCCTCGGCCCCTGCGCGCGTCGTTCTGGCCCTTGGCGTGGTTCGCGTGGCCTTGGCGTGGCCTCGCGCTTCCCCGTTTACCGCTAGCGCGTTCCCGCATGCGCGACCCGCGTTCGCTGTGATTATTTTTGGTTGGTAGTCAATGTCAAACTCCGTTAGTTAGCGTGCTGCGTCACGCGCTTCGTCGCGCGACGGATTTGTCTAATTTCAGATTCTATTTATGTGTTGCGTCGTGCGCTTCGTCGCGCGACGATCCATTTTTAATTTCAGGTTGTTTAAGGTGTAACGTCGCGCGTGTATTCACGCGACGTTCCACTTTAGACTCAGTCTAGTTGACGTATGCCGTCGTGCGTTTCATCTCGCGACGCTTAACGTCTCTTTATAATTAATGCGAAGTGTCTCGCTGCGTGCTCGGTCGCGCGACGAGTCGTTAATTTCTTAGTTCGTTTTAGAGCCTATGTCGTGCGTCTCGCCGTGCGACAATCCTTTTTATTTATCTTCATCTGCTTATAATGATTAGACATGAAACATGACTTTACTTTACGCTAAACATAGTGTCTACATTAATTTCCTTCTATTAAGCGAGTGGTTAATTTATAATCATGTAACGTGATCGTTTCTCGACTGTCTTGTTCTCTTTCTCTCTTAACTATAACTGCGAGCCCGCGTGGAACGTCTGTTTACTTACTGCATTCTATTGTATGGTGTACTGTTCTTTTGTATTAAATATGTGGATGTATGTGTGTTTGCGCTTGCATAGAGAACGATCCGGTCGGAGAACCCGAAGAACTCGCAGGAGAAGCCCCTGAGCAGCAGTCGGTTGGTGGAGGCAAGTGTCCCTTGACCTATCTCTGTCCTATTCATTCTTTAATTCAGCTCCCGCATTCCACATGTATACCTAAGGATTGACTAGCTTTTGTTATCCATGTCCTTGTTTACCTATTTGGGTTGGATTATTATTGCTTAGCTTTATGCTATTGCTTAACTCTAATCAATGAACATGATGAGATTGTCTATGATACGCTGTTTTCCCCTCACTTATGATGATGTTATACTTGTGGTCTTCAAGGGGGCTCGAGCGGTTTCTCGAGTGCCTCTCCGTAAGGACCTGTTCTATGGATGACCGCCCGGGAAAACAGTGCAACCATGAGGGTGGAATGGGATGCCCTTAGCTGAATAATTAGAGGATCTGGGGTGTAGTTCACTTAGCCGTCGTGCCGTCAATGGGGCTCGGTGCATGCGGCTCGCTCTGCCAAGTTTGGGTTCGCCCCTTGGGGAGGAGTGCGGTGCATTTAGGAAACCTAACGGGTGGCTACAGCCCCGGGGAATCTTTGTAAAGGCTACGTAGTGATGCCCTGCTAGGCCACCTAGGTAGTGGTTAATGGGGAGTAGCTCTCTCCGGGCAGAATGTGAATCACGGCTTGTGGGTAAAGTGCACAACATCTGTAGAGTGTTTGAAAACTGATATATCAGCCGTGCTCGCGGTTATGAGCGGCCAAGGGAGCTCCAGTGATTAGTGGTACTTGATCAGAGACATTATGGTACAGATGGCTATGAGATCGATGGTTTTGGTTATGACTATGATGCTGGTAAGTGGTATTCTTTCTGTTTGGAAAGGGTACATCGGGCTAATAACTTGGGTTAATGCTAAAACCTGGCTTTCTATTAGTAAATAATAATCTGACCAACTAAAAACAACTGCTTGACTTATCCTCACATAAAGCTAGTCCACTACAGCCAAACAGGATACTTGCTGAGTATGTTGATGTGTACTCACCCTTGCTCTACACACCAAACCCCCCCCATCCCCAGGTTGTCAGCATTGCAACCACTGCTCAGGTGAAGATGAAGATGTGGAAGGAGACTTCCAGGAGTTCCAAGACTACGACGAGTTCTAGGCATGGGTTAGCGGCAACCCCCAGTCGGCTGCCTGTGAAGGCCGCGTTTATCTACGTTTCTTTTCCGCACTTTGATTTAGTGTAAGGACTATATGGACGTCTCAGACGTATGATGTAATCGACTATTATTTCCCTTTTCAATACTATTTTGAGCACTGTGTGATGATGTCCATGTTATGTAACTGCTGTGTACGTGAATAACTGATCCTGGCACGTACATGGTTCGCATTCGGTTTGCCTTCTAAAACCGGGTGTGACATAAGTGGTATCAAAGCCGTGCTGACTGTAGGACCGCTAACCTAGAGTAGAATGGTCGTTCTAAGGACTATAGACCTCTGTCCCTGCCTTGACTTTGATATCCCTTCAAAAGTTGGTCATACCGACCAAACCTATGTTCTACTATATATTATACCTTGCTGAAAATTGTGTTTTATTCTAATCCTTCATTTGTTTATGGTTCATTATTTGCTGGTCATATTAATTCTGTTCTCACCGTTTGCTTGCGATGTCTTTTGTAGATGGCTCGACTTAGACACACTGCACGAAAGTCTGTCATCCCCTTCTTACCCTCCCGTCTTGCTGAGCGTCCGCTTCGCCGTCCCGTGGCCGGGCAGTCCAGCCACTTGGAGAGACTGCACCACCGCCTGCATGAGGAGCAGGAACGTCGACGACAGGAGCAGCAGGGCTCTTCTTTCTCGCTCCAACAGGAGATAGAGTCTGTGAGGAGCTGCTCCCCTGTGCTTCCCCTGGAGGCGCCCCCTGCACCACCACTGGGCGCCCCAGCCTCTGGAGGAGCTGCTGGAGGAGATCCAGACGACGGAGGTGGCAACGACAGCTCGAGCCACGACACCGACTTCTCTGCTGACCAGGAGCCGGAAGGATGGGTTGCTCGACCCATCACTCGCGACGCTGCTCGCGGGTGTCACTTCCATGATGCGCTCGACACCCTGCTACGTCGGGCACTTAACCGGCGTACTTGGTCCATCGAGTATCACTGTGTGGTCTACCAGCATAGTCGCGGGGTCTACCCGGACCGCTGGGAGGCGACCTGCTTGGTGCGCCATCCGGAGAACAGTCTCCAGGGTGCAGAGGCCTGCTCAGAGCACTATTCTATCTCTAAGCGGGACTCAGCTGAAACAGCCATGCAAGATGCTGCACGGCGTGCGCTTTCGCACTACTGCTCGGTTCTCGGTGGGGTAGCTGACGGTCTCGACCTGAAGTATTACCCCCACCGTCCATCTGGCAGCATAGGAGGCGTGATTGTCTCACCTGTCGGTGAGGGCAATCCTAGGTTGAGCAGCACAGTCAACCTAGCCGCCGTGCTAAACACGGAGCTGGACCATGCATTAGACGAGCTGAGTAGGGCTCGTGCTGAGATCGCCCTGCTGCGGGCTGAGCGCGCGGAACGTCGTCACCTGGACGATGGTTCCCCCGCTCCCGTCGGGACTCAGCACCCGTACCGCTCACCTCGGCGTGGACACCAGTCTTATGGCAATCCCGACTGCAAGACCAAGATAAATCTAGAACCATAGCTCGTTAGAGTTGGATCTTGTAATTAATACAAAATATATATACGTAGAAGCTTCAGTCTTAGCGTTAGTCTCAGTCTTAGTTAGTCTTAGTTAGGCAGGGTAGTTTGCTATATCCCGTGCATTTATATTTGTCATGATGAACTGTGTTTGGTTTGGATCTTTGTAATGACTGTCACCAGAATGTGGGTATCCCCTGCATTTTGGTTTACCTATTATGTTAATGGAGTTAGTTATCTAGTTGGGAAACCTTTTATTCCACTTTCCTCTTTATCTGAGAAGTTGTGCGGTCTGTGTTGGAGATCAGTGAAGATGCTCATCTGTTCAGTGCTGTTGAAGGATTCTATACTCTTTTCTTATGCTGCAAGATTGCCAGATCAGTTCTGATGTGTGGTTGCATTCTGCAGATGTCAGAGAACAGGCGCAGAGGAGGAAGGCGTGCTTAGCAGGAGCGAGCTGCTCAGCAGGAAGAGGTGCCCCAGCAACAGCATATGCCGCCCCCGCCCCCGATGTCGATCGAGCAGATGTTTCTGATGCAGACTCAGGCAGTTCAAGCCATCGGTCAGACTTTGGCCGTCATTCAGCAGCAGCAGCAGCAGCAACAGCAGCAGGCACCACCTCAGCCTCAGATGCCCAGAGACAAGCGTGCTGAATTCATGAGAGGTCATCCACCAACGTTTGCTCACTCTTCTGACCCCATGGATGCTGAAGACTGGCTGCGCACTGTGGAGCGGGAGTTACATACCGCTCAGTGCGATGATAGGGAGAAAGTCCTGTATGGTCCCCGTTTGTTGAGAGGAGCAGCTCAGTCATGGTGGGAGTCCTACCTCGCCACCCATGCCCACCCCGACACCATCACCTGGGAAGAGTTCAGAGGAAGCTTTCGTCAGTACCATGTTCCTGCAGGTCTGATGACAGTGAAGAAGGAGGAGTTCCTGGCCCTCAAGCAAGGGCCATTGTCTGTCAGTGAGTACCGAGACAGGTTTCTGCAGTTGTCTCGCTATGCTCCTAAAGATGTCAACACCGACGCCAAGCGGCAGTACCGTTTCCTGAGAGGCTTGGTTGACCCTCTGCAGTACCAACTGATGAATCATACCTTCCCGACATTTCAACACCTGATTGATAGAGCAATCATGACAGATAGGAAGCGTAAGGAGATGGAAGATCGTAAGCGCAAGATCAGTGGACCCCAGCCTGGAAGCAGCAATCGTCCTCGTTTCTCAGGCAACCAACCTCAGCAGTTCAGGCAGAACCAGTGTCCACCTCAGCAGCATCAGCAGTTCCAAAGGCAGTATCCTCAGCATCAGTACCAGAACCGTCAGAGCAATCAGTCAGGAGGTCAGCTTCAGAGGCAGAATCAGCAGGCACCTCGTCTTCCTGCCCCAGCCAACCAGCAGAACAGTCAGGCAGCACCAGCTTAGGTTGGAAACAGAGCATGTTTCCACTGTGGAGAGCAAGGCCACTTGGTGATGCAATGTCCGAAGAAGGCAGCCCAGCAGCAGTCAGGCCCCAATGCCCCAGCAAAGCAGAATGTGCCTCAGCCTGGAGCAGGCAACCGCGCTATAATCATGGGAGACTGAACCACTTGGAGGCTGAAGAAGTTCAGGAGACCCCCGGCATGATAGTAGGTATGTTCCCAGTCGACTCCTATATTGCAGAAGTGTTATTTGATACTGGAGCAACACATTCTTTCATTACTGCATCATGGGTAGAAGCACATAATCTTCCAATTACTACCATGCCAACCCCCATTCAAATTGACTCAGCCGGTGGTAGAATTCGAGCTGATAGCATATGTTTGAATGTATGTGTGGAAATAAGGGGGATAGCATTTCTCGCCAACCTTATAGTAATGGGTACTCAGGGAATAGATGTCATCCTAGGGATGAATTGGCTAGATAAGTATCAGGCAGTTATCAGTTGTGATAAGAGGACAATCAAGTTGGTGTCCCCACTAGGAGAGGAAGTGGTGACCGAGTTAGTCCCGCCTGGGCCGAAGAAAGGAAGTTGTTATCAGATAGCTGTCGATAGCAGTGAAGCAGACCCAATTGAGAGTATCAAGGTTGTGTCCGAGTTCCCAGATGTGTTTCCAAAGGACTTACCGGGTATGCCACCAGAGCGGAAAGTTGAGTTTGTCATAGAGCTTCTTCCTGGAACCGCCCCCATCTTTAAGAGAGCTTACAGAATATCTGGACCAGAGTTGGTTGAGCTTAAGAAGCAGATTGATGAGCTGTCAGAGAAAGGTTACATTCGGCCAAGCACCTCGCCTTGGGCCGGCCCTGTCCTATTTGTGGAGAAGAAAGATGGCACCAAAAGGATGTGCATCGATTACCGAGCTTTGAATGAGGTCACGATCAAGAACAAGTATCCCTTGCCCAGAATAGAAGATCTGTTCGACCAGTTGAGAGGAGCCAGTGTGTTCTCCAAGATTGATCTAAGGTCAAGTTATCATCAGCTCAGGATCTGACCTTCGGACATTCCGAAGACGACATTCATCTCCAAGTATGGGTTGTATGAGTTCACAGTGATGTCTTTTGGTTTGACCAATGCACCAGCCTTTTTCATGAATCTGATGAACAGTGTATTCATGGATTATCTCGATAGGTTTGTGGTGGTATTCATTGATGACATTCTGATTTATTCTCAAAGCGAAGAAGAGCATGCAAGTCATTTGAGGATGGTGTTGCAGAGATTGCGAGAGCACCAGCTGTACGCAAAGTTGAGCAAGTGTGAATTCTGGATCCATGAAGTCCTGTTCTTGGGTCACATAATCAATGAAGAAGGATTGGTTGTGGATCCGAAGAAAGTGGCAGACATTCTGAACTGGAAAGCGCCAACAGATGCTCGAGGAATCAAGAGTTTCATTGGAATGGCTGGATATTATCGGCAATTCATTGAAGGGTTTTTGAAGATTGCGAAACCAATGACAGCGTTGCTAGGCAACAAGGTTGAGTTCAAGTGGACCCAGAAATGTCAAGAGGCCTTCGAAGCGCCAAAAGAAAAGTTGACAACAGCGCCTGTCCTAGTCTTGCCTGATGTGCACAAGCCCTTCTCGGTGTATTGTGATGCTTGTTACACAGGTTTGGGATGTGTGTTGATGCAAGAGGGAAGAGTTGTGGCTTACTCGTCCCGACAGCTGAAGGTTCATGAGAAGAATTACCCAATCCATGACTTAGAGTTGGCAGCAGTGGTTCACGCACTGAAGACATGGAGGCACTATCTGTATGGACAGAAATGTGATGTTTACACAGACCACAAGAGCCTGAAGTACATATTCACTCAGTCAGAGTTGAATATGAGGCAGCGAAGATGGTTAGAGCTGATCAAAGACTATGAGTTGGAGATTCATTACCATCCAAGCAAAGCAAATGTAGTGGCAGATGCTTTGAGCAGGAAGAGTCAGGTCAATCTGATGGTCGCTCGTCCGATGCCTTATGAGTTGGCCAAGGAGTTTGACAGGTTGAGCCTCGGATTTCTGAACAATTCGCGAGGAGTCACAGTTGAGTTGGAACCTACCTTCGAGCGAGAAATCAAAGAAGCGCAGAGGAATGATGAGAAGATCAGTGAGATCCAGCGACTGATTGTAGATGGCAGAGGCAAAGATTTTCGAGAAGATGCAGAGGGTGTGATATGGTTCAAAGACCGCTTGTGTGTTCCCAATGTCCAATCCATTCGGGAGTTGATTCTCAAGGAAGCTCATGAGAAAGCCTATTCGATTCACCCTGGCAGTGAGAAGATGTATCAGGATCTGAAGAAGAAATTCTGGTGGTACGGAATGAAGAGGGAAATCGCAGAGCATGTGGCTATGTGTGATAGTTGTCGAAGAATTAAGGCAGAGCACCAGAGACCTGCTGGATTGTTGCAACCGTTGCAGATCCCTCAGTGGAAATGGGATGAAATCGGTATGGATTTCATAGTCGGATTGCCTCGCACTCGAGCCGGCTATGATTCCATCTGGGTAGTAGTGGACCGCTTGACCAAGTCAGCCCACTTCATACCTGTCAAGACCAACTATAGCAGTGCAGTATTGGCAGAGTTGTATATGTCTCGGATCGTTTGCCTTCATGGTGTGCCAAAGAAGATAGTGTCAGACCGAGGAACGCAGTTCACCTCTCATTTCTGGCAGCAGTTTCATGAAGCCTTGGGCACACATCTGAATTTCAGTTCAGCTTATCATCCACAGACAGATGGCCAGACCGAAAGAACCAATCAAATTCTTGAAGACATGTTGAGAGCCTGTGCGTTGCAAGATCAGTCCGGATGGGATAAGAGATTGCCTTATGCAGAGTTTTCCTATAACAACAGCTACCAGGCCAGTTTGAAGATGTCACCATTTCAGGCGCTCTATGGAAGGAGTTGTAGAACTCCGTTGCAATGGGATCAGCCTGGAGAAAAGCAAGTGTTTGGGCCAGACATTTTACTTGAAGCCGAAGAGAACATCAGGATGGTCCGAGAGAATCTGAAGATAGCGCAATCAAGGCAGCGAAGCTATGCAGACACAAGAAGAAGAGAGCTGAGTTTCGAAGTCGGAGACTTTGTCTATCTGAAAGTGTCACCGATCAGAGGAGTCAGAAGGTTCGGAGTCAAAGGCAAGCTAGCACCCCGCTACATTGGTCCGTACCAAATTCTCTCAAGGCGTGGAGAAGTGGCCTATCAGCTCAGTCTGCCAGTGAATTTGTCTGCTGTGCATGATGTCTTTCATGTGTCTCAGTTGAAGAAGTGCTTGCGTGTGCCAGAAGAGCAGTTGCCAGTGGAAGGTCTTGAAGTCCAGGAGGACTTGACCTACGTTGAGAAGCCAGTGCAAATCCTTGAGGTTGCAGACAGAGTCACTCAAAGGAAGACCATCAGAATGTGCAAAGTCAAATGGAATCACCACTCCGAAGAAGAGGCAACCTGGGAGCATGAAGATGATCTGATGGCTAAATACCCTGAGCTCTTTGCTAACCAACCCTGAATCTCGAGGGCGAGATTCTTTTAAGGGGGATAGGTTTGTAACGCCCTGAATTTGGGGGTAGAATTTTTTCTTCTTTTCTCTCACCAAATTCGGGCGTTACTCTCTTTTCTCTTCCCTGTTTCGCTCCTCCTTCCCAATTTCAAACCAGTATAGCGACAGGTGTCCGTGTCATGTATAAACCAAAACCTAAGTGTCATGGGTGTTGCATCATGCCGAAGCACATTTCTTTGTCTGATGTTGAGTGTTCGTCTCGTTCCGTTCTGGATTTCGATTCACGATTTAATTCTGTTTAGTGGTCGTGCACGTCGTGGGTTTTCGATCCGCGAAGTGGCCCGGCCCAACCCAGCCCGATCCGGCCCGGCCCTACGCGCCCCTGGCGCCCACACCCCCCATGCGCCCCTCCTCTCTCTCTCTCTCTCATTTGGATCTCCCGCGCAACAACCTCCCTCTCCCTCTTCCACCTCTCTCTCCCCGTGGTGCCCTAGGAATTGGAGACGGCGATCACCGGAATTTGGACCCCGAGGTGAGCTCCCCTCCCCTTCTCCTCTCTCTCTCCCTCTCCCTCCTCTTCTTCCTCCCCCGCGCGTGCCCTCCCTTTCCCCTGCTCGCGCGCGACCCCGCCCGCCCCCTTGCCCGCAGCGGCGGCCCCCGCCCCCGCTCCCCTGCTCGCCGGCGGCGCCCCCCGCCCCCTCCCCGGCCAGCGGCGGCGCGGCTCCGCCCGCCCCCTGTTCCCGCGCGGCGACCCCCCCCCCCCCAGCCCGCGGCGGCGATCCTGCCCGCGGCGGCGACCCCGCCCCCTCCCCCTGCTCGCCGGCGCGTGGCCCCGCCCGCCCCTGCTCGCGCGCGGCGGCCCCGCCCTGTCCCCTGCTCGCCGGCGTGCGGCGGCCCCCCGCCCGCCCCCCTGCCCGCGGCGGCGCGCGGCCCCCGCCCCCTGCTCGCCCGGCGCGGCCCCGGTGCGGCCTCCGGCCCCCGGCGCGGCCCCTGGCTGCTCGGCCCCCGACGGCTCGGCCCCTACGCGCGTCGTTCTGGCCCTTGGCGTGGCCTCGCACTTCCCCGTTTACCGCTAGCGCGTTCCCGCGTGCGCGACCCGCGTTCGCGGTGATTATTTTTGGTTGGTAGTCAATGTCAAACTCCGTTAGTTAGCGTGCTGCATCGCGCGCTTCGTCGCACGACGGATTTGTCTAATTTCAGATTCTATTTATGTGTTGCGTCGTGCGCTTCGTCGCGCGATGATCCATTTTTAATTTCAGATTGTTTAAGGTGTAACGTCGCGCGTGTATTCACGCGACGTTCCACTTTAGACTCAGTCTAGTTGACGTATGCCGTCGTGCGTTTCGTCGCGCGACGCTTAACGTCTCTTTATAATTAATGCGAAGTGTCTCGCTGCGTGCTCGGTCGCGTGACGAGTCGTTAATTTCTTAGTTCGTTTTAGAGCGCTATGTCGCGCGTCTCGCCGCGCGACAATCCTTTTTATTTATCTTCATCTGCTTATAATGATTAGACATGAAACATGACTTTACTTTACGCTAAACTTAGTGTCTACATTAATTTCCTTCAATTAAGCGAGTGGTTAATTTATAATCATGTAACGTGACCGTTTCTCGACTGTCTTGTTCTCTTTCTCTCTTAACTGTAACTGCGAGCCCGCGTGGAACATCTGTTTACTTACTGCATTCTATTGTATGGTGTACTATTCTTTTGTATTAAATATGTGGATGTATGTGTGTTTGCGCTCGCATAGAGAACGATCCGGTCGGAGAACCCGAAGAACTCGCAGGAGAAGCCCCTGAGCAGCAGTCGGTTGGTGGAGGCAAGTGTCCCTTGACTTATCTCTATCCTATTCATTCTTTAATTCACCTCCCGCATTCCACATGTATACCTAAGGATTGACTAGCTTTTGTTATCCACGTCCTTGTTTACCTATTTGGGTTGGATTATTATTGCTTAGCTTTATGCTATTGCTTAACTCTAATCAATGAACATGATGAGATTATCTATGATACGCTGTTTTTCCCCTCACTTATGATGATGTTATACTTGTGGTCTTCAAGGGGGCTCGAGCGGTTTCTCGAGTGCCTCTCCGTAAGGACCTGTTCTATGGATGACCGCCCGGGAAAACAGTGCAACCATGAGGGTGGAATGGGATGCCCTTAGATGAATAATTAGAGGATCCGGGGTGTAGTTCACTTAGCCGTCGTGCCGTCAATGGGGCTCGGTGCATGCGGCTCGCTCTGCCAAGTTTGGGTTCGCCCCTTGGGGAGGAGTGCGGTGCATTTAGGAAACCTAACGGGTGGCTACAGCCCCGGGTAATCTTTGTAAAGGCTACGTAGTGATGCCCTGCTAGGCTACCTAGGTAGTGGTTAATGGGGAGTAGCTCTCTCCGGGCAGAATGGGAATCACGGCTTGTGGGTAAAGTGCACAACCTCTGCAGAGTGTTTGAAAACTGATATATCAGTCGTGCTCGCGGTTATGAGCGGCCAAGGGAGCTCCAGTGATTAGTGGTACTTGATCAGAGACATTATGGTACAGATGGCTATGAGATCGATGGTTTTGGTTATGACTATGGTGCTGATAAGTGGTATTCTTTCCGTTTGGAAAGGGTACATCGGGCTAATAACTTGGGTTAATGCTAAAACCTGGCTTTCTATTAGTAAATAATAATCTGACCAACTAAAAGCAACTGCTTGACTTATCCCCACATAAAGCTAGTCCACTACAGCCAAACAGGATACTTGCTGAGTATGTTGATGTGTACTCACCCTTGCTCTACACACCAAACCCCCCCATCCCCAGGTTGTCAGCATTGCAACCACTGCTCAGGCGAAGATGAAGCTGTGGAAGGAGACTTCTAGGAGTTCCAAGACTACGACGAGTTCTAGGCATGGGTTAGCGGCAACCCCCAGTCGGCTGCCTGTGAAGGCCGCGTTTATCTACGTTTCTTTTCCGCACTTTGATTTATTGTAAGGACTATATGGACGTCCCAGACGTATGATGTAATCGACTATTATTTCCCTTTTCAATACTATTTTGAGCACTGTGTGATGATGTCCATGTTATGTAACTGCTGTGTACGTGAATAACTGATCTTGGCATGTACATGGTTCGTATTCGGTTTGCTTTCTAAAACCGGGTGTGACATTAACCCAGTTAGTTTTCCCGTTTTCAAATTCACAGCTCTTTTCAAGCCCGCAGCATAACCATCGGGAAATTTACTTTTTTCGTCCATCTCATTACCTCGATCTTGTCTTTAAAGGTAAGACAGAACAAGGCACGTGGCGGCTTACCGTTGTCATTGAGCACTTGGGTTGGTCGGTCACAAAGCATTGCTAGATCTCTTCGAGCTTTCAGATTGTCCTTTGTTTTTTCAAAATGCATGCAGGTGTGTATGTGGGCTTCAGCAACATTACTTTCTTGGTGCATGACATCAATGTTGTGCTCAAGAATCAATGACGACATATAAGGGAGCTCCCAGAGACCACATATATGTGTCCAGTTGTTGTCCACTCCGAATCCTTCGTACTTGTCCCCCTTTTCATTTAGGACAAGGTTGTTCAGCTGAGCATATATTTCTGCCGCGTTAAGACGTTTAGGCGGAACTTTGGTGACCATAGTGTTCTTTATAAAGTTTTTCTTATCGCTCCTAAAGGGGTGTTTCCTGGGCAACCAGCGTCGATGACAATTGAAGTAAGTGATCTTTCCACCATGAGCAAGACAGAAGCAATCTGTATTTGAACCGCAATATGGACATGTCAATCTACCATGTGTACTCCAACCGGTAAAAATAGCATACGCCATGAAGTCATGCACCGACCACAAATACGCAACTCGAAGTTTGAATATCTGTTTTGTAAAAACATCGTATGCTTCAACACCTTTCCAAAGCTCCTTCAACTCTTCAATCAAGGGTTTTAACATGACATTGAGGTTCTTTCCAGGATAGTCTGGGCCAGGAATGATTAAGCAAAGAAATATAAATTCATATTTCATACAAAGAGAAGGTGGAAGGTTGTATGGAATAACAAAGACGGGCCAACATGAGTATGATGATGCCATTTGACCAAAAGGTGTGAAGCCATCGGTCGCGAGGCCGATTCGAACATTCCTCGGATTAGCTGCAAACTCGGGATCAAACGTGTCGAGAGCCTTCCATGCATCCCCATCTGAAGGGTGCACGATTAGGTCATCGTTATCACGGACACCTTCTTTGTGCCATCGCATGTGCATAGCGGTTTTTTTAGATAGAAACATCCGTTTCACTCGAGGAGTTAGTGGCAAGTAGCGGAGCTGCTTATGTGCAACATCTGTCATCACCTTCTCACCCTCATCATTAACAACTTCCACAAATCTAGATTGTCCACATTTCAGACATTTTTTCTCTTCCGCATGCTCCTTCATGAAAAGCATACAATTATTTTTGCACACATCAATCTTCTCATAATCCATACCGAGACCTTTGATAATTGTCTTTGAATGGTACATGTCTTTAGGCAACTTATTAGGCTTTGGGATCACATCTCCTAATAACTTTAAAATCTCATTGTAACAATTGTTCGAGAAAAAGTACTTGGACTTAATGGCCATGAGCCGAGTCACAAAAGCGAGTATACTCACATCTGTGTGTTCATGCAACGGCTCTTCAGAGTCTTTTAGTAGTTTAAAAAATCTAGAAACCTCTGGTGTGGCAGGATCCTCGGAGCTTAGGTTGAATTCTGGACGTAGCGAATCTAGCATCTCATATATCGCATCATCGCCAGCCCAATCATTGTTCTCCTCCTCTTCTACATTCCAGTTGGGTACTACCTCATCATGATGTTCCCACACCTCATATCCGGGCATAAATCCAAACTGATAAAGATCTAGGCTAACTCTTTCCTTATTAAGAAATATACTGTTTTCGTGCCGCCTACAAGGGCATCTGACAGTGCCGGTTAATGACAAGGCGAATACGTGGTCCACAAAATCTTTGGTCTTGGCTACCCACTCATCAGAATGACGTCCATTCCTACTCCAGCCATTGTACATCCATGCACGGTCTTCAGCCATGCCTGGGACTGTTAAACCGAACCATATCGTGAAACCATTATTCAATTTCATCAAGTGTATCGGTCCTATATGTATAGACAAGGATAGATTCTAAACCACAGCAAGCTACCAGGACCCACAATAATTTTGGCAGCATAACCTCGCTGCCACTAAATAATATTATTTATATATAAAACAAAGAATGACATAATATTAATCAAATCAAACTAAGTACCACATACACTAATTATTTAACTATTCTACGTACCAATATAACATACTGTAAAAACTAATAATATAATAGTACCACATATTAATATGAAATTAATGCCTAAATACAATATGCCCCTAATCCTAAATCATATATACATTAATGAAATCAAATTAAACAATAATACTAATCACAAACAGTAATCAAACAAACACAATTATAAATATATACTAATTTCGACGGCAACTAAATAACAACCGCCGAAAATAAGAAATAAAATATGCAAAAAATTACCTCTCGATGTGGCGGAGTGGCAGCTCGGAGTGACGGGCAGCACGGCGGGCGAGCAGCGTGGCGCGACGGACGAGTGGCAGCACGGGCGGGGCGAGCAGCGCGGGCTGTGCCGGCCGAGGCAAGCAACGCGCGCGGGCGGGCTGCGCGCGGGCGGGCTGCGAGCAGGCGGGGCGGCCGGCGGCGCGAAGGCGGGCGGCCGGGCGGCGCGCAGTCGGGGCGAGCAGCGCGGGCGGGCAGGCACGGAGCGGCGGCTGGTTTGGGAGACGAAGGAAAAACAGAGAAGAAAGGCTGTCGACGGTTTTTAAAAGCTTAATTTTCGGCGGCTTTTTCACTGGCCGCCGAAAATAAGGCTATTTTTGGCGGCTGTGTCAGAGGCCGCCGAAAATAGACTTATTTTCGGCGGCCACGTCAGACCACCGAAAATAGCAGCTTACTTTTGGCGGCTAGGTAGGGACCGCCGAAAATAATTAAAGCCACCGAAAATGATCAACAGTCCTGTTGTGCAATATGGGATATCCAAAGCTTGAACTTGGCCTGTCTGCAATGTTGAAAGATCAACTTGCAGACAGTCTTGCTTACAATAGCCTGAAGGTGTGCATATTTTGATTTGTTGTTCTATAATGAACTATTTCTATGGTTTTTCATACCTTCATTACATGCTCATTCTTCATTTTTTAGGGCTTGATTCTAAGCAAGGCTTTAAAGGCCCAAAAAGATGCAGAGGATGAGAGCTGTCAAATAGCTCTTGGGAACCTTTGTTCAGAAGTTATCACATTGAGAAACGAAGATCTTGAAAAGGATAGGATATTACTTTCTGTTGGGGGCCTTCCTCCTCCGAAGGTCCTAAAAAATGTAACTAACCATATGTCTTCAGCATGACATAGATTATTGCAGGAGGCTTCAGCTTCGGAATAGAGATCTTCTTCTATGACAAGAATAGAGATGTAACCCGAAGGTGACAAAAATGGGCGATGAAGCTATAGTGAAGTGACTTCGGCTCGGGTTGATGACGAAGACCAAATACAGCAGTGACCAAAAAAGGATAAAGACTATTTAGTCTTTAATGTTTCGTATTGTCGTCGTAGACGGATGACAAGGACATAAATGTACTTTTACTTGGGCTACGTCACGCTAATTGTAATCGCTCTCCCACATCCTCACCTTTGATCAAGCCGAAGGTATCAATGTAATATAAAATCTGTTAATATTCATTTTGTTTTATGGAATGCAAATATAAATAATATAATGAGATGCAGTAATCATCTTTATCCTTTCGCATTCTTATTCACGTATTAAATAATGAAGGTATGTCCCTCTTGACCTTCGTCTAATGAGCATTATACCCATGTGGAGATAATGCTTCGGAAGACGAAGGTCCTTAATCCTTAACGATTGTGTTGCCTTGTTCTTGATTCACTGCATTTGAGAACAAGTGACCAACATTGGCGCCCACCTCCGGTGAACTCACTTCCATAACTTTCGGCAACCATTCACCTTCGTCATGCCGCTGAAGAAGGCAACGGGGCCAGGTGCTGCCTTGTAGCCATTGGACACAAATCAGGACGCACTCTCCTTGCGAGAGGCTACGAGCCTAAAGAGAAAGGCCACCAGCCCAACGCTTCATGAGGAGCAGCTTGACCAGGAGATCAGGGATTTAGAAGCAATCCACCAGCAAGTATAGAGGAAAAAGGAAAAATGCTTCGGCTGGCCGACCTCCAGAAGAAGATTGACGAAGCAGCTGAGGAGATGCATCATCTCACTCAAGATGACCAAGACCGAAGGCTCCAATACAGGGAGCTTCGTCAAGAAAGCCAAATCAACGAAGATGAATGGTACGATGACTTTCATCATGATAACTTTGCTTTTGATGATACTTTTCCTCTGGCAGCAGAATTGCAGGCTAACCTTTGGCCACCATACTACAAGCCACCTCAGTTACCCATGTATGATGGGCAATCAGATCCAAAGCAGTTTCTGATGAGCTACGAGGCAACAATATCCTCATATGGGGGCAACACTGCTGTCATGGCGAAGTCCTTCGTCATGGCAGTCAGAAGCGTGGCTCAAACATGGTATTCCTCTCTTCAGCCAGGGACAATTACATCATGGCAGAAGCTGAAGGACATGCTAGTCACCAGCTTCCAGGGCTTTTAGATGAAGCCAGTCACTGCTCAGGCCCTGTTTCAATGGACGCAAGATCATGAAGAGTACCTGCAGGCGTACGTCCAAAGGTTCCTACGTCTGAGAGCTCAAGCGCCTACAGTGCCCAATGAGATTGTTATTGAGGCCATGATCAAGGGGCTTCGGCCAAGACCCACATCCCAATATTTTGCAAGGAAGCCACCACAGACCTTGGAGAAACTCCTTCAGAAGATGGATGAGTACATCCGGGCTGATAATGATTTCCGCCAAAGAAGGGAGGAAGCATATAGGTATTCTGAAATGACTAGGGGCTTCAGAGGAAGACTTCATCCCAAGCATGTCAAGACAATCCACAATCCCAATGCCAACGACAAAAGGGCCAACAAAGCTCAAAGCACTCATCACAGCTCATAGTCTTTGGGCATGCACCAAACTTCTTACAGACCACCAGCTCTGAGAGGCAGAGGAGGGAGAAGCTTCAGTGGAGGAAGGCACGATAATCAGCCCAAGAAATTGTTCTGCCTTTTTTGTGGCAAGGACAAGGGTCACACAACGAGGACGTGCCAGGTCACGATCCAAAAGCAAAAGGAAATTTCTGAAGTCGAGGCACGACAGAATCAGCCGAAGCAGGTCCTCCATACAACTTCGTGTTACTCTCCATATGAGAGAACCTAGAGGGGGGTGAATAGGTGATCCTGTAAAAACTTGAAATTTAATCCGCAAAACTTGATTAGGAGTTAACACGAATAAGCCAAGTGGCTAGAGAGGAGAACTTGCACAACACGATAACCACAAAGATATCAACACAGAGATGGCACGGTGGTTTATCCCGTGGTTCGGCCAAGTCCAACACTTGCCTACTCCACGTTGTGGCGTCCCAATGGATGAGGGTTGCAATCAACCCCTTTCAAGCGGTCCAAAGACCCACTTGAATACCACGGTGTTTCGCTTTCACTTTACTATATCCCGCTTGCGAGGAATCTCCACAACTTGGAGCCTCTCGCCCTTACACATTGAAGTTCACAAAGAAGCACGGAGTAAGGGAGGGATTAGCAACGCACACAAGACACGAAATCAGAGTACCAACACGCACACAAGTCGCAACAAGAGCTCACAACACAACTCAGCGAGTTCACAACTCAAATGGAGCTCTAATTGCTATCGCAAAGAATCAAATGCGTGGAATTGAAGTCTTGGTGCTTAGGAATGCTTAGAGAATTCTTGGTGTTCTCCTCCATGCGCCTAGGGGTCCCTTTTATAACCCCAAGGCAGCTAGGAGCCGTTGAGTGCATTCCAGGAAGGCAATTCTTGCCTTCTGTCGCCTGGCGCACCGGACAGTCCGGTGCACCACCGGATACTGTCCGGTGCGGATTTCTTTCCTTCTTTGGCGAAGCCGACCGTTGGCGCTTTGGAGCCGTTGGCGCACCGGACACTGTCCGGTGCACACCGGACAGTCCGGTGCCCCCTTCCGACCGTTGGCTCGGCCACGTGTCTCGCGCGGATCGCGCGGCCGACCGTTGGCCCGGCCGACCGTTGGCTCACCGGACAGTCCGGTGAATTATAGTCGTATGCCGTTAATCACTTCCCGAGAGCAGCAAGTTCGCCTGAGCCAGCCTGGCGCACCGGACACTGTCCGGTGCACCCAGACAGAGCTGACTATGGCTGAACAAAGCCATCTTTAATTTTAATTTGATTTTTCCTGTTTCCAACACTTAGACACAATACATTAGTCTCCAAAACAATGTACTAAGTCTGAGAATCATATCTGTTGGGGACTTGTTCTCAAATGCTATGAATTAAGAACAAGGCAACACAAGAAATGTTAAACGTTAAAGTCCTTCGTCCTTCGAAGCATTATTTCCCTTAGGGCATAATGATTTTCGGACGAAGGTTATGAAGGACATACCTTCATAACTTCAACATATAATAATGAAGAAGGAATCATATGAGACACAAAAGATAGCATAAACCATTATGTATTATTATCAACTCATTTCTGTATTATTATTATAGAAAAGTAGAAATAATATCAAATTACAAATGTACCTTCGGCTTGAAAGAAGGCGAAAGTACAAGCGTGACGCAAAAGCAAATGCCAAGTCAGCGTGAGCAGTACGGGGGTACTGTTCACCTATTTATAGGCACGGGACACAGCCCATATAAAATTACATCCATGCCCTTTACATTTGGTAGTAATTCTATAGTAATCCACCAAGGTCTGAATAGCCTTTTCATCTTTAAGTCGGTTTCCTTTTCTGCTACCACGCCGAAGCTTTCCTGCTCACATCTTCGGCGCTGTATCAACCTTCGTATTATTTGGGCTTCTCCTACTGTGATATCGACTCGAGTCCGAAGATACCTGTTCACACATTATACTCCAGAAACACTGTTAAATCTTGTTTTTGAGGACCTTCGGAAGCCGAAGGCCCCCAACAGTAGCCCCTCGCAATATTAATTTGTTAGAATAATAAATTTAGATTGCGACATGGACGAAGGCCTTAAGCCGAAGGTCCGAAAAAACACCTTCCCTTTGCTAGAATAGCAACATTCACTGACAAGCGGGGTCTTCCAATTTTCAACGCCCCGGGCGTATAAATAAGAGCATACCGCGAGCTCATTTGGTACGCTCTCTTGCCATCTGCTCTTGCTCACTCAATTTTTAGCTCTTGCGCACCAAGACTTGCTTAGCTTTTTGAGTTTTTAAGCTTCGGCGTTGAAAACAGTTTTTTAGTGTTTCCGAAGATGTCTGAAGATAAGAAGGCTGCTGCCGAGATGAAGCTGAGTCTCTCTGAAGAGAAAAACCTGGGGTTTCTTATAGCAATGTCGAAGACCAATACAGAAAAAATCACCAAAGAGATTTTAGAAGGTTTGTCTGAAGATACTGATGACAGCGACAGTTATGATGTGGATAGTGGTGGTGAAGACTCCGAAGATCGCCCTTGGCGACCAAGCCATGCGGTTTTCGGCAAATCAAGTATCAAAGAAAATCATCTTGTCAACATGAGGGGAAGATATTTCCGGGACTTGTCCGTTGTGAGGGCCGACGAAGGAGAAAAGACTTGTCCGAACCCTGAAGAAAATGAAGTCGTAGTGTATCGAAGCTTTTTGAAAGCTGGACTACGATTTCCCCTGAGCAACTTTGTCGTAGAGGTGCTGAAAATATTTGAAGTCTATCTTCACCAACTTACCCCCGAAGCAATCATAAGGCTGAATATCTTCGTGTGGGCCGTGAGAAGCCAAGGTCTGGAACCTGATGCGAAAAGTTTCTGCAACATACACGAATTATTATACGAGACAAAACCCTGGGGTAAGGAACAGTATCACAATAATTTTGGCTGCTACAGTTTCGTTTCTCGGTCTGGGTCAAGCTGTCCCGTGCCAACCTTTCGGAAGAGATGGCCCGGCGACTGGATGACAGAATGGTTTTATGTGAAGAATGACCTAAAAACACGGGAAGATATTAAAGGTATAGTTATGCGCCCTATTTGGCAAAGCTTCGGCCTGCGGAGGCCGAAGGTTGAAATGAATGAAGCTGCCGAAGAATGCCAAAGAGCCTTCGGAGTTATTTGTTCTTTTATTGGAACGAGAGACTTGGTCCAAGAGCATATTGCCTTCAGAGTATGGCCACTCGCGGAAAAATGGGAAATGCCACAAGAGACTATAAAGGAGGCTGACGAAGGTGGACTTATCAGGCTGAAGTATACTTTCAAATTCGGAGACAAATTCGTAGAGCCAGATGATGACTGGCTAAAAAGCATTGAAAATGTAAGTGATGAACTACTTGGGGTTTATTCAAAGGCCGAAGATACTGCATTGTCAGCAGCCTTCGGAGACCGGAAAAAGAAAAGACTGAACCGAGTGTTTGACGCAATTGGGTTCGTGTACCCCGACTACCAGTATCCAACGCGGGGCCAAAAAAGAAAAAGCACAACTTCTGCACAGGAAACTGCTTCAGCCGCTCCCAGCGAGCCAGCGCCGAAGAGACAAAGGGTAAAAGTTCTCACACACCGGCCACGCTACATTGAACCAGCTATAGTGCCTGAGTTCGCCGGTGAAACCTCTTCGGCCACCGAAATTAAAGAACTAACTTCAGAGCCGAAGTTCGAAGAAAAAGCTGAAGCACCTTCAGCAGAGAAAGCAGAAGAACCGAGTACTGAAGGAACGAAAATATTGGAAATTTTAAGTCCTTCAGCAAGTGTTGAGACAACAAAAAACCAAAAGGGCCCAGCGGTGACCCCAAAAAGAAAAAGAATGGTCACTGTGCTAGATGTTCTGGAGACAATGGTGGTCGAGAAATGGCATGAGAAATTATCCAAAAAAGCGAAAAGGGCATCCATGATGCTAGAAAAGTAGCAGAGGCTGCTGAGAAAAGCGCAGAGCCCGAAGGGCAAATAGGTATTAACTAATGGTTTTTATTGTGTTGTAATTTTTTATTTTAAACTTGGTTCGCAATTTGTAATAGCAATGTAGTTGTATCCTGTCCTCCCTCAGATCCTACTAAAGCGTCTCCGGGCCCTCCCCCGAAAGATGACGATGAAATTAAAAAGATGGCTGAAGCTATCATGGATCAAGTTGTTAATCAACTCCTGAATGAAGCTGCGGAAGTAGTACTTAGGGAAGACTAGGTGCTATTGTAAAAACATCTGAAATATAATATGTATAATATCTTGTAATCCTGAATGTAATATACTTGTCTTTTTTTTATGGTTCAATTCTTTACGATGCATGAAATTTTACATACGTACCGTTTTTGAGTCTTTGACGAAAAAACACCTTCCCTTCTTTTCATGCTTCGTGAAGAAGAATTTTCATTTATCACAACAATATCCGTAGTGTTCTGATGAAGAATATCCAAGCTTCGTGAAGATATTTTCCGAAGCTACACTTCCGAAGATCAATAGTGTATCTCCTTGTGACTTAGCATGATTTTCCCCTTTTTCAAAACATTCTTCTGAAGATCGATATTGTGTCCCCTTCTTGTGCCATATGCAGCATGATGTATGATGCTTATGCCATGCGAAATGATGTGATGATGTTATGCTATGTAAAATGGTATTTATTCCGAAGATACACGCACATCCCTGTAATAAAACACATAATCTTTTTAAATCAGCGTTGACTTTTCGCTGTAAGCCTCCCTTAGGAGCTTCTTCGCCTTTTACTTCAGCGGAATCAGCGTTTATTTTTCGCTGTAAGCCTCCCTTAGGAGCTTCTTCGCCTTTTACTTTCAGCGGTATTCGCGTTGACTTTTCGCGCTTCGCCTTTTACTTAGGCGGTATCAGCGTTTATTTTTCGCTGTAAGCTCTGCATTCCCTTTGGAACGACTTTGGAGCAGAAAACTTACACTGCGCTCCCTTTGGAACGGCTTTTTGTAACTTCAGCAAACTTACTCTGCGTTCCTTAGAACGACTTTTTGTTGCTTCGAAGAATTTTTGATAATTCGAAGGTCCTCCTTGTTATCGCAAATCTTTAAGCTTCAACAACTTAAGCCTGTGGAGAAAATATATTTTCCTTGTGGCAAACAACGAAACTATTACATGAAATTTAAAAAATGTCCTTTATTACACAGAAAATAAAACTGAACGGAAAAGACTACTATCAAGGTAGGATATTTGTCAATAGATGTGCTTCGACTCTGGCACAGTGCTATTGACTGTGCGAGCTTCGGACTGTTCTCTGAAGTCCCTTTGGTGTTGAGCATATTGGCCCCCTTCTGGCTGCTGGCCTTGTTGCAGCGGTTGTGGAGGCGGAGGCTGTTGCCAGGAAGCTTGAGGTTGACTCGCCGAAGCAACAGAAACTACAGGGTGGTTGCCTACATATTCTGGGATGTAAGGCGAATGATACAAAGCAGTGTGCATGATTTGCTTCGGCTAAGCCTGTTGTGCTGCAGCTTCGGCTATCTCCTTTTGCTTCTGATGGTAACATGGCACATCCTGGTGGTATGGCCCTTGTTTTCACCACAGAACAAGCAAAATATTCTCCTTGGTTGATCTCCAAACCTTCCGCCGAAGCCCCTGGCGCCTCTGCCTCTTGGAGCTGGCGGCCGGAAGGAGCTTTGCTGTTGCCCCGAAGCCTGTGAGGAGCACTGTGGCCTTCGCTGCTGACTTCCCTTATCATCATTTTGAGTAGAGTTGTGAATTGACCTAACATGCCTCGGATAAAATCTTCCTCCGAAGCCCCTGGTCATTTTAGAAAACCTGAAAGCCTCCTCCCTTCTTTGACGAAAATCATTGTCGGCACGAATATACTCGTCCATCTTCTGGAGCAGCTTCTCCAAAGTTTGAGGAGGCTTCCTAGCAAAGTACTGAGCTGAAGGTCCTGGCCGAAGTCCCTTGATCATGGCCTCAATGACAATTTCATTGGGCACTGTTGGTGCCTGTGCCCTCAAACGCAAGAACCTCCGGACATACGCCTGAAGGTATTCTTCGTGATCCTGGGTGCACTGGAATAGAGCTTGAGCAGTGACCGGCTTCGTCTGAAATCCTTGGAAGCTGGTTAACAACATGTCCTTCAGCTTTTGCCATGAAGTGATCGTTCCTGGCCGAAGAGAGGAATACCAGGTTTGAGCAACACTCTTGACAGCCATAACAAAAGATTTTGCCATGACTGCAGTATTGCCACCATACGAAGATACTGTTGCTTCGTAGCTCATCAGAAACTGCTTTGGGTCTAAATGGCCATCGAATATGGGAAGCTGAGGCGGCTTGTAGGACGGAGGCCAAGGTGTAGCCTGTAGCTCAGCGGACAGAGGAGAAGCATCATCAAAAGCAAAATTTCCATAGTGAAAATTCTCATACCAGTCATCTTCGTTGAGGAAACCCTCCTGATGAAGGTCTTTATTCTGAGGCCTTCGGTTCTGCTCATCCTGAGTAAGATGACGAACTTCTTCAGAGGCTTCGTCTATCTGCCTTTGTAGTTCAGCTAGCCTGGCCATTTTTTCCTTCTTCCTCTGCACCTGTTGATGAAGCATCTCCATGTCTCTGATTTCTTGGTCTAGCTCATCCTCTAGCGGTGTCGGGCTGACAGCCTTCCTCTTCTGGCTTCGGGCCTCCAGAAGGGAGAGAGTCTCCTGATTGGGGTCTAGCGGTTGCAGAGCTACAGCCCCAGTTGCTGAAGCTTTCTTCGGCGCCATAGCGAAGGTTTATGATCGCCGAAGGTGTTCAAAAACTCAAAGAGTGGAAGTGAGTTCACCGGAGGTGGGCGCCAATGTTGGGGACTTGTTCTCAAATGCTATGAATTAAGAACAAGACAACACAAGAAATGTTAAACGTTAAAGTCCTTCGTCCTTCGAAGCATTATTTCCCTTAGGGCATAATGATTTTCGGACGAAGGTTATGAAGGACATACCTTCATAACTTCAACATATAATAATGAAGAAGGAATCATATGAGACACAAAAGATAGCATAAACCATTATGTATTATTATCAACTCATTTCTGTATTATTATTATAGAAAAGTAGAAATAATATCAAATTACAAATGTACCTTCGGCTTGAAAGAAGGCGAAAGTACAAGCGTGACGCAAAAGCAAATGCCAAGTCAGCGTGAGCAGTACGGGGGTACTGTTCACCTATTTATAGGCACGGGACACAGCCCATATAAAATTACATCCATGCCCTTTACATTTGGTAGTAATTCTATAGTAATCCACCGAGGTCTGAATAGCCTTTTCATCTTTAAGTCGGTTTCCTTTTCTGCTACCACGCCGAAGCTTTCCTACTCACATCTTCGGCGCTGTATCAACCTTCGTATTATTTGGGCTTCTCCTACTGTGATATCGACTCGAGTCCGAAGATACCTGTTCACACATTATACTCCAGAAACACTGTTAAATCTTGTTTTTGAGGACCTTCGGAAGCCGAAGGCCCCCAACAATACCTTTATACTTGATTTGTACTTTGTCCACCATTTAACACTTAGGCACTTGTGTTGGACACTAAATCACCAAAATACTTAGAAATGGCCCAAGGGCACATTTCCCTTTCAATCTCCCCCTTTTTGGTGATTTATGCCAACACAACATAAAGCAAGTAGAACAAGTGCAAAATCAATTCAAATAAGAACTCAAAATTGTTTTGATTCAAATTTGACATATATGGATCATTCTTTGCCACCACTTGGTTTGTTTTTGCAAATCAAACTCAATTTTTTATCTATAAGTCAAACACACTTGTTGAAACATAAAGAGAGATATTTCAAGAGAAATTGATCAAAGATTCAAAAACTCCCCCTTTTTCCCATAATTAAGCCTTCTCCCCACAAGAGACCAACTTTGGACAATAAGAGACAAACAAGAGTATTTTGACAAACAAAAACTCTAACTCTACTATTTTCAAAATTCTCAAATGGTAGCTGATCCATTTCTTGCTTTGGCCTTATTTTCTCCCCCTTTGGCATCAAGCACCAAAACGGGATCAATTTTGGCCCTTTAACCCCATTGCCTCACCAAAATCTTCAACTAAGAGTAAAAAGGCAATAAGAGCATAGAGATGAACTTGGAATAAGTTACTCTTTCATCGGAGTGCAGTGGAAGTCTTGCATGGCCAAGTCCACCTTTTCCATTTCAATTCACCTTTGAGACTAAATCAAGCAAACTCAAACACATGGTTAGTCCCAAAGAGTCAAGTTGTAACACATCTCCCCCTAAATATGTGCATCACGTGCAAATGGACTTGTAAGGTTTGGGGAGTGTTTGTACAACTTGAGCACCATAAATAAACAACAAAAATGCTTAAGGAACATGATCAAGGCATAAAACACATGTATGCTATAAATCAATCCAAGTTCCGCGAGTCTAAGACATTTAGCTCACTACGCAACTTGCAAAAGGTCTGCTCATCTAAAGGCTTGGTAAAGATATCGGCTAGCTGGTTCTCGGAGCTAACATGAAACACTTCGATATCTCCCTTTTGTTGGTGGTCTCTCAAAAGGTGATGCCGGATGTCTATGTGCTTTGTGCGGCTGTGTTCAACAGGATTATCCGCCATGCGGATAGCACTCTCATTATCACATAGGAGTGGGACTTTGCTCAGATTGTAGCCAAAGTCCCTGAGGGTTTGCCTCATCCAAAGTAGTTGCGCGCAACACTGTCCTGCGGCAACGTACTCGGCCTCAGCGGTGGATAGGGCAACGAAGGTTTGTTTCTTAGAACTCCATGACACCAGGGACCTTCCTAAGAATTGGCACGTCCCCGATGTACTCTTCCTATCGACCTTACATCCAGCATAGTCGGAGTCTGAATATCCAATCAAGTCAAAGGTAGACCCCTTTGGATACCAGATCCCGAAGCAAGGCGTAGCGACTAAATATCTAAGAATTCGCTTCACCGCCACTAAGTGACATTCCCTTGGATCGGATTGAAATCTAGCACACATGCATACGCTAAGCATAATATTCGGTCTACTAGCACATAAATAAAGTAAAGACCCTATCATAGACCGGTATGCCTTTTGATCAACGGACTTACCTCCTTTGTTGAGGTCCGTGTGTCCGTCGGTTCCCATTGGGGTCTTTGCGGCCTTGGCGTCCTTCATCCCAAACCGCTTGATCAAGTCTTGCGTGTACTTCGTTTGGGAGATGAAGGTCCCATCCTTGAGTTGCCTCACTTGGAACCCAAGGAAATAGCTTAACTCGCCCATCATCGACATCTCAAACTTTTGAGTCATCACCCTGCTAAACTCTTCACAAGACTTTTGATTAGTAGAACCAAATATTATGTCATCGACATAAATTTGGCACACAAAAAGATCACCATCACAAGTCTTAGTAAAAAGAGTTGGATCGGCTTTCCCAACCTTGAAAGCATTAGCAATTAAAAAGTCTCTAAGGCATTCATACCATGCTCTTGGGGCTTGCTTAAGTCCATAGAGCGCCTTAGAGAGCTTACACACGTGGTTGGGGTACCGTTCATCCTCGAAGCCAGGGGGTCGCTCCACGTACACCTCCTCTTTGATTGGCCCGTTGAGGAAGGCGCTCTTCACATCCATTTGGAACAACCTGAAAGAATGGTGAGCGGCATATGCTAGCAAAATACGAATGGACTCTAGCCTAGCCACAGGAGCAAAAGTCTCCTCAAAGTCCAAACTTGCGACTTGGGCATAACCTTTTGCCACAAGTCGTGCCTTGTTCCTTGTCACCACCCCATGCTCGTCTTGTTTGTTGCGGAACACCCACTTGGTTCCCACAACATTTTGCTTGGGACGAGGCACCAGTGTCCAAACTTCATTTCTCTTGAAGTTGTTGAGCTCCTCCTGCATGGCCAACACCCAGTCCGGATCTAGCAAGGCCTCCTCTACCTTGAGAGGCTCAATATAAGAGACAAAGGAGTAATGCTCACAAAAATTAACTAATCGAGACCGAGTAGTTACTCCCTTGCTAATGTCACCCAAAATCTGGTCGACGGGATGATCCCTTTGAATCATCGCTCGGACTTGAGTTGGAGGTGCCGGTTGTGCTTCTTCCTCCATTACATGATCATCTTGTGCTCCCCCTTGATCATACGCCTCCTCTTGATGAACCTGTTCATCGTCTTGAGTTGGGGGATGCACCATTGTTGAGGAAGAAGGTTGATCTTGCTCCTTTTGATCCAGTGGCCTCACATCTCCAATCGCCATGGTGCGTATTGCGGCCGTTGGAACGTCTTCTTCATCTACATCATCAAGATCAACAACTTGCTCTCTTGGAGAGCTATTAGTCTCATCAAATACAACGTCGCTAGAGACTTCAACCAAACCCGATGATTTGTTGAAGACCCTATATGCCTTTGTATTTGAGTCATAACCTAACAAAAACCCTTCTACCGCTTTGGGAGCAAATTTGGAATTCCTACCCTTCTTCACTAGAATGTAGCATTTACTCCCAAAAACTCGGAAATACGAAACATTGGGTTTGTTAACAGTTAGAAGCTCATACGAAGTCTTCTTGAGGAGACGATGAAGGTAGACCCGGTTGATGGCGTGGCAAGCCGTGTTCACGGCTTCCGACCAAAAGCGCTCGGGGGTCTTGAACTCTCCAAGCATCGTCCTCGCCATGTCAATAAGCGTCCTGTTCTTCCTCTCTACCACACCATTTTGTTGTGGTGTATAGGGAGCGGAGAACTCGTGCTTGATTCCTTCCTCCTTAAGATACTCCTCCACTTGAAGGTTATTGAATTCGGACCCATTGTCGCTCATTATCTTCTTCACCTTGAGCTCAAACTCGTTTTGAGCTCTCCTTAGTAAGCGCTTGAGGGTTCCTTGGGTTTCAGATTTATCCTGCAAAAAGAATACCCAAGTGAAGCGGGAAAAATCATCAACTATAGCAAGACCATACTTACTTCCTCCTATGCTTAGATAGGCGACGGGTCCGAAGAGGTCCATATGAAGTAACTCCAGGGGTCTTGATGTTGTCATCACATTTTTGGCATGATGAGAGCTTCCCACCTGTTTCCCTGCTTGACAAGCTGCACAAGGTCTATCTTTTTCGAAAGTAACATTTGTTAGACCTATCACGTGTTCTCCCTTTAGAAGCTTGTGAAAGTTCTTCATCCCCACATGTGCTAAGCGGCGATGCCACAGCCAGCCCATGCTAGTCTTAGCAATTAAGCATGCATCTAGACTGACCTCCTCTTTTGCAAAATCAACTAAATAGAGTTTGCCGTCTAATACACCCTTAAAAGCTAATGAACCATCACTTCTTCTAAAGACAGACACGTCTATATTTGTGAATAAACAGTTATATCCCATATTACATAATTGACTCACAGACAACAAGTTATATCCAAGTGACTCAACTAAGAACACATTAGAAATAGAGTGCTCTGATGAAATAGCAATTTTTCCTAACCCTTTCACCTTGCCTTGGTTCCCATCACCGAATATGATTGAATCTTGGGGATCCTTGTTCTTGACGTAGGAAGAGAACATCCTCTTTTCCCCCGTCATGTGGTTTGTGCATCCGCTGTCGATAATCCAGCTTGAGCCCCCGGATGCATAAACCTGCAAGGCAAATTTAGGCTTGGGTCTTAGGTACCCAACTCATGTTGGGTCCTACAAGGTTAGTCACAATAGTCTTAGGGACCCAAATGCAAGTCTTGTCTCCCTTACATTTGGCCCCTAATTTCCTAGCAATCACTTTCCTATCCTTTCTACAAATCGCAAATGAAGCATTGCAAGCATGATAAATTGTAGAAGGTTCATTTATTATTTTCCTAGAAACATGAATAGCATTTCTTCTAGGCATGTGATTAATAACATTTCTTCTAGCTAAATTCTTATCATGCATAATAGAAGAACTAGAAGCAACCATGGCATGAGAATCAAAAGCATCATAACTTCTATTACCATTCCTAGAATGTCTCCTATCATGATACATGAAGGCATGGTTCTTTTTAGCACTACTAGCCATAGGGGCCTTCCCTTTCTCCTTGACAGAGATGGAAGCCTTATGGCTTGTTACGTTCTTGACTTCTCTCTTGAAGCCAAGACCATCCTTAATTGAGGGGTGTCTACCAATCGTGTAGGCATCCCTTGCAAATTTTAGCTTGTCAAATTCACTCTTGCTAGTCTTAAGTTGGGCATTAAGACTAGCCACTTCATCATTTAATTTAGAAATGCAAACTAGGTGTTCACTACAAGCATCAATATTAAAGTCAACATCTTTGCACCTATTGCAAATCATAACATGTTCTACACAAGAGTTAGATTTACTTGCTACTTCTAGTTTAGCATTTAAATCATCATTCACACTTTTTAAAGTAGAAATGGTTTCATGACAAGTAGATAGTTCACAAGAAAGCATTTCATTCCTTTTAACTTCTAGAGCAAGAGAACTTTGTGCACTAACAAATTTATCATGCTCTTCATATAAAAGGTCCTCTTGTTTTTCTAGTAATCTATTCTTATCATTCAAAGCATCAATCAATTCATTAATCTTATCAATCTTAGTTCTATCTAAGCCCTTGAATAAGCATGAATAGTCTATTTCATCATCATCACTAGACTCATCCTCGCTTGAAGAAGCATAAGTAGTATTGTTTCGAGTACATACCTTCTTCTCCTTTGCCATGAGGCATGTGTGATGCTCGTTGGGGAAGAGGGATGACTTGTTGAAGGCGGTGGCGGCGAGTCCTTCGTTGTCGGAGTCGGACGAGGAGCAATCCGAATCCCACTCCTTTCCAAGATGTGCCTCGCCCTTCGCCTTCTTATAGTTCTTCTTCTTTTCCCACTTTCCACTCTTCTTTTCCTGGTCACTATCATTATCGGGACAATTAGCGATAAAATGACCAATCTTACCGCATTTGAAGCAGGAGCGCTTCCCCTTCGTCTTGTTCTTGTTGGGGTGCTCCTTGCGACCCTTTAGCGCCGTCTTGAACCGCTTGATGATGAGGGCCATCTCTTCATCATTAAGTCCGGCCGCCTCAACTTGTGCCACCTTGCTAGGTAGCGCCTCCTTGCTCCTTGTTGTCTTGAGAGCAATAGTTTGAGGCTCTTGGATTGGACAATTTAATGCATCGTCGACGTATCTAGCCTCCTTGATCATCATCTGCCCGCTTACGAACTTCCCAAGGATCTCTTCGGGCGTCATCTTCGTGTACCTAGGATTCTCACGAATATTGTTCACAAGATGTGGATCAAGGACGGTAAAGGACCTTAGCATTAGTCGGACAACGTCGTGGTCCATCCATCGCGTGCTTCCATAGCTCCTTATCTTGTTGACAAGGGTTTTGAGCCTGTTGTACGTTTGGGTTGGCTCCTCCCCCCTTATCATCGCGAATCTCCCGAGTTCTCCCTCCACTAACTCCATCTTGGTGAGCATGGTGACGTCGTTGCCCTCATGTGAGATCTTGAGGGTATCCCAGATCTGCTTGGCGTTATCCAAGCCGCTCACTTTATGGTATTCGTACCTGCACAAAGAAGCTAGAAGAACAGTAGTAGCTTGTGCATTTTTGTGAATTTGCTCATTAATGAACATGGGACTATCAGTACTATCAAATTTCATTCCATTCTCGACTATCTCCCATATGCTTGGATGGAGAGAGAACAAGTGACTACGCATTTTGTGACTCCAAAATCTGTAGTCCTCTCCATCAAAGTGAGGAGGTTTGCCAACATGAATGGAAAGCAAATGTGCATTCGAGCTATGCGGAATACGAGAATAATCGAAAGAGAAGTTTGAGTTAACCGTCTTCTTTTTCTTGTAGTCGTTGTCGTCGTCCTTTTGGGAAGAAGATGACTCGTCGCTGTCGTCGTAGTAGACGATCTCCTTGATGCGCCTCGTCTTCTTATTCTTTTCATCTTTTCGTTTGTGGCCCGAGCCCGAGTCGGTATGCTTGTCATTTTTCGGCTCGTTGACGAAGGACTCCTTCTCCTTATCATTGATCACAATCCCCTTGCCCTTAGGATCCATCTCTTCGGGCGATTAGTCCCTTTCTTGAAGAGAACGCCTCTGATACCAATTGAGAGCACCTAGAGGGGGGGGGGTGAATAGGTGATCCTGTAAAAACTTGAAATTTAATCCACAAAACTTGATTAGGAGTTAGCACGAATAAGCCAAGTGGCTAGAGAGGAGAACTTGCACAACACGATAACCACAAAGATATCAACACAAAGATGGCACAGTGGTTTATCCCGTGGTTCGGCCAAGTCCAACACTTGTGATAGTCGCCTAGAGGGGGGGTGAATAGGGCGAAACTGAAATTTACAAGTATAAACACAACTACAAGCCGGGTTAGCGTAAGTAATGAAGAATCGAGTCCGTGAGAGAGGGCGCAAAAACAAATCCCAAGCGAATAAGCAAGTAAGACACGAAGATTTGTTTTACCGAGGTTCAGTTCTTGCAAACCTACTCCCCGTTGAGGAGGCCACAAAGGCCGGGTCTCTTTCAACCCTTCCCTCTCTCAAACGATCCATGGATCGAGTGAGCTTTCTCTTCTCAATCACTTGGAACACAAAGTTCCCACAAGGACCACCACAAGTTTGGTGTCTCTTGCCTCGATTACAAGTGAGTTTGATTGCAAAGAAAGGATCAAGAAAGAAGAAAGCAATCCAAGCGCAAGAGCTCGAAAGAACACAAGCAAATCACTCTCTCTAATCAATATGGCGTTGTGTGGAGTTTGGAGAGGATTTGATCTCTTTGGTGTGTCTAGAATTGAATGCTAGAGCTCTTGTAGTAGTTGGGAAGTGGAAAACTTGGATGCAATGAATGGTGGGGTGGTTGGGGTATTTATAGCCCCAACCACCAAAAGTGGCCGTTGGGAGTCTGTCTGTTCGATGGCGCACCGGACAGTCCGGTGCACACCGGACAGTCCGGTGCCCCTGCCACGTCATCACTGCCGTTGGATTCTGACCGTTGGAGCTTCTGTCTTGTGGGCCCGCCTGGGTGTCCGGTGCACACCGGACATGAATTGTTCCTTGTCCGGTGTGCCGGAGTGGACGTGCCTGACATCTGCGCGCGCAGAGCGCGCATTAAATGCGCGGCAGAGAGCCGTTGGCGCGGAGATAGCCGTTGCTCCGGAGTCGCACCGGACAGTCCGGTGCACACCGGACAGTCCTGTGAATTATAGTGGACTAGCCGTTGGAGTTTCCCGAAGCTGGCGAGTTCCTGAGGCTGCTCCTTCGTGGCGCACCGGACACTGTCCGGTGTACACCGGACAGTCCGGTGAATTATAGCGCGAGTGCCTCTGGAAATTCCCGAAGGTGGCGAGTTTGAGCTGGAGTCCTCTGGTGCACCGGACACTGTCCGGTGGTGCACCGGACAGTCCGGTGCTCCCAGACCAGAGGGCCTTCGGTTCCCACTTTGCTCCTTTGTTGAATCCAAAACTTGGTCTTTTTATTGGCTGAGTGTGAACCTTTTACACCTGTGTAATCTATACACTCGGGCAAACTTAGTTAGTCCAAATGTTTGTGTTGGTCAATTCAACCACCAAAATTAATTAGGGACTAGGTGAAAGCCTAATTCCCTTTCAATCTCCCCCTTTTTGGTGATTGATGCCAACACAAACCAAAGCAAATATAGAAGTGCATAATTGAACTAGTTTGCATAATGTAAGTGTAAAGGTTGCTTAGAATTGAGCCAATATTAATACTTACAAGATATGCATGGATTGTTTCTTTCTTATATAACATTTTGGACCACGCTTGCACCACATGTTTTGTTTTTGCAAACTCTTTTGGAAATCCTTTTCAAAGTTCTTTTGCAAATAGTCAAGGGTAAATGAATAAGATTTTGCAAAGCATTTTCAAGATTTGAAATTTTCTCCCCCTGTTTCAAATGCTCTCCTTTGACTAAACAAAACTCCCCCTATAAGAGATCCACCTCTTAGTGTTCAAGGGGGTTTTGATATACCATGTTTGAAATACTACTTTCTCCCCCCTTTTGAACACAATAAGATACCAATTGAAAATATTCAACACTCAAGTTTTTTTTTTGAAATTGGTGGTGGTGGTGCGGTCCTTTTGCTTTGGGCTCATTTCTCCCCCTTTTTGGCATGAATCGCCAAAAACGGAATCATTAGAGCCCTTTGAAGTGCTATCTTCCCCTTTGGTCATGAAATAAATGAGTTAAGATTATACCAAAGACGAATTCCGGTCCTTTTCTTGGTGCTCATGCTTTCTCCCCCTAGAATGGAGAATTGCTTAGAGTGACGACGAAGGACGAGTTACGTAGTGGAAGCCTTTGTCTTCGCCGAAGACTCCAATTCCCTTTTAATATACCTATGACTTGGTTTGAAATAGACTTGAAAACACATTAGTCATAGCATATGAAAGAGATATGATCAAAGGTATATAAGTGAGCTATGTGTGCAATCTAGCAAAAGAAATTGCGGGAATCAAGAATATTGAGCTCATGCCTAAGTTTGGTAAAAGATTGTTCATCAAGAGGCTTGGTAAAGATATCGGCTAATTGATCTTTAGTATTAATGTAGGAAATCTCGATATCTCCCTTTTGTTGGTGATCCCTTAAAAAGTGATACCGAATGGCTATGTGCTTAGTGCGGCTATGTTCGACGGGATTGTCGGCCATTTTGATTGCACTCTCATTATCACATAGCAAAGGGACTTTGGTTAATTTGTAACCGTAGTCAAAGTCCCGCAGGGTTTGCCTCATCCAAAGCAATTGCGCGCAACAATGGCCTGCGGCAATATACTCGGCTTCGGCGGTGGAAAGAGCGACCGAATTTTGCTTCTTTGAAGCCCAAGATACCAAGGATCTTCCCAAGAACTGGCAAGTCCCCGATGTGCTCTTCCTATTGATTTTGCACCCCGCCCAATCGGCATCCGAATAACCAATCAAATCAAATGTGGATCCCCGAGGGTACCAAAGCCCAAACTTAGGAGTATAAGCCAAATATCTCAAGATTCGTTTTACGGCCGTAAGGTGGGATTCCTTAGGGTCGGATTGGAATCTTGCACACATGCAAACGGAAAGCATAATATCCGGTCGAGATGCACATAAATAGAGTAAAGAACCTATCATTGACCGGTATACCTTTTGATCCACGGACTTACCTCCCGTGTCGAGGTCGAGATGCCCATTAGTTCCCATGGGTGTCTTGATGGGCTTGGCATCCTTCATTCCAAACTTGTTTAGAATGTCTTGAGTATACTTCGTTTTGCTAATGAAGGTGCCCTCTTGGAGTTGCTTCACTTGAAATCCCAAGAAATACTTCAACTCCCCCATCATAGACATCTCGAACTTTTGTGTCATGATCCTACTAAACTCTTCACATGTAGACTCGTTAGTAGACCCAAATATAATATCATCAACATAAATTTGGCATACAAACAAGTCATTTTCAAGAGTTTTAGTGAATAGAGTAGGATCGGCCTTTCCGACTTTGAATCCATTTGCAATAAGAAAATCTCTAAGGCATTCATACCATGCTCTTGGGGCTTGCTTGAGCCCATAAAGCGCCTTAGAGAGCTTATAGACATGGTTAGGATACCCACTGTCTTCAAAGCCGGGAGGTTGCTCAACATAGACTTCTTCCTTGATTGGTCCATTGAGGAAGGCACTTTTCACGTCCATTTGATAAAGCTTAAAGCCATGGTAAGTAGCATAGGCTAATAATATGCGAATTGACTCAAGCCTAGCTACGGGTGCATAGGTTTCATCGAAATCCAAACCTTCGACTTGGGAGTATCCCTTGGCCACAAGTCGGGCTTTGTTCCTTGTCACCACACCATGCTCATCTTGCTTGTTGCGGAAGACCCATTTGGTTCCTACAACATTTTGGTTAGGACGTGGAACTAAATGCCATACCTCATTTCTAGTGAAGTTGTTGAGCTCCTCTTGCATCGCCATTACCCAATCCGAATCTTGGAGAGCTTCCTCTACCCTGTGTGGCTCAATAGAGGAAACAAAAGAGTAATGTTCACAAAAATGTGCAACACAAGATCGAGTAGTTACCCCCTTACGAATGTCGCCGAGGATGGTGTCGACGGGGTGATCTCGTTGGATTGCTTGGTGGACTCTTGGGTGTGGCGGCCTTTGTTCTTGCTCATCCTCCTTTTCTTGAACATCTGCATCTCCCCCTTGATCTATGCCGTCATCTTGAGGTGGCTCATTTGATTGATCTTCTTCTTCATCAACTTGAGCTTCATCCTCATTTTGAGTTGGTGGAGATGCTTGCATGGAGGAGGATGGTTGATCTTGTGCATTTGGAGGCTCTTCGGATTCCTTAGGACACACATTCCCAATGGACATGTTCCTTAGCGCGATGCATGGAGCCTCTTCTTCACCTATTTCATCAAGATCAACTTGCTCTACTTGAGAGCCATTAGTTTCATCAAACACAACGTCACATGAGACTTCAACTAGTCCAGTTGACTTGTTAAAGACCCTATATGCCCTTGTGTTTGAGTCATAACCAAGTAAAAAGCCTTCTACAGTCTTAGGAGCAAATTTAGATTTTCTACCTCTTTTAACAAGAATAAAGCATTTGCTACCAAAGACTCTAAAATATGAAATGTTGGGCTTTTTACCGGTTAGGAGTTCATACGATGTCTTCTTGAGGATTCGGTGAAGATATAACCGGTTGATGGCGTAGCAAGCGGTGTTGACCGTCTCCGCCCAAAACCGATCCGAAGTCTTGTATTCATCAAGCATGGTTCTCGCCATATCCAATAGAGTTCTATTCTTCCTCTCCACTACACCATTTTGTTGAGGAGTGTAGGGAGAGGAGAATTCATGCTTGATGCCCTCCTCCTCAAGGAAGCCTTCAATTTGAGAGTTCTTGAACTCCGTCCCGTTGTCGCTTCTAATTTTCTTGATCCTTAAGCCGAACTCATTTTGAGCCCGTCTCAAGAATCCCTTTAAGGTCTCTTGGGTTTGAGATTTTTCCTGCAAAAAGAATACCCAAGTGAAGCGAGAATAATCATCCACAATAACTAGACAGTACTTACTCCCGCCGATGCTTATGTAAGCGATCGGGCCGAATAGATCCATGTGTAGGAGCTTCAGTGGCCTGTCGGTCGTCATTATGTTCTTATGCGGATGATGGGAGCCAACTTGCTTCCCTGCCTGGCATGCGCTACAAGTCCTGTCTTTCTCAAAATGAACATTTGTTAGTCCTAAAATGTGTTCTCCCTTTAGAAGCTTATGAAGATTCTTCATCCCAACATGTGCTAGTCGGCGATGCCAGAGCCAGCCCATGTTAGTCTTAGCAATTAAGCAAGTGTCGAGTTTAGCTCTATCAAAATCTACTAAATATAGCTGACCCTCCAACACTCCCTTAAATGCTATTGAATCATCACTTCTTCTAAAGACAGTGACACCTACATCAGTGAAAAGACAGTTGTAACCCATTTTGCATAATTGAGATACAGAAAGCAAATTGTAATCTAAAGAATCTACAAGAAAAACATTGGAAATAGAATGGTCAGAAGATATAGCAATTTTACCCAATCCTTTGACCAAACCTTGATTTCCATCCCCGAATGTGATAGCTCGTTGGGGATCTTGGTTTTTCTCATATGAGGAGAACATCTTCTTCTCCCCTGTCATGTGGTTTGTGCACCCGCTGTCGAGTATCCAACTTGAGCCCCCGGATGCATAAACCTACAAAAACAAGTTTAGTTCTTGACTTTAGGTACCCAAATGGTTTTGGGTCCTTTGGCATTAGACACAAGAACTTTGGGTACCCAAACACAAGTCTTTGACCCCTTGTGCTTGCCCCCAACATATTTGGCAACTACCTTGCCGGATTTGTTAGTTAAAACATAAGATGCATCAAAAGTTTTAAATGAAAGACTATGTTCATTTGATGCACTAGGAGTTTTCTTAGGCAACTTAGCACGGGTTGGTTGCCTAGAACTAGATGTCTCACCCTTATACATAAAAGCATGATTTGGGCCAGAGTGAGACTTCCTAGAATGAATTCTCCTAATTTTGCTCTCGGGATAACCGGCAGGGTATAAAATGTAACCCTCGTTATCCTGAGGCATGGGAGCCTTGCCCTTAACAAAATTGGACAATCTTTTAGGAGGGGCATTAATTTTGACATTGTTTCCCCTTTGGAAGCCAATGCCATCCTTGATGCCCGGGCGTCTCCCATTATAAAGCATGCTACGAGCAAATTTAAATTTCTCATTTTCTAAGTTGTGCTCGACAATTTTAGCATCTAGTTTTGCTATATGATCATTTTGTTGTTTAATTAAAGCCATATGATCATGAATAGCACTAACATCAATATCTCTACATCTAGTACAAATAGTGACATGCTCAATGGTAGATGTAGATGGTTTGCAAGAATTAAGTTCAACAATCTTAGCATGAAGAATATCATTTTTATCTCTAAGATCGGAAATTGTGACTTTGCAAACATCAAAATCTTTAGTCTTAGCAAACAAATTTTCATTTTCTAATCTAAGACTAGCAAGAGACATGTTCAATTCTTCAATCCTAGCAAGTAAATCATCATTATTATCTCTAGGGTTGGGAATTGAAACATGGCAAACATGTGAATCAACCTTGGCATTTAAACTAGCATTTTCATTCCTAAGGTTGTCAATCATCTCACGGCAAGTGCTTAGCTCACTAGATAATTTTTCACATTTTTCTACTTCTAGAGCATAAGCATTTTTAACCTTAACATGTTTCTTGTTTTCTTTAATTAGACAATCCTCTTGGGAATCCAAAAGGTCATCCTTTTCATGAATAGCACTAATTAATTCATTTAATTTTTCCTTTTGTTCCATGTTAAGATTGGCAAAAAGAGTGCGTAAGTTATCCTCCTCATCACTAGCATTTTCATCACTAGAGGTTTCATATTTAGTGGAGGATCTTGATTTTACCTTCTTCCTTTTGCCGTCCTTTGCCATGAGGCACTTGTGGCCGACATTGGGGAAGAGAAGTCCCTTGGTGACGGCGATGTTGGCGGCGTCCTCGTCGTCGGAGGAGTCGCTTGAGCTTTCGTCGGAGTCCCACTCCCGACAAACATGGGCATCGCCGCCCTTCTTCTTATAGTATCTCTTCTTCTCCTTTCTTCTTCCCTTCTTGTCGTCGCCTCGGTCACTGTCACTAGATATAGGACATTTAGCAATAAAATGACCGGGCTTACCACATTTGTAGCAAACCTTCTTGGAGCGGGACTTGTAGTCTTTCCCTCTCCTTTGCTTGAGGATTTGGCGGAAGCTCTTGATGACGAGCGCCATTTCCTCATTGTCGAGCTTGGAGGCGTCTATTGGTTGTCGACTTGGTGTAGCCTCCTCCTTTTCCTCCGTCGCCTTGAATGCGACAGGTTGAGCTTCGGATGTGGTGGGTTCGTCAAGCTCGTTGATCTTTCTCGAGCCTTCGATCATGCACTCAAAACTTACAAAATGCCCGATAACTTCCTCGGGGGTCATTTTAGTATATCTAGGATTACCACGAATTAATTGAACTTGAGTAGGGTTAAGGAAAATAAGAGATCTTAGAATAACCTTAACCATCTCATGGTCATCCCACTTTACGCTCCCGAGGTTGCGCACTTGGTTCACTAGGGTCTTGAGCCGGTTGTACATGTGTTGTGGCTCCTCCCCTTTGCGAAGCCGGAACCGACCGAGCTCCCCCTCGATCGTTTCCCGCTTGGTGATCTTTGTGAGCTCATCTCCCTCGTGCACGGTTTTGAGCACATCCCAAACCTCCTTGGCGCTCTTCAACCCTTGAACTTTGTTATACTCCTCTCTACTTAGAGAGGCGAGGAGTATTGTCGTCGCTTGAGAGTTGAAGTGCTCGATTTGGGCCACCTCATCCTCATCATAGTCTTTATCCCCTACGGATGGTACCTGTGCACCAAACTCAACAACATCCCATATACTTTTGTGGAGTGAGGTTAGATGAAATCGCATTAAATCACTCCACCTAGCATAATCTTCACCATCAAAAGTTGGTGGTTTGCCTAATGGGACGGAAAGTAGAGGTGCATGTTTAGAAATGCGAGGGTAGTGTAGGGGGATCTTACTAAACTTCTTACGCTCTTGGCGTTTAGAAGTTACGGAGGGCGCGTCGGAGCCGGAGGTTGATGTTGATGAAGTGTCGGTCTCGTAGTAGACCACTTTCCTCATCCTCTTTTGTTTGTCCCCACTCCGATGCGGCTTGTGGGAAGAAGATTTTTCCTTCTTCTCTTTGTGGTTAGAAGAAGATTTCTTCTCCTTCCCTTTGTTGGAGGAGCTCTTCTTCTTCTCCCTCCGTTTGGTGCGGGAATCTTCCGATGAAGTGCTCCCGTTGCTTGTAGTGGGCTTTTCGCCGGTCTCCATCTCCTTCTTGGCGTGATCTCCCGACATCACTTCGAGCGGTTAGGCTCTAATGAAGCACCGGGCTTTGATACCAATTGATAGTCGCCTAGAGGGGTGGTGAATAGGGCGAAACTGAAATTTACAAGTATAAACACAACTACAAGCCGGGTTAGCGTAAGTAATGAAGAATCGAGTCCGTGAGAGAGGGCGCAAAAACAAATCCCAAGCGAATAAGCAAGTAAGACATAGAGATTTGTTTTACCGAGGTTCGGTTCTTGCAAACCTACTCCCCGTTGAGGAGGCCACAAAGGCCGGGTCTCTTTCAACCCTTCCCTCTCTCAAACGATCCACGGATCGAGTGAGCTTTCTCTTCTCAATCACTTGGAACACAAAGTTCCCACAAGGACCACCACAAGTTTGGTGTCTCTTGCCTCGATTACAAGTGAGTTTGATTGCAAAGAAAGGATCAAGAAAGAAGAAAGCAATCCAAGCGCAAGAGCTCGAAAGAACACAAGCAAATCACTCTCTCTAATCAATATGGCGTTGTGTGGAGTTTGGAGAGGATTTGATCTCTTTGGTGTGTCTAGAATTGAATGCTAGAGCTCTTGTAGTAGTTGGGAAGTGGAAAACTTGGATGCAATGAATGGTGGGGTGGTTGGGGTATTTATAGCCCCAACCACCAAAAGTGGTCGTTGGGAGTCTGTCTGTTCGATGGCGCACCGGACAGTCCGGTGCACACCGGACAGTCCGGTGCACACCGGACAGTCCGGTGCCCCTGCCACGTCATCACTGCCGTTGGATTCTGACCGTTGGAGCTTCTGTCTTGTGGGCCCGCCTGGGTGTCCGGTGCACACCGGACATGAACTGTTCCTTGTCCGTTGTGCCAGAGTGGACGCGCCTGACATCTGCGCGCGCAGAGCGCGCATTAAATGCGCGGCAGAGAGCCGTTGGCGCGGAGATAGCCGTTGCTCCTGAGTCGCACCGGACAGTCCGGTGCACACCGGACAGTCCAGTGAATTATAGTGGACTAGCCGTTGGAGTTTCCCGAAGCTGGCGAGTTCCTGAGGCTGCTCCTTCGTGGCGCACCGGACACTGTCCGGTGTACACCGGACAGTCCGGTGAATTATAGCGCGAGTGCCTCTGGAAATTCCCGAAGGTGGCGAGTTTGAGCTGGAGTCCTCTGGTGCACCGGACACTGTCCGGTGGTGCACCGGACAGTCCGGTGCTCCCAGACCAGAGGGCCTTCGGTTCCCACTTTGCTCCTTTGTTGAATCCAAAACTTGGTCTTTTTATTGGCTGAGTGTGAACCTTTTACACCTGTGTAATCTATACACTCGGGCAAACTTAGTTAGTCCAAATGTTTGTGTTGGTCAATTCAACCACCAAAATTAATTAGGGACTAGGTGAAAGCCTAATTCCCTTTCAACTTGCCTACTCCATGTTGTGGCGTCCCAATGGACGAGGGTTGCAATCAACCCCTTTCAAGCGGTCCAAAGACCCACTTGAATACCATGGTGTTTTGCTTTCACTTTACTATATCCCGCTTGCGAGGAATCTCCACAACTTGGAGCCTCTCGCCCTTACACTTTGAAGTTCACAAAGAAGCATGGAGTAAGGGAGGGATTAGCAACGCACACAAGACACGAAATCAGAATACCAACACGCACACAAGTCGCAACAAGAGCTCACAACACAACTCAGCGAGTTCACAACTCAAATGGAGCTCTAATTGCTATCGCAAAGAATCAAATGCGTGGAATCGAAGTCTTGGTGCTTAGGAATGCTTAGAGAATGCTTGGTGTTCTCCTCCATGCGCCTAGGGGTCCCTTTGATAGCCCCAAGGCAGCTAGGAGCCGTTGAGTGCATTCCAGGAAGGCAATTCTTGCCTTCTGTCGCTTGGCGCACCGGACAGTCCGGTGCGGATTTCTTTCCTTCTTGGGCGAAGCCGACCATTGGTGCTTTGGAGCCATTGGCGCACCGGACACTGTCCGGTGCACATCGGACAGTCCGGTGCCCCCTTCCGACCGTTGGCTCGGCCACGTGTCTCGCGCGGATCGCGCGGTCGACCGTTGGCCCGGCTGACCGTTGGCTCACCGGACAGTCCGGTGCACACCGGACAGTCCGGTGAATTATAGTCGTACGCCGTTAATCACTTCCCGAGAGCAGCAAGTTCGCCTGAGCCAACCTGGCGCACCGGACACTGTCCGGTGCACCATCGAACAGTCCGGTGCACCCAGACAGAGCTGACTATGGCTGAACAAAGCCATCTTTAATTTCAACTTGATTTTTCCTGTTTCCAACACTTAGACACAATACATTAGTTTCCAAAACAATGTACTAAGTCTGAGAATCATACCTTTATACTTGATTTGTACTTTGTCCACCATTTAACACTTAGGCACTTGTGTTGGACACTAAATCACCAAAATACTTAGAAATGGCCCAAGGGCACATTTCCCTTTCACCATATATCTTGAAATACGTAGGCAATCAATAGCCTACGGCTTCTGCTGCTTCAGCAAGTCACTCTCAAGCTTCCTAGGCTCAATACCACCACCCCCACCACTGGTGCCAGCCACAAGTCATGATCAGTAGCCAGAAGGGCATCCTCGGCCTCAGCAACAACGTGGCCTTTGGGAGCAGTCTGAAGCTCGCACAGTTAACAGTATTGTGCCCGAGTCCAGGCATATCTACTGAAGATGACACAATGCTTTGGCCAAAAGAAAGCCCTGACGTATTTTATTTCTACTTTTTTCGCTTTTATGTTTCCTTCACAACAGACAATACAGGAAGGTTTAACCTTCAGCTCGATGTAATAAACCTGTGGTTACACCATCGAGTGTGACAAAAGAAGTTCTGAAGCTCCAAAGTCGTTCCTAAGGGAGCGCAAAGTTCTGAAGCTCAAAAGTCGTTCCTAAGAGAATGCAGAGCTAAGATACCACCTAAATTAAAGGTGAAGAAGCACCAAAGTCATTCCTAAGGGGGTGGAGAGCTTAAATACTACCTAAATTAAAGGTGAAGAAGCTCCAAAGTCGTTCCTATGGGGATGTAGAGATGAAATACCACCAAAGAAAAAGGTGAAGAGACTCCAAAGTCGTTCCCAAGGGGATGCAGAGTCTGGGTCTATATCCGTGTGCTTTCTTAATTTCGGTGCAAATAACATTCCGCATCATACCATCATATCATATTGCAAAGCATCGCATCATACATCATTTTGCATCACCAAAAAAGTGTGGGGCAACAAAGGAAAGTTGCTCTTTTGAAAGAATTGATCGAATTATGAAATGAAATACTACAGCACAAGTCATGCCTTCGGCAGATATTTACTCCTACACGAAGTAAATCTTCGTCAGCAACGGCATAATGAGAATCTTTTTCTTTGCGACACATGAAAAGAAGGGAAGGTGTTTTTTCGCCAAAGGCTCAAAAACGGTACATACGAAGGTTTCATGCATCACAAAGAAATATATTACATTAATATACATACAAATACTTGATGTTTGTTTCTTACAAAAGACGACAACAACACACAAGCATTACACTTTCAAGCATACAAAAATTTAATCTTCCTTTAGCACTTTTTCAGTAGCTTCATTTAGTAGTCTATCGACGGCTTCGTCAACAGCTTCATTAGCGATTCTTATTATGTCTAAGGTTTCCTTCATGGTCGGGTCAGCTTCGGGATTATACGGCTCTAGTGGTGGTGACAGTTGAGCTGCAATAAAGAATATGTTGGTTAATACCAAAGTTAAAAACAAACTCTGAAGCTGAATCTCAGTAAAAATACCTATAAGCCTTGCGCGCTCAGTAGCTTCTTCAGCCCACTTAGCTTTTTCTTGAGCATCGTGAGATTCTTTTTCATTTTTTCTAATTGCTTCATCAGCCATCTCACGACTGCCCTTCATCCACACATCGGAGTAGAATCTACCACCCATTGTAGAGGTCTCAGCAGAAGGGTCCTTAGTGTCTTCCACCGAGAAAACAAATTCTGGCTGAGCTGCAGCCTTAACATGCTCACAACTGGCTTTTTCTAAGCTCGCAGCGACCCCTCGTGCGCCAACGAATGCGCAGAAGTCTCCTCGGCCACTTAAGATTTCGTCAAAGGCTTCGACCTCTCTGCTAATCCACTAGATGACACCATCGGGGTCAGCGCGGATGAATTTTTGCTCGGAAGAATCGGCTCCTACCTTTGTTAAACTGTTCTTTAGCATTTTGGCGCATTCAAAGGATATCTCATAGCATATTTCTTTGGAGTCGCGAAGCTCTTCGATATTCTTTTGAACCCTTAATCTTTCAATTTCGCTTATCTCGTGCTTCGCATTTGCAACTTCAAATTTTTCATTCATTTCCGCAAGCTTCTTCTTCAAATCTTCAACTTCGGCCTTGTGAGCTTCGTCTTGTGCACTAAGTTTGGCCTCGCTGGTTTTCAGCCTGTTCACTTAGGAAAACAATATCTTATCCTTCTCGAGAGTTTCATTCCTTAGTGAAATGACCTCTGACCGAAGATTCCCAAGAGCTATCTGGCAGCTCTCGTCTTCTACTTCCTTTTGGGCCTTTAAAGCCTTACTTAGAATTAAGCCCTAATAATAAAAATGTGTGAGAACATAATGATAGCAAGAAAAGCTACAAATATAGTTAATTTTACAAATGTGTATATACCTTCAAGCTATAATAAGCAAGGCTATCTGCAAGGTCATCCTTTGACATTGCAGATAGGCCGAGCTCAAGCTTCGAGTATCCCATGTTCTTCATCATTTCCCGGAAGACAGATATCTCTTTATTGTCTCGTAGGCAATAGAGAAAATCATCCTCATCATTGCCGTTGTATACCAAGGATCCTTGCGAATACTTCAAATCCTTGGTGTATTGCCTTGTTTCGGCAATCTGCTCCTCTAATAATTGTTTCCCCGACAATAAACTCCAATTCTTCGACAGGCACTTCGGGAGCAGAAGACTTGGACTTCTCAGGGGCATCTTCTTTTTCCAAGATTAGTGGTGCAGCCACCGAAGGTCTTGCTTCGGCAAAAACTGAGGGTCCAGCCTCATAAACAGCTTGCGTCGTGCCAGTTTCATTAGATTTCTTTAAAATTTTGCCTTCTATACTAGGCGCTTCAGCAGAAGAAGGAGTTGATGCCTTTACAGATTCCATGACAACATCTAGTACACTGGGCATTCTCCTCATCCTCTGAGTTGCTGCAGGGATCCTTGATGCCTTCGGCAATTCCACCTCGCGCGGTGGACTCAGGACCTTCAGCTGCTCTGCCACCTTCTTCAGTTTTGGCTCTTCAGCCAGTCCTGTCTTAGCCTCGACAGGTAGAGAGCGACTTGGCTCATATATAGAAGCATACCCTTCAATTATCTTCAGCACTTCGGTCGTTTCAATGCGCTTGGGTCGATGAGTCAAAACTTTAACCTTCTTTGACCTCGGCGCGCTAGAAGTTGCCGAAGTAGGAGACTTTATTTTCTTTCCCTGTTTTCGTGAAGGATAACAGTAGTCTAGATATACAAACCCAATAACATCAAACACCATGTTCAACCTCTTTTTGCCTCGAGCCCCGAAGGCCATTGTCATGCCATCATCTTCAGCCTTCGAGTAGGCTCCAAGCAATTCATCACTGGTTGCTTCAATGGCATCTAGCCAGTCCTCATTTGGCTCATCAAATTGGCTCCTGTATTTGAAGGTGTACTTTAGGTAGATTAAACCACCTTGGCTAGAGCCAGTAGCAGCCTCCTTCGGCATCTCCCACCCATTTGCAAGTGGCCACACTCTATAAGCAATGTGCTCTTGGACTAAGTCTCTTGTGCCTATGTAAGTGCATACTATATTGAAAGCTGCTTGTATATCATTTCCAGGAGCAGTGGATGGCCTTCTAATGCCGAAGTGAGACCATATAGGACGTTGAATAATCCCCTTATATCCTCCCTTTCACTCAGGTCATTCTTCACATAGAACCATTCCTGCATCCAGGCCCCTGGTCATCTCTTCCGAAATGTGGGAACTGGGTAGCTCGCCTTAGAGCGAGGCACGAAGCTGTAACAACCAAAGTTGTTGTGATATTGCTCCTTTCCGGTAGCCTTCATCACATAAGACAACTCATGGATGTTGCAGAAACATTTTGCATTTGGTTCCAGTCCCTGGCTCCTCATGGCCCATATAAAGATCCCCACCTTAATCATAGCTTCTGGAATAAGTTGATGGAGGTAAATTTCGAAGGTTTTCAGGACTTCGACCAGCAATTTATCCAGAGGGAACCGAAGCCCTGCCTTCATGAAGCTTCTGTAAACTACCACTTCATCAGCTTCGGGCAGAGGGACATTATTTCCCCCTCCGGCCCTCACAATTGAGATATCACGAAAGTACCTCCCCTCATTGCATCAATCTGCCATTGCTTAATAGTTGATTTCTCGAAGACAACATGGCTTGGTCTCCAAGGCTGATCTTCGACATCTTCATTCCCACTTTCTACATCGAAACTTTCACTATCGCTGGAGTTCTCAGATATCCCAGCCAACATCTCGTTTGCAATCTTCTCTGCGTTGGTTTTTTCCATAGCTTCATAAAACTCAGACAGCGCCGGATCAACAATCTTCTTCTTGTTAGCCATTAAGTCAATGATTTTTGAAATGTCGAAGCTTGAAATCCAATTAAACTCGACAAAGCAAGAAAGTTTAAAACGATAAGCGCAATGTAAGCAACTGAAATGGCACAAGAAATGCTTACAATGCCTATTTATATGTCCAGAGCCCCACAGTTTGGTGGGTCCCGCATGTCAGTTCATTCGCTATTCTAGCGAAGCAAGGTGTTTTTTCAAACCTTCGGCTAAAGGCCTTTGTTCACATCGCAGTCTAAATTTGTTACAAAGAAAAAAATCAATACTGCGAGGGGCTACTGTTGGGGGCCTTCCTCCTCCGAAGGTCCTCAAAAATGTAACTAACCATATGTCTTCAGCATGACATAGATTATTGCAGGAGGCTTCAGCTTCGGAATAGAGATCTTCTTCTATGACAAGAGTAGAGGTGTAACCCGAAGGTGACGAAAATGGGCGACGAAGCTATAGTCAAGGGACTTCGGCTTGGGTTGATGACGAAGACCAAATACAACAGTCACCAAAAATGGATAAAGACTATTTAGTCCTTAATGTTTCATATTGTAATTGTAGACGGATGACAAGGACATAAATGTACTTTTACTCGGGCTGCGTCCCATGCCTATAAATACATAAATAGTAGCACCGTACTGTTCACGCTGGATTGTAATCGCTCTCTCGCATCTTAACCTTTGATCAAACCGAAGGTATCAATGTAATATGAAATCTGTTAATATTCATTTATGTTTTATGGAATGCAAATATAAATAAATTAATGAGATGCAGTTATCATCTTTATCCTTTCGCATTCTTATTCTCATATTAAATTATGAAGGTATGTCCCTCTTGACCTTCGTCTAATGAGCATTATACCCATGTGGAGATAATGATTCGGAAGACAAAGACCCTTAATCATTAACAATTGTGTTGCCTTGTTCTTGATTCACAGCATTTGAGAACAAGTGACCAACACTTTCCTTAGTGGATAAGCTGAAATCTAGCGAGGCTAGTCTTGCTGCTCAAGCTGAAGCTCATAAAGCCGATGTGGAAGGACTGAAAAGGATGGTTGCTGAAGCAACCAAAAAAATTGAAGTTGAGGTAGTGAAGCATGAGATTTGAGAGATCGAAAGGTCAAGAGCACAGAAGAACGCCGATGAGCTTCGTGCTTCCAAAAAAAAGGTGTTATGAAATATCCTTGGAATGCGCAAGGAAATTAAAAGACGGCTTTGCTAGGGTTGGGGCATATTCTTCTGAACAGAGATTCATCCGCGGCGACCCTGATGGGGTAGTTCAATGGATCAGTGGGGCAGCCGAAGCTTTTGATGAAATTCTGAGTGACCGAGGAGATTTCTGTGCCTTCGCTGGTGCGCGGGGGGGCCACGTCCATCTTGGAGAAGGCTGGCTAGGAACATGCTAAGGATGTAATTTAGCCAGAATTTGCTTTCTCAGTTGACGACATTAAAGATCCTTCAGCCAAAGCTTCTGCATTAGGCGGGAAATTTTATTCCAAGGTATGGATGAAGGGTGGTCGTGAGATAGCTAATGAAGCTATTAGAAAGAATGAAAAAGAATCTCACGATGCTCAAGAAGAAGCCAAAAGAGCTGAAGAAGTTGTTGAGCGTGCGAGGCTTATAGGTACCTTTATTGAGGTTTAGCTTCGTAATTCGTTTTTAGCTTCGAAATTAACAAACATTTTGTATGATGTAGCTGAACTTTCACCCCCACTGGAGCCATACAACCCCGATGCTGACCTGGCCTTGAAGGAAGCGCTAGATATGATTAAAATTGCTACTGAAGCTGTTGACGAAGCTGTCAACAGACTGCTAAATGAAGCCGCCGAGAAAGTGTTGAAAGAAGATTAAAACTTTGTATATTTGAGAGTTTAATATTTGTACATGGCTTTCGTCTTTTGTAAGAACCAAGCATCAAGTATTTGTATGTGTGTTAATGTAATATATTTCTTTGTGATGCATGAAACCTTTGTACATATTGTTTTTGTGCTGGTGGTGAAAAAACATCTTCCCTTCTTTTCATGCTTCACGAAAAAAAAGATTCCCCTTCTGTCGATTCAATACTGGGTATTATGCCACGGTTGTTGTGTAGTAATACTGCTGGCAAAGATTCTCCTCCTATGTACAAATATATGTGCTGAAGGCATACCTTGTGCTACTGCATGTTATTTCATGACCCGACAAATATTTTCGAAGAAGCAACTTTTCCTTATTTCTCATGGATTTTTGCTGATGCAAAATGATGTATGATGCGATGCTATGCGATATGATATGATGGTATGATGCAAAATGATGTTTATGCCGAAGGTAAGAACCCAAACGAATACACACCCAGACTCTGCATCCCCTTGGGGACGACTTTAGAGTCTCTTCACCTTTTACTTAGGTGGTATTTGAGCTCTACATTCCCTTAGGAACGACTTTGGAACTAAGCTATGCATCCCCTTAGGAACGACTTAAGAGCTTCTTCACCTTTTACTTAGGTGGTATCTTAGCTCTGCATTCCCTTAGGAATGACTTTGGAGCTTCATCACTCTTGTTACACTCGAAGGTGTAACCACAAATTTTTTACAACAGGTCGAAGGTTAAACCTTCTTATATTGTCTTTAGGGGGAGAGCAACATAAGGACAGAAAGGTAAAGAGTACACTAAGTATGAAAATTTTGTGATAGAGCCCCTGTATGACTTTAGTAATTGTGCCTCGACTCGGGCACAATGTTGTTGACTGTGCGAGCTTCGGATTCTTCACGCACATCACGTTGTTGCTATGTTTGGCGGTGCCCTTCTGGCTGCTGATTGTGGGTCAAGGCTAGTGCCATAGGTGGTGGTGGTGGTGGTAGCGGGGTCCATGCAGCTTGAGAGTGGCTTGCTGAAGCAACTGATGTTGTGGGCCGTTGGTTGCCCACATACTCAGGAATGTATGGGCAATAGCACGAACCGGTATGCAGGACCTGCTTTGCTGATTCTGCCTTGCTTCGGCCTCAGCTATCTCTTTCTGCTTCTGGATTGTGACCTGGCACATCCTTGTGGTATGTTCTTGTCTTCGCCACAGAATAGGCAGAACAGCTTCTTGGGTTGATTACCATACCTTCCTCCGAAGTTTGTCCCCCCTCTACCTCTCGGGGCATATGGCCTGTAGGAAGTTTGTTGCGTTCCCGAAGACTGTGAGCTATGCTGGCTACTTTGAGTATGATTGTCCCTGTCGACATTTGTGTTGGGATTGTGGATTGTTCTGACATGCCTAGGGTGGAGTCTTCCTCCTAAGCCCCTAGTCATCTTAGAATACATGTACGCTTCTTCCCTTCTTTGGCAAAAATCATTGTCAGCTCGGATGTATTCATCCATTTTCTGGAGGAGCTTCTCCAAGGTCTGTGGTGCCTTCCTTGCAAAATATTATGTTGTGGGTCCTGGTCGGAGCCCCTTGATCATGGCCTCAATGACAATCTCATTGGGCACTGTAGGCGCTTGAGCTCTCAGTCGCAAAAACCTTCGCACGTACGCCTGTAGGTACTCCTCATGGTCCTGCGTGCACTGGAACAAAGCTTGGGCAGTGACTGGCTTCGTCTGGAAGCCCTAGAAGCCGGTGACTAGCATATCCTTTAGCTTTTGCCACAACGTAATTGTCCCCGGCCGAAGAGAAGAATATCATGTTTGAGCCACACTTCTGACTGCCACGACGAAAGACTTTGCCATGATAGCAGTATTGCCCCCATACGAGGATATGGTTGCCTCGTAGCTCATCAGGAACTGCTTCGGATCTGAGTGTCCATCATACATGGGGAGCTGAGGTGGCTTGTAAGATGGTGGCCATGGGGTAGCCTGCAACTCTGCTGCCAAAGGAGAAGCATCATCGAAAGCAAAGTTACCATGATGAAAGTCGTCGTACCATTCATCATCATTGATTGGGCTTTCTTGACAAAGCTCCCTGTGTTGGGGCCTTCGGTCTTGGTCATCCTAAGTGAGGTGACACATTTCTTTAGCAGCTTTGTCGATCATTCTCTGAAGATCGGCAAGCCGAAGAATCTTTTCCTTCTTCCTTTGCACCTGTTGATGGATGGCCTCCAAGTCTCTGATCTCCTGGTCCAGCTCCTCCTCCTAAGGTGTTGGGCTAGCGGCCTTTCTCTTTTGGCTCCTAGCTTCTTGTAGGGAGAGTGTCTCCCGGTTTGTGTCCAGTGGCTACAGAGCAGCCCCTGGCACTGTTGTCTTCTTCGGCGGCATGGTGAAAGTGAATGTTGCCGAAGGTGGTCGTTTGAGTTCACCGGAGGTGGGCGCCAATGTTGATCACTTGTTCTCAAATGTTGTGGATCAAGAACAAGGCAACACAATTGTTAATTATTATAGACCTTCGTCTTCCGAAGCATTATCTCCTCATGGGAATAATGCTCATCAGACCAAGGTCAAGAAGGACATACCTTCATCATTTAATATATGAATAAGAATGCAAAAGGATGAAGACAATAGCTGCATATTATTAGTACATTCATATTTGTATTCCATAAAGTACGTATGAATATTAACGGGATTAATATTACATTGATAACTTTGGCTTGCTCGAAGGTGAAGACGCGAGAGAGTGATTACAATTCAGCGTGAACAGTACGGTGCTACTTTTCATCTATTTATAGGCACGGGGCATAGCCCGGGTGAAAGTACATTTATGCCCTTAACATTCATCTATAACCATAACACGAATTATTAAGGATCAAATAGTCTTTGTCCCTTTTCGGTCATTATCATACTTGATCTTCGTCATCACTTCAAGCCAAAGCTCTTTGGTTATAGCTTCGTTGTCCATTTTCATCACCTTCGGGTTACACCTTTACCCTTGTCATGAGAGAAGACCTTCATTCCAAAGCCAAAACCTCCTATAATAATCCATGTCATACTGAAAACATATGGTCAGTCACGTTTTTGAGGACCTTTGGAAGAGGAAGGCCCCCAACAGTTACTATGGTTAGTATCATGATACTGCTTTACTTTAATCAATGAACATGATGAGAATATTTATGATACGTTGATGATATCTTGATTATGATGATGAACATGTGATATTTTAGGGGACTCAAGCTGTTTCCCGAGTACCTCTCCGTAAGGACCTGTTTGCTGGATGACCACCCGGGAAAACAGTACAACCATGAGGGTGGAATGCAACGCCCTTAGCTAATTAATTGGAGGAACTTGGGATGTAGCTTACTTCACCATTGTGCCGTCAATGGGGGCTGGGGCAAAGTGCTTGCTCTGCTAAGGGTGGGTGTCGAGGTTCATTCGATTTGGTTTTGTTAGTCACCCACCTTAGGGAGGAGTACTGTGTTTGTACGACTGGCACAACCTAATGGGCAACTACACACTAGGAGTAAAGGCTACGTAGTGAAACCTTGTCGACTCACCTTAGTAGTGTTTGAGGGTATGATCGACCCGAGGCAAAAAGGGATCACGACTCGTGGGTAAAGTGTGCAACCTCTACAGAGTGTTAGAAACTTGTATATCAGTCGTGCTCATGGTTATGAGCAGCCATGGGAGCTCCTTTGATTAGAGTTACTCTAAATACTTTTATGATGATGCTTAATGATGATGATTATATTTATGGTACTTGGTATTTCCTCTTGGAGGGAGTACTATTTGGCTTAATAACATGGGATTATCGCTAAAACTTGCCTTTCTACTAGTAATAAATACCTGACCAACTAAAAGCAATCGCTTTGAGCTTAACCCCACATACAGCTGGTCCACTTTAGCCAAATGGGACATATGCTGAGTAAGTTGATATGTACTCACCCTTGCTTAAAAACACCAAACCCTAGGTTTTCCCATTGCAATCAGTGCTCAGGAGAAGATGAAGTCAACATGGAGGAGTTTCAGGACTTCGACGAGTTCTAAATTAGATTAGTGGCAAACCCCGAGTCATCTGCCTATGAAGGCCTTATCTTACTATGTTTCGTTCAGCACTTTGATTATGACTTAAGTTAATGACTTTGTGGATGTTTTGGACATCGTGATGTAATAAAGTATTTGTTTCCGCAATTATTTTGAGCAATGTGTGATGATGTCCAACTATGTAATCGTTGTGTGCGTGAATTTCTGATCCTAGCACGTACATGGTTCGCATTCGGTTTACCTTCCAAAACCGGGTGTGACAGTGCTTTACTTTAATCAATGAACTTGATGAGATACAATTATGATAAGATGCTTTACATTCTGATTATGATTATGAGCTTGTGATACTAAAGGAGGCTTGGGCTATTTCTCGAGTACTTCTCCATAAGGATCTGTTCATTGGATGACCACCCGGGAAAACAATGCAGCCATGAGGGTGGTATGGGATGCCCATAGTTAATTAATTAGAGTAACTTAGGTGTAGTTTGCTTTGCAATCGTGCTATCAATGGGGCTCGGTGTACATCGCTTGCTCTACCGAGGGTAGCGCCCCTTGAAAGGATCACGATGCCCAAGAGGGGGGTGAATTGGGCTTTTCTAAAAATTCAACAAATATTAAACCCTAAGCAAGAGCCCAACTTCACCCAACTACTAGCAATAAGTGAAAACTACTAGAAAAACAACAACCCTAAGTCATTATTTCAAATACTTGCTAAACAATTGAACAAAGTGAAATGCTCAAATTAAATGCGGAATGTAAAGCAAGGTTGAGAAGACTCCTCCAATTTTTTGTCGAGGTATCGAAGAGTTCCCTAGTCCTTGTTGGAGCACCTGCGCAAGGGTATCGCTCGCCCTTGGTCCTCTAAAGAACCAAGTGCTCACTATGAGGTGATCCTTTGCCACTCTGGTGCAGTGGATCCCTCACGACCGCGTACAATATTGAGCCAGGTCACCAACAAATCCTCTGGGGGTGATCATCGCGCTCCAAACGCCACCAAGCCGTCTAGGTGATGCCGATCACCAAGAGAAGCCTAATGCATGTGGTGTGTGCTCTAGGTGGCTCTCACTTGCACTAATGAGGTTCTAACACGGGATTAAGATTTTCTAATCACCTCACTAGGCTTTGTGGTGCTTGCAATGCTCTAGCAATGTGTGGGCTTTAATGTGGGCAGCAAGACACTCAATGAGGTAGGTGGAGGGGGTATAAATAGCCCCACCCACCAAACTAGTTGTTACCTTACTGTTCTGCGCATGGGCGCACCGGACAGTCCGGTGCGCCACCGGTCGGCGCCAACGGCTAGTTCTGACAGCTAGCCATTGGGCTGACAGCTCATCGGACAGAGAACAGTACTTGTCTAGTGCACACCGGACAGTCCGGTGTGATCGCTAAAATTCAACTTCTCAACTCGTTGCTCTTGGGTTCTCTCGGGAGCAGAGGCGCTAACCCCGAGGCTGGCTGGCCCCACTGTCAGGGGGTGCTCCGGACAGTCTGGTACACACCGGATAGTCTGGTGCCCCTAAGACAGAAACCCAAATTCCTTTTTCCTTTGGTTTTTTTCCAAACCATTTTCATTCTAACTTGTGAGTGTGTTATAGAGTGACACCTAGCACTAAATGTGAGTGTGAATATGCACCAACACTACACTAGAAATCTCTTGGTCAAACTACTCATCCACAACCCCTCTTTATAGTACGGCTAAAATAAAAATAGAAGACCTAATTCTATATCAAGTGTCCGCAACTCCTTCGACACTCGGAATATGAAGACCTTCATCTTTTGATTCATCTTTTCAACCGTCGTTTCAAGTTCTCATCTCAGGGATTGTTTTCACTGTTGCAACACAACTTCATGTAATGCGACCTAACTTACCATTTGCACTGCAAAACACACGTTAGTCACATATAATCTTGAGTTTTCATTAATCACTAAAACCAACTAGGGGCCTAGATGCTTTCAATCTCCCCCTTTTTGGTGATTGATGACAACCCTACAAGAGTGTGAGAGTAGTTTGTTTGTTTTTCTGTCAATAGAGAAGATGGTTAGTTATACTCAACAATTTTGACAGAAGAAGTCGTGTAGTAAAATAGTAAGTATATAAGCGCATACACAACGTAAGTTTCTTGTTCATATAAGAATGAAGTGAAATCCATGAACAAGAACTAAACAACTGGTGATAACATCATAGGTGAAAACATAATACACACACAGTCATTTCAAACATCGAGAGCATACATAGAGTTTGTGAGTTTAGCGTCATACAAAAGTGGAGCTAGTAGAGAGAGTGTCAAGCATATATATTACATCAAAATATCAAAAGCTCTCTCAACTAACTTCCTAACTCCCCCTAGCTCTCACAATTCATATCTCTCCCCCTTTAGCGTCAAACACTAAAAGGGTTACCCGAACCTACAGACCAAAAGAGGAAGGAGGAGGCGAAGGCGCATCAGGTCATGGTCGAGGCAGAAGTGCAAACGCGAGCTGAGGATCAGTGTCAGTTTCGGATCTAGGATCTACAGTAGAAGCTAGAGCTGGTACTAACTGTGACGTAGGCTGCGGTGCAGGATCCACCAAAGCTGGAGCAGTCACGGACACCACCACGACAGTAGTGGTAACTGCAGTTGCTGGTGGCACCAGGAACTGAGCGCTGATGGGTCTGACGACCGGTGTCGAAAAAGCCAGGGTGACCGGCCTGAGCGGAGAGATAGAAGGACCAAACAAGTGGAGCAGGGGTCCTAACTGAAGAGCGGAACAACAGCCTGAAGAACTGGAGGAGGAGCAAACTGCACTGGTGGAAGCTAAACACCAATGTGCTGAAGAATCTGCGTCATGAATGCCCGGTGCTCTGCCCTGTCTGCAAGGAGCTACTACTGGAGGGTGTCCTGGCGGTCCTAAATAGTCTAAAACATTGATTGCATCCATTCGGACATCTGCTACTAAATAGCTGCATGTCAGGCCTGCTGCTGAGTAAGAGATTGAAGAATAGCATCTACATCAGGGTCAATAGCTGGAGGGGCAGCAGGAGCAGCATTGGAACTGTCGGCCTCGTGATCATGGGAATGAGGTGGAACATGAGGCGGTGGCGGGATCCCCAGGTCCTCATCATCATCGGAAGAAGAATCTTCAATGGCACCCTGAGCCTCGAACTGTCCGATAGCCTCATCCTCAGCCCTGATATCTGCTACTAAACCTGGCGCTGGAGCTGGTCCTTAGGAGCTGGGCGGTAGAAGCCGATCTGGAGTCGAGGGGCCTCTAGGGTGGCTTGGAATAGAGGAGGCCAGATCAGCTGCGCAAAGATGTGACAGAGGTAGTGGGAGTATGACAGCTGACAGCGAGCATGGAGACCATCCAACATTGTATCCTCGATCTCACAGATAAGAAAATCAACCACATCGAACTCTAAGTGAGAGATCAAGGCACCAACTAGCCAGAGCTGAATATGTGTGGTGGCCTCCCTGTATCCCATCCTAGATAGCAAAGTCCGTCTCATCATCTCATAAAGGAACTTCGCTGCTGAAGTGAAGCCGAAAGGAGAACGTCGCGACCCATTGTCACACCCGGTTTTAGAAGGCAAACCGAATGCGAACCATGTACGTGCCAGGATCAGCAATTCACGTACACAGCAGTTACATAACTAGAAATCATCACACAGTGCTCAAATGATAACATAAAAGGGTAATAATAGTCGATTACATCATACGTCTGAGACATCCACATAGTCTTTACAATAATCAAAGTGTGAAAACGAAACGTAGATAAACGCGGCCTTCACAGGCAGCCGACGGGGGTTTGCCGCTAACCCACGCCTAGAACTCATCATAATCTTGGAACTCCTGGTGGTCTCCTTCCACAGCTTCATCTTCTCCTGAGCAGGGGTTGCAATGCTGACAACCTGGGGATGGGGGGGGTTTGGTGTGTAGAGCAAGGGTGAGTACACATCAACATACTCAGCAAGTATCCTGTTTGGCTGTAGTGGACTAGCTTTATGTGGGGGTAAGTCAAGCAGTTGCTTTTATTTGGTCAGATTATTATTACTAGTAGAGAAAGCCAAGTTTTAGAATTTACCCATGTTATTAACCCAAACGTACTCCTTTCCAGACGGAAAGAGTCCCACTTACCAGTACCACAGCCAATACCAAAAACCATCAATCTCATTGCCACATGTAATCCGAACATCTTTGATCAAGTACCACTAATCACTGGAGCTCCCTTGGCCGCTCATAACCGCGAGCACGGCTGATATATCAGTTTTCATACACTTTGCAGAGGTTGTGCACTTTACCCACAAGCCGTGATTCCCTTTCTACCCGGAGATCATGACTCTCCATTGATCACTACCAAGGTGACCCAGCAGGGCATCACTATGTAGCCTTTACAAAGGTTCCCCGGGGCTGTAGCCGCCCGTTAGGTTTCCTAAATGCACCGCACTCCTCCCCAAGGGGAGAACCCAAACTTGGCAGAGCGAGCCGCATACACAGAGCCCCATTGACGGCACGACGGCTAAGCAAACTACACCCCGGTTCCTCAAATTATTCAGCTAAGGGCATCCCATTCCACCCTCATGGTTGCACTGTTTTCCCGGGCGGTCATCCAACAAACAGGTCCTTACGGAGAGGCACTCGAGAAACTGCTCGAGCCCCCTTGAATACCACAAGTATAACATCATAATAAAGGAGGGGGAAAACAGCGTATCATTGATAATTCTCATCATGTTCATTGATTAGAGTTGAGCAATAGCATAAAGCTAAACAATAATAATCCAACCCAAATAGGTAAACAAGGACATGGATAACAAAAGCTAGTTAATCCTTAGATATAACTGTGAAATGCAGGAGGTGAATTAAAGAATGTATAGGACAGAGATAGGTCAAGGGACACTTGCCTCCACCAACCAGCTGTTGCTCAGGGACTTCTCCTGCGAGTTCCTCGGGCTCTTCAACCGGATCGTTCTCTATACGAGTGCAAACATACATACATTGACACATTTAATACAAAAGAATAGTACATCATATAATAGAATGCAATAAATAAACAGACGTTCCACGCGGGGCTCGCAATTACGGTTAAGAGAGAAAGAGGAAAAGACAGTCGAGAAACGATCACGTTACATTATTATAAATTAAACCACTCACTTAATAGAAGGGCATTAATTTGGACACTACGTTTAGCATAAAGTAAAGTCAAGTTCCACATTTAATCATTATAAATAATTGAAGATGAATGAAAGGGAGTGGTCACACGGCGAGACGTACGACCCCACATTTAGATTGAATTGAGAAATAAACGACTCGCCGCGCGACAGAGCGCGCAACGAGATTCTTGCATTAATTATAAGTAATACGTTAAGCGTTGCGCGACGAAACGCACGACGGCTTACATCAACAGAACTGAGTTTAAAACGAATCATCGCGCGACGAAGCACGCAACGCAGCACTTTAATAAATATAAATATAAAGAATCGTCGCGCGACGAAGCACGCGACACAGCACGTCGACTAAACAACAATTAAGCTAGATTAAAACGGGGTTAAGAGCAGTGCGACTACGGTCGCACGCGTGAGAGCACGCTGCGCGTGCCGAAGGCACACGAACCATGCAGGCACGCGGGACGCGAGTCGCCGGGGCACGGGTGCGGGCAGGGGCGTGGCCGAGGGCGGGCGACCAGGGCGCGGGGCCGGGCACGGCCGCCGGGGCGCGCAGCGAGGGCGTAGCCGCCGGGGCACGGCCGGGGAGCAGGGGCTCGTGGCGGGAGTGGGCTTGGCGGGGCGAGGCCGCGGCGAGGGCGGGCTTGGCAGGGTGAGGCCGCGGCGAGGGCGGGCTCGGCGGGGCGAGGGCGTGCGGGCAGGGGCCGAGCCGCTGGTGCCGGGCGCGGGCGCACAGGGGGCCGCGGGCGCAGGGCCGGTGGAGGGGGGGCTCGCCGAGGAGGGGGGCTCGCCGGGGCGGGGAGCAAGGCACAACCGAGGGGCGGCGCGGGGAGAGGCTCGCCAAGCGTCCGGGGAGGCCACCGGGGGCGAGGCTCGCCGGGGCGCGGCTCGCCGGGGCAGGGAGGGCACGTGGAGGGCGCGGGACCGGGGCCGGGGCCGGGGCCGGGCACGAGGCCGGGCGCGGGGAGGGCGAGTCGCGGCGCGGCCGCGAGGGCTCTCCGGGCGCGGGACGGGGATGGGAGCGTGGGTCCGGGGAGGGCGCGGCCGTGGGTGGCGCAAGGCGCACGGGCAGGAGGGTCGCGCGGGGAAGAAGAAGGGGAGGGGGAGGAGAGAGAAAATAGGGAAGGGGAGGGGAAAAACTCACCTCAGAGGATCCAAACTCCAGCGATCTCGATTCCAAACCCTAGGGCACCACGGGGGGAGAGAGAGAGAGGTGGAAGAGGGAGAGGGAGGTTATTGCGCGGAAGAAATCAAATGAGACAAACGGATCTGGGGGAGGGGGCGCGCATGGGGTGGGCAGGGGCACTAGGGGCGCGCGGGCCGGACCGGGCCGGGCTGGGCCACACCGCGGATCGAAACCCACGACACGCACGACCATTAAACGGAATCCAATCACGAACCGAAATCCGAAACAGAACGAGATGAACATGCGACATCAGACAAAGAAATGCGCTTCGGCATGATGCAACACCCATGACACTTAAGTTTTGTTTATACATGACACAGACACCTGTCACTATACTGGTTTGAAATTGGGAAGAAGGAGCGAAACGGGAAGAGAAAAGAGAGTAACGCCCGAATTTGGTGAGTGAAAAGAAGAAAAAATTCTACCCCCAAATTCAGGGCGTTACACTCATCTATGAACAAAGGTTTGAATAGGGCAACGACGTGAGCTATAGTAGGTGCAACTCCGCCGTGAGGGCAACGGGGAGGATCTGACGTGCCGTAGCACAAGCTATGGAGCTAGGTCGTCGACTCAAGAAATCCAAAGAGCTCTCTAAACTGGGTAGCATGCAGCGTCACATCCTCGCGCTCAAAGCGGAACCTCAGCCACTAATGATCAGGGTCTACCCAAACTATGGCATAGAACACTCTAACCCACTCCTCAATGTATCTTCCACCAGAGGTTAGAAGTGAAAGCAAACTTGGCAGATAGGAGAGGTGACCCTCTGACTCGGCACCGGTGGCTGACAGAAATGCAGGGAGATCCAAAAGTCGGTGTGCCCTCAAAGTAACCTAAGCTGGCAACTGCGCCCTAAAGAAGGACTCCTGAGTCCTAATGCTGAAGAGCGGCGCAGCTGCTGGGTCCCTCTAGGCTAGCAACAAAGAATCCATGGGTAAATGTATGAACCGACATACCTAGGCAGTATTGGCTCGATGAAGGTCAAACAGACACGGATCAGTAGCAAGCGGTCTCACCTCGGTCTCGTCACGCTCCCTAAAGCAAGGTGGAGGAATGGGCGGAGCGGAAGCGGGACCGAGAGCTGGAGTGGTGGAGGTGGTGGACACAGCGGGCGTGGTAGATGGCTCGGGAGCGACAGGAGCTAGCAAAGTGGGAGGTGGAGTGGAGACTACGGCGGAAGGAGTGGGGGAGCAGTGGAGCGAGGCCGAGACGCGAGGCGATGAACCTGATAGGCAATCTGATCAGAAGAAATCTAGAGCTGGCCTCTCTGCTCAGCCTGGTTTGCTACTGCTGCCGCTGCAAGTGCTGCACATGTGGCTGTGTCCATATTTCTCTTCTTCCTGCCCTCTTGCTGCTCAAGATAGGCAATCTTCCGCTTGACCTGTCTGAAGGGGCGAGGAGGGTCCTTGTCATCTCCTCCCCCTGATGGTGTGACATTCTTCATCCACACCATCCTGACCTGACTGTTGCAAGGTAGAGTGAAAATATAAGCAAGAGTACAGAGCAGTAGATAAGGTCTCAAATAGAGTGATAGCTACCTGGGAACTTCTCGAGAGACAAAAGATCCAGGAAGGACAGGAGACGTGCACGCGAGCAGGCGAAATCACTGAAATGACAGAAGATGCGAGCATGTATTAGTCACAAAGTAATAAGTATATGAAATGTGAATAAATACATACACAGAGAGTTATGACACAAAAACTGAGTGACTTGGAGAAACAGAGGTCAAACAGCGCGAGAATGGAGTTTGAACGATGAAGTGTGCCATAGAGAGTTTGAAATTCAAAATGAGGCATGAAATGACTTGGAAATGAGCCGATACTTCATGGATAGGTATATATGAGTGAATATGAGTGAAGTGTGTTCTTGGTTTGAAGTTTGGCGAAGAAAACATATTTTTGGCACTCGACTCAGAAAGGTTCACCATGAAGGGGAAGTGAAATAACAGGTGTCTGGGATATCGGATAAGGAGTGAAAATTTTGCGTGTGATGTACTAGTAGTGGCAGGAGTGTGCTCGAAAAAGTTGTGGTCGATTTGAGCTATGTTGTCTGGTTTGGGCATTTCATCGAGCACCTGGCGTGCGAGGTTTTTGAAACAGCGGTGAAATGACTATTTTAGTGGATGGAAGCCTCCCTTGGGAGCTCAAGACCTGCAGAGGAACTTAATGGAGCACTAAACATACACACGACCACTTGGATTCACAGATTTTACAAGATTTGGAGTTTTGCTCAAAAGGTGGGAGGCTTGAGCTTCACTGCATAGAGAAGAAGGGGGAGAAGGAGCTGGGGCTGCTCACCAGAGAGTGGAGAAAGTCGAGCACTGGCAGGAGCACTTAGCCGGAGAACAGTAGCCGGAGGTCGCCTGTGGAGAAGGAGAGGGAGAAATCAAATCGCCAGGCAGACAGGTGAGCTAAGCAGAGAACAGAGCGCCCCGGCCTCGGGCTCAGGTGGAGAAGCCTTTCTAAAAACCGGTTATGGGCACACCGGACAGTCTACATTGCCTGTTCGGTGCACACCGGACAGCGCAAAGTAGCTGTCTGGTGAACCAGCGGACAGGGTAGCACAGGAGCAGATCTGTGTGTGCCGAGCCGGTGCACCATACATTGCACAGTGCAGTGTCCGGTGCACACCGGACTGTCCGGTAAGCCCATACATAGGGAATTTTGAAATTTTGTAGGAAATTTTGAACCAAACCAAATCCCAACTTATAAGCACACAATAGAACACCAGTTGGGACAGGTATTGGTACCCTCACATATTCTCTCATATTTTTCAAAATATTTTTCCATAGGCTAGATAGTTTTTCGAGAAAATAGGCAAATGGTGAGACTTTGCATTTAGGTATTGCACTAGAGGTTTCATGAATGAATTGAGTTGTGAATACTCCCCCAAAGTGCAGTACCATATGCATATCTTAAAAACCAACAATTGCATAGTAAATAAAATTTAAGTACCAAAAAGCTTAAACGCTAGGACTTGTCAAGTTTGAGCCCAAGTTAAGCTTTTTCACTCGCTTTGTTGGCGGTTATTTTAACTAGGTTAGACAAGCCCTAGATGCAATACAAGAAATTTAAATATGCAATGCAAGCTTGACATCACCATTTTATAATTAAGTGAAATTATGATCTTCCAATCTCACTCCTTTGTTGGCGAGTATTTAGATCATTCCTCAACATACAAAAGCGGGTTTGGTCTAAAGGTTTTGTGAAAATATCCGTTAATTGATCTTCCAATCTCACTCCTTCTAAAATAATATCTCCTTTAGCAACATGATCTCTAAGGAAATGATGACGGATATCAATGTGCTTGGTGCGAGAGTGTTGTACAAGATTATTAGCAATTTTAACAGCACTCTCATTGTCACATAACAAAGGTACCTTTTCTAGAACTACACCATAGTCTAGAAGAGTGTGTTTCATATAAAGAATTTGTGTGCAACAAGCACCCACGGCAATGTTTTTCGCTTCGGCGGTTGACAAGGCAACACTATTTTGCTTTTTAGAGGTCCATGAAACTAGTGATCTCCCAAGCAAGTGGCATCCTCTGGATGTACTATTTCTATCAATTTTGCAACCGGCATAATCCGAATCAGAATAGCCAATTAAATCAAAAGTAGCTCCTTTGGGTTACCAAAGGCCAACACTTAAGGTGTGCTTAAGATACCTAAGAATTCTTTTAACAGCACGAAGATGAGCTTTCTTAGGATTTGCTTGAAATCGAGCACACATACAGACACTAAACATGATATCGGGCCTAGATGTGGTAAGATACAATAAACTACCAATCATAGAACGGTAGAGAGTTTGATCAACTGGGTTACCTCCCTCATCTAGGTCGAGATGTCCATTAGTAGGCATGGGTGTCTTGATTGGTTTGCACTTCTCCATATTGAATCTCTTCAACAAGTCTTTGGTGTACTTCTCTTGTGAGAGGAAGTTCCCATCTTTCATTTTCTTGACTTGAAAGTCGAGGAAGAAGGTCAGCTCACCAATCATTGACATCTCGAACTCCTTCGACATCAACTCACCAAATTCCTTGCAATGACAATCATTTGTCGAGTCAAAAAATATATCATCAACATAAACTTGACAAATGAAATATCACCGTTATGTTTCTTTGTGAATAGAGTTGTGTCGACAGTCCTGATCTTGAAGCCCTTCTCGATGAGGAAGTCGCGAAGACGCTCATATTAAGCCCTTGGAGCTTGCTTTAGCCCATATAGCGCCTTGGACAACCTGTAAGCATGATTAGGATATCTAGCGTCTTCAAACCCGGGTGGTTGCTCAACATATACTAGTTCATTTATGAAGCCATTTAAAAATGCACTTTTTACATCCATTTGATAAAGTTTTATGTCATAGCAAGATGCATATGCAAGAAGGATACATATGGCTTCAAGTCGAGCAACCGGTGCAAAGGTCTCTCCAAAATCTAAACCTTCAACTTGAGAGAACACCTTTGCAACAAGTGTTGCCTTGTTCCGAACAATCACACCTTGATCATCTTGTTTGTTTTGGAACACCCATTTTGTTCCAATGACCCTTGCATCTTCTGGAGGCTTCTCCAGGGTCCAAACTTGATTCCGGGTGAAGTTGTTTAATTCCTCATGCATGGCATTCACCTAGTCCTAGCGCCTCATATATACATGTAGGCTCAACACAAGAAACAAAAGAGTGATGTTCAATAAATGAAGCATATCTTTGAGAACGAGTAATAACCCATTGTGAAGGACTCCCAATGATTAGATCTCGTGGATGTGCTTGAAGTAGTGATGAGTTCCTCTTGTCAACCACTTGGGAAGAAGATCTTGGAGCATCAACATCTTCAGCTTGTACCCTTGCTTGTTCATGAGAGACAAATGTATCTTCATTTGCATGCCTCTCATCTTTTTCATCATCATGCGGTACATTTGATGAAGAAGGCTTGTCGATATTTTGCACCTCTTCTTCATCTTATTTTGGTTTGATGGCTCCAATTGGTATGTTCTTCATAGCTTCCCTAAGTGGTTCATCACCTACATCATCAAGATTTTCAAGTGCTCCTTGGGAGCCATTAGTCTCATCAAATTCAACATCATATGTTTCTTCCACCACACCAGTGGCATGATTGAATACTCGATATGCTTTGGATTTTGATGAATAACCAAGTAAGAAACCATTATCACAACGTATTTGAAACTTCCCTAAGTGATGGTGTTTCTTGTAGATGTAACATTTGCATCCAAACACCCGAAAGGAGGCATCTGGCTTTTTCCCATTTAGCAGTTCATAGGGAGTCTTCTCAAGTAGCCAGTGAGGAAATAGCCTGTTTGATGCATAGCATGCAGTGTTGACAGCTTCATCCCAAAACCTCTTCGTTGTGTTATACTCATCAGTCATTGTTCTTGCAAGAGTGATTTTCTTTCAATAATTCCATTTTGTTGAGGTGTGTATGTTGCAGAAACTTCATGCTTGATCCCAATTTCATCATAGTACTCATGAATGTTGGTGTTGTCAAATTCCTTTCCGTTGTCACTCCTTATTTTCTTGATTTTGCAGTCCAATTCATTTTGAGCCTTCTTGGCAAACTTCTAGAATATTGATGCAACCTCAGACTTGTCATGAAGAAAGAACACCCAATTATATCTTGAAAAGTCATCAACAATAACCAGACAATAGAGGTTACCACCAGCACTCGCATAAGTTGTTGGTCCAAATAGATCCATATGAAGTAACTCTAGTGGCCTTGATGTTGACATAAAAGCTTTTGTAGGATGAGTGTTAGCAACTTGCTTTCCAGCCTGACATGCAGTACAAAGGTTATCCTTTTCAAATACAACATCCTTCAATCCTCTAACCATGTCTTTCTTTAGAACCTTCTTGAGTGTGCTCATTCCAACATGTGCAAGCCTTCTATGCCATAGCCATCCAAGAGATGCTTTGGTAAAGAGGCAAATCCTTAGGTTTGCATCTTTAGAAGAGAAATCCACTAAGTATAGGTTGCTATATCTAAATCCTTTGAATACAATTGACTCATCATCTATTTTAGACACAACAACCTCTGTAGGAGTGAATAAGCATTGAAGGCCAAGATCACAAAGTTGGCCCACTGATAGCAAGTTGAAGCTTAATGGTGCAACCAAGAGAACATTTAAAATTTAAAGATCATTTGAAATTTCCACCTTGCCAAGCCCTTGAACTTTTCCTTTTGAATTATCCCCAAAAGTGATTTTATCTTGTTTATCAACATTTTCATCAAGTGGGGTGAACATCCGTGGGTTGCCAGTCATGTGTTGAGTGCATCCACTGTCAATTACCCAATGGCTCCCACCGGTCTTGTAGTTCACCTACATGAACAAATAAATCAAGCTTCAATTTTGAGGGCCTTATTTTGCATAGGACCAGTAACTTTCTCAATCAAGGACTCTGCAACCCAAATTTGTCTAGGTCTACTCTTGCTTGGTGGACCTAATAATGTTACTTTGACTTTTCCATTTGCAACTTTTCTTAGAACATAATGAGCATTGAAAGCAAATGGTCTTGAGTGCTTTGGCAAGGGAGTTGGTGGTGTGGCTTTGCAGTTGTGTGCAAAGTGTCCTTCTTTTCCACACTCAAAGCACTTGATGGGCTTAGGAGTCTGTTTTGCCTTGTATTGACTTGTTGCTTTCTTTTGCACAAAAAGAATTGTATCCAATACCACTCTTATTATTTTTCATTACAATGTTCATGAGTAACTCATTTTGAAGGTAGTGGCCTTTGTTGAACTTTTGTATACTTGTGGCGAGATGTTCCTTCTCAATCTTAAGTTTCTTGACTTCATCTCTAAGCCTTTCATTGTCCACTACCAACTCATTATTTATGTCATTGCTTTCTAAGGCAACTTTTCCTCTAGTGGTTGCATCTATCAAGTACCTCTTCAATTTATGGTTCTCTAGTGTCATGACTTCAACTTTTTCAATCAATTCATTATTAAGACTAAACTGATCAACTTGGCTCAAATCATCACATGAGGTTGCTACATCTATCTTAACAACAGGGTTAATAGCCTCATGTGTATTACAAGATAAAAGCTCATTTGCAATAAGAAGATTAACATAGTCAATTTTAATTTTTGTATAATCTTCCTTTACTTTGACAAGTCTATCTTTTAACTCCCTAGTTGCTTCACTTAATTTTTTACATTTATCTTTGGCATCTTTAAGGGCGGTTTTGAGCTCATTTTTAGTTGATGACATAGTTTTATTTTCATCTTTCATTTCTTCACTAGCTTTAACAACTATGTCGTACTTGGCAGTTAAAAACTCATTTTCATCTTTTAACTTGTCACATTTAGCTTTTGACTTTCTAATGATTTGAGTGTATTGTTTAAGTAAGTCAGCTAATTCATCATAGGAAGGAGAAGCATACTCCTCATCACTATCACTATCACAATCATCAATAATATCATTCTCAAGTTGTACCTTTTGTTCACCTTTAGCCATAAGGCATAGGTGAGAAGTGGATGAGGGTGATGGTGGTGGTGAAGAGAAATCCCCAGCGATGGCGACAACCTTTTCATCATTCTCTTCTTCACTTGAAGAAGACTCGCTTGAGGATTCAATGTCAGTGAGCCAGTCACCAGCAATATATGCTTTTCCATTTTTATTTTTATGGAATCTCTTGTGCTTTCCATCCTTCCTCTTGAAGAATTTATTTTCCTTCTTCATCACCACTGTCATCATCTTTCTTGCCCTTGAACTTGTTCTTCTTGGGCTTGTTGCATTGATGAGCAAAATGACCGAGTTCTCCACAATTATAGCAGTCCATCTCAGAGATGTGCTTTCTTTTGCTAGAGAAGAACTTCTTCTTTTTTGAATCAAACTTGATGCCTTCTCGATTGAGTTTCTTCAACATTTTGGTGGTATTTCTCACCATCAAGGCAATGTTTGCATCAAGATCATCATCACTTGAGGATTCTTCCTCAACTTGCATTTTGGTCTTCCCTTTCATTTCTTGGCTAGCTTTGAGAGCCAATTCTTTTCTCTTGGAAGAAGACCTATCCTTGTCATTTATGTACATATACATTTCATGAGCGTTGATCTTTCCCAATATTTGAGTTGGAGTAGCAATTGAAAGATCCATTTGATGTAGCACAGTGACAATGTGTCCATATTTGTCAATTGGGAGGAGATTGAGAATCTACCTCACAACATCCAGTTATGAAATTTGGGTGAGCCCCAAGCCATTGACTTCCTCTACAAGAATGTTAAGGCGTGAGTATGTATAATTAACATTCTCATTTCCAAGCATTTCAAAAGAATTAATTTTTTCCATTGCAATGTGGTATCTCTCCTCATGCTCACTTTTATTTCCTTCATGTAGAGCACAAATATCCATGCACAAATCATGAGCATTTCTATGATTTCTTACTCTATTAAAAACATCTTTGCAAAGGCCTCTAAAGAGAGTGTTTTTTGCCTTAGCATTCCACTTTTCATAATTATACTCATCACCTACAAGATTTGTGGGATCTCTTGGTTTGGGGAACCCTTGAGTGGCGGCTTTATAGACACCAATGTCTATAGCCTCTAAGTAAGCTTTCATACGAATTTTCCAATAAGGAAAATTGTCACCATCAAAAACGGGAGGAGGTCCATCCCCGCCGGACATCGCTACTCTAGCGGTTAAGCTAATCTAGGAGCAACAAGGCTTCGATACCAATTGAAAGGATCACGATGCCCAAGAGGGGGTGAATTGGGCTTTTCTAAAAATTCAACAAATATTAAACCCTAAGCAAGAGCCCAAATTCACCCAACTACTAGGAATAAGTGAATACTACTAGAAAAACAACAACCCTAATTCATTACTTCAAATACTTGCTAAACAATTGAACAAAGTGAAATGCTCAAATTAAATGCGGAATGTAAAGCAAGGTTGAGAAGACTCCTCCAATTTTTTGTCGGGGTATCGAAGAGTTGACACTCTTCCCTAGTCCTCGTTGGAGCACCCGCGCAAGGGTATCGCTCCCCCTTGGTCCTCGCAAGAACCAAGTGTTCACTATGAGGTGATCCTTTGCCACTCCGGCGCGGTGGATCCCTCACGACCGTGTATAATCTTGAGCCGGGTCACCAACAAATCCTTTGGGGTGATCATCACGCTCCAAACGCCACCAAGCCGTCTAGGTGATACCCATCACCAAGAGTAACAAGCCATAGACTTTCACTTGACCAAGAGAAGCCTAATGCATGTGGTGTATGCTCTAGGTGGCTCTCACTTGCACTAATGAGGTCCTAACATGGGATTAAGATTTTCTAATCACCTCACTAGGCTTTGTGGTGCTTGCAATGCTCTAGCAATGTGTGCGCTTTAATGTGGGCAGCAAGACACTCAATGTGGTAGGTGGAGGGGGCATAAATAACCCCACCCACCAAACTAGACGTTACCTCACTGTTCTCTGCATGGGCGCACTGGACAGTCCGGTGCGCCACCGGTGCACCACCAGTGCACCGACGGTCGGCTCCAATGGCTAGTTGTAACAGCTAGCCGTTGGGCTGACAACGCACTGGACAGTGAACAGTACATGTCCGATGCACACCGGACAGTCTGGTGTGATCGCTAAAATTCAACTTCTCAACTCGTTGCTCTCAGGTTTTCTCGGGGGTAGAGGAGCTGCCCCCGGGGCTGGCAGGCCCCACTGTCAGGGGGCGCACTAGACATTCCGGTGCACACCGGACAGTCCGTTGCCCCTAAGACAGAAACCCTAATTCCTTTTTCCTTTGGTTTTTTCGAAACTGTTTTCGTTCTAACTTGTGAGTGTGTTATGGAGTGACACCTAGCACTAGATGTGAGTGTGAATATGCACCAACACTACACTAGAAATCTCTTGGTCAAACTACTCATCCACAACCCCTCTTTATAGTACGGCTAAAATAAAAATAGAAAACCTAATTCTATACCAAGTGTCCGTAACTCCTTCGACACTCAGAATATGAAAACATTCATCTTTTCAACCATCATTTCAAGTTCTCGTCTTAGGGATTGTTTTCACCGTTGCAACACAACTTCTTGTAATGCGACCTAACTTACCATTTGCACTGCAAAACACACGTTAGTCACATATAATCTTATGTTGTCATTAATCACTAAAACCAACTAGGGGCTTAGATGCTTTCACCCCTTGGGGAGGAGTATTGTCCATTTAGGAAACCTAACAGGCAGCTATACCTTTGGTGAATCTTTGTAAAAGCTTCATAGTGCAACCTTGCCTACTCAACTTGGAAGTGTTTTAGGGTTACATCGGTCCGAGGCAAAATGGGATAATGACTTGTGGGTCAAGTGTACGACCTCTGCAGAGGATTAGAAACTGATATATCAGTCGTGCTCACGGTTATGAGCGACCTTTGGAGCTCCATTGATTAGAGATACAGATGGTTCGAGATACAATTGTTCTATTTATGGTTATGGTTACAGATGATGATGATGGTTCTATTAATGATGATTCTAACTGTGGATTCTGGTATTTCCTTTATGAGGAGGTACTCTTTGGGATAATAACTTGGGCTTACTGATAAAACTTGGCTCATATTAATGAATAAACTTGACAAAGTAAAAGCAACCTGCTTTCAACCTAACCCCACATAAAGCTACTCCACCATAGCCAAACGGGACATTTGCTGAGTATGTTAATTTGTACTCACCCTTGCTTTCACAAACCACCAGGTTGCCTTTGGTGCAACCTGTGCTCAGGTAAAGAAGAAGAAGAAGACGTCGAGGTGGATCTCCAGGGGTTCCAGGACTTCGACGAGTTCGAGGATTAGGCTAGCGACCTTCCCCAGTCAGCTGCCTATGGTGGGTTTATTTACATAGGCTATGTTTCTATTATGTGCACTTTGATATATATGTTGTTAATGGCTCTAGTCTATAATTAATAATACTAACTCTTTATGATTATTTGAGGCATTGTGCGATGATGAGTCATTTATGTAATCGTTGTGTACGTGAGTTCTGATCCTAGCACGTACATGGTTCGCATTTGGTTTGCCTTCTGAAACCGGGTGCGACATAAGTGGTATCAAAGTCGTGCTGACTGTAGGACCGCTGACCTAAAGTAGCATTGGCCATTTTAAGGACTTATTGGTTATTACTTCACCTCATCCTTGATGTTGCTTAAAAATATTAGTCACCTCGATTAATTCTATGTTATACTCCTATATATCACGTTGCTAAAAGTATTTTATTCTAGTATTGCATGTTCTACTTGTTTATTCTATTAGATCTGCTCACAATCTTGTGCTTGCGTCATCTTTGTAGATGACCCTAACCATAACCTTCTTGTGTTTCGGGGTTCTTTCCTTTCTATCATTAAATTGCTATCCTATTACAATATCTATTCCATTGAAATTGATGTACTCGTAACCTTAGATTATTCAATAACCTTGTTTGTCACTTGTTCTCAAATGTTGTGAATCAAGAACAAGGCAACACAATCGTTAAGGATTAAGGACCTTCGTCTTCCGAAGCATTATCTCCACATGGGTATAATGCTCATTAGACGAAGGTCAAGAGGGACATACCTTCATTATTTAATACGTGAATAAGAATGCAAAAGGATAAAGATGATAACTGCATCTCATTAATTTATTTATAATTGCATTCCATAAAACATAAATGAATATTAACAGATTTCATATTACATTGATACCTTTGGCTTGATCGAAGGAGAGGATGCGGGAGAGCGATTACAATCTAGCATGAACAGTATGGTGCTACTATTCATGTATTTATAGGCACGGGATGCAGCCCGAGTAAAAGTACATTTATGTCCTTGTCATCCGTCTACAATTACAATACGAAACATTAAGGACTAAATAGTCTTTATCCTTTTTTGGTCACTGTTGTATTTGGTCTTCTTCATCAACCCAAGTCGAAGTCCCTTGACTATAGCTTCATTGCCCATTTTTTTCACCTTCGGGTTACACCTCTACTCTTGTCATAGAAGATCTCTATTCCGAAGCTGAAGCCTCCTACAATAATCTATGTCATGCTGAAGGCATATGGTTAGTTATGTTTTTTAGGACCTTTGGAGGAGGAAGGCCCCCAACACATTTGTTTCTTTGTAACAAATTTAGATTGTGATGTGAACGAAGGCCTTTAGCCAAAGGTCCAAAAAAACACCTTCCCTTCGCTAGAATAGCGAATGACACTAACATGCGGGACGCACCAAACTGTGTGGCTCTAGACATATAAATAGGAGCTTGCATTGTAAGCATTTCTTGTGCCATTTCAGTTGCTTACATTGTGCTTGTCGTTTTAAACTTTCTTGCTTTGTCGAGTTTAACTGGATTTCAAGCTTCGGCATTTCAACAACCATCGACTTAAGGGCTGACGAGAAGAAGATTGTTGATCTGGCGCTGTCTGGGTTTTATGAAGCTATGGCAAAAACCAACGCAGAGAAGATTGCAAATGAGATGTTGGCTGGGATATCTGAGAACTCCAGCGATAGTGAAAGTTTCGATGTAGAAAGTGGGAATGAAGATGTCGAAGATCGGCCCTAGAGACCAAGTCATGTTATCTTTGGGAAATTAACTATTAAGCAAGGGCAGATTGATGCAATGAGGGAGAGGTACATTCGTCATATCTCAATTGTGAGGGCTAGAGGGGAAAATAATGTCCCTCTGCCTGAAGCTGATGAAGTGGTAGTTTACAGAAGCTTCATGAAGGCAGGGCTTCTGTTCCCTCTGGATAAATTGCTGGTCAAAGTCCTGAAAACCTTCGAAATTTACCTTCATCAACTTACTCCTGAAGCTATCATTAAGGTGGGGATGTTTATATGGGCCATGATGAGCCAGGGACTGGAACCAAATGCAAAATGTTTATGCAACATCCATGAGCTACCGGAAAGGGGCAATATCACAACAACTTCGGTTGTTACAGCTTCGTGCCTCGCTCTAAGGCAAGCTACCCAGTTCCCACATTTCGGAAGAGATGGTCGTGGCCTGGATGCAAGAATGGTTCTACGTGAAGAATGACCTAAGTGAAAGGGAGGATATTAAGGGGATTATTCAACGTCCTATATGGTCTCGCTTCGGCATTAGAAGGCCATCCACTGCCCTTGGAAATTATATACAAGCATGCCAGGCGGCTTTCAATACAGTATGCACTTATATAGGCACAAGGGACTTAGTCCAGGAGCACATTGCTTATAGAGTGTGGCCACTTGCAAATGGGTGGGAGATGCCGAAGGAGGCTGCTGCTGGCTCTAGCCAAGGTGGTTTAATCTACCTAAAGTACACCTTCAAATACAGGAGCCAGTTTGATGAGCCAAATGACGACTGGCTAGATGCCATTGAAGCAACCAGTGATGAATTGCTTGGAGCCTACTCGAAGGCTGAAGATGATGCCATGACAACGTCCTTCGGGGCTCAAGGCAAAAAGAGGTTGAATAGGGTGTTTGATGTTATTGGATTTGTATATCCAGACTATTGTTATCCTTCGCGGAAGTCGGGAAAGAAAAGAAAGGCTGCTACTTCGATGACTTCTAGCGTGCCGAGGTCAAAGAAGGTTAAAGTTTTGACTCATCGGTCCAAGCGCATTGAAATGGCCGAAGTGCTGAAGCTAATTGAAGGGTTTGCTTCTATATCTGAGCTAAGTCGCTCTGTGCCTTTGGAGGCTAAGACAGGACCGGCTGAAGAGCCAAAACTGAAGAAGGTCGCAGAGCAGCTGAAGGCCCTGAGTCCACCGCGCAAGGCAGAATTGCTGAAGGCATCAAGGATCCCTGCAGCAACTCCGAAGAAGAGGAGAATGGCTAGTGTACTAGACGCTGTCATTGAATATGTAAAGGCCTAGTAAAGAAGGCGAAATTTTAAAGAAATCTGACGAAACTGGCACGGCGCAAGCTGTTTATGATGCTGGACCCTCAGTTTTTGCCGAAGCAAGACCTTCGGAGGCTGCACCACTAATCTTGGAAAAAGAAGATGCCTCTGAGAAGTCCACGTCTCCTGCTCCCGAAGCGCCTGCCGAAGAATTGGAGTTTATTGTGCGACATGCTTCGGGGAAACAATTATCGAAGGAGCAGATTGCCGAAACAAGGCAATATGCCAAGGATTTGAAGTGTCCGCAAGGATCCATGGTGTACAGCAGCAATGATGAGGATGATTTTCTCTATTGCCTACCAGACAATAAAGAGATCTCTGTCTGCCGGGAAATGATGAAGAACATGGGATACCCGAAGCTTGAGCTCGGCCTATCTGCAATGTCGAAGGATGATCTTTCAGATAGCCTTGCTTATAATAGCTTGAAGGTATATATACTTTTATTGTAAAATTAACTATATTTGTAGCTTTTCTTGCTATCGTTATGTTCTCACACATTTTTATTATTAGGGCTTAATTCTAAGTAAGGCTTTAAAGGCCCAAAAGGAAGCAGAAGACGAGAGCTGCCAGATAGCTCTTGGGAATCTTTGGTCAGAGGTCATTTCACTAAGGAATGAAGCTCTCGAGAAGGATAAGATATTGTTTTCCTTAGTGGACAGGCTGAAAACTAGTGAGGCCAAACTTAGTGCACAAGCCGAAGTTCACAACGCTGAAGTTGAAGATTTGAAGAAGAAGCTTGTGGAAATGAATGAAAAATTTGAAGATGCAAACGCGAAGCACGAGATAAACGAAATTGAAAGATTAAGGGTTCAAAAGAATATCGAAGAGCTTTGTGACTCCAAAGAAAGGTGCTACAAGATATCCTTGGAATACGCCAAAACGCTAAAGAACAGTTTTACAAAGGTATGAGCCTATTCTTCCAAGCAAAAATTCATCTGCGGTGACCCCGATGGTGTCATCTAGTGGATCAGCGGAAAGATCGAAGCCTTTGACGAAATCTTAAGTGATCGAGGAGACTTCTACGCATTCACTGGCGCACGAGGGGTCGCAGCGAGCTGAGAAAAAGCCGGCTGTGAGCATGTTAAGGCTGCAGCTCATCCGAAATTTGTTTTCTTAGTGGAAGACACTAAGGACCCTTCGGTTGAGGCCTCTACAATGGGAGGTAGATTCTACTCCGATGTGTGGATGAAGGGCAGTCGTGAGATGGCTGATGAAGCAATTAGAAAAAATGAAAAAGAATCTCACGACGCTCAAGAAGAAGCTAAGCAGGCTAAAGAAGCTGCTAAGCGCGCAAGGCTTATAGGTATTTTTACTGAGATTTGGCTTTGGAGTTTGTTTTTGGCTTCAGAATTAACCAACATATTCTTTATTGCATCTAAACTTTCACCACCACCGGAGTCGTATAATCCCGAAGCTGACCCAATCACGAAGGAAACATTAGGCATAATAATAATCGCTAATGAAGTTGTTGACGAAGCCGTCGACAGACTACTAAATGAAGCTGTTGAAAAAGTGCTAAAGGAAGATTAAATTTTTGTATGCTTGAAAGTGTAATGCTTGTGTATGGTTGTCGTCTTTTGTAAGAAACAAACATCAAGTATTTGTATGTATATTAATGTAATATATTTCTTTGTGATGCATGAAACCTTCGTACGTACCATTTTTTAGCCTTTGGCGAAAAAACACCTTCCCTTCTTTTCATGTGTCGCAAAGAAAAAGATTCTCATTATGCCATTGCTAACGAAGATTTACTTCGTGTAGGAGTAAATATCTGTCGAAGGCATGACTTGTGTTGTAGTATTTCTTTTCATAATTTGATCGATTCTTTCAAAAGAGCAACTTTCCTTTGTTTCCCCACACTTTTTTGGTGATGCAAAATGATGTATGATGCGATGCTATGCGATATGATATGATGGTATGATGCGGAATGTTGTTTGCGCTGAAAGTAAGAAAGCACACGGATATAGAGCCAGACTCTGCATCCCCTTGGGAATGACTTTGGAGTCTCTTCACCTTTTTCCTAGGTGGTATTTTCAGCTCTGCATCCTCTTAGGAACGACTTTGGAGCTAAGCTATGCATCCCCTTAGGAACGACTTTGGAGCTTCTTCACCTTCAATTTAGGTGGTATTTAAGCTCTGCATCCCCTTAGGAACGACTTTGGAGCTTCTTCACCTTTAATTTAGGTGGTATCTTAGCTCTACATTGCCTTAGGAACGACTTTCGAGCTTCGGAACTTACCCTACGCTCCCTTAGGAACGACTTTGGAGCTTTAGAACTTACTCTGCGCTCCCTTAGGACGACTTTGGAGATTCGGAATTTGTTTTGTCACACTCGATGGTGTAACCACATGTTTATTACATCGAGCTGAAGGTTGAACCTTCCTGTATTGTCTGTTGTAAAGGAAACATAAAAGAAAAAAGAGTAGAAATAAAACACGTCAGGGCTTTCTTTTGGCCAAAGCATTGTGTCATCTTCAGTAGATATGCCTGGACTCGGGCATAGTACTGTTAACTGTGTGAGCTTCAGACTGCTTCCGAAGGTCACGTTGTTACTGAGGCCGCGGATTCCCTTCTGGCTGCTGATCATGACTTGGGGCAGGCGCCAGTGGTGGGGGTGGTGGTAATTGAGCCCAAAAAGCTTGAGAGTGACTTGCTGAAGCAGCAGAAGCCGTAGGATGTTGATTGCCTACGTATTCCAGGATATATGGAAACTAGCATGAAGCAGTATGGAGGACCTGTTTTGGCTCATTCTGTCGTGCCTCGGCTTCAACAATATCCTTTTGCTTTTGGATCGTGACCTAGCACGTCCTCATTGTGTGACCCTTGTCCTCGCCACAGAAAAGGCAGAACAATTTCCTGGGCTGATTACCGTACCTTCCTCCACTGAAGCTTCTCCCTCCTCTACCTCTCAGCGCTGGTGGTCTGTAAGAAGTTTGCTGCATGTCCAAAGACTATGAGCTGTGATGACTGCTCTGAGCATTGTTGGCCCTTTTGTCGTTGGCATTGGGATTGTGGATTCTCCTGACATGCCTGGGATGAAGTCTTCCTCCGAAGCCCCTAGTCATTACAGAATACCTACCCTTCTTTGGCAGAAATCATTATCAGCCTGGATGTACTCATCCATCTTCTGAAGGAGTTTCTCCAAGGTCTGTGGTGGATTCCTTGCAAAATATTGGGTTGTGGGTCCTGGCCGAAGCCCCTTGGTCATGGCCTCAGTAACAATCTCATTGGGCACTATAGGTGCTTGATATCTCACACGCAGGAACCTTCGAACGTACGCCTACAGGTACTCCTCATGATCTTGTGTGCATTGAAACAGGGCCTGAGCAGTGACAGGCTTCGTCATAAAAGCCCTAGAAGCTGGTGACTAGCATGTCCTTCAGCTTCTGCCATGATGTAATTGTCCCTGACCGAAGAGAGGAATACCATGTTTGAGCCACGTTTCTGACTGCCATGACAAAGGACTTCACCATGACAGCAACGTTGCCCCCACACGAGGATATTGTTGCCTCGTAGCTCATCAGAAACTGCTTTGGATCCGAATGCCCATCATACATGGGTAAATGAGGTGGCTTGTAGGATGGTGGCCATAGGTTAGCCTGCAATTCTGCTGCCAGAGGGGAAGCATCATCAAAAGCAAAGTTATCATGATGAAAGTCGACGTACCATTCATCTTCGTTGATTGGGCTTTCTTGACAAAGCTCCCTGTATTGGGGCCTTCGGTCTTGGTCATCTTGAGTGAGATGATGCATCTCCTCAGCTGCTTCATCAATCTTCTTCTAAAGGTCGGCCAGCCGAATCATTTTTTTCCTTTTTCCTCTGTACTTGCTGGTGGATTGCTTCTAAATCCATGATCTCCTGGTCAAGCTGCTCCTCATGAAGCGTTGGGCTGGTGGCCTTTCTCTTCTGGCTCCTGGCCTTTCGCAAGGAGAGTGTGTCCTGATTTGTGTCCAGTGGCTGCAAGGCAGACCATGCCCCATTGTCTTCTTCAGCGGCATGACGAAGGTGAATGCTTGTCGAAGGTTGTGGAAGTGAGTTCACCAGAGGTGGGGCCAATGTTGGTCACTTGTTCTCAAATGCTGTGAATCAAGAACAAGGCAACACAATCGTTAAGCATTAAAGACCTTCGTCTTCCGAAACATTATCTCCACATGGGTATAATGCTCATTAGACGAAGGTCAAGAGGGACATACCTTCATTATTTAATACGTGAATAAGAATGCGAAAGGATAAAGATGATAACTGCATCTCATTAATTTATTTATATTTGCATTCCATAAAACATAAATGAATATTAATAGATTTCATATTACATTGATACCTTCGGCTTGGTCGAAGGTGAGGATGCGGGAGAGCGATTACAATCCAGCGTGAACAGTACGGTGCTACTGTTCATGTATTTATAGGCACGGGACGCAGCCCGAGTAAAAGTACATTTATGTCCTTGTCATCCGTCTAGAATTACAATACAAAACATTAAGGACTAAATAGTCTTTATCCTTTTTGGTCACTGTTGTATTTGGTCTTCGTCATCAATTCGAGCCGAAGTCCCTTGACTATAGCTTCGTCGCCCATTTTTTCACCTTCGGGTTACACCTCTACTCTTGTCATAGAAGAAGATCTCTATTCCGAAGCTAAAGCCTCCTGCAATAATCTATGTAATGTTGAAGACATATGGTTAGTTAAGTTTTTGAGAGCCTTCGGAGGAGGAAGGCCCCCAACAACCCTTATCCTTAATTCAAATACTTACCTCTGAAAATCTGTTGCCTATTTAAACATTCTAGTTTATATGTTCATGACCTTCTTGTCTTTTGAGATCCCTTCCTATCCTAATGTTAAGTCGTTATCTTTCAGCAATTTCTATTCCCTTGGTCTTGGTATGCTCGTATTCTTGGAATCTTACATACTCATATTTTTATATATGCTTATCTTTATACCCCCAATGTCTGTTTAAGACATTTCAGTTTACATGCCCTTGACCATCCTTGTTTCTTGATGATCCATGAGCGATCATTTTATTTCACACATACTTTGTGATCTTGTTGTTTCCTTATAACTTCCCTTGGTAATGAATTTTCACTTCAACTATTTTGTTAGGACCTTACATATATTACCCTTTTATTGTTCCCTTTACTTCGCCACTTTGCGAGTCTCATCTTGACTCCACCCTTTGTTGTGCTTTTGCTTATTATCACCTTAACTTTTCTCATCCCTTGTTCTTACCTTGATGTTTATGGTATACCTGCTTTTTAAAATTTCCCCTCTCTCATCTCAATTCAGGAGTGGTGTTTTACTTATCCCATCCTTGCTCATATCCTCTTATTTTTTTTCACGTGCAACTATGCAAGTCTTGTCTTAACTCTATTATTTGTTGTACTCATGCCCTTGGTTCTTATGCACCTTCATCCCTTTTCTTACACCCTTGTCTATTGTTACCATTAACCTTTGTAATATCTATAACCTTACCTTGATGCACTTTTACCTCTTTTCTTACACCCTTGTCTGTATCGCCTGTAGCCCTTGTAATAGTTATAATTTTATATCCTTACCTCGAGGCCTACTTCAAATATACCCTTTAAAGCCTCCTCTTTTCCAACCTAGTTTGAGAGTGGCTCTGTACCTATCTCGTCATTGATTGTTTCCCCTTCTTTGTCGCGTTGCAAGTTTTGTCTTAACTCCATCCTTCGTTGAGTGTTTGTCAATTATCACATTTAACCCTTGTCATCTCTGGATTTTTACCTTGACGCTTATCTTGTACCTACATTTTTAAAGCCTCCTCTCTCCCATTTCAGTTCAAGTGTTGTTTTATGTTGGGGCGAAGGCGAAGACGCCACCCTTCGCTCGAGGCCTTCGCCGTCCTCGCTGCACCAACGGAGACAAGACAACGAGAAGACTTACCCTTCATCTCATAAGCCATCGAACGAAGACCTATGACGAGGTCATCTCATCTTGTGACCTCGTCCAGCATGGAGGCCCGCGTGTGATCCGGCCCATTGTAGCAGGCCCTGCGTGGCCGTCGCGCGTTACGGGCCTAATTTGTAAAGGCCTCCCTGTAATTACGGTCTGTAACCTCGCTTTATGGGAATATTCCAGGGATAACCTAGGTGTCTGAGGGCACATGCGTCCTTAACACAGGACGCTGGGCACTCAGATACCTATAAATACCCCCGCATAGTGCCCTTGAGAGGCTAGATTAATAGAGCTATTGCCATCTCGTGCGAAGACCCTGTTTACATTACTACACACCCCCGTTGGATCAGCTTGCACCGGAGAGCAAGTTCCAACATTTGGCGCCCACCGTTCGTGCTACGAAAAAACCACCCACGATGGCACCCAAGAAAGCTAGCTCGAAGGCTGACGAGGCTACGAAGGCAGCACTGCTGGCCGCAAAAAAGGGCAAGGCCCTCGCCCTCACCCAATCCACCCACCAAGAGGCTACTGAAGACAACGTTCTCCGCACCTACGAAGACGACGTTCTCCGCACCTGCGAAGACGACGCTCTCCGCACCTGCGGCCCTGAAGGGCAGCCGCAACCTCCCCCAGGCTTCGCTCCACCAGAGGGCACGGACTTCACCGAGGACGGCGAAATCATCGGTGTCTCAGCAGAAGAACAGCTACAGCTGCGCGCCCTGCGCATCAAGAACCGCAATCTCCAGAAGCAAAAGGAGATACTTGAGGCCAAGCGCCAACGTGTGTCTACACAAGCCAAGGTGCGACAAATGATACGAGACGAAGAGCAGAAGGCCCAGGAGCTCGAGCAAGAGATCGCGTTAATGCAGCGCGAAGGCCACTTCGTCCTGCAACACGGGCCACCCCTGCAACAGCGCGCACAAGTCGAAGACCTGCACTTCCCCCAGCGCGACCATGCCATCGAACACGCCGCGCCATTCCAAGGCGTCAACTACCTCGACGAGCGAAGTCCCCTGGCGCCACACCTGCAAGTGACACCCTGGCCTGCCAACTTCCGGGCAGGGACCTATCCCAAGTACAACGGCAGCACTGACCCAGCACAGTACATCATGAGTTATCAGGTCGCCGTTGCATCTTCCGGAGGGGACGATGCCACGATGGCCAAGTCTTTCATCATCGCCCTCGAGGGCCCAGCTCTCACCTGGTTCACCTGGTTGCCCCCGCTGTCCATTGACTCCTGGAGAAGCCTCAGGGACAAATTCCTGCTCAACTTCCAAGGGTACCGCCCAGACACCGACGCCTTGGCCGAACTCTCACTCTGCAAGCAGCTAGAAAAAGAGACTCTGCAGGAGTATTACCGCAAGTTTCTAACACTCAAGTCACAGCTGCCCTCAGTCGATGACCAGATCGCCATCCACTACGCCATCAGTGGCCTTCGCGCCGGCGTCCTTTACAGCCACTGCATCAGAGATCCACCCAAGAACCTCCAGGAATTATATCAGCTATTTGAAAAATATGCCAAATCTGAAGAGCTCCACCAGCGCAAAGTTGAGTCTCAGAGGAAACCCAAAGATGCTCCACAGTCCAGCCGCACGTGGACGAGAACTCCGCAGCCAGACTCTGGTCGAGACGGCCGCAATCAGCAGCAGGTGCACAACATCGCCAACCAGCACCCCGCTGGTGAGGCCCCTCGCCGCCAGGAATATCCCCCCAGGGCCGCGGAAATGGAACTCACGGTAGGGGCCGGGGACATGCGCAGCCGCTGCGCCGATTCTACTGTCTTTTTCACGGCGAAGACTGTGCCCACCAAACCAAAGACTACTCAGAGACGAAGGCCACCAGAGACAGGATGGCACGGGCGCAACCAGCCGACAACCCTAGAGTTGTCGCACACACTTATCAGCAACCCCCTCCACCATACATCCACGCCCCCGCCCCGCATCCACCGCACCACGCATACCAACACCACCAGGAAGTACAAATCGTACCTCCCCCACCCCCACCTCCACACCAGCAACAACAAAACATCCCCCACCCCCATGCCCCAAAACAAGAAGACTTCGTCGATCAGCCGTATCGCGGAGTCATTCATATGATCACTGGGGGGTCCAGCGCCGACTTCGACACAAAGCGGCAAAAGCGGAACCACTACCGCAGCATCAACCACGTCGCCATCACCGGTCCAGTCGTGCAGACGAAGTGGTCCCATGTACCGCTAACCTTCGACGCCCGAGACGTCGACCTGCGCAGCGCCCCCCACATCGATGCCATGGTTATCAACTGCAGCGTGGCAGGCTGGGACCTGCACAAAGTCCTAGTCGACAATGGCAGTCAAGCAGACATCATTTTCCTCCATGCCTTCGACCGCATGGGCATAAGCCACAGCCTGCTCAAGCCTTCGGACAACCCATTGTATGGCTTCGGCGGCAAGGGCACTTTTCCCGTCGGCAAAATAGAATTGCCTCTCTCCTTCGGTGTAGCACCCAATGCCCGAAGTGAGCAAATAACCTTTGATATCGTCGATATGGTGTATCTGTACAACGCCATCATGGGTCAGGGCTCCATCAACAAGTTTGAGGCAGCCATTCACGGACTGTACCTGTGCATGAAGATACCAGGTCCATTAGGCGCCATCACAGTCTACGGCAACCAGCAGACTGCACGCAACATAGAGCGGGACTTCGTCCCCGGGCAAAGAAATGTGCATTGCCTCACGGCCCAGCGCGAGGTCCCTGCGTCCGCCAGCCCAACCGACAAAGAACACGACAAGGCACAGCTGCAGAGCAACGACGGGACCAAGACTGTTCCCCTCGACCAGGCCACGCCCAAGCAGACAGTCACCATCAGCGAAGACCTCACTTCGCATGACGAGGAGAAACTCCTCTGCTGCTTGTCCAAGAACAAAGACGTCTTTGCCTGGTCCGCCCTCGACCTGGTCGGAGTCAGCTGATCCATAATTGAGCACAGCCTGGGAATCGACCCTTCGGTGAGACCGAAAAAACAGCGGCTCCGCAAAATATCCGACGAAAAGGCAGAAGCCGCCAAGGCCGAGGTACATCGCCTCCTGGAAGCCAAATTTATCGAGCCAGTGGCTTACCCCACGTGGCTCTCCAACGTTGTGATGGTGCAGAAAAAGAGCGGCAAGTGGCGAATGTGCTTCGACTTCACCAGTCTCAACAAGGCCTGCCCAAAGGACAACTTCCCGCTGCCTCGGATCGACAAAATAGTCGATAGCGCGGCCGGGTGCGAAGTCATGTCACTCCTCGACTGCTTCTCCGGTTACCATCAAATATATATGAAGAAGGAAGACAAGGCCAGCACCAGCTTCATAACACCCTTCGGCACATATTGCTTCATCAGAATGCCGGAGGGACTCAAGAACGCCGGGTCCACCTTCTCCCGGCTTACCAAAACAGTGCTCGAGGGGCAAGTCGGCAGAAATATATTCACATATGTGGACGACATCGTCGTCACCAGCAGGAGCAAGGAGGACCATCTTGCTAACCTCGCCGAGACATTCGCGAACATGCGGGACGCACGACTTGGCCTAAACCCCGAAAAGTGTGTCTTCGGCGTTCGCCAGGGGAAAATATTGGGCTACCTGGTATCCCACCGCGGCATCGAGGCCAACCCAACCGAAATTCAGGCCATCATCAACATGACGCCCCCGCAGTCAGCTAGAGACGTCCAGCGCCAGACGGGCAGATTGGCCGCCCTCAACAGATTCATCTCCAAATCCGCCGAGCGAAGTCTCCCCTTCCTCAAAACACTTCGCGGCGCAAAAGACTTCGCTTGGGGACCAGAGCAGGCGGCGGCCTTCGCCTCATTGAAACAGTACCTATTGAAATTGGCGGTGCTTACAAGCCCCGACTCTTCGCTCCCCCTGTTGCTTTACGTTGCGGCCTCGCCGCACGCGGTCAGCGCAGCACTGGTTCAGGAGCAGACAATAGAGGGTGTGATCAGACAGTGCCCAGTTTATTACGTCTCCGAAGTGCTCACACCATCAAAATGTAACATGACGGAACTGGAAAAGATTGCCTATGCAGTTGTTATGTCTTCGCGCAAATTGCTCCACTATTTTGAAGCATTCAAGGTCCACATCACCTCAGATAGGGGACTCGGCGAATTATTCAGAAACCCGGAGGCATCAGTACGGATCGCCAAATGGGCGGCCGAACTCTCCTGCTACCACATCACTTTCGAGCCCAGGACAGCAATCAAGTCACAAGTTCTGGCAGACTTCGTAGTCGACTGGACTGGGCCAATAACACAGCCGGACCCGTCCACAGAGAAAGTTTGGACAATCCACTGCGATGGTGCATGGTGCCATGCGGGGGCAGGCGCTGCTGCAGTCATCACCTCACCCGCCGGGGTCAAGCACAGATACGCGGCACGCTTAAGCTTCGCTCTGGAATCTGAAAGATGCACAAACAACATAGCAGAATACGAAGCCGTCATCCTCGGCCTCCGCAAGCTAAGGGCCCTTGGTGTCACCACCTGCATTGTCAGAACAGACTCCAAGGTAGTCGCCGGCCAAGTCGAGAAAGACTATGCAGCAAAGGACCCTGCACTTATGCAATACCTCGCGGCCATCCGAAGTCTCGAGAGACAATTCAAGGGATTCACCTTGCAGCATGTGGACCGGGCCAAGAATGAAGAAGCCGACGCATTGGCCAAGGCTACCGCCAGAGGCGAGTCCCTCCCCTCCGACGTGTTCTACCATGTTATCGGCACGCCAGCCGTCCGGAGCCCCGAAGGGCTCCAGATAACCAATGACAGCGAGGGCCACCGCATAGTCAACCTTATTATGACCGAAGACTGGCGGGCACCAATAACCCTGTTCCTACAGGGGTACTACCACCCAACCGACATCAACGAGGCCAAGCGCCTCAAACATCGAAGCCGGGACTTCGCACTGATTGAGGGCCAGCTCTACAAGAAGGGGGTCAGTCAGCCAATGCTTAAATGTGTCACTGAGACCGAAGGCGTCCAAATCCTGCGCGAAGTCCACAGTGGTACTTGCGGCTCTCACGCAGGGCCAAGGGCCCTAGCCGCAAAGGTGATCCACCAAGGTTTCTACTGGCCCGCAATGATCTGCGGCACAAATCGGGTCACAAGGTCCTGCGAAGCCTGCTAGAAGTTTTCTCCTCGATCAGGCAGCCGTTCGCAACTCACAAAACTGATCGCCCACACATGGCCTCTCCAGCGTTGTGGCCTGGATATCGTCGGGCCCCTGCCCACGGCTCAGGGGAACCTCAAGTTCACCTTCGTCGCTGTCGAGTATTTTATCAAATGGATCGAGGCGAGGGCTGTTTCCACAGTAACATCAAAGACTGCACAGAAATTCTTCTGGCAAAACATTGTTTGCCGCTTCGGAGTACCGTCCGAACTCACAGTTGACAACGGCAAGAAGTTTGACAGCCAAGACTTCAAGGATTTCTGCTTCTCCATTGGCACCAAGCTTGCCTTCGCCTCAGTATATCACCCGCAGTCCAACGGAGTTGTGGAACGCGCCAATGGAAAAAATTTACAGCTGTCAAGAAGATGCTCCTCGACGAAAAAAGGGCAGGTGGGCCGATTTGTTACCTGAAGCGGTTTGGGCGCTAAACACGACTGAGTGCATGGCGACTGGGTTCACCCCTTTCCGCCTTCTATATGGATCGGAGGCCATGACCCCACAAGAAATAAAGCAGGGTCCCCGCGAACAGTTTCATCAGCGGTCCCCGACGTGGACGAACCCACTCCGAAGGATCTTATCGATGGAGACCGCGTCTTCGCTCTACAGGCTCTAAATAAATACCAAGCCCAGACAAAAGCATGGCGCGACCACACAGTCATCCCGAGGGAATTCAGCGAAGGGGACCTCGTGCTCATCCGAACAGCTCGGACAGAGTCCAGGGGCAAGCTGGAGCCCAAGTGGGAGGGCCCTTTCATTGTTAAGACGAAGGCATCCCCCAGCGCATACAGGCTCGCAACGCCAAACGGTGAAGACTTGGAGCATTCCTGGAACATCGATAATCTCCGCAAATTTTTTGTTTGACTCATCAGGGCCAGCTCGCCCTTGTAATTCGCAAAAACAATTTTATTCTGGCCCGCACTCTTTTCCTCCCGGGGGGTGAGGTTTTTAACGAGGCGGAGTCATGTAATATACAAGTGAAAAATCCCACGCAAAAATCTACGTCGAAAAAGACCGCACCGACGGTCTTCGACATTCGACCAATACAAAGTCACCGTGAGGCCCAGCGCTAGCTACCCTCACGTGCGACACTCCGCGCAAAAGTCGCCTAAGGGTGCAGCCGGATTAGCACAACAAGTGCAAAAAATCGAAGTCTCCGAGCAAAAGTCGCCTAAGGGTGCAGCCGGACTAGCACAACAAGTGCGAAAAATCGAAGTCTCCGTGCAAAAGTCGCCTAAGGGTGCAGCCGGATTAGCACAACAAGTGCGAAAAATCGAAGTCTCCGTGCCAAAGTCGCCTAAGAGTGCAGCCGGATTAGCACAAAAAGTGCGAAAAATCGAAGTCTCCATGCAAAAGTCGCCCAAGGGTGCAGCCGGACTAGCACAAGTGCGGAAAATCGAGGTCTTCCGCGAAAAGTATCCGTGCAAAAGTCGCCTAAGGGTGCAGCCGGACCAAGCACAACAAGTGCGAAAATAACTACACCAAACTGTCCGCGCAAAGACCGACTACATACGCGCCAGACCGACATAACAAATACACAAGACCAAGTGCGCAACGCCTTCGTGAGCATAGCCGAATGTGCGAAGGCACACAACCTCATCATACAAGCCATTACATATGTACAAGCGAGGGCATCACACTTTACATCGGCTCAACCTTCGGAATAATTCCCATCTCCCTATAGTTAAATAGCATTATCCTCAACTCCTCACCCGCAAAAAGACTTCGCAGCTCCCCCTCACCTACACTCGCAGCGGCCGGCAAGGACAACAGTTCCTGCCTGCCAGCCCTGCCCACACAAAGCCGACCTCCGTCCGCCTCACTCACTCTATGCTTCGCAACCGCCCTTCGCCGCCTACGCCCAGCACTTGGACCAGACACAACTTCAGCATCCACAGCACGCGGCGAAGCCTCCGCCGCTGCCACATCCAAGGCCGCAAAGTAATCCAAGTCCTCATCCGACGACTCTTCAGTCCACTCAACCGAACTCCCAGAGTCACCAAAATCAGAAAACTTAGACGCAGATTCATCCGATTCATTCCCATCATCCACGATCGAAGCCGCCAAAAAATTAGCAGTAGCGGTTGCGTGCGCAGGCCCAAAACCTTGAACCTGCGCAGCAACCAAGGTTCAGCAACACATACAAAATTCCCTAACTACCCACACCCATTAAGCCACCTGCGAAGGCCCAGCCACCGTGGGCTCCTCCGCTGCCTGCTCCGTCGCCGTCTTCAGGGGATCCTCAGCCCTCGGCACAACGGTTGGCGACGACCCACCAACGGCCGCAGTGGCTGCGGGGGCATCGTGGGAGCCTTCGACGGTTTCTGGGGGCGCCGCCGGGGCAGCCTCGGGTTCAGCCGCCAACGGGTTCAACTCCGCCTCAGGCCGCGCGCTGTTCAAAGCCCCAAAGTCCTCCACTTTCTCGTTACGCGCCGCCTGAAACACAGCACACAAATTCAGCAAACCCACACATCACCCACATTCAACAACACCAAACAAGAGTCAAACATTACATGACCCCTCGCCGTGTCGGACCTCTCCCTGACCACCTCCCGACCATGGGGGCCCCACATCTGGTCGAAGAGGGCTCCTGCGGATTCCTTCACCACAGGGTCCTCAACCTTGTAAATTTCGCGCTCAAAATCCTCATCAACTTGGTCGAAGACCTCATAGTGACGACACTCTTCGCGGGACAGCGCGTTCATCGCCCCTTCGCAGGTGACCAGGGATGCATAGGACATAAACCCCTCCACAATGGTGGGGAGCGCCAGCAACTCCTCCTGCAGCCACTCGAGGCAGCGAAGTCCCGGCTCTCGGTCCGGCACTTCGAAGTCAGTGGTCCGCGCGCCCAGCTCGTGGTATGAGTCCATAAGCTGTTTGCGCGTCCGCTTAGCCTCCGAGCGCGTCGACGCCTCAGCCCTCTCCATACGGGTCTGCAGGGCGTTGAACCGCTCCTCCCATTCCTCGGCGCGCTGCTTGGCAAGGCTCCCCTCCGCCCGCGCCAATTTGGCCTCCGCCTGCGCAGACAACGCCTTGGCGAGGGCCTCATTAGCCTCCCTCCTCTCCTCCGCTAGCTGGCACCGGAGGTCAGTCCTCTCGCCCTCTAGCGCGGCCACCTTATCCGCCAGCTTGCGGCACTTGCTGTCGGCGGCCGACTTTTCCCGGACGGCGTCAGCATGTTGCGCCCGAAGTCTCTCGACTTCGGCAGACACAACTGCCGTAAGGGCCCCCGACGCCGCGCGGTCTGCGAAGTCAGCCGCCTACAAGACACACATAAGACCACAATCCCAACGAAGCTGGTAAAAACCGAAGTCTAGCTCAACCTACCTGACTTAGTGCCTCCTTCAGCCGGTGGGACACGGCGCCCGCCTCATCCCTAACGGCAGTGAGCGCCGGAATCTCACCACCGGCGCTGAGAGCGCTACCCCTCGCCTTAGGCACCACGGCAGCCGCCGCGGTCGCCACCGCAAGCGGAACAACAACAAGTTGCCCCTCGCCCGACCCTGCAATGCATCAACAGTTAAAAAAACTCGGACTATCGACTTACCAACGAGATAATCGTCCACGCTGATATCGGTGGCGAAGTCTGCAACGCGCTTGCCCGGCGGAGGCAATTCTCGGGCCTTCGCGGCTCCGGCCGGGACAGTTTTGGTTCCGCCGGCAGCGGCCGCCTTCGCAGCCTCCGACACCCTGCTGGACCTAGGGGCGGCCGACTTCGCTGCCAGCGTCGGCTGGCTTCCGCCGGGGGCAGAAGCCTTCGCAGTCCCCCGCAACCTCTTCGACCTGGCCTCAGGCAGCCTGACGACCGCCTGGCGCTTCTGCGCAGCTCCCTGACGATCCTTGTCCATCACTGCCGACACAACAACAGCAATATTCCGTCCATAAGGAAACACTTTCCAGTCACGAACCATGCAAGATTTAAAAAAGTCTTCGCCGGCCGCGCAGGGGATAGGAACATTCTTAGGCCACCAACCCCTGGTAACCTTCATCATCCGCGCCGAAGACTCCCGGAGCTCGGGCGAAGACATCCTTCCCCCGGGGGCCGCGCATGTCCTCATCAATTCCCTAGAAAAACCATCGGAAACCCCCAGTCCTCCCATAGCAGTACCTAGCTTCCTCTTCTTAGAGGATGGGGCAGCCGCCGGTGCAGGGTCGTCTCCAGTCTCTGCCGCTGGCTTCTTCCCGCGATGATCCACATCGTCTTGCCTGGGATAACCGCCATACGGCAGACGGTTCAACTCGAAGACCCTGTTCAAGCGATCGTTGGACCCACGTATATCCCAGCTACGCTGGCCCTCCGTCTTCGGCACATACCGACCAACAATCCGCACCGCCCCATCCTCCGCTTCACGCACAAACGTGGCGGGATCGCGGTTGTGCAAATCCAATGCGAAGGCAGGACTTCGCACCAGCATCCCACCGCGAGAGGGCATCTGGCGAGGGCATACTTCGCCCAGCGCCCAGCCATGCGCCAAGGGCCACACCCCATATGCGACAAACTCCTCAACCAGGTCGCGCCCGCTACTCAGACCGGCCGCGCACCGCAGGGCCCCTTCGTCTGCATCCTCCTCCGCCACTTCAAACTGCGGGTATGCCAAATAATAATGCGAGCACATCGCGGCCACGGGGAGCCCCGTATGGTCTTCGACTGCACCCTCCGCAACGTAGAACCAAAACTCATACCAGTTGCCCCATTTATTGCGGGCGCAAGGAACCAACTCAACGACTTCCATCGAAGTCTTGCCGGTCTTCGGCGTAAATGTACAGGACCCAAATTGAGCAATCTTATTTCCGATCATCCTTTTCTGCCAGTGCAGACAATAGTACTTCGCGAAGACTTGGACCGATGGCTGCCCGCCGTACGAAGTCGTCGCCCAGACATATTTTGACAGGGCCACCACGGCGTTCGGCGTTAGCTGGTGGACCTGGACGTTGAATCTGCACAGGACCTCTCCCACGAATCGATGCGCAGGCAGGCGAAGACCAGCGGCGAAGAATGCCTCAAAGACAACCAACTCGCCTTCTGGCTCGGGGACCTCCTCCGCCCCCGGGACACGAGCGACTCCGCCGCTAAAATAACCCAGCCGCTGCATGTCTTGCACGCGAACCGAGGACATCCGCGATGCGCCGAAATCCACCGTGTCGCCGGCGCGCAACTCCTCCGCTGCCATAGTGCTCAGCGTCTCCTCAGACGACGCGTCGGCCGACGGCGTAGCGGCAGCAGAAGAAGAAGAGGTCGGCATCGCTACGTACCGTCGGCGGCGGCGGGCGGTCTGCTTCACACGGGCCAGATCTCCGACGAACAAGAGCAAGGAGGGCAGACGAGCAGCGAGAGGTTTGAGAAGGCGGTTAGGGTTTTCGCGGAGCGCGGAAAGATAAAGTTCAAAACGCGCCGCTCCCCGTCCCCTTTTATACACAGGGCGCGGCGCTTCGGGAAACCCGCAATCCAACAGTACGGCGTCAATCAACGGTCATGTCAAAAACCCCCGCGGAACCACTTCGAGCGAGGGCAGCGTCTCCGCCATCTAGCGACGTCTTTGGCACCAGATGACTTAGTCGAACTGGTCCCTCGGAGGGCAAATGTTGGGGCGAAGGCGAAGACGCCACCCTTCGCTCGAGGCCTTCGCCGTCCTCGCTGCACCAACGGAGACAAGACAACGAGCAGACTTACCCTTCGTCTCATACGCCATCGGACGAAGACCTATGACGAGGTCGTCTCATCTTGCGACCTCGTCCAGCATGGAGGCCCGCGTCTGATCCGGCCCATTGTAACAGGCCCTGCATGGCCGTCGCGCGTTACGGGCCTAATTTGTAAAGGCCTCCTTGTAATTACGGTCTGTAACCCCACTTTATGGGAATATTCCGGGGATAACCTAGGTGTCTGAGGGCACATGCGTCCTTAACACAGGACGTTGGGCACTCAGATACCTATAAATACCCCCGCACAGTGCCCTTGTGAGGCTAGATTAACAGAGCTATTGCCATCTCGTGCGAAAACCCTGTTTACGTTACTACACACCCCCGTTGGATCAACTTGCACCGGAGAGCAAGTTCCAACATTTTATCTATCCCGTCCGTAGATTTTTCCCCTCCCTTGTCGCTTTGTAAGTCTTTCTTCAACTCCATCCTTAATCGTGCTCATGCTCATGTCTTATTCTCCTCCTCGTCTGTCGATGGCCCTAGAGAAATAGTTTTTCCATTTTAAGAAGGACCGCCATCTAGTTAAAAGGAAACGTATAGCAACAAGATCCTTATTATTGTGTGCTCGTGTTGTTTGTCTTTGTGTTATTTCTAATTTGCTTCTTTGTGATGAGTGTTGATGTGTTGTGGCCCTTGGTATGCAATGACATCAGTTACTAGGTGAGTGCCATATAGTTAGGCAGTTAGGTTCTCCCCGCTCTCTCTCTAATCTAGCTATGCTTACCTTTTCTATCTATCCTTTCCTCTTGCACCTATGAGATGGTAGGCTCTAGAATAGTTCGTGCAAGTAGCATCACAAGTTCACAAGTGGCGATGAACACAACACAACCTCCAGCTCGTCTTAATCAGTCAAGATCAGAGTCAGCAATGTCTTCATCAAGTGCATAGTAGCAATATTCCTGTTAAGGGGGTTAGCTATGAACCCCAATGATGACAATGCAACCAACATCAACAACTAGATCAAAGTGGCGCAGCGGAAGCGTGGTGGGCCATAACCCACAGGTCCCAGGGTCCTTAAGAAATTAACTCAGCGTACATGTTGTCTCGATAAATCCAATAATGAGGATTAGTTGGTCATGAAAATCAGAAGGTCAAAGCAACCAGTCCGCAAGTTAAGCTATAGAGTCAAAGCTAATCGAAGAAGTTGTAAAGTCAACATATGAGCCAACAGTTTTTTTGCTAGCCTCTTCTTGAATCTCGGGGCAAGATTCCGTTAAGGGGGTTAGGTTTGTAACACCTTGAATTTTGGGGTATAAAGTTTTCTTTGCTCTATACTCAAAATTCAGGTGTTACCCTCTCTTTGTTCTCCTCTTTTCCCTTTTTCCTAAATGATGATGAGTTATTTTGTGTATATATAGGTGTTTAGCTTAGTAAAATAAAGCTATTGGGGACTTGTTCTCAAATGCTATGAATTAAGAACAAGGCAACATAGAATGTTAAATGTCAAAGCCCTTCGTCCGCTGAAGCATTATTTCCCTGAGGATTTAATGAGCTTCGGACGAAGGTCATGGATGATAAATTACGAAGGTCCTACCTTCGTAATCAGAAATAAAATAATGCGAAATGAAATATAAAGTATAAAACATTAAAGAATATCAAGAATAAGTAACATCATTTGCTCATTTTATAACATAGATTGAGATATTAAAACATGGTGTTTGGTTACATTTATACCTTTGCCTTGACAAAGAACAATAATTCCAGAGTAATGCGTTAGCAGTTACAGGATTCCGTGAACAGTAGAGGAGTACTGTTCACTATTTATAGGCACAGGACACAGCCTGTAAGAAATTACAATCATACCCCTTACAAAAGATTACAATTATGACTCAGACCCTTATGGACTAAAAAGTCATTCCATCTTTAAGTCGGTTCGACCCTTCACCTTCGGATACGCTATAATATCGAAGCTTCATGAGCGGTAGCTTCGGTATTACGTATAAACAGGTTTTGCCGAAGGTGTTTCTTCCTACAGGACCTTCCGCGACGAAGCATGGTCCCAACAGTAGCCCCTTCGTGGTGCTAGATCGTTTTTCGTAACGAGCTTGATCCGTGAAAATAGTCTCTTAGGCTTCGGGAAGCCGAAGGTCCGAAAAACACCTTCCCTGAGCTCGTTGCCGGGAAACGATACAATTTCCGAGCGCGAAGCGGTCCCACCATGCAGATTCACCTTCTCGGGTTTTGTGGCCCACCGTTCAGTGGGTGCGAGCGGCTGTTTGTCCAGTGTAAAAGACTTTGACGATTCACCTTCTTACCTGTAGCACTATATAAACAGACGGGTAGGTGTGAAGTTACCACAGCATTCATTGCTATTGCACTGTTTTGCTGCCAAAAAGTTAACCATAGCCGAAGCTTGACTTTTGCATTCGAACGAAGCACCACTTTGGATTCTGCTTCATCCCAAGAAGAGCTTCGGAAAAAAGGTTATTAATTTCCAAAAAACTTCCAAGAAATTTAAAATCAAATGGCCAGAGTACGCTCCACTGCCAGGGTTGAGCGTGATGGAGATGAGACCGAAGCCACTGAAACTGTTCCGATTTCCGAAGCAATGAGGCATTCTGGGCTGGTTTCATCAGAGGACACACCTGCTGCCGAAGCAACACAAGCTGATGTTGAAGAAGTTGGTTCCGAAGATGAGTACATCTGCGGGGTGCCAAGTAAACCTAGTCATCTGGACTTTGGATAGTCCACCATTTCTGAAGCTGATCTTCCTAAAATGGTGAAGCTGGGTTATTTTAGTGAGGCCAAAAAGGAATTAATTCGTTTTGGTGGAGAAGAAACTATCCCAAAGCCAGGAAAGGACGAGGTAGTAGTCTTCAAAAGTTTTCTTAAAGCTGGTCTAAGGTTCCCCCTAAACAAGATGATTGCTATTGTACTGAAGAAGTTTGGGATTTACCTTCATCAGCTGACCCCTAATGCTATCGTTAGGTTAAGTGTTTATATTTGGGCCCTTCGTAGCCAGGGGGTGGAACCGTTCAGTGAGGGTTTCTGCCGAGTTCATGAATTACACTACCAGACTAAAGTCAAAGGAGATGGTCTGCACGAGAATTTTGGCTGCTACAACTTTGCTTATCGCAAGACTACAAAGTTTCCAGTGATAAGCTACCGAAGCAAATGGCCAGCCGGATGGAAGTCTGAATGGTTTTATGTTAAAGTTGATGAAGATGAAGATAAATTGGTCCAGAGTCCGCTAGAACTGACCTTTGGAGAGACGAGGCCCCGATGCAACATGATAATGGGGAGCCCGAGTCAGATTGCTTTGGCTGAATTTCGAGTGATTTCAGATCATATTGGCACTAGAGACTTAGCGCAAGAATTTTTGGCTTTTAAAGTGTTCCCAACACTGAGGGAGTGGGAGATGCCGAAGCTAGGGGGAGAAAAGAAGAAGGGAGAACTTGTTCGATTGCCTTATCACTACAAGTTTAAGAAACACTTCAAAGCACCCTGCCAGGAGTGGTTGGACACAATTGAGGTTATGTGCAACGAGATCCTCGGCAAATACTCTAAGAAAGAAGATCAGTTAATGACTCCAGCCTTCGGCACTCGTCCAAAACGAAGATTGAATCGGGTGCTGGACGCCTTGAATTTTGATTACCCTGATTATGAGCAACTGGGCGGAAATGCCGAAGGCCAGAAAAGAAAAAGGATTGCCAGCGTCCTTGATAAAGAAGGCACCAAATTGGCTAAAAAGGACAAAGAAATTTCTGAGAAAAGGAAACTGAGCCCTGAGCCAAAGATAGCTGCTCCAAAGAAAAGAAAAGCTACATCCCCAAAACCGAAGACGCTAGCCCGAGAGGAGGAAGCTCCTGCAACACCTTCTACTACTGAAGTGGAAGAGATTCTAAAGGTAATGACTGAACCTTTGCCTATCAAGCTAAGTCCGCTGGCGCCAGAACTGACGAAGTTTTTTCAGAAGGAAAAAGAACCTTCGGCAACAGAAAGTCCCGCTAAGCCGAAAAAACGGAGAATTATCCAAGTGGACGATGTCATTCATCAGACACCGCCACCGACATCGGCATCAAAAATACCATTTATTGAAAGCGCTGTCACTGCCGAAACCACAGCCACCAGAGCCAAAACTATCGGAGCCGAAGCCACCGGAGCAACCACCGGAGCCGAAGCCGAGACCACCAAAGATCCAAATCTAGAAACCACACTTGGTGATATTGATAACATACTTCTGAAAATGGCTGAAGAAGAAGCTGTTGCGGCCGCGGTGGACATGACAATTGAGAAAGGAAAAGAGCAAATTGAAGACACTTTGGAAGAAGAAAACTTTAATTTTCAAGATATACTTGGACAAGAATTATCAGAGACTGAGAAAGAAGAGCTAAAGAAATATGCTATATCCTGTGGATACAAACCAGGGTCTCTGTTGTTTGGCGGAGTCAACGAAGGGAAACTAAGATGCCTTCGGAATCGAACCGAGGCCAAGGTTGTTAGGACCTTCTCAAAGAGCGTTGGTCCGCCGAAGATTGAAGCGGACCTCTGCAGGTACCAGCGACAGCATATCGCCGGTAGCCTGCTCTATGCTAATTTCAAGGTAAAAACTCTCAACTTTTTATTGTTTTTTTTGAATTAAGATGTTTTCTGACGAAGGTTGAGGATGCAAGACCTTGAAAAGTAAAGTGCTGAGGATGCAACAAGATCTTGAGGACGAGAAAAACGAAGCTACCATCAAAGATCTAGAAAACAAAGTCGAAAGTTACGAAGCTGCTTTGAAGAAAAAGGACTTCGTCATTCAAGACCTTGAAAACAAAGTTAAAGATTACGAAGCTGCCTTGGAAAAGAAAGACTTCGTCATCCACTGTGCGGAAGGTTCACTGGCTGAAGCTCAAGCCGAAATTGACAAATTGAACAGCGAATTACTTATAAAATCAGAAAAATCTGAGCAAGAAAAGAAGAATCTCGAAACAAGTCTCAAGACCGAAATTGAGAAGAATTCAAATTTGCAGAAATTATTGAAGGAGCTTCGGGAAAAATGCTTAGATTTTGGCAACCGATGCGTGCAGCGGCTGAAGGATGTGTTTTACTCAATTGGAGCCAGCTCTGATAAATTTACACCTTCAGCTGAAAACCTGCCAAGCACCTTTGAATACATTGAGGGCGAAGTTGATGCACTTGACGAAGTTATCGCTGGGCATGCCGATTTCTGCGCCCTGTTAGCTTCTCGAGGCACGGCTACTGCTTTCCTGAAGGCTAGATGCACGCACGGGAAAATTGTAAATAGGCCAAACTTCAGTTTATCACCGGCAGATTTGGTTGACATCCCTAGCCTAGCCCGAAGCATAGGGAACAGGTTTATGACCCAGATTTGGATAAACGGCGGGCGAAAAATGGCTGGTGACGAAGCTCGGAGCCACCTTAAGCCAGTGAGAAACTTATACTTGTTACTTTTACCTTCTCCTTGAATTCTGCGCCTTTCTCATTCCGTTTTAATACGTACAGGATGATGAAGCTAAAGAATGACGAGCTGAAGCTTAACAGATGCTCCGAAAGACTTTTCTGCATATGATTCTAGAGAAATTTTTGTAATATAATTGTAAAGAAACTTATGTAAATTTGTGCATACCTTGTAATATATCTTTTCCCCTTTATCCGTGTACAATCTGCTTTGCTGTGGACGAAATTTTATTTTTGAGCCGAAGGCGAAAAACACCTTCCCTTCTTTTCGTACACAACGAAGCATGAAAATTTCTTCTTTCTCCGAAGCTTTATCCTCATAGCCGAAGCATCTGCCTTTTCTGTATGATATGATGATAATGATCCTATGTATGTCTAAATGAATATTTATGAATGCAAATGTCATGATGTAATGTATCGTGCAAATGAATATCCGAATATATATTCAAAACCATAATCATAGCCTTCATTCCCTTAGGAATGACTCAAATCTTTTTGCCGCTTATTTTTCAGCTTCACCGTTTACTTTTCGGTGTATCAGCGCTGACTTTTCGCTGTAAGCCTCCCTTAGGAGCTTCTTCGCCTTTTATTTCGGCGGAATCAGCGTTTATTTTTCGCTGTAAGCCTCCCTTAGGAGCTTCTTCGCCTTTTACTTCGGCGGAATCAGCGTTTATTTTTCACTGTAAGCTCTGCATTCCCTTAGGAACGACTTTTGAGCTTCTCCCTGTTTTTTTTTCTTTTTCCTTTGCACTCGATGGTGCGTTCTCAGCTTTTACATTTACATCTTTGGGGGATATTACTCTTATAGGATTGAAATAAGAAAAAGAAAAATTACATGATGTGACCCCATTAAAACCCTTTCTCCCCCTTTGGAAAGGAAAAGGGTGCCACAAGAAAGAATAGAAAAAATTACATCAAGCTAAACATAATATCGCCGAAGCTCATCCGCATTCCATGATCTAGGAATGTCGTTGCCGTCCATATCCTTCAATCTGTAGGAACCGGGTCTTGACGAAGATACTACCAGAAAAGGTCCTTCCCACTTCAGTTGTAACTTGCCTACTGTCTCTAGGTTGGCTACTCTTCAAAGCACCAAATGTCCTGGTTCAATGTTCTTTAGCCGAACCTTTTATCACTCCATTTTATTGTTTCAGCTTGGTATTTATTGATGTTTTCCACAGCTTGAAGCCTGATCCCTTCTATAGCATCTTTTTCCACAGAGTAATCAGCTTCAGCTTCGTCTTCTGCCGAAGCTACTATTCTTATTGATTCTGCTTTGGCTTCTTCCGGAGTTATTGCTTCATCACCAAACAATAATTTGAATGGTGTAAAACCTGTTGATCTTGATATTGTTGTGTTGTGGCTCCACACCACTTTGATTAATTCATCTGGCCACTTTCCCCTGGGCTGATTGAAGATTAACTTCATTATTCCTGTCATTATGATGCCATCAGCCCTTTCAACAAGTCCATTTGACTCCGGATACCGAACTGATGCAAAATGGATCTTCGTGCCAATTTGTTCACAAAATTCTCTGAAAGCTTCGGAATCAAACTGTGTTCCATTATCCACAGTAATAGCCTTCGGCACTCCGAAGCGATAGACAATATTTTGCCAAAAAAACTTTTGAATAGTAACCGAAGTAATTGTGGCTAAAGGCTTTGACACAATCCACTTAGAAAAATATTCCACTGCCACTACAACATATCTTAAGTTTCCTTGTGCTGGTGGTAACGGACCTAACAAATCAAGACCCCACCTTTGCAATGGCCAAGTGGGTTGTATTAACTGGGTTAGAGACGAAGGTTGTTTTTGATCTCTTGCACATTTCTGACAGCCTTCGCACTTTTGGACTAATTCCACTGCATCCGAAGCTGCCTTTGGCCAATAAAATCCTTGACGAAAAACTTTTCCAAGCAAAGGCCTAGATCCAATGTGAGATCCACACAGGCCTGTGTGTATTTCCTTCATCAATTCTATACCTTCGGCTCTAGATAAACACTTGAGTAATGGAGAATAGACCCCATGCTTGTATAGCTCCCCTTCTATTATAACATATGGTCAAGCTCTCGCCTCTATCCTCCTGTTATAAGCTTCGTCATCTGAAAGAAAGTTACCCTGAAGGAAAGAGATGATCTCAGTTCTCCAGTCTTTACTATAAACAGGAGATATATTGAGGACTGCTCTTTCAAGAAGTTCAACCGAAGGTGCTTTTATTGTTTCGAAAAATACTTCCGAAGGTAAGGGCAGCCCCTGTGCTACTGACTTGGCTAGCAAATCAGCATGTTCATTTTCTCCTCGAGGAATATTTTTGACAGAAAATCCTTCAAAGGAAGCCTCAATCCTTCGGACCGTGTCTAAATATTTCTCAAGCTTCGGGTCTCTTGCTTTACAACTCCTGTCAATATGACCAGAAATAACCTGGGAATCAGTTTTAAGAACTGCCCTTCTAATTCCCATTGCCTTTAACTTCCGAAGACCCAAGAGCAAAGCTTCGTACTCAGCAATGTTATTTGTGCAACTAAAATCAAGTCTTGCTGCGTAGCAAGTTTTAACTCTGGAGGGTGCGACCAACACAGGGCTGCTCCTGCCCCGAAGGTTCCCCAAGAACCATTGCAGAATACTGTCCAAACTTCAGCGTCTTTACTCGCTTCTTCTTCCTGAGCCCCTAGCGTCCAGTCAGCAATGAAGTATGCTAACGCTTGGGACTGAATCGAAGATCTATGCACATAATCAATGCAGAACTCATTGAGTTTCGCAGCCCATTTTCCAACCCTTCCAGTAGCTTCTTATTTCTCATAATATCCTTCAATGGTTGTGAAGAAGGGACAATTATATTGTATGCTTGAAAATAGTGTCGAAGCTTCCTGGAGGCCATCAAAACAGCATACAGCACCTTCTCCAATTCTATATAATTTTTCTTTGATAAACTAAGAACTTCGGATACAAAGTATATTGGGGCTTGCTTTTTGACTTGGCCTTCAAGCTTCTCTTGGACAAGTGCTGCACTTACTGCTGAGTGCGAAGCTGCCACATATAACAACAGAGGAGCCCCTGGCGTTGGTGGAGTTAGCGTCGTTAGGTCTATCAAATATTGATTAAGCTCTTCGAAGGCTCTCTGCTGGACTGGTCCCCATTGAAAAACTTCGGCTGACTTCAGCACTTCGAAGAATGGTAAATTTCTCTCTACTGATCTAGATATGAATCTGTTAAGAGATGCCAGTCTTCCTGTCAATCTTTGAGCCCCCTTCTTTGTACTTGGTGGTTCCATTCGAAGGATAGCTTCGATTTTATTTGGATTAGCCTCAATCCCTTTTGTTGAAACTAGGTAGCCAAGGAATTTCCCCTTCTTCACTCCGAAAACACACTTTTCTGGATTCAGTTTTAGACCAGCCTGTCTAAAATTAGCGAAGGTCTCCTGCAGATCAGCAATGTGATTTTCTTGCTTCGTGCTTTTTACAATGATATCATCAACATAAGTTAGCACATTTCTGCCTACCTGAGAATGAAGAACCTTCGCTGTCATCCTGCTGAAGCTTCCTCCAGCATTCTTGAGCCCCTCTGGCATCCGAAGGTAACAATATGTTCCACTAGGGGTTATGAAGCTGGTTTTTGGCTCATCCTCCTTCTTCATCCAAATTTGATGATAGCCTGAATAACAATCCAGCAGACTCATAAGCTCTAATGAAGCTGCTGCATCAACTAGGGAATCTATCCTTGGCAATGGAAACTCATCCTTCGGAGAAGCCTTGTTGAGATCAGTAAAATCAATACACATCCTCCATTTGCCATTGGCCTTTTTTACCATAACAGTGTTAGCCAGCCATTCTGGGTATTTTACTTCTCTAATAACTCCGGCGCTGAGGAGTCTTTTCACTTCATTCCGAGCACCTTCGGCCTTGTCATCAGACATCTTCCGAAGCCTCTGCTTTCTGGGTCTGAAAGATGGATCAACATTGAGCGAGTGTTCAATAACATCCCTGTTGACTCCGCAAAGATCATTAGCTGACCATGCAAAAACATCTTTGTTGTTGAAGAAAAACCTTATCAAAGTTTTCTCTTGTTGCTCAGACAATTGAGATCCCAGCAGCACCTTCTGCTCTGCGATATCTTCGCATAAAAGCATGGGTTTCGGCTGATCGGACGAAGCAGCCTTCTCCCTTCTGTACTTGTACTTCTCACAAGCTTTGGCTTCATCTATATTGTGGATTGCTTTTGAATCAGTCCAATTCCCCTCGGCCTTTCTGGCAGCTTCCTGACTCCCATGAATAGCAATAGGTCCCTGATCCGAAGGTATCTTCATGCAAAGATATGCTGGATGAAGAATTGCTTCGAAAGCATTGAGTGTTCCGCGACCAATGATAGCATTGTAGGGATACTCCATGTCGACAATGTCAAACACGACTTGCTCAGTCCTTGTATTGTTGACGAATCCGAAGGTCACTGGCATGGTAACCTTACCAAGCGCTACAATATGTCTTCCTCCGAAGCCACAAAGAGGGTGCGTAGCATCATGAATCTTGTCTTCGGGCTATTGCATTTGTCTGAAGGCCTTAGCAAATATAATATCCGCTGCACTGCCTGTATCAACCAGAACATTGTGGACCAGAAATCCTTTGATCACACAAGAGATAACCATAGCATCATTGTGTGGGTAATCCTTGAGCTGAAGATCCTCTTGAGAGAAGGTAATTGGAATGTGAGACCATCTTGACTTGATGAAGGGTCCTTGTACCCCTACATGTTGTACTCTTCTCTGTGCCTCCTTCTTCTGTTTCTTGTTAGCCGGCTCTGAACATGAACCGCCTGTTATCGGGAGGACCAGCTTCGCAGCCGAAGCAGTTCCAGCTTGGTTCTTGAACGAAGTCATTGTCTCAAAAAAGTGGAAGTGAGTTCACCGGAGGTGGGCGCCAATGTTGGGGACTTGTTCTCAAATGCTATGAATTAAGAACAAGGCAACATAGAATGTTAAATGTCAAAGCCCTTCGTCCGCTGAAGCATTATTTCCCTGAGGATTTAATGAGCTTCGGACGAAGGTCATGGATGATAAATTACGAAGGTCCTACCTTCGTAATCAGAAATAAAATAATGCGAAATGAAATATAAAGTATAAAACATTAAAGAATATCAAGAATAAGTAACATCATTTTCTCATTTTATAACATAGATTGAGATATTAAAACATGATGTTTGGTTACATTTATACCTTTGCCTTGACAAAGAACAATAATTCCAGAGTAATGCGTTAGCAGTTACAGGATTCCGTGAACAGTAGAGGAGTACTGTTCACTATTTATAGGCACAGGACACAGCCTGTAAGAAATTACAATCATACCCCTTACAAAAGATTACAATTATGACTCAGACCCTTATGGACTAAAAAGTCATTCCATCTTTAAGTCGGTTCGACCCTTCACCTTCGGATACGCTACAATATCGAAGCTTCATGAGCGATAGGTTTGGTATTACGTATAAACAGGTTTTGCCGAAGGTGTTTCTTCCTACAGGACCTTCGGCGACGAAGCATGGTCCCAACAAAAGCCCTAGAGAAGCTTTGATTGTTGCATTCATGCCAATGTATAGTGTTTCTAAGTGAAACAGGTGTTTGAATCGTGTTTACATACAACATAGAAGTCTCCGGCAAATTTTCACAATTTTTCCGAGTATTTTCCCTTTTTCGAAAATCAAAATTTATTTAATTGAGATACCTAAAAATATTTTTATAAACTCCAAATATATTATTTGTGTTGTTTGGGTGCCTTAATCTCTAATCTATTTACTTTGGTCTTAACTCCAAAAAGAAAGAAATCCCTAAACCTATTTTTCATATGTCACGTACGTGACATGGAGGATTTTCTTTTCTTTCTAGTGGACAAGCCGAGTCAAGTAACAGGACATTGATTAGCCTTATAAAAGAAGAAGATATATGATCATTCTAGGCATCGGTATAAGATTTTGTTTGAAGCTTTGTGGGCTCATAGAATATCTAAACAACATGCTACTAATGTCTCTCCATTTGAGCTTGTTTATGGACAAGAAGTTGTCTTGCCTGTGGAGATAAGCGTAAATACTGTTAGGTTTGCGAGGCAGAACAATCTAATTGTCGGAGATTATTATAATTTGATGATGGACAATATTGATGAAGTAACCAATAAAAATTGGTGGCTCTAGGAGAGATCGAGAAAGACAATGGTTGCTAAAGCTTACAATAAAAAGGTCAAGGCTAAGTTATTCCAAGTTGGGGACCCAGTGTGGAAAACCATCTTTCCACTAAGAAGCAGGGACCGAAAATTCGACAAATGGTCACCACGCTAGGAAGGACCTTACACAATCACACAAGTAATAACTGGTAATGCATATATGTTGCAGACTTTGCAAGGTGAGGACCTACCCAAGGCACTAAATTGTCATTTCTTAAAGCAATATCATCCTAGTATGTGGCAAGATGCTTACGAAAACCGATGTTGTCACATCAAGTTGTTTCCAGCCTGCACCAGTGCTTTTGGTTCGCTCAGCTTCCCTAAAAGGCAGGGGACATGTGTTGAGCACCGTTTGTGCCACTAGACACGGCCGGACATTCCGGCCTTAAGGCCCGAACGGTCCTGCTGCGGACGGTCTGCCCTTAGGCGTGGACAGTCCACGATTAGATCAGATCAGGCGAATTAACTACTATCTCCATGTGATTTTATCCCTCTAAACTCGTGAGAGTTGTTAGAGGACGCCTAGGAACCGGTCCAGACCTCCCTCCTTTTACCTTTGAAGGAGTACAGCCGATTGAAACAACCAACAATCGAACCAAATCAGTATATCTTTTGTTCCTTTACTTTTTGCCCTAGGAGTAGACAGTAACGTAGCCTTCTTCACCTCAATCTTCGTGTCTCTTCGACTCTACTTCGTCTGGAGACATCTTGGGTGGCCTGCCGATCCTAAGACAACCTAGGATCTCTCCTCCCTGATGGGGTCCCTCCCGAGGGTCAGATCCAGGTTGGCGAACGTTGCCGCCTCTATGCACACCTAGACCGTTCGGCCACTAGGTGCGAACCGTCCAACACAGCGCAAAGAAGAGTCAGCTCTTGCCGCAATTAGATGGTGTTTGGTTCCTTTAATCATTCTTCTAAACTTTAGATACCAAACTTTGGTCCCTAGAAATTATATTTGAAAGATCTATTTAATAGGGACTAAAATGAAATAAAATGGAGAGCTTAAAAATTAGTCCCTACAAACTAAGGGCTTGTTTGGTAGAGTTCCGCTCTATGATTTTCTAGCTCCGAGAGCCGATTCTCTAATAGAGTGATTCCGAGTGATTCTTTAGAAGAAGTGAATCTATTTGACGAAAATCGTTTAGCAAATAGACTGTGAAGTGATTCCTTAGGGGTTAGAGAGTAGGGAGCAGGTTGGGAGCGGTGAGAAGTAGGATTTTTGGCTCCCACTTTCTAGTATAAAATTCTCTAGAAGAAGTGAATCTATTTGACGAAAATTGTTTGTCAAATAGGCTGTGAAGTGATTACTTAGGGGTTAGAGAGTGGGGAGCAGGCTGGGAGCGGTGGGAAGCAGATTTTTTGGCTCTCACTTTCTAGTATAAAACAAAGACTATATTCACTTTACCCCATCATGGAGCAATTTGGATTTTTACCGTTTGACTTTACGGGTGTGATTCTCGCTGGAACATAGCTGTGGAAACTCTGTCAAACAACCCCTAAACACTATCTAAGATTGATTTAACTTAACACCCTTAAGACTCGGGCCGGTAGCATACAGAATTTCGACGCTTGCGTGCACGACCAGCCCTGCAGGCCACGATCTCTAGCCACCACCAACGATCGTGCGCGCGCGGCTTATGATGATGACCAGTCGGCCACACGGAACAGGATAGCGGCGCGTCGCTAGATAGTGCACATGGCGCGCCAGTCGCCCACCACACGTCCACACCACCCACGCACCCACCAGTAGCAGTAGACCGCTGCATCTGCAATTCTGCACGCACGCCACCGCTCGATGGGCGATGGCGAGGCTAGCGAGTAGCGAGCCTATGCCGAGGCGCCAGCATCTGCGGGCTCGGGCTTTGGTTGGTGTTGGTTGGCTAACAAAACCACCCTCCCCTGCCCAACCCATCGGACGACGCCTCTTGGCGACCTTCCCGGCCCCACTCGTCCCAGCCATCAGAAGGAAGGCAGAGGCCGACTACGAGCAGACGCTCACGGAGGCACGGAGCCCGTGTGCATCTTTGCAGTGGCAGCCTGCACAGCACAGTCAGCGCCACAGCGGGCTGGCCGCTGGCAAGGGTGGAGTGGAGGCCACGAAGTCGTGCACGAAGAAAACAGAGGGACCAAAACAGGAAAGCGGAAGTAAAGAGAGTGAAACAGTACATGCAAGCAAAATCAAAGATTGGTGGTAAATCGTGCTGCTTTGTACGGTTTAATCGTTCATATCGTTAATAATGATGAGTGATGATAAAAAAAAGTGTCATCATCTCCCGATCGACGACTATACAAAGCGTGTAGCAAGATTTATTTGTCTGCAACCTGCGGCAGCTTACCATGCTCTATGAGCAGGGGCGTTCAGCATGGTGCGAAATCTAATACGGATACATATTATCGTGGTTTCGGGAAGCGGGAGACAATATATTTGTATTTAGCAGGGGTGCTACCGCGGACTCACTCCGAATGGTGAGTCTCTAGGACTCAGTGGGAAATCTGAGACACGGGGTTTATACTGATTTAGGTTCGCACCCTACTCCAGTGTAATATGATCGTAGTATTGCTTGGAGCATGTTACAACTGGTATACATGTGTGTGAGAAGAAGGGTCTTCCCTTTTATATCTTAAAGCACATGCCTTACATTGGTGTCTCTTAGAGAGAGATTCCTTCAGTCGACGTGGTGGGCCCCCCTCCTTCGGGTCATACGAGGTGGTGTCTCCGGTATGGTGCTGACCATCTCACCTGTTCCTTTGGCGGGTTCGTGGCGGACTTCCCAACAACGACACGCGGCTGGTCCCACGGTTCATCCTCTGGGCCTGATCCATACGGTCCGGCTTTTGTGGGGGGACGGATATCCCCGGGGCCCCATAAACACTAAAATGTGTCATGGGCCGCCTGGCAGGTTCTCTCTTGGGCCATCATATAGGACGAACCAGCTAAATGCAGCCAAGCCGGGCGGGCCCGATCTGAGCCGACGGAAGCCAACGCCCGAGTTAAGAACTTGTTTTTGATTGTTGTGAACCAAAAACAAGGCAACACAAATGTTAAATATTAAGGATCTTCGTCCTTCGAAGCATTACCCTTTTCTAGGCATAATAAGTCTCGGACGAAGGTCATGAAAAACAAGTCTTCATTATTCATAGATATAATATTATAATGTAACACTATAACAATTGCTCATTTCATATCATATGTCAGAACAATGTTATAATCCATAATGTATATTAATAAGGTGATACAAACAATATATTACATTTATACCTTCGCTTGTTTGATGGAGAGAGTGCACATACAGCTTCTTCAATCAAGCGTGAACAGTACGATGGTACTGTTCATCTATTTATAGGCAAGGGACGCAGCAAAAGCAAAAGTATAATTATGGCTATGATATCTATATATTACTCTAATACAAATATCAAGGATAAATGGGTCTTTTTTCTCGCTGACTCAATGTCACGTATAACCTTCGTGACCATCTTGAGCCCAAGCTCTAGCTCTTCGGCGTTTTGCGCATGCCTGTTGTAGCTTCGACGCTCAGTCCCTTTAGTTGCAAACAATTTCTTTATCCTCAGTACGTTTGACAGAGAAGGAGACCCCCAACAGCAGCCCCTTCGAGGTGCTAGGTTGTTTTTTCATAACGAGCTCGATTCGTGAAACACACGAAGGCTTCTGAATGCCGGAGGTCCAAAAGCACCATTCCTGAGCTTGTTATTAAAAAACGACTAAAAAGTTACAGCCTATGCTGGCCCACCGATCAGTCAGTATGAGTGGCGCGGCAGTTCGCCTTCTTCACCTACAGGGCTATATAAACAGATGGATTTATAAGAAGTTACTATAGCATTCATTGCTATTACATCGTTGTGCTGCTTAATTTTTTTACTGAAGCTGAAGCTGGTGGTGCTCTGCATTTGTTAACTGGTCTTCAAACAAGCGTTAAAACAATTGAAGGTTAGCTTCATCTCAAGAACATAAATGGCTAGAATTAGGTCTACTGCTAGGCTGACAAATGAGGGTGGAGAGACTAAGGCCACTAGGACAGCTCCAATTTCAGAAGTTATGAAACGCTCTGGATTGGTTTTTCAAGAGGAAGAAGGACCTTTTTCCCGAGAAGGACAATGTTAATGCCGAAGCTAAAAATGTCGTTGCCGAAGCTGGTAGTGATGATGAAGAAGACGATGGCATCTTGAGTCCAAGCAACCCCAGTCATGTTGAATTTGGGAAATCCACTGTGAAAGTAGAAGATTTAGTTCTAATGAAGAAGCTTGGGTATTTTGGGGAAAATGACGATGAACTGATAAGATTTGCTAGAGACAGAGTGATTTCAAAGCCAAAGGATGATGAAGTAATAGTTTTCAAAAGCTTCTTTTGGGCAGGGCTTCGGTTCCCTTTATACGAGATGATTGACGAAGTTTTTAAAAGGTTTGAAGTTTATCTTCATCAGCTGACTCCAAATGCCATAGTCAGACTTAGCGTGTACATCTTGGCTTTACTAAGTCAAGGAAAAAGTGCCAATGCCGAAGGATTCTGCAGAGTCCATGAACTCTACTACCAGACCAAGGCCAGAGCAGATGGCCTGCATAAAAACTTCGGATGCTACAACTTTGCATACCGAAAAGATATGAAGGCTCCTGTGATTGGGTACCGCACCAAGTGGCCTACTGGCTGGACCAACGAGTGGTTTTATGTAAAGGCTGACGAGAAGGAAAGGGAGAAACTCATGAGCATGGTGAAGAGTCCCTTAAAGTTAAGCTTCGGCATGACAAGGCCATTGTGCAATATGCAACTCGGCTCCCCCTGCCAGCTAGCTAAAGTAGAATTCAGAGTTGTAGCCGAGCACATCAGCACTCAGGACTTGGTACAAGAGTATTTGGCCAACAAAACTTTTCCAACATCAAGTGGATGGGGAATGCCGAAGAGAAAAGATGAAGGGGAGAAGTTTGAACTTGTAAGGCTACCATATCGGTTTAAATTCCAAAATACTTTCAGTGGCCCTTGTGCCGAATGGCTAGAAATCATAGAAACAATGTGCAATGAAATCCTTGGTAATTACACCAAGAAAAAGGATCAATGGATGACTACCGCCTTCGATACCCGAAAAAAACGAAGGTTGAATCGAGTAATAGACACCCTTGGCTTCGAATATCCTGATTATGAAAAACTTGACGAAGAAGCCAGGGGGGCAAAGAAGAAGAGAGTTGTAAGTATTTTGAAAAGGCAAGTAATAAGATCTGTTGGGGGCCTTCGTCTTCCAAAGGTCCTCAAAAACATGATTTGACAATGTTTCCCAAGTGTAATATACATACAGGTACCTTCGGACTCGGAATGAGACTATACACAATATGGAAAGCATGGTCAAGACGAAGGTTGATGCAGTTCCGAAGCTACGCGCAAGGGTGCTTCGGCTCAATGGCAGAAAGAGAAACCGACTTAAAGGGGAAAAGACTATTTAGTCCTCGGTGGATTGTCCTTAAGACAATACTAAACATAAAGGGCATGAATGTAATTTTACATAAGTTGCGCCCTGTGCCTATAAATAGATGAACAGTACCCCCCGTACTATTCACGTTGCCTGGTATTCGCTCGTGCGTCACGCTTGTACTTTTGCCTTCTGTCAAGCCGAAGGTACAAATGTAATTCAGTATTGTTTTTATTCATTCATGATTATATCATAAAATCATATAAATGATGTTATGTGATTATTCATGTTGTTTCTCATATTTCACATGCTTCTCCTTTTATCAATGTAAACTGTGATGATGAAGGTATGTCCTTCATGACCTTCGTCCGAAGATCGTTATATCCTAAGGGAAATAATGCTTTGAGGGATGAAGGGCATTAACCTTTAACTTCTTTCTGTGTTGCCTTGTTTTTAATTCATAGCATTTGAGAACAAGTCCCCAACATTGGCGCCCACCTCCGATGTACCCACTTCCACAAACTTCGGCAAAGCATCAACCTTCGTCATGCCGCCGAAGAAGATAACAGCGCCAGGGGCTGCACTGCAGCCACTGGACACAAATCAGGAGACTCTCTCTCTCTTCGAGAGGCCAGAAGCCAAAAAAGAAAGGCCACTAGTCCAACACTTCAGGAGGAGAAATTGGACCAAGAGATCAGGAACATGGAGATCATTCACCAACAGGTGCAAAGGAAAAAGGAGAAGATGGCTCGGCTGGCCGACCTTCAAAGGAAGATCGACGAAGCTACTGAGGAAGTGCGTCATCTTACTCAAGATGACGATGACCGAAGGCCCCAACATAGGGAGCTTCGTCAAGAGGGCTCATTCAACGAGGACGAATGGTACGATGATTTTAATCATGGTACCTTTGCTTTTGATGATGCTTCTCCTCTGGCAGCAGAATTGCAGGCTATCCCATGGCCACAATCCTACAAGTCACCTCAGCTACCCATGTACGATGGGCACTCGGACCCTAAGCAATTTCTGATGAGCTATGAGGCAACAATATCCTCATACGGAGGTAATGCTGCTGTCATGGCCAAATCCTTCGTCATGGCAGTCCGAAACGTGGCCCAGACATGGTACTCTTCTCTTCGGCCAGGGACAATTGCGTCATGGCAGAAGCTCAAGGATATGCTAGTTACAAGTTTTCAAGGTGTTGGAGACTTGTTCTCAAATGCTATGAGTTAAGAACAAGGCAACATAGAAAATGTTAATCGATAAAGTCCTTCGTCCTTCGAAGCATTATTCCCCTTAGGATATAATGATTTTCGGACGAAGGTTATGAAGGGCGTACCTTCATAAATACACTATACAGTGACGAAGGATGAAATATAAGGAATATAAAGGATAACATAGACAATTGCATATTATTATTAATTTATCTTTGCATTATTATTATGTAGAAACAGAAATGACATCGAATTACAAATGTACCTTCAGCTTGAAGGAGATGAAAGTACAAGCGTGACGCAAGGGCGAATGTCAAATCAGCGTGAACAGTACTGTTGGGGACCTTCGGCTTCCGAAGGTCCTCAAAAACAGGATTTAACAGTATTTCTGGAGTATAATGTGTGAACAGGTATCTTCGGACTCAAGTCGGCATCACAGTAGACCAGAATAATACGAAGGTTGATACAGCGCCGAAGGTGTGAGCAGGAAAGCTTCGGCGCGGCAGCAAAAAGTGAAACCGACTTAAAGATGAAAAGGCTATTTAGACCTCGACAGATTACTATAGAATTATTATCAAGTGTAAAGGGCATGAATGTAATTTTGTATGGGTTGTGTCCCGTGCCTATAAATAGGTGAACAGTACCCCCGTACTGTTCACGCTGACTTGGCATTCGCTTTCTGCGTCACGCTTGTACTATCATCTCCTTCCAGTTAAAGGTACACTTGTAATTCAACGATATTTCGGTCTATGCATGATAATAATACATAATTGTTTATGTTGGCTTTTATATTTTTTATATTTCCTCCTTCGTCGTTGTATAATAAAGTTATGAAGGTACGCCTTTCATAACCTTCGTCCAAGAACCATTATATCCTAAGGGAAATAATGCTTCGAAAGACGAAGGACTTTAACGATTAACATTTTCTATGTTGCCTTGTTCTTAACTCATAGCATTTGAGAACAAGTCCCCAACATTGGCGCCCACCTCCGGTGAACTCACTTCCACTCTTTGAGTTTTCTGAACACCTTCGGCGATCATAAAACCTTCGTTATGGCGCCGAAGAAAGCTTCAGCAACTGGCACTGCAGCCCTTCAACCGCTGGACCACAATCAAGAGACTGTCTCTCTTCGGGAGGCCCGAAGCCAGAAAAGGAAGGCTGTCAGTCCGTCACCACCAGAGGACGAGATAGATCAAGAAATCAGAGACATGGAGATGCTTCATCAACAGGTGCAGAGGAAGAAAGAAAAGATGGCCAGACTAGCTGAACTGCAGAGGCAAATAGACGAAGCCTCTGAAGAAGTTCGTCAACTTGCTCAGGATGAACAGCACCGAAGGCCTCAGCACCAAGACCTTCATCAGGAGGGTTTTCCCAACGAAGATGACTGGTATGACAATTTCCATCATGGGAATTTTGTTTTTGATGATGCTTCTCCTCTGTCCGCTGAGCTACAGGCTACACCTTGGCCTCCGTCCTACAAGCCGCCTCAGCTTCCCGTATTCGATGGTCATTCAGACCCGAAGCAGTTTTTGATGAGCTACGAAGCAACAGTATCTTCGTATGGTGGCAATGCTGCAGTCATGGCCAAATCTTTTGTTATGGCTGTCAGGAGTGTTGCTCAAACCTGGTATTCCTCCCTTCGACCAGGAACGATCACTTCATGGCAGAAGCTGAAGGACTTGTTGTTAACTAGCTTCCAAGGGTTTCAGACGAAGCCGGTTACTGCTCAAGCTCTGTTCCAGTGCACCCAGGACCACGAAGAATACCTTCAGGCGTATGTCCGGAGGTTCTTGCGTTTGAGGGCACAGGCACCAACGGTGCCCAATGAAATTGTCATTGAGGCCATGATCAAGGGGCTTCGGCCAGGACCGTCAGCTCAGTACTTCGCTAGGAAGCCTCCTCAAACTTTGGAGAAGCTGCTCCAGAAGATGGACGAGTACATTCGGGCCGACAATGATTTTCGCCAAAGAAGGGAGGAGGCTTTCAGGTTTTCTGAAATGACCAGGGGCTTCGGAGGAAGGTCCTACCCGAGGCACGTGAGATCAATTCATAACTCTACACAAAATGATGACAGAGGAAGCCAACAGCAAAGGCCACAATGTTCCTCACAGGCTTCGGGGCAACAGCAAAGCTCCTTCCGACCACCAGCTCCAAGAGGCAGAGGCGCCAGGGGCTTCGGAGGAAGATTTGGCGATCAACCAAGAAGAATCTTTTGCTTATTCTGCGGTGAAAACAAAGGCCATACCACCAGGATGTGCCATGTTACTATTCAGAAGCAAAAGGAAATAGCCGAAGCCGCAGCACAACAAGCTCAGCCGAAGCAGGTCATGCATACAGCTTCGTATCATTCGCCCTACATCCCAGAATATGTGGGCAACCACCCTGCAGTTTCTGTTGCTTCGGCAAGTCAGCCTCAAGCTTCCTGGCAACAGCCTCCGCCTCCACCTCCGTTGCAACAAGGCCAGCAGCCAGAAGGGAGCTAGTATGCTCCACATCAGAGGGATTTCAGAGAGCAGTCCGAAGCTCGTACAGTCAACAGCACTGTACCAGAGTCAAAACACATCTATTGACAAATATCCTACCTTAATAGCAATCTTTTTCATTCAGTTTTATTTTCTGCAATAAAGGACATTGTTTAGGTTTCATGTAAATAGTTTCGTTGATTCCCACAAGGAAAATATATTATTCACAGGCTTAAATTGTTGAAGTTTAAAGACTTGTGATAACAAAGAGGACCTTCGAACTATCGAAAATTCTTCGAAGCAACAAAAAGTCGTTCTAAGGAACGCAGAGTAAGTTTGCCGAAGTCACAAAAAAGTCGTTCCAAAGGGAGCGCAGTGTAAGTTTTCTGCTCCAAAGTCGTTCCAAAGGGAATGCAGAGCATACAGCGAAAAGTCAACGCTGATACCGCCTAAGTAAAAGGCGAAGCGCGAAAAGTCAACGCGAATACCGCTGAAAGTAAAAGGCGAAGAAGCTCCTAAGGGAGGCTTACAGCGAAAAATAAACGCTGATTCCGCTGAAGTAAAAGGCGAAGAAGCTCCTAAGGGAGGCTTATAAAAGATTGTGTTTTATTGCAGGGATGCGTATGTATCTTCGGAATAAACATCATCTCACATAACATAACATCATCGCATCATTTCGCATAGCATAAGCATCATACATCATTTTGCATATGGCACAAGAGGTGGACACGTTATCAATCTACAGAAGAACGCTTTGGAAAAAGGGAAAAATCATAATGTCACAAAAAGATACATCATTGATCTTCGGAAGTGTAGCTTCGGAAAATATCTTCATGAAGCCTGGATATTATTCATCAGAACACTGGATATTGTTGTGACAAAGAAAAATTCTTCTTCACGAAGCATGAAAAGAAGGGAAGGTGTTTTTTCGTCAAAGACTCAAAAGCGGTACGTGTAAAGTTTCATGCATCGTAAAGAATGGAGTAACAAAAATAGGTATATTACATTAGGGTTTACAAAATGTTACAGTATATTACATTTCAGAAGTCTTTACAAAAATACTTAATCTTCTTTCAAAACGACTTCTGCAGCCTCGTTCAGGAGCCGATTGACGACTTCGTCCATAATATCTTCAGCCATCCTTTTAATTTCGTCGTCTCCTTTCGGCTGAGGGCCCGAAGACGCTTTAGCAGGATCTGAAGTAGGACAGGATACAGCTACATTACTATTACAAATCACAAACAAATCTTAAAGCTTAAGATTACAACACGATAAAAACTATTAGTTAATACCTAATTGACCTTCGGGCTCTGCGCTCTTTTCATCAGCCTCAGCTACTTCTCTAGCATCGTGAATGCCCTTTTCACTTCTTTGAATAATTTCTCCTGCCATTTCTCGGCCACCGTTATCCCAGATGTCGGTGAAAAATTTTCCACCGACCATGCTAGCTTCGGCCGAAGGATCTCTTGCATCTTCAAAAGACAAAGCAGCTTCGGATTGTGCTAAAATTTTTATATGTTCACAACCCTTTTTCTCTAAAATGGTGGCAATCCCTCTGGCGCCCGAGAAAGCGCATATATCTCCACGGCTATTTAAAATTTCTTCGAAGGCTTCAGCTTCGTGGTCGATCCATTCGATGGGACCTTCGGGATTGCCTCTCGTAAAGTTTTCCTCGCTTGAGAATGCGCCGACTCTGGCGAAGCTAGCCTTTAACTTCTTAACACACTCTATAGATTTGATATAGCATCTCTTCTTGGATGACCGAAGCTCTTCAACAGTTCCTTCTAAGTGATCTGCCCATTGGTCGCTGAGTTCTCGCTTTGTTTCTTCAAGTATGCGTTCTTCCTTGGCTCTGGCCAGTTGTTTCCGAAGATCTTCAATTTCGCGCTTCTGGACTTCAGCTTGATCTTTAAAAGCAGCTTCGTCTTCCTTTATTTTATTTATCAATGAGTGTAATATTTTATCTTTTTCAAGACCTTTGTTCCTCAGTTCAATAACTTCGGAACGAAGGTTGCTCAGGGCTATAGAACACCCTTCGTCTTCAGCATCTTTCTGTGCTCTGAGGGCATTGCTAAGTATCAGGCCCTGCAAAGAGAAATATGTGTGCGTCAATAGGTTTAAACAAACGAAAAATTTTGGACTCAACAAAAAATACAAGGATCTCATTTGTCGCACCTTTAAGCTATTGTAAGCCAGGCTGTCGGCCAGATCGTTCTTCGACAGCACCGAGAGCCCGCCTTCTAAAGTTGGGAATCCGAAGCTCTTGCTCATCTCCCGACAGACAGAAATCTTCTTGCTGTCAGGGAGACAATACAAAAAGTCTTCTTCTCCACTACCATTGAATATTAACACCCCCTTTGGATACTTCAGTTTTTGGGCGTAGCGCTGGGCCTCTTGCTCTTCTTTTTCTGATAGTTTTTTCCCCGAAGCATGACGAACAATATAATCACGAATTTTGGGGGATGCTTCGGGGGCAATGACACCGATTTCTTCAACAAAAGTTGGCTTTGTTATTTTTTCTGCCTCACTTTCCAAGGATTTTATCTTTGCGGGCTCTGAGGACCCAGCTTCGGCTTCAGTTTCTTGCTCTGGAGCTTTAGTATCAGAAATTTCAGTTGTTGTTTCAGGAAGGACAGCAGCCTTCTTCGGAGGTGTGCTTGAAGATTTGATCGTTTCCAGTACATCTAGCACATTAGCCATTCTCTTCCTTTTCGGAGTCACTGCTGGCACTTTTTTTACTGTCTCAATATTTGCTGCAGGGCTCAAAACTTCTGATGTTTTCGATCCCTCAGTTGCTTCTTTTACCTCTTCCATTTTTTCTGTGGACGGCGCTTCGGCCTTCTCTTTCGTTTCTGATAACAAAATCTTTGATTGTTCCAATTCTATCTTTGTTGGCACTTCGGCCGTTTCTGCGACTTCTGGCAGCAAGGTTGGCTCGGTTGGTTTTTCAGCTTCGGTGGCCGAAGAAGTTTCTCCGGTAAACTCAGGCACCGAAGCTGGTTCAATATAGCGCGGCCGATGTGTGAGGACCTTTATCTTCTTTCTTTTCGGTTCTGGCTCGCTAGGAGCAGTTGCAGCTTCTTCTTTTGCAGAGGTTGTGTTTTTTCTCTTCTGCCTTCGAATGGGATAGCAATAGTCAGGGTAGACAAACCCGATTGCATCAAATACCCGATTCAGCCTCTTCTTTTTTCGACCTCCGAAGGCTGCTGACATTGCAGTGTCTTCCGCCTTCGAATAAGCCCCAAGCAGTTCATCACTTAAATTTTCAATGCTTTTTAACCAGTCATCATCTGGCTCAACGAATTTATCTCCAAATTTAAAAGTGTACTTCAACCTGATAAGTCCACCTTCGTCGGCCTCTTTTATGGTTTCTTGTGGCATTTCCCATTTCTCCGCGAGCGGCCATACCTTGAAGGCAATATGCTCTTGTACTAAGTCTCTCGTTCCAATAAAAGAACAGATAACGCCGAAGGCCCTCTGGCATTCTTCGGCCGCTTCATTCATTTCAACCTTCGGCCTCCGAAGGCCGAAGCTTTGCCAAATAGGGCGCATAATTATACCTTTAATATCTTCTCGTACTGTCAGATCATTCTTCACATAAAACCATTCTGTCATCTAGTCGCCGGGCCATCTCTTCCGAAAGGTTGGCACGGGGCAGCTTGACCCGGACCGAGAAACGAAACTGTAGCAGCCAAAATTATTGTGATACTGTTCCTTACCCCAAGGTTTTGTCTCGTATGATAGTTCGTGTATATTGCAGAAGCTTTTTGCATCAGGCTTCAGACCTTGGCTTCTCACGGCCCACACAAAGATATTCAGCCTTATAATTGCCTCGGGGGTAAGTTGATGGAGATAGATTTCGAATATTTTCAGCACCTCTACAATGAAGCTGCTCAAGGGAAATCGCAGTCCAGCTTTCAAAAAGCTTCGGTACACTACGACTTCATTCTCTTCAGGATGTGGGCAAGTTTTTTCCCCTTCTTCCGCCCTCACAATGGACATATCCCGGAAATACCTTCCTTTCATATTGACAAGATGATTCTCTTTGATAGTTGATTTACCATAAACTGAATGGCTTGGTCGCCAGGGACGATCTTCGGAGTCTTCACCACCACTGTCCACATCATAGCTGTCACTGTCACCAGTATCCTCAGACAAACCTTCCAGAATCTCCTTGGTGATTTTTTCTGTATTGGTCTTTGACATCGCTATAAGAAACCCCAAATTTTTCTCTTCGTCGAGGCTCAGCTTCGTCTCGGCAGCAGTCTTCTTATCTTCGGACATCTTCGGAGATACTAAAAAACTATTTTCAAAGCCAAAGCTTCAAAACTAAAAGCTTAGCAAATCGTAGTGTGCAAGAGCTAAAAATTGAGTGAGCGGGAGCAGTTGGCCAGAGAGCGTGTCAAATGAGTTTGCGGTATGACCGTATTTATACGCCAAGAGCGTTGAAAATTGAAAGACCCCGCTTGTCAGTGAATGTTGCTATTCTAGCAAAGGGAAGGTGTTTTTTCGGACCTTCGGCGAAAAGCCTTCGTCCATGTCGCAATCTAAATTTATTATTTTGAACAAATTAATATTGCGAGGGGCTACTGTTGGGGACCTTCGGCTTCCGAAGGTCCTCAAAAACAGGATTTAACAGTATTTCTGGAGTATAATGTGTGAACAGGTATCTTCGGACTCAAGTCGGCATCACAGTAGACCAGAATAATACGAAGGTTGATACAGCGCCGAAGGTGTGAGCAGGAAAGCTTCGGCGCGGCAGCAAAAAGTGAAACCGACTTAAAGATGAAAAGGCTATTTAGACCTCAACAGATTACTATAGAATTATTATCAAGTGTAAAGGGCATGAATGTAATTTTGTATGGGTTGTGTCCCGTGCCTATAAATAGGTGAACAGTACCCCCGTACTGTTCACGCTGACTTGGCATTCGCTTTCTGCGTCACGCTTGTACTATCATCTCCTTCCAGTTAAAGGTACACTTGTAATTCAACGATATTTCTGTCTATGCATGATAATAATACATAATTGTTTATGTTGGCTTTTATATTTTTTATATTTCCTCCTTCGTCGTTGTATAATAAAGTTATGAAGGTACGCCTTTCATAACCTTCGTCCAAGAACCATTATATCCTAAGGGAAATAATGCTTCGAAAGACGAAGGACTTTAACGATTAACATTTTCTATGTTGCCTTGTTCTTAACTCATAGCATTTGAGAACAAGTCCCCAACAAGTACGGGGGTACTGTTCACCTATTTATAGGCACAGGACACAGCCCATAAAATTACATTTATGCCCTTTACATTTGATAATAATTCTATAGTAATCTATCGAGGTCTGAATAGCCTTTTCATCTTTAAGTCGGTTTCATTTTTTGCTACCACGCCGAAGCTTTCTTGCTCACACCTTCGGCGCTGTATCAACCTTCGTATTATTCTGGTCTGCTGTGATACCGACTTGAGTCCGAAGATACCTGTTCACACATTATACTCCAGAAATACTGTTAAATCCTGTTTTTGAGGACCTTCGTAAGCCGAAGGCCCCCAACAGTAGCCCCTCGCAATATTAATTTGTTTAAAATAATAAATTTAGATTGCGACATGGACGAAGGCTTTTACGCCGAAGGTCCGAAAAAACACCTTCCCTTTGCTAGAATAGCAACATTCACTGACAAGCGGGGTCTTTCAATTTTCAACGCACTGGGCGTATAAATACGGTCATACCGCAAACTCATTTGGCACGCTCTCTTGCCATCTGCTCCCGCTCACTCAATTTTTAGCTCTTGTGCACTAAGATTTGCTGAGCTTTTAGTTTTGAAGCTTCGGCTTTGAAAACAGTTTTTTAGTGTTTCCGAAGATGTCTGAAGATAAGAAGGCTGCTGCTGAGATGAAGCTGAGTCTCGACGAAGAGAAGAACTTGGGGTTTCTTATAGCGATGTCGAAGACCAATACAGAAAAAATCACCAAGGAGATTCTGGAAGGTTTATCTGAAGATACTGGTGACAGCGACAGTTATGATGTGGACAGTGGTGGTGAAGACTCCGAAGATCGCCCTTGGCGACCAAGCCATGCGGTTTTCGGCAAATCAACTATCAAAGAAAATCATCTTGTCAACATGAGAGGAAGGTATTTCCGGGATCTGTCCATTGTGAGGGCTAACGAAGGGGAAAAGACTTGTCCACACCCTGAAGAGAATGAAGTCGTAGTGTACCGAAGCTTTTTGAAAGCTGGACTACGATTTCCCCTGAGCAAGTTTGTCGTAGAGGTGCTGAAAATATTCGAAGTCTATCTTCACCAACTTACCCCCGAGGCAATCATAAGGCTGAATATCTTCGTATGGGCCGTGAGAAGCCAAGGTCTGAAGCCTGATGCAAAAAGTTTCTGCAATATACACGAATTATCATACGAAACAAAACCTTGGGGTAAGGAACAGTATCACAATAATTTTGGCTGCTACAGTTTCGTTTCTCGGTTCGGGTCAAGCTGTCCCGTGCCAACCTTTCGGAAGAGATGGCCCGACGACTGGATGACAGAATGGTTTTATGTGAAGAATGACCTGTCAGTACGAGAAGATATCAAAGGTATAATTATGCGCCCTATTTGGCAAAGCTTCGGCCTTCGGAGGCCGAAGGTTGAAATGAATGAAGCTGCCGAAGAATGCCAGAGAGCCTTCGGCGTTATCTGCTCTTTTATTGGAACGAGAGATTTGGTACAAGAGCATATTGCCTTCAGGGTATGGCCGCTCGCGGAGAAATGGGAAATGCCGCAAGAAACCATAAAGGAGGCCAACGAAGGTGGACTTATCAGGCTGAAGTATACTTTTAAGTTCGGAGATAAATTCGTTGAGCCAGATGATGACTGGTTAAAAAGCATTGAAAATTTGAGTGATGAACTGCTTGGGGCTTATTCGAAGGCCGAAGATACTGCACTGTCAGCAGCCTTCGGAGGCCGAAAAAAGAAGAGGCTGAATCGGGTGTTTGATGCAATCGGGTTCGTCTACCCTGACTATCGTTATCCCATTCGAGGGCAGAAAAGAAAAAACACAACCTCTGCGAAAGAAGAAGCTGCAACTGCTCCTAGCGAGCCAGAACCGAAAAGAAAGAGGATAAAGGTCCTCACCCATCGGCCGCGCTATATTGAACCAGCTTCGGTGCCTGAGTTCACCGGAGAGACTTCTTCGGCCACCGAAGCTGAGAAGCCGACCAAACCAACCTTGCTGCCAAAAGTCGCAGAAATGGCCGAAGCGCCAACAAGGATAGAATTGGAAGAACCGAAGATTTTGTTACCAGAAACAAAAGAGATGGCCGAAGTGCCATCCACAGAAAAAATGAAAGAAGTGAAAAAACCAACTGAGGAAAAAACATCAGAAGTTTTGAGTCCTGCAGCAAATGTTGAGACAGTAAAAAATCAAAAGGTGCCCGCAGTGACTCCGAAAAGAAAGAGAATGGCTAATGTGCTAGATGTTCTGGAAACAATTAGATCTTCAAGCACACCTCCGAAGAAAACTGTTGCCGTCCCCGAAGCGAAAACTGAAATTTCTGATATTAAAGTTCCAGAGCAAGAATCTGAAGCCGAAGCTGGGTCCTCAGAGCCCACAAAGATAAAATCCTTGGAACGCGAGAAAGAAAAAATAACAGAGCAAATTCTTGTTGAAGAAATCAGTGCTATTGCCCCCGAAGCGTCCCCCAAAATCTTTGATTATATTGTTCGACATGCTTCGGGGAAAAAATTATCAGAAAAAGAAAAGCAAGAGGCCCAGCTCTACGCCCAAAAACTGAAGTATCCAAAGGGGGCGTTAATATTCAATGGCAGTGGGGAGGAAGACTTTTTGTATTGTCTCCCTGACAGCAAGGAAATTTCTGTCTGTCGGGAGATGAGCAAGAGCTTCGGATTCCCAACATTAGAAGACGGGCTTTCGGTGATGTCAAAAAACGATCTGGCCGACAGCCTGGCATACAATAGCTTAAAGGTACAAAAAATAAGATCTTTGCACTTTTTTCTCGAGACCAAAAAAAATTTGTTTGTTTAAACCTATTGACGCACACACATTCTTCCTTGCAGGGCCTTATACTTAGCAATGCCCTCAGGGCCCAAAAAGGTGCCGAAGACGAAGGATGCGCTATAGCCCTGAGCAACCTTCGTTCCGAAGTAATTGAACTACGGAACGAAGGTCTCGAAAAAGATAAGATATTATATTCATTGATAAATAGAATAAAAGAAGACGAAGTTATGTTTAAAGGTCAAGCTGAGGCTCAGAGGCGTGAAATTGAAGATCTTCGGAAACAACTGGCCAGAGCCAAAGAGGAACGCATACTAGAAGAAACGAAGCGAGAACTCAGCGACCAATGGGCAAATCATTTAGAAGGAACCGTTGAAGAGCTTCGCTCATCCAAGAAAAAATGCTATAACAAATCTATAGAGTGTGTTAAGAAGTTGAAAGCTAGCTTCGCCAGCGTCGGCGCATTCTCGAGCGAAGAAAACTTTACAAGAGGCAACCCCGAAGGTCCCCTTGAATGGATTAATCACGAAGCTGAAGCCTTCGAGGAAATTTTAAATAGCCGCGGAGACATATGTGCTTTCTCGGGGGCCAGGGGGATTGCCACCATTTTGGAGAAGAAGGGCTGCGATCATATAAAGATTTTAGCGCAATCCGAAGCTGGCTTGTCCTTCGAAGATGCAAGAGATCCTTCGGCCGAAGCTAGCATGGTCGGTGGAAAATTTTTCACCGATGTCTGGGATAATGGTGGCCGAGAAATGGCTCGAGAAATTATTCGAAAAAGCGAAAAGGGCATTCACGATGCTAGAGAAGTAGCTGAGGCTGCTGAGAAGAGCGCAGAGCCCGAAGGGCAACTAGGTATTGACTAATGGTTTTTATTGTGTTGTAATTTTTGGTTTTAAACTTCGTTTGCAATTTGTAATAGCGATATAGCCGTATCCTGTCCTCCTTCAGATCCTGCTAAAGCGTCTCCGGGCTCTCAGCCGAAAGGAGACGACGAAATTAAGAAGATGGCTGAAGCTATTATGGACGAAGTTGTCAATCGGCTCCTGAATGAGGCTGCAGAAGTTGTTCTGAGAGAAGATTAAATACTATTGTAAAAAAAACTTCTGAAATGTAATATGTGTGACATCTTGTAGTCCTGAATGTAATATACCTGCTTTTATTGTTTAATTCTTTACGATGCATGAAATTTTACATACGTACCGTTTTTGAGTCTTTGACGAAAAAACACCTTCCCTTCTTTTCATGCTTCGTGAAGAATAATTTTCTTTTGTCACAACAATATTCGTAGTGTTCTGATGAATAATATCCAAGCTTCGTGAAGATGTTCTCCGAAGCTACACTTCCGAAGATCAATAGTATATCTGCTTGCAACTTAGCGTGATTTTCCCCTTTCAAAACATTCTTCCGAAGATCGATGTCATGTCCCCTTCTTGTGCCATATGCAGCATGATGTATGATGCTTATGCTATGTGAAATGATGCGATGATGTTATGTTGTGTAAGATGATGTTTATTTCGAAGATACACACACATTCCTGCGATAAAACACAGTCTCAGCGTTGTCTTTTTACTATAAGCCTCCCTTAGGAGCTTCTTCGCTTTTTACTTCAGCGGAATCAGCGTTTATTTTTCGCTGTAAGCCTCCCTTAGGAGCTTCTTCGCCTTTTACTTTCAGCGGTATTCGTGTTGACTTTTCGCGTTTCGCCTTTTACTTAGGCGGTATCAGCGTTGACTTTCCGCTGTATACTCTGCATTCCCTTTGGAACGACTTTGGAGCAGAAAACTTACACTGCGCTCCCTTTGGAACGGCTTTTTGTGACTTCGGCAAACTTACTCTGCGTTCCTTAGAACGACTTTTTGTTGCTTCGAATAATTTTCGATAATTCGAAGGTCCTCTTTGTTATCACAAATCTTTAAACTTCAACAACTTGAGCATGTGAAGAAAATATATTTTCCTTGTGGGAATCAACGGAACTATTTACATGAAACCTGAACAATGTCCTTTATTACACAGAAGATAAAACTAAATGAAAAAGATTGCTATTAAGGTAGGATATTTGTCAATAGATGTGCTTTGACTCTGGCACAGTGCTGTTGACTGTGCGAGCTTCGGACTGTTCTCTGAAGTCCCTTTGGTGTGGAACATATTGGCTCCCTTCTGGCTGCTGGCCTTGTTGCAGCGGTGGTGGAGGCGGAGGCTGTTGCCAGGAAGCTTGAGGTTGACTTGCCGAAGCAACAGAAGCTGCAGGGTGATTGCCTACATACTCTGGGATGTAAGGCGAATGATACGAAGCAGTGTGCATGACCTGCTTCGGCTAAGCCTGTTGTGTTGCAGCTTCGACTATTTCCTTTTGCTTCTGGATGGTAACATGGCACATCCTAGTGGTATGGCCTTTGTTCTCACCACAGAACAAGCAAAAAATTCTTCTTGGCTGATCGCCAAATCTTCCGCCGAAGCCCCTGGCACCTCTGCCTCTCGGAGCTGGTGGTCGGAAGGAGCCTTGCTGTTGCCCCGAAGCCTGTGAGGAACACTGTGGCCTTTGCTGTTGGCTCCCTCTATCATCATTTTGGGTAGAGTTATGAATTGATCTAACGTGCCTCGGATAGAACCTCCCTCCGAAGCCCTTGGTCATTTCAGAAAACCTGAAAGCCTCCTCCCTTCTTTGGCGAAAATCATTATCGGCCCGAATGTACTCGTCCATCTTCTGGAGCAGCTTCTCCAAAGTTTGAGGAGGCTTCCTAGCGAAGTACTAAGCTGACGGACCTGGCCGAAGCCCCTTGATCATGGCCTCAATGACAATTTCGTTGGGCACTGTTGGTGCCTGTGCCCTCAAACGCAAGAACCTCCAGACGTACGCCTGAAGGTACTCTTCGTGATCCTGGGTGCACTGGAATAGAGCTTGAGCCGTGACCGGCTTCGTCTGGAACCCTTGGAAACTGGTTAACAACAAGTCCTTCAGCTTTTGCCACGAAGTGATGGTTCCTGGTCGAAGGGAGGAGTACCAGGTTTGAGCAACACTCCTGACAGCCATAACAAAAGATTTGGCCATGACCGCAGCATTGCCACCATACGAAGATACTGTTGCTTCGTAGCTCATCAAAAATTGCTTCGGGTCTGAGTGGCCATCAAATACGGGAAGCTGAGGCGGCTTGTAGGACGGAGGCCAAGGTGTAGCCTGCAGCTCAGCGGACAGAGGAGAAGCATCATCAAAAACAAAATTCCCATGATGGAAATTGTCATACCAGTCATCTTCATTGAGGAAACCCTCCTGATGAAGGTCTTGGTGCTGAGGCCTTCGGTGTTGCTCATCCTGAGTAAGATGACGAACTTCCTCAGAGGCTTCGTCTATCTGCCTTTGTAGTTCAGCTAGCCTGGCCATCTTTTCCTTCTTCCTCTGCACCTGTTGGTGAAGCATCTCCATGTCTCTAATTTCTTGGTCTATCTCATCCTCTGGTGGTGTCGGGCTAACAGCCTTCCTTTTCTGGCTTCGAGCCTCCCGAAGAGAGACAGTCTCCTGATTGTGGTCCAGCGGTTGAAGAGCTGCAGTGCCAGTTGTTGAAGCTTTCTTCGGCGCCATAGCGAAGGTTTATGATCGCCGAAGGTGTTCAGAAAACTCAAAGAGTGGAAGTGAGTTCACCGGAGGTGGGCGCCAATGTTGGAGACTTGTTCTCAAATGCTATGAGTTAAGAACAAGGCAACATAGAAAATGTTAATCGATAAAGTCCTTCGTCCTTCGAAGCATTATTCCCCTTAGGATATAATGATTTTCGGACGAAGGTTATGAAGGGCGTACCTTCATAAATACACTATACAGTGACGAAGGATGAAATATAAGGAATATAAAGGATAACATAGACAATTGCATATTATTATTAATTTATCTTTGCATTATTATTATGTAGAAACAGAAATGACATCGAATTACAAATGTACCTTCAGCTTGAAGGAGATGAAAGTACAAGCGTGACGCAAGGGCGAATGTCAAATCAGCGTGAACAGTACGGGGGTACTGTTCACCTATTTATAGGCACAGGACACAGCCCATAAAATTACATTTATGCCCTTTACATTTGATAATAATTCTATAGTAATCTATCGAGGTCTGAATAGCCTTTTCATCTTTAAGTCGGTTTCATTTTTTGCTACCACGCCGAAGCTTTCTTGCTCACACCTTCGGCGCTGTATCAACCTTCGTATTATTCTGGTCTGCTGTGATACCGACTTGAGTCCGAAGATACCTGTTCACACATTATACTCCAGAAATACTGTTAAATCCTGTTTTTGAGGACCTTCGTAAGCCGAAGGCCCCCAACACAAGGCTTTTAGACGAAGCCAGTCACAGCTCAAGCCTTGTTCCAGTGCACACAAGACCATGAGGAATACCTGCAGGCGTATGTCCGAAGGTTCTTGCGACTGAGAGCACAAGCGCCCATAGTGCCCAATGAAATTGTCATTGACGCCATGATCAAGGGTCTTTGGCTAGGACCTACAGCCCAATACTTCGCCAGGAAACCTCCCCAAACTCTAGAGAAGTTACTTCAGAAAATGGATGAGTACATCCGAGCTGACAATGACTTCTGACAAAGAAGGGAGGAAGCTTACAGATTTTTTGAGATGACTAGGGGCTTCGGAGGGAGAATCCACCCTAGGCATGTCAGATCAATCCATAGCTCCAATCAGAATGATGACAAAGGAAGCCAGCCCTAGAGGTCACAGCACACCTCACAGTCTTCGGGACAGCAGCAAAGCTCCTTCAGGCCGCCAGCTCCAAGGGGCAGAGGCGCCAGGGGCTTCGGAGGATGATATGGGGATCAGCCCAGGAAAATTTAGTGCTTATTCTGTGGTGAAGACAAGGGCCACACTACAAGAATGTGCCAAATCACTATTCTGAAACAAAAGGAGATCGCCGAAGACAAAGCTCGGCAGAATCAGCCGAAGCAGGTCTTGCACACTGCTTCGTGCCACTCTCCTTACATACCAGAATACGTGGGCAATCAACCTGCAACCTCTGTTGCTTCGGCAAGCCATTCATAGGCTTCTTGGCCTCAGCTTCCACCACTACCACCACTGCAGCCCACTTATTCCCGAAGCCAGCAGCCAGAAGGGCGTCAACACTCCCACAAACAACATGACTTCGGGGAGGAGTCCGAAGCTCGTACAGTCAATAGTACTGTACCAGAATCGAAGCACATATACTGAGCGAATATCCTACCTCTGAAATGCTTTTGTGTTCTATGTCATTTTGCTTTTTAATAAGGAACAGGTAATGTAAATTTAGTTTTAAATTTTTGTAATAATTGTGCTTCTATCAGAATGAAATATATCTTCCTCATAGAATTACGAAGCCCAAAATCTTCTTCACAGAATTTCGAAGCTCAAAAGTCGTTCCCAAAGGAATGCAGAGCTAAATTTGCCGAAGCTACTCAAAAGTCATTCTTAAGGGAGCGCAGCGTAAGTTTTCTGCTCAAAAGTCGTTCCAAAGGGAATGCAGAGCCAAATACCGCCGAAATATAAGGCGAAGAAGTTCAAAAGTCATTCATAACAGGATGCAGAACTTATATCGTCAAAATAGAAGGCGAAGAAGTTCCAAAGTCGTTCCTAAGGGGATGCAGAACTTACACCGAAAAATAAACGGTGAACACCAAAAAATAAACGGTGAAGAAGCTCAAAAGTCGTTCCTAAGGGGGATGCAGAGTTTGTGTGTTCCAGTATGGGTGTGTGGATGTGTGTCTTCGACATCAATATCATTTTGCATCATATCATCACATCATTTCGCATAGCATCACATCATACATCATATCGCATCAATGACACGAGAATCGAATACGGAGTTGATCTTCGGCGAATGCTTTGTAAAAATGAAAATGTGCTAAGGCACGAAGTAAGCTTCGGGAAATACAACTTCATCGGCCTTGTCACAAAAGAAGGGATCCCTCTTTGCGAAGCATGGATATTTTTATGAAGCATGGATCTTTTTCTTTACGAAGCATGAAAAAAAAGGGAAGGTGGTTTTTCGCCGAAGGCTCAAAAACGGTATATATGTAAAGTTTCATGTCTCGCAAAGAAATAAATTGCAATAATTTATATATTTGATTCAATGTTACACACAACAAATATCATAGTTTTGTTACAATAGAAACCTAATCTTCCTTCATCTGTTACATACATCAAACTTTTCAAAATGTTTATTACAACACAATCTATTCCTCTTTAAGAACTTTCTCTACAACTTCGTTCTGCAATTTGTTAACGACTTCGTCGACAATGGATTCAGCCATGTTTATAATGTCCAGCGCTTCCTTCATTTCTGGATCGACTAGGGGATCGAACGGTTCCGGTGGAGGAGATAATTCAGCTGAAGTAGGAAAAAATAGTTAGTCTGAAGCCACGAAAACAAATGTCGAAGCTGAAAACCAAAAAAATAATACTTATACGCTTTTCGCGCTCTACAGCTTCTTCAGCTTGTCTTGCTTCTACATGGGCGTCATGGGTGTCTTTTTCACTTTTCTTTATAATTTCATGGGCCATCTCTCGGCCACCATTCACCCAGACATCATTATAGAATTTTCCGCCCATCAAGGTTGCTTCAGTTGAAGGATCCTTTGTATCATCTATGGAGAAGGCAGCTTCGGTCTGGGCCATGGTTTTAATATGGTCGCATCCCACCTTCTCCAAGATGGCTGAAATTCCCCGCGCATCGGAAAATGCGCAAACATCCCCGCGATCACTTAAAATTTCTTCGAAGGTCTTGACCTCTCCACTTATCCATTCAATAGTGCCTTTGGGGTCGCCTCGTATGAAGTTTTCTTCGGCAGAATAGGCACCCACTTCAGCGAAACTAGCTTTTATTTTCTTCACACAATCCAAGGATTTTTCAAAGCATCTTTCCTTGGATGTGCGAAGTTCTTCAACATTTTTCTCTAAATGATTTTTCCAATATTCGCTGATTTCTTGGTTAGCTTCTGCGAGTGCACATTTTTCCTTAGCTTCGGCCAGTTGCCTCCTTAGGTCTTCAATTTCAATCTTTTGGGCTTTGGCCTGAGCTTTGAAACTAGCTTCGTCTTCTTTCACTTTGTTAGCCAGAGAAATTAAGATTTTGTCTTTTCCAGGGCCTTCGTTTCTCAATTCAATCACCTCTGAACGAAGGTTGTTCAGAGCCATCATATAGCCTTCATCTTCAATATTTTTCTGCGCCCTAAGGGCATTACTAAGAATCAAGCCCTACAAGAGGAGGAAAGAATTGAGTATGACAAATTAAATACCTCATTTTCAAATTCAAAGTTAACTTTTATACCTTTATGCTATTGTATGCTAGGCTGTCAGCAAGTTCATCCTTTGATAAAATCGAAAGGTCGTCTTCCAGCTTCGGGAATCCGATGCTTTTACCTATCTCCCAGCAAACAGATATTTCTTTGTTATCCGGGAGACAGTACAGAAAATCGTCTTCGTCACTACCATTGAACACTAACGCCGCATTCGAATATTTCAATTTTTGGGCGTAGTGTCGTGCTTCTAGCATTTTTTCTTGGGATAGTTCTTTTCCCGAAGCATGACGAATAATGTAGTCAATGCTTTTGTTCGAAGCTTCGGGAGCAGGAGCTTCGATCTTTTCAGATGCAATCCGTTCTGTCGTTTTTTCCTTAGGATCAGCAGGCTCCATCTCGGTCGGCACTGAAGGCCCAGCTTCGGCTTCAGTTTAAGCTAGCACAGCTTCAGTTTCTGCTTGGCTAGTTTTGGTTTCGACCTGCGTTTTTGTAGTTTCAGCAACTTTCTTTGTAGCAGTAGCGCTTAAAACCTTCGTAGTTTCTAGCACAGCATCCAGCACGTTGGCCATTCTCCTCCTCTTGGGAGTTGCAGCAGAAGCCGTTAGCACCTTCGGCAGTGTTGCCTCTATCGGAGGGCTCAGAATTTTTGGCACTTGCATCATTTTTTCAACCTTGACCCTTCAGCCTTATCAACCTTATCTTCGACTGCCTTGACTGTATACATCTTCGGCATTACGGTCGGCCCTTCGACGCTCTGTGTAATCGAAGCAGCCTGTGTTGCTTCGGCTCCTGGAGTGGACCTTGCGCCAAATTCAGGCACCACATCTGGTTCAATGTAACGCGATCGGTGGGTCAGAACCTTCACCTTTTTGCTCTTCGGCACAGGCTCAGTTGGGGTGACCGAAGCAGCAATCTTCCTCTTTTTCTCTTGTCCTCACAGTGGTTAGCGATAATCGGGGTATATGAAGTCGATCGCATCAAAAACCCTGTTCAGTCTTTTCTTCCCTCGACCTCCAAAGGCCGCGAACAGAGCATTATCTTCGGCCTTGGAGTAAGCTCCAAGCAACTCATCACTGGTAGCTTCAATACACTTCAGCCAATCATCGTTCGGCTCATCAAACTTCTCCCAAAATCTGAAGGTATATTTCAGACGGACCAGGCCACCATCATTAGAATCAGTGGTGGTCTCCTTCGACATTTCCCAGCTTTCCACAAGCGGCCATACCCTGAAGGCTATATGTTCTTGAATCAAATCTCTTGTTCCAATGAAGGAGCAAACAGTGTTGAAAGCCCTCTGACACGCTTCGATAGTGTCATCAATTTCCACCTTCGGCCTTCGGAGGCCGAAGCGGGACCAGATGGGGTGCATGATGATTTATTTAATGTCTTCCCTTCCCTTTAAATCATTCTTCACATAAAACCACTCTTCCATCCAGGCCCCGGGCCATCTCTTCTGAAATGTTGGCACCGGGTGGCTTGCGTTAGGGCGAGCAATAAATCCATAACAATCGAAGTTGTTGTGGTTCTGTTATTTGCCAGTAGCCTTCGTCTCATATAAGAGTTCGTGCATGCTGTAGAAGCACTTCGCGCTTGGCTCTAGCCCTTGACTCCTTACAGCCCAGACAAAAATCCCCATCCTCATTATAGCTTCGGGGGTGATCTGATGAAGGAAGATCTGGTAGATTTTCAGCACTTCAACTATAAACTTGCTCAAAGGGAACCGAAGTCCAGTCTTGAAGAAGCTTCGGTAAATAAGAACTTCATTTTCCTCAAGGGCATGGACGTTGTTGTCTCCGCCAGCCCTCACAATAGATATATCCCGAAAGTACCTTCCTCTCATGTTCTCAAGATGACTCTGTTTAATGGTCGATTTTCCGAAGACAGCATAGCTTGGCTGCCAGGGCCGATCTTCAGAATCTTCATCCCCACTTTCCACATCATAGCTATCGCTGTCACCAATATCTTCAGATAAACCTTCCAGTATCTCTTTAGTAATCTTCTCTGTGTTTGTCTTTGCCATCGACTCAATAAAATCCAGCAATATAAGGATCCGCAACCTTCTTCTCCTCAAACAGCTTCGTCTCCTCAGTCAGCTTCTCTTTCTCAGTCATTTTCCCCATACATGGTAAAACGCGTCTTTTAACCGAAGCTCAAAAAGCTTGAAAATCTAGCGAGCGCTAGTGAGCAAGAGCTAAAAGTTTGAGAAAATAATGCAAATGGCAGAAACAGCGTATCAAATGCAGCCGGTGTGAGTTCATATTTATACGCCTAGTATGCTGCAACTTGGAGGGCCCCGTCTGTCATTGATTGTTGCTATTCTAGAAGAGGGAAGGTGTTTTTTCGGACCTTCGGCTTAAGGCCTTCGTTCACGTCGCAGTCTGAATTCGTTGTTATAACAAATTAATACTGCGAGGGGCTACTGTTGGGGGCCTTCGTCTTCCAAAGGTCCTCAAAACATGATTTGACAATGTCTCCCTAGTGTAATATACATACAGGTACTTTCGGACTCGGAATGAAACTATACACAATATGGAAAGCATGGTCAAGACGAAGGTTGATGCAGTTCCGAAGCTAAGCACAAGGGTGCTTCGGCTCAACGGCAGAAAGAGAAACCGACTTAAAGGGGAAAAGGCTATTTAGTCCTCGGTGGATTGTCCTTAAGACAATAGTAAACATAAAGGGCATGAATGTAATTTTACACAGGCTGCGCCCTGTGCCTATAAATAGATGAACAGTACCCCCGTACTGTTCACGCTAACTGGTATTCGCTCGTGCGTCACGCTTGTACTTTTTCCTTCTGTCAAGCCGAAGGTACAAATGTAATTCAATATTGTTTTTATTCATTCATGATTATATAATAAAATCATATAAATGATGTTATGTGATTATTCATGTTATTTCTCATATTTCACATGCTTCTCCTTTTATCAATGTAAACTGTGATGATGAAGGTATGTCCTTCATGACATTCGTCCGAAGATCGTTATATCCTAAGGGAAATAATGCTTCGAGGGACGAAGGGCATTAACCTTTAACTTCTGTCTGTGTTGCCTTGTTCTTAATTCATAGCATTTGAGAACAAGTCCCCAACAAGATCTATTGAAGAAGACAAACAGAAAGTTGTTTCAAAGAAACAAAAAACTTCAGCGGAGCCGAAGCTCTCGACTCTTAAAAAGCGAAAGTCTTCGGCCTTGGGCCACATTGAGACGAAGGTGCATAATTTGCCAGAAAAAATTCCTCGTGCCTCTTCATCTTCTTCTATCGGTGTGATGGAGATTCTGAAGGTAATGATTGAACCCTTCCCGTTTGCTTTGCCAAGTCCTCTGGGATCAGATCTGACTAGCTTATTGCAGTCAAAGAAGAAGGGAATTGAAAAAGGTGTCGAGGAAGAGAAGAAAAATGCTTCGGTGATCGGGGGGACGGAAGTGGTCAGAAAAAACAACGTATGATGGCTGTGATGAGGGTCATGCACAAGACCCCCCCACCAATCGAGACAAAAAAATTGTTCCTCCCGCCGATGCCGAAACTGGTGAAGTAGAAGTTGAAGCCGAAAGCAGCGGAGGCCCTCTCAGGACCACGCTGTTAGAATTGATAGGATCATAGCTGTTGTGGTTCCTGAGAGGGAAATGGATGAAGTGATTGTTGCCGAAGCTACAGCTTCAAAATGAAAGAAATAGAAGAAACTTCTTCGGAAGGCAAAGATTTGGACCTACGACACCTGGGTGGCCAATAGCTCTCTGAAGAAGATATTTCTGAATTGAAAGAATTCACTATTGCGGGTGGCTATCAGCCTGGGTCCATGCTTTTTAGCGGCGTTGACAAAGAGATCCTAGGGTGTATCCCTGATCGTGCCGAGGCAAGAATTGTCAATACTTTATCAAAGAGCATTGGTTTCCCGAAGCTTGAATGAGACCTCAATAATTGTAGAAGGCAACTTATTACTGGAAGTTTGTTCTACTCAAATTTTAAGGTACAGAGTTTATTATTTACTTTTCCAGTTCATTAGTTTTTAAATCTTAAGAGCTATATGCTTAAACAACTTCAGCTTTTGTAACAGAGTCTTCTTCTAAGCAAAGCTATAAAGTTGCAACAAGAGAACGAGGATAGAAAAAATGAGCTTGTTATCAATAACTTGGAAAAGAAGTTGAAGGACCTTGACACCTTATTAGAGGAAAATAATTCTAAGATCAAGGATGTCGAAGCAGATCTTGCCGAAGCTCACCTTCGCAATGAAAATCAAATTATTCAAATTTCTGACCAAGACAAACAGTTGAAAAGGTTAAGCAAAGAGCTTGAAAAAGTGAACCTGACTTTTAAAGATACTGTAAGTTGCTACGAGCATGAAGGCGAAGAACTGAAGCAAAAGGTCAAAGCCGAAGTAGAAAAAAGTTCCAAGTTATCCGAAGCTTTCAGAATGCTTCAAGATAGCTGCTTAGGTTTTGTAACACGATACTCCTCATGCCTGCGGGAAATCTTCAACTCAGTCAGAGCAGTGTCAGAAGATGGAAATCATTCTGTCGACAATATTCCGAAGGCACTTGAATTTTTTGAAAAAAGAGATCAATGATTTTGACAAAGTTATGGTGGGGCACTGTTACTTTTGTGCTTTAGTGGCTGCCCGTGGAACTGGTGCGATTTTTGCCAAAGCTGGATGCAATCACTTGAAAAACGTTAACAAGCCTACCTTCAATATTTCTCTAACTGATCTTGAGAATATTCCTAGTGAAGCCCGAAGTGTGGGTAACAAAATTGTTACCCAAATTTAGACGAAGGGTGGCCGAGAGTTTGCTGGAAACAAAGCTCGGGCTCTTCTTGACAAGGTATGAAAATATCTTTACTTCTATTTTTTCCTGCTTGTTGTTACCAAGTATTCATATGATACATTTTTCAGGCTGACGTAAGTGGAGAATTAGGAGCCGAAGCTGAAGATGACATTGGTGGAGTCTAGAGAGCCGAAGTTGTAGATTTTTGGCATAGTCCTGAAAGAATTCTTGTAATTTTTGTGTAAAAATGTAGGTAGATAGAAAAACCAGTGTAATGGAAAGCTTCCTTGTAAATGTATATTGTTACCTTGCAATTTTACCTTCCTCTGTTGTCATTTGGTTTGCTATGGACGAAACCACATTATTATTTTTGAGCCGAAGGCAAAAAATACCATCCCTTCTTTTCGTTCACAACGAAGCATTTTTTAGCCGAAGGCAAAAATCACCTTCCCGTTTTTTCGTTAGTGTCTCATGCAATGTGCCATGGTGCGATGAAGCTAAAAATGTCTAATGAATGCTTGTACGAATGCAAAGTATGATGTGATGCTTTATGCAAATGTATGCCAAAGATGAGAAAAATTCACACACCTAGACTCTGCATCCCCTTAAGAACGACTTTGGAGTCTCTTCACCTCTACTAGGTGGTATTTTAGCTCTGCATTCCCTTAGGAACAACTTTGGAGTTTATCTCTGCATCCCCTTAGAAACGACTTTGGAGCTTCTTCACCATTATTAGGTGGTATCCTAGCTTTGTATCCCCATAGGAACGACTTTGGAGCTTCTTCACCGGTATCTTAGCTCTGCATCCCTATAGGAATGACTTTGGAGCTTCTTCATATCTTTACACTCGATGGTGTAATCTTAGATCTTTATATTTTACATATGGGGGAAATTTACCCTTGTATTTTACAACCTATGGCCCTGTTAAAAACCTTTCTCCCCACTTGAAAGGAAAAAGGGTACCATAGGAAAAGAAAAGTTACATAATTGTTATACATAGTATCTCCGAAGCTCATCTGCATTCCAGGATCTTGGAATATCATTCATATCCATGTCTCTTAATCTGTATGATCCTGATCTTGACGAAGATGCTACCAAGAAGGGGCCCTCCCACTTGAGCTGTAGCTTCCCCACAGTTTCTAGGTTAGCTATTTTTCGAAGCACCAAATGTCCTGGCTTAATGTTCTTTAATCTAACTTTCCTATCCCGCCACTTTGTTGTTTCGGCTTGGTATTTATTAATATGATCTATTTCCTGAAGCCTGACCCCTTCTATAGAGTCTTTTGACACTTTGCAAGTATCTTCATCCTCTGCCAAAGCTAGAGTCCTTATTGATCCTGTCTTTGCTTCTTCCAGATTTATTGCTTCATCGCCGAATAGAATTTTAAACGGAGTAAAGCCCGTTGATCTTGAAACGACAGTATTATGATTCCACACCACCTTTACCAATTCATCTAGCCACTTTCCCTTTGGCAGATTAAAGATTGATCTCATTATTCTTGTAATAATGATCCCATTTGCTCGCTCTACTAAGCCGTTGGATTCTGGATGTCTTACCGATGCGAAGTGTATCTTTGTTCCAATCTGATCATAGAAGGTTTTTAATGCTTAGGAGTCAAACTGTGCTCCATTATCAACTTTGATGGCCTTCGGCACCCCAAACTGGTAAATGATATTTTGCTAGAAAAACTTTTGACTGTGGCCGAAGTTATTGTAGCTAGTGGTTTAGCTTCGATCCATTTTGAGAAATGCTCCACTGATACTACAACATATCTTAGACTCCCTTGGGCTAGTGGTAGTGGTCATAGTAAATCTAGTCCCATCTCTACAACGGCCAAGTGGGCTGAATTAATTGTGTTAGAGATGAAGTTTGTTTCTGGTCCCAGGCACAGTTCTGGCAAATAGGGGTGGAAACGGATCGAATACACACGAATACGAATTCTAATGTCATAGTTTACCATATTTTAGTCCGAATTCGTATACGAATTTGAATATCTTCGGATACAAATACAAAATGGATAGTCGAATCTGAATTCTTATTAGGATATTTCCTTAATTCAACTCAAACAGTATACCCTAAAATTTAACATATGTATATGTAGATTTATATTTAAGTACAAGTTTATAAATAGTCAATAGATAGTCAAAACAAACTTAAATTAAAATAGATTTCTTGTGATGCTCCATATCCATATCAATAAAACTATATAAATAATATTTTTAAACTATCGAAGCATGTAACAAAAGATAAACAACAAACATAATATTTAATAAGTGACATTTGTACAAATACAAGTAAATTAGAATTGATATAAAATAGTAAATGCACCAAGAAAAATAAATTTTCCGTTCTAAAATGAATGAATGTCCTATATAAATGTGTGTACCAAAACTTAAATGAAAACATGAAGGAATTTATCTATATATTGTAAAGTGGAGAGTTATAGTTAAATGTTTATGGAACTTCGTTGAGATGTGTTCACTATATAGATAAAGTAGAGAGTTATAATTGAATGTTTATGAAACCTATTAAATTTTATTATTGAATATCACAAGAAATATAAGGTTAATATATTTATTTATCATATAAATGTTTTTTTATATTTTAAAAGATATATATCATTTTTAGTATATTTATAAAACTTTAAACCATTTTAAATTAGTAATAATTAATAAAGTTAAGTTTTAAATGGTTTCATGAAACATATTTTTCACGGATACAGATAGTATCGGATGTTTCATGGTTTTTTCAAATACGAATATGGAATCGGATAGAGAAAAGTACTATAAATCGAATTCGAACACATCCATTTGACATCCATATTAAAATCAAATACGGATACGGGTATCCATATTAGCAGTTTTAGCGAATACGAATACGGATAATTCGGATCTCTAGACATCCATTTCCAGTCCTACTAGCAATTTTCACATGTCTACACTAGGTCTGTTGCATCCGAAGCAGCCTTCGGTCAATAGAAACCTTGTCTAAAGACCTTGCCAAAGAGCGGCCTAAATCCAATATGAGCTCTGCATATTCCTAAGTGTATTTCGTTCATCAATTCTTGACCTTCTACTCTGGATAAATATTTTAGCAATGGGGAGCATACTCCTTGCTTAAACAATTCTCCTTCTATGATCATATATGGTCTTGTTCTGGCATGCATCCTTTTATGTAAACTTCATCATCCGAAGCGTAGTTGCCCTGGAGGAAGGATACAATTTCTGTTCTCCAATCTTCGTTATGCAAAGGCGAAATTGTGAGCACAGCCCTTTCCATGAGCTCAACAGAAGGTGCTTTGAGAGTTTCGAAGAACACTTCTCGGGGGAGTGGGAGCCCCTGTGCCGCTGATTTTGCTAGCAAGCCTTCTTGTTCATTATCCCCTCTTGGGATAATTTTTCACTAAAAATCCTTCAAAGGAGGCTTCCATCCTTTGAACTGTGTCAAGATATTTTTCAAGTTTCGGATCCTTTGCCATGCTGCTTTTGTCAACATGGCTTGTAATTACTTGGGAGTCAGATTTAAGTACTGCTCTTCTTATTCCCATGGTCTTAAGCTTTCGAAGCCCCAGCAGCACCGCGTCGTATTCTGCAATGTTGTTTGTGCACTTGAATTCCAGCCTGGCTGCATAGCAGGTTCTAATTTTTTATGGTGAAATTAAAATAGCTACTGCACCTGGGCCAAAGGTTCCCCACGAGCCATCACAGAACACTGTCCAAGTTTCGTCATGTATCAAATGTCCTTCTTCGTGATCCCATGGAGTCCAATCAGCAATGAAGTCTGCCAGTGCTTGAGATTGAATCGAAGATTGATGTACAAAGTCAATGGTGAATTTATTCAACTCTGCAACCCATTTGTAAACCCTTCATGTGGCTTATCTATTTCTTATGATATCTTTTAAGGGTTGAGACGAGGTACTATTATATGGTAAGACTGAAAATAATGTCGAAGCTTCCTAGAGGCCATCAACACGCCATATAGTACCTTCTCTAACTCTGTGTAATTTCTTTTTGATGGACTTAATACTTCAGAGACAAAGTAAACTAGGACTTGTCTCTTCGTATGCCCGTCATGCTTTTTCTTGAACCAATGTTGCACTGACTGCAGTCGGAGAGGCAGCTACATATAGTAATAGTGGAGCTCCTACTGAAGGTGGAATTAAGATTGTTACCTATATAAGATTTTTTGCTGAATTGATCCCATTGAAAGACTTTGGCTGACTTTAGTACTTCAAAGAACGGTTTATTCCTTTCTGCTGATCTTGGGATGAATCTATTCAATGATGATGGCCTGCCCGTCAATCTCTAGGCACCTTTTCTTGACTTTGGTGGCTGCATTCGAAGTATGGCTTCTATCTCGCTTGGGTTAGCTTCGATCCCCTTTGTTGATACTAGGCAACCAAGGAATTTACCATTCTTTACTCCAAATACACAATTTTTTGGGTTTAGCTTAAGGCCAGCTTTTCTGAAGTTGGCAAATGTTTCCTACAGATCAGCAATGTGATTTTCTTGCTTCGTACTCTTAACTATGATATCATCAACATATGTCAATACATTCATGTCGATTTGGGTACTCAGAACCTTGGATGTCATTCTGCTGAAGCTTCCTCCGACATTCTTCAGCCCCTTAGGCATCCGAAGATAGCAATAAGTTCCACTGGGTGTTATGAAGCTTGTCTTGGGCTCATCTTCCTTTTTCATTCAAATTTGATGGTAGCCTGAGTAGCAGTCCAATAGGCTCATGAGCTTCGAAGTAGGTGTTGCATCTATAAGGGAGTCTATTCTAGGCAAAGGAAACTCATCCTTCAGGCATGCCTTGTTGAGAACTATGAAATCAATACACATTCTCCACTTTTCGTTGGCCTTTTTTACCATTACAGTATTGGCTAACCATTCTGGATATGTCACCTCTCTGACTACTCCAGCACTTAGGAGTCTTTTTACTTCATTTCTTGCTCCTTCGGCTTTGTCATCCGACATCTTCCAAAGCTTCTGCTTCCTTGGCCTAATAGTGTAACACCTCGTCCAATCCTGGGCCATGCGGTACTTACTCCTGGCAGCTCTCTAGAATCATATATCGTCCCCACAAACCAACATGAGTCTTTTTGTGCGCACTTTGTCCTCACTCATGCGCACCTGAGAAAACTTTCCAGTCGGTCACCCATCCCAAATTGCTCCAAGCCAAGCACGCTTAACTTGGAGGTTCTTTCGAGATAGGCTTCCGAAAAAGAAGATGCACCTTGTTGGTATGGATATATCTCTATTAATTCTATTAAGCCTTGAGTCGGGATATCACCATCCCAGGGGGCCAGGATATCATAAATAAATAGATCTACATTGAGAGAATGTTCGATAACATCTCTGTTGACACCACACAGATCATTGGCTGACTAGGAAAAGACATCTCTGTTGTTGAATAAGAACTTTGATAAAGCCTTTTCTTGTTCCTCAGATAACTGGGATCCAAACAACACTTTTTGTTCGGCAATGTCTTCACACAGAAGCATGGACTTTGGCTGGTCCGCCGAAGCTGCTTTATCTCTTATGTATTTATGTCGCTGGTGAGCTTCAGCTTCATCTATGTTGTGAATGGCCCTGGAATCTATCCAATTTCCTTCGGCTTTTCTAGCAGCCTCTTGGCTTCCATGCATAGCAATTGGGCCAAATCTGATGGTATCTTCATGCACAAGTACGCTGGATGCAGTATTGCTTTGAAAGCATTGAATGTCCCTCTTCCAATGATTGCATTGTAAGGATAATCCAAGTCTACAATATTAAACACAACTTGCTCATTTATGGTGTTGTGCACGTAGTCGAAGGTGATTGATATTGTTATCTTTCCAAGTGTCGCTATCTGTTTTCCTCCGGAGCCACATAGAGGATGTGTTGCATCGTGTATTTTGTCCTCTTGCTCTTGCATTTGCCTAAAAGCTTTTGCAAAGATAATATCTGTTGCATTGCCTATATCCACCAGGACATTATGGACCAAAAATACTTTTATGGCACAGGATATGACCATGGCATCATTGTGGGGATAATCCTTGAGCTGAAGGTCCTCTTGAGAAATTATGATCGGCACATGAGACCATTTAGATTTGATGTAGGGTCCTTGCACTCCAACATGTTGTACCCTTCTTTGTGCTTCCTTCTTCTACTTCTTGTTGGCTGGTTCAAAGCTTGAACAGCCTATGATCGGAAGCACGAGCTTCGTCGCCGAAGGTGACGCAGCTTGATGACTTTGCGAAGCCATTGTTGTGGTCATGGAAGTGAGTTAACCGGAGGTGGGCGCCAATGTTGGTTACTTGTTTTTTATTGCTATGAACCAAAAACAAGGCAACACAAATGTTAAACGTTAAGGACCTTCATCCTTCGAAGCATTACCCTTTTCCATGGATAATGAGTCTCGGACGAAGGTCATGAAGAACAAGTCTTCATTATTCACAAATATAATATTACAATGTAACACTATAACAATTGCTCATTTCATATCATATGTCAGAACAATGTTACAATCCATAATGTATATTAATAAGCTGATACAAACTATATATTACATTTGTACCTTTGGCTTGTTTGAAGGAGAGAGTGCACATACAGCTTCTCCAATCAAGCGTGAACAGTACAGGGGTTTTATTCATCTATTTATAGGCAAGTGACGCAACCCAAGCAAAAGCATAATTATGACCCTGATATCTATACATTACTCTAATACAAATATCAAGGATAAATGGGTCTTTTCCTCGCTGACTCAACGTCACATATAACCTTCGTGACCATCTTGAGCCAAAGCTCTAATTCTTCAGCGTTTTGCGCATGTCTATTGTAGCTTCAGTGCTCAGTCCCTTTGGTTGCAAACAATTCCTTTATCCTGAGGACCTTCAACAGAGAAGGAGACCCCCAACACGGATGTATCGGGCACTACGATTATGATCACCCGATAAGCTAAGCCCTCGGCGGTAATTCCTTTATTCTGAGGACCTTCGGCAGAGAAGGAGACCCCCAACACGGACGTATTAGGCGCTACGGTTAAGATCACCCGATAAGCTAAGCCCTCGGTGGTAGCTCAGGTGGATGGGCAAGAAGGACTCTGGACGTGAAGGGATACAGTCTGCTAAAAACTAGGAGACAAACAAGTAGATAGCCATCATCGCCTATACGGGATAACTCTCCCTAGTCGAGTATATAAGGTCGGGAGGTACCCCTACCATTTTATCTCATCCTAGCATACAACACTCATAATTCTCAGCTTGCAATCCTCATCTCAATACCAGAATCACCACAGGAAGTAGTGTATTACGAACTCTACGCAGCCCAAACCTGTATCAGTCTGCGTGTCATTCCGTCGTGTTACAACACGAACCATCGAATCGCGATCAACGACGTCGTCCTACCCAAAAACACCACGTGGGTAACCCTATGGTGCGTGGTCAGATCACAAACACCGATAGGTAGCGCGCCAAGTAGGGGGTATGACATTGATAAACGATGACACCATGGCAGTCATCTTCAAGACCATGATCATCTTCAACCTCGGAGCAATCTTCTGCTTCGGGGCCATCTCCTGCATCGCAGACCAGGAGGGAACCTTGCACCGTATAGCGGCCTCATTTGGGAAGAAACCTTTCGTAGGATCGTGTAAAGCCCAAAAATAATGATATAAATAAATAAATATATATTTATGTGTTAGTGTTTTGGGGATTTTTGGAACCCTTGGAGATTAACTGATTTCTTCCATCTTTGCATATTCAATTAATGGAATCAAATTAGTCAAGTAGCCAATAAATAAAGAAATGTGCATCCCATGCTGCAGGGGCGCGGACGTATCGGGCGCTATGGCTATTATCACCCGATAAGCTAAGCCTGATCTGAGAGGGCCTCCGGATTTGAAGGGATACAGTCTGCTACAAACTAGGAGACAAACAAGTAGATAGTTGTCATCGCCTGTACGAGATAACTCTCCCTAGTCGAGTATATAAGGCCGAGAGGTACCCCCTACCATTTCATCTCATCCTAACCTACAACGCTCACAATTCTCAGCTTGTAATCCTCATCTCAATACCAGAATCGCCATAAGAAGTAGGGTAATACGCAACTCTACGTGGCTCAAACCTTATAAGTTTGTGTGTCATTCCGTCGTGTTACAACATGAACCATTGAGTTGCGATAAACGACATCATCCTACCCAAAAGCACCACCTGGGTAACCCTGCGGTGCGTGGTCAGATCACAAACACCGACAGCTTTCTCCTATCGTCGTGGGCCCTACGTCGTCCTTCTGTGCGTGCGGATTTGCCCATCCGATGTCGTCCTATCGCTTCTGACATACCGGCTACTGTGGAGACTTCGGTGTTGAGGTCGCCTCTGATCCGAGATACCTTGTCCCATCAGACAGTGCGACGTGCTCGTATTATAAGGAAGGGGCGTATGGTTGTGCCGACTACTATCGCATGGGCTCCTGGTGGCATCTCCTGTTGTGGTCGACGTATGCTCACGGCTCCAGTCTAGAACTTGGGCTTGCCTTTGCGGGTACCTGGTCGGTCACTCTGCCTCGCTATCTTGCTCAGCAAGTACTTTGGTCGGCCGTTCCACCTTGTAGACTTGCTCGGCAGATACATTGGTTGGTCGTTCTGCCTCTCAGACTTGCTCGGTGGGGACTTGGTCGTCCATTCGGCCTCACAGACTTGCTCGGTGGATACTTTGGTTGTAACACTCCTGGTGTTACTGTTACTAAAACTTGAGCATAACATCATAAGCATCAGCATTTCATATGTTTGACACATCTAGAATGCATTCACTAGGCAAAAGTTCAAACAAGTTGTATTGATATGGTATTTTTGCAAATAAGACCCTAGAGTTGGGTACTTAACCCTAAATGGGGTTCAGAAGGGTAAAACAAAATCCAAATAGAGAAAACCCTGAAGTTTAAGTGAAATGATCATGAAATGTTCCTAAGAATGGACCTGCATTACATTTACACCCCTGAGATACCAGAAACCCTAATTGGAACCCTGGAAAACCCTAAACCTAAACCCTAGGGGGTTAAGTGCAAAATTAATGGACTTTTGGACTAAAGTGTAAAAACTATGATGTTAAGGCATATAAAGTCATTTGGTTCACATTTATGAAGATTTGCAATTCAAACCCTGAGTTTTGGACCTATTGGCAAAAAGGCCCTATTTGGGTTCTAATACTAAGTCTGAAAATCAGTGTTTGGGCTCAACTTTGGAGCTTTGTAATTTTCAAATTATAAGGTTTTTTCCCTAGGTCACCACATCAATATTGTAGAGCTATTAAAGGTGAACAACTTTGTTTAAGGGGTTAAGCATTGTTGTTATGAAGAATTGGGAGATAATTAAACCCAAAGTTGGGCTGTCAGTCGGGTTACTGACTGAAAAATGACCACCACTATTATTGGTCGAGCTTTGGAATTGAAATTATGTATGATCTAGTGCTCAACTGAGTTCAGTTCCTATAGTCGAAATGTAGCTGGTTTGTAACTCTACAACTTTGCTGCAGAAATTTGGGTGAGTTGCCATGAAAACTTTAGAGAAAATCCACCCTAAACTTTGGCTGTCAGGAGCAGTGAAGAACATTGCCATGGTACAGTGCCCGGGAGGATAAGCTTCAGACCCTCGCCGCCGACGACCAATCCGCACCGTGATTTGCGCCAGGGTCGGGATGGGCGCGCGGCGTGCATCTCCTCGCAAAGATCTTTTTGATCCGGGTAAGATCGCCGCGGTGGAGCGTGATGATTCTGGCCGCCACGCGGCCACTAATCACTCCGGCCATATCCGGTCACCGGCGCCGCTCCTCCTCGTTCATCCACGCCCTCACTGATTTGACCGCGTTACTGTCGCAGCGGAACGTGGCAAGCTCATAGGAAAGGATAGCGCTCGACGCCGTCGTTGATCGCCAGCTAAGGCCGGCGATGGTTATCACCATGGCCATGGCAGTGGCTCACTTCGCCTATAAATTCACCGCATCCTCACCCCCTCCGTTCAAATCAACCGAGCACAGCTCTTCGTCTCTAAATTGCGAAGCCGAAGCACCCGCTCCCACCCTCGATTAGCCACCATAGCCAGAGAATCTCCCTTTTCCCCCAAATTGGGTCGCCGCGCCACCGTAAATAGCTCGACCATGGCCAGCCCATTCGGGTAAGGCTCTGTCCATCTTGAATGTTGTTTTTGTGGCTCTGGATGCTAGTGAAGCTTACCGTGGCACTCGTTTGCTCAATTCGGCCATGATTTGGCGGGCACACGTGCTCGTGATCTCGGTTTGCGCCATGATCGTGGACAAACTGTTCCCAGTAGGGTTTAGGTCAAATAAATGGGCGTTCCTAGATCATCCTTGGTCGGTTATGCCTCCCCAATAGCTAGCCGTAGCAGTCATCGCCGGCCATGGCCGGTACAGGCTGTGTCAGAGATGAACGGCGAGCGCGTTGCGGTCAGGGAGTTGTTTGGAGAAGAAACAATTACCCCAGGGACCTTTGCGTAACTATCAGAGAGAGCATAAACAGTGGCTAGGGATTCTTAGCAAATTTTTCATGCAATAAGGGCCTCTGTGCAAATAAACCAAAGCACGGGCGCGGGCGTGCGTGCGGGCGCGCTTCTGCTGAAGTTGCGTCGTCCTGGGCTGAATTAGGCCCAGCGCTATTCACAGATTTCCTTTTTCTTTTTCTACCAGAGTTAAATAAATCCTAGAAAATTATAGAAAAATGGTAAAAATACCAAACCAATTTTGCTAGATTCCTAATTTTCCATAGTATTTAATAAAAATAGTTTTAGGATTTTTAGGTCAAATAGGGAATTTTGGAGCATTTAAAATAGCTTAAAACATTGGTTCTAGATTTTTAGAAAATAGATAATAATTCCAAAAATCTCCAAACATTTTATTTGAAATTTATATATTATTTAGAAGCCTTGGGTAGAGTTTGGTATGATTTGAACCTTGTTTGATACTTAGAACCCAAAACCCTACCCCCCTGCCCTTTGAATTCCTTTACTAACTCCGGAAACCCTAGTTTCCCGAAAAACCGTGAAGGAAAGTTGTATTCAAGATTTTAGAAATAAACCTTTACTATCTTTGCACACTCATAAGCATTTCATGAGCATTCATTCTTATATATATATGGTTATATTTAGAAAACGAGGAAGAAGTTGAAGTAGAAGAAGAGAAGACTTCGCCACCACCACCTGCAGAACATCAGGCAGGAAATTGTTTTTATTTTGACATCTGCGGATCCGAGCATGACTCACCTATAAACGAATGCAAGCCCCCGTGCATTTGTCACCTCCTTGTGTTTTAAAAATCTTTTTCACTTGCTTGATGCATTAGGTGATAGGAGTTGATTGCTAAAACAATTCCTGCATTACCAATTTGATTACCTTCCTTGATCACCATTTTACAAAAGATTTTTGATGCTTAGCCTTGCTTTAGAAAAACAAAATGTTTTGGTTTCACAAAAAGATGATGTGGCAAAGTGGGTGGGATGTTTTCGAAAATAAAACTTGATGCTGAATCCATCAAGGCCTTGATGGGTTCAACATCGGAAAAGATGTACCTCTGCCAGGTACCAAACTTTGGGTTGAAATAATTAAGCTGAGACCGGGCGGATGACTTGCACGAGAAGAGAGTCTCGGTGCAGTGTCTCTGTCTGAGTCGATTAAGGATCATCTCGATGTAGGCCTGCTGACCGAGGACCCTTTAACTGGTCACATGCCTCGTCATGGGTAAGCTTTGCCTCGGGCAGACTAAGGCCAGAATAAGATACCATGCAATGGGAGTGGAGAGATGGCGAGAGTAGCGTGTACCCTCCGTGGCAAGAGGCTGGACGGTGGTGTATCTATGCTCTCGGTTGGCGTGAACCTTATCTGGTCTTAAGAACCCCGGTGGCGGGTTGACATATGCAAGGGTTAAGTGCTACATATGTCATGTGATTGGAGATCCTCAGCTGAGTATAATCGATTCGGATCGCCGTACCTCCGCGGTTATGGAGACTTGGTCACTGACTTATACGTAGAACTCCAGTAAAGATGAAGGGATTGTTAAGAAATTGGCTAGTGCAGGTCAAGTGTTTGAACTAGGGTAGAAAGAACTCTAGTTGCAGGTAATCTTACTTAACCTGACAAATTAAAATTGGATTTTTAAGGATCCACTTTAGTAAGCATTTCTGCAAACAGAGTCATTGATTATTGATAAGCCTTACCTTGACTCCCTTAAGCCAGCATACCCTTGAGAGTCTTTTCTTTAGTCGGGTAAGACTTACTGAGTAATTCCATACTCAGGGTTTAATTCCCCGTTGTTTTTAGGTGAGGAAGCAACCAACTTTTGTTGCTTCTGTTCTAAGGTGGTATCGAAGGAAGAACACCAAGAGTAAAGCTGCGAGAGGAAAGGATCCTCCATAAAAACTGTTGTTTGATACTTATCGGGAGGGGTTTTTGCCTCCCTTGGTGTGTAATAATATTACTCTGCACTCATAGGTTATATTTTGGTCTGTATATATATTTAACTCTATCTTACTTTTAAATAAAGGTAAGTTAATGTAATTGCTTCCGCATTCTCATAACTCCAATGCTTGTAATGTCTGTGTGACGGGTGAAACGCTCTTGGGAAAGGTAAGAAAAGCAGATACCGAACTTGTCAAGTGATTCAGAGGCACCTACAGGGTTGTCTGAGGTCCGTTGGACAAGGACAACTGTAGGTGGGCCTAATGACTTGGGAGGTTCCGTCACAGCTGGTATCGGAGCGAAGCCCTTCTCTGCAGATATTATGAGGCATCTTCAAAAGGATTTTCTAAAGACTTATCTAGAAAATCTCTTCCCTTCTTACCTAAGTATTTCTGAAGAGTTTATCTTAAAGACCAGATAGTAAGAGTGCAACATATAGAAGGTGTGAATCAACTAAGGTTGATTCTGTAATTACACATGCATCATGCTAAGAACTATGCTAATAAGATTCCCCCCTTAGAGAAATGCTGCCGCGCACGAGAAAGACCACGCGCAAAGCTACTGGACCCATTGGCGTACCCCCATCAACTTGCTCCAAGACATGAAGAAAGTTATGCCTGATCATCTTCTATATTTGATGCCTTTGAATTCCCCATACCTATCTAAGGCATACTAACTTAACCTTGTTTTCCCTACGTATCTAATCAGATACTAATCCTTGATCTTGTGATCTCTATGATGGGCATAGAAATATGCTTGGGGCTGAATTAGCAGTCTCCCATCGTACTTCTTTCATCAAGTTTATGTTATGGCCATGCCTTGTTCATTTCATCGGGTCATGATCTATTTGGCTCTCTACTTGTAACCATCTTTACTGGTGGAGTATCTCTTTGTATATTGTCACCCTTGCCCAATCCATTAGTGTCACGCGAGATTTCTTATTGGTTACGTCTGGCAATGGTGTTATGACTAAAACCGATGGCACCGCGATGAAACCGAGGGCCTCCTGTGGATGCACACACATGGTTGCGCTACTTGGCACCTGTTGGTATCACCGTTAATAGACATAATCCATTATTAGACTATATTGATATGTTATCTTTGCGCAAATTGTTCTTACCACATGAGATTCATTATTGGTGCCAGTTTTGTAATGGTGTCATGGTTAAGAACTTATGGTACCGCGGCGAAACTGAGAGCCTCCTGTGAATGTGCACACAGGATTTTGCTGCTTGGCGCATGCCGGTATCAAGGTCTCTAGTCATGATCCATTATGGAATTACATTGATATGTTATCTTCCATTGACCTTTCCTTGAAACAATTCCTATGTTATTTGTGAAGAGATCAAGCAACATCTGTCATTTCCGTTGGATCCAAAGGGCATACCACTTTGATGTGTGGTCTTATTTCTTTTGATCTTGGTAGTGACTACTCATACAAGTTCCCTTTACATCCTTTGTGTAAAGGTGAAGCCTTGGAGCTTTTTAGTGTTGAAAAACAACTGATTAGCTCTCAAAATAGAGATTTGCTTCCCCTGCTGCTAAAATGCAGGAGTTTGTTCATTCGCTCTTTTATTTAATCCATGTGTTCCCGAACCAAGTCGGTTCATTTCGCATGAAGAAACGGATGAACAACATGACCAAATGGATTTCTACCCAAATGCATGACCTTTTTGCTAGCAAATATGAACTCTCAACCCTTGGCTTACCGATGGTACTGAGAGGACCTACTCAATGTCAAAAGTAGTTTAACAAGTTGGTGTTACTAACTTGTAACTGCATTGTGAACAAGGTTTGAGTTTAGAGATCGTTTTATCGAGTTATCTAAACTCACTTTGGTTCAACCCATCTTAAGGAAGTACTTTCAAGAATCGAGATTAAGTCGACTAGTAACCACCTAATCATCGCTCTAGTCATGCCTCGATCGCCACACGTGTGCTTTTCCAGCATGTGTGATCAAGTTGAGCCATGATTAGTGCTGGACAAAATGGACTGGTTGCAAAGTCTGCATCTACAGATCCCTCCGCTGGTGTTTTTCTTGAATCTATATCACCTTTCGTGGACTTGGATTCCCTGGCTAACACGAGTTGACTGTGATGTTATTCGACATTCACACCCGTCTCGTGTGCTATGAACTTACTGTAACCACTTGTTGGTAAACCTCTTTCTGAGTGTTTTACCCAAGATGGTGCATCTGCTTCTGTTTGGGTAAAATTGTGTAATTGTCGCTCGCCCAACAAACTCAGATAGTACAGTGCCGTCAGAAGAAGCAAATTGCACATATGGAACCTTATGTGTTCTTCTGGCTGACATCGTCTCTATTGGTGGACAACAATGAAGACTGAAATCGCACGCTATGTGGCGAGATGTGACACTAGTAGACGTGTCAAGGCCATACACATGAAAGCTGTTGGGCCATTGCAATCATTACCGATTCCAACATGGAAATGGGACGATATTAGTATGGACTTTATTGTGGGATTACCCAGGACCGCCAAAGGGTATGATTCTATCTGGGTTATCGTTGATCGACTTACAAAGATCGCCCACTTCCTTTCGGTCAGGGTAAAGTATACAGTGGCTACATATGCAGAATTATACATTGCCAGTATTTTTAGTTTGCACGGTATTCCGAAGACTATAGTGTCGGATCGTGGACCTCAATTTGTAGCCAAGTTTTGGGAAGCACTTCACAAATCCTTGGGTACTAAGTTGCTCCATAGTTCAGCCTATCATCCTCAAACCAGTGGACAGACTAAGAGGGTAAATCAAATACTTGAAGATATGTTACGGGCTTGTGCTTTGGAATTTCCACAGAAATGGGATCATTGTTTACCATTAGCGGAGTTCTCATATAATAATAGCTATCAAGAAAGTATTAAGATGGCACCCTTCGAAGCTTTATATGGACGACGATGTCGTACTCCGTTAAATTGGTCTGAACCAGGTGAAAGAAGCTTCTTTAGACCTGATATGGTAAAAGAGACCGAAGAAAAAGTTCAGCGAATAATTCATAATTTGAAGAAAGCTCAAGCTCGTCAGAGGAGTTATGCAGACAAGCGACGACAACCCTTGTACTTTCTAGTAGGAGATTATGTCTACCTGAAAGTTTCACCAATGAAGGGTGTATCGCGTTTCGGGGTTAAAGGGAAGCTTGCACCCCGGTACATTGGTCCTTTCCCTATACTTGAGCAATGTGGACCAGTGGCATACCGACTTCAACTACCCGAAACCTTGTCTGCAGTACATAATGTGTTCCACGTGTCTCAATTGAAGAAGTGTCTTCGGGTTCTCTATCGAACCGTTGACGTAACGGATATTGCCCTAGAACCAGACTTGACATATTCTGAGCACCCTATTCGAGTCTTGGATCAAAAGGACAAAATTACCCAAAGAAAAACTCTCAAGTTTTACAAGATACAGTGGAACCAGCATTCAGAAGATGAGGCTACATGGGAAACTCAGGACTTTTTAGAAAAGAATTTCCCAGGCTTTTTAGCCTCATGTAATTTGTAAAGTGTGTATAGTTGCTGTAAGAAAAGAGTAAATCCCCAAACCACCCCTGCTTTGTACCAAGAATAAGGAAATAAAGACATGTCGTGTTTCCTTTTCCATTACTTACCCTAGGACTTTTAATCTCGGGACGAGATTCTTTTATGGGGGGAAGGATGTAACACCCCTGGTGTTACTGTTACTAAAACTTGAGCATAACATCATAAGCATCAACATTTCATATGTTTGACACACCTAGAATGCATTCACTAGGCAAAAGTTCAAACAAGTTGTATTGATATGGTATTTTTGCAAATAAGACCCTGGAGTTGGGTACTTAATCCCTAAATGGGGTTCAGAAGGGAAAACAAAATCCAAATAGAGAAAACCCTGAAGTTTAAGTGAAATGGTCATAAAATGTTCCTAAGAATGGACCTACATTACATTTACACCCCTGAGATACCAGAAACCCTAATTGGAACCCTGGAAAACCCTAAACCTAAACCCTAGGGGGTTAAGTGCAAAATTAGTGCACTTTTGGACTAAAGTGTAAAAACTATGATGTTAAGGCATATAAAGTCATTTGGTTCACATTTATGAAGATTTTCAATTCAAACCCTGAGTTTTGGACCTATTGGCCAAAAGGCCCTATTTGGGTTCTAAGACTAAGTCTGAAAATCAGTGTTTGGGCTCAACTTTGGAGCTTTGTAATTTTCAAATTATAAGGTTTTTGCCCTAGGTCACCACATCAATATTGTAGAGCTATTAAAGATGAACAACTTTGTTTAAGGGGTTAAGCATTGTTGTTATGAAGAATTGGGAGATAATTAAACCCAAAGTTGGGCTGTCAGTCGGGTTACTGACTGAAAAATGACCACCAGTGTTATTGGTCGAGCTTTGGAATTGAAATTATGTATGATCTAGTGCTCAACTGAGTTCAGTTCCTATAGTCGAAATGTAGCTGGTTTGTAACTCTACAACTTTGTTGTAGAAATTTGGGTGAGTTGCCATGAAAACTTTAGAGAAAATCCACCCCAAACTTTGGCTGTCAGGAGCACTGAAGAACATTGCCATGGTACAGTGCCCGGGAGGATAAGCTTCAGACCCTCGCCGCCGACGACCAATACGCGCCGTGATTTGCGCCAGGGTTGGGATGGGCGCGCGGCGTGCATCTCCTCGCAAAGATCTTTTTGATCCGGGTAAGATCGCCGCGGTGGAGCGTGATGATTCCGGCCGCCACGCGGCCACTAATCACTCCGGCCATATCCGGTCATCGGCGCCGCTCCTCCTCGTTCATCCACGCCCTCACTGATTTGACCGCGTTACTATCGTGGTGGAACGTGGCAAGCTCGTAGGAAAGGATAGCACTCGACGCCGCCGTTGATCGCCAGCTAAGGCCGGCGATGGTTATCACCATGGCCATGGCAGTGGCTCACTGCGCCTATAAATTCACCGCATCCTCACCCCCTCCGTTCAAATCAACCGAGCACAGCTCTTCGTCTCTAAATTGCGAAGCCGAAGCACCCGCTCCCACCCTCGATTAGCCACCATAGCCGGAGAATCTCCCTTTTCCCCCAAATTGGGTCGCCGTGCCACCGTAAACAGCTCGACCGTGGCCAGCCCATTCGGGTAAGGCTCTGTCCATCTCGAATGTTGTTTTTGTGGCTCTGCATGCTAGTGAAGCTTACCGTGGCACTCGTTTGCTCAATTCGGCCATGATTTGACGGGCACGCGTGCTCGTGATCCCGGTTTCCGCCATGATCGTGGACAAACTGTTCCCAGTAGGGTTTAGGTCAAATAAATGGGCGTTCCTATATCATCCTTGGTTGGTTATGTCTCCTCGATAGCTATCCGTAGCAGTCATCGCCGGCCATGGCCGGTACAGGCCGCGTCAGGGACGAACGGCGAGCGCGCCGCGGTCAGGGAGTTGTTTAGAGAAGAAACAAAACCCCCGGGACCTTTGCGTAACTGTTAGAGAGAGCATAAACAGTGGCTAGGAATTCTTAGCAAATTTTTCATGCAATAAGGGCCTTTGTGCAAATAAACCAGAGCGCGGGCGCGGGCGTGCGTGCGGGCGCGCTTCTGCTGAAGTTGGGTCGTCCTAGGCTGAATTAGGCCCAGTGCTATTCACAGATTTCCTTTTTCTTTTTCTACCAGAGATAAATAAATCCTAGAAAAATATAGAAAAATGGTAAAAATACCAAACCAATTTTGCTAGATTCCTAATTTTCCATAGTATTTAATAAAAATAGATTTAGGATTTTTAGGTCAAATATGGAATTATGGAGCATTTAAAATAGCTTAAAACATTGGTTCTGGATTTTTATAAAATAGATAATAATTCCAAAAGTCTCCAAACTTTTTATTTGAACTTTATACATTATTTAGAAGCCTTGGGTGGAGTTTGGTATGATTTGAACCTTGTTTGATACTTAGAACCCAAAACCCTACCCCCCTGCCCTTTGAATTCCTTTACTAACTCCGGAAACCCTAGTTTCCCGGAAAACCGTGAAGGAAAGTTGTATTCAAGATTTTAGTAATAAACCTTTACTATCTTTTCACACTCATAAGCATTTCATGAGCATTCATTCTTATATATATATATATGATTATATTTAGAAAACGAGGAAGAAGTTGAGGTAGAAGAAGAGAAGACTTCGCCACCACCACCTGCGGAACATAAGGCAGGAAATTGTTTTTATTTTGACATCTGCGGATCCGAGCCTGACTCACCTATAAACGAAGGCAAGCCCCGGTGCATTTTCCACCTCCTTGTGTTTTAAAAATCTTTTTCACTTGCTTGATGCATTAGGTGATAGGAGTTGATTGCTAAAACAATTCCTGCATTACCTTCCTTGAATTTGATTACCTTCCTTGATCACCGTTTTACAAAAGATTTTTGATGCTTAGCCTTGCTTTAGAAAAACAAAATGTTTTGTTTTCACAAAAAGATGATGTGGCAAAGTGGGTGGGATGTTTTCGAAAATAAAACTTGATGCTGGATCCATCAAGGCCTTGATGGGTTCAACATCGGAAAAGATGTACCTCTGCCAGGTACCAAACTTTGGGTTGAAATAATTAAGCTAAGACCGGGCGGGTGACTTGCACGAGAAGAGAGTCTCGGTGTAGTGTCTCTGTCTGAGTCGATTAAGGACCGTCTCGATGTAGGCCTGCTGACCGAGGACCCTTTAACTGGTCACATGCCTCGTCATGGGTAAGCTTTGCCTCGGGCAAACTAAGGCCAGAATAAGATACCACGCAATGGGAGTGGAGAGATGGCGAGAGTAGCGTGTACCCTCCGTGGCAAGAGGCTGGACGGTGGTGTATCTGTGCTCTCGGTTGGCGTGAACCTGATCTGGTCTTAAGAACCCCGGTGGCGAGTTGACATGTGCAAGGGTTAAGTGCTACATATGTCGTGTGATTGGAGATCCTCAGCTGAGTATAATCGATTCGGATCGTCGTACCTCTGCGGTTATGGAGACTTGGTCACTGACTTATACGTAGAACTCCAGTAAAGATGAAGGGATTGTTAAGAAATTGGCTAGTGCAGGTCAAGTGTTTGAACTAGGGTAGAAAGAACTCTTGTTGCAGGTAATCTTACTTAACCTGACAAATTAAAATTGGATTTTTAAGGATCCACTTTAGTAAGCATTTCTGCAAACAGAGTCATTGATTATTGATAAGCCTTACCTTGACTCCCTTAAGCCAGCATACCCTTGAGAGTCTTTTCTTTAGTCGGGTAAGACTTGCTGAGTAATTCCATACTCAGGGTTTTATTCCCCGTTGTTTTTAGGTGAGGAAGCAACCAACTTTTGTTGCTTCTGTTCTAAGGTGGTACCGAAGGAAGAACACCAGGAGTAAAGCTGCGAGAGGAAAGGATCCTCCATAAAAACTTTTGTTTGATACTTATCGGGAGGGGTTTTTGCCTCCCTTGGTGTGTAATAATATTACTCTGCACTCATAGGTTATATTCTGGTCTGTAAATATTCAACTCTATCTTACTTTTAAATAAAGGTAAGTTAATGTAATTGCTTCCACATTCTCGTAACTCCGATGCTTGTAATGTCTGCGTGACGGGTGAAACGCTCTTGGGAAAGGGAAGAAAAGCAGATACCGAACTTGTCAAGTGATTCAGAGGCACTTACAGGGTTGTCTAAGGTCCGTTGGACAAGGACAACTGTAGGTGGGCCTAATGACTTGGAAGGTTCTGTCACCTTGGTCATCCATTCCGCCTTACAGACTTGCTCAGTGGGGACTTGGTCATCCATTCCGCCTCATAGACTTGATCGGTGGAGACCCGATCGTCCATTTTGCCTCACAAGCTTGCTCGGTGGGGACTTGGTCGTTCATTCTTCCTCGCAGGCTTGCTTGGCGGGGACTTGGCCATCTGATCTGCCTCACAAACTTACTCAGCGGGGTCCTGGCGTGCTGGGCCAAAATCAGGGATTATGGGCTTGCTCCAGTACCCCGTTCCTAGGTACCAGACAACAGCCCCTGAGCCTTTGTACGGCCACTTGTGGTCGCGTAGGGGCTTTCTTTTGTGAGTTGGATTTCTTGGTGCGCGTGAGCGTATCTGCTAGATGTAGCCCCCAAGCCCAAGCAATCCGTGAGATTGCTTGGGGTTCACACTTTTATGTGCTTTTTCAGGGACATGTCCTTGATTGTAATCCGTACCAAGCATGATTCCACCTATTTTAATGCGAGTCGTTGTCCTCAAGGGCGATTTTTCCAGTTACTATTTGTCATTTTTTGTGCACGTGTCACCCCTTATATGGGTTTCTTTTCGAAGTCTCTTCTTTAGGGGAGGGCCTTCCTCCTCCGACCTAGTCGGCGCAGGGAAGGAGGTCATCGAGCTACAAGCGGGTTATCCAAGTGAGATCAGACCACCCTCCGGTAGGGTTAGGTCTTGGCGAGCGATCCTACTGGGGGCGCTCAACTCGCTGGGGGCATCTCATTGAGTCATTCCTTATTCAATCACATTCTGTCCCTTTGGTCGACCAGCCCCCGTGGCCACCCCGTCAGACGGGTTCCCGCGGGAGAATTTGAGGTACACCCTTGGACGTGGCGCCAAGCAAATGACCTATGAGCCGATCACCTAGCTTGCAACTCGCTGTGAGCTTGCTTGGTTCACCCCTCACTCTACATGTTGAGTGAAAGTGCATTTCGGTTTTTACGTGGTTGGCGCGGTGTAATCGTTGTGGTGGCGCGGTAAAATATGGGGGTCATCATTATGCCGCTTCGTGTGGGCGGCCCGATGGGACACGAAATGACCCATTTGCCGTATCGCGAGGTGGCGTGATTGGGTGGCTAACCTCCTGCCTGCTACCTATGCCCTTCCTGCCGTGTTCTCTCTTGGTGCTCCGTCCGATGCGGTTGGTTTCTTGCAAATGCATAGTACTTCGCGCGGTTTCCAAGGCATCGTTCCCCCGAAGCGACATATTTTGACGAGCGGTTTGTGTGGGCTCACCTTCTAAGTGCCACCTAGGATTCCTTCTCCTGCGCATAACATAGAGGGGGAGGGTGCCTGTGTTCGGTTACACTTACCGCAACCCCGTGTCCTGGCATCTTCTTCTCCCTCTCCCTCTCCCTTGAAGCCTCTCTGCGCTCCCCTGTTCTTCTTCCTTCTTCATTCGTGCCCCCCGATGGTCCCATGGATTCCTTTCTTGCCTGCTCCCTAACCTATAGTTGACTCGAAGATCTAGAGAGGAAACGGTTTCTGCCCCCCCAAGACAGTCTCTGGGTGGTGTCTTGAGGAAGGAGGCAGTGCCTCGACAACGTGGGACGGCTAGATGGTGGTTCTCACCTCCTTTTATGAGCATGGCTTCGAATTTCCCCTGCATCCATTAGTTCAGGGGATCATGTTTTACTATGAGCTGGAGCTGCAAAATCTCCACCCTAATACCATCCTTGGTTAGGCCAAGTCAAGTAATAGAATGTTGATTGGCCTTATTAAAAGAAAGATAGCCGACCAACCTAGAAACTGGCACAAGTAGTTATTTGAGGCTTTGTGGACTCATAATATCTAAACACCATGATACTAAAGTATCTCCACTAGTACAATTTGGCTCTATACAAGCGGTAGGCTTTTTACATCACAGGCGGTTCGGTTAGAAAACCGCCTGGGATGTCCCAGGCTATTCGGACCGCCTGTGATGTATTAGTATCACAAGCAGTTTTTGTTTCGGACCGCTTGTGGTGCTCTATTCTTTTCACAAATGGACAGTAATGAAAAACCGCCTATGATTGTGATTTGATTACCATATTAATATTTTAATTTTTAATAGAAATATGAAAATACAATTTAAATGAATTAATATTTTAATTTTTAACAAAAATATGCAAATACAATTTAAATGAATTAATATTTAATTTTTAACAGAAATATGCAAATACAATTTAAATGAATTTTAATAGCACACATAGATAACTAGAGAGATTTTAAATTAATTGGCAACCACAATGCATAGTCGATCATAAATGCTAACAAATATAATTTGATTCATACATTTTTTCATGAACTACCATTTTTCCGCATGTATGGCTTTAAGTTCTTATCAATTTTCTTTTCCACACGCTTGATTCTCTCTGGACCGTTAAAGACGAACATCTCTTCATACTTATTGTATTCCTCATCTCCGTCTCCCACATTCTCAACTCCAACAATTTTTTGCTTTCCAGAAATAACTACATGCATCTTCTCATCTGCTGGATCGAGTACATAGAACACTTGTGCAACACATTCGGCGAGAACCCATGGGTCATCTTTATATCCTACTTTCTTTAAGTCTACCAGTGTGAGTCCGTAGTTATCCACTATCACCCCATGGAATGTTGTACCCATTGGCACTTAAATAAGGGTATTTTCATGCTTGGGCCATAATCAAGTTCCCATATTTCCTCTATGAATCCAAAATATGTGGTCTTCTGTCCATTTAGGTCAAAAGCATCGATACGAACACCGCTATTTTGTGCAACGCTTTTCATGTGTTTTGATTTAGTGTAGAATGAGTACCCATTGATGTCATATGCTTGCCATGATGTCACAAAACACGATGGCACAGAAGCCAAATTCTTCATTGTTTTCTCTTCCAAAGAGTCTCCGAATGGGATGTTTTTGTCCATTAACCATTCGCTGAAACGATGTTTGTGCTCCCTCATGATACAGTCCTCTGTGCGGTTCTGATTTTCTTTACGAAGCTCATCCAGGTGTTCCTCTATGTAAGGCTCGGCTATCGTGAGATGTTGTAGTACACTACCATGAGCACAATGTACTAGCATGTAATCCTCAACGCGAAAAGTTTTCCTGCCCATTCTCCCTCTCCCACATAGTTTACCCTCATGTTTAGGTACAGGCACACCTATCATTGTTCTATCACTGATGTAATCTATACAGCTCTCAATCACTTCTTCTGTAGTGTATCCCTCCATGATTGAACCCTCTGGGTGAGCGCGATTTCGCACATAACCTTTTAATACTCCCAGGTATCGCTCCAATTGAAACATATGATGTAAATATAGTGGCCCTAATATTTTTATCTGATCCACAAGATGTATGATTAGGTGTACTTGCATATCAAAAATGATGGAGGAAAACACATTTCAAGCTTGCACATAGTCTCGATGATGTATGCCTTTAGATAGTCCAAGTCTTCTAAAGCTATTACTTTTTGTGAAACCGCATTGAAAAAGTAACACAAGCGTGTGATGACAACTTTGACACGCTCTGTTTCGATGGCTCTTACCGCAATTGGTAGGAACACCGTCATCATCACATGGCAGTCATGAGAGTTGTAGCCAAATAGAGACAAGTCCTTCATCCTGGCTAGTTTGCTGATATTGGATGAGAAACATGTGGGCACTTTGACCCCACGCAAACATTTGCAAATCTTTGTTCTCTCCTCAACTGACAAGTTGTAGCTAGCTGGGGGAGGTAAGGCTTCCCTTTGCCACTATCCACTGGATGAAGTTCCGGTCTGATTTGAAGATCTACTAGATCATTGCGTGATTTAAGTCCATCCTTTGTCTTACTCGGCATGCCCAGCAAGGTTCCAATGATGCTGTCAAAAACATTCTTTGTTACATGCATCAAATCAATGTTGTGGCAAATTTCTATATCCTTCCAGTATGGGAGGTACTTGAAAAAATTGATTGCTTCTTGAAAGTTGTGTAAGTTGAAGGGTCAGTTCTCTTTCTCTTTTCTCCTTTGTTTTTCCCTTTACGAATACAACATGAATGTTCTTTACAATTTCAAAAACAAGTTTCCCACTATAAGGCTTTGGTGCACCTTCACTTTCCAGTTCATTGTTAAATTCCTCTTTCATCTTTCAGTACTTATGCTGCTTCATCAAGAACCGTCTGTGTCCCATGAACACCAACTTCTTGGATGATTTAAGGTACATGGAAGCAGTTCCATCGACGCACACTACACAACCATTATTTCCTTTAGTCTTTTGCCCTAATAGTGTGGCGCCACCGGGAGAATCATGGGTGGTAACAAATATAATTGCTCTTAAGTTGAAATACTCATCACATATTCTAACTCCTTCATTCCAGAGCTTTGTCATATCTTCCATAAGAGGTTCTAGGAACACATCAATATCAACACCAGCTGATTTCGGACCTTGAATAAGAATAGTCAACATAATGTACTTTCTTTTGTGACACAGCCATGATGGAAGGTTGTACATCATTAAAGTCACAGGCCAGGTGCTATGTACACTTCTTTTTTCACTAAATGGATTCATTCCGTCTGTACCCAAAGTAAATCTTACATTTCTGATTTCTTTGTCAAACTCAGGATACAAAAGATCGAAATTTTTCCAATATGATGCATCAGCAGGGTGTCAAATCTGTTTGTTATTCTGCTTACGATTTTCAGCATGCCAACGCATAAGCTCAGCCTCCCTAGGATTTGAGAACAAACGTTTTAAGCGATCAATTACTGGAAGATACCACATCACCAAAGCTGGGATATTTGACTTCTTTTTCCCATCCATGTCATCAAAAGTGTCATCGTCACTTTCAGGTCCAATAGTGGATTTCTTGTTTTTATTTTTCTTCGGGAATTTTTTTACACAATCTTGATTGTAGCTCTTCTTGTATCGACTCACATTGCAAACTGGGCGCCCGCCACGCCGCCGTCCCCGAGCCCAACGCCGCTGTCCCCGAGCCCAACATCACTGTCTCCGAGCCCAACGCCGCCCTCCTCGAGGCCAATGCCCCCGTCCCTGAGCCCAACGCCGCTGTCCCCGAGCCTAATCCTGGCAGGTTCTATCTCTCTCTCTCTCTCAATGGGATCACTGCCAGTGTTTACTATCCTCAATGGGATCACTGCCAGTGTTTACTATCCCTGCTTGGATATAGGTCATAATCTACTTGGATATAGGTCATAATCTGCTTGGATATAGGTCATAATCTGCTACTGCTATCCTCAATGGGATCACTGCCAGTGTTTACTATCCCGTGTGCTTGCCCTAAGCCCTTCCTAACCACCATGTTCTTCGATTCCCTGACCACTAGGTAAACGTCCTTGAATTGAAGAACCTTTGAAACAAACACAGAAGGTTCGGTATAGTAATGTCTTTTAAAGTAATGTCTTTTGTTAGTTTGCTATAGTATAATGATAGGATTTGAACCTAAATGTTGCATAACTCTTTTGCGACAGATAGAAACATATATATAGCTAAACTGTAGTTGCGCATCTAGATAGATTAGAGGCTTTAGCACATACGCTAGAATGAAATGCTTCTTACCTACGACGCCACCTGCATCTGTGTGCATTATACGAAGCTATATATTCTTGTTGTGCCTTCATGTCCATACTAGTACCCTATGGATAGCAATGAAGACAAAATCCCTGTGGTAGAGTGCCTAGAACCAAAGTTATGTAGAGCAATGAAGTGCATTGTTGGCACACATGAATTCCCTATGCTTCGCCCAACCCTATGTTATAAGACTTGTTCTTATCTCCCTTCTTTGACTTGTTCATAGCCATGACAGTGTTATTTGGACCCCTCTTTTTGCCCTATAAGCCACATCCTTGTTTTCCCTCTGATCCCTGCCTTTGTTGCGATCTCAATTTTGATTGTGAGACTTGGCCATTTTCAGTTTTAGAGATGGAAAAAGAGCCACTTGACATGGTTGAGAGCTCAGTTCGAGTCATCGAGACACATGTCGACATCATTCGCAGTCTAGTGACTGATGGGGTTGTGGATACTAGTGAACCGGAATCAGTGTACACACTTAAGACCACTTTGTTTCAAATTGGAGATGTATGCGACATGCTTGAGAAGTGTGCTCTGTCCATCAAAAAGTATGCTGACTCCAAGAGGGCTAAAATTATTCAAGATGAAGCCCTGCAATATGCTAAAGATGATGAAGCTGCAGATGATTTGGAGGAACTCCCAAGCCTAGATCTCCTTACTCAAGCTGACATATTGGAAAAATATTTTGGAATTGAGTATGATAGCGACCAGTCTAGGGGTTGTTGATGTTTAGTCCTAAACAACACGATATGAGTATCGTAGGTTTCACTCTAGGGTTGTAGTACTGGTATGCACAAGGTTGTAGTACCGGTATCCCTGCCTTTGTTGCGATCTCAATTTTGATTGTGAGACTTTTCTCATAATCTCTCTTTAGCATTATTCTAGTTGTCGATCATGTCAAAAGCTTGATAATGTATTTTGTATGAACCTCTTACAGAGTGTCAAGTCAATGAACTATCTTCGAGTACTATTGGGAAGTGGATCTATTTGATGTATTTGTTTTCCCTAGTGATATTGATGGTGCCGAGTAGCGCCTACAATCTTGACTACCTCATCCCTATTCTTTGTTTGGGACTTATATGGAGAATGGCTTCGGCTGAATGCCTGAATCGGGCCGGGAAGCACGGAGCAGATAGAAGTGCACTTTCCAATGCAGTTAGACAGAGAAGGCATGGATGTGATGTTATAATGCTGAAGGACCCCAAGAAGAGATTATGGCCTGTCATTTACCACCACTACCCGTTATTTGTGGGCTTCACCGAGGGCTGGAAACATTTGGTGGCAGCAAACGACCTTCGGACTGGGGACGTCTACGAGCTTGTTAAGGGGCCAGACGATGGTGAGCCGGTGTACTATGTCCGGATGTGTGGTCACAAAATTTAAAGCCGCCCCGGCTTCATCTGTGTGCTTCTCTTCTCTTAGGTGGGCTGCTAAGAGAAGAGAAGCACACAGATGAAGCCGGGGCGGCTTTAAATTTTGTGACCACACATCCGGACATAGTACACCGGCTCACCATCGTCTGGCCCCTTAACAAGCTCGTAGACGTCCCCAGTCCGAAGGTCGTTTGCTGCCACCAAATGTTTCCAGCCCTCGGTGAAGCCCACAAATAATGGGCGGTGGTGGTAAATTGTCACACCCGGGTTTTAGGGCACCAAGACCCGGGCGCGAACATAATCACCAGGTGTGCTGGGACCAAGTCTCACACATATGATGAATCATGGCATAGGATCGAATGTCACATCTTTACTACATAACAGGAGTTCTATACCAAATAAATAAATAATTACATTATAAGAAGACAACGGTCCAGCAACCCAAAGTTGACTAGGAGACGACGGCCTAGACCTCTCACGAACATATCGCAGCATCCTCCATGCACCTCATCCTGTGGTACCTGATCTTGACCTGTGGGGGGGTGTGAGACAGCAAGAGTGAGCTCACATACGTTCATCACTCAACAAGTTGTGGGGAATAATGTGCATGAACTCGCCAAAGGTGGGAGCTCATGTGAAGTGTAAGGCTTACCAAAGAGGATGGTTAGAGCTGAGCATTGCTTTTAAAGTTGGTCAAAATTTTATTAGCAATTACTAAGTATAAGTAAATGCCAGCCCAATTAAGTAGTAGAACAAAAGTAACAACCTCACCTGCGATGCAATGCATATGACAAATTGAGTTTAAGTTCCATAATTTAATCATGTGAGTGTCCGAGCTGCTCATGACCATGAGCATGGCTAGTATACCAGTTTTACACTCTGTAGAGGTTGCGCATCTTTACCCACAAGTCATGTTACCCATCTGCCAAGAGACGGCCAATCCCATACACCTCTACCGAGGAGGCGAGGCAGGGTAACACTACGAGGCCTTTACAAAGTTCCACTAGCTTCAGAAAACCCGCTACAGTTTATAGGAAGCTCCAATGCAGGAATCCCTCGCATGACCGCCATCGCAGCAAAATCATCCCAAGGGCCTCCCTACACTGACCACTCCCCTACTGCCCTTGCCCCTTTCGGGTAAGGTAATCATCCACTAGCTTTCCTAGTTAATCAGCCAAGGGCGTCCATAAACTCTTGTGGTAGCACTGTTTTCTCGGGTGGTTCTCCATGTTCCAATTAACATAATGATCTTATCATGAACAGTAAATAACAACTAATAACAAAAGTGTAATCATGAATAATGTATCTCCATACCCAAAACCACATATAGCACTAGCAAGTACTACCCAGAAAGTTCAGTGGTAAACAAGGTATAAAGATAGACAAACTAGGGTATCCTATTGGGTCCCATCAAAATTAACCTATGCAGATCATTATGATTAATTAGAACATGAGTGGGTAAAAAGAAGTGATCAAGGGCACAACTTGCCTGGCACTTTAGATTCCAGGTACCAGGATGATCTTCGGATGACACGTGACCTCACGCTAGTCGTAGCAATACAAACAAACATGGTATAGACAAAATTAACATCACACCAAACATAAAAACTGTATAATAATAATCTAAGCGTTGCTACGAGATCGTAGGAACAAGAACTACTAAATTCGGAGCTACAGTTATAAAGTTGTGATTTTCCGAAGATCTACGTGGTTAAATATAGAATAGACTAAGTGCAACATTTTAACCTATATTACATGGCAAAACAAAGTTACCAGATGATAATAAATATTATTATGAGACTAATGCAACTAGAATGGATCAGAATGGAGTTAAGGTTATTGAGTTATGAATTTCTGGAGTTATTGAGCACCTAGAATAGATTAATTCAAATGAACAATTTTAAATCAAGTTTCATGGCTAAACAAAGGTACTAGGTGATAAACAATATTAATACAAAATTACAGGAACTGGAACGGGTCAATTTGGAGTTAAAATGAATTTAATATGAATTAAGCAAGTTCCCAGATTTATTTTTATACCAAAACTCCTTTTCTTTATTAATTTCTGATTTCCTAAAGATCCTGGATTAGGCACATAATTTTCTCGGAATGCAGGGGCTAAAGCATAATCTTTTGGGCTTGGCTACAATTTGTTTTGGCTTAGGATGGATGGCGGGTTCATTTCATAAAAGTTCAGGGTCTCTTTAGTAAAATGAACATGGCGAAGGGGTATCTAGCATCCTGCACCGCTCGATTACGATCCGGTGGTCCAGATTAGTTTGATCCGCATCCGAGGACCCGCGGATGATCCAGACCGTAGGCACACAGATCTACGGCTAGGATATATTAACATGAAGGGGTATCTCGTCTCTAATCTGAGCCCTCAATTCGGTGATCGACGGCTCGCATTCAGTTACCATCAGATGTAATCCTATCCATCTGTTCGCCGATCAATGACTCACACACGTCGTCTTCCCCACGACCACACATGGGATGATGCATGAGCGTCCCACGGCGTGACCTCGTCGGCGATCACCCACATCTACACCGATTGCCCCAACCACAAAATAGAGCGGTGCCACGTGAAGCGAAAAACAAGGCGAAATAAGGGAGAAGTAGCTCACTGCAGGCGGAGGCAGAAACAGAGCTACCCACGAGGCGAGGTGGACCGACAGCCGTACCCCAACATCGGCAACGAGGAATTGTGCAGCGTGTGGCCACAACCCTGGCCCGGCTAGACGTCGATGACGAGTGGTGTGCGTCGAATATGGCACAACGAGCAGTAAGGAAGGAGCTTTGGCGGAGTAAAAAGGCCGCTTCGAAAATCTGGAGAGGAGAGAGAACGCGCCGGGTCTTCACGGCGATGGTGCCCACGGTTCTTATACCCGGAACTGAGTCCGATTTTGGGGGGGGAATTGGTCAACGGAGCGCGCAATGCGCGCGAGCATCCAGCAGAGAGGATAAGTCTGTCGCATGCTCCAGCTCCGATTGTTATGGCGGATCCCAACTGACCGGCGTTTGTTACAACAACCGCTGCGCCGCTTTGTTCGATAGGAGTATCTGTAGCCGAGCCCCACACGTCTAGGGAAACCGTGCTCAGCGCGGGGTCGCAATCGACCGACGGGAGTCCGCTGTCGGGGGTCAGGTTGGAACGACCAATCCTGTCGGAGCTCGACGGGGAGGGGCGGACCCGGCCATCGGCATGAGAGGAAGGGAGCTCGGGAATGCGATCCGGGATTCTGTGTGCGATTACAAGAAAAGGGAGAAGAAGGAGCTGCGCAGTGGGACCCACGAGGTAGTGGCACAAGGGCGCGCGCGACGTGTGGAGCCTGGCGGCTAGGGTTTGCCGCGCCGCAGGGGAGGCGCTGGTGGGCTGGTAGCTGGGCCGCATGGCCGAGTGAGTGAGGTGGGCTATCGTGGGGTAGAAGAGGGAAAGAGTGGGCTGGACAGAGGAAAAAGGGCCCAGGCACATGCAAGCACTATTCTTTTTATTTTTTTTGTTTTCTTTCTTTTCCTATTTTCATTCTCTTGATTTTCAAATCTAAATTTGAATTTTTGTTATGAGTCACACCATGGATCAAAATGTACCAGATTCAAGTATTAGTGTAAAAAAATATATTCTTATTTATATATTTTATTTTACCTCATTTGTTTGATATTTCCTTCTCTTTTCTTAAATTCTAAAATTGTACCTTTGGATTAAATCCCAATTCTCAATACTCCAGTATAATTTGAGATATCTGAATTTTGCTATTTTATTTCTTCATATATTTATTATATTTTTTTCCTTATACAAATTTTGGGCCTTACATAAATGACAGGCCATAATCTCTTCTTGGGGTCCTTCGGCATTATAACATCACAACCATGCCTTCTCTGTCTAACTGCATTGGAAAGTGCACTTCTATCTGCTCCGTGCTTCCCGGCCCGATCATGCTTCGAAATTTCGTCCTTCGTAGGCAGTAAAGACTCTGGGACCTCATAGTTACTAGACATTCTGCCTTCTTGTTTGGGGAGGAAAGGAGGGACACGGAGGTGGGTTAATTGGGCTCGATTTCTTTTGAATCACCTTTTCTCCAAGTTCCCTTATTGATGGAACCAGTATATCAGACTAACAGTATATCCTCGGTTGACCCCCTTATTGATGGAACCAGTTGTGCACTAGGTACCTACTAGGATGGATGTGGTCTGCACCGGTGCGTCTAACATAGTTGATGAAGACGCGACCAAATTTGAATGGCAGACAACAAGCAGCTCCGGTGAAGGGAGCGGGGAGGATAGTTCTAGTGACGACAATCCTTGTCCTCCTATACCTCCAAGGAAGAAAAAAACATCAGATGAGCTTGATGCCGACTATATTCCCAACGATGAAGAGGTAAATAGAAATATGCAGACTATATTCTAAAATAATGTTCATATATGAAAGGCCATTAATTGTTTCAATATATAGATTACAAATGAAGAGAAGAAAGAGCATGCATGTTCTACACGAAACACGGAGGATGCTCAAATGCCTGAATCATCCGTTTCACATAAGCGGAAACGAGGGCGACGAGGTCCCAATCAGATGAAAGAAGGTGCAGTTATGTACGTAACAAAACTAAATGCAGAGGGGTTTCCTGAAGAACCACTTGACGTGGTTACAAAGTTTCGTAATTCCTGCGGGTCTACTGTTAGAGATATAGTGCCAATCACACTTCAAAAATGGAAGGATTTAGATGAAGACACCCGCAGTAAGCTATGGGCTAAGTTGTCTGAGTCATTTAAGGTCCCAAAAGGCACAGAGGATGCAGTAAGGAAGTCGATGCTCTCTGCTATGGCCAAGATGTTTCGTGGGTGGAAGGCCGAGATGAATAGGGATTTTGTTAAGAAGAATAAGGTTCCTCCGCCCAAGAAAATGGGGAAAATCACTCAAGCTCAGTGGGAGGAATTTGTTCGTCAGAAGACCGAACTGAAGGCCAAAGAACTGGGCGAAACTAATTCTCAGAGAGCGAAGATGAACAAACACCCCCATCGCCTGGGGTCAACCGAATATCACCATAAAGTTGTGCAGTGGAACAGGATAATCGAGGAAGCTATAGCTAACGACACTTTGGACCCAATATTAAAAGATATCGATGAGCGAGCTATTCGTTGGATCTTAGGTCGGGCAGGTTTGAGTGAGGACGGCAAACTTTTGCATCCAGAATTGGTAGGCGAAGTTTCGACAAAAATTCAAGAATATGCAGATAAGAGAAAGAAGGGCGAATTTAAGCCTCGGAGAGAGAATGACATACTAACTGCAGCACTAGGCAATCCTGAACACACTGGACGGGCTCGGGGAATCTCTTCTAAGATTTCCTGGAGAGAGGCGTTTCCAGAGTATGCGACGTCATATAGAAAACACGAGAAGTCGAAAAGGACCCTTGAAGAGACTATTGATGAAATGGTACAAAAGGCTATTAATGACGTGATGAACAAAATGAAGAAAACAGAATGCATATCATTTGAACTCAAGCCAGGCCACATGAGTCCACCTATAGTCCCTAGCAACGTAGGATCTGTGCAAGAATTCGTATCGGGCACCAAGTACCCTGTAGACAATATTGTTGAGGACAAGCCTTGCTTTCTTCATATTCCAATCAATCGATCTGGGACAAAAACAAAACAAGCTGCTACTGGTTTGGTAAAACCAGGACTTGTTAACTACAAGGATAATCCTGTCCCGCCACACTATGCTGTGGTCCAAGTTCTAGAGATCACAGACAGTGGTTGTGAAGATTGGGAGATAGACTTTCCAGTTGAGGGGATCATAACTTTGCAGGAGGCAATGAACGAGTTGGTCCTTTGGCATCGACGCGACATCAAGTTGGGTGATGAGCCGATCTTAAGCAGTGTATCACGTCGTAAGTCACCAATGCCGAATTCAACACCAATGCAACAGAAAGATAGTTCGATCATTCCATACCCCATGGTGCAGGAAAATATAGCACCGACCTCCACAAAAATCGTTGAAACAATCATTTCACCTCTAGCGAAGGAACTCGATGAGGGGGACATAGACAAAATTGTTCCTCAGAATGTCGACACAAACATCAAAAAGGAAGCAAAGGTTGACACCAATGTTGAAGGGCCAACTACTTCAAAGAAAATTCATCAGCGAATCACCACTGATGATGTCAAGAAACCGTCAGAATCAGTGGCACGCTACCTGCAAAAATTGCAGAGAGTTATGACAAATCAATCAAAAGCGGAATCAACATCTCGTGGAGTACGCACACGGTCCCAAATAGACAATTTTGAAGTATGGGAAGAAGATGGAATGATTCATACTCGAGAATCATTACGTCTTAAAATCAATATCCCGATATACAAGAAGGAGGTTGTTCCTCCTAAATTTGTGAATGGGAGGCCATTCTTGACGACGGTGCAACTTTCTAAGTTGTCGACTCCGGAGATTAGAATGCATGAGTGGTACATGGTGGCTAGCAACAAATACAAACTTGAGGACTTCACATTTGTTGTGCCAAAAGATGCATTTTGGAGCAAAGATAATATAGATCCTGTGCGGCATTTATTCTTTGACGATCTCTGGTCGTTGTACCACCAACAAAGGATGGAAACCAACTACTTAACCCTCTTTTGCTTGTAAGTACCTCTAAACTTTCATATTTGTTAGTTTTGTACACGCACACATAAACGAGAGTCTAACAATTAACACTTTTTACATGTAGGATGCAATACATGGATGATAAGAAGAAACAACTTAAGACAGGGTTTCTTGACCCGTTGATGATATCCCAAGCTCGCTACAAAGAAGTTGCTCGGAGACATGGAGAAGAATACAAAGACTTGGATGATGATGAATTTGAGAAAGCCATCAAACAGAATCAGAGAAAGAAAATGAAGGTCATGGCGGCATACATTGGACGAGCCATGTATAATCATGTACAACATGGCAAGGACTTAATAATAGCTCCGCACCACTTTAAGTAAGTTCTCGACATGGTTTTGAACTACAAATTATGGCAATCGTGATCTTAACATGTGTTTTCGTCTATGTCTATATAGTGACCATTACATTTGTATCATGATCTTTCCAAAGCATGGTAAAGTCGTGGTCTTCGACTCACTGAGAATGGAAAAGGCTACGTATAATGACTTCTTGAAGATTTTAGAGAAGTATGATTATTATTGCACACTTGTACTTATTACAACTTAACAAATGTATTCTTAATCTCACAATGCTATTCTTATATGCAGTGCATACCGTTTTTATTAGAAAGATCTTGGCGGCGAACATCCAGAGGACAAGCCTAATTTGTCAATATCATTATTTCCATATGGTGACAAACAACCTACGGGTACTGTCCTGTGCGGTTATTATGTATGTGAATGGTGTCGTGTCACCTTCCATTACATGGTCAATCGTGAGGATGTAAGTTCGCTATCATTGTCTATGTTGCAATTTTTATGTTATATTGTTGCTCATCACATTACTCTTAGCACTGCTTGCTTTTTGCTTTCATTGCAGGTTCCTAAATCAAAGATCAATGCTGAATGGTTAGAAAGAGATATGGTTTCCTTCGGCGTGGCTAAGGTTGTAAAAGACTTGCTTTACTTTATGCGCCGTGAAGTTCTTCATCAACAAGGGCTATTCTACAATACAAATGGAAATTTGCAACACTTCCTAGAACTAAGTTTGTACACGATATCACACAGTGTTTAGATTTTTAGTTTGGAACTTGAGATGTTCAATTGTCTATGGAACTTGAGATGTTGAGTTGTTGAGTTGTATATGGAACTTGATATGTGTATAAATCTGTGTATGGAACTTGATATGTGTATGAATCTGTGTATGGAACTTGTTATGCAACATATCTGTGAATGAATCTGTGTTTGAATCTGTGTTTGAATCTGTTATTAAATCTGTATATGAATCTAGAATCTGAATATGAATCTGGAATATGTATATTGAAATACAGTCGGACATATATTTAAAACTGCCTGTGATGTGTGGCTAACACAAGCGGCTAGAATTAGAAACCGCCTGTGATGTGTGTCTATCACAGGCGGTTTCTTTAAACTGGACCACCTGTGATGTGTGTCTATCACAAGCGGTTTTTGATTGACCGCCTATGATGTTGTTTTACATCACAGGCGGTGCACCACAAGCGGTTCCTGGAACCGCCTGTGTAGAGGCTAACTGGACCGCCTGTATACAGGTTTACTGTAGTAGTGCTCCTTTTGAGCTTGTATATGGACAAGAAGAACTTTTGCCTGTGGAAATAAGACTAAACGCTATTAGATTTGCTAGGCGGAATGATATAACTGTTGGTGACTATCATGATCTAATGATGGACAACATTGATGAAGTGACCGACAAGAGGATGATGGCTCTAAGGGAGATCGAGAGGTACAAGGTCATAGTTGCCAAAGCCTATAAAAAGAAGGTAAAGGCTAAGTCATTCCAAGTCAGAGACCTTGTTTGGTAAACAGTCTTGCCACTGAGGAGATGGGACCAGAGGTTTGGTAAGTCGTCCCCAAGCTGGGAAGGGCCTTATAAAATCACACATGTAATATCTGGTAATGCATAAATGTTGCATACTTTGCAAGGTGATGAACTACCTAAAATAATGAATGGTCGTTTCCTAAAGCGTTATCATCCAAGTGTGTGACAGGATGCTTAGAGAACCGATGTTTACACGTCAAGGTACTAATGCTTTGTACAAGGTGCTTTTGGTTTGCTCAGCTTTCCTAAAAGGCAGGGGGCATGTGTTGAGCACCATATGTGCCACCTTGGAAATGTCAGATAGTCCGGCTCTATGGCCGGATGGTCCGAACCACTGACAGTCCGCCCTAGATGCGGACGGTATGCAAGTTGATTAGATCAGGCTTGATTAACCCCTTTTCCTGCGTGTTTATCCATCTAAACTTGTAGATTTTGTTTGGGGCGCCTAGGAACGGGTCTAGACCTCCCCTTGTATATATATGAAGGGGTACCGCCGATTGTGGGCACCAACAATCGAACCAAATCAATACATCGTTCGTTCCTTTACCTTTTCCCTAAGAGTAGCCAGTAATGTAGCCTTCTTTATCTTAATCTTCACCTCTCTTCGACTCTACGTCATCTAGAGGCGTCTTGGGTGGCCTAACGATCCCAAGACAAACCCTATGGTATCTCCTCCCTAATGGGGTTCCTCCTGGGGGCGAGATCCAGGTGCCGTTGGCAAATGTCGCGCGCCCTGCACACATGTGAATCGTCTGGTTCGACGCAAGGAAACCCACTCATGTCGCCAAACCATGGACCGTCTGGCCCTAAGTCGCGGACCTTCCATGCCGTTATAGAGAGCCTGCCAATCAGAACAACTCCCAGTGATTAGCGCCTACACCAACGCCAACCCATATAACCATAAACACTTACTTGTTACTTAATATCATGCTAAAATGTTTTCTAACATTTTGTAATACAAAGTCGTCGATTATACTATTCAAATATATTTTATCCAACAACTTCTCAATATATAGAATCATCAACCCATTTAACCTCTCATGAGTCATTGTTGACCTTAAATAGTTCCTTAGTAATTTTAGTTTTGAATAAAGTACACTTCCGATCATTAAACTTGTCCGGTTATGTCAATCTGGTCCATAAACTTTTAAAATATGTTTTAAAAGTTCAATATCTGTTCGGTTCTCTATTACATCATCACATGTTGATATGGCTCAGATGTCGTGGTCCATTGAACCCCGTCCACTCTTCTCTATGCTTCCTCAACGATTGACACGTGGACCACAACAACCCGTTATAACGTAACAGAGATCCAATAATAGAATGAGCTCTTAAGAGAAATATTTAAAAAAAATATGTACCAGATTAACATAGCCAATCAAATTTAAGGTCCAGAAGTGCACTTTACTCTATAGTTTTTGAAATTTCAAATATTTTTAAATATATAAAAGTTACTTGTAGGCTCCCCTCGCATATGAACGCTATGGAGCCTATGTAAACCGGCGGCGCCAGCCGGCAAGGAAAGCATCATCAAAAGAAAGAAAATCAAAGCTATATATAAAATTGGAAAAAGGAGAAGAAGGTAAGCGAGAAAAAAGTTGGGAAAGAAAATGAAAGAAGGAAGATCGAGAAGAAAAAGGCAAGGCGGGCAGGGATGGTGGTGGTGGGAGGCGAGCCGCGAGCGGGTGGGGGTGGGGTGGGCGTCGTGGGCGGTGGCAGCGCAAACAAGCAAGCCTTCCAATTAACTCGTTCCCACCTTCCCCTCCTCCCCTTCTCCTTCCTTCACGGATTCCCAAATACTCGCTTCCAATACCAATTCTCCGATCCCCGTTCGTTCCCGCACCCTCGCGCTCCGCTGATCCGGCGGCATGCGGCGCCGCGGCGTGGCGGCGGCTGAGGCGGACGGTGACGTGGAGTTGCGGTTCCGCGGGGTGCGGAAGAGGCCGTGGGGCCGGTACGCAGCGGAGATCCGGGACCCGGCGAAGAAGGCGCGCGTCTGGCTCGGCACATTCGACTCCGCCGAGGACGCCGCCCGTGCCTACGACGCCGCAGCGCGGATGCTGCGCGGGCCCAAGGCCAGGACCAACTTCCCGCTCCCCGCCGCAGCCGCCCTCCACCACCACCACATGCCCGCTGCTGCCGCCGCAGCAGCTCCACCATACACAACATATCCCACCGCCACGGGCGTCTCGACGCCGCCGGTCGCCAGACCGGCTTGCAGCAGCCTCAGCTCCACCGTGGAGTCCTTCAGCGGCGCGCGGCCGCGGCCCGTGCTCCCGCCGCGGTTCCCTCCGCCGTCGATTCCTGATGGCGACTGCCGCAGCGACTGTGGTTCCTCGGCCTCGGTCGTGGACGACGACTGCACGGACGCGGCCGCCTCTGCGTCGTGCCCCTTCCCGCTCCCGTTCGACCTCAACCTGCCCCCAGGCAGCGGCGGCGGAGCCGGCGTCGGGTTTTACGCCGATGAGGAGGATGAGCTCAGGCTCACAGCGCTGCGGCTGTGACGTCGAGCTCAATCGAGCCGCTGCTTAGAAAGAGGAAAAGGAGAAAAATATTTGGTTCTTCCCTTCTCTCGTAGCCGACACGAACTCTCCATCCACTACGATGTTGTTGTTTACTTGATCTGATTATGATATTTGCCTGAATCCTAGTCAACTTACCTGCATGCATGCTTGCTTGTTTTCTGGCGATTGAGGATTATCGCCAAACGCCAAATCTTGCAGCAGCTGTTGTACTGTAATATATCAACATTTTACTTACTTCCTCTTATGAGGAAAAAGACAGATAAAGTAACTTATTTCAATCTTTAGCTACATTTTGCCTTCTTGTTTTTGTTTGGGATTGGGGAACTGAAACGAAAATCATTCAAACGGAATGGCCAAAATGTTGAGATCAAAGTTGTGTTGAACAAATGAAGTTCAACCACATTTCAACTTCTATATTTCTTCATTCTCAAATACCATGAACAAATTTACTTTGTTTTTCTTTGAAGACCATAAACTTACTTTACTCCTAAATTTCTGGTGCTTGTGCTACTAACCTGTTGTTTACAGTGATCCACGATTTTAGTTTGTATTATTACTAATGCATTATAGCAGTTTCCCCTAACAGAACAAATAACGTTCTTTTTTTTCTGTTTAGATTGATGCTTCTGTTTGTGTCATTGAAACTAAATTTAGCGTCTAACTTTTGATTTCTTAAGTTGTAAACAACATTGACTACAAATAGTGGGTCTTTTGGAATCTGGAACCAAAACAGTTCCCATCAAAGATTTGGAATATGGTTATGCATTAAGGAGGTGTTTGAATGCACTAGAGATAATAGTTAGTGGCTAAAATTAGTTGAGACATCCAAACACCCTAGCTAATAGTTTAGCTATTAGTTATTTTTGGTAAATTAGTTAATAGTTAGGTAGTTATTTGTTAGCCAGCCAATTCTACTAACAATTTTTAGCCAACTAATTATTAGTTCTAGTGCATTCAAACACCCCCTAAGCATTAGCTGAAACATAGAGTCATGCTGAAAGTAGAAGTGCTGTAACTCTTTACCGTCCCATGGCACGTCTTGCACATTCATATAGCATCAAGATGCTGAGTTATTTGCAGGATCAACTACTACAACTTTTAAAGCATTGCTAATATGATAATATCATCAAGCGTGGTGGCATATCATAAAAACTGGAAGGTATTTAGATATACTTCCCTATCGTTGGCAGTTTCTTCTGCCTGTTGTTTATATTTAATAACGAATTTATCAAATGTTCTTACATCTCAGGTCAGATTTGTTCTGCCATTTATGCATTGGAGGATGGTGCTGCAATGCTAGTCATATTCTCTCTTGTGGTTTGGAAGCAGGAACAAATGTTGTGACCCTTGTAGATATTGTTTGGTTACCTTGTTATGCAATACTATAGTTGCTTGGAGTGACATTTTAATTACAAAGGATGAAGCTCTGTTTGGAAGTGATCTTTATGGTCCTACCTCTTCTACACACAAATTTTAGATTTCATCAAAAAAAATATGGCAAAGGTTGCCTAGTTGTATTGAAAGCAAGGGAATATGGCATTGTTTTTTTTAAATGTTATGCTATTGGATATTGATTGTGCTGGTGGTTAAGACTAGTAATGTACACTCAGGTTCAGGTTGTTTGGAGAATGGACATTCTTAAGTTTAGCACCATTTCTTAGAAGCACCGTTACTTTCTTGATTTGTGTTTTTTCATGTCATCTATAAATATTTTACTCACTGAAATAACGACGTAAAAATAAACCTTTTATTTTGAGAATCTTAAATAATTATTACTATAGCATTTTTCTGGCAGCTTCTGCTTGCATACTGCTTGATAATGACTTTTGGAGCCCCTGCCCTGAACACACCATGACGGTGCCCTCATGTGATCATACTGTAAATTGCAGTCCCCTCTACTAATTTGTTGGGGGCTAGAGGACCAATCGGTGAAAGGGGTGTAGGCGCAAGAATATCATAGAACTTGCTAGTTAGAGGCACTCGTTTGTTGTCTTAAACCCAAAGAGCTATGGTGTCGTTTGAAAGCAGTGTTGTAAAATTAGAGAAATAAGTTACATGCTTCTATTATATTTAAATATATTAAATATATTAATTTTGAATAAAACAAGCATATAATTCAGATAAATGCCATATGTAATTATAGCAGCAATGAACAGTGGCAATTTTAGGATATGTAAACATATAAAATAGCTGCTGAGGTTCATTTCAAAATTAAACATGGCTCGTAGATAAAGAAGGCAGATTAAACACATAAACACAATTGTTTATTTTTTTATATTGCTCTCAAAATAGCGGGTTGCTGTAATAAACAGCCCTCCAACGCTAAATGGTGATTAGGGATCCTCGACTAACGTGACAGTCTAATCTTACCAAATCAGGGTTTTAGATCAGATGTAATAAGCCTAATAATCAAGTATAAATACTAATAGTAAGGAGCTGTGAACTAAATAATATAACATAATTTAACACAGGTAAACAACCTTAACAAATATAGATATAATTAGGCACAAATAAATAATTGATGCTGAAATTAACAACACACTAAAACCCAGACTGTCACGTTGTCTCACTACACCGCTATTATCATTGAGCAATCAAATCCACCCACAAATTGCGCAATCACACCCAAGTTAAAAATACTAGCAGATTGCACAAAATTATTCAATAAATATAGAGAGGCAACGGGTAACTCACAACACGTAGATTGTCTACGTGGCAAGACCAGCTCAGCGAACACAAGGTTCTGTTCCAGAAAACTAATTCTGCCGCCCACGTCCGGGCCTACACAGCTGGAGGTTGATGGAGATACTGGAGCCGCTGCCGGAGCCGAGGGAGACGTCCATGGCACCAGCCAGAGAAGAGGAACACCGCGCAGCAGAGAGCCCAAGCACCAGGCCACGGCGGACAGAGATCAGAACAGATAGAGCACCACACAAGTGCACTGTTAAATCAACGGAGCACAGGAGAACCTCGCTGCACAAGAACAGCACCACCTCTACCAGCTTCCAATCACCACCAGCGATTAACCACAGGAACACTAGGGACCTGTCGGCGTTTCGGACCCGGGGGGTCCCTGGACCGATGAGTAAATGTGTCGCTGCGTGTCCCAGCCCAGATGGGTTGGCGCAAGATGGAACACAAGAGGGAAACGCGGCTCGTGTTATCTCGCACCAAGGGGGGTGCTCGTAGTAGGGGTTAAAAGCGTTCGCGAGAGAGAGAGAGAGAGAGTGAGCCCGTTCGTTTGCTCGTCCCTCCGCGCGACCCTCTCGCATGAAGGCCCTGGACCTCCCTTTTATAGATGCAAGGAGAGGGTCCAGATGTACAATGGGGGTGTAGCTAGACGCTAACGTGTCTGGCAGGGAAGTGCCTGAGCCCTGTGTACATGCCAACGTGGCTGTCGGAGAAGTGCTTGAGCCCTACGTAGGCGATAACGTGGCCATCGGAGAAGTGCCTGAGCCCTGTAGAAGCACAGCTGTCGGTGCTGCTGGGATCCTGTTGACGTCTCCTTGCTTCCATAGGGTGTTGAGAGCCACCGTTGTCATGAACGCACGCGGGGAGCCATCATTGCCTGTTACCGGGACGAGCCAGATGGGACGCCGGTCTTGTTCTCTCGTAGCCAGAGCTAGCTAGGGGTAGGGTAATGATGTATCACCTGTGGCGCGGTCGGTCCGAGCCCAGGGTCGGGCGAGGCAGAGACTTCTCCTGAGGCCGAGGCCGGGGTCGGGCGAGGACGCGATTCCTCCCGAGGCCGAGGCTGAGGCTGAGTCTTGGGGTCGGGCGAGACATAGACCTCCTCCCGAGGCCGAGGCCTAAGGTCGGGCGAGGCGGAGCTTCCTTGTGCGCCCGAGGCTGAACTTGCTGTTGTCAGCCTTGCCCGGGTGGCTGGCACAACAGTCGGAGCGGGGTGAGCGGCGCTGTTTTCTTGTCAGATCGGTCAGTGAAAGGGCGAAGTGACTGCGGTCACTTCGACCTTGCCGGCTGAGGCACGCGTGTTAGGATAAGGTGTCAGGCGATCCTCGCATTGAATGCGCCTGCGATACGGTCGGTTGGAGAGGCGATTTGGCCAAGGTTGCTTCTCGACGAAGCCTGCTCGAGCTGGGCCTCGGGCGTGCCGAGGGTGCGCCCAATGCCTGAGGAGGCCCTCGGGCGAGACGTAACTTCGTCCGGGACTACAGTTCCCGCCCGAGGCTGGGCTCGGGCGAGGCGAGATCACGTCCCTTGGGTAGACGAAGCCTTGACTTGAACCGTGCCCATCAGTCTTTGCGGTTTGTGCTGAGGGTGGTTACCAACCGTGTTTAGGAGTGTTGGGGGTACCCCTAATTACGATACCCGACAGTAGCCCCCGAGCCTCAAAGGGAGTGTTGGTACTCGCTTGGAGGCTTTGCCGCACTTTTTTGCGAGGGGACCGGCCTTTCTCGGTTATACTTTGTTCTGGTGGGTGCACGCGAGGGCACCCGCCGGGTGTAGCCCCAGAGGCCTCGGAGGAGTGGTTTGACTTCTCTGAGGTCTTAAAGTCTTTCGTGATGCCTCGACCGGCCTGGCTGTTCCCTCATGCAACCTGATTGTAGCCCGGGTGCATGGTCAGGTTCTGAGTTTTTAGGCTGGTTTGTTGACGTTGTCAACGGTTTGGCCGTAGCCGGGTTGCGAGAGCAGCCCCCGAGCCTCTGCACGGAGCGAGAGGACGATTAAGGACTGTCTCAACTTTTATTATACGCCCCTTCGTCGCCTTTCCGCAAGGAGGAAGGGGGGAAAGCGCCATGTTGCCCTCGGAGGGCACCAAACAAGGTGTCTCCAGTGAGTTGCTAACAGGTGATCCGAGTGGACGCCCGTGCCCCATTCGATAAGGGTCGGCTAGTGGCCCAGAGGCGCGCTCCAAAAGTACCTGCAGGTGATTTGCCAGACCCGGACCCGTTCGATAGGGTTCGAGGGCTCGATGCCTCCCTTTGGTGGGATTCCGTTACAAAATCGCTCCTGCTGGTCTCGGAAATGTCCTAGCGTACCTCGGGAGCGTAGCCCGAGCCTCGTCCATGTAACGGACGTACCCAGAGTCATCCCTCACTCTGTGTGCTCTGGGCGGCTGTTGAACCCTTCCGAGGGGCCAACCTTCGAACCCCTGATCAGTAGTGGGCGCGGAGCCTGAGTGCTCTGGGGCGACTGTCGAACTCTTCCGAGGGGCCAGCCTTCGAACCCCTGATCAGTAAGAGGGCTTGGAGCCTGAGTGCTCTAGGGCGGCTGTCGAACCCTTCCGAGGGGCCAGCCTTCGAACCCCTGATCAGTAGGAGGGCTCGAGGCCCGCTTCCTTCGTGGAGAAGGATCCCTTTCAAAGTATCCCCTTTCCCGGTCCCTGTTAGCAAGAGAGAGGAAGGGGAAGAGGAAAAGGATATGAATTTAAATGGCGTGGCACACCTTTTTTGACGCGGTCATCATGGCAGAGGTGAAACGACGCCCGCTTCGCCTGCCAAAGGTGTCGCTTGCTCTGCCGAGGAGTTAATGCGACGGGACGGGCGATTCGCGGGGCGGCCGTTGCGCGTGCGCGAGTCGTTCGAGGAACGGGCGTTTCGCCTTCGAGTTTGAATTTCGCGGCGGGTTCGGGCGAAGTTTTGAATGGATCTCGCCCAGGCCTTTATATACCCGGAAGAGGGGCCGGCGGTGGTTCTTTACTCTGCCATTTGCGCTTGCCTTCTGCTTTGGTTTCCGCAACCTAACAGAATAGCCAGAGAAAAGAAAACCGCACACCTTGTCCCCTCCGCCTCCACCCCCTTCGTTCAGCGATGGCTGACAAGGTGACCGTCGTTCCGCCGCGCGACCCATGGCCTTTCTCCACCGTCACGGTGGACGATCTGGAGGCCCTCGTTGCCGATGGTTTGCTCCGTCCCCTCTCCGGTGACCCGCAGCCAGAGTGGATGGCCCCTGCGAGCGAGGCCGACCCGACTCCGCCGCCGGGGTATGTGGTTAGTTTCGTCTCCTTCCACGAGCGGGGGTTCAAAGTGCCAGCGAGCCATTTCATGCGGGCGCTCCTGCACTACTATGGGGTGGAGCTGCACAACTTCAACCCCAACTCTATTGCGCAAGCGGCCATCTTCGCGGCGGTTTGCGAGGGTTTTTTTGGGGATTGACCCCCACTGGGATCTGTGGACCCATCTCTTCTCCGTGGAGCTCTTCGCCTTGACGACGGGGGAAAAGAAGGTCCGCATGGCGGTGCGGGCCGGTGGCTGCACCCTCCAGTTGAGGCAGGGGCGCGCGCAGCAGTACATCCCCGCCACCCTTGTGTCTTCGAACAAGGGGTGGCAGCGTTGGTGGTTTTACCTCCGGAACGACGACGGGAGGCTCCCGTCGTTTTCTCAACGAGTGGTGACCGCCGCCGGCAGCAACTAGCGCTGGGGGGCCACGCTCGACAAATAGGAGAAGCTCCAGCCTCTTCTGGAAGCCTTCCAGAGGTTACGAGATGGGGGTCTTACCGCCGCGGGGGTCGTCGCCGCTACCCATCGCCGGAGGGTGCTTCCTTTGGCGGAGCGGCGGTTGCCGCTTTCGGAGATGAAGCCGGGGGTCGATTTGGAGGGCTCGCAGACGTCCTCAGCTTCCCTCCCCGTCGATGACCTCCGCAGGTGGGTAGAGGGTACGGTAGGGAGGCTGGATGCCGGCGCCCTTACCCAGCCCGCGATGCGCCCCGACCATGGGTACGTTTCTCTAGTAAGTGCCTGATCCTTCTTCTGTTTTGCACCGAGTCGCCTTTGATTCTTACTGTTGGGGCTTTTGTTCGTCCTCAGGGGTTGAGGTTTTACAAACCCTCCTTGCCACCGGTCCCGGAGGACGCGGTGGACCGAGCCACGTGGAGGACCACTGCGGAGAAGAAAAAGGAGAAGAAGGACGCGGAGAAGGCACGGGCCCGCGAGCGGATGCGGGCTCGGGCAGCCTTGGAGAAGCGTCGTCGGAGGCAGGAGAGGGACGGGCTCCCGAGGGAGCCGTCGCCGGAGACGCCTGATGATGATGACGATGATGATGATGATGTCGAGGGCGATGACATGGTGGCCCGCCTTGGTCTCTACCCGGATCTGAGGCTGGGCCAGGGGTCACCGAGCCAGCCAAGTGGGCTGGCGCCATCAGCTTCTATGGCCGGAACATCAAGGTCCCGGTCCGAGGAGCGGAGGCAGGCCGGGGGGTACTTGACCCCTTGGCCAAGGTAATTGAGGTGACTCCAGGGAGTCAGGTCGGTCCGCTCGTTCCCCAAGAGCAAGCGCCCGCGCCGGCTGTACAGGAGGTTGATCCTCGGGCCGTCGTGACGACACCTGGGCAGGCCGTCTCTTCGGCGCCTCGGACGCCCGAGGCAGGAGCGGCGCCGAAGCCGGCAGCGGGGCAATCTTCGGTAGCGCCTGCGGGGACCAAGGCCCGAGGGGCCTCCTTGCAGGCACGATTGGCCTTGGTCCGGAGTGGGTAAGTATCTGAGGATACATCTGTTTTGGCTCTTTCTTCGTGTGCCCTGATCTTGCTTTATCTCTTCCTCTCAGCAAACGGAGGCAGGGCTCGGCCGGTCTGCCCCCCCCCGGAAGGCCCTTAAGACAGTGTCGGCTTCTGCAGCCAGTGTCACGGCGCGCCATGCCGGTTGGCTGGCCTCCGCAAAAGACACCCTCGAGCGGGGGGCCCAGGTGGCACGAGTTGCCATGGGGCAAGCCTCCCAGGCTGACCCCTCCATCGGGGCGGCCATCGTGCTGGGGGAGGCTGCTGACGTGGCCGCGGCCCCGAGCCCGCCTGACGTGTTGCCGGCGCCGGCATCAACTCCTGTCGAGGCCATCGCTGATTTGCCCGTGGAGCCGCCCGTCGCCGCTGATGTTGGGATGGCTGAGGCGCCGCTGCTCGAGGTCGTCCACGACCTCCCCAGTCTCGGCCATAAGGAGAGGGCGGCCGCCGTTATCGAGGTCGGTGATCGGAGGCCCGCCTCCTTAGCCGAGGGGAGGCCCAGCACGTCGACAGCGATGGTACCCAAAGCGTCCGCTGCAGGGGGACCCGATGCCTTGGAGGAGGGGCGTGCAGAACCGTGGCCCGTCTTGGGGAGCAGCGACCCTATCCCCGCGCGGCGCAACCCCAATGAGTGGTGTGGGCAGGCGCTCCGGTTCTGGAGCCGTGGCGCCTCTGAACCCCTCTTCCTCCTCAACGATGAGCGGGAGGAGCAGTCTCGGGATGAGCTCCGTGAGTATGCCGAGGCGGCGATGGGGTCGCTTCGGTCGACCATGGAGATTCTTTCCAGGGACGTTCCTAGGGTCCTCCAGGTAAGGATTTTAGGCATACACCTTGCGTGACCATGGCATTCTTTGTAATACCCTGTTTTCCTTCCTCAGGAACTGGCGGATGTGAGCACCGCCAAGTCGTTGTTCATCCGCCACGAGAGCGGCGTCTGGGGTTCGCTGCGGTCCTAGAGGGCCGCGCTTGCCGAGGCTAATGAACGCCTCGCCCAACGGAGCACTGAGGTGGCGGACCTTTGGCTGCTCCCTGATGAGCTGAAGGCGGAGACGGTGGCGGCGCGGGCAGAGGCGGCGTTGGCACGGACGGAGGCGCAGCAGTGGCAGCTGGAGCTTGGCCAGGTCATTGGCGAACGGGACCAATCTCGGAGCCAGGCTGCCGAGGCTGTGGGCCGAGCTGAGGCTCTTGGGGGTCAGCTGGCCGAGGTGTCTGCTCGGGCTGAGGCCCTTGCGGAGGACCTGGCCGTGGCCGTCGGGTCTGCTCAGTCCGCCCAAGCCGTAGCCTCGGAGCAGCGTGCCCGGGCCGAAGGTACGTTTCAACCGCTTTATGACTTCGAGTTAGCTTCATTCTTCAACTCGTGTCTGAAGAATTTTGTTCGGCTGTCTGCAGAGTTCGAGATGGCTCTTAACGAGTCCGTCAAGGCGCTTGCCCAGGCGGCTGAGCAGAAGGAGGTCGACCGTGTGGCCATGTCCGAGGCTATCTCGGCCTTTTGCTAGGCCTTTGACCTCGATGACGTCCCCTCAGGTAGCCCCCCCCAGAGTCGCCTGTGGGCCTTGGGCGGCCATGTGCGCAGCAGACTCCGCGGGGCGCTGCACCACGGCGTTAGGCGGGCCTTCTCCGTGCTCACTTCCCACTACGATGTGGATCTGGAGCAGGTCAGCGAGGGGTACTTCCTACCCGACGAAGACGAGGCTGCCTTAGCCGAGGTCCAGAGGCTTGACGCGGCCGTCGCGGGCCCAAGCGCGGTGCTGGCGTCCTCCTTCGAGGTGGAGATCCTTCCGCTCGCGTTGCCGTCTGGGGCCGGGCCAGATCTTGCCGAGGGTGGAGACGACGCCGAGGGTGCCGCTCCTCCCCCTAACGTTGTCTGATTCTGCCGGAGTAGTTTGTTGGGAGTATGCATGTGTTTTTCGCGGCCGCCGAGGCCTAAACATCTTATTGTCGTGTTATAAAGCTGCATTTCCTTTCCTCTCGTTTCGAGTATCAGGACTTGTTCGTCAGTAGCAGAATCGCTTATCCGAGCGAGAGTTACTTTTCGCGGAAGGTGATGAGTGAGGTATCCATATCCCGGAGGCGTAGGAGTCCCTCGGCTCGGTCGGCCTTGCCGCTTACATGCACTCTTACTCGTTTGCAGGATTCTGTTATCGATATAGTCGAGAAGGCACGAAAGTCATTTTGGTAGAAAACCTTTCTTGGTAGAAAACTTTTCCGAGGAAAATTTTGACGCAGAGGGGGTTCCCCCCCTTCTAGCCCTCGAGGGAGGGTCGGGCTTTGCCGAGGCAAGGCTGATCCTTCCTTGACGGTTAGACTTTATTTATGCATGTAAAGAAAACAAGGTATATGAACGACTTGAAACATCTTAAGGGTAGAAGCGACGTAGCTGTTGGATGTTCCAAGTGTTGCTGCAGACCTCACCTCGATCGTTGGCCAGCTTGTATGTTCTGGGCTTCAAAATCTTGGCGATGATGAATGGCCCTTCCCAGGGAGGGGTAAGCTTGTGGTGCCCTTAGGCGTCTTGCCGCAGCCGAAGTACCAAGTCTCCCACCTGGAAGCCTCAGGGCTGAACCCTTCGGGCGTGGTAGTGTCGCAGAGACTGCTGATACCTCGCCGAGTGTAGTAAGGCCACGTCCCGAGCTTCTTCGAGCTGGTCCAATGAATCTTCTCGGCTGATCTGGTTGCTTCGGTCGTCGTACTCCTTTGTCCTCGGGGAACCGTATTCTAAGTCTATGGGTAAGACAGCCTCGGCCCCATAGACTAGAAAGAACGGCGAGAAACCCGTGGCTCGGCTCGGCGTCGTCCTCAGACTCCAAACCACCGAGGGTAGCTCTTTCATCCACCGCTTGCCGAACTTGTTGAGGTTGTTGTAGATCCTCAGTTTAAGTCCCTGCGGAATCATACCGTTGGCACGCTCCACCTGCCCATTCGTCATGGGGTGAGCTACGGCGGCCCAGTCCACACGGATGTGGTGGTCCTCGCAGAAGTCCAGGAACTTCTTCCCAGTGAACTGTGTGCCATTGTCGGTGATGATGGAGTTCGGGACCCCAAAGCGATGGATGATGTTTGTGAAGAACGCCACCGCCTGCTCGGACCTGATGCTGGTTAGGGGTCGGACCTCGATCCACTTGGAGAATTTGTCGATGGCGACCAGCAGGTGTGAGAAGCCCCCGGGTGCCTTCTGTAAGGGACCGACGAGGTCCAGACCCCATACGGCAAACGACCAGGTGATGGGTATTGTCTATAGGGCCTGAGCGGGTAGGTGCGTCTGTCTTGCGTAGAATTGACACCCTTGGCAAGATCGTACAATCCTAGTGGCGTCGGCCACCGCGGCCGGCCAGTAGAAACCTTATCGGAAAGCGTTTCCCACGAGGGCTCGAGGTGCTGCGTGGTGAACGCAAGCCCCCGAGTGTATCTCTTGCAACAGCTCTTGTCCTTCGGCGACAGATATGCATCGTTGGAGAATGCCCGAGGGGCTGCGGTGGTAGAGCTCCTTTTCATCCCCCAGTAAGATGAACGACTTGGCACGCCGCGCCAGTCGCCGAGCTTCAGCCTTGTCGAGGGGTAGCTCTCCTCGGTGGAGATAATGCAGGTACGGGGTCTGCCAGTTCGGGTTTGGCGTGACCCCATTCCGCTCCCCCTCGACACGCAGGTACCTCGACCTTCGACGGCCGAGGGTACCTCGGGCTGGGCCGAGGCCTCCTCGGGCTCGGGCGTGTCGTCGATCTTGATGGAGGGTTGATGTATGTCTCTGGAGAAGACGTCCAGGGGAACCGTTGTCCGCCCTGAGGCTATTTTCGCCAGCTCATCCGCAGTCTCGTTGTACCGTCGAGCGATGTGGTTGAGCTCCAGCCCGTAGAATTTGTCTTCCAGGCGCCGAACTTTGTCGCAGTAGGCCTCCATCTTCGGGTCGCGGCAGTGGGAGTTCTTCATGACTTGGTCGATGACAAGCTACGAGTCGCCACGAGCGTCGAGGCGCCGAACCCCTAGCTCGACGGCGATGCGCAGCCCGTTAACCAAAGCCTCGTACTCGGCCACGTTGTTTGATATCGGAAAATGGAGGCGCAGCACGTAGCGCACATGTTTCCCGAGGGGTGAGATGAAGAGCAGGCCTGCACCGGCTCCTGTTTTCATCAGCGACCCATCGAAGTACATGGTCCAAAGCTCGGGTTGGATTGGAGCTGTAGACAATTGGGTGTCGACCCATTCAGCCACGAAGTCCGCCAAGACTTGGGATTTTATGGCCTTCCGAGGAGCGAACGAGATTGTCTCGCCCATGAGTTCCACTGCCCACTTTGCTATCCTACCCGAGGCCTCTCGGCACTGGATGATCTCCCCCAGGGGGGAGGATGACACCACAGTCACCGGATGAGACTCGAAGTAGTGTCGCAATTTTCGCCGCTTCAGAATCACTGCGTATAGTAGCTTCTAGATTTGTGGGTAGCGGATCTTGGTCTCGGATAGCACCTCACTGATGAAGTAGACCGGCCTCTAGATGAGCAGTGCATGCCCTTCTTCTCGTCTCTCGACTACGATCACGGCGCTGACCACCTGAGTGGTTGCGGCTACGTAAATCAAGAGGGCTTCTCCCGCAGCGGGGGGCACCAAGATGGGCACGTTTGTAAGTAGCGCCTTTAAGTTTCCGAGGGCTTCCTCGGCCTTGGGGGTCCAAGTGAAGCGCTCAGCCTTCCTTAAGAGGCGGTACAAGGGTAGGCCTTTTTCGCCGAGGCGCGAGATGAAGCGGCTCAGAGCCGCAAGGCATCCCATGACCCTTTGTACTCCTTTCAAATCTTTGATAAGCCCCATGTTGGTGATGGCCGCGATTTTCTCCGGGTTGGCCTTGATGCCCCGCTCGGAGACGATGAACCCCAGGAGCATGTCTCGGGGGACTCCGAAGACACACTTCTCGGGATTGAGTTTCATGCCTTTCGCTCTCAGACACTTGAACATCGTTTCAAGGTCGGAGAGGAGGTTGGAGGCTTTTCTCGTCTTGACAATGATGTCATCGACGTAAGCCTCGACCGTTCGGCCGATGTGCTCTCCGAACACGTGGTTCATGCACCTTTGGTATGTTGCACCTGCATTCCTCAAGCCAAATGGCATAGTAGTATAACAGTACATGCCAAAAGGTGTGATGAAAGAAGTCGTGAGCTGGTCGGACTCTTTCATCTTGATTTGGTGATAACCTGAATAGGCATCGAGGAATGACAGGGTTTCGCACCCAGCAGTGGAGTCCACAATTTGATCGATGCGAGGCAGAGGGTAGGGAACCTTCGGACATGCTTTGTTTAGACCAGTGTAGTCTACGCACATCCTCCACTTCCCACCTTTCTTTTTCACAAGCACAGGGTTAGCTAACCATTCGGGATGGAATACCTCTTTGATGAACCCTGCAGCCATGAGCTTGTGGATCTCCTCGCCTATGGCCTTGCGCTTCTCTTCGTCGAAGCGGCGCAGAGGCTGCTTCACGTGTCGGGCACCGGCTCGGATATCTAGTGAGTGCTCGACGACATCCCTCGGTATGCCGGGCATGTCCAAGGGACTCCACGCAAAAACTTCGGCGTTCGCGAAGAAAGTCGACGAGCACTGCTTCCTATTTGGGGTCGAGCTCGGAGTCGATCCGGACTTGCTTGCAGGTGTCGTTGCTGGGGTCGAGGGCGACAGACTTAACCGCCTCAGCCGGCTCGAAGTTGCCGGCGTGGCGCTTCGCATCAGACACCTCCTTGGAGAGGCACTCCAGGTCGGCGATGAGGGCCTCGGACTCGGCGAGGGCCTCAGCGTACTCCACGCACTCCACGTCGCATTCGTACGCGTGTCGGTACGTGGATCCGACGGTGATGACCCCGTTGGGGCCTGGCATCTTGAGCTTGAGGTACGTGTAGTTGGGGACGACCATGAACTTGGCGTAGCACGGTCTCCCCAGCATCGCGTGGTAGGTGCCTCGGAACCCTACCACCTCGAACGTGAGGGTTTCCCTGCGGAAGTTGGAGGGAGTTCCGAAGCAGACGAGCAAATCGAGTTGCCCAAGGGACAGGACGCGCTTTCTGGGGACGATCCCGTGAAAGGGCGCCGCACCGGCCCGCATCGTGGACAGATCGATCCCCAAGAGCGCGAGGGTCTCGGCGTAGATGATGTTGAGGCTGCTGCCCCCGTCCATGAGGACCTTGGTGAGCCTGGCGTTGCCGATGACAGGATCGACAACGAGCGGGTACCTTCCTGGGCTCGGCACGCAGTCGGGGTGGTCGCCCTAGTCGAAGGTGATGGGCTTGTCGGACCAGTCTAGGTAGATTGGTGCCGCCACCTTCACCGAGCAGACCTCCCGGCGCTCCTGCTTGCGGTGCCGAGCCGAGGCGTTCGCCACTCGACCACCATAGATCATGAAGCAGCCGTGGACCTCGGGGAACTCCTCTTCCTTGTCGCCCTCTTTCTTGTTGTTGTCTTGGCCTTTGCCATCTTCCGCCGGGGGCCCGGCCTTATGGAAGTAGCGCCGAAGCATGACGCATTCCTCAAGGGTGTGCTTGACGGGACCCTAGTGATAGGGGCACGACTCCTTGAACATCTTGTCGAACAGGTTGGCCCCTCCGGGAGGCTTCCGTGGGTTCCTGTGCTCGACAGCAGCGATGAGATCTGCGTCAGCGGCGTCGCACTTTGCTTGCGCCTTCTTCTTGGCCTTCTTCTTCGTGCCCCGCTAGGCGGACGCCTCGGGGACGTCTTCCTGCTGCCGTCCCTGAGGCTACTTGTCCTTCCTAAAGATGGCTTCAACCGCCTCCTGACCAGAGGCGAACTTGGTGGCGATGTCCATCAACTCGCTCGCCTTGGTGGGAGTCTTGCGGCTCGATTTGCTCACCAGGTCGCGGCAAGTGGTGCCGGCGAGGAACGCCCCGATGACATCCGAGTCGGTGATGTTGGGCAGCTCGGTGCGCTGCTTTGAAAACCGTCGGATGTACTCTCGCAGGGATTCCCCTGGCTGCTGGCGGCAGCTTCGGAGGTCCCAGGAGTTCCCAGGGCGCACGTACGTGCCCTGGAAGTTTCCAGCGAAGGCCTTGACCAGGTCGTCCCAGTTGGAGATCTACGCAGGAGGCAGATGCTCCAGCTAGGCCCGGGCGGCGTCGGAGAGGAATGGGGGGAGGTTGCGAATGATGAGGTTGTCGTCGTCCGTTCCTCCCAGCTGGCAGGCCAGCCGGTAGTCCGCAAGCCACAACTCCGGCCTTGTTTCCCCCGAGTACTTGGTGATGGTAGTCGGGCCCAGAACCGAGCTAGGAACGGCGCCCGTCGTATGGCCCGGCTGAAGGCTTGCGGACCTGGTGGTTCGGGTGAGGGGCTCCGATCCTCCTCACTGTCGTAGCGTCCCCCACGCCTGGGGTGGTAGCCTCGACGCACCTCGTCATGACGGGCTCGACGGTCGCGGCGGTGGTGCTCGTTGCCGAGGCGATCCGGGGCTGCAGGCGTCGCGTCCCGCGTGCGCCCGGTGTGGACCGAGGCCTCCCGCATGAGTCGGGAAGTCGTTGCGCGATGCTCCGAGGGGCACCCTTGCCTTCGGGAGGTAGAGCTTTCGACCCGTCGGACCGTGGCATCCTTCAGGAGATTCTTGAGTTCTCCCTGGACACGTCGCCCCTCGGTGGTGGATGGCTCCGGCATTGCTCGGAGTAGTATTGCCGCTGCAGCCAGATTCTGGTCGACCCTGCTGGAGGCCGGGGGCAGCCTTGCCCTGGCATCATCAACGATACGGCGCTGGACGTCCCGGGCCCGATGACGTGCTTCTCCGGTGAGTGCTCGGCCTGCCCACTCCTGCTTGATGTTTTGCCGGAGCTGCACAAGTTGCCCTGCTTCCTCGTCGAGCTTGGCCTGCATCTCGCGGATTTGCTCGAGTTGTGTGTCCTGACCCCCCGTAGGGACTAGGACCACAGCTAGCTCCCGCGGGATGTCAACGCGAGAAGCAGGCACAGGGGGATCGTCATCTTCCGGCATACCAAGATGGTTGCCTTTGTCGCGACCCCCCAGATCAACGTGGAAACATTCGCAACTTGGGCCACAACCCTCATCGTCAAGGCTGTGGCCATCATCAGAGCAACCGAAGAGACAGTAGTCACATGCGGTCATGAAGTCTCTGTAACGCCCTGAATTTGGGGGTAGAATTTTTTCTTCTTTTCTCTCACCAAATTCGGGCGTTACTCTCTTTTCTCTTTCCTGTTTCGCTCCTTCTTCCCAATTTCAAACCAGTATAGCGACAGGTGTCCGTGTCATGTATAAACCAAAACCTAAGTGTCATGGGTGTTGCATCATGCCGAAGCACATTTCTTTGTCTGATGTTGAGTGTTCGTCTCGTTCCGTTCTGGATTTCGATTCGCGATTTAATTCTGTTTAGTGGTTGTGCACGTCGTGGGTTTTCGATCCGCGAAGTGGCCCGGCCCGGCCCTGCACGCCCCTGGCGCCCACACCCCCCCATGCGCCCCTCCTCTCTCTCTCTCATTTGGATCTCCCGCGCAACAACCTCCCTCTCCCTCTTCCACCCCTCTCTCCCCGTGGTGCCCTAGGAATTGGAGACGGCGATCACCGGAATTTGGACCCCGAGGTGAGCTCCCCTCCCCTTCTCCTCTCTCTCTCCCTCTCCCTCCTCTTCTTCCTCCCCCGCGCGCGCCCTCCCTTTCCCCTGCTCGCGCGCGACCCCGCCCGCCCCCTGCCCGCAGCGGCGGCCCCCGCCCCCGCCCCCTGCCCGCGGCGGCGACCCTGCCCCCTCCCCCTGCTCGCCGGCGCGCGGCCCCGCCCGCCCCTGCTCGCGCGCAGCGGCCCCGCCCCGTCCCCTGCTCGCCGGCGCGCGGCGGCCCCCTGCCCGCCCCCCTGCCCGCGGCGGCGCGCGGCCCCCGCCCCCTGCTCGCCCGGCGCGGCCCCGGCGCGGCCTCCGGCCCCCGACGCGGCCCCTGGCATGGCCCCCGGTGTGGCCTCGGCCCCTGCGCGCGTCGTTCTGGCCCTTGGCGTGGCCTCGCGCTTCCCCGTTTACCGCTAGTGCGTTCCCGCGTGCGCGACCCGCGTTCGCGGTTATTATTTTTTGGTTGGTAGTCAATGTCAAACTCCGTTAGTCAGCGTGCTACGTCGTGCGCTTCGTCGCGCGACGGATTTGTCTAATTTCAGATTCTATTTATGTGTTGCATCGTGCGCTTCGTCGCGCGACGATCCATTTTTAATTTCAGGTTGTTTAAGGTCTTGTTCGGTTTTTTCAATTCCATGTGGATTGATGTGTATTGGGATGGATTGGGATGTATTTTGACTTGTTATGGATTTAAACCGACTCAATACCACCCAATCCACATGGATTAACGGCGAAACGAACAAGCCCTAAGGTGTAACGTCGCGCGTGTATTCACGTGACGTTCCACTTTAGACTCAGTCTAGTTGACGTATGCCGTCGTGCGTTTCGTCGCGCGACGCTTAACGTCTCTTTATAATTAATGCGAAGTGTCTCGCTGCGTGCTCGGTCGCGCGACGAGTCGTTAATTTCTTAGTTCGTTTTAGAGTGCTATGTCGCGCGTCTCGCCGCGCGACAATTCTTTTTATTTATCTTCATCTGCTTATAATGATTAGACATGAAACATGACTTTACTTTACGCTAAACATAGTGTCTACATTAATTTCCTTCTATTAAGCGAGTGGTTAATTTATAATCATGTAGCGTGACCGTTTCTCGACTGTCTTGTTCTCTTTCTCTCTTAACTGTAACTGCGAGCCCGCGTGGAACGTCTGTTTACTTACTGCATTCTATTGTATGGTGTACTGTTCTTTTGTATTAAATATGTGGATGTATGTGTGTTTGCGCTCGCATAGAGAACGATCCGGTCGGAGAACCCGAAGAACTCGCAGGAGAAGCCCCTGAGCAGCAGTCGGTTGGTGGAGGCAAGTGTCCCTTGACCTATCTCTGTCCTATTCATTCTTTAATTCACCTCCCGCATTCCACATGTATACCTAAGGATTGACTAGCTTTTGTTATCCATGTCCTTGTTTACCTATTTGGGTTGGATTATTATTGCTTAGCTTTATGCTATTGCTTAACTCTAATCAATGAACATGATGAGATTATCTATGATACGCTGTTTTTCCCCTCACTTATGATGATGTTATACTTGTGGTCTTCAAGGGGGCTCGAGCGGTTTCTCGAGTGCCTCTCCGTAAGGACCTGTTCTATGGATGACCGCCCGGGAAAACAGTGCAACCATGAGGGTGGAATGGGATGCCCTTAGCTGAATAATTAGAGGATCCGGGGTGTAGTTCACTTAGCCGTCGTGCCGTCAATGGGGCTCGGTGCATGCGGCTCGCTCTGCCAAGTTTGGGTTCGCCCCTTGGGGAGGAGTGCGATGCATTTAGGAAACCTAACGGGTGGCTACAGCCCCGGGGAATCTTTGTAAAGGCTACGTAGTGATGCCCTGCTGGGCCACCTAGGTAGTGGTTAATGGGGAGTAGCTCTCTCCGGGCAGAATGGGAATCACGGCTTGTGGGTAAAGTGCACAACCTCTGCAGAGTGTTTGAAAACTGATATATCAGCCGTGCTCGCGGTTATGAGCGGCCAAGGGAGCTCCAGTGATTAGTGGTACTTGATCAGAGACACTTTGGTTTACAGGTGGCTATGAGACTGATGGTTTTGGTTATGACTATGGTGCTGGTAAGTGGTATTCTTTCCGTTTGGAAAGGGTACATTGGACTAATAACTTGGGTTAATGCTAAAACCTGGCTTTCTATTAGTAAATAATAATCTGACCAACTAAAAGCAACTGCTTGACTTATCCCCACATAAAGCTAGTCCACTACAGCCAAACAGGATACTTGCTGAGTATGTTGATGTGTACTCACCCTTGCTCTACACACCAAACCCCCCATCCCCAGGTTGTCAGCATTGCAACCACTGCTCAGGCGAAGATGAAGTTGTGGAAGGAGACTTCCAGGAGTTCCAAGACTACGACGAGTTCTAGGCGTGGGTTAGCGGGCAACCCCCAGTCGGCTGCCTGTGAAGGCCGCGTTTATCTATGTTTCTTTTCCGCACTTTGATTTATTGTAAGGATTATATGGACGTCTCAGACGTATGATGTAATCGACTATTATTTCCCTTTTAATACTATTTGAGCACTGTGTGATGATGTCCATGTTATGTAACTGCTGTGTACATGAATAACTGATCCTGGCACGTCATTGGTTCGCATTCGGTTTGCCTTCTAAAACTGGGTGTGACATAAGTGGTATCAAAGCCGTGCTGACTGTAGGACTGCTAACCTAGAGTAGAATGGTCGTTCTAAGGACTATAGACCTCTGTCCCTGCCTTGACTTTGGTATCCCTTCAAAAGTTGGTCATACCGACCAAACCTATGTTCTACTATATAATATACCTTGCTGAAAATTGTGTTTTATTCTAATCCTTCATTTGTTTATGGTTCATTATTTGCTAGTCATATTAATTATGTTCTCACCCTTTGCTTGCGATGTCTTTTGTAGATGGCTCGACTTAGACACACTGCACGAAAGTCCGCCATCCCCTTCTTACCCTCCCGCCTTGTTGAGCGTCCGCTTCGCCGTCCCGTGGCCGGGCAGTCCAGCCACTTGGAGAGACTGCACCACCGCCTACATGAGGAGCAGGAACGTCGACGACAGGAGCAGGAGCAGCAGGGCTCTTCTTTCTCGCTCCAGCAAGAGATAGAGTCCGTGAGGAGCTGCTCCCCTGTGCTTCCTCTGGAGGCGCCCCCTGCACCACCACTGGGCGCCCCAGCTTCTGGAGTAGCTGCTGGAGGAGACCCAGACGACGGAGGTGGCGACGACAGCTCGAGCCACGACACCGACTTCTCTGCTGACCATGAGCCGGAAGGATGGGTTGCTCGACCCATCACTCGCGACGCTGCTCGCGGGTGTCACTTCCATGATGCGCTCGACACCTTGCTATGTCGGGCACTTAACCGGCGTACTTGGTCCATCGAGTATCACTGTGTGGTCTACCAGCATAGTCGCGGGGTCTACCCGGACCGCTGGGAGGCGACCTGCTTGGTGCACCATCCGGAGAACAGTCTCCAGGGTGCAGAGGCCTGCTCAGAGCACTATTCTATCTCTGAGCGGGACTCAGCTGAGGCAGCCATGCAAGATGCTGCACGGCGTGCACTTTCGCACTACTGTTCGGTTCTCGGTGGGGTAGCTGACGGTCTCGACCTGAAGTATTACCCCCGCCGTCCATCTGGCAACACAGGAGGCGTGATTGTCTCACCTGTCGGTGAGGGCAATCCTAGGTTGAGCAGCACAGTCAACCTAGCCGTCGTGCTAAACACGGAGCTGGACCATGCATTAGACGAGCTGAGTAGGGCTCCTGCTGAGATCGCCCTGCTGCGGGTTGAGCGCGCGGAACGTCGTCACCTGGACGATGGTTCCCCCGCTCCCATCGGGACTCAGCACCCGTACCGCTCACCTCGGCGTGGACACCAGCCTTATGGCAATCCCGACTGCAAGACCAAGATAAATCTAGAACCATAGATCGTTAGAGTTGGATCTTGTAATTAATACGAAATATATACATAGAAGCTACAGTCTTAGCGTTAGTCTCGCTCCTAGTTAGTCTTAGTTAGACAGGGTAGTTTGCTATATCCTGTGCATTTATGCTTGTCATGATGAACTATGTTTGGTTTGGATCTTTGTAATGACTGTCACCAGAATGTGGGTATCCCCTGCATTTTGGTTTACCTATTATGTTAATGGAGTTAGTTATCTAGTTGGGAAACCTTTTATTCCACTTTCCTCTTTATCTGAGAAGCTGTGTGGTCTGTGTTGGAGATCAGTGAAGATGCTCATCTGTTCAGTGCTATTGAAGGATTCTATACTCTTTTCTTATGCTGCAAGATTTGCCAGATCAGTTCTGATGTGTGGTTGCATTCTGTAGATGTCAGAGAACAGGCGCAGAGGAGGAAGGCGTGCTCAGCAGGAGCGAGCCGCTCAGCAGGAAGAGGTGCCCCAGCAACAGCATCTGCCGCCCCCGCCCCCGATGTCGATCGAGCAGATGTTTCTGATGCAGACTCAGGCAGTTCAAGCCATCGGTCAGACTTTGGCCGCCATTCAGCAGCAGCAGCAGCAACAGCAGTAGGCACCACCTCAGCCTCAGATGTCCAGAGACAAGCGTGCTAAATTCATGAGAGGTCATCCACCAATGTTTGCTCACTCTTCTGACCCCATGGATGCTGAAGACTGGCTGCGTACTATGGAGCGGGAGTTACATACCGCTCAGTGCGATGATAGGGAGATAGTCCTATATGGTCCCCGTCTGTTGAGAGGAGCAGCTCAGTCATGGTGGGAGTCCTACCTCGCCACCCATGCCCACCCCGACACCATCACCTGGTAAGAGTTCAGAGGAAGCTTTCGTCAGTACCATGTTCCTGCAGGTCTGATGACAGTGAAGGAGGAGGAGTTCCTGGCCCTCAAGCAAGGGCCATTGTCTGTCAGTGAGTACCAGGACAGGTTTCTGCAGTTGTCTCGCTATGCTCCTGAAGATGTCAACACCGACGCCAAGCGACAGTACCGTTTCCTGAGAGTCTTGGTTGACCCTCTGCAGTACCAACTGATGAATCACACCTTCCCGACATTTCAGCACCTGATTGACAGAGCAATCATGACAGAAAGGAAGCGTAAGGAGATGGAGGATCGTAAGCGCAAGATCAGTGGACCCCAGCCTGGAAGCAGCAATCGTCCTCGTTTCTCAAGCAATCAATCTCAGCAGTTCAGGCAGAACCAGCGTCCACCTCAGTAGCAACAGCAATTCCAAAGGCAGTATCCTCAGTACCAGTATCAGAACCGTCAGAGCAATCAGTCAGGAGGTCAGTTTCAGAGGCAAAATCAGCAGGCACCTCGTCTTCCTGCCCCAGCAAACTAGCAGAACAGTCAGGCAGCACCAGCTCAGGTTGGAAACAGAGCATGTTTCCACTGTGGAGAGCAAGGCCACTGGGTGATGCAATGTCCGAAGAAGGCAGCCCAGCAGCAGTCGGGCCCCAATGCCCCAGCAAAGCAGAATGTGCCTCAGCCTGGAGCAGGCAATCGCTCTCAGCCGCGCTATAATCATGGAAGACTGAACCACTTGGAGGCTGAAGCAGTTCAAGAGACCCCCGGCATGATAGTAGGTATGTTCCCAGTCGACTCCAATATTGCAGAAGTGTTATTTGATACTGGAGCAACACATTCTTTCATTACTGCATCATGGTTCGAAGCACATAATCTTCCAATTACTACCATGCCAACCCCCATTCAAATTGACTCAGCCGGTGGTAGAATTCGAGCTGATAGCATATGTTTGAATGTATGTGTGGAAATAAGGGGGATAGCATTTCCCGCCAACCTTATAGTAATGGGTACTCAGGGAATAGATGTCATCCTAGGGATGAATTGGCTAGATAAGTATCAGGCAATTATCAGTTGTGATAAGAGGACAATCAAGTTGGTGTCCCCACTAGGAGAGGAAGTGGTGACCAAGTTAGTCTCGCCTGAGCCGAAGAAAGGAAGTTGTTATCAGATAGCTGTCGATAGCAGTGAAGCAGACCCAATTGAGAGTATCAAGGTTGTGTCTGAGTTCCCAGATGTGTTTCCAAAGGACTTACCGGGTATGCCACCAGAGCGGAAAGTTGAGTTTGCCATAGAGCTTCTTCCTGGAACCGCCCCCATCTTTAAGAGAGCTTACAGAATATCTGGACCAGAGTTGGTTGAGCTTAAGAAGCAGATTGATGAGCTGTCAGAGAAAGGTTACATTCGGCCAAGCACCTCGCCTTGGGCCGCCCCTGTCCTATTTGTGGAGAAGAAAGATGGCACCAAAAGGATGTGCATCGATTACCGAGCTTTGAATGAGGTCACGATAAAGAACAAGTATCCCTTGCCCAGAATAGAAGATCTGTTCGACCAGTTGAGAGGAGCCAGTGTGTTCTCCAAGATTGATTTGAGGTCAGGTTATCATCAACTCAGGATCCAACCTTCGGACATTCCGAAGACGGCATTCATTTCCAAGTATGGGTTGTATGAGTTCACAGTGATGTCTTTTGGTTTGACCAATGCACCAGCCTTTTTCATGAATCTGATGAACAATGTATTCATGGATTATCTCGATAAGTTTGTGGTGGTATTCATTGATGACATTCTGATTTATTCTCAAAGCGAAGAAGAGCATGCAAGTCATTTGAGGATGGTGTTGCAGAGATTGCGAGAGCACCAATTGTATGCAAAGTTGAGCAAGTGTGAGTTCTGGATCAATGAAGTCCTGTTCTTGGGTCACATAATCAACAAAGAAGGATTGGTTGTGGATCCGAAGAAAGTGGCAGACATTCTAAACTGGAAAGCGCCAATAGATGCTCGAGGAATCAAGAGTTTCATTGGAATGGCCGAATATTATCGGCGATTCATCGAAGGGTTTTCGAAGATTGCGAAGCCAATGACAGCGTTGCTAGGCAACAAAGTCGAGTTCAAGTGGACCCAGAAATGTCAAGAGGCCTTTGAAGCGCTGAAAGAAAAGTTGACAACAACGCCTATCCTAGTCTTGCCTGATGTGCACAAGCCCTTCTCGGTGTATTGTGATGCTTGTTACACAGGTTTGGGATGTGTGTTGATGCAAGAGGGAAGAGTTGTGGCTTACTCGTCCCGACAATTGAAGGTTCATGAGAAGAATTACCCAATCCATGACTTAGAGTTGGCAGCAGTGGTTCACGCACTGAAGACATGGAGGCACTATCTGTATGGACAGAAATGTGATGTTTACACAGACCACAAGAGCCTGAAGTACATATTCACTCAGTCAGAGTTGAATATGAGGCAGCGAAGATGGTTAGAGCTGATCAAAGACTATGAGTTGGAGATTCATTACCATCCAGGCAAAGCAAACGTAGTGGCAGATGCTTTGAGCAGGAAGAGTCAGGTCAATCTGATGGTCGCTCGTTCGATGCCTTATGAGTTGGCCAAGGAGTTTGACAGGTTGAGCCTCGGATTTCTGAACAATTCGCGAGGAGTCACAGTTGAGTTGGAACCTACCTTGGAGCGAGAAATCAAAGAAGCGCAGAAGAATGATGAGAAGATCAGTGAGATCCGGCGACTGATTCTAGACGGCAGAGGCAAAGATTTTCGAGAAGATGGAGAAGGTGTGATATGGTTCAAAGACCGCTTGTGTGTTCCCAATGTCCAATCCATTCGGGAGTTGATTCTCAAGGAAGCTCATGAGACAGCCTATTCGATTCACCCTGGTAGTGAGAAGATGTATCAGGACCTGAAGAAGAAATTCTGGTGGTACGGAATGAAGAGGGAAATCGCAGAGCATGTGGCTATGTGTGATAGTTGCCGAAGAATTAAGGCAGAGCACCAGAGACCTGCTGGATTGTTGCAACCGTTGCAGATCCCTCAGTGGAAATGGGATGAAATCGGTATGGATTTCATAGTCGGATTGCCTCACACACGAGCCGGCTACGATTCCATTTGGGTAGTAGTGGACCGTTTAACCAAGTCAGCCCACTTCATACCTGTCAAGACCAACTATAGCAGTGCAGTATTGGCAGAGCTGTATATGTCTTGGATCATTTGTCTTCATGGTGTGCCAAAGAAGATAGTGTCAGACCGAGGAACGCAGTTCACCTCTCATTTCTGGCAGCAGTTGCATGAAGCCTTGGGCACACATCTGAATTTCAGTTCAGCTTATCATCCGCAGACAGATGGCCAGACCGAAAGAACCAATCAAATTCTTGAAGACATGTTGAGAGCCTGTGCGTTGCAAGATCAGTCCGGATGGGATAAGAGATTGCCTTATGCAGAGTTTTCCTATAACAACAGCTACCAGGCCAGTTTGAAGATGTCACCATTTCAGGCGCTCTATGGAAGGAGTTGTAGAACTCCGTTGCAATGGGATCAGCCTGGAGAAAAGCAAGTGTTTGGGTCAGACATTTTACTTGAAGCCGAAGAGAACATCAGGATGCTTCGAGAGAATCTGAAGATAGCGCAATCAAGGCAGCGAAGCTATGCAGACACAAGAAGAAGAGAGCTAAGTTTCGAAGTCGGAGACTTTGTCTATCTGAAAGTGTCACCGATCAGAGGGGTCAGAAGGTTCGGAGTCAAAGGCAAGCTAGCACCCCGCTACATTGGTCCGTACCAAATTCTCTCAAGGCGTGGAGAAGTGGCCTATCAGCTCAGTCTGCCAGAGAATCTGTCCGCAGTGCATGATGTTTTTCATGTGTCTCAGTTGAAGAAGTGCTTGCGTGTGCCAGAAGAGCAGTTGCCAGTGGAAGGTCTCGAAGTCCAGGAGGACTTGACCTACGTTGAGAAGCCAGTGCAAATCCTTGAAACCGCAGACAGAGTCACTCGAAGGAAGACCATCAGAATGTGCAAAGTCAAATGGAATCACCACTTTGAGGAAGAAGCAACCTGGGAGCGTGAAGATGATCTGATGGCTAAATACCCTGAGCTCTTTGCTAGCCAACCCTGAATCTCGAGGGCGAGATTCTTTTAAGGGGGATAGGTTTGTAACGCCCTGAATTTGGGGGTAGAATTTTTTCTTCTTTTCTCTCACCAAATTCGGGCGTTACTCTCTTTTCTCTTTCCTGTTTCGCTCCTTCTTCCCAATTTCAAACCAGTATAGCGACAGGTGTCCGTGTCATGTATAAACCAAAACCTAAGTGTCATGGGTGTTGCATCATGCCGAAGCACATTTCTTTGTCTGATGTTGAGTGTTCGTCTCATTCCGTTCCGGATTTCGATTCGCGATTTAATTCCGTTTAGTGGTCGTGCACGTCGTGGGTTTTCGATCCGCGAAGTGGCCCGGCCCAACCCAGCCCGGCCCGGCCCTGCGCGCCCCTGGCGCCCACACCCCCCCATGCACCCCTCCTCTCTCTCTCTCTCTCATTTGGATCTCCCGCGCAACAACCTCCCTCTCCCTCCTCCACCTCTCTCTCCCCGTGGTGCCCTAGGAATTGGAGACGGCGATCACCGGAATTTGGACCCCGAGGTGAGCTCCCCTCCCCTTCTCCTCTCTCTCTCCCCCTCTCCCTCCTCTTCTTCCTCCCCCACGCGCGCCCTCCCTTTCCCCTGCTCGCGCGCGACCCCGCCCGCCCCCTGCCCACAGCGGCGGCCCTTGCCCCCGCTCCCCTGCTCGCCGGCGGCCCCGCCCGCCCCCTGCTCGCGTGCAGCGGCCCCGCCCGCCCCCCGGCCCGCGGCGGCGATCCCGCCCCCTCCCCCTGCTCGCCGGCGCGCGGCCTCGCCCGCCCCTGCTCGCGCGCGGCGGCCCCGCTCCGTCCCCTGCTCGCCGGCGCGCGGCGGCCCGCCGCCCGCCCCCCTACCCGCGGCGGCGCCCCCCGCCCGCCCCCTGCTCGCCCAACGCGGCCCCGGCGCGGCCTCCGGCCCCCGGCGTGGCCCCGGCGGCTCGGCCCCTGCCCCCGGCGCGGCCTCGGCCCCTGCGCGCGTCGTTCTGGCCCTTGGCGTGGTTCGCGTGGCCTTGGCGTTGCCTCGCGCTTCCCCGTTTACTGCTAGCGCGTTCGCGGTGATTATTTTTTGGTTGGTAGTCAATGTCAAACTCCGTTAGTTAGCGTGCTGCGTCGCGCGCTTCGTCGCGCGACGGATTTGTCTAATTTCAGATTCTATTTATGTGTTGCGTCGTGCGCTTCGTCGCGCGACGATCCATTTTTAATTTCAGGTTGTTTAAGGTGTAACGTCGCGCGTGTATTCACACGACGTTCCACTTTAGACTCAGTCTAGTTGACGTATGCCGTCGTGCATTTCGTCGCGCGACGCTTAACGTCTCTTTATAATTAATGCGAAGTGTCTCGCTGCGTGCTCGGTCGCGCGACGAGTCGTTAATTTCTTAGTTCGTTTTAGAGTGCTATGTCACGCGTCTCGCCGCGCGACAATCCTTTTTATTTATCTTCATCTGCTTATAATGATTAGACATGCAACATGACTTTACTTTATGCTAAACATAGTGTCTACATTAATTTCCTTCTATTAAGCGAGTGGTTAATTTATAATCATGTAGCGTGACCGTTTCTCGAATGTCTTGTTCTCTTTCTCTCTTAACTGTAACTGCGAGCCCGCGTGGAACGTCTGTTTACTTACTGCATTCTATTGTATGGTGTACTGTTCTTTTGTATTAAATATGTGGATGTATGTGTGTTTGCGCTCGCATAGAGAACGATCCGGTCGGAGAACCCGAAGAACTCGCAGGAGAAGCCCCTGAGCAGTAGTCGGTTGGTGGAGGCAAGTGTCCCTTGACCTATCTCTGTCCTATTCATTCTTTAATTCACCTCCCGCATTCCACATGTATACCTAAGGATTGACTAGCTTTTGTTATCCATGTCCTTGTTTACCTATTTGGGTTGGATTATTATTGCTTAGCTTTATGCTATTGCTTAACTCTAATCAATGAACATGATGAGATTATCTATGATACGCTGTTTTTCCCCTCACTTATGATGATGTTATACTTGTGGTCTTCAAGGGGGCTCGAGCGGTTTCTCGAGTGCCTCTCCGTAAGGACCTGTTCTATGGATGACCGCCCGGGAAAACAATGCAACCATGAGGGTGGAATGGGATGCCCTTAGCTAAATAATTAGAGGATCCGGGGTGTAGTTCACTTAGCCGTCGTGCCGTCAATGGGGCTCGGTGCATGCGGCTCGCTCTGCCAAGTTTGGGTTCGCCCCTTGGGGAGAAGTGCGATGCATTTAGGAAACCTAACGGGTGGCTACAGCCCCGGGGAATCTTTGTAAAGGCTACGTAGTGATGCCCTGCTAGGCCACCTAGGTAGTGGTTAATGGGGAGTAGCTCTCTCCGGGCAGAATGGGAATCACGGCTTGTGGGTAAAGTGCACAACCTCTGCAGAGTGTTTGAAAACTGATATATCAGCCGTGCTCGCGGTTATGAGCGGCCAAGGGAGCTCCAGTGATTAGTGGTACTTGATCAGAGACACTTTGGTTTACAGGTGGCTATGAGACTGATGGTTTTGGTTATGACTATGGTGCTGGTAAGTGGTATTCTTTCCGTTTGCAAAGGGTACATTGGGCTAATAACTTGGGTTAATGCTAAAACCTGGCTTTCTATTAGTAAATAATAATCTGACCAACTAAAAGCAACTGCTTGACTTATCCCCACATAAAGCTAGTCCACTACAGCCAAACAGGATACTTGCTGAGTATGTTGATGTGTACTCACCCTTGCTCTACACACCAAACCCCCCATCCCCAGGTTGTCAGCATTGCAACCACTGCTCAGGCGAAGATGAAGCTATGGAAGGAGACTTCCAGGAGTTCCAAGACTACGACGGTTCTAGGCGTGGGTTAGCGGGCAACCCCCAGTCGGCTGCCTGTGAAGGCCGCGTTTATCTACGTTTCTTTTCTGCACTTTGATTTATTGTAAGGATTATATGGACGTCTCAGACGTATGATGTAATCGACTATTATTTCCCTTTTAATACTATTTGAGCACTGTGTGATGATGTCCATGTTATGTAACTGTTGTGTACGTGAATAACTGATCCTGGCACGTACATGGTTCGCATTCGGTTTGCCTTCTAAAACCGGGTGTGACAGTCTTGCACGGCACTGGGATCACAGATCCCGGAGAAATCCCAACCGGAGTCGGGACCGTCCTCTTCCTCGGAACCCGGGGGCCCGTAGGTTGAGACGGCCGTCAGTCAGTCCCAAGACGACCACATATGGTACCCCGGAAGGTTAGGGTATGCCTTTACGAAAGCGCTCACCGAAGCGGGGTCGCTTGGTGGATTGAAGCTGAATCTAAAAGGCACAGGGTGGAAAACGGACGGTACCTCTTGATTGATGGACGGTGACGAAGTCGAGTCGGGGACGAACTGCACCGTTATCTCAGGTACGAGGCTAACGCCCGACAAGCCCTTCGCGAGTGTGCTGGCGTCATCTATCCGCTTGGGGTTGGCACGTTGCGGGGAAACGACATCCGTCGTTGTCTCAGGTGCGAGGACAATGCCCGACATGTCCCCCGCTGGGGTGCTGGCGTCGTCGACTCGTTCGACAGCCGACGAGGTGCCGCCTCCTGCCTGGCCACGGTTGCCCCGTCTCCTCCTCCTGCGGTGAGAGGGTGGCGGGACAAACCCGGATGCTGCTCTTCTGCCATGGGGGAAGACGTCGTCGAGTTCACCGCCGCCAGGCGAGCTGACGACCGTCGTGGTTACTGTCGCTCTGCGGGGGGAGGAGTACCATGTCGTAGCTGCCGTCGAGGGACATGAACTCGAGACTCCCGAAGCGGAGCACCGTCCCGGGCTGAAGAGGTTGCTGAAGACTACCCATCTGGAACTCAACGGGAAGTTGTTCGTTAACACGCAGCAGGCCCCTACCTGGCGCGCCAACTGTCGGCGTTTCGGACCCAGGGGGTCCCTAGACCGACGAGTAAATTTATCGCTGCGTGTCCCAGCCCAGATGGGTTGGCGCAAGATGGAACACAAGAGGGAAACGCGGCTCGTGTTATCTCGCAACAAGGGGGGTGCTCGTAGTAGGGGTTACAAGCGTTCACGAGAGAGAGAGAGAGTGAGCCTGTTCGTTTGCTCGTCCCTCCGCGCAACCCTCTCGCATGAAGGCCCTGGACCTCCCTTTTATAGATGCAAGGAGAGGGTCCAGATGTACAATGGGGGGTGTAGCTAGGCGCTAACGTGTCTGACAGGGAAGTGCCTGAGCCCTGTGTACATGCCAACGTGGCTGTCGGAGAAGTGCTTGAGCCCTGCGTAGGCGATAACGTGGCCGTCAGAGAAGTGCCTGAGCCCTTTAGAAGCACAGCTGTCGGTGCTGCTGGGATCCTGCTGACGTCTCCTTGCTTCCGTAGTGTGTTGAGAGCCACCGTTGTCATGGACGCACGCGGGGAGCCATCATTGCCTGTTACTGGGACGAGCCAGATGGGACGCCGGTCTTGTTCCCCCGTAGCCTGAGCTAGCTAGGGGTAGGGTAATGATGTATCCCCTGTGGCGCGGTCGGTCCGAGCCCAGGGTCGGGCGAGGCAGAGACTTCTCCTGAGGCCGAGGCTGGGGTCGGGCGAGGACGCGATTCCTCCCAAGGCCGAGGCTGAGTCTTGGGGTCGGGCGAGACAGAGACCTCCTCCCGAGGCCAAGGCCTAAGGCCGGGCGAGGCGGAGCTTCCTTGTGCGCTCGAGGCTGAACTTGATGTTGTCAGCCTTGCCCGGGTGGCTGGCACAACAGTCGGAGCGGGGTGAGCGGCGCTGTTTTCCTGTCAGATCGATCAGTGAAAGGGCGAAGTGACTGCAGTCACTTCGACCTTGCCGACTGAGGCACGCGTGTCAGGATAAGGTGTCAGGCGATCCTCGCATTGAATGCGCCTGCAATACGGTCGGTTGGAGAGGCGATTTTGCCAAGGTTGCTTCTCTACGAAGCCTGCCCGAGCTGGGCCTTGGGGGTGCCGAGGGTGCACCCACTGCCTGAGGAGGCCCTCGGGCGAGACGTAACTTCGTCCGGGACTACAGTTCCCGCCCGAGGCTGGGCTCAGGCGAGGCGAGATCGCGTCTCTTGGGTAGACGAAGCCTTGACCTGAACCATGCCCATGAGTCTTTGCGGTTTGTGCTGAGGGTGGTTACCAACAGTGTTTAGGAGTGTTGGGGGTACCCCTAATTATGGTACCCGACAGGACCTAATGGATTGAGGAGAATGGAACAACAAACAGCAGAGAGGAGCAGAGGGCTTGCAGTGTTTTGCATGCTGCTAAACAGGGACAGGACACCATACTTATGGAGCCGAGCTCGAGGAACAGTTGCACAGGGCACGGCGAGGAGATCGGCACGAGCTGAACTGATCTTCCTCAGCCGTCGCCAGGGCCTTCGGCCCCTATCCTTGCGCACAGTTGAGCGCCGCCAGGGCCTCAGCGGCTGTTCGATCCCCTGCCGCTCGCTCTCTGGTACGCACTCAGCGAATCCTACGCTCGCTGCTTTTGCCGGCTGGCCTTGCTGGGCTGCTTGGCCAAGCGGCCTGGTAGCGGCCCAGCTGGCTGGCCATTTTTTTAATTCATTCTTATATTTTCCAATAAAGAAAATAAAGGGAAAACCCCTCAAATGAACAGCAATCCCCATCATTTTCACTCTTATTTTCTGATCAATGTCATTGAGCTCTTGTACTGTTTATATACTACTTTTCGGCAGAGGTACTTGTTAGGTTTGAACCAAAGCCTATCCCAGTGTACTCCAACCCTGCACGAGTAAGCGGAGGACTACGCCTTGATCCACAAACCCTAGTGTGAGAATCTTCGCACAAAAGGCACATAGTACTAAGCAGATTATCTGCTTCTCTTACGGGGCAGGGCATTACGGTCATGCCCTTTAATATCTATTCATGAGCTCACTAGAGAGAAAACCCCATTCTCTCCCGGACTACGACCCCACAGTCAGCTCATATAGGTGAAATCATTAAGGAAATTATGTAGGACAATTTCCCTGCTTATAGCATTGACTTCATTAAGAGCATATCGCTCAGCCTGCCATACAGACAGAGCACAGCAGCTCAAGAGACTCATTGTCTTTTGTGCTCTTGGTTCCACAGTGCTTCGTTTCCTGGAGCCTGGATCTCGGGACCTCCGGTCACACAGGACAGTTATCCGCAGTTGAAACCGCTAACAGGGTACGAGTCCCATTCCCATGCACGCTGCTTGGATTGGCTTTTGAGCCAGTCCTTTGGTGAAAGGATCAGCAAGGTTCCTTTCAGACTTGATGTAATCTACGATTATTACACCCGTCTCTCTAGCATGCCGACATGAATCAAGTCGTCTTCTGATATGCCTCGAGGATTTTTGGTTGTTCTTTCTACTATTCACTTTCAGCAACACAGAAGTGTTGTCACAGTATACTAGGACAGCCGGTATCGGCTTTGCTAGCATTGGAGGGTCTGACAACAGGTCTCTCAACCATTCAGCCTCCAATGCTGTTGAATCAAGTGCAACTAATTCAGCCTCCTTGGTGGAACGTGTCGACACTGATTGTTTAGACGATCTCCATGACACGGCCCCACCAGCTAAAGTGAACACATAGCCACTTGTAGACTTCATTTGATTCGAGTCAGAGATCCAGTTTGCATCACTGAATCCTTCAAGTACTGACGGAAATCCGGTATATTTAATACCAAGATTCATTGCTCCCTTCAAATACTGAAGCACTCTGTACAAGGCTACCCAGTGTCTATCTCCTGGACTGACCGAATAACGAGCCTAAAAGGGAATTAGGCGTACACCTATTTCCTAATTGATTTTGGTGGTTGAATTGCCCAACACAAATAATTGGACTAACTAGTTTGCTCTAGTCTATAAGTTATACAGGTGCCAAAGTTTCACACTTAAGCCAATAAAAAGACCAAGATAAGGGTTCAACAAAAAGAGCAAGGGATAACCGAAGTGTGCCCTGGTCTGGCGCACCGAACTGTCCGGTGTGCCACCGGACAGTGTCCGGTGCACCAGGGGACTTCAAGATCAACTCTTCACCTTCGGGAATTTTCAGAGGAGCTTCGCTATAATTCACCGGACTGTCCGGTGCACCACCGGACAGTGTCCGGTGCCCTAGAGGAGAGCAACTCTGAACTCGCCAGCATCGGATTTCCGCTCCGCTATAATTTACCGGACATGTCCGGTGCACACCGGACTGTCCGGTGAGCCAGCGGAGCAACGGCTACTTCGCACCAACGGTCGACTGCAACACATTAAATGCACGCCAGCGCGCGCAGAGGAGCAGAGCACGCGCGGGTGGCACACCGGACAGTCTACAGGACATGTCCGGTGCACCACCGGACAGCCAAGCGGGCCCACACGCCAGAGCTCCAACGGTCGGAACCCAATGGCCTGGTGTCGTGGCTGGCGCACCGGACACTGTTCGGTGCGCCATGCGACAGCAGCCTCCACCAAACGGATAGTTTGGTGGTTGGGGTTATAAATACCCCCAACCACCCCACATTCAAGTCATCCAAGTTTTCCACCTTCCAACTACTTACAAGAGCTAAGCATTCAATACAAGACACACCAAAGTGATCAAATCCTCTCCCAATTCCACACAAGGCTTTAGTGATTAGTGAGAGTGATTTGTTGTGTTCTTTTGAGCTCTTGCGCTTGGATTGCTTTCTTTCTCATTCTTTCTTGAGATCAAACTCACTTGTAATTGAGGCAAGAGACACCAATCGTGTGGTGGTCCTTGTGGGAACTTTGTGTTCCAAGTGATTGAGAAGAAAAGCTCACTCGGTCCGAGGGACCGTTTGAGAGAGGGAAAGGGTTGAAAGAGACCCGGTCTTTGTGACCACCTCAACGGGGAGTAGGTTTGCAAGAACCGAACCTCGGTAAAACAAATCCGCGTGTCACACTCTTTATTCGCTTGCGATTTGTTTTGCACCCTCTCTCTCGGACTCGATTATATTTCTAACAAAAACCCGGCTTGTAGTTGTGATTAACTTTGTAAATTTCAGTTTCGCCCTATTCACCCCCCTCTAGGCGACTTTCAATTGGTATCAGAGCCCGGTGCTTCATTAGAGCCTAACCGCTCGAAGTGATGTCGGGAGATCACGCCAAGAAGGAGATGGAGACCAGCGACAAGCCCACTACAAGCCACGGGAAGGCTTCATCGGAAGAGTCCCGCAACAAGGGGAAGGGAAAGGAGAAGAAGCCCTCTTCCCACAAGTCGCATCGGAGTGGGGACAAGAAAAAGAAGATGAGGAAGGTGGTCTACTATGAGACCGATACTTCGTCACCTTCCACCTCCGGCTCTGACGCGCCGTCTGTCACTTCTAAGCGCCATGAGCGCAAGAAGTTTAGTAAGATCCCCTTACGCTATCCTCGCATTCCTAAACATACGCCTTTACTTTCCGTCCCATTAGGCAAACCACCAACGTTTGATGGTGAAGATTATGCTAGGTGGAGTGATTTAATGCGATTTCATCTAACCTCACTCCACAAAAGTATATGGGATGTCATTGAGTTTGGTGTACAGGTACCATCCGTAGGGGATGAAGATTATGATGAAGATGAAGTGGCCGAAATCGAGCACTTCAACTCCCAAGCCACAACTATACTCCTCGCCTCTCTAAGTCGAGAGGAGTATAACAAGGTGCAAGGATTAAAGAGCGCCAAGGAAGTTTGGGACGTGCTCAAGACCGCGCACGAAGGAGATGAGCTAACCAAGATCACCAAGCGGGAGACGATCGAGGGGGAGCTCGGTCGCTTCCGTCTTTGCCAAGGGGAGAAGCCACAAGACATGTACAACCGGCTCAAAACCTTGGTGAATCAAGTGCGCAACCTCGGGAGCAAAAAATGGGATGACCACGAAAATGGTTAAGGTTATTCTAAGATCACTTATTTTCCTTAACCCTACTCAAGTTCAATTGATTCGTGGCAATCCTAGATATACACTAATGACTCCCGAGGAAGTGATCGGGAATTTTGTGAGCTTTGAGTTCATGATCAAAGGCTCAAGGAAGATCAACGAGCTTGATGGTCCCTCCACGTCCGAAGCACAACCAGTCGCATTTAAGGCGACGGAGGAGAAGAAGGAGGAGTCTACATCGAGTAGAACACCCATCGACGCCTCCAAGCTCGACAACGAGGAAATGGCGCTCGTCATCAAGAGCTTCCGCCAAATCCTCAAGCAAAGGAGGGGGAAAGATTACAAGCCCCGCTCCAAGAAAGTTTGCTACAAGTGTGGTAAGCCCGGTCATTTTATTGCAAAATGTCCATTATCTAGTGATAGTGACAGGGGCGATGACAAGAAGGGGAGAAGAAAGGAGAAGAAGAAGTACTACAAGAAAAAGGGCGGCGATGCCCATGTTTGCCGGGAGTGGGACTCCGACGAGAGCTCCACTGACTCCTCCTCCGACGAGGACACCGCCAACATCGCCGTCACCAAGGGACTTCTCTTCCCCAACGTCGGCCACAAGTGCCTCATGGCAAAGGACGGCAAAAAGAAGAAGGTTAAATCCAAATCCTCCACTAGATATGAGTCCTCTAGTGATGATAATGCTAGTGATGAGGAAGATAATTTGCGTACTCTTTTTGCCAACCTAAACATGCAACAAAAAGAAAAATTAAATGAATTGATTAGTGTCATTCATGAGAAGGATGATCTCTTGGACACTCAAGAGGACTTCCTTATTAAAGAAAACAAAAAGCATGTTAAGGTGAAAAATGCTTATGCTCTAGAAGTAGAAAAGTGCGAAAAAATATCTAGTGAGCTAAGCACTTGCCATAAGACCATTGACAACCTTAGAAATGAAAATGCTAGTTTAAATGCTAAGGTTGATTCAAATGTTTGTAATGTTTTAATTCCCAATCTTAAAGATGATAATGTTAATTTACTTGCTAAGATTGAAGAATTAAATGTTACTCTTGCTAGCCTTAGGATTGAAAATGAGAAATTAATTGCTAAGGCTAAAGAATTAGATGTTTGCAATGCTTCCATTTCCGACCTTAGAAGTAAAAATGATATATTACATGCTAAGGTTGTAGAATTAAAATCTTGCAAACCCTCTACATCTACCGTTGAACATACTACTATTTGCACTAGATGTAGAGATGTTAACATTGATGCTATTCATGATCACATGACTTTAATTAAACAACAAAATGATCATATAGCAAAATTAGATGCTAAAATTGCCGAGCATGACTTAGAAAACGAAAAATTTAAATTTGCTAGAAGCATGCTCTATAGAGGGAGATGCCCTGGCATTAAGGATGGCATTGGCTTCCAATAGGGAGGCAATGTCAAACTTAATGCCCCTCCTAAGAAATTGTCCAACTTTGTTAAGGGCAAGGCTCCCATGCCTCAGGATAACGAGGGTTACATTTTGTACCCTGCCGGTTATCCTGAGAGCAAAATTAGGAGAATTCATTCTAGGAAGTCTCACTCTGGCCCTAACCATGCTTTTATGTATAAGGGTGAGACATCTAGCTCTAGGCAACCAACCCATGCTAAGTTGCCTAAGAAGAAAACTCCTAGTGCATCAAATGATCATGACATTTCATTTAAAACTTTTGATGCATCTTACGTGTTAACTAACAAATCCGGCAAAGTAGTTGTCAAGTATGTTGGGGGCAAGCACAAGGGGTCAAAGACTTGTGTTTGGGTACCCAAAGTTCTTGTGTCTAATGCCAAAGGACCCAAAACCATTTGGGTACCTAAAGTCAAGAACTAAACTTGTTTTGTAGGTTTATGCATCCGGGGGCTCAAGCTAGGTAATCGACAGCGGGTGCACAAACCACATGACAGGGGAGATGAAGATGTTCTCCTCCTACGAGAAAAACCAAGATCCCCAACGAGCTATCACATTCGGGGATGGAAATCAAGGTTTGGTCAAAGGATTCGGTAAAATTGCTATATCTCCTGACCATTCTATTTCCAATGTTTTTCTTGTAGATTCATTAGATTACAATTTGCTTTCCGTTTCTCAATTATGCAAAATGGGCTACAACTGTCTATTAACTGATGTAGGTGTCACTGTCTTTAGAAGAAGTGATGATTCAGTAGCATTTAAGGGAGTGTTAGAGGGTCAGCTATACTTAGTAAATTTTGATAGAGCTGAACTCGACACTTGCTTAATTGCTAAGACTAACATGGGCTGGCTCTGGCATCGCCGACTAGCACATGTTGGGATGAAGAATCTTCATAAGCTTCTAAAGGGAGAGCACATTTTAGAATTAACAAATGTTCATTTTGAGAAAGACAGGATTTGTAGCGCATGCCAAGCAGGGAAGCAAGTTGGTGCTCATCATCCACACAAGAACATCATGACGACTGACAGGCCACTGGAGCTCCTACACATGGACCTATTCGGCCTGATAGCTTACATAAGCATCAATGGGAGTAAGTACTGTCTAGTTATTGTGGATGATTATTCTCGCTTCACTTGGGTGTTCTTTTTGCAGGAAAAATCTCATACCCAAGAGACCTTAAAGGGATTCTTGAGACGGGCTCAAAATGAGTTCGGCTTAAGGATCAAGAAAATTAGAAGCGACAACGGGACGGAGTTCAAGAACTCTCAAATAGAAGGCTTCCTTGAGGAGGAGGGCATCAAGCATGAGTTCTCTTCTCCTTACACGCCACAACAAAATGGTGTAGTGGAGAGGAAGAATCGAACTCTATTGGACATGGCAAGAACCATGCTTGATGAGTACAAGACTTCGGATCGGTTTTGGGCCGAGGCGGTCAACACCGCCTGCTACGCCATCAACCGGTTGTATCTACACCGAATCCTCAAGAAGACATCTTATGAACTCCTAACCGGTAAAAAGCCCAACATTTCATATTTTAAAGACTTTGGTAGCAAATGTTTTATTCTTGTTAAAAGAGGTAGAAAATCTAAATTTGCTCCTAAGACTGTAGAAGGCTTTTTACTAGGATATGATTCAAACACAAGGGCATATAGAGTCTTTAACAAGTCCTCTGGACAAGTTGAAGTTTCTTGTGACGTTGTGTTTGATGAGACTAACGGCTCTCAAGTAGAGCAAGTTGATCTTGATGAGATAGGTGATGAAGAGGTTTCGTGCATCGCGCTAAGGAACATGTCCATTGGGGATGTGTGTCCTAAGGAATCCGAAGAGCCTCCAAATGCACAAGATCAACCATCCTCCTCCACGCAAGCATCTCCACCAACTCAAAATGAAGATGAGGCTCAAGTTTATGAAGGAGAAGATCAAGCAAATGAGCCACCTCAAGATGACGGCAATAATCAAGGGGCAGATGCAAATGATCAAGACAAGGAGGATGAAGAACCAAGGCCGCCACACCCAAGAGTCCACCAAGTAATCCAACGAGATCACCCCGTCGACACCATCCTCGGCGACATTCATAAGGGGGTAACTACTAGATCTCGGCTTGCACATTTTTGTGAGCATTACTCTTTTGTTTCCTCTATTGAGCCACACAGGGTAGAGGAAGCACTACAAGATTCGGATTGGGTGGTGGCGATGCAAGAGGAGCTCAACAACTTCACTAGGAACGAGGTATGGCATTTGGTTCCATGTCCTAATCAAAATGTTGTAGGAACCAAGTGGGTTTTCCGCAACAAGCAAGATGAGCATGGTGTGGTGACAAGGAACAAAGCTTGACTTGTGGCCAAGGGATACTCCCAAGTCGAAGGTTTGGATTTCGGTGAAACCTATGCACCCGTAGCTAGGCTTGAGTCAATTCGCATATTATTGGCCTATGCTACTTACCATGGCTTCAAGCTTTATCAAATGGACGTGAAGAGTGCCTTCCTCAATGGACTAATCAAGGAAGAGGTCTATGTTGAGCAACCTCCCGGCTTTGAAGATAGTGAGTACCCTAACCATGTTTACAAACTCTCTAAGGCGCTTTATGGGCTCAAGCAAGCCCCAAGAGTATGGTATGAATGCCTAAGAGATTTTCTTATCACTAATGGATTCAAAGTTGGAAAGGCCGATCCTACACCCTTTACCAAAACACTTGAAAATGATTTGTTTGTATGCCAAATTTATGTTGATGATATTATATTTGGGTCTACTAACGAATCTACATGTGAAGAGTTTAGTAGGATCATGACACAGAAATTCGAGATGTCGATGATGGGGGAGTTGAAGTACTTCTTGGGATTTCAAGTGAAGCAACTCCAAGAGGGCACCTTCCTAAACCAAACAAAGTATACTCAAGATATTCTAAGCAAGTTTGGGATGAAGGATGCCAAACCCATCAAGACACCCATGGGAACCAATGGGCATCTCGACCTCGACACGGAAGGGAGTTGGAGTCTTCGGCGAAGACAAAGGCTTCCACTACGTCACTCATCCTTCGCCGTCGCTCCGAGCATCTCTCCGTCTTTGGTATAATCTTCACTCATGTTTTTATTTGCCAAAGGGGAGAAAGTAGTTGCAAGGGCTTATATTTCACTCAAGTATCTGTTTTTGGCGATTCATGCCAAAGGGGGAGAAAGTATTAGCCCAAAGCAAAAGGACCGCACCACCATCTAATTTTAAAAACTAATGATTTTCAATTGGTAAATTTCAAATTGGTATCTTATTGTGTTCAAAAGGGGGAGAGATTAGTATTTTCAAAATTGATATCTTAAAACCCTCTTGAACACTAAGAGGAGAATTTCATTGAGGGGGAGTTTTGTTTAGTCAAAGGAAAAGCATTTGAAACAAGGGGAGAAAATTTCAAATCTTGAAAATGCTTTGCAAAATCTTATTCATTTACCTTTGACTATTTGCAAAAGAACTTTGAAAAGGATTTACAAAAGAATTTGCAAAAACAAAACTTGTGGTGCAAGCGTGGTCCAAAATGTCAAAAATTAAAGAAACAATCCATGCGTATTTTATAAGTATTTATATTGGCTCAATTCCAAGTAACCTTTGCACTTACATTATACAAACTAGTTCAATTATGCACTTCTATACTTGCTTTGGTTTGTGTTGGCATCAATCACCAAAAAGGGGGAGATTGAAAGGGAATTAGGCATACACCTATTTCCTAATTGATTTTGGTGGTTGAATTGCCCAACACAAATAATTAGACTAACTAGTTTGCTCTAGTCTATAAGTTATACAGGTGCTAAAGTTTCACACTTAAGCCAATAAAAAGACCAAGATAAGGGTTCAACAAAAAGAGCAAGGGATAACCGAAGTGTGCCCTGGTCTGGCGTACCGGACTGTCCGGTGTGCCACCGGACAGTGTCCGGTGCACCAGGGGACTTCAAGCTGAACTCTTCACCTTCGGGAATTTTCAGAGGAGCTTCGCTATAATTCACCGGACTGTCCCGTGCACCACCGGACAGTGTCCGGTGCCCCAGAGGAGAGCAACTCTGAACTCGCCAGCTTCGGATTTCCGCTCCGCTATAATTCACCGGACATGTCCGGTGAGCCAGCGGAGCAACGGTTACTTCGCGCCAACGGTCGACTGCAACACATTAAATGCGCGCCAGCGCGCGCAGAGGAGCAGAGCACACGTGGGTGGCACACCAGACAGTCTACAGGACATGTCCGGTGCACCACCGGACAGCCAGGCGGGCCCACACGTCAGAGCTCCAACGGTCGGAACCCAATGGACTGGTGACGTGGCTGGCGCACCGGACAGTGTCCGGTGGCGCACCGGACTGTCCGGTGCGCCATGCGACAGCAGCCTCCACCAAACGACTAGTTTGGTGGTTGGGGTTATAAATACCCCCAACCACCCCACATTCAAGTCATCCAAGTTTTCCACCTTCCAACTACTTACAAGAGCTAAGCATTCAATACAAGACACACCAAAGTGATCAAATCCTCTCCCAATTCCACAGAAGGCTTTAGTGATTAGTGAGAGTGATTTGTTGTGTTCTTTTGAGCTCTTGCGCTTGGATTGCTTTCTTTCTCATTCTTTCTTGAGATCAAACTCACTTGTAATTGAGGCAAGAGACACCAATCGTGTGGTGGTCCTTGTGGGAACTTTGTGTTCCAAGTGATTGAGAAGAAAAGCTCACTCGGTCCAAGGGATCGTTTGAGAGAGGGAAAGGGTTGAAAGAGACCCGGTCTTTGTGACCACCTCAACGGGGAGTAGGTTTGCAAGAACCGAACCTCGGTAAAACAAATCCGCGTGTCACACTCTTTATTCGCTTGCGATTTGTTTTGCACCCTCTCTCTCGGACTCGATTATATTTCTAACGCTAACCCGGCTTGTAGTTGTGATTAACTTTGTAAATTTCAGTTTCGCCCTATTCACCCCCCTCAAGGCGACTTTCAGAGCCAGTCTGCATACTGCATATGAGATATCTGGTCTAGTTGCACTGCTCAGGTACATGAGAGATCCGATGATCTGTGAATATAGTATCTGGTTCACAGGCTCACCTTCATATTTACTGAGTGTGTAGGATGGATCATAAGGCGTGGTGACTGGTTTGTAGTCCATATGTCCAAAGTGAGTCAGGACCTTTTCCACATAATGGGATTGTGACAAAGTAATCCCATCCTCAACCTTTATTAGCTTGATGTTCAATATTACATCAGCTTCACCCAAGTCCTTCATATCAAAGTTCTTGGAGAGGAATGCTTTTGTCTCCATGATAGCCTCCAAATCGGTCCCAAATATCAATATGTCATCAACGTATAAACACATGATGACACCTTTGCCCCTAGAGAAGCGATAATACACACACTTGTCGGCTTCGTTTACACAAAACCCGGCAGTGGTCAGAGTATTATTAAACTTCTCATGCCATTGTCTGGGAGCTTGCTTAAGACCGTATAAGGATTTAATCAAGCGACACACTTTGCTCTCTTGTCCTTTAACCATAAATCCTTCTGGTTGCTGCATATAAATTTCCTCTTCCAGCTCTCCATTTAGGAATGTTGTCTTTACGTCCATTTGATGGACAAGAAGTTTATAAGCAGCAACCAGCGCCAAAAGCACACGGATTGTGGGCAATCAAGCCACCGGAGCATATGTATCAAAATAATCCTCCTCTTTCTTTTGAGTAAAACCCTTAGCCACAAGACGGGCCTTGTACTTTTCAATAGTACCATCGGGTCTCCTCTTCCTCCTAAAGATCCATTTGCAGCCCACAGGCTTGCAACCAACTGGGAGATCAGTTATCTCCCAAGTTCCGTTCGAGATGATTGAATCCATCTCACTATGGACAACCTCCCTCCAGTACTCTGCATCCGGAGATGTATATGCCTCTGTGAGGGAGCGTGGTTCTTCATCCACTAGATAAATAATATAATCATCACCCATTGACTTTTCAGTCCTTTGTCTCTTACTCCTCCTTAACTCCAAATCTGGAGTCTGGTCATGGACACTCGAGGGCAGAGAATATGTCTGAGATGAACCATCTGGGGCTACTACTTCCTTATCCCGCATAGGGAAGATGCTTTCAAAGAATGTCACATCCCGAGATTCCATTATGACATTTACACCGACTTCGCTCGTCTCGGAATGGACCACTAGAAATCTATAAGCTACATTGTTATGTGCATAACCCAGGAAGACACAGTCTACGTTCTTAGGGCCTAGCTTTCTCTTCTTCGGCAATGGGACATTCACCTTTGCAAGACAGCCCCAAGTCCGAAGATGCGAAAGATCTGGCTTCCTTCCTTTAAATCCTTCATAGGGCGTGGCCTCACAGTTGCGAGGCGGCACCCTGTTCAGGACATAGCACACTGTGAGTACTGCCTCGCCCCACCAGATGTCAGGCATCCCCGAACTTTGCAACAAAGCTTTAGCTAAGTCACACATCATTCGGTTCTTCCTTTCAGCTACCCCATTTGACTGAGGTGAATATGGAGCGGTGGTTTCATGAATGATTCCACACTCTTTGCAGTACTCATCAAAAAGTTGGAAAGGTATTCACCTCCTCTATAAGACCGCAGCCTTTTAATTTTCTTGTCTAACTGGTTTTCAACTTCAGTCTTATAGATCTTAAAGTGTTCTAGTGCCTCATCTTTAGTTCTGAGTAAGTAAATATAACAGAACCTGGTAGCATCATCTATCAAGGTCAGAAAGTATCTTTTACCGCCTTTTGTGATTATACCATTCATCTCATAGATATCTGAGTGAATTAGTTCTAAAGGAGTGGTACTTATGCCTTCAACCGTATGAAGCGGTTTTCTAGGCTGCTTAGCTTGCACAGAAATACCACATTTTACACCTTTGACATGTTTATCACTAAATCTCTTAATGGCCTCAAAATTCACATGACACAAACGGGAATGCCATATATTATTAATGGAATCGTTATTACAGACCACATTAACATGGTAAGAATGATTATTCAAAACAGAAAGACGGAACAAACCGCCTGACTCATATGACATTCCAACAAAAGTACCAAACTTAGACATGACCACTTTATTAGACTCAAACACTAATTTGAGACCCTGTCGACATAGCAGCGACACTGATATGAGGTTCCGGCTCATCGATGGCACATAGAGTATGTCCTTCAGCACGAGCGTCTTTCCTGAAGTTAACTTCAGGTAGACCTGTCCAGTACCTCGAACTGCTGCCAGAACACCATTTCCCATCAAGACTGGTGCGCTGCTGTATCCCTGGAATAAAGAGAACATGGATCGATCAACACAAATATGAACAATAGCACCAGAATCCATCCACCAGTCATCTGATGGACTTGCCATAAAGGCCTGAGGTGCATACCCTGGGGTGGAATTAACCACCACGTTCCCTTCTTTGCGCTGAGGTGGAGGACCTTTTCCCTTCCTAAGTTTGCACCTCCGAGCTGTATGCCCGGAGACACCACAAACGTAGCAGATAAAGTCCTCCTTTTTCTTCTTCATCTTTTTGGACTTAGATTGGTTCAGATTCTTCTGTGGAGAGTTCTTCTTCTTCTTCTGGAATTTTCTATCTCCACCCTTCTCAACAATGTGAGCCTGGAGTTGCTGGGATGACTTGTTACTGGACCTTGCACGCTCTTCCACATTTATCGCAGCTGATAACTTAGTGAGAGTCATTTGCTTCTTCATGTGGCGGCGTGAAGTCACAAAGTCTCGCCAAGAAGGCGGGAGCTTTGCTAGTATTGCATTCACCTGAAAACTGTCTGGTAGGACGCAACCATATTGGACCAAGTCCCTAACAAGGAGTTGAATCTCCTGTAGTTGCTCCATAACAGACCTTCCCTCAACCATTTTATAGTTGAGGTAGTTTTCTGTTGTGAATGACTCATTGCCATTGTCAACTTCAGAGAACTCGTTCTCAAGTTCAGTCCATAGACCCTTAGCGGAGGTAAAACCAGAGTACACGTCAAATAAGCGGTTCGACAAGACGTTCAGCAGATGAGACAAGCATGTCTCATTGGCTTCGTCCCACTTGGCCTTCTCCGCTAGTGCGGCGGCCTCGCTGCATCACCAGAATCATCTGATGCAGCCTGGGGAACAACCGACGTCACTACCCAAAATAATTTTAGGTCAGTGAGCCACATGCGAGTCTTAATCTGCCAGCTCTTAAAGCTTGCGCCGTCGAACGCTTCAGGCTTAATGACATCAGAACTGGAGGTCATTATACGTTTTGGTTTTCTGGATTGTTGTAAAATTAGAGAAATAAGTGACATGCTTCCATTATATTTAAATATATTAAATATATTAATTCTGAATAAAACAGGCATATAACTCAGATAAATACCATATGTAATTATAGCAGCAATGAACAGTGGCAATTCTAGGACATGTAAACATGTAAAATAGCTGCTGAGGTCCATTTCAAAATTAAACATGGCTTGTAGATGAAGAAGGCAGATTAAACACATAAACACAATTGTTTATCTTTTTATATTGCTCTCAAAATAGCGGGTTGCTGTAATAAACAGCCCTCCAACGCTAAATGGTGATCAGAGATCCTCGACCAACGTGACAGTCTAATCTTATCAAATCAGGGTTTTAGATCAGATGTAATAAGCCTAATAATCAAGTATAAATACTAATAGTAAGGAGCTGTGAACTAAATAATATAACATAATTTAACACAGGTAAACAACCTTAACAAATATAGATATAATTAGGCACAAATAAATACTTGATGTTGAAATTAACAACACACTAAAACCCAGATTGTCACGTTGTCTCACTACACCGCTATTATCATTGAGCAATCAAATCCGCCCACAGATTGCGCAATCACACCCAAGTAAAAAATACTAGCAGATTGCACAAAATTATTCAATAAATATAGAGAGGCAACGGGTAACTCACAACACGTAGATTGTCTACGTGGGAAGACCAGCTCAGCGAACACAAGGTTCTGTTCCAGAAAACCAATTCCGCCGCCCACGTCCGGGCCTACATAGCGGGAGGTTGACGGAGATACTGGAGCCGCTGCCGAAGCCGAGGGAGACGTCCACAGCACCAGCCCGAGAAGATTAACACCGCGCAGCAGGGAGCCCAAGCACCAGGCCACGACAGACAGAGATCAGAACAGATAGAGCACCACACAGGCGCACTGTTAAATCAATGGAGCACAGGAGAACCTCGCTACACAAGAACAACACCACCTCTACCAGCTTCCAATCACCACCAGTGATTAACCATAGGAACACTAGGGACCTAATGGATTGAGGAGAATGGAACAGCAAACAACAGAGAGGAGCAGAGGGCTTGCAGTGTTTTGCGTGCTGCTAAACAGGGGCAAGACACCATACTTATGGAGCCGAGCTCGAGGAACAGTTGCACAGGGCACGGCGAGGAGATTGGCACGAGCTGAACTGATCTTCCTCAGCCACCGCCAAGGCCCCTATCCTTGCGCATGGTTGAGCGCCGCCAGGGCCTCAGCGGCTTCTCGATCCCCTGCCGCTCACTCTCTGGTACGCACTCAGCGAACCCTACGCTCGCTGCTTTTGCCGGCTGGCCTTGCTGGGCTGCTCGGCCAAGCGGCCTAGTAGCGGCCCAGCTGGCTGGCCATTTTTTTAATTCATTTTTTATATTTTCCAATAAAGAAAATAAAGGGAAAACCCCTCAAATGAACAGCAAGCAGTTTTTTGTTAATATCCAGAGTATAGGTGCAAAGACAATGTAAACATTACCTCATTACTGTTGTAGGCTGAACAATTTTGTAAGTTAAGTTATAATTTTTTTTGATTCATTGAAAAGTTGAGCAGCTTATACATCTAGTTTGCTTTTATTTCATTACTTTGATCAGAATTGTACTTTGTAGTTGACTTTTTTCTGAATAATGACCTAGTGCTATTTTAGTGACCAATCAGCATTCGTTAATATTATTTCTTTTCTTTTTAATATTATATGTCTTAAACAAAGTAATCTAATGCTGTTTTTTATGATGGTGTTGGTTCCTTGCTTCTGAGGTTGATCTAGATGGTCATCTCAGTAACGTGAGTTTCGTTTTCTGAATAATGATGCAATCACATTTTAATGACTAATCGCTTGTTAAATTATATTTTATTTTTCTTGATAATTTTAACAATGTCTTGCAGTAATTTAGTTGCCTCCCCTTTTTAAAGATGCTATTGGTGTTTTGCTTCCACTGATGCTCTAGATGGTTATTTGTGAGTTCAATGTAGATATCATGGAATCTATTTTGCCATGTCTGGTCTTAGATGTGGAACGTACCAGATTTCTCTCCTACAAATCATTGCTCTTATGTTGATTTTGTTTATTTCTTTGACCTGTGATTTTACCATAATATACGTTGTTTTTCTATTTGTCTTTTTTTTGCCTTTTCGATTATCACCACGAGCTCATTTTGCTTCTTAGCTCAGAATTTTGTCAGACGCACATATACTTTGTGCTGGGTGTGTTCGGTGTTTCCACTCTCCGACATGTAGCCCCTGTTTCGGCTTTTCGCAACTTCTGGCCACCAAAAACTGCTGCGGACTGCCAAACACTTAGCTTTTTAGCCAACTTCTATAAAATTCGTTTGGTTAAAAACCATTCAAAATTAACATAAACATATAATCGGTTGAGTCGTTGCAATAGTAGTAATCCTTCACTTTATAGATCCTGAGCTTCATGGACAACTTTATCTTTCTCCACACGTAATCCTAATGATACTCAGATTCTCTACACAGCCAAATTCTTCCCATAGCTAGATTCTCGGAAAAGCTGTTCAGAAAAAAGCTGAACCAAACATGCCCGTAGTATGATGCTTTACCCATCAAAATCTGTTGGGGGCATTCATTTTATTTGGCGCTTGTTCCAGTAGGCCCAACTGTTAGGACACATCCTAACAATCTCCCCTTTGTTCTCTACATATCTCATACTCAAACTTTTATTAATTTTGTCCTTTAACAAGTTTACACATAGAGACCAATGCGTGACAATGATCTATTAAGTATCACTGCACTCATTGACTACAACATGCTCCCCTGCTCCAGAACAAAAGATTTTACTAGGTTGCAATCTGTAGCCCCTGTGATTCTAGATCATAGGTACTCCCTTAATCCCATGCCGGCTGCGTGCTTACTAAACACGCTGGGTGGAAGACCTTTTGTGAGCGGATCCGCAAGCATCTGATGGGTTCTTATATGCTCAACTTGAATGGTGTGATCCAGAATCTTCTCCTTAACAATATAACACTTAATGTCAATATACTTGGCAGAGCCACTTGACTTATTGTTATGGGAGAAAAATACCGCTGGCTCGTTGTCGCAGTAAATTCTTAGTGGTCGCTCTATGCTATCAACCACTCTTAATCCGGGTACGAATTTCTTTATCCATATCGCATGTCCAGTTGCCTCATACGTAGCTACAAACTCAGCGTGCATTGTCGACGATGCTCTCGCTGTCTGTTTGCAGCTCTTCCAAGAAATAGCTCCCCCAGAGAGCATAAAGACATACCCTGAAGTGGACTTCAGTGTATCTCTACACCCTCCCCAGTCGGCATCTGCATAGCCAACTATTTGTAGGGAATTAGATCTTCTGTACGTAAGCATGAGACCTTTAGTACCTTAAAGGGCACCTAAGAACCCTAGATCTCCTAATCCGCATCGTTTTATGAGATCACAGAAAGGTCTCGGATATATGTGATGAACTCATTTTTTTATCATCATTCATCACCCGAGAATAGAGATTAGAATAGATAGAAAGAGTTTCATGCTCTCGGGTTAGAGTTAAGATTTTAGGTCTGGCCACTGTAAAAGACACAGTGTGTCTCGACCTCAAACCAGAGAGCTCTCACAACTAACTAGGGTTAGGGTTTATGACCTAACCCTAATCGGTTAAGCCGTCAACAGAGACGATGCACAGGCTTATGGATCCAACGATCCGCGGCCAAGAAACAAAGTCAATAAGAAACACAGATAGGGTTACGGTTTTGAACTCTAACCAAAATAATTCCAAAACCGCACGCTCTGTCCGAAGGCCCAATATCGTTTTTGGGTTCAAATTTGTGATCAGAAAACATGTATAGAAATCAGATCAAGTGTGCAGAGCACTGTTCACGCATCCATAGGGCCTCAGGACCAAAATAACATCACAGAAAAGCTCGAATAATCAGATCCATGCTTCAAAACCCTCCAAGTCTCGATTCCCATTACATATTATTCATTTCTTACAAGCATACATCACGTGCAGTGGGGATCGAATAAAAAAGGGAGAAAATCATGACAGAGATGGCCATGCAGCCAAGTGCATGCAGCAAGCCAGATGGTAGAACAAAAAAATCAGAGAGATTTGGAAGAACAGAAAACACCGTTTGAGTTAATATTAGGGGCAGCTTCCATGGTTCAGAGAACCGAAGTGCTTTCCACACCAAACAAAAAAGAGATAACGAGAGAGAGAGAATAGGAGTAGCGAACGGCGAGGAGCCAGAGCTCCCTGACGGATGATTTCTGCGCCAAGAAAGTCGGCCACCAGGAAGGCATGGGGCTGGAAGAGAAATGAGCTAGGGTTACCTCCACATCCGACTCTCGATATTTATAAACCTAGCTACAGTAGCTCGTGCATTTCTGGCCGTTGATTTTGATCCAAGGGCACAGAATAAGCCTGGAAGCACCCACCTGCGCGTGGGCCAGAACGGCGGCCCAGGCCCAGGTTGCGGCCTGGGCGCGCGCGCCTCTCTCTCTCACGCCAGCACCAGCTAGGCCACGAGCACGGCTGGGCCAAATGGGCAGAAAAGATTTTTTTTCAGCGATTTTTTTTAATCAGAATTAGTGAAACAAAAAAAATAGTGCAGAAAATTCAGAATTATATTTTTCCAGTTATAGAAAATTTCAGAGATATTTATGGACTATTTTTTATTCCGCTGCGTACTTTGGTACTTTTATTTATATTTTATGCAATTTTTCCAGTTAATTATGAAACCAACGTGGATTAATTATTGTTTAAATTGCATAGAATTCAGAAAATTTTGTGGTGATTGAATATTTTAACCAACGTTGGATATTGTTACCACAATTTAATACAAGTTTATGTTTTCTAGATCATCCAACGATGGTTTAGAATTTTTGTGATCAGAAATTTTCATAGATATGACATGGTTATTATTTGACCAACGTTGAATATTTAATTCATGCATGTTCTATGATTCAGTATTCAGTATTTATTTCAGATGTCCTAAATATTTTCTATTTTAATTTTGCAAAGGTGCTCATACCGCCATGCTGATTAGCCAGATTGCTCAGATGAAACCGCTAGATGATAGTAATTACCATTCTTGGCGGGAGGATATAGACATGATAACCACAGTGGGTGAGATAGATTACACACTAAGGTTTGATAAACCAGTAGAGCCCACAGTGGGCACTCCCAACTATGACCACAGGTGGATGCAATACAGCATCGACAAGGTCAAGTGGGAGAGATCAAATGACAAATGTATGATTATTCTTAAGAGGAGCATCAAGGAGCCTCTTAAGAGTTCCATACCAGAGTGCGAGACTGCCAAAGAATACCTTGAGAGGGTAGCCTCTCATCACCAAGGGTCTTCTAAGGCTTATGCTTGCTCTCTAATGACAGAATTTGTCAATGCAAAATACGATGGAAATGGTGTCAGACCATTCATTCAGAAAATGATATCCATCGTAGCTAAGATAAACAAGTACCTCGGGTCTCCTTTACACGAGGAATTTGTAGTATTTATGATAATGAAGTCTCTGCCCAAGGAGTTTGAGACTTTTCACATACAGTACAACACTAGTGTCGCTGATAAGTGGAATATAGACCAACTCTTGGCACAGTGTGTCCAGGAGGAAGAGAGGTTAAAGCAGACTGGAGACTCTGTCAACCTCATCAAAGGCAACATCCCCAGACAGAACAAGAACTCAAAGAAAAAGTTCAAGAAGCAAGGTAAACAGAATAACCAGGCTTCCTCGAGCAATAATAATCAGCCAAGACAAGGAGGCAGTTTCTCAGTTCCCCCTGATAACTGCCTCTATTGCAAGAAGACAGGTCATTACAAGAGAAAGTGCCCTGAATTCCTGCAGTATCTACTAGAGAGTGGTAAGGACCAAGTTACTTTTGTAAATGAGTCTTTATACTTAGAATATCCCAGTTATTCTTGGTGGATTGACTCAGGTGCAACTGTTCATGTTGCAAACTCTCTACAGGGACTCCGTACAAGCCAAAGGCTCCCAAAGGGCCGAAGAACAATTAGAGTGGCAAATGGAGTTGAAGCAGCAGTCGAGGCCATTGGAGATATACATCTTAAATTAGTTAATGGTTTTGTACTGTTGTTGAGAGACGTACTATATGTACCTTCCTTGTGAAGGAACCTTATTTCGGTTTCTAGATTAGATGATCAGCACATTCATTGCCATTTTGGTGATAGACAGTGTGTCATTCAGTTTGATAATAAAGATGTTGGTCTCGCCATCCGACGAGATATGCTTTATTTAGTTTCGCAAAGTGATGTTGTTAATGTATTAGATATACCAGAAAACGATCCAGCCAGCAGTGGCAGGAAAAGAAAACGAAGTGATGGAGAAACCTCGTCGAAATTATGGCACTATCGTTTGGGCCATATTTCGAGGGAGAGAATAGAAAGTCTTGTTAAGGAACAGATTCTCCATCCCCTAGACTTCACAGACTTAGAGCAATGCAGAGATTGCATTAAGGGTAAATTCGCGAAGCAGATTAAGAAAGATGCTAAGCATAGTACGAGAGTGTTAGAAATTATTCATACAGATATCTGTGGTCCTTTTCCAGTTAGGACAGTAGATGGGTTTAATTCATTCATAACCTTCACAGATGACTACTCTCGCTACGGTTATATTTATCCTATTAAGGAAAGATCAGAAGCTTTAGACAAGTTTAAACAGTTCAAGGCTGAAGTAGAGAATCAACACGACTTGAAGATAAAGATTATTCGATCAGATCGTGGGGGGGAGTACTATGGGCGCCATACCGAGTATGGTCAGGTCCCAGGACCTTTTGCGAGGTTCCTAAGAGAAAATGGTATTGTTGCTCAGTATTCAACACCTGGCGAACCACAACAGAATGGGGTTGCCGAAAGGCGTAACAGAACGTTAATGGATATGGTAAGGAGTATGCTAAGTTACTCTAACCTACCATTGTGTCTATGGATGGAGGCTTTAAAAACCGCCATGCATATACTCAACAGAGTTCCTAGTAAATCAGTGGCTAGAACTCCATATGAGTTGTGGACTGGCAGAAAACCCACGCTCAACTACTTCCATATATGGGGTTGTCCAGCAGAAGCTAGAATATTTAATCCTGGACAGGGAAAGCTAGATGAGAGAACCACTAGCTGCCATTTTATTGGCTACCCTGACAGATCGAAGGGATACAGATTCTACTGCCCTGACAGACAAACCAAGTTCATAGAAACCAGACATGCCAATTTCTTAGAGGATGACATGATCAAGGGGAGTAAGGTACTCAGAGAGGTTGACCTTCAGGAAAAGAGGATATATGTCCCGTTTTCGATAGTTGAAGAACCATACTTCTCGATACCCACTGTGGTTCCACCAACAGTCACACCGACTGTGGGTGAAACCCCTGCTGCAAATGCGACATCATCTAGTGCAACTACTACAGAGCAAGTAGCTTCACCTTTTGCGCATATTGGCCCTGAGCCAGTTGCACAGGATAGATCAGAAGATGATGATAGTGTTGCGCCAAGTGACGCACCATTGCATGAGCCCCAGGTAGAATCTGAACAAGAACCAGAACCAAGTCTCAGGAGATCACAGAGACTCAGAAAATCTGCGATTCCTAATGATTATGAAGTCTATGCAGCAGAAAACATAGAATGTGATGAGATTCATATGAGTGAGGACATTGATACAGAAGGTGATCCCACTACATATGAAGCTGCTATGAGAAGTGCAAATTCATCCAAATGGTTATCAGTCATGGAAGATGAATTAGAATCCATGAGAATGAACAAAGTTTGGGACTTAGAAGACATTCCCCATGGAGCCAAAACAGTAGGCTGTAAATGGGTCTACAAGACAAAGCGTGACTCCAGAGGGAACATAGAAAGATATAAGGCTAGACTTGTGGCCAAAGGGTTCACACAGAGAGAAGGCATTGACTACCATGAAACCTTCTCACCTGTCTCAACAAAAGATTCATTCAGGATCATAATGGCACTAGTTGCTCATTTTGATCTAGAGCTCCATCAGATGGATGTAAAGACATCATTCCTAAATGGAGAGTTAGAAGAAAACGTGTTCATGGCACAACCAAAGGGTTTTGTTGTGAGCGGTAAAGAACATATGGGATGTCACTTGAGGAGGTCCATTTATGGATTAAAACAGGCCTCCAGACAGTGGTACATCAAGTTTGATCAGACTATAAGAAAGTTTTGTTTCGAGGAAAACAAGGAAGACAATTGCATTTATGCAAAATTTAGAAAAGGAAAATATATCTTCCTTGTTTTGTATGTCGATGACATACTCTTAGCTAGTAGTGATAAGGATCTACTAGCGGAAACAAAAGGGTTTCTTTCCTCGAATTTTGATATGAAAGACATGGGAGAAGCCTCTTATGTTCTTGGAATAGAAATTCACAGAGACAGACAAAAGGGAGTACTAGGACTCTCACAGAAGTCATATATAGAAAATGTACTAAAGAGGTATAATATGCACAAGTGTAATGCTTCGCCTGGTCCAATAGTCAAGGGTGATAAGTTTGGGGAATATCAGTGTCCCAAGAATCAGTACGAGAAAAACAAGATGAAGTCAGTACCATATGCTTCAGCTATCGGAAGCATTATGTATGCTCAAGTATGTACTCGCCCTGACTTAGCTTTTACCACCGGGATGCTTGGACGCTATCAGAAGAATCCAGGCATAGAACACTGGAAAGCAGTCAAGAAGGCTCTAAGGTACCTTCAAGGTACTAAAGGTCTCATGCTTACGTACAGAAGATCTAATTCCCTACAAATAGTTGGCTATGCAGATGCCGACTGGGGAGGGTGTAGAGATACACTGAAGTCCACTTCAGGGTATGTCTTTATGCTCTCTGGGGGAGCTATTTCTTGGAAGAGCTGCAAACAGACAGCGAGAGCATCGTCGACAATATACGTTGAGTTTGTAGCTACGTATGAGGCAACTGGACAGACGATATGGATAAAGAAATTCGTACCCGGATTAAGAGTGGTTGATAGCATAGAGCGACCACTGAGAATTTACTGCGACAACGAGCCAGCGGTATTTTTCTCCCATAACAATAAGTCAAGTGGCTCTGCCAAGTATATTGACATTAAGTGTTATATTGTTAAGGAGAAGATTCTGGATCACACCATTCAAGTTGAGCATATAAGAACCCATCAGATGCTTGCGGATCCGCTCACAAAAGGTCTTCCACCCAGCGTGTTTAGTAAGCACGCAACCGGCATGGGATTAAGGGAGTACCTATGATCTAGAATCATAGGGGCTACAGATTGCAACCTAGTAAAATCTTTTGTTCTGGAGCAGGGGAGCATGTTGTAGTCAATGAGTGCGGTGATACTTAATAGATCATTGTCACGCATTGGTCTCTATGTGTAAACTTGTTAAAGGACAGAATTAATAAAAGTTTGAGTATGAGATATGTAGAGAACAAAGGGGAGATTGTTAGGATGTGTCCTCTACACTAGCCGGTTAACAGTAACCGGGGTAGGGTTAATCCTAACCGTCTAACCGCGCCCCTGATCGGAGGGGGGGGGCTATCCTAACCGTTGGTTGCAGCCCCCGGTCACACGACGCCATATAAATAGATTAAGGGGGCCGACGGGTTTAGCTAACGCTAATCGCTCGACCACAAACCCTAATCGACACTTTGAGAGGAACCGATCCCCTAGGCGCTCGGAGTGACTGGAACCGCTGTGACTATGTCTCAGATCCCCGTTATTCCATCGGGATCTGAGATTCCCCCTGCAGGCAACATTGGAGGAGCTGATCCACCGCCGATGAACGACGGAAATCAATCTCCTCGACACCAGCAGGGAGATCGACAAGAAGGAGGAGGCGGGTCTTCGCTGCAAGACGTCGCCGCAATGATGACTAGAAACAACAACGACGATATGTATACATGTACCCTCAGTAGAATAGATCTACTCATCATCGAGGTATTTTAGACACGGATTGATATTCTAGTGACTTAGGAAACGATCCTAAGCACCAGAAATTTTTAACACCAACAACTTTACTTGTCCACTTGTGTGGGTTTACGCTTCAGCACTACAAATATCTATTATCCCTGGTTTACTGTAGCATCCGTTACTTATAGATTAGCTATATTATCATTAGCACTATAATAATCGGGAAAAAAACTGATGGCATATCGGCGGTCCATGAATGATGCGTCATCATCATTAACGCTATAATATCAGAGCTCATTAGCTACTACTATGGCGCTAAAGGCTAGTTGCCAAAGATTCCGGAAATTTTGCCTGCTCCACCGCACCTTTCCGTTCTCATGGGTTATGTGGACACTAGCTGGCAGTAGTCAATTAGGTTTGCATTCATTTTATTTGAGCTAATGCTTCTATTAATCATTGATTGACGACCATGGCCTGGTGTTTGGGTTACTGACGAAATCACTGCTCCTTTGTTTCAGCTGCGGCAGATCTTTCGGTCCGATGTCTGGCGATCAACATCATGCTGGGGCAAGCGAGCCAGCGCTTCGCCCCCATGTGCCTTGGTCCGCGCCGGTGGATGCGGCGGATGCACCCAGATCCTGTTCGCTCTGCAGATGACAAGTATTCTTGGGATGGAAATGGGTCAAAATCGGCCGGGTTGATCCATTGGATAGTTGACTTAGTCTTGGTGCCAAGGGCCAGGTGGGCCACCTTCCCATCCTCACCTCGTCAAAAAAACCGTGGGGCCTTGGGGAGTTGGGGGTGTGGCCTGTCTCTTTTGATAGATCGAGCCAGCTGGTATGGTAGGCGTCTGTGTGCGCGCTGCATTTGAGCACTTTGCCGCGTGCAAGTTGTTGCTTGCTAGAGACGCCGGTAATACATCTACTCGTACTCTCTGTTGTCGATCCGATGCACTACATGTTACCCAAGGCTGGCATCGTACTGGGGACTCGCGAAATCGAGATTGCCAACTTGTTTCGTGAGAGACGCGACACAAGTTTGGCCGAAAGTTACCAGATTTGATGAGTTGGGACGTACGGAATTATGTTTTGAAATGAAAGAACGCACAGGCTCAGGAAGCCCATACATTCACACATGGACCGCAGGTACGAACCCCCCAGTGTAGTGTGATAGGCGTGGGTTAATTTGCAGAGATCGGGTCGTGTAATCGTGTTGGTTAAACTTAAACCATCTAGCCGATCCGTTGCCACGGCCACCGCTAGCGATCAAATGAAAGCAAGGATACGACGACGGGGCAGCGGCCATGACCAACCACTGGTCCATCCATCCATGCAATGCTCGCCTCCTCTCCTCTCCTCGGTAGGTGGGCAGGGCAGGCGAGGAGGTGTTAAGGCATGAGCTGTCCCCTCCTTCCTCGTTGTCGTCTTCGCGTGCGCAAACAGACACATACAGGGACGCCGACGCGCAGTTGCCCAGCCGCCCGAGCTGTCAGCCAGCCTGCTGCCTGCCACGCTGTTCCGCAACGCCGCAGTTGGGAAGCTAGCTAGCCGGGGGCCCGTGCGGGCGTGCGGGCCAGGTTGCTCCGTCCGGCGGTGAGGACGGGCGGGGCACCTCTAAATTAGGGGGCTGCTCAGTTGTCGTCGGTAGCACACAGCTGCGCAACCCAACCATAAAGGCGTCTCCTCGGCAGACTCCGACCGCTGCCCTGCCCTGGACATCCATCATCAGCCCACCCCACCCCCGCCTTCTCCTTCCTCCCGCCCGCCCGCCCGCCGCGTGCGTTCTCCTCCCTTCCCTCCTCTCGCCTGAGAGGAAAAGGGGGAGGGGCGCACAGAGAGGAGGAGGAGCTACCGGAGGTGGTGGAGGAACAACCAGCAGGGCCCGGCCGGCCGCCTAGTCCGTCCGTCGTCCAATCCTCCTCCAGGCGCACACATCGTCATCGTCAACAACGACAACATGGCTGCTGTAAGTAACATCTCCCATAGATCGCACTCCTCAATTGTGTGGCATCCACGCATCCAAAACGATGCATGGCATTGGCATGAGCTGGGACGGCTGCTCCGGCATGTGTTTATTGCTCCGGGCATGAACTGAACTGGGACGGCCTGCGTGGCCTGCTGCTGCAAATTTCATTATTACTCATCCACATGTGCCGTGACATAAATGTGTTTTTATTACTACTGCTCCGAAGCTAGTAGGGTAGTTTATCGAAGTACTGCATGTGCTCCGCTGCATGATGATCGCATTGGGATTATCATGCATGCCTCCTTCCAGCCCCGGAACCGTGCCCATGTGCCCCCACGTTGAATATGATGATTGCTGTGCATTTTTTAGTTATATGTTCTAGTCATGAACGCATAAAAAATGTTCCAGTCTTGTGTATCCGTCATCTTCCAGCTCGTCTATGGACCTGTGATTAAAGAGAATGGCTAATTGCTAGCTAAACAAAAAAAAAAACAGTTTTAAATGTTTCTAAACAAGATGTGTCTAACAGGCGAGCTAATTATTGTTTTTACTAATTCTTTTTAACCAACTTAAAGCTAATCCGAAATCACTTTTAGCCCAACCGATAACTAGACAGGCGTATATGGTGCGGGAACTGTATCATCGTCTTTATTATATTTTGCATTCTCACGCACCATCCAAATCCATTCACGATTCATCGCTATCTGAACATGGGGGCGCCGCTCCTGACTTCCCCAAGGCACATGGCGTGTGATCCCGTGCTTGGATTGGACGACTCGCCGGTCGCCGCTCTCGTAGTCCTCACGGGTCACACACCCATGTGCTGCGCCGCGCGCCCTTCATCCTCAGTTGTCAGCCCATGTCACGGCGTCGGCTCCTCAGTAGTCTGCCTGCCCTCAGGAGGTCGACTTGCATCCCGGTCCGGATGTGATCCTTCGTACCCTTTGAGTTTCAGCTAAGCGAGTACCTACTACGTACTAGCTGTATCTCTGCGACGTGCCGGTGCTCGCACGCAACTACGGACTAGCATGTATTATTCGGTCGTCGTCGTCGGTGTTAAGACGCAGACGCAGGGAGCTGTACGTACATACAGCTGTCTGTCATGTCATGTGCTGTTCAAGGCAAATCCTGCTAGTACCAGTAGTTGGTTAACATGTACAACTCTCATTTTCACGTAGCCGGACTTACTTAGTATTTGTTTTCTCGTTTTCTTTAAATGCAAATTCGTACATAAAATTTGCAGCAATTGCTCATTGAGATTGATTGCAGGCCGGGCACGCGGTCGTGCCCAAGTTCGGCTCGTGGGACGCCGAGAACATCGGCTACACCGTCTTCTTCGAGAAGGTGAGAGACAACAAGGCTCCGCCGGCTGCGCCACCGGCGGCCGCTCCCAAGCCTTCCGCCCCCGCTGCCGGCGGTAACGGAGGCTACGACTTCGACCCGTACGAGCACTACGAGAGCATCAGCAGAAAGCCGCCGTCACGCCCGCCGAGCTCGCACGGCCAGCCCGCCGCTGCCAGGGCGCCGGCGCCCGGCGCCGGCTACGGCTACGGCGACTTCGACCCCTATGAGCACTACGACAACCTCAGCAGCAGGAACGTGCCCTCCCGCCCGCCGAGCTCGCACGGCCACGCGCCGGCTGCTGGCTACGACTTCGACCCCTACGAGCACTACGAGAATCTCAGCGCCAGGAACGTGCCGCCCTCCCGGCCGCCAAGCTCGCACGCCCACGCCCACGCGCCAGCGCCTCAGCCCCACCATCGGACGTACCAGCACCAGCATCCGCACCCCGGCCACGGGCACCACCGCCGCACCGGGAGCAGCAGCAGCAACGCGGCGTCGGAGGCCAGTAGCCGCGGCAGCAAGTTCTCGCCGCCCAGGCCGTACCAGCCCAGGTACACCAGCAACAGTACCAGCGACCGAAGCTTCCCGCCGCAGCCACAAGGCGGCAGCCACGGCCACGGCGCCCAATACCACCACGGTGCGCCGAGGCCGGCGTCCGCCTCGCCGTCGCCGTCGCCGCCGCGCCACCAGCAGCCCCCGCTGCCGCCGCGCCCCAACAAGCCGTCGGCCGTGCCGAGGTTCGGCGTGTGGGACGAGCAGAACGCCGCGATGGCGGCGCAGGGATTCACGGTGCAGTTCGAGAAGGTGAAGCGCCACCGGGAGGAGGCCAGGACCGCCCCCGCGCCGCCCGTGCAGCCGCCGAAGCTGCTGTCGTCGCCCGACCACGCAGCGCCGCCACGCGCGCGGCGACACGGGAAGGGGAAGGCCAAGAGGTCCTTCATGTCCAGGATCTACAGGTGCCTGTTCCCAAGGGTCAGAGAGTGAGTGATCCGACGATGGTTATACACAACCGCTCAGCCGTATACGGTGTACTACGTGTTCTTCGACAGAGACGGTACTGTACTTCAGAATTTGTTTGTTCTTTGTTCATTATATAATGCTGTATAATCTCCATGCATTAGAAGAATCACTCGGTCACACAGAAGAATATCGTGCTGGGGGTACATGATTCACGTGCCTGATCTTCACTTCTTTCATTGCACTACTACGTAGTATAATCCTCCTAGGTAGAAGATGTATTTTCTTCTTAATTTCTATTTCGAATGGGAGGTCAACGAAAAAATCTTTATTAAGGCCAGTTTGTAAACTTTATTTTTCTAAGATATTCCTTTTTTTCTAAAGAAAAAATAATAATTTCAATTAGAAAAAATACCTTAAAAATGGGTCCCTAAACTAGTTCTTAAAGAACAAGATCCTCTGCAGTCGGCAGGTTCAATGTCAACCGTTCGCTTGTATCCAACGGTAAACTTTTGAACGTGTGCTGCCACGACGCTGCTCGGTGAGTTCGGCCCAATCTCAGGACATGCCGTTTCACATCAGAGCCTCGGTAGGGTGAGTCCTCGTGCGTTACTACGGGTATAAAAATAAATTTATATAGAGTATAGATAAGAATGATAAATATTACTATAATATTTAAAATACGTGTGATAAACATTATTAATATCACACAAATATTTTCTAAAGAGGTAATATAAAATTTTAATGACAAGCAAATATATCGACAACCATTTATAATTACAAGCATGAATTGTGGTTGTATGAATTTGTTAGCATCTTTTAAAGATTAAGGAAATATGTACCATGGGTTGCTACGGAATAAAAAAATAATATGAAACATAGATACATAATAAGTGACCAAATATTTTTTCATTGCCAAATTGATACGACTATGTGGTTGCTTTATAAAAACAGGGTTTCCTCCATAAAAAAAAGAAGAGAAACATTCTCAAGTTTAAATTATCAGTCGGGTCTTTATTTTTACTTTTCCAAATACTTGATTGATATGTCATATATGTACAAGCAGTATATATTTGCCAGGTCTTTATTTATAGCAGCTACATCATACAAGCAGTAAAGTCTAGGACCTCTAGGTTTCCATGAGATGCTCTAACATGAAGGGGTCTTCCCGTTGCTATACTTGGCTGAACTCCAGCGTGTTCCCGTTTGTGTCTCTTGCAAAGATCGCTGGCCTCCTGGATTTGCTTATTCCTGCATTTGCTCGTTTATTAGTAGCGAGAAACCGAGTAACCATGCATATGTATCTTCAGACAGTTGGTAAAAGGATGACATAAAAATTATGCTAGTTTACCGTTAGTTCTTTACTCTTCAATGACAATCTGGCAGATGAAAACTAGACCACAATACAAACCATGGCATGATAAAATCATACTTAACTTTAAAGAGTTTATAACTTCATTGATATTACAAGCAACTCTTCTATGATGAGCAAGACATATATTATCGACACAGCAAAGATCATATCACATAGCATCGTAGAATTAGACAAACAAAAAAGGGAAGATTCAGGCCTACCAGCTTTGTCAGATACTTCTATGTTATACATGATATAAAATCATTTCACTTGCAGAAAAGTGCAACGATCACAACATCTTGTATTTTTAGTTTGTAGTGATATCACCTAGGATAATGTTTATAGTGGATAGGACAAAGGGCTATACTTATTTTTCTAACACAGGGTGAACTCTGTGTTGGGGCAAAGGCGTAATGCCCCCTCGCTCGATCAACTACACGATGAAAAGTGGAACATGTCAAAAAGGATTCAAGCGAAGACTAAAGAGCGCGAAGACTGAAGAGTGAGCTCCGCTAAGGAGGAAGCGCATAGAGCGGGCGAAGGCTTGGGTGCTCCCTCCATCTCAATGGGTCAGAACGAAGACCGTCAAGAATTCCGAAGGCTGAGCACGTGGAACACAAAGACCATGTGTTGTAACCTGCTCCTTATTGTTGTAATATTTAGAGAAATAAGTGACATGCTTTCTACATATTTAAATATATTAAATATTCTAATTCCGAATAAAACAAGCATATAACTCAGACAAATGCCATATGTAATTATAGCAGCAATGAACAGTAGCAATTCTAAGACATGTAAACATGTAAAATAGCTACACAGGTCCATTTGGAAATTAAACATGGCTTGCAGATGAAGAAGGCAGATTAAACAAATAAACATAATTGTTTATCTTAAAATATTGCTCTCAAAATAGCGGGTTGCTGTAATAAACAGCCCTCCAACGCTAATAGGTGATCAGAGATCCTCGACTAACGTGACAGTCCTATCTTACCAAATAAGGGTTTTAGATCAGATGTAATAAGCCTAATAATCAAATATAAATACTGATAGAAAGGAGCTGTGTACTTAATAAATTAACAAAATTTAACACAGGTAAACAGCCTTAACAAAGAGAGATTTAATTAGGCACAAATAATATCAATGCTGAAAATGATAATACACTAAAACCCAGACTGTCACGTTGTCTCACTACACCGCTATCATCATCGAGCACACAAATCCGCCCACAACAGTGCAATCACACCCAAGTATTTAATACTAGCAGATTGCACAAAATTAAACAGTAAATAAAGTGAGGCAACGAATAACTCACAGCACGTAGATTGTCTACGTGGGAAGATCAGCTCAGCGAACACGAAGTTCTGTCCCAGAAAACCAATTCCGCCGCCCACGTCCGGGCCTGCACAGCGGGAGGTTGACGGAGATACTAGAGCCACTGCCGGAGCCGAGGGAGACGTCCACGGCACCAGCCCAAGAAGATGAACACCGCGCAGCAGAGAGCCCAAGCACCAGGCCACGGTGGACAACAATCAGAACAGACAGAGTACCAACAGGCACACTGATAATGCAACGGAGCACAGGAAGTCCACGCCGAACAAGCGCAGCACCACCTCCACACTCGTCCAGATGCTACCAGCGAGAATCACCACAAGAACACCAGAGATCGAAGAAATCAATCGAGTTCGTGACCAGTGGAACGAGCAGGGAGAGAGAGCAGAGAACTTCCGTCGCTTGTGGAGCCCAAGCCAGAGGATTTTTGCCTCCATTATATGGAGCCGAGCACCCACCAGGCGGTTGCAAGGGAGCAGCGGCCCGCCGAGCGAGCAGCCGTAGAAGTCGGCTGGGCGTTGAACGCCTCTGCCTCCCACGTCCTCCCGGCGGCTGAGCTTTTTTTTTTGCTCGCCCAAAAGCAAGAGCCGGCATCAGCAGCCCTAGGGACTAGCTGGCTGGTGGGCTGCTCGGCCACCAGGCCTTGAGCAGCCCACTCGGCTGGCCTCCCTTTTTTTTAATTTCATTTCTCATATTTTCAATAAAGAAAATAAAGGGAAAATCCCTTCAAATGAACAGCAATCCCCACCATTTTCACTGTTATTTTCTGATCAATGTCATTGAGCTCCCGTACTGTTTATATACTACTTTTTGGCAGAGGTACTTGTTAGGTTTGAACCAAAGCCTATCCCAGTGTACTCCAACCCTGCACGAGTAAGCGGAGGACTACGCCTTGATCCACAAACCCTAGTGTGAGAATCTTCGCACAAAAGGCACATAGTACTAGGCAGATTATCTGCTTCTCTTACGGGGCAGGGCGTTACGGTCATGCCCTTTAATATCTATTCATGAGCTCACTAGAGAGAAAACCCCATTCTCTCCTGGACTGCGACCCCACAGTCAGCTCATATAGGTGAAATCGTTAAGGAAATTCTGTAGGACAATTCCCTGCTTATAGCATTGACTTCATTAAGAGCATATCGCTCAACCTGCCATACAGACAGAGCACAGCAGCTCATGAGACTCTTTATCTTTTGTGCTCTTGGTTCCACAGTGCTTCGTTTCCTGGAGCCTGGATCTCGGGATCTCCGGTCACACAGGACAGTTATCCGCAGTTGAAACCGCTAACAGGGTACGAGTCCCATTCCCATGCACGCTGCTTGGATTGGCTTTTGAGCCAGCCCTTTGGTGAAAGGATCAGCAAGGTTCCTTTCAGACTTGATGTAATCTACGGTTATTACACCCGTCTCTCTAGCATGCCGACATGAATCAAGTCGTCTTCTGATATACCTCGAGGATTTTTGGTTGTCCTTTCTACTGTTCACTTTCAGCAACACAGAAGTGTTGTCACAGTATACTAGGACAGCCGGTATCGGCTTTGCTAGCATTGGAAGGTCTGACAATAGCTCTCTCAACCATTCAGCCTCCAATGCTGCTGAATCAAGTGCAACTAATTCAGCCTCCTTAGTGGAACGTGTCGACACTGATTGTTTAGACGATCTCCATGACACGGCCCCACCAGCTAAAGTGAACACATAGCCACTTGTAGACTTCATTTGATCCGAGTCAGAGATCCAGTTTGCATCACTGAATCCTTCAAGTACTGACGGAAATCCGGTATATTTAATACCAAGATTCATCGCTCCCTTCAAATACCGAAGCACTCTGTACAACGCTACCCAGTGTCTATCTCCTGGACTGGCCGAATAACGAGCCAGTCTGCATACTGCATATGAGATATCTGGTCTAGTTGCACTGCTCAGGTACATGAGAGATCCGATTATCTGCGAATATAGTAGCTGGTTCACAGGCTCGCCTTCATATTTACTGAGCGTGTAGGATGGATCATAGGGCGTGGTGACTGGTTTACAGTCCATATGTCCAAAGCGAGTCAGGACCTTTTCCACATAATGGGATTGTGACAAAGTAATCCCATCCTCACCCTTTATTAGCTTGATGTTCAGTATAACATCAGCTTCACCCAAGTCCTTCATATCAAAGTTCTTGGAGAGGAATAATTTTGTCTCCATGATAGCCTCCAAATCGGTCCCAAATAACAATATGTCATCAACGTATAAACACATGATGACACCTTTGCCCCCAGAGAAGCGATAATACACACACTTGTCGGCTTCGTTTACACAAAACCCGGCAGTGGTCAGAGTATTATTAAACTTCTCATGCCATTGTCTGGGAGCTTGTTTAAGACCGTATAAGGATTTAATCAAGCGACACACTTTGCTCTCTTGTCCTTTAACCACAAATCCTTCTGGTTGCTGCATATAAATTTCCTCTTCCAGCTCTCCATTTAGGAATGTTGTCTTTACGTCCATTTGATGAACAAGAAGTTTATACGCAGCTGCCAGCGCTATAAGCACACGGATTGTGGGCAATCGAGCCACCGGAGAATAAGTATCAAAATAATCCTCCTCTTTCTTTTGAGTAAAACCCTTAGCCACAAGACGGGCCTTGTACTTTTCAATAGTACCATCAGGTCTCCTCTTCCTCCTAAAGATCCATTTACAGCCCACAGGCTTGCAACCAGCTGGGAGATCAGTTATCTCCCAAGTTCCGTTCGAGATGATTGAATCCATCTCGCTACGAACAGCCTCCCTCCAGTACTCTGCATCCGGAGATGTATATGCCTCTGTGAGAGAGCGTGGTTCTTCATCCACTAGATAGATAATATAATCATCACCCAGAGACTTTTCAGTCCTTTGTCTCTTACTCCTCCTTAACTCCAAATCTGGAGTCTGGTCATGGACACTCGAGGGCAGAGAATATGTCCGAGATGGACCATCTGGGGCTACTACTTCCTTATCCCGCATAGGGAAGATGCTCTCAAAGAATGTCACATCCCGAGACTCCATTATTACATTTACAGCGATTTCGCTTGTCTCGGAATGGACCACTAGAAATCTATAAGCTGCACTGTTATGTGCATAACCCAAGAAGACACAATCTACGGTCTTAGGGTCTAGCTTTCTCTTCTTCGGCAACGGGACATTCACCTTTGCAAGGCAGCCCCAAGTTCGAAGATGCGAAAGATCTGGCTTCCTTCCTTTAAATCCTTCATAGGGTGTGGCCTCACGGTTGCGAGGCGGCACCCTGTTCAGGACATAGCATACTGTGAGTACTGCCTCGCCCCACCATATGTCAGGCATCCCCGAACTTTGCAACAAAGCATTAGCTAAGTCACACACCGTTCGGTTCTTCCTTTCAGCTACCCCATTTGACTGAGGTGAATATGGAGCAGTGGTTTCATGAATGATTCCACACTCTTTGCAGTACTCATCAAAAAGGTTGGAAAGGTATTCACCTCCTCTATCAGACCGTAACCTTTTAATTTTCTTGTCTAGCTGGTTTTCAACTTCAGTCTTATAGATCTTAAAGTGTTCTAGTGCCTCATCTTTAGTTCTGAGTAAGTAAATATAACAGAACCTGGTAGCATCATCTATCAAGGTAAGAAAGTATCTTTTACCGCCTTTTGTGATTATACCATTCATCTCACAGATATCTGAGTGAATTAGTTCTAAAGGAGTGGTACTTCTGCCTTCAACCGTATGAAACGGTTTTCTAGGCTGCTTGGCTTGCACACAAATACCACATTTTACACCTTTAACATGTTTATATTCAGGAATTAAAGACATGTCACTTAATCTCTTAATGGCCTCAAAATTCACATGACACAAACGGGAATGTCATATATTATTAATGGAATCGTTATTACAGACCACATTAACATGGTAAGAAGAATGATTGTTCAAAACAGAAAGACGGAACAAACCGCCTGACTCATATGACTTTCCAACAAAAGTACCAAACTTAGACAGGACCACTTTATTAGACTCAAACACTAATTTGAGACCCTGTCGACATAACAGCGACACTGAAATGAGGTTCCGGCTCATCGAGGGCACATAGAGTACGTCCTTCAGCACGAGCGTCTTTCCTGAAGTTAACTTCAGGTAGACCTGTCCAGTACCTCGAACTGCTGCCGGAACACCATTTCCCATCAAGACTGGTGCGCTGTTGAATCCCTGGAATGAAGAGAACATGGATCGATCAGCACAAATATGAACAGTAGCACCGGAATCCATCCACCAGTCATCTGATGGACTTGCCGTAAAGGCCTGAAGTGCATACCCTGGGGTGGAGTTAACCACCACGTTCCCTTCTTTGCGCTGAGGTGGAGGACCTTTTCCCTTCCTAAGTTTGCACCTCCGAGCTGTATGCCCGGAGACACCACAAACGTAGCAGACAAAGTCCTCCTTTTTCTTCTTCATCTTTTTGGACTTAGGTTGGTTCATATTCGTCTGTGGAGAGTTCTTCTTCTTCTTCTGGAATTTTCTATCTCCACCCTTCTCAACAACGTGAGCCTGGAGTTGCTGGGATGGCTTGTTACTGGACCTTGCACGCTCTTCCACATTAATCGCAGCTGACAACTCAGTGAGAGTCATTTGCTTCTTCATGTGGCGGCGTGAAGTCACAAAGTCTCGCCAAGAAGGCGGGAGCTTTGCCAGTATTGCATTCACCTGAAAACTGTCTGGTAGGACGCAGCCATATTGGACCAAGTCCCTAACAAGGAGTTGAATCTCCTGTAGCTGCTCCATAACAGACCTTCCCTCAACCATTTTATAGTTGAGGTAGTTTTCCGTTGTGAATGACTCATTGCCATTGTCAACTTCAGAGAACTCGTTCTCAAGTTCAGTCCATAGACCCTTGGCGGAGGTAAAACCAGAGTAGACGTCAAATAAGCGGTTCGACAAGACGTTCAGCAGACGAGACAAGCATGCCTCATTGGCTTCGTCCCACTTGGCCTTCTCCGCAAGTGCGGCGGCCTTCGCTGCATCATCAGAATCATCTGATGCAGCCTGGGGAACAACCGATGTCACTACCCAAAATAATTTTAGGTCAGTGAGCCACATGCGAGTCTTAATCTGCCAGCGTTTAAAGCTTGCGCCGTCGAACGCTTCAGGCTTAATGACATCAGAACTGGAGGCCATAATACGAATTGGTTTTCTGGATTGTTGTAATATTTAGAGAAATAAGTGACATGCTTTCTACATATTTAAATAGATTAAATATTCTAATTCCGAATAAAACAAGCATATAACTCAGACAAATGCCATATGTAATTATAGCAGCAATGAACAGTAGCAATTCTAAGACATGTAAACATGTAAAATAGCTACACAGGTCCATTTGGAAATTAAACATGGCTTGCAGATGAAGAAGGCAGATTAAACAAATAAACATAATTGTTTATCTTAAAATATTGCTCTCAAAATAGCGGGTTGCTGTAATAAACAGCCCTCCAACGCTAATAGGTGATCAGAGATCCTCGACTAACGTGACAGTCCTATCTTACCAAATAAGGGTTTTAGATCAGATGTAATAAGCCTAATAATCAAATATAAATACTGATAGAAAGGAGCTGTGTACTTAATAAATTAACAAAATTTAACACAGGTAAACAGCCTTAACAAAGAGAGATTTAATTAGGCACAAATAATATCAATGCTGAAAATGATAATACACTAAAACCCAGACTGTCACGTTGTCTCACTACACCGCTATCATCATCGAGCACACAAATCCGCCCACAACAGTGCAATCACACCCAAGTATTTAATACTAGCAGATTGCACAAAATTAAACAGTAAATAAAGTGAGGCAACGAATAACTCACAGCACGTAGATTGTCTACGTGGGAAGATCAGCTCAGCGAACACGAAGTTCTGTCCCAGAAAACCAATTCCGCCGCCCACGTCCGGGCCTGCACGGCGGGAGGTTGACGGAGATACTAGAGCCACTGCCGGAGCCGAGGGAGACGTCCACGGCACCAGCCCGAGAAGATGAACACCGCGCAGCAGAGAGCCCAAGCACCAGGCCACGGTGGACAACAATCAGAACAGACAGAGTACCAACAGGCACACTGATAATGCAACGGAGCACAGGAAGTCCACGCCGAACAAGCGCAGCACCACCTCCACACTCGTCCAGATGCTACCAGCGAGAATCACCACAAGAACACCAGAGATCGAAGAAATCAATCGAGTTCGTGACCAGTGGAACGAGCAGGGAGAGAGAGCAGAGAACTTCCGTCGCTTGTGGAGCCCAAGCCAGAGGATTTTTGCCTCCATTATATGGAGCCGAGCACCCACCAGGCGGTTGCAAGGGAGCAGCGGCCCGCCGAGCGAGCAGCCGTAGAAGTCGGCTGGGCGTTGAACGCCTCTGCCTCCCACGTCCTCCCGGCGGCTGAGCTTTTTTTTTTTTGCTCGCCCAAAAGCAAGAGCCGGCATCAGCAGCCCTAGGGACTAGCTGGCTGGTGGGCTGCTCGGCCACCAGGCCTTGAGCGGCCCACTCGGCTGGCCTCCCTTTTTTTTAATTTCATTTCTCATATTTTCAATAAAGAAAATAAAGGGAAAATCCCTTCAAATGAACAGCACTTATTGTAATAAGGGCCCGCGTATAACCGACCCATGTTACAGGGTCCCACTTGTAAGTTGCTATGAGGGCAAAGTTGTTAGTGTGTCTGTCTATGCTTGTAATTAATTACGTTGTAATGACCCGCCATAACCCTCCAAGGGAGAATATTCTAGGGATAACGTAGGTAATCGAGGGCACAATCGTCTTTGACAGGGTAGAGACGTCCCTCGGTTACCTATAAATACCCCCGTACAGCACCATTGCGGGGGACGAAAGAAACACTGTTGCCCTAATACTCAGTGTTACTCGGCATCAAACCTTTTCCTGTTCTCCCACTGTTTGAGCTTGACTGACCATGAGTTAGCGAGTTCCAACATTTGGCGCCCACCATTCGTGCTACGAAAAAACCATTCCCGCGATGGCCCCCAAGAGAGCGACTTCGAAGGCCGCCACTTCCATCGACGATGCAGCGAAGGCGACCCTTCTGGCTGAAAAGAAAGGCATGGCTCCCATTGCGGACGACATCCCTCAGGAGGCCTTCGACGATGAGGCCGCCAACAGCAAAAGGCAACGCCAAGACAATCTTCCTACGCCAGAGGGCACCGCACGCACCTACAGCTCTAAGGGAGTACCTCAAGCACCCCCGCCAGGCTTCATCCCCCTAGAGGTAGAAGACATCGTCGAAGGCGATGAAATCTTAGGCATTTCAGCCGAAGACCAACTCAAACTGCGAGCCCTGCGCATCAAGAACAATCATTTATAGAAACCAAAAAGAAATACTCGCAGCCAAGCGCCAGCACATCAACATGCAAGCCAAGGTCAGGCAGATGATACTAGATGAGGAGCAGAAGGCCAGAGAGCTAGAACAACAAATTGCAGATATGCAAGGCGAAGGCTCACATCACATGCAGCAGAGCCCTATCATCACTCCAACCACTTTCCAGGGGATTAATTACCTTGACGAGCGAAGCCCACTTGCACCACAACTCTAGTCATCACCCTGGCCTAGCAACTTCAGAGCAGGTGCTTACCCCAAGTACAACGGTAGCACAGACCCAGCATAATACATCATGAGCTACCAAGTTGCGATTGCATCATCCGGAGGGGACGACGCCACCATGGCTAAATCCTTCATCATAGCACTCGAAGGCCCAACCCAGACATGGTACACCAGATTGTCGCCACTATCAATCGAGTCATGGAAAGCACTCTGCGACAAGTTCTTGCTAAACTTCCAAGGATACAGACCGGACACAGATGCCCTAGTTGAATTATCACTCTGTAGACAACAGGAGAAAGAAACCCTCTGGGAGTACTACAAAAAGTTCCTCCTATTGAAGTCACAACTACCATCTATCGATGACCACATAGCCATCCACTACGCAATTAGTGGTCTTCGCGCTGATGTTTTATACAGTCACTGCATAAGAGACTGAGAGCACCTAGAGGGGGGGGGGGGGGTGAATAGGTGATCCTGTTAAACTTGAAAACTTAAGCCACAGAACTTGGTTAATCGTTAGCACAATAATTGCCAAGTGGCTAGAGAGGAATTCTCAACAAAACACAATAACCAACAAGGATCAATCACAGAGATGGCACGGTGGTTATCCCGTGGTTCGGTCAAGACCAACGCTTGCCTACTCCACGTTGTGGCGTCCCAACGGACGAGGGTTGCAATCAACCCCTCTCAAGCGGTCCAAAGACCCACTTGAATACCACTGTGTTTTGCTTACTATTTCTCAATCCCGTTTGCGAGGAATCTCCACAACTTGGAGCCTCTCGCCCTTACACTTGAAATTCACAAAGAACACAGAGCAAGGGAGGGATTAGCAACGCACACAAGACGCAAGAATCAGAGTGTCAACACGCACACAAGTCGCACAAAGAGCTCGCAACACAACTTAATGAGTTCACAACTCCACTAGAGCTCTATATGCTATCACAATGAAACGAATGCGCGAAATCGATGTCTTGGTGCTTAGGAATGTTGTAGGAATGCTTGGTGTTCTCCTCCATGCGCCTAGGGGTCCCTTTTATAGCCCCAAAGCAGCTAGGAGCCGTTTAGAGCAATCAAGGAAGGCTGATCTTGCCTTCTGTCGACTGGTGCACCGGACAGTCCGGTGCACACCGGACACTGTCCGGTGCCTGATTTCCTTCCATAAATGGCGCAGTCGACCGTTGGCAGCCTGAGAGCCGTTGGCGCACCGGACAGTCCGGTGCCCCCTTCTAGCCGTTGGCTCGGCCACGTGTCCCGCGCAGATTGCGCGGCCGACCGTTGGCCCGGCCGACCGTTGGCTCACCGGACAGTCCGGTGCACACCGGACAGTCCGGTGAATTATAGCCGTACGTCGCCGGTGAATTCCCGAGAGCGGCCACTTCGCTCGAGCCAGCTTGGCGCACCGGACATTGTCCGGTGCACCACCGGACAGTCCGGTGCTCCCAGACTTAGCAAACTTTGGCTGCTCGAGCCATCTCTTCTCCAACTCGATTTTTTCTGTTTCCAGCACTTAGACACAATACATTAGTCCATAAAACAATGTACTAAGCCTGAGAAACATACCTTTATCCTTGATTTGTACTTTGTCCACCTTTTTACACTTAGGCACTTGTGTTGGACACTAAACCACCAAAATACTTAGAAATGGCCCAAGGGCACATTTCCCTTTCAATCTCCCCCTTTTTGGTGATTTATGCCAACACAACATAAAGCTAGTAGAACAAGTACAAAATCAATTCAAATAAGAACTCAAATTGTTTTGATTCAGATTTGACATATATGGATCACTCTTTGCCACCACTTGGTTTTTTTTTGCAAATCAAACTCAAATTCCTATCTCTAAGTCAAATCCACTTGTAGAGACATAAAGAGAGGTTTTCCAAAGAAATTTGATCAAGGATTTCAAAAACTCCCCCTTTTTCCCATGATCAACACTTCTCCCCACAAGAGGCCAACTTTTGACACAGGAGACAATAAAAGAGTTTTGACAAACCAAAAGCTCTAATCTACTATTTTCAAAATTTCTCAAGTGGTAGCTGATCCATCTATTGCTTTGGCCTTTATTTTCTCCCCCTTTGGCATCAAGCACCAAAACGGGATCAATCTTGGCCCTTTAACCCCATTGCCTCACTAAAATCTTCAAATGAGAACACAAAGGCAATAAGAGTATGAAGATGAACTTGGAAAGTTACTCTTTGCATCGGAGTGCAGTGGAAGTCTTGCATGGTCCAAGTTCACCTTTTCCCTTTCAATTCTCCTTGGAGACTAAAACAACCAAACTCAAGAACATGGTTAGTCTCAAAGGGTCAAGTTGTAGCACAGCTCCCCCTAAATATGTGAATCACTTGCAAACAGGACTTGTGAGGTCCAGGGAGTGTTTGTACAACTTGAGCACCACAATAAGCAACAAAATGCAGAATGAACATGATCAAAGGCATAAATACATGTATGCTATAATTCAATCCAGGTTCCGTGAATCTAAGATATTGAGCTCACTACGCAGCCTGCAAAAGGTCTTCTCATCTAGAGGCTTGGTAAAGATATCGGCTAGCTGGTTCTCGGTGCTAACATGAAACACTTCGATATCTCCCTTTTGCTGGTGGTCTCTCAAAAAGTGATGCCGGATGTCAATGTGCTTTGTGCGGCTGTGCTCAACAGGATTTTCCGCTATTCGGATAGCACTCTCATTGTCACATAGGAGTGGGACTTTGCTCAGATTGTAGCCAAAGTCCCGGAGGGTTTGCCTCATCCAAAGCAGTTGCGCGCAGCACTGTCCTGCGGCAACGTACTCGGCCTCAGCGGTGGATAGGGCAACGGACGTTTGTTTCTTAGAGTTCCATGACACCAGGGACCTTCCTAAGAATTGGCACGTCCCCGATGTACTCTTCCTATCGACCTTACATCCAGCATAGTCGGAATCCGAGTACCCAATCAAGTCAAAGTTAGATCCCTTTGGATACCAGATCCCGAAGCAAGGCGTAGCGACTAAATATCTAAGAATTCGCTTCACAGCCACTAAGTGACACTCCTTAGGATCGGATTGAAATCTAGCACACATGCATACGCTAAGCATAATATCCGGTCTACTAGCACATAAATAAAGCAAAGAACCTATCAAGGACCGGTATGCTTTTTGATCAACGGACTTACCACCTTTGGTGAGGTCGGTGTGTCCGTTGGTTCCCATCGGCGTCTTTGCGGGCTTGGCGTCCTTCATCCCAAACCTCTTTAGCAAATCTTGTGTGTACTTCGTTTGAGAGATAAAGGTGCCGTCCTTGAGTTGCTTCACTTGGAACCCAAGGAAGTAGTTCAACTCGCCCATCATCGACATCTCGAATTTCTGCGTCATCACCCTGCTAAACTCTTCACACGACTTTTGATTAGTGGAACCAAATATTATGTCATCAACGTAAATTTGGCACACAAAAAGATCACCATCGCAAGTCTTGGTAAAAAGAGTTGGATCGGCTTTCCCAACCTTGAAAGCATTAGCAATTAAAAAGTCTCTAAGGCATTCATACCATGCTCTTGGGGCTTGCTTAAGTCCATAGAGCGCCTTAGAGAGCTTACACACGTGGTCGGGGTACCGTTCATCCTCGAAGCCAGGGGGTTGCTCCACGTACACCTCTTCTTTGATCGGCCCGTTGAGGAAAGCGCTCTTCACATCCATTTGGTACAACCTGAAGGAATGGTGAGCGGCATATGCTAGCAAGATACGAATTGATTCTAGCCTAGCCACAGGAGCGAATGTCTCCTCAAAGTCCAAACCTGCGACTTGGGCATAACCTTTTTCCACAAGCCGAGCCTTGTTCCTTGTCACCACCCCGTGCTCGTCCTGTTTGTTGCGGAACACCCACTTGGTTCCTACAACATTTTGCTTGGGGCGAGGCACCAGTGTCCAAACTTCATTGCGCTTGAAATTGTTGAGTTCCTCCTGCATGGCCAACACCCAGTCTGGATCTAGCAAGGCCTCTTCTACCCTGAAAGGCTCAATAGAAGAGACAAAAGAGTAATGCTCACAAAAATTTACTAATCTTGAACGAGTAGTTACTCCCTTGCTAATATCACCCAATATCTGGTCGACGGGATGATCCCTTTGAATCGTCGCTCGAACTTGGGTTGGAGGTGCCTGAGGTGCTTCTTCCTCTTCAACTTGAACATCCTGTGCTCCCCCTTGATCATGTGCCTCCACTTGAGGTACCTGTTCGTCATCTTGGGTTGGGGGATGCACCATAGTCGAGGAAGACGGTTGATCTTGCTCCAAATGTTCCTGAGGCCGTACATCTCCAATCGCCATGGTGCGTATCGCGGCCGTTGGAACATCTTCTTCATCTACATCATCAAGATCAACAGCTTGCTCTCTTGGAGAGCCATTAGTCTCATCAAATACAACGTCGCTAGAGACTTCAACCAAACCCGATGATTTGTTGAAGACCTGTCACACCCGGATTTCGGGGCACCAAGACCCGGGCGCGAACATAATCACCAGGTGTGCTGGGACCAAGTCTCACACATATGATGAATCATGGCACAGGATCGAATGTCACATCTTTACTACATAACAGGAGTTCTATACCAAAATAAATAATTACATTATAAGGAGACAACGGTCCAGCAACCCAAAGTTGACTGGGAGACGACGACCTAGACCTCTCACGAACTCATCGCAGCATCCTCCACGCGCCTCATCCTGTGGTACCTGTTCTTGACCTGTGGGGGTGTGTGAGACAGCAAGAGTGAGCTCACATACGTTCATCGCTCAACAAGTTGTGGGGAATAATGTGCATGAACTCGCCAAAGGTGGGAGTTCACGTGAAGTGTAAGGCTTACCAAAGAGGATGGTTAGAGCTGAGCATTGCTTTTAAAGTTGGTCAAAATTTTATTAGCAATTACTAAGTATAAGTAAATACCAACCCAATTAAGTAGTAGAACAAAAGTAACAACATCACCTGCGATGCAATGCATATGACAAATTGAATTTAAGTTCCATAAATTAATCATGTGAGGGTCCGAGCCGCTCATGACCGTGAGCACGGCTAGTATACCAGTTTTACACTCTGCAGAGGTTGCGCATCTTTACCCACAAGTCATGTTACCCATCTGCCAAGGGATCGCGACTTCCCATACACCTCTACCGAGGAGGCGAGGCAGGGTAACACTACGAGGCCTTTACAAAGTTCCACTAGCTTCAGAAAACCCGCTACAGTTTATAGGAAGCTCCAATGCAGGAATCCCTTGCAGGACCGCCATCGCAGCAAAATCCTCCCGAGGGCCTCCCTACACTGACCACTCCCCTACTGCCCTTGCCCCTTTTGGGTAAGGTAGTCTTCCACTAGCTTTCCTAATTAATCAGCCAAGGGCGTCCCATTAAACCCTTGTGGTAGCACTGTTTTCCCGGGTGGTCGCTCCATGTTCCAATTAACATAATGATCTTATCATGAACAGTAATAATAAACAGATAATAAAAGTGTGACCATGAATAATGTATCTTCATACCCAAAACCACATAAAGCACTAGCAAGTACTACCCAAAAAGTTCAGTGGTAAACAAGGTATAAAGATAATCAAACTAGGGTAACCTATTGGGTCCCATCAAAATTAACCTATGCAGATCATTATGATTAATCAGAACATGAGTAGGTAAAAAGAAGTGTTCAAGGGCACAACTTGCCTGGGACTTGAGATTCCAGGTACCAACTTGCTTTTCAGATGACACGTGTCCTCGCGCTAGTCGTAGCAATACAAACAGACATGGTATAGATAAAATTAACATCACACCAAACATAAATACAAACTGAATAATAATAATCTATGCGTTGCTACGAGACTAACGCAACTCGAACGGATCAAATCGGAGTGATAGATTTTAAGTTACGAATTTCTTAAGATTTTATGTATTTTGTATAAGATTAAATAAGATATAAATTCTAATGTGACTTTAATGTGAAAACAGTGGTAATAGAGGATAAACAATAATATTATAAAATTTTATAAACTGGAATGGATTAATTTGGACCTAGTATGAATTTTCTAGGATTTAAACAAGTTCTAGGAATTATTTTTGTGTTAAAAACCAATTTCAGACATTATTTATATGGTTTTCCTTAGTCTCTAGACTGCGCAACAAATGCAGGAAAGTACAGGGTCTTTTGCGCAAGAATGCCTATGACTCATAACTCCTCTGTTGTGGACTACGGGTCGATTCCATTTAAACTAGGGGTCTCTTTTGCAAAGATGCACCGCGAAGGGGTATCAACAGATCTAGGCCATCCGATCAGGCTTCCACGGTCTAGATTAGATCTCCATATTTACACAACCAGCGCGCATGATGGCCACAGGATCCGCGATCTAAGGTCCAGATTTAACGCATCCTGCGATCCGACTTCTACCGTTTATCTCAAGATCAACGGTTCAGCTGCACTCGCTCAAATCCGATCGCCCATCAACGATCCGACCGTCCATTCTCGAATCAACGGCCCAAGTTGAAGAAACGACTAGGGATAACCTGAGATCTAATCGTGGCCACCCAGCTACCATCGGACGGACCGCCCGTCGTCTTCACTCCCCCGCCGTGACTTCGCCGTAGTTGCCCGACGGCGGCGCCATACCCAACACCGAATGCCCCATGCTACAACGGTCTGCTCCTATCGCGACTACCTTAACACAATGCGACACACCGGGTGAAACTAGCTGTGGGTAATTTACCGAGGGTGAAGGTACCGAAGATCCCGACCCCCGACGTGGAGCCGACTCGCGGTTGAGCGACAGCGGCGGCAAGCAATCGCTGACGGTCTAGTGGATGCCACCGCCGCCCGACGTCCGCACCAGACTCCTCCTGCCCACGCGACCCTCTGGTGCTGTCCCGAGAAGCTAACGCCGGCGAGGAAGCAGATCAAGGTGCGCACCGGACGAAGGGGGAGTATGTGCGGGCGGCGCGACGCGATCCGAGGCTATGGAGAAAACAGGGAGGAGGCGGGCGCGGAGCGTATTTATCCCGCGCAAGCAACTACTGGCAAGGTTGCCTGGCGAGAATCCTGGCGGTGAGTCCGCGCGGGTGGCGAGAAACACGACTGGAATCTGTTCTTGCCGCGCGCAGAGATCGGTGGATTTAGTTGGAGTCTGCCACCGTCGAGAGCTAGGATCTTTAACTGGAGTTGTTGCAATCATCGGAGAAAATCGCGGCAAGATCCGCAATGGTGGGGCCTGATCCGAGCTGGTCCTGCGGCTGACCCCAACAGATGTGCACGCATGGACGAGCAGAGGATCAATCGGGTTGTTAGGGATGGTGCTGACGGAGTGGCCCCACATGCAGGGAGACAAGAGTGCGCGTGGCTCTTGTGGAACGGGGCCCACGGGCAGTGGCCGGGTGAGAGCGCGTGATACGGGAGAGGGAAGGAGATGCGTAGCGGCTGGCGGCTAGGGTTGGCACAGCGGCAACACGCGCGCACGGGGGAGTAGAAGATGGGACGAGCGCGCAGGGGTTTTGGGCTGGAAATGGTGGTTTTGGCCCAAGGGGTGATTCTCTTTTTTTAATTATTATTCTTTTGTATTTGTCTTTCTTTTCCAAGTTTGAACCCCAATTCAAATTTTAAATTCTGCTTGAACTTCAGCTTCCCATCAATATCCAACACAAATCCTAATATGATGATAACACCTATTATTTATTTATAATATTTTCATTTTCTTTATAGTGTATATTATTTTCCTCATGTTCTCTCTTCTTTTCACCTTCACTATCAAATTCTAGAATTCAAATTAGGTTCTAATCCCAAATTTTAACAATATCTCTAATATAACATATATTATTTATATTAATATTATTCTCTTTGTCACTCATTTATTTATGAGATGAATAAATGTTTTCCTAAACATTTCCTCTCATTTTATATTTTTTTTGTTCTTATTCAAAATTGGAGGTCAAGTTTATGTGTTCCATAGAATGCATCACCATAAAATCATCATCACGGGATCAACATTTCTTTATCAATTTTTTTGTTACTTTAAGTAATTTAATATTATTGTTTGAATATTAGAAGGAAGAATCCTAATAGGTTTCCAAAGGTCTTCAAAATTTCTCACCACACTATTATATATATATATATATATATTTGATTCTTCATTTCATTATTCTATGATATATATATATATATATTCTCCTACTAATTTTAGGTCTTACAAGACCCTATACGCCTTTGTATTTGAATCATAACCTAATAAAAACCCTTCTACGGCTTTGGGAGCAAATTTGGAATTCCTACCCTTCTTCACTAGAATGTAGCATTTACTCCCAAATACACGGAAGTACGATACATTGGGTTTGTTACCAGTTAGCAGCTCATATGAAGTCTTCTTGAGGAGGCGGTGAAGGTAGACCCTGTTGACGGCGTGGCAAGCCGTGTTCACGGCTTCCGACCAAAAGCACTCGGGGGTCTTGAACTCTCCAAGCATAGTCCTCGCCATATCAATGAGCGTCCTGTTCTTCCTCTCTACCACACCATTTTGCTGAGGTGTGTAGGGAGCGGAGAACTCGTGCTTGATCCCCTCCTCCTCAAGGAACTCCTCCACTTGAAGATTCTTGAATTCGGACCCATTGTCGCTCCTTATCTTCTTCACTTTGAGCTCAAACTCATTTTGAGCTCTCCTTAGGAAGCGCTTGAGGGTCCCTTGGGTTTCAGACTTATCCTGCAAAAAGAACACCCAAGTGAAGCGGGAAAAGTCATCAACAATAACTAGACAATACTTACTTCCTCCTATGCTCAGATAGGCGACGGGTCCGAAGAGGTCCATATGCAACATCTCCAAGGGTCTTGATGTTGTCATCACATTTTTTGTGTGATGAGAGCCTCCCACCTGTTTCCCTGCTTGACAAGCTGCACAAGGTCTATCTTTTTCGAAATGAACATTGGTTAGACCTATCACGTGTTCTCCCTTTAGAAGCTTGTGGAGGTTCTTCATCCCCACATGTGCTAAGCGGCGATGCCACAACCAGCCCATGCAAGTCTTAGCCATTAAGCATGCATCTAGACCGGCCTCTTCTTTTGCAAAATCAACTAAGTAAAGTTTGTCGTCTAGTACACCCTTAAAAGCTAGTGAACCATCACATCTTCTAAAGACAGACACATCTACATTTGTAAATAAACAGTTATATCCCATATTACATAATTGACTAACAGATAGTAAATTATATCCAAGACTTTCCACTAAAAACACATTAGAGATAGAATGCTCATTTGATATTGCAATCTTGCCTAAACCTTTCACCTTGCCTTGGTTCCCATCACCAAATATGATTGAATCTTGGGAATCCTTATTCTTGACGTAGGAGGTGAACATCTTCTTCTCCCCCGTCATATGGTTTGTGCATCCGCTGTCGATAATCCAGCTTGAACCCCCGGATGCATAAACATGCAAGGCAAATTTAGGCTTGGGTCTTAGGTACCCAACTCTTGTTGGGTCCTACAAGGTTAGTCACAATTTCCTTAGGGACCCAAATGCAAGTTTTATCACCCTTGCATTTTGCCCCTAATTTCCTAGCAACTATCTTCCTATCCTTTCTACAAATAGCAAAGGAAGCATTCAAAGCATGATAAATTGTAGAGGGACCATTCATAACTTTCCTAGGAGCATGAGCAAAATTCTTTCTAGGCACATGATGAATATTTTTCCTAGGCATATCTCTACAATGCATATAGGAAGAACTAGAAGCATACATAGCATAAGAATCATAGGCATGTGAATCAAAAGCATTACAACTCCTATGAGACTGTCTTCTATTATTGTACATAAAAGCATGGTTCTTTTTAGTACTACTTGCCATAGGGGCCTTCCCTTTCTCCTTGGCGGAGATGGGAGCCTTATGGCTTGTTAAGTCCTTGGCTTCCCTCTTGAAGCCAAGTCCATCCTTAATTGAGGGGTGTCTACCAATCGTGTAGGCATCCCTTGCAAATTTTAGCTTATCGAAATCACTTTTGCTAGTCTTAAGTTGGGCATTAAGACTAGCTACTTCATCATTTAATCTTGAAATTGAAACTAGATGTCCATTACAGGCATTAATATCAAAATCCTTACACCTAGTGCAAATCATAACATGTTCTACACAAGAATTAGATTTATTTGCTACTTCTAACTTAGCATTTAAATCATTGTTAACACTTTGTAAAGTGGAAATGGTTTCATGACACGTAGATAGTTCATAAGAAAGCATTTCATTTATTTTAACTTCTAAAGCATAGGATTTTTGTGCCTCTACAAATTTGTCATGCTCATCATACAACAAATCCTCTTGCTTTTCTAAAAGCCTATCCTTTTCATTCAAGGCATCAATCAATTCATTGATTTTATCAATTTTATTTCTATCCAATCCCTTGAACAAGCTAGAGTAATCTATTTCCTCATCACTAGATTCGTCTTCACTTGAAGAAGCATAAGTAGAGTCTCGAGTACATACCTTCTTCTCCCTTGCCATGAGGCATGTGTGACACTCGTTGGGGAAGAGGGATGACTTGTTGAAGGCGGTGGCGGCGAGTCCTTCATTGTCGGAGTCGGACGAGGAGCAATCTGAATCCCACTCCTTGCCAAGATGTGCCTCGCCCTTTGCCTTCTTATAGTTCTTCTTTTTCTCCCTCTTGTTCCCTTGATCCTGATCACTATCATTGTCGGGACAGTTAGCAATAAAATGACCAAGCTTACCGCATTTGAAGCATGAGCGCTTCCCCTTGGCTTTGGTCTTGCTTGGCTGTCCCTTGCGACCCTTAAGCGCCGTCTTGAATCTTTTGATGATGAGGGCCATCTCTTCATCATTAAGTCCGGCAGCCTCAATTTGTGCCACCTTACTAGGTAGCGCCTCCTTGCTTCTTGTTGCCTTGAGAGCAAGGGGTTGCGGCTCGTTGATCGGACCATTCAAAGCGTCGTCCACGTACCTTGCCTCCTTGATCATCATTCGCCCGCTAACGAATTTTCCGAGGACTTCTTCGGGCGACATTTTGGTGTACCTGGGATTCTCACGAATATTATTCACCAAATGAGGATCAAGAACGGTAAAGGACCTTAGCATCAGTCGGACGACGTCGTGGTCCGTCCATCGTGTGCTTCCGTAGCTCCTTATTTTGTTGATAAGGGTCTTGAGCCGGTTGTATGTTTGAGTTGGCTCCTCGCCCCTTATCATCGCGAACCATCCAAGCTCGCCCTCCACCAACTCCATTTTGGTGAGCAAGGTGACGTCGTTCCCCTCGTGAGAAATCTTGAGGGTGTCCCATATTTGCTTGGCGTTATCCAAGCCGCTCACTTTGTGGTATTCATCCCTGCACAAGGAAGCTAGAAGAACAATAGTAGCTTGTGCATTCTTATGTATTTGCTCATTAATGAACATGGGACTATCCGAACTATCAAAGTGCATTCCACTCTCTACAATCTCCCATATACTAAGATGGAGAGAGAATAGGTGACTACACATTTTGTGGCTCCAAAATCCGTAGTCCTCCCCATCAAAGTGTGGGGGCTTGCCGAGTGGAATGGAGAGCAAATGTGAATTTGAACTTTGCGGAATACGAGAGTAGTCAAAAGAAAAGTTCGACTTAACCGGTTTCCTTCTCTCGTAGTCGTTGTGGTCGTCGTCCTTTTGGGAAGAAGTAGACTCATCGCTGTCGTCGTAATAGACGATCTCCTTGATGCGCCTCGTCTTCTTCTTCTTCCCTTCCTTCCGTCTATGGCCCGAGCCGGAGTCAGTAGTCTTGTCGTCCTTCGGCTCGTTGACGAAGGATTCCTTCTCTTTGTCGTTGATCACGATCCCCTTCCCCTTAGGATCCATCTCTTCGGGCGGTTAGTCCCTTTGTGAAGAGAACGGCTCTGATACCAATTGAGAGCACCTAGAGGAGGGGGTGAATAGGTGATCCTGTTAAACTTGAAAACTTAAGCCACAAAACTTGGTTAATCGTTAGCACAATAATTGCCAAGTGGCTAGAGAGGAATTCTCAACAAAACACAATAACCAACAAGGATCAATCATAGAGATGGCACGGTGGTTATCCCGTGGTTCGGTCAAGACCAACGCTTGCCTACTCCACGTTGTGGCGTCCCAACGGACGAGGGTTGCAATCAACCCCTCTCAAGCGGTCCAAAGACCCACTTGAATACCACTGTGTTTTGCTTACTATTTCTCAATCCCGTTTGCGAGGAATCTCCACAACTTGGAGCCTCTCGCCCTTACACTTGAAATTCACAAAGAACACGGAGCAAGGGAGGGATTAGCAACGCACACAAGACGCAAGAATCAGAGTGTCAACACGCACACAAGTCGCACAAAGAGCTCGCAACACAACTTAATGAGTTCACAACTCCACTAGAGCTCTATATGCTATCATAATGAAACGAATGCGCGAAATCGATGTCTTGGTGCTTAGGAATGTTGTAGGAATGCTTGGTGTTCTCCTCCATGCGCCTAGGGGTCCCTTTTATAGCCCCAAAGCAGCTAGGAGCCGTTTAGAGCAATCAAGGAAGGCTGATCTTGCCTTCTGTCGGCTGGTGCACCGGACAGTCCGGTGCACACCGGACACTGTCCGGTGCCTGATTTCCTTCCATAAATGGTGCAGTCGACCGTTGGCAGCCTGAGAGCCGTTGGCGCACCGGACATGTCCGGTGCACACCGGACAGTCCGGTGCCCCCTTCTAGCCGTTGGCTCGGCCACGTGTCCCACGCAGATTGCGCGGCCGACCGTTGGCCCGGCCGACCGTTGGCTCACCGGACAGTCCGGTGCACACCGGACAGTCCGGTGAATTATAGCCGTACGTCGCCGGTGAATTCCCGAGAGCGGCCACTTCGCTCGAGCCAGCTTGGCGCACCGGATATTGTCCGGTGCACCACCGGACAGTCCGGTGCTCCCAGACTTAGCAAACTTTGGCTGCTCGAGCCATCTCTTCTCCAACTCGATTTTTTCTGTTTCCAGCACTTAGACACAATACATTAGTCCATAAAACAATGTACTAAGCCTGAGAAACATACCTTTATCCTTGATTTGTACTTTGTCCACCTTTTTACACTTAGGCACTTGTGTTGGACACTAAACCACCAAAATACTTAGAAATGGCCCAAGGGCACATTTCCCTTTCAGAGACCCACCCAAAAACTTGCAAGAGCTATATCAGTTATTCAAAAAATATGCCCGGTCCGAAGAGCTCCACTAGCGCTAGATCGAATCGCAACGAAAACCCAAGGACACCCCGCAGTCTAGCAGGACATGGGTCAGACTGGCGCAGTCCGACTCCAGCCAGCCAAACCAAAACCAGCAAGAAGTGAACACTATCGCCAACCAACAGTAGACTGGAGACACTGCTCGTTGCCAAGAGTACCCCACACAACAGGGCCGCGACACCAACCCCAGAAGTAGAGGCAAAGACCGAGCCCCACAACCACACAGGTTCTACTGCCTTTTTCACGGCGAAGACTTCGCGCACCCCACTAGGGACTGCCCTGAAACCAAGGCCACCAAAGACATGATGGCTAGAAATCAACCAGCCGACAACCAACGAGTTGTTGCACACACCTACCATCCCCAACAATACCACCAGTGATAATTCCACAATGAACCATTCCACCCCAACCAGCAAAACCATATGTACCAACAACACCAAGAGATCCAAGCTCTTCCTCCACCACCACATCACCAAAATCCTCCACCACCCCCACCAGCACCCAAACAAGAGGACTTTGCTGATCAACCTTTCCGTGGGGTCATTCACATGATCACCGGGGGATCGAGCGTAGACTTTGACACTAAACGACAAAAGAAAGACCACTACCGAAGAGTCAATCATGTAGCCCTCACTGGGCCAGTGGTTCAGACAAAATGGTCTCACGTACCAATCACCTTCGACGCAAGAGACGTCGATCTACACAGTGCGCCACATGCAGATGCCATGGTGATCAACTGTCTGGTGGAAGGTTGGGATTTACACAAGGTACTGGTCGACAACGGCAATCAGGTCAACATCATCTTCTTGCACGTTTTCGATCGCATGGGCATCGGCCACAACCTACTCAAGCCTGTAGATAATCCTTTATATGGTTTTGGAGGCAAAGGCACTTTTCCAATAGGCAAAATAGAGCTGCCACTGTCATTCGGCACTGCGCCCAACGCGCGAAGTGAACAAGTCACCTTCGACATCGTCGACATGGTCTATCCTTACAATGCCATAATGGGGCGAGGATCCATCAATAAGTTTGAGGTAGCAATACACAGACTCTATCTATGCATGAAAATACCAGGCCCTCAAGGTGTAATTACAATATATGGAGATGAACAAGCAGCCAGGAACATAGAAAGAGACTTCGTCCCAGGCTAGTGCAACGTGCATTGTCTAACGATAGAATGCGAAGACAACAACAGTCCTCGCACAACCAAGCACAAAAAGTTAATGCACAATTGCAGAGTAACGAGGGAACCAAGGTAGTCCCCCTCGACCTCGCAACCCCAAGCAAACAGTCTTAATTAGTGAAGACCTCCTACCAAGCGAAGAAGCAAGACTTCTCTCCTGCCTTAACCACAATAAGGATGTCTTCGCATGGTCTGCTTTAGACCTAGTTGGGGTCAGCCACACAATCATTGAGTAGAGTTTGGGCATCGACCCCTCTGTGCGCCCAAAGAAACAACGACTACAGAAAATGTCCGATGAAAAGACAGAAGCTACGAAAGCTGAAGTGCACTGTTTATTAGAAGCAAAATTTATCGAGCCAATTGCCTACCCCACCTGGCTCGCCAATGTCGTCATGGTGCAGAAGAAAAATGGGAAATGGCAAATGTGCATCGATTTCACCAACCTCAACAAAGCCTACCCAAAGGATAATTTTCCTTTACCACGAATCGACAAGATAGTTGATTCCACAGCTAACTGCGAAGTCATGTCTCTCCTGGATTGCTTCTCGGGCTATCATCAGGTCTATATGAAAGAAGAAGACAAGGCTAGCACAAGTTTCATCACACCCTTCAGCACATACTGTTTCCTGCGGATGCCCGAAGGACTCAAGAATGCCAGATCAACCTTCTCCCGCCTCACTAAAAAAATCCTTGAAGACCAGATGGGCCGCAACGTATTCACGTATGTTGACGACATAGTTGTTGGGGCGAAGGCGAAGACGCTACCCTTCGCTCGATGTCTTTGTCGCCTCGCCGCACCAACGAAGACCACGCCCGAGCGAGCCGAGAGCGCCGTCCTCTCGGTCGCAAGACAAAGGCAAGACTCCGACGAAGTCTGCTAGTCCCACGTCCTCATCGCGCACGAAGGCCCATGAGGGATTCGGCCCACTGGAATGGGCCCCGCCCGGATAAGCGTGTTACGGGCCTCATCTGTAATAGCCTTTTCTATAATGACGGTCTGTAACCTCCCCTTGTGGGAATATTCTGGGTATAGTCCGGGTACCCGAGGGCATAAACGTCCTTACTAGAGGACAGTGGACACTCGGGTACCTATTAATACCCCCGTACAGTGCCCTTGAGAGGCCAGATTAACAGAGCTATTGCCATCTCTCGCCAGACTTTGCAAACACTCTCACCACTCTCCCGTTGGATCCACTTGCCCAGGAAAGCAAGTACCAACAATAGTCGTTGCGAGCAAAAACAAAGACGACCACCTATCAGACCTCGTAGAAACATTCGCCAACATGCGCGAAGCCCGACTCCTGCTGAATCTAGAAAAATGCATTTTTGGTGTCCGCCAAGGCAAGATACTTGGCTATTTCGTATCGCACAGAGGATTCGAAGCCAGCCGCAGCAAAATTCAGGCTATCATGGACATGGCACCACCACAATCAACAAAAGATATACAACGACTGACAGGTAGATTGGCTGCACTGAACAGATTCATCTCGCGATCGGCTGAAGGACTTCACCTAGGGCCCAGAACAAGCCACAACCTTCGAGTCTTCCTTTCCTCAAAACATTACGTGGTGCAAAGGACTTCACCTAGGGCCCAGAACAAGCCACAACCTTCGAGTCTTTGAAGCAATATCTATCTGATCTGGCAACATTAACCAGCCCAGACCTAGTCTTACCCCTACTACTCTACATTGCAGCTTCACCCAGTGCAGTTAGCGCAGCCTTGGTCCAAGAAAGGACCAGAGACGGCAAGACCCACCAATGTCTGGTATATTTTGTCTCCGAAGTACTTACAAGCTCCAAGTGCAACATGACAGAGTTAGAAAAGATAACATACACCATCGTCATGTCTTCACGTAAGCTAAGACATTATGTCGAGGCACATAAAGTACGAGTCACTCTAGATCAAGGTCTTGGAGAGTTGTTCAGAAATCCGAAGGCATCCACCAGAATAGCCAAATGGGCTGTTGAACTCTCTGGTTACAACATCACCTTCAAGCCCAGGACAACAATCAAATCCCAGGTTTTGGTCGATTTCATAGCAGACTAGACAGGGCCTTCGGAGCCACATCAGTCTCGTGCAGAAACTCTCTAGACCATCCACTGCGATGGGGCATGGTGTCACGCAGACACCGGCGATGCAACAATCATCACATCACCCACAGGACTCATACAGATACGCCACACATCTTCATTTCTTACTAGACTCAGATAAATGCACAAATAACATCGCTGAATATGAAGCAATTATTGTAGGCCTTCGTAAGCTGCGAGCCCTCGGAGTGACCACAAGCATAGTCATAACTGATTCCAAGGTAGTCGCCGACCAAATCGAAAAAGACTATTCCGCTAAAGAGCCAGTACTAATACAATATCTCGCTGCTATCCGAAGTCTAGAAAAGCAATTCAAAGGATTCACCTTACAACACATTGAGCGGAACAAGAACAAAGAAGCTAACATGCTAGCCAAAGCAGCAACGTAGGGCAAACCCTTGTCATCCGACATATTTTTCACATAGTCGGCACACCAGCCATAATAAACCCCGAGGGTCTGCAAATAACACAAGACGTCAACGAGCACCGAATAGTAAATCTAATAATGGCCGAAGACTGGCGGGCACCCATCACCCTTTATCTCCAAGGCCATTACCATCCCTCCGACCAAAGCGAAGCCAAAAGGTTAAAACACAAAAGCAGAAACTTTGCTATAGTCAATGGACAACTCTACAAGAAGGGTATAAGTCAACCCATGTTAAAGTGCATAAGTGAAGCTGAAGGCATAGAGCTTCTCTGCGAAATCCACGGGGGTATATGTAGATCACATTTGGGACCAAGAGCCCTCGCTGCCAAGGTCATATGCCAATGTTTCTATTGGCCAGCAATTGTGTGTGCGGCCAACCGGGTGACCCGTTCGTGCGAAGCATGCTAAAAATTCTCACCTCGAACGGGTGCCCCTTCGTAGCTCACAAAGCTCATTGCACATACCTGGCCACTACATCGTTGGGGACTAGACATCATTGGACCACTGCCAACAGCGCAAGGCAAGTTAAAATTCACCTTCGTTGCCGTTGAATATTACACCAAGTGGATCCAAGCCAGAGCTGTGTCGACAATAACATCAAAGACAACGCAAAAATTCTTCTGGCAGAATATTGTTTGTCAGTTTGGAGTCCCATCAAGACTAACAGTCGACAATGGAAAGCAATTTGACAATCAAGATTTCAGGTAATTTTGCGACTATATTGGCACAAAGGCAGTGTTCGCATCAGTCTACCACCCACAATCCAATGGAGTAGTAGAACGCACCAACGACAAGATTTTCAGCGCCATAAAGAAGAGACTACTTGACGACAAGAAGGGCAAATGGGCAGACCAACTTCCCGAAGTCATATGGGCGCTAAACACAACATAATTTAGAGCTACTGGGTTCACTCCTTTCCTCTTGATGTACGAATCCGAAGCAATGAAACAAGAAGAACTAAATCAAGGATCTCCACGAGCAAACACCACGAGTACTCCAGATGTCGACGAGTCAACCTACAAGGACCTTATCGATGGAGACCATGTTCTCGCCCTTGAAGCATTGAACAGATAACAAGTGCAAACGAAGGAATGGTGCAACAACACTATCATTCCTAAAGAGTTCGAAGAAGAGGACCTAGTCCTCATCAGAACCACTAGAACGGAGTCCCGGAGCAAACTCGAGCCTAAATGGGAAGGGCCATTCATAGTCAAGACAAAAGCGTCCCCAAACGCCTACAGACTCAAATCACAATCCGGCGAAGACCTAGAGGACTCGTGGAATGTAGACAACCTAAGAATTTTTTTGTCTAAGACACCAAATCCCAAGGCCTTTGTGCCTTTGTAACTTCCACATAGATTATTTCAGTCGGGCCCACACTCTTTTCCTCAGAGGGGTGATGTTTTTAATGAGGTGGAGCCATGTAAGAAATCGCCGCAAAAATCCCCCAAAAAATAAAAGCGATACCATGACAGCGGGATGTCAAAAAAGACAGCGGAGTCGGTCTTCGACATTCGACGCTAAAACAGTCACCGCAACGACCAGCCTCAACGGGCATTGTGTGCGGCAAGCACAATCCAAGCAGAAGTCGCCTAAGGGTGCAACTGGATCAATATAAGTGCGTACCAACACCTAAGGGTGCGAAGTCGTCCTAGAGACGCATATTTTATCCAAGAAAAAGTTGCCTAAGGGTGCATCTGGATCAGTACAACAAATGCGTAACAACACCCAAGAGTGTGAAGTCGTCCCTGAGACGCATATTTTTATCCATGCAAAAGTCGCCTAAGGGTACAACTGGATTCACACAATAGGCGTATCACAAAAAGGCGAAGTTGTCACCTAGACAGAAGATAATACTCTACCAACAGTCGGATCAATATAAACATATTAACGACATCAAAGCGCGTGAAGACGCTACCATCTACAACTTAGAGCATACACCACAATGAAAAACACGTCATATTTCAATTACAAGATGCGCACTGCTCACAAGAAAATTGCCCACATACATGTCCCCACAGCCGTCCTTTGGCGAAGGGGGGCGAGGGCAGCGTTTTCGCTTATCGTCACCAAAGAACGGTGATGTCAACACTCATTGTTACATTGGCTCTTGTTTCCGAATAAGACTAGCTTCTCGAAAATTAAATAGCATCAACCTCAACTCTTCGCTATCAAAAAGGGCCCGCAGATCCCCCTTGTCACAGAACCTCCCAAGGTATTAGGCCCACCTACAGATGTCCTTGTCCTAAGGACCTCGGATAACCATGTAGATGCACATAATCACTCGACAAGTTCGGTCTTCTGTATCGTCATCATATCGCCCAAGAGCGCATCACCCATTACGCAGACATTACACACATAGCCGGAGTATGGAGATAGCGAAGTGGATTACAATACTATAATTTACATTAATAAAATATAGAGAGAGAGTATTATTACAGTACCGGGTATTATGAGAGCATAACTTATTATTACAAAACAGGGAGGTAAAACATCCTCCCACACAAAAGCTTAGTGTTTTAAACTGGGAGGCAACACATCCTCCCCAAACAGATTACTAATTGGCCTCCTCCTTTGGCACCACCTTTGAGCAGAAACAACAAAACTCGGCTGTTTCATCACCTACAACAACATGGGTTCGAAAACCCTGAGTACGGAGTGTACTTTTGCAAGTCTTACCCGACAAAGGAAAAGATTCTCAAGGATATGCTAGCTTGTGGGATTCAAGATAAAGCTGATCAAGAATCAAAGACTCTGTTTGCAGAAATGCTTACTAACAGTGGATCCTTAAAAATCCAGTTTTATTATCAGGTTAAGTCATTACCTGCGTCTAGAGTTCTTTCTATCCTAGTTCAACCACTTGGCCTACACTAGCCATCTTTTATACCTCTTTGAGTTCACTGGAATGCTACGTGTAAGTCAGTGACCAAGTCTTCATGTCCGAGAAGTAACGACGATCCGAATCAATTAATACCCAGCTGGGGATCTCCAACCACACAACATATGTAGCACTTAACCCTTGCATATGTCAACTCGCCACCAGGTTTCTCAAGACCAGACCGGGTTCACGCCAACCGAGAGCACAGATACACCACCGTCCAACCTCTTGCCACAGAGGGTACACGCTACTCTCGCCATCTCTCCACTCCCATTGTGTGGTGTCCTTTCTGGTATTGGTCCGACCGAGGCAAAGCTTACCCATGACGAGGCATGTGGCCAGTTAAAAGGTCCTTGATCGTCAAGCCTACATCGACACGGTCCTTAATCGACTCAGACGGAGACACTACACCGAGACTTCCTTCTCGTGCAAGTCACCCGCCCGGTCTCAGCTTTATTATTTAAAACCCAAAGTTTGGTACCTGACAGAGGTACATCTTTTTAGATGTTGAACCCATCATGACCATGATGGATTCACCATCAAGTCTTTTATTTGAAAACTTCCCATCCCATATGAAGCATCATATCTTTGTTTAAAACAAAACATTTTGTTTTCTAAGGCAAGACTAAGCATCAGAAAACTTTTAAAAAACAGGTATCAAGAAATGGTAAACAGTTCCAAGGAAGGAAATGCAGCAATTGTTTAGCACTCAACTCCTATCACCTAATGCATCACCTCAAGTGATAAATAGTTTAAAAACAACAAGGAAAGGGGTAAATGCACTGGGGCTTGCCTTGTGTTGTAGGAGGCTCAGGGTCTGTTCCACAAATATCAAAGTAGAAGTTGTTCTCGATAGGTGGAATTTTAGCTTGGGGGGCAACTTCTTCTTCGACTATCACTTCTTCTTCGTTTTCTATACAAAGCATTACATATACATGAATGCTCATGTGATGCTATGAATATGAAGTTACAATAGAAACACACTAAGTTGTATCTTGAATACAACTTTCCTTCATGGTGCCCACTAATCACTAGAGTTTCCTAGTTTAGTGCTCTATTAGGGTTAGGTATTTAAATCCTAAAAAGCTAGTTTCTTGGGTTTCGGATCAAACAATGTCCAAAGCATGTCAAACTTTACCCAAGGGCTTTAATCCTCAAGTTAAGCTTATCCAAGAAGTTTTATTATTTTTGGAGCTACTAATCTAATTCTAAAATTCTAAAAGACTAGGTTTAGGCATTTTAAATACCAAATAAATCCATGTTTGGACTAAAAATCTTGGAACTATTTTTATTAAATACTAGAGGAAATTAGGAGTCTAGTAAAATTGGTCCCATGATTATATCATTTTTCTAGAATTTCCTATAAATTTCCAAGGCTGGCAGAAAAAAAATGAACAGTGCTGCGCTGAAACTAGCCTAAACCGGCCCATCCACATGGGAAACCCGCGCCCACGCGCGCCCACGCCGGTAGCTTTGCACAGAGACCCCTAGCAATTTGAAAAACCCGTAAAGAAGCCTTGACACTATTCATGTGTCTCTCTGACATTTGCGTAGAACCCCTTCTACTTCTTTCTCTTCACAACTCCAAGTCCTCAACGGTGAACGACGGTGTGCGCGCTCTTCGGTGAACTCGCACTGGCCAGAATACGCAACAATCAATGTCCTAACTCGGTCTACACCTAATTCTAACCTCGGCGATCCACTGGGAGCCACTAATTTAACCTAAACACCATTCTAGAGTTTGGTCCACGTACACCGCGGAGCTAGCGACCTTCCCGACGTGTTCTCGATGTTCTAGCGTGATATAGCCAATTTGTCCAAGCCGACAAGTATCACATGCACACAACAGTGCCACAAACCAGGAGGGCGAGAACGGACCTGGAGGTGGTTGACCACGATGGGATGCTAACGGCGGCGATTTTGACTGATTTGGGGGAAGAACGGAATTGGGGCGCTACGGTGGCTAATCGGAGGCGAGGGCTGGTGCTCTAGCTTCGTAACAACCTAGCAGAGCGAATGATGCACTGAATTTATAGCCTCCGAGAGCGGTGGCTCTGAATTTTGGATGAGAGGGAGGTTACGACGACGTCGTGGTGATTCACTGGAGTTTGCCAGACGTGGCGCTCAAAGAGGGTAAAGCCGGGGAGGGTATGCGACTATCTCACATGACCAACGGTGAGGTGATACGCAACTAATAGCATGGCGCAACCGAAGTGAGCGGCGGCAACCACGGTGATGGTTGCACGACCACGTCGCTGGGCAAGTGGGTACGGTGAGGCCGGCCCGATCCTTTCCCCCTCCGATCTTTTTACGTCCCGCGGTAATATCCTCCCCGAGCCGAGCATGAATCACAACGGTCGGCGTGGATCGTGGCGTGGAGGTCACCGGCGGCGAGGTGCACTGCATCACTGATATTTTCAGACACTGTACCATCAGGATCTTCTTCAGAGTGCCTGACATGGCACATTGAAGGGCGTTTTTGTTGAATTTTCATGTGACAAACTGCTAATGCAACTACATCAAAGTTGTTGTCCAATGTACCAGCTTTAATTTTGTTATAAAGACCTTGATCAAACATTCACTGGATCCCAAGCAAATCAATCTCAAAGTTCATCTCACCTTACTGATAGTCAAAATTCAGTGTTAAGGTCGACTGACAGACCAACTTCAAGTCTATTTTTCTCCCATTTCCATGTAGCTTTAGGGCTTAATCACTTAATCAAATTTGTACTCCTATCATAGCTCTACATGTTTGATGTGTTGACCTAGGATAAAATCCTCATAGATTTAGAAATATAAGGCCTCAAACTTGGCCTAATGACACTGAAATTTCAGAGTTTGTCACATAGATGCCTTATAGGCTTTTTGCACTTAAGTCCAATTTGCTCCACACTACTTGAAAATCCTCTAATGTAAAAGTTGCTTGGTTTTTGATGTTCTACCACTTTGATATTTACATTTTGGTCCAAAAGTGTATAGAATTTGAGTTCACCCCTAGGGTACAAATTCGGGTTTTCTAGGGTTTTGAGCACTCCAGATTTTTTGTGCCACTCAAACCCATCAAACTTGATGTCTTATGAATATTTCCAATGACTTCTGAGATATTACCCATTTGGCTTCACATTTACCCACATGCCCTAATCCCAGGGTTAAGTACCCTACCCTAAGGTTAAGAGTACTTCAAGTCACCACATCACACTTGTTTTGAAGTTTTACGTAGTGAATGCATTATAGGTGTGACAAACAAAATGAAATGTCAATGCATATGATGTCATGCTCAAGTTTTAGTGCCAGTAACACCAGGGGTGTTACATCCTCCCCCCATAAAAGGATCTCGTCCCGAGATTTAAGGTTCTAGGGTAAGTAGTGGAAAAGGAAACACGTCACATCTTTATTTCCTTATTTGTCTTACAAGGCAGGGGTGGTACGGGGTTGAATCTAACTTTACAACCAGATATTCAAATCTTACAGGTTACATGAAGCTAAAAACCTCGGAAAATTTTTCTCCGGGAAATCTTGAGTCTCCCAGGTAGCTTCGTCTTCCGTGTGTCGGTTCCATTGTATCTTATAAAACTTGAGGGTCCTTTTTCGAGTGATTCTATCCTTTTGATATAGAACTCGAATAGGATGTTCCAAATAAGTCAAGTCTGGTTCCAAAGTAACATCCACCACATCGATGGTTCGATCTGGAGTCCGAAGGCATTTCTTTAACTGGATACATGGAACACATTATGTACCACAGATAATGATTCAGGCAGTCGAAGTCTGTACGCCACTGGTTTGCATTGTTCAAGAATGGGAAACAGGCCAATATATCGGGGTGCCAACTTTCCTTTTACCCTGAATCGATTAACACCCTTCATCGGCGATATTTTCAGGCATACATAATCCTTGACTTGAAAGATCAAAGGTCGGCGTCATTTATCCGCATAACTTTTCTGCCGAGCTTGAGCTTCTTTCAAGTTGTGTCTTATCCGTTGAACTTTTTCCTCTGTTTCTTTGACCAAGTCAGGTATGAAAAACCACCGTTCTCCTGGCTCAGACCAATTTAAGGGTGTTCGGCATCGTCATCCATACAGTGCTTCAAACTGTGCCATCTTAATGCTTTCTTGATAGCTATTATTATAAGAAAATTCTGCCAATGGCAGACAATCATCCCATTTCTGTGGGAACTCCAGGACACATGCCCGTAGCATATCTTCAAGTATCTGATTTACTCTCTCAGTTTGTCCACATGTTTGAGGATGATAAGCCGAACTGTGGAGTAATTTAGTACCCAAGGATTTATGCAGCTCTTCCCAAAACTTGGATACAAATTGCGGTCCCCGGTCTGACACTATTGTTTTTGGAACTCCATGTAAACTGAGAATACGAGCCACATATATCTTAGCATAAGTAATGACCGGATAATATGTTTTGACTGATAGAAAATGAGGTATCTTTATAAGCTGGTCAATTATGACCCAGATAGAATCAAATCTTTTATCTGTCCTGGGTAATCCCACAATGAAATCCATACTAATATCTTCCTATTTTCAGGTTGGGATGGGCAAAGATTGTAATGGCCCAGCAACCTTCATATGTATGGCCTTGACCCGTCTGCAAGTGTCACACTTCGCCACATAGCGTGCAATTTCAATCTTCATTTTAGTCCACCAATAATGTTGCTTGAAGTCTTGATACATCTTAGTACTCCCCGGATGAACGAAAAATCGACTAAGATGAGCTTCGTTCAGGATTTGTTGGCGGACTTCAACATCTTTTGGCACTACTATGCGATCCTTAAACCAGATTATCCCCTAATTATCTTTTCTGAAGCAATTTGCCTTGTCGGCTTCCATTTTCTCATGAATGTACTTCATACCCTTATCTGTTCTCTGAGCGTCAATAATTCTTTGCAGAAGAACTGACTCAAGCTTCAAATTTGCCAAAATTCTTTACTGCACTATCCCCAGATTCAACTTCTCCATTTCTTGACATATAGTGGTGCCAGGTGCTCTTACTGTAAGACAATGACAAAAAGTCTTGCGGCTTAAAGCATCTGCCACCATATTAGCTTTGTTTGGGTGATAATGGATTTCCAAGTCATAGTCTTTAATTAGCTCAAGCCACCTTCTCTGCCTCATATTTAGTTCTGATTGGGTAAAGATATACTTCAAACATTTGTGATCCGTATACAAATGGCAGGTATTTCCTAGCAGATAATGACACCAAATCTTGAGGGCATGAACAGCCGCAGCTAGTTCTAGATCATTAGTTGGGTAGTGTTCTTCATGCCGGTGCAGCTGCCTTGAAGTATACGCTATGACTCGCCCTTCTTGCATCAAGACACATCCGAGTTCACTGCCTGACGCGTCACAATACACATCAAAAGGCTTTTCAATATCCGGTTGGGCCAACACCGGGGCAGTGGTCAACAACACCTTCAGCTGCTCAAAGGCTTCATTGCATTTCGAGGACCAATCAAACTTCGTATCATTCTTTAGTAAACCCATAATGGGTTTAACAATCTTGGAGAAATCCGGAATGAATCTGCGGTAATATCCAGCCAGTCCAAGGAAACTCCGAACTTGATGTACTGTAGTACGTGAGCTGCATTCTAGAATATCCTTGACTTTGCTGGGATCAACCGCAATCCCTTTGGCAGACAACACATGTCCTAGAAGCTGGATTTCCTCCAACCAAAATTTGCATTTGCTGAATTTAGCATACAACTGATGTTCCCTTAAGCGAGTTAGCACAATCCGCAAGTGCTTTGCATGCTCCTCTCATTTTTAGAATAGATCAGAATGTCATCAATGAAGACCACTACAAACTTGTCTAACTCAGGCATGAAGACTGAGTTCATTAAGTACATAAAGTGGGCTGGAGCATTTTTAAGCTGAAAGACATGACTAGATATTCAAATAATCCATAGCGCGTAGTGAATGCGGTCTTGGGTATATCCTCGGGTCGAATACGGATCTTATGATAGCCCAATCTGAGATCAATCTTGGAGAATACCCGAGCTCTAGTAAGTTGATCGAATAGAATATCGATCCGAGGAAGAGGATACTTGTTCTTGATGGTAACCTCATTGAGGGGTCTATAGTCCATGCACATTCGTAGGGTCGGATCCTTCTTCTTGACGAAAATTGCTAGACATCCCCACAGTGATGAACTTGGTCTAATGAACCCTTTCTCGAATAAATCTTGTAGCTGAGTATTGAGTTCTGCCAGTTCATTAGAATATCGATCCGAGGAAGAGGATACTTGTTCTTGATGGTAACCTCATTGAGGGGTCTATAGTCCACGCACATTCGTAGGGTCGGATCCTTCTTCTTGACGAAAATTGCTAGACATCCCCACGGTGATGAACTTGGTCTAATGAACCCTTTCTCGAATAAATCTTGTAGCTGAGTCTTGAGTTCTGCCAGTTCATTAGGTGGCATGCGGTATGAGGCTCGGCCTTTATGGTTGCGAGATGGTGCATTGGGTTTAAGCAACAAAGCTCCGAGTTCCACGGGGCGATTCTGCCATGGATGGCGAGGTAGTTGGAGCAGCGACTGACGGCTCGGGCCCATCACACAGTGGCTCCACGGAAGAGAATGTGCGCGCTAGAGGACTGTCGTGACGGTCCCACGCAACGGTGACTCAAGCGAGTATGGCTCGGGAGAAGGGAATTGGGCTGGTTGTGTGGAGGGATTAGTGTAGTGGGCTTGTGGCTGTAGGTGCATGGCTGGGCCGATTGAGAGGGACACGGCCCAAGCACCACTTTTTCCTTTTTCTCTTTTCTTTTCTGTTTTTCTTTTCTTCTTATTTTTGAACTTCAACATGAATTTCAAATATTGTGGCAAATTTATCCTCAGATTAAAAGTACAATTTGAACATACCAAAATGTGATGAATTTATTTATTTATAAATTTATTTTGTGTTGTATAGTATTTCTCTCTTACTTTCTATATATTATTTCCAATTTCCTAAAGTGCACCTTTGCGTTAAATTCAAATTCTCATCTCATTATTATATTTCTATTATTATTATTATTTTATTATTAAGTGTACAAACAAGCAAAACTCGAATATGATGCATATTTATTGATGTGCCTTATTTAATTCCTTAAATGTGATTTGTGGCAGAATCGCCCGAATTATTCCAGCTTAAGTGCCCAAGTCACGCCTCAGAGGTCGCAACACACTTAAATCGGAATAACCCATCAGTCCCTCAGATCTAGTCTGATAAAGCCACTTATCTAGGATCAAATACCACTAACCCACTCGAAGGTGAGTCATAGAAGAAATACAATAAAGCAGGAAACCTCAAATTAAAGTATTGGAGTTATTATATAAATCGGAGTTTTTCAAGTAACTAAAGTAAGTTCATAAGATAAATTGCAGCGGATAATCGATATCGTCGAAAGCGAGGAATAGGGCAAGGCCTAGCCCATTACTCCTCCTGCTCCTCTCCTGCTGGAGCAGCGTCCCACTCAACCGTCCAACCCGGTGGCAGGGTGGTAGGCCAAGTTACACCGTCAACCATGTCCTGAAGAGTACCTGCAAAATTTATACCACAAGCAAGGCTGAGTATACTAATACTCAGCTAGACTTACCCGGTGTGAGGAGTCTACTCCTCTACCTCTAGACCATGCAGCTGTTTGGCTGAGGTGTTTGGTTTGCCAAAAGCACTAGCTTAGTCTAAAAACAAGTTTTAGATTTTTAAGTTCTAGAATAATAATTTTAGACTAGATGAGTGCCTAGCTATTCATACATGGTATCAAGCAATTTAGTCAATCAACATCTTTTGTCAGCATCCTCATTTCCACTTATTACTCAATGCAATACAATGGATCAAGCAGTCTCATTAGCTGCGAGAAGCAGACGATTCGAATCGAGTTTTAACCTTGCAAGGTAATCCTAAACACACGACATGTAGGGGCACTCCATCGCCACACATATCAACCGTCCCCATCGATTCCCCATTCGCGGCCAGGGCTCACCGCCTTGGCATACAATGCTCCACTGACCCCGGCTGCCGCCGTGCAGTGATCACACTTGTATCCACCATAGCTAGCATGGGAGACCCAGTCTCAGGACAAGTGAGGAGAAAAGTCCACGCCCAGCTTCACTCAGGTACTAGGTTTACCGGTTACCATATTTCCTGACATGTGTTTAGTACGTTCAAACGCTTGACTCAGGTATCCACACATTAATCCTTAATTCCTTTTCCCGTCCCATAGATAAGGCATCCTCCCTGGATCCAAGTTCATAGACCATCATTGGTCCCGTTATCAAGATGATTACAATCAATTCCTGATCTCGTGCGAGTGCTAGAAAAATCACTCGTCTTCTACCAAGATCCTAATTAGCAAAGAAACTACTCGACCTAGCATACTAGTATCAATCTCAAAAAGGAATCCTGAGTTCATGCAACTAAGGTTTCAAGCAACTCCTACACTTAAGTGCACATTACAAGCCTACAAACATTAAGTGTAGTAAAATAGCATATAGAATTTGGTCATGCATAAAACTGGGGCTTGCCTTCTATTGCTGGGGCTGCGGGGAGATCCTCGATGGCAGGCTCGGGAGCTAGCTCCTGATCTTCCTCGTGGGCAGCTCCTTGCTCAGGAATGAGCACGTACTCTCCGTCAGTGAGGTTGCAATCTAATGAATGCAAGGGATAAGATATATGTATGGTATGATATGAATTCTAGCAATTAAAATTGTATGGTGAAAGATTAATAAAAAGTAGAGCTAACCCTTGCTACTAGATATTTCTGTGGTATACTTAGTAAATTAGGGTCAAATTTGGTTACTGAATGGTCAGACTATTTTTAGTGTTCCTCTGATTTCCTTTTAATGTTTTAGTGGAAGTTTCAACAAGATTCCTAGCTGCATTTATTGGGGTGAGACTTATTAATCTTTCCAATGTATCTCTTCTTTTCTTTTTCTTTTATGCTTTTAAGGTGGGTTTGAACTATAAGCCAGTGTTATAAATTTCCAAAAATTCTGTAAAAATTGCAGTGGCTCCTCACTGGTGTATAACTCTCTGTCTCAAAATTTGGGGATTAAAAAGTGAGGGGTTCTCTCTGTACAAAATTATCAAATATTAGGGCAGAGGAGGTGCTTTGAACTACAACCTTTCTTTGACAGTAGGTTATTTTCTAAGGCTTATTTTTGCTGGCTTTTAGGTGTAATAACATGACTTTGTACAAATTTTTAGCCACTAATACTTATTAGTTAATTTACTATGATTTTCTAAAGGTTCTAGCCAATGGGGTGCTTTCTACTACCACTACAATTGAAAAATATCAAACAACAGATTTCTAAATTTTCCTATCTTCTTCTTTGCGCAAGAGCAATTATTATAGAATTTGGCAACTTTTTGCTTAAGGGAAAGGGTGGTAGAATTTCTTGAATTAAATGACCTTTTTCATGAGGTAGGGGTAATGGGTGTTACCTATTAGTTAATGTACATTTTGGTGCTTCCTGGATGCATGGAAAATTTGGAGAGATGTGCTTCATCCAAGATTTTCTTCTTGAGATTATTACTTTAAAAAACCACCAATCTGCTTTCAAACCACAATATACCCTTCCCATCTTGGCGGAAACACTTATACTTCTCTATCTTCTGATGGAGGTTCTCTTTAATGATTTGCACTCCCATATCACTGAGTTGGGCCATGATTATCTGGTCTCACAAAGTTGGCTCAACGGAAATGTGAGACAAAGTACCAAAAGGAATCACTTCGATCTCCATTTTGTTCAACTCATCATACAGGTTGTTGATGCGAGAATCCATCATAACACAGTTGCATTGCGATTTCCGACTCAAGGCATCAACTACCACATTGGCTTTCCCTAGGTGATAGTGTACCTCCAGGTCATAGTCCTTGATCAGCTCTAGCCATCTTCCCTGGCTCATGTTGAGATCAGCCTGAGTAAAGATATACTTGAGGCTCTTATGATCTGTGAATATGTTGAAGTGGGTTCCCATCAAATAGTGTCTCCACATCTTCAATGCATGAACCACAACTGCTAACTCCAAGTCATGAGTGGGATAATTTTGCTCATGAGGCCTGAGTGCTCTTGATGCGTAAGCAATGACTTGGTTGTCTTGCATCAAAACACAACCTAGTCCAGTGCCAGAGGCATCACAGTACACATCAAATGGCTTGCCGCAGTTGGGTTGCGCTAGCACCGGTGCTGTGGTCAGATGTTGCCTCAATGTGTGGAAGGCATCTTCGCACTTCTGACCCCAAACAAACTTAGCTCCTTTCTTCAACAATTCAGTCATGGGCTTCGCAATTCGAGAGAAATCCGGAATGAATCTTCGATAATAACCAGCCAATCCCAGAAAACTTTGAATCTGACAGACAGTCGTTGGCGGCTTCCAGTTCATCACCTCTTGCACCTTATCAGGATCAACAACTATGCCTGCCTAAGAGATAGTGTGACCCAAGAATTTGATTTCCGTTAGACAAAAATCACATTTTGATAATTTGGCATAAAGATGGTGCTCTCGCAGACGTTGAAGCACTACATGCAAATGACCTACATGCTCTTCTTCGTTCTTTGAGTACACCAAGATATCATCGATGAAAACCACCACGAACTTGTCCAATTCAGGCATGAAGACAAAGTTCATCAGATACATGAAGTATGCTGGCGCATTAGTCAGCCCAAACGACATTACCAAATATTCATACAACCCATATCTAGTTGAGAAAGCAGTCTTCGGAATATCACTTGCTCGTATATTGATCTGATGATAGCCAGAGCGAAGGTCTATCTTGGAAAACACTTTGGCTTCGACCAATTGATCGAAAAGAACATCAATACGAGGCAAAGGATACTTGTTCTTGATAGTCACCGCATTAAGTGGGCGGTAATCTATGCACAACCTGAAGCTTTCATCCTTCTTCTTCACAAACAAGGCTGGACATCCCCAAGGCGAAGTACTTGGGCGGATGAAACCCTTGTCTAACAATTCTTGCAATTGCTTCTTCAATTCTACCAACTCAGCGAGTGGCATCCGGTAAGGCCTCTTGGAAATAGGTGTCGTTCCCGGTTGCAACTCGATGGCGAATTCAATATCCCGGTCTGTTGGCATTCCTGGCAATTCATCAGGAAAAACATCTGCATACCCACAGACCACTGGAATCTTCTTCAAGGGCAACTCTATCATAGCAAAAGCACATGATCGACTAGAATCTTGGCTGGGTACATACAACACAAGGTCTTCAAAGGTAGGTGAACGGATCTCCAGAGCTCTAGCAGCTACATCCAACACCACTCGGTGTTGAGTCATCCAGTCGGCTCCGAGAATGATGTCCATACCCTCTAATCCTAAAATCAGGAGTGTGGTTCTGAAGACTCTACTTCCCATTGAGATAGGCACATTTCGGTTTAATTGGTTGGTTGCAATTTTACCCCCAGGTGTTGCTATCATGAAGGACCCTTTTGCATATAGAAAGGCAGTTGACATTTAGCACTGAACTTCTGGATAATGAAACTTTGAGGTGCACCAGAATCAAACATAATTAATGCAGGTTGATTAAAAACTAAAAAGATACCAGTCATGATGGGGGCTCCTTTAGGTAACTCCAGAGTAGTGAAGTTGAGCTTCCCTTGCCTGACTTAGACCTTCTGCTTTCTTCCCCTGTCTTGATTCGGTGCTGGCATTTACCTCTGCTAATTCCTTGGGAAATTCTTGGCATAATGGCCCACATTGGCACAAGTGAAGCACTTGTTCCCATTTCCTTGGCGGAACTGCTGCTGCTGAGGTTGATTGTTCCTTGGAACGGGAGCTAGAAAACGATTAGGTGCTGGCTGCTACTGCTAAGGTGGCCTGATCACCCATCTGCCTGCTTGCTGCTGAAATCCTCTGCTCTAATTGTGGGAAACAATCCTGAACCTCTGAGGTTGAGCGGAGGGTGTTGACATTGGTGGCTTCCTCTTCTTCTCTGCCCGGTGAGCTATAATATAGTCTTCCTGTGAGATGGTCAAGTTGACCAACTCATTGAAGCTATAAGCCCGAACAGTGTTGAGACGCTCATGCAACTTGGTGTTGAGACCCCTGCGGAAACGGTCTCTCTTCTTCTCATCAGAATCAACATGATACCCTGTGTACTGGCACATGTCGTTGAAGGCCTGAGCATACTGCAATATCGTGCGGGTTCGTTGATTGGGTGCCAGGAATTCATTCAGCTTGTGGTCAAGAATTCCAGCTAGGATGTGGCGTCCTCTGAAGGCAGTCCTGAATTCCTCCCAAGAAACTTCATGACCAGCAGGTAGCATGGCGCGGAAATGGTCCCACCAAGTTCGAGTAGGTCCGCGAAGCTGCTGCGCGGCGAAGCGAGCCATGGTGTCATTAGGGCAGTCTCCTGTGAGGAGGGGAAACTTGGACTCCACGACGCGTAACCACATGTCAGCGTCCAACGGATCATCTGCCTTGCTGAACAAGGACGGCTGCGTACTCAAAAACTCCTGGTAGGTCGCCGCGGCCAGAGGTCGCTGTGGCTGGCCTCCACCATGCTGCTGAGGGTGGGGCTGGTGTTGCAAGACCTGTCGTAGAATTTTGTTCTGCTGAGCCATCAGGTCCTGCACCATGGGAGCTAGAGGAGGTGGCGGGGGAACTTGCCCGTTCTGCCCGCGATGCCATCTGAAAACAGAGATTGTCGCCATTGTTATCCCAATTCACAATGCTTTTATCTCATACGGAAAGAAATTTTCATAATCATAACATTAATTTTGAACGAGGATAAGATGGTTACAAACATTTCACTGATCCCAAAAGTTCTCATGGGTTACATCAATTAGGGGAAAGTACCCGTAAGACTAGTCCAAAATCTGTCGTTAACTAAGCTCGCGTGGGTTTCTATCCTCCTAAAGCATCAAAATGACCCATCAACCCTGAGTAGTGGAAGCGACACTAGATACGGGTGAAGGGGGCATCTCGGAGGCAGTCGCATTGGTACCAGGGGCTGGTCCTAACTCCTCGGGAGCCTCTTCTCCCTCGCTTCCGGCCTCATTGGCCTCCATCTCCAGGTGTTGCATGTCCAGGTGGTTGTTAGCTTCCTCAAGCTCCTGCTGCACATCGTGGAGCTGGTTCTCTAGGACATCAATGGTGTTGTCCCGGATCTCCACCTGCTGCTCCAGGGTGGTGATGTGTTGGCTCAACAGTTCCACCTGTAGGTCCTTCTCCACCAACTCTGAGGACAAGTCGACCACGAAGTCCTCTCGGCTATCGAGGGTGAGCTTGGTGGTCTGAGCGAGGTTAGCAAAATGTGCCATAGCGTCGCTCTGTAGGGCCTGATGGTGGTACAGTGCGCTCATGCACTGAACAATGATTCTCCCAACCAAGTCAGGATACATGGCCCATACATCCTTCACATGGCTCACACGGTTGCACCACATGGGGTCATCACTCTTCTCAGCAGGGAAGAGTCCCAAGGGATGAATCACCATCTCTAGGGGATGGTAGCCACAGAAAGTCGGCAGGGTCTTCATAGCTGCCACCTCGGTGGTGTCGTGCGTCCTGAATCCAACAGTCTCGGAGTCAAGGGAACGCCAACCCGCTTGAAGGGGATGAGCCTCCAGAGTCAGCCAGTGTAGCATCCCAAAAATTCAAATCTTGAAAATTTCTCAAACTCCCTCTAAATTCAAAATGAATTTCAAATTTCGTTTCAAAATGTTTGTTTGCATGTTGATATCAACAAATAAATTTTAGTGGTCTATATTCTCTCCAAAATCCTCCTCAAAATATCCTACAAATATTTCCCTAGTGATCACCCTCAATTTCTTTTCAGAAATACTGCCCAGATATTTCTCCAGTGATCCCCCTCAAATTCTTCCAGAAATACCGCCCATATATTTCCCGAGTAATCCCCTTCAAGTTCTTTCCAGAAATACTGTCCAAATATTCCACCGATATATCTCCAAGTATTTTCCTCTTGAGAAATATCTTCAGAATCATTTTTCAAGTCCCTATAAATATTTTCTTCATAACTTTCCTCATGCTCATACGTATACGTATGCCTCCAGTGTCATACGGTGAGCTCTACAAGCTAATCTCACTTATACAAGACAAATGCATGCTAATCTCCCACTAATCCTCTCATCCTCCCACTAATCCTCTCATCCCTCCCCCCTAATCCCCCACCATGGCTATAAATAGAGGGGCAAGGGCCTCCTCTCATCCCACCCCAAGCCATTTCATGGCAACTCTCTTCCCCCCCACACACCCACTCCATGTTCCACACAAGCACACACTAGCACAAGGATCGTTCGGTCGTTCTTCGATCGTTCGTCCGATCGTTCGATCATTCGTTCATGGTTCGTTCGTCCGTTCGTCCTATCGTTCGATCGTTCGTCCATTCGTTCGTCCAAATAATCTTTGTTCTGCCGTTATGCTGCCGAAATTCCAACGTTCGTTCGTCCGATCATTCGATCGATCGTTCGTTCGTTCATAGTTCCTATTCATCGTTCATCGTCACTATTCATCGTTCATCGTCCGTTCATACGAACTATTCACCATCACTACTCACCATTACTATTCATTGTTACTATTCGCCAACACTATTCATCATCGTTACTATTCATCGATGATATCTATAATTACTTTTTCGTCGTCACTATTCATCATTACTATTCATCGATCATCAGATCACCCCAAATTTCAACTACTCATCCATCATGCTGTCCAGTCCACCTAAGACCATATTCCAGTCATACGAACTCCGGTGACTGTGATTTTCCTTCCAGTCGGGAACCTCTCATCTGGTCACCCATCCTAGGTTTCTCCAAGTTGAGCATGCTTAACTTTGAGATTCCTTTGAACCAGGCTTCCAAACTCAGATTCCAATAATTATTGTTTCTAAATTCTTATCAAACTATTCCCTATCCAACCATGTCATCCCTTAAGCCTAGTCCATATTCCAGAAAACACCCAAAATACTATTGTCCCATATTCTGCCTATAACTGTCCTATTCATACTAAGTCAGACGATTCATTCGTCACTATTCTCACCAACAGTGAACTTCACTGTGCTACACCACATACACTTAGCTATAAATACACCCAGCTACCCTCTCTCTCTCCACACACACTCAACAACCTCAACCAAGGCAAACACCCCACCCACTCAGTTACTCCGCTCTATCGGCTACACGCATAGTGTGACGGAACCTCCCAAGTAATTATGCCCACCTACAGTTGTCCTTGTCCAACGGACCTCAGACAACCCTGTAGGTGCCCCTGAACTACTTGACAAGTTCGATATCTTCTTTCTTACCTTTCCAGGAACGTTTCACCCGTCTTGCAGACATTACAGAACATCGGAGATATCGAAATGCGGAAGTGATTACATAAACTTACATTTATTAAAAAGTAATCTCAAGTTGTTTATTACAGACCAGAAATATAAACGAGTGCAGAGTAGTATTATTACATAACTGAGGGAGGCAAAAACCCCTCCCGATAAGTTTTTCATAAAAGTTTTCTTATGGAGGACCATGTCCTCCCGCATCTTCACTCTTGCTTTTCCTCATGGGGAACCACCTTGGAGCAAAAGCAACAAAAATTTGTCGCTTCCTCACCTAAAAACAACGGAGGGATAAACCCTGAGTATGGAATTACTCAGGAAGTCTTACCCGACTAAGGAAAAGACTCTCAAGGGTATGCTGGATAAATAGGAATCAAGGAGAGGCTTTAGCAAGAATCAACTTAGATACTTTTGCAGAAATAACTTACTAAAGTGAGTCCTTACTTTCAATATTTTAAAGCCAGATTAAATGTTAATAGACTCTGTTTGCATCTAGTCTAATTTCATCATCTCTTGAATACAACATCTTTTTTATTCATAATGTTCACATCCTGACTTAGGTTGTAGGGAAGTGACCAAGTCTTCATAACCGCGAAGGTACGGCGATCCGAATCAATTATACTCAGTTGAGGATCTCCAATCACACGACATATGTAGCACTTAACCCTTGCATATGTCAACCCGCCACCGGGGTTCTTAAGACCAGATTAGGTTCACGCAAACCAAGAGCACAAATACACCACCGTCCAGCCTCTTGCCACGGAGGGTACACGCTACTCTCGCCACCGCTCCACGCCCATTTCGTGTTATCTTATTCTGGCCTTAGTCTGCCCGAGGCAAGGCTTACCCATGACGAGGCATGTGACCAGTTAAAGGGTCCTCGATCAGCACGCCTACATACGCATTCAATCCTTAATCAACCTGGGTAGAACATCACCTGTTCCTAACCCAAGTCTCAATTTAAGTATTTCCCATCCTTAGGATTGTTTCTGTTCCTTAGGATGAAAGAGCATCACAGGGAACTTTGCAGTAAGATCCCATCATTGCCCCAAATGAAAATATTCTTGCAGGTAGAAGCCATCCTTTCTCGAGCTAGGCTAAGGACAACCTCTATCCACAAGATCTAAGCAAGGCTAAGCATTTTTGTAAATCATATTTTGATACTTAATAGAAGTATCTATAAAGGTATGGATATCAAGGAAAGCAATGCATCAAAGGGTTCCAAGCAACTCCTATGAACCTAATGCACATTTCACTAGACTTAAAGTGTGCGAAAATTATTTAAAAACACAAGGAAAGGGGTTGCATGCACCGGGGCTTGCCTTCGTTAGTAGGTGAGTCTGACTCGGATCCACAAATATCAAAGTAGAAGCAGTTTCCTGCCTGAGAATCCGAGGGTGGTGATGTCTTCTCTTCAGTGACTTCCACTTCTTCTTCGCGTTCTAACATAACCATATATATACATATATAAGAATGAATGGCATGTAATGCTCATGAGAGTGCGAAGATAATAAAGATTTATTATCTAAGTCTTGAATACAACTTTCCTTCATGGAACTCCGAGAACTTAGGGTTTCCGGAGTCAGTAAAGGAGTTCAAAGGGCAGGGGTAGGGGTTTTGGGGTCTAGTTATCAAACATGGTTCAAATCAAACCAAACTCTACCCATGGCTTCTAAATAATGTGTAAAGCTTATATAAAAAGTTTGGACATTTTTGGAATTACCAAATGTTTTCTAAAAATCCAGAACTAATATTTTAAGCTACTTTAATTGCCTTAAAATTCCTTATTTCCTCTAAAAATCATAAAACTATTTTTCTTAAATTCTAGGGAAAATAATAAGCCTAGGAAAATTGGTTTCACAATTTTAGGAATTTTCTACCATTTTCTAGAGTTTTTTTAAAGTTCTGCTGAAAAAGAAAAAGGAAAAACAGAAACAGTGATGGCCCGATTCCAGCCCAGGTGGCCCAACACCAGAGGGAAAGCGCGCCCGCGCGTGTGTCCGTGGAGACTTTGCAAATAAGGCCCTGCAGTTTTGGATAACTCGAAGGAGTCCAAGCACTATTTAAAACAGTCGCTGACACTTTGCAGAAATGCCCTCATACTTCTATTTCTTCACACCGACTGATCCCCGACGGCGAACCGCGCGGGAGCCATGCTCCGACGAGCTGGACTGGGCGGAGCACGCAAGGATTGGTGCTCACCGACGACTGACTCCAGATTTCGACCTAACCCGAGGTTTCCCCTCGTTCAATTTCACGAATGGCTACTAGGTTTGCTCTGGCCGCAGTGACTGTGGACCTTGCGGACAGATGAACGCGTTCCCGGCAATTCCTGGCGGTCTAATTCAATCCGAGGGGTCGAAGAGCTTGAGGAGGACCTAAGAACGCTAGAACAAACGATCAAAGTGCTGGGACTGACCTGGAATAAGCTGGCCGCGGTGAGGCTAAACCGAGTGAATTGGGGAGAATCCAAAATTAGAGTTCTCGGGTTGGGGGTTTGGGATGCAGGTGGGTGCAGTAGCTGCGTGAATACTTGACGGAGCTGAGGACGCGCTCAATTTATAAATCAAGTGAGCGGTGGCCGGGAATTTGGGGTTGAATGCGGTGGCGGTCAGAGAAGAAGCGAGTCACCGGCGGGGTGATTCGTGGCAGTTCACGGGATGAGAAGCCACGACAGTCACTGGGTAATGATCATAGTTCACGGCGACGTGGTCACTGACCGGAAGCGTGGCACAATCGCGGTGGCGGTCAGAGAAGAAGCGAGTCACCGGCGGGGTGATTCGTGGCAGTTCACGGGATGAGAAGCCACGACAGTCACTGGGTAATGATCATAGTTCACGGCGACGTGGTCACTGACCGGAAGCGTGGCACAATCGCGGTGGAGGATGCAAACTCCGGCGATGGCCGCACGGCCACGTTGTCGATGCACGTGGTCGGGATACCGCGAGGCCACGGCAGCACGAACATATCCACGACGCGATCCTATCCCCTCCCCGTCGTGAGATCTTTTCTTTGCCATAGTTATCCAACCGCCAGTGAACACGAATCACGGTGGCGGCGTGAGTCTTCGCGCAGGGAGGTCGTCGTCGACGAGCAAGCCGCGCTGGCAACCTGATCCACTTTGGTCTACTGTACCATCGTGAGCTGCCATCAGTGCACCTGACAGTGAAATTTGAAGCCAAGTTTTCTCTCGATTTCTGATGATAAATCATACCAAGCTCTACAGCAAAGTTGTAGAGCAATATGCTATCTACAATATTGCCATATGATGTTGCCCCAAAAAGCCACTGCATCTAGTTTGAAATTGGGCTTGAAGTTCAGGGCATCCATCTGTCAGTCTGATTTTCAGACCTAGTCAGCCTGACAGCCTGACTTTAGGCTTAATTATCTCTGGATTTTTCTTAACAACTGAGCTCACAACCTTAAGCAAAGTTGTTCTCCTATGATTGAGCTACAAACTTGATGTGGTGACCTAGGTCAAAAACCCTAGAGAAAGTTACAAGGCTCAGAAGTTGAGCCCTTAACACTGAATTTCAGACTTAGTATAGAACTCAATTGAGGTCCATTTTGCAATTAAGTCCAAAATCAAATATTTGGCTTACAAGTCCACACATTTGTGAACCAAATGACTTAGGATACTTATTTAAACTGGTTTTTTGCACTTTAGTCCAAAAGTGGACTAATTTTGCACATAAGCCCCTAGGGTTTGGTTTTAGGGTTTTCCAGGGTTCTAATTAGGGTTTTTGGTATCCCAGGGGTATAAATGTGACTCAACTTTATTTTTGGGGACATTTTATGACTATTTCCCTAAAGCCTTTAAGTTTTCTCAATTTGGGTTAGGTCTTACCCCTTTAATCCCTATTTAGGGTTAAGTTCCCTATCCAGGGTTCTATTTGCAAAACACTAAAACAATACAACTTGTTTGAAATTTTTGCTTAGTGAATGCACTCTAGGTGTGTCAAACATATTCAATGCCAATGCTTATGATGACATGCTCAAGTTTTAGTTATAGTAACACCAGGGGTGTTACATCCTTCCCCCCATAAAAGAATCTCGTCCCGAGATTAAAAATCCTAGGGTAGGTAATGGAAAAGGAAACGCGACATACTTTTATTTCCTTATTTTTGGTATAAGGCAGGGGTGGTTTGGGAATCACTCCTTTATTACAACAGCTATACATGCTTTACAAATTACAAGAGGCTAAAAAGCCTGGGAATTTCTTATCTAAAAAGTCTTGAGTTTCCCATGTAGCCTCATCTTCGGAATGTTGGTTCCACAGTATCTTATAAAACTTGAGAGTTTTTCTTCGGGTAATCCTGTCCTTTTGATCCAAGACTCGAATAGGGTGCTCAGAATATGTCAAGTCCGGTTCAAGGACAACATCTGTTACTTCAACTGTTCGATCAGGAATCCGAAGACACTTTTGGGATACGTGGAACACATTATGCACAGCAGACAATGTTTCGGGTAGTTGGAGTCGGTATGCCACTGGTCCACATTGCTCAAGTATAGGGAATGGACCAATATACCAGGGTGCAAACTTTCCTTTAACCCCGAAACGCGATACTCCCTTCATTGGTGAAACCTTTAGGTAGACATAGCCTCCCTCAAGGAAATATAAGGGCATTCGCCGTTTGTCTGCATAACTCTTCTGACGAGCTTGGGCTTTCTTCATATTATTATTTTCTGAACCTTTTCTTCAGTCTCTTTCACCATATCAGGCCTGAAGAAGTACCTTTCACCAGGTTCAGACCAATTTAGCGGAGTACGACATCGTCGTCCATATAAAGCTTCAAAGGGTGCCATCTTGATGCTTTCTTGATAGCTATTATTATATGAAAATTCCGCTAACGGCAAACATTCATCCCATTTTTGTGGGAATTCCAGAACACATGCCTGCAGCATATCTTCAAGTATTTGGTTCACTCTCTCAGTCTGTCCACTGGTTTGAGGATAATAGGCCGAACTGTGGAGCAACTTAGTACCCAGGGATTTATGAAGTTCTTCCCAAAATTTGGATACGAATTGCGATCCACGATCCGACACTATAATCTTTGGAATACCATGCAAACTGAGAATACTGGCAATGTATAATGCTGCATAAGTGGCCACTGTATACTTTACCTTGACAGGTAAGAAGTGGGCAATCTTTGTGAGTCGATCAATGATAACCCAGATAGAATCATACCCTTTTGTAGTCCTGGGTAACCCCATAATGAAGTCCAGTATAAATGTGACTCAACTTTATTTTTGGGGACATTTTATGACTATTTCCCTAAAGCCTTTAAGTTTTCTCAATTTGGGTTAGGTCTTACCCCTTTAATCCCTATTTAGGGTTAAGTTCCCTATCCAGGGTTCTATTTGCAAAACACTAAAACAATACAACTTGTTTGAAATTTTTGCCTAGTGAATGCACTCTAGGTGTGTCAAACATATGCAATGCCAATGCTTATGATGACATGCTCAAGTTTTAGTTATAGTAACACCAGGGGTGTTACACATAGTGTCGCTTCGCCTACAGTCCACCCTCTTGGTAAGCACCTCCGCTCCACCACCAGTAATATCACAACACCACATGACACAGATTCTACTCAAGACTCTACCCATCCATATATCGCTATTCTGAACACTATACTAAATATTTGTTGGTATACTTGCTGGTTTGTATGTTTGCTTGTTCATGTTGAATTGTTATCGGAGCGTTCGTGCCTTCTCGTGGAGGCCAGATCTGCAAGTCTACGCCAGGCGGTGGAGCCAGAAGCTTGTTCCGCGAGCTCTCCTTCCCCCTTCGCCGGATAAGCACGGCAAGCTCACTAGATCCCTTTGATGCATAAATTACCTATGATTTTTCAACCACAACCCTCAGCATGTAATTTTATGCATGATATGATTTTGAGACAAGTTATTATGGCCACCCAGCCACTTGCCGCAATCAATCCTTAATATATTTGTTCCAAATGATTTGAGAAAAGGTGTGAGTTTTCAAAAGAAAATGCTTTTCAAAATGTGTATGATGAAGGGTTTTCACCCTTATCACCTTTGAGTAGGGATGATCAGGGACTCCCTAGTTTAGGGGAGGGCCTAAGGTGATGGCTCAGCTAGTTTAGGTGTGAGCAGAAGGATTGTCCCCTTATATAAGGACCGGTTTTTCATCCTTCACTACCTGTACTCATGATAAGTACAACCACTCGAGACTGTGTGGGCAGTCACTCAATCTGAACTCGTACGGTTCAAACCCAGGGTTATGAAGGCCGGGGAGCACCAGGAGGATAAGGAGGGGGAATGTTTTGTCCAGTTTGGGCATGGCGGTGTCCTGACTCCTTCCGGTATAACCGTTAAGGTAGGAACGTGCGAGGAAAGAAAGAGATTCAGATTCGGGTCTCACTAGCTATGAGATCACAGAGCTGGACTAGTGGGTAAAGTGTACACCTCTTCGCAGAGTTCAAACCTATTCGAATAATATGTGTCCACAAGAATGGACAAGTTTGGTGTGGTATGACAATTAGTGTTTTGTTTTAAAAAGGTGCTTTTGAGAAAAGTGATTTTTAAAAGGTCCGACGGTTGAGCCGTGAGCTATGGTGGACGGGAAGTCCAGTGGCTGTTGTTGAAAATGAAAACCAGTGGGAAACTGCTGAGATACTTAGATGGTTTAGTCCAAGGGATTTTGTTCTATATTGAAAAACTTCCAGCTCCTTTGAGAGAGGATGCGCTTTGAAAAATACAAAATGTTTACAAAACAACCCTGCATAAAATATTGATGTTTCTGCAAAATATCCTGAGCTCCACATATTCCATGCATTATATCTGATTTCCCCATTCCGCAGGTGAAGGTGGGCTGCTGAGTACGTTTGTACTCACCCTTGCTTATTTGTTGTTTTTCAGAAAAAGGTGATCGGGTAAGAGTTACGACTGTTCCCAACCTTGCATGTGGCTGTTGGACCGCTGATTTGCTTCGCTGCGTATATCAGGCTGCTTCAGCCCCACTCTGATGATATGTCCCGAGTTATGGACCAACTCTTAAAGTTGATTGCCACCTTTATAGGTTTGTCTCGTTTAAGTAGATCTGGAATCATCTGATGTATAAATGTGTTTACTAGCCTCCTGGGACTAGTAATTGTATCACATTTGAGTCCCAGAGGACCGGGACGCTTCAGGTGGTATCAGAGCTGTTAGGTTGGCCGCAGGACGTAACCCTTAGCCTAATCCAAAAGTTTTTGAGTCAAAACTATTTTCTTAAAAAAATTCTTGCTCTCATCCCTTCATTTCAAAAATGCTTTCCCCCTTTCCTTCTCTCAGAAGTCAGATGGAGGTCCGTTGCCAAACTAGCTTTTGCCAGAATGAAGATGGTTTCCCCAAGTTGCTGAGAGCATGCACAGTCCGCCTCGGAATCAGGAGCCAGCCAAAGTATGATGACCGTGAATTCGTCGAGCATGGCACAGAGAAGTGTGTCATGACTGTATACATTGGATCCAGTCCACACCATGTGGAATGGAGTGTCACTGCTACTGGGCACAGATTCAAGGACACCTGCCAAGTCGTCGTCCGCAAGGCATTGAGGGCCCTGTGTCAGATCTATGAAGAAGAAGTGGCCGACACACCGCTCAGATTCTTTCCGCCTTTTCAGAGAAATTGTCCCATTTGGATGGTCAGGATGCGTGCATTGGAAGGGCAGCAGCTTCTTGAGGACGACCCCTTAGTCGTGTACCTCACTGCATACCTGCTCACCCTGGATGCCCAGTATGATTTTGTCGGGGACCATAATTAGGGGTACCCCCAAGACTCCTAAACTCGGCTGGTAAACACCATCAGCACAAAGCTGCAAATGCCTGATGGGCGCAATACAGGTCAAAGCTTCGTCCACTCAAGGGACACGGTCTCGCCTTGCTCCAGCTCGGCCTCGGGCAGGAACAGTAGACCCAGGCAGATTCACGCCTCGCCCGAGGGCCTCCTCAAGCAATGGGCGCACCTTCGACTCGCCCGAGGCCCAGCTCGGGCAGGCTTCGCGGTGAAGCAACCTTGGCCAGATCGCCTCGCCAACCGACCAAATCGCAGGAGCATTCAATGCAAGGATCGCCTGACACCCTGTCCTGATGCACGATCTTCAGTCGATAGGGCCGAAGTGACCGCAGTCACTTCGCCCCTCCACGGGCTGACCTGACAGGAAAACAGTGCCGCCTGCGCAGCTTTGACTGTTATGCCACCCGTCAGGGTGAGGCTGACAGCCGCCAAGTCCGGCCTCAGGCGCCATAGGAAGCTCCGCCTCGCCCGACCCTAGGGCTCGGACTGAACCTCGACCTCGGATGACGGACTCCGCCTCGCCCGACCCCAGGGCTCGGATTCAACCTCGACCTCGGACGACGGTCTCCGCCTCGCCCGACCCCAGGGCTCGGACTCAACCTCGACCTCGGACGATGGACTCTGCCTCGCCCGACGCCAGGGCTCGGATTCAACCTCGACCTCGGACGACGGTCTCTGCCTCGCCCGACCCCAGGACTCGGACTCAGCCTCGACCTCGGAGGAGCCTCCACCTCGCCCGACCTTGGGCTTGGACCGACCACGCCGCAGGGGGGTACATCATTACCCTACCCCTAGCTAGCTCAGGCTACGGGGAAGAAGACCGACGTCCCATCTGGCTCGCCCCGGTAAACAAGTAATGATGGCACCCCACGTGCTCCATGACGGCGGCGGCTCTCAGCCCCCTACGGAAGCAAGGAGACGTCAGCAAGGATCCGACAGCCCCGACAGCTGTACTTCTACAGGGTTTAAGCGCTCCTCCGACGGCCACAACATCACATGAACATAGGGCTCTAGCTCCTCTCTGCTAGACACGTTAGCACACTGCTACACCCCCCATTGTACACCTGGGCCCTCTCCTTACGTCTATAAAAGGAAGGTCCATGGCTCTCGTACGAGAAGGTGGCCGCGCAGGAGGACGGGCAGACGAACAGGCTCTCTCTCTCTCCCTCGCGAACGCTTGTAACCCCCTACTGCAAGCGCATCCGCTCTGGGCGTAGGACAACACGAGCCGCGGTTCCCCTTATTGTTTCCCCCTTGTGTTCCGTCTCGCGTCGACCCATTTGGGCTGGGACACGCAGCGACAATTTACTCGTCGGTCCAGGGACCCCCTGGGGTCGAAACGCCGATGGTTGGCGCGCCAGGTAGGGGCCTGCTGCGTGTTGATGAACAGCTTCCCGTCAAGCTTCAGATGGGTAGTCTCTAGCAACCTCTCCAGCCCGGGACGCTGCTCCGTTTCGGGAGTCTCGAGTTCATGTCCCTCGACGGCAGCTACGACATGATACTCCTTCCTCCGCCGCGCGACAACAACAACGGCGGCCGTCAGCCCGCCCGCCAGTGGCGGAATCAACGACGTCTTCCCAGCGTGGCGGAAGAGCAGCATCCGAGTCTGTCCCGTCACCTTCCCTGCCACAGGAGGAGGAGGCGGGGCAACCATGGCCAAGCAGGAGGCGGCACCTCGTCGGCTGTCGAGCGAGTCGACGACGCCGGCGCCCCAGCGGGGGACATGTCAGGCGTTGACCTCGTGTCTGAGACGAAGACGAGCGTCGTTTCCCCGCAACACGCCAACCCCAAGCGGACGGATGACGCCAGCACGCTCGCGAAGGACATGCTGGGCGTTAGCCTCGTACCTGAGATAACGGTGCAGTCTGTCCCCGACGCGACTTCGTCACCATCCATCGATCAAGAGGTACCGTCCGTTTTCCACCCTGTGCCTTTTAGATTCAGCTTCTACCCACCAAGCGACCCTGCTTCGGTGGACGCTTTCATAAAGGCATATCCTGACCTTCCGGGGTACCATATATGGTCAACCTGGGACCGACTAATGGCCGTCTCGACCTACGGTCCCCCGGGTTCCGAGGAAGATGAAGAGCCCGACTATGGTTGGGATTTCTCTAGGCTCGGTAACCCCAGTGCCATGCGGGACTTCATGACCGCATGTGACTACTGCCTCTCCGATTGCTCCGATGGTAGCCACAGCCTCGGTGACGAGGACTGTGGCCCAAGTCGCGAATGTTTCCACGTCAATCTAGGGGGTCTCGATGAAGGCAACCACCTTGGTATGCCACAGGACGGCGATCCCCCTAGGCCTGCGCCTCGCGTTGACATCCTTCGGGAGCTAGCTGTGGTCCCAGTCCCTGCGGGGGGTCAGGACGCACAGCTCGAGCAAATCCGCGAGATGCAGGCCAGGCTCGACGAGGAAGCAGGACAACTTGTCCAGCTCCGGCAGAACATCAGGCAGGAGTGGGCAGGCCGAGCACCAGCCGGAAAAGCGCGTCATCTGCCCCAGGATGTCTAGCACCGCATCGCTGACGATGCCAGGGCAAGGCTGCCCCCGGCTTCCAGTGGGGTCGGCCAGAACCTGGCTGCAGCAGCAATACTACTCCGAGCGATGCCGGAACCATCCACCACCAAGGGCGACGTATCTAGGGAGAGCTCAAGAATCTCCTGGAGGATGTCGCGGTCCGATGGGCCGAAAGCTATGCCTCCCGGAGGCAGGGGTACCCCCCAGAGCATCGCGCCGCGACTTCCTGATTCATGCGGGAAGCCTCGGTCCACACCGGGTGCACGGGGGACACAGCGCCTGATGCCTTGGGTCGCCTCGGCAACGAGCACCACCGCCGTGACCGTCGAGCCCACCTCGACGAAAAGGTGCGCCGAGGCTACCACCCCAGGCGTGGGGGACGCTACGACAGCGGGGAGGATCGGAGCCCCTCGCTCGAACCACCCGGTCCGCAAGCTTTCAGCCGGGCCATAAGACGGGCGCCGTTCCCGACCCGGTTCCGAACCCCGACTACCATCACCAAGTAGTCGGGGGAGACAAGGCCGGAACTGTGGCTCGCGGACTACCGGCTGGCCTGCCAGCTGGGTGGAATGGACGATGACAACCTCATCACCCGCAACCTCCCCACTGTTCCTCTCCGACGCCGCCCGAGCCTGGCTGGAGCATCTACCTCCTGCGCAGATCTCCAACTAGGTCGACCTGGTCAAAGCCTTCGCCAGAAACTTCCAGGGCACATACGTGCGCCCCGGGAATTCCTGGGATCTCCGAAGCTGCCGCCAGCAGCCAAGAGAGTCCCTGCGAGACTACATCCGGCGATTCTCGAAGCAGCGCACCGAGCTGCCCAACATCACCGACTCAGATGTCATCGGCGCGTTCCTCGCCGGCACCACTTGCCGCGACCTCGTGAGCAAGCTGGGTCGCAAGACCCCCACCAGGGCGAGCGAGCTGATGGACATCGCCACCAAGTTCGCCTCGGGCCAGGAGGCGGTCGAGGCCATCTTCCGGAAGGACAAGCAGCCTTAGGGGCGCCAGCCGGAAGACGTCCCCGAGGCGTCCGCTCAGCGCGACACCAAGAAGAAGGGCAAGAAAAAGTCACAAACGAAACGCGACGCCACCGACGCAGATCTTGTCGCCGCTGTCGAACACAGGAACCTCCGGAAACCTCCCGGAGGGGCCAACCTGTTCGACAAGATGCTCAAGGAGTCGTGCCCCTATCATCAGGGTCCCGTCAAGCATACCCTTGAGGAGTGCGTCATGCTTCGGTGCGACTTCCACAAGGCTGGGCCACCGGCGGAAGGTGGCAGAGCCCACGACAACGACAAGAAGGAAGGCCACAAGGCAGAGGAGTTCCCCGAGGTCCATGACTGCTTCATGATCTACGGTGGGCAGGTGGCGAACGCCTCGGCTCGGCACCGCAAGCAGGAGCGTCGGGAGGTCTGCTCAGTGAAGGTGGCGGCGCCAGTCTACCTAGACTGGTCCGACAAGCCCATCACCTTCGACCAAGGCGACCACCCTGACCACGTGTCGAGCCCGGGGAAGTACCCTCTCGTTGTCGATCCCATCATCGGCAACGTCAGGCTTACCAAGGTCCTCATGGATGGAGGCAGCAGCCTCAACATCATCTACGCCGAGACCCTCGGGCTCTTGCAGATCGATCTGTCCACGATACGGGCCGGTGTGGCGCCCTTTCACGGGATCATTCCCGGGAAGCGCGTCCAGCCCCTTGGACAACTCGATCTGCCCGTCTGCTTCGGGACTCCCTCCAACTTCCGAAGGGAAACCCTCACGTTCGAGGTGGTCAGGTTCCGAGGAACCTACCACGCAGTGCTGGGGAGACCATGCTATGCCAAGTTCATGGTCGTCAGGCCCCGACAGCCATAATGAATAAGACACCGGCACTCAAGGTGCCATTACAAACGGAACTCCGGTTCCACCTCCGCGGGTACAAACAACCCACCACAATTGGAGGGCCTGCGGAGCAACAGAAGGCCAACGGATGGCTCGTCGCCGCCCGCTTCAGCAGCAGCGACGACGACTTCTGCTCTGAGCGGCCGAACAGCAGCAGCGATGACCTCAGGGCGGATGCTGCTGCCATAAGGCCCTCGCCCACGTCCCCACTCGAGGGGCGAGGACAAGCAGAAGGCCGTAGAGTTGGAGGTCAGTCCGTGGGCGGCACCGACTATCTCGTCGGCGGAGAAACCTCTTCCGGCTGCCGCGGTGGAAGGTGGCACCGGAAGCAGCGCCGAAGCCGCTCGGACCGGGGAGCCGGACAAGCGGCAGCTACCAGCGCCATGAACGGCGAACGCCCTTCCCCCCGATCGCTGAGGGAAGAAGCGGGTCACTGCCCACGCGGAGACCGACCCCAACTCGGCGCACTCCCCTCCCCAGCACTGATGATGAACATCCTTGAAGCTGAGGGAGGGGCAGGGGCCACAGCCTGGCTTGCTTCTCCCCACCCAGGAGCTGGTGGTCACCGTCTTGGGTGACCGCCGGCGAGGGGATACGGCCGGGCTGCCTGATGAAAATCCTTGAAGCCGAACGACGGCTGAAAGGTACCAACTTCCGCGAAGTTGCGTTCCTCCAACGACAAGGCGGAACAACTGCGAGTGTCCCCCATCCGGGGGCTCGGAAGGTGGAAAGACGCGATGCATAAGGGGAGCGCGAAGACATGGTTGCCTTTCAAGGGGTCACCCTCCTTTTAAAGGCAACTCTCCCCACTTGCGTCCTCAGCCATCGCGGGCTGAGTTTTCTGCAACACGCTCCAAGCTCCTCCCCCTACGACACCGGCGCTGGGTCCCACGCGTCATGCAAGCTGGCCCAGGGCAGAAGAAGCCAAACCGCCGTGCGCGGTACGCGCAACTGCCCAGCGGTTACGCGCATTCCTCCACTTTCGCCTAGACCAGGGGGTGAAAGGGCGGACTGCCATGCAGGCGGCATGCAACCGCACCAAGTGGGCGCACCCTTTCGACTCCAACGCGTCCAGCATGGAGGCCCAGGCCCACATGTCATGTAACCGGCGCGCCGGTTGCTACGTGCAAGAAACTGCACCGCCACTCGTGCCACTACCGTGCCGCCTCGACTGCGGAACCAGTACCGCGACTCGAGGCAACCCTGCGTATGACCCAACAGTGCCAGCCAGGCACGTCGGTCATGGGTCAATCAGCCGCGAGAGAAGGCGCGACGGTCGATACGGCCAGAAATGGGCCGGCAGTAATGGCGGTGGCAGGTGGGCGAAAGCAGCGGTCAAGTCGTCAGCCAAGCTCACGTCCCCTCCAGGGACAGCGAGAAAACCCTCTCCCACGGCGCGAAGACGGCGCGCCCGTGTTCTGTTCCTCGAACGGCTCGCGCACGTGCAACGGCCGCCCCGTGAACCACTCGTCCCGTCGCATTAACTCTGCGGCAGGCCGGGCGGCGCCTTTGGCGGGCGAAGCAGGCGACGCTTCGTTTCCGCCATAATGACCACGTCAAAAAAGGTGCGCCACGTCATTCGATTTCGTATCCTTTTCCTCTTCCTCTTTCTCTCTCTTACAGCAGGGACCGGGAAAGGGGATACCCCGAAAGGGATCCTTCTCTGCGAAGGAAACGGGCCCCGAGCCCCCCTACTGATCAGAGGTTTGAAGGCTGGCCCCTCGGAGGGGTTCAACAGCCGCCTCAGAGCGCTCGGGCTCCGCGCCCACTAATGGTCAGAGGTTCGAAGGCCGGCCCCTCGGAAGGGTTCAACGGCCGCCTCAGGTCACTCAGGCTCCGCGCCCACTACTGATCAGGGGTTCGTAGGCTGGCCCTCGAAAGGGTTCGACAGCCGCCTCAGACGCAGAGCGAGGGATGACCCTGGGTACGTTCGATACATAACCAAGGCTCGGGCTATGCTCCCGAGGTACCCTAGGACATTTCCGAGACCAACGGGAACTATTTTTGTAACGGAATCCCATCAGAGGGAGGCATCGAGCCCTCGGACCCCGTCAAAAGGGACCGGGTCCGGCAAATCACCCGCAGGTACTTTTGGAGCGCGCCTCCGGGCCACTAGTTGACCCCTAACAAATGGGGCACGGGCGTCCACTCGGAATACCCGTTAGCAGCTCACTGGAGACACCATGTTCGGCGCCCTCCAAGGGCAACATGGCGCTTCCCCCCCCCTCCTTGCAGAAAGGCGACGCAGGGGCGTATGTAAAAAAGTCGAGTCTGTCCTTGACCGCCCTCTCGCTCTGTGCAGAGGCTCGGGGGCTGCTCTCGCAAACCCGGCTCCGGCCAAACCGTTGACACCGTCAACATACCAGCCCGAGAACTTGGGACCCGACCGTGCACCCGGGCTACGGCCAGCTCGCATGAGGGAACAACCAGACCGGCCGAAGCGTCGCGAAACGCATTAAGACCTCGAAGGAGTCAAACCACTCCTCCGAGGCCTCGGGGGCTACACCCGGCGGGTGCGCTCACGCGCACCCACCGGAACAAAACGCAACCGAGAAAGGCCGGTCCCCTTGCAAAAAAGTGCGACAAAAGCCTCCAAGCGAGTATTAACACTCACTTTGAGGCTCGGGGGCTACTGTCGGGGACCATAATTAGGGGTACCCCCAAGACTCCTAATCTCAGCTGGTAACCCCCATCAACACAAAGCTGCAAAGGCCTGATGGGTGCGATTAAGTCAAGGCTCGGTCCACTCAAGGACACGATCTCGCCTCGCCCGAGCCCAGCCTCGGGCAAGGGCAGCCGACCCCGCAGGATCTACGTCTCGCCCGAGGGCCCCCTCAAGCAGCGGACACACCTTCAGCTTGCCCGAGGCCCGGTCTTCGCCAAGAAGCAACCTTGGCCAAATCGCCACGACGACCGAACGTATCGCAGGAGCATTTAATGCAAAGATGGCCTGACACCTTATCCTGACGCACGCCCTTCAGTCGACAGAGCCGAAGCGACCACAGTCACTTCGCCGCTCCACTAACCGACCTGACAAGAGGACAGCGCCGCTCTGACTGCTGTGCCACTCGACAGAGTGAGGCTAACAGCAGCCAAGTCCGGCTTTGGGCGCCATAGGAAGCTCCGCCTCGCCCGATCCCAGGGCTCGGACTCGGCCTCGGCCCCGGAAGACGACGAACTCCGCCTCGCCCGACCCCAGGGCTCGGACTCGGACTCGGCCTCGGCCCCGGAAGACGATGAACTCCGCCTCGCCCGACCCCAGGGCTCGGACTCGGCCTCGGCCCCGGAAGACGACGAACTCCGCCTCGCCTGACCCCAGGGCTCGGACTCAGCCTCGGCCCTGGAAGACGACGAACTCCGCCTCGCCCGACCCTAGGGCTCGGACTCGGCCTCGGCCCCGGAAGACGACGAACTCCGCCTCACCCGACCCCAGGGCTCGGACTCGACCTCGACCTCGGAAGACAAACTCGACCTCGACCTCGGAGGAGCCTCTGCCTCGCCCTACCCAGGGCTCGGACCGACCACGACACAGGAGGGGCCATCATTACCCTACCCCTACCTAGCTCTGGCTACGGGGAACAGGACCGGTGTCCCATCTGGCTCGCCTCGGTAAAACAAATAATGATGGCGCCCCGCATGCTCCAAGACGACGGCGGCTCTCAGTCCCCTTACGAAAGCAAGGAGACGTCAGCAAGGACTCGACAGCCCCGACAGCTGTCCTTCCGCAAGGCTCCAGCGCTCCTCCGACGACCACGACATCACACGAACAGGGTGCCAAAACCTCTCCGGCTGCCACGACGACATGTACTTAGGGCACTAGCTCCTCTCTGCTAGACACGTTAGCACGCTGCTACATCTCCCATTGTACACCTGGACCCTCTCCTTACGCCTATAAAAGGAAGGTCCAGGGCCCTCTTACAGAGGGTTGGCCGCGCGGGGAAGGACGGGACGGCGCGCGCGTAAGCCTCTCGCTCCCTCCCGCGCGGATGCTTGTAACCCCCTACTGCAAGCGCACCCGACCTGGGCGCGGGACAAACACGAAGGCCGCAGGTTTCCCCTTTTACGCCTGTCTCCCTCTGGCTTTTCCCCCCTTCGCGCTCCGTCTCGCGCCGACCCATCTGGGCTGGGGCACGTGGCGACAATTTACTCGTCGGTCCAGGGACCCCCCGGGGTCGAAACGCCGACACTAGTGTTTTGGTGTTTTAAAGCAAGGGTCAGTACACATCAACGTACTTAGCAAATGTCCCGTTTGGCTAAAGTGGAGTAGATGTATGTGGTGGGAAGCTCAGAGTAGTTGCTTTTAGTTGCTCAGGTAATTGTTACTAGTAGAGAGCCAAGTTTTAGCAATAATCTCGAGTCATTAACCTAAAGGTACTCCCTCTAAAAGGAAACAATACCAGAATCCATAATCATAATCATCACCATTAAAACCATTATTATCCTCATCATCATCTGTAATCATAGTATCTCTAATCAAAGGAGCTCCAAAGGTCGCTCATAACCGTGAGCATGGCTGATATACCAGTTTCTAACCCTCTACATAGGTCACACACTTTACCCACGAGCCGTGATTCCCGTTCTGCCCGGGGATCATGACTCCCCATTGATCACTCAAGGTGAACTGGCAGGGTCTCACTATGTAGCTTTTACAAAGATTCCCCAAAGGTATAGCCGTCCGTTAGGTTTCCTAAATGCACCACACTCCTCCCAAGGGGAAAACCACCCTCGGCAGAGGGAGCCACATACACCCAGCCCCATTAACGGCATGACAGCAAAGTGAACTACACTTGAGTTCCTCTAATTAATTAGCTAAGGGCGTCCCATTCCACCCTCATGGTTGTACTGTTATCCTGGGTGGACATCCAACGAACAAGTCCTTACGGAGAGACACTCGAGAAACAGATCAAGCCCCCATAAATGTCACCATGCCATAACCATATCCAGAAGTAAACATTGTATCATAAATAGTCTCATCATGTTCATTGATTAGAATAGAGTGCTAGCATAAAGCTAATCCAGAAATAATCCAACCGAAATAGGTGATCAAGGAAAGGATAAACAAAAGACTTGTAAATCCTTAGGCATAAATTGTGTCAATGCGGGGAGATGAATTACAAAATGAGTAGGACATAGATAGGTCAGAGGACACTTGCCTTCACCAACCAGTTGCTGCTCAGGGTCTTCTCCTGCAACTTCCTCAGACTCCACCAACGGACCGTTATCTATACGAGTGCAAACATACATTCCACATTCTTAACATAGAAGGAAACAATACACCACACAATGAAACAGATCAATTAAACAGACACGTGGCGTAGAGCTCGTATTTACGACTATGCGAGAAAAGAAACTACGACGGTCAAAGCTATGACCGAGAGACAACGATTACATTAAGCGACTATGGATTACAATATTTATTTCAGTATAATTATATTAATTGAAATTCATGCAACGCATAAATAAAATTGACACTTGGTCCTGATTAGATTGGTACTCTATTAACCGTCGTTACACTACGCACTTTAATTATCACACGCGATTCAAGGTGGATCAAAAGGTCGTCGCACGGCCAAGCGCGCGACACATAAAAACGGTGTGTGCGCTACGCGTGAAACGATGCATGACCCAAATGAAATTTAAAGCGTTACGGCGCGCGTGAAGCGGCAAACAGCGAGCACGAAGCGCGCCGAGGTCGTGCCACGACAGCGACGAAGTTGCACGCTTGGGACCACATTGAGCGCCGGGACGGGGGCCACGCCAAACACTGGGTAGGACTGCGCCTGGGCGAGGGGCCTGGGGCAGGGGCACGTGCGGGCAGGAGGCCGCCGCGCCGAGGGCTGGGGGCCGCGGGGAGGGACGCCGAGGAGGGAGGCATAGGGGGAGCTTACCACCACGAACGCGATGAACGACGGCAACCGTAGCTCTCCGATGATCCAAGCGAGGGCAGAGAGAGTGGGAGAGGAGGAAGAGGGAGAAGGGGGGTTTCTCCTCTCCTAGATCATAGGTGCGCGGAGAGGGAGGGGGTTGGTTGCGCGCGCGCATGGTGGGGGGCGGCGGCTGGGCCACGCGCCGGGCCGCTTCTCCTCTTCCTTCCTTTAATCATCCTCTTTTCCTTAAAGTTAAATTTACTCACCGAATAGAACCCTGAATTAAATGGATACACACCTAGGCATGACACCAAACAAAAATAAATATGCTCCAGCATGATGCAACAACGATATCACCTTAGGGTTTTGCTTACACATGGCATGGACATAAATCTCTATATTACTTTCCAAATGGGAGAAAGGAGCATAAAAGAAAGAGAGAAAGAAGGTAACACGTGAATTTGGTGAATATTGGAGAAGAAATTTTATACCCCTAAATTCAAGGCATTACACATAGCCTGAGGGGCTTGTAGGCCATGAGTGGGAGGTGGACCGACGCCTCTGTTGTGGCTCTATGCCAGGCGTAGTTAGTGCGGTCGGTCACTTATGGCGGGTCAGTCTTGGGTCGGACAAGGGATCCACTCAAGTGGTTTCCCTTCAGTTCGCCCGCCCCCCTATCTGGTTCCACCATGCCCGACCCCCGCGCGCGGTGCCGTGGGGTTCGTCCAGGGACATGGGCTTCTAGGGTAGACATTTCCTTTCTCCTCCATCTGTTCGACGGGTCCTAGTTGCCAGAGGCTTTTCCCCAGCGCTCACTGGCTGGTGGTCCCCATGGACAGGGAATGTATCCTCGACAAGAGCCCCCACCATACTTGTCGTTGGAGAGAAGGCATACTTTTCTATCTGCGGGCGCATTGGACCGTCTGGTCCGGGCGCCACGTCAGCTATCCATTGAACTGTGTCGACACTGTAGCGGTCTGGTGTGCCACCGGACTGTCCCGCGACCGAGCCACGTCAGATGCCCGTTGAGACTAGACTTTGGGCTAACTGCCCGGTGCACCAGCTACTAGAGAGTCGTTTGCAGAGCTCTCTGCGCAGGCATTCCAGTGCACATTGGACAAGTCCAGTGAGCCACTGGTGAACTAGAAAACAACCCTCCTTTGGATTTCTTAACTATTTTTCCTTGGGCTATTTTGGTCTTGTGTCTTGTACTTTTGCTGAGTATACATTGATCTTCTTTGAGTTTTTAGGTCTTCATTTGAGGTGTTGCATCCTTTGTAACACCCCGTCCACTCCCAGACCAGCAGTACTTACTCCTGGCCGCCCTCTAGTACCATAGACCATCCCCACAGACCAACACGAGTCTTTTGAGCGCACTTTATTATGGGGTTGGGTTGTGATATACTGGCCCCGATGGATGGCGATATTCTGGCCCAAGGCTTAATAGAATTAATAGAGTACTCATATCAACAAGGTGCATCTTCTTTTTCGGAAGCCTATCTTGAAAAAACCTCTAGGTTAAGCGTGCTTGGCCCAGAGCAATCTTGGGATGGGTGACCGACCGGGAAATTTTCCGGGTGCGCATGAGTGACGATAAAGTGCACACAAAAGACTCGTGTTGGTCTGTGAGGATGGTCTATAATCTTATAGGGATGCCAGGAGTAAGTACCGCCGGTCTGGGAGTGGACGGGGTGTTACATCCTCATAGCCGTACCGCCGGTCCGGGAGTGGACGGGGTGTTACATCCTCATAGCCTTTAGTCTAATCTAATTTGCATCATGTGAACAACAAAAAACAGACAATTGGAAAACATTAGTCCACAAGGTTATGTTGATCATCAACCACTATAATCCTTAATCAAATGGGTCGGGGTCCATTTTCTTTACACAACAGATTTCCCAAATGTGAGTGTTAATTCCCTAAGTGTTTTTCCAACCCTCCTATATCTGTTGTTTCATTTGATCTACATATTGTTTAATAGATTGGATATCTTCAGGTTTACTTATATTAGGGACTTGAGATGAAGGAAGGAGAGATGCGATCTCGATCTCTCCATGCTTGGTAATTTATGGTGGCGATCCACCGTGAAGTGTGCTAGGAACTTCTCCTTCGTCTACTCCTGAACCATGGCGAGTTGGCGACGTGCATCCTCTTCCGCTTGTCTTATAAGACCCTTTATATCGTTGTTGCTGATCGACCAACATGTTCTCAACAGGTCGGCCTAAGAATGTTGTCTTGGGAGACGTCGGTGCGATCCTTAGAACCGGCCATTTGTGACCGATTATAATAGATCTAGAACCGCTTTTCCTGAGCAGAGAAACCATAAAGTGTGTTGGCTCCGATTTGGGGCCAAACACTAGGGGTGAACCTCCTGGCGATGCTATCCGTAGGAGCGAGGACGGTATGCGATCTCGTGCCAGACGGTCCGCGGCCTCGTTGTAGGAGGTGCTCCCCTCTACGTGCTTCCAGATGGTCCACGCCTGAGGCTAGACGGTCCTCGATGACATAGAGTCTTCTTCACAGAAACCTGAATCGCGCCTCTCGGGAGGGACCACTCCGGGGAGGAGATATCTTAGAGTTGTCTTAGGATCGATAGACAAATCAAGACGTCTCTAGACAATGTAGAGCCGAAGAGATGTGGAGATTGAGGATGAGGAAGGCTAAACTAAGGCTAGATTACTCATAGTCCTAATTCATGGAAAGGAAGAAAGCAAATAAGATAAATTGGTTTGATAGATTTGATTATGGTGGTGTCAATCCGCCATACTCCTTCATTTATATAAGTTAGGGGGTTTGGATCCGTTATAAGTCAGTTTCCAAACAAATCCAAAAAATTAATAAATTTGATTAATTTTGTTCTCGTACGGACCGTCTGTGCCGCCACGTCGGACCGTTTGCCCGCTGGCCGTTATTGGTGCTCAACAGCTTAGATTCTTGGAAATGCAACGGTTTCTCTCGATTATTCGATTGTCGCTGAGATCGATTGGTGGTATTCTCGCTTATATATAAGCGAAACTAAACACGCCCACAATACAGAGCTGTGAGGTTGACAGGATATGCATGACGTTACACCAGTTCTTTCAATGACGGCATAGTTTCTAGCTTTGAGCTTGAGATGACACGGCGGTACACCAAAGCTTTGAATGAAGAACCAGTTTAGCATTTTAGCAAGATGAATAACGATGGAATCGATAGATGCGATGCCGTCTCTCTAATTTCAATGTACACACGTCGTCGTTACAGGACACGTACATTCAAATCACAAGTGTAGTACATTTTCTGTGATTACGACAAACCTTTGTGTGCTTTCATTTTTTTCTTTTAATTCCTTCGATAACTTTGAATACTACTACTACGTTACAGGACGCCCTCTTGGTAGCACACTTGGAGCGTGTGGTTGGCCATGAGGCGGTTCACTTTCTCCGTGGGGTGGAAGGCGTCCCAGAAGAGGTACTTGCTGGCGTCGTCGCAGGTGAGCGGCGAGTCCTCGTTGCACATCAAGCCCATCTCGAACTTGCCTGTCGCGCAGCACCCCTCCTCCACGTTCTCCAGCCCTGCATTGCATGATGGCGACGTGTCTGAGCAGGTTAATTACGTAGAGATCGATCTAATTTATTAAACGAAATAAGGTTAATTGGTGCATGCATGCTCACCAAACTTGTCTGGGTTCGTGATGAGGTCGAGGAAGCTGTCGTAGACGGAGATGTAGACGAGGCTGAGCTTGGGGAACTCGTCCCTGAGGCCACGCACCATGGCCTCCAGCTTGGCGTTGTAGCTCCTGGCCACGTCGTTATACTCCTCGACGCAGCCGCCGCCGCGGAACGCGTTGGTGGTGCGCTCCAGCGGCAGGCAGCCGATGGCGGCCAGCCCCGCGAAGGTGACCCTGCGCGCGCCGAGGCGGTGGATCCGCGCCAGGAACGCGCGCGCGCCGGCCACCAGGAAGTCCTCGAACTCGGGCACCGTGAACTGCGCGAACCGCCCCGTGGCCAGCAGGAAGTAGTTCTCCAGGAAGTCGTTGGTGCCGATGCTCACCACGTGGAGCGCGCCGCGGACGATGGCGGCGGCGCGGGACCGGCCCACGCGCGCGCGCAGCCGCCGCTGGAACTCCTCGTAGTACTCCACCTCCTTCCACAGCGGGATCACTGACTAGTGGCACGGCGTTGGTCAGCGCATAGTAGTATACTGTATGCAGCATGCCGGACCCCCGGCCCCGGCGGTTCAAGACAAGACGCACGCACACGGACAGTTTGCAGTTGTAGTATTTGGTGAGGTGTCTTAATGTGCCACATGCATGCGTGCATGCATGCACTGACCATGGCAGCTGTCGCTAGCGTGGAATCTCTAGCTTGTCAATGCAAGCGTCGTGGGCTGCGACTGCGACCTGCTTCCAGAAGAACATCAGTACTAAATGCAGGCCGGCAAAAGTGGTTGGCATGATCGAGATCGACGAAGCTGAATGAACTGCACTGCACATCTGCTGCCGTCCCGGTCCCGGTCCGGACTCCTGGCCGTTCGTCTGCCGCCTCACGACGAGGTTACTTACCAAACGGAGCAGGCAATGCGGTACACCAGTGTCGTAGGGAACGGTCCAACTGGGACTGCTGGTCCATATCCATATATTCTTCCTACCATCGCCATGAGAGGACCGGAAAAAACGGTGCAGCTTGTAACGAATTGAATGTGCTGACTCTCGATGACACATTCAATTCTTGGCTCAACCGACCGACTCGAGCAGAATCCTTCTCTCTTCGTCCCTGTTTAGAGCTGATTTAGTGACTAAAGAATAGGAGAGGATCTATAGAAGGCAATCAACTTCCTATTTAATTTTGAATAGGAGGATTACTCTCTATAGAACACTTCCAATTATCTGTCCACTGAGCGTTTATTTGGTTGGGTTGTGGCTGTAAAAATATCTGTTGTGGGCTGTACGAAAAGCTGATGTGGGTTGTGAGCTATAAAAAGCTAAAAACCATTTGGTCGAAACCACTAAAAATCGTTAAAAGTTCTTCGATATATGTTTTCACAGTTTTATCCAAAAGCCACTAAAAGCAGATCCAGGGGTCCTTTCATTTTTGCACTACGAGAAAGTTGACTTTTAGAAAAAACTGCTTCCTCGATTCAGTCGTTTGGTTTGGCTCTTAGCTTTTAGGAGTAAAAGTCAAACCCAAAAATCAAACCAAACACAACCTAAATCATCCCTTATTGTGTCCAGCAACCTCCACATACCACACACCCATCTCCGGTCTCTCTTTTCAGAGATGGCGTGCATCCACATCGTAACCGGACAACGGTTGTTTTTAGCGTGCATCTGTCTTCTCAGCAGCCTCTCTCTTCGCCTCTCCATCAATGACTAAAACGGACTAAAAAGTATTAAATACTTAATGACGTGCGTTAAATATTGTCCCTAGAATATTGTCATTAAAAAGCATTAAATATTCTTTGGTCACTAAATACAACGGTTGTTTTTTGTCCCTAAAATACTTTATTTCATTTTAGGGGCTAAAATTGACTAAAAACATTAAGGCTCTGTTTGGTCCTTTAGTAACCCTTTTGAACTTTAATAACTAAACTTTTGTCCTAGAATATTGTGTTTGGTTCTGGGACTAAAACCGACTAAAAGTATTAAATATTGTGTGTAAAGATAAGATTGCCTCTATTTAATGCAGATGGCCCAGTTCTAGGGAGAGGACTAGTTAGAGCATGCACGTACAATCCACATAAATGACACATATCTTAAAGGGTATCAAGTGAGTAAGTGCAAAAAAACACGAGAGACGTATTTTGATGAAAGACCGTCTCTAGCACGGTTCTCTAAATCTAGATACGGTTTCACACATACAACCCACATAAATGAGTCATACCTTGATGGGTCTAGTGAATAAGATTCAAGGCTTAGGTACATTAGGTTGTATGAATGAGTTTTTTAGGTATATCTAGTATTTAGAGAACCGCAACATAATATCTAGGTGTACATGCCCTTAAGAGCAAATCTTGTAAGGCCCTGTTTGAATGCACTAGTGCTAATAATTAACTACTAAAATTAGCTGAAGACAACTAAACACCTCAGCTAATAGTTTAACTATAGTTGCTTTTAGGTATAGACATCCAAACATCCCATCTAATAGTTCATCCAATTATTAGCTACACCCTCAACTATCCCTCAACTATCCATTAGTTATTAGTTAGTTCAACCTATCTAAAATCATATATAAATAGTCAGTTATTTTTTAGCCAACTAAGGGTCTGCTTGGACTCATGGTGCGAAATTTAGCACTACACTTTTGATAAACTTTAGCACATGTAAATCCAAACACGAGTGCTAAAATATGCTAAAAGATGTTAAAAATGAAGTGCTAAAGTTCAACACATATTAGTACTTTAGCTCTTTAAGGAATGCTAAAGTTTAGCACGTGAGATCCAAACAGGTCCTAATTCTAGTAGCAATTTTTAGCCAGCTAACCATTAGCTCTAGTGCATTCAAATAGGGCCTAAAAGTGCAAGTTTAGTCACTTTTAGCATTCCCATGGTGACGAAGGTCTAAAGTTTGCAAGGGGTTCTTTTAATAATCTTGTTTAACACTTTAGAGCATCTCCAACAATGCCCTATCTTTAAATATAGGGCTCAACCCATAAAAATAGCTATAATATAGTATTTTTATCAAAAATATAGGGCGCACCATGAAGTGGCCCAAATATACTACACCTCATATTAGTGCCCTATCATTGTTTCTATATCATTCTCAACACTTTCTCTCTTAATAATGTAATTTACTTCCTAAAATATATGATTTAGTGCTTAATTTTTGGAGCACAATGTGTTTTTAGTGCCCTAAACACTTTAAATAATATAGTTTTTTTAATTTTTGGGACACTATTTTAAGCCACCTTGTTCAAGATGCTCTTAAAAAATAAAAGTGACTAAACTTTAGTCACTAAAATTTATGAGATGGAATATAATGGGCCTTAACTATTGTGTACAAAGACAAGATTGCCCCTAATTAATGGATTGGTCTAGCTCTGGCTTGCTTCCTACCTTGGGCACATCCTATAAAGTGCAAGTTTAGTCACCATTAGTCACTCCCTTGATTACTATTGGACTAAAAGACTAAAGTTTAGGAGGTCTACCGACCTGTTTGGTAGTTTAGGAACTAAAAGTGACTAAACTTTAGTGGGAACCATACATGACTTAAGTCACCTAATTATAGTCAATTAGCTGTTTAAAATAAAGGAGCTAAAGGAACTAATGGTTTGAGAAAAGACCATAATGTCCTAACCGCCTAGCTCTTCCATGCCTTGTGCACGTAAACAATGGGTAAAAATGACTTTGTCATTTGTCCAAAGAGTCTAACTAGATGTATGTTTGGAACCCTAGAGCTAATTTGGATCTGGTTGGATTTTATGTGTTAAACTTAGCCCTATCAAATGGAGAGCTAAATCTCAGCATATGGGTAATGTTTGGATGTAAGGTCCTATTCCAAACCTCTAGAGCTAATTGTTAGCTAGCTAATAAGTTATTGGTTGATTAAGGAACCTAACAACTAATAGCTATTTGAGAAGTATAACTGTCAATTAGTTAGTTTATTAGCTGACCCGTTCTAAACCTCTTAGCTAATTTCAGCTGCTAACTATTTGTTTTAAAGGTTTGAAACATGGTCTAAGTGCAAAAGTTTAGCACATGGATATAAAAAGAAATCTATTACCATAATTAATGCGGGGTGGGAGAGAGAAAGAGTGGGTGTGAGAAGGGTATGAGATGTTTTTTTCCTCATTTTGGACCACTTTTAGCTCACTTAAGTTTATACCCCGAATGAGTTAAACTATTAATTGGTGTCAAAGTTCAGACTTTACTTTTAGCACCCTTTGTTTAGATCTTTAAGTGCTAAAGTTTAGATAAAAATGTAGTACTAAACTTTAGCATCATAGATCAAAACAAGTCTTTAATTATTAATTGGTGGGCTAATAATTAGTTCTAATCTATCAAAGAGGCTCTGAGATCAAACATTTCTCTGATTCTATCAATTGCTTTTTTAATTAGTTCTAATAATAGATTTTTTTCTTTTACAAGAGACGAAGGCCGTAGTTGTACTCTATGAACAATACACAATTCTCGATGCATATAAGTTTGTGTCATACATATCCCAAATACAAGGCCAGTAATTAAGTGGGAGTTCCAATTTTTTCAAGATTCAAAATTCCATGTGTTAGAAATAGTGCACATAAGTTTCATCCTGCTCAAATTCATTTGATATCGTAAAACTTTCATCATCTCTTATCGTTTATTCCATACCATATCAACATATTTAATGCCACCAAACTCTGATAAAACTCTTGTTGAGACGGTCTAATGCGCGAGCAACACCTACACTCAATCAAACTGAAGTGTACGCAGGTAAGCCACACACTTCTCTGCTTTGGAATGCGGATGGGCCGTGCACAATTCTGTTCTGCAGAAATGCTTGTGTGGCGATACTATTCGGCAGTGAAGACTTAACGAGCACAGATGATGGATCGACAAAGAACAGCAAGTATCGGCTGGAGGCGTACGGCGGAGACTTACCAAGACTCCGGCGGTGGCGTTGTCGATGCCGGTGCCCGCGGACGCGAAGCAGACGCCGCGCGCGAAGTCGTCGATGCCGTAGGCCGGGTCGAGGTAGGCCGGCACCAGCGGCGGCAGGCCGAGCGCCTCGGAGATGAGGTCCGGGGGCAGCCGCCCGTTGCCGAACCGGCCGGTGGCGCGCGGCCCGCCCGGCATGTCGCGACCGTAGGGCGGGAAGTCGGCGCGCAGCGGGGTGGGGATCTGGTTGTTGTTGCCCGTGTCCACCGTCGAGTCCCCGAACACGATCACCGCCGGCACCCGCGGCGCCGCCCGTGCGACGCCGACGCTACTCGCCGTCAGCAGCAGCAGCAGGAGCGCCGCATCCGGCCGAGGACGGCAGGTTGGCGCCATTGGGATTGGGACTTCGGTTAGTGTGCGAAGCAACTGACGGCGAGCGGGTGTCGTTTTGAAGGGTGCGCATGCGCTGGTTTCTTGGCACAATAAATGGAGGTGAAGTGGTGAACTGGTGGGAACTGGGAAGGGAACTGTGGCGACAGCTAGAAGACTGCAGAGCAGGGGACAATCACAAGCGACGTGTCTGTTGCGTCGAGTCGTCGCTTTGGGTCTTGTTGGCTCGAAGAACCGCAGCGCTGGATCACCTAGCTAGACGGCTTGATGCTGGGCCGCTGCCATCTTGACATCACACCAAGCTCCCAGTCTTCCCTGCGTCTTCAGCTATCTAGCAAGATTGCTTCACTGAATTGTCATTATCTTTTCTTACCCTTTCCTGAAAAAATCTGTAGATTTTGAGTGTTATCTTGTCCCGAATAGGCAGCCGTGAGCAATCAGTTTTGCCAAAAATGGCTCAGTCGGTGGCTTGTTGCAGACATTTGTCCCGAATAGGAAGTAAGAAATTTTCTAGGAGCACAATCATATGGGAAGACTTTTCTCCTTCAATATCTCATGGCATGATTTTAAGCAAGCAATATGCAATATATGTATGAACCTACTGTAAGTACAGCAGCTCATGTCATTTTAATGGCTTTGTCGATATTCCTTTCAAAATCGCTGCATGTCAAGGTTTTAGCATTTTATAGGTTATGCCCTCCTTGCGCCGTGCTCAGCAGAGCATGCTCATGATCGTGCATAATATTGTTTTACATTATAAAGTGCACTGTATACAGAGTAAAGTTTGAAATAGGGAGTGTGATAAGGAATATTAGAGAGGCTGCTGAAGACAACGTTAGTTGCTATGTTATTAAGAGTCTGTTGGAATTCACTAGAGATAATACTTAGCTGGCTAAAATTTGTTAGTGGAATTAGTTGGCTATTCTAGGTTGAATCAACTAATGAATTAATAGGTAGTTGAAGGTGCAACTAATTGTTGGGGGCCTACTTTACCAAAGATCCTCATAACACCTCACCTTCGAATCAAGTGAATGTGTTTCACGAATATCATGAAGAACAGTATAAGTCGTCCTTTGGCCAAAGTGGCCAGCGAAGAAGCTTCGTCCAAGAGCGTGAATAGCGAAGATGCATGCCCAGACGCTTGGCTTTGGCGCCTTAACACTATGCGCACGAAGCAGGAAATGGGAAGGATCGGAAGACTTGCGCTGCAAGAAAGGAGGAGAAAAGACGATATTGCCCATGTATAATTTGTAAATCATAATTGTAAACTTTGTGGGCATACTTATAATTTCTTACGAAGTTATACCTCTCCCTTATAAATAGGTGAACAGTGTCATGCATAAATTTACCTTTTGAGGGCTCATAACTTCGTCTAGCTCAGCCTTCGAAGTACCTTCGAGCTGTCTCGCATGTAAAGTCGAAGGTACGCTTGTAATTGAGTATTATGTTGCAAGAGATGGAATGATAAATGCTAAGGCATACATGATGAGTAACATGCTTCGTTCCTCAGTTCTTTTATGTATTTATCACTACAAATGCATATCCTACGCCTTCTCCTTAGTGTTATCCTTCGAAGAAAGGGTAATCAAAAGGGAGAAGGTTACAATTATAACCTATGTTGCCTTGTTTTTGGTATAATATAGTAACCAAAAGCAAGTGACCAACATTAGCGCTCACCTCCGGTGATCTTATGACCACAACAAGGTACACCACGACGAAGAGCATTGCAAGCCATCACACTTCGTCGTCAAAGATGGAGAAGCTTGCGCTCCGTATCACTGGGGGCTCGAGTTTCGAACCTTGCAAAAGGAAGCAAAGGAAAGAATCCCAAAGAAGGGTGCAACATGTGGGTGTCCAAGGACCCTACATCAAGACCAAATGGTCCCACATACCAATCACATTCTCTCAAGATGATCTTTGTCTCAAGAACTATCCACACAGAGACGCCATGGTGATCTCGTGTGTTATAAACGACATTGTGGTCCATAACGTCCTGGTTGACACAGGTAGTGCGGCAGATATCGTATTTGTGAAGGCCTTCAGGTAGATGCAGGAGCCAGAGGATACGATTCAAGATTCATCCTTTCCTCTCTGTGGCTTCGAGGGACAACAAGTAATGGCCCTTGGAAAGTTGGCTATGCCCATCACCTTCGACTATGTCAACAACACAAGAACATAATACGTTGGGTTTGAAATAGTTGATATGGAATTCCCATACAACGCAATCAATGGAAGAGGGACGCTCAATATCTTTGAAGTAGTCTTGCACTCAACTTACCTCTGTATGAAGATACCGAGCAACCAAGGAGCTATATCAGTACATGGCAGTCAAGAAGCTACAAGAAGGACAGAAGGGACCCCGCAAGAACCTAAAATCTTCTACAACATAGACAAAGCTGAAGCGCAAGCTCAGGCATCAGAAAAAACAAGTAAAAGAGAAAGCATCTTCGACAGATCAGTCGAAGTTGATTCTCCTTTATGAAGATATTGCAGATCAAAGGTTTTCTTCGGCAATTAGCTGACTTCGGAGCAAGAATCCGATCTCAAGAGATTCTTGTTTCATAACAAGGATGACTTTGCTTGGTCAACAAATGACTTATGTGGAGTTGACAGAAGCATAATAGCGCACACTCTAAATGTTGATCCGAGCAGCAGGCCACAAAAGCAGAAGCTTCGCAAGATGTTTGAGGACAAGGCCAAAGGTGCAAAGGCCAAAGTCAAAAGATTACTTAGTGCTGGAGTCATAAGAGAACTTCCACACCTAGAGTGGTTGGTCAATACAGTCATGGTCAAAAAAATCCAATGGCAAGTGGAGGATGTGCATTGATTTCACAGACCTCAACAAAGCACGCCTAAAGGATGAATTTCCATTACCAAGAATTGATTCACTCGCGGATGCAGTACCTACTTTGGAGCTCATGAGCTAACTAGACTGCTATTCGGGCTATCATCAGATTTGGATGAAAAAGAAAGATGAGCCAAAGACTAGTTTCATAACCCCTAGTGGCACTTATTGCTATCTTCGGATGCCTAAGGGGCTCAATAATGCTTGCGGAAGCTTCAGTAGGATGACAACAAAGGTGTTGAGCACATAGCTTGGCAGAAATGTCTTGACCTATGTTGATAATATCATTGTAAGAAGCACGGAGTAGCAAAGTCACATCTAAGACCTCTAAGAGACCTTCGCTAATTTTCATAGGGTAGGCCTGAAAGGAAAAACCTAAAAAATGTGTCTTCAGAGTGAAGAAGGACAAATTCCTTGGTTGTCTTGTGTCAACAAAGTGAATTGAAGAAAATCCACACAAAATAGAGACCATACATCGGATGGAGCCATCGAAGTCAAAAAAGGGGGCCCAAAGGTTAGCAGTAAGGCTTGCTTTACTGAACTAGTTTATCTCAAGATCCACATAACGAAACTTACCATTCTTCAAAATGTTGAAATCAACAGAAGTATTCTAGTGGGGACCAGCCCAGCAACAAGCCTTCGAAAATTTGAAGCAATATCTGATTCAGTTAACAACTCTCTCCCCACCATTGTCAGGGCTCTTCTGTTATATGTGTCAGCTTTGCAATGCACTGTGAGTGATGCTTTGGTCCAGTAGAAGGTGGAAGAAGTGGTGAAAAAGCAAAGCTAGTATACTTCGTTTCCGAAGTATTGGGCCCATCAAAAAAATTATATAGAAATGGATAAGGTTTTGTGTGTAGTCCTAATGGTCTCTAGGAAACTTTGGCACTATTTCCAATCCCACAACATCATCATGCTTTTGTCGCACCTTTGAAAGACATTATAAGAAACAGTGAAGCTTCGGGGCAGATTGGAAAATGGGATGCTGAGCTTAATGAGTTTATCATTGATTTTGTCCATATATCAGCTATACAATCTCAAGCATTGGCAGATTTCATTATTAATTGGACTCCTGGCTCATAGGACAAAGTTGTTATATCAGAAGAAACTGTTTGGACAATGTTTTGTGATGGCTCATGGGGATCCTTTGGGGGTGGTGGTGATGTTGTCATAATTTCACCTTCAAAGGTCAAGATTTCGTATGCATCCAAGTTGCAATTTCTATGCACGAACAACATTGCAAAGTACAAAGCTTTGTTGCTAGGCATGAGGAAGCTTATGGCAATGGGTGTAAAAAGAGCAATTATCAAGTCTGATTCTCAAGTAATAATAGGCCATGTTGATAAAGCAAGCAAAGCAAAAAGCCTAGCTCTAGAAAAGTATCTCGACATGGTCCAAAGAATGGAGGCCTCCTTCAAAGACTTCTCAGTAAAGAATATCCCAAGGTTGGATAATGAGCATGCTGATATATTGGCTAAGTCTATGGCTCAGGGGCTCCCTCTATCCCTCGAGGTGTTCTTCGAGATACTAAAGGCACCTTCGATGGATTTGATGGAAAGAGCCATCTTGACAGTGTCTCCTACACACATTGAGGACTCGAGAACAGAGATCATAACTTTCCTTCGAGGAAGCCATCAAATTGATGACAAAGTGTATGTTAAAAGGATGCAGGCTAGAATAAGGCCATATAAGATGATAAAAGGGGAGTTGTATAAAGAAGGTGTCTGCTCACCCTTGCTCAAGTGCATATCTAGAGACGAAGGTCAGGAGCTGATAAGAGAAATGCATTCTAGCATATGTGGATCACACATTGGCACTCGAGCTCTACTAGGAAAAACATTTCACCAAGGTTTCTATTGGTCAAAGGTAGCTTCAGACAAAGCGGAGTTCGTGCAAAAGTGTGATAATTGTCAAAGGTGTGCAAGATATCAAAGGTAACCTTCTTCGTTGACTCAGCTGATGATCGAAAGTTGCTTTGCGAGGGTTGTTGTTGTGTCCTTGATGTCTGAGATGAGTCTTGAGGCTGTTTTTGTTGTCCTTGACATTGGCTAGATTTATCTTCATTTTGGCTCGGGTTCTAGATGCTTCACACATGTCTGGGATGAAATCTTCCTTCGAAGCCCCTCATGGCCTTCTCATATTTCTACGCCTCTTGCCTGCACGGACAAGAATCATTGCTCTAATGTACCCATCCATCTTTTGTAGCAACTTCTATAGAGAGTGGGGAGGTTTCCTAGCAAAGTACTATGCTGCTAGGCCCAAACGAAATCCGTTGATCATTGCTTCGATGACGATGTCATCTATAACATTTGGTGCTTGAGCCTGAAGCCTAAGAAACCTTTGACATAAGCATGGAGATATTTATCTTGATCATGGGCACACTGAAACAGGACCTAAGTAGTTATGAGCTTTGTTTGGAAGCCTTAGAAGCTTGTGAGGAGAAAGTACTTAAGTTTCTACCACGACGAGATAGATCGTGGCCGAAGAGAAGAATACCATGTTTATGCTACATTTTTGGCTGACATGACAAATGACTTTACCATGATTACTATGTTACCGCCATATGAAGATATGGTAGCTTCGTAACTCATCAAGAATTGCTTCAGATCTGTCAATCCATCATACATTGGAAACTAAGGTGGCATGTACAATGATGGTCATAGTGAGGCTTGCAAATCTATTGCCAAAGGAGAAGAATCACCATATAATAAGGCAACATGGTTATGTCCTTCAAAGTTAAAGTTTCTTTATTATATGAGTTCTCCAATTGTTCATCTTGCTGCATAATGTGACACAATTCTTCTGATGCTTCATCAATTTGTCATTGCAACTGAGAGAACCAAAGCATTTTTTCTTTTGTCTTTTTGACATGTTGATGGATAGCTTCTAGATTTTGGATCTTTTACATTAGTAGACGACAACAACGTGCTATATTTTAGTGAACGCTATAGCCCGCGTTGCTGGATGGCTAGAGGATGACTTCGTTCGCTAAATTTAGCGAACATGCCTTTAGCGATCATTGTTGGAGACAACCTATGAGAAAAATGGACCGAGCCCATTTGTCTAAATGATTTTGGTGTTTGATGATCAACATAACCGATGAACTAATGTTTTGCAAGTGTTTGTGTTTTATAGTTCACATGATGCGAAGTGGATTGGATTGAGGCTCTAAGGACGCAACACCTCAAAAGAAGACATAAAAGACTCATAGAAGACTTATAAATACTTAGTGCAAGTCTAACACACAAGACCAAATCAGCCCAAGAAAAGAAGCTAGAAGAATCAAAGACTATGCTATCGGTTAGCGCACTAGACCGGTCCGGTGGTGCACCAGACCGGTTATGTAGAAAGCTCTGCAATCAGTTTGTAGCCAGCCAGCTATCCGGATCGGTTCAGGGGTACACTAGACTGAGGTCCAACAACTAACTAACATGGCAGCACAAGACCGTGCAGGTGGTACACTGGGCCTGCTACAGTGCAGTAGATAATCTGTCAGAAGCTAATGAGTAGCTACGTGGAGGCACAAGACCCTCGGTCCATTGGTGCACTAGACCAGTCAAGTGCAGCGCAGAATTGCAGAATTCCTCCAACGAATACATTTGGATGGGGGCTCTATAAATACCTCCTAGCCAGGCATTTGAAGGTGTGGAGAGCTCAAGAAGTTTGCCCAAGTGTAGAGACACATATCCAATAGCTCAAACACCCAAGTGCTTAATAGAATCACTCATTGATTAACGTAGGTGCTTTTGCGAAGTGCTTAGGTTAGTTAGACCACTATTGCGCTTGCTCTAGGTTTGTTCCTAGGTTGTTGAGTGAGGTTACAACAACCCACAAACCCCTCGACTCTTGCTCGAGCTGTTGTAATATTGTATCGAGTGGGGCAACGTCTTGCGAGACCACACCAACCAAGTTTGTGGTGTGGCCACCACCGTGTAATAGAGGGAACAAGGCCCGCAATGTTTATACCGAAAGCACGATAGTGAAGAAGGTGGGGGGCATCTGAGAGGAGACCGAAAGCGGAGCACCACTTGCGCATGGAAAAGCCCGCGGCTCTCTACGGAGTAACCTGTCCTGGTGTGTGGGAGATAGATAACCCATGGGTCCTTATAAGCACAAAAATATTCTATAGGTTGCCTAATGGGCCTCCGACAGTTCGCCTAGCAAGGCATACCGTTAGGCCGTGTCTAGGCTAAATGAGTTGGACCAAGAAGGGTGACAATCAAAATAGGAAATGATCCCAGAAAGTGTGGCACAAGAGTGTTATCTGTGCGTGACTGACGCAGAAGGAGTGTTGATGCTTCACGTGCATAGATCACATGTACCAAAAGAGCTAGATACTCGGAGGATAACTAAGAGGAATGACGACCAAACTCTGGGTGAGCAGGATCACCTGCAATGTCGAAAATAGACTCAGATAGAATTAGATAGACTTCACAACTTGTAAAGGGATATCCCTCCGATAACCTATATAAGGCTGAGGGGTTACTCCTACAAAACGATCTCATCTCACCATCCCTCTAGTACTAACCTCGACATCATTAGATTGATAGAGAGAATTCACCAACCGCCATCCACTACTCATTTGTAACCCAAACACCATCATCAAACTCAATACTCAGCACCAACATGACGTAGGGTATTACACATTTTGGTGGCCCAAACTTGTATAACTCTCTTGTGTTCCGACGTGCTTCTGCACATACCATCAAGTCATGGTGAACAATGTCGTCCTGCCCAAAAGGATCACATGAGATACCCCCTGGTGTGCAGTCAGGTCCCAAACACTGGCATGCTGCTTGGCCATCACGCGGGCTTTTGTAACACCCTGAATTTTGGGGTATAAAATTTCTTTATAACTATCTACAAATTCAGGTGTTACTTTTGTCTCTCTCTAATCTCTCTCTCTCTTTCTTTTTTTGAGTAGAATTAAGTTAATTAGGATAGGGGTTAATTACTTATTTTGTCAATACAATGTAAGTCATGAATTGTTGCATCATGCTGAGTCCAAGATATTCTTTGAATTTGTGCACATGTTTGATTTGTTTTGAATTTGAAACTTGGTTTGAATTTGAACTGAAAACCTTAGAGAAAATAAAATAGAAAAGCATTAGAAATTCCAGAAAAATGGAAAACCTCATTTCGGCCCAAACCAGCCCAACTGAAAGGGAATTAGGCTTACACCTTTTTCCTAATTGATTTTGGTGGTTGAATTGCCCAACACAAATAATTGGACTAACTAGTTTGCTCTAGTCTATGAGTTCTATAGGTGTCAAAGGTTCACAATAAGCCAATAAAAAGACCAAGAATGGGTTCAAATAAAGAGAGCAAAAGACAACCCAAAGGCACCCTGGTCTGGCGCACCGGACTGTCCGGTGTGCCACCGGACAGTGTCCGGTGCACCAGGGCACTCGAAGCTGAACTCGCTACCTTCGGGAAAATCAGAGGGCGCTCCACTATAATTCACCGGACTGTCCGGTGATGCATCGGACAGTGTCCGGTGCCACAACGGACTGTCCTGTGTGCCAGCGGAGCAACGGCTACTTCGCGCGCAACGGTCGACTGCAACGCATTAAATGCGCGCCTGCGCGTGTTGAGGACAGAGGACACGCAGTTGGCGCACCGGACAGACTATAGGACCTGTCCGGTGCACCACCGGACAGCCCAGAGGCCCCACAAGTCAGAGCTCCAACGGTCGAACCCCAACGGCTCGCTGACGTGGCTGGCGCACCGGACAGTGTCCGGTGGCGCACCGGACTGTCTGGTGCGCCATGCGACACCAGCCTTCCAACAACCATATTTTGGTGGTTGGGGCTATAAATACCCCAACCACCCCACATTCAATGGCATCCCAGTTTTCCACCTTCAACACATTACAAGAGCTATAGCATTCAATTCTAGACACTCCAAAGAGATCAAATCCTCTCCCAAGTCAAGAATCACTCCAAATCAAATAGTGACTAGAGAGAGCGACATTTGTGTTCTTTTGAGCTCTTGCGCTTGGATCGCTTCTTTTCTTTCTCATTCTTCTTGTGATTAAACTCAATTGTAACCGAGGCAAGAGACACCAATTGTGTGGTGGTCCTTGCGGGAACTTTGTGTTCCATTTGATTGAGAAGAGAAGCTCACTCGGTCTAAGTGACCGTCTGAGAGAGGGAAAGGGTTCAAAGAGACCCGGTCTTTGTGACCACCTCAACAGGGAGTAGGTTTGCAAGAACCGAACCTCGGTAAAACAAATCATCGTGTCTCACTCTTTATTCTCTCACGATTTGTTTTTCGCCCTCTCTCTCGGACTCGTTTATATTTCTAACGCTAACCCGGCTTGTAGTTGTGCTTAAGTTTGTAAATTTCAGATTTGCCCTATTCACCCCCCTCTAGGCGACTTTCAATTGGTATCGGAGCTCGGTGCTTCATTAGAGCCTAACCACTCAAAGTGATGTTGGGAGCATCTGCCAAGAGGGAGACTGGGACTGGCGAGAAGCCCGCCACAAGCCATGGGAACGCTCCATCCGGGGAGTCCGCCAACAAGGTGAAGGGATCCCCTTCACACAACAAGTCAGGTCGGAGCGGTGACAAGAAGAAGAAGATGAGGAAGGTGGTCTACTACGAGACCGACTCCTCGTCACCATCCACCTCCGGCTCCGACACGCCGTCCATAACTTCTAAGCGCCATGAGCGCAAGAAGTTTAGTAAGATTCTCTTACGCTATCCTCGCATTCCTAAGCATACTCCATTACTTTCTGTCCCATTAGGCAAACCACCGACATTTGACGGTGAAGATTATTCTAGGTGGAGTGATATGATGAGATATCACCTAACCTCACTCCACAAAAGCATATGGGATGTTGTTGAGATTGGTGTACAGGTACCATCCGTAGGGGATGAAGATTACGATGAGGACGAGGTGGCCCAAATCGTGCACTTCAACTCCCAAGCCACCACTATACTCCTCACCTCTCTAAGTCGAGAGGAGTATAACAAGGTGCAAGGATTGAAGAGTGCCAAGGAGATTTGGGACGTACTCAAGACCGCGCACGAAGGAGATGAGGTGACCAAAATCACCAAGCGGGAGACGATCGAGGGGGAGCTCGGTCGGTTCCGACTCAACCAAGGCGAGGACCCTCAAGCCATGTACAACCGCTTGAAGACCTTAGTGAACCAAGTGCGCAACCTCGGGAGCACCAAATGGGATGACCATGAAATGGTCAAGGTTATTCTAAGATCCCTCGTTTTTCTTAATCCTACGCAAGTTCAATTAATTCGAGGTAATCCTAGATATACACTAATGTCTCCCGAGGAAGTAATAGGAAACTTTGTGAGCTTTGAGTTGATGATCAAAGGCTCAAAGAAAATCATCGAGCTAGATGGCCCCTCCACGCCCGAAGCACAACCGGTCGCATTAAAGGCGACAGAGGAGAAGAAAGAGGAGTCTACATCAAGTAGACAACCCATCGACGCCTCTAAGCTCGACAATGAGGAAATGGCGCTCATCATCAAGAGCTTCCGCCAAATCCTCAAGCAAAGGAAGGGGAAAGATTACAAGCCCCGTTCCAAGAAGGTGTGCTATAAATGTGGTAAGCCGGTCATTTCATTGCTAAATGTCTGTTATCTAGTGATAGTGACAGGGGCGACGACAAGAAGGGCAAGAGGAGAGAAAAGAAGAGGTACCACAAGAAGAGGGGCGGCGATGCCCATGTGTGCCGCGAGTGGGACTCCGAGGAGAGCTCCTCCGACTCCTCCTCCGAAGAGGACGCCGCTAACATCGCCGTCACCAAGGGCCTCCTCTTCCCAAACGTTGGCCACAAGTGCCTCATGGCAAAAGACGGCAAAAGGAAGAAGGTAAAATCAAAATCCTCCACTAAATATGAAACCTCTAGTGATGAGGATAATGCTAGTGATGAGGAGGATAATTTGCGCATCCTTTTTGCCAACCTTAACATGCAACAAAAAGAAAAATTGAATGAATTAATTAGTGCTATTCATGAGAAGGATGAACTCTTGGACACCCAAGAGGACTTTTTAATTAAGGAAAATAAGAAGCATGTTAAGGTTAAAAATGCTTACGCTCTAGAAGTAGAAAAATGTGAAAAACTATCTAGTGAGCTAAGCACTTGCCATGACACTATTGCCAACCTTAGAAATGAAAATGCTAAATTAATTGCTAAGGTTGAGTCTAATATTTATGATGTTTCAATTCCCAATCTTAGAGATGATAATGTTAACTTGCTTGCTAAGATTGAAGAATTGAATGTCTCTTTTGCTAGCCTTAAGATTGAAAATGAAAAATTAATTGCTAAGGCTAAAGAATTAGATGTTTGCAATGCTTCCATTTCCGATCTTAGAGATAACAATGATATTTTACGTGCTAAGATTGTTGAACTTAATTCTTGCAAACCCTCTACATCTACCATTGAGCATGTCACTATTTGCACTAGATGTAGAGATATTAACATTGATGCTATTCATGATCATATGGCTTTAATTAAACAACAAAATGATCATATAGCAAAATTAGATGCTAAAATTGCCGAGCGTGACTTAAAAAATGAAAAAAATTAAATTTGCTAGAAGCATGCTCTATAATGGGAGACACCCTAGCATCAAGGATGACATTGGCTTCCAAAAGGGGGACAATGTCAAACTTAATGCCCCTCCTAAAAGATTGTCCAACTTTGTAAAGGGCAAGGCTCCCATGCCTCAGGATAATGAGGGTTACATTTTGTACCCTGCCGGTTACCCCGAGAGCAAAATTAGGAGAATTCATTCTAGAAAGTCTCACTCTGGCCCTAATCACGCTTTTATGTATAAGGGTGAGACATCTAGCTCTAGGCAATCAACCCGTGCAAAATTGCCTAAAAGGAAAACTCCTATTGCATCAAATGATTCCAACATTGCATTTAAGAGTTTTGATGCATCCTATGTTTTAACTAACAAATCCGGCAAGGTAGTTGCCAAGTATGTTGGAGGCAAGCACAAGGGGTCAAAGACCTATGTTTGGGTACCCAAAGTCCTTGTATCTAATGTCAAAGGACCCAAAACCGTTTGGGTACCTAAAATCAAGAACTAAACTTGTTTTGTAGGTTTATGCATCCGGGGGCTCAAGTTGGATCATCGATAGCGGGTGTACAAACCATATGACAGGGGAGAAGAAGATGTTCTCCTCCTATGAGAAAAACCAAGATCCCCAAAGAGCAGTCACATTCGGGGATGAAAAACAAGGTTTGGTCAAAGGATTGGGTAAAATTGCTATATCACCTGATCATTCCATTTCCAATGTTTTTCTTGTAGACTCCTTAGATTACAACTTGCTTTCAGTTTTGCAATTGTGTAAAATGGGCTACAACTGTCTTTTTACGGATACAAGTGTTACTGTCTTTAGAAGAAGTGATGATTCAATAGAATTTAAGGGAGTGTTAGGGGGTCAGTTATACTTAGTAGATTTTGATAGAGCTGAACTCGACACTTGCTTAACTGCTAAGACTAACATGGGCTGGCTCTGGCATCGCCGACTAGCACATGTTGGAATGAAGAATCTTCACAAGCTTCTAAAGGGAGAACACATTTTGGGACTAACAGATGTTCATTTTGAGAAAGACAGTATTTGTAGCGCATGTCAGGCAAGGAAGCAAGTTGGTGTTCATCATCCACATAAGAACATCATGACGACTGACAGGCCACTGGAGCTCCTACATATGGACCTATTCGGCCCGATTGCTTACATAAGCATCGGCAGGAGTAAGTACTGTCTAGTTATTGTGGATGATTATTCTCGCTTCACTTGGGTGTTATTTTTGCAGGAAAAATCTCATACCCAAGAGACCTTAAAGGGATTCTTGAGACGGGCTCAAAATGAGTTCGGCTTGAGGATCAAGAAAATAAGAAGCGACAACGGAACAGAGTTCAAGAACTCACAAATTGAAGGCTTCCTTGAGGAGGAGGGCATCAAGCATGAGTTCTTTTCTCCCTACACCCCACAACAAAATGGTGTAGTGGAGAGGAAGAATCGAACTCTGTTAGACATGGCAAGAACCATGCTTGATGAGTACAAGACTTCGGATCGGTTTTGGGCCGAGGCGGTCAACACCGCCTGCTACGCCATCAACCGGTTATATCTACATCGAATCCTCAAGAAGACATCTTACGAACTCCTCACCGGTAAAAAGCCAAATGTTTCATATTTTAGAGTCTTTGGTAGCAAATGCTTTATTCTTATTAAAAGAGGTAGAAAATCCAAATTTGCTCCTAAGGCTGTAGAAGGCTTTTTACTAGGTTATGATTCGAACACAAGGGCATATAGAGTCTTTAACAAGTCCTCCGGACTAGTTGAAGTTTCTTGTGACATTGTGTTTGATGAGACTAACGGCACTCAAGTAGAGCAAGTTGATCTTGATGAGATAGGTGATGAAGAGGCTCCATGCGTCGAGCTAAGGAAAACATGTCCATTGGGGATGTGTGTCCTAAGGAATCCGAAGAGCCACCACAAGCACAAGATCAACCATCTTCCTCCATGCAAGCATCTCCACCAACTCAAGATGAGGATAAGGCTCAAAATGATGAAGTAGAAGATCAAGAAGTTGAGCCACCTCAAGAGGAGAGCAATGATCAAGGGGGAGATGCCCATGATCAAGATGAGGAAGATGAACAAGTTCCAAGACCACCACACCCAAGAGTCCACCAATCAATCCAACGAGATCACCCCGTCGACACCATCCTCGGCGACATTCATAAGGGGGTAACCACTAGATCTTGTGTTGCACATTTTTGTGAACATTATTTTTTTCCTCTATTGAGCCACACAGGATAGAGGAAGCACTTCAAGATTCAGATTGGGTGGTGGCGATGCAAGAGGAGCTCAACAACTTCACTAGGAATGAGGTATGGCATCTAGTTCCATGTCCTAATCAAAATGTTGTAGGAACCAAGTGGGTCTTCCGCAACAAACAAGATGAGCATGGTGTCGTGACAAGGAACAAAGCCCGACTTGTGGCCAAGGGATATTCACAAGTCGAAGGTTTGGATTTCGGTGAAACCTATGCACCCGTAGCTAGGCTTGAGTCAATTCTCATATTACTTGCCTATGCTACTTACCATGGCTTTAAGCTTTATCAAATGGACGTGAAAAGTGCCTTCCTCAACGGACCAATCAAGGAAGAGGTCTATGTTGAGCAACCTCCCGGCTTTGAAGATAGTGAGTATCCTAACCATGTATACAAACTCTCTAAGGCGCTTTATGGGCTCAAGCAAGCCCCAAGAGCATGGTATGAATGCCTAAGAGATTTTCTTATTGATAATGGCTTCAAAGTCGGAAAGGCCGATCCTACTTTATTTTCTTATTGATAATGCCTAAGATATTTTCTTATTGATAATGATTTGTTTGTATGCCAAATTTATGTTGATGATATTATATTTGGGTCTACTAACGAATCTACATGTGAGGAATTTAGTAGGATCATGACACAGAAATTCGAGATGTCTATGATGGGGGAGTTGAAGTACTTCTTAGGATTTCAAGTGAAGCAACTCCAAGAGGGAACCTTCATTAGCCAAACGAAGTATGTTCAAGACATTCTAAACAAGTTTGGGATGAAGGATGCCAAGCTCATCAAGACACCCATGGGAACCAATGGGCATCTCGACCTCGACACGGGAGGTAAATCCGTCGATCAAAAGGTATACTGGTCGATGATAGGCTCTCTACTCTATTTATGTGCATCTCGACCGGACATTATGCTTTCTGTATGCATGTGTGCAAGATTCCAAGCCGACCCTAAGGAAGCTCACCTTACGGCCGTAAAACGAATCTTGAGATATTTAGTTGATACTCCTAAGTTTGGGCTTTGGTACCCTCGGGGATCCATATTTGATTTAATTGGTTATTCGGATGCCGATTGGGCGGGGTGTAAAATTAATAGAAAGAGCACATCGGGGACTTGCCAGTTCTTGGGAAGGTCTCTGGTGTCTTGGGCTTCAAAGAAGCAAAATTCCGTAGCTCTTTCTACCGCCGAAGCCGAATATATTGCCGCAGACCATTGTTGCACGCAATTGCTTTGGATGAGGCAAACCCTTAGGGACTATGGTTACAAGTTAACCAAAGTTCCTCTTCTATGTGATAATGAGAGTGCAATCCGCATGGCGGATAATCCCGTTGAACATAGCCGCACTAAACACATAGCCATTCGGTATCATTTTCTTCGGGATCACCAACAAAAGGGGGATATCGAGATTGCATATATTAACACCAAAGAACAATTAGCCGATATCTTTACCAAGCCACTAGATGAACAAACTTTTAACAAACTTAGGCATGAGCTAAATATTCTTGATTCTAGGAATTTCTTTTGATGTCTTGCATACATAGCACATGAATATACCTTTGATCATGTCTCTTTTATATGCTATGACTAATGTGTTTTCAAGTGTATCTCAAACCAAGTCATAGGTTGAAAGGGAATTGGAGTCTTCGGCGAAGACAAAGGCTTCCACTCCACTCCATCAAATTACTCATCCTTCGCCGCCGCTCCGAGCAACTCTCCAACTTTGGTATAATCTTCATTCATATTTTATTTTCCAAAGGGGAGAAAGTAGTTACTAAGGACTTATATTTCACTCAAGTATCCGTTTTTGGCGATTCATGCCAAAGGGGGAGAAAGTATTAGCCCAAAGCAAAAGGACCGCACCACCACCAATTTTCAAAAATTTAAAGGTCTTGAAATGATGAATTTTTTCAATTGATATCTTATTGTTTTCAAAAGGGGGAGAAAGTAGTATTTTCAAAATTAGAATCTTAAAACCCTCTTGAACACTAAGAGGAGAATTTTATTAAGGGGGAGTTTTGTTTAGTCAAAGGAAAAGCATTTGAAACAGGGGGAGAAAATTTGAAATCTTGAGAATGCTTCTCAAAATCTTATTCATTTACCTTTGACTATTTGCAAAAGAACTTTGAAATGAATTTACAAAAGAATTTGCAAAAATAAAACATGTGGTGCAAGCGTGGTCCAAAATGTTAAAAATATAAAGAAACTTTCCAAGCGTATCTTATGAAAATATAATGGTTTCACTCCAAGCAACCTTTGCACTTACAATTATGCAAACTAGTTCAATTATACACTTCTACATTTGCTTTGGTTTGTGTTGGCATCAATCACCAAAAAGGGGGAGATTGAAAGGGAATTAGGCTTACACCTTTTTCCTAATTGATTTTGGTGGTTGAATTGTCCAACACAAATAATTGGACTAACTAGTTTGCTCTAGTCTATGAGTTCTACAGGTGTCAAAGGTTCACAATAAGCCAATAAAAAGACCAAGAATGGGTTCAAATAAAGAGAGCAAAAGACAACCCAAAGGCACCTTGGTCTGGCGCACTGGACTGTCCGGTGTGCCACCGGACAGTGTCCGGTGCACCAGGGCACTCGAAGCTGAACTCGCTACCTTCGGGAAAATTAGAGGGCGCTCCGCTATAATTCACCGGAATGTCTGGTGATGCACCGGACAGTGTCTGGTGTGCCAGCGGAGCAACGGCTACTTCGCGCGCAACGGTCGACTGCAACGCATTAAATGCACGCATGCGCGCGCAGAGGACAGAGGACGAGCAGTTGGCGCACCGGACAGTCTACAGGACCTGTCCGGTGCACCACCGGACAGCCCAGAGGCCCCATAAGTCAGAGCTCCAACGGTCGAACCCGCTGACGTGGCTGGCGCACCGGACAGTGTCCGGTGGCGCACCGGACTGTCCGGTGCGCCATGCGACAGCAGCCTTCCAACGACCATATTTTGGTGGTTGGGGCTATAAATACCCCCAACCACCCCACATTCAATGGCATCCCAGTTTTCCACCTTCAACACATTACAAGAGCTATAGCATTCAATTCTAGACACTCCAAAGAGATCAAATCCTCTTCCAAGTCCGGAATCACTCCAAATCAAATAGTGACTAGAGAGAGTGATATTTGTGTTCTTTTGAGCTCTTGCGCTTGGATCGCTTCTTTTCTTTCTCATTCTTCTTGTGATTAAACTCAATTGTAACCGAGGCAAGAGACACCAATTATGTGGTGGTCCTTGCGGGAACTTTGTGTTCCGTTTGATTGAGAAGAGAAGCTCACTCGGTCTAAGTGACCGTTTGAGAGAGGGAAAGGGTTGAAAGAGACCCGGTCTTTGTGACCACCTCAGCGGGGAGTAGGTTTGCAAGAACCGAACCTCTGTAAAACAAATCATCGTGTCTCACTCTTTATTCTCTCACGATTTATTTTTCGCCCTCTCTCTCGGACTCGTTTATATTTCTAACGCTAACCCGGCTTGTAGTTGTGCTTAAGTTTGTAAATTTCAGATTCGCCCTATTCACCCCCCCTCTAGGCGACTTTCACCAACTGGCCCAGCCCCGCGCGCATGCTGCCCTGGACATGCGGACCATGCCTGTCGGCGCCGGCCCACGTCCATGCTCTCTTCCTTCTCTCTCTCTCTCGCTCACTGTCTAGTGGGGCCGACCTGTCGGCACCGATCCGTCCGTGCCCGCGCCCGTTCTCTCTCGTTGCTCGGCGGACCACTCCTGTCAGGGCTGACCGCCCGTTCGCGAGTTCTCTCTCTCTGCCCGCGGACCCACCCGTGAGTGCCCTCCTCTTCCCTAACCTCCCGCTCGCGCCCTCCATCGTGGACGCGCCCACGACCGCGCGTTTCCCAGCCACGACTCTCGTGCCTGAGCCCTTTTCTGCAGCTCGCACCCACTCACTCACTCCCCTCGCCCAGTTGCGCCCCTAGTCGACCTCCCTCGCTCTCTCTCTCTCTCGCTCTGCGTGCACCTAGAAACTTCCACCGCCGCTCGTCGTGGTCTCGCGCCCGTTCTGCGGTCGCCGTTCAGCCCCCGCCGTGTCCACTGCCTCGGTGAGTTCCGCCTCATCATCATCAGCACCGGACACCCCTCGGTTCGCCCCCAACACCTCTAGTTCACCCAGTCCGCGCTCACCGGAGTTCTCCCCATGCAGTCGGAGCTTCGCCACCGTCGACCCGAGGCGTCCCTGCATCTCCGTCGTTGCTCCGGTGCTCCAGTGTTTCCTCTTGAGATGAGCAACCTCCCCACACCCCTATTTATCTATTTATTACCCTAGTCTTCGCGCGATTGCTCGCCAATGTAGATCCGCGCCGCCGTTGGGCCACCCCACCGTATTCTGCGCCCTCTGGTGTCCCCGTGCCAGCGTTGTGCTCACAATCATGTTCGCCATGCCGCCCTAAACGCGCCCGAGTCCTTCCCCAAGTCCCTAGAGCCCTACCGCGACCGTTCCCCTCGTCTCCGACGAGATCTCGCCACGAGGTCGGGCGCCGCCACCGCACTTAGGACCAGCCGCCTCGACCGCGCTGGCCGTTGGATCTCGGACGTCCATCCGAGATCGGGCGGTCATGATTTAATTAGAACCGATCTAACCTCAATCGTTAGATGCAAACCCAGCCGCCTAGATCTGCTCGGCCCATCAGACCTACCTCCGGTCACTGGCACCTCGAGCCCACCTGTTAGCGCTCGTCGTGCATCCGCGCGCGCGCTCATCCGTGGAATCTGATCTCGGCCGTTGATTTAAGATCTAATGGCTGAGCAGGCCCGATACCCCTTCGCATGTAAATTTGTTAAAGAAACCCTCGACTTTGTTGTAATTAACCCGCTGTCCTGAAAACTCGCGCGCAGGCCCCTGTACTCTTATAAACAGACCCCTGGCCTTTTAGATAATCACAGATTTGGACTAAATTTTGTATTTCAAACTTCAAAATTTGTTTATTTCATATCTTTTTCATATGAACTCCAAATTGAGTGATTCAAATTGCAAAATGTTCATAGAAATATTCTCTATTCAAATAAATTATGCATTCACAGTTTGTGCACTCTAATTTTATGTCTAAGCTATAGGTTAGTTTACGTAATAATTTATTTGATTAATAAAATAAATAAAAAGGAAACCCTAATGGTACTTAGATGTTTAATTTTGTGAGATTAATAATATGCCATGTATGAATTGATCCCTAATATAATTTTGTGTCCAACTAAAATTAGTAGAACTAAGTTATGTAATTCATAATGTCCAGGGAATTATTAATCTCTAAATGTACTGATCCCTAGCACTTAGGTTTATCTTTTGAGCTGATAATGTCCTGTCAAACTTGTGTCCACTTGGTTGCATATGTTTGATGTATTGTTCATTTGTTGTTATCCAAATGTATTGAACATATGGTCGCTTTATTTAGACAACAAGCAGCTCGTGGTTCTTGAGTGTGTTGCCGAAGATCTTCCTGAGCAACAACCTGGTGAAGGCAAGTGTCCTCTGACCTATGATGTTCTACTTACTCTATAATTCATTGTCCCGTATTACATTATTGAAGCCTAAGGATTGACTAGTCTGTATTTACTTATCCTTGTTTACCTTTTTGGGTTAATCATGGTTAGCTTATGCTATTACTTTAACTTAATCAATGAACATGATGTGAATATTTATGATACGATGATATTATCCCGATGATGATCTTGTCATAATTTAGGGGACTCAGGCCATTTTCCTGAGTACCTCTCCGTTGTTCGTTGATTGACCACCTGGGATAATAGTGCAACCATAAGGGTGGAATGAGATGTCATTAGCTGATTAATTAGATGAACCTGGGGGTGTAATTGCCGTTGACTGAGGGTCGTCAATAGGGGCCGGGTCGTAGTGCTCGCTCTGCCAAGGGGGGTGCAGAGGTTTATTCGATTTGGTTTTGTTAGTCACCCACCTTGGGGAGGTGTACTGTGTTTGTACGACTCGCGAAACCTAACGAGCAGCTATGCATCAGGGGAGTCTTTGCAAAGGCTGCGTAGTGTATCCCTGGCCATTTGTAAAAACCCAAAATTCGTATAATGGAAAAATAATGAAATAAATAAATAACGAAATAAAATAGTAAATTCAGATATTCAGATTATACTTTACTTTTGAAAATTGTGGACTGAATTTTGAAACCAAGAATTATTTTAGAAAAGAAGCAGTAGAAAAGTTTTCTATTCACCCAAATGATCATTCATTAAATGATGCACCGTAAGCATTTATTTATATGAATATTAAGTTTAGAAGACTCAAGTCGGGACTAGAATTTCTTTCAAGTCTATCACATAAAATTGAAACTGAGAAAATAACAAATAATAATATTTGTAAATAGTAGAAGTTATGTTCACTAGGAAATTTTAAGTTCAAAGTAGGTGATTGAATTTAAATTAGATTTGAAATAGAGAAAAGAAAATGAGATAAGGAAAAGAAAAGGAAAATAAAAAGAAAAGAAAATGCAAAATGCATTCTGGGTCGTTTCTCCTTGACCGGCCCATTTGCATCTGTTTTCTCGGCCCACTCTTCTCCCACTCGACATAAGCCCAGTAATCCTGCGCGGCCCAATCCGCCAACACCGGCACTGATAGCATGGGCTCGCGTGGCAGCTGAATCACCGTGGTACCCTAGCGCTCTCATTGTCAGATCAGGTCCGTTCATCAGAGACCTGGTGCCCGCGTGCCGCCCGTGTCCCTGCCTCGGTCGCTTGGCCCCACCCCCGCGGACGCACGACCTGGTGCCTCTGGTAAGCGGGTCCCGCCTGGCAGTCAAAACACGATGCGCGCGTGGAAACCACCTTTGACAGACATGTGGGCTCTACTCGTCTGCCCCCTACCTGCTTTCGTTTCCGCGTTGCGAGTCCAAGCCTCGTCAAACTCCTGGCCAATTCGGCCGCGGTTGTTGCTCCCTCGTTGCGGCCTACAAAACTGAACCCCGCCAATGTGCCATGAACCTATCCCTCTTTTCATCCGCCGTAGCCATCACCGACCAACAGAGCTTGGGGGGTCCCTACTCCGCCATCATGGATCCGTGTTCTGGCTGCCGTTCGTGGCGCGACCTCATCCTGGGGAGTTTCAACCCGTCGTCAGGAATGTGATCGCGACTTGCTCGAGCGGGGTGATGCACTGGTCTTGCTGGAATTTGTCGCGAACTTCGCGGAACAGCCAATCTGCCTACTCCAACGTCGTCGCACTGCTCTTGCTGAAAGATCACCGGTGTGTACCCGCCCTTTGTATTCCTGCGGTCATTCCATTCGCTTAGCACCTGGGTAATCGTAGTTTGGCGCGCGGAATCGGTAGTAGGGGTTCACCGACGTGCCCTCTGCCGCAGGGGGCAGCGCTGCCGTGGCCAGGATCCGGAGGGGTGGAAGATGGGGCGACAACCGTAGGATCTGGGATGAACGACCTAGAATAGAAGCTTTATACCCCTTCGTCATATTAAATTCCCCGCGTAGATCTGTGATCCGATGGCTAGAGTGTGTCGTAATCGTAGGCGATTGTCGGCCGTGGATCTTTGATCGTGCGGACGACATCGAATACCGGTTCACTCAATTGATACGTCTAATCTTGGCCACTGAAATCAGATCGGGTGGCTGAGAAATGTTAATACCCCTTGGTCGTGCGCAATTTGTTAAAGAGTCCTTGGATTTATAGGATATCAACCCACGCTCCACTACTGTGTAAGAGTAATTCGATATAGGCCCCTGGTTTTTATAAAGTGCACCCTATGTTTTCCGGAAATTGTGCCCGCAGCCCAGGAAGTGAATAAATGGAATAAAATAATTCAGAAAAGGTTTTCTAGTATAGAAATAAAACTATAATCTTATTTAATTCATATTTAATTGATCTTAGCTCCAAATTCATTTATTCCAGTTGCTATAAATTTATAATAATATAGTTTATCATCTGGTAACCTTATTTTATTATGAAACATGGGTATAATTTATGCACTTAATTTCTTTTGTGTCCAACACTTAAATCTTTATAAAATCATAACTTTATAACCGTAGCTCCGAATTCAGTGATTCTCGTTCCCACGATCTCGTAGCAACGTGTAGATTATTATTATTATACAGTTTATTCTTATGATTGGAGTGATGTTAATTTTGCTTATACCATGTTTGTCTGTATTGCTACGTTTAGCGGTGAGGACACGTGTCATCTGAAGAGCAAGTCGGTACCTGGAATCTGAAGTCCCAGGCAAGTTGTGTCCTTGATCACTTCTTTTTACCCAGTCATGTTCTGATTAATCATAATGATTTGTATAGGTTAATTTTGATGGGACCTAATAGGTTACCCTAGTTTGACTATTTTTATACCTTGTTCACCACTGATTTTTTGGGTAGTACATGCTATTGCTTTATGTGGTTTTGGGTAAAGAGATACACACTATTCATGATTATACTCTTATTATCAGTTGTTATTTACTGTTCTTGTTAAGATCATTATGTTAATTGGAACATGGAGAACCACCCGGAAAAATAGTGCTACCACAAGGGTGGTATGGGACGCCCTTGGCTGACTAATTAGGAAAGCTAGTGGAGGACTACCTTACACGAAAGGGGCAAAGGCAGTAGAGGAGTGGTCAGTGTAGGGAGGTCCTTGGGTTGATTTTGCTGCGATGGCGGTCAGGTGAGGGATCACTGCATTGGAGCTTCCTAGAAACTATAGCGGGTTTTCTGAAGCTACTGGAACTTTGTAAAGGCCTCGTAGTGTTACCCTGCCTCGCCTCCTCAGTAGAGGTGTATGGGATTGGTCGTCCCTTGGCAGATGGGTAACATGACTTGTGGGTAAAGATGTGTAACCTCTGTAGAGTGTAAAACTGGTATACTAGCCATGCTCACGGTCATGAGCAGCTCGGACACTCACATGATTAATTTATGGAACTAAATTCAATTTGTCATATGCATTGCATTGCAGGTGTTGTTATTACTTTTGTTCTACTACTTAATTGTGTTTGGTATTTACTTGTACTTAGTAATTGCTAATAAAATTTTGACCAACTTTAAAAGCAATGCTCAGCTTTAACCATCCTATTTGGTAAGCCTTACACTTCACGTGAGCTACCACCTTTGGCGAATTCATACACATTATTCCCCACAACTTGTTGAGCTATACACGTATGTGAGCTCACTCTTGCTGTCTCACCCCCACAGGTCAAGAACAAGTAGTGCAGGATGAGGCACATGGAGGATGTTGTGACGAGTTCGTGAGAGGTCTAGGCCATCGTCTCCCAGTCAACTTTGGGTTGCTGGACCGTTGTCTTCTTATAATATAATTATTTATTTATTTTGTACATAACTCCTATTATATAGTAAAGATGTGACATTCGATTCTGTGCCATGATTCATCATATGTGTGAGACTTGGTCCCAGCACACCTGGTGATTATGTTCGTGCCCGGGTCTTGTTGCCCCAAAACCTGGGTGTGACACCATTCATCTCGGTAGTGAATATCGGGTCTGTACAACCCAGGCTGGAAAGGGATCACAACTCGTGGGTAAAGTGTGCGACCTCTTCAGAGTGTTAGAAACTGGTATATCAGCTGAGCTCATGGTTAAGAGCGGCCTTGGGATCCTTTTTTATTATAAGAACTTTGGATACTTTTAAGATGATGATTAATAATGATGGTTATAATTCTGATCTCTGGTATTTCCTCTTGGAGGGAGTACATTTGGGTAATAACTGGGTTTATTACTAAAATTGGCCTTACTAATAGTAATAAATACTTGACCAACTAAAAACAACTGCTTAACCTTAACTCCACATACAGCTAGTCCACTTTAGCCAAACAGGACATTTGCTAAGTATGTTGATGTGTACTCACCCTTGTTTTACAAACCACCCCCACCCAGGTTGTTCCCACTGTATTTAGTGCTCAGGAGGAGATGCTGGCAACATGTAGGACTTTGAGTAGTTCCAGGACTACGACGAGTTCTAGTTTTCTTAGTGGCAAGCCCCCAGTCAGCTGCCTGTGAAGGCCTTATCTACTACGTTTTGTATTTCCGCACTTTGATGATATTAATGACTATGCTATGTAATAGACTTTGTGGATGTCTTGGACATCTTGATGTAATAAAAGTACCTTTCCACTATTTACTTTGAGCAATGTGTGATGATGTCCAATTATGTAATCGCGGTGTACGTGAGTTTCTGATCCGGGCACGTACATGGTTCGCATTCGGTTTGCCTTCTAAAACCGGGTGTGACATAAGTGGTATCAAAGCCTTGCTGACAGTAGGACCGCTAACCTAGACTAGAATGGTCGCCCTAAGGACTATAGACCTCTACCCTTTCCTTAATCTTTAGCGTCATTTCAAAAGTTGGTCATCTTGACCAATTCTATCTTATTACTCATCTTACAAAATTTTGTCTCACTTTTCTTTCTATTTACTTGCTGGTCACATAGTTCTACTCTCACTCTTGTGCTTACGATGTCTTTTGTAGATGGCCGTATTAGATGCACTGCACATAAGTCAGTGATCCCCTTTTTTTGCCCTCTCGCCTGGCGGAGCGCCCACTTCACCGCACGGTAACGGGTTAGTCTAGCCACCTGGTGAGACTGCATCGTCGCCCACACGAGGAGCAAGAGCCTGACGCCAAGAGCAGGAGCAGTAGGACTCTTCCCCTTGCCTCAGTAGGAGCTAGAGTCTGGGAGGCAGCCTTCCCTGCACCTCAGCCAGAGATGCCCCCTGCACCACCACAGGGCATCTCGGCTGCTGGAGGAGACCCTGACGGAGACGATGACGCCGGTGGCAGTTCGAGCCACAACATAGAGCTCTCGAAGGAGCAGGAGCCGGAGGGATGGATCGCTAGACCCATCACTCGCGACGCCGCTCGCGGGTGTCACTTCCATGACGCTCTCGACACCTTGCTGCGTCGGGCGTTTGACTGACCCACTTGGTCCATCGAGTACCGTTGTGTAGTCTACCAGCATCGTCGCGGGTTATACCCGGACCAGTGGGAGGCTACTTACTTGGTGCGCCGTCCGGACGATGATCTCTAGGGTGTAGAGGCCTTCTCAGAGCACTATTCTATCACTGAGAGGGATACTGTCGAGGCAGCCATGCAAGATGCTGCACGGCGTGCGCTTTCGCAGTATTGCTCGTTGTTCAGCGGGGTAGCTGACGACCTCGACCTGAAGTACTACCCTCTCCGTTCGACCGACAGTGCTGGAGGTGTGATTGTCTCGCCTGTTGGTGAGGGCAATCCTAGGTTGAACAACATGGTCAACCTGGTCGTCATGCTCAACACCGAGCTGGACCATGCCCTTGACGAGTTGGGCAAGGTTCGGGTGAAAGTTGCAGAATTGCATGCTGAGCGCTCAGCGCGCCACTATTTGGATGGTGGTTCTCCCACCCCTGTCGGGATTCAGCACTCTTACCGCTCGCCGCCCCGTGGTCACTTTGATTATGACACCCTTGACTGCAGGACCCAAATAGATTTGGATCCATAGATCGATAGAGTCGGAGTCTGTAATAATTCTTAATTCAGTGTCTTAGTCTCAGTTAGTCTTAGTTAGAGTTAGTTTGCTTGTCATATGTCTTGATGCTTGTCGTGATGAACTTTTAATGAAGTTGGATCTTTGTGTAGTTATTAATAAAGTCAGTTATTTAGTTGGGCAATCCTTTTAATTCCACTTTTATATTTATCTAAAGAGCTGTGTTTGAGAGTTAGTGAAGATCATCAATTGTTCAGTGCCATGAAGATTTCCATATATCTTTTCTTGTGCTGAAAGACTACAGAGTCAGATCTGATATGTGTGTGCTTTCTACAGATGTCTGATAATAGGCATAGAGGTGGAAGGCGTGCTCAGCAGGAGCAGTAGGCACCTTAGGAGGAGGTAGCTCAGCAGCAGTTGCCATCGCCATCCCCGATGACTATTGAGCAGATGTTCCTGATGTAGACTCAAGCAGTCCAAGCAATTTGTCAGACTTTAGCAGCAATGCAGCAGGTGCAGCAGTAGCCACCCCCACCTCAACCTCAGGTGCAAGTCTAGATGCCACAGATGCCTAGAGACAAGCGGGCAAAGTTCATGAGGGGCCATCCCCCATTCCACTGATCCCATGGACACGAAGATTAGCTGCGTACCGTGGAACATGAGTTGCACATTGCTTAGTGCAATGATCCTGAGAAGGTGCTGTATGGTCCCTGACAACTATGGGGAGCAGCATAGTCTTGGTGGGAGTCTTACCTCGCCACCCATGCGAACCCTGAAGCCATCACCTGGGAGGAGTTCTGGGACAACTTCCGTCGTTACCATGTGCTTGAAGGACTGATTATAGTAAGGAAGGAGGAATTTCTAGCTTTGAAGCAAGGCCCCCTGTCTATCAGTGAGTATAGGGACAAGTTTCTGCAGCTGTCACGTCATGCGCCAGAAGATGTTAATACAGATGCTAAGAGGCAGTACCGTTTCCTAAGAGGTTTGTGTTGGGGACTTGTTCTCAAATGCTATGAATTAAGAACAAGGCAACATAAAATGTTAAATGTTAACGTCCTTCGTCCATGAAACATTATTCCTTTAAGGATAATGAGCCTTGGACGAAGACTGATAAGAGCATAATTACGAAGCTTAAATCTTCGTAATAAAATTTTAGTTAAAATTATAAAATAACATAAAACAAAAGGTGTAAAAGAGATAAATACATCATAGACGAATTACATTATATCTATTTATTATATTGAATTATTGAATACAATAATACCTCTGCCTTGGCAAAAGGTTGGATTCCGGAAGATGCAATCGCAATTACTCGAATGTGTGTGTGTGTGTGAACAGTAACGGAATACTGTTCACTATTTATAGGCACAGGACGCAGCCTGTGAGGAATTACAAGTATGCCCCTTATAAAAGCTTACAACATTGACTCAGACCTTTATGGACTAAAAGGTCATTCTATCTTTAAGTCGGTTTGTAATACCGAAGCTTCCCGAAGAGGAACCTTCGGCTATCTTATACAAACAGCTTCAGCCGAGGACCACTTCTTCCTATAAGACCTTCGGCGACGAAGCATAGACCCAACAGTAGCCCCTTTCGCGGTGCTAGATCGTTTTTCGTAACGAGCTTGATCCGTGAAAAAAGTCTCTTAAGCTTCGGAGCGCCGAAGGTCTAAAAAACACCTTCCCTGAGCTCGTTGTCGAGAAACGATTCAATCTCCCAGCGTGTAGCGGCCCCACCTTGCAGAGTTACTGTTCGGTCTCTGCGGTCCACCACACAGCGAGTGCGAGCGGGTGTCCGCCTGGTGTAAAAATTCTAGCGCTTCGCCTTCTTACCTGCAGCACTATATAAACAGACGAGTAGGTGTGAAGTTACCACAGCATTCATTGCTATTTGCACTGTTTTTCTGCCAAAATTTTTAACCGTCGCCGAAGCTTGTCTGTCGGAATCGAACAAAGCTCCAGCTTGAAGCCTGCTTCGAAAGAAGAAAATATTAAAGTTTCACAAGTTCATAATTAAATGGCCAGAGTCCGTTCTACCGCCAGGGTTGAGCGTGAGGGGGACGAAACTGAAGCTTCGGAGACTGTCCCTATCTCCGAAGCCATGCAACGATCCGGGCTAGTGACTTCGGAAAAGATTCCTAGTGATGATGCAGAACAAGCAATCGCTGAAGCAGAGGAAGAAGATATTGAGGAAACTGATCCCGAAGATGATTATCGCATTGCCATGCCAAGCAAACCCAGCCACTTGGACTTCGGGAAATCTACTGTTTCGAAGGCTGATCTGTCCAAGATGGTAAAATCGGGCTTTTTTACTGAAAATCAGAAGAAGCTATTGCGCTTCGGGGGAGAAGAGACTACCCCAAAGCTGGAGAAAGATGAAATTGTTATTTTCAAAAGCTTTCTAAAGGCTGGATTAAGGTTTCCCTACATGGGATTATTGCAGAGGTACTGAATAGGTTCGGTATCTATTTTCACCAGCTGACCCCTAACGCTATCGTTAGACTTATTGTTTATATCTGGGCACTCCGAAGCCAAGCAGTGGAACCATTTGCGGACAGCTTTTGCCGGGTTCACGAATTGCATTATCAAACAAAGGCTAGAAAGGATGGATTGCACGATAATTTTGGTTGTTATAACTTCGCCTATCGGAAAACTACAAAGTTTCCTGTAATTAGCTACCGAAGCAAATGGGCAGCAGGCTGGAAATCTGAGTGGTTCTATGTCAAGGTTGATGACGACAAGGAAAAGCTTGTGCAAAGCCCGCTGGAACTAATCTTCGGAGAAACCCGACCTCGCTGCAACATGACACCCGAAGGTCCAACACAACAAGCAATGAGTGAATTCAGAATTATTGCAGAGCATATCAGCACAAGGGACCTGGTTCAAGAGTTTTTAGCTTTCAAAGTTTTTCCCAGTTTGAAAGAATGGGAAATGCCGAAGCTACAGGGGGAAAAGAAAGAAGGTGAACTTGTACGTTTACCTTACTATTTCAAGTTTAAAAAGTACTTTAAAACACCTTGCCAAGAGTGGCTAGATACAATTGAAGTAATGTGCAATGAAATACTTGGCAATTATTCCAAAAAAGAAGATCAATTGATGACCGCAGCCTTCGGCACCCGTCCGAAGCGAAGGCTAAATCGAGTGTTGGACGCCTTGGGCTTTGATTACCCTGATTATGAAAATCTGAACAAAGGTGCTGGGGGCCAAAAAAGAAAAAGGATAACTGAGGGCATGAATGAAGAAAAAGAACCATTAAAGAAGAAAATTCCGAAGAAGAGGAAGGCTTCTTCTCCGAAGCAACAAATATCCGAAGCGGAAGAAACCCCCGCATCACCTTCTGCTGCTGTCGTTGAGGAAATTCTGAAGGTAATGACTGAATCCTTACCTGCGAAGCTAAGTCCACTGGGTCCTCAACTGACAAAGTTTTTTCAGAAGGACAAGGAGCCCGAAAAATCGAAGAAAACAATCAAGGCCAAGAAACAAAGAATTATCACTGTGACAGAGGTAATTGACAAGACGCCGCCAAGAGCTTCAGTCCAGAAAACACCAGCGGCTGTAGAGGGGACAGATATTGAAATTGCACCTTCGGAGGCCGCAGCTGCCGAAGCTGCCTCAGCTGAAGATTTGAACCTGGAGAGCACAATTGAACATATTGACCAAATACTACTAGACATGGCTGCAGAAGAAGCTACCACCGCCGCCGAAGAGGCCGTGACCGCAGCGTCGGGGAAAGGAAAAGAAATTGCTGATGAAGCTTCAGAAAACGAAGCCTTCATGTTCCAGAATTTAGTTGGAGAACAACTATCAAAAGCTGAAATAGAAGAGCTTAGAGAGTATGCCAAATCCTGTGGATACAAACCTGGGGCACTCCTCTTCGGAGGCGTTGATGATGAAAAATTAGATTGTATTCGAGATCAAACAGGAGCCAAAGTTATCAGTACTCTGTCCAAGAGTATCGGCTTCCCGAAGCTAGAAACAGACATCAGCCGCTACCGACGACAACATGTCGTTGGTAGTTTATTTTATTCCAACTTCAAGGTGAACTACTTGTCCCTTAATTTTTATTGTTTCTAATAATAAAAACATGTCTGACGAAGGTTGTTTTCGTGCAGAGTATGCTGTTGAGCAAAGCCTTGCAAATGCAGCAAGATTTTGAAGATAAGAAGCACGAAGTTATAATTGAAAATTTGGAAAGCAGAATAAAGGAGCAATCAGATGCTTTCGAGAAAAAGAACTTTGAGCTCCAGGCAACCGAAGGTTTATTGGCGGAAGCTGAAGCAAAAATAACAGAACTGAACACGAAGCTTCTTCGCCAGTCTGAGTAGTTCGAACGAGAAAAACAAGATCTTAATGCAAAACTTGAAGCCGAAGCTCAACAAAATTCAGATTTGAGAACACTATTGACAAGTCTTCAAGAAAAATGCTTGGAATTTAGCAACAAATGCATTCAACGATTAAGAAAGATTTTTTACTCAGTTGGAGCCAGCAGTGAAAAATTCACCCCCTCAGCCGAAGATCTACCGAAAACCTTCGAACATATTGAGGGGGAGATTGACGAGCTCGACGAAGTCATAGCTGGGCATGGTGACTTCTGTGCCTGGGTGGCTTCTCGAGGCACTGCTGCAGCTTTCCTGAAGGCTGGCTGCGATCATGGAAAGATTGTCAATAGGCCAAATTTCACTTTATCACCATCAATCCTGGATGACATTCCTGATCTCGCCCGAAGTATCTCGAATAGATTTGTAAAAATGATATGGACAAAAGGTGGGCGAGAAAAGGCTGGAGACGAAGCTCGAAGCCACCTTGAACCAGTAAGAAACCATACCTTGTGCTTACCTTTTCCTGTAAGCTTGATTTTGACTTACAACGACCTTATTCATGTAGGATGACGAAGCCGAAGCCGATGATCAAAAATGACGCCGAAGCCGAAGCTCCTTGGAGATTAGATGGTAGACTGTAGACAATACTTGAGAAACTTTTGAGATAACTTTTGTAAATGTAACTAAAACTTGTCTTTAATGAATTCTGTTCATACCTTGTTATATACCCTTAACCTTCCATTGATGTATGAGAAATGCTTTGATGTGGACGAAATTTTCTTTTGAGCCGAAGGCGAAAAAACACCTTCCCTTCTTTTTGTACGCAACGAAGCATAGAAAACAACATTTTCCTTTTTTCCGAAACTCTCCTTTTTGTACACGAAGCTCTTTCTTCCCCTTCTTTTTCCTCTTTTTGCCGAAGCAACCCTTTATGCCATGAAGGTGATTATCCTACATATGCCTAGATGAATGTTTATGAATGCAAATGTTATGATGTAATGTGATGTGCAAATGAATGGCCAAACACGTATCCGAAGCCATATTCATAGCCATTATTTTCTTAAAAACAATCGCACCTCAGCTCTGCATTCCCTTAGGAACGACTTTGGAGCTTCTTCGCCTTTACTTTTGGCGGAATCAGCGTTGACTTTTCGCTGTAAGCTCTGCATTCCCTTAGGAACGACTTTGGAGCTTCTTCGACTTTACTTTTGGCGGAATCAGCGTTGACTTTTCGCTGTAAGCTCTGCATTCCCTTAGGAACGACTTTGGAGCTTCTTCGCCTTTACTTTTTGGCACTCGATGGTGCGTTCTCAGCTTTTACATTTACATTCCTTGGGGGATTTTGCTCTTATAGAACTAAAAAAGGAAATTACATGTGCTGGCCCCATTAAAAACCTTTCTCCCCCTTTGGAAAGGAAAAGGGTGCCATGAAAGAAAAATAAAAAATATGAAAAATTACATCGAGTTATACATAATATCGCCGAAGCTCATCCGCATTCCAAGACCTAGGAATGTCGTTGCCGTCCATATCCTTCAATCTGTATGAACCGGGTCTTGACGAAGATGCTACTAAGAAAGGTCCATCCCATTTCAACTGCAACTTGCCCACTGTTTCTGGGTTGGCCACTCTCCGAAGCACCAAGTGTCCTGGCTCAATATTCTTTAACCGAACCTTTCTATCTCGCCATTTAATTGTTTCGGCTTGATATTTATTGATGTTCTCCACGGCTTGCAGCCTGATCCCTTCTAAAGCATCTTTTTCCACAGAATAAGCAACTTCGGAACCTGATTCTGCCGAAGCCATTACCCTTATTGATCCGGTTTTAGCTTCCTCCGGAGTTATTGCTTCGTCACCGAATAATAACTTGAATGGAGTAAAGCCTGTAGACCTTGATGTTGTTGTATTGTGGCTCCACACCACTTTGGTTAACTGATCTGGCCATTTTCCCCTGGGTTGATTGAAGATTAACTTCATTATTCCTGTCAATATAATGCCATTGGCTCTTTCAACGAGTCCATTTGACTCCGGATGTCTAACTGATGCAAAATGGATCTTCGTACCAATTTGATCACAGAAATCCCTAAAAGCTTCGGAATCAAACTGTGTTCCATTATCCACAGTAATAGCCTTTGGTACCCCGAAACGACAAACAATATTCTACCAGAAAAACTTTTGGACGGTGGCCGAAGTTATTGTGGCTAAAGGCCTTGCTTCAATCCATTTTGAAAAATATTCCACTGCCACTACAACATATCTTAGGTTCCCTTGGGCCGGTGGTAACGGACCTAACAAGTCAAGGCCCCACCTTTGCAATGGCCAAATGGGTTGTATGAGTTGTGTTAGGGATGAAGGTTGTTTTTGATCTCGTGCACATTTCTGACAACCTTCGCACTTTTGAACTAATTCCGCTGCATCCGAAGCTGCCTTCGGCCAATAAAATCCTTGGCGGAAAATTTTTCCAAGTAACGGCCTGGATCCAATGTGAGATCCACATAGGCCTGCATGTATTTCTTTCATCAACTCTATGCCTTCGGTTCTGGATAAACACTTGAGTAGCGGAGCACAAACTCCATGCTTGTACAACTCTCCTTCTATCATGACATATGGACGAGCTCTTGCCTCTATCCTCCTGTTATAAGCTTCGTCATCTGAAAGGAATTTTCCCTGAAGGTAAGAGATGATCTCAGTTCTCCAATCCTCGCTATAAACAGGAGATATGTTGAGGACTGTTCTTTCAAGAAGTTCCACCGAAGGTGCTTTTATTGTTTCGAAGAACACATCCGAAGGTAAGGGCAGCCCCTGTGCTGCTGACTTAGCTAGCAAATCAGCATGCTCATTTTGTCCTCGAGGGATATTTTTGACAGAAAACCCTTCGAAGGAAGCTTCAACTCTTCGAACCATATCCAGATATTTTTCAAGCTTCGGATCCTTAGCCTTACAACTCTTGTCAATATGACCCGAAACAACCTGGGAATCAGTTTTAAGTATGGCCCTTCTGATTCCCATTGCTTTTAACTTCCGAAGACCTAAAAGCAATGCTTCGTACTCGGCAATGTTATTTGTGCAACTAAAATCAAGTTTTGCCGCATAACAAGTTTTGACTTTGGAAGGTGAAACCAACACAGCAGCCGCTCCCGCTCCGAAGGTTCCCCAAGATCCATCACAAAACACTGTCCATGCTTCGTTGTCTTTATTCGTTTCTTCCTCCTGAGCCCCTGGCGTCCAGTCAGCAATGAAGTCTGCCAACGCCTGGGACTGAATCGAAGATCTATGAACATATTCAATACAAAATTCATTGAGCTCTGCAGCCCATTTTCCAATCCTTCCAGTAGCTTCTCGGTTCCTCATAATATCCTTCAGAGGTTGTGAAGAAGGAACAATTATGTTGTAAGCTTGGAAATAGTGCCGAAGCTTCCTGGAGGCCATCAAGACAGCATACAGTACCTTCTCCAACTCTGTATAATTTTTCTTTGATAAACTAAGAACCTCGGATACAAAATATATTGGGGCCTGCCTCTTGACTTGACCATCAAGCTTCTCCTGGACAAGCGCTGCACTTACCGCTGAGTGCGAAGCTGCCACATATAATAACAAAGGAGCCCCTGGCATTGGTGGAGTCAATGTTGTTAGATCTATCAAATACTGTTTCAGCTCTTCAAAAGCCTTTTGCTGGATTGGTCCCCATTGAAAGACTTCGGCTGACTTCAGCACTTCGAAGAATGGTAAGTTTCTCTCTGCTGATCTGGATATGAATCTATTGAGAGATGCCAATCTTCCTGTCAATCTTTGAGCCCCCTTCTTTGTAGTTGGTGGCTCCATCCGAAGTATAGCTTCAATTTTACTTGGATTAGCTTCAATTCCCTTTGTTGAAACCAAGCATCCAAGAAATTTCCCCTTCTTTACTCCGAAGACGCATTTTTCTGGATTTAACTTTAAGCCAGCTTGCCTGAAACTGGCGAAGGTCTCCTGCAGATCAGCAATATGATTCTCCTGTTTCGTGCTTTTTACAATGATGTCATCAACATAAGTTAGCACATTTCTGCCTATTTGAGATTGGAGAACCTTCGCAGTCATTCGGCTGAAACTTCCTCCAGCGTTTTTGAGCCCCTCAGGCATCCGAAGATAGCAATATGTGCCACTTGGAGTTATGAAGCTAGTCTTCGGCTCATCTTCCTTCTTCATCCAAATTTGGTGATAGCCTGAGTAACAGTCTAGCAGACTCATGAGCTCGGAAGAAGCTGCTGCATCTACTAAAGAGTCTATCCTTGGCAATGGAAACTCGTCCTTCGGACACGCCTTGTTGAGATCTGTAAAATCGATACACATTCGCCATTTGCCATTGGCCTTTTTTACCATAACAGTGTTAGCCAGCCATTCTGGGTACTTTACTTCTCTGATGACTCCTGCACTGAGGAGTCTTTTAACTTCGTTACGAGCACCTTCGGCCTTATCATCTGACATTTTCCGAAGCCTCTGCTTTCTGGCTCTGAAGGATGGATCAACATTGAGCGAGTGTTCAATAACATCCCTATTTACTCCACAAAGATCATTAGCTGACCATGCAAAAACATCTTTGTTGTTGAACAAAAACCTTATCAAGGTTTTCTCCTGCTCTTCGGATAATTGAGAGCCTAACAGCACCTTCTGCTCTGCTATGTCCTCACATAAGAGCATAGGCTTCGGCTGATCTGCTGAAGCTGCTTTCTCCCTTCTGAATTTGTACTGTTCACAAGCTTCAGCTCCATCTATGTTATGGATTGCTTTTGAGTCAGTCCAATTGCCTTCGGCCCTTCTTGCAGCTTCCTGACTTCCATGGATAGCAATGGGTCCTTGATCCGAAGGTATCTTCATGCAAAGATAGGCAGGATGAAGGATTGCTTCGAAGGCATTGAGGGTACCACGACCAATAATTGCATTGTAAGGGTATTCCATGTCAACAATGTCAAACACAATCTGCTCAGTTCTAGTATTGTTGATGAACCCGAAGGTCACTGACATGGTGATCTTGCCCAATGCTACAATCTGCCTTCCTCCGAAGCCATAGAGAGGATGTGTAGCATCATGAATCTTATCTTCTGGCTCTTGCATTTGTCTGAAAGCCTTAGCAAATATGATGTCAGCTGCACTGCCTGTGTCAACCAAGACATTGTGGACCAGAAATCCTTTGATAACACAAGAGATAACCATGGCATCGTTGTGTGGGTAATCTTTGAGCTGAAGGTCCTCTTGAGAGAAGGTAATAGGAATGTGAGACCATCTTGACTTGATGAAGGGTCCTTGCACCCCAACATGCTGTACCCTTCTCTGTGCTTCCTTCTTTTGTTTCTTGTTAGCTGGCTCTGAGGACGAACCACCTGTGATCGGGAGCACCAGCTTCGGGTCCGAAGTAGCTCCAGCTTGGTCGTTGAACGAAGTCATTAGCTCAAAAAGTGGAAGTGAGTTCACCGGAGGTGGGCGCCAATGTTGGGGACTTGTTCTCAAATGCTATGAATTAAGAACAAGGCAACATAAAATGTTAAATGTTAACGTCCTTCGTCCATGAAACATTATTCCTTTAAGGATAATGAGCCTTGGACGAAGACTGATAAGAGCATAATTACGAAGCTTAAATCTTCGTAATAAAATTTTAGTTAAAATTATAAAATAACATAAAACAAAAGGTGTAAAAGAGATAAATACATCATAGACGAATTACATTATATCTATTTATTATATTGAATTATTGAATACAATAATACCTCTGCCTTGGCAAAAGGTTGGATTCCGGAAGATGCAATCGCAATTACTCGAATGTGTGTGTGTGTGAACAGTAACGGAATACTGTTCACTATTTATAGGCACAGGACGCAGCCTGTGAGGAATTACAAGTATGCCCCTTATAAAAGCTTACAACATTGACTCAGACCTTTATGGACTAAAAGGTCATTCTATCTTTAAGTCGGTTTGTAATACCGAAGCTTCCCGAAGAGGAACCTTCGGCTATCTTATACAAACAGCTTCAGCCGAGGACCACTTCTTCCTATAAGACCTTCGACGACGAAGCATAGACCCAACAGTTTGGTTGATCCCCTTCACTACCAACTGATGAACCACACTTTCCCTACCTTCCAGCATTTGATCGATAGAGCCATTATGACTGAAAGGAAGCGCCGGGAGATGGAAGGCAGGAAACACAAGATTGGTGGATCTCAGGCCAGGAGTAGAAGTCGTCCCCGCTACTCAAGCAACCCACCTCAGCAAATCAAGCAAGGTCACCAGCACCAGCATCAGCACCAGAACCAGCAGCAGCAGTACCAGAGGCAGTTTTCTCAGCAGCAACAGTACCGTCAGAATAACCCGCAAGGAGGAAATCAGTACCAGCATCAGAACAACCAGGCACCTCGCCTTCCTGCCCCTGCAACCAAACAGAACAACCAAGCAGCTCCAGCGCAAGGAGGAGGCCGTACATGTTTCCACTGTGGGGAACAAGGCCATTGGGCGAATCATTGCCCAAAGAAAGCAGCTCAGCAGCAGCCAGCTCCCAATGTCCCTGCCAAGAAGAATGCATTGCAACAAGGAGGCAACAACCTTGGGTAGCCTCGTGCCTAGTACGGAAGGTGAACCACCTGGAGGCCGACACAGTCTAGGAAACTCAGGAGTGGCACTAGGTACGTTCTCAGTCGAGTATCATTCTGCAAATGTGTTATTTGATACTGGAGCAACACATTCTTTTGTGACTGCATCATGGGTAGAATCACACAATATACCAATAGCACCCATGTATCCACCTATGAGGGTTAGTTCAATTGGTGGGAGAGCCCAAACAGATAGATTTTTCCCTAGTGCAATAGTTCAAGTAGGAGGATAGAGTTCCCTGCTAATCTAATAATTATGGGTAACCAAGATGCGACTATAGATGTCATCCTAGATATGAATTGGCTAACCAAGTATCAAGCAAGTCTTAGCTATGACAAGAGGACGGTGAAGTTAGTGTCCTTATCAGGAGAGGAAGTGTTAGTGGAGTTGGTCTTGTCTGGACTAAGGAAAGGAAGTTGTCACCAAGTCACAACCCATATTGAGGAAATCGAACCATCAGAAGCTATCAATGTAGTATCAGAATTCCTAGATGTGTTTCCCGAGGAGTTACCAGGCATGCCACCTGAAAGGAAAGTTGAATTTGCCATAGAGCTTATACCTGGCACCGCCCCTATTTCCAAGAGAGCCTATCGAGTGTCCGGACCAGAATTGGTGGAACTCAAGAAGCAGATTGATGAATTATTAGAGAAAGGCTACATCAGACCAAGTACCTCGCCTTGGGTAGCCCAATGTTATTTGTGGAGAAGAAAGATGGTACAAAGATGATGTGCATTAATTATAGATCCTTGAATGAAGTCACTGTCAAGAACAAGTACCCCCTGCCTAGAATTGAAGATCTATTTGATCAGTTGAGAGGAGTGGTGTTCATGGACTACCTCGACAAGTTCGTAATGGTGTTCATTGATGACATCCTTGTATATTCCCAGAATGAGCAAGAGCATGAAGAGCACTTGAGGAAAGTACTACAGAGGCTATGAGATTGTCAGTTGTATGCCAAGCTTAGCAAGTGCGAGTTCTAGATCAGCGAAGTCCTGTTCTTGGGTCACATTAAAAACCGAGAGGGATTGGCTGTGGATCCGAAGAAGGTAGCAGCTATTCTGGACTAGAAAGCACCGAAAGATGTCCAAGGAATCAAGAGTTTCACTGGAATGGCCTGTTACTATCGATGTTTCATTGAAGGTTTCTCTAAGATTGTAAGGCCAATGATGGCCTTGTTGGCAAAGAAGGTTGAGTTCAAGTGACCCCAACGTGCCAAGGTCCTTTGAGACATTGAAGAAGAAACTGACAACATCGCTGATATTGATTCTGCCAGATGTTCACAAGTCATTCTTAGTATATTGTGATACTTCGTACACTGGACTAGGATGTGTTTTAATGCAAGAGGGGAAAGTAGTGGCATACTCATCTCGACAGTTGAAGATTCATGAGAAAAATTACCCCACTCATGATTGGGAGTTAGCACTAGTGGTTCATGCACTGAAGACCTGAAGACACTATTTGTATGGGTATGTCACACCCGGTTTTGGAAGGCAAACCGAATGCGAACCATGTACGTGTCAGGATCAGAAACTCACATACACAGCGATTACATAATTGGACATCATCACACATTGCTCAAAGTAAATAGCGGAAAGGTACTTTTATTACAATAAGATATCCAAGACATCCACAGAGTCTAATACATAGCATAGTCATTAATGTCATCAAAGTGCGGAAATACGTAACGTAGCAGATAAGGCCTACACAGGCAGCTGACTAGGGGTTTGCCACTAAGAAAAACTAGAACCCGTCGTAGTCCTAAAACTCCTCAAAGTCCTCCATGTTGCCAGCATCTCCTCCTGAGCACTAAGTACAGTGGGGACAACCTGGGGTGGGGTGGTTTGTAAAGCAATGGTGAGTAAACATCAACATACTCAGCAAATGTCCCGTTTGGCTAAAGTAGACTAGCTGTATGTGGAGTTAAGGTTAAGTAGTTGCTTTTAGTTGGTCAAGTATTTATTACTATGAGTACAACCAAGTTTTAGTAGTAAACCCAGTTATTACCCAAATGTACCTCCTCCAAGAGGAAATACCAGAGATCAAAATCATAACCATCATTATTAACCATCATCATAAAAGTAACCAAAGTTCTTCTAATCAAAGAGGATCCCAAGGCCACTCTTAACCGTGAGCTCGGCTGATATACCGGTTTCTAACACTCTGCAGAGGTTGCACACTTTACCCACGAGTCGTGATTCCCATTCTGCTCGGAGATCATGACTCCCCATTGATCACTACCAAGGTGACCTGGCAGGGTCTCACTATGTAGCCTTTACAAAGACTCCCTTGGTGCATAGCTGCTCGTTAGGTTTCGCCAATCATAAAAACACAGTACACCTCCCCAAGATGGGTGACTAACAAAACCAAATCGAATGAACCTCTGGACCCCCCTTGGCAGAGCGAGCACTACACCCCGGTCCCTATTGATGGCCCCCCGGCAAAGCCAACTACACCCCAAGTTCATCTAATTATTTGGCTAAGGGAGTCCCATTCCACCCTCATGGATGCACTATTATCCTGGGTGGTCACTCCATGAACTGGTCCTTACGGAGAGGTACTCAGGAAAAATGGCATGAGTCCCATAGAGTATCACAATATCATCTTCGGGATAACATCATCGTATCATAAATGTTCACATCATGTTCATTGATTAAGTTGAAGCAATAGCATAAGCTAACCATGATTAACCCAAAAGGTAAACAAGGGTAAGTAAATACAGACTAGTCAATCCTTAGGTTTCAATAATGTAATGCAGGACGGTGAATTATAAAGTATGTAGGACATAATAGGTCTGAGGACACTTGCCTTCACCAGGTTGTTGCTCAGGGAGATCTTCGGCAACACACTCAGGAACCACGAGCTACTCGTTGTCTAAATAAAGTGATAATGCATTCAATACATTTGGTAAATGACAAATAAACATCACATCAATCATGTATAAACATTGGAACACATCTCAAAAGGAAACTATAAACTCAAAAGGGAGTCTAAATTATAGGGTGAGCTAATTTCATTTAGTAGTTGATTATTCTTTAAGTGTTGTCCATGATTACATAATCTAACTCTACTTATTTTAATGAGATATCAAATTTAAACAAGAGATAAGTTCATACATCATATATTATTATCTTCACAATATTAAACATATATTTACCACTAGGGTTTCCTTTTTATTTATTTTATTAAGTGAATAAATCGATACATACACTAACCTATAGTTAGACACAAAATTAGAGTGTACAGACTGTGAATGAACATAATTTATTTGAACAGAGAATATTCCTATGAACATTTTGCAATTTGAATCACTAAATTTGGAGCTCATATGAAAAAGAAATGAAATAAACAAGTTTTGAAGTTTGAAATATGAAAATAGGTCCAATTATGTAATTATTTAAAAGTGCAGGGGTCTGTTTATAAGTGTTCAGGGGCCTGCGCGTAAAATCTAAGGACGGCGGATTCTATTACCCGAGAACTCAGGGTCTCTTTAGCTAAAATCACACGCGAAGGGGTACGGGGTGTTCTCGGCCATCAGATTTCCGAGCAACGGCCAGGATTACATCTGGCCAAGCAGACGCGCGCGCGCGAACGCGAGCGCGGGCTGACCAATGGGCCAGGGTTGTCAGTGCCTGGGGCGAGATAGCCTGACCGGTCGGCCCCACCTGTAGGGCACGGGTGAGAGAGAGTGAGAGGACAGCGGTCAGATCTGGATCGGGCAGTTGGGATTAGATCTGGCATAATTGGAATTGGGTCATCCGATTAGGGTTGGGCGAACAGGATGCGTGCCACGGGACTTCAACATTGCCGGTTAGCCAGGGGCGGCGCTCCCCATGGGCACGGCGGCGCCGTCGTCGGAGGCGAGGCATACTGGGTCTCCTAGGTCACGAGAGGTCAGTCCGGGTAGCTGGAGAGGTTGGGGAGGACCTGATAAACACTATGGCGGGGTCAGGTTTGTGTGGATGGGACTGAGGCGACCTGACGACGGAGGGGAGTCCTCGGTGGGCCGGGGAATACTCCGACGAGCAATCGCGGGCAAGTAAATGCGACACAGGGGAAAATAAGGGCGGGGCTAGGATGGTTACCTTGAGGGAAGCCTTAGGAACGCACAACGGTGGCTGGGGCACGGTGAGGGCACGGGTCGACGGCGATGGAGCTGCGGCAGTGAACCGGTGAGCGTGGACCAAGCGAACTAGATGGGGAAAGGACGAAGCAATGGGTGTCCCGAGCTATGGGTAATGTGGCGGAGCTTACTGAGGCAACGGGCGCGACGAGGGCTCGATGGTGGTCGCGGAACGGGCGACAAACTTTGGTGAGCGGTGGCGGATCTGCCTGGTTGCGCGCGCAGGGCGAGAGAGCTCGGCTGAGGGCGCAAATGAGCAGGGGGAAGTGGGTGAGCCGGGTGCGGGCTCTAAAGGGGCGAGGGTGTGCGGAGGTGGCCGGGAAACACGAGGTCGTGGGCGCGTCCACAGCGGGGGTGCGCGGGCGTGAGGTTAGGGATGGGGGTCTGACTGGTGGGGTCCCCGGGCCAGCAAGAGAGAACGTGAGTGTGCTCAAAGAAAACACCGCCGATAGGACTGGTCCACAGGGCAGCGGGAGGGAGAGAGGAGAGAGAGCGCACGAGTGGGATAGGCTGACAGGCGGGGGCCACCTGTCAGCGCGGGCGGGCGATCGGGCGCAAGCGCGCGCGTACGCGGGCTGGGCCTGCTGGCTGACCTGGGCCGAAATGGGATTTTCCACTTACCTGGAATTTTTAGTGCCTTTTCTATTTATTTTCTCTAGGGTTTTCAATTCAAATCCAAACCAAGTTTCAATTTCAAATTAAATAAAACATGTGCAACAATTCAAAATATATTTGGATCTCAGCATGATGCAACATTTCATGACTCATATTGTTTTGTCAAAATAAAATAATTAATCCCTCACTAATTAAGCTAATTCTACTCAAAAGAAAAAGAGAGAGAGGAACTAAAGAGAGAGAGAGAGAGAAATGTAACACCTGAATTTGGTAGATATTTAGAAAGAAATTTTATACCCCCAAATTCATGGTGTTACAGACCTATCCCCCTTAAAAAGAATCTCGCCCTCGAGATTCAGGGTTGGCTAGAAAAGAGTTCAGGATACTTGGCTTTCAAATCATCTTCTCTTTCCTAGGTTGCTTCTTCTTCTGAGTGATGGCTGCATTTGACTTTGCACATCCTGATGGTGCTCCTCCGAGTGACCCGATCTACTGTCTCCAGAATTTGAGTTGGCTTTTCAATATATGTTGGATCTTCTTGAACTTCAAGGTCCTCCATTGGCAACTGCTCTTCTGGAACTCTCAAGCATTTCTTTAGCTAAGACACATGGAACACATCGTGCACAGCTGACAGACTCTCTGGTAGGTTGAGCTGATATGCCACTTCTCCACGTCTTGCTTGAATCTCGTACGGTCCGATGTATCGAGGTGCTAGCTTTCCTTTGACTACGAATCTTTTGATTCCTGTGACCGGTGACACCTTCAAGTAGACATAATCTCCCACTTCAAAACTTAGTTCTCTTCTTCGGGTGTCAGCATAGCTTCACTGTCTGGACTGTGCTGTCTTCAGATTCTCTCGAACCATTCTGATGTTCTCTTCAGCTTCAAGCAGAATATCTAGACCAAACATCTGCCTTTCGCCGAGTTGATCCCAATGCAATGGAGTTTTGCAATTTCTCCCATAAAGTGCTTCGAATGGTGACATCTTTAGACTGGCTTGATAGCTGTTGTTGTAGGAGAATTCTGCATACGGTAGCCTCTTGTCCCAACCTATCTTGTCATTTTCAAGAATCTGGTTAGTTCTCTCTGTTTGACCATCTGTCTGCGGGTGATAAGCCGAATTGAACTTCAAGTGTGTGCCAAAAGCTTCATGTAGTTGTTGCCAAAAATGAGAAGTGAACTGGGTGCCTCTGTCTGATACTATCTTCTTTGGAATGCCATGCAAGCACACAATCTGAGACATGTATAGTTCGGCCAACACTGCACTGTTGTAGGTGGTCTTGACTGGTATGAAATGGGCTACCTTTGTCAAACGGTCCACTACTACCCAGATGGAGTCATAACCAGTACAAGTGCAAGGCAAACCAACTATAAAGTCCATGCCGATCTCATCCCATTTCCACTGAGGAATCTGCAACGGCTGCAACAAACCTGTGGGCCTCTGATGTTCTGCCTTAATCCTCTGACAACTGTCGCACACAACCACATACTCTGCTATCTCCCTTTTCATACCGTACCACCAAAATCTTTTCTTTAGGTCTTGGTACATCTTCTTGCTACCAGGGTGTATAGAATGTGCTGTCTGTTGAGCTTCCTTGAGAATCAGTTCCCAGATCAATTTGATGTCGGGAACACACAACCTATCCTTGAACCATACCACTCCTTCTGCATCTTCACGGAAATCCTTGCCTTTTCCATCTATGATCAGCTATCGGATCTCGTTGATCTTCTCATCGTCCTTTTGGCCCTTCCTGATATCTTGCTCTAGGGTGAGTTCTAGTTCAATTGTCACTCCTTGAGTGTTGCTCAGAAATTCGAGACTCAATCTATCGAATTCCTTTGATAGCTCATACGGTATCGGGTGAGCGGCCAACATATTGACTTGACTTTTTCTGCTAAGAGCGTCTGCAACCACATTTGCTTTGCCTGGGTGATAATGTATCTCTAGCTCATAGTCTTTGATTAGCTCGAGCCATCTTCGCTGCCTCATGTTCAGCTTTGACTGAGTAAATATGTACTTGAGACTCTTGTGGTCCATGTAGATATCACACTTCTACCCATAGAAATAGTGCCTCCAGGTCTTCAGTGCATGAACCACTGCTGCTAACTCCAGATCATGAGTTGGATAATTCTTCTCATGAATCTTCAACTATCGGGACGAGTATGCCACTACTCTCCCTTCCTGCATTAACACACATCCCAGTCCGGTGTACGAAGCATTACAATATACTGAGAACGACTTGTGGACATCTGGCAGAATCAATACTAGTGCTGTTGTCAACTTCTCTTTCAATGTCTCAAATGACTTTTGGCATGCTGGGGTCCACTTGAACTCAACCTTCTTTGCCAACAAGGCTGTCAATGGCCTAACAATCTTGGAGAAACCTTCAATGAAACATCGATAATAACCAGCCATTCCAATGAAACTCTTGATTCCTCGGGCGTCTTTCGGTGCTTTCCAGTCCAGAATAGCTGCTACCTTCTTCGGATTCATAGCCAATCCCTCTCGGTTTATAATGTGACCCAAGAACAGGACTTCGCTGATCCAGAACTCACACTTGCTAAGCTTGGCATATAACTGGCAATCTTGTAGCCTCAATAGTACGTTCCTCAAGTGTTTTTCATGCTCTTGTTCATTCTAAGAATATACAAGAATATCATCAATGAACACCACTACAAACTTGTCGAGGTAGTTCATGAACATGTTGTTCATCAAGTACATAAAATAGGCTGGCGCATTCGTCAAATCGAATGACATGACCATTAACTCATATAGCCCATACTTGGTGATAAATGCTGTCTTTGGTATATCCGAAGGCCGGATTCTGAGCTGATGGTAACCTGACCTCAGATCTATCTTTGTGAACACATCGGCTCCTCTCAACTGATCGAATAAGTCTTCAATTCTAGGCAGGGGGTACTTATTCTTGACAGTGACTTCATTCAAGGATCTGTAATCAATGCACATCCTTTTCGTTCCATCCTTCTTCTCCACAAATAGCACTAGGGCTGCCCAAGGCGAGGTACTTGGTCTGACGTAGCCTTTCTCTAACAACTCATCAATCTGCTTCTTTAGTTCCACCAATTCTGGTCCAGACACTCAATAGGCTCTCTTGGAAATAGGGGCGGTGCCAGGTATAAGCTCTATGGCAAATTCAACTTTCCTTTCAGGTGGCATACCTAGTAACTCCTCGAGAAACACATCTGGGAATTCTGATACTATGTTGATAGTTTCTGATGGTTCGATTTCCTCAATATGGGCGATGACTTGGTGACAGCTTCATTTCCTTGGTCTAGACAAGACCAATTCCACCAACACTTCCTCTCCTGATAAGGATACTAACTTCATTGTTCTCTTGTCATAGCTAAGACTGCCTTGGTATTTGGTTAGCCAGTTCATCCCTAGGATGACATATATAGTCGCATCCTGGTTATCCATAACTATTAGATCAGCGGGGAACTCTATCCCCCCTATTTGAACTCTTGCACTAGGGAAAAATTTATCCGTTTGGGTTCTCCCCCAATGGAACTAACCCTCATAGGTGGATACATGGGTGCTTCTGGTATATTGTGTAATTCTACCCATGATGTAGTCACAAAAATGCATTGCTCCAGTATCAAATAACACATTTGCAGAATGATACTCGACTGAGAACGTACCTAGTGCCACTCCTGGGGTCTCCTGGACTGTGTCGGCCTCCAGGTGGTTCACCTTTCCATACTGGGCACGAGGCGGTTGTTGCCTCCTTGTTGTAATGTATTATGCCTGGCAGGGGCATTAGGAGCTGGCTGCTGCTGAGTTATTTTCTTTGGGCAATGATTCGCCCAATGGCCTTGTTCCTCACAGTGGAAACATGCACGGCCTCCTTGCGCTGGAGCTGTTTGGTTGTTCTGATTGGTTGCTGGGGCAGGAAGGCGAGGTGCTTGGTTGCCCTGACGCTGATACTGATTTCCTCCCTGCTGGTTGTTCTAACGGTACTACTACTGCTGCTGAGAAAATTGCCTCTGGTACTGCTGCTGGTTCTGACACTGATGCTGGTGTTGGTGACCTTGCTTGAATTGCTGAGGTGAGTTGCCTGAGTAGCGGGGACGACTGCTACTCCTGGCCTAAGATCCACCTATCTTGCATTTCCTATCATCCATCTCCCGACGCTTCCTTTTAGTCATAATTGCTCTATCGATCAAGTGCTGGAAGGTGGGGAAAGTATGGTTCATCACCTGGTAGTGAAGGGGATCAACCAATCCTCTCAGAAAACAGTACTGCCTCTTAGCATCCGTATTGACATCTTCTGGCGCATAACGTGATAGCTGCAGAAACTTGTCCCTGTACTCACTGACAGACAGCGGACCTTGCTTCAAGGCTAGAAACTCCTCCTTCTTTACTATCATCAGTCCCTTGGCACATGGTAGCGACGGAAGTTGTCCCTGAATTCCTCCCAGGTGATGGCTTCAGGGTCGGCATGGGTGGCGAGGTAAGACTCCCACAAAGACTGTGTTGCTCCTCTTAGCTGTCGGGGACCATACAACACCTTCTCACGATCGTTGCACTGAGGAATGTGCAACTCGCGCTCCACAGTACGCAGCCAATCTTCAGCGTCCATGGGATCAGCAGAATGGGCAAAGACAGGGGGATGGCCCCTCATGAATTCTGTCCCGCTTATCTCTGGGCACCTATGGCATCTGAACTTGCACTTGAGGTTGAGGTGGGGGTGGCTGCTGCTGTACCTGCTGCATTGCTGCTAGGGTCTGACCAATTGCTTGGACTACTTGGGTCTGCATCAGGAACATCTGCTCAATGGTCATCGGGGGTGGCAGTGGCAACTGCTGCTGAGTTGCATCTTCCTAGGGTGCCTACTTCTCCTGCTAAGCATGCCTTGCACCTCGGCGCCTATTCTCAGACATCTGTAGAAAGCACACACATATCAGATCTAACTCCATAGTCTTTCAACATAAGAAAAGATATATGGAAAATCTTCATAGCACTGAACAATTGATCATCTTCACTGACTCCCAACACAACTTCTCAGATAAAGAGGAAAGTGGAAGTAAATAGGTTGCCCAACTAAATAACTGCCTTTATTAATAACTAGACCAAGTTGCAGGGGATACCCACACCTTGGTGACAATCATTACAAAGAGTCATTACATGTTCATCACGACAAGCATCAAGACATATGATAAGCAAACTAACTCTAACTAGGACTAACTGAGACTAAGAAACTGACTTAAGCATTATTACAAACTCCGACTCTGTCGATCTATGGATCCAAATCTATCTGGGTCCTGTAGTAAGGGGTACCGTAATCGAAGAGACCACGGGGCGGCGAACGATAAGGGTGTTGAATCCCGACAGGGGCGGGAGAACCACCATCCAGATAGTGGCGTGCTGCGCACTCAACACACAATTCTGCAACCTCCGCCCGAACCTTGCCCAACTCGTCAAGGGCGTGGTCCAGCTCGGTGTTGAGCACAACGGCCAGGTTGACCATACTATTTAGCCTGGGATTGCCCTCACCAATAGGTGAGACAATCACACCTCTAGCACTGCCAATCAAACGGCAAGGGTAGTACTTCAGGTCGAGGCCGTCAGCTACCCCGCTGAACAACGAGCAATACTGAGAAAGTGCACGTCATGCTGCATCTTGCATGGCTGCCTCGGCAATATCCATCTCAGTAATAGAATAGTGCTCTGAGAAGGCCTCTGCACCCCAGAGATCATTGTCCGGACGACGCACCAAACAAGTAGCCTCCCACTGGTCCGGGTATAACCCGCGACGATGCTGGTAGACTACACAACGGTACTCGATGGACCAAGTGTGTCGGTCGAATGCCCAACACAGCAAGGTGTCGAGATCGTCGTGGAAGTGACACCCACGAGCGGCGTCGCGAGTGATGGGTCTAGCGATCCATCCCTCAGGCTTCTGCTCCTCCGACAGCTCCGTGCTGTGGCTCGAGCTACCACCGACGTCATCATCGTCTACGTCAGGGTCTCCTACAACAGTCGGAATGCCTTGTGGTGGTGCAGGGGGCATCTCTGGCTGAGGTGTAGGGAAAGGCTGCCTCCCAGACTCCACCTCCTGCTGAGGCGAGGGGGAAGAGTCCTGCTGCTCCTGCTCCTACTCCTGGCGTCGGCGCTCTTGCTCCTCATGCAGGCGATGATGCAGTCTCTCCAGGTGGCTGGACTGACCTCACTGTGCGGCGCGGAGGGCGCTCCGCCAGGCGAGAAGGCAAAAAGGGGACCACTGACTTACGTGCAGTACATCTAATACGAGCCATCTACAAAAGACATCGTAAGCACAAGAGTGAGAGTAGAACTATATGACCAGCAAGTGAACATAAAGAAAAGTGAGACAAAATTTTGTAAGATGAGTAATAACATAGAATTGGTCAAGATGACCAACTTTTGAAATGACACTAAAGATCAAGGTAAGAGTAGGGGTCTATGGTCCTTAGGGTGACCATTCTAGTCTAAGTTAGTGGTCCTATAGTCAGCAAGGGTTTGATACCACTTATGTCACACCCAGTTTTGGAAGGTGAAAGTCGCCTAGAGGGGGGGGGGGGTGAATAGGGCGAATCTGAAATTTATAAAATTAAGCACAACTACAAGCCGGGTTAGCGTTAGAAATATAAACGAGTCCGAGAGAGAGAGGGCGCAAAACAAATCATGAGCGAATAAAGAGCGAGACAAGATGATTTGTTTTACCGAAGTTCGGTTCTTGCAAACCTACTCCCCATTGAGGTGGTCACGAAGACCGGGTTTCTTTCAACCCTTTCCCTCTCTCAAACGGTCACCTAGACCGAGTGAGCTTCTCTTCTCAATCAAACAGAACACGAAGTTCCCGCAAGGACCACCACACAATTGGTGTCTCTTGCCTTGGTTACAATTGAGTATGATCACAAGAAGAATGAGAAAGAAAAGAAGCAATCCAAGCGCAAGAGCTCAAATGAACACAACAAATCTCTCTCTCTAATCACTAAAGCTTTGTGTGGAGTTGGGAGAGGATTTGATCTCTTTGGTGTGTCTTGTATTGAATGCTATATCTCTTGTAAGGTGTAGAAGTGTAGAAACTTGGATCCATTGAATGTGGGGTGGTTGGGGTATTTATAGCCCTAACCACCAAAAATGGCCGTTGGAAGACTGCTGTCGCATGGCGCACCGGACAGTCTGGTGCGCCACCGGACACTGTCCGGTGCGCCAGCCACGTCAGCCAGCCGTTGGGGTTCGACCGTTGGAGCTCTGACTTGTGGGGCCTCTGGGCTGTCCGGTGGTGCACCGGATAGGTCCTGTGGACTGTCCGGTGCGCCTCCCGCGCGTGCTCTGACCACTGCACGCACTGTAGCGCATTGAATGCGGTTGCAGTCGACCGTTGCGCGCGAAGTAGTCGTTGCTCCGTTGGCACACCGGACACTGTCCGATGCTTCACCGGACAGTCCGGTGAATTATAGCGGAGTGCCCTCTGATTTTCCCGAAGGTAGCGAGTTCAGCGTCGAGTACCGTGGTGCACCGGACGCTGTCCGGTGGCACACCGGACAGTCCGGTGCGCCAGACCAGGGTGCCTTTGGGTTGTCTTTTGCTCTCTTTGTTTGACCCCTTTCTTGGTCTTTTTATTGGCTTATTGTGAACCTTTGGCACCTGTAGAACTTATAGACTAGAGCAAACTAGTTAGTCCAATTATTTGTGTTGGGCAATTCAACCACCAAAATCAATTAGGAAAAAGGTGTAAGACTAATTCCATTTCAATCTCCCCCTTTTTGGTGATTGATGCCAACACAAACCAAAGCAAATATAGAAGTGCATAATTGAACTAGTTTGCATAATTGAAAGTGCAAAGGTTACTTAGAATTGAGCCAATATAAATTCTCATAAGATATGCATGGATTGTTTCTTTATTTTTAACATTTTGGACCATGCTTGCACCACATGTTTTGTTTTTGCAAATTCTTTTGTAAATTCTTTTCAAAGTCCTTTTGCAAATAGTCAAAGGTAAATGAATAAGATTTTGAGAAACATTTTCAAGATTTGAAAATTTCTCCCCCTGTTTCAAATGCTTTTCCTTTGACTAAAACAAAACTCCCCCTTAATGAAATCCTCCTCTTAGTGTTCAAGAGAGTTTTAAGATACCAATTTTGAAAATACTAGTTTCTCCCCTTTTTGAATACAATAAGATATCAATTGAAAAATTCATCATTTCAAGACTTTTTCTTAACTCAAATTTTGAAAATTGGTGGTGGTTGGTGGTGGTGCGGTCCTTTTTGCTTTGGGCTAATACTTTCTCCCCCTTTGGCATGAATCACCAAAAACGGATACTTAAGTGAAATATAAGCCCTTTTGGAACTATTTTCTCCTCCTTTGGCAAACAATATATGAGTGAAGATTATACCAAAGTTGGAGAGTTGCTCGGAGCAACGGCGAAGGATGAGTTATGGAGTTGAGTGGAAGCCTTTGTCTTCGCCGAAGACTCCAATCCCCTTTCAATCTATGACTTGGTTTGAAATACACTTGAAAACACATTAGTCATAGCATATAAAAGAGACATGATCAAAGGTATATTTATGAGCTATGTGTGCAAAACATCAAAAGAAATTCCTAGAATCAAGAATATTTAGCTCATGCCTAAGTTTGTTAAAAGTTTGTTCATCTAGTGGCTTGGTAAAGATATCGGCTAATTGTTCTTTAGTGTTAATGTAAGCAATCTCGATATCCCCTTTTTGTTGGTGATCCCTTAGAAAATGATACCGAATGGCTATGTGTTTAGTGCGGCTATGCTCAACAGGATTATCCGCCATGCGAATTGCACTCTCATTATCACATAGAAGAGGAACTTTGGTTAATTTGTAACCATAGTCCCTAAGGGTTTGCCTCATCCAAAGTAATTGCGCGCAACAATGGCCTGCGATAATATACTCGGCTTCGGCGGTAGAAAAAGCAACAGAATTTTGCTTCTTTGAAGCCCAAGACACCAGAGATCTTCCCAAGAACTGGCAAGTCCCCGATGTGCTCTTTCTATTAATTTTACACCCCGCCCAATTGGCATCCAAATAACCAATTAAATTGAATGTGGATCCCCGAGGGTACCAAAGCCCAAACTTAGGAGTATGAACTAAATATCTCAAGATTCGTTTTACGGTCGTAAGGTGAGCTTCCTTAGGGTCGGCTTGGAATCTTGCACATATGCATACAGAAAGCATAATATCCGGTCGAGATACACATAAATAAAGTAAAGAGCCTATCATCGACCGATATACCTTTTGATCGACGGATTTACCTCCTGTGTCGAGGTCGAGATGCCCATCGGTTCCCATGTGTGTCTTGATGGGCTTGGCATCCTTCATCCCAAAATTGTTTAGAATGTCTTGAGTATACTTCGTTTGGCTAATGACGGTGCCTTCCTGGAGTGGCTTCACTTGAAATCCTAAGAAGTACTTCAACTCCCCCATCATCGACATCTCAAATTTCTGTGTCATGATCCTACTAAATTCCTCACATGTAGATTCGTTAGTAGACCCAAATATAATATCATCAACATAAATTTGGCATACAAACAAATCATGGTCAAGAGTTTTAGTAAATAAAGTAGGATCGGCCTTTCTGACCTTGAAGCCATTAGCGATAAGAAGATCTCTTAGGCATTCATACCATGCTCTTGGGGCTTGTTTGAGCCCATAAAGCGCCTTAGAGAGTTTATATACATGGTTAGGGTACTCACTATCTTCAAAGCTGGGAGGTTGCTCAACATAAACCTCTTCCTTGATTGGTCCATTGAGGAAGGCACTTTTCACGTCCATTTGATAAAGCTTGAAGCCATGGTAAGTAGCATAGGCAAGTAAAATGCGAATTGACTCAAGCCTAGATACGGGTGCATAGGTTTCACCAAAGTCCAAACCTTCGACTTGCGAGTATCCCTTGGCTACAAGTCGGGCTTTGTTCCTTGTCACCACACCATGCTTATCTTGCTTGTTGCGGAAGACCCACTTGGTTCCTACAACATTTTGGTTAAGACGTCGAACCAAATGCCATACCTCATTCCTAGTGAAGTTGTTGAGCTCCTCTTGCATCGCCACCACCCAATCCGAATCTTGTAGTGCTTCCTCTACCCTGTGTGGCTCAATAGAGGAAACAAAAGAGTAATGCTCACAAAAATGTGCAACACGAGATCTAGTGGTTACCCCCTTATGAATGTCGCCAAGGATGGTGTCGACGGGGTGATCTCGTTGGATTGCTTGGTGGACTCTTGGGTGTGGCAGTCTTGGTTCTTCATCCTCCTTGTCTTGATCATTTGCATCTCCCCCTTGATCATTGCCGTCACCTTGAGGTGGCTCATCTCCTTGATCTTCTCCTTCATCATCTTGAGCCTCATCCTCATTTAGAGTTGGTGGAGATGCTTGCGTGGAGGAGGATGGTTGATCTTGTGCATGTGGTGGCTCTTCGGATTCCTTAGGACACACATCCCCAATGGACATGTTCCTTAGCTCGACGCACGGAGCCTCTTCATCACCTATCTCATCAAGATCAACTTGCTCTACTTGAGAGCCGTTAGTCTCATCAAACACAATGTCACAAGAAACTTCAACTAGTCCAGAGGACTTGTTAAAGACTCTATATGCCCTTGTGTTTGAATCATATCCTAGTAAAAAGCCTTCTACAGCCGTAGGAGCAAATTTAGATTTTCTACCTCTTTTAACAAGAATAAAGCATTTGCTACCAAAGACTCTAAAATATGAAACATTTGGCTTTTTACCGGTTAGGTGTTCGTAAGATGTCTTCTTGAGGATTCGGTGTAGATATAACCGGTTGATGGCATAGCAGGCGGTGTTGACCGCCTCGGCCCAAAACCGATCCGAAGTCTTGTACTCATCAAGCATGGTTCTTGCCATGTCCAATAGAGTTCTATTCTTCCTCTCCACTATACCATTTTGTTGTGGAGTGTAGGGAGAAGAGAACTCATGCTTGATGCCCTCCTCCTCAAGGAAGCCTTCAATTTGAGAGTTCTTGAACTCTGTTCCGTTGTCGCTTCTAATTTTCTTGATCCTTAAGCCGAACTCGTTTTGAGCCCGCCTCAAGAATCCCTTTAAGGTCTCTTGGGTATGAGATTTTTCCTGCAAAAAGAACACCCAAGTGAAGCGAGAATAGTCATCCACAATAACTAGACAGTACTTACTCCCGCCGATGCTTATGTAAGCAATCGGGTCGAATAGATCCATGTGTAGGAGCTCGAGTGGCCTGTCAGTCGTCATGATGTTCTTGTGTGGATGATGAACACCAACTTGCTTCCCTGCTTGACATGCGCTACAAATCCTGTCTTTCTCAAAATGAACATCTGTTAGTCCCAAAATGTGTTATCCCTTTAGAAGCTTATGAAGATTCTTCATTCCAACATGTGCTAGTCGGCGATGCCAGAGCCAACCCATGTTAGTCTTAGCAATTAAGCAAGTGTCGAGTTCAGCTCTATCAAAATCTACTAAGTATAGCTGACCCTCTAACACTCCCTTAAATGCTATTGAATCATCACTTCTTCTAAAGACAGTAACACCTACATCCGTAAAAAGAGAGTTGTAGCCCATTTTACATAATTGCGAAACTGAAAGTAAGTTGTAATCTAAAGAATCTACAAGAAAAACATTGGAAATGGAATGGTCAAGTGATATAGAGATTTTACCCAATCCTTTGACCAAACCTTGATTTCCATCCCCGAATGTGATCGCTCTTTGGGGATCTTGGTTTTTCTCATAGGAGGAGAACATCTTCTTCTCCCCGGTCATGTGGTTTGTGCACCCGCTATCAATGATCCAACTTGAGCCCCCGGATGCATAAACCTACAAAACAAGTTTAGTTCTTGATTTTAGGTACCCAAACGGTTTTGGGTCCTTTGACATTAGATACAAGAACTTTGGGTACCCAAACACAAGTCTTTGACCCCTTGTGCTTGCCCCCAACATACTTGGCAACTACCTTGCCGGATTTGTTAGTTAAAACATAGGATGCATCAAAAGTCTTAAATGCAATGTTGGAATCATTTGATGCAATAGGAGTTTTCTTTTTAGGCAACTTTGCACGGGTTGATTGCCTAGAGCTAGATGTCTCACCCTTATACATAAAAGCATGATTAGGGCCAGAGTGAGACTTCCTAGAATGAATTCTCCTAATTTTGCTCTCGGGATAACCGGCAGGGTACAAAATGTAACCGTCGTTATCCTGAGGCATGGGAGCTTTGCCCTTAACAAAGTTTGACAATCTTTTAGGAGGGGCATTAAGTTTGACATTGTCCCCCTTTTGGAAGCCAATGCCATCCTTGATGCCAGGGCGTCTCCCACTATAAAGCATGCTTCTAGCAAATTTATCATTTTCTAAGTCATGCTCGGCAATTTTAGCATCTAGTTGAGCTATGTGATCATTTTGTTTCTTAATTAAAGCTAAGTGGTCATGGATAGCATTAACATTAATATCTCTACATCTAGTACAAATGGAAACATGCTCAATGGTAGATGTAGAGGGTTTGCAAGAATTAAGTTCAATAATCTTAGCACGTAAAATATCATTGTTATCTTTAAGATCAGAAATTGTAACATTGCAAACATCTAATTCTTTTGCCTTGGCAATTAATTTTTCATTTTCAATCTTAAGGCTAGCAAGAGAGACATTCAATTCTTCAATCTTAGCAAGCAAGTTAACATTATCATCTCTTAGATTGGGAATTGAACCATCACAAATATTAGAATCAACCTTAGCAATTAATTTAGCATTTTCATTTCTAAGGTTGGCAATAGTGTCATGGCAGGTGCTTAGCTCACTAGATAGTTTTTCACATTTTTCTACTTCTAGAGCGTAAGCATTTTTAACCTTAACATGCTTCTTATTTTCCTTAATTAGGAAGTCCTCTTGGGTGTCCAAGAGTTCATCCTTCTCATTAAAAACACTAATTAATTCATTTAGTTTTTCTTTTTGTTGCATGCTAAGGTTGGCAAAAAGGGTGCGCAAGTTATCCTCCTCATCACTAGCATTATTCTCATCACTAGAGGTTTCATATTTAGTGGAGGATCTTGATTTTACTTTCTTCCTTTTGCTGTCCTTTGCCATGAGGCACTTGTGGCCGACGTTGGGGAAGAGGAGGCCCTTGGTGACGGTGATGTTGGCGGCGTCCTCGTCGGAGGAGGAGTCGGAGGAGCTCTCATCGGAGTCCCATTCGCGGCACACATGGGCATCGCTGCCCCTCTTCTTGTGGTACCTCTTCTTTTCTCTCCTCTTGCCCTTCTTGTCGTCGCCCCTGTCACTGTCACTAGATAGTGGACATTTTGTAATAAAATGACCGAGCTTACCATACTTGTAGCAAACTTTCTTGGAGTGGGGCTTGTAATCTTTCCCCCTCCTTTGCTTGAGGATTTGGCGGAAACTCTTGATGATGAGCGCCATCTCCTCATTGTCAAGCTTAGAGGCGTCGATGGGTTGTCTACTTGATGTAGACTCCTCCTTCTTCTCCTCCGTCGCCTTGAATGCGACCGGTTGTGCTTCGGGCGTGGAGGGGCCATCTAGCTCGATGATTTTCTTTGAGCCTTTGATCATCAACTCAAAGCTCACAAAATTCCCTATTACTTCCTCGGGAGACATTAGTGTATATCTAGGATTACCTCGAATTAATTGAACTTGTGTAGGATTAAGAAAAACTAGGGACCTTAGAATAACCTTGACCATTTCATGGTCATCCCATTTGGTGCTCCCGAGGTTGCGCACTTGGTTCACCAAGGTCTTCAAGTTGTTGTACATGGCTTGAGGGTCCTCGCCTTGGTTGAGTCGGAACCGACCGAGCTCCCCCTCGATTGTCTCCCGCTTGGTGATTTTGGTCACCTCATCTCCTTCGTGCGCGGTCTTGAGTACGTCCCAAATCTCCTTGGCGCTTTTTAACCCTTGCACCTTGTTATACTCCTCTCGACTTAGAGAGGCGAGGAGTATAGTGGTGGCTTGGGAGTTAAAGTGGCAGATTTGGGCGACCTCGTCCGAATCATAGTCTTCATCCCCCGGTGATGGTACCTATACTCCAATCTCAACAACATCCCAAATGCTAGTGTGGAGTGAGGTTAGATGATGCCTCATTTTATCACTCCACATATTATAATCTTCACCATCAAACATTGGTGGTTTGCCTAATGGGACGGAAAGTAAAGGAGTACGTTTGGAAATGCGAGGGTAACGTATAGGAATCTTACTAAACTTCTTACGCTCATGGCGCTTAGAAGTTACGGACGGCGTGTTGGAGCCGGAGGTGGATGGCGACGAAGAGTCGGTCTTGTAGTAGACCACCTTCCTCATCTTCTTCTTCTTGTCACCGCTCCGACGCGACTTGTTGTGTGAAGGGGATCCCTTCACCTTGTTGGTGGACTCCCCGGATGGAGCCTTCCCATGGCTTGAAGTGGGCCTCTCGTTGGTCCTGAATTCCCTCTTGGCGGATGCTCCCGACATCACTTCGAGCGGTTAGGCTCTAATGAAGAACCGGGTTCTGATACCAATTGAAAGTCGCCTAGAGGGGGGGTGAATAGGGCGAATCTGAAATTTATAAACTTAAGCACAACTACAAGCCGGGTTAGCGTTAGAAATATAAACGAGTCCGAGAGAGAGGGTGCAAAACAAATCGTGAGCGAATAAAGAGCGAGAAAAGATGATTTGTTTTACCGAGGTTCGGTTCTTGCAAACCTACTCCCCGTTGAGGTGGTCACGAAGACCGGGTTTCTTTCAACCCTTTCCCTCTCTCAAACGGTCACCTAGACCGAGTGAGCTTCTCTTCTCAATCAAACAGAACATGAAGTTCCCGCAAGGACCACCACACAATTGGTGTCTCTTGCCTTGGTTACAATTGAGTATGATCACAAGAAGAATGAGAAAGAAAAGAAGCAATCCAAGCACAAGGGCTCAAATAAACACAACAAATCTCTCTCTCTAATCACTAAAGCTTTGTGTGGAGTTGGGAGAGGATTTGATCTCTTTGGTGTGTCTTGTATTGAATGCTATAGCTCTTGTAAGGTGTAGAAGTGTAGAAACTTGGATCCATTGAATGTGGGGTGGTTGGGGTATTTATAGCCCCAACCACCAAAAATGGACGTTGGAAGACTACTGTCGCATGGCACACCGGTCAGTCCGGTGCGCCAGCCACGTCAGCCAGCCGTTGGGGTTCGACCGTTGGAGCTCTGACTTGTGGGGCCTCTGGGCTGTCCGGTGGTGCACCAGATAGGTCCTGTGGACTGCCCGGTGCGCCTCCCGCGCGTGCTCTGACCACTGCGCACATTGTAGCGCATTGAATGCAGTTGCAGTCGACCGTTGCGCGCAAAGTAGCCGTTGCTCCGCTGGCACACCGGACAGTCCGGTGTGACACCGGACACTGTCCGGTGCTTCACCGGACAGTCCGGTGAATTATAGCGGAGCACCCTCTGATTTTCCTGAAGGTAGCGAGTTCAGCATCGAGTACCCTGGTGTACCGGACACTGTCCGGTGGCACACCGGACAGTCCGGTGCGCCAGACCAGGGTGCCTTTGGGTTGTCTTTTGCTCTCTTTGTTTGACCCCTTTCTTGGTCTTTTTATTGGCTTATTGTGAACCTTTGGCACCTGTAGAACTTATAGACTAGAGCAAACTAGTTAGTCCAATTATTTGTGTTGGGCAATTCAACCACCAAAATCAATTAGGAAAAAGGTGTAAGCCTAATTCCCTTTCAGAAGGCAAACCGAATGCGAACCATGTACGTGCTAGGATCAGAAACTCACGTACACAACGATTACATAATTGGACATCATCACACATTGCTCAAAGTAAATAGCGGAAAGGTACTTTTGTTACAATAAGATGTCCAAGATATCCACATAGTCTAATACGTAGCATAGTCATTAATGTCATCAAACTACGAATATACGTAATGTAGCAGATAAAGCCTACACAGGTAGCTGACTGGGGGTTTGCCACTAAGAAAAACTACAACTCGTCATAGTCCTAAAACTCCTCAAAGTCCTCCATGTTGCCAGCATCTCCTCCTGAGCACTAAGTACAGTGGGGACAACCTGGGGTGGGGTGGTTTGTAAAGCAAGGGTGAGTACACATCAACGTACTTAGCAAATGTCCCGTTTGGCTAAAGTGGACTTGCTGTATGTGGAGTTAAGGTTAAGCAGTTGCTTTTAGTTGGTCAAGTATTTATTACTATAAGTAGAGCCAAGTTTTAGTAGTAAACCCAGTTATTACCCAAATGTACCTCCTCCAAGAGGAAATACTAGAGATCAAAATCATAACCATCATTATTAACCATCATCATAAAAGTAACCAAAGTTCTTCTAATCAAAGAGAATCCCAAGGCCGCTCTTAACCGTGAGCTCGGCTGATATACCAGTTTCTAACACTCTGCAGATGTTGCACACTTTACCCACGAGTCGTGATTTCCATTCTACCTAGAGATCATGACTCCCCATTGATCACTACCAAGGTGACCTGGCAGGGTCTCACTACGTAGCCTTTACGAAGACTCCCCTAGTGCATAGCTGCTTGTTAGGTTTCACCAGTCCTACAAATGCAGTACACCTCCCCAAGGTGGGTGACTAACAAAACCAAATCGAATGAACCTATGCACCCCCTTGGCAGAGCGAGCACTACGCCCCGGCCCCCATTGACGGCCCTCCGGCAAAGCCAACTACACTCCCAGGTTCATCTAATTATTTGGGTAAGGGTGTCCCATTCCACCCTCATGGTTGCACTGTTATCCCGGGTGGTCACTCCAAGAACAGGTCCTTACGGAGAGGTACTCAGGAAAAATGGCCTGAGTCCCCTAGAGTATCACAATATCATCATTGGGATAACATCATCGTATCATAAATGTTCACATCATGTTCATTGATTAAGTTGAAGCAATAGCATAAGCTAACCATGATCAACCCAAAAGGTAAACAAGGGTAAGTAAGTACAGACTAGTCAATCCTTAGGTTTCAATAATGTAATGCGGGACGGTAAATTATAAAGTATGTAGGACATAATAGGTCAGAGGACACTTTCCTTCACCAGGTTGTTGCTCAGGGAGATCTTCAGCAACACACTCAGGAACCACGAGCTGCTCGTTGTCTAAATAAAGCAATCATGCATTCAATACATTTGGTAAATGACAAATAAACAACACATCAATCCTGTATAAACATTGGAACACATCTCAAAAGGAAAAGTATAAACTCAAAAGGGACTTTAAATTATAGGGTGAACTAATTTCATTTAGTAGTTGATTATTCTTTTTGTGTTGTCCATGATTACATAATCTAACTCTATTTATTTTAATGAGATATCAAATTTAAACCAGAGATAAGTTCATACATCACATAGTATTATCTTCACAATATTAAACATCTATTTACCACTAGGGTTTCCTTTTTATTTATTTTATTAAGTGAATAAATCAATACATAGACTAACATATAGTTAGACACAAAATTAGAGTGTACCGACTGTGAATGAACATAATTTATTTGAACAGAGAATATTCCTATGAACATTTTGCAATTTGAATCACTAAATTTGGAGTTCATATGAAAATATATGAAATAAACAAGTTTTGAAGTTTGAAATATGAAAATAGGACCAATTCTGTAATTATTTAAAAGTGCAGGGGCTGTTTATAAGAGTTCAGGGGCATGTGTGTAAAGTCTAAGGACGACGGGTTCTATCACCCGAGAACTCAGGGTCTCTTGAGCTAAAATCGTACGCGAAGTGGTACCGAGTGTTCTCGGCCATCGAATCTGTGAGCAACGACCAGGATTAGATCTGGCCAAGCAGACACGCGTGTGAACGCGAGCGCGGGCTGACCAGCGAGCCAGGGTTGTCAGCGGCCTGGGGCGAGATGGCCTGACTGACCGGCCCTAGCTGTAGGGCGCAGGTGGGAGAGTGAGAGGAGAGCGGTCAGATCTGGATCGGGCAGTTGGGATTAGATCTGGCTTAATTGAAATCAGGTCGTCTGATTAGGGTTGGGCAGATAGGATGCGCGCCAGGGGACTTCAACTTCATCGGTTAGCCAGGGGTGGCGCTCCCCACGGGCACGGCGGCGCTGTCGCCGGAGGCAAGGCCGACTGGGTCTCCTAGGGCGCGAAAGGTCAGTCCAGATAGCTAGAGAGGTTGGGGAGAACCTGACAAACACTATGGCGGGGTCGAGTTTGTGTGGATGGGACTGAGGCGATCGGACTGCGGAGGGGAGTCCTCGGCGGACCGGGGAATACTCCGGCGAGCAATCGCGGGCAAGTAAATGCGAGAAAGGGGAAAATAAGGGCAGGGCTAGGACGGTTACCTTAAGGGAGTCTCAGGAACTGAGAGCACCTAGAGGGGGGGGGGTGAATAGGTGATCCTGTAAAACTTCAAAAACTTAAGCCACAAAAACTTGTTAAGAGTTAGCACAGGTATGGCCAAGTGGCTAGAGAGGAGTCAAAACACAATAACCACAAGAAGGCAATCACAGAGTTGACACGGTGGTTATCCCGTGGTTCGGCCAAGTACAAAACTTGCCTACTCCACGTTGTGGCGTCCCAACGGACGAGAGTTGCACTCAACTCCTCTCAAGTGATCCAATGATCAACTTGAATACCACGGTGTTTTTCTTTCCTTTGATCTTTTCCCGTTTGCGAGGAATCTCCACAACTTGGAGTCTCTCGCCCTTACAATTGAGTTCACAAAGAAATACAGAGTAAGGTGGGAATGAGCAACGCACACAAGACTCGAAAATCAGAGCAACAACACGCACACAAGTCGCAACAAGAGCTCGCAACGCAACACAAAGAGTTCACAACTCCACAAGAGCTCTATATGCTATCACAATGAAACGAATGCGTGAGATTGATGTCTTGGTGCTTAGAAGAGTTGTAGGAATGCTTGGTGTGCTCCTCCATGCGCCTAGGGGTCCCTTTTATAGCCCCAAGGCAGCTAGGAGCCGTTGAGAACACATCTGGAAGGCTATCCTTGCCTTCTGTCGTCGGGCGCACCGGACAGTCCGGTGCACACCGGACACTGTCCGGTGCCCGATTTGTTTCCTTAAATGGCGAAGCCGACCGTTGCCGACCGTTGCAGATCTGGCGCACCGGACAGTCCGGTGCACACCGGACAGTCCGGTGCACACCGGACAGTCCGGTGCTTCCTTCCGACCGTTGGCTCGGCCACGTGTCGCGCGCCGATCGCGCGGCCGACCGTTGGCCCGGCCGACCGTTGGCTCACCGGACAGTCCGGTGCACACCGGACAGTCCGATGAATTTTAGCCGAAGTCGCCGGAGAAAAACCCGAGAGCGGCCTCTTCGGCCGAGGCAGCCTGGCGCACCGGACACTGTCCGGTGCACCACCGGACACTGTCCGGTGCACCACCGGACAGTCCGGTGCCCCAGACCGAAGCAGCCCCTTGGCTGTACACAGCCAAGTCTTCTCTTCTCTTCTTCTATCTGTTTCTAACACTTAGACAAATATATTAGTACACAAAACCAATGTACTAAGGCTTAGAAACATACCTTAACTTGTGATTTGCACTTTGATCATCCTTGGGCATATTTTCACATTTAAGCACTTGTGTTTGCACTCAATCACCAAAATACTTAGAAATGGCCCAAAGGCACATTTCCCTTTCAATCTCCCCCTTTTTGGTGATTTATGCCAACACAACATAAAGCAACTAGAACAAGTGCAAAATCACTTCAAATAAAAACTCAAATTGGTTTTATTCATTTTTGGCATATATGGATCATCCTTTGCCACCACTTGGTTTGTTTTTGCAAATCAAACTCAAATCTCTATCTCTAAGTCAAACACACATGTTGAAGCATAAAGAGAGTCATTCCAAAAGAGATTGATCAAAGATTTCAAAAACTCCCCCTATTTCCCATAATCAATACTTCTCCCCACAAGAAGCCAACTTTTGACAAGAGAGACAATAAAAGAGATTTCCCATAATCAATACTTCTCCCCACAAGAAGCCAACTTTTGACAAGAGAGACAATAAAAGAGATTTCCCATAATCAATACTTCTCCCCACAAGAAGCCAACTTTTGACAAGAGAGACAATAAAAGAGACACTAAAAGCTTTTGACAAAACAAAAACTCTATTCTACTATTTTCAAAATCTCTCAAGTGGTAGCTGATCCATTTATCACTTTGGCCTTTATTTTCTCCCCCTTTGGCATCAAGCACCAAAACGGGATTAATCTTGGCCTTTTTAACCCCATTGCCTCACCAAAGTCTTCAATTAAGAGCAAATGGCAATAAGATTTCATGAGATGAACTTGGAATTAGTTACCCTCTCATCGGAGTGCAGTGGAAGTCTTTCATGGTCCAAGTCCACCTTTTCCCTTTCAATCCTCCTTCGAGACTAAATCAAGCAAACTCAAGCAAATGGTTAGTCTCAAAGGGTCAAGTTGTAACACATCTCCCCCTAAACATGTGCATCACTTTGCAACGGACTTGTGAGGTCCAGGGAGTGTTGGTACAACTTGAGCACCACAATAAGCAACAAAATGCAGAATGAACCTGATCAAATGCATAAACACATGTATGCTACAATTCAATCCAAGTTCCGCGAATCTAAGACATTTAGCTCACTACGCAACCTGCAAAAGGTCTTCTCATCTAGAGGCTTAGTGAAGATATCGGCTAGCTGGTTCTCGGTGCTAACATGAAACACTTCGATATCTCCCTTTTGCTGGTGGTCTCTCAAAAAGTGATGCCGGATGTCTATGTGCTTTGTGCGGCTGTGTTCAACAGGATTTTCCGCCATGCGGATAGCACTCTCATTATCACATAGGAGTGGGACTTTGCTCAGATTGTAGCCAAAGTCCCTGAGGGTTTGCCTCATCCAAAGTAGTTGCGCGCAACACTGTCCTGCGGCAACATACTCGGCCTCAGCGGTGGATAGGGCAACGGATGTTTGTTTCTTAGAGTTCCATGACACCAGGGACCTTCCTAAGAATTGGCACATCCCCGATGTACTCTTCCTATCGACCTTACATCCAGCATAGTCGGAGTCTGAGTATCCAACTAAGTCAAAGGTAGACCCCTTTGGATACCAGAGCCCGAAGCAAGGCGTAGCAACCAAATATCTAAGAATTCGCTTCACCGCCACTAAGTGACACTCCTTAGGATCGGATTGAAATCTAGCACACATGCATACGCTAAGCATAATATCCGGTCTACTAGCACATAAGTAAAGCAAAGAACCTATCATTGACCGGTATGCTTTTTGATCAACGGACTTACCTCCTTTGTTGAGGTCGGTGTGTCCGTCGGTCCCCATCGGAGTCTTTGCGGGCTTGGCGTCCTTCATCCCAAACCGCTTTAGCAGATCTTGCGTGTACTTCGTTTGGGAGATGAAGGTGCCGTCCTTGAGTTGCTTCACTTGGAACCCAAGGAAGTAGTTCAACTCGCCCATCATCGACATCTCGAATTTCTGCGTCATCACCCTGCTAAACTCTTCACAAGACTTTTGGTTAGTAGAACCAAATATTATGTCATCGACATAAATTTGGCACACAAACAAATCACCATCACACGTCTTTGTAAAAAGAGTTGGATCGGCCTTCCCAACCTTGAAAGCATTAGCAAGTAAAAAGTCTCTAAGGCATTCATACCATGCTCTTGGGGCTTGCTTAAGTCCATAGAGCGCCTTAGAGAGCTTACACACATGGTCGGGGTACCGTTCATCCTCGAAGCCAGGGGGTTGCTCCACGTACACCTCCTCCTTGATTGGCCCGTTGAGGAAAGCGCTCTTCACATCCATTTGGTACAACCTGAAAGAATGGTGAGCGGCATATGCTAGCAAGATTCGAATTGACTCTAGCCTAGCCACAGGAGCAAAGGTCTCCTCGAACTCCAAACCTGCGACTTGGGCATAACCTTTTGCCACAAGTCGAGCCTTGTTCCTCGTCACCACCCCGTGCTCGTCCTGTTTGTTGCGGAACACCCACTTGGTTCCCACAACATTTTGCTTCGGACGAGGCACCAGTGTCCAAACTTCATTGCGCTTGAAGTTGTTTAACTTCTCTTGCATGGCCAACACCCAGTCCGGATCTAGCAAGGCCTCTTCTACCCTGAAAGGCTCAATAGAAGAGACAAAGGAGTAATGCTCACAAAAATTAACTAATCGAGATCGAGTAGTTACTCCCTTGCTAATGTCACCCAGAATTTGGTCGACTGGATGATCCCTTTGAATCATCGCTCGAACTTGGGTTGGAGGTGCCGGTTGCGCTTCTTCCTCCATCACGTTATCATCTTGTGCTCCCCCTTGATCACACGCCTCCTTTTGATGAACCTGTTCATCGTCTTGAGTCGGGGGAAGCACCATAATTGAGGAAGAAGGTTGATCTTGCTCATCTTGCTCCTGTGGCCGTACTTCTCCAATCGCCATGGTCCGTAGCGCGGCCGTCGGAACATCTTCTTCATCTACATCATCACAATCAACAACTTGCTCTCTTGGAGAGCCATTAGTCTCATCAAATACAACGTCGCTAGAGACTTCAACCAAACCCGATGATTTGTTGAAGACGCCTTTGTATTTGAGTCATAACCTAATAAAAACCCTTCTACAGCTTTGGGAGCAAACTTAGAATTTCTACCCTTCTTTACTAGAATGTAGCATTTACTCCCAAATACACGAAAGTACGATACATTGGGTTTGTTACCGGTTAGTAGCTCATACGACGTCTTCTTGAGGAGGCGATGAAGGTAGACCCTGTTGATGGCGTGGCACGCCGTGTTCACGGCTTCCGTCCAAAAGCACTCGGGGGTCTTGAACTCTCCTAGCATCGTCCTCGCCATGTCGATGAGCGTCCTGTTCTTCCTCTCTACCACACCATTTTGCTGTGGTGTGTAGGGAGCGGAGAACTCGTGCTTGATCCCTTCATCTTCAAGGAACTCCTCCACTTGAAGGTTCTTGAACTCGGACCCGTTGTCGCTCCTTATCTTCTTCACCTTGAGCTCAAACTCATTTTGAGCTCTCCTGAGAAAGCGCTTGAGGGTCCCTTGGGTTTCAGACTTATCCTGCAAAAAGAACACCCAAGTGAAGCGGGAAAAATCATCTACAATAACTAGACCATACTTACTTCCCCCTATGCTTAGATAGGCGACGGGTCCGAAGAGGTCCATATGCAGCAGCTCCAGGGGTCTTGAAGTGGTCATCACATTCTTGCTGTGATGCGCTCCTCCCACCTGTTTCCCTGCTTGACAAGCTGCACAAGGTCTATCTTTTTCGAAATGCACGTTAGTCAAACCTATCACGTGTTCTCCCTTTAGAAGCTTGTGAAGGTTCTTCATCCCCACATGTGCTAAGCGGCGATGCCACAGCCAGCCCATGCAAGTCTTAGCCATTAAGCATGCATCTAAACCGGCCTCTTCTTTTGCAAAATCAACTAAATAAAGTTTGTCGTCTAATACACCCTTAAAGGCTAGTGAACCATCACTTCTTCTAAAGACAGACACATCTACATTTGTAAATAGACAGTTATACCCCATATGACATAATTGACTAACAGATAGCAAATTATATCCAAGACTCTCTACTAAAAATACATTAGATATGGAGTGCTCATTAGAAATTGCAATTTTACCTAAACCTTTTACCTTGCCTTGATTCCCATCACCGAATATAATTGAATCTTGGGAATCCTTATTCTTGACGTAGGAGGTGAACATCTTCTTCTCCCCCGTCATATGGTTTGTGCATCCGCTATCAATAATCCAGCTTGAGCCCCCGGATTCATAAACCTGCAAGGCAAATTTAGGCTTGGGACTTAGGTACCCAACTCTTGTTGGGTCCTACAAGGTTAGTCACAATTTCCTTAGGGACCCAAATGCAAGTTTTATCACCTTTGCATTTTGCCCCTAACTTCCTAGCAATTACTTTTCTATCCTTTCTACAAATTGCAAATGAAGCATTCAAAGCACAATAAATTGTAGAGGGTTCATTCACTACTTTTCTAGGAGCATGAATAACATTCCTTCTAGGCACATGATGAATAGCATTTCTTTTAGGAACAACATTTCTCCTAGTAACATTTCTATCATACACATAAGAGGAACTAGGAGCAAACATGGCATGAGAATCATAAACATATGAATCAAAAGCATCATGACTTACATTTCTAGTTTGTCTTCTATCATGATACAAAAATGCATGGTTCCTTTTAGCACTAGTAGCCATAGGGGCCTTCCCTTTCTCCTTGGCGGGAATGGGAGCCTTATGGCTTGTTAAGTTCTTGGCTTCCCTCTTGAAGCCAAGTCCATCCTTAATTGAGGGGTGTCTACCAACCGTGTAGGCATCCCTAGCAAATTTTAGTTTTTCAAAATCACTTTTGCTAGTCTTAAGTTGAGCATTAAGACTAGCCACTTCATCACTCAATTTTGAAATGGAAACTAAGTGTTCACTACAGGCATTAATATCAACATCCTTACACCTAGTGCAAATTTCAACATGTTCAACACAAGAGTTGGATTTATTTGCTTCTACTAGTTTAGCATTTAAATCATCGTTTATGCTCTTTAAGTTAGAAATGGAATCATGGCATGTTGACACTTCACAAGCAAGCATTTCATTCCTCTTAATTTCTAATGCAAGAGATTTTTGAGCCTCTACAAACTTATCATGTTCTTCATACAACAAATCTTCTTGCTTTTCTAAAAGTATATTCTTTTCATTCAAGGCATCAATTAATTCATTAATTTTGTCTATCTTAGATCTATCTAAGCCCTTGAACAAACATGAATAATCTACTTCATCCTCATCACTAGATTCGTCCTCACTTGAAGAAGCATAGGTAGAGTTGCGAGTACATACCTTCTTCTCCCTTGCCATAAGGCATGTGTGACGCTCGTTGGGGAAGAGGGTTGATTTGTTGAAGGCGGTGGCGGCGAGTCCTTCATTGTCGGAGTCGGACGAGGAGCAATCCGAGTCCCACTCCTTGCCTAGATGCGCCTCGCCTTTTGCCTTCTTATAATGCTTCTTCTTTTCCCTCTTGTTTCCCTTTTCCTGGTCACTTTCATTATCAGGACAGTTAGCAATAAAATGACCAAGCTTACCGCATTTGAAGCATGATCGCTTCCCCTTGGTCTTAGTCTTGCTCGGCTGTCCATTGCGACCCTTTAGCACCGTCTTGAAGCGCTTAATGATGAGAGCCATTTCTTCATCATTAAGCCCGGCCGCCTCAATTTGCGCCACCTTGCTTGGTAGTGCCTCCTTGCTCCTCGATGCCTTGAGAGCAATGGGTTGAGGCTCGTGGATTGGACCGTTCAACGCGTCATCAACGTACCTTGCCTCCTTGATCATCATCCGCCCGCTTACAAATTTTCCAAGAATTTCTTCGGGCGACATTTTGGTATACCTGGGATTCTCACGAATATTATTCACCAAATGAGGATCAAGAACAGTAAAGGACCTTAGCATTAGGCGGACGACGTCGTGGTCCGTCCATCGCGTGCTTCCATAGCTCCTTATCTTGTTGACAAGGGTCTTGAGCCGGTTGTATGTTTGAGTTGGCTCCTCGCCCCTTATCATCGCGAACCGTCCAAGCTCGCCCTCCACCAACTCCATTTTGGTGAGCAAGGTAGCGTCATTTCCCTCATGAGAGATCTTGAGGGTATCCCAGATTTGCTTGGCGTTATCCAAGCCACTCACTTTATTATATTCATCCCTGCACAATGAGGCTAGAAGAACAGTAGTAGCTTGTGCATTCTTATGGATTTGCTCATTAATGAATATAGGACTATCCGAACTATTAAAGTGCATTCCACTATCTACAATCTCCCATATGCTAGGATGGAGAGAGAATAGGTGACTACGCATTTTGTGGCTCCAAAATCCGTAGTCCTCCCCATCAAAGTGTGGGGGCTTGCCGAGTGGAATAGAAAGCAAATGTGAATTTGAACTTTGCGGAATACGAGAGTAGTCAAAAGAAAAGTTAGAATTAACCGGTTTCCTTTGTTTGTCGTGGTCGTCGTCCTTTTGGGAAGAACAGGACTCATCACTGTCGTAGTAGACGATCTCCTTGATGCGTCTTGTCTTCTTCTTCTTCCCATCTCTTCGCTTGTGGCCCGAGCCCGAGTCATTGGACTTGTCATCCCTTGGCTCGTTGACGAAGGACTCCTTCTCCTTGTCGTTGATCACAATTCCCTTCCCCTTAGGATCCATCTCTTCGGGCGGTTAGTCCCTTTCTTGAAGAGAACGGCTCTGATACCAATTGAGAGCACCTAGAGGGGGGGGGTGAATAGGTGATCCTGTAAAACTTCAAAAACTTAAGCCACAAAAACTTGTTAAGAGTTAGCACAGGTATGGCCAAGTGGCTAGAGAGGAGTCAAAACACAATAACCACAAGAAGGCAATCACAGAGTTGACACGGTGGTTATCCTGTGGTTCGGCCAAGTACAAAACTTGCCTACTCCACGTTGTGGCGTCCCAACGGACGAGAGTTGCACTCAACTCCTCTCAAGTGATCCAATGATCAACTTGAATACCACGGTGTTTTTCTTTCCTTTGATCTTTTCCCGTTTGCGAGGAATCTCCACAACTTGGAGTCTCTCGCCCTTACAATTGAGTTCACAAAGAAATACGGAGTAAGGTGGGAATGAGCAACGCACACAAGACTCGAAAATCAGAGCAACAACACGCACACAAGTCGCAACAAGAGCTCGCAACGCAACACAAAGAGTTCACAACTCCACAAGAGCTCTATATGCTATCACAATGAAACGAATGCGTGAGATTGATGTCTTGGTGCTTAGAAGAGTTGTAGGAATGCTTGGTGTGCTCCTCCATGCGCCTAGGGGTCCCTTTTATAGCCCCAAGGCAGCTAGGAGCCGTTGAGAACACATCTGGAAGGCTATCCTTGCCTTCTGTCGTCGGGCGCACCGGACAGTCCGGTGCACACCGGACACTGTCCGGTGCCCGATTTGTTTCCTTAAATGGCGAAGCCGACCGTTGCCGACCGTTGCAGATCTGGCGCACCGGACAGTCCGGTGCACACCAGACAGTCCGGTGAATTTTAGCCGAAGTCGCCGGAGAAAAACCCGAGAGCGGCCTCTTCGGCCGAGGCAGCCTGGCGCACCGGACACTGTCCGGTGCACCACCGGACACTGTCCGGTGCACCACCGGACAGTCCGGTGCCCCAGACCGAAGCAGCCCCTTGGCTGTACACAGCCAAGTCTTCTCTTCTCTTCTTCTATCTGTTTCTAACACTTAGACAAATATATTAGTACACAAAACCAATGTACTAAGGCTTAGAAACATACCTTAACTTGTGATTTGCACTTTGATCATCCTTGGGCATATTTTCACATTTAAGCACTTGTGTTTGCACTCAATCACCAAAATACTTAGAAATGGCCCAAAGGCACATTTCCCTTTCAGGAACGCACGAATGGTGGCCGGGGCACAGTGAGGGCACGGGTCGATGGCGGCGGAGCTACGACAGTGAACCGGTGAGCGTGGACCAGGCGAACCAGAGGGGGAAAGGACAAACCGAAGGGTGTCCCGAGCTGCGGGTGATGTGGTGGAGCTTACCGAGGCAACGGGCGCGACGAGGGCTCGACGGCGATCGCAGAACTGGTGGCGGACTTCGGTGAGCCGCGGTGGAGCTACCTGGTTGCGCGCGCAGGGCGAGAGAGGGGGTGAGAGAGCTCGTCTCAGGGTGCAAATGAGCAGGGGGAAGTGGGCGAGTGGGGTGCGGGCTCTAAAGGGGCGAGGGCGTGCGGAGGTGGCCGAGAAACGCGCGGTCGTGGGAGCGTCCACGAAGGGGGTGCACGGGCGGGAGGTTAGGGACAGCGGGTCTGACTGGTGGGGTCCGTGGGCCAGCAAGAGAGAACGTGCACGTGCTCGAAGAAAACAGCGTCAACAGGACTGGTCCACCGGGCAGCGGGAGGGAGAGAGGGGAGAGAGCGCACGGGCGGGATAGGCTGTCAGCGTGGGCGGGCGCGAGCGCGCGCGGGCTGGTCCTACTGGGCTGACTTGAGCCGAAATTGGATTTTCCATTTCCCTAGAATTTCTAATGCCTTTTCTATTTATTTTCTCTAGGGTTTTCAATTCAAATCCAAACCAAGTTTGAATTTCAAATTAAATCAAACATGTGCAACAATTCAAAGAATATTTGGAGCTCAGCATGATGCAACATTTCATGACTCATATTGTTTTGTCTAAATAAAATAATTAATCCCTCACTAATTAAGCTAATTCTACCCAAAAGAAAAAGAGAGAGAGGAACTAGAGAGAGAGAAGAGTAATACCTGAATTTGGTAGATATTTAGAAAGAAATTTTATACCCCCAAATTCAGGGTGTTACAGGGTAGAAGTGTGATATCTACACGGACCACAAGAGTCTCAAGTACATATTCAACCAGTCAGAACTAAACATGAGGCAACGAAGATGGCTAGAGTTCATTAAGGATTATGAGCTGGAGATACATTATCACCCAGGCAAAGAAAATGTGGTTGCAGATGCTCTGAGCAGAAAGAGTCAACTCAATATGTTGGACGCTCACCCGATGTCGTATGAGCTAGCAAAGGAATTCGACAGACTAAGTCTCGGATTTCTGAACAACACTCAAGGAGTGACAATTGAGCTAGAACCCACTCTAGGGCAAGATATCAGGAAGAGCTAGAAGGATGATGAGAAGATTAATGAGATTCGACAGCTGATCATAGATGGAAAAGGCAAGGACTTCCGTAAAGACGCAGAAGGAGTGGTATGGTTTAAGGATAGGCTGTGTGTTCCCGACATCAAATCGATCCAGGAACTGATTCTCAAGGAAGCTCATGAGACAACATATTCTATACACCCTGGTAGCGAGAAGATGTACCAAGACTTGAAGAAAAGATTCTGGTGGTATGGGATGAAAAAGAAGATAGCAGAATATGTGGCTGTATGCGACAGTTGTCAGAGGATCAAGGTAGAGAGCATCAGAGACCCGCAGGTTTGTTGCAGCCGTTGCAGATTCCTCAGTGGAAATGGGATGAGATTGGGATGGACTTTATAGTTCGTCTGCCCAGCACTCGTGCTGGTTATGACTCCATCTAAGTAGTAGTTGACCGTTTAACAAAAAGCGGCTCATTTCATACCAGCCAAGACCACCTACAACTGTGCAGTGTTGGCAAAACTATATATGTCTCGGATTATATGCTTGCATGGCATCCCAAAAAAGATAGTATCAGACACAGGCACCCAATTCACTTCTCATTTTTGGCAGCAACTACATGAAGCTTTGGGCACACACTTGAAGTTCAGTTCAGCTTACCACCCGCAGACAGAAGGTCAGACTGAGAGAACCAACCAGATTCTTCAAGACATGTTGAGGGCTTGTGCATTGCAAGACAAGTTAGGTTGAGACAAGAGGCTACTGTATGCATTATTCTCCTACAACAACAGCTACCAAGCCAGTCTAAAGATGTCATCGTTCCAAGTAATCTATGGGAGGAATTGCAGAACTCAGTTGCATTGGGACCAACCCGGCGAAAGGCAGGTGTTTAGTCCACATATTCTGCTTGAAGCTGCAGAGAACATCAGAATGGTTCGAGAGAATCTAAAGACAACACAGTCCAGACAGTGAAGCTATGATGACACCAGAAGAAGAGAACTGAGTTTTGAAGTGGGAGATTATGTTTACTTGAAAGTGTCACCGATAAGAGGAATCAAAAGGTTCGGAGTCAAAGGCAAGCTAGCACCTCGATACATCGGGCCATACCAGATTCAAGCAAGATGTGGAGAAGTAGCATATCAACTTAGCCTACCAGAAAGTCTGTCAGCTGTGCACGATGTGTTCCACGTGTCTCAGCTGAAGAAATGCTTGAGAGTGCCAGAAGAGCAGTAGCCAACAGAGGACCATGAAGTTCAAGAATATCTAACATATATAGAGAATCCAACTCAGATTCTGGAGACAACAGATCGGGTTACTCAGAGAAGCACCATCAGGATGTGTAAAGTCAAATGGGGTCATCACTCAGAAGAAGAAGCAACCTGGAAAGAGAAGATGATTTGAAAGCCAAGTACCCTGAATCTTGAGGGCGAGATTCTTTTAAGGGGGATAGGTCTGTAACACCCTGAATTTGGGGGTATAAAATTTCTTTCTAACTATCTACCAAATTCAGGTGTTACTCTGGTCTCTCTCTAGTCCCTCTCTCTTTCTTTTTTGAGTAGAATTAAGTTAACTAGGAGAGGGGTTAATTATTTATTTTGTCAAAACAATGTAAGTCATGAATTGTTGCATCCTGCCGAGTTCAAGATGTTCTTTGAATTTGTGCACATGTTTGATTTGGTTTGAAATTGAAACTTGGTTTGAATTTGAATTGCAAACCCTAGATAAAATAAAATAAAAAAGGCATTAGAAATTCCAGAAAAATGGAAAACCTCATTTCGGACCAAACCAGCCCAACTGGCGTGCGCGCTCGCCGCCCCTGACAGGCGGACCCCGCCTTTCGGCGCCAGCCCGCGCCCACGCTCTCTTCCTTCTCTCTCTCGCTCGCTGCCCAGTGGGGCCGACCTGTCGGTGCCGATCCGTCCGCGCCCGCGCCCGTTCTGTCCCACTGCCCGGTGGACCACTCCTATCAGCGCTGACCGCCCGTTCAGGAGTTCTCTCTCTGCCCACGAACCCCACTCATCCGCCCCCTCCTCTCCCTAACCTCTCGCCTGCACCCTCCGTCGTGGATGCACCCACGACTGCACATCTCCTGGCCACAACCCTCGCGCCTGAGCCCTTTTCTCCATCCCGCGCCCACTCACTCACTCCCCTCACCCAGTTGCGCCACTAGCCAACCTCGCTCGCGCTCTCTCTCGCTCTACACGCACCCAGGAAGTTCTGCCGCCGCTCGCCGTGGTCTCGCACCTGTTCTGCGGTCACCATTGAGCCCCCGCCGTGTCCGCTGCCTCAATGAGTTTCGCCTGATCGTCAGTAGCCCCGCACACCCCTCGGTTCGCCCCCAACCCCTCTGGTTCACCCAGTCCACGCTCACTGGAGTTCTCCCCGTGCAGTCGGAGCTCCACCACCATCGACCCGAGGCGTCCCTGCGTCTCCACCGTTGCTCTGGTGCGCCAGTGTTTCCTCTCGAGGTGAGCAACCTCCCCGTGGCCCTATTTCTCTGTTTATTGCCCTGGTCTTCGCGCGATTGCTTGCCGGAGTAGATCCGCACCGCCGTTGGGCCACCCTGCCTCATTCTGTGCCCTCTAGTGCCCTCGCGCCGGCGTTGTGCCCACGGTCGTGTTTGCCATACCGCCCTGAACACGCCCGAGTCCTTCCCCAATTCCCTAGAGCCCTAACATGGTCGTTCCCCTTGTCTCCGACGAGATCTCGCCGCAAGGTCGAGAGGTACCGCCGCACTTAAGACCGACCGCCCCGACCGCGCTGGCCGTTGGATCTTGGACGTCCATCCGAGATCTGGCGGTCAGGATTTAATTAGAACCGATCTAACCTCAACCATCAGATGCAAACCCAGCCGCCCAGATTCGCTCCCTCACCCGCGCTCTACCGCTGGGCCCGGCCCATCAGATCTACCTCCGGTCGCTCGTACCTCGAGCCCACCTGTCAGCGCTCGCCGTGCATCCGCGCGTGCGCTCGTCTGCAGAATCTGATCTCGGTCATTGATTTAAGATCTAACGGCTGAGCAGGCTCGATACCCCTTCGCATGTAAATTTGTTAAAGAAACCCTCGGCTTTATTGTAATCAACCCACCGTCCCAAAAACTCGCACACAGGCCCCTGTACTCTTATAAACAGACCCCTGGCTTTTTAGATAATCACAGATTTGGACTTAATTTTGTATTCTCTGTTTAAATAAATTATGTTCATTCACAGTTTGTGCACTCTAATTTTATGTCTAAGCTATAGGTTAGTTTATGTAATAATTTATTTGCTTAATAAAATAAATAAAAAGGAAACCCTAATGGTACTTAGATTTTTAATTTTGTGAGATTAATAATATGCCATGTATGAATTGATCCCTGGTATAATTTTGTGTACCACTAAAATTAGTAGAACTAAGTTATGTAATCCATAATGTCCAGGGAATCATTAATCTCTAAATGTACTGATCCCTAGCACTTAGGTTTATCTTTTGAGCTTATAATGTCCTGTCAAACTTGTGTCCACTTGGTTGCATATGTTTGGTGTATTGTTCATTTGTTGTTATCCAAATGTATTGAATGCATGATCGCTTTATTTAGACAACGAGCAGCCCGTGGTTCCTGAGTGTGTTGCCGAAGATCTTCCTGAGCAACAACCTAATGAAGGCATGTGTCCTCTGACCTATTATGTCCTACTTACTCTATAATTCATTGTCCCGCATTACATTATTGAAACCTAAGGATTGACTAGTCAGTATTTACTTATCCTTGTTTATCTTTTGGGTTAATCATGGTTAGCTTATGCTATTGCTTTAACTTAATCAATGAAAATGATGTGAATATTTAAGATACGATGATGTTATCCCGATGATGACCTTGTGATAATTTAAGGGACTCGGTGAAAGCTCTCTTGTGGGTTTTGGTGTTTAGATGACAACCCAATTAAAGGACTAACAAGTGTGCTAAGTGTTGAACAGGTGCTTAATGCAAAGCTAACAGGGTTCAACACAAGTGAACAAGTGTGATGGTCCAAAACCTAGATCATCTATAGATAATGGACGTCACAAGTAAGATGGACATTGCTTAAGTGAGACTCGATGTGCGTAACTCAGAGACAACCGATCAAGCCAAGGATGGAAGCAAGAAGAGCTTCGAGGTACCGAGTGCACAGGAGAAGGTCAAGGAGACTAGGAACCCAAAGCCAAGGGTGAAGAAGAAGACTTGCAAAGTCAAGGTTGATCGAGTTAAGAAGAGTTATGGTGCATCACAGATCACTACATAAGGACATGACTTACAACCAATGAGGCAACATCTACAGTTATGTGGTGTAAGTCATAATGCTCAAGATCAAGCTCGAGAAATGAACAAGGGAGTTGGAGCTTAGATATGTCAATCTAGATCAAGTCAAGTTGACTTAATGGTTTAGAGTCCAACATCGACCTCAAACATGCCAAATTGGGTAAAATGATGAAAAAGGTTAAGTATGTAAGGTTTGAGTGTTCAACCATGTTGCATACACCTCTTACTACAAGTTTGGTGCTTTGGTTTGCTCTCTAACTCTTTCTGTAGAGAAAGTACCATTCTGAGCTCTGCTGGAGGAGATACAGAAAAGCTAGGAGAAAAACAAGAAAGATGTAAGTTTATAGGACTAAATCAATTGGATTATACTCTAAATGTGTTTGTTTAAGTCTCAGGAAAATCCTCCCAAAAGTTGAAGTCAAACGGAGAAAGAACGGAGGAAAAATCACTTAGTGTGCTGTTGGCTGGTGCACAGGACAGTGAATAGTAGCTGTCCGGTGCACATGACAGTGAATAGTAACTCTGTCCGGTGCATAGGACAGTGAATAGTGACCTGTCCGGTGCACCAACGACTAGCTGTTCTAGAGAAGGAAACTGTCAATCAGATCCGTTACTGTTCCCTATCCGGTGCGCCACCGACAGTCTGGTGCACCCGCAACCAGGGAAGGCTAGGAGCTTCCAAATGAAGCTCCAATGGCTCCTAGGCCCTTTGGGGCTATAAAACGGACCCCTAAGCGCCTCAAACAAGTACACAAGAGCAACCAACAAGTGCATACACCATTTGGATCAATTCTCTCTCTCCCTCTCTTGTGTATCTCTCTAGTTTGTGTAGAGGCAAAGTTATAAGCCTTTAGAGAGAGGGGAAGTGCTGCTGAGAGCTAGAGCAAAATCTTGAGCGCATTGTTACTCTGCCGGAGTGTTGTCGAGAAGATTGTAAGCAGCCACGACATCGTTGTAACTGACATCAACATAGTGGAAGGCTCTATCTGTCTCACTGATAGATCTGAGCAAATGGAGGAAGGAGTTGAAATAGACTCCAAGCCAAGGTGTGGCTAACTCCAACAAGGACTAGGCAAGCATTTCAGGCTTGGCCGAACCTCGGGATAAATCCCTGTGTCTATGTGCTCTGCTCTGTGCTGTGTGTTGTTTCTCTGTCTTATTTGTTGTTTATACTTGCACTTCTATATTTATATGTGGTACAAGCTGCCTTCGAAGTGCAGGGTATTTTAAGACAGGAACTTCAATTCCGCTGCAACCTACTCGAAGGGTCTTTCATTCTACTGTGATCCAGCCTTCGAGTAGAGTAAGAATTTCCAGTTTTAAAGTGATATATATTATCCGCCTATTCACCCCCCTCTAGGCCAGTGTGGGCTTAGCCGTCCGGAGATGACGATGTCGTCACAAGAGGTAACTCTAGAACTTCTTCTAGGCGATGGTTCTAATTATAAATCTTGGTCTGTCTCTATTTATAATGCTTTCATGCATATTGAACCTGATTTGAGACAGATCTTTAGTAGAAGTATTTTTCCCTCTGATATTAGTAAAAAACCTTCTAATAATGAACTAAGATGTCTATCTCTCAATCACCATGCTTGCAACATCTTAGTTGACTCTCTTTCTAGAGGTGCTTATTTTGCCATCATGAGTAGTGATAGTGATTTATATGTTGATGCTCATGATCTATGGACTAGAATTAAAATAAAATATTCTGAGTCCAATTGTACTACTTCTACTCCCTATGTTGCTTGTGGTACTAACCTTTCAAAGGGAGAAGAAAAATGATGGCAACCAAACGATGAATCCACCTCACCGATAGGTTTGTCTTCCACTAGTTATAAATGTCTTATTGCTAACAATGTTAGTGGAGACGAAAGCAATGATGAGGAGGAATATGAGGATGATAGCGAGGATGAGTCTTCATCACCACAAGGTACATTTTCCTGTATTGCTTCCACTGATAATAATGATAGGGAAAATGAGACCGGTGATGTGGAAGAAGAGGAGATTCGCCGGTTCTACACCCATCTCAACAAAGAAGACAAAGTGCTCTTGGTTAAGCTATTGAGGAGGAACAAGGAACAAGGCGAGACGCTTCTCAGGCTAGAGGAGACTCTCATGAAAACCAACGACAGCCTGGAGAAGATGACTAAAGAACTTGAGGAGCTAAAGTGCTCTCATGATAATTTGGTCCAATGGTATGAAACTGTTTTATTTGAGAAAAGAAATAATCATGATGTATTATCTGATGTTGCTCAACTTAAAACTGAGAATTCTATGCTTAAGAGTCAAGTAGAAATGATGAATTTAGAAAAACTTGCTCTAAGTGAAAAATATGATATGCTATCTTATTCTCATAATGAATTAGTTGATGACCATATCATGCTCGATATTGCTCATGAGGTAGTAATTACTAGTTTAAACTCATGTGAACTACATTCTTGCATAAGTGATCAATTAGTTAAAATATCATCATGTGTTGACCTCTACTGCCCCAAGAAAGGCCAATCTTTGATTGAGCAACAAGTTGTAAGGTCAAAAAGAAAATTGCTTGGGAACAAGAAACAAAGACAATTGAGGAGAAGACGCTATGCTCGACTTCCTTAAGATATCTACGAACGCATGGTGAAGAACCTTGAGGAAGAAGAAATCGCAGCAAGGGTCAAACTCCACAAGAAAGAAGTTCCTAAGGCAATAAGTGAAGCAATCAACATGAAACAAGAAAAAGGTAAAGATTCAATTAGTCATGTTTTTTGCACTGATCATCTCTCTATGTCATCCAAGAGCAAAAAGGGAAGAGGAAAAAGGAGGTGCTTCAAGTGCAAGGAATTAGGCCACTTCTTTGTGTCTTGTCCACACAAAGACAAGGATGAAGGAATGAGGAGATGTTTTGGATGCAACGATAAGGACCATATGATCACTTCATGTCCGCTCATGAAGAATCAAAGACGTGCACCCTCCAAGATGAACCTCACTAAGAAAAAAGACAAACAAAAAGTGTCATGTCAGGTTGAGCGACGCTTCTTCTACATGTGTGATGAGCATGGTCATCTACCTAAGGTATGTAAGAAGGGTAAGGTTCCTAAGCAAGTAAATTTATCTCAATCTTATTCGCTTAGGAGACCCAAATCATACACTTGTGCTAGATCAGTAATGAGATCACCTAGAACTAGCACAACTGCTATTTGGGTACCAAAGGCTCTTTTAGATGAACGTTATGGACCCATCCTGAGATGCATACCAAACCGTGCCAACTAGACCATGCAAGCGCCTCGAGATGGACTGGAGACCCTGGGAGAGTTTAAGATGGTTAATTCAAACTCTATGCTTAAGCTGTCAATTTTATTGTCTATTTATTGACCCAAGGTTGAATTATTGTGCAATACTAATCCCATGTTAATCTCGAGTTAAATAAGTTGTAGAGGTCCTTAATCATTATTGGTGAATCAAGCAAAGGACCTTGATGAGAATCTGCAACTCGCTCTCCAAAGGACGGTACCCGTGTATCTTAAGTGCATTATTTCCAATCAGTATTGCCCTTAAGTTGGATTGTCGTGCTATACCTATCCTTGGAGTAGTTATGCTTTTGAGATTGCTTGTGTTGAATATCTTTCAATTAATGATTCATGACTTCCAAGATCATAATCATGCTTGCTCAATCACGACTGTGTGCTTTATAGGATATATCTCTTGAATCATTCAATGGGTAGCTTTTCATTTGATATATCTACCATGATTAACTCTCTTGGTGTATGTGGCTAAACCTGTATCTTTTTGTAAATCATGTTGTGTGGTTTTTAATGATTATGTATTAACCTATGTGCAAGCATGATAGTTTTGTTTAGTCCATGTTCACATGATTACTTTGTCTTGGTACTCTGTGTATACCAAAACAAGAAATCCATGTTGTGTCTCTAATGCACTCTCTCGAGCTATGAAGTGCATGAGCAAAAGGAGCCCTCAATTGGTGACAACAAGTGCTCTCACTCCACACTACCTAAAAGAATGGATCTCATGGCATTCAAGTAAAAGGCAAAGGTATGGAGAATGGAACTATGCATTTTCTTTGAATATCTTGAAGTTCTGTTGATTGTGATCATAGCTATGTTCTTGCCATTCAATTGGTAGTATCTTGGCTTAGGTGCTTTTTAAAATGTTGTTTCCTTTGGTGTACCTAAGAAAATACTTCTTAATCATGGTGTGCTTAGACATTGTGCTTTATATGCATGATCTTGTCGTTTTTCAATTGGTATATGTGTTGCAATGATCATCATGTGTGAAGCGTGCCTAGGTTGCTTTTAAAATGTTATATATCTTGAGGCATGCATTGTTTCCACTAGTCATAAGTTGTATTATGTCATCTATTCATTTGATATCTTTTTGTGATGCAATTGATATATTATGCCTAGACCAAGGTATGTTGTGATCCCCTCTAATTCTGAGGATGCTAGAATGTGCAAGGTGCAAGTCATTCAAATACTTGATGCACAACTTTAGGGGGAGCACACATAACTTGTATCTTTTGAGACTAACTGTTTCTTGAGTGATCCTATATAGTCTCAAGGTGGAAAAGGGAAGATGAGGAAGAAATGGAGCAATCATGACTTGGGTACCTCCACAAGTCGAGTAATTGCATCTAAAGTTGTGAGTAATTGCGTATTTAAAGATTGCTCGTGCTCTATAATAGTTGGTGATCCTAGATGCTTATCTTTAAATATCATGGAGCTATGGCAGTGATGATCTTTCAATTAGTAGCCTTAGTAGTGTGCTTCAATTGGTATCTTTTGGTAATCACTAGAATAAAAGCTTCATCTTGTGCCACAATACTATAACTTGTTCTAAGTTTGGTGTCTTAGCAACAAGAAAAGGTCAGGATAAAGGATCAGGCACAAGTGTGAAGGAGCTCCCTAGAGATAAAACTTTCAAGATGGAAATCTTAAATTGATGGCAAAAGGAACTCCGCCTACTTAGATGAAAAGTACACCATAACATCGTAAAGGTACAAAAGGAGGTATTGACCTTTTGCGTATTTGTATCTTAATTTTCCTCCAATGCTTGTGTTGCATATGTTTAATGTGTAAGGGGGAGTAATGTTAGTGTGTTTCATTTTACCTGCTTAAAACCCTGCTGTCCCTTGACATCATCCTATGTTCTTGCTTGAATATGGTTTTGGTGTTTGATGTCAAAGGGGGAGAATTTGTGCATTAAAGCTTACCTCAACCTGAGAGGAAAGCTTATCTTAAGTGTGAAGAGGATGAAGATTAATTTTTTGTGTGCTAAAGGACTCAAAGGGGTTTCCTTGAGTTCCTTTGATCTTAAGGAAGAATGTGTTAGTTTTGTTGATAATACTTATCATATGCTTATTGTTGTATTATATGGTGATAATGCATAATTAGTGCTTCTGTTGATATGAATCAATTGGTATCTATTGTGTTTGTCCTGTAATAGATATTCATGTGGTTCTGGTGCTTTAAATTGGTATCTTAATGGTGAATAGTGGTAGGTTGATATTCCTATGGTATATCCATTTAATTGGTGTTTAACTCTTATCATGTGCATTTGTGTGTTATATGCATCACAGTTTAATTCTTGACACAATGCATCCCACATGTGCTAAGGTGTAGTTATGCTTCAAATTAGCCTAAGTATGTGCAATTTGGCATATAAGGCCAAAGTTGAGATTTTAATGTAAGCACATATTTAGGGGGAGCATTCTATAAACTTAGAATTCAAAATTTATGCTTTAAATCTTATTCTTGTGTAAGCTTTAATTGTGTTGCCATCAATCACCAAAAAGGGGGAGATTGAAAGCTCTCTTGTGGGTTTTGGTGTTTAGATGACAACCCAATTAAAGGACTAACAATTGTGCTAAGTGTTGAACAGGTGCTTAATGCAAAGCTAATAGGGTTCAACACAAGTGAACAAGTGTGATGGTCCAAAGACTAGATCATCTATAGATAATGGACATCACAAGTAAGATGGACATTGCTTAAGTGAGACTCGATGTGTGTAACTCAGAGACAATCGATCAAGCCAAGGATGGAGGAAAGAAGAGCTTCGAGGTATCGAGTGCACGGGAGAAGGTCAAGGATACCATGAACCCAAAGCCAAGGGTGAAGAAGAAGACTTGCAAAGTCAAGGTTGATCGAGTTAAGAATAGTTATGGTGCATCAAGGATCACTACATAAGGACATGACTAACAACCAATGAGGCAACATCTACAGTTATGTGGTGTAAGACATAATGCTCAAGATCAAGCTTGAGAAATGAACAAGGGAGTTGGAGCTCAGATATGTCAATCTAGATCAAGTCAAGTTGACTTAATGGTTTAGAGTCCAACATCGACCTCAAACATGCCAAATTGGGTAAAACGATGAAAAAGGTTAAGTATGTAAGGTTTGAGTGTTCAACCATGTTGCATACACCTCTTACTACAAGTTTGGTGCTTTGGTTTGCTCTCTAACTCTTCCTGTAGAGAAAGTACCATTCTAAGCTCTGCTGGAGGAGAAACAGAAAAGCTAGGAGAAGAACAAGAAAGATGTAAGTTTCTAGGACTAAATCAATTGGATTATACTCTAAATGTGTTTGTTTAAGTCTCAGGAAAATCCTCCCAAAAGTTGAAGTCAAACGGAGAAAGAACGAAGGAAAAATCACTTAGTGTGTTGTTGGCTGGTGCACAGGACAGTGAATAGTAGCTGTCCGGTGCACAGGACAGTGAATAGTAACTTAGTCCGGTGCACAGGACAGTGAATAGTAGCTGTGTCCGGTGCACAGGACAGTGAATAGTAGCTGTGTCCGATGCACAGGACAGTGAATAGTGACCTGTCCGGTGCACAGACCAGTTAATAGTAACCTGTCCGATGCACCGACGGCTAGCTGTTCTAGAGAAGGAAACTATCAATCAGATCCGTTACTGTTCACTGTCCGGTGCACCCGCAACCAGGGAAGGCTGGGAGCTTCCAAATGAAGCTCCAACAGCTCCTAGACCCTTTGGGGCTATAAAAGGGACCCCTAGGCGCCTCAAACAAGTACACAAGAGCAGCCAACAAGTGCATACATCATTTGGATCAATTCTCTCTCTCCCTCTCTTGTGTATCTCTCTAGTTGTGTAAAGGCGAAGTTATAAGCCTTTAGAGAGAGGGGAAGTGCTGCTGAGAGCTAGAGCAAAATCTTGAGCATATTGTTACTCTGTCGGAGTGTCGTCGAGAAGATTGTAAGCAGCCACGACATCGTTGTAACTGACATCAACATAGTGGAAGGCTCTATCTGTCGCACTGACAGATCTGAGCAAACAGAGGAAGGAGTTGAAATAGACTCCAAGCCAAGGTGTGGCTAACTCCAACGAGGACTAGGCAAGCATTTTAGGCTTGGCCGAACCTCGAGATAAATCCCTGTGTCTGTGTGCTCTGCTCTGTGTTGTGTGCTGTTTCTCTGTCTTATTTGTTGTTTATACTTGCACTTCTATATTTATTTGTGGTACAAGCTGTCTTTGAAGTGTAGGGTATTTTTAAGACAGGAACTTCAATTCCGCTACAATCTACTCGAAGGGTCTTTCATTCTACTGCGATCCAGCCTTTGAGTAGAGTAAGAATTTCCAGTTTTAAAGTGATATTTATTATCCGCCTATTCACCCCCCTCTATGCGACATCCAGATCCTATTTCCGGGCATAGGGAACTTTCACTCGGGCCATTTTCTTGAGTACCTCTCCATAAGGACCTGTTCATTGAGTGACCACCCAGGATAACAGTGCAACCATGAGGGTGGAATGGGACACCCTTAGCTGATTAATTAGATGAACCTGGGGTGTAGTTGGCTTTGGCTGAGGGCCGTCAATGGGGACCGGGGCGTAGTGCTCGCTCTTCCAAGGGGGGTATAGAGGTTTATTCGATTTGGTTTTGTTAGTCACCCACCTTGAAGGTGTACTGCGTTTGTATGACTGGCGAAACCTAACGAGCAGCTATGCACCAGGGGAGTCTTTGTAAAGGCTACGTAGTGTATCCCTGGCCATTCACCTCGGTAGTGAAGATCAGGTCTATACAACCCAGGCTGGAAAGGGATCATGACTCGTGAGTGAAGTGTACGACCTCTGCAGTGTGTTAGAAACTGGTATATGAGCCGAGCTCACGGTTAAGAGCGACCTTGGGATCATCTTTGATTAGAAGAACTTTGGATACTTTTAAGATAATGATTAATAATGATGGTTATAATTTTGATCAATGGTATTTCCTCTTAGAGGGGGTACATTTGGGTAATAACTGGGTTTATTACTAAAACTTGGCCTTACTAATAGTAATAAATACTTGACCAACTAAAAGTAACTGCTTAACCTTAACTCCACATATAGCTAGTCCACTTTAGTCAAACGGGACATTTGCTGAGTATGTTGATGTGTACTCACCCTTGCTTTACAAACCACCCCCACCCCAGGTTGTCCCACTGTATTCAGTGCTCAGGAGGAGATGCTGGCAACATGGAGGACTTTGAGTAGTTCCAGGACTACGATGAGTTCTAGTTTTCTTAGTGGCAAACCCCAGTCAGCTGCCTGTGAAGGCATTATCTACTACATTTCATATTTCCGCACTTTGATGATATTAATGACTATGCTATGTAATAGACTTTGTGGATGTCTTGGACATCTTGATGTAATAAAAGTACCTTTCCGCTATTTACTTTGAGCAATGTATGATGATGTCCAATTATGTAATCGCTGTGTACATAAGTTTCTGATCCTGGCACGTACATGGTTCACATTCGGTTTGCCTTCTAAAACTGGGTGTGACAGCTTCCCTTTGGGTAAAGGTTGTGCGAGGATTAGTAAAAACCTTGCGTGGTTCTGGATACCTCTGTAAAAATATCGGCGCGTCCACATGAGTTTGCAATCTTGACATTTGCCCTTTAGCTTCCCATTTACATTAAGTACTTAAGTTTCAATCTCTCTATTTCTAGTTTAGAATATTTAGACTTGGAACTTAGGTTGCATAACTCTTTTGCGGTAGAGATAGCTACACGTAGGCACAACCTAGTTTGCACATTTTTGATTAATTATTTGTATAGGAGATTTATTTATGGCCTAGATTTGTGAGATTTTTAGAAGTCTTAATTCACCCACTGTCTTTTAGGCATCTGTGTTCCTTTCATAGCCTAAGAGCAACTCCAATAAATCTAGAAAATACAGCTCCCAAAACATAGAAATTCAGGTCTCCTTCAAAGTATTAAATCCAATAAAAATGTAATACTCTAACAACTCCCAATATTTTTCTTAAAACCCTTTTGAATAGTTCAATGTGGCTCTATTGTGGAGTTTCATTTCCATCAAACTTGTTGCCTTGCACCGCCCATTGCCTAGTACGTGGAGTCCCTCGTCCAGCACACCATCCTACAGGGTGGCACCAAGATATCAGCGGATGGCGTGGGCCAGCTCGGGGCGTAGCTCAGCATCACCTCTTCCCTAAGACCTAGCTCATCCGCATCATCCTGCTTGCGCCCCTTGGCCCGGCGTCGCACCGACGCGGACCGCGAAAGGACCCTTTCGACCACGCAACTGCTACCGCCTAGGCTCCTGCGCAAGAGTTGGCCTTCTCCACCACCTCTGTCGCGTCATTGGCCACCGCTTCGTAGCCGCCTATTTCGCACTTCTTCTCGCACCAGCACCAGCACCAGATATAGTCCATACTCTTTGCCCCACAACAGTACCAACACTAGCAACAATGTGTCGTCACGCCTCCCTCACTGTTCGACGTCATCGCATCGTACCGCTACAGCCACCAGCCTTTCCGCAGGTCAACCTGCAGATGCTCATCTAGCTACAGCAGCAGTAGCGTGTGGCGCGAACTATATTTGTGGTGTAGTTCACGGTGAGGGCGGCGTTTTATGCCCACGTGAGGACAGGACTGGGAGATGGAGTAGAGAGTTGTTGGATAACTATTTTCCTTTTTTTTAAATAGAATTTTGGATTAGATGTGTTAGGATTTATTGGAGTAAGCATCTCCATGAGACTATCTAAATAGCTTGTCAAGCTAAATTTTAGCTACTTAATAGCAGTGGCGGATCCAGAATTGATTCAAGTGCGGGGCTACTAAGTTAAGGCTATAATTTTTTTTAAACTAAACAAAAAATATAATTGATGTTTAATATGACACGAGAATTAAAATATAATTTAAATATTTAAGAAATTTGTAGCCTAAAAATAAGTTGATACGAATTATAGAAATACAATAATCAATACGTACCGTTTATGAGTTGATACTGCGAGGTAAATTTATCTTCCGAGTTCTTAGGCCTTAAAATGCTTCAAAATTTGTCCTAATTGTTTTAGAATTAGAAGCATCTTTTTCTGGTTCTTGATGATAAATTTGTCCATCTTATTCCTATAATCAAATCAATTCAAAACTTCAAATCAAGCAATTAAGCAAACAATAGCACACACAGTCTGCACACGTCTGCACCTTCATGGCGTATGCAGTCTGCTCGGCTTCATGGCTTGCTTGCTTGTCTGCAGTTCGCGCCCGCCCGGCCGTCCCTGCTCGCTGCTCACCTGGACTTGCTTGCTTTGCTTTGCTTTGCTTGTCTGGACTCTGCTTGCTTTGCTTCACGGTTCCAGGAGGCTTCACCTTCACTGCTTTGCTTCACGGTTTCACTGCTTGCTTGCTTTGCTTCACGGATGGAGGCTAGCCGGCCAGGAGCCTAGGACCTAGAAGGAGCGCCCGCGGCGGTGCTCCGGCCTCCGGGCGCGACACGGCGCGAGGCGAGTGACGGCTACCGGCCAGGAGCCCAGGACCAGGAGGGAGCGCCCGCGGCGCCACGGGCCCACGGCGGTGCTCAGGCCTCCGGCCTACGGGCGTGAGACGGCGCGAGGCGAGTGGCGGCTGCCGGCTACAGGGAAGCCGTAGACGCGTAGTGGCAGGCTGGCGGCTGGACGACGACTGCGTGACCTGATGGGCTGTGACCGCCTATTTGCTGTAGCTGGGCCGCGACCGGGGCTGCAGCCTAGGCAGCCCCGGACGCAGATCCGCCCCTGCTTAATAGCATAACAGCTCTCCAGCAGACTAGTCATTTAACTTGCTAAGCTATCTGGCTCTCTAAATTAACTCCATCACTAGTCAAATTTGGCTAGCAACTCTCGCTAATCATTCTAACTTGCATGTTGGATAGTCTGTTGGAATGAGATGTTAAATATAGAGTTTAATATTTGTGGAGAGATAAATAAAAAGTAAAATGGAGAGTCAAAAATAAATAGTCTCTTGGAGATACTTTTACTCTAATCTTACCCTAAGAACTTGGGTAGAATTCCGAACTTCGGATAAAAGAAACATCAGTACAAAAAAAGGGATTCATCCCTAACTGCACCTCAAGGCAACTAGCAATAACCGTATACGTCATGAATTTGGTTAATTTCGTTGCCTCGTGCAGCAAATTGTTGACCAACCGCATCGCTCCATTGATGAATTGAAACCCCCCCCCCCCCCCCCCCCCCCCCCCCTGTTCCTGCGTTCCATCATTTTTACTGGAAGACGTAGAGCGTGGTGTTCATCTTGCGGTCGGCGAGGAAGCGGTGGAGGTGCTCCGTAGGATGGATGGCGTCCCAGAACGCGTACTTGCCGGCGTCCGGGCATGTCAGCAGGCTGGCCTCGTTGCACATGTACCCCATCTCGAACCGCCCCGTGGTGCCGCAGCACCCGGCTCCGACATCCTCGAACCCGTACGCCGCCGGGTCGGCGAGCACGTCAGCCACGGGGCCATACACGTCGCCGTAGACGACCCTAGCGCCGCCGCCGAGGCCGGCGTCCAGGCGAGCCACCAGGTCGCGGAGGCCCGCGTTGAAGGCCTGCGCCACGGCGTTGTACTCCTCGGTGCACGCGCCTGTGGCCGCGTGGCGCTCCAGCGGGAGGCACCCCATGGGCGGGAGCCCGTTGAGGTCCAGCTTGCGCGCACCCAGCGCGTGCAGCTTGCGCGCGAAGGACTCGGCGACGCCCAGGAGGTAGCCGGCGTAGTCGGACGCCGCCGCGTACTGCGCCGCGTGGCCGCTCGGCACCGCGTAGTAGTTCTCCAGGAAGTCGTTGGTGCCCATGCTGACGATGTAGAGCGCCTCCGACAGCGTTTCCTGGGCCTTGTCGTCGCCCTGGAAGGTCCTCAGCTTCGCCGCGTACTCCTTGAAGTAGTCCAGCTCTTTCCACAGTGGCAGAACGGACTGCAAAACGGATCCACGTATTTGTTTGTCCGCGGCGGCGTTCATTCATTGTCGTAATTACAAAGAAGAGCAGCATATTTTCTGTGCACGAATTGCGCCTTATATTTATTTCTTACAAACAGATCAGATGTGGCGTTGTCGTAGCCGGCTCCTGCAGACGCGAAGCAGGCGCCGGTCGCTAGGCTGCTCATGTTGGCGTCGGGGTCCAGGTATGCCGGCACGAGTGGCGGGAGGCCAAAAGCCTCGGAGATGAAGTCGACGGCGAGGCGGCCGTTGGAGAACCGGCCGGTGGACTGGCCACTACTAGTACTGCCGCCGCCGCTTCCCGGCCAGAGGTCCCGGCCGTAGGGCGCGAAGTCGCTCTTCATGAGCGTGGAGATGTAGTTGTTGTTGCCCGTGTCGACCGTCGAGTCGCCGAACACGAACAGCGCAGGGACCTTAGCCGCCGCGGGTCGGCCGGAGAGGATGTACAGCTGCAGGAGGATGATCGGTAGAGAATGGCGCAAAGCCGACATGTTTTCGCTCACGGATCAGCAAGCGCGGCTCGGTGTGGATTGGATCATGTCGACCTGCTCTCAATTTCTTGATGTGCTGCCGTCGCCTTTTTTGCAGGGTTTGGTCAGCTACTAGTGACTCGGCCATCCTCCGGTCACAACTGATACATGGAGAGGAGTCTGCACATTCTATATGGAAACTTCCAGAGTTTGTCGCTAGTATATCGTCTTTTATACCGAGTACTAACTTCCCCGGTTATGTTTTTACGGTCGTTCCCAGCTATGGCTAGCAGATCTTATATTATCGCGCAAATATTATTTTACACTATTGATTACAATATTTATATAATAAAGCTTAAAATAGAAGGTAGGATAAATATAGTGCCGGTCCTAATATTTTAAGGCACAGGGCTAAACCTGTAATGGAGGCCCTTCCTAAGACTAACTATTATACATAATAAGTATGGTGCACATAGATTATCAATAAACGATCTATAAAGTGTTTATATCAAAATGAGAAGTATATAAATTCATAGAATTATTACCGTTTAGAAAGAACTCCAATCATAATATTATATATCCTTTTATGTCTTAACCAAGTCTAATAAATCAAAAGATAAACAGTATGCGCAGCGTATAAATTTGTTTTACCGTCTCCGATCGGCCTGACTGAAACAGTCAAACAAGTTAGGAGATAAATTTATAAACAAACTCACAAACTGTATTGTACTAGTTAGAAGATCACACCTCACTAGATGATAAGAACAGCTAGCAGCCTAACACACTAGCCAAACAGCCACTCACGTCTCTCATCATCTCACGCACGCACGTCACTCACGAAAATGTTATGGTCGGTATACCGGATCGAAATTCTTTGTCATTCAAAAACGAAAAATTCGAAACGAAAATATGTCGAAAACGACCGAAGTATGATAAACTTGTCGATAATTGACAAAACAAACTAACTAAATTACTTAATCCAAACATTAATATATATTAATTTCACAGTAGTCAAACATTAAACCGTAGTGACATTATTTAAATGAAAAATTATATCTATACTCATGTCAGTATGTCACACTCACGTACAGGCATACTGGTCGGTGGTGTATTGGGTTGGATACTTGGATGTAGGCTTTTGCTTTGGGGTGGGCTGCACGTTGGAGCTGAGGCCCAGGGCTAATGTATGGACTGGGGCATTGGGAGTGGGAAGGACGACGGCCGCTCAACCGCTCAAGGTTGCAGGTTGGGCTCAAAACCGGATTGCTAAAACGGTACTTTCCCGGAACAAAACGGTAACCGTAAAAACGAACGAAAAATCAGTTAAACCGTTTTCGATACCGTTCCCGAATACAATCTACCCGTTTTCGTTCCAAAACCGAAAAATACCAGAAGTAAATGAAAACAGTCGGAAAAAATGGTATTCGGAACGGGACAGAATTTTCCCGTAACGTTTTCATCCCTAATGGCCTCAAGCAGATAGCTGGTAAGGGCATAGGGCAAGGGCACACAAATCGGCAATGACAAGAAATGGAAACCGGAACGTCGTTCGGTTGCGCCTTTGTAAACTTTCTTGTGTGGGCTGGTACTTGAGATGAGCACCGCTAGACCCCGCCAGGATCGACGCCGGATAAGGCCTTGTTCGTTTCCATCGGATTGCACCCGGAATCGTTCCAACTAATCAAAGTTTATATAAATTAGAGAAGCAATCCGGTCAGGAATCGTTCCAACCCACCAATCCGACACAAACGAACAAGCCCTAAGTAACACTGCTAGAAATAGCTTATGGATGTAAAACAGTAAGAACTTCCCTTCGCGGTAGTAAGAGAAAAGTACAACCCTCATCATCTAATTATTGGAGGAGAAAATTAAAACATATATAGACTCCTTTTGGGTTTTGTTTGCTAGCATATACTCACGTCATCTATTATAATTATTCTAAATTGAAGACAAGTGATTTTTAAAACAACACAAGTATCAAAATCACATCATATTTTAAATATTATTTCTTAAATCTCTAATAATATAAAGTAGGAGTTTCGTCATGGCTCAACGAAATTTTTACAATTTTTTTTTTCAATTAACCCGCGGTCCTCTACTCCACATTGTGTCTCTCCCCCACCCATCGGCTGGTCTGCATGCAGTGACTTGGTGGGGGCTACGTCTCGAGAAGTACTGTAGAATCTGCTGGCTCTCTCTCGACCTGTCTCGCCCAACTGCTACCCCCACCGTAGCCCATGCCCGACCGCCGTTGTCGCCTGTGCGTGGCTGCCACTCCTCCGCACCAGGATGCCGAGCGCCTGCAGCCCGCCCGCGGGACGCGGCTCCTCTCTTGCCCATCCGCCCGTGCCCTAGACCATGTCTAGCCGCCATTGCCACTCCTCCAAGCCTACGACGCCCTGCTCGTTGTATGCGGCGTCCCCATGGGAACGGGCTTGGCCCCACGTCGCTCACCGCGTTTGTGCCCCTGCCCCGCGCGAAACCACATCCGCCTCTCTTGCCCATCCGCTCGTGCCCTAGACCATGTCTAGCCGCCATTGCCACTCCTCCAAGCCTACGACGCCCTGCTCGTTGTATGCGGCGTCCCCATGGGAACGGGCTTGGCCCCACGTCGCTCGCCGCGTTTGTGCCCCTGCCCCGCGCGAAACCACATCCGCCTTTCCCAGTCTCCGCTGCTGGCTTCACCCATCTTGCCATGTCAACCATGCCACCGGTGCTGGCCACCATATTCATCGAATATGCCAAGTTTGGGTGCTCAGTATGCAAGGGTGCAGTGGGGCTATCACCTTTGGGGTGCTCCGCCTTGGTGCCTCGGCATGTGCCCCATGTGGCTTCGATGCTACCAGTGGCGGACCCAGAAATTGGCCAAGGCTCGGACCGAAGCGATCATAAACTCTAATAGTAGCATATAAAGAAAAATTGTACGGCGAAACAACGTTGTCATAAATGTTAAAGATGACATACAAGTTATGATGTAGCTCCTTCCAAATGTATCATGTCAACATCAACATCAGGGCTTCTTGCTCCAGAACCTTGAAGGAATTCATATTAAGAACACAACTTGAAATGTAATGTTGAATAAATTTAATAATATTAGTAATTGGTACATACCACTAGTACGAGGTAGATTCATCCGCAACTGCGGTTTCTCATGCATTGAAAATAATCCAATATCTTTGCATCCTCAATGCTTGTAAATATATCTCTCTCAATATAACACACCATACGATGGTTAAGCCATTCGTCTCCTGTCTTATTCCGCAACTCAGCTTTAATGATATTCATAGATGAGAAAGCTCTCTCCACAGAGGCTCAATCTCAAACTTAATCTCTAGCCATGTGATCTTGTTTATTTGGTCGCAACTTTTTGATCTTTTATTTGGTGATTATGGTATTAGATGGTTGTATGGAATATCTTGTTCCGTACTCCCTTTGATCTTTTTTATTTGACGTTTGCTAGTGTAAAATTAAACTATCATGTGTCAAATAAAAGAAAATGGAGTAGTTTCTAAGCCCTGTGGCTTGTAATTTTTTTGCATCTTCGGTTTAGAATCATTTGCTAGCTTGGGAATTTTTTTGCTTATCCTAGCTTGATGGTTTGCTCTCTAGTCTCTCCCTCCCTCCATCTCTCTAGACTAGCAGGAGCCTAGCATGTGCTGCCCGAAGCCTTGCTACTAGCCTAGTATGTAAATCTGTAGTCTGCTCTTGCTTGCATGTGTGTTATCATGTGCTTGCGAAGCTTGCACTGTGTCAGATGGATATACATACATATAACTATGACTCAGCGAGGCCAGAGACTAGAGGGCAGACCGACAGAGGCAGCAGATGCATGCTTGCAGCTCTTTAGCACAGTCCAGCCAGTCTCGGACACAAGCTCTTCTAAAAAAATTTTGGACCTGCGCCCCGGGCCGTGGCCCAGGCGGCCATAGGCCTGGGTCTACCTCTGGATGCTACCAAGTGGTACCACATCTCCTGCTTACCCTCCTTATCGTACCCACTCAACCCAATCGAGAGTATCATGGGCTTCGACTCCGCTAAGGTTCACTCATCATGCATAGTTGTGAGAGCTAGAGAAGGTATGCACCCTTCACTCATTGCAATGATTATTTAGCCACATAGCTTTTTGCTATAGATTTGGGTAATGTAGAATAGTTTGATAAAATTTGCGGTTAATAATGCAGAGTAAAGAAACACCATATGCACAATTCATTCCTAACATTTTTCCACTCTATGACACCTCTTCTTGTAGAATGGCGTGCTTATAGTATGATAAGCATGTGCATAAATCAAATAGAATGGACCACACTGATTCTCTTGTTTGAACAACTGCACTTGGATGGTTAATGTTTTTTGCCCTAATCCCATATTTAGTGAAACCAAGTAATTCAACTTTTTTGGGGGCAAATCTTCACAACTCGCCCTCAAGAGTTATGAGGCATTGTACGGGTACAATTTTCTGAGGTGCTCAATATTCCATGAAATCCCCACTTCGGTGTCGTCCATTTGAGTGAGCCAATAGAATCCCAGTCGTGTAACCTCTGCGACGATGAATGGTCCTTGCCATGGTGGTGACAGTTTGTGTCGTCCCTCCCCCGTCAGTACTCGGTGGAGGACCAAATCTCCCATTGCGAAGGATCGATGTCGTACTGCTTTGTCGTGATAGCGCCTCAAGGTCTGCTGGTACTTGGCCGACTGAATGACTACATTTAGCCGTTCTTCCTCTAGTACATCGATGTCCTCTAGCCTGGTTGCTTCTGCTTCAGCTATGCTTTCAAATGTTAATATGGGTGCTCCAAAGATCAGATCGGCTGGTAGCACTGCCTCCGACCCATACACCATGAAGAATGGGGTGTTTTCATGTAAAGCTCGGCTCGACTGAGTTCGCGAGCTCCAGACTACATATGGCAGTTCCTTGATCCATTTCCCTACAAGCTTCTCGCTTTTATCAAACACCTTTTTCCTGAGTGCATCGAGTATCATCTCGTTGGCTCTTTCCACCTGCCCATTAGCTCTTGGGTGTGCTACTGATGCATACTTGATCTAGATGCTCCTCTGCTCGTAGAAGTCAAAGAATTCCAAACTAGTGAAATTAACCCCAGGACGGTAATGATGTTGTTAGGTATTCCAAACCTAAACATTATTTCCTGATTGAACTCCACCGCCTTTGCTGAGGTCAAAGAGGCGATGGGCTTGTATTCTATCCACTTTGTGAACTTGTCGATGGTAACTAGTATGTGGGTATCTCCCCCTTGAGCTTTCTTGAACGACCCAATCATGTCTAGCCCCCAGCATGCAAACGGCCAGGTCACAGGAATAGTCTACAACTGTTGTGCGGGTAGATGCTGCTGCATTGATAAGAATTGGCATGCCTTGCACTTCTGGACTAACTTGGCTGCATCATTCTTTGATGTCGGCCAGTAGGATCCAGACCTAAAAGCTTTTCCCACTAGAGTCTGTGACACTGCATGTACGCCGCACTTCCCGGCATGAATCTCATCTAATAGGTGCATCCCAGTAGCCGAGTGAATGCACTTCATGAGGACCCCCTGCACCTCTTCTATACAGCAGACCCCTATAATGGTATAGTGGGCCGACTGTCTCGCGATCCGCTCCGCCACGGCTTTGTTCTCTGGTTCTTCCTCGTTTTTATGTATCTGATGATTGGTTCTCTCCAGTCATTGGGATCTGCCTCTGCCTGACTCAGAACGTGGCATTCCTCCATCTGATCTGTAGCGACACTCGGTTGCTGTATCTCTTGGATGAAAACCCCAGGTGGAACTTGAGCCCGACTGGATCCCAGCTTTGATAGTGCGTCATCCGCTGCATTGCGATCCCTTTCCACATGGTGGAGTTCCAATCCTTCAAACTTGTCCTCTAGTTTCGGCACTTCTACACAATATTTGTTCATTGAGTCGGTCGAGCAATCCTAATCTTTGTTTACTTGACTTATGACCACCAGTGAGTCGCCGTACACCATTAATCTCTTGATGCCGAGTGAAACAGCGATGCTTAGCCCGTGGACTAGTGCTTCGTACTCTGCTGCATTATTGGATGCTGGAAACAAGAGCTGGAGTGCATACTTGAGTTGTTCACCTCCGGGAGCGAAAAAGAGAATCCCTGCCCCTGCTCCTTGCTGTCTCAGCGAGCCATCGAAGTACATCCTCCATATTTCAGTGACCTCTAGGCTTTCCGGGACCTAGTGCTCAGTCCACTCTGATATGAAGTCAACCAGTGCCTGAGCTTTTATCGCCGTGCGGGGTCAGAACTCTATATCATGAGCTCTGAGCTCGCACGCCCACTTGGCTATTCTCCCAACAGCTCCCTTGCTATGAAGAATATCGCCTATTGCAAATCCTGTGACTACTATGACTTTGTGGTCGTCAAAGTAGTACCGAAGCTTGCGAGGCGGTTAGAAGTACCGCGTATAATAGCTTCTGAACTTGAGGGTACCTTATCTTTGAGGGTCCGAGGACTTCGCTGATGAAGTAAACCGGATGTTGCACTGGGTATGCGTGCCCTTCTTCCGCCCGCTCGACTACTAACGCGATGCTTACCACGTGAGTCGTGCAGGAGATATATAGCAGCAAATCTTCTGTCGGCTGACCGAGCGAAGCTCGCCTTGGTGGCTTGAGTACTGGAGGTGTGGTCAAGAACTTCTTCAGTGCATCCAGAGCCTCATGTGCTTCTGTGGTCCACTGAAATTTGTCCACCTTCTTGAGCAGTTTATAGAATGGCATTCCTTTCTCGCCTAGCCTTGATATGAATCTGCTTAGCGCTGCCATGCATCAAGTGAGCCTTTGTGCCTTTTTTTGTGATCGTGGCAGTTCCATCCTCATAATGCCCTCAATCTTCTCTGGATTTGCTTCTATTCTCAGATGACTGACAATAAACCCAAGTAGTTTTCCGGCCGTCACTCCGAATACGCATTTTTCTAGGTTTAGTTTCCATCGGTAGCGTCTCAAGCTGTTTAAGACTAGTTGCAGATCCTCGATGAAGTTTTCTGAGTTTTCTATCTTAATAACCACATTGTCGATGTAAGCTTCCACCCGCTTGCCCCAGTGATTGGCTAAGCATGTTTGGATGGCCCTCTGGTAAGTTGCTCTAGCGTTCTTGAGGCCGAATGGCATGGAGGTATAGCAGAAGGCTCCAAATGATGTGATGAAGGCAGTATTCTCCTCGTCCTCTTTCGCCAGACTGATCTGATGATACCCGGACTAGCAGTCTAGGAAGGAGAGCATAGAGTAACCAGCAGTTGAGTCAACTACCTGATCTATCCTAGGGTATCCAAAGGGATCCTTCGGGTAGTGCTTATTGAGATCGGTATAGTCGACACATATGCGCCAATCAACTTTATTCTTCTTTAGTACAAGAATGGGGTTTGCCAGCCACTCTGGGTGTAGTACTTCTCTAATGAATCCTACCGACACTAGGCGAGCTAACTCTGCCCGAATAGCTTCTCTCTTATTAGGCATGAAACGACGCAGCTTCTGTCAGATCAGTCTCGCCTGAGGATACACTTTAAGTTTGTGCTCGACCAGTTCTCTCGGGACTCCTGGCATGTCTACAGGTTGCCATGCGAATACATCCCGATTGTCTTGCAGGAATCGGACGAGCGCGCTTTCCTATTTGTCGTCGAGGCTGGAACTGATGATTGCAGTCTTGCGTTCATCAGAGAATCCCAGGTTGATCTATAACACCCCTGGTGTTACTGGCACTAAAACTTGAGCATGCCATCATATGCATTGGCATTTCATGTTGTTTGTTACACCTAGAATACATCCACTAGGTAAAATTTCAGAACAAATGTGATGGGATGATTGAAGTATTCTTAACCCTAGGGTAGGGTATTTGACCCTAGGATTCGGGCATATGGGTAAAAGTGAAGCCAAAATGAGTGATACCTCAAAAGTCATTGGAAATATTCATAAGAGATCAAGATTGATGGATTTGAGTGGCACAAAAACCCTAGAGTGCTCAAAACCCTAGAAGGAACTCTAGAAAAATCCTAATTTGTACCCTAGGGGGTGAATTCAAATTCTATACACTTTTGGACCAAAATGTAAATATCAAAGTCGTAGAACATCAAAAACCAAGCAACTTTTACATTGGAGGATTTTCAAGTAGTGTGGAGTAATTTGGACTTAATTGCAAAAGGTCCCAAGAAGACCTATGTGGCTAACTCTGAATTTCGGTGAGATTAAGCAAACTTTGGAGCCTTGTATTTCTTAATTCATGAGGATTTTGCCCTAGGTCAATACATCAATCTTGTATAGCTATGATAGAAGTACAACATTGATTAAGTGACTAAGAATTGGTGCTGTATAAAAATTAAAGATAAATGGACATGAAGTTGGACTATTAATCACTATTAAATACTGAATTGTGACTAACAGTGAAATCAGACGAACTTTGTGATTGAATTGTGGGAGATTTAGTGGATGTTTGCGCAAGAACTTTGTAACAAAGTTGTAGCTGGTGCATTGCACAACAACTTTGCTATAGATGGATTAGTGAGTTACTACATATAAATTGGAGAACAAAGTTGTAACACCCCTGGTGTTACTGGTACTAAAACTTGAGCATAACATCATGTGCATTGACATTTCATATGTTTGTTACACCTAGAGTGCATTCACTAGGTAAAAAGTTCAAACAAGTTGTAATGATGTGGCTTGAAAAGTGATTAACCCTAGGGTAGGGTACTTAACCCTGAGTTGGGACTATTGGATGAAAGTGAAGCCCAAATAAGTAATAATCTCATGAACCATGAGAAATGTTCATAAGGTAGCACCTTTGATGTACATTAGTGGCACTAAAACCCTAATGTGCCTAAAACCCTAAAAACAAACTCTAGAAACCCTAGGGGGTAGATGTAAATTTTGTGCACTTTTGGACCAAAGTGCAAATACCAAAGTGATAGAACACCACAAATCATGTGTTTTCCCATTTCTGAATTAGCAAGCTAAACAGTGGAATTTGGACTTATTTGCAAAAAGTACCCCATGAACTCTATGTGCTTAAGTCTGAATTCAGTTGAATGGGGTCAACTTTGGAGCTCTAAATCTCAGAATTCTTGAGGATTTTGCTCTTGGTCAAGGTAGAAAACTTGTAGAGCTATGTAAAGAGAACAAATTTGATTAAGTGATTAAGCCCTAGTACTACATGAAATTGGGAGAAAAATAGACCTGAAGTTGGTCTGTCAGTCAAGTGTAACTCTGAAACTGGGCTGGCAGTAAACTAGGACCAAGTTTGGAAGCAATTTTGAGTATGATTCAGTGAGAATTTAAGTATGGTTGCTATAGCAAGATCAAAGTTGGATTATAGATCAACAACTTTGTTACAGGAGGACTAACAAGTTGTCATATAAAAATCTGAGATCTTGGCCCTTCAAATCGGTCTGTCAAATGCTGTGATGAAAGTCTGATGGTACAGTATCTGAAAAATATCCCTGGTGCGCTGAACCTCGCTGCCGGTGATCCCACGCCCAGATTCGCGTCGGCCGTTGTGATTCATGCCTCGGATGAGTGGATTATGCTCGACAGTAAAAAGATCACGTCGCAGATGAACTCGGAACACTGTGGCCGCTCTGTCGCCCATCCACTTGTGCCGGCGACGTGGCCAAGCGGCCGTCGTCGTGGTATACATCGTTCGTCGTGACCGCGCCACGTCGTGACCCTTTAACCACGTCGCTGCTAGCCGCAACAGCTCACAAGTGACCGTCGTTGCTCCTCAACCAGTGACTGCCACGGTAAAACACTGCGGTGACTCAGTCCCTCTCTCCGGCCGCCGCGCGTCTTCTCAAAATTAGCCGCCACCGTCGATGGAACCTATAAATTGCGCCCCGGTGAACTCCGCTAGGTATTTACGCATCCAACGCACCAGCCCATGCCTCAGATTGTCCACCAGAGGCGCCCAATCGACCATTTCTCCAAATCAGTCGGAATCCCGCCGTGAAGGTCTCTCACCGTGGTCAGCCTGTCTCAGGTCGATTCATGTCCCTCTGTTGAATGTTCTAGCATATCTTAGGTCTCCTGTTGCTTGTAGGCTCGATTGATCAAACTAGACCGTACTGGATTGCCCTGTACACCGTAGCTTCTTCTCGGTTTTCGCTGTTACCGTGAACAGACGTGCTCTGGTCCGGATTAGTGAAATTGGGTGAGGATTAGTGTCGCTCGGGGTAGAATTCGGTGTCGACCAAGCATGAAGCTTTTCCATTGTGTTCTCTGGCCAGTACAGGCTCACCGGAGACACGCTCGTCGCCGTCCACTATCGTGGACTTGGCACTGCTAAGAAACAGAAAGGGAGGGGGCCTCTTTGCAATTTCGTCGTGCGGGCACGTTTCGCCTAGGCATGGGCCATATTGGGCTGAATTGAGCCCATTATTGTTTATGCTTTCTCTTTTTCTTTTTCTTTTTCTGCCAGACTTAGGAAATTTATAGAAAATTCTAGAAAAATGCTAAAAATATGGGACCAATTTTGCTAGACTCCTACATTCCTATAGTATTTAATAAAAATAGTTCCAAGAAATTAGTCCAAACCAAGAATTATTTAGTATTTAAGAAGGCCAAAACCTAGACTTTTGGAATTTTAGAAATTATTTTATGACTCCAAAAATCATAAAACTTTTTGGATAAACTTAGTTTGATAAGTAGAACCCATGGGTGAAGTTTGACATGTGTTGGACATTGTTTGATTCCCAAACCCAAGACCCTAGCTCCTTAGGGTAAAACTGTCTAACCCTACTAGAGTGTTGACTCAGAAAACCTTAGTTTCCCTGGTAAACCGTGAAGGAAAGTTGTATTCAAGATACAACTTGATGTATCTCTACTATCATTGCATTTTCATAAGCATCACATGAGCGTTCATGATTATATATGGTTATGTATAGAAAACAAGGAAGAAATAACTGTTGAAGAAGAGGAGACTGCACCATCAACTGAAAATCCACATGCTGGGAACTGTTTTTATTTTGATATATGTGGAATAGAGCCCGACTCCCCTACAACACAAGACAAGCCCCGATGCATTTACCCTTTCCTTGAATTTTTAAGTCTTTATCACTTGAATGATGCATTAGGTGATAGGAGTTGTATGCCAAACACTTGCTGCATTTCCTTCCTTGAAGGTTGACTACCATTCCTTGATTACCTATTTTATTAAAAGGTTTTCTGATGTTTAATCCTGCTTTAGAAAAACAAATGTTTTGTTTCAAACAAAAGAAGATGCTTCACAGTGGATGGGATGTTTTCAAAAATAAAACTTGATGGTGGATCCATCATGACCGTGATGGGTTCAACATCGAAAAAGATGTACCTCTGCCAAGTACCAAACTTTGAGTTCTAAATGATAAAGCTGAGACCGAGCGGGTGACTTGCACGAGAAGAGAGTCTCGGTGTAGTGTCTCCATCTGAGTCGATTAAGGATCGTACCAATGTGGGCCTGTTGACCGAGGACCCTTTAACTGGTCACATGCCTTGTCAAGAGTAAGCTTTGCCTCAGGCAGACTAATACCAAAAAGGCCAACATGCAATGGGAGTGGAGAGATGGCGAGAGTAGCATGTACCCTCCGTGGCAAGAGGCTGGACGGTGGTGTATCTGTGCTCTCGGTTGGCGTGAACCCGGTCTGGTCTTAAGAAACCCGGTGGCGAGTTGACATATGCAAGGGTTAAGTGCTACATATGTCGTGTGATTGGAGATCCTCAGTTGAGTACTAATTGATTCGGATCGCCGTTACTTCTCGGATATGAAGACTTGGTCACTCACTTACACGTAGCATTCCAGTGAACTAAAGACTGCTAGTGTAGGTCCAGTGCTTGAACTAGGGTAGAAAGAACTCTAGTTGCAGGTAATGACTTAACCTGATAATAAAACTAGATTTTTAAGAATCCACTTTTAGTAAGCATTTCTGCAAAACAGAGTCTTTGATACTTAATCAGCCTTACCTTGGCTCCCTCAGACCAGCATATCCTTGAGAGTCTTTTCTTTGACGGGTAAGACTTGCGAAAATACACTTCGTACTCAGGGTTTTCGAACCCATGTTGTTGTAGGTGAGGAAACAGCAGACTTTTGCTATTTTTGTTCTAAGGTGGTGCCCAAGGAAGAAACTCGGCAATGAAGTCGCGGGAGGATGTTGGTCTGCCACTTGAAAAACAATATACCTTTTTACGAGAGGGGTTTGTGCCTCCCAAGTCTGTAATAATAATAATACTTTATGCACTCGTACACCCTGGTTTTGTAATAACAATAATACTCTTTCTCTATATTTGAATAAATGTAAATTAAGTTATTGTAATTGCTTCCGTTATTCTTTCCTCTGATGTGATGTAATATCTGCGTGGCAAGTGAAGCGCTCTTGGGCGAGGAAATGAGGATACAGTTACCGAACTTGTCAAGTGATTATGTGCATCTACAGGGTTGTCCAAGGTCCGTTGGACAAGGACAACTGTAGGTGGGCCTAATAACTTGGGAGGTTCCGTCACAGCTGGTATCGGAGCGAAGCCCATCTCTTCAGATATTATGAAGCACTTCAAAAAGAATTTTCAAATACTTATCTAGAAGTATTCTTTCATTCTTACCTTGCCACTTTCTGGAAGCTCTCATCTGATAAGACCAGGTAATAGAGTGCAATATATAGGAAGTTGGGGATCAACGAAGGTTGATTCCGTTATTATTGGGTTATGCATGCATCATGTTTAAAAATTATACTAATAAATCTTCCCCTCTTATGGAGATATGACCAGTACGAGGAAAACCGCGCGCAAGTCCGCTGGACCTTTTAGCGTGCCTCGTCATCAGTTAGCCCCCAGACATGAAGGAAGCAGTAGCGGTAGCAACGATCCAAACGGAGACTTGGAAGCCAAAGTGGAACAGCTTCAGACGGAGCTACGTCACTGAAATAGGGTGTGGGCACAGGACAGTCAGCGCATAGCTGAATTGTCAGCTGACGTCAGACGCTTGCAAGACGAGCTTTCTGAACAGAATTTGGCGGTTGATTGGGCCGTCAACTCACGTTCGGTTGCTTGGGACCGCGAAGCAAAAGCTCGAGCTCGTGTGACTGAGCTTAGTGCGGCCCTCGACAGTCAGCAAGTATACTGCAATACTTTACATGAGGAAGTACATGTATTGTATGCTCGACTGCACCCGGACGTACCTTCTGACACTGCTGCAACGGAAGCCGGACCGTCGGAACAGCAAACGAAGGACCTGATCAGGAGTTGAACCTTTTTAAGCCTCCTCCTTCCATGAACCTTGCCGACGAACGGTCTCCTACGGCAGGAAATGGAGCAGCAAAGGATGATGAAGACTAGAATAGTATAGTTTAGATGTAATACTTATGTAAAATAAGTACTGAAGTCAAGTTGTACACTGGAGTCTGTATAATTACATTTTGGTAATGTAATATGATGGTATGAGTTGGCATGTTATATTTTTCAAATGTTTCTTTGCCTCAGATGCCATCACGGACTCGTGCGCATGACGGTGCGGGGACTTCCCGTGGTCGAGAAGACACTCCTAATCCACCACCTGTACCATCGACACTAGCCGAGGCTATCGCTGCCTTGGTCAACGCTACTGCAGATAATACCCGCTTCTTGCGCGAGATGGTGGGTAATCAGTTCCAGCTGCATGGCGGGAGAATTCCTCCACAAGGACCGTGTGAAACCTCGTATCTGGATTTCTCTGAGACGCGTCCCCCGCTCTTTGTTAAAGCAGAAGACCCTCTTGAAGCTAATGAGTGGATAAGAGTAATGGAGCAGAAGTTCGGATTGCTCCGTTGCACAGAGACACAGAAGCCGTTATTTGCTGCCCAACAACTGAGAGGTCCTGCCAGTACTTGGTGGGCAAATTTTGTAGCAGTTCAACCGGCTGGACATCAGGTCACTTGGGAAGAATTCAAGCTAGCATTCCATGAACACTATGTTCCAGAGGGAGTGCTTCACATGAAACAAGAGGAGATCATTCGATTAAAGCAAGGGGGAGATACTGTAATGCAATATCTCAACAAGTTCAATCATCTGTCCCAGTATGCTATCGATCAAGTAAATACTTATCTGAAGAAAAAGAATTGCTTCATGAGGGGACTTAATAATAGGCTTCAGAGGAAAACGGCAACCTGTCTGGACCTTACTTACAGCAGAGCTGTCAGCACGACATTGGCCGTAGAAGCCAAGAACACAGGCCATGGAAAATCAAAGGGATTTGGAGGTGACAGGTATATTCAAGGACCTGAGAAGCGAACTAGGTTAGTAATCCGACCTTGTAATCAGAATCGTTCTTCGCCTCGTCCACCCTCCTATCCCTTCAAGGATCCTATTTTCATTCGTCTTACCACTGCCTCCGCTTCTACAAATCAGCCGAGTGCCCCTGGTACTCGTTTCCCCGCTCTTCCTAATTCTTCCATAGGATGCTTTAACTGTGGAAAGTCCGGACACTTTATAAAGGACTGTCCATACCCAAAGCAGAATAAATTCAACAATCAGCAGAACTCTGGGAGCTCCAATCAAGGAAAGGGGAACATGGCTAGTACTTCAACGGGCAAAAATGTCAAGAAAACATGACATATATATTATACTCAAGTGTTAACAACACCGGAGGGCGAGCCGGTAATGATGGGTATGTTCCTTGTTGCCAACCACCCAGTGGTTATTCTCTTTGATTCTGGTGCTTCACATACTTTCATAAGCAAGAATTTTGTGGAAAAGCATTGCATTCCTTGCACTGAATCAAGGGAAGGATTTATTATCCATTCACCTGGGGGACGGATATTTACTAAGGAAGTAGCCTTCCACATACCCGTAACGTTGGCCGGAAGGGAATTCCCTACCAATATGATTGTTTTGAAAGGCCAAGATATAGATGTAATTCTGGGTATGAATTGGTTAGCCCAGCATAAATCTATCATCAATACTGACTTAAGGACCATCAAATTGAGTCATGGCCATGAAGAGATTCTCTTGTCCATCCCTGTAACCATCCCAGCCAAACCATTTGGACGAGTTTATGAAACCATCATACCGGGAATCTAGGATATTCCGGTAGTATGTGAATTCCCGGATGTTTTTCCTGAAGATCTGCCTAGTTTACCTCCTGCAAGGGATGTAGAGTTTGTGATTGAACTAAAGCTCGATACAGCTCCTATTTCTAGAACGTCGTACCGAATGTCACCAAATGAATTGGCGAAACTCAAGACTCAATTACAAGACTTACTTGAAAAAGGATTCATTAGGCCCAGTTCATCACCTTGGGGATGTCCTGCAATTTTTGTCAAGAAGAAGGATCAAACACTTCGAATGTGTGTGGACTATAGACCCTTAAATGAGGTCACTATTAAGAACATGTACCCTCTTCTGTGGATCGATATTTTGTTCGATCAACTTACTGGAGCTCGGGTATTCTCTAAGATTGACCTCAGATCAGGTTATCATCAGATCCATATTCGACCCAAAGATATACCCAAGACCGCATTCACTACGTGGTATGGATTATTTGAATATTTGGTTATGTCCTTCGGATTGACCAATGCTCCAGCCCACTTCACGTATCTAATGAACTCGGTATTTATGCCCGAGTTGGATAAATTTGTGGTGGTCTTCATTGATGATATCTTGATCTATTCCAAGAATGAAGAGGAGCATGCTAAACACTTACAGATCGTGTTAACTCGCTTAAGGGAACACCAGTTATATGCTAAGTTTAGCAAATGTGCATTCTAGTTGGAGGAGATCCAATTTTTGGGACATGTATTGTTTGCAAATGGGATTGCGGTCGACCCCAGCAAGGTCAAGTATATTATAGAGTGGAAACCGCCGACTACAGTACATCAAGTTCGAAGCTTCCTTGGACTGGCTGGCTATTACCGCAGATTCATTCCGAATTTCTCCAAGATTGTGAAACCAATCACAAGTTTGTTGAAAAATGATACAAAGTTTGACTGGTCCTCAAAATGCAATGAAACCTCCGAGCAGCTGAAGATATTATTGACCACTGCTCCGGTATTGGCTCAACCGGACATTGAAAAGCCTTTTGATGTATACTGTGACGCATCAGGCAGTGGTCTTGGATGTGTCTTAATGCAGGAGGGCCGAGTCATAGCATATGCTACAAGACAGTTACGTCGGCATGAGGAGCACTATCCAACTCATGACTTGGAATTAGCTGCAGTTGTTCATGCCCTCAAGATATGGCGTCATTATCTGCTAGGAAATACCTGCCATATATATACAGATCATAAAAGTCTGAAATATATTTTTACCTAGTCAGAACTGAACATGAGGCAGAGAAGATGGCTTGAGCTGATTAAGGATTACGATTTAGAAATCCATTATCACCCAGGAAAGGCCAATGTGGTGGCAGATGCACTGAGTCGTAAAGCGTCCTATCATTGTCTTGCAGTGAGGATCTCTGACACCACGCTATGCCAAGAAATGGAAAAGTTAAATCTGGGAATGATACAACATGGAACTTTGACCCAATTAAAGCTTGAGTCAGTTTTTCTACAAAAGATTATTGATGCCCAAAGAAGTGACAAGGGTATGAAACATATTCATGAGAAAATATAAGCCGGCAAAGCTAATTGTTTTAGAAAGGATGATCAAGGGATAGTATGGTTTAATGATCGCATAGTTGTGCCTAAGGATGCGGGAGTCCACCAGCAAATTTTGGATGAAGCTCATCTTAGTCGATATTCCATTCATCCCGGAAGTACTAAGATGTATCAAGATTTAAAGCAACACTATTGGTGGACAAAAATGAAGATTGAGATTGCATGCTATGTGGCGAGATGTGACACCTGTAGACGTGTCAAAGCAATACATATGAAGACTGCTGGTCCACTGCAATCTTTGCCCATCCCAACGTGGAAATGGGAGGACATTAGCATGGATTTCATTATGGGGTTGCCCAGGACAGCAAAAGGATTTGATTCTATCTGGGTTATAATTGATCGGCTTACCAAGATAGCTCATTTTCTGCCTGTCAAGACAGATCACCCAGTTGTTGTCTATCCTCAGTTATATATTGCTCGAATTCTTAGTCTGCACGGAGTTTCAAAAAAAATAGTGTCAGACCGCGAACCACAATTTGTATCCAAGTTTTGGGAAGAACTCCACATGTCTCTGGGTACTAAGCTGCTCCATAGTTCGGCCTATCATCCTCAAACAAGTGGACAAACTAAGAGAGTAAATCAAATACTTGAAGACATGTTGCGGGCATGTGTTCTGGAGTTTCCACAAAAATGGGATGAATTTTTACCATTGGTAGAGTTTTCATATAACAATAGTTATCAAGAACGTATTAAGATGGCACCATTTGAAGCATTATATGGGCGACGGTGTCAAACACCCTTCAATTGGTCAGAACATAGAGAAAGGTGATTTTTCAGGCCTGACATAGTTAAAGAGACGGAAGAAAAAGTCCAACGGATCATACACAACTTGAAAGAGGCACAAGCTCGACAAAATAATTATGCGGATAAACGACGTCAGCCTTTGGTCTTTCAAGTTAATGATCATGTATACGTGAAGGTATCACCAATGAAGGGTTAAACCGTTTCGGGGTAAAAGGGAAATTGGCACCCCGGTATATTGGCCCGTTTCTTATTCTTGAACGATGCGGACCAGTGGCATATCGACTTCAACTGCCAGAAACATTGTCTGCCGTATATAATGTGTTCCATGTATCTCAATTGAAGAAGTGTCTTCGGGTTCTGGATTGAACCATTGATGTAATGGATGTTGTCTTAGAACCAGATTTGACTTATTCAGAACATCCTATTCGAGTTTTGGATCAAAAGGACAGGATCACTTGGAAAAGGACTCTTAAGTTCTATAAGATACAATGGAACCAACATACTGAAGATGAAGCTACCTAGGAGACTCAAGACTTCTTAGAAAAGAATTTCCCTGGCTTTTTAGCTTCATGTAATTTGTAAGATATGAGTATTTGATTGTAAAGGAGAAATAAACCCCATACCGCCCCTGCTCTGTAAGACAAATAAGGAAATAAAGATGTGACGTGTTTCCTTTTCCATTACTTGCCCTAGGACCTTAAATCTCGAGACGAGATTCTTTTATGGGGGGGGGAAGGATGTAACACCCCTTGTGTTACTGGTACTAAAACCTGAGCATAACATCATGTGCATTGACATTTCATATGTTTGTTACACCTAGGGTGCATTCACTAGGTAAAAAGTTCAAACAAGTTGTAATGATGTGGCTTGAAAAGTGCTTAACCCTAGGGTAGGGTACTTAACCCTGAGTCGGGACTATTGGATGAAAGTGAAGCCTAAATAAGTAATAATCTCATGAGCCATGAGAAATGTTCATAAGGTAGGACCTTTGATGTACTTTAGTGGCACTAAAACCCTAATGTGCCTAAAACCCAAAAAACAAACTCTAGAAACCCTAATTGAAACCCTAGGGGGTAGATGTAAATTTTGTGCACTTTTGGACCAAAGTGCAAATACCAAAGTGATAGAACACCAAAAATCATGTATTTTCCCATTTGTGAATTTGCAAGCTAAATAGTGGAATTTGGACTTATTTGCAAAAAGTACCCCATGACCTCTATGTGCTTAAGTCTGAATTCAGTTGAATGGGGTCAACTTTGGAGCTCTAAATCTTAGAATTATTGAGGATTTTGCTCTTGGTCAATGCAGCAAACTTGTAGAGCTATGTAAAGAGAACAAATTTGATTAAGTGAGTAAGCCCTAGTACTACATGAAAGTGGGACAAAATAGACCTGAAGTTGGTCTGTCAGTCGAGTGTAACTCTGAAACTAGGCTTGCAGTAAACTAGGACCAAGTTTGGAAGCTTTTTTGAGTATGATACAGTGAGAATTTAAGTATGATTGCTATAGCAAGATCAAAGTTGGATTATAGATCAACAACTTTGTTACAGGAGGATTAACAAGTTGTCATATAAAAATCTGAGATCTGGGCCCTGCAAATCGGTCTGTCAGACGCTCTGATGAAAGTCTGATGGTACAGTATCTGAAAAATATCCCTAGTGCGCTGAACCTCGCCGCCGGCGATCCCACGCCCGGATTCGCGCTGACCATCACGATTCGTGCCTCGGATGAGTGAATTACGCTCGACAGTAAAAAGATCTCGTCGCAGATGAACTCAGAACACTATGGTCGCTCTATCGCCCATCCACTTACGCCGGCGATGTGGCCAAGTGGCCGTCGTCGTGGTATATGTCGTTCGCCGTGATCGCGCCACGCCATGACCCTTTAACCATGCCGCTGCTAACCGCAACAACTCACTAGTGACCGCCGTTGCTCCTCAACTAGTGACTGCCACGGTAAAACACCGTGGTGACTCAGTCCCTCTCTCCGGCCGCCACGCGTCTTCTCAAAATTAGCCACCATCATCGATGGAACCTATAAATTGCCACCCCGGTGAACTCTGCTAGGTATTTACGCATCCAACGCACCAGCCCATGCCTCAAATTGTCCACCAGAGCCGCCCAATCGACCATTTCCCAAATCAGTCGGAATCCCGTCGTGAAGGTCTCTCACCGTGGTCAGCCTGTCTCAAGTCGATTCATGTCCCTCTGTTGAATGTTCTAGCATCTCTTAGGTCTCCTGTTGCTTATAGGCTCGATCGATTAAACTAGACCGTACTAGATTGCCCTGAACACCGTAGCTTCTTCTCGGTTTTCGCCGTTATCGTGAATAGACGTGCTCCGGTCCGGATTAGTGAAATTGGGTGAGGGATTAGTGTCGCCCGGGGTAGAATTCGATGTCGACCAAGTATGAAGCTTTGCTATTGCGTTCTCCGGCCAGTACAGGCTCGCCGGAGACACGCTCGTCGTCGTCCACCATCGTGGACTTGGCACTGCGAAGAAACAGAAAGGGAGGGGTCTCGGTGTAAATGTCAGTGGCACAAGTAAATAGTGCACATGACTCTTAACCATTTATTCAAACCACCGTGGGGCTCTGTGCAATTTTGCGTGCGGGCGCGCGCGGGCGCGTTTCTCCTGGGCATGGGCCGTATCGGGCTGAATTGAGCCTGTTACTGTTTATGCTTTCTCTTTTTCTTTTTCTGCTAGACTTAGGAAATTCATAGAAAATTCTAGAAAAATGCTAAAAATATGGGACCAATTTTGCTAGACTCCTAAAAAATTCCTATAGTATTTAATAAAAATAGTTCCAAGAATTTTAGTCCAAGACAGGAATTGTTTAGTATTTAAGAAGGCCAAAACCTAGAATTTTGGAATTTTAGAAATTATTTGATGACTCCAAAAATCATAAAACTTTTTGGATAAACTTAATTTGGTAATTAGAACCCATGGGTGAAGTTTGACATGTGTTGGACATTGTTTGATTCCCAAACCCAAGACCCTAGCTCCTTAGGGTAATACTGTCTAACCCTACTAGAGTGTTGACTCAGAAAACCCTAGTTTCCCTGGTAATCCATGAAGGAAAGTTGTATTCAAGATACAACTTGATGTATCTTTACTATCATTGCATTTTCATAAGCATCACATGAGCATTCATGATTATATATGGTTATGTATAGAAAACGAGGAAGAAATAACTGTTGAAGAAGAGGAGACTGCACCATCAACTGAAAATCCACCTGCCGGGAACTGTTTTTATTTTGATATCTGTGGAACAGAGGTCGACTCCCCTACAATACAAGGCAAGCCCCGGTGCATTTACCCTTTCCTTGAATTTTTAAGTCTTTATCACTTGAATGATGCATTAGGTGATAGGAGTTATATGCCAAACACTTGCTGCATTTCCTTCCTTGAAGGTTGACTACCATTCCTTGATCACATGTTTTATTAAAAGGTTTTCTGATGCTTAATCCTGCTTTAGAAAAACAAATGTTTTGTTTCAAACAAAAGATGATGCTTCACTGTGGATGGGATGTTTTCAAAAATAAATCTTGATGGTGGATCCATCATGGGCGTGATGGGTTCAACATCGGAAAATATGTACCTCTGCTAGGTACCAAACTTTGAGTTCTAAATGATAAAGCTGAGACCGGGCGGGTGACTTGCACGAGAAGAGAGTCTCGGTGTAGTGTCTCCGTCTGAGTCGATTAAGGACCGTACCGATGTGTGCCTGCAGACCGAGGACCCTTTAACTGGTCACATGCCTCGTCATTGGTAAGCTTTGCCTCGGGCAGACTAATACCAGAAAGGCCAACACGCAATGGGAGTGGAGAGATGGCGAGAGTAGCGTGTACCCTCCGTGGCAAGAGGCTGGATGGTGGTGCATCTGTGCTCTCGGTTGGCGTGAACCCGGTCTGGTCTTAAGAAACCCGGTGGCGAGTTGACATATAAAAGGGTTAAGTGCTACATATGTCGTGTGATTGGAGATCCTCAGCTGAGTATTAATTGATTCGGATCGCCGTTACTTCTCGAATATGAAGACTCGGTCACTGACTTACACGTAGCATTCCAGTGAACTAAAATGGTTGATAAAAGACTGCTAGTGCAAGTCCAGTGCTTGAACTAGGGTAGAAAGAACTCTAGTTGCAGGTAATGACTTAACTTGATAATAAAACTGGATTTTTAAGGATCCACTTTTAGTTAGAATTTCTGCAAAATAGAGTCTTTGATACTTGATCAGCCTTACATTAGCTCCCTCAAACCAGCATATCCTGGAGAGTCTTTTATTTGATGGGTAAGACTCACGAAAGTACACTTCGTACTCAGGGTTTTCGAACCCATGTTGTTGTAGGTGAGGAAACAATAGACTTTTGTTGTTTTTGTTCTAAGGTGGTGCCCAAGGAAGAAACTCAACAATGAAGTCGCGGGAGAATGTTGGCCTCCCACTTGAAAAACAATATACCTTTATGCAACAGGGGTTTTTGCCTCCCATGTCTGTAATAATAATACTTTATGCACTCGTACACCCTGGTTTTGTAATAACAATAATACTCTTTCTCTATATTTTAATAAATGTAAATTAAGTTATTGTAATTGCTTCCGCTATTCTTTCCTCCGATGTGATGTAATATCTGCGTGACGGGTGAAGCGCTCTTGGGCAAGGAAATGAGGATACAGTTACTGAACTTGTCAAGTGATTATGTGCATCTACACGGTTGTCCAAGGTCCGTTGAACAAGGACAACTGTAGGTAGGCCTAATAACTTGGGAGGTTCCGTCACAAAAGCCATCTAACTTACTCTGTCAGACGCACTGATGAGTGTTCGCGATGGTACAGTAACTGAACAAGATTTCAATGAACTTCGCCGCCCGCGATCTCCGCGCTGCAATCTGTGCTGTCCGTCGCGATTCGTGTTCAACTCGGGCAGGATATTACCGCGGACGTGAAAAGATCAGTGGGGGAGTGGATTGAGCCGGCTTCACCGTACCCACTTGCACCGGTGACGTGTCCACGTGACCGCCATCGTCGTGCTGCCATTTAGCTCGGTCACGACATGCCTTAAGCTATTCTACCATGTGGTTGCAGGTTGGGGAGGATAACCATGTGAAGGTCGTAACCTTTTGCCCAGTGAATGTCACGTTATGCGAACTCCGGTGACTCACCTTGCTTCGGCTGCCAGCTTTCATCCCCAAATTCGGATCCACCGCTGTTAATCACTATAAATTGATGCCCCAGCCTGCTTCGTTAGCTTGTTACAAACCCCAAGCACCGCTCCTCGCCTCGATTACCCACCGTAGCGCCTGAATTCGGTATTTCCTCCAAATCGGTCGAAGTCGCCGCCGTGAGACACTCCACTGTGGTCAGCCATCCTCAGGTCCGCTCTCACCCTTCTCACCCTCGTTTCAGCATCAATGCACGCTAGGAATGCTTGTCAGCTCGACCAATTGAGCTAGACCGCGCTTAATCGCCGGGAAAGCCTCGATTTGTCCTCGGTGTTTGCCGTCGTCGTGGGTAGAAGAACTCCGGGCCAGATTCGTGTAATTGATGGAGGCATTAGGGTCGCCAGGGGTGGGATTAGGTGTTAACCAAGTTCGGGCACCGGTCATTGCGCATCCCGGCCGGTACAAGTTCGCCGGAGGGCGCGCACGCCATCGTTTACTGTCGGGGACCTGGGCTTGTGAAGAAACAAAAGTGTGAGGGGTTTAGTGCAAATGTCAGTGAGACAGGTGAATAGTGTGTAGGGATTCTTTTCCAGTTATTCGAATAGCCAGGGACCTCTACGCAAAATCGCCAGCGCGGGCGGGTTTCCCCCGTTGATGGGCCGCTTTGGGCTGGTTTCAGCCCAATACTGTTCTTTCTTCTCCTTTTTCTTTTTTCTGCCAAGCTTGGAGATTTATAGAAAATTATAGAAAAATGATAAAATCATGGGACCAATTTTACTAGACTCCTAAATTCCTCTAGTATTTAATAAAAATAGTTTCAAGATTTTTAGTCCCAACTAGAAATTATTTAGCATTTAAAGATGCCTAAACCTAGCCTTTTAGAATTTTAGAATTAAATTAGTAGTTGCAAAAATAGTAAAACTTTTTGGGTGAGCTTAGTATGATAATTAAAACCCTTGGGCAAAGTTTGGCATGCTTTGGACATTGTTTGATCCCAAACCCAAGAAACTAGTCTTATAGAGTTTAAATACCTAACCCTAATACAGTACTAAACTAGGAAACTCTAGTAACTAGTGGGCACCGTGAAGGAAAGTTGTATTCAAGATACAACTTAATGTGTTCCTATTGTAACCGCATATTCATAGCATCACATGAGCATTCATGTATATGTATTGTTATGTATAGAAAACGAAGAAGAGGTAGTAGTCGAAGAAGAAGTTGCATCGCAAGCTGAAATTCCACTTGTCGAGAACAACTTCTACTATGATATCTGTGGAACAAATCCTAAGCCTCCTACAACACAAGGCAAGCCCCAGTGCATTTACCCCTTTCCTTGTTGTTTTAAACTCTTTATCAGTTGAAATGATGCATTAGGTGATAGGAGTTGAGTTCTTAACAATTGCTGCATTTCCTTCCTTGGAACTGTTTACCATTCCTTGATACCTGTTTTATCTAAAAGTTTTTTGATGCTTAGTCTTTCCTTAGAAAACAAAATGATTTGTTTTAAACAAAGATGGTGCTTCATATGGGAAGGGAAGTTTTCAAAGGAAAAGAGTTGACGGTGAATCCATCATGGCCATGATGGGTTCAACATCGGAAAAGATGTACCTCTGACAGGTACCAAACTTTGGGTTTTAAATGATAAAGACGAGACTAGGCGGGTACTTGCATGAGAAGGAAGTCTCGGTGTAGTGTCTCCGTCTGAGTCGATTAAGGACCGTGTCGATGTAGGCTTGATGATCGAGGACCTTTTAACTGGCCACATGCCTCATCATGGGTAAGCTTTGCCTCGGTCGGACCAATACCAGAAAGGCCAACACGCAATAGGAGTGGAGAGATGGCAAGAGTAGCGTGTACCCTCCATGGCAAGAGGCTAGACGGTGGTGTATCTATGCTCTCGGTTGGCGTGAACCCGGTCTGGCCTTGAGAAACCCGGTGGTGAGTTGACATATGCAAGGGTTAAGTGCTACATATGTCGTGTGGCTGAAGATCCCCAGCTGGGTATTAATCGATTCAGATCACCGTTACTTCTCGGACATGAAGACTTGGTCACTGACTTACACGTAGCATTCCAGTGAACTCAAAGGGTGATAAAGGATGGCTAGTGTAGGCCAAGTGCTTGAACTAGGATAGAAAAAAATTTAGATGCGGGTAATGACTTAACCTGAGAATAAAACTGGATTTTTAAGGATCCACTCTTAGTAAACATTTCTGCAAACAGAGTCTTTGAATCTTGACAAGCTTTACCTTGAATCCCACAAGCCAGCATATCCTTGAGAGTCTTTTCCTTTGTCGGGTAAGACTTGCGAAAGTACACTCCGTACTCACGGTTTTCGAACCCAGGTTGTTGTAGGTGATGAAACAGCGGAGTTTTGCAGTTTCTGCTCAAAGGTGGTGCCAAAGGAGGAGGCCAATCAGTAAACTGCTTGGGAGGAGGTGTTGCCTCCCAGTTTAAAACACTTTGCGTGTGTGCGGGAGGACGTTTTACATCCCTGTTTTGTAATAATAAGTTATGCACTCATAACACCTAGTACTGTAATATTACTCTCTCTGTACTTTACTAATGTAAATTATGTTATTGTAATCCGCTTCCGCTATTTCTTTACTCTGGATATGTGTGTAATGTCTGCGTGATGGGTGAAGCGCTCTTGGGCGATTTGATGATGATACAGAGGACCGAACTTGTCGAGTGATTATGTGCATCTACATGGTTGTCCGAGGTCCTTAGGACAAGGACATCTGTAGGTGGGCCTAATATCTTGGGAGGTTACGTGATAGCTGGTATCGGAGTGAAGCCCGTCTCTTCAGACATTACGTAGTGCTTCAAAGGAATTTTTAAATACTTACCTTAAAATATTCTTTCATTCTTATCTTACCACTTTCTGGTAGTAACTTACCTTTTAAAAGTCGGGTAACAGAGTGCAGTATATGAGGAAGTAAGGGATCGGAGAAAGATTGATCCCATAATTATTAGGTTATGCATGCATCATGATCGAACTATACTAATAAATCTTCCCCTCATATGGAGATATGGCGCGCACTAAAACTACCTAGCACAAATCAACTGGACCTCAAGGTGTGCCACGACATCAGCTGGCCTCTAGTCATGAAGGAAGTAGTAGAGGAAGCAACGACCCTATTAGGGAGTTGGAGGCCAGAGTGGATTGCCTTAGATCGGAACTACATCACGGGTGTAGGGAGCATGCGCGTGATATTCGCCGTATTGCCGAACTATTAGCCGAAGTTAATCGTCTGCAGTACAAAATTTCGGAACGTGATATGGCCATTGACTGCACCGTCAACTCGCGCTCTTTCGCTTGGGACTGTGAAGCCAAAGCTCTAGCTCGTGTAGCAGAACTTAGCGCATCCCTCAAAAACCTGCAGGCGTACTGCAATACCTTGAATGAATAAGTGCATGTACTATACGATCGGCTGCACCCGAACGTGCCACCCGATGTGGCAGCAATGGGAGTTGGACTATCTGGAACAGCAAATGGAGGATCTGATGGGGTGATTGACCTTTTTAGAGCCCCTCCTTCCATGAATCTTGCAGATGAACGGTCTCCTGAAGCAGGCAACGGAACAACTAAGGATGAAGAAGACTAGAGTAGTATAGTCTAAGTAATGTACTTATGTAAAATAAGTATGGAAGTCGAGTTGTATAATGGAGTATGTATAATTATTACTGTTCCGCAATGAAATAAAGATGGTGTATGTTTGGCATGTTATACTTTCCAAATGTTTCTTTGCCTCGGATGCCATGCCAGACCCGTGCACAGGATGGGGTAGGTACATCCCGCGGCAGGGAGGACACTCCCAATCCGCCACCGGTACCTCCTACCTTGGCTGAGGCTATCGCTGCCTTGGTCAACGCCACCGCCGACAACACGTGCTTTCTGCGCGAAATGGCGAGCAAGCAATTTCAACAACACGGATGAAGAGTCCCCCCTCAAGGACCACGAGATACTACCTATATGGAGTTCTGTGAAACTCGACCACCACTCTTTATCAAGGCAGAGGAACCCTTAGAAGCTGACAAATGGGTGCGAGTAATGGAACAGAAATTTGGGCTAATTTGATGCACCGAGGTTCAGAAGCCCCAATTTGCCGCTCAGCAGTTTAGAGGTCCCGTCAGCAATTGGTTGGCAAACTTCTCCGCCATCCAACCTGTGGGACATCAAGTCACTTGGGAGGAATTCAAGTTGGCATTTAGGGAACATTATGTTTCAGAAGGTGTGTTACAAATGAAACTAGAAGAGTTCATCCGACTGAAGCAAGGGGGAGATACTGTGATGCAGTATCTCAATAAATTCAACCACCTCTCCTAGTACGCCATTGATCACGTGGATACAGACCTGAAAATGAATAATTGTTTTATGAGGGGACTAAATGACAGACTCCAGCGAAAGATGGCAACATGTTTGGACCTCACGTACAGCAGGGCTGTCAATACAGCACTGGCAGTTGAAGCCAAAAATGCGGGACACAGAAAGTCAAAGGGATATGCGGGTGAAAGATCTGCTCAAGGACCTGAAAAGAGAACAAGGATGGTAATCCGACCTTTCAATCCAAATCGTTATTTACCTCATCCACCTTCATATCCATTCAAACAACCCGTATTTATTCGTCCCACTTCTACCCCCGCTCCGACCAATCAGCCGAGTGCCCCTGGTACTCGTTTCCCTGCCCTTCCTAGTTCTTCTAGTGGTTGCTTCAATTGTGGAAAGTCCAGGCATTTCATCAAGGACTGCCCATATCCGAAGCAAAACAAATCCAACTTTCATCATACTTCTGGGAACTCGAATCAAGGAAAGGGGAACACGGTCAACTCTTCTACGGGCAAAAATTTGAAGAAAGCTGGATGGGTCTATTATACCCAGGTGGCTACTACACCGGAAGGTGAACTAGTGATGATGGGTACGTTCCTCGTTGCCAACCACCCAGCAGTTATCCTTTTCGATTATGGTGCATCACATACCTTCATAAGCAAGACTTTTATGGAGAAATATTGCATACATTGCACTGAATCAAGGGAGTGATTTGTTATCCATTCACCTAGGGCTGAATATTTACTAAGGAAGTAGCCTTCCACATACCCGTAACTTTGGCCGGACGGGAATTTCTTACAAACATGATTGTCATAAAGGGGCAAGATATAGATGTGATTCTGGGAATGAATTGGTTAGCCCAGAATAAAGCCATCATCAATACTCACCAAAGGACCATTAAGTTAAGTTATGTTCATGAAGAAGTCCAATTGTCCATCCCTATAGCAGTCCCAGTCAAAGCATCTGGACAAGTTTTTGAAACCATAGTACAAGAAATTTGGGATATTCCAGTGGTATGTGAATTTCCGGATGTCTTTTCGGAAGACTTGCCCGGATTGCCTCCTGAGAGGGATGTGGAATTTGTGATCGAGTTGAAGCCCGGTACAACTCCTATTTCTAGAAGGTCATACCGTATGCCACCTAATGAATTGACAGAACTCAAGACTCAACTACAAGACTTGTTGGAGAAGGGTTCATTAGACCCAGTTCATCACCGTGGGGATGTCCAGCAATTTTCATCAAGAAGAAGGATCAGACACTACGAATGTGCGTGGACTATAGACCCCTCAATGAGGTTACCATCAAGAAGAAATATCCTCTTCCTCGGATCGATATTTTATTCGATCAACTATCTGGAGCCCGGGTATTCTCCAAGATTGATCTCAGATTGGGCTATCATCAGATTCGTATTCGACGCGAGGATATACCCAAGACCGCATTCACTATGCGGTATGGATTATTTGAATGTTTGGTCATGTCTTTTAGATTAACAAATGCTCCAGCCCACTTCACATACTTAATGAACTCGGTATTTATGCCTGAGTTGGATAAATTTGTGGTAGTCTTCATTGATGACATTCTGATCTATTCTAAAAATGAAGAGGAGCATGCAAAGCACTTGCGGATTGTACTAACGCGCTTAAGGGAACATCAGTTGTATGCCAAATTCAGTAAATGCGCGTTCTGGTTGGAGGAAATCCAGTTCCTTGGACATGTATTGTCTGCTAAAGGGATTGTGGTCGATCCCAGCAAAGTCAAGGATGTTCTAGAATGGAAGTCACCAACCACAGTACATCAAGTTCGGAGTTTCCTTGGACTGGCTAGATATTACCGTAGATTCATTCCCGATTTCTCCAAGATTATTAAACCCATTACGAGATTATTGAAGAATGATACAAAGTTTGATTGGTCCTCAAAATGTAATGAAGCATTTGAGCAGCTGAAGGTGTTGTTGACCACTGCCCCGGTGTTGGCTCAACCGGATATTGAAAAGCCTTTTGATGTGTGTTGGTGACTTGTTCTCAAATGCTATGAATTAATAACAAGGCAACACAGAAAGAAGTTAATGGTTAATGCCCTTCATCCTTCGAAGCATTATTTCCCTTAGGATATGATGATCTTCGGACGAAGGTCATGAATGACATACCTTCATCATCATAGTTTACATCGATGAAAGGAAAAGCATATGAAACATGAGAAATAACATGAATAATCATATAAAATCATTTATATGTCCTTATTACATAATCATGGATGAATAAGAATAATACTGAATTACATTTGTACCTTCGGCTTGACAGAAGGCAAAAGTACAAGCGTGACGCACGAGCAAGTACAAGTCAGCGTGAACAGTACGTGGGTACTGTTCATCTATTTATAGGCACACGGCACATCCTGTGTGAAATTGCATTCATGCCCTTCATGTTCACTATTGACTTAAGAACAATCTATTGGGGACTAGATAGCCTTTTCCTCCTCAAGTCGGTTCATTTTTCTGCTACTAAGCCAAAGCTCCCTTGCGCGCAGCTTTGGCGCTGGTTCAACCTTCGTTCCGACCCTGCTCTCCATATTGTGTACATCTTCATCCCGAGTCTGAAGGTTTCTGTACATATATTATGCTTGGGAAACATTGTTAATCATGTTTTTGAGGACCTTCGGAAGACGAAGGCCCCCAACAGTAGCCCCTCGCAGTTTTTATTTTTTTATAACAATGAATTCAGACTGCAACGTGAACGAAGGCCTTAAGCCGAAGGTCCGAAAAACACCTTTCCTTTGCTAGAATAGCAACAATCAATGACAGACGAGGCCCTCCAAGTTGCAGCGTGCTAGGCGTATAAATATGAACTCACACCGGCAGCATTTGATACGCTGTTTTTGCCATTTGCATTATTTTATCAAACTTTTAGCTCTTGTTCACTAGCGCTCGCTAGATTTTCAAGCTTTTTGAGCTTCGGTTAAAAGACACGTTTTCACCATGTCTGGGGAAAAATGACTAAGAGGGTGAAGCTGACTGAAGAGACGAAGTTGTTTGAGGAGAAGAAGGTTGTGGATCCTTATATTGCTGGATTTATTGAGTCCATGGCAAAAACAAACACAGAGAAGATTACTAAAGAGATATTGGAAGGTTTATCTGAAGATACTGGTGATAGCGATAGCTATGATGTGGAAAGTGGGGATGAAGATTCTGAGGATCGGCCCTGGTGACCAAGCCATGCTGTCTTCGGAAAATCGACCATTAAACAGAGTCATCTTGAGAACATGAGAGGAAGGTACTTTCGGGACATGTCTATCGTGAGGGCTGGCGGAGACAACAACGTCCCTGCTCCTGAGGAAAATGAAGTTGTTATCTACCAAAGCTTTTTTAAGGCTGGACTTCAGTTTCCTTTGAGCAAGTTTGTAGTTGAAGTGCTGAAGATCTACCGAATCTTCCTTCATCAGATCACCCCCGAAGCTATTATGAGGATGGGGATTTTTGTCTAGGCTGTAAGGAGTCAGGGGCTAGAGCCAAGCGCAAAGTGCTTCTGCAGTATGCATGAGCTCTTATATGAGACGAAGGCTACTGCCAAAGAACAGTACCATAACAACTTCGATTGTTATGGATTTATTGCTTGCCCCAACGCGAGCCACCCGGTGCCAACATTTCGGAAGAGATGGCCCAGAGCCTAGGTGGAAGAGTGGTTTTATGTGAAGAATGATTTAAAGGCAAGGGAAGACATTAAAGAAATCATCCAGCGCCCCATCTGGTCCCGCTTCGGCCTCCGAAGGCCGAAGGTGGAAATTGATGACGCTGTCGAAGCGTGTCAGAGGGCTTTCAACACTGTTTGCTCCTTCATTGGCACAAGAGATTTGATTCAAGAACATATAGCCTTCAGGGTATGGCCGCTTGTGGAAAGCTAGGAAATGCCGAAGGAGACCACCGCCGACTCTGGTGAGGGTGGTCTGGTCCGACTGAAGTATACCTTCAGATTTAGGGAGAAATTTGATGAGTCGAACGATGACTGGTTGAAGTGCATCGAAGCTACCAGTGATGAGCTGCTTGGAGCATACTCCAAGGCTGAAGATAATGCCCTGTCCGCATCCTTTGGTGGCTGGGGCAAGAAAAGATTAAACAGGGTATTTGATGCTATTGGCTTCGTATACCCTGATTACCGCTACCTGTTGCGAGGACAAGAGAAAAAGAGGAAGATTGTTGCTTTGGTCACCCCAGCTGAGCCTGTGCCGAAGAGCAAAAAGGTGAAGGTTCTGACCCACCGACCGCATTACATTGAACCGGCCGTGGTGCCTGAATTTGGCGCAGGGTCCACTTCAGTAGCCGAAGCAACACAGACTACTTCGATTACACAGAGCACCAAAGAGTCGACCGTAATGCCGAAGACGCATACAGTCAAGGCAGTTGAAGATAAGGTTGATAAGGCCGAAGAGCCAAAGGTTGAAGAAATAATAAGGATGCAAAAAATTCTGAGCCCTCCAACGAAGGCAAATCTGTCGAAGATGCAAAAGGCTTTTGCCGCAACTCCCAAGAGGAGAAGGATGGCTAATGTACTGGATGCTGTGCTGGAGACTACAAAAGCGTTGAGCCCTGCTCCTGCAAAGAAAATTGCTCAAACTGAAGCCAAATCACAGGCCGAAGCCGAAATCGGGCAAGCAGAAGCCGAAGCTATGCAAGCTCAAGCTGAAGTCGAAACTGGGCCTTCAGTGCTCATCGAGACAAAGCCTGTCGCGCCTGAAGAAAAAGCGGTAGAGCAAATTGCTCCTGAAAAGATTGAGACTCCTGCTCCAGAAGCTTTGATCGAAAATATTAACTACATCATTCAACACGCTTCGGGGAAGAAGTTGTCTGAAGAAGAAATTCTGGAAGCCAGGCACTATTCGCGAAAGTTGAAATATCCAAAGGGAGCCTTGGTTTTTAATGGGAGTAATGAAGATGATTTCTTATACTGTCTCCCAGACAACAAAGAAATATCTGTTTGTCGGGAGATAGGTAGAAGCATGGGATTCCCGAAGCCGGAAGACGGCCTTTCAATTTTGTCGAAGGATGATCTTGCTGACAGCCTAGCATACAACAGTATAAAGGTATAAAAGTTAAATTTGGATTTGAGAATGAGGTATTTCATTTGTCATACTCAATTCTTTCCTCCTCTTGCAGGGCTTAATTTTTAGTAATGCCCTTAGGGCGCAGAAAAAATATTAAAGACGAAGGCTATACGATGGCTTTGAACAACCTTCGTTCAGAGGTGATTGAATTGGGAAACAAAGGTCTTGAAAAAGACAAAATCTTAATTTCTCTGGTAAGCAAAGTGAAGGAAGACGAAGCTAGTTTCAAAGCTCAGGTCGAAGCCCAAAAGACTGAAATTGAAGACCTTCAGAGACAACTGGCCGAAGCTAAGGAAAAATGCGCACTCGCACAAGCTAACCAAGAAATTTGCGAATATTGGAAAAATCATCTAGAAACAAATGTTGAAGAACTTCGCACATCCAAGGAAAGGTGCTTTGAAAAATCCTTGGATTGCGTAAATAAAATAAAAGCTAGCTTCGCCAAAGTGGGTGCCTATTCTACTGAAGAAAATTTCATACGAGGTGACCCCTAAGGCGTTGTTGATTGGATAAGTGGAGAAGCCAAGACCTTCGAAGAAATTTTGAGTGATCGCGGGGATGTTTGCGTGTTTTTCGGTGCGCGGGGAATTTCAGTCGTCTTGGAGAAGGCGCGATGTGATCATATTAAGACCATGGCCCAGGCCGAAGCTGCCTTCTCCATAGATGATACGAAGGATCCTTCAGCTGAAGCAACCTTGATGGGCTGGAAATTTTACAATGATGTCTGGGTGAATGGTGGCCGAGAGATGGCCCATGAAATTATAAAGAAAAGTGAAAAAGACACCCATGACGCCCGAGCAGAAGCAAGGCAAGCTGAAGAAGCTGCAGAGCGTGAAAAGCGTATAGGTATTATTTTTTGTTTTTAGCTTCGACATTTTGTTTTTGTGGCTTCGAACTAATTAATTTTTCCTACTTTAGCTGAATTATCTCCGCCGTCGGAACCGTTCGATCCCCTAGCTGATCCAAAAATGAAGGAAGCGCTGGGCATCATAAACATGGCTGAATCCATCGTCGATGAAGTCATCAACAAATTGCTGAACGAAGTTGCAGAGAAAATTCTTAAAGAGGACTAGATTTTATTGTATTAAACATTTTGAAAAGCTTGATGTATACAACAAATGAAGGAAGATTAGGTTTCTATTGTAACAAAACTATGTAATATTTAGAGTGTTGAATTAGATATGTAAATTATTGTAGTTTATTTCTTTGCGATGCATGAAATTTACGCACATACCGTTTTTGAGCCTTCGGCGAAAAAATACCTTCCCTTCTTTTCATGCTTCGTAAAGAAAAAGATCCATGCTTCGTAAAGAAAGATATCTGTGCTTTGTAAAAAGAGATCTTCCTTGTAACAAGGCTGATAAAACTGTATCTCCCAAAACTTACTTCGTGCCTTAGCACCTTTTAATTTTGACGAAGCATTTGCCGAAGATGAGCTTCGTATTCAATTCTCGTATCATTGATGCAATATGATGTATGATGTGATGTTATGCGAAATGGTGTGATGATATGATGCAAAATGATGAGGATGTCGAAGACACACACCCACACGCCCACACTGGAACACACAAGCTCTGCATCCCCTTAGGAACGACTTTTGAGCTTCTTCACCTTTTATTTCGGTGATATAAGTTCTGCATCCCCTTAGGAACGTCTTTTGAACTTCTTCGCCTTCTCTTTTGGCGGTATAAGTTCTGCATCCCCTTAGGAACGACTTTTGAACTTCTTCGCCTTATATTTCGGCGGTATTTGGCTATGCATTCCCTTTGGAACGACTTTTGAGCAGAAAACTTACACTGCGCTCCCTTAGGAACGACTTTTTGTAGCTTCGTCAATTTTAGCTCTGCATTCCCTTAGGAACGTATTTTGAGCATAAAACTTACGCTGCGCTCCCTTAAGAACGACTTTTTTAGTAGCCTCGGCAAATTTAGCTCTGCGTTCCTTGAGGAACGACTTTTGAGCTTCGTAATTCTGTGAAGAAGATTTTGAGCTTTGTAATTCTGTGAGGAAGATATATTTCATTCTGGTAGAAGCAAAATCATTACAAGAATTTAAAACTAAATTTACATTACTTGTTCCTTATTAAAAAGCAAAATGGCATAGAACACAAAAGCATTTCAGAAGTAGGATATCACTCAGTATATGTGCTTTGATTCTGGTACAGTATTATTGACTGTACGAGCTTTGGACTCCTCCCTGAAGTCACGTTGTTGCTGGGAGTGTTGGTGCCCTTCTGGCTGCTGGCTTCGGGAATAAGTAGGTTGCAGTGATGGTGGCGGTGGAAGCTGAGGCCAAGAAGCATGTGAATGGCTTGCTGAAGCAACTGAGGCTGCAGGTTTATTCTGGTATGTAAGGACAGTGGCACGAAGCAGTGTGCAAGACCTGCTTCGGCTGATTCTACCGAGCTTCGGCTTCGGCGATCTCCTTTTGCTTCAGAATAGTGATTTGGCACGTTCTTGTAGTATGGCCCTTGTCCTCACCACAGAATAAGCAATAAATTTTCCTAGACCGATCCCCATATCTTCCTTTGAAGCCCCTGCCGCCTCTGCCCCTTGGAGCTGGTGGCCTGAAGGAGCTTTGCTGCTGTCCCGAAGACTGTGAGGTATGTTGTGGCCTCTGAAGCTGGCTTCCTTTGTCATCATTCTGACTGGAGCTGTGGATTGATCTGACATGCCTAGGATGGATTCTTCCTCCAAAGCCCCTAGTCATCTCATAGAATCTGTAAACTTCCTCCCTTCTTTGGCAGAAGTCGTTGTCAGCCCGGATGTACTCATCCATTTTCTGAAGCAGCTTCTCCAGAGTCTGGGGGGCTTCCTGGCAAAGTATTTGTGGCGGAACCGCACGAATTATTCCAACTTAAGTGCCTAAGTCCCACCTTAAAGGCTAGACCACACTTAAATAGGAATAAAACATCAGTCCCTCGGATCTAGTCCGACGAGGCCACTAACAGGATCAAGTACCACGTACTCACTCGAAGGTGAGGAACAGAGCAAATACAGTAAAGCATAAAACCATACGTTAAGGAGTATTAAATTTATTACAACATCATCGGAGTTTAGCAAAAGCAGTGATCATTGTTCGGAATGCAGCGGAATAAAACTAACAAAAAAATAAACGGAGAGATGGGGAAGCCTGTCCCGGCCCATCACTCCTCATGCTCCTCCTCTACCGAGGTAGGGTCCCACTCGACTGTCCAACCCGATGGCAAGATGGACGGCCAAGTCAATCCAGCAACCATGTCCTCCAGAGAACCTGTAAAATTATGCCATAAGCAAGGCTGAGTATACTAATACTCAGCTAGACTTACCCGGTGTGAGGAGTCTACTTCTCTACCTCTAGACATGCAGCTGTTTGGCTGAGGGGTTTGGTTTGCCAAAAGCACTAGCTGAGTCTAAAATCAGGTTTTAGCCTTTCAAGTTTTAGTGTGACTCTCTTAAGACTAAATGTGTACCTGTCTAATCATACATGGTATCAAGCATTTAACAATCAACAACTTTTGCCAAGTCAACACATTTCCACTTGTTACTCAATGTAGCAGCATGGATCAAGCAGTCTCATAAGCTGCGAGAAGCAAACGATTCGAATCGAGTTTCAACCTTGCAAGGTAAACCTAAACACACGACGTGGCGAGGTACTCCGTCCCCACACACATCAACCGTCCCCATCGATTCTTTGGCAACAGATCAGGGCTCACCGCCTTGGCGTACAATGCCTCACTGACCCCGACTACCGTCGTGCAGTGACCGCACTTGTACCCACCATAACCGGAATGGGAGACCATGTCTCAGGTCGCGTGAGGGATAAAGTATGCGGGCAGGTTCACTAAGATACTAGGCTTACCGATTTACTATATTTCTTGGCATGTGCTTAGTACGTTCAAACGCTTGACACACGGTACCACACCTTAATCCTTATTCCAATTCCTGTCTCGTAGACAACCAATCCCCATGGATTGTTGTCCACAGACCAACATCATTATGATATGAAAATGGATACAACCAATTCCTGACCTCGCGCGAGTGCTAGAAAAATCACTCGACTTCTACCGAGATCCCTAATTAGTAAAGCAGCTACTCGACCTAGCATACTAGTATCCATCACAAGGGAAAAACCTGAGTTCATGCAACTAAGGTTCAAAATAACTCCTACACTTAAGTGCACATTTCAAACCTACAAACAATAAGTGTAGTAAAATAGTATAATAAGTAGGTTATGCATAAAACCGGGGCTTGCCTTCCAAAGCTGGGGCAGGCAGATCCTCGATGGCAGACTTTGGTGCTGGCTCCCCGACTACCTCCTGAGCAACTCCTTGCTCCGGAGAAGATTGTACTCCCCGCTAGCGAGATTACAGTCTATCGAATGCAATGAACAAGATAGGTGCATATTAATGACATGGTAATTTGTAAAGGCTATACATAGTAAAATAGTACTAAGTTTAATGGGGCTCTATGGTTTCTTTTGGGTATACTTAACGGTTTGTACTTTCATCTTTGAGATTTTTGAATGAAATTACACTCTTTAATTATATTTTTATGTTCCCTGAGTTCCTTGGAAGGTTTTGGTTGTACATTATCTATTTCTCCCAAAATTCCCTTTTTCTTCCTATTGTGCTTCTTATTAAGCATTTTTGAACTATCATGGTTAGTTAACATTTTCCAAAAATGTTATCAAAATTACAGTGGGTAAGCCATTACCTCTGTGGGTTATTCTAGAAGTTTGAGGTTGAAATTAATTCAGATACTACTTGTGCAAAATTAACAAAAGTAAGGGTAAAAGGGCACTTTACACCATAGCTCTAGTTTCTGTGGGGTTTCTGGGTCAACATTTATTTTTACCAAGATTCATAGGGAATAATAGGTCTTTATTTTAAAAATCACAGAAAAAGGCCTACTGAATACTTAGTTGTGATTTTCTAAAGTTTAATGCCAAAAAGGTACTTATAACTAACTTGCTATTTGAAAAATATCAAACAACAGAACTTACATTTTTCCTAGGTTCTTAATAACATATTATGAGTTATCCCAAGGCTCGGGGTGGTTTCTTCTCAGCATTATTTTTCTAAGAGTTTCCTAAGTTTTCATTGTTTTCATAAAATAAAAGGTAATGCATTTCTTTTGTACTAAGAGAGGGTCTAACAAAAACTTTTAGTGAACTATATTGAATAAGTGGGCTAGCAAAAATGTGGTTGCCCACTGGTTCTTGTTTTAAACTACCTTTTCTATTTTCTTTAACTTTGGGCCAAAATGAGTTTAAATGGTAAACCCTTCCTTAATCTGGTGTACTGAGGAGTGTACTATTTTTAAACGGGTTAGGGAATGGCTAAGTACCTCTCTGATTTTTCTTAACCCCAGTCTAACAGTGTAGCTATTTTTCCTTCTTTTATTTAGCTTCTGGCCAAAAGACTATTTAATTCAAAACTTTAAAATCTTCTGCAATATTTAGGGTGTTTTGTATTTTTCCTACGTAGTTCACAATATTTAGAACCTAGCAAAATTGGTTTGACTAAATTTGGTTGAATAAAACTGAAGTTATGAATTTTACAAGCTCTGTTTGTATTTAAAAGGATAATATTTAAAAGGTTTTCTGGAAAACCAGTTTACACCGAGGACCCTGGGCTTTTCCTAAACCAACTCTTTAACTTATGCCCCTGCGCAACTATTCATCTGAGTCTCTGACCATTCAAAAAACCCCTGACTTCTTTTCCTTCTTCCCCGAGGTCCCTCCCCCCTTTTGAACAGTACCCGCGGAAGTAAATAGGGCGGCGCGGCTTACCGGCGGCGAGGGAGGTCCGGCGAAGGGCGGGGTTGACTCCGGGAAGTCCTTGCGGTCACGACGAGGTATGGCTCGACGACGGTGATGGCCGGAATCGGCCGGTCCACGTGCGCAGGCGGGCGAGCTCGTCGGTGGCGGGTGCTCCAGCCTATCCACGACGATATAGTTCAATCAAAGGGCACGAGAAGCTTCATAGGGTGCTAAGGAGTCTACCCGTGCAAGGAATTGAAGAAAGGCTCACCGTGGAGCCCGGTCTACGCTCGTCGGTGATCTGGTGAAGTCCGGTGACCCTGAATTGGTGTCTCCGGTGAGGCAGAGCTCGATTCCTTGCTCTAGGAGTTTCACCGAGGCACGTAGAGTCTCTCTCGAGGGTGGGACGGGTCTAGGAATGGCTCGGTTGGCCGGTCTACGGTGGTGGGTGCTCGGGCGGCCGCTGGCACGCCGTGTGCAGGGCAAACGCCGGTGATCTTGCGCTCCGGCGAGGTCGAGAGCGAGCGGGGGCGTACGGTTGAAGCCTTGGCTGGCTTTATAGGCGCGGGCGCGGGCAGGGGCACAGGTTTGGCTCGGCACGGCACGGTGCGCGTGGGGCTGAGCGATAGGGCATGCTCTGGCGCGCCAGAACGCGTCGAACACGTGGGTGTTTGTTTATGCCCGTGTTCTAACGCTTGTTGAGATCGCAAACGTGTGAATCTTGGCAAAAATCCTGCGCAGACCTCTTCCTGGTACCTAGGGCTATCTCTTGTATGTGAGTTCTAATGGGAGATATGCCCTGGCTAGGGAGATATGCGGACGCCAAATCTAGGTTGTCTCACTGTTCACCCCGAGACAAAAGTGGTGTCAAATCATGTCAAACGAATTTGGCTCAGGTTCAAATTTTTCCAGTGGGTTCCTTAGGTAGTTGGGCTCCTTTTTTATATTCAGACCAAGTGGTTTTGACGCCATTAACTAGGTGAACACTTCTGATCTTTAGATTAGGGTTCATTTGTGACTTAGAGAAAATTGGAGAGCTCAAGTGTGCTCTCTACTTAAAGAATGGATTTGGGGTCTTTAAGGGGCCTTTTTGTAATGTTTCCCCTCTGCATTTTATAGATTTTAATGTGTACTTAAACTTTGGTCAAGGGTTAACTCATGATTTGCACATTTGCTTAACCTTTCCCTTAAACCAGGGTTTTGGGAGCTAAGGGCTCAAGAAGGGTCTAGGGTTTAATCTTCTCTTGCCCAAGGTGATAATTGCATAAATGCTTGGGTAATGCTTTTGCCATGGATATTCCTTAGCTAACACATTATTCCCAAAGTTTTAGGTGCTCCTTCTCCTCCACTTAACCACATGAGATAACATGTCATGAGTGCAAGTAGGGAGTCAGGGCCTTGGTAACACCTGGGGTGTTACAGTATTGAGCCGTAGGTCCTGGCCGAAGACCCTTGATCATGGCCTTAATGACAATTTCATTGGGCACTGTGGGCGCTTGTGCTCTCAGTCGCAAGAACCTTCGGACATACGCCTGAAGGTATTCCTCATGGTCTTGTGTGCACTGGAACAAGGCCTGAGCTGTGAGTGGCTTCGTCTAAAAGCCTTGAAAACTGGTAACCAGCATGTCCTTGAGCTTCTACCATGACGTGATTGTCCTTGGCCGAAGAGAAGAATACCATGTCTAGGCCTTGTTTCAGACTGCCATGACAAAGGACTTTGCCATGATAGTTGTGTTGCCTCCGTATGAGGATATTGTTGCCTCATAGATCATCAAGAATTGCTTTGGGTCCGAGTGCCCATCATACATGGGTAGCTGAGGTGGCTTGTAAGATTGTGGCCATGGGATAGCCTGCAATTCTGCTGCTAGGGGAGAAGCATCATCAAAAGTAAAGCTACCATGATTGAAATCATCGTACCATTCGTCTTCGTTGAACGAGCCCTCTTGACGAAGCTCCCAGTATTGAGGCCTTTGGTCGTGATCATCTTGAGTAAGATGACACACTTCCTTAGTAGCTTCATCAATATTCTTCTGAAGGTCGGCCAGCCAAGCCATCTTCTCTTTTTTTTCCTTTGCACCTTCTGGTTAATGATTTCAAGGTCCCTGATCTGCTGGTCCAACTCCTCCTCCTAAAGTGTTGGACTGGTGGCTTTCTTGTTTTGGCTTCTGGCCTCTCGGAGAGAGAGAGAGAGAGAGTGTGTGTCTTGGTTTGTGTCCAGTGGCTGCAGTGCCGCCCCTGGCGCTATTATCTTCTTCGGTGTCATGATGAAGGTTGATGCTTTGCTGAAGATTGTGGAAGTGAGTACACCGGAGGTGGGTGCCAATGTTGGTGACTTGTTCTCAAATGCTATGAATTAAGAACAAGGCAACACAGAAAGAAGTTAATGATTAATGCCCTTCGTCTTTCGAAGCATTATTTCCCTTAGGATATGACGATCTTCGGATGAAGGTCATGAAGGACATACCTTCATCATCATAGTTTACATCGATGAAAGGAAAAGCATATGAAACATGAGAAATAACATGAATAATCATATAACATCATTTATATGTCCTTATTATATAATCATGGATGAATAAGAACAATATTGAATTACATTTGTACCTTTGGCTTGACAGAAGGCAAAAGTACAAACGTGACGCACGAGCAAGTACAAGTCAGCGTGAATAGTACGGGGGTACTATTCATCTATTTATAGGCACAGGGCGTAGCCTGTGTGAAATTACATTCATGCCCTTCATGTTCACTATTGACTTAAGAACAATCTGTCAGGGACTAGATAGCCTTTTCCTCCTTAAGTCGGTTCCTTTTTCTGCTACTGAGCCGAAGCTCCCTTGCGCTCAGCTTCGGTGCTGGTTCAACCTTCGTTCCGACCCTGCTCTCCATATTTTGTACATCTTCATCCCGAGTCCGAAGGTTCCTGTACATATATTATGCTTGGGAAACATTGTTAATCATGTTTTTGAGGACCTTCGGAAGATGAAGGCCCCCAACAATGTGTATTGTGATGCGTTAGGTAGTGGACTCAGATGTGTCTTGATGCAAGAAGGATGAGTCATAGCTTATGCTTCAAGACAACTGCGCCGGCATGAAGAACACTACCCAACTCATGACCTGGAACTAGATGCAGTCGTTCATGCCCTCAAGATTTGGAGTCATTATCTGCTAGGAAATATCTGTCATTTATATACGGATCACAAAAGTCTGAAATATATCTTTACCCAGTCAGAACTGAACATGTGGCAGAGAAGATGGCTTGAGCTGATTGAACACTATGACTTGGAAATCCATTATCACCCAAGAAAAGCCAATGTAGTGGCAGATGCTTTGAGTCGCAAGACTTTTTGCCACTGTCTTACGGTAAAAGCACCTGACACCACTTTGTGTCAAGAAATGGAAAGGTTGAATCTAGGGATAGTGCAGCAAGGAATTTTGACAAACGTAAAGCTTGAGTCAGTTCTTCTACAAAGAATTATTGACGCTCAAAGAACAGATAAGGGTATGAAGTACATTCATGAGAAAATGGAAGCCGACAAGGCAAATTGCTTCAGGAAAGATAATCAGGGAGTAATCTGGTTTAAAGATCGCATAGTAGTGCCAAAAGATGTTGAAGTCTGCCAACAAATTTTGGATGAAGCTCATCTTAGTCGATATTCCATTCATCCTGGGAGTACTATGATGTATCAAGACTTAAAGTAGCATTATTGGTGGACTAAAATGAAGATTGAAATTACACGCTATGTGGCAAAGTGTGACACTTGCAGGCGGGAAAAGGCCATGCATATGAAGGCTGCTGGACCATTACAATCTTTGCCAATCCCAACCTGGAAATGGGAAGATATTAGTATGGATTTCATTATTGTGGGATTACCCAGGACACCTAAAAGATTTGATTCTATCTGGGTCATAGTTGACCGGCTTACAAAGATAGCTCATTTTCTACTAGTCAAAACATATTATCCGGTCATTACTTATGCCCAGATATATGTGGCTCGTATTCTCAGTTTACATGGAGTTCAAAAAACAATAGTGTCGAACTGGGGACCGTGATTTGTATCCAAGTTTTGAGAAGAATTGCACAAATCCTTGGGTACTAAATTACTCCACAGTTCGGCTTACCATCCTCAAACAAGCGGACAAACTGAGAGAGTAAATCAGATACTGGAAGATATGCTACAAGCATGTGTCCTGGAGTTCTCACAGAAATGGGATGATTGTCTACCATTGGCAGAATTTTCTTATAATAATAGCTATCAAGAAAGCATTAAGATGGCACTGTTTGAAGCACTGTATGGACGACGATGCCGGACACCCTTAAATTGGTCAGAACCCAGAGAAAGGTGGTTTTTTAGGACTGACTTAGTTAAAGAAACAGAGGAAAAAGTTCAACAGATAAGACATCACTTGAAAGAAGCTCAAGGTCGACAGAAAAGCTATGCGAATAGACGACGCCGACCTTTGGTCTTTCAAGTCAAGGATTATTTATACCTGAAAGTATCACCGATAAAGGGTGTTAATCGGTTCGAGGTAAAAGGAAAGTTGGCACCCCGATATATTGATCTGTTTCCAATTCTCGAGCAATGTGGACTAGTAGCGTACAGACTTTAACTGCCTGAATCATTATCTGCGGTACATAACGTGTTCCATGTATCCCAGTTAAAGAAGTGCCTTCGGATTCCTGATCGAACCATTGACGTGGTGGGTGTCACTTTAGAACCAGACTTGACTTACTTGGAACATCCTAATCGAGTTCTGGATCAAAAGGACAGAATCACCCGAAAAAGGACTCTTAAATTCTATAAGGTACAATGGAACCAGCATACTGAAGACGAAGCTACCTGGGAAACTCAAGGTTTCTTGGAGAAAAATTTTCCTAGGTTTTAGCTTCATGTAACCTGTAAGATTTGTGTATCTGGTTATAAAGTTGGAAAAAACCCCATACCACCCTGCCCTGTAAGATAAATAAGGAAATAAAGATGCGACATGTTTGCTTTTCCACTACTTACCCTAGGACCTTAAATCTCGGGACGAGATTCTTTTATGGGGGGAAGGATGTAACACACCTGGTGTTACTGGCACTAAAACTTGAGCATGACATCATATGCTTTGGCATTTCATGTTGTTTGTTACACCTAGAATGCATCCACTAGGTAAAATTTCAGAACAAATCTGATGGGATGATTGAAGTATTCTTAAACCTAGGGTAGGGTATTTAACCCTGGGATTTGGGCATATGGGTAAAAGTGAAGCCAAAATGAGTCATACCTCAAAAGTAATTGGAAATATTCATAAGAGATCAAGATTGATGGATTTGAGTGGCACAAAAACCCTAGAGTGCTCAAAACCCTAAAAGGAACTCTAGAAAAACCCTAATTTGTACCCTAGGGGGTGAATTCAATTTCTATACACTTTTGGACAAAAATGTAAATATCAAAGTGGTATAACAACAAAAACCAAGCAACTTTTACATTGGAGGATTTTCAAGTAGTGTGGAGTAATTTGGACTTAATTGCAAAAAGGTCCCAAGAACACCTATGTGGCTAACTCTGAATTTCAGTGAGATTAAGCAAACTTTGGAGCCTTGTATTTCTTAATTCATGAGGATTTTGCCCAGGTCAATACATCAATATTGTAGAGCTATGATAGAAGTACAACTTTGATTAAGTGACTAAGCTTTAGTGCTGTATAAAAATTGAAGATAAATGCACATGAAGTTGGACTGTCAGTCATTATTAAAGACTGAATTCTGACTGATAGTGAAATCAGACGAACTTTGTGATCAAATTGTGGGGGATTTAGTGGATGTTTGCGCAAGACCTTTGTAACAAAGTTGTAGCTAATACATTGGACAACAACTTTGCTACAGATGGATTAGTGAGTTACTACATAGAAATTGGAGATCAAAGCCCTCTAACTTGCTCTGTCAGACGCACTGATGGGTGTTCGCGATGGTATAGTAACTGAACAAGATCAGATTCAATGAACTTCGCTGCTAGCAATCTCCGCGCTGCGATCTGTGCTGTCCACCGTGATTCGTGTTCAGCTCGGGCAGGATATTACCGCGGACGTGAAAAGATCGGAGGGGGAGTGGATTGAGCCGGCTTCACCGTACCCACTTGCACTGGCGATGTGTCCACGCGACCGTCGTTGTCGTGCCGCCATTTACCTCGATCACGACACTCCTTAAGCTATTCTACCACATCGTCGCGGGTTGAGGAGGATAACCAGGTGACGGTCGTAACCTTTTGCCCAGTGAATGCCACATTATGCGAACTCCGGTGACTCACCTTGCTCCGGCCGCCAGCTTTCATCCCCAAATTTGGATCCACCATTGTTAATCACTATAAATTGATGCCCTGGCCTGCTCCATTAGCTTGTTACGAACCCCGAGCACCGCTCCTCGCCACCGATTACCCACCATAGCACCCGAATTCGGTATTTCCCCAAATCGGTCGAAGTCGCCGCCGTGAGACACTCCACCGTGGTCAGCCATCCTCAGGTCCGCTCTCGCCCTTCTCACCCTCGTTTCAGCACCCATGCACGCTAGGAATGCTTGTCGACTCAACCAATTCAGCTAGACCGCGCTTAATTGCCGAGAACGCCTCGGTTTGTCCTCGGTGTTCGCCGTCATCGTGGGCAGAAGAACTCCGGGCCGGATTCGTGCAATTGATGGAGGGATTAGGGTCGCTAGAGGTGGGATTAGGTGTTAACCAAGTTCGGGCACCGGTCATTGCGCATCCCGGCCGGTACAAGTTTGCCGGAGGGCGCGCACGCCATCGTTTACCGTCGAGGACCTGGGCCTGTGAAGAAACAGAAGTGCGAGGGGTTTAGTGCAAACGTCAGTGAGACAAGTGAATAGTGCGTAGGGATTCTTTTCCAGTTATTTGAATAGCCGAGGACCTCTGCGCAAAATCGCCACCGCGGGCGCGCGCGGGCGTGTTTCCCCCGTTGATGGGCCGCTTTGGGCTAGTTTCAACCCAATATTGTTCGTTCTTTTTCTTTTTCTTTTTTCTGCCAAGCTTGGAGATTTATAGAAAATTATAGAAACATGATAAAATTGTGGGGCCAATTTTACTAGACTCCTAAATTCCTCTAGTATTTAACAAAAATAGTTTCAAGATTTTTAGTCACAACCAGAAATTATTTAGCATTTAAAGATGCATAATCCTAGCCTTTTAGAATTTTAGAATTAAATTAGTAGCTTCAAAAATAGTAAAACTTTTTGGGTGAGCTTAATATGATAATTAAAACCCTTGGGCAAAGTTTGGCATCCTTTGGACATTGTTTGATCCTAAACCCAAGAAACTAGTCTTCTAGAGTTTAAATACCTAACCCTAATACAGTACTAAACTAGGAAACTCTAGTAACTAGTGGGCACCGTGAAGGAAAGTTGTATTCAAGATACAACTTAATGTGTTCCTATTGTAACTGCATATTCATAGCATCACATGAGCATTCATGTATATGTATTGTTATGTATAGAAAACAAAGAAGAGGTAGTAGTCGAAGAAGAAGTTGCATCGCAAGCTGAAATTCCACATGTCGAGAACAACTTCTACTTTGATATATGTGGAACAAATCCTGAGCCTCCTACAACACAAGGCAAGCTCCGGTGCATTTAACCCTTTCCTTGTATTTTTAAACTCTTTATCACTTGAAATGATGAATTAGGTGATAGGAGTTGAGTGCTAAACAATTGTTGCATTTCTTTCCTTGGAACTGTTTACCATTCCTTGATACCTATTTTATTTAAAAGTTTTCTGATGGTTAGTCTTGCCTTAGAAAACAAAATGTTTTGTTTTAAACAAAGATGGTGCTTCATATGGGAAGGGCAGTTTTCAAAGGAAAAGACTTGATGCTGAATCCATCATGGCCATGATGGGTTCAACATCGGAAAAGTTGTACCTCTGACAGGTACCAAACTTTGGGTTTTAAATGACAAAAATGAGACCGGACGGGTACTTGCACGAGAAGGAAGTCTCGGTGTAGTGTCTCCGTCTGAGTCGATTAAGGACCGTGTCGATGTAGGCTTGATGATCGAGGACCTTTTAACTGGCCACATGCCTCGTCATGGGTAAGATTTGCCTCGGTCGAACCAATACCAGAAAGGCCAACATGCAATGGGAGTGGAGAGATGGTGAGAGTAGCGTGTACCCTCCATGGCAAGAGGCTGGACGGTGGTATATCTGTGCTCTCGGTTGGCGTGAACCTGGTCTGGTATTGAGAAACCCAGTGGCGAGTTGACATATGCAAGGGTTAAGTGCTACATATGTCGTGTGGTTGAAGATCCCCAGTTGGGTATTAATCGATTCAGATCGCCGTTACTTCTGGACATGAAGACTTGGTCAATGACTTACACGTAGCATTACAGTGAACTCAAAGAGTGATAAAAGATGGCTAGTGTAGGCCAAGTGCTTGAACTAGGATAGAAAAAAAATTTAGATGCAGGTAATGACTTAACCTAGCAATAAAACTGGATTTTTAAGGATCCACTCTTAGTAAGCATTTCTGTAAACAGAGTATTTGAATCTTGACAAGCTTTACCTTGAATCCCACAAGCCAGCATATCCTTGAGAGTCTTTTACTTTGTCGGGCAAGACTTGCGAAATGTCACACCCGGGTTTTGGGGAACCAAGACCAGGGTGCGAACATAATCACCAGGTTTGTTGGGACCAAGTCTCACACATATGATGAATCATGGCACAGGATCGAATGTCACATCTTTACTATATAACAGGAGTTCTATACAAAATAAATAAATAATTACATCATATGAAGACAACGATCCAGCAACCCAAAGTTGACTGGGAGACGACGGCCTAGACCTCTCACGAACTCGTCAAAGCATCCTCCATGCGCCTCATCCTGTGGTGCCTGTTCTTGACCTGTGGGGGGTTGTGAGACAGCAAGAGTGAGCTCCCATACGTTCATCGCTCAACAAGTTGTGGGGAATAATGTGCATGAACTCGCCAAAGGTGGGAGCTCACGTGAAGTGTAAGGCTTACCAAAGAGGATGGTTGAAGCTGAGCGTTGCTTTTAAAGTTGTTAAAAATTTTGTTAGCAATTACTAAGTATAAGTAAATAACAACCCAATTAAGTAGTAGAACAAAAGTGATAACAACACCTTCAATGCAATGCATATGACAAATTGAATTTAGTTCCATAAATTAATCATGTGAGTGTCCGAGCTGCTCATGACCGTTAGCACGGCTAGTATACAAGTTTTATACTCTGCAGAGGTTGAACATCTTTACCCACAAGTCATGTTACCATCTGCCAAGAGACGGCCAATCCCATACACCTCTACCGAGGAGGTGAGGAAGGGTAACACTACGAGGCCTTTACAAAGTTCCACTAGCTTCAGAAAACCCGCTACAGTTTATAGGAAGCTCCAGTGCAGGGATCCCTTGCCTGACCGCCATCGTAGCAAAATCAACCCAATGACCTCCCTACACTGACCACTCCCCTACTGCCATTTCCCCTTTTGGGTGAGGTAGTCCTCCACTAGCTTTCCTAATTAGTCAGCCAAGGGCGTCCAATACCACCCTTGTGGTAGCAGTGTTTTTTCGGGTGGTTCTCCATGTTCCAATTAACATAATGATCTTAACATGAACAGTAAATAACAACTGATAATAAAAGTATAATCATGAATGAAATGTATCTCTATACCCAAAACCACATAAAGCAATAGCAGGTACTACCCAAAGATTCAGTGGTAAACAAGGTATAAAGATAGTCAAACTAGGGTAACCTATTGGGTCCCATTAGAATTAACCTATGCAGATCATTATGATTAATCAGAACATGACTAGGTAAAAAGAAGTGATCAAGGACACAACTTGCCTAGCACTTGAGATTCCAGGTACCAACTTGCTCTTTAGATGACACGTGTCCTCACTGCTAAACGTAGCAATACAGACAAACATGGTATAGGAAAAATTAACATCACACCAAACATGCAAACAAAATACATAATAATAATCTACACATTAAAATAAGATTCTAGGAACAAGAATCATTAATTTTGGAGTTATAGATTTTAAGTTATGAATTTCTGAAGGTTTTATGTGTTTTGTAAAAGATTAAATAGGATATAAATTTTATTGTGACATTCATGTCAAAACAGTGGTACTAAATGATAAACAATAATATTACAAAATTATAGGAATTGGAATGGATCAATTTGGACTTAATATAAATTTTCTATGAATTATACAAGTTTCTAGCATTTATTTTCACATTAAAATTCATTTTCTAATTACTTTTACTGGATATTCTAATTCTCTGGACTAGGCGCACAAAACCAGAGAAGCACAGGATTTCCTAGACTCAGATCTACCCCGCAGTGAACTGCGGGTTGATTTGGTTAAAGCCGGGGGTCTGTTTTGAAAAACACACAGATCGAAGGGGTATCGATTAATTCTGGTCGTTGGATCCTGCATCAAGGTACACAATTAGATCGGGGAAGGTAATAATCTGATGTGCGTTCACTGCCCTAGGATCAAAGATCAATGGACTGAAATCGTCCACACTACAGATTTAGCATGAGCCCTCAGATTGATGATCTACGGCCCAGACCTGTCCTAGCCGAAAGGGTACACGAGATCTAATCCATGTCATCCATCCTTTGATCTATGGCCCCCGCATTCTCGTTCTCCCCCAGTCACAAGTCACGGCGGCGGCGGCCGGAGCACATGGTGGTGGCTCGCCGGCGCGCAGCGATCTGCGATTCTAGTGCCCGATCCGTAATCCATTAGTGCTACGCAAAGCTGAGCGAATACCAAGGACAGGGGCGGGTACCATACCAGTGATTAGACCCCGAGGAGGCTTGCTCATGCCGTGCAGCGGCTTGGCCGCAAGGTTTGGAGTCCAGCGACGAATTACCACAAGCCCGCCTGATTTCTCACTTGGCCGAGCTCTCGAAGACGTCCTACGCCAGATGCGGATCTCCACGGACTATATGTCCCGGACCAATGGCGACGAGGACCAATCCCACAGCAATGGCGGTTCTCTTCCTCCCCTATCTCACCGGTGGCCGAGTAGGGACCCTCCCGAGCTCTGTTGGTTTGTGATGGCTAGGGCGGAAGAAAAGAGGGATAGGCTCGTGGCATATGGCTCGGCGGGGCTCGGTTTTGTAGGCCACAACGAGGGCGCAACAACCATGCATGCGTCAGCGAATCAGGCGGCGGCGGCTTCGGTGATCCGTTTCACGCCCGCGGCCATCGGAGAAGATGACCCTAGCAACACGGCTCCACCAGCCAGTGACTGAGCGGCACGTGAGGTGAGAGGGTCGTTGGGTGACAAGCGAGGCTCGCATGTCATGGTGTGGCGCCAGGGCGCGGCAAGCGAATGGGCTGGCTGGATGGGCCACGCGGAGGGGGTGAAGGTAGTGGGAAATGGGCCGGAAGTGAGGAGTCGGCCCAAGGCGCCAAGTGAGGTCTTTTTCTTTTATCCCATTTCAGATTTCATTTTTTTCTATTTTTAGTTTTCCATTCCAAATTCAAATGTTCAAGCCAAATTCAATTTTATGTTTTTGATTTCAGATTACCAATCTCAAATATAGCACTAATGTAATTATAAATCCTACTATTTGCAATATTTTTATTTCGTCTTCTTCCCATTTATTTTCTATTTCCATTTTCGAATTCTAATTTCCTAGTTTAAACCTGTCTCACAATTTGCATACAAATACAAAAATGCAAGAACTTTATCATGAGGTGTGTATTTCTGTATTTATTTATTTTGTTATTTGGCTAGCTTAATTCCATTTAATTGAACATTCAAAAGCAAAAGAAACCAAATAGTATCCAAAGGTTCCAAAAATTTCTAAAACACTAACTTAAATATTTTATTTATGTATTTTATTATTATTATTATTCCTCTACAAATTTTAGGCCTTAAAAATCCTACCCCCCTTAACAGAAATCTCGTCTCGAGATTTGTAAGAAAAAGGATGTATACCCATATTGTCTCAAAACATATGCACAAACAAGAATCTCCGCATGATGCATAACTTATTAGCAAAACATAGGGTCAAATAGACCTTATTATTATTCCTAAAATGGTAAAATACTAACTACTAACTTAGGGTAATATTTAGGTTTTACAAATACTACTTATATATATGTTTATTTATATATATGCTCTACTCTTGTTACTGTTGACTTCTTCACCGACTACTTCATCTTCAACTAGCACTTCTTCTTGAATTTCAAGTTCACCAGGTTGAGCTTCTACTTCTACATGGTTCGCTTGCCCCCGGTTGATAGATAGGGGCTGACTCTTTCCTGCCGAAGCCTGACCTTGCTTCATTGGAGGTGGTGTAGTGTAGGCAGCCCTGTTGGGATAGTAGTTGGCATAGTGTCTAGATTGTCCACACTTGAAGCATGCCCTGTTGGTGGACGTGTTAGGAGCAACAGGTCCTGCTGGGGTGCTTGCTTGTGGAGGAGCAGTTGGTGCCTGTTGAGTTTGCTGCCCTGAATCGCCATGAGCTGGTGTACTTGGAGTGGTAGTATAGTGAGGATGTGAACTACTTCCGACCTGTCCTTGTCAAGTAGTCGTTAAAAGGACGGAAATTTGTGCGATACCAGTTGATATTGTAGGGGTCCAATCAAACCGTCCAGAAAGAGCTCCTGCTTCATCTCATCATCCTCAACATCCCTTGGAGCATATCGAGATAACTGGATGAATTTGTCCCTATATTCACTCACGGACATACTTCCTTGCTTGAGGGATAAAAACTCCTTCCTTTTAATCTTCATGAGTCCCACAGGAATATGGTAATTCCTGAATTGAGTGGAGAATTCTGCCCAGATGATTGTGTTGATGGCAGCATGAGCAACGTAGTACGCATCCCACCAATCCACAGCGCGGCTAGTAAGACGACCCGATGCGTAGAGCACTTTCTCTCTGTCCGAGCACTGAGCTATGTTGAGCATCTTCTCTACAGACTTTAGCCAGTCATCTGCTTGTAGTGGGTCCGCGGAGTTGGAGAAGGTTGGTGGTTTGTGACTCATAAACTCCCGGTGATTGTCCCTGGGTGGAGCTGGTGGTGGTGGTGGAGGTAGTGGTGGTTGCTATTGTTGCACCCTTCGTTCCTGGCGCATCTCCTCCCTTTCTTGGTGCATCTCCTGACGCTCCTGTCGCATGTGAGCGTGCATGTCTAGCATAGTGTCCGCCATTCGCTGCATTATTCGCATCTGGGCTGAAACAGCTGGATCAGTTCCGGTCGGTGGAGGATTTGGAGGATTCATCTCTTCTTGTTGTCGTGGTCGTCTAAATATCCTTTGAATGTGTTGATTGGGGGTAGATTGATTCCTCCGCCCTTCCTGGTATTGACCATCTGAGTTAGAAGCATATGGTAAGATAGTTTTGCAAGGGAAATCATTTGATAGGCAGAATGAATAGGCTAATAGCTGGTTATGTACTGAAGATTCTTTGGCAGGGCTTAATCTGATGTTTTATGTCCAAATTGGGGTAACTAGTTGTATAAGGTGAATGTCCAACGGTAAGATAGAATCTGTCAAGATGAGATAGATATGGGATACTAGATACGTTTTAATGGGGATAATCTAGATTGTCTAGTTATTTTATAAGCATTTTTTCTCCTATATGTATATGCAGATGTAATTGTGGACATTACTCCACAACCCATCACACTCAATCAAAGATCTAAATCAGACAAGTATCATAAGAACAAACATTCAAGTGTATAGATACCCACAAAAATAGTTTTGTTTTTGTTCCTGAGATTAGGTCTCCTATTCCTACAGGTCACTTTAGGTACAGGACTTCAAAGTGTGAAATCCACATTTATCTTTAGAAGGAAAAGGTAAGAATAATCAGAGTAAAGCGGAAATAGATGAGAAAAGATTAAGAAAAGTTTAGAAAGGATCAGAGTAGTAAAGGTAAGTATGATACGACCACGCCATTAAGCAACATGTTACAACCCCCTTGTCATACTACATCAACTCAAGTACAACCAACATCATCACAAACCCAAGCCTTTGATGGACCAATTACACGTAACCGAGCTAATAAGCTACAGCAAGAGGTGCACGCGCTACTTTATGAATTTCAATTAAACACTAATTAGAACTTTATGCTACCTAAGTCATGTATGTTGATATTACTTAGGTTCACCAAAGAGGAAGGACAAAACATATCAAGGGCGAATCAGAAAGCAGAGCTATGTCCGAGTTAGTCTAGCGCAACAGAACCGTCCAGAAGAAACAGTCATATCTTTTGATTCCCAAAAGCTATGAAGGCCCATAAGTACTTTTTGGAAAGCTCTTGAAGTCTAGTTTCCAATGCTTCTAAGGCCGACTTAATCAAATCTACCAGAAAGGCGGCCGACCTACTTTAGTTCTGATTGGTTAGAAGGTCAACAGTCTGTTTGATGACCAAGTTTTCGTATTAAACTGCACCAATCTACGAAGTTTCATTAAATATGCTGTTGAGAGCACCTAGAGGGGGGGTGAATAGGTGATCCTTCAAAATTCAATACTAATAACACAAACTTGGTTTATAATATGTTAGTTTGATTAAACCAAGTGGTTATAAAGCGAGTTCTTGAGATGGAATCAATCACACAGAAAAGCAACACAAGAGACACGTTGTATTTATCCCGTGGTTCGGCCAAGTAATACTTGCCTACTTTCTCATTGTGGCGTCCTAATGGACGAGGGTTGCACTCAACCCCTTTCAAGTGATCCAATGATCAACTTGAATACCACGGTCTTCTCTTTTTTAGTTCTCTTCCCGTTTGCGAGGAATGTCCACAAGTTGGAGCCTCTCACCCTTACAATGATGATCACATAAGAAGCACAGAAGTAAGGGAGGGAAAGCAACACACGCAAGACTCAATCCGCAGCACACACACGCACACAAGCCAAGACTTGAGCTCAAAACACGGCTCAGGGAGTTCACAACTCAAACAGAGCTCAAATCACTAACACAACAATCCAAATGCGTGGAGGCGGAGTCTAGGAGTCTTAAGATGGTTAGTGAATGAATGGTGTACTGCTCCATGCGTCTAGGGGTCCCTTTTATAGCTCCAAGGCAGCTAGGAGCCGTTGGAGATCAACTTGGAAGGCAAATCTTGCCTTCTGTCGAGTGGTGCACCGGACAGTCCGGTGCACCACCGGACAAGAACAGTACCTGTCCGCTGCTCGATTTCCTTCAATTTCGGGCGCAGCTGACCGTTGGTCCTCCGGGCCCGTTGGCGCACCGGACATTGTCTGGTGTGACCAAAAGACCGGTTGCTTGGCCACGTGTCGCTCGTTGATCGCGTAGATGAGCATTGGCCACGGGCGCCTTTCGCTCACAGGACAGTCTGGTGATTTTTTGCTGTGGCGCCTTCTTCATTTCCTGAGAGCGACGGGTTCGACGCCGGAGACTTTGGGTGAGGGCGCTGATGACTCACCGGATAGTTCGGTGCACCACCGGACAGTTCGGTGATTTATAGCCACGTTGCCCCGCCGATTCCCGAGAGCAGCCAGTTCGCCGCTGGGCCAGCCTGGGCACCGGACACAGTCCTGTGCGCCACAGGCTGGTGCTGGTTTGGCTGATTACTGCCACTTCTTCTCCAATCCTTTTCCTCTTTTCTTGGCCATGCCTCTAGCACTTAGTTAAACATGTTAGTACCTAAAAACAATTTACTAAGTCCGAAGACATACCTTGTTCCTTGATTTGCATCTTGGCACTTATAAACTTAGAACAATGTGTTTGGCATCTTATCACCAAAATAATTATAGAAATGGCCCAAGGCACATTTTCCTTTCAATCTCCCCCTTTTTGGTGATTTATGCCAACACATTAAAAAGCAGCTGAAGGAGTGCAAATTTAAGACCAAATTTTCTTTCACTTAGTATTTGGCATATTTGGATCACTTTTTGCCAGCACTTGGTTTGTTTTTGCAAATCAAATTCTTTTTCCTATATCTAAGTCAAACACACTTGTTTGGGCAAATAGAGAGATATTCTAAGAGTAAAATTGATCAAGTGCCAAAAACTCCCCCGTTTTCCCATAATCAATATTCTTCCCCATAAGAGACCAAATTTTGCTATAAGTGGATTTTGACAAAATACAAATTCTAATTTTATTATTTTTCAAAATTCACAAGTGGTTGGCTGATCCATTTGCTTTGGCCTTAATTTCTCCCCCTTTGGCATTAAGCACCAAAACGGGAAGACTTTTGGCCCTTTAACCCTATTGCCTCACCAAAATGTCAAATAAGAGCAAAAAGGCAATGAGAGCGTTAGTATGAACTTGAAATTAAATACACTTATACCGGAGTGCAGTGGAAGTCTTTTCGTCGACCAAGTTCATGTTCCCTTTCAATGGTCCTTCGAGACTACTTCAAGTGTACTCAAACAAACAAGTTAGTCTCAAAGGAGTCAAGTTATAGCTCATCTCCCCCTAAACATGTGCATCATTTGCATATGGACTTGTGAAGTTCGGGGATGACTTGTACAACTTGACTTGTACAACTTGAGCACCACAAATAGACAATAAATGATGTAAATGCTCAAAGTAACATGATCAAAGGCATGAAACACATGTATGCTATAGATCAATCCAAGTTATGTGAATCTAAGACATTTAGCTCACTACGCAACCTGCAAAACCTTTTCTCATCTAAAGGCTTGGTGAAGATATCGGCTAGCTGGTTCTTGGTGCTAATGTGGTAAACATCGATATCTCCCTTTTGGTGGTGGTCTCTCAGGAAGTGATGCCAGATGTCTATGTGTTTAGTGCGGCTGTGTTCAATAGGATTATCCGCCAAGCGGATTGCACTCTCATTGTCGCATAGGAGTGGGACTTTGCTTAGATTGTAGCCAATGTCCCGAAGGGTTTGCCTCATCCAAAGTAGTTGCGCGCAACACTGTCCTGCGGCAACGTACTCGGCATCAGCGGTGGATAGGGCAACGGATGTTTGTTTCTTGGAGCTCCAGGACACCATGGACCTTCCTAGAAACTGGCACGTCCCTGATGTGCTCTTCCTATCAACCTTGCACCCGGCATAGTTGGAGTCTGAGTATCCGATTAGGTCAAAGGTAGACCCCTTTGGATACCAGATCCCGAAGCAAGGCGTAGAGACTAAATATCTAAGAATTCGCTTAACAGCCACAAGGTGACACTCCTTGGGGTCGGATTGAAATCTAGCACACATGCATACACTAAGCATAATGTCCGGTCTACTAGCACAAAGATAAAGTAATGAACCTATCATTGACCGGTATGCCTTTTGATCAACGGACTTACCTCTTTTGTTGAGGTCAAGATGTCCATCAGTTCCCATCGGTGTCTTCGTGGGCTTAGCATCCTTCATTCCAAACCTCTTGATAAGATCTTGAGTGTACTTCGTTTGGGATATGAAGGTATCGTCCTTTTGTTGCTTCACTTGGAATCCAAGGAAGTAGGTCAACTCGCCCATCATTGACATCTCGAACTTTTGCATCATTACCCTGCTAAACTCTTCACAAGACTTTTGGTTAGTAGAACCAAATATAATGTCATCGACATATATTTGGCAAACAAACAGATCACCCTCGCAAGTCTTTATGAAAAGAGTTGAATCAGCTTTCCAAACCTTGAAAGTATTAGCAATAAGGAAATCTCTAAGGCATTCATACCATGCTCTTGGGGCTTGCTTAAGTCCATAGAGCGCCTTAGAGAGTTTGTACACATGGTCGGGATATCTGTCATCCTCAAAGCCAGGGGTTGTTCCACGTATACCTCCTCCTTGATTGGTCCATTTAGGAAAGCGCTCTTCACGTCCATTTGAAACAACTTAAAGGAATGGTGAGCGGCATAGGCTAATAAAATCCGAATTGATTCTAACCTAGCCACAGGAGCAAAAGTGTCCTCAAAATCCAAACCTGCGACTTGGGCATAACCTTTTGCCACAAGTCGAGCCACCCACATGCTTGTTGCGAAACACCCACTTGGTTCCCACAACGTTTTGCTTTGGACGTGGCACCAGGCTCTAGACTTCATTCCTTTTGAAGTTGTTGAGCTCTTCCTGCATGGCCAACACCCAGTCCGGATCCTGCAAGGCCTCTTCTACCCTGAAAGGCTCAATAGAAGAGACAAACGAGTAATGCTCACAAAAATTAGCTAATCGTGAGCGAGTAGATACTCCCTTGCTGATGTCACCCAGAATCTGATCGATGAGGTGATGTCTTTGGATCGTCGCGCGGACTTGGGTTGGAGGGGCCCGTGGTGCTTCTTCCTCCATAACATGTTCTTCCTGTGCTCCCCCTTGATCTTGCCCCTGTTCTTGAGGTACCTGTATATCGTCTTGAGTTGGGGGATGCACCATTGTAGAGGAGGATGGTTGATCTTGTTCCTGTAGTTCATGTGGTCGCACATCTCCTGTCGCCATAGTTCGCATTACGGCCGTCGGAACCTCATCTTCATCTATATCATCAAGATCAACTTGCTCTCTTGGAGAGCCATTAGTCTCATCAAATACAACGTCGCTAGAGACTTCAACTAATCCTGATGATTTGTTGAAGACCCTATACGCCTTTGTATTTGAGTCATATCCTAGTAAAAACCCTTCTACTGCCTTGGGGGCAAATTTCGAATGTCTACCTTTCTTCACCAGAATGTAGCATTTGCTCCCAAATACACGGAAATAAGAAACGTTGGGTTTGTTACCAGTTAGGAGTTCGTAGGAAGTCTTCTTGAGGAGACGGTGCAGATAGAGCCGGTTTATGGCATGGCAAGCTGTGTTCACAGCTTCCGACAAAAACTGCTCAGGCGTCTTATATTCTCCAAGCATCGTTCTAGCCATGTCGATTAGCGTCCTATTCTTCCTCTCTACCACAACATTTTGTTGTGGTGTGTAAGGAGCGGAGAACTTGTGCTTCATGCCTTCCTCCTCAAGATACTCTTCAACTTGCAAATTCTTGAACTCGAACCCATTGTCGCTTCTTATCTTCTTCACCTTTAGCTCAAACTCATTTTGACCTCTCCTTAAGAAGCGCTTTAGGGTCCCTTGGGTTTCGGATTTGTCCTGCAAAAAGAAAACCCAAGTGAAGCGGGAAAAATCATCAACTATCACAAGACCATTCTTACTTCCCCCGATGCTGAGATAGGCAACGGGACCGAAGAGATCCATGTGAAGAAGTTACAGTGGTCTTGATGTCGTCATCACATTCTTGCTGTGATGAGTGCTTCCCACCTGTTTCCCTGCCTGGCATGATGCACAAGGTCTGTCTTTATCAAAACAGACATCGATTAGTCCTAACACATGATCTCCCTTTAGAAGCTTATGAAGGTTCTTCATCCCAACATGTGCTAGACGGTGATGCCAAAGCCAACCCATATTGGTCTTAGCAATTAAGTATGCATCTAGATCGGCATTCTCTTCCGAAAAATCAACTAAATAGAACTTGTCGTCTAATACATCCTTAAAAGCTAATGAACCATCACTCCTTCTAAAGACAGATACATCAACATTTGTAAATAAACAATTGTAGCCCATGTAACACAATTGACTTACAGACAGTAGATTGTACCCGAGCGACTCTACTAAAAATACATTTGATATTGAGTGCTCGTTTGTGATGGCTATCTTTCCCAATCCTTTAACCTTTCTTTGGTTCCCATCTCCAAAGATAATAGTATCCTGGGAATCCCTGTTCTTGACGTAGGAGGTGAACATATTATTCTCCCCCATCATGTGGTTTGTGCATCCACTGTCGATAATCTAGCTTGAGCCCTCGGATGCTTAAACCTGCAAGGAATTTAAGCTTGGGTTTTAGGTACCCAACTCTTGTTGGGTCCTACCAGGTTAGTCACAATAGTTTTTGGAACCCATATGCAAATCTTGTCTCCCTTGCATTTGGATCCCAACTTCCTAGCAACTACTTTTGCATTTTTGCATAAGAGTACAAAAGAAACATTGCAAGCATGATAGACAGTAATAGGACCATTGCAAGTTTTCCTAGGCGCATGAGACAACATGATTACGCCTAGGCCTATTTCTACCATGTGCATAAGTAGAGCTTGATGCAAACATAGCATGTGAATCATGATAAATAGGTAATGCAGCATGATTATAACTCCTATCATGATGAGAAACTTTCTTAACATGAGCATAAATATAAGCATGGTTCCTTTGATCATGTGAAGAATATGAGCTACTAGCCATAGGAGCTTTCCCTTTCCCCTTGTTGAGATCGAAAGTCCTTTGGCTTGTTAAGTTCTTGGTTTCCTTTCGAAAACCAAGTCCATCCTTAATTGACAGATGTCTACCAACGGTGTAGGCATCCCTAGCAAATTTTAGTTCCTCATAATCATTTTTGCAAGTCTTAACTTGATCATTAAGGCTCGCAACATCATTGTTTAATTTGGCAATAGTGGCAACATGTTCATCAAAGTCAACATCTTTACACTTATTGCAAATAACTACATGTTCCACACATGAACTAGTTACTTTCTCTAGCTTGGTATTTAATTCATCATTTAAATTCTTTAAGCTAGAGATAGATTCATGACAAGTAGATAATTCAGAGGATAGCATTTCATTTCTCTTAATTTCTAGAGCAAGCGATTTTTGAACACTAATAAATTTGTCATGCTCCTCATACAAAATATCTTCTTGCTTTTCTAGCAATCTATCATTTTCATTAAGGGCATCAATTAATTCATTTATCTTGTCTACTTTAGTTCTATCTAATCCCTTAAACAAATCAGTATAGTCTACTTCATCATCAGATGACTCTTCATCACTAGAAGAAGTATACTTGGGAGTGTCCCAAATCATACCTTCTTCTCCTTAGACATAAGGCACGTATGGAGTTTGTTGGGGAAGAGCAAAGATGTGTCGAAGGCCGAGGCAGCCAGTTCTTCATCATCGGAGTCGGATGAAGAGCAGTCAGAGTCCCATTCCTTTCCAAGGTGCGCCTCGCCCTTCGCCTTCCTGTAGTTCTTCTTTTTCTACTTCTTCCCATGCTATTCTTGTGCCTGGTCACTATCATTATCGGGGCATTGAGCTATGAAATGACTAGTCTTACCACATTTGAAACAGGAGCATTTTCCCCTTGATTTGTTTTTGTTGGGGTATTCCTTGCATCCTTTCAATGCGGTTTTGAAGCGCTTGATGATGAGCGCCATTTCGTCTTCATTGAGCCCGGCAGCCTCAACTTGTGCTACCTTGCTAGGTAGTGCCTCCCTGCTGTTGGTTGCCTTAAGAGCAACGGGCTGCGGCTCGTAGACAGGAAGTGGACCGTTCAAGGCGTCATCCACGTATTTTGCCTCCTTCACCATCATGCGCCCGCTCACGAATTTTCCGAGGATTTCCTCGGACGTCATCTTGGTGTACCTGGGGTACTCACGAATAAGATTAACAAGATGGGAGTCAATAACTGTAAATGACCTGAGCATGAGTCGGACGACATCATGATCCGTCCATCTTGTACTCCCGTAGCTTCGGATTTTGTTGACCAGGGTCTTGAGCCTATTGTAGGTCTGTGTTGGCTCCTCTCCCCTGATCATCACGAACCTCCCCAGCTCACTTTCCACCAGTTCCATCTTGGTAATCATGGTGGCGTCATTACCCTCATGCGATATCTTGAGAGTATCCCAGATTTGCTTAGCACTATCCAAGCCGCCCACTTTATTGTATTCATCCCTGCAAAGAGATGCTAACAAAACAGTAGTAGCTTGGGCATTTTGTGTATTTGTTCATTAATGAATGCGGGGTTATCAGTACTATCAAAGTGCATTCCATTTTCTACAATCTCCCAGATACTAGGATGGAGGGAGAACAAATGACTATGCATTTTATGACTCCAAAAAGAATAATCTTCTCCATCAAAGTGTGGAGGTTTTCCAAGTGGAATTGATAGTAAATGCACATTTGAATTGTAAGGAATGCGAGAATAGTCAAAAGAGTAATTCTGATTGACCGTTTTCTTTTTTGACGAGGAGTCGTCATCATCGTCATCCCTTGGTGAAGAAGAGGAGGCATCACTGTCATAGTATATGATCTTCTTGATGCGCCTCTTCTTCCCATCCCTCTTCTTGTGACTCGAGCCTGAGTTAGTGGGCTTGTCGTCTCTTGGCTCGTTGAAGAGGGACTCCTTCTCTTTGTCATTGACCACCATCCCATTATCCTTAGGATCCATCTCTTCAGACGGTTAGTCCCATAGATGAAGAGTACGACTCTGAAACCAATTGAGAGCACCTAGAGGGGGTGAATAGGTGATCCTACAAAATTCAATACTAATAACACAAACTTGGTTTATAATATGTTAGTTTGATTAAACCAAGTGGTTATAAAGCGAGTTCTTGAGATGGAATCAATCACATAGAAAAGCAACACAAGAGACACATTGTTTTATACCATGGTTTGGCCAAGTAATACTTGTCTACTTCCATGTTGTGGCGTCCTAATGGACGAGGGTTGCACTCAACCCCTTTCAAGTGATCCAATGATCAACTTGAATACCGAATTCTTTTATTTTTGAGTTCTCTTCCTGTTTGCGAGGAATCTCCACAAGTTGGAGCCTCTCGCCCTTACAATGATGATCACACAAGAAGCACAGAAGTAAGGGAGGGAAAGCAACACATGCAATACTCAATCTGTAGCACACACATGTACACAAGCCAAGACTTGAGCTCAAAACACGGCGCGGGGAGTTCACAACTCAAACGGAGCTCAAATCACTAACACAACAATCCAAATGCGTGGAGGCGGAGTCTAGGAGTCTTAAGATGCTTAGTGAATGAATGGTGTACTGCTCCATGCGCCTAGGGGTCCCTTTTATAGCCCTAAGGCAGCTAGGAGCCGTTGGAGATCAACTTGGAAGGCAAATCTTGCCTTCTGTCGAGTGGTGCACCAAACAGTCCGGTGCACCACCGGACATGAACAGTACCTGTCCGGTGCTCAATTTTTTTCCATTTCGGGCGCAGCCGACCGTTGGTCCTCCAGGCCCTTTGGTGCACCGGACACTGTCCAGTGCACATCGGACAGTCCGGTGTGACCAACCAACCGTTGGCTTGGGCACGTGTCGCCCGTTGATCGCGCAGATGACCGTTGGCCGCGGGCGCCTTTGGCTCACCGGACAGTCCGGTGCACCACGGACAGTCCGGTGAATTTTAGCCATGGCGCCTTCTTCATTTCCCGAGAGTGACGAGTTCGTCGCCGGAGACTTTGGGCGCGAGCGCTGATGACTCACCGGACAGTCCGGTGCACCACCGGACAGTCCGGTGATTTATAGCCACGTCGCCCCGCCGATTCCCGAGAGGAGCCAGTTCACCGCGGGGCCAGCCTGGGCACCGGACACTGTCCGGTGCGCCACAGGCTGGTGCTGGTTTGGCTGATTACTGCCACTTCTTCTACAATCCTTTTCCTCTTTTCTTGGCCATGCCTCTAGCACTTAGTTAAACATGTTAGTACCCAAAAACAATTTACTAAGTCCGGAGACATACCTTGTTCCTTGATTTGCATCTTGGCACTTATAAACTTAGAACAATGTGTTTGGCATCTTATCACCAAAACAATTATAGAAATGGCCCAAGGGCACATTTGTAATACCCAGATTTGTAAATCATATGATAAGAGAGTATTTCCTCTACCTATATGTGTGTACCATCCCTAGTTAATATCACATGTGAATAAACACCATCAAAAGGGGATTAAATAACCAATAACACCTAAATAAATCATGCATCATGCTGAATTTTTATTTGATTGTGCATTTATGACTAATAAAATAAAGTTATTATTAATATGTTAATAGACACATGTAATTTAAATTCTATTTTGGAGAAACAAAACTCCAAAGAAATGTGGAGAGGAAAGAATTACTAAAAAGGAAAGTATATGCAAAATAAATAGTATAAATAAAAGTAAGACTTTCAATCTGAGGAGAAGTTACCCAAGAATTGGAGTTTGAAATTTGAACTCAAATGAGAAGGGAAAATATAAACAAGAAACAGGAAAGGAAAATAAAAAGAAGAAACACGCGCATGGGCCAAAACCTTAGATAATCGGCCCACTATCCCTACCGCACTCTCGGCCCATGACCACGCGCGCAGCCACTCTGGCGTGCGGGCCCCACTCAACAGTCTAACGCCAGCCACGCCAAATCCCGCACAGCCTGCCGCTTTCTCACTGTCACTTCGGGACCCGCGTGTCGGTGGCGCTACCTGCCCTCGTTTCTGCAAACACGCCGACTGGCGGGGCCCAGCACTCAGCGACTTCCGATCGTGGAGATGGTGCTCCGACACTTGCGCGTGGGGTCCGCCGTGCAGTGCCACCTTCCCCCACCTTGCGCGCATGGCGGGGCACTTCAACGGCTGAACCGCGATTTCCGGCCTCGGCTGACCCAACGTGCCACGCCTGCGCCCATAAGTACTAGCGCCGCGCCTTGGGTCAACCCGCACGCGAATCCATCGGAGCCTAGGCCGTGCGTGGGTGAGCAATCGGCGACCTGACATCCAAATAATCCACACCGCCGCGAATACTTCTGCCCGTCGTCGTTCAAGGCCTGGGATCGGGTTGAGAACCTGCACCGAGCTGGAGGAAGGTTACCCGTGGAGTCTTCGGGCGGATTTGGCGACCGTGCAAGCCTTAATCGCTCGCTGAGTGAAAGGGCCGTCGCCAGGGCCGCCTGGACTCGAGGACAACCCGTTAGTGTGCGCGATTCTCGGTAAGATGCTCCTTCGTCGATTCGCAGTGAATACTGCTTCGTTTGGAGTATATCGCATTAGGGAATTAGACCCAGATTGGGGCAGATTGGAGCGCCGGCGAGGAGCGCCGCCGTGCGGTGTCTCTGTGCCGTCGGTCGGTGAGACGAAGGTAGCGGATAGGTTATTGACCGTCGATCCGTGAATGTGCGGTTCAGATCTGTTGTAGCATACCGCTCAGATTGGATTGGCGTAGCCGTCCGATCGTGATCCGATGACTGTGATTCAATCTCGGAGACTAGGATCGGGAACCGAAGATAGCTGATCGGAGGGTGTTGGTCCAAGTCGCTCAAGATCCACTTTGGACCGTGGGATCGGGATCTAGTGGCCCCGATTACGTACCGATTCACAACCATGCCGGTTTAATCCGGTGCGCTCACATCTAATCCAACGGCCGAGATCTGACGATACCCCTTCGCCTTGCCATTTTGCTAAAGAGTCCATAAACTTTCTAGAAAATAACCCGCCGTCCTCATTGACAGTAATCTGAGTCTAGGGTTTACTTGCGCCGAGCCCCCTGTATTTTCCAGTTATTGAGGCCCAGTCCAGAGCACGTTTAAAATGTATAAATGAATTAGTAAATGTGTTTTTAATACAAAAATAATTCCTAGAACTTAGTTAATTCATAGAAAATTCATTTTAGCTCCAAATTTAGCCATTCCAATTTCTAAAAATTTTGTAATAATATTCACTACCATTTAGTGTCTCTGTTTTGGCATGAAAACAGTAAGAACATCAATTTAACATTTAATCCTATTTTAATCACATTAAATCTTAGAAAATTCATAACTTGAGTTCTATAACTCCAAATTTAGTGATTCCAGTTCCTAGGATTTCGTTTTAATGTGTATATTTTTACTGTATATTTTATTTACATGTTTGGTGTGATGTTGATTTTGGCTATACTATGTATGTATTGTGTTGATGCGAATAGACGAGCAAGCCACTGTGGAAACTGAGGTTCAACAAGTAGAGGTAGCTGAGCAGGAGCTCATTGAAGGCAAGTTGTGCCCTTGATCACTTACTCTTCCCAGCCATGTTCTTATTAATTTTAATGATCTGCATAGGTTAATTTTGATGGGAGCCTTCATGTTACCCCAGTTTTGATTACCTCTATACCTTGTTCACCCCTGAAATATTTTTGGGTAGTACTTGCTATTGCTTTATGTGGATTGGGTATGGAGATACACTACTCATGATTATTCTGTTATTATCTTGTTATTATTACTGTTCATGTTAAGATCATTAAATTAATGGGAACATGGAGCGACCACCCGGGAAAACAGTGCTACCACAAGGGTTTAATGGGACGCCCTTGGCTGATTAACTAGGAAAGCTAGTGGAGGGCTGCCTTAACCGAAAGGGGCAAGGGCAGTAGGGGAGTGGTCAGTGTAGGGAGGTCCCTGGTTGATTTTGCTGCGATGGCGGTCAGCCAGGAACCCTGCATTGGAACTTCCTATAAACTGTAGCGGGTAGTCTGAAGCTAGTGGAACTTTGTAAAGGCCTCGTAGTGTTACCCTGCCTCGCTTCCTTGGTAGAGGTGTATGGAATTCATGACCCCTTGGCAGATGGGTAACACGGCTTGTGGGTAAAGATGTGCAACCTCTGCAGAGTGTAAAACTAGTATACTAGCCGTGCTCACGGTCAAGAGCGGCTCGGACCCTCACATGATTAATTATGGAACTTAAATTCAATTTGACATTTGCATCGCATTTGGGATTATTTTACTATTACTGTTCTTTATTATTATTAAGGTTTGGTATTTACTTACACTTAGTAATTGCTAATAAAATTTTGACCAACTTATAAAAGCAATGCTCAGCCTCAGCCTTTATTTCATTGATCAGCCTTACACTACATGAACTCCCACCTTTGGTGAGTTCATGCCACATTATTCCCCACGACTTGTTGAGCTATGAACGTATGTGAGCTCACTCTTGCTGTCTCACACCCCCCCCCACAGGAGAAGAGCAGGTGGTCGAAGAGGAGCCGCCTAACACTGAGGAGTTCGATCTGATCTAGGTGGCGTTTCCCAGTCGACATTGGCGCCGACGATCCTTAGTTCGTTTTATGTTACACTTTTATTTTGTAATAAGTCTTCCGCTATGTAATAAATACTCTGATGTTTTATGACATTTATCTCTATACACTCTGTTATTATATATGTTGTCTTCTTTGGCGCATGTATGAGATGCACCCGGCTTTGTTCTTTAAAACCGGGTGTTACAGAAGTGGTATCAGAGGAAATGTTGACTGTAGGACGAAACCTAGATAGAAATGGACAGACCCTTTCCTACTTACCTTACTCTGATTCTCTCTATACTTATCTTGATCCTGTCTCACCTTTTGCTGTCATACTCTGATTACTCTTATCTTTTCTACTCTAAGACAAGATGGATTTCACACCTTGGAATCCTACATTTATGAACTTCTTAAGAGATAGGAGACCTAAGACAAAAATTAAAACTATTTTCTCTATTAAAAAAAATGTTGGTTGATTGTTCTAATGATAAATGCTTGATTTGCTTCTTTGATTGATTGAAACATTATAGTTGGGCATATTAGCATGTACCACCATAAGGTAATGTATAAGCTTTAGTGGATAACACACTAATCTACTTAGCTAATAAATCCCCCGCAGTAACATTCCTCATAATTACTCGCCTTGTCTACAATTCTTTCTTTCTTACCCTGTATTTCTAACCCAGATGAACTACCCCTATAGTGTTAGAAGAGAGCACTATAGACGTGATCCTTGGTATGTCATGGTTAAGAAAGGCAAAGGCAGTATATACACTGTGCTAAGGGAGCTGTAGAACTCACCAGTTCCAAAGGACAAAGATTTAAAGTTGAAGTTGCAGTAACTACCACCGTCGGACTAGCGTCATCCTTAGTAGATGAGAAGTTGGTGGGTGACAACATCCGTGTGGTTAGAGATTTTCCGGATGTCTTTCCAGAGGAGTTACCAGGGATGCCACCATATAGGGAAGTTGAGTTGGTCATTGATCCCTTATCTGGGACTGCCCCTACTTTCAAACAGCCATACAGGATGTTTGTAGAAGAGTTAAAGGGACTGAAGAAGCAGTTAACAAAATTACAAGAAGTTGGATACGTTCGTTCAAGTTCATCACCTTGGGGAGTGCCGGTTCTATTTGTACAGAAGAAAGAAGGATCGCAAGGGATGTGCGTGGATTATAGGACCCTTAATGATGAAGAACAAGTATCCGTTGCCCGCATTGAAGATTTATTTGATCAGATGCGAGGTGCCAGGGTATTCTCGAAGATTGATCTCCGATCAGGTTATCACCAAATGAAGATTAGGCCATCGGATATTCTTAAGACAACTTTCTCAACCCGATATGGATTATATGAGTTCACTATTATGTCGTTTGGATTAACTAAATGCACTAGCTTATTTTATGGATCTGAAGAATAAGGTGTTCATGGAGTATTTGGACAGATTCGTTGTAGTATTCATCGACGATATCCTTATCTATTCCAAGAGTGATAGTGATCATGAGAAACATCTGATATTGGTGCTACAGAAGCTACAAGATAACCAACTCTACGCCAAGTTTAGCAAATGCGAGTTTTGGATTGACAAGGTGCCATTCCTTGGTCATATTATTTCTAATAGATGAATATCAGTGGATCCTGCTAAAGTCAAGGAGATAGTGGCGTGGAGCATACCCACTACCGTCACTGAGGTTCGGAGTTTCTTGGGGCTTGCAGGATATTATCGGAGATTTATTGAAGGATTTTTAAAGATTGCTAAGCCTATGACATCGCTTTTGGAAAAAGGAAGAGAATTCAAGTGGGATGAGAAGTGCCAAGAAAGCTTTGATCAATTGAAGGAGAGGCTAATGTCGCCACCAGTATTGGTTATGCCAGATCTACAGAAGGGATTTGACATTTATTGTGATGCATGTGGCCAAGGACTTGGATGTGTGCTCATGCAAGAAGGACATGTGATTGCCTATGCATCTCGTCAGTTGCGGAAGCATGAACTGAACTACCCCACTCATGACTTGGAACCGGCTGCAGTTGTGCATGCGCTTAAGATTTGGAGACACTACATTATGGGAACTAAGTGCCAAGTATATACGGACCATAAGAGTTTGAAGTACATATTCACTCAGAAGGATCTCAACCTTAGGCAACGCCGTTGGTTGGAGCTCATTAAGGATTATGATTTGGAGATTCACTATCACCCAGGCAAGGCGAACTTGGTTGCAGATGCCTTGAGTCGGAAGGAGCATGTTCACTCCGCTTTCGTTGTCCAGCTACCTGATGATCTAGCAAAAGATTTTGAGAGACTCAACCTGGGAATTGTTACACATATGGAAGGAGTGACTATTGAATTGGAACCTACCTTGGAGCAAGAAATTCGTAAAGGCCAGGTTGGTGATGCTAAAATCCAGGAGATCAAGGATCTGATAACAGAGGGTAGAGGCCCGGAGTTCACGGAGGATGAACAAGGCACGATATGGTTCAAGAGTCGGATCTGTGTGCCCGATATTGATAATCTTCGGGAAACCATATTGAAGGAAGCACATGACACAATTTATTCTATCCATCCTGGAAGTACTAAGATGTATCAGGATTTGAAGCAAAAGTATTGGTGGTATGGACTAAAGAGAGATGTGGCTGCACATGTGGCTATGTGCGATGTATGCCAAAGAGTTAAAGCTGAACACCAGAGGCCAGCCGGACTACTGCATCCACTGAAGATACCTGAGTGGAAATGGGAAGAGATTGGCATGGACTTCATTGTTGGATTACCCCGCACCTCTGCTGGATATGATTCAATATGGGTGATTGTGGACAGGCTAACTAAAGTAGCCCACTTTATTCCGGTGAAGACCACTTATTCAGGAGCCAAGTTGGCAGAGTTGTACATGGCACGGATTGTATGTCTACATGGGGTGCCAAAGAAGATTGTGTTAGACCGGGGATCACAGTTTACTTCTTGGTATTGGAAGAAGTTGCACGAGTCATTGGATACAAGATTAAATTTTAGTTCGGCTTATCATCCCCAGACTGATGGGCAGACTGAGAGGACCAACCAAGTGCTAGAGGATATGCTAAGAGCTTGTGCTCTTAAACATGGTGGAAGTTGGGATAAAAGTTTGTCGTATGCGGAGTTCTCTTATAATAATAGCTATCAGGCCAGTTTGAAGATGTCACCGTTTGAGGCTTTGTATGGCAGAAAGTGCAGGACTCCCTTGTATTGGAATCAAACTGGTGAAAGGCAGTTGTTTGGGCCTGAGATTATACAAGAAGCAGAGGAACAAGTTCAACAAATAAGGGAGAATTTAAGAACTGCACAGTCCAGGCAGAAAAGCTATGCTGACACCCGGAGGAGACTGCTTGAGTTTAAGGAGGGAGATTATGTCTATTTGAAGGTGTCACCACTCCGGGGTATGAGAAGATTCAAAGTCAAAGGAAAGTTGTCCCCTCGCTTTATTGGACCCTTCTTAATCTTAAAGCGAGTGGGTGAGGTTGCATATCAATTAGAGTTACCGGATCATCTTGCGGATGTTCATGATGTCTTTCATGTATCTCAGCTGAAGAAATGTCTCAGGGTGCCTGAAGAACAGTTACCGATGGAAGACCTTAGTGTTCAAGAAGACTTGACTTATGCTGAGTACCCCATCAGGATTTTGGATACTTTGACTCGAGTTACGAGGAATAAGGTTATAAAGATGTGCAAAGTGCAATGGAGCCACCACAGTGAAGATGAAGCAACTTGGGAAAGAGAAGAAGAGCTTCGTATAGATTTTCCCCACCTTTTCCCTAGATCTTCTTAAATCTCGAGGACGAGATTATTTTTAAGGGGGGTAGGATTTGTAATACCCAGATTTGTAAATCATATGATAAGAGAGTATTTCCTCTACCTATATGTGTGTACCATCCCTAGTTAATATCACATGTGAATAAACACCATCAAAAGGGGATTAAATAACCAATAACACCTAAATAAATCATGCATCATGCTGAATTTTTATTTGATTGTGCATTTATGACTAATAAAATAAAGGTATTATTAATATGTTAATAGACACATGTAATTTAAATTCTATTTTGGAGAAACAAAACTCCAAAGAAATGTGGAGAGGAAAGAATTACTAAAAAGGAAAGTATATGCAAAATAAATAGTATAAATAAAAGTAAGACTTTCAATCTGAGGAGAAGTTACCCAAGAATTGGAGTTTGAAATTTGAACTCAAATGAGAAGGGAAAATATAAACAAGAAACAGGAAAGGAAAATAAAAAGAAGAAACACGCGCATGGGCCAAAACCTTAGATAATCGGCCCACTATCCCTACCGCACTCTCGGCCCATGACCACGCGCGCAGCCACTCTGGCGTGCGGGCCCCACTCAACAGTCTAACGCCAGCCACGCCAAATCCCGCATAGCCTGCCGCTTTCTCACTGTCACTTCGGGACCCGCGTGTCGGTGGCGCTACCTGCCCTCGTTTCTGCAAACACGCCGACTGGCGGGGCCCATCACTCAGCGACTTCCGATCGTGGAGATGGTGCTCCGACACTTGCGCGTGGGGTCCGCCGTGCAGTGCCACCTTCCCCCACCTTGCGCGCATGGCGGGGCACTTCAACGGCTGAACCGCGATTTCCGGCCTCGGCTGACCCAACGTGCCACGCCTGCGCCCATAAGTACTAGCGCCGCGCCTTGGGTCAACCCGCACGCGAATCCATCGGAGCCTAGGCCGTGCGTGGGTGAGCAATCGGCGACCTGACATCCAAATAATCCACACCGCCGCGAATACTTCTGCCCGTCGTCGTTCAAGGCCTGGGATCGGGTTGAGAACCTGCACCGAGCTGGAGGAAGGTTACCCGTGGAGTCTTCGGGCGGATTTGGCGACCGTGCAAGCCTTAATCGCTCGCTGAGTGAAAGGGCCGTCGCCAGGGCCGCCTGGACTCGAGGACAACCCGTCAGTGTGCGTGATTCTCGGTAAGATGCTCCTTCGTCGATTCACAGTGAATACTGCTTCGTTTGGAGTATATCGCATTAGGGAATTAGACCCAGATTGGGGCAGATTGGAGCGCCGCCGTGCGGTGTCTCTGTGCCGTCGGTCGGTGAGACGAAGGTAGCGGATAGGTTATTGACTGTCGATCCGTGAATGTGCGGTTCAGATCTGTTGTAGCATACCGCTCAGATTGGATTGGCGTAGCCGTCCGATCGTGATCCGATGACTGTGATTCAATCTCGGAGACTAGGATCGGGAACCGAAGATAGCTGATCGGAGGGTGTTGGTCCAAGTCGCTCAAGATCCACTTTGGACCGTGGGATCGGGATCTAGTGGCCCCGATTACGTACCGATTCACAACCATGCCGGTTTAATCCGGTGCGCTCACATCTAATCCAACGGCCGAGATCTGACGATACCCCTTCGCCTTGCCATTTTGCTAAAGAGTCCATAAACTTTCTAGAAAATAACCCGCCGTCCTCATTGACAGTAATCTGAGTCTAGGGTTTACTTGCGCCGAGCCCCCTGTATTTTCCAGTTATTGAGGCCCAGTCCAGAGCACGTTTAAAATGTATAAATGAATTAGTAAATGTGTTTTTAATACAAAAATAATTCCTAGAACTTAGTTAATTCATAGAAAATTCATTTTAGCTCCAAATTTAGCCATTCCAATTTCTAAAAATTTTGTAATAATATTCACTACCATTTAGTGTCTCTGTTTTGGCATGAAAACAGTAAGAACATCAATTTAACATTTAATCCTATTTTAATCACATTAAATCTTAGAAAATTCATAACTTGAGTTCTATAACTCCAAATTTAGTGATTCCAGTTCCTAGGATTTCGTTTTAATGTGTATATTTTTACTGTATATTTTATTTACATGTTTGGTGTGATGTTGATTTTGGCTATACTATGTATGTATTGTGTTGATGCGAATAGACGAGCAAGCCACTATGGAAACTGAGGTTCAACAAGTAGAGGTAGCTGAGCAGGAGCTCATTGAAGGCAAGTTGTGCCCTTGATCACTTACTCTTCCCAGCCATGTTCTTATTAATTTTAATGATCTGCATAGGTTAATTTTGATGGGAGCCTTTATGTTACCCCAGTTTTGATTACCTCTATACCTTGTTCACCCCTGAAATATTTTTGGGTAGTACTTGCTATTGCTTTATGTGGATTGGGTATGGAGATACACTACTCATGATTATTCTGTTATTATCTTGTTATTATTACTGTTCATGTTAAGATCATTAAATTAATGGGAACATGGAGCGACCACCCGGGAAAACAGTGCTACCACAAGGGTTTAATGGGACGCCCTTGGCTGATTAACTAGGAAAGCTAGTGGAGGGCTGCCTTACCCGAAAGGGGCAAGGGCAGTAGGGGAGTGGTCAGTGTAGGGAGGTCCCTGGTTGATTTTGCTGCGATGGCGGTCAGCCAGGAACCCTGCATTGGAACTTCCTATAAACTGTAGCGGGTAGTCTGAAGCTAGTGGAACTTTGTAAAGGCCTCGTAGTGTTACCCTGCCTCGCTTCCTTGGTAGAGGTGTATGGAATTCATGACCCCTTGGCAGATGGGTAACACGGCTTGTGGGTAAAGATGCGCAACCTCTGCAGAGTGTAAAACTAGTATACTAGCCGTGTTCACGGTCAAGAGCGGCTCGGACCCTCACATGATTAATTATGGAACTTAAATTCAATTTGACATTTGCATCGCATTTGGGATTATTTTACTATTACTGTTCTTTATTATTATTAAGGTTTGGTATTTACTTACACTTAGTAATTGCTAATAAAATTTTGACCAACTTATAAAAGCAATGCTCAGCCTCAGCCTTTATTTCATTGATCAGCCTTACACTACATGAACTCCCACCTTTGGTGAGTTCATGCCACATTATTCCCCACGACTTGTTGAGCTATGAACGTATGTGAGCTCACTCTTGCTGTCTCACACCCCCCCCCCACAGGAGAAGAGCAGGTGGTCGAAGAGGAGCCGCCTAACACTGAGGAGTTCGATCTGATCTAGGTGGCGTTTCCCAGTCGACATTGGCGTCGACGATCCTTAGTTCGTTTTATGTTACACTTTTATTTTGTAATAAGTCTTCCGCTATGTAATAAATACTCTGATGTTATATGACATTTATCTCTATACACTCTGTTATTATATATGTTGTCTTCTTTGGCGCATGTATGAGATGCACCCGGCTTTGTTCTTTAAAACCGGGTGTTACAACATTTCCCTTTCAGCTATACATGGTGAGAAAGCTTATCAAGTCAGCTTTCCAACGCATCCAGCCCCACGTCATTTGGAGGTTCCTAGGAGAAGTTATTAAAATACTGAAGGTTGCGCAGAAGTCAAACAGCCACACGGAATTCAGCTCTGCAGATCTCCCGAAGAGGCTCCTTCACATTAGCATGTGAAAATACTTTTGGTTCGTGTTTATACCTTTCTAAGGCTGGTTGTTACTAGTATAAATACCCCCCCTATGTCTATGATGTAAGGCAGCTTTGGATAATCTAAAAACAGAACCCTTTTGTTCAGTTGTGTGCTAACAAATATTGAGAGTGATCTCTACCCCTTTGCTCTTTTGAATTCCTTCATGGGATTGCAGAAGCGGCGGCTTCATCCGCTCCCAAGTGGTGCTCCTACTCCCTTCGAGGTCTCCTCGATTGATTGTAGGCTATGTTGGTTGGTTCTTTGATAGTGTGGTTGGGCGAATCCTCGATTCAGGTTGCCGGTTAAAGACGATGGTTGGCTTCGAGTTTTATTTGTTAGGTTGCACTAGTTATCGCTACTTGCAGCAAGTTATCTTGGCTTCTTCGAAGCTAGTTATCTAAAGATTGATCCTACATCGTGAAGATCGGGCATTGTGACGCATCATCTGGTATCAAAGCCTCAGTTGCCACAATAGGATTCTTTACCCCTAGCTAGATCTATTTTGTGTTCGTCCTATCCACCAAAAAGCCATAATATATTTTTTCCATAGCCCTTTGTTTCAATCTGTTGTTCCAGTGAGTTTTGTTAAGTTTCAGTCCTTAGAGTCTTTGTTTAGTTGTTGGTCACTCTATCCTTTGTGTTCCCTTTGAGCCTCATATATATATATATATCTGAAAATATCCACAAAAAGAAAAATCTGAAAAACCCCTCATCATTTCCTTCGCGTTAACTTTGATCCTATTTAAGTTATAGCTGCTGGTTGAGTTCTTAGTTAATTATTATAAAGAGTGCAATATCATATCAGATCTCTGTGTTTAGTTCTATAAAAAAATAGTATCAAAAAAAGAGAAGAAAGAAAAGTACCAAAAAAGTGTTGAGCAAGATTGTGAAAGAAAAGTAGAACAATCAGTTTGTTTATGTGCACAAGTGCTGAAAGTTCATCAAGTTGTTCAACCAGTTTGCTATTGTCATTTGGTGCAAAATTTTGGTTGGGTCTGATCGCAACACTTGCATTCCAATCATACTTCTTGATTTGCATCAAATCTGAAATTTCTTTACGCGTGTGTTTGATCTACTTACATCACTCGTATCTTGTGGTCAGCACTAGGCAGGGAACTTCTAGTTGGATGGTTATTTAACTTTACAATAACTAGGATTCAGATTGCATCCCTTGTTTATTATTCCCCACCAAGCTCCACATATAAGCCATCATAATTGGTACTCTGGTCTTGTATTCGCTTAACCACCACTTTCTTGTTACCACCACACATTTTCTTGCAACTCGCAGGGACCTCATAAGAGCTTTGGTTGGTAAGAGTGGTGAGGTTGTGAGATTCTATATAGCTTTATATTCCACCTATATTTGTTGCCTTGTCGCTACTAATTTCGCAGGAAGATGGATCCCAACGCTGAGATTGAAGAATGTGTCACCATGATACAATTCAATGAGCTCAAACAAAGCATAGAAGACAAGCAAGATCGGTTGGCACAAGATCTTCAGACACTTATGGCTGAAATCAGAGGTCGTCGTCAACTCACCGATGGTGCAAGAAACCATGATGAAGATGGGGAAGAAGGTGAAGGAAATTATTCTAGAAGAGCAAGTGAACATGGGAGGAGGAATCAAGGTGCTGCACGTGGTAGAGGGAGAGGGCAGAACCAAAGAAATGATGACAATGAAGAATCTGAATTTGGGGATGATGATGATGATCAGTCCCAACATCGCTATGGTTGTCGTCATTATAGAGGAGTCAAACAAGAAGAGATATTTGGGAAACTTAAGTTTACCATGCCAAAATTTGATGGTAGATCTGATCCTGAAGATTATTTCACATGGGAATTGAAGGTGGAGGAAATCTTCCGCCTACATAATTATTCAGAGGAGAAGAAACTTGTAATGGCATCTCTTGAGTTTGAAGGATATGCTCTGATTTGGTGGGAGCAACTTCTTTGTGATCGTGAAGAAGATGGAGAGGACCCTATTGTTACTTGGCAAGAGATGAAGCGATAAATGAGAATTCGTTTTGTGCCGAAGCATTATCGGCGTGATCTTTTTGATAAATTGCAGAATTTGAGGCAAGGAAGTTTCTCTGTTGAGGAGTATTATAAGGAGATGGAGAAGGCCATGATTAGAGCCAATGTGTATGAAGACGAAGAGCAAACCATTGCACGTTTCATGGCTGGGTTACACCACAACATTTAGCGTATTGTTGAGTTTCAGCCGTACCAAAGTCTTATTGATTTGGTACATCAAGCCACCAAAGCTGAACGCCAGCTGCAACAAGATGCTAAGAGCACCAAGCCCTTGTCATATGGTGCACGAACCATGACTGGAGGAAGTAAATCAATCTCAAGGTTTACTGTTGCATCCTCAGCAACAAAAGGTTCGATTGGAGGCTTGCGATCCAATCATCAAGGCAATTCTAGTGGAAAGAATGATGCTGCTCCAAACACATCCACTTCAACATCAGTGGGTTCAATAGCCAAGAGTAGTGGTATTCAGTGCTTCAAGTGTGGAGGTCGTGGTCATGTCATAAAGGAGTGTCCAAATAATTGTGTGATCCTTGTGAATGATGATGGAGAATATACATCAGCTAGTGAAGAGGAAGCTGAAGCAGGAAATGTAGATGACACTCATAAAATTGAGGAACATACTAGATGTGAATTTGAGCATGGTACTGCTCTTGTGGTTACACAAATCTTGAGTGTTCAAATGAAAGAAGCTGAAATTAGACAGCGACATAATCTTTTTCAAACGCGAGCAAAAGTGCAAGAAAAAGTAGTAAAGGTGATCATTGATGGAGGGAGCTGCCATAATCTTGTAAGTCGTAAGATGGTTGAAAAGCTTGCTTTGAAGTTGCAGCGACACCCTCATCCATATCATGTCCAATGGTTGAATGAATCGGGAGATATCAAGATTGGTTATAAGGTGAAAGTTCCGTTCAAGATTGGAGAGTATGTTGACACAGTGGAATGCGATGTTGCACCCATGTCTGTGTGTCACATGTTGCTAGGAAGACCTTGGCAATATGACCGATATTCTCAGCATTGTGGAAGAACAAATCAGTACACGCTAGATCTGAAAGGGAGAAAGTTTGTACTCAAGCCTATGACCCCTCAACAAATCATGGCTGAACATTTACAAAAGAAAACTAAAATTAGTACAACAAGTAGAGGAGGAGAAGAGCAAAAGAAATTGAGATCCATCCACAATTCGGTGAGCGAGTGCTACAAACCAAATTCAAGAGATAAAAAGAAGGAAGAGGGAGAACATCTAGTTATGCTAGCCACAAAATCTGAGCTGAGAGAAGTGAGGAACAACCCATATCAAGTGCTCTTTGTGCTTGTGAGCAAAGATGTTTTGATTTCTCCTAACGACATAACATCTCTTCCTAGTATTGTGGCTGATCTTTTGCAGGACTTCAAAGACGTGTTTCCACAAGAAACACCGGCTGGACTACCTCCAATTCGAGGGATTAGCATCAAATCGATCTTATTCGAGGGGCTGCACTTCCTAACCGTCCACCATATCGAACCAATCCTGAAGAAACTAAGGAAATACAAAGGCAAGTGCAAGAACTTCTTGATAAAGGCTTTGTTAGTGAAAGCTTAAGCCCTTGTGTTGTTCCTGTGATTTTAGTACCTAAGAAAGATGGATCTTGGAGGATGTGTGTTGATTGTAGAGCTATAAATAATATTACCATTCGCTATCGCCATCCTATTCCATGGCTAGATGATATGCTTGATGAATTAAGTGGTTCCACAATTTTTACTAAAATTGATTTAAGAAGTGGATACCATCAAATAAGAATGAAAACTGGAGATGAATGGAAGATTGTATTTAAAACAAAATTTGGGTTGTATGAATGGTTAGTGATGCCCTTTGGGTTGACTAATGCTCCTAGTACTTTTATGAGATTAATGAACCATGTCTTAAGAACTTTCATTGGAAAATTTGTTGTTGTCTACTTCGATGATATTCTAATTTATAGCAAGTCTTTTGATGAACATATGAAACACATTCGACAAGTTTTAGATGAGCTTAGAATTGAGAAATTATTTGCTAATCCTAAGAAGTGCAGTTTTTGCACAGACCATGTTGTGTTTCTTGGCTTTGTTGTTTCAGCAAAAGGAATAGAGGTGGATGAATCCAAGGTGAAAGCAATCAAGGATTGGCCATCTCCAACGAATGTAAGTCAAGTAAGAAGTTTTCATGGTCTTGTTGGTTTTTATAGACGATTTGTGCGAGATTTCAGTACCATCGCTTCCCCTTTGAATGAATTGACAAAGAAAGGTGTTGATTCTAAATGGGAAAACTCACAAGAAGAAGCTTTTCAAGAATTGAAGAAACATTTTATTGAAGCACATGTACTGATTCTTCCTGATTTCACTAAAACTTTTGAAGTAGAATGTGATGCTAGTGGGATTGGAATAGGAGGAGTTTTAATGCAACAAGGAAAACCTATAGCATATTTTAGTGAAAAATTAGGAGGTGCCCAATTAAATTATTCTGTGTATGACAAAGAATTATATGCTTTGGTCCGAGTGCTTGAAACATGGCAGCACTACTTATGGCCAAAAGAGTTTGTTATTCATTCCGATCATGAAGCTTTGAAGTATTTGAAAGGGCAAGCCAAACTGAACTGTTGCCATGCCAAGTGGGTTGAGTTTATCGAAACATTTCCATACATTGTGAAATATAAGAAAGGTAAGGACAATGTGGTCGTTGATGCCTTGTCTCGAAGGAGTGTGTTGTTAAATCAATTAGAGGTAAAAGTTTTGGGTCTTGAAAATTTGAAAGAAATGTATAATGATGATCCTGAATTTTCAGAACCATACAATCATTGTAAAGATGGAAAAGGTTGGGAAAAATCTCTTTCGTATCTGGACCGGCTCGCCTCTGCTAGTTTCCTTTTCTCGTCCCATAGCAGGACGCCTCAGGAGGGCGCCTGCTGTGTGGCCCCAAACGTATTTTCGTGCTCGTGTGGACCTAGGGGATATCCATCCCCCACAAGCCCCCGATCTTTGAATTGATTTGAAATAATCGATTCAAAGGTCTTTATTGCTCGCTTTTGAGTTCAGTGTTTTTTCCTGAGATTTCATGACTCCGTTGGGTGCACCGAAGGTGCACCCAATGGGTGTAGCCCCCGAACTTTGAATTGATTTTGAAATAATCAACTGAAAGGTCTTCATTGTTCGTTTTTGAAAAGATTTTGGAGTAGTTCGGCGGTGACATATGTTCACACCTTGCTTGGTTTAGAGTCACTTCGATCGGACCCCTTGATGAATTGGAGCCTGGTCGGCTGAACACAAACTAGGGGGAGCCTGGCTGGAAGACACTTGGCCAAAGACTTCAATGCTTCTGTTGATTGGACTTGTGCTCGGTGGAGTCTAGACTTCCTTCAGTTTGACCAATCTCCCCCTTTGTCGTTGTGTATTCATTGTGTATATGTTGCAGGTCGTGCCGCTTTAGAAAATCTCGAAAAATCCGGATGGTACACCCAATGGGTGTACCCGATGGGTGTCTATCCAGTGAAAGGTGTCCATCGTCTTGTCCCAAAATAGTAAACTAATGCGACAGGGAGGTGTAACACCTTGTCTGAGTGGTTTGACTTTGATTCCTTCCAGTGTCGTGTTATGCGAAACGGCGCCAGTCGCCTGACCCATTTCTTGGAGACTTGAGCCGCTATTGAAGTATTGTGACTGTTTGGCGAACGAGTGGGAAAAGAACGATCTTCTCTCGACTTATTTAAATAGCCCACTCGCCTCTAGTTGCCTTCATCACTTGCCCTTGTTAACTTGTCTTCTTTCCCTCTCTTTTCCCCATCGCCCTCGAGAACAATGGCCTAAGTCAAAGGAGGCAAGAAGAAGCGTCGCTCATCTGAGGCGAAGCATAAGCGCCCTCCGAGCCCTCCATCTGAGGATTTCGAGGCCTCGAAGTTCTCCAAGGAGAAATTCTCCTTGGGGTACGATGGCTCGCCGGCCCCAGCATCCCCTGCAGTGTCGTCCGACGACTCAGACGACTCCATGGGGCTGTCGGTGGCGGAGCGGGCTTACATCCGGTCCGTCGAGCGTGTAGGGCTCGAGGGATCGGATGACTCGGAGGAGGACTCCTTGGAGGAGGAGGAGGAGGACTCCTCGGACTCCAAGGAGGGCGGCGGCAAGGGCGACGATGATGGCGAGGGCGATGGCGACGGCGGCGATGGTGAGGGTGATGGCAACAACGCTGGTGGTGAGGGCGACGACGACAACGCCGGTGGTAATATGCCACAGGCAATAATAGTAGTATAGTGTAGTTGTAGATGTAGTAACAGCAGCAGTAGTAATTGTTGTAGTAGTAGAACAAGGACATCAAGGTCGGCTCTTAATGATTTGGTCCTTATTTCCTTTTGTAATGTTCTTCTACTGGTTGAATGAAATCTGCTCGTTGCGTATCTGTTCTTATGTAACTCATGTTTTTTCTTGTCGAATTGATTTCGGTGAATCCGATCGATGATTTTAGTTTTTGAAAATGCTCAAGTGTACCTATCCGGATGTATCATCCGACCCATTTTGCTCTGTTCTGCCAAAAACTGGTCTGAGCTACCAGCCTATCACGTTGTGCCTGACTTAACGTGTTTATTTATATCTTTGTCAACGGTTTCTTGGTGCGAGAACCCTAACTTTGCTTCTCCTCCGTTGCATTCTAGCCTCTCGAACTCTCCCTCTTTCTTGCGCTATTTTTGAGCCTTTTGCCTGCGGGATCGTGATGGCGCACAGGAAGAGGAAGCAGGGTGCTGCCATGCCTGATATCCCTCCGATTGATCCCAACAGTCAACTTCTTTTCTGTGGTAACTACGCTTTCGTTATCTCTTAAACTGACCTTCTTCACCTCGTCGAGGTCGATGTTCTTCCATCCAAAGAGTTATGCTCCTGGCAGATCTGGCGGGGAATTACCGTCCCGATAGAGGACACTCACGAGACGGTTATTTTCGTGCCTTTCCTCATCAGAGGTTTGGCTTTGCCAGTTTCTCCCTTCTTCCGTGGCCTCCTTGACTTTTATTCTCTCAATCTTACACATCTGAATCCCAACTTTGTGCTTCAAAATTGTCGTGTTTGTACACCTCTACGAAGCCTTCCTGAGAATTTTTCCACATTTTGGCCTGTGGAAGTACCTTTACCATTGTCAGTCTGGAATGGCTAGGGGGCAGCATCAGTTGGTCGGAGGTGCCAGTCTGGAGCTTCGCCGAGGTAGGAAAACTGAATAACTTGACATTCCACTGAAGGACAGTATCAAGGGATGGCGCTTCGAGTGGTTTACCATGGAGAATCATCACAAATCGCTACTCGCTCGCTCTGGGAGACAACCTGATGTCCGAACGCCTAGTTGGACAGAGGTCCCAACTAACTCGGAGGTTACTGAGGCTAGGATTTTGCTTGCCGAGATATCTGTACTAAAGAATAGAGGCCTGGCTTGTGGCGGAACTGCTCGAATTATTCCAGCTTAAGTGCCTAAGTCACGCCTCAATGGCCGTAACACACTTAAATCGGAATAACCCGTTAGTCCCTCAGATCTAGTCTGATAAAGCCACTTAACCAGGATCAAATACCACAATCTCACACGAAGGTGAGTCACAACAGAAACACAATAAAACAGGATACCTCAAATTGAGTACTGAATTATTACATAGATCGAAGTTTGTCAAGTAGCAATAAGTTCTCGAAATAAAATGCAGCGGATAAACGAGTCGCCGGTAGCGAGGAAATGGGCAAGGCCTAGCCCACTACTCCTCCTGCTCCTCTTCCGTGGAAGCAGCATCCCACTCGACCGTCCAACCCGGTGGCAGGGTGGTAGGCCAAGTCACACCATCAATCATATCCTGCAACGTACCGGCAAAAATTATGCCACAAGCAAGGTTGAGTATACTAATACTCAGCTAGACTTACCCGGTGTGAGGAAACTACTCCTCTACCTCTAGACCACGCAGCTGTTTGGCTGAGGGGTTGGGTTTACCAAAAGCACTAACTGTATCTAAAATCAAGTTTTAGCTTTTCAATTTCTGGCATCATTAGATTAACTAAGTTTGCTCTTTCTAAGCATACAAGGTAACAAGCATTTAGGTCAATCAACAAATTGTCTCATGTAACCTCATTTCACTTCTTACTCAATGTAGTACAAGGCGTCAAGCAGTCTCATTAGCTGTGAGAAGCAGACGATTCGAATCGGGTTTTTATCCTTGCAAGGTAAACCTAAACACACGACATGTCAGGGTACTCCGACCCCACACATGTCAACCGTCCCCATCGATTCCCCGTTCGCGGCCAGGGCTCACCGCCTTGGCATACAATGCTCCACTGACCCCAGCTGCCGCCGTGCAGTGACCGCACCTGTACCCACCATAGCTAGCATGGGAGACCCAGTCTCAGGACGAGTGAGGGATAAAGTCCGCGCCCGGTTTCACTCAGGTACTAGGTTTACCGGTTACCATATTTCCCGACATGTTCTTAGTACGTTCAAACGCTTGACTCAGGTATCCACACATTAATCCTTAATTCTTTATCCCGTCTCATGAACAAGGCATCCTCCCTAGATCCAAGTCCATAGACCATCATAGATCCCGTTATCAAGATGAATACAATCAATTCCTAACCTCGCGCGAGTGCTCAAAAAATCACTCGACTTCTACCGAGATCCTGATTAGCAAAGCAGCTACTCGACCTAGCATACTAGTATCCATCTCAAAAAGGATTTCTAAGTTCATGCAACTAGAGGTTTCAAGCAACTCCTACACTTAAGTGCACATTACAATCCTACAAGCATTAAGTGTAGTAAAGTAGCATATATAATTATGCTTATGCATAAAACCGGGGCTTGCCTTCAAATGCTGGGGCTGCGGGGAGATCCTCAGTGGCAGTCTCGGGAGCTGGCTCCTGGTCCTCCTCTTGGACAGTTCCTTGCTCGGGGATGAGCACGTACTCTCCGTTAGCTAGATTGCAGTCTAATGAATGCAATAAGTAAGATATATGCAAGACATGATAAGTGCTTTAGTAATTAGACTTGATGGTGAAAGAGTTACTTAATTTAGATAGGGTTCACTCTTGCTACTAGAGATTCTTGTGGTATATTTAGTAATTTAGATCACACTCAGTTAAATGAAGTGGTAAGTCTATCTCGATGTTCCCCTGAATTCTTTTTAAAGCCTTAGTGAGAATTCAATAGGATTTTTAGTTGAACTTATTGAAGCGAGGTTTATTATTTTCCTTTCTTCCTCTTTTTTCCTTTATGCTTTTAAGATAGATTTGAACTACAAGTTATAGCAATAAATTTCCAAAAATTCTGGACAAATTACAGTGGCTTCTTACTAGTGTATAATCTTTTGTCTCAAAATTTGGGGTTTAAAAGTAAGTAGTTCTCTCTGGAAAAAATTATTAAATATTAGGGCAGAAGGGGTGGTTTGAACTACTACTATCATTTAACAGAAGGTTATTCCTTAAGACATTTTTTATGGCATCTAGATGCTATAACATGACTTTGTACAAATTTCTAGCCATTAATACTTACCAGTCATTTTATTATGATTTTCCAAAGCTTCTAGCCAAAGGGGTGCTTTCTACTACCACTATATTTGAAAAATATCAAACAACAGATTTCTGATTTTTCCTAGCTTCTATTTTGTGCAAGAGCAATCATTCTGAAGTTTGGCATCTTTTTGCTTAAGGGAAGGGATGGCAGGAATTATTTGGATTAAATGGCCTTTTTTATGAAGTATTGGCAGTATTATTGTGCATCTTTCAAATGAGTTTGCATTTTTTTCTGGTGGCCTATCTCATTATTGATCTAGCAAAATTTTATTTGCCCATTATTGCATTATTTTTGGGTTACTCATGATTTATTTGAAATATGACTCATTATCATGTTCTATTTATTTACCCTACTTAAAATAACGGGCTGGGGTGTTTATTATTTTTTCAGTGGAATTTTGGTGGTTACAAGTCCACTGGATTTTTATTAACAATTTTGGTTCTGGTTTTATTACTCCAATAATTGTTTTCTAGTTGAAACAATGCTAAATAAAATATTTCACTTTAATTCTGTTCTGGACTAGTGGTCTTTTTATTTTTCCTAGGTCCTTTGTTACTTAAGTAGGCTAGGGAAAACAATTTCACTTACTATTCATTATCTATTAATGCCTTTCTGATTTTCCTAAGTTTAGGACAAAAATGGCTTTTAATAGATATTCCTACTTAAATTTTCAATACTGGGGTTCCCACTATTTTTAAACAGTGATTAATTGAGGTTTGAACATCTACAAATTTTCTCAAGCCTAGCACAAAATCATAACTAATTTTCTTTAATTAAACAAGGTTTGGTCAGTTTATGTATTTAATTCTAAACTCTAAAATTAGAACAGAAAGCATGGGGTTCAGTATTTTTAATTGACAGTCCATCATATTTAGAATCCAACAAAATTGGTTTGACAAATTTTGGTTAAGTATTTCTCAAGTTATGAATTTCCTAAGTCTTCTGCTGAATAATAAAAGATTAATTCGAAATGGTTTAAAGAAAAACAGTTTTGCGCTGGGGTCCCTGGCGAAAGTTCTTAAAAGAATTACATACAGGTCCCCAGGGCACTATTCATTTGAGTCTACAGCTCTGCAGAAAACCCCCTAGGGTTTCTGGAAATCGAACCCGCGGTCCTGTCCCCTATTGAACAGTACCCGCGGCGAAGAACAGGGCGGAGGGGCTTACCGGCGGCGAGGTTGCTCCAGTGAGGTGGTTGAGGATGTAGGGGAGATCTCGGGGATCACGGCGATGTGCGGGTCACCGTTGGGAATGGTCGGAGTCGGCCGGTCCGCGTGCGTAGGCGGAGATGCTCATCGGCGGCGAGGAATCCGGCCTACTCACGGCGCAATAGTTCAATCAAACGGGTCAGAGAGCTTCACTGGGTGCTAGGGAAGACGTGGGTGCAAGGAATTTGAAAATGGCTTACCGGAGAGCTCGGTCCACGCGCGGTGGCGGGCGACCAAAGTCCGGCGAGGGCGATCTCGGGCTTCCGGTGAAGTTCTATCGAGTCCGAGGACTTGGAAAGCTTCACAAGCTAATGGCGAAGCTAACCGAGGGGTTGGTGCGGCTTCGGCACGACTGGAGGGAGCTGGCCACGGCGGCCGAGGCTTGGAAAGCTTGGCGGGCGGTGGCGCGGCGTGCTCGGGGCAAATTCCGGTGATCTCTGGATTGGGCAAGACTTGTGAGCACGCGGGGAGGGATGGCCGAGGCTTGGGGCTGCTTTATAGGCACGGCGCGGTGCACAGGCGGCCATGGACCGGTGAGTGTGCGCGGGCGGGCGCTGGGGAGCGCGGGTGCGTGAACGGGCGTGAACCAAGGGTGTCAGCCACGGTCGAACACGTGGAAATGTTGCCTCTGCCCAAGTTCTAACGCTGATTGGGCGCAAATCTTCGCGAATTTGGGCAAGATCGTTGTGAAGGATTTGTTCACCTGACATTGCTTTGTCTTTTGTGTATGGACGTCGCGCGGTTTTAGGCTAGGGACAGAGAGTTGTAGCGTCACCAAGGTGCCAGTGTCAGAACGCCTGGTCCCGAGGTCAAGCTGTGCCAAAACCGTGTCAAATGAATTTGGTTTGAGTTCAAAATTTTCCAGAGTGTGTTCAATGGAATTTGGCACAACTTTGATATTTGGACTTCCTGGTTTTGAGTTTCGAAAAACAGAGAACACAAAGGATCTTTGGAAAGGGTTCTGAAATTCAGAATTCAGAATTCTGAATTTCCCCATGGGACCATGGTTCAAGGGCTGATTTGGGGATTTTGGAAAAACCAAATGGCCAAACTTCCTTACTATAATTTGTTAGTTATTTGGTGAGCTAAAACATTGTAATTTGGTCTTTTCTACCATTTGCATTTTTCCCCCAAGATTTCTCCCAATTTCCCTTTATGCTTAATTTGCTCACTTAGGATTTATTAGGGTTTGAGATTTTTCCTTCATTAAGGTTCATGACAAGATTAAGAAGAGTTTGAGAAGGCTCATTATAAATCTTTGTTCTTAATCTTTGATGTTCATTCCTTTACTAGGTTTACATGTGATAATAGGTTGGGGTTAGCTTAAAGAAGAACCCTAGGTGACACTGGGGTGTCACAGCCTTCCCCCCTTAAAGGAATCTCGTCCCGAGATTCGGGTCGGTGGCCTACCAGGGTGAAGCGAAGGGTGAGACTTACTTGAAGTGGATACTTTCTTCATTAAGGCAAACTGCTCTTCGAATGTCATTCTCTTTGCAACTTCAGAAGGAAGTCCTTTAGAATTTTGTTTTATAACTTATTCTTTTCAATTCAAGATTATATTACTGAATTTTAGATTCGAAGGGCAGGAGGAGGGGTTGGGCATGAATACGTACCAATTTCCTTAGGCAGATAATCAGGAAAGTTGGAACGCAGAAATTCTTCAGTCTCCCAAGTAGCCTCTTCCTCTGAGTGATTACTCCATTGGATCTTATACATCTTGATCGGTTTTGCCCGAGTTGATCTTTCTTTGCAATCCAGAATCTTGGAAGGGTGCTCTTGGTACGATAGATCTGGTTCTATTTCCAATTCTGGTTCTGCTAGGATCTAAGTCGGCAACCGAACACACCTCTTTAGTTGAGATACATGGAACACACTGTGGATGGCAGACATTTTTGGAGGTAACTTCAACTTGTATGCCACGGGTCCACATGCTTCTATGATCTCATAAGGTCCAATGTAGCGAGGGGCTAACTTGCCTTTGATCCCAAACCTCTGCACTCCCTTGGTGCGTGATACCTTGAGATAAACGAAATCTCCCACCTCAAACTGGAGAGGTTTCCTTCTCTTATCATGGTAACTCTTTTGCCTGGCCTGAGCAGCTTCTAGATTCTTCCTGATTAGTTTGACCTTCCTTTCGGCTTCAGTCACTAAGTCAGGTCCGAAAACTTCTCTTTCTCTAGGCTGACACCAATTGAGTGGGGTTCTACATCTTCTCCCATAGAGAGCTTCGAAGGGTGCCATCTTTAGGCTGGATTGATAACTGTTGTTATAAGCAAACTCTGCCAAGGAGATGTTCTTATCCCAGTTCTTGCCATAATTGATTGCACAAGCTCTCAGCATATCTTCAAGAATTTGACTTACCCTCTCAGTCTGACCATCAGTCTGTGGGTGGTAAGCCGAACTTCTGATTAGCTTGGTTCCCAAAGACTCTTGCAGTTGTTCCCAAAATCTGGCAACAAACGGGGCTCCTCGGTCAGAAACAATGGTCCTGGGCAATCCGTGCAAACACACGATCCGGTCAATGTACAACTCTGCATACTTTTGAGCCTTATCAGTGGTGTGCACTGGGAGAAAATGTGCCACTTTCGTCAGTCGGTCCACAATAGCCCAAATCGAATCATGATGACAAGAGGTGTTGGGCAGACCCACTATGAAATCCATGCTGATGTCATCCTATTTCCACGAAGGTATGGACAGGGGCTGCAAGGCTCCACCTGATTTCAAGTGGCTTGCCTTTATCCTCTGATAGGTGTCACATTCTGATACATATCGGGCTATCTCCCTCTTCATTCTGGTCCACCAATACAACGCAGATCGTGGTACATTTTGGTGCTCCTTGGATGCATGGAGAATTTGGAGAGATGGGCCTCATCCAAGATTCTCTTCTTGAGATCCTCATTTTTAGGAACCACCAATCTGCTTTCAAACCATAAGACACCCTTTCCATCTTGGCGGAAACATTTATACTTCTCAGTCTTCTGATGGAGATTCTCCTTGATAATCTACACTCCCTTGTCACTGAGCTGGGCCATGATGATCTGGTCTTGCAAAGCTGGCTCAATAGAAATGTGAGACAATGCACCAGAAGGAATTACTTCAATCTTCATCTTGCGCAACTCATCACACAAGGTGTCAATACAAGAATCCATCAGAACACAATTGCACTGTAACTTCCGACTCAAGGCATCTGCTACCACATTGTCCTTTCCTAGGTGATAATGTACCCCAAGGTCATAATCCTTGATCAACTCCACCCATCTTCTCTGTCTCATGTTGAGATCAGCCTGAGTAAAGATATACTTAAGGCTCTTATGATCAGTGAAGATGTTACAGTGGGTTCCCATCAAATAGTGCCTCCATATTTTTAATGCATGAACCACTGCTGCCAACTCAAGGTCATGAGTGGGATAATTCTGCTCATGAGGCCTGAGTGCTCTTGAGGCATAAGCAATGACTCGGTTGTCTTGCATCAAGACACAACCTAGTCCAGTGCCAGAGGCATCACAATACACATCAAAAGGCTTGTTGTTGGGTTGCGCTAATACTGGTGCTGTGGTCAGATGTTGCCTCAGTGCATGGAAGGCATCTTCGCACTTCTGACCCCAAACAAACTTGGCTTCTTTCTTCAACAGCTCAGTTATGGGCTTCGCAATTCGAGAGAAATCCAGAATGAATCTTCGGTAATAACCGGCTAATCTCAAAAAACTCTGAATCTGATGGACAGTCGTGGGTGGCTTCCAGTTCATCACCTCTTGCACTTTATCAGGATCAACAACTATGCCTGCCTGAGAAATAGTGTGACCCAAGAATTTGATCTCCTTTAGCCAAAAATCACATTTCGATAACTTGGCATAAAGGTGGTGCTCTTGCAGACGTTGAAGCACTACATGCAAATGTCCGGCATGTTCTTCTTCTTTCTTTGAGTACACCAAGATATCATCGATGAAGACCACTACGAATTTGTCCAATTTAGGCAAGAAAACAGAATTCGTCAGATACATAAAATATGCTGGTGCATTCGTCAGCCCGAAAGACATCACCAAGAATTCATATAGCCCATATCTGGTTGAGAAAGCCGTCTTCGGAATATCACTTACCCATATCTTGATCTGATGATAGCCGAAGCGAAGATCTATCTTGGAAAACACCTTGACTCCGACCAACTGATCGAAAAGAACATCAATACGAGGCAAAGGATACGTGTTCTTGATAGTCACCTCATTAAGAGGGCGGTAATCTATACACAGCCTCAAGCTTTCATCTTTCTTCTTCACGAACAAGGCTGGACATCCCTAAGGCAACGTACTTGGGCCAATAAATCCCTTGTCCAGCAACTCTTGCAATTGCTTCTTCAACTCTGCCAACTCAGCGGGTGGCATCCGGTAAGGCCTCTTGGAATTAGGTGTCGTTCCCGGTTGCAACTCAATGGCAAACTCAATGTCCTGGTCTGGTGGCATTCCTGGCAATTCATCAGGAAAGACATCTACATACTCACAGACCACTAGAATCTTCTTCAGAGGTAACTTCGTCATAGAGGAAGCACATGACTGAGTAGAACCTTGGTTGGGCAGAATTAAGGTGAAACTCCCACAGAACGGGGAATTGACTTCCACGATGCGGCTGGCCACATCAAGCACTACTTGGTGCAGGTTCATCCAATTAGTGCCCAGAATAATATCCATGCTTTCCAAACCCAACACAAGAAGGGTGGTTTTGATAATGTGGCTTCCCAGTTGAATAGGCACACTTTGGATTAATTGGTTGGTTACAGTTTTACCCCCAGGTGTGGTTATCATAAATGACCCTTTTGCACGACAGAAGGGCAATTTGCATTTAGCACTGAATTTCTGGCTAATGAAACTATGAGATGCACCAGAATCAAACAGAATTAATGTAGCTTGGTTAAAAACTTAAAAGGTACCAGTCATGATGGGGGCTCCCTCAGGTACTTCCTCCAGAGTAGTGAAGTTGAGCTTTCCTTGTCTGACTTGCACCTTCTGCTTCCTCCCCTTGTCTTGACTTGGTGCTGGCATCTGCCTCTGCTGATTTCTAGGGCTGTTCTTGGCATAGTGGCCCACATTGACACAAGTGAAGCACTTGTTCACATTGCCCTGGCGGAACTGCTGCTGTTGAGGCTGATTGTTCCTTGGGGTGGGAGCTGGAAAGTGGTTGGGTGCCGGCTGCTGCTGCTGAGGTGGCCTGATCACCCATCTGCCTGCCTGCTGCTGAAATCCCTTGCTCTGATTGTGAGAAACAATCCTGAACCTCTGGGCCTGAGCGGATGGTGGTGCCATTGGTGCCTTTCTCTTCTTCTCTGCCCGGTGAGCTACAATGCAATCCTCCTGGGAGATGGCCAGATTGACCAACTCATTGAAGCTATCCGCCCGGACAGTGTTGAGTCGTTCCCGCAGCTTGGTGTTGAGACCCCTGCGGAAGCGGTATCTCTTCTTCTCATTAGAATCAGCATGGTAACCTGCATACTGGCATAGGTCGTTGAAGGCCTGAGCGTACTGCAAGACCGTGCGGGTTCCTTGGTTAAGTGCCAGAAATTCATTCAACTTGCGATCAAGAATTCCAGCTAGGATGTGGTGCCCTCTGAAAGCAGTCTTGAATTCCTCCCAAGACACTTCACGATCAGCGGGTAGCATAGCACAGAAGTGGTCCCACCATGTCCGAGCAGGGCCACGAAGCTGCTGCGCGGCGAAGCGAGCCTTAGAATCATCAGGGCAGTCTCCCATGAGGAGGGGAAACTTGGACTCAATGACGCGAAGCCACACGTCGACGTCCAACAGATCCTCTGCCTTGGTGAACAGGGGTGGCTGCGTGCTCAGAAACTCCTGGTAGGTTGCCGCTGCCGGAGGTCGCTGATGCTGGCCTCCACCATGCTGCTGGGGGTGGGGCTGGCACTGCAAGAGCTGTCGTAGAATCTCATTCTGCTGGGCCATCAGCTCCTGCACCATGGGAGCTGGAGGAGGCGGCGGGGGAACTTGCTCGTTATGCCCGCGACGCTGCCTAGCTGCCATCTAAAAACAGAGATTGCCGCCAATGTTATCCCAACTCACAATTTCGAACAACAAGCTATTATCTCATATGGGAAGGAAACGCCATAAATATAATATTAGGTTCGAAATGAAGATAACAAGGTTACAACATCTCACAGATCGCGAAAGTTCTCAAGAGTTACATCAATTAGGGGAAATACCCGTAAGCCTAGTCCAAAATCTGCCATTAACTAAGCTCGCGTAGGTTTTTATCCGCCTAAAATGTCAAAGCGACTGATCAACCCTGAGCGGTGGAAGCGACACTGGATGCGGGTGAAGGGGGCATCGCGGAGGTAGTCCCGTTGGCACCAGGGGCTGGTCCTAACTCCTCGGGAGCCTCTTCTCCCTCGCTTCCGGCTTCATTGGCCTCCATCTCCAAGTGGTGCATGTCCAAGTGGTCATTAGCTTCTTCGAGTTCCCACTGCACATCGTGGAGCTGGTTCTCCAAGACATCAATAGTGTTGTCTCGGATCTCCACCTGCTGCTCCAAGGTGGTGATACGCTGGCTCAGCCTTTACACCTGTAGATCCTTCTCCACCAACTCGGAGGACAAGTCGACAACAAAATCTTCTCGGCTATCCAGGGTGAGCTTGGTAGTTTGAGCGATGTTAGCAAGATGTGCCATAGCGTCGCTCTGAAGGGCCTGAAGGCGGTACAGCGCACTCATGCACTAAACAGTGACCCTCCCAACCAAGTCAAGATACATTGCCCACACGTCCTTCACGTGGCTCACACGGTTACACCACATGGGGTCATCCTTCTTCTCAGCAGGGAAAAGTCCCAAGGGGTGCATCACCATCTCCAGGGGATGGTAGCCACAGAAAGTCGTCAGAGTCTTCATGGCTGCTGCTTCAGTGGTGTCATCCGCCCTGAATCCAATCGTCTCGGAGTCAAGGGAACGCCAACCCGGCTGAAGGGGATGAGCCTCCAAGGTCAGCCAGACTCGGCAACAAGGTACCCGATGCTCCTCATACAACTGCACTGTGTACAAAGGGGGCGTAGGGTAACCGGCGGAGTTAAGCACTTCCCACAAGATGGAAGGAAAGACATCGTGAGAAAGGAAGTCAGAGCTGAAATGAGTGTCTCCTCCGCTGGCGGGGGTGGGTGAATTCATCTGCGGAAGGGTATCAGATGTAAGGATTATGGTGGAAGGAAGAAAATAAAAGAGCCTAGATGGTTTGAAAAGAAGTGGGTTAGCTTGAATTCTTTTACTTCTTTAATTCTTAATCCCTCAAAATTTTATAATGCATGCATGCTGAAAAGAATAACGACTCCTCTCCAAAATAAAGGGTGCTCCTAGGGCATCCTTCAAGAATCTAAGTACTGGCCCACATGGCCTACTTACTTAGCCACCTATTTCTCTCACTATCCCTAAGGCCTTTCGTCCTAGGTCTAGCGGTCTAGTCCTAACGATTCTTAGCAGTTTTCTAAGCAAGTTTTAGATTTTGAAAAATTGGTATTCATGGTTTATTGTCCTTCTCTGTGGTGATATTTTCTCTGATACCAGCTGTGGCGGAACCGCCCGAATTATTCCAGCTTAAGTGCCTAAGTCACGCCTCAAGGGTCGTAACACACTTAAATCGGAATAACCCGTCAGTCCCTCAGATCTAGTCTGATAAAACCACTTAACCAAGATCAAATACCACAATCTCACACGAAGGTGAGTCACAGCAGAAACACAATAAAACAGGATACCTCAAATTGAGTACTGAATTATTACATAGATCGGAGTTTGTCAAGTAGCAATAAGTTCTCGAAATAAAATGTAGCGGATAAACGAGTCGCCGATAGCGAGGAAATGGGCAAGGCCCAGCCCACTACTCCTCCTGCTCCTCTCCCGTGGAAGCAGCATCCCACTCGACCGTCCAACCCGGTGGCAGGGTGGTAGGCCAAGTCACACCATCAACCATATCCTGCAACGTACCTACAAAAATTATGCCACAAGCAAGGCTGAGTATACTAATACTTAGCTAGACTTACCCGGTGTGAGGAAACTACTCCTCTACCTCTAGACCATGCAGCTGTTTGGCTGAGGGGTTGGGTTTGCCAAAAGCACTAGCTGTATCTAAAATCAAGTTTTAGCTTTTCAATTTCTGGCATCATTAGATTAACTAAGTTTGCTCTTTCTAAGCATACATGGTAACAAGCATTTAGGTCAATCAACAAATTGTCTCATGTAACCTCATTTCACTTCTTACTCAATGTAGTACAAGGGGTCAAGCAGTCTCATTAGCTGCGAGAAGCAGACGATTCAAATCAGGTTTTTATCCTTGCAAGGTAAACCTAAACACACGACATGTCAGGGTACTCTGACCCCACACATGTCAACCGTCCCCATCGATTCCCCGTTCGTGTCCATGGCTCACCGCCTTGGCATACAATGCTCCACTGACCCCGGCTGCCGCCATGCAGTGACCGCACTTGTACCCACCATAGCTAGCATGGGAGACCCAGTCTCAGGACGAGTGAGGGATAAAGTCCACGCCCGGCTTCACTCAGGTACTAGGTTTACCGGTTACCATATTTCTCGACATGTGCTTAGTACGTTCAAACACTTGACTCAGGTATCCACACATTAATCCTTAATTCTTTTTCCTGTCTCATGAACAAGGCATCCTCCCTGGATTCAAGTCCATAGACCATCATAGATCCTGTTATCAAGATGAATACAATCAATTCCTGACCTCGCGCGAGTGCTCGAAAAATCACTCGACTTCTACCGAGATCCTGATTAGCAAAGCAGCTACTCGACCTAGCATACTAGTATCCATCTCAAAAAGGATTTCTAAGTTCATGCAACTAGAGGTTTCAAGCAACTCCTACACTTAAGTGCACATTACAATCCTACAAGCATTAAGTGTAGTAAAGTAGCATATATAATTATGGTTATGCATAAAACCGGGGCTTGCCTTCAAATGATGGGGCTGCGGGGAGATCCTCAGTGGCAGTCTCGGGAGCTGGCTCCTGGTCCTCCTCTTGGACAGTTCCTTGCTCGGGGATGAGCACGTAGTCTCCGTCAGCTAGATTGCAGTCTAATGAATGCAATAAGTAAGATATATGCATGACATGATAAGTGCTTTAGTAATTAGACTTGATGGTGAAAGAGTTACTTAATTTGGATAGGGTTCACTCTTGCTACTAGAGATTCTTGTGGTATATTTAGTAATTTTGATCACACTCAGTTAAATGAAGTGGTAAGTCTATCTCGGTGTTCCCTTGAATTCTTTTTAAAGCCTTAGTGAGAATTCAATAGGATTTTTAGTTGAACTAATTGAAGCGAGGTTTATTATTTTCCTTTCTTCCTCGTATTTCCTTTATGCTTTCAAGATAGATTTGAACTACAAGTTATAGCAATAAATTTCTAAAAATTCTGGAAAAATTACAGTGGCTTCTTACTAGTGTATAATCCTCTGTGTTAAAAGTTGGGGTTTAAAAAGTAAGTAGTTCTCTCTTGACAAAATTATTAAATATTAGATATTAGGGCAGAAGGGGTGGTTTGAACTACAACTATCATTTAACAGAAGGTTATTCCTTAAAACATATTTTTGCTGGCATCTAGATGCTATTACATGACTTTGTACAAATTTCTAGCCATTAATACTTACCAGTCATTTTATTATGATTTTCCAAAGCTTCTAGCTAAAGGGGTGCTTTCTACTACCACTATATTTGAAAAATATCAAACAACAGATTTTTGATTTTTCCTAGCTTCTATTTTGTTCAAGAGCAATTATTCTGAAGTTTGGCATCTTTTTGCTTAAGTGAAGCGGTGGTAGGAATTATTTGAATTAAATGGCCTTTTTTATGAAGTATTGGCAATACGTATTATTGTGCATCTTTCAAATGGATTTGCATTTTTTCTGGTGGCCTATCTTATTATTGATCTAGTAAAATTTTATTTGACCATTATTGCATTAATTTTGGGTTACTCATGATTTATTTGAAATATGACTCATTATCATGTTCTATTTATTTACCCTACTTAAAATAATGGGTTGGGGTGTTTATTATTTTTGTAGTTGAATTTTTGTGGTTACAAGTCCACTGGATTTTTTTTAACAATTTTGGTTCTGGTTTTATAACTCCAATAATTGTTTTCTAGTTGGAATAATGCTAAATAAAATATCTCACTTTAATTCTGTTCTGGACTAGTGGTCTTTTTATTTTTCATAGGTCTTTTGTTACTTAAGTAGGCTAGGAAAAACAATTGCACTTACTGTTCATTATCTATTAATGCCTTTCTGATTTTCCTAAGTTTAGGGAAAATGGCTTTTAAGAGATATTCCTACTTAACTTTTCAATACTGGGGTTCCCACTATTTTTTAAATAGTGTTTAATTGAGGTTTGAACATCTACATATTTTCTCAAGCCTAGCACAGAAGCATAACTAATTTTCTTTAACTAATCAAGGTTTGGTCAATTTCTGTATTTAATTCTAAACTCTAAAAATTAGAACAGAAAGCATGGGGTTCAGTATTTTTAATTGATAGTCCATCATATTTAGAATCCAACAAAATTGGTTTGACAAATTTTGGTTAAGTATTTCTCAAGTTATGAATTTCCTAAGTCTTCTGCTGAATAATAAAAGATTAATTCGAAATGGTTTAAAGAAAAACAGTTTTGCGTTGGGGTCCCTGGCAAAATTTCTTAAAAGAATTACAGACAGGTCCTTGGGGCAATATTCATTTGAGTCTACCGCTCTGCAGAAAACCCCCTATGGTTTCTGGAAATCGAACCCGCGTTCTTGTCCCCTATTGAACAGTACCCGCGGCGAAGAAAAGGGTGGAGGGGCTTACCGGCGGCGAGGTTGCTCCGGTGAGGTGGTTGAGGATGTAGGGGAGGTCTCGGGGATCACGGTGATGTGCGGGTCGCCGTTGGGGATGGTCGGAGTCGGCCGGTCCGCGTGCGCAGGCGGAGATGCTCGTTGGCGGCGAGGAATCCGGCCTACTCGCGGCGCAATAGTTCAATCAAACGGGTCAGAGAGCTTCACTAGGTGCTAGGGAAGACGTGGGTGCAAGGAATTTGAAAATGGCTTACCGGAGAGCTCGGTCCACGCGCGGCGGCGGGCGACCGAAGTCCGGCGAGGGCGGCTCTCGGGCTTCCGGTGAAGTTCTACCGAGTCCGAGGACTTGGAAAGCTTCACAAGCTAATGGCGAAGCTAACCGAGGGGTTGGTGCGGCTTGGGCGCGACTGGAGGGAGCTGGCCATGGCGGCCGAGGCTTGGAAAGCTTGGCGGGCGGTGGTGCGGCGTGCTCGGGGCAAATTTCAGTGATCTCTGGCTTGGGCAAGACTTGTGAGCACACGGGGAGGGATGGCCGAGGCTCGGGGCTGTTTTATATGCACGACGCGGTGCACAGGCGGTCGTGGACCGGTGAGTGCGCGCGGGCGAGCGCTGGGGAGCGCGGGTGCGCGAACGGGCGTGAACCGGGGGTGTCAGCCATGGTCGAACACGTGGAAACGTTGCCTCTGCCCAAGTTCTAACGCCGATTGGGCGCAAATCTTCGCGAATTTGGGCAAGATCGCTATGAAGGATTTGTTCACCTGACATTGCTTTGTCTTTTGTGTATGGACGTCGCACAGTTTTAGGCTAGGGACAGGGAGTTGTAGCGTCACCAAGGTGCCAGTGTCAGAATGCCTGGTCCCGAGGTCAAGCTACGCCAAAACCGTGTCAAATGAATTTGGTTTGAGTTCAAAATTTTCCATAGTGTGTTCAAGGGAATTTGGCACAACTTTGATGTTTGGACTTCCTGGTTTTGAGTTTCGAAAAACAGAGAACGCAAAGGATCTTTGGAAAGGGTTCTGAAATTCAGAATTCTGAATTCTAAATTTCCCCATGGGACCATGGTTCAAGGGCTGATTTGGGGATTTTGGAAAAACCAAATGGCCAAACTTCCTTACTATAATTTGTTAATTATTTGGTGAGCTAAAACATTGTAATTTGGTCTTTTCTACCATTTGCATTTTTCCCCAAGATTGCTCCCAATTTCCTTTTATGCTTAATTTGCTCACTTAGGATTTATTAGGGTTTGAGATTTTTCCTTCATTAAGGTTCATGACAAGATTAAGAAGAGTTTGAGAAGGCTCATTATAAATCTTTGTTCTTAATCTTTGATGTTCATTCCTTTACTAGGTTTACATGTGATAATAGGTTGGGGTTAGCTTAAAGAAGAACCCTAGGTGACACTAGGGTGTCACATGGCTGCTGAAGCTATCATTGTCGACTTCATTTTTAAGAACATTCAGCCTTTGAAGGATAGAGTCTACCCGTATTATCTGTACACCAGGGTGAATGACCCTTCTCGAGTTACCAATAAGCAAATATCTGAGGAGAACATACTGAGTCGAGTTGATGTGATGCCGAGGAGTAAAATTTCGAACGTCGGTGCTCCCCCTTCCTACTCTGCTTGGAATCTTCCCCCAATGGTAAGTGCTAATGTGTACGAGTTTCAATATTGTCACTTGTAGTGCTCTTCATGTGTCATTTCGTTATTGCATAGGCCCTTTTCAGAGTTCGTGTCCAATCCACCTGTTCAAGACGGGAGCCCAGGCCATAGAGTGCGACCTTCTTCGAATGAGATTGAGGCCCTCATCACTGCGCATAGGGGTTTTCCTAAGGAGGAGAGACAGACCCACTTCCATATGAAACCTATTGCTGATGATGCTGAGATGAATGCAGTTCTAAGTGCACTGGCTGGAGAGTTATCTGGGTCTGCTCGAGCTAAGTCAGCGGATGCTGTTCTCGGACATCTGTGCGATGGGGAGAAAAGAATTTGTAGCAATGGTAGCGCTCGTCGCAAGCGGACGCGTCGGGTAAGCTCCCTGACCATGTCCACCGAAATGAAGAGGAGGAAAGAAAACTTTGGCGTTTTATCTGGCTTGGAGCTGGAGGCTGACTCCGCTGCTCCAGACCTTGGTGATGACACGGCGAATGCCGATCTTGAAGATGACGTGGAAAGTTGTCGTGGCGCCAGAGTCAGTAGGTTTGTTTCGGAAGAGGAGGATGAAGAGGATGTGCCCTCCTTGGTTTGTAGAAATCATCGCAGCAAGGTGAAAGGGAAATGTGCCCTTGGGCCATTTCTAAGTATTTTGGTGATTTAGTGTCTAAACAAGTGCTTAAATGTAAAATGGTGGACAAAGTACAAACCAAGAATAAAGGTATGTTTCTCAGACTTAGTACATTGTTTTGTGGACTAATGTATTGTGTCTAAGTGCTGGAAACAGGAAAAATCCAATTGAAAATGTCTTGGCTCGAGCAGCCAAGAATCTGCTCAGTCTGGGAGCACCGGACTGTCCGGTGGTGCACCGGACAGTGTCCGGTGCGCCAGGCTGGTCCGAGCAAACTGGCCGCTCTTGGGAATTTCACCGGCGACATACGGCTATAATTCACCGGACTGTCCGGTGTACACCGGACTGTCCGGTGAGCCAACGGTCGACCGGGCCAACGGTCGGCCGCGCGATCTGCGCGGGACACGTGGCCGAGCCAACGGCTAGAAGGGGGCACCGGACTGTCCGGTGTGCACCGGACATGTCCGGTGCGCCAACGGCTCTCTGGCTGCCAACGGTCGGCTGCGCCGTTTAAGGAAAGAAATCGGGCACCGGACAGTGTCCGGTGTGCACCGGACTGTCCGGTGCGCCAGTCGACAGAAGGCAAGGATGGCCTTCCAGAATTGCTCTCAATGGCTCCTAGCTGCCTTGGGGCTATAAAAGGGACCCCTAGGCGCATGGAGAAGAACACCAAGCAACCTAAGAGCATTCTTGATCATCCACACTCAGTCTTTGCGCATTCGTTTGTCATTCTCAGTGATTCGAGCTCCGTTCTAGTGAGAACTTTGAGATAGTCATTTGAGCTCGGTTCTTGGCCGTGTGTGTGCGTATTTTGCTGTGGATTTGTGTGTGTTGCTTCCCTCCCTTACTTTGTACTTCTTTGTGAACTTCAAGTGTAAGGGCGAGAGACTCCAAGTTGTGGAGATTCCTCGCAAACGGGATTGAGAAAAAGCAAGCAAAACACCGTGGTATTCAAGTGGGTCTTTGGACCGCTTGAGAGGGGTTGATTGCAACCCTCGTCCATTGGGACGCCACAACGTGGAGTAGGCAAGCGTTGGTCTTGGCCGAACCACGGGATAACCACTGTGCCATCTCTGTGATTGATTTCTTGTGGTTATTGTGTTTTGACTCCTCTCTAGCCACTTGGCAATTATTGTGCTAACGATTAACCTAGTTTTGTGGCTTAAGTTTTCAAGTTTCACAGGATCACCTATTCACCCCCCCCCTCTAGGTGCTCTCAATTGGTATCAGAGCCGTTCTCTTCACAAAGGGACTAACCGCCTGAAGAGATGGATCCTAAGGGGAAGGGTATCGTGATCAACGATAAAGAGAAGGAATCCTTCGTCAACGAGCCGAAGGACGACAAGCCTACCGACTCCGGCTCGGGCCATAGACGGAAAGAAGGGAAGAAGAAGAAGACGAGGCGCATCAAGGAGATCGTCTACTACGACGACAGCGATGAGTCTACTTCCTCCCAAAAGGACAACGACCACAACGACTACGAGAGAAGGAAACCGGTCAATTCGAACTTTTCTTTTGACTACTCTTGTATTCCTCAAAGTGCAAATGCTCATTTATTATCTATTCCACTTGGTAAACCTCCTCATTTTGATGGAGAGGACTACGGATTTTGGAGTCACAAAATGCGTAGTCACTTGTTCTCTCTCCATCCTAGTATATGGGAGATTGTAGAGAGTGGAATGCACTTTGATAGCTCGGATAGTCCGATTTTTATTAATGAACAAATTCATAGAAATGCACAAGCTACTACTGTGTTGTTAGCCTCCTTGTGCAGGGATGAGTACCATAAGGTGAGCGGCTTGGACAATGCCAAGCAAATCTAGGACACCCTCAAGATCTCTCATGAGAGGAATGACGTCACCTTGCTCACCAAGATGGAGCTGGTAGAAGGCGAGCTCGGAAGATTTGCGATGATAAGGGGCAAGGAGCCAACCCAAACATACAACCGGCTCAAGACCCTTATCAACAAAATAAGGAGCTATGGAAGCACGCGATGGACGGACCATGACGTCGTCCGACTATTGCTAAGGTCCTGTACCATTCTTGATCCTCATTTGGTGAATAATATTCGTGAGAATCCCAGGTACACCAAAATGTCGCCCGAAGAAGTCCTTGGAAAATTCGTAAGCGGGCGAATGATGATCAAGGAGGCGAGGTACGTGGACGACGCGTTGAACGGTCCATGCCATGAGTCTCAACCTATTGCTCTCAAGGCAACAAGGAGCAAGGAGGCGTTACCTAGCAAGATGGCGCAAGTTGAGGCGGCAGGGCTCAATGATGAGGAGATGGCCCTCATCATCAAGCGCTTCAAGACGGCGCTTAAGGGTCGCAAGGGACAGCCAAGCAAGACCAAAGCCAAGGGAAAGCGCTCATGCTTCAAATGCGGTAAGATTGGTCATTTTATTGCTAACTGTCCTGATAATGAAAGTGACCAGGAACACGGGAGCAAGAGGGAAAAGAAGAAAAATTACAAGAAGGCCAAGGGTGAGGCACATCTAGGAAAGGAGTGGGACTCGGATTGCTCCTCCTCCGACTCCGACAATGAAGGACTCGCCACCACCGCCTTCAACAAGTCATCCCTCTTCCCCAACGAGCGTCACACATGCCTTATGGCAAGGGAGAAGAAGGTATGTAATCGAAACTCTACATATGCTTCTTCAAGTGAGGACGAATCTAGTGATGAGGGTGAAATAGATTATTCATGTTTATTTAAGGGCCTAGATAGAACCAAGGTAGATAAAATTAATGAATTAATTGATGCCTTGAATGATAAGAATAGGCTTTTAGAAAAGCAAGAGGATTTGTTGTATGAAGAACATGATAAATTTGTAGAAGCACAAAAATCTCATGCTCTAGAAGTTAAAAGAAATGAAATACTTTCATGTGAATTATCTTCGTGCCATGAGACAATCTCTAACTTAAGGAGCATTAATGATGATTTGAATGCCAAGTTAGAAATAGCTAGTAAATCAACATCTTGTGTAGAAAATGATGTTATTTGCAATAGGTGTAAAGATTTTGATATTGATGCTTGTAGTGAACACATAGCCTCTATTGCAAAATTAAATGATGAAATTGCTAGTCTTAATGCCCAACTTAAGATTAGCAAAAGTGAATTTTACAAATTAAAATTTGCAAGGGATGCCTACACAATTGGTAGACACCCCTCAATTAAGGATGGGCTTGGCTTCAAGAGGGAAGCCAAGAACTTAACAAGCCATAAGGCTCCCATCTCCGCCAAGGAGAAAGGGAAGGCCCCTATGGCAAGTAGTACTAAAAAGAACCATGCTTTTATGTACAATGATAGAAGACAGTCTCATAGGAGTTGTAATGCTTTTGATTCACATGCCTATGACTCTTATGCTATGTATGCTTCCAGTTCTTCCTATATACATGGTAGAGATATGCCTAGGAAAAATATTCATCATGTGCCTAGGAAGAATATTGTTCATGTTCCTAGAAAAGTTATTAATGGTCCCTCTACAATTTATCATGCTTTAAATGCTTGCTTTGCTATTTGTAGAAAGGATAGGAAGATAGTTGCTAGGAAATTAGGGGCAAAATGCAAGGGTGACAAAACTTGCATTTGGGTCCCTAAGGAAATTGTGACTAACCTTGTAGGACCCAACAAGAGTTGGGTACCTAAGTCCCAAGCCTAAATTTGTCTTGCAGGTTTATGCATCCGGGGGTTCAAGCTGGATTATCGACAGCGGATGCACAAACCATATGACGGGGGAGAAGAAGATGTTCACCTCCTACGTCAAAAACAAGGATTCCCAAGATTCAATAATATTCGGTGATGGGAACCAAGGCAAGGTAAAAGGGTTAGGTAAAATTGCAATTTCAAATGAGCACTCTATCTCTAATGTGTTTTTAGTTGAGTCTCTGGGATACAATTTACTATCTGTTAGTCAATTGTGCAATATGGGTTATAACTGTCTATTCACTAATGTAGATGTGTATGTCTTTAGAAGAAGTGATGGTTCATTAGCCTTTAAGGGTGTATTAGACGGCAAACTTTATTTAGTTGATTTTGCAAAAGAGGATGCCGGTCTAGATGCATGCTTAATTGCTAAGACTAGCATGGGCTGGCTGTGGCATCGCCGCTTAGCACATGTGGGGATGAAGAACCTTCACAAGCTTCTAAAGGGAGAACACGTGATAGGTTTGACTAACGTGCAATTCGAAAAAGATAGACCTTGTGCAGCTTGTCAAGCAGGTAAACAAGTGGGAGGAGCACATCACAGCAAGAATGTGATGACCACTTCAAGACCTCTGGAGCTGCTGCATATGGACCTCTTCGGACCCGTCGCCTATCTGAGCATAGGAGGAAGTAAGTATGGTCTAGTTATTGTTGATGACTTTTCCCGCTTCACTTGGGTGTTCTTTTTGCAGGATAAGTCTGAAACCCAAGGGACCCTCAAGCGCTTCCTCAGGAGAGCTCAAATGAGTTTGAGCTCAAGGTGAAGAAGATAAGGAGCGACAACGGGTCCGAATTCAAGAATCTTCAAGTGGAGGAGTTTCTTGAGGAGGAGGGGATCAAGCATGAGTTCTCCGCTCCCTACACACCTCAGCAAAATGGTGTGGTTGAGAGGAAGAACAGGACGCTCATTGATATGGCAAGGACTATGCTTGGAGAATTCAAGACCCCCGAGTGTTTTTGGTCGGAAGCCGTAAACACGGCTTGCCACGCCATCAACAGGGTCTATCTTCACCGCCTCCTCAAGAAGACCTCATACGAGCTTCTAACCGGTAACAAACCCAATGTATCGTACTTTCGTGTATTTGGGAGTAAATGCTACATTCTAGTGAAGAAGGGTAGGAATTCCAAATTTGCTCCCAAAGCTGTAGAAGGGTTTTTACTAGGTTATGATTCAAATACAAAGGCGTATAGGGTCTTCAACAAATCATCGGGTTTGATTGAAGTCTCTAGCGATGTTGTATTTGATGAGACTAATGGCTCTCCAAGAGAGCAAGTTGTTGATCTTGATGATGTAGATGAAGAAGACGTTCCAACGGCCGCGATACACACCATGACGATTGGAGATGTACGGCCTCGGGAACAATTGGAGCAAGATCAACCTTCTTCCTCAACAATGGTGAATCCCCCAACTCAAGATGATGAACAGGAGGCGTGTGATCAAGGGGGAGCACAAAATGATCAAGTAATGGAGGAAGAAGAACAACCGGCACCTCCAACTCAAATCCGAGCGATGATTCAAAGGGATCATCCCGTCGACCAGATATTGGGTGATATTAGCAAGGGAGTAACTACTCGTTCAAGATTAGTTAATTTTTGTAAGCATTACTCTTTTGTCTCTTCTATTGAGCCTTTCAGGGTAGAAGAGGCCTTGCTAGATCCGGACTGGGTGTTGGCCATGCAGGAGGAACTCAACAATTTCAAGCGCAATGAAGTTTGGACACTGGTGCCTCGCCCCAAGCAAAATGTTGTGGGAACCAAGTGGGTGTTCCGCAACAAACAGGACGAGCACGGGGTGGTGACGAGGAACAAGGCTCGACTTGTGGCAAAAGGTTATGCCCAAGTCGCAGGTTTGGACTTTGAGGAGACGTTTGCTCCTGTGGCTAGGCTAGAATCAATTCGGATTTTGCTAGCATATGCCGCTCACCATTCTTTCAGGTTGTACCAAATGGATGTGAAGAGCGCCTTCCTCAACGGGCCGATCAAGGAGGAGGTGTACGTAGAGCAACCCCCTGGCTTCGAGGATGAACGGTACCCCGACCACGTATGTAAGCTCTCTAAGGCGCTCTATGGACTTAAGCAAGCCCCAAGAGCATGGTATGAATGCCTTAGAGACTTTTTAATTGCTAACGCTTTCAAGGTCGGGAAAGCCGATCCAACGCTTTTTACTAAGACTTGCGATGGTGATCTTTTTGTATGCCAAATTTATGTCGATGACATAATATTTGGTTCTACTAATCAAAAGTCTTGTGAAGAGTTTAGCAGGGTGATGACGCAGAAATTCGAGATGTCGATGATGGGCGAGTTGAACTACTTCCTTGGGTTCCAAGTGAAGCAACTCAAGGATGGCACCTTCATCTCCCAAACGAAGTACACACAAGATTTGCTAAAGCGGTTTGGGATGAAGCACGCCAAGCCCGCAAAGACTCCGATGGGAACCAACGGACACACCGACCTCAACAAAGGAGGTAAGTCCGTTGATCAAAAAGCATACCGGTCAATGATAGGGTCTTTACTTTATTTATGTGCTAGTAGACCGGATATTATGCTTAGCGTATGCATGTGTGCTAGATTTCAATCCGATCCTAAGGAGTGTCACTTAGTGGCAGTGAAGCGAATCCTTAGATATTTAGTTGCTACGCCTTGCTTCGGGCTCTGGTATCCAAAGGGGTCTACCTTTGACTTGATTGGATATTCAGATTCCGACTATGTTGGATGTAAGGTCGATAGGAAGAGTACATCGGGGACGTGCCAATTCTTAGGAAGGTCCTTGGTGTCATGGAACTCTAAGAAACAAACTTCTGTTGCCCTATCCACCGCTGAGGCCGAGTATGTTGCCGCAGGACAGTGTTGCGCGCAACTACTTTGGATGAGGCAAACCCTCAAGGACTTTGGCTACTATCTGAGCAAAGTCCCACTCCTATGTGATAATGAGAGTGCTATCCGAATGGCGGAAAATCCTGTTGAACACAGCCGCACAAAGCACATAGACATCCGGCATCACTTTTTGAGAGACCACCAGCAAAAGGGAGATATCGAAGTGTTTCATGTTAGCACCGAGAACCAGCTAGCCGATATCTTTACCAAGCCTCTAGATGAGAAGACCTTTTGCAGGCTGCGTAGTGAGCTAAATGTCTTAGATTCGTGGAACTTGGATTGATTTATAGCATACATGTGTTTATGCCTTTGATCATGTTCCGTATGCATTTTGTTGCTTAGTTATGGTGCTCAAGTTGTACAAACACTTCCTGGACCTCACAAGTCCGTTGCAAAGTGATGCACATTTTTAGGGGGGGATGTGTTACAACTTGACCCTTTGAGACTAACCATGTGCTTGAGTTTGATGATTTAGTCTCGAAGGAGATTTGAAAGGGAAAAGATGGACTTGGACCATGAACGACTTCCACTGCACTCCGATGAGAGGGTAACTTATTCCAAGTTCATCTCATGTATTCTTATTGCCTGTGTATTCTTATTGAAGATTTTAGGGAGGCAATGGGGTTCTAGGGCCAAGATTAATCCCATTTTGGTGCTTAATGCCAAAGGGGGAGAAAATAAAGGCCAAAGCGATAAATGGATCAGCTACCACTTGAGAGATTTTGAAAATAGTGAGATTTTGAAAATAGTAGAATAGAGTTTTTGGTTTGGCAAAACTTTTTTAATTGTCTCTTGTCAAAAGTTGACTTCTTGTGGGGAGAAGTGTTGATTATGGGGAAAAAAGGGAGTTTTTTTTTGAAATCTTGAATCAAATTCTCTTGGAATGACTCTCTTTATGTCTTAACGACATGTGTGTTTAACTTAGAGAAAAAAAGGGAGTTTTTTTTGAAATCTTGAATCAAATTCTCTTGAATCAAAGGAAGTGTTGATTATGCGGGACAAACTGCTCCGGATCATCAAAATAAGTTTCTTCTTCTTCGACGTCATCGGCTGTTGAAAAAGGTACCCCATATGCCTGCTGGTACCACTCGTTGACATCTGGAGGAGGAGGGTGGAGAGGTACATCAGGAGAGCGAGGGGCGAAGGGAGTACCCAAAGCGGAAGCTTGACGACGTAGGTTGTCGTCGGTCTCCCGCTGACGTCGAGCGACCTCATGGACATCTGCAGCAATATTTCGGCACATGGAGAAGAAAGCTGCAAACCCGCGGGCCAGGCGGGCACCCATCCCACGGCCACGACCTCGACCACGACCACGACCACGTGGTGTGGGAGATCCGCGTCCAGGGGAAGGGCGCGAGGCACCAGCAGCAGCACCAACACCAGCACCAGCACCAGCAGACGGACCCGCAGATGTATGACCACGAGAACTGGAGGGGGCTTTCCTGAGGCGCCCAGCTGGATTGTTGGGATCAATCCAGAAAGGGGTGTATGACTGATGTCGGGTGCCTTTGTCAAATCTGAATTGGCTCACGACCTCAATCATCTTCATAATGAATGGAGCATGAAGACACCCCTTCAAAGGAAAGCAGGCTGCATGAATAATTTCCTGCCAAATCATGTCAAAGACATTAATCCTTTCTGAGCTGTTGGGTTTCATAAAAGAGAGCAAGACCTTGCTCTCCCCAAGGATGTTCATCTGATTTCCCCCTTTTGGAATGAGGGTCATCCTGCAGAGGGAGTTGATATAACGATAATACTTATGAATGTTGGTCGACTCCCAATACTTTCCAGACTCAGACAGATGAAGATCCTTGGCTTCATCTCTTGTGGGCTGCCAGAAATCATGAATCTTGATCTTGTCTCCAGATATATCATCGTCAGAAAAGCCAAGAATGTGAGCAAATCGACGATAGCTCACCTTGTACCAACTACCTTCAATGAAGAAGTTCAGATAGGGGTAGTTGTAATGACTCTCCTCGTCAGCAAGCTTTATCCACAGAGTGGAGTAGAATTGAGCAATCACTTCATCATTCCAATCATATTGGAATGTCATGATATTCTTCATTTGTTTCCTTTCACAGGCCCTCAGTGCCTGTGACATTTCTGGGTCCCCAATCGCTTCACAACCTTCCCAGTTAATATATCGTTGATGTAGGATGGGTTGATGCTTCTTGGGTAGAATGATGGAATTATAGAAATCCACGTGGTGAAGAGTCCAAAAGCGATTTCCATCGATCCTGGCATCGCGAATACGCAATACAGGATTTTGGAAACGAAGATCCTGGAGAAGAGCAGACCCTCCACTGGCAGTGAAGTCAGTGACTGGCTCATTGCCAGCACGCCGAGCCTCTGCACGGTGGAGGACCAAGCCGCGAATCACAGGAGCCTGGGCCGGGGGAAGATCAACTTCATTGTCCTTCCCACCATCATCATCACTTGCAGGCTCCCACGCCTGCGGATTCGTCGCAGGTCGAGACCGTCCGGAAGGATTCCGGGATGTTCGACCGCGAGTACTTTGAGACCCGGAGGCCTCAGCACCCGGCATGACATTGCCGCTTCCGCGCCCTCGCTTGGATCGAGAGCGAGGTGGGGTATCTCCGTGGATTTCCTGGTCATCCGAGGAGTCGGATTCAACCACCGACGGGTTCCTTCGACGCACCATTCTAAGAAATAAGAAATAAGAAATAGAACCTATGATGAGCAAGGATCAAACACGTTTGAGAAGAAACGCATAAGATATTGAGCATGCACTTCAACCGTTCATATGAGCGGTTCAACTACAACGAACAATATCAAATCGCTAATCTCTAACAGTGTTTGTGACAAAATGAAGATAATCTAAGTGTTGCAATCACTTAAACTAAAATGTACCCAACGAATGATACATATGATAATCAAGAATGCGTAGGATCGAGTACAAGGAAATAACATAGAGCAATACCTCGATCCGAAGATTGGGTCAGGATCTCCCAACGAGATGGAGGAAGATGATGGAAACACGCCGGGAAGAACGGATCTCCAACCACTCTTCCAAAAGAGTGAGGGCTCGAGGGAGTTTTGGAGAGGAGTGTGAAGGAGTGAGAGAGGAATAAGAGCGGCGGCGGCTGGAGAATGAGACTGAGAAGGGAAGAGGAGAGAGGGAGAGACATAAAAGGGGAGGAGTCGGCCGCCAGAAAACCGAAAACCGGTTCAACCGGTTCCAAAACCGGTTCAACCGGTTTCGGGTCAAACGGCGCAGTAAAAGCGCGCAGAAAACGGTGTTGACTGCGCGAAAATCCTGGCAGTCTTTAGGATTTGCTTGAAAACGTGCACACATGCAAACACTCAACATTATATCAGGCCTAGATGCACATAAGTAAAGCAGTGATCCTATCATTGATCTATATAATTTTTGATCTACAGGTTTACCTTCCTCATTTAGGTCGAGATGTCCATTTGATGACATAGGAGTCTTGGCGTGCTTTGCTTTTTCCATGCCAAACTTCTTGAGCATGTCTTGAGTATATTTAGTTTGGCATAGAAAGGTACCTTCCTTGAGTTGTTTGACTTGAAATCCCAGGAAGTATTTAAGCTCGCCCATCATAGACATCTCAAACCTGTTCGTCATTACTTTGCTAAACTCTTCACAAAATTTTTCATTAGTACTACCAAATATAATGTCATCAACATATATTTGGCACACAAATAATTCATTATCAACTTTTCGAGTAAATAAAGTAGAGTCAGCTTTTCCAATTGTAAACCCATTTTTAATTAAAAAATCTTTAAGACAGTCATACCAAGCTCTAGGGGCTTGTTTAAGCCCGTAGAGTGCCTTGTGAAGAAGATAAACATGATTTGGCTTCTTTGGGTCTTCGAAGCCCGGTGGTTGCTCCACATATACTCTTTCTTGTAGTGGTCCATTTAGAAAAGCGCTCTTGACATCCATTTGATATAGCTTGAAATCATGGTTAGTAGCATAGGCAATTAATATTCTAATTGATTCTAACCTTGCTACCGGCGCATATGTTTCACCAAAATCAAGTCCTTCCACTTGAGTATAGCCTTGGGCAACCAACCGTGCCTTGTTTCTTGTAACAACGCCATTTTCATCTTGCTTGTTCCTAAAGACCCATTTAGTCCCAATCACATTTTGTTTGGGTCTTTGGACTAAGGACCAGACTTCATTCCTAGTGAAGTTGTTCAACTCCTCTTGCATGTCAATTATCCAATCCGGATCACCCAATGCTTCTTCAACCTTAAGTGGCTCAAGAGAGGAAACAAACGAGTAAAATTCACAAAAATTAGCTAAACGAGATCGAGTCGTCACCCCTCTCCTGATGCTACCCAGGATGTTGTCCACCGGATGATCCCTTTGAATTGTATGATGTACTCTTGGATGAGGCACTGATGGTTGTCTTTGTATTTGCTCCTCCTCATCATTCACTTGATCAAGAGGCACTTCACCATCAATGCTTTCGTGTTCATCTTCTACCACTGTTGGCATCCTTTGATGATTTTCTTCATGGCTTGGATGACTTGAGGTTGATGGGTTTGCTTGGGTGGAGACTTTGTCACTCACCACCTTTGCACCCACATCAACTAACTCATTGGTCACCCATAAGGTTCCTTCTTCATCATCCCTTTCTTGAGGTCTCACCTCACCTATTGCAAGTTTCTTTATGGCCTCACAAGATGGTTCTTCATATCCTGCAGTGTCATTAGAAACATGCCCTTGCGAGCCATTAGACTCATCAAATGTCACGTCTATCGCTATTTCAACAAGACCGGTGGTATTGTTGAAAACAGGATATCCATGCGCATTTGATGCATAACCAAGCAAGAAGCCCTCGTCCACTCTAGGAGCAAACTTTGAGCTCTTGACTTTCTTGTTAAGAATAAAACATTTACAACCAAATACTCTAAAATAATCAACTTTAGGTTTGTTACCAGTGAGAAGCTCATAAGCAGTCTTTTTGTAGATCTTATGAAGATAGAGACGGTTGATTGCATGACAGGCGGTGTTGACCGCCTCTGCCCAGAAGTTGTCAGGTGTCTTGTATTCATCCAACATGGTTCTTGCAGCTTCAATTAGAGTTCGGTTCTTTCTTTCCACAACACCATTTTGTTGTGGAGTGTAAGGCACCGAGAACTCATGTTTGATTCCTTCTTCTCCTAAGAATTCTTCGACACCTGTGTTCTTGAATTCCGTCCCATTATCGCTTCTCACTTTCTTGATTGAGCTCAAATTCATTTTGAGCTCTCCTCATGAATTTCTTTAAAATTTCTTGAGTTTCACCTTTGTCACTCAAAAAGAAAACCCAGGTGAATCGAGAAAAATCATCAACAATAACTAAACCATACTTACTACCACCAATGCTAATGTAGGCCACAGGTCCGAAGAGGTCCATGTGAAGAAGCTCCAATGGCCTCTTTGTTGTGACCACATTCTTTGATTGATGTGGGACTCCATGTTGCTTTCCTGCTTGGCATGCGCCACAAACCCTATCTTTCTCAAATACAACATTTGTTAGTCCAATGATGTGATTATCCTTTTGAAGTTTGGCCAAATTCCTCATACCGACATGGGCTAGCCGGCGATGCCATAGCCAACCCTTGTCGGATTTTGCCACTAAACAAGTCTCAGGCGTCACTTTACTTGTTGTGAAATCAACAAGATAAAGCTTGCCCTTCAAGCGACCGGTAAAGGCAACTGAGGAGTCCTCCCTTCTAAGGATCTTCACATCCACATCCGAAAATAAGCAATTATAACCCATTCCACAAAGTTGTGAAACGGACAACAAATTATAGCTTAAGGAATCTACTAATAAAACATTTGAAAGTGATTGTTGGCCAGAGATAGGAATTTTACCAATACCAATCACCTTACTCTTGCCACTATCTCCAAACACAATTTCTTGTGCTTCTTGAGTTAGTTGCAATGTATGAAACATGTCTTTCTCCCCGGTCATGTGATTTGTGCATCCACTGTCAAGCACCCAACTTGACCCACCAGAGGAGTAGACCTGCAAAACAAGTTTAGGCTATGCTTTTAGGTACCCAAATTGAATTGGGTCCTACAGTGTTAGTTATAGCCTTGGGTACCCACACACTTCTTTTCATGACTTTTCGTTTAGTGTAGGCACCCACATATTTCACAACCAATTTCCCTGAATCCCAAGTCAACATATAATCACAAAGATATGAGTGGGAAATGGGAGCATTAGATTTTTGTCCACTTGAGGATCCCACTTCCTTCATCTTACTCTTTGTGGAACTCAAGTTAACCTTTACCTAAGATGACTTGTCATTTGAGGAGTGGATCCTCCCCAAGGCATCATATAGAGTGGTTCCCTCTATGAACTTGGGGAATCTCCACCCCTTATGCACTGTGCTAGGGTTTTCCTTGGATGAGTTGAACCCAAGCCCCCTTCTTCCATTGTTGGGCTTAAGGGACTTGTACTTGGGTTCAACTTTCTTTAACCCATCATTGCTAGAGCATCTTTTCAAAATTTCTTTGACCTTCACCTGTGGGCTATGCTTCCTTGCATGGTTAGTTAGACAACAAGAAGCATGATATTTGGCACAATGCTTGCAAGAATCATCATTAGAGCTAGACTTAGATTCAAATACTAAAGAGGGGGCATTGATGTTCTTGCAATTTTCAAGTTGCACTTGAAGTTCTTGATTTTGAACATTCAAGCTTAACATGCTTGACTCAAGTGCATTCTTTTCATTTGCAAGATTATCAATAGAGGTTTTCATGTTAATTACTTCTTTATCTTTATTGTGAATCAACTCTTGAAGCTCTAGGTTTCTTTCCTTTTCAAGGATAAGCAAGTCTTCTTGAGCATCAAGAGTTGCTTTTCTTTTATCTAGCTTTTCCATTAATTTTGTGATAACATTGCATCCATTTAAGCCAAATTCTTTAATCATTTTATTTTTCATGGCAATTTGATCATCATTATCATCATTTGAAAAATTATTACTAAATAAAGTTACCTTATCTCCCTTTGCCATGAGGCAAGTTGGAGTGTAGGAGTCGTCTTGAAGGTTGGTGAAGAGTTGCGCGCTTGATGTAGATTGGATGGCCACATTTGCCACCACTTCCTCTTCCTCGGAGCTAGAACTCTCTTCATCGGAGTTCCATTCTTCACCAATATGAGCTTGTCCATACTTCTTCTTCTTGAAGTATCCCTTGGTCTTGCCTCCCTTTTTAAACTTATCCTTCTTGTATTCCTTCTTGGCTTCTTGTTCCTTCTTGTTAGGACAATCCGCTATGAAATGACCGGTTTGGCCACATTCATAGCATGCCCTCTTCTTTCCTTTCCTTTGGAACTTGTCATTCTTCCTTACAAATTTCTTGAAAGTTTTGATGAACATAGCTGTGTCTTTATCACTTGAGCTATCTTCATCACTTGAGGTCTCGACCACTTTCTTTGCTTTGTGGTCTTTGCTCTTCTTGAGATTGTCGTGTTCATTTGTGATCAAGGCATGAGAGTCTCTTGTCTTGATGGGGGCTTCTTCGGACTCGTGTTGTTGAATTTTTGCAAATAATTGATGAGGCGTCATGTCCTCATAATCATCACGATCCCTTATCATCCTTGCAAGACTTTTATCCTTCTCTTTATAAGCTCTCATGAACAATCTTGTGACCTTGGAGTCACTCCAATCTTCACTCCCAAGAACTCTTATTTTGTTGACCAATACCATCAACCGATCAAAGAGTGATTGGAGCGACTCACCCTTTGTCCAATCATATCTTGCAAGCTCACTTTCCAAAGCTTCAACTCTATGTCTTTTAGCTTTGGGATCTCCTTCATGTGACATTTTAAGAATATTCCAAATGTCACGGGCATCTTCTCTTCCTTGAACTTTCTGGTATTCTTCCGGACAAAGATTTCCTTTAATTATGCTCACTGCTTGAGCATTTCGATGAACCTCTTGCATCATTTCCGGAGTCATCTCTTCTCCTTGGGCGGGCTTATACATACCTACATTAACAATCTCCCAAAGACTAGGATGTACACCGATTAAATGCGACTTCATCTTGTCGGCCCACTCATCATAGTTCAACTCACTAAGAGTTGGTAACTTTCCAAGTGGGGCGGAAGAGAAGTTGGGAATATAATTTCTAGAGTAATCAAATTGAACTTTGCTAAAGTCATTACCTTTGCTTTTGGTAGATGATGCTTCGGTGTTGAGACTTACCTTGCTCAATACCTTAGACACCAAAAGATCCACTAGATCGTCATTATAATCAAATGTTCCCTTACCTTTATCTTCTTCGGCCTTTCTTCTTGATTCTTCTTCTTCGGCCTTTTTCCTAGCATCTTCCTCTTTCATTTTGAGGAACATTCTCTCGGAAATCTTCATGGCGAGGTCGAGGACCTTGGGGTTCACTTCCTCACCGGAAGATGTGACGGGGATTTCCTCGAGGAGAGGATCCACATGGTCCCGTTGTGTAGACATGATCGTTTCCTCACGCGGTTAAGCGTAAAACGAGGCACGAAGCTCTGATACCAATTGAAAGTAGCCTAGAGGGGGGGGTGAATAGGCTACACCTGAAAATTTTCACTAAAAACTTCGAAATAGGTTAAATTAAAGTTGCACAGGTGCAAACCGGTTCAGTCGATTTTAATCACAACTGAACAAGTTTGAACCCGCTCAACTTAAATTTGACAATCTATTGAACAAATGCGAAGTAGTAAAGAATATAGCTAAAGATTTGCCCTACACAAGAACTACTTAAATGAATAATATGAACCAACCACCGAATATAAAGCGCTTGACAAGAACACACAAGAACACGCGATATAACCCGAGGTTCGGCAACCACCACAAAGGTGTCCTACTCCTCGTTGAGGAACCCACAAAGGGCCGGGTCTTTTCCAACCCTAATCCTCCACAAGCCGACCACAAAGGTCAAGGCAATCTCTTCTCAAATCTGCTCAAGGAGCGGGTGATACAAACTTCTTGGGGTCGTCCACAAATTTGGAGACTCCCAAGCAACCTCTAACCGTCAAGGAACACGAGGTTCCAAGAGTAACAAATCCACACACGGTTAAGTTTGCAACGAGCTCAAGAACAAGAGAATGGAAGAATCGAGATGAAATTGACAGCGAGTTCGATCGAGTTCACCTCACACCAAAGGTCCTTCAAATGATTGAAGGAGATGCGATTGCGGGTGTGAAAGGTGAAGTGAATGCTCTTGTTTGAAGGTTGGTCAGCCAAAGATTCGTGGGAGAGGCAGAAGTAAATAAGAGAGAGAGAGTGAGGGGGTATATAAAGGACCCCCCAAAGGCTGGCAGCCGTTGGGAGAAAATGGGCAAAAACCGGTTGAACCGGTTTTCAAACCGGTTGAACCAGTTTCTACCAGGGGGATCCCGGTCCACTGGGCTACTCAGCCGGACACTGGACCGGTTTCAAAACCGGCTGAGTAGGGACAAAACTCGGCTCAACCGGTTTCAGAAAAATATCTGCTGCGACTTTTCTGACAGCTCTGACTGTCAGACAGGTCAGAGCAGAGGTGGCAGGGTGAACA